>NC_084460.1:37912500-42712500 GCF_027409185.1 Cynocephalus volans | reverse complement strand
AGGCTGGCCGAAGCCTGGGAGTCTGAGGCCCCGGCCGTGTCCTGCAGAAGTGGCAGTGTGTGGAGGACGCCGCGGGGAAGCTGCAGCTGCACAAGTGCAAGGGCCCCGTGCGGCCGGGCAGCAGTAGAGCCCTCTCCAACCTGGTGCCCAAGTACTACGGGCAGGGCAGCGAGGCCTGCACCTGTGACGGCGGGGACTACAGGCTCAGCCTAGCCGGACGCCAGAAAAAGTTCTTCAAGAAGAGTAAGTGTCATGGCCTGGGCCGGATGGGACAGGAGGGGAGAGAGATTGTGTCTGGGGAGCCCCATTCATTCATTCAAATAATTCCACAGACATGTCGCTAATGCCAGGCAGTCTAGGAGCTGGTGGCACAGCCAGACCCCTCATAAGCCACCCACTCTAGTGGGGAACAGCGGTAATAACGAAATAAGATCATTAGATGGTATGGTGAGCTTTGGGGTAGGCAGGAAAGAGGATTCAGGAGGGAAGGAGCCGGGTCACATGGGCCTCAGCACTGTGGCATTCCACTCCCACACAAGAAGCCTCTTGTCTGGAGGGTCTAAGCAGAGGAGACAAGATCAGATCTGTGTTCTGCAAGGATCCCTCCAGCTGCCATCTCAGTGGGCTGTCAGAGGGCAGGGGCAGAAGCAGAAGACCATTCTGGTGGGGAGACCCAGCAGAAGCCTCGGAGACTCGGACAGGCCATAGAATCAAAGGAAGAAGCGGTGGGGCTCTGGGTGTGATCTGAAGGGACAGCCAGCAGGATGTGTGACACAGTTGATTATTATTCATGGATTCCATGTTTGCAAATTCACTTGCTCCTAAAATTGATTGGTAGCCCCCAAATCAATCCCTGTGGCACTTTCGAGTCATTCGGAACATGTTTTGAGTGGCTCGACCCCTGTTCCCAGCTGAGGTAGAACAGGCCTTCTTGTTTCAGCTCTCATACTGTAAACAAGCATCCTTTCCAGTCTGTTTAATGCCATGCTTTCCACATTTTTGTCCCTTTTTGTTTTCGTGATTTTACTGTTTACGTTGCCCCCAGGCACAGCACTTCAGTGTTGGCTGGCATTCCTGAGCACGGGAAGCCTCTGATGTGCCTTCCAGAGAAAGCACGCATGTTAGAGGCGCTTCCTCCAGGCATGAGTTGCAGTGCTGAGTTCGATGGTAATGGATCCACAACATGTATGAAAGAAGGTGCCTTTAATCAGAAGCACATGTACCGTGAGGTTTTGTATCAATCAGTTGATTAAAATGTCATGACCAGAGGCTCGGGGGAACCTAACCCTCTACTCCCCCTAGGAACAGCGGTTCAGTATTCGCTAATTCCATGTTTGCGGTGACTTTATGGAACCAAACTACCGTGAATAATGAGAATAGATGATACTTGGGATGAGTGGGGAAGAGCCCTACCCAAGTGAAGCTGCCCAAGGCTTCCTGCCTCCCTCTCAGCGGGGTGGAGGAGAGAACTGGCAATTAGAAAGGCAGAGGGTGGAGACCGTGGAAGGTAGGACTCTTCCAGACCTGCTGGAGGCTCTACCACCTCCTGGACTAGACATTTCCCCCATGCAGAGGCTCAGCTCCCCCTCAGAAAACAGCAGGAAATGGCTGTGAAGCTGTGCTTTGAAATTGCGTGAAAGGCCCCTGGGTGCCTGGTCAGCTGGCGAGAGGTGTCTGCTCCAGAGCTGGGCAATTGCCCATGTGGCCCATTTCTCTGGACCCCTGACCCAAGGACAGCTAAAGCCTAATTAGAGATTTTAGCTCTGAGGGTTTTTTAAATTGTGGTAAAATGCACATGCATAACATAAAATTTACTATCTTAACCACTTTTAATTATCCAGTTCAGCAGTATTAAGTATATTCACATTGTTGCGCAACCAATCTCCAGGACTGTTCTGCAAAACTGAAACTCTGCACCCATTAAACACTGCCTCTCCATTCCCTCTTCCCCAGCCTCCAGGAACTACCCTCCTACTTCCCGTCTGCTCTAGGTTCCTCACATAAGTGGAATCACACAGTATTTGTCTGTCTGTGACTGGCTTATCTCACTCAGCATAATGTCCTCAAGGTTCATCCCTGTTGAAGCTTGTGTCAGAATTTCCTTCCTTTTTAAGACTGAGTAATACTGCATTGTAGGCTAATTAGAGACCTGGGGGTCCTGTGGTGGGCTCAGTGGCCTCCCAGGCTCCTCTGGTCGGCTTGGCCAGGTGGCAAACACAGATGGTCCCTCTCCATACCCACCCAGCTCCTGCCACAAACAATGCTTCCCAGTTCATGACCCCCTTATATTTCCTCACAAGCTGATTAGTTAATAACTACTAATTTTTTTTAGCTGAATAAAGCGATTAGTTTCCAGATTGAATTACACAGCTAGTATCTCCTTGCTTCAGTACACAGCACAGTAGATAATCTTTAAATAATAGGAGAACTTGCGACTCAGTTAAGCTTTTCTCCCCTCATAAATGCTTAGAGGAAAGAAAAACACACTTAAGTAGCTGAGACTCAGCTCTACCACCATAATACATCCTTGTGTGAGGGCAGGGTGATGTCAAAGCCCTCACAGTGCACCTCCCAGCAGCCCGACAGCAGGGCATGGCTGATCACTATGACAACGGGAAAGACTGACTGGGTCACATGGCTGATTTGGGGACTCCAGCCCCATCTCCTGCTCAACATTCTTCCTCCCGCAAGTGCCTGCCAGCAAGAGACTGTCCCTCCTTTCTGAGCAGTCAGGCTAGAGCAGGCTGAACAGTGTCTGGAGACATTTTTGACTGTCACAATTGTGTGATCGGGGTGGGGGGGTGCTACTGACATCTAGTGGGTAAAGGCTCAGGGATGCACAGGACAGCCCCACTACAGAGATTTATGTGGCCCCAGATGTCAACAGTGCTGAGATTGAAGCCCTGGCCTAGAGCGCCTTAGCCCCCGGCCCGCCTTGACCATGGGATTCTGGCCGAGGCATGGGGAAGCCAGGCAGAGCCAGCCAGCCCAGAGCAGGAGGTGCCCAGGACCAGGAGGAGATGAGGTTGCCAGGGACAGGCACAGGTGGCTGATGTTCATTCATTTATCCTCCCAACAAATCTGCGAGCAATACTATGTGCCAGATGCTGAGGTTACAGAGTTGAACAACACAGACGCTGACTTGGACTTTACGGGTCTCAAGGATGAGACGAGACATCAGCAAGTTCACGAAGATCACTTCCCACGGTGAAGAGCACATGAAGGAAATGCAACAGTGGAGTGACAGGTGGAGGCAGATGGCAGCTCTTGAATGGGTGGTCGGTTGACATTTAAGTGAGAGCTGAGTACAGAGAAGGAACAGGCCTTGTGAGCAGCCAGACAGTGAGTATTCTAAAGGGGAAGAGGAACTTCAAGGTCAGCATTTGCACCCGAACAATCCGACTCCAGAGCCTACGCTGTTGGCTGCTGGGTTGTGAAGTCCATCCCATCCTCACCCCACTCCCCATTTGTGTGGCAGGAAACAAAGACATGAGAGTGAGAGGAGAGGGCAAGTGGTGTGGCTTCAGTGCAGAGCAAGGTTTACACAGGAGAGGCAGACCTTTGCTGTAGAGCTGGACAGTCTGTCTCAGCTACTCCGCTCTGTCATTGTGGTAACATAAACGAATGAGGGTAGCTGCGTTCCAGTAAAACCATAGTTACAAAACCAGGTAGAGGGCCAGATTGGGCCCTTAGTCCACAGTTTCGGGGCCCATGGGTCTATCGCTGGCAGACGGAGGGTGGGAAGATGCAAAGCAGCTGACTGCTGGGCCAAGGGAGACCAAAGGAGTGGAAAGAATGTGGCGGGTCTGTTTCTTGACCCCTTTGGCCAGACATGACCCGCTCAGCGTGGGGGAGTTACTCCACACTTAGTGCAGCCAGGAGACTGAACTCAGAGAGGAAAAAAGCCAAGGGGCTAGAAAAGGCCTGAGGTTTTGCAGAAGAGAAGCCTCTCCTGGGCACTTGGACACAAGGAGTCTGAGAGCTGAAAGATACCAAACATGTGCCACAGAGTGGGGGCTGCAAGACCTGATCCTGGAGCCCTAGCACCTTGGCATATGGGAAAGGGGGTCCGTTTCTCCCCTCTTCTGCCACCTTAGGTGCCGCCAACCATGGGCCTCCAGCCACACTGCCTTGGTCGCCATCTAGTGGTCACTGAGGACCCAACAGAAACCTGGACACATCCGTACCTGGCTCCAAGCCCTTCTCTTTAAACAACATGTATTTAGAGAGGGATAAGAAACTTCAGTGCATGCCAGAGCCAGTCATGAGTCAAGTGGGCAGAGTTTTAAAACAGGAAGGAGTGGTAGGGAGTGTGGCTGCCTGCAGATCACATCGCCCTGACTGAAGGGACAGTACATCACCTCCTGTCCAGAGGGACCTGTGGGGCCCTGTACATCTTCCATTTTCTTTTCGGAAGTCAGAAATCTGGACTCCTACATGACCATCACCACCCTTTTTCTTAACATTAGCAACTTAATCAAATTTGTTCTTTAATATATAGAAGATACAAGATATCCAGGGTCTGACATTAGCCCACGTGCCGTCAGTGTTCAAAATCTTACTCAAAGCTTGTGCAAAAGCACCTCAGCCTCGTCTCACACCCACCATCCCACTCCCAGTGGAGACCAGCTCGCTGCTGGGGAACCTGACACTCAGAGAAGCTCAGCGACTTGCCCCAGCCTCGCCCTCTTCTATGCAGAGGAATGTCCTGCAGAGCACTTTGATTTTCCAATTCAAATCGACATCTTTATATCTGCTTTATTTTTATTTTTTTCATTGAGGTAAAGTTCACAAAACAAAGAACTTACCATTTTCACAGTTTTATATGAATCAGAAGCACTGAGTATATTCACAGTATTGTGCGACCACCACCTCTATCTAGTTCCAAAATGTTTTCATCACCCCAAAAGGAAACACGTGACCTTGAATCAGTCACCCCTCAATACCCGCCCCCCTCCATCCCTGGGCAACCACTAATCTGCCGTCTGCCTCTATAGATTTACCTACGCTGGGTAGTTTATATAAATAGAATGATACATGACCTTGTGTGTCTGGCTTCTTTCAGTTAGCGCAATGCCTTTGACATTCAGCCACACTTAGCATGAATCAGGACTGACTTCATTCTTTTTATGGCTGAATATTCCATTGTTCGGATGTACTGCAATCTGTTTATCCACGCACAGCTCCTTCTTGAAATTCGTTTGGGCCAGTTGCTTCTTGGCTCTAGGACTTCAGTCTCCCTGGGCTCCAGGACCTGCTTCTGGGGTGGGTAGATCTCGTGAGCCCTTAAGTCTCAGGGAACACTAAGCCTCGTGCTCAGGAGTCTGGCCCTGTCTTGATTAAGGCCCTGCTGCCTGGGGAGCCTGACCAGCCTCTCACGGCCTCACTAACACAGCCACCCTCTCTGACATCCACAGAGTACAAGGCCAGCTATGCCCGTAACCGCTCCATCCGCTCAGTGGCCATCCAGGTGGATGACACATCCCAGCCCCGCAACCTTACCAAACGGCATTGGCCAGGGGCCCCTGAGGACCAAGATGACAAGGACGGTGGGGACTTCAGTGGTACTGGAGGCCTTCCAGACTACGCAGCCCCCAACCCCATTAAAGTGACACATCGGTGAGAGTCCAGGCAGAGGCTGAGGGTGAAGGGGGAAGGCTGGCCCTGGGCTGGTCCCTCTCACCCTCTCAGGGCCACACGTGACCCGTTTCTTCGAGCAGGTGCTACATCCTAGAGAATGACACGGTCCAGTGTGATCTGGACCTGTACAAATCCCTGCAGGCCTGGAAAGACCACAAGCTGCACATTGACCACGAGGTGAGCAGAATGTGGGCGGGAGCGTGTGCTCGGGCACCATGGGCACAGCAGGGCCCACCATTCCCAAAGGGAAGCAGACAGGCGAAGGGAGGTTTCCATGGAATCCACAACCCAGGGACAGGAGCATCAGTCCTAGCATGAGACGGCCAGCTATCCCACGCAGGTTCTCAGTCATACTGTCCCCCTTTTTGACTTACAAGGTGTCCACACTACAGTTAGTCCTTTGAGGGAGAGATTCAAGCCCTTGGCGGGCTCAACTGTTTCTCGGGCAGGCCAGGACAGGAGAGGGACTTGGTACCTTTGCCAGAGCCTGGCGGGAGGGGAGGGCCAGGAAGGCTTCCTTCAGCAGATGGAACCAAGCACCTCCTTGGCACCCGTGATGCAGGCGGTGGCAGCTGCTGCTGCTTAGCATGGACGAGGCAGAGCCGGGAGAGCCATCAGGCCATGCCCTTCTTGCCCAGCCCCTACTCCTTCTCTCAGATCGAAACTCTTCAGAACAAAATTAAGAACCTAAGGGAAGTCCGAGGTCACCTGAAGAAGAAGCGACCAGAAGAATGTGACTGCCACAAAATCAGGTGAGGAGGTGGCAGAGGGGCCCCCTCCAGGCCCCTAGCTCTCCTACAGGGCATGGAGACACAGCAACCCTTATCACTGGGCCCTTTTTTTACCCCAATCTTCTCTCTTTGGGTAAAAAAAAAAAAAAACAGTAAAAATTCATATCCCCATTATCAGGCAATTGGGCACACAGGACCAGCCCTCAGGCAGCCAGGCCAACACCTGGACTTATGCACTGGAACAAGAGGCAGGCTCTTGCAATGGAGAGTTGGCTCCAGGCAGGAAGGCAACCTCTGCTGAGTGCCTTTTTAGAAATGGCCCATGTGGCTCAAGGTCCCATTTACCAGCTCAGGGGGCCCCTGGCCCAAGGGACTGAACTCCAGAGCAGCACTATCTAATGGGACTTTCCGTGCTGATAGAAATGGGCTATATCTGCACTATCCAATATGGGAGCCACTAACCAGTGTAGCTATTGTGCACTTGAAATGTGGCTAGTGTAACTGAGGAGCTGAATTTTTAAGCTTACTTAAGTGAAATGCCACATGTGGCTAGTGGCTATAGTACTGGGCAGCACAGCAGTAGATTTTCTTCTACCTTCCCAGAAAGGCTTGCAAAATGTTGGTTCCCCCAGTGCTGGCCCTGACCAAGCATGAGGTGGGTGGATGATAGGGGAACCAACCTTGAGGTGCACAGGCTGAAGCCAGGCCCAGCTTCTCATCTTGGCTAAATTCCACCTGCCCCAACCTTCTAATGGACTGAGGTCTTTAGCCAGGGGCTCCCAGCTCAGGCTTAGAGAACTGAGCCAGCCGGGCAGAGAGCTACTGCTGTAGGGACAGTACCCATACCACCACTACCCCAAGAAGGACAGGGGTGGGGCAGCAGCAACATATGGGAGTCCCAGGAACCTTATTTGCACCTGCCAGAGTAGCCCTGTAAGCCGTTTCTGAAACCTGGGGTGGGGGGTCTGTTTCAGTTACCAAACCCAGCACAAAGGCCGCCTCAAGCACAAAGGCTCCAGTCTGCATCCTTTCAGGTAAGGGCAGCTTTTGGCCCAGGGGAAGAACAAACAAAGAAAGGAAAGAAATCCTATCCTTTCCCTGAGAAGCCTCCTTAGAGAGGTCTTCCTCCCAAATCAACACTGAGCAGGTCTCCACACGCCCGCTGGTGGCTACATGGGATTGCTGCAACCCCACCAAGCAGGAAGGAGGGGATCAAGGTGTGAATAGGAGTCCAAGTGCCACCTAACTCCCTTCCTGCCTTTGTGCTGCCTTGGGAGCTAAAGTAGGCTACAGGGTGGGAGGAGACCCGTGTTCTGGTCCCAGCGCTGCCTTGGACCAGCAGTGGGACTTGGAATCTTCAATTGCTATGCCCATGGTTCTCCGCTGGGAAGTCTCAGCCCAGCCTCTAGGATGGACAGGAAGAGCGGAGGCTCAGGGTCATTGATCCCTCGGAGGCCCAAAGTGTGTGTGGCCCTGCATGCCCATAGGAAGGGTCTGCAGGAGAAGGACAAGGTGTGGCTGTTGCGGGAGCAGAAGCGCAAGAAGAAACTTCGCAAGCTGCTCAAGCGACTGCAGAACAACGACACGTGCAGCATGCCCGGCCTCACGTGCTTCACCCACGACAACCAGCACTGGCAGACGGCACCTCTCTGGACACGTGAGCGAGCCCAGAGCAAGGACGGGCAGGTTGGGGCCCAGAGGGACTTCTCCACTTCACACAGTGACCCACCTTCCCCAAGTTTGTGGGGACTTCGTTGCCAGACTCTTTATGTCTCTCAGAAGCAGGTTGCCTGACATCAGGGGTCCACAAGTGCTCCAGACTGTCACTTGGCATCAGAGGAACTGGCCCTGGGGTTCTGTCTCTGACAGCAGTGTTGGCAGGCTGGGCTTCTTCCTACAGGCACTCAAGCACACTCTCTCTTCCCTTGGCAGTGGGGCCTTTCTGTGCCTGTACCAGCGCCAACAATAACACATACTGGTGCATGAGGACGATCAACGAGACCCACAATTTCCTCTTCTGTGAATTTGCAACTGGCTTCCTAGAGTACTTTGATCTCAACACAGACCCATACCAGGTACAGACAGCACAAGCTGGAGAAATGGGGGTGTGGGTACACAGGTGCTGCCAGTCAGGCCCCCAACCCTGGGGAAGTGATGATAAATTTTCCAAGTCCCACTGAGTCCTTCAGACAGTATGAGTGAGATACGAAGCCACCGAGAATCTTCAATGACGCAATGTTCAATCAGCCCTTTTCTGCCTCCACCTTCCTGCATCAGTAATACATCGTATAGCTTCTTCCCTCTGAGGCATCTGCCAGCCTTCAATTGGCTCTACAGGAACTAGTTTAGAACTACAGGGTCAGGCTAAATAATGCCCATTCTGGGGCCTACAGGGACCCGACAACTAATGTAACAATAAGTATCGCTCACCCAGCATTTACTATATGTCAAGCACTTTAAGTATTCCATGTATTAAGTCATCCAAACACATAATGTGATGGGTGAAAAGGAGCAGCCAAGTGTCTGGTAATTGGAACATGTGAGCCCTTGTAAAGGGACAGTCACTACTGAGCTTCAGCCCTAGAACTTTTGTGTAGTGTGGCCTTGGTATAGGCCAACCTTCAGCCTTTTAAGGTTGATTCTTAAATACCGGCAGCTCAACTGCTTTGCTTTAATTACCATGCAGGCTGCCAGTCTTCCTCCTGAGATAGGTTCACCACCATAATTTACAAAAGGGAGTGGCAGAAGATGTAGGTTAGTCAGACACTAGAAGCTCCCAGACTAGGTAGGCAAGGATCCAGGTCACTTACCCATCCTCTCACCAAATGGCTGCTTTCCAATCAAGAAGGAACTGAGGGACTGCGAATGAAGGCTGCTGAAAAATCCAAGGCTTGGAAGGGCTTCTTTCCAAGCTTGGTAAGTTTCCTGACCAGTGGCTCCGGGAGTTGAACATTAAGTACACACACGTGATTTTTATTCTCATAAGTTTTCATTCTCATTAAGAGAGGACTTGGTGGGACTAGAAGCCAAAAAGTCACTCTTGCAGAAGTGGAGATTGGGGTGAACAGGACACCATGCCGCAGCACCTTCCACTCCCAACCTGTTTGAAATAAGTCCCCTCGTTTGTAGAAGAGGAATGGGGAGGGGGTGTCCCTTACTCACCTTGTGGACCTTTTTTCCAACCAGCTGATGAATGCAGTGAACACACTGGACAGGGATGTCCTCAATCAGTTACACGTACAGCTCATGGAGCTGAGGAGCTGCAAGGGTTACAAGCAGTGTAACCCCCGGACTCGAAACATGGACCTGGGTGAGTAGGCTTGAACATGGGGCATGTGGAGGGCGGGGTAACCAGAGGAAGGAACTTAGGAGGTCATGTCTACCCCAAGAGTGAGCCCAGAATCACTGGAATTGGGAGGAGGGGGAGATTCAATTCAAGACAAATCATCTAGAGGGTGTGGATGTCCCCTGCCCACGGCAGGCAGGTGGCTTTCAATGAATTGTGCTTCCTGAGAGAGGAGCATCCTCAGAGGAAACACATGGCACTCTCTCTCATTTTCCTCCCTTTTGTTCATTCACTCATTTATTCATCCCACATTTACTGAGAATTTAAACCTGGACCGTGCCAGTTACTGGAAAGCAAGAAAATGACCATACCCCCTGACCCCATGTGTAGCTGACAGTCTACTAGGGACAGTGGTCTATACAGGAAGGCCTCTGGCTTGTACGGAGGGAGTCAAAGAGGATGCTGTAACACAGTGTGACCATGGCAGGGAGCACCCCAGAAAGAGCACAGGTCAAACCTTTGAACTTAGCCCTAAAGAATGAGAAGCGGCCAACCTCTCAGGAAACTTGGAGGCTGGCATCCGAGGAGATTTGAGAGGGAAACAAACTCTCAGGTGTGAGCAGCAGAAAGCAGCCCAGCATGGTGGAAGGCAGCAAGTGAAGGCAGTGGAGACTGACAGGAGGGTGTCAGAGGGCCATCCTGTTGGGGGCTTTATAGACCTTGGTAGAGAGTTTAGATTTCCTTCTAGGTGTATCAGGAAGCCAACGAAGGGTTTTAACCTTGGCACTGAAACAGCTACATTTAAAAAGGACCCTCACTTTGCTAAGTGGAGGATGGGATTTTATAGGGAGAACAGTGAAGAGTGGCTGTTACCCAGGGAGAGATGGTGGTGCTGGGACTAGGGGTAGGAGCAGAGAAGATGATGGAATTCAGGTTCAGGTGGTGAAGCCCGCAGCACATGATGATGTGGGGGCGGGGTGGTACCAGAAAATTAGGAGTCGTAGAGAACACTTGGGCTTTGTGGGGGGTGAGACAAAACCAACAATTCTAAATTTAGGATGCCAACTAGATAGTTTAAGATGAAAAAGCTAAAAGGAAGCCATTCATGTACTAGCCAAAACAAAAGGCAGAGAGCAGCCTAAAAACCTTTGGTATTTGCAGGCCCTTGAGGAGTTCTTACCTATGTCTAGTAAGACACCTAAAGTTCACGTCAGGAAAATGGCTGCACACTTAGGAGGAAGACGGCAGATGCTACAGTCAGCTGTGGCTATGAGGAAAGGAAAGCAAATGTGTTTATAGAAGATGTGGCAATAATGCTGCCTGATAAGGGGTCTGATATCCGCATTCCCACCAATGGCTTCCTAACATCCACTAATGATCAAAGTGCCACCGTGCATTAATCACTATGTGCCGGGCACTGTGCTGAGTGTTTTACGTGCATTAGCTGATAATCCTTATGAGAACTATCCAAGGCACATCTTCCTATCTTCATTTTAATGGGCAAGTAAAGTGAACCAGGATGAACAGGTGGGCTGACTCCAAAACTTGATGTCGCTGCCATATCCTCAGGAAACCTCCCGAGACCTCCCTCCCACCCCACCTTTCTCAGGGCCCCTGGCTTTCTATCCTCTACGACACAGGTGTTCATGCCTATGTCCACCTCCCCCACCATGCCTAAGGCATCAGGGTCCTAAGATTGACACAGTGACAGTGGATTATGGGCCATCTACAAGGATGGCCTCCTTCCTACCTAGGAGACTTAGGGCAAGTTCACCTCATAATTCAGCCCACTCTGACTAGGGAACACTATCAACATCATAGGATTCTGACAAAAAGCCTAAGATGGTTTTTCTGGGGTTTTTTCTTTATAAAGCAATTATAAAGTTTGCCACTTCTGCCCTAAACTGCCTGTTCTTACTTTGTTCATTTCTCCCCATTAGGACTTAAAGATGGAGGAAGCTATGAGCAGTACAGGTACTCTGTTTTGTTATTAGAGCCTGAGGAAAGTTCCCCTATCTTGGCCCATGCTTTAGTCTCATCTCCGTGCGGGTGCACCTGTTATGTTCCAAGAATGCCCTTTCTCTGGCCTGCCAGGGGCCTGGATCATCCCCCAGTGATGGGTGTCACCTAGGAGACCATCTTTGTATAGTTCTTTGAGGATGACTTTTTCTTTCTTGGTGATGGTTAACACTCATTCTCCTTTTGACACCTGAAAACTTAGGCAGTTTCAGCGTCGAAAGTGGCCAGAAATGAAGAGACCTTCTTCCAAATCACTGTGAGTTGAGGAACCAGCTTATGAACAGAGATCTGGTTCTGACTTCCTTCATTCTGCCAAGGCTGTTCTATGTGCATGCCATTTCTCATTTACTATCCTCCTTTGAGAGGGGAAGCAGTAATGTGAGTCTTTCCTGTAAGATAACCTACCTGAATACATTTCATGTTCTAGATGAATATCTTGTCTAGTACACCGTTCTTGTCTCTACAATAATCTGTGCTTGATAAACTTGAGCTACTACTTAGAGGTTGAAAACCACTTAAAAGTACAATTGCCAGACATGTTGAAGGCTGTGGCTACAGAAGTGCTAACTGGTCCACAATGTCAGCAGTAGAGTGACTTCATTAAGTGATTTCCAAAAAGCCCATGCTATGAACTCTCACTCCAGTGCCAATACAGACTGACAGCAGGCTAACTGGAGAGTGTGGCAACCTGGAAATTTCACCTTTAGTCTAAAGGGAGCAGCTAGTTTGTTCCCTGTAGGAATGGGATGTAGTTTGCCAGATCTCATTCTTCAAAGAAATCCAAAAATGCAGATATGCGTGAGAATTCTTTTTTAACACTGGCAACTAATTTGACAAACAAGACCCTCTGGCTGCCATTTGCAATCTCTGGGCTCCTCATTTCTTTCTTTATATGCATATAAACCTATGTGACTTTAACAGGACAATAACAATAGACCAGCTTAGCATTTGTTAATTCCAGAACTAAGGCATAGAATCTCTACATCTCACATTCTCCTTAGCCACTACAAAGGTACTCCAGAAAGTTCGTGGAAAAAATAGAGTTGAAAGATAATACAAATCTTTCCATGAACTTTTTGAAATACCCTCATGTTCTGCCCTGATCCTTAAATGTCATCTTTGCCTGCCATTGAATGTGTAAGTGAGCAACTGAAAAACTGAAATGATTAAGTGATAGCAATCCCTTTCTAAGTGACCTAGAAATATTCTCTCAGCAGCCACATCCCTGAAGCAAAGCTTACTCAGTTGTAGGACTGATTAAGAAATCCTAAGCAGCACAATAATCAAATGCTAAGATTAGTTTGTTTTGTTCTGTAGGGGACAACTATGGGAAGGCTGGGAAGGTTAAGAAGCAACAGAGGTGGACCTCCAAAAACAGAGAGTTACCACCTGACTGTGCAGGCAGTGAAGAACCAAATGTGATTTCCAGCAGACCTAGGCTGTAGGCCAGGAGGCCTGAAAGAGACAGAACTTGCTTCAGTCAACCGGAAAATTCTGGAGGATAACCATCAGAGCAGAGAGAACTTCAGGAAGTCCATTTTTGCCCCTGCTTTTGCTTTGGATTATACCTCACCAGCTGCACAAAATGCATTTTCATATCAAATAGTCACCACTAACCCTCCCTGAGAGGTTCACATGGGAAAAAGAACAGAAAGATTTTCTTGGAAATCTCCCCCAAGAGTGAAAGTCACTGGAATTTATTAAAATCATAGGGGAAAACAACCCTGTTTTAAATCCTCATTTCTTTTGGTTCGTCACAAAGAAGGAACTAAGAAGCAAGACAGAGGCAACTTGGAGAGGCTGAAAACAGTGCCCAGAGTTTGAGAGTGAGTCAATAGCACAAAAGAAGTGACATTTACCTAGCACTATAGCCCTGGTTGCCTCCGAAGAAACTGACTTCACTGTATATATGTGACTATTTACATGTAACCAACATGGGAACTTTAGGGGCATCTGACTAATAAGAAATCCCAATTTTCAAGAGTGGTGGTGTCAATAAACGCTCAGTGGCCAGTGTAAAAGAAAATCCCTTGCAGTTGTGGACATTTCTATTCCTGCCCAGATATCATTTCTCCCTTTGTTATCTACCCCAGGACTGACGATTTTTTTTAAGGTACTGAAAAGAAATGAAGTTGATGTATGTCCCAAGTTTTAACGAAATTGTATTTGTAAAGAAATTTTGTAGTACAAGTATTGTCATATGATGTTCAAAACCACAGCCAGTGACCAGCAGTTGGTATGAAAAAACCTTTGACATTTTGTAAAAGGCCATGCTTGGGAGTTTTTTTGGTGTGTTTGGTTTTTTAAAAATGAATTCAAGATACTACCAGTCAACACCTTTTTGGGAAGACATGCCTTGGGTTCAGAGGATTTTGGGAGTAGATGGTTGTAGGTTAATGACCAAAATTTACCATACTTCAGGAGACCTCACAGGTAAGTCTCATATTACACCAGCTTTGAGACTTCATTTTTCCAAACTACTGATCAAGTGCAAAGCAGTTCACCTTAGCCAACCCTTCATGTACTGGTGTAAGCAAGTGCAGGTAGCTGTCAGAATTCCAGAACAGGGAAGTAGGTGGGACTTCAGCCACCACCAGTCCAACCCATTTCTCATTTAACAGATAACAGAGAAGGCCCCTAGGCACCTACATTTTGTAAAAACAGTGTCATGCTTTTCAATGCCCCAAATAGGCCAAGGCTCCCTAGCAAAAGTTGTGGTTTTCTTTTAACTTCACAGAAACTGCTATCATTATTTGAAATAGACTTTCTTAACCTTCTCTTTTACCCTTAATCCAATAGGGATTTTTTTTTTTTTTAAGTTCTTTAGGCTCCAATTTTAAATAGAAACCTTTATTTACAATGACATCCAACATGGTCAGCAAAACAGTCACAGCTCACCACCCCATCTCACGTCATCCCATGTGGTTTCAATTCTTTGCAGCGTAAAGAATGATTTAATTTTTTTAAGCAACACTTAATGTAAACTTGATTGAAACTGAATTTATTCTCAATACTATATGTCAATTCCTGAGAATTTAAATATTGCTCTCAGAATGACATTTCCACCTTCTTCAAAATTCTATAATATTGGAGAAAAAGAGAAAGGAGGAAAGAAAAAGAAAACACTCTGCTCATTATTAAATAGTTTACCTTAGATTTGAAAACAACCCTTGTTCCTTTGTAGCAGGGGGAAAATTTCATCTATCCTAGAGATTCTGCTCCTATGAATTTCCTACTTGTGAACAAAACTCATGGCTTCTGCAAATAAAAAGGGAACTGGACAGGCATATGAATAACTGGCAATCCATTCAGTTTATTTTCCAGCTGCATCTACCTTTGGATCAAAAAACTTCTAAGACATCAAGCCAATTATCTTCTGTAGTATCCCACATTTCACCTTAGATATTAAATACTGATAAACTAAGATAAGTATTGATATTTACACCTTTAGATCCCAATGCACAATTTAGAAAAGTGGCATCATAATATGAATATTAATGATGCAACTTCTATTTATTTTTTAAAGGAAGAAACATGTATCTCCTTTATATGATTTTGATCTTTATAAAATATATATTTTTATATTTATATATCTTTGGATTTAGCAAAAAAGTAGGTACTGGAAATATCCCACATTCTAAAAGCAGATGAAAAGTTTACTTATACTATTCACCCAACAGATACCAAAGTTCAAAAAAGAGGGGGATGGATTAGTGTGAGGAGAGGTAGGCAGTGGAAATACAAAGATAATTATCCAAAAAAAGAAAAGAAGAGGGGGAAACAAGCCAATAAAGGTAAAAACAACAAATTACCTCAAAGACTGCATCTATTAAAAGAAAATCAAAATCTTGAGTTTGCACCAATAAAAGGAACAAGTAGAAAATATAAAAACTTATAATAATAAAACTTCATTTTTTTCCCATATAAAAAGGGGTGCTGCCTTCCAGTTAGTCTGGAGTCAGGACAGAGGAAAAAATCACAAAACTTTACTTTTTTGTTTTTCTAATAATTTTTAAAAGTCAAGAAAGGTAAGAGCACCATTCTGTTTCTCCCCACACTCAACTTAAATAGGGAAGGCTCAGGCACACCTGACACAACTGAGTCAAAAAAGACAGAGACTTATTCAGCTGTGCCTGTCTCCAAACAGACTATGTTATCTGAAAAGTACACACTACTATGATGGAAGTTTACAGATTTACGATCCTAGATATATTGTGAACCTAGGGGAGCAGGTGTGAAGAGGGTGGAGTAAGAGGGGCAAACTCAAAATTGTCTACACACTGTTGGGAAAATAAAATCTACTCTAGTGGTGGTTCTGGAAATATCAGGCTTCACTTATTCATAAGCATGTCAAAAAAATTAAATGACTTTACCTTCAGAGACATCTAGAAAGACTGGCTAAATGTGAAATTTTTTAAAAAGTAACAACTCCCAGTTTTTGCTAGAAAATGACACCAAGGCTAGCAGAGACATTTGAAATTCAGATATTCCAAAAATCCAATTTCATTCAGCTGTTTCAATCTAATAATGTAACCCAGATAAAGGGAATTAAATTTGATTTTTTTCCCCTACTCCCAACTGTCTAGAACAGGTGTCAAGGAGGGGTAACAGCAGAAAGTGGCACTGGACAGGAGGAGGAGGAGGTGCAAAGGCACGCTCAGGCTGTAGCTCTGAACCACAGCAAAATTGGCTGTTCTGGGTACCAAGCTCCTTAAGAACAATGACACTATTCTAATTCATGGGGACATAGTGAAAACATCTCATTAGCAGAATCACAAGACTGCTGAGCAGACACCAGAAACCACACACCAAGGACTCTACTGGGATCTCAATGTGGATTCAGGTCCTAGCAACCAAAATCTTAGAGCACTCCTAAATGGATGAAAAGGCAACATAATTTAAGTACAAAACAAAACAAATCATAAACTGCTATTTAATTTACGGACTGCTTCAAATCCAAAAGATTTTTTTTTAATCAAACTGCTTGACTTTTTTTTAATTCCTCATATCCTTTTTTTGTTTTTTTGTTTTTTAAAGTTTATTTCCCCATTATCTATTCTTTCCCCCCAAATTAACAAAGTGCTTAGTTCTGATAGAGAAACTAAAAAAAAAAATTTTAAATGCCTACATCTAAACAAATGATCTCTTTTAAAAGCATTTAGATTACGAGATTGAAAAGAGTGAGGCATCTAAGGCTGGGAGGGAGAAAAAGCTATGGACCACTGTCCCTCCCCCAGGCCATGGAATTCAGGGGATGTCTCTTCTGTTTGTAGCCTCACCACAATGAGCTTACTGAAATCAACAGTGTTAAATATTTAGCTTCACAAACTCTGTAAAAATGAGCTGTCATGACCTACAAAAAAGGTATATACATATTTTACATAATACAATATCTTAAAGGTCCTATTTACAAAAAAAATTATTCACAGAAACACTGCAAAATTCTGATTCAGAATGCAGTACCTGGCCTTGGGTTTTCAGAAGTTTATTTTCAAAAAGCATTATTGCTCTACCATATAGGCAAAGGGTGACAAGTGTACTTTAAAAAAAAAAAAAAATCATAGTTCTTGTCCAACAGATTAGTGTAGACAAAAACCAGGAATGTGATTCACCATTCCTCAAGACCTCAAGAATATTGCATTTATCCATTACTTTTTAAATAAAGTGCACTCGGCTGCACATAAGCATGTGAAAAATTTGCTACTGCTGCAATTAAATACTGTCATCTCATTTTCCCTTCTGCAAAGCCATTTGACATCAATGACAATTCCTGGAGGTGAAGTATTACAGGATATTAAGGACAAGTGAAAACCTCCATTAGGAGAAAGCTTAGGACAGCAAAGAATAGGGAGAGAGCAACTCAATACCATCAATAAAAGACAAGAACTCAGAAATGCCAATTCCACTAGACAAAGGGTCAAGAACTACTTGGTCATGACAAAAACATCTGAAGGGTAGGACTATGTTCTTTGTCCAATACTCCAACTAGAGAAACCAAACATTCTAATCTCTTGATTTCTTCAATGTTCTCTGGCCCACCTACATTTATTTGAAAGACTTTGGCTAGTAAGGTAGAAAAAAAGTGACACAGGAGAGTTTTGTGATCGGTAACACTCCATATCTCCAAAATCACATTCCTAGGAAGTGGAATACCAAAAATATTTTTCAACTGTTCAGAACACCATGATACACAGAAGGAGGGGGAAAAAACAGGTAGATATTGCGCTTCAGCTTAACCCAGTCCTGTTCAAAAGACTTGGAATACCCTTGACAGAGATTGAAGCTGGTCCTTTCTTCAAAGCTGGATGCCTAGAACACTGATTCTTTACTTTCCAAAAATTCTAGTGCAGTATCATTTGTACAGTGATTTCCTTAGAGGTCCTGGTGTAGAGATGTCAGCAGTATTTCTGTTAGCAACCAGAAAAAAAACATGAGTAAAACATGTGCTTTGTACAAGGACAACACAAGAAAATACCCGTCTACACTCATGGCTTGCAATGTAGCTCTGGCTGATGGATTCAGATTCCTTAGATCCCATATTACCAAAAGTATCAAATGGCCCAATGCCTTCAAACCAAAAGTTTTTCAATTACTATATTTTTTAATTATATATCCAAGTTAAAATTTACCTAGGACCTTTATATTATAGTTGAGGCTTTGGTTTTCCCCACAGAACGAGAAAAACTTTTTGAAAAAGGTAGATCCCCATACCTGATCAGGACCCATGGGCATGCCAGACATGGGCATAGAGTTCACGTTCATCTGTCCCATGTGACCACTGCTACCATTCATGTGCACCATACTATACGCTGCAGGATTCCCTTGGTGGGCAAACTGCTGCTGGGAAAAGGAGCTGTAAAGAAAGCATGATTACATCTCCAGAGTCATTTTAGCAACACAGGGTAGGCACACAGAGACTATCACAATTTTGTCAAGTATCATTGTTCTTAAGCAGGGAACATCAGAGAGAAAATTCCCTGAAAGCCTGCCATCCATTTTTCATAGTTGTCGTACCCAATACCCTAATGGATATGTGCATGCTATGAAGCATACTTAAAATGTACAGGGCCGGCCCCGTGGCTCACTCGGGTGAATGCGGCGCTGGGAGCGCTGAGGCCGCGGATTCGGATCCTATATAGGGACGGCCGGTGCGCTCACTAGCTGAGCGTGGTGCAGACCACCCCGTGCCAAGGGTTGCGATCCCCTTACCGGTCCAAAAATAAATGTACAAGCCAAATGACACATTTTCTAATATGAACCCAGGCCTTTTGATCTCTCCATCTACACAGGCTTGACTGAAAAATGCAGAGATTAATTTCCTGGGCTTCTGGCACTAGGATCATGAATGACTTTTAAAGTCACTGTTCTTTACCTATTCCTGACCAAGTTTCCTGATGGCCAGCCCTTCATTTCTGCCGACTGATACATGGGTGCAGTCTGAGGGTGCTGCATCATGGGATTCTGGGAAGGGCCCATTCTTGATGACATCATTGCATTAGGAGGACTAGACACGCGACCAAAGGCTGGATCTGGTTGTTGTCCCATTCCTTATATAAAGAAAGAAAAAAGAAGACATTATAATGCTCAAATGGTACCTCCTTAAGAGTATCAGTTTTCTGTAGTAATTTTGTTCTTTTTTTAAAAAGGGGGTCAGGGGGGAGGAGACAAGTACAAGACATAAAGTGCTACAATAACTGGAAAGCAGTTATTCTTGTGTCTAACCAAAATGACAACTGGAGATAACAGGCTTACTACAGACAGGCATGCTACCTAGATTACTTGAAGGACAGTTGCTTCAATGGGCTTTCTGTATAAAAGGGACTCCATATCACACTACTTACTCCTCTGTCCCTCTTTAGCAGGCAGAGGAGTTATTGTTCCCAGATGGCAGGGCTGCAGCCTAAAATGTAAGCTCCCCAATAAACACCTCTACCCCATGATGTTCCTGGAACCTCTCAAAGGCTAAACTGAAGAGGCATCTGCATTATTGTAACTAATGCTAAGTCCAAATCACCAACCAAGAAAAGGAACTTAAAAGCCTACACGGTGCATTCTTTTCACTGACTTGACCAAGTGTACAGAGATTAGAGAGTTCTACTCTACTGGAACACGTAAGAAGGGGCCTCAATTACCTGTGCGCTGCAAGACATTTTGTTTTCATTATTAAGTTATTTCATTTTCTTATGAAGTAACAAGAAGTGAATAGTATTTTTGTTTGTTTTTCATGTGCAACAGATCTAGTGACAGTCATGTCCTTAGTAATATTACTTTGGGGAGGGCATATTTTCCCTGTCAAATTTTACCATAATTTGGTGGATATGGAAACTGCTGTGGTGGAGCTTGTGGTATCACAGGTCCTGCCAACACCCCATCCATGCTAGGGGATGCGGTCACATTAGGGGGGGGGCTGAAGGCCTGGGGCTGCTGCTGCTGCTGCTGCTGCTGCTGCTGCTGTTGCTGCTGCTGCTGCTGCTGCTGCTGCTGCTGCATCATCATCGCCACCCTCTGCTGTCGGAAGTGATGACTTAGCAGCTCTCTGCTGCGCTGGGCAACCATCTGGGCATTAAGAAATCCCTGCTAACACCCAAGAAAGAATGCATTTACACATGTATAGTAAGAACCAATCAGCTTCATATATACAGTACTCCTACAATACATTAGGTATCAGAGAGGGAAAAAACACCCAGTGCCTTTCTTTATAATTAAGGAGAAGAGAAAATGAACAATTCTTTATGATAAAAACTTTTCTGACTATTGGGGGTAGGTGGGGGAGATACTGCAGAAGAGGGACCTACAAATTATTTGGGGCTAGGAGACAAAAGTAGACAAGTTGTCAAGCTTTAACATAGCTAGAAATATTCCTCAACATGAGAGAACAGTTAGGGACAGAATATAAGGACAAACTTTTCAGGAACTATGAAGTAAATACTACAAGAAAAAAAGGGCAGGACTGAGAGTTTGCTGGGGCAGTGGGGAGATGGTACAAGAAGAGAAGCCTAAAAAGGGGAGGGGAGGGCAAATGAGATTATACTCAGGTAAGCAAGGACCCACTTCAGAAGGTCTTGCAGTCTCTTTAAAATCTTCTCAAAGGAGGGGTGAAGGGCAGGAAGCTGTGTGGAGGTTAAAGAGGTTACATAATCAAGGTACTAAACAAAGAAGCTGATTTGGGTTCTACCAGCTGAGGAAGATCATCTCCAAAAAGCAAACTTTTATCATCTTTCTGGAGGGCATCCTGGCTCAGCTTATACAGGACATCTATCAAGAAAATATACACATCAGTACTTCCAAATAAGTGTAAGTCAGTGAAAATCAGGCATTTCGGGTTTAAAACAATCATGAACAATATTTCAAATCACAGTAAAGGATGCAGTCATCTGCCTTATGCACATTAAGAAAATACCTTAACACTGTCTCTACCACTAGCTGAAGGTAAGAGTTTTAATATCCCCTCCTACTGTGGGAAACAGGTCCTCTCAAAGGCTGTTATTGAAATTTTGATTATGTATTATTTACTTTCTTCTTTATACTTATAAATTCAAAATTTTACCCAGTAGGTATGTGGTTTCATAATCCAGGAACACAGAAACGTTTAAAGATTTATTATTTTAAATTCCTAAAAAGCCAAGTGATAGCTGTTCTCACAACACAGCAATTTATCACAAAGGGGATTAATTTTAAAAACACTCATCAGGGCTGGCCCTGTGGCTCACTCAGGAGAGTGTGGTGCTGATAACACCAAAGCCACAGGTTCAGATCTCTATATAGGGATGGCCGGTTAGCTCACTTGGTGTTGTCAGCACTACGCTCTCCCAAGTCAAGGGTTAAGATCCCCTTACCGGTCATCTTTTTTAAATTAAAAAAAAACTCTAATCAGTGGTTATTTAATGAAGGAACCCCTCCTCCTCTGATTCCCCCCAGTCATCAGCGAGAAAAGAATGGAAGAGGAAAAGTGTGATGGAACCATGAAATGGTTTCTTAGGCAAGAAATTTGAGTTAGAGCACAGCCTTATAATACCAAGGTCACAGGTTCAGATCCCCATAGTGGCAAGTTGCCAAAAAAAAAAAGAAAGAAAGAAATTTGAAATTACTTCTATTTGTTTAACAAACATTTACTGAGAGCCAAGCATGGGCCAAGCCCTGTGCTGGTGACATGGCAGGGAACATGGAGAGGTTGTCATCCTCACCTGGGAGCTCACCTGGGGCTGCATCATGGGCCTCATCACCGCAGCACTGCCAGCAGTAGGGTTTTCCATTTTCATTTCAAGTGCCTGCCGGCTCTGATTCAAAAACTGAAATGAGACAGATTGGTTAAGATGCAAGTGGAGCATGTTAATAAGCCCAAAACAGCTTTCCAAACCCTTAGCACCACCCAGTGAGGTCATGATGATATCTACAAACCCACTAACTTTATTCTAAGTTACATCTAAACTAAACCAGTTCACTTTCACACTGAAAAAAGGTTAATGCTGGAAAGTCCTTGGCTAGCATTATAAAGCTTTATTGTTTGGTATTAGGAGAAAAAGTAAAAGTGTAACTTTGCGGCTTAAAGAATTGAATTCAAAGGATTTATAAAGTAAGGTTTTCTCTAGGATTATTCAGGCACTTGGGGAAACAGCTTTAACTTGATCAGAGTAATACTGAATAAACTAACTCCTCTGTTACCTTTTCCTAAGTAACTTTTAGTGGAAAGAAATGGTAAAAAGTAAAATACTATGAACACATTAACACAGCTTTCCTGAGTACCTAAACTGACTTTTAGGAGTATGCATAGACTGGAGAGTGTCTGGCTCATTGGACTCTAAACTCACTCATTCGTCTGCTTATATGGTTCAGTTTCGCCACATTTAATACCTCAGCTCACTCAAGACACAAAAAATAGAAATAATTTTAAAATTTGCTGGGCATTAAGGACACAACGAAAAGAAGTCTTATCTTCAAATATTAAAAGAGCTCCAGTTTTATAAAACATCTAGAAAGCAAAGGTTCCACATTTAAAAATGTTGAAATCATGAAGGCTTAGACATTTGGTTATTAGTATTAAGGACTTTAAAAAACAGGAATTATCTACCTTTAAGTCTAAATGTCACCAAGGAACACACCCCCCCCCCAAAAGCAATCCTCTCTGACATTTTTAACTTTTCAATATTCTTAGAGAAAAGTATCCAATTCCAGCACAATCACTCCCTTAACAAGGAGCCATTGGAACAAATAAAATTTTATGTGGAAGTGAAAACAAAAGGAATTTCTTTAATGGACAAGGGATGGAGAGCCAGTGGTTAGAGCTCTGAGGAACACAGCCTGACATCAAATTGGAGGAGAGGGCAAAGGGAAACCATCGTGGGCCAAAGCACGGCATGTGGGTGCTTACCTGCTGGCCCTGCAGCCTCTGCTGAAGCTGCATCCTAAGTTGCTTGGGGGTGTTTGTCCGAGGTCTCATGATGTTAGCCCTAGGGTGCACTCCCTGGAGAGGAAAATTGCCTTGCTGGTTCATCTGATTCATCATAGAATTAAAAGATGGTGATTGTCCCTGAAGATTAAAGCCTCCTTGCATTGGAGGCCCCTGTGCTGGGTATGTCCGCCCATATAATGCTGCCTTCTGATCCATCATCACTGCTGCTTCTTGGCCTTGGAAAACATCCTGTTTGGGCTCCAAAGCTTGTCCCTTAAACATCAAACACATAAGTGAACAGTGAAGTACATCTATGAAAGCAACAGCAATCAAATGCTCTAAAGAAGGTGAAAATTAAAGTAAATATACGTGAACAATGATGTTCAGAATTCCAAAAACAAAATCATGTTTGTTGTCTTATTGCCTAAAGTTCCATGAGAACACAGACTATACCCTATCTGTTCACAGCCTTGTCCTAGAGCATCACACAGGCTCTCACTCAGACAGACACTCAAGTATTTTCTAAGCCAAATATCTACAATGTATTAAAACACTTGGAGACATACTATTTGTTCCAGAACAGATTTCTGTACCAACAAACACAGACTTCCAAGCCAAGTATAAAATAAATCAATTAAAATCACTGTAATCAATGAATTCTCATGTAATTTGCACAAGAATGTTTCTGAAGGTAGCAAGAGGTGATTTCAGTAGAGACAGGTAACTCAACTAACATTCACATCCCCTGGAGTGTACATCCACCACTACTCATACGTGGGGAGAAAAAAGAAAACCATTCATTCAACAAATATTCATTAAATGCTTGTTAGTGTGCCAGGCATCACTTCTCTACATGTTAAGGATATGTATAAAATAACATCCAGCAGGTGACAGAACAGTAAGTAAAAATACTCTAAAGGAAGGAAGAGCCTGTCAGGTACTGCATTTGCCTTTATCTTCTCATTCATGGGCATGGAATGCCAAGCATGCAGTCGACACCCTTAACAAAGCATACTCCATCCATTGTACTTGAGCAACACACACTCCCACCTCTCTGGCCTTTTCTTGGATGAATGTTATGAGTTCATCAGGGTTCAGTCCTAGGCTCTCTTATTTTCTCTCACTAGACTTTCTACTTAGGCACTCTCATCCACTATCATAACTATCAAATTTTTGCCCCCAGCCCAAATGTCTCTGAACTCTTAATTTTGTTTATGCAAAATACCTACATAACATATTTACTTGGATGATCACAGACTACTGTCCAAAACTGTACTATTGCCTGAAACTCAACCAGGGAGGGCTGGCCAGTTAGCTCAGTTGGTTACAGTGTGGGGTTGATAACACCACAGTCCAGGGTTTGACCCCTGTACCAGTCAGCACCAAAAAACAAAAAAAGAAAAGAAACTCTACTAGGGGTATTGTGTAATATGCACCATTCTATCTTTTTAAAATCCAAAAACCCCAGAATTCCCAAATATATCTGACCCAAGGTTCTCAGATAAGGCACCATGAATGTGTAGTTGACTGTCATATCAGGAATAGATATAGACTGAAGTTGATAACAGCTGCATAAGCATGTTACGTAAAGGTATTACCAAAATAAAGAACTGAGTGGGGCAAATGACAGTGGTTCTTCAATAAAAATATTTCCATATCATTTTATTTTTCAGTTACAAACATAGATTACTTTGCTAAAAATAAAAATTAATTATAACAAAAAAAGGAAAGCCAGTCTCATCATCACCCTGCTTAAAATCCTTCCTTGTTTTCCCAACATAGCAGAAAAATTCCAGGCTCCTCAAGAAGGCTTTGTGGAACCTGGCTTCCATTCACCTCTCCAACATCATTTTATATCACACACCCCACTGATTTTCAGCCACCTCCTAGAACCCTCAAGTTCTAGCAAAGATGAAGGACTTTTGAGTTTGTAGTACCTCTTCGGGAATGTTCTTCCCCTGGCTCTCAGCATAACTGGCTCCTTCTCATCCTTCAGGTGCTAGTTTTCGGCACCACACTCTAACCAACTGACTTCAGGAGTCAGTTTAAATGTCATCTCAAAAAGAGCTTTCCTGACCACTCAGTTAAGTCACCAGTCATTCGGGACAAAACTAAAATTAAGCCCCCACCAAAAAGGAAACTGAGAAAACTATTTGCAATATATTAGAACAGTTAATAGCCATCCTTAAAATTGCAACTCAATCATGACATTTTTAGAGAAAAATTGGCAACCCCTCCCCTCCACCCCATCTAACAGATCGCCCTTTAATAACCAGTCTCAAAGTACCAAATGCCTTTCCTCATAACATCTATTACACCATGTCTACTTCTATCTGTGTGATTATTTGCCTGATGTTTGTCTTGTCCAGTGGGATCTGAGGTTTGGGAGCAGGAACTAATTTGCTCACTATTTTTCCCTCAGCCTCTAATAAAAGACTGATTGGCGCACAGAAGACAAACATTTGTTGAACAAAGAAACAAGTAAATCAATAACTATATATAAAGTACTCATGCAAATCAAAAAAATTAAAAGCCCTCCAAAAACTATAAAAACACATACAAATGGCCAAGAAACACAAAAGCTGTTCAATCTTGCAAATCAGAGAAATATAATCTAAAATAAGAATTTTTTTTTTCTTTGCCTATCAGATTGGCCAAGATTTTTTTTAAATAATCATGTTCAGTACGTGTTTAGTCACTTGCTCATTCACACTGTGTGTGTTCTTTAATCGACTCAAGCCACATCAGCAAAACACTGGTAAAAACATGAAGAACTAGTAGTATCATATTCTTGCAGAAAAGTAGCTAGTATAATCTTTCAGGAAAACAACCTGAAAATAAGTAGCAAAACCTTTAAGATGACTCTGACCCATTCTTGGATTGTATCTAAGGAAGCAGAATAACTGAATGAGACATGAGTAATTTCATGGAATTGTTTATATAAAGAACACTGAGGCACGATTTAAATTTTCAGCAATAGAGGACTGGTTATATAAATTGTGTTCAGTATAATAGATAGTATTTGGCCATAAAATTAAAGATGTATATATTAAACATAAAAAGATGACTGACAACGACTCAAAAGTAAAACCAGTTACAAAAGTGTCTTAAAGTCTACTACCATTTTTCAAAAAATATACTCTCATGAATATTTGCATATGTGCCCTTTTAAAATCTAAAAGCATTATATGCCAGGAAGTTGGTAATGATTCTCTCTGTGCCACTATTACAGAGGACTCAAAAAATTTTTTATATACATTCTGCAATTGTCAGAATTTTACATAGTGACCACTATTTTAACATCAGGACAAAGAAAGCAATTTCCAGCTTAAATTAAAATTTTAAATGGTCATTCAAGCTTCTCAGTCTCTGCGTAACCCTCACACACATCCCACACAGTTAGACACAGTTCCTCAGTGCCAAGATCATATGTCATTGGTACCCCTGGAGGTGCCTATCAGGACTGCTAAGTGTTTCCCACTAGCCCTTTAAAAAGTTCCATGACAGTGTTTGTCAATTGTAGTATAATTCCTTATGAGCATGTCTATCTCCCCAACAAAGACTGAGAGCCTCCTGATTATCTCTCCTGCTCATTGTTGAATGTACAGACCTATACAGTGCCCCCATGCATCCTTTAAGTAAATAAAGACAGCCACTAAAAAATCTGTTTCAGAAATACAGACTTGTGTAATGGCATTATTTTCATAAGGCTGGGTATATCAATAGGGACAGAAGGTGATGATACTGGGATGTTCAGATTTATCACTGTAAATGAGTTGTGTTTAACATAGAAAAACTTGCCCCCTCAGAGTACACACTGATTGGTTAGGCAGTAGAGAAAGGCAGTTACAAAAATGGAAGCTCAACTAACAAAAAGTAGCATTTTAAAATGGTATAGTAGTCTCACTGGATCATTTCTATAGTTGCCTAAATATCTGACATCTTTATAAAATATTAGGTTGCTAGAAGTAACACCACAATCATAATTTTGCAATTTAATGCTGGTATCCATGAAATGTAGTGATATGACACAAGTGCTAGGAAAACACACACACAGAGGCGGTCTTGTGCATGGCTGCGTGAATGTGCACATGCGCACACATACTTCTCTATTCCGTGTTAATGCGACCTACCTGATTTACAAGTTCAGGGATGCCTAAAGCTCTGTCAATTTCTTCCAGGCCTGTAGCATCTGTGTTGCTCAAGAGAGTGTGCAGCTGGTCCAATAATGCTCTTTCATCACTCTGTCCTTCCAGGTTTGAAGGTGGCCCTAGGAGATCATCCAGGGAATTCCTAAGAAGGGGCCTAGGAAGAAACTTGCAATCAATTTCAATGGTGCTTTTTCTCTTTAAAAAAAAGATAATAGATCAGAGTAACATGCACAATATTTTTAACGCACAATCAATTCACATACTACAAGTACAAATATGATTAAACCAAGTAGTACAGAAGAATGACTGGCATCAATTTAAATTTAAGGCCCACAATTTTTAAATTTCACCAGGCCAGCTTAGACTATTACATACAGCTTACACTCTCCTTCTCCAAATCCCACCACCAAAATGTAACTGCCAAATCCTAGGCATTTGGGGATAGCAGAGATTGGGGGGAGGGAAGTTGGGAGGGGTAGGAGGCAGTGCTGTTTTCAAGACAAGAATAGAGGTGGTAGTAGTTATGATACTTGAAAATTGAGAAAATCAACTGAAGAACAGAAGAAAAAATAGAAATGTTGAGCTAATGACAATTTGAGTCTCAAGAACTGCCAAAATTTCTTTCTGTTCTACTTGGCCCACAGAGCTCATATTGACAAGTGTGAAACAAACGCCATACTCCCACAGCAAGGTACCACAGTTCTCCAACACATAAAAGGGCATGAAGCTAGACATTCATCCAGACACAGAAAAGCTCTGTGAACTTGAAACTATTTGTTGTCTACTGGGTGGAAAAGCACTTAAGTTAATAAACTCATGTAAGTTACATTGCTGTCTACTCAATAGATAAGTCATTTTTTTTTGCTTAATTTACTAGAGTTCAGGTTAGAGTTGACTCTGACAGTGGCCTCTTGCATGCAAATAAGTTAGTAAGCTAAATAAAAATGAAATATAGACTTAATCCAATCTTTCCTTCACAAAAATGAAGAAGAGTGCTATGGTTCACTTTTACCATCATCACTTGAAATGTTTTAAGTAATTTTAGAAAAGAACTATCTAATCCTTAAAAATGAATTTCCTGGAAAACTAAGGTTTATCCTCTGAATGCCAATGATAAAACCACTGGGAACATGTATTTATCTTGTCAGACTAGTGCTAACTTATCCCCCTCCTCATGGGATTCACTTTATGAGAGACAATCATCTCACAGAGAGGCTCTTACAGCTTTGACCACTGATCAGTCCTGACAGCCAAACACTACAGTTCTGACCCCTCCCTCTCCCATGAACGCCACTGCTTGCTGCCTCAGACTCATTTTCACACACAATTATCTTAGATATGCCCAGATAGCAACCAAGCACCTCAGTTATAGAGAATTTTTCCCATTCTCTTTCAGGTTTGTTCCTGTGCTACAACTCTTGTCTATACAATCCATCGCTAATACTTTCTAGTCATAAAATAAAGCCCCACCTATTTGGAGTCCCATGAGGGCCCTGTTCCATAGACAACATGCCATCTGGCCAGGAACCTGGTTGGTTAGAAGGTGCTGCTTGGCCATAGGGATTGACCCCCATTCCCATGGGAATCTCACCAGGCCCTGGGGGAGCAAAAAGAAAGTTTAAATTTTCAAATAAGTCAGTAGCAAAAATCACCTTAAAACACCTAAATTTCTTTTTTTATGAAGGGGACACTTACTCATTTGAAGCATCTGCTGCTGCCCTTGTTGTTGCTGCTGCTGCAACACTGGTCTTGCACCTGGTATGCTATTAGACCGAAGAGGCAAGGTGGGCATAGAGCCACCCACTGCAGGTCTGGGTAAAGAAGCATTGTAATCTCCTGGTCTTCCCATGGAGTTTGCACTCATAGGTTCCATTCTGCTGGCCTTTGAGTTTGGTAAGCCCCAGTCTCCTGAAGAAGGAGTCTGATTCACAGTCACATTTCTGTTTGGTCCACCTATAACAGGTAGAAATGATTAGGTCTTTTCCATACTATAATAAAATCCTTCTTATATCATATAGGTATAGCCATTATACACAACATCAGCCTTGACAAAAAAGTGCTTTGTCATTCTAAGAATAGGGCTAGCCAACTGTGAAAACAGTTTCAATAGGCCAGTATTCCCATTTATTCATTATAGGTTAGAAAATGTCTTAGGCCAAAAGACAAAGAGTTTCAAAAATCAAGACACAGAATAAAGTGAAGAACACTTGTGAAAAGAAACATTATGCTAATGTTATTCAAAAACTTATTACTCAATCCCAATTATTCAAATGCCTTTAAGCATCTTAAATTTGCCTTTCCCAAAAGAAAAAATTTTCCCTTCTATACCCCCAGCTCCCAAAAGAAAAATTTTAACCATAAATACTAATTAGAAATAACATACCCATATTTGAACCATAATTTTCCTGACTATCCATTATTCTTGGATTCCCACTCAACATGGGTTGCTTTGGTAACATGGGGAAAGCACTGATACTCTTTACTGGAGGACTTGAGCCAACCGAAACAGGGCTATCTAGAGACACTGCTCGGTTATATGGAGGACGAATGGACTGCACAGACTGTGGACTTCTCAAACCTGTTGAAAACATAGAAGCATAATACATAAATATCCCCTGATGATTTAATACATAAATAATCAAGTACAAGATATAAATACCACCACTCCCTACCCAAGAATGTCCTTCTTATGAAAACAACACTGTCTTCTTTTACAAAATAAATACTAAGCCCCACCCAAAAAAAAGCCTCATATTCCAAATAAAGTAGAAACAATCTCAGTGTTAGCTGAAATACTGGGCATTCTTCTATAAGCTGAAATGACCATTCATATTCTGCTTCATTTAATATTGAAAAATTTACCAATGTTTCAAACTCCTGGAGATTCTTCCACATGTGTAGTTATTAAGTATATAGTTTATAATTTTACAATAAACGCCACCAGATAAGTTGCTTGCTAATCAAACAAGGAATAAAATGTAAAATTTCCTAATCTTTCTTCCCCCCGCCCCCCTTTTCTTTTTCCAATCTATTTGATTGACCTATTCGTTTCAGTTTAGGAAGTAATACCATTAAAAATGACTATTGACCACTGTGGATAACTGTGAATTATTCCTTTTCAAATGATACACACAATACACTCTTGTTAAACTGATGAATGAGTAAACACATATAAGAACCAGCAAACATCAAAGAAGAAAATGCTCATGGTTAAATAACAAGATTCTATAAGCACCAGAGCTCAAGTTTTAATCTATAGTTTTGGTTGCTTTTCAATCCAGTTCTCCGTGGCTGAGAAAAATATACGCCCTAGCACCTACTAATCATCTGGAATAATCAAAGATGAACATTTTCCTATAAGTGACATGATTACTGGCATATTAGTTCAAAATGGGAAATATTTTTTAAAATATTTTTAAAAAGCAAGAAAATGTCCAAAAAGCTTTTTAAAAACATATATATTATAAATTAGTATAAGAAACAGAGGCAGAATATGTGTTCTGAAGTTGTAAGTGCTAGTTTAATCCTGGCTTTAGTGTAAGAGTGCACACAAGTGTGCAGAAAAGTTTCAAAGGCAGCAAAAACAAAACCTAGTTCTTTCTTACCCAGAGAATTTCCTTGAAACATCTGTTGCTTGGTCCCCAGATGACTACCATTTGTGGATATGGAATTATTGTAAAAGTCAGAACTAGTAAGATCACCAAGAATAGCATCCAGATTATCCAAGTCTCCAGATCCCTGAAATAAAATTTTAAAAATTAACCTGTGTGTATTACGAGATACATAAGTATAAACATATTCATCAGAAGAAAATATATGAAATGGAAACAAGTAAAATACAATAGTTACCTGAAATGATAATGCCCAACTTAAAGGCTGGTTTATATGACCCCCATCCCTAATCTTCCTCCTTAAAAGTAAGAACAGTAAACTACTGAGATAAATCACTGGATTTGGTGTTTTCAAAGGGGCATTTTAAAATTTACATTAGACACTTAATTCTCATACTGTAGGATATTTTTCAGCTAACAACAGTTACTAGCAGTGCATCGATCATTAGCTGACAGAGATGTATGCGTCTACACATACCTTCTGAAAACAAGTGTGATTAACAATAACAGTGACAAGCTGACATTAAACAAGATATTCATAGCCATGCTCTAAAAAGACCTCTGGTCAATAAATTTGGCAAGTACTAGGTTAAACAAAGTTTAACCCACATCTTAACTCTAAGACTTCTCTAAGCCTTTCATTTGTTCAGGTACATGTTAACATCTCCTAGAACAGTAAGTGTTCCTCAAGTGGAGTTTCAGAAATGCTTATATAGAATGTGATCCTGTACATGACACTTGATTTTTAGGTAAAAATCAAAATTATATTGCTTAATACAAAAGTTGTGTTTCTTCCCCTAATTACTTCTACCATACCCTTAACGACCCAATCAGTTCATTCCAACAATAAAAACCTCCATGAAAAAATTCCAAATTGATTACTAAAGAGTTCTAAACTGCACCATAATATACTTTACTGATGCCCAAAATAATTATAAAGAAACAAAAGCCCAAGTTTAAGTTCTATTAAATAAACCTAAAATAGAAGGTAAGAATTTGTGTATAACACATCATCTTTCTAACACAGAAATGAAATGATGAAAACACAATGACTAAGCTGAAATATACAGAATACAAATTACCTCTTCACTTGTTTCCTTCTTAATTTTAGGGTCTTTCTCTTGACTTGAGCTAGGAATAGTGGAGGTGCTGCACTGACTCATTTTATTATCCACTCCTTCCACTTGGGGCTGTAGTTCTTTAGAAAGTGTATCACTAGGATCATCCCTGTCCAGCAAATATCTAAGAAGTGCATTATTTTCCTTCTTCTTAGGACTTAGCTGCTCCTGCTTGACATTTCCTTCCCCACAAGAGGTTGTACTGCTGGTGTCTTTCCCGGTGGCTTCTGCAGTAATCTTGGCTACTTCAGCTGGTGAATTCCCATTCTGCAGTAGCTTGTGCAAAATCCGGTGCTTTTCTTGCAACAATGACCCATGCATATTGGATGTGGAGGACACTCCTCCAGATGTTGAGGAAGAGACTCCAGAGGGGCTGGTGACACTAATAGAAGAGTCTTTACAACTTGAATCCAGGGGGGAGTTGGTCAAGGAGGAATGACCCCGGTCATCAGAAGAACAGGTAAGTAACTGCAGTAACTTTTTATGACCTTTGCTTTCCAAAGGACCTCTTTGATTCTCTGACCCTTCAACACTGCTCTCCTTGCTTTCTTTGTCATTGAGATGATCTCTGCTATTTGACTGACATACTGAACTCTCAACTGGATTCTGGTCACAATACAAGCCTAGGGGACTCTTGGAATCCTGACTGCTCACTTTACTTGGTTGGGTTATATTCATGTTGGGAGAGTTATCCAATTTGGGACCTGGTGAAGACAGAGTAGATAAAAGAGAAGTTCCCACACCCTCACTGATAGCTTGCAGGGCACTGAGAGAGCTGCTGGAAAAGCTGTGGCTCCCTGTATTGCCAGAAGATCCCATGGGAGAGTGCACACCTGGATTTGGAGAAAAGTTAGGAAAATAATTAGACTATCAAACACTATAATGAAGCACCACTTACTTCTTCAAAGTTTCTATAATAAAATGAATTAATTTTACAAGAATTACAGTGGCATGAAAAGAAAAGAATTATTTAAAGAAAAAATACAAAAAAAGGAAATGCCAACATGAATACCTGCAACAGGAGAAAACTGATGTGAGGCCATCTTTGGACTCCCACGATTACGAGGAGAAATCATGATATTCTGATTGGAGCCAAGACCAGGACTCCCATGAGGGGGGCTACTCATGTTGAGCCCATAGTTGTTGCTCTGGTAGGAAGATGGTGACTGCATGCCTGGCCCAGGGGTTAGTGAAGCTATGTTACTGGAACCCCCATACCTAGCTCCACTCATCTGCCCTGTGGTGCTGGGGTCTGCCAAGCCATAGGCCCTGCTGTTCAGCATTTGTAAGCCTTGGTTTGGCGACATACTCATGCCGCCTACCGAATTGTTGCATCCAGCCACAGAAGGTCTAATGCCTTGTCCAACAGGATTTGGGTTTGGCCTATACCCGTTCTGTTCTCTGCAAAGAAACAGAACATCGAACTTTTACTAAAAAATTATAGGCATACATTAAGGCCGTGAATCAGAATTTTTTTAAAAAGCACGAATAACTCAGGAACTTAACTTCTTAGGCACCATTCCAATACCTAGTGACAATTCCGATCTAAACATTGATCAATTATTCACCTAACAACATATTTTTTTAATAAGCCACAGAATCTAAATGAGTGACACCACCACAGCACTGTGAGGGAGTAACAGCCATATTCATATTAACTGGAATCTCGGCAGGGCTTTACTAGACTTGCCACATATTTATGGACTAACCTGGAAGTATCTGCAAATAACTCGAGATTTTAAAACAATTTTTTTGGCAGCTGGCCAGTACAGATCCAAACCCTTGACTTTGGGGTTATAACTAAACTCAAGATAAACTAATGAGTGAATATCCTCCTTCATGTGTTACTTATTCACCATCAGCAACACCAATAGTCACTATCCTTTATTCTTAAAGTGTACCTTCAAATCTTAGATTCAGCCCCTAAAACAAAGTAATACATCATTAGAAATGAAAGGTAACAGGTAATCAGATTTTATATGCTCTTTTATCCACTAGCCTTCCCACCTCCCCACCACTTTCCCAGAAATTATTTAATAAACAAATACTCATTTTCACATAAAAATATAACCTTAAAGAAAACATATCATAATCCAGGAATCTAAACTGACTTCACCAAACCCAACAACCTTTCTGCTTTTTCTCTTGCTAAATTACCCTCCACCACCACCCCCTTTTTTTTTTATTTTGGCAGCTGACCAGAACAGGGATGAAACCCTTGACTTTGGTGTTATCAGCACCACACTCTAACCAACTGAGCTACCCAGCCAGCCTCCTTTTTACTTTACTAATAAAGCATTTTTGAAAACGATGTTACATTAAATATGATAATACAAGGTAATCTATAATTACCTCTGAAGAAAGTGGGTTGAGACAAAGCCATGACGATCATTTGTTACAGGATTTCGGAAGAGTTTGCTTTTTGTTTGTGCAGTCACTATCGTTCCATCTGCCAACGAGAAGCGATATACTGGAGTTTCTGCGTGGCCGTGGATATAAGCTGTTGGGGAAAATATCCCATTACTGGTAACTACAATTAGCAAAACGAATACATATAGGAGAGGAGAAGAAGGAAATATACTTCAAGTACAACATTTTCCAAATCCAATGAAAGACTAGACCTGCATCAAAATTACGAACAGGCTAAAGAAAGAATGCATTTTCTACCCCAAACCCACAAAATAACAACTACAGTTATATGTACAGTTAGTATTTTATAGCATACCAACACAATGACTAACAAGATGAAGATTCAACCCACAACTTCTTTACCTTCTTGATAGTGACGTTTCTGGGACCATGACTGCCCATCATTAAGACTAAAAAATCTCTGAATACACCTTCGGATTATATCTTCAAAGCCAGGCCTCATGGAGGATCTCAGTGAATTTGTATCTATATTGACAACCTTTCCTATTAAACAGAAAATAAAGATTTAAATGTAACCCACAAGTAATTACTGGCTGTCTACACATGGTTTAGCACTGAAGAATAAAATAAAAGATACTAAATCTTTGCTCCACCTTCTCTGACCCAAATTTCTGCATACTCCAGAGCTTTTCTTCTTAAGGACATAGTCCTGCAAGATCTCTTTTGTTGCTATTATTTTTGTTTTGTTTTGTTTTTGGCTTGCCTGTATGGGGATTCAAACCCTTGACCTCAGTGTTGTAAGGCCATGTTCTAACCAACTGAGCTAACCAACCAGCACTTGCATGATATTCTTACATCTACATGTTCTGCTGTAGGGTACAATAATATATTTGGTCTTCCTCCAGGTTCCTGGTGCAGAGCTCCTAAAACAGTCCTGAATGATAAGAGTATCTTTAGTTTCTCATAAAGAGTCCCTTTCCATCACACCTGAGTTTATACATATGAGTTGATTTAGGGTGGGGCGCCTAGGTAGCCTTAGGATGGGGCTGGTCACCAGAAAGACCAAGTGATCAGAAAGGTGGACCTTTCAGCCCCACCCACTGACCTCCAGGAAAGGAGGAGGAGGATACAACCTGGAAGTAAGCTCTATAAGAACTCTTAAACAAGAAATACGATGAGCTTCTGGGTTGGTGAACACATGGAGGTGCTGGGAGGGCTGCAAGCCCAGAGAAGGTATAGGAAGTCCAAGACCCAACCACCCAGCCATCCCCAATACCTTGCCCTACACACCTCTTCCATCTGGCTATTCCTGAGTTGTATCCTTCATAATAAACCAGTAAACATTCTAGCAAATCATTAAGCCTGAGGAGGGGGTCATAGGCATGACCAATTTATAACCAGTCAGTCAGAAGTATGATAATAAACCAGTAAACATTCTAGCAAATCATTAAGCCTGAGGAGGGGGTCATAGGCATGACCAATTTATAACCAGTCAGTCAGAAGTATGGAGGGCCCAGACTTTTGATTGGCATCTAAGGGCAGTCTTGTGGGAATGAGCCCTCTAATTTGTGCGACCTGATACTAACTGCAGGTAGATTGTGTTAGAACAGAATCAAATTGTAGGACACCCTGCTGGTGTAGGAAAACTGGTTTGTGTGTGTTTGGGGGAGGGGGGATCCACACAACTGGTGTCAGAAGTGTTGTATAAGTGTAGAGGAAGTGTATTCCCAGATACTGTATAAAATATAAGAGTGTATCACATTAACTCCTTTTCCTTTCTGAACACAAAGAATATAATATGCCCAGATAACCCAAAGATCATTCTCATTTAAAGAAAAAAAAAAGCACCTTCCAGTAAAATTGTTTGGCTGAAGATATGCTGTCCCTGCAACTATGAAGAGAAAACACCTGCCTAAACAGCTAACAGGGACAATTCTTTCCATCTGAGTGGTGGCTGAATTTTTGTATACTTACACTCTAAACTGAGAGGATTAATCAAATACTTGTTTTCACAATTCTGGAAGTTTCTGACAAATTTGCTTAATGTCAAATATACTGCTAACATCAAAAACACTGGAGACACCAAATATGAGTATTAAAATATATTTTAATATATTTTAATACTCAAAGTGCTATGAAATAAAAGGTTTCATAAAGGTGCTCCTTAAAAACAAGCCAGGCCTTTTCACACTGTGAGCAGCACCAAGGCAGCTGACAAGAACAAGTACCTTACAAAAGTGGCACAAAGGGAGCTAAGAAGGAAGTGGTTGATCCATTTTGTAAGAGAGCTGGTATTTTCACATCTTACTGATCTATGTTCAACTAGGAACACACTAATCACAAGGACTCAAGGAACCAAAATTGTACCTGATAGCCTCAAGAGTTGTGTTTGTAAAGTGAGCCTTGCAGGGCTGGCTGGTTAGCTAAGTTAGTTAAGAGCACAGCCTTGTAACACCAAGGTCAAGGGTTTGGTTACCCATACCAGTCAGCCGACAGTCGCCCATCCCACCCCCCCCAAAAAAGTGAGCTTTGCTGATCTGCACAATAAAGTTGCATTTAGAAAATTAAAACTAATTACTGAGGATGACCAGAGCAAAATCTGTGACTACCTCCCATGGCATGAATCTTGCCTGTGACAAAACGTGCTCCAAGGTCAAAAAATGGCAGACTATGACTGAAGTTCATGTTGATGTCAAGACTACCAATCATTATTTGTTTTATCTGTTCTGTGTAGATTTTACTTAAAAATGCAATACTCAGGGGCCGGCCCCGTGGCGCACTCGGGAGAGTGCAGCGCTTGGGAGCGCAGCGGCGCCCACCGCGGGTTCGGATCCTATATAGGAATGGCCGGTGCGCTCACTGGCTGAGCACCGTGCGGGCGACACCAAGCCAAGGGTTGCGACCCCCTTACCGGTCACAAAAAGACAAAAAAAAAAAAAAAAAAAATGCAATACTCAGATCCAGAGGACCTCTTATACTCAATATCAACAGGTCTGCCAAATCCCAAAGATGATGAAAATCACAACCAAAGAGGTACAAATGAATTGAAAGAAGTGATCAATAAACTGATTCCAGACAGGTTGGGAAAGATAAGAAAGGACTGTCATGGTACATTTGCTAGAAAAGTAAAAATGCTAAAGAAAACAAGTTTGGACTGTGAAAACTCATCAAACTTCATAGTGAAAGGTAGCTCTGGAAAAGCCACTGGAAATGAAAAAGGCACTAATGTTCAGTGAGCTGATGGAGATGAGCCACCAGTCCAAGAACCTTCTTAAATTCAGACTTTTAATGATGACAAATAAAAATTTTTATTAGTGGGAAAAAATGACTAGGGAGAAGGGACAAATACATTCCAGAAACAAGTAAACACTCATGCACTATGCCCAGAATAGGGAGGATCTGTTCTCAACCGCATCCCCTGAGTTTAGCCCTGAGCCACATGACAAACACAAAATTGATACTTAGAAAAAGTTTACTGAATGAAACACACCAGGGACAGAGAATGAAATCTCTCCAGAGGCCCAAAAAAAGGAATGTGTTAAATGCAACAAACCTCCTATAAAACAACAGTTAGCAACTGGAAGGCACAACTATTACTATGGTAAGATGGCTCTCAGTCTTAAATGATGGTATTAACAAGACAAAAGCATTTTATTTTTCTTGATTGGTAATTTCTAGCTTTTATAGTAAATATGTACTGCTTTTGTAATAAGGGAAAACATTAATGAGATAATTTTTAAAGATGCTACTCACTAGACTGCTTACGTAAGGATGTTTTATTTGGTATTTTCAGTAGCAAATGTAAAGCATTGTAATTTAGGAGGAAATCAAGACTGCCAAATCATAACAGGTGCAGAGAAAGACCCACTCTAAAAGGATAAAATATCACATAAAAATTTCAGTCACTGTGTTTATCCAAAGGTGAGTAAATACAGAGAAAATTTTCCAATATAAAGTAATATCCATACAGGTAAACAGGTTGTATCTTGAATTATCAAAGTACTTTTTGACTTTTTTTCATCTGTAAAAATCTCAAAATGCCTCGACAGGTAATTGTCTTTGCATGAAATGATTAAATGTCTGTGAAAACATATTTTTAATAACAACATATTATGTAATATGCATATTATATACACATATTACATATATATTAAATATATACACATACACATAATAGCTAATAGCTATGTTTTATTTTTCCCTACTTCATTTTATCAAATCACTTATTGAGGGTCCATATTGTGTGTAAAATTATACAAAACAAAGAGTACAGGCTTTTAAATCAGACAGACACAGATGCAAATTCTCTTATTAGCCATGGTGTTGCACAATGACTCAGTCTGTCACCATCTCTCTGTTTCTTCATCTCTGAGATGGAGCATATGTGACAAACCCTTGGCATTACCAATTAGGGTTAGATGATCACAAGAGCAACCCTGAAGGTGAATACAATATTGCCACAGCATTTAATTTCAACAATGTGCCTTATCATCTGCAACATCTTTAATTCTTTATTCCTGTGGTCAAAAAAACGGCAGACCAAGATTGAAGTTCATGTTGGTGTTAATAATTAATCCCAGTAATTCTCATTAAATTACCTGTATTTTTGAAAACTTCATGTTAAATGGGTTTGAAGTTAGAAGAAAAACAATACTAAATTCTGATACAAAATGCTATCTGGAGAGAAAGCCAGTTTCCTCTACATTTTGTTATTTATTTGGGGGATTTTAAGTGCCATATATACCCAACTCAAATGCCAAAGGTTTTAGTGAAATTCTTTTAGGGCTGTATAAGAAACATAAAAAATAATATATATAAAGCATTCATTGCAGTGGGTGTAGGCACTTAAACAATAGTGCAGACTATAGAAATTGTTAACTTTTATAAAAATTTCCAAAATGAAAATGTACACACACAAAGTTTTTACCTGAAAGATCATGTCTAGTAATAAAGCTCTCAGGGTTTGATGGAAATGCTCTTTCTCCTGTAGTAATGCGACGTGCCACACAGATCATACAGGATTGCAGATCTACAATAAAAAATTTAACCAGATAAAGATTACATTTAACTTTTGGAAATGTCTGTGCAATAGGCAAGTAAGGACACAGAACTCAGTAACAAGAGTTACAACAACGGAAGTTATAGAACTACAAGTTTGGCTGCTATTTCTTTCATAAACATCACAAGCATGTTTATTATAAACATGCTCTTACCTTCTCCTTCCTCCATCATAGCTCGTGGCTGTGACAAGGCAAAGCACTGCATTGTTTCATATCTCGGGCGCATTTCAGGACTGGTGTTTATGTCTTCCAGAACATCATGTGGAGATTTCATCAACATACGGCAATTAAATGTATGGCTTTTTTGTCTCTGGGTCTCATTTGTCCAGGAAACACCATTAACTTTGGAAAACAAATTGAAATGATGTTTTAAAAAGCTGAAAACTCAGTCTATGACCATCATCAAGAATTCAAGCTCTACTTTCTCATGTTTTTCCTGTGTTTTCCATGGTCATATCTATGGCAACATTTCAAAATGGCAATATATAAAACATCTGAATAATTTCAACTTCAACAGAAACCCTACTGTATATTTTGTAACTCGTATATTTTGGCCCCTTAAAATGTATACCAAACTTTGAATTCACCAAGACCATATTAGAAAATTTTGCTATTAACCACTTGCTTTTCTAATGGTCAAGGAAAAAGAAATTTTTTTAATGCATTCAGGAAATACACATTAAGAGCCTACCTGTAGATTTTGGTAAGTTTTTAAGAAAATCCTTTCTGTCCTCTTCATGCAAGATATTGTAGACACTTGTGTTAACCAGGTCCTCCTGCTTATACTGTAGGTACTGTGTGACATTTTCTGACACAAATACAATGTTTCCATCTCGATTCACTACAAACAGGAAACCATCCAATGCCTAAAATGGGATAATGTTAAAACAGGCTGTTATTTTTTTTTTTTTTTTTTTTTTTAATTTTAAGCCATGTCTTTATTCTTTTTTTTTTTTTTTAATTTTATTTTGTAGATATACATTGTAGCTGATTAATGCTCCCCATCACCAAAACCTCCCTCCCTTCTCCCTCCCCCCCTCCCCCCCAACAATGTCCTTTCTTTTGTTTGTTGTATCAACTTCAAATAATTGTGGTTGTTATATCTTCTTCCTCCCCCCCCCCCCCCGGTTTGTGTGTGTATGTGTGTATGTGTGTGTGTGAATTTATATATTAATTTTTAGCTCCCTCCAATAAGTGAGAACATGTGGTATTTCTCTTTCTGTGCCTGACTTGTTTCACTTAATATAATTCTCTCAAGGTCCATCCATGTTGTTGCAAATGGCAGTATTTCATTCGTTTTTATAGCTGAGTAGTATTCCATTGTGTAGATGTACCACATTTTCCGTATCCACTCATCTGATGATGGGCATTTGGGCTGGTTCCAACTCTTGGCTATTGTAAAGAGTGCTGCGATGAACATTGGGGAACAGGTATACCTTCGACTTGATGATTTCCATTCCTCTGGGTATATTCCCAACAGTGGGATGGCTGGGTCGTATGGTAGATCTATTTGCAATTGTTTAAGGAACCTCCATACCATTTTCCATAGAGGCTGCACCATTTTGCAGTCCCACCAACAATGTATGAGAGTTCCTTTTTCTCCGCAGCCTCGCCAGCATTTATCGTTCATAGTCTTTTGGATTTTAGCCATCCTAACTGGGGTTAGATGGTATCTCAATGTGGTTTTGATTTGCATTTCCCGGATGCTGAGTGATGTTGAGCATTTTTTCATATGTCTGTTGGCCATTTGGATATCTTCCTTAGAGAAATGCCTACTTAGCTCTTTTGCCCATTTTTTAATTGGGTTGCTTGTTTTCTTCTTGTAAAGTTGTTTGAGTTCCTTATATATTCTGGATATTAATCCTTTGTCAGATGTATATTTTGCAAATATTTTCTCCCACTCTGTTGGTTGTCTTTTAACTCTTTTAATTGTTTCTTTTGCTGTGCAGAAGCTTTTTAGTTTGATATAATCCCATTTGTTTATTTTTCCTTTGGTTGCCCGTGCTTTTGGGGTCGTATTCATGAAGTCTGTGCCCAGTCCTATTTCCTGAAGTGTTTCCCCTATGTTTTCTTTAAGAAGTTTTATTGTCTCAGGGTGTATATTTAAATCCTTAATCCATTTTGAGTTGATTTTAGTATACGGTGAGAGGTATGGATCTAGTTTCATTCTCCTGCATATCGATATCCAGTTATCCCAGCACCACTTGCTGAAGAGGCAGTCCCTTCCCCAGTGAATAGGCTTGGTGCCTTTGTCAAAGATCAGATGGCAGTAAGTGTGTGGGTTGATTTCTGGATTCTCTATTCTATTCCATTGGTCAGTGTGTCTGTTTTTATGCCAGTACCATACTGTTTTGGTTATTATAGCTTTGTAGTATAGCTTAAAGTCAGGTAGTGTTATGCCTCCAGCTTTATTTTTTTTTGCTCAGCATTGCTTTGGCTATTCGTGGTCTTTTATTGTTCCATATAAATGTCTGAATAGTTTTTTCCATTTCTGAGAAAAATGTCTTTGGAATTTTGATGGGAAAACAGGCTGTTATGAACAAAAACTGTATTCCCGCCCCAGCCCCTGCCACAATTCTTACGTTGATGCCCTAAGCCTTGCTGAGACTGAAAATAAGGCCTTCAAGGAGGTAATTAAGAATAAATGAGGTTATATGGATGGGGCCCCTAACCAAATTCAAAGGAGCTTTTAAAAAATAAGAAAATCATCCTTAGCTCTTTCCAATTTTCCATTTGATGCAAACTCAAGCTACAGAAACTATTACATTATTCCTTTAAAAGAATTTACAAAGAGGAATTAAAAAACTGACCAGCGTAAAGGTAGCTGGAACAAACTAGCTAAAACAAAAACAAGTTGACAAGTTCACCTAAAAATTCCCCAATATAAAACTGTACTATGCCATATGATCAATCATGCAAAAATGCACAAAAAAGTCTGAACTAGAATATACTAATACTTCTATATAATTTGGGTTACCTTTGTGAAATTATGGGTTGTCTTTTCCCTCCTGCTTCTTATATTTTTAAATTTGTGTATGTGTGCTTTCTCAGTTTGCAACTTTATTTTTATTAGGGGTGCAGGGCCTCCTGAGTTATGTATACTGTAAATATAAGAGCATTTTACCATAATATTCAGAATACTGAGTTCTGTCTCATAGAAAGAAACATTTTCTTTTTGTTCTCATTTCCTAACCAAAATTTCATCAGTTTTCTATTATTATGTTTTTGTTTTTGTTTTTGTTTTTCCTGGTAGCTGGCCTGTATGGGGATCCAAACCCTTGATCTTAGTGTTGTTAGCACCTTGCTCTCCCAAGTGAGCCACTGGCCAGCCCCCATCCATTTTTTTAATCACTTTGTAATATAACCAAAGTGCAACACAGCTTACTGAAGAGCTAAAACTTGTATACTTGCCTGAAGTAAAAGTGGTCCTAATGAGTCTTTATCAATAACTCCCTGTCCTGTAGAAGATACATCAGCTTTCTGAACATCATCATCACTGGAAATAGCTTTTCCTGAAAAGACAGAAGATACTACTACAAATAGCACATATCGTTTATGAATTTAACCCACCTAAAAACAGTCCCCAGAACAAACAAAAAGATACACAAAAATACAGACACACACACACGCATGCATGTGAACATACATTTCCTGATAAGAGAATAATACAATTTTACAATATTAAAATTAAACTTCATAGTTACCCAGAAAGGCAGAAGATACCCTAAATTCTCTTTCACTACTAAATGTACTATCCCATGGCTTCCTGAAAGGGAACTAACATGTGACAGAGTGAGCAACACTGGCCTTCTTCCAGTTCTCTGTTAACTGTCTCCTGAAGAGAAAGCTGGTCAACTTATTTGTCTTATTTCCATACTAGCTAGCCTCAATCAGTGGCAGTCCCTACCTAAACAAGGCGGCAAAAAGGCAAATGTAAACACAGTAACACAAGCTCCTTCTAAAAGACTTGAGTGTTTTTCTTACTTTGTATTACCTTGCTCTTTTATTTGACGGATCTGTCTTACTGTTTCCTTTAAAATCACACATTTATCTGGTTTGACATTGAAATTGTCAATATCACTAAGATTAGCAGATATCAGTTCAGCCAATTCTTCAATATATTTACTCTCCTGCTCCCGTCTCCACTTTTCACCACTGCAGGGAAGACTAAGAAGGAGGGGTTAAAGCCATGACAAACTAATCACAAAAGAGCTGTGAACAGAATCAGCCCCTGAACACCACCATTACTTTCATATAACAAACTAAACTCAGTCAACAGCAACTATCAAAACATTGTCTTGCAGAAGTAGTACAACATAGTAGAAATTCATGCAAACCTAAATTCAATTCCACCTTTTTGTTAAGTCAGGTGGCCTTGGGCAGAGTAATCGTCAGTTCTTTCATCTAGAAAATAGGGATAAATAATTTTTACCTAATAGGGATAAAAATTAAATAATAGAAAAAACAGTGGTAGCTACTTATTAATTATGAGATTTTATTCATTGTAGATTTTTTTTTAGTGTTCAACTATCACATTAAAATTCAAATGACACATTAAAATTCAAACGACACTGACCTTGGCCAGTACTTAAAAAGGTACAGAGTAGCATTACATGAATTACAGTATTTTGTTTTCTGGTTTTTAAACTTCTAATATCACTCAGGGAAAGAATGATGAAACCTCACAAATGTCAAAATATCAACTTACATTCTTAAAAGATATCAAAGATTCTTACTTATAATAATCTTGGTCATGTATTCCTAACTCCTACCCCTTCCCTTCAGAAACTCTTATAATACTGTTAACATAACATTCTACCTTCTACCTGAATCAGCAATAAAAAAAACTCCTGTTACATCATAAGAATGTCCATCTCATCAGTAACATTCTACTTACTACGAAGCAAAATCACATTAAAGCAAAAACAAAAAACCTAAGCAGAGAATGTAAGTAACAGGAAGTTGAAATGTCTTCCTTAAAACAAAACGGGGGTGGGGTGGGGGGAGGATATGGTGAAACATCTGGAAATAAATCACCTACCTTTGTCCTGGAGTATCACATGGCAATTTGCGCTTTCGTGAATCAGTGGCCAGTGGATCCAAGGAGTTTTCTCCTAATCCACTCATCTTGAATATCAGCAACTAAGAATAATAAGATAAAAACATTTTAAAATACCCATGACTCTATGAAGGAGTTCTGTGATTGGATGACTGCATCTTGTAATTCAGAACTACTTTCTCTGAACGGCTGGATAATTCTCAATATTCTTTATCATAAATGAGTTTACTGAAAACAACCTCAGAGTTCATAATCCAGTTTAATTATGTAGAATATCCAACCCCAAGAAAGAAATGTTTCCCAAGTCCTACTAATAATGTGCATATTGAATCTCACAAAAAATAAGTCATCATCTTATAATAACATTAAATATGAATATATTATAATAATATGAAAATGAGACTGCCAAGTCTCCAATATTGACAAAATCCTAAATTTTATTTATACCCAAGTAAAGGACAAATAAAAGCTTATCTTATAAATTGGTAACAAGTCTTCAAATGATAAAAGCCTAAATCATTCAGGCTGTTTCCAAGGTAGCACTTTTTTCCTTTGAACCATTTCAATAATATTTATTATTTACCCAATGTTTATTTATCCAATGTGTTTTTCTTCTGTTGTTTCAAAATAAATCTAGATTGTGTGAATGGCATTATAAAAATCCAGTACATTCTGCTTGGAAAGTAGATGCGAAACAATAAAACTCTTGGGGAGTGGGGGGAAATTTTGACATTGATCTCATAGCAATAATAATTATAATAGTGACTGATAAAAAAACAATATGACTTGGTTAAACTTTCTTTGATGAAGAAGATAATAAGTGAAGGGTATTTCTTGTTGAGAAAGAGCAGATTTTAATATTCTGTAGCTAATTATTTGACATCTACTAAACCTGCATTTACTAAGAATTTTTTCTGTACTAACTCTTGTTTAGAAAAGACAATCATTTTCCAAAGAATTCCATGTCAAACAACAAAGTTCAAACATTCTAAACTATTTTTTCAATAGGTTAATATGCATCTTGCATTCTAGCTAGATGCTGAGACATTTACTAAAGGAAATAAATTTCCACTAGGTGGCACAATACTACCAAGAAGGAAGACAAATTAGTAAAAATTTATGCAAGATGCTTATCAAACTTAAAATGTATCTTTTTAAAAAATCAAAATCACATGATCATTAATCAGGAATTCTGTATTACAACACCATCCTTACAGTTGTACTAGGTATGAATTAAATACCAACAAAACTCATTCTATAATTTTTTTTTTTTTTTTTTTTCTGTCCTTTTCGTGACCGGCACTCAGCCAGTGAGTGCACCGGCCAGTCCTATATAGGATCCGAACCCGCGGCGGGAGCGTCGCAGAGCTCCCAGCGCCGCACTCTACCAAGTGCGCCACGGGCTCGGCCCTCATTCTATAATTTTGGTAGTAAAATATAAAGACTAAAAAGCTGAGATGTTCTAAAGATTTATTGTTGTTTTTCCACGACATAAATTTAAATAAAGGAGAGAAAAGAACTTGAAATAACCTTGGTATTAGTGGCTCAATATAAAGGCAAGTGAGGATATTAGGGAAGAAATAGTGGCTTAATATCATGATTTTAAAAGCATAATCGGATCAAACAATCTCATGAATACTGTATTTTCAAAAATGTCAAAGTCAGAGCGCGTTGGTGGTATAGTGGTGAGCATAGCTGCCTTCCAAAAATGTCAAAGTCATAAAAAACAAAGTCTGTGTACACAGTCCAGATTAAAGGAAGTTAAAGAGAAGTAACAATTAAATGCAATTATTTGATCCTAAACTAAATCTTGTGCTAGAGGAGAGAAAAATGTTATAAAGAATATTATTGGATCAACTCACAAAACTGGAATATGGATAAGAGATCAAAGTATTTTATCAATGTTAAATTTACTCAACTTGATATATAAACTACAGTTATTTAAGAGACTATAAATATACTTAGTATTTAGGCTTAAGGAGCCATTACCTATGCAAATAACCCTCAAATTGGGGAGAGGGGTATATATAAAAAATAAACCAGGGAACAGGAAGAGAAGCGGGGGAAGGAAAAGGGAGGGGAGGAATATGGAAGAGAGTAGGGCAAATGTTGACATTGGGTGAATCTTGATGGGAGAGAAACCTTAAAATTCTTTGTACTATTTATTCTCTTTCTTGCAATTTTGCTTTAAGTTTTAAATTATTTCCAAATTAAGTTTCAAAAGCGTGTTCACAGTTTTAACTTTCCAATTTTCATATTTAAAAAGAATAGTGATTCCTTAAGTACAAAAATAGCTACATCTCAATAATTGGTTTTATGTTCGTATTTGTTTCAATAATCTAGATACATCTCAATAATTGGTTTTATATTCATATTTGTTTCATTCAAAGGTTATTTTTAAACTGAGTGGCAAGCTATCCACTAAGTAATAACATTTCTTTATTTTAAAGATGTAATTTAATCCACATTCTAGATATTTTTTCCTTACTTTGGCTTATGTTTATAAGTTGAATCCCCAAAACTGAGTAGAAAAACTATTCCGTGAACAACAGCATTTCTTTAATTTGAAAGACATTCTTTAGTCTATAGTCTCAATATTATTTCTTTACTTAGCTGTTAAATATAAGCTGAATCCTCAGTACAGTATAAGGTGCCAAGCTTAAAATAGGTGGTCAATGAGTGCCTTGAATAAATGCTGATTAAATAAATGGAATAGTCAACATACTAAATCATATTTTAGAATTTCCTTCATTCTAATCTATATAATCATTCAACGCAATCCTATTCCTTTAAACTTTTTAAATTTTTACTTCTGCAGTTGATATTAATCTTCGTCATAACATAAAAAATTCCAAACAGCATTTGTTTTACTTGCCTTCTCAGGGAGGATATATATGAGGGTACTTCAAAAAGTTCACAGAAAAACAGAATTGAGACATAACACAAGTCTTTTCATCAACTTTTTGAAGCACCCTCATACTATCTAGTTCGGTAGATTACTCTTGTTAAGGTATAAAACGTAAATGCCTAGTATATACACACTAAATCTAGACCAATTTCAATCAGTAGTCAAGAATGGGGATGAGAGAGGAGAATGCATTACGTACCAGAACCATAAAGTTCTAAAAGTTAAGAAACAGACCAGTAACCAGATGGCTTACATTTTTACATCTTAAATTACAACCCATCTAAGTTTAGAGAATATATAGAGTTGGTAAAATCCATCTTCAGCGGGGAAATAATACAACACAATAGTCTCATAGTATGCTTGATTATAAGAAAAGTCTATTAATATTGAGCCCCTTTTAAATACTGACTCCCTACAATTAAAGATCATCACCTACACAGTTGAATAGAAAAAAAATCAGGACCACAATAAATACTTACCCCCCAAGTAATCTGTGCTCTTGAAATCATGTCATAAATCCAATGAGATGTATACATATTATTTTGAAGTTTGCAATGAAGAGATGTCCCCCAATTTATTTTTAAGCTGGAAATGCCTGTCTAATGAACTTCCAGGTAGAACACAATTCAATCACAGAAGTCTTTTCAAGTCTCTGACACCACAGTATAGAAAAGGATTAGAGTGGAGCACTGTTCATTGAATCAGAATTCAAAGGCTCAATAGGAATTTAATCTTTCAATGTGAACTCCACCATCCAGATTCTTGAGCCATTTTTACAATTATTTTCCTTACCTAGAAGTTTCTACTGAAAAGAGTTCTATACTATATTGCTTAAATATATTAAATATAACATGCATAATTTAGGATTATATTTAAGTAAGATATTCCATGCAATTACTTCAAATATAGAATAGCAGTGATTTAGAATACCTTTCAGTGCTATCAAATTTAACACTATTCCTGTATTATTCAGAAAAGACAGAAGAATATCCATGATAAGATTTTAATAGGCAAGACTCTTGAAGCTACTGGACAGAATGTTTCATACAAATTCTACAGGCCTTTCTATGACTAAGAATCAAGCTATGGAGCATGTTGAAGCTCCCAAAGAATAAATTGTTAGAAAGTGAACATTCATGGGATAATTCTAATTGAGGCTAAAAAGCAGCGAAAATCATACTTGCTAGCTCAAAAACCATGAAAATTTTGGGGTACAGTTTAGCAACATTAACCAGGTTTCCTTTTGGTTATTTGGGGTTAAGACAGGAGGGAAAAGCTTGATTACATACATTGTATGTAATCAAAAGCTTGATACATTACATCAAATTAGACAGAAGGACAAAGATATAGGAAGTACTTCCTGTCCAAAAGGAAACGATATCAATCAACAATACCAGTGTTTATCAGGCAAGCAAGAAGTTATTTGGGAGACCTAAGAAAAGCCATGCTGTGCCAGAATAGGAGAAGATAAGTTACCCAGTAAACCTAAACTGGCATACAGACGCACTAAATTTAATTTTTCTAAATTAAGAAGGGAAAGGGAAAGGGAAAGAGATAACTTTTGTGGCAATGCAGTTCCAGGCATTTCACACATACTGGGTAATTACTCACAATGACCCTCCAAGATATATATTATTATTCCCACTTTACAGACTGGAAAATGGTGAAGTAACTTGCCACTAGATCACAAGGAGATACTGGACGGCAGAACTGGGACTACAATATTTTTTCAGACTTTATAACCAACAAAATAGGTATCAAATGTTTCTCGGGCATTTTATTTCCACCACCACCAAAATAAACCATTTATACCATTGAATCACACCACCTCCAATCAGTTCCACAAAAAATTCTCAGCTCAGTAAAAACAGTGAGAGGTGGTGACATCCACAGTTTAGGGGAGGGACATGCAGTATTATGGACAGAGGCAATGAGTGCTCATGCTCAGTGGGTATTAATGCTGCTCTTCCCTTCAAGCTCCTGAATCTAATCATTATTCTCCAAGTAACTGAATAAACTGCCCTCTGTGGTGGTTTAATATTAACCATGTCCCTTATTTTCACTTGAGATAAACAGTCAGTGGCTGACACAGCAAGAAGAAAACTTGAGATCAGAAAAGTACAAACTATACCCTAAAATAGCCTGTCACAGATTTTTACTCTTCAGTTTACTAAAATTAAACGCTGGGGCCAAGAGCTCTTGACTATCCCAGCAGTAATTTAGTTTATCTGTCAGACTTGTTTGCCTGACTTATACAAGGTATGATTAAATACACTAATTAGGGAGAGTTTTTGGATGTCTCTTGAGAATCATAGTAACTTAAGGAAATTTTTTAAACAACAGCTGTGGATTTGAATTGATTTACTGAAAACTGCTTCAAGCACTATACAAAATTAGAGAATGCTCAAGCCAATTAGGGGGGAAAATGCTCTTGGGGAAAAATTTGAGACATTCATAAATAAAGACTCTACCCAACACTCAAGTTCCAAATTGACACTCCTACTCAGACAATTTAGTAGATAGTCACCACTAATTAATGTAAGGGCTTAATCCTACAAGATTACGTTTTCCAAAATATCGAATTAAGAGGTGTTTTTCCCCCCAATCTGTTGTTCATACTCTTTCTAATAAAATAAGTACAGCTCCAAGAGAACTGGTACCATGAAGGGAAAAACTGAAGAGAAATATAACATGTGTATGTGTTTAAGGGGCAGGGGGAGGCAGGGAAGGAGACAAGTCCATAAAGATGAAGCCATTATGGGCCGGCCTTGTGGCTCACTCAGGTAGCACCAAGGCTGCAGGTTTGGATCCTATATAGGGATGGCCGGTGCACTCACTGGCTGAGCACGGTGCGGACCACACCGTACAGAGGGTTGTGATCCCCTTACCGGTCAAAAAAAAAAAAAAAAAAATGAAGCCATTATGAAAGCTTCCTCATCAACTGGATGACACCCAGTGAACGTTTCCAACCTTTGATAAGGAGTCTGAGGAGACAAGTAGGAGGGAAAAGAGTGGGAAATTTTTGAATTTTTTTTTAAAGGCAATATCTTTTGTCTTCATGCTGATAACCTGTTACGTTTAGTAGGATACAGTATGAACCACCTAAGGCAATCCATTTTTCAATTTAATTCCATTTCAGCTCAAACACTTGTATACTCCAAACCACTGTAGGCCCAGGAGTTAGAAATGAATGACACCACAAACTGCTAGAACTCTCAGGCTAGCAAAAAAGGAAACCATATAAGCAACTATAATTTGCTATTAAAATGAAGGCACTGTAAGAAGTACCACAGGAACACAGCCAATAGGAAAACTACCAGCCTACAGTTTTGTTTTGTGACCGGTAAGGGGATCGCAACTCTTGGCTTGGTGTCACCCGCACCGCGCTCAGCCAGTGAGCACACCGGCCATCCCTATATAGGATCGGAACCCGCGGCCTCGGCGCTCCCAGCGCTGCTGCGCTCCCAGCACCACACTCTCCCGAGTGAGCCACGGGGTCAGCCCCCAGCCTACAGTTTTTAAAAAGAGAAAAAGCATATACATGATGTCCACAATAAACTACCTTGATGGAGACATATGCAAGAAAATGGTATAACTTCAGGTCCTCGTAATTTATTTTCCTCTATCTTTAGTTTATAATGCCAGCATATTGGAAAAGGGGCTAGCAAAGAGTAATAAAGTAAAACATCCTATATTTAATATATACATAAAACAGAAAAGCATCTGAATGTAAATTAACAATTTTATGCACAAGGTTTCATTCTCTCTTTTCCCTCTGTATGTCTCACCTTTTCATTCTTAATCAGGAGGCTGATAGCAAAGCTCCTTCACATTTACGCTCTGATTTAAACCCAATGAGGTTGAATTCAAACACAAACTCCCCAGAGGCTCTAGTACCAGAACTGGGCATAGCAATTAGCCAACGCAGGTGTTAGTTGCAACTGGAAGCTTGTTGCCAAGAGACTTCTCAACCTCTACATGAACAGGAGTTGAAGTTCACAGATATACACTGTGCAGAGGGAGTTAAGCAAGCCAATTCCATCTAAATCAAATTACCCTCTCCTGGCAGCATACTAACCAGCTGAGTTAACTCTTTTGTGTTTTAAAGGTTACACTGACTGCTACAGTTTAATACACTGAATCTGTCTCATACATAACAAGAGCCCTAAATCTGAGCTCCAGATACTTGAATTCAGCTTCATTTTAAACAACATATGATGTCATACTTCTTCCTCATCATCACCACCACCACCACCAGAAGCAACCACCAAAATGTACTAAAGAGTTTTTAACAAAGAATGATCACTGAAACATTTCCTATTTTGTTTTTAACCTTAAATCATTCATTTCTTTTTAAATCTCTCCCACATACATCCTTCTTCTATCTAGAATATCCCTACTCTAATGTCAAGCTCAACTGTAACCTCTGGTGAAACCATCCCCAATTCGAGAAAGTTTTCCCTTCTTTATCTTAATGCACTTTTAATACTATTATTATAACATTTTACAAACTACTCTCTACTTCTGTTCATTGGTCTCCACTTTACACATCATAAGCTGTAAATTATTATAAAAACTTGTATAAGACTATTTTTCCATAAACTCCTCTTTCTCACTAACACTATCACCATCCCCCTTGATCCTTTTTCCAACTCCAGTTCTCCTTTGCAAGGAGTACATCAACTGTACTTTGAGAAACTCCACAGCTTCCTAAAATACAGAAAAGTTTCATGGTGGGCAGGGGTAGGGTTGTTAAATACTTTGTAGAACTTTTGCTTTTGCTTCTTTCGGACATGTCATTTTTCTTTCAGGTATTCCCATTCCAAAAATATAGTGGCTTCAAGCTGCCTATAAAATGAAACTCAAGGGTTTGAATCCTTCAGCTGATTTACTATCATACAAAGACAATGGACCTTTGTTGAGATCAAACTTGAGAGATCAATCCCAATTTTATCACTGCACTAAAAGTAACTTTTGTCACCTATAAAGGCTTATCATCTGTAAGAGCTTATCACCTGTAAAAACTGGGGATAATCATTTCTTACATATTCATGTTTATTGTAAGGGTAAAAAGCAATACACAGCAAAGCAACTGGCATTGGGAATTACAGTGATCCCTCCAAGGTACACAATGCCATGAACAAAGATGTATGTTCAGCAACACTAATTTAGCTCTCATTTGAAAAACAAACAGCTACAAATTATTCCATATGGCAACCAATTAAAAAGATTCAGACAAATAAATTAACCAGAACTATTCAGGCTATCCTCAACTTACATATATAACTATAACTAACTTACATATATAGCTATAACTAACATACAGCCATGAAAATAGAATAAACCAAAAATATCTCAAAAAATCTGTGTTCTTAAGATAAACAGGTATAATTAAAGAATACATACCCTTTAGAAGATTCTGAAGAGGACATCCAAGTTATCTTCAAAGGTACTTGATACAGTACCCAGTGCTGGGGTTTTTTCAAAAATCTTTTTACCTCTAGATTTGTGGTTTAATTTTTCTTTGACAGACATAAATATCCCTACATCAAAAGTATTATTTATCCCTAAAGTTGTCGTTTTGACACATAATGAAAATGAAAGCAGCAGAGAAACAAGAGAGAAACAGAAATCAAAGATTTTAGCCCCCTTGTGGTAAATGGTAAAGAGCAGGATGAAGAGAAGTAGTGTGGAGGAAGAGGGAATATGAGCACAGAAGAGAAATAAAATCTGATATAGATTTAATTAATAAGCAATAAAAATGTGAAGGAGAGATTATCACAGCATGTGCCCCATTCTCTCCTAACCTGTCCTTTCTATCTGTCACACAGAAGAAAAGATGATATTGAGGATGAAAAGTTAAAATTTAAGAGTTGACAACATTAGCCACTTGATAACCAAACAGCTGAGAGCAGCAAGGCTGGTATGGAAAGTGGCACTAAGCAAACAATAAAGACAGAATGGTAACTGTGGTCAATCACAAGACAGATATTCCTAAACAGAAGTGCCTATGTAAACACCAAAGTAACAGCACACTTTCCCTTATAGTACTGAAGTTAGCACGGTCCACCAATATAAAAAATATAAAGAAATTATAACGGGTATTCCTGTGACACTCACATTACAGAAATTCAACAAAATGCTGCAGAGCCGATAGTACACTGAGTTAATTTTTCAAAGAAAAGTACTGAAGGTGGAAGAGCTAGATTAGATTAGCTAGATTTCTTAGCTAGACTGCTTTCTCTATAAAGCAAAGAGGTTGGAGCAGATGATCTCTAACTCTACCAATACAACATGGCAAGTCTGACTCATAAGACTTCCTGGATGGGTCATCATCTTTGCTGATTAATCTGGGGCTGAGACCTTGCTGTTTCCATTGTCTTTCCCCCACCCCCACCCCCGACCTTGAAGACTGTAACTCTTTAAACTTTAAATTTAAAAGAATCATTTTTTATAAAATAATGTTTCTATATCCCTAGAAGTTACAGGTCTAATAACATAATTTTTATCTTTTCAAATAAATCTCTAAACTCATTATCCATCTCAGGGTGACAATAATACAAATAATGAATGACAGCATATATATCAAAAAAAGTTCAAAAAGAAAATAAGAAAGCACTCAACATCATTTAACTACTAGAGAGTGGGGCAGCACTATTACCGAATTAGGCTCTTGGGTCCCAAAGTCATAGAAATGAACAATGTACCCAGCAGTAAAGCAAGCAATGTTTTATTAAAAGAGGAGACAAACAGGCATAAGGGGTTAGCTACAATAAAGCTAGACCCTCAAGAGGAGCTGTTCATGGTCTTTATAGAGAAAGGAGTTAAGTGGTGCAAGCCAGCGTCACTGGAGGTGGCCCATTCTGTTCTTCCTGGTTGCATCATGGGCACATGCTCAGTTAAGGCTTTGGTCCTTGCGCCTTCTCAGTTAGGTCCAAGATGGTGGTGGTGTTCATTATTGTCACCCCAGAAGGGTCATTGTAGCAGTCATCTTGAAGCTTTTGTGAGCATGTGGGAATTCCTAAAGGGGTCTTAAGGTTAATCGGTAACTTAATTTCTACAATTACAGTAAACAAGACTTGGGGAGGGGTTTCCGCAACTCAGTGAATATCTGTTCCCCTTTTATCTCAATTTACTTTATCAGGGAGGGCCCTGGGATAATCATGTGCCCTGGGGGGGGGGGGTCTCATGACATTGGAGTGGAAAAGTAACAAAGTGTCCTCTGCAAGGAAAATGGAGTCAGTTTGGTTCACAGGCCTAGCCTTACTCTGTCTCAGCACTGGTACAACTGTTAAAAGCTATCAGAACTTAATTCAACAAAAACCTTGACCACCTCCCCATATCACTCCAAAAAATAGCTGCTATATTATGTGGAGCTAAAAATCTGTACTACTGAGTCACAATTGTTCCAGGGAAGAAATCTGGAGCAAACAAAATATAAAATACTTAAAATAGGACAAAAAGCACACCACTCAAATAATTTGATATATTTCAAATTTGATATATTTCTATGTTGCTATTCAAAGGTCAGCTGCATGATTGATGACTTTAAAGAGCTTCTTTGTATAATTCACAAAGCCTGCCTATGCTTGTCTAGTAAATGAAGGGGAGTGGGAAAGGACTTCATTATTGTTAGAAAATAATTGAGGCAAAAAAAAAAAAATTTTTTTTTTTTAAAAGACCAATAACCCTTGACTTGGGTGTTGTTGTTGTCAGCACCTCGCTCTCCCAAGTGAGCCACAGGCTGGCCCTAGGCAAAAAAAAATTTAGTTATGAACTTCTATAAAATCACTCATATACCTAAACTTTAAAACCAAAACCCACTTCAGCAACTATTTTAGAGTGGTCATTATTCAACAAATTGGGTGTTGTCCACATAGACAAAAGAAATATTATTCCCCATGCTATGTGCTTGCGATGAATTGTTAATGAAAACATACAAGGAGCTGATGACCCGGTGTCAGGGATCAACAAACCAGTTAGTACTAGTGATTACAAATTGTACTACTTACTTTAAAAGGTCTTTACTGAACATTAACGGCTGACCTATGATTCAAAAGCAGCAACAACTGATTACCAGACACAGCACACAATATTACATAGCCGTTCAAAGTCAAGGCATAAATCTCCACAGTAAATCTGATTCTTACTACTATAATATAGATTCAGATTAATGACAACTAAATGCCCTTGTGTTGTGCTCTGGCTCTTGTCGGAATCCTGCCAACTTAGCCAATGGTGGTGCTCCGCTCGGGCTAATGTCGGAATCCTGTTCGTGAGGCCACTTGTAAAGCTACTCAACTATGTCAGTTGTCGGGCTCTTTTACCCACCCCTAAACCTGCCAAGTGGGCCGATTGTTGAGCTAGGGCTGGGTCTGGAGCTCACAGACCCCTCAAGCCCGTTCACAGACTGGGTCACAAACCCTTCACACGCCAGGCTGGGTCAGTAGACCCCACACATGCCAGGCTGGGTACCCAGACCCATTACACGCAGGTCTATGAGCTAGGTAACCAGCAAACAGGTCCTTGGAAGCCGCAGGTTGGAAAGCATGGCTGCACGCACAGTGGCCGCCAGAGGCAGTAAAACGCCAGCCATCATGGCGCAGTGCAGGTAACTCCACCCACACACAACCAGCCCACAAAGAATGCTGCACCACCCCCAACCTGTCCCAAGTCGAGGGGGCCTGATTAAATTATTCTATTTTCCCAACACCTTGAAACTGGCCAAACTTCACTGGTTAGCTCAGACCTCCTTCATGTTTTAAGTAGGGCAGAATAGAGGCAACTGTAGCAGGAACGGGATGTGCTACAAGGCACCAAATAAAGCAAAGTGAGAGGTTTAAGTCAAATGCTTCTAGAATTCCGATTGAATTCACTAGATCAGTGATTCTCAGGTTTTTTGGTTCCAGAATTTCTTTACCTCTTAAAAACTAGGAACACCAAAGAACTTATGCTTTGCAGGTTATATCTATCAATATTTCCCATACTAGAAATTAAAACTTAGAAACATTTAAAACACTAATCGATTTTTAAAACCCACGATACAATAACATAAATAAAAATTTTTATGAAAAATAATTTTTTTGAAACAAAACAATTCAGTGAGAGGAGTGGCACTGTTTTAATACTTTTGCAAATCATGTCTGGCTTAATAGAAGACAGTTACTTCTGCATTAAATCTTTTGCAGTATGTTATTATGATTAAAGTATATGAAGAATATCCAGGCTCACAAAGACATGTAGTTGTAAAAGGAAGGATTATATTCATAGCCTTTTACAAAGAATTATGGATATTCTTCCCTTGATATTTACTGAGATTTGACAAATGATAGTTTCTCAAAAGTGAAGTGTGTAGACAAGGAAAAAACTTTCCCTCTATCTATGTTCTTAGATGGGACAGACCTCTGTAACAAAAAACAGATTAACAAGAGAAAAACCAAACATTTTTTAACATGTATACCTCATATACATATATATGGTAGATATCCACAGAAATGAGTAAATCTTAAAAGAGGTGGCTTAGAACTTGGACTTAAATACCATCTTCAGCTGTAACAAGAAACAAGGGGCAGAGGGAGGTAGTTATTTGAAGGTGACCAGGAAAAGCACGGTAAACCTGAGTATGGTTTGTAAGGTGTGTTAGGCAGATTTAAGTTGGTGCCTTCTCCACTGATAAGACTCTAGTGATTTAGTCATCCTTCTCTTCCTGGTAAAGATCAGACAATGTTACAAACGGATATTACCTTTATAGGTATGTTTCCCCTTATAAAAGAGTAACTTCTCTGTTTTCAGAGCTTCTCCTGTGTCTCTTTTCTCAAAATAATCCTTGCGCCAAAAAGGCATATTTTGGGAAGGGGTATTCTAGTCTCCTAGAGTCATCTTTTGGGATGGCATATAATCCTACAGTTGCAAAGTGGCATCTGAAACCATATCAATGAATTTTCATGCTGTTACATTAAAATGCATTGACATAACTCATACTTTGAACATAACTTTTACCCATGCAGGATTTTGTAATATCAAACACTGGTCATTTGGATAATACTGGTTCACTGAGTTAAGCAGATCTTTCAAATACTGATACAGTTCATTATACAATTATTTTTTTAATGCAGATTAATTAATATCACCACCCATCTCATCAGAAAAGTCTTTAATGAGAAGCTGTTGCGCTCATGGCACCAGATTCAAGTTTACCATCATTGTAATTTTCACTTGAAAGCTCAAGTTTCATCACTATCAACCAATACCATGAGATTCTTTCCCTAAAGTGATAGGTTCACCCCACTCCATTTCAAGACAATGTCTCCAAATACCTAAGTTTCAATATTCGTAAGTTTATCAATCATTCTTTCAAGTAAAAATGGTATTCCATGAAAAAAAGTGGCTAGTTCAGTTCACAACCCAAACAATTGCACAAATGCTTTTCCTCAAACAACTATTATACTTTGGTAAGTATAAATACTTTGTGCACATTTTCCATTCTCATCACGCAGAATATTAAAAAGACAGTATTTCAAGGGTACAGATTTAATGAAACAAGTTCTGCTACTTCATCAAAGAATATCCTAAGTGGGATGCTGTTGTTTTTCTTCTTTACCTATTGTATTAGTCCATTTGTGTAACTATAACAGAATACTGACACGGGATAATTTAGAAAGAAAAACGACATTTATTGCTTACAGTTTCTGAAGCTGAAAAGTCCGAAGTCCACCTGGTGGTGATGACAGCGACTCAGGGGTCTCACATTGCAAGATGGTGGAAGCAGAGAGAGAGACAGACTCACCTTTTAAAGCCCTCAGAAACATGCCTCTGACCACCATTTTTAATTCATTCACTACGCATGGTCCTACAATCCAATCACCTCTTCAAGGCTTCACCTTCTGATTACCGTAATAGGATTTCGCACCCTCTTAACAGTCACATTGTGGGCTGATTCTAACACGTAAAACTTGGAGGACACAATTCAAGCTTCAGGGAGTTTTGTTTGGTTTTGTTCTTAATTTTATTTTATTTTGTCAATATACAACGTGATTGATTATTGTGGCTCACTACCAAAACCTCCCTCCCTCCTCCCTCTCCCCCCTCTCACCCAACAGCCTCATATGTGTTTCCTTGTTGTATCAACTTCAAGGAATTGTAATTGTTGTATCTTCTTCCCCCCACCACAGTTTGTGTATTTATTTATTTATTTTTAGCTCCCACAAATAAGTGAGAACATGTGATATTTCTCTTTTTGTGCCTGACTCGTTTCACTTAATATAATTCTCTCTAGATACATCCATGTTGTTGCAAATGGCAGTATTCATTCTTTTTTATAGCACGCTAGTATTCCATTGTGTAGATATACCACATTTTACATATCCACTCATCTGATGATGGACATTTGGGCTGGTTCCAACTCTTAGCTATTGTAAAGACTGCTGCAATGAACACTGGAGAACAGGTATACCTTCGACTTGATGATTGCCATTCCTCTGGGTATATTCCCAGCAGTGGGATAGCTGGGTCTCATGGTAGATCTATCTGCAACTGATTGAGGAAACTCCATACCATTTTCCATAGAGGCTGCACCATTTTGCAGTCCCACCAACAATGTATGAGAGTTCCTTTTGCTCCACAACCTCGCCAACATTTATCGTTCACAGTCTTTTGGATATTAGCCATCGTAACTAGGGTGAGATCATATCTCAGTGTGGTTTTGATTTGCATTTCCCAAATGCTGAGTGATGTTGAGCATTTTTTCATATGTCTGTTAGCCATTCATATATCTTCCTTTGAGAAATGCCAATTTAGATCTTTTGCCCATTTTTTAATTGGGTTACTTGTTTTTCTGTTGTAAAGTTGTTTCAGTTCCTTGTATATTCTGGATATTAACTCTTTGTCAGAAGTATATTTTGCAAATATTTTCTCCCACTCTGTTGGTTGTCTTTTAACTCTGTTAATTGTTTCTTTTGCTGTGCAGAAGCTTTTTAGTTTGATATAATACCATTTATTTATTTTTCCTTTGGTTGCCTGTGCTTTTGGGTCATATTCTTAAAGTCTGTGCCCAGTCCTACTTCCTAAAGTGTTTCTCCTATGTTTTCTTTAAGAAGTTTTATTGTTAAGGGTGTATATTTAATTCTTTAATCCATTTTGAGTTGATTTTAGTATATGGTGAGAGGTATGGATCTAGTTTCATTCTCCTGCATATGGATATACAGTTATGCCAGAACCATTTGCTGAAGAGGCAGTCTCTTCCCCAGTGTGCCTTTGTCAAAGATCGGATGGCTGTAGGTGTGTGGGTTGATTTCTGGATTCTCTATTCTATTCCACTGTTTTTATGCCAGTACCATGCTGTTTTGGTTATTATAGCTTTGTAGTATAGTATAAAGTCAGGTAATGTTATGCCTCCAGCTTTTTTTTTTTTTTTTTTGCTTGCTCAGAATTGCTTTGGCTATGCATGGTCTTTTGTTATTTCATATAAATGTTAAGATAGTTTTTCCACTTCTGGGAAAAATGTCATTGGAATTTTGATGGGGATTGCACTGAATTTGTATATCACTTTGGGTAGTATGGACATTTTCACAATGTTGATTCTTTCAATCCAAGAGCATGGGATATCTTTCCATCTTCTTGTATCCTCTCTGATTTCTCTCAGCAGTGGTTTGTAGTTCTCATTATGGACATTTTTCACATCCTTGATTAACTCTATTCCTAAGTATTTTATTTTTTTGGTGGCTATTGTAAATGGGCAGGCTTTCTTGATTTCTCTTTCTGCATGTTCACTATTGGAGAATAGAAATGCTACTGATTTTTGTGTGTTGATTTTGTATCCTACAACTTTGCTGAAATCATTTATCAACTCCAAGAGTTTTTTTGTAGAGGCTTTAGGCTGTTTAATATATAGGATCATGTTATCTGCAAACAGGGAGTTTGACTTCATCTTTTCCAATCTGGATGCCCTTTATCTCTTTCTCTTCTCTGATTGCTCTGGCTAGTACTTCCTACACTATGTTGAATAGGGGTGGTGAGAGTGGGCATCCTTGTCTACTTCCTGTTCTTAAAGGAAAAGCTTTCAACTTTTCCCCATGCAGAATGATATTGGCAATGGGTTTATCATATATGGCTTTAATTATGTTGAGATACTTTCCCTCTATACCTAATTTGTAGAGAATCTTTATCATGAATGAGTGTTGAATTTTATCAAATGCTTTTTCAGCATCTATAGAGATGATCATATGGTCCTTGTGTTTGATTTTATTGATATGGTGTATCACATTTATTGATTTGCATATGTTGGACCAACCTTGCATCCCTGGGATGAATTCCACTTGATCACGGTGTATAGTTTTGTGTGTGTGTTGCCGTATTCTGTTAGCTAGTATTTTACTGAGGATTTTTGAGTCTATAATCATCAAGGATATTGGACTGTAGTTTTCTTTTTTAGTTGTATCTTTACCTGGTTTTGGTATCAGGGTGATGTTTGCTTCACAGAATGAGTTTGGGAGAATTGCCTCTGTTTCAATCTTTTGGAATAGCTTGTAGAGAATTGGTGTCAATTCCTCTTTGAATGTTGGGTAGAATTCTGCTGTGAATCCATCTGGTCCTGGATTTTTCTTTGTTGGGAGCCTTCTGAAAACAGCTTCAATCTCTTTTATTGTTATTGGTCTGTTCAGATTTTCTACATCTTCTTGGCTTAATGTTGGTAGTTTGTGTGTATCCAGAAATTTATCCATTTCCTCCAGATTTTCAAATTTGTTGGCATATAGTTGTTTATGGTAGACTCTAATGATTTCTTGTATTTCAGAGGCATCACTTCTAATGTCAGCTTTTTCATTTCTAATTTTTGTTATTTGGGCCTTCTCTCTTCTTTTTTTAGTTAGCCATGCTACTAATGGTTTGTCAATTCATCTTTTCAAAAAACCAACTTTTTCATTCATTGATCTTTTTATCGTTTTTGGGGTTTCAATTTTATTAAGTTCTGCTCTGATCTTAATGATTTCTTTCCGTCCGCTATCTTTGGATTTGGATTGTTCTTGTTTTTCTAGATCTCTAAGGTGATGTGTTAGGTTATTTATCTGCCATCTTTCCATTCTTCTTAATTAAGCCTTTAATGTGATAAATTTCCTCCTTAGTACTGGTTTTGCAGTACCCACAGGTTTTGGTATCATGTACCATTGTTTTCATTAGTTTCAAGAAATTTTTTGATTTTCTTTGATTTCTTCTTGGACCCATATGTCATTAAGTAGAATGCTGTTTAATTTCCCTGTGTTTGTATAGTTTCCAGAATTCCATTTGTTATTGATTTGTAATTTTAATCCATTGTGGTCTGAAAAAATACATGGGATAATTCCAATTTTTTTTAATTTGTTGAGACTTGATTTGTGACCTAATATGTGATCTATCCTGGAGAATGATCCATGTGCTGATGGGAAGAATGAATATTCTGAGGTTGTTGGATGGAATGTTCTATAGATATCTGCCAAGTCCAATTGGTCTAGAGTGTTGTTTAGATCTTGTGTTTCTCTGCTGATTCTTTGCCTAGATGATCTGTCCAATATTGACAGTGGGGTGTTCAGGTCCCCTGCTATTATGGTATTAGTGTCTATTTCCTTCTTTAGTTCTAATAGAGTTTGTTTTATAAATCCGGCTGCTCCAACATTGGGTGAGTACATATTCATGATTGTTATGTCTTCTTGATGCATCAGTCCTTTTATCATTAAGTAGTGTCCCTCGTTGTCTCTTTTTATGGTTTTTAGTTTAAAGTCTATTTTATCAGATATAAGAATAGCTACTCCAGCTCGTTTTTCTTTTCTGTTTGCATGGTAAATCTTTTTCCATCCTTTCACTCTTAGTCTATGTGAGTCTTTAGAGGTGAGGTGGGTCTCTTGAAGGCAGCATATAGTTGGGTCCTCCTTTTTAATCCAGTCAGCCAGTCTGTGTCTTTTAATTGGGGGATTTAATCCTTTTACATTAAGAGTTGTTACTGAAAAGTGTTGATTTACTCCTAGTATTTTACTGATTTTTGTTTGGATGTCTTAAGTGTGTTTTGTTCCTTTCTTTCTGATTTACTGTTTGTCTTCTGTATTTGTTGGTTCCTGGAGTTATAGATAAACTTTTTTTTCTTCACTGTTGGCATTTTTAATTTACTAGTGGGTTTTGATTTTTCTTGAGTTTTTGTGGCAGTGGTAGTTATTTTTCAGGTACCAAACCCAGTACTCCCTTGAGAATTTCTTGTAAGGGTGGTCGTGTGGTAGTGAACCGCCACAGTTTTTGTTTGTCTGAGAAATATACTATTTGCCCTTCATTTTGGAAGGATAGCCTTGTGGGATAGAGTATTCTTGGCTAGCAATCTCTGTCTTTTAGTATTTTGAATATATCATCCCATTCCTTTCTGGTTTTTAGGGCTTGTGATGAAAAGTCTGATGTTAGTCTGATTCAGGCTCCCTTATAGGTGATTTGATGCTTCTCTCTTGCAGCTTTTAAGATTCTCTGTCTTTGAGATTGCCAATTTGACTATAACATGTCTTGGAGAAGACTTTTTTGGGTTGAATACAGTTGAAGATCTTTGAGCTTCCTGAATCTGAAGATCTGTGTCTTTTCCTATACCTGGGAAGTTTCCTGCCACTATTTTGTTGAATATGTTTTCAATGCAATCTCCTTTTTCTTCCCCTTCTGGAATACCCATGACTCAGATATTTGAGCACTTAGGGTTGTCTGATATCTCTCTTAGATTTTCTTCAATGTTTTTATTTATTTATTTATTTATTTATTTATTTATTTTTTGGTCTGCTTGTGTTATTTCAAACTGCCCATCTTCAAGGTCAGAAGTTCTCTCTTCTGCTTCTGCAAGCCTGCCGGTTAAACTCTCTGTTGTGTTTTTTATTTCATTGAATTAATTCTTCAGCTCAGCAAGCTCTGCTACATTCTTTTTCAGGGCATTGATTTCCTTGTACATTTCCTCTTTCAGGTCCTGTATACTTTTCCTCGTTTCATCATGTTGTCTAGCTGAGTTTTCTTCTATCTCATTTAGTTTCCTTAGAATTATCACTCATAATTCCTTGTCAGTCATTTCAAGGGCTTCTTGTTCTATAGGATCGAGAGCTTGAGAGTTATTACCCTTTAGTGGTGTACTTTCTTGATTTTTCATATTTCTGGTATCTTTCTTTTGATGGTTAGTCATTGTGGCAAGGGATTTCACAGTCCACTGGTTCGACACTATTGTCTGGCTAGGATGCTGCTGGGGCTGCCAATTTGGCACGGCTGCCTCAGTGTCTGCTCGGTCGCCCACTGGTGTCTCAGGTCTTGGGCCTCTCTGGAGAGGCACCTCTCTGGTCGGTGCACACTCTGCCGGGCTGGGGATGGAGTCCGGCGGCGGTGAGGCCTACCTGCTCGGTCACACACTGGCACCACAAGGTGCATGGTCTCCGCAGATCTCGGGCCTCTCCAGCGTGGCGCCTCTCTGGTTGGCACACACTTGTCTGGGCTGGGGATGGAATTCGGTGGCGGTAAGGCCTACCTGCTCGGTCCAAGCTTCAGGGAGTTTTGGGGGGACATAATTCAATCCACTACACCTATGATCACATGGAAGTGAAAAACATAATGACTACTAGTAGAGTCCACTACCACTGCCTCAATTCATGCTAAGGTGCCAGCAGTTTTACACACCATTGCTTTTGCACCATCAGTGCAAGCATTAACAAGATGAAAACAGCAAATAACTTATTAGTACTATTATAAAAATAGTTTTAACTATGTGCACCCCTAAAAGGTTCTCAGGGATGCTCTAACCACACATTGAGATCCACATACTAGATTAAGGTTGGGGCTGAGAGTTTGAAACTGGTCTGGCTTCTCCAAGATACCTACACATTCATTAAAGAAATAACACAGGAGACTGGCCAGTTAGCTCACTTGGGAGAGTGTGGTGCTGACAACACCAAGGTCATGGGTTCAGATCCCCATACAGGCCAGTGGCCCAAAAAATTTTTTTTAAATTTAGTATCTACTATCTGGAGGCCTATATAAAAAAGACACTTTGTGAGATCAAAAAAACATGGGAACTTACTCATAAGACATAGTTGGTGCATTATTATTTTCAACAAACAATACCTCCCTGCCATGCTCCAAATATAATGACAAATCAAATGCATTTCTTATTAATTTCAAAAGACACAGCCATCCTGAAACATGACAAATAGATCTGTGAACCAAGACAAAGAGCAAATATAACACAATGAATTGATAACTCCATGAACTTGCTGAGATCCAAGACCAGAAATAAGTAAAGGCAGGCAGGAAATCAAGTTATGCACAACATAATAGAACCAAAAGCAAGTCTCAAAACTAGAAACCAAACCAAAAATTCCTCAAAAGTGAAAAAAAGCTCAGATCAATAGCTACAGTTACTGATTATATCAAATTCTCCCTGCAATTGTAGAAGAAAAGGTATAAGCATAACTCATTTTTACTGGTGCTGCACTTTACTGCACTTCCCAGATACTGCATATTTTAGAAATTGAAGGTTTGTGGCTGTGTGTGTGTGTGTGTGTGTGTGTGTGTGTGTCTGGCCAGTACAGGGATCCAAACGCATGACTTTAGTGTTAGAAGGCTGCGCTCTAACCAACTGACCTAACTGGCCAACCCAACACCGTTTTTCCAACAACATGTGCTCACTTCCTGTCTTTGTGTGTCACATTTTGGTAATTCTTATTTCAAACTTTTTCCTTATTATTGTATTTGTGATCTGTGATGTTACTGTTGTAATTGGTTTGGGCTGGCACAAACCACACCTGTATAAGACAGCAAACTTAATAAACGGTGTGTGTGTGTTCTGACTGCTCCACTAACCAGTGGTTCCCCCATTTCTCTCCCTCTCCTCCAGCCTCCCTATTCCCTGAGACACAACCATACTGAAATTGGGCCAATTAATAACTTACAATGGCCTCTAAGCGTTCAAGTGAAAGGAGGAGTCACACGTCTCTGACTTTAAACTCAAAGCTAGAAATATGAAGCTCAGTGACGAAGGCGTGTTGAAAGCCAGGACAGGCCAAAAGCGAGGCCTCTTGTGCAGAACAGCCAAGTTGTGAATGCAAAGGAAAAGTTCTTGAAGGAAACTGTTACTCCAGTGAACACTCGAATGATAAGAAAGTGAAACAACTTTATTGCTGATATGGACAAAGTTTCAATGGTGTGGACAGAAGATCAAATCAGCCACAATATTCCCTTCAGCCAAAGCCTATACCAGAGCAAGGCCTGGTTCTATTAAATCCTATGAAGGCTGAGAGAGGTGAGGAAGCTTCAGAAGAAAAGTCTGAAGCTCACAGAGGTTAGTTCATTGGGTTTAAGGAAAGAAGCCGTCTCCATAACATAAAAGTGCAGGTGAAGCAGCACGTGCTGATGTAAAAGCTACAGCGAGTCATTCAGAAGATCTAGCTAAGATAACTGAAGAAGCTGGCTACACTGAACAACAGATTTTCAAGGTAGACCAAACAGCCTTATACAGCAAAAAGATGCCATCTAGGACTTTCATAGGGAGGAGAACTCAACGCCTAGCTTCAAAGCTTCAAAAGACTCTCTTGTTAGGGACTAATGCAGCTGGTGACTTTAAGTTGAGGCCAATGTCCATTTACCATTCTAAAAATCCTAGGGACCTTAAGCATTACGCTGAATCTTCTCTGCCTGTGCTCCATAAAAGGAACAAAGCCTGGAAGACAGCACATCTGTTTACAGCATACTTTAGCGAATATTTTAAGCCCACTGTTGAGACCTACTGCTCAGAAAAATACATTCCTTCCAAAATATCACTGCTCACTGACAATGCACCTGGGCATCCAAGAGCTCTGACAGAGATGTACAAAGGGATTAATGTTGTTTTCATGCCTGCTTACACAACATACATTCTGCAGCCCATGGATCAAGGAATAATTTCGGCTTTCAAGTCTTATTATTATTTAAGGAATACATTTCTTAAGGCTGTAGCTGCCTTAAGTGATTTTTCTGATGGATCTGGGCAAAGTAAGTTGAAAACCTTCTGGAAAGGATTTACCATGCCATTAAGAACATTAGTGATTCATGGGAAGAGGTCAAAATATCAACATTAACAGGAGTTTGGAAGAAGCTGATTACAGCCCTCATGGATGACTGTGATGGAGGAAGTAACTATGGATGTAGTGGAAATAGCAGGAGAACTAGAATTACAAGTAGAGCTTGAAGATGTGACTGAATTGCAGCAATCTCATGTTAAAACTTCAATGGATGAGGAGTTGCTTCTTATGAACAGGCAAAGAAAGTAGTTTCTTGAGACAGATCTACTCTTGGTAAAGATGCTGTGAACACTATTGAAATAACAAAGAATTTAGAATATTACATAAACTTACTTGAAAAGGAGCGGCAGGGTTTGAGGACTGACCCCAGTTTTGAAAGAAGTTCTACTGTGGGCAAAATGCTATCAAACAGCATTGCATGCTACAGAGAACCCTTTCGTGAAAGGAAGAGTCGATCAATGCAGCAAACTTCACTGATGTCTTATTTTAAGAAACTGCCACAGTCACCCCACTTTTAGCAGCCACTGCTCTGATCAGTCAGAAGCCATCAACATCGAGTCAACACTCTCCACCAGCAAAAAGATTATGACTTGCCGAAGGCTCAGATGATCGTTAGCATTTTTTAGCAATAAAGGATTTTTTAATTAAGGTATGTACATTGTTCTTTTAGACATAATGCTACTGCATACTTCAGTATAGTGTAAACATAACTTTTATATGCACTAAGAAACCAAAAATTTGTGTGACTTGCTCTACTGCAATATTTGCTTTATTAAGGTAGTCTTGAATCAAACCTGCAGCATCTCCAAGGTATGCCTGTACTGCATGCAAAATGTGGCTCATGCTTATCTCTGATATAATAATACTTCAGAATAGAATCCTAGACCTAGACTGAAGGTATGGTGGAAATGGACGGAAGACAATAAAAATAGAGGTATGGGTGACAGGGAGTGGGGGGGACACACAGACGACACCAAAAGAAAGGAAAGATTAGTTTCACATTTAAGACGCAAACCATAAACTAAAATTCCAAAGTGTCCTGATGGCCAAGAATTTCCAAAAGATGAATTCACTATCCAATAAAATAAAATCTTGAAATGAGTTTAAAATAAATGTTCATGATCATTAATGATACAAAGAATCAATGGCCATTACAAAAATACGAAAAAAACAGAATTAAGAATAAATGGATGTGAAAGAATTATAAACTTTTATGAACTATAAAGAATAAAAAGAGATAGTAGTATCACCGATTATCCGAGTACCAAATGGCCAAACTCTGGATAGATTTGGCTAGCAAGGGAGAGTTGTCTGACACCAAAACCCAACAGGGTTAATTTCTTGACTGGATATAGTAAACACACACACTATCAGTGAATTGGCTAAGAAACTGATGAATACAACCAGAATGAAACATAGTGCAAAGAGAGGGAAAGACTTCAAATCATGAGCTGCAGCACGATCACCAAATTTACATCTCTGAACCTCAATTTCAGTGTCTCTAAAATAGATATATCACCACCTTTACAATGTGGGCAAGGTTGTTGAGAGGATTAAAAAACCATGTTAAAAAATATATGGACCTCAGTGTCTAGCAAATGGAACAGAATCCTAAACCTAGACTCTTGGAAATGGATCCTTCAAGAATCTTATGACTTAGACAGAATAAAGTTTATTTTAAAAAGCAGATTTTCACCTCCAACTATAAAGTAACTACGTCTACAACCCAGATAAATTCAGGAAACAACGTATTTGCATATTTTCTAATTTTTTTTTCCAGCAGCTGGCCGGTAAGATCTAATTCTTATACTAGCTGAATAACTTCAGCAAATTGTCTAAATCTTAAGAGGGGATTATAGTGTTGTCTCTTGGGAAGTACTAAATTTTCAAAGATGCTAACATCTACAAATAAAGTTTTGGTAGTGATTTTGAATGGTTCTCCTGTAAACACTTCAAATATGTTCTTAAAACTTCTCTGATACTACACATATCTTTCAAATGAATTTGTAAAAACAGAACTTTTATTAGGGCATTTAGGTTACAAGTCACTAAGGACGATTTCTTCCTCAAAAATTCATGTTAATGTTTATAACTGATTGCTCTGTGATCTTCTTTTTTAATGTGAAGACACTAACAATTTAACCAGCCTAAATTTAAAATGCCTTTCAATATTCATCATTCTTAACAAAATGGCTTCCTTTTCCACTGCCAAAAGGAAAACGGAAGGAAAAGTACTCAGGAGGGAGTTGTTTAAGTAATGAACCATCAACAATTTACATGACACCTTCACACCTCAAGGCAAGCTTACCAAAAATCTAAGTAAAAACTCATACACACACACACAGTTAAATTTCAACTTTCTTCCCAGAGCCTAGGAATCAAAGCCTTAAACTACTGAATCTCCTATGGAAGTGAAAAGACAGTAGGATTACAGCTGTGCATGGGGCCAATTTATCTTCTGCAGTCAAAGCTTGTCTCTTGTTACCTTGCAGCAAGTCAATGTGATCTGCATATCAATAGATCAAAGGGTCACGCTATCTGAAACCCACACCAACTATAAAAGGTGTTACTTTATTTTAATTAACAAATTTGCCCACACATTGTGAACTTTGCAGTTTCATTCTAAAATTCTTTTTAAATTCTTATCACAGTCTAACTTAAAAGAGAATTTTAAAAGGCTAAGAAGCAAGACTAAAAATTATGCAATTCCATTTATGTCACCCTCCAGTAAAATGAAACAACTAGCCCTAAAAGATATATCTTTCCACAGAGAACAATATACCAATAACTGACTTAGAAAAAATATAATTTCTATAATTCAGTTTTCTATATTAGGGCCAAATTTTATAAGGATATTTAAGAAGGGCCAAATCCCACAAAATTTGCTATCTGGAATGTGTTACATTTTCACTTGTAATAGTTCAAAAAAAAAAATCTATGAAAGATAAAATTCCATGGAAATGAATTAAATATCCTACACCACTGATCTTCAGATACTTGTGTACTCAGAGTATAAGTTTAATGTATGAAGCTCATTAAAAATTTATACTTAGTTTCTTGTATTAATAACAAGCAATACATGGTAGAAAATACATTTAAAGCTTAGGAACATATGTTGAGCATGTGTGCACATGCAAAGCTTTCAATGTTGTTTTAAAATGTGAAAATGAGTAAGGCTCCTGTTATCCTTGATAAATGTCAGCTGTCATGCACTCATGTCCAATACGTACTATTTTTCACAAAACAGAGACCCAGAAAAGGCAATTGTGAATCCACCAGCTGCATATAATGGTTACGCATAGCAAATTCAATTCAAGGTCAGAAGTTTAGAGGTTTTCAGTATCAACTTCTAAATAATGCAGGCTTTAAATGTTAAATATTACACAGATTTGAAAACATATTCTTATCAAAACAGTTTTTGGAAACAAAAACAGAATCATAAGAAAGTAATTACTCTAAGAGTTTGGCACATGAGAGATGGGGCCATTTATAACTTATAAACTGGGCTATTTGTATAGCAGTGCACTTTTTAGATCATTGAAATGATATTTAGGCCATTTATTTCATAATTAAGTTACAAAATTAAGTACTACAAAAGCTATATTACGACCAATCTGATGGTTTTTTTATGTTTATATTTGTCCACATCCAATAAAACTTGTCCTTTTTGTTAAGAATTACTAAAACCTGGGCCGAGCCTGTGGCGCTCTCGGGAGAGTGCGGCGCTGGGAGCACAGCGACGCTCCCGCCGCGGGTTCGGATCCTATATAGGACTGGCCAGTGCACTCACTGGCTGAGTGCCGGCCACGAAAAAGACAAAAAAAAAAAAGAATTACTAAAACCTTATTTCCATCGATTTTTGCCAAAAGCCAGAAAATGGTGATTGGATGAACAAAGTAGTTTAGGTAGTTGTTGTTCATGTTAAAGACTGATTTTACAACTTTAACAGTTTTCTCTACAAATTCTGAAAGCTTCATTGTTAAAGTAAACTAGCTTATTAACCTGTGTTCTTTGACTTTAATAATAAAATACAACTATCAATAGGAATTTCCATTTGAAAACATCCCCTAATATGTGACCAATGATCCGAAAGAAAAAACTCTTTTAAAGTAAACTGCTATATGATCAACATTAAATTCAAAATATTTAAGCTTTTAAAATTATAAATGCATTATTTACCTACATATAGTCATAGAAACCAGTTACCTCCACATTTTAAATATCATATCCTTTTTAAGAGTACCCTTTTTTAAGAGTAACTTTTACTCTTAAAAGTTTAAAACTAAAAAAAAAAAAAAAAAACAGGGCCGGGGGAGGCAGACAGTTTAAGCAATCAGATCGTGTCTCGTAAAATAACTGTGGCTTTTCCACTTATAACAGTACTACTTAATTAGACATAAATAGCAGATCCATCAAAATTATGGCTTTTTGTGGGGGGTTTTTGTTGTTGTTGTTGTTAATTATAAGCTTGATAGCAAACATTGATTTCTGGAAGTACTGTGCAAGAAAGCCATAGGTATCTCTCAAACATTTAATGAACAAATAGTGTAGACAGGTGTGAGCATGACTCTATTCTTAAAAAAAAAAAAAAAAAATTTTAAAAACGAGTCTTTTCGATGTAACTCTCTTCACACAGGAAAAAGATACACTGCTGGAATTTACTGACCCTATAATTACAGGTTGACTTTTTTTCTTCTTTTTTTTTTTTTTAATTGTGGTAAAACATTTATAACAGAAGGATTGCTATTTTAAGCATCTGTAAACATACAATTGCATGGAGTTAACTACATTCACAATGCTGTGTGACTAGCTTTATCTATTTCCATAACTCTTTCATCATTCTAAACATACTCTGTACGTGTTAAGAAGTAACTTCTCATTATTCCTCCCCACCGCCACCCACACCCACTTCTAGTAACCTCTAATCTACTTCTGTCTCTGATTTTTTTTTCTTTTTAGTTTATTTACAGGTTACCTTCTAAAACAAATACTGAATAAGGTTTAAAAATAATTGAGGTGAGTGCACTTAACGTTATTTTTGAAACCTAGCAATGTTTGAGATAGATAGCAAACCTTTTGAGGTCAATGTGGTGAGAAAAGTAATATTTTTCCATAGAGTTCCTTTATGACATCCCAGAGCTCTTCGTGGTCTTGAATACATCAGCTACATTCTTAGGAGCTTTACTGAGATATAACTGAGATATCATATACTTAAAGTACGTAATTGGCTTTTAGTATATTTGGAGTTGTTCAATTATCACCACAATCAATTTCAGAACATTTTCATTATCCCAAAAAGAAAGCCAATACACCCCTCACTGTCATACCCCCAATCCTACCACTCCCACCCCTCAACCTCATACACCCCACATTACCCCACCACTCTCACCACCCACTCACCCCTGCCCTTGGCAACCATTATCAACATTTTCTCTTCATGGATTTACCTATTCTGGACCTTTCATAGAAATGAAATCATAAAATATTTAGTTCTTTGTGAATGTCTTCTTAGCATAATATTTTTGGATTCATCCATGTTGCAGCATATATCAGTACTTAATTTATTTTTATTTCTTTATAATACTTAATTGTGTGGATAGACCACATTTTATTTATCCATTCATCAGTTGATGAACATTTAAAAATTGTTTCTTTTGTGCTATTACAAATACTGTTGCTATGAACATTTCTGTACAAGTTTTTGTGTAATCATCTACATTCTTAAATAAGAGATCATGGGCACTAATAAATGAAAACAGATTTTGATGGCATATGCAAAGAGAACTCCAAAGTTTTCTAGTAAACAGTAAAGAAAACCATGTTCTCTAAAAACATTTCTTTGAGTGTGAGTGGATACCATATAGGGAGGTACTCCTCCCATATCCCATTGAGGAGGTAAAATGGAGAATCAGGACTTTCAGCATCGCCCAGAAGTAATGAAGCCACCCCTACTACAGTGTCATTACAGACCATGTGGGGAGCCAAAATGCCTATCTTCACCCAAAAGTAACAAGCAGCACCAGAGTCAATGGAGGACAAATGGGGAATCTGGACTTTTACCTCTAACTGGCAGTAACAAGGTGGCAACCCTTCTTTTCTGCTGGAATGATGTGAGAGAAAACCAAGTTAAAAACAAAGTTTCAAAGATCTAGAGTCTCAAAACATAATATGAAAAACTCCAGGTTTTATTTGAGAACCCCTCATACTAAGAACCAGGTAACTCTCAAACTGAATTTAAAAACATAATCAATAGATGCTAGAAAGATCTAACAAGGATTTTAAAGTAGCAATGATAAAAATGCTTCAAACAATTACAAACACACTTGAAACAAATTTGAAAAATAGAAAGCCTCAACAAAGAAACTCTCAACAAAGAAACAGAAGATATAAAAAAGGACCTAAATTTAAAAATAATAATAAAAACATTTCTTTAAACTAGAAAAATATAGTGCAATTTTAACTATGATTAATACTAAGGGATCTAATGGAGAAAGTGGACAACATGCAAGAACAGAAGGGTAATTAATATAAGCAGAGAGATGGAAAGGCTAAGAAAGAATCAAAAGGAAATGTTAGAAGTCAAAAAGACTGTAATAAAAAAGAATGCCTTTGATAGGCTTAGCAGTAGACCAACACAGCTGGGGAGGAGGGAGGGAGGGGAATCAGTGAGCTTAAAGATATATTAATACAAACTTCCAAAACTGAAACTCAAAGAGAAAAAAGAAAGAAAAATTACAATTACAAAAAAATAACATACACATAATGGGAATACCATTTATATGAAATTCTAAAAAAAGGCAAAACTGTAGTAACAAAAAGCAGAGCATTTGGAGGCCTCCTCTGGTTGTCAGGGACCAGTGGAGGGAACTGATCTCACAGGGGCACAAAGGAACTTTAGAGGTGGTAGAAATGTCTTATATCATGATTGTAGTGAACAGTTAAATTTGCCAAAACACAGTAAATTGTAAAGTTAAGGAAGGTGAATTTTATTTTATGTAAATTATGCTTTTAAAAAGTTATTTATTTAAATCAAGTACTAGGGCTGGCCAGTTGGCTCACTTGGGAGACTGTGGCACTGGTAACACCAAGCTCACCATTTCAGATTCCTGTACCAGCTAGCCACCAAAAAGATAATAAAATAAATCAAGTACTTAAAAATGACATATTGCTAATCTTGTGATAAACAATAAATCACATGAAATAAGACAAATTAGCTAATAAAACATAGGGTTATTTTAATAAGAATTATTTCTAAAAAAGTACCACCACATGGAAAGTAAATTTATTATATCAGTAGTTAAAAACTATTTTATGTTTAAACTTTAGGGCAATAAAAATATTCGATGCAACAAGAGATAATACACAAAAATGTTTATTGCAATACTGTTCACACATCAAATGCCAGATGAAATGCTAATGTTTAGCAATCACAGATGTGGAAAGTAAATTCTAATAAAGCCATACAAAGGACTACAATAATAGTAAAAATAAATAAACACAATATGATTGAACATTAGAAGCAATCATTAATTTTAAAAAGCAAGCACATTCATAGTCATTACATTTTTGTAAAGCTAAAAAACAAAAACTAAACATTTTTCAGGAACACATAAATATGTGGTTTTTAAAGTTTTTAAGAGCTGGCCAGTTTGCTTGGTTGGTTAAAAGTGCAGTGTTATAACACCAAGGTCAAGGGTTCGGATCCCCATACATGCCAGCTGCCAAAAAAAAAAAAAAAGAAAAGAAAGAAAAAGTAGGGTTTAAAAAAATTAACTTTTTAAAAGGAAATGAAGGGAGGTTTTGGTGATGGGGAGCAATAATCAGCTACAATGTATATCGACAAAATAAAATTTTTTTAAAAAAAAGAAAATAAATAAATAAATAAATAATAAAATGACAAAAAATAAATAAAATAAAAAATAAAAAATAAAAGGAAATGAATTATTAACTCAAAGATAACTGTTACTTCTGGGATAGAAGCAGAATGAGTTCAGGGAGAAACACACATGGAGCCAGTACACATAACGACATTCCCATTTTTAAGTGCAAATAGTGAGTTCAAAATGTCCTTCAAAGTACACTTCGTAACTCACATATTATATTCATTTTTATAAAATATTAAATAATTTTAATGTTTTAAGTTTAAAAAAAATTATATGGGTAAATAATCTAACATTTGAGTTAGATATGATAAATGCATTCCATTTATTACTCCCACTTAATCCTCATTACATCCTGTGATATGCAGAGTAGTGGGCTAGAGGCAAGTAGAGTTCAAAATTATCCCTATTTTCCTCGAGGATACTGAGACACAGAGAGGTAAAATAATTCAACCCAAGGTCAAACATCTACTAAGTGGTGGAGATAGAAATTAAATGGAAGTCATTCTAACTTCAGAGCCAAGCTTACAATCATTCTCACCAAAAAAATAAAACGAAAACTTAAAGCTTATGTCATGACATCAAATGCCTTACTCTTTTTATCATGGAATCTCTCTCAGTATAACCACACCATTTACAGCTCTTCTAACACTTTCAAAAGATCTGGTCTAACTGAACTTCCCAAAAATAAATTACTGTTTTCCAGCCACACCTATAAGAAATTCCCACCAGTTTAAAAAAAAAAAGAGAGACAATTAGAGAAATGATGGTCCTTAAAATAATTTTAAAATCTTTATTTTACCAACACTTTCATCTCCTGATCTGACTAGTTATGCATATATGGTGAGTGGTGGAAAAGAGATTAGCAGTTAACTAAAAAGCTTTGTAACATCAGTCACAGGAACTTAAAACTGGAAAGAACCTGAAATACGTAAAACGAGTGAACTGATCATTATGAAGAAACTGATGCCAAGGTGGAGACGACTACTCCCCCTAGTTTCCATGCTAGAAAACTCTGACATCCTGTTTTCTGGCTTTATTTTGTTTTATTTTATTTTTTCTTAATTTTATTTTATCGATATACAATGTGGTGGATTATTGTGGCCCATTACCGATACCACCCTCCCTCCTCTCTCTCCCCACTCCCTCCTCTCTCTCCCCACTCCCTCCCGACAATGTCCTTTCTGTTTGCTTGTCTTATCAACTTCAAGGAATTGTAATTGTTATGTCTTCTTCCCCCCACCCCCCGGTTTTTTTTTTTTTTTTTGGTGTGTGTGTGTGTGTGTGTGTGTGTGTGTGTGCATTTATTTATTTATTTTTAGCTCCCACCAATAAGTGAGAACATGTGATATTTCTCTTTCTGTACCTGACTTGTTTCACTTAATATAATTCTCTCAAGGTCCATCCATGTTGTTGCAAATGGCAGTATTTCATTCGTTTGTATAGCTGAGTAGTATTCCATTGTGTAGATATACCACATTTTCCGTATCCACTCATCTGATGATGGACATTTGGGCTGGTTCCAACTCTTAGCTACCGTGAAGAGTGCTGCAATGAACACTGGGGAACAGGTATACCTTCGACTTGATGATTTCCATTCCGCTGGGTATATTCCTAGCAGTGGAATAGCTGGGTCATATGGCAGATCTATCTGCAATTGTTTGAGGTACCTCCATACCATTTTCCATAGAGGCTACACCATTTTGCAGTCCCACCAACAATGTGTGAGAGTTCCTTTTTCTCCGCAACCTTGCCAGCATTTATCGTTCAGAGTCTTTTGGATTTTAGCCATCCTAACTGGGGTTAGATGGTATCTCAGTGTGGTTTTGATTTGCATTTCCCGGATGCTGAGTGATGTTGAGCATTTTTTCATATGTCTGTTGGCCGTATGTATATCTTCCTTAGAGAAATGCCTACTTAGCTCTTCTGCCCATTTTTTAGTTGGGTTGCTTGTTTTTTTCTTGTAAAGTTGTTTGAGTTCCTTATATATTCTGGATATTAATCCCTTGTCAGATGTATATTTTGCAAATATTTTCTCCCACTATGTTGGTTGTCTTTTAACTCTGTTAATTGTTTCTTTTGCTGTGCAGAAGCTCTTTAGTTTGATATAATCCCATTTCTTTATTTTTCCTTTGGTTGCCTGTGCTTTTCGGGACATATTCATGAAGTCTCTGTCCAGTCCTATTTCCTGAAGTGTTTCTCCTATGTTTTCTTTAAGAAGTTTTTTTTTTTTTTTTTTTTTGGTCTTTTTCGTGACCGGCACTCAGCCAGTGAGTGCAGGGGCCATTCCCATATAGGATCCGAACCTGCGGCAGGAGCGTCGCCGCACTCCCAGCGCCGCACTCTCCCGAGTGCGCCATGGGCTCGGCCCTTCTTTAAGAAGTTTTATTGTTTCAGGGTGTATATTTAAATCCTTAATCCATTTTGAGTTGATTTTAGTATATGGTGAGAGGTATGGGTCTAGTTTCATTCTCCTGCATATGGATATCCAGTTATCCCAGCACCATTTGTTGAAGAGGCAGTCCCTTCCCCAGTGAGTAGGCTTGGTGCCTTTGTCAAAGATCAGATGGCAGTAAGTGTGTGGGTTGATTTCTGGATTCTCTATTCTATTCCATTGATCGGTGTGTCTGTTTTTATGCCAGTACCATACTGTTTTGGTTATTATAGCTTTGTAGTATAGCTTAAAGTCAGGTAGTGTTATGCCTCCAGCTTTATTTTTTTTTACTCAGCATTGCTTTGGCTATGCGTGGTCTTTTGTTATTCCATATAAATGTCTGGATAGTTCTTTCCATTTCTGAGAAAAATGACATTGGAATTTTGATGGGGAATGCATAAAATCTGTATATCACTTTGGGTAGTATGGACATTTTTACTATGTTGATTCTTCCAATCCAAGAGCATAGGATATCTTTCCATCTTCTTGTATCCTCTCTGATTTCTCTCAGCAGTGGTTTGTAGTTCTCATTATAGAGATTTTTCACATCCTTGGTTAACTCAATTCCTAAGTATTTCATTATTTTGGTGGCTATTGTAAATGGGCAGGCTTTCTTGATTTCTCTTTCTGCATGTTCACTATTGGAGAATAGAAATGCTACTGATTTTTGTGTGTTGATTTTGTATCCTGCTACTGTGCTGAAATCATTTATCACCTCCAAGAGTTTTTTTTTAGAGGCTTTAGGCTGTTCGATATATAGGATCATGTCATCTGCAAACAGGGACAGTTTGACTTCATCTTTTCCAATCTGGATGCCCTTTATTTCCTTCTCTTTTCTGATTCCTCTGGCTAGTACTTCCAACACTATGTTGAATAGGAGTGGTGAGAGTGGGCATCCTTGTCTAGTTCCTGTTCTTAAAAGAAAAGCTTTCAGCTTTTCCCCATTCAGGATGATATTGGCAGTGGGTTTGTCACATATGGCTTTAATTATGTTGAGATACTTTCCCTCTATACCTAACTTATAGAGGGTCTTTGTCATGAATGAGTGAATTTTATCAAATGCTTTCTCAGCATCTAGAGAGATGATCAAATGGTCCTTGTGTTTGAGTTTATTAATACGGTATATCACATTTATTGATTTGCGTATGTTGAACCAACCTTGCATCCCTGGGATGAATCCCACTTGATCGTGGTGAATAATTTTATGTATGTGTTGCTGTATTCTGTTTGTTAGTATTTTAGTGAGGATTTTTGCATCTATATTCATCAAGGATATCGGCCTGTAGTTTTCTTTTTTGGTTATATCTTTACCTGGTTTTGGTATCAGGATGATGTTTGCTTCATAGAAAGAGTTTGGGAGATTTGCGTCTGTTTCAATCTTTTGGAATAGTTTGTAAAGAATCGGTGTCAATTCCTCTTTGAATGTTTGGTAAAATTCTCCTGTGAATCCATCTGGTCCTGGGCTTTGCTTTGTTGGGAGCTTTCTGAAAACAGCTTCAATCTCCTTTATTGTTATTGGTCTGTTCAGATTTTCTACGTCTTCATGGCTCAGTTTTGGGAGCTTGTGTGTGTCCAGAAATTTATCCATTTCCTCCAGATTTTCAAACTTGTTGGCGTATAGTTGTTTATAGTAGTCTCGAATGATTCCTTGTATTTCAGATGAATCAGTTGTAATATCGCCTTTTTCATTTCTAATTTTTGTTATTTGAATCTTCTCTCTTCTTTTTTTTGTTAGCCATGCTAATGGTTTCTCAATTTTATTTATTTTTCAGGAACCAAACCCAGTACTCCCTTGAGAATTTCTTGTAAGGGTGGTCATGTGGTGGTGAACTCCCGCAGTTTTTGTTTGTCTGAGAAATATACTATTTGCCCTTCATTTCGGAAGGATAGCCTTGCAGGGTAGAGTATTCTTGGCCAACAATCTCTGTCTTTTAGTATTTTAAATATATCATCCCATTCCTTTCTGGCTTTTAGGGTTTGTGATGAAATGTCTGATGCTAGCCTGATTAGGGCTCCCTTATAGGTGATTTGACGCTTCTTTCTTGCAGCTTTTAGGATTCTCTCTTTGTCTTTGAGTTTTGCCAATTTGACTATAACATGTCTTGGAAAAGACCTTTTTGGGTTGAATACGTTTGGAGATCGTTGAGCTTCCTGGATTTGAAGATCTGTGATTTTTCCTATACCTGGAAGTTTTCTGCCACTATTTTGTTGAATATGTTTTCAATGCAATCTCCTTTTTCCTCCCCTTCTGGAATACCCATGACTCAGATATTTGAGCGCTTAAGGTTGTCTGATATCTCTCTCAGATTTTTTTCAATGCCTTTGATTCTTTTTTCTTTTTTTTGTCTGCTTGTGTTATTTCAAACAGCCCATCTTCAAGTTCAGAGGTTCTCTCTTCAACTTCCACAAGCCTTTTGGTTAAACTCTCCGTTGTGTTTTTTATTTCACTGAATAACTTCTTCAGTTCGGCAAGTTCTGCTACATTTTTTTTCAGGGCATTGATTTCCTCGTACATTTCCTCTTTCAGGTCCTGTATACTTTTCCTCTTTTCATCATGATGTCTAGCTGAGTTTTCTTGTATCTCATTCAGTTTCCTTAGAATTATCACTCGTAATTCCTTGTCAGTCATTTCAAGGGGCTTCTTGTTCTATAGGATCTAGAGTTTGAGATTTATTAACTTTTGGTGGTGTACTTTCTTGATTTTTTGTATTTCTGGTATCTTTTTTTTTGATGTTTATTCATTGTGGCAGGGGGTTTCACAGACCACAGGTTTGACACTATTGACTGACTAAGGTGTTGCTGTGGTTGCCAATTTGGTATGGCTACCTCAGTGACTCCCTGTTCCCTGCGCTCTGGACCAGGCTGCTGGGATGCACCGAGGCACCGCAGAGCGTGTGGTCTCTGCAGAGCTTCCCCTTCCCCTGCAGGATGTCTCCCTCCCTGCTCTGTGCGCACTAGGCCGGGCTTGGGATGGAGCCGGATGGCAGCGGTGAAGCCCACCTGCTGCTGGATTGCACAGCAGCAGCGTGGACCCTGTGGAGTTCCTGCCTACCCTGCTGGACGACTCCCGCTCTGTGTGCACTGGGCTAGGCTGGGCATGAAGCCGGGTGGCAGCGGTGAAGCCTACCTGTTGGATCAGGCAGTGGCGGCCTGCAGGGCGTGTGGTCTCTGCGGAGCTTCTGCCTCTCCCGCTGGACGTCTCCCTGTCTCGGCTGCCGGTTGATTCACTTCCAGCTCCAGGGTCGGCGGGTGGGGGCGGGGAGTCAGAAGCTGCAGTCACCGTTGCAGCCCGGGGTGACACACGCTGGCTCAGGCCTCCATGTTTCCACGTCTGCAGATGCGGCTGGGACGCGGGCTGTGGCGCACCAGCGGGTCGCGCACGCGGGTTCGGGGAAGATTCCCAGTTCTCGGCAGGGTAAAGACACCCTTTCGAAGCCGTTCCTTTGCGCCGATTCTGCTACAGCTGCATCTGGCGCGGGCCTCATGCTGCTTCTACTCGTGGCGGAAAAGCAGCAGGCAGCTCTCCTCTTCGGCCATCTTGACCTCCACTCTTAACATATGCATTCTGCTTCTGTACAAGTCGCTTGCTAAAATAAATGGGGGAATAAACAGAGTAGCATGGCCAACGCTATTTTAGGCGGCCTGTTTTCTGGCTTTAAATTTGAGAGCTGTTCTATCTAGGCAGGTAATTAATAGTAACAAATTTTCCTACATATGGACAATACGAGGGTATTCCAAAAAGTCTGTGGAAAAATGGAATTAAAAGATAATATAAGTCTTACCATAAACTTTTTGAAGACCTCGTATAAACCTAAAAGCACTTCATTTAAATTGTTTGGTTTTTAAGTAAAAGCTGCTATACTAGATTTCAAGGAATTTGGTTCACATTTTATGTTCTTTTTGAAGCACCGTTGTATAGTTCTTACAACTCAGAATGCCATTCTTATGCCAGTAATACCTTTATTCATATCAAGATTCTCTATAAAGTTATGACAGAACTTTAGAAATTAGAATTTTAGGAAAATGATCTATAAAGGCACTTGATAATTATCCTGGTCTTGGAAATGTTTTCATTCCTTTATCCAACTATTCAGTGCTCTAATTGTAACCAAGATAACATACAAACTGGCTTAAACTTCATGAAGTAAATCCGTCAACTCCTAAGAGACTGTACTTCAAAGAGCTAATTTCCAAGATAATGAATGATATTACAGTAAAATTTCTGAGGTTAGAATTGAATTTTTCTGTTGAATATCCATACATATACTTTCACTGCTGGAGGAATGTCATCTAAAAAGATTAGTTTGTGGTATTACTGACTTCAGGGATACTTAAATTCTTCAACTGAAAACGATTTTTCTACGTAGAAGAATTTCAACTTTCTGCAATTTAACAATGTTTAAGTTAATTAAGTAGCATCCCCTACCATGACCCCCACTCCCACCCATAATAGCATGAACATTGAAAAGGAAAGCAACTTTTTTTTTTTTTTTTGTCTTTTTTTGTGACCGGCACTCAGCCAGTGAGTGCACCAGCAATTCCTATATAGGATCCGAACCCGTGGCGGGAGCGTCGCTGGAGCGCCGCACTCTCCCGAGTGCGCCATGGGCTCGGCCCGAAAGCAACTTATTAAAAGATAAAGTTCACTCTGGAAGAAAATAATCTCAAAAGATGTATCTGAAAAGGACTTGTAACCAGAATTTATTTTAAATATATAATTCAATTAAAAAACAAGCCACTCACTAAAAAAAAGTGAGAAAAACATTTGAACAGATGCAACAAAAGAAGAGATAAATGAAGTTAACACGCATAACAAAACTAGGGAGCTGACAGTTAGCTCCATGGGTTAGAGCACTCCCTTAGAAACCAAGGTCATGGGTTCAGATCCCCATAATGGCCAGCCAACCAAAAAAAAGGGGGGGGGCATACAAAACTATTCCCAATATCATTAGTCATCATGGAAATGTCAGTTAAAGCCACAATGTGCTACCACTACTCCCGCATTAGAATAGCTAAAATGTAAAAAGACTGGCAATACTGAATGTGAAAGATATAGACATCAAACTCATATATTGCAGGTGGAATATACAAAATGGTGAGGGCACTTTAGAAAAACGTCACAATTCCTTACAAAAATAAGCATACACTTAAGACCCTGCAATTGCCTTCCCGGGTATTTACCCAAGAGGAGAAAAAAGGGAAATCCACACAAAGACTTATTACTGTAATGTTCATAGCAGCTTTATTCATAATAGCCAAAAATCAGAAACACAAGTTGTGGTATACTCACACAATGGAACACTGCTCAAGGATAAAAAGAAACTACTAATATACACAATAGCATGGATGAATCCTTAAAAAAAGAGCTGGCCCTGTGGCTCACTCAGGAGAGTGCGGCGCTCGTTGGGCCAAGGCTGCGGGTTCGGATCCTATATAGGGATGGCGGGTGTGCTCACTGGCTGAGCGTGGTGTGGACCACACCGTGCCAAGGGTTGCGATCCTCTTACCAGTCTAAAAATAAATAAATAAATAATATATGCTGGGTGAAAGAATTGTTATATTATGACTGTGGGGAAATAGGCTCTCTCATAATGAGAGATGACTGCTGATGGGAATCTGAAATGGTACAACCTCTATGGAGTATAATTTGACATTTTCCCACAAAAACAAAATATACATTTACCCTTCCACCCAGCAGTGACATTTCCAGGAATTTATCTCAAAGACACACTCCAACAATATGAAAGGTTATTCACTGCGGCATTATTTTACTTAAAAAATATCAGCAACAACCTAGATAATACCCAAACAAGGGAAATTGCTTGAATAAACTATGGTATGTGCACCTCAAAGAACCACACATTTGTATAAAAATGAGTGAGGCAGGGCCGGGAGAAGGAAAAATGAGTTACTGTTTAATGGGTACCAAGTTTCAATTTTGGAAGATAAACAGTTCTGAAGATGGAAGGTGGTGATGGTTACACAACATCAACATACTTAATCCCACAGAACTACACTTAAAATGGTAAAGTTTTATGTTATGTAAAATTTTACCACAATTAAAATAAAAGGAATGGGAAAGATTTCTTTGGCATAATATGGCACTATTTCCAGGAGGTATCAGTAAGTGAAAAAAAAGCAAAGTACAAAAGAGTATATCATGTTATGTTTTGGGTAAAAAAAAGAAAAGAAAAAGGAAACATCCACCTATCTGCTTATTTAAAAAGAAACACAAGAAGGATGAACCAGGAAACACTGAAATTGGTTACCTACCAGGTATGGGGGGAAATGGCGTGGAAGGGATACAAAGGGAATGTGTACTTTTTATATGGTTTTTAGTTTTTAAGCATGTTAATATTCTACATACTAAAAAAATAAAATGAGAAGGGGAGGGGGCATTAAAAAAATTTGAAACTCAAGCAAATAAATGAATCTAATTTCATTTTAAATTAATACCATAACTAGATTATACAGAAAGTAAAGTGGGACAGAAAAGCAGCGAGGGGAGGAAGCCTAGAAAAGGGAAGAAGGGAGGCAGGAAGGGAGGAAGGGGAGACAGACAGGGAAGGAGGGGAGATGGAGAGGGAAGGAGGGAAAGGGGACAATCCAAGTAATTTAAGAACACAATTTTAACTATTTACTCTCAGTCTTGAAAGGATGGGGGAGGGGGTTTACAAATTCTCCACTCATTTTAAGTCTGTTTACTGTAGTGTTTGTTTGTTTGTTTTAGCAGCTGGCCTGTACAGGGATCCAGGGATTCAAATCCTTAACCTTGGTGTTATATATAAAACACTATGCTCTAACCAACCAGCTAACCGGCCAGCCCCTGTTTATTGTGTTAAATGGACAAAACAAGTCTGAAATTATTTTAGATGAATTGTAGGGTTGGGAAAATGAGTAAATGTACTAATGTTGCTGAGAGCCAGGGTTCTTAAAGCATAAGAAGAGACATAAAATTATGAAATGGTACAAAGAAAGAACCCTGTAGACATGGAGTCAAGTTGGACAAATTGATATAAATTCATTATTTCTAAAATATGTATATGCATGTTTCTATGAACATGTGTATATGTTCAAGTATATATTTGAGGGGTCTACAAAAAGTTCGTGGAAAGATTCATATTATCTTTTAATTAAATTTTCCACAAACTTTTTGAAGTACCCTTGTATGTAGGTATGTGTATATATGTGTATAAACACGCATATATTTCCTAGTTCTTTAATAAAAGTTCCAAGATGAGAAGACAACCCAGGAGCAATGAGGACACCTACCATCCAGAGATTCTTAGTCTCTAATACTATTCCCCACAAGGACACAGGAGCATAATTAAAAGAGCTTCACCAATCAAACCTAGGACAATTCGAGCTCCAAAATATGTAATGAATTATAAACCATTCGTAAACAAACAGGAGTTCATGAGTCCATACCAACAGATAGAGCTCTTGACTACAGAGTAATGCCAAGAGCTGACTGGTAAATGTGAAAGGAATACTGGAATGAGAAAATAACCATTTTGCAACCATCACAGTAGAAAACTGGATCAAACAAGAATCATCAACAAATGTTAAATCTAGGGAAACTATGATGAGAATCAGAATTCCCACATTGCCTCCCACAGACTCATTGCTTGCTATAGAGAGAAAGGAAAAAAAACAAAAACAAAAAAACTATACAGTGGAGAAACCTGGCAAAACTTTGACTAAGTGATCAAAATTAAAACCACAATGAAGGAAAGAAGGGCTTCATGTGCCTTCAGAAGTTGTACATCTTTCTCTGGGTATCACATCACCTATGCACTAATCCAGCCAAGAATACATAACCTCAATTTAATCATAAGGAAACTTCAGACAAACATAAAACGAAAAACATTCTATTAAAAGGGGTGAAGGGGATGGGAGAAGTTGTATTCTTCAAAAATGTCAATGTCATAAAAGATAAAGAAAGGCTGTGGAAATATCCCAGGCAAAAGGAGGCTAAAGAGAAATGGTAGCTAAATGTAATGCCTAACCCCAGACTGGATTCTATACAGGAAGCAGGGAAAATGATATAAAAGACTTTATTAGGTCAACTGATAAAATAGGAATGAGGACAACAGATTTACATCAATGTCCATTTTTGAAGTCATTAACCATACGATGGTTATATAAAGAATGACCCTATTCTCAGGAAATACAATATAGTATTAGGGAAAAGAAGCACAACATATGTAACCCTAAAATAGTTCAGAAGAGAGAGAGAGAGAGACAGTGAGTGTGTGTGTGTGTGTGTGTGTGTGTGTGTGTGTGTGTGTGTGTGTGTGTGTGTGTGTGTGTGTGTGTACTTATATATGCAGAGAAAGAGTAGGAGCACACAAATACAAATAGTAAAGCAAGTGGGTGAATCTGCATAAAGGATATCTAGATGTTCTTCATATTCTATTTTTGTAACTTTTGTAAATGTAAAATTATTTCCAAATAAAAATTTTCTTAAAAAATAAAAACTATGGAGATAGTTCTCTGCTATGTTCAGAACAGAATGGGCATATGTCATAATTACATGAGGTACTTTATAGTGAAATCACAAGAACTAAGGCTTTTGGCTTAGATAGCTCTCCAGATAAAGGACCCTTTCAAATGCCAGAAAAGGGAGTTTGTACTTTTTTTCTTTAAGCCAGGGAAAGGTGGCACAAAGCTTAGAGCACACTGAGGCTTGGCTAATGGGATATATTTAAGAAAATCTTCTAGGAAAATTACAAGTGGCTTGAAACAGTAGATAAGGAAGCAGTAAAGGGACTTGGACAAATACAAGCATAAAATTACAGGGTCTTGGCCTAGGAAGCTAAAATTAGAAAGAGAAAATGGAACAAACTCAGGAGACATGAGAAAAGAAACCCAGATAAGGCCTGTTTGCTAAATGTACCAAAGGTGGGGTGGGATCCAAAGACACCCAGATTTCAAGCCTAGCTAACCAAGAGAATGATGGTGTTACTAACAGAAACGGTCTAACTAAGCAAAACAACATTTCTTTGCTATCAGGCAATTTTTTTTATTCTCATTTTTCCTATTTCAATAGGAAAAATACAATATTAAAAGTTAAAAAAAAATGGGTTAACATAGGTTGTTAGGGGTTAACATAGTAAACACAGGATGGATTAAATGCCGTTACAATATTCACACATAAGGAAAAGGAGGGATGGTAGTTTGCCCTCTTTCCCCCAAAACTATGTTTGTGTAAGTATATACACATATACAAATACACATATAAGTACAAGTGTATTTACTCAAGTATTCCAAACCCATGCATTCAACTAATATTGCTAAAGAGAAAACATGAAGTATAAATCAAGTTTAAATTCAATTGTAAATTAGAGAAGAGAGTGTATCTTCATAAGGTTGAGGTCAAAATATCACAAAGGATCAAGTTAAAGTAAAACAATTACCTGGCTAACCAGTCAAATGATGTTCAACTAGTAGTTTATTTTTATTGGTCTCTGAGTCCACTGTTCAGCAAGTATTTTGATCCTGAGGACAAAAAAAAAAAAAAAAAAAAAAAAAGGAGGGTGTTGAATTTTAAAGCCTTTTTTTTTTCTCTTCAATAAAAGCATTATTATTAGTCACACACAAATTAACTCTTCCCATCTTTCCCTTTCTGGGACATATGAAACAAACACACAAAAGCTATCAAGTACAATGCCTCTTCCTAGGAATTTAAGCAGATGCCTTATTTTGCCATATATCACTACTCCTGCTTTAAAAGTCAGGCACGGCAATATATAATATACTCTTGTCACAATTTGTGCACGTGGATAATGCAAAGTAAGGGTGGAAGAGACCAGCTCCAAGTCTTGAAAAGTGATCAAAACAGACAGGTACTCTGAACCTGTGGATGTCTTCACCTGTCCAAAATGAATGCTCAGAGAACAATTAAAGACAACATTAATACCCTGCAGAAGCTAAAGCTTAAATACCCTAGTCCAAAAATGATCGAGGGGTGGAGGTAGGGATGGATGGATAAAGCAAGCAAGCAAGGAGGAAAAAGGCCCGGAGGTTTTCTTGCCCTCTATAAAAGGGTGCATTTGGGTCACTAAAAAAAAGTATTTTAAAACTGGGAAATGAGAGGCAGTTCTTCAAAATAATCTGCAATAAAATACATGAACATATGAACAGCAGACTTTTGCACGTGAAGAAATGGGGAGCAGGTTCTAGTGGAACAAAGTGAGCCAATAAAAACATTACACCTCACCTTATCAATTTCTAAATGTAATAATAAAGCAATAATCTGATTGCCACTAATTCCACTGATATCTACATCAAGACAACAACCATAACTATACCCTAAAGTTAATAGCATTCATGCTAAAATTTGGCAGGTATGCTGGGAAGAGAGGGAAAAAAGTAATATATTCACAAGTTCCAAGTAACAAACATATCACAGCCATGACCAGTCTACATGGAGTATACAGGGGACAGCCAACCACAATGTAGCTCCACGATGTGATGGGTCTGTTGCACTTTTTTTTTTTTTTTTTTTTTTTTTGCCTTTTTCGTGACCAGCACTCAGCCAGGCCGGTCCTATATAGGATCCGAACCCGCGGCGGGCACCGCACTCTCCCGAGTGCGCCACGGGCTCGGGCCCTGTTGCACTTTTGAAAAGCACATCATATGTGGTTCACAAAGGGAAAAGAGAAAAATCCAGGTAGTGGTATCAGTGCCATGCAATTAACAGTTGTAAAAAGAGTTGATATATCCACTAAAATGCCTATTTATTATCACAGTACAGTCTCCAGTTTATAACTGGGATATGTGCCAAAAGTAAGTTGGTTGTATTTAGAACCTGGAATACATCTTCTAATCTACAATAATACAACTAGTTATTGGCATATTATTAAAGAGTGGAAGCTTTGGAGTCAACCAGTTATAGACTCAGCTACCAGCTCTTTCACTTACTCCAGCCTTGGTCAACTTAAGACTTCTTCAGGCCTTAGATTTCTTATTTTAAAATGAAGATCACACTTACAGGTTTTTGTGAGTATCAAGTGAAAATGTACAAATTATTTATTAGTACCCGGCACATATAAGCTCAATAAATAAGGTATCATCAGCCAAATGAAAGACTAGTTGACACATAATATAACTTGAGAATTTCCGAGCACACTGAAATTAAAAAATAGGAAAAAACACAATCATTAGTTTTTGTTTTTAAGTGAATTCCATGCTTTTTAACTTGAATTTTTATGCTACCCAATTTAATGAGAAAAAGATGAAGAGGGGAAAAGGTAGGCAGAACTTCAGTTAAGAACTTCCAAGATTTTCTGACCTGGTTTTAAATCAGGTTTCACTTTAGAAATGGTTCCTTTGTTGTTGTTTCTATTATGGGGGGTTGGGGGGGAAAGGGAGGGCTTTGGGGTACGTTTAGCACCTAAGAAACAAGAGGGGTAAGGCAAGGAAATGAATTTGAATTAGAAAGTACCTAGTATCGTAACAACTGACCCAGGAAACAAGTACTGTTACCTAGTGTGAAAGGCTGGTGAGAGAGCCTATATTAATAGTCAAGTATTATACTGGTGGTTTTCATACTCCTTTCTCAAAGGAATGTTGACTCCACCGATCTGCACCCCTTGAACCCAAAGACACGTCATCTACAAAATTCTCCCCTCCCAGGAAGTTTATAGCTGGACTGGAGAGGTTCCCAAATGGTCACAGATCAATGATTGGCTTGTCTACCAGGAACCTGGAAGGGGGTATAGTCTAAAAAGTACTATATACCAGGAACCTGTAAAATATGGAACTGTTAGGAAAACTGCTGATGAATTAAATTTGTCTGGAACCAAGATTCTACAAAGGCAACAATCCCAGCAGGTTTCTTAGGACAGTATTTTTTTACCTTTATCAAAAATAAGTTTATTCTTACTTCTTTTCATGATTTGGACTTTAGTCCAAATACAAAAACCAAATCACAATGACATAACTGAATACGATATTTTCCAAAAAAATTAGATATCTAAGAAGATGAGGGGAAAACATTAATTTTTCTACTAGAATTAATAGAAAGATTATTGGTAAGATTTACGTTATCAAAACCTGCATCACCAGAGCTAATGTGGGGGGGGGGGGGGGGTCGAACTGAGCTCTGTTAACAGCAACCCTGAGAAGATGTGCCTCCAGTCCAGAACAAAGAATCAAACTGGGGGAGGGGAATTGATAGAGAGGAAAATCCAAACTATACAATGCTGATGCCTGGAAACACCAACAAGACAAAAAGCAGCCACTGAATATTATGAACATGTTTTTCTTTTGCTGTTGAACATGGAAAGGGGCAAGAACTCTACTATTAATCACATTAAACTCATTGTTCTTTCCAAGCTGCTGTTGGCATTGCTCCCAGGGACTCCCTTCTCACTTCCCTAAAATCGTAGAGAGATGGGGAATCACTGCCTTTAGGAAAAGCCAGCTGTTGCCCACTAATCTTCAAAGCATTACAGGATAACTTGGTTCATCAATTAAATTCCAGGTTACTTTAAGGTTGCATAATATTGGTGTTAAATTTAACACTCTTTTGCAGTTGGAATTATTTATTGAGTGATCAACATATCCTTTGTCAAAATTTTAACAAGATTTCACTTGCAAAAATCAACTGCAACCAATCTGTAGCTATACTGAAAGAGAAAGAACAAATGTAAAATTAAAATCATATGAAAATTTGAAATTATATTTTAAAAGGTGCTACTTTTAGAGCTGTATACATTTATCTCAGCAAAAAAAAATTTTTACTACTTATTACTTAGTCCATTATTATGTGTTCAAGTTAGTATGTAAAAATGTATTTGATACCCAGGAGAATATTGATAAGACACTGATTACAATCGTTTTCAAATACCATAACCTTTTTGATGGGGGAGAAGAATATTATTTAAAATTACATTATAAACATGTCTAGTAGAACAAGGACTGGATTTTTAAAAACTGACATGTATTGTACCTCTTATCCTATGATCTATATACCAGAAAGGATCAAGCTGCCTTGTAATAATTTATTCTAGTCATTTAATAAATTATAATAAATGTTTAGTTCTATATGGAATCAAAATTTAAATGATGCAGGAAAAACAGAAGCCTTAGCTTCAGAAAACCTAGGTTTTATAAAAGCCCAGCTTCTTGATGTAACCTTATGCAAAACATTTAATTCAACTAAATGCTTGCTGTGTATCTATCAGATGCCAGGTACCGCACTGGCACTTGGAAATAAAAGCAAATCATGGTTCCTGCCATTAATTAATTAGGAGAAGAGAAGAGAAGAGGTATAAAGAGCCACTAAAGTTCCTGAAATTAAAACTATGTTCATTCAGTAAGCATTTGTTGAACGTCAATGTGCCACACTGATAGCCACCAGGAATAAAAGAAAAAACCAAAAGTGAAGACATAGAGTCCTATGATACTATTAACCAAAAGACTAGAGAAAAACTGCTCTGCCTTTTTCATAGGATCGTTGTGGTAACTGTACAGCACTATTTAGATGTGAAAGCAAGACAAATCCAAAGCCATTTATTTCAGGGGAAAAAAGTGGGGAGGTGGTGGGATTTATGAAATTAGCATGTACAATTTCTGCAATTACTGTCCGGAGTTATCATAACCAAAACTCCATTTGAGTTTCTTTATAATAAAAGGCAACGGAGAAAAAACTTTTGGAAAATGTTGATGATTTGTGTAAAAATTACATGGGACATAGGAAATATAAATGGGGTGTTGTAAGGATAGCTGAAAATGAAAGCTATTTTTAACTCAACGTATCAAGGAAATTGTGTCATACATCTTGCTTACACAACAATACTCTCCCACTGATGAACAATAGCACTGAAGTATTTTCTTTTTTTTTTTCAATTCCCTTGAGATTAAGAAGAAAACTAAAACATCCAGTTGACAGACCAGTTTATTTACAGGCCCCATATCTTTAGCTGAGTTGAAGTTAGTAATGATATGGTTACCAAAATAGGCATGCAAGCTAGCCACTTGCTGGTGCTTGTTCTGCCTCCCTCTCCCCCCTCTCTTGGAAAAACTGCATGCAGTGCTGCACGATCACACAAAATAAATACAGGAAAAGGGTGGAAGGGTTGGGTGGGGAGGTGAGCAAAGCTCTCTGGGCTCCACCAGTGCAAGGCGTTCCACAAGAATTGCTACAGGGTCAAAAGTTTACAGTGGTTTCAATTTCACCTTTTAGCAGCCAATCAGGAAACAGAGACTGCATGCTGACCCCTCAGGCTGCAAATGAACATTAACTCATTGGCTACCAGGACTGCATATATTCCTTTTATTGTACGGCTTTCCTTTTTCCTTTTATTAAGAAGAGAAAGGGATGGAGAAGGCAAAGAACATCTTAAGTTCAAGGTGACAATTTTACTTAAGACCATGTATTTTAAACAGCTTGGGGAGAAAAATGATCCAGTAATTTTCAATTTTCTCTTTGAAAGGAGAGTTTCTTTATCCTGCAGTTTCTTTATCCAATCATTAATGCTAGTATCAAGACAAAGAATGAATTTAGGCAGGTTAAGTAGACAGATCTACCTCCATGAAGCTGCAATTCTAAGAACAATTTACAATGTGATAAAAGATAACACTGGTTGTGTTTCCAGTAAATGCTTTAAAAATAACTCAGATAATGAGAACATTTAAATAAAGTATTTATCTACACCCCAATTTCTTTATTTGCAGATTTTCCACCCTCTCACCAAATCATGAATATGAATATACAAGGTGCCTATCCATTTCATTCTGTGGATCTACCGAAATGCAGGTAGAGCTAAGGTTTAAGTTTTCTTTTCCTGTATTTCTCCTCTCCAAACACTATAGTAACCAGGAGTAATCCTCTATAGAATAAATTCAGGAGTGAAACTTTTGGCAATAGATATGACTGTTCCCTAATTAATTTATGTAAATTGCCTCCAATGCAGAAATCAATAAGTTAACCCATTAAATAATACTTTCAATATTCTATATTTAACACTGAGCAAGGCTAAAATGAAGACGTCTACTATATACACCTTAACTGTACTACATTTAAAAACTAGATTTCTTTGAAGCACTACAGAGTAAAAGCAAAACATTTTGCTCTCCTATCAAAATGATCAGTTAAATCCTAAATAAGCTGATAGTGAATTTATAGTTAGCAGTATTTCTCTTACTGATACAATAGGTGGTTAAATTTTAACAGTCTTATTGACTTAAATTTAAGCTTATATTTAGAAGCCCCTGTAGGCACCACCACTGCCTAAGAAAATGATTTCATGTAGGATATTAGTTTTTATCCAAAGGAAGGTAAAACACCACTGTCATTTCTGAAAACCCAAAAGTAACCAACATACAAAAGTGCTTTACTAAACAAAGGGTCCAAAATAACTTCAAAACATATAAAGTCTGAACAGCAATTTAATGTCTGTTGTTAAGATAGTAAATAAACTTATGTTGATACAGTTTTTTCTTAATTTAGTGTTAAAACAAGTAATTTTCTAGTAACAACTCCCAATCCTTTATGATTTAAGTTTATACATATTTGGCAATTAAAAGCCTATAAGTTTAAAATAGACTTAGTTTCTTTTTAATATGGCTTACAGAAGCTTTATATGTATTAAATTAAAGCAGTCTTCGGTATATCTTCTTTTTACAAGATGGCCTCATCTTGAAAGAAAATGGATGCGATAAAATTTTACATCAAGTCAGCATGTTAGCGAGAAGCTTTTTTGTGTGTTCTGAATTTGATTAATACAAGCCAAGGTCACTTCCTGAAAGATGCCTACCACTGCAGCTGCAGGCAAACTAGGCTCTCATGTAAGGCTGGGGGAAGGGAACGGGTGATGGCATTTATTAACACTCAGATGGGATTTCACTCCACCAGCAGATTTGGAGGGTGGGAGGGGAATCTCAGACTTCCTGATATATTAAGATTAAAATATTTCCATTCCTTAATATTTAAAAACAAATTTAATTCAATATATAACACTCATGTCAAAATTACATCAAAGATATCCTCACTGCTACCATGTATAAAAACATTTTACTTAATACTATATAAAATCAGTTAATGCCAGACATTGAAGTAAATTTAGCATTCAACACAACACAAACTACAACCTGTACTTGCTATGCAAAGCTCCCACGAAGGTAGATAGAAGCCCTTGAAGAAAACAGAATCAGATTCAAATTTCTTTTATCTAAATAAAACCAAGGGTGGCCTAAAAGTCAAGAAGGTAGAAATATAAAATACAAAAGACTATATCAGAAAGTATTTGATAAAGTTTTGTTCTGAAATTCAACTTAATTTCATCTTACCAACATTAATACATATTATTCTGTGCTCAAAAAAAAATCAAAATATGTATTATCAGCAACTAGAACAAATCCTCTCCCTGAACAATTTATTGAGCAGTTACTATGCATAGCTAGAAAACTATACTAAATACTTTGTACCCTCTGTCATTCTTTACACATTTCAACTAATTGGATAAAATATTAGGTAAGAGTCAGGAAATCTATATGCTCCTTATAATTTTCTATATGTAACCTTGGATAAATTAGATTTTGTGTGCCTCATTTTTCCTACCTATCTAATGGGGGTTATCACTTGAACCATGATATTCCACAGAGACATATTATCAGCAAAGCACCTTTTTGAATGGTTGTATAATAAACACAAAACCTGGCCTTCTGTTATTTTTTCAGTATGTTCACAAGGCATTATTTCTATTTTCTACATAAATTGAGAATATAATTTTGACCCTCCCTTGTCCTCTCCACCCTTTTTCTGACTGAAGCTTGGTTCAATAACTTCAAAAAAAAAAATTTTTTAAACAAATGATGTTAGATGCTCACGGTCAAATTGATAGGCTTGGGTTTTTGGGGGGGCTTTTTCTTAAGTCTTTTACCTTTCAATGACTGGCAGGAAATGACTGCTATTTAATGGGCACAGAGCTTTCTGTATATGCAAAGGACTTTTTAAATCAATTTGAAAGAAAGAAGGCAACCAAGTAAAAACATACTGTGACAAGACCCTAAATTGAGAGACCTTAATCCCTGGGTATGGCTAAGAAAGACACCCAGAAAAGTTCAACAAGATCTGGTCACATGCCTTTGAAATGGGACAAATCCGAAAGACAGACAAAGTGTAAAATTAAATTAGTTATTCATACTTCCTTTTCCCAAGACGCCTTGTTGAGCAGTGTAGGAAGATGAATTTTTCTTCAATCTCTCCTGGCCTGTATTTTCTTTTTTTCCACCATGGGAATTATTCCAAACATAACACAGAACAAATCATAGAGTTCAGTAGCAGTAGCTAGCTAGCTTCTCACCATAGACCAGGATAAAGGAAGTGCAATCATTTCCTCACATCTCCAACTAAGTCATTCTTCTCCCCCTCATTTTATGCAAGTACCCAGTGCATTCCACACTTGGCAAGCAAGATAAACTAAACTGGGGCCACAGCAGCTTGATGCCTGGTCTTCTTCCTGGACCAGTTCAGCTTCTGCGCCAAAAATAAAAACTGAAAAAAAATATTGACTATAAAAGAAGAGCAAAAAAAATAGTGGCCTACACACCTCCCAGCTCTGCCAGAGTGGGTTTAAAAGGGAAAAAAAAAGACATTAAAATATTTCCTATGGCATCAAACTGGATAGGTTGCCTATCCCACAACTGAAAATTTGTGTTTAAGAAAATGCAAAGTACTATACCATGTAAACTGTTATTACTACTCAGTAATCATGTGTGTCATATGCTTACTCTTTTAAAAGCACATTAGTGTAATAACACCAAAGGCAAGGGTTCAAATCCCCATAGCCCCCAGCTGCAATCAATCAATAAAGCACATTAGACTATAAACCTCAACCGTACCTCTCAAGTGAAAAGGCTCAGTGGAGTTCAAAAAGACCTAATTACATGCTCCTGAGATGGGATAAACCCTAAAGATGAACAAAGGATAAAATCAAAATAACAAATAGATATTTCCACAGAAAGTGATAAGTGCCATAAAGGAAATAAATAGGGTGATATTATATAGAAAGGGTGAGAGGGTAGGGAGAAGGAGGTAATTTCAAGTCAGAGAAGGGTTCTCTGAGGATGCAACATTTAATCTGACAGCTAAAAGGAACCAACCATGTATAGTGTTCCAGACAGATGGCACTGTATATAATAATTAATTTCATTATCTATTAGTGTTTATCTATATTATTACCATTAATAATAATGATTATTAAGTACAATAGCTCCAACCTTCTTCCCACTTCCAGTCTGGCACCCAGACTGTAGACATATAGGAACTTGAAAATTATGTGCTACATAATCTGCCTAAAAAGTAATGTGCTTCACTTTTTTTTTTTTTTTAAAGATGACCGGTAAGGGGGATCTTAAACCTTGACTTGGTGTTGTCAGCACCACTCTCCCAAGTGAACCACGGGCCAGCCGTAATGTGCTTCACTTTAAAACTTAAGCTTCATAAAGTCAATAAAAGAATCATACTTAAAGCCAGTATATAACATAGCTTTCTAGGAAGTATCAGAACAAGTTAGTGGATAGCCACTGGAGTACTGCTAAAAGGGAAGAGATTCAAATTCCAGCTTTCCTAATTACTAGCTATGTACCCCACCTCCTCCTCAGTTTCTTCCTCTATAAAATAAGAATAGCATCTCTTCTGCTACCTGTTTCAAATGGCAGTTATGAAGTCTGAATGACTAAGGCCCTCACTACCATCAAAACTGCCTCTAGATCAGCGAAAGCCACGTCTCTGGGTGAAGAAAAACATACAGCCCATCCATTCTTTAAGAGATTCCCAGGGCCTCTCTCTTGATCTGCCTTATTTAAACCCAGCTTATTAGAATTGTGTGTATCTGGTTTCCCAACCTCACAACAAATTAGGAGGAAGAAACTATCAGAAGCAATGAAGTATTGACAACAGCAAGAAAGTACAGCTGATTGCCTGGCAAATAACTGTGAAGAAAATAGAAAAAAATAACAAATACAAAAACTCTTAAAATTATAGAGATCTAGACTAAGAGTCATTCAGCCTATAAAGAAATAATCCTGTTTAACTCAGGAGGTACAAGAGGTGTCACCCACAGTGGAAAAAAAAGTAATAATAATGTTCCTCATGTCCTGAATCAAAAAAGATTAAAAATACTTAGTGCATTGCTTTAAAGGAAGAAGTTCGAATACACTGAAGAACGTCCACCTCTGAAGATTTAATTTTTTTAACACACACACACAAAAAAGTAGGAAAAGACAACCTAATAGAAAAAATGAGCAAAGAATCAGACTAGGAAATTCACAGTAGTACAAATGACCAATAAACACATGTAAATATGCACAACTGAGGGTTAGAGAAATGTAAAACAAACAATGAAAGAAAATGGTGCCAGTGGCAAAAATTAGTAATTTTAAATGCTTGTAACCTTTAGGCTTAACGAGCCCATGGCTAGGAATATAGTACAAGTACATCACCATATAGAAGATAAATAATAACAACATTTGATATAACATCCTACATAAGAACAAAGTAAGGGAGGGGAAATAAATAATCCAGTAACTGGCACATGACAGGTACTCTACACCTATTTGCTAAATTAATATATAAATGGTTAAACAAAGGGCATCTAACAATAGAATATTATATAACCACTGAAAAGAATGCAGTAGATTTTCATATACAGGGTATTTCAAAAAGCTCATGGAAAGATTTGTACTATCTTTTAATTCTATTTTTCTACAAACTTTTTGAAGTGCCCTTGTATAATCGCTTAAAAAGATTTTCTTGAAACAATAACAAAAAAAACTTGCAAGCAACATAACATGATTGTATTAATGTGTCTACATAGAACATGTCTACATAGAACATATCTACATAGACATATCTGCTAATACTTGAGAAAAACAGAGAACGTTATATACAATTTAGATAAGCAACTGAATTGAGGAAATACTGTAATTAATGTACTTTTTAAAAAAATTTTAGAGCAATTTTAATTAGCAAAATTGAGAGGATGGCACAGATAGCCGATATAATCCCTAGCCCCACACATGCATATCCTCCCCCATTATCAACAGACAATGTTCTACCAGAGTAGAACATTTGTTACAACTGATGAACCTATACTGACACATGATTATCACCAAAATTACTGTATTTTTTTTTTACAGCAGTAAGATTACAAATAACTTTGTGTGAACAGTATTTTTAAATAAAAAATTTAAAGACAATGCCATCAAAAATTATTTAAAGGTACAAAATGTTAAACTTCTTAATGCAATATAAAAAGAACAGATTAGGAAAACAATTAGTAACATCCATTTGTAAAAGTTTAAAAATCTTTCATCTAGAATCTACTTCCAGGAATCTAATCAAAAGGAATTATTAGAAATGCAGACAGAACTTGTGGTGCCAAATGCTCACATAAACATTACTTTTAATAATCATAAAATGGAAGTAGCCTTTAAGATTATTAAAAGTTCTGCACAATTACGTGTTAAAGAAAGATCAAGAAAAATATAGAAAATATACACAAAGGAGAGAGAGGAAAAATTTAGGAAATGCACCAAAATGTTTTGTGGGGTTTTTTGGGGCTGGCCTATACAGGGATCTGAGACATGTACATTGCAACCCAAATAACCATCAATTGGTGAACAGATAAACACACTGTGCTCCCCAAAATGTTAATCCCCAAGATTACTAGTACTTTTTCCCACTTTGAAATTGCCCCAAATTTTCGAAAATTAGCTGGTTACGCTTCTATAATACCAAATTAATAAAGAGGATGTAGCAAGGTTGAGACTTTATATATAAACATTCCTAAACTTTTTTACACTTGAAATACAAAATCCTAACTCCTAGGCCGACCCCGTGGCGCACTCGGGAGAGTGCGGCGCTGGGAGCGCAGCAGTGCTCCCGCCACGGGTTCGGATCCTACATAAGGATGGCCGGTGCGCTCACTGGCTGAGCATGGTGCAGCTGGTCACAAAAAGACAAAATAAATAAATAAATAAATCCATCAAATCATTAAAAAAAAAAAAAAATCCTAACTCCTTACCTAAGCTAGATCTCAAATCCAATTTCTGGCCCTTGTTTACCAACAAATCTAAAAAAAAAAGAAAGAAATCAAGACAGATGGCAAATAAGCATATGAAAAGATGCTCCACATCATAAGTCATCACAGAAACACAAATTGAAACAATGAGATACTTACTCCTACAAAGCCGTTAGAATGGCCAAAATCCAGAATACTGATAACAACAAATACTGGAGAAGACATGCATCAACGGAAACTCTTACGGATTACTGGTGGGAAAGCAAAATGGAATAGTCACTTTGGAAGACAGTTTGACGGTTTTTTTTGGGGGGGGGGGCAGCTGGCCCATACAGGGATCCAAACCCTTGACCTTGGCATTACAAGACTGCTCTTTAACTGAATGAATGAATCAGCCCATCCCTGGCAGTTTCTTACAAAACTAAACATAGTCTTACCATACGATCCAGCAACTGCACTCCCAAAGGAAATGAAAACTTATATCCACACAAAAACTTGCACACCAATATTTACATCTTTAATTTACAATTACCAAAACTTGGAAGCAACCAACATGTCCTTCAGTAGGTGAATGGATAAACAAATTGTGGTACGTCCAGAAAATGGAATATTATTAGCACTACAAAGAAATATGCTATCAAGCCATAAAAAGACGTGAAGGAAGCTTAAAAGCATACTACTAAGCAAAATAAGCTAATCTGAAAAGGCTCTACATCTCCAACTATATGACATTCTAGAAAAAGCAAAACTATGGAGATAGTAAAAAGATCAGTGGTTGCCACAGAGTTTGGGGAAAGGGATGAATAGGTGGAGCATGGAGGATTTTAAGACAGTGAAACTACTCTACATTCATGATACTACCCACAGAATGTACAGCATTCTATGAATTATCCTTAATTTAAACTATGAACTTTGAGTGATAATGAAATGTCAGTGTATGTTCATCAACTTTAATAAACACATTACTCTGGTAGGGAATGTCGATAATGGGGGAGAATATGCACATGTGGGAAATCTTTGTACCTTCCTCTCAATCTTGCTGTGAAACAAAAATGTTCTAAAAAGTAAAGTCTATTTTAAAAAATCAAAATAAGCCACAGACTGGGAGAAAAATATTTGCAAAACACATACCTGATAAAAGACTTATATCCAAAATATTCAAAAAACTCAAATAACAGGAAACAATAATAATCGACACAAGAAAACAACTGACTTAAAATGGGGAAAAGATCTATACGCCTCACCAAAGAAGATACACAAATGGCAAATAAGCATATGAAAAGATGCTGAACAATATATGTCAATAGGAAATTGCAAATTAACAATGTGATACTACTAAACACCTATTAGAATGGCTAAAATCTAAAAAAAACTGACAAACGAAATGCTGGTGAGGATGCAGGGGAACAAGAACTCTCTCATCCATTCATTACTGGTGAGAATGCAAAATGGTGCAACCACTTTCAAACACAGTTTAGCAGATTCTCACAAAACTAAACATAGTCATACCATATGATCCAGTATTACCTATACTAATCACATAAGTATTTACCCAATTGAGTTGAAAACATGTCTACACAAAAACCTATACACGATTTATAGCAGCTTTACTTATAATCACCCCAAAACTGGAAGCAACCAAGATGTCCTTCAATACGTGAATGGATGAACTGTGGTACATCCATACAAGGGAATATTATTCAGCAATAAATAGAAATGTGTGATCAAACCAAGACAAGACATGGAAGAACCTTAAATGCAAATTGCTAAATAAAAGAAGCCAGTCTGAAAATGCTTCTTCATGGAAGAATCTTAAATAAAACGTTCATGGAATAACCTCAAACACAAATTGCTAAATGAAAAAGCCAGTCTATATACTGTATGATTTCAACTAGTCATGTGTTGCTTAATGACAGGGGTATGTTCTAAGAAATGTGTCATTAGGCAATTTCATCATTGTGCAAACATCACAGTGTGTTCTTGCACAAACCTAAATAGTATAGCCTACTACATGCCTAAGCTATATGGTATAGCCTACTGCTCTGACCACCGTTCTATATGCAGCCCTTCATTGACCAAAATGTAATCATACAGCATGTGACTGCATACTACGCTCTGGAAGAGCCAAAGCTATAGAGACATTAAAAAGGCCAGTCCTTGCCAGGGTTTCGGGAGGAAGGAAGGAGGAATAAATAGGTGAGGCACAGGTAACTTTTAGAGACGTGAAACTATCCTGTATGATACTGTAATGGTGGACATATAATATTCACTACACATCTGTCAAAACCCACAGAACTGTAACACAGTGTACCTTAATGTAAATTATAGATTTAGTTAATAACATTGTATTAATATTGGTTCACTAATTATAATAATGTATCATGTACCACACTAACACAAACTGTTAATAGGGGAAATAGGAAAGGGGGGAGAAATGGAAATTCTGTGTACCATCTCCTCAATTTTTCTGTAAATACAAAACTGTTCGAAAAAATAAAATTTATTATTTTAAGGTTTTTTTGGTTTATTACTTGCAAAAAAATGAAGTTGATAATGTAGTATGTAACACAAATTAAGCAATCAAGTTTTGTAATTTTTTTATGACTCAGTTTCATAAAACTTTGAAAAATAAGGATGCAGAATTTCTATACCATATGCTTGCCTCTAATATCTAATGCCACCCGATGTATTTGGAAAAGTAACAAATGGAAAAAGGAACAGAAGAGGAAAAGTAACATGAAATTTCTTCAAAGACTTAATGCAATCTCTGGGTTATTAGGCCAAATATGTTGGCTCTCAATGATAAATTTAAACTTGTTCTTTTTAAACCTTAATCAATATGTTACACTTTTCTTTAAAATTCTCATACGACTGGCCCCTAAGGCTTTGCAATTCATCCGCATAATAGAAAATTCGAAGATTTTTTTTCACTAATTCAAACACATTTATCAAATGCCTATGTAACCAAGCTATATACACTGTAATAAGATAGTTTTTGTCTTGTCAAGGAAACTGATCTGATTATTCAATGAAAATCTCTTCCAATAAGAATTGCTTTGAGGACTGTTAAGTAGTGAGAAAATACACAAACTTCAAATATTACCAAAACATGTTACAAAATTACAGAGTGTTAGCGATATACACAAAAACCTCAGAGTCATCCTACCAATAAGTAATTTAACTTGTAAAATTATGAAATACTTTGATATTTTGGGATTAAATATAAAAAGGATGAATCAATACCTCAATATCAAGAATCAGAGGAGAAAATATTTTAAACCAGTTTCACAGGTAGCTCCTTATTCCCATTGATAACCTAACAGAACAGTAGCTGAGTAGATTCACATGGAAGGAAAGCAATAATGACCTTGACAACTTCTAATGACAAAGTGTGCACCTACTAAGTAAGTACTTAAGGTACTGCTGCTTATTACACCAATATCTTTTCAGATACATACACAAACAGTAAATGCCACTTTTACCACAGATTTGGGGGAATAGAAAAACTTGCACATAGTTCTTCCAAGCACTAGAACAGGAAAGTATCTTCAGACTTTCAAAAGAAAGACACTGATAAATCTCACATTAGAACTTAAAATTTCCAAAATATGGCAAACAGTATTTTTACAGTACTATAAAATTGTTACTTACAATAATAATACGCATTAACTTATCAGGAAAGTATCTCATTTCACACATAAGGAAGACCTCCAGAAACTGTGACTGTTCACTCTGATGGAGCACACCCTCAAATATGCTAAGATTCCATCTATGATAAGTGGTAGATCATTACATAACAAAAATATTCTAAGCAGATTTATGCCAACCAAGCTATTTAGCTACACTGGAGCCAATAATTACACTCATTCAGGTAAAAACCCAGGAAAAACTCAATTCCGTAAGTTCTATAATAACATTTTAAACAGAAATAAACGTGGTCAATAAAAGCCACTTATAAACAATTTTCTAATCAGAATCCTCCTTTTCAAAAATAACCAATCAATGAAAACCAAGAAATAATAATATTCAAAAATAAGACAACCTTGAGGTCAATGATACCAAACAAGTACAATTACTTAGCATCTAACATATCCCCTAACTCAGAATAGCCCAAAATGAACTTGCATCCTTTCAAATCCCCTAATAATATTTGTTTATCCTTATATTTAAAATTTTTTATGATATCTAATTTAAAATGGCTAAAATCTTTTCAGCAACTACATCATTTACTAAAAAGCTTAAACCATTTTTTTTTTTAACCAGAACCACTTTGTTAGATTATATCTTCCAGCTTATATTCATAAAAACAATATGGGGATGCATTACGTGCCCAAAAGGATTTATTCAGTGTTTCCCTAAAATGCCTTAGACTGAAATTTAGATTAAGAAAACCTAGTTAGCACCACATATTAACATTTTTATGAGACAAAATACTGTTTTTGTTTTGTCTTGTTTTGTTTTTAAAAAGATGACCGGTAAGGGGATTTTAACTCTTGACTTGGTGTTGTCAGCACCACGCTCTCCCAAGTGAGCTAACCGGCCATCCCTACACAGGGATCCAAACCCGTGGCCTTGGTGTGGTGCCATCAGCACCACAGTCTCCCAAGTGAGCCATGGGCCGGTCTTAAAATACTGTTTTATATACAATTAGTCCCAAAAAATTCTACCCCTTTTGTCACTCCAATTATTTTCATTCGCTATTTTTGAACCCAGGGAAACAAATTGTTTAAATTATTTTAAACTAGATCTTAACATAAAGAGAAGGAAATGAGCAAACATTTATTAAATTCCTAAGGTATACAACATTTCATCGGCCATGGATGAGCAAACTAAAATAGCTATATTAGAATAACTTGTTCAAGGCCTCTCAACAGTGATTAATTAGAACTCAGAACAGCCTGAATTCCACATTCATGCTTTTTGTACTATCCCCCCCTTTAATTTTAATTGTACTAATCACTGTGATTATATAAATTTCAATTCTAAAATTACCCAATAGCAACTATTTTGCAATGGGGGGAAAGGGAGAGCCACAGGCAGGAAAACTGGCACCCAGCAACTGTCTAACATCAAGCTTTTCCAATAGGTAACTAGGAAATATCAGAAGTTGATATGGATTGAACTTGGATTCTCCCAAGTTTTATGTACTAGAAGCTTGATCCCCACTTTGACTGTTAAAAGGGTGGGAAATCTTATTAAGGTAATTGAAAGGTGGGGCCTTGAAGAGGTGATTAGATTCTGAGGATCATGCCCTAATGAATGGATTAATAATGGCGGTCATGGATGTAGTTCTAAGAGCTTTAAAAGGAGAGCACATGAGTCTCTCTCTGTTCTGCCAATCTGCCATGTGAGTCACCACCAAGGCCTTCACCAGATATGTTCCCTGGACTTCGGACTTCCCAGCCTCTGAAACCATAAGCAATAAATTGTCTTCTTACAAAGTACCCAGTTCCAAATATTTTGGAATAAGCAACAAAAACAGACTAATACAGAAGTCTAGTCCCATCCCCTACTTACATTAAGGAACCTTGGGTCTAGAAAATCAGTAGCTGGTGACAAGATCCTGCCAGAATCAGAATCTCCCTCTCCTCACTCCTTGCTCACTGAACTTCTCTTTATCACTGCATTTGTCACATAGCAATGGTTGTACAATTGTGGTCCCCAGACCAGAAGCATCAGCATCACCAGGAAACTTAGAAATGCAAATTCTTGAACTCCATACCACAAGCAGAAATGCTAAAGGGGGTGCCCAGCAGTCTGATTTAACCATCTGTGTGACTGTGGTGTCTTCTAAAGTTTGAAAACCACTCCTATAGAGGAAACCTGACTTTTTAGGACTGCCCGAGGACACACAGGCTCCTAAACATAGGGGTTTAATCATATTTCTAAAAGGGAGAAACTGAGTTAATCCTCCTTCCCTATAGTCTAGTTTAGAATAGTGCTTCTCAAACTTTTGGGAGCAGGTCACCTGGGATCATGTTAAACAAGTTCCTGGGCCCCAACTCCAGAGATTGCAAATCAGCAGGCCTGGGGTAAAACCCACAAATTTGAACTTCTCACATCACCCAGATGATACAGATACTGCAGGAAAGGAGACTACACTTCTGAGTAGCAGCAGACTAGAGCAAATATTCTGATAGATCCCACATATTTCAATCTGAAGAACACGTCCATCCTTCCTGCTTGCTCATTGAGATTCTCAATCTGTTCCATGATTACTTCTGAAAGTTACAACCAATTTTTTCAATTAACCCCAAACATAAAGATGCAGTATTAAATCATAACTGCATAAAATTAACTGTGATACATACCGCAACACTGTAATAATTTTGTAGCCACCTCCTATTGTTACTGCAGCGAGCTCAAGAATTGTGAGTATCCCACTTTAAACAACATGTGACACTAGTCATTCTGCATGAGCAGTTTGTCTCTCCAGTAAACTGCATATTGTAGTAAAAAGTGACCTCTTGAGGTTTTCTCTTCCTTATAATTTTCTCATCTCTAACCTACTTTATTGTAAGATTACAGTATATAATATATATACAAAATATATGTTAATTGACTATGTTATTGGTAAGGCTTCTGGTAGGCTATTAGTAGTTAAGTTTTGGGGGAGTCAAAAGTTATACACGGTTGGCGCCCCTAACCCCTGCATCGTCCATGGGTCAATTATACACTCTTCCAACAAGCTGCATAACACCTATACATCCTCGTGCTTATCACCTGGTAACTGCCTCTCTTGCATTGGTTTAGCTACAGTGCCTAACACACAGCAAGCACACAAAACTTTGTTAATTAAATGGGGGGAGGGGGAGATACATACAGTGAATATACAAGATCCCCAGAGATGTTGGAGGAAAGAATCATTCAGCATCCAGAGGTCAAAACATCTGGGTGCTGCTTAACAATATATAAGAAGGTTTTACATATAATCGCATTAATATTTGATAAATTCTCTGAAAAATATTTTTTATAATACATAAGATTATCTCCTTGGTTACAAGCACAAAGGAAAGGAAAGTGAAACACTATTGAAAAAGAAGAAGTTTGCCATCAAATAATTTGTGGTATTGGTATAAATCTCTTGGATTCAAGAGGCTAAAATACAGTTAAAAGATGCCAACACAGCTGCTACAGGTTTCTGGAATTTAAAACACGTATGTACACACTTATAAATTAATGTCATGCTATAAAACACCAAATGTCTTCAGTTTTCTGTTCCAGGAATGGTGTCTGGAATTCTGCTAAACAGGAGAAAACCTCTGACTCTATGTTTTGCAGTATGTGAGGAAACTAGCCTGTCCAGAAAAGATGAAATTGTGTATAATATCATAGAGAAATCTGTCATAAAATGACAAATCTAAAGTAAGTAGAAAATGAGACAGCAGTATTCTAAAGATTACAAACTTTGGATATAGACAGTCTGTCTAGTTGAGAGCCTCATCCTAAAATGAACATTAAAAAACACCTTATGGAGTTGTTGTGATGCTTATATGAATTACATGAAGCACTTTAAAATACTCAGATCCTGATACATGTACCAAGTGCTCAATAAATGGTAACTATTGACACTATTTTATGAAAGAAGAATCTTAGAAAACAAAGATCCAGGTAGCAAAAATTATATTCTGAGAATTAAGGCTTTCTTCTTTCTCTAACTGTTCCTCATTCCCTTAGCTTAACGTTCTGACAATAAATACTTCTAAATTGCCTCGCCCTCCCCCCAAAATTGTTTTCCTATAAAAATTAATTGTAATACAGACATTTAGTAGAGCAAAAATGTATTAAGTAATAAATATTTTCAGAATGCTAATTCAAAGTAATCTCAAATGTCTAACAGGCATTTAAAAATCACATATTCAAACATTACAGGGCTAGCTACTTTAGCTCAGTTGGTTATAGTACAGCCTTGTAATACCAAGGTCAAGTGTTCAGATCCCCACACTGGCCAGCTGCACCACCCCCACCCCCCAAAAAATTACAAACATAAAGCATCCAAAACTTTAAAATATTAAAGACAAAATATAATATGCCCTGTGTTAGGGGCTGAATTGCATCCCCCAAAATTTCTTTATTTTTTTTTTAAAGATGACCGGTAAGGGGCTCTTAACCCTTGACTTGGTGTTGTCAACACCACACTTTCCCAAGTGAGTCATGGGCCAGCCCTCCAAATATCATATGTTGAAGTCCTAACCCCAGTACCTCAGAATGTGACAATATTTGGAAACAGGGACTTTAAAGAGGTAATTAAGTTAAAATGAAGTCATTAGGGCAGGCCCTAATCCAATATGATGGTGTCCTTTTAAAAAGAGGAAATTTGGACACAGACATGTGCACAGGGAAAACCACATAAAGAAGCAGAGAGAAAGAAGCCAGCCATATACAAGTCAAGGAAAGAGGCTTCACAAGAAAGCAACTCTGCTGACATCTTGATTTTGGACTTCTAGCCTCCAGAAATGTGAGAAAATAAATTCCTGTGGTTTGAGTCACTCTCTCTGTGGCCCTGTATTACATCAGCCCTAACAAACCCATAGCCTACTCTTTCTAAAACTAGATTGGGTTTATAGACTAGCAGTATATTTCTAGGAATAGCCATTGGTTCCTCAAGTTAATCTCGACACCACTGAGACATTTGCAAAGTCAATCAAACACCTAATTAGTATAGGAGCATACTATTAAGGGCAGAACACAATCAACTTGCTTTTGTTGGTATACTTTATTAAACTAATAGAGTATTGCTGGAGCTATAAATATTTATTTAGAAATATATTGTGCTTCTTTTTGAAAATGAATGAAGTTTCTAGCTGACTCAGTGTAACAATAACTATGTAGAGTAATTAAAAAATCTTTATGCTGGGGCTGGCTGGTTAGCTCAGTTGGTTAGAGTGCAGCCTTCTAACACCAAGTTGATGTCAAGGGTTCAGATACCCATACCAGCCAGCTGCCCCAAAAAAAAAAAATCCTTATGCTTTAAAAAAATAATAATAATAATCTGAAGCCAGAGTCATAAAATATATATCATATACATATTTTTCAGTAAAATGCATTATCTATACTATTTGGGCTATGGCTGATCTGAAGCACTATTGACATTTTACGTATCATATCACTTATTTTGAAGGAAAATATGTATATTCTAATTGTATATATGCACCTATCAAAGATGGTCCTCTCACCCTGAGCAGTATTAGAGACAATGGTTTTAGACAGAAGGGATACAGACTTTGGAATTAGACAGATGGGGGATTTAAACACCAAAGTTACCATTTACTTTTTGTGGCCTTAAGTAAGTTATTTCACCTCTCTGACCCTCAAATTTGTCAATTGTAAATGGGTATGAAAATAATATCTTACAGGATTATCAGGATTAGAGAGAGCCAAGTTAGGCATCTAGCACATTTCCTAACACAAGGTGGGCACTCAATAAACAGTAGCTATGATAAGATCATCAATTGAAGAAAACATTCATGAAAAGTAGGTGTCACTGTTAACAGAGCTATAAACTATTAAAGTTTTCTGAAAGGCAATTTTGAAATATCTACCCAAACATGAAGGATATCCCTTGGATATCCAAAGACTCAGAAATTAATTTTGAAGAATCTGTTCTATGGAAATATTTGCACAAGTGGTTAAAGACAGAAGAAATGGATGTTCTTTGTGGCACTGTTTTAACAGCCAATCAATAGAGGGCTGGCTTATTATTAGACTACAGATCCATATTTGCCATTATTTTTTAAATGAAGTAGATATCCACATAATGACAAAAAGATAGCAATGGCAGAATAAGCATAATATGATCTGACAAAGTCAAAACTGTGTGTTTACATGTGCATGAAATAGGTATGAAAGGATATAATTCTAAAATATAAATAGCTCTTACTTTTCACTCATATATTCTACTCTGTAAACTTTTTAAAACTCATATTTTTTCAAATAAAAAATAAACACAGATGTGCACCATCTTTTGAGATCAATGCTTTCCTGTACTACAGAATGAGACATGTTAAAGAAAACTTCAAAGAAAAACACATTGCACATTAACCCTTCCTTTCCAATGGGAAAAAGTCTAAAATCTACATTAAGCCATGTTCAAGACATTCCAAATCAATTTCAATATCTATTTGATATTCATTCAGTTTTTCTTCTTTTTTTTTTTTTTGTGGCTGGCCAGTATGCAGATCCGAACACTTGATTTTGGTGTTAATACCATGCTCTAACCAACTGAGCTAACCAGCCAGCCTTTCAGTTTCTATTTCTACTGCAATTCTAATCTTGTGGAGTTCATCACAAAACATTTTTTAAATTGCTATTTGCCACATAACCAGTCACACTCTTAAACTCTTCCTCCTCTCCTTTCAAAATGGCCTAGTTAAATATGCACCTAGAATACAAAATCACTTTAACACTATGTAAAGAGACATCAAATAAATCTGCATGAGACAAATCAGTTTAAAAGATTCAGCATTTCAGATTAGTATGAACTATAATTTTCCCCTCCATTAATGAAGAAATCTAAATTTTACAACAATAAAATTTAAGATAAAATTTTACTACAATGAAATTGTTTTTAAAGAACAGTACAGACGCTGGAGTCACATAAGGTCACAAGGCAAATGGGACCACCTTGTTTTATAGATGAGGAAAATTAAGCACAGCAAGTGACTTGACCAAGATCACACCTCAGACAGATGGAGGATCAGTGCAAGTCCCTGACCTCACAGTCTAATATTCTTTTTTCTAGATCATGTTGGCCTCACATCATAGCTTACACAGTTTTAAATCAACTCCTGTTTCCAAATAAATTAGTAAAAATAGCATCAGATAACATACTTGGCTTCATAAATATGCATAAAAGAAACAAACGTTAACTGGCATATACTACCTGGCATATTTGCAATACTATCAACAAAACTCTGCATTCATTGAGATTTCAAGCATGTAAAAATATCTTGATCAGACATTGCAAAGGTGTCTGCTCTGCAGAAGCAGAATATGAAAATGCTTTATGAAAACCAATTCATCCAATTCCCTAGAAGTAGAGCAACGAGTTAGATTCTAATTAACTAAAAGACCAAATTTTCTAGCCATATATGTTTGACTAGCATTGTTTGTTTCATTAGCACTTTCCTTTTTACAGGAATGTTTCTCATCTCTCATTTCAAAGTCACCTTCCAGCCTAATGGAGGCACACATCTCTGATTCTCCTCTCCTTAGAACCAGACTAAAGAAAACAAAAACTAATGCAAGGGGCATTTCTTTTCATCCTTTCCTTCATTGAAAGCTGGTTTGACAGCAATATATGAAAACCTTTAACAAACAATTTTTCCAGTATAACATCTACATTTAACTAAAAGATAAAAATTGAGAAAGTAGGGACAAGGAAAATAAACAACAGTGTGAGACAAAGAGTACACGAAATAGAAAAGCCAGGTAGACAATAGATCTCTGAAACCTAGTTCAGGAAAAATATAATGATTATCCTGTGTTTATATGAACAAAGGCTAAAGCAACTAGTAATTTCAAGTTAAGTTTACCAAAAGGAAAAAAAATGCTAAGAAATCTTTGTTCCTGTCTCATACCAAAAAACGAATATTGAGGGAGAAAGGTTCAGACATCCTCAAACATAAATGCAATAAAATAAAGTTGTTGCATTAAAAAAAGTCTCAAATGGAATAAAATCAAAATATTGCAATACATGGCTATGGCAAATTTACAGATTTACCATTAGCCTTCTAATCTGGAAGGTTAAAATTCAATATTCAAAGAAAATAGTTTATCAATACCATTAACACAAAATAGTTTATAATTATTTTGTTAGATCTGCTTGAGTGATGTGATATGATAATTAACTTCATTTTATCCAATTCGTGTTGATATTTTCCTGTAACAAAATCCAAGTATTCAGAGCTATGAGTGATGAGTGACCTTGAGACAACACTTGGAAGGCGATCACCATAGCAACACTACCACAAAAGTGCCTCATCCTCAGAAAAAGAACCAACCTGGTACATCAGAAATTAAAAACCTAGAGAAATACAGCTCCCTTCAAGCCAAAAAAGCAAAAACAAAAACCTAAAAAATAAGTTTTAAAAAATGTTTACATTTTACATTTTTATTTTAGCCTTCCTATTTATTTTTCATGGAGGGGGACACAGACATTAAGTTATCTTAAAGGTGAAACATTAAGCCATGCAAAAATTCTTTCTCTGTTTTGTTTTTATTTCCTACATGGGCAAAATTAATTGCTAAGATATAAACAAATAATAGTTTTTTTATTTTTTAAAAATGCATGCTTAAAATCTTTCAACAAAATCACTACTATTCTAATCTTCTTTTAATCACTGTCAAAAAGAATCATTCACCTTAATAACAACATTTCTTTTCCAGCCTGCACTTTGATAAAGAAAACATGAGGGGAGGGGGTTAACTTAAAATTCCAAATATAAAATATGCTTTTGCAATTCTGTTTATACACATTAAGACCTTTACATTTCATGTTTTTACAGTTATGTCTTTGCTGCAGACATAAATTGAAAAGTATTTTTTTCTAGAGTCTACACCTTCACATCCAGCAATGTGACACTTTAGTCATTTAATCACCAACACACCCAACACAAAGCCTAACACCAAATAAGTCCCAAAGGACTTCAAACTTTTTGTTCATGTACGTACCAAAAAAACCTTGAAAAACTACGTATCCCAGAACATTTGTAAGTTGGCGTTTAAATTTTTTCATCAATTTAACTAGATACAAAACATTAATTTTAAAGATATCATAAGTATTAATATCTTTTATAAACTGTTACCTCTCTCTTACATACTCAAAGGAACCTAGATTACCATAATCCCTCACTAAGTCAGAAATTTTATAACTGTTCCTTTCTCCTGGAATACAAATTTCTATTCCTCTTCTCCCATGTTATTTGATCATAATGAAATATCATTTTATGCTTGAAAGTATTTTATTGATCATCCCATCTCTGCAATAATAAATTAAATTCTATCTGATCATAGGCTCTAAGTGCTGAAAAGCATTTTATTCTAAGTTATTACTATAATCGTTATTGGGACATAATTGTTCAAACCATAAGTATATTACAAATTTTGATTTAAAAAATGGACTTTTTATGTACATTTTACTTTAAGTAAATCTGTTCAGCTACATGGGCAAGTGTGTCCATCCCTCCCCTCCCTTTCCCTGCCACAGTGCATTCCTTTTTTGTTTGTAAAATTATAAATAAAATGAGCTGACAAGTAGATTTTTTAAAAGTGAAAGTAGTTATGTGAAAGCAATGTCACTCATTTCTTTCAATGAAATCTTAATGACATGACAAAAATCTCGGTGAACTATCAAAAATTATTTTTTCATGATCTTTCTCAGAGAACAATTTGATTAACTCCCCCATCAGTTTTGATGAAAACAAACTCAGAAACCACCTGAGTTTGCTGACCAGCCATTAGAGTCATTCAACTTTTAAATTCTGACAGCAATATTTTTAATTGTCCGTGTGTTTCAAACCCTAGGTTTTTTTCCCCCCTGCCCAGTTGCAATGCACCACAGTAAGGAGAAAGTCATCCCTTTCTTTTGGCAACTAGAAGAACAATTTTGAAAGGAGACATCTGGAGAATTAGACTCTGCATGCTTTCTCAGATGATCCAACTTAAGAATTAAAGAGAACAAATGCTTATGAATCTGGAAATTGAGTCCCTTTGACTGATCTGTGTTCAAGCCTCTAGAAAATAGAGAGGACTTAAACATCCACATGAAAGAGTTCACTTCAACTAAATTAAGACATCAAGCATCTACATCAAGTAGACATTTTTACTGCAATTCTATTTCATACTAGAAAAAAAAAAGATAACCTAAATGAGCAACATTAGAAAATTGACTACATAAGTTATGATATATCCATACCATGAATTTCTACACAAGGGTACATCAAAAAATTTATAGAAAGACTCGTATTATCCTTTAACGCCATTTTCCATGAACTTTCTGAAGTACCCTTGTACAGTCTCTAAAAATGTTCACAATATTATGATTTATAATATGATCCCATTTCTGTTTCTTATGTACTGTTATAAAAAGACTGAAAAGGTGTACACCAAAATGATCTTTACTGGGTTTGTTTTTTAACATTTAAATTTTCTATCACCTATAGAGAACATGTATTAATTTTGTAATGAGAAGTTTTACAACATCTTTTAAGTTTTTTATGCATTACATCCAATCCAAAAGAGAATATTAATAGTAATTAAATAAACGTTCTCAGTAATAATTAATAATTTTTAAAACTCACTAAATGGTATTTTTTAAGAGATAACACAAATTGATTTTATCATAATCACCAACTGAAGCCCTCAGTGCTATATCCTACATCTTGTACCTGACAGCAGTGTGCAGAACAGAGTGGTCTTTCTTGGGGAGACTGCTAAATAAACTGTCATAATACAATCCTTTCTGGATTACTGCAACTCTCTTGATTTACCAAAAGAGAATTACAAAAACATTGGAAAGACATAATACATATATATATACTTTTTTTAAAGCAATTTTTTTTTTTAAAGATGACCTGTAAAGGGATCTTAACCCTTGACTTGGTGTTGTCAGCACCACACTCTCCCAAGTGAGCTAACCAACCATCCCTATATAGGTATCCGACCTCTTGGCCTTGGTGTTATCAGCACCACACTCTCCCAAGTGAGCCATGGGCCGGCCCCATAAAAGCAATTTTCAATTACATATTGATGTCTATACCTATCACCTCCTTCTTCTCAAACTGCCATTGAAAATGTAGTAAAAAGAAATTCAGTAAAAAGAAACCCTTTATTATTAGGCTTGCAGAATAAGAAAATAAAAAAGGAATTCCCTTGTATAGATGGTTAACTACTCACAATTCCTCCATATTAACAGACCACCCTTATCTTTAACCAATTCCAGACTCAACTTCCATTTTGACTGGATTTCTAGAAACAGTTCCAGCCTAAATAGACCAGGAGGTAAAATAAAACCAACAAAAAATAGAGACTTCCTTAATGCAATACCACAGGATTTGAAAATGAAAGATATGCTACAACCTGGAAAAATGTCTTAATGCCACAGACAGGGGTGGGAGAATTGTTTGAAAGGGAAGGACATCATCCTTTCAAGAAACACAGGGCATATTTATTCACTCAACAAATGAATAATGAACATCTACAATGTGCCAGGCACTTGTCTAAGTGTTTGAGATATATCAGTGAGCAAGAGGGACTAAGATTACTATCCTTGTGGAGCTTTTACTTTATCAGGGAAAACCATATCTAGTAGATTGAATTATGTCCCCACAAAACTCACTGAAGCTTGAATTGTGTCCCCAAAGTTTTATGTATTAGAAAGTTAGGCCCCACTGTGACTGTCAAGAGGGTAGGAAATCCTATTATGGTAATCAAAAAGTAGATCCCTGAAGAGGTGACTGGATTGTAGCACCAAGCAGCAGTGAATGGATTAAAAATGATGGTGAGGGACATGGTTCTGAGGGCTTTAAAAGAAGAAAAGAGTCTGTCTGTCTCTGCTCTCTCTGCTTCCAACACCTTGCATTGTGAGACTCCTGGGTCATTGTTGTCACCACCAGATGGACTTTGGACTTCTCAGCCTCACAAACTGTAAGCAATAAATTTTGTTTTCTTTCTAAATTACCCAGCTTCAGGTATTCTGTTATAGCAACAGAAAACAGACTAATACATCATATGACCATTAAACATAATAAATAAGTAAATTATTGGTATGTTAGAGAATTAGCACCATGAGGGGAGAGGTTCCAGTATTAAACAGGGTGGTAAGAGTGGGGCCTAACAGAAAGGGTGAGATTTGAGATTTTTTTAAAAGATAAGGGAGTTAGTCAGACACATGACAGAAAGAGCATTCCACAGAGAGGGCACACCCAAAGGCAGGAATGTGTCTGCCTTGGATGAAGAACAGCACTGGATCAAGAGTGAGCAAGGGAGAAAAGAATGGCAGGTGAGATCAGAGATATATCAGGGGCAAGTTACACAGGCCCTCACAGACCAAGGAAAGGACTTTGGTTTTTACTCTGAGTAAAAAGAGGAATCCCTGCAGAATCTTGAGAAGAGAAATGACAAACTGGCTCAAGATTTTAAAAGATCCATCCAGCTGTTATGTTACTAACAGACTGTAAAAAGGAATGGGTAAAAAGCAGTAAGACCTACTAGGATGTTATTACAGTAACTCACAGAAGATGTTAGCTCAGTGGAAGTGTTGAGATGTGGCCAGATTCAAGATAAATCTTAAAGACAGAAATATAGAGGTAAGAGAAAGAGGAGTCAAAGTTACTAGGCATGAGCAACTGGAAAAATGGAGTTCCCAACAAATGAGAAAAAGAAGGCTTCTGGTGAAGAAGAACTAACAAGGAAGATCAGAATTTAGCTTTGGACATGTTGGGTTTGAGATGTGTGTTAGAAATCCAAATGAAAAGGTTGAGAAGACAGATATACAAGTGCGGAAATAAAGAGGTTTATCTCACATAAACAGTATACAAAGAAGATCCAATATATGTATAGTAGGAACCACAAAGAAGAAAACAAAGGCAGTGAAACAACAAAAACAAAAAGCAAACCAACAAAAATCTAAAAGTCAAGAAAACCTTCCCAATACTGAGAGACAGCAAGAGGGAAAAAGAGGAAGGAGGGTAAGGGGGTTGGGGTGGAAAAGGCCTGAAACTACACATTGAAAGAACTTACTGTGTTCCACCCACCCCCACTCCACCCCCACCAAAAATGAGTCAGATCAACCAACACTATGAACTAAAACTACTAGGAGGGGCACTGTATTAGTCCGTTTGTGTTGTTTATAACAAAATACGTGGAACTGGGTATTTTATAAAGAAAATGAAATTTATTTGCTTACAGTTTCTAAAACTGGGAAGTCCAAATCCATCTAGTGGTGCCAACAGTGACCCAGGGATCTCACATTGCAAGATGGTGGAAGCAGAGAGAGCAGAGAGACAGACTCTCCTCTTCTTTTAAAGCCCTCAGAACCACATCCCTCACCACCATTTTTAATCCATTCACTACTGTGTGGTGCTACAGTCCAATCACCTCTTCAGGGCTCCACCTTTCAATTACAAGAACAGGATTTCCCACCTTCTTAACAGTCACAGTAGAGCTAAGTTTCTAGTACATAAAACTTGGGGGACACAATTCAAGTTTCAGGAAGTTTTGGGGGGACATAATTCAATCCACTATATGCACAAAGAATAATTAGAATTTGTGATAATGAATATACTAATAACGTTGACTGGATCATCACATGATGATGGTAGTCAATTTGTACCCAAAAAATATGTATAATTAATTATGCTTCAATAAAAAACCATATTAAAAAAATTAAAAATGAAACTACTACCAAAAAAAGTCCTTTAATATCTAGATAAAGACAAAAAAGCTAAGTCACTCATAAAAACAGACTGACATCAGGCTGTAACATCTATGCTTTATGCCAGAAGACAATGCAATAATGTATTTCAGATACTATGGAAGAGAATTTTTAGCCAAACCAGATTTCAAGTATTAAAGCTGCAGAAAAACTTTTCAAACACAGTGGAACTCAAGAAATACTGTTCTAGGAGCCAGCCTATGGCTCACTCAGCAGAGGGTGGTGCTGATAACACCAAGGCCATGGGTTCAGATCCTATATAGGGATGGCTGGTTCGCTCACTGGCTGAGCGTGGTGCTGACAACACCAAGACAAGGGTTAAGATCCCCTTACCAGTAATCTTTAAAAAAAAAAAAAGAAAGAAAGAAAGAAATACTGTTCCCATAAGATCTTCCCAAGGAATTTATAACAGAAAATGAATTTCAGACAATCCAAATAACTAGAACATCCACATCAAGTGGACTTTCCACCAGCATTTTTATCTGTAAAAAACTGACTGATGGCTGCTATGAGGGACAGGCTATAATATATCTAGTAGGGATATGCTTTGACAATGTACATACAGCACAACTATCAAAAAATGAGGGGAAAGTAAGGAGAGATAAAAACTATAATAATGGACTTCAGGTCAAGATGGCAGAATAGATGGTCCCCAGGGTCACTCTCTCCCACAAATCAACCAATTTACAAATATAAAAAAGCAACAACAGCCAAGCTGGGACCACTAGAGCTCAGGGGAAGAGGTGGAGAGACCTACGGAGTGCATGAAGGCGGGAGAAGCCACGAAGAGAGAAAGAAAAAGCCGCTCTGACAGTTTCGAGTCCCAACCGCATCCAGGCTGGAGCTGCTAAGTGCTCAGAGCAGGAGCTGACAAAAGCAACAGCTGTGCCCTTCAGATGAAGTTGCTTGGAGGCGGCAGGGAAGAAGAGGGCCTTGGTGGCCCCCAAGGCCAGCAAGACCACTAATAGTGTTCCCATGGACCCACTCAGGAGTGAGGAGCCACAACAACTGAGAAAAAGGAGCCACTCAGAGGCCAGTGAGTCAGTGCAAGGGACCAGCGCAAGGTCTGTCCCATGGGAAGTGTTTGCAGCATGGGCAGTGAGGGAGACAAGGCCCACCAGGAGAACACTGGGGCACAGCAAGGACAACTGATCTGCACCACAATCAGCAAAGGACCACTCAGAGGAGACTGGTCAGGAATATAGAATTGCATGGGGTGAAGTTTGATGGAAAGACTAAAGGCCCAAACCAGAGTTTCTACACAACCCAGGTGCACTGGATCTCTCGAGAGCCAGAAGTACTTATAAAAACAACCATTAACACCTGAGCTGCACAAAAAGCCTTCCCCAGAGAATCAGCAGCAAAGCAGCAATTTATCTAAACCACACAGCTCAAGTACTGGTCCCCACAGGAAGTTCCCCCATTTTAGAAGTAAGCAAAGGACAACAAATTAGTTCCAGCACAGAGTGTAAGTGGTGGGAACAGCAAATAATCCAACATAGAACTGAAAGAAAAAACAAAGTGCCCACAACCAGAAACAAAGTTTTATATTAACTAGAAAAGATCTCATTTCACCAAAGAACATCTATAACACCTAGAAGGACTGGAAGTCCCCTGAGCTACCAAGCCAGAAAGGGCAGAGGGCCAGGGGTCTCAGCAATGCCCAATACCTGCAACCAATCCCGAGGGTGGGGGACAACGGTCTCTGTCATGCCCCCCCAACACATGCAGCCAGCCCAGCAGTGACCACTGAGCTGCTGCAGGAAGTACCCTGGGCTCTCTTGAGCCAGGGTGGTGGGGGACCAAGGGCCTCAGCCACACAGCCCCAACATGTGCAACCAGCCCAGCAATGACCACCGAGCTTCAGCAAGAAGGGCCCCAGGTTCCCGAGCTGGGATGGTGGGGGGTGAGGGCTTTTGCCACACCCCACTGAAGTCAGCACCCAGCCAAACAATGACCAAGCCACTGCTGGAAGCCCCCTGTCTCCCCTGTGGGAATGAGGAGGGTTCTACAGGCCTCAATCCCACCACTCCTCCCTTCCTCCATCCTGTTTCCTTCCCCTTTCCCCTCTCCCCCTCCCTCCCAACTGCTCCACAACATCATCCTAGCATGTATAAAATAATATTAATAAAATTACATTTTCTCTTAAAAAAAAATACTATAATAAGGGCTAAGGGCTGGCTGGTTAGCTCACTTGGTTAGAGTGTGGTGCTGATAACACCAAGGTATAGGATTCAAGATCCCCATACTGACCAACTGCAGAAAACAAACAAACAGAAAAACTATAATAAGCTGATTGATTGCTTTAATAAATATTAATTGAAAGTAAAAGAATATTACTTTAAATCAAATGCCAGTGAAGAGAAAGAAGTTATTAGGTAATTTCAATAGTACTTAAAGTAAGAAAGGAACATACAATAACCAAAAAAAGCTAGCGGCACTAAGTCTATTACATAAAGGTTTTAATATAAAGACAATAACTAGAAAATATAAACTTTATAATTAAAAAAAAGACAAGATGGATTTTATAAAAGGCAAAGAAATATATATTGTTACAGACACCCCCATACCTACCTAAGAAAAAAAAACTACAAAAATAAACCCAAAAAAGGCAAAAGGGAGTAGGATTTGATTCTGTCACAGTAAAAAAGACAATAGTAGGAAATTTGGTAATATGTATCTTTTAGTTAACAATATTATACCAATGTTAATCTCTTACTGCTGATCTTATTTAAGTTGTTAACATTAGGGCAACCTGTGTGAAGAATATACAGGAACACTACTATTTCTGCAACATTCCTGTAAGACAAATTATTTCAAAATAAAGTTTTTTTAAACTTTGAGAAAAAAATGTATTTTACCACTGGAGAATGCTAGTAAACCAACTTGTTATTTTAAATACAGTCATGTGCCTCATTAACGACATTTCAATCAACGACAGACCACATGCACATGGAGGTCGCATTGGATTGTAATGGCTATACCATTTGTAGTAGGCTGTCCTATCTAGGTTTGTGTAAATATACTCTACGATATTTGCATAGCAACAAAATAACCTAACAAGGCATTTCTCAGAATATATTCCCATCTTTAAGCAATGCATGACTGTACTAGTAAGTAAAGAGACAGAGACCATCTATCCCAGCTTTCCTATGTGAATTGTACTCACACTGGGTAACCAAATAGTTGATTAAAAGAAGTTTCTGTTTATGGAAATTTTACAGCAATTAAGTGAAAGGGGCACAAATTAGAATATTAGCATTCTGCCACCCCTAATAAATTAACAGATGTAGGGTACTGCTCATCAATAGCTGCTAGTATAATAAAAATAAAGAGAACCAGACATCATGTGTCTCCTGATAAGTCATATTACATATGAAGTAGTCTCACTGTAGTAGCCAGTTTCCAAGATGGCCTGCAGTAATCACCACATCTGCTGATATTCATACCCTTAAGTAGTCCTCTTCCACACAGTATCAGGGTTGTTCTGTGTGACCAAAAGAAAAGTATTGTCATTTCTGGGATCATAAAAGGCACTGCAGCTTCCCCCTCCCTCTTTGATTACTTGCTATGGCAGAGTGCTTTCAGTACCCTCAGGCAAAAAACTGAAACCTCCTGCCAATGGCCACTGAGTGAGCTACCTTAAAAGCAGATTCTACAGCCCCTGTCAAACCTTCAGATGACTGCAACCCATGACAGACCTCAAGCTGCAACCACCCAGAGCTAGGCTCCTCCCAGAGTCCTAACCTTCAGAAACTATGAAGGATAATAAATGCTGTCTTAAGGTGGCATGTTTTGGGATAACTTATTACACAGCAATAGATAACTAATACACTTGCCAAAAATAATAACTGATACCAAATCTGATTAAGTCTTGAGAGCCAGCTACCATTTATAAAAAAACAACACAGAGGATCGATTTAAACACCATCAATAAGGATATTCTCAGCAAAATCTAAACAGTAAGGGCCGGCCCATGGCTCCACTTGGGAGAGTGTGGTGCTGATACCAAGGCCACAGGTTCGGATCCCTATATAGGGATGGCTGGTTAGTTCACTTGGGAGAGTGTGGTGCTGACAACACCAAGTCAAAGGTTAAGATCCCCTTACCAGTCATCTTTTCAAAAGAAAAAAGAAATCTAAACAGTAAGAAACTCTATAGGACAAAAAACAAATTGAGAGAAAAAAAGAGATGGAGAGAGAACCTATATTAAAAGAGACTTGAGATACATAACAACCAAATTGCCATGTGTGGGTCTCATTTGGATCTGACTCAAACAAACTGAAAATTAAATAAGGAGAAGCAAGAGAGAAATGGAAAACTGAATGGTGACTTCATTTTATGCTAGTAGGGAATTAACATAATTTTTCTAGACGTAATAATGGTATTGTGGTTATCCTTTTTTGCGTGTGTATGAGAGACAGTCTTCATCTTTTATAGAAACTTAAGGAAAGTATATGTTATCTGGTATTCACTTCAAAACAATATGGGGGGAAAGAAGTAAATGGATTAAAACAAGATTAGCCACAAACTGGTAACTGGTGAACCTGAGTGAGGTAGTACATGGGCATCGATATACCATTCTACTTTCCATGTTTGAAATTTCCGTAACAAAAAGCAGAAGGAAGAAGAGTATTGCTGAAAGAGGATCAAGAAAATGACAACTTAAACTGGAGGTAAGCATCAGAAGAGAATCTTCAGACTACAACAGACTTTTACCCAATTATCGTTATGTCCCTTTCTCAAAACCTCTCCTTCAAGCAAGGATGTAAAGTTCTGTGTCTCTGGATTAAGAGTTTACATGTATCCTTTTAGATACAAAAGGTAGTTATTAAGCCATAAATTGAAATTGCCACCTAAAAACATATTAGGTTTGGGATGATGAAAACATTCTGGAAATGGATAGTGGTGATGACTGCACAACACTGTAAATGTACTTAATGCCAATGAATTTTATACTTAATTTTATGTGATGTATATTTCACTATAATAAAAAAAATTTTAAAACACACTAGGTACACTGCATACAAAATGTATAAAAAGAAACATAACTTCAACTTGTATAACAATGTACAAGATGAACTATAAAGAACTTAACACCCAAGATCAGATCCCTGTACCAGCCAGCCACAAAAAAAAGCGAAAAATTCAGCATTGTAATGTAAAATTAAGCAATATTTATCAGCCAAGGAAGTACAATTTCCTTACCATTAAAAAAGTCATGGGGGGACGGCGAGAGGGAGATGTTGGTTAAAGGGCACAAAGATTCATTTACATAGGACCAATAAGTTCTGAAGAAGATTTACTACACAGCATGGTGACTATAATAATGTATTGCATACTTGAAAATTGCTAAGATTAGATCTTAAATGTTCTTACCACAAAAAAATGGTATGTGAGGTGAAGGATATGTTAATTAGCCTGATTTGATCATTTCACATTGTGAAAAAAAAAAATCACAATGTACACTGCAAATACATGCAATTTTTGTCAAAAACAAAGCCAGATCTTACCAGAAAAAAATTAATGGCAAAGAAGGTATTTGCAACAGATATTTTTGAAAGGCAAATGCCTTTTCAAAATATATAAAATTTATTTTATTATATGAAAATAATCAGGAAGAAAAAGATCAATAACCCAAAAGCAAAGTATACAAGAGATATAAAGAGTTTACTGAATAAGGAAATACAAATACCTTTTTAAATATTTTGGGGAAAAAAATTTTAATTTCATTCCTAACACCAAAAATGCAAATTAAAACTACAATAAAATGTATAAGAAAATTCACTACAGCACACTCTTGTTGTATGGCAACATGCTGGAAATAAGTTGTGTCCATCAATTAGAAACTGGTTAAATAAATAAAATGACTATCTCCTTAAAAATAGGAGACAGATCTGTACATATTGATATCAAACCATTTAAGATATACAGGTAAATGTAACAAGGTGCAAAACAATGTTTTTAATATGCTACAATCTGTGGTTATAAAAAAAGGGAGTAAGTATATATATGTGGATTACGCAAGTATATAGATATACTTGTAAATACACACAAAAGAAAATAACAACAGCAACTGCCTCTAAAGAAGGACCTAGAAAACAAAAAATAAAGTGGGAAGAAAACCTGAACTTTATAACATTTTAGTGTCTGAATTTTTATTAGACATGTACATTATCAATTTTTATTCTTTTTTTATTTTTATTTTTTCGTTTTTTTTCACAGCTGATCAGTACCGGGATCCAAATCCTTAACCCTGGTGTTATAACGCTGCATTCTAACCAACTGAGCCAACCAGTTAGTCCCATTATCAATTTTAAAAAGTAAGAAAGAAAAAAATTGCTTTAAAAAAAAAAAAGGAAGAACCTTAGGTGTGATCTAATTCAGATATCTCCAAGAAGGTTAAATAAAATGCCCCAGATTACCCAGCTAGGTCCAAAATGCAGTTCTCCCACTTCCCAACCCTTTATTAGTTGCTGGTCTGTAAAACAAGCAACACACGTTATAATCCAGCATTGAGTTCTGAGTGTCTGAGTCAGGAAATGTAGTCTGAAACACCGTCAATCACATCTTCCTGAAACATGATTCTTTGCTGTGTATCTTTATAGTTCTATATTTCGAAATACAGAAGACATTAGTCACGTAAAGGGGGTTAATGCTTGTTTCCAATCTTTAGACATTCATCACGAATGCTAAGAGCCACAAAAGTAACCTTGCCAATGGCTCACAAAGTCCAATTGACCGTAAATGTGACAAGAGTGGCACTCGGGCAGTTAGTGGAGTTCCCCTTTCTTTTCACCCAAAGGCCTTTTTTCTAAAAATGAATACTTCCCCCATCTACTTGATACCACAGAAGCAAATACACATAGAAAACATTACTACTTCTTTTCTAGGGGGTGATAGTTCCTACAGAGAGAAAAAAGTTAAGGTACAACAGTTCTTCATGTTCAAACAGTTTGCAGTTCCATCCGTAACAAACATGAATATGACTTTTAAAGTAAATAATCTCACTAACTGAAAATATCTCCCAGGAATTCATTTAAATCCTTCCCTAGATTACCCCAGTCTCAAGCAATCTCTCCTTCCTCTGAACTCCAAAAGCAATTATTTGCACAATTTATTTGGCAATTAATCCTCCAATGCTTGTTAAATCTTTTTCATTAGTCTCTGAAATGTTTTTTATATCTCCTCTAGTTATCTAACTTTCCTGTTTATTTTCATCTCCCCAAATAGACTATGAATTCTTTGAGAGGAAGAGATAAGACTTTACATTATTTTGTATACACAGACACACAAGAGTCACTAGCACATAGTAAATACAAAGATGTTTGTTGATTTTTAAAAAAAGGAAAAAATTAGTTCCATTAAGAAAATGTTTAATGTCACGCCAACTAAGAATCTTCAAGCCAGAATTGTTCCCCTGACTCCTAAAGTACTGTGGGATGGTGAAAAGTACATGGCCTATGAAATCTAAGAGACCTCAATTTGGATCATCTGTCTTGATAGCCTGTGAACTTAACCCATGAACTTCAATTTCTTCATCTCCAAAATGACCTCTAGAAAGTTTTATGACTATTAAACGAGAGTTTATGTAAAACTATTGATATTCCTTATTTTAGAGATTTCTGGATTTTTTTTCTCATTTTTACAGCGTTGAAATTAGAATATGTCATGCTATGGATAGTATCCCATAGTTTATTTGTCAGTTTTACATTTTCTTTTCTAGTGTTACATAAACTAATAATATATTTTATAGCTGATGGCATCTTAAGCTTCATAAAATTTGGTGACAGCTGGCAGCATTTTCAGCAAATACTAGTTTCATCTCCTCCTTCCTCCCTCATACCCATTCATATACTATCACATGGGCAGAAAACAACTCATTCGTCTGTAAAATGGAAATACTACCAAATCCATTCAAAGTGTTTAACACCTTGCCATACAGCATGTGCTCAATAAATGGGAACTGTTGCTGCTACTTAATATATGAGCACCTACAATGTACCTGCTACCATACTGAGCACTGGGGATACAGCAGTAAACAAAACAGGTAACTCCCAGTCCTCAGAGAGTTTATGTTCTATTAGCACATATCATTTCTATGGCCCAAAAAGGAAAAGTCTAAATTCACGACCAACTCAACAGATTGTCCCAAAGGTTGAAAACGCCAAACATAATGCACCCTGTGACAGTGTTAAGAGGGTGGGAAATCCTATTATGGTAATTGAAAGGTGGGGCCTTGAAAAGGTGATTAGATTGTGAGGACCATGCCCAGGTAAATGGATTAATCCACTGATGGTTTAATGGTGGTCACAGGCATGGTTGTGAGGGCTTTAAAAGGAGGAGGGAGGAGTCTCTCTGCTCCTGCCGTTGTGATACCTGGTGTCACTGCAGAATTATCAGCCAGAACAAGGTCTCTCACCAGATGTGTTCCCTGGACTTTGGCCTTCCCAGTCTGCAAAACTGTAAGCAATAAATATTGTTTCTTTGTCAATTACCCAGTTTCATGTATTTCTGGTATAAGCAACAGTAACAGACTAATACACAACCCAAAAAAAGATACTAAAACACAACAACCTAGGCAAACCATTACAGAAAACCTTACCAAAAGGCAAAGCAAAGTCCTGGAACCAGGGCATCCAAGCTTTTTTTGCTCTAAATAAAGGTATGGGGAAAAGTAAAACAACCAGAATAGATGCTGACAGTTAAAAAAAAAAAAAAGGAGAGGAGAGTAACATCACCTTTAGTATCCAGAGCATATATTAGAATTCATTTGAAAGAGAAATAACAATTTTGGTTATTTATGAAACACAAGCTTCTCTCAGGAGGCAGAGCAAATTATATTTTTAAAAACTGTCTTACAATACATGTCCACAAGTCATTTTCCCAAAGCTCTTACAATTGCAATTAAAAATCCAAACATCAGATTCTCTTGGAGAGAATGCAAAAGCTCAGGTTCACCACTGCTCTCCAACCCAAATAAACGAATATTACATATTTTTTTTGTTTCTAAAGACATGCCTAAAAATCACAACATGAATTACTATAGTGTTTCCCAGACCCAAAAATTTGTGTCAAATCAACTTAGTCAAATAAATAGAATATTTTAATCCTCTTGGTTTTTATGTGTAGTCACTTGTTTAACTAACTAGATTATTGTGAAAATATGCATGAGTTACATTCTATAATCTTTCTAAAGAAAAATACTCCATTACCATGTAGAAATGAGGACCACAGGCAAAATTAAGTGACAGCCACAACTCAAGTAAATAAATTAACTGAAAAGCACTACTTTCACCAACTAACTTTCTCACTATCCAGATGAGAACTTGGTTACAGATAGATAGCATATCCCCTAATCCAGACAGCACCTAATAAATGACTATTCGAAGAACTACTTTGCTTGCTTAAAATAGTAGAACAATGTTCCTACATAAAAATTTCTGCAGATGTCATGTGTGTTTCAAAATCCTGAATGTATTACAGAAATTAAAAATAGGAAGGTTAAGAATTGGAGAGGTAAGAGTAAAGTTTAAAAGAGAAAGGAAAGCCAGTGCTCCTATACAAGGCAGTGAAAGTATAAGTAGCATAAAGAAAAGAATATTTAATAAAGAAAAGAAAAAAATATTGATGTAAAATAAGGGTCCAAAGAAATCTCATGCAAGTAATAGCAAAGTGGGGGAGGGAGAGGGCAGGCATATTTGACATCAGCAAATAGCAACAATTAAGAATAAGTCTGAAAAACTACTTCAAAAAATAAGAACTTAAGGGTCAGCCCATGGCTCACTTGGGAGAGTGTGATGCTGATAACAGCAAGGCCAAGGGTTTGGGTCCCTATATAGGGATGGCCAGTTAGCTCACTTGGGAGAGCCTGGTGCTGACAATACCAAGTCAAGGGTTAAGATCCCCTTACCAGTCATCTTTAAAAATATAAAAATAAAAAAATAAGAACTTAAAGCACATGTCAATCATTTAATAAAGAGGCAAAGAACCTATATAACCTTTGAAATGCCAAGGGCATTATAACAATTGTTATTACTTGTTTTGCATCAAGTCATTATACAATGTTATATTCATAAAATGGACATATTTGTGTATATGTTATATTATCTACCAAAGAAAAAACTTCTTTCTGAACTTTCCCTAGGTTCAGGTCTCAAGACACTCTTCTGAGTTTCGAGCCATTCCCCAAAGTCTCAGGCCCCTCCTCTAAGTCCTTCCTTAGAGGAGAGATTCTGTTGCTAATTGCACTTATCTTCAGTATTAACATGGGGAAATTGAGACCAGGAGAGGCAGATTTGTATCACTCCAATGGCTGAGCATGCCCAGTAAAAAAGGAATTATATAACCCCAGTGGCAGAGTATCCTCAGCAGAGGAATTTATCCTTTGAATAAACTTCTACTGGATCTTCCACCAAAGGCACTAGAGAGCACCTAGAATATTCTGGGTGAATTTGATGCATGTGATGGAATTTAACCAATATGCATGCTCTAAAAGAGACCAACTGGGCATGCACAAGACTATGTTACATAACTGGGAACCACTCCCGTAGTTAAATATTCGTTAAATATCATGAATATGTATTAGATAGCAAACCTACAAAAGTTGAATCACAGTAGAGGGCGAGGCTGCTGCTCACTCTAGAGGCAGCCCGCACTTCACCTGAGGTGTGTATTTCTTTCTTACTGTATCAAATTTGCCTTTAGCAGGCTGCTGTTCACTCTGGGGCCAGCCTGCTCTTTGTAAATGTGTATTTCTTACTTTTGTATTAAACTTGCTGTGGTTGGTTGCTCGCTTTACTAGAGCCCACCTGCACTTTGCCAGGAGAGGTGTGTATACTTTACTTTTGTGTTAAACTTATTTCTAATGGGCAGCTGCTCACTCTCTTGAGCCAGCCTACATTATGTTCTAAACTGTAAGTGTGCATTTCTTGCTCTTTTGTACTAAACTTGGTGCAGGCTCTGCTCAGTCTCTAGAGGTACGTCACACTTTCTCTGTGAAGCCTATACTTCTTATCCATTACATTAAACCTATTTTCACTTTGTGCTATGACTCTGCTCCTGAATTCTTTTCTGTGGTGGAGTCAAGAACCTGCTAAAGGACGGGGTGAGTTGAGGTCAGCTACTAGGCCTTCCCAGACCCTTTCCTCAGATATCATTTCTGGGCACGGACCATTTCTCACTCAACTTTGTATCTACAAGGAAGCTTTGTATATACCAGGCAAGCAGTAAGTCTTCATGCTGCTGCAGAATTGAAGGAAATATATAACATATTATGGAAATAAAAAGTACTTAACGGTTTTCATACCAATAATAACTGAGGAAAATAACTATCCAAAACAACTCATTCTCAAAAGATGCTGGTAATCCAAAGTAAAACTGAAGTAGGCATTTACTTTGAGGTTTTTTCATATCTTATTCTCAGGCCCTGAGGAGTGCACAATTAATCAACGTTTATGGAATGCCCACAATGTACTCAGTTATTAGTCCCTGAACAGACTCAAACACGGCATGATCCAGTAAAAGGATGTTCACTACTTAGGAGGACTAATACTAATGAAACATTTATTATATATAGCATTTTGCGGTGATACCAAGTGCCAAGTTGGACAGTACAAAAACCTTGCTGAAAGAAATAATCACAAGTTCAAGTGAACAGGAAGAATAAAAGAACCAGAACTGAACTTTGGATGGGTAGTTGACAATAAAGAAAAATGAAGCCAAATGTTTCTAGTTGCTCAGGCCAAAAACTTTTGAATCACCCTTAATTCTTCTCCACACACCTCTAATCAAATCCAACACAAAGTTCTGTTGGCTCTACCTTCAAAATATACACAGAATCTGAGCACTTACCTACACTGCCATACCCATTGTCTAAGCCAACATCATGTCTTACCCTGGATTACTGTAATAATAGCCTTCTAATAGGTCTCCCAACTTCTACACCCTTGTGCTCTTATAGGATACTCCTTACAAAGCAGCTGGAAGGATCTCTTTAAAGCCTAATTCAGCTTATTTGCTCTCTGCTAAAACCCTACAGTGCATGAGGCAGTGTTTATATGTACAAGCACCAAAAAAATAGAGACTGGAAAGATATACATACAAAATCTTAAATAATGGATGAAGTTACTGTTAATCCTTATTTTCTTCTTTGTACTTTTCTGTGTTTTCCACATGGATGTGACTTAATAACTTTTACAATTTTTTTTTTAATGCTTGAATTGAAAAGAAAAATATCAATGATCTTTTTGGAATAAACAAAAATACAATTTAAAACCTGCAATTCAAGTCCAGCTTTCGATCCCTGTACCAACCAATCACCAGAAAAAATTTTTTTAATTAAAAAAAATAAAAATCTGCAAGAGTTCTCCATTTTGCTCAAAGTCCTTACAACTGCCTACGACACTCATTTCTTCTCTTACTATTTATCCCTCTGTTCATTATGCTCCAGCAGACTGCTGTTCTTCAAATACACTAAGAATGTTCCTACCAAAGGGCCTTTGCACTGGCTATTCTCTCTACACAGAATGCTCTCCATCCCCAACCCTACTCCCCAATATTCACAAGGCTTACTTCCTGGACTCTGCTCAAATGTTACTTTCTCAGCAAAACTTACCATAATTACCCATCTAAAACGTAAACCCCAAACACACACATCCCAGTCCCCAATCCCTTTACATGGTTTTGTTTTACTTCCATAGCCATTCTGGTCAATGGCATATCCCTAACATCAGAAGATTAGCCAACACATGGCTAGCACTCAATGAATCTTTGTTGAATAAATTAAAACATGTAGGCAGAAATGAGAGTTAAAGGATTTGAGGTGTGAGGATGTGCGTGTTTGAGGGGTCAAGACCAAAAGAAAATCAATCTGACAGGAGCAGAGAACACCCACAGCAAAGAAGCTTGGTTAACTATGAACAACTAGAAAAAGTGAAGGAACTGAAGAATGGAAACTCGACAGGGGAAAAAAGGCTATAGGCCAGAGGAAATTTAAACTGTGAGGGAAGGAATAAAATAGTTGGAGATAGAATGAGGGCTGAGAAAGGAAGTGCATGAAGAGGTCAAGAAAAGAGTTACAGTACGGGAAAGGTCAAGAGGAAGAATGAGACTGTACAAAAGGGTAGCAAATCACAGGGAAGGAGTGGAGGACATTGTTATGTCACAACACTGTTCCTAAGACATAACAGAAAAATGATATACTTATGCAATAATATGGCTTTATTGCCAGAATGTGACTTAGGAGCGTTAAAACACAGAAAGACATGTACATTTGTTGTATTGCTTTGAACCCTCAAATTCCTCATTGCAGAAATGCATAAGAGTTGAAAAGGTTAATTCATAGAACCTGAATTCCTCAATCTACTCTTCATTGTTCTACTCTGCCAATTTAACAGAACTAGGCAACCTGGACTTGCATCATTAGGAAAATGGGATAACAGGAGTACTGTTTGCCTTTAAATTTGAAAAAACCAAACAAAAACACAATACCAGTTTTAATATAGTCTATTGAGCTTTTAAAAGATTAACAGATATCTGAAATAGTTAAAATGTTAAATGTTTCTTGAATCACATCAAATGAATATTAAGCTTATGCAAATCTTTTTAAAATCCTGTTTTAATTCTTCTGCACAATATGGAATCCTATAACATTTTATTTACACAGCACAGTAAAAGAATGATTATATATCCTCTCAGACTCCTAATAAATTAAATAAAACAAAAAAGTCAAAATCATTTAAAACAGAAATTTTGGAATCAGAAGACTTTTAAATAATTTTGGAATTTCAGTGTTCATGGCCACACTATTCAGGCAGAAATAAAACGTACAGTACTTTACATGTGCGAATTTATGCACTACTCTCTAAAAGCTGGCTAGATGCCATTTTATCATTGATAGAGTAGCTTCAAATTCCATTCACAGTGCAAATGCAGTTGCACTGAATCCAGCACTATAAGCGCGCCTACATGTTATTATGGGAAATAGTGGAAAATTTCACAGGCTGACATCCAGAATGTCTGCGGTTCTTTTTCATATTTCTTTCTTCCTGCAAAGCAGTTATTAGACCAGTAGTCAAAATTTTTTAAAGCTGGAAATTTCCACTGTTTTTTTTTTTAAACTAGCCTTCTCAAATATAAATTGCAAAATATTTCAAAATTCCAGCATAACAGAAATAATAACTCAGAAAAGAATTAAAATATATATCTCCAAATTAGAGTGAGGAGATTAGTAAGAAACAAGGTAAGTGTCACCCTTTCTAAGTAAGAAACAGTATTTCTGAGGGAGATACTTAGGCAATTTAAGGTTAAATACTGAATGTATTCATATTAAATAATTAATAGGCACACTGTGAAGCTGATATTTTCTCATTAGCTTATACTGCAGGCATTCAAAAACTAATACAAGTCCGTAGAATAGTTAAGCATAGAAACCACATGAAAAAAGACGTATGTATGTACATGTGCACAGAGCAAAACGAGTACAAGGGGTCTTAAAAAATTCATGGCAAGATTTGTATTATCTCTTGATTCAATTTTTCCATGAACTTTTTGAAGTACTCTCACATATTCTATACTAATAGAGGTAAGCCATAAAGATTGGGTATTTCAGTGAGGGTTAGAAGACAGAATAATGACAAAAGCTCACAGGCAAGATTCAGTGTTTTCAGTTAGGTTTTCAGCACCTTTTCAGTAGGAGAATACCAGACTAACGTAGTCAAAGTTTTTCATTTTAATTTTTAATAATAAAGAAAGAAACAGACAAGGACTTATGGTTCATTTTTATTAAAGAAATAAAAAAGATTAAGTCCCAGACACTTAAAATTAAATGGAGTAGAAAACAATTTACTATGTTTAAGAACTGATAAATAATTTTTTCTTCCCACTTATATGGATTAAAGAATGAGGTCTATAGTACATGTTTACATAACTGTTATTCAAGCTTTAAAACACTTGTTATTACCCAAATTACATATGACCAAAGACATATATACAATACGTATTTTTAAAACAACAAATCAAAACTCTTACAACTCAGTGACAAAAAGGCAACCTAATGTAAAAAGAGGGAGGGGAAGAGGGCCGGCCCATGGCTCACTTGGGAGAGTGTGGTGCTGATAACACCAAGGCCATGGGTTCAGATCCCTATATAGGGATGGCAGGTTAGCTCACTTGGGAGAGCGTGGTGCTGACAACACCAAAGTCAAGGGTTAAGATCCCCTTACCGTTATCTTTTCTTTAAAAAAAAGGGGGGGGAGAAAAGGGGGGCAAAAATTTGAATGACACTTCATCAAAGAAAGTGAAAGGAATTTCAAATTAAAATCACAATGAGATACCACTGCATATCTACCAGAATGGCTAAAAAAAGAATGTTAGTACTAAGTGCCAGTGAGAATGCAAAACTGGAACTTGGAGACACTGCAGGTGAGAACACAAAATGGTATAGCCACGAAGGTGAACAGTTTCACAGTTTCTTATGAAGTTAAACATGTATTTATCATATGACTCAGCAATCCCACCTCCTGATTTGTCCAAGAAAACGAAAACTTATGTCTACACTAAGACTTGTATTCAAATGTTTATAGTAACTCTATTCATAATAGTCAAAAACTAGAAACAACACAAATGTTGCTCAACTGCTAAGTGGATAAACAAACTGTCATATATTATCAATATACAGTATTGTATATATACAATACTCAGCAATAAAAAGAATAGAACTCCTGATATATACAAAAACATGAATGAATCTCACAGAATTAGGCTATGCAAAGAAGCCTGACACATCACAGTATATGATTCCAATTATATGAGATTTATATGAAATTCTAGAGAAGCTAAAGCTATATTGATACAAAGCAGATCAGCAGACCTATAACTAACATCTTACTTAATGTTTACTCCCTAAGATTAAGAACAAGACAAAGATACCTACTCAGTGTTGTACTGGGGGTGCTAGCCATCACAATAAAGCAAGAAAAAGAAGTGGCATACTGAATACAAAGGAAAAAATAAAATTGTCTTTTATCACAGGCAACATGATCACCTATATATACAACCCTAAGAAAACTACATAAAAGCTACTAAAATAAATGAGTTCAGCAAGGTTACAAAATAATAGGTGAATACACAAAAATCAATTTTTTTTTCTTTTGGCAGCTGGTGGGTGTAGGGATCCAAACCTTTGACCTTGCTCTTACAAGATTGCACTCTTCAAAAATCAATTCTATTTCTATATACTAGCAACAAATTATTGGAAATTGAAACTTAAAAGCAGCACTATTTACAGTCACATTCAAAATTATGGAAGTTAGTGATAAATCTGACAAATGGTGTATAAGATCTGAACATTGATAACTACAAAACACTGCTGAAACATATTAAAGACCTAAATAAGTGGAAATATATATAATGTCTTCATGGAACAAAAGGCACAGTATTGTTAAGATGTCAATTCTCTCCATATTGACCAGTTCATTCAATAAAATCACAGTCAAAATCCCAACAGAGATCTTACAGACATCAATAAGTTGATTCTAACAATTACATGGAAACACAAAGAACCTAAAATAGGCAAAACCATTTGAAAAAGAACAAAGTTGAAAGACTACCTGATTTCAAGACTTCAATAATCTAGACAGTATGGTACTGGGGTAGAGACAGATACTGATACATTTGCATATATAGATAGATCTACCAATATAGACAGATCTATATCTAGACAGATAGATGGAATAGAAGAAAGTCTAAAAATAGACCTACCTATACATGGTTAATTGATTTTCAACAAGGGTGCCAAGTCAATTCAATAGGCAATGTATAATCTTTTCAACAAATTATGCTGGAAAAATTTGATAGCTATATACCAAAACATGAACCTCAACCCTTACCTCATACCATATACAAAAATTAACACAAATAAATCACAGGCCTAAAATTAAGAGCTAAAATTATAAAACTTCTACAAGAAAGCATAAGAGAAATTTTTTTTTTTTTTTTTTTTGGGCAGTTGGCCAGTTTGGGGATCTGAACCCTTGACACTGGTGTTACAACACGAGAAAATCTTAATGACCTTGGGTTTGGCAAAGATTACTTAAATGCAACACAAAAAGCATGAACAATAAAAGAAAAAATAAATCAGTTAATTCTAATAACATTAAAACATTTGCTCTTCCAAAAACACTTATGAAAATGAGAAGACAGGCCACAGACTCAAATTATTTGTAAGACATATATCCAAACAAAGTTTTGCAACTAAAAGAAAGAACTCTTAAATCTCAGTAAGAAGATAAACAATCCAACTAAAAAACAGGCAAAGTTATAAACAGACACTTCACAAAAAAAGGCATACCAATGGCAAATAAGTACAAGAAAAGAGGGCCAGCCCGTTGCTCACTCAGGAGAGTGTGGTGCTGATAACATCAAGGCCACAGGTTCGGATCCCAATTAGGGATGGCCGGTTAGCTCACTTGGGAGAGCATGGTGCTGACAACACCAAGTCAAGGGGTAAGATCCCTTTACACTCATCTTTTAAAAAAAAGAAAAAGAAGAGAAAAGACACTCAACATCAGCCATTAGAAAAGCTAAAATTAAGGGCTGAGCCCGTGGCACACTCGGGAGAGTGCGGCGCTGGGAGTGCTGGGAGCGCAGCGACGCTCCCACCGCGGGTTCGGATCCTATATAGGAATGGCCAGTGCACTCACTGGCTGAGTGCCGGTCACGAAAAACACACACAAAAAATAAAATTAAATTAAATTAAATTAAATTAAACCCACAATGAGATACCAATGCACACCCATTAAAATAGCTAACATTAAAAAGACTAACCATACCAAGTGTTGGTGAGGACATAGAACAACTGGAATTATTACACATTGCTGGAAGAAATGTAAAATGGTACAACCCCTTTGAGAAACAGCTGGCAGTTTCTTAACTTTTAAATACTGAACATACACTTAAGCATATAACCTTTCCACTCCTGGGTTCTACTTAAGAGAAATGCCAGGATATTTCCACACAAAGCCTCGTACACAAATAGGCAGAAAACTTCCTTTTTTGATAACCAAAACTGGAAACAACACAAACGTTCATTGATAGGTAACTGAATAAATAAATTGTAATATACCCATAAAATGGAATAGTACTAAGCAAAAAAAAAAAAAAATCTAAAAAATGCAAGCTAATCTTTGGTGACACAATGCATAGCAGTATTTGCCTGGAGATGAGGAAGGGATGGATTATAAAGGAATACAAGGGAACTTTTGGATATGGATATTTGGAGGTAATGGATATTTCCATCATTGCAACTGTGGTGATGAATTCATGGCTGAATACATGTCTAAGCTCAAAATGTACAACTTAAATACATACAGTTAATTGTGTGTCGATTATACCTCAATAAAGTTGGGGGGGCGGGAAATATAGTGATAGAAAGCAGATAGTGATTGCCTGGGGCAAGACGGGAATTGACTACAAAGGGGCAAGAAGGAACCTTCTAGGGTAATGGAAATGTTCTGTTTCATGATTGTGGTGGTGATAACACAACTGTTTAAATCTGTCAAAATTCAAACTGCACACTTAAAATGGTTGAATTTTATCATTAGTAAATTATACCACAGTAAAGATTTTTAGAAATTAAAAAATACATACCTAAATTTTATACAGGTACATTTAAAGTTCTTTAAACACACTAAAAGGAATAAATATATATATAGTCACAACATATTATAGTTTACCACCTCATTAACCAATGCTAACCAGCAATTTGACATCCTAACTGGTTTGTGGTTAGTTTTTTTGTTTTATTTTATGTTAAAAAAGATAAAAAAGCATTAAAAAAAACACATGAAAGGGTTTTTTTAATTCATCAGATCAAAAAATTTGATATTACTTCAGGATTAGGAAAACAGTGCATTCCACTTCCATACTCTGTTGGTGGATTTATAAACTAATATAACCCCTACTGGGAGCAAGCTGTAATATCTTTTTAAATTCATACTCTTTGACTCAGCATTATACTTCCAAAAAAAATCATATACTTTATAACAAAACATTGGAAGGAAATATGTATGAGAATATTTACTTACAGCTTTGCTTGTAGTGATATGAAACTGGATAAATTATGATATATCCATACAATGAAATACCGTGTAACCATTAGAAAGTTCTAGGCAGCTATAAATCATACAGATATGAAACCTTCTCCAAGATCATTTAGAAAGTATATACAGTCTAGAATAAGTCTTTTGTTTGTTTGTTTGTTTGCTGCTTGTTTTGCGGGGGCAGCTGGCCAGTACAGGATCCAAACCTATGACTTTGGTGTTACCAGCACCACGCTCTCCCAAGTGAGATAACTGGCCAGCCCCAGAATAGGGTTTCTGACTGCCAGTTACACAAGCGTGTTAATTTTATAATTTATCAGGCTGTACTTGTGCGCTTCTCTGAATGTATGTCATACATCAATATAAAGTTTACCAAAAAATGTGGGGAAAATGCATTAGACTTAAAAGCTGTTAAGTGTATGCGTATACATATCCCTAGACTCAGGTAACAATGGTTGCCTCTGCTCAGGGGAGGGAGAGGTGACTGGAAGACAGTTAAGGAAGGATGGCTTACTTTCCACTCTATACCCTTTGGTACCTTTTGAATCTGTCCCATGTGCACCTGTTATATATTTCAAAAATATTTTTTAACTGAGACCATTTGCGGCTGTATCTTTGAATGAGTCTAGGTTTTCTTACTATAGAAATAAAGAAGAAGCAGAGATGGATTTAGGTCCACAATAGTTCTTCATAACCCAATTTCAAATTTTATATATAACACAACAGTCTTATTCTCACTGCCTTTATAACTGGTAAACAGTATAAATTTCAACTGAGAAAACAGATTTATAACAGAACCATCTTTCCTATTTTGAATAAGGTTTGCACGAGATTCATTTTTTTGAAAAAGGTTATACAGCACGTAAGTTTGAAAAACTCAATTAAATGAAATAATGTACATTAAGCATACAACACTGTCCAGGCACACAGGCATTCAATAAATGGGGCTTTTATTATCAATATTATCAATAAATGATAGCTTTTATCATTTACACATAAGAATATGAACCAGAATATAAATCAGAACACAGGGAAGAGAATTTTGTTGGAGATAAGAGGGTGGAAGTCAGAGCAAGGGAGACTTAACAGCAATGGAAGTATAAGCTATACAGATATAACTAAGGACATGATGGTGGAAATATAGAGTCAAATTATGAAAGTTTTTGGGAGCTCCATGGAAAGCAGTTTCAAACTCTTAGACAATGAAGAACAATGGAAGGTTTCAAGCCTTCAAGCAGTTCAAGCAAATGAAGGGATAAGTTTTTAAAAGATAAATAAAGGAGAAACTGGCACTCTCATGAACAATGAGACATAAATTTAGTACACAGTAGCACCCCCCCACTTATCTGCAGAGGTTGCATTCCAAGACCCCCAGTGGATGTCTGAAACAGTGGATATTACCACACTGTATACTGTTTTTTCCTATACAATAGAGGATACTTCAAAAGGTTTGTGGAAAAACAGAATGGGAAGATAATATGAATCTTTCCATGATGAATGTGAAGTATCCTCCTACATACACATAATAAAATTTAATTAACAAATTAGGGCTGGCCAGTGAGCTCAGTTGGTTAGAGTGCCACCTTGTAACACCAAAGTCAGGGGTTCAGAACCTCTTACAGGCCAGTGCCAAAAAAAAAAAAAAAAAAAAAACAGGAAGAGTAAGAGATTAACAACAATAATAAAATAGAACGATTATAACAATATACTATAATAAAAGTTATGTGAATGTGGTCTTTCTTGCAAAATATCTTATTGTACTGTACTCCTCCTTGTTGTGAGGATTTAAGATAATCAAATGCCTGCATAATGAGATGAAGTGAGGTGGCTGATGTACGCATTGTGACACAGTGCCACAATGGCTACTATTGACTTTCTATGTCAGAAGAAGGATCATCTGCTTCAGGTGGGTCCCGGACCATCGTCAGGATGATGTCAATGGCTGGATGCCAGGAGCAGACAATGTTGATAACTAACGGGTGGGTAGCATCTACAACTAGCATCTACAGCGTGGATTCGCTGGACAAAGGGATGATTCACATCTGGACAGGACAGAGCAGGGACAGAGCAGGACAGAGCAAGATTTCATCATGCTACTCAGAACGGTGCACAATTTAAAACTTTAAATTGTTTACTTCTGGAATTTTCCATGTAATATTTTCGGACCACAACTGACCAAGGATAATTGAAACCATGGATCAAGGGGGGGACTACTGTAACCTCTTTGTAGGCAACTGGAAAAGAGCCATTAAAGTTTTAAGTATACATTTCCTTTGATTCATAAATTTCACTTCCAAGATTTTTGTACTAAGATATACTCACACCAGGACTCAGATCTACATACAGTTCACTGCAGCAGCATTCAAAAAAGTGAAAAACTGGAAACAGCAATGAAAAACTCATTAAATAAGTTCTACCAAATCCATTCATAGAATGGATTAGTATTAACACCAAGGTCACAGGTTTGGATCCCCGAACCAGTCAGCAGCCCAAAAAAAAAAAAAAAAAAGAATGGATTAAGTATATGGCCTTTTACAAATGTGAAGTAGAGAAGACTCTCCACGTTCTTCTGTTTCTTCTGTTAAGTGGAAATAGTGGGAGCCCACTATGCTACCATTTGCTCATTAAAAATAAAGCGTGAAGGCTGGCCAACAAGCTCACTTGGTTAGAGCACGGTATTGGTAACACCAAGGTGAAGGATTTGGATTCCCGTACCAGCCAGCTGCCAAAAAAATAATAGTGAGAGAGGGGGAGAGAAAAGGGAAAAAGAAATAGAAGAGAGAGATACATGATCATATGTATAGAATATCCTCTAATAGTAATAACCTTAGAGACAGATAACTATAAAGACCAACAACCTTTAGCTACCCCTCCCAAAGACCAAAGACCTTATTTTCCACAGTATACCTTTTTGTACAGTCTAGACTTTACCATGTGTATGCTTTCTTTACAATTCAAAAAATATTAATTTTTATATATTTTTTACTATAACTAAGCACTACTGAATAAGAGACATGGGACAAAGAAGAGATAGAAGCAGCAATTAATTCTCCCTAAGTCTACTCCATCTCTTCCATGAAGTTTTCCCTAACAACCACAGTTCAAAATGTCCTTTTCTTCTTCTGAACTTCTGAACCAGTTATTTAAGTTGATGCAACTATGTTTTTCAATTATACTGTTTCTCAACTAGATTATAAACTCCTAGATCACAAAGGGATTCTAATGCCCAAGTGATGCACAATTCTTTGAAAAACAGTAGTACTGAACCCCACAGATACATACAATCAACTATGTTTCAATAAAAGAAAAACAGTGGTACTAAATAAAAACATATGAACTACTTAAAGAAGAACTGTCCAATCCCAGGCAATTGGGAAAATGTGGAATGTACTTTTAAGGCCCAGACATGACATATCTGGGATAACTCAATGAGGCAGACCTAGGTCTCAAGCAAATCCTTAAGACTCTTTAATTTTACCTCAATTTACAGGCAGAAAAACTGACTTGAGAGTTGAATTCTAATAACTTGTCACATTCAAACACCCAGTATTTTGGGGGACCTAAAATTAATATAATTGAAAAGAAAATAGAGGATTTTTAAAAGCTTACAAAAGGAATGGATGACTTGAAGGAATACCTTCAAGAATCTGCCCCACCAATCAATAAATACTGACTCATATGCACGTGAACAGATAATTAAGATTCATATCAGGAAATATTCATATTATATAACATAGTTGTGTTGGTCTGGTAAATGTACTTATGAGATGGGATCTGAGATGAGCCCTTAATAACTAGACTAGATAGAAAGGGAGAAGAGGCAGAAAAAAAATCAGCATGACTGAAACAAGGGCAAATAAGTCAGAAAGACTGACAAAAAGACTGTGATATGAACTGAATATTAGGTTAAGGAATTTGGATTGTATTCCACAGGTTTTTGTTTTTTTGGGTTTTTTTTAAAGATGACCAGTAGGGCATCTTAACTCTTGACTTGGTGTTGTTAGCACCACGCTCTCGCAAGTAAGCCAACTGGCCATCAAAATATAGGTATCCAAACCCATGGCCTTGGTGTTATCAGCACCACACTCTCCCAAGCGAGCCACAGGCCGACCCTTCCACAGGTTTTTAAGCAAAAATGTAATCAAAATGGTTCTTAATAAGATTAAACTGGCAAAAGTATGGAGAGAACTAAGGAAAAAGTAGAGACTAATTTGAAAGCTATTATGATAATCCAGAAATAAAGTGCCTGAACTAGAGTTTCAGGAAAATATTTTTAAGAAAAATACATCAATAAAATTCTACAAAAACAAAACCAGTTTATTCAATACCATCAACTCACTTAGCATTCACTGAATATTTAAAGGATCCAGTCGTGAAATCTTGCTGTGCCTTTGCTAACGATTCCCACAAACAACAAATGTACTCTCTCCATATTAAAATCTTACTTTTCAAAGTCCTGCACCCTGATCACCTGGTCAGAAGTAGTCCCTTTCCTCCTCTGAACTTCTCTACAATCTCTACAGGCAAAATTGACTTATCACAGGTTGCCCTGTACTAGAGTGATGCTAGTACCTGATTGTGTTCAACTTGGAGGTAAAAAATCTTATTAACTCTCATAGTGCATTAAATAGAAAAATCTTAACACTCATTAAATATGAGGGGGGCGGAGGGAGTGGGCAGCAGCCAAGCAGTAGCAATTAAAGGTGACTGAAGTTTAAGGACTCACAGCTAGAGAATGGTGGTAGGGAAATTCAGTTTAAAAAAAGAGTCACATGTGGGAGTTATTTTGTACTTTGGGGGAAAGAAAAGAGAGACTGGAGGTTACTGGACAAATTTGAGATGACAGGTTTACCTAACTTGGGATCCATACACCTATGGCTTTCACCATTCTAAATGTGGTTCTGTACCTTGAAAGTAGCTTCCTAAATTCTATTTTATTAATTCCTGATTAAATTATTTCTAAAGCAGCACAATAATATACTGTCTTCTTATATGAAGAAGACACCGCTGACCCTCCAATGGATGCAAAAAATGTATGAGTTCTTTTTCCTCACTGGTGGACACATTTTTCTAGATGCAACTAAATACCTGCTCCAACAGCAGTGGAGACAACAACCTTGACTGAGATAAAAATATTGTCATAGGCTTGTGAGGGGAACCGAACCCTTGACCTTGGTATTATAACACCACATTATTTTTTTTTTTTTTTTAAAGATGACCGGTAAGGGGATCTTAACCCTTGACTTGGTGTTGTTAGCACCACACTCACCCAGTGAGCTAACCGGACATCTCTATATGGGATCCGAACCCACGGCCTTGATGTTATCAGCACCGCACTCCCCCAAGTGAGCCACAGGCCGGCCCTATAACACCACATTAAAAAACTGACAGATCTAACCAGCCAGCCACCAAAAAGCAAAAATAAACAAACAGTATTGTCATAAAACACAGCTACCAACAAGCAGGTAAAGAGGAAAGAGATGAGACTGGATGGAGCAGAGGATGTGTAATCTAAAGACAATTTGGTGAAGATACTGAGTAATTTTTAAAACATTTTCAAATAAAGTTGTCATGGGGCTAGCTGGTTAGCTCATTTGGATAGCTGTGGTGTTATAACACCAAGGGTTTGGATCCCCATACCAGCCAGCCACCAAAAATTAATTTTAATTTTTTTTTTTTTGGTGGGTTGTCAAATTTCAGTCTCAAAACAAAATCAAGCTGATATACCTACTCTATAGCTACTCTAATTTATTGATTAAATTCAATAATCCATTTCACTGGTGACAGCTTTACTGAATAAAGAAAATATTTTAATTTCTTACACCAGAGGAGGAGATCGAAAATTACACACACACACACACACACACACACACACACACACACACACACACACACACGTGCCCTTCCCACTTATAGCACACACTATGGTGAAATCTGTAGTTCAAAGTCACCCTGTCCCCAAACTCTTTATGATGAGTCAGCACTGAAGCTGCATCTGACTTTACACCATTCTCTGGTATAAACAGCTTAATTCATTTAATGTCTGATCAAAAAAATTTAAATAAAAGGCCATTCTACATATCTATATAATGCCATAAGTTTATAGAATTTTCTAAGGTAAGGAACCTTGGAAGATCATACAGTGCACTCCTTTATTTTATAATAAATTTTTTTAAAATACAGACCTAGAGAGATTGATTTGCCCAAAGCTTACAGTACAAGCTTACAAATTAGTCTCTTTACTGGTAAGTATTCTTTGCAAAGTAACAAGCTAACACCTAGTATTGATCAGATACCAAAAGGAAAAAAAATATTTAAAGGTTTTCACATGCAGATTATTTTTTTAACTTAAAGTTCTGTTTTAAACTCAGCATACGATCATGCTGCTTTTCCTACTAACAACAATTAACTTTCACTTATAAAAATGTCAGCAGCGGACACTTAGATTATGATAAACATTTGTTCTCAAAGTAAAGATAATTTGGTTTTAGATTTCACTTAAACAGAAGAGCAAAGAATATTTACTCTAAAAGTCCCCCACTTGTTTTTGGTTTTTGTTAAAACCCTTTCTTCCCCCTCCCCATGCTTTCTCCTCTTTTGTACTAAAGTTCTCAAATGCATGAGATGGAGGAACAATACCACAATACAACTGAAGGCTTCCTGCAGTCATTATTCTTAAGACTTGAGAACTTTCAAAACACTGCTTGGGTTGCTTTGAAATTCCCTCTTTCAGATTTTTCCTCCTTCATGGAACTTCTATTTACAAGAATGACTTCGAAAATCTCTTGATGCACCCAATCAAAATTCTCTAAGCAAACTAAAAATGCTAGCCTTAGATATGAAAGCGGGATGTAAATGCCTGAAGTTTGGTTTGGTTTGGCACCAATCTAAAAGCATAGGACAAAAAGAAAGAAGTACGAGTATATTTCTGACCAAGCATAAGAACAGTTGTTTTTTTTTTATCATATGTATAAATTAAACCTGTTTCTGAAAAATTCCATATTTATATAGAGTGTCTCAAAGTTAAAGACTACAATATTACCATCACTTTTTTCTTTTAACAATACCATTTAGAGACATAAAGGTTTAAAACTACATTGAGCTGAAAAGGGCCAAGTCTGCTACTACTGTAAGAAAATTTCATACTAAAATGAAATATATTCATTTATATTTAAACGTTGTTGGGGACAAAAAAAAATTATCAGCAGTAGTCACCTGAAAACCTGGGGAATTTCCCATTTCCTCTGACACACTTTGATGGTGGCAGTACTTACTAATAAACTTATCAGGTTGTTGAGATAAACCAATGCAGCTATTCAAGACACTGGGGGGAGGGAGGTATAAATCAACTGCCTAGCTCAACATGGGTTCTTTTCTTCTTAAAGGCAAAAGCATTAAAAACAGAAGGTTCATGAGTAACAACTTGTCAAATTGTTACAATAAATAGAAAATTTTCCAACAACTCTAACACCTCTAACAAAAACAAAAAGACCAATTTTAAACAAAATTTAATAAAGCCTAATCCCAGTACAACAATTTAGCTAGTCCCCTGGAGTTTGTTATAATGGGATTTAACCTGTACACTCAACATTCAATTAACCATAAGGCTTATCCTAATTGAGGATTATGCTGACTTCTGCAGTCCTTTCCCATCTATCCATCTACCACTCCAATTTAGCTGCCATAGCTACCAAAAGCAAAGCCCCAGGGAGCAGATTATCCATTACTCTGTGATACCCAAGCCAATACTCCCTTGTCAGCATTATGTGGAAAATCAAGAGTTAAATTTAGTAATCTAATCAGCTGATTTCCAAAAAGTGAAGCTTCATAACCTTCACTCACAGCCTCTAACCAAGGAAATGAAACATTTCAACAGAATACCTTCATAAGAACAGCAGACAAATAAAGTCACATCCTTTCCTAGAACATATCAAAAAATTAACAGAAAAGAAAAAATACGACACAGATGTTCCTAACAAAAAATTTTTTAAAAAAAGCTAAATAGAAAAGACACTAGGGCCGGCCCATGGCTCACTTAGGAGAGTGTGGTGCTGATAACACCAAGACCATGGGTTTGGATCCCTATACAGAGATGGCCGGTTAGGCACTGGGTGAGCATGGTGCTGACAACACCAAGTCAAGGGTTAAGATCCCCTTAACAGTCATCTTTAAAAAAAAGAAAAGAAAAGGCACTAATAATCCATTTGCTCTTAGAACATTATTTTAAATAGGTAAAACCTTTTTGACAGTCAGGTCAGACTCCTCTCCTCTGCCTCTAGGCCGCAAAGCTTACTACACAATTAGTTAAATAAACCTTTATTACCGCTCCCACTGTAAATTGACCTAGGCCAGCAGTACCTACCAAACTGAATTAATGTTGACAAAGTTAGGAACTGGCAGTATACATTCTAAGAAAATTATCCAGTTTGTGGATAAATCTGCCTTCTCGATACTGTAGGTCTTCCTATCTGCTCCTGCTGTGTATCTTCTGGCCATTTTCCTGTTCATTTAACAACTCTCCACCAGAAGGAAGGAGAGGGAAAGACAATTAAATTCAAGTCAATTCCATCATATGTTAGAGGGCTGAAAATAAGGTTAGGCTGTGGATAAATTATATTCTAACCCCAAAATCATCTTTTCCCAGAGACCCTCTCAGAAAAAACAATGGACCAAATGAATTTACCCAGCAAATACTAACAAACTAATGGAATAAGCCTCATTACAAAAGCCTCCTCCACTTTGTGAGATGTTCACTTTGTAATCCCCTCCCCCACTCCAAAAAGCACTTCTAAAATGGGAGAAAATGTCTATATTTTACTTCAGCACTCAAATCTCAAAACTATCCCCGAGAATCTAAGCTAACATACGTCACCTTTTTCTCTCGATCTGTTGAACTATGAGAAAAAAAAGAAGAAAAAGTTAACATACATTTCCAATACTAATTTTCTGCTCCCAGAGCTTAATAATGCAAAAAAGAAGTATTCTGTACCATGAAGTATAATAAATTCAAAACAAACTGGTACAGGTAATCTGATTTAACCTATGAGAAACTATAGTACTTCTTCAATCATGATCAACAACTCTCCTGTTTTTCTAGTACTAGGTAGCATTAACAGTAACAATTGTATTTAATTGTGGCCAATTTGCTCTGTAGACAATCAGCCACTGGAGGCTATACTCATTTTAGACTTACAACAAATTAAGTTTTCAAAAGTACCCTACATCCTCTGGCCAAGATTTAAAATTATATGGTCTAAAACATTGCAAAAAGAAACCCTAAAGCCATTTATTTTAACAACAAATGAGGGACAGGACAATAGTAGGGTTTTTTAGTTTTGTTTTGTTTTTTAAATCTTACACTATTGTCCAAACTAAAAGATATTTTTAAATTACTCTTAAAAAGACTTCTCAAGGGGCCGGCCTGTGGCTCACTCGGGAGAGTGCGGTGCTGATAACACCAAGGCCACGGGTTCGGATCCCATATGGGGATGGCCGGTTTGCTCACTGGGTGAGCGTGGTGCTGACAACACCAAGTCGAGGGTTAAGAGCCCCTTACCGGTCATCTTTTAAGAAAAAAAAAAAAAAAACTTCTCAAAAACATAGTAATCTTCAAGTTAAACAGAACTACTCTAAAACCATACTGTAATGCACAAAAGACTAAATTCTTAAAAAAAAAAAAAAAAAAAAAAAACTTTTTCTCTTTAATGTAATGTCCCTGACATAGCAAGGAAGCTTTTTTCAAAAGATCAGTCAAGAAAACACTAAGCAACCATTTCAAGAACAACTTTTTATTTACAAATCTCCTAGAAAAAGGGTCCAGGGTCCAACAGTACACTCACTCCTTACTGAGTGAATGCTAACTTATCTGCTTAGGGGGTTGGGGGTGCTTACAGAAATAATTTTTACATGGGGGAGGGGATGCACAGTACAATCACTTTCAAAATATAGTGAAGTTATTTTTATATAATCTCTAATAATCCACCTCTAATATCACTGAATTTTTAGTGAACTGTTTTTTAAAACAACTATTCTAAGACTTAGAAAAATGGAAACCTTGTTGATTATGCTGAAACCGTTTTGCATTTTCAAAGCCTCTGTAGTTAAGGAATATTTTATGATTGAAACATTTCCTATAACTGCTGTAGAAACGTTACAACCTTCCATTTAATCCACAATCCCCATCTCCAAAATGTACTTCTATATGTCAAATATACCAAAGGCTAGCACACGCCTTTTTTCTTTTTTCAATGCTGATTGGACAATTAAGTCATTTCTATCGATACATAAAATACCCCTGTAATTTGGGATCACAGGCAATTTAGATTACCGCTCATTTAAATGCAGAACCTGAAGCAACCTCCAGTGACAGGAGCTATAGTGTTCAATATCATTTTACATGTTACAAACAGAGGCTTCATCTTACCTACAAACAATGAACCCTGGCAGGATTCTTCATCCTAAAGCCCCAGATTGTTATTTCTTTAAGGGTGTCAATAGATAAGGCAACAAACCAATAAGTTAAGACGAGCTATTCTAATACCTACCAACATTTTTTTTTAAGACAGTAAAAAGAAAACAGTATTCCCACCACATTTTCCCTTTCTTCTATTCATATTATTACCCTGCTTTTAGTATCCAACAGGGGTGTGTTACAAATGAAAATCTTAAAATAATTATTCCAAAGACCAAGGATACTCTATAAACCATTAACAGTCGTTACCTCTGAGAAGGAGAAATTGGAGGGTTTGGAGTGGAAGATTCATTTTTAAAGGTTTTTGTACCTTTCCAATTGGCTATCATATGGAATTCTAAATAAACAATAATATGAAATTTTTTCAAGAACAAACAACAGTTCACGAACTTACGAGTTTCCATTGACATTTTAGCTTACGCAGCATTTGCTAAAATAAAGACCTACGATTTTTCCCCCCAATCATCCACTAAACAACCTGCTGCAACAAATACTGAAGCTTCCTTGCAGCCATGGATCGGTTAGGTGGATCCGAGGAGAGGCATTTAAATCAAGGAGATGCAGCAATCTCACGCGATACGACTACTCCTCTCACTCATCTCATTCAACTCCATTTAAAACCACTGCAGCGAGACAGCTGGTACTAGCCTTCCTGTTTCTTTACAGTACAAGCTTAATAACAAAAATAGGTTGGCTTTAAAGCGCTGCTCAAAAACTGCAAAAAGGAAGTCTTCACATTCGGGAGGGAGAAAAAAGTTTCGACTTCGAAGCAATCTCATGCCTTTCGTGTCATTCCAATTGGGAATCCCGATCTCTTGCCAGCGAGATTCCAAAACGATGCTCTCTCCTTCTCACAACTGCTCTTTTGGTTAACTTTTCCACCTAGACACCCTCAAACTGCCTAGGAAGAAACTGAGCCTCCCAACCACTCGTGGCTCTTTTTTTTTTTTTTTTTTTAAGGCACGCGCAAGGCAAACAATTTAAATCATCACAAATTGAATCAATGTACGTAAGATGATTAGAAATGGGGAAGGCAAAATAAAACAGTAATAATAAAGACGGCCAAACCCCAAATCTAATCCAACTTCCCACTTGCTATTTCCCAGCCTTCACACCAGAGGTAGTAAAATGCCTTTTTATTGAGAAAACTGCTGAGAATCTACCCGAGCCCAAAATGGAAATCCTGCAGTTAATTCGTGTTAAAATATTTTTTAAATGCCCAAGTGCAGGAAGAAGCACAGCAACAAAATCCAACCCGATTCTGAGCAAGGCTTGGCGGCTAAGGTGGGGGTCCGAGCGGCTTTCCCCCCCCCCCAATCCTTCCGAATAACTGCAAAGGACCCAAGGCAGCCGGAGAAAGGGGACGCGGGGAGCTCTCAAAAGCAGCCCCGAGGGCTGAGGGAGGTAGGAGGAAGATAAAACTTTAGGGACAGCAGGGGAAAGTGGGCCCCGGAGGTTTTCCCCCCAAACTCCTCGGGTGACCCCTCCGCGCAGGGACCCTCTCGGACATACGTGCCTGTTGCCGCCCGACCTCGGCTTTCCTCCTCCGGCCGCGGACGCCCCCAGACTGCAGGGAAGCTGCGCGGCCCCGACACCCCAAAAGTACCTCAGCGTGCCCCCCGCCCGGCGCGCCCCTCAGCGCCACGGCGGAGCCGAAGCCGCTGGCTCGCGGCAGCCCCGGGGACTGGCCCTCTTCCCCCCGCCTCGCACTCCACCCCCTTGCCCGCCGCCGCCTCCTCCTTTATCTCCACTCACCGCCCGCCGCCATTTTCCTCGCAGCTCAGCTTTAAGTCGGAAACTCGCCGCTCAGCTCACAGCCGCCACCGCCGCCGCCACCACCGACTCAGCCGCAGCCGCCGCTGTCGCTGTGGAGGGGCTAAGGCGGCAGCGGCTGAAGCCGCGGCGCGGGGGCCACTGGGATATGTAGTCCCGTGGCCACGCCCAGCACTACCGGTCCCAGGGGGCCTTGCGCGGCCGGCCGAGGGTTCCAGCGCCTAGACCCCGGCTTCCGTGGCGGAGGGTGCGGCCACGCGGGACCCTCCGGCCGCCTTCTCTCCCCACCACCTGAGAACCGCTGCGGGGTCCGGAGAACTGGAATGCATTCCTAGCCCTGCCTTTAATTTTTTTCATCCTTGCCTTCGTCCAGTAATATCCAACATTCATGGAGTGTTTATTGTATGCCCAGCACGGATCCTCAAAACAAGCATCCTTTAGGGACAGTGATCATCCTCATTTTCCGTATGAGCAAACTGAGGCACAAGGTCAGAAGCCACGAAGCTGTTCATTAGATGCTAAAGTCACTGGGTGAGAGGTTGTTGGGCAACAGTATATTCACAGTATATTCAGCCTTGAAGTATCATCCCACGGAGTATTTATGACTTACAACAGGGAACAGCTTGCTTTACTCGTACAATGTAGAGATTTGGCAGACGCCACCTTTACCAAGTGATGGATGGATCCTGATAACGACGCGATGGGGAAGGCATTATGCCACCTCTACTATTCTCGCCAAAAAAAAAAAAAAAACATAGCTAACATGAATCCAACCATGGAAAAAATAATCAGACAAATCTAGAATGTGGAACATTCTACAAAACTAGCCTGGACTCTTAAAAATACCGAAACATGAAAGAAGTGAAAACCAAATACAATAGGTGAGACTCGACTGAATCTAGGATAATTTTTCATATTTAAAAAATGGGGATTTATTTGTGGACTTTATATTAGATAATAATATTGAATCAGAATTAAATGTCCTGAATGTGAATAAAATAAAATAATCCAACTACTTACTAGCTCCAATGTCACCACCATCATTTCCCACCTGGACTATTGCAATAGCCTCTTCACTGTTCTTCCTGCTGTCTATTTTCAACACAGCAGCCAGAGGGATCCTGGTAAAAACCAAGTCAGTTTCGGTCCCTTCCAAAATCCTTGCAGTAACCTGGAAAGCCCCACACAACCTGCCTCTCACCCTCCTCTTACCTCTTAAAGCTCATAACCCACTTCTCTTCCACTCACTGCTGTTGTCCAGGTACACTGGATTCCTTGGATGCCTCCAGCATGCTTAGCATAATCCGGCCTCAGAAACCTTGCATTTGCTGTTTCCTCTGCCTAGAACACTTTTTTCCCAGAAAATTCAAATAACCCACTCTGTGGTCATTGTCCAAACGTCACTTCTTCAGTGAGGCTTTTTCTAATGTCTCTATTTCAAGTTCCTGCCTGCTCTGATCCCAGCTTTCCCTATCCTTCTTCCCTGTTTCATTTCTCTACAAAGCACTTTTTATCTTTGGAAACACTACACCACGTATTTTTGTTTACTTGGTATTTTGTTGTCTCTTTTCCTCACAAGAATGAAAAGCTCCATGAAGTTAAGGTCTTGTCTCATTTGTTCCTTGATGTATCCTCAGCGCCCACTACAGAGCTTAGCAATAGCATGTACTCACTCAATATTTGCTGCACAGATGAATTCACTCTGTCATCCAACAATGAATAATAAATACTGTGTTAGATGCTGAGAATCCAGGAATGGCACACTAAGACCTGCATGGTCTTTCCTCTGAACAGCTGCAGCCGTCTCCCAGCTGCTTTCCTCGTTTGTCCCATTGGCTCTCTACAGCCACTCCCCAGAGAGTAACCAGAGGGATCTTTGAAAAATCATATATTAAATCATGCCACTTCCAACCTGAACACCTTTCAATAGCACCCTATTGCATGTGGGATAAAACCTAAACCCTAACTGATTTGGTCTGTGCTTCTCTCTCTGATCTCAATAAATATATCTCTCCTCATTTCTCACCCCATGCCAGACACTAATATTCCTGAACATGCCAAGCACATTCCTGCCTCAGGACCTTTGCACTTGCTGTTCACTTTTCTGGAATTTTCTTTCTTCCCAGCTTGCTCTCTATTGTATTCAGATCTCTGCTGCAATGTCTCCTCCTCAGGTAGAACTTCTAAAGCACTAAACATCGGTGCACGTGCACACACGCACACATGCACACACAGTCACATCATCCTTTCTTTTTTTTCTATTTTCTTTTTTTTTCTTAATTTTATTTTGTCGATAAACAATTTGGTTGATTATTGTGGCCCATGACCGAAATCTCCCTCCCTCCTCCCTCTCCCCTTTCCCACCCAACAATGTCCTTTCTGCTTGCTTGTCGTATCAACTTCAAGGAATTGTAGCTGTTCTGTCTTCTTCCCCCCACCCCCCGGTTTTGTGAGTGTGTGTGTGTGTGTGTGTGTGTGTGTGTGTGTGTGTGTGTGTGAATTTATTTATTTATTTTTAGCTCCCACCAATAAGTGAGAACATGTGGTATTTCTCTTTCTGTGCCTGACTTGTTTCTCTTCATATAATTCTCTCAGGGTCCATCCATGTTGTTGCAAATGGCAGTATTTCATTCGTTTTTATAGCTGAGTAGTATTCCATTGTGTAGCTATACCACATTTTCCTTAACCACTCATCCGATGATGGACATTTGGGCTGGTTCCAACTCTTAGCTATTGTAAAGAGTGCTGCGATGAACATTGGGGAACAGGTATACCTTCGACTTGATGATTTCCATTTGTCTGGGTATATTCCCAGCAGTGGGATAGCTGGGTCATACGGCAGATCTATCTGCAATTGTTTGAGGAACCTCCATACCATTTTCCATAGAGGTTGCACCATTTTGCAGTCCCACCAACAATGTATGAGAGTTCCTTTTTCTCCGCAACCTCGCCAACATTTATCGTTCAGAGTCTTTTGGATTTTAGCCATTGTAACTGGGGTGAGATGGTATCTCAGTGTGGTTTTGATTTACATTTCCCGGATGCTAAGTGATGTTGAGCATTTTTTCATATGTCTTTTGGCCATTTGTATATCTTCCTTAGAGAAATGCCTACTTAGCTCTTTTGCCCATTTTTTAATTGGGTTGCTTGTTTTTTTCTTGTAAAGTTGTTTGAGTTCATTGTATATTCTGGATATTAATCCTTTGTCAGATGTATATTTTGCAAATATTTTCTCCCACTCTGTTGGTTGTCTTTTAGCTCTGTTAATTGTTTCTTTTGCTGTGCAGAAGCTCTTTACTTTGATACAATCCCATTTGTTTATTTTTCCTTTGGTTGCCCGTGCTTTTGGGGTCATGTTCACGAAGTCTGTGTCCAGTCCTATTTCCTGAAGTGTCTCTCCTACGTTTTCTTTAAGAAGTTTTATTGTTTCATGGTGTGTATTTAATTCCTTAATCCATTTTGAGTTGACTTTAGTGTATGCTGAAAGGTATGGGTCTAGTTTCATTCTCCTGCATATTGATATCCAGTTATCCCAGCACCATTTGCTAAAGAGGCAGTCTCTTCCCCAGTGTATAGGCTTGGTGCCTTTGTCAAAGATCAGATGGCTGTAGGTGTGTGGGTTGATTTCTGGATTCTCTATTCTATTCCATTGATCAGTGTGTCTGTTTTTATGCCAGTACCATACTGTTCTGGTTATTATAGCTTTGTAGTATAGTTTAAAGTCAGGTAGTGTTATGCCTCCAGCTTTATTTTTTTTGCTCAGCGTTGCTTTGGCTATGCATGGTCTTTTGTTATTCCATATAAATGTCTGAATAGTTCTTTCCACTTCTGGGAAAAATGTCATTGGAATTTTGATGGGGATTGCATTAAATTTGTATATCACTTTGGGTAGTATGGACATGTTCACTCTGTTGATTCTTCCAATCCAAGAGCATGGGATATCTTTCCATCTTCTTGTATCCTCTCTAATTTCTCTCAGCAGTGGTTTGCAGTTCTCATTATAGAGATTTTTCACATCCTTGGTTAACTCAATTCCTAAGTTTTTTTTTTTTTTTTTTTTTTGGTGGCTATTGTAAATGGGCAGGCTTTCTTGATTTCTCTTTCTGCATGTTCACTATTGGAGAATAGAAATGCTATGGATTTTTGTGTGCTGATTTTGTATCCTGCTACTGTGCTGAAATCATTTATCACCTCCAAGAGTTTTTTTTTAGAGGCTTTAGGCTGTTCGATATATAGGATCATGTCATCTGCAAACAGGGACAGTTTGACTTCATCTTTTCCAATCTGGATGCCCTTTATTTCCTTCTCATCTCTGATTGCTCTGGCTAGTACTTCCAACACTATGTTGAATAGGGGTGGTGAGAGTGGGCATCCTTGTCTAGTTCCTGTTCTTAAAAGAAAAGCTTTCAGCTTTTCCCCATTCAGGATGATGTTAGCAGTGGGTTTGTCATATATGGCTTTAATTATGTTGAGATACTTTCCCTCTATACCTAACTTATAGAGGGTCTTTGTCATGAATGAGTGTTGAATTTTATCAAATGCTTTTTCGGCATCTATAGAGATGATCATATGGTCCTTGTGTTTGATTTTATTAATATGCTGTACCACATTTATTGATTTGCGTATGTTGAACCAACCTTGCATCCCTGGGATGAATCCCACTTGATCGTGGTGAATAATTTTACATATGTGTTGCTGTATTCTATTTGCTAGGTATTTAGTGAGGATTTTTGCATCTATATTCATCAAGGATATCGGCCTGTAGTTTTCTTTTTTGGTTATATCTTTACCTGGTTTTGGTATCAGGATGATGTTTGCTTCATAGAATGAGTTTGGGAGATTTGCGTCTGTTTCAATCTTTTGGAATAGTTTGTAAAGAATCGGTGTCAATTCCTCTTTGAATGTTTAGTAAAATTCTGCTGTGAATCCGTCTGGTCCTGGGCTTTGCTTTGTTGGCAGCTTTCTGATAACAGCTTCAATCTCCTTTATTGTTATTGATCTGTTCAGATTTTCTACGTCTTCATGGGTCAATTTTGGGAACTTGCGTGTGTCCAGAAATTTATCCATTTCCTCCAGATTTTCAAACTTGTTGGCGTATAGTTGTTTGTAGTAGTCTTGAATGATTCCTTGTATTTCAGATGAATCAGTTGTAATATCGCCTTTTTCATTTCTAATTTTTGTTATTTGAATCTTCTCCCTTCTTTTTTTTGTTAGCCATGCTAATGGTTTCTCAATTTTATTTATCTTTTCAAAAAACCAACTTTTTTTTTTTTTTTTTTTTTTTTGTCTTTTTCGTGACCGGCACTCAGCCAGTGAGTGCACCGGCCATTCCTATATAGGATCCGAACCTGCGGTGGGAGCGTCGCTGCACTCCCAGCGCCGCACTCTCCCTAGTGCGCCACAGGCTCGGCCCAAAAAACCAACTTTTTGATTCATTGATCTTTTGTACTGTTTGGGGCGTTTCAATTTCATTCAGTTCTGCTCTGATCTTAATGATTTCTTTCCGTCTGCTAACTTTAGGTTTGGATTGTTCTTGTTTTTCTAGATCTTTAAGGTGAAGTGTTAGGTAGTTCACTTGCCATCTTTCCATTCTTCTGAGGTGAGCATTTAATGCAATAAATTTCCCCCTTAATACTGCTTTCGCAGTATCCCACAGGTTTTGGTATGATATATCATTATTTTCATTAGTTTCAATAAATTTTTTATTTCCTGCTTGATTTCTTCTTGGACCCATATGTCATTAAGTAGAATGCTGTTTAATTTCCATGTGTTTGTATAGTTTCCAGAATTTCGTTTGTTATTGATTTCTAGTTTTAATCCATTATGGTCTGAGAAAATACATGGGATAATTCCAATTTTTTTGAATTTGTTGAGACTTGATTTGTGACCTAATATGTGATCTATCCTGGAGAATGATCCGTGTGCTGATGAGAAGAATGAATATTCTGAGGTTGTTGGATGGAATGTTCTGTAGATATCTGCCAAGTCCAATTGGTCAAGAGTATTGTTTAGATCTTGTGTTTCTCTGCTGATTCTTTGCATAGATGATCTGCCCAATATTAACAGTGGGGTGTTCAGGTCCCCTGCTATTATGGTATTAGTGTCTATTTCCTTCTTTAGGTCTAATAGAGTTTGTTTTATAAATCTGGCTGCTCCAACATTGGGTGCGTACATATTTATGATTGTTATGTCTTCTTGATGGATCAGTCCTTTTATCATTACGTAGTGTCCCTCATTGTCTCTTTTTATGGTTTTTAGTTTAAAGTCTACTTTGTCAGATATAAGAATAGCTACTCCAGCTCGTTTTTCTTTTCTGTTTGCATGGTAAATCTTTTTCCATCCTTTCACTCTTAGTCTATGTGAGTCTTTATGGGTGAGGTGGGTCTCTTGAAGGCAGCATATAGTTGGGTCCTCCTTTTTAATCCAGTCAGCAAGTCTGTGTCTTTTGATTGGGGAATTTAAGCCTTTTACATTAAGAGTTGTTATTGAATAGTGTTGATTTATTCCTAGCATTTTGTTGATTGTTGTTTGGTTGTCTTAGGTGTCTTTTGTTCCTTGCTTTCTGATTTACTGTTTGTTTTCTGTGTTTGTTGGTTCCTTAGGTTGTAGATAGCATTTTTGTTTGTTTGTTTTCTCTTCATGAATGCCATTTTTATTATACTAGTGGGTTTTGATTTTTCTTGGGTTTTTATGGCAGTGGTAGTTATTTTTCAGGAACCAAACCCAGTACTCCCTTGAGAATTTCTTGTAAGGGTGGTCGCGTGGTGGTGAACTCCCGCAGTTTTTGTTTGTCTGAGAAATATACTATTTGCCCTTCATTTCGGAAGGATAGCATTGCAGGGTAGAGGATTCTTGACTGACGATCTCTGTGTTTTAGTATTTTGAATATATCATCCCATTCCTTTCTGGCTTTTAGGGTTTGTGATGAAAAGTCTGATGTTAGCCTGATTAGGGCTCCCTTATAGGTGATTTGACGCTTCTCTCTTGCAGCTTTTAAGATTCTCTCTTTGTCTTTGAGTTTTGTCAATTTGACTATAACATGTCTTGGAGAGGGCCTTTTGGGTTGAATACGTTTGGAGATCGTTGAGCTTCCTGGATCTGAAGATCTGTGATTTTTCCTATACCTGGGAAGTTTTCTGCCACTATTTTGTTGAATATATTTTCAATGCAATCTCCTTTTTCCTCCCCTTCTGGAATACCCATTACTCGGATATTTGAGCGCTTAAGGTTGTCTGATATCTCTCTCAGATTTTTTTCAATGCCTTTGATTCTTTTTTCTTTTTCTTTTTTTTTTTGTCTGCTTGTGTTATTTCAAATAGCCCATCTTCAAGTTCAGAGGTTCTCTCTTCAACTTCCACAAGCCTGCTGGTTAAACTCCCTGTTGTGTTTTTTATTTCACTGAATAACTTCTTCAGTTTGGCAAGTTCTGCTACATTTTTTTTCAGGGCATTGATTTCCTCGTACATTTCCTCTTTCAGGTCCTGTATACTTTTCCTCATTTCATCATGATGTCTAGCTGAGTTTTCTTGTATCTCATTCAGTTTCCTTAGAATTATCACTCGAAATTCCTTGTCAGTCATTTCAAGGGCTTCTTGTTCTGTAGGATCTAGAGCTTGAGATTTATTATCTTTCGGTGGTGTACTTTCTTGATTTTTCGTATTTCTGGTATCTTTTCTTTGATGTTTATTCATTGTGGCAGGGGGTTTCACAGTCCACAGGTTTGACACTATTGACTGACTAAGATGTTGCTGTGGTTGCCAATTTGGTATGGCTACCTCAGTGACTACTCAGTTGGCCACTAGTGCCTTGCGTGTGTGGTTGTCTCAGGTCTTGGGCCTCTCCGGGGAGCCACCTCTCTGGTCAGCTTGGACTCTGCCGGGCTGCTGGGTCACAGGGCGGTACCGCAGGGTGTGTGGTGTCTGCTGAGCTTCCACGTCCTGTGCTGGACTTCTCCCTGTTCCGTGCACTCTGGCCCAGGCTGCTGGGATGCCCCAAGGCACCGCAGAGCGTGTGGTGTCTGCAGAGCTTCCCCTTCCCCTGTAGGATGTCTCCCTGCTCTGTGCACGCTAGGCCGGGCTTGGGATGGAGGCGGGTGGCAGCAGTGAAGCCTACCTGCTGCCGGATCACGTGGCGGCGGCCCCCCAACAGGGTGTGTGGACTCTACGGAGCTTCTATCTTCCTTGCTGGATGACTCTGTGCTCCGTACACATTGGGACGGGCTGCTGGATTGCACGGCATCAGCGTAGACCCCTTGGAGTTCCCGCCTCCCCTGCCGGATGTCTTCCCGCTCTGTGCGCACTGGGCTGGGCTGGGAATGGAGCCAGGTAGCGGCAGTGAAGCCTACATGCTGGATCACGCAGTGGCAGCGGCATAGGGTGTGTGGTTTCTGCAGAGCCTCCACCTCCCCTGCCGGATGTCTCCCCACTCTGTGTGCACTGGGCTGGGCTAGGAATGGAGCCCAGTGGTGGTGGTGAAGCCTATCTGCCGGATCATGCGACCACAGCCCCGCAGGGCATGTGGTCTCCATGGAGCTTCTGTCTCTCCTGCTGGACATCTCCCCATTTCATATGCACTTGATGTTATGTTTTTATAGTTTAAATCGGTTGATTTGTGGGAGAGAGTGATGCTAGGGACCATCTATTCCGCCATCTTGACCGGAAGTCCACAATAATATCTTGAACTTCCAGAAGGAGAGAACAAACCTGTGGTTACTGTGCCCTCTGGCTTTTCTGAGTCCAATCCAAACATTGAAGAATAACAATTTCTGACCTGGGAAGTCCAAGGTCCATCTGGTGGTGGTGACAGTGACCCAGGGGATAGTTTCTGTGGCTGAGAAGTCCAAAGTGCATCTGGTGGTGGTGACAGTGACCCAGGGGTCTCACATTGCCAGATGGTGGAAGCAGAGAGGTCTATTATTTTTTTAAATAAGTAAAAGCCACTTTTTTATTTGATATAATTTCTTTAGCTTTTGACCATTGTTCTTCAGAGATATTGTGTCTTATGTGAAACAGGATGTTAGCATAAATTATAATGTTTTTTGTAAAAAGAAGGTACTGACTGGTCCCCCCGATATGGGCTGTCTCTTGTAATGATAGATTTTATAACCAGTATTGAGGAATTGGGGTGAGACGAGTGAGCCTTACCACATGCCAACATTCAGAAGTGCTAGGTTCGTTTAGTACTTCCCACATATTTTCGTCTCCTTTTGGTTCCCATTTTTTGCTTTATTATCTTCATAATGATCAACACCATCTGAATTTTTTTTATTTGTTCATCTCCCACTCTAGACTACAAGACCCATGAGGGCACAAAATTTGTTTACTTCACCACAGTCTCTCCAGCACCTAGATTAGCATCTGGCCTACAGTAGGTACTTAATACTTGAGGAAGAAAAGAAAGAAGAAAGGAGAGAGGAAGAAAAGGAAGGGGAAAAAAAAGAAAGGAAAGAAGGAAGGAAACTGATTTATTGATTAAAATATAGATACTCATATGCACATATTCAAACATACATATGTTCACAGAAAGTAAATTGATACTAACAATAAAACATATGTACGAGTTGTTTGAAAACCACCAACAATAGACCTCTAACTGAAGAGGAGGCTTCCCAGAGAAGGCTTCCAGGAAGAAACAACTTCTGTGCTGACTTTGGCAGGGTTTGATGGAACCTGTAGGTGATCCATAGTGAGTGACATCTGGGAAACACTATCCTAGATTCAAAATCTAAGCCAACTGAGTGACACACTTCAGATATTCTGTGAAAGTGCCTGCCACTGTTCTTTCCTTCCTGTTTGCATAGGCCACTCCTCCCTCAAGAGGTAGACTTTATCTCTTCTTCCTTGAGTTTGGATTGGCTCTGGGACTGTTTGACCCATGGAAATGGTGGAAGTAATGTGGTGGGACTTTTTTTTTTTTAAAAAAAGATGACGGGTAAGGGGCTCTTAACCCTTGAATTGGTGTTATCAGCACCACACTATCCCAAGTGAGCCACGGGCCGGCCCATTGTGGAGGGGCTTTTAAGCCTAGGCCTTCAGAAGATTGGCAGCTTCCACTTCCTTCTTCTTGGAAACCAGCTGCCATGCTATGGGAAGCCCAAGCCACATTGAGCCAAATTGAGGCACTCCACTTGACAGCCCCAGCTGAGATCCCAGGCAAGAGAGCCAGCAGCAACTGACAGCCACATGAGTCAGCCTTCTCCTACATTCCAGTCCTAAGAAGCCCCAGTGACTACAACCCTGACCAAGAAGATCTGGAAAAGAAGGACCACCCCACTGAGCCCAATCAACCTACAGAACCATGGGCAATAACTAAATGGTTGTTCTTTAAGCCACTAAACTTTGCAGTGGCTTGTTACACAGCAATGGATAACTGAAACATTCTATAAGTGTGGACTGTTGCTGAACTGTGTTTGAGAACTTTCAATAGGCAGCCAGCATAGTTTTGAATTCTGAAAGTACCTCAATAAAATTGGCTGGGCCAAGGAGACCCAGAAGTATGAACTCTCTGAGGATAGAATTAGAAGGTCACCTAGCTCAAGCCCTCCAAAAATGAAGAGATCCTGCCCACAACATTTCTGATTGTACGAAGTCTCTGCTTGCATGCTCCCAGGATGGGTATTCACTTCCTTGAGGGCTGCTAGTAAGGGTTCTGGGTTGCAAGCAACAGCAATAGACTCTGGATCGTAGCAAAATGATATGAAAGAACTCACAGGATCAAAGGGAAGGCTAGAGGACCAGTCTCAGAAATGTCAGAAATCAAGTGTATTAGTCTGTTTCTGTTGTTTATAACAGAATACCTGAAACTGGGTCATTTATGAAGAAACAAAATTTATTTTTTACCGTCTTGGAGGATGGGAAGTCCACGGTCCAGGGGACACATCTGGTAAGGGCTTCTTCTCGGTGCTGACTCTCTACAGTGATGCGGGGTGTCACATGGTGAGAATAGCAAGAGCTCTCTCATGTGCTCTTTACAAAGCCACAAGTCCACACCCATGATAGCTCATTACTCCATGAATGGATTAATCCATTCTTGAGGGCACAGTGCTCACGGATCCAATCACCTCTCAAGTACCCCACCTTTCAAATACCATAATCCGATTTCCGCTGCCTCTTAACATTGTTAAAATTGGGTCATGTTCCCAATAAATGAACTTTTGGGGGACTGTTTTGACCCACAGCACCAAGGGAAGAGAAGATACTTAAACATCTTATCTGAGATTAGTCATTTCATCCTGTCTTCCCATCACCCCATTCCAAGATTCAAATTTCAAAGAGGAATTTGTTCAATTGATCTAGCTTGTATCACATGTCATATGCAACATATCACAGACTATCAGACCAGTAATAATGCCAACTAACCTGCCTGCAACTTACTCTCAAATGATTCAGGGAGAAAAAAAATACACAGAGTGCATGTGAGCAAATGTGGCAAAATGTGATCAATTAGAAGATCTAGGTTTAGGACACACAGGTGTTTATTGTATTATTCTTTCAAGTTTTCTGTAGACTTCAAAATTTGCAAAATAAAAAGCTGGGGGAAAAAAACTTATGGCAGAAAAAAAAATTGGTACTAGTCAGAACTCATAGAGCCTTATACTTACCAGGTACTTTTTGAAGTCCTTTACATGTGTTAGTTCACTTAACTCTTACAATAAGCTTGAGCAGTGAGTCTCTTATTATCTCCTTTTTACAGGTGAGTAAATGGAGGCAGTGAACAAGGAAGTAATTTGCCCAAAGTTATGAGCTGCTAAGCAAAAGCTATAGTGAAAACCCTAAGGATGATGTCAAGCACTAAGTATACACTCAGCAAAAGTGAATAATGATTATGTATGGCAGCTCCAAACTTGGAGTTTGCAGGGGTTAACATCCAATGGTTAGAAACAATTTTCTACTTTTTACCCCCATTTTGCCTTGTTATAGTTATTACAGTCTGAAATTTCCCTGCAAGTGAAAATAGATAGCTTGAATAGACGCCTGAGCCCTACACATGCCTAAACTCTGTTTTGAAATATCTAATCTGAGGGCTGAGCCCGTGGCTCACTCGGGAGAGTGTGGCGCTGGGAGCGCCAAGGCCGCGGGTTCGGATCCCATATAGGTGATGGCCGGTTTGCTCACTGGGTGAGCGTGGTGCTGACAACACCAAGTCAAGGGTTAAGATCCCCTTACCGGTCATATTTTTAAAAAAAAAAAAAAAAAAAAGAAATATCTAATCTGAAAATGAGCTGGCACCAGCCCAGGCTTCACCCCCAGGCTGTACTCTGAACCACTTCACTCCCATGGTAAGACACACAGTTGAGGGAGAGAGGCAGAGAGACAGACAGACACAATGTATGGCCAATGAACACTTTATTTGCTGTTTTGCTTAAAAGGAGGGGGGGAATACCTCTGAGAACAATCATATGTAAGGCAGATTTTTGGTAGTAAAGAGCAGCCTAAACCTTACACTTAGAGTAACCTTCTTTGTGCCTCTTCCTTTAAATCCAGATCAGGGTTTGGCAACCTGTGATTTTTGTACCAGAAATGGCACATGAGCTAGTTAGAATTGGCACCTGGGCTGGCTGCAACAGACTTATCCTACCCCACAACCTGCAAATGACTCTGGAACACAGCTTCCACAGCTGGAAAAATTTGAAGCCCAACTCATTATTTTTATTTTTATTTCTGGGACTTACATATTAAATGTATTTGCTTTGGGAACAAATCATTTACTATCAAATGCTTAAAGAGTACCCATTATAGGATGACTAAAATAAAAAACAAGTACTGACAAGGATGTGGAGAAATTGGAACTTTCAAACATTGTTGGTGGCACTGTAAAATGGTGCAGCCATTTTGGAAAATATTTGGGCAACTCTTCAAAGTGTTAAGCATAGAGTTGCCATATGACCCCGCAATTCCACTCTTACGTATATACCCAAGAGAATTGAAAACAAATGTCTACATAAAAACCTGCACAGAAATATTTATAGCAACATTATTCATAATAGCCATAAAGTTGTAACAGCATAAATGACCATCAACTGATGAATGGTTAAACACAACTGGTATATTCATTTAATGGAATATTATTAGGCAATAAAAAGGAATGAAGTACTGATATATGCTATAACATGGGTAAACCCTGAAAACATTATGCTAAGTGAAAGAAGCCAGACACATATTCCATGATTCCATTTATATAAAACATCCAGAATAGGCAAACCTATAGAAAGAGAAAATAGATTAGTGGTTGCCAGGGGATGGGAAGATAAAGGACTGGAGGCCAGGGGTGGAATATGCAAGGTTTCTTTTGGGGGTGATGAGAATGTTCTAAACTTAGATAGTGATGATGGTTGTGCAACTCTGGATATGCTCAAAAAATCACTCAAATATACACTTTAAAAGGGTGAATTTAATGAATCATAAAATTTTCTGAATCATATCTCAATAAAGCTATTTTTTTTTAAGTGTCCATTGTAGCTCTTGCAATTGTGAAATCAAAATTTAAAAAGTAATGGTCAAAACTCAAGAGGTATAAAATAGTAAACAGTAAAACATATGTCTCTCACCACCCAGGTTCCCAGATCCTCTGTTTCCAGGGATACCGCTGTCACCAGTTTCTTACTTGTCTTTCCAGAGATATTCTATGCCTACATGTGTGTTGCTTCTTATACGAACAAGCACATACTACTCATAAAGTTCTGCCTCTTATTTTATCCTTAATAATATATCATGGAAACTGTTGCACAAGGACTGTATGGGTCTTAGGATAAAGTACATAGAGAGCCGTCCTGCTTTTTTTTGAAGAACTGTTGTTAAGTATCTGAACGTACCATAATTTAACCATATTTATTAGTAGACATTCAGGTTGTGTCTTTCCTTTTTCGATTCTATTACAATGAATTTCTTTTACCTTTCTCTTAAAAGAAACTTTTTTTTAAAAAAAGATGACTGGTAAAGGGATTTTTTTTTTCTTTTTTTTTAAAGATGACTGGTAAGGGGATCTTAACCCTTGACTTGGTGTTGTCAGCACCACGCTCTCCCAGGTGAGCTAACCAGCCATCCCTATATAGGGATCCGAACCCATGCCTTGGTGTTATCAGCATCACACTCTACCAAGTGAGCCACGGGCTGGTCCTTGTCTACTAGTTTTAAAAACTATAATAGAATTTTACCAAATACAGTGGGTTCTTAAAATTGTTATCCCAAGTATATATAGAATAAAAGTGTGAATACTGAATCACGATGCAAAACATATTTGTCACTGGGATTCACAGTCAAAGGTTTTAAGACACTGAGGTAGGAGGGTGACTTGCTGGCCTTCACATTCTTTTTCATAACCTCAAATCTTTTTGCCAGGCTTAGTCTATATAACTGAGAACCCAATACCCCCAAGTACAAACTGAAGTGAGAAGTGAAACATACTGCCAGCGGGAAGGCGGTGGTTTGTAAGGTGGTAGCTTCGAGGAACTACTTTAATTCTTACTCTTCTCCTACAAAGAGAAATGTGAGGACTAGCTATTCTTCAGCAAAATCTCCCCACCTTGGCTTGGGGGCTTTTTTTACATTTTCTTTCCCTTCCTATTCTTTTCCTTCTTTCTTTCCTTTTTTCCTTTCTTTAAAAAAATTTTTTTTTGTCTTCTTTTTCTTCCTTTCTTTTTAAATTCCACAAAGGTTATTCAATGTAAGTCCCTCAGCCACCCTCTTCCTCCTCTAGAGGAAGACAGTATTGCCAGTTTCTTAGGTGTTGAGACATATTTACAAATAAACACACACATATCCATATATAAATTTTTGTAACACAAATAATGGCGTACCATACACCCTGCTTTGCCCCTTTTTTTTTTTACTTAAAATATCTGGGAATTTTTATCATACTGGTACATGTTGAACAGCTTCATTAGGTTTTATTGGCTGCTTGACATCCCATCATTTAGTGTCTTGGGGCTTTTAAAAGGTTGGCTGACCCCAGTCCTGAAATTACACAGTTCCTTCTTTTTCAAATGAAGTTGGGTTTTAAAGTGATGACAGTGAGCTTATTTAAACGGATAAACCCTCTTCCAATTATTTAGTAATTATAGAGTAGGAACATCAGAGAAGGGGAGGTGTTCGGGCATGAAAATAATATCTATGCCAGGGGTAAATGTATAAGTTAAGATTCTAGCTCTAAAAGAAAAACCCTCTGGCTATAATCAATCAACTACATTGCAGAGCTTGTTAAGGATAAGTTACTGTACATATCAGCCATGATATCTGTCCCACCCACGGGCCCTTCCAAAGGAAGGGCAGAAGTCACTATCTTTGGTGCCACGTGACTGGCCAGTTTTAATCATACCACAGCTGACTGTGTAGGATGTGGACATCAGCCCCACGGGCAGACAGTGTATAACTGGTCATTGATTTATGAGATAGCTGGGCACGAAAGTATCTGGCCAAATAGGAACCGGGCTGCCCTGTCAGATTTCCATTTGGGGTGAATTTAAGTTAGAAACTGTAGAGTGCATCAGCTAGTTAAAAACAAAACAAACAAACAAACAAACAAAAAACATTGAAGCTAAAGGGATAAAGGATATATGAGATAGGAGGGACTGGGATGAGACATGAAATAACAGCCACTGTGAATGTTCAGAGCTAGGAGGTAGAGAAAATACACTAAAAAAGAGAAGGAATAGGGGCTGGCTCGTGGCTCACTCGGGAGAGTGTGGTGCTGATAATAAAAAAAAAAGAGAAGGAATGGCAGTCCATTTTCCAGCAATAGAGCAGATTAGATAATCTGAAAGACGCTACCCCTTCACAAAAACATCTGGAAATTCTGGGTAATAAGACAACAAATATTCTTTCATGAGAATAACTGAGTTCACAAGAAAGTAAGGGAAATCCCCAGATGCCAAAAAAGGGAAGTGGAACTGAAAATCAAACAAGTAAATATGAACTGATACTATAACTGTCAGAAGAGGTGGTGTCAAGTGTCTCAGAAAGCAAGGATCTTGGGTTGAAATGCAAACGCAAAGACAGGAAATGAGGACTTGGACTCCTACAACCTGAAATGACAACAAAGAAACAGTTCCCCCAGAGCTAGGAGTCAGCTGATCAAGCAAAGGTAGGATTAGACCTTTAGAATTTCAGATGATAGGATGTTTGGATGAGAACCATCAAAGAGGTAGGCTTATAATTATTAAAGACACTAAGGAAGGTGCCAAAATATGAGAAAGGAATAATATGTTATCAAAAAAAAAAAAAAAAAAAAAAAAGACCAAGCAGGGCCGAACCTGTGGCGCACTTGGTAGAGTGCTGCGCTGGGAGCGCGGCAACGCTCCCGCCGCGGGTTCGGATCCTATATAGGACTGACCAGTGCACTCACTGGCTGAGTGCCGGTCACGAAAAAACGACAAAAAAAAAAAAAAAAAAAAGACCAAGCAAGTTTGAGAAAGAACCAAGCAGAATAGAGGCTGAGGGAAGTGGTAGGTGGCAGGAAGGGAAACAAGAAAACCCATAGAGAACCAAAAATAGAGACAGTAACTGAGTTCTGTTGAGGGCTCTAACTTTGCTGGTGCGGCAGCTTTCTGGTCGGGGCCAGCAGAGCTCCCTGCAACCTTATAGTCTCCATAAGGCCTTCTTCGTTCACTCACCTGCTTGCCAAGTACTTACTGAGTGCTGTGTTTATTTCCTATTGCTGCTGAAACAAATTGCACAAATTTGGTGGCTTAAACCAATGCAAATGTATTTTCCTACAGTTGTGAAGGTCAAAAGTCTGGCCTGAGTCTTACAGGTATTCCTTTTGGAGGCTCTCAGGGAGAATCCATTTCCTCGCCTTTCCAGCATCTAGAGACTGCCCATATCCCTTGGCTCATGACCCCTTTCCATTTTCAAAGTCAGCAATTGCATCACTCCTACTTCTGCATCTAGATGTTTAGGACATCTCCTCTGACTCTGACCCTCCTGCTTCCCTCTTATAAGGATCCTTGTGGTTACTTTGGGCCCATCCAAGTAATTCTGGATAATCTCTCCATATCAAAATCCTTAGTTTAACTACATCTTCAAAGTCCCTTTTACCATATAAGGTAAATATTCATGGGCACTTATTATAGGACAGGAGATGAAAGGGAGAACAAGACAGATTTGTTCTCACAGAGCTCAAGTTCGGGAGGGATGGAGAGATTGGGAGAGGCAAATAGATAATCCCAAAGTTAACAAATAAATAAACAAAATCATACCAGAGTAGTAAATGCTATGAGTGAAATAATACGGGGTTATATAACAGAGTCTGGAGGCTGGTGGGACTACTTTAGCATGTCAGGTCAGGCTCCTAAAAGGAGGTGACATTTGAAGTGACAAATGAATGATGAAAAGACGGAAGCCCTCAAAATATCTAAGGAAAGGGCACAGCAAGGGCAAAGGCCCAGAGGTAGGAATTTACTTGGGGGTATTCAAAGAAAGCAGCATGGCTGAGTTGGTGAGATGAGATTTTTTTATGATTCTCCTCCCACAAGGCCTCTTTATTGGGCTGTTGCTGACTTGCTCTAAGGGATGATGACACATTAAATTCCTATGAATCTCCTCACCAAAGCCCACCCTCTCCAAAAGTAGACTGAGTGAGTCTTCATTTCTTGCAACCAAAAGCTCCAAACTAATCCAAGACAGAAAATATGATGAGATACCATGTAAAATGCAGCTGCTTTGGAAAACAATTTAGCAGTTCAAAAAAAAAAAAAAAAAGGTTAAACATAGAGTTACATGACCCAGCAATTCCACTTTCAGGTAGATACCCAAAAGAACTGAAAACCTATGTGCACACAAAAACTCATACATGAGTGTTCATAACAGCACTCTTCACAACAGCCAAAAAGTAGAAACAACCCTAATGTATGTCCACTGATGAATGAACAAAATGTGGTATATCCATATGTAGTGGATTGAATTATGTCCCCCCAAAACTCACTGAAGCTTGAATTGTGTCCCCCAAGTTTTATGTATTAGAAACTTAGCCCCCACTGTGACTGTCAAGAGAGTGGGAAATCCTATTATGGTAATTGAAAGGTGGAGCCTTAAAGAGGTGATTGGATTGTAGGACCATGCAGTAGTGAATGCATTAAAAATGGTGGTCAGGGGCATGGTTCTGAGGGCTTTAAAAGAAGAGGAGAGTCTGTCTCTCTCTCTGCTCTCTCTCTGCTCCCACCATCTTGCAATGTGAGACCCCTGGGTCACTGTCACCACCACCAGATGGACTTTGGACTTCCCAGCCTCAGAAACTGTAAGCAATAAATGTCGTTTTTCTTTTTCTTTTTAAAATCACTCAATTTCAGGTACTTTGTTATAAGCAACAAAAACAGACTAATACACCATACAATAGAATATCACTCGGCAATAAAAAGGAATGAAGTACTAATACATTCCATAACATGGGCAGATCTTAAAACATTGTGCTAAGTGAAAGAAGCCAGTCATAAAAGGCCACATATCATATGATTTCATTTATATGAAATGTCCAGAATAGGCAAATTCATAGTCAGAAAGCAGGTTAGTTGTTGCCAAGAGCTGGGAAGAGGGAGAGTAGAGAGTAACTGCTCACAGGTACAGTGTTTCTTTTTGGGGTGATGAAAATGTTGTAAAATTGACTGTGGTGATGGTGGCACAAATCTGAATATACTGAAAACCAGAATCATACACTAAGTGGGTGAATTGTATGGTATGTGTGTTATATCTCAATAAAAGCTATTTAAAAATATGAGGATACTTTAAAAGTTCATGGAAATTTTCATATTATCTTTTAATTCTATTTTTTCACGAACTTTCTGAAGTACCTTCATATATTAAGAGATACAGGCCCTACCCACAAGGAACTGAAAGTCCAGTTAAGGACCAAAAAGATCAAATGTCAATTGCCCCATAGAGATAATAAGTCACACACAGGCTGGTTGGTTAGCTCAGTTGGTTAGAGCATGGTGTTCTTACACCAAGGTCAAAGGTTGGATCCCCATACTGGCCAGCTGCCAAAAAAAAAAAAGAGAGAGAGAGAGAGAGAAGTCATGAAATAGACAATGGCTACATGCAAGAGAAATGTTACCAATCATGTTAGGACTCATTTCTTGAGTGACACTATGTGCCATACCTTGTTCCAGGCACATGCTGATACAACTTCTATCATCAAAGTTTACAGTCCAAAGACTTGACAAATCCTCAGATTAGTGTGCTGGAAAATTCCATTCCCCATCTGGGCCTCAATTTCTCCATTTGTGAAATGAGTTGTTTAAACTCAATGTTTCCAGGGCCGGCCTCTGGCTCACTCGGGAGAATGTGGTGCTGATAACACCAAGGCCATGGGTTCGGATCCTATATAGGGATGGCCAGTTAGCTCACTGGCTGAGCGTGGTGCTGACAACACCAAGCCAAGGGTTAAGATCACCTTACCGGTCATCTTTTAAATACACACACACACACACACACACACACACACACGTTTCCTTTTGAAATAAAATTTATATAACTAAAAATAAGCAAACTGATTTCAAGAACAATGCTAAGTAAATAATATAGGTGGTACAAGGATGTAGCAAAAATTATAAAGACAGAACAGGAACAACTGAATTTGGACAAATGCAGATCTAGTTCACTGTGCCCATTTTGCAGGCAAGAAAGCTAAGGCCCAGCTCAGGTAACATAATCTCAGCATCATCCTGCTGACTCTGACATGTTCAAGCAGACACAACCACTTGGCAAGGAAACTGCAGAAGATGCCCATGCATTCACAGTGCTTTAGGCAGTCATGAGCTCCTGGAGGTTCCAAGCCAGCAAGCAGGTCTGGGGTTCAGGTATGCAGGTCCTGAATCCTCAGGTGGTTTTATTGCACATTCCTCCCCACCTTGTCCCCACTGGACAAGATTCATTCATTCAACAAATATTTATGCAGTTACTACCTCTTACCAGGCACTCTTCTAGCCCCTAGGAACAAAATGGTGAGCTTTGGCAAATTACAGGGAGTTTGTAATCTGGCGGGGGAGGTGGCAAGCAGAAAATAAAAGTTAACAAATACACAAAAGCAAGATAATTACAGATTGTGATCAGTGCTACAAAAGAAATAACTTATTATGATAGCCTAGAAGTAACTGTACAACTACTTATTTAGTTAGGCTTGATTGTATGTACTTGTTCACTTATTTTGAGTGGGCAACATATTAATGTGGTCCAAAATTCAAAAGGTCCAAGGACTGGCTGGTAGCTCACTTGGTTAGAATGTGGTACTAATAACATCAAGATCAAGGGTTCGGATCCCTCTACCAGCCAGCTACCCCCCCAAAAAAAAAAAAAATTCTCTAAGGGTACAAAACACTTAGGGTAAAAATGTTCCCTTCCACTCTCCCCCAGACACCCAGCTTTCCTCCCTAGACCCAATCAGGGTTACCTGTTTCTTTTATATCCTTTCAAAGATACTCTAATAATGTACAAGTAAAGGGAACATATTCTGTTTGTTCGCTTTTTACTTAAGTGGTAACCTACATGCAATCATACTTTTCACCTTACTTTTTTCACCTAACAGCACATCTTAGACATCACTTCACTCATCCTTTAGATAAGTGAATAGAGAAGAATGTCCTTTTGTCAAGCACAGAGTTTGGGGTGGGAATGGGAGACAATCCAGCCACTTACAAGTGCCGATGGCTTGCTGTGTGCAAGACAGGGAGGACTGGAGTGCCTGGAGTATGACAGCAAAGCTCTGGAGCGAGCGGTAGCACCAGGCAGAGAGGCAGGGGCAGGGCATGCAGGTTCTTGCCAGTCATAAAAGAAGTTTGACATTTATTCTAATAGCAATAGGCACTGGATGTGTTTTTAACAGAGTGACATGATCTGACTTGCATTTTTCAAAGATCACTTGGGCGACTATGAGGGGTGGGGGTAGGAGTAGGAGAAGACAGCAGATAAAAAGTGACTGCAGTATTCCAGGGGAGAAGGGCTGTGAGCTTGGACTTGGGTGTCAGAGAAAAGGATAGATTCGGGTATATACTGAAGCTGGAACAGAAGAAACTACAAGACAGATTAGGTGCGAAGAGCAAGGGAAAGTAGAGATTTGAGCCCCTGGGAAGTGGGGGCTAACCTAAGGTTTTGTGGGTGCTATAATGTCTGTAATTTACTTTAAAATACTTCACTATAATCATTCTGGTTTTATATAAATGCCAGTTTAAACTAATGATTCTCAAAGTGTTGTCTGTGGACCAGAAGCGTCACTTGGGAACAGGTTAGAAATACAACTTCTCTGCTTCTCCCCAGAGCAACTGAATCAGAAATTCTGGAGGCGGAGCCCAGCAATTAGTGGGTTTTTTTTTTTTTTCCCTCTGACTTTCGCAATTAGTGTTTTAACAAACCCTCCAGGTGATTCTGGTGCATGTTCAAGTTTTACAACCTTTGGTTTAAGCCATAATTCTGGGGATGGTCAGCTAACTGGCTATTAAGAATGCATAATACAAAGATAATTAAATAGTATCCTAAAAAATGGCCACACTGTCAAACTAAAACAGAAGTAAATCTCAGAGCGCAGTGGGGACAGGTAAGAGACAAAAGGAGTGTTTTCAGCAAGGGAACCTTATCAGAGAAAGGGAAACAATGCTAGACTTGCCTGCAACAGCCTCTGGTAGGTGTGGTTCCCCTAAGCCCTGGGGAAAAACAGGCCTTATCTTGAAAAGAGGAAGGATTGGAGGCAAGGAAGTTTGAAAGAAACAATGGCAACTCAGGCCTTGTTGGACAGAACTGAGTTGTGCACAAAAGTAACAGGGAAAAAGGTGCTGGGGTTTTTTAGCAGAGTTCTGACCAAAAAAACCATGCTATGGGGGGAAATAGTTCATTTCTAAGAACACAAGAGACAGAAGAACTGCATAGGTGCAGAGGGAAACGGAAACCAGGATTAGAGTCTAGGGTCACCAACTAAGAGACACATGTGACCTTCAGCAAGGTACTTCACCTTTCAGTGATTTCAGTATTTTCTTCTCCGAAGAGTGGGACCATCAGCTGTTACAAATTTAAAAGCCATTCCCCAAGAAGGACACACACATCACCTTTGACGTGTTGCCAAAAATTTTCAACCTGAATCTAAACCTGTAGAAACAATTAGGCAAATCCAAATTAAAGGGTCATTCTGTAGAACTGGCCTAGAGACTGAGAAAAATCATTGTCTTGAAAGACAAAGGTTAAGGAGCTGATCTATACCTTGATTGAAGAGATACAAAGGAAACACGAGATTAACTGCAATTATGTGATCCTTGCATCTGAATTGTTTTTTTTTTTTAGGCTAGTAAAATGAAGCAGTGGGAGTAGAGAAGTAAAAAAATTTCTTAAAAAGCAACAGCACAGAACTTTATGGGGACAATTGGGAAAGTTTGAGCATGAGGGGCATGGGGCATATTAGAAAATAGTTTTATGCTAATGATAGCTTTCCTGAGCGTGATGACTGCATTTGGTCAGGTAGGAGAGGACCCTTGTTCCTAGGAGATTCCAGATGGGTTACTTACACGTGAAGAGCTGCTCTGTTTGTATGGATCTCTCGAATTGTTTAGAAAAAAGAACAAACCACAAGCATCTGAAAGCACTGAAATGCTGGGGTTTTTTAATCTTTGTCTTTTGAAATCCACCTCCTCCCTTTGAATCTGGGCTGGGACTAAAATGATTAGCTTATCCTGGTTTGCCATGGACTTTACTGGTTTTAGCACTCCAAATCCTTCATCTCCAAACCACCCCTCTCAATCCTGGGAAAATCAGAGCAGCTGGTCACCCTAAAGAGAGACCCAAGTCCTCGTGGCTGGGCATAATGAGTCTTCCCACACAAAATGAGGAAGGGAAGGTATTTCATTTAAAAGCCACCATCTAGCCTCCCCTGGTCTAGGGAGGTTTCTCTAGGACCAGGTCCCTATTTATCTGAAAACCCCTGGGAGATAAGCAAAAGACAACAATGACTGTGCTCATTTTTCAACTGCAAGTCTAGCTGTGGAAACCAGGGGACCAGGCTCTGGGTCCTGAACCTTAGTTAAATCCTGGAAATATTTAAGAAGCCCTATATCAAATTGTTAAATATAAACTAGTGAGAAATTTTAACTCTATTCCAAGCATTACCAGGGGTCGTCAAAAAGTTCACGGAAAGATTACTATTATCTTTTAATTCTATTTTTCCATGAACTTCTTGAAGTACCCTCATATTATCCTATTATCCCCTCTAGCCCACAGAGTCACTTAGCTTCTCTCTTGTGTGCCTATCTCGGTTTTGAGTTTCCCTATCTTGAGTTAATTGAGAAGATTCTTTCTTAAGAAGCAGGATTGGTTAAGAAGTAGCCCCTAGTGTCAGCATGCTGGGTTCAAAACCTAGCTCAGCTGTACGACCTCAAGCAAATTAATTTCTCTGTGCCTCAGTTTCTTCCTTTGCAAAATCAGGATAACAATCAAATAGGAATGTTGTAACAATTAAGTAGATTAATACACGTTAAATTCTTAAAACAGGGATTGGCAAACTTCTGGAAACATTTTAGTCTGTGAGTTATATGGTCTGCGGTGAGAATATTCAATTCTGGGAAACTGCCATAGACAAAATGTAAATAAATGGGCACGACTGTGTTTCAATAAAACTTTATATAAAAACAAGAGATAGTACCAAAGACTGGAATCAGCCAGATGGGCTTCAACAAGTAAATAGTTAAACTGGAACATCCATACCATGGAATACTACTCAGCAATAAAAAGAAAGAAGGAACTATTAATGCATGCAACAATTTGTTTGTTTTGGGCAGCTGGTCTTGGTGTAATCAACACACTCTAACCAACTGAGCTAAGGGGCCAGCCCTACCTGCAACAATTGGGATGAATGTCTAGGGAATTATGCTGAAGGGGGTGGGGAACAATCCTAATAAATTACATACAGTTTGGTTTCAATTTAACATTTTTCAAATGACAAAGTTTTATTCTTTGGCAGCTGGCTGGTACAAGGATCAAATGCTGGACTCTGGGGGTATCAGCACTGCACTCTAACCAACTGACCTAACCAGCCAGCCCTGAAATGGCAAAGTTTTAGAAATGGAGGACAAATTAGTGGTTGCCAGGAATCAAGGGTGAGGGCTGGGGACATGCCCTGTGGGAGTGAGGTGGGTATGGTTACAAAAGGACAAAATGACGGATCCCTCTGGTGTTGAAACTGTTTAGTATCTTGACTGTGGTGGCAGATACACAAATCACAGGTGATACAATTGTATAGACCTTAATATACACATAAATGAATACAAATAAAATGATGGGTTGTATCAGTGTCAATATCCCGAATATGATATCATTTTATAGTTTTGCATAATGTTACCATTGGGGGGAAATTGACAAAGTGTACAAGAAATCTCTGTGTATCATTTCTTACAATTGCATATTGTCAGGTTAAGTGCTATTGTCGGAATCTTGCCGATGTAGCAAATTGTAAAGCTACACGACTACGCCAATTATATGGCTTGGCAATTCATAACTAAAGCCAAAATGTTTCATTATCTTGGTTACATTAAGTTTTCCATTTGTATTGTCAGGGTTAGGGGTTAGGGCCCACAGTCACTTCAAACCCCTTGTACAGACTGGGTCACAGACCCCTCACACGCCTGGCTGGGTCCACACTCTAGGTAACTGGAGAAGATCCCAGGAGCCATTAGGCAGATATGAGCTCAGTCCTCAGTTTCCTCAGCAGTGGTGGCAGCAGCTTATAGCAGATCCAGCAGCGGTGGTGGCCTCCCCAGGGGCCCCCAGGGGCATCCCTGGGTTGGAGGTCACCATGGATAGGAGCCACTTGTCCTTTATGCTTAAATCCAATAACCCAGAACACCTGGGCACACATATGCAGTTACGTTAGACAACCAAAGAACACCTGGGCACACGTGTATATTTACATCAAATGCTCTGCAAGATTCCGAACCACCCCCCCACCCCACCCCCGCGCACCGGGGATCCTGACCATTTATATTTACTTTCCCTACTCATATGAATTTTCAAGTATCTCAAAAAAATTTTCAATTAAAAGAAAACTGGAGGTGGGCTGGATTCCACCTGCAGGTTGGCCCACAAGCTGTTAGGAGACACTGACTGCAGGCTTCATTCCTGGCAAATGGTAAGTACCACATAAGTAGAATGACCAACTCCTGGTTTGTCCAGGACTTTCCTGGTTTGCAGTACTAAAATCAGGAAATTCCTGGTCAACGAGGATGAGTTAAACACCTACTTATATAAGTCTCACATTCTGGGAAATCCCTCAGTCCCAGGCAAATCAGAACAGTTGATCGCTCCACAGATAAGTGTTAGCATATTTTCTTTTTTTTAATGGCTGACCCATTCAGGGATCCAAACCCATGACCTCGGTGTTATAAGGCTGTGCTCTAACCAACCAGCCAGCCCAGTGTTACTATTATTATTACTGTTATTACAATTTTAACAAGAACCACACATCTGCAACATATACATAAGCTCAGAGCTCTGTCAGATATTTCATACTAAATCCAGTGGTATCAGCAAAGCCTTAACCCTTCCCTATACAGCCAGACCCAGAGGTAAAAACAGCAAACAGGAGCTGTTTTCTTTAAATAAAAGGTCTGACTGGGGCCCTGAATAACTCATTTGTGTGTTTGTCTTCACCATACTTAACATTAGCTTTTATTTATTGAGCACTTGCCATATATAGTACAGTACTAGGCCCCAAAGCAAAACTTTTTCCATATCTTATCTCATTTAACCTTAAGCAACTCAATAAGTGAAGTACTATTTATCATTCCTATTTTGCAGCCAGAGAAAGGGAGCCTCTGGTTAAGCAAATTGTGTAAGAACTCGGGAAGAGCTCCTGACTATCAGTATAATACAGAGCAGAGGTTCTCCTGACTCTGAGAACTTGGAATTGTAATGGCTGGATTCCTTGTCCTTCCCGTGTCTAAATCCTTGTTTTTATTTTTGTTTTAATTTTGTTAGCTAATATCTGCCTGCCTGTAAAAGTATCTAGAGTTATACCAAGAGTTAACAACTGAATGCAATTTGAGTTCTGTAACTGTGGTTTGCCAGCCTGTCAATTCTTCCTGTGAGAGCCTGTGCTGAACCTCAGCTGTCAACATTTCCTGTGTGAATGAGAGACTGTTTTGCTCTCTAGCTCTTTGCAGAGAGCATATTAACCACAGTAACCCAGTTTTTGCACCCAGCTCTAATGAAACCCCTTACTCACCTTTAATCTGCCTGAATACAGACCAAGCCAATAGAAATGCTTGCTGCTTACCTACCTAAGAAAAGTTTAAGGCCAATTCTCCCTACATTTTGAGCTCAGGATTTGGAATACAAGTTCCCCTGAAGCCTGCCAGCAATAAGTTATCTGACTTCTTCTCTCTGAGTGACTGCATCTTATTGGCAGCTCCTTCCCATAACAGTGGGAGCTTTGAAAACCTTCCGCTACCCAGTACCCATACCTATATAGTCTGATTAAGTTGGTTGGGAGAGGACCCAGGCATCGGCATTTTTTTTCAAGTTCCCCAGTTGATTGGTTCTTTCTTGTAGGCAGTGTTGAGAACCAATACTACTCAGGTTCTTTTTTGTCTGTTTGTTTTTATTTCTACACAGGTTCTGACCCAGTCTTCCATGCATTTTTTCTTTTCTTGGGTGGCAGGCCAATATGGGGATCTGAACCCTTGACCTTGGTATTATAACACTGTGCTCTAACTAACTGAGCTAACCAGCCAGTCCCAGTTTTCCATACATTATGCAGTGATCCATTAATGGGTCTTGAAAGCAATTTAATCTCTCCAGACTAGACTAGACTAGAAAATACTGTATCACATATAGCAAAGTATTATTTCTGGGAACTCACATTTTAGTTGTGTGTGTGTGCGTGTGTGCGTGTGCGTGTGCGTGTGCGTGTGTAGGAGGTAGAGTCCGGGGGGTTGGGGGGCCGAGTCCTCTCACCAGGTTCTTGACTCTGCCACAGGAAAGAATTCAAGGGCAGAGTCACAGTACACAGTGAGAACAAGTTTAATGTAACAGGTAAGAAATACAGGTTCCACAGAGAGAGTGTAGCATGCTCCAAAGACTGAGCAGGGCCCACACCAAGTTTAACACAAAAGTAATTTCAGTACAGGCATCAAGTCTAACACAAAAGCAAGAAAAACATACTTAATGTTCAGTACAAAGTGCAGGCTGGCTCAAGAGAGTGAGCAGCCACTTGCTGAAAATAATTTTGATACAAAGTAAAGTATACGCACCTCAGCCAGCAAAGAGCAAGTTGCCCACAAAAAAGTGAGCAAAAAACCCTGCTTTCAGCAGGGATTTGGCTTTTATAGTTTCTCCATCTGATGAATATTCAATTAATGGGGTAGCTCCCAGTTACATGCACCAGGCAAATTCAAGAATATTCTGTGCTCTCTATTGAGCATGCCCAGCCACTAGATTTGCATAAGCCAGCCCTTTGTGGTCTCATTTTCTCCTTGGTGCTAAAAATAGGTCTAACTGGCAATAGTAACTCTCCTCCAAGGTAGAGCCCAGAGGAGGGGGCCTGAGACCTCAGGGAGTGGCTGGAAACCCAGAGGCATATCCTAAAACCTGAACCCAGGGAAACTGAGCACCTCCTATATCACTATAATGATGTAAGAGCCAAAGGATGAGTATGGGTTTCTTATCCTTCATCTCTAGACACAGAAGATAAAACAAAGACATTTTCTAGAAAAAAATGACCCTATTATCCAGATTTATCAGTAAGTCACAGTTTATCAGATTTAGCAGTCACGTTATAGAACAAAGATGTTTTTAATTAGTCAAAACATGCATTTTTTTTTTTTTATCAGTTTTCACTTTTCACTGATTAGTGCAAAAGAGGCATGTGTCTTTTGTGGAAGGCACTGGCAGAAACAGGGTAGCAGAAAGCATGCTTGAACTTCTCCTCTGCAGTTAGTCGGTACTCTATGCCCCATCAAGTGCCTCTGAAATGAACGTTTGACACTCCAGGGGTAAACCAAAAATAACTCTAAAGTGACATGAGCCACAGACCCTTGGCATCACATGTTTATAATTGTATGAGATAAAAGAAGAGGAAACAGTGATACACACATATACACGCACAATTTTTCCACAACTAGGCAGGGTTTAAATTGGCCTGGTCAGCAAAGCCTAGCTTTCTGTAAATAAACAAGAAGGGATCTTTTGGCCTTGGGTTCCAGGTGCCACCCTGGGGTGCCACATATAGGAATCAATGAAGGAACCAGGAAAAAAAAGTCCAAGCAACTTTAGAAGTTGGTGCAAAGCATGCTGGTACTGGGAGGTGCCCTTAAGGTCATCCATTCACTCAGGGAGTCCAATTTGGTAGCATTCCAGTTTCTTTTCTACATTCTTAATCTGTTTGAATGTGAAGATATGGGCTGACCGGTTAGCTCATTTGGTAGAGTGTGGTGCTGATGCCACCCTGGGGTTCTGCCTGGACTGCCAACTTTTACAAGTCTGTTTGCAGGACTTCAAAAGCCAAATGCTCTGGCCTCATGGTTCTTGCAGCTAGCAATGAGCACACATGATGCCTCCTCTTCCCAAAATAAAGACATTTGAAAATATATTTGAGTTTGGATCCCTGTACTGGCCAGGTGCCTATATATACATACATATATATACATATATATATATATATATATACACATATATATACATATATATACACACACACACACACACACACACATTTTTTTTTTTTCTTGAAAATATAGCACCCACACTCCAGGTTTATAGAGGCCATGAATAAAGGCTGCTTGGACTTTGAAGGTCCATCTGAAGTCAGCAGCAACTGTCTGTCCTTTGAAACATTCTTCTAGAACAAGTTTCCATGCAAGGAAAATTTTGTCCAGCTTGGTTCAGCCCAATAAAGTCCAGAAGAGAGCCTGCCTGGATTTACCAGAGTTTGCCAAATCTTAGTTACTCACATAATGCCTTTGGGATTTTTACAAACCACCTTACCATTATTTATTTAATACTTATTCCTCAAATTGTCTTACCTTTTTATTTAAATTTCTTTAAAAAGGAAAGTTTCTATGATCTGCTTTTCTGCCTAACTCAATTGTGGTTTCCTTAGGAGAGCTGAGATAATATCCCAGAAGCACTCTGACCTCTTGCTGCTCAAAGTGTAGTCCATGGGAATTAGACTCTTAGACCTGCTGAACCAGAATCTACATTTTTAAAAGATCCTCCCAGATGACTCATAGACGTATTAGTCTTTGAGAAGCACTGGCTAATGGATTGAGTACACGGAACAAGTAAGTATCAACCACGTATATGAATCAATGAAGGAACCAGAGAAAGTCCAAGGTACTTTAGAACTTGGCGCAAAGCATGCTGGTACTGGGAGGTGCCCTCTAGTCACTCAGAATCCAATTTGGTGGCATTCCAGTTTCTTTTCCTACATTCTTAACCTGTTTGAATATGAAGATAGGGGCTGTTAGCTCACTCAGTAGTATGTGGTGCTGATAACACCAAGGTCAAGGGTTCGGATACCTATACTGGCCAGCTACACTCTCCCCCAACCAAAAAGAAAAGGCAAATATGAAAATGACCTCACTTTCTGGTTTGAGAGGCCATCACAAGATTTCGGCTTGGCCAATCAGAGCTTTCCATTCCTCTTGGGTAAAGTGATTGGCTCAATGATGGGTTTGTGATCCAAGCAAAGTCTTTGAGGCTCAATTCTTTTTTTTTTTTTTTGTCCTGTTTTGTGACCGCGCTCAGCCAGTGAGCGAACCGGCCATCCCTATATACGGGCCATCCCTATATAGGATCCGAACCCGCGGTGGCAGCGCTGCTGCGCTCCCAGCGCTGCACTCTCCCAAGTGAGCCACGGGGTCGGCCCTTGAGGCTCAATTCTTAAACTTTTCTTGCAACAGTTCCCTAAGAGATACTTATTCCTCTGGAGTTGCTAAATTGGTAGGGAGTAAGCCTACAGTTTCTGGGGCTACCACTTGATAAGCTTCTGCCTGATTATAAAACTGGCGCTCAGGAAAGCAGAGACAAGACGAAAAGAGAGACCAACTTCTGATAACATTGTTGCCTGAAGCTGGATAACTCTGAACTTTTCAGCTGTGCAAGCCAATAAGTTTCTCCCTATTTTTTTTGGGGGGGGGGGCAGTTCTATTACTTGTAATTGACTTATGTAACATTCATACAAATATCCATAACAAATGGCAGAACATATAGCAGACACAATTGTTGCCCTACTCAAAAACCATAGAGTGACCTTCATCTTCCTCCTGGTGGCTATGTGCTCCAGGAAGATGGGTCCCAGCCCCAGACTGAGGGAGAGAACCATGATGGATATGAGCCAATCATGGTGATCTGGACCATCTGCCGGTGACTGGTTTGGGTATTGTCATGTGATGCCCTCTAGCCAATAAGACAAAAAGAAAAATCTGCTGAGTGCTTCTGGGAAAAGTTTTCCTCTAATAGAAATACATGATGTTGTGACTTGAATGTCTGGGACTGTGGGTGTTATTTTGGCACCATGAGTAAGCAAAGCTAATACACTAAGAGAGGCAGAGAAGAAATGCAGAAAGAACTTAGGTCCTGACAATGTATGAGCCCCTGGAAACCATCTCCACTAGTGGCTGCAAGAGTCGCCCTCTTGGTAGCAAAGTTACTACAGTAACTGAAAGCCTTACAAACTTACACCACATGGGAGAAGAGAGTATATTTAGGGCTTCCTCTCAAAGGAGAAGAAATTGCTTCACTTCAGGAGCCCCAGCTAATATTTTTTTTCATTTTTACTTTTTAAATTAGAGATAGGGGGAGAGAGAGAGAGAGAGAGAGGGCGGTGGAGAAGGGGAAGGAGGGGGGTGGGTGGGGAGGGAAGAGGGAGAGAGGGATGGACGAGGGAAAGAGAGACACTGGTGTCTGAGTCTCTCTTCAGCTAATATCTTCTATGTCACTGTCTCTGACTCACATGCCTATCTGTGAACCTAATATTGAGGTCAGGGAGAAGAAAATCCATTGATTGACTTAAGCCAGTCAGAACCCAACTCTGGAGCATGGGGTCAGGTAAATCCTACTCCAAAACACATGGGATGAGAGTGTGGAAGTTGGTGTTCTGTGGTTCCATAAATGGTGACTTGGATAAATTATCAGAGAACACTTCAATTCTCTTTCAACTCAGGAAGCCATAGGACTTGTGGAGGGGGGAGCGGGGAGAAAGAAACAAGGCACTTGTTCAACATGGTACTTAGCATTATGGAGGGTTAAGAAAATGCATACCACATGATCCCTGCGCTCAGAGAATTTACAAGTGAGATTTACTGCCCCTAATAGATCAGCTTGGGAGATCTGCCCTTCAAAGGCTGTATTTTTTGTTAAGCACTCTGTTGGAATATTGCTAGCCACCATAACAAGTACACCCCAACATTTCAGGGGCTTGTGTAATAGAAGTTTCTCTCTTGTTCACATTGCTATCCAGCACTGTGTTGCCAGTTGACTGAGAGCTCGCCTCCGTTTCCGGAGCCTCATCATTGTTGTCTGCATCCAGTCAGTGGTGGCTGGGGAAGCAGAATGCAGAAGGGACACGCGCTTCTCAAATGCCTCGCCTGGAGCTAACTCACCTTGCTTTTGCTCACATAACCAGATGCAAAAAGGACTGGGAAACAATGTTCTGGCTGCTTTCCAGTAACAACTCCATATTCTTTTATTTTTTTAAAGATGAGCGGTAAGGGGATCTTAACCTTGACTTGGTGGTGTCAGCACCACGGTCTCCCAAGTGAGCTAACCGGCCATCCCTATATAGGGATCCAAACCTGTGGCCTTGGCGTTATCAGCACCACACTCTCCCAAGTGAGCCACAGGCTGGCCCCAACAACTCTATAGTCTAAGGATAACTAGCCATCTCTGACCCTCATATTTTGCCTATAATAATGACAAGTCCCCACAAGGATAAAGAAATTCCTTAATCATGTTTAAGCAATTTAAATCATATCCCAAAGTTTCTCACTCTTAGCACTACTGACATTTTGAGCCAGGTAATTCTTTGTTGTGGGAGCCGTACTGTACATTGTACGGTCACTTTAGCAGCATCCCTGGCTTCTAACTAGATGCCAATAATACTGCCACCACCACCCCCACCAGTTGTGACAACCAAAAATGTCTCCAGACAGTACCAAATGTCCCCTGGGGCACAAAACATTTCCATCCCCCAAAGTTTTCTCCTGCCTTTCCCAAACCAAGTTAACCATTGTTCTGACTTTTATCACTGCTATGGTTTGAATGGGTCCTCCAAAAAGCATGTGTTGGAAACTTAATCCCTAATGCAATGGTGTTAAGAGGTGGGACTTTGAGAGGTGGTTAGATCATGAGGGCTCCACCCCCATGAATGTATTAATGTCCATTATAAAAGGGCTTGAGACTGCAAATTCAATCGCTCCCTCTCTCATGAGTGCTCCCTTGTCCTTTTGCCTTCCCCTGTGGGATGGCACAGCAAGAAGACCCTTGCCAGATACGGGTCACTTGACCTTGCACTTTTCAGTTTACAGAATTGTAAGAAATAAATCTCTGTTCTTTATAAATTATCTAGTATCAGGTATTCTGTTATAGCAGCACAAAACAGACTAAGACAATCACCATTAGTTTTGCATGTTCTTGGACTTCATATAAATGGAATTGTACAGAATGAACTCTTTTATATTTGGCATCTTTCATTCAAACAGTGTTTTTCAAATTCTATCATGTTAGATGCACTAGTATTTCATTCCTTTTTCTTTTCTTTCTTTTTTTTTTTTTTTTGTCCTTTTTGTGACCGGTAAGGGGATTGCAACCCTTGGCTTGGTGCTTCTCGCACCGCGCTCAGCCAGTGAGCGCACCGGCCATCCCTATATAGGATCCGAACCCGCGGCGGGAGCGCCACTGCGCTCCCAAGCGCTGCACTCTCCCGAGTGCGCCACAGGGCCGGCCCTCATTCCTTTTTCTCACTGAGTAGTATTGCATTTTCTGACTATAACAGCATTTATTTATCTGTCCTCTTGTTGATGGGCATTTGGTTGTTTCCAGTTTGGACTATTATGAAACTAACTTCAATGAACACTCCTGAACAAATCGTTTTATGGACATGGGCACTCATTTCTTTTAACACAAGAGTGAATTACTGGGTCAGAGGGGGGTGTTTGTCTAACTTTATTAGACACTGTACTTGTCCTTTTAAAAGAACTAATTTATTGCTGGCCAGTTAGCTCTGTTGGTTAGAGTGTGGTGTTAACACCAAGGTCAAAGGTTTGAATCCCCATACTGATCAACCTCCAAAAAATTTTTTTAAAAACAACGAATTTATTAGTTTTATTATTTTAAAAGTAATACATATTCATGGAAAAATATAAGTAATGCTCACAATAGTAATAGTTAAAATGTATTTGGTATTTAACAGGTAGGACACTGTTCTAGATTCTTTAGGAATATATTAACTCATTTAATTCTCACAGCAGCCCTGTGAAGAAGGCATTATGACGATCATCTCCACGTGAACAATGGGAAAACTGAATTGCAGAGCAGTTCAGTCACTTGCCCATAGTCACACAGCCAGTAAGTGATCAAGTCGCATTTGACCTAAGGCCACTAGCTCTGAGTTTGTGCCCTGGTCTTAGCCACAATTTAGCTATATCACCTATCTGGCCAAAGTATTAGGGGGAAAGTAAAAGCCTCCTTGCACCCTTCCTTTACCCTTCTACCCAGCCCAGGCTCAATTCCCAGAGGTAAACACTGTGAGCCCTTTCTACTCTGTCTTTCTAGAACATTCTGTTTAGGCAGCTGGTTTATAGCAGTTAAGAGCTTAACAATGTAGGCTGGCCAGTTAGTTCAGTTGGTTAGAGTGCAGTGTTGTAACACCAAGGTAGAGGGTTCGGAACTCCAGACCAGCCAGCCATCAAAAGGAAAAAAAATAAAGATCTTAACAATGTGGCCTTGGACACATCTCTGAACTCTCTGTTATCTTCCTTATGCATAAAAAGGGTTTTCTTAATAAGACCCACTGCCCAGGATGGCTGCAAACACCAAAGCAGTTTTTAATGGTAAGGCACTGAGCAGAGTGTCTGGCTCAAGGTGAACACTCCAAAGATGTTAATTTCCAGTGTTGCCAAACCCACAGGAGGTGAAAAGAGATTTCTCTCTCCTCATCACACCTCCATCCCTTCTTACCTTGGTCCAGGTAAGTAGGGCTTGGAAGTAGGGCTCATGCGAGGCGTTGAACATTAGTAAGAGGAAGACGTGTGTGTTTTACAAACCTGCACTCTGAGCACTCCTGCTAAGGTACTTCAAATGTAGTCAGGAGTGCTACCAGTTCAATCCACAAAACCAGGGAACTCCAGGATTGCAAGGTCCCTTGAGGCCTGAGCTGCAGGCAAAGGAAGAGCAGAGAGAAGAGGTCCTTGCCTCCCTGGTCTTATCCACAGCAGACCGTGTAGGGGCCACAAAATGAACCAGTGAGGAAAGCCATGTTTTCCAAGGTTGCTAAACTCTGTGCATGTTTGCCTGTGCGGCAGGGGCTTGTTTTCTCTCTGGGAAAGAGCTGTTCCTGCCAGCTCTTCCAGGCTCTGCAGGAATAAATAACGATGTTACAAACGTGACCTTATAAAATATATTGCATGTTTTTATATCAAATGGAGACACAATGTGTAGATGTTATTGCAACTTAATTTTTCACTTAATTTTCTTGGACATCCATAACTTTTTCTTTTTGAAGGATGCGGTATACCATTTTATAGACAGAACACAATAGATTTATCTTGCTGGTTCTCAAACTGAGGGAGTATCAGAATTACTTGGAGGGCTTCTTAAAATAGATTGCCAGCCCACACCCTGAAGTAGCTGAGTCAGTAGGTCTGGGGTAGGGTCCAAGAATTTGCATTTTTAACAGGTTCCAGGTGCTACTGCTGCTGGTGGTCTGGGAACTCCACTTAGAACCACTGATTTAACCACTAGCCTTATCTAACATTATTTAGGTGTTTTCTACTTTTCATTATTATGAATGATGGTGCTGTGGCTGTCCACGGACCACAAAAGCCTCCTACCTTATCTCCCGTGTTTACTCTTGGTCCTCTCTGATCTGTTATCAGCACTACAGCCAGGATAATCTTTCCAGAATGCAAATATGACGATCTTGCCAACCTCAGCACTCTCACCCTCATGCTGTTTGCTTAAAAAGCCTTCAATGGCATTGTGTTGAGTTTAAGATAAAGACTAAAATCCCTAACCCGGCCTAACAAGGAGCTGCTTAACTCTCCAGCCACATCTAACTCCCCCTGACCTTAGGTCTCATTGTCTCTGGCACATTCAATTTTTTCCAGTTCCTGGAAAACGCTCCCTAAAACCTCAGGGCCTTTGCATAGGCTATTCCCTTTGCCTGGGATGCCCTTCCTCTTTCTTCACTTAGTAAACTCTTCCTATATAAACTTTAGGTCACACCGTAAGCATATTTCTTCAGGGTTCCTGCCCTCACCCTAGATGGGAATAAATCTTTTAAGAAAAATGATTCTCAGGCCAGCCTGTGGCTCACTTGGGAGAGTGCGGTGCTAATAACATCAAGGCCACGGGTTCAGATCCTGTATAGGGATGGCCAGTAAGCTCACTGGCTGAGCGTGGTGCTCACAACACCAAGCCAAGGGTTGAGATCCCCTTATCGGTCATCTTTTAAAAAAATAAAAAAGAAAAATGATTCTCAGCAAAGGTGGTACCAATCCACTGAGGGATGTGTTAGAAATTTGTGGTTGTCACAAGGATAAGAGGTTATTACTGGTATTTAATAGACAATGGCCAGGGATGCTAGATGCTCTGCTATGCGAGAGAGACCTTGCACACAAATAATTCTTCTTTTCATTCAACTTTTAAATGTCTCACTGGACGATTTATAAGAGAAAACCCCGTTTGTAATTGAATTCTCTTTTATATATAAAGACAAAAGGGTTTTGGAGTTTTGCTTTTGTTGTATGTGGGTTTTGGGTTTCATTTCTGTGTTTTGCACATTATATCATTAAATTTTTCAGAAAAGCCAGTACTATACAAATCAAGGGGGGAAGACTACTTTCTTTTGTTCGGAACTTTACCAGAACTTGTTGACCACTTTGGAAAAATCATGTCACTCTGGCATGCGACTCAAGGTATTTGAATCACTAGCAGTCACAGCTGTATTGATCCACATTTGAGGTTGTTCATTCACAGTGATGCTGCAGACAAGTGTGAGCCCCTGACCTTCCCATGTGTCTTCTAGATAGATGTGGCTGGACGTGAAATACTGAAATCTGTATGTTAGGGCATCAGGCATCATATGGGTGGATCCCATTGATAAAAGGAAGAAGGGAAGAAGAGATACTGAACACACACTAAGAAGGGTTGGCCTCACTATAACTATTCTCATTTTATAGGTGAATAAAGCAAGGTATGGAGAGATCCAAGTGGCTAATAAGTGGAGGAGGTAGACTTAACCCCAGATCTTCATGACTATGACTTACTGCCTGTGCTAGTCAGGGCTCTGTTGAGAAACAGAACCAATAGGATGGATGCGCAGATGGACGGGTAGACAGGTAGATATAGATATAATAGACATAGATATATGGGAAGAGGTTTATTATGAGGGATTGGCTCACATAATTTTGGAGGCTGAGAAGTCCCACAATCTGCCATCAGCAAGCTAGAAGCCCAGGAAAGCCACCAGTAGTCCAGTCCACACCCAAAGGCCTGAGAACCAACAGAGCCAACAAAGCCTGATCCAAGTCCAAAGGCCCGAGGACCAGGAGTGCCAATGTCCAAGGGCAGGAAAAGACGGATGTCTCAGGTCAAACACAGAGAGTGAATTCACCCTTCCTCTGACTTTTTGCTTTATTCAGGCTATGTTAGTCTGTTTCTGTTGCTTATAACAAAATACCTGAAACTGAGTAATTTATAAGAAAAGGAAATTTATTACTTACAGTTTCAGAGGCTGGGAAGTCCAAAGTCCAGGGAACACATCTTGTGAGGGTCTTCTTGGTGGTGGCTTTACAGCAATGTAGCAGTCTCACATGGCGGAAAAAGGCAGAGCAGAGAGACTCACACGTGCTCTGCTTTAAAAGCCTTCAGAACCACCCCCTGATCACCATTATTAATTCATTCACTAAGGCCTTGAGGGGGGAGATCTGATTTATGCAGACCACAGAGATTCAAACTAAGATGAAAAAGAATTGGTGGTTTATTGTTTGTTTTGTTGTTTTTGCCAATTTATAGCTAACGCCTCAAAAGATACTAGAGGCAAAAGGGTTTAAAACCCAGCTTTTCGTCCTTGGTGTGTTAAGAAAGAACACAAAGAAGAAAAAAAATTGCATTTCATCATTCCTTTGCTTTAAGAAGAGACCAAACAAGTTAATTTTTAAGTGAGGGCCCCAGTCATGTGGTTGAGGGGCTCTCCTGCTGGGCACAATCACTCATGGAAGAGGGAGTCAATAATAGCCAAGGATTTCACCTGATAATTGTCAAAGGGTTTAAACAGACCATTACAGTGTGCAAACAGGACTTTCTTTCTTTGCCTCTCATCAAAACTGCTGGTTGAATTCCAGCAGCTTAAGCTTTCAAAGGAGTGTTGAGTGAAGGTAGAGAGGGATGAGCAGAAATCTGCACCTTCTGCCAGGCAGGTCAGGTCCTTAGCAAACCATTTCTCTGGAGTGGACTGTGTCCTGCTTCAGACCCTGTGTGCAAAATCTTATAACACTCCTATTGTCGTGAAAAGCAGAAGACTTGAGCTGGCCCGTGGCTCACTCGGGAGAGTGCGGTGCTGATAACACCAAGGCCATGGGTTCGGATCCTATATAGGGATGGCCGGTTTGCTCACTGGCTAAGCGTGGTGCTGACAACAGCAAGCCAAGGGTTGAGATCCCCTTACCGGTCATCTTTTTTTTTAAAAAAAAAAAAAGAGGGCCGAGCCCATGGCGCAGTTGGTAGAGTGCTGCGCTGGCAGCACGGCGACGCTCCCGCCGTGGGTTCGGATCCTATATAGGACTGACCGGTGCACTCACTGGCTGAGTGCCGGTCACGAAAAAACGACAAAAAAAAAAGAAAAAAAAAAAAGAAAGAAAGAAAGAAAAGCAGAAGGATGGATCCAGGTTTTGAAGGACCTGAAGCTTATACAATTTGAGGAAGCCTTCTTTTAAAATATATGTAAAATCATAAGCACAAGATTAGGTATAAAGGTTAATGTCAATTTAAAATGAGAACAGAAATCACAAAAAAGTGATGGGGGCTGTGGTAGTGAGGTTCCAAAATGCCCTTTACCGATCCTGTGATCCTTTGCCTCCTGCTGTTCACACTGTCCATAGTGTCCTCCTACATTGTACCAGGGTAGTCTGTGTGACCAGTAGAATTTGGAAGACGTGAGGGCACATCACGCCACGGAGGCTTCTGTCTCGTTTTTTTTCTCTCTCTCTCTCTCTTAAATCACTTGCTTGTACATGGTGAGGGACTGAAACTTCTTGCCAACAACCTTGTGAATAAGCTCAGAAATGGACCCTCCAGCCCCAGTTGAGCCTTCAGGTGACTGCAGCCCAGCCAACAGTATGACTGCAAGCAGGTGAGAGACTCTGAGCAGGAGGCCAAGCCACTCCAAATTCCTGACCCACAGAAACCTTGAGATAGATAAATATTTCTTGTTTTAAGCTGCTACATTTTTAGGCAATTTGTTACACAGCAATAGATAGATGAATACAGTGGCCTTCAGAGACTCATGTTTTCTTCTGAGATTTCTTTAGTAATTTACCAGAAATACTCACATACAAATACTTCCTGTTTACAGCCTGGCTTCCATCCCCCAACCCGAAAACCCTCTACAGCTGCCAGCACTGTTGTGTCCCTACTTCCTAGAAGAGTATGGGGCAGAGGGTAGAAACACAAACTATATTTGTTGAATAAATGAGCAAATGAGACCCTTGCAAGAGTGATATTTCATCCTTATTTTATAGTTCAGGAAATGGAAGATCAGAGATGTTAAGTAATTAGCTTAAGGTCACACAGCTATTGACTGAGTCTTGATTCCTCAATGGAAAGTTGTTAGAGCCTGTAATGTTCATTTCTTTGATGTTTCCCATAGTACCAAGAGTGTACTAAATGGTTAATAAATGCAGATTGATTGAGTTATCGATGTAGCATGCTTTTATCTATTTCAGGAAAATGTTTCTTTAATATAAAAACAGGAACAATGGCAGGGTGAGGGGGAGAGAAATGTTACCCTCTTTATCACAAACAGTAATGGAGCAATGGCAGTATTTCATGAAGAAAAAAACCTAAAAAAAACCTAACAAAACCATTTCAGAAGTGTCCAGAGACTAAAATTTAGAATAAAAGGGGTTTATATTTCATTTCATGCATAATATTAAAAAGTTGGTTTTGTTGGTTTTAAAAGCCTATGTAAAAACAATTATTTGTGGTTCATGTCCCACTCTTTTGAACAATTACGAAATTTCCAGATTGACGCACACAGTCTGGGGTCCAGACTCAAGAATAACCATGGGCAACTCTTGGTACAGCACTTTCTTCCCTTCAAGTGGTCACTATAGCTAGTTGAGGTCAAAACTTAGCCCAGTGTCCCAGTAACCTGGGGATTATGGTGAATCATATGACTGCTCTGGCTTTCTCTGAACCCTCCTGTTCTCTGAAATTGCAATAATTTAGAGGAATTACGGATATTCTAATTAGGCCATGTGTAATTTAATTTTGGAGTGGTGAAACTTACAAGGTCTTCCAAATGTGCATGGAATAAACATTAAGCCTTTGAAAATTAATGGACTTGTCCGCTGAGTTATTATTCACAAAAGTCTTTTCAGCTCCAAGCACAGGGTCTGGGACATATTAGGTGGTCAATAAATTAATAAATGTGTTGACTTCAATGGGAGTTAATTAGACACCTAAAAGAGAATGGATCACTCAGTATTTCCGCAAACTCTACTTCTTTTATTACCTCAAGGCCTCTGGACTCTGGTCTGCCTGATTACAAGGTTTTGATTCTCCTCTTTGCCTACGATAGTCAATATCTATTGATTTAACCTCCCAATATCCATTCTCCTCTTCTCTGAAACTAGCGCTTATTTTCTCTCTAGGATTCTACCCCTTCCTACCCTCAATCAATGTGTTTTGGGGGGTTGGCTCCAGAGATGGTCATGTACCTCGACTTGGTCAAGAAGTACACTCAATTTTCCTGGCTACATTCATTAGATCAGAGAGAGACACATGACCCAAGCTGATCCAATCAGGGCCAATTCTTCCTCCCCATTTTTCTAATAGACTTTGTTTTGTTTTGGGTTTTTTTGGCAGCTGTTCTACAGGGATCCAAACCATTGACTTTGGTGTTATAACCCTGTGGCCTAACCAACTGAGCTAACTGGCCAGCTCTAGATTTTTTTGGTTTTGATTTTTTTACAGCAGTTTTAGATTCACAGCAAAATTGAGTGCAAAATACAGAGAATTCCCACAAAACCCAGTCCTTAAAAGTGAACAAAGTCCCCCACTATTATCGTCCTCCACCACAGGGACACATTTGTTACAATTGATGAGCCCACATAACACAGCATCATCAACCCAAGTCCATAGCTGACATTCAGGTTCACTCTTGGTGTTGCACATTCTATGGGTTTTGACAAATTTACAGTGACATGTGTACACCATTATAGTATCATACAGAATAGTTTCACTGCCCTAAAAATCCCCTGTGCACCACCTATTCCTCCCAACTCCTGGAAGCCACTGATCTTATTACTGTCTCCATAGTTTTGCCTTTTCCGGAATGCCATAGGACTGGAGTTATACAGTAAGTAGTCTTTTCAGATTGTCTTCTTTCACTTAGGAATGTACATTTTAGGTTCCTCCACATCTTTTTGTGGCTTGGTAACTCATTTCATTTTAACACTGAATAATATTTCATTGTCTGAATGTACCACAGTTTATTTATCCATTCAGCTACTTAAGGACATCTTGGTTGCTTCTCAGTTTTGGCAATTATGAATGAAGTTGCTATAAACATCCATGTGCAGGTTTTTGTGTGGATGTAAGTTTTCAGCTCATTTGAGTTAAATACTAAGGAGCACAATTGCTGGATCATATGGTCAGAGTATTTTAGTTTTTTAAGAAACTGCCAAACTGTCTTTCCAAAGTGGATGTGCCATTTTGTGTTCCCACCAGCAATGAATGAGAGTTCCTGTTGCTCTAGATCCTCTTGTGGAGCCCTTAATCCTACCAACTATGCCAAATCCTACCAGCTATGCCAAACGCTATGGCTAATGTCTGGAATCCTCACAGTGCCAATTGTCTAGCTCTTAATCCTGCTTGTAATCCTGCACCGACTGGGCCAATTGTTGAGCTAGGGCTGGGGTCTGGAACTCCCATACCCCTCAAGCCCATTCACAGACTGGGTCACAAACCCTTCATATGCCAGGCTGGATCCCCAGACCCATTCACGCAGATCTATGAGCTAGGTAACCAGCAAACAGGTCCTTGGAAGCTGCAGGTTGAAAAGCACGGCTGCGCAGGGCAGACGCCTGAGGCAGACGCCCACCCACCTGCCTCACTAAAACTCCTCTCTCTCTCTTTCTCTGAAGAACATAATAGCAACAAAACTAAAAAGATACATTGGTGTGCATATACACTAACTCCACACACAAGCACACATGCGTGCGCACGCGCGCGCGCACACACACACACAAAATTTGCTTATAAAGAATGCTGAACCACACCCAACTGGACCCAAGGCAAGGGCCCTGACCGAACTATTCTATTTTCCCAACACCTCTCCAGCACTTGGTGGTGTAAGTGTTTTGGATTTTAGCCTTTCTAATAATAGATGTGTAGTGGTATCTTGTTTTAATTTGCAATTCTCTAGGGCTGACCAGTTAGCTCAGTTGTTTAGAGCACAGCCTTATAACACTGAAGCCATGTGTTTGGATGCCTATTCTGGCCAGCTGCCAAAAAGTAATAATAATTTGCAGTTCTCTAATAATATATGATGTTGATCACTTTTTCCTGTGCTTAATTGCCATCTATATATCTTCTTTGGTGAGGTGTCCAGATTTCTTGCCCATTTTTTAAATCAGGTTGTTCATTTTCTTATTGTTGAGTTCTCTGGATAACAGTCTTTTTTTTTCTAAAAATGACTGGTAACGGGATCTCAACCCTTTACTTGGTGTTGCCAGCACCACACTCTCCGAAGCGAGCTAGCCAGCCATCCCTATACAGGGATCCAAACCCGTAGCCTTGGTGTTACGAGCACTGCACTCTCCCGAGTGAGCCACGGGCCGGCCCTAATCAGATATGTCTTTTGCAAATGTTTCTCCCATGGGGTCTGTGGTTTGTCTTTTCTTTCTCTTGACAATCTCTAAAGTTTTGTCGGACTGTCCAGGGAAGGTGGTGTTCTCTCTGCTCAGGTTGCTGAGAAAATGGCATGGAAGCCAGCAGCTGTTGCAGCCATAGGAGTGAAACTGCCTGAGAATGGAGTCAAGGAAGAAATGAGAAGGCTCACCTGTCATCTCAGGTGGTTAGAGGTTCAGACACCTGAACTGCCCAGCCAGCAAAACAACAACAACAACAACAACAACAACAAAAACAAAGAAATGGGAACAGATGGTTCACAGTCAAAAAAGCACAAATGGCTCATAAACATATGAAGGTGAGATCAACTCTTATGAGAAATGAATTTAAAGCTATGAAGTGACACTACTTTTTAACCTATAAGATTAGCTAAATTAAAAAGAAATTGAAAATACAGTGTGTTACTGGGGTTCAGAGAAAATGGCACTGTCAATCGGACTCAGGTTTGGATACAATTAACAGAGACATGATGAATTGATGGCTTAAATGACATAGAACTCCATTCCCACTGCTTCACTTGACTAGCCTTAAAAAAATTTGGGGGGAGGGTGGGGAGGAGAAGGGGTAGACTAACGGGTACAAAGCTATGCTGTCTACCCTGAGTGAATCATTGTGCAGTGTATGCATGTATTGAAACAGCACACTGTACCCCACAAATATGTAGAAGTATGTGCTAAAATAAAAAATTTTTTTAATTAATGAGATAGTTTATTTCTCTTCTCATGCAAAGGAAGTCTGTAGGTCAGCTGTCTAGGGCTGGCAAGTTGGGTACATCTTCCTCCAGAACCTGGTTTCTGTCAGTTTGTCTGCATCTAGTACTCCATTCTCAAAGTCACACGAGTCAAGACAGTGGCTGGAATGCCATCCATCATATTGGCACTCCTGGCAGTAGAAAGTGGGGAGGGCAAGAGAAGGGTATGCCCTTTCCTTTCTGGAAGCCCCCATGCACTTCCACTTACATCTCATTGGCTAGAACTTAATCACATGACTATTCTTAACTGCAAGGGAAGCTGGGAAATTTAACATTTGTTATACGTGGCAATGTGCTAGAATAAAAATTGGAATTCTGTTAATAGGTAGAAAGGCAAAAAATGGATATTGGGAAGTAATTAGGCATTCTTATACATTATTGGCAGGAGCATAAATTGGTACAACTTTTATATTCTTCACAATTGCTTTCCAATAAACGTCTTCATTTGATTCTCGCTGCATCTCATTATCAGTCCCGTTTTTCAGATAAGGAAACTGAGGCTACAACAGATGAAATGACTCATCCAGAGACATTGTATTTGTAAGGATTCTTGACAGCAAGTGGCAGAAACCTAAATCAAATTGGCTTATGAAAAGAGAATTAAAAGGCTCATCTGATTGCAAGAGTACAGGTAACACCTGCTTCAGGTATGGATGGATCCAGAGACTCACACAGTGAAATCATTACTCTCTTCCTGTCTCTTGGTTCTTTTCCTTCGTGTTCATTTCATTCTTATATAAGTACCATGCGCTAACCGATTACGCCACTGGAGCTTCTCATTTCATTCTTAGCTAGGCTTTCCCCATGTGGTGACCAACCAAGGCCCACAGCAGATACAACCCTACATCTCACTGCTAAGTAATTGTGGTAGAAAAAGAACAGCTTTTTCTAGTATTTCTAGACAACACCACAGAACCAACCCTTATTGGACTGCTTTGGGTCACGTGCCTGACTCCGAGCCAGCCACTGGGGCCACAGATAAGCTATGCTGGGGACTACCCAGACCTGGGTCACTTGCTTATTCCTGGAGCCCAAGAGTGGTAGTCAGTTTCACCAGAACCACAGAGAGCAGGTGATGAAGGGGAAATTCCCCCAGGAAATCTGGAGTGTTGTTTCCAGAAGGAGGAGGAGTTGCTAGGTAGACGGATCTGCAAACATCTACTACAGTCATGTGGTGAGTTTGAGCAGGGCTACACCAGGAGCCCACAGTTTCCCTATGCTCAGCTCACAGTGCACCACAACTACCCCAGCTCTTTCTGTTGCCTAGGAACTCCCATTTAAGAAATCAAAAAATGTAAACACAGACTAAAGGAGAAGTAATCAGAGAAGTGTATGCGAAGGGGAGAGATTCACAAAACATTCAACTTTTGGACTTTGTTACCATATTCACCTTTTCAAAAAAGTTTTTAAACCTGATGAATGACATTCCAAAGGACTGAAATAATTTGCAGATGTGATTAAGGAAATGGTGTCAGTAATCTTTAAGAAATTGTGGGGAATGGGAACAGCTGGAAGACTGGAGTTGGGCAAATGTACACAATTTTTTTTTTTAAGATGACTGGTAAGAGGATCTTAACCCTTGACTTGGTGTTGTCAGCACCATGCTCTCCCAAGTGAGCTAACCTGCCATTCCCATATAGGATCGGAACCTGTGGCCTTGGTGTTATCAGCACCGCACTCTCCTGAGTGAGCCACAGGCCGGCACATATGTACATAATTTTTAAAAGCTGAATCCCAAATCCTGCAGACCAACTTGTTGGATGGTGACTCTTCTACCTCTTCCTCCTCTCTTTGCTCCTGCTGCTTCTATTTCTTCTTTTCTTTTTTTTTAAGACAGTTTAACTGCTATGGAATTTATGTCATAATTTCCCTCCTTTTAAGTGTACAGTTTGTTTTTATTAAAATTTTAATATAATGCAGTTTTTTCATCACCCCAGTAGGACCCCCCCCAGGCCTATTTACTCTTAATCCCTATTCCCACCCCTAGCCCCAGTCAACCACTAATCTACCTTATGCCTTTATAGAGTTGCCTTTTCTAGACATTTTGGTTTTTTTTGGGGGGGGGCATCGAGGGAGGGTTGCTGGCCAATATAGTGATCCAAACCCTTGACCTTGGTGTTATCAATACCACACTTTAACCAACCGAGCTAGCTGGCCAGCCGCTACTTCTTTTGATGGAAATATTTTTATTGGTTCTAAAAGCAAGATATCCATGGTCAAAAGTGGAAATGATACAGAAGTAAATGATTTTGGTCAAGGAGGATGGTACAAGGAGACTGTCTAAATGAAATACGGTGCAACTGTACAGTATGGCCGTATTATCATTAAAATAAATGTGGTTAAGGTATATGTACTGATGTAGAAAGTTGTCTACAAAATATATTTGCAAATTTAAAAAGCAGATTGTAAAACAACACAGTACTAAGTAGGACTCTTTTGGTTGCAGGTGACCACACACACACACATGCACGTGTTTTTCTAACCTCAGGTCTCTCTACTTTCCAAACCATCTTTAAAAACAGATACAAAAGTAAAAACTTCAGGTCTCAATCATTAGTGGGTTGTGAAATTAATTTGGTGGGTTATGGCCAATATTGTATTTAGAAGTAGACTAGATTAAAACAAAATAGAAAATAATGGAATGAGATAGAAAGTATCAGAATGCACTGAATGACATATATTGAAACCAATGCTTTTATTTCAGCATGTGTGTATATATGTACATACTGGGTCATAGTATAAAATATATATTTTTTACTGTGGATCATTATCCCAAAAGGTTGAAAATACAGCAATTGACTGTCATATCAGTACCTGACTTTTTATATGGGTTTATTTTCTCTCATAAAAACAAAAACTAAACTTTCAGAGGTAGTTTCCTTTTACATTTATTTTATTAGTGATTTAAAGAACTGTAAGACCGATCTTCCTCCCATCAAAACAACAAAAACAAAAAGCTTTGATTTATTCTTAGTAAAAATTAAAAGAAATCCTAGGTCATCTTGGTTTTTTGCTAACATCAAGTACTTTGAATTTTTGGTAAAATAAGGGAAAGGGGGTTGGGATACATTTTCATTTTGGTGGCCTCACCAGCATAGTAAACAGGGAGACCCAGACAGGTGGGGTAAAGACCTTATTAAGTTTACAGAGGATCTGGCTTTTCTAATGTTCTCTAAGAAGAAGCAACAAAACTTCCGATTTATTTTTGAGTTCTTCATAAGACATTTAATTTTTTAAAAGTCCTCACGGAATGGTCATTCAATATTAAATAAGAACTTTCTATTCCTAGAAGGATGTGGAGGATTGTTTTGTTCTTTCATTTAGAACAAGGATCTGCAAGCTATTTATGTAAAGGACCAGTTAATAAATATTTTAGGTTTTTTGGGCACTCTGTTGCAATGACTCAACTCTGCAGTTGTAGGGCCAAAGCACCATAGACAAAATGTAAATGAGTGAACAGTCTGTATTCTAATTAGACTTTATTTGTGGACATTGAAATTTAAATTTTATATAATTTTCATGTGTCACAAAATATTATTTTTCTTTTGATTTTTTTCAAACACTTAAAAATGTAAAAATTATTCTAAGCTCACTGGCCATGCAAAGAATAAGTGTGTGGTACAAAAAGGAATTTGTTCACCTTCTAAAGCTTTTATTTTTATTTAGTTTTCTGAATAGATAATGATTTTACCATGGTTCAGAATTCAAAAGATACAAAGAAAAATATCTTCCCCACCCTGTCCCTTAGCCACACAATTCCCTACCCCAGAAATAAGTAATGGGTCCAGTTTCTTGTGGATATTTCCAGAGACTGTCCATGAATATACACAGAAATTATTTATATACATGTATATTTTTTTCTTACAAACCCATACTGTTCTGAACCTTGCTTTCTTCACTTCATTGTGGAAGTCATTGTATAGCAGGACGTAGAGAGTTACCTTGTTAGTTTTTCAGTTCATAGTATTCCATTGTATAGATCTGGTATCAGCAAACTGAAGCCCATGGGCCAAATCTGGCCACTGCCTGTTATTTGTAAATAAAGTTTTATTGAAACACAGTCATGCCCACTTGCTTACATATTGTATATGACTCCTTTTGAGTTACAGCTGCAGAGTTTAGTAGTTGTACCAGAGACCTCTTGGCCTGCAGAGCCTAGAACATGCAATATATAGCACTTAATGGAAAAAGTTTGCCTACTTCAAGTATAGGTGTTCTACAGTTTATTCAACCATCACTGACCACGAACATTTAATATACTTCCAAGCTTTTGTGGTTACAAATAATGCTGCAGTGCATAACCTGCTCATGTGTAGTTTTCCATGTATGCACATTTCTCACACAGTCCTAGAAGTGGAATTGCTGGGTTAAAAGGCATGTGCATTTGTAATTTTGATAGAAATTGTCAAATCATCTCCAAAGAGATTATATGAACTTACATATACTCCCACTAGCAATAAATGAAAGCAATAAATTTCCCAACACACTTGCTGACTTAGTGTTATCAGGTTTTTTGATCTTTGTCAAACTAGTAGATTAAAAATGGCATGTCAGTATAATTTTAATTTTTATTTTTCTTATTGTGAATGTTTTCCTTTCCTAGGGCTGCAATGACAAATTACCAAAAACTTGGTGTGGCTTTAAATGACAGAAATTTATTCTTTCACAGTTCTGGAAGCTAGAGGACCAAAATCAAGGTGTCAGCAGGGCTATAATCTCTTGCCGCTTCTGTCCCCTGGTGACTGTCAGCAATTTTTTGTTGTTCCTTGGCTTGTAGATGCATGACTCCAATCTCTGTCTCCATCTTCACCTTGCCTTCTCCCCTGTGGGTCTGTGTCTCTGTGTCCAGATTTCTTTCTTCTTATAAGGACACCAGTCATATTGAATTTAGAGTTCACTCTAATCCAGTATGATCTTATTTTTGCAGATTATATCTACAAAGATTCTATTTCCATATAAGGTCATATTCAGAGGTTTGAGTAGCCTTGAATTTGGGGAAGACAATATTCAACTCTGTGCAGTGAGTGAAGTTGGAATCTGTTCCCTTTTTAAGTTGCAAATGAACTGTGTTAATCATACCTATCACTATTTTGATAGCACAGCCTTGTCTTACAATTAGAAGTTTTCAGTCTCCCAGGTCTCTTCTTTCTTCTAACCCAACAAACAACTCAAATAAAAATGGTGGCTCCAACAGATTTGATCCAAAACACAATACAATGTGTAGCCTGATTTTATCCACGACTGAATTTCCTCTGTGGAAAGCACATTTGGGCATCTAGAGAAGATGAATACAATATTTGATGAATTGAATTGAAATGTGAAGAAAAGAAGTTTTCCTCTAAAACAATAACAGCTAACATTATTATAATGATAATATTATTACATGACATTTATGAGTGTTTACTAAGAACAGTCACTTTTCTAAGCCCTTTAAGTGCATTAATTCAGTTAAGTCTTTACAAAGGAAGAAACTGAGGCACAAGGATATGTAGCTCAGAAGTGGCAGAGGAAGGATTTAGACCCAGGAGATCTGACTCCAGGCCACTCTGCTAAACTTTATAAATAAACCTAAAAAGGAGGGAGGAAATTTTCAACCTTGGAACTAAGAGGTTTCCCCCAACCTCCCTTTGTTAGATTTTAAAATGTTAGACAACAAATATGACATACTACTCAGCCTCTGATTTCAAAGTTACTTACTATTTTTTTTTTCTTTTCTTTTTTTTTTTTTTGTCTTTTTCGTGACCGGTAAGGGGATCGCAACCCTTGGCTTGGCGTCGTCCACACGGCGCTCGAGCACACCGGCCATCCCTATATAGGATCCGAACCCGCAGCGAGAGCGTCACTGTTCTCCCAGTGCTGCACTCTCCCGAGTGTGCCACGAGGTCGGCCCCTCAAAGTTACTTACTATTAAGGTCTCTGTCTGTCTGTCTGTCTGTCTGTCTGTCTGTCTGTCTGTCTCTCTCTCTCTCTCTGTCTCGGTCTCTCTCTCTCTCTCCCTCCCTCCCTTTCTCTCTCTCTCTCTCCCCTTCCTTTACCCCAAGTTGCTATTTCAGATCAGAGAGATTAAAAAGCCATAAATAACTTTTCTATGAATTATTCTACAGGAAGTTCAGCTTGATCAGACCCTGTCTGTCAGTAGTGAGGCAAAAACAAACCCGTACAAAACCCACGTCAGGGTTGCTTGGTATGAAGATGAGAGACAGGTCAGTTCCAGAGAGACAAGACGCTAGGCAGAGAGTATTTAAACTGCAGCATTAAAGAAACGGCGAACTTCTTTCCCCTACATTTTTTAATATAATGCACTACTGGGGGGGAAAAAAAGTGAGACACTTGAAGTATTGGATGTTCAATAATGTGCTTATGTGTTACAAGGGAGTTTCCAGTTTCAATGCTAGAAAATATGTCACAAATCCTCTTGAGGTAGTATACACAGTGATATGTTTTCAGCATTTATACAAGTTCCTTAATTGAAACTGGTTGACTGGCTTAAGCAAAACAGCTTCAGACAAAGACCATCCAATGTTTTTACACTCAATTATTTTTTTTTGAGCACCTACTATGGTTGGGGAGGGTGGGAAGGGGAAAGGGAGGAAGACAGACTTTTTTTTCAAGCTTTTCCTGATAATTTATTCCATTGAATGAATGTGCTGTGAGTTGGAGCCACAGCTCCTGCAAATTAAGAGCAGTGGTGCAGACTGGAGCAGCTCTGCCACTTCCTAGCTGTGTGACTTTGAGAAAGTTACTTAACTTCTCTGTGCCTCAGATTCCTCATCAGTAAGTGGGTAGAATAATATCTCCCTACAGATATATGATACATAATGTTATTTTATATTTTAGAAACATAATATACATGCAATGTATATATACAATATATAACATAAATACAGTACATAATGTACAGCATATATAATATATACACATATGTATATACACAGTATTTATCATGCATATATACAGGGAATAATATATGATGATATTTTATATATAATGTTAATATTAGTATATAAATATTATGTATATGTTATAAAATACATTATATGTATAATATACACTATATAATATGTATATATATGTTTAATAATTAGTATTTAATATGTTTAATAATAGATAAATATATAATAAGTACACAAATATATATTATATATAAACTATGTAGTGTCTGGCATATAGCAATGGCTCAATTAATGCTTATTATTACTATTATTGTTATTATTATTGTTATTGGTATAGCATGAGCTCTACACCAGACCTAACCCTCTAACCTCCCTAACTGTCCCATGTTGTTAGAAATGGACCGTCCCGCTGAGAGATGACCTTGTCCCAACCAGAATCCTTGTACGGGTCCTTTATCTAGCATCCATATTTTTATCCAAAGAAAAAAGTTTTCTGAGCACAAAGGCCTTTCTGCAGCCCTGTTAAATACCTGCAGTTGAAATGTCTGCATGTTCGGATTTGCTGGCCGTCATCCAGGCAGGAACGTTGGAAGACAAGCACCTCCATAAGGTATGCAGCATAGGAACAATGAAGGGAAAGGAATTGAGTTAATACCATTAGGTTTCACATTCTATGAATGTTTCTTCTGTTCCTTCAGCTATAGAAACACATATGGGGTAGGCATGGGGGGAGGAAAGTCAGAGGTCATGGGGACATTGTGGTGTTCACAAAGCCCTATAACAAGAAGGCCATGAAGCTCAGTGCTCTGAGCACCCTTTTTGGAGTGGGGCAACAGTTACAGTCTTAGCTCCACATCTTACCTGCTATGGGACCTTTGGTAGGTCACTTACCCCCTCTAAGCCTTACTCTTTGTCTTGGATCAGTCACCGTGGTGAACAGACTCTGGGAGGGAGAGTTGCACACAGAATGTTCACTGGGGGGCCGGCCCGTGGCTCACTCGGGAGAGTGCGGTGCTGATAACCCCAAGGCCCCGGGTTCGGATCCCATATAGGGATGGCCGGTTAGCTCACTGGGTGAGTGTGGTGCTGACAACACCAAGTCAAGGGTTAAGATCCCCTTACCGGTCATCTTTAAAAAAAAAAAAAAAAAAAGAATGTTCACTGGGGAGTGCTCTTGAAAACAACACCTATGAAAGGGTGAGGGAAGAAGGATTGGTCAAAGGAATAATTCATGGTGCAATCTCAATGAAGGCTTCTGGGATGATTCTCAGAGATACTCTGAACTGAGGCTGGGGGCTGGGTCTTCGTGTCCCTGCATCAACCAGGCATTGAATACAACAGTGGTTCTTAATGCAGAAAAGGGGACAAGTTTTGCCTCCCAGGGGACACTTGGCAATGTCTGGAGATATTTTTGATTGTCACAATAGGAGGAGGGGTACTGCTGGCATCTACTGGGTAGAGGCCAGAAATGCTGCTAACCATCCTACACTGCACTGAACAGTGCCCACGACAAAGAAGTAATGTCAACAGTGCTGAGGTTTCTCAGGGATAAAGGCTGCTCTCAGAGAGAACTCATAATCTTGGACAAGACAGCTTCCTTTAGCTAAGGGCAATTTCTGAAGAAGGACTCATCAGAAATGTGAGTCATCGGCAGCCAACGCTCCCGGCAGCTGGGGGAAGACATGACAGGGTCCCAAAGGGGAAATGTGGGCAGCGAATCATAGCACCCACTATACTCTTTTTTAAAAATCCATTTTTAATTACACAAATAATACTGGAATCCTATCTCCTCATAAAAATTTAAATGAATGATCTAGATTAGGGTTTTTCAACCTGGCACTGTTGACATTTTAGGCCAGATAACCTTCTGTTGTGGGGGACTGTCCTGTGCATTGTAGGATATTTAGCAGCACCCCTGACTTCTAGCCATTAGATGCCAGTAGCTCCGCCCACCCCCCCATCTTGCCCATTTGTGACACCAAAAATATCTCCAGACATCACCCAGTGTCCCCTGGAGAGCAAAATTGCTCCTGGTGGTGAATCACTCTTCTAGATAATTCTAAAATAGTCTTTGACTACAATTCCTGGTCTCAGGTCCTTCCCCAGAAGTAACCACTATTATAGCTTTGAGGCGATATTCCTATTATAGGAATTCTTCCAGAATTCTTAGCATGTATTTATATTGATATATATGTAACCATGGAAAGTGTATGGTATTTTAAAAATATAAATACTATACATATATTTTTCTACAAACACTTTTTCACTCAGAAACTTTTTTTTTTTTTTTTTTTCAAAGATGACCAGTAAGGGGATCTTAACCCTTGACTTGGTGTTGTCAGCACCATGCTCTCCCAAGTGAGAAAAGGGCCGGCCCTTCACTCAGAAACTTGTGACATTAGTATGTGCAGATCTACTTCCTCTGTTTCAACTGCTGCCTGACATTAGTAGTAGCATTAGCTGGCTCCTCAATAGCCATCGCCTTTTTTTTTTTTTTTTGGAAAATGCTTGAAGTTTCATTCTGATTACCACACTTCCCCTGCATTGCCCATGTCACTTGGGGAAGTCTGAGAGCACGCCCAGCTCTCGGGGTGAGCATACATAACAGACCCAATCTAATCCCCATAAGCCAGTCTCCCAGCTGCAATTATTAGGCCAAGGATGGGCACATGGCTCAGTTTTAACCAATGAAAGCCAATGAGATCTTCCGGGACATCTGAGAAAGAAATTCTCTCTCCCTCCCTGAACATGACGGAGGAATCATGTAATTTCCAGAGCTGTGGCAGCTATCTTGTAATCGTGGGGTTGGAAGCCAGCTTTTGTTTCTAGCTGTTTCCACAAGAGACAGACCAAACAAATTGAAAGAAACCTTGTTCTTGATGACATCATCAAGCCACTGAACCATACCTACCCTGCAGCCCATTCTTCCACAGACTTTCCAGATTTGTGAGCAATTGCCCCCTATGGTTCCCTCAGTCTGAATTAGATTTTCTGTTACGTTCAACCTAACGTATTCTTAATGATCCCATAATCCACAACATGGATATACCATAACTTATATAACCATTTTCCTATGAATGGACATTTGTTTCCCATATTTCACTTTAACAATGCACTTTTGAATTCAGATTTTTCTCCTTAAATTTCTTGACTTTGGATGATAAACAGATCACTCATTCATTCCAAAAACATTTTGAATGTTTACTATACGCTATAGACACTGAGGGTACAGAGGTCTGAACACAATCAGACTTCTGTTCTCAGGGACCTTTAATTCTTATTCAGTCAATAACAAACAAAAATATAAAATACAGGTTAGCTCAGTTGTTAGACTGCAGCTTTATAACACCAAGGTCATGGGTTCAGATCCCAATACTGGCCTAGCCGCCAAAAAAAAAAAAAGTCTATATATGTATATGAATACAATATAAAATAACATTACAAAGCATATAAAATAATATGCCATATAACATAATAACATAACAATATATACTGCATGATATCATAACTGTTAAGTCTATGGGCAAAATGATTGACTTTTGCCAGTCATGGTTTTTTGGGTCTAAGCTTCATGCTACTTGAAGGCTCTATTTTCTAGGAGGAAGTCAGCTGAGAAATCTGAGTATAGTTGGCCCTCTTTACATAAGATCAAACACCCAGTTGCTTAGAGCAGCCTCTAGGGTGGTTATGTTTCAGGAAGTGACTGCAGGTTAAAAGCTCCCAGGGAGGTGAGATCTCCATGTCAGACCATTAATGCTTGTTAGCACGCTCCCTTTTTATGAATATGGCTAGGGACTGGCTTACTAATTCCCTCTTTCATTAAGCCTGATCATCATTATTAATTAACACAGCTGCTATGGAAATGTAATCGGAGCATTTCTGAATCAAAGATAGATTGAAACGAGTTTAAGGAAAGGCTTTCAAATTGGAAGCCCTAGTGGCTGAGAATGTGCAGCCATTGCTCTGTTGAAGGTGACAGGAAAATATTATCTCCATGAGGGCACTGGTTTGGAAGTGGAGAAGGTTAAGCCAGGACTCTCTGTGCTGTTGTATTGAAAGGAATTGACGTATGTCTGGGGCTGTTGCTTATTGCTTATATTTCATTTTTCTCCAGGCTATTAAGCTCTTGACATTAAAAAATAGTTCAGTTTACTCTTTTGTCTGGAAAACGATTGTACATTTACGTCAAATTTTTTAATACGTTTTGGACCTGTTCCTCCCTTTTCCCCATCAATACCACCAGTGCTACTACTCGGTCCTTAACTGTTGTTGGGATTTTAGGGGTCCTAATATGCAAAATCTTCTTCCCTCACTTGAATTTAGAAGTGACTGAAAGACAAATGTTGGTCTCAGGGAGAACAAATGATCACCATTATCCCTGATAAAGCTGATTGGAAAAATGGCTTTTGATGTATCTGTTATCAGATTAGGCTCCTGGGTCCCAAAGTCATAGAAATGAACAATGTACCCAGCAGTAAAGCAAGCAATGCTTTATTAAAAGAGGAAATAGACTTATGCATCAGGGGGGTAGCTACAGGAAAGCTAGTCCCTGAGGGGAGCTGGTCAGCATCTTTTATAGGGAAAGGAGTTAAGCGGTGCAGGCCAGCGTCACTGGAGGTGGCCCATTCTGTTCTTCCTGGTTGCATCATGGGCACATGCTCAGTTAGAGCTTTGGTCTTTGTGTCTGCTCAGTAGGTCCAAGATGGTGGTGGTGTTCATTATCGTCACCCCAGAAGGGTCATTGTATCGGTCACCTTGAAGCTTTGTGTGCATGCGGGAATTCCTAAAGGGGTCTTAAGGTTAATCTTTAACTTAATTTTTACAATTACAGTAAACAAGCCTTGGGGAGGGGTTTTGCAACTCAGTGAATACTGTTCCCCTCTTATCTCAATTTACTTTATCAGTGCAGACCGTGAGATAATCATCTGCCCTGGGGGGGGTCTCATGACTGAAGAGTGGAAAAGTGACAAAATGTCCTCTGCAGGGAAAATGGAGTCAGTTTGGTTTACAGGCCTTGCCCTATTCTGTCTCGTGGACAAGCGAGCTTGCAGGCACTTCATCCCTGAATGTGAGTAACCTTGTTCATTGGATAGGGTACTGCCAAGGTCATTGATAGATAAACCCTGAATCTTGGTTGTTTCGCACAATAGAAGCTTAGTTCTTGTTCCTATAAATTCCACAATAGGAGTTCCTGATGGAGCATCTCCCCCAACCAAGTGCACGTTCAGGAATCCATGTTCCTAATAGATCTGCAACATAACCAGCGCCACTTTAGACAACGCGAGTACAAAATGGTGCTGCCCACCTCCTCCCCTCCCCTCCGCCTTCCCTTTATGAGAAGCTTCCTGACTTAAACAGAAACCCCTTTTGCTTCCGCAAGGACACAGTTCTCCACCCTGATCCATATTAGCATAATGACCCTCCTTGATGGTATCACCCAGCTCTTGGTGCCAAGACACAATGTAAGCTCTACCATCCCCATACCAGGTGCTGTCCCCCATTTTCAGGGAAGCCCTGAGCTGCCTGCTACTTTGAGCACAGCCCAGCAGATTTCTTTCTTTAATAAAGCTTGAATGGTACTCAGCATCTTGGCTCACTTTCTTTCATTATGGTGCCGAGACCCAGGAAGAGTTTTGGCCGATGTGGACAATCCCCTCTCTGGGGGTGATTGGCCCTCGGCTGCCCTTCCCGGACCTGCCAGAACCGGGTACCCTTGGGACTCACTTTCCTTTTGCCATTTCAGACCAATGCATACAACACTGGCCTCAATTCAGGGTGAGTGAGTGGGTCTGTCCTGCCTACATCTACGGTTCCCCCGACTACTCTCTCTCTACGACTCAGGTCTCTACGAAAGCCCAGGCGCCTGGCTGAGAGAACCCTTCTCGTGCCCCCCAGCTATTGAAGGATGCTTCATTAGCTCGTCGGTGGGCTTTTTTCTGTCGAAAAGAAGGTGGGCAACAGAGAGGACACTCTTTGTTGGCATGCTTCTTCTACCAGGACTGATGTAAGGTCTGTGCACCATGCACAAACCGCACACGTAGGGATGGCTCACCTCACAAAGGCCATGAGACAGAGACCAATGCAATCAAGCAAGAGGAGTTTATTTCCAGCATGCTGGGGTCACTCAGCATTCAAGACAAAAGCGACCCCGAGCCTTTAATACAAGAGCTTTTTATACACTTTTTTTTAGACAGACTTTCACAATAGGATGAGTTGTTTACTGTTTACAGGTTATCAGAGGTGACCTTTGGATTTATTGGTGGGCTTTAGCAAGCTGGTACCCTGATAAGGAACAGTGCACTTCCCAATCGTTTATCTTCCAGGTGGCTTTTAGATAAGGAACTGGTCAGTCAGTTCCTGGAACTGGGTGGTGTTTTTCTCCCTTCCTGGAATTTGATGTGTCTGGGCCTGCCTTACTTAAAATGACATTAGTTATGTTTTCTTGTTTTTAGCAAGCATTAAATACAGAAGCAAATTAAGCAGTTAAAGTTATATTTTTTCTACACTGACTGCCCTTTCTCACCATCTAAATGGGATCCTCACAATCTAAACCTCCATGCTCTACGCCCTTGGGCTGTCTCCTGGCCAAAGCCTCCAGGGAGACATTGAACCTAAATTTCTCATTTTCTACTGTACTCCAGGCTCTATGCCTCTGGACCATCTCCTGACCAATTTCTTGGCCTCCAGAGGGATATTAAAACTCAAACGCCTCGTTACAGTGGATCCCAGTGACCACAGGATGGCACTCAATTTAGATACTCACCAAAATGGCAAAAGCTGTAGAGATTCCTTGTTCAGGCCTTTTCCTATCTCTGAAAGTGTTCTTCTCCCTGTCAAAACTGTCCTATGTCTCAAATTCTCCTAACTCATGCTTGTCCTCTCCTTCTAGACTTGGATCAATCTTCTGATCCGTCAGCCCTCCACATTTCTCTCTCTTCCCTACACTTGGCCTCCAGATGCTCATCCTCAGCCCAACTCCTCCCCTTCTCCCCCTTCATCAGGTAACAACCCCATCTCAGCTCCGGCTTTTTATAACCCTTCCGTGAAGTGGCTGGGATGGAAGGAATTATCTGAGTCCATGTACAGGGAGCAGGTCTGGATGGTGGCTCAGGTACCTGCTCAAAATAATAGGCAGCCTTTGGGAGCTGTTGCTGTTCCTTGCACAGACCCAAATCCAGCTTGGGATCGGTATCTCCAGGATAACATGATCACACACCTACTTCATGGCCTCCAAAAGGCTACTCACAAGTCAGTCAATTATGACAAGCTTAGAGAGATCACACAGAGACCCACTGAAAATCCCAGCAAGTTCTAACCTGCCTCTCTGAGGCTTTACATGAAAACACACGTATAGACCCAAACTCTCCTGTAGGCAAGGCCCTCTTACACTCTCATTTCATTATCCAATCAGCCCCTGATATTCAAAAAACTGTAAAAGAGATCAGGCCAAATATCAGCTCCTGGATAATGCCATCCAAGGCTCACATACTCCAAAGCTGGCTGCCTCTAGAGGCAAGCCACCCAGGAACTGCTTCAAATGCAGTCACCTGGGCCACTCAGCATGGGCCTGTCATAACTTGTCCTCACTGCAAATGGCCAGGTCACTGGGGGATTGACTGTGCCACTCACCAGAGAGGGAGTGGCCCAGTCCCCAACCTACAGCCTTTGGCTTCATGGCCATCTCTACCGGAGCGTCTCAGCTTTGCCCAGGAGGAGGACTGATGATGCCCAGGGCCTGAGGTCCCCCACGGAGATCATCATGCATGAGCCCATGGTAATTCACCTCGTAGCAGGTAAGTCAATCTCTTTTGTCATTTACTTTACCCTTCCTAAGTATGCAGGACCAATAACCCCATCCTCTATCACAATAGTAGGGGTCACGGGATCAGAATACCACCCACAGACCACTCAACCCCTTTCCTATACCCTGCAACACATCCAATTCACACACAAATTCTTAATAATGCCTCAATGCCCAGCCCCCATTACTGGGATGGGACATTCTTTTCAAATTCAAAGCTACTCTTACCCTAAACACTTTAACTCCAGCTACAATACTCCTGTCACAGGCTGCACCCAGACCTGGCCCCTGGGGCTTCCACCTTCCCCTCCCCCTCATACAAGGTTAATCCCATAGTATGGGACACTTCTTCTCCCTCCATTGCTACGCACCATTCCCCTCTTGTTGTTAAATTGCTGAACCCCTCTTTGTTCCCTAATGTCCCACAGTACCCCATCACTAACAAACACCTAATAGGCTTAAAACCTGTCGTACACAAACTCCTTTCTTCTCGTCTCTCACGGCTTACCCACTTGCCTTTCAATACACCCATCCTTCTGGTTATAAAGCCTAAGGGCTCTTACCATTTAGTACAGGACTAATCCTGACACGTGCCATTCCCAGCAACTTACTTGGACAGTACTACCTCAGGGGTTTTGGGATAGCCCCCACTTTCTGGCCAGGCATTAGCTAAAGACTTATCTGAACTTCCTCTAACCTCTAGCACTTTAATACAATATATGGATGACCTCCTCCTTTGTAGCCCCTCCTATGAGGATTCACAGGCCCACACTGTTGCTCTCCTTAATTTCCTGGCCTCCAGGGGATATCGAGTGTCCCCTAGCAAGGCCCAAATTTCTTCTACTTCAGTTCAAGAGTCTAGTTTCTGAACTCCCTACTCCTACCACAAAGGGTAAAATCCTTTCTTTCTTGGGGCTCGCAGGGTATCTTCGCTTATGGGTTCCTAACTTTGGCAGCTAGCAAAGCCACTTTATGGGGCAGCCAAAGGGAATCCTGCCATTCCCTTAGATCCCACAAAGTCCATTCATTCTCCCTTCCAGCGATTAAAAGCCGCTCTCCTCACAGCCCCAGCTCTCTCTCTCCCCCAAACCTATCTCATCCTTTTATCCTATTTGTCACTGAAACTCAAGGATTGGCAGTCAGGGTTTGGGGACAAAAGGCAGGAGACATTTTCTCCCCAGTTACATACCTCTCTAAACAACTAGACACCACATCTCGAGAAAGGGCCCCTGTTTATGGGCCTTGGCGGCAGCTGTCCTTTTAGCATAAGAAAGCTCTAAACTAAGTTTTAAACAACAAACAGTCAAGACCTTCTCAGCCATAAGGCCAAGTCAATTCTGTCCCTTTCCCACCTACAACTTATTCACCTTACTTTCACTGAAAACTCCCAGTTCTCCTTTAAACTTTGCCCTCCCTTAAAATCCAGGCACTCTCATCCCAAAATACTCATGACCCTTAAACACAATTGCATGGAGGCTTTAGACCGCTTTCTCAATCCCTTTCCACACATCTCCCTGCCTACCATTACACAGTTAATAGATGGGAGTGCCACCTCCACATCTGCCCCCTGGGCAGGTTATGCCGTAGTAAATCTCACACAAGCTATTGAGGCTGCACAGCTCCCAAAAGAGGTTGGGGTTATACTGCAGATGATGCCAAACCTCCAATGGCCCCATAGCCCAGGGAAACACACTGGCAGATCTCACTGCAAAACAGGCTGCTCAATCACCAGGCCCCTATACCCTTATTCCAATATACACCCCAAGAAATACAGCACCTCCAACAATTGGGGGCACAGAGAAATGACAACTGGTATACTCTCTACCGTAGCTATGTCCTCCCTACTACACAAGCTGAGCAAATACCTTTAGATTCCCATAATTCAGTTCATATAGGCTATGAACCTTTACTACGCCTTCTTCAGCCCTTATAATACTCTCCCACCAAAGGACACGCTATCTTCTAACATTAGTAGATACCTTTTTAAGTTGGGTTGAGGCTTTTCCCTGCACTTCAGAGGATGCTACAGCAGTAACGCATGCTGTCACCTCAGAAATCATCCCTCATTTTGGTCTATCCACCAGTCTCTCACTAGCCTATGGGCTGCCCCCCACAAGCCCACAGGCCTCAGCCCCCTCAAACTTATGTATGGTAGGCCCTTCACTCTCACACCACTCCCTCCCAGCTCATCACCTTTAGGACAGTATCTCCCTACTCTTTTGCTCATTAGGGATCTTCTTCAGGAACAGGCCAACCTTCTATTACCTCATCCTTTCCCCACCACCCCCTCAGACTTTAAACTGAGCCTGGGACAGCAAGTGTATATTAAAACCTGAATCCTGGGGCTGGCCTGTGGCTCACTCGGGAGAGTGCAGTGCTGATAACACCAAGGCCACGGGTTCGGATCCTACATAGGGATGGCCGGTTGGCTCACTGGCTGAGTGTGGTGCTGACAACACCAAGCCAAGGGTTGTGGTCCCCTTACCGGTCATCTTTTTTAAACAAACAAACAAACAAACAAAAAACACCCGAATCCCAAAGCCTCCTCACCAAGCTGGGAAGGGCCTTATACAGTACTTCTCACCACCCCCACGGCAGTAAAAGTACTAGGAAAGGCCCCTTGATATCACTTATCCTTGGTAAAACTAGTACCTGAGACTTTACTCAAAAATCTGTTAACACCAAGCCAGAGGGGTCCCTCTGCTCAACCCCTAACCCAACACCTCCTCACACTTCGTCCATTTTAGGGCCCACAAAACTGAAAATCTCCAGGAACTTCCCTCTTCCCCCAATCCCAGAAGAAGGACGATCTTTCCCCCAGCGATTATCCTCTCACTCTTGCAGGCCTGCTCCACGTCCTTCACACAAGAGCTACTATTATACTATCTGTTCTAGTACTTGCTATAGGATTGGCAGCAGCTGCCCCAGAGCAGTGTAACATCATAGGAAGATTTCTCCTGGCACTCCTTCACCTCCTATCAGTAGGCTGCTTCTTAGCAATTTCACTGTGGCAATGTGCCCTTTAAATTCTTCTGGCTCCCAAAGCCTTTGCATCCTTCCTGTGTTTTTCCTCCTATCTCAATGCTCCCCCTTACCTGGAACATGGAGGTTCCAAGTCTGCAGGGACGATGCAGTCCTCAGCGAATCAGACTGGTCCCCGAGCAACTCACCTGTCTCCCACTTCGTGAGAACTTTTTGTGGCCTCCCCCCTCCCTGTCAATGCAGCCCATAACATTTCCACAAACATCTCTTCACTTTCCTCTAATCTCACCTCAGTGGGGACTGTTAGCCTTGTGCAGGGCCTGCCCACACTCTGCCTCACTAACACCAAACACTACCACTCACTTACCCCCTCCTCATCCAGGCCCTAAAACCAGAATATATTTCCTTTGTAAAACTCCATTATCCTGCTGCCTGCCCCCCTAACATGATTTCTTGCATATTCTTTTGGCTCGTCCCTGACATCACCCTCCAGACAGATGGAGAGATGGAGATGGGACTGGGACTGACTTCGGCCCCCCTTCTCAGGAAGTGCCCCCGCTCCCACAGGGCACTAACTGTACCTTCTAATTGGGGCAGGGATCCTTCCTGCAACTGGAACTGGCATAGCGGGCCCTGCTACTGCCTCTCAACTCTATCAAAAACTCTCAGAAGAACTAAGCATAGATAGCATCTCCTCCCTCCAGTGACAGGTCACCTCACTGTGACAGTCGTTTTACAGAACCATCGGGCCCTTTAGTTCCTTACAGCCAAGAAGGAAGTCACCTTCCTCTTCTTGGGGAAGGAATGCTCTTATTACATAAATGAGTCCAGCGTGATCCAAAACAACTTAAGCCATTTCACTGAACCCTTGGATACCCTGGCTTATGCCCCTACTAGGACCCCTAACTGTGCCTCATCCTACTTTTTGGCCCCTGTCTCTTTTGGTGTTTCTCTAATTTCTTGCAGGAATGTATGCAGGCTTTCACCAACCAAAAGGTCATTGGTTATCAGCCAAGGAGGATATCAGCCCCTCAGAATCAGTGACTCTTCCCTGCAGGAATACAGCCTCCCCACACGAAACCAATACCCGGCCACCTAAATCTTTTATTTTTTCCATATCTTCACCCATCTCCAGCAGGAAGTAGCTTCAGAAGAATGAGACCTCCGCCCTTTTCCCCTTTTTCCTATACTTAAAATGCAGGAATAATAGATCTGCAACATAACCAGCACCACTTTAGACAAGCCCAAGTACAAAATGGCACCTCCTACCTCCTCCCCTCCCCTCCCCTCTCCCTTCCCTTTACGAGAAGCCTCCTGACTTCAACAGAAACCCCTTTTGCTTCCACAAGGGCAAGGACACAGTTCTCCACCTGGATCCACATTAGCATAATGACCCTCCTTGATGGTATCACCCAGCTCTTGGTGCCAACATACCAATATAAGCTCTACCACTCCCACACCTGGTGCTGTCCCCCATTTTCAGGGAAGCCCTGGGCTGCCTGCCACTTTGAAAACAAACCGGCAGATTTCTTTCTTTAATAAAGCTTGAACGGTACCTCGCATCTCGACTCACTTTCTTTTACTTCCTGGAGCCCCTCTCTTGTAGCTCCACTTTCCTTTAACCCTTGGCTTCCAAGGATGCTCATCTGCACTTTTAGACAGAAAGTGTGCGAGTCACAGGGAACTCTGGAGAGAGTGTTCTAAGCAGACAGAGGGAAGTACAAGTGCGAAGACCCCAGGATGTGTGCAAGGAGACGGCGTGGGTATAGCGGTGGAGGTGAGCAGAGTGGTGGTAGGAAGGCTTTAGCTGCATAAGACAGACATGGTCCCTGACTCCTCTAGAGGGGAGACAGACACTGAACTAACATAAAGGAGTGAAATGAGCCACATGGGGACCTGGATGAAAGCATGACCTCATCTAAAGGAGGTGGTTACTTCTCAGTTCAACCAAGAATTCCGAAGCAAGAACAATGTGGCCAGTCCTGATTTTTTTATGATTGAAAATTGGGAGCTGGCCAGTTAGCTCACTTGGTTAGATCATGGTAGAGATAACACCAAGTTCAAGTTCAAGGGTTTGGATCCCCACAATGGCCAGCTGCCAAAAAAAAAGATTGAAAATTGGGAGAAGAGGGGTCTCAGAAAGTCATTTGTATAATGTGTTCCTGGGCTTGGGCTTTCTCCTATAAAAGCTGGGAGCCCGGTGGGAGTCGTAGTATTTAGTATTATGCACTAAATACTTCTTTCTGGCTCTCTGACACCCTGGCTCAGATAGAAGGGGACTTCCTCTCCCCCTTGCAGTTGGGTGGGGCCGTGTAAGTAATTAAGGCCAATGAGACATGTGTCTCTCTGGCTGAAGCATTTAATTGCCAGAACAGCTTTCTTTTCCTCTGGTTGGGTTGTCAGCAGTGTTCAAAGTACTGGCTGCTTTATGAGCCCAGGGCCACAAGGGGCTGCAATGACCAGAGGCTCCCTAAAAGCTGGAAATGGGCGAGGAACATGAGCCACCAAGATTTGGGGGTTCTTGCTGCATGCACCCGGGATCCTCCACCTGAGAATGTTCTCTGACATGCACAGACTTCACCTGAGCCAGCTAGAGTACAGAGGAGCCATCCCAGGAGCAGCCACCAGCTCACTTTTCAGGTGGGGTAAATGTGAGGCACGTCTTTATGCCTCGAATCTTCCAGAAATCCCCCCCAGAGTTTGAACACCAGTTGCTGAGGAGGTGACCTGCTCATTAACATACCTATGGTGGCTTCCTTCCCTGCCTCACTTCCTCATTCTTCCACTCGTGACTCTTGGGGCCATCTCCCAAATGAACTATTTTGCACGTGTTAAATAAAAATTCTCTGCACCATCATTTTGGACTAAGTTCCTGCACTAGGCCCCAACAGAACAGACTAAAAATCAAAACAGAGTCACTCCGCTGAGTTCCACGTCACTTAGGTTGTGGTCTGACCTTCCTAGAAGTCAGTAGAAACAGATGACAGCCAACATCCCAAACAGGCCAGTTGTAATCTTTTTTTTTTTTTTTTTTTAGCAGGTTGGACGATGCCAATAAGGGGATCTGAACACCTTGACCTTGGTCTTGTCAGCACCAGGATCCACCAGTTGAACCAACCGCCAGCCTCTAATCCTCAATAGGTATGGTCATGAAGTTCCCTCTGCTTGAATTCTTACACAGAAGGGCCTGAAGTAACCGGATGTTAAATAGCCAGTTATTTTTCTATTGTTCTGTCTCCGTGTCCCCACCTTAAAAGGAAAGTAACTTTGAAATGATCAATCCACTTTTTGCTGTCTGTTTCTGCTTTCCTTAGCCTTTTTCTGGCTATAAAATCAACCTTCTCTGCTGGGCTTGTCTGTGCTGCTCCATTCTAGCATCGCAGTAAGGCCAACTGAGATCTTTAACTAAATTTGAGGTAATTTTGTTCTTTGACACACTGTAATCTTTCTCTCTAGTCAGCTTCTGGGGAAGCCCAATTCAAGACACCACCTTATAGAAGGTTCCACCTCCGACTGCCCCCGCCCCGGGCTGTCAGTGGGAGCTAGAGCGAGGGCTGGCCATGCCGCGGGAAGTAGGCCAGGCTTTCCCAGCTGAAAAACAGATGCTTGTGGCTCCCACGGCCCCTTAGAGGTTGAGAGAAGCCCCGGCCACTTCCATTTTTTGAAGCTCTCAGTTTATGAAAAAGAAAAAAACAAACAAACAGGGTTACCCACATTGTGGCTGGTTTTCAAAGCTCAGTTCTGTCGCACGTGATGCAGAAGCCTCAGTGGGAGGCTGTTTCTGGATGAGGCCCAAGGCCCCAGTGAAAAGTCCTGACAGCTCCTATTTCTACTCCCTCTGTGCAGAGGAGGTGGTCTGAGTGGTGAGAGCCTCTGGGGTGGGGAGAGAGAAGGGACAGGGAGGATGAGCTTAATGGGTGCCTGGAAATGGTGTCTCCTCCTCTCAGCTTGCCCTTACGTGAACTCCTTCCCCCTCCTGGGCCCGTCCAGTTGAGCATCTTAACCTGATTTCTGCAGGGTAATGTCATTAGGGGCGTCCCTCTCTTCCTGCCTCTGGTCTCCCAGTGCGCATCGTCCCCTGAGATTGACAGAAAGGAAGCAGAAGCCCGTCTGTGACACACGGCAGCCATACACAGTGTTGACTCTACACAGATGAGCAAAGTCATCTGGTTTGAGTGGCCTCTGTGGTCAAGAACCGTCCCCTCCCTGCATCATATAGTGGGAGGGGACATTTTAACATGCCTTTCAGAAGCTGGTGAACTCACATTTGGGAAACCCAGCTTACTGCTGTGTCCCCAGCTGCCCTGGAGCTGTCCCTCTCTTGAGGTGTGCTGGACGGCAGTGGTTTGGTTTTATGGCTTTGGTTTCAGAGCTGCTTAAATTGATGCCTGCTATACCCACCCACCCCAAGCTCCTTTTGAGATCTTATGATGAGGTAGGGATGATTCACATACTCTGTGTTATCAAAGAGCTGCTAGCATTTAACAGTGCAGCCCGGAGCTGTTGAGAAAGGTACCTGTGGGAGGGATTCTTTGTCCTGTTAGTGAAAGGAGGGAAGACGCCAGGAACTGAATGGGAAGTCACTGAGATCTCAGGAGGGAAGACCGTCTTGAATTAGAAGCATTTTGGGGCCGGCCCGTGGCTCACTCGGGAGAGTGCGGTGCTGATAACACCAAGGCCACGGGTTCGGATCCCTATATAGGGATGGCCGGTTCGCTCACTGGCTGAGCGTGGTGCTGACAACACCAAGTCAAGGGTTAAGATCCCCTTACCGGTCATCTTAAAAAAATAATAATAATAATAATTAGAAGCATTTTGTTTTCTGGATTTTCGTATCAAGTGTGCATTACACAAAAATGTGGATAATTATTCTTGCTGTTGAAAAAACTGGAGTTCACAATCAGATGAGGCTAAACGGCCTCTTTATTTATTTATTTATTTATATTTTTTTTAAAAAGATGACCGGTAAGGGGATCTTAACCCTTGACTTGGTGTTGTCAGCACCACGCTCAGCCAGTGAGCTAACTGGCCATCCCTATATAGTGATCCGAACCAGTAGCCTTTGTGTTATCAGTACCGCACTCTCCCGAGTGAGCCACCGGGAGGTTGGCCCTTAGACGGCCTCTAACCTCCACAAATACTGTCATCAATAATGCTTGTGCTTTTTATTTTCTCCCATTGTATCTTTCCTTTCCTGGTGGCATGAAACGATGATCATTAAGGAAATGCAGGTAGGCAGCCCTGTACGTTGCAATGTTACTGTGCCAGGACCAAGAAAGATTTGATTTTTTCTTGGAAAGGTAGTAATTATTGTAGCATACATCATTGTGCAGGGATTTTCTAACATTATGTAACGATGTAATAAATTCAGAGGCTATTTTAAGCTTTTACAAATGTTTGTCTGAATTTTCCTATTTGATCCCTTTTGCAAATGGGGGGAGGGATATTTGTCTTTGTGTAGTAATCTTTGGCCTCTGCTCTAGATAATAGTACTATCCTATTAACCAATGAATTCAGATTTTTTTTTTTTTTTTTTTTTTGCAGATGGCTGGTACAGGGATCAAAACCCACGGCTTTAGTATTACCAGTACCACGCTCTCCCAAGTGAGCTAACCAGCCAGCCCTGCATTCGGGTATTAATCTTATATGTGATTAAGGGTCACCACCCTCAGAGTGCCTTGGTTTTACTTCAAAGGGTCTGTAATTTGGTCGACTACTCAACAAATTCCTTTCTCCTGCCCAGTGCCTGTTCCGAATTTTTGGTGCTACTTGCTACTTGCCAGTGCTCTCTGATTCCTGACCACTGGAACCCTTCAGATTCCCCTTTGACAGTGGTGTGTTGGTAACAATGTCTCTGGAAGGGCGGGGGAAGCCCTGATTTGTAGTATTTGCCAATTTCCATGGCGTAAATACTTCCACCATGTTCCGGTGTGCTACTGTCTTTGTCTGAAGCATGAGCAACAGCATTCACTATATTCACAACAGCACCGTTTGTAGTCGTAATAAGTTGGATACAATCTAGATGCCCATTAATAAAGAGCAGAGCACTCTAAGTGAGACGGGGTATCCATACAAAAGGACACTATGCCGTTTAAAAGATGAGACAAATCTGCAAATAGAACAATCTCTAAGAAATAGTATTGAATGGAAAAAAGCAAGGTGTAGGGTGTTATAGCAAGGATCACAAATCAAACGCCTCCTTTAGGAGTCAAAAAGGTAAAGCAGATGAGTGAACCCATCTAAGGATTCACTCCATGCACTGGCAATAGCATTTTGTTGCCACGTGGGAATGAAGATCTATCCAACTGAATGTTATGTTTTTCGTTTATTGTTTTTGGCAGCTGGCCAGTATGGGGATCCGAAGCCTTGGCCTTGATGTGGAATGAAGATCTATCATTCCCAGGTTTATTTTTTTTTAATTTTATTTATTTATTTTTTATTTTTTTTTTTTGTCGTTTTTTCGTGACCGGCACTCAGCCAGTGAGTGCACCGGTCAGTCCTATATAGGATCCGAACCCGCGGCGGGAGCGTCGCCGCACTGCCAGCGCAGCACTCTACCAAGTGCGCCACGGGCTCGGCCCCCCAGGTTTATTTTTAAGAGGTACAGAAAATCTGAATTTTTATGTGAAATTTTTCTGTGCATCAAAATGCCGCATAAACCTTGCACATGGACTACAACCCATGGTGAGCTCCTGCCTGAGAAAAATAAAGGATGTCGAGTTAATATATATTTTTGCAGGCGACTTCCCCTCAACCTATGGGGGATGGTGGCATTTATGCAAGTTTTAAAGGTTCCTCTCTGAAAGGCAAATAATAAAATGTTCCTTCTTGACCAGAACAAAAGCTGGAATTTGGCCCCCGTCAGCCAGGGGCTTTTGTGCAGTGCACAGTCTGCGTAGTTGTGTGTGTTGGCGCTACTGTATGGCTTTGTCCGTCACCAAAGGACTGACACTATCCTCAGAAGAGTGACTAAGCTGATTGGAGTCCCCACCCCTACTGAGAAGCAGGCAGGGAAAAGAGATAGTGTTAGCCCAGTCCGACTCTAGAAGCCAGTGGTTCTCACTCCTGGCTGCGTAGGAGAAGCACCTGGGGAGTTCGGAAAACTCTGATGCTAGGATTACACCCTAGAGCAAAGAAATAAGAACCTCTGGAGGGGGGCCCAAGCATGGGCATTTTTTTAAAGCTCCCCAGGTAATGCCATTTGCCAGCCTTGGTTGAGAACCTCTGCTTGAAACAGTTTATTTGGGTGATGCAGGCTTTGCTTGGTGAAATCAAGTGAACACCAAGCCTTGTAGAGCGCTGCCCCCTCCCAACCCCTCTCTAAGGTGGTCAAAAAAGGTATGGCTTATGGGTTGTGGCATTGGGGACCCAGGGACCCATTGGCTTCTTTTTTTTTCTTTTTTTTCAGCTGGCCATTCCGGGGGTCTGAATCCTTGACCTTGGTGTTATAACACCACACTATGCTCTAACCGGATGAGCTGACAGGCCAGCCCACCCCCCTTGGCTTCTATTGGTCTTTAGCTGGCTATAGGTGGATGCCCTCCCAGGAGTGTCTGGTTGGGTCTATCTCAGGGTTTCTCCTGGCATCTGCTGCCCAAGTCTATGCTGTAGGCTGGGCCATACCTTGGTCCAGTGCTGGACACCTAAGTGTCTGCTACACACTTCATCCAGCCCCTGCTAAGACTGCTCATCCCCACATCCCTACCACAATCCACACCATGGCAGGTAGCATGCAGGAGTGCCTTGCGAGTGCTAACTGGGTCCTCTCTCTGCCTATCATGCCTCGGTACTGTCTTTCTTCAGCAGGGGCAGCTTTACAGAGCCCTGTTCCACTAGAGTCTGAACCAGGCATGGGCTAAGCCCTTCCTCTCTTGCTTTCTCCAGGCCACCAGCCCTCTGTCTGTCCCCCCATCACAATCCCCTAGGCTAGAAAGCTGGAGCTTCAGGCTTCCTCCTCCTCTTTCTTGTTTTCAAAGCTTTTTTTTTTTGGCCTTTGGCTTGTACGGGGATCTGAACCCTTGACCTTGGTGTTATAACACCACAATCTAACCAACTGAGCTAACTGGTCAGCCCCTTGTCTTCAATCTTTTTGGCCATGTATTTTCTTTTGTCTGTTTGTTTGCTTGCTTTTGGCCACTTATTTTCTAAAGGCATTTTTGAAAACTGAGATACTCATACATTTTTAAAAAATCAAAATTTTAAAATAGCTGAAAAGGATGTGATGTGTGTAGACAGTAAATATTAACATTATAAATCACTTTCATCATGCTTGAATTATCTCAAAAGAATATCAATAACACAATCATTTGATTTCCACCATCATCCATTAAAAAAGAAGCAATGAACAACAGAGTGGAAATTTTACTTTGCCCCCTCTGGTCTTTTACTTTACATTCTGCTCCCTTCATAAAATTTTAGCCTAATGTATGTGTTTATACTTTGAAGTCTTTTACCAATTGCTTTTCTGTACTTCTTGGAAATAATATGTTTAGAACTGAAATTAAATTAATTGTTTTTATATCTTTGTTTTCTTGTTTTTCTTTGTTTTGTTTTGTTTTTTTTTTACATCTTATGACCATAAACTGTTAACATTTAAATGCTTTTAAATTTTTCTTCTGCATTGATTAAAGGAGAGTTATTGTCACCAATATCGCAAATTGCCCTTTTGTGTGATGCCCTGGAAGTTTTACACCTTGGGACAACAAACCACAGTAAAGGTGAAGAATGCTGGGAAGTGTGACTTTTGTAAAGGGAGAGAAGAGCCATTATGTAGGGGCTGTAGGGAAAAAGAGCTGGTGAGAAAGATACAAAAGGAAGTTGAGGAGCTGGAAACTTATTTCCTTAAACTCTCTGTATGGCTCCCTACGGGAACCTGTACCCCTGTTTGGAGCTTCCTGTTCTAAATCATATCTTCCTTTCCCACAAGGGCTTCAAGCCTCATGCATACCTTGATGCAAAGGATTCTATGATCTACTCCCTCCACACTGAGCTCTGGATCTTGGGCCTGTGGAGTGTCTTGGTTCTAGGATTAATGTATTTTTACACACTGGCTTAATACCTCCAGAACACACATACAGTTACATTTGTACATGCACAACATATTTCTGGAGAACACACAAGAAACAGTGAGTGACTCTTGTAGAGGATTCATAAAACAAATGTACTTCACAGGGCCTGGTTTTCCAAAGCCTTGCAGTTTCAAATATTGACCTTACAAGGACAGGAAATTTTCCTCAGGCTATAAGTCTCTGGTGTGAGATAAAGATTTGTGGCACAGCAAGGTTGCTGGCTCAAAGACAGACTAGTTACTGATTGTTATGTAAAGATACTGAGAAACTGCCAGAGGGAGAAGGAATGTTTGCTAAATCAAACCTTTGTTAGTGGATCACTTAATTGCCTAGCAGAATGTCATCTGACTTCTTTTTACTGAATGTTACCAGCTTCTGTTGTAAAACATGTTAAACCGTACTTAGCAAAACCCCACCTATGTCTCTTCCTGTAACTTCTTGGTCTGGAGAATAAATGCAGGAAGAGAAACCCAGTTCGAGGTTAATTTCCCAAATGGAAGAAATGCCTCATGCTTGAGGAAGTTCTGGGATATTAACGCCTTTCTGGGGCTTCTCACTGCTCAAAAGAGATGGGCTTTGAGTAATCTTTGGTGGCTCCGTCACCCAGGAGACAAAGGGGTGACAAATCTGTGGGAGGCAAAGCCACAGACTCTGGTCAGAGGACCTAGGACATTTATTTTTAATTGTATAACTTTTTGTTAGAGTTTGAATATTTTCCATTTACATGCATAACTTTTGCAGTAATAAATTCTAAGAAAAACAAGCTTATAGACACATCAGGCAAAAAAATGTGAGGTTTTTTTGTTTTGTTTTGCTTTTGTACTAAAATAATACATGCATAGTGTGATGCTGTGTTTTAATTTCAATGAGTCAACTTGACTGAGCCACAGGATGCCCAGACATTTGGTCAAACATTATTCTGTGTGTTTTTGTGAGAGTGTTTTTTGTTTGTTTGTTTTATTTGGCAGCTGGCTGGTAAGGGGATCCAGTGTTTCTGGATGAAATTAATATTTAAATTGGTAGATTAAATAAAGGAAATTGCCCTCCATAATGTAGGTGGGCCTCATCCAATCAGTTGGAGGCCTGAATAAACTAAATGGCTGACACCCACACATCTCCACCCAAATAAGAGATAATTTTCTTGCCTATTGGCTTTCAGATTGAGACATCATTGGCTCTTTCTGTATTTACAGCAGCTTCTGGCCTTCAGACTTGAACTAGGACATTGGTTCTGCAGATTTTGGACTTTTCAGCCTCCATAATCATGTGAGCCAATTCCTTAATATGTGTGCATGTGTGTATGTGAATAAATAAATATATCGGTTCTGTTGAGAACCTCCACTAATGCATACAGATTCTTTTTCTTTATATTTTTATTTTCTCAAAAAATATTTTTTTGAGGCTGGTCAAGTGAAGCAGTGGGAGCACAGAAGGAACCAAGAAATCTGTTAACTTTGTTGGGGGCTGGCAAGTTAGCTCAGTTGATTAGAGAGTAGCCTTATAAAACCAACGTCAAAGGTTTAGACCCCCAAACTGGCCAGCTGCCAAAAAAAAAAAAAAAGAAAGAAATCTGCAGGGCTAGCCTGTGGCTCACTTGGGAGAGCGTGGTGCTGACAACACCAAGTCAAGGGTTAAGATCCCCTTACCAGTCATCTTTAAAAAAAAAAAAAAAAATTTTTGTTTTGCACTTGGCTGGTTAGCTCAGCTGGTTAAAGGATGGTGCTGGTAACACCATGGTTCAAGGTTCAATCCCTATAATGGCCAGCAAAAAATATATATATATATGTTTTATAGTTATATTAATTTCTATTTTTATGTTTTTCTTTTTGTATTTTGGAGTCAATGCATTTGCCTTTAAAAAAAAAAAATCTCAAACTGGATCTGAAAAGGCTGTAGGCCCTAAATACTGTGTATGTATTAAGAATGCATTTGTTTGCAAGTAACAGGCATCCAACACTTGGTAGCCTCAACAAAAAGGGTTAGTCACCTCCCAAGACAGGAAATCAGGATGTGGCAGTCTGAGGCTGGTGTGGGTCCATGTCTCAGGCTCCTGCCACTTCCCTGCCACACCCATCTTTAGTATGTTAGTTTTCATCTCCTGGTTGCAAGGCTTCACCTCCATGCATCACATCCATGTTCCAGACAAGAAAAATGGGGAAGGAGAAAAGGCCTTGCCAGTCATATTTGTCCCTATTAATGTTGGGCAAGGGAAAAAACTTTCTCTAGGATCTCCCTTAGCAGGTGTTGGGGCTCAGAAAATGATACCCCAAAATATGGCTCTTTGTCATACTCAGTACTTTGAACTAAATGAGACTGGAAAGCTTCAGAAGCAAAGTCTCTCTGACCTTCTCCTGCCCTCCTGTTTCTCACCCATCTTTCTTTCCCAAAGCAAGTCATAGAAACCAGAATTCCTCTTTCTTAAGGTAGATCATAGAAACTAGAACTCCTCTCCCCTAAAGCAATCCATAAAACCTAGAAAGTTCACTCTCTCCCTTCTCCCTTCAAGACCCTCATTCCAGAGGAGTCTTGCTCCATACCCAGGGTATGCTCATATGGCCCTCATGTTGCACAGAGAGGCCAAGACGAATCTGGACAGGCCTTGCTGGGTTTTCCCGCAGAGTCTATTGCCATTATGTCATTCCTTTTTGTCCAGTCACATTTCTACATGGCTGTCCATTCTTCATCGAACATAAGTATAAAAATAAACAGTTTTCAGAGCTGGCTGGTTAGCTCAGTTTGTTAGAGCATGGTGTTATAACACCAAGGTCAAGGGTGTGGATCCCCTTACTGGCCAGCCACCAAAAACAAACAAACAAAAAACAGGCAGTTTTCCTTGGATCTTTAGGTCTGAAGGTTCCTGTGTCATGTAAAACTTTAATTAAATAGGGCTGGCTAGTTAGCTCAGTTGGTTGGAGTGCAGCCTTATAACACCAAAGTCACAGGTTTGGATCCCTGTACCAGCCAGCCACCAAAAAAAAAAAAAACCCAAAAAGCCGATTAAATAAATTTGTTATGCTCTTCTCTTCTTAACTGTCTTTTGTGATAGGAGTGTGGGCTATGACTCTTATGAAGGATGAGGAAAGGTATCATACTGTCCCACCTCAACATAGGGTTCCTCTTACATAGCCATCCCTGGCTTTGAGGGGCAAAGGAGGCTGGAAAATCTAACTTTTAGCCTTCTGGCTTCTCAAAAAGGTGAAGAGTTTTGAAAATGGATGTTGAGAAAGCCAATCTATGGTGGCTGCCACAGAAGTTATATGGCATAAAACAATCTGAATGATTAAGTTCAGCACCAGGAAAGTGACTGCTACTTTTGTAACTAAGGAGCAACTTACTCTTATTCAATGTGATGGTGTCAACTTGACTGGACTAAGGGATGCCCAGATGGCTGATAAAACATTATTTCTGATTTGTGAGGGTGTTTCCAGAAGAGATTAGCATTTGAATGGATAGACTGAGTAAAGAAGATCCACCTTTACCAGTGTGGGTGGGCTTCATCCAATCTATTGAGGGTAGAGGAAGGGCCTTTTTTTCTCTCTCTGTCCTTGAGCTGGGACATCTACCTCCTCCTGCTCTCAAACATCAGAGCTCCATGTTCTCAGGCTTTCAGACTCTAGGACTTACACCAATGCCCTACACCTGCCCCTCTAATTCCCAAGCCTTCTGACTTAGACTGAATCACACCACTACCTTTCCTGTTCTCCGGCTTGCAGAGGGAAGATCATGGGAGTTCTTGGCAAGCCAATTCCCATAATTAATAATCAGTCAATCAGTCTTATTGGTTCTGTTTCTCTGGAGAACCCTGATAAATACATTTAAATTCTATGCCTCTAAGAAAATAACTTCTAAAGGCTGGCCAGTTAGCTTAGTTGGTTAGAGTGTGGTGTCATAACACCAAGGTCAAGGGTTTGGATCCCTGTAAGGGCCAGCCACAAAAAGAAGAAAATAGCTTCTGAAACTAAAATACCCAATAGCTTTCTATTGTATGATTAAACATTAATATACTAACCCAGTGGTTCTCAAAGTTATGTGTGCATCAGCCTCACCTAGAGGCTTCGTTAAAACACAGCTGCTGGGCCCCCCAGTAGATCTAGGGAGGGGCCTGAAAATTTGCATTTCTAACCAGTTCACAGGAGATACTGCTACTGCTGATCTTGGGACCACATTTTGAAAACTGCTATTCTTGCCAATTCCTTATTAATAGACGGTTGTGCTATTTCCAATGTTTTGCTGCCTCTACAAAAGCTTTGAAGAATAACCTTGCCATCATGGTGAAAAGTGGGGGAAGGGTATTCCAGGCAGAGGAAACAATATGTATAGAGGGCCTACTATGGACACCTGCTGTTTTTGCTTACCAGTAGCCATTTTCCTTTTTCGGGTAACAGTACCTTGGTTTTCATTTGGGGAGTTTCCTGATTGCCAGTGCTTGTGTTTCAGGTGGGGCCAATTCCCCTTCCAGTGCTGGTGTGGAGAGAGGGAGGCACAAGACCCAGGACTGACTAATCAGTGCATCCCACCCCATTCAAGATGCTCATGTGACCCCAGCTGATTTAATGAGCATAAACCACAGGACCTTTTCTAGAACAATTGGGAGGAACTGAGAATACTCTTTCCACTAGGGTAGCTAATTAGAATGCAAGCTTAGAGACATCCTACCCTCTCTTTGGGCGAGACAGAATGAAGACAATACAGTGAGGACTACAGACAATGAATGTGGACTAGAGCCTTCTTTCTCTCCTGAATCTAGTCTTCCCGGACTTTTCAGTTGCATGAACCAAGATCCTTTTAGGCTTAGGCTAGTTTGAATTGTCACTTGTAACTGAAAGAGTTCTGACTCACCCAGGACAAGGCAGGGAAGGGATTGGTGCAAATTTGAGGAAGTGAAAAAAGTCACAGAGCCCAAGGGAGAGGGCAGCACCAAAAGAGTGGCTAAGGGCCAGGTCACAAAAGTCCTTGTAGGCCACAATGAGCATTTTGGACACAGTGAAGTGGGAAGCCACTGGATGGTTTGAAGCAAGGAAGTCATATGAAAATGGTTTCTTAGGGACATAGGACATGAAAATGTGGTTATTAGCTTATCAGAGCCAACAAATATTCTAGGTTTCAATGTGTTAAGTTGAAATTCTGCTGATAAGGGCACCAGCTGCTGGAATTTTTGTGTCCAAACACCTATAGTGATCTCTCTCTTTCTCTGAGCCATCAGAAAGAGGGCAGAGTAATATAAAAGTATTTCAGGGATAGTAACTACAGGAATAAACTGATACCATTCTTGTTTTTTAAAAAAAAGGAAGAAACTGTATGTGTGAGTGTCTGTAGATTATATTGATTAGAACTATTACACAAACAGCAACTGATAACAGTGATCACAATGCAGGAGTGGGCTTTCTTCTTTATACATGTCTGTATTGAATTTTATTTTTATAACAAGCATGAATAACTTTTAAAATTAATAAAGAACTAATATACTAATTGCTGGGAAAGGATTATGTCAGTATCTCTTAAATTTTTTTAAAACACATACCCTTTTCCTTTTAACCAGCATTTCCATAATGGGAATTCTATCCTTTGAAAGAGGTTTGCAAACTTTTTCTGTAAAGGGCCAGGTAGTATATATTTTAGTCTTTGTGGGCTATACAGTCTCTGTCTCAATGACTCAGCTCTGCTAGGGTAGTGCAAAAGCAGCTATAGACATTATGTAGATGAATGAATTTGGCTGTGTTCCAATAAAACTTTATTTATAAAAACAGGTACCAGGCTGGATTTGGTCTGTGGGCCTTGGTTTGCAGACCCCTGATATAGAAAAGAGAACATATAAGAATATATCTATCAGGATGTTTGTTAAACAATTGTTTGAAGCAAAAAAAAAGCAAAAAGATCTGACATAATATTAACATCCATCATTAGTTCATTACTGGAGTGGTTGATAAATTGTGGCATGTTTATACTATGGAATTTTATGCAAATATAAAAGAGACCCAGTTAGATCTATACCTAACTAGATGAGCATCTATAAGGCATTAAGTGAATAGAGAGATTTTCAGAATAACACAAACAATATGTATTGTAGTTTTTCACTAACCTGTGATTACCAAGTAACTTTGCAGGGCCTCCCACTATGGGTGGAAGGTAATTCCTAGTCCCATTGATGTTCAGCTTGGCCATGTGACTTGCTTTGGCCAATGGAATGTGAGCAAATGTCATGTGAACAGAGCCCTTCCATGTGCTTACACAGTTTGATTTGGCTTCTGGAGCCCCCCCTTGGGCACCTTGAAAAAAAACATGCCCCAAGTAGCCACTGGTCCAAAGAGGAACATGTGGAACAGACCCAGCCCACTGCAACTGTAGCCTGAAGCAGAATTGCCCAACTGAGCCCAAACTACACCTGTAGGCCCATGAGCATAAAATAAAGACTTATCATTATAAGATGTTGAGGTTGTTCCTTATTCAGCATTAATGCAGTAAATGCAAACTAATACGATTTGATTGATAGACACCTATTGTTTTGCCACTCCAGCATCTGTTCACTCCTATTTTGGTAACAGCACCCTGATTTTCCTTTGAGGAACCACCCCTTCCCCGCTCTCAGTCTATGTGGAATACATGGGGTGGCTGAAATTGCCCGGACTCAATGGTAGGCACAGGAGTCAGTGGAGTGCTGGTTCAAACTGGCTCACAGAGTTTATGGTGACATTACAGAAGTTTTGTAAGCCAGTTGACATCACACTGGTAACGTGAAAATGGCCATGATGCAGAAATCAGCCAACACTACAAATTATAGCTTTTATTTTCCAAAAAGCCAGCTATTAGACATTTATCAGCACACCACTGCATGTGACTCAGGTCTGGTTAATCAGAAGGCTACAGCTTTCTGGACAAAGAGCAGAGCTGGGTATGTACCTCAAGTCAGGCCACAAGAGTGAGCTCAGGTATTCTGTTCTACTGGGATTCCTGGACTGGCAGGATTAAGCCTGGGGCTGTGAGGTGCCACCTATGGAGAATAAAGCCAACAAGTTGTAAAGAAGGACTAAAATATGGTGAGAACCTAAGTCCAGCTGACACTTCTTGAGGTCCTTGATCCAGCACTGCCTGAAACTAGAATTGCCCCTGTACAGTTACATGAGCCGATATATGTATTCTCTGTAGTGTATGCTGTTGATGCCCCATAGCAAATGCCCTTGGCCCACCTCTGAGGTCAGCTACAACTACACGGGACAGTGCCGGCAGCCTCCCGCCTCACGCACCTGCATCTCTTAACCCAAAGGCTGTTTCCAGAACAGGCTGCAGGGCAGCCTGAAAAAAGTGCCAGGGACTTCATGCTACCAGGGGTCATCCTCAATACCTGGAATACAGGAGTCAGCAGATAAGTACCCCAGCCTCTCAATTCCTTGGAGGGACAATTCTGAGGCATTTGATGTTTTTCCCCTACCTGCATCAAAAAAGGAATGCAGGAAATATATCTATCATGCCCTACTTGCTGCAGTTGAGGGATTTTCTAGACTGGATGGGGTTTTCTAATCCAGATGCATACCAGGTTTGGAGACTCCAAGCTCAGTGAAATGAAACTTTTGTGTCCTGTGAAATCCTGAGGCATCATGCAAGAAATGTCCAACCTGGGGAGGATACTCTGTCCATGGGTTGATCTGCCCAGGAGCAAATTCAGGCTGAAAATAGCAAACTAAAGTTAGCTGAGATGTTCCGTTTCGTGGCCTCTTTCAGGAACATCCTGTCCAGAGGAAAGGATATTTAAGGAGAAAGGAAGCTCAACTCGGCCAAGTAGCAGAGGAAGGACACCCAAACACAAAGTGTGGTTCTGGTCTGTGTTCCAAAGAGAGGGTGGGTGGGACCAACAACCTGAAATACCTGTTATGTGCATGTATTCTGCATATCATTCTCCTCTTTAACCTTCTCCTTTATGTTTTTAATTTTCCTTTTACTTATTTTTTCTCCATTGACTTTCACTTTGGAGTAGTTTTATCATCTCTCTTTATTGAAACTAAGCCTCAGCGCATTGTTACTTGACCAAGACTAAGCAGTGGCAGAGCTGGGATTTGAACCTAAGCCTCCTTTCCTCCAGGTTGACAGGCACAAGGTAGGTGTTTTAGTCCATTTTTGTGCTGCTATAACAGAATACCTGAAAGTGGGTAATTTATAAAGAACAGAGGTTTATTTGGCTTATGATTGTGGGACAACTGCCTCTGGTGCAGGCCTCAGGCTGCTTCTTCTCATGGCGCAAGCAAAGTGTCAGGCTGCCAGTGGGTACAAGCAGATCACATGGTGAGAGGAAGCAAGAGAGAGAGGGAGAGAGGAGGTGCCAGGGTCCTATAAACAACCAGCTCTCATGGGAACTATAGAGTGAGATCTCACTCACTACATCCGCCCCCCAGGGAGAGCATTAATTCACTTATGAGGGATCCATCCCCATGACTCAAACAGCTCCCAACACTGCCACATTGGGGATCAGATTTCCACATGAGTGTTGGGGGAACAACACATCCAAACTCCATCAGCAGGTGATGATAAATATTGGTTTATAAATAAATGAAGAAAGGGCTGGCCGCTTAACTCAGTTGGTTAGAGTACGGTGTTAGTAACACCAGAGTCAAGGGTTCACATCCCCTTACCAGCCAGCCACCAAAACATAAATAAATGAAGAAAGCTCCAATTTATAAAAATGGAGTCTAAATCTATAAGGATTCTTGACCAAAAGGAATTCTCTTCAAATCCCATGTATGGCAAAAAAGAATAACAAAAAAATAGTAATATTTAATACAGCAACAGTGAGAATCGGGTACTATGTTTATACCCATTTTACAGATGCAGAAACTGAGATTCAGAAAAGTGAATTTCTAGGGCTGGCCCAGGGCTCACTTGGGAGAGTGTGGTGCTGACAACACCAAGTCAAGAGTTAAGATCCCTTCACCAGTCATCTTTTAAAAAAAATAATATAAATAAATAAATAAATAAAGGAGAATTCAAAGACAAACTTATATTTAGGTAGTCAGAAAGGCTGAAATGAAATTGCTAATGAATGCCAAAAAGGTCAAGGTCCACAGGGCATACAATGCAACCTTTGGAACCACCTCTTCCGTAGGGTAGAAATCTATTGGATTTCCACTGGACAAAATTCATTTACATCTCTATGGACAAGAATTGTTTGCATTATTATCAGTTTCTTACAAATCATAGACTTGCAGAATAGCTCAAAGACACAGAAAGGTACAGAATCTTGTAGAATTGGATAACCTGGTAGGGTCCCCTAAACAATATCCAGCATTCCAAAGGATATCCAGGGTTTCTGTTTGGTTGGTTGGTTTTTCTTTTTTTTTTTTTTTTTGCCTATTCCAAAGTCTTTTATAATTTTTCCTGACACCACTAATATTATCTAATAGATTTATTTGTTTATTAATTTTCAGTCTCTCCAAATAGAATGTGAGCTTCATGAAGAGAAGGATTTTGTCTCAGTGATTCACCACTGTATCTCTGGTGCCTAGAAGAGCGTCTGGTAAGTGCTCAACAAATAAAAGTTCAAAGAAAATATGGAATTGAAAATCAAATCTCTTTAGAGTTTATGCAAAGTTCCTTCCCATTTGTTAATCTGTGTTCAGTCATTTTTTTCAAGTAGAAGGAATTTTCTTTTTTTATAGTTCACTAACATATCTTCTCTACTCACCTATCTTTAAGACACAAGCTGGAAATCCAAGGAAACTGAAGGAATGTTCAGTTAGTTAGGACTCTTTTAGTTTCAAACAAAAGAAACCCAGTTTACACTACCTTAAGCATAAAAGAGTTCTTTCGCTGCTACGTGGGTGGTGCAGGTGAAGGTCTGGCTTCAAGTATAGCTGGATCCAACAGCTCAATGTCATTAGAAATCTGTCTTCTAAGATATAACAACTACAATTCCTTGAAGTTGATACAACAAGCAAACAGAAAGGACATTGTTGGGTGGGAGGGAGGGGAGGGAGGAGGGAGGGAGGTTTCGGTGATGGGCCACAATAATCAACCACATTGTATATCGACAAATTAAAAATTAAAAAAAAAAAAGAAAAGAAATCTGTCTTCTCCATCCCATCCCTTGGCCCTGATTTCCTCTGTTTTGACTTTTTTTTTTTTTTAGGAAGACTCTCCTTTTGCAGGCCCTTGGAGCTCCAGCTTTATATTCAGTTTTGTTACTTCAGCCAAGGGAGACTCTCAGTCCTAATGGTTCTAACCCCATTTTGGTCGTGGGCTCATCTCCTGAACCAATCATTGTGGCCAGTGATCTGGTCACATTACCACCCCTAGAGCCAAAGAGCGGGGTCAGCTCCTCCTAACTGCATGGGTTGAGTGAAAAGGGGAGTTTCTACAGAGGAAAATCACGGTGCTGCTAATCTGACTTGTATTATTATAGATGCTGTCTACTCAAATTTTAGAATCAACAACTATCACAACATAATCTTAATGAGCACCAGACTAGGTGCCAGGCAGGTAACTATTTTTAATGATGGAGGAAAGTAGGGGGAAAATGGATGCTGGGCAGGCAGAACCAAGAGATTGCCCTCTACACCTGCCTCCTACAGCTTTATTCTTTCTAAGACTCTGATGCATAATGTGAAAGGAAGAAACCGAATTTTCTGAATTCATTCACATAACCCCCTCACCTATGCCCTTCCATATACTCATACACCATGCAGCACAGATTCAAATTTTAAGAAAATGGGATGCATGTTAATATGATCACATGCTGTACCAGGTTGAATAGTGTTCCCCCCAAGTTAACGTCTATCCAGAACCTCAGAAAGTGAATATATTTGGAAATAGGGTCTTTGCAGGTGTAATCAAGTTATGATGAGGTTACACAGGTCCGTGAATGAAAGCAGAGACTGGAGTGACGCAGATGCAAGCCGAAGAAGGTCGGGAATTCCAGCAACCACCAGAAGCTATGAGAGAAGCACAGAGTTCTCCTTCAGAGCTCCAGAAGGAACCAGCCCTGCAGCCATCTGGATTTTGGACTTCTAGCCTCCACAAGTGTGAGACAACAGTTTTCTGTTGTTTTAAGCCAACAGTTTCTGTTATTTTTATTTTTGTTTGTGTTTGTGGTGGCTAATACACAGAAAACTAACATACATCCATTACAATTTCTAAATAAGGAAGAACAAAATCATCACATCGTTTCTTTGTTTTGTTTTGTTTTTTAAAGATGACTGGTAAAGGGGATCTTAACCCTTGACTTGGTGTTGTCAGCACCACGCTCTCCCAGGTGAGTTAACCAGCCATCCCTATATGGGATCCGAACCCGTGGCCTTGGTGTTATCAGCACCACACTCTCCCAAGTGAGCCATGGGCCGGCCCTATACATCGTTTTTTGTTTTGTTTTGTTTTTCTAAAAGATGACTGGTAAGGGGATCTTAACCCTTGATTGTCAGCACCATGCTCACCAAGTGAGCCAACCGGCCATCCCTATATAGGGATCCGAACCCATGGCCTTGGTGTTATCAGCACCGCACTCTCCCAAGTGAGCCATGGGCTGGCCCTAGTCACATCATTTTTTAAGTTCTACCTCAGAAGCATGTTATCTTAATAAGCCATTGTCACTGAGTTCTTTTTCCTGGTCCAAATGACAGGCTTTTTTTTTTTTTTTTTTAAAGATGACCGGTAAGGGGATCTTAACCCTTGACTTGGTGTTGTCAGCACCACGCTCAGCCAGTGAGCGAACCGGCCATCCGTATATGGGATCCGAACCCGGGGCCTTGGTGTTATCAGCACCGCACTCTCCCGAGTGAGCCACGGGCCGGCCCCAAATGACAGGCTTTTAAGGGCAGATTCCACCCTTCTCCCATGTCTTCTTTGCTATGGTTAGAAATATTACATATAAAATATAAAATTGCTGGTAACACGAAGATCAAGAGTTCAGATCCTCTTACCGGCCAGCTGCTTAAAAAAAAAAAAAAAAAATATATATATATATATATATATAGCTATATCTATATAATTGCCTTGTAACACCAAGGTCAAGGGTTCAGATCCCTGTTCCTGGAGCCGCCCCCCCCCAATGTAAAATTGAACTTACCCTGCAATGACAATTACATAGCAATTATATATTCATTTGGGCAGGGGCAGTGTGGGGACCCATGTAAATGGAAATAAAATGAATGAAAAGGAAGTATAATGTGGATATTGTTAGATCTTGAGTTAGACATATTCGTGGTTCAAATCACAGTCACGTCTTCCCAGAGTAGCTTAACTTCTTTGAGCATCAGTCCCTTGTCTGTAAATAGGGTTTTTACTTCTGTTTATCAACATGAGGTTTAAATTAAATAGTACATAAAAAGCCCTTATCATGGAACCTGGCACATCATAAGTGCTCAATCAATATATTCTGCCTTTTTGGAATTTCGCTTTAATTTTTTAATAGAAAATAGATTTATGAGGTTCAAAAAGCAAAATGATATAACAAGTAATACTTTATGAAAACTGCCTTCCATCCATCCCTGCCCACCCTGTTCCTCCCTCTCTCCTTCTCTATTGCCACACACTATCATTAGTTTCCTGTGAATACGTCTGTATTTCTTTAAACAAATATAAAGAGTTCTGTTTTTTGTTTTGTTTTTGTTTTTGTTTTTGGCTGGCCAGTATGGAGATCCGAACCCATAACCTTGGTGTTATAAAGCTGTGCTCTAACCAACTGAGCTAACCAGCCAGCCCCATCTTTAAGCAAATATAAATATTTGTCCCCTTATACAAAAGGTGACATCCAGTATAGATTTTTTCTGCACCACGTTGCTTTTTCTCACTTAACAATAACATCCTGTAGATCATTCCATATCAGTAAAAAGAGAGCTTCCTCTTTCTTTCTTTGCCACTATGTAACATTCCATGTGTAGATGGAAGCTTAGGTTTCCACTCTTGCAATTAACGCTACAATGAAAAACTTGGCATGCTCTTTCATCCATGTGTATGCAGGTGTATCTGTAACATAAATATTGGAAAGTGGAGTTGCTGGGTCAAAGGGAATATACCAGTGTACTTTTATTTATTTATTTTTGGCAGCTGTCCAGTATGGGAATCCAAACCCTTGACCTTGGTGTTACCAGTACAGTGCTCTCCCAAGTGAGCTAACCAGCCAGCCCATTTTTTTTTTTTTTCATTTTTTTCCCCAGTGTACTTTTGATGTATATTGGTAAATTATCCCCACCAGGACTGTATCACTTGCATTGTATGACAGTGTGTGTTTTCCAATAGCCTTGCCAACACAGTTTGTCTGAAAGATGGTTATTATTTTGGTTATTGCAGTGGATGGAATGACCCCACAAAATCACTGAAGTTTAATCCCTCTTGTAACTGTTGAGGGTGGGAAATCCTATTATGGTGACTGAAAGGTGGGGCCTTGAACAGGTGATGAGATTGAAGGACCATGCTGTAGCGAATGGATTAATAATGGTGGTCAGGGGCGTGGTTCTGATGGTTTTAAAAGGAGAGCATGTGTGAATCTGTCTCTCTGCTGCACCATTTTCTGCTGTGTGAGACCCCTGCACTGCTGTAAAGCCACCACCAAAGAAAACTCACCAGATTTGTTACCTGGACTTCGGAATTCCCAGCCTCTGAAAGTATAAGCAATAAATTTTGTTTTCTTACAAATCCGTAGTTTCAGGTAGTTACATTATAAGCAACAGAAATGGACTAATATAGAAAATTGGTACCAGAGAAGTGGGTTGTTGCTTATAACAAATACTTGAAAATGCGGAAACAGCTTTGGAACTGGCTGTTGAGGAGAAACTCAAAGAATTTGAAGCAGAGGCAAGAAAAAACCTAGCTTCTGGTGGGAGTTTAGAAGACAAGAAAACCAGGGAAGGTTTAAAATGTTTTAGAGACTGGTTAAACGGTGGTGAGCAGAATGCTTATAGAAATATGGATTATAAAGACAATTCTAAGGAGGTCTCAGATAGAAATGAGAAGGAGCTAATTGGAAACTGGGGCAAAGATCACCCTTGCTATGAACTGACAAGGAATTTGGTTGCATTTTGTTCATGCCCCAAAGTATTATGGAACATCGAATTTAATGGTACTGACCCAGGGTATTTGGCAGAAGGAATTTCTAAGCAACAAAGCATTCAGGAAGCTGTGTAAATACTTGTAACAGCCTACATTGAGCTATGGCAGCAAAGGCATGATGTAAGGCCAGGATTTATAATTAAAAGGGCACCAGAGGGCAAAAAAAAAATGGGAAAACATTCAACCTGGCCACAAAGGCAAGAGTGTGGCCCAGGGACCCTTTGCTAAGGAGATGAATACAGAAGATAGGGATCATCAAGAGATGGGAAAAAAGACCTTGAAGGCATTTCAGAGACCTTGGAGGCTGCATCTTCCACTTCAGGTCCAGAGGCCTAGGGAGACAGAATGATCTCGGGGAACAGGCATGAGGCACACTCCTACAGACTCACTGCCCAGGGCCACCTCAGGAAGCTGCTTGCTGCTCCAGCTGCAGCTAAATTGGCCCCAGGTGAGGCTGAATCTGAAACTTTGCAAGATACAAGCCAGAAACCTTGGTGGCACCCACGTGGTGTTAAGTTTGCAGGCTCACACAATGCCAGAGCTGTGGAGGCTTGGGAGCCTCCACCCCTATTGCAAAGAATGTATGGAAAAGTCTGGGGACCCGGGAAGACATCTGTCTCAGGGGTGGATTCACCTCATAGAGCTTCACTGGAGCAATGCCGAGTGGAAATGTGGAGTCGGAGTTGCAGCAGGAAAACCCCAACAGTGCCATACCTAGTGGAGCCATGGCAATGGGACCACCATGGAGACTCCAGAATTGTGGAACTACCAGTCTGCAGTGCCAGCCTGGGAGAGCTGAAGTATAGCCTAGGACCAGGAAAGCCACAGGAGTGGAGTTGCCCAAGGACTTGGGGACCCAACGCCTGCACCAGTGTGCAAAGGACGTTGAACGTGGAGTCAACATACATGATTAGCCAGCTTTGAGATTTAATGCCTGCCCTGCTGGGTTTCAGACTTGTGTGGGACCTATTACCCCTTTCTCCTGGCCTGTTCTCACTTTTTGAATGGTAATATGTACCCTATCCTTGTCCCCCCATTGTGTCTTGGAAGTAGATAACTTGTTTGGTTTTTTTTTTTTTTTGTCGTTTTTTCGTGACCAGCACTCAGCCAGTGAGTGCACCGGTCATTCCTATATAGGATCCGAACCCGCAGCGGGAGCGCCACCGCGCTCCCAGTGCAGCACTCTACCGAGTGCGCCACGGGCTCGGCCCTAGATAACTTGTTTTGATTTCACAGATGGGACTTTGAACTTTGGACTTCTGAGTTGAAACAAGTTAAGACTTTGGGAATGAAATGAATGTAATTACCTGTGAGAGGACATAAACTTTGGCGGATAAGGTGGAATGCAGTGGATTGCATGGCCCTCCAAAGTCACTGAAGCTTAATTCCCACTGTAACTGTTGAGGGTGGGAAATCCTATTATGGTATCTGAAAGGTGGGGCCTTGAAGAGGTGATTAGATTGTAGGACCATGCCGTAGTAAATGGATTAATAGTGGTGGTCAGGGGCATGGTTCTGAGGGCTTTAAAAGGAGAGCACATGAGGGGCCGGCCCGTGGCTCACTCGGGAGAGTGCGGTGCTGATAACACCAAGGCCCCGGGTTCGGATCCCATATACGGATGGCCGGTTCGCTCACTGGCTGAGCGTGGTGCTGCCAACACCAAGTCAAGGGTTAAGATCCCCTTACCGGTCATCTTTTAAAAAAAAAAAAAAAAAAAAAAGGAGAGCACATGAGAATCTCACTCTCTCTGTGTCTGCCATTTTCTGTCACATGAGCCCCCTGCTTTGCTGTAAACCACCACCAACGAAGACCCTCATCAGATGTGTTCCCTGGACTTTAGATTTCCCAGCTTCTGAAACTGTAAGCAATAAATTTTGTCTTCTTACAAACTCCCCAGTTTCAGGGATTTATGTTATAAGCAACAGAAATGGACTAATACAGTTATTGCTATTGTTGCAATGTTGTTTGTGCCAAAAATAAACTTTTATATTTAGTCTATAGTATAAGCACAGTCATCTCCAGCTTTATTTAAAGAACACACCTCAGAACAAGAACAGGTTGTAATAAAAAGAAGCAATCAGAGGACGCAAAATAGTTCTTGGAAATTAAAAATACAGTTGGTGAAAAATATTTATATCAATGATTACACTGGAAAATTGAATAAACATGGCCAAAGACCAAATTAGCACTTGAGAATATGGAGCTAAATTTTTGAGCAAAAAGTGCTTTAGACTTATATTTCCGTATCAAACAAGCATAACCCTTCTAACAAAAATGAATTCAAGATGTGTGCCAGAAAAATGAAAAAGGAAACCAAAACAAGCAGAAGACATGGTATGTAAGAGATGGTAGAACTAACCTAGGAATGCATAACATGTGGGCAGCATGCCCAGGAAGACATAAGAACAAGAAATTAGAACATGAAGTCAACGGCCTCTATCAAAGATGCCATAAAGAAGAAAAACTTTTTCCACACAAATTATATTAAAGACCTAGATGTTCCAAAAGCAAAATGTCTCTTCTGTCAACAAGTTTAACATCTTGTTATTGAAGGCAGAAACTACTGAGTATTTCACACAGAGGGAATTTGATGCAGGGAACTGGTCTTCAACAGGGAACCAGAGATTAGCAACAGCAGTAAGCAGAGGTGTGCTGGGAAATGGTCAGCAACTGGCTCTTGGAAAGAAGCCCTGATTTGTTGTATTTGCCAAGTTTAGGGTGTAAATACTCCTACCATGGGCACTTTCAAGCTACCGACATAATGTCACTGAGCATGGAGTCAGGAAGAGGTGTGTGCAGTTGGTTTCTGTGAGCTAATATTTGCCAGCTCCAGCACACCATTGGTAGAAAGGTACCACCACACTTTGGGACAATGAGAGATGTTATTGGAGCCCTGGAACCAGGGTCACTTGGTGGATGATGGATCCCTATAGAGGAGGTTCTATTTCCTTTTCTCTTGGTACAATAACATAGTTCTGCAGTGGGAAATGTTCACATAATCATTATGTTTATATAATGCTTAAGTTTTAGATCAACTACGGTCACAATGTAAACCTATTGAGCACCCTGCTATGTGTCAGGCGGGCAACTATTCTAGGTACTGGGGATACGGCAGTGAACAAAATAAAGTCCCTGTATTAATATTCATATACACAACTCGTTTTCCATTCATCAACTGATGGACAGTTCGGTTGTTTTCCGGTTCTTGGCTGTGATGAAGAGAGCTGCTGTGAACATCATTGGACATGCTTTTGTAGATATATACCCATGTGTCTTAGGTAAGCACTTAGCCTTTTTTTTTTTTTTTGGCTGCTGGCTGGTAAGGGTAAATATTTAGGAGTGGGATTCCTGTGTCCTACGGTAAATTTATGTTTAACTTTATGAGAAATCACCAAAGTGTTTTCCAAAGTGGTTGTACCATTTTATACCCCTACCCACAACATATGAGGACTCTAGCTGCTCCTCATCCTCACCACTGCTTGATATTGTCAGGGTTTTTTTGTTTTTTTGTGGTTTTTTGGCAGCTGACTTGTACGGGGATCCTAACCCATGACCTTGGTGTTCTAAGGCTGTGCCTTAAAAACTGAGCTAACCAGTTTTTTGTTTTAAGTCATCCTAATAGGTGTGCGATGCTATTTACTTAGGGTTTTTGTTGTTGTTCTTGTTTTTTGGCTTTTGGTGGCTGGCCAGTATGGGGATCTGAACCCTTGACCTTGGTGTTTTAACACCACGCTCTAACCAGCTGAGCTAACCAGCCAGTCCCGCTTTTTAAATTTTCATTTGTTTTTGCTTTGTTTTGTTACCCTCCAAAGCACCCAACTGAGCATATTTTCATGCACTTATTGGACATTCATGTATCTTTTTCTGTGAAGTGGGTTGATGGAGTTTGGATGTGTTGTCCCCTCCAAAACTCATGTGGAAATTTGATCCCCAATGTGGCAGTGTTGGAAACTGATTGAGTCATGGGGGCAGATCCCTCATGAATGGATTAATGTTCTCCCTGTGGGGAGGAGGGGATGAATGAGTGAGTTCTCGCTCTCTTAGTTCCCACGAGAGCTCGTTGCTTAAAAAGACCCTGGCACCTCCTCTCTCTCTCTTGCTTCCTCTCACCATGTGATCTGCTTGTACCGACCGGCTCCTGCCACTTTCCGCCATGAGTAGAAGCAGCCTGAGGCCCATGCCAGATGCAGCTGTTCCAGAATCATGAGCCAAATAAACCTCTTTCCTTATAAATTTCCCAGTCTCAGGTATTTCTGTTACAGCAACACAAAACAGACTAAAACATGGCTGTTCAAACGTTTTCCCCAATTTTTTTGGTTGGGTTACTTCTTGTTATTGAATTTTAAGAGTTCTCTATATATTCTAGATATCATTCCTTTGTCAGGGATATGTATTATGAATATTTTCTCTAAGTCTGTTCCTTGTCTTTTCATTTTCTTTCATTTTTTTCTGAAGTGATTTTTTTTTTGTTTCCTAGTGGTCTTAACAACAATGTCATTTATTATATTCTACGTTTTGTTTTTTTTTTTTTTAAGATGACCAGTAAGGGGATCTTAACCCTTGACTTGGTGGTGTCAGCACCACGCTCTCCCAAGTGAGCCAACCGGCCATCCCTATATAGGGATCCGAACCCGTGGCCTTGGTGTTGGCAGCACCGCACTCTCCCAAGTGAGCCGCGGGCCGGCCCTTATTCTACGTACTTAAGAATCCTAAGGTTTTGCAGTCAAGCAATATGATGGTTATTAAAATTTTTTTATTGGCATAAAATTTACATAACATAAAATTCACAGTGCTGGTAACACCAAGGTCACAGGCTCAGATCCCCATACCAGCCAGCCACCAAAAAATAAAATAAATAAAGTTAATTCACCATTTTAACCATTTTAAAGTATTAAATTCAGTGGCCTTTTCATTTTCTCAACAGTCAATTTTTTTTGTTGTTGTTGTTGTTTTTCGTGACCGGCACTCAGCCAGTGAGTGCACAGGTCGCGTTCCCAGCGCCGCACTCTACCGAGTGCGCCACGGGCTTGGCCCTCAACAGTGAATTTTTTTTTTTTTTTTTTTTTTGTCTTTTTCGTGACCGGCACTCAGCCAGTGAGTGCACCGGCCATTCCTATATGGGCGCGGGAGCGTCGCGGCGCTCCCAGCGCCGCACTCTCCCGAGTGCGCCACGGGCTCGGCCCAGCCCTCAACAGTGAATTTTAAAGAGCACAAGTTTCCTAATTTTGATAAAGTCCTATCTATACATTTTTCCTTTTATTTTTAGTGCTTTTGGTGGCCTGTCTAAGAAATCTTTGCCCATCCCAAGTGGGCCCTATGTTTTCTACTAGTCACTTACAATTTTAGCTTTTATGTTTAGGCCTATGATTCATCTTCAATATTTTTTGTGTATGGTGTGAGGTAGGAGTTGAGTTCATCTTTTCAGTTTGCATATCCAATTGTTTCAGCAGCATTTGTTGAAAAACAAAACTTTCTTTTCTCCATTGAATTACCTTGTGCCTTTGTTGAAAATAAGTTGGCCATATATGTGTCAGTCGAAGCTGGACCCTCTGTTCTTTTTTTATTTTTTTTTAATAAGATGACCAGTAAGGGGATCTTAACCCTTGGCTTGGTGTTGTCAGGACCACGCTCAGCCAGTGAGCAAACCGGTCATCCTTACGTAGGATCTGAACCCGTGGGCTTGGTGTTATCAGCACCGCACTCTCCCGAGTGAGCCACAGGCCGGCCCTGGACCCTCTGTTCTCTTCTACTGATCTATCCTTACTCCTTTTACCTTTTGAAATATGCAAATTGGCTCTGGGTACAACAAAATAGCCTTTGCTCATACACATATTTTCTGAGTCTGGTCTGTACCTGTCAGTGGGTATGCAGTGGTGTTCGAGACCCACCTTTTCCCTGACCCCATTGAGTTTGGAGTAGTGAACACCTGCTGCTCACAATCCTCTCCCCAGCCCCCCTGGGGAGCCACTGCTCATCCAGTCTCATCCATGTGCTTCAGATGAGGCTGACCTCAGTGTCCACTTCAAAAGGCAGATACCTAACCAGCCTTGGCCAATGAGCATCGACACTGGGATGTTTTTCTAGAACTACTGAGAAGATGTAGCTTTCTTTTTCCTCTGTGGTTTTTGAAGTTGGGGAGCTGATGGGGACTACGATTGCCTGAGATTGAAGCCAACATGGAGGACATCAGAGTCTACAGATGGAGATTAATAAATACAAATCATTTGAGCATCATTCCAGCTGCGCCTGAAGCTCATTAAGGTCCTGGGTTTTCCGATTCTGTGAGTCAATAAATTCTTTTTTTTAATTATTATTATTATTTTACTTAAGACCACTTGCTATGGTTTAAATGTCCCCCCAAAAACTCATGTTCAAATTTACTTGTCACTGTGACAGGATGAAGAGGTAAGACTGTTAAGAGGTGATTAGATCATGAGGGCTTCACCCTCCTGAATAGATCGATGCCGTTATCGTGGGATTGGGTTCCTGATCAAAGCAAGTTTGGTTCCCCTCTTACCCTTCCGCCTTCCACCATGGGAGGACTCAGCACAGTGCCAGCACCATGCTCTTGGACTTTCCAGCCTCCAGCAACATGAGCCAAACAAATTTCTGTTCATTGTAAATTACCCAGCCTCTGGTATTCTGATATAGCAACATAAAATGGACTAAGACACCATTTGAGTTGAGCTTATTTGCCTGTGGCTAAATACAAAAGAATTAATGCAGGCAATAAGGACAAAGGCTGGGTCAACATGGATATCTCAAGGAATGTCCCTGGCCAACTTTTGAGACAATGCTATGAATTCCCTCCTTTTGGATGCCTCTGTCCAGCACCTTTATTCGAGCAGTCAACAAGTCCCTAGAGAGCAGTATTTTCCAAACTGAGGACTATGGCCCGCTAGTGAGTCATGAAATGAATTTGGTGAGTTATGGCCAGCACTTTTTAATAATGAAATAGAACAGAACAAATAGAATATATCAGAGTGTATTGCATGTTGTAAGGCTAAGGATTGCTTTTTTTCTTTTTTCTTTTTCTTTTTTTTTTTTTTTGGTGCTGTGACTTGGATTAAGTATTGCTTTACAAAACTTTTTTTTTCTGTTTTATGCATCTCTATACTGAGTCACCATGTAAAATGTATTTCTTACTGTGGGATACAGTTAAATAACTTTGAAAATCACCACTATAAAGCAAATTGTGGCAAACACTGTGGGTTGCCTACTGCTATGGGTTGAAGGTATTCCTCAAAAGTTCATGTATTGGGGCCGGCCCGTGGCTCACTCGGGAGAGTGCGGTGCTGATAACACCAAGGCCCCGGGTTCGGATCCCATATACGGATGGCCGGTTCGCTCACTGGCTGAGCGTGGTGCTGACAACACCAAGTCAAGGGTTAAGATCCACTTACTGGTCATCTTTAAAAAAAAAAAAAAAAAAAAAGTTCATGTATTGGAAACTTGACCCCCACTGTAACAGTATTAAAAGGGTGGGAAATCCTATTATGGTAATTGAAAAGTGAGGCCTTTAGGAGTTGATTAGATTGTGAGGACTGTGCCCTAGTGAATGGATTAATCCATTGATGATTTAATGGGTGATCATGGGCATGGTTCTAATGGCCTTATAAGAAGAGCCAGTGAGAAGCTTATTTCTCTCTTACTCAGCCACTTGCCATGTGATACTCTGCACTGCTGTGGAGTAATACTCTCCTCTGCTGTGGAGGGCCTGCACAGCAGGCCCTCATCAGATGCCCCCACCCCCAGACTTTTCCAGCCTACAAAACTGTAAGAAATAAATTCTATTTTTTTTTTTTTGTCTTTTTTTTTTTGTGACCGGTAAGGGGATCGCAACCCTTGGCTTGGTGTCGTCCGCACCGCGCTCAGCCAGTGAGCACACCGGCCATCCCTATATAGGATCCGAACCGGCGGCGCGAGCGCCACTGCGCTCCCAAGCGCTGCACTCTCCCGAGTGCGCCACGGGGCCAGCCCTAAATTCTATTTTTTTAATAAATTACCTAGTTTCTGGTATTCTGTTATAAGCAACAGAAATGGACTAATACACTTCCCCAATACCACTCTTCTCCTTTCTCTTCCTAAGAGGATTATGATTTTGTTCAGGCATGGAAGCAGTTCATTATAGGAGGTTGAGCTGTGTAGAGTTAGGAGTGGTGTCTAAGTCCCTTTATAGCCCACAGAATGAGTTTGGATTGATCTAAACCAGTGGTTCTCAAAGTATGGTCCCAGAACAACTGCAGGTACCTGAGACCCGTCCAGGGGGTCCACAAGGCCCTTCTTTTTGCAACACCATGTCTGTGGGAGGCTGGAATTTCTTCATGTATTTCAAGTTAAACAATATGTCACAGTGGATTGAGTGCAGAAGCAGGTGTGAAAATCCAGCTTCTTCTGATAAGCTATACATTAAAGAGGTAATAGAAAAATGTAAAACAATGCCACTCTTTTCCTTAACTTTTTTTTTTTTTTTAAAGATAAGGGGATCTTAACCCTTGACTTGGTGTTGTCAGCACCACACTCTCGCAAGTAAGCCAACTGGCCATCACTATATAGGGATCTGAACCCGTGGCCTTGGTGTTATCAGCACCACACTCTCCCAAGTGAATCATGGCCCGGCCCCTTTTGTTAACTTTTTTGTTACTTTGGAAAATATAGCTATTTTTCATAAAAATTGTTACTTGTATTAACACATAAAAGGTAATTTTAAATGAACTCATGAATACATATTCTTTAATTTTTTCAGTTTTAACTTCTAATACAGAAAACATCAATAGAAAAAAATCTCACTTGATCCCCATACCGGCCAGCTGCAAAAAAAAAAAAAAAAAAAAAACATAAAAATAAGTAAAAATTTTTAAAAACCTCACCTGGAAGAGTATGGTGCTGATAACACTAAGGTCAAGGGCTTGGATTCCCATATCAGCCAGCTACCAAAAAAAAAAAAAAGGTAAACCACATAAACCAAAGCTCTTTGGGGTCATTAGTAGTTTTCAAGGATGTAAAAAGGTCTTGACACTAAAGAGTGTGAGAACCACTGACCTAAGCCACTCAGGGTTGTTTTCTTCCCTTTGCAAATGATTTTATCAGGAATGTGATACAATTCTAGAAAATGGGACCTAAAATCTGCTGAGGACTTCCGATTAAGTTTTCCTGCTGGAAAAAAAAAAAAAGAGCCGCATGGGAGGAAACATACCCTGTTCTTCTCCTCCACTGGGTTAAGGTGCACATGACATGGTGCATGGAGCAGTGGCAGCAGACTTGCAACTGTGAAATCACAAGGCTGAGGACAAATCCTGCACACTGAGGGTGGCAGAGTAAAGAGATGGAAAGAACATGGGTCCTTGAAGACAGCGTTGAGCCTCTGTATTCACCAGCTCAGGATCACTTATCTCTGGATAAGTTTTGTGAGACAATAAATCTCTCCTCAGTAGATCATAAGATCTATAAGAACAGAGTTTTCTTTAATTTTTGTGGGGTTTTTATGTCTATTTTATTCACTGCCAGATTACCAGCACCTAGAACAGTGCCTGGAACACAGTGGGTGGTAGGTAAGTGTTTGCTGAATAAATGAATGACTCCTTAAAGACAGTCTTTGCTGTATATTGTTGCTGTTGTTACTTACAGCCAAAGCATCCTAATTGATTCATGTGTTCAACTGAGAAGTCCTTTTCAGGGATCGTCCTCAGTGAGCCTTCCATCAACCAGCGTCCCAGCGTAGGCTGAGCACACCCTAACTCATAGCCCCACAACACCATGGGATTCTCTCTATTTCAGCACTTGTCACTCTTCTTTTTGTAACTGCCTCTTTTATCTTCTTCACTAGAGATGGAGGTCAGAGGCTTACTAGTTTGGGTACAATCTAGGCTGCTATAATGAAGAGACCTTAAGTCTAATGGCCTAAACAAAATCAAGTTTACTTCTCCCTCACTTAACCATCTAGACTTGGGTGGTACTAGGGTAATAGGGAGGCAACAGCAACTTCAACACACAGCTTTTACCTCTGGGTCCAAAGTAGCTGCTGTAGCTCCTGTCATCACACCTGTATCCCAGCCAGTGAAAAAGGGCAGGAAAAAGGACAAAGGGAGAGCATATGCATTCCTTTTAATAGCATGACATAGGGCCAGCTGGGTGGTTCAGTTGGTTAGAGTATGGTATTATAACACCAAGGTCAAAGGTTCAGATCCCCTTACCAGTCAACTGCCCAAACAATAAGTTAATAAAATAATAATAATAGCATGACCTGGAAGGAGCATGAATTATTTTTGCTTACATCTCACTGGCCAGATCTGAGTCCCATAAACACTTAGATCCAAAGGAGGCTCAGAAATGTAGTCATCAGCTGGACAAATATGTGCCTGACTAGAAAGCATAAGTTTCATTATTAAAGAAAGAGGAGAGAAGGGGATATCAGTGCTCAGACTGCTATCTCTGCCATAGTGTTTGATTTGATCTATCCTTGTATCCCCAGAGCTTCAAACAGTGCTTGGCACAAATGTTGAAGAAATGTTTAATGAAAGAAAGAACAGATGAGAAAAAACAGAACTCAAGAATCCTGCCCTTGACAGACACACCATTAATAAAGAGAGACACCAGTACCAGCCAGACACCAAAATAATAATAGTAATAATAATATGGAGAGACAAAGAGAACCCAGATGAAGCAATAGCATCCTACAAACAACATACGATACTTAGTGACATGCTAAATCAATTAACGTTGTCTCTGTGGAGTGGGTCATTTTTATCTGGCTTCACAAGACCCCTCAACCTCCTCTGTTCCACAGGAGCTAACCACTCTGTGGGGCAAAATTTCTCTCGCCCTTGACTTGTGTCCACTTTCTAATGGACAAAAAACTTAGTGAAATGAAAGAGATTAACAAAAAAACAATGGAGAGTAACTGGACAATTGTAATCCTCATGAACTTGGAAATCCATATGGGTTTAGCCTTGGAGAGATGGCACATTCAAGAAACACAGTGCTACAGCCAAAAGTAATTAAAAAGGAATTGCATCCCCCCTCATATCTCTCAGGAACATTAAAGAAATTCACAGCGATACTAATTAAAAGTCCCCGTCCCCTATAGTAATCATTTCACTGCATATACCTGTATCAAAATACGACACTGAACATTTTAAATATACCCGGATTCCAGCACAGGTGCATCCAGGTGCTCAAAGACGCCATCCGAATCTTTTACTCCTTCCTGCTCTCAGCTGCCCTCCGAGTGGGCTCACTCTCTCGGTGTGGCGGCAAAGACAGCTGCCAGCAATTCCAAAACAGGAGGGTCCCTGACAGTTTCAGCTGGCTGGGGTAGGAAGTGAATCCTCTGATTGGTCCAGTCAGGGTACTCTGAGCCAATCACAGTGGCCAGGTGAATGGAATCCTCTGATTGGCTAAGTCTGGGGCACCTGTTCAGGTAGACTTGAGAGGCCCACATGTGGACTAGAAGAACCAGAGGGAAGGGACAAGGAATGCTCAGTGGGTAAGACTACTCCACGGCTCCCTGTCTGTCTGTCTCCTGTTTCATTCTCTGCATCACGAAAGTCCAGGGAAACTATTGGGCAAAGGCAGAGTCTCCTCCCAGGGCCTCAGCTGCTGAGCAGGCAAAGACTAGAATGTTCTTTTCTTAGAGGGGGAGGAGAGGTGCTATAAGCACTTACGTTAATTATTTAATCATGTAAATTAACTTGGGGGATTCTGGATATATTTGGGGGGATATTCTAAATAATTCATATTTGAACCATAATGCATACATATTCTAATGCCAGATAATTGGAAAATTATACATCAGAAATACTGTTCATGCAAATATGCATCTTTATTTTATTTTTCATCCTTTTTTTTTTTTTTTTTGGTGGATGTCTGGTGCAGGGATCCAAACCCATGCCCTTGGAGTTATAACAATAAATATGCATCTTTACGCTCTGCATAAAGAAGGCACCATATGCATAATTTATAGTAATGAAGCCAAAGTAACAGTAATTTTAATTCCGCATTACATTCTGTTTAATTGATTGTAATGCATCAAAAGTAACTTTAAGATTTGAAGTTTTTAGGGGCTGGCCAGTTAGCTCAGTTGGTTAGAGCATAGCCTTATAACACCACGATCACGGGTTTGGATCCCTGTACCGACCAGCCACCAAAAAAAAAAGAGATTTTAAGTTTTTATACATGCACATGTATATAATTCCATATAAAATCATAAAGCTGACCATATCATACATATTGGGGGGAGGGAATTCTTCCTCTAGAGAAATCTTGTTGGTTTTTTCTTCCTTTTTCTGTTGGCTTCTCCCTCCACTTTTCTTCTTTTCCTCTCCCTTCCTCACCTCTGGTTTATATACTCCCATCTTCTTCTCCATGCCTATGTAATTTTTTTTTGTTGGTGGTGGGCTGGTATGGGGATCCAATCCTTTGACCACACTCTAACCAACTGAGCTAACTGGCCATGCCTATTTAATTTTATACAAATACATATACATATATGTATTTGAACATATATACATATAGATATACAATTATATGCATTATTCTTAATAACTCACATAATGAATTACTATTAAGTTGACTGTGGATGTATAGAGACATGAATAGTTATGGCAGTGTCCATCACTCAGGTGCAAGAACTGAAAGAAGGACAAGAAACTTCAATATCTAGAACACTATGGCTTCTCTGATATTTCTTGTGACAGAAACAGCCTACTGTCTGAGCCAACTACTGTTCCCAACCTCTGACTCTTCCTCCTCCTGTTTTAGAAGTTGGAAAGCTTCCACATTTGTTTTCCCAGGTTCCTTTGCAGCTATGGTTGCCAACTATGCTGTTCAATTTCCAGGAAATGTTTGCTTTCCTGATAAAAAGGACAGACATAAATGGCTCCAGCCCTCTTTCTGCCTTTTCCTGCCTTGAATACTGATGCAAAGCCTGGAGCTGCAGCAACCATCTTGATGTGGAAAAGGCCAAGATTGTCACAGAGTGGCCGGCTCTAAGATCAGTTTACCAGTGACAGCAGCTACCTACGTCCAGGTTCCCTGTTTTAGGAGAAAATGTAAGTCACTCTTAATCAGGTTTTTCTTCTGTTTATAGTCCAAAACTTTCCTAAATGATTCATTTCTTATGCTACTTAGATGCAACAATAACAATAACATGCCATAATCATCTTTATGATTTCATTTGCTGGTAATTCAAAAGCTCATTCCCCAAAGAAAAAAATATATAATTTTTTTTTTTTTTTTTTTGGTGGCTGACTCTTACAGGGATCCAACCCAAGACCTAAGGTGTTATCAGAACTGTATTCTAACCAATTAAGCTAAATGGCCAGCCCCCAAGTGAAATTTTAACAGACTCCTTGAGAGTTGGTACCCCCATGATTTATTTTTTAATGAATTGGAAATTCAAGGTTTAAAAACAGAGATAAAAACAAATGATATCCTCCATCACAGAGGTGTTTTTTTTGTTTGTTTTCTTTTTGGGGCAGCTGGCCAGTAGAGGGATCTGAACCCATGACCTTGATGTTAGAAGGCTGCGCTCTAACCAACTGAGCTAACCGGCCAGCCTAGGCTGATTTTTATTTATTTATTTATTTATTTATTTTATTTTTAAAGATGACTGGTAAGGGGATCTTAACCCTTGACTTTGGTTGTGTCAGCACCAGGCTCACCCAGTGAGCTAACCAGCCATCCCTATATGGGATCTGAACCCGTGTCCTTGGTGTTATCAGCACCACACTCTCCTGAGTGAGCCACGGGCTGGCCCCTAGGCTGATTTTTTAAAGTTTATTTTATTTTTTTGTTTCCTTTTTTATCTTCTTCTAGGCTGCTATTTAAAGGGATCACCTGACAGAGTCTCAGTCCTCTTGCCCTGTGATACCTGCACCTTCTCAGGACTCTACCAAGAGTTCCCACCAAAAAAGAAGGCCCTCACTAGATATACTCCTGAACCTTGGACGTATCAGCCTCCAGAATTTGACATATGACACAGACAAACTGAATGCTATGATTCTCCTTTTTAAAGAAACCACCATGAATCAAAATTCCTTCTTTTGACTTGGAAATACTCCCATTGAAGTGGCTGCAGACTGAAGAATGGAACTATACCCTGAAAACTAAATGTCGTCTGTCTCTACGTGGAGAAAGGGATGTTGTCATCTGTAACCACAACCACCACTGGGGCCTAAGGAAGTAGAAGCTTCAGGAACTGAGTAGAGAAATCCAGGAGGGCTAGATACAGAAGACCTCAAAGCCCTAAGGGACCAAAAAGCTACAACATGAAAAAAGGCTGGTTCCCTGACTCACCATGAGAGGAAAGCTGCTTGCTGACATAAATACCTGCATTGGACAGTTTCTTGAGTGAATAACAAACTCCTATTATATTAAGTCACCGTAATTTATATAAGGAATAGGAATAGTCTAGTATTAGAGAAATCATGTGACTATGACCACAGTGAATAGAAAGATAGGATAAGCCTACTGCAGTGTTATCTGTGCCCCTGGAGGCTCTGCTGCAAATTCTAGTCCACATGCATCCCTAAAACACATCTGCACTTAATTCAGGACACTTGAGATAGTCATCTCTGACCCTTGTAGATAGATTCATATATATACAGATACGTACGTATATAAACTTATGCACTTAGAAGAGACATGTTTTTAATCTTTTTTTTTTTTTATAAAGATGACCGGTAAGGGGATCTTAACCCTTGACTTGGTGTTGTCAGCACCACGCTCTCCCAAGTGAGCAACCGGCCATTCCTATATGGGATCCGAACCCGTGGCCTTGGTGTTATCAGCACCACACTCTCCCAAGTGAGCCACGGGCAGGCCCAGATATGTTTTTTATCTTTCGTATACATTTCAAATTTTCTAACATGAGCATGTTTTCTTCGTAACAAATGCATGCACACTTACAAACATAAACAATTGCTACATATCCGGCATAGCAAGAATTTTCCTATTTATTTAGGCCCCCAAATTCCCAAAAAGTAACATGCAATATCTTGATTCCCCCTTGATAAAATACCATATGAAAAGTGGGACAAATGAGCAGTAAAGAGTGGCCTAAACTTTCTGAAACTGACTACTTTCCTATAAGTAACTAAGAGTTCTTATTTTCCTTGGAGTCCGTCATATCAGCGATATCTAGGGAGGCTTCATATTGTTTCTTACCATTGAAGCATGACCAGAAATGTAAACAAACAAACAAAAAAAAAAACAAAGGGATCACCTAAGTGCCATGGGGGGCTGCAGTTAAACCCATATTATCCAGGTGGGCTTCTCTTATCCAGGACAACAGAGGGTCCCTGCATTCTGTAGGGACTTGGAGAGCCCCATGAACAGTTAGAAGGTGCTGCAGAGTATGCAAAAAAGTCATCCACTACTGGTTCAAAATCTTATTTTTTATTCTCCTTTTTTTTTTTTAAGTTTTTTTTTTTTTTAATTTTTATTTTGTCGATATACAATGTGGTTGATTATTGTGGCCCATCACCGAAACCTCCCTCCTTCCTCCGTGTCCTCCCTCCCACCCAACAGTGTCCTTTCTGTTTGCTTGTCATATCAACTTCAAGTAATTGTGGTTGTTATATCTTCATCACCCCCCACCCCCGGTTTTTTGTGTGTGTGTGTTTGTGTGATTTTATTTATTTATTTTTAGCTCCCACCAATAAGTGAGGACATGTGGTATTTCTCTTTCTGTGCCTGACTCGTTTCGCTTAATATAATTCTCTCAAGGTCCATCCATGTTGTTGCAAATGGCAGTATTTCATTCGTTTTTATAGCTGAGTAGTATTCCATTGTGTAGATGTACCACATTTTCCTTAACCACTCATCCGATGATGGACATTTTGGCTGGTTCCAACTCTTGGCTATTGTAAAAAGTGCTGCAATGAACATTGGGGAACAGGTATACTTTCGACTTGATGATTTCCATTCCTCTGGGTATATTCCCAGCAGTGGGATAGCTGGGTCATACGGCAGATCTATCTGCAATTGTTTGACGAACCTCCATACCATTTTCCATAGAGGCTGCACCATTTTACAGTCCCACCAGCAATGTATGAGAGTTCCTTTTTCTCCGCAACCTCACCAGCATTTATCGTTCAGAGTCTAGCCATCCTAACTGGGGTGAGATGGTATCGCAGTGTAGTTTTGATTTGCATTTCCCGGATGCTGAGTGATGTTGAGCATTTTTTCATATGTCTGTTGGCCTTATGTATATCTTCCTTAGAGAAATGCCTACTTAGCTCTTTTGCCCATTTTTTAATTGGGCTGCTTATTTTTTCCTTGTAAAGTTGTTTGAGTTCATTGTATATTCTGGATATTAATCCTTTGTCAGATGTATATTTTGCAAATATTTTCTCCCACTCTGTTGGTTGTCTTTTAACTCTGTTAATTGTTTCTTTTGCTGTGCAGAAGCTCTTTAGTTTGATATAATCCCATTTGTTTATTTTTCCTTTGGTTGCCCGTGCTTTTGGGGTCATATTCATGAAGTCTGTGTCCAGTGCTATTTCCTGAAGTGTTTCTCCTATGTTTTCTTTAAGAAGTTTTATTGTTTCAGGGTGTATATTTAAATCCTTAATCCATTTTGAGTTGATTTTAGTATATGGTGAGAGGTATGGGTCTAATTTCATTCTCCTGCATATGGATATCCAGTTATCCCAGCACCATTTGCTGAAGAGGCAGTCCCTTCCCCAGTGAATAGGCTTGGTGCCTTTGTCAAAGATCAGATGGCAGTAAGTGTGTGGGTTGATTTCTGGATTCTCTATTCTATTCCATTGATTGGTGTGTCTGTTTTTATGCCAGTACCATACTGTTTTGGTTATTATAGCTTTGTAGTATAGCTTAAAGTCATGTAGTGTTATGCCTCCGGCTTTATTTTTTTTTACTCAGCATTGCTTTGGCTATGCGTGGTCTTTTATTATTCCATACAAATGTCTGAATAGTTCTTTCCATTTCTGAGAAAAATGTCATTGGAATTTTGATGGGGATTGCATTGAATTTGTATATCACTTTGGGTAGTACGGACATTTTCACTATGTTGATTCTTCCAATCCAAGAGCATGGGATACCTTTCCATCTTCTTGTATCCTCTCTAATTTCTCTCAGCAGTGGTTTGTAGTTCTCCTTATAGAGATTTTTCACATCCTTGGTTAACTCAATTCCCAAGTATTTTATTTTTTTGGTGGCTATTGTAAATGGGCAGGCTTTCTTGATTTCTCTTTCTGCATGTTCACTATTGGAGAAAAGAAATGCTACTGATTATTGTGTGTTGATTTTGTATCCTGCTACTGTGCTAAATCATTTATCACCTCCAAGAGTTTTTTTGTAGAGGCTTTAGGCTGTTCAATATATAGGATCATGTCATCTGCAAACAGGGACAGTTTGACTTATTCTTTTCCAATCTGGATGCCCTTTATTTCCTTCTCTTCTCTGATTGCTCTGGCTAGTATTTCCAACACTATGTTGAATAGGAGTGGTGAGAGTGGGCATCCTTGTCTAGTTCCTGTTCTTAAAGGAAAAGCTTTCAGGTTTTCCCCATTCAGGATGATATTGGCTGTGGGTTTGTCATATATGGCTTTAATTATGTTGAGATACTTTCCCTCTATACCTAACTTATAGAGGGTCTTTGTCATGAATGAGTGCTGAATTTTATCAAATGCTTTTTCAGCATCTATAGAGATGATCATATGGTCCTTGTGTTTGACTTTATTAATACGATGTATCACATTTATTGATTTGCGTATGTTGAACCAACTTTGCATCCCTGGGATGAATCCCACTTGATTGTGGTGAATAATTTTACGTATGTGTTGCTGTATTCTGTTTGCTAGTATTTTAGTGAGGATTTTTGCATCTATATTCATCAAGGATATCGGCCTGTGGTTTTCTTTTTTGTTATATCTTTACCTGGTTTTGGTATCAGGATGATGTTTGCTTCATGGAATGAGTTTGGGAGATTTGCGTCTGTTTCAATCTTTTGGAATAGTTTGTAACGAATCGGTGTCAGTTCCTCTTTGAATGTTTGGTAAAATTCTGCTGTGAATCCATCTGGTCCTGGGCTTTTCTTTGTTGGGAGCCTTCTGATAACAGCTTCAATCTCCTTTATTGTTATCGGTCTTTTTAAATTTTCTACATCTTCATGATTCAGTTTTGGGAGCTTGTGTGTGTCCAGAAATTTATCCATTTCCTCCAGATTTTCAAATTTGTTGGCGTATAGTTGTTTATAGTAGTCTTGAATGATTCCTTGTATTTCAGATGAATCAGTTGTAATATCGCCTGTTTCATTTCTAATTTTTGTTATTTGAATCTTCTCTCTTCTTTTTTTCGTTAGCCATGCTAATGGTTTGTCAATTTTATTTATCTTTTCAAAAAAACAACTTTTTGATTCATTGATCTTTTGTATTGTTTTTTGGTTTTCAATTTCATTAAGTGCTGCTCTGATCTTAATGATTTCTTTCCGTCTGCTAACTTTAGGTTTGGATTGTTCTTGTTTTTCTAGTTCTTTAAGGTGAAGTGTTAGGTTGTTCACTTGCCATCTTTCCATTCTTCTGAGGTGAGCATTTAATGCAATAAATTTCCCCCTTAATACTGCTTTTGCAGTATCCCACAGGTTTTGGTATGATGTATCATTATTTTCATTAGTTTCAATAAATTTTTTGATTTCCTGCTTGATTTCTTCTTGGACCCATATGTCATTAAGTAGAATGTTGTTTAATTTCCATGTGTTTGTATAGTTTCCAGAGTTTCGTTTGTTATTGATTTCTAGTTTTAATCCATTGTGGTCTGAGAAAATACATGGGATAATTCCAATTTTTTTTGAATTTGTGGAGACTTGATTTGTGACCTATTATGTGATCTATCCTGGAGAATGATCCATGTGCTGATGAGAAGAATGAATATTCTGAGGTTGTTGGATGGAATGTTCTGTAGATATCTGCCAAGTCCAATTGGTCTAGGGTATTGTTTAGATCTTGTGTTTCTCTGCTGATTCTTTGCCTAGATGATCTGTCCAATATTGACAGTGGGGTGTTCAGGTCCCCTGCTATTATGGTACTAGTGTCTATTTCCTTCTTTAGGTCTAATAGAGTTTGTTTTATAAATCTGGCTGCTCCGACATTGGGTGCATACATATTTATGATTGTTATGTCTTCTTGATGCATCAGTCCTTCTATCATTATGCAGTGTCCCTCATTGTCTCTTTTTATGGTTTTTAGTTTAAAGTCTATTTTGTCAGATATAAGAATAGCTACTCCAGCTCGTTTTTCTTTTCTGTTTGCATGGTAAATCTTTTTCCATCCTTTCACTCTTAGTCTATGTGAATCTTTATGGGTGAGGTGGGTCTCTTGAAGGCAGCATATAGTTGGGTCCTCCTTTTTAATCCAGTCAGCCAGTCTGTGTCTTTTTTGGGGGGAATTTAAACCTTTTACATTAAGGGTTGTTATTGAAAGGTGTTGATTTATTCCTAGCATTTTGTTGATTGTTGTTTGGTTGTCTTCGGTGTCTTTTGTTCCTTGCTTTCTGATTTACTGTTTGGTTTCTGTGTTTGTTGGTTCCTTAGGTTGTAGATAGCGTTTTTGTTTGTTTGTTTTCTCTTCATGAATGCCATTTTTATTATACTAGTGGGTTTTGATTTTTCTTGGGTTTTTATGGCAGTGGTAGTTATTTTTCAGGAACCAAACCCAGTACTCCCTTGAGAATTTCTTGTAAGGGTGGTCGCGTGGTGGTGAACTCCCGCAGTTTTTGTTTGTCTGAGAAATATACTATTTGCCCTTCATTTCGGAAGGATAGCATTGCAGGGTAGAGTATTCTTGGCTGGCTATCTTTGTCTTTTAGTATTTTGAATATATCATCCCATTCCTTTCTAGCTTTTAGGGTTTGTGATGAAAAGTCTGATGTTAGCCTGATTGGGGCTCCCTTATAGGTGATTTGATGCTTCTCTCTTGCAGCTTTTAAGATTCTCTCTTTGTCTTTGAGTTTTGCCAATTTGACTCTAACATGTCTTGGAGAAGACCTTTTTGGGTTGAATACGTTTGGAGATCGTTGAGCTTCCTGGATCTGAAGATCTGTGATTTTTCCTATACCTGGGAAGTTTTCTGCCACTATTTTGTTGAATATGTTTTCAATGCAATCTCCTTTTTCCTCCCCTTCTGGAATACCCATGACTTGGATATTTGAGCGCTTAAGGTTGTCTGATATCTCTCTCAGATTTTCTTCAATGTCTTTGATTCTTTTTTCTTTTTCTTTTTTTGTCTGCTTGTGTTATTTCAAACAGCCCATCTTCAAGTTCAGAGGTTCTCTCTTCAACTTCGACAAGCCTGCTGGTTAAACTCTCCGTTGTGTTTTTTATTTCGCTGAATAATTTCTTGAGTTCAGCAAGCTCTGCTACATTTTTTTTCAGGACATTGATTTCCTTGTACATTTCCTCTTTCAGGTCCTGTATACTTTTCCTCATTTCATCATGATGTCTAGCTGAGTTTTCTTGTATCTCATTCAGTTTCCTTAGAATTATCACTCGAAATTCCTTGTCAGTCATTTCAAGGGCTTCTTGTTCTATAGGATCTAGAGTTTGAGATTTATTAACTTTTGGTGGTGTACTTTCTTGATTTTTTGTATTTCTGGTATCTTTTTTTTTGATGTTTATTCATTGTGGCAGGGTTTCACAGACCACAGGTTTGACACTATTGACTGACTAAGGTGTTGCTGTGGTTGCCTATTTGGTATGGCTCCCTCCGTGACTGCTCAGTTGGCCTCTAGTGTCTTGTGTGTGTGGTTGCCTCGGGTCTTGGGCCTCTCCAGGGAGCCACCTCTCTGGTCAGCTTGAACTCTGCTGGGCTGGTGGATCACGGGGCGGTACCGCAGGGTGTGTGATCTCTGCTGAGCTTGTGCTTCTTGTGCCCGACTTCTCCCTGTTCCTTGAGCTCTGGCCCGGGCTGCTGGGATGCACCAAGGTGCCACAGAGCGTGTGGGCTCTGGAGAGCTTCCCCTTCCCCTACAGGATGTCTTCCTGCTCTGTGAGTGCTAGGCCAGGCTTGGGATGGAGCCGGGTGGCAGAAGTGAAGCCTTCCTTCTGGATCACGCCTTGGCGGCCCTACAGGGTGTGTGTTTTCTGCCGAGTCTCTGCCTCCCTAGCTGGACATCTCCCAGCTCTGTGCACACTGGGTGGAGCTGGGAATGGAGCCGGGTGTCAGCAGTGAAGCCTACCTGCTGGATCTCGCAGTGGCGGCCCCGCAGGGTGTGTGTTTTCTGCCAAGTCTCCGCCTCCCTAGCCAGACGTCTCCCAGCTCTGTGCGCCTAATTGTGTTTTGATACAAGGCAAAATAGTTTCTGAGGCTGGGAAGCCCAAAGTCCATCTGGTGGTGGCAACAGTGACCAGGGGTACTTTCAGAGGCCAGGAAGTCCAAAGTCCAGGGAACACATTTGGTAAAGGCTTTCTTTGGTGGTGACTGAGGTGTCTAGAATAGTCAAATTCACAGAGACAGAATGCAGAACATTGGTCTCCAGGAACATAGCACCTCAGCTGGATGGAGTTCTTTACCTGGTAGGGTGTCTCAGACCTTCGTTTCTATAGGACTTGAGTCCTCAGTGGTCTGTTTTTATTGCATTGCTGCAGTTTCAGTTTCTGAGGCTGAGAAGTCCAAAGTCCATCTGGTGGTGGCAACAGTGACCCAGGGGTCTCATATTGCAAGATGGTGGAAGCAGCTTATTTTTTATTCTCTTTTAGCACTTCTGAGGCAACATAAATTCTGACTTTTGTTGGACGTGTACACTAAAACAATCTTTTGGAAGGAAATTTAGCAAGATTTCTCTAAATTACCAATCAGATGCTCCTGCCCAAGTCATTCAATTCTTGAGCTAGTGATGCCGAGGTGAGTGCATGGGGAGTTCGGACCTACCCTGCTGGTGCGGGGCAGAGAACAGCAGCTGTGTCCGCAGGCAGGGGCAGCGTCTGGCTGTACAGGTGTCTGGTGGTGGCAGCAACACTCACTGGGAACCTCCCTCCTTCCCTGCCGGTTTTCATCCTTCCTACAGATCCCATTAGCTCCCCACAGCCTTCCAATGAACCCCTTTTCAGTTGAGGTTAGGCCACGTAGATCTCTGTTATAAAGCTTGTACATGCGGAGACTCTAGAAGACAAGAGAAACTGGAAAAAGTGGCTACCTCTAGAGAAGGCAACTAGGGTGTGGATCAGAGACGCAAAGGACACTGGCCTGTCATCTGTGCCCTTCTGTTCGGCTTCACCTTTGGTAATTTAAAAAAATCAAATACATTTATGGGTTTTTATAAATACAAAAGTCAAAGACCTAACAAAAATTCAAAATTTTACTTTTAGTTTAATTATTGTCAGATGGACCAGGCTCATGTCCTCACTCTTAGGACTTCTCTGTACCTAGAACAGGGAAGAATGCATACTGGCCATGTAAAAACAACAGATGTCCAACTATAGATGTAACAAAGATGAATAAAATACCTTTCTTGGGGCTATCGGACCTCCCCCCATGTTTATCTGGCAGGAGCGTGGCTGGCAGTAGCTGTGCAGGAGAGCAACCCAGCAGCACGTGGCACCCACATACCCTCTGCCCTGGCATCCCCTTCCTGGGAGAGAGAGGAGCAGTGACGTGTGTGGAGGCAGGGATGTGGGGCCATCACCAGCAGAGTCATTGGTAAAATGCGGTGATGCTCACAGCACGGGGAAGCAGTTAGAAGAAATGGACTAGATGTTCACAGAGACCTTGAGTAGATCTTAAAAACAATGAAAAAAGAACCCAAATGAACTCTGTGACAGGAAGGTTATCTGTGTAAATGTAGAAGAGATGCCTACAGCACTGCTCATCAGGATAGAGTTACCCTTGGAGGTGTGACCAGAAGGACACAGGTGCTGCCCAATTAAATATTACATTTCCCAGCTTTCCTTGCAGCCAGGTGTGGCCACATGACAAGGCTCTGGCCAATGGGATGGGAGCAAAATTAATGCATGAAACTGCCTGAATCAAGACCTCAAAAGAGGGCTGGCCAGTTAATCAGTTGGTTAGAGCTCAGCTTTGTAATACCAAGGTCAAGGGAACACCAAGGTCAAGGGTTCAGATACTCTTACTGGCCAGCTGCAGGAAAAAAAAGACTTTAAAAGGAAAAGAGAAAGCGTCCTCCCTCTTGCTTCCTTGTTTCCTGGAGAAGCTGGAGCAGCCATCTTGGTCCCTAAGGTAGAAGCCACATGTTAAGGACACTGAGCAACAGGATAGAAGGAGCCTGGGGCCCAGCCAAATAACAGGGGCCACCCAAACAGCTCTCGACTCCTGATATAAGGGAGATTAAATGACAAATAAAAATCTCTCTTGTTTAGGGCTGGCCAGTTACCTTAGTTGTTTAGAGAGTGGTGTTACAACACCAACGGCAAGGGTCTGGATCCCCATACCGGCCCACCACCAAAAAATCTATCTCATTTAATCTACCGTTGTTTTTTAGTCTTTGTACAGCTATATAACCTATATACTAACTAATACAGTGTTCAGTAGGTTACTATTATCATTACTATTCTCTCCTCAATTGTCATTATTTTTATTTTATTGATCTAAAGCCCTGCAGCAGAGATTAGCAAATTCTTTTTTTGTTTTTTTTGGCAACTGTCCAGTATGGGCAACCAGACCCTTGACCTTGGTGTTACAAGGCTGTGCTCTAACCAACTGGGCAACTGGCCAGCCCTTAGCAAATTCTATGGTGTCCTAACGATGAAAGCTGTAATCCTTAGGGTTCTTTAGTTGCAAGTGATGGAAACCACCTCTGGCTAAATTAAGTAAAAAAGGAATTTATTGGTGAAATATGGGATAGCTCATTGACTCAAAGGAAAGCTGAAGAACTAGGCTTCCGGAAGGCCAGAATCTGGGGCAAGTTCTAGAATCCAGGTGGCAGGGACTAATAAGCACTAGAGTAGCAAAGATTAATTGTGGTTCATGGGACAAGTTGGCAGGGAGCCCACGCTTGCACAAAAGAATCCAGCTATGACATTTAAGCTGAGAGCAGAGGATGAGAAGGAACTGGCCATGGAAGATATTATAAGAGCATCCCAAGCAAAATTCCCTTGGTAGGGAATCTTAGAGAAACACAAGGGGACTAGACTGGTTGAAGTTTAATGAAAGAGGCAGAGAATGTATGATACAAAAATCAGAGGCCAGGGGAAGATCATGGAGGATCGTGGAAAAGAGTTTGGGTTTTATTCTGGTTGTTATGGAAAACAACCAATCTACCTGACGGTGAGTGGGAAACTGATTGCGTTGGGCAAGCGTGGAGGCAGGGAGACTAAAAGAGGGTGGGGGCGGTGGAGACAGGGATGGGAGTTTGGAGCCCAGTGTTTGCTAATGACCTTCATGTGGAGTGGGAGGAAAAAAGGGAAGGAGGACCACTCCTTACTTTTGTGCTTAGCAAAGCCATATGGGAGGGGGCAGAGAGCAGGGCAGGAGAAGATCAAGAGTTCTGTGTGGACAATACCAGTCTGTAGATTTAGATGCGTGTTGGGAAACAGGACACATAAATGGGGAAGTCATCAGCATTGAGATGCCATTTAAAATTGTGGCACTGAGGGCCGGCCCGTGGCTCACTTGGGAGAGTGCAGTGCTGATAACACCAAGGCCACGGGTTCGGATCCCTATGTAGGGATGGCCAGTTTCACTTGGGAGAGCGTGGTGCTGACAACCCCAAGTCAAAGGTTAAGATCCCCTCACTGGTCATCTTTAAAAAAAAAAAAATCGTGGCACTGAACAGGATCATCTATCTGGAAAGAGGGCAGGGCTGGGTGCTTAGCTCACGTGGTCAGAGCCTGTGCTGATAGCACGAAGGTCAAGGGTTCAGGTCCCTTTACTGGCCAGTTGCCAAAAAGAAAAAAAAAAAAAGGACAGGCATCAAATCTGGGGCCATCCAAGGTCAACATGCAAATAAGTTTAACTATTACCTACCTGGACCCCTCCCTGGATGTCATTCCTAGGAACTATTCCATTTCTTTGCTCCTTTTTTTTGGAACATTTCTCAAAGGCTTATTTATTGCTCCTGTCTCCACTTTCTCACCTCCTGTTCTCTCTCTCCTCTGCCCACCCTGATTAGGCTGAAATAAATATTGAAATGTTTAAAAGTGAGTCTATTTAGGGCTGGCCAGTTACCTCCATTGGTTAGAGCACAGCCTTGTTAACACCAAGGTCAAGGGTTCAGCCAAAAAAAAAAAAATTGAGTCCATTTAAAGGCTGGCCAGTTAGCTCAGCTGGTTAGAGTGTGGTGCTGATAACACCAAAGTCCAGGGTTCCATCCCTGCACCAGCCAGCCACCAAAAATAAAAGTGAGTCAATTTAGTGACAGCTATTGAATTAATGACAAGGCAAGTGGTACGGATATGAAAAAATATATCGCACTCTCTCATCAAGAGCCTCATCCAAGTCCTCAAACCTGCCAGACATGCATGCCCCTGCCCCAGGGCCAGTGCTCTGACCATCATCTCTGCCCGGAACATTCTTCTCCCAGATAGTTGCTTTTCTCTTTCCCTCTCTTCCCTCAGATTTTTGCTTGAATGTCATCTTCTCGGTGAGGTCCTCCTCCCTTCCTTATTTTTCTGCATGTGTTCTGTTTATTCATTCATTCACTCATCAATCCAGGGCTGGAGGGCATCTGTGAAGGCAGGGATGTCTGTTCTGTTTATTACCGTGCCCCCAGCACATAGAATAGTACTGGCATGTGGCGGGCACTCAAAAAGCTTCTGCCAAGGGCTGGCGGGTTAGCGCAGGTGGTAGAATGTGGTGCCAACCACGCCAAGGTCAAGGGTTCAGGTCCCCATGCCGGCCAGACACCAAAAACAAAAGTATCTGTTGAATGAATAAATGTATGAACAAATGGACCAGATTATGAAGTGGCACTGGCATTCAGGGAACATTCCGGACATCTATAACAACGCTGTGAGGTTTAGTGGTGGAAATTCTTCAGCAGGAGCCTTTGGGAAGGTCTAAGGTGAAAGTCCGGATTGTTTTCAGCTATGCCTTTCCCATCCCAGCCCCCTGAGGTCCCCGGGGATGTTCCACCGCCCTTCCTTTACATTCCTCAGCTTTGAAGTCCCCACCCCCTTTCGACACCCTAGGTTCTTTCTGAGGACGGAATGGACTGAATAATACTTTCCATGTTAGTAATGCGGCTCAAGAATGCTGATGACTCATGAGACCAGAGCGCCCAGCCCGGCGAGCGAAACGCTGCTCTCCAGGAAACCACCAGGGGGCGCCGTTTCTCCACGGAGTTTCGCGAAGGCTGCCTGGACTTACAAGCTGCTCCTGAGTGGCAGGAGAGAGGGCTTTTGCTGTTATAGCCTGCACTGTGCCCTGCGGATTTGGATGCGTTCAGGCGGGCGTTGGGAGAGCTCGCTTCCATGCCTGGGAAGAAGCTGATCGCACGAGTTTTCTCCTGCTTTTAGTCAGAGCAGGGTTCAGACCCAACGTTAGGCTACTTTGCAGCTTTGACCCTTGGTAATTCCCTTCTCCTGTTGGAGCCTCGTTATCTCAGCTATCAAATGATGATAATAATGGCACCCCATTGGACTGATGTGAGGATGCAGTGCGGTGACAGCTCGCAGGCACCAAGGACTGATCTGGAGTGGAACATGCAACCGGGTCAGAGGTTGTTAATTGTCATCATAAATGAGTCAGAATGGTGGTTCTCAAAGTGTATTCCCTGGACTAGAGGGCAGCACCTGTTAAGTTCTAGCAGAACTTGCTGGAAATGCACATTCTCAGCCCCACCCCAGACCTTTTGATTAGGAAGCTCTGGGGGTGAGCCCCTCAATCAGTGTTTGACAAGCCCTACACTTGATTCTGATCCCTGCCCAAGTCTGCTTAGAGAGGTAAAGAGATCTCCCCTGTAGGGACTCAGAACACCATTCTCTCAAATATGGCATTTTGGCATACTGAGTATTTAAGCTGAAGGAAATTGAGAAAATCACAGAAGTAGGGAGGTCCGCCTTTGTCCTCCAAAGCAGGCCGTAAAAGAATTCTCTGACTTACTGCCCCTGAAAATAGGTCTCCAGACCCTCATTCCAGAGGGGCTCTGCCCTATACTGGAGACCAGGAAGAATCTGAACAAACAAGCCTTGCTAAGCCCCTCCCCCCAGTTTATTACCATTAGATCACAGTGTTTTGACTTCCAATCACACTCCAAAAAACAGTTTTCCCTGGGTCTTTGGTTCTTCATTTCTGAAGTCTCCCATGTCACTAGAGCTTTGGTTAAATAAATTTGTTATCCTTTTCTCCTATTAATCTGTCTTTTCTAGGGATGTCAGCCATGATGAACCTTGGGATGGGTAAGGAAAACATATTACTTTTTCTCCCCTACACCTTTTTTTTTTTTTGTCTTTTTCGTGACCGGCACTCAGCCAGTGAGTGCACCGGCCAGTCCTATATAGGATCCGAACCCGCAGCGGGAGCGTCGCTGCGCTCACAGTGCCGCACTCTCCCGAGTGCGCCACGGGCTCGGCCCTCCCCTACACCTTTAAATCATAGCTGGTAACAAGTACAGCTGGAATTTTTTAAAAAATTTTTTTTACTGACTGCAAAGCTGCAACCTAATGTGTGCGTGTGTGTGCGCGCACTTCCCATTAGTGACAAATGCTAAATGCTCCTTTTAGTTCTCTTTAGAGCTAGTTTCAAGCTTTCAGTTTTTTAGAACAGTGGCTCTCAACCCTGGCTGCACATTAGAATCAGCTGGGGCTCTTTCAAAACTATATCAATGCTTTGTCCTCTTCCTAGAACAATTAATTCAGAATTTCTGGAAGCATCTGTGCTTTTCAAACTCCTCAGGTAATATTGATGCCCGGTGAGGACTGAAAAACTACTAGACTGGAAAAACCTATTTCGCCATCTGTATTAAAGCCTCCAAAGTATAGGTAGTAAAGAAAGGGGGATCGGCTTTGCTCCTTGCCAATCCTGGAATGTGCATCTTCACTTCTCTGGGACTGATTTCCTCATGTAGAACCAGAACTGCTGCAATGGCTTGTCTGTGTCTGTGAGGATCAAACTAGATAAGCTACAGAGAGTCCCTGGCGGGGCTGGGCCCTGTGAGGCACGTTTTGCCAGGCACAGTGCAAGTCTAAGCCACTATCTCACCAAATCCTTGTCAAGATCCCCCTTCAGAGCCAAAGATCTGAGAATTGGGGACATTAAATGTCATTGGGCCTGACCATCTCCTGGTCAGTTACAGAGTCAGGGCTTACCAGGCCTGGACAGGACTAGGGGGTGCCGGTATTTAAGGAGGCGCTGGCTCTCAGTGCTGTGTGAGTGAGTATAGGCTGGGTGCCTGAAAGTGAGCCCTTCCTTAAGTGTGCTCTAAGTCACTTGGCTAGTTCTCACACAGAATGAAGGAGGGGGCCAGGCCCGGGCAGACTTGTTAAAAAGCTGTTGTTACAGCAACAGAATTTTCTTCCCCTTAAGCAGAGAACAAATTAATATATAAAAGCAAAAATGCAGCCTGACTAGATCCATCAGTAGATAAATAAAATAAAATGAAAATGCATACCAAGGAGGTGAGTTAATGTTTCTTGAACAATTTACAAGGGGGTCTGTATTGTAGCCACGAAAGACGTTTAAATTCTGGGACTTCAAGGCCAGCTTTTCAAAGTCTACATCCCTAGGGCTGGCCGGTTAGCTCAGTTGGTTAGAGCATGGTGTTATAACACCAAGGTCAAGGGTTTGGATCGCCATACTGCCATATTGGCCAATTGCCAAAACAAAAAACCAAAAACAAACAAAGAAACACAATATAAACAAGCAAAAAATAAAAGCAAAATATCAAAATCTACACCCTGCCGCCCCTAGAATGAATGAGTGAATGAACTAATGAACATTTTACTATCTAGACAAGTGCTTCGGAGGGACGTGGAGAAAACAAAGGAATACCAAGACCCATGTCTACACTCGAGAAATTAGAGCCTCTGGTAAGAAAAGCAGATTAATACTTGCAAAGAAACCTAAGTGTGTTAACTAACGTTTTATTTTTAAATGGGCGTACTTCTTAAAACAGGTGCTACATTTGCATAGTACAAAATTGAAGAGTCCCAAAGGCAGATATGACGCTTCCCTTCCACCCCTGAAACCCAGGACCCAAGCGCTCGTGCCCAGCTGCAATGTCAGGTTCCAGTTTCTCTTTCATCCTTCCAGAAGCATTCTGCCTACACTGCCTCACAGTAGACTGATGTAATTTTTGTAGCTGAGTCTGTTCACCATCCCTCTTGAGTTTGTGGCTGTAAAGAAAGGAGTGATGGACATTTGTCCCCAGTGGTCGCTGTGTCTCTCTTCTAGGATAAATAACCATTTTGTTTTGCCCGGGACTGGGGGGTTCTCAGAATGCAGGATTTTCAGTTTTAAAATTGGGCAATTACAGTAAGTGTGATTCTAACAGATAAAGATGTATATTTTGTATACAATTTGCCTCTAAACAATTGCTTGATCTAGAGCGCAAGAAACAGCTGTTTTTGTTGTTTTGTTTTAGCAGCTGGCCAGTACGGGATCTGAACCCTTGACCTTGGAGTTGTAACACCACACTCTAACCAACTGAGCAAACCAGCCAGCCCTGAGAAACAACTATTTTGTTTCCAGTGGTAGGGGAAGCTGGCCAGGTTGGAGCAACTGAGAGAGTTTGTAATCTCAACTGTGGTATAAGAAAGGGGTTTCAGGCTGGCCAGATAGCTCAGTTGGTTAGAGGGGGATGTTATAACACCAAGGTCAAGGGTTTGGCCAGCTGCCAAAAAAGGGTTTGCAAGAGTAATTTTACAGTACTGTGTATGATTTATGCTTACTATGCTTACATCAGAATCTGCTGCCTATATAAGTTTCGTTCCATATCAGGCAGTGGATCCATTAGGATAAAAAACTAAATTGCTATAAAAAAAGAGACTCCAATGTCAGCTTTTGACTGCCCAAAACAATCACCAGAAAAACCTGTTGTTCAAGCAAAAGTATGTTGGCAGAGTCAGTAGTATCTCAGAAGTGGGAAGTCAGAGGAAGATACTTACACGGTTTTATGGCCTGAACTGGATGATTTTTAAGACAGGTCTGGCAAGGCAGGGAACCGGTTAGAATTGGCAGACATAATAGCTTTGTGACCTAATAACTTTGGACTAGTGGACACAGTAAGGTGAGGGTCGGTTTTTTTTTTTAAAAGATGACCAGTAAGGGGATCTTAACCCTTGACTTGGTGTTGTCAGCACCACGCTCTCCCAAGTGAGCCACGGGCTGGCCCTTAAAGCGAGGGTCTTGAAGTGAGCTTTTTTAATGTATGTATTAATGCAGTACAATATGACGTTTTGATATATGTATGTGTAAGTCTTGACAAGCAACTTATTAATCTTGATAAGTAAGCTATTTTAGTTAGCTCACAGTCTTGTATTCCAGGAACGAGTATTTCTGGGAGCAAGTAGCTCATTTTTTTTTGCCTGCTCCCAGACTTGTTAGCACAGAAACAGCAAGGTGTGTTGGTCTCCATCTAGCCTGACAGCAGGAACCTCAGTTCACTCTGTCTCCTTACTCTGCCATCCGCAGGGTGTTGAGCTGATCTATATGGCCAATGCCAGGCCATTTCCTGTCCTCATTCCATCCCAGGTACACTCAAGCAGGGGAGCACCTTGATGCCTACAAGGAAATCAAGCAGGTTCTCTCCTACCTTGTTCAGGAAAGAGGCAGTTGAGCCTAGAATCAGAGAGCCTTGGATCAAATCCAGCTCTGCCACCTTCTGAACTGTGACCTTGGGAAATCACTTCATTCTTTTTTTTGGTGGCTGGCTTTTCTTCTTACACTTACTGTTATGGGCTGGGTTGTGTACCCCCTCCCGATTCATATGTTGAAGTCCTAACTCCAGAACTCCTTCCTTCCTGGTCCACTCACATCCATCCTTATCCCCCCAACCTCGGTACAATCTCCATGCTTAGAGCTACCCGAGATGAGGACTGCATTTCTCAAGTAAAAATGCTTCCATGTCTTATCGCACTTTGGATCTCTTCCAAAATTCTTGATGCAGCCTACAAGGCCCAGCCTAGGGGTTAAGAATTCAGATGCTTTCAGGGGTCTAGCAAGTAAGGATAGTGAGTGATCCAGGCTGCATCTAAGAAATTAAAACTAAAACTACAGCCCTAATAAGCTCCACTGTTAGTTGCTGCTCAGAAATGTGAGACCAATATAGCCAGGTCTGATGTTTATTTTTCCTTTTACGGCTGGCTGCCAACGGATGATTTCTTAAGAAAGGATTTTTCTGTAAAGTCACAGATTTTTCTGTGAAATCACTCTGGCCCCCAGTCTCCCAGTAGCCACTTAGTCCATTTTTTTCAAAACATAGAGCTTCAGATCTCTGGCTCTTTAATAAAAAAAAACAGCAACAACAAAAACAAACATGGAGCAGGTAAAAATCTGCATGGTGGTGTCCCAGGCTGTCTCCTGCCCATGGGCTGCTGGTTCTCAGTTGCAGGGTGGCCTCTGTGACCAACCCCAGCTAAGGGGTGCCTCCCCCCAGTTTTGGGGGCTATTTTTGGTGGTTGGCTGGTGCAGGGATTGAACCCTGGACCTCGATGTTGTTAGCACCATGCTCTAACCAACTGAGCTAACCAGCCAGCCCCTTCCCTACCACTTTTAATCTCTCTTTACCCCTTTTCTTTTACTTCTTAGTGCTTGCCACATGTGTAATTATAGATTTACTGGTGAGATCATGTGTGGAATGTCAGTCTCCCTTCCCCAGACCATCACCTCTAAAGTGCACTGATGTTTTTTGCAGGGAATCTTTGGCGCACACAGGCTTCACACATAGTATATGCTCAATAAAGAACTGAGAAACAACAAAAAATAAAGAACTGACAAAGGATGGGTTGAATGAACAAGTCTCCAGCTGGAAGTCCATGTGATGGGTTGTAGTTTGAACAGGTATTCGAGGTCTACTAGTTAATGCACAGTAACCAGGACCCTGCATATGGCAATAAGATTGTGCTATTTGACCCTGATAGTAACCAATTAGAAACAAAATAAGCAAAATCCACTGTGTGGACCAACTAAAACAGTTCTTTGGGCCGAATTAGTTTGAAGTCTCTGGTTCCTTCTGCTGAGGTCACTAACAAGTGGTTAGACATTCTCAGGAGAGTGTCCAGCCTCAAAATCTCTTAGCCCTTCCTATAGCCAGTGGCCCCCTAGACAGCCCAGAACTTTCATTGACACCAAACAACATGGGCAGATGATGGGGCCTTGGTAAGGTGACCCATGAAAAGCTGTGCAAATGACATCTAAGGGGGGAAATGAGAAGAGGAACAAACAATGGGCCTCCCCTCCCCAGGGCCTGCTGGGCTGGAGACTGGGCATGAGAGACCTAAGGCCTGAGGTGTCAGGAATGTCAACTCGGGCCGGCCCGTGGCTCACTCGGGAGAGTGCGGTGCTGATAACACCAAGGCCCCGGGTTCGGATCCCATATACGGATGGCCGGTTCGCTCACTGGCTGAGCGTGGTGCTGACAACACCAAGTCAAGGGTTAAGATCCCCTTACCAGTCATCTTTTAAAAAAAAAAAAAAAAAAAAAAGGAATGTCAACTCCCTTCCTTCCTACCTGATGGCTAGCCAATATCCTCTTCCCAGTTCACACCTGTGGTGGAGATTGTTAATGTCTTTCAGTATCCATACTCTTGTTCCTTTCAGTAGTATCCACCCCCTCCACTCCCAAACCACACACACTCTGTTTTCAGCAGGGCACATGGCTGCCAAACTAGAAACTACATTTCCGAGCCTCCCTTGCAGCTAGGTGTGGTCATGTGACTAAGATGAAGCCAATCGGGTGTAAGCAGAGGAGGTGTGTGCACTTTCCAGGTATCTCTAACATAAAGAGCCACTTTCCCTGGGTTCCCTCTTTTCTCTACTTTTGCAGGCATCACCTATCACCTATCCCTAGAAGATTTCTTTTTTTTTTTTTTTTTTTTGTCTTTTTCGTGACCGGTACTCAGCCAGTGAGTGCACCGGCCATTCCTATATAGGATCCAAACCCGCGGCGGGAGAGTCGCTGCGCTCCCAGCGCCGCCCTCTCCCGAGTGTGCCACGGGCTCGGCCCCCTAGAACATTTCTGATTGTTCCTCAGTAACTCTGTGCCTTAGTGTATGCCAGGCACTGTGCGAGCACTTCAACTTCATTTAATCCTTACAGCAACCCTATGTTTATGGTTTATGTGTTATTTTTACTTTAGAGGCAAGGAAATGGAGCTCACAAAAGAAGCAATTTAAAGGTCAAGAGCTGGTGAGTTAGCTCAGTTGGTTAGAGTGCAGCTTTGTAACACCTAGGTCATGGGTTCAGATCCCTGTACCAGCCAGCCACCAAAAGAAGAAAGGAAGTGATTTGCCCAAGGTCACAGTTCAGAAGGTGACAGAGCTGGATTTGAATACAAGGCTCTCTAATTCTAGGCTCAACTGCCTCTTTCCTGAGCAAGGTAAGAAAGAACCTGCTTGATTTCTGTGTGGGCATCAGAGTGCCCCCCTGCTTGAGTGTATGGAAAGACTTGGAGGGGTGGGGGAAGGGGAAGCTATATTAAACACAATGTCTAGGGAGGTGGCATTTGGGTGGAGATTTAAATGAAGTGAGGGGCAGGGTGCCAAGAAGTAGATGGAGGAAGAGCATTCCAGAAAGAGCAAATGGCAAGTGCAAAGGCCCTGAGGCCCTGGGGATTTTGATGTGAGGAAGGAACAGATGGAGGCGGTAGGAGTGGGGAGAGTGAGGGTGGGGTGGAAAGGAAATGAGGTTAAAGAGGAGGGGTCGGAGGACAGATTGTGTAGGGCCTGGTGGGTCATGATAAAGTTTTTTTAATTTCTGTTTTTGTTTTTTTTTGTTTTTTTTGTCTTTTTGTGACCGGCTGTACCGCACTCAGCCAGTGAGCACACCGGCCATCCTTATATAGGATCCGAACCCGCAGCGGGAGCACTGCTGCGCTCCCAGCGCTGCACTCTCCCGAGTGCGCCACGGGGTCGGCCCTTAATTTCTGTTTTTAAACTGGTTCAAACTTCATTCTTGAAGGAGTTTGTTACTATCTGTTCTTCCCTAGAGTTACAAGTTCAGTGGCTCCCCTTCGACACTGCAGAATCTGGTTAGTATTTTAGTTGGACTGCAGCGGCTTTTAAAATTTTTTTTTTCCGGGCTGGCCCATGGCTCACTCAGGAGAGTGTGGTGCTGATAACATCAAGGCCGTAGGTTTGGATCCCATACAGGGATGGCCGGTTAGCTCATTGGGTGAGCGTGGTGCTGACAACACCAAGTCAAGGGTTAAGATCCCCTTACCAGTCATCTTTAAAAAAAAAAAAAATTAAATTAATAATTTTTTTTTTTCCTTTACCACTGGCCAGTACGGGGATCCGAATCCATGACCTTAGTGTTACAAGACTGTGCTCTAACCAACTGAGCTAACCAGCTTGCCCTCAATAAATTATAAATAAAACAATTTTTAGTCCAAGGAGAGGGGCTGGCCAGTTAGCTCAGTTTGTTACAGCACAGTCCTGTAACATTAAGGTCCTGGGTTCAGATCCCCATACTGGCCAGCCTCTAAAGGGAAAAAAATGTATTGAAGTGAAATTCAAATAAGATACAATTAACCATTTTAAAGTGAACAGTTCAAGGGCCGAGCCCGTGGCGCACTTGGTAGAGTGCTGCGCTGGCAGCGCGGCGACGCTCCCGCCACGGGTTCGGATACTATATAGGACTGACCGGTGCACTCACTGGCTGAGTGCCGGTCACGAAAAAACGACAAAAAAAATAATAATAAAAAATAAATAAATAAATAAATAAATAAATAAATAAAGCGAACAGTTCAGTGGTATGCAATATATTCATCACTCTACCTGGTTCTAAAACATTTCCACCACCCCAAAGTCATGGTAAAGATTCTCACTTCACTCTGGATGGGGTGGGAGCCACAGGAGAATTCTGAGCAGAGGAGGCACCTGTTCGACTGACTGTCACCCTGTCGGAGGTTTGCAGAACACGCTATAGCCAGACAAGAGGTGGAAGAAGTTCCCTTGAGGAGACTGGCAGGCAGGACTTGGTGTGGGTCCTGGGCTTGTGCTGTGGTGGGGAGCAGAGAAGCTCCTAAGAAGGAGTTGGACTCAGAAGGGACAGCCTGAGGATCTGCTGTTGGGTTGCGTGTGTGTTGCATGCACATGTGCACGTGTACAAGAGGAGGCAAGGATGACTATCAGGATTTTTTTTTCTTGGCTGGCCAGTACAGGGACTGAACCCTGGACCTTGGTGTGTCAGCACCACACTCTGACCAACTGAGCTAACTGGCCAGCTCCGGGCTTTTTTTTAAGTGTGATAAAATATACATAACATGAAATTTTCCACTGTAACCATTTTTAAGTGGACAGTTCAGTGGCATTAAGCCCATTCACAGTGTTGTGCAATCATCACCACCGTCCATCTCCAGAACTTTCTCATCTTGCAAATCTGAAATACTATGCCTGTTAAATGCTAGCTCCTCGTTATCCCCTTTCCCAGTCCTTGGTAATCGCTATTCTACTTTCTGTCTCTGTGCCTTTGCCTGTTCTAGGTACCTCACATAAATGGAATCATATGGTATTTTTCCTTTTGCGTCTGGCTGATTTCACGTAGTGTAATGTTTTTAAGGTGCATCAGGCATTGTAGCATGTAGACTCTCAGGCATTTAGCCAAGAAGTATTTCCACCTCCTGGAGTCTGGTCACTTGAGTGTCCCCTTCTTGGCAGTGGCCTCCTTGTACTTTCCGATTTTCTAAGTCCATTCTGTCCTTCCCAGCTCAAGTCTGACCTATTCCAGGAAGCTGTCCTTGGGTGCTCAGCAATGCATTTCAAGTGTCCTTTGGTATCAGAAAGAACAGGTTTCACATCCTGATTCTGTCATTGACTTGCTGGATGAACCTCTCTGAGCCTCAGTTTCCCCATCTGTAGATGGATACAATTGCTCCAATCTCAGAGGGCTCTTCTGACATTTGTACAAGATGACACTACTTTGCCCAGCACTTGGTGCTACCTGAGGGTAGAGTAAATGTTACCTATTATTGTTAGCTTGGACATACAAGCTTGTCTAATATCTTGTCCAAAAAAACAGTTCTACATCTGCTGCCCATTCGTACTTAGCATATGGGCATTCTTACTGTTCTCTGGCTTTGGAATTTAATTCTGTATGAAGATTTGACTTTATGTCCAGCTTGAGTTTTCTCCTTCCACAGGGCTCTAGGTTTTTCGTAAAATATCTCTTTGTACCTACTAAGGGCTGAACCTTGAGCAAATACTGCATGGGCTTGATAAATATCTATTCCTCTTGGGCTGGCCGGTTAGCTCAGTTGGTTAGAGTGCCGCCACCTTGTAACACCAAGGTCAAAGGTTCAGATTCCTGTACTGGCCAGCCCCCCTCCCCCACAAAAAAATAAATAAATAAAAGGCAAATCTGCTAACTAATGGTTAAATCCTGTCCCTCCTCTTGTCTTCCCAGCAGGCCGGCCCCAACTCTATCAGAGGGATAAACACCTGTTTCTTAGAATGCCTAGCTCCAGACTAAAGACTTCCTTCTTGAAGTCCCCATTCATCTCAGGTCACTCCAAATCTATCCCCTTCCCCCTCCAACACAACACAAAATGAAGGTCCTAAAAAATTACCTTCATGTATGTTCTCTTACACAGTCAGGAAGCGCTCACATTGGTAATGTAGCAATAACATCAAATTTTAAATACACATACATCCCTGGGTATATTTACACCAAAGCTTAAGTATGCAGAAACCCATTGACCCAGCAATTCCAATTCTAGGAATTTCTGCTGTAGATAACCCTTGCCCAGGACACATGAATAAAAATATTTATTGTTGCATTGTTCATAATAGCCAAAGACTGGAAACAACCTAAATGTCCATCAGTAAGAGATGGTTAATAAATTATGATACAGCCGCACAACGGATATGACTCCACAGTCATTTAAAAAGAATAAAACAGGCCTACGTGTACTGATAAGGAGCAATTCTCAAAGATCTACTGATGTGTACAGAAAATCAAGGGCAGAGAAATGTGCGTAGCTCCCCAGCGCTCGTGTCAACAGAGGAGGTGTTGTGCGTGCGGATGCATAGGCTCTTTCTATTAATTGTCATTGCCTCTAGGGAGGGCGTCAGAGGGTCAGGGAGGGGAGGGAGACTTCATTTTCCCTGGATACATTTCCATACTGTTTTAATTCTTCACTACGTGCATGCATTTCCTATTTAAAAGAATTTTTTCAAATTAATATCATAGATTCATTATATCTTTGTCAAGAAGTGGTAAGATTTGGGACCTCATGCTAACAGGGTGCACAACTCTTGAAAGACTGGGAATTCTCCATCTGTTCTCTGCTGAATGATGTCAGCAGAAGCGGTGCAACCTTGAGAGTTTATTCCAGTGTCTTTACATAAATGCTCAGTGGGCACCAATGACCCCTGGTCCTCAGCAGGCACTTCACAGTTTACAAGGCTGAGAGGCTGTTCACTTTTCATGATCTCATCTACCCTGACAACAGCGTCCTCAGGTACCTGAGGCATGCAGGAAGTTGTCCAAGGTTGCACAATTAGAAAATGCCCGAGCCATGCTTGAACCCGCATCCCCTTTTCTGCTCCTTTCATGTGGCTGGAAGTGGCACTCTTTGGAAGTCATCACTGGGTGCTTCTGTGTGCCAGTCACCTGTGACCACCATGTTGCTAAATCTGGTGTTCAGTTCTCAGGCTTTGGCCAACTTGACCTTTCAGGAGCATTTGATGTGGTGGGTCACTCCTTTCTCCTCCAAATGCTTTCTTTCGTGGGGTCCTCAGATACTCCTCTGTTCTGGTTCTTCTCATCTCACCGGAAACTTCTTGTCATCTTTGTTGGTTTGTTTTCATAGCCAAACCTTCTAACGGTGGAGAGCCCCAGGGAAAGGCCTTGGACCTGATTCTTTCCAATCTCCCCCAGTCCTAGGTGATCTTATCCCATATCGTGGCTTTTAATATAACTAGATGCTAATGCCTCCTACATTTATACCTTCAGCCCAAAGTGCCCCCTTGCATGCCATCATCCTGCTGCCTTTGTGACATCTCCACTTGGGTGACTAACAGTCCCTCATCCCCCTCACATGTCCTCCCCAACCTGCTCCTCCCACCGCTGTTGCCATGTCATCTGCCACCAACTCCAGCCTCCCAGCTGCTCAGGCCAGAAGAACTTGAAGCCAGCCAGGCCTCCTCTTTTTCTCTCCCATCCCACACAAACCCTGTCAGCTGGATTTTCCAAGATCAGAATCTTATCCCTTCTGTCCACTTCCGCAGTCGGCACCCTGGTTGGAGCCGCCCTCCTCTCAGGCCTGGAATGTTGCAACAGTCCCCCACTGGTGTCCCTACATCTGCCCTGGCCCCCTTCAGCTCTTATCAATGCCACAGCCCGATTAACCTTTTAGAACTTGTCAGCCTGTGTCTGTTCTTATTTATTTATTTATTAAGAATATTCACAAGATACAAAGCTAATTGTCACTCCCAGTGCCCATGATGTGAGGGCCGAATTCAAACTGGGGCATACCCACTACCAGAAATTACTTTTGTACCCTGTGTCCCCACCCAATTATCCCCAATCTCCCCCCCACTCTGTGTCTGTTCTTTGCTGAAAAGCCTCCAATGATTTTCCGTCTTATTTAGAATGAAAACCAAACTCTCTCCTTCCTCGGTTCCCTCTCACCTCATCCGCCACATTTCCTCTCAGGGCTCAAAATGTTGCAGCACCTCCTCACCATCCCTCCAACACAGGGTCCACACAGGGCACCATCAGGGTAGGGCTTCCCTTTCCCTCAACCTTAGGGCTTGTCAACCTCGGCAATACAAACATTTTGGGCTAGAAGACTCTTTGTTGTGGGGGCTGTCCTGTGCATTGAAGGATGGTTATTTATTTATTTATTTATTTATTTATTTATTTATTTTTTTGTCTTTTTCGTGACCGGCACTCAGCCAGTGAGTGCACTGGCCATTCCTATATGGGATCCAAACCCGCAGCGGGAGCGTTGCTGCACTCCCAGCGCTGCACTCTCCCAAATGCGCCACGGCCTGGGCCCAAGGATGGTTATTTAGCAGCATCCCTGGTCTCCACCCACAGATGCCAATAGCAACCTCCCATTATCTGCAGACATTGCCTGATGTCCCCTGGAGGGCAAAATCGCCCCTGCTGGGAACCGCTGCCCAACATGTGATGCCTTCCCCAGATGTCCCCTCATCTCAGGGCTAAACTGTCAACCCCTTAGAGACTTCTACCCACCTCATTATCACTGCTGCCCACCCCAAACTCCCCATCTCCGTGACTACCACATTTTGCTCTGTAATACTCAGCTCTGTTTAACACATGATCTATTTTATCGTTTTGTTTATTGTCTGTCTCTTCTTACTAGAATGTAAGATTCAAAAAGCCAAGGATTTTGCCTGCTGCTTTCAGTACTTTATCTCCAGCATTTAACAGCAAGACCTGGCATAGGTAAGCACTCAATAAATAGTTCTTGAAGGCACAAATAAATGCCAGCCCTGTAACAGACGCATGGATGTGAGACTGGCCTCCAGAGACTTGCATTCCAGCATGATGCTGGGGGGGAGCAAACAGAGGAGAAAATATCTGCAATGGCAGGTAGTGATCAGGGCAGCAAAGAGAACTAAAGCAGGAGCCTTTCTCTCCTCGGACTGCCATAACCAAGTACCACAAATGCCTGGGTTAAAACAACAGAAATTTCTTGTCTCACAGGTCTGGGGGCTGGAAGTTGAAATCAAAGAGTGGGCAGGAAATTTGTAGGGGGCAAGTTTTCCTTGCCTCTTCCTGGCTTCCAGTGGTTTGCAGGCAATCGCTGGTGTTCCTTGGCTTGCGGATGCATCACGCCTTACGTAGTCTTGCCTCTGTGCATGTCTGTGTCTGCATCCAAATTTGCATTTTTTATAGGGATATCAGTTATATTGGATGAAGGCCCACCCTAACGACCCCATTTTAACTTGGTTACCTCTGTAAAGACCCTATTTCCAAATAAGGTCATGTTCTCAGGTCCTGGGAAGTTAGGATTTCAGCATATGTTTTGGGGCACACAATTCAACCCCTAGCGGCAGGGTACAGGACTAGAGAGTGACAGGGGGTTTTGCTTTGCAGAGGGAGTCAGGGAAGGCCTCCCTGAGCTGGTGATATTTAAGCAGAGAAGGAGGGGGATCCTGTGAACATCTGGGAGAAGAGTGTCCCAGGCAGAGGAAACAGCAAGAACAAAGTGGCATAATCAAGGTACCTACCTCACAATGCTGAGTCAGCACACAGTTACTGTAGGCCATTATTATTACCATTATTGTTGTAATTATTCATCCTTCTTGTTAAAGGCTCTGACTCAGTGCCTACATGTGGGCCTGGTTGCCTTCTGGAGGCCTGGGATCCAGAATGAACAAGCCAGACAATGTCCTGTCATTATGGTGCTGACAGCCTGATGACATCTGTCATCTTGGTTGGGGGAGACCAAGAGACCACAAAGTCAACAAATAAAGCAACAGGGTGTGATTGCTGACAGGAGCGCTCGCAGGACAGTACAACAGGGTGACCTCATAGAGGGTGACAGCTGGGTGGGGGTGGGGGAATCTTCTCTAGATAAAGTAGTCAAGGAGGGCCTCTCTGAGGAGGTGACCTTTGAGCTGAAGGATCTTCCTAGATGAGCATGTTGTTAGGGGAACTGCATGGAGAAAGTGCAGGTCAGGTCGAGATCCAAGAGCGGGCTGGCATTGGCCATGGGGGAGGTGCCCCAAAGGTGAGAACCTAATGAGCCTAATAATCCTTTAAAGTCACTTCTGGTTAATTACAAAGAGCACAGGCCCTGATCAAATGGGTCTCAAAGTCCAAACTTCCTTTACCATCCCCCACAGCCATTCCATCCCTACCACTGAATAAAGAAAACATAAGGGAGAAATGGAGAACTCCCTAAGTCCAACCCCATGTTCATTTCTGACCCTGGTCCAGGCAGAAGCAATTAAGAACAGGTGCTGTGCACGCCCCTGTTCACCTGTTGGGCAACTCAAGGAGAGTTAATCAGCACGTTGATCAGGGGGCTCCATATTCTCAAAGGGTTCTCTGGGTTAGATTCAACACGTCTCTTCAAATACCCTAGAAAATCCTTTTCTCTTGGGAATTCTTTAAAACCCTCCCCCTTCGTCGTTTCAGGGCAATTTGCCAGGAAATAGGAGGATGGGGCAGGTGTTTAAGGAACTCTGAACACAACGGTTAGTCACTGTGTTGATTCAAGTCCCTCTGCCTGGCTAGAAAAGAATGGGACTGTTTTGACGTTCCCAGGATCATTGCTTTCCTATTGAAGCTACATTTGTTATTTTGCTTCATTTTAGGAGAAAAGCCATAAATTTGCCTTCAACTTCACTTATCCCCTCCTCCTGGCCCCCCATGTAGTTGGGGCTATGGAGGAAGCACAGGAATATAGATGCGGGTTCAAGACCCAGATTGTGGGGTGGGGGAGAAAGAGAGAGCCGAGCACAGGTGTGGGCTGTCTTATCAGGTCGTGGAGACACTGGAGGATTTGCAGTCACTCACTCATTCCACAGACGTTTACGGGGCACCCACTAAGGGCTAAGCACTGTGCTGGGCTCTAAGAATTCACCAACGAAGCCAAAGATAAGCTGCCGTCCTGCAGCTGACAGTTTACTGCACATGCACATGTGGTAGGGACTCAAGAAAAGCTTTAGCAGGAGAGTCCCAAAGACCAGGGACTTTGCTTCTTGGCTCTCCCACTGAACAGCAGGAGTTTTCCTCCTCTGTAAAATGGGCTCAGCCACCCATCCATGCTGTGTATGTGAGAGGCCCCGAAGAGATGGCGTGCAGGAAAACGGAGCTGGAGGATGGCCACAGTAGCCGTACTTTATGGGGTCTGTGTTGTGGGCTGAGGACTGCGTAGGTCATTTCCTTTGGGTGCTTACCCCACCCTATGTGGCTTCCATTATCTCCCTTATCTAGAGGTGAAAAGGGGACAAGGAGTCTCTCTTCCAAGGAGACTTAGGACTCCAGGCAAAAAGGTAACTGAAAAGACACTGCTGGGGAGGGTTTGATGGGACCAGAGAGTTAGGGGTCCCAGATTAAATACAAGATATACTAAAAAATTTTTCGTTGTATAAATTGTTGCGTATCTGAAATTCAAATTTAGTGGGCTGGCCGGTGCCTCACTTGGGAGAGCGTAGTGCTGATAACACCGAGGTCAAGGGTTCAGATCCCAGTACTGGCCAGCCACCAAAAAAAAAAAAAGACATCAAATTTAACTGGGCTTCCTGTATTCGTATTTGCTAAACCTGGCCACCCTGCAGAGGCTCTGCTGTCAGGATGGTGGAGGCCTGGGACAGAGCTGGGACAGGAGGTGTGGAAGTGAGCCACCAGTGCTGAGGCTGGTGAGTCGGTGAGGGGTGGGGCGGGGGAAGACAATTAGGGTGAGAGAGCAGTGGGAAGGCGCAGGGATAGAAAAGCCCAGAATCAGGGCGATTTCTACAGCTGGAACCCTCCCAGCCTCAGGGTAATCCACCCCTTTTGCCCTGAGCTTCAGGCATTTTGGCCTTGGGCTCCTCTGGGGAACCCAGCCCAGGAACTCAAGCCTTTCTTTTGTTTGAGCTGGTTGCTGTGAATACCAAATAGTCAGCTATTAGGCTAACCCAGCCCCTGACTGCGGCTCTCCCAGCCACACTCCCAGTTTTGCTTTACATACAAATCATGGTAGTTTCCTTTTGTAACCAGGTTACCCCCCAGCAGGCTTCAGTTTTCCTGCATCTTCTTTAAAACTCAGATTTCCTTAATTCTTTGACTTGAAAATTGGGGATTTGGGCTTCTTCAAAGCTGATACGCTCAGCCTTTCATTCATTCAATATTCACCAAACTATTTTTTGAGCATCTACTAGGTGCCAGGGAGATACGGAATTGAACAAAACAGACACTGAGCAAGAAGTCAATCATAGGAACTTATATCTAGTTATTAAGCGTGCATTGAGTATTAAATTATAATTGCTATAAACCCCATGAGGTCAATAGATTGCTGGGAAGCCGGTCTGGGAAGGCTGCCCTGAAGAAATCAGTTTTGTGTTGGGTTTTTAAGGATGAGCAGGAGTCAGTTACCTGATAACAACAGCAGCAGAAGCAAGAGCTAATTGGCGCCAGACACTGCTAAGTAAGCACTTTTACTACATGAACAAATTTAACCAGATAACATTCTAGGAGGTGCTGTTATCCCCAATTTATAGGCCCAGAAAGGTTAAGTTACTGACACAAGGTGACTCAGTAAGTGAATGGCAGAGCTAGGATTTGAACCCAGAGAGCCCGGCTTCAGAGCCTTCCAGGCTGGCTGGAGCTGAGTCCCGAGATGCAACTGGACTAGGGAATCCTGCAGGCCCCGTAAGGCTCAGTTAAGAATTTGAGACTTTGGCCTGAGAACAATGGGAAACCTTTGAAGGGTTTTAGAGGTGGGGGTGGTGGGTGGGGATGTGACCTGGTCTAAATTGAAATTTCAAAAGATCCCACTGGCTGCTGAGCGTGGGGGATGGGAGCAGAGTCAGGGCCTGGGGGCTGGTGGGGAGGCAGTTCCCTTCCAGCCCAGATAGTAGATAACGGTGGGTCTGGAGCAGGGTACCTCTCTGCAGCATGGAGCTACGCCGTCGGAATCGGAAGACGTTCAGAAGGTAGGCTTGGGGATGGGAGATGGGGGAGGGAGAAGTCAAGGGTGACATCCAGATGTGGGGCTTGCAGAACTGAGTGGATGGGAAATACTGGGAGGGAGCGAGGTTTGGGCTCCTGAGATCATGAATTGAGTTTTGATCAAATTGCCCTGCATCTGGGATTTCCGTTTTGTCTTTGGTGTATTTTTTCTGTTGCTAAATTGGTTCCTGATCTCCGTTAAGTGTTTCCTGTCTGCTTTGGTTCCCCTTCTCCATTGTATTAGTTTCTTGGAATTTTAGAGGCTGAGAGGACTTAGATTCAATTTTTCTTAGGAATGTCTTCCTTTTTTAGACTGGTAAATTGCTTTGTCTCTCTGTGTCTCACCTCAGTTTTCTCATGTGTAAAGTGAGAGTAATAATACCTACCACTAAGGGTTGTTGGGGGGATTAAATTAACTAATACGTAAATTGTGCTTAAAATAGTACCTGGCACATGGTAAGCCTCAATGAGTACAAGCCACTTTTATAAGGTAAAGATGATGATGGGATGACGATGTTGTCATGACAACAAAGAGATGGAGGGAGGGGAGGCTGCAGAAGTAGGCTAAAGCCCATAGAAGGTACCCCAGTTACTTAACAAGTCCGCATTAGGCTTGTTGTATCCAGTATGTATGTATTTATTGAAGCTTGAGGAATTTCCATTCACTCAAATCAACAGACATTGAGATACTCCTGTGTGTGAGACCTACTCTAAGTGTTTATGAATGACACGGTTCCTGTCCTGAAGAGCGAACACAACACATAATTTTCACAATGCGCTAAATACTGGGAAGAAAATTAAACTGATGTGTGACATGATTTGATCCAAGAGGCCCTTCTAGAGGAGGTGACATTTGGTCCTGGATCTGAAGCAGAAGGAGCAAGCGCAAAGTTCCATAAGGGGTGGGAACTAGTTTGGCAGGAGACAACTGGCATATTTCAAGGACCCCAAAGAAGGTCTGGGTTGGCTCACTTGGGAGAGCGTGGTGCTGACAACACCAAGGGTTAAGATCCCCTTACCGGTCATCTTTTAAAAAACAAAAAACAAAGGTCTGGGTGGTTGGGGTGCAGTAAACAGTTGAAGGGGAGTATTTGACTTTTTTATTCATATGCAAATAGAACTTTATGTGGTTCAGCCTAATAGATTGTGCAAGAAGGTGCAAATTCCAAATTAGGGCCATGGTTGATCTACTGGAGATCTAGTATAGAAACTACTTTATATTAGAAGATGTCATTCATTGGACAAATATTTATTGAGCAAATAATATGCCCCAGGCACTGTGCTGGGCAGGGGTGCACTGGTCAACAGGATACACAAAGTCCCTGTGCATAGATAAAAAGTAGATAAACAGTGAAATCAGATGCTGATTATACATTGTTTTAAGTCCTAAGGAGGAAATAACAGTGATGCTTCACAAAATTTAAGGGAGTTGGCATCAGATGAGTGGTCAGAAAAGGCCTCTTGGAAGAGGTGACATGTGGGATCTGAGTCATGAGAAGGAGCCATCATGTGAATGAAGGTATTCCAGGCAGAGGCAACTGTGAGTGCATAGGACCTGAGGTGGGACCAAATCTGGAAAGGCTAAGTAGGAACTAAGAAAGGAGACCAGTGTTGGCAGAACAGAGGGAGGGATGGGGAATCATTTGAAATGAGATCAGAGAGTAGGGATCAGCTCAGAGAGGGCTCTGAAGGTCATGTCAGAGCCACAGGATTTTCCTCTAAAATGGAGGTTGAAAATATTTTCTGTAAAGGGCTCCATAGTAAATGTTATAGGCATTGTGGGCTATATGCAGTCTCTGTTACATCTACTCAATCCTGCTATTTTAGCACAAAAACAGCCACAGACAATAAGCAAATGAATGCATGTGGCTGTGTTCCAAAAAATCTTTCTTTATGGACACTGAACTTGGAATTTCATATAACTCATGCATGCGACAAATTATTTTTACTTTTAATTTTTTCAACCATTTAAAAATGTAAAAAAAAAATTTATAACTCTAGGGCTGGTCAAAAATAGCTGGTGGACTGTATTTGACCCGTTGGCTGGAATTGGAGGACTCTTGTTTTAAAGTCATAGGAAGCCATTGAAGGGTTTTGAGCAGGGGAATGAAAGGATGTGATTTGTGATGGGAAAGTGTGAAGAAATGGCAAGATGCTAGAAAGTGGATGTAACCATGTACATTTGGGCAATCTTTAGTTATTCAATAAACACTGAATTCCCATGGTATGCATACATGGTGTAGCTGGAGGAGAGCCATAATCTGTAAGACACAGTTCTACACTTGCGGAGTTTATAATATAGCAGGGGAAATTCAAGAATGAAACGCGATTATCTACAAACTTCAAGGTCAAAAGAGAGAGATACAAAAAGCAAAAGTTGCATTGAAAAGCAGCAAGGTGGCAGACAGGTAGTTGGAGTAGATGAGCCAGGGAGAGACTGGCAGGAGTTTGGGGCATGGAACTGGCCCTGGCTGGCTATGTTGGTAACTCCTAAGGAAGAGGGCATGTGAAGGAGCTAGGATATATATTTTTTTTGGCAGCAGGCTGGTAACAGGGATCAAACCCTAGATGTAGGAGTCGGGATTTTATCCTAAGTGGGATGAGAAGGCCATGGAAGTTTTTGTTTAATTATGGCAAAATATACAACAAGTTTAATTTACTACTTTTAAGTGTATAATCCAGTGGCAATTAAGAACATTCATAATGCTGTGCAATCAACACCACTATCTACTTCCAGGTCTTTTTCATCACGCTAGAGGAATACCCCATATCTCATTGCACCTCTCCCCAGTCCCTGGTAACCATTGATCTACTTTCCGTCTCTATGGATTCTGGATGTCATAAATGGGATCTTAAAATAGGTAGCTTTTTGTGTCTGCTTTTTTTAACTCAATGTGTTTATGAGGTTCATCCATGTTGTAGCATGAATTACTACTTCATTCCTTTTTATGGCTGTAAAATGTTCCATTGTGTGGATGTACCACATTTTGCTTATCCATTTATGCATTCATGGACATTTGAATTGTTTTCACCTTTTGGCTCTTGTGAATAGTGCTACCCATAGAAGGTTTTGAGCAGGTGGGTGACATCTCCTTGTTAACAAGATTGCTCTGGATACTGTGTGGGGCAGAGCCCAGAGAGGGCAAGAGGGGGGAGTTCTGCAGGGGACCAGTTAGAACAGGGTTCTTAGTAGGAGCGTGATCCTCTGGGATCTCATGCATGCCAGTGGAATTGGAGTGGAATTCCCAGGTGGTTCTAAAGTGAAGGAGGATGGAAGAATGGCACTATTGGGGAGAAGGCAGGGGCACTTCTTGGTGATCAGGGGCGCTGGCAATAGAAGGAAGGGGATGACAAGTGGAAGAACCGTGTTCTGCTCACACTCGGAGGGCAGAGCCCCCAGGCTGCTGATGGCGTCCAGGAGGGCTGTGAGCACAGGGAGGATCAGGGAGGAGCTTTGAAGCAACTCGTTCAAAGGTGATTCTGTTGACCCAGAGGGGAAGCATTTTAGAGGAGCTGATTTGGAGGAATTGAGAAGTGGAGTTTTGCTTAGCTCAGTGAGAGGTCCCGGTAGCCACCCACACTGAGAAGTCACATGGGCAGGAGCTGTGTGCTCAGGGGGTGTAGGAGTTCAGGAACCAAGAAGCCTTGGGCCAGACTGTGGCTCACTCGGGAGAGTGTGGTGCTGATCACACCAAGGCCCCGGGTTCGGATCCAATATAGGGATGGCCGGTTTGCTCAAGGTGCTGACAACACCAAGTCAAGGGTTAAGATCCCCTTACCGGTCATCTTTTTAAAAAAAAAAAAAAAAAAAAGAAGCCTTCCAGGTGAGAAATCCGGAAAGGCACTGTGGACATGAGGTGACACCTGAGATTTTAAGGGAAGCGCTGAGGAGACAAGGAGAACCAGCCATGGTGGGCCATACTTGGGAACAGGTGAGCCATCTGTCTTCTCTGAAAACAGAGGGAGAAGTGGCAAGAAAGTCAGGCATGGAGTCAGGTAAAGGAGGCCTTAATGGAGTAGTTAGGATTTCATTTGATAAATAGTGGGGAATTGCTGAAGGTTTTTTGAAAACAGCAGTGTAAGTGATTATAGCCAACATTATTTGTTTATTTATTTATTTATTTATTCTTCTTTCTTTCTTTTTTCTTTTTTGGAGGCTGGCTGGTTCAGGGATCCAAACCCCTGACCTTGGAGTTATCAACACTTGTGCTCTAACCAACTTAGCTAACCGGCCAGCCCTATTTTTAAAAAAATAATTTTTTTCCCCAAGCATTTGTTTTGAATGCTTTAAGGCAGATGTTTTCACATCCATTAATTCATTTGTCAGTACAACCCTACGAGATAGGAAGTATTATTCCTGTTTTATAGGTGGAGAACCAGGTGAGAGTTATGGAAGTTTTTTGGACCTCTGTAGCTAGACAGTGTCAGGGCCATAGTTAGTCTGAAGTAGATTAGGTTCTGTGTGGACATGTCTTAATTAGCTTTTTATGAGGCTTTCATTTGGGGTAGAGTCAGGGATGGTGTAAGCTAGATGTGGAGGATAGTGGGGATGGAAAGGTAAAGAACATTCTGGAATATTTTGAGTCTGAGTAATGGAAGGATGGTGGAAGAAATAGTGACCTTGTCTCTGACCTTATCTCAAGGTCAGGCCCTCTGCACCTCATTCATTCACTGTAGCCACACGTGGCTGTTTTTTGTTCCTCTCGCTTTTTTTTTTTTTTTTGTCTTTTTCGTGACTGGTACTCAGCCAGTGAGTGCACCAGCCATTCCTATATAGGATCCGAACCCGCGGCGGGAGCGTCGCTGCGCTCCCAGTGCCGCACTCTCCCGAGTGCACCACGGGGTCGGCCCTCGTTTTTTTTTTTTGGCAGGTGTCCCATAAGGGGATCTGAACCCTCGACCTTGTGTTATCAGCACGACGCTCTCCCATATGAGCTAACTGGCCAGCTCCCTTTTTTTATCCCCTGCCTCAGGGACTTTGTACTTGCTGTTCCCTCCACCTGGAAGGCTCTATGTCCTTCAGCTGCAATGTCACAGCCTCACCAGAATGTTCCCCCACCTGTCCAAAGCAGATCTTCTTTCCCACCCCTATCCCACCCCTCTGTCCCTTCCCGCTGCTTTGTTCTTCATAGCAGTTGGACTCAATGTGACATTTTATCCTATTCCTGTATTTATTTAATTGCTTATTGCCTCCTCTGCTCAGCTGTCAGCTCTTGAAAGCAGGAGCAACAGACAATCTCTGACACTTAAAGGAAAAGGAGATGCTCCATGCACATTTGTGGACTGCTGGATCAGCAGCAAGAAGATCGGGAGTTCCTGGGAGTGGTTAGACCTGGGTAGTTAGATTTGTAGTCTGCTGTGGCAGTGGATGAAATTATTGCACGATACCAGCAGCTGCAAAAAGGAAGGAAGGAAGGAAGGAAGGAAGGAAGGAGGGAGGGAGGGAGGGAGGGAGGGAGGGAGGGAGGGAGGGAGGGAGGGAGGGAGGGAGGGAGGGAGGGAGGGAGGGAGGGAGGAAGGAAGGAAGGAAGGAAGGAAGGAAGGAAAATTATTGCACAAAAAGGTTTTAAGGAGAGAAGAAACATCTCACATCTCTTGAGCATTTACTCTTCTTGTGCTAAATAGTCCTCACAACATCTCTGAGGTCTGTAATCCCCCCTTTATAGATATGGTAACTGAGGCACAGAAAGGTTAAATCACTTGCTCAAGTTCCCATAGGGTAGTAAGTGAGGAAGCTTAGAATAGACCCTCCTGTCTGCAACAGGCTGGCTCCAGAGCCTGACTGCAAGAATCACAGCATCACTTTGTGCCCAGACGAGGAGCAGTGAAATAAAGTCTGGAGGGAGAGTTGTTGGAGCTGCTGGGCTGGGCAGTGTTATGGAAACTCGTAAGTATGCACATCAAATGTTTGCAAGATATCAAGGAACAGTGGAACCAAGACTAACCTGTTGATGTTGGTTTTAGGAGATAAATGGTGACTATTTTCTTTTTTAAGAAATTATTGTTCAGGGCCGAGCCCGTGGTGCACTCGGGAGAGTGCGGCGCTGGGAGCGCAGCGACGCTCCCGCCGCGGGTTCGGATCCTATATAGGAATGGCCGGTGTGCTCACTGGCTGAGTGCCGGTCACGAAAAAGAAAAAAAAAAAAAGAAAAAAAAAATGTTAAGAAATTATTGTTCAACAACAGAATAGAGAGCCCAGAAGTTAATTCATACACCTACAGCCAACTGATCTTTGACAAAGGTGTAAAGAATACATATTGGGGAAAAGAGTCTCTTTAGTAAACAGTGCTGGGAAAACTGGATATCCACATGCAGAGGAATGAGACTAGACCCTTACTTTCTCTCTCTCTCTCTCTTTTTTTTGGCGGCTGGGCTGGTATCTTACTTCTCACCGTATGCAAAAATCAACTCAAAATGGATTAAAGATTTAAATGTAAAATGAAACTATGAAACTACTGGAAGAAAACAGAGGAAACAATCTAGGACATGGGGCTGTGCATGGATTTTTTAAATAAGACTTCGAAAGCAAGCACAAGCAATAAAGCAAAAACAGACAGTGGGATTACATCAAAATAAAAAGCTTTTGCACATCAAAGGAAACTGTTAACAGAGTGAAGAGACAATCTACAGAATGGAAGAAAATATTTGCAAATAAACATCTGAAAAGGGGTTAAAATCAAGAATATAGAAGGAACCTAAACAACTCAACAGCAAAAAACCCCCAAATAACCAAATTGAGAAATAGGCAAAGCATCTTAATAGACATTTCTATATAGAAGACATACGAGTGGCCAACAGGCATATGAAAAAGTGCTGAACATCACTAATCATCAGGGAAATGCAAATCAAAACTACAAAGAAATACCACCTCACTCCAGTTAGAAAGGCTATTATCAAATAGACAAAAGAAGGCTGGCCAGTTGCTTGGTGGGTTAGAGCAAGTGTGGCTGATAACACCAATGTCAAGGGTTCCCATCCCTTTACCGATCAGCTGCCAAAAAATAAAAAAAAAATAAAAAAATAAAAAGTTGGCGAGGATGTGGAGAAAAGAAAACACTTGCACATTGTTGGTGGGAGTGTACACTAGTAAAACCATTATGGAAAATAGTATGGAGAATCCTCAAAAAATTAAAAATAGAACTATTATATGATCCAACAATCCCAGTACTGGCTACATACCCCCCAAAAATGAAGTCAGTATGTCAGATATCTGCACTTTCATGTTTACTGCAGCACAATTTACAATAGCCAAGATATGGAATCAACCTAAGTGTCCAACAAAGAATGAATGGATAAAAAAGTGTAGTGCATGTATATATACACACACGCACACGCACACACAATGGAATACTATTCAGTCATAAAAAGGATGAAATCCTGTCATTTGTGACAACTTGGATGGACTTGGAGGTCATTATGTAAAGTGAAGTAAGCCAGACACAGAATGACAAATACCACATGATCTCACTCATATATGGAATCTTAAAAAAAAAAAAGAAAAAAAAAAGTTGGTATTGAGACAGAGAGTAGAACAGTGGTTACCAGAGATTAGGGATGGGAGGGGGGAATGGAAAACAGGAGAGGTTGACCGATGGTTACAAAATTACAATTAGATAGGAGGAAAAGTTTTAATTTTCTATTGCACAGTAGGGTGAATATGGTTAACAGTTAAGTTTTGTATATTACATAATAACTAAAGGAGAGGCTTTTGAATGTTTTTGACACAAAGAAATGATAAATGCATGAGGTGATGGTTACACTAACTACCCTGACCTGATCATTATACAACATATATATGTATCAGTACATCAGATTGTAACTCATAGGCATGCACAATTACAATGTGTCAATTAAAATAAATTTTAAAAATTACTGTTCAGAATATGAATTAGGGAACTAGTAAGATGTTACCGTCTGAGTCAAAGGTGAATTCAAAGTACTGCACACATAAGAAGTGCTGACATTAATTTACAATTAGATGTAAAAACTGGCAATAATCAATTGCATACCTGGGGACTAAGTTTGCATTTCTGTGGACAAGAATCATTCGCATTACTCTTAGTTTTCTACAACTTAGCTATAAAACAGCTAAAAAACAATGAAAGCTGCAGGTAAGGCAATGGGTAAGCTAGATAGATACACATTAACCTTTTTTTTGTCCATTTCACAATTTCCCCTACTATTACACTTAATTTATTTCTGAAGAAGTAAAACGTTCACATGGTTGAGATTCAAAATGTATGAAAGGGTATAATGGTGAACATTTCCCTTCCACCCCTGACCCCCTGCCATCCAGTAGCCCTTCGATGCAACCATTGTTAGTAGTTTCTTTTTTCTTTTTTTTCTTTTTTTGTCTTTTTGTGACCGGCCGCACTGCGCTCAGCCAGTGAGCAGCGCACCGGCCATCCTTATATAGGATCCGAACCCGCGGGCGGGAGCACTGCTGCGCTCCCAGCGCCGCACTCTCCCAAGTGCGCCACGGGGTCGGCCCGTTAGTAGTTTCTTAAGTGTGCTTCCAAGAAAGTCTATACGTAAAAAATAAGCAAACATATTTTTAAAAAGTACATACACAGGCTTGCCTATTTAAAAAACAAAAACAAAAACAAAAACAAGTAGCACTATATTGCATATACTGTCCTTGTTTTTTTCCCAAGCTCAACAATTTGTCTTAGAGATTGTTCTGTGTCAGTACATAAAAGTTTCCAGATTCTTTTTTTTCACAGCTACATAGTATTCTGTTGTGTGGCAGGACCATACCTACTTAACCAGTCCCTTAGTGATAGCAGAGTGACTTCTGAGTAAACAGTTAACTGACAGGCATTAAGGAGTGGTGAGTAGTGAGCCAGAGGAGACAATAGGAGAAGTTTTCCTAGTAGAATGGGACTGTCAATAGCCCCCACCTCAGTTTCCTCAACTGGGAAATGGGTTGACGATTATAGTGGTGCCCACCTCATAGAATGGTGATGATAAAGGGGTCGGTTCATGGAAAGCATTTAAAACAGTACCTGATACAGTGTCAGTGTTTGTAACATGCTAACTATCGGTACTTATCATTATCCACCTTCGGAAAGATTAATGGTGAAGGAAGGAAGAAAACTGAGTTGGAGGCATCGAGAAAACACCTTTTGTAAGGATGAGCAGAGAGGGAAATAGTAACAGCAAACAAATGAATGCTGACTCAGGTCAGTTGCTGCAGTGCTTGATAGGGATGATTCATTCAATGCTTCCAGGTAGATATTATTGTTGCTTCCATTGTACAGATGAGGAAATCAAGGCACAGAGAATTTAGTACCTTAAGCAAGGCTGCACAGCTGGTAAGTGGGGCAGCTGGGATTTACACTGACAATCTGGCACCAGCAGCCACACACTCAACCACTGCACAGTTCTGCCCTTGATGTGGGAAAGAAAGGAAAAAGTTAAAGGTGCAAGAGAAACAAGGCTAGGTGTGGAGCCTGGGCTCAGATAGGAAGGCGTCTGGCAGGGTACAGGGTGGGGAGATGCCAGGTTGGCCACGGGGAATCCTCCTTTCTGAGGCAGGAGGGAAGATTCAGACATGTTGAGGCCCAGGAGGAGGAAATGGCTCGCTGTTAGGTGGTTTGGGGAAGTGGGGAGATTGGCTGAGAGTGGGAGGGGTCAGAGTGAGAGATCAAATGCAAAGGCCTGGAGGAGGGAGGGAACAAGTTAGCGGGTGGAAAGAACAGATGGATGATCAGAGCAGCTGGAGCAGAGTGAGCCTCGGGAGGGTGGAAGGAGATGAAGTCAGAGATCAGAAGAGTGCTGAGCCCATGGGGAGGCTGGGGGACCAATTTTAGGACTTGGGCTTTTACTATGAGTGAGATGCGAGTTACTGATGGATTTTGAGCAGAGGAGGACAAGATCTGACTTGTGTTTTGAAAGGCTCACTGGCAGCCAGTGTGGGGTCTGTGTGTGTGTGTGCACGCACGTGCACATGCACAAGCATTTGCAAAAGCAAAAGCAGAGTGCTCAGGTAGGAGACTGTTGCCACCATCCAGACGTCCAAACGAGAGGTGATGTTTTATTGAGCTCTAGCATATGTCAAGCATGGTGTTCGACTCTGAGGGCGCGATGGTGAAGAATTCAGACAAGGTCCTTGCAGGGTTTCTCAACCTCGGCACTATTGACATTTGGGGCTGGCTACTTCTCTGTTGTAGGGGTTGTTACTGTGTATTGCAGGATATTTAGCAGCACCCCTGGAGACTCACTAGGTTCCAGTAGCACTCCTACCCTTCCCCCTCCAGATGTGACATCCTAAAATGTCTCTGGACTTGCCGAATGTCCCCTGCAGGGCAAACTATCTCTCACTGAGAACCACTGCTCTAGTGGGAGAGAGAAACAACCAGCAAATAAATATGTACTTTTCTTTCCATATTAATAATTGCGAGGAAGAAAAAAGAGCAGGTAAGGGAGGTCCTGAATTTTTCTCCCTTTGATTTCATTTTGTACTGGCATCCCTCCTATCGTCGCTCTGCACCCACGCTGTGGCCATCTGCCTGATGGGGCACGAACAGTCCACCCCCTGCCCTTCCACCAGCCCTTTTTGTTTTTCCTCCCGCCATTTGCCTAATCCTGCCAGGCTCTCCTAGAAAGAAGTAAAAAAAAAAATTCAAAAACAACAAACACACGCCTTCCAGAGTAGACATCTTCTCCAAGGGAAGGACAAGGCCTATTTGCCTCTTTGTGTCTGTAATGTGACACAGTCAGCTGTGTGCTCTGAAGGTGAGCCCTTCTGTCACCGTGCCCAAGTTGGCCTCAGTCCTAATTGTCCAAAAAGGAATAAAAGAAAACAAGGTATTTAAAACATTTCCCTGCCTCAATCCAGTCCATTTCGCATAACGGACAGAGAGGCCTGCTGCTAGCTTGTGGCAGATAACTCCAAGTGCGCTTATTTTCACAGGCTATCTCGGGAAGCAGCTTGCTGAGGCCACTCCTGCTGCTGCTGGCCTGGCTGGGAGCCAGCAGGATTGGATAGCCATTTCAGTGAGGTCAGGCCACCCTCCCCTCCCGCCTCGCCTAGTAAGGTGTCCTTCCCCTCCTCTGAGACCAGCTTTGTTACTGTGACATTACTGCCTGATTCTGTCCCTCATGTCTCTCCGTCCCTTGGCAAAATTGAGAGATGGTTGAATCTATTTTTATTAGCTCATCTCTTATTAATATCACCAAGGAACCTGCTTGTTTAGGCCTGTGCTGGCTTTTCCATCCAGAGGCACAGTGATTGGATTTTTTCTTCCCTTTCATTTAAGCTGGGGTTTCCAAGCCTCAGCATTATGGATATTTGTCTTTTTTTTTTTTTTTTTTTAAAGATGACCGGTAAGGGGATCTTAACCCTTGGCCTTGGTGTTATCAGTACCACACTCTCCCAGGTGAGCCATGGGCCAGCCCTGGCATTATGGACATTTGGATTGGATGTTTCCTTGTGGGTGGCTGTCCTGTGCACTGTAGGATGTTTTGCAGCATCCCTGGCCTCTGCCCAGTAGATGCCAGTGGTACCACTCCCCCTAGTTATGACAACCCCAAAGTCTCCATGTTGTTGCCAAGTGTCCTGTGGGGGGCAAAACCTACTCTGGTTGAGAGCCACTGATTTCAAGGAATATAAAAGCCTAATTTTACAGATGGCAAAGTGTTCACCTTAACATCTTCCTGGAGGTTTGTAAGGACAGGGGAGCTTTGGGCCTCAGTCTGTAATACTAAGGGGGCGTGAATGAGTCTAATCTAAAAGTCTCTCCCAAGCTCCATCATTCAGTACTTAAAACCCAACTCAAAGGGGTTGACCTCCTAAAAGAAAACACAGATGTGCAGTTGCTGTTTGTAGATTTCAGCCTCATTGTTTCTGCTGTGCTTGTTTTGGCTTTGCTTTTGTTTCTTTCTTTAAAGGCAGGCAAAGTTACAGGGTTTAGGGATATGGAGTCCTAACTGGACTGGAAGTCGTCTCTGGCACTTGCCAGCTGTGAGACCTTGGGCAGCTCACTTCACCTCTCTGGGCCCAGTTCCAGGTTTCTAACAATGCTGCCTACCTCATGGAATCAGTCTGTGTAAAGCACTGATTTAGTAGTAGCTGCTGCAATAGGGTTTTAAGAAGGACCATTGAAAAGGTCTCTAGATTGAGGCCTGCAACATTTGGGTTTATTTCCTGCTTATCAGTCACATTCCATCAAGCCCGGGATTGGCTCTTAGTAGGCCTGCCCCAGGCTTCCTTTCCAATCTGTGTTCCTCCCAGGATTCCATCTGCCACCATACCTTTGTCTCTGTCCCCAGCCGAATTAGCCGTTTTCCAGATAACCTCAGACCTACCCACATGCCAACAGCATTCCTCAAACAGAGCAGAGCTGCCAGAATAAGCCGGCAGCTTCCTGCTCTTTGCCCCAGAAAACATTTCAAGTGATCAGAGAGAGGGAGGGAGGGGGAGGATGCCGCAGCTGCTTATGCAACAAGCTTTAATCCCAGGTTAAAATCCACCACGCGCACCAGCTGGGCATTTCATTTCCTCACTGGGTCGTGAAGTTAGTTGCACATAAGATCTGCCACCAACCCCATGGTTCTGTTTGTTCTCTGCAAAGCAGCACCCGTAGAAACAGACAATACTCCATATGAGATGGTGGTGGAGGACCGCTGCCCACTCAGCTGGGAGGGAGAGTGCAATCTGATTAACTCTGGTCTCCCCTTACAGGTTTCCACCCCCAGGAAGAGCAGGCCCCTCCCTTCTGGTGAGGTCCAGGCCTGTTGTCCTGGGTGCTGGACCTTTGTCAGGCGACGTGGTTGTGGAGTTGTTCCTCCACGCATCTTGGCCTCTGCAGCCTAAAACAACAACAAAATCCTGTCCCTTTTCCTGCAGTACAGTGTGCCTGGATTCCCAGCTTGTCCCCGTGCCTGTTTGGTATAAGATTCCTGGCTGGGAAGAATTTATGTACACTTGGGGTGCGTCTGTTGTCCATGTGGGGGAGGCTGGGAGAGCAGGCCCTTCCTTTTCTTTGTGGGAATGGTGTGGGACAAGAAAGCCCACAAGTCCTAATTTTAGGAAGAGAGGGGAGACTTTATTGCTCCACAGTTTTACCTCCCGGCATATGGCTGTGTCAACTCTGGAAGCTTTCTCCAGCCTCTAAAGCATGGTGTTTATTTAACCTCTGTTGTTCCAGCTTGGGATTTTAAAAACTGTTGTTAATTAAGCACCTTGTCTTTTTTTTTAAAAAAAAAAAGAAGAAGAAAGCAAGCTCCGACATTTTAAGATCCTTTCAGATTCGCCTTTTCTTTTTCCGGGTACAGACCAACTACAAAGGCAGTTTTAGGGAGGAAGCAGGCAGAGACCTCCCAATACTATTGAAATGGGTGGAATTATTAGCAGCTCTGAAAAACTAGTTAATATTTTACTGGGGAGCAGTGCCAGAGATGGGGGGTGCTGCCAAATGTAGGGCTGTTTGTGAAATAGCTGTTCCATCTGCCTTAGGGGACGAAAAGGAGCCGTTCTCTGTGGAAATAAATTGAAGCAAGAATCCTTGTGAAGCTCATGGGGACTTGTCTGCCCACTGAGTAGGGCCCAGTTCCCCCAGCACACACATACAGGGCTGATTGTGGCAGGAAGGGCTAACCTATGGGTGTAGGCCTGACTCATAATGGGGGTTCTTGTTTCCTCGCTGGTTTGACATCTCCCTTTCTCCCTTTGGATTTAAATGGCTCCTCAGACGAGAGGCACTGCCTGTGCCCTGGATTCAGAAGGTACACGCCTCCTTGGGAAGCAAAGGCGAGAGACAGCGGCTCACTCTCTCTCTCTTTCTGCATCTGCCGGGAGAGCTGCAGCTGGTATTTTTCCACAGGCCTTTTCTGCGAGCTCAGGGCCTAGTTTTTCCCAGCCAGGCCCCGAGTCCGAGAGAGGGTTAACAGGCAGGAAGCCGAAGGCATCGCAGACTAATACGGAAGTCAGATTTTTGTTTAACTGACAGGTTTAGCAGGCCTCAGCGGTGGGGGAGGGGCCGGGAGGGGAAGGGAAGTTTGTAGATCCAGGCATGTGGCCTGCTAGGAGCGCATTTGGCTTTTCTTAGGGTAAGGACGCAGAGGGGGCCCCCCCTTGGCATCTGGCAGGGAGGCAGGAACCCATTTTGGGTTTCCTTTGAGGACAGACTGAGGGGGGCGAAAGGCTCATGGCTCTCTGGCCTGCTTTTCCTGGAGGCGTTTTGACAATGACTATGCAAACTTGACCACTCTGCTCCCCTCCTCCCCTCTTTCCTCGGAGAAGGCAGGGCTGCTCTTTACTGATTTCTCAGGGCTCGCCTGGGCTGCCTGTTTCCCCTCAGCTCCTCAGAGGCCTGCCTCAAGCCCTTTTTTCTTGCCCCCTTGGCTGTTTTCCTGAGGCTCCCCACTCCTCAGCTTAGCTTGCTCCTAGGAGAACCACTGTGTTGGATTGTTCTAGAAAAGGGCCAGCCTTGCCCCTTAGCAAAGGGTCTTTTCTATGGGGGCAGGTGAGGGTGAGCCCTTTCAGCCCACCCCAAAAACTCTGTTCCCAGTGGAATCCGGACCTCAGGCTTTGCTGGAGCAGGTCAGGCTGGCTGCACTGGTTTGCTCGTGCTGGGAAATCTAGGCAGCGTGTGGGAGAAGTGCGTGTGGGGGCCCCTTTCCCAAGTTTTTCTTGCTGCAGAAGGCCTAGCTTAGCCTGTCTTTTTCTATGCACAGGATGGCTTTTGCTCACCCGAGCCTCACAAAGATAATCGCTCAGGAAGTGTTTCAGCCAATCCGGGGCGGCTTTACACTCCGATTTGCCGGAGCAGCCAATCGGGGATGAGCTTTTATTAGGCGGCCAGATCATCAGCCGAAGTGCCAAACCCTTTTTCTGTGAGAACTAGGAGCCTGTCCTCCATGTTTTATAAGTATTGACATTACACAGTGTTAACAATGCATCCACAGAGGTAAGCTCGACTTTTTAACCATCTTTTTTCCCCCTCCCTCTGAGACATCCGAATTGTGGGCGAGCAGTGTGATTTCTCTGTGGCTGGCCGTGCCACACTCACCCCCAGAGCACTTATGTTAACTTGGAACTGTTTAGAGAGATTTTTTTTTTTTGCTTTCTTGGGTCACATGGCTAAGTAGCCATTAGCCATAGCTTGATTCTGCAAACTGGCAAGGGCCTGGCACACCTTTTCTTCCACCAGGGCATGGTGTTTCTGGAATAGTTTGAAGCTAGAGCCTGGTATGCCAAAAAAGAAGCTTCTTTTTTTTTTTTTTTTTTTTCTTCATCTTTTTTTTCTTCTTTCTCTCCTTCTCTCTCTGAGCAGTTTCCCCCCTGCACTATTGTCTTCTCTTGTGTCACATGCCTGCTGGGGGAAGAAAATGGAAGGTAAGCAAGCAGGTTCCTCTTCAAGGAGAGCTCATGGCAGACAGCAGAGCAGGCAAGTTTGCCTCTCCAGAGAGGTTCTGGGAAGGATGGCTAAGTTCAGACAAGAGAGGAGAGTGTTTGAAAAAGAACCCAGCCCTCAGCAGAGCAGTGCTAAGGCGAGATTCTAGCTCCTGGGGCCTAGGTGGGTGGTGGTGTCTGGACATGGTCTTTTCTCTTCCTACAGAGCTTCTTCTCTTGAAACTACATTGTTCAGCCTTTTTTCCTGACTTAGGTTGATAACAGAGTGTTCTTCTGCAAGCCAGCCTACAGCCTGCAAATGTTTCTGAAAGTGTTTCCTAGGCTTTGGAGGAAGTTTTTGGAGTAGGGATGGGGATTGAGGGGTGGGGGTGAGAGAGATCTTGGACAACATCCTGCAAAAAAAAAAAAAAAGAAAAAATCTGTGAGGACTCTTTGAATCCCTTAGCTTTCTACTCTTGCATGATTTTCAATGAACTAATGTATCTTTTATCCTTGTTTTCATTTTCCTTTCCCTTTTTTACATTGTATCATCCTCTGCCCTCCTGTGTGAGAGTGCAGAGGGAATAAAATCATGTGTGTGGCTCATGACAGCATTCCATATTCAGTTGTTGGGTTGTGTTGTTGTTGTCCTGTGTGTTTTTAATAATACCATGTAACTGTTTAAAAAAATTTCCTTTTTGATCAAGTCCCAAATCTGCCAGCCTGTTCTCTCTTCCTAACTGTGGAAAAATGAGACGGTTGCTTGAACATTTGTTGGGTAAGTAAAGCAATCCATTTCCTCTGTGACCATGTATAAAGAGTTTTGCGAACATTTGGGGTCTGTTTGTAATAGGGGGTCTTGGCTACAGCAGTTGGGGTCTTCATTAGCAGGAACAAAATAAGGGCTTTTTAAAGAGTGTCTTGATTTTAGGTGACTGTTTGAATCCACTGTTTTTCCTGATAACCTGCAGCTAGGATTGAAGATTACAGTTCCTGTTTACCCTCAGCCAGGGGAGAAATGTTCAGTTCATTGTGACTTGACTCTCGACCTTTAATTGGGTTTATTTGGATATTAGAACTCTGGTAGGTTATCTGCTTGTGAATGTAATAAAACTGCTTGTTCTTAGAGGCACAGAGCCCTAAAAATATTGGTGGGGCAGGAGCTGGTGGTGATGGTGTGTGTGTGGGGGTGGTGGTGTGTTTGGGGGAATGGTGGTGTCAGTATTTATGTTTTAGGATACCTTATATACAGTGCAAAATCCCATCTGCCACCAAACTTGGTCTGATTCAGGATTCCCTGATCAAGAGATTCGGCCTTTTTCCAATCCTGACCCACACATCTGTATGCACGCAGGCCTTACACATGATTTATTTCTCACTTTTTTTTTTTTTTTTTTTAAACATTTCTCCTGATCTCTTAATGCCGTAGTTAGAATTTAAAAGTGAAAAAAGTAGACTCTTGTTTAGCATTACCTTCAGAATTTCCCTAGAAGTTCACTACACACATTTCTAGCCTGGATACCAATCCAGAATGACTGTAAATGATGGAAATATATTAAGTGATTGTGTTATGCCAACTTGATGGAGTCAGTAATCTTTTTTCCTTTTAGTGTCCAGCAACCCACCTTTTGGCACCACTTGGGAAAAAGCTCATTTAGTAAGGAGAAATATACCAAATTCTAATTTGAGAAAAGTCTATATAAGGTGGGCCAGCTTCATAAAAGGCAGTTAATGATGTTGTATACTTAAAACTGAACAGTGCCACTACCCCACACAAGTTCAGATACTTAGCTATTTTCTTTGTTCTTATCTGCTTGCTGTAAATGGAAATTACATATTGAGGTTCTTGTGGCCTCTGTAGAAGCAATATCTAATCACAAGACTCTTGGTTTGGTGCCTTCAGCGTTTGCATAACTGTGTTTGTTGGGCTGGAAGGAAACTTAAGGGCAAGGCATTTGTCCTCTAAAAGCTTGCATTAAAATGGCTCCCACAGGTTTGGAAAGCCAAGATCTGTTTTCAAATGTGCAGTCCCAGCAAGTGGACCAAGCTAGCCACTTTTCCTCTAGTATTGTGGCCACCACCAAGCATGCACGGGTCTCTAAAAAGTTAATTGCTTTCGAAGTAGCATTATTTCCCAGTTTCACTAAAGGGGAAAAAAATAAATGTCTGCATTGCAGCAAGACTAGGTAGGGACAGCAGTGCTGGCTCAGAGAGCAGCCCAATGGGGTTCCTGTTTCCAGTTTTCGAACCAATAGACTTGGAGGAAAGGTTAAAGATTGACAATTGCAGTAGCTGGACTGAGAACGGGCCTTCTGGAAATTTCTACCATCTTTGTTCCTTTTAGGAAAAGCAGATCCACCAAGCTGAAGAGACTCCTACATTCCATTCCTAGGGCATCTCCCCCATCCCTCCCCTTTCTTTTTCTCATCAAGGTAGAATGTTCTTTCTGCCACGTTTGTAAATTGCAGAGGGAGGAACAGAACATTGGGCTGTTTTCCTTTTTCCTTCTGCCTCCTCAGTCCCCAAAGAGGATGCACAGCTGCGAGGAACAAACACAGACACACTAGAGCTTTTGATTTCTGTCTTTTTTTTTTTTCCCTTCAAGACCCTCCAGGATGGATTCACTTTCTGCTTTGGGAAATTAACTGGCATTCACGTGGGGGAGGGGGGGGAGTAACTGCTTTTATTAGCTCCAGAAAATGGTCAGTGTTCAGTCTGTAACTAGGAATTAATTATATATAATCACTCAGTAAACTTTCTACAGAGTTTTTCTAATTGCTGAGCATGAACATAGTTAAGCCCGTTGGAGCCAAGTCCAGTTACTTTTATAATTAACAGCTCAAAGATTTGAGTCAGAAAGAAAGAAACAATAGGGCCTCTTGGATTATAAATTCGGGATGAAAACAATAGCTTTTTTCCCTTTCTTTCTTATAACCCCTTTTCTTTTAAACAGAATATTCCCCCTTTTCTTTCTTTGGGAGAACCAGTGGGGAAACTGCATCAGGTCTTAAAAAGGAGAGGGGGAAAACGAGTCACTTTTTAGAAAGCGGGGTGACAGTAATCTAGAAAACCCTGGAGGCAAAGGTAGGTTTTTCAGAGTCCAAACGCTTTCAGTGTGTAATCTCTTTGTGTTTTTTTCTGCCTTCCCTCCCCTTCTCTCTCCTGCGGCAGGGGCAACAAACATTGGTCAGCCTGGGAGCCCCTAGAGCTGGCTTTGCCTCTGGTCAACCCTGAAAAGAGAGACACATTCAAGGGGGACTTCGCTACCCCACAGCAGAGATTTAAAAAGGGAATAGGTTTAGAAGTCCCTTGGTGGCTCTTAAAATGCAAAAACGAGTAAAGATTCACCCTTGGCTGCAGGTTGCTAAGGCCAGGGTTGCCCTTCCCCCTCTGCCCACTCTCCTTACAGACAAACAAGTAGGCAGGGGCCGTGCCAGCTCCCTAGCCACCATGCTGCCAGGCTGGCCCTCCCCAGCATGATTACCTACATACCGGCCGGCGTCGAGCCAGTAGCCCGTCCTCGCCCTGGCACGGCCTTGGGCACTGTGCCCTCTTTTCTCCCCTGGAGCTAAAAAAGCAGTCACCTTGAAACTCCCCACTCCCAGCACCGGAGGAGTTCTGAGGCCAATTCTCAGACCTGCAATAGTAAATTACGTTATCCACTATGAGGATATTAGTTCAGCCTCTGAAAGCAGGTTTTGCAAAAACCATTGTTAATTCTCAGGGCTCTGTTGGGGGTGGACAAAAATCTAATTTGTGAGTATCCTGTGCATTGGAAAAGGGAATGTTTTACTTGTGTTTCTCTGCAGACTCGGATGGTCTTTCCTTGTGTTAACTGTCTTACAAGGACTGGCTGCTTCAGAGGACTGGGTATTTATTTGGTGGCCGTTTTCAGTTTTGTAAACAGCCTTTTTGTTTTACCTTGGCCTCAGACCGAGGTGCAGCCCTTTAGCTTGGCTTTTCAGATGCCTGGTGTCCCTGAAGCACTTTCATTTCACCTAGCTCCTTTTTGGTATGGATGCAAAGCTGATTTGTAATACACTGAGAAGGGGGCATGGGCTTTCTTTCCCCCTCCCCCCAGCCTGCTTCCTTGGAACGTTTCTGTGTTTGCACAGACACCTGTCTGTCTGCAGTTTATGCCACTGGGCTGAATGATTCCTAACCTCCCACCCACCTAATTCCAGGGCAAAGGGGCCTCATCACAGTCTCATGTTGAAGGCTCAGGACCTAAAAGGGACGGTTTTTCCTTAGGAACCTGTGACTTCACAAACTCTCCCTGTCATTACAGATTTTTTTTAAGCTTCTAAACGTTGGGTTGTTGGTGTCCTCTGGTTGAGCTTTTCCTAGTTCTGATATTTAGGAAGGTGGCTTTGAAACTAGCAGGGCTGCTTAAACAAGAGCTACAGCTATTGAACAAACTGCTACCATTTTAGCTTCAATACAGGAATGAGGCAGTGTTGCCAGACGCCATTTTAAGAATCCTGCATAAATAGCTTAGCTACCGATGACTCTGCCTGTTTTAGGTGAGTTCTTATATAAAGCTGCTCTGCTAACCATTCCCTTCCCCTCCAATTTAAAAAAAAAAATTAATTGCAGGTTTAGGGAAGCATGGTTTTTTATTTTGATGTTCACTATTTTGTGCTCTAGAAGAGGAAGATGTTATGCCTTGGGGATTAAATTTTCCTCACAGCCTGGACCATTTTGGTATTTTGAATGAAAGTAAAAAACAGGAAAAGTCCTTTCGAGTGATGCATGATTCTTGAATTGCTGTGTGTTGATCCTCATCTGTAGAACCAGAGTCTTGTGCATGCTGGTTATATATTCTTAGATGGGTTAGATATTCTTGTTTAAAAGTCAAATAGGGGCACTGGGGAAAAGGAATATCTGGGCATTGTGTATCCAGGCATTTTTCTGTCAAAACTAGATGCTTACTCTTTTCTTTTTCTCTCTCTTTTGGAAGTGTTGAGGGGATGGGATTCCTGGGATTTACGGACCAGCCCTGAGTCCTCAGAATTAATAATCAGAAGGCTTAAAGCATCCTGGAGGTGCAGCAGTTCATCTGCAACTTTTAATTGCTCTTTTATCAGTGCGTGCAGGTTAAGAAGTAAGCATAGGCTTTCTTGCTAAGGCATGGGGGAGAAATCTATATTCTTTTTGGGAAGGGAGGGGGTGGCCTTGGTTGTGTTTGCAGGAGCTGTTATGTCTTCTTTGAATGTCTGAAATGTATCAGTTTGTGAAATCCACAGGCAAGTGACTTGGGTAAATGTGATTGCAAGAGGTGGTGGTGGCGGTATACAATGTATACAACTAGTTGACAGTATATTTTTCTGTTGGGGTCATTGTTTGGTTTTCAGCTAATTTTACCCTTTCTTTTAGCGGGTCCTCAGTCTCCCCAACAGACCTAAAAAAAAAAAAAAAAAAAAGTGTTGTCAGTTTGAAACAAGGGCTAGTTGTTCCATTGTTTTTGATTTAAATAAACAGGGTTGCTGGAAGCTAGCAGATATGGAAGGAAAGGAGCTGTATGTTTTCTAAGACTTTAATGTGTTAATGACAGAAGTTCAAAGTATTTTCTCCAGTTGCAGCTGCCTTTTCTTTTTAACAAATGTTATTTGACTGTTTTTTTCTTCCAAATAACTGAGCAGTTCTTAACCTAAATTGATCAAGATTATGGGGCATTCAGACAGGTACAAATCTTTTCTCACCACCACTTTTGATGAAATATTCATAGTCTCCCCCCCCCCCCCATAACACACTAGTAGTTAACATTAAACCAAAAAAAAAAAAAAAGACAAACCGAGATCAGTGGTGTAGAAAAAAGGAAGTCCCTTTAGATGTGGCTATTCAAAATGACTAATTTTGCATTCTGGTCTTTGCTTTTGTAAATGAAGGTTTTTTTTTTTCCCTTCTTTTAATGCATAGACACTGCAGTTGTCTTAAGTCAAATACAAGTTATTGTGCGTGTGTATGTGTGTACATGTGCCTGCGCTGATTCCTTTTGAAAGGATGGCTGATCTGTGAGAAAGGTGGTTTTCTTAAATTGTGCTCGAAATCCTGGAGTAAAGCTTGTGATGCTACTGCCGCTAAAGTTAGGTGATTATGGTGCTCACTTGTAATCTTGGAAAGATAAAACAGCTTAACTTTTTTTTCCCCTCTCTCCTCTGCTCCAGCATTGATTATCTTAAACTCAGCAGCAAATAGCCACCACGTAACTATTTGCATTTTCTTAGCTTCTAAGCAGCATTCCTGCCTGAAGTACTCAGCTCCTCTAAGCTGTTACAAATAATTATTCCCTGGAATGCAGAACCTTCTCCATGATCAATACTTGAAACTCTGAATATTTTCATGGCTGCAGAAATCCTTCAAGTGGGTTTTTTGGGCTCTGTTATACATAATTGTTTCCTTCACCACTGTACATTTTGGTTGGATCACAGATTAGCTTTTTCTCCGTCACTCAAAATATGGGATTGGTTTCAAGAAGTTTAGGATTTCACATACTTCATGCTGGAGAGGGAAGCAGAACTGTAGTTGCTAGAAAGATCAAGGTTGCTATTTGTTCTTTTGAAGTTAACCATCTTCCCATCTCTGAGGGCTGCATGGGGCTTTTTGTTAAAATTTCCATTCACCCTAAGCAAGAACCCATCAACAACATTCAGTTGGACAACCTGTGTATGTTCCAGGCGGAATGTGTTTCTGGGTTGAGAATGTTATTCCTCTTAAGTTGGAGTAGAAAGTATTAGTGCTAAAATCACCTTCAATAAATCACTGGTGTATTATTGCATGTTACTGATGTATTTAAATTTAGTAGGCTGCTTTCTTCTGATGAAAACCATTTGTGACAACATGTCAGTTGTTTCTTTGGTGATTTGTGTGACAGGCTTTACAGATGCTGTGTAAATGAAATTGTTAACAGGGTTCAATACCAGGATGCTAAATGTGTTAATATGCTGATTTAAACCCAAACTACCTGTAAAGTAAGGCAAATTATAACTAAAGCCAAAATGTTTCATTATTTTAGCTATATTAAGTTTCCATTTTTTTTTTTTTTTTTTTTTTTTTTGTCTTTTTCGTGACCAGCACTCAGCCAGTGAGCGCACTGGTCATTCCTATATGGGATCCGAACCCGCGGCGGGAGAGTCGCCGCGCTCCCAGCGCAGCACTCTACCAAGTGCGCCACGGGCTCGGCCCCTTAAGTTTCCATTTTTATTGTCAGAGCTAGGGCTTAGACTCTTCAAACCCATTGTACAGACTGGGTCACCAGACCCCTCACATGCCAGGTTGGGTCCCCGGACCCCTCACATGCAGGTACATGCTAGGTGGTTGGGAAAGATTGCAGGAGCTGTTGGCAGATGACATGAGCTCAGTCCTCAGCTTTCTCAGTGGCAGCAGCTTACACACCTGGTAGCTTACAGGTCCGGCAGTGGCAGTGGCCTTGCAAAGGGTCCTGGGGGCACTAGCAGCAGCAGCAGTCTCCAACAGCAGTAGTGACCTCCTGGTTCCCCCCCACCCATATGCTCCCCAGGGGAGGCGCTACGGATCAGAGCCACTCATCCTTATACTTAAGTCATAACCCAGGACACCTGGGTGCACATGCGCAATTACACTAGACGATAACCAAGGAACACCTGAGTGCATATGCCTGTTTATATCAAATGCTCAGCAAGATTCTGAACATCTGAGGGCCCTGACCATTTTTCCTATATTTTCCCAACACTAGCTTTGTTTCTTCTTTCTGCTGGGGCTAGTTAAGTCTGGGGTCTCCAAGCTCCTATAATTTAATTCTGAGCTGTAGTCTTTGCCTTTCTATCCAGCTTCCATCCTGAATCCTCTCCTCCTAACAAACATGGAACTCTCCTAAACACATCTCCATCTTACACTGGGGTTCCATGCCTGAGGTTGCCTTTTTGGACTTGTCTTTGGCCTCGTCACAATCCCAGATCATGGAACACAGGACATTCTCTCTTCCCCAGCCTCCTTCCTGTCCTGGCTTTGAGTCTTCCCAAGTGGAAAATTTCAGCCATATCAATTGGTGATGCACATTTCTTCTTGTTCAACCACAGTCTGATGGAATTGCATCTAGAGTAATTACCCAGATTCTTATCACTTCAGTGTTATCCTGAGTGTTTGGAAAGTTCTAGCACCTCAAACCAATTGCACCTATAAAAGCAGAACTTTACTGCATTTCTTGCTTTGGTTTGGCTTGCGAAGTGTCCTTGGGGGGAAGACCTGAAATGGCCTGCTCTTTGTTTAAGCCGAGTTCCAGCAGAGAGGGAGAGAAAGTTCTGGATGACAGACATCCCAGCAAAGGGGCCTGCTTTTTCTGCTTCTCTGCCCAACTCTCAATTCTCAGCCTAAGTCTATTAAGTAATCCTTCCTCATTCCACTTTGGTGGTGGGGGATAATTAGTCACAGCTCCAAAGTAAGCCATGCCTGTGTCAGAGAGGAAACATCGAGGGGCTGGGTGTGTGGAGACCCCAATCCTAATTCCTGGGATAAAAGCTGCTTGTTTGAGTGTTTTGAGACCAGATCTTTTGCTACTAGCCTGGGCATATTTTTCTACTTTGTAATTTAACGTATTTTTTTTTTTTTTTTTTTCCATGTTCCTGTCTCATCAGGAAATTGTAAGATTGGGGTTCGGGGTGTCTAGGAAATATTCTTTGCTTTACAGAATTCAGACAGAGGTCAGAACTCTGGGTACTCTGAGAAACACCTCCAACCTGCCTGCCTTTGAACCCGGTGTTAACAATGAGAAACTTATTTATTTGAAGGCTGGGTTCTCATTGGCCCACAGGAGTAGATTGTAATTGTGTGTCTAAAAAAATGCTTTTTTGCATCCCCCAATAGCACGGACAACTGGAGTAGTAATTTGACTTAAAAAAAAGAACCACCTAGTGTTCGAAAGAACTCCTCTTGGAGTCTTAACACTTTGTTGAAATCAGGTGTGGGTTTCTTTCCCCCCATTCCTGGATCAGGACAGGGGCTTGTCATAAAGGTGGGTTTGTTGTTAGAACTTCTTTTTTTTTTAAAAGATGACCGGTAAGGGGATCTTAACCCTTGACTTGGTGTTGTCAGCACCACGCTCACCCAGTGAGCCAACCGGCCATCCCTATATGGGATCCGAACTCGTGGCCTTGATGTTATCAGCACCACACTCTCCCGAATGAGCCACGGCAGGCCCCCCGTTGTTAGAACTTCTAAATAGCTGCCCCCATGGGGTGAGTTTTCAGCCTCCCTAAACATGAACATAATTTGCTCTGTTTCAGCTTGGCTGAAGAGGAAATAAAAACAGAACAGGAGGTGGGAGAGGGCATGGATATCTCTACTCGCTCCAAAGGTGAGTAAAAATCTTGTATTATCTATTTCAGAGCTAAGGAGGAAATTGGAATTTCTTTTTGTTGTTGTAGATCAGTGACGCGTGGCTCTCTGAGCTGACGTTGCAACACTCGTCGGATTGTAAATGTAGAACCTTTGATGGATGAACCTAATTTATGGGGAAATCTCCTCCTCTTGATTTTCTTTCCCTGCATGTCTGTAGGTGTATGACTTGTTGGGAATTGTCCCGACAGCAAATTTTACGTGTGTGTCATGACTGAGGCGGCTGCCTACCTCTCCACAGGGTGACTTTCAGGAGTCAGAATTGAGATGAAGCATGTTCTGGAAGCGACTGGAGTCTCCAGCTGCTGCTAGTTTTCTGATTTTAACAGACCTTTTTGGAATCACAGAAGTGGGATGAAGGTGGCCCACTTCATTGGAAAATGGTGGTCTTGGGTTAGAGAAAAAAAGGAAATGCAGGGCTTTCTGGAATGCTGGGACCAGTGTTTGCATTTAGGACAAAATTTAGCAAGTTAGGGCAAACAGTTTGTGTTTTTACGCAGAAGCCTGTAGTAAGACTCTTCAATTTCTTTTAATTGAGGGATTGGTACTTTTCACTCTGTCTGAGAGAGATTTTATGAGGCTTCCCAAAAGGAAGCAGTTATTCACTTTTGCCTTCAGGGTGCTTTTAAAAATGAGCTACTGGAGCATTTTTCATATCTTTGGTTGATGACAGAGCTCATCTGCAAACTTAATGGTTGTACCAAGGTGTTTTTATTCCTTCCACAAGTCACTGAGTGCCTGCTCTGAACACACAGCCCTTGCCTGTGGGTTGTGAGGAAAGAGGGAGAGGATAAAGATAGGCTTATTACAGTCTCTACCAGGAAGGAGATTCCGATCTAGCTAGAGGGTGTCACAAAAAGTGACTCCCTAAAGGTGTCTGAAACAAAAAAGTGTTTTGAGGATTTTTATAAGACAGCATGTCATTTTGGGCAAAGCTGGGGGTCACATAGGCAAGACTGTGACCTCAGAGTAGGGGCTGGCTGTTGTTCTCTGGCAGAGTTCAGAGAGGAGGAATGCCAGGCTGGGTGGGTGGGTGGTCTGTGCTGGGGAGAGGAGGCATTAGGAGGGTGGGCTGAGTCAGGGGCTGTTACCCCTTCAAGAGGACTCAATGCCCATAATGGTGCCAACAGCCACGGGGACTTTGCTCAAGGAAAGTCCCTTCCCAAGGAAGTGTTTTGAGGTGGTCGATGAAGAGGGACTGCGTGCCACGCGGCTATTTCCCAGCCCCCTTGTCGTGGTCAGAATCGTCTGTGGTCCAATAGGAAATGCGACAGAGTAGGGAGAGACCCCAGAGTGGAGGCCGGGAGGTGTGGGTCTTTGTCCTTGTTCTGCTGCTCACTTTCCCAAAAGGGCTTGGACACTTTCTGTGTCTGTCCCTCCATTTTCTTATCTGTAAAATGGGGTGTTGGACTAGGTTCTATCTAAGGCTCCTTCCACCTCGATCTTTTCTTGTAAAAATAATAGTCGCTGACATTATTCATGAAGGCTTGTGCTCCTACCAGGAGCTTTCTTGTGTTGAATTCCTCTAATCTTCTTACAAGGTAGGAAATGTCTGTCCCACTTTGCAGATGAGGAGAGTGAGGCTCCAATTGGTAACATCGCATGGGTAGTATGGGGCAGAGCAGCACTAAATCGAGACTGTTTCAGGAGGTGCTTCCTTTCTGGACATTCCTGTCATGCCCCACAGACCTGTTGGGGAGACTTTTCCAAAAGGGTCAAAGTCAGGGATTGTCAACCAGGGCAGGACACCTGCCCTTCTCACGCCCCCATCTGTGTGGAGACCCCTCTTTTCTTTGCTTGTGACTGTGGTGACCTCTCCTTGTCTTCCTCTTCACCATCTGGATGCTTCACCAGGTGGCATGTCCCTTTGTCTGTGCCTCCTGAAATGTGACCTCTCTGGGTGACCACTGTCCCTTTTTCTCATCGGCCCCACCCCCAACCTTTCCTTACAGCAGCCGGGATGATTTTGAGCCAGGATGCTCACTTCCTCCAATGACCTTCCAACACTGTTAAGCCCAAGTCTGAAATCACTGCAACCTGTGTACCTGGGTCAACTCCATTTGCCTGCATTCACCTAGGGACACTCTGCTGACCTTGTGTGATTGTTTTCCCTGACTCTGCACAAGCTACTCGATCTCCTTCCTCTCCATTCCCGCCATGGACAGCCTCTCTGTGTCCTTTGCTGGGAACATGCTGCCCTGGGTCCTGGCTGGTACACAGGTGTTATCTTCTCAGTGAGGCTTTTGGTGGCTACCTAGTCCAACGGCAACGTTCCATCATTTTCTATTCTATTTTTTCAAAAACACACTTTTAATTTGAGATTAGTTTTCGATTTCCAGCAAAGTAGTTGAGATAAGTGCCCATATTACGCCCCTGCCCGGCTCCCCAAGTTTCCATGTTACCCCCGGCCTTTCACACAGTTCCCCTGTTATTAATATTATCCATTAGTATGGCTTATTTGTCACAATTAATGAATCAATATTGGTGTGGTATTACCAACTAAAGGCCATACTTTGTTTAGATTTCCTTAGTTTTCCCACTGAGGTCCCTTTTCTGTTCCAGGATCCCATCCAGGATACCACATGGCATTTAGTTGTCATGTCTCCTTAGGTACCTCCTGACTGGGACAGTTTCTCAGACTTTCTTGATTTTGATGACCTTGACAGTTTTGAGGAGTACTGGTGGGGTATTTTGAAGGATGTCTCTCAACTGAGATTTGTTCGGTATGTTTCTCAAGATTGGGCTGTGGTAGACTGGGCTTATGGGTTTTGGGGAGGAAGACCACGGGGGTAAAACGCCATTTTCATCTCATCATGTCACGGGTGCATGTTAACAATATGATTTATCACTGTTGAAATTGACCTTGATCACCTGGCTGTGGTAGACGTTTTTTAACTTTTCCGCACTGTGCTCTTTAGAAGGATTATGCTCCTCCTTGAGGCCAGAGTATCCACGTCAATTATTTGGAATTCTGCTGTGTGGGCGATTTCTCTCTTCTTCCCCTTGTATTTGTTCAATCATTCATGTACTTTGGTATGGACTAAGGATAATTATTTTATACTTTGGGTTGTAATCCAATACTACTTACTTGTTTTATTACTTAAATTATTCCAGCTTTGGCAATGGGAATCTCTTTCTGTTAGTTCTGTGTCCCCTTGACAGACTCTGTCATTGTGGGGTTTGTTTATTTATTTATTTTTTGAGCACTTCCTTACTTTCTGGCACTACAAGTTGCTCCAGGCTCATCTTGTTTATCTTTTTTCCCAGCCCTAGAATTAGCCATTTCAAGTACCCTGGTTTCTTTTACTGGAGAACGGCATTAGAAACCAAGATCTGGGCACTAGGTGTGCTCATTGCTACTCGGGTGTCTTTGCCTCTGGGTCCTCTTCAGCTGACAGAGGAAGGAAACGTGTATGTGTATACTCGCCCGGGTACATACACATATCTGTAAATATTTCCACATGTCCATCTGTGTTTATGTTAGCTAAACATGCATTCATACACTTGTTTCCAACTCTTACCCATTTCCGCATGGATCATTCTAGCCATCTCCCCTTATTTATCTGTAACCTCCTGTTCCTCAACAGCAAGAAAGTTGGCTCCCACCATCCACCATTTGTGTACTATTTTCTGGTACATTTTTATCCTGATGTACCGTGTACAGTACTGTGAACTTCAGCACATGTATATACTTGTGGGACCATGGTCAGATCAAGATAATTGAATCGAACATTTCTAGCATTCAGAAGTTTCCTCAATCACTCTGATTTTGTTCATAGCCCTTGTCCTGACTTTGTACTTTCTTTCTTCTTTTTTGGGGGGGACTGGCTGGTCTGGGGATCCGAACCCTTGACCTTGGTGTTATAAAACCGCACTCTAACCAACTGAGCTAACTGGCCAGCCCCTGACCTTGTATTTTTTTGTTGTTGTTGCTCTGCTGGAATGCAGGCTCCTTCTCTGGGCAGACCTGTACCACCGTGCTCAATTCCTCCCTTTTATCTGAGAGGCAGGATGTCTTAGAGATTTTAAAAACCTGGCTTCTAGAACCAGACTCCCTGGTTCTGGCTTGCCGAGTTATTCTTTGTGGCTCATTTTCCCCTTGTAAATGGGAATGATAAAGATAGAAGGTTATGGTTAATATGAAATTTGCTCATATGTACAGAGTGCTTGGAACGGTGTCTGGGACACGGTGATTGCTTGAAAATGTTAGCTGTGATTAGAGAGAACTTGGAGAGAGACAGTGAGCTTTTACTGATAGGTCTGTCGGTGAGAACTACACCCTGTCTTCTGCTATTTCTCTCACTTTCAGCCTCTAGGAACTGGGTGTAGAGGTGGATATGGAAGCCACGCCCAGACAGACCCCCTGCATTGTGGGGCGCAGGGAAGAATTGTATAGGGTTGCCCAGCAGGCAGGCTCAGGACCAGATCGATATTTGCTTCTCTCCATCAACGATTCTGATGTCCTGTCCTGTTGGCCTCTGCAGTGTTAGAAAAAAGCCATTCTAGGGGCCAGCCCGTGGCTCATTTTGGGGGAGAGTGTGGTGCTGATGATACCAAGGTCACGGGTTTGGATCCCTATTTAGGGATGGCCAGTTCGCTCACTTCAGAGAGCGTGCTGCTGACAACACCCAAGTGAAGGGTTAAGATCTCCTTACCGGCCATCTTTAAAAAAAAAAAAAAAGCCATTCTACAGCTATGTGGAATGATTTTCTCTGGTGCCTGGGAGCCCTTGCTTTGGTGGAGAATCAGTGAAGGGGAGGGTCACCTTGTTTTGAGGGACACCTTCCTCTTTCCACAAGGACTCCCTTGTGTGGCTGTCTGTGTGGAACTGAGTCCCCATCTCCCAGGGAGGGTGGCGATTGGTGCTGCTTCTTTTTCCAGGGCACCTTTCTGACAGAGCTGAGTCCTCAGTCAGGCAAGGAAATTGCATATGCAAGAGTTTGGAGTTATGTTCCTAAGTTGCTGAGGTTCCCGGAGCTGAAATCTGCATGGCCAAAATGTGACATTTGTGAAGGCTGCGTGGGGTGAAGGCTTATCTCTCTTTCAGTCCTAATTATCTCAGGCTCCACTGATGATCCAGGCTCAGCGAACACATTTTTATTCCTCCAGCCTGCGTTTCTTGTGGTTTAGGAAATTTAGTGCTTCAGTCCTCAGATGACACCGTCCCGGTCAGGGTTCTTTGGTTATGAGCAGCAGAAACTTGCTCTGGTTCATTTGGGCTAGAAGAGGATGGACCAGAAGGTGCTCAGTTGGCTCATGGCATCGATGGGAAGGCTGGAGGTCCAGGCTGCTCTGGGGAGTGGAGCTAGTCCAAGGCCTCCTCAGGAACAACGGCCAAGTCCACGTGTTATGTGTCTACCTTTTAGCCAGGGAAGGGCTGGTGTCTGTACACCTGGACCCACCAGTGCTGCTGTTCGCCGGGGAGATGAGTGCTCACCAATGCTGCCACTCACCAGGAGATGAGGTGACCATGCTGCCATCTTGGGAAACTGGTGATATTATTCTCTACTCGTAGATAGAACATAGGCCCTTAGCTTACTGTACTTGGGAATCTTAGAAACCTTGACAATTATTGGTGCAGGATTCTTTAATCCTATTCTTACATCTAGTTCATACGACCTTTCAGATTCTCTAACTAATTTCAGTTTGTACACCCCTCTCTGCCCTGACATGTACTCACTTATTAACTGAGTAATTCCCTAGTCAGTCATTGCCATTATGCCAGCCTTGGCATTTACTAGAGCATTTTAGTTCTCAGGAGACAAAGCTTTTGAGCTTTCAAGATATCAAGTTGACATTTGTGTCCGAAGGTAATGATCTGCTGAAAGATGATCAAGCATAAATCGTAAGTACCATCTAGATGCCAGATGTGTGTGCATAGCTAGTATTTTGGGAGTACTTACTAGGTGCCAGATATTATATGCAAATTACTTAATTTGATTCTTATAATAATGCTATGATATAGGTGTGTTATTATTCCCATTTTACAGTTAAGGAAACCAAGGCTGAGATGGATTGAAGTGGCAAAGTAGGGAAGGAGTTAGGGTCAGATTTTATCTTTGGTTTGCAACCTTTGTACTTAACAGTGAGCTATATCCCAAGGGTTCCAGGTCAGATACCTGCAGGGCCAGCAGGTAGATGAGTGATTGTAGCTGGCATCTGGGGATGCTGGGGATTTTGGTGAGTGGGAAAGTATTTGTACCAAAAGGGGGGGGGGGGTCTCATCTGATCTCTGACCAGCAGGAATATGGTTCAACTTGTGTTGTGCGATGGGATTTTTTTTTTTTTTTCCTATAAAGCTGCCTGATTTAGAAATGTGGTCTACACAGACCAGTTTGTCAAAGACCATGCATGAACCCAACAAAATACATCTCCAGGTCAGAAGTGGCTGAGGGCTGTCAGTTTGCATTCTCTGCACAAGACTGGTCACAGCACAGTTCATTGCAGGGTTTTGGCTGCAGAACAAGCCCCTCGAAGGCTAGGGATTTGAAGTCTGAAAAATGATGGACTGTGGGAGCTGAGTTCACGTTGCTATACAAAGACTCCCCTGTTTGGGCTGCTTGCATCTTGATCCTGCCATGTGTGCATTTTGCGGTAATGATTTTGGTGTGTGGATGCCAGGCTGCCAAAGCTGAAACCATTTTTAAAAATGTCTGTGTAATGTCACCGGCACGGGGAATGAGGCTGGAAACCATGCACAGATGCAGCGGAAGCCCAAGATATTAAAATCTTGAACAGTATCGTTCTTGCTGAGATTTGCCTGGGTATGGATATGTTTTCAGAGACAGGATGCTAGAGAATATACAATTATAGCAATTTGCTAACCAGCCCCAGACCTTAATTAGTACAGGATCCTCGTTCTCACTGTTGTATGTAAATTAAGACTTTCACAAAGGGATTGTTTATGAGGACGGCTGTGAGATAGAAACCTTCTGTCATTTTTGAAGGAAACTCTTTAAGAAAATATAAGCATAAACACTCTTAAATCACAGCGTAATGCAAAAGTGCTGAGAATATTTCTTTCAAAAAAATGAGCATCAGTATTTTTAACTCTATTTTGGCTCTTCCGCATCTCTGACAGCCCAAGAAGTGCCATGCATGTGCTGTGTGGTGGCAAGAATTTATTTGCGAGTTAGATAACTACCAGATTGTTCCTCTCCTAACAAGGTCTAAAATATCCCAGAACTCTGAGATGTCTGATCATGGCTTTGCAAATGAGAAATCTACCTCCTCTTGGCCAGCATCGGCTCCACCGTGCATCTGTTCATGGAATCCTGTCACCAGCGTCCATGCAGGCTAGCTGTGTGGGTTGTTTGTGGAAACCTTGTGTTTGCCTCATTTTTGAAGCCTGACCCATGTTGTATGTTTATATGATTATTATTGTTCTAGAAGACTGTGATCTAAAACTGACTCTTTTCATCCTTATTTTAAAAAGCACCATCTCTTCTTTTTCCTCTTCCAAATGCCCGTAGAATAAACATACCAGGTCTGAGGCCTTTTAGAGATCCTAGCACTTTTTCTTGCCTCAAAGTTGCAAGTAGTAGTTATGCGATGTTACAGGCCCCCTCCAACTTCGTGAGCGTCCCCCACCACCTCTATTCCATGGTCTTTCCTGGAACCTTAGAGATCCATCAATTCATAGACTTTTTAAAAGCACCTTTATTGAGATACAATTTGCATATCATATAATACTGCATTTTAAAGCATATGGTTCTGTGGCTTTTCATATGTTCACAGAGTTGTGCAACCAATAGCACAATCAATTTTAGAACATTTGCACCAGCCCAATAAGAAACCCCATACCCATTAGCAGTCACTTCCTGTTCCCTCCTCACCCCAGCCGCAGGCAACCTCCTGTCTATTTTCTGTGCCTGTGGATTTGCTTATTCTAGACATTTTGTGTGACTGGAATCATATAGTATTACGTCACCTTTTGTGTCTATGTTCTTTGACTTAAGATAATGTTTTCAAAGCTCGTCCATGTTGTAGCAAGTGTCAGTACAGACGGTCCCCATCTTAATGATGGTTTGACTTATGATTTTTTTGACTTTGTGATGGTATGAAAGTGATACACAACTAGTAGAAATCGTACTTCGAGTTTTGGTCTTTTCTTGGGCCAGTGATATGTGGTGGGATACTCTCTCGCGATGCGGGGCAGAGGGCGCCACAGCCCCCACTCAGCCATGTGTTCAGGAGGGTAAACAACTGGTACTTGACGGGGTACTGATTTGGCCCAACTGTAGGCTAATGTTCGTGTTCTGAGCATGTTGGAGGTAGGCTAGGCTAAGCTATGATGTTTGATAGGTTAGGTGTACTAAATGAGTTTTCTACTTAATCCTTTCTACTTACAATGGGTTTATCTGGATGTAAACTCCATCGTAAGTCAAGGAGCATCTGTACTTCGTTCCTTTTTATGGCTGAATAATGTTCCATTGTGTGTATGTACCACATTTTGTTTATCCGTTTATCTATTGATGGATATTTGAGTGTATCTACTTTTTGGCTATTATGAATAATGCTGCTGTGAACATTTTGTATGAGTTTTTGTGTGGGTGTATGTTTTCATTTCTCCTTGGTATAGACCTAGGAGTGGACTCGTGGGGTCATAGGGGAACTCTATGTTTAACTTTTTGAAGAATGCACAGACTTTTAAACATACTCGTCTCCTACATCTACTCTCCTGACCCCACATCTTTCCTACTAGCTAATGTCCTATTTCTGGCCTCTTCTTGAAAGCCATGCTTCTTAGGAGAAGTGTCTGTACTCATGTCTTGGTTTTCTTAACTCACGCTTTGTCCTGCCAACTCCACTGTGACTGTGACTTCCACCCAACCCCTCTGTATTCACAGTTCTCACTGAGCTTCCTAAAGACTCTGTGTTGCTTTTTGGAAGTTTTCTGTTCTCATTTACCTTGTCTCAGCAGTATTGGACATTTGCTGATCATTCTTCTGGAAACCATCTCTTCCTTTGGCTTTTTCTTTACCCACAGTACTAATTCTCCTCCTTTTTTCCCTGGCACCTGCTTCTCCTCTCTTTAGCCACTAAATGTTGGAGTCACTGAAAACTTGGCCCAGTCCTCTTCTCCCCCCGCATGTTCCTTTTCTGAGTGATCTCGCCCACATCTGTAGCTTATGACTCACAGGTTTATATTTCCAACCCTGATTCCTACTGAGTTATGACGTGGAGGGCCAGCTGCCCACCTGACCTCCCTACCTGTTGTCCACAGGTGTCTCAAACTCAACATGTCCAAAACTGACTTCACATTTTAATCTCCCTTCCTGCTCCCTCACCCAACAAAACACCTGCTTCTCCTCCATGATGAGTACACCCAGCACTCTGCCAGTTGTCTAGGCCAGGAGTATGGGACCTATTCTTGATTCTTCTGTTCTTTGCCCTTTTGTGTCATTTTCTTACAATATTGTGTCCTAAATAGAACTCCTCTTCAACATAGCATCATTGGACTATGTGGTCTTTTAGTTGGTCTTGTTGTCTCTATCTGCCCCACCCTTCCAGTCTTTCTGGAAGTTTATCTCTTTTTACACTCCCTTCCTACTTTAAATTCTTAAGTGCTTTCTCCTTGATTTTTAGGATGGAGATCACAATTCTAAAATCCTCATGTGCTGGCTCCTGCCCATCTTGCTGGCCGCCTCTCTCTCTGTTCCCCTTCTCTCACTACTCTAGCTACACTGATCTTGCAGATCCTTGAAAGAGCTATCTCTCATGCCTTGTAATACCAAGGTCAAGGGTTTGGATCTCCATACTGTCCAGCTGACACCCCCCCCCAAAGTAAAAGCCATCGCTTGCCACAGGACTTTGCTTATACCTGGAAAATCCTCTTCTCTCCTTTCTCTCCTCAAATCCCCTCAATTTTAAGGGCTCCTAATGAGGATGAGTCCTGCCTCTTGTTTTTCCACATGCTGTTTTACACTGTGCTTGTTTTACTACCTCTGTGCCTGTTCGAGTCAGTGCATGATGAATATTTTGAATGAATGAATGAATGAATGAATGATTCAACTTTGTTTATCAGATGGACAGAACTTTTATCCTGGAGAATGAAGTAAAAGCAGGCTTTTGGCTAGAGAAGATGGCTTTGTTTCCAGCATAATCCAGTGCCTGGAAATAATTACCCGAGCTCAAGTGTCTGTCTGTGAAACGATTGGTGGCCTGTCTTTCTTTCCCTCTAGGGACATAGTACTCTTTGAAATGGCCCCTTCTTTCTGATTTCTTTCCTTCCCAACATATTAATATCACTTCTAGTGGGCTCTCTATATAACACAAGTCCGATTGTGCCACTCTCCTTTAAATTTCCAGAGGCTCCTTAAGACCACAGTCTGTAGTGGGGATTTAAGACCTTGCTCTGCCTGTCTTTTCCGGCCTTAGGTCAGCACTGCAGGGGCCCCCCAGTGTTGAACGGTGATGGGCCAGGTTCTCTCCTGCTCCTCGCTGAGCCACACTTTGCAGCTTCTTCCAGACTGTTCTTTCTGAGGATTGCCTTTCCCTCACCTCGTCTACATTCTTGGAGACTCAGGTCCTTCCTCTTCCTGAGCCCTTTCTTTATACTTACCCTACAGTGGAGTCCTTGAGTTTCCAAAGTCAAAATCACCCTTGAAAGTCCCTTAAATTGCCCATGAAAGTAATCAGCTTTGATCAGAAATTCCTGTGCATACTAAAGGTATGAATTTCCAAGCTAGACTAAAGGAGGAATGAAAGGCAAGTCCATATACACATTTCTAGGCATCAAATCATTATGCCTTGAATTCAGCTACCAAATCCCTTGAGGCAGATAAGGTTGGGTGGATGATTCTGAAAGTGTCCTGCTGCCTGCCAGGCTTGCTCTCTTGTCTTAATGTTAAGCTTCTGCAGCTGTGCTGTCCAGTACTGTAGCCACTAGTTGTATGTGGCTATTTAAATTTACATTAATTAAAAAAAAAAAAATTCCTTCTTCAGTTGCACTAGCCACATATCAAGTGCCCAGTAGCCACATGGGGCTAGAGCCTGCTGTATTAGATAACACAGATATAGAACAGATACAGAACATTGCCATCATTATAGCAAGTTCTGTTGGACAGCACTGCTGTATAGCTATAAGAGATTAATGGGTATGTTGTGAGTGCTGTGCTGGATGCTGCAGGTGAAAACACCTAGCTCTAGGGACCAGCACTGCATAGAACATGCTCCATAAAAGATTATTGTATTAGAGTTTAAATTTTTCTTGATCAGACCCTCCTGGGCCTGCCTGTTCTTTGAAGAGTGCTGTAGAGAACATGGCTCTCTTTCTATCTTCTCAGGTTGGCATTTCTTATCAAGGCCCCACAGAACTGCCTTTTTGCCAGGCCCTTTGATGTCTTGGGCACTGACTGTGGTAAAGTTCCACAGGATATGCTGGTGAGGTGGGCCTTCAACATGCTCGATTGTAATTATTCATTTACCTATGTGTTTCTTCTTCCAGACTGATATGGGGATTGGTCTCACTCACCTCTTTTGACTAGCAGTGGGTTGGCAGTTCATAGTACCTGCTCAACAAATGCATTTTGAATAAAGGATGTCTTCCAAGAACTATAAACTAATTAACGGGGAAAAATGGTTTATTAGATTTTCCTTCTAAATAATAAATTCAGTGTATCTCCTTGCAACAAGCCAAAGTATACAAAGAAAAAGCTAAAAACTCTATCCTGTCCTGCCAGGTAACTAATGTTAACAGTTTGATATGTTTTCCTCTGTACTCCCCAGTCCATGCTTATAAAAATATAAACAAACCTATGCCGTACATATAATAGGGTTGAACTTTCTAGAACCCAGTCATCCTAGCAAAGCATCCCTCATCTCTGCCCTTCTCTGCTTCCCCTGCCCTGTTTTATCCTTTTAAGGAATTTTCAAGGTTAGGTTGAATTCCTGAGAGTGAAGAATAATGGAGATTTTGGCAAACAGGGCATCTCGGGTTCTACCTGAAGGGCAGCCTGGAGGATTGTTCCTTGTAGAAATGAGGGTTCCTGTGTGGCAGATCTTAGGATTTTATTTTATTTTATTTTATTTTTATTTTTATTTTTATTTTTTTAAAGATTACCGGTAAGGGGATCTCAACCCTTGACTTGGTGTTGTCAGCACCACGCTCAGCCAGTGAGCTAACCGGCCATCCCTATATAGGATCCGAGGCCATCCCTATATAGGATCCGAACCCGTGGCCTTGGTGTTATCAGCACCGCACTCTCCCGAGTGAGCCACAGGCCGGCCCCTTATTTTATTTTTTAAGACAAGCTAGACATCTGGATTTTAAAATTCAGTTTCTGCCAATTTTTAAATATTGGCAACTTACTCAAATTTGAAAACTAACACCTACTTGTTGGTGGACTGGATTCAGGCAGCAGTTTCTTAAATCGGCCACCTCTGGCTCAGGCCATGGCTATAGGTCCCCCCAGATAGATTTCCTGACCACTGATTGCTGCCCTTCTAAATCACTGGATCATCTCATCAGCTGTCAATGGGACTCTCTACCTAATAAGGCTGACCTGGTTTTGTCCCCCACCTCCTTGATGACCCTCCAATAACTCCCATCTCCACTTCAGTTTGGGGACCGTCTTTCAAACCAGGTTGCTATTTCTTGGGTTGGGGACCAGATACAGTAGTAGATGGTAAAAGCTGAGAGGCTGTGCTGTATGACAAACATGTATCTTTAAAATCTAGACTTACCTCAAGCCTGGTGTGATGATGACGCTCTGAGAGGCCCGAGGGAACTAGAGATGGAGACAGGAAAGAACAGATTGAATTTCTCTTGACTTATGCCCATTGAGTGGGATGCGGGGAAGATGAACTTGGAAAATATTTTTTTACTTTTCCTATTTGAGGCGAACCTGTATGCTTCACATGGCAAGGGCAGAACTGGAGAATCCAGAGGGAAACTGAGGATAAAGGGAGGTGTTGGGAAAGATCCTCAGACTTCAGAGGGTACTGATAAAAAAAAAAGGGGGGGGGGCAAAGAACCAAGACTAAAAATTTAGTTGTGTTCATCTCAGTGGGGGGGTCTCCTAGCAGGGAGTTTGTTTTCCCTGGAGAAAGTCACTCTTTTAAAAAAACAAATAAATTAAAAAAAAAAAAAAAACCACTCTGCTAAATGATTTTGAATCAATAGCTCTCCCCAGGAAGAATGGGGATAACTAGGAAATGGGTGGCCTAGGAAAACCTCATGAGTTTTCCTGTGAGTTTTCAGTAGTTGTATTCAGCTGCATGGTCCCATTATGTTTAGGGTATAAAGCCTTACTTAATCCCCTACTTTTGGGAAACGGGCTCTTTAGTCAAGAAGCAGGAATGGCTGAGCACCTGCTGAAAGGGGATTTTCTGTTCTAGAGTTCCTTTTGGACTCTTGGTATGGCCAGGCTCCCATGTGTAAAATCTTCCCTGTTCGCCTCACAACTCTGTTTGGTTAGCTGGAAGAAATTCTTAGACTGGGGAAGAAAGACTGAAGTTGCTTGTGAGTCAGGTTGGAGCTTTGCTGATCTTGTCCTGTGGCTCAGTCAGTCAGATGTGTGTTTTGGGGGCACCTCTGAACCTGGCCTTGTGCCTAGCACTGGGCTACAGCAGAGAAGGATAGACAAGCTGAGATAGAGCTCACATTCTGGAGGAGACCCAATAAACAAGGGAAGCAGCAAAAGTAGAAAGTAATTTTTGATAATTTTCAGCTAGAGATGACTGCAGTGAAAGAAAAACAACTTCAGGATGATATCATAAGGAGGTTGGAGGCTGGGGTGGTCAGGAAAGCCCTTTCTGGGGAGGTGACATGTGAACCAAAAGCTGAAGTTGGCAGTTATGGAGAAGATTGGGCATAGAACATTCTAGGTGGAGTGGCCAGCCAAGTGCAAATGAGCTTGGTTTGTCTGAGGAGCAGAAAGGAGGCTGTTGTGGTTGGAGTGGAGTGGACTGAACATGAACGGGCAGAATGAGGATGAGTTACGGAAGAAACCCCTTTGCAGAGTACCTGTTATGTGCCGGGCACCGCATACTTTCATCCTGAACCCTGCAAGGTTTGGCATATAATGCATTTTGCAGATAACTAGGACTCTCGAGGCTCAGAGAAGTAAGTGACCCGCCCATGGCCACACAGCTGTGTGAGCCTCATCTGAGTTGGGAAGCGACTTGGAGGAGTCCTGAGAGGTGGTCAATCAGGAAGGGTGGGGCTGGTATTGTGGGCGTACTGGAGAGTTCTGCTTTGAGCTGCAAGGAAATCCTGAGCCCTGAAGGGATTTTTGAGCCTGGCTTGGTTGAACTTGTGCCAGCCTGAGAGAATTTATTATGAAAGTTTGTGTTTCTCATCAGAGAACATTTTTCAGAAACAGGCTTGGGTAGTCTGGTGCAAATCAGGGTGAAGATGCAAAAAGATTTGGGGAAACTGGTTTGAGATTTCTGGGTTAATGTCTTTTCTTTGCCCTGGCTCCTCTATCTCCCACAGGGGGATGATAATAGATAATTGTAATGACTCATGGTGCTTTGATGTGCCAGAAGGCTTTCACTTTGCATGCATTGTCTCATTTAATCCTAACAGTGCTTTTAGGAAGATTCTAAGTTATGGCTGAATCCACTGAGGCACAGATAGGCTAGGTAACTGGCCCAAGAGCACAGAGGAGGCAGGTGGCAGCACTTAGATGCAGAGCCCACACAATGAACAATGCTGTGTTGATGTTGGTCAGCGTCAAGCATGCCCTTTGTGATGGAGAATTACTAGGTGGCACTCACAGCCCGAGGAGAGAGATAGTTGATGTGCAGTTAAGGGCTCTGGAGTGAAACCCAGCCGTATTGGAGGCTGGGCATGCTGCGTTTATCTGCGTACCTTTGAGCACATAAATGACTTTGCCCCGCTGGGCCTCATTTATAAAATGGGTATAAAAACACCATCCCAATCTCATGGGATTCTTGGGAGCTATGAACTCATAAGCCCAGTTTGAAAAGGAAAAAGAAATATTTCCCTTGCTACACACTCTCTCCCAATATGTATTCACTCCTGGTGTTTCTCCCACTCAGCTTTTTATCGATCTATAATTAGTTTCTCAATCATTCTGTACTTACTAGCCACTTTACCATGGGTCTGTTTTCCTCTGAGCCTCAGTTACCTGGTCAATAAAATGGATACTCAGAACCTACCTCTTTGTAGAATTGTGGTGAGTTGTAAATAAATTGATATTTTGTATTTAGAACAGTGCCTCCCAGACAATAAGTGCTCAATACAAGGTGTTGTTACTATTAGTTGTTTCTGGCTGTCCTCCCATGAGGGCAGGGACCTTCCCGTAACAGTATCTTTGGTAACCCAGGTGTGTAGTAGTTGCTCAGTGACTATTTGTTGACTGACTGGTCCTATTGTTTTCTTCTGAAGTCAGGGCCGCCAGGTGAAACATTAGGAATCATTTTTCTTCATAGTGAGCACACAGACCTCCGTGGGTGGTGTATTTACACAAGGTTAGACCTGCCTGGTAGCTCACTGGGAGTTTCTCTACACCCCTGTTTCTCAACCTTGGCACTATTGATGTTTTGGGTCTGATTATTCTCTGTTGTGAGGCTGTTCTGTAGAGAATTTAGCAGCATCCCAGTTCTCTATCCACTAGATGCCAGTAGCAACCCCCTCTCATTGCCCAGTTGTGACAACTAAAAGTGTCCCCAGACATTGCCAAGTGTCCCTTGGGGGACCTGGTTGAGAATCACTGCTCTACACTGTTGTAAACACCCAAGCCCCCTAAAAGTGGCACCTGATTGATGCGGTATGCATGTACTGAGCTCCTACTGTTATTATCATCCCTTTTCTCCATAGCCACTTAAAAATACCTTAAATAGTTAAACATGTGAACATGATCGGAAAGCAGAGTTGTTTAGTGATTACTGGTTTTCTGGGTGTTCCTGTAGGTCTTTGCACACCCAGAGCGCACACAGCCTCTATTCTTTCACCTAGGTTCTATTTCTGGCCTTTTTTCACGTGGATTTTGTTCCTTGCCAGTTCATACAGATGCAGTTCCTTCTTTGTTCCCTTATTCATGGGCACTGGTGTTGCTCCCGTCTTTGGCTTCCACCAGCCATGGTGCATTGGCTACCCTCTTCTGTCCTTCTGTGCACTGCTGAGCCCATGGGCCAGAGGACACGTTTTCAGAACCACCCTAGTGATATCTGAGTGTTGTTAAGCATCCCTTTGACCAGGGTAATTTGGCTGACTTTATGGGTCTGAAATCTTTGCTTCCCCAAAGGAATGTGACAAGGTGACTGTAGGCCTATCATTTCTTACTTGGGGTTTTAGTAGAGAATTTTCTCGTCTTCATTAAGGTGACTTTCAGAGAGGCTGGACTCCACACGGCGTGTTGCTTGGTTACCGGTGGCACCTCTTCCCTCATCCACCCTCTTTCTGAAGTCTTTATTTCCCTTTTCTTCTCAACCCACTTCTGTGCTTCGGCTGCTGCTGGCACAGAATTGTCTTTTTGTTTCTGAATTGGCCCTCCGATGCCACAATTCCCCATGGCAGTTTGAAAGCCACTGGCACCTGAGCTTTCCAGAACCTGAGCCTGTGAGACCCCGCAACCTGGATGAACAATGCAAACTGGCCTCAGCCACCAGAGCTGGCTCCTCTGCCAGCAGCAACGTAAAGGCCAAAGGCAGCTCGTGACTCCACTTCCTTGATGGTGATCTGGCCGAGCTTGAGGGGCCTCAGATATGTACATATGTTGGCTGCCGACTTTGGGTGGGTGGGAGAGTGTTTTTTGGAGGGAGTTAGGCCCTGCCTCTCTGTAAAATTTGAAAGAGCTTGGCATTCTTGAACCAGGAAATTCCTGTTGTGATGTTGTCATTTTTTCCGGAGGGCCTCATCCCAGCTGAAGAGGAGAAAGGGCCCAGGTTGCAATTGCCTCTCCTTGTTGAGGGCTAAACACTGAATTCACTTGTAAATCAGCCTCTTTTCCCTAGATGGAAGCAATTTCTGTCCTGCTAGGCGAGTTTGGAAGTTTACCTTTTACATATGAATGTGTCCTTTAATCGCCACTTGTGCATTATTGAGAGAGGGGGGCAGGCGGCTGCGTGTAGGGGGAAAGGACTACACCTCGGGCATAAAAGATGGATTTCTCGTTTCTAGGAGAAGTGCTTCAGAACTGAAGATCATTTGGAAGAATTATTAAAAAAATTTAAAACACTTTCAAAATGCAATCCATAACCACCCCCTCCCCACAAACTCCCTTCTCATATTGTCACTTCAGCCAGCAGAACGACTGCGATTCCTTGTATTTATTCACATCCACTGAAATAATTGGGTCTTCGGTGTAGTGCACTGAAAACTTTCAGCCTAGCCGAGCTGCTGTCTTGGGTGATAAATTAGAGTCAAAAGCCTGGGGATATGAAGGCAAGTGGCCCTGCTTCAGACTGCCTGATTGCAGAGAGGTGACGGTGTCCTTGCCCCGCCGGGCGACCTAATGCGTACAAGTCCGGGGCTGGCCTGGTAAGTGGTGACTCTTAGCCTGTCCTCTCTGCTTCTTCCTCCTCCCCCTGGGAGAGGCCGCTGAGGATCCGGAAGCAGGAATGTCTGTGTGTGAGCCTGTGTTCTCTTTTAGAAAGACATGCGAGGCCCTCTGAGCAGCCGCGCCTTCTCAATGGCAGGTAAGTGCCCCTTCCTGGTGTTACCTGCCCCTCACTTGTTTTGTGTCCAAGGTACCCAGGATTCCTGGTGAAATGACATTTTCTCCAAGTTGAGAGTGACCTTTTCGTTCCACTGCCTCATTTCCATGCCAGCCCTTCTCTTCCTGGTTCTGCATGAGAACTTCCCATCCATACGAGGGGATCCTTTAGAAGCAGCGTGTAGGCGGTGCGTGGCTCGGGAGGAGACCGCTCCTCCTGCTAGCTCTGGCAGGCCCAAGTCAGCCACGGGGCAGCCTTGTCCTCCAGGTCCTGTGGGTCTAGGACACGTTCTGTGTTGGAGCAGATGAGAGCTGTTCTAACTCACATGTTCCTCGTGGCTTAGGCACTCTCTGCTGTAGGGGAAAATTTGCCCCCTCCCTACCCCCTGTACTTTGCTCTTGATTTCTTATTCCTGCTCTCTGCCAGGAGGAAATTCCAGGCTTTTGTTTTTTTATGATGTAATTACTGGTTGGGGAGGGCTCGAAGATTCCTGGGGAGGGAGGCCCATTTGGGTACCTGCTCTGTGTCTTTGGGCCAGGCTTTGAAATGATTAACCATGCTCTGCTTTGCTGCTTCTGGGAGGGCAGCAGCGTGTGGTCATGTTTGAAGTAGGCCGTGGAGAAGGCTGGTGATTGCTGAGAGTGTCACTGCGGTCACATGCCGGCCTCTGCAGCCGACCCTGCCTTCGCAGTTACCTGGAGGAAGGCTGGGAATTTTACAGTCTGATTGAAATGCAGAAATCATGTCCTGGGCAGATTTCAGTCTCCACTTTATATAGACAGACGTTTTTCATAACTTCGAACTTACGAGATTGATTTAACATTCTCCTTTGAGGAAGCAAGCTCTGTTTTTGGAGTGGGGTGTTGGTGGGGGAAGAGGAGGAAGAAAAGGAGGAGGAATGAAGGAGGAAGAAAAGGAGGAGGAATGATTGTTGCTTCAAGAAAATAGTCACCATTGATCGAGTGCTTACTCTTTGCTAGGAAATATACTAAGAGCTTTACTTGAATTAGTTCATTTAATGCTTCGATAATGCCACAAGGTACCATTATCTCCTTCTTAAAGAATAACAAAGGAACAGAGAGGTTAACTAGCTCCCATAAGTTCACGCTGCTGGGAGGAGCAGAACTAGGTTCTGCATGCAATTCTATGCCAAAGAGCCAATTCGTGACAACTGTGCCATTCTGCCTGTCATCTGTGACCTGGTCCACTGGAGCAATTTCCCTGACTTCTGTGTAGGGTGACCATCTTGTCCATATTTGCCTGGGACCTGGCCAACCACACAGTCGGTCGCCGTATGCCTGTGGCCTGCCATGCCTGTCTCGGCCTGTTGACCGAGCTTCTCTTTTCATTCAGGCCCCAGCAGGCTTGCCGTCGACATCATTACCATTACGGAAATTTAACACCCACAACAACACTTGAAGCTCAGGCCTTTCAGCTGAGGCCCTTTCCCTGGAGGGAGGAGACAATTCCCTGTAATGGTGTGTCATTTCCTAGACCCCAGAGGACAGTGAGTGCTGTGACTCAGGCGCCGGATGCGGGTGGGGGGTGGGGGCGCCTGGTGTGGCCTGTCGGGGAGGTGGATGGAGATTGCAGAGGGGGAGGGGAGATGGCCCTGGAGCCTGCAGCCTATTTTGTAGCCTAGGGCTGGCTCTGGTGCCACTGTTTGAAGTTTGGGGAGGTGAATGTGCTTCGTGGGGACTGTCTTTGAGAGAATGGTCTCATTTGTGAGGGCACAGACCTTCTCCAAATACCTGGAACTCTTTGTTGGACCTTGTCCGCCCCTATACTTTCATCTGCAGTTGAGGGAAAAAAATAAAAAAGAGCAAAGTGAGTGTATTCTTAAACAATAGACCCTACATGAGGAAGTTCTTTTACTGCAGAGCTGAGGCCCTCCTAGTTCAAGGCCAAGCTGTGTAGTGATTTGAACGTGGGCTTGGGAGTTGGACTGCCTGGGTTCAAATCCCATCCCTGCCTCTTGGTGGCTGTGTGATCTTGGGCAAGTGCCTTAGAGGGAACTAAATGAAAAGCATATCACATGTAATAAAAGAAACTCTTGGCTGTTAGTAGCTGGGCTCAGGAAAGCAAAGAGTCTGGGTTATCTCAAAGTAAGGCAGTCCTTAAGTCAAAGGACATCAGGAAGTTCTGAGCGGAATTACTTCTGGTGGTTTACAAGACACAGGTTTGGGAAGGATCTCATCATATACTTGGTTATTAAGATTTCAGTGAAATGTCACATACAGGGGAAAGTTCTGCTGCTTTCTGCTCCATGCCAAGCAGTTTTCCTGAGTCATTGCTCCATCGTTTTGCTGGAGGCAGTATTCCTCCCTCACCCACGTTAACTCACTCAGAACCAGACTCATTTTGGGGGTGGAGTGGGAGGCAGAGGGTTGCTAGTGGGCCACCCCAGTAGAGTCACAGGTCCTGCTACCTGAGAGAAGGCAGCAGAAAAGTCTTTCAGATCACAGATGAACCCTTTGCCAGTGATTCAGTCTACAGTGGCCGTTTGTCATTGTTCCAAGTTTATAGATGAAAGGTGCTTAGCAATACATCCCCATCACAATTAAATCATTAGAGAAGAAAAAAAATTTGACTCAGCTTTCCTGAAAAGGTCCTTATGTGGCTTCGTTGCCATGACTACAGCCAGTTTTATACCCCCCATTCTGTCATCACTAGAGGCCTGACCCCCTCTGGAAGGGAGGTGTTTACATCATAACGCTGACCTGCTGTCTCATACCTCCAAAGGACAAGGACGCTGAATGCAGCAGGCTTTTCCTAATTTTTCTCCCTAAGAGCTTTCATTGAAAGCCCCTGCTGTTGACGGATGTGTCTACTGTTTGGAACCTATTAAATTTCTACCCTTTGGATACAACCACTGAACTCTCATTAACTCTGGTGGTAATCGATGTGTTTGTAACATTGAACAGAATTGGGGTTTTCATGTATTGTTGCGATTAGAAGGTCTGGAATACTCTTAGGTGTGAGCAGCCTTGGGGCAGACCCCCTCCTCTTGCTGAGCAGGACCTCGGTTTCCCTTTTTGTTTCCTGGGGGGCTTGCGCAAAACTCCCTGGCCAGCTCTAAATTGCTTGTGAGTGTATTAGTTTCTAGTGGTTTTTTTTTTCTCTTTCCCATAGAATTAAAAGAATTTTAAGTACAATAGAGATTTTAAGACCCTTTTGCCCTGTATAGTTTTTAATCAGAGCTGAGGACCTTTGAGGAGGAGAAGTAGGCTATGGTCCTACTTCTCAAGAAATTGCATTCACGTGTAGAAAGGTGGCATGTGGTTCACGGGTCCCTGAAGCACTGTCATGGACTCCACACAAGAACTTCTGGTTTGTCCCTTTCTCCTCCTCTCTTCCCATTTTTTACAGATGAGTCAGGGAGGCCCTGAGAGGTAAAGAACCTTGCCTGGGGTTGTTTCCTATTTAGGCTTATTCTCCAGCCCTGCCTTCTTGCTTGGCTTGTGAACCAGCCCCCTGCAAAGTGGTGGGGAAGTAGAGGAGATTGATGCAGATTGGCTTTCCAGTGTGGAATAGGATTCTCTAGCCTCGAGAACTCAGATTCCATCCCCTAAACACACACCCAAGACCATCTCAAACTAGCCATACATCCCAATCACTGGGAGGTGTTAAAACACAGATTGCTGGACCCTATCCTGGAATTTCTGATTCTGTAGATCAGGGGTGGGGCTCCAGAATTTGTATGTCTAGCAAACTCCCAGGTTATACTGCTGCTGCTGGTATGGGGATCACACTTTGGGAACCATTGTCCCAGGGGATCTCAGCCACAGTTGGAGAACTTAGATTGTCCCGGAGCAGCTGGTGCCCTTTCTGGCTCCAAGGGTGACTAAACATTGGCTGGACTGTGTTAATCCACTGTGCCCTGTGTTCCAGCTCAGTGGTTTTTCGGGAGGGTAGTGCTACCTCTCTTTTTGTTGTCACAATGTTTGGGGGTACTAATGGAATCGAATGGGAGAGTGCTGAGCTTGTCCTTGCAATGAAGAAGAGCTCTCCTTGCCAAAATCCGATAGTGCTCCATGGAGAAACATCAAAACACACTACTGCGCTTGTTTTCCCGGAACATGCCCCTCACTTTCCCACTGGTGGGTCTTTGCTCAAGTACTCTCTTTCAAAAGCTACTCACAAACTATAAGACATACAAAACCAAAACCTTTGCCTGATTGCTTTCAGTTTTTGCCTAGCCAGGATGCATTTCTTCCAGGACATGTTTCCTCTGAGCCTCCAAAACGTTTTTATCAAACACCCGTGCTCTGACACTTGAGCTGAATTATTGGGGTTTATCAGATCCCTGTAGAACAAACCCCAGACTCCTTCCTGTGGTCCACAAGCCTGCAGTGATCTGGCCCTAACTTTACCCATGTAGTGACATTTTCTAATCCTAAATCTGTCCTCCCTCATTCTTTCGCTCATTATTGGGTTTGGTTTGCACCTGCTGCTTTTTTATGTGAAACTGAGCCTGCCAAAAACTTCATCTTTGATTTTCTTTATTTTGATACAGTCATCCAGGAACATGATAAATACAGTATACAAGGGTGCACAGTGAAAAATGATCATCTCCCCACTCCCTGTAGGCTTTCCTCTCGAGGCAACCACCAGTCCTCCTGTAGAGCTCTGTTGTACTTTTGTGTTCATCCAGGAATATTCTAGTTTTATGCAAACATTGATGTATATATTACATCTTTTTTGGGAGATGAATGTTGGTCCATTAATGGTGCTAGACACATTGTGTGTGTGTGTGTGTGTGTGTGTGTGTGTGTGTCTTTTTTTTTTTTTTTTTTTTTTGGTTTTCCATGGCTGTTTGCCAGTAAAGGGATCCAAACCCTTGACCTTGGTGTTATCAGCACCAGCTCTAACCAAGTGAGCTAACTGGCCAGCCCCCCGCATTGTTTTTTTTTTTAACTTGACGCAGAAGCTTGGACATCGTCATACATCACTTTGAGTAGAAGGGCCTTGTTATTCTTAATGGCTGCAGAATATCCCATTGCATGGATGTAATGTGTTATTAGACGAGTCCTCCATTTATGGACATTTGTTTCCAGTCATAGGCACAGCACACAGTGCTGCAGTTGAATCATCTTGCACATGCTTTGCTCCCCTGTGACTGTATTTATAGGATGTGTTTCTAGGAAGACAGTGTTGAGTCAGGGCTGTGTGGAGAAAGAGTTTCACATGTGGTGGCGGTGTGGGGTGAGGACCCTATGGGAATGAGAGGAGGTGTTCTCTGGGGGACTGTCCCACCCGTAGGCTGCACAGTTTTAACGAGCTGTCTCGCTAACCAGCTGTTCTGTGCCTTTGGGCCATCCCTTTGGGTTCTCCGGGTCTCCAATTTGATGTCTGTGGGATGATTCTCCAGCCACTGGGGTCTGTTCATCTCAAGGTGCCTGTGGTTAGCATTTAATTTCCTCTTGGGGCTGGGTCTCTGTGCAGCACCCTGAACATTTATTCAGGATTGTCTTGAAGCCTGCCAGGTGAGGCTGGAGAGTTCCATCCTGTGGATTGGGTTTTGGGAAAGCCTTCATTGTCTTCCTTTGTGAGTCTGCTGGAAGGTGCTTCTCTTTCTAATCAAAAGTTTACCACTAGGAGGCCTTCCCTATGGGCATGTTGGCCCTGTTAATTTGCCATCAGTGACTCCTCTGCACGGGGGTGTACTGTACAACCTGCGTGCTAGAACTTGCCTGAGTAGTAAAACTGGAGGAGGAATGTCTTTGGGGATAGTCATCTTTCTGGATTTCACATCCCATCCCATCCCCTTATGTTCTTGGTGTAGCTCTCTCCTCTTCTGGTGTTTGTAGCTTTCATTCCTCAGGATGTAAGGTACACCAGGCTGTGCCATTATATCATCCCTAAGCTAACAAGACCACCAATGTACATGGAGTGGATTCAGGTCCTTGCAGGTGAAGATTGGATGGATGGTGGTGGGAAGTGTGCATGTGTTTAAGTGAGGTGCTGGGAGAATGAGCTGGCAGAGTGGGGTTGGCATTTTTCAGGTGAGAATCAGTGAGAAGGTAATTTGTATTGATCTCTTTTGAGGAAGGTCTCAAACAGTGCCCACCGGTGATGGAGCCACGAGAACTTTCTGGTGGGGGGGGGTGTATTTTTTGTGTACCTGTTACACTTTGTTAGCCTAATAAACACAAATAAATGCTGTTGTCTTCCACAAAGAAGTATGTGTGCCTTTATTTACTTAAGTGTGTGGCCTTTTGGTCTTTCTTTCATGGTTTACTGCTTTGGCCATCAGGCACAGGGATAGAGAAGAAATATTTCTTTGGGATAAGAATAACACTCGTGCCTGTGTGATGACTCTTGGCATCTTGGTCAGGCCTTGTCAACAGGGGTGCAGTAGAGAAGGGTGGTGGTTGTGGCAAAATGAAGGGCATTTTGCCATTTAAAAGTGGAAGGCTGTTATTCAACTCTGTCTGGTCCGTGCAGGCCCTGATATGCTTTTTTAAATGAAGCCAGAAATCAGAGTTAAATAATTAGTTTTTATATTTTGGCAATGAGGACTGGCCAGTTAGCTCAGCTGGGTAGAGTGTTGTGCTATAACACCAAGGGCAAGGGTCTGGATCACCATATTGGCGAGCTGCTGCCAAAAAACAAAACAAAACAAAACAGTATATTTTGGCAATGAATTAAGATTTTACAAAATGTTATGTAGGCCGAAGAAAGACTTTGTGACCTCTGAGGCAGACAATGAAGAGGGGGCCAAGTATATTCTAGGAGGAGGAACACTGGAATGGCATGTGGAGTTTGGGGACGACATGCCCTATGTCCCACACACCCCCTCCTCACTGTGGGGCCTAGGCCTCCTTGACTGTTTTAAAATGTGTGGTTCTCTGTGTCTTTTTCAGATCCTGGCTCTACAGAGAGAACAGCCCAGAAAAGAAAATTCCCCAGCCCTCCACATTCCTCCAATGGCCATTCACCACAGGACACATCAACAAGCCCTATTAAAAAGAAAAAGAAACCTGGCTTACTTAACAATAACAGTAAGGAGCAGGTAAAGGAGCTGCTAGGAATGGTGTCCACACCAGGGGGACAAGGGCCGGTGAGCAGCACCGGAGCGCTCTGGGTTTTTCTTCGAGCCGATGCTCTTGGCATTTAAAAGCAAGATGTCATTTGCATAGGACAGAAAGGACAGCTCAAAATGGGCCTGTGTAAAAATTTCCAGTGGGTTTTCAGATCTGTTTTGGAGACAGAGCCGTGACCCAAATGAGATGAGGATATTGTTCTTTAGGAACTGGGTCTTTTCCTTGGATTAATTTTTTTTTGTGCTTATACGACTGTTTCGCCTGTGTGGCCTGAAGATGTTCACCCACCCTGGGCCATGCCAACAGACCGATTCTGAGCTCTGTCTGGAGGTGATTGCGTGGCTGAGACATGTTCCTTTCCGGTCTCAGTTTTCTCATCTGTAAAATGAGGGGTTTAGGTCTGTGGTAAGAGGCACTGCCCGAGGTTAACTTTGGTAATTGGTCATAATTCCTTCTCACTGAGCACTGACCCCGGGCAGCTTGAACCTTACCCAGACCTCATCCTCCCTTGGGAGCCAGGATTATTCAGCTAGATACAGAACATCTATTCACGTCTTGGATCTCGGCTAAGGAACCTTCAGGCTTTGATATTCTCTGATGCAGGCTAGGTATTCTTCTGATTAAACAAAAATGAGAGGTACTTTATGGACTTACTGGTGGAATTTATCTATCCCCTCTGTGGACTATGAGGTCACATCTCCTAGCATCGGCAGAAACACTGTCCCAGTGGTGCCGATACCACTTGTTTGTGTGCAGTGATTCCTAGGGATGCGTTCATCCATTTTGTGTGTTATTGAGTACTGGAGTGGGCCCTGGGGATTGAAGGTTAAATTAAACAAGATTGTTGCTTTCAAGGAAAGAGACCTAGCAATGGTTAAATACCCAGGCCTGTGAGAGGTGTGTGTTTCTGAGCACAAATCTATTTTTGCTCTCAAAATTACAGAGCGAAATGCCAGCTCTGCCTTTGCTGTGTGGCAGTGGGAAAGTTAACCTCTTGGTGCCTAGTTTTCTCATCTACTTAAATGGGGATAATGATACTACTAATTTCACAGGGTGCTTGTGAAGATTAATTGAACTAAATGACATAAACAAGAATAAAAATTAAAAATTAAATCGGGCTCTATACTAAGCAGAATAGTCACAGTCTGTACATGAACAATATCTGTAAAAATGTTCTAGACCTGTGCTGTCCAATGTGGTAGCCACAAGTCATGTGTGGCTCTTGCACACGTGGAAGTGGCTAGTGTGACTGAAGAAGTGAGTTTTTCACTTTATTTAATTTACTTTTCAGTGGCTATCTGGGGCTTATAGCTATTGTTTTGGACAGTGCAAATCTAGTAAGTTAGGAATCCCATCATAGAAGAAACTGGTGGGTCCTAAATAAGTTTTGGGGGCATTGAGATTGAAAAAAAAAAAAAGTTTTGATAATAATAATACCAAAAGTGGTATTTGGCATATGTCACCTACTGCTGTAATCATCTCCATCTAATAGATAAAAACACGGAGGTTCAGAGAGGTTAAGTTGTCTCCTCAAGGTCTCAGAGCTGCATCTGAGCTTAGGTCTGCCTGTCTGGCTTGAAGCCAGCCACAACCTATCTTGGTCACCCAGGAGCCATCTCATTAGCTGTCAGGACTGAGACTAAGAAAAAAACATGAAGGCCACAGATAATCCCTAAACCTTAATTTAGCCAGTAATTCAAGTTCCTGGGCCAACACTCTCTTATTAGTTACCAGTAAGTCCCGAAAGCAGATGTTGTCTGTTCTGTGAGGAAACAGTCTTCTCCTATGCCCCCTCCTTCTGCGTGTGCAGGCATGTGCACACGCTTTGTGAGTTCCTACCTGTCCTTTAAAAATTGGCTTGCATCTCTTTTCTGGAAGCTTGGGCAATTCATGCATTTTCTTCTTCCCTTTCCTGTGTGTGTGTTGATACCATTTCTGTCACACCTGAGCCTCATGATCACAACGATGTGTTTAAAAGTCTGTGTCACCCTTTGGACTAGCAGCCTCAGAAGAGTGTCCAGTGTCCAGTGCTGGTGGTACCCTAGAGGCTGTCACAGAGTGGGAGCTCATGACCACAGAAAGCACACAGGGTGTGGGACACAGCAGAGCATGAGTGAGTGGCCACAGGACATGGGGATGCTTCTGAATAACCAACTGTCTTCAGTATCAGTAGAGAAGGGAAGCATTCCACCTGGACACTTGGCTCTTTCTAGCCCACGGCATCTGGGAGACTGTGTGACCTTGTCAGTGGCTTTCCCATCTTTGAGCTTCAGTTACAGTGTAACATAGGAACTGAAGTAGGAACATCATAAGGTTGATTGTAGCTTTGTATCTCTGATCTAAAACTCCCAGGCAGAATGGCCAGGAGCCTTTTGTTGGCGAAGGGGGAATAGCCTAAACTATAAAGAGAAGAAATTCCTGACCCTTGATCCCATAATTCCTTCTAGCATATAATGTTTGCATAGTAGGGGCAGTCTCACTTGTGCACAATCTGTTTTCCTCATGGGGAACTTAAATCCTTTTAAAAAAAATTATGCTGGACACCTTGTCTTATTTTGCCTTGTTTTTTTCCTTCCTTCCTTTCTCCCTCCCCTTTTAAAAAAAAAAAAAGAATCATAAAATTAAAAGCAGCAAATTATAGTCTGCATATGCTGTATTTGACTAACATAATATGATTTTTATTAGTTACCAACATTTGAGGATCATGAGATTTCAAATAAAAACAAGGATTTCTGGGTTCTTATAAAAACTCAGTGCCTTAGTCCATTTGGGCTGCTATAACAAAATACCATAGACTGGGTTGCTTATAAACAACAGAAGTTCGTTCCTTACAGTTCTGGAGTCTGGAAGTCTGAGATTAGGGTGCCAGCATGGTCTTGGTGAGGGCCCTCTTCTAGGTTGCAGATGTTTGATCTGTTGCTATGTTCTCATAGAATAAAAGGGGTGAGGGTCTCTCTGGAGTCTCTTTTATTAGGGCATTAATCCCATTCATGAGGCCTCTGCCTTCATGATCTAATCAGCTCCCAAAGGCCCCACCTTCTAATACCATCATCTTGGGGTTAGGATTTCAACATATGAGTTGTGGGGGGAAAGAAACATCTAGGCCATGGCACTCAGAAAAATCCAGCTGCCTGGTTGGTTAGTTCAGTTGGTTAGAGTAGGTGTTAAAACACCAAGATCAAGGGTTTGGATCCTTGAAACAGCCAGCTGCCAAAAGAAAAGAAAAGAAAAGAAAAGAAAAGAAAAATCTAGCAATAGCTGGAGCTGGGTAGAGCCTGCCCCTTTAGACATGGGGCCTGTGTGCTCTTGTTTTCCACACTGCCCACCCCTCTCTGTGGTCTGATACTCAGGCTACTCTACTCATTCCTTCTGCCCCTGACTGTCTGTTGGCATTCTAATTCTTTTGACTTTTGGTGTATATCATGATTCTCTACCTCCTTCCTCTTTTTCTTCACTCTAATTTCTGTGTTCTAGAAAACCAACCTGGCCTTATAAAAAACAGTTTTCCATTTTTTGGTAGAGACCTTTTATTACCAAGTGGAGATAGGGTTGGGTTTTAAGTTTGGCCCGTTTCACTCATTTTTTAAAAAATATAGTTGGAATTCAGTACTTTTAGGGGAGTTTAAAGAAGAACTTTAAAATATTCTTTATTTTTAGTGGGAAAAAGTATTCCAAGGTTTATGATGAATTTTTAAAAAGTCCTTTGGTCCAATGGTTTCCTTCTTTGGAAAGGTTTGAAAATGCCTGGGAGGATGCTGCTGGCATTTTTTGGAGAAGGGTCTGGTTGCTAAATGTCCTGCAATAGATGAGGCAAGAAATATCTTGCCCAAAGTGACATTAGAGCCTTTACCGATACATACCACTCTAATCTTTAGTTCTTGGGACATTTGATTTCAAAATGTCCTTTTAGGGAGGTGTTTTTGTTTTTTCCCTTATTAAAGGATTGAGAAATAATCTGCTAGCCGATTTGTACAAAATGGCCTTTGGTATACCTTTGATTGAATATGGCGAAGAGATGATTGCCCCTCCTCACCTTCTCTGGGTACAGGGTATGCACATAACACAAATAGGTGGGCTAGGACTTATTTTGCTGGGCCCACACATTGTTTAAAAACTGGGACATTTCCCAGAAGTCCTTTGTTGGCCTGGGGCAGTGTATCAACAGTCGAGACAGTTCAAGGACAGCAGGGATTACCAGCTTCTCCCCAAGGTCAGACAGCACTGGGGGTGGGTGCTGGCCTAGCTGCCTTGATCACTGGAGCCAAGTGGGGGCTACCCCATCAGATGGCTATGAGCTCTGCCCCTCCCTGCTGTCCTGCCCACTTCCAAGGTCAAATGCCAATGTGCGCCTCACTCCAGGCCTGGGGATTTTTCTTACCTACCCTGCAGTCCCCCATGCTTTTATCAAATGCAGTAGGATGAAAGCTGGAGCAAGGGCTGTTTTCACTCATGTATTCATAGGAATTTGAGTAATCACACACAGCCAGAGCACCCATTCTCTGGTATATGTAGACCAGGTATCAGCATATTATGGCCTGTGGACCAGATGCTGTCTGGAGCCTGTGTTATAAATAAAGTTTTATTGGCAGAGGGCCACATTTATTCATTTGTGTGTTGTCTGTGGCTGCTTTTACACCACAGTGGCAGAGTTGAGCAATTGCAATAGAGACTGAATGGCCTAAAGAGCTGAAAATATTTACTATTTTTATAGAACAAGTTTGCTTGCTCCTGGTGTAGACTATGGTATTCCTAAAGTGAATGAACAGGCCTTTCCTATTTTCTTGTTAAGCCAACCTGTAGAAGGAGCAGGGAATATTACTCTCATAACCTGCGATTATCCCCTAATAACACAGGTTGTAACCTGTTTGTCTTGCTGTCAGTCAGGCTGGTAACACAACTTATACATGTAGGGGAGAAAAATCATAACTCATTTTACCTGAAATGATTTGCTTTTCCTTTTTTAAATGTTCCATATTTGTTATCAGATTATTTTTATGGAGCAGGAAACACTTACAAGAAGCAGATAAGGAAAGCATCTGATTGACAAGGAGATTAACCAGGCAGCTAGTTCTTAGCAGCAACTGCTGCTTCAGGAAAGGAGGAACTCCTCTAAGAGTGTGGAGCAGCTGACAGTCTTCCTCATCCTCCTAGGGACACCCACCCCTAGCCAGTTGGGGGTGGGGTGGGGATGGGAGCATGGGGGGAAACTTATTCTGAAGGATCAGTAACCCTGGCCTCTACCAGACACACAGGCCTTGAGTTGTTGCCCCGGTTAGGGAGATTAGCTGTCATATTTGATTCTTCCAGTTTCATTTAGATCTTAACAACTCTTCCTGTCCTATTACTAACTTATCGAAGGGAAGTTGGGCTCTGAGTATATAGCTTACCACAATAGCATCCTAGAAGACCCCACTCAGGTTAGAAATAGTTCTGCTTGCTTGTTATGTACAATTTATCATTCAGTGGGAGTTTTCTTCCTCCTCCTTCTCTTTGCCCAGGTCTCTCTTTTACCCCCTACGCCCTTAAACTCAAGCAACCATTTTCCTAGGCAGATAGCAGACCCACTGCATTAGTGGTTCTCAACCAGGGACAGTTTTGTCCCCCAAGGGATGTTTGGCAAAGTTTAGAGATGTTTTTGGTTGTCACAATTTTGTGTGTGCAGTGGGGGTGTTGCTGGTATCAGCAGTGAGGGTTCTGCTGCACGTCCTACAGTGCTCAGGATAGCCCCTCAGCAAAGAGTTTTCTGGCCCCAAATGTCACTGGTGCTGAGGTTGACAACCCCTGCTTGAGATGCTGTTTTTTCATTTCCTCATGTCCTGTTCTATTGGGTTTCTAGTAGTTGTCCTCCTCAGATTTTCTTTTCCAGATTTTTTTCCTTCCAGCTTTTTGCATTAAGCAGAATTTGTTTTGAATTACAGAGAAGTCTCTAAATCATCAGAATCTCTCCTGCATCAAGTGTTACCTCGTGTGGGGTACGGGGAAGAGAGAGAGCTGGGAGATCTAGGTTTGAGTCCTTGCTCTGGGTTTGGGAGTCAGATAATTTTTTTAACCAAGTTTTCCCATGTGTCAAGTAAAACTGCTAGAATCTTTCCTAAATACCTTTCTGGGTAGTTGTTGGATAAAATGGTGGTGTGTATGACAGTATGTTAAAAAATGTAACATGGAAAGAATGTTGTAACAATGATGTTATTCCCTAGAAACCAAGTAGACCTTGCTATCCTAAGAGTTGAACTGAAACAGGGAAATAACGGGGCTAAAGAATTATGCAATCACACTTAAAAAGACTTAGCTTTTTACTTAATAGAAATGAGAGTAGGGAGGATTAGAAAGATTGGTTAACGAAGATCTGCTCAATAAGCTCTATGAGGCTCTTTATTAAGGAGTGTAGAAATAACGCATTTTGAGAACATTAAAACCTCATAATAAGAGCCAGAAACAAAACATGGATGCCTGCAATCTCGGCGGTTCTTTCCCATTATCCTGGAGGTCCTAGCCATTAAAATAAAAGTATTGCTAAAGTATTAGACCTGAACAGACAACTAATGTTACTTAGAAATAATAGTACCAACAATAACTATTTAGAAAATATAGGGGAAAAAGATCCCCATCCATAGATAGTATCAACAAAAAAATATGCAGTATGTAACCAACATATGAGATCTTTATGGAGGAAACTATAATTTTTTACTGAAAGGCAGAAAAGAAACATGTTATACAGTGAGGTTTATATTCAGAGGTAGGTAATATAGGTATGGCTAAGTTATTATCGCTGGTTTTATTGCCGAGGAACTGAGGCTCGAAGTGGGTTGAGTGGCTTTCTTAAGGTCACACAGCTAGTTACCAGGTCTTTTTGACACCTACCATTGGATGTTTTCATATTCCCCAAACAGGATTTCATATTGGTTTCTGAAAGACATTTTCCTAACTAGTTTCTTCTGAGTGATTTTATGTGTTTGGAGTGTGGCTTTGCTATTTTCTATATTGAACCATTAGAGAAACATTTCTCCTGACATTTTTGGGGCGGGAAGAGATCTGGCTTCCATGAATAGGCCACCCATCTCATCTTTCTGCCATTGTTGGTTCTAAATAAAGATGTGACTCCCTAGCAAACAGGAGGGCCTACAATGTCCAAGAATCATGGCTTTATGAAGTTTCTTGTCGGCTCATAAGTACTTTTTGCATTGGAGATGGACTTAAAAAATGGATGACCATTTTTTGGTAACTCAAATCCAACTGATCTATTCACCAAATGCTTACTATTTAATGAATCCCAATTCAAATTGCCATACTTTTATTGGCTTTATAAATTTGGACTTCTATATATATTGGGCTTTTAACTGTCTTAGCAATGTTAGTAATGGCGGCACTGTATTAAATGTATATGTTATATCATCCCATTTAATCCAACACAATACCACAAAGTTAGGTATTATCATCTCCGTTTTACAGATGAGAAAATTGAAGCTGAGAGTTAAGAGACTTGTCCATACAGCTGTTTAATGGTAGAATTATAATTTGAACCCAGCTATGCTTGGGTTTTAGCAATTGTGCTATCCTGTTAGGGCTGCCTAGTAACTCTTAGATACAAGCTTTCAATCCATGGCCACCTAAAATAGAAAAAAAATGAAGAAAATATGAACAGAAAATCTTCATAATATCCAATGACCTGCTAATGCTGTATTGACTTTAACTGGATTTGTGAAATGCTATAATTTTCTTCTGTTGTTATTGATGTACTTGTTCAAATTCCTTTTGAGAATGCACATTTGTTTTGAAACCAAACCTGTCTTTCTTGCCTACATTTCAGTCAGAACTAAGACATGGTCCGTTTTACTATATGAAGCAGCCACTCACCACAGACCCTGTTGATGTTGTACCGCAGGATGGACGGAATGATTTCTACTGCTGGGTTTGTCACCGGGAAGGCCAAGTCCTTTGCTGTGAGCTCTGTCCCCGGGTTTATCACGCTAAGTGTCTGAGACTGACATCGGAACCAGAGGGGGACTGGTTTTGTCCTGAATGTGAGGTTAGTTCCTGATGAATGAATGCATTACCTGCCTCGTTTCCTCTCCTTTCTTTTTCTTCTTTTTATTTTTAATTTTTCAAGTAACTCAGGTATAGGGAAAAGAAAAATTTGCCTTCTACCAGTTCTCTCCTGGTCACCCCCTTTTTGGAACAACATTGGCTGTGGTCACAGCACTGCAGCCGTTGGAAAGACAGTTGCACTGAATATTGTTTTTGATTCTTCATGGGTCTTTGGATCGCTTTAAGATCTGTAACCATCTCTCTGATTCTTCTATAATGAACGTCTTGGAAGTTAACTAATAAATCTTAATAGTTCACACATTTTGAAAAGATCTTGTGCTGTTTTTCCCCTTTTTGGATGTTGTCTCCTGCTGCATCATTGAATCATCAGCAGTAGCTAAGCTGGGAAGACCGATTTTGGTTGTATGTTCCGAATGGTGGCCATCTGACACTTTCTTTTATGTAACAAGTATTTCTTGAGTGCCTGTTAGGTGCTGGGAATTCGACAGTGCAGGGGAAAACAGGCATGAATCACTTTTCTTTTCAACAGATAAGGACAAAAGCCAAGATAATAAAGTTGTGCATAATAAATTAGGAGAAAAGTGCTATAAAGAAAACATTGAGGATGGGGAATGGGAAGTTTATTGCGGTGCAAGATGTTTACATTTTAAATATCGAGGTCTTGGAAGGCCTAAGATTTGAGAAAGACCTGAGGAGGGGAGGAATGAGCCCTGCAGCCATTTGAGGGAGGCCTTACAGGCAGGGAGAGCTGCAGGTACAGATCCAGAGGTGGCAACTCACTGAGCCTAGTGAAGGTAACGTGTATGTGTCATTCGTAGCAAAGCCCCAGTACTCTTCGTTAAGCCAGTTAGTTATTAGGTTTCCACTCTTCTGAGGTGGCTTCTGTTCTGACTCTCAACTGTGGTGCTCTTTTGAAGTGCTGAAAATAAAAATGTCATCTACAAAATCATTTAATGTGGAATGTCTCTTGGATTCAAAGGCACATTGGAATTAGATCTCAAATGAGGAAGGTTTCTATGTGTGAAATGCAAAGTTCACACAGATTTCTTTAGTAGGGGAAAAAGCAAGCTATAGGACAGGGTCTGTGGTACTGTTTTTGTTTAGGGAAAGGAGAGACATAGAAATCTATGAAAAGAAATTAGATGTCAGTTCAATGTGATGATGACAGTGTACTGATATTCTACTTCTACAATGGCAGACAAGGACCACTGGTTCTCTCTGGATTATTCTAGATAAGTACTTATGTGGGATGTGTTTTGCTCAGTGACACTGTCTTCTGTGTTCAGAGCCTGACCTCATTCTGCTGTATTTTGTGTGGGAAATGGAGCCTTTACCATTTTTCTTTTGTCTTGACCAACTCTTCCCAATTTTATATTGCAAAAAAGACAGTGGCTCAGGTAGGATGCTTTCAAGGTAAGCAATAGCTGAAACAGTAGGGATTTATTATCGTCAGGTGTAGGAAGAGCCCAGAGGCCAGGCTAGGGTCAGGCTCTTTCCTTCTCATTGTTGAGCTGATGTGTCCCCCATGGCCTTAAGGTGGCTGCTGGGAGTTTAAGTGTCATGTGTGGATAGATAGCAGTCCCCCTAGAGGAGGGTGGCTCTCCTTGCATCTCTTCTTTTTATCAGGTGGAAGGATTTTGTCCATGAGCTCCCAGGTGATTTGCCCTTGGGCTCATTGGTCAGCATTGGATCACCAGTCCCCATGCAAAAAAGGCTTGACAGATGCTCATCCAGCACTTCTTGTGTTTGGGAGCCAGGCATTGCCAGCCAGGAGGAGGAAGGGGTGGAGGGTGGGACTGATGACAGTGTTTGCCATGGATGGTTCCCTGGAAACCAACTGGAATGCAAATAAGCAGGTGGGCCCCGAATTTCTTCCAGGGATGAATTGGTAAGGCAGTCAGCTGAGAGAACTGGATGTTTCTGTCCCTGATAGCTATGCACTTAGATGAATGTGTCATCCTGGGTTTCAGCTTGAGTGACTCTCGTCCTGCCCTTTTCCTCGACTACCAAGACCCATTGAGAGTTCCATCTGGAGGCCCCAGAGATGTGAAGAGTGGAAACTGAATCCAAATTAATTGGAGAAAACTTCTCAGCTCTTCCTACACAGATGGTTAGAGTGTTTCCTGACATCATTGGAATTTGCTATTTTTGTAGTTGCTGCTACATAAGGATTCTGAAGCTCTCAGATATCCTATCAGATTTACACAGCAGGATCGGTTGCAGACCTTTCATGGGGTATCTTCTTTGATGGGAATTTCTCTTGTGAAATAACATTTATTGCCTATGGGGATGGACAGCTAGAGTATGCCCATCACGTAGTTTGCCCTGAGGGGGTGACATCAGTGGTGATAGACAATGGAGTCATATTTATTTTTAGTCCACTACCAATCCTTGGATTCTTTCTACAGGGAAGTATGTCCCTTTCTATCAGTGATATCATTGAGTTAATGCCTTGTCAGTTTCCTGAGAGATAGCCCAGAACCTTGAGAGGCTCAAGATAAGTGGTTGATACGTATTTGTCCTGTGAGGAGATGACCCTGAAAACATCAGTGGCCTTTCCTTTCATATTCCATTCTTGAAACCCAAAGGTTATAATAGTGACGATTTTTCAGGACTCTGTTTACCCATACCTTTCTCAGATCATGTCTTCATGAGCTAGAAACACTTCCTAATAAGGTAATAAATGGATTGTTGAGCTTCTTAATTTTAACCCACTGATCCAGTACATTTTGGTCTAGTAGGTTAGAGTCCTTGCTAAGCAAAACTAGTCTCATTTAGATGGGGATTGGTTTTTATGTGTGACTTCATCGAAAAAATAGAAGGAAAGGGAAATAATTACATGAATAGTAATTTCTTTTTTCTAACTAGACATTTGTGTATGATTTTGACTTGTAGAAAATTACAGTAGCAGAGTGCATCGAGACCCAGAGTAAAGCCATGACAATGCTCACCATCGAACAGTTGTCCTACCTGCTCAAGTTTGCTATTCAGAAAATGAAACAGCCAGGGGTAAGAAGAATGCTCCTCTTGGTATACGGATAAAAGAAAATAGTGACTTTTCTTTTGTTCTCTTAACCTTCTACATGCTCCTTATATGCTTAGCTTTTCAGGCACCTTATATGTTCTTTGGGCCTTCCAGTGTGCCCAAATTCAAATATCTGTAGATTAAAGATAAGGTACAATAGTATTCAGTTAATTATAGTGAGTACTTTGTGTCCCAAAGGAGTTTAATCAGGAAATGACATACAGTAGAAAGTTGGTAGGGGTTTTAAAATTCTGATTGGTCATGAAGTGAAACCTCAGACCCCATTCATTGTTCCTTCCCACAGGAGTCAGGGAAATTCCATTTCAGTGAGAGAGCTCAGTTCAACCCAGTTTATTTAAAACCAAGGTCTGATGATGGAACCTTCAAGGAAAACTCAACCAGAGAAATTTCCATAAAGGGCGAGAATTTGGTAGTACTGCAGTTCTGAAATAGGATTTGATGTACAGCCTTTGCCCTTTAAGGAAAATCTGTATGTAAAGCAGGACCACCTCATTCTGCTGGCAAGTTGTGTTCCTCACGGTGTTGTTCCTCCTGTGGGTCCCAGTCATTCCGTAGCCATTGTGGTTTGTATATTTATTATGATAGTTTTCAGGAAAATGGCAGAAAAATACCTTGTTTTAAAAAACAATCATATTATGACATTTTTCCTACAGATGAACCTAAAGAGACTTAAGGGTGGGGTTTGCCCCTTTCTGATTTACAGAAAGGCAACATGTGGGCTAGCGGTGACCCTTTGTGAAACTTCAGAGTTTGCTTTCTAAGTTAAATGAATAGAACAGGGCTTTAGGTTATACTGTGGTTTTATTTCTTTAAAAAAAAAAAAACAAGATTGTAATAATGAATATGCTAATAATATTGATTGGATCATCCCATGCTGTACATAGGTGATGGTAGTCAATGCTGTACCCCTAAAATATGTATAATTAATTACGCTTCAATGAAAAAAAAATATATAAAGCTTTTGCTTTGAGAATATCAGGACCTGTTACTTGGGTGAATACTGAAAAATAAACAGATAACAAAATCAAAACACAGCTGGGCTCTTGATTATGAATAACCAGGCAGAATTAGAAGGTGGACCAATTTGGAGCTATCCTTTGTGGAAACCTTTAGAATTGTATTGTCTGAAAAGTTGTCTCCACTTTTAAAGTCCTTTGTTGATATTAGTGCTTGGTCCTCCACAGTAATGATGAGTTTGTCCTGTGTGTGTGTATCATTTCTTTTATAGACAGATGCATTCCAGAAGCCCGTTCCGTTGGAACAGCATCCTGACTACGCGGAATACATTTTCCATCCCATGGACCTTTGTACATTAGAAAAGGTTGGCCTTCAGCAAAGAACCTCACTGTTGCAGCCCACAATTGTCAAGATGACTAAGAATCCTCCCACACTACCCATGCCCTATCTCAAGTTAGATTATTTCTCTGCATTTTCCTTGCTCTATTTTTATTTGGAAAGAAGAACTCTTGATCCCCTAAACTTCTTTCCTCTGTAACATTGTTCCAAGGATTGCAATGGAGTGTTCAAATCTACTGATAATACTTCCGCAAGTGATTCTAGTTTTTACCTGAAAAAGTCTTAGCTTCTAAGAAGTAGTGATTTGATTTGAGCCTCCCTTCCTCTTCTCTTTCTTATGGAGGTGTTAATGAGAGCAGCAGGAAGGAAGAAGAGAAAATTAAGTGTTTGAGAAACCTCCAGATTAGCAATAAAGATGTGGCTTCTTAGAACTTGACTTAGTTTACTGATGAGGATATTTCTTTAATGCTTGAAGGTGTTTTTAAAAGTTCATGTTAAAATTCCATGCTGAAAATTAAACTTGTAACGCTTCAGATTATGCATGTCATTCTGGTGCTGATTTTCAAACCATTGTCAGCAAAATATGGGTAATGAAGAGCGTCCAGGAGGAGGAAACATTACTTCATATGGTCTGCACTGATAACCCCCAAACAGTAAATTCAACCTGTTTTGGGAAGTTGCACATACCCTCATAATGTGATGGAAAAAAGAAGGCATTCAAAAAGACGGGGTTGGAATTTTAGCTTCATAAATTAATACCTTTCAAACTTTGGATACCTTCCTTAACATTTCCATACCTCACTTTCCCCTTCTGTAAAATGGGGACGATAATATTTCATTGAGTTATTGAGGCTTATGTGAGACCATATGACTAATAATAAATATATTAATATATAAAATGTCTTGTTTATTGGAAGGGATCTGCTTGATAAATGACAGTTGCTATAAGATGAGAAAATTCAGCTTACCGTGATGAATTGAATAAGTGCATTTTTATAGGTCTATAGATCTTAAAAAGTAATAGCATCTTGGGAAATGAGTAAAAGAGCATTAATTAATTTGGCAAATGACTGCTCAGAAAATTGTGTGGGGACCCAGGTGTTATTGACTGTGGCTTATATAGACTCACTGGTGATTATACTCCGTGGCTTTTCTTCCCAGAATGCTAAAAAGAAAATGTATGGCTGCACAGAAGCCTTCCTGGCTGATGCAAAGTGGATTTTGCACAACTGCATCATTTATAATGGGGGTGAGTGGCTTAGATGTCTCCTACGAAAGGGAGCATGCTCTGTGTGTGTATTGCACATTCTCCTGCCCTTCATCAGAAATCAGGCTCTTAGTTCATGCATCAAGGCCAATAACTGAGAATGCTTGTGTATAGATTGCTTATATGTGTGAATAAAAAGGCAGTGACTATGTTCATTTGAAGGTATGAGCTGACATGACTATATGGTGCTGTTAGTTCTTATTGTTTTTTTAAAGTCTTATTTTAATGTCGGTATAATTGCATACAATAAATTGGACAGATTTTATGTGTGCATTTGACGAATTTGGCAAATGTGTAACCACAACCCCAGATAAGATCTAGAACATTTCCATCAGCCTGTTACATTTCCACTTGCCCCTTTCCAGTAAAGCCACTTTCGAAGGGAACTGCTATTCTGTTTTGTACCACTATAGATTAGTTTTACGTTTTTTAGAATTTCATATAAGTTGAGTCCATAGAGATTATACTTTTTTGTGTCTGGCTGCTTTCACACAGTGTAATATTTTTGGGATTCCTTTGTGTTGTTGTGTGTATCAGTGGTTTGTTCCTTTTTTATTGCTGAGTAGTTTTTCATTCTATCAGGATACCACAATTTATCCATTTGCTTTGTTGATGTTGATTGATATTTGCATTGTTTTCAGCTTTTGGCTGTAATGACTAAAGCTGCTGTAAACTTGCTTGTACAAGTGTTTGGGTGGACATATGTTTTCATATCTCTTGGGTAAATACCTCAAAGAGGTACTGCTGGATCATCGAGTTGGTTTACATTTAACTTTGTAAGAAATTTGAGCAAACTGTTTTTTGCAAAGTGGTTATATCGTTTTACACTCTACTAGCAGGGTATATGAGAGTTCTAGTTGCTCTGCATGCTTGTCAACACTTTCTATTGTCTGTCCTTTTAAATTTAGCCATTCTTGAAGGTGTAAACTGCTATGTCATGGTGGTTTTAATTTCCCTTTCCCTGGTGACTAATGGTATTGAGTATCTTTTAATGTGCTTATTATTAGTCTTTTGTATATCTTTTTGTGGTAATATATTCAGATCTTTTGCCCATTTCAAGAATTGTTTTTGTGTGTTTTTATTGTTGAGTTATCATTCTTTATATTTTGGATAAAGTTTTCTCAGTTGTGCTTTCTTGGATTTAGAGGATTGAGAATAGAATAGGATTTCTATTCAAACCTTCACTCTTGGCAGCTTCCCCAATGCCCCATCTTCCCCTACGACCTTCTTTGTCTACCTTCTAGCCAGGTTGATCTTCCTGCCTCACCCTGTTGCTCTTGTCCCCAGGTCCTGCTGTACACAGGTACCCCTGCTAGAACACTATTCCCTTCTTTGCCTGGATGACATCTTCTTATCCCTTCAGTTTCAGCCTCTCAGTCCTCTGAGAAGCCTTTCCTGATGTCCTAGACCCATACTTGCCCATGGCAGCAGCATTTATCATGCTTTCTGAATGGTGCTGTTTTTATTTGTTTGAATTAACTCTCTAGGATACAAGCTCTTTTAAGGGCAGATGTCATGTCTTGTTCTCTGTATACCTCCTGGGTTTAGTGTAGACTGTTCGTAGTGTCTGAGGAAAGATGTATGAATGGGTGGATGTTTGCTTTAAGCACACATATTGCATTCTGAACTCAGTGGCAGGGCTGGGGATGAGGGGAGGGGAGAAAGGAGAAGCACTAGGCATTGAGAATTCATGTAAAGACGATAGACTCAAATATACAGAAGGGCCTGTCAGGTCATATAAACAAGTGAATGTGGTCAGGTGGAAAACAAACATCCACACAAGCCAGGATGGCCACTGGCCAAGGGGAGTGCTGGGGATTAGGGAGAACAGGCAACTCCTGCCTGGTCTGAGAGGTCGCCATTGGCAGCTCCAGTGTTTGGTTTGGTTACAGAGTTATCAGATCGTCTGAGTTTTCAAGGCAAGCCTGTCTAGATTTGTGTGTGTGTGTGTGTGTGTATAAATAAAATCTTCTTGTCAACACACTTAAAATTTCTGAAAATACCATAAGGTTCAAAGAAAATATGGCTTTTTGACCATCTTGTCTTCTGGTTTAGTGCAAAGATTTAAATTTAGACCTGCAGACAGATGCTCACCTCATTAGCTAAGTGTTCTCATGTAAGCGATGACTCCTCTGAGCCTCACCTTACTTATTATTTAAATGGGCACATTTTATACCTGTTTCCTAATATGGCTTCTTGAGGAGTTAACCAAAAAATGTGTTTGGGCCAGAGGCACACCAGAGGTACTCAATGAAATGTCTTCTTTCCCCCACACCTTTTTTGGGTTGGGGTCTAGGACAATGACAAAGGGCTCCTTTTCACGAATTTGAGCCTTTAGAATGTTGAAGCATTTTAAAAATATTAATCCATGAATTACAGGGAAGCCCACACAAATCGCTTAGTTTCAGACAAGACGACATTGAGGCATCACAGATTGGCCGGCTTTGAAGGGAGAAGTTGCGTAATTTGAACCTGTATTAAAAGCCAGAAATTTCTGGGGTTTAGCCTTTGAAAGTTTAATCCTGGGAGAAAGCAAGTTAAAAGATGGTTAGTTGAAAGTGTAATCCAGAGACTGGGTGTTCGAATGCTTTCATTAGAATTAATTCTATTTTCTTATTCCCTTAGGAAATCACAAATTGACGCAAATAGCGAAAGTAGTCATCAAAATCTGTGAACATGAGGTATGTGTTTCCCACTGTTCCATATTAGATTCATCCAGAGTGAGGGGCTGGAGTAGCTGAAGTTTCCATTCACAGAATCTCCTAGTAGGTAGCTGTGGCGATTTTGGAATTTGTTGAGGCATAGTCAGCATCCCTACTCTTAAAGGAAAGTGAAAGCAACAAAGGTGTGTGTGTGTGGGTGCAATATGTTATCAAACACCCTTACCTTAGCAGTGATCTAAGGGAGAAGGAAACGATTTTTTTTTTTTTTTTAAAATGAGGAAATGATTTTTTACTTTTTACCCTTAAGACATGGACAAGCACTGGGCATCCTGAGTGTTCTTGGTTGCCTGGGTAGAGTTCATAATTTCTGACCTTGACTCCATAATCTATGGCATTCAGTCAGGTCCCTTTTCAGTCCTCTTGCAGAAGAGATTTGGGTTTTGCCCGGGTATCCTGGAGAGTCTGTCCGTGTTGCAAATACCCATAGTTTTGATGGTGTGATGGAATAAACCATGAGGCTGTGGTGGTTATGGGACAGACTGGTAGCCAAAATGGTATGAAGGAGGCTTTCTTTATTAGGTCCTCATTGTAAAATATAAAAAAACCTGAGGTATAATGGCCTTCAACCTTTCTGTGTGCTTCCTTCCTTCCATCCATCCATCCATCCATTTGTAAAGTAAACCTCTTTGAATATCATTGGGATACATCCATGTCTGTATATTTATATAGAGAGGGTTTTGTAAACGGTTTTTTCACTTAGTTTATTCTGAGTATTTTCTATTTGTCTAGGTAATTAAACACACAGGAAGAACAGAATTTATTCATGGCTGCATAGCATTCCTATGCACAATTCATGGACATTTATTTAATTACTCCTTTTTTCATTTAGGTAATGCCCAGTTTTATCAGTATTTAAATAAATAACAAGGTGATGAGTATCATTGCACTTCTGATGATTTCCTTAGTATAATTTTTACAAATGCAGTTAGCAGGTCAGAGTCTGTAAGCATGGCAAAGCCTTTTGGTAGACATTTCATGATTGTCTTCTAGAAAAGCTGTAGCATCTTATACAGCAACTGGGAGTGGATGAGTGTGGTAGTTTTTCTGTGTCCTTTCCAGTATTGGGAGTTCTAATTTAAAAAATATATTTATGTATGTCTTCCCCTCCAGTGTGATCAGAAAAAACAGTGGCATCACTGTGATTTTATCTTGTATTTCTTTGATGAGAAGTGGTGATGGTCTGTTTTTGATGTATACCTTTGGAATAGCCCAGGGATAGAGAGGGCTGCCTTGAAGGAGGAAATGGATTTCACTATTCGTTCATTTGTTCATTCATTCACTTATCTATTCATTGACCTGTTAAGTCAGTCACTCATAAGTAATTGTTGAGTACATACTATGTATGTGACCCTTGGTGTGATGACAGGAGATAAAGAGAAAAACAAGGTTGATGGTGATAGGAAGGTTTTAGCATCTATATGTGCAGTGATGAAGTGCATGGGCTTTGGACCCCCAACTGCCTGGGTTCAAATCCTGGCCCTACCTCTTTGCCACTGTAAGACCTTGGGCAGTTGACTTGACTTCTTGGCGCCTCATTTTCTCCCTCTGTAAAATGGAATAACAACAGCATTACCTCACAGAGGGTAGTGAGAAATAAATGAGTTAACACCCTTAGAGCACTTAGAGTCCAGCATACTCTAAATTTTGGATAAATGGTAACTTATGTATTCATTATTGTGTCACTTGAAGTGCTTTATACTTATCTAATTTAAGTTTCAGAGTAACCCTAGGTGGTAGGTACTGCTATCATTCATAGTCTGTAGATGAAGAAATGGAGGCTCCAAGAGGAGAAGCAGCTTTTCCTAAAGTTACAGAGCTAGTAAATGGTGGAGTCTGAATTCACATCCAAGAAGGGAACTTTCAGGGCATTTGGTTCTAAGTCATGACGCTACTCTAGGGGAATGGACAACACATTTCTTAAGAGGGAAAAGGACAACAAATAAGTTACTGAATTTTCAGTTTGTCATCAGTGGACATGAAGTAGGACAACGTAGTGTTAATTAACTCCTCTGACAGTGTGCTTAGAGATGCGTAGAAGTGGAGCATGGCAAGCAGAGGAGGCCAGAGTGGCTGGCAGGGATTGTTGGCCGGAGCTAGTACAAGATGAGCTCACGCAGGTGGGCTGAGGGTGCGTCACACATGGCCTTGAGAGAACCGATCAGGCGTTTAGATTTTATTGCCAGCTTCTCAACTTGGCACTATTGATATTTGGGGCTGGAGAATTCTTTGTTGGGGGGACTGTCCTGTACATCACAAGATTCCATTATTTATCTCCTTCCTGCCTCCCAAGTTGTGACAACCAGAAATGTCTCCAGAAATAGTGGGATGGAGAGGGAAGGGTTAAACTGCCCCAACAGAGAATCACTGGTATAATGATTGGTCATTGGAAGCTTTTAAGCAGGGGAAGGGTAAGATCAGATTTATTTTTGTAGAAGACGTCTCTGGCTGCTGTGTGGCATACATATGAGCCATGGTGACAGCAAGAGTAGAAGGTGGGAAACACCGGAGGTACCTGTCTCATTGGTCCAGAGAGAGATGATGGTGGCTTTGACTAGGTGGAAGCGTTGGGAATGGTGAGCAGTAGTCAGAGTCATCTCCAGAGTGTTTCCACTGTGGGGCTTTAGTTACTCTTATCCTTGAAAGTCATCAAGTATTTGAGGCCACTAGATGTGGGGCCCCTGGGGTGATACTTCCTAATGTATTTTTGCTTTACAGATGAATGAGATCGAAGTATGTCCAGAATGTTATCTAGCTGCTTGCCAAAAACGAGATAACTGGTTTTGTGAGCCTTGTGTAAGTTGGATTTACTTTTTATTTCATTTGCTGAACTCTGTGCCTTAGATGACTACCCTAAGACAGCTTTCTTTAGATGAGTTGGATGAAACTTTGAAGTTTTAAAGTAATTTTTTATTGATAAAGTTATGACAGAGTGAAAGTAATCCAGGTAAGATACACCTTAGTCTGTAAGTTCATGTGCCAAAGATAGCATCATGGTTTACTAGGTGGATTAGCAGGGTGCAGAGTAAAAGGTGCTCATCAGAGATGTGGGATGTGGCAAAGCTATCCAGATAATGAGTATTAAATGAGCATGTCACTTACAAATTATTTTGGGTCTGTTTTAAGTGGTTTGGAAATACTTCCCTGCATTAACTCCATGGTCTCTCCCAAGTTGTGGTTCTTGTAGGGAAGAAAGTCACCTTAATTTCCCCTGTGGATCTGCATTTTTCACACTGGTGTTCTGCAGAGAAAAGTACATTGTTGGGGTGGGCTGGTGTACGTGTGGGGGTGGGGCTGGGGTGGGGACAGGTGGAAGGTTGAAGTAGGTTGGAGGGGATAAGATTGTATAAGTAAAGTTGAGAATCAAAACATACTTTACAAAAAATGAAACGTAAAAAAAAACCAAACCATACTTTACGTCTCTTCCTATCTCTGAGGTTAACACCTGAATAGATAAGTCTCTGTGTAGCCCTTGATAAAGAATAAAGTTAGCTAGTACTGCCCCTTATTATATGCTAGGCACGATGCACATTTAATTCAAACTTAACAGAAGGTGTAGATGTTAATGTCTCTGTGTTGCACGAAAAAGTGAAATCTAGGCTGGCCAGTCACCTCACTTGGTTGAGCATGGTGTTGGTAATACCATGGTCAAGGGTTTGGATTCCAATACTGGCCAGCCACCAAAAAAAATAAAAAAAAGGAAGAAAGGTGAAATCTCTTGCTCGTGTCCACCCAGTTAATAGTAGTAGCACAGCCAGGACTCAAGCCTGGTTTTGTCACCATGCAGTTCCCGATCTCACCATTTGGCCCCCTTCCCAGCTTGTCCAGGCTCTTGGCCACACACCTTCTAGGCAATACCACTTGGGCAAACCCTGCTTGAAACTGTTCTTTTTGTTTGTGGTGTTTATTGCCTCCTACTTGCTTTGTCCTCACATACCAAGCTTTAATGTGTATCTTGCTGTTAAATATGTACAAACGGGATTTTTTTTTTTTTTTCCTAGAGCAATCCACATCCTTTGGTCTGGGCAAAACTGAAGGGGTTTCCATTCTGGCCTGCAAAAGCTCTGAGAGATAAAGATGGGCAGGTTGATGCCCGTTTCTTTGGACAACATGACAGGTGGGAGTTAAAAACAGGCTTTGAACCTGTGGCTGTAAATGAGCTTTCAATTCTGCCATTGGATGAGAAAAGAGGTGGAGGGTATGGCTATTATTTTGTTTATTGTCATGATACCACTGATCTTGTCGTTGAGAAATATTTTCCTGTGCTGTGTTAAGCCTGATAATGCGTGGGCTTTGGTTTTTTTTCAGGTGTGTTAGAAAATAATCTTGCTTTAGTGGTTCTGTTGATGAAACCATTATTGGAATGGGTTCCATGGCTATTTTAAGTGCTTGCTGTTTTTTTTTTTTTTTTTTGGATTTTTCTGGAGTAAATTAAACCACCGTGCAAATTGCTTTTCAAAATAATGCTTTCAGGGATCAGAAGTGTTTTCCCAGATTGCTAGTAAATGAATCTCTTATCATTGTGCTGAGTAGTTCCCTCCTGTTCCCTTTTCTCTGAAGCTAAAATGGGAAATTATAAGGGGATGCTGTTTTGACAGGTGTGAGCCTTCCCTCCCAGCCTTTCTGCCCTCCCCTTTCCCTCCACACACAGCAAAGTGAATTATTCTGGCTAATAGCAGTTCCCTTTAGAGTGGAGCCCCTGTGTGCTCGAGAACAACAGGTAGACAGAGATGAACAGTGGTTAATATCTTAATTCTCTTGTAGCAAGTTATGTTTTGATTAAATGAGGCACCCACCAAGCAGTTTGAGAAACTACGTGAGTATGCAGGGAAGAGTATTTAAAATACACATACTAAAAAGTACATACACACACTTAGAATATACAGAAGATACAGCTTATATTTTTAAATAACAACGGAGTCTGAAATATTACTCTCTGTTAAATTTTGCTTGTCATCTTACAGGTCAAAGAAAAGTGTGAATCCCCCAATAATCTGCAAAATTGTTGACTAGGAATGCCAACAGTCCATTGTCAGGAGACAAAATGGAAATTAGTTGAGGTGCTATGGGGTTTGGTAGGAAGTATCACGCTATGATTTTAACTGCTCTTTTTGGAACTCTTCCTAAAATGTATTTATTCCTTTATTAAAAGAAATACATATTTGGTGCTTGCTGTGCGCCAGGCCATGCAAGATGCTGGGGATACAGGAGTGAGCCAGGCAGACACTCTCCCTGCCTGCCTGAAGGCTGATGTCCTAGTGAGGAAGATGGATAACAAACAAGTGAACAAATAGGCAAAATAATCCAAGATCAGGAGGTGGAGTTGGGCCTGAGGCGAAGATCTGGGTAGACAGACCAGCAAGAGCAGAGGCCCAGCGGCAGGGAAGGGCTGAGGCCTCAAGTGTTCGAGAAAAGCCTGGGGGACAGTGTGGTTTGAACAGGGTTAGAGAAGAGGATGGTAGGAGGTTGAGGTCAGGGGTAGCAGGAGTTTGGTTTTCATTTGAAGAGCTGGAGGAATTAGTGGCAGGCTGTGTATGCTCAGAACATGGCAAGTATGCACTGTCTTGATGAGCTGGGGTTCTCATTCTATAAGGTAACACGGTAGATCTATATGCTTAGGATATAGGTGGGCGGGGGGTGGGGGAGTGCTTGCCTCTGTGCACCAGGTATTCCCAGACCATTCGAGTCGATGATTCTGTGCTCACGTGCAGAGACCTTAGTCTTTATCTGTCAGACGCCATGGAAAAGTGGCCTTAAAGGACACTAAGAACGATGCGTGCACTTTGCTAGCCCTTTTTCCAGAGGCTGTTTCCTAAGCACCTGCAGGTTTAGGCCTCGGTTTTGTGTGGGAGCTGTCGCAGAAGCTGAGCCCCTTCTTTTCGTTTATGAAAAAGAAAGCAGCATAAGTCTGGTGGCCTTGAGAGTTTTCTTACCCCTCTTAGAGGTTGGAGTGTCTTCTGTCTCTTTTAAGGGAGTGTGTGTGCTGTGGGTTCATTTTGTGGGAGGAGGGCCATTGAGGGCGTTGTCAAGGACATTCCACAGTGGTGGGGTGACGGTGCTTTGGAGGTCTAGGAATGTTTGGATAGGGAGTTGCTGACAGCTGTGGGCGAATCCCTTCCTCAGAGGAGTTCTTCATTCTGGGACAGCGTCTTCCTCCCTGACATGATCTTCTTAAAGCAGAACGGCCACGTTTACGGACAGCGTGCTCTTAGTGAGACCCGAGAACTGGATGAGGATACTGAAAGGAGGCTACAGGAGGTGAAATACACTGTCCCTTTCTCAGGGAGCTCACTTCGGGATTGTAGGGCCAAAGCATAAGCCTGGACATGTGTACATGAAGTAGGTCAGGACAGCAGAAGAAGAAATATCACAAAAATACCACGTTAATTGTCAAGTTAAATACTAGAGTGCGCCTGGGGAGGAGGCTCTTGCACAAATTGAGGCATGTTCTAAAGTGTCTTAATGCATGCTTTTTGAAAGAATTTGCTTTTTTAAATTTTATTTTATGCACACACATACACTTATGTAAAAATGTAGGAAATATTTTATTTAATGCCTGCAGAGCTTTTAAAAAAAAAAGCCTGTTATACACTGGGCACTGTTTTAAGTACCTTTTTGTAGAAGCTGCTTTTATCTCCATTTTATCGATAAGAAAATTGAGGCTCAGAAAGGTTAATGCCTTTCCCAAAGTCACACAGCTGGGAAGGAGCCAACCTGGGGTGAGAACTGAAACACTGTAACTCTAGAACTACAGCTCTGTAACCTGTGCTGCCATGGGGCCTCTCATGACATTGTCCTCTTCAGAGGCCTTATATTGTAAAACAAATCTAATTTTCTTTTAAATATTTCCTGGAGGGCAGCCCGTGGCTCACTCGGAAGAGTGTGGTGCTGATAACACCAAGGCCACAGGTTCGGATTCCTATATAGGGATGGCCGGTTTGCTCACTGGCTGAATGTGGTGCTGACAACACCAAGTCAAGGGTAAAGATCCCCTTACTGGTCATCTTAAAAAAAAAAAAAAAAAAAAAAAAATTCCTGGGCTTGCTTTAAGGAAAAGAAATGCGTTTACTTTTCCACCAAGCAGCTGCACTGAAAGCCCTTGATAACCTGGAAAGAAACAGTTAAGGCCTCAAGATCCGTCAGAAGTGCAGGGTGGGGCTGGGAATGAGGTCATAAGACCATGACCAGCTGTCTGATAGGGCCTGGTGGTGCTGGCTTTTTGTTTTTTCCTCTAGTTTCTCCTCCAAATAGGAGCTTCATTTTATGGATGAAGAGCTGAGGCTGGCTCGGGAGGGGAGTCTTGTGCCCAGGGGCAGCCCTGGGGATCCCAGCTGCTTGTCTAGTCCTGATCCCGCCCACCAGTCTCAGTCTCACCTTGAGGCCACTGGCTCCTGCTCAGCCCTGTCCCCTCTGGCTGGTTCTTCAGGACTCAGAAGAAAGATAGTAGTCAAACCAGAAGCTGGGAATTTCCACCACTCAGAAATTACTTTTGGGGTGTTAAGGTTTAGTTTTTGTTGCAATCTAGCATCACCAAGAGTTGCAAACACTCTGCCTCTGTTCTGAATTCTGTCCCATGGACATGATTTATGTCTTCTTGGTTGTTTTCTCTTAAAAATAGGAATTCTATGCCAATTGTTGAAATGGGTGTAAAATGTAATATAAGAAGTTCAGTTTTTCCCTTTTTTAAAAAACATGGGAAGACTTGGTAATGTCGACTTCAGTAGCTACATGGTCAGTTTGGGTAGCAACTGAGTAGATGCTTCTTTCTCTTTGAACTAGACATGAGTTTTCCACTTCTCCAAAGTCCACTTTGCTCCCTGTTGCTTTGTACCTGGCTTGAGTTTATGGTCTATGAAATCCAGAAGGCCTTGGAATAGCTCATTCCCACCAGTTTCCTAGCTACAAACTGGCTTGAGGCTGGGGAATCATATGTGGTGGCCAAGTTAAGTCTTGGATATCCCTGTGTCAGCTGTGCTGTCACCCATACTGGTAGTTGTGATGTTGCCACCTCCTCCTGCAGTCATGCAGGTGCTGGTTCCAGAAAAGCAGCCTCCAGCATTTTTGCTGTCAGGGGTCTCTGCAGAGCACAGTGGGATGTGTGGGGTGTTGATGGTAGGATGATGGTATAGACCTGTAAATGGAGGTGAAAGGTGCACACCCAAAGTCTAAATGGCTGTTTTTCAGTAATTTTCCTTGTGAATTATCTCATATTCAAAAACGTGCCTCCTTTTAGAGATATGGTTTTTTAAAGTTTCCTTCTAGTCCCATTTAGAATTGCAATGAGAAAAGATAGTGCTTTATGTTTGCCTGCAGCTGAATGAGATCTGGGGCATAATTCTCTTTTCACAGGTGTAGTTGAGAGTGCAGTGACTTTCCTTACTCTCTACCAGCCAAAAAGCAAAGGGGATTTGATTTTTTAATGGATCAAAATGATTAAGTCTTTCGAGCCTTTTAATGTTGTAGTTGTGTTGTTCATGTTGTGTCCTTATGGCAGAATGTGTCTGTTAGTGGATCATTAATTAGCCATTCAAAACAAAGTCGTTCTTTAAAAATAGAATAAGCATTTAAGAACCTTGGCAGACATGCTAGGCTAATTTGATTCGCATTAAGAAAAAAAAAAACAATCTTGGAAATTGCTGAAGTTGACTTAAATGCTCTTTCTCTTTTGCCCTTCTAGGGCCTGGGTTCCAATTAATAATTGCTACCTCATGTCTAAAGAAATTCCTTTTTCTGTGAAAAAGACTAAAAGCATCTTCAACAGTGCCATGCAAGAAATGGAGGTTTATGTGGAGAACATCCGCAGGAAGTTTGGGGTTTTTAATTACTCTCCGTTCAGGACACCCTACACGCCCAATAGCCAGTACCAAATGCTGCTCGATCCCACTAACCCCAGCGCTGGCACTGCCAAGATAGACAAGCAGGAAAAGGTCAAGCTCAACTTTGACATGACAGCGTCCCCCAAGATCCTGATGAGCAAGCCCATGCTGAGCGGGGGCACGGGCCGCAGGATTTCCTTGTCGGATATGCCACGCTCCCCCATGAGTACAAACTCTTCGGTGCACACGGGCTCCGACGTGGAGCAGGACACCGAGAAGAAGGCCACTTCCAGCCACTTCAGCGCCAGCGAGGAGTCCATGGACTTTCTCGATAAGAGCACAGGTCAGCCACAGGCGGTGGAGGGGGGCGGAGACGACAGGTGCCGCCCACACCTGTGGGGCCCCAGCAGGTGGGTGTCGCCACAATCAAAGGGCATTGCAGGGGCTTACACTTCAGTAGAGCAAATTTTACCTTATTTTTCTTGGGCGGCTGGCCACCATGGGGATCGAACCCTGGACCTTGGTCTTATCATCACCATGCTCTAACCAGCTGATCTAAGTGGCCGGCCCAGTGGAGCGAATTTTAAATGAGCAACCAGGTAGAATTCTTGCTGTCAGGGACCCAAAAGTGAGAAAAGTCTTCCCAAAAGGCCAGGTGGAGGTTGAAAGAAAGTGAGCTTCATTAAAGGAAAAGAATCTGCTGGGCTGTGCTCAAAGTGACGGCAGCCCGGGGCTGCCCTGAAAATGGGGGGGACAGCCGCTAACCCAGGGCGGTGGGAGCTCGTGTAGGTAGTTGGCGCCAAGAGCGGGGTGATGTCATTCCGGGGCGGGGATTGAGTTAGGTCACGGAATGGATAGTTCTGCGCATGCGGAGATGCCGAAAGTTTCATCTCCGAGACTGTGAGGCTTCTTGTAAAAGAAAGGGGAGGGGAGGAGGTGGACGGCGCCGTTTTGTACTTGGGCTTGTCTAGAATGGCGCTGCTTGTGTTGCAGATCTATTAGAGGTCATTCCTAAAAATGAGTGGAGCTGGCCAGAAGTCCTTCAGAGTTCAGTTCAAATGTCACTGCTTCTTGGAACATCCCGTAACACTTTTTTCTTTCCTAAGAATTTTCTTTTAATTAAAAATTTGGTTTTCTGTCGAAGCCATACATTCACACGAAATACTCAAATGTTAGAGAAACATTTAAGGATAAAACTCTCTCCCCCCAGAGTTATCCCACTCCCTCAAAGGTCACCACGTTTAACAGCTGTGTTGCGTTTTTGAGACATGCTAAAGTAGAGTGATTAAGAAGGTAGATATTGCTCTCAAGTCTCAGCTCTGCTACTCACTAGCTGTGTGTCTTTGGGCAAGGTACTTCACCCCTTTATGCCTTGTTTCCCCATCTGTAACGTGACCATCATAACAGGGCCTGCTTTGTAAGGATTAATCGAATCAGTGCATACAAAGGGCTTAGAACAGTGCCTGAAATAGTGAGTACTGCAAAGATGTTGGTTCCTGTATTATTTTTTCATGGTGATTGCTAAGCAGATGCCTACGCAGGTAAGAGAGGTGCTGCACACGAGGGGTGCTGTCTGAGAGTAAGAAAAGCAACAGGTGACTTAGATTACATTGTTTCTACCCAAACATACTTTGGTTGCATAAGTACTTACAAACTTCATTGCTTCCACAAGGAAATAGATTTTACTCTCATTTTCCTTGAGATGTGGCCTGCACAGTATGTTCCTTGTTGTTCCACCTTTAAGAGACATGGGCACAGAGAAGCTTCCACACTAAGCATGACACGAAAGGCAGCCAACCCTCTGGCTCTGGGCTGGGGAGGCAGTGAGAGGGGCCTGGTGCACCCACCTGGGACACATGCCCCATCTCAAGGGCTTCAGCCCAGGGCTGCCATGCAGAAATGTGGACTCAGAGTTTTCAGATCTTAAACATTCTTCCAGAGAAATGGGAAATCTGCACATTTAAGTAAAATCTCCAATTATTAAATGTCAGGGCAAAATGCCTTGGAATATTTTCTAGAATGAATATGGCACATCTACAGGTTGGACCACCAGCTTTAAACTTCTAGGCTTTCAGACTCCCTCCCGTCCTCCCCTTCCCTCTTGTCCTCCGTCACATAAAAACTCTTTAAGGAGCAAGCATCCGTTCTTCAAGAGACCACAGATGTCCCCGGAAGAAAAAAGGATAAAAGATAAAACTTAGTCAATTGTGAACTCAAAGAATCCCATCCCATTTTGGTTGTGTGGTTTCTTGGGTTATTTTCAAGTCCTGTATTTTGCTGCTCCCCAGATGACTAGAGCCGGGGCAGAGGGAGAGAGCGACTGTAGCCTCTGACTCTTGACCGTAAGGCTGCAGGCTTTCTCCTGGGCTTATTCATAGCCATGTGGTCCTAGGTACTCACAATTGAGCTGTAGAGCTTGGTTCTAGGATTGACATAATTTGTGTTGACGTAGTTTCGGAAAAATCCTCTGTTTTGCTCCCTTGTTTCTGACCAGAGTCCTTAAAAGCTTACTTTTATTCCATGACATGATTCCATTTAAGCCACGTTCGCAAAACATGGTACTTAATCACATGAACCCGTCAGCCTATTAATTCCCACAGAGAGCGTGCTTTTGAGAAAGTGTTTTAAATTTTAACCTTGGCAGCAACTCTGTGACTCACTATTGTCTGAACTCTCATGGTCATGGTTCTTTGCCATATTTTATTACATACTTAAATATTAAATCTTCAACTTAGCTTTGTCCTAAGCTAAACAAAATGTATAAGCTCATGTGTTTAAATTACTTGTGTTTTTTCCTATTGTACATGAAATTAATATATAACTAGTAAAATAAAACATGTTGGTGTGTGAACCACCATTGGTTTTCCCGCACCACATTTCTTTTTTTGTCTTTTTTGTGACTGGCACTCAGCCAGTGAGTGCACCGGCCATTCCTATATAGGATCCGAACCCGCGGCGGGAGTGTCGCCGCGCTCCCAGCGCCGCACTCTCCCGAGTGCGCCACGGGCTCGGCCCCCGCACCACATTTCAAATAATATAGTTTTATAAGAATATCATAACATGTATAGTGTGTTTAATTTAGCTTCTCTCTTTCCTTGGGAGGTATAAAAGAAGAGGGATAAATGACATCAGACTTCCTGACAAAATTCTTCTTTTTTTTTAGATGAGAAATTAGTAGATTCTCCTTTTCAGTAGACTTTAAAGTCCCTTTCCTAAAATACCCCCTTATCCCTATATGCTTGTGTCCTTTTGCTAATCGTGAGTTAGTATAGGAAGACAGAGTGATTATTCCACATCATTTTAATCTTACAAATTGCCCCCTTTTCTGTACGGAGCCAGATGGTAAATATTTTAGGCTTTTGTGAGTCTTTGTCACAACTAGATAGTATGAGGCTGAGTTCTAATAAAACTTTGTTGATGGACACTGAAATTTTGAAATTCATGTAAGTTGCATGTTTCATGAACTATTAAATCTTTTTATTTTTCCCCCTCACCATTTAAAAATGTTAAATACCCTTCTTAGCTAGCAGGCTGTATAGGAAAAGTTGGTATGCTAGGTTTGGCCCATGGGCTGTAGTGTGCCAGCACTATTAGAAACTAAAAGAGTTAGAAGAAACTTTGAGTCAGTCTCCCCATTTTACAGAAGGTGAGTTGAGGGCCCTGTGCAGTGTGTAAGGGACGTTCCCGTGTCGCTACAGCCAGATCCTGCGCCTAGGCCTGTTTTCTTTTCACTGCACCCTGCTGCCCTCTGCTGTTAGCAGCGACAGTAGCATTTAGTGGAGAGGGAAGTGGAATGTATGTTAAAATGCCCCCAATCAGGGACAGTATAGTTGAGACAGGACTGTGGTTCATCCAAAATCGTGTTTTTTAAAAAAAAAAAAACAAAAAACCCCTCATGTCTTAGGATATAAAAACCATACAAGTAATTTCAGCAGTGAAAGTTTTGTAGCTGGCAACATAAAACTACAAATTGAAATAAGTTATTACATAAGACTTCTATGAGAGTTTAGAAACCTTTTTGTTTGGGGGATTGAGGAACTCAGAGTCATGTGTCTATAATCCTTAGAACAGGATTTAGCTTTCTAAGAAGCAGTTTGCTCAGCTGGAAGCTTTTAGCTCAGCATGTCTTGGAATCCTGCTATCTTGATGGCCAAAGTCGTTTATATTCTTAGTAATTTTTCTGGTTCCCCCTTCATATAGGCCTCCTGGCCAGAAGTGATGCCTTCACTGATATAGGCTTGCAGGATCCCACTGTAAGTCATTCATATTTATTAGGGTAAGAGTCCTGGGGCCTGACGTTTACCACCCTCTAAGTTAATGGTCCTTTGGTCATATAGCTCCACTGTGGGTTATCATTTAGAGAGAAGGGAAAGCATTTTTATATACTCTTTTTATGGGTGAAATCAGTATGTTTTTGTCATGAATAATTTTTAATCAAAAAACTAAAGTCACCAGTAATCCCATCTCCCACAGTCAACCCTTAGGTATTGTTTCCAGGGCTTTTTCTATGTTGGTTTATAAATCATAGTATTAAGTTGAAAAGTCCAGTACTTACAGGGATCAGGCAGATATGGAGTGAGTGAGGTTTGGAAGTGGTAGGGTGAATGAAAGCAGAAACACGCTTCTCCTTGTAGCCTGTTACATACATAGGTGTGCACATGCATGTGTGAGACTTCCCCAGACAAGATTTACACTTCTGATATGTGATGTACGCTAGGATTTCCACTCTTGTGTTTCATTATGTAAGAGCTTCTTATAACCCACTAAGTGATCAACCTGTAGCACATAAAATGCTGAGCTACAGAGGTATGCCTTTCTGGAAGGGACCAGGGACCCTTCCTCCTGCTGGATCTTGCCAAGTGGAAATGTGGCTCAGTATTGCTAGATTTCTGACTTTTCAAGAGAACCCTCAAGTATTTTTTTAAAATGTGAACTACCTTAACTTTTACAAATTGGCTCAAATTTAAAAATATTTTTTTCTATCCCATATCAAATGCGTTTGTGAACCTCTTTGTTCGTGGGTCACCTGTTTGCAATGTCTGGTGTTAGACTCTGTAGCATTTAACTTTTTTTTCCCCCCCTAACCTTAACGTTGTGTTCTGAATACTTTTCCATGAGTAAACAACCCTTCCAAACAGCATCTCTAGGGCTGACCCCGTGGTGCACTCGGGAGAGTGCAGCGCTCCCGCCGCGGGTTCGGATGCTATATAGGGATGGCCGGTGCCCTCACTGGCTGAGCGCGGTGCGGCCGGTCACAAAAAAAACCCACAAAACAGCATTTCTTTTTTTTTTTTTTTTTTTTTTTGTCTTTTTCGTGACTGGTACTCAGCCAGTGAGTGCACCGGCCATTCCTATATACGGAACCCACGGCGGGAGCGTCGCCACGCTCCCAGCGCCGCACTCTCCCGAGTGCGCCATGGCTCGGCCCCAAAACAGCATTTCTATGGGTATTTCCTAACCCACTCTAGACCCTCTGGTGATGCTCTGTGTATCTGTGCATGGCACCACCAGGACTTGTGCAAGGTGGGCCCTTTGAACATGTAGTTTTTTCCGAGGTTTTATAGTCAAGGAAATTCAGCATGAATCATTAACTCCCCCACCCCCACCCTGCCCCTGCCCAGAGTGCTGGGGTGTGTGGGAGGGAAGGGGCACTTTTTTCTAATTTAATTCTAAGACTCATGTTTCATGTAGACATAATAACACTTAGCACAGGCTAGGATTTTGTAAATGTAGATAATAAATGATGTGTTTTAGCCCACACTCGTGAATTGTACATCAAAGTATAAAATCTGATTAAATTATTTGTGACTTCAAAGGCAATTAGTTCTTCCTTTGGGCAAGATTTATGGCTTTAAGAAAGGATTGGCATCCATTTCAAAGTTTAATTGAAACGAGCATTTCCAAATGTCTTTATGCTTTTGAAAGTGTGTAGAGTGATTTAAAGCAGAGTTTCTTAACCTCAGCACTACTGACATTTTGGGTTAGGTAATTCCTTATTGTGGGGGCTGTCCTGTGCACTGTAGAATGTTTAACAGCACCCCTGGCCTCTACCCACTGAATGCTAGTAGCACCCTTGCCCACAATTATGACAGACAAAAATGTCTCAGACATTGCTAAGTGTCCCTTGGGGGCCAAAGTCACTCCTCCAGTCCCATGTACTGTTTAGTGTACTTTTGAATTTTAGCACTGGTGACAAAAATTCCTGTTACTTAACATTGATCTTTGAAGTGCTTCAATATTTACATTTAATTTTGTTTCGTTTGATCCTGAATACAAAATATTCCTTTCACATTTTAACGTTAGAAAATAAATAGCATAAACCTCCCCCAAGAGGTGAAAACTAGAATTGGGTATACCTTCTGCTTTTTTAATGTATATAATCACAGTGATAATAATAGTGATAAATAACTTTCTTGTGGTGGAATGGGTTTCTGCTTTTTGCAACTTTGCAATGTTTTCTTTAACACGTTTCTGTATTAATGCATGTGGTTCTAGTTGTTAACATAGGTGGTGCATTGAATGTGACAGAAAAGATGGTGGCAAGTGACTGAAATTTGGAAAACATTTATTGGGGGAAGAAACCTGGTTTCATAAAGTAATGTGAATGCAAATATTTTGAGTGCATGCATTGATTTCTTGATGTAAATTACACACACACACGCATACACACACGAGTACTTCAAAAAGCTCATGGAAAAATAGAATTAAAAGATAGTATGAATCTTCCCATGAAGTTTTTGGAGTTCATTTAAATTTAAATGCATGTTATATCCTTGCTAACTTTCTGACTCCCAATGTTATAGGCATTTTGGCCAGCAAAGCATTTTATATGTTCCTGCAGATGGCAACCCATGGAGCCTGGTTTTTAAGAACATGTCTGTTGAACCTCACAGGAGTCATATAATTACAGAATTCCTGTCCCATCATTTCCATTTTTCCATTTTAACAAATACAGTACATTTTTGCACCTGTTTTAAAGATTTTTTTCTCCCAAGAAAACCACACAGTAAAAGTATAAAAAAGGGCAAAAGAGCTCATAATCTAAATACCTTTAGTTGACTTTTTTTTTTTAAGTTGGGTCAGCCTCTGGATAGTTTTAGATGGTGGAACAGTGTGCTCTCATTTCTGTGTTTAAGGTGCCCGCCCTGGCTTCTGTGTGGAGGGTGGCTTGGGAGTGGGGGGGACCTGTGGCAGGTGGTAGGGATTTGTGGAAAGTGCTTACAGGGTCTCCATGAGAGGTGATGGGCAGGGTAGTGTTAGCCAGTTTTTTTTTTTTTTTTTCATTATTGTCCCCTAAAGGATCCATTTTAGACATTTTATTCCTAATTGTCTTTACATGAAATTTATTTATTTATTTTATTTTATTTATTTTTTTTTTAAAGATGACCGGTAAGGGGGTCTTAACCCTTGACTTGGTGTTGTCAGCACCGCACTCTCCCAAGTGAGCTAACCAGCCATCCCTATAAAGGGATCCGAACCCTTGGCCTTGGTGTTGTTAGCACCACAGTCTCCCAAGTGAGCCATGGGCCGGCCTGAAAATTTTTTTTAATTGAGGTGAAATTGACATAACATAAAACTGACCATTTTTAACAGTTCAGTGGCATTTAGTGCTTTCACACCGTTGACCAACCATCTCCTCCATCTAGTTCTAAAACATTTCCATCATTCCAGAATAAAACCCTGTACTCACTAAGCAGTCATTCCCCAACGCCAGACTCCCCACCCGCCCCTGACAGCCACCAGTCTGCATTCTATTTGGATGGACTTACCTATTCTGGATACTTCATTTAAGTGAAATGCAATATGAGGCCTTTAGTGTCTGGCTTCTTTCACTTAGCATGTTTATAAAGGTCATCCATGTTGCAGCATGTATCATCAGAGTTTCCTTCCTTTTTACAGCTCAATAACATTCTATTAAGGAGATAACTCAATTTGTCTATCCATTTATGGACATTCGAGTTGTTTCTACCTCTTGGCTATTGTGAATATTGCTGCTATGAACATTTGTGTCCAAAGATTTGAGTACCTGTTTTCAGTTCTTTTGGGTATACTTGTGGACTTGTTTGGGTACTTGTCTTTGGGTATACTTGTTCCTAGGAGTGGACTGCCGTGGAATTTAAAAGTATTGTATATCTGTTTGTGTACTGCATGTATATCTGTGCTTTATATGTAAAGGAGCAGTAAGACTTTTCTTTTTACCCCCTAAGAATCACTTTTTGCCCCCTTGTGGGGCCATATTGCCACCCCTAAGATTGCATGGACTAGGGTGATAGCAGTAGAGTTTGAAGATCAATGGAGAGATTTGGGATGTATTTTGGGAGTGCCTTGCAGAGGCCTTGCTGAAGAGTTGGTCAAGTTGAGGCATGAGCACAGATGAGGAATTGAGACAATCTAGGTGTGTTTGACCTTGAACCACCAGGTTCATAGCTTTAACCAATATAGAGAGTTACATGATGTTTCTCAGATTGGGGAGGTGGGACAGGTGACATTTGGAGGTGGGCATGGGAGATCTTTTTCTCAGGGAGATGCAGAGGAGAGTTTTGCCGTATGGGATCCTTGGGTTGCTGGGGGACCCCAAGGTGTGTCCCTTTCCTGATTCCATGAAGCTTTGCCACCTCAGAAACCTGGAAGGGTAGCCCTGCACTTTACTTGCTGGTTGAAGAGTGAACCAGACCCGTCTCCATGGGAAACCATTGTCTTCCTGCCACCCTTGTTCTTGTCATATCCAAGTGCTATGTTTAAAATTTTTAAAATATTTAGAACATGTTTCTTAAGTGTTAATTCTTAAGTTTGTTAACAAAGGAAACCTTATATGTCTAAAATTAAAGGCTTGTCCTAGTTATTTGTTTTTTTAGTACACATGAATGTATATACAGAATTATAAAAATAGACTTTACCTCTATTTTTGCTAAAATCCTTGCAGGACCACAGGTGGGGTGCTGCTCTGCTAGACCACCTGATAGCCTCACCTTTTTACTTAACTTGACCCGTTGAGCAGGAAAATGTGGACTCACTTGATTGCATTCTGTGTGAAGCAGCATTTTTGCATGTTTTCTTTTGTCGTCCCTGCTACCCTTGAGGGTTAAGCCTCCTTGTCAAAGTTCCCTGCAGTCCCAAGCAGTGCTTTTGATAGTATGATAAGGCCCTCCCTTTTCGACCTTGCTAGTTTGCTTAAGAGAATACAATTAGAAAAGCCCTGGTCTTTTAATCTTCAAGGGGAATACATTACACGGATCTTTTGACCTACTGCAAATCTCTTTTGGAATTAGGTAGAACATAAATAAATGTATTATTTAAAAAAATCTTAATACTAAAGATTTTATTGGTAATATTTATTTTAAAATTCCTTTCTTTTTGTTTCTTTGTGTAAGGAGCACTCAAGTCCTACTTGTTATAGTACCAGTGTTAGTAATGTTAATAATAATTATAGCTACCACTTGAAGAAATGTTACATGCCAGCTGCTGGGCCAGGCATTCTGTTAATCCTTACAGTAAAACCACTTTAATTTATTATTTAAAAAACTCGATTCTTAAAATAATTTCTAATGTTTATTGAGCACTTGCTAAGTACCAATCGACATGGATGAGCTAATCTAATCCTAACCTCTCTCCCCATTTCCAGATGAGGAAAAGAATTTCCTGTGTGGCTTTCTTAACTTCAGCAGCATTGACATTTGGGGCCACATAATTCTTTGCTGTGGGGGGCTGTCCTGAGCATCATAGGATATTTAGCAGCTTCCCTGGTCTCTACCTAGTAGAAGCCACAGTAGCAACCCCACTCCCCTGCTTGTGGTCAGAATTGCCTGCACACATTGCCCAGTGCACCCTGGAGGGCAGAAACACTCCTGGCTGAGAACCACTGGTTCAGATGATGAACCCAGAGCCCTGAAGGTTAACGAGGAAATAGAAAATACTGCTACTGCACTAATAGCAGGCATTAATATAGCACTTGCTAGATGCTAGGCACCGTTCAGATGATTGATTGATTTATCACAACAACCTAATGAGGTGTAGATGCTCTTACCATCCCTTGTATCATTTTACTAACGTTCCTCCTCCCGCTGTCAGGAAGGGAGATGCAGAGGTGCCAGTACCTTGTCCACGGCTACATAGCACGTCAGCAGCTGAGCTGGGATTTGAACCCCCAGCGCCTGGCTCCCTGTCCATGCTTGAATTGGGCCTCTGAATTGGGCCTCTGGAGGTCTGGAGTTTTTCCCACTGTATTACATTAAAAATAACGTTGGCACGTCCTGGCACTGGTGCTAAGACCAGCCCATGTGTGTGGGCTGGCTGAGCTGGTATACAGGCTTAACCTCTGAGTTCTCATTCTGAGCATCCCTGTTTAGCAGGTGAGGAGACCGAGGCAAGCACCCACCCAAGTGTCCTAGCACTTTTGAGGTCCCTGGGGACGTCTTGATTCCTAATGCCTTTGCCATCAACGTATTTCTGTCGATGACCAGATCGCCTTAGAATCGATGTTACTTGCTTATCTGAGGAGAGTTGGCCCTTTTGTAGTCTGTCCTGCGTTTAGCCCAGCTGTTTTTAAATGGGCCTGTTAGGCATTGGCAGACAGTGTCAGTAATGTGGAGGGGTGAGGGCAGAGGGGCAGGATCAGAAGGGTCTTCAGGAGGCCCTTGGTGGCCCCTCTGAATGCTTGTTTTGTTAAAATAAATGGTTTCGTATCCCATTCTCCCTCCTCCCACCCAGGGAAGTGAGGCGGAGGAGCCGGTTGTAGGTAGTTTTAAGGTATTTGTAAAAGCCTCAGGCACAGGGACAATTCTCCATCCTCCCATAAAACTCTGAAACAATAAAGAGGGAAATAATTCACAAGCAACTCCCTCTCTCCATCTACTGAGTTTGTCTTCGTTCAGCCCTGAGAACCTTTGCAGTGGAGCTAGAGAGTTCCGGAGAGGTGGCACTCATCACCAGTAGGTGTGGTGGCTGCATGTGAGCTGGCCGTTGCGACTTCCAACAAATGGTGACGTGCCATTTCTAAGTCTGGCATCCAGTCTCTGCATCTGGACCGTGGGGCTCTGGTTTAATGGCTACTTATTTTGAGATTTATTCCCACGAATAGACCAAACCAGTTTAAGTGGCAGCTTAGCCGATTTGTCTTAGAGCTTTGTGTTTAATAGAATAACTGGGGAGGGCTTCGTCCTTTGCGGCTTTCATAGTCTCATGTCATGTTAAAGCCCTTTGCTTAAAATAAATGGCCAGACTCACCCCATCCGTGATGCCATGCTGCCCTTGTTGAAATCAAATACCATTTCATAATTTCTTTACTCTCTCCCTACCCCAAACTTATAAATTTTACTTGTTTTTTTATTTGTAAATCTGTCTTTTAACAATGATGTACTTTTCCAGCTTCACCAGCCTCTACAAAGACGGGACAAGCAGGGAGTTTATCTGGCAGCCCGAAAACTTTCTCTCCTCAAGCATCAGCACCTATCACTACGAAAATGGACAAGACATCCACCACTGGAAGCATCCTGAATCTTAACCTGGGTCAGTTGGAAGTATCTTTCTGTGTGGCAACTGTAGTTATTTTTGCAAGTTATGATGTCCTCTTTTGTATGTGGTTCCTGAACCTTGAATTCTTCCCTGTGCAAAAATTTAAAAGATACAGTGGGTGAAGATGAGGAGAGAACAATAAAAGGAACCAGAAAGAGATTTCTTGAGGTTTGTTGACATGCAAAGTTGCTTTATCTTGAAGCACCTAAGGCCAGGGTTTTATAAGCTTACTTCTCATGACAGCAGTAACCCCACTCCCTATGTATAAATACACATGTAACAGAAACAAGTTTGATGAATCAGTATTTACCTTTCCTATGTGCAGTGTACTCTGACCGACTATTTCCTTTCTTATCTAATTTTTTAAAATGCTGGTCTTCATCCCCTGAATTATTAATACTTTTGAACTCATTGGGTTTCAGTTGGTTATTTTAAAGATACTACCTTAGGCCAAAGTCTTTAGCAAAAATTGGCACCAGAAATGCTAACCAACCAAGTATGAGGTTATTATTTAATTGATTCATGCCATCATGACCCTGATTTTTACTGCACATCTGTTATGTGCTGGGCATTGTTCCAGGCACGGAGATAGAGCAGTGAGCAGGTCAGCTAAGGCCCCTGCTCTTGTGGAGCTTGGGTTCCAGAGATGGAGAGACAGTAATCAAAGTAAATAAACAAGACAGTTCTTACCACCGTGGATGCCTTCAAGGTGAAGCATGTTGTTAAAGGAGAGACGACAGGTTGGGGGCACGGGTGGAGGCCCACTTAGATGGAGGGGTTAAGGAGGGCCTCTGAGGAGGTGATATTTCAGCTGAGATTTGCATGGCAAGAAAAACCAACTATGCCAATATCAGGAGGAAGAACATTCTAGAAGGAATAAGAGTTTAAAGGTGCTTAGGGTATGGATTGAGTTGTTGTATTATAGGAGTAGCAAGGAGGATGAGGTGGCTGCATCCCAGCGAGTGAGAGGCAAAGGCTAATGGGTGAAGTCAGAGAGCACTGGGGCCTGGTAGACCCTGGTAGAGAGGGGTTTGAGCAGAGGAGGGATGTGGACAGACTCCACATTGCAGAAGGACCGCTCTGGGTGCTGTGTTGAGAATAGTCTATATCAGAGCCAGCCGCTTAGCTCCCTTGGTTAGAATATGGTGCTGATAACACCAAGGTCCAGGGTTCGATCCTTGTACCATCCAGCTGTCCCCCAGGCAAAAAGAATAGTCTGTATTAGTCATTCTCATCTGGGGGCAATTTGTACCCCCACAAAGCTCCGGCACACCTGGCAATATCTGGACACACATTTTTGATTGTCTTACCTGGGTGAGAGGTGCTACTGGCTTCTGGTGGGAGGAGACCAGGGATGCTGCTGTCTATCCTGCAATGCATAGAATTGTCCTGATAGGTTTGTGTATGGCAGGAGAAATAGTGACAGTTCAGTTTAGATTCTGTAAGATTGAGATGACTGTTAGACCCCTAAGTGAAGAGACCAGAGGGCAGTTGGAAACAGGAATGGGATGCCCTGAGGCCAGGTCAGGGTGGGAGGTGTAATTGTGGGAATCTTGATTTTGTACGTGGGATTGTGTTGGGCAGTAGTTCTCATGACTTGGGGGTGCGGTGGGGGTTGGATGCTCCTGGCACCTGTGATTGGAGGCCAGAGATGCTGCTAATAAACATCCTACAGTGCGTGGGACAGCCCCTCACAACACAGAAGGATCCAGTCCTGGTGGCTTGCAGAGGTTGTGAGTCAGGGCTGGAGCATCATGAAGGAGTGAGGGCCTCGGACGTTCGAGCACGGAGACGTGGGAAAGAGGAGGAGGAGCAGGTGGCAGAGCCCGGATAGGGACCATGGATAGGGAGCAGTAGCACAGGGCAGTGTCACTCAGGAGGCCCTGGGACAGAGGGTTTCAGGAAGGAAGGGTGGCCACCCGTGCCTAGTGATGCTCGGGTGTGAATATACAGCTTTTGGTAGTCGGTGCCCTCCAGGTCCACTTTGTCCTGCAGTGCCATTTTTAGATGGAGAAACCGAGGTCTGTGGAAGAGGCTGGACGTACCAGGATCGCAGAGCCAGAGACAGCAGGACTAGGGCACAGCCTGTTTCACCACGGAGCCAGAGCCTCCTTCATTCCAGGTCATTGTTCGTGTAGCCCACATATAATGGGACAGTCAGGGTGGTTGCTTCCGTGGCTCCAATTCAGATTGAATGGTTGGTTCCTCATTTGAACAAAAGGGGACCCATTTGCTGCCTTGGGAACATTCACTTCACAAAAATGTGGTTTGCTTTCTCGTGCCCTTATCCCACCTCCACACCCTGAAAAAGGAACACTGCAGAGGCGTTCTCATGCTGATGCTTCCTGTCTGCCCATCAAACTGGGCAAGAATAGTTCCTTCCCTAAACCGGGCGGTCATTGAGCATCCTTGTGACACTGTGGATCTTTCCGTTTGGCTTGACCCATTGTGGGAGTAAAAGATTTTTTTCCTGTCGTGTGTCTGGTGGGCTGGCATGGTGGTGGGTGGGCATAGGAGAAGCCAAAGCTCTCCTGTCTCCCCTGGTAGCTCTTCCAGTTCCCAGGACACATTCTTGTCCTCATCAGCAGAAACAAAAGCGTTGGGAATGTGGGCATTTTATGGGCTGGGATTTCAGTTACCTAACAGGAAGAGGATCAGCTAAGGACTGTTGGAAGTACTGTGGGTGGGTAGAAACATTAGAAAATGGAAAGAAATGCTAATTAATTTTCCAGTGATTGCCCAGGGACTGAGCAGATTAAAAGGCTTTATGGGGATTGATTGTGTCTGTCGTCTGTGTATCTACTTTAGACCGACAGAATGATGCAGAATGCAAGGGATAATGATGAAATTATTGTATCTCACAAAATAGGATATCATTAAAAAATACACTGGAAAAGGCAAAATTATAGAGATGGAAAATAGATCAGTGATGGCTAGGGGTTGGAGTGGAGGATGGTTTGACTACAAATTAGGAGGGGATTCTTTGGGAGATGGAATTTTTTCTGCGTTCTGTTTGTGGTGATGGTTACATGAATCTATGCAGGTGTCAAAACTCACAGAACTCTATTCTACAAAATGTGAATTTTATTCTCTGTAAATTAAAACTATTTAAAAAAATACAACAGTCTTTAGGTTATAGCTCCATTTTACGGAAGTGGAAACTGAGACACAGAACCACAAAGTTACCCACCCAAGATCACACATAGGTTCATAGTAGAGTTTGGCCTATAGGCTCATGCCTGACTGCTGTGCAGCTGGACCTCTTAGCTGAGACACCTGAACTGAAATGCTACAAGACATGGCCATGTTATGACTTACGTGTCCCTTGGCACGGTGTCCCTGGTGCCTATTGGATATGTCAGCCCAGCTGTAGGGGTCAGGGTGAGGATTCGGAATGGGCAGTAACACGCAGTACTTTGCTAAAGGAAGTAGGTCTTGCCAGTTGAACCTGTGTTCTCAGACTTCAAATTTAAGAAAAGCAGAAATCCAGATTTTTATGTGAACTCTCCTAGTTTTTAAAAGTTGGCAATCAATTTATTAAAAACAAAAACTACCTGGGCCAAACAGACAATTAGAACCAAAAGTACAAAAACCAGTCCATGGGTTGTCAGGCGGTCACTCGGCTACTCTTAATTAATTATGGTATATGAGTATATGTATGAGAGTACTTCAAACAGTTCCTGGAGAAATGAAATGATCTTTTCATTAACTGTTTGAAGACCTCTCATATGTATATGAGCATATGTTACACGAATATATGTATGTGAATGTATGAGTTTGCGGTATGTGAGTGTATTTGGTGGATGAGGGGAAGGTTTGTGCAGAGACCTGGTTCTTGCCCTACCTGGTACTCACCGGTCCCCTCATTTGCTATCTTGGGTCTCTTCTCTCCTCTTTAAAACAGGGAGCTGAGCCTCAGGGGATTGTTCCAGCCCCCTTTTTGACTCGGCATCAATTACAGTTAAGTCACAATAAGAATGAGTTCAGTCAGGCTAGGAGAGAAGGGGAGGGCCTCATTCTTTTCTTCTAGACTCCTGCTTGCTTTCTCTGGTAATCCGCCTCCTCTTATCTCACAGAGGGTGTTTACAAACTCAGCAGTTCAGTAGTCCTGTTAGTGACAAAAATGTGCCTTGATGCTCTGTTGAAGGTGCCGACAGAGCAACAGCAAGTTGTCAAGCACGGAGCATTTCTGCTTGTTTATATCTTCACTGTCACTGACGGGGTCTCCTTTCTTTCTGTGCATAAAGCTATACCTTGGAAGTCAGGCGTTCTTTGAGAGCATGGATGCAGGGCTGCGGTCTGGATTTCCCAGATGTTGTCTTGACTTTCTTTACAGTGAATGAGGTGGGGGAGATCTCTGCTTGGTTTTGATTGATAGTTGGCATCTGCCAGGGTCTCTTGTCTAAACGGTATTGTTCCCTTGAAGGAGCCACCATTTTATGGCTCCTGGAAGTGCATTCATTGTTGTTTCCCTGCAGCTTTAGAGCAGAGGATATCTCTCTCACCTGGAAAGGAAGTGCTTATATTTTTCTTTTAAAAAGTTTATTTTGTTTTTACTGGTATGAACATGATAAGAAAAATTTCAAAGTACAAAAGGACATTTAATGATGTAGGGAAAGTGAAGATAAATGGTCAGGGTCCCTCAGATGTTTAGAATCTTGCAGAGCATTTGATGGAAATATGCACATGTGCCCAGGTGTTCCTTGGTTATTGTCTAATGTAATTGCGCGTGTGCACCCAGATGTTCCTGTCTGTCTGACTGGCACCCAGGTGTCCTGGGTTATTGGACTTAAGTATAAAGTACAGGCCTAATCCCCTCTTCCTTCATCCCATTTCCTTCCCCTTTAGCCTCTCCTCCCTCCGAACTGCTCTGTGACAACATCATAGAATGTAAAAAAAAAAAAAAAAAAAAAGAGGACGAGTGGCTCTGATCCAGAGGGTCCCCAACCCCCAGGGGGGCATGGGGAGGCCGCTACTGCTGCTGGAGACTGTTGGCTGCAAGCTGTTGCTGCCAGGGCCCCTGGGACCCTCTGGGAGGCCACCGCTGCTGCTCCTGGAGGCTGCTGTAAGCTGCTGCTGCTGAGGAAGCTGAGGACTGAGCTTGTGTCGTGTGCCAACAGCTCCTGGGATTTTTCCCAATTATCTAGCTCATGGACCTGCATGTGAGGGGCCTGGTGACCCAGTCTGTATATGAGGGGTCTGGAATCAGGATCTAGTCTATACAACGGGTTTGAAGGGTCTGTGAGCCCTAGCAATCCAATTGGCTACCTCAGCAGGATTCCAAGAATTGTGCTAGCCAGATAAATGAAAAGCCAGCCTGTCTGTAATCTCTGATCACCTGCCTCTGTACCCTCTCCCCACAGGTGACTACTGTTGCCTGCTGTCAGTCTCCTCAGAGAGCTCTTCTATGAGGGTACTTCAGAAAGTTTGTGGAAAAATAGAATTGAAAGATAATACAAATATTTTCATGAACTTTTTGAAGTACGCTTTTACCATTGGTTCTCAACCGGAGTGATTTTGTCCCCCAGGGGACATTTGGCAATGTCTGGAGACATTTTTATTGTCACAGCTGGGATGTGGGTGCTACTGGCATCTAGTGGGTGGAGTCCAGGGATGGTGCTTAACATCCTTTAACACACAGGGCAGCCCCCACTCCACCCCACTGCACCCCTCAAACAAAAGTTCTCCAGGCCTCAAATGTCAGTAGAGCCAACATTGAAAAGCCCCGAGAATAGGTAACATTCGTATCTATATTCCTTTTTCTTCTTTTCTCCCCCACACCAATACTAATGTGCTGTACTGATTATTTTTTCATTAAACAGGTTGGCTTTTCATTTCAACCCATAACAATAAAACAGTCTCAGTTTTATGGTAACTGTTAGCAGCTGTATTTAATTCCAGTTAAAGGCAAACTAACATTTTTTTCTCCAGGTACCTTATTTATTGACTTTAGGTTGTTTTCCATTTTTGCTTTTGAAAACAGCTGCAATGAAGACCTTTTTGCCCATGTGAGAGGGTATTCACAGGATGAATTCCTAGCAGTGGAATTGAGGGTCAGAGGCTACATGCCGTTGACATTTGAAAGATACTGCCAGATTGCCCTCTGAAGAGGTTGTTCTGATATATGCTCCCTCCAGAAATGTAAGATCATGTATTTTCTAACACGGTTATTTTTTTAATCTTTGGTTTCCATGTACAGCCTAAGCTGTCTTCCCGTCAGCTGAAAAGTTCAAAATGTTGGCAGCAAGGGTGGATTCTGAAGATCCTCCTGATATAGAAGGGCAGGGGTGGAAGAAGGCCTAATTATGAGCTGAGAAAGTGAAGCTCTTCTCTTCTCCCTGTAGAGGAGAGGAGAGTCAAAATGCAGCTGAAGTTTTGAGAATGACAATCATGTTGGCTAAATTCCTGCTCCCAGCCCCCAGACGTGTATTGGTTCATTCTAACAAGAATAAATGTAATAGTAGCTTATTGACCAGAGACACCTTATTTTGTAAAATGAGGTGCTTTTCCTTCTTTGCATTCCTTTTGATTACTAATATTTCAGAGTTCAGTCTTTTTAGGCTGAAATGAAGGGGTTACATTTACTGTAGGCATATTTATCGATGCAAACACACACACACACAGAGCTAGGTTATTCTGGTGAGTGCTGTGTCTGCTTTTATAAACCCTAAGGCTCAGACAGGTGGTGCTGTTAACACAGATAAACAGGAGTTAAGGCAAGATGTGAGTTTTCTTTTTTTTCTTTTTAAAATTTTTATTGAATCATAATTGATTATACATATTTTGGGGGTTCAACATTGACCTGTGTTGATCAAATCAATATTACTAGCATATATATTGTTATAAATCATACTTATTCTTTATGCCCCTTATCCAATCTCTCCCCAACCCCCTCTTCCTCCCCCCTCTAATTACCCTAGATTTCTTCCCTCCTGAAAGAGTAATGGTCACTCTGTTGATTTGCCGCCTAGATGATCTGTCCAATGCTGAGAGGTGTGATCAGGTCCCCCAATATTATCATAGAGCAGATACTGCTTCTGTCTCTCTGGAATGGGCTTTGTGGAGAGAGACATCCTCTTCTTTTCTTTGGTCTCTGCTGGCTGTGTCAATGCACTCCAGTGGCTGGTGGACCATCTGCATGGTGGTTGTGGTGTCTAGCCACTTTTGTAGCAGCCATGGTTATTGTGGTGGCTGTGGTGGGCCACCCACATGGAGGTGATGTTTTTGGCATGCTCTTTGGTGCTGGTGGTGTGCCTAGTTGTTGGGGGGGTAGTGGTCTGGTCCCCATATCCATGCCTCAGGTCCAAGATGTGATTTTTCTTTACCCATGTACAAGATTGGTCTCATACAGGGATTCTCAGTCTTGGATGCCAATTAGAATTACTTCAGGAGCTTTTAAAAGGCTGACGCCTAGGCCTTCCCCCAGGCTAATGAAATTAGAATCTATGAGGGAGGGTCCTAGGCATCAGAATTTTTTAACGCTCTACAGGCAATTTCAGGGTTAGCAGTCACTAGACAGCTACAGGGGATGTCATATTTTACAGCCTGTGGGTGAAGTCTGGCCCCCCACCTGTGTTTATAAATAAAGTTTTATTGGAACACAGACACATGCATCTGTTTATATATTGTTTATGGCTGCTTTTGCAGCAGAGCTTAAATGGCCCACAAAACCCAAAATATTTACTCTCTCAGCCTTTACAGAAAAAGTTTGTTGACCTCTGATACAGTAGATTTTTTCGGTAACTGTGTGGAATCTAGTTACCATATAGGAATGTTCTTGAGAACGTTGATGAACATGTCACTTGGGTTTCCCCTCTCCGTTTCCTGCCCTTCATGGAGAGTATTTTTGTGATATATTTTCTTTTCTAACTCGATGCTTAGAAAGGCTGCCTTTTTCCTTTGGCATCCAGTGTGCTTCCTTTTTTCTGAAAGTGGAAATGGTGACACAGGCCCCAACCCTTCTTTGCTGTCTCATTTGCAGCGTGGCTAAGTCCTTATAAGTCCTACTTCTTCCAGCTGCTCTTTAATCTGATCTTTCTTTTTTCTTTCCCTATTTCCTTGGTCCTTATTTTTCTTTTTCCCCTCGCTGTTTTATTGTTTCACTCTATAAATTCTTTGTAAGCTGCTTCAAATTCCATGCAGACAGGTGGGTATACAAGTAGATAAATAGTTTTCTTGCTCTTTCTCTGGTAAATTAGAATAAACATTCTTCCCCCTCTCAGAGGTGACTCTTGTGTTTGCACTACCTGGTCTTTGAACATCTGTAGTCCTGTCTCTTATAGGTTCTCTGAAAAGCCCCAATCAATGCGTGTGCATACACTCATAAATACACACATGTACTCACATGTGTACACACATGCACCACATACAGAGGTGTATTTTTGGTGCTTTTTCTTTTTTTCTTTTTGGCTGCTGGCTGGTACAGAGAACTGAACCCTTGACCTTGGTCTTGTAACACTGCACTCTAAACAGCTGAGCTAATCAGCCAGCCCTTTGGTACTTTTCTTGAATTACAAGGATGGTCTCTCTGCTGGCTTTGAGCACTCACTTCTGGAATCTCCCTGGGGGTTGGGGGTGGGGGGCGACCCCCAAGTGTGTTTTGGGGAAAGAGCCCTTCCTAATCTAACCTTGGTGGGGATGTCATTATGGTGATAAAATTAAGTTGGAGGAATTCGTTGCTTCTGGTCACCTGGTGGGGTGGGTGGGCCTTTTTGGGAGGCTTCTTCTGGTCACTTTGAAGGACTAATTTCTGGGTGGCAATGTTAGAGAATGGGTGAATGGGAAGGGCAGTGGTTCTTGCCAAAACAGAAAGAGGAGAGAGTGAGGGCTTGAAACAGCTCTTCCAGCCCACCTCTCAGACTATACCCTGGGACCTCTTTAACAGCCTGATGAATGGAGGTGGCCTTTGGCGCGGGTGGTAACAGGGAGGTGAAGGAGGGTTCAGGGAGTGAGCTCACAGCTGGTGGCAACAGGCTAGGTGGTGGCTTCTCCTCTTAGTCGGTTGATTGTATGCCACCTGCTTTTTGATCTGTTTTCTTGGATTGGCCGGGGTAGGACAGATGCCCCATGTTCTGTGCTTTGGGTGGGTTGGAGGAAATGCCAGAGGGTGGCAGGCAAAGTGAAAGATGGCATGCTCCCCTCTGCCAGGCTTCTCATTGCTTTCTGGACCTTTCAGTCACCTTAATCCTCCCTCCCCTTATGTTTTTTGGGGTACTAGCAGGGGCAGCAGAGGAGGTAGAAAAGGAATTCAAGAAAGGTAGGCTCATCAACCCTTTGGAATCTGGTCCATTTGGTCATATAAGGAGCCCTTGGCAGAGGTGAGGGGATAGGACCTCAGGACAAAGAGTCTTGTCAGAGGCCTTGGTCTGGGAATTAGGCTGAGGAACTTGGACTCTTACCTGAGTGAGAAGACCTGTTAGATACATGTTTAATGTCCAGGGCTAATCTCTTCACCTTGCCTCACCTAGGTATTGTGAGCCAATAAGATCTGTCTCTGTTACATTTCCTTCCCTGTCTAGTTTGAGTCCCAGACTAGGTGGGCTAAGAGTGAGAATTAAAGCCTCTGTGCTAAATAGGCAGCCAAGACCCCCTCTTAGGGACTCTGCATCTCTCTTGGACAAAAGCCCTCTCTAGTCTGGGCTTGGAAGTTACATACACAGCCCGGCCAGACACAATTGCTTTGTCTACTGAAGCTGAGATTGAACATGTTACTGTAACTTTTGGCTTTTGGAGGATCCCTACTGATGCCGAGTTCCACATATAGCAAAAAGTGTTTTTGTGTTACGTGTGCCATCACATGTTATGTGTTTTACGTTATGTGCTCCTGGTTGTGGTGTTCGGTGTTTTGGTCTGGCTTTGGGAGGAGGAAGCTGAGTGATGAGCGTGATGTGTTCATTCCCTAAGTGCCTGGGCTTATGAGGGTGTGACGATGTCTTCCAGATCGAAGCAAAGCCGAGATGGACTTAAAGGAGCTGAGCGAGTCGGTCCAGCAGCAGTCCACCCCTGTTCCTCTCATCTCTCCCAAGCGGCAGATTCGCAGCAGGTTCCAACTAAATCTTGACAAGACGATAGAGAGTTGCAAAGCACAATTAGGTATGTCTTCTGGTTTTCTTGCAGCAGTGTTATTATCAATATTATTTGTAGGGATATCACCTGGATGAAATAAGGGTTGAATCCTGGCTGCTTTTAGTAGTTGCTTTAAACTTGACCTTTGTTCCACTAAAATATATTAACACTCAGCAAAATATTTCAGACTTTTCAAAATATTCAGAAGGGGTCTTTGAACTCATCAGAGTTTATTCTTGGGTGATAGCAGCCTGAAAACTAAAGATACAGGTTTGAAGCATGAAGGTTTGAAAGCATAAAGATCCACAGTTTGCCTCTCAGTACACATCAGTAACTCAACATCAGTACCGAGTATATACAAAGTGTCCAGCACAAAAGTCTTTCCTTTCAGACTGGGCCACTCCCCACATGGCAAATCTTTCCTGCTTCTGTACCTGTTGCCTCCCTTCCATTTCCCTGTGCTGCCTACTTTCACATTGCCTACCTGAATCCTGCCCTTTCCTAAGGCTGAGCTCAGATCTCACCTCCTCCAGGAAGTCTTCTCTGACTGCCTTCCCTATCTGCCCATCTCCTTTGCTTGGAAGCATCAGTGGTAACTTTGTGTGGGGTATCTCTCCTAATCTAGGTTGGGAGGTTGTCTTATAAGAATTCGCCTTTTCCATGGCACCTAGTACATGCTCTGGACTATTTGTTGAATAAGTAAATAAAGCCAGGACAGCATTTATAAAGAAGTGGGTTGCTGGCTGGGCCTCAGGAGAGAGAGCTCCTCCAAGGCGAGGTGTCAGTGGGTGCTCTAGATATTCAGGTGAGAAAGGAACTACAGTTTGGGGTCAATATATATAATATTGGTGTCTATCTGTACTCGTCAAGTAGCTTGTTGGGTTGCCTGTTTGGTTAGGACATTGAGTTGCATGGGTGAAATCTGGCAGCAGATTTAAATATCCCTCTTGGGTCCTTCCATGCAGCTGGTCTAACTCCTTGATTTGTTATTATTGCTAATAAGAATTTTAATATTTCTATGTACTGAATGCTTTCTGTGCACCCTGCACTATGCTAAGTCTGCTTAGGGTGTCCTGGGAGTTGATATTATCATCAGTTCCATTTTCCAGATGAAGAAACTAAGGTTCAGAGAGGTAGGTCACTTGTTCAGGGTCACACAGCTAACAAAAACAGAGGAGCAGGGTTTGAATTCAGATCTTTCACGCTCTAATGCCCAAGGTTTTCCTATCACATGTGTGGTCATACCTGCCCTTCTTGTGTCCGACCATTAGCTACCACTAATACAAGCCTTGGACCCCAAAATTATACCAGATCTAGATTTTTGTATTTTGTGTTTTGATCGAGCCCTGGTGGAGCTAGATACAATTTGCCAAAGATTCTGCTGATCTCCCAGGTCCTGGGCTGTTCATGGCTCTTGTCCTTTTGTAAGTTTCCCTTTGGTGTGTCTGGGTCAGGACACTGATGCCACCAACATCGTGACCATTGCTCTAGAATAAAGACAGTACAAAGATTTGATTGGGTTTTCTTTCCTCTTTTTGAGACTTTAGGATATAATTTTATTTACTTACAGCCTGATGGCACTTGATGCATTATTGTGAACAGGAAGCATAAATGGATTGAATGGAACTATCGTTGAAATATGCTTTTTCCCATTTTTATGTGTGTGTGAGAAATACCTGCTATTTTGTACTTTTTCCTTTTGGTAGAGACATAGAAATATGTGACTTTCCTCTTGACCTGTTTATAAGTGGAAGAGCAACGCAAATGCAGCAGCAGTCGACTCTCCACATCAGTGCAGGCAGCGAGAGAGGGGTGTGCGGTGCTCCCTGCCTAAGGGGGCTAGTGGCTTCTCGGCCCCCTGGCAACTGTTGCCTTGCAGGATGGTGACCTATAGTGGTTAGATCTTCTGTTCTTTCAACAAAAGCCTCCACCTTGATTTCTGTGTGAAATTTCCCAATTTGTCAATTGGGTAGCAAATTCTAAATTAAAAAAGAAAAAGCAAACAACAAAATATCCTGTGGGCCAAACTAATGCTTCCCAGTTAAAATGTGTTTCCTGGCCATATGTGGCTTGTGGGCTGAGAGTTTGCAATCTCTGCTTTAAGGCTTTGGCTTATTTCTTTGAGCCCTAGACATGTAGGGTAAAGGACTTTAATGCTTTGGGAATGCATAGGGACAGCAGTGGTGGGAAGTCAGGAGCCCTGGGGTCCAGTCTTGCCTCTTTTGGTTTTCTTTGTATCATAGGGCAAGTGATTTCTCCGGGCCTCTGTCTTCTAATCTATAATTGGAACAGTATGAAAAGCTCCTCTTTGGTGTTCCTACCAGCCTCCCATCCTCTATATCCCAATTAGTTATCAACGTTACAAATATTTAGCTTTTTGTAAATTTAAAATTTATGTCATTAAGTCCCGTTAAGTCTTCTTTGAATGTTAATAACTGAAACACTCTCCAAACACAAGTCCCATTTGTCAGTTGGAGTTATTTGCCACTTTAGTTCATTACCAATCCCACCAGGCCAGTGTGATGCCATCTGAAATGTGTTCTCTTACTCTAGTGTCTGGCGTGGAAAATGTTTACATTTTTGGTCCTGTTGTTTATTTTGTGACTATGCCACATGCTGGGTTTTCTTTTTGAATTTAGGTATAAATGAAATCTCGGAAGATGTGTACACGGCCGTAGAGCACAGCGATTCAGAGGATTCCGAGAAGTCAGATAGTAGCGATGGTGAGTATATCAGTGATGATGAGCAGAAGCCCAAGAATGAGCCAGAAGACACCGAAGACAAAGAGGGCAGTCAGATGGACAGAGAGCCATCTGCTGTCAAAAAAAAGCCCAAACCGGCAAACCCAGTCGAGATTAAAGAGGAGCTGAAAAGCACATCACCAACCAGTGAAAAAGCCGATCCGGGGCCAGTCAAGGACAAGGCCAGCCCTGAGCCTGAGAAAGACTTTTCAGAAAAAGCAAAACCATCACCTCATCCCACAAAGGATAAACTGAAGGGAAAAGATGAGACGGATTCCCCTACAGTACATTTGGGCCTGGACTCCGATTCAGAGAGTGAACTTGTCATAGATTTAGGAGAAGACCATTCTGGGCGGGAGGGTCGAAAAAATAAGAAGGAACCCAAAGAACCATCTCCCAAGCAGGATGGTAAGTGATTGTATCAGTTTCTAGCTTCTTAATTTAGTTTAGAATTCCATCTTGTACTTGTATTATCAAAAGTTATGTAATCCTCTAACATTACTGACAGGCATAGCACTGCTGTAATTGGGTTAAGGTCACCTAGCTAGTTACTGAACAGGGCCAGGACTTAAATGTAGTCCTCCCCACCTTTTACATATTCTATATCCAAAATGATTGAGTGTGAGCAAGAAAATAGGTCTCTTCGAAAATGGTAGTTTCTTCTAGTGGTCAAGTCATTTTTAGACTTCGCAGCTTCTTTGCCAGTATGCTCACTCATTTCCCTAAAGTCTGGGTTGACATTTAGACACTTGACAAGGCTCAGTTGAAAGGTGTCGATGAATTCAGAATCCTTTTTCTCCCCTCATGGCTGCGCAGGCATCTCCGAGTGTATTTTCTCACTAGAATATGAAACCATTTGGGTAGGTGGTGCCAGAATGCCGAATGCTTCTTGGAGCACTGGAAATTGCAAGGGCATTTTAAGTGGATTCCTGAATTGGTGTTCCATCCTATTTGCGTTTAACTCACCTGAGCCCAGGGTTTCTCAACCTTGCGCTATTGACAATTTGCCCTACATAATTCCTTGTCCTGTGCATTGGAGGATGTTTAACAGCATCCATGGCCTCTACCCACTAGGTGGCAGTAGGACCTGCCCAGTTGTGGCAATCAAAAATGTCTTGACATTGCCAAATGTCCCCTGGGGGCAGCGTCTCCCCTGGATGAGAACCACTGCCTGAGTCTTAGCAGGCCTCCTTCCTGTTATGACTGTTATATTCTGAACCAGCAGTGACTGCCCTAAAGCCTAGCGCAGCCCAGGCATGTTGGCACACCCTGCAGAAGGAGCCAGTGAATAATTTGAAAGGTGTCCTTCCTGCTGACAAAGTACTCAGCACATTTTTCAGTTAGCTTGGCAAGCGAGTGGTGAGGGGATTCCAACATGCCCAAGAATGATACTGAAGAATTAATTGAGGGCCCTGGAGAAACATTTGCCTAAGGACAAATTAGAGGTTATAGCCATAAAACCTTATGTACTTTGAATAACTTAAGGGACAGCCAGTTTTAATTGTGACTGTGCCTAACTTCTGGCAGGAGCTAACTTCTCCACCAAACCCTGAAGATGTGATTCTCTCCCCCTTGGGGTTTCCGAAATGTGGCAGCTTAAAGCAAGTAAGAGATGGCCCTTGAGAATCATTGTCCTGTGGTTGTGTCTGCCTGGGCTGCTCCGGAACCTCAGTAGTCAGGGAGAGAGAGGATTCCTGCAGTTCAGCAAAACAGAGGGAAATGTCTCTGAATGGAGCATGGAGTTAGGGAGAGAAGCAATTAAGTGTGACAGGAAGGATAGACCATCAGACCTTCCCTGAGCCCTCTCGTTGATTTTTGGATGGCCTTTGAAAAACCTGGTTATCTTGTGGATTGGGGTTTGAGAGACTGCCTATGTTGTTGCAAAGAACAATAGGAGTAGCATTTATTCCACAGGATTGTGGGAATATTGGGGCGCAGATAGCAGTGCTCCTACTAATGACATATTTATACTGTTCCTTTCTTTCCAGAACAGATCTTTTGACTGATTGGTATTATGCCCCTTCCTCTTCCAGAGAGGATTTGCAGTGGATTGACAGGGATACGTAATCATGAAACAAAATGAAAATAAAAGGGCCAGCTCATGGCTCACTTGGGAGAGCGTGGTGCTGACAGCACCAAGTCAAGGGTTAAGATCCCCTTATCGGTCATCTTTAAAAAAAAAAAAAGAAAGAAAGAAAATAAATCAATGTAATAGGAAAATGAAGGTAGATTAGCAAGAAGTCTGGGGAAAGGTGTTAGGTAGAAATGTGTGCTGTTCCAGCCTTCAGAGTTAGCAAAGTTGGGTTTTCATTTGGCTCTGAGCTTCCTAGTTGTAAAAGCAAAAAGGGAAACACAGTTCCTTAAAAGATGTCCTACTTTCCAAAAAATAAAAAAGCATTTTAGTTGATTAAAAATAGTGCTCTTCCTCGCATGGAAGCCTGAAGGAAATATCTCCAGGAAGCCCTCAGTAGATGGTGGATGATGAAGCTGAAGATGATTCTAAAATACAATTCAGTTAGAGCAGCTTCCCAGGCATGGGGCAAAACCAGCTGATCTTAAATCCAGAGCCCCTGATGGTGGTTTGGGTCTTGAAGAATCAGCTTCCTGTCAGATTCTGCAGTGGCACGGCTTTTCAATGATGTGCTTTCACTTATAAATTCATTCAGTGAAGGTCATTTTGGAGTGTGCTGTTGTGGTGACCTCCAACTTACCTTCAGCTGGGAATGCAGCAGGTGGGTAGAATATGAGTCCTCAGATAGTAAAATGGCTTTTATAGTGAGTAATCTCAGAACAGAGGCAAAGGGAGCTCACTTAGAGACTCTGCTATGCCTACACTGTCTCACAGTAATTTCTGTCCTTCTCCAAAGGGGATGCTAATTCTTCTCTTAAAAATTTCTCTTAGAAAGATAGAAAAGTAGGAAAAAAGAAGAAATAAGATAGAAAAAAATCCCAAAAACAAACAAAAAAGAAAAACAAAAACAAAAAAAGTCCTCTCTGTGCAAAACAGTGATCAGTGACAGATTCTGGAATAAGTAGGTTAATTTTATGGGACAGCTGCTGGGGTGCTGACCCCTGAAGAAATCCCCTCCGCCCTTTTTTCTTTTGCTATAGGTGATTGATTATATAATCCAAATTTCTAGGACAAATAGAATTTCCTATAGCCTTTTTTTTTTTTTTTTTTCTCCGTGAACCATCAGAATTCCCTAGAAATTAAAATATTTTAATATCTAAATGATAACCCCAAACAGTACTCTGAGCCTGGAATCTTTTCAGATTGTACACTCCTGTTCTTTAATTTGGAAAAGAGCCAGCGTGACTGCTGCGGAACAGTAACCCCTCTGCAAAGCTGGCTGTTTGCTTTTGCAAATCAAGAGAGAGAAATGACTTTTTTGTGGTTGGCCTTTGTCCAAGGTGGGACCAGGCAAGCTAATCAACAATAACAATATATTTTTTTGTTACGTGGCAGAAAAGGGAGGCATGAGGGCACTTCTACAGGTTGGGAACCCTGCCAGGGCAGTGCCCTCTCAGGAGGGCCCAGTTCAGTTCCTCCTCTGCATCTGGAGTGGGCAGACTGTGTCCAGTATTTGGTAGGTCATTTTGAAAGGATGGGGGCTCTTCACTGCAGAAAGAACTCCCCTTTCAGCCCCATCTTGTGCTCTTGCCTGCCAGCTCGACTGAGCAGACGTCAAAGCCACCAAGAAAACTCCCAAGTCAGAAAATCAGCATGTCTCTTCCCCTCATTCTCCTTGGCTTCCTAAAACCTACAGCTTACTGAAAATCCTCCTTAGAACAATCAAGCTCATGTCTTCTCAGGGTGATATAAATCTAAAAAGACAGTTACAATCCTTATTGAAAGGAGTTTGATGTCAAGGAGCATCGTCCAAGATCGGGGTTCTGGCTTCGGCATCTTCTCTGGGGGGCAAGCTCACCTAATCGGTGGCTGGGACCTCTGCAATGCCCCTTTACAAAACAAGCAACGCATGGTCACCGCTTCTGTGCCGCTCAGTGCTTCTGGCTCTAACCTGCATTCCAGTCACTCTTTCTCCCTGCCTGCCTCCACTTACCAAAACGCTCCCTGTTCTTAGACATGTCTTGGCTAATGCTGTTCCCTCCAAATTCTCAACTTTGCCTGTTGAAATCTACCCAACCCCGTAGCCCAGCTGCTCCAAGAAGACAAACTCTCTTGTATACGGCAGTGTTTTTCAAACTTGAGTCATTGACATTCGTTTGTTTTTGCCATTCTCAGGTTCTCCGTGTATAATTGTTAACTTCACGTTTTTATTTAAAGCACTCTTTAAAAACAAAAATTAAATTCATTTTAGACTTAAACTTGACCAACTGCACAATAGGAAAACCAGTATTGTAATGCTTTACAGAAATCACGGTGGCGGGAATAAGTACAATCCGAACAATAACAATGCTGCTATAAATTGTAGATAATGCTATTGTGTTAGGGGAAGGTTCTAGCCTCGGGGTGGAATTCTTTTTAGTGTTAGGTGTCAAGGCTATCAACACCACCCTGAGATTTTGTCCAGGAGGGAATCAGAAGGGATAAAAAGGATATTTTTCGTTCTGGGTGCTTAGGTGTTACTCTGCTTTGGCTTGGCGGCTGATGAGCAGCTATCTGGCTCTTGAGATACATGCTTGATAGGTTCTCTTAGTCAAAAGGTTCCTCTTCACATCTGGATTGACTTTGGTTAGATCTTGCTCAAGGTGCTGACCAAATTCTCACTCTATGAAACAGGCACTTAGAGTGATTTTGTTCACCCTCTGCTTTGTCCACTGGTTGGTGGGCAAGTCGAGAGCAAGGCCTGTGTCTTGTTCACCTCTTTTCCCCCTGGGGGTCTTGACTGTCTCAGAGGTGAGCAAGCGCTCCGTAAAGGAGGTGAGGTAGAAGATGCCGCAGAAACGGCCTAAGTGTGTGGGTGAGAATGTGCCCCTCTGTTGGGAGGTGTACTTGGTGTGCTGAATGCATTTGGTATTCTGGCTTTGGTTGGTTTTACCCAGAAGTTGCGGGCATAAAGACCCTGCAGGCGAACCTGAGTAAAATTGTTTTTGTGTTTTTTTTTTTTTTTTTTTTTTTTACTCCATGCATTGGCTTTAGTTGTAGGTAAAGCTCCACCATCTACTACTGTGGGCAGCCAGTCTCCCCCTGAAACACCGGTGCTCACCCGCTCCTCCTCCCAAGCTCCTGCGGCTGGTGTCCCAGCCACCACCAGCACAACGTCCACCATCACGGTCACGGCCCCGGCCAATGCCGCCGCCACCACAGGAAGCCCCGTGAAAAAGCAGAGGCCGCTTTTGCCGAAGGAGACTGCCCCGGCCGTGCAGCGGGTCGTGTGGAACTCATCAAGTAAGTTTCAAACGTCCTCCCAAAAGTGGCACATGCAGAAGATGCAGCGTCAGCAGCAGCAGCAGCAGCAGCACGGCCAGCAGCAGCAGCCTCAGTCTTCCCAGGGGACAAGATATCAGACCAGACAGGCTGTGAAAGGTACCGAGCCTCCCCTTCTGTGCTCCGTGGCGCCCACTCCCTTTTTGCCACATCGACAGGAGAAAAACCATTGATGTTTTTGTTTTTTCAGTTCCCAGTTTGTTTCCTGGCCACTATATCCTGAAGGCCTTATACATTCCATTTGGCATTATTTTTAAAAACTGTTTTGCAACTTGCTTTTTTACTTTAATTTTTTTTTCATCTTATAAACAATACCTGCATATATTCTCCTTGCAAAGGGAGCAAAATATTTACATAAAAGTCTGTTGTCCTAATTGACCTATTTTATTCTCTTCCCTTCCTCAGCAGCCACTATCAACCATTGTAAAACCCTTTTCTATGCATGTATGCACATATATTTATATATATGATGTCATAAAATATTCCCCCCCTGCTTTTTTTTAAAAACATTAAAATGGTACCATATTTACTTTTTTTCACCCATCAGCATGTTTTGGAGGTCTGTTCATGTCAGTACATATAGCTCTGCCTTATTCTTTTGGACTGCTGCGTAGTATGCCATAGTTTATTTAAAGCATTCCCCTACTGGTGGGCACTTAGGTTGCTTCCAGTTTTTTTCTATTGTAAGCCGTGCTGCAATGAATATATTTGTCTCAGTTTCCTTGTGCACTTGCGTGAATCTGTTGTCATTATTTTTGGGAAGGGTACAGTGTGAGAAATTGATAGCAAAGGTTACCTTAAAATTTGGGGATTCACCACGCACAAAAGATGAGTCCACATCAAGATCTACTTGTGGGGGCTGGCTGGATAGGTCACTTGGGAGAGGGTGCTGATAACACCAAGGACAAGGGTTTGGATCACCATACCAGTCAGCTGCCCCCACACCCCCCACACCCTCCAAAGAATCACTTGCTGAAGTTGCAGAATGTAAACTCCACCAACCACACAGGAGGCTCCATCTGGAGCTGATACAATGCCAAACAAAGTGCTAATCTGATCAGTACCATCTTGCCCAGGTATTGTGAGCACTGATGTAGATCTTGTTTCACAGGGAAACCTGTATCCAGATCCTTGAAGGTTGGGCTCCTTGGTTGAAACTCTCATAGTGAGTGCCCTGTAGTGAGCAGGACTCTTGAGGTGCAATAGGATGTGAGGTTGAAAGGTAGCAAGATTGGGAGCTCCCAGTGAAACCCTTCAAACATTAGGGGTGGGAAGATTCTGGAAATGTGGATAGGCAACATTGGAGTACGGTTGGATTGAACTTGCTGTTTAAAAAGTTGGTGAGGCAGAGCTGAGTCTGGGATATTTGAGATTGGGATTACCACTTCCCAGTCTTCTGTTTTTATACACCATATGCATTGTGAGCCTTTCCCAGGGGAATTTAGGTGCCGCCAGCAAGAGTCTCATTGACAGTACAGTTCTTAGTTTTGAGATTCTCTTATGTCAAAGCCTAGCTGAAGTGGTAAGGACAGATTTTAATTGATAATATCCTACTGTAATAGGGAAAAGTCTAGTATGAACTAAAACCAACTTTGATTTGTATGGAGGTGACTGGGCATTTTAAAGGGAGAATAAAAGGATGGAGTAAGTGGGGGGCTCAGTAGAGTCAGGGAAGTTAAACATTACAAGAAGCAGGAAGCAGGATTGGTCTATGTGAAACCCAATTGGGTTTGCTAACAAGTATTTAAGGAAGTTAGGCTCCCGCTCCTACTCTTCCCTAGAGACTGGGAGATAGGGGCCCTATCTCCAGGTGTTGGATGGAACAAACTAAATTTTTTTGGTGGTTTGGAATTTTCTCAGGCAGGGGGCTGGGGTCATTGTAGCACATGACCTTGTCTCCTTGAAACTATTGGTGTTTGTTCAAGTCTTTACAGGCTGAAGTTGGGGCCTAGTTGAGAAGAGGGCTCAGCGGAGCCTGGCTAGAGTTTGGTCGAGGAGAGAATCACTTGCAAGTGGAGAAGCCTGCAGGGCATGTGTTAGGGGCTTTACTTCCTCACCACAGCTTTGTGCTGGGCAGGTCCTTCTCGGAGTTTGGGGTAACCAGGATCCTTTGCTTTCTTAGCTGTCCAGCAGAAGGAGATCACACAGAGCCCATCCACGTCCACCATCACTCTGGTGACCAGCACACAGTCATCGCCCCTGGTCACCAGCTCGGGGTCCACAAGCACCCTGGCATCTTCAGTCAATGCTGACCTGCCCATTGCCACTGCCTCAGCTGATGTCGCCGCGGATATCGCCAAGTACACTAGCAAAGTGAGTGGAGACACACAGGCACCGGCTTCCTGATGGGACCACTGGGGTCATAACCTACCTCACATGCTTCAGGGAGTGTTGAGGAGGAAAGACCCTGTTTTTTACAGCAGGATCTCCAAGACCAGATTCTTTCATTCGGGTCTAAAGTTGGATCTTAACAGAAATGTAGAATGGACTGAACCTTGCTCCAAGAGGGCTTAGATTCTAAAGTCAGTGTATAAAATGCACACAACACATAATCACAATTACCATTTAGAATTGAAGTTACTCCTTAAGGACAGGTTTTCCTTAAGCTCTGGAAGAAATTACTGTTTCTTCAGTGAACAGCTAAGGGGTTGGTTTACATTTAGAAACTACGTGGAACAAAAGTGACATGAGGCTGACTAGGTGAGAAGCCCACACCTTGATTTTTCTAGAAACCAAGATGGACTGGTGGACAGGTTGAGGGAGTAGTGGATCCCCTGCCCCAACCTGCCCACTGTCTGGGCACAGTTCTTGGTGAGTGGCATGGTGTGCAGGGTTGTGTATGTTAACTCATCAGTGCTCTCTCAGTGCAGGTTCTTTCTCTCTCTTAATTTACCAAATGCTTTTATGCTCATTTTGAATTCAGGTGAATAAAATCTTCAGTTCTCCTCAGCATCATGAGAGTGCTCTGGAGTGATGTGCAGACACATATCAACAGACCACTCGATAGTAATAGTAACCACCAGAACATCAGCTCTACAAGGGCAGGGATTTTGTCTGCTTTGCTCACTGCCAAGGCCTGGGACAGTGCCTTGCACACAGTAGGTGCTTGATACATAGTCATCGAGTGAATGTATGTTGTTGCCTATCTTGCACTTCATTGGGCTTATTTCTGTTGAAAACTTAATAGCTTATAAGTATTTAGTGAATTACTTTGCAGATAATGAGTAAATTGCTGATTAGTTATTAATGAATAATGTATTCAAGTTTAGAGAATGGGTGAAAATAGCTGTGAATAGTTGTTTCTAGAATTCTTAAATTCTCATGATAAAGAATTGCTTTATTATATTGAGTTAAAGATAGAGTCTTTTTTAGTTCTGGATGGTGGGGGAAATATATTTATCTATATATATTTTTTTAACCAATGAGTGTTTGTTGGTCATTTTTCTTTTTATTCATTCTATCTAGGTGTAATTGTTATCTATTGCTGCATAACAAATTCCCACAAAACTTAGCAACTTAAAACAACACACATCGTTATTATTTTACAGTTTCTGTGGGTCAAGAGTCTGAGCACGGCTCAGCTGGTCATTTGCATCAGGATTTCTTGCAGACTGCGGTCAAAATGTCTGCTAGGATTGGGGTCTCAGAGGGCTTGATTGGGAAAGGATCCACTTGTAAGCTCACATGGGTGCTTGTGGGCAGGATTCACTTCCTCAAGGGCTGTTGGGCTGAGGGCCTTGATTCCTCGCTGGCTGTTGGCCAGAGGCCATTCTCAGTTCCTTGCCATGTGGGCCTCCCCAGCGTGGCAGCATGCTTCATCAAAGCCAGAGTTAGAGACAGCCTGCTAGCAAGATGGGAGTCATAGTCTTACACAGCCCAATCACAGAAGTGACATACCGTTCCATTTGTCCTATTCCATTAGTTAGAAACAAGATGCTGGGCCAACTCACACTTTGAGAGAGGGGATTATTCAAGGGCACAAATACGGGGGCTTGGGTTATCTAGTTGTACTAGACAAGGTAGCAATAGCTAGTGACTGCATAGCATTCACTGGGGGATAGACACTGTTCTAAGCACTTTTTGTATGTTACTTACTCAGTCTTCATGACACTTCGATGAAGGAGATACTGTATCCACCCTAGTTTTATAGATGACAAAATGGAAGCCTAGCGAGGTTCTGCTACTTGTCTGGGGTCACACGGCCAGAGTGGCTGAGCTGGAATCTTAAGTAGTAGCAGCTAGTCCCTAGAGAAGAGTGCACCCTACCTGGCTTTGAGTTTGTGAACTCAGAACAAGCCTGCTGACCACATACGATCTGCGTCTACAACTTCTCTTGCCATGTGGCTTTTTTAAGCAATTCCACTTCAGTGTCAGTGTGGCTAAGAGATTCCAGAACCCATATCTTGGGGATAACTTTGTCTCCTATTTAGTGTGTCTGCTCCTCTTTTTGAAGAAAATGCATGATTGGTCATAGAGTCCCTGAGTTTCAGGACAGGAGGACTGAGTGTCAGTTACTTGTGCTCTTACGGTTTTTGTCTTTATCTGTTCACACCTGTACTAGTGTTGACTTAATATTTTTATTTATACTTTATTTTATTTAAGTTGACTTAATTAAAAAAGCCTAAATAAAATTAAGTTTAACCTCACCAGACACTGTTCTCTATCAAGGCTTGAAATCTATGTTCATTTTTCTTTTGTTAAAGAGGGAGATTATGAAGGTGTTGAAGATGTAATAGCACCAAAGGGAGACTTCCATGCTAAAGTGATCTGTAAGATTACAAGAGAATTGAAAGAGGATATTTCTTTCATTACTGATCTAAGGAGGTGTTTGGTACTGCCTAAATGATCTCTTGTTCTACTTCTACTTGTATTACTCTCCACTGATTTGGTTCAAGCTGTTTATTTATAATTGGAAAAACTGAGGTCTGTTGAGTGGATCTGGCTAGTGGTTCACACTGAGTCTGATTTCTCAGCTCCTGCAACCATTTTAACGCCATTATCTTCTGCAGCCCCCGTTTGACTCTTATAGCAAAATTGAGGAGTGACCGTTTTGATAGGTGCTTTCTTTGCAGTTATAAAAATGGAACATGGTGACCTTTTTGGGGAGCCGGTGAACTTTCTTGTCTCTGAGGTGACCTGGAGTTGAAGACCCAACTCTGTGTGTTTTGGTGGAAGGGCGCTCTTTATTAATGTTGAGTCCTTCACTGTATTTGGAAGTAAGAAAAAAGTAAAAGTCCACAAATTCATGGTGTCTTTAAAATGGAATGTAACCATTGCATTAGTAAATGTATAGAATTTTCATCTACTTTCTAAAGCTTTCTTGTAAAGCGATTTCATTTTAATTTTTTAAATTGACATGATTGTTGCAGGAGAATAAGGAGGCCCATAAAGAATGACTTGACCGGAAAGCTGCATAAAGCACAAAGTGTTTTTGCTGGTGGCAGCCTGGCGTGGCCCCCACAGCATGCTGGGAGCAGAAATCTCAACAGATATTTTATTCATTTTACTCCCATTTTGGGGTGAATTTGGGGTTTCTGTTTTTGGAGTTGGCAGTGGTTATACAATTGCATTCTTATACGAATTAATTTCTTTTAAAAAATGAAATGAACAGGTATTTCATTGTGAACGCGTACTCCACGCAAGAACTGAACCACAGTCTTTGCATTGTTTTCTCATTTAATCCTTGTGCACATCTACACGGGGATTCTGCTGCAATCCTTGTTTTTTACGTGGGGAAACTGAGGCTAAGAGAGGGTTTGGATGATAAGAGGTAAAGGTGGCAACAGAAGTCAGGCATCAGATACGAGGGTGTTCTTTGTTTTGCCTTCTCACTGAACTGGAGCATTGGGAAAACAAAGGAGAGACCCAGCAGCAGTCAGACCAGGCCTGAGACCTAGTTTGGTCCCTGTCCCCTCCTCTTTCTTCTGCCATAGGAGGAAGGGGATCAGCTGACAGGTGGGAGATAGAAGAGAAATTCATCCTGTAAACATATTCCATCAGCAAATATCTGGGTGCTTGCTGCCAGGGACCTTAGCTGATTTCACAAAGTTTCTGATGCCTTCAGGGATCAGCTACTGCAAGGAAGGAAATGAACTGGACAGGCAGTGCCCTGACAGGCATTGAAATTACAAAGCAGTTCTATCCACACAGTGGGCCATAAAAAGGAATGAAGCATCGAAAAATGCTACAGCACAGATAAACCTGGATAAGCCAGTTGCAAAGGACCACCATGTATTGTGTGATTCCACTTACATGAGATACCCAGACCAAGCAAATCCCTAGAGGCAGAAAGCAGATCAGTGGTTGTCATATTGGGGAGTGAAGACTAAGGGAGAGCGGGGTTTTCTTTTAGGGATAATGAAAATATTCTGAAATTGATTGTAGTACTAGATACGTAACTCTTGAATATACTAAAAAGCCATTGGATTATATGCTTTAAGTGGGTGAGTTATATGGAATATATGTTATGTCTCAATAAAATGGTGGATTTTGTGCCTTTTTTTTTTTAAGGGAAAGAATTAAAAACAGTAACAAAACAAAATTCCTCCCTTGAATCTACTATGCTGGTCATACAAAACACACCTGGAGGCCTCTAGTTTCAGTTTCTCCAGTTTCAGCCTGCATGGAAACTAGCTTTATGGTTGTAAACTCCTCCTACGATATCTTGTGGATGATTTCTGCCCTGGTTTATACCATAGTTTCTCATTCTCATCACCAGTGATGTTTTGGGCGATGGGTAATTCTCTGTGGTGTGGGGGCTGTCTTGTGTGTTGTAGGGTATTTCGCAGCATCCCTGTCTCCACCCACTTGGTGCCAGGAGCAGCCCCTTCTCCCCACTCCTGCCCCAGTCATGACAACTCCAAATGCTCAGTATTTTATCCTTTGAGGGATAAAATCACCCCAAGTTGAGAACCACTGCTTTATACAGGTAGATTTTAGATATATGTCACCCAGAAAAGCCTCAGAGAAGTGATCACCTGAATTGTTTCTGTTTTTATCTTTCAGATGATGGATGCAATAAAAGGAACGATGACAGAAATATACAACGATCTTTCTAAAACCACTACTGGAAGCACAATAGCTGAGGTCAGAGATGACACATGAATTCCTTATTTGCTCAGTGTTATATGGGCCACTGTAAAGGGGGCACCATGATGAAGCCTCTCTGGAAATCCCTCTTGGGTCTTGGCTTTGGTCGCTGAGTTGGCTGTGCTGATTGTGGTGGTTGACGGGTGTATTTCTTTCTTTATCCAGACGGCTGGGGTTGTGGAGACCTGCCCTGCTTTGTGTGATAAATTCACTTCTAATGAAATAGCCAAAACCAGAGCCTCAGTTCACCCACTGGCGAAACTGGAAACCAATTCTTTTTGCTCCATGTAAAGTTGGCTCCTTAATCCTCTCCATAAGTTTGAACTTTTTAATACAAGCGATCCTTTTTGTCCAAGAATTTGTGCATTGAAATCTCCACAATTATGTGATTGGCTAGAGAAGAAAGTGGTTAAAACATTAAACTATCCACTTACGAAGTTACCACTTAAAAAAATATACCTCCCTGTACTTCCCTCTTAGGCTAATTTACTACTGAGGCTTAGAGAGTGGGCCGCTTGCTGGTTGTGTGGATGTTACAGGGTAGGCCAGATGCAAATGGGTCACCAGGTGGAATGACATGGGGCAGGATTTCTTGAAGCCACTGAAGGTGATGTTGACTGGAAGTCTTATGCAAAGCCATTGACCTCTGGGGATGTGACAGGATGAGGTCAGCACTAAGACGAAGAAGTGAAAATCATTGGGAAGGTGACCTAGTAGTCCCTTCAACAGAGGACAGTGTGAATATAAAAGTTTAAGAGAGGTCTTCAGAGAAATCAGTGAGTCCCCTTGGACTTTTTATTATTATGGTGAGGACACCAAACAAGAAGTGAACACTGTTGCTTTAGAAAAGCTTCCCTGTGCCCCACCGTGCTTGATTCTTTTTTGTTCACTTAAAAACTGCGGTGTGGTTGAAAGTAGGGGCCACAGTGTCTCACCTGAAACTTTGGCTGCAAATGTGTGCCAGAATTTTTCAGATTTTAGGGAGTTAATGTGTAGTTCTCCCACCATTAGACACAACATTTCTGCAGGGAAATGTGGTTGTTCACACTACCTGGGATAAATCAAGTTTTCTCAACCTTAGCACTGCTGACATTTGTTCCAGGTAATTCTCTGTGGGGACTGTCCTGTGTGTTGTAGAATGTTTAGCAGCGTCCCTGGCCTCTACCCACTAGATGCCAGTAGCACCTCTAATTGTGACAACCATGAATAACTCTAGACATTGTTGTTAGGGAGGTGGGGGCGGGGTGGGCAAAATTGCCCCAGTTGAGAACCACTGTGCTAATTAAACACTGTAAATAGCCTTACATCATTTCATGTCAGGTTTATCTTTTCCTCCTCCAAATGAGTTTGCCTCAAACTTACTCCTCTCAAAAATATCCTTTGGTTTTCAGAGACGTTAGGCTTTGGAATTTCAGGTGAATGATTATGGATTACTTAAGTGGTGTTAAGTAAGAGAGAAAATACTGCTATTTTCATTTTTTCAGGCAAAATTTTTTTTTTTTTTTTTTTTTTTTGCCTTTTTCGTGACCGGCGCTCAGCCAGTGAGTGCACCGGCCATTCCTATATAGGATCCGAACCCGCGGCGGGAGTGTCGCTGCGCTCCCAGCGCCACACTCTCCGAAGTGCGCCACGGGGTCGGCCCAGGCAAAAATTATTAATTAAGCTTTTTTTTTTCTTTCTGGCTGTGATGGGGATCCAAACCATTGACCTTGGAGAACACCCGTTCTAACCAACTGAGCTACACAGCCAGCCCTTAAACTTTTCATGTATTATTTATACGAAAGTCTGGTTTTTGTCTTCACTTTAAGTGGCTTTTCTTTGTGCCAGTATTTCTTGGAAAAGAAGGCCTGCTTGTACTTGGTTTTCTGAACCGGTATATCTTGTGAATATGGGATAACCCATTGGTGCCCACCTCTCTGGACTGTCATCATGGCAGGATTGGCTTGGAGCCAAGCTGTCTGCTTCCTTGATTAATCGCATGACGTTCACAACCCTGACAGCTAGTGGGTGGTCAAGCTTCTGAGCCTGCTGATGAATGGCACGCTGACAGCCTTTTAAGACTCTCTCCGCCTCGTTCCAGATTCGCAGGCTAAGGATCGAGATCGAGAAGCTTCAGTGGCTGCACCAGCAAGAGCTCTCTGAAATGAAACACAACTTGGGTAAGGCCTGGTGACGTGGTCTGGACTGAGGAAGGTTTTGGGTGAGAACTTCTTTGCACCTCTGGAGTCAGACCCAGATGTGAATGGTGTCAAAACTAGGCTAGAGGGTTATATGACTCGTGGGGAGAACACAGAATCCTGGAGAGTCTAACCTGGAGAAACCAGGTATGCAAGCAGGTGTTGGTGGGAACCCTCCTTTTCTGTCTTCAAAACACCAACAAACAATAAAATAGTGGTAACAACAGTAGCAGCAACTCCTATGTATTGAGCTCTGACTTTGTGCCAGGAACTGTTATAAGTGCTTTTTCACGAATTAACTAATTTAATTCTTACACAAACTCTTATGGTAGAGGGTTCTGTTATATCCCTGGTTTTCAAGTGAAGAAATTCAGGCACAGACATGTTAAGGATGTTGTTCAAAGTCACACAGCCACGATTCAAGTCTGGGCACTCTGGCTCCAGACTTTCCTGTTAGTCATTGAATGTTTGGTATTTTAACAAGTACTTGGATGCTTCCTGTGTGCCCCGCACTGTGGAGAAAGATACTTTGTTAGTCCCTGGATTAGACTGAGTGACATTTTGGGTTACTAATTTGTGTAGGTATTATTAAAGGCTTTTCCCCCAAAGGTAGAAGGATTGGTTTCAGACCTGCATGTAGTGTCAACCAGGATTCCAGAAATCAGAACACTTTGTCTTTGGTTAGGGAGGCATGCCCAGGTGTTCCCATCTGTGCACCTGTGGTCTGTGTTTAAATCACACCTTGCAAACTCAAATTCTTAACAGAGCCAACTGGAGAGAAGCCCTCCGTTCCATACCTTGCTGCCATGTGGGAAGCTTATTTGGGTGGTGGTGTTTCTTCCTGTTTTTCTAGTAAAGTCAGGGAATTATTCTTATAAGATCTTTCCCTTTTTAAATGTTGGCTAAGCGTTTGGAAGAAATTAATTTGAGCTGACCAGAACTTGCCATCGTTTGCAGGCTCCTAGTTAAAGGTAGTTGGATTGACTGAAAGGTTCTGCCTGGCCACAAGTGTTTTTGGTCTCCTTTGCATTAATTTTCTTTTCTGGTCTTTTTTTTTTTTTTTTAAATTTCAGAAAGAATATTTGAAAGAATTGAGGGACCGTTTATTATTTTTTTATTTCAGTATGCAGGTCGCTCTCAAATGAAATGCAAATAGACTTACTGTCTGGAGTAAAATTAGAGAACTCTCAGTAGACTGAGCAGTTGCTAGTTGTCTTGTTAACGTAGTCATCACCCACAGTGCCCTATCTGGTTGGTTTCTTCCAATGCTACAAGGAAGTGCATCTAAGTTCTAGGCCCAGCTCTGTTGTTATAAACTGTGTGCCTCAGTTTTCTCATCTGTGAAAGGGGTAAAATAGTAGTATTTACCCCATAGGATTATTATTATAAAGATTACATGAGTTTAAAAAAAAAAGATTACATGAGTTAATATTTATGAAGTGGTTAGAACAGCCCCTGCATGTAGTAGGCACAATATAAGTGATTGATAGGGAAAAAAAGGCTTATACTAGTGATAAAATTGAATATGAGTTTTAGTGGTAGTTGTTTCAAGGGTTTATTTGAAGAATTCCCACAGTATGGTTTGGGGTTGAGAATCACTGTGGGACTGTGGTTATCTCCCTACTGGGTACCTCACGTACATTAGAGGTTGAGCATTCCTGATCTGAAAATATGAAATCCGAAATGTTCCAAAAGCCAAAACATTTTGAATGTCAGTATGATGTTCAAAGGAAATGCTCATAGAACCATTTTGGATTTCAGATTTTCGGATCAGGGATGTTCAACCAGTGTGTATTCTGCAAATATTCTGAAACTAGAAAAAAACCCGAAATCGAAAACACTTCTGGTCCTAGACTTTTCAGATTAAACCAGTGTCACAAGCAGCCCCGTCAGGTCACTGTGATGCATGCTCTGTCTACAGATGAAGGTGTGGGCTGGGGAGGCTAGGCTACCTGCTCAGGGTCACACAGTCAGGGATTCTCTGAGCCAGGATACGCCCCCATGTCTGTCTGAATAACACTGTGCCCTGGGCTGGGCTCAGGTGATACAGCCAGCACCCGCTCCCCTTCTCCTCCAGAGCTGACCATGGCGGAGATGCGGCAGAGCCTGGAGCAGGAGCGGGATCGGCTCATTGCAGAGGTGAAGAAGCAGCTGGAGCTGGAGAAGCAGCAGGCGGTGGACGAGACCAAGAAGAAGCAGTGGTGCGCCAACTGCAAGAAGGAGGCCATCTTCTACTGCTGCTGGAACACCAGCTACTGCGACTACCCCTGCCAGCAGGCCCACTGGCCCGAGCACATGAAGTCCTGCACCCAGTCGGGTAATGCCTCTCGGGGTGCCTCCCATCTCTGGCTGACGTGGCAAGCGTGGCTTGTCCTGTTCCTTTCACTCTCGCTCGCAAACAGCTGTGTCTGTTATGCACAAGGGAGCAGCATGCAGACAAATAGCTAAGACTTCAGACACGGGTGTTTCAGACCTCTGATCTCCTTTGCAGAACCTTTGATCTCTTCTTAGGCTGCGGATGCTCCAAAACATCCTACAGTGCACAGGGAGGTCCCCCCTAAAACAGAATGATCTGGCCCATATTAGTCCATTTCTGTTGCTTATGACAGAACATCGGAGACTGGGTAATTTGTAAGAAATAGAATTTATTTCTTACAGTTTTGGACACTGGGAAGTCTGAAGTCAATGGGGCGCACACATTTGGCGAGGGCGGTGTTCTTGGTGGGAGTTCTGTATGTTGATGCGCAGGGTATTATATGGCAAGGATAGGGCTGAACAAGAGAGAGCTGACCTTCTCATTCACTCTCCTTATAAAGCCATCACAACCACACCTGTTACTCCATGAATGGATCAACTCATTCGTGAGGGCACAGTCCTCACCATCTAATCACCTCCTAAAGGCCCTACTCTTTCAGATACCATAATTGGATTTCTCACCCTCTTAACATTGTTACAGTGGAGATCAAGTTTCCAGTACATTAACTTTTGGGGGACACGTTTGACCCAAAGCATGGCCTAAAATGTCTATAGTACTGAAGTACAGAAACTCTGCTTTTTGGGAGTTGGGGGGGGCGTGGCAATAATGGACTCACAGCTTTAAATAATATGGATTCCCAATTCTTAATGTTAAGGGAAAAAGTATCGGTGTGGAACTAATCTGTTGTTGACACTTATGTAGTATTTGTAATCTCCCTTTCTAACACAGAGCAAGCAGGCCTCAGACCTGGAGCCTTTAACTGGAACACTATCTAGTTAGGATTTACAATAATCTTTTAACAATTAATTTTCACAATTGGCTTTTATTTATGGCAAGTGATGTTAGCTTTATATGCTTAGAATTAAGTTTTCATTTTAAAGAATTCATTTAAAATGTTGCATAAATAGTATAAGGACGTGTGTCTGTGGATTGGCAAAATTTGTGAAGGTAACGTATAAATGACACAAGTTTGAGAAGCTTTAGGAGTTGGCAAATGTTTTCTGTGAAGGGCCAGAGTGATTATTTTAGGCTTTGTGGACCATGTGGTCTCTTCTGCAACTAGTCAGCTCTGCTCTTATAGCATGAAAACAGCCATAGATAATAATGTAAATGGGTGGACATGGCTGTGTGCCAATAAAACTTCATTTACAAAAACAGGCAGCACTAGTTTACAGACTTCTGCACTAGACAGATCTTCTGTTGTTTTGTTAGCTTTTGAAAAGGATTGAAGCGTACGTTGATGTGTTCTTTAATCTTCTTTAGGGAGATGTCCTGTCTCTAGAGACTTGAAATCTCTTATTGCAGTAGAGTTCAATTCCCTCGTGTTTCCCTAAGTTCTAGAATGTGTCTGCTAAGCCTTTTGCTGTTACCACAAGATGGCAAAAACATCCTTTAGCTTTGCTTTCTTTGTGGGATAAACATGTTCGTTGTTCTTAAATTCCTCTCAAATGCCCTGTTTTTTTCTATTTGTCCAAATTTCCGCCACCTGTGGATGCTCTATGCCTCTGACATCGTGTTGCCTTTCACGTAGATTTCTCCATCCTGCTCAGAAGGAAGCAAGTCCGGGGTGGGGGTGGGGGTGTGCTAAAGTAGGTCTGCACTTAGAAATTATGAAATACGGTCAATCTAAATTGACAGTTACAGGCTGGCTCTTATTGATGGGCTTCGTTTGTACTGAGAACACGCTTTCATCTCCAGAACGATTTAATAAAACTTGAATTGCAACTATTGAAAATTAGCATATTTTCATATAAAATTTGGAGTTCCAGCTTCTGGAAAACTGTGGCGATCTGGCCACTTGTACCTGCACTTCTGCTCTTGGTGGGGCCGAGCCACAGGCACTGCCAGGTGCAGAGCAGGGCTCTGTGTGTGTCCCAAAACCATCACACCTGGCTCACATGTCGCTTCTATCTCTCCCCTTCGTCTCCAGCTACCGCTCCTCAGCAGGAAGCGGATGCCGAGGTGAACGCAGAAACACTGAACAAGTCGTCCCAGGGGAGCTCCGCTAGCACACAGTCAGCCCCTTCGGAAACAGCCAGCGCCTCGAAAGAGAAGGAGCCACCAGCTGAGAAAAGCAAGGACAGTGGCTCGGTGAGGATCCCATGCCTTGGGCTGGTAACACCAACCTTTTGTGCCAAGCAGAGACTTAGGACCCCGCCCCATGTCTGCCAACCCTGAAGTCCCATGTCATAGGAGGTCTGTGGCAGCCAGACCACGGGGGATCAGACAGTCTAACTAGGGCTCTTTCTCACTTTTGTACCAGGATTTCCAGTGATGTGCGGGAACATGGAACTCAAGGTGGCATGTGTGGGACTTGGAAGCTGGTCCTCAGCACTCTCCCTGGGGACCCTCAGGTTTAGGACAGTGTTGTCCAGTTGTACTTCCTGAGATGATGGAAATGTTCTGTATCTCCTCTGTCCAATATGGTAGCCACTAGCCACGTAACTTTTAAGCACTTGAACTGTGGCTAGTGTGATTGAGGACCTGAATTTTAAGTTTTATTTAATTTTAATTAACTTAGATTTAAGTAGCCACATGTGGCTAGTGGCTACCATTTTGGACCTTGAATGTTGCGCCGCTTGGTTTTCCAGAGTGTGGTGTATGTGACATTGATCATATGCAAAGACTATTTTAGGGGCCTGTTGATAATCTTTTACATTTTAAGGCATTGTGTAATTATTTCAATGTATATTAGGAAAATAAGTTGTTAGACTATCAGTTAAAGGGCTTTGGTTTCACTGATTATCTAGTAAGAGGCTAACATGAAATAAAAGTGAATTGATTTAATTTTGAGGTAATATACTTTCTTCTTGGAGATGACAGAAATCTGGAGGATGGATAGGTGAGTGAAGTTTAGGAAACAGAAAATGTTCTAGAAGTCGAGATGTAGGGTTGAGTAAGGGGCCACCCCAGTGCTGTGTTCCAGTCTGTTCAGTGTGGTAGACACAACACAAGGTGTACGGCCACCCTAGCTGACCTGCACCCCCCAGCCACCTGACCCACCTGACCACGCCAGGCAGAGGGTGCTGAGATGCCCTGGGGGCAGTGTTGAACACTCCCTGGGTCTCTGGGCTTCCCTGGGGGGCCACATAGGCCCCAGTGCCCTGCGTCATTTTTTTCTTTTTGTATTTCTAGACCCTTGACCTTTCTGGCTCCAGAGAGACACCCTCCTCCATTCTCTTAGGCTCCAACCAAGGCTCTGGTATGTTGCCACCTGGTGGGCGAATGTTGCATTCCTATTTCACGAGAGCAGATGGGAGGCCATTTTTTCAGGGAGAACTTTATTCCCATTGTGGCAGATATTGTCAAACTGTGGTAGATCCTTGGGCGGTGCCTTGGGTGGGTATTTGGCAGGGGTGAGGGTGTAGCCGGGCAAGCAGCTTTCAGGCACCTCTCCAGACTGATCTGCATTTACCTGTATTTGTTGTATTTATTGGGTATCCACAAAGAACTTCATGTGGACAGAGGATTCTGTTGTTGAGCTGGGATGGGTAGAAGGTATACACTTGGGTCAGACAGTCCTTCTGCCCTCAGGGACATGACCGCAGGAAATGAAACCTATAAACCTTTCTTCCGGAGGTCTCAATACTTGCATGTGGTGGATGAGGCACTTGAGCCTTTAGAGAAATGAAGAAAATGTTCAGGTGGACCGTCTTTCTATAAAAACCTTTCCTGTTGGGGAATAACCTGGTAGGCTGTTTTGGGGAATTTTCCTAGACATCTGGATTTTTTCTTCTGTGGGGTTTGAGTCATTTTCCTTTCCTAGCCCAAGGAGTCCTAAACCAGTTTTCCTGCACCCTCCTAAACCAATTTTGGGTGCTTCCAGAAGGGTTCAGAGAAGGTGCCGTTCTTGTTGAGGTCAATTGTGCTTAACTCAGGGTTCTTGCCTGGCACCTCAGCTCCAGGATCTTTCTGCCCAATGATTGTCTTCAGCTGAAAATCAAAAATTTAATTTCACTTCTGCATATTGGGTGCACAGATGTATTAGTGATGTCCATTGTTAGAGTGGCTGGGTGAAGGTTTCCCGAAGGGTTAGGCCTAGAAGGGGTGGGCAGGATTTGTAAGGGCGGGGGTGTTGGATAAGAGGGAGTAGCATGAGCTGATTTTAGGGAGATTGTGAACTTGGCATTAAATACGATTCAACCACCTATGGAGAAATAAACTCCCTTTTCACTTCTCCTTTAGTCCTCAGATTAAAGTGCTGAGAATAGACTCTGATATATTCGAATTCTCTTTTTGGCAAACACAGAGGAGATTTTAGATTTTAGCAGCATGGTACCCACCTCCCCACGCCCGAACTTAATACTACAATTTGGTTTTCATTATGTTAATTTGTAGAGTTGCTTTCTATTTACAGGAAGTTTTAACCATTTTTTGTTTTTTGTTTTTTTTGGAGGCTGGCCAGTAAGGGGATCGGAACACTTGACCTCAGTGTTACCAACACTGTGCTCTAACTCAGTGAGCTAACCGGCCAGCTCTTTTTCCCCACTTTTGATGGTAGAAATAAAAGTTTCTTTTTTGGGCTGGCCTGTGGCTCACTTGGGAGATTGTGGTGCTGACAACACCAAGTCTAGGAATAAGACCCCCTTACTCGTCATCTTTGGGAAAAAAAAAAAAGGTTTCTTTTTTTATTTATTTAGGTTAAAGATAAAAATATGAACTAAGCAGTATGTAGGAGGATTGTGGATGTGTCGATATTGTGAAGGTGATATGAGAAATGTCCAAGTGGGGGAAACACTGTTTCAGACAAAGGGGTGCTGCTGATATTTGGGAACCACAAAGTTGTGGCGTCTGGGGAGATTAATAATGCTGTGGTGTTATTAATCTAACAGGAATCTGTTAGAGTAAGGAGGATTGCATACAGGCAGGCGGTTGGGAGGAGCACCATATTCCATTTCTGAACTGACGGAGGTTATTAGCTAGACCAGAGGTCAGCAGACTTTTTTTTGTAAAGGACCAGGTAGTAAATGTTTTAAGCTTTGCCGGCTACACGGTCTCTGTCACAGCTGCTCAACTTTGTGTTGTAGCGTGCAAGCAGACATAGACAATATGTAAGCACATGTGTGGCTGTGTTCCAGTAAAACTGGACTTACACAAAGAGGCACTAGGCTGGACTTGGCCTGTGGACCATAGTACACCGAGTGCTGACCTAAAGCATCCAGTGTCAGAGGTAGTGGAAAGGAAGTTCTAATTGGAGAGAAGGCGAGAAGCCCAGGTAGATGCTGGTGACTTGGTGGTAGATGGGGGTGGGAGGGGGGCTTGAAGGAGGAGTTCATCTGAATAAGGCAGATAAACTCCTGTCTTCATGGAGCTTCAAGGGAAGTCAGAAGAACTCTTACTGCTGCTTGCTGAAGAACGTGAAGCACTTACACACCGTATCACATTGATTTCCAATGTGTATGAGAGAAGACGTCTATTTCCATTATACAGATGAGCATGTTGAGGCCCAGAGAAGTTAACTCAGATGCCCAAGTAACTCAGTGAGTGATATCAGAGTCAGGACTTTAGTCCAGAGTTCTCTTGACCCCAGCCTCATGCTTTCAGCCAGTGTGCCAGGTACCCAGGTACCCTTAGGTAGGCCCATATAAAATTGCTGTTTTTATAAGTCAAAAATGTTTCAATAATGGCACTTTTGTGTGGCTCAACTAATAAGGCACTGATCTCTGGGGAAAGGGCTGTAGATGTGGCCCTTCTTTTTTTCTTTCCAAATCTACTAACTCACACTTCTATACTTCCCTCCTTCCCTTCTCCTTACCCAGCTGAATTTCCATGGCCATCGTCCCAGCAGTTCCCTGCTAATATAACCCTGCCTCTCCCACACCTTCCTGTTTTCTCAGCATGTCCATTTGGTGAAACCCCACCTTGGATAAAGCCCAGCTTTTACTCCGCTGCACCCAAGCCTCAGAGCTCAGCTGGAGAACGTTCCAGCACACACACACAAATCTTGATCACTACCCTCAAAAGCAAAGATTCTCATTTGCCTGGTCATCTTACCAAATTTCTTTCATCAGCCTATGTTTCCACTCTCCACAACAGCGATTTCCAGAGTGCAGTGCTCGGTTTCAGCCTCCTGTCTCCCTGCTTTTGCCATCCCCGTGAGCACGAGTGTTGCCTCTGCCCGCAGCAGAGAATCAGGCCCCTCTTTTCTTCCTCTCCAGTCATTCAGGCCCACCCACATCTGCCCCTGTGTTTTTTTTCTCATCCTTTGTTGTGGCCAGATTTCTTACACTCAACTGCTTCCTTCCCTAGGATATCTCCACACTTCTTTCTAGACACCCTGTGTCTCCAATAGCACATTCTGCAGTGATGCTGTGTTCTTATTTCTACACTGAATATTATGGTAGCCACTAGCCACATGTGGCTATTGAACCCTTGAACTGTGGCTAGGATGATGGAGGAATGGAATTTAACATTTTATTTTCCTTAATTTAAATGGCAACATGTGGCCGTTGCTACCATATTGAACAGCACAACTTCAAGACTGTCCTGTCTCCTTTAAGTTTTTTTCCCTCCTGCCTCCATTTCCCCTTCTTACCTGCTCTGCATCACTCCTCAGCACATAGGATATGGTTTCTGTTCTGATCCTCCGCCTGACTTCCACCACACTGACTGTTGACCCCTGAGCCATTGACTAGAATGGACATCATTTTAAATTCTAAATGTTGTTTTGAGACCTTGTCTCAAAAGAAGGTCAGATTTGTTAGAATTGTGGGGTTTCCATGTCAGAAAGGGCCTTCTCTTCGGGTCTTGGGTAAAGATTGAGATGGACCCAGGACTACACGTAGTACGGAGGTTTAGTCCCACATTTAGGACTTGGAAAGAGACTGGGCAAAGTCACATCAGCAAGGTGGAAGCACCGTAGAGCTCATTGTCAGAAACTGGAGGGAAAGGTTGGAGCACGGTGTTATAACACCAGAAAAGAGTGTTTTTCAGCCAGTACTAGAGTAACACAGAGTGTGAGCACAAGGACATGTGAGCAGGGGTCTTTGGGGGCTGTTCAGGACTGCAACGGGGCCCTTGGGGGCTGTTCACGTCATCTCATTTCCCCCTATTTTCTCACCAAAGTGGTTTGTGCTAATTGATCCGTGTCAAAGCAGAAGGACCTTTTCAGTCTCCTTCTCATTCCTCGTATGTCTAACTTAACTTCTGCAGCTCTTGCTTTTTGATGACTGTGCACATGAAGTATCATGGAGGAAAGTGGGCTTTAAAGAACATGGAGGTTTCTGAGCTCTTTTATGCACCTGGTACCAAGATGGTCAATTAGAAGTCTAGTTGGGGGCCAGCCCGTGGCTCACTCGGGAGAGTGTGGTGCTGATAACACCAAGGCCACGGGTTCGGATCCCATATAGGGATGGCCGGTTAGCTAACTGGGTGAGCGTGGTGCTCACAACACCAAGTCAAGGGTTGAGATCCCCTTACCGGTCATCTTTAAAAAAAAAAAAAAAGAAAAAGTCTAGTCAGAAGGAAGTGTGAGTGGGGCGGTATGAGCTCTCTCAGTATGTGGGCATGGGCCTCTCCTGTTTGTCTTCTCTTTCAATTTTAAGATTTTAATCAAAATAGTACATGCATATAGTTATAGAAAGTAAAGTGTAAGGGGAAAAGCTCTTCCTATTTCCCGTCTCCACTGCCATTTCTGGTTCTTCTGGTATTTATCTCCTTATTTATAAATAATATACTTCCCTGTAGTTCTGTTTCTTGACTTTAGACATTATTGTTGACTTCCAGCTTTAAAAGATGAAAGTTGAGGTCACTTATGTGACTTCTCTTCCTCCTCTCAGACTACTGAGGTTACTATTGCATGTGTGCTCTGGGTTAACTTGGCCAAATAAAACCCCTTCCCCCTCAGTTCTTACTCTGTCTGCTGTAGACAGTGGCTCTTGACCCCTCTCAGCCCAGCTCCTCCCCCCGCTTCCGTCCCTGTCATGTCCAGGCTGTTTACCTGCTCTGCTAGTGTCCTGGCAGCAAGGTTGAACACATGTGCCTTCTGTTCTGTGACTGCAGCAAAGTCTTCCTGCTTTTGTCTGTTGGCTGAGTCTAAAACTTGAAATGTGATCCTCCTTGTTTACATTATTAGGACCATACCATTCCCTGTGGACTCACATACTATACTGTGATTACATTTTCATTCTTGTACAGCCTTACTTTTTACTGGAGTTTGTATTTTTTTCCCCCTTGTTTTCAGTTTTTTTTCCTACCTACCTCTTCACCATATCATTTATTTTATGGAGACTTCTTTCACTTTTATTTTTTGGTGGTTGGCCGGTATGGGGATCCAAACCCTTGACCTTGGTGTTACAACACCATGCTCCGACCAACTGAGCTAACCAGCCTGCCCGAGGCTCCTTTCACATCGCTATTTTTGACTCTTCTACTTCAGATTGGATTTGTTGGTAATCTGCCATCGGAGCTGAGGATTTAGCTCACTTGCTACTCGTCTGTAGCCCCTTCCTCAATCCTCTTCAGCACATGCACCTTCTCCATCCTCCCCTCCGTGTTGGGTCATTCCCCTTGGCAGTAGATTAGTTATTACTTGCTCTAAGTTCTCTGGATTACTTGGGGGCAGGGGGGTGCCTTCAGCCTTACTGTGGTTCTGTACTCACCTCTGTTTTTCCTGGTTGAATTAGGCTATTGCAGAGCTAGTGGTCCTGCTTTCAAAATCCTTAGAATTTGTGGCTTACAAAGTGCTGAATTGCTTTTATGTCATCGTATACCTTATTTCCCATCTGTAATGCTGTGCCGTGTCCAGTGATGCTGTTTGTGGTTTGATATGCATTTTTAAAATGCCTTAGTGTCCTGCAATTGCATTAAGTTGGAGCAAGCATTTCTACAGTAGCCTATTGACTAATAGAAACAGGGAGTGCCTGGGGTTATGTGGAATTTGAGCTCTCTGACAGACTCTGAGGCTACCTGTGTATCTCTTCAGTTAGCAAAAGGTGTGACAAGCAACCTGCCTATGCCCCAACCACCACAGAGCACCAGCCGCACCCCAACTACCCAGCCCAGAAGTGTAAGTATGACCCTGTCTCACGGAAGCTGCCGGGGAGTTATTCCCGGCATGCAGAAGGCTTGTTTTGTGTGTGTCTCTGTGTGTTTTTCCCTGTGGGCGTGTCTTCTGCTGTTCTTTTGAGTGATGGGTCTTCCTTTCCTTGTAATGTTTCTTCTTAGCTGTGCCCCTGGTGGCCACCACAAACTGCCTTAGGAAGTGAGCGAGCATACAGTTTGGCTTCTGGAGGGTGATCATTGCTCTTATCATAAAGGGTCCTAGATTAACACCAATTCTCCCATCCTGGGAGTGCCAGGATCAGCCAGCGCCCTCTGTCCCACCCATGTGAGGAGCTGGGCCCTGTAGATCCCTTGGCTGGCCAGCCTGGCTCTGCCAAGGTGACCGTGTACACGGCTCGACCCCTCTGCCATCTCTTCTCTGCCTTCCCCAGAGCTGCAGGGACTTGATGTGGTTTGACTACATCATTGTAGGATTTTCTCATGTATGGCGATGACCAGCGGCCTCACTTCCCAAAGACCATCCAGAAGAACTGAAAGCGTAGGCATCGCAGTAGGGAAGAGCATGGAAGAAGAGGTGGATTCAGGATGTTAAGAAGCATCCTTGTCCCCAGCTCTACCTACCAGAATACTTCCTCCTTTTGGTCATCGAGGCACTTGACTAAAGAGTTCTCTGCTGAGTGAATACATTACTTTGGAGATCTTTCTCATTCTTTTCATTGCTTATCTTCCAGAAACAGCACTCATGACTAAAGACACGCATGCCTTTTTACCAGAAAATAAGCAATCCGGTCCCCCAAGGCAATAGTGTGGTCCCTTCCTCACCCCCTCTGATTCTGTTTAAGCTTGACCCTCGGTTTCTTTCAACCATATAGCATCACCCCACTTCAGAAATTTAAAAAAATCCTGTCCCAGTCTGTCTGAAGTTGGTAAGTGATTTAAGTAAGATATGGTGGGATCTTATGGGTTGGCTGACAGGTGTCTCTGTCCACCTGAGCCTGCAGACCTGGGCTGTTGGATAGTTCCAGGCATCTTTGCAGACACCTCATTGGCTCAACTCCAACTTCCTTATTTCTTCCTCAGCTATTTAGCTTTTTGTATGTGTGTCCTCAAAGCCATCCTAGGTCTGCTCTGGTTCTCCATCCTTCATTGACCCTTAAACTTGTCCTTACTGGGAGCCTGTGGGTCTTTGTTTCCAGGTGGACTTAACCATTCTGATCCACATTCCTTCTTTATGATCTCCCTTGGGTGGACAAGTGGAGTTTGGTTATAAGTCTGTTTTTCAAGTTGCTTATCAATTGACAAAAGGAACCCCATCAGTAAATAGATGCATGCCAGATTTTGGTGGCTTTCTCCAGTGGCCAAGGTTGGACGCAGAAGTGCATGGGGTGCTGGGTGTCATTCAGTCATATAGTAAGGGTACGCAGTTCCAGGGACTGCACTAGAAAGGCCTTCCTTGGCCATTTTTAGTAACTTCCTCACTAATCTTTCTTCTCTGTGAGCATGACTTCCTACTGTTTTTCCAACAAGCTGTTAAATCCTAAAAAAAAAAAAAAAAAAAGTTATTCTGCCTTTGTTCTCTACAGACCCACAGATCTAGGGAAGTCAGTGGTGGCGGTATTTGAACTGTCAGTGTTTTAAGGAGTGGGGAGGGGCAGGTGGTTTCCCAGGTAGGAGGGCAGCTCATATTGCAGGATGGTCATGCTGAGGTGGAGGAGGGACAGGCTATATGTACTGAGCATGTGGGTTTACTTCCCCAGACCATTCCCGGAGTAGCAAGTCCAGTTGCTGGAGCAGCAGTGATGAGAAGCGAGGATCGGCCCGCTCTGAGCACAACAGCAGTGGCAGCACGAAGAGCCTCATCCCGAAAGAGTCTCGGCTGGACACCTTCTGGGACTAGGGGCAAATTGTGACACAAATCACCCACCCCACTATTGGCGGGGGAAACCCAGACACCAGGCAGATAGGAAACTGCTAAGACAGAACCACCACCTTCAGGCTTGAGGATTCCACGTATTCAGCCTTGGCCTGTGCACCTGGCGCCGGGGCAGCCTACACTACATGACGTCCAGCATTAGCTTTGAGCGAGGGCTGTTCGGCCCACATGAACCCTATGCTTTAGATGTAAATAATGTACAATTTGTGGATGTCATTGAGCCTAGAGTTCCTTCCCTTTTTATATTTGTATTGACTTTAACTTATAAAAAAGAAAAACAATTAAAAACCTAACAACAAAAAGAATGTTTTGATGTTGGAGAAGGGATGGTCAGTTGCCCTTCTGTCACATAGTGGAATAGAGACTGGGCCTGGGGATTGCTGTCACACCCAGGCCCTCATCCTTGGATACCCAGGGGACAGTGAGCCATTTCTGCGCATACATGTGTACGCAGCACGTTGGGATCAGGAGTTTTGGCACAGCCTCTGTGCTGTCATGGGCTCATCACATCAAGCCATCGGCCCCTTTCAAATACTACGTTATTATGTTACAAAACACAAACTCTCCGGATCAGAAGAACACAGGAGAAGCTAGTTTATTTTGTGTGGTTTCAATGATGACTCTTCTGCTAAAAGGGAAAAATCAATGTTCTTGTTTACAGAAGATACACAGAAACAAGCCCCACTCAGCTCAGTTACAGAAGAGAAGAAGAAAGTGTTAGGGTGATAAACTCCAAAACAAAGAGAGACCTTTGCTCTGCAGTTCCTCTTGACACACTCACACGCTTGGGAAGAGATTGCCATGCTTCTCGGAGGCAGGCACTGGAAAGCAAGACGCACGCAGAGGACGTTTGAGTCTGGGAGGAAGCATGTATGTATTATTTATATGACGGAATTTTACGTTTTTATGTAAGCATGAGACAAAGGCAGTATGAGAGAGCAAGGCCCCATCATGCTGTCTGTTACACTACGTATGCTGTAGCACCATTCTGTATGTTGTGTAAAACAAAAAGCATTGATCAAAGCAAAAGGTGATGTATGTATATGAGAAAATTAATTGTACGATATCATTCCAGGACATTTTGTTGTACATTTTAGTCTCGTTTACTTTCTCTTCATTGTTGATAAGAGGATACGAATTGTACAGTTTCCAGCTAGTTACCCATATTAGAGAAGAAATAAGAAGAAAGTATTAGAAGAAAAAGGAGAGAAAGAACGTTTGTCAATTGCAGTTGTCCAAAAAGAAAAAAAAAAATAGCCTAGCTGGCCTTATTTGTGAAGCATAATTGCTTTTAGCATATGGAAGTATTTTTTCACATTTTCTTTGTATAAAATTTGTATTAAACTTAAATATCTTTTTTGATGATGGTGTTTCTTTGTGACTTAGCCAGTGGACTCACACGCTATGCTCTTTTGGGTTCTTCCCTCCCTATCTCCCTCCCTCCCAATTTTTTCAGATTCTTCACCTTTTTTTAATTAAACTGTTTTGGAAAAGTGGCTTGATCGTCCTCGAATTTGCAGTTTTCCATTTGGTCGGGTGGGCTGTGTCAGGTTTGCATGACCAAACACAGGAGAAGGGGCCGGGAGAGGTCAGGAGCCTGCCCCCAGCTGAGGGCACGTTGGCGGTAACAGCCCCTACAGGGGCTTCTGGGTCAGTTGTAGAGAAGCTGGGAGGGGAGGGAGTTGTCTTTCTGTGGTCACCATGCAGGCCTGAGCTGACTAACAGGCCTTGCATGGGCAGCAGTGACCCTGGCATCACCTGCTCCTGAAGGCCCACAGGGTGCGAGAAGCCAATGCAGTCTTGAAAGGCTTCCTTTGCTTTCCAAGCAGCGTTGTCCTTTTTCTCTGGAATCCAGTGGTTCCCCCGAAAAAGATGTGCCCCACAAACACCTTTCTGCTAAGAACCAAGACTTGGTATAGCCTGCAGGGGAGTTTGGGAGCACAGGTGTAAATTCATCCCCGTGACCAGCAAATGCACATTGTGGGTGGCACTGTCCCTGCACTGAGGACACTGTGGGGACGTCGAGGGATCTGGTCCCTGTCCTCCCTGAGCTTGCATTCTACTGGGGGCAACAATCCTTCAGTCACTCAAGTATTGATAGGGCACCTACTATATGTGTTGAGCACAATTTCAGCTACTGGGGACAGGAGGGTGGACAAGGGGCCATGAGCCCTGCCATTGTGAGACTTGACTTCATTGGAAGACAGACCAGCTACAAATGTCAAACATTCCAGAACCAGATAAACTAATGTAGTAAATACCACGAACGCAGGGGTCTGCAAGCTCCAGAAAGGGTTGGAGTAAATGTTGCGGGCTTTGTGGGCCATGCCATCTCTGTCCCAGCTACTTGCCTGTGTCCTCGTAGTGAGAAAGCGGCCATGGAGGACACATACATGAATGGGTGTGGTCAGTTCCAATAAGCTGCTACAGAAACTGGAATTTGAATTTCATTTAATTTTCTTGTGTCACAAAACATTACTCATTTTTTTTCCCCCAAACCATCTAAAGTTGTAAATGTTGGGCCAGGCCGTGGCTCACTTTGGAGAGTGCGGTGCTGATAATACCAAGGCCACGGGTTTGGATCCCTATATAGGGATGGCCGGTTAGTTCACTTGGGAGAGCCTGGTGCTGACAACACGAAGTCAAGGGTTAAGATCCCCTTACCAGTCATCTTTAAAAAAAAAAAAAAAAAAAAAAAAAAGTTGTAGATGTTATTCTCAGCTCAAAGTTCATACAAAAACAGGGAATGGGCTGGATTTGGGCTGCTTGCCATTGGTTGGCCAATGCTGTGAAGGGACTAAATGGGGATGGTGAAGAGCAGGATTCCAACGGGGACCAGGCAGAAGCCTCTCTTGGGAGGGGACATTTGAGCTGACACCTGCGTGAGGGGCTGGCTGTGGGAAAATAGGGTAGGTGAGTGTCCCTGACCAGAGGGTCCAGCAAGTGCAAAGGCCCTGGGGTACGTGGGAGCTCAATATATATACATTTTAAAAGATGACCGGTAAGGAGATCTTAACCCTTGGCCTTGGTGTTGTCAGCACCAGGCTCTCCCAAGTGAGCTAACTGGCCGTCCCTATATAGGGATCCGAACCCGTGGCCTGGGTGTTATAAGCACCGCACTCTCCCAAGTGAGCCACGGGCTGCTCCAGAGCTTAATATTCTTGGTGAGTGGCAAGAAGGCCAGTGTGGCTTAGAGGAGCAAGTGAGTGGGAGAGAGTGCCGGTTGTTCCAGAATCAGTGCCCTGGTATTTCCTCCTTGATCCTTGGGTGTGTTCGTCCTCTGCGAGAACGCTAGTAGATGCGATCTCCCACCAGCGGCTGTAGAAACAGGCCCAAAGAAGCGACTAGCTCAAGGTCATAGAGCTAGTGAAGGATTCTAATTGGACTCCTATTTAAGTGCTTTTTCCAGTAGAACATTATTTGTCTTTTTTCTGGGGTGGCTGGCCAGTACAGGGATCGAACCCTGGACCATGGTGTTGCCAGCACCACACTCTAACCAGGTGAACTAACTGGCCAGCTTATTTGTCAATTTTTAAGTGAAAAAATGTTAGTTCCCTTTTATTGGGCATGCACAAGCACCCTCCCCCCTCCCTCGTTGAAGACTGGAGGTGGGGTGCACGTAGCCCATGTAGCAGGGGAAGAGGCCGGGGTGAGTGGGGTGAAGTCCAGTCACTCTCTGTCTTCTGGCACCAGCAAGCCAGGACTGTTATGGTCTCTGGGATTTTGTGCTCTCTGCTCCCTCAACCTGCCCACCCCTTCATGGCTGGCACCTTATTCTTCAGATAGTCTTTCAGATGTCACCTCTGAAGTAGCCCCCGCTCGCTCCTCATAGCCTCTGTTTCAGCCTCTTAAAATGGTTTTCTTCACATCCCTGAGCAAAGTTTACAGGCGTTGACTATTTAACGTGTGTGTGTCCCACTCAAAAGTGGGCTGTCTCTGTTCCCCACTGTGTCCCCAGGGCTTGGAAGGGCTGATGAAGATCATATAACCCCAAAGTGGTGGGCAGTGTTCCAACGCAGAGGTCAGCCTCTGACCTGTCCTCACCTGACGTGTCCCTGCACCTCCCAGCTCATAGTAGAAAGGACTCGAAGAAGTGGCTTGCTTCCTTGGTGGTAGAGAAATGGTTGCTTTTTAAAATTTGTTGAATTTTAATTTTGCTGTTTATTTGACTAGGTAATAGAGCCACATGACTCAAATTTGAAGATAGAGAGGGCCCACAGTGTAAAGTCCCTCCCTCCCAGCCACCCTGGGCTTCTTCAAGCCCCTTCCTGCCAATCTCTCAGGGAGTCTCTACAAACAAATGCAGACACATTTCTCTCTTTGTTTTTATACACAAAGAGTAGAATTTGCTACCCTTCTGTCTTGTCCCTCCTTTTTTTTACTTAACCTAAAGATTTGGGTGTGGTTCCATGCTGGTACAAGCACATCTGCGTTCCTCATTATGGGTGTGTGACGTGTTATGTGCAAAGATGTGGAGGTAGCCAGTCCACACTTGGACATTCAGATTGTCTCCAAACCCTGGTGTGGCAAACAGACCTGTGGTGTGTGTATGCACCTGTCTCAGTGAGGGTTCCCATGGTAGTCATGCCCACAGCAGCGGCACCAGAGGGTCAGTGACCAGCAAGATAAGAGGAGAAGGGCTTGAGTTTCCAGTGACCAGGCTGCCAGGCCTCTTCAGAAACCCAGTGACTCTGAATCTATGAATGAGAAGAGGGAGGGCCTGAAGGGGTCTGGCAAAGCTGGCAGAAGCTTCTATGGTCCTCGCTCCTTCCTCTTGACAGTAGCCAGGCATGGGACAGCAACGGGCTGGGACCGCCAGCCTGGACAGTTGCAGGGTGGGAGCGGAGGTGCCTTTTAATGTAACTGGCACTCTCGCCACCTGGTGGCCACAGGCAGTACTGCAGCCTGCAGAAACAGCGGGACCACAGCAGACCAGGGAGAAAGAACGTGGGCCCAGATCGTTCATTTTGGCGACAGCTGTTTACTGAGCCTTCTGTATGAGCCAAGCACTGGGGACACCGTAGTGAACAAAAAGGCGCAGTCTCTGTCCTCATCGATCTGACAGTATTAGTGGAAAGTTGTCAAATACGAGTGTAGTGTGATGCTAGGCTGGCTAGGTGTGCTGAGATGAAGCAGGGTGAGGTGGGCAGGGAGATGGCGTGGTGGGGACAGCATCTCTGAGGAGCTGACCTCTGAGGAGAAGCCTGGTGGAGGGGGCACTGAGCCGGGACATCTTGGACAGCCATCCTTAACGCTGGCTGAACGTTAGAAGCACCTGGCAAGATGTAAAAAACTAATAAATGCCCAGATGCTGTCTGCGTGCCTCGCAGAGACTCTCTTAGGTGGGGCTTGGGCGTGGGTACTTTCTGGAGCTCCTCAGGGGATCCTGATGGGCAGGCAGAGTTGAGAACCACTAACCTGGTTGGAAGAGCCTCCATCGAGAAGGAGGAGCAGATGTGAAAGCCCTGAGGCAGAGATCCTGGCGCTTTTGGGATGAGAAGGCAGGTGGAGGATGTGGGGTGTGGATGAGATTAGAGAAGGAGGGAGTGGGGTGGGGGTGCTGCGTCACATGGCGGGCCAGGGTCAGGAATGTTGCCTTGTGCCCCGAAGGAGATGGGAACCTGGGGCAGGCAATGGTTACAAATCAGCTTTACTGAGATGTAATTCACATACCATGCAATTCACCCATTTAAAGAGTATAATTCAATGATTTGGAGGTATTTTACATTGTTAATTTTTAATTATATTGTGATGAAATGTTTGTAATATAAAATTTACCTTTATTATTATTATTATTTTTTTCTAGCTGGCCTGGATGGGGATCCACACCCTTGACCTTGGTGTTATGACACTACACTCTAACCGACTGGGCTAACCAGCCAGCCTTATTTTTACCACTTTTAACTATACAATTTAGTGGCATTAATCAGGGTTGTGTTCCAGAGTTCGGCACCCATGTACCACCTTTATATCAGGATACATCGGGGCACCACCTATGTTATTTTCTTTACCCCAGGGAAACAAATGTCGCCATAGTTCTCCAAGTGTTACCCATATGGGCACGTCCCACATGCCGAGCTCTGTGCTGAGGCTTTTCATTCTGTAATCTTTTGGTCTTCACAATAACACCAGGCACGAGGCAGGCACTAATAATGCTCCCATTCTCTAGATGAGGAAGTTGAGGCTTGGAGAGAAAGTAGTGATTTGCCGGAGGTCACACGACAGATCAGTGCCAGAGCCAGGACTCAACCATACTGCCCGATTCCCCAGCCAGTGCAGTGAGGATCAGATGTCACTGTCCCAGTCGCAACAAATCCCGCATCTGCAGCATCATGATAAGTTTACAAAATGCCTTCCCATGTACCCTTTCCTGACTCCACTGAACTGCTCACTGCACTGGGTATTGTTCCACTCTTTGCACATCTCGGAAAACTGAGACTCAAGGGTTAAATGAATTTGGAAAGGTCAGGTTTTTAGTTGTAAATAACAGAATCCACTCTAATCTGAGCATGAAAGGATTTTATTACAGGATGTTGAGTAGCTTTCAGATCTCTGGGAGGGCCAGAGAGATGGGCTAGGAGACTGCACAGCCATGAACAGTGTCCATATTGCTTTGCAGGACCTTCCTGGGAAGGCTTCCACCAGCACTGGACTGGGCCCAGTCACTGTAACTCTCACTGGTGACACTAGGCATGTCCCTTCTACCTCCTTACTAGATTGTATTATTATTATTATTTTTTGGTGGCTGGCCGGTATGGGGATTTGAGTCTGTGACCTGAACCCATGATCTTGATGTTATAAGGCTGTTCTCTAACCAACTGAGTAACCGGCCAGCCCCAAGATTGGATTTTCTTTTTTTCCGTTTGGAATTAATAAATACCTTGTGGGTGATATTTTGAAGCTATGTGAATATCCTGTTTCTCATCATACTTTCACCTACTTATTTTAACATCCATTGATGATTCTTAAGAGAATTATTTCTGTGATGTTTTGCAAATGGTTTTTTAAATTTCTATCTTCTATATTTACTAATTGGAATTATATTTTGAGGATGAGCTTTCCCTTCTCAATTTGATTATTTATTCAATTATTTATTTATGTAAGTATGGATTCTTATTTTATCCTATGCATTAAAATCCATTACTATCATTATTTTGTTGCTGAAATTATTTAGTCACTGGGAGCCTCCTTCAAGTTGCCTCTTGTATCCTTTTCCCATGTCCCCCTAAGCACTTCTTTCCTTTCTGGCACCACGAGATATTCCAGGCTCACCCTGTACTTTCTCTGCTCCAGTCCTGGAATTTCTCCAAGGACCTCTGGTTCTTTTTATTGGCAAATAGTATAATAAGATTGGATTTTAAGCATCAGACTCATCAGAATCCACTTCTGCTTTCACATGTAGGTATATCTGGATTGGCTGAGCCTAGGTCTCATTGGGTGTATCCGATTGAGTGAACTTGAGTACAATTTGGGTGTATTTAGTTGGCTGAGCCTACATCTCATCTGGATGTCTGACTGGTTGAGCCTAGGTCACATGGCTACTTTCTCACTGTGAGGGAGGCTGGGAGAATGGATTCAGGCTTCTTCTGGTGCAAACTCATCAGGTGGGGAATTGTTTAAACAAAAGGCCTTGGGTTGGCAAAATGAGGGCAGCACCCACAGCTGAGCTATCCACAGTCTTGGTCAGCCATAGAGAGCAGAATTTGCCCAGCCACTGAAGCGGAAAGAATTAGAAAGTGAACTGGTCTGTGCTGTGTCAACGTGGTTAGGCGGGAACCACGCTTCCTGGGATCTCCTTCCGTAAGTGGTTCCCAGAGTTGACCAGAAGAGGAGCTGCATGAGACTGAGAAGGCAGAAGGGCAGCGGAGGCCTCTACTGTCACAAGGTTGCTGTGGTTAGATGTGGCAACAGGCAGACAGCTGCAGAGGTCCCAGTGAGCTGCAGCTTGTCCTTGCTCTCTTCTCCTGGATGTCAGCACCTGGCAGTCACAGCTGCCTGGCTGCAGAGAGAAATCCCCATCCATTTCTCTCCCAGGGCCCCCTCTGCGACCTCACTTGGGTGGCTGGACATGCCTCGTGACTCCTTAGATTGCCTGTGTGGTGACTCTAGATTCCCTTATCAACCCTTCACCTCCACGGCTCCTCCCACAATTGTGTAAAGTCTAATTCTCATAATAAATTACTTATCCCAAACTCGTGGGCCAGATCTGGCCTGCTTCCTTGATTGGACCCTGACTAATGCATTAAGAGTGTTTACGGAATCTCAAGGAGGGCTGGAGAAACCAGTCCGAGTCTGAGCTTCCAGGAAGCTGCAGTACAGGACAAGCTGCCAAGGATCAGATGCTCCAGCCGCCAGGTCCACAGCTGTACCAGCTTTGCTCTGGTCTGCACCAGCAGGTTGGCTGCCCCATGGGCAGCTGCCTTTTTCCCCACATCATCAGTACCAAGTACAGGTGTCTTGTGAACACAGCTGATTGGTGGAGACTTAAACATACCAGACCACTGGCTGAAGTTTGGGAGGTTGAGCAGAAGGAGGCGGGGGTGGGTGAGTGGGGGTGGATTGGATGTTGAACAAGCCAGTTCTCACCCAGAGGTGTGGCCAGGGTGGAACAGTTGGCTTTGTCGTCTGGCCCAGGGCTCTTACCTGCCCAGGGCACTGTTTCCCGAGTGTAGTGTAATGGGAAACTGACGCCTCCCTGGCTCAGCACAGTCCACCCTGGGACAGGTGGGTGCTACAAGGTTTGTTAAAACAATGAAGTACTGACCTTGGTTCACCTTGATGAACTGAAGTAGAAGGGAGCTCATTTACACACACAGCATCTCCAGTGTTCCAGGCAACTTATGCACATTACATCCTGATTACCTGCATTTTGTAGCAGAGGACATCAGGCTCAGAGAGACTGAGAAAGCTGCCTGAGGCTACACAGCCTGTTAGTGGCAGAAGCTGGACTCGAACCCAGTCTGATGACATAAAAATGCTTGCTGTTAACTATTACTATATCTCATCATAGTTGGAGAAGCTTTTGTATAAAAGCCACAAATTAATTAATTATTAATTAGGCACTTATTGTTTGCTGGGTCCAGTTTCAGGTGCTGGGGACACAGCTGTGCAGAAGATAGAGGTAGACACGGTACCCCATGGAGTTTGGGGTTGCAAACGCCATTGCTCCCAGGACCAGGCAGGCAATATGAACCAGTGAAACAGAATGGGGGTAGAGTTGACATAGACATTTTTTTTGGTATATTACACATGTTAGGATAGATCTGTGCATGTATTTTTTTCTTGAAACAGGTAGGCCTCTTGGTTTAGCTTTTGTTTTTACACTTTTGCTAGAAAGATATTTCTCCACCAGGAGAAAAACAGCTGACATGTGTGATGATAAATGGTAATGGATGCTTGACTTCAGTGTGTCAGGGAGACATTAGGGTGTGGTGGGGATTGTGGCAAACAGGTGAGCCTGGAGAACACCTGCAGCAGCTAAAAGTAGGGGCTGTGTGGCTCCAGCTAATCATGTGTAAATGCAGGCCTACCTAATGTTGCTTGATCATCCACTTTTTAACAAAGAGAAGTTGAAACTTAATTTTTAAAATATTTTTTAAAAGATGCCCAGTAAGGGGATCTTAACCCTTGAATTGGTGTTGTCAGCACCACGCTCTCCCAAGTGAGCTAACCGGCCATCCCTATATAGGGATCCAAACCTGTGGCCTTGGTGTTATCAGCACCACACTCTCCCAAGTGAACCGGCTCTGAGAAGTTGAAATTTTAGAATTTGAGTTAAATCTCCCAAGTTTTATATAGTTGGATCAAAGTTCGAAAAAATGTGAAGAGCAATAAAGTTTACTGTGAACCAGATCTGGCCTGTGAGCCACCAGTTTGCAGTTGGAAAGTGCTGGGCTGGAGTTCAAGCTCTGCCACTTTCCAGCTATGAGGTCATGGGCACGCCACAGCACTTCTCTGAGTCTCAGTTTCCCCCTCTGTAAAATGGGGCTTATAAAATCAATTACCTGGATGAGCTTATTTGCCATGCCTGTTTTAAACCAGTTTTTTCCCAAACCATGAGTCATGAAATTGATTTAGCAGATTGTGATCTGTATAGTTTAAAAAGCAAAACAGGGCAGGATGGAAAATTATCACAGCAGTATCAATAGGTATTGCTTTGTGAAGCATATTTTAGCTATACACACATGCATGATATACGTACACTTGTATTTATTCACACATGCATATGTAGGTTATACTGGGTCTTCATGTAACAGGCATTTCTTACGGAATGCTGTCAAAAGCCACTCTTCTAAGTGCTGTTCATGTCTGAATGCATTCACTGCTGTCAACAAATCTGAGAGGCTGGTTCTATTATCACCCCCCATTTTACAGCTGAGAAAACTGAGGTTCAGAGAGGTGAAGTTCCCACAGATAGTAAGACAAAGAGCTGAGATTTGACCCAATGCCCACATCTTAACCACCGGCGGCGAGGGCAGAGACACCTCACCTACAAACCAGAGTTCACTAAACACTCATTTTGACCAAATACCTAATGGTTGAGTTTAAAATCAGCATTTGGCTGGAGATGGATTATCACTGTCCTCGAATGAACTTCTGTATATAAAAACAAATCCCAATATTTCCCCAAGCAATTTAAACTATTATTACAAATATATTATTAAAAATTGGAACAGTCAAGATTTAAAATCGGGCAGAAGGCACAATCATTTCTGGCCCCGTGGGTGGCCAGATGGCTCTTTGAGGCCACCCACTGCCCATGCACCTCCTGCATTGAGACTGACATTGCGGTCACTGCAGAAGGTCACCTCATCACTAGCTCTTGGGCCTGAACACATTGTTGATGGTGTTGCAATGTCATCAGAGCAATCCTGCAGCATGGGCACAGCCAGAAGGAGACGCTCTTGGAATCCTTTCAAGGGAAGCCTTAACTATTGCTTGTTTCCTGGTCTGACTTCAAATAGCACCTGCTGGCGGCTGGGACCAGCTGCAGGTCACACTGCCCTCTGGTGGTCACTGGTAAGCAAAGCTTCATGGGGGTGAGCTTGCCTTAATGGGGCTGTAAAGCCCTGTGGGAAAAATGGTCCAGCGTTTTTATTCAAATTCCCCTCTACCCAGAATGAACTACAAGACCATGAGACAACAGGGATGCATCTCAAAAACACTTTGAGTGAAAGAGCCAGGCACCAAAGAGTACATTCTGTGTGAGTTCCTTGATCCAAACTATCTTGGTGACAGAAATCAGAAGAGCTGTGTGGAATGTGGACATAGATGGGGAAGGAGCACGAGGGAGTGAGCCTTTTGGAGGCCTGGAAACATTTTCCATCTTGCTCTGGGTGATGTAATTACACCAGTGTAATCATATGTAAAAATACATCAATATGTAAACTCGAGATTTAAGATCTGTGCAATGAACTTTTATGTTGATTATAAAACTGGAAAACAAAAACAAAAACAACCCCCAAATGACAGAACATGTTTAAATTCATGAAGGAATCTCATGGCTAGACAGCCTGCTTCCATCCTTTCCCCTCCAAACCAATCTCTCCACAGCAGCCAGGGTGATTTTGAAAATGTAAATCAGATCACACCACTCTCCTAATTAAAACCCTCTGATGCCTTTTCATTGGATTTAGAATAAATTCTAAACTCCAATAAAATCCAAAATCCAAGACCAACAGAGTCTAAGCAGCCCTGGCTCGGCCTTGACCTTGGACCCCATCACTTCCCGCTCCAACCTTGGCCTTGACCTCCAGCCACACCGGCCCCCTTCCTTTCCTTTGTCTCACGTGGAACCTTTGTACCTCCTGCGCCTCTCCCTGGAATGCCTTCCCCGGCCTTTCTCATCATCCTGGTCTGAGCTCAAATATCACCTCCTTAGAGGTGACCAGCCAGTCCACAGCACCCCCCATACGATTCCACATCGCCCCAGTACTTTTTTCCGGACTCCAGACACTGAAGTTACTCCATACTGCGAGGAAAGCAGCCTCTGGCTTTGAGGAAACAGCGCCATGCCGTGTATGCTAAAAGTTAAAATCGCAACTAACGAAAAGATCCTCAATGCTTTACTCCCTGGACGGGCACTAGGGGCCCCTTTTAGATCCTGAATGTTTATTATACTCATATGTTATGTATGAGTCCATTTTTGGGGGGTGTAGGGCAGGTTAGTTCAGTTGGTTAGAGCGTAGTGTTGTAACACCAAGATCAAGGGTATGGATCCCTTTCACGAGTATGTTCTCAGGATCCCTTTCAACTTTCTGAAGTTGGCTAATGTCGGTCTCCAAGATCCACCTTCTGCTCCCCGCTGAGGATCTTTCGGCCCCTGCTCTCCTGATGACCTCAGGGCAGTTGGCAGAAGGGCACTTGGATTGTGCCTCAGCCTGAAAGAAAGCCTGTCACTGGGGAGTGTGTGCTGGGTGCCTGTCTTCTTGCCTGACAGGGCTGATGAGCAGCAAAGTCTGTCTCATGGTATTGATTTGCCTGCTCTGTTGGGTCCTCTCCACAGGGAAGTCAGCTCCATAAAAGACGGGAACTCATCTTCTTGTTTTCACTTCTACATCCAGAAGTCTACAAGAGAACCCGGTGAGTGGTAGACCCTCACCTAACCTGGTGGGATGGGTGGATGGATCTGTTACAACTGCTCTGAAACTTGTTAATGGGGCTTTCCCAGGTGTCCCCAACTCTCAGACCACTGAGACCACCACTGCCTTGTGTTTGGCATTGGTGGCTCAGGGATGGGCAGAGCTTCCTGGTTATCTGATGTACAGGACAGTCTTCCTTGCTGCATCCTGCACAGCTAGTCTTTACCCAGTGCTGTGAGGCACACAGAGAAAGGGCTACTGTTGTCAAGTGGGTAAAACTATGGCTAGCACTAAGCTCCCTAGGGCCATTGACAGAGAAATCTCTAGAACTGACATCTGACCTTTAAGATGCTCCTACACATGCATTCACAATGTTCAATAGATATCTAAGACACTCACCCACTTGTCATTTGTATCTGATTGTACCAGATTCCTGGAGGTAGCTGCTTTTATTGATTTATTCTGTGTCCTTTCAAAGTTTCTTTATGGAAATATGATAATATCTTTTTTATTTCTTCATTTTTACACAAAAGATGGTGTGTGCAATTGGCTTTTTTCACTTAGTAATATGTTTTGAAGATCTTTCCAAATTGATCCATAGTAAACAATCTCATTCTTTTCTACAGCTGCATAGTATTCCATGGTGTGGACATATTGATTTAACCAATCTACTAATGGATGTTTGAGTTGTTTTCATTCTTTGCCATTACAAGGTTATAGAAAATAACTGTACAGAATTTTAATACCTACATAAATATATCTGTAGATAAATTCTCAGAAGTGGAATTGCAAGGTCAAAGGATAGTGCACTTAGAAGTTGGACAGATGGTGCCAACTTTTTCTCCTTAGGAGTTGTACCAATTTCAGCTTCCACTAGCAATGCATGAAGGGTCCCACAACTCCACCTGTACTGTGAGTCCTGAAACTTTCAGATTATTGTCAACCTGATGTGGAAAATGGTATCCCAATGCATTTGCATTTCTCTTATTATGAGTGAAGTTGAACATTTTCATATAAGTTGAAAAGTTATTTTTTGAAGTATAAAAGTTCTGTTCAAAAACTCTGACCATTTCTTTTTTTTTTTTTAAAAGATGACCGGTAAGGGGATCTTAACCCTTGACTTGGTGTTGTCAGCACCACGCTCAGCCAGTGAGCGAACCGGCCATCCCTATATGGGATCCGAACCCGTGGCCTTGGTGTTATCAGCACCACACTCTCCCGAGTGAGCCACAGGCCGGCCCCAAAACTCTGACCATTTCTAATTTGGTTGTTGACCTGTTGTAGATTTCTAAGAGCTCTTTATGTATTAGGGACATTAACTCTTGCTCTTAGCTGTGATCTGAATTTCAAATTGACTTTTGTCTCTGCTTATGTTATTTAAAAAAAATTTTTATTTTTATTTTTATTATTATTATTTTTTTAAAAAGATGACCAGTAAGGGGATCTTAACCCTTGGCTTGGTGTTGTCAGCACCACGCTCAGCCAGTGAGCAAACCAGCCATCCCTATATAGGATCCGAACCCGTGGCCTTGGTGTTATCAGCACCGCACTCTCCCGAGTGAGCCACGGGCCAGCCCTAAAAAAAATCTTTAAAGGTGGTCAAATTGATCAATTTTTTCTTTGCAAAGACCATGTCTTCTTCATATCTGGTCTGTTGTCCCTGGGACACCGCCTAATGCATATTCGATGCTCAATTAATATTTGATGAAGAAATGCTCTGTTCCAGTTGTTGGTGACATGAATGACTGATTTCCTGAGTAGAAATCAAAGCCCATGTGATATGGTAAAACTAAGAATAATACTATTTATAATGTGCCGTATAATTTGAGATGTTTTTGGCTGCAGATAACTCAGGAAGAAGCAACTTTAAATCATAAGGACAATTACTAACTCACACAATAAATTTAATCTGATTATCTTTCCTAGGCAGTTATCCTTTTAAGAATTAAGCAATGCTTTACCAATGGAAATCTGTGTTGGATTACTCCTTCCACAGCTTCTACTCTAAGAATGTCAGTTATTACCTATAAATGAAGCCAAACAAAAGGAAGCAGAGTCTAGGAATGGAGAGAAAGGGACTAAAATTTAAAGACATGTCTTGAATTCTACATTTGGGGGAGGTCTGAAGTCACACATTCCTGAACTTTTCAGTCAAGTAAGCCAATGAGTTCTGTGTTGTTTTGTTTGTTTAAGCCACTTTGATTGTGTTTCTGTCATTTGCAATGGATAAAATCTCAGTGGTAGCTCTTTGACTTCTAAATCCCTTGTACAGGCAAACCCCTTCATCCCAGAGATCAAAGCGGGACTTCTATGGGCCTCTATCCTTCTGCTGGGCTGCTCAGGACGTTCTGAAGTCATGCTTGGACTTCTGAGAAGCAAAGGGGTTATGTATGTGAGTCCTGAATAGTCCAGTTACTCGGCTTCTAAGAGCATTCTGGAGAGCAGCAGGCACTGCTGGGGAAATAGTGAAGATGGGTATCCTGGGACCACAGAATCTCAGTCATCCATCCATCCATCATCCACCAATCCACTCATCCACCATTTGCCTATCCAGCCAGCTAGCCATCTATCCATCCACCCATTCATTTACCCATCCATTCATTCACCATCCAGCTATCCATTCATTGTCCATCCAGCCATTCACCATCCATCCATCCACCATCCATTCATCTACTCACCTACCTATCCATCCAACATTCATTAAGTGTCATCTCTGTGATGGGCACTAAGTATACAGAAATGAGAAAGACACTATCCTTGCCCCCCAACAGCTGAGAGTCATCCAGAATTTAAGCTAAAATGCTTACCAGAGAGTCTGTGGACTGTTAGCTTCTGTCAGAACCAACCTTCAACATTTAGTCATCACAATAGAAAAGGAGTTGATTGCCTAGGTAGTTTAATTTCAGGGTTAAGAGTAAGAAAGTCCATGTTTCACCCCAAACCTCTTCCTGTGTGCATGGCTGAAATTCTATTATTAGTGTTTCTCCTGGAAGCCTATTAAAAGAAAAATCCATTTTTATTTATTTATTTATTTATTTATTTATTTTTGTCATTTTTTCGTGACCAGCACCGGTCACTCCTATATAGGATCCGAACCCGCGGCGGGAGCGTCGCCGCGCTCCCAGCGCAGCACTCTACCGAGTGCGCCACGGGCTCGGCCCAAAAATCCATTTTTATAAGTAACTTACTCTTTGTTTGACTCTATAAAGAGTTTTCCCTGATAGCAGGTTTTGAGGGTGGCAGGAAGGGAGGGATGGATAGATCATGATTACAAGTGGGTGCCTGTGTGGCAGGAGTGCTGAGCAATGAGGAGACAGAGGGGTCCAGGGGTATTTACCCCACTGACTTCCAGGGAGACTCTTTCTCCACTCCAGCCGGAAACCAACTCATCCAATAAAACTCCTCTGCCCATTCTAAAAGAAACCCAAGCTGGCAGATAATAGTGAGTCTGACCCAGATATCTTAGGCAACATTGGGGATTCTTCACCCCCATCTCACTGTCTAACCATCACACTTCACTTACATTTAACTGCCCATACACCTAACCATGACACCATTCTCACATCCACATGTTCAACCTTCATAGCATTATTATCAACCACCCATCAACCATCAGTCATTCCATCCATTTACCCATCTGCTGTGTATTGAATTGTGTCCCCCAAAGTTCATATATTGGAAGCTTAAATCCCCACTTTCCATCCTCATCACTTGATAAGGGTGGGAAATCCTATTATGTAATTGAAAGGTGGGGCCTTGAAGAGCTGATTACATTGTAGGACTGTGCAGTAGTGAATGGGTTAATAATGGTGGTCAGGGGCGTGGTTCTGAGGGCTTTAAAAGAAGAGTGCATGAGAGGTCAGTCTCTCTCTCTGCTATGTCTGCCATGTGAGACGCCTGGGTAACTGTTACCACCACCAAGACCCTCACCAGATGTGTTCCCTCCACTGTGGACTTCCCAGCCTCTGAAACTGTGAGCAGTAAAATTTGTTTTCTTTATAAATCACCCATTTCAGGTATTTTGTTTTAAGCAGCAGAAATGGACTAATACACCTGCCAAACAACCACCCACTCACCTGTCCATTCACTCACCCATCTGTCTATCCACATTTCCATAAAACCACCCAGGCCTTCACTCACTCAAACAATCATCCATCCACGCATCTCACCACATAACCATTTGGTCATCCATCCAGTCATCCATCTAATCATCTGTCTACTCATCCATGCACCCATCATCCATCTAGCCATCCCAACATAGTTAACCACCCATTTATTTATTTATTTATTATTATTATTATTTTTTTTAAAAAGATGACCGGTAAGGGGATCTTAACCCTTGACTTGGTGTGGTCAGCACCACGCTCACCCAGTGAGCGAACCGGCCATCCGTATATGGGATCCGAACCCGGGGCCTTGGTGTTATCAGCACCGCACTCTCCCGAGTGAGCCACGGGCCGGCCCTTAACCACCCATTTATACACCCGTCCTCCAGTCACCCAACTACCCACCCACCCGCCAATTGCTCAACCATCCATTCACCTTACCACCCACCCATTTAACCATCCATTCATCCAAATGGTATTTACCCATCCAATTATCCATCTGACTGATTCCAGTTATACCTCCATCCTTGTTCTATCTCATCTACAATGGGATTCTACTTTGTTTCGGGCTATGTGCCTGATTCTGTGGGTACAGAGATGAAACCAATAGTACCCACCCCCTAGGGAACTCAGAGTGCAGTGGGGGAGTCTTTCACCCTTGGCAATGGCTTTCTAATTATCAGATATTCTAGCTCTAAGACTCCAATTGCTGAGTCATCTCCCATATCCACTGACATCGACATCAGCCAAACAGTATCCCTGGATTTTACCAACAGTGATAGAGGCAGGGGCCTGTGTTTCTGCTTAGCATCCGATCACATGGACCCGGGTCATGCTTGGTCCTCTATGGGCAGCAACAGTGCTCAAGGTGTCCTCAGAACTTCTCCAGCTGTCCTTTCCTTCCCCTTACGCTAGACTCATTTCTCATCCACTGGAAAATGAAGCCCTGTCTTTGGAATGAAGGTCAGTTTTATTTTCCAGCCCAACCCCCCACTTCCCCCAGTTCTTTTAGTAATAGCTCCCTGATTTTTTCCTTTGGGGGACCAGCTCCCCCCATCTTTCTATGCATGAGAGAATACAACCCTAAATTCAGCTCCACTGGTAGCCCATGTCTCAGGTTTGGTCAGGAGGGCACAGTCCTGGGGCTTTTGCCAGAACCACTGTGAAGGAGGCTCTCTCTTTCTGCCTGTGTGCTTTTGATGAAAGATTCTTGAAGCATCTTTGCCACAACAGGCAAGAGCCTGCCCGAGAATTAAGGCCACACAGGACAAAGCCATTTGATCACCTGGATTCAGCTATGCCTGAAGACAGATATCACCTAAAGTTCCTGAAGACTCTCTTTCCCTCCCTCCCTTCCTCCCTCTCTCTGCTTAAGCCTGTTTGAGTTGGTTTTTATTCTTTTGCAAATGAAAAAGTCCTGAAAAAGACATAACAAGAAGCCTTAAGAGTAGTAATAAAGTAACTACACCCTACCCCACTTTAAAATGTAAACGTGGTTTTATTTAATGCCTTTTATCCATCACAAAGCATCGTTTCCTTCCCAGTGTCCCCCTCTTCCTTCCCAGTGTCCCCCTCTTCCTAGAAAACAAGATGGCAGCATAAGGCACGTGCACTGTCCACATGATGTCAGGTAGGGTCTTTAAAAACAAAAATAAGCAATAGTCTTCCCAACAGCCCCAAATCGCCTCACTCACTAAAGTTCAAAGAATGATTGTCCCCCCAAAGCACAACTTGGAGAAGAGAGTGCTTAAATTAGAACTGTGAACCACCCCACATGCCAGTTTAAAAAACCAAACCAAACCAACGACTAAGAAAACCAACAACACAGGTACAAGAGCATAATACCAGAGTAATGAGATTAGTCCATAAATTAAAAAGAAAAAAAAAAAAAAGAACCTGTCCCCTCCTCATCACCAGCCCTCCCCCCAAATCAGTAATTCCTTGCTTTTGTTCTGTGAGTCTTGTAGAAAAGTCTGGACTCTGAGACAGCTCTTTTCCCCAAAGTCACATATTCCAAAGCCAATGTTGGGTACTTTGCTTCACAGGACCCTCGTGTGGACTGGAAGCACAGCTTCTGAGCTGGTCACTGGTCATGCCCTCTCAGCTGTAAGGACCTGCCTGATGTCCAGCGTCTGGGTCTCTGGAGTTCTCAGTGGGGAGGCGGGGAAGGCGAGGGGGCCTGGGTGGGGGGTGACGCCGCCGATTCTGCTATAAATACTCCAGCTCCAGGGCGTGCCTCAGCGCCTCCAGGTCAGCGTGGCAGGATATCCGCCAGAAAGGCATGTTGTGCTGGAACAGAGAAGCCACGAGGTCATGCCCTGCTCTGGGTCCCACACTCAAGGGCCATGTGAGAAGTCAACCCAAGTCAGTCTAGCGTGCGGGGATTTCCCAAATAGTGAGGCACATAAGGTTGTTGGCAGACCCATAACTGGCCAGTACCCACCGGTATGGCCAGACCATTTCTGGTCACCCAGAGCCTGTTCCGCTGGGCTTACCCTGCACTGCCAGAGTGTTCACTGTTTGACACTCTCCCCTCTGGTGGTACCAGCATGGTCCTAGGCAATGCTTTGACATGGTATTAAATCATGCAGCGAGAAAGCTATTTCTTTTTAAAATTTTGTTCTCAATCCTGCTACTTCAAGAATAAAGACTCTGTACCGGGTAGCTGCCAAAAAAAAAAAAAAAAAAAAAAAAAAGAAGAAAGTCTCAGCTAGGGGCTAATGTGTCTTTAACTCTGTCCCCACACTTGCTCTTCTCCATGTGGACAGGCAGAGCTGGCCCCAGAGTCCTGGGCTGGCCATGCTGTCTAGCTAGAACAGGATGACGTTTGTTTGCTTTCTCTGTAGCTTTTGTTTTTATCTTTTCCGCTCTTTTACAGCTGGTGATGCTTGCTCTATGTTATTGTCGTGATATCAAGTTTTCAATTTTAAATAAAAGTGAGTTGATGGAAAGGAAAGCAATAAATACATAATAGTATGGGTGGTACATGGATATAGCAAAAATCATGACTGGTGTAGAAAGTGGTATGTTGATTATGGCAAGAAATCAGAAATGTGGAGAGAAAAATTTGTGAGACACTGCTCCAGGGTGATGGATAAAGGCCAGAGCACCCTGTGCAAAGCTCTGCTCCACCATCGCTAGCTGGGTGATGTGAGGCAGTTTGCTTTGCTGCTTGTCTGTAAAATGGGGATAACACTTACTGTATACAATTGTTGTGGTATATTCACGGTTCCTGGCACATACTAAGTGCTTGATAAGTATTAGCTGCTATTACGATTATGTACATAAGGACATATCTAGATAAATAAAGGACAAAGTCAAGAAGGATGCAGGACCAATTATGTGTGTGTGTGTGTGTGTGTGTGTGTGTGTGTGTGTGTGTGTATGCATGCATGTATGTGGAGGATGAATTTTGGGGGTTCTTCAGTAGTTTAAAAAATAATAAATAAGACTACATCATGAAGAATTGGAAAAAATCATTAAGGCAGGTGTAAAGGAAATGTCATGGGAGCCAGCAAGAGGAAGTGGCCTCTTTTTTGGTGGCAGTGATTAGGATGGGGGTGTCCAGAGGAGATGGGGTGCATGGGAACTGAACCTTAAAAGATGAATGAGAGCTTCATGGTTGGCAGGTTGCTGAAGGGAAGGGCGTCCTTGGCACGGTGTCCCTGTGCGAGCAAAGAAGCAGACACAAGAATGCAAGAGGCAAGGTGACACAGTAACACCATCATGCAGAGTGGGTGTGGCATGTGCATGCATATGTGTGCATTATTTTCCCTTCCTTTCAATAAAGTTTTTTTTTTTTTTGGGCAGCTGGCTGGTACTGGGATCCCTTCCTATTTGGATGTTGTCATGTTAGCATGTGATGCCTGGAGCTGTGGCAGCTATTTTGAGATCACAAGACAACAAGTCAGAAAATAAAAAGCCAAAGATGGTTAGGTTAGCAGGATAGAGCAAGATGATGAAAGGAGGGACTGGCTGGTTAGCTCAGCTGGTTAAAGCATGGTGTTGATAACACCAAGGTCAAGGGTTTGGATCCCTGTACCGGCCTGCAGCTAAAAAAAACCAAAAGAGATGGAAGGAGATGCTTGGTGAGTTTTTGACCCACGGAACCAACCCACAGTCCACCTCCTGATATTGTTAGGTGTGCAAGTGTTTAAATCATCATACATGGGTTTTCTGCTCCCTGCAGCCGAGAGATACTGAGCCCCCTCAAGACAGTCATTGGCTTTATTTACCACGTTAACAGATGGTGCTGGATGAATACATGGATGCCGAGAGTTGCTCTGGTAGTTCTGCTGCCTGTAAGGTTTTATGCCCACGGTTTAGAAACTATACAGGTGTCCTTTGGATTCCTGCAACACACCAAGCCCTCTCCTGCCTCTGAGACTCTGCACTTACTACTCTGCCGGCTCTTTACACAATTGTTGGTTTTCACCCTTCTGGTCTGTGGTAGGCAGAATAATAGCCCCCCAAACTGTCCACCTGCTAATCCCCAGAACCTGTGAATACGTGATCCTCACATGACAAAGGGACTGTGCAGATGTGACTAAGTGAAGGATTCTGAGATGGGGAGATTATCACGGGGGCAGGGACTCTGACTGTTCACTGCTGTGACCCCAGTGGGGTCTTCCCCACTGGTGGCACACACGTTTCATTGGAGGCACAGATAATAAACCCACAGATAATAAAGCCACTCCTGGCAAGTGCTATGAAGGAAATAGAACAAGGGATTGGATAGAAAGTGGTGTGTGTGTGTGTGTGTGTGTGTGTGTGTGTGTGTGTGTGTGTGTGTGTGCGTGTGTGTGTGTGACATTTAAGCAGACCCCAGAGGATAGAAAAGAAGGAGCCGTGCAAAGATGTAGGGGAAGGTAGAAGACACAGCAAGTGTCTTGAGCTTGAGCTTGGATTGTCATGTTCATTGCCACATTGCATGGCCTCTGGCATATAGCAGGTGCTCAAGAAATATTCGTGGAAGGAATGAAAAGAGGAAGAGAAAGAGGAAAAATGGGGGCACATTTCTCAAGCAAAGTCCTCTATGAACACCTCTTTTCTCTTTTGTTCTGCAGCTTCTAAACAATTTCCAGCTCAAGGAAAGCCAAAAACTGTCCGGCACGGGTAACAGATGCCATCTCTTTAACGCCTTCTAGTTGCCCCAGCTCCCCCACCTGTCCTTGTCCCTCCAAGCCTTCCTTTCCCTGCAAAGATGGATTCTGGTTGCCACCTGGCCAATCCTGTCCCCTTTTAAAGGGTATAATTCATTTTTCTGGGAGAGAATGAGCAAAGGTGGAAGAGAATGTCTCAGCTGCCTCCATCCCAGGCTTGATGGCTCGAGAGCGCCAGTGAATCGATCACTTGTGGAGAGGTGGAGACAAATGACCCACTAAAATGGAGATATTAACAACACTGTCAGCAGGGACAGTCAGAGCCCCTTGTCCTGTCGCCATATTTCACACTGCTCAGGTGGCTGGCAGCCTGGGCTAATGACTGCCGTTCATCAGGCTGGGAGAGCTGCTGGTGGACAGCGTTTCTCACTAATGGGCTGTGCTTCTGCCTCGGACGTTGGCAGAGGGATTTTTAGGGGAGTTTGGAGTGTGGGGGAGTGTGTCTAGTCTTCCTTGGTGGACTCTGCTCTTGTCTGACTAGCTCAGGGGTGTTAACTGACAGCGTTTGAAACTCGTAAGTCTGTCCCTCCTTTGCAGGCGTTTGGAGCAAGGCACATGTAGATTTGCATGTACCAGCTTGTCATTAACCTCTCTGAGTCTCAAATCCGTCCTCTATAAAATGGGGCATAATGATACCCACTTTACAGGGGTTTTTTTGAATTAAAGAAAATGATGATGTCAGTAATAAAGAGTAGTGCTTAAGGGAATGTAATTAGGTTGCACCCCTGGGTACCAGTCACAGCCCTGCCACATGCCAGCTGTGACTGAGACTGACCCCCCAACATCCATTTTACCTTCTCTCAGAAGGAGCTCCCCTTTTTTATGGTGTATCATCTAGGGCACCAGTTCTATAACTCCCCCTTTTTAGCTGGGCACATGGTGTCTGGGAATAAAGGCTGCGTCTTCCAGCTGCCTGTGTCCAAGGTGTGATCATGTGGTAAAAATCTGGCCAATGGATCTGAGCAGCAATGATGTCTGCCAATATCAGGCTGTTCCCCTTCCCGGGGGCTGCAATGTGGGCGTGAGGTAGTGGGGGTCATCTTGGACTTTGTGGAAGGAGCAGCACCTGGCACTGGCAGAGACACAAGCCAGAAAGAGCCTGGGCCCTGATGCTGTCACAGCCACCTGGGCAGTGGACAGGTATTTCCAGGAGAGAGAAAGCAACCTATCATGTTGGGTGCGGTCTGGCCTCACTGACAACGCACACCGCGCTCCATGGAACCTAGGCAGCAGCGGCCCTGCTGAGACCCCCACCGGCCCAGCCCCTGCTGGGGGCCACCCCCGCCCACACCCTCTGCCCCGTCTCTGCAACATGCTTCTCCCATGGGCTTTGAGCAAACAAGAGTATTGGGCAAACACAGTATTCCTGCTGTGTGTGAACTAGAACATCTTCCTCACTGGCTTGCCAGGAGCGGGGCCCCCTGTGGGTTTCTAAAGGCGGGTTTATGCTCTTCTCTCTCTTCCCAGCCCTGGAGAGGAATTACAACAGAGCTAGGGCAACCGCAAGCTCCCCACGTGCAAATCCTCAGCAGCCGGTGAGGCAGGTCCTTTGACTATCCCCATCCAACAGATAAGGAAGGGCAGCTCAGAAAGGGGGCATCATCTGCCAAAGGCCACTCAGCCCAGAATGGAAGAGTGAGGAAGCAGGGCAAAATGTGCTCCCCTGGTCTCATGTTTCTGCAGGAGCAGGGCGGGCACTAGGGTAAGGCGAGGCAGGCAGCTGGACACAGAATGTAAGGAGGCACCTCCCTGTCCTCACCCTCCCCTGGCCCTGTACTGGAGGATCAGCTGGAGACCAGCAGTTCTCCAAGGAGGAAAAGCCTACCCCCTAGCGGTCACTGTGGAAATTTCTAGAGGCATGAGTTTTGACTGTCACAATGATTTGGGGGGCACTGCAGATGGGGGCAGGTGTTGCACATACATTCCACCTGCATAATTTCCAAATGTCCTGTCAGACAGCCAAGTAAGGACAAAGCTGTTCATAATAGTTGGTGCCTGGACTCAACTCCATTTCACATTTCGCATCTAAATACAGAGTATCTCGTGCATGCTTTTAATGAAACCTGAATTTTTCAGGGGTGCAACTACTGTGTAAATCAAGGGATGTTTGTATTTTATTTTATGTATTTTTTGGCAGCTGGTGTATTTTGTTTTATTCGGAACCTTCCCACGAGTTCCTCAGCAGTTCTGAGAAAGTGCGTTACCAGCTGCAGCAGCTCACGTGGTATAGGAACAGTTGCGACCACACATCTCGTGTTTGTACATCCACAGTGGTGGCACGTGTGGGTGTGAGCACTGGGATTTTGTGCCCAAACATTTACACATTGAAGCACATGTTATTTTGAGTATAAGTGACTTTCCCTTTATTCCTCCTTGACAGTAACGTTAGATATTAATCTTTTGGACATTATGGTTGGAAGTAGGTTATGTTATTCATGAACATTTCATTTCAGGATAGTAGAAGGGGCATTTCAAAACATCTGCTGCACTGCCCTAGCAAACCCCGTCCCATCAGTGAGAAAGGAGGCGTGAGGCTGTGGCTGCTCCATGGATCTGTCATTCTCCAGGTGAGAATCAGAGGCAGGTCCAGGGTGTCAGGGGCCACAGACCTAAGCTGTGTTCTCTAGTCTGACTTTTATTTTAATCCCTGTCACATGCTTAAGGGAGAGTTCTCAGGTCTGAACTTGGAAGAGGAGAGAGGGGCTCTAGAAGCCCCCTTCAATCCTGGCAGGGCAGTGTGCTATAAGGCCAGGTAGTCTGACTGCACAGACTGTCCTCTTGGCCTGGCCAGTGTTTCTAGAACACCAGTAACTCACACAACAATTCATGTGACAATCCATGTGATTTGCTGTCACTGTTTTGGCCATATCCTTGTGTATCACCTTCATTACTATTATCTACTTAATTTTTTTCTTCTAAATTAACTTTTTTTAAAATAATTTTTTTTTGGCTGCTGGCTGGTATGGGGATCTGTGCCCGTGACCTTGGTGTTATAACAATCTGTTGTATCCAACTGAGCTAACTGGTTGGACGCAAGAAATATGCTTTAAATGAAAGTGCTCAGAATAAAAAGCTGAGTCCTACCCATGTCCCCAGGTACCTCCCTGACCTCACCTCCCACCACACCCCTCTCATGTGACCCTCCATTTTAGGCAACGCTGGCTCCAGCCTTCAGACTTTTGAACTTCTTGGTCGCTCTTGGAATTCCCTCCCTCTGATATCCACTTGGCTCACTCCCTCTCCTCCTCCTGTCTTTGCCCAGATGTCACCTCTCAGAGAGGCCTGCCTTGATTACTACCTATGCCTGCAACCTGCCCCCATGCCCAGAAACCTCTCTGTTCCCATTCGCTGCTTAATTTAAATTTTCTTCCAAGCTCTTGTTGTCACCTGAGTTACGTGTTCTTTGCCTGTCCCCAGGCTGTGAGCTGGGTGAGGGGAGAGGGCAGGGACCTGTCCTGCTCACTGCTCAGTGTCTAGGACAGTGGCTAGCATACAGTAGGTGCTCAGCTCACAGAGCTTACACACTAGCTGGAGAGTCTGTGATTAAGCAACCAATCACAAAGTGATTGCTTCATGACAAGAGAGGACAATGTCCTGAAGAAAGAATATGTGCTGCTCAGGGAAGGAGTCACAGGTCGGCCGACCCAGCTGGAAGGGTGGGGTGGGAGTGGGTCAGGGAGCTCTTCCTTCCAGAAGTATTGCTGAGGCTGAGGCCTAGAGATGGGTCTGTATGAGCTGGAAAAGGGGAGGAGCCTTCCAGGTGGAGGGAACAGCGTATGCAAAGCCCTTCAAGCTCCCCTCTCCTGAGCCCCTCTCTCTGGGTTTCATCTGCTGAGACCCTAAATATTTTTGCATTTCCTTGGGATTTGTTGCCAGGGAGGGAAAGGGGAAACCAGGTCCCCCAAATTAAGCTCTGTGACATTAACAATCCACTTCCCAGGCCTCTGGGTGGGGGGTGGCAAGCTCTCTGGGGCACCGTTGACAGGTCCAGACCCAGGACTTTGGCAGCTGTTTCTTTTCCAAGAGCGGAGCTGCGGCCACCAGAACCCCCTGCCCTCTCCTCATGGGCCTGAGATCACAAATGTGGGATTTTCTTTTTCATTAGCTTAATGCTGTCTTTATTAACTGGGAAGGGTTCCTGGAACATATGATCAGCGGGTATTACAGAAAACACACCCACGTGCACCAGCCCCCCCACCAGCTTGCCCTGACGGAGCGTCTCTGGGCTCCTGAGCAGTTGTCCCAGAAACAATCCAGGGCTACCAGGGGTGGCAGCCAAAAGCATGGAGGGGGATTTGCAGAAGGAAATTACTCAGGATGCTTCTGCAATTTGCAAGTGGGAATGGACTGGTGAGCAAAGAGCCTGGGAAGGAGAGGACCCAGCCAGCTGTGGGGCGGTGGAGGAAGTCCAGGGAAGGAGCCCTGGAAAACCACGAGGTGGGCTTCACAGAGCAAGACAGAGTGCTCAAGGCATGGGAGAAGAACGTACCTTTTTCGCTCCCTGCTCCTCTTCGACACCATCGCCGATCACGATGTAGACGGCTTTGCGGCCGAATCTCTGCATGATCCTCTCGAAGCAGCTCTCCTTCCCTGCACACACAAGGAAGCAAAGAAGAAAAAGAGCTTGTGAGGACCAGGATTGTGGTGAATAATAATAACTACTTAAGTTTGCTGTGTGCACCGTCCTTGCAAGATGCACATATTTGTCATTTCATCCTTAAGCGTTCTGAGTGCAGAGCATCCTGGAGACACAGAGAGGTTCAGGAGCTTGCCCAGGGTGACAGGGCAGGACGAGGCAGTACAGGGGTGAAAGCAGGCTCTGGAGTCTGCGCAGCTGTGTGACGTGGGAGGGATGCTGGTGATGGCTGCACAATGACGTGAATGTACTTGATGCCACTGCGCTGTCCACTAAGGCTGGCTCAGATGGTAAAAACTTTAAGTGATTTTACCACAATTAAAAAAAATTTTAAAAGTTCTAAATAAACCTGCAAGGGCACATGACTTAGAGGTATGCAGAAAGAAAATAAAAAGACTCACAGGGTCTTGTTGAAAAATCTCTAATAGCCATTTTGGGCCTGAATGGCTATAATTTTTAAAATCTAAAGGCACTTTTTATATAATGTCCAGACCTAGAAATTCAGTAAAGGCAAAAATTGCTCTAAGAAAGTGTTTCCAAAGTACTATAAGTTGATTTTTTTTTTTTTTTTTTTTGGTGGCTGGCTGGTACAGGATATAAGTTGATTTTTTGCTTCAGGAAAAAATAGGGTAAAAATTTGGTCTGGCTGGTTATCTCAGTGGTTAGAGTGCCACCTTGTAACACCAAGGTCAAGGGTTTGGATCCCTGAACTGGCTGGTTGCCAAAAAAAAATTTTTTTTTTAAAAAAAAGATGACCAGTAAGGGGATCTTAACCCTTGACTTGGTGTTGTCAGCATCACACTCTCCGAAGTGAGTGAACCGGCCATCCCTATATGGGATCCGAACCCATGGCCTTGGTGTTATCAGCACCACACTCTCCTGAGTGAGCCACGAGCCAGCCCCCCCAATTTTTTTAACTAAGTAGATTTATTTTGTATTATCGTACATTCTTACATGACATAATAAAAGAAATTAGCCCCCCAAAGAAAATCAATATTCTTTGCCTTAAAAAGAAGGTAACCAATGATTAAACAAATAATGTTAATGATTTTTAGTTATGAAATTCTTTTTTTTTTTTTTTTTTAAAAGATGACCGGAAAGGGGATCTCAACCCTTGGCTTGGTGTTGTCAGCACCACGCTCAGCCAGTGAGCAAACCGGCCATCCCTATATAGGATCCGAACCCATGGCCTTGGTGTTATCAGCACCGCACTCTACCGAGTGAGCCACGGGCTGGCCTGTTATGAAATTCTCTTACCTGATAAAAGCTCTGAGCCTGGACCTGTTTTCTTAGTTAATAAGGGAGATCAGTAGGTATTAGGAGTTAAAGGCGGGCTAGCACTAAATTGAGACACTTTCCTTGAAAGAGAATTTAAAAGGACAACGATTTTCTCTCTCTGTGGTTAAGGTTGGATTAAAGGTTATATGATGCCAAGGTTATTTGATGTACCACCTGAATGTACCATGTTGTGGTGGGAGATGTTCTCCTCTTCTTCCTTAGTGATAGAATTCCATGAATTTTAGCTGGGCTCACAGTCACTCAGCTATGGACTACATTTCCCAGCTTCCCTTGCAGCTAGTTGTAGCCATGTGACTAAGCTGGGGCCAATAGGAGATGAGTAGAAGCAATGTGCTCCCCTTCTGATCTCGGCATTAACATACCAGATGTGCATTACTCCATCTTTTTTTTTCTCCTTCCCATAAGTTGGAATGAAGATATAGCAGAACTCTGATTTGACCTCATGCATGAGAATAAAACCATAGGGAATGGTGGAAAAATAAAATGAGAAGGAGATGGGTTTTTTCCTGAATGACTTGGAGCACAGGGTCACCCACCAGCCTGGATTACTCATCTGTGTTCTCTTATGTGAGGGAGAAATAAGCATGGAATCTTACGTAAGCCCTTGTACTCAGGGTGTGTTTGTTACAGCAGCTTTGCATGTATCATGTACTAATACACACACTTTTTTTTAATTGGAACGTATTGATTATATATATTTGTGGGGTATAGAGTTATATTTCAATATGTGTATACAATGTGTGATGATCCTATGCATATTCAGCATTGCAAAACTTAATCATTTCTTTGTGATGAGGACATTTGATCTCTCTTCTAGTAATTTGATAACATGCAGTAAGTTATTGTTAATTATAGATGCCTAGCTCAACTGTACATCAATAGAACTTATTTTCCTATCTAGCTGTTTTGTGTCAATTAGCTCTCCCTCTTCCCACCTCTAGTAACCACAGTGCTGCTCTCTCCTTCTGAAGGTTCAACTTATTTATTTATTTTTCAGCTCCCACATATGAGTGAGCACATGCAGTATTTCTCTTTCTGTACCTGGCTTATTTCACTTAACATAATTTTCTCCAAGCTCATCTGTGTTGCTGCAGATGCTAGAATTTCATTCTTTTTTTATGGCCGAGTAGTATTCCATTGTGTATATATACCACATTTTCTTCATCCAGTCATCTATTGTTGGACATTCAGGTTGGTTCCGTATTTTGTCTATTGTAAATAGAGCTGTGATGAACACGGGAATACAGGAATCCCTTTGATATGATGATTTCCATCCCTTTGGGTATATACCCAGTAGGGGGATTGCTGGATCATAAAGTAGACATATCTGTAATTGTTTGAGAAACCCCCATACTGTTTTCCATTATGGCTGTACTAATTTACAGTCCCACCAACAGTAATACACACATTTTGGAAAACTGTGGTCCTAACCAATTTCTCTAGAAGCAGAGGTTAAGGCAAGTGGGTTGTGAGGGTTGTTTTGTGTATCTAAATCATGCCTGTGGACAAGCTCTGTAAACCTCCCTAGTGCCATGTTCCCTAAACATCCTATTCTCGGGATGGAAATCAAACCCCACCTCCTTCCCTGCACCCCCCGAGGTCTGGCTTCTCCCCACCTGTCTTGGTTGCACTGTAGATGTTCTCAATAGGAAACACGGAACCCAGACCATACAGCAGGACTTTGGCCAGGGCAGGAATTAGTTGAGTGGTGGTGACCAGCACATTGACACAGTTGGGCCTGAGGACAAAGGAGAAGGCTATGGGTCAGAATTCAGAGGTACAAGAAGGCCAGGACTCCTCACCCTGCAGCATGAGCCTGGAGTTGGTGGGAATTCTGGTGGGGTGTGGAGATTCTGGCTAAATCGTCTTCGGGTGATAGGGCCCACAGATCCCCCAGCTATTCTTCTCTTTTAAGCCTGAAGCTCCTGACATTGAAATGTATTATTGGTGTAATACATTTCTTACTTAAAAAGCAAATGTGTATTACAAGGGCCGCACTCTTAAATAGCTGCAGGAGCCTGTAGGCAATGTAAATGAGTGATACGGAACAAGCGCAGGACAACAAGTGGGGACCGGGGTAAGCTGGAGAGCAAGTGCCAGTTCTCATCTTTTGAGAAAATCCAGAAGCTTGGAAACCTGCTGGGCCCTGATGAGTCTCTGAAGCTATTTGCTCAGCTATACTACAAGGTGTCCATTGTGCCCTGCACACCTAAGATTTGACAAACATCTGGAAAGTGTGCAAGAATGTGGGGAATCTAATTCCCCCAAGTGTGGAAATGGAGGAGCCACCACAGTCTCCTGGGAGAAAGTTCAGTGGCACAAAGGAAAATGGGGCTCCCACTTGCCGGGAATTGATGAGGTTTAGTGCCTTCAGGGAGTGGGTCAGCCAGAGGTCTGTCAGAGCTTCCAGCTCGGCTCTGAGCTGTAGCCAGGTCTCTCTTTTGGGAGCTCCTATCAAGCCTGTGAACAAAGGAAATAAAGATGTGGTCACCATTTTAGAAAGGTCTGGGGCTAGAGTTAGGGAAGAGGAGTCCAGCTACTGTTCCCTGAGGGTTCAAATTAGATGACACCCAAGGTCAACTTCAACCCAGCAGCCCCTTTAAATCTTATCCTGGGATTGACTGATTGATTGATCAGTCCATCCACTGACTGATCCATACATCCATCCACCCATCCATTCATTTGTATATCCATCCACCCAATTATCCATCCATCCATCCACCCATCCATCCATCCACCCACCCACCCATCCATCCACCCACCCACCCATCCATCCATCCATCTGCCCATCTACCCACCAACCCATCTACCTACCCATCCATCCATCCATCCATCCATCCATCCACCCACCCGTCCACCCATCTTTCCATCTATCCAGCCACCCATCTATCTGTCCATCCATCCATCCAAGAATTCAGGAGTGCCTTCTATGAGGGCACTTCAAAAAGTTAATGAAAAGATTTGTATTGTCTTTAAATTCTATTTTTCCACAAACTTTTTGAAGTACCCTCATACGTGCTCGATATTGTCATAGGCACTGAATACACAGAGATAAACAAAAGGTGCAGATTATAGAGCTTATGCTGTTATGGTGGAGGCAAAGAATTCATAAAATAAAAAATAATAATGACTAACATTTACTGAGTACTTACTATGTGTGGGGCCCTGTACTTTTAACATGATTTATTTAATTTCATTCTCACAGTGACCCTAGAGGTGGCCGCTATTTTTATTTCTATTTTTTAGGTGCAGAAACAGGCTTTGTGACTGACTGTTTTGCTCACCATGGGGACAGGCGTGGCACCCAGGCAGTTGACCTCCAGGACCCACTCTATGGATGTTTCTTCACCTGACTGGCATTCTCTCAGCCTTCGATGACCGTAAGATAAAGTTCAGACCCCACAGCATGATCCTGCCCCTACTTAGTGGCCAATCTCATCTCCTGCTACTGCCCTGATGTCCTTTCCTTCTGGGCCCAGTGGCCTACTCTTTGTTCCTTGAAACGCCAAGGGTGTTCCTGCCTCAGAGCCTTTGCACACCTCTTTTTAGAACCTAGACCCCTCTCGTGATCTCACCTACCCTTTTGCCTGGCTAAATCCTTCACACTCTGCATTTAGGCTTCATCTGAAATGTCATTTATTCTGGAAGGTCTACCTGATCCAGTCTGGAGGGACCAGATAGTTTATACTCTCCCAGCACACTGTGCCTCTTCTTCACAGCCCTCTCAGAACTATAATTTCAAATGCATCTGTGTGACTGTGTGTTTGGTGTCTGCCTCGGCCATGAAACTGTTGGGCAGGGACCAAGTTGGTCTTGTTCACCACCACAGCACCAGCCTCTGCAGCAGGAGCTGGCACGTGCTTGGTGCTGAGTCAATATTTGTTGAAGGAAGAACGAATTCACTGGAACAAAATCCTGCCTTGTGCCTGTGCTATTTTGACATCATCTTCTCCACATGCTCTGATACTGGACCTCAGCTGTCCATAATCCTCCCCGAGACCAGCAAGGCCCTGTGTGATATAGACACGCTGGCTGTTTCACCCCATCCCATACCACCTGCCCCTCGCTCCAGTGGCGCTGACCTTTATCTTCCTGAAACACATCAGATGCCTGTGGTCTTAGGGATTCTTCATTTGCTGTTTGTGGTAGACGCTGCTAGTTGCTTCCCACGATCCATTCTTCTCTTTAGTAATTAATAAAAATATAAAAAAATCTTCTCATCAGTAACATAACCCCTGATTTTTAGGTGGTTAAAAGGCTACATTCCTTGGCTTCTATCAGAGCTAGGTGTGGTTATGTGACTAAATAATTGGCCGATGAGAAGTGGAAGTGTCAGGCTTTTAGAAACTGTCAGAGAGGACAGAGGCCTGTACTTATTTGCGTCCTTCCTCCTTCCTGCTGGCTGAGATATTATGGCTGGAGCCTGAGCAGCCACTTTGAACCATGAGGTCGGAGCCATGGCCTGGGCATGGTGGAGCAACAAGATAGAGGGAGCCTGGGCTCCCAACACTGTGGAGTCCTTTGCCCGCTCTGGGATGCATACAGTGCTTGGATGTGAGAAAGAAAAAAATTTCTAGCTGGTTTAAACCATTGTTATTTTTTTTGTCTTCTTTTGGGTACTTTTAAATTTACACACACAGATGAATATAAGCCTAATAACAGGTTCACTCCTTCTCTGCCTGTACTGGTCATTCCCCAACTCAGGGCATCTGGTTGTCATCATTTAGAAGAAAGTCTTGCCTCCCCACTCCAGACTCTCCCTGCTGTATTCTTCTTTCTTATTTCCTTCATAGGTCTTATAGTTCTCTGAATTTGAAGTTATTTGTTCACTGGCTTATAGCCTGTCTCCTCCACTTGCTGAATAAACTCCTTGAGGATAGGGGTCTTGTGCCTTTTATTCACTTATGTATCCACAGACCGAGCCCTTGACAATGAACACATGAATTAATGAATGAGCTCCTTATTGCTCCACGAGTAAGGAGATTAGTCTATAAACTTTTTTTTTTTTTTTAAAAAGATGACTGGTAAGGGGATCTGACTTGGTGTTGTCAGCACCACGCTCAGCCAGTGAGCTAACTGGCCATCCCTATATAGGGATCTGAATCTGTGGCCTTGGTGTTATCAGCACCACACTCTCCCAGGTGAGCCACGGGCCGGCCTCTATAAACTCTTTGAAAGTACATGGCCTCTGGTTTTCCTTTTTCTCTGCACCCTCCCCACAGCCCCTTAGCCGGGGCCCTCAGTAACAGTACAAACTCACAAGCACACAGCACTTTATAGTGTACAAAGGGCTTCCCCATGCATGCAGCTTGCAAAGCTAGCTGGTCAGCCCTCCGACTTTGTTCCACGCAGGAAGGGTGCTTCATGCTGTGATTGCCCCTCCCCTAGGCTCCTGCCTCCACTGCTCAGCCTCCTTCCCACCTTTCCTAGTTAACAATGGCAGGACTTAAAAGTGCTTCTTCACGTCAGGCGCTGTTCTAAGCACTTCCCTGTGTGAATCTGCATTGTCCTGGCATTAACCCTACCAGAAGGACAGCATTGTGAGCCCCATTTTACACACGAGGAAGCTGAGCACAGAGAGGTCGAATAACCTGCTCGGGGTCACACAGGAAGTGGTAGAGGAAACTCAGGCAAAGGCCTCTGAATCCAGCCACTGCTTCGCAGATGTTGACTTGTTCAGCATTTTCTCTTTTCATCCTGTAGTTTGCAGATGTCTCTTTTCTGAACACACCTTCTAAAACCCCTGGGCTCCTGGGGTCTGTGGTGCCCCCAGGTTGCAGGCCGCAACCCTGCCCCTGGCTAGCTCTGTGATGCAGGAGCAGCTGGGGCGGGGAGTGTCTGGCATCCTGCCAGCTGTGGGCTCCTCGCTTGTTGACACTTTAGGTAATTTCCCCTCAGCTTATGAGAAAGCAAAGCAGCCTGACAAAGTCCTGGGCATCTCCTGGGCCTCAACGTGGATAGGGAGCAGGTGGCCTCCATTGGCCAACTCCACCCGTCTTCCCTACCCAAGCACGCCAGCTTCCCTCCTCTGTTGGTGCAGGGGTAGGTGAGCAAGCAGGGCTGGCCCTTCTGCAGTCGACAGACTTGCATGTGAGAGGCCACCCACCGAGTGTGGCCCCAAAGGGCAGAGGTGGTGGAGCCTGGGACTCTGCCGTGGCTCTTCCGCCTGGGCTGTGTAATGTGGGCAGGTTACTTAACCTCTCTGATCTCAGTTTCCACTTTCATAAACCATGGATGATAAAAGCATTTATCTTACAGGGATGTTGTGAGAAGTAAAGGAGCTATTACAAAACAGAGCCTGACATAGAATAAGTGCTCAGTAAACATTAGCAGTTGCCAGCACTACACTCAGCACATGAACTGCTTTAGGACTGTGGCCATGGATAAGACGGAAAATCTGTCCCAAAGAACTGATGGTCTAGCCAGGGAAAGCAGAAGACATAGGGGAACCCAGAAGACTCCCAAGCAAGACTGAAAGGAACTATGGTAAATGCTGGTGGTAAATGCTACCATTTATTGAGTGCCTGCTGTATACCAGACACAGAGTTGCGCTTTTCGTATGCATTGACAATAAACCTCTCGATAACCTAGGGAAGCAGAATGATTTTTATTCCCATTTCATAGACCTAGAAGCTGATGCTCAATGAGATTATGCATGTTGCCTAAAGCCACATAGCTAGAAAGTGGCAGAGCTGGGACTGGAAGCAGGTTCTGTCCACTTTGAGAACTGGGGCTCTCCTCTTTCTGGGAATGTAGGGAGGAAGCCCTAGAAGCTTTGGGGCCAATGTGTATATAGCAGACACTCTGAGCCATCTGCTCAAACCTTCCCTTATGGGCTAGTAGCTGGTTCCAAGCATTGTGACAACCAGGAAGACCCCCAAATGCCTCCTTGAGTGGGAGCAGTGTCACCTCCCATTAAGACCCCCTGGACATAGAAAAGTCCAGGAATTGTGCTCTATGGCCTGGCCATTGCTGAGCCAACCCTGCCTCCAGCCCCTTCCAGACTTCTTGCTCAGTGTGATGAACATACACTGTCCTGCAGCTGAAGCCGGTGGTTCTCATCTGGGCTGCACATCAGAACCCCCAAGGATCTCTATGAATCTTGATGACCAGGCTGCAGCCAGACCAAGAAAACGAGAAAAAGAAACTTCTCAGGTGGTTCCAAGACGAGCCAAGTTTGAGAACCAGCGACTTCTAGTGCTTCTTCGGCTTCGACACCTCCACACTCACCTGGGATCTGGTTAAATATGCAGATTCTGAGTCAGCTGCCTGGGACAGGGCCTGAGACGATGCATTTCTAACCAGCCTGGTGGTGATGCTATGTGGCAGGTTCAGGGACCACAATCTGGGCAGGGAAGGAAGCCTTCGGTCCTCAAACTGTGGCCAGCATCAGAATGGCCCAGAGGGCTTGTTCAAACCCAGATTTCAGGCCCTACCCCCAAGTTTCAGATTTGATAGGTCTGAGGTGGGGCCAGCGCATCTGCATTTCTAACCAGTTCTCAGGGGCCGCAGCTGCTGCTGGCCTGAGGACCACGCTCTGAGAGCCTCTGGCTGTGGGGAAGAGAACTCGGCCCCATGTGCCCCCATCGTGGCAGGGGGCGTAAACCGGGACATGACGTGTCTTCTATTCCTCAGCTTCCTCGCCCTCAGCGTGAGGTGATACAACACCAGTACCCATTCTGGAGGGTGGCATGAGGATCGCGTTCCATGAGCTGGAGCCTAGAGCCTCTCGGAAGAGTGCTGGCACCAGCAGGTGTGACCTGAGCAGCAGTGCCCTTCCCTCGGCCGGGGACCCCGGGGTGCCCTCCCCGGCCACTCACCGCCCACGTTGTCCCTGTAGGTGTTGTACATCTCCTTCACGCGCCGGTAGCGGAAGGCCAGTTTCCTCATCCAGTCCACGCCGCCGTGGACACCCGAGCCCAGGCACAGGTTGGCTCCTGGGGCCGAACTGTGGAACCCGTCGGCGGAGAAGTTGTAGGTGCTGCAGAGAGGACAGGGAGGGGACAGCGTTAATGCGGGAGCTGGGGCCATGGGTGGGCCTCAGGGCGTCCACAGGGGGCTGTGGACATGCATGTGGGGAGGAGCAGGACCATGGCTTTCATGAGTGTCCCAAAGAAGGGCGGTGGCTTTCCCTCTTGCCTGATCAGCACCCGTTTTCCTCTCTTTTGGCATCCAATAGCATCTTTAGTTTCTTTTGGGGAACTATGGCTGCCCCTGCACTCAGTGGCCAAGCCAGGGAAAGCCTGTCCTCCTTCCCCTTTAGAATTTGAAGCTGAAAGGGAATGCCACAAAAATGGTTGGAGCTGGTTTGTCTTGATAGAAGAGTCCAGAAGAAAATGTCAGTTAGTTCCTGCTACTTTGATCCCCAAATCTGCCCTGGTTCACACCCCTTCTAAGGCCTGGCTGCTCACTCTTTCTTCCATTCTGTGCACAACTCCAAGTCCTTCCACAGAAATTCCCTATTTTAATTTTATTTTTATTTGTTAAATTAGGCAGAGTCAATTACCCCATCGACTGGTGCTTTGCAGGTATAAACCCTGACCTTGAAAGAAGCATGTTAGGATAAGAAGTTCTACCTGTGGATTGGGACATTTCAGAAGTGACACAACGTTAATGACAGAAGTGGCAGCTGGGAGGAGGGGAAAGAGGAGGCGATTCACCTCCAACAGCAGGTGGAATGTGAGGATGGAAAAAGAAATGCTCAGTTCTCCGGGGATGCCATTTTCCTTCCTTCTACCAGTAGCTCTGCAGGTTAGCAAAGCCACAGGGGCCACACGTGCTGTAACAGTTATGATGTAATGCCACGAGGAAAACCTGGTGTGTATGTACAGTGTGACCAAGAGCCTCTAGGACAAACGGGAAGGTCTCTTCTGAGAAAAAAAGGGGTGGAAATCACGTCAGCATGGAAATCACGACAGCACCTGGGCTGTCTCAGGGTGTGGGTTTGGCTGATTTTTTTTTCTCTTCATATTATTTTGTTGTTTCTGCATTTTCTCTAATGAGTTGAAGAGCAGAATGAGAAAAAATTTATTTGTTGAAAAGATGAGACCCAAGAGGAATGAAATAACAGTTGGAAATTGTGTCTTAAGTACCTCCAGAGTGATGGCCCTGCTGCGGCCGACAGGAGGGAGTTTCCCGAGGGCGCAGCATCGGGTCTTTCTCCCTGTGGAGGGTGAGATGTGATGAGCACCAGGACACAGTGGAATGGGACGTGGTGCCCGTCACTCACCATTCTGCAGCTGGGCTCAGCCTTACTCTGAGCAGAGCCCAGGCCTTGCTGCCTGGATAGAAAACTCTTCCCAGGAAGAGGCTTTGGTGGTGACAGCAAAAACCCCTGCAGAATCCACAGAAATGCCTTGAGTGGTGTCACCAGCTCAACTGCTCATTTCACCTTGGGGGCTCCCTGGGGCAGGCCGGCCAGGTGGACCCTGGCCCTTATGACTCAATCCCAAAGGCCTCAGATGTAGGCCCCGGTGTTCTGTCCAGAGCAGGTTGTGTGGACAGTCACAGAGAAACACCGACAGGGCTGCAGAAGTTGTTCTTCAGGTGTCTTTAAATTCTTGCCCATTACTGGACCACAGAGCCTGCTGTTCAGGGAATATGTGTGTGCATATGTATATATGTACATATGTGTATATATGCATGTATAATGTGTATTTATGGATAAGTGTGTGCACGTGCATGTGTGTGCATACATGTGTCTACGTGCATATATGTGTATATATGCGTGTACATATGTAGTATAATGTATATATGGATGTGTGTGCCTATGTATATACGTGTGCATGTATGTATATGCATATATATGTGTATATATAAGAATGAGTGTATATATGTGTGTATACATGTCTGTATATAAATATTTGTATGTATATGTATATATGAGTGAGTGTAAATATGTATCTATGTGTGTATCTATTTGTGTATATATATACATACATATGTATATAGGCACAAATCTATATGTGTGTGTATACATATAACCCTATAATAATTATTTTTAAATTTTAATTTATTTTTTTATTGTACATGTTTATGGGGTACAGTCTGCTGTTTCAATACATGCATTTATTGCTTAATGATCTAATCAGAATAGTTAGCATATCTATCACCTAAATATTTATCATTTCTTTGTGGTTATAACATTCAAAATCTGGTTTTCTGGCTATCTTGAAATATATAATACAATAATATTGGCTATTGTCACCCTAGAGCTCCAGAACTTATTCTGCCTATCTAACTGTAACTTTGTGACTTTGTACCAGTCTACCAACTTTTTCCTTGTCCCCCCACCCCCTTCCTTTTCCCCACCTGTGGTAGCCGTTATTCTACTCTCTATTTCTCTTTTTATTTTTCTTAATTGACCCATGATAATCATATATATTTATGGAGTACAATATGACATTTAGGCGCATTCATACTGTGTGCAGTGATCATGTCAGTGTGGTAGTGCATCCATTTAATCTATAATTAATTTGGACTAGCACAATTATATTGCAGATCATTGCCTACTGTGATGGGACATTTCTGAAAACAGAAAAGTCTATAGATTTCAAGTGACACAGAGCTTTCAGTAAAACCTCAACTATTATAAAATTAGATTCCTTTCAAGAATACTACAGCGAATTTTTCTGCAGATACTCTGATGTTTCCTATCAGTCAAAAATACTTCAATTGTTATTCATGTGGAAGATGTCAAGGGTGTCAGTTTGTTAAAGGTAAAAATTGGAAACCATCTTTTTTTTCTGACTCAGTTTTGTTGTTTCTTCATTTTTTAGTGTATGGGAGTCAGGAAACTAAGAGTGGTGTAGATTCCTCTTGACTTTGCTTGACTTTGACCTCCTACTTGGCTGTGCAAGGGGTGTTAATATGCGCTGCTGAAGTTTACTTTACCAACCAAGGACAAGCAGGAGAGGGACCCAGAACCTGGAGGGTGATGCTCCGAAGGAGAAGCTGGAAGGCACAATCTTGGTTGCAGAAGAATGCCAAATAGGTTAAAAAGACTACATTCCGGGAAAACCTCTGAATGGGGTGCTCCATCTCACTCGGTGCTGTCTGCAGTTTCCCCAGTGTCAGAAGTTGCTGCCAGCTGAAGACACACTCAGAACAGTCAAGGTGCCCTTGGATGAAGCCAGAAAGGCTTTCTACTTTTTCCTATATCATCCAGGTCACGAAGTTGTCTTCCAGGGTAATTGAAACCCGCGTGGATATGTGGGGCATGGGGCGTGGGAATGGAAATTGAGGAGTGTGTGAGACGGAATGGGAGAGAACGTGCATTAACCTGTGTCACTTTGCATGGGCATTTGTGTGAGTGTGAGTGTATATAAAATCGGGGACACAAGTAAGTCATCATGCGAGAAAGTAGTTCGAGATGTTGGGAATATGGGTGATCATAGTTTTTCTTCTCTGCTGTTTATAGAATTGCTCAAATTTTTAAAAAGACCCATAGAGAATATATGCCTGTTCCAATAACTTGTTTGCACAAACGCTTCCCTTTCCCCACAAGAGATGCCAACGGGTTTATCACGCAGACATGCTGCTCAGCTTGCCCCTTGGGTGGTGAGCAGGGGTGAAGGAGAAATGAAATATATTCAGCTAGTAAAAGGGGGCAGACGTCTAATCGCAGGTGTAGACAGCCATTTATCAGGGACTCAGTCTGTGCTGAGCACTTTTCCAGCACATTCTTACCCCAATGACAAAGGGGCCATGGCTTTATCCCATCGCAGACCCTTGGCTCCAGAATCCACACTTTTCACCGCCATATAGTCCTCCTGTCCAGTGTAAGGATTCTCATCTTACTAGATGATTTATTCTTGAAAAACTGCATACTGACTATAAACTCAGAGGATACCCTGAGGAGATGCCTGGATGTTCTGTCAAGAGAGGGAGCCCCCCCGTGGAGCACAGGAAGAGGTGTCCAGGATGGACAGAGGCACTGTTAAGAGCTTGGGCCCTGGAGCTGGGCTGCCTGGATCTGAATCCTGCCTTCCCTACTTGCAGCTGTGTGAGTTTGGGCAGGTTGCATAACCTCTCTGTGCCTCACATTCCCCAGCAGTAAAATGGGAATGATGGTAAGAGCCTCCGCCTCCTGGGGCTACTGTGAAGTGCATGTAGGGTTCGGGACGGCACACGGCACAGAATAAGGGCTCCATGAAGACCAACTCTTACTGCTCCCTGAACAAAGCAAAGCAAAACAGGGCATCTGATGCCTGGTAGGTACTCAATAAACAGCTCTTGAACTAATTAAGTGGGGAATTTGGTTGCTAGGGGAGAAAACACTCTTGGACCGTGGGTTCTTGAAGAATTCTCTGAAGAATACTCAGAGGACTATTGTTCTCAATTCCAAGCCTGCTAGCCATGGGGGGGGGGACACTTCATAAAACTGGAGGAACCCCGGTCGCTCATCATCTTAAAAGGGAGAGTGGGTCCCAACGATGACTTCATGGAAAGGACACATTAACACTGATGTGGGGTTTATTGACTCCATAAATTGAGAAGCCCTGGCTGGCTCTGGGGCCTGGAAGGGATGTTCTGAATGGCTAATTAAAATGAAGTGGGCCTCTGCCCACCTGTCACTTCTGACTGTGCTGGGCTTTGAAAAGACTTGCAGGGCTCAGCAACAGAGACTTTGATTTCTGCTTTTGGAGTAAGTTAGGAGACACCTTGGAAGCAAGAACTAAGTGAAGTTACAATGACTGGTCTCTTAACCAAAACATTATTTGGTCTAATAATATTTTTGATGGGTCTAGAGGTGTTGAATTGTGACAGTTTTGGATAAGCACAGATTAACTATGGTTCCATTTTTATAAAGTTTTCCCAGGGGCAGGCTTGGAACATTCCAGCCACATTCTTCTGAAAGCTGTCTTGTTTTGAGCAGTTGGGTACCTGCTCGCTGGAAAATGTCCCCAGTTTTTCCCTAGAAACCAGGCACACCACTTATTCATTCAAGAAAATTTTTTTTAGAATCTTCTATATCAATTTTTATATGAAACAATAGATGTACGCTAATGAATACAATCACACCTTTGAAAAATGTATACCAAATTCTTAATGGTAGTGATTTTGGGAGGCGAGGTCAGGGGTGGTGTTTGAATTTTTACAGTATGCATGTATTACTTTAGTAAACAGGGGAAAAAAACCCTGGTGAGATAAACACAAGCAGAATTCAGTGATTTCAGGTGATGTGGAAGAGGTTGCAGGGTGGGGAGGTGGGGTTGTGATTTCTGAGTTCAAAGAGATGCACATCCCAGTTCTGGTAGAAGGCGGGCACGGCTTCTCCTGATAACCAGCCCTCCCCTCCTGCCCCACATTCTAGTGACAGATGACCTTGATAATCAACCAGTAAATCAAGGAGCGTTTTTGACACCCCACATTCCCACCTTAAATCTTGGCCATTGTCATCTGATGAGACGTCATCGACATGGATCTGGTCACAATCCTATGGACAATTTGACAAGAAGAGGAAAAGAGAAAGAAACGTGACTGGTTAGTCTGATGTAGCTTTTAAGAGCTGGCTCATAAGCTGAGGGTTTGCATGAGCACTGGACTGGGAGTCAGCAGTTTGGGTTCTAGTCTGGGCTTTGCCACTAAAGGCTAGATGTCCTCAGGTTACGTCTCATCCCCTCTTTTGCTTTGGTTTCCTTAAGAACGAGCAGTTTGGCTATAAGGAGGGGTGACCATATAATTTATCATCCAAACTGAGATAGTTTTGCAAGCAGAAGGGGATGCTATTAATATTACATTGGGGGGGATAGGTGCAAACTGGGACCTCAAGCCCCCCAGGTACTCCAGGACAGATGGTCACCCTAGCTATAAGGTGGAAGCCTTTGCCTTGCTCAAGGTGATTCCTCTGCTTGGAATCTCTTCTGCCTGCATCTGCATAGTGAGCCCTGTATTCTTCAAGTGTCAGCTTCCGGAGATGCACCTCCTATGTCCTATGATCTGTGATCATCACTTACTGAGCACTTACATGTGCAGGCACCATCCTGAGGGCTTGTGATTCAATGAACTCCAATCACATGCTGTTTTCCACTACCCATAAGCCTCCTGGTTTTCTTTGGGGAAACACCTCTCTCTGTGGTTGGGTTTGATGAAGGAAGGCACATGACCCAGGCTCAACCAATCGGAGGGACCCAGGATCCCTATGGCCACCATGACTGCTTCAGAGATGAGCGTGTGGTCTAAGGTGGGCCAATGAGAGTCAGCCCTGGGACTTGGGCTGGGACTTTTGGGAAGGAGGAGCTCTCCTTTCCCTGGGGCTGCGGAATGGTGGGCTTAAGTGTGGAGCTGCTGAGGAAAGTGGGTCTGAGAGCTGGAGAGAGGGATGCAGTCCCAATCACATAATACCCTTTGGATCTAGTCTCAGCTGAAGCTAGTCCATCCCTGACTGTGGTGGGCTGAATAATGGACCCCCAAAGATATTCAAGTCCTAATCCTTAGATCCTACGAATATGTTACTTTAAATGGCAAAAGGGACTCTGCAGTTGTAATTCAGTTAAAGATCTTGAGGTGGGGAGTTTATGGTTGATCATCACGGTGGGCCCTAAATGTAATCACAAGGGTCTTGTAAGAGAGAGGCAGAGAGAGATGTGACTATAGAGAAAAGAAGGTGATTGGAGTGATGTGCTTAGGTCAAGGAAGGGGCCACAAGCCAAGATACACAGGTGGCATTAGAATCCAAAAAAGGCAAAGAAACAGATTCTTCTCTCAGAGCCTCCAGACAAAATGAGCCTTGCTGATACTTTCAGTCCAGTGAAATTGACACGAGCTTCTGACCGCCAGGACTGTTAAGAGGATGCATTCGTGTTGTTTTAAGCCACTAAGCGTGTGGCAATTTGTTACAGCAGCCCTAGGAAATTAATACTCTGGCTTTTCAGTTTCAGCTAGTGGAGTTGGGTTTCTGTCACTTTGCAGCCAAGAGTCACGAGGGACGCAACACCCCCCACAGAACCTGCACTTGACCCACATTGCTGCTGCCAACTCTTCCTCCATCCTGAAGTACATTCGGATGATACGTTGATAAGGCAAAAACTGTGAGCGGCTGTGCCAGTCCCTGCGGTACTGGTTAAGGGCTCAGGCTCCGGGATCTGATCGCCTGGGTTGGGATCCGACCGCCTGGGTTTGGATCCTGAATCCAACCACTTCCCCCTGTGTGGTCTTGAGCAAGAGCAGAACCACATGAACCTCAAAGGTCTGACTGATAAACAGAGACTATAAGGAACTCTACTCCACAGGGTTAAGGTGAGAAGTGAGATGCTGCATTTAAAGCACCTAGTACAGTGCCTGGCACACAGTAGGTGCTGCATAAATGTTAGCTTTTATTATTATGTTACGATTTTAGACATTTTCCACATTTTGGTTGCAAGGTGATTTCAGGAGGCAGATACCTCTTTGCAAGCTCTGCTGGGGGAAAGAGAAGCACATGGGACTCTGAGAAAAAAACTGGTTGTGACATCTCTGGACTCTGGATGAGAGGACAGAAGCTGGAAGAAATGGGATTTTCAACATTTTGGGCAGATCTCTTTTTACACAAGGAAAGGGCTTGAATTTATCTTTGAGAATATGAGCTCTGCGGGGGGTGGGAGTGGGAAACCCCTGCCCTCATTAACCGTTTTTAAAGATGTGTAAAGGTAATCTTGTTACGGTAATGTTTAGGGAGACTGCTTTGGGGGCAGAGTTGGGGACAGTGGCATTTGGGGCAGCCTGGGTTGCTTTGAAGGGAGCTAGGCTGGACCTGGGAGAAGGGGTGAGTAGCAAGGGTGGTGTCGCTGCTAGTCCCTCTGTGGTCCCCTGAATAGGCTTTGGATTGGAAAAGGGTTTGCGGGAAGGTGAGGGTGGTTTCCAGAGTCTATGGCACACACTGGCCCAAGCACATCAGTTTGTGGCAGATGACAAATGTGACTTAGAGTCCAGAAGCTGCTGTTCTTGTCTCTGCATATGACCTTGCACCTCTGTGACCCAGGAACAGCACCCTGGGTGTGGGCAGCAGTGCGCCCTGATAGGCCTGGATATCAATGGCAGCAGGGAAGTCCCACCAAGTGGACCCCATGGGCAAACAGGAGTGGAGCAGATGGCAGAGAACATGGCAGACACTAAATGGTGACCTCAACTGAGAAACTTTGAGGAGTGGGGAAAAAACTGGGGAGACACTGAGTGACCACTCTTGAGCCAGCAGATATCTGGCTTATATCCAAACTTTTTCTGCTCCTTATTTCATATTTCCTTTATGTGTACCCAGTACTCTCCTCAATGGTTGTTGGTCTCAGGTATAACTTCTGCCCCCCTCCCCAAGAGGGAGCGTCCTTTCCTGAAGAAGTTGAGCACATTTAAAGAACCCAGAGCCATACTGTCCAGTATAGTAGCAATCAGCCACATGTGGTTATTTATAGTTACATTTAAATTAATTAAAATAAAATAAAAAATTCAGTTCCTTAGTCCTGTTTCAAGTGGTCAACAGCCACATGCAGCCAATGGCTACTGTACTGGACCGTGCAGATATTTCCATCACCACAGAAAATTCTATTGGACAGTGCTGCTCCAGAGGGATAAGGAAAACGCTTAAAATTTTTTCTTTGCAACAATGGCCAATATGTAACTCAGGTGATCTCCCCCCCCCTCCCCTCCCCTCCTTCATTTTGTTCCAACTCTCTCTCTCGCTCTCTGGATTTGCAGCTACTCTTGCAAATTTCCACACTCTGGCAATGTGGGGCTTGTATTCCTCCATCCTAACAATCACTGGAACTGAGCTGCAGCTGCCTCCTTTAGCCGGGGCATCCATCTGCAATTCCCCACAGTCTCTACTAGGCTTGCTTCACTTTACATTACCTGGTTGCTTGGCCTCTGTAGGCATGTGAGTTTGAGACCTCTGATCCATAGCCATCTCGCATAGATGGAAGGATCCCAGGACCAGCAATCCCAAAATGTTAATAAAAATTTCATTTAAAAGGCAACACTGACTTTACAGACCCAGGCGCAGAGGAAACAAAATTAACAGCAGATTTCCCCCAGTGTATTGCTTTGCCGAAATTGGAAAAACACCGCCCCAGGCCCCCCAGACCTTCCCTCAAGTTCCAAAGCCACTCTGGGGGTCACATGGGCTCACGCCCCTGGGCAGGGTTCCATGCGCTTTCCTTAATGTCAGTGGAAAGGTATTTGGGGAGGCTCTGTTTTTCTCATTTGCAAGGGGATTGTTGGGGCGCTAAAGTGTGACAACAGTAGCGATCACATTTCGGACTTAATAAAATACCATGACGCTCTGCTAGACGCTACCTCATACTCCACCAGCTGACCTGGATCAAGTTACCCCCGAGCCAGCAACAAGGGGAGCTGGACAACGCAGAGGACAGGAGGACTTTTGGGGAAGAGAATCCCATTTCTGCTGTCCCTCTCCAAGTTATGGGGGCAGGCCTTTAAGAAGGAGGGGAGACTTGTCCCCATGGACCGCAGGGCGCTTTTGACCCCACACCTGGGTCAAAGTGTGGCTATCCTGGGGGGGGGTCCCAGTTGGCAAAGACAGAGGGAGGGTTTCCATGGCCTTACCACAGGTGAGGCTGAGTGGGGCTGAGGGCCAGGCCCCAGTGTCATACCTGCTTCAAAAAAGTTTCACTTTCTGACCAAAGAAACACCTGCAAAGAGCCTTGTGCAAGGATGTCCATCAGCCCAGTGAGAAACTGGAAAGCATCTAAAGTCCCCTGATTGCATCATAGCCAAATAAAATGTGGTATATCCATTCAGTGGAATCCTACCGAGCTGTCCAGAAGAATGAGGTAGATTTTTATGATAGCATGTGGAAATGTTTCCAGGACATCCTACAGTGTGAAAGAAGTAGACTAAAGACTGACACATCAGTATGATGCACGTATATATTTATAAAAACCCATTAAAATATGAGATATTTTATATGATATATACATTTATAACTGGAAAAAGAAAGCTCTAGAAGCTCACTCATCTGGATGGAAGGAGCAGTCCCTTTGGGAAGGCACTGGGGTTATGCTAGGGGTCAAAGGAAGCTTTATCCTTCTTAAAATGCTTTTTTTAAAAAATGAGGATAATGTGTATATGTATTGCTTTTGAAAAAAATAATTAAAAATATCTCACGTGGGCAGGAGATAAGATCTAACATTGAACAGCAGCTAACATTTATTAAGTGCTTCCAGTGTGCCAAGGACTGTGCTCAGCACGTTACATATATTAAGGGGGAAACTACCGTTATGCAGGAGAAAATCAGGCAGAGAGAGGTGCAGGAACATGCCTGTTAGGGGTTGAATTGTATCCCCCGAAAGACGTTGAAGTCCTAACCCCCAGTACCTGTAAATGTCAGCTTATTTGGAAATAGGGTCTTTGCAGATGTCACATTAAGATGAGGTCATTTGGGTGAGCCCTAATCCAATATGACTGGCATCCTTATAAAAAAGGGAAATTTGGACACAGACACGTGCAGAGGAAGAAAGCCATGTGATGATGAGGACAGACAGAGATGAGTGACACATCCACAAGCCAAGGAACATCTGAGACCAGCAGGAGCTGGGAGAGAGGCAAGGAACAGATTCTCAGAGCCCTCAGAGAAGGAACTAACCTTGACCTTGAACCAGCCCTCAGAACCCACCAACCTCTACCAATCTCCAGAACTGTGAGACAGTAAGTTCCTGTTGTCCCTGTACCCAGTCTGTGGTACTCTGTTATGGCAACCCCAGCAGACTGATGCAACGCTCAAGGGGAGGGGGAGGAGGAGCCAGCACCTGAACCCAAGAGGCCATCTGGCTTCTGAGCCTGTGCTCACGAAGATCCACCCATCGAGGGCTATGTACACACCTGCCATGCGCCCAGCACTGCCTGCATCTTGGAGTCATCCCCGACTCCTTGTGTTCTCTCATATCCCACCACCGATCCGTCAGCAAACCCTACTCACTCTCCCTTCAACATACACCCCCAATTTGGCCATCCTCACCTCTTCCACTGCTCCCACTGTGGTCCAAACCATTATCACCTCCCACCTAGACCAGAGGTTGGTAAACTATGACCCATGGGCCAAATCTGGCCTGTTGCCTGTTTGTGTAAATAAGTTTTATTGGAACACAGCCAGGTCCATTCACTTACACACTGACTATGGCTGCTTTTGTGCTACTGCAGGAGAACTGATAGGTTGAGACAGAAATCAGGCAGCCTGCAAAGCCTAAAACATCTATCTGGCCCTTTACAGAAGGAATGTACTGACCCCTGGCCTAGACTACTGTAGTCACCTTCTCATTCTCCCTGCCCTCACCCTTGCCTACTCCCCACCCTCCTACCCTCATCTCCATCTAGCAGCCAGAGGGATCCTGTTAAGCCCTAAGTCAGGTCATGTCCCTTCCATGCTCAAAACCCCACAATGGATCCCACCTTCCTCCAAGTAGAAGCATCGTCCTCATGCTGACCCCTGGCCCCACGCTGTCTGCATAGCCTCCTTGACCTCATCTTTTCCTGCATTGCAGACATGGCGGCCTCCTGCTGTTCCTTCAACAAGCAGCACACTGTTGCCACAGGGCCTTTGCATTTCCTGCTCCTTCTGCTTTGACTGCCTTTCTTTTCTCTTTCCATCTGCCAAAAGCCTGCAAGAGACTTTGTTGATGTCATCTCCTTTGTAAAAACTCCCCCAACCCCACTGCAAATCAGGCTGAATGACTTCTATCTTGTTTCCCCACTTTGTGGGGCCTCTAGGACTAACCTAGGCCTGATGTAATAGCTGTTTTCTTCTTTCATCCATCCACTACACTGGGCAACTCTGAAGGTGGTGCCCATTTTTACTCCTTTTTGCAGGGCTGGATGGTAGGGCAGTTAAAAGCACAGACTTGGGCCTGGGTTCCAATTCTGGCTCTGCTACTTACTAATGGAAGGACCTTGGACAAGGTATTGAGCCTCCCTGAGCCTCAGCTTTCCCATCTCTAATTGAGCTACTGAACAGTACCTACCTTGCAGGGTACTGTAAAGATTAAATGAGTCAATACGGGTGAAGCACTTTGCAAAATGCCTTGCTGTAGAAAATGCCACATACACAATTTACGATACTTGTTGATATTATTAACATTTTGAATTCTATAGGCCCAAACTGTGTCTGGCACAGTGATGGTCACATTGAGTTGAGCTCACTATTGAGAGAGGCTCAATTTAAAAGCAAAGCAGAAAGCAACGTTCCTCAGGCCGAACTCTGTGACAGGTCAGGATGCTGTACATTAATTCATCACAGGGGACGGTGGAAGAAGGGAAGAATGGGGTAGAGACATTTAGATTCACACTTCCTTGACACTAGAGCCAGCATTCAAATGCACCCCTCGGCTCCAATACCAGCCCTGCCATTACTAGGTGTAAGATCTTGGGCAAGTCGCTTAACATCTCTGAGTCTTCAGTTTTTTTTAAAAAAATACACTTTTTATTTTAGAATAGTTTGAGATTTACAGTAAAGTTGCAAACGATAGCACAGAGAGTTCCCATGTACCCCACACCCAGTTCTGCCTATAGTTGCTACATGTGCCATAACTAACAAATATTGCTACATTATTATTAATTAATGTTAATTCTTTATTCATATTTCCTTAGTTTTCCCCTAACGTCCTTTTTATGTCACAGGATCCCATCCAGGATACCACATGACATTTTGTTGTCGTGTCTCCTTAGGTTCCTCTGGGCTGAGACAGTTTCTTAGACTCTTCTTGCTTTTGATGACAGTTTAAAGGAATACTGGTCAGGCTCTTTGTAGAACAGTTCTCAACTAGGCTTGGTCTGCTGTTTTTCTCATGGTTAGATGGGTTAACACGTTTTGGTGAGGAAGATCATGGAAGTAAAGTGCCACTCTCATCACATCGTATCAAGGGTATATACTATTAATATGACTTATCACTGCTGATGTTGAGTTTGATCACCTGGCTCAGGTAGTGTTCGCCAGGTCTCCCCACTGTAAAGTTACTCCTTCCCCCCTTCTATATATTGTACTCTTTAGAAGGAAGTTACTATGCATAGCTCACACTGAGGGTGTAGAATCTGCATAAATTATCTGGAATTGTTTTGCATGAGAGATTAGTCTATTCACCCTTATTTATTTATACAATCATTTACCTGTATCAGTATGGGCTTATGGATATTTATTTTATACTTTGGTTTAGAATCCAATACTACGTTGTTTATTTTGTTACTCAAATTATCCCAGCTTTGGCCATTGGGAACTCCTTCAGTTGCGTCCTGTGTCCCTTTGACACAATTCATCACTGTGGTTTTTTTGAGCACTTCCTTACTGTCTGGCAATACAACATGCTCCCAGCTTATCTTGTATATTCCCTGCTCTGGTTCCTTTTATTGGAGAATGGTATTAAAAACCAATATCTGTGCACTGGGTGAGCTTGTTGCTACAGGGGTGCAATTGCTTATGGGCTCTCAGGTGACAGAACCAAGTCTTCAGGTTTTTTTAAAAAATGTATTTTTGATCATAAAACATGGTTAATACATCCATGTGCAGGTGTGTTACAAGGCAAGTGGCAGGCACTTGTAGTCCCGACCCCTCCTTTCTCCAGCATGGAAACTGAGGCTCAGACAGGATCTGCAGGGAACTTCTGTAGAGTGACAGGGCTTGGATGGAGGTATCTGTTGGGATTGCAGGAACATTCCACCTTTCATCAGCAGTATCAGCAACTTGTCCATTTATCATATGCTTAAAGTCCAGTTTTAGTTTCAGGGTGATGCTAGTCTCCTAAAATGTGTGAGAGACCACCCCATCTTTTTCCTGTTGTGTAGGATGGGCTTTATCCTTCCCTTGAAAATTTGCTGGAACTCTTGTTTAAAACCAGCAGGTCCTGATGCCTTTGCTGGGGAGTACATTTTTAACAGTTTAACAATTTTTCATGGTCATTGGTTTATTTGACTTATTTTTTATTTTTCCTTTGGCTAATATGGGTAATTTATACCTTCTGAAAAGTGTCAGCTTCACCTATGTTTTCAAATTAACTGGTATAATAGTGTACATGGTATTCTCGTAATTAATATAAATGAACCTCTTCTAAACCTGTAGTAATGTCCACCCTTTCATTTTGGATGTTGTTTAATGATTTTGCTCTCTTTTTATCCTTGATCAGGCTTGCCAAAGTCTTATCTACTTTATGGCCTTTTCAATGACTGTAAAGTAGACAATGATTTTGGTTAATTTTTCCATTTTTCTAATAAATGTCATTTAAAGCTGCAAATGTCTATCTAGGCCACCCTTCTCCTGCATCCAATAGGCTTGATACTTAGTATTCTTCTTGTTGCACATTTCTGAGCAGTAAGCTCAGTGACAAATACTTATCAAAACCTGTTCTGATTAAGATGGCAACAGCTGGGGTTTCCCAAACTCTCCCACTGTGGTTCGATCCCATTACTTTTTGTCCTTGGCTGCCTAGACACATGATTACAGAAAGCAAATTGCTGACAAATTTGCTTTAGAAAAATGACTCTTCTCAGGGACCAGATGAATTTCCTGGCCATTCCTTCTCCTTCGAGGTAGGTGTATTTTTTAAGTGAGATTGCTTAATGCTGCCTCTAGACTAGCCAGAGAGGAGTCTACTCCCTGGGCCATCTCTCTTATGCTGTCTAAATGTTTAACTTATCTCAAGAGCACTCAAGAAGCCATGGCCTGAATTGTATTAATGGCCAGTTGGGCAGAACGCCTTGGAGAGCAGCTCAGTGCTAACACAGTGAAATATTATTCTCCCTGATAGCTCCTGCAGAACCATAAATCAGATGTTCAGCAATCAGGCCCCCGTGTCAGGCAGGCAGCCACAGCCTGCCCTGACTCCAGCAACTTGAGTCCTTCTGGCATGGTCTTTTCCAAAGCTCTGGCAGCATCTTGAATTACCCCCCACCGCAGTCCACCTGACTGCCTGGCCATTCCTGGATTGGGCCAGGGATACCTTCTGCCAAAGATCTTTAGGTTCACCTTGTTTCTCATGAAGGACTCTTTTCTTCTATCCACTCTACTGATCTGTGTTCCTTCTCTGATCCATAGTTCATCTCAAAACTCACCCTGCGTGAAGGATAAACAGCCAAGCTTAGAAGTGGGCCTGGCTTGGGATCAAATCTTCACACTACTTTTACTATTTGTGTGACCCTGAAGAGTGACCTCTCTGGGCCTCAGTTTCCTCATCTGTAAAATAGAGATTAAAAAAGATATCTCCCTTGTAGGCTGGTTGTGAGGATACGGTAAGATAATTCATGTACAATGCCTGGCACAGGATAAAAGGTCAATATGTGTCAGCTGCCAGGCAAGTGAACTTCTCGGTGCCTCAGTTTCCCCACCCCTAAAATGCGGACTCATAACAGTACCTGCCTTCTGTGTTGTTGGAAGGGTTTAACGAATGATGCAGGAAAGTCCTTCAGTCACTGCCTGGCACGCAGTCAGCATGTCATGCTGCTGGGATTGTGGTTATTATTCCTATCTGTGCCCTCTACTCAGCTCTAACCAACATCATCACCCCTCATCCACATGGTCCACAACCTTCTTTCTTGAAATGCATTTCAGTGATTCATCCCCTTAGTGGGATTGAGGGGTGCTGCAGTGTTTCAATGCAGCTGATTGTTATTTGTGTGAGTTTTGTTTTGTAAATACTATGCAAAGATGACATACAAATTTGTGGAGGAGCATTTCTTTTTTTTTTTTTTTAAAGAAAGGGTTATACATATTTCTGGGGTACAGAGTTGAATATCAATACCTGTGTGATGATCAAATCAGTTTAATTAGCATGTTCCTCATTACAAAACGTAATCATTCCCTGTGCCCAGCAACCAATTTCTCACTAATCTCCCTCCTCCTAGCCCTTTCCCATCTCTAGTAACCACAGTTCTGTTCTCTCCTTCTGAAAGTTCAATGCATTATTGTGATTGTTCTTTCCTTCTTTCTTTTTTAGCTCCTACTTATGAGTGAGGACATGTGATATTTCTCTTTCTGTGCCTGGCTTGTTTCTATTAACATAATTTTCTCCAAGGTCATTCATGTTGCTGTGAATGGCAGAATTTCATTCTTTTTTATTGCGGAGTAGTATTCCATTGTGTATATACACTGCATTTTCCTTATCCAATTGTCTGTCATTGGACATTTAGGTTGACACCATATCTTGGCTCTTGTAAATATAGCTGTGATAATCATGGGAGTGCAGATTTCTCTTTGACATGATGATATCCATTCCTTTTGGTATATACTCACGAGAGGGATTGCTGAATTGTATGGTAGTTCTATCTGTAATTGTCTGACAAACTTCAATATTGTTTTCCATAATGACTGCACTAATTTACAGTCCCACCAACAGTGTAGGAGGCTTCCCCTTTCTCTGCACCCTCGCCAGCATTTGTTATTCTCTGTCTTTTTGATAAAAGCCAGTCTAACTGGGGTTAGATGATATCTCAGTGTCGCTTTGGTATGCATTTCCCTGATGATTCATGATGTTGAGCAATTTTTCATATACTTGTTGGCCATTTGTATGTCTTCTTTTGAGAAATGTCTATTCCTTTGCCCATTTTTAAATAGAATTATTATTATTATTTTTTTTACTGTTGTTTGAGTTCATTGTATATACTGGATATAAATCCCTGGTCAGATGTATAGCTTGCAAATACTTTATCCTGTTCTGTAGTCTGTCTTTTCACTCTGTTGATTGTTTACTTTGCTGTACCAAAAGTTTTTTAGTTTGATATAGTTCCACTTTTTTATTTTCTCTTTTGTTGCCTGTGCTTTTAGAGTCTTATTCATAAGTCTTTGCCCAGTCCTACTTCCCGAAGTGTTTCCCCTATGTTTTCTTTGAGGAGTTTTACAGTTTCAGGTCTTATGCTTAAGTCTTTAATCCACTTGGAGTTGATTTTGGTATATGGCAAGATGTATGGGTGTAGTTTCATTATTCTACCCATGGATATCCAGTTTTCCCAAAACCTTTTGCTGAAGAGGCTGTCTTTTCCCAATGTATGTTCTTGGTGCCTTTGTCAAAGATCAGTTGACTGTAAGTATGTGGGTTGATTTCTGGGTTCTCTATTCTATTCCATTGGTCCATGCATCTGTTTTTATGCCAGTACCACACTGTTTTGGTTACTATAGCTTTGTAGTATAATTTTAAGTCAGGTAGTATAATGCCTCTGGCTTTTTTTTTTTTTTTTTTTTTCCCTCAGGATTTCTTTGGCTATTTGGGGTCTTTTGTTGTTCCATATGAATGTTAGGATTTTTTTTCTATTTCTGTGAAGAATGTCATTGCTATTTTGATGGGGATTGCATCGAATCTGTAGATCACTTTGGGTAGTATGGATATTTCCACAATGTTAATTCTTCCAAGCCATGAACATGGAATGACTTTCCATCTTTTGTTGTCCTCTTTAATTTCTTCCAGCAGTGACTTGTAGTTCTCATTGTAGAGATCTTTTACCTCATTGGTTAAATTTATTCCTAGGCATTTAATTCTTTTGGTAGCTATTGTAAATGGGCTTGCTTTCTTGATTTCTTTTTCTGCTAGTTCATTGTTGGTGTATAAAAAGTCTGCTGATTTTTGTGTATTGATTTTGTATCATGCAACTTTACTGAATTCACTTATCAGCTCCAGGAGTTTTTTGGTAGAGACTTTAGGTTTTTCTCTATATAGGATCATGTCATCTGCAAACAGGGACAATTGACTTTGTTTTTTCCAATTTGATGCTCTTTCCTTCTCTTGCCTGATTGCTCTGGTTAGTACTTCCAATACTATGTTGAACAGAAGTAGTGAGAGTGGGTGCAGTGGATTGAAATATGTCCCCCCCAAACTCATTGAAACTTGAATTGTGTCCCCAAGTTTTATGTATTTGAAACTTAGCCCCCACTGTGACTGTGAAGAGGGTGGGAAATGCTATCACGGTAATTGAAAGGTGGGGCTGTGAAGAGATGATTGGATTGTAGGACCCTGCAGTAGTGAATGGATTAAAAATGGTGGTCAGGGATGTGGCTCTGAGGACTTTAAAAGGAGAGGAGAGTCTGTCTTTCTCTCTCTCTGCTTCCACCATCTTGCAATGTGAGACCTCTGGGTCACTGTTGCTACCACCAGATGGACTTTCCAACCTCGGGTACTGTAAGCAATAAATTTCATTTTTCTTTATAAATCACCTCAGTCTCAGGTATTGTTATAGCAACACAAAACAGACTAATACAGTGGGTATCTTTGTCTTGTTTCTGTTCTCAGAGGAAAAGATCACAGCTTTTCCCCATTCAGGATGATGTTGGAGGTGGGTTTGTCATATATGGCTTTTATTGTGCTGAGATAGTTTCCTTCTATACCTAATTTTTGAGAGTCTTTATTATGTAAGGATATTAAATTTTGTTGAATGCTTTTTCTGCATCTATTGAGATAATCATATGGTTTTTGTCCTTGATTTTGTTGATGTAGTGTATCAGATTTATTGATTTGTGTTGAGCAATCCTCCTTGCATCTTTGGGACGAATCCCACTTGATCATGGTGTATAATCTTTTTGATGTGCTGCTGTATTCTGTTTGCTAATATTTTGTTGAGGATTTTTGTGTTTATGTTTATCAAGGATATTGGCATGTAGTTTTTTTGTTATATCTTTGTCTGATTTTGGTATCAGGGTGATGCTGGCCTCTTAGAATGAATTTGGGAGAATGGCCTCCATTTCAATTTTTTGGAATAGTTTGAAAGGATTGGTATTAGTTCTTCTTTCTTTCTGATTTTATTTTTTTATTTAATAAGTACATTCTAAGATGTTGTTGTGGGGGAGGAAGAGGGGGTGGTTCTGGACCACAGCTGGCTCCATTGCTGGCCTGGTTGTGATTGGCAGTGGGTAGGGCCAAGGCCCATGGCCTTCAGTCTTCAGGGCTCTGGGGGCTTCTGCTCCCTGGCTCCATCTCTGGCTTGGTTCAGTTCTTTAAAGGTTTGGTAGAAATCAGCAGTGAAGCCATCTAGTCCCAGGCTTTTCTTTGTTGGGAGACTGCTGATTAATACTTCAATCTCATTGCTCATTATTGGTCTGTTCAAGTTTTCTGTTTCTTCTTGGTTCAGTGTTGGTAGTTTGTATGTTTCCAGAAATTTATCCATTTCTTCCAGATTTTCAAATTTGTTGGCTTATAGTTGTTCATAATAGTCTCCAACAATTCTTTGTATTTCTGTGATATTGGTTATAATGTCTCCTTTTTCATTTCCGATTTTTGTTATTTGGGTCTTCTCTCTTTGTTTTTTTAAGTTAATCTAGCTAATGGTTTGTCTATTTTGTTTATCTTCTCAAAACCCCAGCTTTTTGTTTCATTGGTCTTTTGTATATGTATATTTTTGGTTTCTAATTCATTTAGTTCTGCTCTGATCTTAATTATTTCTTTCCATTTGCTAATTTTGAGATTTGATTTTTCTTGTTTTTCTCGTTCTTTAAGGTGTAACATCAGGTTGTTTATTTGAAGTCTTTCTATTCTCTTGATGTAAGAACTTATTGCAATAAACTTCCCTCTTACCACTGTGTTTGTAGTATCCCATAGGTTTTGGTAAGATGTACTTGTACTTTCACTTGTTTCAAGGACATTTTTGATTTCCTGGTTTATTTCTTCTTTGACCTACTGGTCATTCAGGATCATGTTGTTTAATTTCCGTGTGTTTGTATAGTTTACAAAGTTTTGTTTGCTGTTAATTTCTAATTTTATTCCATTGTGATCTGAAAATATACTTGGTATGATTTCAATCTTTTCAAATTTGTTGAGACTTAATTTGTGGCGTAACATGTGGTCTATCATGGAGAATGATCCATGTGCTGATGAGAACAATGTATATTCTGCAGTTGTTGGGTAAAATGTTCTGTACATGTCTATCAAGTCCATTTGGTCTAAAGTGCTGTTTAAATCCAATATTTCTCTGCTAATTTTTTGTCTAGATGATCTGTCCAATGCTGAGAGTGGTATGTTAAAGTCCCCAACTATTATTGTGTTGGGGTCTATCTCTCCCCTTAGATCCAACAATAGTTGCTTTATATATCTGGTGCTCTGATGTTGGGTGTATACATATTTATAATTGTTATATCTTCTTGCTGCATTGTTTCCTCTGTCATTATATAATGTCCTTCTTTGTCTTTTTTTATAGTTATTGGTTTGAAGTCTATTTTATCTGATATAAATATGGCAACTCCTGCTTGTTTTTGGTTTCCATTTGTGTGGAATATCTTTTTCCATCCCTTCACTATTAGTCTTTGTAATTTTTATTCATGAAGTGTGTTTCTTGGAGGCTGGATATAGTTGGGTTTAGTTTTTTAATACATTGAGCCAGTCTATACCTTTTAAGTGGGAAATTTAATCTATTGACATTCACGGTTGTTACTGAAAGGTACTGCCTTGTTCCTGCCCTTTTATTATTATTTTTTTAATAGTTATTTTATATTTCCTTTGTTCCTTTCTTTCTTTTTTATTGTTTGTCTGCTGTTTGGCACTTTTTTGTAGTGATAAGATACATCTTTCTCTTTCTCATTTGCTAATCTCTTCTACTAGTGGTTTTTATTCTTTCTCACGTATTTATGGTGATGTATATTGCTCTTTTGACTTCAGATATTCCTTTGAGGATTTGTTGAAGGCCCAGTCTTGCAGTGGTGAATTCCTCCTGCAGTTTTTGTTTTTCTGGGAAAGACATTATTTTTCCTTCATTTCTGAAGGAAAGCTTTGTTGTAGTCTTGATGGCAGTTTTTTTCTTTTAGCACTTTGAATATGTCATCCCACTCTCTCCTGGTCTGTAGGGTTTCTGTTGACAAGTCTGCTATTAGATGATGGGGATTCCCTTATAGGTGATTTGATGCTTTTCTTTTGCTGTTTTTAGAATTCTTTGCCTTTGCCTTTTGACGATTTGACTATAATGTATCTCTGGGAGGTCCTTTTTGGGTTGATCTGTTTGGGGATCTTTTTTTTTTTTTTTTTATTTATTTTTTATTTTTTTAAAAGATGACCGGTAAGGGGATCTTAACCCTTGACTTGGTGTGGTCAGCACCACGCTCACCCAGTGAGCGAACCGGCCATCCGTATATGGGATCCGAACCCGGGGCCTTGGTGTTATTAGCACCGCACTCTCCCGAGTGAGCCACGGGTCGGCCCTGTTTGGGGATCTTTGAGCTTCTTGGATCTGTGAGACTGTCTGTCTCCCAATCCTTGGGACATTTTTGGCTATTATTTTATTAAATAGGCTTTCAATACCTTTTTGTTTGTCTTCCCCTTCCAGTACACCCATAATATGAATGTTTATATGCTTAAGGTTATCAGAAAGATACTGCAGTCTTTCTTCATTTTTTAAAAATTCTTTTTTTGGGGAGGGTTCAACTGTGTTAATTAAAAAGGCCTGCCTTCTAGTTCAAAAATTCTTTCTTCCACTTGTTCTAGTCTGCTGCTTATGTTCTCAGTTGTATTTTTTATTTTGTTGAAGGAATTCTTCAGTTCCAGGACTTCTACTTGGTTCTTTTTTTATTGTTTCTACCTCTTTGTTGAATTTCTCATACATGTCCTGGGTTGGTGTTTTTTTTTTTTTTTTTTTTTTTTTCACTTCATTGTGATTTCTGTCTATTTTAAAAATCAATCCTGTTGAGTTTCCTTAACATTGCCATTTGGGGTTCTTCTTCAATTGATTCACTGGTTACCTGTGGTTTGGGGTCTGGTATTGGAGAATTGTAGTCTTTTGGGGGTGTCATGTTTCCCCTGTTTTTTTCATGCTTTGCATATCACGCATTGATGTCTGGGCATATGGTGGTGTAGTTGCTTCTTTTAATTCTTGGAGTGGTTTTTGAGGGGTGAGACTCTTAGCTTGCTGCGCCAGTGCAGTGTTTCTCCAATCTGTGCACTGGTCCTTGTTGGGAATTTCCCTTGTCCTCCTATGTTGCTGCCATGAGTTTCCAGGTCTTGGGGGGTTTTCCTCACTATTTAGCTGGATTCTGTTGTTCTCTCCTTGACACTCTGCTTTACAGGTGACTATCTATTTGGTGCTTTGGGCTATTTTTTTGTGTCAGAGGAGAGGGCTGGCCACCTCTAGTCAGCCATCTTATTGGAAAAAAACTCGCTTTTCATCTTAGCCTTATACATTTATCCTGGGAATTTCTCCTCCTTTGCTGTCAGATCTTGGTTGTCCTCTACTAGGCTTCCCAGCTACTCCAGCCCTCCTTGCACCCTCTCTTCCTTTGAGCCCTGTGTTGGCAGCACTGCACAAGCTCTAGATTTTCTGCTGGGAATCTTTCTCAAGCCAGATGGCAATTGCTTCCCAGGCAGAGGCAGCACAGCATCTTGGATAAGGACCAAAACCCTGGAGCCAGGCCACCTGTGTCTGAATATTGCCAGTGCCAACTGTGTGACTTTCAGCTATTCATTTAGCCACCCCGTGCCTCAGTTTCCCCATTTATAAAAGGGGTTTTATGGTCTGAATGTTTGTGTCTCCCCCCAAATTTACATGTTGAAGCCCTAACTCTCAGTGTGGCTATAGTTTGAGATGGTGGTCTCTAAGGTAGTAATTAAGGTTAAATGAAGTCATAAGGTTCCAACAGGATTAGTTACCTTATGAGAAGAGATGCCAGAGAGCTCTCTCTCTCTTTCTCCCTATGTGGATGCACTGAGGAAAGGCCAGGTGAAGACAGCAAGAAGGTGGCTGTCTACAAGCCAGGAAGAAGGTCCTCACCAGAAACTGACTTTACTGTCATTTTAGCCATGGATTTTTAGACTTCAGAACTGTGAGAATGTAAATCTCTGTTGTTTAAATCACCCAGTCTGTGGTATTTTGTGATGGCAGCCCCAGCAGACTAGTAGAAAGGGTATAATATAATATGATTAAATGAGTTATTCATGTAAACTGCCCAGAACAGTGCCTCATACATAGTAAGTGCTCAAAGTCAGCTGTTATTATTGTTATTATTATTATTACCATCATAACTGAAAATGTAGGTCATGTCTTACAAATTTAAGACTCTAGAGTTGCACTGTCTTATAGAGCTCTCTACAATGATGTAAATGTTATTTTCTGTTCTGTCCAATATGATGGTCATCAGCCACATGTGGCTATTTACACTAAAATTAGTTAAAATGACCTAAAATAAAAAATTTAGTGCCTCGGTTGCACCAGCCATATTTCAAGTGCTCAATAACCACATGCAGCTGGAGGCTACCATATTGAACAGTACAGAGTAGAGCATTTACATCATTGTAGAAAGTTCTGTTGGACGGCATTGCTCTAGGACATTGGTCTTCAAATGGTTCTGATTGTGAACTTCGGTAAGAAGTACATTTTATATCACACAGAGATTTATATTACTGAAAGAAAAAACATATTCACCACTACTATAATACTTTATTTTATTCCTTACTTTTCATTATTTAAGAAATTATTCTGGTCTTGACCCTTTAAACGGTCAAGAATTGTTGTTTGAAAAATGCTAGAGTTTGCCCCCATGGTGGGAAACAAGGGTAAGGGAAAGACAGAATGAATTATGGAGGTGTAGACTAGGATATTTTAAATACCTTCATTTAATTCCTGCAACTACCTTGTGAACTGTCAATTCCCCCATTTTACAGAGGAAGACGTGGAGACTTAGTCAAGTTAAGTGCCTTCTTCAAGGTCTCAGAGCTAAGAAGAATCAAGGTTGGGGCTGATTTCAGGTCCTTCTGACCCCAAATAGTATCTGCACTCTACTTCAAATAATTAATGAAATGGTTACAAGTGTGCAAAATGCACTGCATAAGCACGAGGTGTCCTGGGAGCACATTAATGGAGGAATCTGACCTTTCTAGGGGATCAGGCAAGACTTCCCTGAGGCAGTGTGCTTGTTCAGAGACCTGGAAGGTGAATAGGAATTGGCTAGGTCTTGGACCTTGACAGCAAGGGAAGGGGCGATGGTAGGGAAGCATGTTCCAGATAGACGACATAGCATGGGCAGAATCCTAGGGTAGGAGGGAGCATGGTATGTTCAAGGGATTAATAAAAGCCCAGTGTATCTGGACTGTAGTAAACGAGGGAAAGAGTGATAGGAAAAAAGTCTGGAGAAGTAGGTGGGGCCAATCCATGGAAGTTTTATTTTTATCTATTTTTTTTGCTTGGCCATGTCTGTTTTTTTTTAAAGACCACAGAGAAGCCACTGAAGAACTTTAAGCAGTGAGTGACATGTGAGATTTTCCCTTCACCACTCTTTCTACTGTGATGAGAATAGAGGAGGGGCATTAGGCTGAGACTGCAAGCTACCCCAACATCCATTTTTCTCCTTTTGCTATAGTATCAGAGTTTTTACTGGCATGTGACTGCCCAGAATAAAGACTACATTTCCCAGGCTTCCTTGCAGGAAGGTCAGGCCATGTGACTAAGTTCTGGCCAATGGGATGTGAGCAGAAGTGATCAATGCACTGGTGGGTGGTGACCTTCCCTGCCTCTGCCCCATGGCAGCCTGGAGTGTGCATGTGGTAGCCACCATGTTGGACCATGTGGATGAGTCAACAAGAGAGAAGGAGCCTGTGATTCTGGCATGGTAGAGTTGTCTTTTTGGTCCCAGCTTGCCCACGTTCAGATTTCCTCAAAGGAGAGAAATAACCTAGCATTTTACTTAAGCCTCTGTTATTCTGATGAGCTTGTATCCACATTCATAGACAGCAGGCAAGAGTAGAAGCAGGAAGACAGTGAAGAGGCTGTGACAATCCAGGAGAAAGACGATGGTGACTTGGACTACAGAAATAGCAAAGCAGGTGGAGACAAGTGCACAGGGGCCAGGGCCAGAGTCAGGATGGGAGAATGCTGCACAGACTCAGGCAAGGCAGGATGGCACCAGGTACCTCCAATACTGGCCGCTGCTGGACTCACTGATCCTGCCCTCTGGATTTATACTCCCTGCTGCCTCCCTCCTGGGGCCAAACAGTTCACCTTCCTCTCACTACGGCCCTTACCAGGCCAGCCCCTGGACATCTTTTCCAGGGACAGTGCCCTCATTCAGATGTACTTCCCAGCTTCCAGAGGACACCTTGACATTGGCAGCCTGCCCAGTAAAGCAACGGAGAGTGAGGTTGGCCCCTTCAGGTCCTGCTGCATCTCGCTCGCACATTTCATGTTCTTTTAAAATACATCAAGAAGGGAATAGAGACAGGAAGGCAGAAGGTATCCAAGACAGTTTTTGCTAACACACCTGCCATTTTAACTGAGAGGATGGGAGATGCTACCATCTTTAGGGCCATCGGACTTCATGGATGTGGATGACAAATCACCAGGGAGCTTCAGTGGTGCAATGAGCTGACAACAGACATCCTGCAAGGTCAGTGCACCCTCTCTTTCTCCTTTAGATCCCTTTTCTTCTGACTCCACATCTGTTTACAATGCCTTTGTTTATAATTACCTTTGCTTGTTAGCTTCTTTTTCATCCCCAAACTAAGCGCCCTTTTGCTGGAATTTGGAAACACTCTTAATCACATCACCTGTGAAATCTCAGCCATTCAGCATGGATCTAGGTGTTTAATCTACTTTTAATTAAAGTTGTAGTATCTTGAAACATAAATAATGAATTCTTGTTTTAAAGATTTGTGTTCTTTATGTGCACAGGCCCTGGAGTCTGGCAGACTCGGGTTTGGATCTTGGGCTTAATACTTATAGCTACTGTGAAGCTGGGCAAATCCCTTAGCCTCTCTAAGGTTCAGTTTCCTCATCTGTAAAATGGAGAAAATAATGAGAATCTACTGCATAGGGTTGTAATTGTGCATATAGAGCATTTAGCACCTTTCTGGCACCTAGTGTGTGTTCGATAAATGGTGTTTTCAAAATTATTCTATATGAAAATGATAATGAAAATTATTAATGATAAAATAATACTAATAATCAGTTACATAGTACTTATTATGTTCTAAGTGCTTTAGGTATGTTAATTCATTTAATTCTCACAGTCACCTTGTGAAGCACGTATTATTATTGTCTCCATTTTGTAGATGAGATTGTTGAGGGACAGAGAGGTTAATTAACTCACCCGAGGCCACACAACTTATAAGTGCTGAGCAGGGATCTGAACCCAGGCTATCTGGCCCCAGAGTCTTTGCTCTCTACATCACCCGACATTGCCTCTGACAAGGGAGGTTTGCAGCTCATCCTTTGACTTTTTGTACCCATTAAACTCATTTCAGAAAGCATCTACAATGTGCTAACTCTGTGCCAGGCATTTGGACAGGCAGTTAGTAGGACTGCTCCACACTTCCTATAAAGTTGGCTGCACTGGGCTGACAGTTTGTCCTCTGTTACTTGTCAGTGAGGAAGGACCCATTGGCTCCTGAGGAGTGGGCCCAGGTAGAGCCCCAGGGGTCCAGCCATAAACACCCAGGGAATCCATTCCCAGCCTTGGATCTTGACGTGGCTCCTAGTGATTCTCTCTTCTCAGGGTGCTTCTAAGGCTTGATGGAGACCTTTCACTGCTCTCGGTCTCTAGGGCGTAGGACAAACTACTGTCAGTGTTACAGTCTAGTTACAAATGGCAGACATGTCTTAGCTGTCGTATCGAGTGCTTACTATGTGCCGGGCGCTGTCCATGCTCCAGGGCAGGTAATTCTCTCACAGCAAAGGTGCCAGGAACCAGCTTAAGGGCTTTACCCACTTTGTCTCTGGCCTTAACAACAGACTTCAAGGTTAATCCCCATTTTACAGAAGAGGAGACTGAGGCCCAGAAAGTTTACTTAACTCTGTTTAAGATTATCCAGCAAGTAAGTAACAAAATGGGGTTAAACCCCAAATCTGCCTGACTTCAAAGCCTTTATTCTTTGGGTGTTTCCTCTGCTTTGCATGTCAAGATTCCTCTGCCAACCGCACTTTTCCAATGTCCACATTCATTCTGGGATTGAGGGAGGGGAGGTCTCGATTCTTGATGGAAATGCCTGTGTTCACCCAGCCTTTGGACAGGCAGGGACCAGCTTCAGCATAAACGTCAGGGCCTCTTCAGATGTTGGTACCATCTGTGGGTGCTAATGTCCCCCAGTGCTGGGGACGACTATGAGGACTCTGTTTCTTCCTGCTACTGGCAACACAATCGAACCAGCCAGCGGCAACCCGTGCTCCCTGCTTCCATCACTACACCTGAAGGGCACCCTGCCCTGGTCAGAGAGCTTCGGGTGCCCCTATTCACACCAAAATTTCTTCTCACAAAGGAGCTGGCTTCCAATTCAGCTCCAAGTGTAATTTCTTTTGCCTTCTCTTGGTTTTGATGGGGTATGGGGGGATGGAAAAAGAGACTAAGCTGCTGTGTCTCCCAAAGCAACAAGGCTTAATACTGGGGTCAATTATAACCTTAGGGTAATGGGATCCTCTGGGAAAGGATCAGGTCTGGCTCCCACCCCCTCTAGAGACACACACACATGCACATACACGTATGCTGCACTCCATTTCAGGGGTTCATGACCCCTTAATGAATGAAGAGTGACCTGGGCAATCACTCCTGAGCTGTAAATTCTGCAGGGTGATCCTCTCCAAGTCGCTTGAGGGCCTGGCTGGCACTTCTGACACCCACTTCCATCTCAGGAGAGAAAAGTGAATAAAAATGAATCTATCTGCAGGAGTATCAATCACGCAGAGTTCCCCGAACATACCAATCAATTTATTGCCTCTTCCTCTTTGCAGGAAGATTCAAGAATACTCTTCTCCCCACCACTCTCGATCCTTCTCCTCCTCCCCAACCACCTAATGCGTCCTTACTCTTCCTTTAACACCTTGCTGAAACGTCTCCCCCTCTGTGACGTTTCCCCCGTTCTCCTCATCCCCCCCAGAGTTACTTAATCACTTCCTATTTTGGGCTTCTGCCGAGCAACCTTGGGAATGTCCATCAGGGCAGTCTCAGCCCACCTGTCCTATAATGATCTGGGACGTGCATGTCTCCTTTCCCAAGAGGTGGGCTCCCCAAGAACATGAGCCACATCTGACTCATGTCTGTGACCCTGGTACATCACAGATGAGCAACAAATATTAATGGGAGCAATAAAAGATGGAAGGAGAAGACAGAGGGAGGAAAGAAGGAAGGCTAGGTGGATGGATGGAAGAAAGGAAGGGAAGAAGGACAGATAGAGGGGAGGAAGCTAGAGGGATAAGAGGAAAGAAGGAAGATGCAAAAGACATGGATGGGAGGATGGATGAGAGATAGGAAGGATGGTTGGATGAATGGGCAGGAATGGACAGATGGGTGGATGGATGGACTGGAGGACAGGCGGACAGAAGCGATAGACTGGATATACAGGAGGATGGATGGAGGGAGAGATGAAAGGATGTATAAACCGAAGGAAGAAAGGATGGAAGGAAGAAAAAAGGAAGAGGTGGGTAGGAATGGAGGCGAGAGGAAGGAACAGATGGGCAGGAGGGGCCGGAAGGGCGAGATGGGGCTGAGACCGAAGCAGGAACCTGCCAGGCCTTCTCCATTCCCCGCTTCACGCGGGGACCGTGCTGAGTGAATCTCTCTCCGGCTGCACCTGGAGCCCAGACGTCGAAACCCACAGACCTAGGTCCAGCACTGGCTCTGGCGGTGGCACGTCCCTGTCCCTGGGAAGCCAGGGATTAGGAGGCTTCCCACAAAGGGCTCTCAAAGTGAGTGCATTCAGTAAGGCCTGAGGATGGCTTTGACAGATCTCAAGCAGGAGGTGTGTGAGTTTCAGTCAAGCCTCCATCCTCACCCCATGACCCAGCTGACATTTCAGGTTAGGGTCTCCTGCCCTGGGTTTTACCACAAAATCAGCAGCTCTTGCAGAGGCAAGTTGGCAAGGAATGGCGGAGGTGGTTGTCGATATTTATGCAAACTCTTGCAATTGTCTGTGATTTGGGGCTGGGCTGTTCCCCACCATGACAATCTTTGCCATGTCCCTGTGTCGCCTGTACTGTTACTAGGCTATTGTAAAATCAGGGGTTGGGCAAGCTAGTCATATTTTTCTAACTCATAGTAAAATGAATATCTCACAATTAAAAAAGCTGCCTCGGCACCATGTGAACTCCCCTTGTGCAGCCCCGGGGAACATGCAGCCCTCTGGTGGAAAGGCTCATGTGTTGGGCATGGAGTGTGCCAGGCTCGGTGCCAACGGCCTTCACAAATCTCCTTTCATCGTTAAACCCTGTGAGGTTGGGGCTTTTCTTCCACCCATTTAACAGATGAGAAAACTGGGGCTCAAGGAGATGGTGAGACTTACCCAGGTGACACAGCCAAAAGATGGTGGAGCCAAGACTCAAAGGCAGATCGAACTGATTAGAAGGCTCTTGCTCTACACTCAGGGCACACACCCCCAATATCCTGAGATATGGCGAGCTCAGCACCTCCCATGTCCCTGACAGTCCTTAGGCCTCACAGATTCTCTCACCTGGGAGTCTGGGAACTACTGGTCCAGTGCAGACACCTGCTTCCCCGTCGCCCCTGTGGTCTGTTCTCCAACCGGCAGCCAGAGGGAGCCTCTGAACTGTAAGCCATGTCTTGCCACTTTCCTGCTCAAAACCCTCAGATATTGTCCAAAAGCCTTACCATGACCCAGCCCCCCACTGCCCTCCACAGTCCTTCCTGCTCCCTCCCCTCCAGCTGCACTGGCGTCCTCCTTGTTCCTGGAAACTGCTAACCTTGACCATGCCCCAGGGCCTTTGCACTGCTGCTCCTTCTGTCTGGAATACTCTTCCCATAAGGCCCCCTTCCTCACCTCCTTTGGGTCTCTGCTGAAATGTCAGATCTGGTTATAGCAGGAAAATCAGAACCCCTGTGACAGCCTCCTCCCTGACTCTCCTGGGCTCTCTTCAGAGCACTTTACCTAACATTTTATTATATATTCAGGTGTTTATGGTCTGTCTGCCTCTCAACTGGAAGGTCAATACCCAGAGAGCACTGTTTGCTGCTGAATTCATAACAGTTAGACAAGGGCCTGGCAAGCTGTAAGTTCTACATGAAGAGCTGCTGGATATAGAAACGAAACCCCTTATTTACAGAGATCTGACTTTATTCCCTAAGCCCGATCACTCATGCAGGAGCGGGCCCTGAGCTGGCTTCCTGCAGGCGGCTCCCCTCCCTGGTTCCACGCGGCCTCCATGGGGAGGTACAGGAGGCTGCTCTTTAGATTTTGACAGGGGCTGCCTTGCACCAACAAACAATATGTTTTCACTTGTGTGAGTTGTAACTTCTCCATCATGTAACATGGTTTTAATTCTGCTGAGTTGCCCTGGGGGCTCCTGGCATTAGGGACATTTTTGAAAAAAATTTAGAAAATAAAAACAAACTGGCTTCCCTGAGTAGCTTCAGCTGGTAATTAAGATCCTCCTTCAAGAGGTGCAACTTCGACTTAGGATGCCAGAGAGAAGCAGCAGAAGTGGCGAGACTGAAGACATTGGCTTGAAACACCAAATCCTGCAAAATACCTGGCTCTGAGCAGCAGGTTTAACCAAGATCGACAAAGCGCCTACTATGTACATGTCTGCTTTTACTGCATTGGAGCTTCAAACTGGTCTATCTGCCGGCAGATTTGGAATCTTTACTTGGGTGTCACAGACATCTCAAACCCCATGTGCCCAAGACAGAAGGACAAATCCCCCCACTGCATAACACACCTTCCTTGTTTTGTCCATCTCAGTAAATGGGCCACGCCCTGGAGTCCTTGCCACCTCTCCCTTCACCCCCCCATGTCTGATCTGTCAGTAAGTCCACATGGTTTTACCTGCATCCCGAAGCCTGCATCTTCTTTCACTAGATCCAGCCCATTCTTCTTCCTTGCTTGGACCACTGCAGTAGCCTCTTTGCTGATCTCCCTGCTTCCACCTTTCCCCTCCTGTTGCCCATTCTCTATGCAGTAGCCAGAGTGGTCTTTTTAACACACAAACCAGACCATGTGGCTTTTCCTGCTCAATGCCCTCTTGCCCCATGGCTGTCCACAGCACTTAGAATAAACTCTGGTTTCTATGACATCTCCCTCTCCAGACTCATCTATCCTGGCCGCCCCTGTACTTTTACTACTGTACTAGGGCCACTGTGGCCTTCTCTTTGATCCCAGATTATCTCATGCTTGCCTCACCCCAGGGCCTTTGCACTTACTGTCTTACCTCCCCAGATTTCCCTCTGGCCAGGCCCTTGTCATCACTCAGCTTGTGTCACCGCCTCAAAAGGCCTTGCCTTCTCCTCCATCCCTGTAATCACTCGCTCTCACATCTGATTGTTTTATTTCTTCACATCCTTTTCATTATCATGAACTATCTTGCTTATGAACTTGTTTGGTTGTTTACGGCCTGGGCCTTGGGGATTTAGGGTGAACCAGACAGAGTGGTCCCTACTCTCATGAAACTGACAGTCTATGGGGGAGACAGGCAAGAACTAAACCTACCCTGGCCTTTTCAACTACAAGGGCCAATAATTTCCCTTTTTTTGCTTCAGCAAGTTGGGTTTTGATATTTGCGATCAGCTGAATCTTTCCTGTCCTACATTAGGCTCTGTAAATACTTGCTGAATTCAATTGCCATGGGTTTCTTTTTGTTTTCATTTTGAACTCATAAGTCCTCTCTTTCTTGTTCTCTCTTTCTCTCCCATTTCTCTTTCCCCCAAGTCTTCAGAGGTCATTGTAAAGGGAGCCTGCACATTGCATTTGGCTGAAGAGACAGCCCTGGGCCTTGTTGATGGAGGTATTCTCCCCTAATCCAAAGCTCTCTTTCTTCCTCAACAAGTTTCTACCTAGATGCTCTCTTTGAAACGCTTTTCGGCAGAAAACATCAATTCCATTTTATAGATGGGAGGACTGAGGCCCAAGTGGCTTGCATAAACTGGGCAGAACACAGACTGATCATTTCAACAAAGATTTCCCTCTCTGGAACTCCAGACCTGCAGACCAGAAAGAAAAACCTGAATCCTTTCCTTTCCTGATGATAAATATTAGTAATGCCCTGGGCTAGCCTGAACAGATTTTTTTTTTTTTTTTTTAAAGAAAATGGTTTTATTCCTAATTTCTAGTTCCTACACAGTTTGCAAATACACTTTTGCTCTGGTAACATAGCTTTGCAACTAGCAAAGCAGTTGAACCAACACCCATAAATACAGGTGGGGAGACAATTCACATCCACTAATGTTTCTCGACATAAACTACTATTTTAATGTCATTTAAAAAAAACAATTGCAAATAGACCACATAATATACATGGGCAAAAGGCAATTAATTGACTATCTTGAAACACTAAATGTATAATAAACAGCAGATTTGGAATCCATAGCCTTTATATTTCTACTTCACAGTTTAGTCCCTAGGGATTTTCTAGATGCTGAGAAAAAAATATTCCTACTAGGATAAATATGGCTGTTCTTTCATATACAGCTTTATTTAGTTTGCCTTTTTCAATCTGTTGAACCAATAATGCAAATATAATTTACAAAGCCAGAAGATCCCCACACTAATTATTTTATTAGCCAAAAACCCTTCTTCACCTTGGAGAAAGCTGCTTGCTCTTTCATTAGAGGGAAGTAACTCATTGTATTCCCTTTTTCGCTTTGGCTACTAGGAAGCTCATTGATTAACTCTGAACTTGACTGTAGTAGTTAGCCTGAGCCTGGATTTTTTTGGTACAATTCCTAACCCTTATTCATTACATATTTTTTTTATCCCTTTGCCTTTGCCATAATAGTTCTATTTTAAGGATGTTTTCCATTTGAAGTCCTTCCTGAATCTTTCCAACACAGGCTGGGTATAAACAAATGAATTAAATTGATTTCTGAATCTCTCCCCCTTTTTCCTACCTCCCTTGCATCTTGCTTAGGGGCTTGGGAGCAGATACTTTAAATAATCATATTCCCTCTGCTCGCTCTCTCTCTTTGTAAAACATGCTTTCAGGGGAATGTAAATTGTTTTTAAAAGCTTCCATACTGGCCCACTGCTAATTATTACTGACCCAGGAGGATCTGCACTAATTTGCTTTAATAAACTTATTAAATAGCAAATTTCAGGAGGAAGAAACTACATAGCCTTTATTGGATTAGTAAAACTGCCAGTGGACACCACTAGAGCAGGGAGAAAAGCCCATTAACTGCAGAGGAAAACCAGGGAGATAATCCGGCCAAGTGTGTTTCCAATAAACTGTCACTGGCCACAGTTTTGTGCCTTCTTGGGGGATGCTAGCAAAAGTTTCAAGACTCTAAAAGAAAAAGAAAGAAAGGAAAGGCAGCCCCCCACCCCCCACCCCAAACCAGATGCAGGTGATTAAATATGGCAAATATTAAATGAAACCAGCAACCGCAAACCTCCAGGTCATTGAAGAACAGATGTGTATCTGCAAGGTTGAAGATCATCTCCTCCATCATCAGGCCGATGCGCACAGACGTCGTGGTGTCCTGTTGGAAAGAGAAGGGGAAAGTCACATGCGAGTGCAGACTTTGTCATCTCAACCTCCTTCTCCCTCCTGTCCCACCTCTGGAAGGCAGTTCTGGGGTTTCCTTGTCTGCACGGCTCATGCGCAGCCTGAAATGTGTCTCTGTGTGGGGCCAGTTTTCTAGTTTTCCCACCATTTATATTTACCCTATTCAGTACTTCAATCTCTTGGAAAATACCCCTGGAATTGCAGCCGTATTCAGTGTTGCAAAGACCCTTATTACAGAAATGGCTCTAATAAAAGAGGACCTCTTGGAAAATATGTTTTCAGGGGGTATCTTCACCATGTTTTAGTTTTTAGGGAGGCTTGGAAGATTTCAGGGAAAGTAGCATAAACTATAAACTACTGGGAGAGCTGGGATGTTGGTTCTCTTTCCAGTGATCTCTCTACGCATGCTGCCTTACTTTTCCTGACACTTTAAAAATCACTGTTATCTAATAATTCAGGATTAATTAAAAAAACAAACACATAAACAAAATCCCAATATGGTACCTCCATGCCAGGGGAAACTAGATGGCAAATGAAGTAACGCTAGAGCTGCTAATATAAAACTATCATCAAGAAATACAGTTTTAAAAAACTATGGTATTAAGTAACAAAAGCAAGTTGTATCATAGGATAATTGCACAATTGTGCAATAAAAGTCCTATTGTCTCCCTCCCCACCCCCATAAACAAAGCATGTTAGACTGTATTGCTGTTCACCTGTATTTGGGGTCCCTCCCTGAGGTGCTTCTCCCTGCAGGAGTACGAGATACGATGGGTTGGCAGCCTATAGCCTCCAGACCAAATCTGGCATGCTGTCTGTTTTTGTATGGCTCATGAATTAGGAATTTTTACCTTTTTTTAAAAACTTTGTATTACCTATGGTTGCTTTTGCACTAGAAAGGCAAAGGTGAGCAATTGCTGCAGAGACCATAAGAGAGGCCTACAAAAACTTCATGGAAAGATTTGTATTCTTTTAATTCTATTTTTCCATGAACTTTTGAAGTATCTGTGTATGTTCCATGAAGCCTAAAATACTTACTGTCTGGCCCTTTGCAGAAAAAGTGCCAGCTCCTGATATACCCTCATGGTTGAACTCAGGTATGACCATAGGACTTGCTTTGGTCAAAGATACATGGGTGGAAGTTATGTTTCGCTTCTGATCAGAGTTCCCCATGCTCTCTCTTCCCACTTCACAAGATGGTAAATATTCTGGATAAAAGCTATTCTATTGGCTGGCTGGTTAGCTCAGTAGATCACAACCTTACAACACCAAGGTTCAGATTCCTGTACAGGCCAGCCACAAAAAACACACCCACAAAACAAAACAAACAAAAAGCTATACTAGATTATTATTACTAGCCTGGATTTCAGAGTAAAGATGATGTAGATCAGAGGTGCAGCTGACCACAAAGTACATGTACCATACATGAGAAATAGATTGAGAAGTAGATGAGATTTTGGGGATGTTTGTTACTGCATCATACCCTCACCTATCCTAACTGATACATGTGGAAAATAGGTCACATGATGGTTTTTAGCTCTGGCTGCACACTATAGTGCTCTGGGGAGCATTTAAAAATCCTGCCCAGGCTTCTCCCAGACCAATAAAATCAGAATTGCTGAGAGTGGGGTCCAGGCACCAGGACGTGCAAAGTTCCCCAGGTGATTCCAATGTGCAGCCAAGGTTAAGAACCACTGGTCTGAAAGGATATACAACACTCTGTTAGTGATATTCCTGGCTAATATCTCTTAAGTGCTTTCTCTGTGCCACTTTACAAGCATTAACTCATTTACTCCCCACAAAGCTCTGTGAGGTGAGCACTATTATTTTCCCATTTTACAGAGTAGAAAACTGAGGCACACAAAGGTTAGATAACTTGTTCAAGGCCACACAAGCTAACAAGTGCTGGGATTTGAATCCAGGTAATCTGGTTCCAGAGCAACGCTGCTTCTGAGGAGGACTTGAGGGGCCGGGGACGGGAGAGGAGACAGGGGCACCTTGTACCCTCACTCTGTAGGCTTCTTTTCCTGTTTGAATTTTTCACTGAGAGGCTGTATCACTTCTATTGTAAGAATAAATAATTAATGACAGAAACCCTTCTTGACCCTTAAAAAAAAGGAAAAAAAAAAATTGCAGCTGGTGATCTCAGCTTCACACACACAACTGTGAAGAATCAGGCCAGGAACACAACCATGAGGCACAACACCTCATCAGGACCCCAGAGCCAAAGCTGAACACTGCAGGTCCTGGCTGGAAGTCAGCGGGGCAGCATTCTCGGTGAAAAATGAAGAGCAAATGAGAAAAACAAACTTTTCAGGGGCTAGGAGGGGATCAGTGTGTGACCCGGGCAAAGGTTTTGGGGGTCTTTCCATGCATTACTCATACCCAAACCGTTTCACCTCTGCTTAACTGCGCACTCCCTCATGACGTGGCTGTCTGTGCACCTATCTCCCAGTGACCAGCCTCAATGTGCTGCACAAGAAGCAAGAAGAAGCTTCCATCTAGACGTGTCTGCTGAAAGGATTTATTAAGAAAAATGTCACCTCCCAGGCTAGCATCCAGAGAAGGAAAAATTATTATTGTATACAAAATGGATTCTCTGTAAAAAGTATTTGTATAGTTACAAGAAAGCAAATGCTGTCTATAGATAAAGCTCAAATTATGATTGATTACTACTGGGAGAAAGTGCATGTGTGTGATGGCAGCAAGGGGGAGAGCTAAGTTCTTATTTTGTATTTTGGGAAGCCAGAGATCGTGCCTAAATTGGACAAAAAAAATCAAGAAGTAGCAACATAAGCGTGTTACTTAGAAATCTGGAGGTAAGTACCAAAAGAATCAGCAAGACTTGAAAGTTGTTGCCTCGGGGCAGAAAGAAAGGGTGGAGGGTCATTGGGGACTGCTGTTTTTCATATACTTTCCTTTGTAGAGCTATATGAATTCTAAACTATATGCATATATTTCTTGGGTTACAAAAATTAAAATAATGGGCAACATACTCAGTAATTCCACTTTTCATTATCCTAGAGAAAAACTCAAACACATGAACAAAGGGACATGTCAAAAGATGTTCATTACAGAATTGTTAGTAAATACCAAGAGATTGGAAACAATTTAGCTGTCCAGGCAAAGGAGACCAGAAAAATAAAATGCAGTATATTCATACAATGGAAAACTAAATTGCAATGGAAAGAAATGAACCAGATATCTACATAGTAACACGGACACATAAAACAAACAAACAAACACATATTGTTGACTGAAAAAAAAAATTCTGATTATCTATTATATGCTGCATGTTATTACACTTTATTAGAAACACATCAAATGTTACTATGTATATCCCACAGGTACTTATATATTTATAAATATCTGAAAGGATGTACCCAGAATCAGAACGGTAGTAACTTCTGGAAGGTACAAAGGAGGGATAGGAATTAGAGGTGATGGTCAAAGTGAACTTTAGCATTATCTAGCATGGTCTAAAATTTTTTAAAGGAGAAGGGATTCAAATATACAGTGTACAATTAAAAATTAAAAAAAAAAAAAGGCACCAGATGTTTTTGTAGACAGCCTTTAGAACACCCAACATACTTACTCCTTGAGCACTCTTGTTATTTCTGGTCTTCCTAAAATCTGCTTACGTGTTGCCTATTAGATTGTTTTAAGCTACGTAGGTGGGACCTCTTTTCAAGAAACTTGATAAGAAAACTAGTTGCACAGAGGAGGAAAAGTCTTGGAATAGCTCCAGAAATTCACAATGGAGTTAAGTAACAGAATGTTGCCCTAGGTCAGACCACTTTATCCGAGTAAAAAATGTTCTCCCAGAGTTGCAAAGACAGAAACTTAAAATAAATAAATAAATAAAATTGGTGGGGACTCAGTTTTAATTAATGTGAAATACACCTGGAGTGAGAGGAAGATGGAAACCATCAGTTTCATCTCGGGCTGCCTGCAGAATGCATCCCTAACAGGTCCATAAACACACCACCGTGGGCTGTTGGCTTAAGTCACCCAGTGCAGGCTGGAGGGAAAGTCTGGCCCAGCACTTCTTCCAGTCAAAAAAAGCTTAAAATATGGGAGCCTCCACACCATGCTGTTCAGCTAATAAAGGGCCATTGACCCCTTCAAATCCACTCTGATCCCTCGACCACCTAATGCTGCAGTGAGGATTAAATGAGACAGCATGTGTGTAAACACCTAGCCCAGAGCCTGGTATGCAGCAGAAACTCCACAAGCGCTGGCTATTGTGGAAATCCTCTAGTCCACTTCCACAAACCCTTCAGCAAAGAACCTGTTTCTGTTAACCCAGCTGGAGCACCGGAAATCAGACAGCACAAAAGCCTTTAACATGCCATTCACATGAAAACCATTTTCTTAATCACTACATACTTTACGGATTTTAAAAAAAAATCAGTGGTTAATTTCCTAAGCAAGCAAAAGGTAAGTGGACCACTTTTTAAAAATAGATCAATTTAAACCAGAATGGAGAACTTAGAAAAGGGAGTTTTTCCAAAATAGGGTTCAGTGTGTAACTCGTCCTTGAAGGGACTGTGCTGGAGGCTGGGGGGCTGGGGTGGATGGAATGTCATTTTTGTTTGACTAGAGAATTTGTGGGTGGTTCTTTCCCAGAGAAGGTACAAATCAGACGAAGGCACTGCAGAGTTTTCCAACGTGCCCTAATGTTCTACAGATTTCTCAGGGTTTGGTTTTGATGATGGCATGGTGGGCTACGTACGCATTCATTTAGCGAGCTGGTGAGGAGGCACTGGAATCGCCCCTCGGGGCAGACGCTGTGGACCTGGATGGCAGCTCTGTAACCTAATTATTACGCATTCTTGATGAAGTTCTCTTAATTAGAGGAGGATGGCAGAGCCTTTCACCATATGGGCTGCTGCGCAAAGATCTGCCTAGTGGATCACTGAGCTACCTTGTGATGTATGGTTATACTTCTTGGATGGAGGGGAGGGGGTAAGAGCATAAAAAAAAGAGAAAGTCTTTCCAGAAACAAAACTAATCTGATGTAACACAAACATGAACAAAGAAAATGGATTCTAGGAAATGTAGATTCTTGGAGCTTTCAAAATTCGAATGCCAAAGTTATTCAGGGTTAGACTGCCGCAGTTGTTTTCTGTCAAGCAACTCCACTATATTAAAAGTCTATTTCCCGATCCATATAGATTAGGAGGCAACCGTTTTCACTGCAAAACGAGGAGTCAAAGTTTACGCCAAAATGCTGTCTTAATGAATCAGAACTCTACTTGTCCATTAAAGAATTTCCTTTTCTGCATTTTCCAAGTTTTCTGTTTTAAGCCTTTAGCACTTTTGTAAGCAGATGGCTATAAAACGTGTTCAATTCAAACAAGTGAGATTCACATAGTATTAAATCAGCATCGCAACCCTTTGAATAAAAGGAAGGCATGCTCCAGTTTCATCCTGAGACTTGTTTATGTAACTGTGGTCTTTCTGATTCCTTCACAGTCCTGGTTGAATCAGCATTGTCATCCTGATAGCTAATCTTTATTGAGTGCTTTGGAGGAGAGGATAAAAGGGTGGGCTCTGAGCCAGACTGCCTGTGATCAAGGCCAGTTCTACCTCTTACCAGGTGGATGACCTCGTACAAGTTACTTAACCTCTGTGTGCCTCAGTTTCTTATCCGTAAAATGGGTTTACTTAACTGATAGAGTTATGAAGATTAAACGAGTTTTTCAAAGTGTAGGTTTTAATCCTTTGAGTGAAAGTTTAATGACCAGCATTCAGGGGGAAAAAAAAAAAAGATTGGAAGAAATATAATAGATTTCAGGGGTCAGCAAATACAGACCTGCTGCCTGTTTTTGTAAATAAGGTTTTATTGCAACATAGCAGTACATTTGTTCACTTAATGTAGCTTTCATGCTACATTACATTACATTTCACCATAGAGCCCTGCCTGAAGCCTGAAATATTTATTAACACTTTACCGAAAAAGTTTGCTGATCCCTAGAATAAATAACAAGATACCAGAGTCCATCATTTGCTGTAATGGTGAACTTCTATTTCAGTTGGGGTGTCTGTGTGTGTGTTGTGTATGTGTGTGTGATGGGTCATAGTATAAAATGTATTTCTTACTGTAACCGTATTATTATTATTATTTTTTTGCAGCTGGCCAGTGCCGTGTTAAACATTTTGTGACTACTGTTGGAGCTTAGAACCATACCTGGAACGTAGCAAGTGCTGAATAAATGTTAGCTAAGTAACAGCTACTATTTATATTGCTATTACTATTACTGTTGTTACCATGTGACTTATTCGATGTCACTTAGCTTGTAAGAGGAAGTGTTGGTATTGAAACTCAGGTCTAATCTGACTCCAGACTCCATAATCCTCTCGTTTTGCCCTGAAGCCTGCCATGGCTGCTTTGCTCAGAGGGAGGGTCTGGCCTCCATGGCTTAGCTGGACAAAAGGGACATGCCATTCCCCATGGAACATCCAAATGCACCAGATATCTACAGTATCTGGTGGTCTCCACTTGAGCTGAGCCATTTAGTTGGTTTCCTTTGGGGTCCCTGCTGGGAAGATTTAGAGACTGGCTGTGTGGGAAAGGGTTAACTCAGCCGGCCTGGCTTACTCAAACCCTGCACACTCCTAAGAAAGGCTTATCTTCAGGACTGGCACTTGGCCAGCTCCTGGTGGATAAGCTCTGAGCTCTTGGGCCACACAATTCCAGTTGATAAGATAGTTTATACTCATGATGTGATTTATGGTGATGCTTGCTTTTGCCTGGGGTGGGGGGCTGGAGTCTGGGTAGCTGAGGTCAGTCACGTAGGCCCTACATGCTTGTGTCACTGAGCCCCAATAAGACCCCGAACACCAAGGCTCAGGTGGGCTTCCCTGTTGTCACCACGTGGCACATATTGTCTCACACTGTTGCTGGGAGAATTAAGTGGAGTGTCTGTGGTCCACTGGGAGTGACAGCTGGGTGGTTGTGCCTGGTGTCTCCTGGATGTCACCCCAGGTGCCTTTTCCTTTGCTGAGTTACCTGTGTCCTTTTACTGATAAACTGTAACTGGGAGTCTAACAGCTTTTCCGAGTCTTGTGAGACCTTCTAGTAGTAAATCAATGAGTCTGAATGTGTTCTTGGGGACTCCCAACACAGTGTCTTTATTAGAAATCTTCAAAAACACCACCTGGTTAACAAAGGAGGCAGTGTGATATTGCGGAGATCACCTAACCTCTCTGGGAATGAGCTTTCATATCTGTAAATTGGTAGTTAATTTTTAGTAAGAAAAAATACCCATTATTGGCCTTCCAGGGGATCTCATAACAAAGGCACAGCCAGAATCATAGTGATTGGTTCAGAGATGATTGTGTGGCCAATCTGAGTCCATGAGAACTGGCCCCAGGACTTTAGCTATAACTATCAGGAAAGAGGATCTGGGGCCAGCCCGTGGCTCACTGCGGTGCTGATAACACCAAGGCTGCAGGTTCGGATCTATATAGGGATGGCCAGTTGGCTCACTGGCTGAGTGTGGTGCTGACCACACCAAGTCAAGGGTTAAGATCCCCTTACTGGTCATCTTTAAAAAAAAAAAAAAGAAAGAAAAAAAAAGAAAAGAGGATCTGGATCCCATCATGCCTTAAGTCTACTTGTGGACATTTTGGTTACATGAGCAAACACATTTTCCTTTTTGGGTTAAACTAATGTGCATGGTGTTTCTTTCACTTGTAATCAAAAGATTCTTGACCCTGCATGCTATGTGTATGTGCAAAAGTGGGTGTTTCCAGAACAGGCATTGGCCAGTGGGCAAGTCCAAATGCTTCTGCACATTTTAGCAATGACCAAACTTTGCCAGGAAGCCCTTCATAAGGACCAGATATCTTCTCTTCTGATGGCACCTCTGACTGGCCCCACCCCAAGGTGACTTCAGTCAAGACCACGGAAGGATCTGAGATATTATCTGATCTTAGAGCAACAACCTCTCCTTCACACAATCATTTCCTAATGGGGCAAATGGACTCCCCCAAATGACCACCACAAATTGCCTCCATCATTCACAAGGTATGTATGAAAACGGTCACAGACAAGAATCTTCAGGATGCTAAGTGGCTGAGGACCTGGGTTCAAATCCAGGGGCTTCCATTCCCCAGGTACCTTACCTCAGTGGAGATGTTCACCCTCCCTGGGCCTCAGTTTCCTCATCTGAACACAAGTGGTGAGTCCCTTCCAGGGCTCCTGTAGGATAATGTGTGTGGTGTGATGTGTCTTGCAAAACACCTGGCACCTAGGATTCATTATTAGCAGAAAGCAGTAGCGTCCAGAATCTTCCAACAGAAAACTCCCCCCACTTAGAAATCTCCACGCAATAGTTCAACCTGGTACAGGGGGTATTTCAAAAAGTTCACGGAAGAATAGAATTGAAAGATAATACAAATCTTTCCATGAACTTTTTGAAGTATCGTCATCTTTTCCAAACCATGGCCATTCTTTGCAAGTTCTGCCAAGCTATAGAGCAGCTGTTATGATTAACTTAGTATTTTAGTTTAAAAAGAAACTTGTTATCGTGAACATAAATGGAAAACCTGTTCCACTCACCATAAATGGAAGCTGACCATGAAGATAAGCACAAGTATTAGTTTCCTGTGGCTGCTGTAACAAATTAGCCCAAATGTAGTGGCTTCGAACAATGCACATTTATTCTCCTACAGTTCTAGAGATCAGAAGTTTAAACCAAGGTGTTGACAGGGCTGCATTCCTTCTGGAAGGCTCAGAGGAGAAGCCAGTTTCCTTGCCTTTTTAGCTTCTAGAGGCTGCCTGCATTCCTTGGCTCGTGGCCCCTTCCCCACATCTCTCCACCCTCTTGCTTCTGTCATCACATCTCCTACCACCCACTCTGACCTCCTGCCTCCCTCTTATGAGGATGCTTGTGATTATGTTGAGGGCACTTCATCACATCTGCTAAGTCCCTTTTGCCATGTAAGATAACATTGACTGGTTCTGGAAACTAGGACGTGGACATCTTTGGGGAGTCATTAGTCTACCTATGACAGCACGCAATTACAAAATTACCAAATGCTGTTCTTTTGGGCACATCATTTCATGGACAAGTTTTAGGGCAGTGGTTCTCAGCAAATGTGGCACCTTCTCCTAGAGACTGGTTTGGAAATTTGGGAGGTATTTTGGTTGTCATAATAATTGGGGGGGTAGTGGTATCTGAGGGTGCTGAGGATGTCAATGTCTTAGAATGCACCATGGGAAGGTGTACATAATGAAAAATTGTCCCATATTCTACGTAACTTTCACATCTCCTGCTGGACACTCATGTTGTAAAAAACTGTTTCTAATTATCTGACCTTAGAATCTAACCCCATTATATAAATAAGGACAAAGTATTTTTGCATGGTCTTGATATATACTGAGTATACTTATCCCACAGTCCCTCCCGGCCTCTATTCTTCCGTTTTCCTTTACTTCTAGTGGAGAATGGCTCAAAATCTCAGTTCTCTTAAATGCAACCTTTAAAATAAGAAGTCGATGCAAGTATCAGAGTCCTTCATTATGTCTTCTGCTGTGATCATGGCTGAGCATTTACATATTGAAATCTGTACATATCTTTTAAAAATAAATTTCCTTTGGGCTGGCCCGTGGCTCACTTGGGAGAGTGTGGTGCTGGTAACACCAAGGCCACGGGTTCAGATCCCTGTATAGGGATGGCCGGTTGCTCACTTGGGAGAGCGTGGTGCTGACAACACCAAGTCAAGGGTTAAGATCCCCTTACCGGTCAGCTTTTTAAAAATAAAAAATAAAAAAAGAATAAATGAATAAATTTCCTTCCTTCATATTACCATTAAGATATACTCATTTTTTAAAAAAGGGAGTGAGTGGGTGGGCTATATTATTTGGGATTTTCATGTCAGGATAGTAAAAGAGGCATTATAAGATATTTATTTTAAAAAGGGGCTTTGGATGTGTGATAAAGTTGAAATCTGCTTTAGGGAAAACTGGCAGCTGAAGCAGTGACTCATATCCTGATGCCCATCCCTCTGCCAGCCATCCCCATTCCATCTGATCCATGGCATTTATTCCTGGGGGTGGAGAGCATACGTGACTGCTGGTCACCTGTGCTACCCTGCCCACCCCAGGACTTTGCCTTGTCCTTGTACCTCAATTGTCTAATGTCTTCCAGGTTTTCCCAGGAGCAAGGGATTAAAAGACATTCCCCCAACATAATTATGCTCATTATCAGAGCTCTCCTGGTTTTGAGTGCCTGCCATGTGCTGGGCCCTGTGCTCAGCACTGTAACTACATCGTGTCATTTACCTCATTTCCAAGGAAGGAGAGAGGGGGCAGTGAGGGAGGAAGATGACAGGTATGCCTTTGTGCTGGGCTATGTATGAAGAAAGCTCACTTCCCCTCTCCCCCAAATCTATTGTCCACATGGTAGCCAGAGTGCTCTTTATAAATTAAAAATCAGAGCTGTCCATTCTTGTGTAAAACCCACAGACTCCCCCTGGTCCTCTGAGTAAAGCCAACATCCTTCAGTGGCTTTGCGTGCTCTGGTCACCACCTACTTCTCCACTCAATGTGGCTTGTCTGGTCTCAAACATGGCAACTTGTTCCTGCCTCAGGACCTTTGCACTTGCCGTTCCCTCTGCCTGGAGTTCCCGTCCCCCAGCTCTTCCACAGCTGGTTCCTTTGTAACAGAGAAAGGCCTTCTCTGACCATTCCATCTAACATAACCCAGGATGCTGACTCCCCACTCACTCCATATCCCATTACCTTGTTATAGTTTTTAACAGCATTTATCATTATCCAAAATGATCTAATTTATTTATGACTTTTGGTGCTTTTCCCCTAACTAGGAGGCAAGCTCTGTGAAAGCTATTGCTATGTCCCTCATTCCTGGAATAGCAGATGCTCAGTTAAGAGTTTTTAAAATAAATATGAGGGTACTTCAAAAAGTTTGTGGAAAAATTTGTGTTATCTTTCAATTCTATTTTTCCACAAACTTTTTGAAGTTCCCTTGTATATGCGTGTGAGTGAGCTTTCTGTACATTACATTTTCTCCTCAAAATACCTTTTCCCTACTGTACAGATAAATCAAGACTCAAAGAGATGAAGTGACTTGCCCAAGGTCACACTACTAAGTAAGAGGGTTGCGATTCAAACCCAGGACTGTCTAACTCAGGAAACCAAAACCTTACCCATTTTACTCACTGAATATGTCTTCTCAGGAACTAATAATGAAATAAAATAGTTTATTAGGAAAAGAAGCTTAAGTCAGATCACAATCAGATTTTTTTTTTTTTTTTTGGTAAATGCCTGATTTAAAACCCTTGATGTCTACTTTTAATGAAATAAATGATTCACTTAATGAAATTACACTTCCAAAGTTGGGAGAGATGACAGCCATTTAAAAATCAGCCCTTCTCTGATTCCATCCATTAAGGAAAAAAATTAAAATAAAAAAAATCAGCTCCGATTCTTTTCTCAGGTCTCAGGCTGGCTTTGCTTTCTAATAACTGCTGGGCTTTGGAGGGGATAAAAGGAGGGCCCGCAGGGTGGGAAAATTTCTCCCCTTATTGCCTCTGAGCATTTGTGCCTTTAATTTCCTGGACTTGATATGGAAAAGCAAACTTAACTGGTAAATCCCTTCCTTCTCAGCTGCCCCTTCCCCCTGCAAGGGCAGGAATGGCTCTGTGGGAACCAGACACCTTGGAAATCAGCTCATTTTAGCTGGCCCTAAAGGGCTGAGAATCCTTTCTCTGCTCCCAGCCTTTCCCCCATTTACTTGAGCCCATAACTTGTTAGGATGTCATCCTACAAGTCAAAAAGAGGCATGTTGTGCAAAGACTTACTTTAGGGCCTCTTTAGATCCAGTAACATTATCAAATGCTACATTTCCAAAAATAAAAATCACAGAAGAAACACTACTCTATCTGCATAATGGCTTGGTCCCTCAGCAATCTAAGGTCAGGCTCCTTACCAGGTGCTGTCTGTTTCGTTCTTATCAGGAGTCTCTCAGTGAAATGCCACAGTCAGTCCTTCCAGATGAGGGACGTGAACCCACAGTCTTTACTCCAAGATGCATGAATTCCAACATCTCAAGCGTTAGACTTGACCCAGTCCCAGGACTAAGCCCTCCCAGACTGTCTGCTTATCTTTCCAGCTCGAAAAGCAGCTCCGAGTGTTCCCCGTGGGAGGAAAGTCTTGGTAGCTCCAAAGAGACACTGGAAGTTCTTTACCTCTCTCAGCATGATGCTACTCAGATGATGAAATGAGTTAATCTGCTTTGTGCTCCTTGCTGGGCTTTTTCTTAAGGAAACTTGTATAACAAGGAGAGGCAGATGTTCGGGAATGTGGCGGGTCTTCAAATATTCATGCACTAGCAATTTCATCAATAAGTAACATTTAATTGAGAACTTAGTTCTTTAGATGTGTTTCTGAAAAATTTCTGGTGGCATGGTTAACAAATTCACTACGGTAATTAATTTTTTTTTTTTTAAAGACACGTGGCCCAGTTTTTTTAGGGGAACTGGTGGGTGCATTTTGCTTTTGCTTGTTTACAAAATGTCTCCAGAATGAAAAATTTGAGCGTTCTACAAATCAGGGTGTTTCAACCTTGGCGCTATTGACATTTAAAGCCAGATAATTCTTTGTCCTGGGGGCTGTCCTATGCATTGCAGAAAGTTTAGCAGGATCTCTGGCCTCTACCCACTAGATGCCAGTAAGCCCCCCTTCCCCCAGTTGTGACAACCAAAAATGTCTCCAGACATTGCTACGTGACCTCTGGAGGCAAAATCACCCCCAGTTAAGAACCACTGCTCTAAATGATTTTAAAATAATACAAAAGCTTGGTTCTTAGTTTTAGTAAATCAACTTTGGAATTACAGAGTGGGCAAATTTATGGATGAGACTTAATTTTCTAAGTGATGAGCTAAATTAAAAAAAAACAACAAAAACCCACTAAATCTCCCAACCAGCTGAGCGGGAGGTGCTGATTTCTGCCTCAAGGGGCAGCGTGGCCCAGAAGTTAGGAACCCTCACTGCAGTCAGGTGTCTGCAAATCAGGACTCTGCCCTTACTACTAGAAGGTGTGTGACTTAGGGCAAGTCACTTCACTTCATGGTGCCCACTTCCTGGTCAGTACAACATGGGTACCACAGTCCCTACTTCCTCGAGTTACAGTGAGAGTGAGCGACCTGATACATGGAAAGCACCTGAGATAGTATGGCGAGCACTAATGGCAGGTGAGTGATTCTCATTCACTGAGAATGCTTCTCTGGGGCCTCTCTGGCCACACCCAGCATTTGCACGTGGCTGTCCCCTTCTCAGGTGCCACCAGCTGGGAAGGTCAGGGGAGGTGTTTGGCTTGGCACTTTGCAATCCCAGCCCTTTTCTTTCCTCTCAGCCCCCAGACTGCCCTCGAGCCAGGCTGGTGTCTCAAGGGGCCCCTGTCTGAGCTTGCAGACTTGCCCTGCGAAGGGCAGACTTGCCCTCTGTGGAGACGTTTCACAGACACTGGCAGCTTGTGCCTGCATTTGCCTCGCTTTTCTTTTGTGTTGATTACCCTGACATCCCAAACTTTAGGACAATGGACTTCTGCACCTATTCTGGAATGGGGATATCGCCCCTCATCTCTCTTTTAAAGAAAAAACACACAGACACACAAAACCAATCAAAGCCGGCACACCATCCAAGCCAATGAGGCCTTTAAAAAATCACCGCCAAGTAGCTGTTTACAAGCTGAACAAATAATTACTCTGCCACAAGGAAGAAAAGTATTAATTAAAGCTATTCATTAAACCAGCTTCCCTATTCTGTGGGGTTTATCTCTTGGAAGTGTCAGCCAGAGGTTAGGGACGGATTAGCACACAATGGAGGGCTTTGCCAGTTAAATCTCCTCCTTGCGGTTAGCTTTTAATAATAAAGTTGTCATTAAAAGAAAGAATTTAATGGTTTTAATTGGGTTTAATTACTTGGAAACTCCTGGAAGACAGATCAGCTTGTTTAAAAGAAAATTTTTTTAGAGAAAGACAAAAAAATGATGGTTGTAAAGAAAAAAATAGGTTGATTCACATGATTAAACAGAAAAGTTAAAAAAACCTCTTGGCTTCTTTTGCAGTTTCGTAAGAAAACATAAAATATAGAAAAGATCTTCTTAGCTCAGCAAATAGGTCTATTTGTATAACACAAACTTAACCTAAAGACAGAAGGATAAATCGCATCATTGCTGAATCACAAGAGTCAAACTGATGATAAACAATGAAATCATGGTCAAATTTAGAAGAAACAAAGACATCTAAACTGGTTCTTCTTTTGGGGTTTAATGCAACTATTCAGCCTCTTAGGTGTTTTGTTTTTTTTTTTTTTAATACTCTGAAGAATATTCCTATAGCTGGAGATATCTAGCAGCTTTTAAAGCACTTTATGAGGACACAAATTTAAAGGCAAAAAATAACAAAGAGACCTTGAATATGGGGTAGGGTGACCAACCGTCCTGATTTGCTTGGGACTAAGGGGTTTCCTGGGTCATGGGACTTCCAGTACTAAAATTGGGAAAGCTTTGTACAAACCTGGCTGAGATGACCACTCTCACATGAGTCACTGTCCAGGACCGAGGGGCATTTAATGACATCGGAAACCAGTGTGTTTATGGAAGTTCATGCCAAGGGCTTAGAACAGGGCCTGACACCAAGCAAGTGCCTGCTTGTTCCATGAACACTGACGATGTCCTCATCAGCACTGTGTATCTTCTGCTCATTAACAGTGGTCATACTTCGGAATACCTTCCACGGATGGGGCATCTTCACAACCAGCAACATGCTTCTAAAGATGCCATTCTTGAAAAGACACTGTCATTCACTTATTCTACAAAAACTCTTTACTATGTAGCAGGCACAGTTCTAAGCACTTGACATGTAGTAACTCATGTAATCCTCCTTCAGTGACCCTATAAGGTAAATATTTTTGCTACTACACCTATGGTAGAGAGGTGGAAACTGGGCAGCAAAGTGACTTGTCTGAGGTCATATGTCTAGGAAGTGAACTTGAGCTCAGCTTTGAACTTGAGCAGTCTGGCTCTAGAGTCCACGCTCTAGACCACAGGTAAGTGAACTTTTTCTATAAAGGGCTAGAGAGCAAACATTTTAGACTTTGTGGCCCCTATGGTCTCCATTGCAACTGCTCAACTCTGCTGCTGTAACATGAAAGCAGCCATAGACAATATGTAAATGAATGGGTTTGAATGTGTTCTGATAAAACTTTATTTAAAAAAACAGGTGGTGAGCCAGATTTGGCCCATGGGATGGATGTAGTTTGTGGACCCCTGCCCTAGACCACTATGGTATACTCTCTCCTTGCTCTCAGACATTAAAAGCCCGTTGCCACATGGAGTTTACATTCTAATGGAGGAAGAGGGCTATGAAAAACTAAGAAATATTTCATTTCAGACAGTGACAAATGCTTTGAAAGAAATGAAACACAATGATGTATTGGAGTGAGAGAAAGAGAGTGAGATGGATTGAGTGTGTCTGTGTATCTGTATTTCAAAGAGGACTACTAGAGATGAGGTGATCAGGGAAGCCTTCTCTGAGGAGGTGACATCTGCATGAACACCTGTGTGCCAGTCATAGGATGATTTGGGGGAAGGAACCGCCAGTGCAAAGGCCCTGAGGCAGGAAGAAGCTTAGTGTGTTAAAGAAGCAGCGTGGAGCAAGTAGAATAAGGAAGTGGGAGAGGGAAGAGGAAGCCAGGGGGAGAATCAGGTAATTTAGGGGATTCTAGATCATGGGGAGGAGTTTGTACTTGATTCAAAGTGTACTGAAAATCAGAGAACAGTTCCAACTAGGCAGAACAAAGAGTCTGACTTACATCCAAAGCAGATCGCTCAGGCTGCCTTCATGGTGCTGCGTCACCCTGTCCAACCAAAAACCCAGTGACGCTGGTGCCATTCTTATACCCATTTTACAGATAAGGGTCTGAGGTGCAGCAAACCCACAACCTATTAAGTCATAGGACTGGGACCCAGCTCTAGGGCAGTCTGCTCCGGTCTCCCTCTTTCCTCACTATGCCATAAGCCCTAGAGGATGTGGCTGCTGGACCCATTGCTGTCTCGCAGCCCAAAGGTTTTGTGTGTGTGGAGGATCAGGAAAGCAGTATTTGGCGTGAGTCAACACTGGCATGATTTCAGTCTGCAGAGAAGCTAAACGACTTACAAACACTGTGACAGTGTGTCATGGTGTGATACAACAGTGATAACTGTTCCATCACCCTGTACCAGGAAACCTAATGGGAGGAGCGGAGGAGACAACACACAACCCTTTTGAATAGCAAAATCAATTTCCTATTAAATGGCGACATTCAGAGCACTTGACACATACTACCAGCTGGACCCCCAGCATCTATGGAGGGGCCCGAGAAGGAAAATGAGGTCACTGCATGTGGCTTCTTCCAGTTCTGAGGGTAGAGTTCTCCTTCCTGGCATCCATCCGGGCACAGGGCTTCTCTTCCCTCACACCCCCAACTTAACTGTCAAGATGGAACACGGTTGAGGGGGACAAAAATTCACTCATTTATCCATTCATTCAATAAGTAAATATTGAGTGCCTTCTATGTGCCAGGCACTATTCTAGGCACTGGGATACTGCAGCAAAGAAAAAAAAAAAGGCCATAAATAAATGGGTAAAGCAAGATTTGTAGTATGCTTGATGGCTGCTATGTACAGCTGCAGGTTGTGTACTGCACCACCTTAGGGGTACCATTCACATAGACCACCATGAAAGTGGCATCCCCTAGAGTTAGGCAATGCACATTCTGCATGCATATCAGTATGCCCAGCCAGGAGGTGACAAATGTTACAGAAAAAAATAAAGCAAAGAAGTTGTGTTGTGTGGGCTGTGTGAGAGGTGTTGCAATTTTATAGAATGGTCAGAGAGGTCCTCACTAAGAAGGTGAGCAGATTTGCAGGAGAAAAAGGAGGAAGCTATGCATGCATCTGGATGAGAAACATTTCAGACAGAGGGAACTAAGTGTGCACAGGCCTGAGGTGGAAGCATGTCTGGCAGGTCTGAGTACCATTGAAGTGGCTGGTATTGTTGGAGTGGAATAAGGAAGGGGAGGGAGGAATACCAGGAGTTGAGGGTATAGAGGTAACCGGGGCCAGATCTTATAGGGCCATATCTAAGGGCCCAGACCTTGTAACTGGGCCAGAAGATTACACTTCAACTTCACACATTTACTGAGCACCTACTAAGTGCTGGGTAAGACCACGCAGGCTCTTTGCCCCATGTGGCTTACAATATTCATGTTGCAATGAGTGTCTGCTGTTCTTATCTTGTTCTAACAGAGACTAAACAGTTCACTTAAATGAGTGAAATGGCCCAGGTGAAACACCTGGCTTGATCGGTCTTTCATTTTCCAACTCTTGATACAAAAAATATTTAATTTTTCCTTAACTCTTAGAGAAAAAGACAACAGTGCAAGTGAGAGAGTAATGACAACCGATATTTGGCCTTAGTGTTGGGGAGATGATAGGGAGTTGGTGGGAACTGTGGCAAACTGGAGAACACCTGTGCAATTTAAGGGGGCAGCTGCTTTGCAGCTCCAGCCAAGTGATGCCATTTGGGACTGTGGGTGCAGCCTGGACAACTCTTCTGATCTTTCAAGAGTACCCCCAAATCTGAATTTTTATGTGAAATCTCCTGATTTTAAATGCTGGCAACTAATTTACAAATGTAAAGAAAAGAATATGTTTAAGAGCCAGGTGTGGCCCACAGATCCCCACACCACGATGTCTGGCACAGGGAGGAAATAGCATTGGACTGAAGGTTTGAAGCATGGCCGTGGAACTTGGGGGCCTTGTAGTTGGCTGCGGCCAGCTCAGGTGGCAGAGGTGCTTAGAATGGCCTTCAGAGTTCTGGGTCTGATCCCTTCTCTGACACTTACCAGCCCTGTAGTCTTGGTTAGGGCCTTAGAGTCCTTCTGGGTAGAATGGGGATCACCATGTCTACCTTTTAGGTTTGTCTTGAGGACCAAGGAGATGACCCACATCAGGAGTCTGACCCAGTGCCATACATGGGGAGAGAGATTTATATTTTTTATCCCCATGATTAAAAGTTTCTGGGTATGGGTTATATGCTACAAACAGAAAGTCACAGTAAAAGTAAAAGCTTCATTTTTGGTTTTTAGCTCTACACACATAAATTCAAGAATGAACGAAATGGACCAATTCCTTAAAAACCACAAGCTACCAAAACTCACCCACGATGAAACATCTACAACTATTAAAGAAATTGAATTTGTAATTAAAAACCTCCAGGAAAAACAAAATCTCCAGGCTCAGGTGGTTTCCCTGGAGAATGCTGTGAAACATTCCAAGAAAAATTAGCACTGATTCTCCACAATCTCTTCTAGAAAATTAAGAGGAGGGAGCAATTTCCAGCTCTTCTGATGAGGCTAGTATTATCCTGACAGTAAAACCAGATAAAGACAGTGCAAACCAAAAACCCCAAAACCAAGAAACAACAAAAAACCCATCTGATCTTTCATGTAAAAAATATCCATCTTTTACTATCTCCATTAGTGTGTGTTCCTGCATGGGGACCCACAGTGCCCTTCAGGAAACAGAATACAATTCTCAGGCTTGTCTTATGAGGTCAGCAGGGCAGGAAATGCTATACCAATTTTACAGATGAGCAAACTGAGACCCTAAAAGAAAAGTGACTTACTCTGGGTGTGGGATCCAGGAAGTGGTGGAGGGAGATTCGATGTGAGGCCTTTCGACTCTGCGATGCCTCACCACCCAACAGGATTCCAATCAGAAACGGCTCGGCAGACACCACAGCAAGCAGCTGTCCCCCACCCCAGTGCGCACGCGCGGTAGGCAGCAGGCGCAGACCGCGCCTGCGCTCAGCGTTCCCACGGATGCTGCCAGCCTCGCAGACTCCCGCCTTCATTCCCTCCCTCCCTTCTTTCCTTCTTTAAATTGAGGTGAAATCCACATAACATGAAATGAACCATTTTAAAGTGAAAAAATCAGTGGCGCTTCATACCCAAAGGTGCAATCACCACCTCTATCTAGTTCTAAAACATTTTCACCCCCTCAGAAGGAAGCCCCGTATCCAAGAAGCACTTGCTCCCGTTCCCCCCTGCCCCCTGCCCCTGGGAGCCACCCGTCTCTCTCTGTCTCTCTATGGATTTACCTATTCTGGATATTTCACGTAAACAGAGCCACACAATGCATGACCCTTTGTGTCTGGCTTCTCTCAGCATAATGTTTTCGGGGTTCACCCGTGCTGGAGCATGTATAAGTATTCCACTCCTTTTCATGGCCAAATCGTATTCCACCGTATGCACATCCTGTGATTCATCTATCCATCCATCCTCTGATGGACATTTACAAAGAGAGGCTTAAACTGCGCACACCTACTTTGAATTAGGCCCCATTGGCAGACGTGCATCAGAGCTTCCCCCTCTGCCTTCAGAGGGGCCCGAAAGTTCAAAAATTCACGGAGGAAGTGTGGGAAGCAGGTATGGTGAGGGGGACACCTCCTAGTTCCTGTCAAAGTCAACCCCAAACACAACAACCTTGACACCTTCCTGCCATTCAGTGGGTGACACCTCATCACCAGAGGCTCAAGGGAATTCCAGCAATCTCTTGGAGGGGTTCAAGAACCCTATTGTTGGGAAATAAATGGTAGAAAGTGCAGGTGGGGAGTTGGGGGAAAGCTGCTTCTCAACTTGTTAGTTAAGCGTAAAGGAAAATAGTCCCCATTATCAGGTTCCCAGTGTGCCTGGGATGTTTTTCCCACCACTTACCATTGTGAGCAGCAACCCCTATATTTACAGAAGACAAAAGGGCTTCTCACGCTAACCCAAGCAAGAGTTTGTTGTAGGTTTTGCATAGAAGATTTAAATCCCCTCATTTTTTTTTTTTCTTTCAGATGCCCTTCAGCATTCATTTTGAAAGGTGGGGCAAGAAAGGAGAAAAAAAGTTGGCAAAAAAAAGTCTGGGGAGAGAGCAGGCATTTGTTAAATTTGTGGGTGGAAAATTAGGCGTCCTCAGGAGTCTTAACTAGTTCTAAAGACCTCAACCCAAGTTGAGGAAATGATCTCTCTCGAAGCAGCAGACAGCACAGCGCTTCAAAGAAAGTCTCTGCTAATGAGCACTTTTCTGACAACCCCAAACCATCTCTAAAATATATTTTATGTTGGAAATAATCCTTTAATGCTCCAAAATACATAAGCAGAGGCACTTGGCAAGAAAGCCCCCTGGCTTTGGGAAGCACTATTATAAAGGATTAAGTTGACAAAGGGTACCACCCTCACGCCCAGAGCCCCTCAAACTATGTCATTTTCCCCCACGACATCTTTCAAAGCATTTCCAACTTCTTCCTCGCCCACCCCCGCCAAAATGACAACTGCAGATGTTTGCTTCTCACCCTTCCTCCTTCCAGGATGGAACCAGGTGACCAGTGAAGTCACTGTCTTTCTCCCCCTAATCCTGAAAAGAAAATAATCACTGGTCGCAGAGCCCAATCAAAGTCATCATTTCTTTATTAGCAGTGAGGACTGAATACCTTTCACTTAACTGAAAAGAGAGCCGGGGGTGGGGTGGGATTGTGGGGGGAGGAGTTTAAATACGAGATTTAACCCCCAGTGGGGGAAAGAAATCTCCAACTTCCTCAGAAAATCCTTTCCAAATTGTATTCATCTTGACTTAATCCACATCTACCGAGTGAATTAGGCAGTATTTATTTTGAGAATCTATTTTATAGAGTTCCAAGGACTCTGTTTTCCTTGGGCAGGGCTTACTCTCCATTCCAGAGCTGGAGTCTGCTGCCAGGGCCCGGCCAGGCCTTTAAACTTCCAAGGTGCTTGACTCGCATGACCAACAAAATGTAAATAAACACAGCTGAGCTCAGGAGAAATGGGAAGGTTTTCTCATTAAAGAAATAAAATAAACAGATGTCCTTAAGCACTTTGGCTTGTGTTTGTCAAAGGATGGAAAGCTCTAGATGTCTGAACGGCAGAAGTGAATTAGAGCTGCATCTCAAGGTAGAAGGGGAAGAAAGAAAGAAAAGGAAAGAATCTGTGGTCCTCTGAATTAACTAATGGTCCTCCAGGGAAGGCACTTTTGATCTGAACCTTAGCAACTTCTACAAATAGCTTTTAACTGCTGGGTCATAAAACCAGGGTTTTTTATTTCTTCTCGGTTTGTAAAGCAGTAATGGATAGGCCCAGCAGTGTATCGCCAACCGGATCTCATTGAATCCTGGTGGCATTGCACTGGGTACTGGATTCCGGAATCCGAGCTGGAATCCAATAACAATACCTGCTGAGGCATGTGGGTGGGAGTTGGGGGGACTCTGTGGCTGGTTGGAGTGGGCAGAGGAGCTATGTGAGGGGGTGCAGATCCATGATCTGCCAGGCACCCTCTACCTGGCTCCTTCCAGACACACAGAGGCTGCAGCCTGGCTGGATCCATGAGAAAAGCCAACATCAGGTGAATTCAGGGCTTACACCTTGCTTCAGGTTGTAATGCATGAAGATGTCACCTGGGGTGGAGTTACAGTGCATTCGGTGGATTCTGATTCAGGAAGTCTTCATTTCTGACGGCTCTCTGGTGATACTGGTGTGTGTACCACAGTTCGGGTAGCCAGGGGGGTTCTGGCAACGAGGGGTTTTGACCCTATGGTAAGCAATGATGAAGAAGTCTGAACATGACAATTCTTCGATGTCTCAGTTTGGGTGTCTCCTGAAGTTGACGCTGAGCCTAGGATTCAGGTGCAAGTGGTTTGTCTGGGAGGTGATCCCAGGGAGCCTTGGTGACACAGTGGGGAAGTGAGAGAGGAATGGAAGGAAGGGGACATCAGTGAGCAGGTCATTGGGGCTCTGTCCCTTTTGGGACAGCTCGGTAGTCATTAAAGGTGAAAGTCAGGGGACATTTGCCAGCCCCAGCCACTGCTACTTTGTGTAGAACACACTGCAGAGTGTTGCAGGTACTTGCAGAGGGATGACATGTGCCTCCAGATATGGCCAGCCTGTAGTGCTATGAGCCATCAAGAGGGGGTTCTGACCTCCTCAGGAAGATGGAAAGCTTTCTAAGGATGCACCTCTGGATGAGTAGCATGGCTAGGCTAGGAGAGGGTAGGAAGAGCAATCCAGGCAGATCATCAGCATGTGCAAAGGCCCTGTGGTGGGAACAGCATTGTGAGCAGGAAGCTTATGGGTAAGTGGGGGAGATTAGACTGGCAAGGCTGGCAGGGGCTAGACCTTTCAGGACCTGGAAGGTGATGGTGAGGAATTTGTCCTAAGGGCAGGAGGCACCACAGAAGGGGTTTCAACGAGGGTGAGGATGCAGAGTGTGACAGGATCACAAGGGTGAGGGAGACAGAGGGACAGCAGGGAGACAGCTGTTCAGGCCAGAGGAGATGGTAGCTGGGACAAAGAGGTGGTGGCAGAGATGGAGAGAAGGGGACGGAATTCAAATTCAAGAGACACTTAGGAACAATATTGGTGATGGCTGGGGTAGAGGCCAGCAGTTAAAGGAGTTACATGAGCAGACTTAGTCTGGGAGACTCCCAAAGAAGTGACTTGTGAACAGTGTTATGTAAGATAAGCCGAGCTCCCTGTGGGTCAGGGGGCAGGCAAGAGGATGAAGAATATTCCAAGAATTCACAACAGCAAACACAAAGGCCCAGACACAGATGGGAATTTGGTGCGCCTGAGTAACCGAAAGGTGTGCACTGTGGCTTTGGAAGAGGGTTGGTGATGACACCAGTGAGCTGGCAGTGGCTCACCATGAGGAGCCAGTTTCCGAGCAGCAATGGGAATCCTTGCAGGGTGTCAGTGAGGGGTTGACACGATCTGATTAGTGTTTTCAAATGCTCCGTCTGGCAGCTGACAGCAGGGTGTGGTGGTGGGTGGTCTGGAGGTGGGCAGGAGGCCTCACCTGTGAGAAGATTCAACCAGTAAAACCCTTCAGCCCGTGCCTTGTTATGCCTGAAATTATCAGTGCAGGCTGAAGCTTTTCATGCCGTTCTTAAGACGGAAGGTTAAGAAGGCAAATCTTAAAGGAAATCCTGTGCCAAAGATTTTTTCTAGAGGCTTCCAGTTCTGGTTCTTAAGCATGGTGAGCCTCAGGGATATCACCTGTGAAATGGGTATTCACCTGCCCTCTGCCCGCAGGGTCGAGAGGACTGAATGTGCCCAGAGTCGTCAAACTGACTTGGTGTCTTCCCAAGAGCCTGTGAGGCTCTGAGAGTTCTGCTCAGTTCTCCACCTGTAGGAGAGTTGACTCATGTGCTTGAAAGATGTACATACGAGTATCTGCGGGAAACTTATTAAAGGTAAAAGTCAGGGGACATTTGCCAGCCCCAGCCACTGCTACTTTGGACGATGCACAGCTCCATTCAAATAAGAACCCTTGGAACCACAGTGGAGACTGTCCCTTTGAAACCACAATGTGTCCACCAAAAGACCGTCTAGGAATTCAGTGGGGACTCAAATGGTTTCCAAGGGAGCAATTTGCTCTGAAAAGCTGAAGCATTATTGTCTGTATTTTCAAGACAGTGGGTTTCTCTCAAGGAGATGTGATGCTGGTGGGTGCTGCGGGAAGAGAAATCCCAGCCTGGGAACTGCCCTCATTGCTGTGAATACAAAGTGTGCGATTGGGACTCCTCTCTGAGCCCAGGTGACAGTGCCACCCTGAGCCAGCCTCCCAGCTTTTCACAGTAGAAGGCACCAAGTGTGGATTTGGAGGCTGGCTCTACTCCTGGACTGGGCATCTGTGGTTCCGCCTCCCATCCATTCTCGTTTTTTCTGCTAATGGCTCCTTGTGGGGAGTTGCTGGCCCCCTTCAGGTGCACGTGGTGGACCGTACATCAAGGTGTCTGACCTCCGCAGTCAAGAGGTGGGCACAGCACCCAGGCTCAGCCAATCAGCCTCTCTCCTGAGACTGGAGAAATTATGGCTGCAACAATGGCTCTGAGGCCTGAAGTGCACTCCATCACCTCCCACCCACTGGGAGCCAAACTCCCTCCACGCTTTCCCTTGATCCTGTAACTCCCTCATATCCTCCTGACCAATTCCCTTGTGGCTAAGTTAGCCACACCTGGCCTTTGTTGCATGTGACCATAAAATGTAACTTTTGTAGCCATTTCCTGGTTCTGGGGGCTTTGGGCAAGATCCTGAACTTTCTTGGGACTCAGTTTCCTCATTTGCAACACGAGAAGAGTAACAATAATTTTTGATTTATCCACCATAAGGAGGTGGTTGTAGGATTAAACCAAAGTATACAGTGAACTGTAAACTCCCAGAAAAACAAGCCCAAGTCCTTTTTATTTACCTTTGCCTATTCTTGAAGGCCCAGCTTCCTCTTACAGGAAGTCTTCCTTGACTGTCTCAGCCCCGTGAACACCTGCTTTCTCTGATCTATACCCAATCTCTGTTTTCAGTATGGATCTGATCATATGTGGTCTTGCATAACTCATTCATTCATGTACATACATAAGATCAGGTTAAATCATTGTTTCTTTTAGTTTTTATTATTATTTTATTTTATTTTTTCTGCCCCACCCCCAGTTTATATTTTTCTCAAAGCTAAATACTCAAATAGTTCTCCAAGGCTTGTTATAAAACTGCAGCTCCTCTGCCAAGCCGTGTCATTCCTGCTTTGTCAGAGAAAATCACCTTTATGTTTTTCAGGTCATTATTTTGGTATTCCCCATGCGTCTCTAAATGGCATGGTTATAATCACATGGCTTCTTGATTTTTCACGTTGAGGCGTTATTTACTGATCCCTCTAAGGGCAACGTGGATTGAGCTTTTTCCCCTGGCTGCCCTCACCATGCGTTCAAGCTTTTCACTCCCTGTTCCTCCTACACACAGTCATGTTTTTCACTGGGTTAGTAATCAGAGTTCACATTCCTATGATGAGTGTGTAGATTGACTGCCTTGGTGACCCTAATTAATGTCCTCCCTATGTCCTCACACTTTGTAATGTGATATTAAAGCTCCTCCCTTTAAGAGGGGGGTCTACTCTCCACCCTTTAAATCTTGGCTGGCTGTGCCTCCTCGGCTGACAGCGTGTGGCAGAAGTGATGCTGTGCCAGTTCCCAGCCAAGGCTTCAAGAGGCCTGTGTGCTTTCATTCCCTCTCCTCAAAAGGAGCACCGCTTCGGCATGAGAACAAGCCAGGACTTGCCTGCTGGAGGATGAGAGAGCCCATGGAGCAGAGATGAGTTGTCCCAGCTGAGGCCATTCTGCACCAGCCACCTGCCAGCTGACTATAGACCCATGAGTGAGCCCAACCCAGATCAGCAGAACCTCCCTACCAACCCACAATCTCATGAAACTCAATAAACACTTATTGTTTTATGTCATTAGGTTTTGGGGTGACTTATTACATAGCTGACTGATAACACAGCTAAGCTATGCAGTAAACTATGATTACTTTTCTTGCATAGTCTTTTGTTTTCCTTGGAGTTAATAATTTTTTTTTCATCCTTTCAATACATTCAGATGCACTTGGTATTTTATCAGTTTAATCTTTTTGGAGATGTCTCTCTCAGTACCTTTGAACCTACTTCAAGCAGGATCAACCATAGTTGTAACTTTCTCTCATATTGGGACCTATTTTCCCTATGCTCTGGGGATTCCTTCACCTTGCTACTATGTTGAATACCCTGTTTCCTGTATCCTGTGTCTTACCCTTTCTCAATTTTTCTCCCATATTGTGCTGGTACATATTCTCTAGTAGCTTTCCCAAAAAAGGTACATGACAATAATTTGTTTTCAGACGTTGCATGCCCCCCTTCCTGAAAATGTCTTCATTCAACTGTCCGACCTGACAGTTTGGCTGGGTATAAAATTTTTGCTTGGAAATAATAACTTTCCTTCACAGTTTTAAGGCATTTATCCATTGACTCTAGCTTCCAAAGCCACCTGATTCCTGAAAAATATGGAATGCATCATGAAATTGTGTGTCATCCCTGTGCAAGGACCATGTGGATCAACTCTATATTCTTCCTATCTGAGTATGTGGGCTGCTGAAACAAGTATTCCAGTTGAATGTTTAAGCTCTTGGTGGGCAGAAACAGTTTTTTACTTTTGGTTTTCCACTTCCAGTGTCCAGCACATTACTGTGAACATGATAGTTTTAAAAAAAACCTTCAAACTTTCATGAATGAATGAGAGGGTCCAATATAACACCTGTCATTCTGTTTCACTCATCAGCAAGTATTTACTGAGTAACTACAATGTGCTGGGCATTGTGACTGCAGTATTAATAAAGCAAAATAGACCTTGATCTCTGCCCTCATGGAGGGGAAACAAATTAAACAAATAGTCACACAAACTTGGTCAGTGCCATCAAAGAAAAATACAGGATGCTATGGGAACTCAAAACAAGGGGATCTAATTTCATTTCAATCAGGGGGTCAGGAAAGAGTCCATTGAGGAAGTGCCATTTGAGCTGAGACCTGAGGGATGAGTAGAAGTTTGCCAGATAGATAAAGCTCTTTAGGCAGAGGAAACAGTATTTGCAAAGATTTGGGGATGGGGAGGAGCTTGGATTAATTGAGGGCTTGAAAGAGGACAGATGTGGCTGGACCATAGTGAGCAGGTGGGAGTTTCCTGAGATGCAGCTGGAGAGATGAGTAGGCCACATACATGGTGTCCCAGATCATGGTAAGAAACTGATTCGCAATCACTTATTTAAGTCTCTCCTATCCTTCTTCCCAGAATGTGAGCTATAAGAGAGCAGAGACCTTGTCTGTTGCATTAGCTGCTATCCTCTTATCTATACCCCTGCACCGACCAGATAGACACATAAATATTAATGAAATGTTTATGAATCACCGAATGAATAAATGGAATGAGTAAATGGATGGATGGATGGGTGGGTAGAAGGACAGATGAATGGATGGATGAGTGGATGGATGAATAGAAGGATGTATAGATGGATGAATGAATGGAAGAATGAATGGATGGAAGAATGGATGTTAAATGGAAGGATGGATGGAAGGATGAATGGATGAGTAGAAGGATGGATGGATAGATGGGTGGAGCAGTGGATGTTATTGATGCTCCACCCAGATCTCCTGGGAGCCCCTTTTCTGGTTCTCTTTACCCATCATCCAGCCTGTGCACTCCTAGGGACTGTGCACCTCTAAGGATTAGGACTCCTAAGTCACAAACTTACTCTGAAGACACTCGTGGGCTAAGGAGCCACTTGGCTTTGATTTGCTGACAGCCAGAAGCACCTGGGAGCTTATGCCCCACCCACCCTAGGAGGTATGACTCCAATGACTGATTGGTGCAGAGGTATGAAAGTCCAACTCTTTTTCCTGGAGGTGGGACAAATGCCACAGTGGGTATAATTTACCTTCCAGAGCTCCGTGCAGGATCAGGCTGAAGCTGGGACTGTGCCTGGAACCCCACCCTTGTCTGGCCCCTCCCTTACAGCTCCCCCTGGGAGCTTTCCCTTCATAAATTACTTGCTCATAAAACCTTCCCTAAGGATCTGCTTCCAGGGAATCCAGCCTAGGAATATCTATCAATTTCATCCTTCAAAGTTCTGGAAATATCTAACCCTTCCAGTAGATGATGGGCTTTCAGAAAATATCTTACTGTCTTTCTTCTATTTGTTGGAGAAGGAGGTGGTGGGGATCTAAACCACACTGAGTGACCAGAAGTCCCAGCTGGGATAACAGATCACTGAGATAGTCAACATTTAGGAAGTAAATAGGCTGCTTCTTTTTTTTTAAGATCTTAAAGGCACAGTTTGGAACCACCTGACAAAGCTTAGAATTTGTTTGGAGGGAACCAGGGACTCTTGTGTCCCAGAGTCCACACAGAGGACCCAGGGGGCATGGGGACCAGTAATCTCTGCCACCACATATACCACACACTCTGGGCACAACCTGGTGTTGATGGGTCACAACCGCAGATGCCTCCGGGGACCAAAGAGGCCACACCCAAGTGGAACAGCTCCAAGACCCAAAGCTCAAGTGGGATGTACTAACGTTCCACTCCAGACAGGGAGGGGACAGAGGTGAACCCAAGGACACATGTCTTGTATGAGGGTCCCCATTCTGAAAACTCAGGCCTGGCGTTGCCAGACCTTCCCATTTTTTAAGAGAAATCAGACATCCAGATTTTTTATGTAAAAATCTAGATTTTAAATATTGACAATGAATTGTGAACTTAAAGAAACTCCAGGGCGCCTAACCTGTCCTCAGGCCAGATGTGGTACCCAGATTGCCAGTTTGAAACCTCTCATCTGAAGACTTTCCCAAGGCCTGGCCCTTTAAAGGAATGATGTGGAAGGAAATCCTGGATGAGATTCTGCTCCGACAGGCACCAAGGGCCACCTGACCCTGCCACCCAGACATTGTACCTTGCCATCTGGCCCCAGCCCAGGTCCCCAACCTGCCAAAGTGTCCCTGGCCCAAACTTTTGCTGGGCCCCTGCTGTGGGTTAGGCTCTGGGTGGGGCCAGGCCAGGCTGGCCCCAGCCTTTCAGCCCTGGAAGATGCTGACAGGCCCTGTCTTGTCCCATGGGGAGATGTGTGTTCCCTTGAGGGCGGGCGCCCTGGGATCTCATTTCTGCTGTGTTTGCCATCACACATGCCGAAAACTCCCTTCTCATGAGTTATTTATTTGTTTACTCAACAAATATTTGTCCAGAGGATATGCCGGGCATGGTGCCCGGTGCCAGGGGATAAAGCTGTGAACACATCAGACCTAACCCATGTGCTCCTGGAGTTCACAGTGTGGTGGAAGGGCTCACTTCAGTGGCTTTTAATTTTTATCCTCAAGACAGTCACACAGATCACTGGAGATGCATCACATGGTTATGAGCAATGGGCCACATCATGGCTTTTATCCCTTCTAAAATGGGTGACCTTGGCTGAGTCATGCCACCTGTCTGAGCCTCAGTTTCTCCTGAAATGGGTATAATTGGAGTAGCCATGCTTATAGGTTGTGGTGGCGATTAAATGAGGGAGAGGGTATAAAACTGTGCTGGTGTGGAGCTGGGGAAGCCTGGGTGTCCTCCCTGTGGGCAGGATGAATAAGGAAGACGTGGAGCCCTGGGATTCCGTGCAGCAGTCACAGGCGGCGTTCTCAGCTGCAGCACCACAGATATGGGGAGCCAGATCATTCTTTGGGTGGGGACTGTTCTGTGCATCGCAGGATGTTTAGCAGCTTCCCCGCTAGGAGCACTCATCCCCAAGACGACCCAAAATGTCTATGACATTACCAAATATCCCCTGGGGGGCAAAACTGCCTCCTCTTGAAAACTACTGAGTTAGAGCAATGGAGTTGTATGAATGGCAATGTGGAAGGATTGAAAAACCACAGAGCGGAGGGGCGAAAGTGGGAAACATGGGGCATTCAGACAATGCCATGTACACATAGAGGAAATGCATGCACACGGGAGATTTTATAGGAAACAAACAAAAGGCTGCCCGTTAAGCTATGGGGAGGGGAAGGGGAAGAGTACAAATGGGTTTAAAAGGGAACACAGATTTGTACCTACATAAAACGAGAAAGGAGCCTTGCATGAGCAAATACAAATAGCTCAAGCTGCGCCCTTGAGGTCCGACTCAAAAAAGCAGTAGGGTTCATAGCAGGGTGCTCGGCATATGGTAAAGGTGCAGTACAAGTTGAGGAATTTGTTCAAGAGGAATTTGCTAGTTGTCAATAAGGGTAGAAGAGATCAGGTCTCTCCAGGCAGAGACTGTGGACAGAAAATATGAAATCTCTATAGCCCAGGGGGTAAGAATAAGGACTTGCTTTTCATTCTTTATCTGTGGTTGCTTTTGCCTTGGAAATATGTCCAGATCGCTATGCTCATCATCCGCCTCCACCGGCTTGGTGCAAACATCCTCTTTCAGCTGGTGGGCGCTGTAGCCTCCTATTGGTCTCCCCATTCCAACCTTGCCACTCTCCAGCCTACGGTCCCCAGAAGCAGCAAGAGGGACTCTTTAAACATGTAACTCAGCCCCTATCCTTCTGCTGCAAACCTCCATGGTGCCCACTTCAGAGTCACAGCCAGGTGGGTTGCTACTCGCCCTTCCCTGCCCTGCTCCAGCCACACTGGCCTCCGGGCTGTCCCTCAGACTTCTGCCTCAGGGCCTTTGCACTTGCCGTCCCCTTGCTCTTCCACTAGATATCTGTTCTTCCACCTCCTTCAAAATTTAGCTTCTTTGTGAGGCCTCCTTTGCCACGTTTTCTCAAATTGAATTTCAACCTCCTCCCCCTGCAATACTGCGTATACCACATCCTCCCTTTTGTGCTTTATTTTCTTTTCTGTGTGTCTTATTTATCTTGTTTATTGTCTTCCCTCCTCTCCCCAAGGACATCAGCTCCTGAGGGCAGAGCTTGTAATATACTTTGTTCCCTGCTCTGTCCCCAGTGCCTAGAACAGTGCCTGGTACACAGGGGGTGCCTGATAAATATTTCTTGACTAAACCCAGTGAATGCATGTATCCCTATGAAGACCACCAATGGCATCTTGTGGGTTGATTCTTTGATACGTTGCACCCCCAGCCACTGTGACAACTGAAAATGCTTCTCTTTCCCAAACACTCCCATCAGCCCCAGTTTGTTCCATGAAGGACCCCAACAAGGACATGGATGAGATGTGAGTCATTATTTCCTGATTGCCTCCTGGGTTCCCTGTTTTCCAGCCATCCACCCATGAAGTGGCAGGTTTTGAACTTTCTGGACTCAGGGTGGTGGGTGGTATTGGTTTCTTGGCCTGATTTCCAACAGCTGAAGTCCACTGAGGAGAAAGGTGTTCAGAGGCCTCTATATCTTGCTTGCTACAAAGCCTAAGAGAGGGACAGGCTAGATCAGGGGACCAGGCAGATATGACCACAGCCAGCCTTGCTGAGGTTCTAGATGCCACCAGACTTGAAGTACCCCTGGGGGGGCACCAGGTACATCTCAGCAGTGTTCTAAGTGGATAGACAGACTTGTGGTCCATGGGCTCTTATCCCGTCCCTTGATGTTGTGAGCACGCCCTGGAAGTCTGATACAATCTGGGGAAGGAGGGGAAGAACCCAGCCGAAGGAAGGCTTGAACAAGAATTTAAGTTGCATTACAGAAAGATAAAATTCTATTTCATGCATGCTATGTGGGTTGAGATCTCTCCCAGTTACAAACACATAAAGTATTCACTTGATAACATTCACATAATCAACAAACATGTACTGAGCTCCTTCTATGTGCCAGGCACTGTCCTAGGCCCTGGGGCTACAGCTGGAAGCCAGACCACCTTTGCGTCTGCAAGCACTGCCAGAGCCGCGGGGCCAAGGCAAAAGAAGTCTGGTTCCTACAGACACTCATCCAAACATTTTTTTTTTCATATTTTGAATCAAGTAGAAAACGTTAATAAAAGCTGTACAATAAACAAAAGGCATGACTATACATAAAGTCTCTTGTTGACTAATCTGTTCCTGCCATTGTCAATGCTCATAAATCTTCCCTGTGGAGACGTAATGGTCATGCGGGCCAGGGAAGTTGGGGCTCATTGGAAACTGTTCCTGTTGCATATTAATGCAGGGCTGTAAAACAAACAACAATTTGTCTTTATTTAAATTTTGATTATCTTTCTTTATCAATTTTTTGGCATTAATTTTGATTTTTAAAATATTGCATTAAAATATGGCTTACCTTGGTTTTTCAGAACTCACTCAAATATTGTGCCTGATGTGCCCTAATCCCGGTCCTGGTATTTGCTTTCACAGAGTTTACATTCAAATATGTGTATACTGGGGGTGGGGAACAATAAATAATAAATATTTAACACGTCAGGTGGTGATAAAGCTTGTTTGATAAGGAAACATTTGGGCAGATTCCTGAATAAAATAAGGCGGTAGCCATGTAGAAAACTGGGAAATGAGCTCACCTGGCAGAGAGAACAGCAAGTGCAAAGGCTGGGTAAAACCACAAAAAATAAAACCAATGGAGATGCCAGTTATAAAGGTCAAGGCTGGTCATAAGAACAAAGCTGGAGGACTCATTTTCAATTGTGAAACTTACTACAAAGCTACTGTGATCAAGACCGTGCAGTACTGGCACAAGGACAGAGACATAGATCATTGGAATAGAATTGAGAGTCCAGAAATAAACACTTAAATTTATGGTCAATTAATTTTTGACAGGGTGCTGAGACAGTTCAATGGGGAAAAAAAATCTTCGAACAAATGGTGCTAAGACAACTAGATATCCACATGTAAAAGAATGAGGTTGGATCCCTATCTCATATCATTCACAAAAATTAACTCCAGATGGATCACAAACCTAAATGTAAGAGATAAAATGATAAAATCTTAGAAGAAAGCACAGGAGTAAATCTTTGTGACCTGGGTTAGGCAATGGTTTCTCAGATATGACACCAAAAGCACAAGTAACAAAAGAAAATATAGATAAACTGGATTTCATCAAAATGAAAAACTTTGTACCTAAAGACACCAGAAAAAAAGTGAAAAGACAACTCACAGAATGGGAGAACATATTTGCAAATCACATATCCGATAACATACTACTATCCAGAATACATGAAAACTCTTACAACTCAGCAATAAAAAACCAAATAAACCAATTTAAAAATGGGTAAAGGACTTGTATAGATATTTCTCCAAAGAAGATATATGAGGGTACGACAAAAAGCTCATGGAAATATTTGTATTATCTTTCAATTCTATTATTTCATGAACTTTTTGAAATACCTTCGTACAAATGGCCAGTAAGCACATGAAAACATCATTAATTATTAGTCAAGATAATTAGTTATTAGGGAAATGCCAGTCAAAATCAAGAGATACCACTTCACACCTACTAGGAGGACTATAGCCAAAAAGACAGACTATAACAAATTTTGATTAAGATGTGAAGAAACTGGAACCATTTTACATCGCTAATGCAAATGTGAAGTGGTGCAGACACTTTGGAAAATAGTCCAGCAGTTTCTCAAGGTGTTAAACCTAGAGTTGCTATATGACTCAGCAATTCTACTCCTAGATATATACCTAAGAGAACTGAAAACATATGTCCCTGCAAAAAATTGTATGCAAATGTTCATAGTAGCAGTATTCACAGTAGCCAAAACCCCAACTATCCATCAACTAATAAATGGATAAACAACACGTTATATCCATATAATGGAAAATTACGGGGCCATTAAAAGAAAGGAAGTACTGACACACACTACAACATGGATGAACCATATATTGTATGATTCCATTTACACAAAATATCCAGAAGAGGCAAATCTATAGAGACAGAAGGTGGATTAGTGGTTGCCAGGGGCTGGGCGGTGGGAAATGGGAGATGAGTACTAATGGGTGTGGGGTTTCTAAAATTAGGTAGTGGTGATGGTTGCACAACTTTGTGAATATACTAAAAATCTCTTAACTGTGCACATTGAAAGGATACATTTATATGTGGGTTGTATCTCAATAAAGCTGTTACTAAAAACAGGAACAATAACTGGTCCTAAAGTTGAGCTTCAAATTGGTGTTGAGCTGCCTGAAGGAAGGCTGATTAATCTCTCTTAGAATCCCTTCCTGGCCACAGGCAGAGGCCCCTGATCACCTTGCATCTGCCTAAGCCCAGCTGGAAAAGGTAGAGTTCAGAGACAGTGGAGGTGGGGGGTAGGAAAGAGGCTGCAATTGCTGGCCGCTCTAGCTCTCTAGGGAATTTCTAATGGATCCACAAGATGCCTGGAGATACAGCTACCAAAGAGATGCTCTGGCTCTGAGCACTGGGGAGGAAGGGATGGAAAGGAAGTGGAGAGATGACAGCCTTGAGCAGCATATCCCTGATTAGGAACAGAAAGAGAGCCCAGTTTCTGTTTGAAAATGCAAACACCCTGTTTTGAATTGTTCCTTAATCATTTTAGCTCTATTGGTCTTATTTTCCTAAGTAAACAGCAAGTCCTCCCTTTGGGTGGGACTATAATTGATATGATATCTGTTTTCTGCACAGTGCTCAACACAATGGCCACATGCAAAGAGCTGCTCGTCCTTGGCATGGATGTACAGGGGCTCTTGGCCTCCACAGCTCATTCACTGGATATCCCTGGTCCTCACACTCTTCTGGAAAGAGCACTTTGTTCTCCTTTGGGGGACCATCCTTTCTATCATTAAGTCCATTTGGTGAGGAGCTGACCTGCTCCTCTACTCCCTCCACTCCAGGAGTGGGCTCTTGATCTAGGATGGCTAATCAGAGGTACAGAGTTTGGTGTATAGATGGCCATTTGACCCAGTGTGGGTCAATGAGGTTCAAGCCTGGGAGTTATGTTGGAATTTGGGAAGCAGAAGGTCTCCCTTTTTAGTTGGGATTTCTGAGATGGAGTTGCCACATGGAGAAAATTGACTGAGGTATGCAGAATGACCTGAGAACATTGCTTAAACTCCTGGATCCAGCCAGAACTGAATTCCAAATATCCATGGATTTTTCAATTATTGTGATCCAATAAATTCCCATTGTAGCTTAAACACTCTGTGCTTCAAACTGAGAGTCCTGCTTGATATCAGTTATTAATAATGAGCTTCACTTGGCTGCAGTTGCTGGAGCAATATAGAGAGAAAGAACTGTGGGTCAGAAGCTGAGCTCATGAGGAACAGTTTGGTCAAGAATATCCCAACTACATAACCTCCTTGGGTCTCAGTTACTCTGCCTGCAAAATAGGGCTCACATTTCTGGTCCTCTAGATCGTCTCTACTTCTCCAACTTCCAAGTTTCGAGCTATAACTAGACCTCTCTCTGGAGCTTCAGACCCACAAATCCAGTTATCTCCTTCACCTCTCAAACAGAATAGTTTTTTTTCTCCCTCACCATTTCTCTATTGCATTGTTCTTCCTTTTACTATATGGTACTTTGGGCTAGAAATCACGAGTTGTCCTCCAATATCCATTCTTCGGTTCTCCCTCTCAGAGTGATAACATCCCAAAATTTTAACTGAGCCCATGACATCCCCAAATAAAGACTCTATTTCACAGACTCCCTTGCAGCTAGATGTGGCCATGTGACCAAGTTCCAGCCAATGAGAGTTGAGCAGAAATGACAAGTGCAACATCTGGTCTGGCCCTCAAAAGGGAAGGACAAAAAAAAATTTTTAAAGAGAAGGGTGAATCCCCTTTTCCAGGTTCCCCCTTCTTATTGGCTAGAATGCAGACTTGGGGATGAGCTACAATTTATCTTGACAGTGAGGGAAACATTCCAGGGATGGCAGAAGACAAGACAGAAGGGGCCTCAGTACCTGGCACTATGCAGTGGTCTTACCAGCTTGAACTGCTCATGCCTGTACTGTTTGTTAGGGGAGTGAAATAAACTTTTATCTGGTTTAAGCCACAGTTAGTTTGTGCCTCTCTTGCACAATTTAGCAAATTTGCAGAATTTAGCAAATTTGCAGGATTTAGCAAATATAAATACTCATTACCCACCTTAGAGCTAGAGGAATATGTGGAAAATTCTAGAACAGTAATGAAGATGGCACAGCAGACCTGGGGGTTCCAAGAGCTTTTCACCTCCATTTTCTCTGGACACTCAGGAAGGCAGGTGAACCTGAATCTGACTCTCATTGGATGATCTTACTCCCTCTGAGCATCAGTTTCTCCTTAGGTATGATGGAAACTAATTGGATATGATGGTCTCTTAAGTCCATCCAGGTCTGACTTTCTGTGGTTCCGTAATTCTAGGACAGATTTTGAAATTCAAATACCAATGGGGTCACACAGTCCCATAAACGGGTTGAATGGGCCAAGTGGGGGCTGGGATGTGAGGAGAGTGTACATCCCCTTTATTTTTTTTTATTTTTATTTTTTCTTTTTTCTTTTTTCGTGACCGGCACTCAGCCAGTGAGCGCACCGGCCATTCCTATATAGGATCCGAACCCGCGGCCGCTGGGAGCGTTGCCGCGCTCCCAGCGCAGCACCCTCCCGAGTGCGCCACAGGCTCGGCCCTACATCCCCTTTAAGAGGACAGTTGCAACTCAGCTCCTGTTGATTGCTGTCATATGAGAATGCAGGATTGCCAGATTTCCTAATTTTTCAAGAAGAGCTGGAAATCTAGATTGTTTTGGTCTGTGCAATCTCCTGATTTTTAAATGTTGGCGACAAATTCACATTTTTTCAGGCACTCTGGGGCCAGACAAAAATGTCCACAGGCTGAATTTGGCCAGTGGTCACCAGTTAGGAATTTCTGTCTTGATACTATTTTCCTTCCTTCCTTCCTTCATTTAACAAATATTTACTTGACACCTACTAAGCGAGAGACACTGTTCTATGCACTGGAGATAAAGCGATGAACAAAACAGAAAAAGTCCTTTTCCTCATGCAGCTTAACCTTCTAGGGGATTGTCCTAATTCATTCATTCATCAAGTGTTTATGAGCAATTCTGTTTCATGCACTGTGCTTGGTTGGGGAGATAAAAAATGTTCATGGTCCCTGCCCTCACGGTGCTTATACCCTACAAGGGAGACAGACAATAAGTGCATAATTATGATATAAATAAAAAATACAATCGTGGGAATACATGCAATTTAGATGGAGGGAGTGGTTAGGAAAGTCCTCTTGGAGGAAGCTAAATTTAAAATGAGAACTGAAAGACAGGTAAAAGAACATTCTAGAACATTCTACATTATAGCAGATACTTCCAGTGTGCCCCTTCCCCATGTCCCCTCAGCTGCCATCATTCCTATACATGCAAGGGTCTTCTACGGTTGGCACCTGTGATTCCTTACCCTAGGGGTTTCTTGGGGGCAGGACAGAAGTTCAGGGAGGTAACACCCCCAGGAGAAGACCTCAACCCATGATGGGAGGGAATTTGTGGATAAAGAGCCCAGTTCCCTCGCCCCGCAGGTGGGTCAACTCTGAGGTGTGTTTTACACACTCTCCCAGAGGGGCCGGGTGGGTCTGTGCCCCAGCGGCCTGCAGCAGCCACTATTTACGTGACCTGTATTGGCTTCCTTCCCTTCCCTGCCTCACTTCTCCACTGCGCACCTGATGTTTCCTGGGATCATCTGCAACCTAAACTACCTGCGGTCACCTCTTATCTCAGGATCTGCTTCTGGGAGAAACCCAGAAGAGATGGGAGAGAACGTGGCAGTTTTGAGGACAGAAAGCAACTCAGGGTGAGAAGTAGGCAACGAGGCTGGAGAGTGGGTGGGAGTCAGCTCATGAAGGGCCGTGGAGGCTCGGTTAGCGTTGTCAATGGGGAAGCCACAGATGACTTTTCAGCAGCAGAGTGATATGACCAAGATTTTATTTTAGGATGACCCCTGTGTAGGGGGCTGCCAGGGGCAAGTGTGGAAGCTGGGAGACCAGATGGGAGGCCAAGCTGGAGATGAAGGTGGGTGGGGTTGGAGAGAGGTGGCTGGCAAGGAGGAATGACATTGGCCAGAGGACACAGGTCCCAGACTGGAGCTCTGGGCTTTGTCCTTGTCTTGAGGGAAACTGCAATTTGGTTTAAGGAGTGGTGGTGAGACAGAGACACAAAAATCATATCCAAGATCACAAGGCCATCCACGACGCATAAGAAGCAAGTTGTTCAATAGAGCTATGGAACTTCATAGTGGGCTGTCTCTAGGACAAGAAGAGTGAGGGAATCCTTCGCAGGAAAGATGACTTAACTGGGATGGTTAGGAAGCTATAAAATGCTCTAACTTAGTGGGAACACACTACTGTAGCTTCTTTGGGGTAGCCCGACTTTTTGCAATGGCTGCCAAGCCCATTCTTTGGTGTTTCAGCAGTTCTCTAAGCTGCCATCCTTTACCTAAGCTGTGCATAGTCCAAAAACGCATGCCGGATTTCCCACAGGCACTGCTAGACATATTAACGGCATTCCTGCACGGCAAGAGATTTCTGCACCACCAACACCATTTTTATATTCCTTACAACATAATGGCAGACGATAAATCTATCTTGCTAATTACACATCCAGCTTGTTATGAACCCCATAAAAAACACGAGCAGCTGGAAAAGCCATGAGGTGATGTCAAATCATATTCCTGGTCTCTAAACAGAAACAGAAATATTTTCCAGGCGCTGGTGAGTCTCAAGGTTCCTACCCCTGCGTGGAAGCAGCTGCCAGGAGGTCACTCACCTCTGACGAGATGATAACTAGGCTGTTCTAGTCTGACACCGCACCTCCGCCCCCATGTGTTTTCCTGAAGAGATGGCAGATGTCTGGGGCATCCACTGTGGTCTGTTGAGAAGCCCATGGGATGCACCCAAAGAATTGGCAAGGTTTGGGTTGTTAGCAGTCGGGTTCATTTTTGCAATATTAAGGTGGTTTCAACATCTCTTCCAATCACCTCTAATCAGCCGATTGCATTGTCCAGAATTCTAACTGGATGGTTCCCCAGCATAATTTGTCGATGATGTATTTGCAAAACTGTTGCTAAGATCCACACTGGAGCTGACAATGCCTCCCCCTCATCTCAGAAAAACGGAAGGGAAATTAAATTCATCTGCTGGAGACACTAAGATAAACATCAGGGAAGAGGAAAAGTACCTTCCTTCGTTTTCTAGCTAGGATTACTGTTTTTGGCTACAGCGTATCCTAGCTCTTTTAGAAAGGAGACAGCTGAAGACCACAAGCTTATATCTTATCCTATCTCTTATCCTATCCTACACGATCGCTTCATGTGTTGGAACAAAAGTCATGGGAGACAAGAGAAGGGGAAGCTAATTAAATTTTCACATGTCAAAAGAAAATTCCATAGGAGTTATTAAACCTGGGCTGACCCAAAGGGGCAGCTTTTGTTGAAGAAGCTGCCTCATAAACTGCCTCCACAATTCCCAGGACAAACTGGCTAGACAGTCATGTTGGAAAAAAAAAAAAAAAAAAAAAGAGAGAGAGAGAGAGAGACAAAATGGATTCTTACCTTCCCGTATCTGGATGCAAAAGTCCCCGTGAGTAAGGAGTGAAAAATAATGATCGTCTCATCCAAGTCCCACACGAACACACGCTGTGATGCAAGAGAGGAAGAGAACGGAGACACATGGACTCGCATCTGACTCAACGTCTGCAGAAATTAATCCCCTTGGAGGCAAAGTCTTGAACAAAATTATCTTTAAGTTATAAAACGTGCGACTCATGGTTGCATCGTGAGTCCCCATGCAACCGCATCTGCGTGAAGTGTATTCTGATGGCCAATTGTTGGTCTCATGTAAACCCAATAGATGCCAGAACCAAGAAACCCACTCTTGCCTTCCATGTGAAAGGTCAAAAAAGGAAGAGGTCAAGCCCCAAATAACATAAAAATCACACAACTCACTTGACAGAATGAAATATTACCCTTTTAATTCACCACTTACTGTAAGCCCAACTATTGCTAACCATTTCTGTTTTTTGAAATTCTGGTGATTACCTCTGTAATTCTCTACAATATTCTTATAACTTTACTTATTGAGTTGCTAACCTTAGACAATATCTTTTGACTGGGAAGTTTGAAAGATCAGGGTTTAATTTATGGTAATCTCCCTCAGATCTCTGGAACTTTCCATGTTTTATATATGTGAACCCCTTTATTTCCAATTTCATCATCTTTGTACATTTTCCCTCGGCCAAAACAGTAAACCTGATATGGAAGACATGAACATTGGCGTCCCTACCTTTTTCCTCTACCTTCTCCCCTCTCCAATATCTAGCAGCTTTAGTTTTACTTTTGTATTGTCAATGTGGATAAACTGGTTTGTACATTTGGTCTTATAATTAAGTCTTCTGTGCTCTGTCTATATGTTGATTTTAAAAGTTGGTAACCAGTAAAGAGCATTTACGTCTTGTGATTATTGTTCACTGCAGAGCCAAGTCAGGTGCTAGGATTTTACTTTCTTTTCTATGTGTCCAGTGTTCTAACTCCAGATCTACTTTAAAGAGAATGCTCCTACCATCAAGGTCAAATGTATTTTCCTTTCTTGTACTCCATCCTGATTAAAATCATGCCATATATCAGTTTGTTCACCTATGAATCATACCTGTCTGGTATAACTTTTTGTTTTTGTTGGAATTATAAACTGTTTTTATTTTTCTTGTTTGCAATAATGTTCCTTCATTCTAATCTCAAATTCAGCCACTCTCTGTGATTCAGAGATGTCCAGCCTCAGTCACAGGCTACTCCAATGTGGACTGGATCATCTCTAGGCTTGCTGGAGAGCTTGCGTCCTGGGACTTCCCTTTAATTCATTTCTGGGTCAGATCCACTATTTCCCTGATCTCAAGTCTCTCTCTTTCTTGGTTTTCTTCCTTGTTTTGTTTAAATACATCCTCAAGTTGCTTTTTCTGAAAGGGTGTGTAGAAAGTAATATTCCTGAATTCTTGCATATCTGATGATATGTTTATTCTGTTCTTTAGTTTCTCTGGATACAGAATTCCAATTTGAAAACAATTCCACTTAGATTTTTGAAAGAATTCCTTCATCATTATTTTCTAATGTCCAGGGTCATTGATGAGAAATTTGATATTTTACTGATCTTCACTCCTTGCAGGTTTTGCTTTTTTTCCTCTAGGATTATTAAGGATCTCTTCTTTATACTCAGTATCATTAAATTCCATGAGTATATATATCCAGGTGTGGTCTTTTCTTCATTTGTACTGTTCAGCACTCGAGCATTTCAATTCAGTGACTTGCATACTTTTCCATATCTGAAAATTTTCATTTTTCTTATTTCTTTAAATGATTTTTCCCATCTTTTCCACCATTCTCTCTTTCTGGAATTCCCAATAGTCAAATTAAACATTTTGGATTGATATTGCTTATTCTTTTAAACAATATTTCTATAATTTTATCTTTTTGATCTATGTTATGGGATATTTCTTAAACTTTCTCTTCCAGTCCTTCTACTAAACTTTGATTCTTGCAGTCATTAAAAATTTTTCAATAACTTTCTTTTTCTCTGAGGGTTCTTTTCCCAACAGCCTCCACACTTCATATTTTATGGATGCAAGATCTTGAATTTTTATAAGGAAATCAGTTGGAATTTTTCTAAGTTCTCTTCTGTTTCTTAAATTACTTCCCTTCTCATTTATCCTATTTGTTTATCTTGGCCTTTATTTTTCATACTGTTGGTGATCACTATTCCTCATTTTTTTGGTGATCACTATTTTTTTTTAAAAAAGGACCTGATTGATTATCTCAGTAGCTGGTGTTGAGAAGAGGAAGCAAATGTATCTACTCAGTCTGCCATCTCGAACGGGCCACCTTTTAAAACTCTCTGGAGGTCTGTATTTACGCAATGGCATTTGCCATGCTTTTAAAAGTAAAGAGAAGTATCTAGAATGAAAAAGGTCAATTAGCATCCCTGGTTTTCTAGTGTAGGGGTTTTCAAAGCAATTAGTAAAGTATTGTTTTGTGAATTTTTTCGAACAGTTATATTTATGCGTATGCATGTGCTGGGTCACAATATTAAGTATATTGTATCTCTTATTATGGGTCATGGTAAAAAAGGTTTGAAAATCACTGCTTTTAAGGAGGGCTTCTGAGGTTCAAATATACTGTCCTTATTCATCTGAACTAACTGGGTTGGATCAAACTTAGAAATTTCAGTATTTGAATATTTTAAAGCCAGCGAATATTTTCAAATTTAGTGCAGACTCCATTAATCTACCCATTACATCCCATCTGGAAAAGGTCTGTCCCTCTCTGCACTACCCACAACCCTATCTCTTTGCCCTGGATTCTTAGTGGGTAAGTTCCTGGTGGCCATTCTGTAGGTACCTTATTCTCTAAGTCACCATGGTTTGGACCAGGACCTGAGTCCTGAGTGGTTGAGAGACCTGTCCTCGGGAACTTAAAATTGGGGCCTAGAAAGAAAGTCACTGTCTTTGGGGGGATGTTAGTGACCAAGTTGGGCTCCATGATCTGAAGGTTGGAGAAGGGCAGTCTTCAGAAGGAGCAAGGCGGGAAGAGAACCCAACACTTCACCAGGACCTGGGTTCAGTGGGGAGCAGAATGAGGGGTGGGGTGGGGAGGCCCGGAGAAGAGCTTTGCGGTGTCACCAGTGCATGGGGGCACCACAAAGACACTATTGCTTGAGATTCTAGCACCTTCAGTGGCATGTAGGAGAAGGCATAAACACAGTTCCTTGCCCCTGCCTCCCTGGCTGAGTCCAGTACTTTGCTGATACCCCACTGGACCTCTGCACTTGGGTTCTAAGAGAGTCCCTGTGTCCTTCAGATAAATTCTGCTTTTCCATTTAAGCTAGCTCAAGTTGGTTTCTGGCACCTGCAGACGAAGGGTTTTAACTGATATGCGCTCATAATTTTCCTCCTTTCCACTTCTACATAATTCCTTTTGTGGGCTCAGTCATTAGCAAAACTGCCAAGACTTAAGAGGTGTGACCTGTGCAAACCCTCTTTGCTGACATTAAGCACAGAAGTGAAACACAGCTCACACCTTTTCAACTGTTCTTGCCCAGAGGTACTTGGGCAGGAATCGAGAAGCAGATGTTTCCAGAATAATATCACCTTATAATCCCTGACTTCCATGCCACAACCCTCTCCGCCTCCTCAGTTTAATGGAAAAATACCTCTCCACCCCCTCATCCCCCCACCAAGAGCAGAAACCATGTTAGGTGAGTGAACAATTTTTTTTGAGGGGGGTGAATATTATTGTATGTGTTGCTCTTGGTGTTTTCTACAGCTCTGCAACTTCGAGCTGGTAGAAAATGCTCAGGAATATGGGAGGGGAGATGGCAAGTACAACCTGGAGCCAATTCATTTTCTTCCAGCCCTTTGCAAAGGCCTAAACCCACTGAAGGGATTGGGTAACATCTTGGTGACTTGGGGAGGGAGGGGCTTTAAGAATGAGAGAAAAGCAAGAACAGAATCCCCTGGACTGAGAATGGTCCCAAGGGCAGTGGGAGCACTTGCTCCGTGGCAGGTCCCTAGGGTGGATCGAGGCTGCTGGTGCAGCTCTCGAGGCTGATCAAGTGTGGGGAACAAGCATGTTCAAAATATTTAACCCCTTCTAGGCTAATCAGAAAGAGCCATAAACAACTGCCACGGCACACTTGTGAATATTGGCTAAATGTCAAATGCTCTGGTAGTTGGCATTTGTGGCTTGGGCTCCCCAGCATCCATCCCCAGGTCTTCTAATAAGAACATCCTGGGTTTCTTTTCCCCTTGTGCGCTGTCTTGGTGGGACTGTCAATTAAGGGTTAAGAATAAGACCCAAGCCAAGCCAATGGGATGCTGTCTCTTCGGACTCTGCCATTAAATGAATGGGCACTAGACTCTAAAATGGCTCAAGCTCCAGCAGGGCTGGCACCTTTAAGGTCCCCTAGGTTCCTTAGCACTGCCTCTCTTATTTTCCTCCTAAACTTGGTTCTATAGCCTTTTTTCTCTGTTTTTCCCTCCCAGTAGTTTCCTCTTTGCTTAAGTACACAGAACTGGTTTCTGTTGCTTGCAACCAAAGGTCTGCAGCTAATACTCCAAGGTTCTCGAGCTCAACAAGGATTCTGATGCCCAATGAATGGCACAGAAACCTCAGAGAGTGGCTGGACTTTCACTGACCACTGCAGGCCTTGACAATGAGAAAGGCAGCAGCAACCAAGCCCCCTGCACATTAAAGACTCTTCTGAGACTACCTGAACCCATGGATTCTCAATTCTGGGAGGGGTGGAGCCCCAGGAATGCGATGGAATTTCCCACCATCCTGGTGGGGTGGGGACTCAGAGTTATAATTACACTGATTTTAAGGAAATGATGAAGATGATCTGAATATTTCTTAGCACGTCTGAGTTTGTGGCTGAGGTTTGCAGCTGCTACATAAAGTGTACAGGAGTATGGCTTTGCAAATACTACGTACTTCCCGCAGCCCACACAAGCTAACAGATGGCTGCCTCTTGCAAACAAGTACAAACTGGTGAGTTCACCCATTTTCCTCCCTTGATAGGTTACAGTCGCTTGTATCTGTTTTTTGGGCATCCATTTTGCCTATGTCCCCACTAGTACCCTCCCCCATGCAGGCTGGTTTGGGGGAAAATGTCAGTGCCTGACCAATAATTGTACACTTGCTTTATTATGATAAAGATTGGGGCATCCCTTGGACCAGCAGTTCTCAGCTTGGCCCTCACCCTGGAACCACCCAGGGAGCTTTAAAAATTCTGATGCCTGGGTTCCACCCTTAGGGAATCTGATTTAATTGGTCTGGGTGCAGCTTGAGAATGAAGGTTTTGCAAAGCTCCCCAAGTGATTTACTTGTGCAGCCCAGGCCGAGAACCACTGTCTGAGAAACTCAGAATCATAGAAAGGACGTAGCAAACTCATTTGAGCCAGCCTCGAGGACGATTAGCATCTAAGCCATATTAGAGTCGCCTGGGGGAACTTTTAACCCCTCCCCCCCACCCACTGCAAGTATCTTCAGTTGATCTGGGATAAGGCCTGGGTATATGTGCTTTAAAAAGCATCCCAGATTGTTTTGACATGTAGCCAGGGCTAAAGAACCACTCTCACTCAGCTGGGAGTCCTACTGCTTCTCTTCTTCTTTACCAGGGGCTGTCAGAGTGTGGTCCCCAACCCAGCAGCATCAGCATCACAAGGAGACTGATGACAAATGCAAATTCCCAGGCCCTACCTGGATCTACTGAACTGGAAATTCTGGGGGCAGGGCCCAGCAGTCTGTTTTCACCCCCATCCTCTGCCAGCCTACCACGGCTGATTCTGATGCTGCTTGAACTTGAGAACCACTGTTCTGTACTAGCTCTAGGGTCATCTTTTCCTAGCCTGGTCCATCAACAGGGCTTCTGTATGGCCAACCCAACTCTTCCATATTTCACCTTCAAGTGGTCTTTTCTCTGTCCTTGGGCTTTGTGAACTTAAAGGACAATTCTTCCCCATGTACTTGGAAAGAAATCTGTCTCCTCCCCACACGCCACCCTTTTGGGCCACAGATAGAGATTACATTCACCAACTCAAATGCAAGCCCTCTGGGTTACCTCAATCTCATTGTCCCCTGCTGGGGAGGGGTCACTGCTCCTCTTAGACCGGCCTCGGAGTTTCCCATCAGAGGCCCGATGTGGCCTGTCTGTGTCTCCGTCTTTTGCTGGGGTGGAAGGTCCGTTGTGTGTGTTATATTCACCTGGGGTCAGAAAGGGAATGGAGGACACATCAGAGGCTTTGCTGGTGTCTCCTCCCAGGGAATATCACACCAGCACCATCTAATTCCAAAGCAGTATGTCTCAAAGGCAGCACTGAAGGCAAAGACCATGTGGAATTAAAACTACTCTTGCAAGACCCTTAAATCACCCATTTATAACATTCATTATCTTGTCTTTGTCCATCCAGCAAATATTTATTAAGCAGGAACTGTTGCAGGCACTGAGGGGTATATTCTAGTTCTCATAGCACTTAAATTCTAGTGAGAGAGATGTTAGACAAATGAACAAGTTAATCTGGTCTTTTGTCAGGTGGGGCCACGTGTTGCAGAGAATTAATGAATCAGGATTGGGGAGTAGGGGGTGCTGAGAGGTTACTCGTTTATATGGGGCTAGTCAGGGAAGGCTTCCTGGATGAGGGGACGTCTAAGCAGAGACCTGAAGGAAGAGAGGGAGGGGCTGCTAGGGGAGCGATATGTATAGTGAAAGCCTGAGAATCTCTGGACTAATGGAAGAAAATACACATTTACATGTAGCTGGGCATCAAACTCTTCTGCCTTTAAGAGATTCCCTCCAGAGGTGAATGAGGAGTGTGTGGGGAGAATTATCACCATTCCTCTCCCTACTGGGCTTGCTCCATTCTCTATTAAAAGCAAGTCTTTTAAGCTTTATGTGTTGAGAGGTTTGTCAATTTGACAATTGAATGAGATTGTCTATGCAAAAGCATCTGGCACAGGCCTGGCAATTAGGTGATTCGAATCAAATTCTGGCTTGATCACAGCCACAGGTACATGGGATCAGTGAGAAGACAGAGCAGAACTGGGCACCTGCTTCTTCCCATCATGGGTATTCCATTCATGCCCTGGGACAATCATCTAATGGCCCTAAACAAGTGGAACATCGCTCTCTCGGATTCAGGTCCTAAAGCCAGAGTGGAGTTGTGTTGTTTAAGCACAGAAGTCTTAAATGCGTGGCTTTTTATTACATGTTATCATCTTTGTTTAACTAATGAGGGAACTCAGGCTTAGTGAGGTGACACAGCTGGACCATTGTACCCTGCAAATTAGTGGCAAAATTTGGGTCAGTTCTTGTCACTAAAGAGTGACGGAATTGTAAACCAGTGTGAAACCTTAGAGGACATCTCCTCCCACTTTCTTACTTTAACAGCTGCTTGTTTTAGCTCCCAAATGGTTCCTGGGATTCAGTCCCCCCTATAATCGCCAGTTCTTGGATCATCAAGGGGAAATGCCTTTGTCTAAAAATCCTTGGCAGTGGACTGATTTTTTTTCTACCTTGGAAAGACTATTTCCCTCCAAAACCCAAGGGACTGAACTTTGTTTATTTGATATTTATAAAACTTCTTAGCAGACTGAGGACATAATAAGGAAAGATGTGGTTTTGAGTTGTCAGGATGGCTGGGCGTTCTCCAGCTCCTCAACATTTTCAGGATACAGCATGCGATTCCCAAACACTGAGCAAGCAAAGACTTTCTTCCGGAGAAAGAACTCCTTCTAAATTCATAGATGCTGAGGAGCCATGTGAATAAGGTCTATCCTGATTTGCTTGGTAGTTTAAGGCTACCGGGGCTTAGAAAATGTGCTGCCTCATTAAAATCCAGGCAAATATTATTAAAAAGAGGGGTAGATGCCAGCTACCTAACAAATGCCTAAAATAAGGTATGTGAGAAGCCAATTTAGTAGGTGTGCCAAAAAAAAAAAAAAAAAAAAGTCAGCCTTTACCCAACTTTATACATTCTTGAAAATGAAAAGTCAAAGTTCGAGGTCACAGTCAGAGTACACAGGATAAAGCAATTTATGTAAACCTTTCTTAGAATGATTTCACTTTTTTTCTTTCTCCCTCTTAATGTATTTGCTCACTTTAATAGCTTTCCTGAGGTAGACTTCACATACAATAAACCATGCATATTTAGAGTGCACAGTTTGATAAGTTTTGGTATATGTATACATCTGTGAAACCATCATTGCAATCAAGATAATGAACAAATCCAGCACCCCCAAGCATTTCCTTGTAGTCCCTTCCTCCTGTTTCCCTCCCCAGGCAACCACTGATATAGATTAGTTTGCATTTTCTAGAGTTTTCGATAAATGGAATCACACAGTATGTATTCTTTGTTGTCTGGCTTCTTTTGCTCAGCATAATTGTTTTGAGATTCAATCCATGTTATGTATATTAATGGTTCATTGCTTTGTATTGCTGAGGACTATTTTATTGTATAATGTAACATAATTTGTTTATCCATTCACTTATGGATGGACATTTGGGTTGGTTCTAATTTTTGGTTGTAATAAACCTGCTAGGAACATTTGCACATTGGTCTTTGTATAGATGCTTTTTTTGTTTTTTGTTTTTTTAATGAATGTGATTGCTGGGTCATATGGTAAGTGATGTTTAAGTTTTTTAAGAAACTGCTGCATTGTTTTCTAAAGTGGTTGTACCATTTTTCATTCCTGCCAGCAGTGTATGAGAGTTCTAGCTGCTCCATGTCCTTGCCCACCTTTGGTACGGTCAGTCCTTGTGATTAAAGCCATTTTAGTGGGTATGCAGTGGTTCTCAGTGTAGATTTAATGTGCATTTCTCTAATGACTAATGATGTTCAGCATCTTAATCATGTTTTTTTTTTTTTTGCCATATTCTTTGGTAAAATGTCTATTTAAATCTTTAGCCCATTTCTTTTTTGGATTGTTTGTTTTTTTATTATTGGGTTTTTAGAGTTCCTAATATAGTCTAGATACACATACTTTATCAGATACATATTTTGCAATTATTTTCTCCCAGACCATGGCTTGTCTTTTCACTCTCCTAACAGTTTTAAATTTTCATAAAGTCCAATTTATATCCTTTTTTTTTTGGTCATGTTTTTGGTGTCATGTATGAGAAATCTTTGCCTAATCCAAAGTCACTAAGATTTTCTCCCATGTTTTGTTATCAGAGTTTGTAGTTTTATATTTAAGTCTATGATCTATCTCACATTAATTTTTTATGTTATGTGAGGTATGGATCGAAGTACAGTTTTTCTGAATATAGATATCCAGTCATTCCAGCTTCTTTTGTTGAAAGTACTATCCTCTCTTTTGAATCGCCTTTGAACCTTTATCAAAAATCAGTTGTCCATGTACATGTGGGTTTATTTCTGAACTCTCTGTTCTGTTCCATTGATCTATTGGTCTATCTTGATGCCAGTATCGCATTGTCTTAAGCACTGTGGCTTTATCACAAGTCATAAAATCAGGTGGTGTCAGCCTCCAATTTTTTCTACTTTATCACAGTCATTGTGGCTCTTCCACCTGCTTTGTATTTCCATATGAAGTTCAGAATCAGCTACAAACAATTCTAAAAAAAAAAACAGGCCTGAGATGTTGATAGAGATAGTGTTAATTCTATATAGATCACATTGCCGAGAATTGGCATCTTAACAATAGTAAGTCTTTTGGCCCGTGAACAAGGTACCTATCTCCATTTATTACTGACTTCTTTCACCTCTGTCAGCAGTTTTGTAGTTTTCGGTGTAAAGTCTTGCATATCTTTTATCATAATTAACCTGAAGCATTTCCTATTTTTTGATGCCATTGTAAATGGCATTTAAAAATATTCTTTCCTACTGTTTGTTGCTAGTATATGGAAATATAATTTATTTCTATATATTCACCTAGTACCCTGCAACATTGCTAAACTCACTTTTTAGTTCTAGTAGCTTCTTTGTAGATTCCATCAGATTTTCTACATAGGTGATGTCATTTTACTTCTTTTTAACTTCATGAAGTTTGTTTCTTCTTTTATTATTAAAAAAATTTTTTAAGTGAATATAGTCATGTCCTTAGATGAAAAAAAAAGTATTATATTTAACTGCCTATGATAAAGTAAGTTCCTAAATATATTTTCCAATAATCATTAATTACATTTGCATGTCACTTAATAATTTGCAAGTCACATGCTTTTTGCGATCCTCCCAAGAACACTGTAGAATAGGGACGAATGATGATGATGATGATTTTTTTAATTGACAAATAAAATTGTATACATTTATGGTGTACATCATTGTGTTTTGGTATATGTATACATTGTGGAATGGCTAAATCAAGCTAATTAACATTTACATTATCTCACATATTTACCACTTTTTTTGTGGTGAGAACACTTAAAATCTACTCTTTTAGCAATTTTCAAGTATACAGTACATTATTGTTCATAGTTACCACATTGTACAATAGTTCTCCTGAATTTATTCCTCCTATCTAACTGAAACAACCAACATCTCTCCATTCTACCTGTTACCCCTGCCCCTGGTAAACCATCATTTTACTCTCTGCTTATATGAGTTCAACATTTTTAGATTTCACATATAAATGAGATCATGCAGTATATTTCTTTTTAAATATAGATACCTTCAATTTATTTTTCTTGCCTTATTGTAGTAGCTAGAACCTCTAGTGCAATGTTTAATAGCAGTGGTAAGAGTGGACATCCTTGTCTTATTTCTGATCTTGGGGTGTAGCTGTAGGTTTTTTGTTGCTGTCCTTAGTCAGTTCAGGCTGCTCTAAAAAAAATATCATAGTCTGGATGGTTTAAACAACAGAAATGTATTTCTCACAGTTCTGGAGGCTGGGAAGTCTAAGATCAAGATGCTGGTTGATTCAATCCCTAGTGAGGGCTCTCTTCATGGCTTGTAGATGGATGCCTTCCTGCTGTATTGTCACATGGCAGAGAGTCATTTCTCTTGTTGTCTTTCCTTATAAGGGTGCTAATCCCATTCATGAGGGCTCCACTCTTCTGATGTAATTACTTCCCAAAGCCCCCCCCCCAAACACTATCACATTGGTGATTAGGGCTTCAACATATAAATTGGGGGAGGGGGCACAAACATTCAGTCCACAGCATGTCCTTTTCTGATAAAGATAGCTCTCTTCTACCTTCTACTCCTAGTTTGAAGTTTTTGGAATAGATGATGAATTTGGTAAATGCTTTTTCTGCATTTATTGGCATAACCTTTTCAAATTATATATTTGTTAATATAGCAAGTTAAATTGATGGATTTTAAAATTTTTTTTTTTTTTCGTGACCGGCACTCAGCCAGTGAGTGCACCGGTCATTCCTATATAGGATCCGAACCCGCGGCGGGAGCGTCGCCGCGCTCCCAGCGCAGCACTCTACTGAGTGCGCCACGGGCTCGGCCCTGGATTTTAAAATTTTAAACCAAACTTGCATCCCTAGGATGAACCTCACTTGGTCATGATATATTATCCTTGCTAATGTCTTGTTTAGAAATTTTGTGTCTATGTTTATGAGGGACATTCATCTACAGTTTTCTTGTAATGCCTTTGCCTGGTTTTAGCATCAGGGTAATGCTGGCCTCATAGAATGAGCTGGGAAGTATTCCTTTTTCTTAAATTTTCTTGAAGAGTTTGTGTAGAGCTGGTATTTCTTATTTAAATGTTTAGTGGAATTAATCAGTGAAGCCATCTGGGCCTGGCATTTTCTTTATGGGAAATTTTTTAACAAAAAATTCAATTTATTCAATAGATATAGGCTGATTTAGGTTATTTCTTCTTGAGTGAGATTTGGTAGTTTTTATCCTACAAGGAATTTGTCTATTTCATCTGAGTTGTTGAATTTATTGGCATGATGTTCACAATATTGCATTATTATCCTTTTAAGATCTGTAGTGATGTCACCTCTCTCATTTTTTTGGTAATTTGTATCTTCTTTCTTCTTCCCCTGATTAGCTTGTCTAGAGTTTTATCAATTTTATTAATCTACTTCAAGATCTAGCTTTGGTTTTACTGATTTTCCCCACTGTTTTTCTGTTTCAGATTTCATTGGTTTTCATCATGATCTTTATTATTTCCTTTCTTCTGATTACTCTGGGTTTAACTTGCTCTTCTTTTTCTGTTTTTTTTTTTTTAAGGTGAAAAATGAGGTCTTCGGTTTGTAACATTTCTTCTTTTCTAATACAGGCATTTAGAGCCATAAATTTCTCCTTAAGTACTGCTCTCATGACATTCCATAAATTTTGATATGTTGTGTTTTCATTTTCGTCCAGTTCTAAGTACTTTTTAATTTCCCTTTGATTTCTTCTTTGACCCATGGGTTATTTAGAAGTGTGTTATTTAGCTTTCAAATATTTGAGAATTTTCCAGAAATCTTTCTGCTATTTATTTCTAATTCCACTATTGTCAGAGAACATAGTTTGTATGCCTTGATCCTTTCAAAGGTACTGAAACTTGTTTTACGGCCCAGAATATATCTGTCTTGGTAAATATCCCATGTGCACTGGAAAAAAAATGTATTTGCAGATGTTGGATGGAGTATCCTATAGACTGTTATACCTAGTCTTTTCCTTTTGCTCCAGATACTCAGTTTCCCTTCTCAGAGAAGATGGCTAACAGTTGCTTTTGCATACTTCCAGAAATTTCCTATGTAAACATGCATATTAAACTAAACTTATATTTTTTAGAATCCCAGGATCGTATTATACATATTATACAAATATATATATTTGCATCTTGCTTTTTTTCTACTATCACAATAGCTCCAAGAGAGACCCCTACTAGCATAGATATGTCTACCTCACTCTTTTAACAGCTGTACAGTATGTTGCAGCATTATTTATTTAACCTATTTCCTGTTAATGGCAGTCCAGGTTGTTTCCAGTTTTTTGCTATGATATGGGTGCAATAAATATTCTTTTTACTTAAGTCTCTGTACCTACGTGAGAGTTTATCTTTAGGATGAATTCTGAGAAGTAGAATAGTTGGGTTAAAGGGTACATGCATTTTAAATTCTGTTAGACATTGCCAAATGGCATGGAAGAGCCTTCCAAGTTTCTTCTTGAGAGATGAAAAAAAATTCATCTTCTATTGGCTGAGGGAGATGATCTAAGAAGTTAAAAAAAAAAATCCTCCAACTTCCTTTTAGATAATTTGTATCATACTTAAACATTTAAGAAGAAAAAATCCTTAAGCAACTGATACTTTGTCTTTTCTCTTGAGTAATGTCAGACTTTCAGATTTTGCCTTCCACATCAGCAAATTGCCCTGAAATCATCTGCAAATTGTTGGCACTTCATATAAACATTAATGCATGTCAATGCGGAGTGTAGCGTGGCGGGGCCGGGGGGTGGGGTAATGAAGAGCATCCAAATAGTGTATCCAGGCGACACAAGGAGTGAGCGTGATCTGTCAGTGATACAGAAACCTCCTGAACCTCTGAAGTTTGGAACCAACCACTCACAGACATCCTGGAGAATTTCAAGAGTGGAGTTTTTATGGGAAATTTTAAGAGTGAATGAGTGTGTGCATGTGTGTATGTGTGTGCAGATGCACATACACGTTTACATGCCCTTCCTTTATAACAGACACTGGGGAAAAGAGGCAAGAGACCTCAGTTATAGCTGACAATTATTTATGTCATTAGATTTTATGTGAGCTTGTTAGACGCACAGTAAAAACCATCTCAACCACTTATTGTTTAACCTTAGACCAAGGGATAAATGAAGAACATGGGGAAACAATAAAGAAAAATTTCAAAGAGACACAATGAGCCTTTATATTTGCTCCTGATGGGGAGCAAAGATGACCTTTGCACATAACCCAAATTCTGGGAAAGTAAGTTTTTGGATTCCAGTTCGCCATTGAATTATAGATAGATAGGGGCATCTACTTGAAGATTTCCTGCTTGTATTTCCTCTCTGCCCTAATTTCTTATCTTTTTTTTTTTTTTTTTGTTTTTCGCTTTTGCTGAAACTAGTTTGGAGGGGTCACATTCTGAAAAGCAGGATGGAAAAGATAATCCAAGTTTATGACAAAAAAAGCTCGTGAAACTTCATATCCTTCAAAGAAAGCAATTTGGAAGTTGTTAGGGAGGCACTTTGCATTCATTAAATTCTCTGGGATGACAGTGCAACGACCAAAATCAGTGCTCAAGCCCTAAACTTCCTTAAAAGTTGATTTAAAAGTGTTTGGCCATGTTGTCATCCAATCTTGGATAATTAACTCAGACCCAGTGATGAAAAATATAAAATCAATAGCTTCATCAAGAAACCCAGACAAAAGAGGTGGGTCTTCTCTATTGTTCCTTCTGTAACCATCCACCAATTGACATTTAGTAATAATATCCATACACCATCATGCTAGCTTAGCTTCTACAAAGCCCTAGAACATCAGTAGGTTTCAGAAAAGAGAAAGAACAAAACTTAAGGATATCTTCTTTACATTTAAACTTTCTAATTTACTGCTGCCATGTTATTTAGTGTCGATAAGCCCAAATCATCTCATAAAAGAGAAGACATGTGCATAGCAGATTTATGGAATGAATGAATGAATCCACAGGTGGTGAGTTAGTTGCACAGGGATGTACATAACAATTTCTATGGGGCCAGAGCATGGACTCTGCCACGTGTTGCTCATAATCTAGGTGGGATCCAGCCACATCAAGGTTGTGAACATCTGTCATTTTTGCTCTCCCAGTGTCTCTTCTGTCTTCTTTTGATTATGGCACTTTGGGTTTCTTTGGGAAGCCACCTCTCCCTCACTCTCAGTCCATGTGGTTTGGGTGAGGCTGACCGCAACTCCTGCTCCAGCTATAGGCATGAGACCCAGGTCTGCTGCCCCATCCCAGCATTCCATCCCACTGGCCACAGAGATTGGTTCAGGGATAGGCATGTGACCTAAGCTGGGCCAATAGGGGCTTTACCTAGGACTTAGGCAGGAGCTATTAGGAAGGAGGAACTTTCTTTGCTCTGGTGGATTAGCAGACAGGAATGAATCCTGAGCAGGGCACCATAGGGCAGGAGCCTGCTTGTGTGAAACGAACCCAGGAAAATGCAGAGCCAGAAGGAAGAGAGATGCAAAGTCCCAACATTATCATCTGAACCCCTGGACCCTGCCCTGAACCCCTGTACATCTTGGTTACAAATGCCTAAAAATTCCTTTTTTTTTTTTTTTTCTTAAATGAGTTTGATTAGATTTTCTGTCTTTTGAAGCCAAAAAGTCCTGACTAATACAAGGGTTTCCTAAAACTCTTGTGTCATTAGAAATGAATGTGCTTAAGGATTTTTTTTAAGGATTCTAGAATTCTTTAGGACTATGAGTCACTACATTCAAACCCCTCTTAGAGAACCAACATTTGAAAACCTTTGGCCTTTTGTTTTCAAATGGGTTTCAGATTACATATTCTCAGCTGCGGATGGCCAGGGAGTGGAGGGAGCACTGGCTATGGAGTCCAACAGACTTGGGTTGGAATCCCAGCTACACCAGCTGATTGGTGAATTACCAGCAAGTTACCTATCATTCTGGTCTACATTGTTCTTATCTGAAAAGGGGGGGAGAGGTAATATGAAACCTGTTTTTGTGGGGATAATGGCTTTTTTTTAAATCACAGTTTGTAATTACATATTTGTGTGATTATTTGATTACTGTCTGCAAAGATCAAGTCTACCAGAGGTGGGAAAGGGGGAGGGGGTGTTACCGAGAAATTGGCAAAGAGCCATAAAAAATGGTTACATTGTATAATGATGAATATACTAATTATCCTGATTTGATCACCATATATTGTACACAGGTACTGACATTCAACTCTGTACCCTACAAGTATGTATAATCAGTTATGTTTCAATAAAAAATAAGTAAATAAAAGAAAATTGGAAACCATTAAAAAAAAAAGATCAGGTCTATATGGCACTTTATTACTCAAACTAAGGAATGCATGGAATAAGTAGGTGCTTAATAAACATTTTATGAATAAGTATATAAATAAGTGACTAGAGAAGACCATGCAGGTATGTGCTTGGCACATAATGGATGGGCAATAAATACCAGTTTCCTTTCCTTTTAGACTGGTGCTTATTTAAACTCCAGTGCCTACGTGGGCCAGGCAGGTAATGAACTTGAGGTAAGCTGGCCAGATGTGGAATTGTGTGTGTCTTTTCTAAATGGAGAAGACATTACTCAGCTCTAACCAAGTGTTACTCCTTGGTAATGTGGACCTAGAGTGGCTAGATCTTTCAAGAGAAGCCAGAAATTAGAATTTTTAGGTAAACTTTTCTGACTTTTCAGCACCGCACTCTACCGAGTGAGCCACAGGCAGGCCTAATATACTTTCTGACTTTTCATCATGGGTACAATTAAACACACATACATAAACAGAAAGGTTAAAAACAAAAAACAAAAAAAACCCCAAATAAGTCTGAAAGATGAATTTAGCTCTTGGGTAACCAGCTCATTACAGTTGGGACCTATGTCCGGGTCCACCCTTCATGTAAGAGCTCAGGCCGTGGCCATGAATGGGCACATGGCAGTGAGTATACGTACTGGCAAGTGACTCAGAACTCTGGTTGGGGACGTTGTGAGATGCCTCCTGGAGGACGTAGGTGGACGTGGAGAGGGGCGAAGGGCAGATGCTGCTGGCCGGGACGTAAGGAGGGTTGTAGGATGAGCTGTAATACTGGGAGTACTGGCTCTGTGGGAAGCCAGCGTAGGAAGGATAGTCCTGGGAAGAGAAAACATGAACAAGAGATATGAGTGAAAAAGGCTGTCTGGGCTTTGGCCTCAGTCAGCCCAGCCACCCTGCCTCTCTCCCTATTAGAATAAAAACTCTCTGAGGGCAGGGACTGTCTTCATTTCGGTTTTCCCTGAAGCAGACCAAGATTCAAGTGCAAGTGATATATTTGGAGTGACAGAGACACCAAGAGGGGGTTGGGGAAGTGGGACAGCAAAAACAAGAGAAGGCAGCCGATACAGGGGCTTCTGCAGGGGCGATTGGAGCCAAATCCTGCTGGGGAAAAGCTGAGATGTATAACCCTCTCTCAAGGGGCGAGGGAGCTGGGGTTTTTATACGCCAACTCGTCAGTTCCTGAGAGTTGCTCTCAGGGGGTGTTAATTCCTGGCACATCCTGCCTGCCCTATGCACTGATTCTAGAAAAAACTTTCAGGCCCAGGGATGCAGATCTGGCAGCTGGAGGTCAGCAGGTGACCTCGAGGAATATGAGTGTAGCCCTGAGAGCATCTGTCTTTTTCACCGTTGTATCCCCAGCACCTGGAACAGTACCTGGCATATATCGTTACTCAATAAATATTGGATAAATGAATGAATAAATGAATGAATAATAGACTTCACACACACACACATACCCAGGAGACTAGGTGACATTTTAGGTGCATGGGGGTGGGGTTTGCAAATACAGCAGCACCTGTACAGCATTAGGGTCCAGAATATTCTAGGAGGAAGTCATGGAGGTCAAATCAATAGATGCCTGTCCTCTGATCAAGCTTTGCTTAAACAGGAGATATTTCAATTCTTCCCCAATAGTCATTGTTCCAAATATTCTGTCCATCATCACCAAAAAATTGTGCTTCTCCACCCTGCAAGGAACTTATGGAAAGTTCAGCTTGCAGGGTCCCACTCCAGATCTCCTGAGTCAGAATTTCTGGGGAGTAGTGTTTTTGACAAGTTCTTACTGTGAAATGGACAAACACCCAGAGTTAAGAACCACACCTTAAAAAGTACTGTTTTACAGGGAGAGGTTGGCCAATGGGTGGTACAAAATTACAATTAGATAGGAGGAATAAGTTCTGATGTTCTATTGCACAGCAGGGTGACTGTGATTAACAGTTAAGTTTTGTGTATTATATAACTGCTAGAGGAGTGGCTTTGAATGTTTTCACCACAAAGAAATAAGTGCATGAGGTGATGGTTACACTAACAACCCTGACCCGATTATTATGCAACATATACATGTATCAAACATCAGATTGTATCTTATAAACACGTACAATTGCAATATGTCAATTAAATAACAATAAAAAAGAACAAAAAAGTACTGTTTTATTTACAAGTATTTATCTATGTATGTAGTACACATAGTACAAATATACAAAATAATACAAAATATATGAAATATTTTTCATATTTTCCAAGTTTTAAAGTATTTAGTTTCTTTAGCTTACTGAAGAAGAAATAATGCATTCCTCATATTTAAATATGTTAAATATTCCTAAAGCCCATCTACCCTGGGGTTGTTTCATTTTAATACTATCCTGGAAGAATGTTAATCTTTTGTTTCAAAATAATTTTAGACTTACAGGAAAGTTCCTGTACACCTTTAGCAGGTTAATTCCTAATTAACTCTCAAAGTAAAACCAGGAGAATCAAAATATTAGCCAGCATTCACCTTTATAGGGTTGACTTAGTTCAATTTAACAAGCATTTAGAAAGCCCCCATTGTGTGCTGGGCACACGACACTGGGGATGCAGACGTGACAAGGTACACTGTCCTCCCTGAGAAGCTCTAGGTCTGGTGAAAGCACACACACGTTTACGTCCATATATTCCAGATTCAACAGTCAATGGCAGCCTTGGGCGCAGGTCAAGACTGAACATATATCATTACATTTTGGGAATCTTCTAATAATTCCAATTCTGCCTGTTTACTACGTTTTTCCAGTGGCCTTTTGCACAATCCAACCCCTGTAGTCTCCAAACCCAGGGAATAAGAGGCAGAGTTTCTGGTGGGGATTGTGTGCATAAATATCCCCCTGATAGGGGAATATTTAAGGAAAGAACCGAGAAAAGAACTGATGGGGAGCTATGTTTACCTGGTGCACACTCCCGAATCCAGCAGCATTGGTCAGTCCATTTGCTCCTTGATAGATCCCTGCCGTGCCTGTGGGAAGGAGGAACAGGGTACAACAGATCAGATGTCTTATAACCAGAGAGGGATGTGGAGGAAACGGACGCAGCGGCAATGTCGTTTCTTTGAAGTCTGACAATCTGGGGTAGAATCTGTGACCTACCAAATCTCTCTGAACCTCAGTTTCCTCAATAGACGAGGAAAATAAATAACATCTGTTTCAAAGGATTATAGTGAGGATAATGAGATAGTGCACACAACACAGATTCTGGCCCTTGATAATTAGGTTTTACAAAATTATTTATTTAAAAATATTTTGGTAAAATATAAACAGCATAAAGTTTACCATCTTAACCCGTTCAGTGGCATTAAGCACATTCACACTGTCATGCAACCGTCACCACCAGCCATCTCCAGACCTTTTTTTCAAGTTGTAAAGTTAGAACTCTGTCCCCGTCAAACAACTCCCTGTTCCCCCTGCTCTGGTAACTGGGTTCTACTTCCTGAGTCTACGGATTTGACTACTCTAGGAACCTCGTATAAGTGGAATCATACTGTATTCATCCTTTTGTGTCTGGCTTGTTTTGCCTAGTGCAATACCTCCAAGGTTCACGCATCAGATTGTTTGCACAATCTGGCTCCTTTCGCATGATCTGACACATGCCAGAATTTTCTTCCTTTTAAGGGTGAATAATATTTCATTGTATAGATATACCACACTTTATTTATCCATCCATCAGTTGATGGATATCTGGGTCCTTTCTACCTGTTGACTACTGTGAATAATGCTGCTGTGAATATGGGTGTACAAATATCTCTTAGAAATCCTGCTTTCAATTCTTTTGGGTATATACCCAGAAGTGCAATTGCTGGGTCATATGGCAGTTCTATTTCTGAATGCTTTTGAGGAACCTCCATACTGTTTTCCATAGGGTGCACCATTTTACATTCCCACCAACAATGCACAACGGTTTCAATTTCTCCAAATCCTCATCAATGCTTATTTATTATTTTTTTTAGTTTTACAGGAGCCATCCTAATAGGTGTGAGGTAGTAATAATTGTGTTTTAAATAAATGCATAAGATGACTGTACCTCTTTGAGCTTCAGTTGGGAATAAAAATACTACTATTACTACTAGTGAGTACTATTTGAAAATGCTGTCTAGTGAGTAAGTAAATGAGTGAGCGAGTGGGGTGTCATTAAAGACAGAGTGGTCAGGGAAGGCCTCTCTGAGATGACGTTTGAGCTGAGACATGAATGACAAGAAGAGGCCAGTGATAGAAACATCCCAGGGGAAGAGTATTCACCACACTGAATGCAAAAACCCTAGGGTGGGGTTAGCTCGGTGGGCTGGAGCAACAGAAAAGGGGCCACTAGGGCAGGAGCCTAGAGAGAAGAGGGTGGCTCCAGCAACAACTACAGTGAACTAGTGTGTGTCAGGCACCATCCTGAGCTCTTCATGAGGAAAGCGAAGCATAGGGAAGTTGAGTAATGTGTTCGTGGCCACTGCGATTGATTGTAAGTGATAGCAGCTGGGACTGGAACCCAGGGCGTCTGGCTGGAGCCTGTGTTCTCAGTACAACTACATGCTGCTACTTCTTTTTAAACTGTTTATGGAGTACAATTCATATACTATAAAATTCCTCCATTGTGTCAGTTCAATGCTTTTTAAAGTAATTTAATATAATTGTGTATCACCATGATCCTGTTTTAGAACATTCCTACAGCCCCCAAAGTTCCCTCGTACCCGTTTGCAGTCAATCTCCACTCCCACCCTCAGCCTCAGGGAGCTGCTGGTCTGTTGTTGATTCTATAGAAATTTTTCCAGAAATTTCATATAAATGGGACCACACAATATGTACTTGCTGGTGTCTGGCTTCTTTCACTTAGCATAATGCTTTAGAGGCTCATCTATGTTGGAGGGTGTATCAGTAGTTCATTCCTTTTTATTGCCAAACAGTATTCCATGTACGGATGTATAACATCCAATTTTTGGCTATATGCAAATTTTTAGGATAATGCAACCATAAGCATATGTGTACAAGTCTTTGTGTGGATTATGTGTTCATTTCTTTTGGGGAGATCCCTAGGAGTAGAATTGTGGAGTCATGCGTATGTTTAAAGTTCTTTTTAAGAAACAGTTTTAAGAAACTGTTTTCCAAAATGGCTGTGCCAGTTTACATTCCTATTAGCAATACATGACAGCTCCAGTTCCTCCAGCACCTGGTATTTTCAGTCTTTCTGATCGTAGCCATTCAAGTAGGTATGGACTGGAATCCCACTGCGGTTTTAAGCAGCATATTTCTGATGACTAACAATGTTGGGCATTTTTCATGGGCTTATTAGCCACTCATAATCCTTCTTTGGTGGAGTATCTATTCAAACCTTTTGCCCATTAAAAAAAAAGTTATGTTTGTCTTCTTATTATGGAGTTATAAGAGTTCTTTATATATTCTGGATACAGGTCCTTTATCAGATACATGATTCATGAATATTATCTCCCAGTCTGCAGCTTGTCTTTTTATTTTCTTAATGGCGTCTTTTGAAAAGCAAAAGATTTTAAGTTCTCAATTTTTTCTTTTATGGATCTTGCTTTTGTTGCCTAACCCAAAGCCACAAAGATTCTCTCCTATGTTTTCTTCTAGAAATTTTGTGGTATTTGCTCTTACATTTAGGTCTATAATCCCATTTAAGTTAATTTTTGTGTATGGTGTAAGGAGAGGGCCTAAATCCATTTTTTCACACATGTGCATACAGTTGTTCCTGCACTCTATAAAGTCTATGCTTTCCCCCATTGAATTACTTGGCACCTTTTTAAAAATTAACTGACCATAACTGTTAGGGTTTATTTGCGGACTCTCTATTCTGTTTCACTGATCTATCTATCCATACACATTCCATCCTGTCTTGATTACTATAGCTTTATAGTAAGTTTTCAAATCTGGTAGTACAAGTTCTCTAACTTTGTTCTCTTTCAAGATTGTTTTGGCTTCTAGTGACTTTGCATTTCCATATAAATTTTAGAATAAGCTTGTCAATTTCTACTGAAAGCTAGATGGGATTTTGGTAGGGACTGGACTGAATTGATATACTTCTCTTTCTATAAGACAAAGTCATATGAAAGTTGAGGCCCGAAGCTGCAGGACCCAGAGGCCTGGAAAATGGCTTGTATTTGATGTAGGTGCATGAGCTGCTGTCGGATTTTTAAAGCAGGAGCTTACACAACTGCATGCACATTTCTGAACGTCATTCATACGATCTGCTGGGTAGGAAACAGATGGCTACTCAAGTGAACTGTGACCCATATCAAACAAGAAGCTTCTAGAGTCCAGGGATACTTTTTACATAGTGGCTGGAAGGAGCACAATGGACTCCAGAGACTTTCTTCCTGGGGATTGGGTAGGAGAAGATAAGAGGACAATAAAGGTGCCAGAAACACATCCATGAATGTTCAAGATGATGGATCCAACTGGACTAAAGGATCCCAACCCTTGCTCTGCACAACAATCTCCCAAGAAATTAAAAACAACAACAACAAAAAAACCCCCAACAAAACAGAACAGTGTGAGGGCTCCCACCCACAGATAGTCTGATTCGAGTTAGTCTGGGGTGAAGCCCAGGCATCAGTATTTAGAAAAAAACTCTTTGGGAGTTTCTAATGCACAGCAAGGATTGAAAGCCAACAGTGGATGCCAAATCCTTTATTGTGCAAATGGGAGATTGAGGCCCAAAAAGGGAAGACAAACGATGCTGATGCTGTGCCACAGAGACTCAGCAGCAGAGAAGGACTCGGACCCTCTCCCGCTTCCCAGCTCACTGCTTTCCATGGCAGCATGTGACTCCTCTGCACAAAGGCACTGGGGCCACTGATTGGTTCACGTGCGCATGCATGCATTCGTGCATTCATTCAGCTGAGACTACTGAGTGCTTTGTGTACCAAGCCCCGTATCAGGTACTTCCTACATCATCTTGCTTCATTCTCACGCCAATTCCGAGAGGAAGGTACAATTAAATTTCCATTTTCTATACAGAGAAACTGAGGCTTAGGAATGCAACTTGCCCGGTGTCATAGAACTGTTAGGCTGTGGAGCAGGGATTCATTCTCTCATTCACTCATTCATTTATTGTGCTGGTACAGAGGAAAAATAATTTGAATGACAATTGATGTCTTATCAGGAATCACAGAGGCCAGAGGGAAGTGGCACAACATTTTTCATGTGCTTAAAAGAACCAGCAACCCAGAATTCTATATACAGAGACAATTTCCTTTGGGAATGAAGGGAAAAGCCAGACATTCTCAAATGAAGGGAAGCAAAGAGAGTCTGTCACAGCAGATCTACCCTGAAGGACTGGGTATAGGAAGTTCTTGCAAGAGAAAGAAAGTGACTTAAAAAAATCTTGAAACATCAGGAAGGAAGAAAGAAAAAGGAAAACAGTAAAAATATGGGTAAATAAAGTCACTTAAGATAGTTCCTCTCTGTGTGGTTAGGCTAGCAACTCCATATATAATCAGGTTCGTTTGTTTCCGTTTCCTATCAAATTTTAGGACTTACTTTTTCAAATGGGTTTAATAATTACATAAAATATTTACACAGTTCCAAAGTCAAATCTACCAAACAAACAATGTCCTTATCTTGGGGGCGGATATACGCTGGGTACTGGGAAGGCAGTGGAGAAGAAAGCTTCCAGTCAGCTGCTTGTATGGGGAGCTTGGGGGCACAAGGGTCCTGTAATGCTGACTGGGGAAGGGGTGGGGTCAGGGAAGCCTTCCTGAAAGAAATGACATCTAAACCAACTTCCAAAGGATGAATAGGAGCTAGCTGGGTGAATGGAGGAACATGACCACACTGGGCCTTCTCTCCTGGTCTCCATTACACAGTGGCTTGTTTAAGGCTCAGAAACCATAGAATTTGTCCACACCTGTGCTGCAGGCTGGGATCCTACTCTGTCTGCAATGGCCTGCCTGCCCAGGCATGTTTAGCAGAAGGCCTAGGCCAGCCTATTCCATTCAAGGTTATCTGTTTGGTCCTGGTTACCATGGCGACCCTAATGCTACAGCTTAGGATGCCACCTGCTTCAGGAAGAGTCCTGGATTTGTGTTTCCTCTTCTGATTTCTCTTTTCTTTTGTGTCAACCTTCTGATGATGACTTAGGGCAGGTTTTGAAACAAATAGGCTTCAGTCTTGTCCCCTGGTATTCTTCTTCCCAAATAGCCTCTTGTTTATTTTCATTTTGTGACCCAGGGTCATCTGAAGAATGGACAGCTGAACACACTGCCGTGCAAGGGGAGTCACAGAGCCCCCGTAGCAAGAAATCCATCCAGTGCCAGGGAGGACTGGGGACGATGGGGGCATGTGGCCCCAGAAATCTTGTGCCACCGTATGTGGTCTTTGGAGGGTTTTTACAAACAGACCAGCCTGGTGCTGGAATGTTAAACACTGACCTCTTGCCTCCCTTGTAGCTGGTGCAATGCCCAGCGAGGGCTGGGGAAGGCAGGGATGAGATGAGGAAAACGTCCTCTCTCAGGGTAATGGTGGCAGGTCCGTGAGGGGTCCCCTGATATCCATTCAGCCCTTCTCTCTCGTATTAGTAGAATCTCTGTTTTTAAGCTAGTCACATGGCTGATTAGAATAAACACTACAATTCCCAGCTTCCCTTGTGGCTAGGTGTGGCCACATGATGAATTCTGGGCAATGAGATAGAAGTAATGTGTGCAAATTTCTGATTTTGCCTTTAAAGGACAGGGGTGGGTCTTCTCTTTCCCTGTGGAATGGGACCATCTTGGATCAAGATAATAGGAGCCTGGACCCCTGTCACATTTGCAGAGCAGAACTGCCGCATCGGGTTGACCTTTTAGGTGGGAAAGAAATACCCTTCCCTCTTGTTGAGCCTGTTGCAGCAGAGGACTGCTACCTTTTTTTGGTTTACTGGTTTTCTTGGGTTTTAAGTAAGAGTAGGCTCTCAATGCCTGACGAAGTAAAACAATTTTTAAGTGGATATTCATTCATTCATTCATTCATCTGTTCATTCACTCATTTATTCAACAATTTATTTCCTAGTGATGTAGCAAATATTACCATGTGTGGGGCACTGTTTTAGATATAGTAATAAGCAAGTAGTTGATGCTGAATTTCAAAGACAGACAGACAGCAATCAAGGGAACAGGTATATAAGAATTAAGATAATTCCAGACAGACCAAAACGTGGTGACGCACTAGTGCAGCACTACTGAGGACTGCAGACTACTGGTGTCTGCCCACAAACTGTTAATTATCAGTCCACGATGAGATAAACACAGAAATTGAGAACCAGTGTGCAGAAACCTCTAGAGCAATTTAACAGAGTAATTTTATATCTGTTAAATCTAATAATGAAAAAATCAGGCTTGTAATTTATGAGATTGTATTTTAAAATTTTATTGTTTAAAAAATTTTAAAAATGTAAGTAGTTTTAAATCTCATTGTTTCTCAGTCTTTTAAAAAATTATTGCCACCCTTCTCCAATGCTCCTTTTTAGCTTTTTCTCTCCCCTAATTGCCCCTCTTCCCATGAAATTTTAATATTAAAGATATACTGTTTATCTGTTTAGGTACTGTGTGTATAGTTGTCCTTGCTGCATAAAAAAGAGTAGATGACTCTCCACCCCCAACCATTTTTTGCTCCCTTGGGGGTGAAACTGTGATTTGTAAGAATACACATTCTAGTAATTCATTTTTATTGTATGTTACATTAAATGAAGGAAAAAGCCCTGGTCCTTCACTACAGTGAATACGAGAAGCACTGGGTGACGTAGTATCTGGAGGTGGCCTCCATACCCAGTGAAGAAAATTCCCTTGCATTGGACGCTGTGCTAGGGCTGTTACGTACAGTGACTTGGTCGATGCGTTACTGCCCTCCAAGGTAGGTATTGTTATTCAGTTTACAGAAACTCAGTGTTGGAAATGTTCCATGACTCAACCACAAGTGAGTTGAAAACCGCTGCTCTTTCACCCCCACTAGGTTGGCCGTAATAAAAATAAAAAGAAAAAAGTAAAATACCAGGTGCGGGTGAGGCTGTGGAGAAAGTGGAACCCCTCATGCACTGCTGGTGGGAATGGAACATGGTGCGTAAAAAGTGGTGGAAAACCATTTGATGGTTCCTCAAGAAGTTTGTTAAAATGTACCCCAAAGGACAGACCAAATGGACTCACTGTGGTTAAAATAGACATCCACATTGTTAAATAGAACCAATGTTCGCAGCAGGAGGGAAAGGGCAGACATGTAGTTCTCAGCCTACAAGTATTATCTTTCTAACTGTTAGAAGTTTTCTTTTCTGTAACTCAGCCACGGCAACTCTCAGAAGACAACGCCAAGTAGCTCTAGCTGGGAATTCTACAGTGACCTCCAACAAGTCACCTGGTGCCAGCCACCGACCCCCTCCTTCTCATTCTTGAGGTCCCACTGTGGATCCGAGTAGACAGAAACAGACTCCAAGGACATTCTTCTCCCTCTTTCTGATAAGAGAGGCCACATCAAAACCAGCCAGGGCCAGTCTATAGGGCCTGCGCAGTAACACACCTTTGTGCTATGTGCACCCACTGCGCATGTGTGCAGCCTTCCCCAGACATACTGATAGCGTTTATCTAGGTCCACTGAATGTGTGTGTCAACGTGATCCTAGGAGGCATAAATACCAGCCTCCTCTCCGTCCCAATTGGAGTGCTTGTCTTCGGTTCTGCCCAAGTCTGCATGCCCAGATCTGCAGATTGTCTCTTTCCTGCAAAGTAAAGTCTCCCTTTTCTCTCCAGTGTATTTTGTGGTCCTATTTTAACAAGGTGCACATAAAGTTACCATATGACCCAGCAATTATACTTCGGGGTATATACCCAAATGAATTAAAAACAGGTATTTAAACAAAAACTTGTACACATATGTTCATAGCAGCACTATTCACAACAACCAAAATGTGGAAACAATCCAAGTGTCCATCAACGGATGAAAGAGTAAACAAAATATGGTAGTATCCATACAGTGGAATGTTATTCAGCCCTAAAAAGGAATGAAGTACCAATACTTGCTACAGTGTGAATGAACCTTGAAAACATTATGCTGAGTAAAATAAGCCAGACACAAAAGTCCACATGTTGAATGATTTTCATTTATAGTAAATATCTAGAATAGGCAAATCCATAGAGACAGAAAGGAGATTAGTGGTTATGGGGTGGCGGTGGGGGGTATTAGGGGTGACAGCTTCACGGGTATGGGGTTTCCTTTCGGGACGATGAAAATGTCTTGAAATTAGAGGTGGTGGTTTCACAACATTATGAAAGCACTTAAATACCACTGAATTGTATATTTAAAAATGGTTAATGGTTAATTTTATGTTGTGAGAAGTTTACCTCGATTAAAAAACAAAGCAAAACTGCTGTTCCCACCACCTCCCAGTTCTGCCCCCACGGCAAAAGGAGAGGCCCAGAAAGGTCAGGACCCTGCTCCTGCCACCCTCCGGGCGCTCCTGGCCTGGAGGTCCGAGAGAAGAGACTAGATCTGAGTTTTAAGGACTCCTGAACCCTGCCTGGAGTTCAGGAAACAATTCTCTACCTTCAGCACCAACCTCGTTTTCTTTCCTTTTTGGGGCAATATTATGGCTTAATGCTAACCCGGCTGCCGAGGTTCTCTGCAGAAGGTTCTTCTCCTCGGAGGGAAGACGAGCCAGGCCCAGCCTCCCAAGCAACAGGAGCCCCTTTCTGAGATCACAAAATAGCTCTTGTACGCTGAAGCTGCTTATCATACGGGTGAGGTTTTGGATCTTTCAAAATGTTGTCAGTTCGAAAAGATCCATTCTCCCTTATTACAGCTGCCAGGAGGGCCAGGGTCCCCAGGGGGACACACTACGTGTCGATTGGGAAGTGAACAAGTTTACTGCACTGATTTCCCACAATTTGTGTCTCCCTGTTTTCCCAAAGACTGGAGGTGGTTACTAAGGGTCGGGGCTGCCTGTGATATGGGGGTGAACTCCCTGTGAACTCAGCCCCAGCTGTGCAAAGAGGGCACTTCACAGGGGCCTAGTAAATTCCAGACCTGATTTTACATGGGGCATTTGACAAACAAAAATCACATCTATATGGATATGTTTATTTTTATTTATTTTTTATTTTATTTTATTTTATTTTTTTTTAATTTTATTTTGTCGATATACATTGTGGCTGATTATTGCTCCCCATCACCAAAACCTCCCTCCCTTCTCCCTCCCCCCTCCCCCCCAACAATGTCCTTTCTGTTTGCTTGTCGTATCAACTTCAAATAATTGTGGTTGTTATATCTTCTTCCCCCCCCCCGTTTGTGTGTGTGTGTGTGTGTGTGTGTGTGTGTGAATTTATATATATTAATTTTTAGCTCCCACCAGTAAGTGAGAACATGTGGTATTTCTCTTTCTGTGCATGACTCGTTTCACTTAATATAATTCTCTCAAGGTCCATCCATGTTGTTGCAAATGGCAGTATTTCATTCGTTTTTATAGCTGAGTAGTATTCCATTGTGTAGATGTACCACATTTTCCGTATCCACTCATCCGATGATGGGCATTTGGGCTGGTTCCAACCCTTGGCTATTGTAAAGAGTGCTGCGATAAACATTGGGAAACAGGTATACCTTCGACTTGATGATTTCCATTCCTCTGGGTATATACCCAACAGTGGGATAGCTGGGTCGTATGGTAGATCTATCTGCAATTGTTTGAGGAACCTCCATACCATTTTCCATAGAGGCTGCACCATTTTGCAGTCCCACCAACAATGTATGAGAGTTCCTTTTTCTCCGCAGCCTCGCCAGCATTTATCGTTCATAGTCTTTTGGATTTTAGCCATCCTAACTGGGGTGAGATGGTATCTCAGTGTGGTTTTGATTTGCATTTCCCGGATGCTGAGTGATGTTGAGCATTTTTTCATATGTCTGTTGGCCATTTGTATATCTTCCTTAGAGAAATGCCTACTTAGCTCTTTTGCCCATTTTTTAATCGGGTTGTTTGTTTTCTTCTTGTACAGTTGTTTGAGTTCCTTATATATTCTGGATATTAATCCTTTGTCAGATATATATTTTGCAAATATTTTCTCCCACTCTGTTGGTTGTCTTTTAACTCTTTTAATTGTTTCTTTTGCTGTGCAGAAGCTTTTTAGTTTGATATAATCCCATTTGTTTATTTTTCCTTTGGTTGCCCGTGCTTTTGGGGTCGTATTCATGAAGTCTGTGCCCAGTCCTATTTCCTGAAGTGTTTCTCCTATGTTTTCTTAAAGAAGTTTTATTGTTTCAGGGTGTATATTTAAATCCTTAATCCATTTTGAGTTGATTTTAGTATACGGCGAGAGGTATGGATCTAGTTTCATTCTCCTGCATATGGATATCCAGTTATCCCAGCACCATTTGCTGAAGAGGCAGTCCCTTCGCCACTGAATCGGCTTGGTGCCTTTGTCAAAGATCAGCTGACAGTAAGTGTGTGGGTTGATTTCTGGATTCTCTATTCTATTCCATTGGTCAGTTTGTCTGTTTTTATGCCAGTACCATACTGTTTTGGTTATTATAGCTTTGTAGTATAGCTTAAAGTCAGGTAGTGTTATGCCTCCAGCTTTATTTTTTTTGCTCAGCATTGCTTTGGCTATGCGTGGTCTTTTATAACAATCATAAATATGTATGCACCCAATGTTGGAGCAGCCAGATTTATAAAACAAACTCTATTAGACCTAAAGAAGGAAATAGACACTAATACCATAATAGCAGGGGACCTGAACACTCCACTATCAATATTAGACAGATCATCTAGGCAAAGAATCAGTAGAGAAACACAAGATCTAAACAAGACTCTAGACCAATTGGAATTGGCAGATATCTACAGAACATTCCACCCAACAACCTCAGAATATTCATTCTTCTCAGCAGCACATGGATCATTCTCCAGGATAGATCACATATTAGGTCACAAATCAAGTCTCAATAAATTCAAAAAAATTGCAATTATCCCATGTATCTTCTCAGACCACAATGGATTAAAACTAGAAATTAATAACAAACGAAACTCTGGAAAATATACAAACACATGGAAATTAAACAGCATTCTACTTAATGACATATGGGTCCAAGAAGAAATCAAGCAGGAAATCAAAAAATTTATTGAAACTAATGAAAACAATGATACATCATACCAAAACCTGTGGGATACTGCAAAAGCAATATTGAGGGGAAAATTTATCGCATTAAATGCTCACTTCAGAAGAATAGAAAGATGGCAAGTGAACAACCTAACACTTCACCTTAAAGAACTAGAAAAACAAGAACAATCCAAACCTAAAGTTAGCAGACGGAAAGAAATCATTAAGATCAGAGCAGAACTGAATGAAATTGAAAACCAAAAAACAATACAAAAGATCAACGAATCAAAAAGTTGGTTTTTTGAAAAGATAAATAAAATTGACAAACCATTAGCATGGCTAACAAAAAAAAGAAGAGAGAAGACTCAAATAACCAAAATTAGAAATGAAAAAGGCGATATTACAACTGATTCATCTGAAATACAAGGAATCATTCGAGACTACTATAAACAACTATACGCCAACAAATTTGAAAATCTGGAGGAAATGGATAAATTTCTGGACACACACAAGCTCCTAAAACTGAACCGTGAAGATGTAGAAAATTTGAACAGACCAATAACAATAAAGGAGATTGAAGCTGTTATCAGTAGGCTCCCAACAAAGAAAAGCCCAGGACCAGATGGATTCACAGCAGAATTTTACCAAACATTCAAAGAGGAATTGACACCGATTCTTTACAAACTATTCCAAAAGATTGAAACGGACGCAAATCTCCCAAACTCATTCTATGAAGCAAACATCATCCTGATACCAAAACCAGGTAAAGATATAACCAAAAAAGAAAACTACAGGCCAATATCCTTGATGAATATAGATGCAAAAATCCTCACTAAATTACTAGCAAACAGAATACAGCAACACATACGTAAAATTACTCATCACGATCAAGTGGGATTCATCCCAGGGATGCAAGGTTGGTTCAACATACGCAAATCAATAAATGTGATACACCATATTAATAAACTCAAACACAAGGACCATATGATCATCTCTATAGATGCTGAAAAAGCATTTGATAAAATTCAGCACTCATTCATGACAAAGACCCTCTATAAGTTAGGTATAGAGGGAAAGTATCTCAACATAATTAAAGCCATATATGCCAAACCCACAGCCAATATCATCCTGAATGGGGAAAAGCTGAAAGCTTTTCCTTTAAGAACAGGAACTAGACAAGGATGCCCACTCTCACCACTCCTATTCAACATAGTGTTGGAAGTACTAGCCAGAGCAATCAGAGAAGAGAAGGAAATAAAGGGCATCCAGATTGGAAAAGATGAAGTCAAACTGTCCCTGTTTGCAGATGACATGATCCTATATATCGAACAGCCTAAAACCTCTACAAAAAAACTCTTGGAATTGATAAATGATTTCAGCACAGTAGCAGGATACAAAATCAACACACAAAAATCAGTAGCATTTCTTTTCTCCAATAGTCAACAGGCAGAACGAGAAATCAAGAAAGCCTGCCCATTTACAATAGCCACCAAAAAAATAAAATACTTAGGAATTGAGTTAACCAAGGAGGTGAAAAATCTCTATAATGAGAACTACAAACCACTGCTGAGAGAAATTAGAGAGGATACAAGAAGATGGAAAGATATCCCATGCTCTTGGATTGGAAGAATCAACATAGTGAAAATGTCCATACTACCCAAAGTGATATACAAATTCAATGCAATCCCCATCAAAATTCCAAAGACTTTTTTCTCAGAAATATATGGATATGTTTAATGGAGAGATATTTAAAGAAAACGCTGAGGACTTATGTGCTTTCTAGAAATTTCTCCTCAACTTCTCTGTTGGGAACTGCTCCATGGTGGTCCAAGCTGGATGGACTGACGTCATCTTCCTTCCTCTACCAGTTACTTGTCACCATGTAATCACGTGTGAGAGGTGTAAGCCAGTCCAAGATTAGGGGAGGAAGGCAAATGTGTTGGGGTCATGTTTTGAGATATTGGCTTAGGACCCCTTCTTCCCACAGAGTCCCATCTTGAGTCATGGGCTCCGAGCAGCAGATGAGCAGGAAAAATAGCAGAAATGGATTATGCCAGCTCTTGTGTTCCAGTGTAGGCCCAGGAGTTGGGGAAGATCCGAGATGCAGGCCAGTGCTTCTCAATTCTGTGGAAGAACATTGTTTTTAAATGTCTAACCCTTTGGGTACTAAGATGTGGCTCACTGCACATGATTAGCATGCAACTCACACCACAGGAAATTAAGTTGCCATGTGTTTGGATAATCCTGAACTGGTCTACACCCTGTGCAACAAGACGAGCCTATGATCAAGTGCTTGAATGTTTACCTACTTGCTGTAAATGTTGCTCACTCTTATTCTCAGTTCTGTATGTACATTATCATAGACAGTAACAGTTTGTGGACTGGCCCCCGTGGGTCAGCCAACTATAAATTAGAATGATGTAGGCAAAAGGGCTTAGCAAGAAATATGAAGGAAGAGGGATTTTCTTAAGAGGGGGGAAGAGCAATTTTCCTGGTCTAGAAGAAAGGAGTAGGGCAAGAGGTAAGGGAAGGGGGCAAGCAGAGAAAGACAATGAGTGGGGGGTGCCATGGCAGAGGGATTCTACTCTCTGTATGCACATGCAGCTGCCAAGAAAACAGCAAGACCCTCCAAATCACAAGTGGCTTAAGTAAGGGAAGTTGCTGATGCAGGAGCAATGATAAATGGCTTCAGTGTTGGCAAACGATAGGGAGTGGTGGGGATTGTGGCAAACTGGAATGCACAGGCTCTATCTAAGGGGCAGCAGTTTGTGGCCAACAGTGTTTGGCTCCACCGTAGGCAGTCCCAATTCCTTTCTCCCTTGCTAGTTTCATTCTATAAGGCTGATAAAGACAGACTCTTGCTTTCTCAGCCTCCCTTGCAGCTTTGGGATAGCCATGGTATCTAGTTCTGGTCAAGGAGTTTCTGGGAAAGAATTTTCTTTGGTCCACTTGCCCCTTCCCCCTACTCTTCCCCTGGGACCATGTGAGGACCATGTAATGCCTGGAGTTACAGCATGCATCTTGGGACAGAGGCCACAAACATAAATGCCAAAGTCCCACATGCTGAGGCTGAAGGAGTGAAAAGATGAAAAGAATCTTGTGTTTGGAGGTATAATTGAGCTGCCAGACCAACCCTGGCATCCAGACTTCTTGTTAAATACTCAATAAATATGATATGGTTTAAGCCATCATTAGTTGAGCTTTTTATTACTTGCAGCCAAAAGCATTCCTAATTGATAGAATGCTACCAAGCTCCAGCCAACCTCTGCCATGTAGGAAAGTGAGTCTAACGAAGCCAGGGCTTCTGATTTTTAAGGAGGAATCAGACCTCTGGATTTGTACATGAAATTAGATACTAGAACTGTGAAATAAGATTCCAAAACTGTGGCCAAAATTCTGGAGAGTTTGGGGAAAGCTCTGAAAGACTAAGATGAAACTTTCTTCCATCCCAGGGGAATGATGGCTGGGAAGAGAAATTATGTTGAAATGCTGAAAATAAAGTCAGGTCTATTTTTAAACCCCTTGAGCTCCAGGTGGAGATTTATACATACTATACAAGGAACAGAAGGGGATTCTTTATGTGCCTGGAACTGTGCCTCCACCACGTCAGGAAGCCATGTGGATGGATGCCCATCCCTCTGTTGTCCTGCACCTCGGGTGTGGACTCTGGGTTCATTCATTCAGTTCATGCCATGTTTTCCTCATGAGTCCTCCCAAGACTCCTCTTGACTTATCTGTTTCCTCTCATTCCCCACCACTCATAGGTAATTAATAATTCTGGTGGGCGTGGCTTTATTTAATCCAAGCCCTTGAAAGCCTTTCAGTTATTGGTATTAGCAGTGGACAAATAATAATAATAATAATAATAAAATAGTAATAATAACAGACTTCACTTATTGAGCACTTGTTAAATTCCCCAAGGCTAATCATTTTCCATGCATGATCTTGTCTAATGTCCACCACAACCCTAGGAAGCAGGTCCTCCTGGTAAGTGACAGAGCAGGGTCAAATGCAGTCTGGCCCAACTTGCAGCCCAGGCTGGCAGCCAGCACATGTCCTGCCTTTCAAGTACCTGTGGGAAATAACACAGGCCACTGCCTGCCTCCATTCTTTTGGGCCAACCTAAAATATTCTCACTGTCACCCACAGATTTGGCATGCCATCCCAGGCAGTGCAAAGAAAGCCTCATGGATAACTCCAATGAGCAAGCATCCTCTCATCAATGCTTGCTTTGGAATTCATCTTACAATCTCTTTCTTTATTGCAAAGGGGCCTGCTGTACTGGATCCACAGTGACACTCAAAGGCATATATTTTTCATCTTAATAAAGTCTTATTGATGCTGGTATTAAAATCACACTGCTGAAAACCTTCCAAGACTGCAAGTGAAAAAGGTTTGGAAGTATGATCAGGAGTGATATATAAAAAGAGAGGATATAAAAAGCGGTCAGCAGATAATGTATAAAATGGAAAAGCCACAGGTGTAGAGAAGGGTGAGGCTGTTACAAAACCCACCCACTCAAGTACCCTAAACCTGGCCCAAGTTCCAGAAAGGAACAAATCACAGACCTTCACAGGTCTGTTTCTCTGTTTCTTTTCTTTACCCAGAATACAAAGTGGTGACGACAAGGACTTGGCAAGCCCTAGCCCTGGCCCTACCCCTGACCTGTGGTGTAAATCTTTCATTCATTCAGACAATCACTTGCTTGTCCTTCATTCATAACTATTTACTGAGTGCCTAGTATGTGTGAAGATTTCTATCCGGAGAAAGAGCTAGGTCCTGTCTTTTTGGATCTTAGATACTGGAAGGGGATGGAAGACAACAGAGAATCCACACATAAGTAATGATTTTCCCTGATGACTATGGGCAAGTGGTTGAACTGTCTAAGCCTCACTTTTCCCATCTGTAAAATGGAGCTAAGCATAATTTATTTATTTGGCTTATGACAAGGATTCTGGGAGATTAGGAATATAAAGGTCACAGCCTAGCATAGCGTACATGTTCAGTAAACAGTACCTAGGGTTATTACTCTTTGTGTGTTAGTAATCATCACTGGAGATGCCAAAAATGCTGCTATTCCACTGACTTGCCATTTTAAAAAAAATTCATGGGAATAAAAACATCCAGGGAAGATTGAAAAACCCCCCAAACTCAGACAGGACCAAACAGCAGACCTGAATGAAAACAAAGGCTTCTCGGGTACCCAGATTGAGTTCCCAGCTCTGAGACCAGCAGGGACACATGGCCCACATGCCATGAAGGGAGATGTCAGGTCTGCCTTGCTGCTGCTGAGCTGTCTAGCCCATTTTGCCATCTTCAAAAACCCAAACCCCCTCCCAGAGCCTGTCCTCCCGCATCTTTGCTCCACGTGGAGTCCAGCTCCCATCTGTGTTTAATCAAATCAGTTGCTAAATGTCACAATGGCCTCATTCACAGGTAGCATAAAGCATATTTAACTGGTAATAAAACAATCTGCATTCCTGAGAATGCCATTTCAGATGGGCTGCCCTGTCACTGTGTCTCTGCCATACGAGTTGGAATAATTCTGTGGGTGGGGGCGGGGACCAGAAGAGCAGTAAAGCTGCAGAAGAGAAAGCTTTTGCATGCCGAGCCACTTGTGCACCGTGAAAAGATGTCCACAGTGCAGCACGAGAGTCCTCCAGGCACACACTAGACAGAACACCTACATTTGTTGATTTCAGTTAAGAAGAAGATTGATAAATATGGAAGGCCTCTTAGAAGGGGTGGCATTTGAGCAGAAGCTAGATGGATAGGAAGGATCCAGCGACATGAAGACACAGGGAAAGAGCATTCCAGGTCAGGAGAAACAGCAAGTGCAAAGGCCCTGAGGTGGGAGGAAATGAAAAAAGCCAGTGTGAGTGAAATGGAGAGAGTAAGGGAGCAATAGGTGAGATAAGGTCAGAGGGGTCTTCAGGGGCTGAATTATGTAGGGCCTGAGCAGTGGGGAGAGGTAGGGGTCACAGCAAGGTGTTGGGATTTATTTCTGATTGCAATGGGAAGTACTAGATGGGGCTTTTAAGCAGAGGAGTGACATGATCAGATGCAACATAGGGAAAGACCGACTGTCTGATTTCACCCAGTGTGGTGGAAACAGATCAGGGGATCATAGTGGATCACAAGACGAAATGCACTTCCTGCTAAGGATTTCCTCTGCAGGGATTCTTGGGAATGGTAACCCATCAAGATCAAAGTTTCTGAAGAGAGTAATACATGTTGGAGAGCGATTTTCACTGATATAGTCCCATGGAAGGCGATGAAGTTAGAGATACCTTATACTTCCCCGGTGGAAATTTGGCAGTGATGGAGCATGTGACCCAGCCTGGACCAATCAGTCACAGTGCCCTGACCACAATGACTATCTTAGGGGGTGTGCACCTGAACTAAGCAGGTCCAATGAGAGGGAATCTCAAGATGTGTGGTAAAGAGGCTGGAGCTGCTGCAGCCACTTGGGCACCACGAGAGCAGATTCTGTCAAAGCACAGCCATAAAAGACAGAGAAAGAGGAGAGAAACCAGATCTGGTTGACATTTTTGAGCTCTGGATCCATCTGTGCCTGGAGTCCATAAAACTTTGGTTTTTCAGCTTTTTTAAGTCAATAAATTCCTCTTAAAAATACTAAGCCAGTTTAGGGTGGGTTTTATTTTACTCATGTCTAAAAGAATCCAAATGAGATCAAAAGTTCATAGGTAACAACTAAAGGGAGATGGGCCTGGCATAACTAGGAAACTGGCTGGATGCTCCCATGACTAAGTCCCAGAGTTCCACATCCGAGGGATGTAGGACGAGTAGCAGGAAAAGCCCCAAACAGGATGTCCTGAGGTCAAGTCCAGCTTTGCCCATATATCAGGTGTTGGGTGCTGGGCAAAGAGGGGTGAATGTGCTTGTTTTCTTTCTACACCTGTTAGAAAGGAAGATCTGGGAGGGCAGGGCTTTCTCTTTGGTGCACCTTACTTATCTCAAGTACCACACACATCTGCACAGGTACAGGTGGTGCACAGCAGACACTCAACGATTCTATGTTGAATTGACTCAATGAGAAGACCTGATGTCTTCCTTCAGGAAGATTGATGGATTCATGAATTCAACAAATGTTCATTCATCATCAACACTACGCTGATACTATATTAATTTCAGAGAAAACAGAGATGAAGAAGACATGATCTGTTTCTGCAAGGTCATGCATTCATTCATTCAAGCTGGAGACTGAGAAGTGACCCACCTGCCATTAATTCCACAAATAATGGCCATTCTAAATAGGGTGAGATGATATCTCATCGTGGTTTTGATTTGCATTTTCCTGATGATTAGTGATGTTGAGCATTTTTTCACGTATCTATTGTCCACTTTTATATTGTCTTTTGAGAAATATTTATGTATTTCTCAGGTCATTTGTCCATTTTTTAATAGGATTTTTTTGGGGGGGACTGTTGAGTTGTATATTCTTTGTATATTCTGGATATTGATTTCTTGTCTGATGAATAATTTCCAAATGTTTTCTCCATATTTTTGCAGGTTGTCTCTTCACTGCTCATGTTTTCCTCTGCTGTGCAGACCCTTTTAGTTTGACACAAACCCATTTGTCAATTTTTGCTTTGTTGCCTGCACTTTTGAGGTCTTATTCATCAGGTCTATTCCCAGGCCAGGGATCTGAAGTGTTTTTCCCTCATGTTTTCTTCTAGTAGGAATACAGTTTTGGGTCTTACATTTAAGTCTTTAATCCATTTTGGAGTTGAATTTTGTATGTTGTGAGAGAGAATGGTCTCATTTTATTCTGCATACGGATAATGAGTTTTTCCAGAACCATTTATTGAAAAGTCCTTTCCCCGATGCATATTCTTGGCACCTTTGTCAAAAATGAGTTGGCTGTAAATATGCAGACTTATTTCTGGGTTCTTTACTGTTCTGTTGGTCCATGTGTCTGTGTTTATGACAATCCCATGCTACATTAGTTACCATAGCTGTGTAGCACGGCACCTGTTCTCCCGTTCGGAGTGGGGGAGGAGAAAGAAGTTGGGTCAGCGTTGACCACGGCCCTCGCGTGTATCCCTGTCCACGTTATTGTTTATCTCATTCCCACTAGAATGCAAGCTCCATGAGAGCAGAGACTTTGTCTTTTGTTCACTGTTTTATGCCAAGTTTTCGGGAGAGTAGGAGGCATGTAGTAGGTTCTCAAGAAATAAACTTTGGGGGAAAAAAAGAATGTCTATTTTGTTCTTGGCAGGATTTCCAGCTTCTAGCATGTTATCTGGCACAGAACAAACATTCAATAACAATTTATTAAATGAATAAATGAAAAAAGCAAATGAATTGACCTTAATAATAGTTACTGAATATTGAGCACATACTAAGTGCCAAGCACTATGCTAAGTCCCTTGCCGTGGTTACCCTAGTTTATCTGCCACTCAACAAGGAAAACAACAGAACAAGGTAGGTGATCCCTTTCAACCATTTCACCAATGTTTCCTGAGCACCTACTATGTGCCAGTCTGTCCTAAGCTCTAAGGACACTGCAATGGACAAAATGATGAAAACCACTGCTTCTGCAGAGCTGACATCCTAATGGAGAGGGGCCAAAGGTTAATAGTATGTAAAGTTATGTGTCAGATGGTACCAGGTGCTGGAGACAACCAAAGCAAGGATGGGCGCTTGGGAATGCTCGGGTATGGGTGGGGTCATCAGGAAAGCCTCAACATCTCAGTAAAGAATTGCAGGAGGTGAGAAATTTGAAGCAACTTATAACTCAGATTATAAGTGGCAGAGCTGGGATTTGAACCCAGGACTGTCTGCCTCTGGGGCTTGTTGATTTTCATCTCAATTTTCTCCCACCACCTCCAACCTGGTGTAATTTGCACCCTACTGGAAGGTTCATTAATAGTTTCAGTGGGTGTTTGATTTAGTCTGCTAAAAATTCCTCTCCCACCTTTCTCCCAATGCACCCTAGACCTTGCACATGGGGCACACAGTTCTGACTCCTCGACAGCAGATGGCTGCCTGCTGGGCTGTTTCGATTGAGTGTCGCGATGCCAGCCACGTGCACAGTGGGTACGCTGCAATGGCGAAGCCCTAAAGAATGCACTTTTACAATTCCCTGGCAGCCAGTGCTGAACAACGAGGGGAAGTCTGGCAGAGGCCAGGGTCTCGCTCTAGAGCAAACAGGGGACAACATCTGGTTAGTGACAGGGTGGCCATCCAAAAAACCATGTTATGCTCTCTGCTCTAAAATTTCCTGGCAGTAAAGACAATCTTTTCCAAATTGATACTTTTTCAAATAGAGAGGTCAAGTGCTCACCAAAATGACCTCCCACGGCAATCCTCAAATGTCTTATAAGATCACAAATTCTCTATCTGTCTGCCCTGTTGGGGCAAGGAGCCTCGTAAAACTCTGCATCATTTTCAGGTACGCTTGCTGGAGCGCTGGGCTTGCTCTCTCCGAATGCCTATTCTGCTCCTACAAAGCTGCCTGTTCAAATGTTTACCATTAGGAATAAGGTTCCTTCCGCAGACCTGTAAATTCCAAGCAGGTCCATCTAATGCACCCCAGGAGGATGTGGGAATAACTTATGCAAAAGCCACAGCTTCCCTTAAGATGTCGCCCACTTTTAGATCAAAGCCTTCTTGTCCTTGGTCCTAACAGCCATAATTCACTCCTTGCCCTAAAACCTCACGTTGCTTTTAAAGGTTTGATGGTCTGAGCAGCTGCGGACCTTGGCTTTCATCTCTGCTGGATTTATTTCCCCTTTTCTGGTCATCTCTTACAATCTTTGTAGTTTAAATAATTTCCAAAGTCTCAGAATTTGGGTGTTGTCCCTCCGCATTCCTGCCATCACTAGTGGGTGTTTTTAAGCCTTCTTCAAATTCAGAGAGGTGTTCACATTTACCGAACACTTCCTATGTACCAGATCAGCCCAAGGGACAGATGAGGCCTGCTAATGTATTCTGCTGAAGATTTTGCACTTATTTTATATTTTGCCCTCTCTTTACACACAAAAAAGCATTTAAACCAAGGGATTAGAACCTGGACTCAGCTGACCAAGGTTAACATCAACAGCAATAACCATATCAACATCATACAGCTCCTGGTAAGATGCACTGAGGGTATTATAATACTTGTGTGGTCTCCTTGCCAAAAATGCACAGCCTCAAGCTAATCGTGAGGCGACATCAGACACACCCAAACTGAGAGACAGTGCCAAGGTGAAAGGTTCGGATTCCTGTACCAGCCAGTCCCCTCTTTCCCCCCAAATTGAGGGTCGGTCACCAAATACCTGACCAGTATTCATCAAAAGTGTCAAGGTCATGAAAGACAAAGACAGTCTGGGGGTCTGCCACAGATTGGGGACCAGAGAGAGGCCCAACAACTACATGCAAAGTGGGATCCTCGATTGGATTCAGGGACAGAAAACAGACGTTTGTGGAAAAACTGGTGAAATCCAAATAAAGTCTGTAGTTTAGTTAAAAGCACTGTACCAATGTCAATTTTCTGGTTCTGATCACTACCTTGTGGTTATGTAAGATGTTCACATTAGGCGAGCTGGCTGAAGGTTGTACGGGAACTCTCTGTACTGTCTTTGCAACTTTTCTCTAAGTCTAAACTTATTTTAAAATAAAAAGTTAAAGGAAACATAACAGATTCTGATCAACAGAGTTTGAATCTGCTACTTACTGGCTATGTGACCCTGTGCAAGTTATTTAACCTCTCTGTGCCTCAATCTCTCCATCTGCAAAATGGGTATTAAAAACAGCACCCATCTTATAGGACCAGTTGTGAGAATCAGGTGAATTAGTTCAGGTAATGTGTTGAGAACCCTACCTGAAGTCAGAGATGCTGAGACAAGTGCCCCCCAGTATTAGCGTCATTGTTCCTTCTTACTCTCAGTTCTGTGGGTTCTCTTTTGCTGCAAGAGAGTGAGGTGATGCATGCACAGCAATTCACAGCATCCTTGCTCAGCATCCCAACCTGGCATATTTCACAATACCTACCAGGGAACTGCTGCATGGTATGTCGAAAACTGACAAAACTGAATAATTTCACATTAAAATCGGGATATGGGGTTTCTCTTTGAGCAAAAAGAGTGGGCGAAGCTCTGGCAAGTTGGATCCACTTTCTCACATGCAACTATCTCCTGGAAATGAATAGCGGCCACTGCTGTTAGAGGGAGCATGTGTGTTCTGCGTGACCACACTCCCGCCCTTCCCTGCTGTGTCCCCAACACTGAGGAGAAATGCCATCATCCTCGGCCTGATATCTCTCCTTCAGTGAAAACATTTCTGTGTTATCTGTGGTAGGCTGAAAAATGCCCCCTCCCCAAGATGTCCATGTCCTAACCCTGGAATTTACTTTACACAGCAACAGGGACTTTTCAGATGTGATTATGTTAAGGACCTTGAGATGGGGAGATCACCCTGGATATCCAAGTGAGCTCAATGTAATTACAAGGGTCTTATTAAGAGAGAAGCAGGGACTGAGAGTGAGAGGGGAGGTGTGAGGATGGAAGCAGAGGTGGGAGTGAAGTGCTCTGCAGATGGAGGAAAGGGGCCAAGAGCCAAGGCGTGCAGGCAGCCTCTAAAGGTGGACAATGCCTCCGGAAGGAAGCAGCCCTGTTGACACCCTGATCTTAGCATTCTGGCCTCCAGAACTATAAGATAATAAATTTGTGTTGCTTTAAGCTACTAAGTTTGTGGTAATTTGTTATAGCACTAATAGGACACAATGCAGCACCCATGTCTTTCAAAATACAGCAGACAAAATAAAAGACAGAAATAAAGCAGGGACCACCCAGTTTTCCTTAGGCTTAGCCCACTTTACGTTGCATGACCTGCCCTGTTCTGGTGAGGATTTGTGCTTGCTATTCCTTGATGAGGAGTCTCAGGTCATTCACCCATTTGCTCGTTCCTGCTGTACACAACTCCATGGGGACGGGGAGCCTTGGGTCACCCACTCATTCGCTCATTCCTGATGCACACTCACTTCACGGGGAACTGCTTATTGCTGGGTCCAGAATTACTCATTAGGGATGAGACACAGTCCCTGCCCTTAAGGATATTTCAGTATAAATGAATATTCAAGGGAATTAAATACAATTTAAGCTTAGAAAAGAGAAAAATCATTCTTTGAGAAAAGTACAAAATAAATTTTAGAAAATGGGCAAGCTGTCCCCAACAAGGGGACTTCTTTCCCCTCTCTTTGAATCTGGGCTAGTCTTGTGACTTGCTTTGACCTCATAGCATGTTGCACAAATGATGTTTTGGGACTTCCAAGCCCAGGCTTTAAGAGAGCTGGCAGTTCCCCACCTTTTTTTTTCTTGGAACCCAGGGCCATCCTGTAAGGAAGATTCCTGGAGAAAGAGAGTCCATGTGGAAGAGAACCAAGTTGTCCCAGCCTATAGCAGCACCAACTGCCAGACCAGTGAGTAGGGCCTCTGGGATGTTTAGCTGAACGCAGCTGCATGAGTGGCCCCAGGCATCACCAGGAACAACAGAACAATCATCCAGCTGAGTCCAGCCAACCCAAGAAATTGTGAGAAAAAATACATTGTTGCTGTTTTAAGCCACTAAGTTTTGGAGTGGTTTGTTACATAGCAATAACCAATCCATACACAGGAGCTGCTTTATTTTTCTTTGCATTCCCTTGGCCCAGTTATAGTTCCTCAAAGCCCCTTATACTCTTCCTTCATAGCAATGACCATAATGGCAATGATTTAATTAGGTACGTGATTATCTATTTAGTATCTGTCTCCCTCACTATATATACTAGTACAGTAAAAAGCAGTACATATATCTAAGTGGTAACAAGTGTGGACTGGAGTTTCTCAGTCCTGGATTTAGAACCGGGTTCTGCCACTCCCTGGCTGGGTGACCTTGAGCAAGTCACTTTCCTCTCTACCACTCCACTTGCTCATGTACAGAATGGGAGAAGATTAGTTCTTACAGGATTTTTGTGAGATGAAATGAGAGAATGTTAGCTAAGCACCTGGCATGCCCTCAATAAATATTTGAGTGAAGGAAGCACAAAATTAACATAAGAGAGTTCTGCAAATACTGGATGGCTGAATGAGCCGAGTGTTCAAAGTTGGCTTCCCAGTGAGACATGGTCTGACCACCGAACTGAAAGGTGCAACCTGCTGTCCCCCCAGGTCCTCCTGACGAATTTACTTTGATCTTTATCCATCGCATTTATCACCCTACAACATACTGCACTTATTTTTTCTATTACAAATATTGGTTTTTGTCTGTCTTTCCCACCACAAAAGTAGATTTTTGTTGATTTTGTTCACTGATGCATTTCAAGTGCCTGAAATGATGCTCAGCACACAGTGGGTGTCAACAAACAGTGGGTGAATGAATGAATAAATGTAAGGAGTGCTCATGGGTTACCCGTGGCTCTGGAAATGTGCAAAGGAGCACACGGAAAGCAGCCCCATTAGAGAGCCCCTCACTTTCTCAAGACACTTCAGTGCTGTGTGTTCTAAATGGTCCCAGTGATTAAGTCTGCGATGACTCTGATGTGAAGGATGCCCCCTAGAGTGGTGTAAGATCAAAAGCAGAGTCCGAGGGGAAGGACTATGCTAATAAACAGTGCTCAGCTCTGTTCTACACCAAGCCCCAAGAACACCTTCCCAGTCTGTGGTAAAGAGGATTTTCTGTCACTGGACAACTTCATTGGGATCCCAAAACCTCATAAGTTGAACTATACCTCCTGATCACTGCAAAAATGAGATAATTTATCAAAAACTGCCCAACATTGATTGGGAAGGTGTGAATTTCTGTTGACCCACTCATGCAGGACAGTGGTGATGATGATGATAGTACAGTAACATTAATTAAGAGCTTATTGTGTGCCAGGAAAGTTTCTGAGAGCTTTACATGTATTAACTCATTTAATCCTCATAACAATTCAATGAAGCCATCAGCCCATTTTATAGATAAGACTACTGTGGAACAGAGAGGTTAAGAAACTTGTCCAAGGCCACCCAGCTATGAAGCGATGGGAAAAAAATCCTAAGTCAGGCCAGGTCATAAATAAAAGGTTAAACACTACCTTACGATTGCAGCACTGTCAGAAGGGTGCTGACAGGCCACATGAAAAAATGTGGCCCACACCCATGGCCATGGGCAGCTGGGGAGAAGACAGACTGGCTCCAAGGTCACTTCCAGTCCTTGGCTGTAGCTGGAAGGCACCTGACACATTCCTCTTGAGACTTCTGTGCGACCTTCCCAGCCTGAACGTTTGCCTCCCCACTTTAAAACACTCCCTTTCCATGGTTCCCTGCCTGTGCCTCCTGTCGTACTTAAATATACATCTGCACTGTGATGAACTTTCATTCCCCTGGAATAAGTTTGCCAGTAAAAACAAAAGTGGCCTCAACATGCAGAAGTTCACAGAGAAGCCCTTTTATGGAAAAATATAACATTCATACACTTGGGCACTTAGCTCCACAAGAGAAGGGGACGAACATTCTTTTATCACAGCTCCATAGAGCTGGAAGGGGTCTGAGGGATTAACCCTCCCTCCTTTCCTTCTTAAAGCATTTATAGTTGCCTAATGGTTGCCTACCCCATATCCATTTCCTCTCTGTTCTTGTTAAGAAAATCCAGGCAAGGCACCCAGTAAAAATAATCACTTCTTTATTCTCCCTTGCAGCCAAGGATGGCCATATGACAAAATCCAGCCAACAAAACCAAAGCTGAAAGCTTTAGCTTTCCTGATTGTGGGAGTGCTCCTTCTTGCTTCCTTCTTTTGCCTACCTGGAATGTGGAGGTGAGGGCTGGAGGTGAAGCAGCTATCTTGTGACCATGAGGTGATAAGAATTAGACAAAAAGCTAGAGGCTAAGGACAGTAGGGCAGACAGACAGGAAAGCTGGGGCAATGGGCTTTATGTTGCTTGTGGCTGGATAAATTCTATCTGAGAATGTGAGCCAGGTGCTGTGGGTTCTGTGATTTAAGGGATGGTTCCCACCATCTGGAAGCTCAAATATAGCCCAACTCCTGTACTTTACAAATGAGGAAATGGAGGATCAGAGATGGAATGACCCATGTCATATATGAATTTGTAACAAAGATTAGAACCCAGACTTATGTTCTAAGTCTAGTTTTACTCTTTCTACCAGCCTAGGGCTGCCAGAGTGTCACAGAAACCCTTAGTGGTGATACAAAGATAATTTTAGATGACTCCCTTTTAAATTCTCTTTTAATCTATCTCATAGGCAGCCTAACTCAGAGGTTAAGAGCTTGAACTCTGGAGTTAGACTGCTTGGGTCCAAATCCCTGGCTTTATAACTCATTAGCTGAGTGACATTGCACGTATTAGTGGCCCTCTCTGTGCCTCAGTTTCCTCCTCTATAAAATGGAAGTGATGATAATTTCTACCTTATACAGTAGTTGTAAGCACTTAGTGAGGTAGCACTTGGAACGTAGTACATATTAAATAAATATTAATTATTACTTGGTTAAGGAGAAAATCTCTAGCACTCACTGATCTCTCTTTGTAGCTGAGAGAGAACAAGCTTCTGATCTTAGGATCTCTTAGGATGTTACGGACTTTCGCTTTAAGGTAGTGCTATAAATTTGCCTCTGAAAATGAATTTATTTTTAAGCTGAAAGAATTCTGTAGATTAAAAAAAAATCAAATAATAGTATATAGGTGGTACTTAGATGTGACAAAATCATGAATAAGATATTCAAGTGCCTGAAGTTTGGAAAACACTTACTAGACCAAGAGAGAAAAATCTGAGCATGCACCCTGAAACTCCCCTCCCATAGCCATGGCAGACATCACTGATCAATCCCCATATGCCTTCAGATGTTCACTGAATGAAATTCAACAATGGCTTCCTGGATTGGTCCAGTTCTTCTGGAAGAATCCAGAACCTGACACTGCAACCTGGTGATAGAAAGAGCAGAGTGGACTGGTGGCAGCTGCTGAAAAGTCTACAAGTCATGATAGGTTTAGAGCCGGGTTTTTACCATTTGCATAAAAAGTGTCCAGCGCACTTGTGTGTTTACACATGCATACTCTATCACTTGAAGGACACAAGAAACTGGTGATGGGGGCTGCTTCTGGGGAAGTGATCTGGGTGGCTGTGGGACAAGAGCAGGAGCAAGACTTAACTGCTACCTCTGTACTATGTGTATGCACTTGTATTAGCTATTCAAAAAACTTAATATATCATTAAAGGAAGGGCACAGGGAGAGGGGCATTTCTGGCTGGTTAGAGCTGCCAAAGTTTCTGGATTTCCTGAGGATCAGAGGGTCCTTTAAACACTGGTGAAACAAAATGAGTTTTATCTATAGAATTCCAACTCCCGGGGTGGGGGTGGCAGCTGAACTCTTGTCCTGTCTCCGAAGGCCAGCAGGTGTCATGCCCACCTGCTGGTTATCTAACTTCTTCCAGCCAGGCCTAAGCATTTTATCTGCAGGGACCCCATGGGGTGCCTCTGGCCCCCTGCAGCTCTTGAGCACACAGCTGGGGGACATGCCAAGGGTTTAAGAGAACATGAGTTGCTCAGCAATAAACCCCTGGATAGATAAGCCCTGAATCTCAGTGGTTTACAGGCTTTTCACCTCCCCTCACCAACACTGCCATTTCTAGTGACAGTTCAACATAGTGATACCAGCATTGACCCTTGTCCAGAAAGCCTGGGCTCAGATCCAGACTCCACCACTTCCTAACTGACCTCAAGCAAGTTGCTTAACATCTCTGTGTTTCAGTACCTACCTGTTGGGTTGCTGTGATCAGAGAAGTTACCGTGTGATGCAATTAGAACAGTTGCTGCCATATGGTTGTGGTTTTTATGGTGAATTGACAGAGTGTGTAACAGAACAGGAAATGGCAAAAGCAGAGGTGACAGCATGTACTGTACTGAGTGTCTCTGAGGTCCCCCGACTTTGTATTTTCCCACTAGTCCTCTGGTTGGCTCATGGACAGGTACAGCTATCTCCATTCTACAGATCAGAAAACTGAGGCTCAGACTGTGGAAGGACCTTGTTTGAGGTCCACCATTGAGGAAGACACAAAGATGGGCTCTAATCTGAGCACGCTAGTTTTCAAAGACTGCGCTGTTTCCACTACTCTGTGGAAGAGTATTTGCAAGCTGGCTGAGACCCACTAGGGACCATGCAATGAATCTAGCAGATGGAACCACCACAGTAGAAAAGATGAACTTCAATGCTTAAAAAGGCAAACACTTATCTGGTGCAGTCTGTGCCAAGCATGGCTAAATGTTGGTGTCTACTAAGTAATTTAATCTTCATAACAACCTAATGAAATATTATCCGCATTTCAGAGATGAAGAAGCTAGGCACAGAGAAGAAAAACGATTTCCCATGGTCACACAGCTAACAGAAAACCAGGCTTTGAACCCAGGCAGGCTCCACAATCTATGTCCTTTATTGCCACAAGATACCCTACCTTAGTTAATGGATACAAACTCACAGTTAGTTAGGAAGGATAAGTTCTAGTGTTCTACAGCATTGACAGGTGACTATAATTAACAATCATTTATTGCATATTTTCAAATAGGTAGAAGAGAGAATTTCAAATGTTCCCAACACAAAGAAATGATAAACGCTAACCATCCTGACTTCATCATTACACATTGCCTGCATGTATCAAAATATCACTCTGTACCGTGTAAATGTGTGCCATTAGTACGTGTCAATTAAAAAAAGATATAACCTACTTCAGTAGTAGAAGAAAAGGGGATTGAAAATATTGCAGCTATCTCAGGTAGTGTGAGTAACTGTTATTTTGTTGATACTTTGTTTCAATCATGTATATATCCATGTGCAAGTACCCACTCAGTATTAAAATATAAACTGCATTTCTTCCTGCGGATCTACATCAGGGGATAGAAGACATTTTCTGTAAAGGGCCAGAGAGTAAATATTTCCTGCTTTGGCCATATGGTCTCTGGTTGCAACGACTCAGCTCTTCCTTTGCATCTACAGACAGCACATCAGTGAATGGAAGTGGCTTTGTGCCAATAAAACTTTATTTGTGGACACTGAAATTTGAATTTCATATCATTTTCATGTGTCAGGAAATATTATTCTTCTTTTGATTCTTAGCTCACGGGTGGTACAAAAACAAGCAGCAGGCAGATTTGGCCTGGGGGTTGTAGTTAACCTACACCTGGTCTAGGTCAAAAACGTTAGAAACTCACTGCTACAGAGGTTTTTTTTTTTTTTTTTTGACATCTACCCTGAAAAAAAAAAAACAAATATTTTTTCACCTTCTGTTTCTAGAAGTCCTCATTCTCTTTAAAAAGGCCCCTCAGGAGACAAATACAACACGATTCTACTTAAATGAGGTATGTAAATTAGTCAAACTCTTAGAAACAGAAAGTAGAATGGTGGTTGCCAGGGGCTGCGGGGAGGGGGCAATGGGGACTTACTCTTCTATGGATATAGTGTCAGTTTTGTAAGATGAAAAGTTCCAGAGACCCCTTGCATAAAATGTGCATGTTACACTACTGTACTGTAAGCTTAAAAATAGTTGAGATGGTAAATTTTATGTTATGTGTTTTTTACCACAATAAACACGTGTGCGCACGCATACACACACGCACACGCACGCACATGCACACACACGCACACACAGGCCCCTCACGGTTTCCTCTGTCCTCTGTGGATTTGTCTCAGGAGCACCCACATGTACAGAAGCAGCAGTTTATTTGTCCCACTCTAAGTGTGCGACTCCCCTGCATGGCAGGGGACAGAGGGGCTCTTTTACACCTTGACCTTTGACCCTCCTGCCTTGGACTACAGGAGCCACGAGTCTCTCAGCCTGGGTCAGGACAGGGTCAGTTATGGGCTGCTCACCTACCCCCCTTCACTCAGTCCATGTCCCTCCTCTCTCCTGGACTATGCAGTCACCTCCCTACGGGTCTCCCTGCATCCAGCCCTTGTCTCCCTATGGAATATTCTCCACACAGCAGATCCTGCTAGAACCTGTAGTGGGTTGAATTGTGTTCCCCCGAATTCATGTCCACCCAGAACCTCATAATGTGGTCTTATTTGGAAATAGGGTCTTTGCAGGTGTAATCAAGGTAAGGATTGAGATGAGATCCTACTAGATCAGGGTTAGAGTCCTAACTCCAACAAGAATGTCCTTGTAAGGGACAGAAAAGGACACACAGAAACAGAGAGAGGAAAAGGTGATGTAAAGATGGAGGCAGACTAGAAGGATTCATCCACAAGCCACAGATCTCCTGAACCACCAGCTGCTGGAAGAGGCAGGGACAACCCTCCTCTACAGCCTTCAGAAGGAATGTGGCCCTGTCCATGCCTTGATTTCAGGTTTCCGGGCTCCAGAACTGTGAGAGAATATAGTTTGTTGTTTTGAGCCACCCAGTTTGTGGCACTTTGTTAGAGCAGCCCTAGGAAAGTGACACAGAGCCCAAGTCAGATCCTGTCTCTCCTTCCAACCTTCCCACCTCACCCAGGGGCAGAGCCAAAGTCCTCACATGCTCCATCTGACCTGCTGTCATAGCTTTCCTCTTCCCCTCATGACCTCCACTCCAGCCACGCTGGTCCCTTCACTGGTCTGCCGACCCCAGCACATTGCTGTCTTTGCAGGTGCTGTTCCTTTCACCTGGAAAGCCCTTCCCAGACCTCCCTGCAGGGCTTACCTCCTCTCCTCTCCTTTGTTCTTTGCTCAAATTCACCTTCACAGCAGGCTTTCCCTGACCACCCCTCCACTCCCTAGAATCGCCAGCTTCCCGACCCCCTCCACTGCTCTACTTTTCTACATAAATCCATCACTTTAATTAATTTTATTTTAAACAATATCTTATTTATTGATCTCCTCATGTTAAAATGTAAGCTCTGCGAGGGCAGAGTTTTAATCTGTTTTGTCACTGCTGTAGCCCCCAAATCTGGTGCATAGTGGATGCTATGAATAAGCACTCATTGAATGATGAGTGTGGTAGGCGGAACATCTCTCCCCCAAAAGATACCCAATCCTAATCCCTGGAACCAGTGAATATATTAGGTTACGTGGCAAAGGGGAATTAAGGTTGCAGATGGAATTAAGGTTGCTGACCAGCTGCCTTAAAATAGGGAGGTTATTCCCTGTTAATCAGAGAGATGTGACTACAGAAGATCGGGGTGAGGTGTAGTGAGGAGGACTGGACCCGCTGGTGCTGGCTTTGAAGACGGAGGAAGGGGCTACAAGCCAAAGAGTGTGGGCAGCCTCTAGAAGCTGGAAAGTGTGAGAAAACGGATTCTTCCCTAGGGACCCCAGGAGGAGAACATCCTTGCTGACACTTTGACTTTAGCCCAGTGACAACTGTGTCCAACTTTTGACATCCAGAACTGTAAGATAATAAATATGTGTTGTTTTAAGCTACTAAGTTTGTGGTAATTGGCTACAGTGGCTGCAGGAAACTAATACAATAAGTAATAACAGTCCTGAAGTTTTCAGTACTATATACTTACTGACTCATTTAATTGTTACAACAGCCTGCTGAAGAGGTGGGGATGTCTATCACCTGCATTGTATAAATGTGGAAACTGAGACCTAGAAAAGTGAAGCTGCTGCCTGTCACACACAGCTCATAAATGGCAGAGCTAGGCTTGAGCTCAGGAGCTTTGGGTTCAGAGGCCACATTTTACACCCCCACACTGGTTATGCAGATGCCATAAGGTCGTTGGTGCAAAGAGGTAGAACCTATCACGAGGGAACAATTAAAGATGAGAACTTTTGATTCAGGCTGCCTGGAAGAGAGTCCTGATCAGTTCTGAGCTAAGCCGTATTAGAGCCTGAGGCAAGAGAAACAAATGTACGTTCCTATATGCATTTACTAAAATATCCTCCCGTGTTTTGAATCAAGTGGAAAAAGTTATTAAATACTGTACACTCAAAAAGCATGACTATATACCAAGTCCCGCACTGCCAAATCTGTTTGCACACCCTTCTAGACCTACCTGGCAGGATCCCAATGATCTTATGTACTGGGACCGTGGGCTGATTGGAAATGACTGTTCCTGTTATGCAATAATGCAGAGTCATAAAACCAACAAACATCAACAAGCCTGTCTTTGCTTAAAATGTGATAATTTGTTCATTGGGGACTTTTTGCATTAACTTTCACTATTTTAAAGAATGCATTATGGGCCGAGCCCATGGCGCACTCGGAAGAGTGTGGCGCTGAGAACATGGCGACGCTCCCGCCGCGGGTTCGGATCCTATATGGGGATGGCCAGTGCACTCACTGGCTGGGTGCTGGTCACGAAAAAAAAGACAAAAAAAAAAAAAAAAAGAATGCATTATAATGGTTATCTCCATTACTGAGTTTTTGGGCACCCATTATGTTTTGCACCTGGGGCCAGTGCTGATGCTGGCTATGCCACCTCCCAGTTTGGGACTTCCTCCCTTGGAACCTGTTTCCTCATCTGTCAAATGGCAACAATTCGTTGCAAGCACTGAAGTAAAAACCAAGGGGGGGAATGCAGATCAAATGCTCAGCCTGGGCCCCCGCCCCCAGAAGCCCTCACTCAGTGTTAGCTGTTTATATGACCATTCAGCATCTGCCACTAAACTGGGCATCAATTCATGGTGGCCATGAAGAAGCTGGTGGTCCCTAAATATTTGGCAAATGAATGCTGAATATTAAGACACACTATGAAGCGTCACTGCCTCGGAGTCCCGAGCTACAGTTAGAGAGACCAGGATAGAGGCGCACACTGGAGAGACGTCTATTATGAATTTTTTCCCTCTTAGGGAGGGGGTGATGGGTGGTGCTGGACAGAAGGGGCTGGTTTTAAAACAATAAAGTCAATTTGGTACGGTCTGCTTGGGTGTTTTGAGATCTTTGAAAGAGATATTGTGTGACTAGGGGAGGGGGTGGCCGGGAAGGGGGTTGTATTTATACTGTAAAGAGTGAGTCTGACCTTTGCTGGTGGCGGCCTCTCTCTGCTGAACTTGCCGGGGTCTGGACTGCCTTTGCCGCCACAGTCTTAGACTGAGACTAATGCAAGCCAGCTGAGCGGCAGGGGCCTTGACCGACCTCTTTCGTGGGGGTGGTTTCAATTTTTTCTAAGCCCAGCCATGTCAGGGACAGGACACAGCTCTTGGTCTTAAGCCTGCTGCTGCTCAGCCAGGGACCCCCATCAGGTGATGTTGTGATGTTGTGAGTTGAATTGCATCACCTGAAAAGATATGCTCAACTACTAACCCCTAGTACCCGTGAATATAATCTTATTTGGAAGTGGGGTCTTTGCAGATGTAATCAAATTAAGATGAGGTCATACTGGATTGTCCTCATAAGAGAAGGGAAATTTGGACACAGACACACAGGGAGAATGTGGTGAGAGGACAGAAGCTCAGAATGAAGACTCTACAGGCCAAGGAACACCGAGGATCACTGGCAACCATCAGAACCTAGGAGAGAAGCATGGGACAGATTCTCCCTTGGGCCCTCCAGAAGGAACAGATCCTGCTGACACCTTGATTTCAGACTTCTAGGCTTCAGAGTTGTGAGACAATGAACTTACATTCTTTAAGCCACCCCAATTGTGGTACTTCATTATGGCAGCCTTAGGAAACCAAAACAAGAGATCCTGTTGACTTGCTGGCACTCATCAGTTTTCCTTCCAACTTTGGTAGGGAAAGGGCCATGGGCACGAGGATGGCCTGGCCTCCTTGCCTTTCCCCTGAGAAGCTGGGCCACCCCCCAACAGGGCACATGTTCTCTCTGAGCTTGCAGTTCCACGTCTGTGCAGGGGAGGTGTTAAACTAGATGAGTGTGTCCAGATGTTACCCATCTCTCTGCCCCTTCACGATTTTTACCATATCTTCCAAAAACCTATGCTACTAGTATTTTACTTAGTATTTCCCTTAAATCATCTGTAAATTGACTCACATTTTTGCAAAACTTAGTTTTGTACGAAAGCCATAATATCTGTAAAATCACTCGCTGTTTTTACTTAAATAAATTTGTCTGAGAACACTTTATATCACTATAGTAAAGAGAAAATCAATACCTCTTGCCATCAATAATAAATACAGATGCTTCTCAGCTTATGATGGGGTTACGTCTCAATAAACCATAAGTCAAAAATGCATTTAATCACCTAGTCTACTGAATATCATAACTTAGCCTAACCTACCTTAAACGTGCTTACAGTTGGGCAAAATCATCTAACACGAAACCTATTTTGTAATAAAGTGTTGCATATCTCACGTAGTCCAGGAAAAGATTAAAATTCAAATTTTGAAGTATGGTTTCTACTGAATGACTAAGTTTCCACACCATTGTAAAGTCAAAACATCGTTACGTTGAGTCACTGTAAGTTGGGGACAGTCTATAATTGCAACAGAGACCTTATGGCCTGCAAAGCCTAAAACATTTACTATCTGTCCCTTCATAGAAAAGGTTTGCTGTCCCGTTGTTTAACAGATGATGCCACAAAGAGTACAAATACTCAACTCTGCCATTGTATCGAGAGAGCAGCTGTAGACAATATGAAAATGAATGGGTGTGGTGGTGTTCCAATAAAACTTTATTTATAAAAACAGGCTTCTGACTGGTCAGCTTTAGTTTGCTGACTCCTGGTATTAGATTGAAAAAGCTGGTAACTCCTTAAATGTCCATCATTAGTGATGAGTTAAATAAATTATGGTATATTGATTCAATGAGTGCTATAAAGTTGCTCAAAATCATGTTTGCAAAGAAAGTCAATGAAATGAAAAAATGCACAAAAACCCCACAGAATCTAAATCTGCAGATTCAACATAATTTTAATTTGCTCAAGACTATTCATATACCAAGTTACAAACTTAAAAGAAACTGGTAGAACCAAAGATAAAATCAAGTATCTTAATCAACTGATGGGGCTATTAATATTATAGTTATTAATATTAATGAATATTAGCTATTAATTATTAATAAAATTTTCTCTGCTGTGCTCTTATGGTATTTTCCACAACATATAATACTTTTGAAGTCAAGCAGAAAAGAATTATTACAAAAAATAAAATAAAATTCAGCTTTTTTGTCACCAAACCGTCATCAGAAAGGACCTTAGAGATCATCTTGCCCAGAAAGTCCCAAACTGTAGGTCACAACCTATTAGCGGGATGCAAAATCAATTTGTATGTCCTGACCAGCAACTTTTTACATGAAATAGCAGAGAGTTTTTATTTTGTTTTGCTTTTGCCTGTTCTTCTTTAGTGAAACAGAAGAGAAAATAGAGTGCAAAACACATAGAAAGGGCAGGTATTGCTTTTGTAAGTGGACGTGCTGGTATTTACCTGTACATTAGAAGTGTGTATGCACTATGATTAAAATGTATTTCTTAGTGTGGATTGTGATTTAAAGGGTTGAAAACCACTGATTTCTAGTCCAACTCTCTCATTTTACAGATGGGAAAGCTGAGTCCCAGAGAGAAGGTCTGTTATCCCTGATATCTCCCCATGCTGGGCAAATACCAGAAGATGAGCCATCCTGCCACTTTAAGTAACCTGCTCCAACCTTCTAGGCCACATCTACCAGCCAGCTGTTCCAACGTGTGAGATCAAATCTCCACTTGATTAATGACCCTGTGGCAGGTCGGGAGGCATGAGAGGAGAAGTTAAAGCCTCAGCAACAGCAAATTCTAAGAATCTGGACCTCAGGGGCCACAACCCCCCCCCCCCCCCGCCCAAGGTGGGGTCCTTCTGTGAGTCTTCTTAGCCAAGTCCCTATTTTGGTCCAAGGGGGTCTGTCGCTCCACCAGTCAGAGGAGTCTGGAGGATTTAAAGGTCAGGCAGCCAGTTGGGACCCAAGTGCTCCAGCAGCTGGCTTGGCTCTGGGCTATGGTTTTGGGGGTTGCACAATCCTTTTGAGCAGCCAGTTCTTGCAGGCTGCAATTTAGGGCTAGAGTAGCAGAGATGCAAAATCTGGCGAGACCTGCTGCAGAACTTGGAAGGGGGCCCTGGCTGCCACCAAGGGAGACAAACACACACAGATGGGGATTCCAGTACAAAGTAGCAGGGACAGCAAATGGCCGCAGTAACCAAAATTTCAGCGCAGCAACCAGTACTCCAGCGTAGCAACCCATACTCCAAAGCAGAAAAGGAGAGAGAGACTGCGGGCTTCAGAGGAGGTAAAAACAGTGAAATGTTGACAACAATCTGATTGCCCATCTGAAGAGGAATGGCTAGTGCCACGGTATGTCCATAACAATAACAATAATAGCCAACGCTAATGAAGCACACTGACTCTATCCCAGCCCCTGTCCTAAGCCCCGTGTATTATTAACTGCGCCCAGCCCCACGACACCTACTTCTATGGACCCCATTTCACAGATGAGGAAATCAAGCCTCAAAGAGGTTATTTGCCTAAAGTCACAGAGCTAGTAAGTGGTGGTGCTGGGATTTAAACCCCAGGTCTGGCTTTCTCTATGCAGGACTAGGAAGCCAGACATAGACTAAACTGTGTTAATTTGAACTAACTTTGAAAGATATGTTTGAAAGATATGTTTGAAAGATATGTTTGAAAGATATGTCCAAGACATGTTATTTAGTGAAAAACCTAAAAGGCAATTTAGAAAACAAGATGCACAGCAAGTTATTATTTATGTTAAATGAACCCCAGAATTTTCTACAGGTGGGAGGAAGAATAAGCACACACACATAAGTGCATAGAGAATGTTCTGGAAAGATACACACTAATATTACTGATGTGATTTAAAATAAATGTAAGAAAAAGAAAAAGCAGTGTAAAAAGGCAGGTGGGTTTGGGTCTGGAGGGTTAGGCTACCAGTCCGGGGCATGCAGAAACCCTGTAAACCCTGTGGGTTTCCTCTGCTAGGGGTGAGAAGCACAGGTCTCAAGGGTAGGTGGAGTCTGGGCTCTGGTCCCCCATATCACCTGAACTTTTAGGAACAGCAAAAATCTGATTTGCTCTAAGGGTGCAAACTGTGTATCCCACAGCCCAGCTTCCGTCCTGACTGTGACTCCTCTCTGAGTGGAGACAGAGTTGCAGTGTCTGTCTGTGTCTCTCTCCTAATAATGGCTCCCTGCCTGAGGCTGTATTTCCTCCACCCGTTAATTATCTCTTTCAATTCCTGAACAGAAGGTTGGGCTGCCCCAGGCTTGGTGCTTTCTCCTTTTATCTCTAAGGAGTTACCACAGCAGGGACTCATACCCTGAATAGGACCCTTCATTTTCAAGTGTCTGTAGAGTGCGTGTGTGTGTGTGTGTGTGAGAGAGAGAGAGAGAGTGTGTGTGTTTTATATATATATATTTGGTTTTTTTTTCTTTTTCTTATTCCACTCCAGACCCTGCACACTCCCCTATGCCCCCCCCGGTGATCAGGTGGGAAGAGAAATTTATTCTGCCACCCTTTTCAACTAGTTACACAGGTGCAGACCCTGATGTGGGCTCAATTTTTATTTCACTGAAATGCTAGAAATAAAAATGGTAAACGAATGACACAAGAGCAATGACATCAAAGCTGCGCTTTTTGGGCTTTGTTCCTTCAGGAGTGAAAGGAGGAGTTAAATGATTCTAGAGCTTTCTGAATGGGGTCACCGGGTATTGTTACAGGCACGTTCTGTAAATATCAGCTCCATTGTGCCCGACCTAAAGGACAAGAAGGGGCAGAAGGACCAGGGACAGAGCAGGCACTGTCTCCGGGACAGAGTTTTCTCCTGGTCTCCTTGCATTCCGTTTTGTACTTTTCCCCCTCCCGCCCGATGGCTTTGGTGCTCTTCAGACAAAATCAACAAGCCCCTACATGCCCACAAGGCTCTGCTTGGTCTCTCCCCACCACTCACCAGCCACTTGGCCACCTATCTGCTGGGAGCATGCATGACCCATGGCTGGCTCTTCCGAATTTGCATGCACCAGTTCTATTGTCACCTCCTCAGGATCTATGGCTCTCAAAACCTAAAGCATTTATTATCTAACTCTTTCATAGAAAAAGTTAGCTAAAAATTGTCCCAGCATGTCATTCTATTTTACACATAAATATAGAGGATTTTTTTTCAGGGTTTTAATACGCATTGAACTTTCCAAGAATGCTATTGTAATATGTTCAATTATAACTGTACCATACTGTGCTGTATTCAATTATTCTTAATTGGATATTTAACAATATCCAATCATGCTATGTAGGAAAGAAGAAATAAAGATGGGGTGGAAGAAACTCAAAAGATGTGTCATAAAAACTTAGTGAGGAAGCAAATAGCTTGTGAGACACGAGAAAAATCTAACAATTGATAACTACAGAGAAAAAGAAAGTTAGTAACCTTGTAGATAGATAGAATGTTAGATAAATTAAAAAATTGGAAGATACACAATTGTTACTTACAGATAGAAAGGGGTGGGAAGAGTAGATAAGATCATGCCACCCCTACACTGACAGTTATGTCAATTACAAATCAGCCACCCACTGGTGACAGCCATCATGGCGCCATTCTAATTCTACATGTTTTATGCCCTAGAAATGTGGATAAAAGTCATAACTGACTGTCAGGGTCACTGGCCAGCTACAGTGTGGCCAGGCAGAGTTGCCCCATGTCTCTCACAGAGCAGGGGGGGATTGGTTCCAGGCACCTTTCCCCTCATCTCCCTTACGTCCCCATCACTCCTTTACTCCAGACACACTGGCCACCTTGATGATGCTCCTCAAGCATGTGAGCCTGGACTGCTCTCCCTCGAGCTGGCCACACGGCTCCGGTCTTCACCTTCCTCAGGTCTTTGCTGCACTCTCTTCCTCCATGAAACCACCCCCCATCCCTACCTAAAAAAAAAAAAAAAAAAGAACACAACCCCCAACACTTCCTTCTTTAGTGCTTCTCCTAGCTCTTAGCACCACCTACTATACCATCTATTTCACTTCTTCATCTTATTTATTATCTGTCTTCCACCTCTAGATTGTCAGCTTTAGGAGGGCAGTGACTTCCACCTGTGTTATTCCTTATGTATTCATTGAGTGACTGCTGAATTCATTCCACCAGCACCTCAGAGACAGCCCCAGAAGACAAAGTACAGCCCCAAAGACAAAGTGGTGTCATTTGCAGGGCTGCAGCCACCACTTCTTATGGGCTGGACGATCAGCTCCTTGAGGGCAGGGCCCATAGGCTGCACTCAGAGCCCCTCGCCCCAACTTCACTTCTCTCCATAGTCATGATGTAGAACAGTCAGCAAAATGGCAGCCTGTTGGCCAAATCTAGGCTGTAACTGTCTCTGCTTGGCCTATGTAGGAGTTTGCTTTTGAAAAAATTTGTTGGCACCAATTTAAGTTTTCTTAATTGGGAAATTTCTTATAAAAGATTTTTGGTGTTTTTTTTGTTTTTGAAAATTTGGAATAACTTACCCACTGCATGGCAACAAACAGCTTTAACAGAGTAGGACTACTCCCTTTTATAGGGCTGGGGGGCTCCCCAGTTCATCACAGGCCCCACCCAGCCAGTACCATACAGTGACCTTGTGGGCCAGGCTCCTGAAGCATCTTTGTCTGTGACCAGTGGCAGAGTGAAGAGGACAGGCTTGGAGACAGACAGTCACGGAACCATCTTGGCCCTGCTTCCTAGCACTTTCCAGGTGCAATTTTATGTGTGTTGTGCCATCATTCAATTATTGCCCATCTTCCACCCTGGGGTGTGAATTCAGGGGCACCGAGACCACATCTTCCTGCTCACTTTTGTGTTCTCAGCACCTGGCACAGGACAGATGCTCTCTTAATATCTGCTGGGATGGATAATGGCTTTAGGAAGGCCGCTGCCTCTGTCCTCCACCCTCTCTCAATGCCACATGTAGACCTACAGGGTGGCTTCTTATGCCCTTAGTTCTGCTGCTTTGCCTTGAAAATCCCTCTCATAGTGGAGACAAGAAGAGAAGGAGATGAAGTATCTTTAAAAGAGAAACAAAAAAATGTTCCAGGCTCTCAGCTTTTCCCCTGCTTTTGCATGTCTAAGAAAAACCTACTGTCTTGGTCAGCTCAGGCTGCCATAACAAAATGCCATAGACTTTTTTTAAGGTGGCTTAAACAGCAGAAATTGATGTTTCATAGTTTTGGAGGCTGAAAGTCCAAGATCAAGTTGCCAGCTGATTTGTTTTCTGGTGAGGGCCATCTTCCTGCTTTATCAAGATCTATCTGCTTGATAGAGATCTCTCTCTTTGTCTTCTGATAGGGACACCAATCTTACCCTGAGGCCCCCCATGACCTCATCTAACCCCGATCACCTCCCAAAGGCCCCATCTCCAAACACGATCACATTGTGGGTTAGGGCTTCAACATGTGAATTTTTGGGGGAGCACAATTCAGTTCGTCCCACCCACCCCAGCATTAACTAGGTAGCTTAGAGCCCTGTTGCCCAATATAGTAGCCACATTTATATTATAATTAAAATTAAACAAAATAAAAAAATCCAGTTCCTCAGTTATACTAGCCACATTTCAAGTATACAATAGCTACCTGTGGCTAGTGGCTATCATATTGGACAGCACATTTCTGTCATCACAGAAAGTTCTGTCGCACGGCACTGCCTTCGTGAACTGTTAATTAAACTCCCTCCTAATCCCCAAACTTTCAATCTCTCCAGCTGTTTCCACCTGTCACCTCCAGCAGCTTTTGGAGATGGGGATAACCAAATCAGGCTTGTTATGTAACTAGAGGAAAGGACCATCCGTTTCACCTCTGTACATCCTAAATCCGGAAGACTTCAGCTCAAGCAGGAGGCGGCAAGTCTGCCCACACACGTGAAGGTGACGAGAAGGTGACCACCAGGGTGGAGGTGCTGCATGGGGTGAGAATGCTGACACCCACTTCATCGTGTGCAGGAGAGTTGCTGATTCACACCAGGAAACCTGACCTCAGTCCAGCAACCCACGGGATGCCAAGCCTGGCTCCTGTCTTAACTGACACAGTGAGATCAGGCAGACTTAGCCTGCTCAAAACTGGCTGGGCCGGCCTGAAAGTTGCTGCTGCCAAGAAGAAATAGGGAAATGACTCCACTTCCACCAGGAGGCCACTGGGCTCCATCCTCAGCTATAAACACAGCCACTGCTCAAGTCCCCTGGCACATGCCTCACTGATGAAATAAGCCAGAGGCGGAGACCCAAAGGGGCAATCTGTCTGATTCCCCAAGTCATCACTTGGCTTGTAATTTGCTTCTTCCATTCCTGGTCTCAGGACCTGTGGTTCGGTTAAGAATTATGAAACCAGATTGCAAGATGGGGGCATGAAGACCAGCTTTACACATGCTTGTTTGCTTCACAAGGTATTTCAAACAGAGAGTTTAAACCAGTTGCCAAATTGAAAAGAATAAGGAGATTTCACATTAAAACATAATTGTAGGGGATTACCCTGGGACCCATTCCAGTGTGACACAATGGGCTGAAACCAAGTAAAATTCCCCCTCAGCTTTGGTGGGGGGTATAGACTCCAGCTTGCCACCGCCCCCACCTCTCCCTATAACACTACACCTAGCTCACGTCTCTCTTTTACATCACTTGTGCGACCCCCGTACTATTTAAAATCCTGATTTAGAAGAACCACATCCCAGAGCAGGTTCAACCCAAAGAACTGTAGAATCATTTTAAAAAGAGTAACATTTGTCTGCGATTTGAGATATAAAAGTTTGTCACTTGCTTTTTTGTTCTGTTTGTTTGTCTTTGTTGTTTTGACTTTACTTGTGGTGTTCTTTGCCGTACCAAAAAAAAAAAAAAAAAAAAAAAAAAAAATCCATAGCTGAACTTAGTTTTTCCATTCATGGTTTGAATTTTGGAGTCATGGTTAGAAAAGCCTTTTCTACTCCAAGGTTATAAAAATTCTGCTCATTCTCATTCTAGTACTTTTATGGTTTTAGTTTTGACATTTGAAGTTGTTGATCTATTTGGATTTTTTTCTGGTATATAGTAATAGGAATGGATTTCCCCCCCAAATGGCTAACCTGGTGTTCCAATACCATTCACTGAGTATCCCCTCTTTTCCCACCGACTTTAGATGTCTTCCTCATGTACTAATGTCCCTTACATGTTGGGTCTCTTTCTGGACTGTATGTCCTTGCCTACTGGTCCAGCAATCTACTCATACTAGAAACACGCTGCTTTGATTATTGAGGCTTTATAATATGTTTAAACATTGCTATGCCCAGTTCCTCACTGCTCTTCTTTTGCATAGTTTTTTGAGTCTACTCTCCTTGTTCACAGAAAAGGAAATACAAATTGGTCAAAGATCTGAAAAAATGTTCAACTTGACTTGTAAGGCAAGACTTTAAAATTAGTACTACACTGAGATACCATTTTTCATGCATCAGATTGGCAAAACCTCCAATAATTCGATGACACTGGCTTGGCGAGAGTTTGAGGAGTCAGGCACTCTCAATCCCTGGTGGTGGGAGTTGAAATTGGCAGAATCCCCGTGGAGGGTAACTTGGAGATTTCTACCATATTTAAACACGGATTTGCTCCTTGACCCAGAATCCCACTTCTGGACATTTGCCCTTCAGATATACTTGTAGAAAAACAAAATAACTTACGTATAAGATTTTTAATAGCCATATAGGTGGTAATTGCAAAAGATTGAAAACAAACCAAATGGCCTCCAACAACAAACTGTTTAGATCATTTATAGCACATCGTTCAATGGAATAACAGATATCTGTGAAAAAGAATGAGGAAGCTCTTTCTATATAATGACTTAGAAAGTTCTCCAAGGTATGGAGTTAAATGAAGAAATCAAAATGCAGAATAGTGCATAGTGTGCTATCTATGAAAATATGAATACACACAAGTGTTTCTGCCTGAATGTGATAATGCCCTCCTGAAAGGTCATGAGTTGTGTAAAACTGTGCACTGAAATAACAGACTGTATGGGAAAAAGTAGACTGCTCAAAAGCAACGTGTCTTTGTAATCAGAGCATTAACAAAAGCAATAACAATCCTAGGAAAAATAATAGCATAGTGAAAAAAGCAAATAAGGGAATAAATAATGGAAGACAGAGAAATGCTACATTACACAGAAGACTTCGCTTTCAAAAGGCGGTGAAAGTATCTTGACGGAAGGGGGTGAAAAGAGGATGGTGTTGAATTGTGGCAACAAGGGCAAAATGCACAAAGATTGGAGAAAGCTGCAAAATTATCTCTTCAAAAACAGAGAACATGGTCAAGCAGAGGAGAAGAACGTTGTGCATCATGCACAGAACTGTGCTCCTACAAGGCTTGCTGCATTTACCTATGGCAGGTATTTTACATTCAGAGGCTGTTATGCTACGTGCCGGGCAAAAAATACAAATGAACCAATGCAGTGGAAGTTCCATTTCTGGCCATGACTGAGTAACAGGGACTGGATTTACCCTACTGGCTGAAATAGCTTGAAAACTAGGTTTCAACTATGCATCAGGCATGAAGAACTGTGACCCTCATGAGACGGGAGACAAATGGTGAGTTGTATGATTGCCCCAGGTAGAGTTTCCAGGGAGGGGGAACTGAGATGGAGCCCAGTGGTCGCTCTGAGTTGGGGAGATGGAGCTGCAGGTGTGGGGAGGTCCATATGGCTAGAATTCTCAGAGCAGAGAACCAGAAAAAGGGAGTTGCACTGGGAGAGCGCTGCAGGTTTGCAGACAGTTCCCCTTGAGTGGCTGCCTGAGTGCTGATGAGCACGTGGGTGTGAGGAAATTACTTAGGGCTGGGAGAGAACCAGCCCTGAAAAGACTAGAAGCCGCAACACTCAGAGCTCATAACAGAGTTGGGAGTAGTTGGAGTTCCAACAGTCAGAGTGTAAAACCTCATAATTCATGGGGCTTTGGGTAGAATACTCAGAAGAGTTTGCTTCAGTAGTGGGAAAAATTTGCCTTAGTCTAAATGCTGCTCTGATCCCAACTAACAAAACTTAAAGACTTGAAACAATCAATCTAAGTAACCTAATTGCATCCCAGAACAAAGCCCAAAAGTATTCAAAGGAATATTAGAATATCCAGCATCTAACAAGGTAAAATTTATGTTTGGTATCCAATCAAAACTTATCAGACACACAAAAAGCAGGAAACCTTGACTTTTAATAAGGACAAGAATCAGCAAAAACTAATCCAGAAATGGCAGGAATGACATAATTAGACAAGGACATTAAAACATTTAGTATGACTGGATTCTATCTGTTCAGGAAGCCAGAGGCAAGACTGGACAGGTTATATAGAGACATGGAAGTTTTAAGAAAAGGCCCAAATCAAACTTCTGGAGATGAAAACTATGTATAAGATGAAAAATTCCCTGGGTGTAATTAACAGCAGATCAGATACTATAGAAGAAAAGATTAGCGAACTTGAGACATGGGGGGCTGGAGGGGGATAGAAGAGCAGAAAAAATATTTGAAGAAATATTGGCCGAAAAATTTCCAAATTTGATGAAGACTATAAATCCACAGATCTAAGAATCTCAGTGAACCCAGAGCACAAGACTCATGAAGAAAAACTACACCAAGGCACAAAATAATAATAATAATAATAATAATAATAATAAGGGTAATAATAATCCAGTGATAAAAAGAAACTCTTTAAAGCAAATGAGCCAACACAACCTCCCAGTTACAGTAGCATCATTTCCTTGTTTATGAATCACATACGAACTAATACTTGTCACTGTAACACGCAATATAACAGACTACTTATATTTGACTTCCATCTGCAAAAATAAATTCTGGATGTGTTCCCAAGAAACTATTATAAGTGGTTAACTGTTGGGGGTTTGGAAACTGGGTAGATGTAGGATAAGAGTGAGAGAAATATTTCTACAGATGTTTGACCTAGGTAACTCTATAACCTGCTCAAAAAATTAATGTGAGGAGTAACTTTTAATGTGTCTTTTCCTCTTATTACAAAAGGAGGGAGGGGAAATAGGGAGCGACTGCTAATAGGCATGGTTTCTTTTTGGAGTGACAAAATGCTGTGGAATTAGATGGTGGCAATGGTTGCACTTCTTTGTGAATGTACTAAAATCCACTCAATTGAACACCTTAAAAGGGTGAAGTTTGTGGTATGTGAGTTATATATCAGTAAAAGATTAATTTAAAACATAGAAAAAGCAGTACATACATGCACATCATTACAAAAAATAGAGAACCAAAGAATTTTAACACAGGAAGGGACCTAAACGATCATCATATCCAAAACTTCCCAGTGAGCACAGAACATGAGTTGAGAGACAGAAGGTCCCTTATCAAATCTACCTGGGAAAGCTGCGCACTGAATCCTGTTCTCGGGGAGTCACAAGGTACATCAGCCTGCAAAGGCTCTGACAAGTTCTGCAGCAAAGACATCTACTTGACTTTGTGGAACACAGTATTTACTAAATGTATCTGATATGTTGATCACGGCCCTCCTCAACCCCTTTATTTTTTCATGGAACATTTGTTATTACCAGAACTGTGGAACATAGATCATGAAAGTTCAGTGACTTGTTCAAAGTCACACAACTTACTGGTGCCAGAGACGGTGCTAGATTTCATAAATCTGACACAGAGATTTCATAAATCCAACACAAACTGGCCTTGGAGGTCTCTAGCTGAGATCACTGGTGTACAAACCCTTTCATTGAACTTTCGATTTCCCAACACTTTTTTGAATCACATGTTTCCTTATTGCTCCTGAATGGCTGCTGGTGGGTTCTGAGTTTCAGCATTAATGTTCCCTAGTCTTTGGTAAATACAAGAGGAATTTCCATTGGAGACAGCACCCACCATTGTTAAGTCCCCCTTTAACACACAGTTTGACAGAAGGGGAGTTTATGATGACATTGATGGTTTGACAGTCTCAGATTAGTATTTCTCTTTTCTCTTACCATGACTATGTACTAAGGTTAGAGTTCAAGAAATAGAAGTGAACTTGGAGAGAATATAGATCATCAAACCTTGCAATTAGGATAACAGTAATTAATAAAAGTAATAATGATGATGATAAACATGTGTAGAGCACTTAGTTTGTGCCAGGCACTCTCTAAGTACTTCACATATATTAGCTCATTTAATTATCATAGCACCCCATGAGGTAGGTACTAATAGTATCTCCATCTTATAAGGGAAGAAACTGAGGTTCTGAGAAGTAACTTAGCTCAAGGTCACACAGTTAAATAGTTAACCTTCCAGTTCTGCTGGTACACTGCAGAACTAGGTTAACTCAGCTCGACTTTCTGCTTTTAATTGCTTTTAACTACCATGTTACAGAAGGAATAATAGAAATCACAAACAGAAAATTCAGCCTTTATGGACCTCATCTGATGTGCTCACGAATCATTCGATCTACTCCCCCGATAGTCTCATGAGGTCATCTCTCTTGCTATGATGTTAGTTACACAGGTGAGGAAGCTGAGGCACAGAGAAGCCCAAGTGCCTCCCAAGTCATGCCGTTGTGTGTTGGGTGCAGCCAGGACAGACTGCAGCCCAGGTCCAGAGCTCTTAACCCCTCCACGGCACCAGCAAGTTTACAATACACTCTTGAGATATTATTTTCTTCTCTTTAATCTTTGTGGTCATATCTGTGAATTGCAGTGTTTTATCAGGAGAAGCCAAAAAAGAAACAAAAAAATCAAACCCATAAGAAATACATTTCAGCTATCAAAACCCTGGGGTGAACTTCAAAAAAGAAAATAAACAATCATGCAAAGGCTGAATGGATGCTGTGAACTATTCTCTTTTATGTTTATTGTACAGTCACTGGAGGGGCAGTGTTATCCAAACAGATACAGATCTCAAACTAGAGCCTTTTGGGGTGATGGCTGTGCTGAAGTTTCTAGAAGTTTATGGGATTAGCTAAGACTTGCAGGAGGCATCCTGGCTTGTCTAATGCTTGCTCTGTGACCTTACACAAGCTACTCTGTTGCAGTGCCTCAGTTTACCTATCTGTAAAATAATGGGGTGAGCACTACTTAGGTCCTTTTTGCTTTCACAAAATTGTGATTTTAATTCTTAGAAAGGAGAAAGATTTATCCCAGCTTCTGATCACGGGCTATTTTCACAAAATCAGCACTTTCAGGTCTAAAACTCAGTCAGTCTTAATATTCCCCTCTATTCCCTTCCTCCTCTGAAAAACTAAGCTCAACCAACCTCTTTCATTCTGAAATGCTCAGAGTAGTTTGAGAGTTTATTTCTCCTCTGGAACAACTTGAAAAAAAAAGTTAATAGGAAGCACATGGGCATGGTGTGTGAGCGTTCTGTGTGTTTGTATTTGAAAAAAATGCTTAAGGAGGAATATGTCAGGCTTGCAAAATGCCTGGGCTGTCTCAAGAGCAGTTTATGGCCATTAGCATTAGACTGAAGGCAGTTAATTGGGACAAAGCCCAGCTGCTGCCTTGGCCCTTCTGGCATCTGGACCATGAGGACGATAAGAAAATAACAGGGATTATTCCCATGGTAGGTTGGGAACAGAGCAGGAGATGTTTTTCGATTTGTGAGGGGCTGGTGGGGATTGAGGTGGGGGTGGGGTCCTAGGCCAGGGTGCAATCACCTTCTAGATGGATCTATGAGAGTGTAGAGGGGCAGTATGGTGCGGGGGCTACTGGCCTGGGCTCTGGAGTGCAACTGCCTGGCTCCAAATCCTACTGCCACAGTCATACGACCTGGGACAAGTTCCTTAACCCCTTTGTGCCTCGGTTTTTCCACCTGTAAGATGGGGGTAACGACAGAGCCTATGTCACAGGGCTATTGGGAGAACTAAGGGAGTGATTTATGTGCAGAGCTTAGGACAGTGCCTGGAGTCCAGGAAACATTAGCACTTAGGGAAGCAGTGCAGGCTCTCCAATTCTCCAATTCTAGAAACTGGAGTCTACATCCCAGCTCGGAATACTTGCTGGCTCTGTGATCCTGGGTAAGTCACTTGCCCTCCCTGAGCCTCCCTGTCATCATCTGTAAAGCAGGGTTGATGGTGCCCCTTCACGTGGTTGCTGTAAGGACCAGAGAAGAAATATGTTATCCTACACATCCTGGGTCCGGGGAGGGCTCCTGCCTCATTTTCCAATCACGGGGAGGGCTCCTGCCTCATTTTCCAATCAATCTCACCTCCCCTCACCAGATTCACGAGTCTCCTCTGGGGTCCTTTAACTCTGGGAGCCTTTTCCTGCCTCAGGGCCTTTGTTCTTGCTCCGCCTCTGCCTGGCTGCCCTGTCTCCAGCTCCTCACATGGCTGCCTCCTTTTTATCTGGAGGCCCCTAACCACCCTGTTAATGTTGGTCACCACTCCTTCCCTGGTCATGGGTCCATCACACACCCTGTTGGCAACCTTCACAGGCTTAGTCAAAACCTGCCATTATCTGTTTATTGTTAATTGATTATCGTCTATCTCTCTCCATGAGAGATTGTCTCTGTTGACTGCTATACTCCCAGTGCCTAAAAGGGTGCCAGCTGTAAAGCTGGTGCTCAATAATACAGAATGAATGAATGAACAAATGAATGAATGAACGAACGGGGAGCCATAATAAGTCATTTATGCAGCTGGGGGTCGGGGGAGAGGTGTCAAAATGGGGGAGGGTGGACTGTGTTTGCTTTTCAACCTCTGTGGTGGCCTTAAAAGCCCTAAAGCAGTAAGTTCGGTTTCTATTTGAGGAGTTGGAAAGAAACTGGCTTGAGTTTGACCCAAATGCAAGTTCGAATTTGGTGTCCTCACAAGCCTTATTCGTGCCATAATTCATTCCCCACTTACAGCAGCTTATACCTTCCTTCCAGTGGGACTCAGAAAAGCACTGTTGTGGAGACAGAGGTGACAGTGGAAGCAGAGGAGGCAGGAGATGTCATGGTTAAGGGCACGGGCTTTGGAGTGAGGCTGGAGGTTGGGATTCCACCAGACCCTCAAGAGACTTGACGCCGTAAAGTCTTTTCATTGCACTTGCAGTAAAATCTAAACTCTCTGTCCTGATGTGGGACAAATCAGTCATTCCCTTTATGCCTCAGTTTTCTCTTCTGTAAAATGGGAATAATACAAGTACCAGCACTTTAGAGTGTCTTGAAGGTTGTATGATATGATCCAGAGAACATCACCAGGCACCTCGTGAGTGTTGGGTCAAGGTTAGTGAACGCAGACCTTCACATGGAAGCTATTAGAAGCTGGGCATGAATGCTCACCGCCTCCCCTCTTCCTTACACAAACCCCTAAGATCATCTGCTGTTCCTTCACAAATTTTTCCCTGAAAGGCCACCCTTGACATCAATTTTTATTGTTTCCTTCATAAAAAGATAAAATGACAATACATGCAAGCAGTTTTTCTAAAAAAGAAAAGTCCACCACCTTGCCATTACCCTTTCATTTTTTCATTTTACCTTTCAGACCCTTGATGGTCATTTTTACCACCTTGTATGAGGAAGAAGAATACCACGATGGGGATTCCCAAAGTTATTGCCACCAGCCCTCTGCTCCATGCACCCACTCCAACATGCTCCCAAGGGGGCATAGAGCAGAGAGAGGGCCCTTAAATGGTAAAAAGGTGGAGGTGGGCACAGGAGAATCCAGCAAGCCAGTTCTTATGGTATGTGGGGTGAGGGGCTACACAATGGAGTTCTTTCTTTCCTTTCTAAGGCTGCCCTATGGGGATGCAGAGCCTTGAACCTCCTTCCTGTAATAATAGCTCCTTTACTTGCCTATTTAATATTCCCAGCACCCGACATTTCTGAGTCTCTACAATAGATTTACCTGTCCCATCACACTTAAAATACAAGCCAATTCCTTCCCGCAGCAGTAAGGACCCATGTGATTCAGCCCTGCTCTTCCTCCAAGATTCTCTCCTCCTCTGTGCCCTCTGACTCTGCTCCAGCCTCCGATCTCCACTCTGCGCCTCAAATACATCATGACATTTCCCTCCATGTGGCTCTGGCACTGGCTGTTCCCTTTGTCTGGAATGCTTTCACCTGAGATGTTCACCCGGCTGGTTCTGCCTCACCCTTTGGGTCTCTATCCAATGTCATCTCTTCTGAGAGCCTTTCCTAATGACTCGATCAAAAGTTACACATCCTATTTCTCCTGACCTCCCAAGTGCTTATCACTCTCTATCCAAATACTGTATTTATTTGCTTTATTACATTAACTCCCTTCCAAAATTGTCTGGCTTATCTGTTGACTTGTTTATCATCATCTTTCCCTGCTGCCAGGTAATTGCCATGAGGGCAGATCTCATATTGCTTTTGTTCACCACTGTGACTCCACTATTTGAGGTACAGTCTGGCACATAGTAGGGGCTCAGTAAATGTGCTGAGTAAGTGAATGAATGAATGAACATCCAACCCAAGTGGTGCCTTAGAGACGGGCAGGGAGGGGCGGCGTGCCACACTGACCATGCATCTGGTAGGTGTACGGGCTCTGTCCAGTGGTTGGGGTGCTGAAGCTCGTGCCATAGCTGAGGAATCCGCTCTGGCCAGGAGAGTGGTTCAAGCTATCTTCTGTCTTGATGCCTTTGCAGGAGGAAAAAGAAGCACCAAGGACACATGGTTAGGATACATTCTAGTCAGCTGCAGAAGAGCTACTGCGTCAAGACAGCAGGAATTGCAATGTGGTGGCCTGTCAGCTGAAACTAGCCTGCAGACATACTTGTATTTTGCTTGGCCTGAATATTTTTAAGAAAAATCTGAATTAGTTACTTTTGTTTAAAAATCAGGAGATTTTGCCAAGAAATCTGGACTTATGGTTTCTGTTGAGCAGCAGGATGGTCCAGCAACCCCATGCCTGAGTTCCCATGTGACAACAGGCTCCCCTTGTAGGTTCCCCAGTTTGTGTGTTTCCACAGATTCTGTACTATCTCAATGACACTGAGGCTGGTTTTAAGGTGCTATGTTTTCATTGCAGTTGTGCTTTTTTTTTTTTTTTCATCCTTGGAAGGACACTATCAAAGGTGGGGAGAGGAAAGGCTTTTTGTACATGGGGTCATCTCTGTGCTACCTGTCTAGCTCAGCAGGTTTTGTGAGTTTGCAGCCCACTAGTCCACTGAGTAGCACCATGTATGGCTTCAATGTCCATCACAATTTGGGGTGAAGGTGTTAATGAACCATTCTGTCTCTGTAAAGGTGATGACGCTTAACCTTAGGACACACTTTCTACTCTTCTCATGGGGGAACCTGCTTGTCCAAAGGCCACAGTTACAAATCTGCCTTCTATTTCAGCCAAACTGACATGCTTACCCAAAGCACAGGTAGCCAATTCCATGAGCAACTGACTGGGGAAGGGACTGTATTAAGTGAGAGAGACTAATCCATCACCAGTAACCCATTAATTTTATTTTTATTAAAAACGTAATAAACACACTGTAGAAAATTCAAACAGTACAGAAGTCATAGAGAAAAGTGTCCCTCCTTATCCCTGACCCCAGTCCCCAGCTAATCTTCCCACAGGCAACCACTATGACCAGCTTCTCATGTTCACTTCTGTGAACAGGTTCTGTGCACATAGAAGCTTATGTATATTATATGTATGCACAGTATGTATCCCCGCTTATCTGCAGGGGACACGTTCAAGATCCCCCGAGGATGCCTGAAGCTGCAGATGGTACCAAACCCTGTAGATACTATGGCTTTTCCTACATGTACATATGTATGATAAAATTTAACTTATAAATTAGGCACAACAAGAGATTAACAAAATAACTAACAATAAAATATAACAATTTTAACAATATAAAAGTTATGTAATAAAAGTTGTGTAAATGTGGTCTCTCTCTCTCAAAATATCTTACTGTACTGTACTACGGGTAACTAAAACTGTAGAAAGCAAAACCATAAATGGGGTGGGTTACTGTAAACGTAATATATACATATATATTTTCCCTCTTTTAAAAAAATAAATGCATTTTTCTCTTTTTACTTTTATTATTTCACAGCGCGTGATAATGATTGTTCTCCATCAGCTTATAAGGTTCTTCCTTATTCTGTATTTATGACTGTACTATTCCATTGTGTGGCTTCCTCTATTCACGGGCTTTTGGGTGGTTTTGAGATTTTATGATTATAATGTAAGATGCAGCTGTATACACATATACATACATGAGGGGTCTGCGATAAACTTGTGGAAAGATTTGTATTATCTTTTAATTCTATTTTTCCATGAACTTTTTGAAGTACCCTCGTGTGTTCAGTTGGGTAAATTCAGTTGGAATTGTTGAGTCCAAGGGCAAGAGCACCTTAAATTTTCATGGATGCTGCTCAATAGTGCTCCCTAGATTGCACTCGAACAGCTCTGCAATAGTGAGTCTGTGCCTGCTTCCCCACACCCGGCATCAAATGCATTACCAAACATTGCTTATCCTTGTCTGTTTTCTAGGTATAAAACAGAATCTTGCTGCTGTTTAAATTTTCATTTTTTTAAAGATCATTTCTAGTTCCGGGGATGGTTTTGTAATTGAGGTCTCCCTCATTCTCACCCAGGCACCCCCACAAAACAAAAGAGTGCTTCGTGGGGTAAAAACGAATGGATTTTGAGTCAGGAGTTCTGGGCTATAGTCCTGGATGATTTGCCTCATTGCTTGGTGACCTGGACAGTTTCTCCTTCAACCCGAGCTTGGAAGTCTCCTTCTTTATGAAATGCAGGTTGTCAGGAAATGAAAGGAAGGGGAAAGAATGAACATATAAGACTGAACAAGGAACTTAAAAACACATCTCTTTCATCCTCATGACAATCCCACAAGATGGGCAATATTATTTCCCCCATTTCAAAGATAAGAAAACCGAGGTTCAGAAGTCAGTCCACTTGATTGGGGTCTTGCAGATAACGCTGATGTCAAGGCTCCTTATCTTGATGGCTCCTGATCATGGGTGTAAAAGGGTTTTATTCTATAGACGGTATAAGACTTCAGTAACAATAATGACAGCAACAAGCAATATTTATATGGCACCTTCTTTTTGCTTAGTCCCCTGGGAGTGGTTAGTGGTGCACTTGGTACAGTCTGTTTCCCTGTGCACCTGGAATAAAATCTATACTCTCTGTGCTACCCTCAAGGCCCTACATGGCTCTGCCCATCCCTCCAAACTCACTGCTTTCCCAGGGCTCTCTTTTTCACTCTGCTCAAGCCATATGCTCAGCCACTCTCATTCATTCTAGTGACTGAATGGAAACCCAAAGTGTGGAATATCAGTGCTCATTCAGCCAGTCCCCTGATGAAGGACTCTAGGTTGACTCCGGTTTTTACCATCACAACCCAAGATGGACTGGCCTTTCCTCCTCCTGCAATGTCAGAGAGCTTGTCTCGAGTGGATATGAGAAATGAAATTGCTGCATCCAAGAGTACATGCATTTTCCATTTTAAATAGACAAACTGCAAGAATATCTTCAGATACAGGGCCTCTGCACATGTTGTTCCCTCTGTCTGGAATGCACACCCCCCTATTCTTATAGCCATAATTTCTCAGCTTAAATGTTGTTTCCCCAGGAAGGTCTTCTATGACCTAAGTCAGCCCTCTCCATGGCACTCAGTTCTGTTCCTTCATGGCACATGTCACAGTTCATTTGTTCCCTCCTTAGGCTGAGAACTCCAGGAGGGTAGGGGCTGGCTCTGTCTTGTCCACTGTGGTGTCCTCACAATGTGGCTCACTGCCCAGGACATTGTAAGTACCCAAGCAATAACTGGGGAATGAATAAATACAAAAGAAAGCAAATAAAAACTTTCAGCTCTCCTTTTGTTTGCTGAAGTGGTTGGATGATAAAATTTTAACCCATAGAAAGGGAGTAGAATATGAATACAGTAAAAGCACTCGAAGGGCTTAGTCTTGTAACTCAGAGCTGCCCAGACTGTGGTCAATGGATCAGCCACGAGTTCATGTTGAGAAAGGACAGATATTGAGAAGTAAACACTGAGAAACTTTTATAGCAACTTGACATTGCTATGACATCTCAGACCATATCTCTAGACTTGTATTTTGTTTGTCTTTTTAAATTTAAATCTAATTTTTCTAGTATTTATTTTATTTTATTTTACTAATGTATCAGTCCATGATGTATTGGAAATTAAAAAGCGAACATCAAAAACTGGTCTTTCATACCAAATGAGAAGCACTGCTCTAAGAGACTGACTTCAAAGGAAATCTACTCAAGGTTTGGACTGGAGACACTGATCTCCTACTCTGCAGGCAACTCTGATGAATAACTTCATGGCAAAGAGAAGGAGGCCTCCAGGAGATGCTCCGGAATGACCTCCAGGTTCCACTGGCTTCAGCGCATGAAAGCAGTGCAGTGAGCATGTACATTTCAGAGAGTATGTCAACAACGGAGACCCACAGGGCATTCATTCATTCGTTCATCTCATAACTATTTACTCAGCACCTAGAACATGCCTGGAGGTGCAGACTCTTGATGATGGAGATACAGCAGTACTTGGAGCTTGCCTTCTAGTGGGAAGAGACTGACAGTAGAAAAATAAGTGAAATACAGAGTATAGTAAAACCACACATAACGCATTCTGGGTAACAGAAGATGTAACACAATTGTTTCCCAGACTCCTGGCATGCTTAGATGGTCAGCACACACTCTTCTGCGCCATCTCATTAACCTCACACTAACACAACTCTCCAAACACGACTGAATTTTCTGGACTCCAGTTGTAGTCTTATGGTGCAATGGAGAAGAATAAAGCAAAGAAGGAGGTAGACAAGTGGTTGAAGGGGAGTTGAGAGTTGGGATTTTAAATAGAATGATCTGGAAAGGTACCCTTGGGGAGGTGAGATTTGAACAAGACCTGAAGGAAATGAGGGAGCAAGACATATGGATACCTGGAGGAAGAGCTGTCCGGTCAGAGGGAACAGTATGTGCAAAGGCCCAGAGGCAGGGTCATACTTCATATGCTGGAAGTATACAGCAAGGAGGCCATGTGGCTGCAGTGGAGTGAAGAGGAGTGAGTGTTGAGGTCAGAGAGGCCACAGAGGTGAGGACAGGGCAGACATACTGCATCAGAGAACTTCTGCTTTGACCCTAAGTGACAGGATCCCTGGAGGCTCTGAGCAGGGGACAGACAGGAGTGGGCTTGTGTTTAAAACATCAACAGCCCCCTCTGTGTATATGGGTGATATTCCTTAGGCAAGTCCCCTCTGCTCTCTGAGCCTGAATCTTCTCATGAATACAATGGGGGGTTTGGACCAAATTAGTGCGTCCCCAACTCCAGGGCTTGTGTACCACCTGCTTGGTTTCCCCGGATCCCGGGACCATCGATACAATGATTCATTTAATGTATTTTAAAAAATCAACTCAATTAAAAAATTATTAGCCTTCCCTAAGCAATAAGGACCGAGAAATTACAGGTTCAATATGCAATATAAAAACAAAAACAAAAAAATATGCAATACACACACATACATAGTGCATAGTAAAATAAATATGTAACTACAAAATTCTTTAAAGTGCCTTGGGGTACGTACATCTAAGACCATCTCATGCAGCCCCAGTACTCCAGAGAGCACAGTGCATGCAGGCAACAGTCACAGATGATCTCTAAGACGCCTCCAGGTCTACCATCCCGTAGTTCTAACTGAATTCTGCTTCTGACAATCTTGCTGGCTTCAATTGCATACTTGTAGGACTTGTAGGCTCTGGTGACTTAATGCAATCAAGCCAGCGGGGAGCAAAGGAGAGCAGAAGGAGAACAACTGCTCCCCACCCCTAGGAACTTATCTGGAAAGAAGGTCCCGCCCTTGCATTTCAGAGGCAGCTTCCAGGCTGTACCCATCCTCTCTCCTGAACAGCACAGGAAGGTGTAAAGGATTCTATGAGATGAACAGCGAGAGTCTACACATGTTTGGAGTACTGACTTCTGGTCCTGAGTTTCCAGTTCCACACTGGAAGCCGAAAGATTAGATTCATTTTCTGTTTGGGCAGACCTCTGCTTCTTTGCTGAAGAAATTCACATATACTTTTGCAGATTGAAACCCATGGCGAAGTATTTTGCAGCTCCTCTAGTCAAGAGGTGGGGTCTCTTTCATACCACTACCTACAATCAAGGTTGGACTTGAGACTTGCCTGGCCTGGTGGAAGAGGCTGAAGAGAGTGTGTGGGCTCTGCAGAGTAGGCGTCAGAGACTCTGGAAACCTGAGCCCCCCATGTTGTGAAGAAGCCTCCGATGAAAGGCCACACGGAGGGAGAGGCCCAGCTGTGCCAGCAGCCCCAGCTGACGTGCCTGATGCACACAAGTGCCCAAGAGAGAACAGGCAAGAGCAGCAGAAGCCCAACCCAGCCAAGCTGCAGAACCATGAGAAATGATAAATCAGTGTCGTTTTAAGCCACTAAGCTTTGGGGTGGCTTGTTACACAGCCACGGACAACAGAAATGCTTTACCGTTATCTGAGAAAGTGAAAGATACATATACCCCTTGACCCAGAAATTCCACTCTTGGGTTTCCACCCCTGAGAAATGCACACAGATGTTGATTGCAGCATCCTATGTAATGGGAGACAAACAAAAACCCCACACTCTAGATGACCGTCTAAAGGAGAAAGGATAAATAAATTATGGTACAGTCAAGTAATAGAATATTATACTGTGGTGAAGATAAGTGAGCCATAGCTATGCTATGATTAGGGATAAATTTTACAGACATAATGTTGGGTGGAAAAAGCAAGTTGCAAAAGAATGCATACTAAAAGATACAATGTATATAAAGTTTTAAAACATGCTTAAAATACTCTGCATCTGGGATCAGCAAACTATGGCCCATAGGTCAAATATGATCTGCTGCCTGTTTTTGTAGATAAAGATTTATTGAAACACAGACACGCCTATTCAGTTGTGTACTGCCTATGACTACTTTCATGCTACAATGGCAGAGCTGAGTAGTGCCATAGAGACTGTATGGTCTGCAAAGACAAAAATATTTACTATCTGCTTCTTTACAGAAAAAGTTTGCCGACCCCTCTTTTACATAAAGAAATGCAGGGGAATGATAAACGTCAAATCAGGGGTGCAGGCATCTCTGAGAAGAAAGGAAGGCCACCTCCCTTTATTTTTTAAAGTTGGATGGTCAGTGCATGGGTGTTTGGGGTATTACTCTTTATGCTTTTATATATATCTTGAATATTGTGTAATACATTGAGAAAAAATACTCAGTATTACTAATGCCCCATCTCTCTTTTGCTCGATTGTTTTATTTCCCTGCAGCTATTTAAACAAAAGCAAATAGTGCTATTTGCCAAGGAGCAATGAAGAAAGTTTCTTGACAAGATTCAGCAAGGTTTGTCCAGACGATGAGCAAACACTGCTTGCTCGGGCACGGGCAAATGTCAAGAGGAACGCATGGCTTTTCATCCCACCTATTATTATTCAGTGACATGGACATTCTGAGTGTGCATGGCAGCCTAGCTTATACTGATACAGCTGGCTTTCATCAAGCATTTCCATTGGGATGGCCCTGGGAGCTAAGCCCTTCATATAGATAAGGACCCATCGGCCAAGTCTGGCCCACTGTCTGTTTGTGTAAATAAAGTTTTATTGGAACACAAGCACACCCATTTGTTTACATATTGTCTGGCTGCTTTCATGCTACAATGCCAGAGTTCAGTAGTTGTGATAGAGACTGTGTGGTCCACAAAGTAGAAAATATTTACTATCTAGCCCTATACAGAAAAAGGTAGCCAACCCTGATGTAGATGATTCTACTTAATCCTCACACGAACCATGACGAGGCCAGATTTAGTACTATATGAATGAGGAAACTGAGGCTCAAGGAGCTGAGATCATTTGCCTAAGGTTTTATGACTGTGACAGGCAGGGGTGAGATGTGAAACCAGGCAGCAGAACTCCAGGACACGTGCTCTTATCACCTATGCTGTATTGTCCGGGAACAGACTCTCTGAAAGTAACCGAGACAGTAAAATAACTTTGAACCAAATTAACTCCCACTCGATGCCATGTTTTGTCTGGGAACAGGGCTAGTTTTATCTTTTATGTGAAAAATAATATGGCTTCATTTTTCTTGGCTGTCAGCCAGGCGGGGTAACTTACGTGTGATTGTATCACAAGTCTAGCACAGGAGGGAAAGAGAGTTAGAAAAGATGCCCACACCTGTTGGCCAAGGTCTGTCATAGGTAATCCCCCAGGATTTACGGAATGCACGCCCAGGCAGCGGAGCTCAGCGGTTGAGGGCTCAGACTCTGGGGCCAGGCTGCCTGGGTTTAATTCTTCCTCTGCCACCAACCAGCTGGGTGACCTTGGCAAGTTATTTAGCCTCTCTGAGCCTCTATTTCTTTATCCCTCAAGGGAGGATAATGATGTGACCTTCCTTATAGGGTTGAGGTGGGGATTAAAGGAATTAGTGGACACAAAGCAATGTGAGTGACAGGAAGTCAACAATGGTAACTATTACTAATGCCTGACCTGATGCTTCAACAGGACCTGTCAATCCTACCCGTAGGATGGCTCTTTTTTTTTTTTTTTTTAACTTTTATTTTGTCGATATACATTGTGGTTGATTATTGTTGCCCCTTACCAAAACCTCCCTCCCTCCTCCCTCTCCTCCCTCCCCCACAACAATGTCCTTTCTGTTTGCTTGTCGTATCAACTTCAAGTAATTGTGGTTGTTATATCTTCTTCCCCCCACCCCGGTTTTTTATTTTTTGTGTGTGTGTGTGTGAATTTATACATTAATTTTTAGCTCCCACCAATAAGTGAGAACATGTGGTATTTCTCTTTCTGTGCCTGACTCGTTTCACTTAATATAATTCTCTCAAGGTCCATCCATGTTGTTGCAAATGGCAGTATTTCATTCGTTTTTATAGCTGAGTAGTATTCCATTGTGTAGATGTACCACATTTTCTGTATCCACTCATCCGATGATGGACATTTGGGCTGGTTCCAACTCTTGGCTATTGTAAAGAGTGCTGCAATGAACATTGGGGAACAGGTATACCTTCGACTTGATGATTTCCATTCCTCTGGGTATATTCCCAACAGTGGGATAGCTGGGTCATATGGTAGATCTATCTGCAATTGTTTGAGGAACCTCCATACCATTTTCCATAGAGGCTGCACCATTTTGCAGTCCCACCAACAATGTATGAGAGTTCCTTTTTCTCCGCAACCTCGCCAGCATTTATCGTTCAGGGTCTTTTGGATTTTAGCCATCCTAACTGGAGTTAGATGGTATCTCAGTGTGGTTTTGATTTGCATTTCCCAGATGCTGAGTGATGTTGAGCATTTTTTCATATGTCTGTTGGCCATTTGTATATCTTCCTTAGAGAAATGCCTACTTAGCTCTTTTGCCCATTTTTTAATTGGGTTGCTTGTTTTCTTCTTGTAAAGTTGTTTGAGTTCCTTATATATTCTGGATATTAATCCTTTGTCAGATGTATATTTTGCAAATATTTTCTCCCACTCTGTTGATTGTCTTTTAACTCCATTAATTGTTTCTTTTGCTGTGCAGAAGCTTTTTAGTTTGATACAATCCCATTTGTTTATTTTTCCTTTGGTTGCCCGTGCTTTTGGGGTCGTATTCAGGAAGTCTGTGTCCAGTCCTATTTCCTGAAGTGTTTCTCCTATGTTTTCTTTAAGAAGTTTTATTGTTTCAGGGTGTATATTTAAATCCTTAATCCATTTTGAGTTGATTTTAGTATATGGTGAGAGGTATGGGTCTAGTTTCATTCTCCTGCATATGGATATCCAGTTATCCCAGCACCATTTGCTGAAGAGGCAGTCCCTTCCCCAGTGAATAGGCTTGGTGCCTTTGTCAAAGATCAGATGGCAGTAAGTGTGTGGGTTGATTTCTGGATTCTCTATTCTATTCCATTGATCAGTGTGTCTGTTTTTATGCCAGTACCATACTGTTTTGGTTATTATAGCTTTGTAGTATAGCTTAAAGTCGGGTAGCGTTATGCCTCCAGCTTTATTTTTTTTTGCTCAGCATTGCTTTGGCTACGCGTGGTCTTTTATTATTCCATATAAATGTCTGGATAGTTTTTTCCATTTCTGAGAAAAATGTCTTTGGAATTTTGATGGGGATTGCATTGAATTTGTATATCACTTTGGGTAGTATGGACATTTTCACTATGTTGATTCTTCCAATCCAAGAGCATGGGATATCTTTCCATCTTCTTGTATCCTCTCTAACTTCTCTCAGCAGTGGTTTGTAGTTCTCATTATAGAGATTTTTCACATCCTTGATTAACTCAATTCCTAAATATTTTATTTTTTTGGTGGCTATTGTAAATTGGCAGGCTTTCTTGATTTCTCGTTCTGCATGTTCACTATTGGAGAAAAGAAATGCTACTGATTTTTGTGTGTTGATTTTGTATACTGCTATTGTGCTGAAATCATTTATCAATTCCAAGAGGTTTTTTGTAGAGGTTTTAGGCTGTTGAATATATAGGATCATGTCATCTACAAACAGGGACAGTTTGACTTCATCTTTTCCAATCTGGATGCCCTTTATTTCCTTCTCTTCTCTGATTGCTCTGGCTAGTACTTCCAACACTATGTTGAATAGGAGTGGTGAGAGTGGGCATCCTTGTCTAGTTCCTGTTCTTAAAGGAAAAGCTTTCAGCTTTTCCCCATTCAGGATGATATTGGCAGTGGGTTTGTCATATATGGCTTTAATTATTTTGAGATACTTTCCCTTTATACCTAACTTATAGAGGGTCTTTGTCATGAATGAGTGTGGAATTTTATCAAATGCTTTTTCAGCATCTATAGAGAGGATCATATGGTTCTTGTGTTTGACTTTATTAATATGGTGTATCACATTTATTGATTTGCATATGTTGAACCAACCTTGCATCCCTGGGATAAATCCCACTTGATTGTGGTGAATAATTTTACGAATATGTTGCTGTATTCTGTTTGCTAGTATTTTAGTGAGGATTTTTGCATCTATATTCATCAAGGATATCGGCCTGTAGTTTTCTGTTTTGGTTATATCTTTACCTGGTTTTGGTATCAGGATGATGTTTGCTTCATAGAATGAGTTTGGAAGATTTGCATTAGTTTCAATCTTTTGGAATAGTTTGTAAAGAATCAGTGTTGGGCCGAGCCTGTGGTGCACTCGGGAGAGTGCGGCGCTGGGAGCACGGCGACGCTCCCGCTGCGGGTTCGGATCCTATATAGGAATGGCCGGTGCACTCACTGGCTGAGTGGCAGTCACAAAAAAGACAAAAAAAAAGAACAAAAAAAGAATTGGTGTCAATTCCTCTTTGAATGTTTGGTAAAATTCTGCTGTGAATCCCTCTGGTCCTGGGCTTTTCTTTGTTGGGAGCCTTCTGATAACAGCTTCAATCTCCTTTATTGTTATTGGTCTGTTCAAATTTTCTACATCTTCATGGTTTAGTTTTGGGAGCTTGTGTGTGTCCAGAAATTTATCCATTTCCTCCAGATTTTCAAATTTGTTGGTGTGTAGTTGTTTATAGTAGTCTCGAATGATTCCTTGTATTTCAGATGAATCAGTTGTAATATCGCCTTTTTCATTTCTAACTTTTGTTATTTGAATCTTCTCTCTTCTTTTTTTTGTTAGCCATGCTAATGGTTTGTCAATTTTATTTATCTTTTCAAAAAACCAACTTTTTGATTCATTGATCTTTTGTATTGTTTTTTGGGTTTCAATTTCATTCAGTTCTGCTCTGATCTTGATTTCTTTCCGTCTGCTAACTTTAGGTTTGGATTGTTCTTGTTTTTCTAGATCTTTAAGGTGAAGTGTTAGGTTGTTCACTTGCCATCTTTCCATTCTTCGGAGGTGAGCATTTAATGCAATAAATTTCCCCCTTAATACTGCTTTTGTAGTATCCCACAGGTTTTGGTATGATGTATAATTATTTTCATTAGTTTCAATGAATTTTTTGATTTCCTGCTTGATTTCTTCTTGGACCCATATGTCATTAAGTAGAATGCTGTTTAATTTCCATGTGTTTGTATATTTTCCAGAGTTTCGTTTGTTATTAATTTCTAGTTTTAATCAATTATGGTCTGAGAAAATACATGGGATAATTCCAATTTTTTGAATTTATTGAGACTTGATTTGTGACCTAATATGTGATCTATCCTGGAGAATGATCCATGTGCTGCTGAGAAGAATGAATATTCTGAGGTTGTTGCATGGAATGTTCTGTAGATATCTGCCAAGTCCAATTGGTCAAGAGTATTGTTTAGATCTTGTGTTTCTCTGCTAATTCTTTGCCTAGATGATCTGTCTAATATTGACAGTGGGGTGTTCAGGTCCCCTGCTATTATGGTATTAGTGTCTATTTCCTTCTTTAGGTCTAATAGAGTTTGTTTTATAAATCTGGCTGCTCCAACATTGGGTGCGTACATATTTATGATTGTTATGTCTTCTTGATGGATCAGTCCTTTTATCATTAAGTAGTGTCCCTCATTGTCTCTTTTTATGGTTTTTAGTTTAAAGTCTATTTTGTCAGATATAAGAATAGCTACTCCAGCTAGTTTTTCTTTCTGTCTGCGTGGTAAATCTTTTTCCATCCTTTCACTCTTAGTCTATGTGAATCTTTATGGGTGAGGTGGGTCTCTTGTAGGCAGCATATAGTTGGGTCCTCCTTTTTAATCCAATCTGCCAGTCTGTGTCTTTTGATTGGGGAATGTAAGCCTTTTACATTAAGAGTTGTTATTGAAAGGTGTTGATTTATTCCTAGCATTTTATTAGTTGTTTGATTGTCTTAGGTGTCTTTTGTTCCTTGCTTTCTGATTTACTGTTTGTTTTCTGTGTTTGTTGGTTCCTTAGGTTGTAGATAGCGTTTTTGTTTGTTTGTTTTCTCTTCATGAATGCCATTTTTATTATACTAGTGGGTTTTGATTTTTGTTGGGTTTTTATGGCTTTTCAGGAACCAAACCCAGTACTCCCTTGAGGATTTCTTGTAAGGGTGGTCGTGTGGTGGTGAACTCCCGCAGTTTTTGTTTGTCTGAGAAATATACTATTTGCCCTTCATTTCGGAGGGATAGCCTTTCAGGGTAGAGTATTCTTGGCTGGCAATCTTTGCCTTTTAGTATTTTGACTATATCATCCCATTCCTTTCTAGCTTTTAGGGTTTGTGATGAAAAGTCTGATGTTAGCCTGATTGGGGCTCCCTTATAGGTGATTTGATGCTTCTCTCTTGCAGCTCTTAAGATTCTCTCTTTGTCTCTGAGTTTTGCCAATTTGACTATGACATGTCTTGGAGAAGGTCTTTTTGGGTTGAATACATTTGGAGATCGTTGAGCTTCCTGGATCTGAAGATCTGTGATTTTTCCTATACCTGGGAAGTTTTCTGCCACTATTTTGTTGAATAAGTTTTCAATGCAATCTCCTTTTTCCTCCCCTTCTGGAATACCCATGACTTGGATATTTGAGCGCTTAAGGTTGTCTGATATCTCTCTCAGATTTTCTTCAATGTCTTTGATTCTTTTTTCTTTTTTTTGGTCTGCTTGGGTTATTTCAAACAGCCCATCTTCAAGTTCAGAGATTCTCTCTTCAACTTCGACAAGCCTGCTGGTTAAACTCTCCGTTGTGTTTTTTATTTCGCTCAATAACTTCTTCAGTTCAGCAAGTTCTGCTACATTTTTTTTCAGGACATTGATTTCTTTGTACATTTCCTCTTTCAGGTCCTGTATACTTTTCCTTGTTTCATCATGATGTCTAGCTGAGTTTTCTTATATCTTATTCAGTTTCCTTAGAATTATCACTCGAAATTCCTTGTCAGTCATTTCAAAGGCTTCTTGTTCTATAGGATCTAGAGTTTGAGATTTAACTTAAGTTTGAGATTAACTTTTGGTGGTGTACTTTCTTGTTTTTGTATTTCTGGTATATATATTTTTATGTTTATTCATTGTGGCAGGAGGTTTCACAGTCCACCGGTTTGAGACTATTGACTAACTAAGATGTTGCTGTGGTTGCCAATTTGGTATGGCTCCCTCCGTGACTGCTCAGTTGGCCTCTAGTGCCTTGTGTATGTGGTTGCCTTGGGTCTTGGGCCTCTCCGGGGAGCCACCTCTCTGGTCAGCTTGGACTCTGCTGGGCTGCTGGATCACGGGGCGGTACCGCAGGGTGTGTGGTCTCTGCTGAGCTTGCACTTCCCGTGCAGGACTTCTCCCTGTTCTGTGCGCTCTGGCCTGGGCTGTTGGATCACGCAGTGGCGACCCCACAGGGTGTGTGGTTTCTGTCGAGTCTCCTCCTTCCTAGCCGGACGTCTCCCCGCTCTGTGAGCACTGGGCTGGGCTGGGATGTGTCTTCTGTAACCCTTGTCTATCAGCTGGGCCTTCAAGATCCCGCTTGGCGCCACCTCACCCAGGAAGTCTACCAGGTTTCTGCTAGGCACAGACAACTGGTTGCTCTGGGTGCCTTTGTAGCACTGTGTAGATCTTTCTCGGGACTTATCACCTTCCTTCTGGTATCGCGGTTATTTGTGTACTTGTCTTATCTCCCACACCAGAGCGTGAGCTCCTCCGGGGAGGAGCCCGCAGCACACGGTTCAACTTTGAATCCCCCGTAGGATGGCTCTTGACTCTGTCTACTTCTGTCCACTGCCACCGCCTTGCCTGAGGCCTCAACTCTTCCCCGCTCCAGGTGGGCTTTCCTGCTTCTCCTCTCTCCAGTCCAACTTCCCCACAGCAACCAAAGTGATCTTTAAAAAACCTCAATGGTATCATATCACCCTCCAATTGCTTTCCGTCTCACTTGGAATAAAACCCCAAATCTCTCCTGGACTCGAAGGCCCTGCCTGCCTTGCCCACCTCATCTTCCACCAAGCTCCAGCCACTGGTCTTCTTGGACTTGCCAATTCCTTCCTGTTCCCAAGGCCAGCCCCTGCCTGCACGTGGTCATCTCCCACTTCTTAGCTGAATGAGTTCCTTCCTTAAAAGGCCTTCCCTGGTCCTGGAACCTAAAGCGTCTTCCTTGTTCTCTTCTCTCTTAGGAGCTCTGCTCTTCCTTTATTCCATGCATCATAATTTGAAATAATACATAAAAATTAAAAAATTTGTTTAAACACCAACATCAAGGGTTTGGATCCCTGTACTAGCCAGCCACCAAAAACAAACAAACAAACAAACAAACAAAAAAACCCATTGTTTACTGTTTTCCCCTCTAGGCTGGAGTTTGTAAACACAAGTGTTTTCAGGGAAGAGGCAGATAATTCAAGGGATTAATGTGGGTGGGGACTGTGGCAAACTTGAGACTAACTAACAGCCAAGAAACTGAAACGACACCATTTAGTTGGGAAGATGAGATGGGTGTATTAATTTTATAGTTGAGAAAACTGAGGCGGGAAAAGTCAGGGGCAGCTGAGTCTGGAAGACAGGTCTCCCGTCTACCAATCCCACCCTCTTCCCACTGGATGCCATGAATTTGGGTGGACTGTCAAGCCACCTGCTGTGGACGTCTGCGGTTTCTGCCCGTCCGCTCTCTCCTTCTTTGTGAACCACATCTTCCTCACATTCAGATCAGTTGTTTCGAGTGAGGCTGACCTGATCTCTGGTTCCATGGGTGGACATGTGGCCAAATATGGCCATCCAGAGCATTCCATCTTCTCTGCCCCAGTGTCTGGGTCAGGGATAAGCATTGAAGTCCAGTCAGAGAAATTCCTGGGACTCTCTGTGGGAAGTCCTGGACAGGAGAGGCGCTTTTGGGGGGCACTGCAGCCTGGAATTGCTAGGACTGTCTTTGCCACCACAATGGGAAAGCCTGCCTCAGACTGAAGCCCACACAAAGGGAAGCAGAACTGACTCTTGAAATTGCTGCTTAAGGACCTGGACCCAATTCTGCCTGAAGCCAGTGCCCTAAGATTTTCCAGCTATGGTGACAATAAACTCCCTTGATTCATTAAGCTGATTAACATTAGGTTTTTATTACTTGCTAGCGAAAGAGCTTTGGCTAATATATCCATTAAGAAGGGAGGGAATACTATGAATAAAGGCCACAGGCAGGGGCAGGTGCATGGTGGACAGTGAGCACGGTTTACTGGGCCTTCAGTTCTCAGCAGTAAGGTGCTCACAGTCAAGGTCAGGAGGTCTGTTGTTTTTGCCTCCCCAGCATCCCTCTCTCCTGCTTCTGATACTATCCTCCCTCCAAATACAACGCATATGCTTCAGCCTCTTTGTCTCCCTTATCCCCTCCTCCTTGCCTTGTTCTAAGCATTGTCACATGACCCAATGAGGGCCAATATGGGATTCTGTTGAACCTAGTGGGAGAGATGTGCTCTCCTTCCACTGGGAGTGCTGAACCAAAAGGGTGCAAACCCAGAGTAGATAGCCACCATCTTGCTACCACATGGGGAGAACGTATGTGGGAGTAAAGCCAACTCAGAGAAAAGCATCTGAAGATGGAGTGGGACATAATCCTCAGGATGTCATTTGAGCACCTGGATCCAGCCATACCTGATGTCAGTGGTATCCCCAGATCTACCAGTATGTAAACCATTCAATTCCCATTTTCCCTAAACCAGCTTGGATTAGGTTTCTGATTCTTACAATCAAAAGAGCCCTTGATATAGTCTATAGATTTTGAACCCTATTTAAAGTGTCCCTCCTTCTCCTCTAACTCCAATCCAAAATTAAACTGGCTGCACTTATCATTCTGCATTTAACCGAGGCAATAGGACAGAATAAAGACTATGACATTGGAGATCCCAGTGTGAAAGTAAGGGCTTATCTGGTACTCACTGTAAGAAGGGATTCCATAGGCTTGTGCTGGAGGTGGATAAGCTGTGTAGGGGGCAGTCTGCTGGATCCCCGCACTGTACTGTGTCTGGCCGTAGGCTGCCATGGCTGTGGAAGGCTGGCTGGGCAGGACTCGTGGGCAAGGCCTGCATGGAAGGAGAGAAGATTAATCCCCAAGCCCAGCCCAGCATCCTATCCCCCCATCTTTGTATCAACACCACAATTTTTCTTGGGTATTTAACCTTTTTAGGACAGAGACAACTTACATGTTCATCAAATCCCATTTCATTTTCCTCTTCCTGGAAACCAGAAAAGTTACATCTCCTGTCTTCTTTGCAGTCAGATTCAATGTGTAACTGGGTTCAACCCAATAGAATGTGGGAAAAGATGCTGTAAGTCAGGTGTGGCCAATAAAAACGTCCCCTGCAACCCTGCTGCCCTCTCTCTCCTTTTGGCAGCAACTGTGGAGGGCACAGGTTAAGACCGTAGAACCATAATATATCAACGCCCTGGATCCCTGAGTCAGCTCGTGGAGGAGAGCTGCCCTGGAGAGTTTCACATGATCCACATGAGACTTTATGTGAGTAAGAAACAAACATTTGTTGCACGAAGCCACTGAGTTTTCAGGGTTTATTGATTACTGCAGCATAGCCTATCCCACCCTGACTGTCCATCCTAATTTAGACACCTTCCTGATTAACTGCAGCTTTAACAGGGCTGTCAGTCAGGATGCTCTGCTCTTAGCTAAGGGGTGGGCACATGATGCATGATCATCCAATCAGACTCTGCCCTGGAGATTTAAATTTTGGGATGAATAAATCATTCCAACAGCCACACTCTGAAAAGACTGTCTTTTAGTCCCTTCCTATTGCTTGAATCCCCAAAGCTGTTCTATTCTTGGTCTTCCTCAAGGCCTGATTATTCCATTTTCATTTACATTGTGAGCTACTCCAGATCTTCCAAAACAAGGTCCATTTAGACTTAACATCAGCTGGAATCAGTTTTTGTTGCTTGCAACCAAAGACCACAAATGGATCCTATATTCCATGATGAATAGCAGGTTCCATAAAGGGCTAGGATTTAAAGGGCCATTTACCTAAGGCATCTGAAATACAACTGCTCCCAATCATTGTGTTCTTACTATGGGCTGGGATTGTGTCACATAGGCCTGGTATGCTCATTATATCTCATTAGATGCTCTTACCAACTCAATGGAGTTGGTAAGGGGGTGGGGAAGGGCTCTTAAAAATGCCATTTTAGAGATGAGAAAATCAACGCTCAGAGAAAGAGCTTAAGTCACATCTAGAAAGTGGTAAATGTAGAACTTAAACTTGGGGGTCTGACTCCAGAGCCCGTGCTCGTAACCACAAAGCTTTGCTGCTTCTGACAGGGCTGGGATTCATCTAGCCCTACAGGCAGCAATAGACGAAGTCAAGTTGAGTCATTCTAACACAAAGGAGGCAAAATGGTGGCCCAGGAAGAACACATCCCATTCATGGATCCGAAGATATTCTTTGGCCAGTGCAAAATCATCCCCCCTTCTCTTCCCAGGCAGGTGCTTCAGCAAGCCTGGGTCTGCACTCCTGTGTGGCGCTATGAGCTGGATTTGAGGATCAGCCACCTTGATTGACTGAGTATCACACTGTCTGCAACAGTCCCTACTAAGTCCACTTAGTGATAAAAATAGCGAACAATTCTCATGCTATTATGTGCCAGGCACTGTCCTAATTACTTTATGTGGATTGGCTCATTTAAACTTCACAACTGTGATAACCCTTGAAGGTAGTTACTTTTTCTATCCCCATTTTACAGATGAGTAAACTGAGTAAGAGAGAGACCAGCTAACATGCCAAAAGCACACAGCAGACACAGAAGTGGGACCCTGGCTCCAGAGTCCACACCCTTAACTCCTCCAACTATGCTGCTCCCCCCCCCCAGATGCCACAGGTGGGACAACCTGACATCACGTTATGTAACAACTCTAACTGGCGTATGTGTACCAGTACATGTTGATGAGATTCCCAAATCTGTACGTTTTGGTTACATTACATCGCTTTAGTTAAAATCTGTTTGGTTCCAGAGTTCCTCTTACGTGTGAAGCCTCATGGCAGGTGTAACAGACACAACAGTTATGGAATTATACACAGACGTCCTCATGTCCCTCTTTTTTTTTGACTACAACTGTGATAAAGGGTTATCTGGGGGAACTTGTTCCAAAGTGCACAAGAAACTCATTGGAGCTGGAGATGCCAGAATCAATCCAGGAAGGTGTTTCATCAGTCCATGTTCTAGCTCTGTGGGGCACCTAGGAAGCAGACAGGTGGGTCGGGACTGCCTGCTGAGCAGAGAACCTTATTTGAAATGGTTCCTGACTCACACCCGAGATGATCAACTCTTGCTTCCCATCAAAATCAATTTCAATTTCAGTGACTCGGCTTAAATGGAGCTAAAGATAAAACCCAGAGAAAGGTTGGTGGAACTCTCTAACCCTGAGGCCTCAACAGTAAGGTAAATTTAACAGTCTTTAGTTGCTACCAACTACCCCCCAAATCTTCTGCTAGAGTGAAAGGCAGGCTAAGAAAATGTCTTCCTTACAAACGACTTCTCCAGCGTTAGTAAGGAAGGAAGATTTCCAGATGCTGAGGGGCTCACCGTCCCAGCCTGGCAGGGAGAGGAGGGGCACGTTGGCCACCTGGCCAGGCAAACCCAGGGCTTTGCATACAATGGTGGACACAGACTGGCAGCTCCATGAGGGCAGCTCCCCAAGGCCCCAGCTGAGCCCAGTCTACCACTGAGCTGCCCCTGCCCTAGCCCGAGCCTGTGGTACAGCATTTATGCTACCGGGTTGGGACCTCTGATGTGCGGGTCTGTCTCCCCCCAGACTGGAAGCTCTCTGAGAACAGGAACTGTGTCTCATTCATCTCTGAGTCTCCAGGGCTCAGTGTGGGATTTGGTACCGAGGAGAGATGCATGAATGTTGTAGAAAGAAAGGACGAAAGGAGGGAAGAGGGAGAAAAAGAGAGGGGTAGTAGGGAGAGAGGGCTGGAGATGCGGACGGAGGGAGAGGGAGAGATGGACAAAGAGGAAGAGAGGGAGACATGGCGAGAATGAAGAGAGAGAAAGGAAGGGAGAGGAAAGGAGGGGGAAGAGAGCACGACAGGGAAGAAGGAAGGGAGGGAGGCACTGAGGGAGAGTCTATGCAGAGGGAAGGCAGGAAGGAAAGAATGGGAAAAAAATGAAGAGAAGAAGGAAGAAAACGCCAGCTAACACTCTCAGAGCCCTCGGTTCCAGGCCCCATTCTAAGAGATTTTTACATGTCCTCACTCATTTCGCGGGGCAGGCAGCATGACTGTCCCCCTTTCCCAGGTGGGGAGATCGAGGCCCAGGGACGTGGGATCACTTGCTCAAGGTCGCTCAGCCAGGAAGTGCTGGTGCTGCGACTCCTGTGCAGGGGGTCTGGCTCTGGAGCCCTTTCTCCTAACCTCCGCCCTCCGAGACGGACAAAAGGGAGAGGTCGTGCGGAGGGGACGGGCAAGGGTACTCACCTTGCAAAGAGCCGGGACACACGCGAGGGAACTGATCTGCTGATGCCTGCAGGGAAAAGGAAACATGGCAAGGGTTTTAGCCATCAGGGGGACATTCTGCCTAAGATGCGCTTCAGACACTGGCTCACACAGGAGGAGACTTCAGGAGTGCTGCTGGGACCTTCTCCACTGCAAAAGCTTATCTGAGGCGCAACACTTTAGCGCTCTCCTCCTCTGGGGTTCAGAACCCTTTCTGGGTGCATTTTGTCTCCAGGTACTCAATAAAGGACAACATATAAAGACTCTATAGCATCTTGAAGCATTAGATAGAATCCATCCCGCCACCCATTGTACAGATGGAGAAATGAGGCCGAAGAGACAGAAAGAACGTACTTGAGGCAAGTCTCATGACCAGACAGCAGCACAACTGGGACCCAAACCAAGCTAGTGTCATCTCCACTCCTGGATAGAGACCCACTCTCTTCCCTGCCTCCAAAGCAATCCTGAGGACCCTAGAATGGTGGACACCACTGGCTCTGATTACACGACATCCATTTCCCTTCCTGCTGTTCCTCCTCTCCCTCCACACTTCCAGTCCATGGGGTTCAGGTAGGGCTGGTTCCAGCCCTTTAAGGGAAGGCACATCTCGGATCATCTTCTAGGCACCTAGGGTGGTGGAGCAGGGCGATGTGGAGGCCTGAGCTCCTGGTGCAAGTGCCTTATACCACATCACTGGACACACGACATCCAACCATGGGCGTGACACAATACGCAGGCAGGGAAAGGTGATAGGATTAAGCTGGGAGAGATGTTTGCCAGAGGGTAATTTTACAAATGGGCAGTTCACTGGGGATAGTTTTTGTGCTCCATCATCTTTAAAAACACAACTCAATGTCCTCCCTGTGGAGTCCTGGACAAATTCCAGATAATCTGTGTACTGAAGGGGACAATGTGCACCAGCCTGCCAGTTCACACTCCCTGTTATGTAGGGAGGTGGCTGGGGTGTCCTTGTGCCCTAAGGCCCCAGAGCTCTGAGCCTGTCTCAGCCCCTGAGCTGGAGGCTCAGTCGACCAACTTGTACTCCCGATGCTACCACTTCCCAGCTATGAGACTCTGGGCAGGTTGTCTGGATCTCTGGGCCTCAGGGTTCCCCTGTACAACGGGGATAAAAACTTTTATCTCACAAGGGTGTGTGAGGATTAAATGAGACGATGATGATGGTGATCACCATTATTCACCTGGTGCTTGCTATGTGCCAAGCTCTCTTCCGAATACTTTCCTGGATTACTTATTTTAATCCTCATAATCACTCTCTGGGAAGGGTTCTGTTCACATCCCCCCATGAAGAGCTGGGGGCATAGACAGTTTAAGTAACTCAGCCAGGGCCACAAGGATTGTGAGGGGTGGATCTGTGATCTGAAACCAGGTGGTCTGGCTCTGGAGTTTATCTTCTCAACCACGACACTACAGCCGACCATGACAGTCGTCATCATAACAGCAACTAGCATTCACTTAGAATTCAGTGCCAGGCCCCACGTTAACCGCTTCTGTACGTGACCTCGTTTAGTGCTCGCAGCAACGCCGCCAGGCAGGCAATGCTGTCACCCTCAGTGTACAGATGAACAGATGGAGCTCCAGAGGTCCGGTGCCTTGCTCAAGCCACACAGCCCGTGAGCAAGGGAACCAGGACTGGAACCCAAGGGCTATTTGAGTCCAGAGTTGATGCCCTTAATAACCTCCCTGGCTTAGTCACATTCTGCCCGAGTCCCAAACTCCTGGGCTGGGGGTCCTGAAGTCCCTTTAGAGAGTTACTACTAGAATTAAAAAACAGAATAGACAATATCAGTGTGTATTGCCCATCGTAAGAAGGAACTGTGTGAAACTTTTGTCCAAGGTATAGATGTGTGTGTATGTGTGTGTGTGTGCATGTGCACTGGATGGCAAAGTAAAAACATATTTATCATGTATCACATTAAAAAAAAAATGGTCAGAATAGCAGGGGTCTAATGCCGAGGAAAGCCCTGGCACACAGAAGGCGCTCACTCAGTGCTAATTTCCCTCCTCTGGGTTTGCTCCCCTGGGCAGGGCCTCCTGCAGGGCCCCTACTCAGCCTCCCCCAGGACTAGAGAATGAACTGTCTCATTTGGAAAAAGCCCATGACTTGAGTGCATTTAGTAATACATAAACTACTGAATTAAACATTTTAAATATTTTCTTTAATAAATATGCAAATATTCATAAAACTCAAAATCTATGGAAACAATATTCCTATGGGCTCCAATGAACTTGGCATTCCACGAATGTGAAGCAAGCATCATTTTTCCCAACCTCTGTGGCACGATTCGCGTGTCTGCCTCACCCCGGCTTTTCCTCGCCTCCACCCTGTTCCTCTGAATCTTGAGCAACCTGCCTTCCCCACAAGGGCAGGTCTCCCTCTCCTGCTGTGACATTCTCCCTTTCCACCCCAGCAACCCCAGGAAGTCAGTGCAAGGGAGAAGTAGGCATTCATAAGTGCAAAGAGACTGCTTTTGCAGACTGTGTGATTTTTGAAAAACACAGGCTTTTACCTGTTTTCTACTGGTATCACATGCAACCTTTCCATCCCAGGACACTTGGGGGAATTGAGAGACTGAAAAATGAGTGTATTACATAAATGGAATGATCTCCTTTCTCTCTTCCTTTCTCCCTTCCTTCCTTCCTCCCACTTTCCCTTTCTATTTCCTTTCTCACTTGGTAAGGATGGTGTAGGCTTCATCGATTATCCTGATGTACAAGATAAGGCAGGGCCTCTAAGCTCCTTCCCTCCTTCAGGGGCCGGGCATGCAACCATGTCAAGGATGCACATTCTCAGTGCTTTGGCACAGAGGTGGGACAGAGACTCCCAGGAGCAGAGAACTGTTCTTCCTCCTGCTGTTGCTCATGGTCCCTGCAGTCAGAGTAGATAAGCATTATCACTGTACTAGGAAGTGGGCTTGACAAAGAGGTTGTGTGGACAACACCAACTCCAGTGTGACAGGTGGAGCGGTGGGCATCACTGTCATAGTCCTGGGAGACAACCTGGTCCTCAGTGTGGTCCAGATGCCTTTCAATGACCCTCCAGGTGCCTGCTTCACCTTTTTCTTGATGCCACTGAGCTCTTTCCAGATGGCAGGGGGGATCCGGGACAGACACTCTCAGGGTGGAGACCTGGGAGGCCAAGCCAGTGAGTTTCCCATTCAGCTCAGGAATGACCTTGCCATAGTCTTGGCAGTGCCACTGGATGCAGGGATGACACTCTGGACAGTGCTCTGGCCATCGCACCACAGCTTGCCGAAGTTGAGAGGGAGTGGACGATGGTCCTGAGTCCCTCCATGGTGCCACAGTTGTCACACACCCTGCTGGGGGGGACAAGCAGATGGCATGCTGGCAATCTAGAGGGAGTGGCCATACTTCTTGTGGGCCCTCAGCACAAGGGGCAGGCAGCATGAAATAAATTAATTTAAAAAGATGACTTCAGGGCCAACCCCGTGGCTCATTTGGGAGAGTGCGGCACTGGGAGCGCAGTGGCGCTGGGAGTGCCGCAGCCGCCGTGGGTTCGAATCCTATATAGGGATGGCCGGTGTGCTCACTGGCTGAGCGCGGTGCGGGCGACACCACACCAAGGGTTGCCATCCCCTTACCGGTCACAAAAAAAAAAAAAAAAAAAAAAAAGATGACTTCAACCACTTCCTCTTTTTGTAAAGAGGAGATTAGCAGTTTCCTTAACACAAAGGGGTGACCCTTTGGCGCCACCCTCCAGGTGAGCCACAAGCACCACGTTCAGAAGCAGCTGAACCCTTTGATACCTGGGGGGATCTGCTGCCTGGCAGATGGAGATGGACTTCCCATGGATCGCATCTTCCTGTTCTCAGCCTTGTTGGCGCCATTGAACTTGCCGTGATGGACTCACACTGGAACACGTAGGCCACAAGGTTGAGGTCAATGGAGGAGGCACTGATGACAAGTTGGAGCCACTTTGCCAGTGATGAACATAGCTCTTGTCACCTGGCACCCACCATGGCCAAATCTATTTACTCCAAGCTTCACCATGTGTCTCAGGGGATGTGGCTGGCTCAGGAAATGGGACAACCAGCTCTCAGGTGGGGAGGGCAGAGAGACTCCTCTATGTGCTTCTGTATGTAAAATGCTAAGCCTCCTCTTCCTCCCCAGCTTCCCAGGGGTGAGGGGAGAAGGATTAGCTAAGCAGATGGCCGCAGTCCCTGGGATGAGCTCATTCATTCATTCATTCATTACCTACCGTGTGCCACGCGTGTACTTGGAACTGGGTTACACTACTGAGCAAAAGCAGTCAGAGTCCCTGCCCTGTCCCACCCCTCTAGCAGGGGAGATGGATGGCAAAAAGAATACTTACTTATAATTATAACAAGGTATGAAGGGAGAAAGTGGATAGTATAGACCATGCACCTGGACTAAATGTGCATAGGATTCACCTGGGGATCTTGCTAAACGGCAAACTGTAGGTCGAGGAAGCTCCCAGGTGATGCTGATGCTGGGCTTGTACTACACAAACCACACTTTGAACAGTGAGAGTTTATAATACAGAACTGCAAATTACTAAAAATTATCCCAATTCCGGGTTCATAAAAGTTGATCTGCATTCCAGAGGTCACAAGCTCTAATACGCAGGGGGGCCAAGAAGGTAATATAAATGAGTAAAGTATAGGATCCAGTTTTAATACGAGGAAACTGAAGCTGGGGCCTGCGTATGTGAGTGCACACTTTGTGACTGTGTGAGGTAAATTACCTGAAGACACACAGAGTTTGTTCATACATTCATGCATCCAATGAATGTTCATCATGCACTTGCTGTGGGCCAAATCTATAACCCAAATCTCATTATTTAACTTAATTTTCTTTCCAAAGAAAGCAGGTGGCCTTAAGGGGCCTGATCCAAATTCATATCCTGGCTCTGCTGCAATATAGCTGTGACCTCGTGCCCATCACTTCCTCCCTCTGAGCCTTGGTTTCCCCATCTGCAAAATGGAGCGGAATCTCCTACCTGCCGATGAGGCAGGTACCTATCCAAAGGTAACTGCTCAGCACAGAGGAGCTACTATTAGCTTTCCACTCTCCCGGGGCCCTTGCTTAAGCCACTTACATCCATGAGCCCAATGTGAATGTTCACACTATTCTCACCTCTCACTGGGAGGATTAAGAAGCTAAAGATTCTGAAAGCAACAACTGCTGTTCTGTCACCTAATTGGACCCCAGAGGCTGGCTTCTAACTGATCCCCAGTGAGATGAGACAATTTCTAGTGCCAGCAAGATGTCTTGAGGCAAGTCTTTGCCACAAAAAGTGCATGTGTATAAACTGTTTCAGCTCATCTCCCTTGTGTGGCTGATTTAAATCTCTCCCATACCAGGGACAGTGACAGATGGAAGAGCAGCGTAGCAGGAGTCCAGAAGCATGTGTCCCAACTTCAACTCTCTCTGAGTGGCTGTGTGGCCATGAACAAGTCATTTGTCCCTCGTGGGGGTGTTGCTGAGGACAGAAAGGAATGAGGCAGCATATCCCAGAGTGCAATGGTGTTAGGGGGTCCCTAAACACATGCTCTCCTGTTACAATCATCACAAATTCATTTCAGTGCATATTAGACTCATAACAACACTCCCAATGTCATCACTTCTAATTTTTGGAAGTGGCTGAAGTCATCTTTTTAAATGAATTTATTTCAAGAGAGTTGTTTTAAAGAAAAAATAGTAAGCAAGTGGCAGCATAGGGGGTCCGAATATACGGTGGAAAGTGGCTGGAGCATGTGGGACATTGGTGAGATGCTGCCATAGGCAGAAGTTCTTTACCTGTGGAGGGCATGATGGAATTCATAATAGTGCCCTGTTTTGTAAAGAGGAGATTAGCAGTTTCTTTAACACTACAGCAATACCCACAAAGCGTGATTTCTGTTCCACACAGGTGGAGGTTGTTCTGGGCTAAAGCCTCAGAGATGTGGAAGCTGAGCTCCCCAGGCCAGCACCTGGGCAAAGCTCCGGGCAGCTCCACCTGGCTCGGATGAAATGAATCAAAATCCGCCAGCCCCGGGCTGGAACCAGTGAGACTGAAACTGAAAATTAGGCCTTGTCACGCCCAGGGCACAGGAGGTGCAAGAAGCCTGAGAGTAGCTGACAGCCTGGCTTGTTTCGTGGGGCGGTGGTTTTGCCTCTCCTCAGAAACACTTAATGGGATTATAGCACTGGCTTTTGAAAAATGCATCTGCATTTTAAAAGAAAAATTTTCCTCCGCTCAACTTTGCTTTCTTAGTATCAGTAACTTTCCCTGCTCCTTACAGAAGACAGGATATAACTCAAGTCCAATTTTTCCTTGGACAGTAATGAACGATGGGTGATATTTCTCAAGTGGTTCCTACAAGCCAAGGGCATGTGCTAATAAGGGTTGCATGAGTATTATCTTCTTTATTCTCCATAACAACTGAATGAGGAAGTTATTATTATCTGTACTTTACAGATGTGGAACATTTTACAGGGGGAAGTTAAGGAAACTGTACTAAGGATTCAAAGCCGATATCAATCTGAAGTTATCGGTGCTTCAAGACCACTCTACTCATCCATCCATACATCTACTCATCAATAATTTTTCAGGATCCACTATGAGCAAGGCACTGAGTTGTATGCTAAATAGCAACAGCAATTTAAATATATACATACATATATATGTATATGAATGAAAAATTGTCTTTGTATTGGAAGAATTCGGCATCTAGAACAATAATTCTCAACCTTGGGTGACGATACACTTATCTGAAATGCTTTAAAAAAAATCCAGGTGCCTGGGCCACACCACTGACCAATTAAATCAGACTCTCTGGGACTGGGATCCAGGCACTGCCGTTAAAAACAAACAAAACAATTCCCAGTTGATTCCAATATGCAACCAAGTTTGAAAATCAGAGCTGGAGCCTGGTTCTCCAAGTGTGGTCCCTGGACCAGCATCGTCAGCATCAACTGGGACTTGTGAGAAATGCACATTCTTGGGCCCCAGCCCAAACCTTTATAGAATCAGAAAGTCTGGGGGTGGAGCACAGCAATCTCTATGCTAACAACCCAAGGTGATTCTGAGGCACAAGACATTGAAAACCACTGAGCTAGATCTTTGCTACTTGGAGAGTGGCTGGTGGAGCAGCAGCTCCGGATCACCTGGAAGCTTGTTAGAAATGCAGATTCTCAGGCTGGATCAGAATCTGCCACTTAACAAGGTCCCCAGATGATCCCTACGCACGCAAAAGAGAGAGACACACAGTTAACCTCTACTGAGTGTCTCCTAACTGTCAAGCACTCTGCAAAGCCTTTAACATGCATTATTATGCTGAATCCTTTTTAAAGGCTGGCCCCCACACAATCACTCTCTATCACAGAAATTAGCACTATCTGAAATTCTGTATTGGCTTAAACATTTAGCACCTGCCTCTTGCACTAGAACATAAGCTTGGGGAGTGGGGAACCTGTTTGTCCTCCTCACCACGGTACTCCTGGCACCTACACCAGGGCCTGGCCCCCGGCGGCCATTCAGGGGCTATCTACTGAACAAACACAAGCCACAAACATCATCCTCATTGTCTAGAAGAGGAGACTGAGGCTCAGAGAGGAGCAGGAACATGCCCAGTATCACACAGTGAGCAAGCGATGGCCGGGATGGATACGCGGCCTGGATGACGTCAGACCCCTATGATGTGCTGTGCAGTGACCACAGGGAGATGCAAAAAGTGCTCCTGGCAGCAGAGTGACTGTCAGGGTGCAAAGTCCCCGAGGACTGGCAGTTCTCCACCAGATTCCCAAAACCTCATACGCAATAGGCACATCAAACAATTTGTTGAATATACAATTGGGTGAATGAAGGAATGAATGAGAAGTTACTGAATCTCCCTGTTGGAGAGGACTCAGGAAGTTTCACAGGGAGGCAGAAGAGAAGATGAATGAGAGGGAATTTGGAAGGCAGACTGGAAGGGAGGGCGCCTGATGCCCCTCTCCGCATCCTCCCTAAAGAAACGGTGCACGTGTTCAGGCAGCAGCTTGCATGGCAATACTCCTTGCAGCATTGCATAGAAGAACAAAAAAAATTAAAAATCACCTAAGTGTTCATCCACAGGGGAATGGCTCAATGAACGGGGGCATGGTCAGTCTTTGGTATACAATATAGTTAAAAAAAAAAAAAGTAGATCATTACATCTATCTTGAGCGAACAAAGCAAGTTATAGAAAATGCAAACAGTAGGACCGGCCTGTGGCTCACTCGGGAGAGTGTGATGCTGATAACAGCAAGGCCACGGGTTCGGGTCCCATATAGGGATGGCCGATTAGCTCACTTGGGAGAGCATGGTGCTGACAACACCAAGTCAAGGGTTAAGATCCCCTTACCGGTCATCTTAAAAAAAAAAAAAGGAAAATGCAAACAGTATGCTAGCTTTTGTGTTTCAAAAATTTTTCCAGCAATACTATAATTTCTATAGTAAATACACATTTATAAATATATATCCATAAATATATGTACATAAATTATATAAATATGCATTTACACAGACGTAATTGCATAGAAAAAGGCCTTATATGACGTACACACAAAACATGACAACTGTGGTTACTTCTGGGGAAGGGAAGAAAAGACTAAGATTGGGTGGATGTGGCAAAGGAGAATTTCATCTAATATTTCAAATTTTTATAAGGATTGTGCATTGATATATTACTTGGTGACTAGAAATTGATTTGTCTTAAAAAAAAAAAAAAAGAGGGCAGAAAGGGCACTCCGGGCGGGGGGCACAGCACGTGCAGAGGCTGTGGGGCGTGATGCCGTGCGGGCTTGCGGAGGGTGGCACCGTTCATCAGTCAGTCCTTGAGTCCTGCAGGGCTCTGTCTTCTCTACTTCACTCAGTCAACTGATATTTCTTATGGACTGTTCTCAGCAGTGGGGACACCCTGGCGACTAAAGTGGGCAAGGTCAGCCCTCAGAGAATTTACATTCTAGTGGGTGTGACAGATGCCAAGGGAACAAATAAACAACTTTGGATAGAGAGTAGGAATATGAAGAAAATAAAACAGGACACGGAAGAGAGTGGCTGGGTGTTCTGTGGGTTCCATCCTCAAAGCCAATCCAGAATCCGACCCCTTCTCTCCACCCCCATAGCTGCCTCCCCAATGCAAGCCACCAGCACCTCTCATCTGAATTATTGTCATACCCTCCTTGCTGGTTTCCTGGCTCTCATTCTGCCCTCCACCCAGTCTGTTCTTATGTGCAGCCTGAGGGACTGTGTCAATATGCAGGTCAGATCGTCCCTCCTCTGCTCAAAACCCTCCCACGGCTCCCCTCTCATTCGGGTGGAAGCCAAAGTCCCTCCAGTGGCTCAGGAAGCCCTGCATGGTCTGACCTCATCTGCCTCCACCTGCCTCCTTGTTCACTTGGCTCCAGCCATGCCAGCCTCCTTATCACTCCTCAGTGCTCTGCATGCACCACTGCCTCAGGGCCTTTGCACGAGCTGATACCTCCCAAGGCTCTTGTTCCATGTGGCCGTGTAGCACCTCCCTCACCTACTTCTGGTCTTTACTGAGCATTACCTTCCCATTGACCTCTTTCCCAGCCATGCTGACAAAAACTGCAACCTTCCATCCTTGCATCCCTTCTCCTCCTTCCCTTTCTTTTCCTCCATAGTATGTAATGCCATCCGACATGCTGTACGCTTTGCTTCTTTATTGTTATCATCAACCTTTTGCCTTCCCAGCACCCTAGTGTAGACCCCATGAAGGCAGGGTTTTCTGTGCTGTCTCCCTAGTGTTTGGAACAATGCGTCTGGAGACTCTTGGCGCTTGGCAGAAAGTGATAGAGAAGTGGTTTAGAAGTGCTTGGGTTTGATTCCTGGCCCTATCACTAGGTGTGTAACTTTAAGCTGGATATTTAACTCCCCCATGCCTCAGCTTCCACATCTCTAAAATGGGCTTATAGCCTAATATGAGTGTAATAATGAAATGAGAAACAGTACAGTGTGCTGATGAGAATAGACTTTGGAGTCAGACTTCCCAGGTTCAAATTTTGGCTATCAATGAAAAACTACTACATTGTACAATGTTGAAGGTACTAATTAGCCTGATTTGAGCATCAACATGATATATACTGTGTACAGGATTGATACGCAACTCTGTACCCCCAGAGATATGTACAATCAACTATGTTGCATTAAAAAAAAAAAAAAAAAAAGGAATGTAAAAAACAAAACCAAAAACCAAACAAAGAAAGAAACAAATTTTGGCTATTATTAATCTGTGCCATCTCAATCAAGCTACTTAACCTCTCTGTGCCTCAGTTTCCTCATCTGTAAGATAAAGTTTTAACAGTGCCCACTTTTCAGAGTTGTGAGGATTAAACGAGTTAATTCATTAATGCCTGGCACATAGCAAGTGCCCAGTGCTTGCTCGGATGGTGCTGGAGGAGGAGGAAGAGGAGATGAATCTAGGTTTATATTGCTTGGAACAGTGCCTGGCACACAGTGTTCAGTGTGCTCACAAAAATTAAGGACAAAAGAAAGGGCAGGGACTTATCTAAGGGACAGCTGCCCTTCCGCTCCCACCAGTAGCAGCCAGGCAGGAATGTGGGACCAGCACTGCTAAAGTGTCCAACATTTCAAGAGAAACCAGACATCCAGAGTTTTATATGAGCTCTCCCAGTCTTTACAAATTCACTGTTACTTAAAACATGGTGTAAACCAAACAAAGGCATACCCGAGGGCCAGACTTGGCTGTGGGCTGCCAGTTTGAAAACAGGAATTTGAATTCACTGTGGTTACTTGATTCAGAGGAGAATAACAATGGAACGGTAAGTGTAATCGTCTGGCATGCCCCCACAGTGTACCAGCACCTCACATTCCATCGCCTCCCTCAAGCCTTGCAGTAAGCACCCTATGAAGTGGGTCATTATTATGCCCCCATTTGACAGATGAGAAAATTGAGGCTCATAAAGTTGACACAGTTTGCCCAAGATCATTCTGCTGCGAAGCAGTGGGGCTGGTATTCAGACTTGCTCCTTACTCAAACGGCAGCCAAGGCCCCTCCCTATCGCTGCTGGCCCTGAAATGAGGACAGCCTTACGATGGCATGTGCCTCTACCCCAAAAGAAAAGGACAACCGTCTTTGAACAGGGCTCAATAAATTTTCTCAGACTCTCAAAGAGCCCAGGGCAGTTGATGCGGATGCTCCAAAGTGCCTGGGAGATGGAGGGTGTGTTCGCTGCAATCCAGTTTTGGCATGGGAGCCCAGACCCTCGGTGGTACTTTTCTCAGGATTGTTCCAGCTTCATAACCAGCATGCAAGTGAAATGTTCTTGTCTTAGTGACAACAATAATTATCCAAAGAAGCCTGGATTTGCTCAAAGGCAAATTTCTTATGACATTATTTATGTCCCACTAGATACAAATCCCTTTGGTTTTCTACAAGTGTTACGTAGCATTTGTGCCCCATGAGCTGGTGTCAAACACAGATAGTGAAGGAGAAACAGCCAGAGACTCAGAACTCCAGCAACAAGTTCCAAAGCCGGCCACATAAAGGGTTAAGCCCAATGGTTAAACATAATAGCTTAATGCCTTTTGCTAACTCCAAGCTCTATCAGGAAGGCTGACAGATCCCAAACAGAGCAAACAATAGCTGGAATTGTTCTAGTGAAAACTAGTCCGGCCGCCTCATTTGCCAATAATTTTTTAAACAGCTTTAACTCTCCTCTGCTTCCTTGACTCCAACCCAACCTGAAAGCAAAAGGCAGACGAGTTTTGTCCTAACGTCAGCCTCCCGTAAACAAGACGCCTGCTTGGACGAGCAGATGGCAGAAGAGAGTTGAGAGGACAGAGCTCAGAGCCGGAGACTGAGACCCTGCGGGACACACCCAGGGCTGGGCCTGGAACACACCCAAAAGTGACTATCGTCTGTGGTGGTGTCAGCATTTCTTGGAAGTGGAGACCAAGAAACAAAGTTCAGAACACAAACGAGCACGCTTTTACCTCTAACAATGGAACAGAATTGTTAGCGATGTGCACCAAAGTTTGGGTCCAGAGGCAGCCATTTAAATGGCAGGAGAAATTGTCCAAAGGACAGTACTTTGGAAAGGATGCGTGACAGTTCCTTACTATATTCGCAGGGCCAGCAAGGACCACCACCTGCCCACCAAAACTCACAGCAGGAGGCCTACCTTCTCTGTCACTCAGAGTCCACACAGCGGCGTCACCACGGTTAAACTTCAGATTATCCGGACAATTGCTGTTTACAGTGAGGCTGGGTGAGATCACTAGTTCTAGCATTTCCTTGTACCTGAAAGAAAACAAAGGGAAATATAATTTATTCATTAATTATGCATGCTTACTAATGATTTCTATTTCTTTCCCTAAGAGTATAAATATTAAAGCTGATTACCTAAACCTAGCCTTCTACATAATAAAAATTCACTAAACTTTTCATCAAAGGGAAATGAGGAATTAAAATGAAGTACTTGCTCCCCCCCCCCCCGGAGAATACACCCACTCGATAAAAACATTCCCCTCCTTCATACAGTATTTTGCCATCAGAAAAATTATATTTCGGTCTCTTCTAAATGTCATCTGAATGAGCTGGAGTGAACTAGGGAGATTTCCCAGAAGAGGAAGGGAGAGACAAGTGGAGAGGAAGCATTTGGACTTGGATTCCCAAAAGCCCGAGGCTTGAGGAGAACTTGGAATTGACTGCGGTTGAGAGAAAGACGGACATGGTGTTACTTGCACAGACAGAGAAAAACTCAAAAGGTGTCAGCGATATTTAACAAGTCCCTCTAGGCACCAAAAGTCCACAACCCATCACCGTGGACACTATCAAGAACGAAAACACTGCCTCCTGAATTACCCACGATTTCGATAACATGTTATAGGGGGCAGGGGAGAATAGGGACAAATCTCCTTGGGTCTTTCTCACTTTTTATTGAAAACATTTCCAACTCTTGCACCACGTCAGGAGTTATTCCTCCTAAATTCCTACCCACTGTGGTTAGGAAATGAGGTTTCTAGTTAATGCTCTAAATACCATATGTGGCATAGCAATTTTCAAAGGTCTAAACTACAACCAATAACGTTTAATACTGATTCAAGCTGTCTTCAGAGAAAGGCTAAATTTATTAAGAGCACATCATTATCACAAGGTCATCCTTGGCACAATCAGTTATTATTGGGTTAATAACACACAATGTACCTGCTGACTGACGGTGTTCCAAACTCAGATTCCATTGTAAAGACGTCATGGTTTCCAATCCCAGTTTTGCTACTCATCTTGAGCAAGTTGCCAAACTGCTCTTAATTAAATGTTTTCTCATTTGGAAAACGAGGATTATCAAAGTACCTCCCTGACAAGGCCATGGTGAAGATTAAGAGGTGACGCTTCTAAAGAAAGAAATTAGGCAGCAACCTAAATGCCCATTCATAGCTACAGGAACGAAAAACTGCAGGCAGCAAGTTCATGTAATGGAACACAACACAGCAGTGAAACACACGGAGCTGGCGCTGTGCACAGCACAGCAAACAGATCACCAAGCAAAGTGTCCAGCAGAAGGGGACCCACGGTATGATAGCATTTCTGTGAAGTTCAAAACATACAAATCAATGTTATTTACTGTTGAGGGATATAGACGCATGCAATGAAAAGATAACAGTATGTATAGGAATGATAAAGACCAATTTCAGGAGACTGTCTAACCCTCGGGGTATTGGAGGGGTGCAGTTTGGGAAGTGGTACCCTAAGGGCTTCAACTCTGTTTGTAATGTTTTAGTTCAGAGGTTGGCACAAACTATGGCCCATAGGCCAAATCCAGCTGATGGACAGTTATTGTGTGACCTGTAAGTTAAGAATGGCTTTCACATTTTTAAATGGTTGAAAAATAATCAAAAGGAGGATACTATTTCATGACACTTGAAAGTGATGTGAAATTCAAATTTCAGTGTCCATAAGTAAAGTTTTATTGGAACACAGCTCTGCTCATTGGTTGACTGTGTTAGCCATGGTTATTTTCATGGTACAACTGCAGAGTAGAGTCATCTCGAAAGAGACCATATGTGGCCCATAAAATTGAAGATAGTTAATATCTGGCAAAAAAGTCTGCCAACACCTGTTTGAGTCTGTAAGCGGGGTGCTGGGTACACCACTGTTGCACGGTTTGCTAAAGTCTTTGTATGCCTGAAACACTGAGTAATTTTTAGAAAAGGAAGCAAGCACTTGTCTCAGAACTTGTATATAGGAAGTACTTTATATATACTGTGCTTTTTAATCTGATGAGAGAATTCCACACAAACCAGTTTCCGGTGCTTACATCTTTATATTAGACAATAAAGGGTGGGTCCTAATGTTCCCATGCACACACGCATTCTGGGTGCCTGTTTTCTTGTTCCCCAGATACCATAAGGCACTCCAGGATAGAGGCTTACATGTCTCATTCCTTTAATACATCAGGGCATATTGTATGGTGCTTGGCAAGTAGGAGAAATCGAATCTGTTGTCCGATTGTAGGTGCCATAAATTTGCATTTTATCCAAACTCATTTCCTTCATTCTTCTGGGTGTTTGCAAATAATTTAGGGTTAAGACATAGACAATGAGTTTAAAAAACAGCATTGGTCTCCAAACATCCAGATGCTTTGAGTATTAGAGGCAGCAAACTGTTAGCTAAATGACCAAACCCAGTTAAAAACAAAATGAATTGTTTTTCCCCCTCCCTGGGGTCTAAAAATATTTGAAGTAGTTGCCAATATTTAAAAATGAGGCAATTTCACATAAAAATCCAGATTTCCACCTTTTCTTGAAAATGGAAGAATACTGCCACATTCCTGCATGGCAACAATCAACTGGAGCTGAACAGCAGCTGCCCAACTTAGTCAGGCATACAGGCTGCACCGTGCCACAGTCCCCACCACTCCCTACCCTCGTACATCTCACCCCCTTTTCCAATTATATTTCCTCCTGGTCCCTATAGGCATTTGCATTTGAGACCCATAGCATATGTATTATCAGAAAAGCTAGCTGAGGAAAGACACAGCAGTGTGACACTTCTGGACTCTGTCACATAGCTCATTTATTTTATTGAGTGTTGCTATCATCCTTAAGAGTGCTTAGCACATCCAAACAACATTGGTTGATTTTACAGCCAAACAGGACTGTGTTTGTGAGTTTTAACTCTGGGACAGAATTGCTTACAAAGCTTTTGGTGTATTCGCTAGACTCTTGTCTAAGATCCTTAAAGGCCAAGCCAACGTGGAAAACATCTTTATTCCATCCACAGCACCTGACACAAATCATGTTCATTCTGTTGTCTAATTAACATCTGTTGGAAGATGGAAGGGACAGAGGGACAGAAAGACAGAGGGACAGAAGGACAGGGAGGGAGGAAATCTATATTGAGTTATTAGCTTCTTTCAATAAGATTTTTAAAAAAATCCTCATTTTTCACCCCACCCTAGACAATGACTCTAATGTATTGAATATTTAATTGTCTCCTTATAAATGATGCTGTGCTGGTTTATGTGTGATGTGTTTTAATTTAAATGAATAGTGCTGTACACAAGATCTCATTCTATTTATTTTCAGTCCTCACTATGACTTTAAAACGTACATGTCACTGGATGGATATCTAGGTTGTAGTTAGAATTCCATACTGTGTATCCACTCTATTGCATTTATGTATTGCCCCAGCGGTGAACATCTAGATAGCCTTTATTTCTCAGCTACCTTCTAAATTAATGCTGCAATAAACATCTTCATTAAAAATGTATAATGTATCTCTTTCTCTGTATGTATACACATATATTCTTAAAATATTCAAGGAGCAGGATTTCTGTGTTATGATGTGTATGTGAACTGAACTTGACCAAGTACTAGCAGACTGTTCTTCATAATTCCTGTGCTATTCTAAATTCCCACCAGAAGTACATAAGGTCCTAATTTCATAATGTCCTGCTCATACTTGGCATTGCCCAGCTTTCTGATTTTTCCCAAACTGATAGGTGGAAAGCAATATCTCATAGTTGTTTTAATCTGCATTTCTATGATTGCTAGTGAGTTTGAGCATGTGTTCACATATAAGTATTTGGAAACTGTATATTCATATCCTTTATCCTTGTCCATTTTCTACTGGGTGTTCTATTTTTTTTTTTCTCATTGATTTGTTGGAGTGCCTTGTAGAGTGTTTAGGTATTAGTTCACTGTTGGTTTTAAATGCTGTAAATTTCTTTTCTTATCCTTCATTTGCCATTTTCTTTATTTCTGATGTCTTTTGTAGAAAAATATTCTTACATATTTGTTCAATAATTTCTTTTTTTAGGTGTAAAAATTATCTCCTTATTCTTGAGATTTTAAAATGTCTTAATACTAAGCTATTCACTTAGAACTTTGCCTTTCATATTTAAGTCCTTAATTTATCCGGAGTCTGTCTTTTTTTTTTGTCTTTTTCGTGACTGGCACTCAGCCAGTGAGTGCACCGGCCATTCCCCATATAGGATCCGTCGCTGCGCTCCCAGCGCCGCACTCTCCCGAGTGCGCCACCAGCTCGGCCCGGAGTCTGTCTTTTTACATGGTCTGAAGCTGCATTTTTCTCCAGTATTGGAGAAAACAAAAATAAGCCGTTTTTCCTAATATGTTTGAGTATTAAACTGTCCAACTGAATTTACTTCCCAGCTATGATGGAATAGTTTATATTTTTAGTTCAATCTCACTATTAAAATAAAAAATAAAGGCTATAAAAAATTGTTTTAGGGTATCGGAAGGCTGAAGGACCCAAGATCCCAGAGTGGTGAGAAGTTTGACCTCTACTACTTTTTCCTTCAAGACATTTGCCAATTTATAAGCAAAGAAGAAAAAAGCAACAATTTAGAGTCATACAATCTCATTGGGTTAGGGAGACAAAAACTGGAGTTCAGAGCTACTAAGGCAGCTAGGACACAAGGAGCAAAGATACTAGAAATATGAGAACCACAGAGATATGAGCCTGATATTGTTAACAGTTATTACCCTTGAGGCATTTGCTTATACCTAAGCTGAGTGGGGTGAGAGGCAGAGAAGCCAAGCAGAGAAGGGGTAGCAGAGAAGGGAAGACATTAGGCAGAGCTTTTGACAACCTCCCAATACTAAGGAGGCAAAAATTGGAATGTGTGGCCTATGAGGGAACCTTGATAAACACCCCAGGCTTTCAGCTGAGACTCCTGAAGGGTTACTCCCTTGGAGTAAGGGCAAACCAAATAGATCCTGCCCGCGTCACCTTAATCCCATATTGGACCCAAGCAATTTGCCTCTATTGCCACCACCTGCCAGAAGCAAAGTAACTTTTCTTTTGAGAAAGATGTCATCTTTAAGAGTCATCACAATTTTTTGTACACAATAAGACATTACCAAGCATGCAAAGAGACAAGACCAAATGATCAAAACCAAGACAAAAAATAAGCAAACCAACCAACCCACTGGAGATTCAGATATTGGAGTTGTCAAACATGGACTTACCAACAATTTTGATAATATGATCAAGAAAATAGATTTAAGATGGAGAATGCTACTAGAGTTATAGAATCTTTTTTAGAAAAGAAAATTACAGAACTGAAGAATTAATTGAAATTCAGACTCAATAGATCAGTTGAACTACAGACTGGACATAGCAGAAGAGAGGATTGGAGAACTGGAAAGTAAGTCACTGGACAATTATTAAGAAGAAGGTTGTAAAATAGGTTTAAAGAAGCATAAAAGAAACATGGGACATGGTGAAAGGTTTAACATACATGTAATATGAGCCACAGAAGGAGAGGAGAAAGAGAAGTCAGAAATAATATTTAAAGAGAAATTGACAGAAGACTTTCCAAGACATTAAATCTTGGAATCAAGAAGTTCTGTGAATACCAAGCAGGATAAATACAGAGAAAAGCACTCCTGGGCACATTATAGTCAAACCAGACAGGTGTAAGAATATATGAAGGTACTTCAAAAAGATTCATATTATCTTTTAATTCTCTTTTTCCATGAGCCATGCAGTATCCTTGTATTAATCTTAAAAGCAGCCAGAGGTGAAATAAAAGACACATAATCTTTAAAGAAGGACTAATAAGACTCGTGGCTTCTCAACAGAAATGATGGAAACCAGAAAATAATGAAATTTTCATCTACCAGAGTAAAATTCTGTGCCAGCAAAAATATCCTTCAAACACAAAGACAAAATAAAAATAAACAAACCAAAATTGGGATTATTTGCCATCAGTAGACATGCACTACCAGAGAATGTTCTGGAAGCATAAAAACTCAGCAAGGATGAAGAGCAACATACAGAATAAATACGTGAGTAGGAGGAGTATAAATGCAGTTAACTTGTCCTAAGGACCTGGCATTTTCCTGGAAATGGTAAAAGTACTAATTTATAGTAAACTTTATGATATATCAAGGATGTATGTTATAATATTTAGAGTAACCACTTAAAGAATAATAATAAATGTAAACATTTCATGTATATTACCTTACATTACAATAACTACAGTAAATGTAAATAGATTAAATATTCCAGTTAAAAGACAAAGATTATCAGGCTGACTTAAAAAAACTAACGACATGTTTATTACAAGAGACCCCTTGTAAATATAGAGACATACAAAGATTCAAAGCAATATATTGAAAAAATTCCAAATGATATAACCACAAAACAAAAGAAAGCTGGCATAACTCCAAGTAGACTTTAAAATAAAAACCATTACTAGAGATTTAAAGATTGAGAGAAATATATAGTAATGATAAGAGAATCAATCCACCAAGATATAATAATTAAAATGTTTGTCTTCTTCTAAATTAATCTGCATGATATTATCTCCAAAAAGGAACAAAGATAGTTGACTGAGTCTAGGTGTCTGTTAGGCAATGCAAGATCTAAAATTCAAACATACCTATAACAATTCAAACACATCATCCTCTGGAGGCAAATAAATAAATAGTGCCAACAAAGCTAAAGTGATAGAAATGTTTCTTCATAAAGTGAACAGGACCTTGCTGTCAGCTACAGCTTTGAGCACAGCTAACTTGTGGAAGCAAACTATTAACCATGAAGTATAGGAAGAGGAACGAACAGCTCAAGGCAACTCGGTTTCCAGAGAAAAATCTTTCCAAAAACTCTAACCATGGCTCTTATTTCCCAAGCACCTATTACACACCAAGCAATTTTCCTGATCACTTTTACATTATCTCCTTTAATTCTCTCCGCCACGCAGGGAGATAGAGTTATCCGTACTGTATTTCCCAATAGGCAAACTAAACACAGAGGTCTGAGCAAAGCATAGGCACCAAGAAAATGTGAATCTTTCCTGTTTGGTGAACATATCCTGTTCTGCAATGAGGATCTAAGAAGCTTTTAAAATTTCAACACACAGTGAGTTTTGTGTTTTATGGGCCATATTGCTTTATTATTGAATTACAGGGGGCAGTGGAGGAGGGAGTCTGATCTCTTTGGTGTTTTGAGGCCTCTAAAGGTCTTAACCTGGCCCTGATTACAGTGTTCTTTTTATAGATAATAGAAATAAAAATAACTCACATTTACAGATTGTTTACTCTGGGGCCAAGAGCTCTTTGCATGTACTGGTTCATTTCCTCCTATGAAGTAGGCAGAGATGAAGAGACTGAAGTTCACGGTGACCTGGTTAGTTAGTGGTGGAGCCAGGATTCACAACTAGGCATTTTAACTCCAAAATCTGTGCTCTTAAACCACAGCTTGCAAGTAGAACTGGGTCAAAATTTGAACCCAGGGCCCACCAGCTATAAAGTCTACTAAACTACCCCAACAGAGCACCAGCTCTGTCATGTGTGACGGGTGTTCAAGCTCCAGCTATGTCTCTTACTAGTTGTGTGACCTTGGGTGAGTTATTTAACTTCTTTGACCATCAACAATAAGGATGGAGAAAATAATAGCAAGCCCCTGCCAGGTTATCCTGAAAATTAAGTCAGAGAAGGCATGAGTGAGAGGGTGCTCAACACAGGGTAGCTACTGATGTTTTCTGCATCCATACAGACAAAAGCCTGAACCACACAATTAGTTCATTCCAGGTACACTGGGAGCTGTCATGAGGATCACCCGGAAACCACTGGTTTTTATTGTGGTTTGAGGAGCAGAGTTGAGTTCTCCTGCAATGTGGGGGGAAGGCTGCCCTCACCTTCTCCCCACCTCCCCTCCTCACCATTACCTGAAATAGGAGACCAGCTTACTCTCTTTGTAGGGGAGGGAAGAGGGAAATCAGACAGCTTTAGTAGAGTCTGGGGGGAGGAGAAAGCCTTAGCTTCCCTTTCATGAAGGCGGGGAAAGGAAGCAAAGGCATGGGATTCATTTACAAAAAAAAATTTTTCTGTGTTGCATTGTTTCAAAACCCTGATGCCCTGCTGCTTCAGAACAGGGCCGGGGCAGTGGGAAGGCAGAGGCATTCAAAAGCCCCCGCCCTCTGGCTTTCTTGGCCTGCTGCTGCCTGTGGCTTGCACCATTTGTTACCCTTGTCACCACTCCTGTCCCCAGAGACTGAGAAGCATTGGGGGAGCGTGGGGTTGCTAGAGGAGCCTGAGAGATGACAGCTGGAGGGTGGGGGTGGGGGTGACTTCAAAGGCAGGGAAGGATCAAAAGCAGATGGAGGGTCCCAGGCGGGTGGGCCACTCACCTTTCCGTACCCCTCTGAGTGCACTGGCTACCTTGGCTGAGGACAGTGGCCCTGCCTGCTAGATGGAGAAGACAGATGGCTAGTCGACCAAGGGGACTTTAGAGAGGGCCAACTCTCAGCTTCCTTCAAGGGCTTAGAAATCCAAGCCTGTCGACAACAATCACAGGCTTCTGGATAGACAGCTGTGGCCCAAACCTCGCCATTCTGACTGCCTCCACCACCCCCATTTGACTTTGATTAAAAATACATCTGCTAATCACAAACCGACTTGGCCGAAGACTCCCCCATGTCAGGGAGGCAGTCACTTACACCCAATGCCCAGGTCAGTCCCCACTCTTTCCTCTCCTTCAACTCTTACATCCAGTCCATCACCAGGTCTTGTCAAGTTCATCTCCACGGCCGTCGCCCAGGCCCACTCACGACCCTCTCTGCTCTGGAAGACCACCATGGCCCCTGTGTCCATCTTCCTGGGGCCCCTCTGGTCTCCTTCCAGTTTGTCCTCTGGTGACAGCATGAATCTGAACCTGAGCCCCTCACCTCATCCTTGTTTATGACCTCTGATTGCTTTCTATTGCTCTTAGGATGAAACAAAGACTTCTGAAGACTGCCTTGACCTGGCTTTTTCTTGCCTGATGTCTTACTCCAGCTCTCTGGTCTTTCACTCCACACTCCCTCTTGTCACAGGGCCTGTGTACATATTGTTCCCTCTGCTGGGAACACCACTCACTCCTGTTCATTCTCCAGAAGACTCAGCTCCCGCATGACTACTCCAGGTCCTCCCTGGGTGGGCTGATTCCCCTACAGCGGCTTCCACAGGCCTGCGTCTCTCTTCCACACCCAATCACTATCACAACTTTTACAGGATTATTTCTTTTTCACCTGTCTCCCTACTACATTGTAAGCTTCCCACTGGCAGAGAATTTGTCTTTTTGGTCTGTTAGTATATTACCAAAATCTCCTACAGGGTCTGGCCCTTGGTAGCTGTTTAATAAGTATTTGTGGTATGATGACTGAATGTGCTGAATGAGCTTACGGAGCGCTTGCTGTATGTGTCAATCACCGCGCCGCTTGGACACTGCTCATTTACATCTCCTCCACAGCACCCCTAGGCATCGAGTTGGAGACCCTGGCTTACCCTTCTTTCCAGTGTTAGCACTGTATGTGGGACGTGGCAAGAAGTACATGAATAATGGATGCTACTGTCCCCAGGCCATCCCAGAGGAGTGGTTCAAAAGCTTCTGTCGAAACGACACAAGGTGTCTCCTTAATTATGGCTCTTACGCTATTAAGCTCTGCCTGGCTGTCATGCCCATGATGATCTTGCTTTGGGCTAAGAAAGCAGTAATGTCTAGAGTCACAACATGGAGAAGAAAGCCATCACTTAAGAAGGAGCCTGGTGGAAGCAGCCATTCCTGGCATTGTGGCCTGGTGGGTCTTCTGGCAATTGCATCCTTGCTTTCTTTTGGGGAATTGCTTCTCTCCCAATGTCAGTCCACGTGGCTTACATGGGGCTGACCCTACTAGCAGGCTCTGAGCCTGGCAATTAGCGTCTCTTCTCCCTCTGTCTACAGGGATTGGCTCAGGGGTGGTGGTCACATGAGTCAATTGAGGCCAATGAGAGGCCCAGGATGAACTACCGGGGAGGAGATGCTCTCTCTGCCACTGGACATGAGCCTTGGAGGACGTTTGCCTGGAGCTGTTGGCAGTCACCTTGCAGTGCAGCAACACAAGCTACCTTTGCCTTCTGACACATGTACATGAGGTCCTAGGTGTTCAATGTGAAAGTTAGAGTAGAAATCAACTGTAGGCGCAGCCAGTGAAATGCAGGGGTGGCTGTCACCATGGCTGACTTCAATCACCGTGGGGAAAAACCCACATGTTATGCAGGTGTGGTCACAAATCCCTCCTCCTGTCCACACCTCCATCCTTCCCCACCCCATCTCCCTTAAAATGGGGAATGTGTCATTTAATAGAAGTGGTGGGACAGGGCTGCGATACATAGGGAACCATCTCCCCAGATGAACAAGGTACTTTGAGTCTCTCCAAAGGCTATGAAGAAGGCAGATAAATAAAGTAGGGACACAGCTGACACTAAATTCATTCACTGATTCATTCACTGAGTCAGGTTGCCAATCATTTAGAATCATTGATACTGTTTATATCGCACACCAAAAAGAAAAGCTGCTACTCATTTGCTAATTTATTTCATCTTTTTTCCCCGATGCCAAAGTCTTTCTAAGAGTCAGGGAGCTCCAGGCATTGGGGATACAATCTCAAATCAGACAGAGAAGTTCCCTGCTCTCATGAAGCCGAGATTCCACAGAGCGGTTTGTGTCCAGACTTTGTTGGAATTCATCAGTGGGTGACCCCCAGTAACTGGGGTATAGATAGCATAGTCAGCCTGTGCTTTCTCCTTCTAAAATAAGAACTGCATTAACCTTTCTTTCTTAAAATAAAATCTTGATCATACAAATAATATCTCAAAGCATTTGTAAGTAAATTTTAAAATTTCAGTTAAGATGCCTTTGGTCACTACCTTCCACCAGATGTATCCACACTTAATATGACAACCAGCTCTGCAAACCTTTTTCTGTTCATAAACACACAAAAACCCATCTATGCCATGAAAATATGAAGTACTGTTTTTATAAAAGTGTCTTATGAATGTGTTTTTATCAGTTATTGATCTGCACATATTGCCCTAGGACTTTTTTTCACTCTAATAATAAAATATCATGGTGTTCATTCCATGTCATGACACGGAGATCTAGCTTATTCTTTTTAATTGCTGCCTAGTATTCCCGGATATGTCTATACCACAGTTCATTTGGCCAGTCCTCAGATTTCCCAATTTTTTGTTATTATAACTAATTCCACAATGACTGAGATGGGTCTTCTTGAGTGCATATGCCTAGTTCTCTAGGAGTGACACCCAACAGTAAAATTGCTAGGTCGCCTAATTTAACATTGTAAAAGCCATTTGCATATTGCCCCTCTCAGTGGCTAATCCAATTTAAATCCCTAACGGCCATGTTCCATTTCTTCACCCCTTGAGCTACTTCTACTCCCTGATCTGAAAGCTTTTATCCAAAACTCTCTTAGGAAGACAGAAGCAGTTATTTCAACATGCCTCCACAGCAGTCTGTTCCTTAGCACCGTCTTCCAGCCAAATAAGTTAAGTTACATGTTACATGTCAGAAGGAAAAACCAGGCTGGGTCTTGAATCTCAGTCCCAGACTGAGCTCTCTCACTTCTGCTTGATGAAATCTTAAGCAAATGAACTTGGCACAGAGTAAAAATGGCCAATGGGAGAGCCTTTTACTACGCTTCCCTCATTCTTGATAGCATGTAAAACAAGGGACCATTATTTGGCAAATCCAGTTATGCCGTTCATGGGATTTTTTTAAAAAAATTTTATTTTAAGATGGTTGTAGATTCACAAGAAGTTGCAAAACATAGTATAGGGAGATTCTGAGTACCCTTCACCCAATTTCTTCCCATGATTACATCTTATGTAACTATATTTACGTAATATCAAAACCAGGAAATCAACTTTGGTGCAGTGTGTGTGTAGCTCTGTGTCATTTGGTCGCATGTGTAAATTGATGTAACCACCACTGCAATCGAGAGAGAGAATGATTCCATCACCATGAAGCTCTCCCGCTTCCTATAGGCACACCCACCCTCATCCCATAATTCATTCCCCAACCCCTGGCAATCATGAATGTGTTCTCTATTTCTAAAATGCCATTTTGAGAATGTTATATAAATGAAATCACATGGTATGTGACCTCTTGAGATTGTTTTTTTTTCTTTTTTAACACATGATGTAAGCTCAGATGCCTGCATTTTATGGTGCGTGCTCTGACATTCGCTGGGCCCATGAGAGGCAACCTTCAAAAAGGCACCCAATGTGCAGTGACAGACTGAGACAGGACCACACACATGCTGCTTGATTTTTGATTGGGTTCAGCAGGACCCTGGAGCAAAATGCAGAACTTTATAGAATATTTCTCATGTAGAGCCATTAAAAAAAAAAAAAGAAGCCAAACCCACACCCCAAGCCACAACTGACAAAACAAAGCACCAAGCAAAACACCAAGGACTCTTACTGGAAGGGAAGGTCCGCCCTTGCCAAGGATGGCTGGGGAACATCAAGTGCTCAGAGGCCACGGGAGGAGCCCTGGTGTCCCACCAAAAAGCAGGCGAGCAAGTAGGAGGTGGGAGATGGAATTCTCTCAGGTTGCAAAGTCATCCTGTTCTGAGTTCCCAGTCCCAGCCCCTACTCTCGGGAGATGCCACATCAGCGTCGCTGCCCTTTGCTGCTCCTGTTTCTCTTGTCCACCTCACCGCAGCCCATTGCAATGACCTGGACCCATGCAAAGCCATGGAGAGACTTGTGCTGAAGCTATAGACAAAGGACATCTTAATTTGGGGGAAGGTAAGAGAAACCGAATATTAGAAATGAAATATTAGAATATCTTCATTCTGCCCAAATCCTCATTTGTGCCTCCATGAAGCAATGACCACTATGAAAGTGAAGGTAATAATGCAGGCATACCTCCATACATTGCGGGTTCCGTTCCAGACCATCGCAATAAACCAAACATTGCAATAACGTGAGTCACACAAACTTTTTCGTTTCCCAGAGCATATACAAGTTATGTTTACACTATACTACAGTCTATTAAGTGTGCAATTGCACTGTGTCTAAAAAAACAATGTATATACCTTAATTAAAAATACTTTATTGCTAAAAAATGCTAACGATCATCTGAGGCTTCAGCAAATTGGAATCTTTTTGCTGATGGAGGGTCTCACCTCGATGTTGATGGCTGCTGGGTTGTGGTTGCTGAAGGCTGGGGTGGCTGCAGCAATTTCTTAAAATAAGACAACAGTGAAGTTTGTTGCATTGACGCTTCCTTTTACGGAAGTTTTCTCTGTAGCACATGATGCTGTTTGATAGCATTTTACCCACTTCTTTCAAAACTGGAGTCAATCCTCTCAAACTCTGCCACTGCTTTATCAACTAAGTTTATGTGATATTCTAAATCCTTTGTTGTCATTTCAACAATGTTCACGGCATCTTCACTGGGAGTAAGTTCCATTTCAAGAAACCACTTTCTTTGCTCATCCATAAGAAGCAGATTCTCATCTGCTAAAGTTTTATGATGAGATTGCAGCAATTCAGTTACAGCTTCAGGCTCCACTTCTAATTCCAGATTTCTTGCTATTTCCACCACATCCATGGTTACTTCCCTCCACTGAAGTCTTGAACCCCTCAATGTCATCCATGAGGGCTGGAATCAACCTCTTCTTTTTTCTTTTTTTGTCTTTTTCATGACCGGCACTCAGCCAGTGAGCGCACCGGCCATTCCTACATAGGATCCGAACCCGCAGCAGGAGCGTCGCTGCACTCCCAGCGCCGCACTCTCCCAAGTGCGCCACGGGTCGGCCCAACCTCTTCTAAACTCCTATTAATGTTGAAATTTTGACCTCCTCCCATGGATCAAAAATCTTCTTAATGACATCTAGAATGGTGAATTCTTTTCAGAAGGATTCAATTTACTTTGCCCAGATCCATCAGAAGAATCACTATCTATGGCAGCCACAGCCTTATGAAATGTATTTCTTAAATAATAAGACTTGAAAGTCAAAATTTGTCCTTTATCCACAGGCTGCAGAATGGATGTTGTGTCAGCAGGCATGAAAACAACATTAATGTCCTGTACATCCCCATCAGAGCTATTGGGTGACTAGGTGCATTGGCATTAAGCATAATATTTTGAAAGGAATCTTTTTTTTTTTTTTCTGAGCAACAGGTCTCAACAGTGGGCTTTAAATATTCAGTAAACTATGCTGTAAACAGATGTGCTGTCGTCCAGGCTCTGTTCCATTTATAGAGCATAGGGAGAGTAGATTTAGCATAATTCTTGACGGCTGCAGAATTTTTGGAATAGAAAATGACCATTTGCTTCAATTTGAAGTCACCAGCTGCATTAACCCCTAACAAGAGTCAGCCTGTCCTTTGAAGCTTTGAAGCTGGTCATTGCCTTCTCCTCTCCAGCTGTGAAAGTCCTAGATGGCATCTTTTTGCTGTATAAGGCTGTTTGGTCTGCACTGAAAATCTGTTGTTCAATGTAGCCAACTTCCTCAATGATCTTAGCTAGATCTTCTGGATGACTCGCTGCAGCTTCTACATCAGCACGTGCTGCTTCACCTGCACTTTTATGTTATGGAGGCAGCTTCTTTCCTTAAACATAATGAACTAACCTCTGTGAGCTTCAGACTTTTCTTCTGATGCTTCCTCACCTCTCTCAGCCTTCATAAGATTTAATGGAATCAGGGCCTTGCTCTGGGTGAGGCTTTGGCTTAAGGGAATGTTGTGGCTGATTTGATGTTTTATCCACACCACTAAAACTTTGTCGGTATCAGCAATAAGGCTGTTTCACTTTCTTATCATTTGTGTGCTCACTGGAGTAACAGTTTCCTTCAAGAACTTTTCCTTTGCATTCACGACTTGGCTGTTTGGCACAAGAGGCCTCGCTTTTGGCCTGTCCTGGCTTTCAACACACCTTCCTCACTGAGCTTCATATTTCTAGCTTTGAGTTTAAAGTGAGAGACGTGTGACTCCTCCTTTCACTTGAACACTTAGAGGCCATTGCAAGGTATTAATTGGCCTAATTCAAATATGGTTGTGTCTCAGGGAATAGGGAGGCTGGAGGAGAGGGAGAGAGATGGGGGAACCGTCGTTCAGTGGGGCAGTCAGAACACACACACCTATCATTTCAGTTCCCTGCCTTAAGTGGGTGCAGTTCATGGTGCCTCAAAACAATTACAGCAGTTCCTGCAAAGATCAGCAATCACAGTTCACTGTAACAGATATAATAAATAATAAGGAAAGAGTTTGAAATATTGCAAGAATTGCCAAAATGTCACATAGAGACATGAAGAGAGCACATGCTGTTGGGAAAATGGCACCAATAGACTTGCTAGACACAGGGTTGTCACGAACCTTCAATTTGTAAAAGACACAGTATCTGTGAAGTGCAAAAAGCCAAGTGCAACACAACGAGCTCCCCTGCTGTCCCCATGCACTGGGTACCATCTATGAGCAGGCAATTTTAAGAGCTTGTCATGTTTGAGCCTCCTTAATCTTCCCAGCAGCCCCTATGCAATTGGTAGAATTTCAATCCCATTTTACAGATAAGGAAAGAGAGGACAGGAAGTGTAAGACACTTGCCTAAAATCAACCGTGAGCAGCAGAGATGAATTGAAACCCAGCCCATCTGGCTCTGAGGCCCAGGCCTTGAATGGTCTACTCTCCTGCCATCTGCCACCGACAGCAGCAGATGTCTTAAAATTAATCTCTTCTAATGACTGATGTACTCTAATTACATCAGTCCCCTGAAAGTGAATGGGCCATGCAGTGATGGACGAGTTTTTAAGTGTTTTTATTCCTGTTTTGAGGTTGGTTCAATTTTATGCCATTTCATACAATGGGGTTTTTTTTTTTTCTCCTTTTTTTTTGTAAGATGGTTTCATGAAGTCTAGAAGTTTTTCTTTTAATGAAAAATTTCAAACATATACAAAAAAGACCCAGTAGTGAAATGAATTGCTGGACACCAGTCACTCAGATTCAACAGTTTTCAAGATTTTAAAGCATGTGTCTCTTTTAAGTTTTTGGTTTGTTACTCTCTTTGCTGAAGTGCTTAAAAAAATTCAAACTTGAAGTCTCTTCTCTCCACCAAACTTTATTTAAAAATATGGATGTTGTCTGTGATCACCTTAACAAAATTCACCATAATTCCTTGTGCCATCTTGAACACAGTCCATATTCAATCTCACCCAGTTGTCTCAACATGCCCTTTGGAGGTTGTTTTATAAGATTTGAGATCTAAACAAAAAAGTGGGGACCACTTTAGATCTGTCTATTGTGTCTCTTACATTTATTTAATCTATAATTGCCCCCTCTCCTTCTTACACACACTGCTGACGTGCTGAAGAAACCAGGTTAGCTGTCTTGTAGAATGGCTCATGTTCTAGATTTGTCTGTTGGCTTCCTCATGGTGTTAACTTACTTCTCTTCCCATAATTTAGCTTTAAAGTGTGCTTAGGTTCAGATTAATTGGGAGGTGGGGAGGACAGTGGCACTGAGTTCTTCTCATTGCATCACATCAGAAGGCCACAGTGTCCAGGTGACCTCCTTCTAGTGACACCAGTAGAGGCCATGGGTTCAGGTGGCAACATTTGCTTCCTCCGTTATGAAATTCCCCATCAACTTTTGGTCTAATGGTTTCTTCTACTAATGCTCATGGCCTGAGTCAATTATTGCATTAGGGGTTTAGAAATGTTAAAAAATATATTTGTAAAGAAGAGAGAGATTTGACAGTATCACAATGATATTCATACATTGTTTAGCATTTGCATCCTTGCAAACTGCTGCCACATATCCTTCTTCATTGCACTTTCCCAACCAGCCTGTGAGGTGGGCAGAGCCAGCAGGGACCTGGAATTGTGTGGGGACTATGCAGCCTCCTTTGGGTGCCCAGGTTCACATCCTGGTTCTGCCACTTACTAAGGGCGTGGGATCTTGCTTGACTTCTCTGCCTCAACTTTTTCACGTGTTAAATGGGAATAAAAATGGTACCCCCCCCCCACCGGGCTGTTGGGAAGATGAGATGACCTACTACGTGTAAGTTCTTAGAACAGAATAGGATACAGAGTAAACTCTCCTCTCCACCATAGAAGTGAAGAAACTGAGAGGCCAAGAAATTAAATAAGTTTCCTCAGGGCCCACAGCTAGTGACAGGCAGAGTTGCAGCAAGGCCAAAAGCTAGTTCTCCTACGCGACACTGTGCCAATGGAAACTTTCCCCACGTTTTAAGATGCAAAGAAATAGGAAAAAAACATCTTTTGGGCAAAATGACTTGGAGTAATACCCAAAGGATCTAATACTCATGTGATACCTAATCTAAGCCCCTGCCCACCCCTCCAATCTCCTCTCTGGGAAGCTCCACCCTTATTCCTGTCCCCTGCAGGGCCATTATCCTTTTGGCCATTACTCAAACCTAGTGAGTTCCCACCCCGTAGCTTTTCTACTTGCTGATCCTTCCACCACAAATCTACTTCCACCTGCTCCTTCCTGTGCTGCATTCAGGTGTTTTCTCAGAAGTCACCTCTCAGAGATGCCTTTCCTGATCACATCATCAAATCCGTTCCCGCCCCACCCGCCACCCCACCCGCCACCCCACCACTTTCTATCCTCGACCCTGCTTTGTCTTTACAATTCTGATCATGATCTTAAAATATACTGCCTATGTATTTGTTCACTTTCTAAGGGCAGGGCTTTGTCTGTCTGGTTCACTGCCGTATTCTTGGCATCTACCACTATAACTGCGACTGGCACTAAATAGTCAGCCAATAGGTATCAGTGAAATTAATGCCAAATATCGACACAACAGCTTCATAGCATGTATAGGATCATGCATGCACCATTTGTCAATGACATTTTTTATATTTAATTCTGTTTTACAAAAGAAAAATAAACACACGCTCATGGGGTGAGTAAAATTGCTGAACAGAGCAACATAGAAGGTAAAAAGATAAAGTCCCTCGTCGTCCCACTGTTCTGTACTTACCATCATTCACAGTTTGAGGCACACCATTAGGGGGTCCCCACTACTCGTTCTCTTCTCCCCCTCTACAATAAAAGAACTGATACTTAGCAGGGCACACAGCCACTCAGAATAAAGACTACATCTCCCAGCTGCCCTTGAAGTTAGGTTGTGGTCATGTGACTAAGTTACTGTTGATAAGATGGAATCAAAAATGTGTGCAACATGCAGGTTGTATCCTTAAAGGAAGGGGGTGAACCTTCCCCTCCCCCCCATTCCTGCTTGCTAGAATGGAATGTGGTGGAGAACTATCTTGAACCATGAGGAAAAGTGTGTGTCAGCTCAGACTCTTAGATGAGAGAGAAATAAACTTCTGGGTTATCTATACCACCATTAAGTTCTCTACTACACAGGGCCAAATCTATGTCTGTCTGTATCTATCTTTCTATCATATATCAACTACCAGATTTTCTTGAATACATTCTTGTGTGTGTACGTGTGTGTGTGTGTGCAGCAACTTTATATTATGGGGCATTCCAAACATATGCAAAAATACCCAGACTCATCTAATGAACCTCCCTATGCCCATCACCCAGCCCTAAGAACCATCAACTCATGGCGAGTCCTGTCCCCTTTCACCCATTTACTTTCCCCTCTCACAGCATTTTGAAGCAAATCCCATAATATCATTTCATCTGTAAATATTTCAGTATGAATCACCAAAAGAAAAGGACATTTTGAAAAAAGTCACACCTCCATTATCATGCCTACAAAGTTCTTAATATCACCAAAAGCAGGTATTAATTTATTTTATCAAAAACTCTGTTGCCTATGTTTTTATTCTCATTTAAAAATACATCATGGACAATTTTCAACATCAGTATACATAGAGCCATCCAGTTCTTTTTAATTGCTGCGTAGTATTCCATTGAAGTGATATACCAAAGTTTATTTAACCATTCCGCAACTGATGAACATATAGATTACTTATAGGTTTTCATTTTTACTTTTGTTTTGCTATTTTAATCAATGATACAATGAACATCTATCTATCTCAGTATTCTCAGCCTTCACTCTCTTCAGATTTTGGGCTGGATGATACTTTGTTGTGCAGGGCTGGCCTGTGGATTGTAGGCTGTTTAGCAGCACCCCTAGCCCTTCTCTTCGCTAGATAGAAGTAGTTACCACCTCCCCCAGTTGTAACAATCAAAAATGTTTCCAGAGGGCTGAGCCCGTGGCGCACTCGGTAGCGTGCTGCGCTAGCAGCGCGGCGACGCTCCCGCCGCGAGTTCGGATCCTATATAGGAATGACCGGTGCACTCCCTGGCTGAGCGCCGGTCACAAAAAAAAAAAAAAAAAAAAAAATGTTTCCAGATATTGCCAAATATCACCTGGGGTCAAAATCAACTCTAATTGAAAACCTCTCCTCGATTTATATACACATTTAAGCAAGTAGAAAACTCTAATTTCTACAGTAGACACCAGTAGAGATAACGAAACACAGGAATTTAAAAAATGGCAGCCACTTGAGAAAAATATCAGTTCATGCCCATTCTGGATTTTAGTAAACACTTTCACTGTGCTTCAATCAAGCTTATTAAGAAAGTCTGAGAATTGATTCTTCACAAAAAATTACAGTGAGTATCTGCAAATTTAGCATGTCAACCAAAGACCCCTTGAGCTGATCTGGTTTTTAATATTATGCCTCAGATCAGATGATCCTATGGAAGAACATGAGATACATTTGTTAAAAGTGGCCTTAGAGATGAGAACCACATTGTAGCTTTTATGGTCCAGCGCACTTTTAACTGCAGTGAACATGCATGAGCCCTGCATCCCCCTACTTCCCCTACACTTAATCATAAATTGTATTATAACAGTGTTTGTACATAAAGTGGGGAGGGACTTCCGAAGTCTAAATGAAGCCTAACCTCAGCAGCCTTAAGCATGTCCCCTCGGCTGGGTTTAACATCCAGCCAGAACGTGCTAGGAAAAATTAACCAACCCCCAAAAGAGTGCACTGTGGGGCTGAAACAGGCTGAGGGAATTACTAAAATAGACTTGAGGCTCCCAAGTTAGGTTAGCCCAGCTTTAGCCCCAAATGTTGAAAGCACTGCTGAAGGATTCCCAGGGTCTGGAATTTCTGACGTGGTAAAAACACCGCTAGAATGAAAACAAAGTGAAAATGAAAAAACAGCAAAAAAAAAAACCAAAAAAGCATGAGCAACAAACAAAATGAAACAAAAAACAAAAAGAGGAAGGCAGGGAAGAGAGAAAGAAACAAGAGAAATGTAAAAAAAAAAGTTGTAGAGGTAATCACAAGGATTTAAGTCATTATTCAACAACACCACAGAGCACCTACTATGTGCCAGCACCAATCTAATTCCTGGGAATCCAGTGGGGAGGGAAGACAGATGCAGCCCCTGACTCCCAGGACTAACATCCTGGTAGATTTCACTGCAGATCACAGAATATACTATTGCTGGTAAGACCCAGCTAGCAGTTCCTGTTAGCTGAAGACAGACAAGAGAGAAGGCCACCTGAGCCAAATCCTCACACTGAGAACGTGCTCATTATGCGCCAGCACTGTTGGATGATTTATAAATGCTGGCTCATTTAAACCTCGAAATAACCCATAAGATAAATAATATTGTCCCCCCATTTTACAAAGGAGGGAACTGAGGACCAGAACGGTTAAACAACCTGCACAAGGACATAGAAATACCCAGGTGGCTGGCGTAAAAAATCTTTTAAAGCAGAGGTTCTTAGTGGGGGCAATTTTATCCTCCAGGGGACACCTGGCAATGTATGGAGATATTTTTGGGTGACACAATTGGGGAAGAGTGCTACTGGGATCTAGTAGGTAGAGGCCAGGGATGCTGGAAGACATCCGACAATGCATGGGACAGTTCCCCATGACAGAAAAATCATCTAGCCCCAAATGTCAGAAGTGTCGAAGTTGAGAAACCCTGTTTTAGAGGAATGCTGTTCTGGGGAGAAAATAAGCTTTCTATACTAACATGTTAAAAAAAGACAGCCAAAAAGCTTGGGTATGAATCCCGGTTCATCTGTACAATGGGATAAGAGAGGCGCCAACCTCAGAGAGATGCTGTGAGGTTGAAGTGAGATAAAGGGTTTCAAAGAATGCCTGGCACACAGTCAGTGCTAGGTAAATGTTTGCTATTCTTGGGCTCATTCCGCACAATTCACATTACAGTAAAATGTACAGACGTGCATTATCACAAGTCATAAGACATCTGGTGAGGGTGGTCCAGGTGGGTCAACAACGTCGATGCCCTAGGCAAGCAATTCTGTGTATCTCTTGGCCTCCCTCTACAGTCATAAGATGTCATAAGCCACAAATCCAAGAAGCATAACTTGACACGATCCTACCCAAAGCAGAAAGGAAGGAAATGGAGAAGGGGCTCCTGGCACATGCCGCCTTCATTTTATCTATGAGGAACTTCTCTGCTAGCATCCTCCAGCAGACACCCCCCATGCCTCACTAGTCAGATCTAGATCACGTGGTCATGCCTAGACCAACCACTGACAAAGGGATCTAGTCTAATCGTCCTTCATCCCTTTGGGCTGAGCACATGGCCAAGCAAGCAAGATTGAGGATCTGCTGGCTCAGAAGAAGGAACGATGGCTACTGGCTGAGCCACCAATAGGGGCTGTCCTGGAGGCATATGATACACCAGGCCAAGCCAACCATCCAGATGTGTGAAATGACTGTGCAAGCAGTGGCTGGCTGTCCAAGTGCCAGTGGTCATTGTTAGTGGAGCACTACTCTGTGCCAGGTGACCTGGCTCCTGCTAACCTCTCCCATCATATCCCTCACTACTATACCCTCTAGTGACACCAGCATTCTACCTGTTGTCCCTTAAAAGCAGCAAGCTCCTTGTTGTCTTGGGGTCTATGTACAGCTGTTGCCTCTGTCCTTAATGCTCATTCCTCTCCCTCACCTTTAGGTTTCTGCATAATTTTCACAATGTCACTGCCTCCAGGAAGCCTTCCCTGATACCACCCCTGCCATCATCACCATCACCTCCTGGATTAGTTTTCATTGTCCCTGAACTTGTCATTCATGCCATTTATTACCATTGTATTTGATAGCTGAGGATTTAGTTGTATAATGTTTACTTGTCTCTTTAGGCTCTCAAGAAGCCATGAGCCACAGGTGGCTTGAAATGTGGCTATCCAAATTGAGATGTGTCCAAACACACACCATAACTCAGAGACTTAGTACCAAATAAAATAAAATAATACATTAGTAATCTTAAAAACATTGATTATATATTGAAATGATAATATTTTTTGATATATTTGGCTGAATAAAATGTTTCTTTTAATATTCTTTAATGTGATCACTATAAAATTTAAAGTGACATATGTGGTTTGCATTTTTAACGCATATTACATTTTTGTTGGCCAGTGCTGCTTGAGACCTTAATAGGCTCCATAAGAATAGAGATTATAACCAGATTGTTCCTGCTCTGTCCGTAGTGCTTAGAACAGTGCCTAGCATGGAATATGTGCTGCATAAATATTTGTTGAATGAATGTATGAATGAATGAATGACTGTGTGAATGAATGAATGAATGAACCAATGAGTGAGTGAGTAAATGGATACAATTTGAAAGACTGTAAGAGGTTGCCTTGTTCATACCCTGGTTGTCAAGGACAGTTCATTCACTCACTGCCTTTTAAAATTCTCCAAAGAACCATCAAGTACTCCATCCATGGAATCGCAATTTTCTCACTTGCTTTTACGGGCACTGGCTTTCTCTTCGGACCCCAGGTTCTGCAAACATGACCAGTTTCCCTGCCCTTTTAGCTGTCTCCACAAGAGAGAAGACGAGGCTTGAGAGAAACATCCACAGAAGCCAGGTCGCCAGAACTTCCCACCAAAGTCAACAGACGGTGGCTTGGGAAGGTTGCCAATCCTGACTGGACAAACACATTCTAGAAAGGGCCACTCGTACTTACAGGGCGATGGGAGCCAGGGTAGGCAACGCTGTGCCAACCTCGGGGAAGTCAAGAGCCAAGACCCAGAGTGTCTGCAAGGCTGAACAAGCCTGGGCCTGGACCAACCAGGGGGGGTCACCTGTCTCCATCCCATGCCAAGAAAAACAGTTCTCCGTGACGAGGAGACACAGTTAGGTCAGACTCAGGAGCTCTGAGGCCAGGGGGCCCTGGCCCAGGCACTGGAGTGGCCGCTGGGGGGCTGTGGCTTTCCAGCACTCTTGGCCTGTGCTCTGGGGTGCCAAGTGTCTCTGATGGCCCCCCTGGGTGTGAAGCTCTAATTTGAGTCCACTATTGGGGGTCAGAGGTGAGGAGAAGGGATTAAGAATTTGAGAGGCCAGAAGAGAAACCAAACCTGGTGTCTTGGCTCCTTTTAAACTGGGCTTCAGTTGCCCAGGAGCGAATTGGCTGTGGGCGTGAACCCAGCCTTGGAGCTTGTCCACTGTTTGACCTTGAGCAGCAGGATCGTGAGCTCACAGTCAGAAAGGGGTTCTCGCCATGGGCCAGGATCAGTTCTGAGTACTCGACACAGAGTTCCTGACAACAAGAGTTAACACAGTCACCACACTCCAGCCAGCCAGGGAGGAAGTGGCAGAGGCAGGTCTGAACCCTGGCAGGTGGGCTGTTCAGTTTCCCAAGTTAGGCGGGTTAGAACCCAGCTCTGCTACTTGCTATAGCAAGTTGGGGAATTGCGGTAACACAAATAACTATCATTCGTGTAGCGCTTACCCAGCGCCGGTCATTTGGTGCTCTAAGTGCGTTTCCCACTAAATGTATTATGGGATCCTCACAGCAACCCTCAGTCTATTATTCATTATTAGCCCCTAAATCCAAACTCAGGTAATTTGGCTTCCGTGTAACTGCTACAGATGTTGGAGAGCCCAGGCTCTGGAGCTGCACTGCCTGGCTGGAATCCCAGCTATGCCCCTTGAGGACAGCTGTGACCTTGGGCAAGTAACCCATCCTCTCTGGGCCTCAGTTTCCTCATCTTTAAAACAGGAATAATAACAGTTCTTACCAATGGGATTGTTGTGAGGATATTAATTGGCAAAGAGGACGTATAAAATAAGAGCCCAATGTCTCTCATGCCTGTGATCCCTGCACCACAGGGAAAGTGACAAGTCTGGGGACCTGGCTCCCCAGGGAGGGGTGGGGGCAAAACCTGAAACTTAACCTTTCAGCCTGTCGGCCTCCTCTTCTTGCAGGAACATGCATCCCTTTGACAGTTCCCCGCATCCTTCTGTGTGCCAGGTGCTACTGGGGTCTCCGTCACCCTGGTGACTGCCTCTGACAGCCTCCTGGGGTGCCTCCCAGCCTCCACTGCCTGCTTCCCCCAAATCTGTTCATGTTTCTGGAACGAGGCTTTTAAACATAAATCTGACCTTGTCAGGCCCCCTCTAAAACCTCTTTAATGGCTCCCCACTGCCTTTGGGCTAAATTCCAAACTTTCACAGGGACTAAAAACAGTGGCTTTCAAATTCTTTGAACGAGACTCACAGTAAGAAACACAATTTACAATGCAGGCCAGTGTACACCTTTATAAAACCTGACATAAAAGTTTAAAAAAGCCACACTGACCTTCTGTGTGATACACTCTGGTATTTTTTATTCTATTCGTCCTGCCATGGCTGGCTGTGACCCACCAAATACATTTCATGACCCACTTATGCATTGAGAACTGCAGCCTGAGCCACATTCATGGGAGAACATTAAGACCAGGACCCGCAGCCCTTCGGCCTCATTCCTCCCTGAAGCCCAAGTTCTGGTCGTGCTGAGCCCGTGTCACTTCCTCTTGCCACTGGGCCTCTGCACTTGCAGCTCCCTCTGCCTGCCTACATACCCCAGGCCCTCTCTGTGCCTTTTTTTTCCCCAAAAGTTCCAATGACTGAGCCCCACTTCAGATGAGCTAAATGAGACACTGCTGGGGGTAAGGCCTGAGCATCAGCATTTAAAAAATGCCCCTGCAAGTATGGAGAACCCCAGGTCTAGCACATCTCCCTCCAGAAGACTGGAGATAATCTAGCATTAGCTTATGTATTTATTTGTTTGTTTGTCTTTCTGCCACTAGAATCCCAGCTGGCACAGGCAGAGACCTGTCAGTTTATTTGCTGCTGTGGTCCCAGGGCTTAGCACAGTGTCTGACACACCGCAGCTGCTCAGTAGTTCTTTGTCAGTGACTGACTGATGTGAGCATCTGCTCTGCACCAGGCCTGTGCTGGGTTCTGGGGAAACAGAGACGGACACAGACATGGCTCTTGCTGCCAGCAAGGATGGGAGAGAAGACCAACTCAGTATGGGTTAGGCAGGCACTGAGATAAGGATTCCAGGGCAAATAGTTTATTTGGGAGGTGATCCTGGGAAACACCAGTAGGGGACTGAAGATGTGAGAGGAGGAAGGAAAGGAACCAGTATAGGGTGTGTCATCAGGCAAGTGACCATTGTGGGCACCTGGTGCTCAATCCTGCTGGCATGCCCTGGGAGCCAGTGCGGAACATACAGCTCAGAGTCATCCTCCAGGGTGCAGGGAGTGAGAGAGTGGGGTATGTATGCACCCACTCCTGTCAGGCATCGGCTGAAGGCTGAAGCCAGAGCACAGAGGCGTGTGTTCCCTGGCATTTCTGACCTGCCATGCAGGCAGGCAGGCAAAGCGGGTTCTCTGGTGGCCAGAGAAGGCCCTCGGGTAAAGGGACTCAGGTGCTGGCAGCTAGCAACCCTCAGTCCAGCTGTACATTGAAGTGGTAAGAGCCGGGAGGAGGGCAGGCTTCTAGCAGCATCTGCTACAGGCATGTAAAGGTGAAATAAGAAGTCGACACCACAAGGTAGGACAGGGGTGAGATGAGGTCAAGGCACTGTGGGGCCGAGAGGAAGCCCTCACCCCCTCTGCCTGAAGGAATCAGGGGAGCTTCATGGAAGAGGTGATATATGATCTCACCACGGATTGCCAGATTTTGTCAGGGATTAAGTAAACTGAGGGAAAAGCATCTTAGATTCCCTTATGTCCCTCTCTCCTCCCCCAGGGCTGAGGAAGGCCCCAACACACCTGTTGACTGGCTCAACTTAAGCCAAACCTCCAAGAAACATGGTGGAGGTGAGAAGTCAGCCTTCTCAGGGCACATTCAGAACACTTCTTTCCAGTAGCTGCTGAAATGCTCACTTGTTTAAACCCTTCAAGACACACTCCTAATTGAACAGGGTGAGGTGGGGGGTCCCACAGCTCAGATGGCGGGATGGTACTCAGGGAAGGCCCTTGGGGCAGGGGTCAGCAAAGGTTTTATGTAAAGAGCAGATAGTAAATATTTTATGCATTGTGGGCCACACCATCTCTGTTGCAATTGCTCAGTACTGTTGCTGAAATGTTAAAGCAGGTACATATAAATGATTGGGATGACCATGTTCCAATAAAACTTTATTTACAAAAACAGGCAGTGGGCCAGATTTGGCCCATGAGACACAGTTTGCCCACCCCTGCACTAGAGCATAGGGCTTAAGATTGGACTACTGGAGCCAGCCACGTGACCTTGGGCAAGCCATGTAACCTCTCTGTGCCTCAGTACCCTCACCCATTAATGGGAATCATAAAGCTTTCTAGTTCACAGGGCTGATGGGAAGATTAAATTAATGCTCATAAAGCACTCCAGATCATTCCTGGCACTCAGTAAATACCTCAGTAAATCTTAGTTGTTTTTATTATCATTATCTGGAATCTCTGACAGTCTTAGATCAAATCCCAGCTGCTCCTCTTACTAGGTGTGTCCCATGTGGTATCCACCTTCCCGGCTGTTGTGGGGTGAAATGAGTGAGAATATGCCACGTGGTTTGTTGTGTGTATAGTAAACGCTCAATAGCCAAAGCCAGTGTTATTATCCCAGATGGAAAAACAAAACAAATCAAACAAACCCCAGGCATGTTCACCCCAGCCCTGAGCACAGGCCTCCTGACCTAACTTGAACCTGGTCAGCGTGGCGAGAGGGGCCCTTTTTAAAGTCATTTTCTCACAGACCTTTCCACTCAACTCCCTTGAGATTTCAGAAGGCAAACTGCCCCCATGGCATTTCTCTGCACTGGGAGCTCCTGTGGACTCCCACGGGAAGGGATGCTTGGAGACGCTGGGAGAGACGAGATGAGCCCTGGATGGCCATCGGGTTCAGTACATGGACTGGGGGGAGGGGAGAGGGAGAAGCTGTACTCTCTGACCCTTCTATACCCCAGGGTGGGAGCAGTCGTGGGGAACGGTGTGTGTGTGCTGGACACTGTGGGAGATGGGGATGGAATGAAGTCCGCAGAGGGACAGTGCCTTGTTATGATCAGCTAAGGCATGACCAGCGATTCTGCACTGTCCCCTACCCCCCTTGCTGCAGGGACATTTGGCAATGTCTGGAAACTTTTCTGGTTGCCACAGTTCTAGAGAGTGGAGGCCAGGGATGCTGCTAAACCAACCCTACTATGCACAGGACAGCCCCCACCCTTGACAAAGAATTGTCCAGCCCCCAAATCTTGATAGTGCCAAGGTGGAACAACTCTGAGCTAAAGGGAAGGATTTTATGTACAAGGTGACAGATGCAAATGCAATTAGAAAGGCCTCTGTGACTCAGTCAGGTCCATCTTTCACATATTTATCCATTGGATATTTATTTCCTGAGCATCTACCATGTGTTGGGTGGTGAGGAATAATCGAGGGTCCTGCGTGAGGCAGTTATCTCTTATTTCTAGAATGCTACCATCTTCATGTTGGTCATCAGTGAAAAATCATGTGCTATGTTCATGGTCCTTTCATAAATATAGAAAACATGGGTTTGCATTCATCAAAAGTCATGAGGTTTTATTGCATGTTTTGTCTCCCTGCCTAACTCATCCCCATGTGGCCAGGAGTTCACTAGAAATTAGGGCATTTTCAGGGCTGGCTCATTCCCTTTCTTTCCTCATCTACCTACTGCTTGGACTCACCTCTGAGGCACTAGAGCAAAGATGAGCTACACAGTGGAAGGGCTCTGGGCCCCTGGCTGACCACAGGGAGGACATCTGTCTACCAGGAACACTGTTATAGGTCTTTACATGAGAAATCAATTGTGATTGTGTTAATCCTGAGACTACAGGAATTATTTGTTACAGCAGCTAGCATTACCTTAACCAATAGACAGTCTATTCATCTGACAGAATTTTATGTAGCTGCTGAAAACAATAAGTAAGGGTTACACCAGTTGTCTTAGAAGCAATTCCATGAATATCATTGAGGGGAAAAAAATAGGATGTTAAGTATGTGAAATATATTATTTCTAAGAAGAATCAGTGGTTATTCCTGCCACCTCTCCCCCCACCCCCAAAAGAAAAACCCAAACCAAACCAAACACCAAATCTAAATATATTCATGTGTCACTTAATGATGGGAATATGTTCTGAGAAGTGTGTCATTAGGAGATTTTGTCTTTGTCTGAACATCATAGAATGTATTTACCCAAACCTACATGGTATAGCCTACCACACACCTAGGCTGTATGGTATAGTATGGCTTCTAGGCTATACACCTGTACAACATATTACTGTACTGAATACTGTAGGCAATTGTAACACAGTGTATTTGTATATGTAAATAGAAAAGGTACTTACAAATACAGTATTATAATGTTATGGGACCACTGTCATATATGAGGTCTGTCATTGACCGAAACGTCACTATGTGGTGCAAGACTGTACATCTGCGTAGGAACACAAAAGTATGGAGAAAATGTGAAAGACAAAAGGTCAAGGATTGCAAACTATGGCCCAAAGGCCAAATCTGGCCCACTGCCTGATATTGTAAATAATGTTTTATTGGAACACAGTCATGCTCTTTTGTTTACATATTGTCCACGGCTATTTTCACGTTATGATGACTGAGTTGAATAGCTGCAATGAAGACTGTATGGCCCGTAAAGCCATAAATATTTACTGTCTGGCTCTTTACTGAAAAATGTTTGCCAATCCCTACACTGGGTATTCAGCATAGGGACTGGTCAGTTAGCTCAGTGGATTCGAGTGTGGTGTTATAACACCAAGGTCAAGGGCTCAGATCCCTGTACTGGCCGGCCGCCAATAAATAAATAAATAAATACATACATAAAACAGTTATTTAAAAAAGGTAAAATAAAGATTACAATACGTCTGCAATGTGAACTACCATCAATAACAAGGTGGATAAGATCTAGATGTAATAACATGAAAAAATGTCCACAATACAAAAGTGGAAAATAGTAAATTGCAGTATATAAAGTCTGATTCCATTTTTGTAAAAAGAAAACTATATGAATTTGTAGGATGACTTGTAAATTTACTAAAACACATCTGCAGGCATATATACCCAACAGTTAATGGTGGTTATGTCAGAAGAGATCCACTTTTTAAAAATGTAATTTAATTTAATTTAACTTTTAAAATTTTACTTCTCAATATACATTGTAGTTGATTCCACAAAAATTCCTTGAACTATTTAAGTCAAGTGAACAGATATGATGTGGGGGGCGGGGAGGAGAGGGGGTGAAGAGGAACGGGTAAAGGGGCATGAAAATCCACTTTTTATTTTACATACTTCAGTGTTATTTTAATATCTTGTAATAAGTACATTGATTACTTTTGCAATTAAAAATAAAACCAACAAAGGAAAAAAAAAGTCACAGGAAACCCAAATCCAGAAGCATATAAAGGTGACTGGAGAGGTTAAATTTGTTGAGAGTGGTTCTTATACCTCTTCAGAATCCCTAAATGCCAGGGCTGAGGCCTGGCTGACACACAGTAGGTGCTCATCAAATGCAGGATGACTGCATGAACAGGTGTGGAAGAAAATGAGTAATGCAGCAAAAGAAAAGAAAAGGAAAAAAACCACCTTCCTCTGTTCCTCCAGCAGGCACCAGGAAATCAGCCCAGGCTGGGCGCGTGCCACGGGGTGTGCTGACGTTCCGCTGTGACCTTTGTGATAACCAAAGGTGCTGTTCACGCCTCTTCCCACCCCCACGGCAAGGCAAATACACACACGTATCTAGGGCAAGTCCCTGCCTAACATGCCCGGCCTGCAGACTCACCCGGCCTCCCCGCACACACCTCGTGGAGAACTTAGTGCTACCAGAACCCATTTCCCCTCCGATCGGTTCACGGTGGAGGTGAACTCACGGCTCAGTTCAAGGCCAAGGATGAGAGCACGAGGGGAGGTGGCTCTGGGTGTTGCTGGCTTTGAGGAGCGACGCACAGGCTCTGTTTCTCCAGTTGCTCACCAGCTCCAAGGAAGGAGCGTCTGTTTCTGCCGCTGCAGTTGTATTTACAGAGGTTGCTCACCAGCGTGGTATGTGTGGAGAGAGGCAGCCTAAAAATCATATTACTGTGTTCCCTCAAAGAGAGCTAGCTGCCAGGAGCCTGTCTGCTACGCAAATCTTTTGTCCATAAACCACAAGTCAAAATGAGTTGGAATTTAGAGAGAAACACAGCTGTGTGGGTTGAGAGATTGCTCCTTTACCGTAAGCTCCTGAATTTACTGATTTCATTTTTCTTAATTGCTCTTCTTCCTTCCTCCCTCTCTCTTTCTCTCCTTCCACAAATATTTATTGAACATTAACTATATGCTGAGCATTGGTCCAGGGTTGGGGGATGGAACATAAACAAAACAAAGTCTCAGCCTTCCTGGAGTTGACGTTCTAGCAGGGGAGACAATGAAAGGGGGGGGCACATGAATATTCATGACAGATGAACCAGGGAAGGCCTCTGGGAGGAGGTGATATTTGAGCAGACACTTAAGCAAGTGACATGGAGGGGAGGCAAGGAAGAGCAACCAGGCAGAGCAGCTTGTGCAAAGGCCGTGAGGTGGAAACGAGCCAGTGTCTGAAGAACAGAAAGAATATCATGGTTGCAATGTGGTGACGGCAATAGGAATAGGAGAGCACATCCGAGAAGTAGCCAGGGCTGGGTCACACAGGGCCTTGTAGGCCCAGATAAGGCTGAGTATAATGGAACTGACTGGAAGGTTTTGAATAGGAGAGTGACATGATTATTCCTAACGAGAGCTTCTTTGTTCTAACTTCTTCATGCAATCCATGCCTATTGAAGGAAATTTAGAAACCACAGAAAAAAAAAAAAAAAGGAAGGGAATATGCCACCCATCATCTTAGTGTCTATGCTGGTGGCTGTTAAATGGGGTGATTTTTACCTCTCAGGGGACACTAGGAATGTCCAGAGACATTTTTGGTTGTCATAACTAGGGGGATGTTGTTACTGGCATCCATTAGGTAGAGACCAGAGACACTGCTAAACATCCTATAATGCACAGCACAGCCCCCCACAACAAAGAATCATTGGACCCCAAATGTCATTACTGCAGAGGTTCATAAGCTCTGTTCTCAGTCAATGTTTCGGGACATTTCCTCTACTCTCAACTTCATCTTTTTTTTTTTTTGGTGGCTGGCCAGTATGGGGCATTCATTCTTTTTTTTTTTTCTTTCTTTTTTAGATTTGGTTTAATATTCAAGAATATGATTCTCCACCGAGATAGATTTTGATGTTACCATATTCATTCTTATATACATTTATTTTTAATGTACGTGAGCTCCTACTTAATATTTTATGCTGATGCTTTCTTTCCATTGAATATGAAAGAAAATAACCATTCCCCAAGATTTTTTAAAGATACTACCTATGATGGTATCACATCCCTCAGGGCTGAGGTACTGTAACTGGGTTAATGTAGTGTGGTGGTTATGGACACAGCTTCTGGCCACCTCTACCAGCTGGATTAACTTGGGGAATCCCTTAGACCTGTGACCCCAGTGTCCCCATGTGTAATGCAGGGTTAACAGAACAACTGCCTCAGAGGGTCGTCATGAAGACTAAATGACCTAGTATATGTAAAGCATCAAACTGGCACATGCTAAGTATTATAGGATCATTTAGCTATTGTGGTTACTTGAGTATCTCCCGTGTGCTTTTTCCAAGTTTTAATACTACAAATATTGTTGTTAAAAATATTTTTCAAAATAGATTTCTAGGACTTCAAACACCGTGTCTCTTATAGTGGGATGACATTTGAAAACTGAACTACAGGAACCAGGCAAAACTGAACCTGGTGAAACACAAACACTGATGAAGTCTCATTTCCTGTGCATTCAGATGTAGTGACTCCTCCTTCACCTTCATTCCCCTGGGGAAATGCCTTAAGTTTTGCATGTTAAAATAACTGGGAATGCCACCTCTTACATAAAACATCCTTAGGAGGCCCTGCTGAGGATGCCCTGGGTGGAGGTCGGGAGGCGACAGTGGGCTGGACACATAGGATTCAGCCCACTCTTTGGGTTCCTGCCCTGCGGAAGAAGAGCTCTGGGTGGAAGGTGGCTGGGAAGGGGACCAAGGCTTTACTTTTCCTTTGCACACTGTCTCTGGGCTCGACAGAAGCTCCAGGGAAATGTCAATCTCCCTGCATTCTGGTGAGTTGTTGCCCACCCCTGCACTGTTAAGCATGGGAACAAGAATACCACCTAGTATGAACACAGAGCTGCACAAAGTAGTTGCTCAACAAACCCTCATTGAATGACTGAATGAGTGGTCAAGGAACACACAGCTCTATATGTTCACCACACTGACTTCTCAGTGGCCATTAAATGAGGCAGCTCCTACTTCACTCAGAGTCAAATGCAAAGAGCCGAGCACGGCCTACAAGACTCTGCATGCTCTGGCCCCTGACTTCTGGACCTCAGCTCTTGCCACTGTCCCCTCCCCTCAAGCTGGCCTCCTCATTGACTCTCCAGCCCCATCTGCCACCGTCCCCTCACTGCCTGCCTGGGGTGCTCCTCTTTTAGACATGCCCCATGGCTCCTCTGGCAGAGAGGCCTCCCCAACCACCCCATCTGAAAGAGACCCCCCCGCCATCCCTGTTCTGCTGTCCTTCATGATTTTTCTCCACAGAAATTCTCCTTCCCTGACCCATTACATATACCTTTGGGTGACTGTTTCATCTTTGTCTTTCCCCTTTGGAAACTAAGATTCATAAAGATAGAGACTTGTTGACTTTCAGCACTAATAGTATTGCCTGGTAAACAGTAGATGCTCAATAAATATTTGTTAAGAGAAATGAAGAAGGAGGGAGGGAGGGAAACTAACAATCTCAGGAAGGTGGCAGAATGGAGAATCCTACAAGAGGCTGCGATGCTTCTGAACTTTTCTCCAGACACCTCTATTATCCCTGTTTTACAAAAGACATTTAGGCTCCAAGAGGTCGAACCAGGCCCATCTGACCCTGAAGCCCACACTCTCACCTGCTATACTCTCCCACGAGGGCCACAGATTAGTAACCGGAGGTCCAGAGAAGGGAAGTCACCTGTACAAGATCCCACAGCCAGTTAGCAGATGAGCTGGAAGGGGATCCGAGTCCTCTGACTCATAAGGGCAGTTGTGGAGAGGAACACAGCCTGGGATGTTGTGGGAACTTCTGTTTAATCCTGGGTGACCAGTAGGTATTCTTCTGATTGTCCAACAGACCCAGGATATAGATCATAACTGGTGTTAGTCAAAGTTCAGCTGCAGAAAGTAAAACCAACTACAGCTAGTATAAGCAGGAAAGGGTTAATTAAGGCTAGTAAATGACTTAGAGAATTACTGGGGAGACTGAGGACACAGACACTGGGATAAGCTACAGGGAATGCCAAAGCTACACCACAGAACTTGTCACAAGAGAGCCACTACACCTTCTGAGACCAGGAAGCTGCTGGTTTTAGAACCACTCCCTGCATGAAGGACAAATCGTGGATACCACTATCAGGAAATCACTGATGCCAGCTTCGTGACCTTATTGCACTTGCCAGAGTCCTCACAAGCAAAGAGGATGCCCGGTGCCCTGTGTCGCAGATGCTATCATGGCCCTGCCCAAATCCCTTTGGCAAGTACCATTTCTAAGAAAACCAGTCCAATTTCCAAATGCCAGCAAGTGCAGTGTTTTGCCTGAGGACTTCCTCTGCATCCACAGTAGGACTGCACTTCATCACCCTATTTAAACTTATGGGCACGTGAGCTTCCTTAACCCAAGAAGAGTTAAAGGAAGTGGTGAGTGTCCCTCTGGACAAACACTTAGAGAGTCACTGTGTGATATTCTGTAGCTCCAGGATCCTCAGACATGGAGCAGGAGCAATAAGTAAATGTCTGTTGACTTAAGTCACTCAAATTTGGGGTTATTTGTTACCACAGCATCATCAAGCTGATCCTGACTGATGTTGATAGAAAACATGAGAGTTTATCACATATAGTAAGGGTATCCTTGAAACTTTCAGTTATGTATGTGTTTTGTGTGGTATGTGAGGGTGGGGGATGTCTGTGTGTATGCAGTTTTCTGGATATCATTACAAGGTTCAATATAAAATACGTTTCTTACTGAGGAACATGGTGAAAAATTGCTTAAAACAGTGTTCTAGAACTTTGGGGAAAACTTAGAGTCTTGACAATAATACCTACAGTATTTGAAAGACTAGATAAAAGAAATCAGGAGAACAGGTTTAAGAAGATTAATTCGGAGGGGCTATTTTTAATGTTCTTCATGTACATGAAAAAAAGACTATTTTTCAGCCAGCCATCCTCCAACTCTGTAGGGCTGGGGTCAGCAAACATTTCCTGAAAAAGGCTAGATAGTATTTTACTAGGTAGTAAATATTTTAGGCTTTGGGGGCCACAACTACGCAACTCTGTGGTAGAGGAAAAGCAGCCATAGACAATACACAAGTGAATGGGCATGACTGTGTTCCAATAAAACTTTATATACAAAATAGGCAACTGGCCAAAATACAGGGCCTCAGTTTGCCAAGCCCCGCTCTAGGGGGTCAAACAAAAAAGAAGCAACAGGCAATAAGAAGGACTTACATTTTAGATCTATGGAAGATCTAAAAGGAAGATCCTATTAGAAGGACAAAATCCCATTATGTACAATGGGAGTCAGTAAACTATGGACCATGGGCCAAATTCTGGCTGCTGTCTATTTTTGCAAATAAAGTTTTATTCATTTATGTACTGTCTATGGCTGCTTTCACATGATGACAGCAGAGTTGAGTAGTTACGACAGAGACCATCTGGGCCAAAAGCCTAAAATATTTACTATCTGGGTCTTTACAGAAAATGTTGGCTGGCCCCTGACCTACATGGCCTCTTGCTCATGTGCAGGCTCGAGTTCAAACAATGGTGTTTAGGGGCTTAGGGTGAACCCAGGGCCATAACCAGAAACACCCTTAGAACAACAAGAGAGCCCCAAGCAGAATGATATTTTTAATAAATAGGGCAAAAGCTAAAAAAAGAATCAAAGTAACCTCTGGCCCTGCACCCTGGAGAGATTTTGACCACAGTGATGCTTAAGAAATGAGTTCACAGCTCAGACGTGCTCCATAAATGTTAAAATAACAAGAACAATAAATAGTAATAAAACAGAAAGCCATGCATCCCGTCTCCATGGCAAGACCTCCCAGGGTTTGCAGCATAGAAGTAGGGAGGAGGCAGCCATGTCACTGATGGCCAGTCTTGAGAGAGGTTCTGATGGCACTGCAGGGACCCAATGGCTGAGGTCTAGAGGAGGAAGAAGTTCAAATACAAGCAGGCACTGGAAGAGAATAACGTGGGCCATTGAGGCTCTAACTTCCACCAAGAAAGGGGACCCAGATCCTGAGGTCAACACTTATTCTCAAGACCCTCAAAGAGTGCTTAGGGTCTCTGTGCCAGACCCACCTGAGTTCCATGTCAGTCCTCGTCCCAAGCACACATGATTCCCAGTGCCATTCTGCAAGCCAAACTGAGCCAGCTCAGTGTCTTCTGCACTGAGCCCTCACCAAGCCCACTGTCAACAGCTCATGGGTTGGGTGGGTTGTCCAGAATCTCCACCCTCTGCAGCAAAGTGCCATGGAAGGTTTGAAAAGCTAACCCAAGCCCCAAATCATCCTATCAAGAGGTTGTTACAAAAGCTGACTAGGCAGATAGGAGTAACGATGCATTCCCTTCCTGCAACACACCCAGCAGGGCCCAGCAGGCCGCAGAGGTGAAAGGCAGATCCCGTCCAAAATCATCAAATACCCTAACGATGACTGTAGGCGAGTCCTGAAAAGTCTAAACAAACCCCAGCTTCCCAAGTCTCCAAAGAGCCCTGGAGAGTGTAGATTACGGTAACAGCATTCACAGCAGCTTGTATTTCTGCAGGGCTCCGAGGGTTTAGCAAATGCCACGTCGCATGTCTGTGGGAATTCAGCAGGCGTCAGGCAGAAGAATTCCCTTTTACAGGACAGAAACACTGAGGTATAGGAGAGGTTGCGCAGCTCCCCGAGACCTTAGAATTGGTTAAAAACAGGGAGCTTGAGCTTTCTAAAAATCCATTAGACAGTCATTGAGTGTCTGACCATGCTGGCTCGATGTGGCAAACTCTAAAATAGCACTTTCAAAATGCCAGGCACTGTTCCGATCATTTTCTATAGAAGTTCTCATTTAACTCACAATACCCCTATGATGCAGGTACTATAATTACTCCCATTCTACAGATGAGGAAACTGAGGTTTCAAGAGGCTAAGGCCACCCAGATAGAGGAGGGACCTTCCTACTGCTGACTGCAGGGGGCATGTTCTTTTTAAAGAGCCAAATGAATTGCCAGGAGGTGGTGGATGTAGCATCCTCACCTTTTATGCTCCTCTCCTTTTCCATCTGGTCCCTCTTCTCAGTATACAGAAGGCAGGGATGAGGTAAGATTCGAGACATGCACAGAGCAAACATTTTCGGAGCACTAAGTACATGCCAGGTCCTACTGAGAACGTCACAGCAAAAAGCTTATTGAGTCTTTCCAACAGTACTGTGGAGCAGATACTATTTTCTCCCGTCTCAGAGATGAGGGTGTTCCGGTTGAGAAAGTCCCTGCAGATGCAGTGCCACCAGCTGCTTGCCGTGCAGTGCCAGCGCCAACACACTCGGCATCTTCCTCCTCCTCCCCAACTCCTCATCCCGACACTCTGAACAGGCCCCGCACCCTTCCTGCCCAGGTGAGGAAGCCCAGGCTGCAATGGCCCTGAAGCCAGTGCAGTCCTTACAAACCTGCCATGGAGCCTGAGATGCCCAGCACTGGAAGGGACCTTTGGGCATCCCGTCCCCAACTCCATCCCTTGGCCTGAGGGCTGGATCAAGTCTCCTGTCACAGGAGCCTAGGGATGGGACCCTTCCTGCTTGGCCCCATGGACCACAACACGCCCTCCTTTCCCAGAGGAACAGGGCACACACTTGCCTCCCTCTGTCTCAGCCATTCCTGCGGCTCCCCAGAGCCAGCCAGAGGGGACAGGCCAGGAGGAGGATCTCAGTCAAGCTGGAGCCGCTTAGGGTCCAGTGTTGGGCGGCTCCGAGCTAACCCCGGGAGCCTTCAGCATCCACCCTGCTTGTTTTTGGCTCAAGTCAAATCCCTGCAGTTGAGAGAAAAGGCGTCTTTTTAATGAGAAAGAAAGAGAGAGAGAGGGAGGGAGAGAAACAGAAAGAGAGAGAGGGGGCAGGAAAAGATAAAAATAAAATGTGGGAGGGCTGCAAGCCGTGGAGAGCTTCTTTCACAGAACAGCATTTTGATGAATCACACACAAATGGGGCGACAACACGTGGATTAAGTTTCCCTTAAAATTCTTACAGCTTTGGAACTTAACGAGGCGGGGACACCGGCGGGCTTCCTGTGTACTCTTCGCTGCCATCCTCTTTGTTTGGGTAAGTGTCATGCTTGAAATCCTTCAGGGAGAAAATGGTTTGAATTGGAAGAAATACATGCCGAGCACAGGAGAGCCAGCCTCCCGGGCAAACCTTCCTGCCCGAATCCCAGATCTGAGATCCCCTGTGCCCCCTCGTTGTCATTCATTCAACAGCCAACAACAGTTCCCAGGGCCCAGGGAAGGCCATGCCCCGGGCCAGCAGGCACTTTGGTGTATTTTTCTCATCAGCTCTCCCTGGCTAGCCTGTGAGGTATATATCTTCTCTCCATGCTGAGAGAAGCTGTTCACTTAGTCATTCGACACACACGAGTGCTTACTGTTTTCTGGCACCATGTTAAAGCCAGTATTCTACGTCAGCATTTCTACTGATGCTGTGGACACCATGGCTGGATAACTCTTTGTTGTGGGGACTGTCCTGTGCATTGCAGGATGTTTAGCATATCTCTGGCCTCGCCCCACTAGATGCCTGTAGCACACCTCCCCTCTAGCTGTGACAACCAAAAATGTCTGTGGATGTTGTCAAATGTCCCCCAGGGGACAAAGTTGTCCCAGTTGTGAGCCACTGCCCCAACTAACTGGATTAAATCAGGGAATCCTCCCTGGGAGGAGGTCTATTGGCATCCTCACTTTACAGATGAGGGGACCCAGCTTGGAGAGGATCAGTAGCTTGCCTTGCCCAAGGCCACACAGCTAGTGTCAGAGAGGGGGACACAAACCCAGGGAGTCTCACTCCAGCCCGGGTGTGTAACTCCTCCCAAGCTTGACCACATGGGTAAATATCTTTGAGGCTGCACAGCTGGTTGCTGAGGGCCTTTGAGGTGTTTCCTTTTGGGGTTGGGTTCATGCACAACACAACTACATGAAAACTGTCCCCAAATGTCAGTGGACCCATACCCCAGCCCTTATCTCTTCTCTAAGAGGTCTTTCTGTTACCAAATAGTGCCTTTCCTTAGAGTGCCCACTGCCCCCCCCTTGGCCAGGAGCATTGGTAATAGAAAGAATGTTAATAAAAGCCTAGTAACAAGCACTTTGTGATTGACAAGCACTTTCATAATGCTGAGAACTGCCTATCATGTACTCACCACTTGCTGAGCTCCAAGGCTTTTACTGTATTTCATCTAATCCTCAGGACAAGCCTTTGAGGTAAGGTATGAGCATCTCCATGATACAATGAGGAAACTGAGGCACTGAGAGGAGAGGTAACTTGCCCAGGGCTCACAGTGGGTAGGTGGCAGAGCCTGCACTCAACCACTGTGCTAAACTGCTTCTCTTAATCGTGTTTACTGAAGTCTGGGCACTTTACACATAGTAATGCATTTAATTTCTCACAATAGCCCTAGCAGATACATATTATCATCCCCCTATTTTACAGATTTAGAAGTGAGCCCCAGAAAGATTAAGGAGGCTGCTCATGGCTTTACAGCTAAGGAGGTGTAGAATAAGGATTTGACTTAGGAGTTTGGTTCTGTCGTTGGTAACCTGCATCATCTCATCAAATCCTTCCAGCTCCTCTGTGTAGTGGGGCTGTGCCCATTTTACAGAAGAGATACACGAGAGAGTGGGTGACTTGCCTGAGGTCAGAAGCTCTCAGGGGCAAAGCTAGGATTTGAACATGTGTCTGTGAGATTCCAAGGCACAGCTCTTCCCGCTGCACCATCCAGCATGCAGGTCTTCTTGGTGGTGTCCCGAGGAGTCAACACACCTTCACAGCCAGCAGGCTTGGGGCTTTGAAACACGGGACGTCTTATGCAACTCCCCCTGCTTATTTTGCAGTTGTTTCCGCATTTATACTAAAGCAGAAAGGCAGAAATGGCACTTCCAGGTGGTGAGACAGATGGCAAATCAGGAGGCTGAGGAGCCGGCAGACAAACCTTTCACCCCAGGGTCACTGACTCTGCTCCACAGGTCACCCGTGGCCAGCAGACACCGTCCCCCTCAACAGCTGTTGGGGTCTTGCCCATGAGAGGCCTGGGGGTACTCAGGCCTGGTCAGCAGGAGACAGCTGGCCACAGCCCCCAGTGCCACCAGCTCCCTGGAGCTCTCCCCACCCATCCCTCAGCCGGCCTGTAGCCTTGCCCTCCCAGAGTCCCTTGCTTGGGCCTGGCCACCCTCACGGAACAAAGCATTTTACCCCTCAGCGTCAAGGGGCCCAGAGACCCAGGTCTGCGTCCTGGCTAGATGGATGACCTCTGTGCCTTTTCTTATACACCCTTATCGTTTGAGTTTTGTATCCTCCCATACTGTGTGGCCTCAGTCATTGCTGCTGTTTCACTATCACTTATTTTTTATTAGCAATAGTGGTATTAACAGAGTGGTTAAGAATGTGGGCTCTGGATCCAGACACGCAGGGTCTGAATCAGGGCTCTCCACTTAAGACCAAAGCAATCCTGAGCAAATGATTTAAGCTCCCTGTGCTTCTGTGTCCTCATCTGTACAACTGTTCAGCATGATACTGACCTCAAGGGCAGGTAGGACTATCGTACGATCTGCCATGTGAAAAGCACTTACAGCCACACCTGGCACATAGTCACTGTTCAGTAAGTGTTAGCTGTTACTATCATTAACCTGTGTTTCTGACATTCTGTGTAGGAAGCTCTCCTCTATTTATTGACAGTCATGCGTCGCTTAATGACGGATACGTCCTCAGACATGCGTCGTTAGGCGATTTTGTCATTGTGAACATCATAGAGTGTACTTATACAAACCTAGATGGTAAAGTCCACTACACACCTAGGCTCTATGGTATGGCCTATGGCTCGTAGGCTACACACCAGTACAGCACGTTACTGCACTGAACACTGTAGGCAATTGTAACATAGTGGTATTTGTGCATATAAACATATCTGAGCCTAGAAAGGTATAGTAAAAATATGGTATAAAAGATAAAAAATGGTCCACCTATACAGGGCAGTTATGCAATGGAGCTTGCAGGACTGGAAGCTGCTCTGGGTGAGTCAGCGAGTGAGTGGCGAGAGAATGCGAAGGCCTAGGACGTTACTGTGTGCTACTGCAGAGTTTATAACACTGTATGTGTAGGCTACACTAAATTTATTAAGAAATAAAGTAATTGGGCTATGATGTTATGACAGTTACGACATCACTGCATGATAGGAATTTTTAGCTTCATTGTAATCTTATGGGACCATCGTCATATTTGCTGTCTTGTCACTGACTGAAACGCCATTATGTGGTGCATGACTTTATCCATATTTTAAAATTTGGGTGAATTTTTCAAAGGCCAGATCAAGCCTTTCTTCCTCCAAGAAGATTTGTGAGATACCCAGGTGGGCATATTATACTTCTTATGTATCTCTGCAAAGTCTTTGGACAATCTGGGGCTCACAGACGGTCCTTCATCCAATAATTATTGAGCACTTACTACATACCCAATACTTTCTCTATGCTTAACGTGCCTTATCTTATTATACTCTCTCAGCTGTATGTTTTAATAATACACTCATTTTATGGATGAGGAAACTGAGGCTTAGAGAGGTTAAATGACTTATCCAAGGTCACAGCAACAGTAAGTGGCATAGCTGGAACTTGATGAACTTCCAGGGGATGATCAAACCCATCATGGAGGGTAAGAGGGCTAGAGTTTTTGCTGCACCATCTCTCAGACTGTTATAAATAGAGGGCAGAAAACAAGGAACCCTAATTCCTAAGAATATCAGTTCTGCTTTCCCCTAGCAAGTTTCTGCTGCGAACAAATTAGTTACTGTGCTAAGCTTGCAGTAAATCACACTCCTTCTCTAGAAAATGCGTGTATTAGTCAGGATCCTTTCTGTTGCAAATAGGAAACTGAGCTCAAATTGTTTTAAATAAAGAAGGGAACTCATTGACTCACATTACTGGAAACCTTTGGCGGAGTTAGCTTCAGATGTTGCTTGATCAAGAGGTTGAAAAAATAAAGTCATCACCTCTCTCTCTCTCTCTGTTTTGTTTTCTTCCCTGTCGGCCTCATTCTCAGACAGCCTCTCCCACAAGCTGTTGACAAGGATGGCTCCCAGAGCATTCGACCTGACCCCTACCAGCTCTTTATCCCTAGTGGTAGGATAGTACCTTTTTTTCTAATAGTACCAGCTAAAATCCAGGAGTTATTCTGATTGTCCCAGCTTGGGTCATGTGCCCATCTCCGAACCAATCACTGTCACCAGGGTGGTGCTTTGCACTTATTGGCTGGATCTCAGCCATAGGCCCACGTGTGGCTGGGGGATTGGGATCAGTCCCTCCTATGGGACCCCATGGTATTCTGTATGCTCCCTTGTTAGCAGCGGCATTATCACAGCAAACAGTAAGTCCTTACATGACTGTCTGTTCTCCCAGAGGGTGGTACAGGACAGCAATTAAAAAGGCAGACTCAACAATGTCACCTATGCAATATTCCCAGCAAAAATGTTCACCCTGAATAATCATGAAGCAACATCAAATACACCCAGATTGAAAACATTCTGCAAAATAACAGGCCTGGATTCTTCGAAAAATACCAATGTTTTGAAAGACAAAACACACACAAACAAAAACAACTAAGGAACTGTCCCAGATTAAAAAAGACTAAAGAGACACAACCAGTAAACAGCACACAGGGTTCTAGGCCAGATCCTACATTAAAGAAAAAAACTGAAAAAAAGGGCACTATTGAGATAATTGGGGAAATTTGAATATGGAGTTAAGTGTTAGTAGTTGAAGTTGAATCAATCCATTTCTGTTGCTTATAACAGAATACCTGAAACTGTGTAATTTATAAAGAAATGAAATTTATTTCTTATAGTTTTGGAGGCTGGGAAGTCCATGGTCCAGGAGACACATCTGAGAGCTTTCTCCTGGGTGGGAACTCTCTCTACAGGGTCCCATGGTGACCAGGGTGTCACATGACGAGAATGGGCTAAGCAAGAGAGAGCTAACTTGCTCACTCGCTCTCTTTATAAAACCATCAGAACCAAGCCCATTACTCCATGAATGGATCAGTTCATTGACGAGGGCACAGTCCTCACAATCTAATCACCTCTTAAAGGCCCCATCTTTCAAATGCCATAATTAGATTTCTTATCCTCTTAACATTTTTACAATGGAGAGCAAGTTTCTAATACACGAACTTTTGGGGGACACATTTGACCAATAGCAGTGGCACAGTATTAATAATGAATGCCCTGAGTGAGATAATAGTATAGGGGTTTTGCAGGAGAATGTCCTTGTTCTTAGGAGTGGTAACCAGCATCCAAGCTGCCCCAGTGATCTCTGCTTCCTAGTTTCCACGCCCCTGTGTAGTCCCTTCCCACTCTGTACCAGGGTTGGTCTGTGTGATCAATAAAATATGGCAGAAGAGATGATGTGTTATTTCTGAGATTAGGTTATAAAAGACTGTAGTTTCCATCTTGGCTTCTCTTTCTCTCTCTCTCATCATTCACTTTGAGAAAAGCCAGCTGACATGTAATGAGCAGCCCTAAAAAGAGGCCCATGCAGAGAGGAACTGAGACCTCCAGCAACAGCCACATGTGGGAGCTCATTCATGCCAGACACGAACCCAGCCCTAGCTGACACCTTGGTCACAGCCTCATCAGAGACCCTGAGCAGAGCATCCAGCTCAGTGGCTCCTAGATTCCTGTCCCACAGCAACTATGATATAATAAATATTTGTTTTTCAAGCCATTAAATGTTGGGGTGATTTGTTATGCAGCAATAGACTACACATGCTGAAGTATTTAGGGGGGAAGAATCAGGGTGTCTGCAAGTAACTTCAAATGGTTCTGCAAAACTTTACAGAGAAAGAGAGTGACAAAGCAAATGCAGCAAACTTGCAACAACTGCGTTTTTGTGAGTCCACATAACAGGTGTATGACGTTCATCATCACTCATTGTACTATACTGGTAAGTTTTTGTAGGTCTGATATTTTCTAAATAAAAAGACTTTGGAGTCATGCTGCCTGGGTTTGAATCTGGACTTTACTTACCAACAGTGTGCCTTTGGGGTTACTTAACCTCTCTGTGCCTCGGTTTCTGCATCTCTATAATGGGGATGAAAATAGCACCTATCTTCTAGGATTGTGGCAATGATTAAATGAATTCATGTACTTAAATTCATAGCTCTTAAACCAGAGCATGGCTCCCCGGAAGAGTCAGCTTTTCTACATCACGCGCACTGTGAACCCTCTGAGCCTGGCACAGAGAGCTGCAAATAGTAAGTCCACAGGAAATATTTGGAGAATGAATGAATGAGTTTTCTAACCACTGGTTCGAAGGCTTCTCTCGGTTTTGAAGAGTTCCTCTGTTAGCTAATGTGGCCAGAAAAATCTCTCAGGAATTCAAGAATTCTGAATTGCTTTGCTGGAAGCATGTCTTGAAAGGTTAGATTAAAAAAGGAAAAAAAAAAAAAAAAAAAAATCAAGGCATGATGAAATATGTGCACTGGACTCCCAAGCCAGAAAACCAAGAAGAAACAGACAATTACAGATTTCTATTGCAAAGAACAGGGGCCACTCTCTAGACTGGCTTTTCTGTGTGCCAGGCAGAACATTGTCACCAATCCTGAAAGAAAAGTCTGTATAAGGTAATGGTAACTGATCCTTACCAAGTCTGTCCACTGTCCCAAGCTCTGTTCCAACTGCATTACATCTAGTAATTCGTTTAATCCTTACATCAACCCTAGAAACTAGTACTGTTACTCTTTCCATTGTACAGACCAGGCACAGAGAAGTGAAACTTGCTTAATATCACACAGCTTAGAAAGTTGTAATCTCAGGCAGTCTCAGATCAAATCCTTGTAAATTAAAAATGTGTAACGATTATAAACTCCTATTCTCCATGAAGATCCTCTCAGAGATTCGTGTACATGAGTTCAACCCCAATGCCCCAACCAGCAGAGATTTTTTTTTTCCTTCTGAAATGTAAGCTAGATACGTTTGTACTTTTAATATACACACAGGATTTATTACTTTGCAATCAAACGGCTCCAGAGCAGTGTTTTTTTCTTCACCCAGAAAGATTGTCATAAATTAAAACGGCTCCCCATTCCGGTCGGCACTTAGCAGGGCCACTTAAGATCACTTTGGACTTTGCCCTCAACTGACCTTTCCAAACCACTTTCCAGGCATCACTGTTTCCGGGACCCAAGCAGGGTTGATCACAAGAGCTTTGCTCTTGTAAATGGAGCCACAAAGTATTCCAGGCACTGTGAGGGATGTGGGTGGAGAAATCCCCAAGTCACAAAACCAAAACGCCAGATGGAGTCACATTCTAGGAGCTACAGAACAGTCAGGGGAAGTGGGGGACACCCCTCTTGTCATCCCGGGAGAAGTGGGTCAGGGAGAGGAGCCAGCCTCCTTCTCCTGTCCTGCTTTGAGAGGGCTTTGGGCAGTTTTCCTCAACTGATATCGTTTCACTACACCCAGGGAGCAATATTTAATATCCATGTGTTCTGGGAGAAAGGCACTGCCTTTACAGGAGGAAATTGTGGCCCTTTTGTCCCCCAAACCAAATGCCATCTTTTTCCCTCAAAGTATCTGATAGGATAATGATGATGATACTGATAATAGCCACCATTTAATAAGCCCTTCATCTCAATTTTCACTGTCATCCTTACTCATTAATAATATACTACTACTAAATAATAATATTAATTAATTATATTAAATAATGATATCAATTATATTACAATATAATGTAATCTATATTATATTAATATAATATATTACAGCATAATATTATAAATTAAAAATAAATAATATTTATTTATTTGACATTTATTGAGAACTTACTATGTGCCAGGAACACTTCTGGGTACTTAACATGATTTTTTAAACTCATATACTAGCCCTGTAAGCAGGTACTAGTATTAGCCCCATTTTCACATGAGAATTCTGAGGCACAGGAGGTAATGTCATTTGCCCAAGGTCACATGGCCACTGTGGGGTTTACCACTCCACTAAGGTACATGGTATCATGGTCACCGTTTTCCAAGAAAGGAAGACGAGTATCAGGAGGTGCCATGCCTGAAAGACAGTCATGGTAGTAATAGTAATTAACAACACTGTCATTTATTGAGTACTTCTTAAATGCCAGGCACTGAGCCAAGCACTTTGTGAGCACTGTCCCATTTAATCCTCATGACAACTCCATGAGGTAGGTGCCGTCACAAAGCCATTTAATAGAGGAGACTGAGGCCAAGAGAGGTGAGGCAAGTCACACAGCTGGTACACGGGCAGCAAGGATTAAAATCTAGGCTGAGTAATTCTGTTAGTGGCAGCCTATGCAAACAGGTGCTACAAAGTTGTTCCCAGCAGGCTGCCCTGATGAGACATCAAACAAGAGCCTGGAAATCTGCTTCTGGCACTCACTCTACATAGCAAAGGTTTGGCTTTGAATAGAGCTGATGCAGGTGAAATGTGCTCCACCGCCCAGCCAAGTCTTATCCTCTCCTGCACCAGCCACCTCTCTACCTCCAGACTTAGCATCTCCAGTCTAGTCTCCTGTCCACTGCCCTAGGATATCATTAGAATATAATCATGGAATCTGTTTATTCACATAGTAGGTGCTCAGTAAATATGTGCTGGATGAATGAATAAATTCTAAAACACAAACCAGATCATAGCCCTTTCCTCTTTGAATCACTTGACATTCAAGGACTTTGGTCGTCTGGCCTCCACTCAATTCTCCAACCTTGCCCACCTACACATCTCCTGGCCCAACTCCGTGTCACGTCATGTTTCCTAAACATGTCATTTTATGCCTCTGGGTCTTTGCTCACGCTGTTCCCTCTGCCTATGATTCCCTCCCCCAATTCCAGTTCCCCCGTCCCACCTGATGAGCTCCCATTCAGTCCACACAATCAGGAACTAAGGAACTGTCTTCTTTATGAATCTAGTGGACACCTGTTGTCTGTACCTGCTCAGCATCCATCTCTTCTCTAAAGCATCCCGACTTTCTCTTGGAGAACCACTTCTACCTCATCCTCCATCCATATCCTCCTGGGGGAGCTGATCACCCCCAAGTCCAACAGAGCTGTTTATGAAGGGATAAGCACATGCCTCAAGCCTGGCCAATCAGAGTCTTGCATCATCCCTGGACCACTGCAATTGGTTCAGGGATAGACACATGTCCCAAGCCTGGCCAATCAGAGACTTGCATCATCTCTGGCCATTGTGATTGGTACGGGGATGGGCAAATGACCCAACTGGATCAGTGAGAGTCAATCCTGTGACTGGTGCGGGGAGCTATTGAAAAAGAGGAACCCTCTTTCTGCTGCCATTGCCAGCCCTCAGGATGACGAACACCTTGAGTGGCTGGGGACCACAGTGAAGAGAAAGCCTGCCCCAGCGAGAAGCAACAGAGGAAAACAGAGCCAAGAAGTATGGGTGGGTGGCAAGTAGATGGGAGAGAGAGACACTTCTTTAACACTGTTTGAGCACCTGGATACAGCCATGCCTAAAGGTGGACTTTTCACTTCTCTGAACCAATTAAATCCCTTTTGTAGTTTCAACTCCTTTGAAATTTCTTTCAATTACCACCAAAAATGCTCTCCCTAATACAGATGTTCTTGACCCCCACAAAGTGTTACTACCTCCTCCTCAGAGCATTGCTTAGCTTGATTAGAGGCCTCAACACCCTTTGCTAATAACCAGTTTAAGCATCCATCTCCTGCACTCCAACATGAAGTCTTGAGAGCATGGGCGAGGTCTTATCTTCAAATCCTCCAGCAACTAGCAATGAACCTGCTCCAGGCAGGAGTCATTACAAGTTGAGATAAATTTATTCATTTGACAATTATTTATTTATTTATTTTGTCTTTTTCTGACCGGTAAGGGGATCGCAACCCTTGGCTTGGTGTCGCCCACACCGCGCTCAGCCAGTGAGCGCACCGGCCATTCCTATATAGGATCTGAACCCGCGTAGGGAGCACCGCTGCGCTCCCAAGCGCTGCACTCTCCCGAGTGCGCCACGGCGCCGGCCCTCACAATTATTTATTGAGCACCTATGTGCCAGGCACTGTTAAAGGTATGAGAAGGAATACCTTCCTGCCTCTCATTGAGTCCCTGTAGGGGGATGGCTCTGTCCTGGTGCCCTGGTGACCTTGCATATCTCAACAAAGGCTGGATAGGCAAGGCTCAACCACAGTCCAACCCAAGTTTTGACAGAATTCCCTGTGATCCTGCCTGGGACATGGCAAGATAGCACTCCCATGAGGAGCTGTAGCAAGGCCATTTTTCATCTGCCTCCTGGTGCTGGGGCGGTATGGGACTTTCCACCTTCCCCCATCTTGGGTACAGCTGCAGACTAAACCACTTAGCTGCAGTCTAGAGTTGGTTCCTCAGTGACCCTCCACTCCTGTTGTCTGTCATCTGGCCCTTCTCATTTGGTGTCATCTTGTGGGACCAGGATGTGGGGGCTGTCACCAAGCTAATCTTGCCTGTGTTGCTGTAAAGCAATTTGGGTGTGTTGTCTCCTTATAGGCCAAATCTGTGGGCGTGTGGCCAGCTACTTAGGGACTGCATGACCACTTGGCATTCCCTCTACCTTCTTTGGATCTGATGTTCTCCTTCTGCCCCCAGCTGTTTAAGGGAGTCCCTTTCTGCCTCACCTGCCCTGAGCTAACAAGAACTGAGTCTTTACCACATGCTCAGCACAGTGCCATGCATCTAGCATGCCTTCTTTCATTTAAATCTCAAATGATCCTCTGAGGAAGGCCTGTAACATCCCATTCTATAGGGACAGAACCTGAGGTTCACAGAGAAGAAGCCCCTCGCCTACCATTAGAAGAGCTGGGGTTTAAACCCTATTCCAGAGCCCACAACTTTTAAAGCCATGTACCACTTGCTGGGGGGAGGAGGAGGTGTTGACACCAGGCTTATAGAATGGTGGTATTTAGTTACGTGGAGACTGGAAGGTGGCCATAGGGATAAAAAGAGGGTGTAGCAGGCAGAGGAAGTAGGTAGACAAAGGCATGGAGGTGGGAATCCAGGGGGCTATACAATCATTCCGTTTGGCTGATGTGCAGGAGGCCAGAAAGCAGGCTCATGGGGAGTGGGTCAGGGGGAAGGGTAGAATGAAGAATAACTGAACTATTTAATCTCATCCCCACCTCTCGAAATTCCTGAGGGGTCCCCCAGCTAGGCGCTCTGGGCAGCTCAAGGCGGCCCTGTGGCTTTCTGGCTGCCGAGCTGGCACCCTGAGTAAATTTCAGGGGATACTAGATCACAGCGCTGAGGACACAGTGTTCGAGCTATTTGTGGCCACATGAATTAATCTCTTCCATGTGCAAAGACATTTCCATAATTCTCCTGAGACTCCTATTGGTGGGGAAGGCAAATGCTTGATCAGCTTGGAAGGTTTCTCCTTGGGACACTCAAACCAAATCCGGCTACTCCTGCAGCCCGAGGTGATTGCTCAGTCGTCAGCGAAAAACCGACCCAAATTGCAACCCCAGGGCTTGACTGCAAAGAAGTGGTGTCACCAACCCAGAGATGGTGCCCTGAAGTATGTCACTGGGGTCTGTGTTCCAAGGTCTGAGTATGTGAAATGGATTTTAAAGCTTACAAATAAGAAATCAGCTCATATTTGTCAGTGCTGAGTGTCTATCTGCCAGGCACTGCTTTACCCACATTATGTCATTTAATCCTCGCAACAACCCTACCTAGAGCTACGGTCATTAGCCCCATTTTACAGAGAAGAAAACTGACTCCCAGAGAGGTTAAGTAACATGCCAGGGTTTCAGAGACTGTAAGCGGGTTGAATGAAAGCTTTTAGCTCCAGAGTCTGTGCTCTCAGCCACCACGTTACTGGCCTACTTTTAAAAATTTAATGAAATACCAGCCTTTCCTCAAAGAAGTGATTTAAAAAGATGCAATCTGCATTTTAGTGCCAGCCTAAGGTTAACTGTCAGGTCTGGGCCCAGGCCTCATTAGCTGGTGTTTAGTTGAGTTCAGTATTGAAAAGACTTGGCTCAATCCTCAGCTCTGCTACTAACAACTATGTGACTCCTTCTCTCAGCCTCAGTTTCTTCATCCATAAAATGGACATCATGACAGCTAGTGAGAGGGTGATTAATGATAATTTACATGACATACCTAGTTACATGAAGCCAGTGGTTCTCCATGGGGTGATTTTGCCTCCCTGGGGCATCTGGCAATGTCTGGAGACATTTTTGGTTGTCAGAATTTGGGGATGGGTTAGGGTACTACCAGAGTCTAGTGGGTAGAGGTCAGGGATGCTGATAAATACTCTACAATGCTCAGCCCCCAACAACAGAGAATTCTCTAGCCCCACATGTCAGCAGTGCTGAGGCTGAGAAACCCTGCAGTAGGCACTGCAAAGTGACCTCTATGGTTAGTAGTATTTCTCAGGGTCACGGTGAGGACTAGATGGGTTGATATTTCCATAAGGTCCCCAGCACAGTACGTGGCACAGCGTAAACGCTTCGAAACAGTTTGCTGTCTCCCATTCTGCCTGCCTCTCATCAAGCCCAAAATGAGGAAAGAAAAGAAAGAAGTGTCCCGTTGCTATTGTGCATTAGTTTTTCCTTTAATGTGCATCTGTGCCTTCCCTCAGTTTGTGCTAACCTACAGAATTCCTCAAAATGTATAATCCAGAAACCAAACTATGACCTTTTCAAAAACATCATCTCTCTTCCAGTTATCTTCTGGTCCTTTCTGCAGCATCATCTCCAGCCCCCCACCATCCTGCTCCTCTCCTCAGACCTCAAAGAAGTCTCATCCTGGGCAGGAGACAACTGAGCATCATACGGATAGTCTGACTTGGATCTTCATGTCAAAAAAAAAAAAAAACCCCTGACGGTCACCTTCACTGTAGAGCAAAGCAAATCACTTCACCTCTCTGAGCCTGTTTCCTCATCTCGAAGATGGGATTAATTAAACAAAATAATGTAAAAAAGCTCTTATCACAGAATTCAGTAAAGGGCAGCCATTATCTTCTGTCTTTTATTTTAAAAAGTTTTTGATTTTTATCAAAGGTCCTATAATACATGTATGTCATTTTAAAATTCATATAATAATACAAAATTGATACTTGGAAGAGAAATCTCACCTCCAGCCCAGTTCTCCAGGGCCTCCAGCTGTAGACATGTTAACTGGTCCTTCTGATAATTAACTCCATGTCTCTAAATATTGTGCTGACATGGCCATTTCTTGATGTGTCAGTTTTAGGCTTGATTTTGCACTCGCTCTGCCTATCCTGTTGCATCCAAATCAGGAGCATATTTTCCTAGAATCACAGAATCTTAGCAATGGAAGAGAGTTGGACATGATCTAATCCCAATATTTCCAGACATTTACATTTACAAACTGGTCATTCTATAAAGGTCATTTGAACACACAGTGACAGGAAGGGATGTCTCAAAGGATGGTACTTTCCATGAACCAAATTTCATTTTTCAGATTAAAACCTCACTATTCAACCTCCCTGTCCTCATCTTGCTGTGGACGGGTGTGGGAACTGGCACAGAGTGGCCCTTGCCCGTGGGCCAGGCTTTGTGAACCTCTGCCCAAGTCCTGCACCCTATCTCAAAGCCGGAATCCCTGGGTCATCACCCGGCTCTGCTTGAATGCTCCTGGGGATGGGCTGTTCACTCCTGCACAGGGCAGCCCTTGCTAAAATCCCTAACCAACGTGGAGCTGGAACTGCCCTTGCAACCTTCCATCATATGGCCCTAGACATCCCAGAGAACTCTAATGTCCTCAAAAAAGGGCTTTTTCTCAGCCCACAACCTTTTTCTCCTCCCTCACATCCTTCCGTGTCACTAAAGATTAGTCCACCAATCACACGGTGTTCCTTGTAGCCTCAAGCTGTGATTTTCCTTCTCTAAACCTTCCCCAGCTCCTTCAGAGGAGCTGCCACAGGACTGCAGGGCTTCAGACCCTCACAGAGTCAGTCCTGCCTGCCCGCTCCTCCTTTCAGCTTTAAGGAAAAAACTTTAAGTGACTTTTTTTTTTTTCTGCACAACTTATTTGTGATGGCAAAGCACGTCTCCAGGCCTCTCCCACCCCACAGTTCCCTGAGCCTGCTCCAAACCCTCAGGAACAATGCTTCCATTTTGCCATTTTCTCGCAAGTCTCTCTCCTTATGATAGTCTGCCCTTGCTAAAAGTAGCTGTTGGCAGAAGGATCCGCACTTAAAGTAGCCAGGGTGGGAGACCAGGGCCAGGACACAATGTGCTCTTGTTGGAAAGAAGAATTTGCTTGTAGTTCAGAGGTAGAGGTCCCCTGACATCAGCATAGCACTGCTTCTGGGCCACACAACCTTCTAGAATCCTGTCCATAAAGCAGTCCCCAAAAGTCACTTGCATCTGCATCTTGATACGGCACAGGAGGAAAGGGAGGTTCAACACGACGGGGCCAATCTTTCATGAGCATATGTGACATCAACAACCCAAGCATTAGTGACTTTGTACACCGGTGCTGTGTACCAGACATCACATCCAAAACAACTATCACCCTCAAGACATCTCCCCAAGGACAGAGTCCGGGAGGTGTGATGAGCCCAGGCTCTGGGATCAAACAGATGTGGCTTCCAATTCTGTTTCTGTCACTTACGGGCTGCATAAGATTTTGAACCTCTCTAAACCTCAGTCTCCTCATCTATAAAGTGGGGAACAACACTATTTACCTCACAGGGCTCAAGTGAGGATAAAGTGAGACATGTAAGGCACTCAGTGCAGCGCCTGGCACCCAGCAGGTGCTCCATAGATAGTAGGTATCATTACTATTCTCATCCCATTTACATATAAGGAAAATAAGGTTCATGAAGTTTAACAGTGGCCAAAACAGTGCTTGAGAGTTCAGAGACATGCCTTTATCTGACTGTGCTGAGGGTTTCAGCTTCCAGTTTTTTCATGAGCTCAAACTCATGTCCTGAACTCACTGAACAGAGTGATGAAGCCCGTAAGAGCAGTCTCTGAGCTAGACTGCCTGGGTTCAAATCCCACCTCCTCCACTCCAGAGCCGAGTGGTCTTGGGTGCGACATTTGACCTCTATGCTTCAGTTCCTCACCTGTAAAGTGAGAATAATCAAAGTATCTACTCCAGACAGCTGCAGGTGAGGGTAAATATACGCATAGGGCTTACAACAGTGTTTGCGGCATAGTAAATGCTACAGAAGTATTACCTGTCATTATTGTTTGTAATAATTATGTGTTCTATTGATTGAGAACCTATGTGTGCACTTTACTTCATTACTGTATTCGATCCCCACAAACTCTCAGAGTTGGGCACTACCAACACACCCATTTTATAGATGACAAAACCTGGAGGCTTTCAGAATTAAGTGACTTTCCCAAGGTCACACATTTAGTAAGGAGGTGGGCTGTGCTATGCATTCAGTGCTGAAACTGTGACACCTAACCACTGTACTACACTGCCCCCTCCCCCACTGCAGCAAGAGATCCCAGGGGGGATCATATGTCACACTTTTCACAGAGCATATGTTCTTCCTCAAGGCCTTCTACTTAGCAGAGATATAATTTTCCTGACTAAGGGAAGTGGCTTCCATAATTCCAACCCAAGCACATAGCGTCAGCTCTGCTCCCGCACTTAAATGAATTTCAGACCTTCCCATGTGTTGGCAAACTCAGCTTAGGGTAGACATGCCTGGCTAGACTTCTCTGCTACAATAAAGGAAAATGACTGCAGTTGGAGGACAGACCACTTCCTTGCCCCAGACATGGCCGTCCCATGCTTGCTCACCCATCTGCTGTGGGCCACAAGCTGACCTGCGTTTATTTATTAGTCTCAGGTATCCCATGGTCCAGGGTGTCTCCCAGAATAACTGAGAGGGAGCACCCTGAGGATAAAGAACTCAGGACACACAAAACAACAATGCGCAGCAACTAATGAACCCACAGCCACCTTGTCCCCACACTCAGGGCCTTGCACTGATTTTTAATTTAATTTTAAAATAGGTACTACATTCACATGATCCAAAAATTAAAATTATAAAGGAAAACAGTGAAAAGGTCTCATTCCTATCCCTGCCATTCCCCACAGCCACTTTCATTATTCTGATGATTAATTTTACGTGTCAATGTGACCGGGCTACAGGGAACCCAGATTAAACATTGTTTCTGGGTGTGTCTGTAAGGGTGCTTCTTAGTGAGATTAGCATTTTGCCTTGGTGGACTCAGTAAAGTACATTGCCCTGTCCAATATGATTGGGCATCATCTAACTCCATCTGATCCCTGAAGACCTGAATAGAACAAAATAGAACAGAGGGAGAAGGAATTCACAACCCCCCCCCCCTTTTTTTTGTCTCACTGCTTGAGCTGGGTATCTCGTCTCATTTTCCCCTGCCCTTTCACTGGGATTTACACCATTGGCCTCCCTGGTTCTCAGGCCTTTGGACTCGGACTGAATTATATCACCAGGCTTCCTGGGTTTCCAGGTTGCAGTGGGCAGATTGTGGGACTTCTCAGCCTCCATAATCATGTGAGCCAATCCCTTATAATAAATCTCTCTCTCTCTCTCTACACACACACACACACACACACACACACACACACACACACACACACACACACACACACATTTTCTAAAAACCCTAATACAATGAGGTTTTTGAGTTTCCTTTCAGATTTTCTTTATGTAAATAGAAGCAAATATGAATGTATATTCTTACTCACTCCACTCCTATTTTTTAACAAACAGTAGCATACTATATTACTTCCTTTTGACAATATTTTTCTTGAGATTTTTAGCAAATCAGTGCCTAGAGAGTATTGTCATTCTGAGAGTGTGTAGTATTCCATAGCATGGAATACACTATAATCTATGTAACCAATTCTCTATTATCTGTGAGTACCCGCATAGTTCCTAAACTTCTGCTGTTACAAATAACGCCACAATAACAGCTGTGTTACATGTTCTGTTTTGCACACATACAATTGCAATAGATTCCTAGAAGTGGAATTGCTCAATTAAAGGGTGGGTGTGCTTGTAATTTGGATAGATGATGCCAAACTGCCCTCCAAAACGATTGTAGCAATACACACTCCTACCAGCAATAGATGAGAGTGTGTTTCCCTACACCTTCACCAGCAGAGTATATTAGTACACTCTGGAATTTTTACCAATTTTGTGGGTGGTTTTTAATTGCATACCTCTTATTTTAAGTGAGACTGAACATCTTTTTGTCTATTTCAAAGTCATTTGTATTTCCTTTTCTGTGACTTTCATATCTTCCACCCATTTCTCTGATAGACTATTGTTATTGTTTTCTTATCGATTTCTAGGAACTCCTTTTTTTATGTTAGAGAAACCAGTCTCTTTTTTGTGGTATGAACTGCAAGTATTCTTCCCAGTTTATCATTTGTCTTTTGATTTTGCATATGGTGTTTGCACTATGCCGAAGTGTTTTATTTTTATATAGGGTCAGTCATCAATCTTCTCTTTCCTAGCCTTTGAGTTTGGAATCAGCCTCTCGTATGGATTGTGTTGTGTCCCCCAAAACATGCTGAAGTTCTAACCCTAAGTACCTCAGAATGGACTTTATTTGAAAATAGCGTCATCGCAGATGTAATTAGCTAAGATGAGGTCACACTGGAGTAGGGTGGGCTCTCAATCCAGTATGACTGGTGTCCTCATAAGATGGCCACGTGAAGACACATACAGGGTCTACGCCACGTGATAACCGATGTAGAGATTGGAGTGTTGTAGCTACAACCAAAGAATGCCAAGGACTGACGCCCACCACCGGAAGCCAGGAAAAGGCAAGGAAGGATTCTACCTAGTTTCAGAGGGAATGGCCCTGCTGATGCCTTGAAGTCTCTCTGGAGACTTCTAGACTCCAGAGAGAATAAATTTCTATTGTTTAAAGTCACCAAGTTTGCGGTACTTCATTGTAGCAGCCCCAGTAAACTAATACAGCCTCCTTCCTGTGAATTTCCAGCCAGACACTGCTATACCTCACTGTTCTAAGTTCTGAAAATTAGGAATGTGAACCGTAATGGAAACGTCATGTATTGGTGAGGGAGAGAAGGCTCAGTCCTTCTGGTTACAATCTTGAAGGAAGAGACAAAGGAATGGAGAAAATGACCCAATGAGCGTCTTCATAAATGACAGTGTTAAGAAAGTAGGGACCTCACCACCAGAGGTGCAAAAGGAGGGGTTTAGTGAGAAATTGGTAAAGAGCCACAAAAAATGATTACATTGAATAACGTTGAATATACTAATTATCCTGATCTGAGCATCACATATTGCACACAGGTATTGATATTCAATGCTCTACCCTGTAGATATGTACAATCAATTATATTTCTATTTTTTAAAATTTTTCATTTTTTTAAAAAAGTTTTTATTCTTTTAAAGGGAACTCAGATAAGAAAGCATCACCTGACCCAAAGATCATGAACTTGAGAGGAGTTTCCATCTGCAGCTGTTCAAACATTAGTCCTTCCCGAACTCTACCATATCCATGTGCCACCCACACTGTGCCACCATATTTTCTGTAAGTTGACTCACTTTTTAAAACAAATTAAAAATAAACAAATAAATATACCTAAAAAGGAAGTTTTAAAATCACAAGTATAAATCACTGTCAAAAAATAAAAGGTAACTGAAAAAAAAATATATAATGAACCCACATGAAACATAGTCTTCTCTAGAGGTGATGCCTGTAAACCACAGAGAATTAGTAAGTGTTTGGTGTTAAAAAACCATCTAGCACTGACTTGAGACTTTCTTCTGGACTTAAAAGAATTGAAAGTTTAAAAAAAAAGAGATTTTTAAAAATTACTTAGTGATTTAATGTTATCCAATGCTCTATTTGCATACCAACTAAAATCATCACACAGAAGGTGTCCCATGCCTTAAGAAATACTGGTTTAGCCCATGAAATATGGGTTTTGGAGAGGGACTAACCTATGTGAGAACAGTACAAAGAACACTCATCTATCTTCTACCCAGCTGCATCTGCTGTTAATATTTCATGCATTGGCTTTAGCAATTGCTCTTTCTCTCTCTCTCTCTCTCTCTCTCTCTCTCTCTCCATGCCCTCCCACCCCACACATGTATCTTATTTTTCTTTTCTGAACCGTTTGAGAGTATGTTACATACATCATGGCCCTTTACCCCTAAATACTCCCATGTGTATTTCCTAAGGATAAGGACATTCTCTTACATAATCTTAGGTCTATTGTCAATTTCAGTAACTTTAATACTGATACAGTTCTTTATCTAATCCATTTGCCATAGCACAACTTGTCAATTGTTCAATAAGTCCCTCATCACATTTTCGCTCCTATACAGGATCCAGTCTAGAATTAGTTGTCCTGTCTCTTCAGATTCCTTTCATCTAGAACACTTCCTTAGCCTGTTTCTATCCTTCACAACACTGGCATTTTCAAAGAATAAGGTAACTTTTTTGAAATAGAATGTTCCATATTCCAGGTTCATCTGCTCTTTCCTCATGGTGAGATTCAGGTTATGCATTCTCCTGAACACTACATGGGTGACGTGTGTCTCTCTGCCCTTCACTGATGATGTTGATTCTGATTATCCAGTCCACGTGTTGTCTGGTGTCCCCACTGCATAATGACTGTTTTCCTCTTGAAACGAATAAGCCATCTGTGCAGAAATCCTTTAAAATCATGCAAAACCCTGCTCCTTACCAACATTCCCCACCCCAGATTAGTGTTCATTGATGATCTTGACCGAACCAATCTTTACCATAATGTTTACAACAGGATGTGTTTCAAACGCAGTCCTCCCTGCACATACCCTGTTGGTCCTTGGCATTCCACCATGAGCAAGAAAACTCCCTTTCCCCTGTTTATTTATTTACTTATCTATTAATTATTAGTATGGATTCATTAATTCATATTTTTTCACTAGTTTGTAATTCACTATTTGATGCTCTAATTGTTCCAGATGAAATCCTGCTATAATTACGTTTCAAAAGTCACTATTTATTGATAATAAAACAATCCATGCTCCTAGTAGAAGATTTCAGAATGTAGAGTAGCGTATATAGAGTAAAAAATAACTCTTCCTTCCTCTCCATTTCCCTTCCCGTAGGTAAGTGCAGTTAACAATTGCCTCTATCATCTTCCAGAAATTTTCAGGCATCTAAAATTACTTTAGTGTCACTCCTGCAATTACTCTGTAATGTAGTTAGGGGTTTTCCCTGACTTTGCCCACGTTGTTCACCAAATCACTTAGCACTTCCCTTCTCTGGGGTGTGGAGGTGCCCTGGGTATCAAAAACTGTTTTTCTTCCCCAAACTGAAAGTTGATGAGGATGCTCTAAGTGGAAAAAAGCACAAGAGCAGGTATTTGGAAACTCAGGTTCCAGCCCTAACTTCCATTCCCTTCTGTAGCTTAGATCACTCATCAACAAAATCAGGCCAATACTGTCTCATAGAAATGAGTCCAATTGCTATGAAAAGGCTTACGAGAGGGCTTTATAAATGAAAGAGATTTTGACTGTGGTTAGAGGAAGTGGGGCAACTCAGTAGATAGAAAATCAACTGTATTACTCTGTAGCAAGTGGGAGAAGACCTCATTCAAACTTTTCTAGGTGAATGAAAAATAAAGTGTTGGCTTATACAACTGAAAAACACAAGGGATCTAGCTTCAGGAGCAGCTGGATCCAGACGCTCAAGTGATGTCATCAGGAATTTTTGCCCTACATATCTTGTCTCTGTTTTCCTCTGGGTTGCTTTTATTCTCAGGCAGGCCTGTTCTAAGCAATTTGGCCCTCCTCCCAGACTAGCACCCCACAGCAAGGAGGGCACTCCAATAATTCCAGCTACGTTCCCATTCAATTTGAGTCACATACCTGTGTCTGAACTGATCCCTGAGGGCAGAGGGATGAAACACTGTGATTGCCCAGGCTGAGGTCACATGTCTACACCTGGGACTGGGGTGTAGGGTAATGGCCTGAAAGTGCAGAGGAAACCAGAAGGAAAAGAAAAGAAATGAGGCTAGAAGATGGAAGGGATGCCAGGCAGGCAAGATAAGCATCATCCACTACAGAGGACTAAACACAGAAATGAGAAAAGGTAACAGTGGGTGTCCTTTGTAAACTGTAAAGCGCTATGCAAGCATAAGAGGTTATTATCCAGCCCTCAGCACAGGGCCCAGAACCCAGTCCCAAGTAAACATCTGTGCCTGTCTGGTCTCACCTGCTAGGCTCTAAGCTCTTTGGGGGACAGCCAAGGTATTTCCGACTCCAACTCTCCACAGCCCTGCCACACCTTCCTCATTGAGGAAGCTCCCCCACTGAGAGCCAGCAAAGCTTTGGACACAGCTGGAGTCCTGGTAGGGTTGGAGAGGTGGCACCTATTGGCCTCCAAGCTTGGAAGAAGTGACCACAGGGTCAACGATGGGCAGACTTTCAGAGGTGACAGGTAGTTATGATTAGCCTTTAGATGAGAGAAGTCTGGATTGGGCTAGAAAAAGAAAAGAAAATCTGCACTGTGCTGAAACCTAAAGAGGTAAGCAGAGCCCATGAGGAGATGCTGTGCCAACCCCAGGTGTCCCAGGTGGTGCCTGTTTCTCCTGGAGAGAGGGTGAGCCCCCGCCCTCCCTGGAAAACCGGCAAGGACAGGCTCTGGCTGCCTAGAGAGGTCTGAGGACAGTCCTGGAGATGCTGCTGTGGTCTTGGCACTTGTGTCACTGGGGCCTGTAGTGAGGGAGACACTCTGGCCCTCATCCCACAAAGGGGAAAATGGTGAAGTGACTCAGAGCGAGGTCAGAGGAGGGCCCGAAGATTTCTCTGACTGGACTGACAAAATTCAAGGGCAGCCTGAAGTTGTCTGATTATTCTCAGACTCTGGGATTCCACCAACTAAAAATCTTAAAAAAAAAAAAAAAAAAAGAAAGAAAGAAAAGGAAAGAAAGAAAAAGAAAAACGGAGAGAACCCACATAAGGGGACTGCCATCATGAATTGTCAAGTAGAATGCTTAGAAACAACAAATGAGAAATTTTAGCCGTGCAAAGAAAACACGTTAACTCCCTCAAAATGAAAGGAAATAAAAATAACAGACCATTCTTTGAATTGATCCAGTGAAGCTTTATGAAACTCCCTACATTTCCCTCATTTTGTGATGGGCCGGCTGTCATGGTCCGACCTGAGCCCCATGTATTGGTGTCCGGCAAAAGTTCACAGGTTCTGTGCAGCCTGAGAGCCATGAGTTTGAATCTTGACTTTGCCATATTATAGTTGCCAGACCTCGGGCGAGTTGTTTAGCCCCTCTGAACCTCAGTTTCCTCATCTACAAAATGGGTACAGTAATTCTTGTCTGGCAGAGTGTCCGTGCAATTCATTCACTGATATTTCTTGAGCACCTACTGTATGCCTGGTACTCTGTCTGTGTGTCTGGCACTCTGCTAGATGCTGGGAATACAACCTTGAAATGACAGGCACAGCCCTAGTTGAAAAAAAGAGAAAAAATTATGCAGAAGATTACACAATTAAATATTTAAGGACAAGTTTAAATGCTTTGAGAAAGTACAAGATGTCAGGATGCTTTACAAACTTAGGGTGGGCCGACTACTTGATCACTACTGATTGTTCTTAGGGTTAAATTAAATCGATCATTCATGATTTTGTCACATCCACAAACTGCCTGTACTATTGGCATATTTTTCTTTAAATGGATAATTTTTCACCCTTCAATAAATTGAGCCTCATTCTAAGACATACTACTCATTTATGTATCTTTTAGGTTATCTATCTATCTGTCTCTTTGTCTATCTGTCTACTTATCTCCTAACACAAACTAAAATTAACATGCCAGTATTAAAAAAAAGTTCTGAAGCTCAGTTTGGACAGCAGAGTGACCATCTTTGCACAAATGTCTGGCACACAGTAGACATTTGGAAAGGGTTAGTCCCCTCTCTTCTGATCACTCTCCAGGGAAGAAAGTGATTGTTACTTCTAAAACTTGGTATCCCCAACCCTTTTCTCCACAAGTCCTTCAATACCCCAGAAGTAAGGAAAGTCAACCTTAACTCATCCTTAACCTGGCTCACACATATAACATTAAAGTAGAGTTAAAACCGACTCGGCTTTGTTCCCTGCCTTAAATTTATAGTAAAGCCCAGAAGTGCCAGTCCCAGAGCCAGGGAAGAAACACTTCTGCCCAACTTTATTCGGGGTAAATCCCATAAATCAAGAACCTGTTACATATGCACACACAAAACACACTCACATCCACACACTCAAACACATAACACTCTCACACTTAGACACATACACACACACTCACAACACACTGGCTCATGCACGCCCCCCCACACCCACACACTCACATTTCACACGTGCTCTTTCTTGAGCAGTTAAAGATTATTTAAGCTTTTAAAAACTTCTTAATTTGGTTTAATAGCATTTCAAGTTTCAAAGAAGTGGGGCAGATTTAGGTCAAGTAAGTCTAATTCTGCCTTAAAAACAAAAAAGTGGAGACTACGGCCCTGGCATGCAGAGATGGCAAATGCAACGCAGGCCGGGAGGAGGAAGGCACCTCAGAGTGTGAAGGTGCTGGCTTGTGCTCAACATTGACGTATTCTGTTTGCATATGAAATTCATAGGAATTTTATTCCCTGCCACAAAAAAAATAATGCTCTGTACTATTCATTTTTAAACAAATGGTCATTTCGGTTGATCTTTTGTTTCTTCACTTTTGATACAGACACAAGTTCAAGAAAAAGATGGTGCCTTCCTCTTTACTGTGTCCGGAGAGAACCAAGAGCGAAGGTTCTATGATGGCAACTGATATTGATCCCCAGTGTCTGGAGATACTAGAGGGAGCAATGGGGACTGTGACAAACTGAAGAGGACATGCTCTGACTAGAGAGAGTGGCTGTGACTGAGATCCTTAACTGTCACCATGCAGGAAGGCAGACCTCATTTGGCAGATCTCCCGATGGTCCAAGAGAAGCCAGAAATCTGGGTTTTTATATGGAGTCTCCTGATTTTTAAATGCTGGCAACTCATTCAAATTAAAACACACTCAGGCCAAAGAAAGCATGTCTGTGGGGTAGAGGTGGCCGCAGGCTGCCCATTTGTGACCTTTGACAAAGGAAGAAAAAAACGGGCCTGACATCAAGAGATCTGGGTATAATCAAGGCTCTCAGACCAATTTACATGTGGGGCCCCTCCTTGGCCTGTCTGAGCCTCAGTTTTCCCATCTGTAAAATGACAGGGTTGGCCTAGATCATATCTATGCTCTGCCATCCAGGCCTGTCCAAAAAGCACTATGTGGAAAGAACAACGTATCCAGGCCACGAAAGTGGGGCATAATTTGACACTGTTTCAAAAACTGGTAATTCAATGAGAAATGTTTCTCTTCCCTGGCTGAGGTTTTTGGAGGCAGTGGGCGTGTTTTTAAAAAAACACAACACACCAAGTCAGGAATTTCATCAGGAAAAACATGGCAGCCCCGAATGGGCTCACATCTGGGGATTTGCTTGTTGAGAGTACATGCCGTTCTGCCATCTACAAATGACAGCTCAAGGCAGGCGACGCTGTGTGGCTGATGTAGGCTCCTCTGGGAGCCCCGAGAGCAGAAACTGGCTGAGACCTGCCTCCTGGTGAGCAGAGCACAAACACAGATAGAGGCCTCCGATCTCCAGCATGAGAAAAGAGGAGCAGAACAGAAAGGGCCAAACCACAAAGCTCTCAAACATGATGCGCTCCACAGCCCCTGTCCCCACCCCAGCCTCAAAGGTAAGCCAGACTCTGTCTAAAATTAAACCCAACTTTCTAATCCCCTCCCTCTCAAACAATGTTGGAACCAGCCCAAATGCCCATCATCAGAGGAGTGGATATGGAAAATGTGGTACATCTACACAATGGAATACTACTCAGCTATACAAACGAATGAAATACTGCCATTTGCAACAACATGGATGGACCTTGAGAGAATTATATTAAGTGAAACAAGTCAGGCACAGAAAGAGAAATACCACATGTTCTCACTTATTGGTGGGAGCTAAAAATTAATATATAAATTCACACACACACACACACACACACACACACACACACACACACACACACACAAACCGGGGTGGGGGGGAGAAGATATAACAACCACAATTACTTGAAGTTGATACGACAAGCAAACAGGAAGGACATTGTTGGGGGGGAGGGGGGAGGGAGAAGGGAGGGAGGTTTTGGTGATGGGGAGCAATAATCAGCCACAATGTATATCGACAAAATAAAATTAAAAAAATAAATAAATAAAAATAATGGTCATGCTACCCGCCACTTGCCGACTGTGGACGATGGGCCTGGCACAGGACCAAGCACCTTATGTGCATTTTCTCATTTAATCCAAGAGGAACTGTTATGACTCACTCTCCATGGATGAGGAAACTGAGGCTCAGGCAGGTGAAGCCACGAAGGGATGGAATCTGGATTTAAACCTATGTCCACACAAAACTCAAAGCCTTCTACACTACTGACCACTAATTCTTTTAAGTGGGAGCGCTACTATGGAGTGTTAATCTTCGTGAGGTTAATCCAACTAATTTCCCAGGGATGGATCCACTGAGCGGCACTGGCATGTGCCTGGAGTTAACCACTGGACAGCCCTTGATGAACAAGGGAGAGGGTCTTGGTTCTGCGGTGGGCTCCTTTGTAGACTTTCTCTGGCCCCATTTCCTCAAAACAAAGAGAAGTAGGACTGAGAGAGCCAGGAAAATGTGGAGGGACAGCAGAGCAACAAAGGGCCGGGAGCCCTGACCTGGCCGTGTACCGTCTTAACATGCTATTTTACCTCCTTGAATCTCAGTCTCATCTCCTCTAAAACAGACATAATAAAAAAACTCCCCAGTGAGGACAGAAGGAGATGGCAGTGCATGAAGGAGACGGCAGTGCATGCAAGCACCTGGCTCAAGGCCGGGTCCCTATGATGTGCTCCTACCTTCCTTCTCAACCTGCTCGTCCCATCTCAGGAAATGGCAGCTCCATCCTCCCAGACACATAGGTCAGAAACCTTGGCATTGCCTCGAACTCTTCTTTTTAGATGCCTTCCCAGAGCCCATCCCTCAGCAAATCCTACTGGCTCTGCCTTCAAAATATGTCCAGAATCCAACTACTTCTCACCGATCCTGCTGCTATCAACCTGGTCCACGTCACCATCACCTCCTTGCCTGGACAATCTCCTGAAGGGTTTCCCTGCCCCACCCTTTGCCCCCTGCCGTCTGTTTTCACAGCAGCCAGAGGGGTTCTGCTAAGCCTAAGTCAGTCCCTGTCCCTCCTCTGCTGAGAGCACTCCAGTGGCTCCCACATCACTCAGTAGAAGCCAAAAATCCGACCATGGCCTCAAATGCCCTACATCCTTATCCGTCCCTGGCTCCTTCTCTGGCCACATCTCCTGCCCCTCTCCCCTCACTCAACTTCAGCTACAACACACTCCTGGCTATTGCTGGACACACCAGGCTCAACCCCACTCAGAGATTTTGTGTGTGCTTTTCTGCCAGACGGTTCACAGTGAGGCCTTCCCTGCCAGTGCTGTACCGGAGCCTGTACCAGCCCCCAAGAAACAAATTCTTCCATTTACATGAATTTTGTGTTAACCCACTGGTCGCTTGAAATCAGCCACGGTGGGAGTGTTTATAACAGGGTAAATAGCAAAATCTACAAATCAGGGCCTTTTTATTTCCAGAGAGCCAGTCACCAGCATGCCATTGTAGCGGCCACCCTATTTTAAATTAAAATTAAATTAAATTTTTAAAAAACTGCTTTTCCCTGCTCTACCCCAACACTCCCTATCTCCTCCCCCCACTTTGTTTTTCTCTGCAGCACTTAACACTGTCTGTCACACTATATATATTTGCTTGTGTTCTTCCTTCTACCAAAAACAGAAGCTCCACGAGGGCAAGTACTTTGTCGCTTTTGCTCACAACTGTTTGCTGAGTGTCTGGAACAGTGGCTCCCTCATAGTAGGTGTTCAACAAATATGTGTTAAACAGATGAATGGCAGCTATTATAGTTATTATGGGAAACCTAAGCATGGGTGGTATTTCAGATGCTTGACAAGATTCGTAACCCCGGTGAAAGTCCCCCCAACCCCCCCCAAAACTGCCACATCGTACACAGAACTAGCTTAGGGGAAGATGATTTTCCACCCTGGACATTCATGCCCTTGAGTTTCCATAGTAGACCATGGTTATGAGCTGCAAAGAGGCAGTAGGCAACATTCTCAACCAGTCTTGGGAAAATTTCACTCTTTGAGCCGCAGCTCACAGAGCCAGAGCTGGAGGACACATCCAGAGGTCCCTTGGTCCCTCGGTCCACTCTCCAACAAGCTTCGATCACTGTCCATGCTCCATCGTCAATCCTTATATTTGCAAAAATTTTGAAAGTAGCATCTACCATGGCCTCTCTCAACTAAAAGTTAAGACATCCTCCAAAGACTTTTTAAAGTGTCTTAACCTCTCGTCTAAAGCCGAAATCCTTCTACAAATCTTAGACAGGCAGTCATAAATGGCCTCAATGGTTGGCAAGTTCACCTAGGATTATACCAAAAGCAGCCAACTCCTGTCCTCTACTGCCAATGCCAAGCCTGCCGGGGCGTGATACAGAACAAAGACAGCTTTCCTCACTTAGGGCAACTCTTGCTACCACACTGGGAGGGGATGCCTAGAGTACAGAGAACTCTGTACTTCTAAATGGCAGATGGTCCATATGTGGACCATTTTGGACCACTTTGGCAGATGGTCTAAATGCCATCCCATATGGCACAGGTCAGCCCTGCGCAACAAAGAATTCTGAAACCACAGTGTTAATAGTGCCAAGGTTCAGAGACCTTAACTTACATAAAGACAGATGCTTTCTCTCATTTTGTTAATACTAATGACCAACTTGCTTTACACTTCATTTTCTCACTTTTGATGAGACCAGGATATAGGAAAGATTTCTTTTCCCTCTTAAATCTACTGTAGGACAGCCAGCAGCACCATCCCAATGATAAATGGTAACTGACCCTGAGTCTCAGTGGCAGAGGGACAATAAGGAGAGGTGGAGACTGGGGTGAACTCATCCACCTGAAAAAGACAGCCATTTCCTGGCCCCAGTCAATTGAAGTCATGTGGAAATGTGGGCACAGTGTTGAAAGATCTTGTGATATTTTAATGGAAGCCATAAATCTGCATTTTGGGGTAAAATATCCAGATTTTCAAATGTTGGCTCCATTTCCTTTTTTAAATGCTCTGCAGACAGAACAAAAAGCATCTTTGCTGCCAGTTTGCAACATCTATGTTGCATCAGGTGGTATTGCAGTGCCCTGAGATGGGACATGAAAATGTCCAATGGAGGTAGTAATGGGGGCAAAGCTTGGAGGAGGAAAGGAAACACAGGCTGATCATCAGGCCCAGGAATGTAGGCACAGCCTGGGTCACCCTCCTACTCCTGGTGATACTAAGTCATTTCAAACTTTTTGTGTGTGCATCTCCGTGCTGCGCTGAAGTGCCCCAAATATTGAGTGCTCATTTTGTATAAAACACCATGAAAAGGAATGACCCAGCCCTGCACATCCTTATTTGAAATAAAAAATAATCCTTCAGGCCTATGGGAAAGAGCACACGAGGGGCAGAAGAGTAGCATCTCTTAAAAGTACCAACCTACCAGGAGTGTAGGAGGAGTAAAGGAGATAAGGTACATGGAAAGCATGGCACAGTGCCCGGAGAAAGTACGTTTCATATGCAGCACTGCAGCCCAGAAGGAGAGGGGTGGAGAAGGCGTATCTACAGGCGCATTATAATGCACTTTTTGCGGAGAGCCACATGGAACCAGTCCACCCCTCTCTTCCAGCAAATGTTGCTGACTTCAGTCTGGGAATCTACCTTTCTCCCACTCCACCCCCACTTCTAGAGGTGGCACACTAGAGAACCCTCCTGAACAGAGACTGACTCAGAGAGGGACACGCGACCTACCTACATTTGAGCTCTTGAACAAACCGTACCTGAAACCAGAACTCCAAAGATCTTTTCATTTCCCAAGTCAATAAATTTCCTTTTTTCTTAAACCAACCCAGAAGTAAAGTTTTCTGTCACTTACATCCAGAACCATGTCGACAGCTATGGGGCCCCTTGGCCGGGTATTTGCTTAACCCCAGCTTTGGGGGTGAGGAGACAGATGATGATTTCAGCGTTGTCAGGCTGGGCATCCCAGGGCTTTAAAAGCTCCGAGAGCTTTCCTTACCATTCCACCCCCACCCCACCTGATTGCTCAACTTCCCAATCTCCTGTGTGGAACCCTTCAAAGGCCCCCTTTTCACCTAGTATGTCTGTAGCCATTGGAAACTATCACCCCAGTCCTTATAAAGTGAACATGAGAAGTTCTTTGCCATTCTAAACAGTGGCTGACAATCATTTATGAAACCTGCAAACATTTCACCACTCTTAAATCAACCCCAGATGACATAAAAATAATCATCATGAAACTAATGAAAACCCGAAGGAGGATGGATCTGGACCATCTCACCATTACCCATGACGAGCGGCGATCAGGGAAAAGTCCTGAGAAAGACATAAAAATGAAGCAAACTGATTGCTGCTTGGAAGAAGTCTTGGCCCCATCCCCATGAGATTCGAGTCCTCTTTTTTCCTGGAAACAATTTTTAGCATCTCTTGGCATCCTTTCTGGTCAGGAATTGGTAAAAAAGAAAAAGAAAAGAGAGGACTAGAGAGACAGTAAAAGAAAGAGGGAAAGAAAGATAGACAGAGAAAGAGAAATAGAGAGAGAGAGAGAGAGCAAGAGAGAGGGAGAGAGAGAGGCGCACACTTAATGCCTTTTCACTGAAATTACATTCCCAGGATCTGTGGTGCTGTTTGGGAGACGGGTCACAAATTGTGAGCCCGTAGTTCATTCTGTGGTTCCTTGTGATGATTTAAAAATCAGGACCTTCTCAGAAAAATCCAGATTTCAATATCTTTTGAAAAATCCAAACACCTGGTAAGATGCAGACTGTTCCTGAACGCCCGAGTGGAGCCTTCCCTAGTTACCACACCCATTTCCTTGACCGTTACCCGTCTGGCCTCTCTGAGTATCTGAGTTTGCAATCACTGATCTCAGATTTAGGCTCTGTGCATTTTTAAAAATCATTTTAAAATTACAATAAATTTGACTTTGGATATGGCTGGTTGAAACAGACTGGCAGCCGGATTCTGAGCAAGGTGCCGCCACACCCGGCCCCTCCACCGTGACTTCATCTCCCCCTGCCCTTCTTCTTGCTGTCGGGCCCCACCACACTGGCCTCCAGGGCTTGTGCACTTGCAGCCTCTTCTCTCTAGAATGTTCTCCTTCACTCCTTCAGCGCTGTTCTCAGTGAGGTCTCCCACCCCTGGCACTTTCTATCCATCTCCTCTAGATTTCTTTTCCCACAGACTTGTCACCATCTGACATTCTGTGTCCGTTACCTATTTATGTGTTTCTTTCCTGTCTCTCCCACTTAATTGCTGTTCCATGAGGGAGTAGATTTTGGTAGTTTTTGTACTTGACTACATTCCCCATGTTCAGAGTAGGACCTGGTACACAGCTGGTGCTCAATACATATTTTTGAGTGAATGAATGAATGAACGAGTGTGATTTCCATATTCAAGAGGAACCCAGAAAGTCTGCTCCCTAGTTATTAAAAACTAGGAAATGCTTCTGGAGAAAAACACGTTTTCTACAACAGAGGAAAGGGAAAAATAAATAACAACAAAAATCCTGAAATTACAGCTGATTGTTGGAGTTTGCATAGATAGTCCCCTCCAGGGTCATGCTGGTTTTTCTGAGTGTTCCTTCCTCTCCGCCTCTGATCCACATGCCAGCTGAGGTCCTGACTCTTCCTGAGACTGGGCCAGAGGTCTCCACACTGCCACAGACTGGCCATGTAACCTCAGTTTCCTCGGCTGTACAGATTCAAATCCCTGATGGCTCTGACTTCTAGGCTTCCTGCTGAAAACTTGGCCTGGAAACTGCTCATGTGGGGACAAGGACAGCCAGTCTCTTTGAATCAGTCTGAAGTCAAAGGTTATGGAAAATAAACCTGAGCTATTTTCCAGGTTGAGCCTCACATCTTGGGCACTTTTCCCTTCTCTCCCACTCCAAGGTGTACCACGCTGTGTTTGTGCCCTATGAGAAGGTGTGCTTTCTTTCTATACTTAATTCTTCCTCAACAGGTAATAAATAGCTTTTAACAATCACTGTGTATAGCAGGTGCTCTATGATGCACACAGTTAACTCCTATGAAGTAGGTTCCCTTACCCTCACTTGGTAAATAAGGAAACTGAGGCTGGGAGAGGTTAAGTACATCTAAGGTCACAGGGATAGTAAGTGGTAGACTCTGGATTTGAGCCTGGACAGACTGACTCTTAACTCCTGCACTATGCTGCACCTAAAGCTAATAGAATACACAAATTCATCATTGAAAAAAATGGAAAAATTGTAACTAAGACTTAACACTCCCTTTGGTTCCTTCTCATGCCTGTTCTTAATAATTCATTGTGCAGTTAAGTGAGGGTCAATAAGAAAGTGAGTTTAATTCCTCCTGTGGTGGTTAAAGAGGCAGGGCAGTGCAGCGGTTATAAAGACAACCTCCAGAACCATACTCTTGTCTGGCTCTACCTCTTAACTTGCTGTGTGACCTTGAACAAGTCACTTAACCTCTCTGTGCCTTACTTCCTCATCTAAAAAGGGAAAATAGTAATAGTACTTCCTTCACGAAACTGTTGTGAGGAATGATTGAGTGAATGCCTATAATCTTTCTGAACAGATTCTGGTGTAGAGTTAGCACTTAGAGACTGTTTTTATCAACATTATATTCATCCAAAGGTTAGCTGTTCTTCTTTCAAAGATATGAGACACACACTAAATGTGCCCAGACACTACCGTACGCAGAGATGACTTTACTGACATCCTTGAGAGACCTTGTTTCTTTCACTTCATTCCCCTGAAAACAAAATGCAGAATTACAATTCTAGTTAGTAAAAGGTTCTGGTTTTTCGGGGGGAATTTGTTGTAAGCAGCTTGCAGGGACAAGTTTTAGAAGTAATACCTTTTATTTTAAATAAATAGATCACAGGGAAAACTTCCCACCGTGAGATTCGTGTTTCTCAAACTTCATCATGAATCTGTCATACCTGTGTGCCGCTTTTGCTATCAATCACTTGATGGACTGGAGTTTTAAACTGTTCTTGTCTTAAGCAGTAAAAATTTGTAAAACCATTTGTTCTAAATGCTTGTTATATCTTTTCCAAATGCTTAATAAAATAAAGACAGAACGCTAATAAAAAAATGTTCATGCATGTTTTAAGTTAATGTGGAAAGGGCATATACCTCATTAAAACGAAGACTGCCCTTCAGAGACTGATCGATTCTTCCAGAATGTCTAAAATCCCAGGCCTGTAGCTACCTGAAGAATCGTATTCCCAGGGGCAAGTACCTTTCACTTTCACCCCTTTCACTGAGTACTTCTGGGGGCAGGCCCATACTCCATAATCCCCTAAGAATGCCGCCATCTTTGTATCTAAGTTGTATAACAAATCTGCCATAGAAGGCATCCGCCCCACCAACTGGTGAGGAGATTGGGGCTCAGAGGCTCATGTGACCTGCCCAAAGTCACAGCAGGTCAATGATGGAGTAGGGAGGCCAGGCCTGGTCTGAGCAGGACATCACCTTGTCCTGGCTGGCAAGAAATGGCAGAGGTTCTTAAAGGATTTGACCGAGAGAACGACTTCACAACCCACTTTTCCCTTTGCTGTTCAAGAAAAAAAATCCACTGGTTCTCAGTGGAAAGGGGGGCAAAAGGCTTCCACGACTCCAGCTCATCGAGGATGAAGGATACTGTTGAAACATCAGAACAGACCGCAAATAACCAGTTGGTCAGAGTGAAGTCTCTCGAGTCCACTGTGATTGTTGGTGTGCTCGGTCTAGGAGGTCTCAGGTCATGTGGTGGAACAGCCCGTGATTTGGGCCAGACAAATCTGGAATTGTCATTGGGCAATCACTTGACCTGTCCAAGTCTCAGTTTGTCCATTTGTTAAGTGGACACACCTATATCATGATATTTTTTAAAATGTTTAGAAAGGATTAAATGAGCTTTGTAAAATTACCTGGTACATAATAACTCCTGCGAGAGATGTTAAAAATTTACTTCTTTCTCGCTTCAATTCCCCTCCCTGAATATTAAGACTATTTTGATTTATAACTCATGGCGGCGTACCTGTATACTTTAATTCTTCAAAGTCCCAGAAGTCTGGAGAAGTTTCACTCATTAAATAATAGCAGAAGGTTAAAACATCCATAATGATAGCTAACTCTTACATACTCCCACCACAACCCTATGTAATGGGTATATTACCTGCGTTTTGTGAATAGGGAAACTGAGTCAGAGCTAGGATGTGAACCCAGGAAGGTGGGCTCCTGAGTCTGGGTTCTCAATGATACACTTCACCATCTGCAAAATCTGGTGAAGCATACAATTTAGACTAGGTTAGCTCACTGAGTGTATCAGATCGGGATCATTCTGAGTGGGTACCACGCAAAGCTGGGGTTGGGAGGGAGGCAGGCATCTTTGGCAGGATCAGGTAGCAGTAGAAAAATGAGATATCTTTTGTTTTTCTTTTTCAATTTATTAAGGCTTGTTGAGGGGAGTAAGAACCTCATTTTTTTCTTCCCGTGACTTCCCTTTTACTTTAATGGGGAAACGTACATTTCAAAGACTGCTCAATAGCTGCGTTGAAGTCTCAAGTTCAATCACAATGTCCCCATTGTGGCTGGGGGACTCCCTGGCCTTTAAGCTTGGGTTATAAAAATTTGGTCTGAGCCCAAAGTCTGGCTTTAATAGAATATTTTAATTTCGTTTAATGAATATTATTTTAAATCTGTTTGGCAGTTTTAAAATGTGTTCTTTTATTTTTAAATTAAAATTTACTGATATTCAGTACTTTCTTGAGGGTGGAAGTGCAGCATGGAGTGGGGGTGATAATAATACAAGCTACCATTTATTGAGTGCTTACTATGTGCCAAACACCCTGCTATGCGCTTTATGTATGCCACTTTTTTTAAGCCTCACAACTGCCCCATGAACAGCAATTGTTGCCTCCACCATCTGGGAAGTTGGGAGGATCAGATGGCGAAGTCAGTGAGTGGTGGACTGCTTAAGGTTCAGACCAGATCTGTCTGGTCCACTGCCCTCCACTCTCTCGATACTTTAAAAGGACTCAACTGACCAACAGCTTAAAGATCCATCATTGGCCCAGTGTGCAATTCTCTATATTATCAATAGCTAGTTTACTGAGCATTCAGTGTGGATAGTCACCGCAGCAAAGCTAAGTGTTTTACATACATTGCCTCATCTAAATTCTCACAATGGCCCCATGAAGCACTTATCCTTACTATTACCATTATCATCATCCCCATTTTATAGAGGGAGAAACTGAGACCCAAAGAGCCTAAGTAATTTGCCTTGGGCCATGCAGCTTGTAATTAACAACAACAACAACAACAACAACAACAACAACAACAGTAGCTGAACTGGTATAATTCATACTGTTTGTCAGGCACAGTTCCAAACACTTTATATTTACTTATTCAATCTCCACAATAACTCTCTGAAGAAGGCACACTATTATCCACCCTGTTTTACAGATGAAGAAACCGAGGCACAGAAACTTGCCCAAAGTTAAACAGTTGGTTAATACTGAGCGGGGATTTCAATCCAAGCAGCCTTGCTCCCGGGTCCATGATCTTAACCTTTAGGCTGTAAGTCAGCGCCAAGACTTAAGTTCAGAAAATCTGACTCTTCAAATCCTACCCATTCCATACCCCTTCTTCAGGGAAGCAGAGGACTGCCATACGTCTGAGTGGGCCAGGGACACTGGTATGTCTCTTGATGCCTGATGCAGTTTTAGGCACTGCTTTATGGAGTCAGGCGTGGCTCCTTTGAGTGAGGGTCTGCAGAGCTGGATCTTTTCCTCCACCCTGCTGCTTGAACATTGCAAAGCTCAAGATGTCACATCAACACCGTGTGTACCCTCACCGATCATCAGGAAAGAAGAGGCAGTGGGATACTGATTAAAACACATTGGGATCCTACCATCAGAGGTACTGGATTCAGTCCTTCCTCTGGATCTACAGTAATTAGCCCAGAGCACAGCCAAATAAGTATTGATAAGCAAATGCTTGAAAGAATGAAGGCATTTGTAATTTTCCCCATCACTGTGCAATGCACCAGGCACATAGGAGATAACTGATAAATCATAAGTCATTGAAATGGTACATGAAACATCCCAAGCACATACTCTTTCCTGTCAACAATGGGTGTTTTCATATTGCAATAGCTCAGGAGCCAGCACACTTTTTCTGTAAGGGTCCAGACTGCAAAATTCTTAGGCTTTGTGGACCTTATGGTCTCTGTAGTAACTATTCAACTCTGCTGTTGCAGCACAGAAGCAGCCAGAGGCAACGGCTTAGGCCAGTGAATTGCAGTGATGCAGCCACAATTTCAATAAGTTCCAACCCTAAATGTTCGTTAATTTCTCCAAGAACAGGCTCAAAATTCCTTGAGAATCAGCTGATGATGTTAGTTACTTTCTGAATACAACTTTTGTACCTGATTATCGGTCAATATCCATAAAGTAACACAGTGAAAATGAAGTTAATATCCTGCTCTCCAGGGCAGGCCTGTAGAGGAAGAGTAGTTATTACACTGGGGAGCAGGCTGGATATCCTAGCGGTTAGGAATCAAAACTGGGTTTAACCCTGGCTCTGACACAAGCCATGTGACCTTAGACATATTACTCCACTTCCCTGAGACTCAATTTCAACATCTGTGAAACAGGGGTAATAATAACAGTACATTCCACCTACCACTATTCAGAGACAAAACATATAAAGTTATTTCCTTAGCACAGTGCCTGGCACATAATAAGTGTTCAATAAATATGCACAACTTGTTATTCCTAAACAAATCTTACCACTCTGATGTTTTCTTAAAAACAAAAAGCCCAAAACCTAATGCACTAAAAATAAGCACAAAGAAACGATAGCAAGGCTGCAGGAAAAGACAAAATTTCTAAAATCAGGTTCCTAATGAAACTCTGGGGGCCCCAAGGTGTCAGAAAATTCTCCACTTTAGGTCAAAATGCTAGCAATCCCCCCTAACTCTCTGCCCCTTCACCCAAAGAGCCTTATTTTATGCTCTTGGTCACTTTGTCTTTCTTGTGGGTGCCTGAGCAATGCTGAGACATTCTGAGCGCTTCAGATATTTGCTGAGTTTAAGACATTCTTTCTCTACTCACAACCCCCTTCCCTCCACACCCCAACCATTAACTCCTCCAGGGAGTACGGTCTATTTAGCAAGAGGAGAGCACCAGAGAGCTCCGGCCCATCGCAGACCGGAGGTGAGTAATCATCTCGGCTCCATTCTTTTTTCACGGCTGGATGGGGCCCAAACTCTGTTGACAACACAGGCACAAGTCACAACTTGTTATGCCACGTGACACCATCCGAGCAGTGAGTCTTGGCTTCCCTCTACTGTACCAGTTACACAAAAGGCCAGAGGTGCCTGATACTCCCTTGGGTTCTTTCCCCTCCACCCCTTTCCCAACCAAGAAGGGCATTCAGACCTTTGCTGGAGAGACAAATGTTTCTAGAACACCCTGAAACAAAAGTACTGATATGTGCCAATAACACACACCCATAAAAGTAAATAACTTCTTTGCGTTGACACCCTCTGTCTCTCCAAAGAGGAGCTTTTCTCCCTATATGGAATTTCCATCAGCACCTGGTTTTGTACCAAACCTGGGCTCAGTGGACACTCTCTCCATCTCTCTGTATTTCGGGAAGCTGCCAATCATTGAAGTTCTAAATGCCTGTGCTTATAACTTGCACCCCCAATGCTAAAAAATCCCAATAGGAACCAAAAGTTGTTTTGGAAACTACTGATACCTTAACCATAAAGTGACCATAGGAAAGGAATGGAAGGTGAAGAAATTGACCAGAAGGAACGCAAAACATTTTTGACCTCTGCCTTCCGCATATCCAAGCACCAGGTAGGAAACATCTGTTTTGGAGCAAGGGATGTCCCCAGAACCTGCTTTTTCTCCGGAACAGGGAGAGGGAGGGAGTGATCTGAAGTAAACCGGAATTCTAGCCCTCCTATCTCCCTTTACTACAAGATGTCTTCAACAGTCCTCAGAACCCAGATCAAATTGAGATCTTTCAACCGTGGGCTCAGAAACCTCCTCCTGTGTCTACTTCAACCAAACACGTCTAACAGGCAGGAATTCAGACTTGGCCGAGGTAATGAGAACTAGTGGTTTTCACCCTGTTTTGGTGACCTTCATAGGGCTTATTTATGCACTTCAAGCTCATGACCTAATACATGTTGGTTTGGCTTCTCTTCTTATAATAGCAGCCTGTAAAAAGCTTTTGAGAATTCCCCGTGTTTTCTCATTTTGGGTCAAGAAAATAAAATCGATATCTAAGTAACCTTAAAAAAAATGGCCTGCACAATCTAAAACTTTGGAATGATTCCATTAGGTCTAAGGATAGCACTTAAAACCTCAAAGATCATCAAAGTTAAGACCAACATTTGCCATTTTTAAGGTGAGATATTTGGTAACGGCGTATGTGAGAATTAGCTAACAGGGACTTTTTGACATAAGTCAAACAATGACATTTAAAACTCACGTTAAAGCAATTACGGTGAGGAATTTTTCCGTGTTTTTCCCATTTCTTAAACAGAAGTGTATATGTTTTCAACATAGTTTCTTGCTGTAATTTTCTTTTTTGGCAAACCCACATCTTACCATGAAACCCAAAGTATGCACGTTGCAGAAACAATAATGGTTGAAACAGACCCTGCTGTCTCTGGTATGATTTTTCTTTACAAAATTAAAATGTCTTTTGGCTAATACACTGTACATTTCAGTTATGAGAGACCATTCTTAAGAGATGAATAGGAAAGAAGGAGAATTGACAGATTTAGCTGATGTGAAACAAAGTAAGCTGCTACATTCATACAGTAGTCAGACCCTCCAGTTCCTCATTCTTTGGGGGAAAAATATGTTGATTTTATCATTTTTCCTTTAGTTACATTCACAGAGAGTTGACAATTCTCCTCTGAATGATTGCAAGTGGATATGCTCATATCTGTTACATCTGGGAATGCGCAGATGTTGAAAATCTAACTTTACTAGATATTCAAAAGGAAAATAAATGAAAAAAAGTCCAAAGCCATTGAAATCACACACATTTTCATGTTATTAACACAACACTATGGATACTAAAGGACAAAACAGTTTCTAACCTCTATTAAATACTTTGTTCATTTTTAAAGATGCTGAAATTGGCATTATCACACATCTCGGTTCTTGTTTAAATTTCTGCATGTATCTGAAAGCAGAGGCAGAGTTTTCAAGGAGCATGAGCAGGCACATCTGTGCACTAACTACTATCATCAGAAGGTGATGACAACACCTACAAAGCCCCCAGATCCTGCCAGGTTTTGTCCCAAAGATGCACCTCCCAGCTCCCGTTGCCCTGTAGCCTGCCTGTCCCAGATTCCAGCAACGAACAGCCTCCCTTAACGTTCAAAGTAGCAAAGATAAATCGTTCCAGTTACCTGACTCTCAGGACCACCTGTTCCAAATTATTCTTTGCTCTCCAAATATCTGTAACCTAACCTCCAAACAACACCCTCCTATAGTGATCCGGCACCTTCCGGTAAACTTGACTTAGGCTGTGCCTACCGTAACGTTTTAGGGCCTTTCCACTGCCGGTAAATTTATTGACTCTTTTTAGGAACTGAATTGCATAGTGTTAGTATGGAAGGAACAAATCAAATTAATCCTTGTAAATAAACAATCATTTTCCTTTACAGAACTATACCTAACCCGCTAAATGTCATGACTCACCAAGGTTCCTATTTGTGTTTTCTAAACACTTAATACAATTTTTCTTCCATTTAAAACAACAGCAAAAAAAAAAAAAAAAAAAAAAAAAAAAAAAAAAATCAGGGCAGGGTCAGAAAATAATTATGTTCAGAGCACTTAAAACCATTCAAATTCAGTGTCTCTCTCCAAGGGAAACAAGAATAGAAATATTCTCTGAGCAAGAATTTACATAGCACACGCATAAGGCATATTCTGTAGAGAACTGAAGGTCTCGATTTCATTTTCACTCATTCTGTGGCCTTACGTGAGTCACCTGACCTGTGACTCAGTTTCCCAGTTAACAAAGTTGGGATGATAATAATAATAATAATAATAATAATAATAATAATAATAATAATAATAATAATACTCAAAGGGCTGTGGTAAGAATCCACCTAAAAACACATGTGAAGAGTTGACTTCTGGTCTGATACACAAGTACTCAATAAATGGCAGCTATTTTCATCATTATTAGTAAATACAAGGATATGATTTACAAACAAGAGAAAGAGCAAAGGAATGCAATATAAGCAAAAAGGAAAAGGCAGCAAAAATAAATTTAAAAGCCTGTGGCTTCCTTTGTCCCTTTCCCCTAAATACACCCAGCAGGTACTTTCGTACCTTGAAACTGATTTTAAATCACATGCAATAAAGAAGAAGCTCCTGCTCCCTTAATTCATTTACAGCGAGACAAGTGGGCCTGCATCTCAGTCACTGTCACCGAGTCACTTCAAGAATTTGCCACCTGATGAAGGAGGGTTTATCCTCCTCGGATTAAAGAGGGTGTTTAGTCAAACACCATTAGGCCAGTTAAGATCTTCAAACAGTGAAAATGAAGCATTGTCTCCAGCGAATTCCTTGCTAATTGTTTTCCTATCAGAATCTTCTTGTTTTTGTGTGTTTGGGACTGTTTGAGCTGCCACAAATGATAGGGGGAAAGAAGTGGGCTGTCATGATATTGCGGGTAGAGATCAAGGAAGAGGGTTGGAAACGAGCAAGCAACTGTGTGTGTTTTCTCAACTCTGGTGTGAATTCTCTATAAAAAAGTTTCCTTTTGAGCAGAGTCCACCAACTCCTTTTTCAGAGCAGCTAGCTAGAAGAAAAAAATTCCCTTCCACCAACAAAGCCCAGTGTTGGCAACAGTCAGAAAGTGCAGCCTTGGGTGGTAACAGACTAACCAGTCCCTTCACCTCCACAAACCCCACAGAGAAGGAGAACCACGTAATTAGGCAAATCCCTCCTTTATCAAAAGTCTTTAGGGGAGAGAGTTCTCCTTTCCCCTAAAGAACTGATGTCAGGCCAGACAGCCTTGCTTTTTATCTTGTGACCAGGTGAGAAACAGGTAAGTTTTCACCCTGCCATGTGACACGAATCCCTCTCCCCCAGCCTTCCCACAAACCCACCACACACACACCTTAGGCCTGTGCACTCTGACTAGTACTGCTGCTTTTACTTCTCTGCCAAGCATCTTTTACGTGAAGGAGGCCTGCCCAGCAAAGGCAAAACCCTACCCCAGTTGCATGTCCCACCCAGCCTCTTAGAAAAGATAAAGAGTGTGGATATTTAGGAACAGGCATGTGTTCCTAAATATGACATCTCCACTCCCTTCATTTTCACCTGACAGCCATGGGCTCTCTCTCTGCCCAGAAAGGATCTGTCATGAGCTGCTGGGAACTCCACTTACTCACCATAACGGCCTGCGATTTTATTATACAAGGAGTTTATTGCTGGCCTAATTAGTTTCAAACTGGGCATTCCAGCTGAGGACACCTAAAAACCATCTGGTGGAAGGAGAGAGAACGAGTCTTCATTTTGAGCTGGTTACGGTTGGATTTCTGCATAACTCTGGTCTCTTGCGCCCCACACAAGTTATCTTTGGAAAAGTAACTGAAAAAATAAGGAAACGGTTTCTTCTTTGTGGGAAAGGAGTCATCTTGTCATGGAGGAACCAAAAATGTCTTAAAGTGGACGTGCTTGGACTCTGTATATTTTTTCACAAGCTGCTGGGGTCTCATAAGCCCGCTCAATCTAATTCAAAATGTATTTAACTACACCACAGAGCCTTTTTGCTGAGGGCTTTTCCATTCTCCCAACAGCAGCCAGCATTTTATCAATTTATCCGTCTGGAACAAGGCTTGCAATCTCTTACAGGCAATTTAAAGCAGAAGTATTACTGCATATTTGAAACAGTGTGTCTTGGGTGTTTTTGCCAAATGGTAATCCTATAACAAGTCAACAAATCATATCTCTTTATGATGTGTTTAACACAACACAAAAGTCATGAAAAGGAGATTCTAAAACTTAAGTGGTTAAATCATTTTTTTAAAAAAATTCCAAAGTACTGGGGTACACATCTTTTTATTGTATTTTATTTTACTTTATTTTATTTCCTTTAGTTATTTGATATTAGGGAAGTGATTTTTGAGTTTATAGAATATTCTTATGTGCTCAGTCACTACAGTAGGTGGGCTATTTCAACACGAAGGAAAAATGCCAATTCCTTTAAGATAAAATAATAACATTGTGAAGCTAAAGTTTCAAGAGAAGAACAGGGACATACAAACAGCTTTTTAAAGAAAAGGTTCAAGTCCTTTTGGATCTAGCCACGTTGGTCTTTTTACAATTGCAAACTTTAGAGTTTCCTCTGAAGACAAGGAGATTTTGAATACAAACATAATTTTATGCTTAGTCAAAAGCAAAATTCAAACCAGTATAATTTCTTATATAAATGATCTATTAACTTTCCCCAATCTGAGGATATCTAAATGCAAGGAAATATAAAGTATGAAGGGTTTAAGGCGATGAAGAAAGAAAAGTGGGGAAAAAAGGAACATTTCTTAAGTAAAATTGCCTGAAAGATTCTTTCACAAAGATTATTTTGAAAAGAGGGTCTCTCTCTCTATATATATGTATACATACATTTTTTTTTTTTTTTAAAACAGCCGCACAGAAGTACGTGCACGTTAGGCGGTAACCAGTGGGCCACAGGCTGGCAAAGTGGTTTCCTAGCCCAGGACCCATACTCTGGTCATAGAAAATTCACTCAAGCAAGAAAGGGCTCATGAAGTTAATAGATTCAGTTTGAAATACAATTGTCCGTTGGTTATGATTTCCTTTGGAAGGGAACTCCCTAACTCAAACATAATTCAGCACTCAAATTCTTACATGATGTTTGTAAATCATTCTCCTCCCCTTGCCCTTGCTAACAGCTCCGATGTCCAGGCATTTCACCGCACCTCGTAATTAGAAGGTACCTCCACCAGGAGCGATGTATACCCCAAAGTTATATACATTTAAAAAAACAAAACAAAACAAAAAAACCCCCCAAAAACAAAAACCAAAGATGACTTAGCATTTCGGGGAAAGGGGGAAGAAAAGGAAGTGGTATCCATAAAAACATAGCATCAGTCTTGCTTTTTAGAAAGACTTCAGAACGCAGCAGGGTGCACGCTGTCAACTCAGCCACAGCTTGGGGGTAAGTAGGAACGTCGAGCGGCAAAAAGCGCTTCCATTGCGCGTTAAGGATTTTGCGATAGGACTATTTTTACCAGTCACCCCTTCCCAGTATTTCTTGAGCTTATAAACTACTTATTTGGGGGGCAGGAAATATATTTAAGGAGCTAGGGCCAGCACGGCCTTTTAAACAGACAGCATGGCTAAAACCAATTCCATACCCCACTTTCTCCCATGACGACAAAACCCTCGCCTCCGTCCTAAACACCCCTTTGATGTAAAGTTCTGTAAGTTTCAACTCCAACTTCAGCAGGCGCCAGAAGTGCCCGCTCCGGTCCAAAGCCCGAGAGCAGTGCTGGACCAGCGCGGGCCGAGCGCAAACGGACTTTTCAAAAGAAACGCAGCTGGAGAACGAAGGCTCAGCGGGCCTTTCCAGCCCCATCCCGGGGATTCCAGCGGTTTGCTCGCTCCTCGGTTACCCCATAAACACTGCCCGAAAGCATGAGTTTGTCTCCCGGATCCTGGCGCCTCTTCGGTGCGATTGGGGGAGAACCCCTCATCGCGAACCTCCGGGGCCAGAAATCGAACCAAACGGCGAGGACCCAGCCGCGTCTACACCGCCCGCGCGCCCTGCACTTGTCCCGCGCGCGGGAGTGCAAACTTCATGATCACTGCCCCCGAAGCGCACGGGGAAACTGAGGCCGGGAGCCTGGGAGGGACCTTTCCGAGAGGGGATCTGCCTACTGTCCCCACTGCCCTCGTGCCTGAGTGGCCCTGGGAGCCCCAGGCACCCGATCCGGCCCGTGCGCCCCCGAGCGCCCCGACAGCTGCGGCGGCCCGGCTGGGCGAGTGCCTGAGAGAAAAGCAAGTCGAGGGGGTCCTCGTCAACCCCCGCCCGGCGAATCCCAACGGGCGGCCTGGGGTGGGCGTCGCGGGCCGTACTCACCGCGCGCGATGGAGAGGGCGCCCCGGCGCGGTGCGGGCGGGCGCGGGTCCGATGCGGCCGGGCTGACTGCGGCGGGCACGTTGCTGCCTCTGCCGCCGCCGCTGCCTCCGCCTCCTGGGCTGCCGCGGCCGCTGACTGCGCTGGGAGGACCGGCCCCTTCCCCTCCCTCGGCCGGGCCCTCCCTCTGTCCCCGCCCGGGTCCCCGCGCCGCTGCGTGGGCGCGTGGGGGCGCCGAGGCGCGGCGCTGGGCTCCGCGGGCGCACACGGCCGGCGGCTGGACGCGGGGCGCGGGGCTCGGGCCGTGCCGCTGCCGCCGCGCTGCTCTCTGCGCCTGCAGCCCAGCCGAGCGCGCTCGCTCTCGCCGGTCCTGGAGAAGGCGAGGGCCCAGACTCCTCCCCACCCATCGACACCCCACACCTCCTCCCTCCCTGGGGCAGCACATCCTCCCTGAGAAAGGAAAGACTGTTTGGAAGGGTCCTCAACAATGACGCTAACATTCATTCATTCATTCATTCATTCATTCATTCATTCATTCATTCATCCACCTATTCATTCATTCACCATATACCGAGCACCTACTGTGCCAGGCACAGCTCCTGGAAGATTCAGCTAGAACAAGACAGACTAGTTTTCTGCCCTCCCGGAACTTACATTCACATGGAGAAACAGACCATACATAAACAACCAAGTAAAGAAGTGAGACAATTTCAGAAAGCTGTAATCACTATAGAGAAGAAAAAAATAATGCTGTTGGGTGTGTGTGTGGCGATAATCTTAGAGCAGTCAGAGAAGACTTCTCTGTGGAGGCGACATCTGAATTATGAGGAAGTGTCATTGGTGTTGATATCTAGGGGAGAAGGGTTCAGGGATATCCCCCTTTGTTTCACCCATTTTACAGTTAAGGAAACTGAGGTCCCGAGACCTTAACTGGCTTACCGAAAGTCAGTATTAAGCCCCAATTAAGGCACCCTTCTCATTTCATCTTCTCATAGCCACGCCTCTCAGTCTCCCGCACAATAAACTGTCTCAAATGGATTCTATGCAGCATTTCTCTCCCCCTCATGCACTCTCTAATGTTTATAAATTCCACTGTGGGACACCCAGGATGATTCCATCCAAAAACACTATCAACCAGTGTCATTTGCTAAACTCAATAAAATACGGAATGCCCAGGTAAATTTAAATTCCAGAGAAACAAAAAATAGATTGTACTATGTCTGTCCTATGCAATAGGTGGTACCTACTTATACTAACCATTTATTCCGTTTCCCTGAAATTCCTATTTGACTGGTGTTCTACCTTTTCATTTGCTAAATTTGGCAACCGTAAGCTCATCCAGTGTGCCCAGCTCTTCCTTATCTCATTAATCCCAAAGGTAGCTGCTGCTAGCATGCTACTTTACAAATGAGCAAATCCAAGCTCAAAGGAAGTAGAAAAGTGGCTGAGCCAGGAATGAAAGTCAGGTCTGGCTGGCTCCAAAGCCCTTGCTCTTGAGATGTAACACAGTCTTCAACTCCAGTTGCAAGGTTACTGGGAAGCTGATGAAGGTTAAGTTCCTAGGCTCCTCTCTGGCTTGGGCCCCTTTCTAAGCCCTTGAGAGGGACCTAGAAATGTGTTCAGATGGTAATCTGTTCATCTAAAGTTTACAGGAGTCATTTGCTTTTAACATTTGGCTGCCATCAGTAAAAATTATTGTCTTTCTACTCTGATTCCCTCCCCACTTGCCCTTGAGTAGGGTGGTGTGGAGTGGCCACTGGCAGTTTGGGGATCCAGCTGAGGGAGAGTTGAGTTGGGAATTTTGTAATGTTTGTGGTATGTTTCAGCTTCTTAAAATCTGAATTTGCTGTAATTTCTTTTCTTAATTAAAAAAAATTGACTTTTGTTTCTAATTTTGGACTCATAATTGTGTATTCTTTTTCTTAAATAGGAGCCCCGAATTGTATATGTATCAGGCCCCACCATTCCTGGACCCACTTCTGGTCATACCTTACTCTATCCTCTATCTGCTCCCCAAACTTCAGACAGAAGCAAATGCATTCAGTAAACAGGGCTGCTCTCCCATGAGCTGGGTAAGCATTAGGCCTGCAGCTGCAGGTGTGAAGATGACTCCTCTCTGCTGTCTACAAGCAAAACACACGTATATGCTTGGCCTTGATATTCTCATCTCTAAAATGGAGGTAACAGTACTCACTTTGTATTATTGTGAAAACTCGCTGATATCATGCCCATAAAACACTTTCTAATATGACTGTAGCTGGCACTAGCGATTGCTCTACAAATATTATTACTGTACACGCAACTTTACTTCTCATAGCATCTTTGCAAAGAGCTCCAAGCCATTATTAATTGAGTGTCTTAATGCCTCCCAGAGGTGTTTAGTTTATCTTGGCCCATAAACCTTACTTTTTTTTTTTCCCCTAAAGGAATAGGCCGGAATACACTGGAATAGAAAATACCAAGTGAATTGCATCCAGTAAGAGTATATGTATTTATCAGGATGGGAAATGTGTTTCTTCTTGTGGACTAGGGGGGAAATGTTGAGCACTTATTAACTAATGGTACACTATGGAATGCAAAGGGTTAATCTATATCCTTCAAACGATTTTACTCCTTCACCAGAATCTGGCCCATTATCTCACAAATTGCAGCCAAACCCCAGTGCCCCCTGAGAGATAAGCAGGAGGCAGGTGCTTATTAATTTTATTTTTCCTTCTCTTAGGGCAATGGTTCTCAACTCAGGGTGCACATTAGAATCTCCAGGGGAGCTTTTAAAAATCCCCATGCTGAGGCCCCACCCCAGACCAATTAAACCAGACTCTCTGGGGATGGGACTGTGGCATCAGCATTTTTAAAATTTCCCCCCAGGTGATTCTAATGTACAGCAGAGTGTGAGAGTCCCATCTCTGGGAGAGTAAGGCCTTGACCAGAGTCACAGCAGGTGAGCAGAAGCTGAGGTAGGACTTAGGCCCCCAATTCTTATTTAAGACCACTGAAAATTCAGCCTGTGTAGGAGTGCACCCTTTCTGTCTCTTTCTTCCTTTGATTCCTCTTTGTTAAGTATTTGTCTTCATTTTATACTGGCTAGCAAAATAATCCCAAACAAAATCTGAAAGTGCTAAGCCATGAAGCAGATTCTTTGGGGTATAGACCACGGGAATATAAAAAACACATTTTTCCCTCCAGAGCCTTCCAAGTAAATGCTCTCTAAAGTCAGAAGACCACATTAACTTTGGAAACAACAAACTTAACATATCCAACATATATATACATATCCTACAAACACATGTGTATTTGCCATGCCAAATCATGCCTTATTTCTATACACATTCCTTTCCCACCTGCTAAGATCTCCTCTACAGAAAAAATACTTCATTTTTTAATGCATTTATTTAATGCTTGGTCCTTTCCAAAAAGGATTTGAGGCAGCATGCCAAAACATATATACGGCAGCAAAGAAAACAAGAAAAGCAGGTGATGGGAAAACATAGGAAAGAAAAGAATGGAAATTCAAGGATGAGGTTTGTACACAAAATTTGGGCTACAAGGTCCTGTACATTTGCCAGTAATGAATTAAGAATTAGATGCTGAGCATCCTGGCAGCCAACACAAAGAAGGAAATACGATCAATTATATCAGTGGCTTTAAAACTTTCTTTTGTTCAAAAGCAAGCATGTACAGAATCTCAGTATGGAAAAGGTGAGGGATCCCAGTCACAGCCTCATGCCTCACTCCTTTCTCCTGTGGGTGCTTGTAAAGGGTATTGAAGGCAGCCCCAAAGCTCTGCAGAGTCAGGACTAAAAACCATAAATTTCAAAATGCTTTATTGTGTTCATGATTCTCAATGCCTCTAAAATGAAACAAACCAAAGTACTTGGAGGAATCAGAGCTTTGCCTGATATTGATATAAGAGGGAAGTTTTCTCATGGGTCTTTATATAAAAGGCAATATGTGGTACAGTGTGTACACGGGGGTCAGTTGGGGCTTTTTGCAAACATATGAGATACAAAATATCCCTTCACCAGAAGAAGAAAAAGAAAAATCTCACATCCTCCCTAACCCAAGAAGACAAGTACAAGGGGCCTTCAAAAAGTTCATGGTAATATTTGTATTATCTTTTAATTACATTTTTCCATGAACTTTTTAGAGCACCCTCTTACCGGCATACTTCAAATATTTCTCTAATAAAAAAGTTTCCCCCCAAAATGACTTTGTTTTTAATACCCAGACTTCAGAAAAGGCACTTGTCTCACAATCATTGGATAAATATTTATAAAGAAAAATCGATATTTGTTCAGCATTTCTGTCAGAACAACATTCAGGAAAAGTAGCATTTCAACCACCATTGAGAGAAGTTCAGAGTCACATTTTGAAAAGTGCATTGAAAAGCAATGAAAGGGACATGTGCAATCAAATGTGGCTGTGTTTTAAGCATTTTACACCCTAACACACTAGTTAGATACTTATCTGAAGGTATTTGCTATGATTTGAATGTGTCCCCTCCAAGATTCAGGTGTTGAAACTTAATGGCCAGTGTAAAGGTATTAAGAGGTGGAGACTTTAAGAGGTGATTGGACTATGAGGGTTCCTCCCTATGAATGGGATATGAAAGAGGCTTGCTTGCCTTTCTGCCCTTCACCTTGGGAGGAGTCAGCCTCCTCCCTTCCGGAAGGTGAAGCGACAAGGTGCCATCTTGGAAGCAGAGAGCAGAAACTCACCAGACACCACACCTGCCGGTTCCTTGATCTTGGATTTCCCAGCCTCCAGACTGAGAAGTAAATTTGTAAAATACCCAGTCTCGGGTATTTTGTTACAGCAGAACAAACAGACTAAGAAGCATTTTAAGTGTTTAGTTCCATTTTAGAAAATTGTTTTGAGGCTTGCGTTGACACGTCATGCATTACAATTTTTCCTATTTAAAGTAATGGGAAATCAATACTTGGGTATATTTTCCAGCAGAGCATCAGAATTTCAGGATTGTCAATGTTCAGTGGGAGATGCTTATTCACCCACACAGAGAGGGACCTCCGAGACTCCCATACATGCTGTTCCCTCTGCCTGCAACCCCCCTGCCCCCCCCCCCACGGTCCCACGGATTCCACCCTCACTCCATTCACTTCTCTGCTCAAAAGTCTCTACCCCAGAGAGACCCTCCCTGACCACACTGTCTAAACGAGCATTCTCATCGTAGTCCTTCATTGTTCCCATGCAACTCGTGTTTAACTACACGACACTTTATTACATATTTACCTGTTATTGTTTGTCTCCCCCACTGTAATATCAGCTCCATGCAAGCAGGGACTTGGTTTTGTTCAAAGCTACATCACCAGGGTCTAGAACAGTGCCTGGTACATAGGTGGGCACTCAAAAAATGGTTGGTGAATGAATGGCAGATGCAAGTGAAAGGGTGTGGGTCTTGATACTGTGCCCACAAAGAGACCAGTCATGCTGCCCTTTCTCATTCCCTGTACCACCCTCTCTGAAATACATAAACAGGAATAAAAGTGTTTGGGAAGCTCATTCTTGCGTCGAATCAAAAAAAGAATCAAGGTAAGATCAAAGTGTTCTTCTCTTTTTCTTTTAAGCTCCCTCTATCTGTTCTTCAGCAGAGACCCTGGGGATGGAGAAGGGAGAGTAACCTGCCAGACTAAGTGCATTCTTCCCTTCAGGAACCAGCAGGAGACCACAAAGAAAGTGCCAAATGAGAGAAAGCTTTTGCTGTTGGCTGTAAATCCAACAATGGAGCAACAGCCTCCGTGTTTTGGTCATGACCAGCTTTCATATCAATTCCAAGAGAAGTGCTAATAGAGTTCCAGGCAGGTGCTCTCTGCCAGGCTGGGGCAGGCTGGCTTTCCAACATTATCCCCTAGAATTTCTACTGCTCACCTCCTTGCCATTTCCTTCAAAGACCTGTCACTTTTTGCTTTCTTTTTTCTCTGGAGAGAAAATGCAAATAGAACCACCAGATTTCTGGCTTCTTAATACATTTGACTTGTCTTTTTCACCTTGCTTTTAGCTGGATATAATATCTTTGCTGGTGAATGGAGCCAGCTGGTCCTCAGTATGTGTCAGGGGAAAGATCTTGGAAACAAGGACTGAGAGATATCAGAGCTCTCCAGAATCCAGCCAGCTATTGTTCTACATTCTAAAAGATTTTGTGGTCCTGAGGCTTTAGAAGTTCCTCAACATCAGAACTCTAGAGACCTTTTGAGAGTGGGACAGTTTTGAGAGTGCAAGGAGTACTATCAACAATGAAGCATAAACCAGGACTCTCTCCAGCAAAGGGGACCAGATGATGGCTTCCCTCACTAAGCAGGACAACTTAGACATGTCCTAAATACCAAAGATACGTGAAATTAAATCAAGTAATAACACAAGAGGCAATTGCAAACTTCCATGAATAGACCAGGGGCTGTGGGCAACCCTCTCTTGAAGTTATGAAATCATTGACATAACATGAGGGAGGGGTCAGGACATTTAATCCATATCTTGAACAAGACTCTGGTCAGTGCTCTGGCCCAAATCTCTGGTTGTTATGCAATCTTCACCATGCTGAAAAAGGGACTTCCAAAACTGAATGGGATGATATAATGGATTCTTACGTGGGTACTAAGAATACTTTACCAGTATGTCTGAAGTTCTGTATCTCTTGCTCTGTTGGTATCTCTAAAACATGTGCCATGGGCCTCTCTGGCAGTCTGGTTAAGTCTTACAATCTTTCCTCAGAATAATGCTTCTAAATGCACAAAAATACTTATAGTGTACACTTGGTGCTGGAAAACTGAATAATGATAGGGCAAAAATGAACATACATTCTTACCTCACGTTATATACAAAAATTAACCTCACATAGATCACAGACTTAAATGTAAAGCCTAAAACCATAAACCTTCTCGAAAAAAAAAAGTAAAAGAAAATCAGTGCAACCTTGGGGTAAGCAAGGTTTCTTAGAACACAAAAGCACAAACCATGAAAGAAAACATTGATAAATTGAACATCATCAAAATTTAAATCTTTCGTTCTTCAAAAGACAAAATTGAGAAAATAAAAGGCAATAGAAATTGAACATATATAATAGAAATTAATAGAATTTAATTTAACTTAATGTTAATAGAAATTGAACATATATGTCAGACAGATATAAAGAACATGTAAGGAATATATAACAGATATATGAAGAACTTTTATAACTCAATAGTAAGAAGACAGATAATTAAAAATCATGGGCAAAAATTTTGAACCAGAACTTCAAAAAAGAAGATATGAAATGGTCAATAGGCACATAAAGAGATGCTCAACATCATGAGTCATCAGGAAAAAGCAAATTAAACGATAATGAAATACCACTTCATATCTGTTCGATTGGCTAAAATTAAAAAGATTGACCAGACCAAGTGCTGACAAGGATGACAAGGATGTAGAGTAACTAGAACTCTCTTCTGCTGCTGGTGGGAATGTAAAATGGTGCAACCACTTGGGAAAACAGTTGGACAGTTTCTAAAGTTAAACATCTCCCCACCATCTGACCCAGCCATTTGACACCCAAGAGAAAGGAAAACACAAATCTGCACAAAGACTTGTATATGAATGTTAATAGTGAGTTTCTTTGTAATTGCCCCAAACTGGAAACAGCCTAAAAGTCCACCAACAGGTAAATACATAAACAAATCGTGGTATAGCCATGCAATGAATTACTGGTCAGCAATAAAAAAGAATGAACTATCGATACACACACAAGGATGAATGTCAAAATTACTACATTGAGCAAAAAAGCCAGACCTCTCCCCCACCACCCACAAAAAACACATAATGTATGGTTCCATTTATGTAAATTCTCAAAAATGCAAACTAATTTATAGTGACCGAAAGTCACTATAAATCAGTAGTCACCTGTGGATGAGAGAGGAGGGAAGGATGGATTCCAGAGGGGCACAGAGAAACTGTTGGGATGATGGAAAGTCCAGTGTAATGACTGTGGTGATGGTTTCATGGTGTACATGTATGTCAGAAATGAATAAAAACTTAACACTTCAAATATTTCCAGTTTATTGTACTTCAATTATACGATCAACAAAAATATTAAAACGTTGTGATATGGCCATGAGTTTATTAATGCATTAAATAAAAGGATCTAGCAGCAGCCCTATTAACTTCCACAATTTTGAAGTAATGCTGAGTATAAAAGGTATTTTGAGACATTTGCAACCATCATAATGTGATACGAAAATATTTATGATTTCTATTGGTGACAGAGTCATAGGTCCCGCTAATGCTTACTGTGGTTTATTGTCTACATTCATATTTGAAGGGAATGCTAAATTTTACTTAGAGGTTGGTGAAAAAAAGATACTTTTTCCCATCAAAGTTCACAGACTCCCTGAATTTTATCCATAGGCCCTAGATTAAGAAGTCTAGCTGGAAGCAACCTCGTCTACCTGAGAAGGTAATAATCTCCCTAGAAGGTAAGCATCTTTAAACCTCAGGAATATTTAGAATTAATTATACAGATGTCCTACATGGGAAAGCAATTTTATCAGTAAGTACTGTTTGAACTGGGATAAGATTCAGAAGGAAACATGGAAATATCTGACAGGATCTTCATCGCTATATTAATATCTTTTTGTTAAAAAGGAATCTTTCATTTTTAGTAATTTATGAACTTTAAGAGACTTATGTTTAAGTGGCTTAGGCTTATTAGAGCAACATGTTGGTCAAACTTGTCAATTATAATTTAAAATGGAATTGAACTGTTGCTTACATGTGCAATTTTTAAATAGAAGTCTTACTAAGTTGATGTGTAATCAGAGGAATACTTAAGAAAATTTATTGTCATATAAGTGTGATTTATTAGATTTATAAGTACTCACTTGAGTAAGTAAAAATATTAGACAATTGAAGTACTTGAGAACAAATCCAGAATATCACAATTAGGTATGTATTTAAGTGTTAAATGTTTTAAGGTTAAATTTATAAAGGGGACTAAATATTAATCAATGACTTCCTTAAAAACGATGATTGATTTTTGTTATTCTATTTTTATAAATGGAACAATAGATTTGAAAAGGAAACTTAAAAACTCAAGGGAAAAACTAGGTTTGGTAAATTACGACTTTAGTAATTCAAAATTATTTCCTAGAATTTGTGTATAGTTTATTCCGTATACAAAAACCACTCAAACTCATCTATAAGAGAATGGAACAAGCCACAGGAAATCCAGGATCTTTCTCTCCTCCTGTGTTTACTTTTGACCTAAGCAGCCTAAGTGTCCCTCCTGTCCCCCTATCTGGGCCTCTGCCATTGAGGAATTAGCCACAAACACAAGAAAATTCTTTTCAGTGACCTAAGGAGAAGAAAGGTCACTTGCAACACTGGGCTTAGGAACAAATTTTAAATACTGCACCACTTAATTTTTCAAAACAGAGGAATCTAAACAAATGTTCCACTGAACAAGTGTGCATTCATTGCCAAAACCCCAGTTGGTTTGGACAGCGTGTTTTTCCTGGTTCCTTTAGCAGAGCTGAATCCCTGGGCCTGCCCTCTCCAACAGTGTAGGAAAATCCCAAAAGGAAAAAACTTAGCTGTACAATAAGCGTTTTTTAACAATCTGCAACATTAATGGCAGTTAAATATCAATACACAAACTTTCCTTCTTGCAGAATTATTGGGAAAATCAAATAAAATAACCTTTTTATGGTCCCCCAATTTGAATGATTGCTTCCTTTACCTTCTTACTTAAAAGTCTGGTTAGGCAATTGATGGCTGGTTTGGTGGCTCCACTTCATTTGAGTCCCAGGATCCCTTTGTTTTTCGCTCTGCTGTGTTCAACAAGGGCCTTCCTTTTTGTAGCTCAGTACGGCTGCTTTACCTCCGGTTGTCACATCTGCATTCCAGCCAGGAGGAAGGGGCAAAAGAGCTGTAGGGCACACTCTCTTCTTCTAAGGGAACTTCCTAGAATTTGAACACATCACCTCTATTCTCATCCTGTTGATGTGAACTTAATGATAAGGCCATGCCTGCTTTGATCCAGGATGCACCAGGTACCTGGATTGGGGGTGTGTGCGGAGTTGGCGGTTGAATGCACCATGGGCAGTGGTTGACAGTGGTCGCTGGGTGGAGATGGGAACAGGGAGGCCAGGAGGGTTCTGAACAACCATGGGGGTGGGTGGCAAAGGTGGCTGAGACCCCATCCTGGGGAGATAGGGAGATGGTGGGATGTGTGGCCGCTCGTGAGCTGAGGCTCCAAGTCCTTGCACATGCTCCATTGCCCCATCAAGATGACTTACAGAACACAAAAAGAAGATTATTAAGAATTTCAGGACGGTGACTGTGCAGCATCAAAACCCAAGCGTGGGCCCTTTTGAGCACCAGGCCCTGTACAAATGAACTGGTCACACGCCCATGAAGCCAGCCTTGGCTTATATCGATAGTTGCAATATCCAGCACCGCCAGACTCAATTCGTTTTTTCCCTTTACATATTTATAACCATCTTGTCCAATAGTAAGAAAGCTGGATCCTTGACATATTTTCCAATTTTCTCATTCCCTCTGTTTACAACACATCTTCCGTTGCTGCCCAGCTGCCTTCCTTACAAAAGCTGTCCTCGGCCTGTCAGGCTCCGGCACCTGCCACCCTCCAACAGGGAGGCCCACCTCATTGCTCTCCGGCGCTGGGCACCCACCCTGCTCTGGGCAGGACCCCTGCAGGGACACCCTCCTCACCCGCCGAGACTCTGACACCCGATGCCAGGCTCGGCTCCTGCCTCTCGGCTCGTGGGTTCCGCGCTGGACCACTGCTCCCGCCCCTCCTAGGGACGCGGATCTTTTTTTTTTTTTTTTTTTTAAATGGCTTTTGGGTTGAAATGATAGGAAGGGAAGACAAAAGACGAGAAGGAGGAGGGGAAATAAAGAGGCAGAGGAAGAGCCCAAAAGGATGTTTTGAATGTGATAAGCTGATTCTATAATTCATCTAAAAGAGGAAATGTCACAAAGACATCTTGGAAATAAATGACAAATTGCCTGATCAGATATCAAAACAGATAGTGGAGCTATAGTAATTAAAATGGAAAAGTGTTGGCATAAGCAGACAGATGGATTAATGTAATAGAATCTGGAGTCTAGGAACAAATACATACAAGGACACTTCAACAAGTTCGTGGAAACATAGAATTGAAAGAGAATACGATCTTTCCATGAACTTTTTGAAGCACCCTCATGTTTATGCACGTTTGTTTTGCTCAGTTGGGGAAAGCATGTATTATTCAATGCTGTTGGAACAATTGGCTTTCCATGGAAAAGGTTAATTCTTACCTCTCTTCAGTCATACAAACCAATTTCATGTGTAATAAAAAGTACATATTAAAAAAGGAAGAAAACACAAAGACACTAGGAAAAAACATGAGACTATTTCTATAATTAGAGCAAGGAGGCCTTTGAACGAGACTAAACAACAACTAAAAGAAAACAAAACAAAAAGCAAAATCCATAGAAAAATACTGATAAGTTTGACTACAAAATGTTTAAACTCTTTTAGGTAGCAAAATATATCAGAAACCAGATTAAAAGACAAGGGACAGATGCGAAGACACGTGCTAAATATAAGACAGATATCCTATTAATAGTTCAAAATATATTTATCAAGAATTTCTACAAATCTATAAGAAAGAGACAATATGCAATTAATAAGCCATGTTATAGAAATGGCCAATATACATGAAAAAGAGGTTCAACCTCATTAGAAATCAGGAACAGCCAAAATAAAACACACTGAAATATCCTTTTGTACCTGCAGATTGGTAAACATGAAAAACATGAATAATAACCTGTTTGTATGGAGCTGTGAGGCAATGGATATACTCATAAAGTATTGGGAGATATATAAATTATTCAGCTGTTTTAAAGGAAAGTTCAACAATAAAATTATATATGTATATATTTACGTATATTTTAAATTATATATATTTATATTCTTTTCTGCTTTTAATTTATACATATATAAGTTATGAGTGCAAACCCTTCAGCTCAGATATTTAACTTTTACTTATCTTAGAAAAATAATCATGTAGAGGCACAAGGAAACATATATAAGGGTCTTCATCAAAATATTATAGCAGCAAAAACTGGAAACAAGTTAAACCAATAGGGGTTGATTAAACGAACTAGGGCACAAAAATGCTGTGCAGCAGTTAAAAAGAATGAAGTAGAGGTGTATGTTCATGAACATGCCCCTGTATGTACCATTAAATGAAAAGGAATTACAGAACAATACATAAAGTATGGTCCTGTTTATGTAAAAAAAATAAAAAAATAAATCCCACAAAACCCACAACTCTCTGTCCCTGTACATGCTCTGGAAATGTGCACAAGGAGCTGGTACCAGTGGTAACTTAAAGGGAAGGGTATTGGCATTGGAGGGAGGGTCAAGAGAAACTTGCTCCTGGTTTTATCACTAACTGGCTTTGTGACTGTTCCCATTCTGATTCCCAGTTGTTCATCTGTAAAACCAAGGGGTTGGACTAAAAACTCTCTCAGCATTAAAATTCTATGATTAGACAAATTTTACAAAAGTCCTTCCAATTAAATTTTGTATTGCTTTTCAATTGCTATATAACACATTACCACAGAGTAGCTTGAAACAGCACCCGTTTATTATCTCACAGTTTTCATGCGTCAAGTGTCCAGGCAATGCTTAAGTGGGTCTTCTGCTCAGGATCTCACCAGAATGTAATCAAGGCACGGCCAGGCTGCCTTCTCACTTGGAGGCTTAACTAGGGAAGAATCCATTTCCAAGCTCATTCAGGTTGTTGGCATCGTTCATGTCCTTGTGGCTGCATGACCGAGGGCCCAGCTTCTTAATGGCCATTGGCTGGGGGCTGCCTTCAGATCATATATGTCTCTTGCCACGTGGTCCTGACCATAAGCAGTTCACATCATAGCTTGTTTGCTTCTTCAAGGCCAAAATTTATTTTACTCTAGTGCATGGTAGCAAGAAGAAGTATTATATCTATGTCTCTATCCATATAAGATCACATATCACATATATTATATCTCATATATATGTGTGTATATATATATATGTATCCTGTGGCTCAAATGTCTTCCTCAAACTCATTGAAGCTTAAATCATGTCCCCTAAAGTTCCAGGTATTGGAAACTTGGCCTCCACCGTGACAGTGTTGAGAGGGTGGGAAATCCTATTATGGTAATTGAAAGGTGGAGCCTTGAAGAAGTGATTAAGTTGGTGGTTTAATGGTGGTCATGGGTGTGGTTCTGGTCTTTAAAAGGTGAGCACATGAGGAGCTCTCCCTCTCTCTGCTCTGCCATTTCCTGCCATGTGAGACCCCTGTATTGCTGTAAAGCCACCACCAAAGACCCTCACCAGATGTGTTTCCTGAGCTTAGGATTTTCCAGCCTCTAAAACTGTAACCAATAAATTTTGTTTTCTTACAAAGCACTCAGTTCCAGGTGTTTTGTTATAAGCAACAGAAATGGACTTATTTATATATATACACACACACACACAATCACAGGAGTGGCATCTCTTCACCTTTGCCATATAGTACAACCTAATTAAGGAAGGGACATCCCATCACCTTTGCCAAATTCTATTGGCTAGGAGCAAGTCACAAGTGCCCACCCACACTCAAGGTGAAGGAATTACACAGAGCATTAAGGCCGGGAAGCAGACACCAAGGGGACCATCTTAGAATTGTGCCTGCCATGACATCTCTAAGGTGCACTTATTAAAAACCAGTCCTTTATATTTCCATTGATAAAATTATTTTGGCAGTGGGGAAGAGGGAAGGAAAGGTTATTTACCAGTAAGGAAGGATTTCAATTTCAAAATAGAGTTTTGCAGTAAAGAGATGATAAAACTGCCAGAGTTTTTATTTTATGATGCAGAGCCTACTACATACACTAATTTTAAATCGTCCCTTTGAGCTATCGTGCATTGCGAAATACATATTTAAAGAGAATGTGAAATTGAATCATCTCTAGACAATTATTTTGAAAAATTAATTCCTACCTGATTATTTAAAAAAATCAAGGCCATCGTTTAGATTTCATTTTTTCCATAATTTTTTGTACAATTGTATTATATTAAAAATTCAGGCTCTGGGTGAATCTGGCATGCTTGGAGGGCAAAGTTAAGATTGAAGGATCAAATACAAAAAGTGTTCCCTTTGAAATATGCATTTGGGCAGCGATCATTTGCATGAAATCACACGAAGCAAAGGGAACAGGAAATAACCTGATGTCCTTTTTAAAATATGGCAATGTCAACCAAGAATCAGACCCAGATAATAAAGATGTGTGAGAGAAAGAGGAAGGGAGGAAAATTGCTCTTCACACGGGCAGATGCATGTTAGGATTGAGTGGAACTTCCACTGCCATTATCAAGGGCTCCCCATCAGGTGCTGAATCTGCAGTATTGGGTTGTAAACTCACACCCCACCTGCACAGGCGGGCATCTTCCCATCCCAAGACAACGTTTACAGAGAGAAACAAACAAATCTGCAAATGCTTTCATAAGCTGCCCTAAAGAAATGTTTGTCAGGGAAAAAAGTCTTGGTGGTTCTTTTTCACCCCTCCCAGCAAATGGATGATTTGCCACAACAGTTAAAACAAATGTTTCTGTTAGGGAGCCACTTCCAGGCGTATAAACATCTTTAGCAGAATAAACATGAAGAGTGTTAGGACAGAGCAAAATAAAGTACTTTCCAGCTAATGTTGCCAGGGAGCTGAAATGTAGTTAATGTGTGGAAGTGTTCTAAAGCTGTGGGTCACATCTGGCTTTAGGGAGGATTTTGTTTGTCTACACAGTGTTTCAAAAGAGTTTTTTTTTTTTTCTTTTTTTAAATTAGGCACTAGTATTAATGATAAGAAAATTTCATATAACATCTGGATTCTTGGCTTATCCTGAAAAAATTGGAAGATCTGTCAGTGCTAGGCTTATATTCCCACCTCGATGACATCAGCTGAGTAGTGATAATTCTCTCCAGTTCACCACCAGTCTCCATCAGCCCCTATTGTCTCACACCTGGTCTTCTCCATTCACTTATCTTTACTCTCTATAGGAATCTGAGTTTGTGGCCCTTAATTTGATGCATATTTAGGTTTTCAGCCTAGAGAGCATGAAATCTTACCCTCTGATTTTATAAATGAGGAAACGGAGGCAATCACACATGTGGGGCTGAACTGAAGCTAGATCCCAGTCTCCTGACTTTCAAGTGATTCCTCTTTCTGCTGTGACCCTGCCTCTAATTCTCCACATTCATCAGCAGGTGTTGAAATTCTCCAAACTTCTTTCTGTGTGACTAAGATGTGTTACTGAATTTTCTTTCTTTCTTTAGAGAAATCTTGATTGCTTGGCATCTGTTTTAGCAGAAAGTTTGCTCTGAGGCTTTTTAGCTACCTCTAATTGGAATTCATGATTTAGGGCAGTGTCTCTAAGGGGGAGTAGGTCAGATCAAACATGAGACCTAAGGAGACAACATAAGCACTTCTATTTCTAATAGGAAATTAGAAATAATTTAACCTAAAATAATATTTTAATCTAAAATAATAAAAAAGACATGAAGCTTTACTAATATTTCATATCCCGGTTGGCAGTGGTGTCCCCTCTGACTGTGTGTCAGAAATCTTGGTTGTTTCAGGCTGTTTGAGGCACACAGAAGGAAGCGCTGGACATTTCCAATGCTGAGGGGTTGGAAGCCACACACTTTAACTCATTCATTCACATCTGTGATGCGTTGAAGTTGTCAGTTAATTTATGCCACTTAGAAATTATTTGTGTTCCCTTCCCATTCTCAGCACAACTTTTCAACCCCTCATCTCCCCCCATATTTTTTGGAATACCTTCCACATTGGCTGTTGGAAGTCATTACAGCAGCTCTTGAAATGGGTTTTTAGGTTTGGGGAGGAGCTGAGGACTTTTCTCTTTCCCAATTCCCCAAAGAGAATCATCTCTTATTGTTAGGTCTGGACTTTCAGATCCACACCCAACCGATCATTTGCTGAATCAATTGGCACCATGGCCTCTTACTGGGAAAGCGTAATCCTGGCGTGCTGTCTTACTGCAGGCTAGCAGCTGCCTAGAGAGTGCTCAGTAAGAGTTCAAGTTAGAGTTAATAACACTTGTATGAGAAAAGAAGAGCCTAATCAAACAACTTTCTGAGACCATGGAGAGGAGGCAACTGAACGACACCAGCAGGTGACAGGCCTGCCCCTATCAATGTGTAGGACCCAGGGCAAGAGTACAAATGGAGGCCCACTTTCCATATGACTAAATATCAAAATGTTAAATAAAACCTGTTTTAGCCGGTGCTCTTGCAAATATAGCTTCGTAGTGACCTGCTGAGCTAGGGTTCAGATTTAGAATTCTTGGACTTCTCCCTGTTCTGGCTGACCTGGGAACCAGCCCATAGCCACCTCCCTTTCTCCCTCCTCCAGCTCCACCCTACACCATGAAGGGCCTTGTGCACAGGTGTCTGCATAGAGCTACATGTTCAATCTCTGTCATAGCTCTATGGTCTCCCCTTGGGCTGCAGGGTGTGGACATGGGTGATGTAACCTGCTCTTGGGAGGACAGCCCTGGGGAACAGATGTTTGGAAATGTTCTTGCTAAGAAATTATTGTTGATATGTTGACATTATTCAACATTATGTAAATTCCCTTTGTAAATATTCAAATCTACACACACACTTTAAAGTCCTAATATAATTTAAAATCATCCAATACCTAGCTCTTCAGTGGATTTTAAATTCATGTGTTAAAAGCATAAAAATGTAACACTTTTCAATTAGTTTTCAAGAACAGTAGCTTAACCTCAGGGAAGATAGAAATAACCAGAAAGATTTCAACAAAAAACTTTGCAAAATTGGTGTATGGAATTGAAAAATGGAAAGCATTTTAAGGAATAAATACAGCAATACCTTCTTCCTGTTCAAAGACATATCTTTATGAGGTTACTTTTTCATTTATGACAGCCATTAAAATCAAGTATTGTTATAAACTGTACTACATAATTTGAAAGAATGTAAAATAAACACAAATTTGAAAATAATAAGGAATATCAACATTTAACTAGTAATAATAATTTTAGTGAGAGTAAAGAAATTTTCTACATCATTGAATACATTTTTTCAAAATATTATTTATTTCTTATCTCTTCCTCTTTACATTTTTTCCTTGTATATGTTTTACCATTCACAGTATATATTAATACAGTAGTATATGTACATAATTCATAAGTAAATAAATAAATATTAGAGAAACTGTTTTGAAATGTTTTCCTAATATGCGTGCCTGATCAGAGGTTTGGGGACCATTGATTTAGAGGAGAATGTGACCCAGGATAAAACCAAACATGGCTCCTTTGTCATCGACACTTGGGCAGGTCAGTCCAAAAATGAATGTTTTCTTCTTTTTCCTCTCAGACCTTTCCAAAATAATTATGCCATCTGCTTCCGAGGGTGGAGGGGGGCAGGGTTGTTAGTTTGCTGCATTCAGCACTCTGGAGCCTCTGGTTTCTATTTTGTAATTGGAAAGATACAAGCAGCCAGAAGGCACAGTTTGCTTTTGTTTAAACTCCTGTTTTTAGGACTGACTTGTAGAATCCTGTTTACTACATCCCAAATAGAGAAGTCACTGATGAGGGCAAGAGATGGGACAAGCGACCAACAAGCAGTGAGCAAGTTGGCACTCAGTAAGCAAGTGTTTGATCAGACGTAACGGAGCTAGAGGTAATCGTTGCTGGTGTTTTAGCCGCTTATCCAGTGCAGCACTGTGGACTTTGTGGGTGTTCAGTTTGCATACTATCCCCATACAGCAAGAACTGTCATTCACTCCAATTTTTAATTTCACATTTTGAAATAAGTCAGAATTTTAGAAAAGTTGCAGAAATAGTACAGAAATTTCTTATATACCCTTCTCTCAGCTCCCCAATACTAACAACTTACATAACCATAGTACAGGTATCAATCTCAGGAAATTGACATTGGTTCAATACTATTAGCTATGGACCTTTCTCAAATTTCATCAGTTTTTTCACTCACATCTTTTTCTGTCTCAAAAACCAATCCAGGAGTCTGCATTGCATTTAGATATTTTGTCCCTTAGTCTCCTCCAATCTGTGACAGTGTCTCCATCTTCCTTGTTTTTCATGAACTTGACTCTTGTGATAAGTAGCGGTCAGTTATTTCATAGAATGTCTTTCAGTTTGGGTTAGTCTGATGTTTTCTCATGATTAGATTGAGGTTGTGCATTTTGGGCAAGAATACTACAGAAGTGACGTTACACCCTCAGGGCATCATATCAAGGGCTACACTGTCAACATGTATTACTGGGACGCTCACCTGGACCACTTGGTTAAGGTGGTGTCTGCTGGGTGCCTGCACTGTAAAGTTACTAAGTTTCCCTTTGTAATTAATAAATATCTTGAGGGTGATATTTTGAGACTATGCAAGTATCCTGTTTCTCTGCAAACTTTTGCCCACTGATTCTAGCATTCATGGGTGGATCTTCCGGTAACAATTATTACCGTGATGTTTGCCTATTGTGTTCATGCCCATTTCATAGATGAAGTAAATGACGTTCACAGAGCTGGAGTCTTGCCCAAGGCCTCAATCCCACATCTCTCCTCTGCTCAGAATCCTGCCGTGGCCCCCATCTCACTCAAGAGAAAAGCTAAAGTCCTTACATAGGCCTCAAAGCCCCCCACACCCCAATCTGACTCCCATGACACCCATGAAATATTTATACCCCGCTTTCTTCTTCACTCACCTTCCATGGCCATACTGGTTTCCTTATCTGTCCTTGAAAATGCTCCCACCTCTGAGCCTTTGCACTGGCTGTTCCCTCAGCCTGGAACCTCCCCCTTCCCCCATATCTGCTTTACTGACTTCTTCACTTCCTTAGGTCTCTGCTCAAATGTCACCTTCTCAGTGAGGTCTTCCCTTTAATTCTCTCCACCTGACTTGTTATTTTAACTTACTGATGTATTATGGATGCCTGCAAATAGGGGTTATAGATACCTGTCAACCCTCCTAGCTGTAATCTGCAGGAGGACAGGGAGGAGTTTGTGTGTTTTGTTTATCGCTGTATCCCTAGTGTCTAGGATAGTGATAAGCACACAGTAGATATTCAATAAACAGTCGTTGGAGGAATGAATAAACTTTGGAACATGAATAAAAGGCTTAGGAAGATTTTGTTTCATTTATTGGTATCAGAAAAACACAACTCAAACCAAAAGGAGGTTAGAGGCTCTTCTAACTGCAAGTCCAGAGGGGGGACAGGTTGCAGGAGGATGTGTTCAGGACTCTGGCCTCACCTCTCTGTGGTACTCTCACCTCTCTGGGCCTTCTGCATTTTGGCCCACTCTTGGGCTTCTCTCTCAAGAATCCCTAGAATCATCTCTTTCCCTCTTGGACTCTACTTTGCCTACCGAAGGCTTTAATCTTAGGCAGGCCCTCCCCATGTTGTGGTCTCTGGCCACTACGAGCCCATATCACCTTCACAGCTTCTCTTTTCCAAGATTTCCAATAAAATGCCGGCACTGGTCTCACTGGCTGAGGCTGCATTGAGTGCCCATCCCCGAACCAATCGCTGGGGACAGAGGGACCAAATTCTCTGATTGATCAGGCCTCGGTTATATGCTCACTCTTGATATTGGGATGGGATCATCCCTCCAGCCACATGGACTGAAACTTGGTGAAAGGAGTTTCAGAAGGAAAACTGCGGTTTCTAGAAGAAAGGGGGAATATATGCTGGCTGGGCAAAATTATTGCCATTCTGCACCTCAAATATTATACATTCTCCCTGGCCACACCCTCTGGGATTCTGCTTTTTTAAGTCTGGGGAGGGGTCCAGACATTTGCATTTTTAGGAAGCATGCCAGGGGGATTTTGATCTACAGCCAAGATTGGGAATGACTGGTTTATGGAATTTGCTCTAACCTCTCTGGAGTAAGAAGGGGGCCCATTTCACAAATGTGAGTCTAAAATTTCTCAGTAGAAAGGCATAAGCAGGAGTACACATTCCTAATGTTGAAGACTGTGGTAGGAGTCATCTGTTACTTTGTGTGCTCAGCATCCCTTCCTTCCTCACCCTTAGGGGTTGTCAATTTCATGACACCTTCTCTTCTGGCTCAGAGCTGACCACATGACTCCTGGTGGCCAATCAGAGCAAGCCATTTCCCTGGCTATAGCACTTCACTCAGGAATAGACACATGACTAAGGCCAGGCCAACTGGAGTCCTTTCTGGGGCTTTGGGTGGAGCTGTCAAGGAAGTGTTTCTCTGTTTACTTTAGGAACACACAGAGTATGTGAGCTCAGAACTGTTGCCTGCAGTATTTATCTCAAAGTGAGAAGTCAGCCTGAAAACAAAACCAACCTAAAGGAGAGTAGAGATGACAGCTGGAGAGAGAAGGTACTAGTGATGTTGTGTTAGTGACCTGGAGTCAGCTGTGACCGGAGCTGACCCAGTCCCTGGACTTATCAGTTGCATGGGCCAACAAGTTTCCTGTTTTGTTTAAGCCCTTTAGTTGTATTTCTGTAACCAGAAACTGGAAGAGTCTTAATTAACTCAGATATGAACTACAACCACCTCAACTTTAAGACCCATTGATGAGGTAAAGAGTGGCATAAATGCTCAATAAATATTAGCATTGTTATTATTACTATTATTATATACAAAAAAAGACTGGCATAAGAAGTACCTTTTGGAATATGAAAGATAAACCATCCCACATATTAGTATGAATACTGCATGCCTGTCAACATGTATATTGGGTATCTTCTATGTACAAGGCATGGATTGAGGCACTACAGGGCAAGTAGGAGCACCCTAAAGATGAATAGGACATGGTCCTGGCTCTGAAGCCCATAAAATCCTGTGCAGTAGTTCTCAAACTCTGTAGTGCAAAAAAATCACCTGGGGGACTTATTACAACACAGAGTTCTGGGTCTTAGTCCCAGAGATTGATTTGATAGGTCTGGGGTAGAGCCCCCAAATCTGCATTTTTGACAAGCTGTCCCCACCATTTACCTTGAAGGTAATTCAAACATACTTTGAAATTGATCTATCGGGAGAGATAGGCAGAAGGAGAGGAGAGCAAGAGTGGACAGAAAAAAACTATTTGAAGAAATAATGGCTGGAAATGTCTCAAATTTGATGAAAGACCCAAATTCACAGATTCAGGATGCTCAATGAACATCAAGAAGAATAAAATGGTGAAGACTATGCTAAAGTCAAACTGAAGACCAAAATTTTAAAACAGCAAGAGAAAAACGATGTTATATATAGGGGAGCAACGATTTGATTAATGGTTGACACCTTTTGAGAAGAGAGTGAAACAACATCTTTAGAAAGATGAAAGAAAGAAGTAACAACTGTCAACCTAGAATTCTATATCTAATGAAAATATCCTTTGAGAATAAAGGATATCTTCAGATAAAAGAAAACTGAGAGAATTGGTTTTACCAGCAGATCTGCACTACAAGAAATGCTAATGGAAGTTTTTCTGTCTAAAGAGAAATGATACTAAATGGAAACTTGATACTTCAGAAAAGAATGAAGATCATTGCAAATGTTAAACAGCTGGATGAATAACAAAGACTGTGGTTTTGCTTTTTCCCTTTTAATTTCTTTATAATACATATGACTGTTTAAACAAAAATTATAACACTGTCTTATTGGATTTACAATGTATGTTGAATTAAAACACATAACAATCATAGCATAAATGATAGGAGAATGTGGACTTATATGGTTACAGTATTTCCACATTTTACATAAAGTGGTGTAAGACTAATTGTAAGTGGACTATGAAAAGTTAAGGACATTCATTGTAATTCCCAAAGGAACCACTAAAAAATAATGCAAAGAAGTATAGCTAAATGTTAATACAAAAACTAAAATGGATTTATAAAAACAATTGCTATAGGCTGAATTGTGTGTCCCCCACCCCCACCCAATTCATATGTTGAAGTCCTAACCTTTGGTACTTCACAATGTGGCTGTATTTGAAGACATGGTCTTTAAAGAGGTAATTAATTTAAATGAGGTTATTAGAGTGGGTCCTAATCCAATATGACTAGTGTTCTTATAGGAAGAAGAAATTTGGAAACAGATGAGTACAGAAGAAAGACCATGTAAAAGACACAGGAAAAATGCAGCTGTCTATAAGCCAAGGAGAAATGCCTCAGAAGAAACCAATTCTGCTGACACCTAGATCCTGGACTTCTAGCCTCCAGAATTGTGAGAAAATAAATTCTCATTGTTTAAGATACCCAGTCTGTGGCATTTTGTTAAGGCATCCCTAGCAAACTAATACATATTAGAAATATTAACACTTAAAGTATTCCACTTACAATTAAAGTAGTCTACTTACAATTAGACTTATACCACTTTATGTAAAATGTGGAAATATTGTAATTGTATAAGTCCACATTCTCCTATCATTTATGCTATAATTGTTATGTGTTTTAATTCAACATACATTGTAAACCCAATACACTAATTAATGCTTTTAAAATGTAAGGAAAGGAGGAATAGAAAAACAAAACACCAGAAGGGATTAATTGAAAACAAGCAATAAAATGTCAGACTGAAACCAAATCATATCATCAATTACATTAAATGTTAATGGAGTAAACATTCTAATTAAGAGGTAGAAACTTCCAAATAAAAAAGCAAGACCCAATCATGTTCTGTCTATAACAGACACTCTTTACATATAAAGACACAAGTAAGTTGGATGTAAAAGAATGAAAAAAATACACATAAAATATGCAAAGAGTGAGCATAAAACAGATTTCAAGTAAAAAAAAGAGAAACATTTCAATAAAAGGGCCAATAAAACCAAAGAAATTACAAGAAAGGAAATTAAAAAACAAGAGGATAAATCAAAGAATTAGTAAACAAACAATTGAAAAAACGGACAAAATCAAGTTTACAAAGAGATACACCTCTAGCAAGACTGATCAAGAAAATTCAAAAGAAAACGTAAATTATCAGCATTAGAAATGAAAGAGACTATCAGAATTATTCTACAGATATTATTGAGATATTTCAATTAACTTTAGTACATTTGACAACTTATATGAAATGAAGAAATTTATTGTAAAATGAAAGTAAACAAAACAGACACAAGACAAAATAGAAAATCTAAATGGTCCAACCTATTAAAAAAATTGAAGCATTTCCACAAAGAAAACTTTAGATCCAGACGTCATCACAGGTGAATTTTATTAACCATTTAAGGAAGAAATAATACCAATCCGTCACAAATTTTTTCAGAAAATAGAGGCGGAGGGAGTACTTTCCAACTCATTTTATGGCGTCAGAATTACCTGATCTCAAAAGGACACAGAGATATCACAAGAAAAGAAAATTTTGGACCAGTTATCCCTCATAAACACACACACACAAATCCTTAATAAAATATTTGCAAATTAAATCAAGCTATATACAAAAAGGATAATATGTTATGATTAAATTAGGATTTACTCAGGAATGCAAAAGAGAATTTTATATTTGAAAAATCACTGTATTCACCACCTTAACAGACTAAAGGAGGAAATTCATACAATCACCTCAATAGATGCAGGAAAATCATTTGTGTACATTCAACACTCATTCATCATTAAAACTCTCAGCAAACGAGGAATAGAAGGAAGCTTCTCAATCTAATAAAGGGTAACCATGGAAAATCTACAGCTATCACCATACTTTGTGGCAAAAGACTAAATACTTCTCCCCTATGATTGGGAACAAGACAAAGATATCCCCTCTTACTACTTCTAGTCAGCATTGCATCAGATGCCCTAATAGTGGAATAATGCAAGACAAAGAAAAAGAAAAAAGGCATACAGACTGGAGAGGAAGAAGAGAACTTATTTTAATAAGTAACGTAAATGTTTACATAGAAAACTCTGTGGAATCTACAAAGAAGCTACGAAAACTAAAATGTAAACTTGGCAAGGTTGAAGAATAAAGGTCAACATAAAAAATATATACTACAAACCAACAATTGGAAAACAAGAATTTTATTTTATTTATTTATTTATTTAATTTTATTTTGTTATTATTATTTTTTAAAAATTTTATTTTGTCGATATACATTGTGGTTGATTATTGTTGCCCCTTACCAAAACCTCCCTCCCTCCTCCCTCTCCTCCCTCCCCCACAACAATGTCCTTTCTGTTTGCTTGTCGTATCAACTTCAAGTAATTGTGGTTGCTATATCTTCTCCCCCCCGTTTTGTTTTTTGTGTGTGTGCGTGTGTGAATTTATATATTAATTTTTAGCTCCCACCAATAAGTGAGAACATGTGGTATTTCTCTTTCTGTGCCTGACTCGTTTCACTTAATATAATTCTCTCAAGGTCCATCCATGTTGTTGCAAATGGCAGTATTTCATTCGTTTTTATAGCTGAGTAGTATTCCATTGTGTAGATGTACCACATTTTCCGTATCCACTCATCCGATGATGGACATTTGGGCTGGTTCCAACTCTTGGCTATTGTAAAGAGTGCTGCGATGAACATTGGGGAACAGGTATACCTTCGACTTGATGATTTCCATTCCTCTGGGTATATTCCCAGCAGTGGGATAGCTGGGTCATATGGTAGATCTATCTGCAATTGTTTGAGGAACCTCCATACCATTATTCCATAGAAGCTGCACCATTTTGCAGTCCCTCCAACAATGGATGAGAGTTCCTTTTTCTCCTCAACCTCGCCAGCATTTATCGTTCAGAGTCTTTTGGATTTTAGCCATCCTAACTGGGGTTAGATGGTATCTCAGTGTGGTTTTGATTTGCATTTCCCGGATGCTGAGTGATGTTGAGCATTTTTTCATATGTCTGTTGGCCATTTGTATATCTTCCTTAGAGAAATGCCTACTTAGCTCTTTTGCCCATTTTTTAATTGGGTGGCTTGTTTTCTTCTTGTAAAGTTGTTTGAGTTCTTTATATATTCTGGATATTAATCCTTTGTCAGATGTATATTTTGCAAATATTTTCTCCCACTCTGTTGGTTGTCTTTTAACTCTGTTAATTGTTTCTTTTGCTGTGCAGAAGCTTTTTAGTTTGATATAATCCCATTTGTTTATTTTTCCTTTGGTTGCCCGTGCTTTTGGGGTCATATTCATGAAGTCTGTGTCCAGTCCTACTTCCTGAAGTGTTTCTCCTCTATTTTCTTTAAGAAGTTTTATTGTTTCAGGGTGTATATTTAAATCCTTAATCCATTTTGAGTTGATTTTAGTATATGGTGAGAGGTATGGGTCTAGTTTCATTCTCCTACATATGGATATCCAGTTATCCCAGCACCATTTGCTGAAGAGGCAGTCCCTTCCCCAGTGAATAGGCTTGGTGCCTTTGTCAAAGATCAGATGGCAGTAAGTGTGTGGGTTGATTTCTGGATTCTCTATTCTATTCCATTGATCAGTGTGTCTGTTTTTATGCCAGTACCATACTGTTTTGGTTATTATAGCTTTGTAGTATAGCTTAAAGTCGGGTAGTGTTATGCCTCCAGCTTTATTTTTTTTGCTCAGCATTGCTTTGGCTACATGTGGTCTTTTATTATTCCATATAAATGTCTGGATAGTTCTTTCCATTTCTGAGAAAAATGTCTTTGGAATTTTGATGGGGATTGCATTGAATTTGTATATCACTTTGGGTAGTATGGACATTTTCACTATGTTGATTCTTCCAATCCAAGAGCATGGGATATCTTTCCATCTTCTTGTATCCTCTCTAATTTCTCTCAGCAGTGGTTTGTAGTTCTCATGATAGAGATTTTTCACCTCCTTGGTTAACTCAATTCCTAAGTATTTTATTTTTTTGGTGGCTATTGTAAATGGACAGGCTTTCTTGATTTCTCGTTCTGCATGTTCACTATTGGAGAAAAGAAATGCTACTGATTTTTGTGTGTTGATTTTGTATCCTGCTACTGTGCTGAAATCATTTATCAATTCCAAGAGTTTTTTTGTAGAGGTTTTAGGCTGTTTGACATATAGGATCATGTCATCTGCAAACAGGGACAGTTTGACTTCATCTTTTCCAATCTGGATGCCCTTTATTTCCTTCTCTTCTCTGATTGCTCTGGCTAGTACTTCCAACACTATGTTGAATAGGAGTGGTGAGAGTGGGCATCCTTGTCTAGTTCCTGTTCTTAAAGGAAAAGCTTTCAGCTTTTCCCCATTCAGGATGATATTGGCAGTGGGTTTGTCATATATGGCTTTAATTATGTTGAGATACTTTCCCTCTATACCTAACTTATAGAGGGTCTTTATCATGAATGAGTGCTGAATTTTATCAAATGCTTTTTCAGCATCTATAGAGACGATCATATGGTCCTTGTGTTTGACTTTATTAATATGGGTAAACAAGAATTTTAAATACCTTTTATAATAGTATGGGAAAACATGAAATATTTAAGGATGAATCTAACAAATAGTTGCTAAACAGCCAACCTAAAAACTATAGAGAAATTAAAGTAGACCTAAACAAATGAAGAGAAATACCATATTCATGGATTAGAACACTCAATATTGTTAAGATGTCCATCCTTCCCAAACTGATCTATAGATTAGATGCAAATCTTATCAAAATGTAACAGTCCTTTTTGGAGAAACTGAGAGGCTGATTCTACAACTTACATGGAAATACAAAGGCTCTAGAATAGCCAAAACAATCTGGAGAAAGAACATTGGACAATTTACACTGATTTCAAGATTTAATCTAAAGAAAGCTACAGTAATTAAGACAGTACAATATTGGCATAAGGATGGTCAACTAGATCAATGGAATGGAATAGAAAATCCAGAAATAGATTCACACTTTCATGGCCGATGGACTTTTCACCAAGTAGCCAAGTCAATTCATTGGGTGAGAAGAATGACTTTTTGACAAATGGTACTGGAATCGCTGAACATCTGTATGAAGAAACCAAATGAACCTTGACCTCCATTTCACTCCATACTCAAAATTTAAATTCAAGATCTTATTGCAGAACCCATAACTGTAATGCATCTAGAAGAAAACCTTGGGGACGAGAGGGAAAAATTTCTTGTTCAGGATACACATACACAAAACTAATTGTATTTAAAAAATAGAGAAATTGAAATATCAAAATTGAAACTTTCTGCTCATTTGTAACACTCCCACATTAGAAACAACCCAAATGCCCATCAACAGATAAATGGATAAACAAATCATGGCACATCCATGAAATGGAATACTATTCAGTAATAAAAAGGAGTAAACTATTGATATACACATGAATGAATTTTCTAAAAATTCAGCTGAGTTAAACATGCAAGATACAAAATAGTTAAACTGTATGATTCCGTTTATGTGACAGACGTTCTAGAATAGGCAGCAAGGCATTGGAAATGTTTTACATCTTATTTTCAGTGCTGGTTAGTTATGTGTATATAAATGTAAAAACTCATTGAACAGAAAACTCAAGAACCATGCCTTTTATTACATAAATATATACCAATATAAATTATGCCTTAATTAAAAAAATTGTAAAGCAGGTAGCATTATATCCCTATTTTCAAGGTGAAGAAACTGAGGCTTAGCGAGGTCAGGTAACTTGCCCAAGACCACACAGTTAGGAAGTGGCAAAGGTGGAACGCTAATCTTAATTTACCTGAAGCCAGAACCAAGCCTGTGCATTTATGTTTCCTGCAGCTTCTCTCTGCCAGTATAAACAGAAGCATAAATAAATTATCAAATTCCCCAAATCCAAGGATCTTGAATATATCTGCATTTGGATGTAAGTGCTTTGAGACAGATCTCAAGGGAAATTGAACGAGTTTCACAGACCCTATATTTTGATGCATTTTATTCTAATAAGTTTAATTTCTAAATATTTGTAACTGAGAGCAAAGTGAACACTGGCCATCAGAAACCCCAACTGGTGAATCAGTCAGAAAAACAATCGTAGCAAAGAAGCTACTGATAGTTTTGAAGTATCAAACCAGATGGCCCCCAATTTGAGCAGAAGGCACCCAGATGCAGCCCTCAACTGAGGCTGGAGTCTGCCAACCGATCTGTTAAGCCTCTCTCATCTTCACCTTTCCACATTTTGCTCCTGTGCCTCTAAGAAGAATTGCTCAGAAAGAACTAAATAAGACGTTGCACATGATGCCTGCTTTCAGAAGCCGAGACTCAACATGTAGAAATTACTCTAGTCCACTCATTCAGGTGTTGCTAAAAAGGCATCACCTGGATTGATTTTGTCCTTTAGCATCTTTGTGACCTACTAAAGAAAACCTTTCTTCCTTTTGTCGCCTCTACACCACTGCCCCCCCGACAAAGATTATGAAGTGGGGAGATTTAGCCCCCACAAAATGTGCCTGGAAAGCACTCCAGTTTGGAGGAAGAACTTCCAGTACTTGATTCTTCATAAGCCAGCAACAGCTGGTATGTGAGATTTACTCATCAGGTGGTAAGAGGAAGCGGAACGCTCCTGTACAGCTGAAATCCAGGACTAAGCAATGTGAGGTTCTCGGAAGGATCAAGGAAAAAAGCCTCAAACTGTAAACCTGAAACCCAGAGTCCTGTGAAGAGTGAATTACCCTCCACAATGCTGGAGAAAGGGAACTTTTTCAGGCAGAGTGAAAAAGTCACATAGCAAAAGCTGGAAACGAATCAGGAAAAGAAAAAAAGCAACACGTGCAAACAGAAATCCTCTTGTTTTATCTTCATGACAGAAATAAAACCGAACATGTCAGCCATGACAAGACATCCAAGCGGTAGATATCAGGAATAAACTTTCCAAACACTATTTAATAACATGAAAAAATACTCTGAATTTAGTAGTAAGCCAAGAATCAAGATAATAAACTGTAGAAAAAGATTTTTTTTCTCTCTCTACGGTTGGAAGGAAATATACCAAAATATTAATAGTAGTCATCCCCAGGCAGTAAGATTTTGGGTGATGTTTATTTTCTTCTTCAGAAAGTTCTGTAATTCTACAAAGTGCCTGCATTTGCAATGTTTTTGGCAGCAAGCCATAGAAAGTCAGACTTTTGATGCCTCAAATCATGAGACCATTTTTGTTTGTTTATAAGAAGTCTGAAGTTTAGTGGCCTAGGGGTTGGTCTGGCACCTTAACAGTGTCATCAAAGACCCAGGCTCTTTCTGTCTTTCTGCCCCACCATCCTTATTGTGTTGGTAGTTTGTTGTCCTGCTTGTTGTCTCATGAACATAGAATGGCTGCCACAGCTCCAGGCATCATGATCTCCTTCAAAGACAGGAAGGAAATGTATGGCCAGAGCAGGCAGAACTTCAGTCTTATCTTTTTTCAGGGTGCAAAACTCCTTTCTAGGTGCTACTGTATCAGACTTATTACTTTTAATTGGCCATAGCTAGATCTTATGGCTACCCCTACACCTCTGCCCTGAGATCACGGGAATTTTGGTCAATGTGTGAACAAAAACAGGGTTATGCTGGTAGGGAAGGAGGAATTGCTTCAAACTGTTATAGAGTCTGCCCGAAGAGTTAAAGGAGAAGGCAGAGTACAAATAGAAACCTGGAAGATGTTTCTCATAGATAGATAGATAGACAGATAGACAGATAGACAGATATGTATAGATACACACACGCACACACATGCACACTAAGTATGCATGAGTGCATATCACCAGTAAAAAGACTGGAAGGAAAGTCATTAATGCGTTAATAGTGTTTTCCTTGGGTAGGAAGAATTTGGGTCATAATTTTCTTTTCTTTTTGTATATATCTCTGTAATTTTCAAGGTCTCTGTGATAAGCATAAACACAAAATTACTTTTTTAATTAGAAAAATCTTAATTTAAGAGAGTTCTGAGACTGGCAGTTCTATTGTCACCTCTTTATACATCCTGTACATATAAACCTTATTATAAATACACTGCTGATTTAGGCTTACAAATCGCCTGAGTGCAGTGTTTTACATGTATTGTTTCATTTAATCCTCACAAAAACACCATGAGGTTGATACCACTATTGGGCCCATTTTTCATATAAGGAAACTAAAGCTCAGAGGAGTTAAATAAGTGACGTGACTAACATCATACAGTAGAAAAGAGCTAAGCCAGGATTCAGCCCGAGTAATGTCATCTTTATTCACTGGGAACTTCCTTATTTCCATTCCTGTTTTCATAATTTTACTACTTATGTGCACATCTGTACAGAAGGTATAATATTATATTGCATGTTTTAAAAACCTTTTATAAATGGTATTATTTGATGTGTGTCTTTCTGAAACTTGCTTTTTTATATTTAACACTACAGTTTTGAGATGTGTCTCTCTTGATACGTGGCCCTTTTTCTCTGCCATATAAGATTCACTTGCATACAATGATATTTTCTTTTTCCATTTTCCTGGATATTGAGTCTCCTCCCACCCCCAATTTCTCACTGTTAAAACTACTGCAATGAACATGCTGATACGAGTATCCTGGGGCACACACAGGACATAACACGAGGAAAGGAACTGCTGGGTTATGGACACTAGATAGTGATAGATTGTTCCCCCACCAGTACCTGTGACAACTCCTGTTGCTCCACATGCTTGTGAACACTTAGTATTGCCAAATAGTTTTATTTTATTGGAGAAATTTAGAGTTAAAAGGTAACCTTCAAGTTTAAAAAGACAAAACTCTTACCTTTAAAATTATTCAGGGCTTATTATATCATTGAATGATGCCCAGATAAGAGTCTAATCAGGCTGAGAATTTGTCAAAGCAAGTGTTTTTTGTTGTTGTTTTGTTTTTAACATAAAAAAATCAACTTTAATGAGGCATAATTTACATATAATAAAATGAACACATTTTAAGTTATAGTTTGATGAGTTTTGATAAATGCCTACATCTGTGTAACCACCACCACCAAGATATAGGACATTTGCATTACTCCAGAAAGTTCCCTCATGCTCCTTTCCAGCCAATGCTCACCCCCATTGCTGGTCCCTGGAAGTATGGTCTGTGTTCTGTCACAACGGATTGGATTTATCTTTTCTAGACTATCTTTTTGTGCCTGGCTACTTTGATTTAGCATGGTTTTGAGATTCATCCTTGTTATTGCGTGGATTAAAAATTCGTTTCTTCTCATTGCTGAGTAATATTCTATCATATGGATATACTACACTTCGTTCCATTTGCCAGTTGATGGAAATCTGGCTTGTTCTACTTTTTGACTATTATGAATCATGTTGCTATAAACATTTCATGGGCAAGTCTTTTCGTGGACATATGTTTTTATTTCTTTTGGGTAAATATCTAGGAACGGAATTGCTGTCACCAGGGAGGTGTGTGTTTAAGGCAGGGACTCTGTAACATCTAACTTAGGAGTTGCATGGCCTTACACAGGACTTGCCTGGCTTCTGGTGGGTGAGTAAGTGAACCTTCCCCAAAAGAAAGATGAAAGGGAAGAAAACTTGGAGGAAAGGTAGAAAGAAGAAAAAAGGAAGAAAAAGGAGATCCCCCAAAGGTTTTAAGCAGAAGCTGGGTGACCATTGGGTGGGGGGATGTTGTGAGAGAGAGTCAGTCCTCAAAACGTGGTTGGGCTGCAGAACGTTTAAGATCACTTTCACAATCCCTGACCCCCCATATCTGAATCATCACTTCTATAGACATGTGGCCAGGGTGAGCTGTTGGGTGTTGGGGAGGACAGTGAGTCACTTGATTTCAGCCCTTGATTGTGTGCCATGGAACCCTACTCTTGGCAATCTTAGGAGACTTTATAGTAGAGATATCAGGACTTGCAGAATTGGAAGGAAGGCTGCAAAACCAGGGAGAGAAAGAGGTCATGGAATAAACTCATCCGTGTTTCAGTCTTTGGCCACTCTGAGCTCAAGTTTCAAAGGGGGAGCTCCACATTGTCCTAGCTTGGGTCACTCCCATGCTCTCTCCCCTGCCAGAGGAGGGTCACACCCAAGTAACAACAACCCCCCTGTGGTCCCTAAGATGCATGCAGTGAGAAGAGAAGTTTTAGGGTACTTGGATTGGACATGGGAGGAGAGGTTCAAAAATCATTCATTCATGCATTCATTCATCTAGATAACATTTACTTTTGTGCCTCGCAGGGGCCAAGCTCTGTGATGGCTGCCTGGGCCAGATCCAGTTAGAAAAGGCAAGAGGAAACAAGTCCTGTCTGGTGAAGGTCTGCGGCTGCATGTGTCCACACCTTGAGGCAGGCAGTGGATGCCAGACAAACAGACTTGGGTTGAGATCACGGCTTTGCTCCTCTCTAGCTATGTGACCTTGGGTAAGTCACCTCACTTCTCTTGAGTGCTGTTTTCTCATCCGCAAAATGGGAATAAGAATCCCTACCTCTAAGGGAGGATCCAAGTTTGTGGGACCTGAAGCTTATACAACTTTGGGGTTCTTTTATAAGAATAAGAATAGAAACAGGTCTTGCTTTTACAAATATTATAACACATGCCCTCAGGAGCTTATTTCAGGGCTCTCCCAGCACTTTGGAAGAGGTCGTGAAAGTGAAGGTCCTAATGCTTAAACTTCAATTGCCTCATGGTACATCGACCTTTGCCAACTGCAGCATTTTAATCTCTATTTTTTTAGTGATGAAGTGAGATAATGCATGTAAGGAACTAAGCCCTAGCACAGAAGCACTCGTGAGGAACAGCTAACACTTTAGCACTTTCTCTGAACTGGGCACTGCTCTAAGCACTTGACATACAGTGACTTATTTAATCTTCACAGTGAATTTATGAGGCAGGTGCAATTGAATACTGTATTTTACAGATTAGAAAGTTGAGGCTCACAGGGTTAAATGATCCTTGCTGTGTCTCCCAACTTGTGACGGATCTGGCAATCTGGCTCCGAGGTCTCTGCTCTTAAGCACTGGCCTTTACAGCTCCTGTTGAAAGGATGGGGGTTTTATTACCTTTTCTTGAACATCATGAGCATGCCCCACTGCAAGAAAGTCTCTATAAGCAAAACGAGACCTTTATTCTGATGTAGGTGAAAGCCCCTTTGGAACCCCAGAAGCCTGTTTTCTGAAGATTGCACTCCTGGTGAAAGAAAACTTTTCTTCTCCAGGGAAGTCATGTGAAAATGCTACCCTCAGAACACATGTTACACATGACCTACTTGCCAGAGTCCCAATTCCCTAACATTACACAGTGAACTCTGAACTCAATTAACTTCCGCCTCTACTTTATATTTTCCCTAATGGGAAAACCGGGGACAAGTCCAGTTGTACTTTCCATGTAACTTAACGACATGTAGAAACAGACTTGCAGACATTGATTTATGAGCAGAATTGAGGCTTGCCTCATATGGTTCTTTCCAGGGTGAGATTTGTCCTCCCTCAGAAGAGGACGGCTGTGGCGGCTGTGGCCTGCCTGCCAGGCGAGGGCTAAGGCTGCTGAAGGGTTAACTCTGCCCGTTTGTCAGAAGATTCGGGATTCAGGCTGTTGGTCATTCTGTGCTACAAGAAGCCCATTTTTAACATTGCAAGGCATAGTGTGCAGCAGCCCTGGGTGCAAGCAACCTCTTCTTTTAACTGAGGAATGAAAACACGAGTGAATCATAGCAATGAGTGTGAGGACTAGAAAGCCGTCTTGTTCTGGAGAAGTGTCTCCGGGTTGTTATACTAATTGGAGGAGCACATATCACCCAAATGGGTTTCAATGGAAAATGATAGCCAAATGGCATGGTTTGCTTTAACAGCAGTGTTTTTAAGAGTTGATCTCGAAAAGCGATGCTTCTTCCCTCTCTCTCCACTTCCCCAAAGCTCTTAATTCATCACATATAAAAGCAATTTGGAATCTTCTATCTCTTTCTTAAAACCCAGAAATGGCTTCTCACCGCCCTTGGCATAAAGGCTTAACCCTAAGCGGTTAAGAGGCCCTGAGGGACCTGCCTGCTCCCATCCTCCCAGACTCATCTTCCCACTCCATGCTCAGATGCAGCACTTCACAACCAAACCTTTCCTCCGGAGCATTGTTGGTTCTCTATGGTCTTCAGTGTGATGGAGTTTGGATGTGCTGTCCCCTCCAAAACTCATGTGGAAATTTGATCTCCAATGTGGCAGTGTTGGAAACTGATTGAGTCATGGGGGCGGACCCCTCATGAATGGATCAATGTTCTCTCTGAGGGTGGAGGGAGTAATGAGTGAGTTCTCGCTCTATAAGTTCCTGCGAGAGCTTGTTGCTTAAAAAGACCCTGGCACCTCCTCTCTCTTTCTCTTGCTTCTCTCTCTTGCTTCCTCTTGCCATGTGATCTGTTTGTACGCACCAGCTGCCTGCCACTTTCTGCCATGAGTAGAAGCAGCCTGAGGCCCATGCCATACGCAGCTGTCCCAGAATCGTAAGCCAAATAAATCTTTCTTCTTTATAAATTACCCAGTCTCAGGTAATTCTGTTATAGAAACACAAAATGGACTAAAACACAGTGCCTCTGTCTGGAGCTCTCCTGTTCTTCCTTTTTCAAAGCAGAGATCAGCTTTGTTTGATTGCTAGCTCAGCATACTTCCCATTTCTCCTGGTGAAAGCACCTCAGTCTCCTTGGAGGTCTACTCCAGCTACATAATTTGGGGGTAGAACAGGACTAACCCTGGGCAAACTAGAGTCAACCTTAGGACCCTTGCTGGTACCTTTGTGAGCAGACAGGATGTGAGCCTGCAGCTGCTCAGAGACATCGTTGTCACCATGAGAGGTTAGCCTGCTTGAAAATGAAGCTGCAGAGAAGAATGCAGGTCCAAAAGATAAAGACAGACCTAATGACATCACTTGAGCACCTGGATCCAGCCATGCCCGAAGCAAACACTCTGGGACTTTCCAGCTACATGAGCCAATGTTTTTCAGTTACATGAGCTGATGTATTTCTCTGTTTGCTTGAGGCAACTTGAGCTAAGTTTCTGTCAATTGCAACTAAAAAGTCCCTCAAGAATACACTTTCACTTTTGTTTGGTTAAATCTTGTTCATCCTTCAGGTATCAGCTGAGAGGCCTCTCTGATTCCCAAGTGTGGATCGTGTCCCTCCTCTGAACATCCACAGAACCCTGTATTTTCCACATACTAGGACTTACACCACTGTGTTGTTTCCTATTTGTTTCTTTGGTTCCCTCCCTAGACTCTGAGTCACAAGCATGAGTCTTCCTGTGGTATCTGCCATCATGCCCAGCTCTGTGCCTGGGACATAGTAGGCTGTTAGTAGTTATTGTTGATCCGATAAATTAACTGAAATCACTGAACTGGTACCTGGGAGGCTATATCTATCAATTTTGAGAGATTAAGAGATGTCTGAATCACTGTGTTGAGAATTATGAGATTAAATCCAGATTCAATAAGAAAACGAAAAGGCTGATTGATTAGTAATGCCTGTGATAGGTCTGGGAATGAGGAGTCGTGGTATGGGTGCCACATTCTACCCATCTTTGGTCTCTATTGTCACTGAATTCTTTGTTCTCTATTTGTACCATGAGTGAATCTCTTCAATGAGATTATAACCTCCTTGAAGGCATGGACTGGATCTTTGGCTTTTCAAGCAGCATTACTAACTTCTCTGGATCAGATATACGATTACTCAACAAACATTTGTTGGCAGACAGACCTACATCCTTTCAAAGTGACAAATTGGGGACTACACAGTTGTAACCTTCCAATCAGACTCACCATTTCTTCATGGCCGAATGAGGGAAAGGCCAGGAATTGTTCCCCCATTATATACACTAAGAAGGACAGAAAGAGAGGCATGCAGTAGCATTTCCCTACTCTTTCCACTTGATGTTGGTGCTGTTCCATAGCGTTTAGGAGCATAGGCTATTTTACCAATCAAAGAATTGCAGTATTTCCCAAGATTGAAATAAGCAATAGCCTTCAAGAATTGCTAGGAATGAAATCGGCGAACAAGCTGGAGAGATTAGGTTGTCTCTCAGCTCCACCTGCCCACACTCTACTCTCTTTTCTACTGCTGGGGCTGGAAAGCTGCAAGCTGCATTTCCCAGACCCTTAGCTGGATTCCTGCAGCTTCTACCAACGGGAGACCTTGGTGGGTTAATGGAAGGTGGGAGAGGGGAGAAGTCATTTTCCCAGCTCCTGGTGATGCTTCTGGCAGTGTGACAGTGGCAGCACCAACGGCACCAGCAGTGGTGTCAGGGGGTGGCAGGGTGACCTGTGGCTTCCGAAGCTGCTCAGGGAGCTTGTTGCCATCAGCAGCCCATCCAGAGGCAGCATGCATGTACACGCTGCGCAGGCTCCTGTTGTTCTTCCGGCCCTTCCAACACCTTAAACATCAATTCCCTGCAGTAAATTCCCCCTGGGAATATGAGACTAGACACTTACTGATAAAATGTCATATGCACTTCTGGAGTTATGTACCTTGCCCATGATACCATTTGCTGAGATCTGCCTCCAGTGACCTATGGAATGAGCCCCGCTGTCCAGGCTTTTACCATGTGACCTTCCCTCCCTGGCCATTTCTGTCTCACCTGATTCAAGCTGGGCCAATCAGGTTTCCCCTCCAGGGAATTAAAACGTAATTCATATAACATATAGGACACATATATGTCACATAACATATTCATATAAATTGTAATTCAAATTACACACCATTACTAAGTAGTCTCTGCTATTGCTGAGCTTTAAAACAAGTCAATAGTGTAGGTGTCACCTGGAGCATACATACAACATGATACCATTTTTATAAAGCCCCCGCAGAAGCAAAATTTTATAAGGATTGCTTACAGATGACATATTTAATAAAACTATAAAAGAAAAAGCTGAATGATAAACATGAAATTGAGAACTATGGTCCCCTTGGGGCAGGGTGGGGGGGGGAGGCCGAATGATGGGTGAGAGAGGACAAAGAGTCAATGACATTGATAATGTTTGGGGGTTTAAATTGGGTGCTGGGTTCACAGGATTTTGATTTGTTATTAGACTTTGTAATATATTTGACATGTATTTCTTTATATGAATCAAATATTATAGGAGCCAGCAAACTACGGTCCAGCATCCACATCTAGCCTGTGGCCTGTTTCTGTACAATCTGCATGCTAAGAATGGTTTACATTTTAAAACGGTTGAAAAAATCAAAAGAGGAATATTTTATGACATGTGAACATAATATGAAATTCAAATTTCAGTGTCAGTAAGGTCTTATTGGGACACAGTCACATTCATTCATTTACAAATGTCTATGGCTGTTTTTGCACAACAGCACAATTGAGTATTCTCAACAGAGACCATATAGCTTGGAAAACTTAAAATATTTGCCATCTGGCCCTTTATGGAAAAAAGTTTGCTGACCCCTTAAATTTCAGATTAAAGAAGAAAATTTTTAAAAACTACTTTTAAAAAAGAATCAAATCCAGTAATTCAAATAGTTCTAGGTCATGCTCAGCCTTTGGGTTAATTGGGTCTCCTGATTTCTGCATCTGCTCTGCCAAGAGGACCTCCAGGTGTTTAGGAGTGGGTGAGCTCAGGGGCCTGAGTGGTCTGGAGGGAAGATGGCCTTACATGTACATCTTGTCCCGGTATAGTGGCTCCTCAGGTCACTGCTAACCTCTACAGTGGAAGCTGATGGCCAGTGTAGCTGTACTTCTGCTCTTCTTCAGCTCAGAACACAACCACTAACTCTTTCTCTCCTCAGCTTTGGGACCTTTTCAGCCAACCTGCCCTGAGTTGCTGCCAAACCCTCCACCAGCCCTCTGGCATAGTTCTGCAAATGGGTTGCACTGCTCTCCCCCCGACGGGTCCCATGCAAGACAGTGCTCCATTCAATTTAGCCATCTCTACATCCCTCCTTGTGAAGCCTCTGCCAGGTGATTTCCTTACCACGTGGGAACCAGGAACAGCAGGGGAAAGCAGAAAGCCAAAGTAGCTCCTGGTCTCAATTTGCCACTCCAAGTTCACTTCCATGTGACTACCCCTGGGTGCGGTCAAGTAAGCCAGACAGAAGGATCTAGAATCTTAAACAAAGATTGAGGTGTGGGGAGCTCCTTTTTCCTCAGGCTCCCCCACACCTGTCTGACACGACACCCTCATCTCCTGGCCAAAACCCAAGGTGGGAAGTTAAGACCCAAACAGATGCCTGCTTTTCTCTCCTTTTCTCAATCAAGAAATGGCTTGGTCCATCGTGTGATAAAAGTCTCAAGAGTTGGATCCAAGGACGAGACTACACATAGAACAAGATTTAAAGGGTGAAATCAAAATGTACCCATTTCTGCAGGAAATTGTAGAAAGGAGAGACCATGCTGCCCCAGAATGAGAGGTGCCACTGTTGCCCCCCTAGCTTGTCATTCATTGTCCTGTACCTGCTGAAGCCAGCTGCATTTTTGAACTTTGGATTCTATGAAACACCCCTGATTCCCTAGAACAAACCCCTTTATTTTTTCTACAGGGACCCCATTGCAGTTTTATTTACATTTCTCTTACTTTCAACGAAGGGCCTACCCAACCCGACCCAGTTCTCAAAGAATTCTGAAATGCATTCAAATATTTTAGTAGAAGCCTCCTTGATTGGAGGAGGGGAGAGAAATTCCTCCCAAGCAAAGATCTCACTGTTGTTTTTGTCTTTAAACACCCTCCCCTCCCCAAACACACCCACATTTACTCAGACATTTAGTCCAAAAATGAAAATCAGCTTCTCCCCTTCACCCTCCATTCTTCAAGGGTGTTGAATGATTTTTAAAGTAGACAGTCTGGGTGAAATAATGACACAGATTCAAGTGTATTTACTCAATGGACTAACATGCAGACGGTGGAAGACAAACAAGCAGCCAGGTTCACGGTAGCAGGTAGCATAGCAGCCACTGTTTCTGCACATTCTACTGTGCATGGGGTCTGGGCTGCATTGGTGACACACTTTAGTTCATTTAATCCTGTCAACCCTGTGATCTAGCTATTATTATTCCTATTATACAGACGAAGAAATGGAGGTGGAGAGCTATTCTATGACTTGCACATCTAGATCTTACAACTAGTACTGGGACAGCCCAAATTGGAACCCTGGGTCCCCTGGTACGAAACCCTCAGCCCCTAACCATGTGGCTATATTGTATACTGCACAGTGTATACCAGGAGTCTACAAACTATGATCTGAGGCCACCTGTTTTTGTAAAAAGATTTTGTTGGCACACAGCCACACTCATTCATTTACATGTAGTCTATGGCTGCTTTTGTGCTCCAGTGGCAGACTTGAGTAATACAACAGAGACCAGGCAGCCTGCAAAGCCTCAAATATTTATTATTTGGCCCTTTACAGAGAAAGTTTGCCGACCCCTTGTGCATATAATATTTTATCAAGTGTAGAAAAGCCATCTCCAAAACTGTAACTATATTGTCCCCTCCTCAGTGACATACATGGATAACCATGTGTATATATGTTTAGGCAAAGAGATTAAAGATGTGGTTTTCTTTCTGAGGGTTGAGAAGTTCTACCAATAAATAAAATTTTTTTTTTTTTTTTTTTTTTAAAAAGATGACCGGTAAGGGGATCTCAACCCTTGGCTTGGTGTTGTCAGCACCACGCTCAGCCAGTGAGCAAACTGGCCATCCCTATATAGGATCCGAACCCGTGGCCTTGGTGTTATCAGCACCGCACTCTACTGAGTGAGCCACGGGCCAGCCCTAAATAAAATTTTAAAATAAAAAGTTAGTTGATTGAATTTTTTAAAAAATGGCAACAAAAGTGGAAGCATCTCTGCTTGACTGGAATGGTATTTTCAAGGCACACAGGTGTTTTCTCCTCAGTCCGAAACCCAGTCCTCCTGAGAGATCAGCTGGCTCTTGCTAACTTGTCAAGACAGAGAAGAATTCGGGATGTCTCAAAAGGCAAATCATTGCAAATTGTGGGAAACAGATCAAAATCTCTTGTACACTGGGGAAATTTGGAAAATTTTATTGCCTTGGAATTAGGCTCCTTGACTCTTTCCAAGTATAACCTGGGAGCAGGGCTGGGGGTGGGTGGTCAGGAGGAGAGATGGCAAAACAGTCCCAAAAGTCTTTTTCTGATACTTCATTCTCAGTCTGTGTTGCTGTAGCTTGGGAGGAGCATATGGAGAGAATCAATACAAGCAAAGTTGTTGAGAACACAGATTATGTTCCTAATTAGCTGGCTGACTCTGGGAAGTGGTGTCTCTGCTGCTGCATTAGAAAAATGGGAGAGAGAATAATTTTCTTGCTGAGTTGCTTGGGAGGAATGAATAGGGCCATGCAGGTAAAATGCCCAGCCCACAGGACCCCAGCAGGGTCAGATGCAGGTATTTCTTTTCATTATTTTTGGACTTCAGTACCAACCTCACATCACAAACTCAGGTGAGCAACGAATGCCACATTCCTTTATGTTCTGTAAGTCAGTATTTCCCAAAGTATGATGCTAAAACGAGTTTAGGTGAAAGTAGTACATGGACCTGAATTTACATAACGTTGATTCACATGAAGGGAAATTTATTCTCTCTTCAATTATTCTTCTGTGCTTTAAGGTCAAAGTCTCCTTTGAGAGCGAGTCTGTCTTAAACATCTCGCTAACATTTACCCATCTCTTTTTGTAAGAGAAAGGACAGGCCTCCGGGAGGCCAAAGTCCTTAGCTAGAGCTTTATAACACTGCTTCACGCTCATCAAGTATCATTTTTACGGTTGCATTCTGTTTAAATCAATTCTGCTTGAGGTTGTCTATTTTTATTAGTGGCATAAAATTTTCTTAAAAATAACTTTACCTAACTAAAAAACTAATATGGATTTAAAGAAAATATTAGCTAAATGTTAGAACAGTTGGCTTGTTCTTGTAAACTTTAAAGTATACGAGGTGGTATATGTTTATGGTGAAAATCTTGAAGTTAGGGTTGCCAGATTTAGCAAATAAAAATACAGGACCCCCAGTTAAATTTGAATTTTAAACAACAAATAGCTTTTTGGTGTGAATATGTACAAAATATTGGGAAGCGAGGTGGTCAGGCCAAGCAGCCCCCCAAATCTCTTGTTTTGTTGTTTCTTCTTAGCAATATTTGTAGCACACTTATACCAAAAATTTTTGTTATTTACCCGAAATATAAATTTAACTTCTGCAAGTGACTGAAATTTGGGGAATGTTGTGCTGAATCCACCTTATTTCCAGTCTGAGCCCTTAACCTCTTTCATGATTGAGGCTTATTGACCCCCACTCCTGGGTTGTACCAAGATTTGGGGTTCTGGAGTTGTAAGCAGTACCAGTCACGGGTACCCACTGGTTACCCATGGAAGGCCCATTGTCCCAGCTCACAGGGACCGTACAGATGCGGTGGCTCTGATGTCCACTTCCATGCCTGGGGCAAGGAACCTTGGCTGAGACAGGGAATTCAAGTGACCAGGCGTGACATGGGAGGGCAGCCTCCTCTGATGCCCACTATATCCTTGGGGAACTGTTAGGGAGCGGGAAACAACCCCCGGGGCTCCAGAACCCACAGAACCCTCTCTTCTCTTACCCAGCTTGGAGAAATCTCTTCTTAGTTCAGGAAAATCCTAGTTCTCTGCAGATGGGCTATTGCTTTTGGATTTAAAATCTGGGAAGTCCTGCCAGAGAACACTCCTGAAACAAGGTCTCACAGAGCCCGACCCTTAATGGGATGAGAGAAGGAAAAGGAGAAGAGACCCTGGAAGAGACATAAATAGTATCTGACACAGCCGGTGTTCCAGAGGCAAATGACCTCCCTGTTCCCATCTCCAGCCACTGTCAAATAACAGCTAAATAGAACTTCCTCATCACAGCAGGACAGCTTTTTCTGCTATGTCCAAATGTAGGGGGTGTTTCTGTGGATGGGCCCGTCTTACAGATTTTGCCTACTCTGTCGCATGTGAACAAGGGCTCATGAGCCAGATCACCTGGGTTTGGATCCAGTGCTGTCATTTTTTAGCTGAGTGACTTTGGGAAAGTTCTTAACCTCTCTGGGAGTCAGCTTCCTTATCTGTAAAATATGGTTCCAACCTCGTACACTTTCTTATCATGAGCATTAAACGAGTTAGCACACATGAAGGACTTAGCACAGTGCCTGGCACGTGCCCCAATTTCTTATTTATGTTAGCTGTTTTTGTTACCTTCTGTGCCAAAATACCTTCAGGTCACTTTTCCAGTAGCCCTAGATATTATTTTACCTAACATCTTTAGTTAGGCCTATTAACAATAAAGACACACGATTTTTTTTGTCTTTTTTTACAAATTACAAGCATTTTCACATTCGACAAATTGGTTAATGTGCAGAATAACTCTATTACATGGGACTGCTATCCCCGTTTCACAGATGAGGAAACTGAAGCCGAGAGAGGTGCATCAGTTATCTGTCACTGTGTACTAAATCACAGAACTTACCAGCATTAAACAATGATTTCTTCTTTCTCATGGTTCAGAATGTTGGCTGGGCAGCTTCTCTGCTGCTTTTGTTGGGGGCTCACTCATGTGGCTGCAGAAAGCTGGGAGATTGGGTGCAGCTGAAAGTCCCAAATATCCTCCCTCTTTTATGTGGCTGGCTGTCGAATGGGGTGCCTTGATTCTTCTCCACAGAACATCTCATCCTCCAGTAGACTAGACAGTCTGCCTTACGTGGTAGTCTCAAGATTCCAAGAAGGTGAAGGCAGAAGCCTGAAGCCTCTTAATACCCAAGCTCTGCAACTCACACATGGCATTTCTACCACATAATATTGGTTAAATCAAGTCACAAGGTCAAGTCCAAATTCAAGGGGGTGGAGAAATAGACCCCACCTCTGGATGGAAGGAGCCTCACAGTCACATTGCAAAGGTGTGAACAGACCAGATGGGAAGAATTTGTGCCCGTTAAACAATCCACCACGAGAGGTGAGCTCTTTTGACCAGGGTCTGCTGCAAGAAAGAGGTAAAGAGGGATGGGGAAGCCAGAAGCAGGCAGTCTGGGGAAAATACTTCAAAGAAGAGGCAGAGGCTTATGATTCCGTTATAGTTCTGACAGGCACATCTGGTGGCTTGCTCTGGCTTCAGTGCCTGTGTGCAACTCTGCTCTCAGGCCAGGGTTCCAGTGGGGTGATATTACCTGGGTTCCACTTCCCTTTGCCTGGGCTGAGAACACTCCTTTAATTTCTGGAAAAGCTCTAACTTTTAGTATTCAAATTTCCTTTTCAACAAAAAGTTTTTCCTCCCACTTTTTGGGTTTTAGATACAGTCTTCAAAGTGACAGCTCTCAATGCCTACATCCAGCCCAGACTTTTCCCTGCACTCTGGATTCAGTCCCCTACTGTCTACAACATCACCTATTGTATGTTTAATGGGCATTTCAAGCTTTGCATGGCCCAACCTAACTTCTGGTCACATACACCCTCAAGCACATGCGTGAGATGAGAAATCAGGCTAGAAGGAGTTAATTGGCACCAGCAATGTGGTGGAGGCATAGGGACAGAACTGAGCCCGACCTCCCCACCGGGGGTTGGGCTTATCTTTCTTCTTGTGGTGAACTGTGTTGTTCCGGTTGGCTGAGGTTTAGGCTAATGAGGTGAAAGTTAAACTGTCCCATGGGAGCTGCTAGGGCCTTATGTTAATTAGTTGATTTTTTAGGTTTACAATTTTTGGTTCCCTTAGTATGTAAAGTAGGGTTTCAGAGGGGACCAATGGCATGGAATTCTGGTGCAGTTATGAGTCCCTTTTCCTTTTTCTCTCACAGGGAAGTCCCTTAGGGTGGGAACAGCCATTCTGAGTATCTCTGGGTGGCTCCATCTTAAGTGATCCTCCCTGGACCTGACAGCACCCATACACACCCCTCCCTTAATAAATAAAATAATAAACAAAGAGTCTTCTTCTTAATAAATGTTGCTCCCTTTCTTTCAGTGGCTCAGACTACACACCTTGAATGATTCTTTATTCCTCCCTTTTTTACACACTCAAATCTAACCCACCATCAAATTCTGGCCCTTCTTACCACTTCCAGTGCCACCATGCTGATCCAACCAACACAACTGCTCACATGGCTTGTCACATGGAATTGCCACTTGTCCACTTGCTATGACCCATTGTCAACTCAGCTTCTTGAGTGATCCTATTAAAACATAAGACAGAACATGCTGCTTTTGTTTTGTTTTGTTTTGTTTTGCTAGAACCCTCTGGCTGCTTCCCATCTCATTCAGGGAAAAAGCAAAGTCCCTACAATGGAGAACAGGCCCTGATGGTCTTTCCTTCCCAACTCCCTTCACCTCTCTGACCTGGTCCTGTCCTGCGTCCTCCCCACTGCTCCTCAGACACTTAGGGTCCTCCCATCTCAAGGTCTTCATCCTTGCTCTTCCCTCTGCCCAAATGCTCCACCCCACATAAGATGACCCTGTGTAAAAGCTATGCCCAGAGACGTTTGTCCCTTGGGGGAATTTGAATTTGAAACTAAGATCATTGGTCATTTAGGAGTATAAAAATCATGATTGCAAAATTCTTTTATCTAGTCAGGGAGAAAACTAAATTTACAGTCAGAAGACACACATTTTTAATAGCACCTTAAGAGAAAGAGAACCTTTGAACTGTTGACACAATTACTTTAATCTACAAAGCATCGAGCCGGCCACTACATCCGGTTATCTAAACAAGGGTGAAAACTGTTGGGTGTTTATAAGTCAGACCTTGAAGACTTCAAAATGTAAATATAAGTAGGGCGGATGGAAAGGTTCTTTCCTGTCAGAAAAGACTTATACACATTCTACAACTTGTCCTCATTAAATTCAACTGTATTTTTTTCAATGTTAACTTGAGTTTGAATTTTCAAATTAGCCTCTTAATATTTAACTCAGTGGCAATAACTTCACCGATCTAAGTCTCTTGGACTTCGGGGGAGAAACCTGACATTTTGTCTATGTAAGTTACAAAGCAAGTAAAAATAAATTATAGTTATAGCAGAATTAATTAAAATTATCTCGACTTTCTCACTACGTTCAGTAGCATCAGCAGAGAGGAGAAAGTGCTGATGGAGGGATTTGTGGCTGGTGGCCACTCCTGCTTCTGTTACTGTCCCCCAAAGATGGGCAAGTGTAGTGAGGAACAAAGTGGATTTCATACTCAGCTGGACTTGGGTGCAAATCCCTACCCCTGCACTTTCCATCTGTGTGGCCTTGGACGAGTCATTGCACTTCTCTGAGCCTTTCTTTCCTCACCTGTAGAAATAATGGTCCTTATCTCAAGGTCGTTGTGAGCCTAAAATGAGATGATGCCTGCAAAGTGTTTGTTTAGCATAGAGTGTGGTACAGTCTTTGGGATCTTTCTCTTATCTTAGGTCATCTCATGTCTTTGATCCTTGAAAACTTTCAGAAATCAAGGGAGCAGTGAGTTCCAGACTGGTTGAGTCACTTGCCCAAGGTTAAAAGCTAGAATTTGAACCCACATATGTCTGATTCCATCTGGTGCCTTTTCCAGTACATCAGTATTTCCAGAACTTCAACCACTGAGGAATCACCTTCATCTCACACTTTTTGCCAGATATGCACACCACCTGCAGTATTATTTTCTGAAATATCTCCTTAAATCAACTCATTTCATTACTTCAATAAATTTACTTAAATGAGAAATGTTACATCTCTACTTAAAATGGAAACCAGGAGTTCCAGTCAAGATGGTGGAATAGACGGTCCCCAGGATCACTCTCTCACACAAATCAACCACTTTACAACTATAAAAATGTAACAACAGCCAAGCTGGGGCTGCTAGAGCTCAGGGAAAGAGGAGGAGAGACCTATGGAGTTCATGAAGGGAGAGAAGTCACGATGAGAGAAAGAAAAAACTGCTCTGAGCATTTTGGGCTGCAGCTGCTTTAAGGCTGGAGCTGCCGAGTGCATGGAGCAGGAGGCAGCAGAAGCTGCATCTGTGCCTTTCAGATGAAGTTGCTTAGAGGTGGCAGGGGAGAAGAGGGCCTTGGTGGCCCCTAGGACAGCAAGACCACTAATAGACTTCCCGTGGACCCACGCAGGAGTGAGGAGCCAGAACAGCTGAAAAAGGGGAGCCATTCAGAGGCCAGTGAGTCATCAAAAGGGACTGGTGCAGGGTCTGTCCCATGGGAAGTGTTTGGAGCACAGGAGGTGGGGGAGACGGGCCCATCGGGAGAACACTGGGACACAGCAAGGACAGTTGATCTGCATCACAATCAGCACAGGATCACTCAGAGGAGACTGGTTGGGAAAGCAGAATTGCATGGGGTGCAGTATGATGAAAAGATTCAGGCCCAGATCAGAGTTTCTATACAACCCAGGTGCACCCGGTCTTTGGAGAGCTGGAAGAACCTATAAGGTTAACCATTAAACCCTGAGCTGCACAAAAAGCCTTCCCCTAGGGAAACAGCAGCAAAGCAGCAACTTAGCTCAACCACAGAGCTCAAGTACTGGTTCCCATGGGAAGTTCCCCCGTTTTATGAGTAAGCAAAGGATAAAAAATTAGTTCCAGCCCAGGCACACCACCAGTGCCTTGGGGCCTACCCAGGGCATGGAGCCGGAAACTGGATTCCCTGACCCACAACCAGGCACACCCTCAACACCTCAGGGCCTGTCCAGGGACCCAGGACATGGAGCTGGGGACTGGAACCCCCACCCACAACAGGCACATCACCAGCACCAAGGAGCATGCCAAAAACATCACTTCTATGTGGGTGGCCCACCATAGCCACCACAGTAACCACGGCTGCTGGGAAAGTGGCTAGATGTCACAACCACCGTGCAGAAGGTCTACCAGCCACTGGAGTGCATTGACACAAGGAAAGTCACCAGCAGAGACCAAAGAAAAGAATAGGATGTTTCTCTCCACAAAGACCATTCCAGAGTGACAGAAGAAGCGTCTGCTCTATGATAATATTGGGGGATCTGAACACACCCCTAGCATTGAACAGATCATCTAGGCAAAAAATCAACAGAGTAACCATTACTCTTTCAGAGAAAGAGAAGAAATCTAGGGTTATCAGTGGTGGGAGGGGGGACAGAAAGGGGGATAGGGAGAGATTGGACAAGGGGCATAAAGAATAAGTACAATTTGTAACAATATACATACCAGTAATATTGATTTGATCAACATATGTCAACATTGAATCCCCAAAATATGTATAATTCAATAAAAAAAATAAAAATTAAAAAATAAATAAATAAAAGGAAACCAGCATCACGGTCACACATAGACGGTAACTGTAATATTTGATAGATATGTACACATGTCTAAATAAATAAATAAATAAATAAATAAATAAATATCCCAAACAATGGTGCTAGATCCCACCTGTGTGGTCTGCTGAGAGTTCTGGAGCCTGACGCTATCTCTGTCTAGGTTACAAAGGGAGATTAGCAAATGTTAAAGGGTGTTAAAAATATCCTAGTCCCCAAGTGAGACTTCCTCCTGGATATAATCAGAATGACTGAAAGATAATTGAACAGGGATTATTAATATTGTCACCATATGATAAAGTGTTATTTAATATCATATCCATGTGGAGTGTGCAACCAAAATGTCTTTTCTCATATCCCTAGGAAAATGTGCCCCACACTTTGCTGAATATTGCCTTACACTGAGGAATCTCCATGAAAGATTTTGTAATACATCATATTTATATCTATATCTATATTTATTTTATCTATATCTATATCCGTATCTGTACCTGTACCTGTATCTGTATCTATATCCTTGCCTGTATCTGGAATGACACATAGCAAAAGTATTTATGGCAATATATATAGTCTTTGCTAAGAATCTGTGCTTTGCACACTGATATTCCCTTCCCTTTCTTTCTCTTTCCTATTCTTATTTAATTTTTAAAAATGCTAACCAAGACCAGTAAAATACATATTGAAGTTATACCAAAAAGCCAATGATAGATAAAAGATAAGAAGACATGGAGACAGGCAGAGATAGAGATAGGTAGAGATAAGATAGAGATAGATACAGATAAGATAGAGAGAGAGATAGATACAGATAAGATACAGAGACGAGAATGAGAGAATTAGAGAGAATGAGAACTTGGTGCCTCTAAACATCATAAGACCGTGATTCTCGAGGTGTGCTTCACTGACCCTCTGCACACTCAAATCCTTCATGGGGTCCAACAGATCAAAACTACTTTTGTTTTGAAATAAAAATACTAGGATGCTATTTGCCTTCCAGACTCATGTCTCGCAAGTGTGCAGTGGGGTTTCCCAGAGGCTGCATGACATGTGATGATGTCATCCACCTGATATTAACATGTGATGGATTTGTTCTTGTTCTTTTCATGTGAATGAATAAATATTTTGAAAATTTCTCAGTTTCAATTCCTAACATGGTAAAAAGCCATAAGTATAAGTAAGACACAGTCTTTGGGGTCCTCTATAATTTTTAAGAGTGTCAAGGGGGTAATGAGGCCAAAAGCCTTGAGAACTGCTTACCTAAAAATTGTCTGTTGAATTCACGAGTGAAGAATTAAGTTGCGTAGCAAGTAAAGGAAGAGAAATAAACACTTTTGTTGAACTGTGGTTTTCAGGGACGGTTTCACGTGATGGACATAGAACTCCACCTGGAAACTGATCGTGCAGACGGGAGGGAGGGTGTTCCGGGAAGGTGGCTCAGCCCCTGCAAGGGCAGGGAGGTAAGAAGGGAACGGGCTGAGGTGGATCAGGGTAGTGAGACCAGCCTTGCTTGGTTGGAAGGTGCAGGTTAGAGGAGAGATTCAGGGATCAGTGTTGACGACCCTCCCACCTCTCAGTGATTTCTGAAGCCAAGGCAGAGGCCCCCTTGGCTGGAGAAAACCAAATAGTCTGGTTTGCACGCCCTGAATGCTCCTTCCCCTGTTGCCAGGGGCCGAGACCTCCCCCATGGCTCCCCCATGGGGTGGGAGTCCACAGTCAACCACAGAGCTGAGCAGAACCTAAACCGTTTCTTTTCTTTGGAAGGCCTCTAGAAACAGGAAGAGAGGCTGTTTTCTAGGATTTGCCAAGAGTTAAGTCATTCCTTGCTGATACAAACAATTTCTCGGGTTACTCTTTGGGGCCCAGGAACATTTGTGAACTGTGCAGGGTTTGAACTCTTCAACTCTGAACTTCAGTCCCCCGGGTCATCGGCTGGGGCTGGGGCACAGTTCTTGGGCCCTGCCTGAGTTTTCAGGGACATGGCCAAGCCACAGGGTGGGTGAGACAAGGCCAGCCACCTCCAGGGTGAGACCTCAGAGAAACTCTCATTCAGAGCTATCGCAATGGGTCAGCTGACTTCAGTCTTTCTCCCAAATTAGAGGAATGGATGCCAGGTTTCCAGAAGCATGTGGCCAGGTGCTTCACAGGTGAAGTAATGCTCAGATGTAGGGGAAGCCAAAGAGAGTATATAAAATGGGGAAAGCAACAGTCAATGAACTTTTACTATGTGCCGTTCCTTGTCCTGAGCACTTTGCGTGTATTATCTCATTTAATTCTCACAACTGTCTTGTAGGGCAGAGTGTGGTGGTTAAGCATGATGTCTCTGGAGCCATTTCCCTGAGTGTGTGCCCTGGTTCTGCCATGTGCAGACCATATTTTTCCAGGATGGCTGCAACAATATCTTCCATCCTATGTGCTCATTTCTACAATGTAACCTCTTCCCATCCAGAGTTTAGGGTCTATGTCCCCATCTTTTGAATCTGGGTTACTTGCTTGTAACCAATGAAACATGGAACTGCCCAGCTAGGTGAAAAAAGGCCATGCTGTTCCTCTTTGTTTCTGGAACATTCTGAGTCATCATGTAAGAAGTACCCTGAGGCTTCCATGTTGTGAGGAAGCCAGCACATGGAGAGGCCATAGCCAGACAGGGAGGCTGTGTGCAGGTGCTCTGGTCAGTGGGCAGTCCCAGCTGAGTCTAATGCTTGTGTCACCTGCGCCCAGGTGCCAGACATGTTGAGTGAGTGATTAGATCCCAGCTGTTGACTCATCCCTGGACTTCAAGTCTTCCCAGATGAGGTCCGGACATTGGGGAGCATAGACAAGCCACCCCTGCTGTGCCCTTTCTGAGTCCCCAACCCATAGTATGCATGAGGATGAAGAATAGCTGGGGTTTTACATCATTAAGTTCGGGATGGTTTTTATACAGGAATAGTAACTGGAATGTGCCACTGATTTGCTGTGTGACCTTGGGTGAGTTACCTTACCTGTCTGAGCCCAGGTTTGCTAATCAGGAAAATGAAGAGAATTATATTATATATTCTCCAAAGGGGTATGGGGGAGAATTAGATTAGCCAATGAAGCTCAGTGCTTAATACAGTACCTGGCACTTGGTAAGTGTTTAATTAAAGTTGTTATTATTAATTGCTGAAGGCTCCTTAATAAATAGAAATAAAGTTAGGAAAAAAAATGGCCTTCCTTCTGCTCTGCCCCAGTACTAGGACCAGAAGGGGAAAGTACATAAATGAAATATGCCAGTCACTGAAAAAGTGATGGGACATACAAATTGATGAATGGAACTGACACTTGAGTTTAGCATTGGGGAGCGATAAGGAGGAGTGAGGTTTGTGGCAAACTAGAGCAGTTATGCATTTCTGAGTGGAGCAGTCACTAATCGACTCCAGCCATTGTTGATATGCAGAAATGTGGCCCCAGTGTCATCAGGTCTTCCAATTTTTCAAAACAGCCGTAAATCCATATTTTATGTGAAATCTCTGAATTCTTAAATATTAGTAATGAGTTCATATCCTTAAAAAATGTTTGGTGGGCTAAATAAGCATGCTGGCGGGCCACTCTGAGGCACCAGTTTTAGAGATGGGGTGGTTCTGGGTTTCCTGTTGCCCATCTGGGCCAGAAGGAGAGAAGCCCTCTCTGTCCTATCAGTGCCTCTCTGAGACACTGCCCATCCCTGGCATGATACTTGCAATACCTGTGATCCTGAGGAGGCCTCACTGGGCAATTCCCAACCACCTCTTTAGAACAGTTTCTCAACCTTCTACAAGCTCCTACAAGTTACTGCTCTCCTAAGGATCTTTTTTAGACATTTTTTCTTAACTACCTCCCATGATGTGAGGTTGACCCACAGGTATTTTGTATACCCATTTGGTACTGAATATATATCTGTGCTTCAGGCATAAGCGAGTATAATTTTTTTCACCCCAGCCATGCACACTCAGTGGTAGGTAGTGGGGGGGTGTTGCCCCAAGGGTTTGAAAGTTGGTTCCTGAGGGCAAAAGAGAATCTAACTCTTTTTGTGTCTAAAGCACAGATACACATTTCATAAAGTGATATATGGTATATTTGCAGTATTAAAACTTCATGGAGAAGAGGTGGAATTAGGAAAAACATGTCTAGAAAGCCTCCTTAGGAGGGCAGTAATGAACACCAGGGAACCCCTGCTCCAGGCTTTATCGCTGTGCCAAGATCCCCGCTCAGATCCTCCCAGCTGGGGAGAAGCCACACTCCCCCACCCATCTTCCTGTTGTCAGGGTGGCACTCCTCAGCATGTGTGCAGCCTGTGGCTTCAGGGGGCCATTCCCAGTCGTGGTTAAGTGCTGGCACAAGGCTCAGCTTCACAGGTGTGCAACCTGCTCAGTCACACAGGCCCGAGCTTAGAATAGTCCTGCATGTGGCCTAATGCTCTGATGACACCATCTTGAAATTCTTCATTACTTGCTTTTTACACTGGGCCCTGTAGGTTAGAAGTCTCACACAGGTCTCACTGACTAAAATCAAGGCATAGGCATGGCTGTGTTCCATTGTGGAGGCTTTAGGGGAGAACCTGTTTCCTTCTCTTTTCCAGTTTCTAGAAACCACCTGCATCCCTTGGCTCATGACCTACTTCTGTCTTCACGGAACTACTTTTGTCTTCAGCAACGGACAGTCGAGTCTTTCTCATGCGGCATCTCTCTGGCCCTCTCTCTTCTACTTCCTTTTTCCATATCTAAAACCCTTGTGATTACATTGGGCTCACCCAATAATCTCCCCATCTCCAGTCAATTGATTACCAACCTTAATTGCATCTGCAACCTTAATTCCCCTTTGTTATATTCATGGGTTCCAGGTATTAGGGCATGGACATCTTTGGGGGGCCACTATTCTACACACCACAGCATCCTGTAAGAGATAAGCTATGCATGTGTAAGCAAATATGGATTTTAACTTAAAACCTAATAAAAAGCAGCACTGCACACTCAAATGCGGTACATACTTAATTTGAACCTACTGGAATGTATAACCTACTAATTGCCTTCGATTGTGACCATCATTTATTTTTAAGGAAATAGAATGCATAGCACATAATAAAAATAAGTACTGCTTTCTAAAACTTTTGTTTCAGTCTTTTGTGGGTAACTGCATATGTGTGAACTGTGTCATGATGCGAAAAGAAGTTTTTACTATGAGTCACAGTAAAAAATGTTGGGAAATTATTATTATATAGTTTAGTGGTTATGTGAGGTTTTTCTGGGGTCAGACTGTCTGGCTCCATTACTTACCAGCTGTGTGACCTTGAATACCTGATTTGAGCCTCGGTTTCTTTGTCTGTAAAATGGGGATAACAATTGCACCTCACCTTACGGGATTTATGGGAATATTCAATGAGCTGAAATGTGCTAAGTGCTTAGCACAGTGCTCGGCACATGTAAGCACATATTACTATTATCTTCATTTCTATTATCCTATTATTCTTTTAAAGACATAGAGAAGAGGAGATTTTCAGGGGAGAAAAAGCAGAGGTTACATAGGGATTTTTGTACAGAGGAGTGAGGAGAAGGAAGCTGGGTAGGACGGTTGTGGGAGGCGTTCTTACCCTAACCCAGACCAGGTGAGAAGTCAGCACAAATTCCACTGCTGTGGTGCTCACTATTCCAGCTCCAGGTGAAGGTTTTAGAAGTGGCTGATAACATGCAAATGGTTTGTAATCTGAGGGGGGCTGATCATTAACCGAACAGAATCCTCCAAATCTGAGCACAAATTAGTTTATCTAATTCATTCATTCATTCATTCATTCATTCATTCAGTATTTTGGTGTTCCTACTGTGTGTCAGGCTCTGTTCTAGGGGTGAGGATGTGGCTGAAACTCAGCGTGACAGTATCTTTGTCCTCATGATTTGCACAGCCTAGAGATGTGCAGGCTCTCAGCAGGTGGGTGGTTACAGGTGTGTTGGGGGATATTAAAGAGAAACATAGAACATTAAGAGCAGGCAGAATGGGGGACTCTGATGTATGTGAGTCGGGGGCACATGAGGAACTCTCTGTGGATGAGTGTTTGGCCAGCTACCTGCAGGAGGAGTGGAGGCTATAAGGCCAATGGCTTTGGGCTGCAGAGGAGAACTTCAGGTGGATGACAGGGCATGTGCAAAGACTTTAACATGGGAGATGACATGACCTGGTGTGGGGACTGAAGCAGGCTCTGTGTGTCATGAAGACCCTGAAGAAGGAAGACATCAAACAGCCATCAGGGAGCATGGGACTCAGGACAGGGGAGTGTTGTAAGCAGTGACAGAGAAGAGAGGCTGAGGTCTTCTGGGCCCTCCATGCAGAGGAAGTAGCATTAAGGCCCTGAGGATTTGGGCAGGAGACTCGCTCCCCCTGCAACCAAACCAAACCAAACCAAACCAAACCAAACCGAGAGCTACTCTAGAAGGAAGGCATGCCAGAGTTTAGGGCATGGGAAAACTATTCAGAACAACAGTCCAGGGGGCTGCAGATTGGGGGGCTGGAGGAATTGGTGGGAAGGAGACCCCCCAGTCAGCTGTGGACCAGATGGACAAGAAGCTCCAGACTCTATGGCACATTCTGGCAAAATTTCAAATGCTCCTCAATGTCAGAATCTGTGTTAGAAAGATCTAACAAGCTAAAATATCGTTAGGATCAATGTCAAAGTCAGCCTGTGGAGTCATCTAGTCATTCAACAAGCATTTATCAAATGATGCTTTGAATTCAGAGAGGCCTGGGTTGAAATCAGGAGTCTGTCACCTATTAAATTCCAAAGCAAGTGGCCACTATGTGCCTCAGTTTCCCTACCTGTAATTTGGAGGTGGCAATACCTACTTCCTAAGGTAGTAGAAAGCATTAATATTGGAAATGGGCTTGTCATGTTGAAGGCTCCTAGCACCAGTTTGTTCTGGACTCTAGGTTGGACTTAGAGGACACAGAAATGAAAAGGGCAAATTTCTGGGCTCTAGTAGCTGCAGTATTGTGGAGAAGACAGACAAGGGAAGAGGCAATTTCCATGCACTGGGATTAGTGACACGGTGGTGGAAGCACTGGAGGCTGTGGAAACAGACAAGGGATTCCTGGGTCAAAGAATCAACTGCCAATGAATTCATAGGTTTCCCCTCAGAGTTCCTTGGGTCTCTTTCAGTTGTAAGTGACAGAATCCCAACTAAAACTGTATTGGTTCATACAATGGATAAATCCAGATCTAAAGGTTTCAGTCCTGGCTGGATCCAGGTGCTCAGTTAAGGTCCTAGGGACCTGTTCACACTCTGTCTTTCTGATCTACTTCACTGCACTGGCTTCATTCTCAGGCAGGCTTGTGGTGGTTAGATGGCCCCCAGTAGCTCCAAGCTTATTCTCTGCCAACTGAACAACTTTAATTGAAAGAGAGTCTCCCCCTCCCCCACCAAACAAATCCAGCAAAATTCCAAGGATTAAGTCTCGTTCCATTGGCTTGGGTCATGTGTCCAACCCTGAACTAATTACTGGAACCAGGGGAATAAACTATGCTGATTGTCCCTGCCTGAGCCACATGTTCAGCCTTAAAACCAGGGTGGTAGGTTTTCTGGATAGGGTTCATGCCCACAATATCACATGGCTCTGCTCTCCTCTCAGTTTTATTCTCAAGTATGCTGTCACCAAGAAGTGGCAAAATGCCCTCTACTCTCTGTCTTTCTGCTTTCCAAAGAGAAGAAAACATGGTGCTCCTTGAGTGATATCTCAGGGCAGAGGAGAGAGGGGGCACATGCTCCAACAGCGGGTACAGTCCTTATAGCAGACACGGCATGAACTAAATGAGAGGCAGGATTTCAGATAGAGTAAGAAGAACATAAGGAATTTGTAAAAAGAGTTATCATTGGCCAAATATTACCCTTTTCCCCCCCAATATTTGTTAGAGTCATGAGGGAAGATTGATATTTCTGCCTGGATTATGCTTCTTTAAATGGAACTCTTGTTCATAACTATAGCGGCTCATGGATGTATATGAATTACTTAAAGATTTGAACCTCTTCTCTTGGTCTCTTATCCCATGCCATGTGCCTATGACCAGCAAAATACCCCACTAGGGCATTTCTAGGGGAGAAGACTAACAGCAAACTAGCAAATAAAGAGCAATATAAAATTAAATGAAATAAAAATAAAATAAATAAGCATGTTCAGTACTCAGAGGGGCACAATGTACGGTGGGAGTACACAGTCTGTGTTGGATGATGTGTATGATGACTATCTTGGTGGTTAATTTTATGTGTCAACTTGACTGGGCCAGGGAGTGCCCAGATATTTAGTCAAATATTATTCTGGATGTTTCTGTAAGGGAAGTTTTGGATGAGATTAATATTTAAATCAATAGACTGAGCAAAGCAGATTTCCTTCCTAATGGGAGTGGACCTCATCCAATCAGTTGAAGCCTGAATAGAATACAAAGGCTGACACTCTCCTGAGTAAGAGACAGTTCCTCCTGCCTGACTGCCTTTGAACTTGGACATCAGCCTTTTTCTGCCTCTGGACTTGAACAGGAGTATCAGCTCCTCCTGAGGGTTGGGCCTGCTGGCCTTTGCACTGGAACTATACCATCGGCCTTCCTAGGTCTCCAGCTTGTGACTCTTCCTGCAGATCCTGGGACTGTGAGCCTCTATAATTGCGTGAGCCAATATATACGTGTGTGTGTGTGTGTGTGTGTGTGTGTGTGTGTGTGTGTGTGTGTGTGTGTGTGTGTGTGTCCTATAGGTTCTGTTTCTCTGGAGAACTCTGAGTAATACAACTATTACTGTTAAGGTCTAACTGTGTGTTAGGAGTTTTGCTGGGTGCTTTACACTTTTTTTTCTGCTTTACCTACATCACTATCCTAGGAGTCAGGCATATTAGTATTTGGGAGATTCGCCAAAGTTTGTCATTCCTAATACAATCAGGATAACTCTGGATCATGTTCATTTATGAATAAAGATGCTAAAAGTCTCAGTAAACTGTCAGCAAATATAATTCAGTGGCATATTAAAAAATAATATATTATGAGCAAATAGCATCTGTTTCAGACAGGCAGAATAGCTCATCATTAGAATTCATTACATCATCATATCAGCAAATTAAATGAGGAAAACCAGAGTTTATACAAAAAAAAAAAAAAAATGCTGGAATGGCATTTGATAAAATTCCACAGCTGTTTCTAGAAAAAACTCTAAGCAAAACCAAGAATAGAAAGAAACTGCATATATTAAAAAGGAAACTATATAGAACTGAATAAAAATATTTATTACAAACTAAGAGTAGACATGCTACTATACCATGAAACATGAATTAGTTCCAGTAAAAATAAGAAATAAGACAGGATGTTGTCTACACTGTTATTACAGAGTTGCTAGCTGATGTAATTTATAAGGAAGTAAAATAAGTAGTGTAAATATTCAAAATAAAGAGGCAAAATTCTCGTTTTCGCAGATGATGTAATTCTAAACTTAGAAAATTCTAAAGAGCCTACTTAAAAAATAACATCCACGAGTATTTGATACTTGTAAATGGTAATTTACAAATTGCTTGAATATGTAGTAAATATGAAGAAATCAGTAACTTTTCTTCTTCTTAGAAATAAGCAGTTAGAAAACAAACAAAAATATTTTACTCCTATCGGTGATCAAATCTATAAAATAAAAAGGAATTTAATAAGAAAAGTATAAAACCCATATGAAAGTGACTATTTTAAGAATGAGAAACAAAAGCCTAAATAAATGGAGTACATGAAAAGACATGTACTTTCAAATTTCAAATTTGAAAAAGATATGAAAATTTAAAATTTTCATATAATTTAAAAATTGAGAAATATTGAATTTCACAAAATTTCAACCTTTCCCAAATTAATCTTTATTTTTATTTAAAAATTTTTTTAACATTAAAAAAATTTTTTTTATTGAATCAAAATTGATTATACATATTTTGGGGGTTCAACATTGAGATATGTTGATCAAATGAATATTCCTAGCATATATATTGTTACAAATTGTAATTATTCTTCATGCCCCTTGCCCAATCCCTTCCCATTCCCCTTTCCCTGCCCCCTCCCTCCTCTAATCACCCTAGATTTCTTCTCTCCCTCTGAAAGAATAATGGTTACTCTGTTGATTTGCTGCCCAAATGATCTGTCCAATGCTGAGAGGTGGGATCAGGTCCCCCAATATTATCATAGAGCAGATGCCTCTTCTGTCACTCTGAAATGGGCTCTGTGGAGAGAGACATCCTCCTCCTTTCTTTATCTCTGCTGGTGACTCGCCTTGTGTCAATGCACTCCAGTGGCTGGAGGACCATCTGCGTGGTGGTTGTGGCATCTAGCTGCCTTCGTGGCAGCCATGGTTATTGTGGTGACTGTGGTGGGCCACCCACACGGAGTGTTTTTTACCTGCTCCTTGGTGCTGGTGGTGTGCCTGGTTGTAGACAGTGTCCAATCTCTGGCTCCATGCCCTGGGTCCCCAAGTGGGCCCTGAAGTGCTGGCACGGTGAGCCAGGTTGTGGGAGGGTAGTCTGGTCCCCTTCTCCATGGCCCAAGTCCCTGGGCAGGCCCCAAGGCACTGGCATGGTGAGCCTGGTAGTGGGAGGAGGGTCCAGTCTCCTTCTCCATGCCCTGGGTCCCCTGGCAGGCCCCAAGGTGCTGACATGGGGTATTTGGTTGTGGGAAGTGGGTCTGGTCCCCGGCCACTAGCCCTGCGTCCCCGGGCGGGACTCTAGGTGTTGGTGGTGTGCATGGATGTATGAGTGGCATCCAGTCCCTGGCTCCAGTCCTCAAGGTCCTGGGCAGGTCCCCGAGGTGCTGGCCGTGTGAGTGGTTGTGGGAGGAGGATCCTGTGCCTGGCTCCATGCCTCATATCCCTTGGTGGGCCACAAGGTGCCGGTGGTGTGCCTGGGCTGGAACTAATTTTTTGTCCTTCGCTTACTTCTAACATGGGGGAACTTTCTGTAGGAACCAGTACTTGAGCTCTGTGGTTGAGCTAAATTGCTGCTTTGCTGCTGTTTCCCTAGGGAAGCTTTTTTGTGAAGCTCAGGGTTTAATGGTTGACCTTATAGGTACTTCCGTCTCTCCAGATACTTGGTGCAGCTGGGTTGTGTAGAAACTCTGATCTGGGCCTGAGTTTTTTCATCAAACTGCACCCCATGCAATTCTGCATTCCCAACCAGTCTCCTCTGAGTGGTCCTGCACTGATTGGGGGGCAGGTTGGCTGTCCTTGCTGTGTCCCAGTGTTCTCCCGGTGGCCCTGTCTCCCTCACTACCTGTGCTCCAAACTCTTCCCATAGGACGGGACCTGTGCTGGTTCCTTGCGATGACTCACCAGCCTCTGAATGGCTCCCCTTTTTCACTTGTTCTGGCTCCTTGCTCCTGTGTGGGTCCACAGGATCCCTATTAGTGGTCTTGCTGTCCTGGGGGCCACCAAAGTCCTCTTCTCCCCTTCTGCCTCCAAGTAACTCCATCTGAAGGGCGCAGCCGCGGCTTCTGCCGGCTCCTGCTCCATGTGCTCAGAAGCTCCAGCATTAAAGTGGCCATGGCCTGAAATGCTGAGAGCAGTTTTTCTTTCTCTCATTGTGGTTTCTCCTGCCTTCAGGAGTCCATAGGTCTCTCCTCCTCTTCACCTGAGCTCTAGCGGCCCCAGCTTGGTTGATGTTACATTTTTGTAGTGGTAAATTCATTAATTTGTGGGAGAGAGTGACACCAGGGACTGTCGATTCTGCCACCTTGACCAGAACTCTTCTCAAATTAACCTTTAAACTGTATAAAATTCCAATCTTATCTCAACAAAGCTTTTTTGGGTGTGGATAAAAATGACCAAGAAATTTTTGGAAATGAAGACTTGGGGTGAGACTAGAGGGGCTGTCCTACCAGACTGTCAGTGTCATGTAGGATTTCCATTCTGTCTCCCCACTCTCTACCCTGGAAGCCAATCTCTGTGGCTTTGTCTTGTCTTGAAATTTGGTTGAATTTGAGCAGTGACAGGCACTGTACGGGATAGGAGGGCAGGAAGAGATCAAAGTCAGAATGGTTTTTCCCCAGATCCTTTGTCGGTGGGTTGCTATGGGTTGGCTATTACCTCCTGAAGACCACAGTTCCTGCCAGACAGCTCTCTGCATACAACTCTGCTCTCTGGACTCCAGAGAAACACTTCCTCCCAGAGGTGTCCTAGTAAGTGTTGAACAGTAGGCTCTGGGGGCAGGAAGCTCTGATTTATAGTATTTGCCAATTTCCTTGGTGTAAATATTCCCACCATGATTTCAAGCTACTCACGTGAAGCTGTGTGTAGATGGAAAGAGATGCTAACAACTGGGTCTTGCCAGCCAGTGTGAGCTGCCTCCAGCACAGCATAGGTTCAAAGAGTAATAGCTCCCCTTGTCACTGCCCTACCTCTTTGTGGCATCCGTAAAACCTGGCCATCCCTTCCTTGTCCTGCTTGAATGGGTCATTTGTTTCCAGCTGGGACCCTGCCTGATGTATTACTAGAAATCTTGTGAAAGAAAAAGCATGAGGATAAAAAAATAGATCAGTAGGCTATTATAGAAACTCCAGAAATTAATCCAAGTATGTTTGGGAAATTTATATATGTGTATTTCAAGGTCAGGTGGCATTTACATTCAGTAGAAACAGGATGCTCTATTAAAAAATGGTGCTGCGGGCAACCAAAGGAAAAATAAACAAATGGGATTATATCAAACTAAAAAGCTTCTGCACAGCAAAAGAAACAACAGAGTTAAAAGACAACCAACAGAGTGGGAGAAAATATTTGCAAAATATACATCTGACAAAGGATTAATATCCAGAATATATAAGGAACTCAAACAACTTTACAAGAAGAAAACAAGCAACCCAATTAAAAAATGGGCAAAAGAGCTAAGTAGGCATTTCTCTAAGGAAGATATACAAATGGCCAACAGACATATGAAAAAATGCTCAACATCACTCAGCATTCGGGAAATGCAAATCAAAACCACACTGAGATACCATCTCACCCCAGTTAGGATGGCTAAAATCCAAAAGACTCTGAACGATAAATGCTGGCGAGGTTGTGGAGAAAAAGGAACTCTCATACATTGTTGGTGGGACTGCAAAATGGTGCAGCCTCTATGGAAAATGGTATGGAGGTTCCTCAAACAAGTGCAGGTAGATCTACCATACAACCCAGCTATCCCACTGTTGGGAATATACCCAGAGGAATGGAAATCATCAAATCGAAGGTATACCTGTTCCCCAACGTTCATCGCAGCACTCTTTACAATAGCCAAGAGTTGGAACCAGCCCAAATGTCCATCATCAGATGAGTGGATACGGAAAATGTGGTATATCTACACAATGGAATACTACTCAGCTATAAAAACGAATGAAATACTGCCATTTGCAACAACATGGATGGACCTTGAGAGAATTATATTAAGTGAAACAAGTCAGGCACAGAAAGAGAAATACCACATGTTCTCACTTATTGGTGGGAGCTAAAAATTAATATATAAATTCACACACACACACACACACACACACACACACAAACCCCGGGGGGGGGGGAAGAAGATATAACAACCACAATTACTTGAAGTTGATACGACAAGCAAACAGAAAGGACATTGTTGGGTGGGAGGGGGGGAGGGAGAAGGGAGGGAGGTTTTGGTGATGGGGAGCAATAATCAGCCACAATGTATATCGACAAAATAAAATTAAAAAAAAAATGGTGCTGACTTAAGTGGCAGTCCATTTATAAAACGGTAGGTTAGACTCTACCTCGTGCTATATATAAGAATAGTTGTAGATGGATCAAATATCTAAATGTAGGAAAATAACAATAATATTTGAATAATATAATACTTCAGAGAATATGTATACGCAGGATAGCATGGGGGAAAATTTGCAAAAAATATGACAGGCAAAGACATGATATCCCTAATATACAAAGAGCTCCTAGAAATTGCCAAGAAAAAGACAAGTATTTCAATAACAAAATGGACAAAGTGTATTTACAGGATGACCAATATGAATGAAAATGGTATTAACCTTGCTCATGGTCAAGAAAACCCCAAATAATTATACACTATTTTATACTCTTATGTTGATAAAAATTGAGCAGATTCATAACACCCAGGGCTGGTGAAGGTGTGAGAGAACGGTCACACCTTCTTGGTGGAAAGTGAACTGCTACATTGTTTTTTGAAGTGGTATTAAAAAGGATTATTAAACTAAGAGTATCATAAAAGTATTATTAAATTGAAAATGCTTGGAACCTTTGACTGAGAAATCTCATATTTGAAAACCCATCCTACATAAATAAAATTACCAGTATGGAACATATCACCAAGGGTGCTTATTGCAGCACTGATTATACAGGCAATACGTGGGGAACAATCTCAGTGTTTTGATGGATGTAGTGTAATAATTTGATAAATTATGTTACATGCATACTTGTACATTGCAGTTTGAATTAGACCTATACATGTCAACCTGCACAGGTGTCCATAATGTATACTGATTAACAGGATTTTAGAAAGAGTGGGAAGGAGTCTGCCCAGGTAGCTCAGTTTGCTGGAGTGCAGTCTTGTACCACCAAGGTCACGGTATCCCCATACTGGCCAGCTGCCAGGAAAAAAATTAAAAAATTGAAAGAGTGGGAAAGGTAGAGATCTTATTTATGTGACTCTGTGTTGGCATCTGTTTGTATGGGCATTGGGGAGGAAAAAATTTATGGAAAGATTCTCATTCATCTATTAAAGCTTAAAGTGTGAGTCGAGTCTCAGGAAGGGTGTGAGATGTTATAACTAATCTCTGATTGATTTGTTTCAAATAGCATGTATTGCTTTTGTTAGGGAGAAAAATATAATTATATTCACAGAGACATGCTTACACACGTACATATGTTTAAAAACTTGAAAATAAGTGCTGCATAGACTCTCAATGATTTCCTACTTTGAGACATTTAGTTTGTTTTCAGATTTTCACTATTATAAACAATGCTATAAAAGATTTTCTTCATCCATATATCTTTGCATATGTCATCTATCCATTCAAATTATCACTCACATTTTTTGTCTCCCATATGCCAGTCATTGAGTAAGTGCTGGGGACATAGTCTCCATGGAATTGAAATTCAGGTTGAGAGCATAATGAATACATAATTAAATATTTATAAAATACAATGTCCGGTAGTGAAGCAAAATAAAACTGGCCAAGAGAAAGAGAGTGATGGGGTATATGGGGAAGGGGTCTGCTCTTTTATTTAGATAAGCTGGTCAAGGAAGACCTTTATAATGAGGTGACATCTGAGCAGAGACCTGCAGGAAGACAGGGGGTGAGACCAGCATTCAAATATATAAAGAAGAAAATAGAAATAATCCGTATCTTACCAACCAGAGATACTTCTATGTAACATTTTGGTGTTTTTCTTTCAGTTATTTTCTATGCATTTATTTTTTTAAACAAAAAATTAGAATGATACAATATATGTTTTTATATTCTTTTTTCCCCTCTTTTCTCTGGACTTAGGAGTATTTTCTCATGCTCTAAATACATTTTTTTTTTTTTTTGTTACTTCCTTAGGATAAATTCCTGAGAGTAAAATTGCCAAATCAAAGGATATGACCATTCACCATTTTGATAGTTCCCTTTCAGAAATATCACACCATTTTACATTCCCACCAGTGGTATAGAAGAATCCCCCTTTCTCCACATTTTTGCCAGCAGTGTATGGTTCTTTTAAGTCTTTGCCACTCTGATTGTTAATTTTTCAAAAAAGGGAAACAAATCTCATGGTTGTTTTCATTCTTTCTTTGATTATCGGTAGAAGTTAATAAACCCCTCCTCCTCCCCAGTTTTCCAAAAAAAAAAAAAAGAAAAAAGAAAAATAGAGACACATTTAGGAATTTATTTATTTCTTCAGGCAACAAATCTTTGTGCCAGGCACTATGTTCCTGTAGACAAAGCCATAGAATTGCAGTGCTGAGAGGGAATCTGGACATCTGGTAGACACCTTGTTTTTGTGGACAAAGAAACTCAAGCACAGAATTGAGTGATTTGCCCAAGTCACACAGTGAATTAGTTGAAGATCTGGGACTAGAACTTGGATCTCAATACTCTTTTTACTATACAATGCCACTTAAAAAAACAAAAACCAAACACACACACACACATACACACACACACATATGCACGCACAGAGAGGTCACTGCAGACTATTTAACTGGAAAATTATGATTCGACAGTGAGGAGCCAGGGGTTGGAAGCCAAGCTGGAGGGAGGAAAAGTGGTTTAGTCAAAACCTCAGTAGCTGTGGGGATGAGGCTTTGTGGTGCAGAGAGAAGGCTGCAAATGTGACATTCTGCAGTTGGTCCCCAGAGTTTGGGGAGAGAAGTAAATGTCAGGAATTTAGCTCTGCTGGCTGTCTTTGTCATTCTGAAGCCCTCATCCCACTGGTTTTCCCTCCCCAAACCCATTTCAGAAATCCGGTCCCATTTTTCTTGCCCCTGACCCGGATGGCTGAAGTTTCTCCCAGTATCATAAAACCCAGGGTTGTAAAATTCATATTGTAACTTTAAGAGCCACATCTGTTTTAATCATTTTTTTCCCCCTGTTTTAAGAACACGACGGGATTTTAATGGCGGCAATAAAATGAAAAAGTTGAAGGAAATTATCACAGATTTGTAAAGCTATAACGCAGGTTCCTGGGCTCATGTGAGCAGTCAAATTACAAAGAAGTAACCCAATTGCTTTTATTGCAGGCAGATCTCTGGCTTAAGCATTTCTCAGTTTAATCTATTAATGAGGATTAGCATTTTATTCACCTTGGCACTCATAATAGTCTTGGCACATATTACCCTGATGGGCCAGAACGGTGGGAATTGCGCATCTCAGTGATGCAGGTAAGTCCCGCAAATTAGCATTAGGCCATTTCTAAAAAATATTGGGTTTGGCAAATCAGGCAAAGCTTATTTTAATCCTGAATCCTCCATGTTCAACTGGGTATGTGGCTTTAGGTAGAGTCCAAATTTCTCTAAGCGTTGCCTTTTTAATTTAAATATGAGGATATGTGATCAAGTTTTGCAGTGAAATTATACAAGGAAATCATTCAGTGTGATTCCTGGCAAACAGTAGGTGCTTACTAAAGGGTGGCCATCATCTGGTTCTCCTGATGAGCGAGTGTCTTAATCAGCTTTCTGCTCATATAACAGAATACCTGAAACTGGGTATTGCATAAAGAAACAAAAATTATTTGTTACAGTTTTGGTGACTGGGAAGTCCAAGGTCAAGGGGGTGCATCTGGTGAGGGCCTTCTTCCTGGTGGGGACTCTGCAGAGTCACGAGGCACAGGGCAATTCATGGGGTAAGAGTGTGCTAATGTGCTTTCTTCCTCTCCCTATAAAGCCACCAGTCTACTACCATGATAACCTATTAATTCATTAACCCATTGATCCATTAATCTATGAATGGGTAGCATTAATCTATTAAAGAGTAGCATAGCCCTCACTATCCAATTACCTGTGAAAGGCCCCACCGTTCATGTACCATATTGAGCATTAAGCATCAACATGAGCTTTGGCAGGACACACATTCAAAGCATACCAGTAAGCTGTTTGTAAGCCACAGTGGCTGCCCCTTCTCCATCCTCTTGCACTGCCCTCCCTCTCACCTAAAATGCTCACTGCAAACACCTGTAATCTCCTCCTGAGGCTCTTTTTATGACTCCAGGAGCACGCTTGGCCCGTGTTCAGGGTAAGCCGGAAGTGCTGATGAGTTAATGCCCCCAGAAGCAGCTCCCAAGCAATCACAAATGGAGGCTGGGGGATAAATACCTCCACTCCCCCTCCCCGCAGGTGGGATCGCGCTGAGGCACACAGTCTGCGCTGCCTCTCAGAGTGCCCCAGTGGGATAAGCTCCATTTGGCCACAGTGGGAACCTACTTGGTAACACAGTCTTTACGGTTTCTTTCTCTTCTGTGTCTTCTCTTATGTTCAAGGATGAGAAGGAGTAGGCAAGGAACAAAGAAATAGTCCCAAGATGCTCTAGTAACTTTCAATGGCCAGCACTTGCATTTTTACCTGGGATGCTTCTCTCTGAAACTGAAAGGACTTGCTCCTTGCTGGAGGAAGTGCCCACGATTTAACACCGCCCCCACTCCCAACAGATCTCAACCAATGACTCTCAGGAAGTGGTGTTTAAATGTGCCCCTTGGTCAGACTAGTTCTGAGGTGTGTGTTGGCCCATGGCTCTTGCCCACAGTTTGTCCGGGATGAAGCTGTCTGGTTGCCCACTGTGGTAGTCGCTTGATAAGGCACGCTGTGTCAGCTGCCTTCTGTCCCCTGTCTCATCACCGCTCATCTCCCTAATAAACCTCATACCCTCGAAGCCCTGCTTTGGTGACCGCATCTAGGAAAACCCAAATAATATTTGAATGACGAGAAGTCAGATGTGAATTTGGGGAAGAGTGGTATACAAATGGTGCCTGGATTTAAAAAAAAGTTTTTTTGGTGGCACCATTTTCTGAGATCTGAAAGGCTGAGGGAGAAAAGGGAGGAGCTGAAGATCACAGTTAAGAACACAGCCTGGAGCCAGACCCCTGGGGCCATATCCCAGCACTGCCACTTATCAGTTGCAGGAACCTAGGGACCTGACTAAGTCCTTCTATGCCTCAGTTTCTTCATCTGTAAAGTGGAACTACAAATAGTGACTCACCAGGTCCTGATGAGGACTGAATGAGTTAATGTATATAAAGCCCCTAGAACAGTGTCTTGTGCAGTAAACATGCTGTCATTTTCATTATTATTATCATTGTTATTAGTATCACTGCTTCAGACATGGTAAGACTGAGATGCCCATTCACATCCAATTATATCTGGCTCAAGTGTTCTTAAGTCTCTGGGGACACTGTGTTGAGATAATCGCAGACATGAAAGGGTCTTGGAAACGCTTTGTTTCCTGTCTGTCTGCTCTTCCGAGCTCCAGAGACCGTGACTAACTCGCCTTCGTCCCAGGGTTTGACTCAGGGCTGCTCATAGTGGCTTGGGGTACCCACTAAGGGAAAAAAGAAATGAGTGGATGGAGCAGCTCTGGATGGCACAGGTAAGGAGACACTCATGAGATTATTCAGCAAGGGTCCCAGATCTGTTCCATCCAGGAGCTGCTTCCATTGCCCCCAAGGCAGCTCTTGGGTTTTTAGAGTTCGTCTACCCCAGAATTAGAAGGTTTTCCTGAGAATGAGGTGCCGGGGCTTTGTAGATCTCAGATAAGGCAATTCTCCCAGCCTGTGGTAACCTGAGCTGGCCCAGGCTTTGGCAGATCCCTTTGGGTAGTTCCCACAGGGAGAGCCAGCACAGGTAGGCATGCCAGCTCCTGGCTCCTCTCACAACAAGGGCCCAGATGTAGAGATAATGACCCTCTGCTGAAAGCAGCTTAATCCTAAAAGTTGCTTGAAAAGTGGAGCCTGCTGTCAGTGGGAGTGTCAATTGGTGCAAACTTTTGGAAAGACAAATTGACAAATCCAGTGCCTTATCCATTCATTTTGGAGCCTAAGGCCAAAGGAAAAAATGTGCATCCTTACTATATATGTTTTTATGTAATCTTTTCGTAGCTAATTTCTTTCCAGATGTAGATTTTGTAAATATTAACTATGAATTTGCTTCCACTGAAGCCAGGAAAATAAAATTGATACAAATTCTGTTTTGAGTATAAATAAAATATTTAAACATAAAATAATATTGTCATTTTTAATACATATTCTTACAACTTTTCAGTAATTTTTTCAACTACTTAATGTTCTGGGAAAAAATTGCTACTAAAGAAAACATATAAATATGTATATAGAGGCACATTTTTCCTTGGTCACAGGCTCCAAGAATACCAGTATGGCACTGTCAGACCCTGTTTTTCTGTTTTGCTTTGTTTTGTTTTTATATAAAGAAAATGTAATTTATTGCTTTCAGTTTCTGAGGCTGGGAAGTCCAAAGTCCATCTGGTGGTAGTGACAGGGACCCAGGGGTCTCATATTGCAAGAAGGTGGAAGCAGAGAGAACAGAGAGTAAGATCCTGTTTGTAAAATTTTGATATTTTGTTCATCGTGGATTGTCTTTAGCATTAATTCTGATTTTTAAAAATATTGCATTAAAATATGATTTTTCTTGATTACTAAGGCTTTTTTGGCATCCTTATAAATTTTGTGCCTGAGTGCCTCACTCACCTCACCTGACTTCTGGCCCCAGGTGAGCCAATGCACATGGTCTCTCACCCAGCAAATACCACCCCTAGGACCAGATGCTGCAAAAGCTCACATACCAGGGCACAACAATGTGCATTCAAGGGTGTTCACTGTAGTGTGGGGAAGCAACCCCAAAATCCCTCAAAAGAGAACTGCTGAAATGAGTGATGGTCCATCTCAGAATGGCATATTCTACAGCTGTTAATATGAATGTTATTGTTTTGACTATTCCAGCACAGAAGAACATGTAAGAAACATTAAGAAAAAAAAGTTACAAAACAGCATTTACTATAAAGCTAGTATTTCCATTTGCACTGTTCAAAATGTTTGTGTGCCTTAGCTCAGTCAATCTCACGACTTTCCTGCAAGGTTATAGATGAGGAAACCGCAGTCCAGAGAAGTTAAGTAAGTTTCCCAGGGACACACAGCAGGGAACCAGCAGAGTCGGGTTTTTAAGTGCAGGCTGTCTAGCCCCAGAGTCCAATATTAGCCAAGTTATATTGCTCCTCATTTGATTTTTAGAATCTATAGTTATGTATGTACATGTAATGTAGAAAAAATCACGGGGCAAAACTCAAAACTGTTATTAATGGTTATCTCAGGTGAAGGTGAAATTATAAGGTACGTTAGCTTTTAATCTTATATAACTTGATAAAGTGAATTCTTAGCAGTGCTACTTTTATAATAAGAAATAAGGGGAAAAAATACTTAGTAGATACTTTCTGTGTACCAGGGCCTGTGCTAGGCACTTTCAAGCATCATCTCATTTAGCTCCTGCAGCAACCCTGTCATTATAGTACTATTCTACATGTGAGAAAACTGATCTTGACAAAGGTGAAATAATCTCACCAAGCTCACAGAGCTCAAAGGCAATGGAGCCTGAATTCAAACTGGGATCCCCAAAGTAAGATTACACTGAACATATCCCTTCATCCCTTGCCTTTCTTTAGCATATTTTTAGCGGCTGCGTGCCAGTGGTCTGCAGAACCACAGCACACATTTTCTAGTCAATTCCCTATTGTTGGGCATTTAGGTTACTATTCAAAAGGGTCTCCGTCCTTTTGCAGCAAGGAAGACTGGGTAAGTCATTTGTCCAGGGACGCACAGCTCGGCGAGGTGATGGGCCAAGAGCGTGGCTTAGTCCCACCGCCCCTTGACATTTTCTCGGTGTCCCTACCCATCAGATTCCACCCTCGAAAGGGAACCGCCTTGCGGTGAAGGGGCCGCTGTCGTCCCGCCTCCCCGTCCCTGGAGGAGCCTCCCGTGCCTGCTGCCGCCAGCGACACCATCTGCGCCACGCAGGTGTGCCCGGCCCCCTGCCCAACCTGGGGGCTGCGAACACTGGGCCGATTGTGGCCCCCGCGAGCCCGGCGGGCAGCTGCGCCCGAGCTGCCATCTGTAAGTGCGGGGCCGCCGGGGGAGGCCGGGGGCGGCGCGGGAAGGGGCCGCCGGGACGCGCCCTCGCCGGGCCCCATTCAAGCGCTGCCAAGGCCTAATTGATGAGAAATGGCCTCGAGCAGGTGCGAACCTGTCTCCGGAGGCGGCGGGGAGGAGGGCAGGGGGCCTCGGGGAGGGGGCGCCTGCTTCGCGGGGAGCGCAGCTGTCGAGGGGTCATTACCACGGCGGCCTCCCCGGGGCATTCCAGCCGGGGCTGGGGTGGGTGTGGAGAGAGAGACCGAGGGGGAAAGGTGTTGGGCTGGGGAGCGGGGAGAACATCCCCCCAACTCCGTTGTCGCACCCCGGGATCTCCTTACGCCAGGACCTTTGAGCTCCAAGGGGTCCCTTAGCTCCTGTCACCTTGCTCATTGGAGGAGACTGTAGGTAGGACCAGCCTGGCACCCAAGAGCACCCAGCGAGCTGTAGCCCCACCAGGGACTCCCGGTATAGGCTGTCCCTAAGAGACTGTCAGTGGTGTTGGGGGAGTCTCTTCACCTCCATTTTTGCTGCTCCAGGTATGCATATGAAATGCCCTGGCAGAGTTTTGAAATGTCCTGTTTTACATGTTTACATTAATTGCATCAACCCTTTTGAACAGCGTACCCCCCCCAAATCCAGGTGCTATCAAATTGTGCTTTTTCGTAAGGTGTTTACAGGACTGATTTGTACAATTACAGTTCCCCAGGGCCCTGCAGACAGCAGGCAACATGCACAGGGTCCTGTCAGATGGGGAGTCTCATCTTTGTATCAGTTGCCCCTTGGTCCTTGGGACTGAGAAGAGAGCTCACTTAGATGTAATTTCCAAAGGCCCAATATGAGGCCTTTCTCAGCAGAGAAACTCCAGGATAAAGGGTCCTTCTGGTCCAACCCTCACCTCTCAGAACACTTCTCACTTGCTGCCCCAGAGGCGGGGTGAATTGAACACACATTCTCAGTGTCACTTTGTCAAGCTTTCGCCTACAGCAGCATCAGCCTACAGCAGCCAGAGAGAACTTTTCAAAATGAAAATGAGAGCTTGTCCCTTGATGCTAAAATAACTTCCTAGTCCACAAGGATAAAGTTTTGATCCTTACCGTGGCCTATGGCCCTGAGTGGTCTTGCTTGAGGACACCTGTCTGCTCTCATTCAAACTCCTGTCTCCCTGGATTACCCAGACCCTGCCCCATTCAGGCAGCATCCACAGGAAGGTGTGTACTATGTGCCAGGCACTGCTCTAGGCATTTGGGAAACAGCAGTGAACAAAATATAGGAAAAGTCTTTCTTCATGGTCTGGCATTCTAGTGGGGCAGACAGACAAGAAACAGCAAACAAAATGTCTACAGTGGCTGATTCTCAGAGCTTCAAAATCATCACAGTTGCTCTTGGCTCAGGGCCTTTGCACATGCTATTCCTGTTGCCTGCAACACTGTTCGCCAGAAATTCACGAGCTTAGAATCTTCAGATCTTTGTTCAATGTTGCCTTCTCTGGGGGGCCTTTCCTGGCTATACTATTTAAAACCATGATTTATGGTAGAATTCCCTATTCATTTCACTCAGCTTTATTTGACCCCACAGCACTCATCACCATCTGACATACCATGTATTGATTTGTTTGTTTGTTGGTGGGGCTCCCCAATATCTGTGTTAAGCACACTGCTTAACTATATTTTCCAGTATTCCTCGAAACTGGGGGTGGCCCCGTGACAATGTGGTGACAGTGATGGACTCTACCTTCAGTCCTGGGTAGAACCTCTTGCAGGATCCTCCAGACTTGCTTTCTTCCCACATCACCTGTGGGTGCAGAGGATGGGGGGAGGGGAACCTCTGAAGCCCTGGAAGAGGGCTTTCCAACTTGGACTTTCTAACCTGGGGTCAATCCATAGACCCCCCCAAAGGCTCTGTGGCTAGAAGGCAGAGCAGGGAACTCTGAATTTGGATTTTTTAAAAGCTGATTCTTTACTTCCCTCATCTCTAATTGAAAATTATCATTTCCTTCAATTATGAATGTAGCCAACAAGCCATAACAGCAGCAGCAAGTCCTGTCACTTCTTCCCCAGGATAAATTACAAATGTTTTCATATCACATGAGAGTTGCTCCAAATGTCTCAAAAATGTTATTTACAGTAAACCTTTTCTGTAAAGATACAGATAGTTACTATTTTAGGCCATATGGACTCTGTTGCAACTATTCACCTCTGCCATAGCACAAAAGCAGTCATAGATATTATGTAAATGAATGAGTGTGGCTGTGTGCCAATAGAACTTTATTTTCAAAGCAGGTGGCAGGCCTACCAATTTGGCTCATCAACTGAAGTTTGGCAACCCTAGATTTACACTCATCACTACATCACAATTATGGTAGTTGTTAGACCTACCACTATGTCTTGTTATTTAATGTGTTAATAAAGAAGCATACATATTACTATATATACAAATTGAAAAAAATTGATAATTGTGTTTCAATATAATTGGCATCCCTTATAACCCTAGATATGTTATTTCTTACATTTAAAAACATTATTCCACAAAGAGGTCCATAAGCTTTGGCACAGTACCGAAGGGGTCTATGGCACAAAAGGGATTAAGATCACCAGGCTCATGACAGCAGAAGCATGAGATGGGAGGACTTGCAGGGCCCCCGAGGCACTGCTCTGCCATCCTGTGGATGTGAATGAGAAATAAACCTTTTTTGTTCTTTTTTTAATTAAGCAACTGAGACTCAAGTGTTGTTTGTCACAGCAGCTGGTCTACCCTAATACAGTCCCCAAGGAATGTCAGCTCCAGAAGGGCAGGACTTTGGCTTGTTCATGATTGTATTCCCAATGTCTAGCACAGTGCCTGGAACTCAGCACACAGCAGCTATTACGAAAGAGGTTAGAAAGGAACACTCCAGCTCCACTCAGTTTAGGAGTCAAGCAAGTGCAGTGAATCAGGCCTGAGGGATCCACAGGGGGAATTTGGGTGGAGGCAAGGAGAAACTCAGTTGGTGACAGGGAAATTTCAGGTGGGCAGCCAGGGTCAACCTAGACTGTTTAAGCCTTCATGGGGAAGGGCTAAGCGACCAGCCCCTAAAGGAGTCATTCCCCACGGCAGTGGCTCAGGACAGTGGTGGTATGGCTCAGATCCCACTCTGCCCTTGTGAGTCCCTTCATCCCCTTCTTAAGTCGCTATGTCTTTTTGAGTCTCTAAACTGAATGACTGAGTGAAGCCATACTACCTATAGGACAGACCTCGGATATATAATGATGATAAAAAGAAAACGGTGCCTGGCAAAGTCAAGACGTCTGCAAAGTGAGTACCGGGCACCCCTTCCTCTCCACTTCTGGGCTCAGGGTTCGTTTCGTCCCTCGAGACTCCACTACCTTCGCTCTTCTCTCCCTGCTCCCTTTTCTTCTCCTCTCCTTTTTCTACCCCACCCCTTACATACCAAAAACCAGTCAGCTGGTCTCTTTTCTCTTTTCTCTGTCTCTTTCCTTCCTGATTCCCCGTTTCATTCCATATTACCCAGCTCAAGTTACCTACCCTTTCTGTACCTCTGTTCTCTCCACTGTAGAATGGGGAGGATAATAACAATTTCTTCCTTGCAGGGTTGATGTGAGAATTAAAAGGCCAGGGCTTAGCTGTCACCTGACACAAAGGTAGAGATCAAAATGTGGGGGCTCCAATCAATCGAGTGTGCATTGGAACAGCATGTTTATGGGGGCCACGCGTTTGTGAAATTTGCAAAAGAAAGATATTTGAACTACAACCCTTGAGACCACTCTTTCTTCCTGCACTTTGGGATCTGGCCAAAGGGGATTTTAGTTGGGATTGCATTCACTTTGGCTGCAATGAGATATTTTATGTGGCTCAGAGTCATGTGCAGGTTAAGTCATTGCTGTCCTTCAGGTGAGAGAGAATGGCTTTCCAGAAACTCCTCCTGCCTGTTCTGACCATGCCCAATGTCAGCATCATAGCACAAGGATGTCATTGACAAACTAGTTGATAAGCATCATCAGTGCAGCAAGTATTTAAGATTAGCCATTGTACTTAGAAGACTTGAAATGCCTGGAAATGTTTTAGCTCATGTAGGAAAGAAATTTGACAGTGGTTTCCCCAAATTTGAAAACTGTCCTACAAATGTATGTGTTATGGGCTGAATTGTGTAGCCCCCTCCTACCCCAATGCATATGTTGAAGCCCTTAGCCCCAATACCTCAGAATGTCACCGTATTGGAAGACCAGGTCTTTAAAGAGTTACTTAAGTTTATTTTATTTTCTATTTTTATTTATTTATTTTTTTGCTTGAATTTTTTTGAGGTAATTAAGTTTAGATGAGGTGATTAGGGTGTGCCCTAATCCAATATAACTGGTGTCCTTACAAGAAGAGATTAGGACATAGACACGCACAAAAGGAAGAGGACGTGAAGACATACAGAGAGGACGGCCATCTATCTACAAGCCAATCGGAGAGAAACCAACCCTGCTGACATCTTGATCCTGGACTTGTAGTTCCAGAATTGTGAGAAAATAAATTTTTGTCATTTAAGCCACCCAGTCTATGGTACTTTGTTATGGCAGTCTTAGCAAACTAAGACAGTATGTGACACTATCAGTAACAGGGTATAAAGCCAAAAGAAGTTTCTAAACTGTCAATTTACTTTTCTGATCAATCTTTCTAGACAAAAGAATGAGTTGCCTTTCTTTTTTCTCTGTGGAAAATATTTATTAGAAGAAACAATCAAGGAGTCTGTGGCCAGAAAGGGGAAACAGCTGTCAAGTTTCTTTCCCACACAAGCTGCCACATTTCAGGGCATCTCAAGTTTTCCTTGTGAAGTGGCTAATCTTAAATACTCGCTGAATTGATAACTCTTGAAGTATGCCAGGCAGCTAATTAATAAAAATATTGTTGTTTGGCTGGATTTTGCGATTTGTGCCAACCCGTAAAAAAGTAATTGGCTGTCATTTATTTTTACTAAATAAATATTTACTTTCATGCCTAATTTTATATTAGTAATTTCATCTTTTTCTTTTTAAAGAGGACACCCTAGATAGTATAAGCCTCAGAGACTGGATCTGCCCCCTCCCAGCTCTCCACATCCATCCCTAGCAGGTCACCATTTGGGGGGACCCTCACCCCCCAGAAGGGCCCTTTCTAGGCTCCGGTCACTCTGGACCTCTCCCACTCAGGCCTGTGTTCCTGGGTGGTGAGTGTTGAGTGCAGACGGGAAAGATGCATAATTGATGAGACTCCCAGCCTGGCTGGGCTTGAAGAGGTCAATTAATTATTAAATATAGACTCAGTGGGGAGAAATTTCATTATGGGGTCATTTAATTAAGTAGCAGGCCGGAGGGACATTCTGAGATGGGATTTCAAAGGCTCTTGTGTCTGACTCTGTTTCTGGCCCAAGTCTGAGGGTGTGAACAGAGACAGACGATGGTCCTGAAACCTGGGGCATTGGTGTAAACCGACCCCACCCCCCATTTCCCTTCCCTTCAAAAGTCTTTTTCTCTCTTTCTTCCTTTTCCCTTTCCTTCTTTTCTCTCTTCCTCCTAACTTTCCTTCCTTCATTTATTTCACATATATTTATTGAGCATCTTCCACAAACCAGGCATTGTTCTAGACACTGGAGTTACAGTGGTGAAACAGCGGCTTGATTCTAGCAGAGGGGAAAGCATTAAGCAAGAAAATTTAAATAAACAAACAAGAAGGCATCCTGTAGGTGTGGTTACTGTGCCCAGAGGTAAAGCAGGGTGGCCCTCGAGAGGGGCTTGCCAAGGAGGTCCCTCTGAGGAGTCAGTGTGTGAGCTGAGTTCTGAAGCATGACAAGGAGACAGTTGTATGACAAGCAGGCAGAAGAGCACTCCAGCAGAGGGGACAGCAGGAGTGCAAGCCCTGACATGGGACAAGCTGATGTGCCCCAGAGTAGCCAGGAGGTTGGTGAGGCCAGAACAAAGTGCGTGAGGGGAGGCAAGGTAGGATCTGAGTTTCAAGAGAAAAGCAGTGGCCTAATAGATGTTTGACAGACAGGGATTTTTATTTTTTCTAGTAGGCACTGGGATAAGCTGTCAACCACTCACCGTATGAGGGTACTTTAAAAAGTTTTTGGAAAAATAGAATTGACAGATAATATAAATTTTCCTATGACTTTTCAAAGTTCCCTTGTTAATATTAGTCAGGGCACTTTTCAGCTGTACGTGATGGAAATCCAACTCAAGCTGTCTCATTCACAACACGGGTCTTTCTTGGGTCATACATCTGAAACAAACAGAGGTAATGGCTAAATCTAGTGGCTCCATGATGAAGTCGTAATTGATTTTTGACTCTCTCTCAACTCTGTTTCCTCTTTCCAGCAGGATTTCCCCATTCATGGCAAAGGTAGACTCTGGTAGTTCCAGGCTACACTCTACAAGCTTAGAAACCTCAGCAGAAAGAGAGCATCTCTTCCTGAAGAGTTCTAGCTAATGTCCTGAGTAAAAATTTTATCAAATGTCCTGGGTCAATTGCCCATTGCTGAACCGATTACTATGGCTGGAAGTGTGGAACACTCTAATCAACCAGGACTGGACTTGGGGAGAGATGGATCTTCATAGACTCAGAGTAGGAGAGGGGTGAATCCCCAGATAAAAACTGGGGTGTTACAGCCAGAAGAAGAAGGAATGGATTCTGGCAGACGTAAACAACAGATGTCCACTATACCTCTTAACAGTCAGTCTCTTTTTCTTTGCTGGCAAAAGGCTGTTGTTTTGAAGAATCCATCAAGAAGAATTATTCCCATCTTAACAGCTGGCATGCATGAGCTGCACGCATTGACATAAGTCTTGATCACATAGGATTAGCAAGCGCGAGTTTTGAGTCAGAAAGGCTGCATGAAAAATTGGGAAGTGCTCAGGCTCTGGGGCTCGATAAGATGGAATTCAAGGAGAAGAGCCTTGAAAAGGACAAAGAGGGAGATTGCGCGTGAGTGAGAGGAGAACCCCACCAAAGACAGCCTTGAATTTTGGTGTACCTAATATTGGAAACTCCAAAGAAAAAAGTGATAAAAAATGGATAAAACAAAATTTTCTGGTGGGAGGGTATTCTGATGTAGCGAATCTGATTGCCATTTACGAAGAATAAGCAGGCACTGTTGGGTCCAATTAAGTATGTGCAAAAGTATGGGACTCAGCCATTCCTCTTCTGGGTGTCAGTTTCAGACAGATTCCCACAGGGGTGCACAGAGAAACTGTGCAAGGATGATCACTCCGGCATTAGTGGTGGTGATGAGGGGAGGGCGGTCACCTGGGTGTCCATCACGCAGGACGCACCCTGGGAGTTCTGAGCAGCAGTTAGAGCAACAGATGACACATACACACCGTGACACAGATGGATCTGAAGAACATAGTGCAGAGTGCAGGAAGTGAGAGACACAGCACAGTATCATCTACGTAGGATAAAAATAGGTATGCACACAAAACAGTGCCAATCAATGTGAACTCATGCAAGTCAAAAATACACACGCACCAGGATGGCTGCCTGTGAAGGGGAGAGGAAAGAAAATAGGTAAAAGGGGATAAAAAGGAATCAATCAATTAATTAATCCATCAAGAAGGGTCTCACCTGGACCAGTGATGATGCACCAGGAAATGAGTAGGATTAACTCAACCTCCTGCACTTGAGGTTAAAAAAAAAAGACATTGACAGATCTTCGATCATAAGTGGGAAACAAACACACTGTGTCAGTCAGGAATGTGTTTGGCTTCAGGTAACAATATCTGACTACCAGTGGCTTCAGTAAGAAAGGGTATGTCCTTATAATGAGAAATCTGGAGGTGGCAGCTGCTGGTGTTGGTTCAGCAGCTCAGTGATGTCAGATGTGATGTCACTTTTAAAAATTCTCTTGGCTTGTCTCTTAAGCTTCTTGCCTCATGGTTGCAAGGTGGCTGCTAAACTCCAGAGATCACATTTCACTTCAAGGTAGAAAGACGGCAGCAGGGAGATGAAGGGTAATGACAGTTGTAAACAAGCCTTTTGTAAGGGAAGCAACAGTTTTTCCAGCCCTCCTCCAGCTGACTTTCACTTAAGGTCCCATTGACTAATGCCTCAACTGTGACCTTCGGGTGCAAGTGGGGCAGAAATATCAGCCAACAGGCTCAGACCAGTGATGAGCTAGCAGTCACTCAGAGTCGTGAACATTGCTCGACTAACTAAACCCATCTGCAAGGAATGACAGGGGACACAGCCCACACCAGACCGGACACTATTCTAGGTGCTTTACACATTTTAGCCCATTTACTCCTCATGACAGCTTTAAAGGTGGGCCCCAGTATTGTTCCCATTGAAAGAAGGGGGGACTGAGGCACAGAGGTAGGTCAATACCTCCCAAAGGGGCGCACAGCCAGCGAGTGTGAAACCAGGCTTGAGCCTTAGCAGCAGGCACTGGGGTTCCCGCTCAGCCCCCAGGCTTCAGGCAAGCAGCACGCTCTGCCCTCCACAGCCCTCCGAAATTAAAAGCTCAAATGTGGCCAGAATGATTACAGATATGGGGGATTTGAGCAACTCCTTACTTGTTAATTATGTGTGTGTGTATATGCAATAATCAAGGTTGTTAATTATGTGTGTATATAAATATATGAGGGTACTTCAAAAAGTTCATGGCAAGATACGTATTATCTTTTAATTCTATTTTTCCATGATCTTTTTGAAGTTCCCTCATATACCTATATACATGTATGTGTGTGTGTGTGTGTATATATATATATATAAATATAGAGAGAGAGATGGAGGGAGAGACAATAAAGCATATTTGTTTATTGCAGAAACCCCCCAGGGAATTTAGGTGACATTTTTGGTATAACATGTTCTGCATTGGGTGCTGGGAGGGCAAGGGGAGGGACCCAGCACTGTCCTGAGTCAGACCGTGCCTGAACTCCACATGGATTCCCGAAGAAGAACATTTGTCAACTCTACCTGTTTGGAGAGTGTGGACTCTGTCCAGGCACCGTGGGTCCAGAGGGCTGGTGGTATTTTGTTTCCAGTTCTATACTTTCTAAGTTGCAGAAGCAGTACAAACAACAAGCACTATGGGAAGGTGTAAGGTTAAAAGAAAGTTCCCTCCATCCCTTACCTTACCTTCCGTGGGTACTGACCATTGATAGTTGGGTGTTTCCTTCCAGACACATCTGTGTGCCTACATATACATGGATAATTCGACTTTTTGTAACAAAGGAGATCATACTCTGTGTGTCTGTCAGGATCCCACAGGAAACAGATGGCACAGTCAGTCTGGGTAACAGAGGGAGGTTAATGAATGAAATATTTACAGGGGTGCAGTCAGGGGTTTGGAAGCCCTAAAGCATGGTGCGGTGGGCATGGGGTAGCAACATGAGGCACCATTACCACCCCAGGCCTGAAGGGATGGGGGAGGAGTGGTTACTAGAGCCAGAGAGGCAGAGTGGAGAGAGCCACCTGCCAGGAACCACGGACTTCCTTAGGAGAACACAGTGAATTTGAGAGTCCCTGCCCTCACTCTGCTCGTGCCCTTGTATCTCCTGCTGGGGCCTCCTGATGGTTGCACCTACAGGAAGCCAGGCTGGGGCTCTGCACTCTCTCAGCAACACCCCCTCCCCACACCCCCTTGCACACCACCCTTTATCTGCCTGGTGACCATCAGGACTAACCTCATCATGCCCTTTGACCCCCACTTACATCAGTCACCCCAGGAAGCTCAGATCCTGGTCCCCCCCCTTTCCAGGACCTCATCTGCACATGGACATCAAGGCAACATTCCCTTTCCCCCTTCCCTGTTTTTTTCTCCATAGCACTTACCAACCATCTGGCATATTATTTCTTTGACTTAGATTTTGTTTGTTGTGCTTGAGTCAAGTAGATATTTTTGTCTTTGTTCCTTGTTATATCCCCAATTTTTAGGACAGTGCCTGGCACATAGTAGGTGCTCAATAAACGACAAGGCATCCAAGCACTTCCATGTCAGCCCTCATAGCCCTCTGATTCTTTTAGATCACCATATAGTATTTCATAAAATGAGGAGAACTATGGTACCTGTGGCTATTCCCTTCCATTTTAACTTTTAGGTAAGTTCCAGTTTTTCCCCAGGACAGACAATGCAGTAGGCAAAACCCCCACCATACGCACATTTTCCTCACACTTGTGTGAATATTTCCCTGGAGTAAAGTTCTAGAAACAGAAGGATAGAGTCAGAGATATGCACTTTTTGATGGATGCTGTGCTGTTTTTGAGTTCACGTGGAATAAAGAACCAAGCTTTCCTTTGTGCTGGGTGTGTTCTGATGCTGATGCAGAATTCTCCATCCACCGTGAATCAAACATTTATTCCACAGAAGACAAGCTGTATCTAGGCCAGTCTTTGTCCTTGATGAGTTTGAAGTCTAGTTGAGGAGCCAGGGTGTCCCCACGGTGTCCTCCTCCCTTCAGGGCAGGCTCCAAGAGAGTCAGGGCTGGGGGGACTCAGAGAGGGCAGGAGTCCTGGAGGCTGGGGAAGTCGGGATGAAGGGGCCACTAATGAGCTTCATTAATTAAGTCAAGAACAATTTATTGAGTACCAATTGTGTGCTGGGTACCACTGTAGGTGCTAAGAAAACAGTATCAAGCAAGCTAGAATGGTGACTGCTCCTACAGACAGAATATTCTAATGAGGGGAGGGTAGAGTAAGTGAGTAATGAAATAAACAACAGAGGAAAAGCTCTGCAGGAAGTAGAACGGAGAGATGTCATGGGGGCTGATGGGGTGGGCTGGCTACTTAAACTGGGATGCTTAGGAAGTCTTTTAGGAGGTGGCATCTGAGCAAAGATGTGAATGACAAGGAGTGAGCCATGGCAAGTCTGAGGACAGAGCATTCCTGGGCGAGGGAGGAAGTGGCAGTTCCTATGTCTGTGAGGTGTGACTAAGCTTGCAGCGGTTAGGGAGTGGATGGGAGCCCACGTGGCAAGTGGGCTGACAGAGAGGGAGGGGACAGGAGATGAGGTTAGCAAGGTCTCCTGGGACAGGATGGTGTAGGGCTCTGAGGCCATTGCCAGGAATGTGGATTTTATTCTAAATGCAGTGATTAGTCATTGATGGATTTTAAACAGGGTAGGGACCTGATCTAATCTCTTTTTTAAAAGATCCCTCTGGCTGAGGTATGGAGAGGGGTTTGAAAAGGAGGCGAGCACAGAAGCAAGAAGACCAGGAGAAGACAATGTATTAATTTACAGATGGTGATGGCTTGCACCGGGGTGAAGGGTGTGGAGGTGCTGAGAAGCAGATGGGTTTGGGATATATGGTTGGCCTTGCATATTGGTGGGTTCTGCATCCATGGATTCAACCAACCACAGATTGAAAATATTTGGGGGAAAAAATTGCATCTGTACTGAACATATGCAGACTTTTTTTCCATGTCATTATTTCCTAAACAATACAGTGTAACAACTATTTACACAGCATTTACCTTGTATTAAGTATTACAAATAATGTGGAGATGATTTAAAGTATATGGAAAGATGTGCATAGGTTATATACAAATATCATGCCATTTTGTATCAGGGACTTGGGCATCTGCAGATTTTGGTATCCACAGGAGGTCCTGGAACCAATCCCCTGCAGATACTGAAGCACGACTGTATTTTCTATTAAGAGCCAATGGGACTTACTGATGGAAAGGATGCGTGGTACAAGGGAAGAAAAGGAAACAAGGACCACCTTGAGACCATGGGCCTGGGTGCTGGTTCTGGCCCTCAGCAGGTCTGTGGGCACAGACAAAGGAAGGCTGGATCAAGACAGCAGGTTGGTTTGGCTCTTCCCTGAATTGGGAAGGGGTTTATCTGCAGCTTCACAAACCTTTTCCTGCATAAACATCTTCACCCAGACTTGTCTGCTCAGAAAGGTTTAAGAGGGATTGAGGCTGGGCAGAGAACTTCCCCAAGCCTCTGGGTCATATGCTGAGGATGGTTTACCAAGTTGCTTCTCAGGGGTGAAACTGACAAGGTCAGGTGCATAAATGCTGTAAATATTAGAACAGACACATTTGAAATGACAGGCATAACCAAACCAGAAAATCCTCATTTCTAACCAGATACATTAAGTATCTGTTTTGTGTCCCCGCCCCAAAGATGTGCACAGCTGTCTGGCATTTGCAGACCAGCTCAGGCTGCTTAACTCCCACCTGCCTTCTGGGGTCAGGCCTTCTTAGTGAACTTGGATGTTTGCGCCACTGCTACCAGCAGCTTAGGTCTGCAGAGCCGACTAGAGACTTCTGGCAGGAAGGAGGGGCGCCTGGTTTTTTGGAAGGGACACTGGAAGGGAAGAAGCTGGTTGAGCTGGGTTCAAAGACACACCTAGAATCCAGTCTGATGGAGGACAGTAGAAAGGGGTTCCCCTCCTTTCTCCTGCAATCTGAAGAAGTGGGGTTAGGTCAGCAAAGGTGGAGTTCTGGGTGGGAAGAACGGGAATAAAGAGCAAGGCATTTTTTACTTGATTGATTGGCTTTGGTGGTAGGAGTAATAAGAAGGGGAAAATAAAATCACTGTCAAGGACAGACCCTGTTGGGTGAGTTGACCACCCAACAGCCATTTCCTCTTCTTCTTTGCTTATATGACCCTGAGTTTGTTCCAATGGACTGGGTCCAGCCCCACAAGATGAGTCATTGATCCAAGCTAATCACAGCAACTCAGTCTCCTTTGGGCAGTGATTGGACTAGGGGTGAATATGTGACCCAGTGTGTGTCACTGGCCATATTTTCCTCTGAGAAAGAGAGAAAGAGGGAGGGGAGGGGTAGAAGGAGGTGTGTGTGTGTGTAATAGAGAGAGAGAGAGAGAGGGAGAGAGAGAGAGAGAAAGAAAGAGATAGTTATTCTCTTTGGAATGATGAGTGTGATGCTTGGTGCCGTGGCAACCCTATTGTAACCAGGAGGGGAACTCCAAGAAAACCACAGAGGCACACAGAGTCTAGGCATTGCTGAACTGCGGAAACAACCCTGAAGCTACTTCCATTTAGACCAGCATTTCTCAGCCTCAGCATTGTTGACAATTAGGAACAGACAATTCTTTGTTGTGGGGAGCTGTCCTCTGCATTGTGTAATGGTTAGAAGCATGCTTGGCCTTCACCCACTAGATGCTAGTAGCACCCACAGCCCAGTCATAGCAATAACAAAAAATGTCTCCAGACATTGTCAAATGTTTCCTAGTGGGCAAGATCTCCCCTAGTTGGAAACACCTGCTCTAAAAATCTTGTTAAATAATATAATTATATGAGGGTACCTCAAAAATTTCATGGAAAGATTTGTATTATCTTTTAATTCTATGTCTTCAGTTCTTTTCTTTTTTCACTTGTAACATAGTTGATTGTATATGTCTGTGGGGTACAGAGTTGAACATCAATACCTGTGTGCAATACATGATGCTCAAATCAGGATAATTAGTATATTCAACATTATACTATGTAATCATTTTTCATGTCCCTTTACCAATTCCTCCCTTCTCCCTCTTCCCCATCTCCCTTTCTCACTTCTGGTATAACCTCAGTTCTGTTCTCTCCTTTTGAAAGTTCAGTGTGTTACTGTGATTGTTGTATCTTTGTCTTGAGTTCTTAGTCCACTGCTGGTTGGGTGCTCTGGTACTTGCAGCCAAAGGCACCCTCACTGTTATTTTCAGATGCAGCGTTTCTGAGGCCCTGTTCCTGAGTGCTTGCCATGGACTGTCTCATTTATCTTATTTAATTTGCTCAACAACCTTATGAACTAGGTACTACACAGAGAGGTGATTGCCCAAGGTCATTCAATAAATAAGTGGCAGAGCTGGAGGTCAAGTTCAGTCCCATCCAACACTAGAGGTCATACACTTAACTGCTGTGATCAATAACTTCTGTACTAGATCTGTGGCCCTCAAACTGGGGTGCACAAAACAGTCCATTGGCGCATGGGAAGAAAACATTAGAAATTCTATTTACACTTATTTTTGTCTAATAAATAAGAAATTAAGCCTAATTAATATTCAATAGACAGATTGTTAGGGTGCCCTCACTTTGCCAGACTCTACGTGACACAAACCTACCCAAGGCATCTGAGGTTAGAGGGGGCACCTCATGGGAGGTCGGCTGTGGTGTCCACCAGCGTGGATTTATTTTCAGACTCCTGTGGTCTACATAGGCCCAATGACATGGATTTGTGCATTATTCAGTATTAGCCACCTATAACCATCAAGAGGTTTTTCACTGGGGGCTGCCATTGGCATTTTGCATGGAACTGTTTTTTAGTGTGCTGACTGTCCCATGCATTGCAGGACATTTATCATCTCTGATCAGTGCCCACTAAATTCCAGTTATGGCCCCCAGTCATTGTGACAACCAAAAACAGGATGGGGGAGGGGGAGACGGCACACATTTGGTATATCCCAAGCTCTGTGCCGAGCCTCATGAGGTGTGTGTGTGTGTGTGTGTGTTTGTACACACATAGTGTGTGTGTGTGTGTGTGTGTGTGTGTGTGTGTGAACGGGCCCTACACCTTCTCTGACATCATCACAAGAGCGCACATGGACAGTCACGCACATCTCACCACCTTGGTCATTCCATTGGCTAGAAGGGAGTCACGCATTGCTGCTGCAGAAGAAGGGAACACACAGGGCATCACACCAGGAGGGAGACTGAGGAGCCACTTTAACTGCCTGCCCACCACAGGTGCCACCATCATCCTATTCCCCAGGGGACATCACAGCCCACAGAAGTGGAGTCCTGTGCCCAAGGTCACACAGCACCAGAGGGGCAGAGCACTGATGCACCCGTGGCCGGTTGGATCCGGAGCTGGTGTTACCTTCCTTATTTCTCTGCTGGGCAGCAGGCGTGAGAGCCGGGCTGTGGAGGAAGAACAGGTTTTCATGTGGGTGGGGAACGTCAGTGCGGGTGGAGGGGCTTGGAGAGTAAAGGCAGGTAGCTGAAGACATGGGAGCAGCGGGAGAAGGCAGCTGTGGTGGGAGGTGAGGACGGGAAGGGCAGGCCAAGGCCACGGGTACCTTGAATGCCTGGGGTCCAAGCTGTAGAATCACACACTGTCCTAGTCCTCAGTCTGACAGTGGACACAGAATCATTTGTTCATTCATGTCGCCGTTCATGCGTTCATTTATTCAAACAGATATTTACTGCGCACTAACTATGTCCCACATGGGATGTCACAGGGAACAGCAACCTTCAAGGATCGTACATTTCAGTGAGGCAGATGGTAAACACAGCACAGACCATTGGTTGGGTGGTGACAGTGTGATGATGAAACAGCAGGTGGGGACATGGAGGGTGGTGGTAGAGGGATGTCCCTTTGTGTTCATACTGGGCAGTCAGAGGGATCTTCTCTGACAAGGTGACATTTGAGTAGCTGGGGACAGTGCAAGGACCATCGACCAGGATGGGGAAAACTTTTGTGGGAAAAGCAAATCTGGGAGTGGAGAGCTAAGAATTTGTTTTCTGATGTGTTACAGAAGTCTGCACAAACGTGTATCGAATGAAGCGATTCTCCATCAAATCTCTCCGCTCTCAGAGCTTTCACTATGCTCTTCCTTCTGTCTGGAATGCTGTTGCTCCAAGTCACAGCAGGGCTCAGGTTCCGTGTGGCCTTCTCAGGGAGACCCCTCCATCCCACCCCCGCCCTAGCCTCAGATCTCTGCTGTGCAGACCCTCAGAGCTCCGTGTTCCTCTCGGAGTCTGTACAACAGAAATGAGGCAAGTAAGTTTGGGATGGTCTGTGTCTTGCTTGTCTGCCCCACTCCCCTTCTCAGGCCAAGAACCGCGCCTGTCTAAATCATCACTCTGTGGCCAATGCTTTATATGTTGTAGGTACCCAGGCTCATGGAATTAATGAATGACTGCTTGTGGTCATTCATTTGTTTTTTTGCCTAGCAGACACTTGTCAGCCCCTGCCTGAGTCCCCTTGGTCTTTACCCCAATGCACCCCACTTCCAGCTGCCAGTCTCTACATCTCTTTGCCTGTGGGCTTTCAGGGCCTCAGAGATGAGTTCTGCCACACATGTGACAGGTAGGAAGTATCAAGGAATGAATGTCCCCTCCCTTCCCTGGAGCAACCCTCACCCAGGGACTGGAGGGAGTGTAGGAATAAATACTCCAGCTCCCTCACTCCCCGGATGGGGAAACTCCAAGCCAACACATCACCCAGCTACACAGTCACCCAGAGTGTCCCAGTGTGATTAGGCTCCAGCTTCCCACAGTGGTTACTTGCTTGATGTCACCCTGCAGGGCCTGCCTGCCTTCCCCAGGCCACTTCCCCCTCTTCAAATGGTGTTTCCCGCACCTTTCAAATAAACTTCTTGCACTTGAATCCCTGTCTTGGGGCCTCCTTCTGGGGACACCCAGCTGAAGACGCTCAACAGTTATTTGCTGAGCACCGACTTGGGGCTGGATGAGGTTCTGGTCTCTGGAAACATGAAAGTAACCAAATCCCCACTTACCCTGTTTCCTCTGATTGGGGTGCACAGATTATACACCAGCACATCAGGAAATCGACAAGAAAGAAACCAGATAATGCTGATGCATGAAGGAAATAAGCAGAGTGAAGATGGAGAAAATGTCCGAGGGATGAAGTCCATCTTAGACACGGTGGTCAAGGAATGTCTGACCTAGAGCTGAAGGACAGGAAGAAGCCAACTGTGGGAAGCTCTGAGGGAAGGGGCTCCAGGCAGAGAGAATAGCTAGTGCGAAGGCCAGGGGGCCTGGGGAGGGGCAGGAAGGAATGAGCATGACAGAGCCCAGGTCAAAGCAAAAGGGGTAGGAAAGGAGGTCAGAGAGGCTGCAGGGGCTGCTATGAAAAAATGAATGAACGAGTGAGAGAAGGAATGAATGAGCAGATGACCTGGATCTTTAGTAATTGGAGAGGGGGAAGTCTGGGACAGATTTATGCCACCCCTGAAGGGAGGAGGGGAGTCCGCTGTTTAGAATGGCATCAGCAACCCATCAGAAAGGCTGCAGCTGGATCAGAAATGCTGCTTACTGCTTCTATAACCATTTGGAGATCAGGAGGCGGAGGAAGGGAGCCAGACAAGGTGAGGAGGGAGGGGAGCCTCACTGCCTGCCCCGCCAGGGCTGCAGAATCTGACAGCACCTGTCACCAGAAAATCACATGTAATTGCCCAGAGGGATAAAAATCCGGTTGGGGAAGTGCTTAAGGCACAGCAAGGTCGGTGGGTGGGTGGCACCTGCCTGGCTGGCCCTTTCACACTCCTTGTAGGGGGAGGAGAGAACTCTCCTATGGGATGAGAAATCCCTAGGGGCCCAGGCCAGGGGCCTTGCCACTGCCAGACACAGGCAAGGTGTCAGGAAGGGCTCGTCTGTTGAATGAAACTACAACTTGGCCCTCTGTATCCAGGGATTTCGCATTTGTGGGTTCCACCAACCACCGACCAAAAAATATTTGGAAAAAAATATAGTGCCTGTACTGATCATGTTCAAACTTTTTTTTTTGTTTGTTATTCCTGAAACAATAGAGTATAACAACTATTTACATAACATTTACATTGTAATAGGTATTATAAGTAATCTAGAGATAATTTAAAGTATGTAGTGTGTGTAGGTTAGATGCAAATATGTGCCATTTTGTAGAAGGTACTTATATAAATCTGTGGATTTTGGTATCTGTGGGAGGTCCTAGAAACAATGCCCTGCAGATACTGAGGGACAACTGTATTTGTGGACTTGTGGGAAAGCTTCCTCTCTCCCATGTGCCTGGGCCCACTACTGATACCACACTTTTGGATTTTGAACACTCTTACCAGAATATACCTGTGAATACACAAAGGTGTTATCCAGAAGAGAGAAGCACAATGATGCCCGCCAAAACTTTAGTTGCCAGTGGACCCCACGAAGGGATGGGACACAAGACAGATACATTTCGATACACTGAGGGTTTGTCACTAATGTCACCATGGACTTACAGTTGTGAGTAAAAATGCAATTCAAACTGACTTAAGAAATTTATTGGGATTTTTTTGTATTTTTTAATTGTTTGGTAAAATACACATAAAAGAATTTTCCTTTTTTAAGTGTGCAATTCAGTGGTATTAAGTACATTTACACTGTTGTGCAACCATCACCGCTTTCCGTTTTCAGAATAGTTTCATCATCCCCAGTGTCTGTGCCCATCAACACTAACTCCCTACCCCTCTAGGAACACACTGGGTTTTATAACCAAAAGCCCAGGAGGGTGGGAAGGCTTCAGGCCCAGCTTGTCACAAGTGCTCAGATGACCTCATCTCTCAAGGCTGCCTCCCCTGGGTTGATTCTTAGATGGGATTTCCATCTGGGATGTCAACATGGCTACTGACCTTCAGCCTGACACTCTTACAACACTGAGTCCAGAGGGAGAGAGAAGCTGACATCTTTGCAAGTTGCTCAAACGAAAGCCATGGATTCGATTGGAAGGGCCGGTCTGCCTTGGCTGCAGTCATGTGCTACCCCTGAACTGATCGTGGTGGCCAGGGGCACTGGTTGCCTGATTGGCTTGAGGACTGCCAGTGGGGGAGAAGGTGGCTTCCTGGAGGAAAATCAGGGTTACGTTATCTGGTGAAGGCATGCTGCATGGCAAAAATGGCAGATGCCCACTACATCTTGTGCCTCAAGCCGTCGTTGTGGAGTGAGCAGTGACAGCCAGGCCAGCGCGTGTCATCCAGAATTCTTGCTGCGGTGGAATGAGCTAGGGTTGCTAAGCTAATTGAATGAAAGCCCAAAACCATTCGAGGCCAACATGCAAAGAGGGCCTCTGTAAGTCTGAAGCCAGCACAAAGGAAAACAGAGCTGACAGATGGAGAGGGACCAGTCCTGATGACAATGTTTACGTCATTGGATCCAGCCAATATTGAAGCTGGTTCTACCTCTGGATATTACAGTTATGTGAGCCAAAAAATATACTTTTTGGTTTAAGCCAGGCTGAGGTTTTATATTTTTGTCACTTGTTACCCAAAGAGGATTAATGCTAGTTCATGACCACAAATCAGTAAAGAAGCATGAATCTAGATAATTTCTAAACTCCCCTCCAGTCAAACATTCTAAAAAACTTTGCTTCCAAAATTTGAGAAGAAAGACTTTTATGTGATCTGGAGTATCTTCTCAAGCCAGTGAAATTTTTCTGCAGTTACCAACTCACTGTCCACCTTTGGTCACCTCCCCCACCTCCACTTCCTCCTTCTGGTCTGTCCGTCTGCCACACCCCAGGGAATGAGGATTGAGAATTTTAGAGGGTGACAGTGGTGAGTGCAGCAGGAGACTCTGAGAAGATGACATTTGAGGAGAGCCAGGGAAAGGCAAGGGAGGGAGCCATGTGGATTTCTAGAGGAAGAGCGTTGCAAGTCAGAGAACAGCAAGTGCAAAGGTCCTGAGGCAGGTGTGAGCTGCTGTGTTCAAAGAGCATCAAGGAGCCCAGTGTGGCTGGAGGAGAGAGAATGGAGGGGAGAGAGGTACGAGATGAGGTCGGAGAGGAAATGGGGGAGGGACAGACTGCGAAGGGACATGTAGGCCATTGGAAATACGCTTTGGGTAATATTATTCTTAAAATCAACATGATGTTCAGACTTACACACATCCTTGATCACACACTCATACGCCCAAACTCCTGCAGGCCCACACACATTCATTTGCACCATACACACCGGCTGCGTAATGCAAAACTCATGCTCACACGTAGACACGCTCACACCCATGTACTTCCTCACACTTGCACATTTGCGTCCAAACCTCTGCCTGGGCACACAAACTCTTATACATTCACCCCCACTCTCTGACATGTACTCGTGCATGCAAACACACACAGGCATAGTTGCAAACACACGTGCGTATACTCACTTGCATCAGCCTACATGTGTGCACTTTCACTCACAGGCAGTCCCTGTCAGATCCTCCTCCTGCGGGCCCGACACCCCACGCATACACACACACACACACACACACACACACACACACTCTCACACTCACACTCACACACACACACTCACACACTCACACACACTCACAAACACACATACACACACACACTCACACACACACACACTCACACACTCACACACACTCACAAACACACATACACACACATACACACACACACTCACACACACACTCACACACTCACACACACACACACACACACCCATACACACACACCCACACACACACCCCCGCACACACACACCAGGCATCTATGCACATCTCCAGACACAAACAGCAACGTTCTCATTCATTCACTTCCATTTCCCCTCCCCCCACCCCCGGTTTTGTTTTCTCATTGGGATTCGTCTATCATGGGGTCGAGACAGACATTTGAAAATCATCCTGCTGGGACATTATTTCAGGGGGAGAAGGGGTGGGTGGGGAAGTTTATTAAATTTGGAAGGGCTGCTTCTCTGGGGAAACTTTCTGATGAAGAAGGGAAAAAAGAACCCTCCGCCGATGATGGAAAGCCGGGCTCAGAGCAGGGGATTAGGGGGATCAGTCGAGATCATCTCTCTGCTTTCATTAACCCCACAGTTTATTTTTTCCCTCTCCTTCTTGACAAGTACGCGGGAGACTGACAGCCACAGCTGCTGGCTGCCCACTCCTGCTCTGGAAGCCGAGTTCTTTGTGAAGCCCCCTAGGGGCCACAGTGGGGAGGAGATATGGATTCTTGCCAGCTCTGCCTCTGTACTGGGGTGACTAATGTCCCCCCAGATTCATGTCTAACTGGAACCTCAGAATGTGATCTTATTTGGAAATAGGATCTTTCCAGGTATAATTACTTAGGGATCTTGAGATGAAGTTATCCTGGAGATAGGGTGAGCCCTAAATCCAATGAAGAATATCCTTATAAGAAAGAGGAGAGGGACACAGAGGCACAGAGAAGGTCATGTGAAGACAGAGGCAGAGGCTGGAGTGATATAGCCACAAGCCAAGGATGGCTGAAACCACTAGAAGCTGGAAGAGGCAAAGAACAGATTCTCCCCTGGAGCTTTTGGAGGGAGTGCAGCCTTGCTGACACCCCGATTCCAGATCTCCAGCCTTCAGAACTGAGAGAAAAAGTTCCTGTTGTTTGATGCTACCAGGTCAGTGGTAATTTGTTATGGCAGCCCTAGGAAATGAATACAGACCCTATTGACTGTGTGGACTTGGGCAAGTCCCTGGCTCTGCTGGCCCTCAATTTGCTCTCCTGTAAAATGAGAGCTCTAGGACATTGATTTATTCAACAATGTGTGTTGGCATCTCCTATGTGGCTGGTACTGGACATACCACAGGAAGCCAAGTAGACAGAAATCCCCATCCCTGTGAAGCTGACATTCCAGAAAGCGGAGGCAGACAATAAACCCCAAACTAAGTACAACACCTGGTATGTCACGATGTACCAGGTAAAGAAGGGCCTTGCTGAGAAGGTGACATTTGAACCAAGACAGGGAAGAGGTCAGTTATGGTCCAGGCAGAGGGCCTAGCAAAGTACAGGCCCCGGGGGAAGAGTGTGCCTCGTGTGTGCAAGGAACAGCAGTGAGGGTGGAACAGAGTGAGAGAAGGGGAGAGCAGGTAAATGGTTTCTAAGTCCTCTTCCAGGGCTAGATTTCTAGAAGTCTCTGATTCCATCTGGCTGATATAGCCCAACCTGGATTGTGTGCATCATGGTAAATCCACACAAATCACGGGGGAATTTACAAGGTTGGCATCTCTCAGGGAGGGAGGCCTGGTGAGCACATACTTGCTCCTCCCACAAACTGCGATTCCAGCATCCGGGCAATAATGGGAGAGGGGAGAGGAGGGGCAGTGTGGAGTCTGACAATTGGGGTTGGAACAAACCTAAGCCTCAGACATGCATTAGCCTGTGATGCTCAATTCCTCTCCTTTCCTCAAAGCTAATTGTCCTCTTCTGGCTTCTTTCCCTTCAGAGCCATGCCTGGAGATCAGTTGCAAGTATTTCATTTCTCTTGCATTCCACAGCATGCTGAGGATGCTTGTATGAAGGCAAGGACATTGGACATGACCTCAAAGGGGCCTGGGCCCAAATTCCCTACTGGGAAGGCTGGGGTTCAACTCTCACCTCTCCCACTTGCTAGCCACGTGACCCCGGGCTAGCACTTCACCTCTCTGTGTCTCAGTTGCCTCCTCTGTTAAGGGGGTAGTGATGTACATAACCTCCTGTCCGGGCTTGTTGTGAGGCTCGAATGGGGCTCTATGCCTATTAGCCAGGGTTACTATTGTTGCCTTTATTGTTATTGGACCCTCTGCAGCGGTCATTCCTTTGCACTCACAGCCATGTGGATGCAAGGACAAAAGACAGAAGTGCTTCTGACATGCTCCCAGCTCTCAGGGCCGTTTGTGACTTAGTGGAGCAGATCAGACGTAGCTGCATCATCAGAGTGGCCTAGCTGCCTGCTCTTGACTCCAGGGATGGGGTGGGGTGGGGAACAGGGTAGGGTGGGGACTGTGACAGTTAGGGTGGGGGTGAAGCCTCAGTTCTCCCAAGGGCACAAGCCTGATCTGAGGGATTAGTTTTTAAAAAGCTCACCTGGATCATTTAAATATTTTTACCTTAAAAATGTAGCAATCATTTAATAACTATTGACTGAGCCCCTCCTGAGTGCCAGGCCCTGTTCTAAGTGCTGGAGACATAGCACTGAATGGGACAAAGTCCCCTCATGGCTCATAAAGTCGAGTGAGAGAGACAGAAAAAGAAACAAATAAGCAGACGATGAAATACACAATCTAATAGCAGCGCAGGAGACGTGCTGCAGAAGGAGGGTCATGAAACAAGGAGAGAGAGGAGGGGATGGGGAGGGGGCAGCTCTCTAGGCTGGATGGTCAGTGCAGATGTCCCTGGGGCATGACCTTGGAACAAGGGGATGAGAAGGTGTTTAAGGAAAGGGGTCTCCAGGTGGTGGAACCAGCACCTGCAAAGGCCAGGAGGCAGGACGTTCCTGCCCGGTTGGAGGAATGCGAGCTGGCAGCGTGGCTGGAGCCCAGGGGGTGAAGGGGGTGCAGTAGGAAATGAGGTCTGAGAGAGAGGTGGGGGCTCAGGTATTTAAATGTAAGGTGTAATTTTGAAATTTTGAACAGGAATCTTCAAAAAATGCATCCACAGAACCATTTCTGGGCTTGCCTTTCCAACTTTCAACATGTGTCCTTTCTGGTCTCTGTCACTTCTCTGCAAGCCCCCTCCATCTTAATGCCCCCTTCCCCCTCTCCCCCAGCTCCTCCCACAATTGTCTCTGAAGCTCTGGCTTGCTGCGGCAAAGACTCAGGCCTCCTGCTCAGCCTGGCCCGAAGGGAGTCATCCCCAGCTCTGATCCCAGTGAAATCATATCCACCTGGGCTGGGTGTTTCCTTTGGTTGGATAAATGAACTGAGTAGAAGGGGACTGCAGAGACCACTGAGGGCAGAGATGGATGGGGTCTGGTGAAGCAGAGCAGGCTGGGGTGATGGGGTGCCCTGAACCCTCCCATACAGAGAGAAATTAAGGCAAGAAAGGAGGCTCTTTGGGTTCTAAAGCTGCCACGTGTCTCCCCCAGGGCCTGCCTCTTTCCCTCAGGTCACCCAGACACCAAGACAGGGGGACATCTGGAGCCCATTAGGATGGCATCAGCCCACACGGGGATGTTTTGACTGGACCTTTGGATGGGATTTCTTGTACATTAACAGTGTTTATTTTCTAATAAAGAATCTTAAGTCAAGATTGCTGCCCTGGCCCCTTCTGAGGCAGGAGACGAGCCAGAAAGCCTGCCTCCCTTACCCAGGGGTCCCTGGGTCCCCCTATGGGGACAATGGAAGCTTCCAGACATGGCACATCACCTGTAGATGGTCAGAAGCCGAGGTTGAGCCCAACTCTGTCATGGTACATGCAGCCAGATCAAAATTGCAGTCCACACTCCACATAAAGAAATACATAGTTTCCCTGATTTTTCTATAGTAATAATATTCATAATAGCAAACAGCACATACTGTGTTAGGAAATGTTGTCTGACCAGTAACTGGGGTAGGGGTGGATGGAGGGGGGAATGGCTCCATAGGGCGAGGGATCAGGAAGGCTCCAGTTTATGTAGAGCCCTGAAGGTCATGGCAAAGACCTTGGACTTGATTTTCATTGTAGATGGGAAGCATGAAGGGGTTTAGGAGTAGAGGAGGGACGTAGCTGATCTACATTTTTAAAAGATTATTCTGGCCATCCAGTATTAATGACTTTGGGAGCAAAGGAGGGGAGTTTGAGATTAGCAAGACCAGTTAGGAGGCCACTGCCATGGTCCAGAGAAGGGACAAGGCTGGCATAGAGTGGGATGGTACCAGTTGGGGTGATGAGAAGTAGACAGGACCCAGCCTGTGCGTGGAGACACCTGGAGCAGAGGAAACAGTGGCCAATTCATGCAGAGGGCTGTGAAGAGGTAGCAAGACACCAGGGGACAAGTGGAATTAAGCATAGGTGTGTGGTCCAAGAAGCCTGGACCTCATAGAAGTCCTTACCCCACAGCTTGGAAGGCAGCAGCTGAAGATCATTTGTGAGCCAAGAATAGCAAGAATCCAGCAGAGAATCTCCAGGTCTGCAGGTACTCTGAGGATGGGAACTTGGGATGGCCCCAGAACCACTGTGTGGACAGTGACCAAGGAGCAAAGCATGGCAGATGACCAGGCAACCCCCAAGACCAACTCCCACCTGATCCCTTCACATACTTGGCACTACATACACTCCCAGACGTAGAATCCACCCGTGAAAATGGGGGAGCCTCAACTTGGTAAAATTAAGATTTCATCACTCCTCCAAAATGGGGACTCTCGTGGATTGAATTATGTCCCTCCCCAAACTTACTGACGCTTGAATTGTGTCCCCCAAGTTTTATGTACTAGAAACTTAGACCCAACTGTGACTGGTAAGACGTTGGGAAATCCTATTATGGTAATGGAAAGGTGGAGCCTTGAAGAGGTGATTGGATTGTAGGACCCTGCTGTAGTGAATGGGTTAAAAATGGTGGTCAGGGGCGTGGTTCTGAAGGCTTTAAAAGAAGGGAGCGGAGAGTCTCCTTCTCTGTCTCTCTCTCTCTCTCTCTCTCTGCTCTCTCTGCTTCTACCATCTTGCAATGTGAGATCCCTGGGTCACTGTCGCCACCACCAGATGTGTTCCTTGGACTTTGGACTTCCCAGCCTCAGAAACTATAAGCAATAAATTTTGCTTTCTTTATAAATCACCCAGTTCTGTGTATTTTGTTTTAAGCAATAGAAATAGACTAATACAGGGACTCAAAATAAGTTTTCCTGGATAAATCCAGAGTTACATTTCCTGCACACCTGCATTTGTGGACTGAGATTTGGGTACCATTTTCATATCTCCAGGTTGGGACTCAATGTCTAGTTTATTCCCTATTTCAGGGATTGGCAAACTTTTCTGTAAAGGGCCTGAGAATAAACATTTAGGCCTTGTGGGCCATACGGTCTCTGTTGCAACAATTCAACACTGCCACTATAGTGCAAAAGCAGCCACAGACAATGTATAAACAAATGGACAGTGCTGTGTTTCAATAAAACTTTGTTTGTAAAAACAACCAGTGGGCCATGATTTGCTGACCCCTGCACTATGGTATCTCCAGTGCTCACGACAAGATCTTGGATGTGATATGGGATCAATAAATATGAGCTGATTAGATGAATGATTCTTGCTCCTCACTAGCTATGATATCTTGGTCAGGTTGCTTCTTCTCTCTGAGCCTCCATTTCCTCATTTATAAACTAGAGAGACTGGGTCAGATGAACTTTGATATTCTATGAGAGTAGACATGGTTTGAGAATTTCAAGGTGCCCACAGTATTTCTGTACTATTTTCTTATCTTAAAAAGGTGTGATGTGTGTGTGCATGTTATGCAAGGATTTATAAGGTTTTTTCATTGGACTCAACGTTATCTTGCTATTCCTTTGCCTAAAAGGTCTGGCCATAAATCACCATGGATTTCTGACGTTCACAACTCATTAGGGGATCTATGATCTGCGTTCCCACTTGTCCCCTGGTCTGTCTTCCACAGAGACTGTAACATCAGGACTCTTCCAGTTGTAAGTAAGTGACAGAAACTTAAACTGGCTGTGGCATAAAGAAAATTTACTGGCTCATGAAACTAAAAAGACCATGCATAATATGGCTTCTAGCACATTCCTGTGGGAACTCCGAGGAGTCCAAGATCTCTAAATTTGAACCTGGCCTTCAGGTGTATTTGTCAAGGTAGAGGGAGAAAATCCATGTGTAGCTTTGTTTACAGCTTTTAAATACTGGACATTTTGTATGTTGTGCTCCATTATGCTCTTGTCCTCGGATCCACAAACGAGCTGGAGATGGGTGAGCCAGCCTTGGCGACCCTGGAGGACAACAGGGCAGCTGTTGAGGGCTCTACCACACGCTGGGCAAGCCTGGGAGCAGGTGGCTTAGCAGTGCTCTCTAAAATGGGACTCAAAATAAAATCTAAGTTGCAGGGTGAATGTGAGGAGTGAGATAACGTGTGCAAACGTGCTTTGAGAAACCCTATACAACGGTAAGGAATTATTATTATTACTGGAACTGATTAGTGGCAGACATGGTTTCCTCACTCTCCTGAGAGACAGTGCCTGGAACCCAGAGCATTCTGGGAAACATCTGACCCAAGGTGAACAGAGAAGGGCTGTGTGCAGATGCGAGATAAAGCAATGGGCTAATGTGGTGGGAAATCTTAGCAGCTCCATAAATATTTTGCTTGTCAACCAGACGTCAGCTGAGATCTACCTGTGCTGGAAGGTTCCTGAAAAGGCGAGCTGAGTGCCCTGGTATTTAGACTGAAGCCTTCTTGTGTATTATCTCTTGGCTGCCCAATGAAAAGGGAGGGGTCCTCTCTGTCTTGTTCTCCCCCATTCCTGGGAAATCATGATCTAGGCAGAAGCCTGGAGCTGTGTGCAGAGATGTATGAGGAAGAGAATAGACAGAAGGAAAGAGGACAGATAGAGATGGAGGGGAAAGGAGGGAAAGAGGAAGAGAAGGGTTTGCAAGAGGGAGCAGAGAGGAGTTCCCTAGCATTTAGGAAGTGGAGACTCAGAGAGGTCAACCTGCTAAAAGTCACACAGCTAAGTACTGGCCTCAGAAATGAGAGATGAGTTACCAAGGGAGAATGGTGTGTGGCCAGTGATGGGTGGGAATAGTTAGAAGACTACACAAGCTGCACCAAACAGACCCCCAAGCCAGCAGGGTAAGCCCTAAGCTTGGGGGGGATGGTGCGGTAAGGAGCAAGGTAAGGACTGACATTTACTAAGCACCTACTATGTGCCAACCTCCATGATGGCACTTTTCTTACTGACCAAGTATGTTCTTGGGTTATTCTTGGTCCACAAACTCAGGTGTTTTTTCTTTGTTTTGTTTTTATTAAGCACTTTGCTTTGGTCTCTAAGCCACATACCAAATCGTTGAACTGTTGAGGAAACCAAACTCAGTCCTTCTTGGGGCTCCCATCCAAGACCTGTGCAAATATCCTGGGATCTGGGGTAGCCCAAGTCATGGGGTGCCACTCTTACCAGTGCATAGTCTCAACTTAATGAGATGCATAGTTCCCACATGGTCCTTTCAGGACAAGAAGCCCTGCACATTCCTGCCACGTTTAGGGCACAAAATCTTTGGTGAGATTAGGGGTCTTTTCTGGTGAGGGCCTAAATTTTCCAGGTGTACTGTGCAGCCATCAGCTCTAAGGGACAGCTGTCAAAGGCACGGGCTCTGGAGCCAGACTACGTGGGTTCAAATCACGGCTCTCCCACTTATTAGTGGTGAAAACTTGGCAACTGTCTTAACCTGCCTGTGCTTCTCTATCTAGGAAATGGAGATAAAAAGTTACGGTGAGGATGAAATGAACAAAACCATGTAATGTGCTTAGAATGGGGCCTGGCATAGACTATGCATTAAATAAATTACTAGCAAGTTTCCCTTCTTTCTTTCTCTCTCTTTGGCTTCAAAGGCCCCTTCTTTACTCTCCTTGCTCTGTGGCACCTAGCAATGGGCTGTACAACCAGGCTAATAAGGATAAGAATGCAGAGCTCTTGGGAGGATGGCAGCCTGTGATGCCCCAGAAGGCTTAGCATAGTGCTCCAAATGTCTCTATTGTTTTGATATATATTGTAATCACTGTTATGATTCCTGTCGGCTCCAGCATTAAGCTCAGAAGCATCTGCTCTGGTAGATGGAAAAGTGCGTGATTAAAGCACAGGAAAACGAAGTGTAGGGCTCCATGTCCCTGGTGCAGAGAACCCTCCTGGCCTGCTGAGTGTGCTCTGGCCTTTGCAGGCCCCTGACCTCCCTGGCCTCAGCTGGCCTTACCTCTTGCCAGTCTGCACCCTCTGGTTGGCTTGCCTGCCCTGGTATCTCTCTGATCCTCCACTCTCTGACCTCCGCACACCGGCCTGCTCCTTCTCACTTGACCAAGATCTTTGATAACCTTGGCCAAACTTCTTCAGCCAAGCCAGACTCCAGGTCCCAGTGTTACCATACCCATTTGACAGGTCAGAACACCCAAGCCCAGTGAGGAGCTGTGATTTGTCCTGGGTCACACAACGAGGCAGGGTTTCCTGACCCAGGTTTCCTGACTCTCAGCTCCATGTCCTTCCTTAGCAATAGGGGCTGTTTAGAGTGATGGGTGAGCACAGAGAGTCTAAGCATTTCGGGGGTGCTTTTGCCCCCTAGACAATGTTTGATAATGTCTGGAGGCAACTTTGGTGGTCATGACTGGGGATACGGGGATGCTACTGGCATCTAGCGGGTAGAGCCCAGGGACACTGCTAACCATTCTGCAGAGTGCAGAGAATCATCCGGCCCATAACAACAATAGGTTGAGAAACCGTGGGCTAGATTCACATGCAGCATTAAACACTGGATAAATTATATAACTGGTTCATCTTCTGTGAAATACCGATAATAGCACTACTGAGCGCATAGAATTTGGGGAGGATTTAATGACCTAACGCATGTAAGAACCTGAACCTAGTGGCTGGTGCAAAGTGAGTTCCCTCCCATAGACGGGGGAGGGTGGGTGTGTGGGCTGGTGTACCAGTGCTCGGCCCCTGCCAGTGTCCCCAAACCAAACTCCAGCAAGTGTGACGGAGAACCACAATCTTCAAAACCAAGCCAAAGTGGTACATGTGTGTCTAATAGAAGTTTGGGTTTCTACCTCCCTCGCTGCTGTCAGCATCTGAGAATCCGAGTGTTAATTTAAAAGGAGAAACTGCATTAGTGTTCCTCGTGCAGATCTGAGCTTCCATTTTAATTTGCCTTCATTACCTCTTTCTCTTATTAAGAATGGTAAATCCGTTTTGTGTTTTCATTATTCCATTAGCTCAAGGCAGCTCATCAGTAATGTGGGGAGCTGCCAACATAAATAGCACAATTTTCATACAAGCGATGAGATAATTGACTTAAATCGCTATTCTGCGGAGGCCGCTGCTCACAATTAGAGAAAGCAGCGTGATTTGAAAACGAGTTACAATTGATTGGATTTCAAGGGAAACCAGGTTTGGAATGTGTTAATTGCATTCCACCTAAACACCAGGTCTAAATGAAGCAGCCAGAGATTTAGGGAAATAACAAAATCTTCTCTAGAAACGGCCCCAAATTGCTTAATAGGATGGGAGAGATCTGATTAAGATGGGGGGCTAATGGCCTCACTGTATTTCCGGAGTGACAGCCTTCAGTTCTCATCTTGGAAACTCCTCAAGATAAGAGAGTGACAAACTTCAATCTGGCTGAGTTTTGGGGTCAGATGTCAATGGTGTCTCCTTCCTGAGCCTCCTTTCCTTTCACACCCCACAAATGGCCATGACAAATCTTCCATTGCTACCACATGCTCCAGACCACCATCTTCCCTCGCCTGGACAGTTTTAGTCACCTCCTCATTCGTGTCCTGCTTTCTGTCCTTGATCCTGACAGTCTCTTCTCTGTACAGCAGTCTGAGAATCCTATTAGAACCTAAGCCAGACTGTGTCCCAGCCCCAAACCCTCCAGTGGCTCCCATCTCATTCTAAGAAAAGCCAAGTCCTTACAATGGCTTGGAAGACCCTACAGGATCTGTGCCATAAATGTGGTGACCCCCTCACTCATCAGGGACACTCAAAGTCTTTCACAATCTGTTCAAGTTTCTGCTCTCATCTTATCTCTGATTATTTTCCCCTTCCACTCCAGCCACCTAGAATTACTTAAAGATCCCTGATGGTTTTGTGCTCTGCCTTGTCACAGAACCTTTGCATATACTGTCACTGGTTAATTCCTAAGCTTCCTCCAGATCTTGGTTCATGTTCCCCTCCTTCTCAAGTCCTTTCTCTTAAAGTTCTTAGGAGTTCAGAGAGAAAAAAATAATTAGTGGAAAACTGTTATTTTATGTGACTAGCTACCTTGGCCTCCAGGTTTCTGGACCTTTCTCCTCCTCTCCCCAGCTGCACACATGAAGTGGGAGCGCACATACTTATATCCAAAGACTGGACTTCCTGGTCATAGCTGATTGGCCCAAAGTGGACCTACCTAAGTCCTTCCCTGGGAGTTTGGAATGTGATGTGAAGATTTGAATCTAGACACCTCTGCACTTTCATGTTTCTCTCTTTTCTGTCCTTAATCCTTTTGCTTAATTTCTTTTTTATACAAATTTCACATAAAAGAATATATGTAATGATACACATTTTTAGTGCAGTGCTTGGTTCCCTTGTTTCTGTTTCCTCCTTTTTATCCTCACCATCCCTGTGACCAGTGCTAAAGACCCATGATAACAACCCAGAATGTATCCTTTCAAAATATTTTTATTTGTGCTTATATTTATATCTATGTTTTATGTGTACATATATATATATATATACTCATGAATATAGTAAATGGTTGGGATTTTTCGATTATTCTTTGATAAAAATGAGATTCTATTATACACTCTTTTCTGCACTTTGTTCTTTTCTCTCATTCAAAAATATCTTTTAGAAACACCTTCGAGCCAACTGATAAAGCTCCAATTTATTCCTGTGTGGCGTGATGATCTGGGTCGAATCTACACCAGAAAGAACAGCTATTATTCTCTGAGGAGAAGCAGAGAAAATGTGTCTGAAGATGGAAGAAAAGCAAGCAAGAATCCAGACAGAAAGTCAGAGAAGCCGCAGAGATAGGTGCCCTCTGAATTGAGCTGCCATAAAGCCCTCCAGCCTCTCAGCCTTAGGGGTGTGGGACACCCATGGCTTCTTTATAAGGAAGTGGCTCTGTATAGGCTTTAGCCAACTCAATGGGTATCTGCTAGTAACTAACAGGTGAGTCAGGCATGACTCTTCATGGCTATTTGGGACTTTTCTGGATTGTGGGCAGTGAAGGTGGGCTTATTTAACCTGTCGATGATGTGTTATCATAATTGGTCCAGACAAGCTCTGACCCTTGAGTGATTTGTTCATTTGTGTGTTTATTTTACTTCATTCCATCCTGTGATTCCACCTCCCACCACTGTCAACTGCTCAGATGTGTTTTCTATTTTGTATGATTCTGCATAAAACATGCAAGTGTTGCTTTGTGGGTATGCATTTTAAATGAGGTGTGTGGCATCGTGTGATAGACACCTTTCCCTCTTTATTTGTGTTTGTTTTTCACCCTGGGAGCAGAGGGCCAAACCACTCATCCTCCTCAGTGTGTGTCACATTGTCATCTTTTGCTGTGCAAGGCTCTGCTGTCATTTGTAAATGTGCTCCATGTCTTTAATCTCCATTCACTTGCTTTCCACTGGCAGCTTGCCTGAGTCCTGTTTGTATGTGTGTTTTGCAAAATGTGTGTAATTGCTTTGTGGGTATCTATTTGTAGCTTCTGTAAAATGGCATTGCACTGGGTTTTCAACACCTCTCCATATTTCTGTGTGCACATTTGGGGTGTTGTTTGTAACTGTTTTCTAATATGTCTTGGTGTGCATCTGGCACATTTTACTTATTATCAAAGAATAATCCAGAGACATTCACTTTAGTTATCTGAATGCTGTTTAGTTCTCACATGAGGAAGATTCACGTTCTTAGGTTGTTTCAAGAAATGAGGGCACATACAGAATTATAAGGGGGAGGAAAGAAGATACATTGCAAGCAGGCTGGAAACGGTGAACCTTCTCTGCATTTTGTGTGGGGGGTGGGATGGGGAGGAGGCGGAATAAATGCATTATTTGGCATCTAGTGAAGTGGTCAGTTGGAAAAAACTCAGTTTGAATTGTAGACCAGAGGAGATGAAGAAACCATTTTGGACTGTTTATGGATTGTCTGAAAACTTGGAGAGGGTGATCATGGAGCACCCGCGCGCGACAGGCAGTCTCTGAGCAAAAACCGAGGGCGTCTTTCTATCATCACCTCCACCTGCCATGGCCAGGTGGGCCCTGATCCTCCTTCCCCCGTGGTCACCAGGGAAGAACACCCAAGCTGCCTGCAGCTCCACCTCCTCGACCCATGCTGCCGTGAACATGCACACATGCACGTCCTGTGCAAGGATCTCTTCTGGACATGCATTCTCTACCAGGGTGATACAGGATCTTTGGGGGCTGGAAAAATATTACTCTGTTTAAAATTGTGGTATAATACACATACAATATACCATCTTAACTATTTTTATTATTTTTTAAATTTTTTGGGGGGGAGCAGCTGGCTGGTACGTTTCACATTTTTAAATGTATAGTCTAGTGGCATTAAGTACATTCACTTGATTGTGTAACAATCACCAGCATCCATCCACAGAACTTTTTCATTTTGCCAAACCAAAATTCTCCACCCATTAAACCATAATTCCCCATTCCCGCCACCTTCCAGCCTCTGGCAACCCCCATGCTACTTTCTATCTCCATAAAGTTGACTATTCTAAGTACCTCATGAAAGTGGAATCATACAGTATTTGTCTTTTTGTGCCTGTCTTCAAGATAAATCCAAGTTGTAGCATGTGCTAGAATTTCCTTCCTTTTTAAGGGTGACTAATATTTCACTGTACATATATAGCAAATTTTGTTTATCCATTCACCCGTCGATAGACACTTAAAAATTGTACTCTTTTTATGTATAAAGCACAGATATACCTACAGCACATAAACAGATATAAAGTATATGCAGTATCTCTATGGTATTAAAATTTCACTGAAAGAGCAACTAGGAAAAAATGTCTAAAAAGGCTCCTTAAGGGACAATAATGACTATTGACGTTTTGGACCAGATAATTCTCTGCTGTGGAGGACTGTCCTGTGCATGGTTGGGTGTTCAGCAGCACCCCTGACCTCCACCCACTAGATGACAGTAGCACTACCCCTCCAGCTGTGACACCAAAATGTTCCCAGACATTGCCAAGTGTCCCCTGGGGTTCAAGATCACCATGGTTGAGAACCCCTGCTCTGGGCTCTGCCCTGGGGGGTGGGCTTCCTTGTTGGAGAGTGGGCACATAGTTGCTTTCTCTGAGGGCTGCTGGGTGGCTCTGTGTGGCCATCCTCTGCTTGCTGTCCCCGAGCGTCCCTGTTGGGAAGAAGGCTTTGTGGAGGAGCCTGGGCCAAAGTATGTGGTGGTCCTGAGACTGGCCAGAGGAGGACAAAAACCTTGCCAAGTTCAACACAAAGGACTGGGGTTTCTTGGTGCAGAGTCCTGGGGGCCTCTGGGTCACCTTACCCGGTTGTGTGACCGGAGACAGCCAGGGCCCTCGCCCCATGTGTTCCTGGGCGTCAGGCTCCAGAGGGTGCCTTGAATGGACAAAGCTGAGGTGTTCATTTCTAACAATGCTCCTGCCACTCCTCCCAGCCGCATGCCCGCCCTTCCTGGGCACGCCCGCCCTCTCACAGCCCCTAACTTTTTGTACATATTCATTCCTTTACATGACAAGTATTTACTGAGCACCTACTAGGTGCCAAGTATGGTGCTAGGCTCTGAGATATCCTGCCACACCTGAGAGCTTGCAGAAGGCTGTGGGGGCTCTGAAGGCTGCACCCCGTCCAGCCTGTGTGGTCAGGAATTCTGGACAAGGGACATCTAAGCTGAAACCTCAAGGCTGAGTCCAACCTGTTTTCACAAGCTTTTCATAGCAGCAACAATGACAACGGTGGTGGTCCCCCTGAGGTGGACATTTACATATGCCAGCCACTCCTTTCACTCCCTGTCCAGTGGGTCCCTGCTCACTGGGTGAGAAGCCAGTGTCCTCAGTGGCTTCTAAAGTCTCAGGTCATCCATCCCCACTGTTACTTCTCCCTGACCTCACCTTCTAGCACTTTCTCTTCCTTCCAGCCACATGGGCCTCCTCACTGGCCTTTCAAACATATCAAACATGCTTCTGCTGTGCGGTCTTTGAATGTGCCATACAGGTCACACACCTCTCCTCACCTCAGGCTGTTTGCTCAAATGTCACCTTCTTGTCATTCTGCCCTTCTCGTCATCATAGCTCTTTTCCCTGTCAAGTCCTGCCTGGGAGCACGGCTTTATTTTTCTCTTTCCCATTTGTCACTGTCTAACACTTCCCATATGTTACATGTTTATCCTGTCCATTTGGCTGTCTCTCCCTATAGAAAGTAAATTCTACCATGGCCAGGATTTATCTTTCATGTTCTGTGCTCTGCTCCCAATGTTTGCAGCAGAGGCTGGCACATAGTATGTGCTCAATAAATATATGTTGAATCAATGAATTGCATGTACTCCTCACAAAAGCCCTAGGTGTTCAATCAATAATTCTCAAGATTTCTTTTTTTTTTTTTTTTTTTTTTGTCATTTTTGTGACTGGCTGCACTGCACACAGCCAGTGAGCATGCTGGCCATCCCTATACAGGATCCAAACCCGCGGTGGAAGCGCTGCTGCGCTCCCAGCGCCGCACTCTCCCGAGTGCGCCACGGGGTCGGCCCTCAAGATTTCATATACATACAAGCAAATGAAAACGTAGATTCTGAACCAGTAGGGCCGGGGTTGGGTCCAAGATTCTGCATTTCTACAAGTTCCCAGGGGATGCTGATGCTGCTGGTCCTGGACCACACTTCGAGCAGCTAGGACTTAGCTACTGTGACAAGCACCTATTTTACGGATGCATAAAACCAGCTCAAAAGTCTCCATAAAATTGCTAAAGGTGCTTTAAGGGAGGGAGCTGGGCTTGAGTCTGTCAGACTCCCAGAGCTGATGCTGATGATAATGGTTACCCCACCAGAATGTAGACTCCAAGACTAAAGTGTCCCCAAGGTGCTTGCAAAACTGAACTTTCTCTGACCTTTCCAAGTGAGCATACCATGGGTGCCAACTCAGGGCCAGCTCCAGAGGCCTGTCATGCAGTGCAGTGAACCGAGGTCCTTGGCTGTAACTCTCTCCTCCTGCACGTGTCCTCCAAGCTCTCTCTTGTGCTGGGATTTGTGTGTGTGTTGAGAACCTTCCAGATAGCTTTCTTGGCTTATTGATAATGAAGGGAGCTTTCTCTAGGCCAGATATTGCATTTGGTGAGTATGAGCTGGTAAACTTAATAAGCAATTAGGAGGAAATAAGCAGCCTCATCTCATTAGAAGGTCAAGGGCTTGACCTTCTCTCCCTTATCCACCCCCAGAGCTCTATCGGAAACCCCAGAGCGGAGGGCGAAGGTGCCATTTTATCCAGAGCCTTCTAATTCCTTGGTTCCATCGGACTCATTATCACAGAGATAGGTTCTTTGGTGAGCTCTCATGTTCCCTCTTAGCTCTCACCGCCAGCTAATTACTGAGGCTGCTATTCCCAAATCTAACTAACTTCACCCACAATCAAAGCACAGTCTCTCCCACTCAGGCAGATCTATACAACACTGGCCTTGCTGCCCCCAGCTGCCAGGCGCACAGGCCACCGTCGCCTTTCCATTTCCTCCAGTATTGACAGCCATCTGGGCTATGCTTCCGCCTGAGAACAGAATCCCAGTGCTGCTTTCTCTCACAAGCTGCCCTTTGTTGCAGGTGACTCTGGAAGATCTGAGGGGAGGTCATAAACTCAATGCCCAACAGGGCTGGACAGGGACTGTAAATAAGCAAGGTGGGTTAGGTGGGAGGATGGTACCTGGGGCACTCTGGTGTCTTCCAGAAAAGCAGCGAAGGCCACAGCTTCTCTGGATGTGCCTGAGAGCTGCTATGGGGATAGGCAAGCACCATGGGGCCAGTTATCCCCACATTTTTGTTTTGTTTTGTTGTCCAGAGAAGCTAAAGAATCTGGATGTTTATATGAACTCTCCCAATGGTTAAATGTTGCCAACTAATTTGAAAGAATTTTCTTTTTTTGTTTTTGGTGGCTGGCCTGTATGGGGATCCAAACCCTCAACCTGGAGTATTACAAGGCTGAGCTCTAACCAATGAGCAAACCAGCCAGCCCTGAAAGAATTTCCAAGTGCTGCATGGGCAAATTAAGCATGTGTGATGGCCAAATTTAACCCACGAAGGCTACCAGATTGCAGTCTCGGCTTAGAAAGCTGAGGCTAGAGTCCACATGAACAATTGGGGTCTGTATCAGTCAGGATCTGAAGAAGAAATAGGGACACAATTAAACTAGGTCACCTGAAGGATGTTCTCTATTACAAAGTATGAGTGAGGTGGAGAGAAGCCAGAAGGAATGGTGCCCCGATGCAGAAGTTCTGTTATCACCCCAAGGCCTGGATAAAGAGCAGTGTGGACAGCACAGAGCCATGACCTTGGGCCAAGGGAGGCAGCCAGCACAGGTTAACTGTGCAGGGCAGGGCCAGGGAGTGAAGATCCTCCTCACGTCACCGCTCCCTCCCATCCTGCTGCAGATTGCCATTGGCCAAACCCACCAGAACCTACTCACCGATGGGATCCTATTGGTGCAGTCCTCACCCGTGAGCCTGCTGGGCAGATAGCAGGGTGCAGAAGGGTGAGGAGAGACATGGAAGAGGTTGACACAAGACCCCATGCCATGGTCACAGCCATGTGATGGCCATGGCAATGACCGCAGCCATTGAATCTACTACCCTTGACCAAATGAATGGAAGCCACTTCTAGGCATTTCTGTATCATGTACTCTCATGTTGCCAGCCTGTTCTTGTCCTCTGAATTTGGCACATGCCGTGTCTTCCTGGCTACAACTTTGGATCCTTTTGACCTAGATTTTGATTTTTGAGGTGGGATCGAAATAGAAATGAGCCTTGATGTCTGACATCCTGAGTTTGGATGTTGTCTCTGCTGCTGTGTGATGCTGGGGAATCGGCCTCTCTGAGTCTCAATTTCCACTTCTGTAACAATAATCAGAAAGTATAATGATCTGTCCCTTACAGGATTGTTAAAGACAATAAAGTAAGGGAACCAGTGTTTGTCTGGTAACTAGTGTTCTACTCTTTGCCTCTATAATATCAACTTTTTTCTTTTTTTAGATTCCACCTATGAGTGAAGTCATGTGGTATTTGTCTTTTTGTTCCTGGCTTATTTCACTTAACATAATGTCCTACAAGTCTGTCCATGTTGCTGCAAATGACAGGATTTCATTATTTTTTAAGGCTGAATAGTATTCCATTGTGTATATATATATATATATATATATACCACATTTTTTTCAGTCCATTCATCTGTTGTTGGACACTTAAGGAATTGACTAATTTTACCCAAGAAAGAAATATGAAATTCAGTAAAAGTATTGTGCATGAAAATGTTTATTCTGTTATTTATCAGCCTGAAAAACAGGAAAAAACCTCAACATACAAGAATGAGGGATGAGATGAATAGGTGACAGCATCGCCGATGGCAGATAATGCAGCCTTTAGAGATGATATTTATGAAGAGTTTGTAATAATGTGAAAAATGAATACAGTATAATTAAGTGAAAAAGCAGACGGAAAATTATTTTGTATGGTATGATTGGAGCTGTGTACAAAGAAGTTGCATATGTGCCTATTACATGCATGTAAATTCAACTATATTCACTTGATCCAAAACATTCAAAAAGAAAAGAGAGAAAAAAATCATTTAAACAATGCAGGTAGTTCCTGTAGTTTAATGAGTATTTGCCACTTGTTGAGTGTAGTATGGCAGGGGACTCTAGGGGACATGATTTGATCCCATCTCATTCTGCTGAACGTTCTGGCGTCTCAAGATACAAAATTTTCATGCAACATGACTTCAAAATGCAAACCAGTTCTTCTATATAGACAAAACCATTTAGGAGCAATTTAAGAGGATTTCATGGACATTTTTGTAATTCTCTTCATAGACAGTTATATCTCTAACCTACCCCCTGTGTATGGGGCAACTCCACTGTCGAAATAAAAATAAAAATATATGTATAAAAGAAAGAAGCAAATGCACCAAAATACTGGCCCTCCACATCCATGGGTTCCACAACAGTGGATTCAACCAACCATGGTTCAAAAATATTTGGAAGAAAGAATTGTGTCTGTACTGAACATGTGCAGACCTTTTTCTTTCTGTTCATTGTTTCCTAAATAATACAGTATAACAACTATTTACATAACCTTTACATTGTATTAGGTAATATAAGTAATCTAGAGATGGTTTAAAGTATAAAGGAGGAATGCATACATTATATGCAAATACTATGCCATTTTATTATCAGGGACTTGAGTATACATGGATTTTGGTATCCAAGGGAGATCCTGGATCCACCTTTCCCCCGTGGATACTGAGGGATGACTGTACTACCAATAATTAATATGAAGAAGAGGGGTGATTTTTTCCATCCCCTTCTTATATTCATTTACAAATTTTATTGAGCATCTACTATGTGTCAGATGCTATGCTATGCACTGAAGATATAACAGGGAATTAAAATATGTAAAACTGCCTTATGGGTGAAGATGAAAAATAAACACCTAAATAAGTGAAACATGGAGCAGGTTTGGGATTGATGTGTGTTTGGGCAGTGTACATTTGGGGGTGGGGGTTGCAGGTGCAGGTAGGGATTGGGAAAGCCTTGTTGAAATGGTGGCAGCTGAGCAAAACTTTGAAGGAAAGGAGGAAGTGAGGATAGTTGGGGGAAGAAGGTTCCAGGCAAAGGGAAAAGCAAGCGTGGAGTGTGTAGAAAACAGTCAGGGGCCAATGTGGCTGGAGCAGAGAGAGCAACAGAGCAGTGGTTGCTGCACTTTTCGTATTTTCTCTAATGAGGGTATATAATTTACATAATGGAAACAAAAGCCCTTTATTATCTTTAAAGGAAAAGAAAAGGAGAGTGGAAGGGCATGAGGCAGAGAAGAAATACCCTCTTTTCTGGCCCACTTAGAGCTGATAGTTTTCCGTATCTGCATGTGGTTGGCTTCCTGGAAGAACTGAAGCGTCCCTTCCACGGGGAAGGACAGTCTGTCCTTCCATGGGTCATCATATGGTCAGCGTCTCTCCAAGGGTTCAGAGCGGTGTGACCTGTGGTTTGTGGGGGGCACACCCCCTCCTTCTCAACCCCCCTCCAACTGCCCATGGCCGGGGGCCACAGAAGGAAATGTGAGCAAACCACGTTGACCACCCCTGGCCTCCCAAGGGCACCTGGGGGTGATGCCAGCCCTGGGAAGGAGTCGCCAATAAAGATCCAAGGTGCTAACAAGGAGATGTCAATCCATTAACTTCACTCAAAGGGAAGGAAAAAAATTTCAATTACTGGTAATGTGAAACAAAAGAGTGGGAAATTGCAAATGACAATCTTTTTAAGACAGCTCTGGGGCCACTTCCAGCTGACCCTGTGCATTAACCAAGCAGGAAAAGTTTTCAGTTGGCTGCTCCCTCCTGTGTCCTTAATAGCATAAAATAAAAAGATTTTAGATAAGATTTCATTCTGTGAATCAATTGGCAAACCACACTAGGCTTCACGGGGCATTCTGGCCTCAATCTAATGGAAGTTATTATTTTTTAAAAAATGAGAATATCAATACTAAATTGGATTCTATAGCAGAAAGCATATACAAAGGATTTTATTTCAGCTGGCTTCTCTGGCTTCTTCTGAGCTTTGCTTAACCCAGTACCTGCCAGCATCTCAAGCAAAGGATGGAGAAATCTGGTGAAAGAACAAAATCCCAAATCTTTGCTGTAATAGCACAGCCAGAAAGTTCTGGCCCCTCACTAGTTTTCCACATCTATTTTTGTTCTGTTGCTCAGACAGGCCAAGCTGCAGCTCACCCCAGGACCTTTGCACTTGCAGTTAATACTGCCTGGAATTCTTCCTCCCGTTGCCCTCTGCTGGCTTTCTCCTCCTTGGACCACAATTCTCTGGTTAAATATCACTTTGCTCAGGGCAGCTGGGCTTGACCACAACCCTCTCCTGATGTAATTACATAATAATTTATTTGATATTTCTGTTACTGCTGCAGAGACAGGGGTACACAAATGTATTAGTTAATTTCAATCTCCACTTTAGCAGTGGCCAATTGTTCTAATCAGAAATTGATTCTCTGGGGGTGATATTGGAGAGAGCACACTGCAGAGGCAGCACGTCACTGGCTCCACTTGCTTCTTGCCAGGTCAATGCCAGAGGCTTCACTAATTGAAAACTAAGTGGTCACTGACTTAAGTGGTCATTGGTGGAAGTTGTGGCTGATGATTAGCAGAAGGGATGTTAGGAATGCTCTCTCTTCAGTGACGTCAGTGCTATTCATGATAAGTGGATTGGGGGAAATATTTTAGAGCTGCTCCCTGCCCTTTCACAAGCAGGGTTTAAAAATCTAGGACTGTGCATCTAATATAGTAGCCACAAGTCACATTGTGGTTATGTCGATTGCAATTTCAATTAACTAAAATTAACATTAAATTGATAATTTGTTCCCTGAGTCACTGTAGCTGCATTTCAAGGGCTCAATAGCTACATGTGGCTAAAGGCTACCATAATGAAAAGTGCTGAATAGAACCTTACATCATTGCAGGAAGTTCTATTGGACAGAGCTGCTCTAGGGGATGGCACACTTATCCCTGAGGGATCACACTCCAGGTTTGATCCCCAAATGGCCCTGGTTCTGACCTCCATGGATGCTAGGCAAATCCTGCTGCCAGACTACTGTTGCCTTTGCCCTGGTGAACCTTTTATGCAAAGCATTTTCTGAGCCTCAGTAAGGACAGAGATCTGGCAGCCCACTGAGCTTGCAGACCTGCTTGTAGGGTTGTTTTCTGCTGCCTGTTAATACATGTCTATTTGTGTAGTGGGATATGGTCTGAGACTTGCTTTCATTAAAACCCAGATGCTCACCACCAGCTGATCCATTTATTCTCGTAGTCAATCAACAAACATTTATTAAAAACCTAGTATGTGCCAGACACACTTTTCTGGGTGTTGGAGATACAGCACAGCACAGTGCAGATAAGTCCTTGCTCTCATGCAATTACATTTTGATACTGCTGGGGTGGGACAGACAACAGGAAGCACACAAATAAACTAGATCTCTTCAGAGAGCGATAAGTGTTATGAAAACAACCAGGCAGCGTGATGTAATAGACGGTGGCTCGGCAGGGGGTGGAGTGAGCACTTAACGGAGCAGATAGAACGTGTACAGCAAAACTGCTGTCCTCGATGCTGCAACTGCTGCATTCAAAGGCTCTCTGCTGTACCTTGGAATCCTGCACTCCCAGCCATCTACACTGGAAGGAAAGCAGAAGTTCTTTGCTGTGCTACTAACTTGCTAGGTGACCTAAGGTCGTTGGCCCACCTTGGTTCTCCCCACATGTAAACTGGAGGCTTTAGACCTGCTAATTTTCAAACTGTGAGCTGACTCATTAAGTGGATCATGAGATCAAATTGGCAGGTTGTGACCATCACTTAAACAAAAAAAGGAATAAACAAATAGAAAATAGCAGAGTGCACTGCACAAAGGACGGTAACTACAGTTCCCGTAGCTTTCGTGCATGTGCGTGTACTAGGTCAAAATGTAAACTGTATTTCCTACCGTGGGCTGCTGTCAGAAGACTTGGAAGGCTCTGCACTGGATCACCTGTCTGGGCCTTCCAATTTGAACTTGCTACGAATCTCTCATTTCTAACCCGTGGGACCGGACAATTTAACCACGTACTCACAAGCAGAGTGGAAATTGAATTGGAGAGTATGTTGTGAGCATACATTGCCTACACTTTTATTATTCCCAATGTGCAAAAATCACATTAAGGCTATGTTTAAAAACCTTTAGTATTGTGTGGAGGCTTGGTATTTCCTGGGGATCTGTTCCTACACTTTCCTCCACCACGGTCTGAAACTCCGAATCTCACCTCTGGAGTGAGCCCTCTCGGCCTCCCTTCCTCTTACTCTCTCACCCCCTGGGTTCTTCTTGTTCTAATTCACTCACTCACTCACTCAATCATTCATTGAACACCTATTTCTTGAGTGCCTGCCATTCTAGGTGCTGGGGTTTCAGGTGGCGAAGAAAGCGACCCATTTTCATGGAGCTCATGATTGGGGTAGGGGTTGGGTCATATCTGAGTAGGGGCAAGGCAGACAAACAAGGAAGTAAATCAGTGACAACTTCCAGGTGGTTCTGCAAGCTATGAAAGAAACAAACAGGATGATGGAAGACAGGAAGACAGGAGGTGGGGGAGGCTAGTGTAGACAGGGAGACTAGGGAAGACCTCTTTTAGGAAGTGACATTTGACTAGAGACCTGAATGACAAGAAGGAGCCGGGGAAAAGTGTGACAGGGAGAGGGCACAGTAAGTGCAAAGGCCCTGAAGTGACCTCGATCCCTTCCACCAGCTCCCTGATTCCCAACTGGCTTTGTATGACCTCATATTCCCTGGCCTAGGCTGCACCATGGTGAGTCATTTTAGCAATGGAACTCAATGACCTTGATCCCTCTCTGTCCTGTGACCTCAGGACTCTTAACATATGTTATCTCATTCATCCTCTCAACAACCTTGGGAAACACCTATTACTTATCCCCATTTTCCAGATATAGAAACTGAGGCTCATAGGGGATAGTTGACTTGCCCAAGATCAGAGAGCTTATATGGTGCTGGAACTGGGTTTCAACCAGACTCAGCAATTCCGAAGCCTGTGAACTGGGTTTCAGCAGGGGCCTCGCTGCTGTTTGACAACATAATTTCCTCTTATTGAATCCTGGTGGCAACTGGGTTTCTCTCTCTTGCCTGTTCTGATTGATCCCTAGTGGCTGCTGGGAACTGTCTGTTGACAAGAAGCCTGAAGGTGTGCCAGAGTGCAACAGTCATTCGTTCAGCACAGATTTATTAGTCCCCTGTTGTGTGCCAGGCCCTGTGTTAAGCACTGAGCATTCAGCAGCAAACAAAACAGCTCTCATGGAGCTGACATTCCAACAAAAGGAGACAGACAAGAAATAAGTAAAGAGGGAAATCATATGCTGTTTTAGAAGATGAGAAAGGCATGGAATAGATTAAGGTAGTTAAGCCTAATTCTTCTCATGCTCATAACTAGCTCCTCTTCGTCCTTTAAATCCCAGCTCAAATGTCACCTCTGCCGGGAAGCCTTCCCTGACTACCTAATATGGCCTGCCTGCCCGCCCTGGCACTTATGCCCTTACCCAGTTTTAACTTTATGCATTTGTTTATTATGTGTTCCCCCCACATTAGAAAGGGACCTGGTTCATGTCTCTATCCCTGGTGCCTAACACGTGCCTGGCCTGCAATATGTGCTCAGTGAAAACATGCTGAAGGAATGGAAGGGTTCTCTGAGGACGAGGAAATGAAGGCTCAGAGGGGCGGCATGGTTTTTCCTGGTCACACGGCCACTAGACAGAGGAGCCAACCTAGTTGTGAACCGTGGGCTTTCTCAGAGTTACTGGAGGACAGATGCTCAAAGCTGCTCGCTGTGCTCTGGCACAGACCCCCTCTAAGTGCACGCTGGACTGAGTCTAGACCTTGGGACCCCAGAGGATCCCAGCGTGAGGCTCACGCTGTGGTTCTCAGCCCTGAAGTTCCACTTCCTTGCACCCAGAGAAACGGTCAGGCTCATTTTAGGAGACCAGTGGTCCCCACTAATCCACAAACCAAGGAATCAGCCCTCCTGGCCCCAGCGCTCAGAGAAGGCCATGCCAAGGGTACAGAGAAGCAGGACAACTCTGAGACAGCCTCCCTGGAGGGCTTGCAAAAGCACAGATTGCTGTGCCACCTCCAGAGTTTATGGTCCATGGTCTGGACTGTGCCAGGGAATCTGCCCTTCCGACAGGGTGCTGGTTTGTGAGAAGCTGCTGGTGTGAGGGCCACACTTTGAGCAACACTGGGCTGGAGGGTGGACGAATGAGGCAGGGCCTAATCCAAGGGCAGGGAACAGAGCCTGGGCAAGCCTAGATGTGATGCGCCCCAAATATCTTGGCCACTTTTGCCGGGTTTCTCATCTCCCAGCAAAATTCTCATCTCCATACTGTGAACAGTACCAAATGACCTGCCGGGGATGGGAAACCAGCCTCCTGGGCCACCAGGGTTCCTCCCAGTTCTGGGGAGTTTGAGACACATGCAACTACTGACAATGTCTCGTGGAGGAGAAGTGTCCTTAGTGGCCCAGCACTGCCTCGTCTCTCCAGTGGGGCTCAGCTTCTGGCAGGTCACCATCCCCTTTAGTAAGTGGGAAGCCAAGGGCCCTGGGGAACTGTCTTTGGAGCTGGGTCCTTTCACAGACGGCCGCCACTTCAGGGGAAGGAGAGGGGTGGGTCTCGGGAGATAGTGTGGTGCATCGTTGTTAAAATTGATCATTAAGCCTGAAAGATTGGGTTCAAATCCCAATCCCCTTCCTTTCTGTTGTGTGACCTTGGGAAGTTCACTTTACCTCTAGGATCTTCAGTTTCCTCATCTGAGTAGTTGGGATAATAATAGCTATTTTCAGGGTTAGCATTTCCTCTTTTTTGAGCATCTCTTCTGTGGCAGGCTCTGGTGCTGGGCACACAACAGAGAGTGAGACAGACACGGGTCACTGCTCTTGGGAGACTGCTGTCTGGTGGCAGAGAGAGGAGATTTTTTAAAGTAATGAAAATAAATTATAAGGCATTTTAGAGGGAGGTGAGAGCTATGAATATGGGAAACACTAGAGGACAAACAGCCCAGTTTCTTCAGCAAATTCATTACAAGGAGGAAAAAAAAAAAGGGGGGGGGACTAGGATTAAAAAAGAAGGGACAGATCAGACATTCACAACAACCTTGTTTGGATCCTAGTTTGAAAAAATTAACTATAAAACTAATTGAGATAATCATGGACATTCGAATACTGATTGGAATTTGGGTGACACTAAGGAATTTTGGGTACTTTTGAAATCATGATATTGGTATTGAGATTATGTTTCAAAAATCCATACTTTGGTGATATTTACAAACTGTCCACAGTGGAATGATCTGATGTCTGGGGTTTGTGTCCCAATAGTCCAGTGAGGTGAGGGATAAATGAAGCCAGACTGACCATGAAGTGGGGCTGAGAGGTGGGCGTGTGGGGTCGATCCTACTGTTCTCGCTACCTTGGTTTGGATTAATCACAAAACATTTACAGAGAAATAGAGTCCTGCTCCTGCTGCACATGTCACTTAGAGTAAAGCTGCTGCGGTCCTTCCAATGGCAGACATGACCCTGAGAGGCCTGGCCCCTCCCCAGCCTCACTCCACTCCCTGTCTATCTTATCCCCTGTCCTCCACTCACACAGCAGCAGCCGCAATGGCCACTTGCTCCCCTGGAGTCACCCCAGGCCTAGCCTCATGCTTTGCTCCCTCTGAAAATTCACACCAGTACTCAAATGTCACCTCTCAGTGACACATTCCCTGAGCACCCCATTTAAAATTCCAAACCCCGCTTAGCCCCTTCATCCACGTTCCCCACGTTAGTTTCTCCACAGCACTTCTCACCTTATCATGTACCGTAAAATTTACTTGTTATTTTGTCTATCTCCCTTGCTAGAAGGTCAGGTCCATGAGGACAGAGATTTGAGTCTTTTTATTCCCTGCTACATATGTAGCATCTAGAAAAATGACAGGCACATAGTAGGTGCTCAAAAAAATGAATACAGACAGATACAGATACTGATAAAGATCTTACTATAAAGAAATACACACTCCAAAAGGCCTACCGACGTTCTGTGGGTGGTGGGATGGTGGGCACCCATTCCTCCCGTCTCTGTGGTTATCTGTATTTTACAAATGTTTCTAGGATGACAAGTAATTATTGTCGCCATCTGAAAGAGCAAACAAACAATGATGTTTTTAAGTGAAATCAAGGGGATCGCATTTTTATGAGCATGAGATTGAGTCTTTACCCTCTCTCTGCAGCCCGTTCTTTATCCTCACTAACGAATCAGAGAAGTAGAATGCCCTCCTGCCGCCCGGGCTCCAGAGAGCGGAGGGGTGAGCGGGCGGCAGGCCGGAGTGTCACCCTTTCTTCTCTCTGACTCACACGTGGCACCACCATCTGCCCAAAGGCCCGGGTAGAGGCCCCGCAGGCGTCTGAGTCCCTCCTCTCCCGCACACCCCACGTTCCATCCCTCACCCAGTCCCAGGGGCCTTTCTCCAAAACAGGTCTTTCTCCTTCCTACCGTGTCCTTCAAACGTGGCCGGCGTGTTCCTGCAGCTCCAGCTTCACCGGACTCCTGTCCTCATCCAGGTCCCAGTTCAAATGTCCCCTCCTCCAAGAGGTCCTCCTGGGACCACTCCCGGGATCTCACATCCCATGCCCTGTGCAAGTTGCCCTCGTGGCACCGCTCCGGATCTGAAACGGCCCTGTGTATGGCATGTCTCCCGGGGTAGAGCAAGGACCTTGACCCCCCTGCTTGTCACCGTGTCCCCACTCTGTGCAACACAGCAGGCGCTTACACCACGTTGTTGAACGGGTGCATATCCCCACTCCGCAGCCGTTACCAGTGACTAAGGTTGAGACGAAGAGCTTGTCAGGCAATAGACAAAGCTGCTGACAGAACGTTGGGCGAACATCCCGCCTACAAAATCACGGTTCGGGATGATTGCACCTGTGCTGGAAAACAAAACGTAAACAACTTTGCCCAGGAAAAAGACAGGAAGAAAGAACTTATTAATTAAATGTTTACTGTCTCTGGAGGTGGGACTATGGGTAATGTATATTTCTTTGTTTTGCTTTTTTGTGTTTTCCTCATTTTCTTTAAAGCATCTCCTTATAATAATGAAAAAGCTGTAAACGGAAAGGCACAAGGAACCCTTGCGCCCTCTGCTGTCCATCTTCTGGTACTGCAGCGCAGCCTCCAGGACTCGCCCGAAGTGAGGCGTCGGCGGTGACAGGGCAAGGTGTCCCGCCAAAGTTTGGAAGCAGGTTTTCCCTGTACCAGACGTGGATAACAACAGGGATCATGGCAGACTCCCCTGTCCTCCTGGGAGTCTTTCCAAATTCCCGTCAGTCCCCTCATCCTGTGTGGAAGGTTCCCAGAACCCCACCACCAGCCCCCCACCCCTCTTCCCCCAAGTGAGACCCTCCCCCCAGCCATCCCCCTTCACCCCTAGTCCTTATAGAGCTCTGATATTGGGAGATGCATGAGGGCAGCAGAATCAGGCCGTTGGGGTTGAAATCCCAGCCCTGACCCCTCTATTGTGCATCCTCAGGCATGTTACTTAACTGCTCTGAACCTGTTTCATCATCCATACAATGGTAGAGTGATAAATCAAGTTTTCTTAACCTCAGTACTATTGACAGTCTGACCTGGGTCATTCTTTGTTATCCGGGCTCATCCTGTGCATTGTAGAAAGCTTAACAGCATCCCCAGCCTCTACCCACTAGATGCCGGCAGCATCCCCATCCCAAGCCATGACAACCCAAAGGGTCTCCAGACATTGCCAAGTGTTCTCTGGGGGACAAAATTGCCTCTGGTTAAGAATCTCTACACTCTTGATTTCCATTATTACACCTCACTACTGCTGTCAGAAGGTGCTCAGAAAATACCCACATGGATTACTGAAGACGCATTTAGGGATAATCTGCTCTGATAACAAAAAGGGGAGGGAAGGAGAGCAGGGACTGAAAGAGAGCCAAAGACCCCTCCTCCCCACCTGCAGCCCCCACCCCGGCTGGCTGCTACCTTCATGCAAAGCCACATTCCTGGCCCCCGTAAATGTCCCCCTGCCCCTGCCTGAGCAGGCCCCAGGCTGCAGAGGTGGGCCGGGCCTCCCAGGCCCCCTTCACATTGGGCCTGTTGTGCTTGGCGCTGTCTGCAGGCCTCCACCATGAGGAGAACGTATTCAATTAACCTAGAAAAACAATAGCAGAAAGGGTCAGAGTTATTGTGAAAGAGAAAAGGTGGTGAAAAGATTCTGGCAAACAGGCCCCTGGTGGGGGTGGATAAGGAGGCCAAATAGCTTGGCTAAAGTGGGAGAAACCTCAGCAGCGTGGGGGCACTGGTGTCCCCCACGAGGGGACAGGGCCAGCTAGGAAAACAGAGACTTGCTCCAGTCCCTGGCCTGTGGGCCTCCCCTCTGAGTGTGGAGGAAGGGAAATACAGCTGGAGCCAGGTCTCCCTGGGCTCCTCCTGGGTGGGATGGAGAGAGCTACAAGAGAGGCTCTGGAAGGTTCGGGAGTCGTGCTAGGGGTAGGGAGATTCTTACCTTCTCTGTTCCTGGGGAGAAATCTTTCTATCCTCAAAGCCTGGGGCTCGGGGAGCCAGAGATTAGCATAGAGGGGGGGTTCTCACTAGAGCAGCCTCTGCTGTGGGTGGAGCTGAGAACCCTGCCCCGTGACCCATCCCGGGGAGGGTGGCCTCTGCTGTTAACAATGACCCTCAGATATTGAGGGTCAGGCACTGTGCCAAGCACTTTACAAATTTTACCCCATTAAATCTATGACCACTCTGTGTGATAGCCTCTACTTATCCATTTATTCATTTTGGCAAATATTTTTGGGCACCTACTATGTGCATATTTGTTGAGCACTTACTATGTGTCAGGTTCTATGCTTGCTGGATGAGATACAACAGTGAGAAAAAACAGATGTGAGGGTGTGGAAAAAACAGATGTTAATGTCAGTCTCCTACATTGCTGGTGGGAATGTAACATGGTGAAACCATTCTGGAAAATAGTGTGGCAGTTTCTTATGAAGTTAAACGTGCTTATCACATGATCCGGCAATACCACTCCTAGGTGTGTAACCTAGATGGGTGAAAACCTACATTTATGCAAACACCTGTATGTGAAGGTTCATGGCAGCTTATGCATAACCACCCAAAACTGGGAACAACCTGAATACCCCCCACCTGGGGAGTGGATAACAAACTGTCACGTCCACACAATGCACAGCAATTCAACAACAAAGAGGACAAATGACTGACAGATACAGCAACATAGACAAATCTCAGAAGCATTTTGCCAAGTGAAAGAACCAGTCTCAAAAGGCTATGTACTAGCCTTCGTTTATTCATTGATTCATTTATATGATATTCTAGATTCATTTATATGATATTCATTGATTCACTTATATGATATTTTAGAAAAGGCAAAACTACAGGGACAGAGAACAGATCACTGACTGCCAGTGGGTGGGGTGGGAGAAGGGGCCGACTACCCAGGAGTCGCTGGAAAATATTTTTGGAGCTGATGGGACTGTTCTGTACCTTGATTGTGGCAGTGGTTGCACGACTCTATGCATTTATCGAAACTCATAGAACTGTAGCACAAAAAGTGAATGTTGCTGTATGTAAATTAAAAATAAATTGAAAAAAAAGCAGAATGGACCCTGCTGTCATGGAGATTACATTCTAATATATAGGGAGAGAAAATAAACAAGCGGGCAAGGTGGGATGTGAGAAGATGAGGCACCATCCAGGGGACAGAAGTGGGCGAGTGGGGTGGATTACCAGGTGAGCAAGCAGGGTGGGCTTCACTGAGGAGGTGACATTTGAGCAGAAGCCAGAAGGAGATGAAGGAGGGAGCCATGTGGATATCCAGAGAAGACTGTTGCAGGCGGAAGGCAGGAGCTTACTTGGTGTGTTTAAGGAACAGCAAGGAGGCCAGTGTGGCTGGACAGAATGTGTGTCGGGGGGGGAGAGGGGGAGCTGAGATGAGATGAGGTCAGAAGGTACCAGGAAGCCTTGAAGGTCATTGCAGGATTTCAGCTCTTGCTCTGAGTGAGGTGGGAGCTGTGGGTCCTGATCGGAGGAGGAGCAGATGTATCTTTATTTTACCAGTCTGGTGCTATGCATGAAGCCCAGACTGTCTGAGGTGAGGATGGAGTCAGGGACCTGCAAAGGGGTCACCACCTCAGTCCAGGCAGGAACTGACGCTAGCATGGCCAGAGTTGTAGCAGTGGAGGTGAGGAGAAGTGGCTGATTCTCGATGCATTTTGAAGATAGAACTAGGAGGTTTTTCAGACGAATTAAATGTGGGCTGTGTGTGCACAGGAGCTCACGAAGATGACTCAAGTACTTTGGTCTCAACTTCTGCAAGAACGGAGCTGTCACATACAATGATGGGGAAGGCTGGTGGAGAAACAGGCTTGAGGAGAAAATCAGGAGTTCTTTCATCATCCCCAATTTGTAAATGAGGAGGCTGAGGTCCAAAGAGATCGACTCACTTGCCCAAGATCACACATCCAGTGTGGGTTGGGAATGACTCCGGGAACAGATCCATCTGACTCCTGAGCTCTAGACTAAGAAACAGCAGAGTCCAAGGATACTCAAGATGGGGCCCCGTGAGCTTGTCAGAAATGCACATTCTTGGGTTCTGCCCAAGGGGGCATTTGACACAAATCTTATGTTGTTCATAATGGGCTTTGTATCATCAAACGTGCGAGTGACATATCTAATAGAGGTTTAAACTGTAAGTTTTCTAGAAAGTATATCATATAACAAGAAATCCTGAATTAGATGATCCCAGGGCTGGTTATTCAGCAGCTCAATTATGTCAGACATGGAGATGGGGGTCTCTATAACTCTCCTGGTCTTTCCTTTGTGGTCACAAGAAGGCTGCTGCAGCTCCAGACATTCTGATGACATCTAAATATAGGACAGATAGGAGAGAAGTTTCTCACCTGTCTCTGTCTTATCGCACAGGAAAATCTCAGAAGCTCCCAGGAGACATCCACTTATGTCTCATTGGCCAGAACCAGGGCATCTGCCCACCTCTAAAGCATTCTCTGGCAAAAGGGATGACTTCAGCCACTCACAGTTGACCCCTGGGGCTGGGGCTGGAGCACACTGCCATCTGCTGCACATGGGAACAAAGTGGGAGTTCTCAGAGCCAAGAAGGAGGGAGGCCATCCTTCCAGCAGATGAGCTATCTGTCTACTGCAGATCTTGTATGCTTTTATGTGTCATCTTCAAATAAGGTTATACCCAAGTCAGAGAAGTGCTGCCAGAACTGATAGCAGAAGAGATCAGAAAAAAAATCATTAAACTTGGGTCCTACTATTAGACCACATGAATTACTGTTTTAAAATAAATCCCACTATCTCTGCCTAGCACTGTTAGGTTGCTCTCTGTGTGAATGAGTGCGTGTGTGGGGTTTGGAGGGTGGGGTGGGGAGAAGTAGAGGTATGATTTCTAAAATCTAACCATGTAAAAGTGACTTCAGTCTTGTGAACTGTTTTGGGCTTCCTTTTGCTTCTCTCGTTTGCTCTGTCTTTCAGCTCTTCACTGTACAGGGAAATAGTTCGGGCTTCTCTTGAGCTCTGAGAGGCCCTGATCTCCCAATAGCCTTGCAAGGTGGGTTTGTTCATGTCTGCTGCACAGACGAGAACACGAGGTCCGGTGCAGGAGGAGCACCCTGTGTGGGCGCCGTACCTGCGCCAGCTCTCTCCTCCCCGGGACCTATGGAGGATGGACTCTCCTGATTCCACGAGGGAAGCACCCAGGAAACGAGTTCTGGTATTTCACTGACCAGGCTTGCACACTGGACGACTATGAAGCTAAGACTCACTTTGTCACCCACAGGAGACCCGCAAGATTTTTCCCCACCACCCCTGGTGCACTCAAAATTACAGCTTTCAAGGACTGCTGCTACAAAAATACTTCATTAATAGGTATCTGGAGCGCCTTCCTGTGTCTCTATGGTATAATACCTTTGTAGAAGCAGAACTTTAAAAATAGCAATGACAATAATGTCTGCAAATACTTATTGGGTGCTGGTGTGCCAAGCAATGCACAACAAAATTTAAATGCACGGTCTCAGTTTTCATATAAAGTTTTTCTCTGGAAGAAGTTATATACAACCATAGCAAAAAAAAAAAAAAAAGAAAAAGAAGAGAAAAAAAAAATCATGCAGCACACAAAAGCATACAGCAGAAAGTTATCTCCCTCCCATTCCATCCCCCATGATGTGAACTGTGTCCCCTAGTGTTGGGCAGTGCACAACCCGCCCAGACTTAGGCTGATATGGCCCTGATATGGGGTCTTTTTGCAAGTGCATCTGTGAGATAAATCCTTAGAGATGGAATTGCATGGGGATGCAACCCTTTCCAGCGGGCAATTAGAGCCATTTGGAATCAAAGCACTGGCACTAGTTGCACCGGCAGACGTTCCTCCACTCAATAAATTACTATTGAGCACCCACTGGATACAGGGCACCAGATTTCATCTTCAACCAGTTTCTCTTTGCTGCTAGGATGATGGTAGATATGGCTCTAGATTTACATCTTATTCTCTCCACAATCGAGTAAAAAGGGAGATTTGAAAACCACTCCCAGGATCCAGTCTCACTGGCTGAAATTGGCTTAGCTTCGTCCACGTCCCTACCCTGAACCAATCGCCATAGCCAGGGAGGTGTGAGATGGAATCTCCCGCCAGGCAGGTGATGGGCTGGGTTTCCAAGGTGAATGTTCTCAGGAACTATTGCCTTGAAGGTGCGTAGAAGTGGACAGCACCCAAACAGCAGATGCCCACTTCTGTTACTCCATCCTTCACAGAAAATCTACTGGACTCTCCGTGTTGAGTGATACTGTTAGAAAGGAGCAAGAGAATGAAAAGAGAATGTAGCTGTTTTCTGCATTTGAGTTGATACTTGTTGGGGATTGCCAAGGCTGCACAGCAGGACAGAAAGCGAGCAGTGGAGCCCGAATATCCAAGCAAGTGTTGAAGGGATGAATGAAAGCGAAGGGATGCGAGAATGGGACTCTTCCTGCCTTCCGATTGGCAGAAGCTCCAAAAGCAAGAGCAGTCCTGTGGGTAGCAAGTGCCCTTCCCTCCCTCCGCCTATGCAGGAATTGAAAAGAGAATGGTGAAAAATTGGTTTTGAGATCCTGAGCTCGGTGCCTCTCTGGAGGAGGTTGGAGAAGCTGAAAGAGAGGACTGGTTTGAAGGGGAAACTCTGTTGGAGAAACTGCTTGGGGTGCTGTGACATTTCCTCGCTGCCAGCACCTCCAACCCTATGGTGGACAGAGAAACATTCCAACTCTTCACCCAAAGGCAATTTAGAGAGATGTGGGAACAGCACCTGGAGAGCTTGCCCTGTGTCTCCTGAGCAGACCAGTGCCGGACTCTCTCTTAGAAGAATCTAGAAGTTACACTGTGGCTGTTCAGCCTCTGCAGGATCATGGATTACTGCATCAGTAATAATGGCTTCAGAGTGGGTCAAAGGTGGGATCTTCTTCCAGGGACTGGTTCTGAACTTCCAGAAGCAGCTGGCTTGGGAAACAGCTCCATTTGGGATTCCCAGTGAAGAACCGCCTGGAAGTGTGAGGGACCCAAAAGGGTGCTGGACCTTGGGATGCCCAGGATCTGTGGGCAAACTCAAAAGTGGCCAGCCAGAGGGGGCTCATCGCCTGCATCCCAGGAAGTACGTTCAGAGGTTCCCAGTGGGAGAATTGTCAAGGAGCCTCACCCCTTCCCCTACACACACAACCTAATAAGAGAAGGAATTGTCCCCTAAGCCCAGAAAGCACAATGCCACATCATAACAGCACCAGCCAAGCAAAGCCCTTCCTGCCCCTTAGTTTTTCAGAGCCAGGTGGGGGTTAGAGAGGAGAAGTAAGAGTGGGGGAGGGGAGAAGTGTAATATGAATGAAGTTTTGAACTTTGACATTACCCAACATTTTAATGACTGAATTTAGACTGTTGCTACACTTGCAAGTGGTGGAAGGACATTTTATTATTGTTAGCACCATAGTCTTATTTATCATGATCTAAAAGTGAGCAGAACTATGGAATTTGCCCAACAGATCATCCAGAGGCAGATAAAGAACTATCCCACCAAGTGTATTTGAATGGGCAGTGGGAGGGAAAGTAAAGTTAATAATTACATGCTTCTGACTGTGCTTTCAATGTATCAGAACACGGAAGCCCTGAAAACAACCCCAAAGAACCCCAAAGATGCAGCGATGGCTGGGTGGGGTGGTGGTAGCTCTTGGTTTCTCACATTGCATGGAATGAGGTTTCAAATTGTGGTATAGGAGGGGTGACCCTGGAGAGCTGGAAATCTCAGATGCTAACATGTGGGTCAAATAGTAATTGTCTCCAAAAATTAATCCATGATGGAATCAGAATCATATGGCCAAACAGACATATGAAAAAATGCTCAACATCACTCAGCATCCGGGAAATGCAAATTAAAACCACACTGAGATACCATCTAACCCCAGTGAGGATGGCTAAAATCCAAAAGACTCTGAACGATAAATGCTGGCGAGGTTGCGGAGAAAAACGAACTCTCATACATTGTTGATGAGACTGCAAAATGGTGCAGCCTCTATGGAAGATGGTATGGAGGTTCCTCAAATAATTGCAGATAGATCTACCATACGACCCAGCTATCCCACTGCTGGGAATATACCCAGAGGAATGGAAATCATCAAGTCGAAGGTATACCTGTTCCCCAATGTTCATCGCAGCACTCTTTACAATAGCCAAGAGTTGGAACCAGCCCAAATGTCCATCATCAGATGAGTGGATACGGAAAATGTGGTACATCTACACAACGGAATACTACTCAGTTATAAAAACGAATGAAATACTGCCATTTGCAACAACATGGATGGACCTTGAGAGAATTATATTAAGTGAAACAAGTCAGGCACAGAAAGAGAAATACCACATGTTCTCACTTATTGGTGGGAGCTAAAAATTAATATATAAATTCACACACACACACACACACACACACACACACACACACACACACACACACACACACACACACACACACAAAAAAAAAACCGGGGGGGGGGGAGAAGATATAGCAACCACAATTACTTGAAGTTGATACGACAAGCAAACAGAAAGGACATTGTTGGGGGGGAGGGGGGGAGGGAGGAGGGAGGGAGGTTTTGGTAAGGGGCAACAATAATCAACCACAATGTATATCGACAAAATAAAATTTATAACTGTTAAAAAAATGGACTTTAATCATACTCATTGCATTAAATATTATATTGTAATAGATTAAAAAAAACATAAAGTTGTTTAAGATAAAAAAAAAGAATCATATGGCCATAAGTGCTACAATGTGAGAAAGCTTCAGATGCCGTTATATCTGAAGACATTGGGTAAAAGCAATGAAGGAGTGATATGAGGCAAAAATTCTATATCTCCTGCCAAGAGTTACCTGATTGGCTTTCAACCATCAAGGATATAATGAGAACTTATTTTGTGCCCAGCATGGTGCAGATACAATTTAGGAGAAGGCAATGAACTCTGGCATCCAAGTACAGTGTAGCTGCCAAATTCTCCACCTCATGAGCTGACGTCTGATTGACAAATGGCTCCAGAGAAAACTTTATGGATTATACTTCAGTAACCACCAACCCAGCCTATGAAACCCAGAGGTTTAGGATGGCATAGGACCCCAAATCTGGAAAAACTTAGCAACTTCATAGTGCCAAATCCAGGGGGAAAATATGCACACGGAGAAACCAGAAGAGCATAGAATGTTGGGGAGAATGAAATAAAGAAAATGAAAACACTCTGTTTCCACTGGCAGAATCAGCCTTTGCCAGGAAAACTGGAATGTTGACTTGGTACGCACATAATTCAATTTTCTACACACCCAGAAGTAAAGAAATAAGCCAGACATTGGAAAAAATTGCTGATATTGTTCTTGACATTGGCAAAGACAATATATTTTTGAACTCAGCCTCATGTGAAATGTTTGATAGTCCAAAAAGGTAAATGCTATAATGCTTTGTGTGCCGTATGATCACAATTATGTGAGAATATCTATCTATTCCTATACCTATTGTAATTTCTCGCTGGCTTGGTTTATCATCATAGGCAGGAGTAGATGAATATACACCAAAATGTTCTTAGTAACTGGTAGGACATGAGCAGTTCTTATTTTTAATTTTTATAATTTTCAGTGTTTTCTAAAGTAAAAAATGTATTTTTAAGTGATTTTTTACTTAGCTAGTCCCTTCATTATAGAAGCAAGACACGTGTACAGAACTCACATGAACACACATACAGTGTAAAAAGTTCTAAATGGGGAGCTAATCTCTTTTCCAGTCCTTCCAATAGTCCAGGCCCTACTGCCCTGATACTACCATTGCTAGAATGTTTTGTTTTCTGTTTTTTATGTTGTTACCACTACACATTTACACCAGGAGTGAAAAGCCACGTATTAAGAAAGTAGTGGTAACTGCGCCCCCTGGTGGCCAGATTGCAGGATGCAGACCCACCACGGACATACCCTTTTTAAGAGAATCAAGAAACACGAGTTATACCTGAAATATCTCAAATTTCAAAGGATGGCAACGAACTCAAAAATTTTAAAGCACTTTCTGGGACAAATAGAATAGATTTGCGGAACCAGCGCCCAAAACGTTGAAGCCTCTGCGTGAAGAAATAAACGTAACGTACTATTTCTTAAATGATCTATGTTGAGCGACAAAAGATGAGGAATTTTGTTCACATATTATTTCCTCCACTGCTCCTTCTTCCTGTCATCTAATTCTTAAAAATTAGTTAACTGTTTTTCTAACAGTTGCCTTAATGCCTTTATATAATATAGTTAAACTCCACTTTAAACTTTTATCAACTTTTTTACAACATCTACAATGAAAGAAGAAGAAAGCATCTTTCTTTATCCTCCTTGGTGTTAATGATTACCCTTTATTATGTACCTGCAACATCCCAGGCACTTTACATTCAGTTATTCATTCATTTATTCAACAAATATTTATTCTTCCTTTTTTTTTTTTTTTTTGGTGGCTGGCTGGTACTGGGATCCAAACCCTTGACCTTATTGTTATCAGCACCATGCTCTAACCAACTGAGCTAACTGGGCAGTCCTTTAACAAATATTATTGAATGTCTACTTATGTGCCAGGCACTATTCTAACTAAACACAGGGAGTACAGAAGTTAACAGGCAAAACGCCTTGCTCTTGTGGAACTTATATTCTAGCAGGTGATATGGATCATAAATTAACAAAATAAGCTAGCTATGTAGTATGTCAGAGAGGCCAAGGAGAAACAATAAAGCAGAACGGGAGGAGGGTATCATATGTGTGCGTGCATGTGTACCAGTGCGTGCATGCGTGTACCTGCATGCCAGCTCATGTGAGTGGGAACTTTGAGCTAACGTAGCCAGGGAAGTCCTTCCTGAGAAGATGACTTTTGAATAACAGATGGAAGGAAGCGAGAGAGTGAGCCATCAAGTACCAGGCGTGTGCACTTTCCTAGCAAAGGGCACAGAGAGAGCCAAGGGCGCAGGCAGCGTGTCAGAGGAACAGCGAAAATGTGGGCAGACTGAGCAGGGAGGGGACTGAGAGCAGATGAAGTAGGAGAGGGAAGGTTGGGCCTGCGAGGTCCTGATGGGTATTCCCCTGAGTAACGGGGAGCCATGGGAGATCAGCTGGGAGGAGTGGTGTGAACTGACTCAGGTTTTTATTTTTTTTAATTTTTTTTTTAAGTTTTATTTTGTCGATATACATTGTGGCTGATTATTGCTCCCCATCACCAAAACCTCCCTCCCTTCTCCCTCCCCCCCCCCAACAATGTCCTTTCTGTTTGCTTGTCGTATCAACTTCAAATAATTGTGGTTGTTATATCTTCTTCCCCCCCCCCCCGGTTTTGTGTGTGTGTGTGTGTGTGTGTGTGTGTGTGTGTGTGTGTGTGTGAATTTATATATTAATTTTTAGCTCCCACCAATAAGTGAGAACATGTGGTATTTCTTTTTCTGTGCCTGACTTGTTTCACTTAATATAATTCTCTCAAGGTCCATCCATGTTGTTGCAAATGGCAGTATTTCATTCGTTTTTATAGCTGAGTAGTATTCCATTGTGTAGATGTGCCACATTTTCCGTATCCACTCATCTGATGATGGACATTTGGGCTGGTTCCAACTCTTGGCTATTGTAAAGAGTGCTGCGATGAACATTGGGGAACAGGTATACCTTCGACTTGATGATTTCCATTCCTCTGGGTATATTCCCAGCAGTGGGATAGCTGGGTCGTATGGTAGATCTATCTGCAATTGTTTGAGGAACCTCCATACCATTTTCCATAGAGGCTGCACCATTTTGCAGTCCCACCAACAATGTATGAGAGTTCCTTTTTCTCCTCAACCTCGCCAGCATTTATTGTTCAGAGTCTTTTGGATTTTAGCCATCCTAACTGGGGTTAGGTGGTATCTCAGTGTGGTTTTGATTTGCATTTCCCGGATGCTGAGTGATGTTGAGCATTTTTTCATATGTCTGTTGGCCATTTGTATATCTTCCTTAGAGAAATGCCTACTTAGCTCTTTTGCCCATTTTTTAATTGGGTTGCTTGTTTTCTTCTTGTAAAGTTGTTTGAGTTCCTTATATATTCTGGATATTAATCCTTTGTCAGATGTATATTTTGCAAATATTTTCTCCCACTCTGTTGGTTGTCTTTTAACTCTGTTCTGACTCAGGTTTTTAAAGGATGCTTCCGGCTGCTGTATGGAGAGCAGATTAAGGCACAGAAGGGGTCAGGAGGCCTGTTAGGTAGCTATAGAAGCCATCTAGGTGAGAGACGGTGGCAGTGGTAGTGGGGGGGATGGAGGGAATGATGAAAAAGGTCGAGTCCTGCAGAGCTGGCAGATTTTTTTTTGGTGGTTGGCTGGCATGGGGATTCGAATCCCTGACCTTGGTGTTATCAACACCCGGCTGTAAGCAACTGAGCTAGCCGACCAGCCCCTCCCAGGCTTTTGATCTGAACAGGTGGAAGGATGGGATTCCCTTTTGGCTACCTTCCTATCTAAGTAGCCTGATCTGCCATCAGAGATGAGGTTACATGGTTATACAGCAAAATGTGGTTAAGGGTTATGTCTGAGTGGTAGGGTATCAGTGAGTTTTACTTTTCCCTATGTCTTTCAATGTTTTTCATTTTTGAAAACAGAAACTGGATTATTACAAATTTTTAACTTTAGGGCTTTCAGGTGTGGCAAGAGTCTACTCAGTGGGTGAGGTAAAAATACTTCCCACTTGGTTGGATTCTGTATTAGTCAGCACTTGCTGCATTAACAGACAACCCCAGACTCTTGATTGGTGTGAGTTTCTCACTTTCAGATAGGCCAGCTGGCTGGGGCAGCTTTGCTTTGGGCTGCAGGTCAGATTCAGGTCTGTTCCAGGTTTCTCATTCCAGGACGCAAGCTTTAGGTGTCTCTTAATGTCTAGGCTGGGAAGGGCACAGTGTGGCTTCAGTCCCCATCTTATTGGCTGGAGCAAGTCATGTGACCACGGTCACCCTCAATGAGGGGGGCAAGTATACCCCGCTGAGAGTGCGGAGGGAGCAGATATTTGCTGCACAATTATCTATTACAACTTCACTTTGACTTTATTGTTTGTAGTAATTTTGTTGATGTTCTTTTAAATTTTTATTACAAATTTATATATGTTTATTGTGGAATTTTTTGACAATACAGAAAGGCATAAGCAATCAAATTAAAATTCCCTCTCATTCCACTACGTAGAGATAAACATTGTTAATTCTTGATGAATATTAAGAGTAGAAAATTCACGTACATCCAAGGTTGGTGTTGGCCATGGTATTCAGACCAAAACGGCTGTTTGGCACTAGGTGTAGCTTTGGCTTTTGCAAAGTCCAAAAGACAAATGCCCACTTTAGAGTTATTTCTGGTGTCCCTAAAACTGTGTGTCATATAAAATCGGTAGGCTTCTATTAAACTAATCACTCAAAACTAAGAAGGCATGTTATTCACCTTCTAGACGTACCTTGGGGGTTTAGAAAAAAACCTCTTTGTTGCTTTAGATGTTGAAATTCTACTGATCAGCTCAAAGATAAATAGTATTTATTATCACAAGAATAACATGCTACAAAAAGAGCTTTTGGGATCATATCTTACTAATCACCAACCCAACCTGTCAAACCAGAAGAGTCAGGATGGCATTGGATCCCAAATCTGGAAGAATTTAGCAACTTCGTAGTATCAAATCCACTAACACACACACACAGAGTACAAAAGCTGTTGATTTAATGTACAAAAACAATCATTAAAGACTCAATTATTTTAATAACAAAAAAAGAGGTCATACCACTATTAAGAAAGAGTATGTTAGCTAGATCATTTAAGAAGACCTAAATTGAGCCAACAAATGTTTTAAATTTCAATACAATTTTAATACAAAGCAAAACTAAATAAATTAGAGTGCACTGTAATTTTGAAATTAGTATATTTTGATGTGCCATCATTCATTATGTTAAACAAAATAATTTTTAAGACCTGAATTTGTTTTAAGTTATTTAATTTCTTTTAGAATAGGAGATTTTCAGTATAACAACCTACTTGGGAATTTTTCTCATCTTGTGAGGATCAATTAAAAGCAGAATGTCAGCTTTTCCACTTCAAACTTTCATGAGGAGGAAAAGTTCCAAAACCACATGCCAACTCATCCACGATAAATTATTTTCTGTTCTGGATGGGACCCAGCATGTGAGGGTCTGGAAACTCTCTCAAAGGGTGGCTCTGTGAAAACTTTGTGTCTGACATCAAAATTCCATCTTCCTCGTATGACACAGATGAGAAAATATTTGAGCTGGAAAGTTAAATGAACAAATACAGAAACTGAGTCTGGGTCAGAGTAGGAGCTGGGTACAGCCCTTGGGTGGGGTGGGAAGCCCTGCCAGCTTCTGGGGGAAAAGTTTTGGCAAATTCCTACTTTATATGGGGGCGCTGCCCTTTGCAGCTTAGAAAGTGGTTTCCCATCCAGTGTCTTCATAATGTTTCCCAGTAACCCTTTGAGGTGGAGACTTTTGCTGTCCCCATTTTAGGGATGAGGAAACTGAAGCTCAGAGAGGTGAAGTCACTTGCCCAAGGTCACAAAACTAGCACAGCAGCTGAGGCAGAACTGAGACCTGGGTCTCCTATCTTCATGTGCTATGGACTTCCTGGGCCCTTCCTCCTGGCTGGCTCACCTCCTGTCTATGTACCTCACAGGCACCCCCACCCCTCCCTCCTGCAGCTGCTCTTAGCTCAGCTTTGTGCCAGGGAACCCCATGATCCTTGATCAAATCATGAGCAAAACAACAAATAAAACCAGTGGTGCACATCAGGGCAGAGTCCCCACTGCAGAGCACCTGCCTCCCTGAGCAACAGGCTGCCTGGCTCAGTGGTGACACCCCCATCTGTCGGGGCATGCAAGCAGCTGGACACACACATGGCTGGGACTTTGCAGCAGGAACTGTGCTGAGTGACTCCCAGCATCTGGTTCCTCTTCTCCTGCCGAGGGTACCCTGACCTGCCTTTGGGGCATCTACCTCTCCCCCTCTCAGCCACATGATTTGGGTGACTGACCCCTGTACTGAACTGAATAGTATCCCCATAAATTTCATGTCTACCTGGAACCTGTGAATGTGACTATTTGGAAAAAAGGTCTTTCCAGATGTAATCAAGTGAAGATGAGATCATACTAAATTGAGGTGGGCCCTCAGTCAAATGACTAGGGTCCTTATAAAATGAGAGAAATTTAGTAGAGACACAGAGGAGACACACAGAGGGAAGATAACCATGTGAAGATGGAGGCAGAGACTGGCGTGATGCAGCCACAAGCCAAGGAGCTCCAAAGAGGGTAGCAGCTGCCAGAACGGAGGAAGAGGCAGAAAAGAGTCTTCTCCAGAGCCTTCAGAGGGAGCTGCTGACACCTCGATCCAGCTTCTGACTTAATCAACTGTGAGAGAATACGTTTCTGTTGTTTTAAGCCACCCAGTTTGTGGCACTTTGTCACAGCAGCCCTAGGAAACAAATACAACCCCACCTCCAGCTTCTGCTCAGGTGGCCAGTCTGTCTGCCACTCCCTGCCCCCCATGACGGGCTCCAGAGATGCACGTTTGACCCAAACAGAACCAGTGAGAGGCTAGGAGGTGTTGGCCAGGGTTTGGGGGGAAAGAAATCCTCTCTTTCCCCATCTCTGTGAATCTGGAGGGAAGTAGCCAGAGTTGCTGCTGGAAGAAGAGAGACGTTGCGTATTCGGTGATGTGATGTCACCCCAGTCCTGGATCTAACTGAGCCTGTCTGAAGCCAGAACTACCTATGACTCTTCCAGTCCAGAACTAGTAAGTTCCCCTGGTAATGTAAGCCTGTTCAGGTTCAGTTTCTGTCTAAAAGTTTTCTAACTAATACAGGGAGTCAAGTGTTGGATGGGTGTTTCTTGATGATTTCTTTTTTCTTCACCCATCCCTTTAATCCTATAAATTAATGAGCCTAGAAATAAATTCTGGATTCCTCTGGCATTCCCACTCCTAAAAGAGGACAAATAATTGAGAAAGTGATGTTACAAACACGTATTCAAGTTAATTCCACTTGATCCTGACTTCTAGGAGTGATTTGGATAGAGGTCTCTCCCATGCAGAAAAATTGAAATTTATGTGCCCTGATGTTTCCACCTGATGATATTTTGAAGAAAACCTCCTGCTGAGCCTGAGAGACCACTAAGGCTGTCACCAGAGCCTGCCCTGTGACTAGCCCCTTCTTAGATCCATGGTTTGGCTATTCCAGCTGGCTTCTGGGCATAATGACAGGAGAACTCAGGCTGGGGCTCAGGGCAGGAGAACACTCAGCCTGCAGCTGCTGTCAGCACTCTGCCCTCTGCCGTCAGCCCTTTGCACTCTGCCCTCTGCCCTGGCTCCTCCCTCCCCAGCCGGGGCCGGCCCCAGCTTATTCAGCGTCACTCTCCTTTAAAAAAAATAAAAATAAATCTACAAATATAAAATTTAAGCATGGAAGTAAATATTTATTTCAAGTCAGAAAACAAGTCACTACAAATTGGAAACATTAAAAAAGTTGGCAAATACATAAACATGACCCCAAATCAAGAAAAATAACAAATTGTCATTATTATTGCCTGACCTGCCCCTATTATACTTGTTTTACTACCATTTTGGCTGTGTACTCTCTTCTCATTTCAACAATTTCATGAGATCCTTTTCTATAGAGACAATAAAAAGATAATTTAATCTTTAGCATGGTGGCTTGAAACTTGTTCTTTCTTATTGATTTTATACAGAAGTTTCCTTCAGATCCACAACGCCTCATGTGTTGCCATATCTGTGACTTCCACCTTTGGGCACTGGGGTGCGTGGGCTCAGGGGTGCTTCCTGCCTCTGTCTAGCTCTGGGAAACTCCAGCCCTTGGATCTCCCATTGATGGTGGCACCCAATAGCTGCTGTCACTTTCTCTCTTCCAGCTCCACTGAGTTCTGTCCAGCCCTTGCTGCACCTCCCTCCTGGTCTGGTCCTGGGGGGCAGAGCATGGGTGAAGTGGCCAGGAGGACTTTCTCTTAGGGGCCCAAGCCCCTTCCCACTTTTTTACTGGTCATTTTTAAGAACAACTATAGGATGTGCTGGTAATGAAACACCCTGAGCTGCAGCATGGCTGGCCGGAGCAGCCCAGGCTCTGTTCCTGTTCCCCCTAGAAACAGGATGTCCTTCAAGGCTTTAGTCCACCGAGTCACGTGACGCTGGTGTATAACATCTAGGGCTGGCTGCTGTTTGGGGTCCCTTAGCTGTGGTGCAAGTGGAGCATATGCAGTCAAGATTCCATCTGCCCCAGGCAGCCTTCCTGAGCCTTGGGGGACCAACTTGCAATGAATCTCAGGCTTCTGTTGTCCCTTGCTGCTCATCCGTTAAGTCCTAAACCCACTTCACATAACTTGTCATGCACATGTGTGTTCTGTCTCACCAGACTCAGGTTGGTAACCGGTGCCCAGTGAGCCTGCTTCACAAGGGAGAAAAGGAAGGGAAGGATGGATGAAGGAATTTTAATTCTAATCCTAGTACACAGACACTCATAAAATAATTAGAAGGCAAAATGTGTGCCATGGAGAAAATAAACAAGGGACGTAGGATGGTCCAATAGAAAGTGAGGTTGATGATGTAGGAGACAGAGGAGCTCACCAAGGGGTGACGAGGAGATAGTATTTCCCCTGCAGTCCAAGTAAAGGGATCATACTATGATAGGAGGACAGAGGATAGGGTGGAGCTAGTGAGCTGCTCTGTGGTGTGGGGAGGGGCTCTCTGTATTGGTTAGGCGAAGTTTGGCTTCAGGTAACACACATGTGAAATAACAGTGGCTTAAACAAGATAGAAGGTATTTCTCTTTCATGTAATACTCCAGGCCAGTGTGGTATCTCTGCTCTGTCAAGTCAGCCTGGATCCAGGAAACTTGGAGCCTGATGCTCCACCATCCCTGGGACATTTTCCTTGTCTGCTTGGGTCTAAGATGGTTCCCTAACACACTCTCATGTCAGTCAACAAGATGGGAGAAGGTAAAAGGAAGGGCATGTCTCTTTCACCCAAGGGTATGTATCAGTTAAGTCACAGGCTAAGGTGCTGTAACAAAAGGGACCCTAAAATAAGGTGGTTTGAATAAGATAGAAGTTCATTCCTCTCTCATGCATGGCCCTGTAATGGGTGTTGAAACAGGAGTGATAGGTGAATTAATTAGTTCACCTATTGATCTGGGCCCCATCCATCTCATTGTTCTACTGTTCCCTTGTCTTCAACTGCATGGTGGCAGCTGACTATCACATACTCATTCTGGCCTGCAGAAAGGGGAAAGAGCACATTTATTTACTGCACACAGCTTCCTTTTAAGGAAATGACCCAGAAGATGCACACTACTGCTCATATCCAATGGCCAGAACTCAGTCACATGGCCCTTCTACTGCAAGGAAAGCTAGGAAATGTCACCTTTAGCTGGATGGCCACATATCCAGCTAAATCAAAATGATTTCTAGTAGAAAAAGGAAAAAAGGTAGAATGGATTTGGAGGGATAATTAGTCTTCTTTGCCATAGGGCTTGCCTGAATGTTGGACACACGACTTTTGCCCCCTCACATCGGCCTTAACTTACTCACGTGGCCAAACCTAGCTGCAAAGGGGTCTGGGAAATGTAGTGCTTAGTTGGGGCAGCCATTTTTCCCAGCTAAACTTCAGGGGCTCTATTAATATACATGAAAGACATAAAAAATATTAGGTGGCAGCCTCTGTGCCTTTTCTGAGAACTTCTGTCTATTCAGTGAAGTATGAGGCACAGTTCACAGCTGAGAGTGAGGGAGATAAAAGGGACAGGAGATGTTTCAACCAAGGAGACCATATCAAATCACTGAGTCAGACAGCAAGGGAGTGTGCCACAGGAGGGTAGGGAGGGTGAGTATGAGGCTTGGGCTCATGGATTTTAAGTGAAACCTGTTTGTCAGGTTGTGTGGCTTTTCTCCCACAACATTCACAGCCCACAAAAAGAAGATGGGTGTGTAAATTAATGCAGCTTAGCATTGCCAAGTGTTTGCAAGGGATGGATTATAAAGTTGGGATATGGGATGCAGGTTGGACAAGAGAGAAGTGAAGGTAGGAAGAGGTTCATGGATACTGGGAAAGGGATGGGGTCAGGGGTTCACATTTAGAGCTCAAAGGTCTCAATGAGGTCAGAGAATTGTTGCCATTGGGGAGGAGCATTAGCAGAATTAGCATTAGAAGTGGTGACCAGGAAGTGGGGTGTTTGGAATAAAACATTGAAAGTGAGTAGTGTTTGAGGTTGAACGTGTTCAGTGAGGAGGTGAAGTGGAGCACAAGCTACTGGGATTGCACAGTCCAGGAACCGGAGAGGCCAGGCTGGTGAAGGGTCACCCATGAGGATGGAAGGCCACTGCGGAGGCCAGCAGGAGCTGAAGGGGAGAGGGCCGGTCATCAGTCTCATAAGCCTCAGCTTCCTCATCAGCAAGGCAGGGAAGGAAATTCCCCCTCCAGGTTTGATGACTGCAGGTGTGGGAACTGCTTGGTTTCATATCTTGTCCCTCCTCTCCTGTCCCCCTCCTGGTATCTTCTCTCCTTCCTCAGAAGACATTTGCTGGAGGAACCTGGCTCTGGTCTAAACAGGTTCCATGCTGACACCAGCAAAGCTCGTCTCTAGGAGGGTGTGACATGAGCGAGAACCACCTCTGTCCTTCCTGGTGCTTATGACTTTCTTGGTATTCTCTCCCTACCGCTGTATTTAGCAAAGCGTGGGAAGCCCATTTCCAGTGGTATTGGAAATGATTTTAGGTGGTTCACAAACATCACATGTCGAATCACATCATTGTTCTTTCAATCCAGACAAAGAGAAAGTCTTAGGTTGGTGCTACTTTGTCTCCAATGTCTGTTTCACACTCGCTAAGCTCCCCTTTTCAACACAGAGCAGGCAGCGGGCTCAAAACCCTCAGTAGACAACAGTAGTTAATGAGAATTTAGTGAACCTGTGTTGTTTTTGTAGTATTTTAAGTTTCTTTCTATCTCTGTTATTGATATTCACTTTCTGTATTCACCAACATCAATGATTATTTTACAGCATCAAGTCAGATCATGTCAGTCCACTGTTCACAATCCTCCAGAGGCTTCCCAGCACATTTAGAATCAAATCACAATCCTCCCATGGTCTGGAAGACCCTTTGCAATCAGGCCCCTGCTTACCTCGCCCTCCTTTTCTCCCACCACTCACCCTTTGCTCACGCCTCCTTGCGGTTCCTTCCACATGCCAAGTGCAGTCTTATCTCAGGTGAATTCACACGTGCGGTGCCATTGCCTGGGATGCTCTTCCCCCAGATCTTTCCATGTCTCACTCTAGTCCTTCGTGTAGGTCTCTGCTCAGCTGCCATCACCTCAGAGAGGTTCTCTCTGATTACCCTAGTTACTCTTGCTAAAATAGCATGCAAACATCTGCATCTGACCCCCACCCCATCTCTCTTTAGCCCTTTATCTTTTCTTAGCACTCATCACCAACCGGCATGCACCTCTCTCTCTCTGTCATCTATTTAATCTATCTCCCTCCCTCCCTCCTTTTCTTTCCTCCTGTTCCTTCCTCCTTCCCTCTTTCTTCATTTCTTCCTTCATCCTTCCCTCCCACTCTCCTTCCTTCCTTCCTCTCTTTCCTTTTCTTTCTTTTCTCTCCCTCCCTCCCTCCTTTCCTTTCTTTTCTCTCTCCCCTCCCACCTCTCTCTTTTCTGTTTCTAGCGTATCTCCCCCACTAGAAGGTCAGCTCTGTGAGAATAGGGACCTTGTCTTGTTCACTGCTGTGCCCCCAAGGTCTAGAACAGTGCTTGGCACATAATAGACACTCAATAAATATGCATTCAAGGGAAAAATAAACTAATAAGTTTCCTTTAAAAAAAATACACTTATTTAAGTGGAAAAACAAATCAGCCCAAAGAGAAGCATTCATAGTAGTCTACGTAGTGCAACTGGGCCAATACTTGAAGGTGTAAGTGATGGGCACACATGACGAAGGGGCTGTGCGTGAGGCTGGGGTTTGGGGCCTACTTCCCTGAAGTGACTCTGGGCTTATTTGGGAGGAGGAAGCTTTCCCACCGTGTACCCTGCGGATTAACGAACAGACCACTTCTCTCTTCCAGTTGGTGCTAAAGATTTCTGAGCACCTAGCAGGTGCCCCCAATTTTTAGTTTTCTTTGATGTCCCCCCTTCCCAACTGCTACCTGGTCCTTGCCTTCACTGTCCTCCTCACCCACGGCCAGGTGTCCCTGGAGGCTGATGGGACAGTTACTCAGCCATTCTGGAGCACCCACTATGAGCCTGCCTGTACTAAGTGAATGTCACGTGTCATCTCTGAAGAGTTAGTATCATCCCCATTATACAGATGAGCATTGACCCGAGTCACTCACCTAACTGTGCCAGCATAATATGGTTGAGATATGGACTATTTTTATTCCCTCCAGGTATCTTTTCCTTTATGATCAATAATACCCCCTCCCACCCACCCAATTCAAGGGCTTAGCCATTTAGTTTACTTGGCATTGCTTTTCAAAAGCCAGGGTTCTTTAAGAAGATTAAGCTGGGAGCCTCAAAATCCCAGATGAGAGGAGTGTCTCACAGGAAGAAACATCAAGAATGGAGGCACAGACGAAAGGCCATGATCCAGCCCAGGGGGTTTGGTTCAGCTTATAAGCTATTTTTAAGTTTAGAATCAATTGCCAATACTTAAAAATCAAGAAAATTTGCACCAAAGTCTGAATTTCTGGCTGTTAGTGAAAATTCAGACGGTCAGGCCACATTGGGTCCACATTCCTACATGGCAGCCAGCAGCTGGAACTGAGCGTCATCAGCCCCTTTAAGAGAGGGCCTGTGTTTGTCAGTGACCGCAGACTCCACTGCTCCCTAGCGTCTTATCATAACGAGCTTTGCTCATTTACATGATCTCTCAGTTTATGACCCTGATCAAGAAAGGGGAGAATCTGCCCTAAGACCAGAAGAGCATTCTTCCAGACTAACAGGAAAGGAAAGGAGAATCAAGAGAGGTTTAGGGGTCCGAGGAGAGAGAACTGATCTGAAGGGGTCATGAGGACAGATATAAGCAATGGTGTGCTGGTAAGTATTTAACAATTGCTTTCCAGGGGAAAAATATAAGAGTGTGTGTGTGTGTGTGTGTGTGTGTGTGTGTGTGTGTGTGTGTGTGTAAATTTTACTGAGATAAAGGATGTGTTTGTTGCACACAATTTACAAGTAATAATGAATTTCTTACTGTAAATACTCTTTATTGTAAATTCCATATAGCTAATTAATTCTTAGAGAATGCTTTTGTTGATTTTTTGCCAAACTCTTATATCCAAAGCCAACATACCATTGCGATTTAGCCATGATTTCACAAAATTAGACTGAAAATAAAAATGCCTGGAAACTATATGGCTCAGCAAAGAAGTTGCTCATATCATTGAAGAACGGGTGTAGGTCTGGCATGAATGCTTGTTGAATTTTTGCTTATGTGAATGAGTAAGACAAAAGTAGAACAATGAAGATGTGTGTCAGAACTCCTTCACCAACGACATGAGCAGCCTGTGTGCTGAATTGGGTAACAGTGTTCAAATACTGGAAGAATAGTCCTTCATTTTTCTGTGCTATTCACAATGTATGGGCTACAGACATGACGCATTTTAAAGTTTAATTTGCATTATTAACATTTTATCCAGCACATTCCTAAGTCTAGGAAATCAACAAAACAATAAGTCGAGCCCTGATCTCCCTAATCTCTGTGATGTGAATACAGTCTCATGGCCGGTTTAAGTGACCAATGTGACATCACTGAATGCAGAATTGGGATGAGAGCATGGTATCTCCCCTCCATCCTGCATAGAATATATTACATGAAAATAACCTCAAGAGCACAGATAATAGTAAAAATGTAGTAAGATAATTAGGAGGTGATGAGTTCTCAGTATTAATTACCTTTGTTTTAATATAATTTATTTAATTGTAAGTTTAAATAATTTAATTTTTTATAATGGCTGTATTTCACAACCGACTCACAAAAATCCTAAAAATTTAGCGATCGGTTTTCGCCAGCCAGTACAAGGCAGTTCCAGCACACCTCTGGATATAAGGCAGTACCTAGACACTGAGAGGAGAGGACAACTCAAGGGGCCAGAGTCTCGGGGGCTCTGTGATGCGCTCGGGCTCCATCTGACTCACCCTTTGAGGAATGACCATTTACAATGTCCCAAAGGTGGGAACCTGGGAGACTGGGGGTAAGCAGAAATCCCCCAGGCCCTGGCTAGCTGAATGGGACCAGCTGAAGACCTGCCTGGAGGGAGACAGGCATTAAATACACCCCTGGAGGCATATTATCCCCATTCTGCAGGTGAGGAAACTGAGGCTTCAGGGAGCTGTTATTTACCCAAGGTCATTAGCTGCCAAGAGGGGATGTCAAGATCAACCAGGCTGTGGGCCTCCAAACACATCTCCTTTCTGCAAAACTGTCCTGCACCATCCTGGAAACAGCTCCTGGTGCTTGTTACATGCACTGTGATGGTTCTTAAATTTTAGTGCACACAGCTCTGGAATCCTTCTTAGCTTTCCTACTAATTAAAACATACATCCCCCCAAAAGATGACTAGCAACCTGAGGGCAGGGCCCGTGTTGATTATTGTTGTGTTACCAGCATTCAGAATTTGAGGCCACTGGAGTCAGAAGAGATCTTAAGAATGACCTGGCCCAGGCCCCCATTGTACATATAGGGGAAACTGAGGTCCATGGTCATTCAACAATGACACTCACAGAACCAGGACTAGAACTCAGGCCTCCTGTCAACCAAACAGAGTTGCTGGTGAAAGAAAAATATTCTGGGTAAGAGAATAAGTTGGGTTGAACAAAACTGGGATATAAGAGCCAAAAAGCAGGCTTCCCCTCACCAAAATGTCTCAGCCAGATGGAAAAACAGAGCAGAGAGTATGGTATCCTCAGCTGGATTTAGGAGAGAGACCAGGTGAGACTTCCTGCCAGGACTGGTACCCTAGAGATTGTTTAAGAAAGCCTATGGTGCAATGAAGATTCCATAAGATGTTCTCATTATAAATATTGCAGAAATGTGCAAAGTCAATGGGGAAACTGAGGCATGAAGATAGATCCTCAGGAACCGTCAGAGCCTGGGACTCAAAATGAAGAGTTTGGGGTTTTCAGACTTTCACCCTTCTCATCCCAGCAAAAAAGACCTCCTTTGGGGCAGGAGCAATTTCCAAAGGACCACCTGGAACTTGTGCTCTGGGGCCTAGGAAGCAGGAAGCTGGAGATGGTTGCCTAAAACCACAGTTCCAGCATTTCCAGGCAGATGGACTCCTCAGGAGGCTGCAGAGACCTTGATGCGACTGTACTGGACGCCAGCTGAGTTCTGCTCATGGTCAAAGCTTAGGGCGAACCTGTCAAACAGAGAATGAGTGGAATCAGGGGGAAGCAGGGGGTGGGGGCCTTCCCTGGAGAGACGGAAGTGGGCCATCCACTGGCGCCCTTTCCCCACTCCCACCCTCACCGCCACCCTGACCCTTCCTACTTCCTGCCTTAATATTAATTTCCATCTTCTTTCGCCTGGACCACCCAACAGCTCTTCCCTGGTCTCCCTATGTCCACACTTGCCCTACAGTTCTCCCCATCACAGCCAGAGTGACTTTCTAAGCACAAGAATTGATCCCCTGCTTATAAGGAGATCCTCATCACACCCGGCCACATTGGCCTCCTGTCTTTCTCTTCAATAAACCCAGATGGTTTCCACCTCAGGGCTTTTGTCTTGCTGTCCCCTCCACCTTGAACATTTCTTCCAGCTGTTGAAATGATTGGCTTTTTCTCATCATTCAGGTCTCAGCTTAACTGTTCAGAGAGGCCTTCATTGAGCATTTTTTCATTCATTCAACAGAGATATGTTTATTGATGACCTGTGATGAGCTGGGCACTGTTCTAGGCCCCAGGAATAGGGCAGTGAATGAAACATACACAAATATATCACCACGCACATGGAGAATTCACGATACACTTGTATCAGGAATGCATCCAGAGCACACTTGTACCCTAGCTGAAGAAACTGTACCCACCCCCAGATTCACTGTTCACACTCTGGTAGGTTAACCTGCCTTATTTTCTTCATGATATAAATATCACTCTGAAATGATCTTAGTTGTGCATTTACGTGTTTTGTAGTCTATCTCTCTCCCATACATTAAAATATAACTTCCCCCTAATCCAGAGACAGGGTCTCTCTTGGCCGTGGTTCTGCCCCCAGAGCTACTACAGTGCTTGGCTCCTAGCTGGCACTTGAATATATTTGCTGAGAGTTGAATGAATGGATTCCTGGGAGACTGAGGTAAAACAGAGATTTTCAGAAGTTTGTTTGTTTGTTTGTTTTTTGTGACTACATAACCTGAGCAGATGGGAAGGGTCTATTTTGAACCTATATAACGTGATATGAAAATGAAAGGAACAACCTGTGGCAGCCAACACACATTGATTGTAAGAGGGTTTGAGCCCTTTGTGTTACTAATGTCTCCCTAAAGGTGTCTCTTCTTTGTTGCATGTGGTCTTGGTAGGACTGTCAATCAAAGAGACCTGCCCTATCCTGGCTGAGTTATGGGGTAGAGGTGGGCACATAAACCAGGCTTGGCCAATCAGACTTTCTCCTGGGAATGTGACTCTTGTCTGGAGCAACACAGACTGAAACCATGGTGCTGAAAACACTGTCCCTTGAGTCCCTGCTATCAAAATCCCAGGGGCTGTCCTGGTCCCTTTCTTTCAAGTTTCTTTCTCTCTTTCTGTGGGCTCTGATATCAGGGAACTCCTAAACTATAGGGACTGAAGTGATAAAACACAGACCTGCCTCCGGACCCTACCAAAGTTCCTAACTTCCTGTCTTTTGGAGTTGAGGTAGTCTCAGTCTCCTGTCCCCAAAGGCTGGCTCAGGATCCCCATGTGACCCTGATTGCCCAGGTCTAGCCTGGCACTCCCCTCAGCTACAGTCACACCCTGCCTTACCCCAGCCCTGGCTTCCACCTGCTTCTCTGTCTCATTTGCTCTCTGTCCCAGAGGATGGGTCTGGGATCTTCTCCAAGAAAACTAGCATGGCAGAGATCCCAGGCAGCTATCTAGTAACAGAATCCTTGATTTTTAGCTGAGTGCATGGCTGCTGAAGACATGATTGAAGACCATGTTTCCCAGCCTCCCCTTTGAGGGAGTGGAGCCAGGTTCTGTCCAAAGGGATGTGGGTGGAAGTGACCTTGAGGCTTGTGTTCTCCCCTTCCTCTTGTGGGAATGTGTTGGTAAGCTGACTTGGGCCATGTGGAAAAGGCAATATTGTGGAGATGGCAGAGCAGCAAGACAGAAGGAGCCTGGAACCCTGGATGACCTCATGGAGCACAGCAGCCACCCCAGCTTTGGACCCCCTGCATTGAGACTATTTCAAGCAGCTGAAGCTATTTCCTAATTAATACAGCTGGGCTGCTGAGAAACCTGCAGAAGGTGCCATCCCTCGAACTGGGAGTGTTTAGCTGGTAGAGAGGGGAGTGGGTGGACCAGGTTAGAGGTTTTTACATCAGGCTCATCCTGCATTGCTGCAGGGGCCCGATGGAGGCGGGGCTTGGCAGGCAGCTGCAGGGAGGCCAGTTCCAACTCAATACCAGAATGATTTTGAAAAAGTCTTTTAGGGCCTCCCAGAAACAGAATGGGCAGTCAGGAGCTGGGGACTACCCCTGTGCTGTGAAAGGTAACTGGGGACATTTGCTGAAGATGCTTAGGACTGTAGCACTTTGAGGTCCCTTCCGATACTCCCATTCTACTCTTCTCTTATTCAAACAGCCTAAGTTCCCATGATGCTAAGATTGTGAACTCCCCTCTGTGACCCGAAGACTTATTTGATGTAGCTCCTGCCGATCTGACTGATCTGATGATCCACTCCTCCTCCCTCCCTCCGTCTGTTCCAGCCACACTGGCTTCCTCATTTCTTGCATTTGCCAGGTATGCTCCAGCTTAGGGGCTTTCCATTGCTGTTCCCTCTGCCTGGGACAACCCCCTCCCTCATCATTCCCCGGCTGCCTCCTTCTTCTCGCTAACTTAAATTGCACCTCCTCAGAGGGCCTTCACTCTCTGACCATCCACTCTAATTTAGCCACAACCTCTTGCACCCCTGTCCCCTCTCTGCCAACCTAGCCCTCTTGACATATTTCATGCGTTTCATTTTCTTCTAATTACACATCACCAACCAAAATGCTCTTATTTATGCATTTGCTAGCTTGTTTATTTTCTGTCCTCCTCCCCCGCTCACATGGAAGCTCCATGAGGACAAGAACCTGTCCATCTTATTCTTGGCCACAATTCCTAAGGCCTAGAACACTGCCTGGCACATAGCAGGAACTTAATACTCACTGAGTGAATGGATTAAGCCCATAGTTCTTTATATGCAATGTTGAAGGGCCACAGTTATAATGTAAAGGTTCCATGACTCTAAGATTCTGTGGTTTTAACATTCCACCATTCTAACCTCCTGTGATTCCCTATCTGCATGATTTTAATATTCCTGTGAACTGGGCCTTAAAGTCAAATGAAAAGCTGCTATAGAAAGACACAAAACAATTCAAGGAAAACAGCTCGTGTGTAAAGATCTGACATTCACAGTGTCTAGGCAGCAGGAGAGATAGGAAGAGAGGAAGAGCACTGTCTCACAAGGAGACAGTATGGGGACGGCGCTCCTGAGTGATGTGCTGGGCTTTGCTGTAGCTCTTCCTCTCAGACCCATCCTGTCCGCCTCGTACCGTCTTTTCTGGAACTGCTGGTCTATCTCCGCCAATGACTGGCCTTTAGTTTCGGGAACAAATAAATAGATGAAGCCCACGCCAAGGACAGCAGTCAGTCCGTAGAGCAGGAAGGTCCAGGACAAGCCGATGGCACCTGGAATGGAAGGTGGGAGTGAGGGCCGGGGAGCTGAGCACTCTGGCCCCGCAGCCTGGGCCAGCTGGAAGGTTCTAGGTCAAGCATTGAAATCAGCTCACCCGAAGCAAATTCCCTGGAGGACTGATTTGCAGAATGACCAACAAGCTATCAGGTAAGTACCGTAAAGGAAGAGTTGAACTGGTTCTCCCAAAGTTAGGGAAAGAGCTAGGGCACAAATTTACAAACACAGAGACAATGGCAATTTGTATTTATGGGAAAAACTACTCACTCACATCTAAAACACTAACCATGCTGGGAACTGGAAAACCTGAACCGAGAGAAAATGACATCCAATTCACTAGTAAAACAGCTTCATGGATGCAGCTTTGGCAAAGCTCAGTTTCCAAAAGAAAAAATTCTCACAAATTCCATGAATGGCCATTTGGTGAGTTGATCACTGAGAGAATTGAGTTTCAGCCAATTTAGCCTGTGTCTGACTGGTTTGGGAAAGAGGACAGAAACCATGACTCAGTTCTGGGTGGAGGGCTCAGCACCCCAGCCCCTCTCTCTTCCTGGAGCCTCAGGTGAGGGCCAGGGTCTAGGGCCAGTGACCAGGATGGGGATGACCCCGAGTCCTTTGAATTCAATCAGCCGAAGACAGAGAAAGCAGGCCATGAAGAAAGGGGCTTTGTCAAGGTGGAAGCACAAATTATGTTTTGGACGTCATTCTCACCTCTAACAGCCATGGCCACACCTCCTCCAGGCAGCCTCCCCTGACCAGCTGGGCCTGACCCCCAGCGGGGAGAGCACTGAGCTAGAACCAGGAGGGCTAGTTCTAGTCTTCTGACTACCTGGCTGGACTGGGGAAGGATGTATTTTCCCATCTGTGAAATGGGAATAATAATATGACACAATTCTAAAAAAACTTTTCTTTCCTTCCTTCCTTCCTTCCTTCCTTCCTTCCTTCCTTCCTTCCTTCCTTCCTTCCTTCCTTCCTTCCTTCCTTCCTTCCTTCCTTCCTCCCTTCCTCCCTCCCTCCCTCCCTCCCTCCCTTCCTCACTCACTCATTTATTCCACATAAAGGGAAATGCTTGAAGACTGAGGCAGCAGGGAGAAGCTTGGATTCCCTAAGACAGGGGTGGAAGACAGTTATGGTGGGCAGGTTCTACAGCCAGTATTTCCCACAGTCCTCCAGAGGTGGCTATGCTTTTGACTCTTGACCACAGGGAGTAGGAAAATGGCTGAACCCTAAGAACCACACGTTGGGGCTCACAGTGAAGGAGCCCTGCCCACTTTGACTCAGATGAGCAAGGCCAAGCAAAGACCAGTGGCCTAGGGCATGAGTATCTCAGCATCTCAGAGTCCCTTCCCTGGTGTTTTGAACCCATTTCATTTCCACGCCATCCCATCACCCCTCAGACTGGGTTGGAAGGCTAGGGAGGAAGAGACGATGTCACCCAACCAGATCTGAGAAGAACTTCCAGCTGGTAGGTGGGCATGAGCCAGTCTAAGCTGGTTTAGAGCAAATAAACACTGCAGCTTTTACACCTGCTGGTCTCAGATGAGTTCTTGCCAGTACCCAGTGTAGAATATCATCTATTATCTGGCCTAGAAAATTTTCAGCATGTCTAAGGGCTCTAGATGTTGTCTTGGACACTTCCGTGGAGTTTCTGCATAAAGTTTTATTTGAAGAATAGTTCTGCTGCTACAAAAAGGAAAATTCAAAAAACTCTTCTGCTTTAGAGTGAGGAATTTTGGCCACAGAAAAGAGAATAGACTTGTCTGGGGGAAGCAGAGACACACACTTATGTCTCCAGACCCCTTGCCGCCAGCTCCCCAACCAGGGCTTGTCCCCTCCCACCCCAATCAAAGAGGGCTTCCTGGAGAAAGGGGACTGGATGCTTCAACCCTTCCTCTCCTCTCCTTCAGCTTGTACTCCCAAGTATGCCAGTAAAGCCAGCCCACTCACTGATGGGTCCAGAATGAGGTAGTCTCGTTGGTCATGTTATCTGTCGTCTTCATCTTTCAACCCCTCCCCCCTTTTTCTGATACCAGCACCCCAATTTTTCTCTGGGGAACTATCCCTCCCCCACCCTCGGTTCAGGCCATCGGCGAGGCGCCCCCCACCCCGTCTCCAGGGTGGGAATATGCCCCCCACCCAGGCATCAGAATAGCCACCGTCCAGCCACTATGATAGGTTTGGGGATAGGAATGTGATCTTGCTGAGCCAATGAGGGTTGTCCAGGCATTGGGCGGGGGGCCACTGGGAAAGGTGCTCTCTTTTCTGATATCTGCTTCTGGTGGCCATCTTTGCCACCCTGAAGTGGGTCTGTCTGGGACGAAGCCCCCAGGGTGGGATGCTATGCTGGGAGGGAGTGGAAAGTGGCCGCTGCTTTTGGTGGAGACTCTTGGATCAGCTGTGCTTCAAGCCGACCATCCCCCTTTCAGTGATTTATGACGAAATATTCCCTTTTGTTCATAAGCTTGTGTGCATTGGGTTTTCTGTCACTTATAACCCTACAAATATAGAAGCCCCAGCTCTGTGTGGAGGAAACTATTTCTGGGTCTAGAAAGAATGGGCCCAGGAATTAGGTCAGAGGACTTACCTATGAGATCGAGGAAGGAGAGGCTGATGAAGAGGTTGGTGGCCCAGTTGAAGCTGTTGCAGAAGGCGAAGGCTCTCCCTCGGATCTCCACGGGGTAGATCTCACTGAGGACAAGCCAGGTCACTAGGACGGGAGAGCAGGAGGGCTCCTGGGCTGGGGCTGGGACCTGGGGGCTGGCACCAGTGGGTCAAGCAGGCAGCCTCCCAACGACGTGATTCAGGCCGAATGTCAGGCTCTTGCCACCAAATTCTCCCCAGCTGCTTCCCCAACACCGTAGTGAGGATCCCTGCAGGGTGACCAACGGCCTCAGTTTGCCCGAGACTAGAGGTTTCCTGGGACACAAGACCTTCAGTGCCAAGACCAGGACAGTCCTGGGCAAACTGGGATGGTTGGTTTTCACCCTATTCAGTAAATCCCTTTCAGTAAGCTCTTTTAATTGAGCTATCCAGGGGCAGATCCAGGATTTACGAGGCCTAAGGCTTAAATGATTTGGGGGCCATTAAAATAAATTACAAACATCAAGTTAGGCCCTAGCCTAACTAGCCCTGGGAGGAGCCCTGAAGTTTCATGGTCAATTCACCTCTAGTGTCCCGCTGAGAGAGATCCTGAATGGAATTTCCCACTAAGATGGGTAGAAGGTTCCAGAGTCACCTGCATGAAGACTCCACTCACCTGGTCCAAATCCAAAGGAGAAAGCGCTCACAAAGACCATCATGCAGACCAGCGCCGTCCAGCGCAGTGGTGCGTGCTCTGGGGTGGGCACAGTGGGAGCTGGCAAGGCAGTGCTCATGGCTGGCAGGGGAGGGGCTGAGGGTTCTCCAGCTCCAGGATGCAGCCTGGTTTTCTTAGCAGCTGACAAGACTGGCTCCCTTTGGTTCTCACTGGTTCTCGGCATTGGAGGTGGAGCTGAGCCCTCTAGCAGGCCAGAGTCTCCAGGGAGGCCTGTCTGCCTGGTGGCATTGGGCATGGCCAGGCAGCTTGGGCCTGAGCCCATGGGCACAGCAAAGCTGATGAGGCCTATACCACTGACTGACAGGGCCATGAGAGCACAGCCAGCTAACAACAGGGCCCTGCGACCCACGCGGTCCACCAGCCCCATGGCGATGAGGGTAGCTGCTACCTTCACTACACCAAGCCCCACAGAGGCCAGGATGGCCGAGTATCCCCCATGGAAGCCAACTGAGTGGAAGACAGTGGAGGCATAGTATAGCACATTGGGCTGCCCCGTTAGCTGCTGGAAAAGCACCAGCCCCAGTCCCACTGTGGTCCGGCCTCGCATGTTATTCCGTGCCCTGAAGAGGTCCAGAAAGGAGTACCGTGGCCTCCCCAGGCCCAGCTTGGTGACCTCGCCTCCCTGAAGTGGGATGAGGTCCTTGTGGGCTGTAGTCTCATCTGAACTAGCAGGGAGGAAGAGTAGACTGAGGGATTGCAGGAGAGCAGGCGCGACCGCCCATCCAAACATATGCCTCCATCCCCAGGCGGCACCGGCCAGTGCGTAGTTGAGGGTGTAGGAGAGCAGGATTCCCACGGTGATGCCTGCCTCATAGAGGGACACCAGCACTCCCCTCTGCTGTGGCCCCACCAGCTCGGACACGTAGATACAGCAGGCCATGGAGGAGAGGGAGATGCCAAAGCCAACTGCTAAGCGGCCCAGTACCAACCAGACCAGGGAGCCAGCCAGGCCCAGGCTCAGGCTGCCTGCCAACAGCACCAAGTTGCTCCCGAGTATGGCTTGTTTCCTGCCATAGCGGTCAATGAAGAAGCCCCCAACCAGGGAGGCAAGGAGAGCGCCCAGGAGCAGGCTGCCCACCAGGAGCTCCTGCTCTGAGCAGCTTAGCCCAAAGTCAAGCTGCAGTGGTAACAGGGCACCCGATATGACTGCCAGTTCATAACCAAAGGCCAGGCCACCCAGCAAAGATACAGAGGCACACAGGGGCAGGACAGGTGGGGGGCAACCTGGAAAACAAAAGTCAAAGAGACAGAGTTCAGAATGGTTCCTTGCCAGAGCATCTATCCACCCAACTTCCCCTCCGTCTCTCATTCCCTCCATTTATCTATCCATCTACTCCATCTATTTACGCATCCATTTGTCCATCCATCCATCCATCCACATATTCATCCATCTATCTGTCCATTACTTACCCCTGCCATCCATCTATCCACAAATCCATCCATTCATCCACCTGTCTTTGTATTCCAACCCTTTGTATACCCATCCACACACCCATTCCTCCAACCAAATTTATTTATCTGGCATCTACAATATGCCAAGTTGAGTTGGCCTATGTAAATTACAATTAAAAAGCTCCAAATTAATATACCAGATAACAGAATTTCCAGATTCACTTAATGAACTTGCAACTTCTCCATCTTTGTTGAGAGTACCCTTAAAACGTATGCTTTCTTAGTTTGGGTGGGAGAAGAAACTATATTTATTTTGTTAATTGAGGAACTTGTAGGAGTCCCAAGTCATTTTTATATGCATGGCAATGAGGAAAGGAAAATGCATTAGATATTATATTAGGAAACTAAGGTTCTTTTCTGTTTTGACAACTAACTTGCTATGTGACCCTAGGCCAGTCTCTTTCCCTTTCTGGGCTGTGGGAGCTAGTCTTTAATAATGACTCCCAATGAACCATGTCTCTTGGTGTTTATTCCCTTATGTGGTCTCCTCTCACACTGACTCTGTGTAGCTCCGTAACTAGTTTTAACCACCAAAATATGGCTGAAGTGACACTGTGCCAGTTCTATGCCTAAGATTTGAGCAGTTTCCACTTTTATGTTTTTTGGGGAGCCCTAAGCCACCATGTAAAAAGTCTGGCGACCCTGCCACATGGAGAAAACATGGGTAGAAACCCTTAAACAATAAAGACAGGGAGAGGCTCAGCCATCCCAGCATTCTATATGGGCCTCCAGATGATTCCAACTGTAGCTGCCATGTGACTGCAGTTTCATCAGAGATCTGAAGTGGTAGCAGCAGAAGAACCACCCAACTGAGCCCATTCAACCCAGAGAACCATTGTAGATAGTAAAATCTTTCTTATTAGAGATGACTGTAAATTTGGGGGTGTTTTGTTACACAACAATGGACAACTGAAATATGAAATGTTACTAGATCAGTCTCTTCCAAAAGGATCATAACACATTGATAAAAGATCTTTTTTGACCTCTATTTTTAAAATACCAATAGACAAAGTAACCATACAAACATGTTTTTTCCTTTAAGGTGGAATAGTTAGAGATTTCTGAGTGCATGATGAGCAAGCAAGAAGGACAGTTAGTGGAAATCAGAAGAATCCATGACCCATCTGTTTCGTTACTTAGGAAACACTATACCGCATGATGGTTCAGATCTCTGCATCTTAAATTGTGGGGCTTTTAGTCCTAGATATCCAAGTGGGCCATTGGTTAAAGATGAGAAATAAAAAGATAAATATTTATAATGAGATGGCAAATAATTATAATAACAAATAAATGAGGAGCTCAAAAATAATAATTCTGCAAAATCCTCCCTAAGTCCAAAGAAATCAGTGCTTTACAACTCCCATTTTATCATTTAAACTAATGATGAAGGGAGAAAATCCTAGGCTGAATGTGAGAATGTGAAAGGTTTGTGTCTTGTTTTGCATTTGTTTTGGTAGCTTTGTTTTCTTTTCATTTGCTTCTTCCTCTCTCCACCTCACCCCAGCCCTAAGAATTACAGTTACCTGAGAGTTCTGGTTATTAAGGATATTCTCGAACTTCTCTGTTACTTGTTTGTGGATAGCTTTCCTCAGCTGCATCTAGTTATTACCCTAGATCTCTCAGTCTCACTTTGCTCGTATGTAAAATGGGGACAGTAATACCCACCCTGCTTGCTTCCAGAGCTGATGGGAAGATGAAATCTATGAAAAGGTTCCATAAATGCTGCTCTAAGTTGTTATACGACCTGCTGGTGTGGACAGCTCAGCACAGTGGAAGGCAAGGAGGACTCGGACTGAAAAGACAGCATTCTAGTCTCAGCACCGCCACTTGCTCTGTGTGACCTTTTGGGCAAGTCACTTCTCCTTGAACTTCAGTTTCCTCATCTATAAAATGGGTCTACTATATCCTTTCTCATTGGCTCTTGGAAGAGTGCAGTAGAGAAAGATTACGGGCACATAGGAAGTGTGCTCAAGGAGAACTCCTATGAGGGTACTTCAAAAAGTTTATGGAAAAATAGAACTGAAAGATTATATGAATATTTCCATGAACTTTTTGAAGTATGCTTGTATTGCTACCTGCTCCTTCTGCTATTTCTAGACTTGGTTAAGAAAACACAAGCTTGGTGTCATCTCTGGCTTCCCTTCAAAGCTCACCTCTGCAACAGCTCGCACTAAGAGTCTAAGAGGAAGAAGATGCTGACTTTATTTCATTCTTTTCTGCAGATTTGGGATAGGAACGTGCCAAATAGCAAAGCCTGTTTTTTCCTGGTATTCCACACAAGCTTTTATTAACCATGCATTTTTCATTCAGAGAGACAAAAAGACAGCAAAAACAACATCAACACACACACACACACACACACACACACACACACATCCCACATACACACACCCCAAGAAGGAATAAAATGGAGATAACCACGTATTTGGAATTAGATGAGAATAAAAGGGCCACATAAAAACTGTGAGATGTGGTCAAAGAGATAATCAGGTGAAAATTATGACTTTTTATCAGAACCCCCCACCAAAACCTGAAAATAAATTAATTAAGCCTTTGAATGAAGAAGCTAGGAAAATTACAACAAAATGAACCTAAGGAGCAAGTGGAATTAATGAATATAAAAGCAGATGTTAATGAAATGGGGGGAAAAAAACCCCAACACCTGGATAGTTAATCACTAAAACTCAAGTTGGTTCTCTGATGTGACTAAGAAAACAAATAATGTTTTGGCAAGTATGATCCTGGAGAAAGACAGAAATACAAACAACATCCGGAATGAAAAAGGGGCCATAAGTAGATACAGGGGAAAGAGAAAATCAGGGCATTTTCAACAGTTTGTGGCAGGAATAGCAGCTGTAGTTAGATTTAGACTTTTTCTACACCCATCATCTCCCTCTCCTGCTTCTGAAACACACTCACCCCAGAGGTGCCTATGTTTAGTCATGTGACAGTAAGCTCTTCCTCCTGCACAGAGTCCTGCCGGGAGTCCCCACATTTTCAAACCACTTTAACCCAAAAGGTTACCTCTGTAATCATTTGTTATGCATCTCTTCTTAAAGCAGATGCTTTTAAGTTCAGTTAGAGTTTTTGCTTTAAAAAGGTGAACTCATTCACATTTATTGCAATTACTGATACGCTTGAATTTGCTTCTGCCATTTATTTGTGTATCTTCTGCTTACTGTGTTATCAAGATATTTCTTTTTCCCCCCATTTCTGCTTTTGATGGATCAATTAAGGTGTTTTTTAAATTTGTTTGTTCCATTTTCTCCCCACTGATTTGAATGTTATACATTCTATTTCCTTTCTTCTTAGAGCAGCACTGTCTAGTGGAATTTTCTGCAATGATAGAAATTTCTGTATCTATGCTGTCTGATATGGTAGTCACTAGCCACATGTGCATACTAAGTTAATGTGGCTAATGTGATGAAGGAACTGAATTCTAAATTTTATTTAATTTTAATTAATTTACATATAAAAAATGGCCACATGTAGCCAGTGGCTACCATATCAACAGTGCAATTGAACAGGCTACTCTGAATTTTTAATTAACACACTTAAACTTTTATATTTCTGAAAGTAGCAGTATCAATCTCACCTCGGACCCAATGAGAATGTTCATAATACTATAGCCAGATTTATTTAGTGTTTTCTCTGAACCGGGAACTGCTTTGAGTACTAAGTTTATTTTTTATCTATTTATTTATTTTTAAATTTTATTTTGTCGATATACATTATGGTTGACTATTGTTGCCCCTTACCAAAACCTCCCTCCCTCCTCCCTCTCCTCCCTCCCCCCCAACAATGTCCTTTCTGTTTGCTTGTAGTATCAACTTCAAGTAATTGTAGTTTTCTTTTTGTGTGTGTGTGGGTGTGAATTTATATATTAATTTTTAGCTCCCACCAATAAGTGAGAACATGTGGTATTTCTCTTTCTGTGCCTGACTCATTTCACTTAATATAATTCTCTCAAGGTCCATCCATGTTGTCGCAAATGGCAGTATTTCATTCGTTTTTATAGCTGAGTAGTATTCCATTGTGTAGATGTACCACATTTTCCGTATCCACTCATCCGATGATAGACATTTGGCCTGGTTCCAACTCTTGGCTATTGTAAAGAGTGCTGCGATGAACATTGGGGAACAGGTATACCTTCGACTTGATGATTTCCATTCCTCTGGGTATATTCCCAACAGTGGGATAGCTGGGTCATATGGTAGATCTATCTGCAATTGTTTGAGGAACCTCCATATCATTTTCCATAGAGGCTGCACCATTTTGCAGTCCCACCAACTATGTATGGGAGTTGCTTTTTCTCCGCAACCTTGCCAGCATTTATCATTCAGAGTCTTTTGGATTTTAGCCATCCTAACTGGGGTTAGATGGTATCTCAGTGTGATTTTGATTTGCATTTCCCGGATGCTGAGTGATGTTGAGCATTTTTTCATATGTCTGTTGGCCATTTGGATATCTTCCTTACATAAATGCCTACTTAGCTCTTTTGCCCATTTTTTAATTGGGTTGCTTGTTTTTTTCTTGTAAAGTTGTTTGAGTTCCTTATATATTCTGGATATTAATCCTTTGTCAGATGTATATTTTGCAAATATTTTCTCCCACTCTGTTGGTTGTCTTTTAACTCTGTTAATTGTTTCTTTTGCTGTGCAGAAGCTTTTTAGTTTGATATAATCCCATTTGTTTATTTTTCCTTTGGTTGCCCGTGCTTTTGGGGTTGTATTCATGAAGTCTGTATCCAGTCCTATTTCCTGAAGTGTTTCTCCTATGTTTTCTTTAAGAAGTTTTATTGTTTCAGGGTGTATATTTAAATCCTTAATCCATTTTGAGTTGATTTTAGTATATGGTAAGAGGTATGGGTCTAGTTGAGTACTAAGTTTAATAACTCATTTAATTCTCACCACAACTTTATGAGTAGGCTTTTGTATTATTTATAAATGAATAAGCTGATAGAGCAGTAAAATGACTTGCCAAGGTCAAAAGGTGTAGGCAGCTGAGCCTAATTCAAAGCCAGGCAGTCTGGCTCCACAGGCTGTACTCTAACAGATCCATTGTTAAACCTCGGTGTAATATGATTTCTCTCTGTTTTCTCCAACTCCTGCCTCTTCCAGATCTGTTAGGCAATTTTTGTGCAGAGGGAGGAGTTTCATAGGTGGAGGAATCATCCCCCCTCTTTCTGCTCACCCTTCTCCCCTTCTACCCCTGGCCCAGAATAGCCCCCTACCATTCCCTGGCTGGCCTTGTCCTTCTTGTTCCTGACCATGCCAGAAAACCTCCTGGAAGATTATCCTGCTCTGTCTTCACCTCCCTTTGCCCCACCTTCCCCAGTTCCTGGGGTTTATTCCCAGAAAGGAAGGTTCTCCCTGGCCATGTGACGCAATCGAGTTGAAAGCACAGAATTTGTATGCCATTTCCTGGTTACCTCTTGAAGTGAAAGGAACTCAGCCAAAGGGTTCAGAGGCCAAGTTGACTGTCCACAGGATTCGCTGGAAAACACATCAGTGCAGACACAGATTGTGGTGGTGAGAGGAAAACAACAAAAATAAAAGTATTTCACTTTTTAGTGAAATAGTAATAATAACAGGTACCATTTACGGAGTACCTCTTCTGTGCAAAGACTTTCTGTGCAATGCCTTCTCTCGAGTCATCCTCATAACAACCTCAGGTGGTCTTGGTACAATTACCCCACTTTACAGATGGGGAAACTAAGGCTCAGAGTGTTCTCACAGCTAGGAATCAACAGGATCAGGACAGAGATGCTGACCTGCCTGACTCCCAAACTCATGTACTCAGGAGTTTTGCTTCACTGATCTTCAAGCAAGAAGAGCTGATAGGTGGGCTGGGACAGAGAGCAGGTGTACAGGGGTCAGAAGTGCAGGGGAAAGAAAGCTCTCAGGAAAATGCCAAGTGACAGCATGATGAAGTGGTACTGTCCTAAGGAGCTATAAAGGACAGCTCCAAAGGAGTCGGGCTGTTAGAAAGACTGGGGAAGAACACTCCCTTCCTTAAGCTTCCCATGGCTCCTACCAGGCTCTGGCCACACTTCAGAATCAGAACTGAGCCTCAGTTCTCTCCGTTTGTCATGGTCTCATTGCCGCCTCTCACTGGGCACCGGCCACACTGGCCTCCTTGCTGTTCCTCTTACTCCAAGCACATCCTGACTCAGGGCTTGGCTCGGGCTGTCCCCTCTGCCTGGGAAGCCCTCCCCCTCCATGCCAGTGGCCCCACCCTTCGTTCTCTTGGGTCTTTGCTCAAACATCCCCTTCTCAGTGAGGCCCACCCTAGCCCTCTACCTAAGATCACAACCTTTGCAATAGCACCGAGCACTTCGTATTCCTTTCCCTGCTTGTTTTTCTCTGTGGTGCTTATCACCATCCCAGAGAACTATGTATTTTACATACTTATGGGTCTCCCTGACCAGAATGTCAGCCCCAAGGGAACAGCGCTTGTTGGTTTATTCTCAGCGGTCTCCCTGATGCCAGCTGGGAGACCTGGACAGACCTGGCATATAGTAGGCATTCAATAAATATTTGTGGAACAAATGAATGATCAAATGAATGAATGAATGAACAAATGAATGAACAAACAAACAAACTCTGGAGATATAGGGTATGCAGAAAGGATCTCAGCTCTTGAGCATTTGAGGAGGTCCAGGCCCCAGAAGTGGTCATGGACAGGAAGTAAAGCCGTGTCCCCAAATTAGGACAGCTTGGCCTGGATCTAACAACTGCTCTCCATTTCTATTAATTATCTGTCCAAATATAGGTTGTACGTGAAGATGTCTCACACTTGAGGAAATCCCTTAATCCTCTAAGCCACTCACAGTGGAGGACAGAGTTTCCCGGGGAGAGAGTCAGGGGCAGGGGGAGAGAAGAGAACCCACGTTTAGGATGCAAGTAGCACCAGCTGCAAGTCCCAGGGTGCCTTCTGTTGGTGACACTAGAACAGCTTCTCAACCAGAAGTCACAATGCATTGGGTCCCTTCTGCACCACCGATTTGCCATGGCTTCCATTGAAGCTCCAGGGAGAAGCTGGGAGAAACTGAACTGTACAAATATCCTCCCCCAGAGGGCAGGCTTCCAAATGTTCCAGCAACAGCAATTATAGCTAATACCTAGAGCACTTGCTGTAGCCAGCCACTCTTCCTGTATCAACTGGCTTAATCCCTATGACAGCCCTATGACACAGGCACTATTGTCATTCCCACTTTATAGATAAAACAACTGAGGCACAGAGAGGTGAACACATTTGCCCAAGGTGACCCAAGTTAGTAAACGACAGACCAGGGATTTGAGCTTGGGCAGTCTGACTCCAGAATCCCAACGTTGGGTGTAATAAAAAATAAAAACTCAAATTAACTGCCCGTTTATCATGTACAGGTGGTGAACTGAGCACTTTAAGTTCATTTTCTCACATCATTCTCATGGCTGCCCTGTGATAAGGGTATTTTAGAGTGATGATTTGAAGGTCAGAGAAGTTAACAGACTGCCTCAGGTCATGACAAAATGAGAGAACTGAGGCTCAGTTCTGTTTCTAAAGTCTATATAGAGCCCAATCCCTGGACTGTGCTATGAAGAGAGTAGCCTGGGAACTCTGGGGAGGACACAGACTAGTGGCAGTTATTTTGTCCCTGCCCTCCCACTTCCAACCCTGGCTCTGCCCACAATAGATGTTCAGTAAGCAGATGCTGAATTAACTTAGGAGGGACAGAAGGGACAGGAGGGGCAGGAGCAAGGGGCCAGGGCCAAGATGAGCATCCTTGGGAGAACCTTGACCTCTCTGGGCCTTAGTTTTGCTCAGGCTCCAGCTCTGGGGAATGTGCCATGGAGGTTAAGAGGATGAACTCTGAAGTCAGAGTTGGAGTTGGTCACCAGTTGTGTCATTGCTCTGTGCAAAAGAGGCTGGGTAGTAAAGTGGTTAGGAATGCAGACTGAAGCCAGATTGTTGGGGTTCCATCCTAGTTTCTCCTCTCTATAGCTGTGTGTGACCTTGGGGAACTCACTTAACCTCTCTGAGCCTCCCCATCTACAAATAGGATAACAATATCTACGTACATGCCTCGCTCTTGCATAGCCAGTGCTAGCTATTATGAGTCTCCACAGAACAACCCAGAGAGAGCTTTTAAAAGATAATTCAGGTCATGTTTTAGTCCGTTTTGTGTTGCTATAACAGAATTACCTGAGACGGGATAATTTATAAAGAAGAGAGGTTTATTTGGCTTACGATTCTGGGACAGCTGGGTCTGGCATGGACCTCAGGCTGCTTCTACTCATGGCGGAAAGTGGCAGGCAGCTGTGGGCACCAGCAGATCACATGGCGAGAGAGGAAGCAAGAGAGAGAGAAGAGGTGCCAGGGTCCTATAAACAACAAGCTGTTGCGGGAACTAATAGAGTGAGAACTCACTCATTACTCCTCCCTCCCCCAGGGAGAGCCTCAATCCATTCAAAAGGGATCCGCCCCCATGACTCAATCAGTTTCCAACACTGCCACATTGGAGATCAAATTTCCACATGAGTTTTGGAGGGGACAACACATCCAAACTCCATCATTCCACCCCCGGCCCCCCAAAACTCATGTCACTCTCACATACAAAATACAATCATTCTATCCCAACAGTTCCAAAAGTCTTAGCTTGCTCCAGCACCAACTTAAAAGTCCAAAGTCCAAAGTCTCATCTGAGACCAAAAACAAAAGTCCTTCCAGCTGTGAACCTGAAAAACAAAACCAAACTTATCTACTGCCAAGATACAATGGTGGAACAGGCACTGGGCATACATTCCCATTCCAAAAGGGAGGAATAGGCCAGAAGAAAAGAAAAACGGGCCCCAAACAAGTCTGAAACCCAGCAGGGCAGACATTATGTCTTAAAGCTCAAAAATAATGTTCTTTGACTCCAAGTCCTGCATCCTGGGCACAATTGGACATCTGGGCCCCCAAAGCATCAGGCAGCCTTTTTCCCACAGCTCTGCCAGAAACAGACCACTAGGCCACGCTGGTGTCTGTGGCTTTTCCAGGCCTGCGTTGCACATTACCAGTGGCCCCGAAATTCTGGGGTCCTGGTGGCAGCCCTGCTGCCTTGGCTCTACTAGACATTTCCCTGGTGGGGGCTCTGACCCTACTTTCCTGCTTGGCATTGGTCTAGTAGATTTCCTCTGGAGTGGCTCCACCCCTGCAGCAGGTCTCTGCCTGGGACCCCAGACTTTTCCATACATACTTTGAGATCTGGGTGGAGGCTCCCAAGCCTTCCTACCTCTGGCATTCTGTAAGCCTGCAGACCTAACACCATATGGATACCTCCAAGACTTCCAGCTTGTATTTTCAAAAGATGCAGGTCCAGCCACACCTGGGACCAATTTAGCCACAGCTGAAGCAGCCAAAGCAGCTGGGGTGCTGGTGCTGGAAGCAACTTCTCGAGGTGGCCCTGGGCAGTGAGCCCATGGAGGGTGCCTCGGGACTGTTCCCCAAGACCATTCTGTCTCCCTAGGCCTTTGGGACTGAAATGGAAGGGTTGGCCCCAGAGGCTTCTGCAATGCCTTCAGGGCCCTTTTCTCCTTCTCTTGATAATCCCTTTCCTTTGTACTAATCTTCTGAGCTAATGGTCACCAGGCTGCACCATTGCATGCTCTCTGCTCTTCTACCACATGGCCAGGCTGCAAATTTTCCAAATCTTTACGCTCTGCTCCCTTTTTAAATTCTGGCTTTACATCATACCTTTTCTGCCATAACTCAGCATAGGCTGTTAGAAATAACCATGCAGCTTCCTTAATGCTTTGCTGCTTGGAAATTTCTTCTGCCAGATACTCTGGTTCACAAGTCTTAAGTCCCACCTTCCACAAAGTCCAAGGGCATGGACACAATGCTGCCAAATTCCTTGCTATGGAATAGCAAGGGTGATCTTTGTCCCAATTCCTGATAAGTTCCTCATTTCTATCTGAGACCTCATCATCCACATGGTCTTTACTGTCTACGTTTCTATCAACATTCTGGTCACAGCCATTTAACCAGTCTCTAAAATCTTCCAAACTTTCCCTCATCTTTTTCTCTTCTTCTAAGTCCTCCAAACTTCTCCAACATTTGCCCATTACCCAGTTCCTGAAAGAAGTGAGCCAAGATGCCGGGTACCATTCAAGCTTTATTAAAGAAAGAAATCTGCCGCGCTGTGCTCAGAGTGGCAGGCAGCCCAGGGCCACCCTGAAAAGGGGACAGCACCAGGCATTGGGGTGGTAGAGCTTATATAGTGCGCCAAGGGCTGGCTGATACCATCAAAGAGGGTCATTATGCTAATATGGATCAGGGTAGAGAACTGCATCCTTGCAGAAGCAAAATGCGTTTCAGTTTAAGTCAGAAGGCTTCTCATAAAGGGAAGCGGGGAGGGGAGGGGAGGAAGTGGGCAGTGCCATTTTATACTTGGGCTTGTCTAAAGTGGTGCTGGTTATGCTGCAGATCTATTAGTTCCAAAGCTGCATTCACATTTTCAAGTATCTGTATAGCAACACCCCACTCCTCGGTACCAATTTTCTGTTTTAGTCCGTTTTGTGTTGCTATAACAGAATTACCTGAAACGGGGTAATTTATAAAGAAGAGAGCGTTATTTGGCTTACGATTCTGGGACAGCTGCATCTGGCATGGGCCTCAGGCTGCTTCTACTTATGGCAGAAAGTGGCAGGCAGCCGGTGGGTACAAGCAGATCACATGGTGAGAGGAAGCAAGAGAGAGAGAGAAGAGGTGCCAGGGTCCTATAAACAACAAGCTGTTGTGGGAACTAATAGAGTGAGAACTCACTCATTACTCCTCCCTTCCTCAGGGAGAGCATTAATCCATTCATGAGGGATCTGCCCCCCTGACTCAGTCAGTTTCCAACACTGCCACATTGGAGATCAAATTTCCACATGCGGGCTGAGCCCGTGGCGCACTCGGTAGCGTGCTGCGCTAGCAGCGCGGCGACGCTCCCGCCGCCGCGGGTTCAGATCCTATATAAGGATGATCGGTGCACTCCCTGGCTGAGCGCCGGTCACCGGAAAAAAAAAAAAAAAAAAAAAATTTCCACATGAGTTTTGGAGGGGACAATACATCCAAACTCCATCAGGTCACATCCCCCACTCCTGCCTAAAACCCTTCTTCAGCTTCCCATGTCATTTGGAATAAAATCCATACTTCTCACCTACAGAGCCCTGCATGATCTGACCCCCTGTTCACCTCTGTGATATCCCTTTGAACCCTCTCCCCTTGCCCACTGTGCCCCAGCCACAGGCCTGGACCATGCCAGCTCACTCCCGCCCCAGGGCCTTTGCACCTGCTGTTCCTGCCACCTGGAAAATCTTCCCCCAGATCCCATCAAGGCCCTCTTCTGAGTAAGGTCTCAGCTCCAGTGCTTCCTACCCCGGGAGGCCCACCCTGCCCACCTACCTAGGATCCTCATCCCTCCGCATTCACACCACCTCATTTCATGTGTCCCACAGCACCCCTCCTCTCTCTGACAGGACTCGTTTATCCAGCTCCTCAACCAGAATGTCAGCTCCATGAGAGCAGATTGTTGTCTATTTTGTCCACTGCTGAATCCTCAAGCCCTACACCTACACATAGTAGGTGCTCACTAAAGAATGACCTAATGACCCATTGAGCCTTCTGAATCCAGAGAGAAAAGTAGAAACCTCAGTCCTGTGTGGCAACAAAGAAATCCCTTACTCTCTTCCCCCTGCCCCAGTTCTGTATCGGCATCTCCTGCTCTGTCTCCCCTCCACTGAATCACGCTGAGAGCAGGGGGGTTGTCTGTTTTGTGCAGGGCGGTATCCCCAGGCCCAGAACAGTGGCGAGCGGACAACAGCGCTCAGCGACTTGATTCATGACTTTGATTCCTAGAGGGCCCGAGAGAGCATTCATAGGAGCGTTCATATCGAGGAAGGAGCGCTCTTGAGCGACTTTTCCCGGGCAGAAAGGCGGATGGAAGGAAGCGCGTCAAGCCCGTTGCCAGCCCCAGCCAGGCCTGCTGTCCGGGCGGCATCCGGCTGGCGGGTCGGGGCGCTGCGGGGGAGGGCGGAGGGGCGCGCTTTCACCGGCTCGCGGGGACCGTGTGGACACCCCGGAGGTGGCCGGGCACCCGGTGGCAAAGCCCGATCGGGACTTACCCATGGCGAGCGGGACTCCGCGGCGTGCTGGGGGCACTAGGGGACCGGGCGCGCAGTCCCCGGGCCGCGCGATAAACTTTCCGTCCCGCCTCCGGCCTCTGTCCCTCCCTCCCCACCCTACCGCAGCGCAGCCGCCGCCTCCGCCACGTCGGCCAGCCCAGGCCCGGGTGCCTGGAGGCGTGACGGAGGGGACCTGAGGACCTCCTCGGCCTGTCCGGTTTTCCCGCCCGTCGTCATCTCCGGGGGACCCCCGTTCGCTGTCCCCCACCGGTAATCTTCCCCTGGGGCAGGCCGGTCCCCTGGCCTCTTCGCAGGAGGAAATTCCCCAGTCACCGCGGTCCGCTCGTGTCTGGCCTCCCCAGCGTGTGTACACAAGCGCGTCCACACTGACGGAGACACGCAGGCACACACACTTGAGCCGCTCGGACACTCTCCCGTGCATGCGCCATCCTTCCTTACACACCTAGGTTTGAGCACCCACCATGTGCCAGGCACTGTGCTAGGCTTGGGGTGGGCTGGAGAAAAGAGAAGGGCGTTTTGTTCTTATGGAGTTTCCATTCCAGTGGAGAAGATGAAAAATGAATAACGGAAGGAGCCCGAGAAATGCAGAGCCAGCTAGTGACAAAGGCTACGCAGAGAACTGAAGGAGGGTGACATGTTAGGCAGGCGGAGGTTGCTGCTTTATCTGGTCGGTCTGAGGAGGGGATATTTGAGCTGAGACCTGACATTCCAGGCAGAGGGAACAGCAAAGGCCAAGGCCCAGAGGTAGGAACAAGCTCGGGGGGTACAAAGAAGAACAGAAGTGAAGCCAGAGTATCTGGAGCATAAGAGTAGACAGGGAAAGGGGGCCCACGGAGGGGCTGGCAAGGGCCGGATCTCTTAGGGCCTTGGGAGGCCAGGGTCAGACTGTGGGTTTTATCTCAATTGACATGAGAAAGAACTGGGAGTTCTAACAGGTTAGAGGAGCAAGGATGGGAACAGGGAAACTACTTGGGAGGCTGTTGCAAGGTGAGAGATGCAGTTGGTTTGGGCTCAGGTGATAGTGGGCATGGAGGAAAATAGGCACACCAAAGATAAACTCAGGAAGGATTTACAGACTGGAAGACAAGTGCGCGGAGCTGGGAAAGGAGCCTAGGGTTCTGTTTTGGCCCTGTGATGTTTAAGGTACGCATTAGGCATCCATGTGGAAATAGGTGGGCAGTTGGATACCATCATTCTGGCATGGAGAAGAGCCCAAGGAGTTCTCTTGGCCATTGCCACATGACAATTCCTCCTCCATCTGTGAATATCTGGAATTATCAACAGGAGACCTGTACAGCAAGGCCTGGGCCGATCCCTTCCTTTGAGATCATCTATAGAAGTTATATGATGGGAAAGGGCATGGTGTTCTTGGTCTCTATGGCTCGCATTAAATTGTGAAGATGTTTGCATGCTTGCATGTCCTATCTCTTCCAGAGAATAGAGAATCCCACCTCATTTGTCACTCCCAAAGGAGAAAGGACAAGTTTTAATTGAATGGTGTGGGAGGCATCTTCAAAAATGGCTCCCAATGATCCCTGCCTCCTGGTATTCATGCCCTAGGGTCATCCCCTTCCCTTGAAGGTGACTCCCTAGTGACTCACTTCTAATAAATAGAATACAAGCAAAGTGGTGGATGTCATTGTAGAGATTAGGTTATAAAAGATGGTGATCTGTCTTGCTCATGGTCTCCTGATCTCTCATTTGCTCTGATGAAGCCACCGCCATGTTGTGAGCTGCCTGATGGAGAGGCCCACATGGCAAGAATCTATTGAATCACATGGCTCATGCCTCCAGGCAATAGCTAGTGAGAAATTAAGGCCCTTAGATCAACAGGATTTAAGAACTAAATCCTGCCAACAAGCTTGTGATGAGCTTCCAAGTGAATCTTTCCCAAGCCCAGCCTGGAGAAGACTAGAATCCCGGCTGACATCTTGATTTCAACCTTGCAAGAAACTCTGAGCTCTTGCTGAGAACTCAGCTATGCTCTATTCTTGATCCTAGAAACTGTGCAATAAGGTTTGTTGCTTTAAGCCACTAAATTTTAGGGTAATTTGTCATAGAGTGACAAATAACTAACACAGATTTCATTATTGTTGTTAATGATCTTGATCAAAAAAAGATAATAAATACTAAATAAAAAATTTTTAAAAAAGAGAGATGGATCCAAAGGAGGAAGTAGAGACTAGGTTATGTCTATCTACATAGACACTGGGGGGCTTATCTGCCCTTCCTAAGACTTGTGGGACCTTAAATGTCTCCTTGGAACCTTAAACCATCAGAAGCTGAGAAATCACTGAGGGAAATATTTGACTTTTACTTACAGTGATGTGAAGGGACTTTGCTGAAAAACTCTTCTGACTGACATCTGTCTATGAGAGTTGTGAAACTCTCATTTACTATAAAAAGAGCCTGTTCATTAATTTGGGATCTGTCATAGAAAAAGGAATCGCTCCAATCCAAAAATCCCTCTTAAAAAGCCACTTTACTGAACTTCCTTTTGTAGATAGCCTTGGAACCCAGGTTGATTTTCTAAGGAGTGACATAGTCAGAATTCAGCATTGCCAGATAAAATACAGGATGCTCAGTTAAATGGTGAATTTCAGATAAACCACACGGGACACACTTTTACTAAAAAATTATTGGGTGTTTATCTGAAATTCACATTTAACTGGGCATGTTATTTGTTATAGTTGTTGTTGCTAAATCTGGCAACCTTACAAGAATTGTATCATTCTGGCACCTACAGGGAAGATGGATCAGAGGAGGCAGGAGGGAGGCAGAGATCCAGAAGGAGGCTCCAGCTGTGAATCCTATAGCAGGGAGTGGGGATTAAACCCAGTTGGTAGCAACTTTGAAGTTTAGCAGGAGTGAGGAGAGGAGGGCATGATGGAGATTGGATCAGGGCTGAGAAAGGGGGTATAAACTAGACAGTTATAGTTGGTTTTGTAACTGGATAATACTTTGAGATCTTAATTACTGTTTTTCTCTATCTTCTCTTTTACCATTCGTAACCTCCTCCCAGACTTCCCTATATCCCCTTTTTTTGCTGAATTTCTGTTTGTTGCACTTATCACCATCTGACACACTATATATCTTTTTAAATAAAAAACAAAAATTGAACTCTTTATTAAAAATGGCAATATATGGCTCATTAGAGAACACCATATGTTTAAAATAATACATATTTGGAACAAGACTTAAAGAAAAAGAAATCTAGTTACATTTTGGTATCTTTCTAGATCAACTTTGATTTCTTTATTTCTTCATTTTAAAAAAGCTTTATTGAAGTATAATTGGCATACAATAAGCTGCATGTATTTAAATTGATAAATTTTATGTATGTATGCACTTGTGAAACCATCATCACAATCAAGATAAGGAACGTACCTGTCATCCCTAACACACTATATATCTTACTTACTTGCTTGTTTATTGTGTCTTCCCAGCTAAATTGAAGCTCCATGAGTGGAATTAAAAAAAAAACAAAACTCTTTTATTCTCTTCTGTAACCCCAGTGGTGTGGTTTAGGATAAATATCTAGAACTATGCCTAACACACAGTAGCTGCTAATAATAATTGTTGAAGGATTTTACCTTCCTCTTGTTCACACAAGCAGCCAGCTTACAAGACTTTCTTGGTTTGTTCCCCAAAGTCTAACCTTAAGAAATAACTTAAATCAGAGGCTGCAAATTCAAATGCCTACAGGGCTCACACAGGTGTTATGAATGAGGGAAGTGAGCTGGGCGTAAGACAATGCAGAGTGGTGAGGACTGTGGCAAACTGAAGGCTGTACGTCCAGTGGAGGAATCAGCAAACTACAGCCAGTTGCCTGTTTTGTCTATAAAGTTTTATTGGAACATAGCCAAGCCCATTCATTTGCATTTGTCCAAGGTTGCTTTTGCACTACAACAGCAGAGTTGAATATCTGTAACAGAGATGCTGGTATGGTCTGCAAAGCCTAAAATATTTACTATCTGGACCTTTACAGAAAAAGTTTGACAACCACTAGTCTAGACTAATGGTGGCAGCTGGGGTGGAACTCAGCAGATTGCTGCCAGGTAAGAATATGGGCCAGTGCTAACAGGTCTTCCATTATGGGGATATGAACTATCCTGATTTTTTTAATGAAGGCAAGTAAATGTTATTTTTTAAAAACAAAAGTGTTGGCAAAATCATTTTACAAACTGTATACAACCCAGAGGTCTCCATATCCATATCAGTGGATGGGACACCAGTAACCTTGGCAAAGTTTCCCATGTATTCCAAGCACTGCCCAGAAGGAGCAGAGAGTTTCTAATCCTGCCTGAGCCATTGGAAAGGGTGATGATGTGCCAGATAGTTTCCCTTTGCCCCCTCAATATTTGTAATACTTAGCTGTTGCCACAAAGTTGCTGCATAACAAATATGCAACAACCAAAACAACCTCACCAAACCTTAGGGGCATTTAACAATATTTACTTATTTCTCAGGATCTGTGGCATTCTCTCACATAGGTGCAGTTTGGCTGGCTATCTTTTTTGTCTGTAAATTGTCTTGGCTCCATATGTCTCTCATCCTGGCAGTTAGGATAATTTAAGTTGCAAGTGATGGAACCCTAACTCAAAACAGCTTAAGCAAAAAAGAAGTATACTGGTTCACAAAGATAAAAAAATCAACTTCAGGCATGGCTGGATACAGACTCAAAGGATATCATCGGAACTCTCTAATTCTCTCTTTGCTTCTTTTATCTGGGGTTCTGATAGAGTTTGGATGTGTCGTCCCCCAAAAACTCATGCAGAAATCTGATCCCCAATGTGACAGTGTTGGAAGCTGTTTGAGTCATGGGGGCGGATCTCTCACGAATGAATTAATGCTCTCCCTGGGGGATGGGGGGCCTGAGTGAGATCTCACTCTATTAGTTCCCACAAGGGCTGGTTATTTAAAAGACCCTGGCACCCCACCCCCTTGCTTCCTCTCACCATGTGATCTTCTTATACCTGCCAGCTGCCTGACGCTTTCCACCATAAGTAGAAGCAGCCTGAGGCCTGCACTAGATGTAGCTGTCTCAGAATCCTAAGCCAAATAAATCTCTGTTCTTTATAAATTACCCAGTCTCAGGTATTTCTGTTATAGCAACACAAAAATAGACTTAATACAGGTTCCCTCTCAGGCAGATTTACATGGCAGCCCCAGATTCATATTCTCACAGTTTGGTTCCCTAAGCAGAAAGAGAGCTTCTCTGTCCAAAGAATTCTCTCCACAGTCTCAGAACTGAGTCTGATTGGCCAGGCCTGGGATACATATGCATCTGTAAACCAGTGCTACAGTTGAAAGCTGGTAAGATATGCTGATGAATCAGGTCTGATTCACATGAGAAGTAGCTTATTTATTTGTTCATTTTTACATTCAATTATTAATTCAACAACTACCTGTTGAGCACTTACTGTATACTAGGAACTCTTCTAAGAGCTGGGGATATAGAAATGACCAAAACAGAGAAAACCCCTTGTTTCCATGGAGCTTATATTCTCATGGAGGGAGAAAGACAGCAAAAGATAAACAGGTAAAATGTGTAGCATTTCAGACAATGATAAATAATATGAAGGAAAATAAAGCAGTGAAGGAGGATCAAGGTTTCAATGAGAGTGGCAGTATTGCAGCTTCTACTAGGGTGCTTTAGAGAAGGTCTCGATGAGAAGGTGACACTTGAGTAAAGACCAAAAGGTGAAGGAATGAGCATACAGATAGCTGTGGGACCAGCAATCTGGGCAGAGGGAATAGTACATGAGAGAGCCCTGAGGCAGGAGTGTGTGGTGTGTCTGAAGAAGAGCAAGGAGGCCAGGATGACTGGAGTGGAGTGAGCGAGGGGCAGGAGGTAAAAGCAGAAGGTGCAGAGGTGAGAAGGGCCTCATAGGATGTGGTCAAGGCCATGGCACCCAGGTCTTCTGCCTCCCAGTGCAGCAGTCTCTGCTCCTCTCCAAACAGCCTCCTGTGTATAACTGTCCTTCCCCTCATTCCTGTTGCTCAAGAAAGGCAAAAGCTCTACCATTACCCTCCCGGAGGGATTACATTGTCCCTTCTGGCTCCCCAATGTTGGGCTTGAGCTGCCACAAAGAGTCTCTTAATCTATGCTCTGCCTGCTCCTCCGTTACTGAATGCTACTCAAAACAATCCCAAGTGTGTCACCTATTTGGGTAGCACTTTATTTTGCGAAATCTTCACATTATTGATCAAATTTGAGTTCTGTAAGAATCCATTAAGCCAGTATAATTAATCCTGTTTTACAGCTGAGGAAACTGAGGCTCAGGAAGGTCAAATGCTAAATCAGGTTTCTTACCCTCAGCACTATTGACATTTTGCACCAAATAATTCATTGTCATAGAGGCTGTTCTGTGCATTGTAGGATGATTAGCAGCATCACTGGCTTCTACCCACTAGATGGCAACTCTTCACCCCCTTCCCACATTGCCAAATGTTCCTTGGGAGGCAAAATTACCCCCATTTGAGAATCACTGAGTTAAATGGATACATATAGCATAGTGGTTATGAACATAAGCAGAGGTACTGTGTGCAATTTCTTGGAAGTACCCTTAAAGCTAGCCAGAATGTAGTCATGATTGATGAAGCTCCTGCAGTCATTTTGCACCATTATACCTTGAGAATAGAAACTTAATCCAGCAGAGCAACACCACAGCAGGAACCTGGGTTCCTACGGCTCTGATGCACCACTCCAGACCTGGACTCACTACCTCTATACTTCAAAGGTAAACTGCTAGATTGTTTCAGTTCTTAACATATTATCCCATTGCACTCATCTGATGAGAAACCTAATGTTCTCCTGGTGTTCCTGGAGATAGATTCTAGAGGTAGGGTGCAGTGGGTGAGGGAGGGAGGGCTGACATTTCTCCTAATCACCTCTTGCTTTTCCCCCCACTCTTTCCCAATTCTGTATCCTATCTTCTAATCTTAATTCCTGTAACAGCTGAACCTTTTTTCTTCTTACTTCTTTCAGGTCATGCACTAAGGAGAGGTGTGTGGTTATATTTATTGCACGTTTGCAGTAATGGAGGGCTGTTATCACCCCGAATGGTGCCAGGAGCTACTTTTAATTAAAAATCCAACATTACAATCCCCCAAATCCTAGCATTGTTTTCTTCCCACAATAGGAAATTCTGGCCTGCCAACCTGTAGCAGGTGTTTCCTAGTCTTGCCTGCCTGGCATTCATTTTCCCTTTTCCTAGTAAGAACACCCTGATTTTTCTTTAGGGAGCCACACCTCCCCCACTCTCATTCCATGTGAATTCCATTGGGGCTGCCCGTGCCCTGCCCTTTCCTTCCTAGTGTGGACACGTGACCCAGATCTGGCCAGTCAGTATTTTCTGTTGCTTTGGCTACAGTGATTGGCTCAGATATAGTCATGTGACCCAAGACAGATCAATGAGAATTGATCCTGGGACTTTTGCTACAACTGTTGGGGGAAAAAAAGGTATAGTAGGCAGAATAACAATGCCCAAAGATGTCCATGTTCTAATCTCTGGAATCTGTAAATATATTAAGTTACATGGCAAAGAGGGATTAAAGTTGCAGATTGGATTAGAGTTGATAATTAGCTGACTTTGAGATGGGGAGATTATCCTGAATTATTCAGGTGGGACTAATGTAATCACAAAGGTCGTTAAAAGTAGAAGAGGAAGGCAGGAGAGAGAGCTAGGGCAATGGCTGCCTGAGAAGGACTTTGGGGCCAGATGTTACTGGCCTTGAAGATGGAGGAAGGGGACATGAGCCAAGGAATGCCGGTGGCCTCTTGACTCTAGAAAAAGCAGGAAAGCAGATTCTCCCCTAAAGCCCCCAGAAAGAGACAGCCCAGCCGATACCTTACTCTTGCCCTTGTGAGACCCATTTCTGACTTGTGATCTCCAGAGTAGTAAGATTGATAAATGTTGTTTAAGCCACTAAGTATGTGGTAATTTGTTTCAGCAGCAATGAGAAACTGATACAGAAGGGTCTGACCTATCTGCTGAGGTTGCTAAGCTGGCAGATGGAGAACTCGCCGTGAGAAGGCGAGACTTCCAGGGATAAAGCCGTCAAAGAAGAAAGCGGTGTCGAGAGGCAGCCAGATACAAATTCAGATGACGTTGTGTGAACCCCTGGCTCCAGCTGCATCTGAAATAAATTCCTTCCTGGGTTTAAACTTGCTTCTGTCACTTGCTACCCCTATGGTCATGAATAATGCTCCCCAATCGGGAGACATTGTCAGTGCTATGCTTACCGCACTCTGCCCTAACCACTGTAGTGCACACTGGCTGACTGTCGATGTTGGCTTCAGGATCTGGGGCTCTCTCTGGCCCTGCTCTGCTGCCCTGTGGCAGGTCAGAAGAACAGAGGAAGAAGTGATGCCCCTTGGGAAAAAACCCTCAATGACTGCCAGAAGTTGGTGTGTAAGTGTCCAGCCCCCTGCTCCTTGGGTCTGGGACATGAGTTCTCTAACTGGCTCCTGTTCCCCACCAGGATTGAGCTCCAGTTGCCCAGAGTGGAAACGAGCTTGCCAACTCACTTTTCACTGGCTGCCTTCCTGTCCTGACCTTACTCCTTTCTTGGTATTCCTGGGATGACAGCCCAAATAAACTACTTCACTTGAGTCTTGTTTCACTATCTGCTTTTGGGGGTACCCAAATGAAGAGTTTTACTCTTCCCACCCTTAATCTGCAGCTTATCACTTTCTTCTTGTGTTCTCTCACTGCCTTTGGAGACCTAATTTCCCCCTCACTAGGCAGTCTTCCACTTTCCAAATCATCTCACTTTCTTATTCAGAGCCTCTTGGATCTCCACCCCTACCTCAAAGTAACTTGTACAGTAAACAAACCTTGGTAAACAAAAATCTGTCTACTCATTCACCCTTTGGCAATCAAAAAAAAAAAAAAAAGAAACAATATTTGAATACAGTTTTATTTATCATGAGCACATGCTCAGGCAAGGTTACCTTTCCTCTCCAGGGTGATGCATTGGAAAACAGACAAGCTTCTTGCCTAGCTGATAGCTAGTAGGGCAGAGAGACATTAATCAAATAGTCACATGACAAACAAAAAAGGGAATCTGTGACGGTGATAAAGAGGAGAGGTTTGCAGGGACATAGCAGCTTATAAAAGTTGGATTTCCCATCCTCTGAGAGATCAGCAAGGGTTTCTCTGAGCAAGTGACAGTTGAGCTGAGAACGGAAGGTTGCCTATATGGATCTAGGTAACAAAGGGAGAGAAGAGAACTTCTGGCAGGGAAAATAGCAGGTGCAAAGGCCCTGTGGCAAGAGAGCATGGCAAAAGACTGAGAGAAGGTAAATGTGTCTGAAGAGCAGAGAACAAGGGGGAGTTTGGTGGGAGATGAGTCTGGAAGAGGGTGAGGAAGTCCCATACAGGATCTTGTGGACCGAATTAAAAATTGGCTCTTTATCCTAAGCACAGTGGGGAGACATTAAAAGGTTTTAAACTGAGTTTCCTACCATAGAAGCCAGAACCAGCCTGAACATAGCAAGCCTGGGTCTTGTAAATATGTTTGCACAGTAGGTTTCTAACAAAGGGATTCAGATGGATTTGGCAACCATAGAGATGGCTATGTGGACACTAACAATTATGATAATGAAGCCACAAACCTGAGAAACTGGAAATTATAAACAGAATTGATTCTGGGCGAGCTTTGAGTAGTCTGGGCTGATGAAGGGTGCTGAAAGCCACATTATGCTAACATAAAGGGGCTGATGTTTGAAAAGATGACCTGCTGTATATATGAATAAAACTAGGGACTGCAGAGCCAAGGGCGCTGGTGTCATAGCAACCCTTAGGCCAAAAGATCTTTCTCCAGTATTTCAAACAGGGCCCCAGTGACTGGGGGAAGGAAAATGAACATATAAAAAGTTTCTGCTATCCACCAGGCACCCATCATCAAAATCTTATTTAATTTTAATAAGCACTTGCAAAGTAGAACTAATTATCCCCATTCTGAAGATGATGACACAGGAACTCAGAGAAATGATACTGGGTTGCTATGTTGTACAATGTGACAGGCACTTGTGGCTGCCTCCCCAGTAGTTATGCCCGGCTCCCTTGTTCTTTGCTTGTAGAGCACATCTTCATCTACAGAGGCTGAAAATGCCAGATCCTCACTTTTCCAGCTTCCTCTGCAGCTAAGACAAAGAAACACCGGCCAACTGTGGCCAGTGTCCTGCTGGGGAAATCTAATGGAGGAAGAGGGACTTCCAACAAAGGGTTTTCTCCCCAATTGACAAGTGTACAGGAAGTAGTGCCTCCTTTGTTTAGCCAGATGGTTTTGTGTCTTATATGATGTGTGGAACTTTGGTGGCCATCTTTTGACCATAAAATGACAAGTGTAAGGACCAAAACAACATGCTGAGGCTGGTAGAGCAGATAGATGGAAAGATCCTGGGTCCTCGATATCATAAAGTGGCTGAATGACACCTGGGAGCACCTACCTCTTGAAATTTTGTGAAATAAACTTATTGTTTATGCTAATTAAGCTAATGAGGTGACTAATCTGTTAGTTGCAGGCTAAAATATCAAAACTGTGGCAGAACCTGCTAATTTTCCCTCAATATCATACCTCCCATACCTCCTTTTAGTAATTATCCCCCAACGTTTTGGCTGAGTCCATGGCTGCCCTGCTAGAGAATACGTTTCCCAGCTTCCTTCGCAGCTCCATGGGCCATGTGACTGAATTCTGGCCAATAGGAGGTGAGTGGAAGTGATGTGTGTAACTTTAGGTCAAGTTGTTAGCTGCCTGCTCTCTAGTTCCTGGCCCTCATCCCCCTTCTTGCTGAGTGGAGAGGGTGACAAGTGGAATAGACTAAGAGAAGCAAACAAGGGATTCAGGGTGACAGAACTGAACTGTTATATAAGAGAGAAACAAACATCTCTCAGATTTAAGCCACTATTTTAGGTTACTTTGTTACAGCAGCTTATCCTGTCCCCTAACTAATACAGTAATCAAAACACATAACCATTCAGTGGTGGTATAAGTCAGGGTTCTTGCTGCAAGCCACACAAAAGATAGGGTAAAGGAAGGGCTTCTATAGTAGGAGAAAGACACCACAGGACAGCACACAATGGGGGAAGCTCCCCCCAATAGTGGTTAGATGCTGGGAGTCTAATCATAATAGCTACCATATTAGGCACTCCATTCATAATAATAGCTTCCATTTCTGAAGTGATTATCATGTGCCTGGCATAGTTTGATGTGTTTAATCTCTAGTTACCCATTTAATCTTCACCAAACCCCTACAAGATGGATATTATTTCATAGATAAGAAAACTAAGGCACAGAGAGGTTAAATAACTTGATTTTTCTCAAGCATGCCAAGCACACTTCTGCCCTTGGGCCTTTGTACTTATTAGTCCCTCTGTCTGGAATGATCTTCCCCTTAGGAATCCATTCACAGGGCTCAAATGCCACCTTTTCATTGAAGCCTTCTCAACCACTACTTAAAATTGTACCACTTCCCTGCCACCTCCCATCCACTCTGATACTCATAGGGTGATCATCTAATGTATGATCCAAATTCAGATGCTTCTGAGAGTAAAAAGGGGGCACTATCAATAATTATGCTAGGGCAACAGACAGCAACTGGGGCTGGCCCTGGCAAGCCCAATACATGTCTTCCTACCCATTTCCATTCCCTGCTTTATGAAGGTACTTTTAGAAGTTCATGGAAAAATAGAATTAAAAGATAATATGAATCTTTCCATGAACATTTTGAAGACCCCTTGTATTTTTCTCCATAGCACCTATTATACCCTGTCAACGACATCTTTTCCTTATTCATTTTTTTGTTTGTTTATCATCTGCTTCTACCTACTAGAATATAAACTCCATGAAGGTAGGAATTATTCTCTCTCTTTTTTTAACTGCTGGGTACCCAGGGCTTAGTACAATGTTTGGCATATAATAGTTACTCAATAAATATCTGTTAAAAGAATATGTGAATCAATGAATGAATGAGCATCTGATGCTGACAGGAAGTAAGGAAGAGACTACAGGGTTTCCTTCAGGCTCAGAAAGGGCTCACAGCTGAAGAGTGGAAGCCTCCCACCTTCATCCACCACTGTTTGGCTAATCTACACAGAGCCCACTGCCCATTTGCAGCCAGAGATGGAAGCTTCAAAGGGCCATGCTTGGTGCAGTCACCCCAGCCTTGCAGCACCTACCTTCCAGCAAGAAGAGTCTTTTGGGACCAGGCCACTGCCCCTGCGCTTTCAGCTCCCAGCCTGTTCTCAGTGCCACCCTGCTTCAGCCACATGGAGCTGCTTGTCCTTCTGTGCTGTGTCTGTTCTCTCTGCCTGGAACCTGAGCACCCTCTCACCCTCTGGTTGAGCCTCTGAAACCTGGGAAGCTCAATGAGGGCAAAGATAAGATATTAATTTGACTGAAGTATAAATAGGCACAAACTTTGGGAGCACAGTTTGTCTGATGCATCAAATTCCAAAGTGCTCATCTCCTACAACCCAGCAATATCAGTTGTAGGAAGATGTTCTCAGAAACACCCATGCACGTATGCAAAGAAGCCTGGATAAGCCTGCTCACTGCAGCATAGTTTGTAAGAGAAAACAAACAAAAAAGACAAAACAAAATTGCAGCAGAATAAACATTATTAAAATGTCAATACTATCCAAAGTGATCTACAGATTCAATGCAATCCCTATCAAAATTCCAATGACATTTTCCACACAAATAGAAAAAAATTCTAAAATTTATATGGAACAACAAAATACCATGAATAGCCAAAGTAATCTTTAGAAAAAAACAAAAGACCAAAAACAAACAGAAAAGACAAAGCTGGAGGCATCACACTATCTGACTTCAAAATATGCTACAAAGCTATAGTAATCAAAACAGCATAGAACAGACACACAGACTACTGGAACACAATAGAGATCCCAGAAATAAATCTCTGCATTTACGATCAATTAAGTTTCAACAAATGTGCCAAGAACACACAATGGGGAAATGACAGTCTTTTCAATAAACGGTGTTGGGACAATTGAATATCCACATGAAAGAATGAAATTAGACCTGTAGGTCACACCATATACAAAAATCAGCTCAAAATGAATTAGAGACTTAAATGTAAGAACTGAAACTGTAAAACTATTAAAAGAAAACATATGGGGAAAACTCCATGACATTGGTCTGGGCAATGATATTTTTAATATGACCCCTAAAACACAAGTAACAAAATAGCAAAAACAGAAAAATAGGAAAATGGGATTACACCAAACTAAAAAACTTCTGCTTAGCAAAGGAAACATCAACAGAGTGAAGAGACAACTTATGAGTGGGAGATAATATTTGCAAACCATGTATCTGATAAAGGGTTCACAAAATATATAAGGAACTCAAACAACTCAATAGTGAGAAAGCAAATAACCCAAATGAAAAATGGGATCTGAATAGACATTTCTCAAAAAAAGACATTCAAATGGCCAAGAAGTATATGAAAAAATGCTCAACGTCACTAATCATCAGAGAAATGCAAATTAAAACCACAACGAGATATCACCTCACACCTATTAGAATGGCTAGTATCAAAAAGACAAAAGACAACACGTGTTGGTGAGAATTTGGAGAAAATGGAATACTTGCACACTGTTGGTGGAAATGTAAGTTACTACAGCCATTATGGAAAACAGTATGGAGGTTCTCAAAAAATTAAAAATAGAACTACCATATGATCTAGCAATCTCACTACAGGGAATATATTCGAAAGAAATGAAATCAGTATTTTGAAGAGATATCTGCATTCCCAGGTTCATTGCAGCATTTTTCACAATAACTAAGATATGAAATGAACCTGTGTCCACCAATGCATAAATGAATAAAAATGTGGTATATGTACTGAACAGAATATTATTCAGCCTCAAGAAAGAAAGAAATCCTGTCATTTGGGACAACATGGATAAACCTGGAGGACATTAAGTGAAATTAGCCAAGCACCGAAAGATGAATACCACATGATCTCACTTACATGTGGAATGTAAAAATGTTGAATTCGAAGAAGCAGAGAGTACAACGGCGGTTACTAGGGGCTGGTAATAGTAAATAATGCACTTTCCTGAAAACAAAACAAACAAAAAAACCCTGGAAACAACTGTTTAGCTACAAGGAACTGTTTGTGTGACCAGGGAAAAGAATTTGGTAGCTTTGTATATACCGAAATGGAAAATTGTCCAAGATAAATTGCTTAGGGGAAAAAAGCAAGTTGCACAACAATGCTCAGTACGATTTCATTTATGTTGGGAAAAAACCTAAAACTATTTGTGCGTGTGTAAAAAAATCTGGAAAGAAAGTTTATACAATGGCAGCGGTGGCGTAGATTGGTGAGGGGCAACGGCAGTCGTTGATTTCTGTGTGTGCAAAATTCTGCATTGTAAGAATTCGTTACAGCCCGTATTAGCTTTGTAATGAAACGGAAACAGAAAATTTAATTACTCCCAATTCATCTTAGGTTTTGTGTCTGGAAAACTTTTCGCCCTCTCTGAACCTCGCTTTTCTGTCAGAGGGTTTTCATCACTTAACTTTACGACTCCTGATTGCTCTCCATGAATGGTAGTTATTATTATCCTAGCATTTACGACGATGTCGGAAGCATGGTTCATAGTCTGCTTGCCCGCCCGACTCTGACTAGTGTGAGTCCCTTTTGGGGGAATTCCGGAGTCAGGGATGAGGAGTTCCAAAAAGAGACTACTGGGAGGTGCAGTTTTCCAGAAAAGAGCAAAGAGCAAAGACGTTTCTCTCTAGACGTGCCGAAGCTTTCCGGAGAGAGCCGAGGAGTGGGGAAGAGCTGCTTACCGAGAATTGCCGAGCGTTTGCGGAGATAGCCGAAGGGTGGGAGGCGGGGTCACAAGAGTCGTTCCCGAGGGCCACCGAAGGCCTCGAAAAGAGCCGAGACGTTGGGAGGCGGAACCACTCCCTCAGGGCGGAAGTGTCGGGGGTGTAGGCGTCCGAGTGCGAGGATTTCCGGAGCGAACGGAAGCATTTCCGGCAGTTTGTGGAAAAAGCGGAGAGGCTCCCAGCGGTGGCCCCGGGGCGCAGTCATGGCGGCGGCCGCTGTTACGGCTGAGAACAGCGAAGAATCCGCTCCGGAGGCCGAGGCTCTGGTCGCGGCCCGGGAGCGCAGCAGCCGCTTCTTGAGCGGCCTGGAGCTGCTGAAGCAGGGCGCCGAGGCGCGCGTGTTCCGCGGGCGCTTCCAGGGCCGCGCGGCCGTGGTGAAGCACCGCTTCCCCAAGGGCTACCGGCACCCGGCGCTGGAGGCGCGGCTGGGCCGGCGGCGGACGGTGCAGGAGGCCCGGGCGCTGCTGCGCTGCCGCCGAGCAGGTGAGGCGAACTCGGCTCCGGGGCCAGGGCGGCGGCGGGTGAGGGACTCTCCAACGCTGCGTGCCTCCATTTGCCTCGGTTTTTCTGTTAGCAAATATCATATTTTCATCTCTTAATTTATTAAATCTTAAGAAGCCACGTGGCTTTGCAGCGACTGGTAGTTGTCCTCGAGCTATTCCACCTGGTTCAGATCTCTACTGCTCAACGTTGATCATGTTACTTAACCTCCTTGAGCCTCGGTTTCCACTTTTGTACCGTTTCAATTTTCGATCATTATCTTTTCTGTCACTAGTTTTAAGAAGCAGGTGTACTTGCCCTGAAGCCAGGGTCCCTGGGTTCAAATACTAACAGCTTTCAACAGGTTATTTAACTTCTCAGCTTCAATTTCCTCACCTGTAAAACGTCAGTCATAGTAGCAATATCCATCTCGAAGGGATGTTATTAACATTAGACGAGGCATGTATGCCACATAATATGTTTGAATGTATGCCAGGCACATAGCAGTGAATAAATGTTAGATTTCATTAAATCGTTTATTTTTGCATAAAAACGGTATTGTGCACCATCACCATAAACCTTTTCCTCAGGTGAGAAGGTGAAACTCGGAGAGGGGAAGTAACTTGCCCAAGGTTGCACATGTTGAACTAAAAAGAAACTGATGCCAAAACATATAAAGCGTAGGGTTTGTTGTGCCAATATGATGGTTGCAACTGGGGAAACGCATAGATCACCTCACCCTGAGAGATGTTCTCCAAAGGGGACCAGCAGAGCTTAGCATTTTGTAATCACAAGAAAGGGGGAGAATCAAAGATAGAGAAGATGACAACCTCCCCTCCCACCCCACTTTGTTACATCAGTTTTTCTATTGGCTAGGACACATTTACAAATTTTGAATTGTTACTAGTTTACATCCTACATGCAGGAATCTAGGGTAAGGATTACAAGAAGCATTCTAGGGTATTTTGTTATTTTTTCTGTGCCTGTATGTCTGGAAATGGTCTTATGATAACGTTTTCAAGGACACATGGATGTGACTACTGACTTATCTTAGATTTCCCAAGGCACTACACTTTAGCAGACTTGGTCAGAGCAGATTTTTTTGTTGTCACACAGCTAGTAAGTAGCCCAGCCAGGGCCTCAGCGTGTATCCCTCTGACTCAGAAGCACAGGCTTTTTGTTTTTCACACTTCTTGACTGTCTTTCATTTTTAGGCAGGGACTATGCACTAGGACATTTTTAGGTGCTGGGAAATCTGGAGGAAGATTTCTAGCTAACAAGCAGACACATTGCTGCCCTTGCAGAGAACTGATGAAGTTATTTGTTTGTTCATATTTTCTGTTTTTACCCTCTCTATGATGTAAGTTCCATTAAGCAGGGATCGTGGCTGCCTTGTTTACTGCCGCATCCCCATTGAAAAGTCTTCAGTTTCTAGAAAAGTGTCCTGAGCATGGTTCACGTTCAGTAAAGATTCATTGACTGAGTTGATTGGCGGTATTGTTCTCTCATTATAGTAGCAGAAGCTGAAAGCTTGGAGAAGTTAATTTAACTTTAAGGTTACACAACTAATAAGGAAGGGAGCCAAGATTTGAACTCCATTCTTTCTGACTACAAAGATGAATCTGTAAACCATCACATTGCTTGGCCTCCTGTTTGGTCCTTGTCAGGTAGAAACTGCTCTTACTGGCTGTGCTGCTCCTTCTGGCTCTTTGTTTTGTTTTTTAGGGACTAAGTATGACAAATGAAGTCCAATCATAAAGGGTGGTTTGGGAAAGGAGGAGGAAGCTTTGGCACTCCTAAACTTAGCTGTGGGATGTCTCAGGCATAGTCTTGCAGGGCATGAGCAAGAGAAACTTGCTGATGAGTTAAGTTGTACCGTTGTCTGCAGCATTTCTAAGTCTTTTTCCCAAAATAAGTAAATGTAGACTGAAAAACTGGCTCAGTCTTTGGAAGCTAAACTTATCATTTTATAAAAAAGAATCCAACCCAATAACCACATATGTCTTGATTGCAGGGATATCTGCCCCAGTTGTCTTTTTTGTGGACTATGCTTCCAACTGTTTATATATGGAAGAAATTGAAGGCTCAGTGACTGTTCGGGATTATATTCAATCCACTATGGAGGCTGAAAAAACTCCCCAAAGTCTCTTCAGCTTAGCCAAGACAATTGGGCAGGTGTTGGCTCGAATGCACGATGAAGACCTCATTCATGGTGATCTCACCACCTCCAACATGCTACTGAAACCCCCCCTGCAACAGCTGAACATCGTACTCATAGACTTTGGGCTGAGTTTCGTTTCAGCACTTCCAGAAGATAAGGGAGTAGACCTCTACGTTCTGGAGAAAGCCTTCCTCAGTACCCATCCCAACACTGAGACTGTGTTTGAAGCCTTTTTGAAGAGCTACTCCACCTCCTCCAAAAAAGCCAGACCAGTGCTAAAAAAATTAGATGAAGTGCGCTTGAGAGGAAGAAAGAGGTCCATGGTTGGGTAGAAGAATGTGTGTAAAAACCACACAGTTAGGTGTTTTTTTCAAAGTAAATTTGAAGAAATGCTATAGATATGAGATTAGACCTAAATAAAAGTGTTGAGATACTTTTAAGTGGTGTCTGTGATTATGCTCAAGTGTCATCGTCATCTGCAGTTCCCTGTTCTGAAGAGCTTACTATATACATAAGACATGTTCTAGGTTTAAAATAAATCTAGGCCAGGCTTTCTCCCAAATTATGACGTATATACCTCATGTACATAGGCATTGAACCACACAATGAGAACATTCTCTTTTCAGTCCTTCTGGTGAGCAAGTCTGAATTGGTGATAGTTTATGTTTTTATTAGCCCTCTAACCCAGTGTTATTTGTGTACATGATGTATTTGTCTTGAACCCAGTTTAGTGGTATACAATCAGCATTTTATTTATTTATTATTTTTGGCAGCAGGGCAGTACAGGGATCAAACCCTGAACCTTGGTGTTATCAATACTATGCTGTAACCAACTTAGCTAACCAGGCAACTCACAACCAGCATTAAAAAAATGAAATAGAATCATAGACTAGAAAATATCAGTGTATTGTTTTATGAAACTTGTTTCAAATGTATATATAGACAAGAGTGTGTACTGGGTTTTGATGTAAAATATATTTCTTTTTCAGGGTCATGGTAAAAAAAAAAAATCTAACTCCAGTTTTCTCTTTTTTAAAAAAAGGCTTATAGCTTTCAGGCAACTGAAATTCATGTTAACATTGTTTTTATTTTTATTGCTCTGTGTTTTTATGGTTACCTTCTAGATAAGACAAGTGATTGATATATAACTTTTAAGGTTATATAGGTAAAATAGTGAGTTGATTTGTATCACAGGCAGTAGGTAGAGCAGAAGTGGTGAAATGGCTTGTGAATGATTGATGTTTGATAAAGTGGTTTAAGGTGCAGGAAAACTGAGTTAGGATGCAAAGTACCGGTGTCTAGCTCTTAACCTTGTCCAGCCTCAATTTATTTTTTGAAAGAACGTGGGTATGTGGGTATGCGGGTATAATAAAATACGTTTCCTCCTTGTAATTTCCCATCAAGTATATTTTGAGTGTCTTATGTGCCTGGTGCCGTCCTGGGTACAACAGTGAGCAAGGTGGGCATGGTACCTGCTTTTGTGGGCTGAACATTCTGGTGAGTATGGGACTGTGTCTGGTTTGTTCACCATGGTCAGCACCCACCCAAGTGCCCTGCGTATGACAGATGGCCAGGAAGAATGAAAATTTCCCTTTCTGGGTAGTTGTGACTAGGAGAGAGAACTAATATCAATGCCTGCTTACTGCATGTCAGGCATTGTGCTAGGATTTCTCATATTGGATCTAAAACAGTGCACCTTCCTTTTGGTTCTGGGGGGGGGTCTCAGGAGGCAGGACTACATGTAGCCTCTGCCAGGAGTCTCCCAGGGAGCAGGGCCACATGCAGCCCTGCCAAAAGAGTGCAGTGAGGTGAGTTGCTCAGGGCACGCCTTGAGCTAGGGGCTGCCACCTAGGGAGGTGGGCAACCAGAAATCAGACACAAAGTTCTGGGGCTTAGTGCACGCACTGAGCAAATTTATTGTCTCCAAACGTGTATTATATATGTTTTAGCCAGCTGTAAGCCCCTCTCACACCTCCCCATCTCCTAGGTAACTCAATAGGAAGTCTGTGGTTTGTGGTTAAGCTTTGCAAATTCTTGCTGACCCAGTCTATTTGCATTTCTGTTGATACCATCTAAATCCTGGAGAGCAAGAGTCCCTCCATCTTTAATATGTGTTCTCCTTCATTTTCCTCCACAACATCTCTAATTTAGGTACTGTCCCCATTTTATAAATGGAGAAACTGGCTCAAAAAGGAGGGAACTTGTTCAAGATGTTGCAGGTAGCAAGAGGTACTTTTACCTGGCTCCAGAGCCTATGTTCTGTCCACTGATCTTTTAAGAAATGAGACCAGCTATGGCACATCTTTATATTATTATAATATGTACTTGTATTACATAACATTTTCAAAGAACATTGAGGGCCACAGGAGCTGGCAGTGATTTTTTCAATTAATATTCTCAACATGGCTGAGATAGCGCCTTCCTCAGTTTCCTCACATGTACTGTAAGGCTAAGACCTGCCTCATGGTGCAAATGACTGGTTGACTCTTATACACAGGCATTAAGTCAACAAATCCCTAGTGCTCACCTAGTGGAGATTTAGAGGGGGGACACGATGGCTACCCTCACTCTCTGATACTTAAGACAATTTCAGACAGAGATTAGTGAAGATGTGAAGGAAAGCCAGAAATGCAGGAGATGGGGGGGGGGGGGATATCTTCCAGGTAGAAAAACTATCACATACAAGTTGGTGAAGGAGGAATGTCCTTGAGGGACAATAAGCCCAATGTGGCTGGCATGTAGCGAGCAAGGAGGAGGAGCAGAAAATGAGATTGGAGAGGTGGGCAAGAGCCAGATCATGCAGGGCCTTGTAACAAGGTTGGGTTTTATTCTTACTGGGACTCAGAGGGTTTTGAGCAGGATGACATCTGATTAGTGTCTTGAAAGGGTTGCATTGGCTGCTGGTACGTAAAGAACTGGAGGGGGCAGGAGTGCAGGCAAGCAACCTGGAAGTGAGAAGGCTACTGCAACTGGCCGGCTGTGTGAGAATGGTCGCCTGGGGTGGAAGCAGTGGCCAGCACGCTGCAACTGCTTGGCACAGGATCCAGCACCCAGTGGGGCGTGGAACATGACAGCCAGTTGCAGTGCGGGTAGCAGCAGTGGCAGAACCAGGAAGCAGTAATGATCTTTGCAAGAGTTGAGAGGGAGGTAGACACTGGAGATTGGAGAAACTTCAAAAATGTTCTCAGGAGTATTGTCCATCTATGTACCCAGCCATTAGCCCGTGATGGGAAATAAGGGGTTAACAAACATTCTTAGGTGAGCAGTGGATTGTTTCCCTAGTTCAGTGTCTCACAAAGGAGCCCCCAGATCCCTCAAATCCACGTGGGGAACAGTAAGTGCTTTGCAGTGATGAGCCAACAGCACTAACAGCTTTGTGTGACTCCCCACCCGAACCCCACCTGATGAGGATTCTAATCCTCATTTTACAGATGAGGAAATAACTCTCAGCAATGTACAATCTCATGTCCTAGGGTCATTGAAAGTGATAGAGCTGGGATGCAAACCCAAATTTTTAACAACAATAGCTAACTTTATGGAAATTACTAAATTCTTTATGTGTGTTAACCCATTTTACAGAGGAGACAACTGAGGCACAGAGAAATTAAGTCTTGCCAAGGTCACTCCATTGGTGAGTGGCAAAGCCAGCGAAATGGGATGTGACATTGAGATGTGTACAACACCAAGAAGAACAGGCCTGTATTCTCTAACATTTGAAAGTGCTCTGTGGCCAGTCCATGGGGCCAAGAGAGGTAGTTCAAGAATGGAGTTACTTTTAGAGCTTGACATAGTGAATGCTCAGTACAAGCCATGTTCTTGTCAAATGAGATGAGCTGACCATGCTCACCCCATATGCTGGTTGAGGGGATTTGGGAACAACATTACTGAAGGCATGTAGGGTAGAATTTCTGATGTAACTAAGTAAGTAAACCCTAATTTTGATCCTGGTTCAAGTGAAACTTCATTTACAAAAACAGCTGGCCAGCCTGTGGGCCACAGTTTGCCAACTGATTTTTAAAACTTAGATTAGATTAAAATGCTTGTCTTGATTATTGAGTTTTTTGGTTCCCCCTTAAATATGTGCCCTGGGCAAGTGCCTCACTTGCCTCCCTAGTCCTAACGCAGCTGTCTGTGACTTCCAGAAGACTGGTAGATAAGCTGTGTTCTTACAACCAACCTTTTTGGAAACTGGGAGTCTCCTCTTGTGTCCTTAATTCTGGGTGCTGCAATTCAAAGAACAGTGGCTTTCTTTTGCCACCAGAGGTCTCATGTTACTGTCATTCCCTGTGCAAACAGGTAAAGAGGTGAACTGGAAGCTTCCCCGACTTCCCTCTCTTCTCTCCTTCCTCCCTCCTTCCCTTCTTTTCCCTCCTCCTTCCTCTACTTTCCTCTTTTCTTCCCAACTCCCTTCCTCCCTTCCTCCCTTGAACTTATTCATTCACTCAGCAATCCCTTAGCTGAGCAATATGTGGTGGCCCTATGCTAATCACTGACAATGAGTGACCAAGACAGACGTGGGGAGATCTAGTTCCTTCCTGTCTTAATTTTTCCATCTATTCTCTTACTTCTTCACTCATTTCTTCACCAGGTATTTAGGGAGCGCTGAAGCTGTGTCTGGCTCTGTGCTGGATCCTCAAGAAGCTTCAGTGATGAGAGTCCAGCCACGGCCCTGGAGCCCCTCCCCCTCTTTCAGCACTGTTGGAATTGATGGCTTCCTGTTGGTCTCCTGGCTTCTGCATGGCCCCTACTTCTTTCTCACTCAGCAGCCAGAGGAACGCTTTTAAAGCCAGTTCTCTATTCAGCAGTTTGATGGCTTCCCATCTCACATCTCCTTGCATACCAGCTGCATGGCCTGGGACCTCCTCACCACACACCTCTGAGCCTCAGTGTTTTCACCTGTAAAATGGACTAACAATGGTGCCACCTGGTGAGCACAGCCATGGATCAGGATCCCCAGGAAGCAGAGTTTGAGATGCAGTTTATCTTGTGGGATGTTTATTAAGGCCTGCCCTTGGGATCAGCTGCCACAGTAGGGAAGGGAGCAGGAGAGGGCAAGGAGACGTGGAGCTGAGAGGCAGACCCCATGACAGCCTCAGCCACCCATATGGGAGCTCTGCAGCCCTTAGAGATGTCCCAAGATGGGCAGAGATGGCCATTCACAATCCCACATTGTGCAGGCATTGATGGGCCACCCTTGGAAAGGGCGTTGGCTTGGGTAAGGTCACTCTCCACCCACCGTGAGGCAATCTCTGCAGGGGCTGACCATGGGAGGCTGACTGCTGACTGCTCTCCCTGCCTCTGGGACAATCAGTCCTTTTTTGAAGGGATCTGGGTCACACATCAGTGTCCAATGCAAGCATCAGCGTAATGGCACACACAGAGCAGTACCACAGTGCCTGGTACATTGTATCAATGAGCAATCATTGTTGTTATTATAGTATCATTTATTTTGCTATTATTTTTACAGACCAGCAAACAGGTGATTACAACACAATACCATTTCTTCCACTTATAAGCCAAGGATAGACAAGGTGCACTTTCCTGCATTGCCTGGCCCCAGCCCTGGTGTTTCTAAATCAAAGGTCTGAGACTGGGCTGAAAATTTGCATTTCTAACAATTTCCCAGGTGATGCTGAGGCTGCTGTTCTGAGAACCACTGCCCTAATGAAAATCAAGGTGTGTCATGAGAAAAATAGGAGCTGGATGCTGGCAGGGTAAGAAACAAGTTACTTACCGTATCCATTTTACAGATGAGGGGGCCAAGTCTCAGAGATGCTAAGCGGCTTGCCCAGAGTCATCAGCCTGTAAACGGTAGAGACTGTGCCAGACATTGTCTGTTGCCTACCAAAAGCCACCTCCTATTCCTTTTGGACAGAGCCCCAATTTATCCAGTGAAGGTCAGACCGGTCCTTGATAAAGGGGTGGGCGTGTGACCACTTCCTGGCCAATAAGACACAATAGCAAATCTGCAAAGATTGCTTTTGTGGAAGATTTTGCTTTTTGTAGAAGGTGAGAGGTATATGAAAATTCTCTCTCTGACTTGACCCCAACACATCCCCATCAATAATTCCTGCTTTTAAATACAGTTGTGATAACTGGAGGTTCAGAAGCCATCGGGAGACCATGAGGCCACCCCTGAAGGTAAAGCGTCAATGAGAGGAAGATGATGGAGTGGAAAGATGGGCAGAGTGTGAGTCTGTCCTCAGCGACGTCAGACCTCCAACCTCCTTTCCCTGACTTATTACATGCCTAAGTAAACATCTGTGAAGCTGAAGCCCCTGCTATTCAGGTTTTCTATCACTTGAAGCCAAAAGCATTCCTAATCAAAACAGATACAGTTCTCAGTCACGCAATGTCATACTTGTTTGTAGCACCTTGCTGCCTTTCCTGATTGGGTTGGGGCATATCGAGAAGCACATGCCTCTCAATTTAGTTCAAAATCAAGGAGCAATGAGGGACTGACTCCAGCTCCTTCTCTCCAACAGCAGGGAGGCAAGAACTCGGGACTGAGATACAGCCTACCCAAGGCTTGGCTGGTCTCTGCCACCAACTCCCTATATGAGTTTGGGGAAAATTCTTGATTTCCCTGGTCTGTTTCCCCATCTGTAAAGTGAAGGATCTAATCTGGATTTGACTGGTTGGTGTACCTGTAGACATTTTTGTTGGGTCCATAGAGTATTTTTTAGTTGCCAATATTAAATAATTGGGATGTTTTCCTATACAAATCCATATATCTGACTTCTCTGGAAACAGCAGGTCTGGCCACAGTGGGCCCCTGTGGTATCACCTCCCCCTTCAGAAGGGGAACTGTGCTCTCTAATTTGCCCTAGTCCCCACCCCTCCCCATTGCCCCTTGACTCTGAGGCTGGCTGCCAGTCACCGTTTATCATTGTGCTTGTCCTGCTGGCCTTCCCATTGTAGAGTTAAGAGGAGAGTGAAGTATTTCCTACTCCCATACCTCTGCACCTGCATGTTACTTGTCTCTGAGAGCATTTGAATTTGCAACCCCTAGATAAGATGGTCTGTTTCCTCTCCAGGGGTCTCACAAGCATCTCAAAACTCAACATGTCCAGAAACAAAATTCTGGTTCCACCCTTGGTCTCTGCTCCCACTACAGCCTTCCCATCTCAGTCAACGACAGCTCTTTGAATCCAGCACTTCAGCCCCAAACCTGGGAGTTCCCTTTAATGCCCATATTTTACCCTGTCCCCATCCAGTCCAGCAGCAGTTTATATTTACTTGCAAAATATAATCAGGAAGTCAGGGGAGTGGCTACCCTTGGGGGAGGGGAGGTGACTTGCAGGGGGCTTCGGGGGACTTCTGGGGGAATGGCAAGTTCTATTTCTTGAGCTCGGTGCTGGTTACATGGGTGGATTTGGTTTGTAAAACTTCATCAAACTGCACGCACATTTATATGTGCATTTTTCTGTGTTTATGTTACACTTCAATAAAAAGCTCATGAATACATGATTAGAACCTACCTCTGTGTTTCCCCTCCTGGCCACTCCCTGCCACAACCATCGCAGCTGCCTTCTCACCCGTCTCCCTCCTCTGTCCTCACCCCCACAGTCAGTTTTCCATGGAAGCCTAGGAATCCTATTAGATCTCAATTCAGGTCATGCCATTCCAGAGCTCAGAACACCTCAGTAATCCCCACCTCACTCAGGGCCAATAGATCCACTTGCCCCCACCCAGCACTCACCTTTCTGATCCCCTTCCCCTTCCTCTCTCCCACTGCTCGCTTTGGGTCTACACTGGGCTCCTGGCTGTTCTTCTAACACCAGCCATGCTCGCAACTTGGCATCGCAGTTGCTGTTCCCTTTGCTGGGAACACTGTTCCCACAGATGTTCACACAGCTGCCTCCCTCATTTCCTTCAGGTCTCTGCCAAATGTCACTTTGTCTGGGAAGTGACACCCTACATAAAAGGTAATACCCCCACCCCTGTCCTGCCCCCATCTGCTTCTGCAGCTTTGTTCCTCTCTGTCACACTCACAACTCCCTGGCATCCTTCATAGGCACTTGCTCATTTGCTTACAGTCTGTGTCCCCCTCTAGAACATGGGCTCTGGGCAGGGAGCCTGGTCTGGTCCACTCCTCTAGCCCTAGTTTCTATAATGGTGCCTGGAATGTGGCAGGTGCTCCATAAACATCTATTGAATTAAACTGAATTCCCTTGTATGCGCCCAGCCTGCTTGTTGGAAAGAAAATCAAGGAGCCACAGGAGCCTTCCTCATACGACCCCGAGTGCACACACTCACATGCACACATGCTGCCTCCCCGCTGTCTTCCCTGCTGGAGCTAAAGCAGAGTATGGAACAAAAAACATTCAGAACGCTGGGGGTTTGATGCCGATCAAAGGTCTCTTCATGTTTGTAAACCTTCACCCTTTGCCTGGGACGGAGGAGATTCAGGGATGGTCCAGAACCCAGAGTTAGTCAGAGCTCCAGGGTAGGGGGTCCGGGCCTGCCCCCTTCCCCATCGTGAGGAAAGGCCCTGCAAGGCCAAGCTGCTTGAATCTCCCACCAGGGGAAATAAAGGGGGTGACTGATCCCAACCCCAGTCTGAGGGCTCTCTGCTGGGACCTGCTTCAAAGCCAATATTGCTCTTGGAGCTGCGGAGGCCTGGAAGGAAATGTTATTCTGAAAGATGCTGATGGGTACAGGGCTCAGGTGGGGGGCAGGAGTGGGATCAAGAATCCCTTCTGTGGAGGGAAAACTGAAATTTGGAGCCAATGCTCCCCTCCTACTCTCTCCCTCACACTTTCTTTTTCGTCATAGCACTAAGTATCATGTGATAATGCCGTATGTTTTACATATTTATCTTATCATAAAGCTACTAAAAATGAAAGTTCCATGACAGCAGAGACTGTTGTCCAATTTGATCACTGCTGCATCACCAGCACCCAGAATGGTGTCTGATGCATAGTAGGTGCCGAGAAGGCAGCTGCGATGGTTGGGCTCTGGGTGGAGAGCCTGGTCCAGTCCACTTGTTGAATGAATGATATTCATGATTTTGATTGATGTCTATAACAATAAAAAACAATGAGAAAAGGCACGTTCAATCATTCAATATTTATCAATACTCTACTATGTTCCAGGCACTGTTCTAGGCACTGGGAAAGTGGCAGGGGACAATTGCAACTCCTTCTTCTCATGGAGTTTAGTCTAGTGTGGAATAATTCCAAATGATGTAGAGTTGAGGACAGCTGTGTTTCATTAGATTAGATGGTCGTAGGGACCCCTCTGAAAAGGTGACAGTTGAGTTGAGACCAGAGTGAGGAGAAGGAACTGTCACTGTGATGGTGGGAGTGGTTGGGGGGGGCAGTGGTGAGGGAGATCCAGGCAGAAGGAGCAGTAAAGCAAAGAACCTGGTATGTTCAAGGAGCAGAAAGAAGGCCGTGAAGAGGGGAGCACGCAGTGATTGAGGGGAGGGAGGTGGGGCATGGGGTCGAAGAACTAGGCAGGACCTGATCATTCATGAAAGTGCCCAGCACAGTGCTTGGCATACACTGTCCTGATGACTAGAATTGATATATCTCTTCACACCTGACATAGCTTGTAATTTCCCAATTAAAAATCATTAATACTAATTAGTGAAGGGTTGATAGATACCTGGCCCTGTGCTAAACGAGTAAACATGAAAAGTAGACTGAGGTGGCACTCTTCGCTGAAGCAATCCCCAGATGGGCTGATGGCCGAGGATTGGCTGCTGGGAGCATTCCCAGCAGTTGGAGTCTTTCACTCCTAAAGGGGCACTGACTAGGCCACCACAGCATTCATCATAGAGTGGCCTGAAAATAAGTCTCCTGCTAGCTCATGTCCCCCAACGTAGCAACTTCGGTTGCAGATAACTGAACACATAAACATATAAGGCTCAGCACACCAGGGTTTGTACTGTCTTGTAAAAGAAGCACAGAGATAGTTCCATGCGTTCATTAAGGATCTCAACTCCCATCTTTCTGCTTTACCATCCTTAGTATGTACCTTCCATTCTCAAGGTCACCTTGTGTTCTAGTTGTCTGTTACCACATTACAAATCACTTCACAACTTGAAACAACACAATTTTAAAAAATTATATCTTATAATTCTATCATTGACTGGGCTCAGTTGGATGGTTCTTCTGCTTCATGTGGTATAGTTGAGGTCACTTTGGTGGCTACATTTAGCTGGCATTTTGGTTGGGGTTGAAACATTCAGGATGGTTTCTCATCTTCCAGGGCTCTTCTCTATGTAGTCTTTCATCATTCAGTAGTCTAGCCCAAGCCTCTTTATGGTATGACACTGCTGCAAGAGGATGCACTTGAAGAAGACAAGCCCTTATGTGCAAGTGATTATTAAGCCTTTGTTTGCACCACATTTGCTGATGTCCCATTGGCCAAAACAAGTCACATGGCCAAACCCAGAGTCACTGTGGGAGGTGACCACACAAGTGTGTGAATAGTGGGAGACATGGTTCATTGCAGACCAACAGTACAAGAAGTCTCTCAACACCTCATGATCCAAGAAGGCTGCTGGAGCTCAAGCCATTATACCCACTTTCTAGGAGTTGGGAAGGAGGAGGTGAGAGGAAGAGCAAAAGGATGTACTTCTTTAAAGACACACTCCTGAACGTCCTTCACAACTTCTATTAACTTCTTATTGTCCAGATCTTAGTCAAATGGATACACCTACCTGCAGGGAAACCTGGGATTTTTTTTTTTAAAGCTGGTCACGTATTCCAAGGGAATACTACTACTAACTAAGGGAAGCTGGATATGGGTGGTCCCTGCTATATCTAGCCTCCCAGTGCCCTTCCTAGGAGACAAGCAATGTAATCAATTTCTTATTTACCCTTCTGAACTGTTAAGTAAATGTAGATGCAATTTTCCCCTTTGTACATACTTTGGCCAGTATGAAGTTTTATATTCATTTCTATATGATGTTCTTAGCACAGTGCTTGGAACACAATTTTATAAATGGTAGACATTGTCCCTCAAGAAATGGTAGTTATTACTCACATTAATATTAGTACAATAAAATTATGAGTGCCACGAGTCCACTTCTCTAGTTTGCCTTGAGTGCCAATGATCAGATCAGACTAGTTCACGTGGCCTCTTGCCAAAAAGTCCATCAACCTGGGGTTTTCCTAACTCTGTCACCTGAATGTGGGCATGATGGCAGGCTTAGGAAGTAGTCTAATTAAGGGTTAGCTGCACAAGCTTTGGAGTCCAAAGAAGCATCTCTAAGCTTCAGTCTCTTCCTCTGTAATGAGGGTAACCATGTCCACCTGGAAGGTGGTTGTAAACATGAAATGAGAGAAGCTGGGGAGGCGCCAAGCACGGTGCCTGGGGATGGTAAGTGCTCAATCAATGCACCGTGGGTTTGCAACACTGATGAAGGGGCTTGACTTGTCTCTCTGACCATCTTTAAAGGGAAAGTAAAGGGAGGCAACACAAGATTATTCCTTTAGCCAAGTGTCTCTGGTTTTCAGGCCATGTGTTAAATTCCTTCACTCAACAAACATAACAACTCCTTGCTCTTCTGATGCTCTAATAAGGAAAGAGATCAGTATTCAGGTGGGAGTGGGGGGAGTAGCTGTGTGTATCATGGGAATTTCAGCTTTATCATGCACTAGCTGTGTGAGCTTGACAAATGTCTTAATCTCTCTGAGTCTGTTTTCTCATCTGTCCAATGGGCATACCTAGCAGGTGATGAAAATAAATGCTAGTCACACCATCCATCAACTGTGGAAGTTCTTTAAGAATTTCCTCCCACAATCTACTTCCTTTTCAATGCAAAGGGGAAAGAAACAAAGAAAGAGAATTAGTGGGTCCAGCCTTGGGGCCACCTTTCCTCCCGTAGGGTTCTGAGGTCCAAATCGTCCAGCTGGGGACCCTGTACCCTGCAGACTCTCCTTACCCTAAGAAGCTGTAATCCAAGTAATAAAAGTAATAGTGGTAGTAACAGTTACTGATGGCTATACAACAGATTGCTCCAACACTTAATGGCATAAACAACCACTTATTATGCTCAGAAAGCACAGGGGTCAGAAATTGGACAGGGCAGCAGAGGGATGGCTTGTCTCTATTCCACCACATCTGGGGCCTCAGCTAGAAGACTCGGGGCTGGGATCTCCTGAGGGCTCATTCACTCACATGCCAGGTAGGTGTGGCTGGCTGTTGGTTGGGAGCCTTTGTTTCTCTTCATATGGCCCTCTCTGTGTGGGTTTTCTGCCTGCTTCAGTTTGAACTTCAAATATGGTGGCTGGGCTTCAAAAGCGAGGGTCCCAAGAGGGAGCAAAGCAGGCAGAAGCTGCACCTGCTTTGTGACTTAGCCTTGGAAGTCACATAGCTCTACTTCTTCTGTGTTCTATTGGTTGGAGCATCACAAGCCCCCACCCACATTTAAGAGGTGGGAACATAGACCCCCAAGACTCAGTGGGAACAAGTACGAAGAATAATAATTGCTGTCAACTACTGAACACTTACTCTGTGCGGCTATTGTGCTACACCCTTGCTTATTAACTCTCGCACCATCTCTATGAGTTACATATTATTATAGTTCTCATTCCAGATGAGGCAACTCAGGCCCGGTGGAGTTAAACCTCTTGCCCAGCCACAAGCAAGTGGCCCAGCCAGAATTTGAGTTTAGCTTTGTCTAACGCATGGGTTTTCTAAGGATGAAATGAGCTAATACATGTAAAGTATTAGCTGAAAACAGTGCCAGGCACATAGTCAGTGTGGTATATGTGCTTGCTATTATTAATATTATTATTATTACATTTGAGCCACCATATTGAAACCTCTGCTCTAATGCCAAATATTGTACTCTTAATCTCTCAGCTGGTTCTGGAATAGGGGAGCCAACCAGGAGCCCTGGTGAGGTATACTCTGGGTCCACCTGCCTCCACTTGGACTTTGAGGAATGGATCAGAGTTTCTATGATGTTGGCTGGTCCACATCCCTAGGAATACTTTTTCCGGTTTGAAGTACCCTGTCCTCCCATGCCCAGGCCTCGAAGGTTCAAAGTGCTCCCTGGATGGCCGTGCCCCTCTATCCAGGGTTTTCTTAGAGCCTTTGATGAAGCCGGTTATTGGGCTGGCTCCGAGTCAGGTCCCAACCTGAAAGGTCATAGGAGAAAGTTTCATCACAGCTTGGAATGGGTCCATTTGGGAAATTACTTGCCTATGGGATTTATGGGAATGAGAGCAGCATGACCTTGCTAGGGAGTGAGTACCATGCCCCTTCCTGTGCCCCCTTCTTATCATCTTGCAGCTTCCCAAATTTCAGATCTTGACATCTAATTTTTGGAATATCGCCATTACCATGCACTCTCTGCCTATGAATTACCTGGCATTTTTCTTTGAGTTGCTTCACATTGTAAACTTAAACAGATTTAATTTAAATGTTTTTTTTAAAAAAAAGTCATGGGCTTTAATAAAAAACAAAAACCGCTTACTCTAAGTCAAAAGTAATTATAAGAATAAATAAAATAAAGATAAAACTCTGTTGTCTGATTCCAGCAAGATGCCAAAATCTCTGACCCTAAAGCCTTCTCTGTCTGTTACAGTGAAAGATTTACAAGTGATGAGGTGTTAAAGGGATACCGACACCCACCTGGGACTCTGTCCATCATGTGACGAAGAGCCAAAGAAAGTGACACAGGGAATAACTTTCACTTTATGCCATTCAATGTTATTATTTAAATGCTGTGTGGTGCAACATAAACTCATCTGTTTCCTCACTGGTATGACTCTCACACTGAAAAATATTCCACCACCTCATCTGATCCCAGTAACAGTTCCTGTCTCTCATACCCTCGTCAGACTTTCAGCAAGACCCGTCAGCTCTACTGGCAAAATATATCCAGAATTGAATCACTTCCATCATTACTACTCTCTTCCATCATTACTATCCCTCAGCCAGAGGGATCTTTTACATGAAAAGCACACTCACTGGGATGGTCATAATAAAAAAGACATAAATAAAAGTGCTGACAAGAATGTAGAAAAACTGGAACTCTCATATACTGCTAGTGGGATTGTAAAACAGGGCAGACACCTTAGAAAACAGTCTGGCAATCCTCAGAAGGTTAAACCAAGAGTTACCATATGACCTAGAAATATCACTCCTAGGTATGTATCTAAGAGAAATGAACATGTATATCAGTACTAAAACTTGTACACTAACGTTCAGAGCAATGTTATTCATAATAGCCAAAAAGCGGAAACAATCCAAATGTCTATCAACTGATGAATGAAGAATAAAAGTGTCACACCCCTACAACAGAATATGATTCATAAACAAAAAGAAATGAAGTATTGATCCCTGCTATGGCATGGATAACCTTGAAAACATTCTGTTAAGTGGGAGAAGCCAGACACAAATGGACTGCATATTGTATGATTCCATTTTTATAAAATGTCCAGAATAAGCAAATGTATAGAGACAGAAAATAGGATAGTACTTGCCAGGGGCTGGGAAGGTTGTGGGGAGATGGGGAGTGACTGTTCATAGGTGTGGGGTTTCTTTTGGGGGTAATGAAATGTTCTAAATTGATTGTAGTGGTGGTTGCACTGCAAATGTACTAAAAACCATTGAGCTGTACACTTTAAACGGGTAAATTTATATTGTGTGAATTATATCTCAATAACGCTGATACTTAAAAAAAAAAAAAACAAAGCAGAATATGCCACAGTGCTTAAATCCCTGTAATGACTTCCCTTGTCGCTCAGTGTAAAAGTCCTTACTCAGCCTTCAAGATCCTGTGTCCTCTACTTCCTGACTGCTCATCTCTGATCCCATCTCTGCTCTGAGCTCTTTGATAACTCAAAGACCTGTCAAGTTTCTCCTGCTCTAGGGCTGGCCGGGTAGCTCAATTTGTTAGAGTGTGGTGTAGATAACACCAAGGTCAAGGGTTCAGATCCATGTACTGGCCAGTTGCCAAAAAAGAAAAAAATGTTTCTCCTGCCTTGGAGCCATTGCACTTGACTTCTCCTTTTTCCTGGAGAACGTATGCAGAGGGCCCACTTGCTCACGTTCCTTAGGTCTCTGCTTAACTTAGGGTCCTGATGGGGGAGGTGGAGGAGGGCTTCCCTAACTACTTTATCTAAAGTAGCACCCCATTCTCTGTTTCCCTTCTTCACTTCCCTGTGTTTTCCCCACAGCATTTGTCATCTTTTCGTCTTTTGACTATAATACATTTCACTTGTTTGTTCATTATTTGTCTCTCCCCACCCCCCATGTAAATTCCATGAGGGCAGGGATTTCAATTTTTTATTTTTATTCATTACTGAATATATGGCCTTGTATATGGTTGCCATACAGAAAATATTGAATAAAACGAATGACGAAAGGTATATATGGTTGATCCCAAGTTTACTTGGAGAACCAAGTTTGGTATTCAAATATTATTTAAGTATCATGGACAAGGCACCTACCACAGACCATGCCCATGCCCCAGAGATGGTAGATAGCAAGATTCTGTACCATCTGGGGAGGGTTATAAGGCCCAGGTGGAAGCCTTTAGATTTGATGTTACAGAAGACAGTTCATATTTTGCAACAGGGATATGATTCCAGCAGAATCCAGCAATGGATGAATTAGATTTGAGGAATGTGGGAGTCGCAAAGCAGTGCAGTTGTTTGAACAGTGGTTCTCAACCTTGGCTGCACATTAGAATCTGCTGGGAGCTTTTAAAAACCCTGATGCTCAGGGCCATGCCCCAGACAATAAAATCAGCTTTCTGAGGGTGGGGCCTGGGGAATAGCTTTTTTAAAGTTCCCCAGATGACTTGACTTTAAAGTGCAGACAGGGTTGAGAATGACTGTGCTAGAGATTTACAGGAGAGCAGGTAGCTCTTGTCATTGAGGGTCATGAGCATTGGGAAACAGTCTCTTGAGTGAATACATTCAAATTGCTGACAACTCCTTTAATACTTTAGGCAATTTGGAGGATGGAGAACACCCACTGCTATTTTACTTTGTTTAATGCTCAGTATTAAAGTCATATTTCTCATATTTAATAAATACACATAAGATGAGTCATTACTGTATGTTAGGCATGTGTACTTTGGGGCTAGATTACTGGGGTTTGAATCCCCATTTAATAGCTGTGTATCCTTTGATAAGTTACTCAAACTGCTTGTACCTCAGTTTCCTTCTCTGTGAAGTGAGGATAAATTAGAACCTACTTCCTAGGGTCGTCTAAGTGTTCAATGAGTTAAATCTTGTAAAGCTTTTAGAACAGTACCTGGCATAGAGTAAGCACTCAGAGTTGGCTATTATTATTCATAAATAAATAAAATGGAAAAGCAACATTTCCTGAGCATTTGACACAGATCACAAACTTGGTAAATTCCCTTGAATAATATAAATGATAATTACAAATTTTAGTAAAGCTGATTCTTCTGAATGATTCAAGCAATTAAACAGCAGATCATTGATGATAAAATCTATGAATATCCTTATTCCAAGATCAGTTACAAAATGCTGAACTCATAGAATTTACTTTATTTCTTATTTATATTTTTAGAACTTTGTGCGGTTCTAATTTTTACCTCTTCCTAGATACAAGGTGAAAAAAATATCTTTGTGCGCATTTGATAATCTTACTCAGACTCAAAAGACAAAAAGTATTGGCTCAAACATGCCATGTTTATAGGATCTAAGTTATCAACTGGCTGATTTCTGATCAGACCATTGGATCTGGTTATATATTTAATGTGATTCAGATTTGAGCAGTATGCCGAGTTCCTTTTTATAATATAATTTCCCCTGCTATATCTATTATATATTATCTACCTATTTATCTGTCTGTCTATCTACATTAAGTCCCTGTGTTTTACGTGGGGTTTAATCTTGTCTGGCTCTGATATAGAAAGCTATAAGAGACTCTTGCTCCCACTGTAACAACCCCCCCCCCCACATGAAAGGACGAGTCGACACCAGTTGACGATCCACCAGAGAGAGCTCGTTTATTAGGCAGCACACACATATACATAGGGCTTTTAGGGAAGGCTGATTGGCTTAAAATACAATCCCTACTTAGCATACCGCATGGGGCTTGGGGTGAGCTGATTGGTGTGTGATTCACGCCGGCGGGAAGGAGGGTACAGAAGAGAACCAGCGTCATGATGGGGTGTGGCCGAGAAGGACTTATGTGATCAGGGTGTGATCCCTTGGGGCATTTGGGTTCTTACACCACACACAAAAAAGGAGGCTTTATAAGCTACAAAATTATAGTTTTAAAAACTCTTAGAGAGCTGAGCACACAAAGAAACCCAAAGGAACTAAACTCCAAGAGGAAGTGCCAAAATCATCATAGCAGAGAAGAAACTCATAACTGCTTCTAATCCTAGTGCGACTGCCTGAGGAAGAGAAATCTACCATACGTGGGTAAGGAAAAAGCAGCTAAATTTTTAACAGCTGCATGTGAAGTCCTATGTAGACTAAAATGGGGGAAGAACCCTACTCACAGAATAGGTCTGAATTTGCCTGCCAACTCTTACTATTGAATTTACCAAGTACAGGGGTGATACATGAAAGGGATGAGATGAGAGCTAAGAAGGCTTCCCCTGAGAGAAAGGGGTCCTCCCTCAAGTGCAAGGCACTCTCAAAAGTGGGGGCAGAGAACAGGACAGGAGAACTGAGAGAAAATTTGAGGTGATACGTTTTCACCTACAAAAGTTGGGGAGTAAGGTAGAAAAATTGAGAGAGGCCCTTCTCTCCCAGACACTCTGGCATTTGACTACCAGAGGCTGGGAGATGTATAAGATAGCTAAGAGACACCCCTACTAGACATTCTAGGCCTTCAAAATGGGCAGGGTCGCAACCCTCCAAAAGCCAGAAGAATGAAAACAGAGCTGAAAAATTCTAAGGTGCAGGAAAAAAGGGGCAGAATATGAGAAAAAAAGAGACCCCCCCATGACCAAAAAAAAAAAAAAAGGCAACTTGGCTCTACAGAAGGGAGAGAACCGCCACTATTCCAAAACTGGGAAACTCTACTGCAAAGCCAAGGCAGATCTCTAGAATCTCACCAGTGCTCAGATCTCAGGTCCCTACTTAAAGTTCTGATCCTGCCCTCAAAACATTTGGAGCCAGTGTTGAAGTGAACCAAACTAAAACTGCACCAATGCTGAAACCCAGCTCAACTACAGATCAGATTGATTAAGTCCATACTCTATCAGTCTTACAGGAAAAGGGGAGTGTTACCTTCTGGAAGTACATATTATTTTCTTTATTCTTTACTGTTCCTTCCTACATAATATCCAGAATACATTCAAAGAATAACAAACACACAGAAAGCAATAAAATGTGACAGTCAAGAGAGAAAAGAATCGATAGAAGCAGATCCAAAGATGGCTCAGGATTTGTAATTCTCAGAGGCTTAAAAAAAACTCACAAAAATGCTAAAAATGAAGTGATCTAAATAAAGAACAACATGCATAAATAAATGGGAAATTTTAGCAGAGACCTGGAAACTTTAAAAAGAACTAATGAAAATGCTAGAGTTGAAAAATACAATATCAGAAATGAAGACTTAGACCAAAAGAAGACTGGACACAGCAAAGGAAGGAATCAGTGAGGTTGAAGGCAGATAATATAAAATGCCCAAGTTTAAACACATGGAGAAAAAAAGTGAAAAATATAGAAAAAAAATCTGAAATTTGTAAGATAATACCAAATGCTTAAGTATAATTAGAGTTCTAGAATGAGAGGAGAGAGAAAATGGGGCAAAAGAAGTATTTGAAGCTATAATGACTGGGAACATTTCAAAATTGATGGAGATCAACGCACAGATCCAAGAAGCTCAGCAAACTCCAAGGAAATAAATACAAAGGAAACCACACCCAAGCACATCATAGTCAAACTGCTGAAAAGTCAAAGATGAAGAGGTCTTACAAGCAGCCAGAGCAAAAAGGTACATTGCATGCAGGGGGACAATGATACAAATAACATCTCATTTCTTACCAGAAACAATGAAAACTTGAAAGACAATGGAATGACATCTTTAAAATGTTAAAAGAAAAACCCGAAGAAGAAAAAACAAATGAAAAAACACCCTGTCACCCTGTCTTCGACATCCAGTGAAATAACTTTAAAGACAAGGTTAAAAATAAAGATACTTTCAGATAAACAGGGAAAATTCATTTTCAGCAGACCAGCACTATAAGAAATGGTAAAAGAAATGCTAGCATCTGAAAGAGAAATAATTCTGGTTCTGCAGGAAGGAATGAAGAGACAGGGTAAATATCTGGAGAAATACAAAAGACCTTTTTAAAAGTACTTTTATTTTTATTTATGTATTTTGTATACGTCTTTAAAAGATTATTGAGTGTTTAAACAGCTGTAACAATGTATTGTGGAATTTATACAATGGGGTTCTGGTAAATGTTAACAACTGGTTCTCTGAGGAAAAAAAGCCCATGTTTAACAGCATTTTAATTATTTCCATGGTGCAAATATTCTCACTATGAGTGATTTTAAGCTACTATCAGTTTTACAGCTGATTCACAGATTTTTTAAAAATATAACAATCATCTCTCATGAGGTAGAATGAGTTAGTTTCAGTACATCACTGGATTTATAGAATAAATTTAAAAAGACAATAAGAATACAAAGAGTGAGAGGAAGGTGGTAAATGGAATTATGCTGTTATAAGGCTCTTATCCTGTTCCTAAAATAATATGTTAGCATTTTTTTTTTTTAAAGATGACCGGTAAGGGGATCTTAACCCTTGACTTGGTGTTCTCAGCACCACACTCAGCCAGTGAGCTACCAGCCATTCCTATATGGGATCCGAACCTGTGGCCTTGGTGTTATCAGCACCACACTCTCCTGAGTGAGCCACGGGCTGGCCCCAATATATTAGCATTTGAAGGTAGACTGTGATAAAAATGCATGTTGTAATCTCTATAGCAACCACTAAAATAATAACACAAAAGAATGCTAAAAATTAATACAGAAAATAAAATGAAGTACCAAAAACATATTTGGCTGACACAAAAGAAGGCAAGAGAAGAGGAATAGAGGAATGAAAAACAAATAAGATAAATACAAAACAAATAGCAAAATGAGATGCTTAAACCCAACCAGATAGGTAATTATATTACATGTAAATGAACTAAACTCTCCAATTAAAATCAGAGAATGCCAGACTGGATTATAAAAAAAGTCCATCAATATACTGTATATAAGAAACACAGTAGAAATATAGAAACATAGACAGATTAATAGTAAAAATGTGGAAAAAGATATACAATGAAAACATTAAGCCTAAGAAAGCTAGTGTGGCAATATTAATATCAGATAATGTGAACTTCAACAAAAATAGCATCTGTAGTGACAAAGAGATTTCATAATGGTAGAAGATATAACATCCTTACATGTGTACACATTTAATGACAGAGTTTCAAAATCTATGAAGCAAAACTATGAAACAGAACTAAAGTGAGAAATAGATAAATACACAATTAAACTGGAGATTTTAAGAATCTAGATTAGAAAAACACTACTGGCTGGTTGGTTAGCTCACTCAGTAGAGCATGGTGCTGACAACAGCAGCGTCAAGCATTTGGATCCTCACACCTACCAGCCACCAAAAGAAAGAAAGAAAGAAAGAAAAACACTTTCAACCTAATTAATATTTATATGGCTAAATACACTCAACATAGTTTTGCTCCAGTTTTATTGGGGTGTAACTGTAGACAATGAAATTCACTCATTTTAAATGTTCAGGTTGGTGAATTTTGATAATTTTATACAGTTGTAAAACCACCAACACAATCAATAAAATACTTTTATCATCTGAAAAATAAAATTTTCTCGTGCTCCTGTCAGTTGATCCTGTCTTTTAAGTCCCGTCACCAGGCAATGGCGTTGATCTACTTTCTGCTAACGTTAGTAGTTTCTGTTAAAGTTTAGCTTCTTCTAACACCTCATATAAATATAATCATACAGAATGTAGTCTTTTGTGTTTGGCTTCTTTCATATAGCATAGAGTTTTTGAGATTTATCTATATTGCTGCATGTATCAATGTTCCAAAGAATAGGTTTGAAATTAGTTTATCCATCCACTGGTTAATGAACATTTGTGTTGTTTTCAGTTTTCTGCTACAGTAAATAATGCTATGATGAATATTTGTATGGTCTTTAGTGTGGATATGTTTTCATTTCACTTGAGTAAATATCGAGATGAGTGGGATTACTAGATTGCATGATAAATGGATGTTTAAGTTTTTAAGATACTGATATATTGTTTTTCAAAGTGGTTGTATATTTTTTCGTTTCTACCAGCAATTTGAGAGACTTCCAATTGTTCTAAAGTCTTGCCAACACTTGATGTTATCTGTTTAATGTTGCTATTTTAGTGGCTGCATAGTGATATCATATTACACTTTCAATTTGCATTTCCGTGCTGATATGGAATGTTCAGCATCTTTTTATGTGCTTATTGGCTATTTGCATAACTTTTTTTTGGTGAAGTGTCTTTTCAAATATATTGCCTATTTTTCAAGTGCATTGTCTTATTACTGAGTTGTAATAGATTTTAAAATACATTCTATATACAAGCCCCTTGTCAGATATATTTTTGAGAAATATTTTCCCCAGACTGTGGTAAATTTATACTTTTGGATGCTTATATGAGGGTACTTCAAAAAATCTGTGGAAAAATAGAATTAAAAGATAACACTATGGCCAGATGCAAAACAAACAAAAAAGGTTATACAAATATTTCTATGAACTTTTTGAAGTTCCCTTGTATTAGGAAAGAAGAAAGGTATGAAACAAATGATCTAAATCCCCCACCTTAGAAAGCTAGAGAAGAAGAGAAAAATAAACTTTAAGTAGTAGAAAGGAAATAAAATAACAGAGGAGTTTCCACTTCCAGGAAGATGGAGCAGACATAGCTTTCTCTATGCCTCCTGCTAAGAACAACTAAAAACCCTGGACATTACATATAACACAAACATAAGAAGACTCTGAAAAGTGGGGAGAAGAAGGCAGAGGCTTGGGATCTGGAGACCCAAGGAACAACATAATGGTGAATTTCCTGGGTTTTCTTTTTGCCTACTAAACCCCAGACTTGGAGCGGAAGAAGTAGGCAATGCGGAAATGCCAAGAGGAACAAACAAACAAAAAAGCCTCAACAAAATCCTGCAGGAAAGGATCAGCCTAGCAAGGCAAAAACTTTTCAGACAATAACTGCTCTACTCTAGCCAAACACCACAGAGAATCTGTGACCCCACCCCTACCAACCTAGGCTGAGTGAAGAGCCTAGACTTCCACCCTCACCAGCTGTAACAGTGTGTCCCAACCTCCTCACTGGAGTGGTGGCTGAGAAGGTTGAGAGGGAGCTAGGACTTTTGTCCCATCTGGCTAGTAATGACCCTTCTCTCCCCCCACAAACATGTCAATGACCACAGGGGGAACCTGAAATTCCACCCCACCTGACAGTAATGAGGCACCCATTCCCCTTCCTGCTGTGGTGGTGTCAATAAAGGTCTAGTGGAGAGTCCGGACTTTCACTGTCACCACCACCCAGCAGTGACAAGGGCATCCCCCTCCTGTGGTGTCAATGGAAGCCTTGTGGGGATTAGAAACAAGGCACTTCCACCCTCCCAGCCGGGGAAATGTCAGTGGAGGTCTAGTGGGACTGAAACTCCCACCACTGTCCATCAGTAATGAGAAGTCCCCCACCTCAGGTATTAATGAAGGCTGAGGTGGGGAACCTGGACTTCTACTTTCATCTTATAGTAATGAGGTGGCATCCCCACTTCCCTTGCCAGACTAGTGACAGAAGTCAGCTAAAATGGAAGGAAAAAAGGGTGATGTGTAAAATTATTCAAAGAAGTAACAGTTGAAAAATTTGGCAAAAGAATAAATCTACAGATCCAAGAAACTGAGTGAACTCCAAAAAGGATGTACTAGTCTGTTTTTTGTTGCTTATAACAGAATACCTGAAACTGGGTAATTTATAAGAACAGAGGTTTATTTGACTTATGATTCTGGGACAGCTGCATGTGGTGTGGGCCTCAGGCTGCTTCTACTCATGGCGGAAAGTGGCAGGCAGCTGGTGGGCACCAGCAGATCACATGGCGAGAGAGGAAGCAAGAGAGAGAGAGAGAGGAGGTGCCAGGGGCCTATAACCAACCAGCTCTCATGGGAACTGACAGAGAGAGATCTCACTCACTACCCTCCCCACCTGGGCATTAATCTATTCATGAATGATCTGTCTCCCTAACCAAAACTGCTCCCAACATTGCCAAGTTGGGGATCAGATTTTGACACGAGCTTTGGGGAGACAACACATCCAAACTCTATCACAGGATAAACCAAAGAAATCCACACCAAGACATACCATAGTCAAACTTCTGAAAACCAAAGACAAAGAAAAAAATCTTAAAAGCAGCAAGAGAGATATGAACCTTACCTACAGAGGACAAAGCAAATGATAGTGCATTTCTCACCAGAGACCACGGAGGCCAGAAGGAAGGGGCACAACATTTTTTAAGCACCGAAAGAACAGAATCCTAAATCCAGTGAAAATATCTTTCAGGAATGAAGGGGAAATCAAGACCTTCTTACGCAAGGGAAAACTAAGAGAAGAATTTGTTGCCAGCAGACCTACTCTAAAAGAATGACTAAAGAAAGTTCTTCAACAGAAAGGAAGTGATAAACAGAGGAATACTGGAAGGAACATCAGGAAGGAAGAAATAACACAGTAAACAAAAATATAGGTAAATGCAGTAGACTCTTATTCCTCTTGAGTTTTCTAAATTATGTTTGACAGTTGAAGCACAAAGTATAACACTGTCTGATGTGGTTCCAAATGTATGTACAGGAAATATTGAAAGCAATAATATTATAAACAGGGTAAAGTAAAGGGACATAAAGACAAGCAAGGTTTCTATAGTTCACTGGAATTGGTAAAATTATAACATCAGTAGACAATGATAAGTTATGTATATATGATAGTACTTCAAAAAGTTCATGGGAAGATTTGTATTATCTTTTAATTCTTTAAATTTTCCCCAAACTTTTTGAAGTAATCTCATACAATGTAATACCTAGAGCAAGCACTAAAAAAGCCACAGAAACAGCAAAAAGCAACTCAATTCAAAAATGGGCAAAGGACTTGGGTAGACATTTCTCCAAAGAAGGTATATTGATGGCCAATAAGCACATGAAAAGATGCTCTACATCAATAATTATTAGGAAAATGTACAGCAAAATCATGAGATATACTTCACACCCATTTGTATGGCTATTATTAAAAAAAAAAAAAACCCAAAACACACAGGAAATAAGTGTTGGCACGGATGTGAAATTGGAACCCTTGTGCATTGTTGGTGGAAATGTAAAATGATGCATTGTCTGTGGAAAACAGTATGGTGTTTCCTCAAAAAACAAAACAAAACAAAACAAACAAACAATAAAAAAACAACATAGAATCACCATATGATCCAGCAATTTCACTTCTGAGTGAATACCCCAAAGAATTGAAAGCAGAGCCTCAGACAGATATCTGTATGCCCATGTTCATGGCAGCATTTTTTACAATTGCCAAAAGGTGGAAACAACCCAATGTCTATCAACAAATGAGTGGATAAACGAAAATGGTATATGCATGTGATGGAATATTATTCAGCCTTAAAAAGGAATGAAGTTCTGACACATGATACAATGTGAATGAACCTTGAAGACATGCTAGGAAATAAGCCAATTACAAAAGACAAATATTCTGTGATACCACTTAACATGAGGTACTTAGATTAATCAAATTCATAGAGACAGAAAGTAGAGTGGTTGCCAGAGGCCAGAGGAGGAGGAAATGGGGAATTATTAGTTCGTGGATACAGAGTTTCAGAATTATAAAACTTCTAGGGGGGAAAAAAATGCGAGGAACTCTCCGGGATCTAGGGCTATGCAAAATTTAAAATGTTTACGCTGTGAAAGAGACTTTAAAAGGATGAAAACACAAACTACAGACTGGGAGAAATATTCGCAAACAACATATCTGACAAAGGACTGATATCTAGAATATATAAAGAACTCCCAAAACTCAACAGCAAAAAGCCAAACAATCCAATTAGAAAACAGGCAAACGGTGGGAAGACATACAAGTGTGCTTGAAAAAGTTCTTGTGCCAGCCGGTTGGCTCGATTGGTTAGAGCGAGATGCTATAACACCAAGGTTACGGGTTCGGATCCCCTTACCAGACAGCCAGCAGTCAAAAAATGTCCGTGGAAAATAAAATTAAAAGATAATAAGAATCTTTCCACGAACTTTTTGAAGTTTCCTCATAATTCACCAAAGGAGATATACAGATGGCAAATTATCACATGAAAAGACGTTAAACATCATCAGCCACTAGGGCAACAGAAATTAAAACTGCAATGAGATATCACTACATCCCTATCAAAATAGTTAAAACTAAAAGAGAAAAAGAAAAAAAAGCTGGCAAGGATGTGGAGAAACTGGATTATTTATGCATTGCTGATGGAAATGTAAAATGGTACAGCCACTGTGGAAAGCAGTTTGACAGTTTCTCTAAAAACTAATCACGTAACTACCAAATCACCCAGCAATTGCGCCCCTGTACATTTATCCAGGAGGAGAAAAAAGGCTCCTCTGGGCTCCAGCCCACAGGTGACTAATCCACCTTGGGAGAAAATGAAGAACAATATCTACAGCAGTGACAGCTCCCACTGAGCGTGTGCTCCGCCAGGCACCGCGCTAAACACGTGGCGTGCACTTGTCTGGTCGAGGCTGTTGTCATCACTTCCACTTGCAAGTTCAGAGGCCGTGGCTCAAGGTCACGCAGCGACGGTCGGGATTTGAACCCAGGTCATACTAATAAGCGCCTTACATCCTCACATTGTCATTATCAGCCATTCCTCGGGCGGCGAGTACAGTGGCAAGGACAGGTTGAGCCCGTTGCGCCAGCCCACACAGCCGGGAAGCCGCGAGCCTTCACCCCAGGCCCCGCCGCCTCTGCGGCTGGATTCCCGGCCCCTCAGTTCGCGTGCCCAACTTTCCCCAGCTTTCCCGGGTCCTTTTCCCCAGTCGCAGCGGCGCAGGCACCACCCTTGGCTGCCGGGGGGAGTAGGAAGGGGGCGGGGTCCCAGGCGCAGTCCCCTCCCCAGACCCTCCCCCCGACCCTCCCCCAGGCTTTAAGCCGGCGCCGGGGCCGGGCGGTCCAGTCCCGGCTGGCCCGCTCCGCCGGGTGACCGCGCCGATGGGGGCGCTGGCGGCGCTGGCCAAGAAGTTGTGGAGCGCGCGGCGGCTGCTGGTGCTGCTGTTCACGCCGCTCGCGCTGCTGCCGGTGGTCTTCGCCCTCCCTCCCAAGGTAACGCCTCCTCTGCCTGTGCGCGCCACCGGCAGGACCCTCTCCTGCCAAGCCTCTGAGGCGGGAGACCGCCCAGGTCCCGGTCTAGACAGCCTTCCCCGGACCCCCCTCAACCCTCTCTCCCCTTTAACCTGCCTCGGAGCCGTGAACGCCCCCAGCTCCTGTTGTCCCTTCTTGAATGCTCTTTGGAGCCTGAGTTCCATCCAGCTTTCTGGAGCTTCTCACTTCTGCAGGAATGATTTCTTTTTTGAGCTCGCACTATGTGCTTGGCGCTGGGTTGCACATTTCGCTTGACAGTCGCAATGAACACTTAATGAGTACCAAGCTGTGTGACCTGGGGCGAGTCACTTAACCTCTCTGAACTTCAGTTTACTCATTTGTAAAAATGGGGTAATGATAGTGCCAACCCATAGCATAGTGGTGAATATAAATGAGGTAATATAGGTAAATCTCTTAGAGCTAAGCCTGGTACACAGCAAGTGCCTAATAAGCGCTAGCTGATCTTTTTCTGCAGTAGGCTCACACTTGATGGGGAAAGCTAAGATTTAATGAGCCCTTACTAGGGGTAAGGCTTTCCCTTATGTGCATCACTTTATTTAATCCTTTCGGTGCCCCTCAGAGGGGGAGGATTATTTACCCCATTTTCCAGAAGAGAAAATCAAGGCTCAGAGAGAGGAAGTGACTTGCTGAGACTCGCACAGCAAGTTACTGAGTGGGGATTCAAACCCTGGCTTGTCGGAATCCAGAAGCCTAGCTATTTCCAGACTCCCAAAGAAAGTAATTCCTATAAGATCGAAGGCTGCAGGTTGAGTTCAAGAGTCCTGACAAAAGTCAACAACAGTGAGGGCTGGAAGTAGATGGCACCACAGGTCCCTACTGAGTCCCTCACCTGTGTCCAGCCCATCTTGGGCATCATGGAAGGGCTCTAGGCTCATAAGACAAGGCTTCTACCTGCGAAAAGTTGCTTCGCCATCCCTCAGTGAAGTATTAAGCGTTCACAGAAATAAAAGTAAAGGGCTGGCCCGTGGCTCACTCGGGAGAGTGTGGTGCTGATAACACCAAGGCCCCGGGTTCAGATCCCATATAGGGATGGCCGGTTGCTCACTGGGTGAGCGTGGTGCTGACAACACCAAGTCAAGGGTTAAGATCCCCTTACCGGTCATCTTTAAAAAAAAAAAAAAAAGACAAAAATAAAAGTAAAGAGAAGGTGTAATTTAGTGGTGTGTTATCCAGCATCGACCATTTGAGAACAGGGGGAGCTGCCTGGAGGAAGGGGCCCTGCTTGGGCACAGGGAATGAGGAGGTGATACCAGGTCGTTCCAAGGAAATCCAGGGCTAATACACAAGCAAGTTCTTTAGTGTGGAATTATCCAAGCTGTTAAACTTTCTTGACATGGAAGAGGAAAAAAATGATTAGGTCACCTTTTCAAAAACCAGCCCATCCTGGGTCACTTGCTGACCTGGGGACCTTGGGTCATCCTCCTTTCTCTTCTGGGTCTCACTTTCCTTGTCTGTAAAATGGGACAATCACCATATTAGCTCCTGGGGATTGATGTGAAGGGCTGAGCAAGGCTTTGTAAAACATCTTTGGTGGAAGGATGCATTGGTGAGGCTTGATTGTTGTCTGTGAAGCCCCAGGCAAAGCTCCAAGCAAGAAGACATGAAACACACAGGCTTTAGCAGGCGTTCTGACAGCTTCTCTCTGCTCTGCCTCGACCAAGATCATAAACCCAGGAGGAGATCCAAGTGTCATAAGGCCTGAAGCATGTACTATTTGAGGGATCTCTTTAAGAAAAAGGATACAGATTTACAAATACAAAATCCAGTACAGGGTTTAGGAGAGACTCCCCTGCTCAAGCTTCATTAGGTTCACAGGGAATCCTCTTCTGTGCATGCCAATGGAGGGCAGGGAGAGGTAACGTGAATGCCGTACCCTCTGTGATGGTGGTGAACCTCATGAGGAAGAGGCTTCGTTGAATGCTTAGCTCTTGCTGTGTGCAAGGCTCCATGCTAGGAGCTTCCCAAGCATTGTCCCGTGTAATGTCCACAACCACCAGGGAGGCAGCTGCAACGTGCATCCCTATTAGACAGGTGAGGAAACAGAAGCTCAGCGAGGTTTGGTGACTTGCCCAAGGTCACACAGCTGGTACAAAGCTAGAATGCAGAGTCTATACTTCTTTTTTTTTTTGACCAGTAAGGGGATCGTAACCCTTGGCTTGGTGTTGTCTGCACCATGCTTAGCCAGTGGGCGCACCAGCCATCCCCATATAGGATCCGAACCCGCGGCCTTGGCGCTACCAGCGCCGCACTCTCCCGAGTGAACCACAGGGCCGGCCCCAGAGTCTATACTTCTAATGGCTGTGCTTTGCACACTTTGCTTAGTTATAACTCAATGAAAACTCTTCCTTGTTCCTTACAGTTCCCTGGTGGAGACCCTTTGTGTAGCCCTAGATGTCACTACTGCTTTAAGTGACTGATAAGCCAGGGTCTCCTCCCAGGAGGCAGGTCCGGCTACTTGGGGGATTTTAGCCTCCCTCAAAATCTCTAGGGCCGGCCCGTGGCTCACTCGGGAGAGTGTGGTGCTGATAACACCAAGGCCCCGGGTTCGGATCCCATATACGGATGGCCGGTTCGCTCACTGGGTGAGCGTGGTGCTGACAACACCAAGTCAAGGGTTAAGATCCCCTTACCGGTCATCTTTAAAAAAAAAAAAAAAAAAAAAAAAATCTCTATTGGCATACCTGAAGCCTTCTCCCCCTACAACAGTATTTACACAATATTATCATCATTATTACATTCTTGGATATTAAGAACTGACATGTTTCTCAATCTAATGTACATGGTGAATAAAAGTATCCTTAGAAAACATTGCTGTTTTATTGATCTGTGACATACACTTAAAGCACGCACAGTGGGTTTGCTGTGCACACGTACCTTCAAGACAATTCCCGTAATTTTCACCAATTGCTCCCTGTGATAGCCTCCCCAAACAAAGGTTGGTAGTCTCAAACTTAAAAACGTGCTTGCTGTGCAAATGTGGCTTAAAGACAAGTGTCTCCAGCATCTGCCCCCATTCCCAAAATTAGATTGCCACTTCAAAGCCTCTAAGCCACATAAAAATTCTGGAGCCATCAGTTCAGGTTGTATTGTACATATGGGTTTCTGAAAACTTTTGCAAAAGTGCAGATAACAGATCAGGAAAGAAGTTCAGCTGCTTGAGCAGTTGCTATTTGCCCGGTGGTATTGAGTGAGGGACTGCCTCTCACTGGGCCTGGTTTTCCAGCTTGGTGATATTTCCAGGCCACTACTACTCTGAAGTTCTAGAATTGTGTGTGGTCTAGAGGCCTGGGGCTCATGCACCTATCCCCTGGCGACTGGTGAGCTGGTCTGCAGGGAAACTGGGGTCAATTTGCAGAGCAGATCCAGGAGGAACAATTCTTACGTTATGTCCTCTGGCTCAGGAATGCTGTCATCAGGGATGAAAAGGAGTGGGATGCAGCTCTGGAATGCAGTGGCTGCCATTACCAGTGCCACTGGGGATCTCAGCTCTTGCTATGAGTGCCAGAGGCTCAGGAAGTCAGAATGCTGCGAGAGGCACCACTTCAAATTTTTCCAAGAATGGCTGTCCAGGAAGTTGGAGGTTTGGGGAGTGGCCTTGGACAGCTTGCAGGCATGTTGCGATGTCCCGTGTAGATGGGACTGTTAGAACAGGCTTACAAATAAGCACCAATCCCCTGTTTTTGCAAAGAAGTCTTGCCACCCTCTTCCTGCCTTATACCCACTGAGAGCAAATTAAGCTGTCCTGACCATCTGGCCATGATGAGTTCTTCACAGTGGGTGCTCACAGGTGACTCTGAGGATGCTTTGAGGAGGAGGAGTTTGAGGATGTTCTGGGCAGGGCTGCTACAGAGTGTTGCACAAGTTATGCACTGCATAAAGGGCCTTGAGGAGGCAAGTGAGGCTGAACCAACCCGTACTCCATGTGGCAAACTGGGCACACAGTGCAGAGCTGGATCCACTTGAAGAAGGGTCCCTTTTCTAATTTGCACAAAAGTGTCATATGGGTTAGCAGCAGACTTGTTCTGGGTGATCTTTTTCAGGATGGTAGTGTACCTGTTAGGTCAGAGGCCCACTTTCTTGCATTTGCCTAATTCTTGGGTAGGTGGTGACCAGGAAAATGGCCATTTTATTTCCGGTCTTGAGGCATTGGAATCAGAACTCAATTCTCATTCCACACACTTGCTCTGTGACCTTGGGCAAGACATTTTACTTCTCCAGGCCTCTCTCTTCATTTATAACATAGCTATAATATCATCTTCCTTCTTGGTTGTTGTTTGGGCTCAGTGAAATAATATGTGATACCTGCATTATAAATTCTTTTTAATTCAATGTTCAAAGTATGTTTTAGCTCTCCCATTTCACAGATGAGGAAACTGAGGCTCAGTGAAATGAAATGATGGAAAAAGCATGGGCCTTAGAGTCGGGCAGACCTGGCTCTGAAACTATAAAAGAGGGGAGCCTGGACTGGAGACTTTGAGTTTCTGAGCCTCAGTTTTTTCATTTGTAAAGTGGGGAGGACTCAGACCCTCTCCAAGGGCTATTATGAGACTTAATGAAGTTATAGAAATTGTCCAGTGCAGTGTTCAATACATAGTGACAGTTTATGATAATAATAATAATAATCACAATTTTTTCCCCACATTTACCATATGCTGTTTTATGTGCACATTTGAGCTCATTTACTCTTCACATTAGTTTTCAAAAGTAGGAGCAATAATGATCTCCATTTTTACAGATGGGGAAAGCAAGGCACAGAGAAGTTAAGTAATGTTCCTGAGGTTACACAGCTACTAAATATTCCTTCAGTTCCTGCTCCTTCTCTCTTGGTCCTAGATTTTGAAAGACTGGGTGGCCAGGGTTCTGAGAGGCCCTTGAATCTTCCCCTAATAGGAATTTCCCAGAAAAAACTGCAAGTCGAGCTCTGTGGATTGACCACCTTCTCTGGCCAGACACTGCCGAGTGCTTTTAATTTATATCATCTCATTGAACCCCAGAGAGCTCAGATGGGGATTTGTCCACATGCACCCCAAAATGGAGCGGGGTCTGATTTGATTTCTGTCATCCAAATACAACCCACGTTATTTTTGCCAGATCCCCTTCCCACTCAATATTATTTACTTCATTACATTTGTATTATTTATCCAATTTTTTTTACATTAATGCCTTACTGCCCTCCCCCCGCCTTTTAAAAAATTACTTAAATGACTTTAAAAGGAGGTTTTATGTCAGTATCATGTATGAGAAACCATCATCATGAGTGATTAATAGAAGAAAACTAGCAAAAATTAAATAAATATCCAACGTTGGTTAATTCTGGCTACATACTGCTGCCTGCATGAAGCTGAGAGCCTGAGATCTGCCCTCTCTTTGTTTCAAAGGGAGGGAAATGATCAAGAGAGAAATTAAAGATAAGCTAGTACCAAACTGACACTGGGTTTTGGAAGTAATGAAGAGGAAGAGAGAATCAGAAAGGGAGTAACCTCAGTGTCCTTTACCGTCCTTCTGTGTACGATCTAAAGTCTTCCAAAGTTGGCCTTTAACACCTTGAGAAATATGGAACTCATAGCCTGGGTACATGCCTTGTCTGGGAATTTATGAGGTTGGCTGCCAGTCTTGGCTCCTGGTTTCCTCATCTGTAAAATGAGGGAACTACCCAGATGGCCTTCTTTCCACCATGACGCTTGGTGGGCTAAGTAAAGGAAGTCTCCAGCATGTGGTCAGCTGAAAAATGCCCATCAAAGATATTAGTGTCCTAATCCCCTGAACCTGCGCATGTTACCTCTTATGGAAAAAGGATTTTGCAGATGTAATCAAGGAGAGGGTCATGAGATGAGGAGATTATTTTACATTATCTGGATAGACCCAATGTAATCACAAGGGTCCTCATAAGAGGGAGGCAGGAGGAGTCAGAGTCGGACGGTGATGGCAGCAGAGAGAAAAAGCAATGTGATGTGAGTGCAGGCGACCTCCAGCAGCTGGAACAGGTAAGGAATGAATTCTCCTCCGGAGCCTCTAGGAGGAACCAGTCTGGCCATCACCTTGACTTTAGACCAGTGAAAATGATTTCAGACTTCTGACTTCCAAAACAGTAAAGTAATACATTTGGGGTCTTTTGTTACAGCAGCAATTGGAAATGAATGGCAGATCCACCCCACTGGATTGGTTCTCCCGGGAGGGGACTGGGATGTTTAGCTTCGCTTCTGCTTCTGAATTCTGATGCACTGATTGTCCATCATTCACAGATGGGTCCAGCCATGTAGGCCCCTTGTTCCTGGGTTGCAAACCCTGGTGTTCAGGAGAAAGAGCCTGGTTTGGTTAAAAAGGTCCAGGCTTTGGATTCATTTGGATATAAGTTCATCTCTGGCTCTTCCCCAAAGAGCTGTGTGTTTCAGGAAGAGTAACTTCACCTCTCTGAACCTGTTTCCCTATCTGAAAAGTAGAGATATTCATAGTCCTTTCTTCATGGAATTTTGTGATGAATAAGTAAGTTTACAGGCACGATGCATGCATCTCAGAGGACACATAAATTTTGTTTCTTTGGCAGTCTAACCTTTACGCATTTTTTTTCTGGGTGGGATCTTTGAAACTGATTTGGACAAAATAAGAGATGCTGGTAGCATTCGATGGGAAGAGCTATGTTGAAATGGTCAGTTCTGTGCCTTCATTTTCTCACCTGGAGGTTGGCTCTAACCGTAGTTCAGCCTCAGAGTGTTGTGGTCCTATGTGAGAGGCACTTTGTGGAGTGCTGCCTCAGAGCAAGTGCTCGGTAAATGTCAGCTATTATTATAGCAGTTGCCATCGTAGCATTTCAGACTTGGTGATTGTTTTAATTTAACTCCCGTTAAAAGGAAACTGAGGCCCAGAGAAGGTAGTGAGTTGCCTGAGGCCCCACAGCGAGGGTGTGGGAGGGCAGGGGTGAGCACCGCCACCCCTTCTCCAGTGCACAGCCCTTCCCAGATGTCTGTTGTCCACATATTCTTCTAGTGACATTCCATTTAATCTCTGATGCCTAACTTCCAGAAGAGATGTAAGGGGGTTAGTCAAATTCACTTACTTCTGTTCCAATCACAGTAGGCCCTCAACAAAGGATGAGAACGGCTAATATTTATTGACTGTGTAGTAGCTCTAGCCCCTGCTCCCATGCAGATCCCATCTCCCAACCCCTCTACCCCTTGCTCCCTCTGCTCCTGCCACTGTGGCCTTTTTACTGTCCTTTAAATATCCCAAGCTTGCTCTCACTCCAGGGCCTTTGCACTTGTGGTTTCCTCTGTCTGAACTGCTGTTCCTCCAGATGTTTGCAAGGCTCGCTCCCTCACTCTGTTCAGCTCAGCTCAGATTTTATCTCATCAATGGCCTTCCCTGCCCCTATCTTTAGACCTTGTCTAAAATATACAATAAGGGGCCGGCCTGTGGCTCACTCGGGAGAGTGCGGTGCCGATAACACCAAGGCCACAGGTTCGGATCCCATATAGGGATGACCGGTTTGCTCACTGCGTGAGCGTGGTGCTGACAACACCAAGTCAAGTGTTAAGATCCCCTTACCAGTCATCTTTTAAAAAAAATAAATAAATAAAAATAAAATATACAATAAAAACTTCTTCACACTCCATTCTCTTTTCTGTCTTATTTTTCTTCATGGTCTTTATTACTACCTGACAATATATTATGTATTTAACTATGTATCTGTCCGTGTATCATCTGTATTCCCCCATGGGATGTAAGCTCCACCGGGACAGGGATTTTCTTTTTTTTTGTCTGTCTTGCTCACCATTGTATCTTCAGTGCCTAGCACAGTGCCTGGCACATAGTAGGTGCTCAATAAATATGCACTGAATAAGTGAAAGAAAGAATGCCAGTCATGTGCTTGGCAAGGGTTTTCTCATTAATCGTACCACAGTTGCAAGAAGGAGCTGCGTGATCATCTCCATTTGCCCAGTGGGGAGTCCAAGGTGCAGAGAGCAGGAGCCCCTGTCCCCATAAGGCAGATGGCAGCCATGGGCTTGGTTCCCAGGCTGGCTCCCACACTCTTGCTTTCTCTCCCTCCTCCAGGCCCTTTGCCTCCTGCATAGAGATGCTGACGCAGTGCACTCTGAGAACAATCAGGGGCCACTTTGAGAGCCAGGGCAGGGGGTTGGGGTGACTCAGTGACAGAGAAAGGCTGTGAGACTCACCATTAAGCTTGAGGGCTTCTTGTCTCCAGCTGATTTTGCACTTGGATTGGATGTAGCGAGAGAAAGAGAGAAAGGAAAGGTGCTCCTGGAGAACGGCAGAAACAAAAGGCCAGAAGTGGGAACGTCCTGAGCACAGGGAGAAAGGAGTCCCTCGTGTCAACTCTTGAGATGCGGACTTCCAGACCATAGAGCCAGGAGGGCAGAAATTGGCAAAAGCAACCAGTGATTGAGCACGTGCTAAGTACCAGGTATTGTGCCCCTTGCTTCATGTGCATTGTAGCCCATCCTTATAACATCCAACAAGGTGGCCCTACAGGGAAGTAAACAAAGGCCAGAGCAGTGGAGTGATGTACCCAAGGTCTCCCAACTGGTAAGTAGGGTTTAAAATGGAATCCAAAGTCATGGCTGTGGCTCCCAAGGCCCTGCATCATCTGGCTCCTGCCCTCCTATCCTACCTTGTCTCTGTTTTAAGGGTACCAGAATCTGTTTTCATCAGGTATGGTAAACACACAGACACAGAAATCACTGTCATGAAGGAGGAAATTTATTATATTTACAGGTCTTTAGGAACAGGAGGCACATCATGTCACACAGGGCCATGTGGGGAAGCACCAGGCCCCTCAAGGAGGTAGAGGGAGCCAAAGAAAACCTGGGCAAGAGCCTTTATGGTGGTTTTTGTGGAAGAAGCAGGCAAGTCTGGGTAGGCAGGTTTATGATTGGCCAGTTTGAATAATTTCAGCAGGTTCTGGGGCCTAGAGGCTGTCCCTAGTTGTCTGTTATCTGGCTCTGGAGTGATTAGGGGAGATTGATAGTGGCCTGTAATGTGAAAGCCCAGTAAAGGAGGTGGCTGGATTGGTTGTTTTGCAGATGAAGGAATGCTTGCAGGATGGTAGTTTATTATCTTTAGGAATTGGCTAGCCTTGGGGGATGAGGGGTGGGGGATGGAAGGCAGTCAATCCAGGGTATCAGAGCATCAAATACAGAAACCAGAAAACATGATTATTACAATCTCTTTCCTCACTTATAGATATTCTTTTAGTTCTTCAAACCAGCAAGGCTTGCTCCTGCCTCAGGGCCATTGTACTTGCTGTTCCCTGGAATGCTCTTCCCCCTAATATTCCACAGCTGGATCATTCCGGTCATTTAGGTCTTAGACCCAATAATTCCTCCTTCTAGGAATTGACCCCTTCTCAAGCACAATTGCTCTCCTCACCCTACCAATCACTCTCTAAAACAGATTCCTGTTTTATTTCCTTCATGGACTTCACCTTAATCTGAAATGATCATTTCTTTGTTCAGTGTCTGCATCGCCCACTAGGCTGTGAGCAATGTAAGGACAGGGCCCTCGGCTGTCACGTTCTTTGCAGCCTCCCTAGGACCTAGAACAGTGTCTGAAACATAGTAGGTGCTCAGGAAATGACAGTTGAATGAATGAATTGGAATTGGAATTGGAACCCAAGTTTCTTTCTTTTTTTTTTTTTCAAAGATGACCGGTACGGGGATCTCAACCCTTGGCTTGGTGTTGTCAGCACCACGCTCAGCCAGTGAGCTAACCAGCCATCCCTATATAGGATCCGAACCCGTGGCCTTGGTGTTATCAGCACCGCACTCTCCCGAGTGAGTCATGGGCCGGCCCTGGAACCCAGGTTTCTGACTTCAGAACATGTGCACTTTCTAAAACCTCCAACGGTGGTTGGTTTATGGAATATCTGAGCTGGAATCAGTGTTTCCAGTCCTTTCTTTCTTCAGCTGGGAAGACTGAGGCCCAGAGGGGGCATAGAGGGACTTTCCCAGCCTCTCCTAGCCAGGTGGTCCCAGAGCCCTCATCTGTGCCCCTACATGCTCTCCCCACCAGGTGCCCTGTAGCCCCTTGCCTGGAGTAGGCACACAGACCCCTTGACCTAAAACCATTCCTCTGAGGCCCAGCCAACTTTCCGCTTTCCCGGAGCTTCTACCAGGTGTGTAAACAGGCTGGCATGATTCCCAGTGCTACGGCGGGGAGCAAGATCATGTTTCCTGACCCAACTCAATAGGACAGTGCCCTCTGGACAGATGAACAGGATTTTCTGACATCCCCAGACCTTGAAGACACAAAGTTAGTACCCTAGTTAGGGCAAGACCTGGCTGGGGCCTGGAACAAGTCACGCACGTGTGCTCGAACTGTTCTCTCCAGCTGAGGTCCATCAGGGGCCTTAGGAAGAGACATACAAGGTCACTTCACTTCCTGGCAAGTCATTTCCCTTCCCTGAGCCTCAATTTCCTCATCTGCAAAGTGGTCACCATGACACCTGCTGGGAAGACTTGAAAGTGCCCTGCCCATAGTAGGTGCTCAATAAATGATGGCAGCTGAATAGAGAGACCAGGCTCTCTGCTCTACCTGCTTGTCCTTGAAATCTGCATGAGGAGGGCGGCCAGTGGCGATGTGCCTGTGGTGGTGGGTGAGGTACCCATACACAGAACATAACAGTGATTCTCAGTTGGATAAGACATTGGAGAAGGGCCTGGAAGGCTAGCGCCCCTGCCCTGCAGGCCAGCCTGGTGGGTTCCCCTCCCTCTTCACTTCTGCTCTACTCCCCTGCAGGGGACATTATCTGGGCTGAGACTGGAATTTGATTCCAACCACCTCAAGCTCCCTTCAGGAAAGTTCCGGTCCCTGGAAGGCTGCAGGGAGTAAACTCAGATTGGTTGATGTCCTGGCCACATGCCTTATTCAGGTCCTCTCCTCTGTCCCCCAAGAGACCTCATAAGAGCCATAGCTAATACCTCTCTAGCACTTACTTAGTGCCAAGCATGGTTCTAAGCACTCAAGATTTGTTTATTAGCTCATGGATGTTCATCACAGCTCTTGGGGTAGGTGTGATGGAGAAACTGAGGCACAGAGTGGTTCTGTCACTTGCCCAAGTTCCTGTGGCTGGGAAGTGGCAGAACTGGAATTCAAACCCAGCATTCTGGCTGCAGAGTCTGTGTTCTCAGCCATTCTGTATAACCTGGAGCGACGGACCCATTTTACAGATAAAGAAGCTGAAGCCCAGAGAGGTGAAGCCACTTGCCCTGCATCTCACAGCCATCAACTGAGTAGTGGGGCCAGCATTCAAGCCTAGGTCGCCTGGTGGAAAAACCCACGCCCCTTCGTGGTTAAGGGAAGCCAAGGGGGAAGGGAACGATTGTGCTGGATGGGGAGGGGGACATCAAGGAAGGCTTCCCAGAGGAGAGACATGTCATTCAGAGAGGAGTTTGGAAGTCTTGGGGAGCTCTCTGAGGGTCGGATTTTATGGAGACGGTATGCTCCCATAAGCTGGTCAAGCATGGTAGGTAGGAGGCTGGGTTTACCTGCTTGGTTCAAATCCTGGCTTTTTAACCAATTGTGTGACCTTGGGCCAGTTACTTAACCTCTTTGTGCCTCAGTTTCTTCATCTGTAAAATGCATATAGTAATAATAGATGATGCTTGTAAAGAGCTCAAAAAATGTTGGTAACTTCAGGGACAAAGCACCTACTCTGTTTAAGGCCTTAGAAGAAATGCTTTAAATCAGTGATTCTCAAGCAAATTTGCTCCCCAGGAGACATTTGGAAATGTCTGGAGACAATTTTGATTGTCGCAACTGCGGTGGGGTGCTGTTGGCAACTAGTGGGTAAAGGCCAGCGATGCTGTTAGATATCCGACAAGGCACAGCCAACACGACAAAGAATTCTTAGGCCCTAAAGGTCAGTGGCACCAAGGTTGGGGAGCCCTGCCCTAAATGCCTTAGTTTCATTGATCTTCCTGACAACCCTGTGAGGCAGGCAAGGTCAAGAGTCCCATTTTGCTGATAAGGAAACTGAGGCCTAGAGAGGGCAGTACTTGCCTATGGGCAGGCAGCAGAGGGCCTGGCAGGAGGAGATGATATGGAAATGGAGGGCGTTCCAGGCATGACAAAATCATTCCTAGTCCCCCAGTCCTGCTCAGAGGCCAGCTCCAGGCTCTACTGGATGGAGCTGACTGCCCCTCTGCCCTCTGGGCTCTCAGCGGCTGGAGAGCCGCTTTTCCCTGGGGGTAATAATAAAAGAAGCCCTTGTTCACCACTTCACACATCCCTGGTAGTCCCCTGGATTTAACATGCCTCTTGCACCTTTCCTGACAAGCTGAGAGTGGCTGGCTCCGGGTGCCTGGGGGTGAGGGGTAGAATGAAGGACGATTCCTCCTGCTTCTTTGAGCCACTTCCCACCCCTGTCTGTAGGCTCCTTGGACTTCTCTGGAATGAGCTAGAACCAGTCAGCCAAACTTCTCATGGTGCCCGAGTAGGGCATTTATAGCATGGGGTCCAAAAACAGACGTGTAGACAGTTTACTGAGAAGTGAGTCCTGCTCTGCCTACATCTGGGACCAGAAAAATGGGGTGTCCAGGCCTGGGGGAGCCCACAGAGGCCTGACACAGTGCCCTGCCTCAGTCCCAGCTCCCACCTCCTGTTTGAGGTTCTAGGAGAGACCAAGGCCTGTTCTGAAAGGACCTTCTCACCCCAACTAAACCAGACATCAACCTGGGAGACCTGGCTCGGTTTCCTGCCCCCCCATTTTTCCTGCTGAGGAACTTCCTCCAGACCTTGGCTTTCCTTTTCTGGAAAAGGGGGCCTGTCACACCTGGGCTGATGTCTTCCTCAGAATTACTTTCTGCAGGATAGGAGTGGGAGGGACAGCATGGTGAGAGTATGAGCCCCAGCACCAGGCTTCCTGGACTCCAGTCTTGTTCTCTCACTTCCTGGCAGTGTGACATTGGGCAAGTTAGTCAGCCTTACTGGGACTCAGTTTTCTCCTCCATAAAATGAAAATATTGATAGTACCTACCTCATAGGGGTGTTGTGAAGATAGGTTTGTATACCTAAAGTACTTAAGGCTGCCTACTAGGTAAATGTTTGCAATTATTGTTACTCATAGTATTAGTATTGCTATTTGCATTACAAATGAGCCCATGGATCTAGGGGTCTGGAAGTGCTTTACATGGGATGAGGCTTGTTCCTGAATCCTCTTGCCTCCTCCCTTTTAACCACTTGGGTTTTGGGGTTCTCTGAAACTCCTATTTCCTCCCCTATAAAATGGAATGAAGCTTATCTCGTAGGGGCTGCTGGGAAGATTAATGAGATAGTGTTTGTTCAGAGAAAAAGTTCAGTGACAGTTCCCTTGCAATTCTTTTTCTTAGCCTGAATCCAGAGTCCCAGGGTCCTGAGAAGTGAGGGCCTGTGAGCAGTGGACGCTCACTGTCAGAAAGGGCTTAGAAACTCCACAGGTCAGACCTCAGTAGCAGGGGCCAGCTGCCCCATCTCTCACCAGTTTCCTAACTGTGCTGGCTCCCAGGATGCCTGGGGCAGGGCCAGCTAGGCTGGGGGTGGGGGTGGGGGGTGGGGCTGGGGAGATGGCTGTAAATAGTAGAAAATTAAAAATGTCAGGGGTGGGGCAGGCCCCCAGTGCCCAAGAAGCAGGGGGAGCACAGAATATGGGCTCAGATGACCCAGGATGGATCGAACTTTGGCCGAGAACTTGGTCTGTGAGTGGTTGCAAGATGCTCCCCTTCCCAGCCTCGGTTTCCTCGTCTGCCACATGGGCTCACCTACCTCCCATGGCTATGGAGAGGAGCCAGGCAAATCAAATGCTCTGTAAACTGTAAAGTGCCCTGAAAATAGTAAGGTGCAAATAGGGCCTTTGTCCCTCTTGTTCACCATTGTACCCCCAGCACCTAGCACACAGTAGAGCATAATAAACATGTCCTGAGCGAATATGGAATCAAAAAAGATATTTCCTTGGCGTTTCCTGTGTGCCAGGCACTATCCACAAGTGACTAATACAGTGAGTCAAAAAGTATTAATTGAGCACCTACTAGGCACCTGTGACTATTCTAGGGGGACATGGCAGTGAACCAAACAGTCACAAGTTCTTACTCTTGGGCCGGCCCGTGGCTCACTCGGTAGAGTGCGGTGCTGATAACACCAAGGCCCCGGGTTCGGATCCCATATACGGATGGCTGGTTCGCTCATTGGCTGAGCGTGGTGCTGACACCAAGTCAAGGGTTAAGATCCCCTTACCGGTCATCTTTAAAAAAAAAAAAAAAAAACAAGTTCTTACTCTTGTGGAGCTGACCTTTTTTGTGGGGGTGGGAGGAAATATAAAAAACAAAAAACAACCAGATAGATAAGTAAGATCTATTGTGTGTCACGTGACGGTAAGTGCAATGGAGAGAAAAGTCAGAGAAAAAGAGCAAGAGGTCAGGGTTGGGGGTAGAGCAGCGTTAGAGTCAGGAAAACTTCATCAAAAAGGAAGCATCTGAACATCCGAAGGAGATGGCGTTTGAGCAAAGACATGAAGGAAGTGAACAAGCGAGCCCTGAGCGTCTATAAAGGAAGAGCCTTCCAGACAGAGGAAACGGCGAGTGTGAGGTCCCAACGGGAGAGTGTGGCGGGTGTTCAAGGGATGGCACATGGTCTTCCTTGGTCCTTATGGCAGCCTTTCCCAGCAGACTGACCCCTGGACCCCAGGTCTCAGAGAAACTAAACTGCAGAGCCTAGCTGGGATTTGCAGGCACATCCCACCCCTGTGCTTGCAGGCAGGGTTTCACTTCAATCAGAGAAAAGCCTGTTCGTACAGGCCTTCGAAGGTGTGTGTGGGGGTGTCAGGGGAAAGGGGGGGTGGCCCTGAGCCGTAGATGCACTCCCCCACCCCCATCCCATGTTGGGAGCTAAAGGAACCACTTGGACAGATGGGGAGACTGAGGTCCAGAGAGAGGAAGGAGCTGCTCAAGGTCACACAGTGAGTCAGCTTCTTTTTCCAGAACCATGTGTCCTGGCCTCCTTGGGCTGTGACGCCACTGGGGGCTCCTGGGTCCAGTGTGGCTCCTGCCCATCCCTACCCACCCGCCTGGCTTGTGAATGATTAGTAAGGTCTGGGAAGCCGCAGGGTGTGAGCCACCCCAGGAGCACTTTTAATGAATGGTTCCGAGAACTTGAACTTGTCAGAACATCTGCTAATGAGTCCGGGGTCTAACACATTCCATTGCAGGGAAGGGATGGGAGGATGGGGTGGCTGGGCTGAGAGGTCTCCAAGGCGAGTTCTCCTTCACCCTCTCCTCTTTCTCCCGTTGACTCTCAGGCCCAACTGGACACAGGTGGCCTCTCCCTGCTCCCTCAGAGCTTTTTCGAGCATGGGAGAAGACAGAAGGGAGCCCTGGCTGGAAATCAGCCCAGACTTCTGGGCTGCCTCAACCACCTTTCTTCATCACTCTGAGCTACTTTCTGGCTTAACCCTGCATGCCTCAGTCTCTCCCTCCAGAAAGTGGGAACACTGAAGTCAGCTCTGCCTGCCCTGAAGACTCAACAGACCCAGAGAGGATGTGAAAGTGTCTGTAAAGCACTTTCTGCTGAGTGTCTGTCCTTTAATTTCCTCCAATAGAAACTACTGGAGTGTGTGTAAATGGCTTAAACCAGAGCCTTCACGTAATAAGTGCTCTAAATGCTGGCTGTCACCATCACTGTAATCCCCCTCACTGAGGAACTAGGGCCCATACGACCAGGACTAAGGCCCTGGGATCAAGCCACCATGGGGGGATTGTGGCTTCATCTTTCGCTAGATTAGCACACATGGATGGAGAAGGTGCCAAACCTCTCTGTGCCTCAGTTTTCTCATTTCTAAATAGAGCTGTTGTGGTGAGCAGGTGAGCTAGGCCTGCCAATAGTAAGCCCTCAATGAATGGTAGCTTTGCCGTTCCCATCTACCGTTCGTGCTGAGGTAGAGGGATGTTGGGCATGTCCCTCAAGCTATCTGGGCCATGGTAAACTTAGCCACTGGTAAACAGTGGTCGCAGCTGCGTCCTGGGGCTGCAGGTAGAGTTTAACAAGGGAATCTGCAGAGCCATGCCTGGCACATAGTAAGTGCTCAACACATGGACTCTCTGTAGTAGCTGTGGTGTTGCTCCGAGGCAGCGAGGGAGAGTGCTGCAGAGGCTGGGGGAGAAATGCTCCCAGCGTCGTGGCTGTCAAAGCACGGTCATGCCCATGCTCCTCTCGTCCTGCCAGGCTGGCTCTTTTTCGCTAGGCCTGCTGTGTGGATGCTCCAAATGCCTTTCCCTTTGGGGTCTATATCTGTGTGGCTCCTAGAATCATTACCTTCATCCCCAAATGGCAGAGCAGAAGTGCCTTACGGATCATTGGGATGAAATTCTAATGTAAAGAGGGTGAGAAATGTGCTCAGAGTAACAGAGCCCATCAGCAGTAGGTGACATTACATATGTAGGTACACAGATGCTTCTTGACTAACGATGGGGTTACATCCCAATAAACCCATTGTAAGTTGAAAATATTGTAGGTCAATAATACTCCTGACCTACATCATATCTTAGCCTAGCCTACCTTAAACATGCTCAGAACACTTATATTAGCCTACAATTGGGAAAAACCATCCAACACAAAACCTATTCTATAATAAAACATTGAATAACTCATGTAACTTATTGAAGAGATCAAAATTCAAAATTTGAAGCATAGTTTCCACTGAAGCATAGTTTCTACTGAAGCATATACTTTCACACCATGGTAAATTTGAAAAATTGTTAAGTTGAACCATTGTGAGTCGGGGACCTTCTGTGCGTGTGTGTGTGTGTGTGTGTGTGTATAGCTTTCTCTGTGCTATGCATTGCTCCCAGCACTTTACCTACATTAACTTATTTAATCCTGGCAACAATAACTTTATGAGGTTGAAATTCTTATCATCATTATTATCATTACCCCCATTTTACAGATGGGACACAGAGGAACAGAGCTGAGTTAGGTGGTAGAGGCAGGATTTGAAACCAGACACTGTGATGCCATACGCCAAGCTCATAGACCCCAAACTCCTCTGGGTCTTGGCATCAGGTCAAGATTTCTACCCTTCATCTCCTAGCTCCCTGTTCATAGCTCTTTCTGCTGATTCCAACATCTCCTGCTTCTTGGGGCCTGGCCACCCTCCTGGCAGTGTACCACTGTGGCGATTCTGTGATGCCATCGTTCCCATGTTATCCATAAACAAATTGAGCTCAGAGTGGGAAAGTGAGTTGGCCAAGATCCATACATCAGTTGTGAGTGCCTGAGCTGTGATGCTTCAAACCCGTGTGGCTGCGGAGGTTCTGATCACTGTGGGGGACCAGCCCGAGGCTGAGGCTTAAGGCTTGGCTTCTACCTTGTTTGAGTTCCAAGTTCAGGGCTCCACAGCATCTCCTGGAGAGCGGGGCCTCTAGGAGGCAGCAGGAGGGCACCACTATGGGTAGCTGGCCCCAGTCCTGCCCCCGAAGGGCCAGCCATCCAGTGCTCTGCCTGGCATGAAGCTACAGGTACCTGCCAAGAGCCTGGTCACAGCCCAGTGCCCTGACAAAAATGTCTGCTGCCGCCCAGGAGGGAGCAGGGCAGGGGGAAGGGGTTGGTGGTGGATATAGTGTCCTGAAAGCACCTGCCCCTGGGCCCTGGAGAACAGACTATTTCTCTTTCCTTCCTTTCTGAGGGTGAAAGCTCGGGGGCAGTGGGGGAAAAGTTGCCTTGTGTCTTCCTGGAAATCATTCCCCAGCTCAAAAATTAACCACCTGACACAGCATTTTCTCCCCCCTCCCCCACCCCCCATCTCTGTGTGTTTTGCCTGCAGACTTTAATCCCTTTGGTAATGCATTGGCTAAGCCCAATGAGCTGGGATTTCTTTGGTGAGGAGATTATAAGGCTTCCTGTAAGAGGTCCAGACCATGGGGAGTGTGTCTGGGTTGGGTTGGCACGAGTAGGGCTGGGTCAGGGACTATGACCAACCCCTACTCCCACCCTGTGCTGGCTCCCAACAAGGGCCAGGACTGGGTGAGCCAATCGGCCCTAGGGAGCAAAATTGAAGGAGAGGCTCACTGTTAGGGTTGTGCATGTCCTTTGTGTCATCCCTGCTCCCAACTCTGCTGCCTGGCAAAGCTCAGGGCACAATGGTCTTTCAATGATGTAAGATAAAACAAGTCCTTAGCTTGTACAATCTACCTCTGACTCGCTGTGTGACCTCAGGCAAGCCATTTCCTTCTCTGGCCAATCATTTCCTCTATTCTACTAGGGGTTAGATTAGACCAGGCTTTCTCAATATCTGCACTATTGACATTGATACTATTAAGAAGAAATAATTCTTTATTGGGGGGGCTGCTCTGGGCACTCCAGGGTGTTTAACAGTATCCCTGCCCTGTACTCACTAGATGCCAGTAGCACTCTTCACCAGTTATGACAATCGAAAATGTCCCCCAAGGGACAAAATTACCCATTGTTGAGAACCATTGGATTAAGTGATCTCAGGTTCATTCTGGCTCTCATAGTTTAAGATTTAAGAACAGTATTTTTTGAAGCCCAGCTTTAAGAAATTAAACCTGTGCTATTAACAATAAGGTAATATTAATATATGATTATTAATAATTAACACAACAATAGCTGATATTTATTGAGTACATTCCATGTATCAATCACTGGGTCAGTGGCCATCTTATATTAAATAAATGCCTCTCCAAGGCAGGTGCTGTCATCATGAGTCTATAGCACACATGGAGACTGAGGGTGAGGAGAGTTTAATAATGGCCCAGGATCAGTAATTAGAATGGGGAAGAATTGGGTCTTGAATTCAGGCTTTTCTGATTCCCAAGCCCATGCTGTTTTTACATGTTTGTTGCAGAAAGTTTAGAAAATACAGATACGCAAAAATAAACATAGTGCTTTCTGATAACAAAATTACTAGGTGAAAAGCGCTTATTTATGTTGGTAGGATAAAGACCCTTACTTCATTCATCTTTCCAAAGCACTCTGAAAACAGTCACAAAAAGCAACAAAAGGAGAAGAAAATGGTTCTAGTTTTTTCTCTTGGTCAGTAAAAAAAACCATAAATGTGAAGAGACACCAAGAACTGTGACTTTCTTGAGTCTTCACATTGAAACTTCAGCCTGCTTAGAGAAGAGACATATTCCAGGACAGTGTTGGTGAGAAAGGGTTCTGAGATAGTCAACAGAGCTAAAGCTTAGGCACCTGCAGCCCCAGACCATCTCCCCACACTTTCCTCCAACAAAGTACCATTCTTTAAAAAATGGCCCCAATTCTGTGAGGACCTACATAAAGATAGTATGAGAGATAAGGACAAAGGGAACATAAAATAAAAAGTAAGCCAAGAATAAACCTTGGAAAATTTATGTTATGAAGTAGGAGAAGCTATTGAACAGATATTTCTCTGTGAAATTAAAAATTAAAAAAAAAAAAAGAAATGATGACCTTCCTAAAACAAATCTCAAAATAGGAAATGAAAGTGTCAAAGAAGCAACATTAGGGAGTAGAGGGAGGATTGGCCAGTTAGCTCAGTTGGTTAGAACATGATGTGATAACACCAAGGTCAAGGGCTTGGATCCTCATACTGGCCAGCTGCCAAAAAATAAAAAATAAAAAAATAGAAAGAAGTAGGGGGAGACTAAGAAAGCAGTGCTCAGGAAGTAAGCGGAAGAGAAAAATAAAGCCACTCTATTATAAAAGCTGTATTAGAAAGAGCAAAATGGGGAAGTATTAAAAACCTAATCAGGGACATGATGTACAACTAAGAAGGTTGAGCAAAATGAAGTGGAAAGGAAGAGTAAGAAAGGATGGACAAAAAAGGATCAATGTGGAAGACAAAGGAAGTCCAACATCTGCATAATTGGTGTTGTTGAAGAAGAAAATTAAACAAATAAAGCAGAAAACAATATTAGAATCTTTAACAGAAGAAAACTTCTCTGAAACAAAACTAAAACATATGTAGATTGAAAGAGCATCAGTGCTGAGCTATAGCATGATAATGTTAATGGATGTGAAGTTTGAACAAAAAAAGATCTTATGGATATCCTGGCAAAAAATTCAAGTGAACTATGAGGGGGAGGAAATCAGGCTGGCCTCAAATTTCTGCAAATAGAGTAATTAAATATCTACTAATTTTCAGAGAAATTAAGTGTAACCCAAGAAAATTAAGAAAGTGTAACCCAAGAATTTTACAGATATATTACTTTTGTATTTAGATGATATCTTTAAAAAATATATACATATTTGTTGTTGAAATTTGGAAAATAGAACATGTAAAGAAGAAATCACAATGTATTCATATCCTCATACCTAAGATAGATAAATACTTTCACGTACATTTATCCTGATGGGACCCTCTGTGATGTAGACATACCAATATGGCTATTTCCAATTTGCAAACAAAAAAATTTAGGCTCAGAGTGCTAGGTGGCTTGCCCAAAGAATTCATTAGCAAAACCATTGCACCCAGGCTTCTTGGCCCTCAGGCCCAAATTCTCTAGAGCAGCCCTGTCCAATAGATCCTCTGTGATGGTGGACATGTTCTCTATCTGCTCTATCCAAAATGGTGGACACTGGTCACATGCGGCTGTTGAGCACTTGAAATGTGGCTGGTGTCACTGAGAAACTGGAATTTTTAAGTTCATTTAATTTTAATTAACTTAAACTTAAATTACCACATGTGACTAGAGGCTATTGTATTTGGACAGCCCAGCTTTAGAGACTTCCCTGGCATCTTTCGTCTTCAAATGCAGCTGACCACTTTGCATTTCAGCCATTCCCTGCTCCCCATCTCCCAACGCTATCCATATCAAGTTCTTCCAAAATTTGGACTCTGGGGTCAAAATCAGCCTTGATCATTAGGACCAGACTTCTTGTTGTAGCACCCGTCTTCCTGGGCTGCAGTTCTCCATTAGGTCTGTTCTCAGCTCCTCTATCCATAGAGGTTTTAGTTGAATCATGCCGGCTTCTGAAGGCAGAGGGAATAGGCTGGAGAGTTGAGAGATGTTTCACCTGGAGCTGCTACTCACCTACCCTGAGCCCCCTCAGCAAAACTCTCCCTCCTAAAGTGGAGCCTTTGGACAAAAAGTGGCAAGGAAGTAATCTGCTTACCCTGAGATGACCTAGAGAGTGACTCTGCAAAATCAGACACCTCACCCAACCTCTGAACTCCAGAAGTTAAAATTCAAAGAAATAGTGCCTTGGGATTGCACTCTAAAATCTGCTCCTGAGAGATCATGGGAAGCCTCCATTTTGCAAACACACAGACTGAACGTCAGTGTGGCTGCCTGGCTGGTCTCAGTTCACCAAACAGGGGGCCCAGAGGCAGAGGTGGAACCAATTTGCTGTGAGGCGAAGTAAGATCTGGTTCCACCCAGACTCCACTCCCTGGTCCCACTATTTCAATGGTAACCAGGACTGGGAGCAATGAGATGTGTTCTCATTTCTGTGTGGTCCTGAAGAAATCATGCCTCCTCCCCATACCTCAGTTTTTATATCTGCAAAATGGGGGGTTTACAATGGAGCAGGGGTTTTTAATATAGGGTCCTGTGATCCCTAGTAAACTGTCGACACTTTGACATTGCACTCATTGTATATGTATGAGCACTTTTCTGTAGTTTTCATTAATTACTAAAGGCATCCATGAGTCCACCAATTAAAATCATTTAGGTGAGAGGTCATAAACTGTGGACTATGGGTTGGATACTGCTTACAGATTTTTTTTTTCCTTTGGCTCACACCTTCCTTTTAATGAGCAAATCTTGAAAACTGTGAGATTTCACATAAAAGTATAATTTCAAGGTTCTCATGAAAAATCAGGAGATCTGGCATGATGGGGCCCACATATCCCCATTGCAACAATAACAGGAGCTGAACAGCAGTTGTCCTTAGGGGGGCCTGTGCACTCCACTTTACCCCAGTCCCCACCCCTCCCTACTGTACTCATGACACTGAAGTCCAATGCCAGCAGTAAGTTATCACCAAGCTTGGGCATTTTTTCCCCTGCTAAAATGGTTTCCTGTGCCCTCAGCACTGTCAAAAGTGCAAATGAGACCTGAGAAAATGATATTATTTTATACCAGCCCTCTTCACTCATTAAATTGTCCCCTGCATTTGAGTTTGTAATGCCTGGTTTATATTATTTTTCATTCATTTAACAGATATCTATTGAGGCACTGAGGAAAGAGGTGAACGAAGACAGGCAAGGGCCCTGTTTGCATGGAGCTTTTGGTCTGGTGGGGAGAGAGAGATAATAACAAGTGAACAAATGAAGAATACACTTCAGCTAGTGATAAGTGGCTTGGCAATGATGAAGCCACAATTGATAGTGTGATCAGAGAAGGACTCCCTGAAGAGGAGGCCTTCGAAGTGAGGGCTGAACAACCAGGAGCCAGGAGGCCAGGCAGAGGAACAGCAGGTGCAGAGGCCTGGAGTGGGGGCTTGGCCATTTGATCTCTGCGAGCCCACTGCTTAACATCGTACAGCCCTCAGCTCTCCAGACCCTGCCTCCACGCCACCTGCGAGACCTGTGTTCTCTGGAAGTCAGCTCTGTCCTCCAGGCCTGGCAGGGTAGGCAGAGGGGAAGAGGGGCAGCAGCATTAGTAATTCCCCAGCAGATGTCTGGCATCCAGCTGGCAAATCTGAATCCATTTGCCCACAGGAAGCTCATCTGGAACAGGGAAGCTATTTGGGGTCACCTGGCTCTGCTGCAGTCCCTAACCAGCAGTGTAATAGAGCATGCTCTGACCCGTGCTTACTGCCAGGGCCTTGTGCGGTCCAAGGATTGACTTCCCAACTCCTGCCACTTCCCTTGGGTCACCTCCCTATCTGATGCCTGCTGTATCTGGAGAGAGAAAGAGAAAGAGAGAGAGGGAGGAAAGAAGGGAGAGAGAGAGAGAGAGGGGAAGAGAGAGAGAGGGAAAGAGAGAGGGAGGGAAAGAGAGGGAGGGAGGGAGGCAGAGAGGAGGACGGGGAAGGGGAAGACAGAGAGCAGGAGAGAGAAGAGGGAGAGAGAGAGGAGGATGGGGGAGAGGAGGAGGAGAGAAAGAAAGAGAGAGAGAGAGAGAGAGAGAGAGATACAGGTGCCTGGGACTCAGAGCCTCGGAAAGGCAACTCTTGCAGTCAGAATTTAACAACACGCCTACCCCCCATTTATATAATGTATAGAATGAATACATTGCACAAGAGGACTCATAGGCTGCCATCCTGAAAGCAGATGTATTCAAATGTTCATAACAGCTTTATTTATAACAGCTCCAAACTGGAAATAATCTAAATGCCCATCAGCAGAAGAATGCACAAATAAATTACTGTATATTGACAGAATTGAATATTACTGAGCAATGAAAAAGAATGGTCTACTGGTATACCAGATGCATGGATGGATTGCACAGACATTATACTGAACAAAACAGCGAGACACAAAAGTGCATCCTGTTTGATTCCATTTATGTAAAGTCCCAGCCCGGGCAAAACCAATCTGTAGTGAAAGAAATCACAGCAGTGTTTTGGAGGGAGTGTAGGAATTGACCTCAGAGGGAGGAGGGAATTTTCTGGAGAGATGGAAATGTCTATGCCTTGATTAGGATGGTGGTGAAATGAGTCTGTACATTTGTCAGAACTCTTCCAACTCTTTTCTTATAACGGATAAATTTTATTGCATGTAAATTATAGCTCAATAAGGCTCATTAAAAAAAATAGTCATGTTTATGTTTCTTTCCGGCTATTGCTCTAAAACGTTTTCAGTGGTGGGAGTTATTTTCCTATTACGGCGCTTGGACAAAACCTCCTGCAGACACATGCCTTTTTGTATCATTCTTGAGAAGTAATTAAAATCCTCTAATTACTTTGATACTCAAACATGGTCTCAATTCAGAAATGGGAACATTCAGTCCCAGGTGATGATCAAAATGTGGAATTTGATTTGAAGTGAGGGCTTTCCCCCTCCCCTACCTGGGTGCTCTGTGGGCTGGAGGCTGGAAAAGAGAAAAGGAGGAGATGCTTTCCTCCTGAGTCCCCCTTAGGATTTCACCTCTTCCTCCTGATTTTCTTGGGCGAGGTTTCTGACATCCACTGTGAACTAGGTGGCAAAGTGGCAGGGAGCAGGCAAGGGCACGACCATGATTTTCTCAGCTTCCCTTAGAAGTGACATGTTCTCTTGTGAGAATTACAGGGGTAGGATTAGAGGGTCCCCCCTCTAGGAATACTTAGACCTTCCCTTGGGGGATACACTTTTCCCTGTATCCCCTCCAGTCCCTGATTTCCTATATACGGTAACTCTTTTGGGGGTTCTATACCACTCAGCAGCAGGCCTCTTAGGCAGGGTTTAAAGTGACTCCGGGCTGAACTTCTGTCATCATGACCTACATCTGGTCCTCAGAAACACCTGAGCTTTCCTTCCTCACATCTCTGGAATATTCGTCCAGCTAGGGGTGCCGGATAAAACACAGGATGTTCATGTTGAATTTCAGATGAACAATGAATTAGGTTAAAAGTATAAGTATATCCCAAACATTGCATGGGACATACTTATGCTAAAAAAATTTTGTTGTTGTTGCTATACATCCCAATGCTGATTGAACATTTGGGAATAGGCTGCTTAGCTTCTCCCTGTCTCCTGCTTCTGTGATAGCATAATGCTAAGAGCAGAGACTCACTAGTCTCGTCTCTGTGTCCTTGGTCAGTTTACTTAATCATTCTGTGCCTCAGTTGCCTTATCTGTTAAATGGAGACAATCATGGAACCTACTTCATAGGGTGGTTGTGACAATCACAAGTAAATTAGATAATGCAGGTACAACAGTTTGAACTGTGTCTGGCACATAGGAAATTCTCAATAAGTGTTAGCTATTATTAGTGTTATTATGGTGGTGGTTTTTGTGGTTGCTGTCACATGAACAGAAGAAGGACCAGAGTTTCTGGTTAGATTATTCTCTGGAGAAAAGGAGCCAGAACTGGAAGGACAAGGCTCCTAGGATGGGGGATTGGGAGAGGACGTGATGGTTATTAAGAGTGTGCCCCACAGGAGAGAGCAGGGCAGAGACGGAGGGGCATAAGTGTCAAGGCCAGGCCAGTGAACTGGAGAGAGGTTCTTTTGGCCTAGGAACATGAGAGATTCCAGGCATGTTAGAGATTAAAAGAGGATGTGGAAATTTTGCCAAGGCAGCCATGGCTTGTGCAGAAATCCATAGTGTTAAAGAATGCAAAAGCTGGAGTCAGGCTGCCTGGGTTCAAATCCTGGCTCTGCCTCAGCAACCTTGGACAAGTGACTTGGCTTACCCTCTCTGCCTCAATTGTCCCATCAGTGAAATGGGCATAATAATATCTGCCTCAAAGGGTTGTTGGGGGAATAGAATGAGTTAACAGGTGCAAATTACTTGGAAATTACTCACTGATTAATTGTTAGTGATCATTATACTTGAAGTCCCTTAAATGTTCAAGAGAGAAGAGTTTAAAAATTAGGATTTGTTTAGAGTAGGCAGTTCATGAGCTGCAACTCTACTCTGAGACTGAATGACCTGGGTCACAGCTTTATATGCATGATGTAAATAGATGAAAAGAGTTCCTTCCTGAAAAGGTTGTAGTGAGCCTTAAGTGAGTTAAGGCATGTGAGATACCCAAAACTTAGTAAATACTCAAAATATGGGGGTGGTTGTGGTTCTCATTATTTCTGTAATTATTCTTCTGCATAGTGATGTGAGGCAGGATAGGAAAGGAAACTCAGCAGAGCTCCTCAGAGTTGACATCTTCCAGGTGACTTTGCATGCCATTATTCTCAACCATTATATTTTCTTTTCTTTTAATGCCCTTACCAGGATAATGCAGAGAAGAGGGTTTTTCTGGCCTCATAAAATGAATTGGGAAGTGTTCCCTTTTTCTCTATTCTCTGGAAGAGTTTGTGTTAAGATGGTAGCATTTATGCCTTCAATGTTTGATAGAATTACCATTGAAGCCAGCAGGGCTTGGAGTTTTTTTGTGGGAAGGTTTTTAATGATTGATTCCATTTCCTTAATAGACACTGAAATATTCAGCTTTTCCCTATTTTCTGATCATTGAGTAAGTTATGTTTTTCAAAAAAATTATGTTTCCTTTAAGTTATCAAAGTTATTGGTATAAAGTTGTTTAAACTATCCCTTTATTATCCCTGTGGTATGTAAGATCTGTGGTCCTGTCCTTTTTTCATTGTATTAGAGTGTTATCAGCACTCCAACTTAGAGTGTTATCAGCAGAGAAGCTTTGATATCTTCTTAAATTTTTTTTAACTTTGTTGCTATTCATGTATAACACACACACACACACACACACACACACGCACACACACGCACACACAAACAATTCCTGTCAAGTTAGAGGAGTAAATTTGCAAGAGTCCCCTACTGCTCCAGAAATTTGCCTTCAGATTTAAAAGTACAATAAACAAATAAATGCCCAATGCTTGCTGGACAATGGGAGAGTCTGACCGTAGGACTCTACAAAAGCTTTCATTCTCTAAGATTTAGTTTAAGTAGCTCCTCCTGAGAGAAGTCTTCCCTGCTACTCCCCCTTGTCTTCAAAACTAAGTTAATTACTCTCCTCTAGTTGTCCAGAACCACATCTCCTATTGGACATGTTGGACACACATCTCCTATTGCATGTGTTGGACATGCTCTGTGCTGCAGTTATTGGAGTCTGCACCCACCCGCCCTACCCCTAGACTTTGAGCTCCTTGAGAGCAGGTGTTCACTTACTCATCTCTATATCCTGAACCTCTAGCATGGGGCCCTGAGAAGAGTAAGAGTAACAATCCTTCCATCCATATATTAATTCACTCATCCATTCATTCATTCATTCTACACTTACTGATATCAAGCCCCTGCAATGTGTTGGGCACTATGCTAAGTGCTGGGGATACAGAAGTGAATGAGACAAAGAAAACAGGGACCCTCTTTTCACGGAACTTTTATTCTAGTCAGGGAGACAGTGAAGCAAATAATTTTGAATGAATGAATCTTTTCAGGGTACAATTTGGCAGCATTTCCAAAATATTTTCCTTGGAACACTAGTTGTGTAAGATTTTAAGAAATACTTCCATCTGTGGTCAAATGTATTTTGGAAACTTTGGGTTAAACAAAGACAAATGAATGTATTTACTACATGTTTGTCAGAGCCTTCAATGTACCAACTATGAATTTTTAGAGCAGTCATAGGAAAAACAGTTCTTGAAAAACTTACTTGGCTTTAGAAGCCTTTCTTGGGAATATATCATGTGACCTTAGATCATGTACTGGGAAGTCTTACATTGACATAACTTAGGACCTTCTGGCTCAGCTCCTGCAGCTAACTCAGATGCCAGTTAGTCTACCAATTTAGAATGTGCCTGATACACTTTTCTGAGTATGAGTGACTGCTTCTTTTATTCCAGAACCACACTACTCATAGAAATATATATTTCCATCTTGACTCATTTGAAAGTAACAAGTAGATATTCCCAAAACAAAGTTCACCCTTGTGACCTTGCTACTTGAAAATATATAGATTAATATTGTATGTTAACACTAACAAATATTGGGAAATGATCCACTTTTCTCCTCCCCTCCATCTTTCCTTACCTCCCTTCCTTTCTTCTTTCCCTTTTTTCCCCAGTTGGCATACTATGACATTCTATGAAGGTCAGTAGGACACAATTGATAAGAGCACATAGTTTAAAGCCAGACCGCCTAAGTTTGAACCCCAGATTCACCACTTCCTAGCTGTGTGGCTTTGGGAAAATTATGTAACCTCTCCGTGCCTCAGTTTTCTCATCTGTGAAATGGAAACGAAAATAATAGTAATCTTCCTTTATAAGGTTGTTTAGTGAACAAATAGATATAAGATTCTTAGAACAGTCCAAGGTATATGTTAAGCATTCAATAAATATTTAGTTTTTAATTTTTTCTTTATTGTGTAACAAAGATATTCTGAATTTTGTAATAATGATAAGGAGGAGATCACACATGATAAGTTTCATTAAAATGGTGGGTGTTATTATTAGAAATGTGGAGAAGGTGATTTATTAGTCAGGGCTCTGAGTTGCAAATGACAGAAGCTTAAAGCACAAAGAAGTTAAACCACCTACCCAAGTTCACACAAGTCATAGTGAAACAGCCATGGCGCAAATCCAGAAGGTTTGGTTCCAAGCCTTTGTTCTTAACGACTGCGCTGTCCTGCTCTTCTGAGAACCAAGTGCTGTGAAAGCACAGATGTTGGAATTGACCAGGGCTTTGGGGTGGGGGTCAAAGGTGTGGAGGGACAGTAAAACTGGCCTTTACAAGATGAGTCATAATTCACTAGGTAAAGAAGTGAAGAATGTGCCAGGCAAAGGGAAGAGCATCTGGGCAAAGACCCAGAGAATGACAAATAGGGCAGACTGCTTAGAGAACGGTGCCCAAGACAACAGACAAAGTGTGCAATGGTGGGAAGAGCATACTGGGGACACACTGATCAGCTTGAATGCCATGCCTAGGAGGCTGCGGGCCATGGGAAGCCACAGGAGGTATTTGAGCAGGGGAATACCTGATCTGAAGTGCATATTAGAAATATTTCTTCGTTGGCTCATGTGGAGGTTGCATTGAAGCCATGAAGATCAGTGCAAAGGTTGGGTAATAGTCCCAGTGAAAGCTGATAGAGTTTGGTCTTGAGCAAGAGCAGTGGGGATGGAGGGGAGGAGACTAAATATACAGGCTCAGACGACAGAGCTTGCGCTCTCTTATACCAGCTTATGCCTGTGACTTCTCTCAACTGAGTTGGCTCAGACAAGTTCCAAATCCAGGTGGAGGCCATGACCCTTCTTTTTTCACTCAAATGCCAATGAAGCTTTCAGCATAGGCAAGAAGGCAGCCCCTCTCCTTCTCTGTGCCAAATACCTCTCAAATCCTAACTCAGAAAGATGTCACCATCTCTGAGAAGCCTTCTATCTTAGGTTGGTTTCCCAGAAGGACCCTGAGATAAGGATTTGACTGCAGGGGACTTTTTGGGGAGTGGGGAAGTGAAATGGTGAAGAGCATGGAAGTAATATAGGTATGTCAATGAAGAACTGACGACTGGAGCAACAGGGACTCAGTCTCACTGCGGACCTCTGGGAGATGGTATTCAGCATACCTCAGTTGTCCCACTGGAAGGGCAAGCAAACGTCTCAGTTGGAAGCTATTCCTAGGAGAGCTATTTCCCTGGCAGTCTTGGCCAAGCATGCTTCTAAAGCTAGAGATAGCTGAAGTAGTCACTGGTGTGAACAGAAATGGTAAGAGCCAAAGAGAGATGAGTAATGTCTTAGTCTGTTTGTGTTGCTGTAATAAAATACCTGAGACTGGATAATTTATAAACAACAGAAATTTATTGCTCACAGTACTGGAGGCTGCGGAGTCTAAGATCAAGGTGCCAGCAGATTCGGTGTCTGGTGAGAGCTGCTCTCTGCTTCCAAAATGGCGCCCTGTTGCTGTGTCCTCACATGGTGGAAGGAAGGAAGGACTTCAGGCCTCTTCTATAAGGGCACTAATCCCATTCATGAGGGTGGAGCCCTCTTGACCTGATCACCTCCCAAAGGCCTCATCTTTTATTACCACCACAATGAGGATTAGGTTTCAACACTGAATTTGGAGGTGACATGAACATTCAGACCATATCAAGAAGGTACTGAGGAGTCTGCCCCTCTCAGACTGCACTGGCCAACTCAGTTTCCTTCCTTCTCTGCTCCCATGGCTCACAGTACCAAACTCTGTGTTTGCACCATCTCTCTACAGGTGAATGACTTATGGACACATCCGTCTCCTTGAGCAGGGGAAGCCAATGAGTTGGGGGGCTAGGGGGAAGGCAAAAAACCTTAAAAGCCACATAGAGGAGTCTACCATAGCCTTGGAGTCTGGGTGTTTATGATAGACTAAGATGAAAGTGAAGCATCTTTTACTTGTGTTTTTTTCAAAGTGCAAAGATGGAAGATTGTCTAAGGAGGCCCAAGAGTTCATTTATGGTACATCCAGGCTCCTGCGGGCATTTAGATTACATTCCTTGCTGCAGACCCATATTTTCCAAATTGGGATACCTGTTGGTCTGTCAGGTGGTACACAGAACAGGTTAAATGTGGCATGTGTTCCTGGGACAGCAGGAAGATGTGACAGAAAGGAATTGTATATTTTAAAAAGCACGAATTCACTGGGGAGCATGATACCAAGCATGGATTGAAGAATGTCAAGTTTGCAGCAGAATGTGACCCAGATTCCTTGGGTGGGGGGCAGAATGCAAGGATGTTCTTCTGCCTAGAGACCCACAGGAGTGCTCTGGAGCCAGCTTGTGCTCACTTGGGAAATCTGATTTTCGTGAATTTTGCTAGCCAGTTGTTAAATACAGACATTAATACACATACATACACACACACACACACACACACACACACACACACACACACACTTTCAGAGAGCCGGGTGTTAAACATTTACCAGCACACCTGTGCTCAGGGATATTTGACAGATAGAGTATGGGAAGGTCATTTGAGTTTGAGAAGGACTGACAATAGAAAACTATTTTATGATTGGCGTGGTCAGATTTGCTTGTTACAATTCAGGAACTATGTCTTAGTCATTTTCCTCTTCTCAGTCCCCAGTCCAGGACTTAGCATGTGGGCAGGAATCATGTTTGCCAGGAGGAAGGAAGAATGGATGATGGCATGCATTAAGCATTTTCTCTAAGTTGCTCAACAAATATTTTGAGTGCCTGCGATGTGCCAGGCACTGTTCTTGGCACTGGAAACACAATCCCTGCCCTCCTAGAGCTTGCGTTCTAGTGGAGGAGAACAACGATCAAGTAAAAAATCTGTTTTCAGGTGATAAAATCTTGTTTCAGGTGGTGATAGTTATACGAAGAAAAATGAACCAGGGCGAGGGGATGGAAACGGGCATCACTCTTCTCTACCAGGAGCTAAGGTTCAGGATGGAGAGATGGCTCTCTCTGTCCAAAGCAATGTGTCTTCAGGAAAGCCATTTCACCTCTCTGGGCTGTGGAAACTGATTGTCTTCAGCTGATATTTGGGTCCCTCTGCAGACTCACTTGGGTTCTGTAGAAGAGCTGAATTGGCCTTGACCAAATTTGCTTTTTTGTAGTCTGAAGCTTTGGATGCAATGGCTCCCTAGGTGGTTCTTGAAGTTCTGCTGACAGAATGTCAGGATTCCAGGAGCTTCTGCAAATAGGGTGCTGTTTATTGTACCACTGCTTTCCCACATCATTGTTTGCTGTACAGGAAGAACCTGTGTCGGGCCTGCCCTCGGTTCCCTTTGTGGAACCCTGAGACCATGCCCTTTGGCTCCAAGCACCCACTGGCACTAAGAGGGCCTTTTCCACAAAGGGCCTGGTGCAGAGTCTCAGCCACCTGGGGAGACTTTAGGGTTCTAGAAACAGCTCTGCAACCTACCTGCGGTCTCGCCCTTCCTCTCTCTGGTCCCAGTCTTCACATCTGTAAAGCCAGAGAAATGCTAGGACGTTGGTGATGACCTGATCATTCTTGCCTGGATCAGGGAGGTCTCAGAGGCTGCCTGGGTGGGTGGAATGGAGAGAGAGAAGAGAGGAGCCCTGTGGACAGTTCGTCATCCCACTTCTCTCAGAAAAGCTCCTTTTTATCTGATTTTTACATTCAGGGTTTCTCTGTTTTATATATTGTGATTCAGTATACAATTGAGCTTGAACAAAGGACTGGGGGTTATAAATATTTATAGACTGCAGCCTCTGTGATCCTCTAAGCGATCTCACCTCTGATATGTAGAGATCTACCTGGGTTAGGAAATTGAAAGAATGATGAGAATTTAGAGAATTTTTTGTCATGGTGTTTGATTTCATATTATTGCTTTTGCTTTTGACCTTTAACATGTGTGTCTGATAACCTGGGTTCTTCCAAGTTGGGTTCATTTGTTTTACAATTGTTCTTCTCTGCCCTCTTAACAAGTAAGTTTTAGATAACTCTGGAGGCCTATTTAATTTTTTTTCCTTCAGGAGAATGTGTCTTAAGTCCATAGGGAAACAGGATTTGCTGTACAGAAATTCTCTCTGCAGAAGACTTTTTGTTCATCTGCAAATTTCTTGAGTGAATGTGAGCACCAGTGCAAAAGCTAAGAGACTTGGGAATCTGGAAATTCTCCAATGTAGGGCATGTTAAGCAGCCTTGGGATGTGTTTCTCTAGGTATGATAGTGCATGTGAGTGTGTTCCGTGGTCTTCCTCATCTCAGTAAATGACAATCCCATTCTTCCCGTTACTGAGACCAACTTTCGAATTGCCTTTGGCTTCTCTCTTTGCCTTACACACCAACAACAGATCCATCAGCAAAGCTCTCTGGCTCTTCCTTGGAAACAGATAAAAATTTGACTACTTCTCACTACCTGCACCACCCCCACCAGCCCCGAGCAGCCAGTATCTTGCACTTGAATTATTGCCAGAGCTGTCTCATGGGCTCCCTGGTCCTGCCCTGGCCCCCCTGTTAGATGGATTCAATAATCATAGCATCTTCTACATAACTTGATAACTGTCCTGTTTAGCTGAGGATATGTTCTCTTAGGATAGTGCTTGTTAGCATGGTGTCCTGTGGACACCAAATAAAGCCAACAAAACTTACCATGCGGAAGAAGTAAGAAGTGTGAAGTGACACCAGACAGCACCAACTCCAAGAAAAAGTTTGTGTTTCCTGGAACATGAAAGATCACTGCCTTGAGACAATATAAAAAGCAAGGGTGGGGCAGTGAGTAGTTTTATTCAGTGTCCATGTGAATAATAAAACACTGTTTATTACAGATCCTGTGGGACATCAATGTATCAGGTGGGGAGGCATTGTCATCCATTGCTCTCTTGTTTTGAGAGCAGGTTTCTATTTTGATGGGTTTTGACAAATGTACACACACATGTAACCACCATTATACCCCAGGTCTAGAACATTTCCATCACCCCAAAGTTTCCTTCATGCTCCTTTGTTTGTAACCCCATCCCTCATAACACATACACCTCCCAGCCCAGCCACCATCAATCAATTTTATTTTGAATCTTAAATTGCCTTGTCTGCCTTTCACTGGTTCTAGTATTGAGCCAATAATGGCAGCAGGGTACTTGGTCAATAGCACTGGCTATGGAGGTAGATTGCCTTGGTCTGCTCAGCCATTACCTTGCTAGTAACCTCCTTGCACCTCAGCCATTGCCTTGCTAGTACCTCCTTTTAATTCATAATATGGGGATAATACTTGTACCCACTTCACTGTGAGGAATAAACAGCACCTGGCACTTAACAGCCCAATAAATATTGGTTATTGTTACTATTCAGAGTGTGCCGTGTGTGCTGGGCATCATGCTAAGTGCCATGTATGAATGGGGCAGTTGCTACTTGGGCTCCTGCCACAACCCTTTGGTCCTCACCATTCCTGTACATGCCAGTAGCTTCTTACTGCATCTGAGAAGCTCCACGGGAGTGTTTTCTCTGGCTGCAGGAGCATGCTCCACCTGTACATGGGGAAGACCAGAAGCATTAGGGAGTTTCTTTTCCCAGGACAGCCCTTAACCAGTGATGGCCAGGAGTTGGCAGACAACTACTCCAGTTTCCTTGCCTCTCAGGCAGGACAACTCTGAGGCATGTTCTACACTGTCTCACAGGGTTTTTTATCAGGACTGAGCCCCCATTACCCACAGTGGTAACCTTTGCATAAACATACTCTGTATTGGCTTTCTTCTCTATTTCACTTCACCACTGCCCTTCTAGAACTTTCTGAGATCCCCTATCAGGTTAACTGCTTTCATTCTCATCCTCATCCAGGGGTTACTTCTAAAAAAGTGGGGTCATTCATTTAGTCCTCAACAGTCCTATGAGGTGGACAGAAATGGCTTCCCCATTTTATAGTTGACCAAAATGAGGCTCAGAAGGGTGATGCCATCTGCTCAAGGTCAAAGCTCTGGGTACTTACATACTCCACAGCTTCCCCAAGACTGCATCTTGATGGGCTCTGCCCCAGGACTTCTTCCCCCTCTGCACCTGAGCTCTACTGACCCCTGAGTCTGCGTCTCCCCCACTACAGGAAGGCCGCTGCCTGTTCACCATCCTGCTCATGGTGGTATACTGGTGCACAGAGGCTCTGCCCCTCTCGGTGACAGCCCTGCTGCCCATCATCCTCTTCCCCTTCATGGGCATCCTGCCCTCCAGCAAGGTCTGCCCCCAGTACTTCCTCGACACCAACTTCCTCTTCCTCAGTGGTCTGATCATGGCTACTGCCGTCGAGGAGTGGAACCTGCACCGGAGAATTGCCCTCAGGATCCTGATGCTCGTTGGGGTCCAGCCAGCCAGGTAAGGCCAGGTAACAGGCCAGCCCTGCACTGGGGAGGAAGAGGGACCACACCTCTCAAAGCCCAAACCCATTCTTCCTGATTTAGTCACCCCGGCCAAGAAACTCATCTTTTCCTGCCATTCATTCACTTATTCATCCCTCAACTATGAATATTTAGTGAGCACCTGCTGTGTGCCAGACTCAGTGCTAGAACCACAGGCAGTTGTTTTCAGAGGTGCATAAGAATCACCTGGAAGCGCTTGAGATGCTGAGACCCTCTGAGGCTCCACCCCCAAGGAGTCCAGTCCCATAGTTCTAGAGGAGGCCACCTTAGTAGTATGACCCAGACTGCTCAGGGCTGAATCCCAGCTTACCTGCTCTGGAAAATGACTTAACTTCTCTATGCCTGCAAAATGGTGATGCAATAACACCTCCTTCACAGAATTGTTGTGAGGATTAAGTGAGTGAATGCAGGTAAATCACTTAGATCTGAACAGTAAATGCTGGAGTTATCATCCTTGTTTACCATTTACCTGCCTGGGTGGTGGAGGTAGGGGATTGGAGAGGGGAGGGGAAGCCGAGGGGATGGGAAAATGGGCTTGGAGAGAGGGGGAGGCACAGTCCAATCCTACAGGGCCCCAGGCCCTCTGGCTAGGAGCTGGACTTTTATTCTCAGAGGGTTAAGTGGCCTTTAAAATAGGGGTGTTGTTTCAGTCTTTTCTGTTGTTGTTTCACAAACCGCTTTGGCAATTTGTTGAATCTTAAGGATCATCCCAGAATAATGTTTTTAAATGCACAAAGCACAACATATGATTTAAAACATATATGAGCAAAGTTGAGCAAAGTCTCCTAAAGTCTAAAATAAGCCTGGAGAGTGGATTTGGTGCTCGCTTTGTCATTGGCTTGCTTTTTCTGAGCCTTAACATTCCACCTGTAAAACAAATGGGTTGGATCTGGGTTCTGGATCTGCCTCTAACTCCCTCTGTTCCCCAGGCTCATCCTGGGGATGATGGTGACCACGTCGTTCCTGTCCATGTGGCTGAGCAATACTGCCTCCACTGCCATGATGCTGCCCATTGCCAATGCCATCCTGAAGAGTCTCTTTGACCAGAAGGAGGGTCGGAAGGACATCACCAGGGAGAGTGAGGAGAATGCAGGTGAGGCTGTGGAAAGGGACAGGGGCCAACTCCACCAGTGTGAAGGAGTGGGGGGCGGGGGGGATGTCCAAAGGATGTCAGGAAAGGCCAAGGGAATGCACACTTATTGAGCACCTACTATGTGCCAAGTATTTTAATAATAATAATAACTGAGAATTAGATAAGTCAGACCATGTTACCTTGCTTTTAAAAACTCTGCACTTATTGAGTGCTTACTATGTACCAAGCAATGAGTTAAACACTTTACATATGTCATTCCCTTTAACTCTCAAAACATCCCTGTGAAGTTGGTACTATAATTAAACATTGTTTTAAAGCATTTGAAGAGGTGCTCAACATCATTAATAGCCAGAGAAATGTAAATTGAAACAGTGAGATTTAAATCAATGAGACTGGCAAAAATATAAAGCCAGAAATGCCCAGTGCTGGTAGATATGGGGGCCATGGGAACTCATGTGCAGTGCTGGAAAGAATGTAGACTGGGTCAGCCTTTTTAAAGGGCATTCTGCAAGTATTTAATCCAATTGAATGTGCATATACCTTGTAACTCAGCAGTTTTGCTCCTGAATGCAAATGCCAAAGGAATTCTTGCACAAGCCCATGAGAGGACACACATGGCAATATTCCCTGCAGTATTCTTTGTGGTGTGGGGAGTTGGTGGCCACATGGGCTCCATTGCTAGCAAAAGGGTGGGTGAATGTGGTAGGTGCACACCACTGAGCACTTTGCTGCTTGTAAGAGAAAAGAATTAGCAAACCATATAGTTGTATAAATGAATCTCATAAAACAGTTATGATTGGGAAGAAAACCAGAATGTGATATAGAACACAGTCCCAATATGTAAACTAAATATACACACATGTGAATGACAAAACATTTTGTGAAAACACAAACAAAAAAGCTGCACATTATACACAGAATGGTTGCTATGGGAAGGATGGGAGTGGAAATGGGGACAGAAGGGACTAAAAATAAATAAATAAATAAGACAAAAGAGGGACCTTGGGCAACCAACAGTGGTAACGTGCTATGAATGGGGGGATTTGATTTCCTCCACCTTCTAATATTGTGTTCTTAACAAAACAAAACACAGTTAGCCACTGTGTTTTTAGATGAGTATGTGACAGCTCAGAGAGGGAAAGTGCCTTCCCCAAATCAAACAGTGGGCAAATGGCTGAGCCTGACTTTGAAACCAGGTAGTCTGGTTCCACCCTCTTACCCATGAAACCAGCTGTACTCAAATCAGTGAAAATTCTTTTGGCTGCAAGTGGCTTAAAGAAAAAAAGATTTATTTTCCTCAGATATCAAGAAGTCAGAGAAAGGCAATTCCAGGATCAATTCAGATGCACAACGATGTCAGGACTTTTTGTTGGCAACTCTGTGATTCTCTTGGTCTTTCTCTCATGGTTGTAAAGTAGCTGCCCCATCATGTTCACTTTAAAATGTCTTACTTTTAATTTACATAAATATATTTTAAAAGGAAAGTTTAAATCAATACATATGTGGGCAGAAATTGTTGGTTTATCCCCAGCATGGATTCTTCCTTTGTTCTTTTAGTAATAGAATCCCCACATGGGTACATGGCTGTGCAGAGAAAAGACTAAATTTCCCAGTTTCCCTTGCAATTAGATGTGGTCAGGTGACTAAGTTTGGCCAATGAGATATGAGTAGAAATGATGTACACAACCTCTGGGTTCTGCCCTTCCTGCTGTCTACTTCCTGCTGGGTGGAATATGAATATGGTGGCAGAAGTGAGAGATTCTACCTGGGACCCAAAGAGGGAGAACTAGATGGCAGATGGGATTCCAGCTGGGACCCATCTTGAGAGCTGGATGGTAGATCTGCCCCAGAAGCTTTGGATCATTTACCACAACTAAAATCACAAGCATTAAGCATGAAACCATGGGTTTTGTGTGCTAGTTATATTTTTTTCAAATATGCATTAAAATAAATATGTATTTGTTAAAATTTAAATGTTGATTCATATACCTCCTAAGTTAATCTCACTTGCTGACAGTGGTATGAGTATTTATCCATCATGCACTAAGGGGTCCTGCTTATTTTATTTCCACAACTGCCCTGAAAACTAGGAATAATTATAAGTACTTTACAGATAAGGTTCAGGGAGAAGAACCCGATGATGTAATCAGAATCACAATATTGGTAAAGTAGTGGAGACAGGTTCTATGCAAGGGCTAAGTCTTCCACATGGAAGGGAAGAGATGCTCTATGGCAGGGGTCAGCAAACTTTTTCTGTAAGTGACCAGATAGTAAATATTTTAGGCTTTGTGGGCCACTCTGTTGCAACTACTCACCTTTGCCCTCACAAAGAGAAAGCAGCCACAGACAAAACATAAACAAGCATGCGTGGCTATGTGGCAATAGCATTTTATTTTGAGTGCTGAAAATAAAATGTCATATCATTTTCATATCATTAAATAATATTAGTCTTCCATTGATTTTTTCCAACCATTTAAAAATAGTAAAACCATTCTTAGTTGGCAGGCCACACAAAAACACGGGGTGGACCAGATTCAGCCTGCTGTACAGTATTAGCATTACTGGGCTTTAAACTGTTACCCCCAAGTCATGGGGCTCTGAGAGAACTGCCCCACAGTCACCCTGGAGTGGCAAAAAGTGGCTGGGACTCTGTCTTTCCCTCCATTCCAACCCTAGCTAGATCCACTTTATCTGTTTTATACAGTGGGCTTCCAAATAACAATAACAGATGTTTACTGAGAACTTACTTAATACAAGGACTCTTCTAAGGGCCTCATATCTGGATGAGATGGAGCTAGCACTGACCTCATTTAGAGGAATAAAAATTGAAGAAGAAATAAAAAAGGAGGATGAAATAGCCTCCCATGTGACATAGTTTCAAAACACTGGCTCTGGTGTTTTAAATCCAGGCTGGCTGACTTCAGAGTCTGCATTCTTTCTCTCCATTATTCTGCCTCCCCCCAAGCAAATGTTTGAAAGCCAATTCTTTCATTATAAAAGTGAAAAAAATCTGAGACCCAGGAAGGGGAAGGGACTTCTCAAGGTCACACACAGCGGTGGTTGTGTAGTGAACTCCAAAGTCTTCCTCCCTATGCTGCAAGATGTCAGGAAGGAAGAGACCCAGGGAGGCTGGGGCTATACCTACTTTCACAGACCATGGGATCAAAGAGTAGGAATTGGTTAATGATCAGCGTGTCTGACCTCAAACAAGGCTAATTCCAAAGCAAAAAGAGATAATCCCTTTCACTCAGTTTCTGTGTTTTGACCAGGGGGCAGGAGGTGAGGACAGAGGTGGAGGGAGTGGACTCTGTTAGTGGGCCATGAGAGGAACAAGGGGGCTCCCAGGGACTTTAAATTCAGGAGGGACGTCTATACCAGCAGCAGCAACAATAATGAGCTATCATTTTCTGAAGAGCCACCATATGCTAGACACTCTGCTAAATTTTTCATACCCATTAGCTCATTTAATCTTCATAACTGCATCATGAGATAGAGGATCCCAATTCTATGGATGAGGTGACTGAGTCTCAGAGAGGCAAAATGATTTGCCCACAGTAACATGGTAATTTAGTTGCTGAGTTCTGTCTGAATCCGGAATCTGTGCTTATGCACACCATGCCATGGTACAAGCCTGACTCTGCCACTAACCCACTGGGTCCTCTTGATCCCAACCTTAACCCGCATCTCTGGGCCTCAGTTTCCCCAAGTGTAAAGAGGAAGGTAATAAATCTCACCTAGCTTTCCAAGGCAGCTCCCAGACTGCTGTAAGATTGCAAATGTGAAAGTCCTCAGTCTCCCCGCCTGATACAAACTCAAGGATTGGTATTACTCGAAAAAGACCTTACGTAAGCACCAATCTCCTAATTAACCAGTGATTTCTGGACCTGGAGAGGTCTCTTTGGAGACTGTGCCGCACTGGCCTGTTTCCACGTGGTCTTTTGGGCCGCTATGGCAAACTGGTGAGCACACAGACCTCTGAGGCATGGGCAGCCCCTGGAGGTTTCAGTCCCCCGTCTGTAACTGCAGACGACTTGTTCTCAACCCTGGTTGCACAACAGAATCACCTGCAGAACTTTTCAGAAATACTGAGGGCCCGGCCCCAGTCTAGGGCCACTAAACAGACTCTCTAGCATGGGGCCCGGGGACCCCCAGGGAATTCTAGTGTCCAGTCAGGGTTGAGGAAGGAGGCTGTGGGTTATGCCTGAGATGCTGATGACTCTGTGGACCTGGATACTGTGTGAAGCTGTGGTCCCGGCCTAGGCAGGAAGGGTATAGAATGAGCTAGAGATTGGGGGTAGCTTAGGGGTCACTGGGTCAGAGTCCTCTCTATCTGGCCATCCCCTGGGGAGTGACTTTGCCCCCACCATCAGTATGCTATTAACAGCCCTTCGCTTCCTGCTTCAGTGCTCTGGGCTCTAGCTTCGGGCACTGCATCTGGACATGTGTTCCCATCACGCGAGCCCTGAGGCCCTTGTCCCCATGGCCTGGGCTGAGATGACCTGACTTTCATTCTCCAGGCCCCTGCTGGCAGTCAGCAGGGCCAGCCTCGGGCACAATAAAAATGAGGCAGTCACCATGAAATCCTGTTCCCTCATGGTACCAACAGGCAAATAGCAGCCCAGGTGGGAAAGGGACTTCCCAAGCCAGGGGGCGAGACCGGAAAAGAGCTGAAGCTGGGGTCCAGCCCCTTCCTCCCAGCCATGTGGCTGAGTATGTGGCCTGCTTTCCATGTGAAGGAAAATTCCACATAAAAAGAAAAGATTAAACTTTTTTTTTTCTCTGCTAGAGTTCCTTTTCAGAGTATCAACACCCTTCAGCCAAAGACCCCAGGAACTCTAGGTAGATAAACAAGCCGAGTCTATTATTCATTGCAGCAGGCAGGAAAAGCCTACACCATGCTGTGAGTATCTCAGTGAAAGGGTATTAAAAAGAATCTGTGAGAGGATTTGGGCTCCGGTTGAATCACTTGGGGGAAGGTCTAAGGAAGCAAGGTTTGTTCTAGATTGTGTGCAGTCAGACACCAGGGGCTGTTCTATGACTGAGTAAAGCAATGCAGTCGCTCATTTAGCAAGGGAGTGGAGAGCTTGGTAGTATGTGGGCAGCATAGTGACCTTGCACTTAGACAAGATTATGAAGTGGTCTTGCCTTGTCTCATTCTGTCACAGTCTCAGGGTGACTTTGTCTGAGGTTCTTGTTCTGTTAGATTGCTGAGGTCCAACAGAGAATAACACGGCTTGGCTGTGAATGTCAGACCAGTTCCGGATGTCAGGGGCTGCTTTTTTTATTCTTTCTCAAGAGTAATCCACATTTACTGAATCCTTGCTAGTACTCAGCTTCCTGTTAAAATTTTTATATCAACGGTTGGCAAGCCATGGCCCACCAATTCCAGCCCATCTCTTGCTTTTTGGGCAGCCTGTGAGCTTAGGATAGTTTTTCTCTTTTTAAATGGTAGAAATAAATCAAAAGAAGAAAAATATTTTTTGACGTGCAAATAATATGAAATTTAAACTTCAGTGTCTCAAAATAAAGGTTTGGCCACACTCAATCACTGATGTACTGTCTGTGGCTGCTTTCCTGCTATCGTGGCAGAGCCGAGAAGTCATAACAGAGACCACATGGCTCCCAAAGCCTAAAATACTCACTTTGGCTTTTTACAGAAGTTTGCTGGTCCCTGCTCTAAATGGGTTAAATCTTTAATCCTCTAGACAATCCTAGGAGAATTGTTACATCTATTTTGTGAATTAAAGAACTGAAGTCCAGGGAGATTAAGAGATTTATCTAAACCAGGGTTTCTTAACTTCAGTGCTATTGACAATTTGGATAGGATACTTCTTTGTCAGGGTGGGCTGACCTGTGTATTGTAGGATGTTTAGCAGCATTCCCGGCCAGTAGCAGAACTGCACCCCCCATCCCCCCCAGTTGTGACCACCAAAACTGTCTCCAGATATTGCCCAACACACATGTGGGGCAGAATTGGCCCCTGTTGAGAACCAGTGACCTAAGGTCACGTAGTAATTGATGGAGCTATGATTTCAAACTAGGGCCCACATGTTTAGCCACTAGCCACACCCCCAACTCCCAGGGTGGGTTGTTTTGCCCTTGGTGGTGGTTCCAGCTGCAGGAACTTTCAGTTTATTTATTTATTTTTGTCTCCAAAATATGGTCAAAGGCGCCTGGGGAGTATGGTCTATTAAAGCAGAGGGATACTTTAAAAGTGAAGTCAGATTCTGTCCTGACCCTCTTCTGCTCAAATGCTAACTCAAAGAAGCCAAAGTCCTTACTGTGAGCTCGGAGACCCCTGCATGACCTGGCTCTCTTCCTGCCATCCCCACCCTTGCTGTTTCTCTCGTCTCGCCTCCTCTTACTCTCCTTTCCCTTGGTCCCTCCAGCCCCACTGGTTTCTCTTCTACTCCTAAGACACTAGGCACACTCTCACCTCAGGGTCTTTGCACCTGCTCTTCATCACCCCAGATATTTGCATGGCTCATCCCTTCAGTTTCTTTAAGTCTCTGTTCTATGTCAGACTTTCCTTCTCAGTCAGACTTTCTTTCTCAGACTTTCCTTCTCAGTCAGACTCTTCTCAGACAGACTTTCTTCTCGGTCACTTTTTTCTCGGTCAGACTTTCCTTGAGTCTTGAAAAAGGTGTCTCACTCAGAACCCCTGTCCCCATCTCTGCTTCTCCATGACACTCATCTGCACCTGACCTACTATATATGATGCTTATTTGTCTATGGTCTGTCTCTCCCACTGGAAGGGAAGCTCCACAAAGCATGATGTTCATGTCTTGTCACTTTGTGTCAGGCACAGGAGAGGCACTCCATAAAGATTTACTGATGATTGATTGGCTAGGGTTCATGAGGCTGAGGGCTGGCCCTGGGCTCTGAGTTGCACTGAGCTCTTACCCCAAAAGCAGAACTGAAACACATCCACAGCTTATTCACTCTTGGTTTCTACAGTCACCAGGCTAGTCCAGCCACCATCGTCTCACCTGGAAAAAGTGATAGATCCTGAACTGAGCTCTCAGCTTTCATTCTTTCCTTCTGCAGCTTATCCTCTCCTACCAGGTACAGAGATGTTGGCAAAATGTAAATCATGTCATCCCTCTTGGGCACTAAAGTCTTCAGGGAATCCCCATTCCTGATTTGGCTCCTTTGGACCTTTGCCCACCCCATCCCCCATCCCTCCTAGGCCTTCCCTCCTTACCACTTTCCCAGCACATTCGACTTTCTTGGTTCCTCAACTCTGCCAGCCTTCTTACTGCAGGGCCTTTGCACTTGCTATTCCTGTTTCCTAGAATGATCCCATGGCTCTTCATATGACTGGCCCCTTTTTATCCTTGAGGTCTCAGATCAAATGCCATCAGCTCACACAGTGTCTTCTCTGTCGACCTGACCTCATAGTCTACCTGCTCCCCCTTCCCACTTTACAGTCACTTTTTGTCACATTGCCTAGTTTTATTTCATCCATAACATTCATCACTACCTGAAATTTTCTTTATTCATATATTGCCTGTATCCCCTTCTAAAATATAACCTTCATGGGAGCAAGGAACTTTTTATATGTTGGTCACTGAGTACCCTGAGTTTACAGGCAATAGCACATAGTAAGTGCTCAATAAATACTTTTTGGATGAATGAATGAATGAATGAATGGACAATTGGGGTCACCCATCCCATTGCTGATCCATTACCATTCATAGCTGGTCTCTCCCAAATATTGCTTTAGCCATGGCTGCTCAGATAAATTAAGGCTTGAGTTATGGGTTGTCAAGCAGCCTTGCAGCTAACACCCTGCGCATGGGCCTGGGGCCATCTCCAGTGTGGATGGTGGGTCAGGAAGATGGAATGGTAAGTGCCTTGGCTTTTCTTTTTCCTTCCTTTCTTCCTTCTCTCTATTTCTTTCTTTCTCTTTTATTTTTTTAATTCAATGAATAGTACAGGATCCTTGGCAACGAAGATGGCATTCTTGACTGACTACACAAGCATCAGGACACTCCTGTCCCATTTGCTATGTTACACTAAAGACATCATGCTCTTTCTTCCTAGCTGCTGTGCGGAGAAATGGCCTACACACTGTGCCCACGGAGATGAAATTTCTTGCCAGCACAGAAGAGTAAGTTCCTGGTGAAATTCATAGAGAAGCCAGTGCTTGATTCAAGGAGATGCCGAACAAGGATTCAATTCTTTGCTGCAAGCAATTCCCCTCCATTCTCTGAATTTTTCTCCAAATGACCCAATGCCCAAGTTTCCATCATTCATCCTTGTGGCTTAGGCAAGCTTCCTTTTTAAAAAATGTGGATGTGGGAAGGGCAGGGGAGCACATTAAATCCCTAAAGGTCTGAGTGAGGTTGAGGGTTTTAGGTGCTTTCTTCTTGAAAGGAGGGACCCAGAAGAGCAAGACAGTACAAACTACATAATAGTCAAGGAGAAGAGGCATGCAGGCAGGCAGGGTCAAGAGGCTCTAGAGACAAAAAATGTCCTCTGAACAATAACAGGCCTTTGCACTTGTAAGATTTAGAAAGCATCTTTACATGGGTGTCTCATTTAGTCTTCAGCGTCCTTTGCTTATGGCAACGTGGTTATGATCATGGGATTTGGAATCACCCAGACCTGACTTGAAACTCTGGCTCTGCTACGTACCACCCATAATGCTGCTTTGTAACCTGCTATTTCACTTAATGGAGTGTAGTCGACATCTTTTCATCTCAATAAATTTGCCAACATCATGATCTTTTAATTATATAGTTAATATTCTTAATTTCATTCTTTTCTAAAACTCTTTAAGTATACAGGGAAAACAATCCAGAAAATACAAATAAAGAATAAAAGGAAAAAAAATCCATAATTCCTCCCCCAAGAAAGGCATCAAAACAACTTTGTGTATACCATTCTAGACCTTTTAAATACATGATTATTCATGAAACATGAATATTTTTAGAATTAAAAAACTAAGTAATACTGTTCCCTGACTTTTCTTTCATCTTAAAAAACACCCATCTAAATCATCATTTTAATAGCTGCATTGGTGTTCCATTCAGCAAGAGGACCATCTTTATATAGCCAATCCCTTTTTGAGGGACATTTAGGTTGTTTCCTATTTATATTTAATGCCATGGTGAACTCCCTTGTACCCACACCTGAAGCACTTGTCTATTCCTTTAGGAAAAATTCTTAGGGTAGAATATCCGAGCTGAAGGGATGCACATTTTTAAAGGCTTTTGATGTCTGCGCCAAATTGCATTCCAGAAAGACCACTTAGCTCTCCCAACCCCCAGGCAGTGTGTAGCCTGTTTCTCCACAAGGCTGGGAATTCTGAATGTGTTCTGAATGGATTCTCTTTGGGTTTATTTAAAGCAAAGACCACCCTGAGGAGGTGGAGGCTCCACTGGATCTGCTGGCTGACTCCAAGAAGGAGGAGGAATATCGCAGGAACGTCTGGAAGGGCTTCCTCATCTCCATCCCCTACTCAGCCAGCATCGGGGGCACCACCACCCTCACGGGCACAGCCCCCAACCTCATCCTACTTGGCCAGCTCAAGAGGTAAAACAAAGTAAAGTGTCCCTGCCCACACTGAGGTTTCTGCTCCTTCTGTCCGTTTTTCCCCATTTATTCAGCATTCAGGGAATGTATTAAGGGCCATCTATGGAAACCCAACTTGGTGGTCAGGCCATGAGAATAAAAGAGAAGGATTCTCCTACTGATGACTTGTTCAGTCCATTATTCCAAGCCTCGGGTCTCTAAGATTCTTAAAATTTAGTATTTCAGGGTTGTCGCTAGGATTTTCAGATTGCAGGATTCTGAGAGACTGGGTTTCTAAGATTCCTTTGCAGTGGAGATGTATCCCATGCTCATTTAATTTACATAAATGCAAATGTAAGCATTTGGCAAACTGCAACAAAAAGTATTTGATATTCAACATGGTTCCAGATGCTGGCCAACTTCTTTACCAGGTGCTCAACCAAAGAATCAAAAACCTATGAAGATGAAGGGAGAAAGGTTGGCCCTGTTGGTCTTCCTGAGAGAGTTGGGGTAATAAAACCATCAGTAGTACTGTACTTGTGAGTAATCAAAGCTATCTTCATGAGTTTTCAGTACACCCACGTTTGGCTCACATGCTGATTTTAAAACCTTACCCCCTGGGCCGGCCCCGTGGCTCACTGGGGAGAGTGCAGCGCTGGTAGCACTGAGGCCGCAGGTTCGGATCCTATATAGGGATGGCCAGTGAGCTCACTGGCTGAGCATGGTGCGGACCACACCATGCCGAGGGTTGCGATCCCCTTACCGGTCAAAAAATAAATAAATAAATAAATAAAACCTTAACCCCTGGGTAAGATGAATTTCTACTCCATTCTCAAATTTTTTTGTGTGTGTCTTTTTTTTTGGGGGGGGGGGGGACCGGCTGCACCACGCTCAGCCAGTGAGCGCACTGGCCATCCCTATATAGGATCCGAACCCGCAGTGGGAGTGCTGCTGCGCTCCCAGCGCCGCACTCTCCTGAGTGCGCCACGAGGTCGGCTCTCAAGTTTTTTGATTTTAAGATCTGATGATAGAAACCAGTGATTCCTAGCCATGCATGCAAATTCAAATCACTAGGGGAAGGGAAGAAGTCTGGGCCTGACTTACGGGGATTCTAATTCAGGAGGTATGGGGTAGGGGCTGAATATCCATATTTTACCAGTTGGTTTGAGCCCACTGAGTTCTGCTATAAACCGTACGTGTCTTTTTTCTATTCTTTGAACAAGGCCTGGCTGTGCCTCGTGGCTTTTGGTCAGTGACAGAAAAACCATAATCTAAGATGATCCTTCTTCAGATGTGGGGAGATTCTAGGCTTGGCCCTCTAGTCTCCTTGGTTTTTGTTGAGGTCGGAGCTGGCATTCGGTATTAGGGTTTGCTGGAGCCCACCCCCAGGACTGGACAGGAAGAGGTGGGCTCTGGGGGTGGGGGGCAGGGCCTGAGTTGGGGGATGGAGAGAAGGGCAAGGGGCAGTTGCTGTCAGAGGGTTCTCAGACTGCCTGTCTATTCTAATGTGAGTGGGATTTTCTTCCAACCTGAAAGAAATTAGAGAAAAAGCACTAGAGCTGTAAGTAAAAATATTAAACATGTAGGATTTTGAGTAAATTACATGCAAATTGTATGCAACAAACAAACTTGGACCCTCTGATATGGAAGGAGGGATTGAAAAGGAATTCCAAGCAATATTGATTTTGATTCTCCAGCTCAGAGCCAAAAGGAGGCTGGGGAGACAGGAGAAATAGCTCCTCTGAGTGGTCCCTTGGTTCTTGTTCCCAAAATACATTTTATTGGTTTACTCTGATTGTAAAATGATATAAGCACATTATAGAGCACTTGGAAAATATAGAAAAAATTAAGTCTGAAATACCTTCAATCACATTCTTAATATTTTAGCAGACTTCCTTCTAAGTCTTTTCTATGTGAATTCATTAAATATATGAATATATTTAACCTTATTGTCATCATATTGTTTATACAGTTTTAGAGTATAATTTTATCATTGCAATTTTTTAGAAACATAATTTTTAATGACTATAAATTTTCCCATTTTGGGTAAGTGTCATACTTTATTTAAAAAATAAAGTATTTAAGGGCCGGCCCAAGGCTCCCTTGGGAGAGCGTGGCGCTGACAACACCAAGTCAAGGGTTAAGATACCCTTACCGGTCATCTTTGAAAAAAAAAGTATTTAATTTTAATAAAATATCTTATAAAGTATTTTATAAAGTATATTTTATAAAGTATATTTAATAAAGTATTTTATTTTTAATGGGCATTTAGTTTTTCATTTTATTATTATTATTACTAGTTTGCTACTATAAATTATGAGACTGACAACATATCTTCTGATATTTTAATATTTTAAAAACAATATTTTTAGTTTTCTTTTGTCTAATGACAGAGGTGTGCTTATTCATTGTAGAAAATACAGATAAAGAAATAGAAGGAAATAAAAATTTCTCATAATCCCACTACATAGAGGTTATTAATGTTTTTGTTAGTTTGCTTGCTTATTATGCAATAGCTGTTAATATTTTAGTTTGTTTGTTCACTTGTTTAGAAGTGTCTGGGAGTGGGTTTGTGTTCACAGACTTTTGTATACACCATTTTTTAACTTACTGTTTCCCTTTTCTATGCTGACCACATTTTTTTTTTTTAAGATATATTTTTAGTAGTAAAATTTTTGGATAAAAGAGTATGCACATTTTAAAGACTCAATGCATTTTACCAAATTCCTCTCTACAAAAGATTGTTCCAATGATCAAGCATCAGGAAATCTGCCTGTTTTTCCACATCTTAACCAGCATTGAGTGTTATTGTCTTTAATCCTTTCAGGCTTGACAATGTCTTAAGAGGTTGGACACTGCTGGGCAGAGAAAGAACTCCTAGACATCCCCATCATTTGGGCACAACATCCAGGCTCTATGAGAATATGCAATGCATAGGTCAGAGGTTGCAGCCTGCAGATGTGTTTTGTTTGGTATTTTGTTAAATGCCTACATTTAACATTATATAATTACAAGTAAAAACTCAGATCTGGGCTTTCTGGGCCTGCACCCTTGAATGGCTTCCACCCCTTTAATGGATGGGGTGTGTGTTCTTCAATTGACCATGGTCCCCCCTGGCCTGCTTTACGCACTCAGGGACTGTCTGGACCCCAGGAGGCACTGAGATTTTGGCTGTAGGACATCTACAGTCCCACTAGTTCAGAATCCAGCGTCTCCCAAAGAAGAGATTGAAAGGGTGCCTTCTATTAGAACGGATGGAAAACTCTGTTCCCATGACTCCCACGGGACCCTCTTGACCCTCTGCTGCTAGTACTCCCTGCCCGTCCTCCCCAAATTGGCATGGCTGACCTTGGTCTGCTCTTGTCTCCCTCTGTTCTCCAGTTTCTTTCCGCAGTGCGATGTGGTGAATTTCGGCTCCTGGTTCATTTTTGCCTTCCCTCTTGTGCTGTTGTTCCTGTTGTTGGGCTGGATCTGGATCTCCTTCCTGTATGGAGGGTTGAGCTTGAGGTACTTCATTTTCTTCTTGGGAGGTAGGATGGGCAAGTAGAAGAACATGAGCTCTGGAGTCAGTCTGAACATGTGGATTCCCAGCTCTCCCGCTCACTAGGGCATGGCCCTCCCACATCTCAGACTCCTCCTATGAAAACTGAGGGTGATATCATTTCATGTCATATTCTCATGTCTTGACCTCCCGGAACATGAGGATTATGGGGTGTGTGTATGTCTTGCCTGCCATACCCAGGCCCTCAGCTAATGTCACCCATTACTAATAATTATTAATAGTATTGTTCTATCAATAAGGTAAACACTCATGACCAGAGGAGAGGGAAGAGCAGTGTTTCTCATTTTATGGGTCCCTGGTACAGAAGATAATTTGGGGTGCCATAAGGACGAGATATTAAGTAATACTGAAACATAGAGTGAGAAAAATATTCCTTTACCAACTCCCATCAAACTGATATGCTTACGTTGAGGAGAAGTCTCAGCTGGGTGCTAAAGAAACTTTAACCTCTCTCTAACCCTTCCAAATCAGCCTTTTAAACAAAGAAAGAGCAAGCCTCAGGCCCAGATGCTTAAGCCAGTAATGGTATCTAGCGAAAATGTATTAAGGTGCTTTGTTTGTATATTTATTTTTGTGGTTACTTTCTATTTATGACAAGTGATTCTTACTTTCTACGTATAAGAGTGATATAAAGCTTTCTGTCTAAATACATTTCTTTAATTAAATGGTGAGTCTATTTGGAGGAAAATTTTAAGCAAATATGAGCCAGGTAACATGCGGATATAGCAACATTTGTGAAGGCAGGTTAGGAATGCCCAGAGTTTGGGAACCCTAAAATAGGAGATGGAGCTCAGAGCTGGAAGTGGCAGGCATGCCTTAAAGTTACTCTCTGACTCATTCCCCTCCCCACATATCTAGGCCTTAACTTGCTCATCTGTAAGATGGACAGATGAAGCAAAATGTCTGTAAAATAGACAAAATCAGTAGAAGCGACTCTGGAGCAGAGGTGTGAAAATACTTTAGAAATAGAAAGGCTCTGAGTTGGTGTTCCTTGACTCAAATGCCTTTCAGGATTTCTTACAGCAGAAACTCGGGTTCAAAGCCCAATTTAGTGCAGGGAAGCAAGCCCAGTCTTTGGACTCAGATGGTACAAAGTTCAAATCATGGCTCTGGGTGATCTTGAGCGGCTCTGTAACTCCTCTGAGCTTCTAATTTCTTTAATTTCTTCACTTGTAGATTGAGGATAAAAATTAGTTACAGCTAAGGTAAAGGAATGAAGGAGAGTGTGTAAACTGCCCAGGACAGAGCTTGAAGCAGAGTCCCTCTGTCTTGCCTACCTGTTTTAATATCACCTGTAGTACTTGGCCTCAAAGGAGGTGTGATGGAGAAAATGCAGTAGGGTAGAGGGAAACCCACAGAGAGAGGCGTTTCTGAGTGGGTAACAGAAAAGGTTCAGGCCAGACCCATGATTCCATGTTGACTCAGCAAATGTCCATGGAGCACCTAAATGTGCCTAACACTGTCATAGCCATTGCAGATGCAGCGGTGGGCAAGGTAGAGACAGTCCCTGCCCTTGGGGAGCTTACAGACTAGGTGAGGGAGATGGACAATGAGCAATTAAGCATGGCGGGAATTACCAGCGGTGGTAAGTGCTGTGAATGAAGAGCGCAATTCGAGAGTGGGCACTGGGGACTCTCATCCAACCTGGGGGGTCAGGAGAGCTTTCTTGGGGAACTAACTTTTGAACTGGACTATGAATCATGAGTAGACTTAACTCAGTAAAGGGAAGGAAGGAGAGGGGGATGAAGAAGAGCATTACTGGGAAACACAACAGCAAGAGCAAAGGCCCTGAGGCCAGAGGTAGCAAGGGATGTTCTGGAACTGAGAGAAGGTTAAGTGACTGCGTTCAGGGAGTGTGGGGGAGATATGTGGGAGATGAGGCCAGGGAGGGAGACAGAAGTTTTCAACTGGGGATTATTTTGCTCCCCACCCCCCAACATGGGGACATTTGGCAACTTTTGGAGACATTTTGGTTGTACCAACTGAGGAAGTACTACTGGCATCTAGTGGGTAGAGGCCAGGGATGCTGCTAAACATCCTCCGATGCACAGGACAGTCCCCCAAACAAGAATTATCCAGTGCAAGATGTCAATGGAGTTGAGGTTGAGAAACCCTGGGCTAGATCATTGAGGGACCTGTGGTAGTTTGATCTTCCTAAAAAAGAGCTATTGTGGGTATAAATATACACACACACAAATGATATATATATTCATTTATTTATTAAATTTGGATAAGCAACACAAACACATGGATCAAAAAATAAAATAATTCCAAGAGGTACTCAGAAAGAACTTTTCTTCTCAGCCATGCCCACATTGGCCCATATATCCCCCCAAATAGGTATCCACTTTTATTGGTTTCTGGGTAATCTTCCACCGTTTCCTTAAGCAAATATAAGCAGACACAAACACATTTTTCTGGTGACTGGTCTCCCTGACAGATTTCATTTTGTATATTAGCAGGCATTTTTATAACATACATTTCTAGAAGTGGGATATCTGGATCAGAGAATAAACACATTTTTATTTTAATAGATATTGTGAGATCATTCTTCATAGGAATTGTACTAATTTGACATGTCATTCATAATATATGAGAGAGTCTGTTTTTCTGCAGCAAAATGGATCTTTGTCAATCTTAGAAGAGAAAAATAATTTGCATTTATTTTATGGAGTAATTTTGAGCAACTTTTCATGTTTGGGGGCTATTAGTATTTCCTTTCCTGTAATTGCTAAACTGTGTGTTCTGTTCATATCCTTTGCATATTTTTCAGATAGGTTGCTGGTCTTGGTCTTATTGATTTCTAGTACTCTTTATATATTAAAAAGATTAGCATTTATTTTGCTACATGAGTAGCAATTTTTTTCATGATTTGTCTTTTGACTTTGCTTATGGTGCTTTTTTCCATACAAAATTCTTTTCAAAATTTTATGTGGGTAGATTGATCAATCTTTCCTCATAGGGCTTCTGAAATTTCAATTACAGTTTAGAAAGATTTTCTCATTACAGGAGTTATAAAAGAATAATCCATATTTTCTCCTAGTATTTTCATATCTTTTACATTTAAACCTCTGATCTATTTGGAAGTCATACTGGGTACTGTGTGAAGATTGGACCCAACGTCAGTTTTTGTTCCAGATGGCCACCTAGCTGTCCTAACACCATTTACTGACATGAACTGTTGCCTAGTCCAAGGCCATGAAAATGTGCCCCTATGATTTCTTCTAAGAGTTTTATGGTTTTACCTCTTACAGTTATGTCTTTGATCCATTTTGAGTTAAATTTTGTATATGGTGTGAGGTAGGGGTCCAAATTCATTCTTTTGCACGTGGCTATCCAGTTTTCTTAATGCTATTTGTTGAAAGACTCTTCCTTCCCCATTGAATGGCCTTGGTACCCTTACCAAAAATCAATTGTCCACAGATGTATGAGTTTATTTCAGGATGCTCAATTTTATTCCATTGATCTGTACATCCAACAGCATTCATTTTCCACAGCAATCTGAAACACCAACTTCACTGTAGACTGAATTCCCATCTGTGATTGAGTCTATTTCTGACTTCCTATTTTGTCCCGTTGATTTATCTGTTTATTCATGTGCCTTTTTGACTCAGTAAAGGGTTTCAAGTTTGGGAGCCATAGGATTAGATTTGCTTTTTAAAAGATCAACCAGGCTATATGTGAGGAGAGCAATTTTAGGAAGAGAAGAGAGAGGCAGGGAGACCAGTCATCAGGCAGTTGTGGTCTCCAGAACAGAGATTTTGTGATTTGGCCAGGAGGTGGTGGTGGTGGTGGTAAGTGACAAGTTAGTCATACCTGCAGTGACTACTCCTAACCTCTCACTTTCTATTTCAGGGACTGGAGGAAGAAGAAACCCCAGATAAGAGCTGATGCAGAAGATAGGGCCCGAGCTGTGATTCGGAAAGAATTCCAGAACCTGGGGCCCACCAAGTGCGTGGGGGGTCCTTGGGGTGGGGAGAGAGCCAGGCAATAGACATTGAGAAGAGCTACCTCTTGGCCTAGACCTGAGTCCAGGGGCTGAGTCCCACTTAATTTCAGAACCAATAGCCTGGGATCCTGGAGATGGAAGATGGGAGGTGGCTTATACAGTCAGTCCCTTGCCCTGGTGCTGGGGTAAATACCCTGAGGAACATAAAGCTCCTCAGGATGTACATGGGGTGGGAACCTGCCACTTTCCCACCTAAGGCACGCTTTTCCTCCTGGTACACAGAATATGTGACACCATCTTTGGTGACTTCCAGGACCTTGTTTAATGCATGTTTCTCAAGTGGTGAAAATTACTAGGCTTCATCAGGCCTGTGTTCAAGGACCAGCTCTGTCACTAACTTCCTGTGTTGCCTTGGGCAAGGTACTAACCTTCTCTGGGCCCTGCTCTCCAATCTGTGAATTGGTTACATTAGGCAGCTATTTCTTCCAACATTTGGGGATTCTCTCTTCCTACCTCTATCCATCCTCCTCTCCATGTCTGTCTCCTCTCAGTGTGTCTGTCTATCTCCTTCTGTGTGTGTTTTTGTCTCTATGACTGTTCCTCTCTTTGCCTATCTCTGTTTCTGTCTGTCTATCTGTTCCCCCTTCTCTGTGCTTTTCTGACCCTGCCTCTGTTGCTCTTTCTCTCTCTTGATTTTCCTTAGGACTGTGGGAAATTCCTGGTGATAATGACATAAACATTTTGGGGGAGGGGAAGTCTTGATACTTAGGAAGGATCCTGGGGAAGTGTGGATGCCCCAGGACATCCCTCCCCTCACTCTGGGGACTCCCTGGGGAGTGAATTATTTCTTTCAGTTTTCTCAGATGTGGGGCCTGGCCCAGTCATGCCCAGTGGGCACCTGCCTGATCCCTTCCCACGCCACGGTCTGCCTGACACCCAGGGTCACCATCGTGTCTGTATATCTGTGCCACAGGTTTGCTGAACAGGCTGTTTTCATCCTTTTCTGCATGTTCGCCTTGCTCCTCTTCTCCCGGGACCCGAAGTTCATCCCTGGCTGGGCCAGCTTCTTCACTCCTGGGTGAGATTCTGGGGACCCACAGGATGGAGTCCAACAGGGAGGATTCTGGGAATGACTACCTGGAGCTGGGGAGGCAGTATAGCTGGGGAGACCTGTGTCTAGGTTTACATCTCTTGTCCCGTGTAATTATTAATAGCTCCCTCTTTCACTCCCAAAAGAGTTTAGGTTTAGGTGATAAAACATTTGGTTTTCATGCGTAAAGAGCTTTGACTTTGGAATCAGACAAGACTGGGTAAGAATTCCAGCTCTGCCACTTCCAAGCTGCATGACTCTGAGCAAATCTTTCATTCAATCAACATTTATTGAGAGCCTATTGTGTGCTAAGCACCATGCTGGATGCTGGGGACACAGACAAAAGCATGTAGTTAGACAACAAAATAACTTCAAACTGTAATGAGTGCTACGAAGGAAAGAGTGAGAGGGTTCTATGATAAAATAATGGAGCAGGGGCATTGACTTTGGATGGTTCTGTGAAGAGCCAAAGGTTAAGCAGTGGAGACACACTGGGAATATCTCCTGAAGCCTGAGGGAGGGACAAATTTGGCATGCTTGAAGAATAGAAGGAAGCCCAGCAGAACCAAGGCCTGGGGGAAAGGAGAAAAGTGGGCCAGATGTGGCTGGAGGGGTAGGTGAGGGCCAGATTACAGAAGGTCTTGTCAGGCATTTTATGCATTTTGATCTTATTTAATTATTTTTTTCTGAGAGCAGTGGGCAGCTATTGGAGGGTTTTTAATTACTTAACCTCTCTGTGCTTCAGTTTCCTCATCTGTAAAATGATATTGTAATAGTACATCTCTTGTTGGATTATTCTGAGAATAAATGAGTTAATACATGTCAAGTGGTTAGAATGGAAGAAGTAGGAAGAACTCAATAATTGTTGGCTATATTCAGTAGGGAATGGACAGTGGGGCAAAAATATAAGTGGGGAGAACAGTTAGGAAATATAACACCATCTATATGGCCCTGTCTCCTAGGACAGGAGTCAGCAAATTATGTCTCATGGGCTAAATCTAGCCCATCAGTTACTTTTGAACAATTTTTACATTTATAAATGGCTGGGGAAAAATCAAAAGACAATTACTAGTTTGTGACCCATGAAAATTATATGAAATTGAAATTTCAATATCTACAAATAAAGTTTTATTGGAGCACAGCCACACCTATTCATTACATATTATCTATGGCTGCTTTCACACTGCACCATCATGGGTGAGGCCCATGTGCCCGGCAAAGCCAAAAATATTTACTGTGTGGCTTTTTACAGAAGAAGTTTGCTGGCCCCTGGTCTGGGGGACAGCTTCAACGGCTTGAGCCAAGGTGGTAGCAATGCAGATAGAGCAGTCAAGATATATTTCAAAGTGAGATCTCATAGGACTCACACTTGGTTGGATTTGGGGTTGTGAGGGAAAGGATTACCTGCATGGATGGTGGTTAGTTGGAGAAGAACATTCTTTAGGGGGTTAGGGGTGTCTTATCCACAATTCCATTTTGAGTTGGTTTAGACTTGTCAAGTCTAATATATCATTTAAATATTTCAATAGGCAGTTGGATATGCAAGACTGGAATTCAGAGGAGGTGTTTATGTTACAGATATAATTCTGGGAGTCATCGTATAAATCTGGAATTTAAATCCATAGGAATTGATGGGCTCAGCTAGGGAAAGTGTATAGGGAGAGTAGAGAAGACCCCAACACTTAGAAACTGGGAAGGCTGGCCGCTTGGCTTAGGTAATTAGAACATGGTGCTGATAACACCAAAGTTCAGTGTTCGATCCCTGCACCGGCCAGCCACACACTCACACACACAAAGGAGCTGGGTAGAGGAGGGTGACCCTGTTAGAGAAACAGAGAAGAAGCAGTCAGTGAGGTAGAAGGAAAACCTGGAGCAATGGATTGGAAGAGGCCAAGAGAGGGGAGTGTTTTAAGAAAGAGCGAGTGGGCAAAGTTGTCCAATTCCAGTGTGAGCTGGAACACAATTAGATTTATCTTGCTGGGCGATTTCGATCAGCACCGTCCAGTTGAGATATAATGTGAATCACATACATATTTTACATTTTTTTAGTAGTCACATTAACAAAAGCAAAAAGAAACAGGTGAAACTGGTATTAATAATATACAAGAGTACTTTAAAAAGTTTGTGGATAAATGGAACATGGGCTACTCAGTAAATGGAATTATTATTGAGATATTTTACATTCTTTTTTAATATTAAATCTTCAAAACCTGATGTGTGTTTTACACTTGAAGCACATCTTGGTTTGGTCTCACCATGTGTCAAGTGCCCACAAGCCATATGTAGCCTTTGGCTGCCATATTGGGGCACGCAGCTCTAGATAACCCCCCCTGCCCCTCTGAGCCTCAGACTCCTCGCTGGTGAAATGGGTGCTATAAGTTTTGATCGCCTGAAGGTTGTCATAAGGAAGAAACAGTATAATTTCATGGAGCCAAGAGAGGTCACGCTTATTGCTATTATCATTCTTTTATTTTTCCAAAGCGTAGGTACTTTGTCATTTTTTTTAGATGAAAATGGGTGTTATACGCAATCTAACAATACAGATAAGTTGAAAATCACCTAATATCTCAGACTCCAGTTTTGATATATGTCTTTCCTGACTTTTAAAAAATGCCTACCTGGGAACTATTTTACATTTTGATCGCATTGTTGGTTATAAACTCATTGAACTGTACCCATAAGTCAGCTGCATTTTATTGCATGTTAATTACGCCTTAATAAAACACATGCCGATTAGCTAAAAAGAACCCCACTGAAACAGGATTTTTTCAACAAAATCTGGCAACAATAAACATATTATTTGTGATCTGCTTTTTTCTTTTTTGTTTAATTACAAAAGTTATGCATACTCATAACAAATTCAAACAACGCAGAATTGAAAAAATAAAAGTTCGTTGCCTTTCACTTACCTCCTGTCCCATTCACCAGAGATGATTATGATAAATAGCTTGGTGTATAACACAGGTCACACACACATACATTAATATACACACAGACATGGAAGTATACAGGTAGCAAAGAATCGGAAAATACAGTAATGTGCTCATGGACAACTTGCTATTTCTGATTTATTTCATTCTTTTTAAACACTGCATAGTATTCTACAGAATGGGAGCACCTTTGTGTTCAATACGACAAATAAAATCTTGCTTTTTCAAAAAAATTTACAAGGTATCTTGATTATATTTCTATGTCGCTACAAAAAGATCGAGACGATCTTTTATTTAAAAAAAAACAAACAAACAAACCAGATGCAGGGAATTTCATTATATGGATAAAATGCAATTTATTTAAACATGCCCCTATCAAAAATCTTTCGTTTTGTTTTACTCTTATCAGAAATGAACTTCCCTGTAACATAATCTGTGTTTCCCGAGGATAAATTCCTAGAAATAGAATAACTGGGTCAAGGGGTATTCCCATGTAAAATTTTGAAACACGTTGCCAGCTGCCCTCCAGAATGTTAAAACCATTTATTCTCACATTACTAGTATATGTTCCCAACACCTTCACCAGGTTTAATACCCCTTTTCAAGTTGTGCCAGTCTGTTAGCAGATGAATGGTATTCCATTAGAGCTTTGATTAGTATTTTTCTGATTGTAGTAATACCGACCATCTTTTCCAATCTCCTGGCTATTTGAATACTCTTCTTTCCAAATGTGTGAGCTGAAAGAGCTTTTGTTAGCAGTGGGCTCTGGATCATTGAACTTGGAGCCAGAGAAACCTGGTTCGAAGCCCATCTTCTCCACAGACCATGGTCTGGCCTTGAACAAGTTGTTTCTGCTCTCTGACCCTCCTCCGATGACTCTTTATCTGAAATGGAAGATGCCTGCCCTGAGGGCTTGACATGTACAACACTCCTCCAAAGGACACACTGTGGATGCCTGAAAGGTGGCCTTTAGGTTCTGAGGGGCTGTGAGCTGGGTGCATCTGGGCTTCATTGGTGTGATGGGCTGCATCTCTGTTTCTTGAGCTTCCCATCCCAGGAGGAATTCAACTGTGATATGAATACGTACATACAAGGCTCTCAGGAGTCCATGTTAGGGTGATTTATGGGGGTTCCATGACCCCAATATTCTGTGGCTCTCAGATTCTTCCCTCTTTGGTCAAGTCCCTCTTCCTACAGTCCTTGAATTGGGAGGAGAAGCATTTGTTTAGCTCAAACAGCATCTAAGTCCCCAGGGAGCTGCGGATAAGGGTCTTTTGCATCCAGGCATGGTTGTGTTCATGCTGAGTCGAGTTCATGCACTGCAGGACAGGACCCAACGACCCAGCCTCCAACAATGCCCCCTTCACAGCAGGCCTAATTCCCTTCCACAAATCCTTATTTGCAAATCTCCCAAGCCGCAGCCTGCTGAAATGCCCAGGGTCACATGCATTGGGGCCTTCTCATTGTAGGTTTCTTTCTGATGCTGTCACCGGTGTGGCCATTGTCACCATCTTGTTCTTCTTCCCATCTCAAAAGCCCTCTCTCAAGTGGTGGTTTGACTTCAAAGGTAAGGTGGTCAAGGCAGGGGTCTCGGTGGGCTCAGTGAGGACTGCCACGAGGAGCGTGGTGATCAGTGAGGAGTGTGGTGATCAGTGGCCTAGAAATAGGGCCCCTTGCAGTAACCACGTGATCCCTTTTTCTGGTTTGAGCTGTTACCTCATCTGGGGACTTAGGGCTGCCCAAGGTGGTACTCCAGGACAGGGTTAGCATCTACGGTCTGGGGCCAAATCCAGCCGTTGTCTGTTTTTATACAGCCCATAAGCTAAGAATGGTTTTCACATTTGAAAAAAATTAAAAGAAAAATATTTCATGACACATGAACGTTACATGAAATTCAAATTTCAGTGTTCCTAAATAAAGTTTTGCACTTCCTCAAGAAACTTGTGGAATTTTATTTTCTTTAGCTATATATGTACCTACACAATTGCCTCCATTTTCCTCTTGGCCCACAAGGCCAAAAATATTTACTTTCTGGCTCTTTATTACGAAAATGTTGCCGACCCCTTGACCCAAAGCAGAAGTTTCAACTCAGTTGCCTAAGGGACCAGGCAAGGTTTCAACCGAATAGGACATGGTGGGGACTGAGGCAAAACTGCCTACAGGCACTCACATGCAGTTTTTAAAAAATCACTGAGCCCTTCTAACCAACATGTCTGTAGGCTGTCCTTCAGACTGCCAGTGCGGGACCTCCCTGCGGTCCCAGCTGACGTCTGCCAGAAGGCGGCGCCGACGCCCACCTGCCACCTGCGAAGGAGGCCACCACTGGCCCATTCCCCACCTGGGCAGTGGGATGAGCTCTGGACCAGGACGGAGTCAGGAAGTAGGGGTCCTAATCGGACTATTTTCCCTTGTTGAAGAAAACAGAGGCTTACACAGGATAGCGCCAACTGCGGAAGAGTCAGGGTCCGAGTGCGGGGGGAGCAGCGTAAGGCTCACGGGGAGGCCAGTGTGTCCCGGCCCCCAGAACAGTTCTGTGGTGTCGCCGGAACGGGGCCCGGAGGCCTCGCTGTGGGGCTGCGGTCGCTGCAGCTGCGCGGGCTCCAGCCCCTCCCCGACTCTGCTGCCGCGTCTTGCAGCCCCCAGGCCTCTCTCTCCATCCGCTCTGCAGACCACGAAGCGACCTTTCCGTAGTTTCTGCTGCTGCTTCATTTTGGCATCCTTATGGCTTCTGCTTCATTTTAGTTTCTGCTTTCTCATAGCTCTGTTCCTTTGTAGTGTCTGCTCCTTTTGCAGATGCCACCCTTCCGAGTGTCTGTCCCCGCGGCTTCCGCTGGGTCTGCTCCCGGCCGGTTTCTGTCACCAGTAGCCTGTCCTCCCCCACACTTCCTGCTGCCTCCTGGCTTCTGCTTTCTCACAGTGTTTACTCCTTCCTGGTGTCTGTCCGCAACCTCACAGAACTCCAGCCACCCGGGCCCCTACCACATCATGCGGCCTCCCTCTGCGTTCATTCTTGCATCTTTAGGTGTCACCCCTTTTCACCCAGTTCTCTCTACTTCCCATCGATACTTCCCAGAGTGCAAGTCTGGCTGGTCCAGCTTGTTCTTATTTGGCAGATCTTCTTCCACAAGATCCGTCGTAGCCTCATAGATTCCTGAGTCAAGTGCCCATCCACGGATCTGTCAACTTTAGGTGAACTCATAATGCCTAGAGCTTTCTCTCGGCTGAGGCTGGAGGGAAGACACTATGATACAGGTGACTGGCATCCCAGCTACTAATCTGCTGGGTGACCTCCGGGAAGTTTCTGTATTCTCTGGGCCTTGCTCTCCCACTTAGAAAACGAGGGAGTCCCTTAGACACCTTTCACCTCTGGCTTTTAGTGGTTTTATCGATGAGGGGTTGCACACTCAAATGCCCGCAGGGAGGTAACGTTTATATATAGCAGATCGGGTACAGGAACATGTGTTTCGTGAAACACGTGGACCCTCCTTGTCCATCTCCTTTCTCAGTTTTGAAACAGAGAACAGATTCTGCATTCCAAGGAAAACAGCAGAGAGCGCAATCGTAAGTAGCAAGGTCCTCAGTGTCAGGGCACAGTGGGGTCTCTGGAAAACCAGAGAGCAACTGAAAGGGAGCCAGTGTTACTCAGTTTCCACCGATTGTCACCATGTGGGAAAACAGGACTAGTTTTGTTAGATTTGTTGATTTTTCAAGAGAAGCAAAAAGTGTGGATTTTTACATGAAATCTCCCTGATTTTAAATGTTGGCAACCAATTCAAGTGGAAAAGCAGACACTCCGTGGGCCAACAGCAGTCACACTAAAACACACAGGTGTGTTGGGTCTGGTCCATGGAGTGTCAAGGTGCTACCTCAGGTCAGAGTTCTTTCAACTGGGGTGACTTGATCAAGGTCACACAGCTAGTTAAAAGAGACAGGATGGAGAACCCAGGCGTCCAGGCCAGCCTTGGTTTTCTTATTCTCCCCACCCCACTGTCTTCCATTCTTTTATGGGTGTGAGTTAACACTTGCATTTCTCACCCCAGAGTCAGCAAGTATTGATCCAGTATCTGCCATGTGCCAGGCCTGGTGCTTGTGGCTGACAAGTGGCTGATGGTGATGGTGATGATGGTGATGATAACTTCCATGTCCTCTCTGCCCAACAAGCTCTTCCTCCAGATATTTGCATGGCTCACTCCATCACTTTGTTCAGAGGTCTATCCAAATGCCACCTCCCCAGAGAAGCCTTCTCTGACTACACCATCTAGAAAATCGCCCCTCCTTTGTTACTCTCTATTCCTTTACACTGTTGTATTTTTCTTCATAGCACATACAATTCCCTGACATTGCCTATTTACTTGTTTAGCACCTGCCTTCCCTACTGGAATGTAAGTTCTGCAAGGGGAGAGATTTTCTGTTTTGGCTACTTCCGTATCCCCAGTGCCCAGAAGGGTGTGTGACACATGGTAGGTACTCAACATATATTTGTTAAATAAATAACCAGGGACTTGCCCTGAGCAATGCCCTGCACTGAGCCCTTTGCACACATGGGCCATTTCATCCTGCCAGTAAGTCTCTGAGGGAAGTGCTTTTACCCTGTTTTGCAGATGGGGACATTGAGGCTCAGAGAGGTAGAGAGTCACTGGTCTAAGTCACACAGCTGGTAGATGGCAGAGCTAGGATTCAAATCTAGTTCAAAGCCTGTGTTTTTCGCTACTGCTCTTGACAGCCAGCTGGCATAAAGTTGAGCTGCAAGTGGGAAATCCACATAGCCAGAGACTGTGCTTATAAGAGATGGTGGCAAAGGCATGGTTGGATGGGAAAGTAATAAAAATAGTAATGGCTAATGTTAATCAAGGGCTCAGTTTGTGGCAGGCAGAATAGCAAGCACTCGCCATTTAAATCTGCATTACAGGAAACCCATGTTCAGAGTTTCTGCCTTCCCCAAGCTACCGTTACCTGGTATGTGGGGCAAGTCACTACTTTTTCAGACTTCCCCTGCCTCTTTAAGGAAATAATATTTTATCACCTGAAGGCAGAAGGCTGGTCACCTGACACCTCCAGTTGTCTCTTCCAGTTCTGGAGTTAACAGTATCTTGTATTTGGCCCAAGAACCCCCGGGTAATATACAACACCTGTGCCATGTGTATACACCTTTGGGCTGTATATACCTTTGTGCTGCCAGCTGGCTGTTGGGGGGATGTTATTAAGTAGCTTTTATTGTCCTTATTTTGAGATTATTGTACAAGGTTTTATAATCACAAAATAAAGACAATAAAAGCTACTTAATATCCCTCCAACAGCCAGCTGGTGGCACACACGTATATACAGCCCACAGTAGTTAAACCACTGTGTAAAACTTGGAAAAAGCCGCAGAATGTCAATGATTGCTTGACCAGAAAGTGTCCTGGGAGGTGGGGAACCACCATGAAGGAGCCAGACCTGTCTCTGCTGCCTTCCTGGTCGCAGCCTGCAGGGAAAAATCCCATTTCAGCATAGGGCTGTGTGTCATATACATTATTTAACAAACACTTATGGAGCAACTCTCAGGTGCCAGGCTCTGTTCTAGACACTGGGGACACAGCTGTCAGCCAAACAGAAACACCCCTCTGCACCTACACATCCATCATTGCCTGGGTCAGTGTTTGCAGGGACCCTTCAGGCATTATAACAGTGCCACATGTCGGCTGAGAATATGGGGCTTAGAGAGGTGAGGGCACCTTTCAAGGGCTCGCAGGAAGCCAAGGCCCAGGAGGGTCTGTGTTCAGACCTATGCGCCTCACCCAGAGACGGCACCTAACGCGCATGCGCCAAATCCGACCGGCTGCCCGCTTTGGTCGAGGTTACGGGGACGTTACCGTACACGTGGTTTAAGTGCTGTCTCTGGCTGCTTTCACGTTACGATGACTGGATAGTTACAACAGAGGCTGTGTGTATGGCTCGCAAAACCTAAAGTATTCACTCTTGAACTCTTTACAGAGAAAGTTTGCTGACACCCCCCATCCCCCCACCCCCAACTGCAGTTAACCATAACACACTGCCACTTCTGAGGAGATAAACATCATCCCAAAACTTCATGGGCCAAAGATATCCATAGTTCCTATTTTTCTGAATCTCTTTCCTCTTTTTTACCCCTCTCTGTAAACATTCAAATACAAAGAAAGCCTTTTCTCTTGTAAATGAGGATAAAAATAGCACTTCTGAAGAAGGGATGTTGGGAGATTTAAACTGTCCTTCCTGCATGTGAGTGTCTGTCCCAGAAAATTGCCAAGCTGTACTATAAAAGCCATGAAAATTATTCTGACTAGAGCAGACACCCATCATGATGCTTGTGGGGTTTTTCACTAAAACTCCAATATCAGGCACTGGAGCCAGACCTTGGCTTCCTGGGGACCCCTGAGTGTCCTCACAAAGATGGGGCTGCAGGGCTGGTGGCCCCCTCCTCAAGCTGAAGGGTCCTGACTGTGTGCTGGGTGCTCTCTCGGCCCAGCTCCCAACACGGAGACAGAGCCCTTGCTGACCTGGAAGAAGGCCCAGGAGACAGTGCCCTGGAACATCATCCTTCTTCTGGGAGGGGGCTTCGCCATGGCCAAAGGCTGTGAGGTAAGACCCGGCAGGAGCAGCGGGTGGGCTGTGGGCCTGGGGAGGGGGGCAAGTCCCAGTCCCAGTGGCAGCTCCAGGATCAGAGTGAGTGGACGACATGGGCCCTGCAGGCACCACCAGTTTCCTCATTTGCCAAATGGTAGTAATCATAGTTCCTACCTTGAGGGCCCACACTCAGTGCCTGGTGCTGTGGAGGAAGAGAAAAGGTATGATCTGGGCTTACCAGGAGCTCACAGTGGGCATAATGCTAATGCTATCATTACTCAACGACCCTGTGAATGTAGAGGACCAACACTGTGGCCACCCCGTGCCAGGCACCATTCACATGCTTTCCACATGTTAACTTACTTAAACCTCCCGTCAAAGCTATGAGGTAGATGCTATTGTTATCCCAATTCTATAGATAAGGAAAACGGGACACAGGGAGGTAAGTAATTTGCCCAATGTCAGTCACACAGCTCTGCAGTTAGGATTAGAATCCAGGCAGTTTGGCACTAGAATCTATGCTGTTAACCATTCTAATATGACTGTTAGATAGTAATATTAATTAACATTATTATTAATGTTATTCCAGAGGGCTCTGTGAGCTCAGAATCAGGGCTGGGACTGGGGTAAGGCAAGTGAGGTATCTGGAGTGCAGAGTTTCAGGAGGTACTCAACTCTCAGGGTCGTGCAAGTTCAAGGTCAGCCAGCCCTACTCAGAGTAAGTGCAGCCTCCGTGTCCAACATATATCATAATGTATTGTCTTATTTAATCTTTTTTTTTTTAAATTTTATTTTGTCGATATACATTGTAGCTGATTATTGCTCCCCATCACCAAAACCTCCCTCCCTTCTCCCTCCCCCCTCCCCCACAACAATGTCCTTTCTGTTTGCTTGTCGTATCAACTTCAAATAATTGTGGTTGTTATATCTTCTTCCCCCCCCCCCGGTTTGTGTGTGTGTGTGTGTGTGTGTGTGTGTGTGAATTTATATATTAATTTTTAGCTCCCTCCAATAAGTGAGAACATGTGGTATTTCTCTTTCTGTGCCTGACTTGTTTCACTTAATATAATTCTCTCAAGGTCCATCCATGTTGTTGCAAATGGCAGTATTTCATTCGTTTTTATAGCTGAGTAGTATTCCATTGTGTAGATGTACCACATTTTCCGTATCCACTCATCTGATGATGGGCATTTGGGCTGGTTCCAACTCTTGGCTATTGTAAAGAGTGCTGTGATGAACATTGGGGAACAGGTATACCTTCGACTTGATGATTTCCATTCCTCTGGGTATATTCCCAACAGTGGGATGGCTGGGTCGTATGGTAGATCTATTTGCAATTGTTTAAGGAACCTCCATACCATTTTCTTTTTTTTTTTTTTTTTTTGTCGTTTTTTCGTGACCGGCACTCAGCCAGTGAGTGCACTGGTCAGTCCTATATAGGATCCGAGTGCGCCACGGGCTCGGCCCCTCCATACCATTTTCCATAGAGGCTGCACCATTTTGCAGTCCCACCAACAATGTATGAGAGTTCCTTTTTCTCCGCAGCCTCGCCAGCATTTATCGTTCAGAGTCTTTTGGATTTTAGCCATCCTAACTGGGGTTAGATGGTATCTCAATGTGGTTTTGATTTGCATTTCCCGGATGCTGAGTGATGTTGAGCATTTTTTCATATGTCTGTTGGCCATTTGTATATCTTCCTTAGAGAAATGCCTACTTAGCTCTTTTGCCCATTTTTTAATTGGGTTGCTTGTTTTCTTCTTGTAAAGTTGTTTGAGTTCCTTATATATTCTGGATATTAATCCTTTGTCAGATGTATATTTTGCAAATATTTTCTCCCACTCTGTTGGTTGTCTTTTAACTCTTTTAATTGTTTCTTTTGCTGTGCAGAAGCTTTTTAGTTTGATATAATCCCATTTGTTTATTTTTCCTTTGGTTGCCCGTGCTTTTGGGGTCGTATTCATGAAGTTTGTGCCCAGTCCTATTTCCTGAAGTGTTTCTCCTATGTTTTCTTTAAGAAGTTTTATTGTCTCAGGGTGTATATTTAAATCCTTAATCCATTTTGAGTTGATTTTAGTATACGGTGAGAGGTATGGATCTAGTTTCATTCTCCTGCATATGGATATCCAGTTATCCCAGCACCACTTGCTGAAGAGGCAGTCCCTTCCCCAGTGAATAGGCTTGGTGCCTTTGTCAAAGATCAGATGGCAGTAAGTGTGTGGGTTGATTTCTGGATTCTCTATTCTATTCCATTGGTCAGTGTGTCTGTTTTTATGCCAGTACCATACTGTTTTGGTTATTATAGCTTTGTAGTATAGCTTAAAGTCAGGTAGTGTTATGCCTCCAGCTTTATTTTTTTTGCTCAGCATTGCTTTGGCTATGCGTGGTCTTTTATTGTTCCATATAAATGTCTGAATAGTTTTTTCCATTACTGAGAAAAATGTCTTTGGAATTTTGATGGGGATTGCGTTGAATTTGTATATCACTTTGGGTAGTATGGACATTTTCACTATGTTGATTCTTCCAATCCAAGAGCATGGAATATCTTTCCATCTTCTTGTATCCTCTCTAATTTCTCTCAGCAGTGGTTTGTAGTTCTCATTATAGAGATTTTTCACATCCTTGGTTAACTCAGTTCCTAAGTATTTTATTTTTTTGGTGGCTATTGTAAATGGGCAGGCTTTCTTGATTTCTCCTTCTGCATGTTCACTACTGGAGAAAAGAAATGCTACTGATTTTTGTGTGTTGATTTTGTATCCTGCTACTGTGCTGAAATCATTTATCAATTCCAACAGTTTTTTTGTAGAGGTTTTAGGCTGTTCGATATATAGGATCATGTCATCTGCAAACAGGGACAGTTTGACTTCATCTTTTCCAATCTGGATGCCCTTTATTTCCTTCTCTTCTCTGATTGCTCTGGCTAGTACTTCCAACACTATGTTGAATAGGAGTGGTGAGAGTGGGCATCCTTGTCTAGTTCCTGTTCTTAAAGGAAAAGCTTTCAGCTTTTTCCCATTCAGGATGATATTGGCAGTGGGTTTGGCATATATGGCTTTAATTATGTTGAGATACTTTCCCTCTATACCTAACTTATAGAGGGTCTTTGTCATGAATGAGTGCTGAACTTTATCAAATGCTTTTTCAGAATCTATAGAGATGATCATATGGTCCTTGTGTTTGAGTTTATTAATATGGTGTATCACATTTATTGATTTGCGTATGTTGAACCAACCTTGCATCCCTGGGATGAATCCCACTTGATCGTGATGAATAATTTTTCGTATATGTTGCTGTATTCTGTTTGCTAGTATTTTAGTGAGGATTTTTGCATCTATATTCATCAAGGATATCGGCCTGTAGTTTTCTTTTTTGGTTATATCTTTACCTGGTTTTGGTATCAGGATGATGTTTGCTTCATAGAATGAGTTTGGGAGATTTGCGTCCGTTTCAATCTTTTGGAATAGTTTGTAAAGAATCGGTGTCAATTCCTCTTTGAATGTTTGGTAAAATTCTGCTGTGAATCCATCTGGTCCTGGGCTTTTCTTTGTTGGGAGCCTTCTGACAACAGCTTCAATCTCCTTTATTGTTATTGGTCGGTTCAAATTTTCTACGTCTTCACGGTTCAGTTTTGGGAGCTTGTGTGTGTCCAGAAATTTATCCATTTCCTCCAGATTTTCAAATTTGTTGGCGTATAGTTGTTTATAGTAGTCTCGAATGATTCCTTGTATTTCAGATGAATCAGTTGTAATATCGCCTTTTTCATTTCTAATTTTTGTTATTTGAGTCTTCTCTCTTCTTTTTTTTGTTAGCCATGCTAATGGTTTGTCTATTTTATTTATCTTTTCAAAAAATCAACTTTTTGATTCGTTGATCTTTTGAATTGATTTTGGTTTTCAATTTCATTCAGTTCTGCTCTGATCTTAATGATTTCTTTCCGTCTGCTAACTTTAGGTTTGGATTGTTCTTGTTTTTCTAGTTCTTTAAGGTGAAGTGTTAGGTTGTTCACTTGCCATCTTTCTATTCTTCTGAAGTGAGCATTTAATGCAATAAATTTTCCCCTCAATACTGCTTTTGCAGTATCCCACAGGTTTTGGTATGATGTATCATTGTTTTCATTAGTTTCAATAAACTTTTTGATTTCCTGCTTGATTTCTTCTTGGACCCATATGTCATTAAGTAGAATGCTGTTTAATTTCCATGTGTTTGTATAGTTTCCAGAGTTTTGTTTGTTATTAATTTCTAGTTTTAATCCATTGTGGTCTGAGAAGATACATGGGATAATTGCAATTTTTTTGAATTTATTGAGACTTGATTTGTGACCTAATATGTGATCTATCCTGGAGAATGATCCATGTGCTGATGAGAAGAATGAATATTCTGAGGTTGTTCGGTGGAATGTTCTGTAGATATCTGCCAATTCCAATTGGTCTAGAGTCTTGTTTAGATCTTGTGTTTCTCTACTGATTCTTTGCCTAGATGATCTGTCTAATATTGACAGTGGAGTGTTCAGGTCCCCTGCTATTATGGTATTAGTGTCTATTTCCTTCTTTAGGTCTAATAGAGTTTGTTTTATAAATCTGGCTGCTCCAACATTGGGTGCGTACATATTTATGATTGTTATGTCTTCTTGATGGATCAGTCCTTTTATCATTAAGTAGTGTCCCTCATTGTCTCTTTTTATGGTTTTTAGTTTAAAGTCTATTTTGTCAGATATAAGAATAGCTACTCCAGCTCGTTTTTCTTTTCTGTTTGCATGGTAAATCTTTTTCCATCCTTTCACTCTTAGTCTGTGTGAATCTTTATGGGTGAGGTGGGTCTCTTGTAGGCAGCATATAGTTGGGTCCTGCTTTTTGATCCAGTCAGCCAGTCTGTGTCTTTTAATTGGGGAATTTAAGCCTTTAACATTAAGAGTTGTTATTGAAAGGTGTTGATTTATTCCTAGCATTTTATTGGTTGTTTGGTTGTCTTAGGTGTCTTTTGTTCCTTGCTTTCTGATTTACTGTTTGGTTTCTTTGTTTGTTGGTTCCTTAGGTTGTAGTTAGTGTTTTTGTTAGCTTGTTTTCTCTTCATGAATGCCATTTTTATTGTACTAGCGGGTTTAGATTTTTCTTGGGTTTTTATGGCAGTGGTAGTTATTTTTCAGGAACCAAACCCAGTACTCCCTTGAGGATTTCTTGTAAGGGTGGTCGTGTGGTAGTGAACTCCCGCAGTTTTTGTTTGTCTGAGAAATATACTATTTGTCCCTCATTTCGGAAGGATAGCCTTGCAGGGTAGAGTATTCTTGGCTGGCAATCTTTGTCTTTTAGTATTTTGAAAATATCATCCCATTCCTTTCTAGCTTTTAGGGTTTGTGATGAAAAGTCTGATGTTAACCTGATTGGGGCTCCCTTATAGGTGATTTGACGCTTCTCTCTTGCAGCTCTTAAGATTCTCTCTTTGTCTCTGAGTTTTGCCAATTTGACTATGACATGTCTTGGAGAAGGCCTTTTTGGGTTGAATACGTTTGGAGATCGTTGAGCTTCCTGGATCTGAAGATCTGTGATTTTTCCTATACCTGGGAAGTTTTCTGCCACTATTTTGTTGAATATGTTTTCTATGGAATCTCCATTTTCCTCCCCTTCTGGAATACCCATGACTCGGATATTTGAGCGCTTGAGGTTGTCTGATATCTCTCTCAGATTTTCTTCCATGTCCTTGATTCTTTTTTCTTTCTTTTTGTCCGCTTGTGTTATTTCAAACAGCCCATCTTCAAGTTCAGAGGTTCTCTCTTCAACTTCGACAAGCCTGCTGGTTAAACTCTCCGTTGTGTTTTTTATTTCGCTGAATAACTTCTTCAGTTCAGCAAGTTCTGCTACATTTTTTTTCAGGACATTGATTTCCTTGTATATTTCCTCTTTCAGATCCTGTATACTCTTCCTCATTTCATCATGATGTCTAGCTGAGTTTTCTTGTATCTCATTCAGTTTCCTTAGAATTATCACTCGAAATTCCTTGTCAGTTATTTCAAGGGCTTCTTGTTCTATAGGATCCAGAGTATGAGATTTATTAACTTTTGGTGGTGTACTTTCTTGATTTTTTGTATTTCTGGTGTCTTTTTTTTGGTGTTTATTCATTGTGGCAGGGGGTTTCACAGTCCACCGGTTTGAGACTAATGACTAACTAGGATGTTTCTGTGGTTGCCAATTTGGTATGGCTCCCGCCGTGACTGCTCAGTTGGCCTCTAGTGTCTTGTGTGTGTGGTTGCCTCGGGTCTTGGGCTTCTCCGGGGATCCACCTTTCTGGTCAGCTTGGACTCTGCTGGGCTGGTGGATCACGTACCACAGGGTGTGTGATCTCTGTTGAGCTTTCACTTCCTGTACAGGACTTCTCCCCGTTCCGTGTGCTCTGGCCCAGGCTGTTAGATCGTGCAGTGTGTGGTTTCTGTCGAGTCTCCGCCTCCCTGGCCGCACGTCTCCCCCCTCTGTGCACACTGTGCTGGGCGGGGGTGTGTCTTCTGCACCCCTCGTCTATCAGCTGGGCCTTCAAGACCCTGCTCGGCACCGCCTCACCCAGGAAGTCTACCAGGTTTCTGCTAGGCACAGACGACCGGTCTCTCTGGGTGCCTTTGTAGCACTGTGTAGATCTTTCTCGGGTCTTGTTCACCTTTGTATCCCCCCGGTATAAACCGAGTCTAGTGCCCGCCTGCAGCCTGCTCTCCAGCAGGTTCAAGCGGACCTGGGAACTCTCCTACCACACTATTCCCAACCAGAAATTCGTTAGGCTTTTTTCCAAACTGGTGGTCGCAGAGATGGTATCTGCCTCCCAGTAACAGGAAGTTTACCTGGGCCGGAGTCCAGGGTGTGGTGGAGTGACAGTCGGCCCGCCCGTACTTCCTTGCCCTCCCAGCACTGGTCGGGGACGCCCCACGCCCCCAGCCCCGCCAGAGAACCGCGGAGGGAGTGGGAGAGGAGGCCGGCCCGCAGGCTCCGGAAAGCCCCACGCCAGGCCAAGCAAATGGGCTCAGTGATGGCCGAGCAGGGTGGAGCTGCCCGCACCTGGGAAATGGAGGCAGTACCGGGGCGGTGAGTGGCCTGGTGGTGCAGGGGAGCCGCGTGGGCATCCACCCCCCGAACAGAGCTGTGCCAGGGATCACTCACAGTGCTGTGCCAGGTCAGGTGCTCGCTCTCTGTCTCTGGTTTGTCGCCTTCCGTGTTCTCGGCGCTGCCGCCTCGGGCTGTTCAGTCGCGGCGTGGCTCGGGCGCTCCCAGGAATCTTCTTTAATGCCGGCCTGAAACCTCGAATCCTGAATAGAGCAGCTGGCCGCCTTCAGCGCGGCCCCGGCCTCCGGGATCCTGTCTGCATCCGCAGCAGCCCTGGCGCCGTGTTCCCTGTTTAGAGACTCGCTTTTGCAGCTCTGTCTTATTTAATCTTCACATTGACTCTGAGAGACAGGTAATATTTTTATCCCCATTTTACACGTAGGAAAACTGAGGCATGGAAAAATTACACAACTCTCCTGAAGTCATACTTAATCGTACTCTGCTTAGGAGCTGGGATTCGAACTCTATCTAATTTCATAGTCCAGGCTCCTAATTTTTCCCTCTAGAGAATTTCCCACATGCCAGATGCTGCTTGAAGCACTTTGTGAATATTGACTCAATTACTCTTCACACACATCACTGAAGTAAATAATATTGCTGTCCCCATTATAAAGATGAGGAAATGGAGGCAAAAAGGGGCTAAATAGCTTGCTTACATTTGTGCAGCCAGGAGATGCTGGAGCCAGGATTTGAAGCCAGAGCTTGCATTGCCGGGCTCCCCCCGACCCCTAAATCTCCCTGTGTAAGCCACAGCATTCAAAACCACAACAATTAAGGGTCAATCTAAATTAAGGTAAAGAAAACCTGAAATTACTTCTCATATCACTTTCTCTTTTTAATTCAATTTTAACTTTTGAAACATCCCGATTGATTGAGAATGGCCAGGCCTTTATATCCCAGCATCCATCGATCAGTCTGTGGATGAGCTGTCCCAGGAATGGGCATGACATTGGGTGAGGTAGCTCTCGGGGTCTGAAACAGCTGCCTGCACTCCCTGAGCTGGGGCAATGAAGTCTCACATTCAGGTTCTCTACATGGGTACTCTTTTTATAAAATATATTTTACTTTATTCATTCCCCCCACCCCACCAAATAACACATGTACAATAGTATAGACTTCAAAAGGAACAAAATAATGGATGAGCAAAAGTACTTTTTGTCTCCATTTTAGGAGTCCTGAGACCCAGAGAGGTTAAGTGACTGGTTCTAGGTAACACAGCTCATTGGTAGCAGAGCTAGGATTTGAACTCATGTCTGTCTGACTTTTCATGCTCCTGCCTCCTACTGGGGGTGTATCATGGAAGGCATCCTGGAGGAAGTGACATGTTGTGCAGGTCTTGAAGAGGCTGTGTAATGCAATGGAACCAGATCATTTGGATTGGAATCACAAATCTCCCACTTCTCAAGTGTGTGATCTTTGTCATTACTAAACCTCTCTGGACCTCAGTTTTCTCATCTGTAAAATGGGAATAATAGCAGCATCCACTTGGTAGAGTTGTCACGATTAGTAAATGAGTCAGTGTGTGTGGAGAACTTAGAATACTTAAGGGGAAAGGGAAAATCAGAATCAAGGATGACACAGAGGTTCATGTCCTGAGCAACTCGGTGGAAATGGTGTTATTTATGGTGATAATCTGAACCCAGCTTGACCCTGAGGTGGGGGGCTGGATGAGATGACCCTGCAACCCCGAGGCTTCTCTGAGCTTGGGGGGTGGTGGGAGAAGCAGGGGCTGTCAGTGGGGGCTGGGTTGCAGAACCGCTGAGCATGCTGGGAGGCCAGTCTGGCTCTTTGCCCAGCGCTGGGCAGCTGGCCAGGGTTTCTGTTCAACGGGGGCTTTGTGTAGTAGCTGCCCCTTCCTTCTAACCTTTGCCAGTACCATCCCCTCCCCAGGGAGCTATAGACTGGCCCAGGAGTGACCAGAATGCTTATGGCACATTCTGGTTCCCGGCCACTGCCCAAGGCCTTCACTAGGCCAGGCCTCCTGAGGTGGGGAGGTCCTCGGATGGGGTCCAGGGTGAGCCTGGACATCCTGGCTGCCCAGTGTTGCTTCTGAAGGGCTGAAGCATGTCCTAGTGCTTACTCTGAGCTTGGGCAACTCGCTTAAGTCCACTACGGTTTTCTCCCTCTGCAAAACCATGTACTCATGACCCCCTATATAAACTCAAGTCCAAAGGCTTCCCTTGATTACCCACAAAGCCACACAAGGCCTGGCCCCTTGCCTACCTCCCCAACATTGACACCTCCCTTCCTTCCTTCACTCCCCTCCACTCCCACTGGCCCCTTGCTGTTCCTCAGCCCCATCAGACTCATTTGTACCCCAGGCCCTTTGCATCTACCTCTTCTCTGTTGAATACTCTTCTGAGATCTCTGAGTCCTCACTAATCAGGTCTCAGCTCCTCAGAGATATCTCCTAGGCCACCATACCTAGAGTAGCCATCACCCCCAGTCCCTCTCCCTCTCAGTGCCTTCCCTGTCTATTTCCTTTATACTGCATCTACCTCACAAATGATCCTGTGTATGTGTTTATTGGTTGTCTCTCTTACTAGAATGTAAGCTCCATGAAGGCAGGGACCATATCTGTCTTCTCTACCACTGTTCCAGGCATCTAGAAGAATCCTGGTACATAATGGTGCTCAAGAAATATTTGTTGACATGACCTATAGGATGGGCTATTTTAAGGACTGATAACATAATGTATAGCAAGTCCCTAGAAGAGAACTGATACATACCAGGGGCTAAAACCGGGAGCCACTCTCACCTTCACTACTGTTACTGCTTTTATTATTTTACTATCTCATGGATGAAAGATTGGTTTTATTCTGTTAACCTTCTTTATATCTTTAATCACCGCAACAAACTGATCTACAAATTTATTGAGATTACAGAAGCTTGTTATTAAGTCAGAGTGGAGCAAACCCCACAGGCAAGTAGAGATGTGTATTCTCCCCACCCCTCATTTCCTGCTAGAAATCTGAGAGTCATATTTATTATTATTATTATTATTATCATTTTATTGGATAAAATAATGAAAGGATTAAGCCTAATTAAATGATTGAGATCCAGATTCAGAACTCAAAATCACCAGGGAGAGTCACTTCACTTATCTCAGCAAATCTCTTAAACCTCTTTGTGCTTCATTTATTTTTTTCCCATAAAATAGGGATAATTGTATTATTTTGTGGGGTTGTTATGAAGATTAAATAAGTTAATATTATTAGCAAAGTACTTAGAAGAATGTCCAGCATAGAGTAAGCACTATATTAAGTGTTAAATTAAATAAATGATAATAAATTACGTTCAGTGTTTACTATGTACAGGGACTGTTTTACGTGTGCTCTTATAATCCTTACCACAATCTCTTAAAGAAATCAAGGAACAAAGATGTTAATTAATTTGCCAAGGTCACACAGCTTGTAAATGGTGCAATGGTTTGAATGTTCAGACATGTGCATAAAGTCTTCTCTTTTTTCCTTTAATCAAATTCACTGGTGTCTCTACCTTAAGAATTACTATATGGAATAGTATATGCACAGCTGAGCCTAACTGTGTTTTATGAGCCTTTTAAAAGATTTTCAAGGGCATTTTTGGCTGCAGGAGACTTTGACTTTGAACATTGAACTTATACCTGAACACCTTCTTTATAAGATGTGAACCTACGGTATATCAAAGAGATCAAGAAGAGAAGACCTGGTTGCAGTAGAAAAGTAGGAGGGGGCTGCCCAGTTAACTCAGTTGGTTAGAGTGCAGCTTGTAACACCAAGGTCAAAGGTTCAGATCCCCGTACTGGCCAGCTGCCAAAAAATAAAAATAAAAAAGGAGAAAGAGAGGGCATCATCCTGCCAGCTCAGACTCCCCCCTTCCCATCCTGGGCAAGGTGGCCTCCAGTACTTCTGGTCATCTTTGGGGTCCCCTAAGGAACACAGTTTGACAACGTTGGGTAATTTCTGAATCCCACCACTCTGGGCATCTTTTGACTTGATACTACCAATTGCAGCTGGCAGGCATTGAACACTTACCAGGTGCCCAGCCACATTTCTGGGCATTTCATAGATTAGCTCATTTCCTCCCAATAACCCTCTGGGACAGGCACTATTATCCCAGGTTTACAGATAAGGAAATTGAAGCACAGAGAAGTTAAGTTATTTGCCCAGGATGACACAGCTAGAAAGGATTAAGCTGGTAAGCAAACTTAGTATGATTCCAGATCCCTTTCTTCTCACCCTCTGGCCATACCTTCTCTGGCCTTGGCTGTCGCTGGTCACTGGAGTCCCCGGGAACACTGAGGGGCTGTATGTTTCCAAGAAAATGGAGCTTCCGATTTCTAATGGAATGGAAAAGGGCAGGTGAAGTCCCTTCAGCATCCTCAGCAGAACCCCAGGCAGCTGTGGCTTTTCCTCTCTCATGAAGCTGCCAGACCTCCCTCCAGTGTGGAAGCTGAGCCAAGGACCAGAGTGGTTGCCAGGACATTGGCTAGAAGCCTGTCACTCAGAGGCCCAGTTAAGGGAGGCTCTTGGCTTCTCACTCACCCAAATCATTAATATTCTCTCTCAACAGCCCCTCTCCGTCTAATTGTGCTCACTGCCATTGGTCTCTTTGCCAGGGCTGTGGCCTGTGGGAAAAACCAGTGGCCCCATTTTTTCCTTGCAGCACTCCCCGGGCCAGAGGAGGGGGGGGGTGGTTCGACTCGGCCACATACCATATTTGCCAGGCTATCAGACAGTGTAGACGTGCAAGAAACACCTTAATTTAACAAGGACTCTTCTGGGGAAAAATATTTTTAAGCATTTATTATTCATGCATTGAAGGCAACTTTTAAGTCATATTGTAGAGGCAAAGGTATTGTTTTATTTAGGCAAAAACTCTATGCTGTATTATAGAATCCATTACAAAATTTTAAGTTCTAAGTAAGTAGAGAATTTTCTGTTAAACATAAAAGAAAATAGATAAAGTGTCTTTGATAAAACCACATGTACTGGTCCGGGAGGACACCGGGTTGATAAAAGGGCTATGGTAGAAATACATTTGATTCTAAATGTTAAAGGACAGGGCACTCCGGTTAGCTCAATTGGTTCCAGCACAGTGTTATAATACCAAAGTCAAGGTTTCAGTCCCCTTACTGGCTAGCTGCCAAAGCAGCTAAACCTGTACAACCTTGTTATTTGTGTGTGTTAAGTAACCCACGTGTAGGTAGTGCCTTTGTAGCTTTACTGCGAGCTTGCAGCATGGCACCACCAGGGGGTAGCATCGAGCATAATTTGACATGCTTGGCTTTGCCGCTTTGTGGTCATCAGAAAGATGTGTTGGACTCAGGGTTATTTAAGAATGCATTTGATGGCAGGCAGGCAGGCAGAGGTGAGGAGTGTACATATTATATACTGGTAAATAGGGTAACTCCTGGAGAAGTCTGCAGAGAGAGAACCCTGGTAATTCTGCAGCACTGGTGGGAAACTTGAGTCTAGGGGTACTGCCCTACTCTTCTCTGTCCTGGAGGACTGTGGTGAGCTCCAGGCATTGCTCTTAATTAAGAGGTGAAGTGACAGACTGGCGTGTCCAGAGGAAGGTGCGGGGTGGTAGGGAGCACTGCAGAAGCACATTCGCTTCTGGAGGTAGATGTGATCTCAGTCACTACTTTTGGGGACCTTGGCAAGTCACAAAACTTTCTCAGACTCAGGTTCCTCTTCCATGGAACAGGGACAATAATATCTACCTTACAAGGTTGTTGGAAGGAGCCAAGGAGGTAACGCATGCAGGTGCCTGGCCCCCTGTAAAGCCTCAATAATGGTGATTCCTATGACATTGAAGAATAACATGATGTTAATAAGGTTAATATTTGTATTATTATCATTGAAATAGTTATCCTTATTGTTGATCATTAATACCTTTATTAATGATAATTACATTGGTTGTGTTGCACCTGATGTATATCTGATACATGTTTTATATTACATATGATATATATTATGCCTTGTATATATAATACATTTGATGCATATTAATATATCACATAATTATAATAATAATCAATATTTTATATAAATAATTATTAATATTTTTGTGATTAATAACTACTGTTGGAGGAATGAGAAGATTTACCATGGAGGGTCTGATTCCCCTCTCCCAATCAAGCTGGAGCTTAGGGGTGTTAGAACCAACTGGATTATTGGGGACCCAGGGGTTTGAAGTGGAAAATAGTTTAAAAAGTAGAGAAGCTGACTCAAGCCCCGGTTTGAATATGTGACTTTGGCTCAAATGTGTGACCTTGGACATGTCACTCTGCACCTGTCTCCCCGTCTGTGAAGGGGCACAGTTGTCATTGTTATGATCGATCCCATCCCTCCCTTGGGGGCAGCAGGTGGGGGTGGGCTGGTTGTGAAGGTGTGCCCCCTCCCCTCTGCAGGAGTCGGGGCTGTCTTTGTGGATCGGCAGGCAGCTGCACCCCCTGGAGAACGTGCCCCCCATGCTGGCTGTGCTGCTCATCACTGTCGTCATCATCTTCTTCACAGAGTTTGCCAGCAACACGGCCACCATTATCATCTTCCTGCCTGTCTTGGCGGAGCTGGTGAGGGTCCTTCTGGGGAAGGGAGGGCAGGGGAGGACCCCTCCATTAACAAAGCTTCTGAAACCTCTCCCCTACCACCCAGAGTGTCACTGGGTGCTGTGTTGCCATAGCTCCCTTCCAAAGTGCATGGAAGTGTCAGAACCACGATGCAGTTTTTTAAATACTTCTTTTATTCCTCAAGAAGTGCATAAAGAGAATAAATATTCTCAAAGTACATCAGATTCCCTCCTGTGGGAAAATTAACCCTTGGTGACATGGAGAATTTCATAGGAACACATAAATTACTAAATTTGGATAAGAAGTAGAAAATCTGACTAGACAAATTCTAAGGTAGGGGAAGCTGCAGCCGCCCTCTAAAGCAGGGGTTTCAGCACTATTGACACTTTTGGCCAGAGAATTCTTTGTTGTGGGGGTTGTCCTGTGCATCGTAGGGTATTTAGTAGCATCCCTGGCTTCTCCCCACTAGAGGCCAATAGAACCTCCCTAAATCATGACAATCCAATCTCCAGACATTGCCAAATATGCCCTGGGGGCCGCAATCATCCCTGGTTGGAACCACTGGGCTAAAGATCACCAGCCCCAGATGGTTTGGTAGGCGAGTGCTAGCAAATCAAGGGACAGATGGTTCCCAACTCATCCAAACTGTTCCTGAGCACAGAGATATAGAAATAGCCATTCAACCCATGTGTAAGGTTAGCAAAACCCTGACACTGAAACCAGACAAGGAGAGCAGAGGAAGAAAAAGCTGTATAGTTCAGTTTCACATGTAAACAAAGATGCAAATAGCAAAATGAATCCAGGATTGTAAGAAAAGAATATATCATGGTCAAGTAGATGTTATAGTAGGAATTCAAAAAAGGATTAACATTAGGCAACTATCAATATAGTTTTATATTTAAATAGATTAAAGACCAAGCCATATGATTATCTTAATATAATACAAAATTGATAAAATTAAAGCTGTGTTGCAAGTACATGCTTTGTATGCAAGCAGTGATACACCAGCACACTTATCTGCATCATCTTTGTAGTTTTTATTTGCTTATTAAATGCATTAATTTATAATGGTGATCACACTGTATTAGCACACATTGATACGCTCTTTGTTCTTTTTCAATGACTGGAGAATATTCCATTATAAGTGGACAGTTGTTAGGGTCGGCCCGTGGCTCACTTGGGAGAGTGTGGTGCTGGTAACACCAAGGCCACAGGTTCGGATCCCTATATAGGGATGGTTGGTTAGCTCACTTGGGAGAGCGTGGTGCTGACAGCACCAAATCAAGGGTTAAGATCCCCTTACTGGTCATCTTTTAAGGAAAAAAAAATGGACAGTTGTTAATTTACTTAAACAATTTCCCACTAATGGACATGTAGGTGTCTCCAGACTTTGTTAGTAGTTTGGGTAGTTTTGTTAACCTGCCTCCATATTTACCAACTTTTTCTTCTGCACTGTTCATTTTCCTGTTAAGTGTATCCTGCGAATTTTTAATTTTAGATTTTATTATCCAGCAATGCCACCTTGAACTTGCCTTGTCTGTCTATGCATCTTAAATTCCTTCTAGAGAAATTCCTATAACTGAAATTCCTGGATTAAAGAGCATGTGCATTTAAAATTTGTTAGATATGAGGAAACTGCCCTCCAAAGTGGCTCACTGTTTTACACTCCCCTCAGCAGTGTGGGGTGGGTATCCCCATACCCTTGCTAAGTGTGGTTGGATTTCATCAGACCCTTTCCGAGGATCTGAGGGACCTGGCAATGGAGAGAAATGGGGGTGCCATGGGGTGGTATGGGGGAGAAGAGGGAGCATAGAACCCACCCAGGCCTGTAAAGGGCAGCTTTTGCTAGAAAAGCCACTTGCAAAGGACACATTCTTCTAATTTGCCTATCATCAAAACCAAAACATTTTACACACAGGAGGATAATTTTAGAGCTTCCTGAGAAAATTTATATGCTTTGGGTTGCAAAAATTCCCTAGAGGGGCCAAAACGTCCTATCTTAAGTAAAGTATGAAAAACATGATCAACATGAATTGTAGGTGAATATGTCATTTGGGAGAGGTGAAAAACTCGTGGACTGATGACTGAAGCCACCCACAGCTATATTTGATCCACACAGTCTTAGAAATTTGGAAATGCTTGCCAACAGATGCTATCCTGAGCTCTCTTTATCTCTGAAGTCCAGTGAGGCCCCAACAAAAGGTGCTCAGAGGCCAGCTTTGGGGTTCGGATCATTGGGCTGAGGGAAGGTCCAGACACGGGCATTGTGACTTTAGAGCCTGGCTCTCATCATGTGGTCCCTGGGCAAGCAGCATCAGCATCACCTGAGGAACTTGTTAGAAACACACATCTCCAGGTCTCACCCGAAACCTGTGAATCCGCAAGTCTGGGTGAGGTGGGGCCAGCTGTCTGGGTTTTAACAAGCCCTCCAGTTGGCTCTGATGCATGCTCACCCACACCCATCCCTGATGAAACTGCAGTGTGGTGCTGGCACGTCACTAACCTTGGGGATGTTCTCTCCACCTCTCTCTTGGTCTGGGTCTCTTCTTGTCTCTATGTCTGCCTGTGTGGCTGCATTTCCGGCTGCATTTCTCTCTGTCGCTTACTCTCTCTTACTTGTCTCTGTTGTCCCCTGTCACTCTGCCTGCCAATCTCTATTTATGTCTTTGTCTCTCTGTCTCTGAGTCTCTGAGTTACTCTCTTTCCAACCATCTCTATCTCCTGAGGGGTTTCTCTACATTTGTCTCCATCTCCGTCTCTCCCACCCTGCTGGGCCCAGGCCATCCGCCTGAGAGTGAACCCCCTGTACCTGATGATCCCTGGCACGATTGGCTGCTCCTACGCCTTCATGCTGCCCGTCTCCACACCCCCCAACTCAATCGCCTTCGCCTCTGGACACTTGCTGGTCAAAGACATGGTGAGTCTGGGCATCTCTAGCAGAGGCCCAGGGAGGCGGGTGGCACCAGGTGGTAGGCAAGTCCTGTAGGCAGGACTCCTGTGCTTCTACCCCATCCCCCAGTCTCTGAATAGGTCATTCCAAGTGGGACCAGGAATACACATTCTAGCAAACGCTCTGGGACGATTCTCATGCTTAGACAATTTCGGGAAACACCGCCTGAGTGACTGCTTTCCAAAGTTTGCTTCAGGGACAAGGGACTCCCCTTCCCTCTGGGCACTGCTCTCTCTTCCTGCTTGTTTGACCAACTGCTTGGTGCCCAAAATCTTTAGGAGAGAGAAGCAGCAGACTCACCTTGGTACTTAGGGGTGGGCCTCGGTGCCCAGCCAGCCGGGTGTGAGGGTGTGAGTTGGAAGCTGAGGGTTGTGGCAGTGATGACCCACCAGCTTCCAGCAGGGACCAGCCACTGGAAATGTGCTCCCTCTTCACGAAGCTTCCTGCTGAATCCACTCCTCTCTCCCTCCCCCTACCTCCTGCAGCCTCTACTCTCTTCCCTGGCTGCCTGGAGCCTTTGTACAGCGGGCACTCAGGGAACGCATGCAACCCTTACAAAGCTGGTGCAGCCGAGAAGGGTGATCTGCTCTCCAGGCACAAGACCTCAGCAGAATAAATGGAGGGAGAGAGAGAGCCAAAGAGAGAGGGAGGCAGAAAGGGATACCAGAGCAAACAGAGAAGAGAGGAGAAGAAGGGACACAGAGACACTTTCACCTATTTGTTCATTGCACAGGGAGCTGCTTAGTGCATTCTGTGCTCCAGCACCAGGGCTTCAGCAACGTGGGAGAGACGCAGATTCTGCTCCTAGGAGGTTGCTTTCTATTGATAGAGACAGACAGTAGACAAGCACATTTAAAAAAATTAACTAAATTTTGATATTGCTAAGTGTTAGGAAGGAAAAGAAACATGGGGGAGTGGAAAAGGCTGGTGGGGGCAGGGTTGGACAGTGAAAGCCCCTCCAAGGAGGTGACCTAGGAGCTGAGACCTGATTTGAGATGCAGCCAGTCTTGCAAAGAAAATGGGGAAGAGCACTCCCAGCAGAGGGTACAGTGAGTGCAAAGCCCTGGAATTGAGGACCAGAAGCACAGGGCAAGTCTGCTATGATTGGTGTGGAGTTGGGGGGTATGAGGTTGGAGACTGGGGGTCAGGGAGAGAGTGCAGGGCATAGACTTGGACTGTTATTAGAGGTCTGTGGAAGGGTTTTAAGCAGGGCAGTGATATGATTTAACATCTGTCTTTGAAGGATCACTTTGGCTGCTGGCTGGGTGGTTTGGTGGGGGGGGAGGGCCAAGTGGGGAAACAGAGAGGCTCTTCATAGAAGACAGTGAGGGGATAAGAAATGCCAACAATACAGATCTGGAGAACAAAGAGACAGTGAGAGAAATGGAGAGACCCGAACAGGTAGGGACTTAAGAGGTGAGGCAAAGAAACGCCCACAGTCAGCCCATCTTGAGCAGGGCATGGCTCACCTGCAGGGTTTGCTCCTGAGAGTGATGATTTAAGTGCTAATTAAAGTAACTAATATGGGACCAGCAGGAATTTCAAGCCAGGCTCCCAGGACCCTGGAAAAAGGAGACCCAACCATGCCCCCAGATCCCCCAGAGCTTTGGCCAGCCTCCCTCTCATCCTTCGAAGGTGCCAGGGGCTTTCAGACCCCCCAGAAGAAGGCAGGACAACACAATGCAGTGTTTTCCTGACCTAACCTTTTGGCATCCTACCTTCACAATATATTCCCTTTCCATGAACCCTCTGTGGTAATAGTTATTTAACCATTTTACTAAGTCAACTTAACATTTTTAAAAACACTTAAATAAGAGTATTTCAAAAGAAAAGTTTCCAGCACATCTGTAAATGGAAAACTGTATTACATGCCATAGAAGGCAGGTCTAAAAAGGCAAAGAAATAAAAACAAAATAATGAAGTTCTCCCTGATAACGATTGCCTGGAGAAGGTTCTGAGCCTCTCCTTGTTCAAAAGGGAAATTGGCAAGGAGTAGAGAGTGCTAAGGCCATGCTGGCACCTAAGGGAGACTTGCTCTGTGAGGAATAGATTCGAAAGAGAATTGAAAAGGGAATCACTTTTTCGCTGTGTGCTGCGAGGCTGGGTAAGGTAGAGCAATCAGTAAACCCAGAAGAGAAAACAGGGAATTTCAGTCCAAGGTGGACCGAATGGTACAAGAGGCCAGCCGGGGAGGGGCAAAGGGCAAAAACTTTCCAACTATGTAAAGAGGTAAAAATTTCCAGAAGAAAAATTCTTCCCAATAGACAAGTATAGCCTTAACTGAACCTGCAGTGTGTGCACATGTGTGTGTGTGTATCGGGGGGGTGTTTAATGATCAAGATTATGTTCAAGTTGCATGACCTTGGGCAAGCCGACTTCTCTGGACCTCATTTTCCTCTTCTGGAAAATAGGGCTTAATAATAATAACCTCTGTGAGGTTGCTTTCAGGGTTGAATGACATAACCCTATGACAACTGGCGTGGCACAGTGCCTGATTCCTGGAAACCACTCATTGAATGGGGACATTTGCAACTCTTTGAATGATAGCCTTGAGTAGTGGAAAGATGGAAAGGTCTTGGGCATTGAGCAACCTGGGTTCGTACTGGCTCCATCACTTCCCAGCTGGGGGATCTTGGGTGAATGATTTCCTGTCTTTGAGCCTGGGTTTTCCCATCTGTACGATGGGTCTAGTGCTGACCAATCCCTCAGTCTATGTTCCATTTCAGGTGCGGACAGGCCTCCTGATGAACCTGATGGGCGTCCTGCTGCTCAGCTTGGCCATGAATACCTGGGCACAGGCCATCTTCCAGCTGGGCACCTTCCCAGACTGGGCCAATGTCCACTCAGCCAATGTCACAGCACTGCCACTCACGTTGGCCAATGACACATTTCAGACCCTTTGAATACCCCTGAGAGACTCCCTTTAGGCTGGGCCCTCCCAGAGGGCTATCACCATCACCTGCTGCTAGGACCCTGTAGGGCAATCAAGCAATTCTTTTTTTGTAATCAAATATGCAGCAAGCAAGGGTGACCTCCAGTGGTCTACTTGGGTCCACAGCCTCGTTACCTAGGACACCTCTTTCCCTCTCACGCAGTTCAAGGCCAGATTATCTTCCAGACCTGCTGCCTGAGAAACAAGCTCCTTTATGTGTGAGCTATTATGTGATTAAAATCAAGAGTCCAATTTCAGCAACAATAAGCAAATCTGGAAGGGCATTTGTCTTGTGCAGTTGAGGCGGCAGCCCATCCATCCCCACGGACACAGCTAACATTATCCCCCACTGATTACCTTAGCTTGCACTCTGGAGAGACCATTTTGTCTATAAGGATCACTTTCCTGGAAGAGGCTTTGGGGGCTGCAATATTCCAGTCCAGTTGTTCCAGCTGTTCACAACCAGAGTGTGTTCTTCTTGGTTGGTGCCCGTTCTCCACCAGTTGTTTGAATATTACCCCTGCTGATACCCAGCAGCCAGAGATGGTTTTCAGTCCCTGGAAACGGGGAGGCACAGATGACTTCCTGAGGACATGGAGACTGTGCAAAGTCTCCTTGCTGTTTCTCTGGGTTCCCAAGCACACCAGGGGAGTTCTAGAAACCCCAGCTGACCTCCCTACCGAGGAGTTTTAGGATTTTCCTGTTTAATCTGATTCAGTTTGGCCATAATTCTAGGGTGAGAAAAAAATCAGAAGATAAATTGGAGCCTTGTAAAAGGCAAGGGTAAAATGTCTTAGGCAGGCATACAGGGAAAACTGAGACATTCCCATGAGCCAGTGGCTAGAGAGGAATGTCCTGGAGGATTTAATCCCTCCTTGTTTCAAGCAGAAGCATCTTGGTGTCTTCAGTGAATAGCACAGTATTCAGCCCAGCAGGCACTCAGGAAGTGTCTGCTGAACGGAATGGCCCAGTGTTCGCCCAGCAGCAGTAAAGTCTCCAGCCGAGGGACCCAGAACCCTCACACTCCCCTTCTTCTTGCTCCTCTGAGGGCCGAGATTCCCCTGAGGAGCAGCACCCAGGGACTGTACTCTCTAGATACAGCACAAGTGAGTCATGGGTGTTTCCCTGAGAGCAGGGGGAGAGGCCCCCTGAGTTGGAGGTTGAGCTCTGCCTCTTTTCCAAGTGAGCACGTCAGTATTTAATCACAGTCACAGCCCGTCGGGGTTTGCGGGGGGGCAGGGGAATGCGCTACTGTGGGACAGGGGAGGGGAGAGGTTCATCCACAGAGAAACCCACGGGACTTGTAACAGATGAATCATGATTTCAAATACTTCCGATTGAAAATGCTATAAAATAAAGAATGTTAATCAACATTGGATCTGGAGATTATTTGCCTTTCTGAACATAAAAGAACTTCAAAGCCCCAAATTCCTGGGCTGAGGGTTCCACAGTATTGACCTTTCTGACTTAATTTCCTACTGCTCTCCCCTCTCCTCTCCTCAGCCACTTGCCCAACTCTCCTGCCTCAGGCCCTTTGCACGTGCTGTTTTCTCTACCTAGAACACTCTGCTCCCAAATATATGCCTGGTTCCCTCCTTCACTATATTCAAGCCCCTGCTCAGGCATCACCTTCCTGGAGAGGTTTTTCTGACCATCTTGTCTAAAATATCACCTTCATGACCCTCCGCCCTCTTACTCTGCTGTATTTTTCGTCTTAGTACTTGGGACACTGTATTATTTATTTTTTTGTTTATCATCTTTCCCTCTGGAATATAAACTTATAAAAGTACAAACTTTATTTGGTTCACTGCTGTAACTCCAGTACCTAGAACAGTCTCTGGCACACAGCAAGTGTTCGGTAATATTTGATACCTGAATCTACACCGGAATTTATGAGAAGGCGATCTCATCCTTTGTTCTGGGGTCTATTTGGGTCATTTCTTTGTTCATTCATTCTTCCATTTACTCATTCAACAAACATTTATTTAGAACCTGTTATTTGCTGGTTCATTGTTGCCACCTGCCTGGAACTTACATTCTAGCAGAGGAAACAGGCAGTGGAAGGTAAACAAGCAAATAAAATGACTCTTGTCATGATGTGGGCTAAGAAGAAAATGTAACTGGCTAATGGGGTAAACTGACTGAGAGGTGGTCTCAGGAAGGACTTCCCTGAGGAGGCGGCATTGGACTGAGACCTGAAGGAGTCAGCCAGATGCTCATGGCAACGTGGGAGGAAGAGAGATGGCAGGGGTTGGTGCAGGGTCATTGGAAATACACCAGGGGCTCATGTCTTGAAGATACCAGGAGTGCCTACAAGTCAGAAAGGACAAAATAGAAGAAACAAAAAGTCTGTGCTTGTTATCTGTGGCTGCATAATGAGCCACCCCAAAATGTAGGGCCCTGACACCCAGCAACGTATTGGCTCACATTTCTGCATTTGGACAGCTCTGCAGGAATGGTTTTTGTCTCTGTTCTATGTGATGTGGCCCAGGTGGGTCACTTAGCTGGGGAGTTTAGCTGCGACTGGAATGTCTGCAAGAGCTGCTGACCCTCCAGGGTCCCTCTTCATGTGGCTTCTCCAGGGGTCTAGCCTCAACCTCTTTACCCGACAGTGGGTTTCGAGAAGCCCATTGAAGCTCTAAGGCCCCTTCAGACCTCAACATGGAAGCCAAAGAATGTCAATTCTGCCACATTCTGTTGGGCAAAGCTGGCCACCAAATGGTCTGGCTCAGGGGGAGGGAAATGGACTCCACTGCTCGGTGGGAGGAGCAGTACCCAGCAGAGAGGGGAGGAGTGGGAGGAAGCCATCTACCAGCACATTACCCCCCAGTGGAAAATGAGGGAAAATATGAAATGCTGTTCCGAAAATGGCCAACAGGGCCCTGAAGAAATGCCCAAACCCGCTTGTTTATAATCAGGAAAATGTTAATTAAAATAAGGTTCAACAGTATGCAAACCAAACAGGCAAACACTAGTGGACAGTAAGTGAAGGTGGGATGTGAGGAAACAGAAACCCTCATGTTCTGCTGGGGAGACTGTGACCGTCAGCCTGGCAAGCAGTTTGGCAGAAATTAGGGGAATTTGTTCACTGTATTTCCCATGACCAGTGATCCTGAGACAGAACAAGCCAGGCTTGTGAACCGAACTGACTCCATTTTCCCTGTAGAGGACACCTTGTTACTTTTCCACTCCTGTGTCATGAGGAAACCGCACATAGTTGCAGTCTCAACAGGAAATAGTAAGCAAATGAACTGAAGGGTCTTTTCCAAGGTGTGAGCAGAGAGGAGGGAGACCACAAGGGAGAGGGTGGGAGCCTGGTGGTGGGGAGGGAGGGGGCGGGAGAGAGGGGCACCTCCCAGCTGAGGCCTCAAGGGAGCCGCCTTCCAGGAGCTGAGTCCAGGGACGCAGTGGCTCAGGATGATTCTGCAGGGAGGAGCTGCTGGGGATCTCCCTTTCCACCCTCTTTCAGCTCTCCTGCTGGGGAACTCGGGGTTCTCCAGAGAAACAGGCCGACAGGATGTGTGTGTGTGTGTGTGTGAGTGTGTGTGTGTGTCTCACAGAGGGGAAAAGAGAGAGACAGAGAGATTTATTTGAGTAATTGGCTCACACAGTTGTGGAGGCTTTCGTGTCAGTCCACAATCTGATAGGGGAGGCTGGCAGGCAGCTGGAGACTCAGGAAAGAGTTGCAGTTCCAGTGTGGCGGCTATCTGCTGCAGAACTCCCCCTTGCTCGAGGAAGGTCAGTCTTTTGTTCTATTCAGGCCTTCCACTGCTTGGATGAGACCCACCCACGTTCTGGAGGGCCATCTGATTTTCTCCAAGTCCACTGATTTAAATGTTAATCTCATCCAAAACCAAATGGATCCCCATACTGGTCAGCCGCAACAACACAACACAAAACAAAACCAAAAGAACAGCCTAACAGAAACATCCAGAATGATGTTTGACCAAATATCTGAGCACCATGGCCCAGGCAAGTTGACACATAAAATTTTGTGTTGCACCAACAGAAGCCAGCAAGCAAGGGAGTCTGATGCAGCCTACCCTGGTCCTCCTCCCAGGCACAGGGCAGGGAGGAGGAGAGTGGGGAGCGGGTCTGAAGAGGCAGACTGCGAAAACATGGCACAAAGAGTTTAGGCCACATCAGAGCTTGCAATCTGCTGATCCCTAGCTCTGCATCCAGCCCTCAGTCAGGTTTTGGTTTGCCCTCCTTCAAGCAATGAGTTTTAAGTTATTAACTGGTTGCTAATTTTTAAAATTCAGGAGATTTCACATAAAAATCTGGATTTCTGCTTCTGTTGGAAAAGAAAACACCTCGCAATATGGAACCCTCATTGCCACCTGACAACAATTGTTTGGAGCTGAGTAGTTGGGAGAACTCTCTCACTTGCCACAGTCCCCACAACCCCTTAATGTCTTACTCTGGCTCTCCTTCCCCTCTGTCACCTTCCTGGCCTGTAAAGTCATTTGAATCTATGACTCCTGAACTGCATGATCTGGAAGGTCCATTCAGCTTTAGTGGTCACTGGTTCTGATGACCTAGAGCAGCACTACCCAATAGAACTTTCTGTAATGGTGGAAGTGGTGTGTATCTGCTCCATCCTACATGGTACAGCCACTTGCTAGGTATGGCTGTTGAGCACTCATAATGTGGCTAGTCCAAGTCGAGATGTGCCGTAGTATAAAATGCACAGCAGCTTTTAAAAACACAGTATGAGAAAATGAATGTAAAATATCCCATTAATAAGTTTTTATATTGTTTACATGTTAAAAGGATAATGTTTTGGATATACGAGGGTACTTCATAAAGTCTGTGGAAAAATGGAATTGGAAGATAACATGAATCTTTCCACGAACTTTTTGAAGACCCCTTGTATTATATTGAATAAAATATTTTATTAAAATTAATTTTAGTTTTTTATGTGCTCCTAGAAAAATTTAAATTATACATATTTGTGGCTCACATTCTGTTTCTATTGGATAATGCCCATATGGCAAGATTTCAGCCACCTTTCTAAGTTCTCAAATCACGTGGACAGTGGCAACCTTCTATACCCACACACCGAGAGATTCAATGACTCTAATATCCTATGGACTTTGCTTCTGACCCCAGACCGAGCTCCCCAGGCACATCTGAAGGCTTACCACTTCCTCTTCCTCTTCTGTCTTATGGCTCTGAATCCTCCACCCACAAATTCCCCTCAATAAAGCTGCTTCTATTTTTGATGATTCAGAAGCCCCCTCCAGATGCTGTAGGCCTTATATAGGCAGAGGTGACTGGCTACATGAGATGAGAAAAGTCAAAAGTATCTTCCGCCCTTTCCCCCATGCCTTGTGTTCCCAAATCTCTTACCCACCAGAGGCCTTCTGGAAATGACCTACATGGTCCTTAAGCAATCAGCTCCCTAGTGACAGTGCAGAAACAGAAAATGTGGGTGGGTGACTTCTAGGACTGCTTTCTTCTGACCAGCACAATGCCCTGGAGCTTCCTATGTGAGGGGACCCAGGCCAGGGTAGCCTGAGCAACCAAGTCTGAGCAGCCTGGTGCTCAGTCAGGCAGAGCATCAGCCCAGGTGGGAGGGAGCAGGGTGTGAGCACTTATCTACTGCTTGCTGAATGCACTATATGCGTTATCTCATCGAATCCTTAAACAACCCTAAGAAGTAGGTATGGCATTCCCCTCCTTATACAGAGGCTGCACAAGTACAGAGAGGGACAGTGTCTTGCCCAAGGTCGCACAGCACAGTAAGTGGAAAAGTGGCATTTGAATGCAGGTCTGCTGCCTCCAGCCCAGGGCCCCTGTAGCTCAAGGGAACAGCTGGAAAGCTCCCTGCAACCAGGCAGCTGGACAGCAGGCCCACCTGAGGCCTTCTGCAGGGGCTGCAGATTGGTGACCTTCGGGCTGGCTTTTGCCCACAAACCTGTTAAGATTGGTCTGCCCAGTAGTCTTTCATTTTTAAAAGAATGCTGTCTTTAAAAACTTGGAGATTTTTACATAAAAAGGGGAATGATTGGCATCTTTGGTAAAACTGGGAAATCTGTTCGTGTTGGGCCTCATTTTCAAGGGGCTTTGATTCTTGTTTGGAGCTGAGTGGTGACCCTTTGTGAGGGAGTCTACGCTTTGCAGCTCGCTGCTATTTTCGTTAGACCTGCTGTGTTCATCACCTTAGCTGGCCAACCCCTGTAGGCATAGGAGTTTGTTGCTCCCGGTCTATTTTGTGTGCCTAGTTCTCTGCAGATGGGGTGGCTGGCATGGCTTCCTGGAGGGGCTTATGATCTGGGAAGGGTGTTAGACCCTCCACAGGTTCTGGCCCCAGGTGTCTCATTCAATTGTTGTGTGACTGTGAGAATATCACTTCCTCTCTCCGGGCCACAGAATGCCCTCCTTCAGACCTGAGCATGTGACCCAGGCAACATGTCCTTATAAGGGAAATTGATAGGCAGTCCAGAATACCACTGAGCTGTGTCCTGTACTGGTCCATCCTGCAGGGTGGGGGCTCTGGGGACTCAGGAGAGGCCTCTTGAGGAGGAAGTCCTGCTGTCAGTGATGGGGTACAGAGATGATGGGGGAGAAGTATCTGTGTTCCAGGTAGGAATTGTCTTTCTGAACATCTGGAAGTGGCTCTGCAGGACATGATGCAGCAGAGGGTGTATACAGGGAATTTACATTAATTGAGCACTTACTATCTGCAGTGCTGAATGCACTGCAAGGTGCTCATGAGATTTGTGAACTACTCCCTCCACAGTAGAGCACAGTGGCTAACTGGTAGACCCTGGAACAGACCTGCTGGGTAGAAATCATGGCTTCACTATTTATAGCTGAATGGCTTGGTTGGTGACTTAACTCCCTGGGTCTCAGTTTTCTTAGCTGAAGAATGGGAATAATAACATTCCCTACTACAAAGGGAGGTTGAAATTAAGGATTCAATGAATTTGAACAGAAATTGTTTAGACAAGCACCTGATACATAGCAAGTGCTCAATAAATGTTAACTGTTCACGTCATTGATCTTTTTTCTAAGAGGAGAAAACTGAGACTAAAGGAGATGAGGTCTCCTACACAAGGTCACACAACTAGGGAGGGACAGAGCTGTGCTTCGAAGCCAGGTTCCAGTCAGGCTAAAGATGAAGGGAGCTGGAGAGGGGGACCACAGCTACTATTCTTTGGTCTGAGCAGGGGTCTGACTATCTTCTGTAAGTGCCACCCCCTAAGAGTCAGGGATCAGGCTCCCCTTGAGTCACAAAATTATGGAGGGGTAGGGAACAGGGAAGCAGAGAATTCTAGTCTGACACTACTGTTAATAAGTTGTATGGTTTTTCTGAGCCTCAGTTTCCTCTTCTGTAAAATGGGGCAAATTCTACCTTCCTGCTATCAGGATTAAAGATGCCACGTAGAAAAGGCTCTCCTCTCCGCCCACACCTTCCACCCACTGCTGCCTGCAGGGAGAGGATGAGACAGCCTGCCCAACCCCCTTGGAGGTGGGCCTCAAGCAGGGCGGGACAAGGCAGCCCCGAGGGCTTAATTAAAGCATGGAAAAGCAGAAGCGACAGGGTTTCCCGAGTCCCAGCAATTTCCCCCACTTCCTCTCCACCTGCCACAGCTGCCAGAGACCACCCGTCTGAAACCACAGGGAGCATGAGGGGCCTCCATGGAGCAACTGAGCACCTCATCAGGACCCGGTAGGTCTGGGGACTTTGGACACAGGGCTACAGAAAAGAAACCAATCAGCAGTCAGGAGTGATGGGTATGAGCCCAAATCTCAAGCTCTGTCATTCTCTAGCTGTATGACCTTGGGTAAATCCTCACCTCTTTGAACCTCAGTTTTCCCTTCTATGCAATGGGAGTAATAATGTCTACGAGACTGTTGCCAGAACTAATAAGAAAAATGCATGCTTATGGCTCGGGTCAGAGTAAGCACTCAATAAATGGCAGCTAGTTTCCTTGTCATTTACAATACTCAGCACAGAACTTGTCACCCCAATTAACTTAGTACTGGCTTTCAATTCTTAAAATCATTTTTATTCTTAGCTATTATTCCAAAAGCTACTATGTTTCAAATACTAATTCTATAGTAGGAGGGAGTGTTTACTCTCAAACTCAAATGCCTCCACAGGCCAGAAGGGGATGCACCTTGGTGAGGCCACCTGATGTCACAGACCCATACATTGAGGGGGCGGGAGGCACAGTGTGTACGCGATACACCCCTGTCCAAGGGGCAGCGGATATTCAGCTCCAGTCACCCGTTGCAAAGGTGGGAATTCTAACCCAGATTCTTTTATTTCTCAAGAAATGCTGGAAATCCAGATTTGAATGTGAAACTTCTTTATTTCCAAATGGGGACAGCTAACACACACACACACACACACACACACACACACACACACACATGCATACACTGCAGACCAAAATAAAGCATATTTGCACACTGGATTCAGCACTTGGGGCTTTCGGATTGTCACCTTCAGTTCAGCCCAACAGTCTTCATGCATCACAGCCTCCTGCTGTGTCTTATTCCTTCTCACTCCCCATTTCCTGATGGTGCTGGTCAGAGCTCAGCACCTTTGTACCTTCTGTTGGTGATGCCCAACCTCCCCTCCCCACCTAAAAGCCAACACTTGTCCTTCCGGTCCCAGCTGGAATGTCACTTCTTCCAGGTCAAATTCATTCACTCTCCACCTACCCCACCCCAGTCCAGGCCCAGGCATACCATTCTGAGAGTTCTTTTTTAGTGGACCTAAACTCTAATGATCTGTTTAAGGTTCCCCAATTAGACTGTGAACTCCTCCAGTGTGTGGACTATGACTTAATTCATGTTAGTGTCCACAGGGGTCACCACCATTGCCTGGCACAGAGGAGGGTCCAGTGAACATTTACATCATCATTGTTAGCATGATCATCATCACAGTAATATGTGGTACAATTTTATGGGGTCCCTCTTTTGCCAGACACTGTGTAAAGAGTTTTACACCCATTATTTGATTTTACTGTCACAGAAATCTGTGACAAAGGTTCCTGTATTGGTCAGGACTTGTTTATTTGCAAGTGACATTCATCTCACACTGGTTTAAGAAACATGGACATTTCCTAGTGTGCGTTCCAGCATAGATCTCAGCTTCAGACATGTCTGGCTCCAGGGACTCAAGCGATGCCCTTGGACTTCCTGTCTGTTTCTCAGCTCTGCCTTCCCCATGTTGCCTTCTTCCCAGGCAGACTCCCACTATGTGGTGGTCTCCAAAGCTCCAGGCATCCCTCCTGCCAGCTTAGCTCTCCAGAAGACAAAGAGCAGTTTGTCCCCAACCATTGCTGCAAAGCCCCAAGGAAAGCTCTCATTGGCCCAGCTTGGGTCGGGTGACAATCCCTGCACCAATCACTATGGTCAGGGAGCTATGGTGCTTGGATTGGCTGGATGTGGTCATATGCCTGACCCTCAAGCTGAGGGCGGAGAAGAATCAGGGACTTTGCTTGTAACAAACATGGCTGTTGCTTCCCCATCACCCTCCCTGCCCACTACAACCATGTCACCAGAACCAGAATGGTCATTGCATCCTCACCACCCTCCCTGCCCACTACAACCATATCACTGGAACCTGCATAGCAATTACCTCCCCACCACCCTCCCTGCCCAGTATGCCCCGTGTTACCATATAACCATGCTGCTTGGTCTCACTTAAAATATTTCATGACCACTAGCCTCAGGTCGGTCCTCAACGTTGCTCAGCATAGATTTTGTTTCCCTAGTTTATTTATTCTCCCACATTACAGACAACCATTTTATACTTTCTTCTTCATCTTTAAGCAGCCATCATGTCCTCCAGCATACTACTGTCACAGTTGACCTTGCTTCCTGCTAGCCTGAGCAAACAGAAACAATCATGCTACATTCAGTGAATATTTATGGAACACCCACTACATGCCAGACAGTGTTCTAGGCACTTGTGATATATCAGTGATCAAAAGAGACAAAGTTTCTGCCCTGGTGGAGTTGCCGTAGTGATAGATAATAGATGACATGGTGCTTATGATGTGCCAACACAAAATGACCCTATGATGCACATACTTTTATTGCACCATTATACAGATGAGAAACCTGAGGCACAGAGAGGTTAAGACACTTGCCCAAGGTCACACAGCTGGTGAGTGGTGGAGTGGGGCTTTGAACCCAGGCAGTTTGGAGATTATGTTCTTACTCATTACTCTGTTCTGCGTATATCAGATGATACTTTTCACAAATGCCCACAACTTGCCTGTCCCTTTATCATCCTCTGCACCCATTTCCTCTGCTGCCCAACTGCTGTTAAGGGGGAATGTCCCCTGCTACTTTCTGAGCCCAGCCCCACCTTGCATGCTCTGAATCTCACCTCTTGCACCTACCAAAAGATATCACTCTAGTGAGTCTCTCCATCAGTGTCTCATCTCTCGAATGCATCTCCCATCTGCAAACATGCTACAGTTTCTTTCACATTAAATGAACCTTCTTGGTCCCATTTCCCTTACCAGCTACTGCTCCATTTCTCTGCTCCTTTACTGCAAAAGTTACTTGAAAGAGTCATCTCTGTATTTGCGTCTCCCATTCTTCTCCTTCCAGCCTCTCCTGGATGCACTCTAGTTGGGTTTTGGCCCAACATGCCCCTGAGCTGCCCTTGCCAATGCCACCAGTCACTTCCCAGTGGCTCAATCCACTAGGCATTCCTCAGCCCTCATCCTTCTTGACACATCAGCAGCGTGTGACGTATTTGCTCACTCCCTTCTCCTGGAGACATTTTTCACTCAGCTTCCCAAGCACCAACTTGGTTTTTCCATCTCCTTTGCTGGTTCCTCCTCATCTCCCAACCTGCTAATGCTGGGGTGCCTTGGATCACTCTCCTCCCCAGCAACACACTCTCTTGGGGAATCTCATCCTGCACCATGGATTTAAACAGCACCCATAAGTCAATGACTCCCAACTTTATATATGTGAATTTCAAATTCATATTTCAACCACGTGCTCAACAGCTCCACTAAATGACTAAATCAGCATCTCAGATGAAAAGTTCCAATCTGAGTTCTTCCTCTCCCGCTTCTTCCACTCAAACCTGCTTTGACCACAGATTTCCCATCTCAGGAAACAACACTGTGATGTCTCTAGTTGTTCAGGCACAAAACCTCCTCCTCATCCCCAATTCCCCTCTCTCTCACACCCCACAGCCAATCAGGCTGCAAACCTACCAACAAAATGTGTCCAGAATCCAACCTCTTTTTGCTGTTCCTCTGCTATCACTCTTTAATATAAACTCTAGGGATTTTTGTCTGTTTTATTCATTTCTGTTTTTCCAATGGCTAGCAAATCGTAGTTGCTTAATAAATATTTGTTGTATGGATAAATATAAGGATAATAGAGTAGAAAAGTTCCTCAGAGACCAGCTGGTTCACCCTTTCCTCCCCTAAATTATAGAGGAGACCCTGAAGTCTGTAAAGAAGAGAATGTCCAGGATCATACAATAAGCCACCAAGACTGTGAATTCAAGTGAGATAGTTTCTTTCTCTCTCTCTTCTCGATCTCTTTCTCTCTCTTTCTTCTGTGCCTCTCACTCCATGACTCTTTCATTCTCTTGGGCCAGTTGCCCTCACAAGTCTGTAATTATGGGCTGAGCAGCCCTGACATTCATTCTTGCATCCTCAAGAACTGCATGGGAAGTGGGCTCTTTTTTGACAACTCCAGTGAGAATAATCCTAGGGAAGACTCTGATTGGTTCAGCTTGCATCACGTGGGTATCGGTTGGGTCACTCTGGTTCATCTGGGAAGTATGTCTGCCCCTTTAACTGGAAGGATGGAGTCTGTTAGCAGGCAATGGGTTTGTGGGGCAGGGGCAGTGGGCAGACACCCACCTCCCCCTGCCCTCCTGATAGAGTGTCCTCCTGGTTTCCTTGTGCGCAGGTGGAGGTTCTGGCACTTGGGGCTCTGCAAGGCCCTTGCCCCACTGCAGGCCACCTGGGATGCCTTCTCCCAGCCTGTCCCAGCCAGCTCTGGCCAGCTGCTGACCCAGCTTCTCCTGTGTGGTTCCTTGGCTACTGCTGCTGCAGGTCTGGCTCATCACTGGCTGGTGTCCTCGCTGCTTTATCCTCTGGGATACTCAGCCATAGTGGCAACTGTCTGTGGCCTCCTGATCTTCCTGTGCTTGGGCCTGGTGCCCCCAGTCCGCTGCCTGTTTGTGCTCAGTATGCCCACCCTGGGCACGGAGCAGGGCCGCCGGCTGCTCCTGTCTTGCAGTACTGCCACCCTGGCCATTGCCGTGGTGCCAAACATCTTGGCCAATGTGAGCATGGCTGGGCAGGTGCTGAGGTGTGTCACCGAGGGCTCCCTGGAGAGTCTGCTCAACACCACTCACCAGCTGCGTGCAGCGTCCAGGGATCTGGGTCCTGTGGGCCAAGCAGGCAACCGGGGCCTGACACTCGAGGCCAAGGGCAATGGCTCCGCCTTCCGGCTTCACATGCTCAGGGTCACCCAGCAGGTCCTCGAGGATTTCTCTGTCCTGGAGTCTCTGGCCCAGGCAACAGCTCTGGGAACCCAACGTGTGGTCGCAGGGCTGTTTATGCTGGGCCTCCTGGTGCAGTCGGCCTGCTACCTGCATCGCTACTTGACTGACCTGAGATTCGACAATATCTACGTTACACGGCAGTTGGCTCAGCATCTGGCCCAAGCCCAGGCCACACACCTGATGGCCCCTCCCCCTGCTTGGCTGCTCTGGGTGGCCCGGCCAAAGCTATCTCAGGAGGAACTGCTGAGCTGTCTCCTCAGGCTGGGGTTACTTGCCCTGCTCCTGGTGGCCACAGCTGTGACAGTGGTCACAGACCACGTGGTCTTCCTCCTGGCACAGGCGGCCGTGGACTGGGCTCAGAAGTTGCCCACTGTGCCAATTATGCTCACCGTCAAGTATGATGTAAGTGTGATGATGGGAAGATGGGCACAGAGTCATTTCCTTGAAGGAAGGGGCAGGGTTTGTTAAAGTCTTTTAATTGTATTTGTATAAAAGTTTACTTATTATTCAACATAGATTTATTTTATCAGGTTTTTCTCATGTATACATAAAAAGAAAAATAGCAATTTGGTGGTTTTCTTAAAATGTGCTCCTATTGGAGCCTGACTGTCCTGAATGACCCTGAATGAGCAGTCAGTGTCCAAGGCTTTTCACTCAATATCTCTGAGCCTTCAAGGGTGTCGGTGTGCCCCACCATTGTCTCCAGCATTTTCTTCCAACTTTGGGACATCTACTGTGCAGGTTTTAGTGCTGCCACTCTCGATCCTCCAGGAAGGCATGAATTGGACACACCCACTCCCCACTGCTTGGACATTCTTTCCTCTTTTCCGAGGGCTTTCTCCTGCTGTCAGTTGAACTATTTGGGCTGTGGTGGGCTATCCTTCCATGCATGCGTTAGTGACTCCACATAACACAGCTTTATCTACTTGCATGAGCCTCCTTCCATAAATTGTTGCTTCACAAGAAAGTTTGAGATAAGGGTCATTCCTCAAAAGTGAACACGTGTTTCACTCTTTTCACATTCATGCCCTTTGCCCTGTCCTTGATTTTGGTGGACGCAATAACCACTCATTTTGTAAGCTGAATCAAAGCAGAAATTTTTTGAAGACATTTGAAATGGCAGACTCCATACACATACTGATGATGTCTATGGTTCAAGTTTACCCCTGCACCCGCAGTGTCCACTGCTGTGACTGCTGGAAGCAGTTACAAGTCATATTGATCTTAAGACACATCTTAATTTCAAAAGATGTTAAAATGTGAAAAAAAACATTCATCTCAGAACTGATAAAATAAGATAGCTTATTTACTTGCCATCATGATCCTATGAGACAGGAATTATTAGTATCATCCCCACTTTATGGATGAAGATACGGAAGCTCAGAGAAGTTAGAGAACTTACCCAAATTCATCCAACCCATAAGTGGCAGAACCAGGGCTGCACTGTGACTTTCTTGGGCCTCAGGCATGTTCACTTTCATGGGCCCTTTTCTCCATAAAAAATATTAATGACTGCATTGGTATAAAGACAGATATAATAATATTATATGGTGAAACATATTCTTCCACTTAAAGTTCATATTTTTCTTAAATTAAAATATTTTTTGTGGGCCCCGGCACTGTGCCTGCTATGGCTCATGGAGAAGGTGGTCCTGGCAGAGTCAGGATCCAAACCAAGCTGCCTGGTCCAAAGTTCAAAGGTTAACCTCTGACCTCCCTGCCTCTCTAGACACCATTCCTCCCTGCTCTGATATACCCACGGAAATCCTAGAGCCTGATGCTTATGAGCAGGACATTGGAACCCACCTTGGCTGGGACCCACCCCCGAGTCAGCCACATGTAACCCACCGTGTGGCTGTGGGTTTCCCATCTTTTAAATGAGGCTGGGCTCCACTTCATAGAATTGTGCATATTTGATGGAATAGTCCATCTAAAGAGTTCACTAAGGACTCAGCAAAGAGATGCCCGTACGCATTAATATATTTTCTCTAAAATATTCTGCTCAAAGATAATCATAGTGATAACAACATTTGCCCGGTGCTTTTTATTTGACAAAGAGACGGTTTCAGACTCCCCATCTCATCGGGTCCTCCCCAAAGGAGTTGTTTCTGTGCCCATCTTGCAGATGAGGGCAGGGAAGGCTGGCCCCTCCCCGCAAGCCTCTGCAAGTGGCAGGGGACAGGGAGTGGCCGGTGTGAGCGTCTGCTGACTTGGCTTTTTTCTCCCTTTTGAAGGCGGCATACACCGTGCTGGGCTTCATCTCCTTCCTCTTTAACCAGCCGCCTCCGGAGAGCCGCTTCCTCTCTGCCCACCACTCCTACCAGTGGGAGCTGCATCTCGCCTCCCCCGGCTGCCCGCTGCGCCCGGCGCAGCGTCCCCGCGCGGCCGCCCCGCTGGCTGCGGGGGCGCTGCAGCTCCTGGCTTGCGGCACCGTGCTGCTGGAGACCTACGCCCGCCGCCTGCGGCACGCCATCGCCGCCTCCTTCTTCCCGGCCCAGGAGGCAAGGAGGGTCCGCCACCTTCACGCCCGGCTCCAGCGACGTTACGACAGGCACCGAGGCCAGCAGCGGACCCCGGGGGCTCCTTCCTGGCCCTGACAGTCGGGCCCGCTTGCAAGCCCCCAGCCTGGAGAGACGGGCCGACGGCACGCCGGACGCTTTGAAGAACCGAGAGCAGCAGGACAGAGGGGAAAGGGCTTTGGAGGTGCACAGACCCGAGGTGTAACCTTGGCCCTTCTGCTGTCTGCCGGTGCGACCTCGGGGAGGTCGCTTCACCTCTCCGAGCCTCCGTTCCTACATCTGCATAATGACAACTGGGGTGATACACTTTCCACACGCAAATGTGGTAAGGACAGAACGAGATATTGGGCATAAAAGGCCTGGATAACCAGTAAAAAACTCTGCAAAGGTGAAGTCAAGACAGTGCAGAGACCGCGGGTTCCTCTAGCCCAGCTGGAGGTCAGTCAGGACTCATCCGCATCAACTGCTTTACCTGTGAGGTGGAGACTTTCCACTAGGAATTTACCTAAATGCTCCTGGAACTTGTTTATATGCCTCCGAATCCTCCGAACTAATTAGTAGTAATTTAAAACTTTGACTTTATAAATAAATGTATTTACTAAATCTTAAATTAGGTTGTTAGTCTTCTGCTTCAAATTCCTTCAGGGGCTTCCAAATAAAAATACAGAACGTCCAGTTCACTTTGAATTTCAGATAAACAATGAATACTTGTTTGTTATAAGTATGTCCCTGGCCCCTGTGTGATCTTGGGTTCCCTATCTTTTCAATGTGGCTCCTGCTGAACTCTGCCTCATAGGATTGGGCTTACTCGGTGGAGGAGTCCGTCTAAAGTGTTCACTGAGGGCTCAGCAAAGAGTAGATGCCCGTAAGCATTAGCTTTCTCTAAAATATTTGGCTGAAAGTTAGTAATAATGAAGATAATAGCATTTGGATTTCAGATAAATAGTGAATGCTTGTTAAATATAATTATATCCTGGGGATATACTTATACTAAATAAGTATTCATTGTTTATCAGAAATTCAAATTGAACTGGATATTTCATATGTTATTTGGAAGCCCTGTCCCCATAAAACTTATAATAAATCGAAACTCCTTACCCTGTGGGCTTATTATTCCCTGTCTGCCCTCCAGATCATTATCTGCCCTCCTGTACAATTCTATGTGTATCATTTCACCCTGGCTCCCTTGTCCTCGGACTTCTAGTTCGGCTCAGGAAATGGGAGGTGCTGGCAGGAGGTCCTAAGGGAGGGAAAGACGTCAGCATGTTTATTCTCAGCCTTCTGGGCTACTGTTTGGTGGCAGCCACTTTTCTTACATGCAGCTGCAGCTCCTGTCTGGTTGGGTGGTGCCTCTCGCATGGCTACAACAGCTTGCACTGTCGCTAGTCTCTGGGGGCATCCCATCCTTACTTTAACTTAACTTAGTCCCTACCTCTGTATCTTCGTTAAACTCTATGTATTCATTTATTTATTCCAGAACACGTTTATTTGGCATTTGGAATGAAATGGTTCTCACAGCATCTTAAGAAAAGAATTAGTGCACCATCAAACCAAACCAAACCCAAAGTAAAAACTCTCACTAAAAGGAAAACCTAAAAACAGGCATTGAGACAATGTGTAGTATCAAAGTCTGCCTCCACAAGGCAGGGCAGAGGGCAGCTGGGCTCTGAACCTCTCTTTATTCTCCCTTTGAAACTGTGATCTCTTTGCTGCCAGGACCCTTATTGATCTGCCCTGGGTGACAAAGCCTGCCTGAGCTGGCCTCTCGGACCTTCTCACGCCGGCCTCTCCCTCACTTGCTGTACCCTGGCCACATGGGCTCAGATTCCTCAGACTCACTCGGCGAATGCCCCTGCTGCTCCCACTTCCTGGAGGACTCTTCCTTCAAGTCCTGGCATGGCCTGCTCCCTCCCATTATCCAGGCATTAGCTGAAATGTCACCTCCTCCGAGAAGCCTTCCCTGACCCCTCTACCTAATATTGTCCCCATCCCACCTCATTTCACTCTAGCACAGGGGCTGTCAAACTACAGCCCACAGACCAGATCTGGCCTGCTCCTGTTCTCATGAAAAGAGTTTTATAGGAACTTTGCCACAGTTGTTTGTTTATGTATTGTCTATGGCTGCTTTTGCTGCAATGGCATGTTTGAGTAATTGAGACGGAGACTGTGTGGCCTTCAAAGCCTGAAATATTTACTATCTGGCCCTTTAAATAAAATGTTTGCTGATTCCTGATCTATTATATTAAATTGTTTTATTGTCTGTATAAACATCTTTATCTGTATCCATTACTATCTTACATACGTATTTATACATTTAGTTGTTTCTTTGTTTGCTTATTTGCTGGTGCATTTCATGTCATCCCCACAAGAATGTGTACTCCATGTAAGGGCCATCCTGTCTCTCTGGTTTCCATGATATCTCTAGCACCTAAAGCAGTACTTGGCACAGAATAAGCTCCAGTAAAAGTTAGTTGAATGACCAGATAACTGGAGGTAGAATTGCAATCTCTCTGATCTCGACTCCTTCTTGAAGCCTTGATTTGGGGCTTACAGAAAGGAATTGTCAGGCATTGGAAGGAGCCTGCATTGGGTTAAGTTTGTGGACGCAAGGGGAAGATACAACCCTGTAAGAGATACAGTCTCCAGACAAATGTTTCAACTCAGGCAGCCAATGTGCTTGGGAGAAACACAACTGGCCCCAGGAAGCATGTCAGCTTTGTGCCTCCCAAAGCCAGATCCCTGTGACAACATGTCTGGTAGACAGAATAATGGCCCCCAAAGATGTCCTAATCTCCAGAACCTGTGAATATGTGACCTTACGCGGCAAAAAGAACTTTGCCGATGTGATTAAATTAAGGATCTTGAGATGGGAAGATGATTTTGGATTATCCGGGTGGGCCCAATGTATTTAGAAGGGCCTGTATAAGATGGGGGTGGGAGGATCAGAGTAAGAAGGAGGAGATGTGATGATGAAAGCAGAGGCTGGAGTGATGCCATTGCCAGGAAGGGGCCATAAGCCTTGAGTCCATGAGTCCATGATTCTACGATTCTGTATGGAATGTGGGCAGTCCCTCCTGAGATGGCAGGGCAGGACAAGGTGGGGCTGTGATGTTCCTCTGAGCCAAACACTCCTTCTCTCTCCTCCAAATCCTTTATAATTTTTGTAAAACATCTAAGTTGTCATTTTTTTTCAACGGGGCTATTAAAAATATATAAAATAGGAGTTGCAATCTCTTTATCATTACCCTTACACTTCCAGAAGAAAGTTGTCTTGCCTGATGGGTCAACTTCTAGGCCTTTCTTTGTGTAGAATCTGAATAATGGGGTAAATAAGGAAATGAAAAGAAGTACGAAATTTTAAGTTGATCTAATTTTAAAAGAACAGATGTAGGCTAATTCAGATGCCCTATCAGTCAAAGTTCAATTACAGGTAAAAGTAATTGCTCTAGATATTTTAAGCCAGGGTGGATTTAATACAGAAAATTGGGTCCTTACAAAATGGTTGGAAGGGTTGGAGGACGGGATCTACAGGAACAAAACCCCAGAACCAGCTCAACCAGGGAGCTTACTTCTGCAATGATCAGAAAAGTAAGAAATTAGGATGCCATCACTCAAAGAGTTGGCTCTAAGAACGCACTGTCTTAGGTGTGTGCATGCCCAAGGAAGACACCATTGCAACCAGAACTATGCTGCAAATCTCAGATCTGCCCCAGCAAAGCATGGCAGCCCCATGCTGGGCCTGTCGACTCCCATAAAGCTAGGGCTGGGATACTGAGCTCTCTGTTCTTACAGTTCACCAGTGTCTCCAGTGGGGCTGTTGACTCTAGGGGATGTGCCATCCAACATCACAGTCCATGTGAGTGGCACTCTCCCCAGTTGATGTGCAGCTGCCCGGCAGCCTGCATGACTGGCTTGCCAACAAAAACAGTAGTAGCACAAGTTAAGCCTCTACTTCCTACCAGCTTCCACATCTCACACAGGTGCATCTGATTGGTGGACCCTAAATTACACTGAAACTTTAGCTGCAAAGGAGCCTGGGAAATGTAGTTTTTAGTTTTCTAACCACCATAGTTCAGGAAGACACACCAGATCATGACTTCAAGACTTTTTTGACCACCACTCACAGAAGAAATACCTTTTTCTCTGCAACTCCATATACCCCCACCCCACCCCACCCACACAACTGAAATAAAAGTTTAATTAATTAAAGACATTTATTCTTTTTTTTTTTTGGTGGCTGGCCAGTATGGAGATCTGAATCCTTGACTTTGGTGTTATCAGCACCACGCTCTTTCAAGAAAGACATTTATTCTTAATTTGTACAATGCATCCTGATATTTTTTATCCTATTCTACCTTGTCCTATTCTATTCCATTTAACCATATGTGATTCTATTCTATTCTGTTTTATTCTATCCTATTTTACTTCATTAAAAAATTACTGGTAAGATCCCCATGCCAGCCAGCTGCCCCCCACTCACCAAAAATTACTGATAAGGACTTACCCAGTTGAAAACCCTGTTGAGAAGGAGGGTGGATTAGGTATCAGAAGATAGTAGACATGGATACTTTTGAGATGTGCTGCAAGCAGTATAGAGATAGCAAGGAAAGAGTGTTGGTAGGGCAGCTGCCTGGAGTATGAAATACTAAAACCCAGAGATAGAGAAAGAGGATTTTAAGCAGTTTTGTAGTGCATTATCTCTCCTAGGGTTTTCTTGAGAAACTCCAGTTAAAGACAAATGACCTTCCCTTTTGCTCTGTGTTTTGCTTTGTGTACCATAATGCTTATTTGAATGCGAGGACCCAACAGGGGCCCAGCTGACATGTATCTCACATGTGATTACAGGAGGTGGGACTCACAGGTCAAGCGTCTACCCAGGACTTTTAATCCAGGCCTCTTTACTGAAACCGAAGTCCAAAGGCACATCTGGATGGTTGGGTTTTCAAAAGGGTAGAGAAGAGAGATACTGCCACCTGCCCCTTCTACCCTATGTCCCCAGCACAAGGTATTTTTAGGCTGTGAGTCACCACCTACGGTGAGCTGAGCCACAGTCTGGCCTCTCTTCCTCCTACTCCCAAAGGTGTCTATGCTCCTCACTGAGGGCATCACTGGCTTTCCACGACACTTAGTCTTGTTTGTTTAGGCAGTGACTCCTCCACACATTTTTTTAAATCTCACAAAAAACACATGAATCCTTCTCCTTATAAAAATTATAGCATTACAGATAATGATAGCTAGTATTTGTTGGGTGCTTATGATATGTTGGGCGTGTGCCAGTAAATGCTTAATAATTGGTTCTAAAAACAAAAAGTCCCCATGTGTAGTGTGTGCTGATTCCCGTGGTGTAAGTACTCCCGCAGTGGGATTTCACTCATGATGTTACTGACTGATGTATAATAATAATATGATTATAACATTAACAATAGCATATAATAATACAACATATAATTATAACGTGTAATACATAATGAGTAAGGTAATACTAATGCATGTTAGTGGAGTTGGGCAGAGATGCTCACGATTGGCTCTCATGAGCTTCCAGCACGCTGCTAGATGTGCCCAAAACTCTGCTAAAAGTTTTACATACATTTTCTTATCTGAACCTTACAAAAATATATGAGGTAGATGGCGTTCTTATCATCCCTCTTTTAGAGGCAAAGAAACAGATTCAGAGAGTTTAAGTATTTTGCCCAAAGTCACACAGCTAACAAGCTGCAGAGCTGGGATTTAAGCCCATGCAGTTTGGCTGCCAGAGTTCATGAGTTCAACTGGTCTCTCAAATAAGGGTAAGGTCCCTTTTGACTAGCACACTCAAATCTGTTTGCTTCTTTTATCCCCACAGACATAACCACTATTGTCAGTTGGATGGGTACCTTTCAGATATTTTTCTATACATGCGTATGTATTTAAATATAATCTAGAAATACATAATATTACTTGTTGAGTTTTAAATGACATGATTCTATATGTATAATTCTGCAACTGGTTTTTTCATTCAGCAATATATCTTGGCCCTACGGAATTCTTTTTCATTGTTGAAGAGCATCGATATGTCGTTAGTTATTTAGCAGTTTCCCCACTGGTAGATGGTTAGGTGTAAACAATGCTGCAATGAACATCTTTGCGCCTGCCTCCTTGTACAGCCCGGAGCTTTCCCCAGAAGAGGTGCAGAACTTCCTAAATTACATGGGCTACTTCTGAGGTTTTAGTTTTCAGGTGTGTTTTAGCTGGTGTGGCACACAGACATCTAAGACGGCCCCTGATGATCCCCACCTCTTGATATTCTTACCTTTGTGTGATCTCCTCCCCTTGACATTGGCCAGGACTTGGACTTGCTTTAGCTAATCAAATGTGACAAAAGTGATGGGATATCATTTCCATGATCAGTTACATAAAGTCATAACTTCCCCCTTGCTAGCAGACCCTCTATTGCTGCTGCTTCTTGGCTTGCATGCTTTGATGAAGTAAGCTTGTTGGTGAGGCCCAGATGGAAGAAACTGAGGGTGATCTCTAGCAACATCCAGCTAGGAATGGGGGCCCTAGTCCTACAGCACTCAAGGAATTGTGTTCTGCCAACACCCTTCTATATGAGCTTGGAAGCAGATCCTTTTCCTGTTGGGTCTTCAGTTGGGACCCAAGACCTGGCTGACACCTTGATTGTAACCTGTCAGAGAGCCTGAAGAAGAGAACCCAGCTAAGCCCTATCCACAGTCCCCTGACCCACAGAAACTGTGATGTAAAGTATGTGTGTTGTTTTAAACCACTACGTTTGTGGTAATTTGCTATTCAGCCATTGGTAACTAATACAAATGAGATCCCCCAGAAGCCCACTCTGAGACCAGGATTTATGTTCAGGTAGTTTAATGGCGAGGTGATTCCAGGAAGCACTGGGGTGGGGGGCGGGGGGGGGAAAGCCTATACAGAATGCATTGCCGTGGAAGTCACTGCTCAGGGCAACTGAGGCTCATCCCTCTGGGGACTTCTGGGAAGTGTTCTGGGAAATGGTGTAGAACATGCCTCAGAGTTGTCCCCACTTTTGGGGGGGGGGCAGGAAACCCAGGTCTTTATTCCCCAACTCTCAGTTGTCACTGTGAGCAGTAGGAAGAAACAGACTGTTTTCTCCTACTATATTCTCTACACTCAACACAGAACACTTCCATGACCAACGCATGTGAGCGCTCTTCCCCACACAAAGCAGTTCTCCAGTGGACACCGTGTGGCTAGCCTATAATTCAGTTCAATTCTGACACCGTCTACCAGAAGTTAGAGTCAGATGCCCCAGGTTAAGGACTCGGTCTCACAAGACTGCCCCCACTTCAGATGCCAATCACAAGCAGTAGGGGACAACCAGCTATAAATTGGGGTTCCCACAACCTCTCTTCAGGTTCAATAATTTGCTGGAACAGCTCACAGACCTCAGGGACACAATTATTTACATTAACTCACTTATTATGAAGGATATTACAAGGATACTGATGCACAGCCAGAAGGAAGAGACAAACAGCGCAAGGTATGGGGGCAGGGGCGGGGAGCTCCCGTGTACTCTTTGGGTACGACACTCTCCTGGCACTTCTACATGTTCAGGCACCTGAGGCTCTCTGAACCCTGTAGTTCAGGGAGTTTTATGGAGGCATCATCACATTCACTCAATCTCCAGCCCCTCTCCCGTCCCTGAAGGATGAAGGTGGGACTGAAAGTTCCAAGCTTCTAATCATGGCTTGGTCTTTTTGGTGACGCTCCCATCGCCCAGGAAATTCCAGGGGATTTAGGAACTCTGTGTCAGGCACCACTATCACCAGAAATTACAAATGTCTTAGGAGCTCTGTGTCAAGAACTGTGGTCAAAGATGAAATATTAGAATAAAAGATTCTTGTAGCACCCCGTATCTACAAGGGTTTTATAAGCTTTATGTCAGGAACTGGGGGCAGAGACCAATATATAGTACATAAGAAACATATATATCTTACAATTTCACATACTGGTGGAGGGCTGCTCCTGGAGATGGAACTACCTTGGCACTTCCACTCTGCCCTGGCAGAGAGAAAATGACCTCAAGTACAGCAGCAAGTGCTCACAGTAGGATGTCCACAGCCTGTATGGGAACTGAAAGTGCCAAATGGACGTGGGTGGGGCTCTGACAGCAACTTCTCCATCACATATACTGGAAAGAACATAAGACTGAGAGTAGGAAAGGTCTGTCCAGGCTCCACCACTTAGTAACCATTTGACACTGAACCCATCACTAAGTTCCCCTGAATCTCATGTTCTTTTCTGCTTCAGTGGGGATAAGAGAACCTTCCTTGCATCCATGTGAGATAAGCACAGGAGGAGCTTCTCTCCCAGTCCTCACACACGCTTGGCTTCCATTAACATTTCTTTCATTCATTCAACAAATATCTGTTGAGTACCTACTATGTGTCAAGCTCTGTGCTACACTGTCATGATATAGTCTATGCAAAGTCCATGGGAAGCTTATGTCCTAGATGACAGGCTAGCAGCAAACAAGTGAAAAACATTTTTTAAAAAGATCATTTCAGGTAGAGATAGGTGCTATGAAGGAGGTGGTGAGCAGTCTTAGATGGGGTGGCCAGGGAAGACCTCTCTAAGGTGAGGCCACGTGAATTGAAGCCTGAAGGATGAGTGGGAGGCAGGCACGCAAAAGGGGAAAGAACGTTCCAGGCAGAAGAAACTGCAAGTGCAAAGGCTCTAAGGCAGGAACAAATTTGATGTTTTTGAAGGACAGAAAAGAGGACAGAGAAATTGATAGATAGCTCCTTTGAGGCCCTGACTCCTTTCAGGAACTCTCACCAGACTAACTGGTACATGCCAGGCCCAAAGGACAGAGAAAAGTGAAGGTTAATTCCAGCCCTGCTGACAGTCCCACACTTGGCATCAGAATCCTCTTACTCTCTGGCCTAGAGACAGAAGAACACAAGGTTGGAACCTCTGCGTGGTGGTACCTGCTTCCACCTTCTGTCCTGACAGCCCTCTGGGTAGGCAAACGGTTCATTACTGTGCCCATTTTATAGATGAGGACCCTGACGTTCAGAGAGGGTTATGGGATTTTCCCGGAGTCATAGTGGTAAAGTTAACCTTTTTCCTACTCAAGGATCACTCCCACACTTCCAAACAAGTGAGACGGGGAAAGGAGCCCTAATTTCCCTTGTCTGGGGTGGAGGAGCTCACCCTGAGGCCTCCCAGTTGGAGACCTTGAGTTATGAAGGACTCGGAACTTGGCAGGATCAGGGACCTTCTACTGGCTGCCATAGGGCCATCCTAGGGATGAAAGAGTCCAGGCGTCCCCTGCTGCCCCACCTCGCTCCCCACTTGGAATTGAGTTCAGATGCTGGGTTCTAATCCCCACTCCAGCATTTGCTGGCTGGAGCAATGATCTCAGTAAGTTTCTCAGCTGCTTTGGCTCTCAACTTTTCCAAGTGTGAACTAGGGGTTCTGATGTCTAAGTTCCAGTTCTGCCAAGTCAATCCCAAGGGAATGGGGGTGACAGACATTGGAAAGGGTCAGAGAAGAAAAGCTCTTGTTTGTTGACACACTTTGTAGGACAGCTTTTTTGAGGTATAATTTATACATAGTAAGATCTACCCATTGTAAGTACCAGTTTGACACTTTTTAGTGAATTATAGTGTGCAAGCATCACCGCATTCCAGTTTCAGGAAATGTACATTACCCTAAAAAGTGTCTTCATTCTTACTTCCATTCAATCTCTGCTCTCACTCCCAACCCAAGGCAACCATTGATCTGTTTCTTTCTCTATAGATGTACCTTTTCTGCACATTTCATATAAATAGAATTATACAATAGGTAGTCTTTCGTGTCTGGATTCTTTCACTTAGCACAATATTTCTGAAATTTTTTCATGTTATGTTATGTACCTGTAGAGTGTCCTTTTTTAGTGCTAAGCAATATTTGCAGTAGTGGGATACACTACAATTTACTTATTGACCAGTTGTTGGACATTTAAATTGTGTCCAATTTGGAGCTATTATGAATCACACTGCTGTGAACATTCACATATAAGTCTTTTTGTGGACACCTGTTTTCATTTTTCTTGGGTACATACCTGGGAGTGGAATCTCTGAGTAGTACAGAAGGTGTACATTTAACTTTTTAAGAGACTGCTAAGCTTCTCCAAAGAGGGTTTTTTATATGTCCACCAATGGTGTATGAGGGTTCCAGTTTCTCCATATCCTTACCATTATTTGGCGTGGTCATTCTTTTGGATTATACCCATTCTAGTGAATATTTGATTATTTTGTATTTCTACTTGTTGTTTTTTATTTTAATGTTTACTTATACATATTTGTGGGGTACAGTGTGTTGTTGCAATGCATGCATATACTGTACAGTGATTCACTTAGTGCAGACAGCATACCTTTGTACCTGTTAGTCCACCCCTTCTCCTCCCTCCCACCACCCTCCCCTCCTGGCCTGTGGTAACCATTGTTCTACTCTCTACTTCTATGAGAACTACTTTTTTTTTTAGATTCCACATATGAATGGTATTTGTCTTTCTGTCCCTGACTTAATTCACTTGATATAATGTTTTCCAGTTCCATCCATGTTGCTGCAAATGATAGGATTTCATTTTTTGTAAAGCTAAATAGTATTTCTTTGTGTATATATAGCACAGCTTTTTGTTTTGCTTTGTTTTGTTTTGTTTTGTTTGTTTGTTTTATCCATTCATCTCTTGATGGACATATTTACATTGATTCCATCTCGTGGCTGTTGTGAATAGTGTTGCGATGAACATGAGAGTGCAGGTGTCTCTTAGATATATGGATTTCATTTCCTTTGGAAATATGCCCAGTAGTGGAATAGCTGGGTCCTAAGGTAGATCTATTTTTAGTTCTCTGAGGAACTTCCATACTGGTTTCCACAATGGCTGTATCAATCTATATCTCCACCACTAATGTAGGAGAGTTCCTTTTTCTCTGCATCCTCACCAGCATTTGTTATTTTCTGTCTTGTTGATAATACCCAGTCTAACTGGAGTGAAATGATATCTCATTGTGGTTTAATTTGCATTTCCCTTATGATTAGTGATGTTGAGCATTTTTTCATGTGCCTTTTGATCATTTGTATAGTTTTATTGGCAAAATGTCTATTCAGGTCCTTTGCCCATTTTTTAATTGGGTTATTTGTTTTTTTGCTATTGAATGGTTTGAGTTCCTTATATTACCGATATTAACCACTTGTATGGTGTGTAGTTTGCAAACACTTTCTCCCATTCTGTAGGTTGTCTCTCTGCTTTGCTGATGGTGTCCCTTGCTTTGCAGAAGCTTTTTAGTTTGATGTAGTCCCAATTGTGTGTTTTTGCTTTAGTTGCCTGTGCCTTTGCAGTCTTATTCAAAAAAGCATTGCCCTTTGCCATGTCATGTAGTGTTTCTCCTATGTTATCTTCTAGTATTTCATAGCTTTGGGTCTTAAATTTAGGTTCTACATCCATTTTGAGTTGATTTTTGGGTATGGTGAGAGATGGGGGTCTAGTTTTAATCTTCTGTATGTGGATATCTAGTTTTCCCAGCACCATTTGTTGAGGAGGCTGTCCTTTCCCCAGGAACCTTTGTTGAAAAACATTTGGCTGTAGGTAAATGGGTGGATTTCTCGGTTCTCTGTTCTGTTCCATTGGTTTATTTATCTGTATTTATGCCAGTACCATGCTGTTTTGGTTACTATAGTATATTTTATAGTATATTTTGAAGTCAGGAAGTGTGATGCCTCCAACTTTGTCCTTTTTATTCAAGATTGCTCTGGCTATACAGGGTCTTTTGTGGTCCTACACAAATTTTAAAATCATCTTTTTCTATTTCTGTGGAGAATGTCTTTGGTATTTTAATAGCAATTGCATTGAATCTGTAGATTGCTTTGGGTAATATGGACATTTTGATTATGTTAATTCTTCCAACCCGTGATCACAGGCTATTTTTTCATTTATTTGTATACTCTTCAGTTTCTTTCACCAATGCCTTATAGTTTTCATTGTAGAGGACTTTCACCTCCTTGGTTAAATTTAGTCCTGGGCATGTCATTTTTGGGTAGCTATTGTGAGTGGGATTACTTTCTTGATTTCTTCTTCATTATTGGCACATAGAAAGGCTACTGATTTTTGTGTGTTGATTTTGTATCCTGCCACTATACTGAATCCATTTATTACTTCTAGTAATTTTTGGTGGAGTATTTAGGGTTTTCTATGTATATAATCATGTTATCTGCAAATAGGAATAGTCTGACTTCCTCCTTTCTGACTTGGGTGCACTTTACTGCTTTCTCTTGCTTTATTGCATAGGCCAGAACTTCCAGTACTATGTTAAATTAAGAGTAGGGAAACTGGGCATCTTGGTCATGCTCCAGATCTTAGAGGAAAAGCCTCCAATTTTTGTCCACTCAGTATATTAGTTGCAGGTTTATTATATATGGCTTTTATTGTGTTAAGGAACATTCCTGCTACACCTAATTTGTTGAGTGCTTTCATCACAAAAGGATGTCGGATTTTATCAAATGTCTTTTCAGCATTTACTGAAATGATTTTATGTTGTTTTTTTTTCCCCCTTCATTCTGTTGATGTGATGTATCACGTTTATTGCTTTGGGTATGTTGCCTCACTTCTTTACTTTGCTTGTTTGTTTGCTTTTTTTTTTTTTTTTTTGGCAGCTGGCCAGTACAGAGATCCAAACCTGTGACCTCGGTGTTATAAAGCTGTGCTGTAACAACTGAGCTCACCGGCCAGTCCTTCTTTGTTTTAAGGATATGAATAATAACGGATTCTACAACTGAGAGTTGTTATATGCTAGAATTTATTTCACATACAATAATAACAATATAATGGTTATTTCTTCTATTTTACAGATGAGGAAATTGAGGTCCAGGGAGAATAAAGATGATTAGGTCAAGGTCAGTGAAGTGGCCTTTTGCTTTTTATTAGCCACCCACCAGCTGAACCTCCCTCTTTTTGAGGCCAAGACCACCTCCCACTAGAAAAGCTGAGAATGCCAAGTACTCACTTCGCCAGCCCCCTTGCAGCTAGGCACAGACACTTCACACAGGCCTGGGAATCAGAAGCACTCAACAAACATCTGGAGTTTCGAGCATTCATTCCATAGACATTTGCTGAGACCCTTCTATGGGCCAGGCTCTGTGCTAAGTTCTGTGCGAGCATTGCATGCTCATATCAACTCTAAGTGGAATCTATTATTATTCCCATTCTTAAAACAAGGAAGTGAGGCTCAGAGAAGCAAAGCAACCTGTGTTCACGTAGTTAGTAAATCAGAGTTAGGAGTTAGCAGAACTCCAGACCCACATGTTTCTCACTTCACCACACCTCTCTGTCTTGCTCCATAGGAGGAAGGGATTGAGATAACTATTACTTCACTTGTTACTTTGGAAAATTTCAAACATATATCATAAAAGAGAACTAGAGAGAGAGAGAGAGAGAATGAACTATAATGAACCTGATGTAATCATTGTCGGCTTAAAATGGCCCTTCATTTTTTTTTTTTTTAAATTTTTATTTATTATTATTTTAAAAATTTTTTTTTTTTAATTTTATTTTGTTGATATACATTGTGGCTGATTATTGTTCCCCATCACCAAAACCTCCCTCCCTCCTCCCTCCCCCCCTCCCCCCCAACAATGTCCTTTCTGTTTGCTTGTCATATCAACTTCAAATAATTGTAGTTGTTATATCTTCTTCCCCCCCCCCGGTTTGTGTGTGTGTGTGTGTGTGTGTGTGTGTGTGAATTTATATATTAATTTTTAGCTCCCACCAATAAGTGAGAACATGTGGTATTTCTCTTTCTGTGCCTGACTTGTTTCACTTAATATAATTCTCTCAAGGTCCATCCATGTTGTTGCAAATGGCATTATTTCATTCGTTTTTATAGCTGAGTAGTATTCCATTGTGTAGATGTACCACATTTTCCGTATCCACTCATCCGATGATGGGCATTTGTAAGGAACTCAAACAACTGTACAAGAAGAAAACAAGCAACCCAATTAAAAAATGGGCAAAAGAGCTAAGTAGGCATTTCTCTAAGGAAGATATACAAATGGCCAACAGACATATGAAAAAGTGCTCAACATCACTCAGCATCCGGGAAATGCAAATCAAAACCACATTGAGATACCATCTAACCCCAGTTAGGATGGCTAAAATCCAAAAGACTATGAACGATAAATGCTGGCGAGGCTGCGGAGAAAAAGGAACTCTCATACATTGCTGGTGGGACTGCAAAATGGTGCAGCCTCTATGGAAAATGGTATGGAGGTTCCTCAAACAATTGCAGATAGATCTACCATACGACCCAGCTATCCCACTGTTGGGAATATACCCAGAGGAATGGAAATCATCAAGTCGAAGGTATACCTGTTCCCCAATGTTCATCGCAGCACTCTTTACAATAGCCAAGAGTTGGAACCAGCCCAAATGCCCATCATCGGATGAGTGGATACGGAAAATGTGGTACATCTACACAATGGAATAATCCAGAAATCAACCCACACACTTACTGTCAGCTGATCTTTGACAAAGGCACCAAGCCTATTCAGTGGCGAAGGGACTGCCTCTTCAGCAAATGGTGCTGGGATAACTGGATATCCATATGCAGGAGAATGAAACTAGATCCATAACTCTCGCCGTATACTAAAATCAACTCAAAATGGATTAAGGATTTAAATATACACCCTGAAACAATAAAACTTCTTAAAGAAAACATAGGAGAAACCCTTCAGGAAATAGAACTGGACACAGACTTCATGAATACGACCCCAAAAGCACAGGCAACCAAAGGAAAAATAAACAAATGGGATTATATCAAACTAAAAAGCTTCTGCACAGCAAAAGAAACAATTAAAAGAGTTAAAAGACAACCAACAGAGTGGGAGAAAATATTTGCAAAATATATATCTGACAAAGGATTAATATCCAAAATGGCCACTTCAGGATGACGACTATCTCTTCACTGATTATCTAAAGGAAGCCAGGGAGGTAAAGCTATCTGTGCGGCTGCAAGACCACCAACCTAGCTCTCACATGTCCTGCCTTGTGCAGTAATAAGCAGGAGTTAGTGGAAAAGGGTTCCCTTTTGGTAACACCAATACCACCACCTGGCTGCAGGGAAATCCTGGAGCCCTTGATGAAGATGCTGATTTCTGCTTTCCTCTCAGAGTCACCTACCTCCTGACCTCTTGCTGTGTGAGATAATGAAGTAACTTTATACCATGGCAACTTCCAGCCAGTTACTGTACTTGCCCATCTGGACTGATAAACAGATGATTCCTTGCTCTCACAGAACTCATATTCTGGAGAAAGGAGCAAATTTGAAGGCAGGGAAATACTGAAATCCCCTACTGTGTCTGAAAATTTCTGCCAGAAATACCACACATACAAGGGCCTCAAAGAGCAATTCTGCCACATGAGGCCCCATCAGGCCTTCTAAGCATTGTCAATGTTCTCCTGTCTCCACACCTAACTTGTACTAGGCTCCATTAAAGGGAAGAAAAACAAAACCAAAATCTCCCTAAAGTTGGGGCTGGGGGTGGGGTGGGGTTTGGATCCCTGAGTTCTGGTCCTTTTTCTGTTACAGACTCATCTTGTAGGATGGGTGCTCTTGGTTATCTGTCACTGGGTAGCACACTGACCCAAAACATAGGAACTTAAAGCAATAATTTATTATTTTTTTTCTCAGTTCTGTGGATTGACAGGACTTGGCTGGGTGGTTCTCATTTGGGGTTTCTTGTATGGATACAGGCAGGGAATGACAGGGGCTGGAGTCATTTGAGGGCTTGAGAGGCTGGCCATCCTCGATGGCCTCTGTACTCACCTTGTCTAGGGCCCCAGCGCTCCTTCATGTGGCCTGCACAGAGTAGCCTGAACATCTTTCATGGCAACTTGAGGCTCTTAGAGGCAAGAAGCAGAAGCTTCCAGGTCAGTTAAGGGCAACATCTGGACCTGGCCCAGCACCCACATTTGAGTATGGCTTCGCAAGGCCCATCCAGATCCAAGGGGGGTGGAGAAATAGGCCCACCTCTTGACTGGGAGTAGCAAAGTCACATCGCAAAAGAGCATGAGGGATGCATCCTTGGACCATCCTTGCAAAATACAATCTGCTGCAGTTGAGCAGGAGGAGCCAAGTGAAGCCTTCACCTTTCAAAGATCAAGAGCCTTTCTGGACTTAGCTGGGGAGGACTGGGTGGAGGAGGCCGTCTGTTTGCATTCTTCAGAAGCCACTCCAGGAAGAAGGGGAAGGGATGGAAATAATACCACATAATGTGGCAGTGCTATTTTGAGTCAGCCTGAGCTGGATTCAAACCCCAGCTTTCTCATTGGGAACTGGGTGACTTTAAGCCATCACATCCATCAGGGACTCTATCTCTTCACTGATCATCTAAAGGAAGCCAAGGGTGTGAAAGCTGCCTGTGAAACTGCAGGACGATCAACCCATACCCCGTTCTCAGATGAGCTGCCTCTTGTAGAAATAAGCAGGAGTGAGAGAAAAAGGGCTCCCTTTCGGTAACACCAAGACCCCCATCTGGCTGCAGAGAGCTCCCATGTATACCTCCAGCAGCTCTCCTCAGAGGCAGGCCACCAGGGCAGCAGCCACAGGGGTGGGCACCCAGCACCACCTCCCAGGCATCTGAGGGCAAAGGTGCCAACCTGCTTCCTCTTTAATGTCACCTCCAGTCTTTGGAAGCAGACGCCTTCTGGAAGCCCCTTCCCCAAGAGAGGTGTGGATGGTTCTCAACTGCTCTTCCGCCCAAGAGCAGGAGAAAGGAGAGACTGGGAAGGCACGCAGAGCACACACTCTACGGGGCACTCTCACAGCTGTGTACGAGGGGGCTTCAAAAAGTTCGTGGAAAGATTTGTATTTATTATCTTTTAATTCTGTCTTCCCACCAACTTTCTGAAGTACCCTCGTACGTGTAGGATCTCTCTCTCTCGTTCTCTCTCCCCATCCTTCCCACCAGAGCTGGTAATGTAAGAATATAACCTTTCCCGAAGTCCCCCAGTAGCATCCCCTCATAACTCGTTAGGATTATCTCTTATTCCCAGCTCCCATCACTGCTAACGGAAAAGGAATCACCAAAACTGCCTGAAATGCTTTTCAAAAAGTAAGTCACCAGCATGGATCAGAAACCAAATTTAGCAGATTGTAACTCAGTATTCTCTGAAAAAATGAGACAGAATAGAAGATACCAGCATACATTGCTCACAGGAAGCATAAGCATGATTTTGTAAAATTTGTTTTGGCTCTCTATGTGTCTGTGCACACAGTGTGTGTGTATGTGTTTGCACAGTTTGCACAGTTACATGTGTATGTGTGTACTAGGACACAATACAAAATGTATTTTTTGTGGGTACTATAAAAAATATTGAAAACTTGTAGCTTATACTGTTTGGGATGGAATCAACAACAGGCATGTAAACCCAATGACCAGCAGCTCTGCTCAAGTGTCACTTTCTTGAGGATGCGTCCCCTGAATTCCATACCCCACTCTCACCCCAGACTAGCTTTGCTCTCATTAGTGCTGCCATAGTACCTTCCAAACTCTAATGACAAATATGGGCATGTATTTGCCCACTGCCTTCCTCCCATCCAGACCTTAAGAACTGTGAGGCCAGCATTTGTGTTTACAGTGTCCCCTAGATGACGTGCCTTCTGGAGGGCAGGGCCTGGTGGGAGGTTTAGAGCTGGACAGATCCGGTTCCAAGGCCAACTTTACCGCATCTTGTCCATCTGACCCCAGGTAGATCACTACACCTCTCTAAACCTCAGCTTCTTCAACTGTAAAATGGGAGCAATCACACCCACTCTGCCTAACTTGCCTAGTAGAAAACCATCAGTGAGAACATGTGTTAAGTTACTACTTGAGTTTCCCTTCCCATTTTTTTTTTTTTTTTTTTTTGGTGGCTGGCTGGTAAGGGGATGCAAACCTTTGACGTTAGTGTTCTGAACACTGTGCTCTAACCAAATGAGCTAACTGGCCAGCCCTCCCTTCCCATTTTGATAAGCCTTGCTTCCTGACAAGTGAGGACAGTCTGATTCACATGTTCTGATTATCTATTGCTGTGTATAACCACCCTGAGCTTAGTGGCATGAAAACAGCCCATGTGGTGATGCCCATGGATTGCAGGTGTCAGAAATTGGGAAGGGTAGAGTAGGGACAGCTTTTATTTGCTGCATGATGACTTGGGCCTGAGCTGGGATGACTCAAAAGGTTGGGGGCTGGAATCTAAAGGCTTCTTCACTCATGTGTCTTATGTCTAGATCGGGATGTCATCTCTGAAATGTTGACCAAAGTACCCACATGTGGCATCTCTGTAGCTTGCTGTCTTCACAGTAGGCATCAGGGCTCTGAGTAGGTGCTACCTATCTGTGAAGTCACACAGCGTTGCTTCCGTCATGCTCTCTTTGTTGAAGCAGTCACAAGTCCACCCAGATTCAAGGGGAGGAGGCATAGACCCCACACCTCATGGGAGGAATGAAAACAATTTGGACCATTATTAAAAACCATTATTAAAAACATGGAAGGAAGGAATTCCTGAGCAGTGAATAAATGGCTGTGTGAGTGAACAAGGCCATTGCTATTGTGTTCATTTCTGCATCCCCCGTGTCCAGCATGCTCAGTACGTGTTTGTTGAATGACTAAGTGAATAGAGACCCTCTGAGGGGACAGCACAGCCTCTATTTACCCTCAGCCCAGTGTCAACCTCACTCCCACCCTAGGATCAGATGCCCAGGGCTGGGGGCAGCTGGGCTATGCAGTGAGCTGAGGAAACAGTGATCTTAGGGGTGGCTGACCCAACTCTCAAACACCAGGCAACTGACAAAAACCACCCTGAGAATGGATCCAGTGGCTGACACCGCTGGTGATTTGTTTTGGCTACTGCCATCATGGGGAAACATCTTTAAGTGACTCTAACACTATGCCCAGCTAGGAGAATAGTACATCTGTTCTGCTTGGAGCCAGGATGGGAGGCAACTTTGGGCTCTTTTCATCATTTCTAGGGTTACCTTGGGTAATAATTGCTGATCCCAGGAAAGGGGAGGGAGGCAGAGGCAAGAGCAGAAATCAGGAGAAGAGGGCATTTGGGATGAGTGAAGCCTAGTCAGGCGGCTGTCATTCACATGAAGAATGAGACAAACAATTCCCAAGCTTGAGTCATTTATGCATTTTTATCTCCGATTTTTCTTTTGCTCTGTGTACCATTTTTTACTATTATACATGTAACATTTTCTAATTGATACGCTTTACATTCTTAAGTACATTTAGCTTTGGCTAAGTGCAGGAACTGCACCAGGATGAGCTCAGAAGGATTTCCATCTTCAAAACAAGTACTTCATGGTTCACTTTCCAGAACTACTAAGGCTGGGAGAGGGGTAGCTACCCTCTGCTATGGTCATCGGACAAGTGAGCTGAAGCAGCGCAAGGATTCTCCCCCTTCTTCAGCCTTTACCCCACACATCCCCCAACCAACTGCAAGGGTAGGGGCCCTGTCACTCACACCACAGCCTGTAGAGAAAAAGGCACTGTCCATGCTCAATTACACAGACATGTCTGAGGCTGCTGCCTTTCTTGCATCCCACCCGGTTTGGTCAACAATTCAATCTCATAATTCACCTCCTCCAGGAAGTCCTTCCTGACCACAACACAGTGCGATGAAAAGAGCTTTGGCCTAGTTGTGTTAATATGAAAGTTGCAGCTCCCCAGCTCAGTCACTTACTAGCTTTGTGACTTTGGACAATTCATGTCACCTTCTAAGTTCCACTTATTAAATCTATTAAATGGGGATCCTAACAGTACTTTTCTAATGGACATTGTATTTTTATCTGTCCAGAATACTTTCTCCACTTCTTGTAACATCACCCCACATTTTTGCAGGGGAACTACTGTTTCACCACTACCCGCTCACATGACTCTGGTGCCCAGTCCTAGTACCTTGCCATTTCCTGTCCATGGATCTGGCCAATCATAGTTCCCCAGGTAGCTTGGACTAGGGTCTAGAGGCACAAAAGGTGAAATTGCCCTTGGTGTCTTTAAATGTGTTTTCATGTGAATATGGTGCTTGGCGCTGTGGCAGCCATCTCGCAATCATGACAGGATAGGTTTGAGGACAAAGAGTACCAAGCTAAGGATGGATAAGGGGAGGAAGGGAAGAGTCCCAGTGCTTGATAATATATTTTACCTATTGACTCAACCGGCTCTGCTGTTGCACTACTCCAGGCTTCTGGTTAAGCTGAGATAATAAGGCTTCCCCTTTTTAAAAAGGAAATTTAAAAATTTTAGAATGATTGTATTTTTTTTAATTGCAAAGATAGTAGAGAGAGTTCCTGTATGCCCCACATCCGGTTTCCCCTTTTATTAATACCTTATATTAATATGGTACATTTGTTACAGTTAACAAACCAATATTAATACATTATTATTTAATGAAGTCTGTACTTTATTCAGATTCCTTTGGTATTGACCTAATCTACATTTTCTGTTCCAGGATCCCATCCAGGACACCACATTACATTTAGTAGTCAGTCTCCTTAGGTTCTTCTTGGCAGTGACAGTTCCTCAGACTTTTCCTGCTTTTGATCAGCTGGACAGTTTTGAGGCATACTTGTCAGGTACACTCTCTCTCCATTGAGATCTGTCTATTTCTTGTGATTAGATTGGGGTCATGGGTTTTCTTCAAGGAGAACCACAGGGGTAAACTGCCATTCTCATCAGATCATATCAAAGGCACATAGTATCAACATGACTTACCACTGTCTGTGTAACCTTGATCACCTCGCTGAGGTAGTTTCTGCTAGAAGTATTCTCCACTACAAAGCTAATATTTTCCCTCCTTTCCATACCTCCTTGTGGAAGGAAGTCACCAAGCACAGCCCACACCAAAAGGCAGGGAGTTATGCTCTGATTCCTTGAAGGAGGAGTAGCTACATAAATTATTTGATATTCTTCTGCAAGTGAGATTTGTCTATTCTCCCCCATTTATTTATTTATTCAGTAATTTATTTATATATGTATGGACTCACAGGTATTTATTTTGTACTTTGGATTATTATGTAATACTACTTCATTTTGTCACTTAAATTGTTCTGGTTTTGGCCACTGGGAGCTCTTTTGTTGGCTCCTGTGTCTCTTTGACATAGCCCCATTAGTGTGGTTTTTTGTTTTGTTTTGTTTTTATCTTATGGGGGTACTTCAAAAAGTTCATGGACAGATTTGTATTATCTTTCAATTCTATATTACCATGAACTTTTGAAAGTACTCTTGTATTTTCTACCATTACAAGATGATCCAGGCTCATTTTGTATATTCCTCCCCCAGGATTCAGCCATTTCTCCAAATATCCTTGGTTCATTTTATAGTTGAATGGTATTAAAAAACAAGGTCTGGGTAGTAGGTATGATCATTGTTACTGTGGAGCTCCCTGTTTTTAAGCCACTTTAAATGAGGTATCTGGTTACTTGTGGCTGAAAGCTCATTAACTGATTTGTCACAAATATCTGGGTGAGTTCTGTATTCAGCGTGTCTCAGGAATAGAATGAAAACAGTATGAGTAACTGTCTTTGTAGAGTGACCTAGGATAACACTACCAGTGTCCTTTGGCTCCTGACTGGTATATATGGGATCCAGAAGTGCTCCCATGCTCCTTGGCAGGTAAGGGTAGGACGAAGGTGGCTGAGGAACACCATGCCAGGGGCCTCACTGCATGGAGAGGTGAAGGGATCTTGTATCCAAGGTCTATAGTATGGACTACCCAAGTAAAGATCAAATGGGAGTCCCAACAAGCCCTCGGGGGATCTGAAGCACCTGCAAGAGCTGAAATGGAGGCTTTGTCAGCAAGGAGATATCGTTGAATTTCTACAAAAGCAATAGCTGTGCATTTTTCATGGAGGAAGAGGCCAGAATTTAAACCAGTGATCAGTACCCAACACTGGTGATAATTTTTCTTATTTTTCTCTGAAAACTTTGTAGACTAAATTCTACCGTGTATCAGTAGATTCAAATTTCTTATAAGTTCATTTATTGATATTCTGTGAAGGGGAATTTTCTCTACCCAACTACCTGAGGTTAGGACAGTGGACAGGGCAGATGCTGAGTGGACTTGTAAACTAAATAATCCAGTTCATGAATTAAGTTAAGCAATGAAGGATGAGCTGCCCCCACGAGATGGAGTAGTGGAGGGAAATCTGAGTAGCTAGGACACATGACTTGAGACCTTGTACACAAAAGCCATGAGGTGGCTCCCTCAAGATCCAATCTGGAATTCAGCACCAGGGAGCTCAGGACAGCTCCCCAGGGTTCTACTAAGAGAAGATTTCTTCTGGCTTTAAATTGAGGTTGATCTTCCAGATCAGATCTTCTCTGCAGACCCAACCTTGTTTTCCAGCTGCTTCTGTCACACCCAAACCCCAATAACTAAAGTATAATTAATCTCTTTTCCTTCTCCCCCCTTATTGGACCCCACCCCAAATTTTATTTGTCTCCTTTGCATCAAAATTAGTATAATGTTATTGCATAATCGTTATAAGCCTGGGCTCTAGAGTCAGAAAGCCTGTGTTTAAATAAAAACTGTGTGGTTTCCTAGTTGTGTGATTCTGGACAAGTTTCCTTCTTGATTTTTCTGAGCCTTTGTTTGATAAGTTCACTTAACAAATATTTTTTGAGTTCCTCCTTATGTAAGGTACTTGTGTGGGTTTTGGGTTACACCTGTGACTCTTATGTAATCTGTATTCTCTTGGGATGAGACAGATAACACATACATACCCAAAGAAATCCAAGAAGTAAGCTCAGAATGATAAATCTTATGAAGAAAATTGAACAGGGCATTGTGGTGCAGAGTAACTCAAGGGAGCAACTTTAGCTAGGGTGGTTGGGGAGGCATCTCTGAAAAGATAAGACTAGAATGGAGATCTGAAAGAATGAAATGAAACCAACCATGTAATGAGCCAGAAGAAGAGAGTTCCAGGTAGAGGAAACAGCAAGTAAAAGGGCTCTGAGCAGGAAAGATCTTGTCATGTGTATTAGTTTCCTAGGGCTGCCAGACAAATTGGCATAAGAGGAGTGGCTTAAAACAAGAGAAGTTTATTCTCTTACTGCTTTAGAGGCTAGAAGTCTGAAAGCAAGGTGGCACTAGGGCCGTGCTCCTATTAAGACTCTAGGGAAGAAGCCTCCCTTGTCTCTTCCTAATTTCTGGTGTTTGCTGGTGATCCTTGGTGTTCCTTGGCTTGTAGTTGTATTACTCCAATTACTCTGCGTCTGTCTTTACATGGCCTTATTCCCTGTGAAAGTCTCCTCTGTGTCTCTGTGTCTCAATCTCTCTCCATTTTTTTCTCAAGGTACCAGTCATTGGATTTAGGCCCACCCTAATGCAATATGACCTGATCTTAACTAATCACATCTGCAAAGACCCTATTTCCAAATAAGGTCCCATTCTGAGGTTTTGAGTGGACGTGAATTTTGGGGGGTCACTAGCCAACATGCCGGCTTATGGTTGAAGCATCATGAGCTAGAGAGAGAGGAGGGGAGGGGCCACATCATGTAGGGCATTGTAGGGTTTATGTAAAGAATTTGGATTCATTTTAAGTGCAAGAGGATGTCACCGAAGAGTTTAAGCAAGGGAGTGCTTTATGTTTTTAAGAGATCACTTGGTAATGTATAGAAAATGAACTGTAGGAACAAGAATGTATCAAAGAGACCGATTGGGAAAAAAATTCTGTTACCCAAACAAGAGGTTACTGGTGGACTAAAGTGTCGATTGGTAGAGAACATGGTGGTTAAATCTGAGGTATGTTTTGGATGTAGAATTGAGGAACTTCTCAAGTACTGGATGTAGGTGGTGAGGGGGAGGGAGAAATAATAATCTCTGGGTGGATGGTGGTGCCTTTACTAAGAAGGGGAACACTAGTGATGAACGAGGTAAGGTATGGAAAAATAAAGAGTTACACTTTAGACATACTTAGTCCATTGCCAACTACTGCCCTTTGCCACTGGCAATGAACAGCTCAGTTAGGCAGGAGAGAGACCTGGCAGGCTTAGAGTGGGAGAAACTCAGCAAGCCGCTTGCAATTAATATGGATAAAAGGGTTGTTCTGGATCACATTCAGGGATAACAGTCACTCCCTGGAGTGGAAAGGGGGCATCCTGGGCTTCACTGGCATCTGCCAGCTTGGAAAGAGCTGAGTAAGGGACAGCTGGGGTTGGGATGGGGATAGGGAGCACAAAGCTGTAAGTTTGGGGTTCTGCTTTCTGTTTGGCACCTGACTGTGTGACATTGGAGATCACTCCTTTCTGGACCTCAATATCCTCATCTATAAAATGGAAATAACAAGCCGAGCCCGTGGCGCACTCGGGAGAGTGCGGCGCTGGGAGCGTGGCGGTGCGTCCGCCGCGGGTTCGGATCCTATATAGGAATGGCCGGTGCACTCACTGGCTGAGTGCCGGTCATGAAAAAAGACAACAACAAAAAAAAAAAAAAAGAAAGAAAAAAGAAAAAGAAAGAAAGAAAGAAAAGGAAATAATAATACCTTCCAGCTAGGGCTATGGGAAATAGAGATAACAAACGTAAATCACTTAGCATGGTGTTTGGGCCAGAATAGGGTGCTTTGCTATTGTTATTGCTGAAAATCCCAGAGAAGAGGATAGTGCAGAGGGGCAGTACAGTATGATGGATAAGAGCACAGACTCCACAGCCAGGCTACTGGGTTCAAATCCTAGCATACACACCCGTCCCCAACATTACTAAGCTATGTAACCTTGAGCAAGTTACTTAACTGCTCTGGGCCTCTGTTTCTTTGTCTGTAAAATGGGGATACTAATAACACCTACCCCATATAATGTTGCAAGTATAAAATGAGTTAATACATGTAAAGCACAGAGCACATAGGTTCCTCAAACACACTAGCAGTCATTTATTATAAAAACTGACAATGGGAGATGTCCCAGACCCTAGTTGGTGCCCCCCTGCCCCCAATATTTCCTGACTTAGTTCCCTCTCATTCATTTCTTGTCCATTTACAGGATCTGTAGACTAAGAGTTTGAGGTCCAGACACTAAGAACTGGGGAGAAAGGGATATATAGCACAATGACTGTAATCACTAATGTATTCACCCCTTGTCACAGTCAGGCACATTGCGAAGCATTTTACATCACTCATGTAAGCCTCCCAAGGGCACTCTGAGGTGAGTTCTTTTATTATAATTTCCATTTCACAGATGAAGAAATGATTTTTAGAGTGCATAATCGATCGATCAGCAAACAATTCCTCAGCACCTGCTAAGGGCAGACAGGGAGCTAGACTTCATGGAAAGCAGCCCTTATGTCCTTTATGAAGCGTAGTGTGGACCCGCCTTCAAGAAGCTTTTCCTAGTGAAGAAAAACGTTCATTCATTTATTCATTGCACCACCACTAGCCCCTTTTCTGTGCCAGGAGCGGAACTAAAGATTTCTAACTGGTTCATGCCGTCTGAATGGCGCTGTCTTAGAGATAGGAGTGGTCCCTATGAGGATACGGGGCACACGCTTCAAGAATTTACAAATCTACAGGAGGGGGAAAAAAAAAAAAAAACCTCCGCAAAAGGTAAGCAGGAGAACGTGAAAAGGTGACAAGGAGATGGGAAGTTCGGGGTGAGACAGGAGCGACCCAAGTCCAGGTGCGCAAATCCCTTTCTCGCAGCTCTAGACCTCAGTCCTGCATGTGTCAATGGCGGGGCTGAAGTTTCTGCCGGTGAGAACACGATAGGATTCCAGGATTGTGTCGGGAAGCCGGCGGCTCGCTGACTCCTCCCCCGCTGCCCCATGGAGCTGCTCCCAGCAGGAGAAAGAAGGAAGGGACCAAAAGCCTAGGGCGCCAGATACCACCGTTCCCTTTAGCAGTGGATACGCCCCAGCACACCCTGCACACCCCACCTGACCCCGGGGGTGCAAGGTGCGGTGCCAAGAGCTGGTGGAGAAGCGCTGGTGCTGGGCTGCGGCAACCGGAATCAGCGGGAGAGAACGCTCTAACTCCAGCAAAGCAGCGGGCCCGAGGTGGCCGCAGAAAGCGGAGCGAAAGAAAGGCTGCCGAGGCGGAGATCCGATGCCACACCGCGCGCTTCCTTCCCCCGCCATCCGAGTCCCGGAGTCCTCGGAGCCCGGCGAACCTGGGGAGCGGAGCTAAGACCCCAGAGGGCTCAGGCAGTCTATCCTACAGGAGGCGGCCGCCGGAGCTCAAACCTCCAGTCCAGAACGCGCTCCTGCAGTAAACCCCGCCCGGCAGACATCGCGCCAGCTCAGGCTAAAAGTAGCCCTGGAAACGGAGCAGCACGCGCCAGTTTGCTCCAGCTCCTGGAGCGTCCCGCGCGGCGGCAGTAGGACCCTGCATTGACTGGAGAAACAATTCGGACGGAGACAGCTGCGGGACCCCCGGCTCCCAGCACGGAGAGCATCCCCACCTCCCCAAGCGCACGTTTGCAGCCCGGGGTAATTCCCCAACTCGTGCAGCTGGGGCAGGAGAGAATGGAGAACCCCACCGGGTCTTCCGAGCGCGCCAACGCGTCCGGCCTGGGCACCATGCCCCGGCCTCCGCTGGCTGTGCAGGCGGTGACTCTGACCCTGGTGCCCCTCGTGTGCGCCGTGGGTGTGGCGGGTAACGCCATGGTGGTCCTGGAGCTGCCACATGGTCACACCCACCAACTGTTACCTGCTGAGCCTGGCCGCTGCGGACTTGCTGGTGTTCCTGGAGGCCGGAGTGCCCACTGTGGCCTAGGCGGCGTCCGCCCGAGTTTGGGTCTTTGGCCACGCAGGCTGCCTGGGCATCACCTACCTGCAGTACGTGGGCATCAACGCCTCCACGGGCTCCATCACGGCGTTCGCCGTGGAGCGCTACCTCGCCATCTGCCACCTGCTGCGCGCCCAGGCGCTGTGCACCGTGGCGCGGGCCAAGCGCATCGCGGCGCTGGTGTGGCTGGGCACTGGAGCCTACTGCGTGCTCTGGCTCTTCCTGGTGGACACTCGCGAGGCCGCGTATGCCGACGGCGTGCAGATGGAATGCGGCTACCGCACGTCGCGCACTCTCTACCTGCCGGTCTCCTTCCTGGACTTCGCGCTCTTCTACGCGCTGCCTTTGGGCCTCTCCACTTTTCTCTACACGCTCATCGCGCGCGTCCTCTTCGTCCGCCCGCTGCCTCCAGGCCATTCCCAGCGCCCGGGATCTGCGCTCCAGGGCGGTCCTGCCGGCCAAGCGAGCTTCCCCTCCAAGGGCAGGAAGGGAGCCTGCAACTCTCGAAAGCAGGTAGGGACCTCCGTCCACGCCCGGACCCTTGTACCGAGCCAGCAGAATGGTCAGTGAAAACTTGTGCGCTTATGGAGTCAAAGGCCTCAAGTTCAAATCCCTGTTGTGCTACTTACTAGATTTGCGTTTGGGGAGGCATTGTTTCTGCCTTTCTGAACCTCAGTTTCCTCTTCTTTTATATGGGGTAGAGTCAATGCCTACAGCATTGGAGTGTCCAGAGAAGTGAGATAATTCATGTTAAGTCTTTAGCCCACTGAATGTCACAATTAATGCTGGTTGTTATTACTAAACTTCCACAACTAGCGTACTTGGGCAACTATTATTCTCTTTCTTCTACTGATGGAGAAACTGAGGCTCAGAGAGGCGAAGTGACTTTCCCAGGGCCATAGTGTTTCATCTGACACTAAAGCTGCCTCAACGGACCTGGAGATTCTGAAAATCCAAGAGGATGGATGGGTTTTAGTGAGGTTGGGAGAGATCTAGCATTTACTGGACGCTTACTGTGTGCCTGGTTCTGTGATCCTTCCTGATATTACCCCTGTTGGGCAGTTTAATGTCTGTTTTTATGGACAAGGAAACAGGCTCAAAGGAAACAAGGAAGGGATGAAGGTGAACCAGGAAACTGGGTGCGCACCCACGTGCCCAGGACTCCTTATGTCTCGCACCCCCACTCCAGCAGCGTGGCCACCCAGGCGTTCTCCGGGAATGCAGGTGGGAGGGGAGATCCCTGGGCACAACTGGCCTTTATCCTCAGCCTCCCGCCCCCACCCTCAACTTGCAGGGGAGCGGGGAGGACACCTCATCCGGGCTCAGTCACTCCCTGAGCCAGTCGAGGACCATCTGTGCCATTTCCCTGCCTCCCGGGGTAGGCGCACTCTAGGGGGCTCCTTCTAGCCGCCTCGAACAGCCCATCTGGTCTGCCTTGCTGCAGGCACCTCAGCTCAAGACGGTTTTTAGGCGGGAGAGGGCGGGGTACCGACTGAGCAGTTTTGAAATGTTCATCTCTGGCTGCTGGCCCACCACTACCTTGATTTCCTTCTCTGTAAAATGAATGGTAGTAAAAATTATGAATCCAACATATAGTAAGTATTCAATATATGGTACCTATTATTATTGTGTTTTGTTGGAGCATTCATGCATTTTTTTATAAGGGGGGTTATCTGTAGACTGAACATTCTTTGATACCTAAGAGAGTCCTTGCAGAATGCAGCCTACAATTACAACTGGGAAGAGGCATTAAATAAAAGCAAAATGTTAACATTTACTGGGTATTTTTTATGTGCCAGGTACTGGTCTAAGCACTTTACTCAAATGAACATTTTGAATTTGTACAACTCTATGATGCATGTACTGTTATCATCCTAGTTTGACAGATGAGGAAAATAAGGCACAGAGGGGCTGCCCGAAGTTACAGAGCTGGTAAGTGGCAGAGCTCGACCTAGCTCCAGAGCCCACATACTCCTACCCAGTATTTATCACCCGAGTGAGCCTATAATAGAATGGAATTGAATCTAAATTTGGTAAAATCAGGAGTCAAGACTGATTAGGGAATTCTGAGATTTTGGGGTTCCTGGAGAATATTATAGCACAGAAATTTATTGGCTCAGTCTGGGCCAGGCCTCTTTAGAGAGATCATTCATAGGAACTAAACCCATGGACGCAGCCACATGCTGCAACAGTCCAGGTTAGCTTCCTTCCCGATGAGAAAGTTGGCTTTCCCACGTTCCTCAGAGCTGATTGAATGTGTCCAGGGTTTTCTGGGCAGAATCAGTGCTGGGACTATTTGAGCAATTTAAGTTCTAGTAAGTGAACTTCTGCTACCCAAGGTTTGGTCTCTTAGGGAGCCAGTGAGGACGGGGCACCCTGCTGCCCTCTCCAGTAGTAGAGATGTCCCTGCATCACCTTGACAGAAGCCCCCTTGTGGCACTTTCATTACAGAATTTAGAAACCATGTATCTTTTGAAACACCTTCCAGCGTGCACCACCTCTGGGAAGCTTTATGCAGTCCAGAGCTGTCAGGGATGTGATGGGGGAGATCTGAAGAGTTAGGAAGGTGAAGAGGGGGTGGGGTAAAAGGCACTACAGGCAGTCCTGGACAAAGGCGGGCAGGAGAGTCAGGATGGAAGAAGTAAGATGAAGGAAAGTACCAGAAGTGAGCATGTGGCTGGGAGTGTTGTTGGGAGAGGCTGGAGAAAGAGGCCTGTCCAGGGCTGAACAGTTGGTTAGTGGTGGGACCAGGATTCTAGCCCAGCTGTGCCCTGCTCTGAACCCCACGCAGTAGTAACAGTAGTAGAAGTAGAGGTGGTGGTGGCTGTAGCAGCAGCTGCAGCAGGAGTCACACATGTAGCGTTGATCCCATGCCTAGCACCGTTCTAAGTGTTTTACCTTCACCCACTCCTTTAAGCCTCACATCCACCTGAGACAAAGGCAGCGCTATGTCTCCATCTTACGGAGGAAGGGCCCAAGGCCCAGGGGGCTAATGAATTTGCTTCTAGGAAGTGGTGGCCCATCCAAGGGCTTTGGGGGCGGATTGGAGCAGGGGAGGCTTCCCAGTAAGAATGACTTGAGCAGGGAATGGGAAGGTGCGTACAAGTTTCTTAGGTGGGGATGGAGTTGAAGGGAGGGCACGCGTGAGGCATAGCGTGCTCTTTTGGCTTCCTCCTTTTGAAAGCTTGCAGAGAGACCTGGAGCTCAGGTTTCTCCGTTGGCACCCATGCATTACTGTTTTCCTGTCTTACCTGGAAGGTCACCAAGATGCTGGCTGTGGTGGTGGTCCTTTTTGCTCTGCTGTGGATGCCCTACCACCCCTGGTGGTGATGAATTCCTTCCTGAGCACGCCCTACCTCAACCTCAGCTTTCTTCTCTTCTGCCACCTTTGCATCTACCTGAACAGTGCCATCAACCCTATCATCTATGACCTCATGTCCCAGTGCTTCTGGGAGGTCTTCCATGGGCTGTTTTAGTGCCAGCTGGCCCAGCCCAAGCTCCCACCCCAGGAGGACACCTCCATTTACTACAGTGTCATCAAAGAGTGTTTGCAGCACAGGTTGGGCTCTTAGAAGGAAGCGATGAGCATGCTGTCCAGACAGGAATGGGATCCTGGCACCTCTGGGCAAGGTCTACCACCTTATACCTATGGTAATGAAGGGGTCTCTGTGCTCTGGGGGAGGCATTGCTGGTGGAGGAGGGAGTGGTGTTCAGGGCTGCCTGGTAGAGGTGAACAAGTTGTGCACTGCACAATCCTAGGAATCACCATTCACATCACAGACAGCAGAGTAAATATAAATAATACATATTTTAATAAATATATGAATCTAAGAGGGGGCATCTTTTTATAAATTACATAAAAGCACTATATGGCCTAATGGCAGACTGGGTGGGTAAACATTTGTGGAGACTGAGTAAGGTGGGAAGAGCTGCCAAGGATCTCCTGGAAATCTGTAGGCCCTCTTCCTGGGAATTTAAGGGGCCCCTTTTTGCCAGGATGAACACCAAATGTTGCCTCCCCCTGAATGATGACACATGCTGCTTCTATGTAACAGCTGGCTCAGTGTCCAGTGGTGATACAGGAGGCTTCCCCAGTGGTTACTGTGGAGGTGCAAAGAGCAGCAAAACTTTGTGGCCACTCTTACTGCCCAGAGCACAGAGGGCAAAGCCAGAAACCTAGCTGGTCTGTGGAACACACCCTTCAAAAGTGGCACCTTTAAAAATTTTTAAACCTAATATGCAGACATGACTTGCTACACTATAATGAAAAGCTGTGCATATTAGTCAGGATGGGGTAGGTTTTGGTGCAATAACAAATGACTCCAAACATTAGTGAGTTATACACAAAAGTTTATTTCTTTCTCATAGAACATCATATTTGGAGTGCAGCTCTTTTCCATGTTGTGACCCAGAGATCCAGGCTACTTTAGTCTTGTGATACCAGCTTCTTCAAGATGTGCTCCTATGATCCTCATAGCAGAGGAAGGGAGTCTGAACAGGTCTCAACTGGCGATTGAATGCTTCAACCAATAAGTGACAGATGGCACTTCAGCCTGCAACCAATAATCTGGCCATCTAGTTACAAAGCAGCAGAGCAACCTGTGATCACAAAAGGTAACAAGAACTGGATCTGGGTGAACACTAGAATTCTGTACCAGACAGTATGGATGCAAGATCAGAGAACAGAGGTAGGCAAATGGTACCTTTTATCTGTTTGCCCCTTCCAACCAGTGGTGTGGCAGGCCCTCCTTGCTAAGCCCACTCCTCCAGTATTAGCATCTAGCCATAATCCTAGGTAAACAGCTAAAAATAAGGTTTAGCCCTTTCTTGAAGCTGTGAGACTCCTCAGAAACCACCCATGTTTCAAAGGATATTGAGAATCACCCAAAGATGATGGGAGCTGTCCAGCCGAGTTGAGCACTGAATCTCTGCCCAGGAGAGAGGTGGAAGGGCTGAGGTTGAGAGCATTTGGCTTGGGATGCTGTTGACTCCCACCTTTGTCTCATTGCTTTGGGTCCCTGGACACTTCAGGAGCAGCCTTGATGCCTATAGAGAGTCAATATTGAGAAAGATTCAGGGGCAATCTGGTAGGATAGGCAGCATGAGATTGTAAAAAGTAAAAGACTAAGAAGTCTGGAGCCCCAGATCTGAGTCCCAGCTCCACCATCCACCCACAGTGTGATCTTGGACATGTCAACCAAGACCTTTCAGCCTCAGTTTCCCCATTATTTCTAACCTTAATGTTCTGTGATTTAGAGTGTTCTTTCTGGTGAAGCTGATACCCCTTTGTAAATGTCAAAGACCCAAAGACTAACTTTAACAGTTAACCCCATGTGGCCTTGCCCTATTGAGAGGCTCCCCAGACAGAATTTCCTGGGGTTGTCAGTGAGCCTTCATCTTCCCCTCTGCCTCTTGCCAGCTCTGTCTTTCCATTGGCTGATTCCATCATGTTGCCATGGTGATGGGAGAGAGCATCAGCCTTTTCAAGGTCTCTCTGGCCTTGAGAGGAACCGTGCATTCAGAGGTCCTGCCCTTAGACTCTCACGTGTGTTCATTCTCCCACAAAGACTCAGTCTTAATTGACTTTGGTGAAGAGGTGGAGCCTGAAGCCCAGGTGTTCAGAATGGAGCAGGGATGTGAATACGAAGGACCTTGTCATATCCTCTCAGCCTCAGCACATTTGGAGTCTGTCCTCTGTGTAGCAAGAGATGCCTCTGGCTGACCTCATGAGGAGAGAGACTTTTGATTATTGGCTTCTTCAAAAACAGGCCTGATTCCCAGATGTTTCTGAAGATATATATATATATATATATATATATATATATAAGGACACAGCCTTCATCCCTCCAATTTGGTGACATGTAAAGGCCAGGTGACTCCCTGAGGTTTCAGCAATCCCTCTGAGTCCCTGAATTCATTCCATACCATTGCTAAGGGACTTTCCAGCATCCCTGAATATCCCCAGGGGCAGAGATCTCAGTAGAATTCAAGACCATGTGCAAAGCTGTCCAGGCACCTATCTGTCTCCTCGAATCCATTCTCCATATCCTATTCCTTCACTATGGAGGGTGGTAAATAACCTTATTGGGTATGGAGAGGAGGGAGGACAGGTGCACAAAAGAGCTTTCAGTGAGATTCCAGGGGCCTCTCTGTTGAGCCCCCCTGGCCAATTCTTCATGTGCTCAGTCATGAGCAAGCCTGGGTTAGATGGAGAGCAGAGCTGAGCTGACCCCTGGGAGGCCTTCCCTGACCGCCTTGCCCCTCAGTGATTAATTCTGCCCTCCCTACTTCCATGTCATGGGTGACAATTCTCCTGAGCATGTGGCTCAGGTGTTCTGAGCGACTGCATGTGTCCTTCCTCCCTTCCTTCCCTGCTAGACTGGGAGCTCCTGATGGCAGGGAACCTCTTGGTGTCATCTTTGTAGTGCCTGCAATGCCCAGCAGGCTGCCCTCTAGGTAGCAGGGCCACAATAAAGGCATGACGATAATAGTGAACTTGTCTACCAGGAACATGGAAATGTCCACAGCCAGCGAGAGTGCAGACAGGGAGGCATCGGACCAGGAACACACTGGGAAGTTCCTGCAATTCCCCTGGCCTTGGTTCACATCGATAGAGAATGTCATGACTGGATAAGGAAAATGTGGTACATATACTCAATGGAATCTACTCTGCCATAAAAAAAGAATGAAATTTTACCATTTGCAACAACATGGAAGAATTTAGAGAAAATTATGTTAAGTGAAATAAGCCAGGCACAGAAAGAGAAATACTGCATGTCCTCACTCATAAGTGAGAGCTAAAATAAAGAAAGAAGAGAAAGAAAGGAAGAAAAAAGAAAGAAAGAATCACAATAATACTTTGAACTTTCAAAAAAACCCCAACTGTGGTTATTAGAGATGGGGAGGGGGAGGGGGGACGTTAGCGAGAAACTAGTCAAGGGTCACAAAGATCGACTATGTTTTGTAAACATGAGTATATTAACTATCCTGATTTGATCACCACGTATTGTACACATGTATTGATATTCAATTCTGTACCCCACAAATATATACAATCAATTATCTTTCAATAAAAAGTAAATAAAAATTAAAATTTAAAATGTCATGAATAAAAAGGGTGAATAAACCCTGGGGAAGGACTGGGGCCGCACAGAAGCTCGGACAGGCCCTGGACAGCGGGGCCTGGGGAGGGGGCGAGGCTGCCTAGAGGGAGCTCCTCCCCAGCTCCAGGCACTCGTTGCCATGGGAAACGCAGGCTCAGTGTAGCCTGGTCTTTACTTTCCAAAGAAGCCAGAAACTGGATTTTGATGCACAACTTCTGTTAAAAATATTGACTCTATTAAAAGGAAGTGAAGGTACAGAACAAATAAAACAGGTTTGTGTTTGCCAGTCTGTAAACTCTGCTGAACAATCAGGCTCTGGAGCAACCACTGTGCCTCTGGGGTCTCAGTCACAACACAGTCAACCTGGTGGGGCTCAAGGTACCCCAGAGCCAGTGCAGAAGATCTGAGTTCAAACTCCCCATGAACTTCTTTAAGTCCTTATTTTCTAGGGGAAAAAATAAAATAAAATTCTTGCCCTGCCAGTTTTTATTAGACTGTTGTGGATCCAGTAAGGAACCTTGAAAAGTCTCATGTGTTATACAACAAAGACGGTAGTAATCATTGATGATGATGGCTGACACCGTGTGTCCAGTACTGTGCTGATTCCTTTACACCATCTTCTCACATCCTCCTCACAGCCTGAAAAGACAGGTACTATCTGCATTGGCATTTTATAGGTGATGAAATTAGACTCAGAGGCATTAAGTGACTCCCTTAATGTCACACACAAGTAAACAGGTGGAGTCAGGACTGGAATTCCAAGTCTCTGATTCTAGAACCTGGATTCCAGACACCATCATGTACTCTTTTTTTCCTATATAGTAGCATTTGAAGCTGTGGAGCCCTTTCAGAATGAAAGGATATGTGTAAACCTAGTAGATAAATCAAAGTGGAGATGCTCTTGTCGAAGGAGGATGAGGAGGTGGGGCCCTGACCCTACACTTCCCTGCTGTAGGGGACATCGTGATTACTTCCCCAGCATCCATCCTTCCTTTCCTGTTGTACCACAGCCAGGCTATGCTAATTGGGTAGAACTGATCCATCCCAGCACCAGGGACTGGGCTTGATTGGTCTTAACTGATGTGGCCAATCTCATCTCCTTGACTCACTGATCAGGGCAATGCCAAGGGCTTAATCGAGCTAAGTCAAGAGCGCAAGGAATTCCCTCAACCCCACGATTGGCTCCAGACTTTTGTTTGCTGTCTGTTGAATCAACATGCTTTTTCTTTTTCTCCCAGAGGAGAGTTAGGACACAGGTAGCCCTGGATGTTTCTGCAAACCATCTTACAACCTTAAGAAACACCAGGTTGAGTATGAAGCCAAAACATAAAGAGGGAAGGGTCCAGAGAATCCAAAAGAATCAGAACCAGACCTGGCTTGGGACCTATGCCCAAAGTCCCTGTACTGGTTTGATACTTTTGCCTGTAAGTGACAGAATACCCAGCTAAAACTGACATAAACAATAAAGCATTATATTATCTCACTTAAACAGTCTGGGAGCAGGCAATTCCAGGACTGGCTCAGTGGCTCAATGATATCATCAATGATCTAGGCACATTCATTTTTCTACTTTTCTGTGGGTCAGTAGTGTCTCTCCTAATGATCACAAGACAGCTACAGCAGCTTCTTGCATCACAGCCTTACGTGACATGTGCAAACAGAAAAAGAAGGTAAAAGGATTCTCATCCCACAATTCTTTTCTCAGCCAAGAAGAATACCTTTCTCAGAAGCCCCTCAGACTCCCCCTTACTTCTCATTGGCCAGAACCCCTTAAACCAATCACTCCCAAAGGGAAGAAGAGTCATCATGATTGTCATAACCAGTCATGGCTTATTTTCTGTGGCTGCAGAGGGACCCACCTTCCCTGGACACACTGCAGCCCAAACAAATCAGGGATCTTTAAATGAGGGAAAGAGGGGAGGATAGCTGTTGGGTCAGCAACCCACTGTGTTTGTCCACCTGCCCTATTGCTGAGAGTTTTTGGTTCCATGAACCAGTAAGTCTCCTTTATTGTCCAAACCCAGCTGAGCTGGGTTTTTTCTTATAACTGGAAGCTTTTTAGTGGATATCCTCCCCGAGGCACCTCCATGGAACTTTAGAGCTGAACCACGCACAGTGGACAACCTCTGCTGTGAAAGATGGCTATCAACATGCAGAGCTAGATCTGGGGCTTTGGGAGCCTGGGGAAGGCCTGGGCTTCAGAGCTGCCAAAGCTCAGCGTCAGCCACCACTACTATTAGTACCCACTCTCTGCCAACTGACATAGTCCACGTCTGGCTGCTCTCTGCACGGGTCCCAACATCTCAATGCACTGGTTTAGGTCACTTGAGAGGTTTCCACCCCATTTACCTCCTAGACCTCAGTCCTAAAATTCCACCCTTAGTTCATGGCCACCCTTTCCCAACATCTGGCTCCCACTTTGAGGAAGGCTTGAAGTATAGGTTGTGACTTGTTGGGGTTCTTTGTTTGCTACAACAGAAAGTAAACTAAATCAAAAAAGCCAACTAAAATCAAAAAGCCAACTAAAAATCAAAAGCCAACTAAAAAATCAAAAAGCCAACTAAATCAAAAAGGAATTTATTGGAGTTGGAAAGAACCAGAACCAGGATCACCCTGAAGACCCATGTAGCTGGAACTAATGGGCAGTTTCCTCACGGCATCCGTATCAGAATGAATCAGCTCCATATTCTGACTGGTGTTCAGATTTAAATCCATGACATGCTCGGTTCGGATCATGTGCCTGCACCCCGGCCAGGAATACAGTGGGCAACTTGGACCACCGTTCGGTGCTGCACCGACGGTCGTATAGGTCGGGCACTACTCAATCCCAGCGAGCACCAGTCAGCACAGTCTAAATGGATGGATCTTCTGGAATTGGGCAGTGCACAGCCTGTGAGCGTAAATGTGGCAGACGTGAGTGGGTGTGGGGTAATTTTGCAAAGGAAAATGGAAGTGTTTGTTAGAAAAAGGAGGTATGGGTATCAGGAGGACCAAAACAACAGATGTCCGCCACAAATAAATTGGCCCAAGTTAACAGCCGCGGGAGAATTGCCATTATTTGTTGTATCAGCAAGATTTAGGACTTCCTGGGCCTTCTCCGCCCTTGCTGTCAGCCAGGCGTTCTTTACTTTGCAGCCACAGACACTGAGCCTTCCTTGACAGGACCACAGAATTCATCCTCCGAGACTGACAGCGGCTGGCCCATGCTCGTGCTGCCACCTAGAGGCCATCATGGAAACGGCACATCCGATGTCAGCTTGCCAGTCTGCCTTTCTGTTTACTCTCTCCCTCCCCGCCGGCCTCCCTCCCTCCAGGCCTCGCCTCTCCTGCCCTGCCCTAGTGCCTGGGCTCCTCATTATTCCGGTCTGGTATCAAACCCCACCCTCACTTTCCTGTGGCCTGGAATTCCTATCCTTGATCACTATTTGGCCATCTGTATCAGTTATCCTTTGCCGTGTAATGTACCACTACCACCTTAGTGGTGTAAAGTAACGTCATTTATTATTATCACCGTTCATGGTTCTGAAGGGTGGTTTAGAGATGATTCACGCTCAGGGTCTTTCATGCAGTTGAATCCAAAAGCTGAACTTTGAAAAATACTAACAAAATGTAAAAGTTTCTGGCTATAAAAATGAAGGAATTAAAGGCAGAGAAGACCCTCCCACAACCCTCCCCCCAAATTTAGGAATGGAAAATGGAACTTAAGCACAGATTCAGTAGAGAATATCAAAACTTTCAAAAATAATACCATATGCAATTTTGTGCCAGTTAATTTGAAAGTTTAGCTGAAATGGACAAGGTCCTACAAAAATGTAACGTAAAGCAATTTATGAATAATAGAAATTCTGAACATAGCTACAACAGAACAAAAACACAACCACAAAATGACAACAAAAAATCACTAGTGCCAGAAAATTTTACAAGTGAGTTCTAAGAAGAGAAAATTAATCTTAGAAAAACTCCTCCAAGGAAAAGAAAAAAGAGAATGTTCGCCAATTCATTTTATAAGGCTTTACAACCACAATACTGAATTCAGGCAAAGAAAGGAATATGTATTTCTTACATATAATATGTCAGTAATAAATATAGATATAAAAATCCTGGATAAAAATTAGACATATAAATCCAGAAATGTACAAAAAGGTATATATGGTAAATCCTGAGTTTAATTATGCTTAGAGTTACTCTTCTGGTTAAAATTTTAAAAATCTGTGAATGTATTTTCCCATCTATGGACAAATGGGTAAAAAACATAATGTCGTCTTAAAAGATGCAAAAGAATATACCATTTTATAAAATTCAACATTCTTTCATGGTAATAGCAACAAAACACCTCTTAGCCAGTAATAAAAGAAAATTCTTTAACCGAATAAAGCGTATCTACCAAAACTATACATCAAGCATTATATATAAAAATAGCACTTTAGGGCTGACCCCGTGGCTCACTCAGGAGAGTGTGGTGCTGTCAGCGCTGAGGCCGCAGGTTCGGATCCTGTACAGGGATGGCTGGTTCGCTCACTGGCTGAGCGTGGTGCAGACAGCACCAAGCCAAGGGTTAAGATCCCCTTACCAGTCAAAAAATAAATAAATAAATAAAAAATAGCATTTTATAGACAGTATCACTAAGGTTAAGAACTAGTCCATGATGCCTACTGTATGGTTTCTATTCTTATAACTGGAGGTCCTAACCAGCTCAGTTAAACAAGTAAAGTTTAAGTATTAGATAGTACTGAAATGCACATAGAAGGTTCATCTTAATAGAAAATCCAAGAAAATCTATAGAGAACTATAAGAACAATAAGAGAATTCAGCAAGTTGCTGGAATAAAGCATTTTCATTAACCAACAACAAACATTTGGAAAATGTAACTTTTTAAATTACCATATACAATACTGGCAATAATATTAAGGTAATAGAAATAAATATTATTAAATCAGGTTAAGGCAAAAAAATGGTGAAATATTTTTAAAAATTAAAAAAATATATATTAAGACCTAAATAAGTGAGCAATTATGTCATGTTCATGGATGGGAAGATGCAACTGTTATGAGGATGGTAATTCTCCTCAAATCAATCTATTATATTTAATGAAATTTGCCTCAAAATCCCTACAAAGTTTTCCTTCTTTTCCTCTTTCTTTTCCTCCTCCTTCTTTCTATCTAGTTCAAAACTTGACAAGTTGAGCATAACATTCAAATGGAAGAGCAAAAAAAAAAAAAAAAAATCCAAATCAAATTAAAGAATAACAAGTCTCCTTTTGATATGAAGTCTTATTTTAAAGCTATAGTAATTAGCACAGCGTGTCATCTGCCCCGGGCAGGCTAGACCAGCAGAACAAAACAAGGAAACCAGAAATAGATCTATGGAAATGAAATATAAGACAGTGGCATAAAAAGAATGGGAGACTGATTGTTGGGTATATTTTACTGAAACATAAGCTGGACTATCCTAACTAATTCATCATCTCTAGGGACCATTCCCTGCCCTTAGCTGATCAGGTTTGAGCCCTGGAATTGGGTGCCTGGGAAGCTACAGAACTCAAACGCCCGCCCTCTCTAACACTTTCTTTGTTTTGTTCCTCATTCTTGCAATATTTTCCCCTCTTTTTTCCAAACCATTCATTCAACAAATGTTTATCGATATAGTGGGATCAGCCTGAGATTCGCTATCTCTGCAGTAGATTCAGTGTGTGAATTTCTACCCTTCCAAGACGCAGTTATGTCATATTGGCCAAATAACTCTGAAGAGAGATGTCCAGACACATATAAAAATAAATAAGAAGTCATAATTTTATTCTAATAGAGCTGTCAGCAGGGTTGTTGGATAGTGTAATGTCTCCCAAAAGATGTTGACATCTTAACCCTCGGTGCCTGTGAATATGACCTTATTTGGAAATAGGTCTTTGTAGATGATCAAGTTTAAGATGTGGTCGTTAGGGTGGGCTCTAATCCAATATGACTGTGTCCTTACTGACAAAAAAGGGGAGGGAGGGGCAAGCAATTTGGGTATAGAGACAGACACATGCAGAGGAGAGATGATGTGAAGACATGAGGGACATCACTACAAGCCAAGGCGTGCCTGAGGCTATCAGAAGCTAGGACAGAGAGGAACAGCTCTCCCTCACAGGCTGTAGAAAGAACCAACCCTGCTGACACCTTGATTTCAGACTTCTGGACTTCGGAATTGTGAGGCAGTAGGTTTCTGTTGTTTAAGTCACCCAAATAGTGGCCCTTGTTACAGCAGCCCTAGCAAACTAATACACATGGCAAGACGGAAGAAGGAATGATTTCAGGACAGGCAGAAATTGCTTAAACACTAAGGTAAATTTTAAAAAGAAAATACTTAACATCAAAAATAAAATTTACCTATAAGTAATAAATATTTAATATTTTTATTCCAGCCTTTTCTTCAGTGCTTATTTCAGTGATGATCTGTGTGCATTTTATTTCCTCTTTTTACACACATACAGACATACACACACGCATTTGAAATTCAAGTTCAATTAATAGGCTAAGAATGCCTTTATATTCCTCTTTCATTTTGTGTCTCTTTCATACACAAACCGGAAAAACCATTCATTTTACTTCTTCGTAGGAAAATAACATAGATCCACAAGTGAAAGTCCCTTTTTTTCCTAAACAATCTCATATCCCATGGATTGCCATTGTTAAGTTTTGGAGCATATCTTTTCTAAATTTTATATGAATTTACACAATCATATCTATATCTGTTTAAATGTACATATCTTTATCTAAACATATATATATATACATGATAGAATTATGCTTTATGTATTTGTTTGCCGCTTGTTTATTTCATTTAACAGTATATTATAGGCATTTTTTATTACAACATACAGATAACCTTATTCATTCTTAGTTCCTGCATAGCATTTCATTGTGTACATGCACATAATTTACTAGTCATTCTTTACTAATACACATTTATGCTATTTCTTTTTTTTCTATTATAAACAATGCTGCAATAAATACCCTTTAAAAGGATCTTTGTAAAAGTATTTGGTATGCTGAAAAAGCATATCTTGAGAAATGCTTTTTAAAAAGTAAATTCTAGTCTTCCACTTCTCTTTAAACTTTTGTTGAGGAAGCTCTTACTGGATAAAAACTCAGCAGGATTCATGATTTTTATGTTTTTATGGTTCCTGTTAGGTGATACAGTCATTTAACATAAAAACAGTATCTATTTAGTAATTAGAATGACATGACCTAGATATGAACTCTATAATCTTCATTCAAAGTGAATGAATGAAGATAACTTTGACTCTATAATCTTCAATTCAAATCTTCATTTGCTTCCTCTTCTGGTTGAAAAAGAAATGGTAGAAAGAGAAGGCAGGGTACAGTATACAATGCCATTTTATCATGTTATGTAAAAATGCATATAGCTCCTGGGTTATACATAGAGTTTATCTGGGAGGTGATTCCAGGAAGGAGGAATGAGGAATAGGAGAGGATAAAATGGAGAGGGAGGAAAGCCAACATAAGAGCGTGTTATTAAGGTCAGTGCTGTAGACAACAGGGATTTAGTTCTGCCGAGAACTCTGAGAAGCACACAAAATGTGCACTTCCCAGAACTGCCTCCTGAAGGACTGGAAATTAGGGCATTTATTCATCATTGTGTTTCCAGTGGAACCGTCCACCATTCTCTCCAAGACCCAAGATCGCCATCCGAACAGAGTCTGCAGTTGTGGGGATGGACAGCACAAATCCTGTAAGTGGCAGCGATGGTGAGAGAGGCCAGTCCTACTCTCAACCCTTCGTTCCCAGCTACAGGGGATATAACATCATAGATCGGCCACTATTTTAATGCGTATGCCACGTCCTGGTAGACAGCACCCAAAACTCTCATGGTATTGCTCCAAAACATCTACCTTAGCTGAGCCTTTAATAGGTTATACCATAGTTCTATCAGGCTGGCTACACTACCATGATGCCTTATATGGTAGGACTAGTGGATCTCATGTAGGATCAAATCCAGCATCTGTTTAGGAGATATAACCTTGCACTACAATAAGAGATTAAAACCCTTGAGCAACTAAGTCTGTCGTAGGAATGCAAAACTAATCATAATTATTACAATGCATGATGTTGAACTTTAAAATAAATCATTTATTTTTTAAAATGTTTTAAAATTACTATTACTATAAAATATTTATGGTAGCTTTTCAATTTTTAGCCATTCAATACAGTGGAAAGTTTCTGAAATGGCTCCCAATGATCCCCACCTCTTGATATTTATGCCCTTATGCCATCCCTTTCTCTTGGGTGTGGGATGAACCTAATGACTTCTAACCAATAAAATGTGGCAAAAGTGATAGAATGTCACCTCTGAGATTAGGTTTTACACAACTATGAATTCTATCTCACTCATACTCCCCCCCCCCGACTCTTCTTTCTTACTTGTTCTGATGAAGCAAGCTGCCCTGTTGTGAGCCACCCTGTGGAGAGGCTTGGGTGGCAAGCAACTGAGTCTTGCCAACAACCATATGAGTGTGCATGGAAGTTGATCTTTCTGCAGTTGGCCTTGAAATGACTGCAGGCACAACTGACACCCTGATTGCATTGAGAGATCCTGAAGCAGAGAACCCATCTGAATCATGCCCAGATTTCTCGCCACCAGAATCTGAGATAATAAATATTGTTGTTTTAAGCTCCTAAGTTTGGGGGCAATTTGTTACAGAGTAATATATAACCAATACACCCAACTAATACAAGAAAATTGTAAATAAATCAGAAACTATAGTTCAAAATGTTGTGGAAATGAACTCAGCAAAGAAGCAGCCTCGAACACTTGGAAGGTTGGAGAGCCAGGTGTTTGTTACACTAGCGAGACCAGATGGGCTTGTGCCCTGAGATACTGGTCCCCGAACCTAGATATGACAAGACTTTTCATAGGCAGACTGTTCCAGGGCTCTTTACACATTTTTTTTTTCTTTTCTCAGCAGTTTAGCCAGCATATGTGGTTGTGCAGATAAGCTCTTGTTACAAAAGCCAAAAGAGCAAGCAGTGATTTATAGCCAGAGCAAGCAAACATAGTTTCAAGGACAAGATATTACTTCTAAAACAAAGCAGGCCTGTGAGAAAATTATTTCAAACTAGTGGAGCAGACAAATATAGTTTCAAGGACAAAACAGGTTTATGAGAAAGTTACTTTTACATTTTCCAACAAAAAGAAGAAAACATATTACCCGTTATCTTCCTTCCAGAAATGACTATGCCTTATTGTAGATTCATAGCTTTTTGATACTTTTACAATAGTAGGATCATAAAGGCATATGTATAGGATTGTTTTTGTCTCAGTCCATTTTGTGTTGCTATAACAGAATACTTGAGACTGGATAATTTATAAAGAAAAGAGGTTTAGTTGGCTCGTGATTCTGGAGGCAGGGAAATCCAAGAAGCATGGTGCCAGCATCTGCTCAGCTTCTGGTGAGAGCTTTTACGCTGCATCATAACATGGCAGAAGGTCAAAAGGGAAGCAAACGCATGGGATGAGAACAAACACCAGAGGAACTCTCACTTTAAAACAACCTACTTTGGAGGGAATGAATCCATTCCTGCAAACACTAATCCAGTTTCATTTACTATGGCAAGAGAAGGCACCAAACTGTCCATGAGGGTGGAGCCCCATGATGCAAATGCCTCCCACTAGGTCCTGTTTCTTAAAGGCTTCACCTCCCAACAGGCAGCACCGGCAATTCAACTTCAGTGTGAGTGTTGGTGGGGACAAACCACATCCAAATCATAGCAGTTTTTCATAAACATATAGTGAATTTTGGTGATAACCTCTTTATAGCTTAATTTTTTTTGTATGGCAAAGAAAATAAGATGGAAGAAAGTTCCCATTTGCAATAGCAGCAAAATATTTGAAAATATTTAAACTCAAACGAATGGAAATATATTCCTTGATGAACAGACAACTTTGTTTTCTTTAATAAAATTCCAATAAAAATAGTGGCAGATTTTGGTGCATAAAAGTGTTTTTTCTTTCTTTGCTTTTTGTTTCCTTTTTTCTTTAATATTTAAAATACCTCCAGAAAATTTTCAAAAAAGCAAAGTCATGCCAATATGGATAAAATTTCTTTAATTTGTAAAATAATTAAGTGTTGCCTCCTTGCAGAAACATGTATTGACAAGAGGTATATAAGAATTTAGATGACATTTCTAAGCAGTGGGGGATGTTTTCAATAAATCATATTGACAGTTACATCTGAAAAAATATAAAACTATTCTAATTTTCAATTATAATGAAAATTATATTATTATTGAATTATGTCTCGAATTCATGTATTACATCAAGTAAATTTTAAATGGCCACCTATTATTGGTGTACATTTAGATTGCTTTACATTATTACTGGACATTTAGGTTGCTTTTCTCCACCTTTTAAAAATTATTATTATTAAAATCATTATGAGGAATGTTCTTGATATACACCTGTCCACACTGGTTCAATTATTTCTTTAAGATGTTCCTAGAAGCTGAATTGCTGGAATATAGGGCATGCAATCTCCAATTTGGGTATAGAATGTTGCCCAGAAATGTAATAGGAATTATACTCCTACCCAACCTGTCTGGGAACAAACATTTTTCCAAATTCATGACAACACTTTATTGTTCTTTTTAATCTTTGCCAAGCTAGTCTGCCCCCCAAAATTGTAATCTAAAAAAATTTGTTTTGCATTTCTTTGCTCTACTGTATTATTGGCCATTGCTTCATACATATATTTATGGCTCATTTATAATTCTTCTATATTAATTGCCTTGTTCATGTTCTTACTCCATTTAAAAAAAATAAAATCAGAGTTCTAATCTTTACTGATTTCTAAAAGAGTTGCTAATTAATTCAGTCTGTTTTAATCCTTCTTACATATATGAAGCAATTATATTTCCTTCACTTATTTGTTTTCCATATTTTTTTTTCCTGGAGAAAGAGTTTTTCAGTTTTCTGTAGCCAAATTTGTCAGTCATTTTCTCTATAGTGTGTGTGGCATCCTACACCTTCCCCACCTAGGAATGCAAAAAATCACTCTGTTAGTTTCCTTTTTAAATTTCAAATTACATATCTATGTAAAGTATTTTTATTATAATGTATGAGATGGTAACTTAGCCTTGTTTTTTTACTCCAGATGGCTAGTCATTTCTATCACATCATTGTTTTCATAATCCATTTAATAATAAGCCTTTCTCATTACTTTGAAATGGCAGCTTTTCATATAATGTTCTTGGAAATGATCTCTTGTTGGTGTTTTAGCTATCTATTGCTGCCTAACAAAAAAGTTTTGGAAATAGAGATGATAGTCACACAGCATTGTGAATGTAATTAATTCCATGGAATTGTATGTTTAAAAATGGTTAAAATGGCAAATCTTGTATATATTTAATTACAATAAGAAAGCACAACTTGTTATTTCTAATAGTGTAGTTTTACTGGAATCAGTTAAGTGGTTCTGCTCCATTTGATTTCATCTGGAGCTAAAGTCATCCAGGGACTTGACTGGCCTGGAATGTTCAATATGTGGGATTTCTTGGCAAGGATGGCTGGAAGGCTGGGTGTAGCTGGGTTGCTAGGAAAGATGAACTTTTCTTTCTCCACGTGGTCTCAGGGCCTCTCACTCTTTAGTCCTCTTGGTCTCTCCACTTGGTCTCTCTAACAGGGTGGCTGGATTTCTTACATAGTGTCTAAGAATTTTCCAAAGGGCAAACCTGAAGTTGCCAGGATTTCTTAAGGCTTATTTTCCAGAACTGGCACAATGTCATTTTGGATGCGTTCTTTTGGTTAAAAAGAGTCAGGAAGTCAGCCAAATTCAATGTGGGAGGGGAATACACAAGCCTTGAATACTGGGAAGTTTGGTTCATTGGAGGCCATCCTTGGGGACTAGCTACTACATTTGCTAAATATTCTTTTCTGGTGCTGGATGGTGATACTTCATACCTGTCAGAAACTTTCATGCCTTCCAATGAGTAAAGCATTATATAGCTCTATTTATTCATGTATACAATAATACTGTATATGTATTTGTTCTTATGGGCTAAAAAAAAATCTGTTTTCTGTATTATTCACATTATAAATGAGATTATTGGTGTTATTAAATGTATTAGCTTTATATTATTAATTAAAATAAGTCAAAATTATTATATCCGTTACGTTTCCTTTGTAAAATTGTCAGAAGGGTATGCATCTGTTAAACCCAGGTGTCTCTGGGAATTGGGGTTACGGGTTATAGATTTTTTTTTAGACATATTTATCTGATTTATCGTCACCCTTTACTTTTTTCTTCTGTAATTTTGGAAAGCCAGCAATTATTCTTTATCCTATCTGGGAGAAATCCTACAGGTCGTTACTATTACTCCTTAATATACTGCTTGTATTGGAGGGTCTAGCCTCCAAAGCCCTGTAGTTTCAGGTTTAGCCTAACTTTTAAAAGTTATGCATAGAAATGTTAAGTTTGCAAAAGACAGGAAACTTTCCCCAGGCTAAAGTCTCTGTTGTAGATAAAGAATTGTAACAGCAAAATTGCTGGCTCAAGGACAGACGTCCTTGGCGCAGGTTAACCTAAAGTTACTTGATTGTTATGTAAACATACTGAGGAAATTGCTGTAGGAAAAGACAGTATTTGCTAAGAACAAGCTTTTCTGGATGGATCGACTTAACCTTTTGCAAATTGCATTACAGAATGTCACTTTGTTATTTCACTGACGTTACCAGCCTCTACTGTTGGAGGCTAGGCCCTGTGAAATAGATTTGCTTTATGTTAGTATACTCCACAAAATACTTTTTGGACTCAATCACCATTAGAATTCTCTTTGACGTTCAGATCTGCTTATCTCTGCACCTTTTCCTATTGCAATTACTATTTTCTTGACTTGGCTGAAAGCTTCAGGATCACGTATTAGCTACCCTGTGTCTATTTCCCATTCAGAAGGTCTTAGGAAGGGCTTTCATTGGCTCAGCTTTATCAAATGCTCATCTATGATATAATTACCACAGGTGGATGGGGTACCATGGTTAGTCTTCTTGTCATCTTTGCAGATACAGGGATTGGGGTCTGTTTCTAGAAGACTGTGGTGACAGAATTAGAAGACAAAAACCCAGCTGCCTAATCTGAGAATTTAATACACCGTAAACTGGGAAATTATAAATTACTCATTATCATAGGAACAATTGGTATTGATCTGAAATGAAGTAAGGTTAGATCCTCACATCTTGTAACACCCACTATCAAGTAACACTGTGGAAAGTAGTGAATTAATGATTTAACCTAATAATGTTTGTTTCATTATTTTAAAAGGGAGGCACACTTGGCATATGTCTTAATTTCTGTTGAACATTTTTATAGTTCACACTGAATGTTATGCCACATTTATTAAACAAACTGTACGAGGGTAGTTCAAAAAGTTATGTAAGAGAATGGGAAAGAGGTTTCACAAGTTGGTATTATTGATATGACTGACATTTGGTTTTAGTTCTGCCATGTTGCTTTTTGTTATATTTATATATTTTCCTATTTGCCTTTTACTACATAGCATTGTTGCAGAGAGTATGTCTTTTGGTATTTAGGAAAGTTTGTATTTTTGTTCTATCATTTACCATTATACTAATATCTTTGCATAATGCCTTTATATCCTCTCTTATTTATAGGGAATTATCTATTCGTTTCTTACTATTAGACAATAATGAAATTGGTTGGTAATCTCTTCTTCCCTTTTCTCTCCTTGTTCACCTGGGATCTAGAGGGATAGCTCATTCTCAAGTCAAAGAAAGATATAACATTCCCTGAGTTTGTCTATGGGCTTCATATTTGAAGATTAGCTTGGTTAGAAAATCCCTGGCTAACTTTATATTTCATCAAGTATTCTAAAATAAGTTACTTTATCACATCTAGTACGAAGTGTTATTCATAAGGCTGATGCTTCTGGATATTCCGTCCTTCCAGAACCACTGTCTATCCTACTCCACACGATTGGGGCAGACCTCTATGAACAGCATCAATGAGGGTTTCTTGCCATCAAGTGCCTGATTGAGGTCCTATCCGTTGGCCCTCTTCTACAGCTAGATCTCTCCCCAGATCCCAAAAGTCAGATCCCTTGTCAGTTTCCCCACAGCTCTTCCTACACTTTTGTAAAGACTCTTCATTCAATCTTCTTTCATTGCTTTTGAATGTACTGTTTATTAATACATCTGATTCTGTAATTGGTACCAGAAGCAGCCCCAGGAAACATATCCTCAAAATGGAAATTATAAGGTCCTGGAGTGGTAGATATCATATGCCAGCACCTCACCTTTGGAGACAAGGTTGACACAATTATAACATGCTGTAGGACAGAGTGGTCATCAGGTTTTGGTCTGCTGGTGGTGGTTAATTGATCATGCAGACCCTGGCATGAGATTACATGGGCAGCCTTCTAAGGCACAGGTTGACATAAGTGAAAGATTTCTGGGTCTCCTGGACAGAAATCTGTTTTGAGTGATTATTGTAGGAATTCACAGCACCTTACTTAGATCCCAGACTTAATCCAACTCCTAGACCAAAGGTGGCTTCAGGAACGACCTTTGAAGAAGGTCCCTGCAATGTAGCTATAGAAGCCCAGTGTGAATCTTTAGCCCAGCTTTCCCAGGTGTACCCGTTGTCACTTAACCAACATGATGGCACTGGATAAAGGGTATACCCAGACCTCCATGGGTAATTAGATATTGGCTCTGAGATAATGCTAATTCTTACAGTTTCCAAACACCATCATGGTTTACAGTCACAGTAGAGATTTAACGAAGGTCAGGAAATGGGAGTTTGGGCCTGAATCTGTCTCACAGAGGTTTGCTTCTGCCAGTGATACTGCAGGCCCATCCTGTGGTTATTTCCTCAGTCCCAGGAATTCTTCATAAGCCTGACTTAGTAACTGGCAGAATTCCCATATTGGTTCCCTGACTGTAAAAGGATTATGTCAATATTCTTGCATCCCATGATAATAGTCTGGAAAATTTTTAAATTGTTTTAAAACAAAAATATAGAAGAGATAGCTAATGATTTTATTAAAATATCTAACATTGTTTATGTGGTGTGCACAGATCATATGCTGTGCACTTACTCCAATTTTGCATTCTATGGAAGTTGTCTTCAGAGATAATTTAGTCTTTAATGAGGTTAAAGCATCCATCCAATAACCAATTATCTTGTGTGTCCTCTTATGAAGACAGCAGTGATTCGACTTAGGACCCACCCTAATCCAGTATTATCTCATTTTGACTACATCAGCAAGAAGATCCTATTTTTAAATAAGGTCACATTCAAGGGTGCCGGGGGTTAAGACTTCAACATATCTTTTGTGGGGATACAATTCAACCCCCACACACTGTTAGATTACATCTCTTCAAATGTGTAATAATGAAAACTCAATAAGTTAATGACTCAAAAAAAAAAGTGTTGTATGCACTCTTAGTATTCAAATGACATTTTAAGCCTAAGGAAAGCATTTATAACTTCTCTCCAGTCTGTGTTTTTTTGCTTAAACAATGTAACTGTCTTACATGGTTTTAATGTTAAAGCCTAAATGGAAATAAACAAGTTTCTGCTGAAACCTTCCAATGACACTGTCTTGAATAGCCTAAGACTTACATAAAGGCTACGCTTTTATCCTCTTTTTCACATAGCTGGAGATGTTTCGCTCAGGATTAGTGACAGCTCCTAGGAAACATGGCAACAGGCATTGGAAGAAAATGTTAGATCCCAATACGAATCCCTAAGTTTCTATTGAGTCTGATGATGGCAATTTGGAATACTAGATTTTTCAGAACAAGTTGTTCTAGTCCGTCCTAGTAAGCTTCTTTCTTTTCTCTTCCCCTTATAATATAGACTTTAGAATTAGCAGTTTGACCCTGATATATACCATGTTGGAAATTCTTAATATATTTGAGACATAAAACAGTTTGTTTGATTATACTCTAATTCAGGATTTTAAGGACCAGGATTAGGGATGGGAGGTCCAGTGCACTATTTTTTTCTATTTGTCCCAATAACCATTTTCATTTTCAGAGTGTGTTAATATTTTCTTTGTACTCATTCTTAAACTTCAGTTTCATATTCAGATTATGAGAGTACTTCAAAAGGATCATGGAAAAACAGAACTGAAAGATAATACGAATCTTTCCATGAACTTTTTGATGTACCCTTGTATATATAACCTGAAATCTATAAAACCATAGTGCCTGTTATTTTTAAGAAGTGAACTATATATACACACACCTTTTCTTAGAGATATCAACATAGTGACACTTCAACACACAAGTAATGAGGCAGACTATACACAATTTAGGTCTGGGGCAGCCACTGTAAAGTCTGGAAATCAGAGAAAGCAGAAAGATGGAGAATGACTCCTAAAGAAGAAACTGAATGTCATCACTTTCTATGGTTGAGGCCACTTCTATGGGGACTTGTTAGACTATGCCCATCCCACTTGGCTGACCATGTTGCCACCGATGGTTATGGGAAGAGATTCAAGAAAGCAATCTTACACACCATATACCAGAAAGCTTAGCATTTAGTCATTATGACATACAGGAAATCAGTTTATTTCAAATGACATAGTACTCCATGTTCCGAATCTAAGACCTAGAATTGTTGCAATTTTCCCATTTCCTCTCAGTTCTCCAGATACATCTATTCAGGCAGGCTGGGTGTCTCAGCGTTATATCCATTTCAACAAGGCAGCAGAAATTATCTTTGACCTTTGGACTTCTGACCCATGACCTTTGGACTTATGTCTGTCCTCCTAACTCTTTACCCTTTAGTTCTTTGATTCATGATCAGTTTTTTGTTTTCCACTGTGTACTGTCACTTTTTCTTCTCTCTGATAGTTCTAATTCCAAAAAGATGACTTTTGTTTTCGCTTACTAATGCTTAGATAAGGATCGCAACGTCCACCCTACAAAGTCGGCATCTTTTGAGAGCTAGCTCTATTTATTATGAATTTTATTCATCTGGTGAAAGTAGATTATGAACAAACAGCAAAATAAATGTTTTTTTCACGGCAGCCTTCCAGCTGCCTCTCAGCCGATATTGCTCACTACAGGAACAGCCTTATCTAATTTCAAATTTTGGTTGAAGGTGTTTAGTCATTTCCATTCAAATAATCAAGTCAATGCAATATAGAAAGTACATTTCTGATCACGTTTTTCCAACATATATATATTTATATTTCCAAAATAACTCACACAGCATAAATCCATGCAGAAGAGTTAGGCTTTGACTAAAAACCTTTTTACATTGATCTCTTGGGTTTAAATCGCCAATATCTAGTAAAGGATAAGTGATTTCTAAATGGCTTTCTGCATCTTTCTTTTTAGGGCTTCTTTTTATCATGAGTTTTCTGATGTCGAGAAAGTCTCGAGTTTAGACTAAAAGCTTTTCCACATTGATTACATACAAAGTGTTTCTCTCCTGTATGGATCTTCTTGTGTTTATTAAGATTTGAATTATTATTAAAACACTTTCCACATTCACTACATTTATAGGGTTTCTCTCCAGTATGAATTTTTTTATGTTGATTAAGGTCTGAGCTATAGCGAAAGGTCTTTTCACATTCATTACATGTAAAGGGCCTCTCTTCAGAATGAAGTTTCTGATGTTTATTACGGTTTGACTGATGTCTGAAGGTTTTCTCACAATGAGCACATTGGTAGGGTCTCTCTCCAGTATGAGTTGTTTGATGTCGAGTTAGATCTGAGAAACGAACAAAGGTCTTTTTGCAACTACTACATATGAAAAGTTTCTCCCCAGTGTGGATTTGTTGATGGCGAGCAAGATCTGTGCGCTGAATAAAGGTCTTTTTACATTCATTACATGAAAAGGGCCTCTGTCCAGTATGAATTTTCTGATGTTTATTAAGATTAGAGATGCTTTTAAAGGATTTTTCACAATCATCACACTTGTAGGGTCTGTCTCCAGTATGAGTTCTTTGATGCAGGATAAATTTTGAGTATGGACTGAATTCCTTTTTGCAATAGTTACATGTGTAATATTTTTTAGTATGAATTGTTTGGTGTTGAGTTTTTTCTAAGAAATGGTGAAAGGTCTTTCCACAAAATTTACAAGTAAAGGGCTTCTTTTGAGTATACATTTTTTGACGCTGAGTCAGGTTTAGTTTCTTGCCAACATGAAGCCTCTGGTGTGTATAGAAGGAGGAGAGAAACCTAAAGGCCTTTTGACATACATCGCATTTGTACGGTTTCAGTCCACTGTGCATGCTCTGATGTTGAATAACCTTTGAAGCTCTGTTAAAGGTTTCGCCACATTGGTAACATTCAAAGTGTTTATCTAGCATAGAAATTCTCTGGAGTGTTGTAAATGATGAACGATGCCGGAAGGCCTTTGTATTTTCACCATATTTGTGGGCTTTCTCTACCTTGTGAATTTTCTGATGTCCAATAAATTGTGAGATATGCTTAAAAGCCATGCTGCAGTCATCACATTCATAATGCTCGACAGAAGTACAAAGTTTTCGATTGTCAGCATGGTGAAAGCTTTGTCTGAAGGCATTCTCAGATTCACTGAGGGCATAAGTCACCAATGCTGGTTGACATGCTATTAGGAAAACAATGAGAAAAAATAAAATTAGAACTGGGCACTGCAACATACATCCAGGTGGTTAGTAAGGTAAGAGAGAAAAGAGTTCAGTGACTGGAGACTTTAGAGGAGTAGGATAGGAAGTAGGTGTTTGTGGGGGTGGAGAATGAGACAGAAGTGCGTCTCCAGGTACAAGAATAATTAGAGTAATCAACAGTGGCCACTGAAAAATTTTATTTCTTTAAGTTTATATTTATGATTGTAAAAATGACTCAACATTTTTATTCTCTAAACAGAAAAGTTTAAAGAATATAAAAAGAATCACATGAAATACTAAGCATGAAGTTTTGTTTTCATTAAGGTCCTTTAAAATATTTTTGTATAGGTGTAGCAGTTTGTGAACATGATTATACTTTAAGTATTTACCTTTGAACAACAAGATTGAGAATATTTATATAAGTAAATATGAACCTGGCTTATCAATTTTATCCATAGTTAATATTTTTCTGTATGACAAGGTCATTATGGATTAGGCCAGTGCTCTATTTGGATATTTGAGTTGTATTTATTTTTGTTGTTGCTAAGAACATTAAGAACATCTTATATATATGTATTTAACTTGTTGAAATATATTCTAGTCATAGATTCCTAGAAATAAGAGGTAGTCCCAATTATATTTTTGATATAAATATGCACTGCACTCAGGTAAGTTCTTATGAGCATACCATGAGCATACCATTATATTCCAGTATCTTGATAATTCTAGATTCTATCAAACTTACCTTTTTAATCAAACTGTGGGATAAGTCATAGCATTTTTTTGTAATAAATAATTCTAAACAAAAATTGGTTAATTGCTAAAACAAATTTTGAACATTTCTACATAAATACAAAATGTTATAGATATATTAATAAAACCCAAAGTTCTATCACTAACAACATGAAGAACCAGCATGTGTTTCTGTTATATCTCTCATTCTAGTCCTTAAGATACTACTGAAGAAGTTAGAAAATGAATGGATACAGTGGAATAGTTTAAAATATATCTGAATAATAATCAAAGAGATAAATAAGACACGGCAATATGAGACAGAATGAAGCAGTAATAAAAAATAACAAAGTGCAAATATTTCGTTTGAAGATATAATGTTTGAATGAACTTAATGGTTGACATTTATAGCAAAATTGTACAGCCAAACAGTGACATGAAAAACCTGGTTGGAAAACTTACAGGAAAAGAGACTGAAGAAATAGAATATAACTCAAAAGTTTGAAAAGTCATAGGATTAAAAGAGAAGTATCATCGTCCATTAAGTGATAGAAGATTTACCAACTACATATGGGCAACTGGAGTCTATGAAAGAGAGGATAAAGTGGGGGGAAGGGATAAGAAAAATATTTGAAGAAATAAAGGGCAAAAAAAAAAAAATTCCCAACAGTTAAAACTGTAAACTCACAGATCATGAAGCCCACATTCCATGCATAAAAAACATGAAGAAAATTACACCAAGGCACACCATAATAAAATTGCTCAAAACCAGTGATAAAGAGAAAACTGTAAAAGCAACCAGAGTGGGGAGAAAAAATATATTACATACATGGAACAAAGACAAGAATGACAGATTGCTGAATGGAAACACTGTAAGAAAAAAAAAAGTGGAGCAAAATCTTTAATGTACTGAAAATAAAAATAAACTATCAACTAGAATTCTCTGCCCAGCAAAAATAGCTTTCAAAAATGAAGGCAAACAAAAGACCTTTTCAGACATACAAAGGATAAAAACTTCATTACCAGCTGACCTGTAGTACAAGTAATTTTAAAGGAAGCCCTTCGAGGCAGAAGGAAAAGGATATTGGATGGAAATTTGGATCTACACACAGGAATAAAGAGCAACAGAAACTGTAACTACAGAGTAAATATGTATTTTTAAAATTATTATTACTTAATCTCTTTAAAAGAGTATTGACCAATTAAATACAAATAGTAACGATGTATTGTGAGGCTTATAACATGTAAAAGTAAAACTCATGACAGCAACAGCATAAAACCTGGGTGGAGATAAATGGAATTACAGCATACAAACTATAGTACAATTCTTATACTATACATGAAATTGTGAAATATCACTTGCAGGTAGACTGTGATAAGTTAAAGATGGACACAATAAACTCGAACCTTAATGCAACCACTAAAATAAAAGAGTTAGAGCTAATAAGCCAACAAAGACAATAAAATGGAATTCTGAAAAAAAATCTAGAAGAGGGCAATAAAGGGGAAATAAAGGGAATAAAGAACAGATACGGCAAATGGAAATCAACTCACGAGATCACAGGGTCAAACCTAACCATATTAATAATCATGTTAGATGTAAAGACATAACACAAGGTTTCTTTACCTGTGCACTATTACCTTTTGTAGTAGATAATTCTTTGTTGTGGGGGCTGTCTTATGCATGTAGGATAAAAGCATCCCTAGCCTCTACACCCTAGATACCAATAGCATGCCTACATCCCCAATTATGACCATGAAAAAAGTCAACAAACCTTGCCAGATGCCCCAAGGGGGCAAATTCTTCCCTTTCCCCATTGAGAACCACTGGTATAAACTCAACAGTTAAAAGTTAGAGGTTATCAAGATTGTACAAGAAAGTAAAACCAAGTTATTTAGTCTATACCAGAAACTTTTTAAAAATATAAAGACATAAATAGGTTAAAAGTAAAAGGATGGAAAATATATACCATGTTAACAACAGTCAAAATAGAGCTACAGTGGCTATCCCAATATCAGACAAGAATAAATTTCAGAGCAATAAATATTTCCACGGATAGAGATTTCACAATTATAAAGAAGTCAGTTATTTCAAGAGGATGTAATTCTAAATGTTTATGTACCTATAGAGCTTCAAAATTCTTGCAGCAAGAAGAATATCAAGGAAGAATAGGTAAATCCACAATTATAGTTGAAGATTTCATACCCCTTTCTCAAACAATAAAAGTGCTCTGCAGAATATCAGCAAGTATCATAGATTTTAACAACACTATCAACCAACTAGATATAATTACTATTTATTGAACACTCCACTCAACAGCAGAATACACATTCTTCCAATGTGCACAAGAAATATTTCCCAAGATGAGCCACAGTCTGGCCACAAAACAAGTCTCAACAAATTTAAAAGAATTCGAGTCATACAAAGTATGTTCTCTTACCACAATAGAATTAAATTAGAGCTTAATAACAGAAAAATCACTGGAAAATCCCCAAATATTTTTAAGCTAACTACTTCTAACTGATCAGATCAAACAAGAAATGAAAAGAGAAATTAAATAGCATTTTAAACTGAAAGAAATTGAAAACATAATATAAAGTTTGTGGGATGCCACTACAGTTGTATGTAGGTAAAATTCATAGCCCTAAATGTCTATATTAGAAAGAAGAAAGGTCTCAAATCCATAATCTCAGCTTCCACCTTAAAATTTAAAAGAACTATAAAATAAACAGAGAAAGGAAGTAAAACTCAAACCAGAAATCAATGAAATAGAAGTCAGTTTTTAAAACCATAAAAATCAACTTTAAATCAATTTTAAAAACCATAAAACAGAGTTATTGATAGACTTAGTCAAATTGACAAATTACCAATATCAGGAATGAAAGGTGACATAAGTACAGGTTCTATAGCTATTAAAATGGTAATAAGGGAGTATTCCAAACAAATTTATGCCAATATATTTTGATAACTTAGATGAAATGGATAAATTTCCTTGAAAGACACAAATTACAAAAGTTTGCTAAGGAAGAAATAACCTGAGCAGCTCTATCTCTGTTAAAGAAATAAATGCTGTTGTTAAAAATCTTCACGAGGAAAATTCCAGACCCAGGTGGTTTCACTGGTGAATCCCACTGAACATTAAAAAAAGAAATAAGATCAATTGTACAGAAATGTTTCCAAAAATTTGAAGAGGAAGGAGTACTTCCCAACCGATTCTATGAAGTCAAAAATTACCCTGATACCAAAATCAGGCAAAACATCACAGGAAAACTATGGACCAATTTATCTCATGAATATAAATGAAAGTATCCTAAACAAAATTTTAGAAAATTAAATTCAACAGTATATTAAAATGTTGATATGTCATGACCATACTAGGTTGCTTGAACATTAGGAGCATGAACCAATGTAATTCGCCATGTTAAACAACGAAAAACCATATGACCATCTCAATTGACTTAAAAGCATTTGACAAAACCCAACATCCATACCTGATTTAAAACAGAAAACAAAAAACCCCAGCAACTAGGAATAAAAATCTCCCCAACCTGATAAAGAACATCTATAAAAACAAAACAACAACAACAACAACAACAACAAAAAACCTTACAGTAACGCTTTCCACCTAACATCAGGAACAATACACGTGTTAAGTAAACCTGAAACTAATAGTTTTGAACAACAAAAAAGCCAGTGGAAGTAACTACCAAGTAGGGAGACTAAACAGAAAACCACACTAATAAAAAGAATATGGTACTAATACAGAAAAATAAATACGTTAATTGAATAAAAGAAATTTCAGAAGATGACTTATCTGTATAGATGCCTTCTATATAAGGAGATATCACAAGTCAGTAAGAACAGGATGGATGATTTTGTGAAAACGGGCTCACTATACAAAAAAAAAAAAGAAGAGGGGGGCCTAGTTGTTTCCTTACACTTTTTAAACCTATAAAGCTAATAGAATATCTTAATGACAGGATGAAGTGGGCTTCTTAAAACAACAAAAAGACAAAAGCTACAAGTCAAAAATGGTACAGATGTGATTACATCAAAAATGAAGGATTTCTGGACAAGAAAATACTAGAGTCAACAGGCAAATGACAGATTGGCAGTAGTAGTTATACATCCTAAACCAAAATTTATTATTTTTAAAACACAAAAATTATTCAATTCCACAAAGAAAAGAGAAAGCCATTAGAAAATGGGCAAAGAATGTGAAGATGCAATTCAGAAAAGCTGAATGAATGAATAACAATATCATGAGTTTCATCTTACCATTAATTAGAGAAATGAGAATTAAAACAGGAGATAAAACTTAACTACCAAAATGAAACTAATTAAAGTGCAGATATTACTAAGCAATGGTCAGATTCAGGGAAAGAGAAATAATGCTGGTAGAGTGTAAAACTGACAGATGTCCAGGAAGTAATCTGGAAATGTTTTGTGAAACTATTTACAATGTATCCTGTGACCCAGAGAAATTTTCACATGGATTCTTAAGAGAACATGTGAGGTTTTGGTCAGAAAGAACTGTAGACTTAGAAATCTTCTTTTGCTAACAAAGACTAAGTTAAGTGCGGTGGGTGCATATTTAAAAATACGATATCGCACTAAAAAGATGTATATATTTATAACAAGTAAAGATCTCAGAGAGATAAATGGAAAGGTAAGATATCAGATTTTTTCAGCATGCTATTTAAATAAAAATGCATTAACATATAAAACCGTGCATACTTTACAATTGGTATATGCATATTTAACATAGAAAAGATATTAGATTGGTTGTCATGGGCAGGAAGAAGAATGAGATCATGGATTAGAGATGAAGGAAATACAAGATAACAATGGAATCCTGACTAACAGTGACAACTGACTCTAAGTCAAGCAATGCAATTGAGTCAGTTCTTTGTACCTGATTTCCAACCCTTACCACCACACTGCTAGCCATAAACAGTCTAAATTGCTTGATTCAAATCTATACACATGTGTGTATAAAACACAATAAAAAGCAAACGGGTTTTCTAAAACCACAAGGCAGTGTGGAGTGTAGGAAAAAATCTTGCAGTAAATATAGAAAAATGACAGAAAAATGTGCAGAGAGTTACATGAATAATGAAAGATGAGAGAAAGAACTAGCATGGGGGTGAGAGAATTCGGGCTGGGTTATTAAGTATTTAAAGAATAAGAAGGCCCAGAGTTACTTGCAATTCTTGTGAACAACTATAAAACCTTTGAATTTCTCCTGGGTTCTAGGCCCACTTTCCAAAATGCCTGCAGCTTAAATGCATTTGGTATTTTATTCTACTCTTCAGATCTAATAATGTTCCAATCCAAAATTTATCATCACGTATCCCAACTTCTAACTTTTCGTCCCTTGACTTTCCCTATTGTCATTACTAAAACTCAAAAAACAAGTTTCTCTGAAATCCCTGGATGATCTTGCATTGTGGCAATTTCTACTTTCTATTAATGCTGAACATGTCTACTCTCTCCAATTAGATGGTAAGTTTGTTTTTCTCATTGATTATTCTCTAACCTATTAATCTAGAAAGAATATCTTTCCATGACTCTCAAAAAAAGACTTATGACACTTTTCTGAGCTAACTCATTAATTCATTCATTCTAATAATTGGTAAATTATTTCAGTTAACTATATATACTTCTATCTCTTCATTTGGTAATTTAAATTCTAAACTTTTACTAGCACACCATTTACTGTCCTAAGACTAGAGGTATAGCAAAAAAAAAAAAGGGGGGGGGGACAGGGAAAGTGATAAATGTGGGGTAAAAATAAGATTCCTTCAGAAACTCCTTGACAGAAGCCCACGGAGAGCTCATCTCCAGTCAGTTCAGGGGGTGAGATTACTCTGAGTTGGGGTGTAAGCTGTGATGGCTCCCACCTGCTTGTTGCTCGTCAAGTACCTGGGCATGCAACACTGGTCGTCTCTCTCTCCATCATCCAGGGCTCCTTTCCTTGCTTCAAAGAAGATATCACTTGTGCCTTATAAGTCCAGTTTCCTAAGAAAAATAAATGACCTTGATTAGGCTGTGGTTATTGCAGAATTTATATCCACACTTTTGATGATGAGGAATCTCATTATCACCTCAAGATCTCTCAGGAAACTCCAAAGGAGTGTGTCTGTATAAAAGACATTCTAAACAGTTTCCTAGCTGTTTTGTAGGCACACAATAGCCTGAGAAGTATGGTTTTTGAGGACAGTGGGGAATATGAAACTTGTGTTATCACAAGATGAAAATATCCTTTCCTAACATCACAGAGCTCCAATACTTTACTGAGTATGTGGAGTTAAAATTCAGTCAAGCATTTTCAGGGGCTTTGCAGATATTCACACAGAAGGAAAAATTCCTCCATGGGCAGTTGTGAACTAACGAGGAAAGATCTCCTTACCCAAAGACACAAGGTAATCACAATTATCCAGCATCACATCCTTATACAAGTTTCTCTGTTCAGGGCTCAGATGATCCCACTCGTCTGGAGAGAAGACCACAGCCACATCTCCAAATTTCACTGACTCCTGAAATAACAATTTGTATTTTATATGTATACTTGCCTCCACATGGCCTTGGTAGATAGCTTTCAAATTGTGCATGACAGGGAGGAAGACAGGATATAAAGATATGTTAGAATGTGCAGCCAAAAGCTCTAATGGAAAGTGGAAATGATGAGAGGTGTAACTTGACCTTGTAGAGTTTCAGAAGGCAAAATTACTTATCTGCATGAAAAAGTAACAGCTCAGGAAACATACATTTGATGTATGTACTTGGCTGGCAAACCAATGCGGTGAAGCTACCACCTGCAGGATTATGACTGAATGCCTCTAGGCCAGAATCGCACCCAAGCAGAATGATAAAGAAACTTCTCCTGCATAACCGCTTGAGCTGGGATATTGGTGTTTTCCTGCTTCAGATTCGAACTGAAACATCAGCTTGTCTTGAGCCTGCTGGCTTGCAGACTGGAACCTACACCATCAGCTCTCCTGGTTCTCTGGCTTTCAGAATCAGACCAGAACTACACCATTGGCTCTCTTGGGTCTCCAGCTTGTTAACTACAGATCCTGGAATTTCTCATTCTTCATAATCATGTGAGCCAATTCCTTATAATAAATCTCTTTTATATACATGAGGGCACTTCAAAAAGCTTGTGGGAAAATAGAATTAAAATTTGAATCTTTCCATGAACTTTTTGAAATATACACACACATGTACACACACACAACAAATATCTCTATCTCTAGATCCCTACATCTGTATCTATCTCTATCTCCTATTGATTCTGTTTCCCTGAACAACACTAATACAATCATTTGCTCAATGCCATGCAGTATGGGCCAAGGTTGAGACTATACGGGTTGAGGTGTCAAGGGGTACCTTCAACAATGAAGTAAATTTGTATCTTTTTTTTTTTTTTTTTTGGCTGCTGGCTGGTTTGAGGATCTGAACACTTGACTTTGGTGCTAGGTGTTATCATCAGCACCATGCTCTAACCAAGTGAGTGAACTGTACTTTAAATGAAAGGGTGGACACCTTTGGTTCTAGCTATGATGGAATAGTTGCTCCAAGTTACCCTATCACTGTGAAAGAACTAAAAAATGAGATATATACAAAATAACTTTTTACACACTGAAAAGTGACCTAGTTAGAGCTGTGATCCTTGATAGAAGAAAAGCATGTTATCCCGGCATGCTCTTTGATGGCATTTCTAGAGCCACAGCGTGGGGACATAGAAACCAAGTAGAGAGCTGTGGTCTTGCTGGATAGAGGGAGAGGACAGTGAAGCTTCCGACACTGACGGGATTTGGAGGGCAGGGTGCTAGAAAAGAAGAAATAGAGAAGGAGCCCTAAAGGCCTGTTTGGAAATTCCCATTGGGTCCTTGGCTGACTTTGGAACTGAGCCTGCATAGGCCAGGCTTGTGAGACAACTGTAGGGAAACTGAATTGAACAGAGGTTTGGGAGGTCACACAGTGCAGGTAAGAAGGTAGAATTCCAGCCCAGCCCTAACGGAGAACCAGGTGACTGGGCATTCAGATGAGGCTACAGATCTAGCATTCTATACCCAGTGAAGGTATCCTTCGAAAATGAAGCAGATGTAAAATTATTGATTTGGACTTGAAAAATTGAATGGCCAATGACCACAAGAGAAATGAAAATTTCTCTCCCAGAAGAAATAACAAGTTTTGATAATTTTATGTATTGGTCTGTTATGTATTCAGTTGTGTCCCTGAAAAAAGACACACTGAAATTTTAACCCCTAGTACCTCAGATTTGGACCTTCTTTGGAAAATAGGGTTTTTACAGAGGTAATCAAGTGAAAATCAGATTTGGGGAGTGGGCTGTAATCCAATATGATTTATAAAAAGGAATTTTGAACACAGATATGCACAAAGGATCAACTATATGAAGAGACACAGGGAGAATGCCATGTGAAATGAAGGCAGAGATCGAGGAAATGCAGCTACGATCCAAGGAACACCAAAGATTGCCAGCAACCACCAGAAGCTCAGAGAAAGGCTTGGAACAGATTCTCTGTCACAACCCTCAGAAGAAAGTAACTCTGCCGACACCTTGATCTCAGATTTCTAGCCCCATGAACTATGAGACAATAACAGTTTCTTTGTTTAAGCACCCAGTTTGTGTTGCTTTGTTACAGCAGCCCTAGTAAACTAAAATGCAACCCCATGAAAGCTTCAGAGAACACAATTTTCATTTTACAAAGAATATGGAGATGGAAAGCTTATTCTAGGAGTCAAAAATAACCATCAACTAACTAGACAAAAACAGCACATAAGAACATATCAACCAACCACCACTGTGAACATAAATACAAATTCTTGAGAAAGCATTAGCAAAATAATTACGCTCTATATTTCATAGTTCTGCATAATCACATAACCATCTGAGGAACATGGGCATTATTCCCAACTAGGAAACCTGTTTCTATAACTTAATGCATTAACAGATAGTGAAAACACATACCATGTTATCTCAATAGATGCCCCCAATAGATGATATTCATCATTTTTTTAATATGTAAAACCCTACAAGTGAGGAAAAAAATATATCTTCTAGGGTTTTTTCAAGAAAGTTACCTATAGTGAATAATTCATACAATGATGAAATATTGGGAGCATTTACCCCCTACTCATGAACAAGATAAGGAAGCTCACAATCATTGCTAACACTCAACTCTCGTTTAGAAGATCTGATCAGTGCAATATGACCAAGCATGCACACACATGCACACACACGCAGACAGGAAGAATCATAAGATAAGAAACAATCCATTTACATAAATCCAAAGAGAAAATCTATTGTGTGAAAAACTGAGCACAATGTCGAATAGGGTTAGGGATTAACGAGAACTCTTCTTTATGCTGCTACATCTGCCTTGTTAAAAAGAAAATACATCAATAGAATTTATACATAACTTGAAAAATTAAAAAGGGTACAGAAGCAAAATTTAACTTAGGTCTGGCTGACTCAGGGATGAAAAAGTCTTCACAGACTTCTTGTTTTAAAATATCTGGGAGCTGGCCAGTTGGCTTAGTTGGTTAGAGTGTGGTGCTGATAACACCAAGGTCCAAGGTCCCTGATCTAATCAGCTGCAAAAAATAAAGAAATAAAAGGTGAAATAATTTGATTCCATTCTAGCTCCTATATTTGGACATTTTATCCTCCCTTCCTCCCCCTCCAGTTATTTAGCACTATGATTGAGTCAGCCTCTGACCTCGAATGTAAAAATGTGATCATCATTTACTCAGTTCTTCTAAATATGTGAATCTGTTGCAGTTTCCTATTGCTGCCATAACAAATCATCACCAACTTAGTGGCTTAAAACAACACAAATTTACTATCTCACCGTTCTGAAGGTCAGAAGTATGAAATAGGTTGGCAGGCTGTGTTCTTTCTGGAGGCTCTAGAGGAGAATCTGATTTGTGAACTTTTCTAGTTTTCAAGAGGCCACCTACATTCCTTGGCTTGTGGTTCCATCCTCTGATCTTCAAAGCCAGCAACATAGTGTCCTCCAGTCTTTCAGTCTCTGACTCTCCTGCCTCCCTCTTATAAAGATCCTGTGATCAGTTTTAGGACCTACCCAGATAGTTCAGGAGAAACTCCCCATCTGAAGATCCTTAAATCTCATCGGCAAAGTCCTCTTTGCCATGTAAGGTCACATATTCACAGGTTCTAGGGACTAAAATGTGAACACCTTTGGGAGAGGGGGATATTGTTCATCCTACCACGACATTTATCTGGACTTGTGTTTTCTTCTATTTACCCATCAGTGCATTACCATTCCTACACTGTTTTAATTATCATAGTCTGATGAGATACATTTTAAGTATGTCAGTACAAGTGCCCTCTTGTTACCCCCAAATATCGTTGCATTCCTCTATCTTCATTCCATCTACCTGACTGCTTTGGGCTGCTCCAACCATCCCAAGGTTTTGAGTTAAACTACTGTCCCCACCACCAATACAAGCCATTCAAATTCAAACTGAACTTGCTAGCCCCAGGGACTCCTATTCTTCAGCCAGAAAGTGTTTCCAAACAAATTTATGCCCAAAGGACCTGCTCTGATGACTCCCCTTGATTGGTAACTCCTTGAGCAGTTTGTTGAATGAATATATAAATCCTGGGTCACTAAAGAAAGCTTTGGGGTTATTTGGGCCCTCTCTGTTGCCCCTCTGTCATCTTATCACTAGAATGGGGAACCGCAGCCTTGTTTAACAAAAGCAAAATGTTTTTAGGCCTGTAAATTGGTATTTTAAGAAAGCAATCAGAAGTAAGCAACTCACCTGCGATATCACTTTTAGAAATGAAAGAGCCATTTTCCTCCTCCTCCTCCTGTTCTCAGGGGAAAGCAGACTCCAGAGGAGTCACACCTTAAAACTGAAGAAAGGAGTAGGTGAGACCAGGCCCTTGAACTCACTCACCTTAACCATGCACACAGAGGAAACCAGAATACACAACGGCCTCCCAACCTTGGCTTTCAGTTTCCCTCTTCTCCTGTGCCCTCCGAGGGGCCCACGTAGGTTGCTGCAGCAGCTGGGATTTCGGGTCTGTGGGGCCTCTCCCTGCATGTCAGAGCGTGAGGCTCTAGTTCCCAGACTGGCCCTGAACAAAACTTCCTCTGCTGCCTGGTGGAACAGAGGGAGTACACTCACCTTCTCAGAGAGGTCAGCCCGGATAAGCTAGCAAGCGCAGCATGCACCTGAGACTGATTATATAGACCCCAGGCATTCCAGAATCTTCTCATTTCCCAATCAAGGCCCGTCCTTACATGCAGGATTCTTAGCTCATTTGGTCCTGAGTTAAGTGGCAACAGGGAGGGTTGGGGAATGCAGGATTATCTCGTTAATGCTTAGGATAAAAATTCCCAAGTGCTCCTTATTCCTGCCTACTGTGTACCCCAATCGTATGCTATATGATGCATACCCCAGAGGGGCTTGTAACACTCTTCCCACTTGAATCTTGAGATGAGGGGCCTCATCTGGTGCCCCTCATTCAAATGAGACAGCTGCAAAGAGGAGACGAAGCAGTCTGGCACTTCCAGCAGGGGGCGCTGTAAAATAGTACCTTCATTTTCCCATGGCCCATCAGTGACATGGGAGGATCCAGCATGTGCTGCTTGTCCCAGAAAAGGTTAGGGAATGATCGGAAGGTGTGGACGGCAGAATAATCACCTCCCAAGGAGATCCACATCCTAATCCCCAGAACCTCTGAATATGTTACCTTACTTGGCAAAAGAGACTTTGCATGTGTGATTAAGTTAAAGATGCTGGGATGGGGAGATTCTACTGGATTATCCAGGTAGATCTGATATAATGAAAAAGGTCCTTATGAGAGGAAGGCAGGAGAGTCTGATGAGTCTACATGGTGGCCATAAATTCTGTATGTAGGTGAATATACATAAATATAATAATTTGTTTATGTTATAAGATGTTATATTCAAAGACTTATATGACATATTCAAATTTATTTCACTCACGTGTGGTTCAATGTGCTTTGCAAAATTACATTGAACATGGGACATTAAAATAGCATTTTCACCAATTTCTCCACTTGCATATAAGATGCATGCCTCATATGATTCATGTTTCTGATTTTCACAAGATTAACCTGTGCCTTTAACATCCCTGAGAAGAACTAATCAATGAGTTTCAGATCTGGAGAATGTACTGCCAATTACACATGGCCACATCACTCAATCCAGCTCTGAAAATTAATCATCCATCCAGTTTCTCTCCATTCTGGAATAATGGGATAGCGCATCATCCTGTTATACTCATCTTTGGGCGACCTCTCCCTACACTGTTAAAAGTAGGCATTAATTGATTATAAAACGTGGTCATGTAGCCAAATATTTACTCATGTTTCCCAACTTTGTGGCCACCCTGTAGATTTTAATTGGTTTGTCTTCTTCACTAGACTTTACACTTCATGAGGAAGTAGAAGTTATCTCTCTTGTCCATTGATGGACTTATCCTCAGAAGCTATGAGGATGTATTCTGTATAGAAAACATGCTCTCAATTTTTAAATGCATGATTAAGATACGGGAAAGTGAGGAAGGAAGATGATGAAGAAATTATCCTGCATGTAACTGTTATCAAATTGAAGGGGTCAAGCAAGCATTTGCTGAATTGGATGGAATTATCCTAGAAGTGATCAAATTGAATTTTATTGCAGTAAGTAAAATGAGAGCTTAATATCAGGAATTTACAGGAAATAAATCCATGTACCTCATTTATGTGTACATATGAGTATGAGAGTTTTAAATATTCCAATAGAAAATAAGAAAAGTTTTCCTCTAATGGAGTAAAGATAAAGAGACATTGGAGATGAGGGTAGAAAGGGAGAGTTTATGATGAGTGAGTTTCTGTGGAAGAAGCAAAAACAGGATGAAAATAGCCTGTCAAATATAATAGAGATTATAACAGTTTCCAAAAAGAATGGGAAAATGAACTGGAGAGAATAAAATAAAGGAACTGATCAAAGTTTGAAGTCTGGGGTTCTTACAAATGTCCAAGCCACAGATGACAGGGCAGAGACCAGGGCAGAGGCAGCAGGAATGAAGACGATCAAACAAATATTGTAAATTCTGTGGTTGAAGTTACAACAGACCAGATGCTGGAGCTGGAAAACATTGAGAACTTGAGGTTGACTCTCATGATCTGCTCTCACCACCTGGAAGGATATTTCTCCACAGTTCTTTCAAATTTCCTAACATGATTCATCATCCTGTTGCTTGGAAGTAAGAACAATACTACTTGATGTTTCAGGTGAAAGATCGGGAACATATAGGTTGGGTGAAAAGGTATAGGCCCCTGTTTCTTCATAATGGCACTAGAATCCGAATCCATTCTCCTTATAAGTCAGGCCAACTCTTCCCATAAAAGCAGTCTTATTGGCTAGTATCTTAATAGTTTCTCAAAAGTATGACCATGTGTATCTAATATAAAGGATTTAATGACAAAAGAATTAAAAATGAACACAGAATATGCCAATATTCAGATGTTACAAATTAAATATAAAAATCACTTACGATATCATTTTTATTGTATTAAAAACACCATGCTATTACATATAGCAAATTTATATATTAAAAATTGGAAAAGTTCAACATAATTTCACCTGTACTTCTTGGATCACAATTTCTTTGAGTGGCCAAAATTTCATAATAGATACCTTTTTGTTTTTTGACTTCTTCATTAAGTTCAGAGTTAATTCTGAAGCTGAGATTGGCTTACAGTTAGTGAAAGCCCCAAGTAAATGTGGCAACATTTAGGGACAAGAGCAGAATATTAGTTTTGTCTTTTTTAAGATGAGTGGCCTATTACTCTAACAAGACTATCGATGGCCTATTTGGAATGTCAAACTTTTCAAAACAAGTTTCTTTAGTCTTATATTCAGATTTTTCCTTTCTTTCCTGTCATTTGGATTCAAGAATTGGAGTGACAGACTGATGGGAATAATCTTGGGCCATCCTTATATATTTGCTTTTTAATTTGCTTTATTCCTGCATTTTAGAGACAAGAGTAAGATGGGGAAGGAGGTCTGAAGCATTTTAGTCTTAAGTCTTTCCTTTGTCTCATTAATTTAGGAAGTTATGAGCTACCTCAAGCCAGTAATGTCTACATTTTCATGACTGTGTTTATAATCTTATTTTTATTTCATCAGCTATTTTTCCAAATATATTTCAGTTATTTTTCAGCCAAGTACAGCTATAGTTTCAGCTCCTCTAACTTGAATCCAATCAAAGCAGAATCGGTCCTGTACAGGAATAAACATTGAGCATCTGATCAACTTTAACTTGAAGAAACATATGTGTACTCTTCAGAATATTAGTGAATTGGGCTCTCAGGGGTCATCTGGGAATCCAAAACTAAATTTTCTTTGGAAAAGCCATAGTAATGTCTGAGAGATAAGAGTGATGGACAAGATAGAGTAACTGAACGTCACATTCCCAAAATTGTCCATGCATGACCCAAGTGTCTTAGGTCAAACCAAAGAGACTTGTTAAACTATAACCCTCTGCCTTAAACTGAATAGGGGAACTTTGTCACTAACAGTTGAAGGAACACACCCAGCAATGTGTGATAAGTTTTGGCTTTGTGTCACGAATCCACTAGGTAGCAAATACTAAAAAGATTTGTGTTTATTTATTAAGCCATTAAGAAATGCAATTACTTTCCAATAAAACATTACTGGAAGTAGGTTCTCCAAGTTCTAAGTGGAAATCTAACAGCCTCTTGTTACAATAAGTCAACATCATCATTTTTTCTGTAACTATATCTGAAAAGAGTAATGATAATTCCATGAGGCCAAATGTCACAGTTGTTATATTCATTCAGACAAGGAAGCAGAAACATTTTGTCGCCCCCAACATTTATATTTATATCAGAGGTAACATTGCCCACCACCAATCACTTTTTAAGTTCTGATTTCAAAATTAAGGAGCAAATCAATTAAGGCTTTTTTTTTGTCTCTGTAGAACAGGAATTTTCTTTGATAGTTTTAGTCCCAGAAATACAGAGTTTGCATCACTTATATATGCTAGGACTGGTTGTACAGCTTTCCACACAAAATCTTTTTCTCATTTACCATTTGCCTCTATTTAAAAAAAAATTTATTCATGATTTAATATCACTGAGTAATATAAATAAGAAATTTTTCTTATTACATTATTCTTAATTTACTACTCTTGATATAGGGTATATGATAAGGACAATGCGTTGGCTTATTTCAAATTGTAGGCTGGGGGAGTTTCAAGATGGCGGTGGCTGCGGTGGCTGGCGCGGAGTTGCTGAGGTGGAAAAGGTGGCCACTGGGCCTCAGGCAGCCGGGAAACTTGTGGACCTTCCTCTTGCCATCTCTTAAGGGAGGCCCGCTGCTGGTGTCTGGTCGTGGGGGGTGACCACCACTTTGCCCCCGGCAGGAGAGGCTGCCTCACTTACAGGCAACAGCTTTGAAGTGTGGAGCAGGAAAAGAACTGTTTCTTAGCTGCAAAAGTGAGTCTCTAAACAGGGAACACGGCGCCAGGGCTGCTGTGGATGCAGACAGGATCCTGGAGGCTGGGGCCGCGCTGAAGGTGGCCAGCTGCCCTATTCAGGATTCGAGGTTTCAGGCTGGCATTAAAGAAGATTCCTGGGAGCGCCCGAGCCGCGCCGCGACTGAACAGCCCAAGGCGGCAGCGGCTGAGAACAGGGAAGGTGACAAACCAGAGACAGAGAGGGAGCACCCGACCTGGCACAGCACTGTGAGTGACTCCTGGCCCAGCTCTGTGCGGGGGGCTGACGCCCACCCAGCTCCTGCCTGTACCACCAGGCCACTCACCGCCCTGGGCCTGCCTCCATTTTCCCAGGTGCTGGCAGCTCCGCCCAGCTCGGCCGCCACTGAGCCTTCCCACTTGCTTGGCCCGGCGCGGGGCTTTGTGGAGCCTGCGGGCCAGCCTCCCCTCCCACTCCCTCCGCGGTTCTCTGGCGGGGCTGCTGGCGGGGGGCATCCCCGGCCAGTGTCGGGAGGGCAAGGAAGTACGGGGGGGCCGACTGTCACTCCACCACACCCTGGACTCCGTCCCTCAGTAAACTTCCTGTTACTGGGAGGCAGATACCATCTCTGCAGCCACCAGTTCGGAAAAAAGCCTAACCAATTTCTGGTTGGGAATAGTGTGGTAGGAGAGTTCCCAGGTCCGCTGGAACCTGCCAGAGAGCAGGCTGCAGGTGGGCGCTAGATTCGGTCTATGCCGGGGGGATATAAAGGTGAACAAGACCCGAGAAAGATCTACACAGTGCTACAAAGGCACCCAGAGAGACCGGTCGTCTGTGCCTAGCAGAAACCTGGTAGACTACCTGGGCGAGGTGGTGCCGAGCAGGGTCTTGAAGGTCCAGCTGATAGACGAGGGGTGCAGAAGACACGTCCCAGCCCAGCACAGTGCACACAGAGTGGGGAGATGTGTGGCCAGGGAGGCAGAGACTCGACAGAAACCACACACCCGGTGGGGTCGCCACTGCACGATCCAACAGCCTGGGCCAGAGCACACGGAACAGGGAGAAGTCCTGCACAGGAAGTGAAAGCTCAACAGAGATCACACACCCTGTGGTATGTGATCCACCAGCCCTGCAGAGTCCAAGCTGACCAGAAAGGTGGCTCCCCGGAGAAGCCCAAGACCCGAGGCAACCACACACACAAGGCACTAGAGGCCAACTGAGCAGTCACGGAGGGAGCCATATGAAATAGGCAACCACAGCAACATCCTAGTTAGTCATTAGTCTCAAACCGGTGGACTGTGAAACCCCCTGCCACAATGAATAAACACCAAAAAAAAAAGATACCAGAAGTACAAAAAATCAAGCAAGTACACCACCAAAAGTTAATAAATCTCAAACTCTAGATCCTATAGAACAAGAAGCCCTTGAAATGACTGACAAGGAATTTCGAGTGATAATTCTAAGGAAACTGAATGAGATACAAGAAAACTCAGCTAGACATCATGATGAAATGAGGAAAAGTATACAGGATCTGAAAGAGGAAATGTACAAGGAAATCAATGTCCTGAAAAAAAATGTAGCAGAACTTGCTGAACTGAAGAAGTTATTCAGCGAAATAAAAAACACAACGGAGAGTTTAACCAGCAGGCCTGTTGAAGTTGAAGAGAGAACCTCTGAACTTGAAGATGGGCTGTTTGAAATAACACAAGCAGACAAAAAGAAAGAAAAAAGATTCAAGGACATTGAAGAAAATCTGAAAGAGATATCAGACAACCTTAAGCGATCAAATATCCGAGTCATGGGTATTCCAGAAGGGGAGGAAAATGGAGATTCCATAGAAAACATATTCAACAAAATAGTGGCAGAAAACTTCCCAGGTATAGGAAAAATCACAGATCTTCAGATCCAGGAAGCTCAATGATCTCCAAATGTATTCAACCCAAAAAGACCTTCTCCAAGACATGTCATAGTCAAATTGGCAAAACTCAGAGACAAAGAGAGAATCTTAAAAGCTGCAAGAGAGAAGCATCAAATCACCTATAAGGGAGCCCCAATCAGGTTAACATCAGACTTTTCATCACAAACCCTAAAAGCTAGAAAGGAATGGGATGATATTTTCAAAATACTAAAAGACGAAGATTGCCAGCCAGGAATACTCTACCCTGCAAGGCTATCCTTCCAAAATGAAGGGCGAATAGTATATTTTCAGATAAACAAAAACTGCGGGAGTTCACTACCACACGACCACCCTTACAAGAAATCCTCAAGGGAGTACTGGGTTTGGTTCCTGAAAAATAACTACCACTGCCATAAAAACCCAAGAAAAATCAAAACCCACTAGTATAATAAAAATGGCATTCATGAAGAGAAAACAAGCAAACAAAAACACTATCTACAACCTAAGGAAACAACAAACACAGAAACCAAACAGTAAATCAGAAAGCAAGGAACAAAAGACACCTAAGACAACCAAACAACCAATAAAATGCTAGGAATAAATCAACACCTTTCAATAACAACTCTTAATGTAAAAGGCTTAAATTCCCCAATCAAAAGAAACAGACTGGCTGACTGGATCAAAAAGGAGGACCCAACTATATGCTGCATACAAGAGACCCACCTCACCATAAAGATTCACACAGACTAAGAGTGAAAGGATGGAAAAAGATTTACCATGCAAACAGAAAAGAAAAATGAGCTGGAGTAGCTATTCTTATATCTGACAAAATAGACTTTAAACTAAAAACCATAAAAAGAGACAATGAGGGACACTATTTAATGATAAAAGGACTGATCCATCAAGAAGACATAACAATCATAAATATGTACGCACCCAATGTTGGAGCAGCCAGATTTATAAAACAAACTCTATTAGACCTAAAGAAGGAAATAGACACTAATACCATAATAGCAGGGGACCTGAACACCCCACTGTCAATATTAGACAGATCATCTAGACAAAGAATCAGTAGAGAAACACAAGATCTAAACAAGACTCTAGACCAATTGGAATTGGCAGATATCTACAGAACATTCCACCCAACAACCTCAGAATATTCATTCTTCTCAGCAGCACATGGATCATTCTCCAGGATAGATCACATATTAGGTCACAAATCAGGTCTCAATAAATTCAAAAAAATTGGAATTATCCCATGTATCTTCTCAGACCACAATGGATTAAAACTAGAAATTAATAACAAACGAAACTCTGGAAACTATACAAACACATGGAAATTAAACAGCATTCTACTTAATGACATATGGGTCCAAGAAGAAATCAAGCAAGAAATCAAAAAATTTATTGAAACTAATGAAAACAATGATACATCATACCAAAACCTGTGGGATACTGCAAAAGCAGTATTGAGGGGAAAATTTATTGCATTAAACGCTCACTTCAGAAGAATAGAAAGATGACAAGTGAACAACCTAACACTTCACCTTAAAGAACTAGAAAAACAAGAACAATCCAAACCTAAAGTTAGCAGACGGAAAGAAATCATTAAGATCAGAGCAGAACTGAATGAAATTGAAAACCAAAAAACAATTCAAAAGATCAACGAATCAAAAAGTTGGTTTTTTGAAAAGATAAATAAAATAGACAAACCATTAGCATGGCTAACAAAAAAAAGAAGAGAGAAGACTCAAATAACAAAAATTAGAAATGAAAAAGGCGATATTACAACTGATTCATCTGAAATATAAGGAATCATTCGAGAATACTATAAACAACTATACGCCAACAAATTTGAAAATCTGGAGGAAATGGATAAATTTCTGGACACACACAAGCTCCCAAAACTGAACCATGAAGACATAGAAAATTTGAACAGACCAATAACAATAAAGGAGATTGAAACTGTTATCAGAAGGCTCCCAACAAAGAAAAGCCCAGGACCAGATGGATTCACAGCAGAATTTTACCAAACATTCAAAGAGGAGTTGACACCGATTCTTTACAAACTATTCCAAAAGATTGAAACGGACGCAAATCTCCCAAACTCATTCTATGAAGCAAACATCATCCTGATACCAAAACCAGGTAAAGATATAACCAAAAAAGAAAACTACAGGCCGATATCCTTGATGAATATAGATGCAAAAATCCTCACTAAAATACTAGCAAACAGAATACAGCAACACATACATAAAATTATTCATCACGATCAAGTGGGATTCATCCCAGGGATGCAAGGTTGGTTCAACATACGCAAATCAATAAATGTGATACACCATATTAATAAACTCAAACACAAGGACCATATGATCATCTCTATAGATGCTGAAAAAGCATTTGATAAAGTTCAGCACTCATTCATGACAAAGACCCTCTATAAGTTAGGTATAGAGGGAAAGTATCTCAACATAATTAAAGCCATATATGCCAAACCCACTGCCAATATCATCCTGAATTGGGAAAAGCTGAAAGCTTTTCCTCTAAGAACAGGAAGTAAACAAGGATGCGCACTCTCACCACTCCTATTCAACATAGTGTTGGAAGTACTAGCCAGAGCAATCAGAGAAGAGAAGGAAATAAAGGGCATCCAGATTGGAAAAGATGAAGTCAAACTGTCCCTGTTTGCAGATGACATGATCCTATATATCAAACAGCCTAAAACCTCCACAAAAAAGCTGTTGGAATTGATAAATGATTTCAGCACAGTAGCAGGATACAAAATCAACACACAAAAATCAGTAGCATTTCTATTCTCCAATAGTGAACATGCAGAAGGAGAAATCAAGAAAGCCTGCCCATTTACAATAGCCACCAAAAAAATAAAATACTTAGGAATTGAGTTAACCAAGGAGGTGAAAAATCTCTTTCATGAGAACGACAAACCACTGCTGAGAGAAATTAGAGCGGATACAAGATGGAAAGACATCCCATGCTCTTGGATTGGAAGAATCAACATAGTGAAAATGTCCATACTACCCAAAGTGATATACAAATTCAACGCAATCCCCATCAAAATTCCAAAGACATTTTTCTCAGAAATGGAAAAAACTCTCCAGACATTTATATGGAACAATAAAAGACCACGCATAGCCAAAGCAATGCTGAGCAAAAAAAAATAAAGCTGGAGGCATAACGCTACCCGACTTTAAGCTATACTACAAAGCTATAATAACCAAAACAGTATGGTACTGGCATAAAAACAGACACACTGACCAATGGAATAGAATAGAGAATTCAGAAATCAACCCACACACTTACTGCCATGTGATCTTTGACAAAGGCACCAAGCCTATTCACTGGCGAAGGGACTGCCTCTTCAGCAAATGGTGCTGGGATAACTGGATATCCATATGCAGGAGAATGAAACTAGATCCATACCTCTCACCATATACTAAAATCAACTCAAAATGGATTAAGGATTTAAATATACACCCTGAAACAATAAAACTTCTTAAAGAAAACATAGGAGAAACACTTCAGGAAATAGGACTGGACACAGACTTCATGAATACGACCCCAAAAGCATGGGCAACCAAAGGAAAAATAAACAAATGGGATTATATCAAACTAAAAAGCTTCTGCACAGCAAAAGAAACAATTAACAGAGTTAAAAGACAACCAACAGAGTGGGAGAAAATATTTGCAAAATATACATCTGACAAAGGATTAATATCCAGAATATATAAGGAACTCAAACAACTTTACAAGAAGAAAACAAGCAACCCAATTAAAAAATGGGCAAAAGAGCTAAGTAGGCATTTCTCTAAGGAAGATATACAAATGGCCAACAGACATATGAAAAAATGCTCCACATCACTCAGCATCCGGGAAATGCAAATCAAAACCACACTGAGATACCATCTAACCCCAGTTAGGATGGCTAAAATCCAAAAGACTATGAACGATAAATGCTGGCGACGTTGCAGAGAAAAAGGAACTCTCATACATTGTTGGTGGGACTGCAAAATGGTGCAGCCTCTATGGAAAATGGTATGGAGGTTCCTCCAACAATTGCAGCTAGATCTACCATACAACCCAGCTATCCCACTGTTAGGAATATACCCAGAGGAATGGAAATCATTAAGTCGAAGGTATACCTGTTCCCCAATGTTCATCGCAGCACTCTTTACAACAGCCAAGAGTTGGAACCAGCCCAAATGCCCATCATCAGATGAGTGGATGTGGAAAATGTGGTACATCTACACAATGGAATACTACTCAGCCATAAAAACGAATGAAATACTGCCATTTGCAACAACATGGATGGACCTTGAGAGAATTATATTAAGTGAAACAAGTCAGGCACAGAAAGAGAAATACCACATGTTCTCACTTATTGGAGGGAGCTAAAAATTAATATATAAATTCACACACACACGCACACGCACGCGCACACACACACACACACACACACACACACACAAAACGGGGGGGGGAAGAAGATATAACAACCACAATTACTTGAAGTTGATACGACAAGCAAACAGAAAGGACATTGTTGGGGGGGAGGGGGGGAAGGAGAAGGGAGGGAGGTTTTGGTGATGGGGAGCAATAATCAGCCACAATGTATATCGACAAAATAAAATTTAAAAAAATAAAAATAAAAAAAATAAAAAATAAAAAAATAAATTGTAGGCTGAATCTTCTCAATTATTTTTCTGGTGGGTATTCAAAGAATCACAGTCAAAGTAAGATAGAAAGTACATTTCTAATCATACCATGTTGTTTCCTTGCCTAGTAGTTTCTTAACTTTCATCCACTAGTTTTATTCCAAGATATTCCATATAGTATAAATTCTGATGATCAAGAATTGAGTATTACAATCAATATGGAAAAGTATTAACTATAGACAGAGAGATCTGTATGAAATCTCTGGTGTTTAGAAAAATGTAATACCTAGAGACCTTTTCACAATTACCATGACTTTAGAAATCTATTTCCTATGAGTTTTTTGATGTTTAAAAAGGTATGACCCTTTTTTATAAGCTTTTTTTACACTGATTACAAGCATAGGGTTTCACTTCTGAATGAGGAATCTCCTATGATAGTTAAGGTTAGATGCATTTCTAAAGGTCTTGTCACATTGACTACAACCATAGGGCTTTTCTCCTGTATGAATTCTTTCATGCTCGATAAGTTCATGATTACTGCTAATCTTATACCCACACACTTGACAGTGAAAAGGTTTCTCTCCAGTATGAATTTTTTATGCCGTTTCAGGATTTCTTTTTGGTTAAAGTCCTTTCCACATAGACCACATTTGAAAGGTTTCTCTCCAGTATGATTTCTCTGGCGTTTACTGTGTTGTGAGTAAAACTTAAAGGACTTTTCACATTGATCACATTTGTATACTTTTGGCTCAGTATGAGTTTCCCTGTGTTTAATAAGCTTTAAAATTTTGATAAAGGTATCTTGACATCTATTACACTTAAAGTGTTTCCCTAGAGTATGAAATATTTGATGTCATTTCAAGCTTGCCTGTTGACAAAAGCCCTTTTCACATTGATCACATTGAAAGGGCTTCTCTCCAGTGTGAACTCTCTGATGTTTGATAAGGAGTGAGCAAAATGTAAAGGCCTTGTCACATGCAACACATTTTGTGTAGTGTAGGTCCTGTATGCATTTTCTGACGTTGCATAAACTTTGAATCTCTGGTAAAATTATTGCCACAGTTATTACATTCAAAGAGTTTCTCTAATGCATGAATGTTTGGGTGGATAATAGTAAATGATGAAGGATACCTAAAGGCCTTTGTATACCCATCATATTTGCATGGTTTCTCTACTGTATGAATTGTCTAATGTCAAGTAAAGTGTGGGATATGATGGAACACCATCCCACAGGCATCACATTCATGGCTTCACATTACAGTGTGAAGTCTTTGCTGTGTATTCAGGTCTGAACTCTTCCTGAAGGCATTCATGGATTCATTAAGGTCGAAAAATCCAAACTTGGTTGGCATGCTAATGGGGAGACAGTTAAGAGGAGAAAATAAATTTAGACTCTCACATCACAATAGAAATCAAAATGAGTTATTATTTATGTAAGGGTGTGCACAGGAGATATAAGAATACAGATTAATGAGCTGGGGAAATGGAAGTATGTGATTGGGAAGTAGTAATGTGTGGGGGTGAAGAGTGAGTGGTGTAGCTGTGTGCTTTGCAGATATCACTTAAAAGCAATACCAATATTTTTTAAATCACAAGAGGGCACTGACATTGTTCTTTCAACTTAAAATATATTTTTCCTAAGAATTACCTATTAAAAATGTTATATCCAAAAAGATGTTACACTCAATAGATAAAGTGTTAATTGGGATTTTACTTTCAGGTTTTTCTTTTAGCCATAGATTTTAATGAGTTAATATGTGATTAAATATAAACATAGTACATTGATTTAAATGCTACTTGAATACTAACAATTAGAGTGCAATACTAGGTTTATCCATTGATCTATTACAAGGAATTTTTATTGTGTCTATTTGTTAATGTAAACAGTGATCCACTAACTTGTATATAGATCTTTGTAAATCTAGTCACCACACCTTTAAAATCCTAGAATTCAACATAGTACTGGTAGTCCTAGCCAGAGAAAATAGGCAAGAGAAATAATTAAAGGGCATCCAAATTGGAAAGGAGGAAGTCAAATTGTCCCTGTTTGCAGATGACATTATTTTATATAGAGAGAAACTTGATGACTTTACCAAAAAACTTCTAGACCTTTTAAACAAATTCAGTAAAGTTGCAGGATACAAAATCATCATACAAAAAATATTGGAGCATTTCTATACACCAACAAACTAGCAGAAAAAGAAATAATGAAAGCAATCCTATTTACAATAGCAACAAAAAAATAAAATAACTAGGAATAAATTTATCCAAGGAGGTGAAAGATCTCTACAAGGAAAACCATAAAACTTTACTGATTAAAGAAATTAAACAAGATACCAAAAAATGGAAGGACATCCAATGCTCATGGATTGGAAGAATCAATATTGTCAAATTGACCATACTACCCAAAGCAATCTACAGATTCAATGCAATCCCCATCAAACTACCAATGGCTTATTTCACAGAAATAGAAAAAAAATGTTTAAATTTATATGGAACTACAAAAGACCCTGAATAGTCAAAGCAATCCTGAACAGAAAGAACAACGCTGAGGGCATCACACTCCCTGACTACAAAATATACTACAAAGTGATAGTAATCAAAATGCATGGGACTGACACAAAAACAGACACACAGACCAATGGAACAGAATAGAGAATTCAGAAATAAATCCATGCACCTATAGCTAACTGATTTTTTACAAAGGAGCCAAGAACATATGTTGGGGAAAGGACAGTCTCTTAAATAAACAGTGCTGGGAAAACTGGAGATCCATATGCAGAAGATGAGACTAGACCACTGTCTCTCACCATATACCAAAAACAACTGAAAATAGACTAAAAGACTGAAATGGAAGACTTGAAACTATAAAACTTCTAGAAGGAAACAAAGGGGAAACACTTCAGAACATGGGACTGGGCAAATATTTTATGAATACGACTTCTAAAGCACAAGCAACAAAAGCAAAAATAAGCAAATGGGATTATATCAAACTGAAAAGCTTCTGCATAGCAAAGGAAATAATCAACATAGTGAAAAGACAACCTGCAGAATGTTTGCAAACTATCCACCAGACAAGGGATTAACATCCAGAATATACAACTCAATAGTAAAAATTAAATTAAATTTAAAAATAGTCAACTGAGGTGAATAGATATTTCTGAAAAGAAGACACACAAATGGCCAATAGGTATATGAAAAAATGCTTAAAATTGCTAATCAGAGAAATGCAAACCAAAACCACAATGAGATATCATCCTACCCCAGTTAGAATGGCTATTATAAAAAAAAAATACAGAAAATAACAAATGCTGGTGAGGATGCAGAAAAAAGGGAACTCTTATACACTGTTGGTAGGATTGTGAATTTGTACAACCATCATGGAAAACAGTATGGAGATTTCTCAAAAAAGACTACAGATAGAACTACCACACAACCCAGAAATCCTATTACTGGGTATATATCCAAAGGAAAGGAAATGAAGTCAAAGGCATACCTGCACTCCCATGTTTTTCATGGCTCTATTCACAATAGCCAAGCTTTGGAACCAACCTAAATGTTCATCAACAGATGATTGGATAAAGAAAATGTGGTATATACACCCAATGGAATACTACTCAACCACAAAAAAGAATGAAGTTCCACCATTTGCAGCAACATAGATGAGCTTGGAGAAAATTATGTTAAATGAAATAAACCAGAACAGAAAGATAAATACCACATGTTCTCACTCATATGTGGAAGCTTAAAAAGTTGATCTCAGAAATAGAGAATAGAATAATGATTATTAGAGACTAGTAAGGGGAGAGGGGATGAGGAAAGGGTTGTCAATGGGTACAAAATTGTAGAGAGATAGGAAGAATAAGACCTAGTGTTCTATAGCAATAGAGGGAGACACTATAGTCAACAACAAATTACTGGATTCCTTCAAATAGCTTCTTGAGAATATGTTTTATGTTCCCAGCACAAAGAAGTGATAAATGTTTGAGGTGATGGATATGCTCAATACCCTGATATGAACATTGCATACTGTATAAATGTACCCAAATATCACCTTGTACTCTGTAAATATAAACAATTATCATGGGTCAACTAAGAAAAGATAAATTTAAAAGAAAAAATAAGACATGTTAAGAGTTGAGGAATCTGACTGGCCCATATCAGATTACTGGGTAGCATACACACCCCTAGCTTGTCAAATTATGATGCAAACTGAAAACTGTAAGAAACATTTCATCATTATAGAGTTTAAGGTTTTTGGAAGGTGCATTATTTATTCTCATTTAAAAAATAATATTGTAACAAATAGTGTCGATTACTATGTTACACTGGCAAAGGAACATCAAAAAGTGAGATCATAAATTTGTGCAGGAGTGATGCCTTCAAAGGGAGAAAATTTCAATTGTGTCATAAATACTGCACCCTAAAATAATGAATATACAGTCTTTAGCTAGAAGAACATCCATAGCAGTGTTTTATAAAAGTCTAAAAAGTGAAAAACTGCCTATATTGGGAGATTTATTAAATCACACCTATTCATAAGATATATGTACTACAAAAAAGTCATTATTAAAATCAGTAGTGCAGAATACTTAAAAACTTCTTAATTTTTCATGTTAAACTGAAAAATATATGTCACATTTTACATTGTATGACTTTAGAAAAAATATATAAGTTCATAATAAAAATAGTATAATGATCACAGCTGTCAGGTTCAGCCAAATTGATGCACTGTTCTTGGTTATTTATATTTTCAACTTTTTCCATTGAATAAGTATTATTTTTTCTTTAAAATATTATTTTAATGGAAGTAGAAAAGTTGTTCAGGACTCTCATGTTGACAAAGAGAAAGGACCCAATTTTTTAGCCTATGACGACTGACGCAGCTGTGTTTTAGGAAGGAAGTTACCCTAGAATGATATCTTTTTGAACATTCTTTTTGGTGCAAAGTATTCAAGGCTCACAGTAGAACACTTCTAACTGCCAGATCAGAAAGAAAAAAAAATTACTAAATAGCTAGATGGCCCATACAGAGTAATAAAATATTGTAAAAAAATCATAGTATTCATAGTAGAAATTCATTATTTTTTATTTATTTATTTATTTATTTTATTTTAAAGATGACCGGTAAGGGGATCCTAACCCTTGACTTGGTGTGGTCAGCACCACGCTCACCCAGTGAGCGAACCGGCCATCCGTATATGGGATCCGAACCCGGGGCCTTGGTGTTATCAGCACTGCACTCTCCCGAGTGAGCCACGGGCCAGCCCAGAAATTCATTATTTTTAAGGACTTACTTCTTTTAAAAGTTAACGTGAGTTCCCCAATGTTCATCGCAGCACTCTTTACAATAGCCAAGAGTTGGAACCAGCCCAAATGCCCATCATCAGATGAGTGGATATGGAAAATGTGGTACATCTACACAATCGAATACTACTCAGCTATAAAAACGAATGAAATACTGCCATTTGCAACAACATGGATGGACCTTGAGAGGATTATATTAAGTGAAACAAGTCAGGCACAGAAAGAGAAATACCACATGTTCTCACTTATTGGTGGGAGCTAAAAATTAATATATAAATTCACACACACACATACACACACACACACACACACACACACACAACCGGGGGGGGGGGATATAACAACCACAATTACTTGAAGTTGATACGACAAGCAAACAGAAAGGACATTGTTGGGGGGAGGGGGGAGGGGAAGGGAGGGAGGTTTTGGTGATGGGGAAACAATAATCAATCACAATGTATATCGACAAAATAAAATTAAAAAAAAAAAAAGTTAACGTGGGTTCTTGGTAACGTATTCCTGTTGCGCTCACCGAGTCAGAGTCTTGTCAGAGTCTCCTCTGCCTTTCGGTGCCAATTTGTGGTCATGGAAACCAGGTCCCAGGAAGTTAAATTAATTGGCAAATGTTCTAAATCATTTAAAGAGACAGAGAAGAATTTTATACATTAATGAATATTAGTCTTAATCTTTATGCAACAATGCTATGTACTTTAAAATCAAGTAAAAATTAGTAGAAACAAAAGGAGAAAGCTAAAACCACTATAATTTTACATCTCTCTCTCAGAAAATGGTTCAAATGGGCAAATTAAGTTCAGAAGTGGAATGTCACAATTAAACTTGATCTAAATGTTACAAATGGAATTTTATATTCAACAACCTGTTAATAATTATTCTGTTTTTTTTTTTTTTTTTGGTGGCTTCCAGTACCTTGACCTTGGTGTTATAACTCAGCACTCTAACCAACTGAGCTAATTGGCCATTCCCTAATTATCCTTTTTAAGTTGGCAATATATTAGGAGCAAAGAAAATCTTCCCAAGGTAGAAATTCTATAAGCCAGATTCTCTGACCAAACTGCAATCCCATTTTTTAAAAAGGCCAAACAGAAAGCAAAATAATAAAAACAGTTAACTGGAAATTAATTTTTAATTGTTAAAAATAGGAATTAACCCAGAATTTGAACTATTTAGAAGCTTAAGTTAAATATGAGATTTACATATCAACATTTTTTGGTATGTGGTCAAAGAAGTATCTGAAAAAATATATAGCCTAACCTAGATTAACACTTTTAAATAGAAATAATGCAATGTAAAATATGTAATAGTAGGAACATGATATTAAGCTAGAAGCAGTATTTTTTTAAAGAGAATGAGGACGTTTTCTGCATCCATGAGATAATACGAAGCTATAGTAATTAAAGTTGTATGATATTATTAGCATAGGAATGGATGAGTAAATCAATAAAATAGAGTAATAAGCCCAGAAATCTGTTGTAAAATGATTCCATGGACAAGGAGATAGCTGAATATCCTTTAGTAGAGAAGTATAAAGTATATTTTTAGAGTCATCCATCCACAGAAATAAATCCCATATGAAATAGAAGCTAACATGGAAAAGAATACGCAAATTTTCTAATACGTTATAACATTCTGTAGTCACAGAGGAGAGGTCTTCTTAAGCAAAATTAAAGTTTCAGAAAACAAAGTGGAAATGAATAATAAAACTGATTATATTAAAGATGGAAAAATCTAGAAGCAATGTAATGTGCAGCAGAACTGGAGACATTTGCATAGGGTACAGCCAAAATTAACATTCAGGATATATGCAGATCTCAACTAAGAAGAAATTGCTTACCAGAAAATGAGACTGAATTAACAACTCATTTTAAAAATGCAGACAAAGGGCTAATAAAGATGAAAGATGGTCAGATCCAGTAGGAAACAGGGAAATTCAATTAAGTTACCCATGAACTGTAATTTCTTGGCAAGAAACGATACCTAATGTGTCATTTGTCACTATATCTAAACACAGATAATATTTACTGTTGTCAAAGCCATGGGAACCAAGCACTGTCCAACACTGGTGATGGATTTAAAAACTGGCCCGTGTTTTTCAGAGTACAGTTTAGTAATACCTCTGGAAACAGAAATAGTGCATGTCTCTTGTTGGCCTAGAAAGAAACTGAGACCAAATACATATAGCAAGGATTTATTGAGCCAATATGATGATTGGAACTGGGGAGACACATAGATCATGTCACCCTGAAAATGTTTCCCAAAGAGGGCCAGCAGAGCTTAACATTTTCGAAGGGGAATGGGTCAAAGGAGAGAGAAAGACAGCCCACCTAATTACTTCATCAGGCTTTCTATTGGTTGTACACGACATATAGATTTGGGGTTGTTACTAGGTTCTACCCTACATGCAGGGATCTTTGGGATAAGAAGTATGCTAGGTTATTTTACGGCTTTCTGGCACCATTATGGCTGCTTCTAAATAAAATGGTCTTATGATAACATTCTCCAGGACGGGTGGATGTGATTACTGACTTATCCCCGATCTCCCAAGGCACTATAATTTAGCTGATCTGGTCAGATTCCTTTGGTTATCACTTTTGACTCAGAATCCCAATCTTAGGTATTAATAGAGAAATATTTGCTTGTATGCACATAGGACATTAACAGCAGATTGCTGCAGCAGTAAAAGATTGCAGCTACCATATAGGTACATAATTTGGTGAATAGTTTAATTATGAGATAATCACACCATGGACCTCCATGCAGAAGTTAGAAGAATGAGGAAGATTTCTATGGACAGCATTAGAAATATCTTGAAAATATCGTGAAGTTTAAAAAAAAAAAAAGTTTACAGGCTATTACATTGAAGACTAGCCCATTTTTATATAAAACCCTGAAAATGTTACTAATTATATGTATGATTATATATGAACATTTATAAATGCATAGCCTATAAGACTCTGGGGAATGGCTCTGGTGACCTTTTAGTAATACTACATCTTATGATATCTCTTGGTCAGTAACTCCTGGAGTAGTTTGTTGAATGAATATGTGAATATTGATAGTGAGGAGAGGGCAAGGGAAGAGACCTTCTGCATTCTGCCTAGTTTCATCTGAACAGACAAAGGTGAAAAACATAACACTAGACATGGCCTTAGAGATTATGAAAGTCCAGGAAATCAGGTACTAATGTGTTAGGAACTGGATATTCGTATTTCAGAAAAGGAGACAAGAAATTAACTCACCTAGAACATCATTACTTGGGACATGATTTTTTAAAATGAAAATCATTTTATCCTCCTCTTCCACTTTTGAGTTCCTTCACTAGAAAAGAGCAGAACTCTGAAAAGTCACACCTTGGAATCAAAAACAGAATCATGAGACACCAGGAATTCCCTGGCCCTGACCCCTTGCCCAACATGCAGATGGGAAGCTGAGAATGTGCAACAGCCTCCCGAACTCTGATCCTCCGATTCCCCTTTTTACCCATTCCTCATAATGGCCCCACATTGTTGCTACAGCAGCCAGTATTGGGGGCAGAGCAGGCTGCCCCAATGATTCAGAGTCTAAAATTGTCCTCACCAAATCTGCCCCCAAAATGACACCACCTTCAGCACCCAACAGACAGGAAAAAAACTCCCCTTCTCAGAGATGGAAATCCAACTACTACAGCAAGACCAGTCCATACCTGAATCTGCTCATACAGAGCTCAGATAAACACACACACGATCTTCTGGTTTCTCAGTCAGGGCCAGGCACCTGCCTGCATAGCTCTCATTCATTCTGAGCCATAGGGTAGTGAGAAGAAAGAACATGCTGATATGATATATACATGTACGCACTTTTGTATAGACATAGTTTTCAATTCTCTTGAGTATATTCTTCAGAGTAGAATTACTGGGTCATATGGTAACTCCGTGTTTAACATTTTTTTTTAACTTTTTAAAATTTTTCATAAAATATTTATAACATAAGAAGATTTGCCTTTTTTGCCTTTTTCACCATTTTTAAACATACAACTCCATGGAATTAATTACATTCACAATGCTGTGTGACCATTACTTCTATTTCCAAAACCTTTTCGCCATCCTAAACATAAACTCTGTACCCATTAATCAAGTACTTCCCCCCAGTTTCTGGTAACCTCTAGTCTACTTCTATGTCTAATAATTCGAGGAACTGCCAAACTGTTTTCCAAAGTGGCTACACCATTTTACAATCCCATCAGCAAAGTATGAGGGTTCCAATTTCTCCTCATTATTTTCTAGGGGGGTTGGAGTGTTTGTTTTTTAGAAATCATAGTGGATGTGAAGTGGGCTCTCACTGTGGCTTTGATTTGTATATCCCTAATGACTAATGATATTGAGCATCTTTTCATGTGCTTATTGGCCATTTGCATAACTTCTTTGGAGAAATATTTGTTTAAGTCCTTTGCCCATTTTTCAGTAGTTGTTGTTTTGTGTTTTTAATGTATGTGTTTCTTGTTGAGTTGTAAGTATTCTTCATAGATTCTGGATACAAGTCCCTTATAAGATATATGATTTTCAAATATTTTCTTCTATTATGTATATTTTCTTTTCATTTTCTCAATGGTGTCCTTTAAAGAACAAAAGTTTTTCACGTTGATGTCTAATTCATTTTTTTTCTCTTGTTGCTTGTGCTTTTAGTGCCATTTCTAAAAAGCCATTGCCTAATTCGAGATCATAAAGATTTACTCCTATGTTTTCTTCTAAGAGTTGTATAGTTTTAGCTCTTACATTTAGGTCTTTGATCCATTTTGAATTAATTTTTGTATATGGTATGAGGTGGGAGTCCAATTTCACTCTCTTGCATGTGGATATCCAGTCATCTCAGCACCATTTGTTGGCCTGGCTCCTCTTTATTTCCTCTAAACTCTGCTTGAAAACTGAAAAAGTTCCTTGTTCAGCTTATCTCTTTTTTTTCTCATACCTTATTACATGTAGCTGAGAGAGGCAGATGCAATTTTCAACATTCTTTCTGAAGGTCTCCTTAGCCAGATGCATAAGTTTATTTTCTGTTTTCCATATTATCATAGGCAACAGTTTTGCCAATTATTTTGCTACCACATAACATGAGTTACCATTTTCCCAGCAAGCTGTAACAGGGTTTTCTAACCTCTGACTGCCACTCAGTTCCAAATAAATGATCTAAGATTACCTCACTCACTCACATGCGAGGTGACTGGCAGGCTGTTTGATCCAGGGAGGACTCATGTGAGATGGTTCATCTCTGTTCCACATGATCTCTCATCTTCCAGTAGCCCAGCTTTGTCACATGCTAGCTCTGGTTCCAAAGAGCAGCAAGAAGGCAAGCACTTTTCAAACTTTTGCTTACGTCAGCTTTTCTCATGTCCTATTGGCCAAAACAACTCACGTGGCCAGCCTGGAATGAGTGGGACAGGGGAAGGGAAACTACCAAAGGCGTGAATATAGGGGGGAGTAATCTGAGGTCATTTTACAGCCTACCACAGTATCCAGCTACTGTAGCATACATATTTATTTCAAACTCATACAGAACATTTATAAAGAATGACCATAATCTGAGACATAGAGTAACTTTCAACAAATTCCATAAGATTCATATCAGGCAAATAACAAAAACAAAAACATTAAAAAAGAAAAAAAATCTAGAAAATCCCGTATATTTGTAAGTTAAGAAATATGCTACTCAAGAACACATAATCCGAAGAATAAATCATAATAGAACTAATAAAACATTTAGAACATGGATGGAACTGGAAACCATCATGTTAAGTGAGGTAAGTCAGGCACAGAAAGACAAATACTACATGATCTCATTCATATGTGGAATCTAAAAAAAAAAAGTAGCTCTCATAGAAGTAGAGAGTAGAAAAATGGTTACCAGAGACCAGGATGGAGAGTAGGGGTAAGAAATGGTGGACTAACAGGTACAAAACTGTGCTAATTACCCTAAGTGAATCATTGTGCAGAATATGCATGTAATGAAACAACACACTGTACCCCACAAATATGTACAAGTAAATGTTAAAACTTTATAAAAAATGAAATAAAAAACATTTTGAACTGAATCATAAGAAAAAATTGTATATCAAAGTTACAGTTATTGCAGTTCTTAGAGAGAAATTTATAATCTCACATGCATATAATTGAAAAGAATACAAGAATAAATTTAAACAGATAACTATCTCAAGAAGTTGGAACAGCAAAAGGAAGTATAAACAGGGAGGTACTAAATGGCAATAGGAAACAAAAAACACAATGTAAAGAAAAAACAAAGTCAAAAGCTTGGTCTTTGAAAGAGTAATAAAATGAAAATTAACACTAGTACGAGTGGTTCAGAATGGAAGAGCAGAAACACAAATAACCAATATTAGAATACAAGGACATCCTAGGAAAAAAGAAGAAATAAATATATTCAGCAAGGGGTGTGAAGTAGTAGGGGACAAGGTCAAAAAGATTAAAAAGGAAGCAGATCATTTAGAGCCTCATAAGTCAAAGTGAAGACTTAAGCTTTTATTCTGGATGACATGAGTGACCACTGCAGGGCTTAGAAAAACTAATGAAGACCTAAATAAAAATGCAGGGATGACTATGTTCATGAGTTGGAAAAGTACATATTATATAGATGTCAAGAACTGACAAATTAGTTGACAAATTCAATGCAATCCCTAACAAAATCCCAGCAAGTTTTTTTGGTGAAAATTGATAAGCGGACATTACAATTTATATAGAAATACAAAGGGCCAAGAATAGCCAAGACAATCTTGAAGAACAAAGTTGAGAGACGTAAACTACCAGATATTAAGGCTTATTTTAAAATTTTGGTAATTAAGTAAGTATGGTATTGTGTAAGGATAGACAAATAAATAAAAGAAACAATGTGGAATCCAGAAATAGCCCCATATACTTTATGAGGAAAGCAATACTGCAGTGCAGTGGGGGAGGGTTGTCCTGTCAACTAAATGGAGTTGAGTCAACTGTGTATTCATATGAGAAAAAAAATAAGTCTATCTTTCACCAAACACTCAAGTCAATCCCATGAGAATTTAGATCTAATTGTCAAAAGTAAAACAATAAAGCATCCAGATGATGTCATAGGACAATATTTTTATGAATTCAAAGTAGAAGAAGACATCTTACATAGAATAAAAACACATTAACAAAAAAAGAAAAGATTGGTAAGTTCGACTACATTAAAATTAAGAACTCCTATTTCTCAAAAGACATCATTAAATAGTGAAAAAAGACAAACCAAAGAGTGGAAGAAGGTATTGGCAATAAATATACCTGACATAGTATTCTTAATGTGGTATGTATACAGAACTTTTTTGAGTCAAAAACAGACAACTCAAGAACAGGCAAAAGACTTGAACAGGCACTTCCCATGCGCGCGCGCGCGCGCGCGCACACACACACACACACACACACACACACACACACACACACACACACTGTCAAAATGGCCAAACAGATATGAGAAAAGATGCTCAACTTCATTAGTAATCAAGGGAAATCTAATTAAAATAAAAGTGACATAGTACTATGCAACAACCAAAAATTAAAAAGATTTAATTCCTAAAACTAAAACGATTGACATACCAAGTTCTGGCAAGAATGTGGAGCAACTGGAATCCCATATATTGTTAGTGAGAGTGCATTTTTACAATTGCTAAAAAGAAAACAATTTAGCATTGCCTACCAAAGTTGAAGATACCTTTACCCTATAACATAGCAATTATACTCCTAGGTAAAATCCTACAGAAATTATGCTTTTGTTCACCAGAATTTATGTACATGAATATTTACAGCAGCACTGTAATATCCGTAAACTGGAAAAATCCAAACATCCGTCAGGAATAGAATGTACAAATACATGGCAGTATATTTATACACTGAGATATGGTACAGTAAAGAAAATAACATACTAAACACAACATGGACAAATCTTACAAACGTCGTATTAACCAAAAGAAGCCAGACAACAGAAAACGCATAAAATGTTTTTCCATTTACCTAGACTTCAGAAACAAGCAAAACTTAAATAGACTGTTTATAGATTCATGCTTGGGTAAAAGTGTAAAGAAAAGCAAGAATATGATTACGATAAAAGTCAGGATGGTGTTTACCCTTGGACCTGTCTCAACTCGCTCTATCCCTCAGTTTCCTCTCCTGTAAAATGGGTACAGTGATTCTTGTCTGAAATATACCTTGAGATTGTGCTCTGGACTCCTACCTCTCCCTTGGAAAGTCCAAAGTCTCAGCATGGAGGCGAAGGGGTCAGCGTTTGAAAAATGGTTTTCTCTAGCTGGAATCATCAATACAGACACTTTGGCCATCTCAGTGGAGTACAGAATGGGACAGGGAAGAAAACACGTAAGACCTAGGGTCAGGTATACTTACTTCAGTTTAAGGGCCACTTGGGTGGAGAGTGAGGTGGGAAGGAGGACACTCAATATGACATCAGAGCTAACGCTGAGAAAATTTAAAAAGCAGAGTAGATACATTCTACAATGGATGTAAATTTGTGCTCTCCAAGAATGCATTCTTCCTATTCTATGACTATTCCTATGGGGATAATAGGACTGAATGATGCAGGTTTTGAATTTTTCCAGGCCTTTATAAATGAAATCCTGGAATAGTGTGCTCTATTGTTGTATGTAACAGTGAAGCAAATTTTAATATTTTTTGGTTCATTTTTGTTCCTATGTTTGGTATTTACATTTGTTTTTAAACCCTTAGGAGATATGTAGGACTTTTACAAAAATAGATCGATGCCTTATATTCTTGTGTAAAGTGTATTTTATTTAAAGATATTTTGTAAACTCCACCATGTCAATGAGTATATTCCTGCATTATAATTTTTAACAGTTTCCTAATATCCCATCTTATAGATTTCTACGAGTTATTTTATCTTTTTTTAATTTAGATTTTTGCAATGTAAATGTTAACATAAACTATGAGAAATATACCTATAATGTAACTTTGGACAATTATTTCCTTAAATCATATTCCTAGAAATAGAATTGCTACATTAAAGTGTATGCTCCTTTTAAATCTTGGTATAAAGTGACCTCCAAATTGTTTTATAAATTATATTGCAGAAAGAAATTTATGAGAATGAACATTTCCCCCAACTTATGCCCACCCTGGATATCATTATTCTTTATAATCTCTGCCAACTGTAAAGGCCAAAACATGTATTTAAACATTTGCATTTTTTATTTGTAGTTTATGGACTGTTCTCACATATTTATTACTCATTTGCATTTTCTTTTTTATTACTTGCCCTTCATATCCATAGATCATTTTCATGGTAGTGTGATCTTCTTATAAATGTGTAAAAAGATAATTAAATAAAGTCAATAAACCGTTTCCTTCATACACTTAACAAATATATTTTCCAAGTGTGTTTCTACTTGATTTTTTTCTGAAAATAAGGTTTTAAATTTTTCTAGAGTAAAATTTGGCAGTCATTTCTTTTGTGGCTGCTGCCTTTGATGGCCTGCCATCTTTACCCAGATATTAAATTTAAGAATTCTTTTATATTTTCTCTGGATACCTGATAATTTATTGTTAAAATGTTAAATCAAGAGTCTATATGAAATTTATGTATTGTAGCAGGTGTGTACTAGAGATATAATCTTCCTCTCCGCTTACCATCACCTCTAATTTCCTAACATAATTTATTTTACTTTTATTTATTTATTTATTTGTTTGTTTGTTTTAGTTTTTTAAATTTTGGGTGGCTGGCTAGTACAGGCTTTAAATTATTTTGTTTTATTTTATTTAATTTATTTATTTCCTAACATGAATTTTTGACTACGCAATCCCCTGCTTGGAAATTCCACCTTTATCATACTCTAAGTTCTTGTGAACTCTTGGGTTTGTACCCATTCTTCCAAGGAGCAGTGGCAACCTTTTGAACATTGCCTTAATATTAAACATATTCATATCTCTTCCCCAGTGAATAGGCTTGGTGCCTTTGTCAAAGATCAGATGGCAGTAAGTGTGTGGGTTGATTTCTGGATTCTCTATTCTATTCCATTGGTCAGTGTGTCTGTTTTTATGCCAGTACCATACTGTTTTGGTTATTATAGCTTTGTAGTATAGCTTAAAGTCAGGTAGTGTTATGCCTCCAGCTTTATTTTTTTTGCTGAGCATTGCTTTGGCTATTCGTGGTCTTTTATTGTTCCATATAAATGTCTGAATAGTTTTTTCCATTTCTGAGAAAAATGTCTTTGGAATTTTGATGGGGATTGCATTAAATTTGTATATCACTTTGGGTAGTATGGACATTTTCACTATGTTGATTCTTCCAATCCAAGAGCATGGAATATCTTTCCAGTGGTGCTGGGATAACTGGATATCGATATGCAGGAGAATGAAACTAGATCCATACCTCTCACCGTATACTAAAATCAACTCAAAATGGATTAAGGATTTAAATATACACCCTGAGACAATAAAACTTCTTAAAGAAAACATAGGAGAAACACTTCAGGAAATAGGACTGGGCACAGACTTCATGAATACGACCCCAAAAGCACGGGCAACCAAAGGAAAAATAAACAAATGGGATTATATCAAACTAAAAAGCTTCTGCACAGCAAAAGAAACAATTAAAAGAGTTAAAAGACAACCAACAGAGTGGGAGAAAATATTTGCAAAATATACATCTGACAAAGGATTAATATCCAGAATATATAAGGAACTCAAACAACTTTACAAGAAGAAAACAAGCAACCCAATTAAAAAATGGGCAAAAGAGCTAAGTAGGCATTTCTCTAAGGAAGATATCCAAATGGCCAACAGACATATGAAAAAATGCTCAACATCACTCAGCATCCGGGAAATGCAAATCAAAACCACATTGAGATACCATCTAACCCCAGTTAGGATGGCTAAAATCCAAAAGACTATGAACGATAAATGCTGGCGAGGCTGCGGAGAAAAAGGAACTCTCATACATTGTTGGTGGGACTGCAAAATGGTGCAGCCTCTATGGAAAATGGTATGGAGGTTCCTTAAACAATTGCAAATAGATCTACCATACGACCCAGCTATCCCACTGTTGGGAATATACCCAGAGGAATGGAAATCATCAAGTCGAAGGTATACCTGTTCCCCAATGTTCATCGCAGCACTCTTTACAATAGCCAAGAGTTGGAACCAGCCCAAATGCCCATCATCAGATGAGTGGATACGGAAAATGTGGTACATCTACACAATGGAATACTACTCAGCTATAAAAACGAATGAAATACTGCCATTTGCAACAACATGGATGGACCTTGAGAGAATTATATTAAGTGAAACAAGTCAGGCACAGAAAGAGAAATACCACATGTTCTCACTTATTGGAGGGAGCTAAAAATTAATATATAAATTCACACACACACATACACACACACACACACAAACCGGGGGGGGGGGAAGAAGATATAACAACCACAATTATTTGAAGTTGATACAACAAGCAAACAGAAAGGACATTGTTGGGGGGGAGGGGGGAGGGAGAAGGGAGGGAGGTTTTGGTGATGGGGAGCAATAATCAGCTACAATGTATATCGACATAATAAAATTAAAAAAATAAAAAATAAACATATTCATATCTGATAGGAAATACTCCGATTTTTCAATTTAAAAAGTCTTGGCTGCTATCCAAAGGTTTTTTGTTCTTCCAGATGAAATTTAAATGTATTCTGATAAGTAAAATAAAATTTAAAAAAATAAAGGAAAAAACTCACATCACTCGACTTATTGAGATTTTGATTGGAATTCTGTAAAAGAATATTGAGTCTTCCTATCTAAGAAAGCAGTACCTGTCTCTATTTACATCTTTAATGTCTCACAGTAGAGTGTAATCATTTCTTTTGTGTAAGTTGTGCCCAATTCTTGTTAACTTGGTCCTAGATACTGAATGCTACTATGAATGGAACTTATTGTCTATAAGATATTATTATCTTCTTATCAATGAATGGCAGAAGAGAAATAATTGATATCAAGGTATATTGACCTGCACCTCATCTTAGCCAGGTTCATATTACCAAAAATGGAATGAACTAAAAAAAAGGAGGGGGGATGAACAAACAATGAGACAAACTCAAATAAAAGAACATTGTTCAAAACAACTGGCATGTCCTCTTCAAAATTACCAATGTCATGAAAGAGAATGTTTGGGGAACAAGATTGAAGGAGTTTAAATTACACGACAGCTGGATGTAATAAACGATCCTGAATTGGGCCCTAGGTCAGGGGAAAAAAATGTGATAAAGGATATTATTGGGACAATGGGTGAAATTTGAATATGGTCTAGATATTAGATAATAATATTGTATCAGTGTTCAATTTCTTGGATTTGATTATTGCGTGGTGGTTATGTAAAAAAGGAAAAGAAAAGCCTTGTTTTTAGGAAATATATGCTGACCTTTTAGAGGTAACAGTTCATGTTTGCAGCTTACTCTCAAAGGGTGAAGAAGATGAGGAGACAAATGTAGCAAAATATTCACAATTGGTGAACCTAAGCAGACGGTTTACAGATGTTCGTTCAGAAGGATTCACTTCTGCGACTTTTCTGTAAGTTTGAAATTTTTCAAAATATAAAGGTAAAAAGGGTAAGAAAATTATTAATATGCTTAACGAAAAGACCAAAATAACACATTGAGCTTGTGGGGTCCTATTTCAATAAAAGTATGACCTAACATTGACCGTGGTTATCTCTGGAAGGGGAGATTATGAGTGCACTCCTTTAATCAAATTTTCCTTTGATTTATGCGTATATGCTCTTTTATCCGTGGTTTTAGCGTATTATTTTTGAGATCCAGTTTTGAGGCAAGTTGTATTTGCATTCCGGGGAGAAAACTTGCTGGTTCTGGGTATTAATCTTTTACTATATTGCTTGGCTTTGGTTAAATTTTTACTTGTTTTCATACGTGCAGTTGGACATACATCTTTCAAGGTAGCTTTGCACGGAAAGGGACACTGATTGTAGGTGGAGTTGAGTTCAAAACCCTAAACTAGGAGGTTACATGGAACCAGGGTTCCAAACAAAAGTAGAGATAATTTTGGACCACAAATCAGCCAACTCGCCAGATAAAGCAGGAATTCCTCAGACATTCGCTAAGTGAGGGGCGCGGGGACTTGCGGGAAAGGCTCTGGAATTTGACAGATTACCCCAGAGCGGCCGGGGACCTGGTCCTTCGCAGCTCCTTCTGCGCATGTGCGGTTCTGCCTCATTGTTAGTCCGCTTCTCTTGTCTCCAGCTTCGCGCTGCGGATCTTCGCCGCGCCTGGGTCTACGCGCAGCTCGGGGAGCGGGTCCTGCTCTCCAGGTAAGAAGCTACTTTGGAGGGTTGTTCTGCCAGGCTTGGGGTTGGTTTGTGTCCACACTGGTGGGAGCAAAGACTTGCGCGAATCCCTCGCGGGCTCAGATCCTATAGCACTTGTTCGCGAGTCTGCTCCGCATTTGCCCGTCTAGAAATGCAAGTGACGGAGGAGGTTCGCTGAGGATAAGGGAGGGGGCACCGGTTTCTCGGTCATAATAAAGTGCGCTGAGAAAAGGCATTCAAACGTTAAAGAGCTGTTTCCAGAAGCTCCTCGAATTGGCATGTGCCCTGGCCAGCCATTCATTTGCGAGTCAAATCCACGACATCAGGGGCGATGAGGATGAATTCTTATAACATTTATTATATGCCTTCAGGCTAAGGGCGGGTGGTGGTTCTGTGTATAGCAGGCTGATTTCAGAACCTGAGTTTGAAAGTGAGACGAGTTCAAATTCTTGCTCTGCCCCTGAGTCCCCATGAGCACAATGATGACTCTCTAAGACTCAGTTTCCCCATCTGTAAAATGAGCTTATTTCTAAAACCTGCCTCAGGGTTGTTCTGAGCATTGAATAAGAGAGCACCTATAAAGCTCTCGTTTACTAAGCACGCTGGAAATGTTACCTGTATTTCTCACCTGTCTTTTCTTTAGGTTTATCATTTGATTCTCAAAGACCTCCTTCCTGTAAAGTCGCTGTTAGCAATCCCATTGTAACAGAGAAGAAAACCAAGAGTCTGGAAGTGAAGTCGCATGGCTAGCGAGTGAAAGAGCTGGGAGGCAAACCCCAAACAGTTTTATTTCCAAATCTCACGCTTTGGTTTTGATCCAGCAGCTCACTCTTCACAGCAATGAGCAGCATGGCACATCCGTAAGGCCACAGAGAAGTACCTGGAGTGTGTAAGGACAGAGTCTTCCCTTGAGGCTCTTGGGGATTTGTCTTTCCTGTTCAGAACCCTTCGGTTACTGTATGACTGAGGCCTCTAGGCCCCTCTTCCAGGGTCCCTCTGCCTGTGCCCTCAGTTTACAGACTCCCAAGCTAGATTTTCTGGCAGTTGTTCTCCCATCCAAGTACTAACCAGGCCCGACCCTGCTTAGCTTCCGAGATCAGACGAGATCGGGCGCGTTCAGGGTGGTATGGCCGTAGACTCTGGCAGTTGTTCTCAAGCTAGCATCCATCACAGTCACCTGAGGGCTTGTTAAAACCGAACAGGTGCTGGGTCCTACCTCCAGATTTCTGATTCAGTAGGTCAAGGGTGGGGACCAGGAATTTGCCTTTCTATCTAGTTCCCAGGTGATGCTGATGCTGCTGGTCTGGGGACCACACTGTGAGAACCACCGTTGCAGGGAATGGTGAATTTCAAGAGGGACTTGGGACCCAGCTGAAGGTTTCAGTTATTTGAATCTATCCCCTCCAGCAGGGTCCAAATTTCTGCAGATCACATTCTTGTGAGGAAAGGGGGGGATGCCAGGAGCAGGAATCCCACCTGGGAGAACCCCAGTCTACCCAGATACAGCACACCACAGCTGCAGGACAGAGGTCTAAGAAACAGGTACATGCTGTATGTGCTTGCTCTGAAGCGGTTCCCGATCCTTCTGCACTGAATAACATCACCACGCCTGAGGTTGCCAAGAACTGTAGGTCAGTGGAGAGAGGTGAGCTGGGTTGAGGGCTGTGAGCAAGAGGCAGGCTGCGTGGGAAGGGGAACTCCCGTGGAGGCTTGGTGAGAACATGGGCTGCAGTAAGACCAGGCAGGCATTATCTCCACTTCTCCCAGAAACTCCTCCCACCCCTTAATTCTCCAGTCCCTCTTCTCAGATTCTGCAGAGTCCTCAAACCCTTCCCACTCCCACATCTGGGATTTAGGGACAGGCTACCCACTCCCCATTTCTGCCTCTTTAGGAGTATGGAAGGGTTTTCAGGGGTTATGTAATTCTGCCTCATTTTAACAGAGAAAAATATTGTACCTGCGAGAGTAATTAGCATAGCGCTTAAGTGCATGGTTTCTTGAGCGAGACTGCCAGGGTTCAAAGCCCAGCACCACCATGTTGCTATAACTTTCTTCCCCTTGATTTTCTCATTTACAAAATGGGACTCATAATAGTACCTACATCTTGCTTTATTTTAAGGATTAAATGAGGTAATACATGTAAATGCTTAGAACAATTCCTGTTACACACACAGTAAGCACTGTACAAGTATTGTCAGTATCCTAATATTATTAGAACTATCTATTATTATAACCTAGGTTTGCCTTAATCATCAGTGGCAAAACCAAAAGGAGCTCCAAGGCCCCCTAATTCTGAGGCCATTTGACTCAGTTAAGTCAAAACTAGTTTCTTAATTAAAAAGCCTTTGCACACACTGAAACCAAAGGAAAACAAACCTTTAAAAAAAAAAAAAAAAAGACTCCCTTAAAGCCTATCTATCTCTGTTGTCACAGGTTTCTGTTCATTTTTTAATCTCAAGAAGTAAAAATACAAGTAGAAAATTAAATGAGCAGATCTCTGTAAGGATTTTATTGTATCAGTTTTTATACTTTTATTATGGAAATATTAAAAACATACAAAAGTAAAGAAAATAAGACAGTGATTCCCATGTGCTTGTCACAGTTTCAACATATAGACAATTTTATTTCATCTACACACCTCCCCTAGCATAACACATACATATGTACCTACACTTTCCCCTTTCCTACCTTCCTCTACTGGATTATGGGTCAATTAAGAAAAATAAATTAGAAAGAGAGAGAGAAATAGAGAGTAGAACAGTAGTTATGAGAGGCAGGGAAAGTCGGGGGAAGGGCAGGGGGACCAGGGAAAGGTTAGTAGACTGGTACAAAGTTACAAATTACAGTTAGCTAGGAAGAATAAGTTCTGGTGATCTAGGGTGACAATAGCTAATAATATTGTATTGTACATTTCAAGATAGGTAGGAAAGAGGATCTTGAATGTTATAACCACAAATGGTAAATGTTTAGGTGATAGATATGCTGACTATTCTGATTAGATCATTATACAATATTTGCATGCATCGAAACAACTAACTGTACCCCATAAACATGTACAATAAAAAAAGTTAATTAGAATTTAAAAATCCCAGACATCAAAAAATTATTAACATGTTTAATAATGGCATGATGGCATGGTATCTCATCTTTCGTTGTAATGTGATTTGTTTAACCAGGTCCTTCTTAGTTGAATGTTGTATTATTTATATTTGTCTGCTATTAAATCAGAGGAGGTAATAAATTGGAAGAAACCAGTAAGAAACAAATATTTACTTTTTCCAATGAAAAACCTGCTTCTCTTGGCTCTGTTAGCTGCCCCTTCTGAGGGGTCAAAGAGACATTCTCTTGCCGTGTGGCCCTTTGGCAGCAGATACGTGTGGATTTCTGGGCAAGCGCTGTGAGGACCGTAAAGGGAAACCATATTTCTCATTATCTCTTTGCTCCTTCCCTCTCCTCCAGCTCTGCCTTTGCAGTTCTCTGAACTTTTCCAGGAGCAGAAGAAAATGAACATATCTCAGGTGAATCGTTTACTTACTACTCAATTTTTCAGTGAAATTTAAGAGTTAGTTTGCATTTTTAGTAACCATGTTTGTCAATTGTTTTTCATTTCCTGAGTTTTTTCTTTCATATTATTTTGCTTTCTTTTTTTCTTCTTCCAGTAGTTTTGAAGGTCTATATTTTATTTTTCTATTATTGATTTCTATTGATGTTTAACACATGTATAACATATTTTTCTATCAACGTCAGGAATTTTTTCCATCTATAATATTACCTAAACAAGATAGACTTCTCCTTCATCCCAGGTTTTATGGAAATCATTTAAATACTTTTCTTTTTTTGTTTTTTTTTCTGTTTATATAATAAATATATATATTTTAATCCTTTGCTAACAGTTACATCACACCATCTAGCTACTCGAACAACAATAATTTAAATTTGAATATATGTTTTCTGATTACTTTTGCTGTCCCAAGTTTGAAGACAGAGTGACAAAATTATAATAGTTGGTCAGCTATAATATTATCTACGGTTTAGGTTTGCATATTATGTTCCAGTCACTGTTAAATTCCTTAACTGGATTAGCTCATATAATTCTGACAGTATTATGAGCTAGGTATTTTTATTACACCCTTTTCACTGAGGGCTATAAAGATTTAACTATCTTCTCAAGAGCTTGTAGCTGAAATAGTAGTTAAATAGTTAAAACATCATTAGATGTTTGGCCAGATGGAGTCCAAGTCCACTGCAAGTTTCTCACCCACTTTTGGGAATAAGTTATCATCTTCCTGTGTTTCAACCTACCCAAGAACTTGGAATGGAAGATCTCTTAGGTACAGGGTTGCCAGATAAGACACAAGGCAGAGGCTGGTGGGTTAGCTCAGCTGGTTAGAGCATGGTGCTGTTAACATTAAGGTCCAGGGTTCCATCCCTGTACTGGCCAGCTACCCCCAAAAAGGACACAAGGCATATAAAACAAAGCCTATCCTGTAAGGGACATGCTTATCCTAAAACGTATTTGCTGTTTATCTGAAGTTCAAATTTAACTGAGTGCCCTATATTCTTATTTACTAAATCTGGCAACCCTACTTAGGTAGGAGGGGAGTTGTAGGTACCCTCTGTGACTATCAGGGCTGGCAGTCCTGGCTCCTCTAGAGAACCAAGCCTTCTTTGTCTTTAGTGGCTGATTTTATTACCTCATTCCAGACAGCCTATTGGTGATCTGGCGTGACCTGCAACAGCTTTGCCGTCAATCACGGTAGCAGCTCCCCTTCCAAAGTTTCAAGAATTCTCAGGTTTGGTACCCACATATGTAGCTTTACTGAAAAATGTAAACACTTTGCCTACATACCCCTTGTAAATAACAGTTCTTACTTGTCTCTTCTGTCTGCTGACAGTAATTTTCATCTGTCATGTTTTCTTCTTCCTCTGATTCTGCTGAGTTTTGCTAGAGGCCTTTGGGTTGTTTTACAGAATGTGGTCAGTGCGCCTTCTCTCTCTGGATGTCTGAAAATGCCTCGTTCTGCTGTGCTCCATGAATGGCTGACCGATTAAAGCCTTCTGGTTCAAAATCCTTTTCCCTCAGAGTACCAGGAGAAAAGACAATCTCCGGTATCTCCTAACATTTGGAGAGGCTGAGGAGAGGTCGCATGGAGGTTTGATTTTCATTCCTTTGTTTTTCTTTATCCTTGAATTTCAGATATTTCACCCGTGTCTGGTTATTTGTTCTTTTTTCAGTATTCCTGCTTGGTTGTTGTCTGTGTCCTGTTATGATGAAGATGCAGACTCTCTGAGATGTTTTCAGTTATTTCTGTGATTATTTCTGTCCTTCGGTCCTTTTGTTCTTACCGTCGGAAATCCTGTTAGACCACCAGTGCCTCTCCTGGGTCTGTTGTCTGTGTTCCTTGACTTGTACTTCATCATCTCTGTTTCTCTGTGTTTTTGTTCCATGCACTGACAGATCTGCTCAGTGTTGCCATCCATGTCGTTCATTTACAAGCCCCATCTTGAGGGTTTTGGGCTTTGTTTTCACAAATCAGTAACAAAATATTTAATATCTGTGTGCTACTTCCTTTTTCCTAGCAAATTTTTCGTATTTTATGGAAGCCAGACTCACTCTTACATTGCTTTAGGGACACCAATTTGAATTTTTAAAAAATATTCTCTTCAATATTTTACTTAAATTTGTCTTCATAGCCTCCAACTTATTCATCTTAATGCTTATCTTTTAGGCTATTGTTTTCTATGTACATTAAATTTGTTTAGCAGTCTTTGAGTCTGTTCTTGATGCTTACTTTTTAGGCTACTGGTTTTCCTCCGGTGACTGGGCTTTTTTTTTTTTTTTTTCTGTGAATAGGAAAGTAAAAACTTCATTAGATCAGGAGAGGTGACCGATGTGCATTTCCTCAGCAGCGTGGAAGTTTCCTCGGCAAGCTTTTGCCTTGAATGGAAGGATTGACGAGGCTTTTTATGTGAATTGTTGGGAGATGTGTACAGACATTCTCTTTAGGCTGCACAGAGAGGGGCAAGGAGACAAGCTCCAGGGGACCTCCTCCTTCTACAGTATGTCACCAAACAGCAGAGCACATTAGTCTGTTTCCCCAAGGTTGCCCTAAAAGAAAGGCTGTGCCCGCATTGGGGTACTATGTGCAGTACCCTGCTTCTCTCTTTGGTTGCAACGTTCTCACAGAGTGCTGGGGGCGGTTCCCTGCTTTTTTATAGGGAACATTCTCCTGAGCATTAACCCTCAGCCAACCCTTTCAGGGGTAATCAGAACTGCCAAGACGTCTGGCAGTCCTTCTGTTCCTCATGTTCCCCGTTCAACCCCCAGCTGCAGCTGCTTCTGAGCTGGGAGGTCTTGCTGAGACCTGAGACTTCTGCACATTCTCTGCTCGTACGAAGGGGTGAGCATGATGCCTCCTACTCTAGATTTTGCAGAAACCAGCCAAAATTTCTCACTGGCTGATGGCACCTCTCTGTACCTCTCTGCTGTGATAAATGCAGTGTTGTTTTGTTGTTTCTCCCTGGCTGTCGTCTTGGAAGCAGAGGACATAAATGTGTGCCCAGCCCATTGTGTTGAGCTAAGAGTGTCACTTACTCCTGAAATGGTCACTTCTGAGACCCTCTTCATTCATTCAACAGCTGCTTACTGAGCACCACTGGGAACCAGGACTCTGCTAGGTGCTGCAGATATAACCACAGAGGCCTGGTTCTGGTTTCTTCCTGGTCTCCAGGGCCTGCACCTCTTCCTCTGCTGTTCCTTAGGCTCTGTGTCCTCAACCTTCATGTTCTTTGTGAACAAGCTTCCTTTCTGATGGCTTCAGCTACCGCTGAGATACTCATGATTTCCAAAAGTTTATCTTTTTTCTAGATCTCTCTCTTGAGCTTCAAGACCTTATGTCTAACTATTGTGTGGACGTCTCCACCTGTTTCACAGATACCTATAGCGTCGAGGATTTGTCTCTCTCTCTATTTCTGCTTAATGCATTCTTTCACCTGTTTTGTTAATCTTGGTATATGGTACCAGCAACAACCCAGCTGCTCTTATGGATAATCTGAGAGTAATGCTTCAATTTTCCTTCACTGCTTAACCAATTTTTGGTCAATTCCATGTAGAATCAGTTCCGGCTTCTCAATCTCCACTGCTACTACATTAAGGTAGGTGGTCATCTCTCTATGATCTTCCCTCCTAACTTCCCTTTAAAACAGAGTTGGTTTTTTATTGAAACATAGTTGATTATATGTATTTGCAGGGTACAGAGTTGACCATCAGTATTTGTGTACAATATGTGATGATCAAATCAGGATAATTAGTGTATTAATCATTGCAAAATGCAATCATTCTTTGTGTCCATTAACCAATGTTTCCCTAACCCTCCTCCCGCTCCCCCTTTCCCACCTCTACTAGTCATAGTTCTGTTCTCTTCTCCTGAAAGTTCAACATACTATTGTGATTTTTCTGTTTATTTATTTATTAGCTCCCTCTTATGAATGAGGACAGGCAGTATTTCTCTTTCTGTGCCTGGTTTATTTCACATAACATAATTTTCTCCAAGCTCATCCATGTTACTACAATGGCAGAATTTCATTCTTTCTTATGGCAGAGTAATATTCTATTGTGTATATGTATTAGTCCGTTTCTGTTGCTTCTAACAAAATACTTGGAACTGGGTATTTTATAAAGAAAATAAAATTTATTGCTTATAGTTTCAGAGGCTGGAATGTCCAAAGTCCGGAGAACACATCTGGTGAGGGTCTTTGGTAGTGGTTTTACAGCAACACAGGAGTCTCACATAACAGAAAATCATGGAGCAGAGGGAGAGGGAGAGAAAGAGAGAGAGAAAGCAAGCCCCTCATGCCCTCCCCTTTTAAAGCTCTCAGAACCACACCCATGACCACCATTAAACCATCAACTTAATCACCTCTTCAAGGCCCTGCCTTTCAATTATCATAATAGGATTTTCTACCCTCTTAACACTTTCACAGTGGGGACCAAGTCTCCAACACATTAAACTTTGGGGAGACACAATTCAATCCATAATATTTATTTATTTACTTATTTATTTCTTTATTCATTAGCTCCCACTTATGAGTGAGGACATGCAGTATTTTTCCCTCTGTGCCTGGCTTATTCACTTAACATATTTTCTACAAGCTCATCTGTGTTGCTATGAATGGCAGAATTTCATTCTTTTTATGGCTGAGTAGCATTCCATTGTGTATATATACCACATTTTCCTTATCCAGTCATCCATCAATGGGCATTTAGGTTGATTCCATGCCTTGGCTGTTGTAAATAAAGCTGCGATAGACATGGGAGTGCAGGTATCCTTTAAACATGATGATTTTCATTCCTGGGGGAATATACCCAAAAGCAGGATTGTTGGATTGTATGATAGCTCTATCTGTAGTTGTCTGAGAAACCTCCATATTGTTTTCCATAATGGCTGCACCAATTTAGAGTCCCACCAACAGTGTATAAGGGTTCCCGTTTCTTCGCATCCTCACCAACAGTTGTTATTCTCTTTTTGATAATAGCCAGTCTAACTGAAGTGATATAATATCTTATTGTGGTTTTGATATGCATTTCCCTGATGATTAGTGATGTTCAGCATGTTTTCATGTACCTGTTGGCCATTTGTATGTCTTTCTTTGAGAAATACCTATTCAGCTCCTTTACCAATTTTTAAATCAGATTATTTGTTTTTTTACTGTTAAGTTGTAAAGTAGATTTTCTAACCATGACTATTGACATTTTGGACTGGGTTATTCTTTGCTGTGGGGGCTGTCCTGTACATTGTAGGATGATTAATAGTATCCCTGGCCTATACTCACTAGATACCAATAGCAACCCCACCCCGCTCAGTTGTGACAACCAAAAATGCCACCAGACATTGCCAGATCACCTCTGGCTGAGAATCACTGCAACCTTCACCACCCGCTTCTGGAGCATTACTTTCAAATTATAAATCTAGTCATACTACTTATTTATATGTCTCCATTGCCCATGGAAATGATCTCATAAGTAGGGGTGTGCACCCCAGGGAACTGCACAAAATAATCAAGTGGTACATGGAAAGAAAGTATTAGAATATTCATTTACATTTGCTTTATATCTAAAAGAACTTTAGAAAGTTGTTAAGCTTGACTTTTGATGTATGGCTTGAGAGTTGTCTACATACATAATTTATAAACACATGGACAGATGCTCAGGAATGTTTGTCGATGGGTGACTGAATATTTTGAAGGCCACTGGTCTTTAGGAGAAAGTCCAGAATTCCTCAGTCTGACCACTGAATACCTCGTTGTTCTTTATCTCATTCAAGCCCCAACTTTATTCTTCTCTCACCCTGTGCTACTTGCAATTCCTTTCACTTGGGGTGGTTTTAAAGTTGTCTGTGACTCTGATTATGCTGGTGTCCCATGTTCACACAAACTCCCTGTTCATGTACAATCAAATCTTTATCATCTTGATGAAGTACGACCTGAAAAAAGGAGAATTAACTTTTCTCCTTCTTCATGACCTCATCTGCCTTGACCACATATTTTTTCATGGCTCCCATAATTCATTATTGTATGTGTATGTCTATGTAGAAAGCCTCCTTGTCAGTCTGTAAGATCTTTAAAAACATGATCAATGTCTTATTTGCCTTAGTGCCTTCTGCAACTAGAACAGTTCCAGGTATGTAGAGGAAACTTAAATTGTTTGATGAATTAATAAATGAATTTATAAATAAATACAGAGACCTAGGATTCCCATTATGATTTCTGTTTCTCCCACAAAATATAACATAAAGGAAGATACATTTAGATAACTTTGTAACATTTTCTGGAAAACTTAACAGTGAACACAGTAGGAATTAGTTTCCTTGTGTATTCCCCGTGCCATCTGGTCTTGAGCACTTCAGATTGAGTGGATTGGACTATTACAGGGATCAATGTTGTTTGAGGATGTATCTGTGGACTTCACCCAGGAGGAGTGGCAGCTACTGGACCCTGTTCAGAGGCTCCTGTACAGGAATGTGATGCTCGAGAACTACAGGCACCTGGTGTCACTGGGTAAGCCCAGCTTCCCATGCAATTCCCAACAGCACACATTTTTCTATCTTAGGAACCAAATCATTGTAGAGGGTAATGAGTTTTCTGCTGGAAATTTTGTTCAAGACTCTTAGGGCACTTGAAAAAATACTGTATTCTCACTTCCCTGATGAAAGGGTCTGCTCTGATGAAGCACAGTTAAGCACCATCATTACGTAGTTTCTAAAGCTTCTTCCTTCTTGTCCTTCAAAGGGCCTGAACCCTGAGCAACTTTACCACGTCTCATGTCCTTTCCCATTACAGGGCACTGTGTTGCCAAACCTGAGCTGATATTCAAGTTGGAGCAAGGAGAAGAACCATGGATGTTGAAAAGAAAACTGCCAAATCAGGGACGCTCAGGTGAGTCGAGGTCAGAGAGAAAGAAGCTGGAGAAATCAGATCCGAGGTGGCTGGTTCAGGGATCGGTATCTTTGAAATGTATTTTAGAAATCTCTTCTAGAGGCTCTAGACTTTTAGAAGTGACTAAAGAGAGATGACCACCATACTTTAGGCATCATACCTCCAAATATCGGGGCTTCTGGATAGCTGAACATGTGGAGGTTCCTGAAGGGAGGCATGACCGGAAGGGGCGTGGAAGCTCGCATCCCTTCCCCTATACCTTGCCCTATGCATCTCTTCCATCTGGCTGTCCATTTGTGTCCTTTATAATAAGCCAGTAAATGTCACTTTCCTAATCTTTACCAGCCTGAGCTTCTGCCCGAGCTCACTCTCCATTTCATAGCCCACGTCAGCTAACTCATGCAGACCTACACCCAGGCCTCTTGGCACAAAGGGCAGATTTCATCTCCTCTCTCAATTTCATCACCAAGAGGGTTGTTGAGGTAGGACCCATGAGGCCACAATAGCAGAGGAGTGTAACGTGACCATTTCTGAAGACCTGGAAGCCCATCTTCTAAAAGGGAATCTGCTCAGGGTCCTCTAAGGGAAGGAGAGGAATCGAACCCCATTCCTGCTTCCTACCAGACGTGTGACTCTGGAAAATGTATTTACTCTCTGTAAGCCTGAACTTGTCCTCTGTAAAGTGGGAAACAATTGATACTTTCCCCACAGAGTCGTGTGGGGAAAATGTGAAAACCTGAATAAATGTTTGGCACATAGTATGACTCCAACCAATGTTTGTCCTGCCCACCATAATTCCTCTTCACCATAAAGACACTTTGACATAAAACAAAGAGCAGAACTGTCAGAGCATTAGGAAATGTAGCAATAAGAAATGAAACGCACAAGTATTTACATAATGTAAAAAAAAAACAACCTCCAAGTATCACTCTTATACATAAATGTTTGTTGATTTCTGTTTGACTTTAATAGAGATTTGCTTGGTTTTTATTGAATCCAGTTGCTGCTTTCCTCATCCTAGACCTATATTTCTGCTTTTCTCTCTGTTTAACACTCTGTAAACATGCATTTATTTCGTGCATTCCTTCACTCAATAAATATTTATTAAGCTCCTGCTATGCTCCAGTCACATTCCAAGCTCAGGAGATACAGGAGCAAAGTCTCCACTATCAATAGATCCACCTAGCAAATAAATGCATAAAATGTCCAGTAGTAATCAGCACTATGAAAAATTAAAGTCAGAGGCTGACAAGGAATGCTGTTTTAGGAAAAGAGGTTAAGGGAGACCTCTTTGAGGAGGTAAACATTTGAACAGTAGAAGGGAGTTTTGAATGAAGGGATGGAGTGATCCAAGGGTTATCTGAGAGATTCCCAGACCAGGGCACTGCAGGTGCCAGGCCTTGAGACAGGAGTGTGTTTGGTGTAGTTAGAGAACAGCAAGGAAGTTAGAGGGACCTGAGGGAGTCAAGTGAGGAGAAAGAAGCAGGTGATGTCAGGGAATTGGCTGGAGGAAAAGCTTTATAGGCCTGGTGAAGACTTTCAGTTTCACTGAGTGAGATAATAGGTAAGAGAATAGGCGACAACTTTAAACACTACATTTGGAGGTCAGGAGGACACAGGACTCTAGCAAGGGAGACTGAGAAGGACCATCCAGTGTGGTACGGGGAGAACCAGGAGAGAGTGGCATCCCCGGAGCCACGTGAACAAAGTGTTTTAAGAAGGAAGGAGTGGGCTGGCCGGTTAGCTCAGTTGGTTAGAGCGTGAGGCTGTTAACACCAAGGTCCAGGGTTCGATCCCTGTGCCAGTCAGCCCCCCAAAATAAATAAACAAAAGGCAGGAGTAAATTCCAATAGGCAGATGGCAGTGTAAAGGCAACATTGCCCCTTCTTTTCTTGCAAATTATCTAAAAGCCGCAAGGAAAATAAAACACAAAATGTCAACTCCATTTTCATTGGTGGTTGGAGGCAGCTGAAATCTCAAAGAATTTTTTTTGGTAAGACTATTTTTGTAGCACTTTTAGGTTTACAGAAAAATTGAGCAGAAAGTACAGGTGGTTCTCATACTCCTCCACCCACTCCACAAAATTTCTCCTTTTATTAACATTTTACATTAGTGTGGTACATTTGTTACCTTTATAAACCAATATTTAGCTATTATTACTAATTCAGTTTTCCATTAAGGTTTCCTCTTTGTGCTGTAGAGATCTATGGGTTTTTCCAAATGCATAATGTCATATATTTACTGTTGCAGTGTCATACAGAATAGTTTCACTGCCCTAAAAATCCCCTGTGTTCCACCTACTTATCCCTTTCTCCCTCCCTCCCTCCTGAAACCCTGGCTGCTACCACTGACTTTTTTTCCCATTACCTCAACCATTTATTATTTCTTTGCGTTGGGAACATTCAAAATCCTCTCTGCTAGCTAATTGATAGTATACAATAAATTGTCATTAATTACAGTCATCCTACAGTGCTATAGAACTATTTCTCCTGTCTAGTTGTACTTTTGTATCCATTAACCTACTTCTCACTACCCCCCACTCCCTTCGACTCTTTCCAGCCTCTGGTAACCGCCATTCTACTCTCTATTTCTATGTGATCAACTTTCTTAGCCTCCTCATAGGAATGAGAACATAAGAAACTTGAGAGTAGGTAAGTGGTTGGAAATGAACAATATATGGAATTTAAAGAGGCTTATCTAATAGGAGCCGACAACATTGTAGAATTGTGGGATGATCACTTGAACATGTATTGTGAATTTAGGTCTAATAATCTAGTATAAAATCTGAGCAAAAAAATGTAATGTCAAATTTTCTTTGCTAGCATATTGACTTCTATGTGTGTTTTACCTACTACAGAAAATTCATATGTTTGTAAGCATACAATCGATGTTACTGCATAAAATGTGAGTAGCAGAGGATAAAAATAATCATTCATAGACAGAATTGTTTGAGATAAAGACAAAAGTTAATAAGGGTGCTTGAACCGTGTTGAGTAGTCAGATGCTTGCTTGCGTTCTCATAGAAAAGAGAAACAAGAAAGGAAGAAAATATAAAAACATATTTAAAAATTAGAGTTCAAAAGTTATGACTGTGTAACGACCTGCACATGGATGCATATAGTATCTTCATTCATAATTGCTGAAACTTGGAATCAACCAAGATGTCCTTCAGCAGATGAATAGATAAATAAACTGTGGTACATCCAGACAATGGGAGATTATTCAGCACTAAAAAGAAATGAGCTGTCAAGCCATAGAAAGACATGGAGGAAACTTAAATGTATATTACTAAGTGAAAGAAGCTTGTCTGAGAAGGTTACATACTGTATGATTCCAACTATGTGACATTCCGGAAAATGCAAAACTATGGAGACAGTAAAAAGATCGGTGGTTTCCAGAGGTTGGGGGGGTGGAGGGATGAATAGGCAGAGCACAGAGGATTTTTGGGGCAGTTATAATATTTTGTATGGAGCTCTAATGGTGTACACATGCCATTTTGTCCGGACTCGTAGAATGTACAACACTGAATGAACCCTAATGGAAACTATGGACTTTGGGTGACAATGATGTGTCAACATAGGTTTGATTGTAAAAAAATATATGCCATTCTTGTGGAGGGTGTTGATAATTGAGGCGGTTGTGCATGCATGGGGATAGAGAAATTCTCTGTACTTTCCACTCAGTTTTGCCATGGACCTAAAACTGCTCCAAAAAATAAAGTCTATTTTTAAAAATCAGTATTGTGACAGAGCACAAGCATTTGGTGAAGTAAATCATCAGCAGATTGAAAGAAGGAAAAGTAGGATTGTCAATCAGGATATATTACTGTTAATTAACTCTGATAGAATCAAATGAGAGCACTGGCAATCAGAATATGGAGGTGAATTGGGTCCTATTGCGTGCATGGCTCATCCTCTTCTATATTTTAACATTCTCTTTGGACATTGTTTTTCCATATCAAAGCTGTATGAAGAGATGGGGCCTGAACTATAGGACTGACCACCTTTAGACCTGAGGAAACGAATCACTTCCTAACTTTAATTGAGGGTTGGTTTGCAGAATGGAAAAGAGGAGAGAGAGATTGGAAGCATGTAGAGAGGAGTTAGGATCCTCCTGCAGTAACTAAGGGACAGGGGAGAGAGGGATCAGGATCTAGTCTCTGATCTGCCTCCAAATCAAATCCTTGCTCTGATATTTCCCTTGATCACCTTTCAGTCTTCCTTGTCTCCCTACTCTGTGCCCCTATCTATACCCCATTTTTAAATTTCCTCCATCCTTGGGTCAGTCATTTTCCTGACATCCTTTGTTCTCAGTTCACCATTTCTCATGTTTTATTTCAAGCTCTCTACCCATTTTGAGGTCATATTTGTCACAAGCCAAAGCTATTTGTATAATTTTCAGCTTTCTCTCCCTTTTATATTACAGTATATGTTTTTGTCTTTGTTTTTGTATTATCAAACCAAAAGACTAGAATAAATATTTGCTTAGGACTTCTATCATTCCAGGAAATTGTGCCTGAAGCCCAAAAATCAACTCAGCATAGGGCACTTGTGCACAACCCCCTTCCTTAAGAAGTGTATTAAGATTTGCAATGTATGGTTAATTTTTTATATTTCTAGAAGTCCAGAAAGCCAATAACATGAAAGAAAGAAGCCAGAAAAATGAAGACAAATACTTGAGGCAAGCTTTATTTTTCAACAGCAAAACACTGACTAAGGAGAGAAGTAAGACCCTAAAAGAATCATTTAATATGGCCATGAACCCAGTGCCCTCCAGAAAAATCTCCTATAAATTTGACTCATTTGGAATAAGCTTGAAAAATGTTTCAGAATTAATTATTAGTGATAGAAACCAAATAAGAACAAAGTCTGATGATTTCAGTGGATGTGGGTTCCTTGAAACTAAGCATGAGAAAACTCATACAGGGAACAAACCCTGTGAAAATGTTCAAAAGAAGAAATCCCACAGTCATAATGAGGACTTTATTCAACGACAGAAGAATTCATCTTTGGAGCAATTTCTTAAAAATAATATTTGTGGGAAAGCCTTTCACAGAAAGACAGCCTTTGTTACATGTAAGAGAATCCACACAGAAGAGAAACCTGAAGGTAACAAACACAGAGGAGATTTTATCCAAAATTTAAAACTCAACTCTTGTCCACAAACCCTTAGGGAAAGGAAGCCACATGAGCCCAGTAAAAATGAGAAGTCCTCATGCATGAAATCAAAATGTGCACATCGAAGAACTCATATAGGGGAGAAACACTATGAGTGTAATAAATTTGGAAAATCCTTTAGGAAGAAGTCAAACCTTACTCAGCATCAGAGAACTCACACTGCAGAAAAACCCAGCAAGTGTAATGATAGTAAAATAACCTTAAAGAAGGAATCCCATCTTACTCTCAATCAGATAATTAACACAAGAGAGAATAACTGTAAAGGTGATAAATGTGAGAAATCCTTTTTTGAGAAGTCAAAATGTACTCAACATCAGAGAACACACTTGGGGAATAAACCTGATGAGGGTAATGAAAGTGGGAGGAACTTAAGTAGAAAGTCCCACCTCACACAAAATCAGAGAGCTCACAAAGGAGAGAAAACCTATGACTGCAATAACTGTGGGGAAAGCTTCCATAAGAAAACAGACCTGACTCAACATCAGAGCACACACACAGGAAAAAAACCCTATGAATGTAATGAATGTGAAAAATCCTTCTTTGTGAAGTCCAACCTCACCGAACATCAGAGAACTCATACAGGAGAAAAACCATATGAATGTAATGAATGTGGAAAGTCCTTCTGCCAAAAATCAGCCCTCACAGTACATCAGAGAACTCACACAGGAGAGAAACCATATCAATGTAATGAATGTGGGAAAACCTTCTGTGTGAAATCAAACCTTACTCAACATCAAAGGACCCACACAGGAGAGAAACCCTATAAGTGTAGTGAATGTTGGAGATCTTTCTGTGTGAAATCTAATCTCATTGTGCATGAGAGAACTCATACAGGAGAAAAACCCTACAAATGTCCTGAATGTGGGAAAACCTTCTATGAGAAGTCAGCTCTCACAAAACATCAGCGAATTCACACAGGGGAAAAACCCTATGAATGCAATGAATGTAGAAAAACCTTCAGCCAGAGGTCAGCCCTCACCAAACATCAAAGAAAAACACATAAGAAGAAAACTCCCATCAACCCTCTCCATGTGCCGCAACCTGCATCTGCAAGCCAAATCTGTTAAACATCAGCAAAATCAGAGGGCATAAGACCTTAGATGTCAACACACGTAGGAAAGTCTTTGTTAATAGGTTATAACTAATAGGAATTAGAGAATTAACATAGAAGTGAAACCATATGAATGCTCTGAACATGTGAATGCTTTCAACAAGTATTCAAAGTTGTCAAAGGAAAATATATAATTTTAAGAAATATGGATAAACCTATTGTTGTGGAAATACTGTTTAATGAGAAGTCATACTTCAGATGTGATACAAAACTTGCTATAGCAAGGATAACAGAAAATATTCTGTTCTTAGTAAAATGCAAAATGTGGACCTTTTGTGAAATCATGAATAATTCAAGTCATTGACACAGCAGCATTAAATATATATGTGAACACTTCCTGAAGAATACTGGGTTATATATGGGTATATAGTTTATGAATGTGCTATATCATATAAATTATCAGTGCTGATTTGCATATAGGAAGCCACCGCTGTCTCTGAATCACAATACAGTATGTAAGTGAAAACTGAATAGTCTTGTAACCTGTGGCCCAACAATTCCACTTCTAGATACATACCATAAAACAATAGTTCTCAACTGGGCATCTTCAAGGGTGTTTGGAAACGTGGTTTTGATTGTCAATATGACTGAGGGTGCTACAGGTATTTAGTAGGGTGGGAAGCCAAGGGTGCTAAATGCTATGGAATGTCAGTGAAAAGGCAGGAAATAAAGTCTCATCCACCACATGGATGCCAGTAGCTCCACCACAGAAAAACATTACCCTAGAGTAATTCTTTCTCATCTGCACCCATAAATATATGCAAGAATGTTTATTGCAACATTGTGATAATATTTATAATAACAGTTTTTTTTTAATGTTGGTATGATCATATGGTTGAAATAATTTACACCAATGCAGATGAATTAACCTCAGTTAAACACATCAACCTGGTCATATCTTAAAACGATAATGTTGAATAAAAAAGAGGAAAAATACAAATACTATCTTATTTCACTTATATAAAATTCAAAAACAAACCAATGGTACATTGCTTAGGAATACATATATAAGCAGTTAAACTGAACAGGAAAACAAGTGGATGATGGTCGCAGATTCTAGGATAGCAGTTACATTTGTAGAGGAAGGAGGGCTTACAGTTGGGGAGAGAGAGAAAAGAATCTTCACATTTCTTAAATGGGTCATGGGTACACAGGTATTTTTTTATTTTTCTTTATACCACATATATGCATATTTGTATTCATATATATTTCTGTTGATAGAATATTTTTTTTCAAGAAAAAGGCTTCACGTAATTGTATTAGAACATTAACACAGGTGAGGTATTGGTGCAAGAATCATTGTTAAGATTTTTTTCTTTCATTTATGATTTATCTGTAGCTAAAGTCTCCTTAATGACTTTTTCAAGTGTCTGTACCTCTAGTCATTTGGGCCTAGCCTTTTTTATTTTCTTGATTGTATTTTTTTCCCTTTTTTTCCTAGTAAAATTTCTCCTAATTTTAAAAAAAATAATAAAGTAAACATTGACCAAGAAGATAAAGAAAGTGTAAAGGAAAAGAAACCATCCAAGTACTGTAAACTGTAAACAAGTAAAAATGAAAATTAATAATGAAAGTTATCACAAACAACATGAGCTACTTGAATTCCCACGTCAAAGACAGAGGTAGTTTAATGGTGAGTTAAAAAACTAAATCCAATTATGTGTGGTTTGCAAAACATGTATCTAAAACCAGGTGACAAAGGGAATATAACTGTATAACTTACTACTGTATAACTTACTGATTAAGTTATATATAAGGGAATATATATATATATAAGAGAGCATCTGACTGTAAAAAATGTAGGAAATCCTTTCATGAATTACCATGTAACTTTAACAAACAACCGTATAACTTCAAGCAGCTGATTGAGAAGATGTCGAATGTTCCTGACACAAAGAGGTGACAAATGTTTGAGGTGATGGGTATGCTAAGTACCCTGATATGATCTTTGCATGCTGTATAAATGTACCCAAATATCATACTCCATAAATATATACCATTGTCAAGGGTCAATTAAGGAAAAAGAAAAATTAAAAAAGAGAAAGTTAAGGGATGGGAAAAATATATCTGGTGGTTTTTTTTTTCTCAAACATCCACCCACTAAAGTGTGACTACATAAGGGTAAGTCCTGTGATTATATTGTTTAACCCACTTGCAGGGAGTTGTAGTGTAGGGAGGATGTGGTTGTTTACAATGCTGTCTGCATTTGGCACATAGCGGCTGTGGCAGGGTCTGCTAGTTATCCTGCAGTAGCAGTATTCCTTTAATAGAATTCCCTACTGGACGTTAGAAGGGTATATGGCCATCCAGCTAGACTCTACATTTCCTAGCTTACTTTGCCACCAGAACAACAAGAAGGAAATGGCACTTACCTATCCATGGTAACTCCTATATGGATTATTGGGAAAATGTAACATGTATTTCCAATGAAGTTATTGAGAATTTATTCTCCTTTGGATAACACCAAAATACTGAAGGCCAACAAATATATAATAGTAGGGGATTTGCTAAATCAATTATGACACATCCAAAGGACAGAATGCCTTGCTATTTATTAACAATAGGTAATCTGCTATAGCATTTAACATTTATTTCTTGAGATCACTTAAGTGCATTTCACTGGCTGAGTACTCTAAAGAATTAGAAGATGGTTAAAGTCCAAGTCTCAGTTTTAGGTAGTGTAGTAAATTGGAAAGCATGAAGTTTGAAGTAAAGTAGTTCAGGGATTTAACCCCAGCATTTACACCTGCTACTTTTTGACATTGGATGACTTCACTTCTCGGAGCATCCATTTTCCTATTGAAATAAGGATGTCAATACCAACCTCACTGTAGATGTGAGGGTTCATTGATATGCTTAATTAAAATAACCTAGTAAAGTGTCTTGTAGCAGCAGTAGCAATAGTAATAGCAGTAGTGGTAATGACTCACCAGAATCTTGTTACACGGCAAGCAATAAAAGCAAGGATGTACATGCCATATCACATTTAATCTTCAAAATTGGCCAATGAGATAAGCTCTCTTTCCACGCCCATCTTAGAGATGAGAAAAACAAGGCTTATAGATATTCCCTAAAATTACTAGAGTCATGGGGAGCTGAGACCTCGTAGAGACCCCACTGAGTTGCATCAAGGTCTCTCTGGCTCCAACATTATTGCCCTTTCTTACATCAGTTTGCACTATCCTTGCCTTTTCCAGGTCAGAACATAATATTCATTCTCTTTCTAGCTGCTCTTTGGGAACTGACCTCTCAGAGTACCAGGCCACATGCTGGCCAGGCCACACTTGGGAAAAGCAGAGTTTCTAGAATCATTTCTTGTGCCCTTTAATGCACATTCCTAGGCTCCTATACAGCACCCTGCTCCAGATAAGGAAACAAATGCAAACCTAGCCCATGTGACCCTGGCCCACTCTGCAGCCCTGGAACCAGCATATCTGGAGCTGAGGCCATCTCTTGCCTCCCTTTCTCCGAGACCAAGTCCAGGACAGCCTAGGAAACAATAAGATTCCTCAATGTTTTTTTCTACCTCACAGTAACACAAGTCAATTCTACCCAACATCCTTCTCTTGTAGCCTCTAAGCTCTGCAGAGGTCCTATTCAAGCCACTTTCCTTCCAGTTTGGTTCCCAGGACCAGTACTTTGGGCCACAGAAATGTGGAGTTTTCCCCATAAGGCTGTAGACAGAGAAAGAGCAATCTGTCACCCCAAAATAGAACTGCACATGTGCAGGAGGAGCTGCTGAAATCTGTTCCTAGTGACTTCCTCTGGGTAATGGAAGACCCCATTTCCCATAAGCCTCTGTGGCTGCTCTATTAGTGATTATTCAAGAGTTTCTGCTTTATTGGGTACACTGAATGCTTGCTCCTCAAAGGTAATTTTTCCTGTCCCATAAATGCCTAATTCTTCCAGTATCCACAGATCTTATGATTAGAAATGGTTTAAACACAACCTCTGTGTGTGTGTGTTCATGTAGGGATGTAAAAATAGGAAGCCATCACAACAAATAAATCAATTTCATCTATTAATATAGATGAGACACATAAACTCTAGGAAATGTAATCCAACAATATATTGAAAGAAGAATAACAGTAATCAGCATTTCTTCCAGGAGTGAAAAAAACGACAAAAACAATCATTCAAAAGAAAAGCATTGGTCACCTTTGGAGAATGCTTTGAAAACTGGGAAATAAAAAGAAACAATTATTAATTCTGCCTTTCCTATATAAAGCATTCCTTGGGGCAGCCAAATATTTGCAGAGGGAACAGTTCTCTTTCTAGAAGTATTATGACTAACAAATGAAGAAATCATGTTAAAGTAAGCATATCACCATTTTGTAACCCCTGATGCATTAGTGGAGCTGGGTGATAATCAACAACTACTAACATTTAATAAAGAAGGGAGGCAACATTATCCCATGCCTCCTGATGAAAGAACACAACACCAAGTAATCATGCTTGAAACGTGAATCTAAATTTGATCAAGCCTCTAACTACCAATTTACATGAGGTGTCAGGAGCAGAGGAACATACTATGTGAGACTGCAGGGACCGCGGGAAAGTAAGACAAAGGACCTGGTTTCTTCAACAAATAAAGGGGAGGGGTGGAATAATCAATTGAAGAAGACTGTTAGATTAAAAGAAACGTAGGCGATCTTGATACGTCCTGATACAAGGAGGTGGAGCTTGGTTCCCTCCCCCTGAGTGTGGGCTGGACTTGGTGACTTGTGTTTGGTGAATAGAATATGGAAAGGTAAAAATAGTACCTTTATAGTGAAGACACCTGGTAGACACTACCTTACCCAGGTGGTAAGGTTAACATCACCAGTGACAAGTCGTGATATCATGTGCTCCCTGACATGAAGTGATGAAAGGGTACATCATACTCTGATATTCTCCTCAAAACCCATAACCCCAGCCTAATCTTGAGAAAACATCAGATAAACCTAAATTGAGGGACATTCTTCAAAATACCTGACCAATACTTTTCAAACATCATTGAAAAACAACACAAACTGTCCCAGCCCAGAGGGAAGACTAAAAAGACATAATTACTAAATGCAATGTGGTACCCAGGATTGGATCTTGGAAAATAAAGAGGATATTAGTGGGAAAACTGGTGAAATACGAATAGTATCGTACCAATGTTAATTTCTTAGTTTTGACAAAGACACCATGGTTATGTGAAATGACAACATTAGAGGAATTTGGAGGAAGGTTACACAGGAACTATCTATACTACCTTTGCAGGTCTTCTGTAAATCTAAAATTATTACAAAATTAAAAGTTTATTTTAAAAAAAATTTATAGAAACTACCATCCTCACGTATGAAAATTATATAAAAATAAGAAATCGTGTGTAAGACATATGTACCTGGCAACCAAGGAAATGGTTTTATTCAGGCTACTGCACTAGGGAGAATGTTCATTAATGAGGAATGTCTCAAAGAAAAGGGAGAAGACTTGGTATCCTATAGAACAAGGGAGTCATTAAGAAAAGGTGGAGGTGGGTCTTATCTAAGCCTTATAGGGAAGGCTTGGTATTTTTCAGTTAGCCAAATCCTGGAGCACAAAATTGGAGGGTTTTCTTAACCATCCCTATTTTCCTGAGCAGAGGACTCAGGTAGAGTTGAATGCATATGTTCAAAAGAAGAAACAAATGTTAGCATAATCTCACCTCCCAGGAATAACTACACTTAATATGGTTGTTTTTTAAATCTGTAACTATTAGGCAAATATGTCTTATGGCCATCTTTTTGCTCAGCAATATACTTTATAATGTAACTGTCCCATATGCCTATAATAATAAGATAGGGGGAAAAGTTCCCATTCGAAAGAACAGCAAACATATCAATATACCTAGGCAAAGCACTATAGGATATAAATGAACAATGCACAGAAGGAGAACTCTCAAAAGCTAACAGTCATATGAGAGATGCTCACAAACAGTAGTAATCCAAGAAATGCAAATTAAAGTAACAATGAGATATAATTTTACATATATTCAACTAACAAAAATTAGGAAGTTCAGTAAAGCTGAGTGTTGAAGGATGTAGGGATACAGGAACCTCATGCACTGACCTTCTAACTGGATACTTGGAGAATCCCCCAAGGTATACATCGTGATGGGAGACAGGCACTGGCTCCCACCGTGGATGCTTGAGGAACTTGTACATCTCCTTTCTGCACCCACTGACAGGCAGGGCCTGGGCATACTCCCTGGGATTGGCCACTCAGGTGAGTCTCTCCAAGACTTTGAATCAGACCTAATGGTGCAAAAACACCAGGACAGATGGAGATTCTTCCTAGAGGAGACAGTGGAGTCCAGGGCACAGGAGTGTGGCTTTGGTGTTAATACCTGTGGAAGTATCCTTCCCAGACTGTTTCTGTTTCTGTGGAGTATTCTCTCCAGCTTAGAGGCTCTGAGTCTCCGTTCAGGAGTGTTTGGTTCTTTGGCCCTTGACATCGATGTTGTGAGTCAGCCAACATGCTTAAAATAAATTCCTTTTTAGGTTCTGATGAAGTTACCTAGAGTCAATATCTTTTCTCTACCATCAAGAATCCAAACAGGAAAAGAAAAAAGAAAAAAAAGTACCAGGAGTGGTACATAGGTTAAAGCCCTCAGGAAAATGGATAGAATATGGAGTTGGTTACCTGGCCTGGTTGGAGTTGGAGGCAAAAAAAAAAAAAAAAAAAAAAAATCCCATTGATAATCAGAGACATAAATCTGGACTGCGGCATGCAGGAGAAAATCAGTTCATTAAATTATCTCCTGAGGTCACCTGGAATTAAGTGCTCATTCTTTTTGTAAACAGAAAATTCATCTACCCTTCAAATCGACTTTTTAACTTCTTGGTATTTGGTTTTGCACATATACACCAAGAGGCATGTCAAGAATGTTCCCAATAGCATAATTTGTAATAACAACAACCAAAAAAAGGGGTACTCAACCCAAATTCTCATCAACAAATGAATGGACAAATAAATTGTGGAATATTTACTTAATAGATTGTTATGGAGCAGTGAATACAAACGAACTATAGCAACACACAACATGGATAAATCTCTGCTGCATGTGTCGAGTGCAAAAATCAAAATAGAATGATACTCATTTTATAAATCTCAAAAACTAGCAAAACTGAGGGATATGGTGTTTTGGCATACAGATATGAGCAATAAAGCAAAAGAGCTAGGTGTAGACTTCTGCTTCCAGGAAGATGGAAGTTCTCCCAATTCCTCCATTAAGGACAAGTAAAACTGGACATTTGGGAAGTTTTCAGTCATTGTTTGTTTGAATACCTTTTCAGCCTTGCCTTCTTTCTCTTCTCCTTCTGGAAACCCGATGACACAAATGTTAAACCTTTTGTTTAAAGTCTCACAGTCCTTGAGACTGTGTTCATTTTCTTTTTTCAGTTTATTTTCTCTTTGTAGTTCAGTCTGGGCAATTTCTATTGTTATGTTTCCAGTTCAGTGATTCTTTCCTCTGCCTCCTCCATTTTGCTATTGAGCCCAACCATTTATTTTGGTTATTGTATTTTTCAGTATTTACAGTTTACAAAGCAAGCGTAAGAAGACTCTGGAAGGTGGAGAAAAGCAGACAGGCCAGCTAGGGCCCCAGGGACCTGGTGGTGAGTTCTCTGGGCTTTCGTTTTGCCTCATATATCCCAGACTGGGAACTGAAGAGCTGGCAACCTGGCAACACTTATGTATGGAGTGGGGGTGGGGAGGGGGGGAAGCAGCCCTAACAAAATCCTACTCTTTCTAGACAAAAACAAAAACAGAAAAGGGGCAGCCTTATGAGATGGAAAACTTTTAGACCACAACCTCTCTACTTCAGCCAAACGCCACAGAAAAAAACTGTGGCCCCCATCCACACTCACACTAGCAAAGGCAGAGTGGGGAGCCTAGATTTCCACCCTCACCAGGCTGTGAAGAAGCACCCCAACCCTCCCTGCTCCTGAGGGGTGTTATAGAGGGCTGAGTAGGGAGCCAGGGCTTTCACCCCCCAGCCCCCCACTCCCTGCAGTACCAGCGGGAACCACATGGGGCAGCCTGAACTTCCACCCCCACCCGGAAAACCTAGGGGAGGGTCAGGACTTTCACCACCACCTAGTGGCCATGAGGACACCGCCCCCAGTGGTGTCAGTGGAGGCCCCTTGGGGAGCAGTTCCCTCTGGGATGGGCAAAGGAAGCGGAGAAGAGAAGAAACTACACCACCTACATCACTGAGGCATCTGCCTTACATTTGTAGTGAGTACAGATTTTCAAAATCACCCCCCAAAATGGATTTCTTTTCTGTAACTTCATTTCTGCGTCCCCATTCTGCTAAATAAAGACCTAATCTAGTCCCATTCAGATAAACTCAGTCAAATTCTGAGATTTCTAAGCCACTTCATATGGAGAACTCAGACATATTTGAGATTATTTTCTCTCCCTCCACCTCCTGCTCTTTAGGATTAGTGCTAAACCCGGGGGCGGGGGAGGGGGGACACAGATACAGGGCCGAGGCAGTCAGGGCAGAGGGTGTTGCTTCTTTGCCCTATCTTGACAAAGATTGTCTCAATCTCTATCTGGCCTCCTGCTCCTAGGGCCGCAGGTGCGCAGTGCCCAGCTGGTCCCCGGCACAGGTGTTGTGTGGAGTTCCCCTGTATAGTGTCTAGATGGACTGATTCAGTGCCTCTTAGCTACCTAAACTGATCGTCCACGATATGGAGCGACGACATTATCAATCACTTACCAATCAGACTGTCCCTGCCATATCCTGACTCACGGAATGAAATTATAAATCAGCTTTATTTTTATTTTCCACTATCTATTTAAATCTGGAATACAAAACTAATTCTTTTCCTGCCCCTGGGTGAGATCTCAGGCATCCGCCTAACTCCTCTTAGGTAATACAACTAGTAGCTCGTCTTGCAGGCAGCTGCATAGGCAAGGAGACCTAGCATAGTTATGATTACACTGTGTAATTTCTTGCTCCCAGGGGAATGCGGTGGTTTATTTGCTATTTGTCATAGTGGTTATTGTTTGCTCAACACATGCCAAGCCCTTGGCCTTGAGTTCCTCAGCTTCACGGCAGGCCACCAGGTGGGTAGCATCTACCTGAGCCGTGGCATTGCCCCATGAGACTTGAAGTCAGGGGAACTGGCACAACTATGCTGATGCTCTTGCTGTTTCCTGCACTTAGAGTGACAAGCTTTCTCACTCTCAACATTGTCTGCTTTGGGCACCTCTAGAGTCATGGCAGGTTTGCTCCTGGCTATCTTCTGTGAGATTGGGACTCTTCTTTAATACCCTGGATGCTTTGCACCAAGTGAGAGCATGAAGTCCTTGTGGGAATCAACCTCCTGAGCTATGCCACGAGACTCGTGGGACACCTAACCCAAATTGCTCACATCTGTAAAACAGCCTTCTGCAGAAAGGCAGCCCTGGCAAGGCTTGACCCAAGTTATCCTCACCCCTCTTCTGCTCCAACTTCTAGGAAAAAAGGGAAATCATCAGCCAATAATGCCCCAAATATCCCATACATCTTCCACAATCCCACCCCTGCCTGGCCCTAATTTTTCTTTCAGTCTCAGGAGCCAAGGAGGTGACTCCCCTCTAAAGCTGGTCAGACATGGCTCTGGCTCTCCAGAGGGGGAGTCTGGATGGGCTTTGGATTCAGACAAACCTGACTCTCTGAATGCCAGTTTTACCACTTACCACTCAGTGGTTCTGTCTCAGTTATTAAGCCTCCTTGAGCTTCAGCCCCAAGCCTAGCTCTAAGCACGTGGCACATGAAGGGTAATAGCAGGAAAAATAGCAGCTAAATGAATGGGCTACATACCGGAGGATGTTCCTGAAATACCCAGCAGAGGGCTCTGGTGGCATGTGAGAGACTCTGCCACTTCTCTGTCAGGACTGAAAACTCTCTGCCTACCAAACAACCCCCTTCTGCTCATCTCATCACCCCATTTTCATTAACCTACATTAAGGCATACTGCTGGGGAAGCATTTTTTTGCAGTTAGTGTTTCATTATGCTCCACCAAAGAATCAAATCAGAATTTTACATTTTAATTACAATACCACTTTTCCCCTGCCTACTTTAATTTTTTTCTGATGGGAAAAAGTCATGCATTCTCAATAGGGCAATATAGCCCCCAAAGGGGTGAAATTAGTTCTTGGGATCGCCCCCAAATCTTAGAAATTACATTAGTTTGTGGCCCTCCGGAGAACCATAGTACATAACATATATACAGTATACTGTGGTGTTAAATTTTCATGGAGAGGGGAACAATTAGGAAAAAAAAAAATCTAAAAAGGCTCCTTGGGAGAGCTATAGCTTTAAAAACAAAGGTTGAGCCACACTGGAATAAGGGAACGTGAATCAAGAAAAGACACCATCATCATCCCACACTTGAACTGAGGGATATGTAAGGTAATTTTTTTTTCTAGAGTTTGGGGTATGCCATGATATTGTCAAACCTCAACAGTTCCTAACTGGAGATCTTGTCATTGTTCAGAGTGGCCTTACCTGTGAAGCTTAAATTCCCGTGTTTGACTCTGATTATCACCAAAGTTTCCTCCTACCCCTTCATACTCCTTCCTTCCCGTTACCTGTACCCTCCCCCCATCCCCAAGCAACCACTGATCTGCTTTGTGTCTCTCTAGATTAGCTAGCATTTTCCAGGGAGTGTATATAAAGGGAATGAAGCGCTATGTGCTCTTTCTTTTCTGGCTTCTTTTGCTCAGCATAATTATTTTGAGATTCACTCATGTCGTTGGGTGTATCAATAGTTCATTCCTGTTTATTGCTGAATGATATTCCATTGCAGGAATATATCACAGTTCATTCTTTCATTCACTTGTTAGTGGATATTTGGCCCTATCGTGAATGAAGCTGCTGTGATTGTTAATGTACAAGTCTTTGTATGGATATGTTTTCACCTCGGAGTGAAATTACCAGACTGTATGGCAAGTGTATGTTTAACTTTTTAACAGAGAGACTGATTATAAAGTCCCTTTCCCCAGGCAGTGGGGCCCTTTTTCCACTCCTCTGAAGAAAGGAGCCACCTTCAATGATTCAAAAGGATTTTTTCCTAGGAAGACTTCTTAAGTGATGTCAAATATTCACATCCATACTTCAGAGAGTACAGAGTTGACAACCACACCCAGTTATGCCAACATGATTTTCCGGAACCTCTCTCCAGAGGAAAGAAAACACACATAGACATGTGTAATCTCTGGCATGGCAGAATATATCTGCTAGAGAACAGAAATGTGGAAAATACATTAAAGTACTATAGGGGAGGGAAAACTTTACCTCTACCCTTTCAGCAATCTTTTCTGGCCAGGCTGGAGAATTAAATGACGAAAGACAGAGCGACAAGAGAAAAGAATACAAAATTATTTAATACAAGTAGTACCTGGCATGGGACCCTTCACATGGAAATAAAGGCCCAAGGACACAGCTAGAGATGAACACTTAAATACTGATTTAGTCAAAGAGTAGTAGGTTATACAAATGTGGCAGGGTGAAGGGGCTTGGGCTAGGGGAGTTAACTGGGTGGAGAATTAACTAGGAAGATAAGGACGAGTCTAGCCAGGCTTGTTTGTACAGATTCTCATTTGCCTCAACTTTCTGTTCTTGATGATAAAAATGTTACCTTCCTTCTGGTACAGGGAGGGCATCTTTCACATGGGAATTTTGTCTCCTTTTGAGAAAAAGAAGGAAGGTCAGAGAGATTTTCTTCTTGTACCTGCATCCTTCAAATGCCTTTAATGCGAAATAGTCACTATGCCCTAGTATCATATTTTTAACTCTTTCATTATAAAGAATAAAGTTCAATGGCCTGTAATACTGCCACTGAGAAGGACATATGGCGAACACTCTTCTGTATTTCAATGCAGTCTTTTTCCTGTGCATATTTTATGTAGAAAAGTATGACCCTGTATTTCCTGTACACTAAGATACACATTTTTCACAATTTAACTTTCCTGGTCAGGTGGTTGAGGGTGGTCACTCCACAAAGAAGTCACAGTCGTTCATCCATTTCAAGACCTGAGCCAGTTTGGGGATTTAAAACCCATCAGCTGAAGGAGAGGCTGGCTCCCTAGGAGAACCTGCAGCACCATGAAGGTAACCACATGCTGGGGAAAGAGGAACATGCAAACATTTTGAGAACTACTGGCACAGGATCCAGATTGAAATTGATACCCAGAGACCAAAACTGTTATTATGGCCTCCCTATTAAGTTGGGGGCATATGAAGGGCAGGAAATAAATGGAATCCTGGCCCAAGTCTGGCTTATAGTGGGTCCACTAGGCCCACGGGCCAACACTGTGGTCATTTCCGCCGTCCTCAATTGGAATAGACATATTGGCAATTGGCACAGCTCCCACACTCATTCCTTGGCCTGTGGGGTAAGAGCTATCAGGGAGAGGAAGGCCATTGGAAGTCTCTGACATAGTCCCCCCTCAACAGGCCCCCCCCCCCAACAGGCCAAGAGAGTAAATCCAAACAATACCACATCCATCCTAGGAGAAACGTCAGAGATGAGCGCCGGGTGTGGCAAAAATGTGAATGTGGTCCCTGCAAAACCCAGACATACCCTGGAGGATGACGATGGACCACTGCAAACTTGACCACACAGTAGCCTCAATGCAGCTGCCGTTGCCAGATGTGGCATCTTTGCTAGAGCAGATTAGCACAGCCTCGGGTACATGGTATGCAGCCATTGATCTGACCAATGTGTTCTTTCTCATTTCTGTCAAAAAACAGGATCAGAAGCAGTTCACATTCAGGTGGAATGGACAACAGTATACATGCACAGTCTTGCCCCAGGATTATATCAACTCTTTGGTCCTCTCTGATGATATAATCTGAAGAGACCTGGACTAGCTGGACATCCACAGAACATCACAGTGGTTCCCTCTATCGATAACATATGCTAATGGGACTCGATGAAGTGGCAAGAATGTGGAGGCCTTGGTAAGACACAAGTACTCCAGAAGGTGTGAGATAAACTCTTCAGAGATGCAGGGCCTGACGCATAAGTAGAAACCTTAGGGTTCTACTGTTCTGAAGCATGCTAGAACATCCCCTCCAAAGCAAGGGAGGAGCTATTGCATCTTTCATCTCCCGACACAGAGAACAAAGTGCCATACTTGGTAGGCTTCTTTGGGTTCTGGAAACAGCATATTCTAAATCTGTAAATGCTACTCTGATCCAAATACGAGGTCAAATGAAAGGCTGCTGGCTTTGAGAGGGGCCCAGAGCAGGAAAGAGATCTGCAGCAGGTCCAGACAGCGATGCAAGTGGCCTCAGAGCTTGGGTCATATGACCTAGCAGGGCCTGTGGTATTAGAGATATTAGTGGTCAGAAAGGACATGGAGGAAAGTTTATGGCAAGTCTCACTTGGAAAATCACAACTCAGATCTCTAGGGTTCTGGAGCAAGGCCATGTTATCTGCAGGAGAGAATCACACACATTTCAATAAATAGCTCCTGAGTGCTACTTGACCCTGGTGGGGATGGAGCACCTGACCAGGGGAGAGCAAATGACCATGCAGGCAGAACTTTCCACAGTGAGTCAGATTGTGTCAAATCAATCAAGTCATAAGATCAGGCGGGCCCAGCACACACCAGGATGGCAGGAGGACATGGGGATTGAGCACACGGAGGTCCAGATGGCACAAGGAGGCTGCATAAGCAGGTAGCCCAGACCCCCACCTCATCCACCTGTTGCTCCTCCCTCGGCTCACACCTATGGCTGCATGAGCTGGGGGAAGCATCCCTTATGACCAGCCGGCAGAGGAGGAAGAGCCCAAACTTGGCGTATTGGTCAGTTGCCCAATTTTGATGGTAAATGGACACATACATCCATCGTGGCCTCATACTGAGAATGTCATGGTGACCAGGGAGGGCTCAGATCCCTTAGGAATGGGGGGTTGGGGTTACACCACCTGGTAAGTCACCGAGGAAGGTGCTGAGGGTGAGGGAAGCTAGAATAGACAGTAGATGTTTTCTGAACAGCTATGCTCACTCTGCATTGCCTACCCTGGACTCTTGTTATGCAAGGAAACTTACATTTCTTACATATTTAAACCACTGTGAGTTGGGTGTCTGTTACATGCAATTCTGACTGACACAGTATTCCCAACAATAGCATATGGCTGGGTTTCGTTCTTCAATCCTATTCTGTGGATGTTGGGTTTTAATAGGAGAACTCTACTCACTTGAGGTTAGTGTAAAAATGGATATAAATTATTTTGTTTCTTCTCTTTTAATTTAAGTTCACTCTTTACTTTGTTATTTTTCTCTCTTCCTTTTTCTTTTTTTTGCTGGCTTGACAACATGGCCATTTGCTAAACTTTTTTTCTTATAGATTTTGATATTCTATACTTTCCCATCCCACAAATGATTATCATTCTTGTTTCACATTCAGAATAAAATACATAATTGCAATGATGTAATCTTCCATTATATGAATTAAGAATAACATCTATTTCCCCACATTAAGATGACCCATTTATAATACATCTCCATTCTCCCCACCCCCTAAAATAATTAAATGCTGTTATTGTCCACTCCATCTGTCCCACCCCCAAATATCAGGCTGAGATCTGTTAGTACTTACAGCCCTACATTACTCTCAGTCTTTCCTTAGCATTCTTCTTCTCTTAGATGTCTGTGGATATAATTACATCATCATTTGCTTCCTGTATGGCAGATGAGAAGTCCAATGCCAATCTCATTGTTTCTCTCTTTAAGTTACTTATTTTTCCTCTCTGGAAACTGATAAGCTTTATATTTACATTGCAATTTCAGGAATATTTTTCAGGACATGCCCAAATGTGGGTACTATTCTTTATAAGTTCTGTTTGGAATTCAGTGAGCCCTTTAAATCTAAAGATCAAGTATTTATTGGAAAATTTTCAGGGAAATTTTCCTTTATTATTTGATTAATTATTACCTATCTTCCATTTACTTCATTTTATTAATTTCCATTTTTCTGATAATAATAAATCCAACAGTGTATAAGTCAAATGTATATAATTATTTGGCTGCCTGCATCATTCCCTCAAACTTTGTATATTTCACCTCATAACTTTTATCTCTTTGAATTTTTGACTTGTGTTTTGTTTTTTTTCTCCATTTGATACTCCAGGTCAGGTTTCAATAGTGACCATCCTCTCCCCTGATTCATCTCCTGAAATTTTCAGTCTAAAAATGAGATTTTCCTTAGATACAGAACATGTGCATGCGTGTGTGTGTGTGTATATGTGTGTGTGTGTGTGCGTGTGTGTGTGTGTATGTGTGTGCGTGTGTGTGTGCGTGTGTGTGTATATGTGTGTGTGTGTGCGTGTGTGTGTGTGTATGTGTGTGTGTGTGTGTGTGCACGCACACACCGTATTTGTAGCTCCTACGTGTTGTTATCCTCTCTCCTCCAGTAGGTATGTAGTTGCTGTTCTCTGTGACATGCCAGCTCTTTCCCTTTCTCACTCTAGGTCCCCCTCGATGTGCTGGTATTTTCCTTTGCTGATGCATCAGGGCCCACACTCAGCTGCTGGGAATCTACAGCAGGGTCAGCCTCTTGACTAATGGATGGTCCAGCAGTCTTTGTCTTGGTGGGTCCGTGGGGCACCAGCTGGCAAGTTGGTGGTCCAGATCTCCCTCTGCTCTCTAGTCCCCTTAGCTGCTAAGGCTGGCATTTTCCCAAGAAAGAGAAGATTCAGCAGACTTGTTTATTCCTCAACAACTTTTTGAGTGCAGGAGCAGTGAGCCTAAAGAATGCTCACATGGGTAGATGAAGCTGCTCCCTCAGGAGGTCCTTGGATTTCTGTAAGTCAAGTGTTCCCCAGTTTCACTTTTCTTCTGATCATCACTCCTGGGCTCTGGACCTCTGGTTCCCAGGCTCTCATTGGGCTCAGAAGCAGAAAGTTTCCCTGCTGGCTCCCTTTATCCAGACCCCAGAGACGCACTAGATCTTACTTCTGCTCTAAACCCCAGAAATTCCTTGGCTCACACAAGGTTTAGTACCTGGTTTTAAATTGAAAGATGAGGGCAGCAAGGATGTATTCAAGCAATCATCTCCCCAGAATTCTCAGAATTCTACTACATGCCAAAGGACAGAAATACTATCAGCTGTTTCACAGACCACAGTGCAATAAAACTAGAAATTGCCAATCAAAGAACAGGCAAATAAACAAAAATCTCACCATCAACAAAACCCTGATAGACACTAATATCCAAAACTTACTCTTCTAACTATCCATTGGTTAAAGAGAAAATCAAAGTAGGAATTATTTCTAATGAATGAGAAAAGTAGAAATTATTTCTAACAATGAGAGCACAATATATAAAAATCTATAAGCTGTGATCAAAGGAAAATTCAAAGGAAGATATATAGATTTAAATAGCTGTAATAGAAAAGCAAAGCAAAACAAAAGATTCAAAATAATGAAATGATCCCAGGTAGAGACAGCAGATTGAACATACAAGTCTAATTTTGTTCCCACTGAAACACCAATTAAAATAGAGAGTAGGGATTTATTTTCACCTTTATATTTTGTAAAATGTCAAATCCCCAGAAAAGGCAGAAGAACACTACAATAAATATCCATATATAAACCATCTAGGTTTACCAGTTGTTAAGATTTTGCCACATTTGCTTTATCTGTCTCTTTTTTTTTTGTACATACATACACACATACACATTTTTTTTCCTGAATCATTTGAAAATAACTACTGATGTTATGACACTTTGCTTTTAAGCATGCATCCCTTAAGAATAAGGACAATCTCCTATTGTCAGAACTGCCTTCCCTAGAGGAAAAACACTGAAACAGAGATGCTCACATGGGAAATTTATTAGGGAAGGCTCTTGGGATCAACATGCATGAAAGGAAAGGAAGAAGGATTGGGCAGAACAAAGAAGTAGGCTGTGGTACAGATTCAGTAAAAGCAACCTCCACCTCCTTGAGGAGTTTTGAAGCTGTGATGGCACTTCAGTGTTGTCCCAATATGGAAAGAAGGGAGCTGGGCCTGTATACCTTCATGTCAACAAGTAATTGGACATGGACTGCCCTGGGAAAAGGCATGACCTTGGGCAAGGCAGGACTCTTCAGCCCAAGCGCTTCCTGAAGAGTGTGACAACTGAGGACTATTTTGAGGATGAAGTTCTTCACTCTTAAGGGGGGATCTGGGCAGGGCATCAAGTGTCCACTACAGTCCACCCCTTTCCACACAGAGCCCCTTCTTCATTTAGGATCTAGGAGCTACAACTCCAATATTCTAGTGGGCATCTCTTCTGGAGGAAACCTATAAGAGGAAGTGTAGAAGGTTAGAAATCTTGCTTCTCATTTGATTTTAGAATAGGGTTTTTAGGGAAATGCATGTATAAGGCAAAAGCCCTCGGGTAGGAGGCAATGGCCTACGGCCAGAGAGCAAAAGCCCATTTAATCAACTCTAATCACTGTTTAGGTATGAGATTGTACACTTTAATGATTTTAGAGCTAACAGGTGCTTGTCATACCAATCCTGTTAAGAGATTTTACGAATTGCTGAAGGAAAAGATGTGAAAAATATGTTTGCTAGGGGCAAGCTGTCTGTTGGGGGAAACTTTAAAAATAATTATACTTAGATTTTATCATAAGAATGTAACTTTTGCTTAAGGAGAGGTTATACTTTAGATAATGAGCCAGTTTGACCAACTTAGCTTTTCACTAATTATACTTTGGAATGTCAAATTGTTAATTTTACTGATGTTACTAGTTTCCATTGCTTAAGCTATACTTAGACATAGATAACTTTTGTAACACTGCTCATGTCCTTGTGTCCCTTTGTAATGATTTAATCAACTGAATTTTCTTGTGAAACTTCCTTGTCTTTACAATAAAAAACAGGAGCTAACTTTGAATGGATGCTGTACCCAGTTTTCTCTGGGGTACAGACCCTTTGGGCTTCTCATCACATTCATGGTGCTTTGAGCGATCCTTTTTTCATCTCCATTACACAGTGAAAAGTGTAACAAAGAAGGGTAGATAGACAAGCTACAACCCCTGCCAGTGCAGCTGGTCTCAGGGCTACGAGTGATACTCTCTCAGTCAATGTATTCAGGATCCAAAAATTGGCTCTGGTCCAGAAACAGACAAAAAGCATAAGTGGCAATATTCATATCAGATATGTTGGAGGTTGAGAATAAAGTTCAAAACTAGATAAAGAGGGACATTATGACTATGCAGTTTATGAAGAGGATGTAATGGGCATAAAACTTTCTGCACCAGACAGACAACATAGCAGGTAAATATAGACAGCAAAAATTATTAGAAATACAAAGACAATCTCATAAAAATACAATTTCAGTGGGAGGCTTCAATATATCTCTTTCGTAATTGGTAGCTCTGATAAGGAAAAGAGGTACATAGAAGAATTAAAAATATAATCCACAAACTCAAATAAATAAATATTTCTTCAAACGCAGAAATACATTTTCATACATACATGAGGCATTTACCAAAATTTTTCATCTACTTGATCACCAGGAAAATCTTGAAAATTCAATAAATCATATATTTTTAGACTGCCTTTTCTGCTCATCATCCAATAAAAAAAGAAGAAAATAAAAGATTACCGAAACCATGCTAACAGCTTGGAAATTAAATGTAAGAAATATACTGTTAGGTAACCCTTGGATCAAAGGAAATCAAAAACGTAATGATGAATTATCTAGAAAACAATGGAAAGGAGACCTCTTTGTTGTCTCTTACCGAAGACAGAGAAAGCTGTACTCAAAGGAAATTTTGTAGGTTTCAACAATAAGTGAAAGAATTTGATATGCATATAATTCAGTGTATGCATTGCTCCAGATCTGTAGCCACCCTATACCCCACCCTGTTTCCCTACGTCTTCTCTTATTCCCTCTGACCTCAGTCATTGCCCTGCTTTGGTGAACATCACATTGGCCTTACCATGTGAGCCAGTTCTCAGACTTCAACGTGCATACGAAGCACCTAGGAATCCTGTTAAAATGCAGATTCTCACCAGTCCACAGAGGCTGTGCCGCTGTACCTGGCCAGCCGTGCGGGCGACACCAAGCACCGGAGGCTGAAGTTCTGCAAGAGCCACAGTCTCCTGGGCTGGGGACTGCCCTCAGGTGGCTTCCACAACCGCTACTTCATCCTCAACCACAGCTGCCTGCCGCTCTGCAAGGAGGTCCGGAGTCACCAGCCCGCCAAGAGTCTCAAAGTCTACCTGGGGGCGAAGAAGAAACTCCAGCCGCCCACCTGCTGGGGCTTCACGGTGGTGCAGGAAACAGAGATACATGTGTCATCCCCTACTGCCTCTCATCTCAGCCACAGCCCTGAGCAGTGGTACCTCTGCTGTGACACACAGATGGAGCTTCTGGAGTGGCTTGCCACCTTCCTCTTGGTGCAGCACGATGGCCCAGTGTGGCCCTCAGAGTTGTCCCGGGCGGTGACTGAGGTCAGGCTGGGCAAGCGTGTCGTTGATCCCCCTGGCGGCACTGGAAACGAAATGCGCCGGAGCATGTCTTCACTGCGGACCGCCTTTCTCTCTTCCGCAGCGTTGGAGCACAGGAGCTCACTCCTGGCTCTGGGACTGCGCGCCGGGAAGCTTTCCTATTCGGTCACCCTCGTGTCCTCCGTGCCTGTGTGAGCCAGCAGGGGGCGCGCGAGGTAGCCGCACTCCGCACCCCACATACTGACTGCAGCGTGGGGTTCCCTAGCCAGGGGTGGGAGCAGCAGGGTCTGCCTGCGGAGGAACCCCTTCCGGCCCTATCCAGGTGCTCAGAGCTTCTGGCCTGGCCTGCTCACCCCCAGGGTCACCGACCCTGAGTTTGTTGGGTTGGAGAGATGGACCTAAATCAGGAGCTCTGGAAGACTATCATTCTTTAGAGGCTGGAGGTCCTGGGGCCCCCGCTGGAAGGGACCCCATTCCATTGCCACAAACTCCACAACAGCGAAAAGCAGGTGCTCTAAAGGAACACTCAGCTGGGGTGGGAGGGAGCTCTTGCGTAAGTTTCTACGGGGCTGAGAGCTGGACTTTGGTGACTTTAGCCCCACTTCCAGTCTGGGCTGACTGGGAGGGCCCAGTCTGCCTGATGCCCCTTTCCCACTTTGGGGGCTTTTTAATAAAAATGCAGATTGCTTCAGTAGGTCTGGGTGGGGCCTGGGACTCTGCATTTCTAACATGCTCCCAGGTGCTGCTGCTGCTGGTCCCCATCACACACACACACACACACACACACACACACGCACACACGCGCGCACACACACACACACACACACTTTGAGTAGCCAGTATATGCACCATCATCCAAAAGCCATCAGCCTGATACAACAGTGGAATGGCCTTGCCAAGGTTTAGTCAAAGGATTGGCTTAGAGACAATACCTTTGGGGTTGGGGGTGCTTTCCTCCAGAATATGGTATATGCTGTAAACCAGTGGCCAATGTACAGTGTGGTATCCCTAGGAACAAAGGACTTGGCCGTTTGGGGATCTTCATGCCAGTAGATTAACAGGCAAAGAAAGAAATGGCTATACCAGCTGAGATAATCCACCCTGTAGCATGAGAAGCTAGGGTACCTGCCACACAATGGGGACCTAGAGAATCACTGGGGCATCTCTTAGGACTTCCAAGCAAGCGGACAGTTGCTGCAACTACCATTAGACAAGGACAAGGGTAAGGGTTCAGATCCCTTGAGGAAGGTCTGGGTCACTTCACCAGGCAAGCAACACATTTCAGTTGAAGTGATGGCCAAAGAAGAGGGAAGTCCAGAATGGGTAGCAGAGGGACTCGGTGAATTTGCGTTACTACCCTGAAACAAGTTACAGCAGCACAAACTGTAGCTTGGTTTGCCAGTCCTCTACAAAATTTTCAGGAACTGCAACAGACAGGACTGACTTGTATCTCTCCTCTTGGGAAAGAAATGCATCTTGTTCTCATACATGCTCCAAATATTATAAGGGGGTAACAGTGGGTCTGAATGGTGAAGGGGTGAAAGATAGCAGACTTGACATACACCACCGTAGATCTCTCTGTGACATCCTCTCCCCAATCCCTCTACTCACCAACCTAAGGCCTAAATCACTTGCCTTGATTACTAGATGGAAGCGACTCCCTGGTAATGGAGCCAAGTCAATGCCCCTGCTGCTGACTACACTACAGATGGAGGAATTCCACAGTAGCACTGTCAGAAAGGGAGAGACAAACTACCACATGTACTAGGTAGATTGATCTGTGAGGCTTTGGCTTTCCCAGATGCAGTCTGGAGAGAGCAGATAATATAGCCTGGCAGGCCAGAGGGTTAATGCCCTGTGGGGCAGACTTTGAACCACAGGAGATGATACTGGGGACAGGAAGAAGCCAGTGGATAAATTCTCCACACCTGCTCCTCCTGAGGGTGTTTCAAGACAGAGTAGCTCATACAACCTCTCTGAAGATGTAAGAAAAGGGAACTCATTAAGATAAAAGGTGATATTTTAGAAATAGCAGGAAAAAATAAATCCAAAATCCATTTCTTCAAGGGAAAAAAATTCCCAATATATCAGTCAAGGTTCCATATTGCAAGCAACAGACTGACATGATTAAGCAAAAAGCGAGGTTATTAAAAAGATATTGAGTAGCTCACAGTATTGTTGCAAGGGCTGAAAAGCAATGCCCCAAACTGTATCCAGTGCTGCCTCTGTCTTCACCACCCCCCAGTGACAGGATCTTGGCCTTGCAACCTCTTCTGGGACTGCCACCACCTATGGAAATGGAAGCTCCATGCAGAACTTGATTCGCCATGTAGCGCATTTCCAATTCATTCCACAAAGGTCACATATGCACATCTTAGCTGTGAGGGAAGCTGGAAATCTGAGGTCTAACTCCTACCCTGGAGAGATGGAACTCATGATCGTGAATTTCCCCCAATATAAAAAGCTTTTCAGAAGTTGATGGGAAGTGATGAGTAAGACAGATGTCTCCTACAAGCAATAAATTAGATACACCCTCTTGAGGCAGATAAAAGATAAGGGAAAGAGAACAAAAATATTTAAGAAAGAGTTCTGGCACAACTGGTTATCTGGAACAGAGCTGTCCAGTGGAAAGATGTATGTGATTAAAATTTTTCTAGTAGCCACATTAAGAAGTAGAAAGAAGTAGGTGAAGTTAATTTTAATAATATTTTGTTTAATTCAGTGTATCCAAAATACTATTATTTCAACATATAATCAATACAAAAGCTATAAATGAAACATTTTACATTCTTTTCTTTTCATACTAAGTCTTGGAAATCTAGTATGTATTTTAGAAGCTCATTTCAATTTGTACTAGTGACATTTCAAGTGCTCAATAGCCGCATGTGTCTTGAGACTCCTGTATTGGACATCGCAGAGATAGAAGAAATAAAATTGGGACCCTATTTCATATCATTTAAACAAAAATAAATTCCAGATGAATTAAAGGCTTAAATCAAAAAAATAATAAAACTATTGTAATTTTAGAAAAAACATGACACTTTATCAACCAAGCACTCAGTGAGATCTTTCCATAAATCAGATGGCAAATAAAGGGTTAATATATATATATGTATATATATACGCACACACACACACAAAGAGCTTTTGCAAATTAGTATCAGAATAAAAATAGTCAGAAGCTATCATTAGGCAATTCACGGAAGAACAAATCCAAATGGTGAAAAAAAAACATGAAAAGATGTTGAATCTCTCTTGGAGTTAGGGAAATGCAAATTAAACAACAATGAGATATCACTTTACTCACATCAGACTAGCAAATCAGGAGTGTGATAACACCTACTACAAGCTGGGAAGGGATGCTCTTCACCACATCACCACCAGCAATGACCTTGTTGGAATGCAATCTGGCAACATATATCAAAACAAAACAATTCCACGTGTTCTTTCAACCAGCAATCCCATGCATGGGAATCTATACCATAGAAATAAAAATAGCAGAATATATGTGTGTGCAAATACTCACATCAACAGTGAACACGATTGCAATGGGGGAAAAAACCTGAAAACAAAATGAATGCCCACAGGTAGAAGAATGGTTGAATAAATAATGGTGCATTTATATCATGGTATATTATGCTGGCATCAAACAAGAATAATTTAAACCTCTCCCTACTGACTTGAGGGCACTTCCATCTTCCATTTCTGAAAGAAGCAGAGAAATTTGTTAACTATGGTTCCATTTTTGCAAGAGATAGGGAGAGAAATCTACACACTATATATAAATTTAGATATAATTTTATGAGCATAAAAAAAGACATAGAAGGATATAATCACTCTGCTAGCAAGGTTACCTGGGAGCAGGGGAAGAGGGGAGAGAAAAGGGGAAAGGGGAGGTTAGAAGAAAAAACAATCATATCAAGTAAGGACAATTTTTGTAAAGTTATGTGTGCTTGAAAAGGGCAAACATATATCTCTATATATTCAGTGAAGCTTGTTAATCACGGTATTCAAATCCTCTATTTTCCTTACTTGCTTTTTTGAATACTTGTTCTGTACATTTCTAAAGGTACATTAAAGTTTCCCTCAAAGCTGTGGATTTATTGTTTTCTTCTTGTAATCCTATCAATTTTAGTATTACATATTTCAACCCTATGTTGTGAGGCATATACAAGCATAAAGTCTAGACTTATTGGTGGGTTGAATATTTTGTCACTATAAAATATTCTTTTTTGTCTTTTCAAATAATTCTGACTATTTTTGCCTTGAACCCATTTTGCCTAATGCTAAGATTGCTTGCACCACTGGCTTTCTTTTTGCTGGCATTTGCCTGGTATGCCTTTTTTCCATCTCTGTATTTTCAATCTTTCAGTATTAGTCTGTTTTTGCTGCCTATTATCCAGCAGCACACAGTTTGACTTTTTTTTTTACTCAATTCAGAAGTCTCTGTTTTTTATCAGTGAATTTAATAGATTCACATTTGTTATGGTTATTGATATATTTGCACCTTTCCTACCAATTTACCTTGTCCACCAATTTACCTGTCCTTTGTATCTTATATGATGTTCTTGTTTCTTTTTCATCCCTGTTTTTTGGTTAGTTGATAGCATTTTATTTGTTCCCAATTAATTTTTCTTCTAATGACTTGGAAAGTATATGTTCTGTTTTTATTATCTTTATATTTTTGGCATACATCGTTAAACACATTATTAAGAATGTCTAGAGTAGATTAATATCTATGTCTTCTCACTAAATAAACTGAGACTCTTAGCATGCTCTTATTTCTCTCTCCTACCTCCTTTGTAGACTTTATAACTCCCCATCCTATGTTATCATCTCAGATTTTAGTTCATTATTATAAGTACAGATATTTCATTCTACTTAAAAATAAACTTTACCATTGGGTAATTTTTTTTCTCTGGAAACATTCAGAATTTCTTCTCCGTCCTTAGTGTTCTGAACTTTCATCATGATGTACTTAGATGTCAGGTTTTTCACATTTTTTCGGGAAATATTCACTGGTACCTCTCAATATGAGTATTTCCTAATTTTTAAGAAGTTGCCAAATGATTGCCTGCTTTAAGGACTCTCCTTCCTCAGTTTTCTTCTCTCTTTGTGTAATTTACATTAAGCAGGGGGCAGAACTTTTGCATCGGTCCTTCATGTCTCTTAACACCTTCCACTCTTTCCATCTCTTTGCTGTTTTGCACTGCATTCCGGGAGAATTCCTTAGCTTGATCTTCTGGTTCACTAATTCGCTCTTCAATCCATTTTGATATTCAACACATCTATTGAGATTTTTATTTAGAGAATCAAACTTTTTAATTAATAAAACCTTTAGATTTTTTTAAATGGGTGCAAGAGGCTCTGTCATTTGTCCAAGATATGTAAGATACTTATTTCATAGCCTCGTTCTGTTTGCTTTCTTAACTCTGTTTCCTCAGGTGTAAGTTATTTGGTTTGTTGAATTTGATGTTACTGTTTCATGTGTTGGATTTCTCAAATATTTGGTGACTCTTGGCTATGTTTTAATTTAAAAATTTAAGATTTCCTATTAGCGTATTTGTGAGTGCTTTCTCTACTTACCACAGTCTAAATCCAGGGATAGTGAAGGGAAAGAAATTCGTCTTCCGGCCTTGGAGTCTCTTGTTTCTCAACACACCTGCCTACCCACCCAGGATAAAGCTTTTCTTTCCAATATTAGCATTTGGACTCATTGCTGCCATCTGCAGGGAGATGCTCATGTAACTTAGTGCTTAACCAAAGGTAGGGGGTAGGGGTGGTGTGATCATCGCGACTGGATGCTTCTATTGAACCACTCCAAACCAATCACCTTGTTTATCTCCCCACAATCCCCTACATGTCTTCACTGTAGGTATCCACCACCCTTAGAGTGACTCCCATTATTTACTGTTGTTTCCTTGGTGTGTTTTGGGCTGTGTTTACTTCTCTTTAGTCTTATCATTTGTGGTTTCTAAACCATGGGAGGAGGGCATGCCTTCCTGATTTTCCATATGGTTTTGGAACACATACACACATTTCTGTCATTTCTGGGTATTGGGGAAGGGGGAGCAAGGCTGCTATATGTGCTCCACCTGCCATCTTGACCCAATCATCCATATACTACTTTTATCAGGAAAAAATGATCACACTACCACTTACTGCGACCCTCCTTTGTTTCAGGACAGCTGTGTTCCTGCTATGAGTTAATGTCCTCTGGCTGTTCCTCCTTGTTTCTCCACCAGAATCTCCAATAAAGTCATGCTGACCCTTGTGGCAAGGCAGCCATGGTAGGAAGACTGACCTAGCATAAAGTCCATGGTGGAGAGGAAAGAGCACAGGATCTGGAGGGAGATAGACCACTTCCTAGCTGCATGGCCCTGAGCAGTAGTTGAACTAGCAGTAGTAGTTGTACTAGCAGCAGTAGTACTGGTAATCTGTTCAGTAACAAGCATATACTGATCACCTGCTACACCCCAGACAATATGCCATATTAACTGGAATCCCTCACTCTGGAGATAGGACTATCATTGCCCCTTTTGAACAGAGGCCAGAGGGGTAAGCCTCAACCTCACCATCCTTTAAACAGGAATGATACCTACCCCTGTTTCATCTTGATAATTAGCATCAACAAACATGACGCCTGGCATGTACTGCACACCGAATACCTATTTGCTGAACAGGCAAAAGTGAAATAATATATATAAAATATCTGGCACATAAAAAAAAAAAATAAATAAATAAATAAAATAAAATATCTGGCACATACATGGTAGACACTCATTAAGTGAAAGTATATTGCCATTATTATCATCATCCTTTTATTAGTATTCACAGTGATAGTGACATTCAAGGATTTTACATTCTTGGTTTCAAATACGTGAGACCACCCCCACCCTCCCACCTCCAGGTCTATGACATGGGCTGATTTATAACTTTGATGTAGCACGAATTTGAACTACAAGTTGCAAGGCTGGTGAGTGGGAGTGGGAATGTGCCCAGCATCTGTCTCCCAAAATGGCTTTATGTTTGTATTTAATATATGAATCCAGTGAACCCTCACCACTACCCTGAAAGGCAGATGCCATTATTCCAGTTTTATAGGATGATAAACCTGAAAAATTACAAGCTATGGTCACAGGGCCGTGGTGTAGGAAGCAGGCTAAGCAGTCAGACAGATGTGGTTCTTCCTGACTCCAGAAACAGACTCTCTGAGTCTCAGTTTCTTCTTCTGTGAAATGGGCCTTACAGCACCTCTTTTGCTCACTCTGCTGGAATTCTTCTCATCGCTCATCCTTCAATCCTAGGACAAATGCATCGTGGCCACTTTCAAGGACTAGACCCATTCAGGCTGGACTCTCAGCACATTCTACCACGTCCTCTGTCCCTTCACTCACCAAAGGCACCACACTTTACTGAGATCAGCTAATTGTGTGTGCATCTGTCCCCATCAACAAATGGGGAGCAACTTAAGAGAAGTACATGAGGAGACAATAAGTGACTTCCCAAAATCTTAGAAATGAGGCTGCCTTCTGATAATTAAATGACTTTTTAAAATGGGATGGAAACATTTTAGATATAGAGTGTCAACTGAGCCAGTTGTTAAGCTATTGACTCTTAGCCTTACACCCACCCTTGCACACCGTGCTGTGTGGTGCCAGAGCTGGGGTTCTGAAAACTGCCCTTCTGCTTTGCCGGCAGTCCTCTCTTAGTCTCTGCTCAGGGGGTGGTTGGGGAAGCTGCAAGTGTGGAAGAGAAAAAGGACTTGCTCTTTCCTGTTTGCTTTCTATGGAATTCCTCTGAGCATCGCCCCAGCATCCCTTATTCACCTTGCAGCTACAGCGTCGTCCTGTAACACCAGCTGAATCCAGTTTGCAGGTTTTTCAACAGGTGCAGACCAGTTTCTAAGTCTTCGTAACTGCAGTGTCTTCTTTGTTCCTTTCAGCCCTAGGGACTGCTTCCTGCAGTCACTACCCCCATGAGAACTTAGAGCTCTTTTGATTCTTTTTAAGGTACCTACTTAACAACTTTATACCCAGTTAACAATTCTTTGTATTGATTTATCTGTTCAGATTGCTGATGTAGTTTCTCTCTCTAGACTACATCCTGACTGACACATCCCCTTGAAGGGGTAGAACATGCCCAGGACAAGATATGACTATACACCTAAATAAAGACATAAAATCTCCAGAGAAAGAGACTGTCTTTCAAAAGAGGGTTGTTCAGCCATAGAAGCATGGCTCCAGGAGAGTCTGTAGCATAAAACCAGCAAGACACCTCAGCAGTTGACCAGAGAACAAACCATCATCATCTGTAGCCTGGATGACTGTAAGGACCTCTGTATAGACTGAATGCTTATGGCCCCTCCTGCTCCATTCATATGTTGAAACCTAATCCCCAATGTGATTGTATTTGGAGGTGGGGCCTTTAGGAGATTATTAGGTTATGAGGGTGGAGCCCTCATGAATGGGATTGGTGCACTTATAAAAGAGACTCCAGAGAGATTCTTTGTCCCTTCTGCCATGTGAGGACACAGTGAGAAGACAGTCATCTACAAACCAGGAAGCTGCCCTCACCAGACACCAAATCTGATGGCACCTTGATCTTGGACTTCCCAGACTCCAAAACTGTGAGAAATAAATGTTTGTTATTTATAAGCTACCCAGTCTGTGGCATTTTGTTATAGCAGCCTGAACAGACTAAGACAACCTCTATTGGAGAATAAGCCCACCACTCAGTATCTGCAACCAGCTGAATTTATTGCTTCTTCAAGCACAAGAGCATTTTGATGGCCAGGCATACTCTGGCTGAGCAAACTGTTGATCTTACATGGGTTTTAGGAAGAATTTTATTTGGGGATCGGGTTGCTTACCACTGCAGTGAATCTGCCGCAGATTAGCTGATTTTCAAATCAGATGATTGATCGGTTTCAAAGGTAAGTTCAGCGACATGAGTTGCCATTAACCTATTAGGTTTAAAATGAGTTCTTGTGGTTACTTACGACGAGGACCATAGGACATCAGTCTTTTCTTACAAGTGTGGGGGCTTTGTGATATTCCCAGCCCACTTGGACTTCTTGCTTCCATCTTTGTATCCTACTAGCCATTCTCAACCCAACCTGATCACAGCAATCAAGCAGATCTTTTTCAAAACTCAAATCAGACTGTGTTATTTCCCTGCTTACAATCCTCCAGTGCATTCCCATTATACACAGACTGGATGGAAACTCTTGACAATGGTACTGACAAGGCCTGCCCTGCCTTCACTGGCTTCTTCCTTCTCCTCATCTCTTTGCTTTTATGATCCAACCATCCAATTCAAGTCATGATCTTTTTTTACCTCCCACATGTTGTTCCTTCTACCTGAAACACCTTACCTTTTATCCTTTATCTAGAAAGTTCCTGTTCATTCCTCTGGTCTCAATATAATCATCACCTCCTCAGAGAGGACCTCCATGATTATGCTGCCCTCCTGCTTTGGTTGCTGGAATGTAGGGAAGTAAACCTAATTATTCCCCCATAACTTATCACAGTTTATAATTACAGTTATTTATTTGTTTGTTTGTTTATATACTGTTTATATACTGTCTCCCCTGAGTGGCTGTGAATGCCTGGAGGACAGGGACCTTGTTTGTCTTGCTCACCAACATATAGCTACCGGCTAGCATACATTGAGTGCTCAACAAATATTTGTGGAAAGAACAGATAAACTATCACATATGGAGATCTTCCTACAATAAACAGGAACCTCTGTACATGGTCACGTCCTCCGGGCAGACCTCCAAAGGCAAGAGTGAGCTTTCATTTCTCCTATGACAGCTGCTTGCGTTTTTCAACAAACGGGCAGCTGCTCTAGACAAAACAGTCCAGTCCAATAAAATTGGTGGAGGTGTCTATCGGAGCAAAGAAGCATAGACCAGTAAAGGAACCCCCAAACCCAGCCAGGCTCTGGTCTCCAGGACCCATCTTACAATTGGACAGGATAATGGCAAGGGGTGGTAGACAGAGGGGCCTGGGTCAGCAAGGCTATGTCACTCTCCCTGCCCCAACAGTCACACGCACGCGTGCACACACACACACACACACACACACACACACACACACACACACACACACCTGTTTGGCCCATTAGTAACAACTCCCTTTGACCGAATGCCTTTTTTGAGGTAGAAGCAGGGCCTTTACTTGCTTTCCTTCATGTAACCCCCTCACCATCCCCATGGGTTAGTTCCTACTACTGTTAACCCTACTTTAAGTGAAGATAACGAATTTCAGAGAGGTCAAGCAAACTGCTCCAGGACCCACAGCAAGGATGGCAATGTTCAGCCAGCAGAGCCATAGCAATTGTTAAAACATTATAATTCTTCCATATTACTTGATAAATAGTAGCTGCCTCAGATCCTTGAGCAGTATCTCCACTTCCCCAGCAGCCCTGACCTCTTCCTCCACCTCTACCCTTCCCCCTTCCCACATTCCAGTAACTAAAGGGGTCAGGCTTTGGCCATACTATGAGGACTGTGAGGGGTGTCTTCTTGTACCCAGCCTCAAGGGCTTTCTGTTCTGATTGGTCAGTACTCGTGCCTCTCTAGTTGCTAAATATTTTGCATTATTAACTAAGACTCTACTCTGCTTCTGCTGTAACCAAGGTCTTACTGGTGGACAAGATGATCCAAAGAGCAAGCTTAGCCTGTCTGGGGGCTTATCTCCCATCCAAATGGGATACAGTAGGTACTAAGACCAGTCTCCCAGAGGAGTCTACAGCCTCCTGGAGCTTGAACACAGAAAGCCGCAAACTCACACCAGGTCCTAGCATGGTCCCATTTTCTAAGCAATTAGTGAGCATGTGAAGCTCTTTACAAGGAGACTTGCCAGGGGGCGCTCTAGACCTCAAGAATGGTGATGTGGTTTCCAGAGCACAGACTCCCAAGGTCAGAGTCTACTTCTTCAAGTCCCAGATCTGCCACTTAAAAGCTGTATAGCAAATTACTTAACCTCTGTGCTTAAGCTTCACTCTTGTGAAAAATGTGAAAAGTGATAATAATAGTTCCTAATTCAGAAGGCTGGGGTGAAGGTTAAATTAGATGCAGTATGTAAAGTCTCTAGGAGTAAATAAATTAATGTAAAATTCTTAAAACAGTGCCTTCCCCACACCCCAATGTTATGTTGGTAAGCAGTGGTCACTATTGTTTACTGTGTGTGCTAAAAATTTTTGCAAATCTCATTGAATATGCTTCCTCAATATCCTTCTGCCCCACCAGACACACACACACACACACACACACACACACACACACACACCCCTTGCTCGCTTTAGATGTTGGATGATGGATGATGTTTTCCTGTGCCAGCAGAGGGCGCTGGTCTCCCACAGGCGGCTTGAGCACATGGGCTGACAGAGGACCGCTCACAGCCATCCCGGAGTCCCCCGCCCCTTCCTCGGCTTCCATTCGCATAAACACACCATAACCCCCAGTTCCTGGAAGAACGATCTTCGCAAATTAAGTTATTGTGAGTTATGTGAACACTCATCCTGCAAGAGCTGATCCTAGACTGGCTGTCTGCCTCCTGCCCTTTGTTTCCCGCTTAAAGAACCAAGTCACCATGAATTTTCTTAATGATACTTTATTCGCCTGTTTTAGCCATTTTTCTTCTCTTTCTCTCTGAGGCAGAGAGTTGTCTTAAGGGAGACAGCGCAATGTTGCAGAAAAGACACAGGCCTTGAAATTAGACAGAACTGGATTTGAATATTGGCTTCACCACTCAACCAAATAACCCTGGGCAAATGTCCACACTCTCTGTGCCTCAGTTTCCTCACTTGCAAAATAAGGGAGAGAACAGCATGTACTGCACAGGAATGTGAGGGTCAAATGAGATAAATTATGTAATGACCTTAGCACATAGTCTCATCTGTATCCAGGCTTAATAAGTGTGAAAAAAGAATGAATTGAAGAATAAATGCCCATGCTTGTTGTTTGCACTGGACAGTATAAAGAGTAAGACATGCACTTTGAAGTCAGACTGACTTGGGTACCAGCCAGGCTGTATGGCACCAGGCTTATTACACATCTATAAACCTCCATCTTACTCACCTGCAAAATGGGCACACTAGTACTCTATAGAAAGTTGACATTTTTAATTGTAATAACATATATAACAGCCTCCAATATAAATCTTGGCACAAGTAGACCGACGATAAATGCTGGTTCTACTTGTTTTAGCAGATTAAGACAAGTTTTGACAGTTATGAGCTATTCTGGTGTGGTAGCAGGGATTGTACTTTGACAATAATTGCATGTCAGAAGGGCCACACTTAACGTATGAGTGTTCAGAAAGATTCAAACATAAGTCAAGTTCACAGAGAACTTCCATTTATCCATGGTTTATTTTTGTCTATTCAGTGATAAGGCACTGGCCATGTATTATGTACTAGGCACGCTCTAGGTACTGGGGACATAGCCATAAACAAGACAGTCAAAACCCTCCCTGTCGTGGAGCATACAACTAATGTAGAAGTCAGAAAACAAAAGTAACATGACATCAAGTGCTAGGAAGAAGATTAGAGCAGGTGAAGGGAACTCGGCAGGGTGGAGGGGCTGGAGCTAGAGTGGTAGGGGAAGACTTGTCTGAGGAGGTATTAGAGCATGGCCTGAATAAAGTGAAGAAGTCAGCCACGTGATGGCCTGGGGGAGAACCTTCCAGCAGAGGGAACAGCCAGTGCAAAGGCGCAGAGTTGGGAAGAAGCTCTGTGTTCGAAAAATGGAAAATTAGACGATGAGATTTGAGCAGAGTGAGCGAGGGGGAGAGTAGGAATAGATTAAGTCAAAGAAGTAAAGTGCCAGATCATCCAGGGTCCTGCGGACCATGGTAAAGATATTGTCTTCAGTCCTCACCACTCCGCAGATGGGCCATATTATAGTGTGCGTGGATGCTGATGGGAATGCCAGAAGCCCTGACGGTGCAGGGAGGAAGGGATAACTACAGAAGCAAAACTTCTGAGTAGGTGAGAGGACATGCAGTCTTAAGTATGCCCACAGAGTTGCCCTTCCATAGCAGCAGGGGTGGAGCATTTATGATAACAGGAGAGAAGCCAGAGCACATAGGTGCTAATGCAGGTAGACTGGAGGACTTGGAGATGAGAAGATGAGATAGTTTTCTCCTTATCATTTCTTTCTCCTTTTTCCCAAAGAAATAAGGTTATCAATTAAAAATGGGGAGTTGAAGGCAGAAGCCTCTGGGCAAGTAAGAAGAGTGAATGGGCCAAGGAAAAATAGTACAGCAGAATTGCCCACAGTGGGGAGGACGCACTTGAGCCAGAAAAGTTCTGTATTTTTCTGCAGCCTCATTCAGTTGCTGGCACAGGTACAGAATTGGTGGTGAGTTGGGTTTAAGCAGAGTTGGGATTCTCCAGATGAGTAATTGGAGAGAGGAGGGAATGTGCAAGTTGAGGGTGAACACAAGGGAGTGACTGGAGGGAAGACCAGGGCTCTAAGCTTGGTAAGGGGGTAAGTAAGGCCACAGAAGGGATGGCACATTTCACAAATGTGGAAGGTCCGATGGATTACAGAACTGGGAGGGGCATTTTGATATGCCCCAGTTTCAGATCTGATTTTAGGGGAACTGAAAATAATATAGATAACTCACTCATACAATAAATACTTATCAAGGGCTGGCCAGTAAGCTCAGTTGATTAGAGCGTGGTGTTATAACACCAACATCAAGGGTTTGGATCCCTGTATGGGCCAGTCACTGAAAAAAAAAAACTTATTAAAGGATAACTATATTTTTAAATTTTTTTAATTTACATTTTATTTAGAACTTATTATGTGCCAGGCACTGTGATAAGTGTTGTATATTTACTGTCTTTCATTTAACTCTCATGATCATACATTAAGTCTGGTAGTATTATTTTCCCCATTGTATAGATGAGGAGACCAAGGCTCAGAGAGATATAGTAACTTACCCAAGAATACACAGCTGGTAAGTGGCAGCGAGGTCTGTGTGATTACAAAACTCAAGGTCTTAACTACTATGCTCTACCATGTGCTGGACACTATGTTGGGTTTGTGTAATCATGACATTCAGCTTCAGGTACTCCTATTTGATCCCAGCCTGAAAATAGGGCACTCGACCTCAGTTGTCCAGTGGTAGCAGTGGGGATGAAGGTGGAGGTGGAGCGATTTGGAACTCCTCACTTGTATGCAGTTTTGGTGGAGCTGTAAATCAGGGTGCCTGCCCTCCTTAGCTAAAGGGCAGATTTGTTAACTGAGCTCAGCCAATCGGACTCTTGCTCCAGAGACTTTGACTCTGATCAAAGAAAGCTCTGATCAAGAAAGAGGAGAAAAGGACAAATTGATTCATGTTGGCTACCTAGATGCCCAAAGCATCTCCAGTCTCTGTCTTTTTCTAAACCTGGTTCTCCAGCTTCCTGTCACCTCTGTGAATTAGCTACTATCCTGCCAACAGAATCCTTTTCTGCTAAAGTTAGCTAGAATTGGTTCCTGACACTTGCAGTCAAAGAACCTGCACTGGCATATCAGGAAAAAAAAGACAAAGTATTGTAAAGCTAAAGTGAATGATTCATTCCTTGGATAAATGTGTATTGAGCAGAGCCAGAACCAGGGGCAGACAAGTGAGGCACCAAGGACATGAAATTTAAGGAGGCTCTTACACTCAGGCTTGTGCAAGTTCAAGGTTGGCTCTAACAGAACCCAACCCCCCCCCCAAAAAAAATGTTAGTGGTTTAAAGAGCAAAGATTATTTCTCTTTTATATCAGAGTATGAAGTGAGTATTACAGGTCAGCAGGTAGCTTTCTGCTCCATGTGATCACTCAGGGACCTTGGCACCTTCTATGCTGTGGCTTTGTCATCTCCCAGCACATCATCACCATCACAAGGTCAAGGCCGGGTCCAGCCAGTGAGAAAGAGAAAGAGTAGGGAAGAGGCAGGCCCACTGACTAAATGGCCTTGGCTGAGGTTTCACACATCACTTCCACTGGCAAGAATTAGTTACCCAGCAGTTCTTTGTTGCAAATACAGCTGGGAAGTGAAGCTTAGCTGGGCAGCCATGTACTATGGAAGGCAGGGAGATTTTGAACAGGGACTTGAACCCTGGACCCTCAAAGGCAGGGAGATTTTGGCGGACAGCTGGCAAACTCCACCACAATCATTACCCACATAGAGCCTATTTTCCAACAGATTCTATTTTAAGTAATATTAAAAGCTGCTGGGTATAAGCGTCATGGGGGCTCACTCAGGCAGGGAGAGGTGTTCATGGGATGGAGTAAATGCGGAAGGCAGAGGGGAAGGGGAGAATGTTCCTAAGGAGGGGAAATTCAGGAGCAACCACGGGGCTAGGGGAAGGTCAGATGGACCATGGTCTGTCATGTTGTGATGGGGCAGGAAGGAGTTCTGCTAGACTGAGGTGGAACTCTCATGGAACCTCATAACACAGTATGGTAGACAGAGGATAGAATTTGGAGTAAGGAAAGCTGAATCTGAATTCTGCTTCCTGAGTTGGCCTCAAGTATGTCTTTAACCTTGCCAACCTTAGATTCCTCCCTTTTAAAATGATGAGGATGATAACAACATCAACAATAATGATACATTAACAATAAACAATGATAGTATAAATAATAACAAGGTTGTTGTGAGGATCCCGCAAAGCAATGATCTATTTTTTTTTTTTTTTAAGGGGAGGCTTTTGTATCCAGCAAAGTGCTGTAAACCAGGGGTGGGCAAACTACAGCCTCAGGACACTGTCTACTTTTGTAAATAAAGTTTTACTGGAACACAGCCACACTAATTTGTTTATACATTGTCTGTGGTTGCTTTTACACTGCCACAGGAGTGTTGAGTAGTTGTGACATAGACTGTATGGCCAAAGGAGTTCACTATGTGGACCTTGTGGAAAGTTTGCTGACAACCTCTGCAAGGGCTTTAGCAATGTTGGCTATGACTAAGCCTCAACCTCCCTTATTCACCAGTAAAACAGGTCTGATAAAAATCATCCTCAATTCCAAGATGTTCTGAGAATCAAATGAAACATGTGTAAAGCTGCTTTGGTGACTGTGAAATGCCATATAAATGGGAGTCATTATTTAGTCTCTGCAGTTTCTTTATCTGTAAAACAGACGACAAAATACCTACCTCCAGGGATAGCTGTAACGATCTGAGAGATGAAATGATTAAAGGAGAAACTTTGGAATCAAACAGGCATAGATTGGCGACTTGCTCTGCTCATCACCAGCTGTAGATCTTCTATCCTCTCCGAGCCCCAGTTTCCCCATCCGTAACAAGGGATTAGCATACTATCTACATCACCGGGTTGCTGTGAGCATTATGGGAGATAGCAGGAGTGAGTCCTTGGCGCGGTGCCTGGCCTTGTTCCGATCCGCAGGTGCAGTGACGAATGCCACCTCCCACAGATCGCTACCAACAGTACAGCTGAGCTGTCCCCCTCTGCCTCTACTCAGCGCCCACGGTCAGCCCAGGGTGCCGGTATAATTAGCTCCATCTCGGTGGTGAGCAACCGCGGCTCACAGCCTCTGACACGACTGTCACCTCCCACTCAGTTCCCCAAACCACAGTTATCCTCACTGTTGAGTGTGCGTTACGTGCCCGCTGGGCACAGGGCTGAGTGCCACCAGAGGACAGCTTCATACTCACACCTCTGATCTGTCACAAAGAACCGAAGACTTTTCCTTCACTCCCAGGCCGTACGTACACACACACACACACACACACACACACACACACACACACACACACACACACACACACACACACACACACCACACACACACACACCACACACACACACACACACACACACACACACACACACACACACACACACACACACACACCCCACACACACACACACCACACACACACACACACACACACACACGTTTGGGGACTGGGAGGAGGAAGCTGCCTCTTGTCTTTGCTAGGAAATCACGTTCCTCCAGACCCTATGGCCCTCGTGGGAAAGGCATCCTGTTTCTTTAAGAGGCCTCAACTGGGGGGCGGGGACCGCAGGCGTTATTCCCCGGCAGCTGGGCCCGCCCTTTCTTGAGTGAAAGACAAACAACCCAATTGAGCAAAGAGGATTTAGCGTGACGGCGATACGGAGCAATAGGAGACCGGGCCGGTCTGCGCGGGGCGGGAGTCCAGGAAGGCGGGGCGGGTAGAGGCTGGAGGAGCCGCGGCAGCCGGACCCGGGCTCCGGAGCTGGGCCTAGGTCGGGCTCCTGGTGAGTGAGGGGCGCGCGGGGGCCGGAGCGCGAAGGGTGGCGGAAAGGGGCCCGGCCCGAGGCACGCAGGGGGGCGAGGCCGGGCTGGGGGCTGCGGCCTGCATCTGCTCAGGGGCGGAGGAGTTGGGTAGGCGCCTGGGCTGGACCGCGCGGGCTCGTCAGGCCCCCGAGAGGTCGCGGCCGATTTGGGTCCGGCGGGCCGGAGGGGAGCCTTGGTCCCAGCCCGGGAAGGGGCGCCGGGTGGGAAAGAGGATGGGACGGGCCGTGAGGAGCGGGGGCTGGGCCGGGCAGCGGTCGGAGGAAGGAGGGGTGAGAACCTGGGGGAGGGAGGGAGAGGATGGGAGAGGGCTTGAAAGGAGCCCGGAGAGCCCTTGGGGCCGGGTGGTACAAGTTCGAACCCAGAGGTCATGCTTAACCGCGTCCCCTCTTCTGCGGCCCATCTTCCCGCCCCATCGATCCTGCCGGCTCAGTGGCCCCCCGATCCATCTGTTGTGCATCCCCACCGCTTAACCTCTCAGCGCAGGCCGCTCTCGTGTCTTTCCTGGACTTTTGCAGTGTCCTAACTGGTCTGCCCATAAGTACCCGGGCCGCTGTTTTGCTGACCCAGGCCCATAGAAATCTTTTCAAAATGCAGATCCGATCGGGACACTCGGGCTTAAAACTGGCCGGCTTCCCACCCCTTGCAGGGTCAGCCCCAGATCCTCTCCCAACCTCTCCCGAGTCTCAGTCTACCAGTCCCGCTTGCTCAGTGCTCTGCTCACACTGGCCTTTTTCTCTTCCTTCTACATCCCACGCTCTGGCCTTCCTCAGGGCCTTTCATTTGGTCTTTCTTCACCCTGGGCTTAGTCTAGTAAAATCCTTTCATCCTTCAGATCTCAGCTCAAGTATCACTTCCTCAGGGGAGGCATTCCTGGTCCCTGACTCTGACCAAGTCATTTCCCCACTTCAACACCCTGTGTGCTCCTCCTTCACGACACTTGCACAACTGCAGTTTTATATTTATTTAAGAAAGTATTAATGTCTGTCTATCCCGGCAGATAGTAAGGTCCGCAAGGGAGAAGATAGTGTCTGGTTTTGTTCCTTGTTGTTATCTCCAGCATCTCACACAGGACCAGGCACTATAAATATTTACTAAACAAATGAATGGAGCGTTGGGATTTGGCAAGAGGAAGGAGGTGTGAATTGTGGTCACTGATGTCCTACCCATGGGGGAAAGAAATCAATATTTGGAATACTTTTTTGTGCTAGACTGTAGACTAGAGTGATGCTGTTCAATAGAAATATAATGCGAGTCATTTAATTTAAAATTTTCTGGTAGGCATATTAAAAAATAAAAAGAAACAGGTGAAATTAGTTTTATTAATTATTTAACTCATATTCTAACGTTCTAATATTGCAACATGTAATCAACATAAAAACCTTATTAATGGGATATATTACATTCTGTTTTTGGTACTAAGTTTTTGAAATCTGGTGTGTACTTTGCACTTAAGACGGCCTGTCTCACCTCACAGTAGTCTCTTTTCAAGTGCTCAATAGTCACATATGGCTGGGGACTGCAGTATTGGGCTGTGCAGTGCTAGACACTTGTATATATTTGATGTCTTTTAATTTCCTCTAGAGTCATTTGCGGTAACTATTGTTACCTGCGTTTTACTGATAAAAACAATGAAGCTCCTAAAAGTTACATTATCTGCCAGGGATCGTTCTAGAGTTTGTGAATGAAGGAAGTGGGATTAGGATCTCCATCTGTTAATCTTGATTCTGGTCTTTCTGTATACCTTATGCTATCCTTAGGAGGTGCCAAGAAAGTTTGGGGATGCAAGAAGTGGGGACCAAACTTCTTATAAAAACAATGGCACCAGCATATTCTAGTTCGTTCCGTGCCAAGATAATATGTCCGGGTGTATCCGTATGCTGCCGGGGTGGGTCAGGAACAAGCATATTTGATGCAGTTAAAGAAAAATATGCAAGACAACTCTCCTTTTGACCTAGTCACCATACTTCAGCCCAGCCTGCACCAACTCAGCCTGGTAGAAAAACTTACACACACAACAGCATCTCAAAGGTGCTGGAACTACTAGGCTTGAGCTTACAGTCTGGCTGTTCATTTCAGCAATTGCTCACTGTGTATCTCCCATGAAACCAGCACTGTTCTAGGCCACATGTGGTGACTGGGGAGTATAAGGCACAGCTTTCATCTTTAGGATGTTTTGAGTGTACTTGGAAAGACAAGACTGGATCACATAAAATGACTAGATGATGCGCAAGAAAGCATGTGGTGTGATGAAGAACCAGAACCAGTGCTGTGCAAAGTGGCTGTCTTGGCCAAGCTGCCTGATGTGTTTAAAAAGTTGCATTTGAATTCTTCTAGGCAGGGTGGTACTTTGCAGTTTGCCCAGTCTCTACATGGAGGCTGCTTTGTTTATTTACTTACCTGCCTGGCTTAAGGCATTTGAATTTATAACCCCATTCGTCAGGCTGGTTTAATTTGAGTCACTAGAAAAGATTTGTTGAGCACCTGTTATGTGCCAGGCATTGTACTGGCTGCTGCTCTGGAACTGACTAAAACTCTCCAAGGTTCTTCCACCAGGAAATAGTAATATTAATAATAGAACAATAGCAACAAACACTTTGCCTTTTATATTGATTTTCCCCCTTGATTGCCTTCACATGTGATCTCTCATTTTGTCAACAATATACCACAGCCTGGCAGGTAGGGCTTTTTTATGCTGGGAAACATGGTTACAGTATTTTTGCAATTTCTTCAAGTTCACACAGTTAAAATTCTGCTTACTCTGTGCCAGGTATTATGCTTAATGCTTTACATATATTATCCCACTTAATGTTCACAACAACTTTACAGGGCAGGGTTGGTTGTATCTCCATTTTACAGATAAAGAAATTGTTAGAGCTGAGATCCAAACCCAGGTCTGTCCCACTCCAGAACAAAAGTTCATAATTGTTAAGTTACACTGCCTCACTAGAAAGTTAATGTTGGAAGAAACCTCAAAAACATCTAGTCCAAACCCCTCATGTAGATCAGGACCTGAGGCCCACAGACGCTTCTACTGTGGCCGAGCTGTGCTGCAGAGGGTGGACTAAACCAGAAGGGGGGCCTAGGCCTTCTTTTGTCCCTAACTGGTGGTGTGGCCTTGCCAGCTTCTCTGGACCTCAGTTCCCTTATTTATAAAATGAAAAGGCTTGGCCTGATTTTACAGTGAGAACAATGCTATGTTATGTTCGGTATTGAAAGAGTCAGGCCCACAGGCCAAGATTTCAGTCATAACCCAGGACTCTTCTTAGCACCCCATACTCCCTCCCTAGCCAGGCTCCATCTCCCTGTGCAACCATGGTAGTCTGTTGATGGGAAACAGTTTCCTAAAGTTCATCTATATTTTCTGTCTCAGTTTCTGTTTCCTCTCATTTCCCAAAACTGAAGCAAGTATTTTGTAAACACTGACCCCTTCTAAAGCCATCTCCTCATTATTGTAGTTAGGGATCTGGAAAGTTCTAGACAATAGATAATCCTCTGTTAGTAGTGTTTTTCTTCTCTTTTAAAAGCATTTAGGTCTGGGGTACCCTGGAGGGTATTTATGATGTGGAATTCTATAGATACAGCTGTGTGCTGAGCACTGCTGCAAACTGGCAGGGGGAGTAGACACAGGCTTTATGAGTCCTTGCCCTCAGTTTGCTAATCATCCTGGAGCTGTGGGTCTCAACCTTAGCTGCCCTGGCTGCCCATTAAAATCATCCGGGGGAACTTTTAAGTGACCTGAGGCGGGCATTGATGGTGCATAACCAGAGTTGACAACCACTGGTCTAGAGCCCACTTCCCAGACTTCAGCATGCACACAAACCACCTGGGATCTTGTTTGAAGTGGATTCAGATTCAGTGGGTTTTTCTGCATTACTGCAGGTTCCAGGGACGCGATGCTGCTGTTGTACAGATCACACTTTTAGTAGCCAAGGAAGAGACTGTGCTCCGAGAAAGAATTATAAATCAGTAGGATTGTGAAGGTGTGTTTAAAAGGCTGAGGACACAGATGAGGGTGCAGTTAATGTTTTTTCTTATATTCTCAGAAAGCAATAGCTCAATTAATTTCACCTGAGATGAGAGGATCAGGAAAGCCACATACAAGAGTGATTGTCTGCGCTGAGCCTTGAAGGTTGAGTAGAAGTTTGCCAGCTGGACAAGGTGGAGGGAATAAGAGCACAGCAAAGTACAGACACAGAAGGGCATGGTTTTTGAGGGAACAGGTGGTCTGGTGAGACGTACATAGTATCTGCAAGGGTGAGTCTGAAAGCCAGTTCCATCCCGAAAGCTGTGGTGGAACTGGAATGAGTTGAATGCTCTACTAAGGAGTTTAAGCACTGTTCTTTAGTATAGGAATGCTACAGATCCTTATCCTTCTATGCAGGATAAGAGGAAACCCAGGTGGTTATTAGGGTAGGAGTTAAGGTGAAGAAGCCCACGTGGTTACCCTGTCCCCATACCCTTCCTCACCACACTTGTGTCTCTAGGCAAGTTAACAGCTTTTAAACATGTTTGGGTGAGTCCTATGCCCAACACATTTCAACAAAAAGGAGAAACCTCAGCTGCCATTGGTATGGTGGTCCTTCCCAGGGTTTCTAGCAGTAAATGTCAGTAGCTAATCTCTGCTAACTGAATTCCTCCTTTTCAGTACCTCAGAGCCTCATCCTCATTCAGTGGGCTAGACTAAGGGAAGTTGAGTCACTTCTCAGATGAGAAGATTTCAGAGAGGGAAGCCTCTACTGAGATTGTGTTCTTGATTAGAAAGAGGGTGTGACCTCTAATTGCCTTCCTGGTGAGGTTGCATTCTGTCTCAGGAGACATAAACCAAAGTTACCCATGCCTCCCCCACCAAATCAAAAGTAAAAGAACAGAACAAAAAGCACACATCCATCCTTATCCTTAAAGGAATGGGGGAGGGTGGGGAGCTGGAAACCTTCTGGCATTCTTCATCCTGAATTCCTGACTAATGGGAGGGGTTCATCTTTCACTTCCTTCCTTAAGATAGGCTCTCCTACCCTGCTGTCAGAGTCCACTCCACGAAGCAGTCACTGCTGGATGATTGATAGCACTCCATGGGGCCTTTTGTAATGGTGCTGATTTTATAAGCACATCTTCCAGAAGCCACTTAGAGACTGCTCCATTGGAGATCCTGATGGTTCTATTTTTCTGTTGCTTCCCCAGCTTTGTCTGAAAAGCTGGGCTTTCCATTCTTGTGCCTTAGAGTAGCATTATATTTTTTAGATCAGTGTGTGCCTCTCTCCTGTTTTGTGGCATTTTGAGTTTTCCAAATCATCTTTTTGTCTGCAATGCTCTAAAGGGGGTGGGAAGGAGAAAGGTGGAGAACCGTTTAATCCAGAAGGGGCCCCTGGGCCTGGATTTGAAACTACAGCTCCCTTACCCTGGCTGTTTGCTGTTGAACTACAGTACTGCTGAGCTGTGGAGCAAGAGGCTATTTATAATCCTGAGAATTTTGCAATGTTATTGAATTGCTCCGACCTAATTTCCACTTCCTTTTGAAAATGAAAATGAAGAGAGTAAGCAAACACGTGCTGGAAGGATTCCCTACCAGGAGATCCTTTATCCTGGAATATTATCTGGAGAATATTATTGCTTCTGATTGCCCGTCTCCTGATGTTTCCATGGGGAGAAAAGCAGAGAGCTATTTTCCCCTTTCTTTTAACTAGAGTCAGGGGTACTAAATTTGATTTTCCAATAAGACTCCTTTTAATGTTAGATATGAAAACAAAATTTTAAACAATGGAAGTACTGTGTAATTGGAAGATGATGAGACAGGGAGGGAACACCCGACAACCTGAACAGTTTATGCCAGTCCCTGTCCATTTGGAGCCAGCCCTGGTGGAAGAAGTCTACTGAACCTTAACTGTAGGCCAGGTGTGTGCTAGGTTACGAGATGACAGGGTTGTATCTGTCGTGGAGGAGGAGCTAGTGAAGAAGAGAGATGTGTCCATATATAACTATAATAGAGTATGACAAGATCCTTCATAGAAGTAGGAGCAGCATGCTGTGAGAACACAGTGGCCCCTATCCTAATTTAGTTTTCCTAGGGAAAGGTGGAGAAAGCTAAGAATGGTACAGAGAGGAGGGGACATCTGAACTGGCCTCTGAAACTTGAATAGAAGCTCTTCCGACAGTCAGTGGGAAGAAGAGAACGTGCTAAAGGACAGAAGAAATGAAAAAACATGGCCTGCCTCATGGAAATAGCAGGTAGTCCAGGGAAGAGTCTGGCTAGATTATGAAGGACCAAATACCACACAAGGAAGTGTGGACCGCATTGTTTAGACAGTGGAGTACCATTTCCTGTGACAGCAGTGAGCTCTTGTTATATAGGTCTCTTAGCTTCAGCATGCTTTAGCTTCAGATACACAAACCAAAAATCTCCACTGAACATTTACTATGGGCCAGGTACAGAGAGAGCCACCTGCTTTCACATGGCTTTCCGACAGCACCAGACAACCTGGGATCACATTCTAGCTGTGCCACTTACTAGCTTTGTGACAATGAGCATGCTACTTAACTTTTCTGTGCCTCCATTTTCTTTTTGTTTGTTTGTTTTATTTTGTTTGGTGGCTGGCCAGTACAGGGATCGAACCCTGGACCTTGGTGTTATCAGCATCATACTCTAACCAACTGAGCTAACCAGCTAGCCCCTGTGCCTCCATTTCCTTATCTGTAAAGTGGGGATAATTACATACCACACAGGGTTGCTGTGTGGATTAAATGAATTAGTATATGTAAAGCCCTTAAATACGTAATTGTTAGCTGTTATCATCATCAAAGGACGTATTATGTAGAGGAAAGAGAATTAACTTTGGAGTCATAAGACTTAGCCTTGAGACCCAGAACTGATGTGAATGAATTCTTCCTTTCTCTCTCTCTTTCTTTCTTTCTTGGAAAAACGCAGAGGGAGGTGCATGGAGGACAAGTTTTTCAATCCATCTGAACTTTAGTTGCCTTACCCGTAAAATAGGAATGTTTTTCAGGGTTCTTGTGAGCATCAACTGTAATAATGCCATAGAAGTGAGTAATCAACCATAAAGAGGCTGTCTACACATTTCTACTACATAGAATGTGGTTACTACAAAGTCACCATATAACTGATCTGTTTTAAACAACCCAGACTTATCTAAGTGGGTTTTGTTCTTGTTAATTCAACCAGTGTTAATTAAGAGCCAACTCAGTACCATCTCCTTAGGCCAGTGATGCTGTGTCTGTTCTGACCTCCATTTTAAGGTTTCTTCAGAGCTTGGGGTTAGTCTTTATCCTTTGAGTTGCAATGAACAGAAATGCAGGCTAGCTTAATTTAAAGGAGTTTTATCAGCAGGATGCTGGGGAATTTAAGGTACCCAAAGTGTGAGAAGTGTAGCCATGGAATCTGGAAACTAATCAGGCAGTGTTTTTTTCCATCTGTTAATCGGATTTTTGTGTTTTCTGGGTTTTGGCCTCAGCTTGTCTACATATTTCTAGATTCTTCCTGCAGAATGACTTCTTCTTCAAGGTTCTTGGTTTTTTCTTCTCCATACCTTTGGCTTATGAACGACTTTGGCTTGCCATGGTACCTGCTCTGAAGCTGAATATGAACTTACTGCTCCAGGGCTGTTTAAAACCCAGTTCCTTTAGTCTGTGTCTTGTATGTTTAAGAGAAAGAATTGGAGTAGTCCAGCTAAAGCTGGGTGGTCACTTTGGTCCCATCAGCTATGGCAGGGTTGGGGAGAGTGTCATTCAGTACAAATATGTTGCCTGGGCTTTGTGAGAAAGGACAGAGTCACTGAGAATGGGGCTTATTGGTATCTCTTGAGTGCTCCTGATGGTTGCAAATCTCTATGCTTTAAAATGGGTATGAATTTTTGGAACAGCTAAGAATCATTCAGGGCTAGCTTTAATAAATAGAGTCAGCCTTAGACATGCCATAAAAATTAAGTAATATCTGTAAAATAATGTAATACTGTATAATAACGTAATAACTTTAAAGGAATGAGCTTTAGCTTGTTTATCTCCAAAGGTAGTATTCAGAAAGGAGTTCAAAAAAATATGGTTTGTTTCTTAGCAGCACCTTTGAAATAAGGGTATAGCTTCTTTTGGTAAGGACTTTAAAATGGGCATCCTCATTTGGATTTTTTAAGTTCTACTGTAGAATCATGAACTTTTAGACTTAGAAGGTACCTGAGACACACTTTAGCTCAGCACTCAGATCTTACAGTAGAAGAAAACTGAGACTTGGGTAAAGGAACACGTCCACATTGCAATGGAACTAGGATTAGGTCCTGAGTCCTTCGGCTCTAAATCCAGTTGCTTTCTTCAGCAGTTAAATCATCCCAGCCCAGTGGTCTTTTGATTGTACCTATACTGCCTACTTATTTTAAAAAGAAAAAGAAACCAAACTAAATACCAAATGGTCTAAAAAGCCATGCTATACAATTCCATTTATATGAAGTACAAAAATAGGCAAAACTCATCTGTGGTCATAGAAGTCAGAAAGAAGTTGCCTTTTAAAGGACTAGAAGGTAAGGGGATTGACTGGAAGGGGATATGAGGGAATTTTCTGGAGTGATAAAAGTATTCAGTGTCTTTTTGGGTGGTGGTTACAAGGTGTGTATATGTATTTAAATTATATATATTCATATACATACATATGCACATATATATACACTTAAGCTCTATGCATTTTACTGTATGTAAATTATATCTCAGGTTTTAAAAATGACCTCACAACTGTGCAGTCATACCCCCTAATTACAGCAGATTTGCTGATAAGGATAAGGATGCCTGCCCTAGGCCTCCAGAGATTCGTAGTGACACTGCTAGAATGAGAACTCCCCGCCTTCCTCTGTCACCAGAGCACAGCGTATCAACCAGTAGTTACGCTAATGGGGCCAGTTTCTTTTCAGAGGTTTGTTGTGTGTCTAGGCACATAAAAATTACACAAGAAAAATTCTGCCTGGAGCTGCAGAAGTTGTGGAAGCTTTAGGAGCCATCAGGCTCAATCTCTTTAGGCTTGATTTAGTTGCAAGGAACAGAAATTCAGGCCAGCAAAGGGGAGAGAGGAAGAGCACTGGCCAAAGTCAGCTCCAAGTTCTGTCTGCCCTTCACTACTTACTACTGGTTGGGTAAACTTGCACACTTAACCAAACTCTTCAAATGGAGGTAATAATCCTGTTCTGCCTGCTTTATGGGGTTGCTAGAAAGACTCAACAAAATAAGTGAAAGCACTTTGAAAACCACTTTTTACGTTGTCATGTTCTGGAAATGCTGGCATTTTTGACAGTTGACTTCTTTTGAAGCAGCCCACTCTGATCAGGAAATGGCCATGAAAGCTTCCCTCTTTCAGAGGCCTGTGGGTTTGTAGGGGATGAGACTTTTACCCTTTTTCAGCAGAGAGATTTGTACTTACCAGACTGCAAAAACTGACATTGTGTTTAGGCTGAAAAATTGATAGCATACATGAATAACAGCCTAGCAATAGCTATGCTACATATGCCAGGAGAGGCAGGCGGTCCCCATTAGTGCAGCATGAATTGTGGGTGAGTGGAGGGTGCAAAAAGGTCTTTTTCATTAAGAGAGAAGCCTCTCCTGAGCAAGGCAAGGAGTGTAAGTATACATTGAAATAATGCATCAGTCGAGTGACTTCCCATCGTCAGACCTTGGAGAGAGAATGCTTTAGCTACTGCTTAGAATACCACTAAGCTATCAGAGTTGCCTAGGATACCAGTCACGTGGGCCCATCTTCCAGACTTGCTCAAAATGATTTATTTTCCTTTATTTTGGAGAGAAGTGGAGGAGGGGGTCAGAGGTACTTCTAACGCCTTGTGGTCCTATAGCGAGGCCTTTGTGTGAAGATAGCCTTACCTCCCAACACTTGAGCCCTCAGCAGCCCTTGCCTTTGGCAGTAGAGACTAAAATAGCATTTCCTGTCCCAGTTCTCTTCCCATTTTCTGAACTTTGCGTCATCCCACACAGAGGAGGCTCCACATTGTGTCCTTCGAGGGGGAAGGAATGGCAGCAAAGAGAGGAGACAAGAGAGCTTGTAGTTGGGCCCTGCTGACACTGGCATCTTCCTAGGATAACTGCAGAACAGAAGTAGCCTGGCTCCTTCAGCTAACCACTCACCCAAGAGAAGACTGTCCATTCTTACCTGTTTAAGAGCATATGCTTCTCCTCTCCCAAGGTCCCAAGACAGGAATTTGCAGTAAATACGCTTTTCCACCACCGAGTCTTCTTGACCCTTACTCTGAAGTGTCACATTGGCAGATTTTGCTACGGGCTGATCTGCAGGTGATAGATAGGTTTGTCCTATTTCTACTTGCTAATTTAATCTAAAGAAACAAAAGCCCAAGGAAAGGTTGTGTTATGATCTAGAAAAATTCAAACCAAGTAGTTCCATATGTTTCTTTAGACAGTATCTGTCTTCAGACTCTCCAAAATACATAACAAAAGTGAAAAATGAAGGCATACACTGTGACAGTTTCCCTCTCTATGATTCTTTCTCTCCAGGCAGCTGTGTCTGTGTGTGTGTCTTCGAGAAGTAAGGCCCATTTGGAATGATGCCCCCACCATCAGACATCGTCAAAGTAGCCATTGAGTGGCCAGGTGCTAATGCCCAGCTCCTTGAAATTGACCAGGTATGCTCCTAAAATGAGAAGCAGCGATGCAAGAAGAGGGATCTGGGAAGCATGGCAGAGGATGTTTTTAGGGATTGGGACCATTGGCATCAAGAATAAGAAACAGCAACAGGAAAGCTAAGCTTTGGGCCTGGCCCACCCTAGGGAAGGTAGGTAACCATGGCTCGGGAGAGGCTTCCTCTTCAATAAAAGCTATCAGGAAAGAAGTTCATTCTCGTGCCCCAGAATGATCCTGCTTGGCAGCCCCTCTCATCAGAACCTTGACATGTGTATGACATAAAGTTGCTGGTGAATGATCTCTCTCTCTCTCTTTCTTTCAGAAACGACCCCTGGCATCCATCATCAAGGAAGTTTGTGATGGGTAGGTGGAAACTGACCACATTTTTGACAATGGTTGCTAAGACTAAAGGAGCTCTGCCAGACCTTGAAGGGAATTCTGTGAAGGATCTCCAGTTAGGCAGGTCCCCTGTGTGGTGCTCTTGTGGATCGTTTCTTATGAAGGAAGTATAGTTGATGAGGATGTCCCTAAGACTTACTATAAATCTTAATTTTTTTCCCTTAAGTCCATGAATGCCCAATTTAAGGTACTGGTGAGATCTGAGACCCACCCTCGATGGTGTGCAGCTCATTTTGTGGTGCTAATCTTCCAAAAAGCTGAGGAGGTTATTTTTTCAACATCTCAACCTAAAGCTTTATTTTTTTTTCCAATGTACTTCAAACAGGCCACCCATTCCCTTGAGCTGCTCTATTGAAAATTATTTATTTGCAGATTCTGGACAGGCCCAAAGGAATGGCCAAATGGGATATGCTGTTTTTCTCTTACATAGGTGGTCATTGCCAAACCCAGAGTACTACACCCTCCGTTATGCAGATGGTCCCCAGCTCTACATCACCGAACAGGTTAGTACAAAGAGAAGCAAAATAATACAGGCCTTGCTTGGAAGTGAACCAGCCAATGTTTATCTTATTTATCATCCAAATAGCTTCCATTTATTGGGTAAAGAGCTGCTCTCTGAGTAAATTGGGGAAATGCCAGCCCTTATTCTCCTCTAGTAGCTGGGAAAAGGTGACTTTACCTCCCAAGAGCCCAGGGCACTTGAAGAGGATCTTAGAAGCTCTTTGCCAGGGAACAAGCGGGAGAAGAGGGTCTGACTGAGAGCCTCAGTTACAACTACAATCAGTCCTCTGTATCCATGGGTTCTGCATCTGTGGATTCAACCAACCATGGATTGAAAATATTCAGAAAACAAAAATTCCATAAAGTTCCAAAAAAGCACAACTTGACTTTGCCACACCAAGTACTATGTTGAATCCACATGAATAAAGTGATGTGTAGGCACTGTAGGTGGGTACTTCAAAAAGTTCATGGAAAAAGAAAAATAGAAGATAATAAGAATCTTTCCATGAACTTTTTGAAGACCCCTCATATTAGATATTATAACTTATCAAGACATTCCTCCTCAAATACTGAGGGATGACTCTACTTTAAAAATGACAAAAAGTTCTTGTTGATTTAGCTTGTTCGTACTATTTTAATATTTTATCTTAGTTTTGTTTTTTTGTTTTTTTGTTCTGCTCTTTGCTACCCAGACTCGCAGTGACATTAAGAATGGGACAATCTTACAACTGGCTATCTCCCCGGTAGGTATTCTTCCTTTCTTGGGTTTATTCATTTAACAAACATGTATGAGTACTGATCACGGGCCAGACTCTATTCTAGAATCTAGGACTGTGGAGATTAAAAAGTCCATCTTTGCTCTTAAGCCCAGTTGAGGGTAAAGAAACAAATATAAGGCCTCTCTCAAGGGTCTTGAGAGAAAGTTGCTTAGGGAGTCATGGGCACTCAGAAAAAGAATCACCTAACTCAGCCTGGGAATTTCTGGAAAGCCTTCCCAGAGAAGGGGGTCACTGCTCAAATGGATATTAAAGGAGAAGCAATATTATCTGGAGAAAGAAGAAAATGAAAAGTATTCCAAGTAGAGAGATCAACACATGTAAAAGCATAGAGCTGTGCTGTGTTTGGGGAAGGCAGGAGTGCCAGTGACTGCTAAAGACCTGTAGCAGTCATTGAGAAGCCAGATATCGAAGGTTCCTGAATGGCCTGCTCATGGGTTTGGATATTATCCAGAAGGAAACTGGGGACATTGAAAGATTTTAAGCAGGAAGGTACATTATGTTTAGATTTAAGTTTCAGAAAGATCACTTTAGTGACAGTGTGGAATATGGGCTAAAAGAAGAAAGGTTGGTGGTAGGAGGAACCTTTAAGAGGCTGATGAGGAATGTTAATAAATAGGCCAGTGAAGGCACATGGCAACGGAGATGAAAGGATGGACATGAAAAATATTTAGGAGGTAACCTTGACGCATATGGTGATACACTAGATGTGGAAAGAAAGGGGAGAACCCAAGATGACCCCTGATTTCTGCAAAAGCAGGCCTTAAAGGTAACTAAGGAAGCAACTAAAATGGTAGAAAGAAAACCAGGGGTATGAAGTGACTCAGGAGCTGAGGGCAAGGAGAGTGTCAGGATGGAGGAAGGTGTGGTCTGCAACTTTTAATGACCAGCGAGATGAAGAGACAGAACAGAAAAGCTGTCTACTGACCTGGGAGGTCAAGAGGTCACTGGTGCTCTTCACCAAAACAGTTTAGGTGGGGAGATTGGGTGGCCAGGTTGTGGTGGATTGAGTAAAAGAAAGATGAAAAAGTGAGGACTTTGAGTATACCACTAGATCAAGAAGCTTGGTTTTAAAAGGAAATAGAAAAGGTGGTAACTCAAAGGGGATTAAAGAATCAAAAAGATGTGCTTTTTAAAAACATTAATGTGTTTCAAAAATCAAAAAGTTTGACAGATACAGTGAAAGATCTCCCTCCCACTTCTGTCCCCCATCTACCCAGTTTTCCACCTCTCCGACCCTGCACAGTTTTTGACTGTGCAATTTTCAATGTGTCCTTGAGAATGTGTTAAGGTGGAAGAGAGGAAGGTTCAAAGTGCAGGAAAGGGGTTAACTAATAGAACAGGAAAGGACCCAAAGTCCAGGTGGAGTCCACCTTGACTTGTGGGCCTATGAGGAAGAGGATCAATATTGGGGCAGCTTTGATTATATTTGTAGAAGGTGGTCAAAAATTAAGGACACAACAGCACCTGTTTTCTTGATGAAGCGAGAGACCATTCTGTGGGGTGGGGGTTGGAGTAGTATCAGCTATCATGTACTGAACGCCTATATTTTGCTAAATCTTCTGTATATTGTGTTGTCTGAACCTTACAAATACCTGAAGAGATAAGTACTCTCCATAGCTCCATTTTGCAGAGAAGGAAACCGAGACTTAGAGAGGGTAAGTAACTTGCCACTTGTGACACAGCTAAAAAAGTAGCCCTCAAACCCAGGTCTGTCTGACTTTAGGCCAGTATTCTTACCACCGTGTTCTTCTGCCTCCTTCTCTTCTCTTGAGCTCTTCTCATCTTAGGGACTTCATCCTTCCCTCCTAAGTTCTGCTAATTTAATATGACAGTCTGGGAGTTACTCACTTTCGTGGAAGTGCCAAAGCATTTTACAGACCTCTTACCCAGAGTAGTTGACTTTCCCAGAAGCACATCTCTCTGGAGTAGGAGGCAGCAGCCCAGAAATGCTGTCTCAGGGGGCAAATTGACATTTGGAGTTACAAGTTTCTAAGTGTGATGCAGACCAGTGCTCTCCAAATTGTTCTATCCTATGACCTTTTCTCGTGGTGAACATTCTCTCAACCATAGAGATATTGGAAGATTTCTGTATCATCAAGAGCAGTGTGCTGTTAAGGGCTGTCTTTGTGATAGTAAAGGAGGAGAGGCAAAGAGGGGAGGGATCCAGGCCTGACTCCTTGGCCGGCAGCAGGAACGGGGCTCCGGGCATTTGCTTAACACTGAGAAAAAAGAAAGACTCCAGGGGTGTTTTTGTTCTTACGTCTCTTCCTTTCCAGGAGAGAACATTAAATTAACACCCCCAAAATAGAGTATGATGAAACAGTAGATTGTGAGGCACTATGAAGTTAATTTCAGCAAAAGGAAAGATCAGTGAACACTAGAGGAAAGATTTTAGCCATAGCTTTCAGGAAGGAGGCAAGCATCCTGCTAGGAACAGTTCACATGCTGGGAGGAAAGTTTGCTTTCCCCAGCCATCATTTTCTAAAAGCTATTTTGAAATTAACTGTTTCTGGCTCCTTGATATTCTTAAAGTTTCCAGGGAGTATCATTTTCAGAAACAATGATATGGACTTTGAGAGAAAGTTTTTAAAAAATTGTCAGGCTTATCACATTTGATTAAAAGGGACCTTAAAGATCATCAGAGTAAATTCTCCACCCAATGCAAGAATCCTTTCTATAGCATTTTTGGCATATGTTTGTTTAGATTCTCCTTGATTGCTTCTAATGGCAAGGAGCTCAATACCTCAAGAGAAACCTTTTCCACTGTCTGACAGCTTTAATTAATAGAAAACTCTCCTCTGTTAAACCAATATCTGTTTCCCAGTGACTTGCCAGAGTTAGTGTATCTCCCAGATCTCTCTTGTATTCATTCCCTTGTTAGGAATTTTTTTAATCCATACATCAGAATGGTATGGAAAAGATACAGATAATGACAGATTGGTCTTGGCATACCGGTAATTCCCTGATAATCCAATAAACATTTATTTAGCAATTCCTAAGCAGTGTGAAAAACTGGTTCTGCCTCAGGTTTGGATGTCCACAGAAAGGCCCCTGTGAGCTATCCATAGAGCAGCAACCTGTCACAAGGAGCAGATGGCATATGTCTTGTTTTTGGTCTCACAGTCTCGGGCCGCACGCCAGCTGATGGAGAGGACCCAGTCTTCCAGCATGGAGACCCGTCTGGATGCCATGAAAGAGCTGGCCAAGCTCTCTGCTGACGTGACTTTCGCTACTGAGTTCATCAACATGGATGGCATCATTGTGCTGACGAGGCTCGTGGAAAGTGGAACCAAGCTCCTATCCCAGTAAGTCTTCCTGAAGTCTTGTTCCAAGGGATTTCAAAAGTTTACTGCACTCCACAGGGCATCTTGTTCTTGTTTCCATTGAGTCAAATAAGGAAGTTATCAAACATCTTCTGTATGCAGAGCAGTGTGCCAAGCACTTGAGTCCTTACGGGAAGGTCTAATTGACTATTGTCCTAAATCTTGTAGTCTGGTTGGGCTCTTACAAATTAACAGTACAAAACAGCACTGCACCAAGTGTGTAGTAAAGATAGAGGCTATAGAAGTCAGAAAGAGAGAGGTCGGTTCGATGACAGACCTGTTAATGTATGGAAATGCTTAGCCTGATGAGGGTTAATGAGCAGACTGTCCATTTTCTCCCAGAACAGGTGCCTTTCTATGCTTAACCCTGCCTTCCTCCCACTCCAGTCACCCTCCATTCCATACACACACTCACAGACACCCATGCGCATGCCTTCCTTTGTGTTTACCACAGGTTACCCACTACCCATTCGTCATCTCCCTGCCACTCATTTTCACAGGGAGGAGGAGATCCAGAACTTTGTAATACTCCATGAATGTCTTTATAATATCCAGAGTTAAGATGCACATAGTGGGAAGCTATGCCTTGTGATCAGCAATAAATAAACAGATGCTTCGGCTCCCATCTAAGCCTGCAGAGTGTACACTGGCAGAGAGGGAATCAGAAATCTTCTCTTAGCCGATAGATCAGCTGTTGAAACTTTCAGCCAAATTGAGCAACTAATCATAGGTATTTGTTTTAAGTCTTAGAGCTTCCAGCCACACTGAAGTCCTGAAGCCTTTGGCTGCCATCAGCACTAACACAGGAGTTCTGCAGTCTCCGAGAGTGCAGAATTAGCCTGGCCTTAGTTTCCTCCTCTTTAACATGGGGATAATAATGCCTCCCTACAGTATTGTTGTGAGGGGTATTATTAATGAGAATGTCTCTGAACATGCTTTGTCCATGGGAAGATAGCTTGTTAATTCTAGAGCACTATACAGATGTGTAAAGGGTTAACTGTATAAGGAGGAGAGACAAAGAGAAAACATTCTGATCCTCATTCTCTACCAGCACTGTAGTAAGGGCTTTGCACGCATTGTCATCTTGCCTTCACAACAACCCTGTGAGCATAATGCTCTGAGACTGACTGAGTTTTACAGAGGAAGAAATCGAAGTTTGAAAAGATGAAATTTTTGCAGTTACTAAATAGTTGAACAGGAATTGAACCCACATCTATACTTTGTACCCTTTGTCTCACACTCTGCTGCCTCCTGGCCTAGAGGTTAACATGGGACATAGGCTCCCCTGGGTTCTCCCAATAAGTTTTGAAGTTTGACACAGGTCTCAGATCTTCTTTGATCTTAGGAAATAGATAAGTGATTCTGTTTTCCTGAGAGGAAGCAATATGGAGAAGGATAGCCTAACCACCCAGCAACGTTTTTTTTTTTTTTTCCCGATGGGTAGATACTTGGGCTGAATCTGCTCCACTTCTGGCTAGATGTGCACACAGGCACTTACAGTCACATCAACTGATTTCCCAGGAGGTGTTTACATTGAAATCCATGCCTTTTGTGGCTGCCTTGACACCTGTGTTCCCCGGATCTGAATCTTGGTGTTATTTTGTGTGTGTGTGTGTTGCACATGTCTCAGCTACAGTGAGATGCTGGCATTCACCCTGACTGCCTTCTTAGAGCTCATGGACCATGGCATTGTCTCCTGGGACATGGTTTCAATCACCTTCATTAAACAGGTGAGGCCTCCAACATTTTCTTTCTCTCCTCCCTCAGTTGCCAGTTGTTCCCTGGGCTTTAGGGGTACGGGCAACACAGCCATTCTGGTGAGGGTCACATTTATATCCCCACATGTTTCATCCTTAAGCTCTGCTTGTCCTGTGGGTCCTGAAAGATTTACACTTGTTATGCTTTCGGGGCCTGCACTGAGATGACAGGCCTGGGCTCTCAGAACTGGATATCGTTACAGAAGAATTGGATCATCAGTGAAACTTGGGGTAAAACCAGCCAGTCAGCCAGTACCATCCCTGAGTCTTCTGACCTGCTTCCTGATCTTTCCTTTCTCTTTGGATAAAAAATATGCATTTCATTTGCAATTTGCCTTCTATTTACAAATCGGCAAGGTAGCCTGTTTGGATTGTCAGACTAAACTCAGGGAGCAGGAGGGGTACTTCTGGTTTTGCCCTCCTTTCTTCTACAAGAAGGGGCATAGTCAGTTTGGAAGAGTGAACTAAAACCAATGAATAATATTATATCCACTGATCTAGAATTTTGCCTATCATTGGCTTGGGACATTGGGAACTTCCCAACGTGGGAGATGTTTGGGCAAAAGTGAAATGACCGTGTGTCAGGGATATTATAATGGAGATTGAGAAGAGGGTCCTTTCTACCTCTCAAAGTCTATGATGTTCTAAGTGTGTACAAGGAGAAAGTGTGTGTATGGGGAGAAAGTGTATGTCAGGAGAAGAAGACATGGAGATGAAATGAGATCCCAGTATCAGTAAAATCTTCTGCTTTTCTATACTCAGCTTCCTCACACTGGAACCATTATTTTGGAAAAAAGGGATTACGCTCTTAGATTTTGAAAAAACACAATTGAGCAGATACTGTAATCTGGGATTGTGAGTTATCCATGCCTAGCCAATTCCTGGCACATTGGCTGGAGTGTAAGCCAGGTACCACTATACACTTAGCAACCACTGCCCCAATGTGGGCATCACAACCAAGAGGAGACAGCTTCAAGGGCTGGCATCAGATACCTGAGCTGTCCAGCTCTCCCGGGCCCTGAGCTTCTCAACTGATTTGCCCCTCTCTGGGTCTAGATTGCAGGGTATGTGAGCCAGCCCATGGTGGACGTGTCCATCCTTCAGAGGTCCCTGGCCATCCTGGAGAGCATGGTCTTGAACAGCCAAAGTCTTTACCAGAAGATAGCAGAGGAAATCACCGTGGGACAGCTCATCTCACACCTCCAGGTGTGAGTAAGAAATCCTTCCCACCCTTCCTTTGCTTGTGTCTTTTCTTCTCTCCTCTTATTTTGTTCAAGTCTTCCAATGTTACCTCTCCTTTGCTTATATTCCCAGCTGCTGGTCTGCTTGTCCAGTCATTTATCATCTCTCCTACACTACTGCCAGAATTCCTCCTGTAATTCAGGCCTGACCATGTCATGCTCCTGCCTAAAATCCTCTGTGCTTCTCCTTGCCCCTTATACTGAAGTAAAGGTCTTCTCAGTCTTCCCATATCACCCTGGTACTCGACAGAATTCGATGCTTTCTCCCCATGGCCCCAGTAGTCTCCGTTTGTACCTATGATAATTATATAAAGTACTGTATATTTATTATCTGTTGCCCATTTTAAACTTTGAGCTCCCTGGGAACAGGGACCATTCATTTTTGTATCCTCTGCTTTCATTTAAGTACAAGCTCAATTAGTATTTGTTGAATGAATGCTTAACTGAACTAACTGTGCCATGGAGAATAGCAAGAAGTATCATACAGTATGCGAGTTCAGGATATTAGCTCAAATCCAAGCTTTGCACATACTAGATCTCTGCATTCAGCAAGTTACCTAGTCTGTCTGGTCTGAGTTTCCCCATCTCTAGACTGGGGTTAATCATGCCCACCTCTGAGACTATTAAGATCAAAGGAGATTTTTTTAAAAAAAGGTCTAGCATAGTGGCCAGCACAGGTTAGGTAGTCAGTAAATTCAGGGGTATTTTGCTTTAGTTTTTTGAGAAGCTTATCACAGTCTAAACCATTTTGCCAGATAATAAAACCAGAATGACAAGTGAACCCATTGGAGTACTGTCCCTCTCCTCTTCATTTTTGTTACTTCACTTTCAACCAGTCTGTACAATTTAATGGGGCTGGGCTTCCCAAAATAAGGGTGGTAATACTATTGATTCCTTTCTGACTCTTGCTCACTTCTAACTTCTTGGACATTGACAGAGTGCTGCCAGAATCCCTGCCAGCTCCAGGGGAAGTCACAGCTCCCATATTTAGGAGTTTATAACAACCCTGTCTTCACTCAGCTATGTTCCCAACTGTTACTTCGTTACACTTCCCTCGGTGTAATGGAGATGAAAAAAGAAAGAATTATTCAAAGCACCATGAATGCCATGAGAGGCCCGAAGTGACTGCACTTCAGCAATTCCTCTGTTAGGAGGAGAAAGCTGAATGTGACAGCCCTGATTCAAAGTTAGCTTCTCATTTTTATTGTAAAGATAAGGAAGTTTCACAAGAAAATTCAGCTGATTCAATCATCAAAGACAGACATAAAAACAAAGGCAGTGTTAAACTAGTAACAACAGTAAAATTAACAATGTGACATTCCAGAATGCAATTTGTAAAAAGCTAAGTTGATCCACCAACAAACAGCTTACCCTTAGCAAACATTTTCTTTCCCTACAGCAATTTCCTCAACATATTTAAACAACAATCAGGCAGCTTCCTCAACATATTTTAACAACAATCAGTAGGTTAACCTGCACCATGGACATCTGCCCTTAGAGCCAGCAATTTTGCTGTGTTATAATTCTTTATCTACAACAGAGACTTTAGCCCAGGGAAAGTTTCACGTCTTTTCTAAAAAGTTAGGCCCTGTGAAATACAGGGCTTTATTAATGGTTAGTACTCTCCACACCCAACCTGTTTTTCCCCACTAATCCAAGTGAAAAGAAAACACAATGATTTATTTGCAGCTCTGATTTCTCCTTGTCATTTAAAGGAGTTCTTCAGCCTCAGCTTTCCTACCCAGAGAGCCAACAAAGTTGATTAGGGTGAAGGGGACATTGTAAACTCCAGATAGAGAATTCTGATTCTCCTGTAACCTCATACCTACCTCTATGTTTATTTGTCTCTGAATTGGGACTGACCCCAGTTGCTTCCTTAAGGATGACAGAGGAGCATGGCATTTCTCAGGGGTCAGTCGTGAATACCTTCAGCCCACAGCTGTCACCAGAACTTACGTGCTCTGTTGTTTGGGCTAAAGAAGCTACGTGTCCTCTGTTAGATTCCTCTGTTAGACAGGCTCTGTGGCTATCTTTCTAGAGGGACTGATGGGCTTCCTGGTCCTGCCTGATGATTCCTTTCTGACTCTTGTTCACTCTGCCTGACCAGGAAGCCCACCAGCCCCTCTAAAAAGATAGCCACAGACTGTAACCACAACATGGCAGGTGAAGACCTTGTCTTGCCAAGTGCCAGGATTATGAGATTCCAGAGAATGGTTGTAGTTATTTTGTTTGCTCAAAATAAAGTAAGATAAATTTGTAGTCAAAGACTTTGAAAATACAGAAAAAGACTTTGAAAATACAGAAAAGCACAAAAGGTCAATTATTTGCCCATTATCCCACCTCCAGACATAACCATTGTCAAGCATTAAATTGAATGTCTCTCCAGTCTTTTTTTTTATGCATATTTTTAACAAAATTGGGATCTCATTATACATACTATGTGTACCTTGATTTTTTTTTTTACCTAGATAATATATCTTAAACATTTGCCCATGTCAAAGATTCTTCTTAAAGGGTAGTTCTAAACCTTTTTGGCACCTTTGAAAATCCAATAACAAACTGTGGACTCTTACATCTTTGGAAAAAATATCTCATAGCCAGCTGACTACATAAAATAATTTCTGTGGTTCACAGAGAATCTAAACCCATCCCTGAATCCCAGGTTAAGAATCATGACCTAAACCATGATTTTTAGTAACTACTTAGGATTCTCATATGTATAAACAGAGTTGTTAATGCAGACATTTGTATTACTTACCATTCTTTCTTTTTTTTGATAGTACTTTAGTGAAATGCCTTGGTCAATAAATCTTGCACAGCTCTCTGATTACTGTCAGAATAAATTCTTATTAGTGGAATTGCTGGGTCAAGAACATGCCCACTTTTAATGCTTTTGAGACTTAGCCTTAGATTATTATTTGATTGCAATCTGTAAGTGATTGTTTTAAACTGTTTCTAAGCATCATCTTGCTGCGCAGTCTTCTAATCTCCTTCTGCCTTCTTTTTCCATTGACACAGCTCCAACCAAGAGATTCAGACCTACGCCATTGCACTGATTAATGCACTTTTTCTGAAGGCTCCTGAGGATAAGCGACAGGTCTGTGGCTGCCTTTTCAAACTTTTCATCTAGGTTCTTCTAAGAGAATTCTCACCCCACTCGCTCTTTGCTATGAGGAGAGCAGAAATTCAGCCATTTTCTCCAGACTCCTTCCTCCTAGCCCTGTGTGGTCAGAGCCCAGCAGGCAGCTTTGCTAAGTGTATTAGTCTGTTTTCTGTTGCTTATAACAGAATACCAGAAACTGGGTAACTTATAAAGAAATACAATTTATTTCCTCCAGTTTTGGAAGCTGGGAAGTCCATAGTCCAAAGGGCATGTCTGGTGAGGGCCTTCTCCTTGGTGGGGGCTCTGTAGAGTCCTGTGGCAACACAGGGTATCACATGGCAAGAAATGGCATGAGCAAGAAACTTAACATGCTCACTTGCTCTTCCTGTAAAACCACCAGAACAACTTCCAGATAACCTGTGAAACCATTAACCCATTACTGCATGAATGGATTATTCTATTCATGAGGGCATAGTTGTCATTATCCAATCACCTCTTCCAGGCCCAACCTTTCAACACTGCCTTAGTCTGATTCCCACCCTCTTAATACTGTTACAATAGGGATAGAGTGTTAAGGAGTTTGGGGGGGATAGTCAATCCACAGGAAGATCCAGGGAAGAACTAGGGCAGAAGATCAGCTGAGTGTTAGATCATAGCAGGGCCTGCAAACTGTTTCCTCTGAAAAGCTGGAGAGTAAATATTTCCCACTTTGGGGGCCATGTGGTCTGCGTGGCAACTACTCAACCTTGCCATAGTAGCTAAAGCAGATTATAGGTAAACGAAAGAATATGGTTTTCTCCTAATAAACCTTATCTATACAAATAGGCAACAAACCTACAGTATCCATAGTTTGCTAACTCCTGAGTTAAAGGATCAAGAATAAGGAAAAAGACACCTTCTGGGCATCACTGTTGAGCCCAAGGAGTCTGAAATAAATGGGACTTAGCACTAAGTTTCATGTATAAAGATCCTCTAATCTAGATTCTAAATGTCTTTCTTCCCTTATTTATTAGCTGTGTGACATTACGCAAATTGCCCTGCCTCTCTGAATCTCAGTTTCCTCAGCTGTAGATGGAAGTGACAATATCTTCCCTGTTTACCTGACAAGGATGCCATGAGGAAAAACAAGACCCGTACATTACAAATGAGGAAACCAGAAATCACCTGGGCGGTGGAACAAGCACTGTCTTAAGAGTCAAGGGGCCAGGGACTAAGTACTTTTCCTGCCCCTGGCTGGGCAAGTATTTTTAACATGTCTGGGTCTCAGTTTCTCTTTCTGTAAAATGAAAGAGCCAGTTTAAATGATCTCTAAGTTCCCTTCCAACACTAATATTCTACATTTCTCTGATAAAAATCCAAGTGATGTACAGAAGACTTTTGAATTCTCTGTCAATATCATGGGCTCAGTAAGGTGAAATCCAAGTGGGATTATGTACCAAGAGAAGCAGAACCAGAAGCATCTCTTGTTCTGTCTGTCTGTCTTTTTTGGATGGCTTGGCTCTGTTAATCTCTTCCTTCCCAGTCCTTGTTTGAATGTAAGCTGAAAGCTCATTCTGTCTGCTCTCTGTGCTTTTTGCTTTCTGCCGGCAGGACAAGCACCTTAATCCTCTAGACCTGCCTGTCACTGTAAGTAGCACTGCCATGTGGAAAGGGCCCCGGCTCTCTTCCAGGTGGGGAAGTCAAAGCTGGACAAGAATCATGGTCTGATCTAGATGTTTAAGGAACACCAAGACCCAGGGAAATGCGTGCTGTAAATCTCATTTGTCGGGACACCTAGGAAAGTACTGTAGATTAGAGTCACAGAAAGGATTGAGGGGATGCCTGCCCCAGGGAATATGGCCCAATCTTTCCTTTTTAACTTGCCTTTACATGGGTCTGTGGTCCAACTAGGGAAGGTCAGGTTCAAAAATAGCCTGTGACTTTCATCTAGATGATACCATGATGCATCACCTTCCAACTCGCTGTAGCAAAAGAGTAAAGGTAAATCCATGCCCTTTTTGGTTCTTACTAGACTGTAGGGATTTGACAAGGTTTGGGTAGTTGACAAAAGGGAGTTTGGATGCTTATTTCTTGATCAGAGGAAGCCTTAGAGAGGTCAGCTTTACAAAGATATGAAAGAAGATAAGTGCTTCCCCCCCAGCACCACAGAGAAGCTTTTGGTCTAAGACCTTTATATTCTAGCTATAGACCACTGTCAATTACCCACTTTGTGAGCTGTTCACAGCAAGATTTAATCTCGACTGACCTCCCATTGCTACCAAAGAAGTCTCGAGGCCACCTTTCTCCTCTGCCAGCCAGTATGTGCTCAGGGAGCACAGAATAAAGCTTAGTGTTCCTGGCAGCAGCAGCCATTTGGAATATGGCTAGAAATCTAGCAGCAAGAGAGAAAGGCCTTTCAGCTCTGAGAAAAATGACAGAGCTCAGGGGTATTACTCCATAGGAGAGGTGTGACAGCTCCCTCAGGCCTACTGAGTTAGAATTATCTATAAAATTAAATGAAGGCAGCAGTTTAGAAAGTAAAGTCATACTAATTAACATTATTAAGAAAGGATGGCTGACATTGGAAGGAGGAGAAAGAAGAATTATAAAAAGCTGTCAGAAAAATTAAAAGCATTGTAATCTGGGACCATTTTGTTTAGGGGAAAATAGCTTCACATTTCAATAGCTCCTCAGGGTATTAAAGTGTCACAACACAGAATAATAACTGATGTTCTTTTTTGATGAAGCTGAGTACTTGGGAATGATTAAATTATAATCATTATAGTCTCTTCAGAAATAAAGAAACGTATATAATATATTTTTAAAAGATTTGCATAACAATGGTCAAAATAATGGTTCTGAGAGAACTCTTAAAGCTTTGCTCTCTGGAAGATTCATTTATGTAGGATACTTTATTTCCTGGGTGTGTGCTAAATAAATAAAGTGTTACTCTCAAAATCTGAAACAAATATAATTAAAAAGGTGAACATGTTTTGAAAAATTACCCAAAAGCACCTAACACATTGCTCTTTAAACCAGCCAGAGGTGAATCACAGACTACTTACTGTTTTAGAGTGGCTGCACCCCAGCCCCATCTGCCGGGGAGGAGGCGGTGGCAGTGGGGAGGCTGAGCCAAAGCCCTTTCCTCAGTTCAGTGTCAGTACTGCATTAGCCTTCCTTCCATCCTGGTGGTGTCTGCCTGGAACAACACATGTGGCTTGGAAACCATCACGCTGCTCTGTGCTCCACATACAATGTCCGTTGCCCAGCATCCTTGTCACACGAGTGTCTTGTCCTCAAGCAGTCCACGTTCCTCTTTGAAGATGATCATGGCATTAGGAAGGAAAACTCTATTTGAGTTAATTTGCACTCACAAAAAAGAAATAAAGTGAAGAATTTTTCAGAGTGTAAAATACATTGAATGGTCAGTTTCTTCTACTCACACACTTTTCATTTGAAAGGAAAAAAAATTAAGAAACAGAAAAAGCCTCAAAGCTATGATGTCACCTTCCTCTTGATAGTAGTCACAGGTGTGTGCCTGCCACCCTGCCTTATATTTACTTATTTTTCTCCATAGGATATGGCCAATGCATTTGCACAGAAGCACCTTCGGTCCATAATCCTGAATGTAAGTTCCTGGGACACACTGTATTGTTACTATTGTTTTGTCACTTTTAATAGCAATTATTACTATTATTATAGTTCTTGTATTATTACTGAAATTATTATTGAGTGGGGAGGGCAGTCAGAGGGAACTTATCAATATGTACTAAACACTTCTTAAACTGGAAAGCTTTTTCTTGTAATCCTCCATGAGCAGAGTTGTCTCCTAGAGGCCATGCCACCAGGAACTGCAGAGCCTGCAGAGAGGGACTAAGGCCAGCTATACTGTTTGTTGCCCAGCAACTCCAAAATTTTTATCCACAGAGAATATGTTAAAATAAGCACACAAGAGGAAAGTAATTTATCCAGTTAACACCAATCATAAACCTGAATTGTGTAGGGCATGGACAGAGATAAATAACAGAGTGTGTTTGCTCTCAAAGACCTTCTGGACCAGTGGGAAAGACTAGTAATCATAGCACAGTGAGGTCAGTGTTTCATAGAGTTTGTGGTCTCGGAGAAGACAGAGAGGGGCAGTGAGTCCCACCTTGAAGGAGAGGGTGTCAGGAAGCCTTTAGAGGAGTGTCTTCAAGTGAGCTTGAGGGAGAAGTACGCAGACCAGAAAGAAGAGGAATTCCAGCTGTAGGGCGGCTGGAACCTAGAAGGAGTGTGCAGCTGAGTACAGGGTGGGGCAAGGAGCAAATTTGGGGTGAGGCTGGAGAGGTAGCAAGGACCAGAGCGTGTAAGGCCTTCATCTTAGTCCTAAGGACAACTGAGGGGATTTGATCAGGATGGTGAATAACCAGATTTGCATTTTAGAAAGATCACACTGAAAGATCTTTGTGTTTCCTGAGTGATGTATGAGGGAGGTAGGTAGAGTAGGAGTTGGTGGGGGGTGACCTGGAAAGAGGTCTAATTCACTGTTACCACAGTGGTGATGCCAAGGTCAGAGATGGGGGTGGTGTGAGCTGGGGAGGAGAGCCAAGGACCTGGATTAAAAGGAAGCAATTTTATCAGTTGTCAAACATAAGGGAAACTGGGAGGCCACAGTGAAGGGAATAAAATGAAAAATCAGGATTCAAGTGTAAAAGATTTAATAATGCTGACTTTGGTGTTGACCAGCCCCTGCTGTACCATTTTCCAGTTTTTAATCTTAAGCAATCCACTTAACTTCTCTGGGCTTTGATTTGTGCATCTGGATGTGAGGACTAAATGAGCTAATATTATATATGGTGCTTAGCAGGGGGCTGGCACTGGGTAAGCAGTCTGCTCGTGTTGGCAGAGCAGGATGCAAAGGTGATAGAATTCAAGAAGTAAGCTCTGAGCACTTGTGAAGTTGAGCAGTCAGCTGCTCTAAACATGCAGAGTCTGCCAGACTTCACCTTGCAGAACAACCTTCTCCTTGCTGGCCGCCTCCCTGGTCACAGCCCTGCCCCCAGCCTGGCAGGAGGGGCCCTGAGCAAGTGCTAGAACACTGCCCACATGTGACAGAGAGTGAACAGGCTTGCATGTATTCCTGTCTACTCTTCTGAGCAGCTGTCCTGGGCACCCTCTTCTGCATGTATGGGAGTAACGGGCCCTATAGAGGGAGTCTAATTATGTTCGAGATGTAGTATTTACCTCAATGAGGTTAGAAGTTTAGCTCATTTCTGGACAAACCTTGTGAACAAGCAAAGATTCCACTGTAGAAGACAATTCAGCATTGGGACTCAGGACTTAAATGGTCTGCCAGGAAATGATTGATACGTGCTGGCTGAAGTCCAGGAATTTCATGGGGTCAAGCCAGAGAGCTTAGACATCAGGATATCTACAGTCAAGTAAGACTTCAGGTAGAACTTCTAAAACTGTAGCTTATCAGACTGGAGCTGTACTTCTTTACGCCATTGATGACCAGACTAATTAATTACCTTCCCACCATGGTGTCTCTTAAGTTTGAGAAAGAATAAAGTGAAAGAAAACCAAGATCACATTAAATTCTACCTCTCTTCACAGCTGTCTTAGAGATTATGGAGAGAAGTGGAGAGGTAGGAATAAGGATAGACAGATAGGGAGAAATCAGGGTAACCTGGGCAATGAGAGAGATTGGGAAAACAGGGACGGAAGGGGGCATGGAGCACAGAGCAAGAAAGTAACCTTGGGGAGTTGTGGGAACCCCTGAGACTGAGCTGGGAAGAGAGAGCTTATGCTTGGAACCAGAGAGGGCTGGAAATAGTCACGGCAGGTGGGGAAGAGGGTCTGGAACACATTAGCACACACTCTGGTTTGTGGAAGTGCTGTCCAGAATGGCAGCCAGTGGCCATGTGTAGCTCATGAGTACTTGAAGTAAGCCTAGTGTGGCTGGGGAACAGTTTGATTTTAATTTCAATACCCATATGTGGCTTGTGGCTCCTTGAGTGAGAAAAACGCTGTTTTTTCTATTCCTTTACTCAACACAACAATCAACACAGAAATAGACTTCTGTGACCATACGTGTGGGGATTTCTCCCCATCAGCAAGCAAATAATCAGTTCTGCAGTGGACACCAGCTGGGTGTTCTCCATTTCAATTCTGACACTATCTACATGAAAATAACGTCAGATCCCACAGTCTTGGGACAGATCCCGTGGTCTCCAAGATGGCCTCCCTCTTCTGATGCCAATCGCAAGCTTCAGGTTGTTTTACCTGTGCTTCTGACCAGCTGGCTGTAAATTGGGGTTCCCACAAGCCCCCTCCTTGAGTTCAGTTAGTTTGCTTGAGTGGCTCACAGAACTCAGTGAAACACTTACTTATGGTCACCCATTTATTATAAAGAATATTACAAAAGATACAGATGAAGAGATGCATAAGGCGAGGTTTGGGAGAAGAAGTGCAGAGCTTCCATGCCCTCCCCAGTCATGCCACCCTCCAGGAACCTCCATGTGTTCAGCTATCTGGAAGCTCCCCAAACCCAGTCCTCTTGGGCTTTTATGGAAGCTTCATTATGTAGGCATGATTGAAATATTGCCAACCGGATAGAAATGTGACTGGACAAAAGGGTTATGATCCAACACTAGCAAACTAGATGGAGAAATCTGGCAAGGCCTATTTGTTCAGGTTCTTCTGGCCTCTCTGTGCATCCTTCCTCCCTCTGGGGTATGGGGAAGGACCCCTTCTGGAATGGGAGTCTTATGGCCTACAATCAGCCAGCATAGGTCAGAGAACTTATTTATGGCCAGCTCCAAGGCAAAAAGATGGGGGAAAGATTAGTATATACTTAGTCTTTACCCTGGCATCAGGGAAAATGGGTCTGGTTTCTGTGACCCGCCTTGGGGAAGAGGGATTCTATTTTCTGTGGCTTGCCTTAGGGAGAAAAAGGAGCAGGTGAAAAGAGGGCAGGAGAAGGTCAGAGAGATGCCATTTTCTGAGGCCTAACATGCCCAACATTATAACAAAAGAACAACGGTTATTGGAGTTATGAGCCAGGAACTATGGACAAAATCCAATAGATATAATATCACACTACCATTCTGGGCAGCGCAGATCTAGAGAAAGAAAGAGATGGAGATGGAAGAGCACTCTCGGGTCATACGACAAGGGAAAAGGTCTAGAGCAGCAACCTTAAAAGAGGAATGGGGAGATTAAGTTCAATGGTGCATTCTGTTTAACCCAAGATACCCAAAGCATTATTATCTTAATATGTAATAAACATGAAACATTATTAGTAAGACATTTTACATTTTCTTTTTTCACACAAAGGCCTCGACATCTGGTGTGCATTTTATACTCACAGCACATTTTGGTTTGGACCAGCCACATTCCATGTGCCTAGTAGCTGCCAAATTGGACTGTACAGGTCTAAAGAGAATGATCTACAGCCAGAGCAGGCTCTAGAGAGAACTAATGTAAAGTTAGAGGAACCTTTAAAAGGATATTGATCTAGAGTTAGAGAGCTCTAGAGTAGTGCTATCTGGTAGAACTTTCTGTGCTAATCGAAATATTCTATCTCCGTAGTATCCAACATGGTAGCCACTAGCCACGTGTTACTGTTGAGCACTTCAAGTGTGGCTGGTTCAACCGAGGAACTGAATTTTTAACAAAAATTAGTTTTAACTGATTGAAATGCAAATAACTGCATATGGCTACCACATTGGACAGCACAGCTCTAGAGACATAGAGCTTCTGAGTAAGAGAACATGAAGGACACAGAGGTGGGACTTGGGGGAAACTGGATGAGAGTCTCATTTGGGAGAGAAGAAACTAAGAGTGACAGGATTCAAGATGGCAGGTGAAACAAGGAGAGGGAGGAGAGATACAAGGGAGCAAGGAGAGAGCAGGGCATTGCTAAAGTGAGAACAGGAGAGTGAGTGACAAGAATACAATCAGGTGTCCATCAACCACACAGAGAGAGACGAAGCATGCCAGAGAAAGATGGGCAGAGAAGACAAGGGGACCTAAAGTGGGGTTGGGCATCAGAGGGGCAAACGGAGGAGGTGATGAACTGACAGGGAAGTTGGGGGCACAGAGAGAGAGTGGGGAGGACAGAGAGGAGGCAAAGGGACACGGGGTTGGGGATGTGGGTTGGGAAGGACATACACAGTAATGGGAGAGAGAAGGAGAGGGACAGATGTCAGAGAGAAAAGAGGGAGAGAGGACTGTGTGAGGGGCTTGGGCAGGAGAGTTAGATGTTCCTCCCTTGCATGGGTGTCTCACTATCACTTAAAGAAAATGACCTCTTCTAAAGCCTCTCTACTAGGTGAAGCCATCCAAGACAACTTTATATTTCTGAGGGAAAAACAACTCTTTCCCCATGCACACTGTCTGTTGTCTTGGTTTTAGTGGTCCTGTGAGGTGCCTAATTGGAGTAAGGTCCAGTGGCCGATGTCTCATGTCACAACCTTGAGAAGGTAGCCTCCCTGATCTCTGGCATGGTGCAGAAGAAGGGATGGTACCCTTCGGGCCTGCAGTGAGTCATCCCTGCCTGAAGCAAGCCCATTCATGCTGCATCTCCTTCTAGAACATGAAGTCCCCATGTGTGGGAGGAAAGCTCTGTCCACTGCCCGGCGTGCTTTCTTTTTCATTAGCGTGGATGTGGCTCTTCAGTAAAAGAGACAATCAGTTCAGCCCCTGCTTCCTGGCTTTGCTTTTTCTAGCATGTGATCCGAGGGAACCGCCCAATCAAAACTGAGATGGCCCATCAGCTGTATGTCCTTCAAGTACTGACCTTTAACCTTCTGGAAGAAAGGATGATGACCAAGATGGACCCCAATGACCAAGTAGGTGCTAAGTGGGGCAGAACCTTCCTGGCTGAAACCGTGAACTATGTCCTCACAGCTGTGATGCAGTCTGCCCTTGCTTAATCTGTGTGCCAGGCACCGTGCTTGGTGTTTGTCTACAGAAGTGGTTTGCATCTGCCTTTGAAAATCTAGTGTGGTCTGCACCTGTTGGGTGACCTTCTGTGGGCCAAGCCCATTTCTCTACTGCTGTGGTAGAGGTGATGCCTCCTAAGAGACTGATTGCTGCCAGAGTTTGGCCCAGAAAAGTCTGACCCACTGTTTCTTTTTCTTGCTTCTTTTAGCTAGCCGATTCACCTGCTAACTGTCTATTTCACCTCCCAGGCTCAAAGAGACATTATATTTGAACTGAGGAGGATTGCATTTGATGCTGAGTCTGATCCTAACAATGTCCCCGGGAGTGGGACTGAAAAGCGCAAAGCCATGTACACCAAGGACTACAAAATGCTGGGATTTACTGTAAGTACCCCAAAGTGCAGGTGATTGTAGGCCTTCTCCCCTGACAGGAAGTCAGAGGGCCCACCCAGACAGAGCCCTGACAACCCCTCCTTCATAACAGTGACTGAGATGGATGATGGTAAGAAGCTGGAGGGGTCTTGATGCTTGTTTTGCTTGTGGTCAGTGGACTTCTGAGTTCATGTGCAACATTTGGCCCCATGAAATAAATTCATCTCAAGGAGAGCCCAGGAAGTCAGCCACTGGGTAGAGGGGACCTGTCCTCTTACTGAAGCAGCTAAGTTCTTTGCAAAGCTAGAACGAATATTGCGATAAAATACAGCTTGATGATAATTGGGTTAAGTATTTATTGCACACTTACTCAGTGCCTGGCAACATGCTAGGCGCTGGGGATGTGGAATGAGGCAGCCACAGTCCAGCACTCTTGGAGCTTCCAGTGCAGTGGTAGCACAGGAATGTGGAAAGAGCTAGGACAGAGGTGAGTACAAAGCACTAGCAGCATGGAGAGGAAGGGAACAGGGCCTCCCCTCCGGTCATACCCCACAAAGGGAGACTGCTGAGTCTCAAATTGGTGTTTTTATTTCTCCAGAACCATATCAACCCAGCCATGGACTTTACCCAGACTCCTCCTGGAATGCTGGCCTTAGACAACATGCTCTATTTGGCTAAAGTCCACCAGGACACCTACATCCGGGTAAAGGCAGGGGGCTGGACTTCTCAGTCCCAGGGCCACATCTCTTGACTTCCTCCCTCACCTACTAATCCTCCCTTTCCTCTTCCCCCTTAGATTGTTTTGGAGAACAGCAGCCGAGAAGACAAACACGAATGCCCCTTCGGCCGCAGTGCCATTGAGCTCACCAAAATGCTCTGTGAAATCCTACAGGTTGGGGAACTACGTAAGTCTCCCTCTCCTCCTTCAGCTGTTCCTTGTAACAAAGAGCCTGGAAAGACTCAAGCTGATAAACAGTTAGATGTTCATGGGACTGGACAACCTGGTTTTTGGGGTTTTTTTTTTTTTTTGGTGGCTGGCTGATATGGGGATCCAAACCCTTGACCTTGATGCTGTAACACAGCACTCTAACCAAATGAGTTAAGCAGCCAGCCTGGACAACCTTATATGGTTTTTTCAATCACTGCATGAATTGATAATCCATCTTATCCTTATTTATGGGAATCATGGTTGTTGCTTTGGTTGAGCTGGGGATTTGAGCCATGTTCAAAAAGCCTGTATGTAAGGGCTAGCTGAGTCTGTGACAGGGTAGAGGCAGACCAAGAAAAAGCACCATGGAGGAGAAAGCTAAGGAAAGGGAGAAAGACCCATCTGCCTGCACTCCTCATTAGCCAAAGTCCTTGGTCAGCTTTTGTCCCTCAGGACTTTGGTGCAGAAAATCCAAAGTTTCTGGATGTGAGCTCCCAGGCCTCTGCAGACAGAGCCTTTCTTTACCCTTTTCCTGCTTTCCTTTTGTAGCAAATGAGGGGCGCAATGACTACCACCCCATGTTCTTCACCCATGACCGAGCATTTGAAGAGCTCTTTGGAATCTGCATCCAGCTGTTGAACAAGACCTGGAAGGAGATGAGGGCAACAGCCGAGGACTTCAACAAGGTCAGTGTCACCAAGCTGCTCTGAGGCCCATGGAGGGAGACTATCACATGACAGTTTTTGTGCCTGGGAAGTCCCTGAGCTGGAAAACCAGCTTGGTCTGCAGTGCTGAGAGAGCCTCAGTCTCATCTGCTTGTGACTTGCTCTGTAATTCTGAGCAGGTGTCTTCCCCTTGGTGCTCTAGGCCCTCATTTGCCCATTTAAGCCAGTGCCTGCCCCTACTGTCCTCCTCAGGAGATAGGAGAATAAGCATAGCAAGAATAGCTGTGCTTTATTGAGCACTTACTGTGTGCAGGCACTGTTGTAGTTTTGTGAAATGGAAACCTTAGGAGAGGCAGAAGTGGATCGACATGATATGCATATCGTGGGGACGTAACTGATAGTCATTCGTTGGTGATTTCTGAGTGCCCACCCTATGTAGAGCAGTGTGCTAGGCCCTCAGAAGTGATGATCTAGGAGTTGAGTGTTTTGAAGTTGATCATCTCATAAAAATTTGGAAAGTATAAAGAAGAAAAAGTTGCCTATAATTCTACCACCCATCAACATTTTCTTTGTGTTTTCCTCTACTCTTTTTCCCAATAGATTTTTCCTTCATTAGTGAGCCCATACTGCACGTGCAATGTTAAATTTCTTTAACAGCTGTTGTTTTAGGGGAACTAACACATTTTTTTAACACATCACAGTGTGCCAGGCTCTGTGCTCGCCTTCCGCACAGCATCTCATATTCTTTATGGCAGCATATATCAGAAGATGTGTCTTCCTTTCTCTTACTTTAAAGATAAGTAGACACAGGCCTGAGATTGTTAGTGACTTGCTCAAGGAACAGATGAAGGGACAGAGTCAAGATCTGAACTAGTTTATCTCTGACTTCAAAAAAACCTATGCTCATTTCCCCACGCTGTTGACTAATTGAAATATATGAGAAATAAAGCATCTGTCAACACCAGTCATTTGACCTGAATAACCATCTAAGGTGTTCCTTAATCACCCAGCAGATGTCTGTAGTGCCTGCTCTGCTTAAGACACTGGGGTAGGAGAGAACCTTGGTGTTCCAGAATTAGCCTGTCCATTCATCAGAACAGTGATGGGAGTCAGCTGCCTTCTTTTCCTCTCAGGTTATGCAAGTAGTCCGAGAGCAAATCACTCGAGCTTTGCCCTCCAAACCTAACTCTTTGGATCAGTTCAAGAGCAAACTGCGTAGCCTGAGCTATTCTGAGATTCTGCGACTGCGCCAGTCTGAGAGGATGAGTCAGGATGACTTCCAGTCCCCGCCAATTGTGTGAGTGCCATCCCAGATGGGAACTATGGGGGACATGGCCCCCAGCTCTGCCTGCCACCAAGAGCTCCACTGTCCCCATGACCTCTGCTGATTCTGGTGCGTGTCCACCCTAGGGAGCTGAGGGAGAAGATCCAGCCCGAGATCCTTGAGCTGATTAAGCAGCAACGCCTAAACCGGCTCTGTGAGGGCAGTAGCTTTCGAAAAATTGGGAATCGCCGTAGGCAAGGTGAGAGGAGACATGGGGCACTGGGAGGAGCCTGTCTGGCTGGACCCCACAGGGAGCATCCTTTTGCCCTTCGTGTGCCCGGCCCCTTCCCACGATTGCCCTTGCTCACCTGCTTGGCTTCCCTTGTGTTCCAGAACGGTTCTGGTACTGCCGTCTGGCACTGAACCACAAGGTCCTGCACTATGGTGACTTGGATGACAACCCTCAAGGAGAGGTGACATTCGAATCCCTGCAGGAGAAAAGTAGGTTTATATCTCTGTTGATGTGTCATGGTAGCTGGACTCATCAGTTCTAATCCTAGAAGTTTCAAACTGACTATCTGGTCTTAGGCCTATTATCTCTCTGGATCTGTTTTCTAACCTCTCAGAAATTGTCTCTACCTGGCCTACCTCAGGGCTGTTTGGAGAATTAATGGGACCACAGGTATGAATGTGTGTGTAGACAAAAAAAGGTATAAGTTGAAAGGCAGTAGTTAAGAGCAAAAGCCCTGAAACCAGACTGGCTGAATTCAAATCCTGGCTTTGCCCCTAATTAGCTATTAAATTCTAACTAATCAGTTAATTCTCCCTTCTGCCTTGGTTTCTTCTCCTGTAAAATGAGCATAATAGCCACACTTTCCTCCTAAGAAGATTGCATGCATAATGTACAATCATGTGCCACATAATGACGTTTCAGTCAGTGTCTGACCACATACACTGCAGTGGTCCCATAAGATAATGACATCTATACCAGATAGCCTGTGCATGTGTAGTTTTGTGTGAGTACACTCTATGATGTTCTCACAATGACAAAATCGCCTAACAATGCAATTCTCAGCACATATCCTTGTCATCAAGCAACACATGGCTTTGTACAAAGCACTTAGAAGAGAGGCTGGCAGGTAGTAAGCATAACTTAGCAGCTGCTGCTGCTGTTTGCTCTGGTGGCATTGTCATCTTCATTAATGTGAAGGGGAAGTGAGGTGAGTGTCCAAGGCCCTATTTCTTGGGGAGATAAATATAAAAGCCCTGAAGTGAGCCCCAGTTAGATTTGACACAGCCTCACCAGGCGATGGTCTGTGCCAGGGAAGTGACCAAGGAGGAGGGAATGGCACAGGCCACCCTCTACCACACCCTCCCTGGACTGATAAAGCCCTGTGAGTTTGGAGCTGAGGCTTCCAGGGCTCTATGTGCCAGTGTTTCCCTTCCAGCCCTGATGCAAGCACTGACCACTGTGTAGCATAAGCCTTCAGAGACTAATTCCTGTCATTTATCAGTTCCTGTTGCAGACATTAAGGCCATCGTCACTGGGAAAGATTGTCCTCACATGAAAGAGAAAAGTGCTCTAAAACAGAACAAGGTCAGTGGACCCGCTGTCCTCAGTTCAAGTGGCTGTCAGTGATACCTGGAGAGTACTGTTTGCAGTGGTGGCTTTTCAGGGGCATGTTTGCTCTCTTCCTTTTTCTCTTTAAATTATTTCTGAATGTTTTATTAAGAACTTTGAACATACACAAAAATAGATAGAACCCCATATATGCATCACCCAGCTTCAGCAGCCATAGCAAACTCTGCCCATCCACTTGTCCCTCTTCCTTATTACTTTGAAGAAAATTCCAAGTATCATATCATTTCATTTGTATTTAGTATACATCTCTAAAATATAGGAATTCTTTTAAACATAATCGCAATACTATTATCATACCTAACAGGAAATAAAAAGTAGTTTTTTAATATCAAATATTCCATTGATATTTGAATTTGCAACAATTGTCTTATAAATGTCATAATTACTCTATGTAAAAAGATATAAATGTTTATGTAAACACACACACTCTTACCCACTTTGTTTAAATCAGAATCCAAATAAGGTCTACACATTATCGTTAGTCTTTTAAGTTTCTTAATTCCTAAGTTCCTCTCCATTTTTTCCATCTTTTTTCTTTGCAGTTTATTAAACTATTTTGCTTATTTGGTAGTTTCTTAGCATCTGAATTTTGCTGATTGTCTCTCCATGGTATACTTGTTCCTCTGTCCCAGATCTGAAAATTGGTAGAGGGATCTGGAGGTCTGATCCAGTTCACATTTTCGTGGCAAAACTACATCGTAGGTGATACTGTGTTCTGTCAAGAGGCACATGTCTGATTGTCTCTTTTTGTGAGGTCAGCAGACTGGTGATGCTCAATGCCTCGTTCCATTGGTAAATTGAGGTTGCAAATGAGTGAGGTTCTAATGCAGTCATTTTTTTTTATTTATTAGCTGAACTACTTCTCTGACGGGAAACTTGCCTTTATCTGCTGTTGGTTTCCCAGTGGTGCAGTTTATATAAGAAAGGAGGATAATGCTTGATTCTTATTTACCTATTTTAAAACAATGAGTTAGTTCCCTGGTTTCATTCAACAATGACTAATTTTGTGTGTGTATATGTGTGTTTTGTTTTTTAGTATTATTGTGAACTCATGGATTTAAGCAAATTATATTTGTTTTAATCCATTACAGTTACAGATGGTCCTAGACTTATGATGGTTCGACTTCATGATTTTTTGACTTTACAATGGTGCAAAAGCTATATGCATTCAGTAAAAACATACTTCAAGCGCCCATGTTTTTTACTTCCAGTACAGTATCCAGTAAATTACATGAGATATTCAACACTTTATTACAAAATAGGCTTTGTGTTAGATGATTTTGCCCAACTGTAGGCTAATCAGTCCTGAGTTTATCAGGATGTAACCCCATCATAAGTTGAGGAACATCTGTACCTTGTTGATGCTTAAATTGTCCCCTCTTTGTCTGCAATTTTTTCCTGTGGTTTTTTTAAACTTTCCTATGCCAACTATAGCATGCTAGAAGGAGGAAGTCAGTCATCTGTGTAATATAAAATAAAAACTTTTAGGATAACACACAGTCATGGACTCTGACATTCAAAGGTTCTGAGAGTTTAAATGACTTTTCTCCAATCTTAAAAGTATCACTACATCTTAGGTGTTACATGGACAGGAAATGGGAGTTAACTGATTCTGGGCCCCAGCTCCAGCCATACCTGTGTGCGTGCCTAGGGGCCCTGATGGCATCACATCTGAATCAACATATTTGGAGATGGTGCCAAGTTACTAGGACTTTGGCCAAGGTCTTGGTGTGCAGAGTCCAGGCCATTTTGTTGCTCCAAGTAACTGAAACGCTTTCTCCTTTAGGAGGTGTTGGAATTGGCCTTCTCCATCCTGTATGACCCTGATGAGACCTTAAACTTCATTGCACCTAATAAGTATGAGGTGAGCAGTGTGGCACTGCCTTGGACAACAGAGTTCTCTTCACGATTGTTCAGCTGGAGGGGACAAGTGGGCAGAACAGGAACGTTCCCTTAAACGCAGGTGGTCACAGCATACCATGAAGGCTGTTGGATGCCAAGGGTCTACCACACTGTGAGCCTTTCACCCTTGAGCTAGGCTCTTCATGTTACTCTTTAGTAGCAGCTGAAGGTTGTCATTAGAAAGATAGGGTCAACTAGGGGTGACTTTTTCTCCTGGGACTAGGAAAATTCTCTTCTCTGGAAAATTCTCCAGTTTCTCCATGGCCACCTACCCAGGTGAACTTGACAACTCCTCCCTCCTCAGGGCTCCCAGTCACGTGTTGTAGTGGATTCAGCCTGGGCTTCGAAGCCAAATGGATCAGATTCTTCTGACAGGTTCCATCTGCAGCACTGGAAGATTCTAGATATTAAATGAATAACTGCAGTTGAGACCCTGTGTGCTTGATGAGCTCTGAGAGCAGCAGTGGGAACTAGAGTTGAGGCTTCTGGAGACACTTGGGCAGGGCCTGAGCTGCCAGTGGAGTTTTGTTGGGAGGAAATGAAGAACAAGCAGGAGAGGAACCAGCTGGGCAAAGGCATGGAAAAAGGAAAAGGGCAGCAGAGGGAGCAGGAGCTATCAGGGAGCGATGGGTTGACAAGAGTTCTCTGTTATTCCTTCTTATCATGAGACCCTCCAGTTCAATTTCCTTAGTACATATTTTTTAACATTTATTGACTAGAGATTTTTTTACTTTTTTTAAAACAAAATTGAGATCCTGCAGTGATTCCTGTTTGTGTCCTACTTTTTTCACCTCATGTTTCTTCCCTCTCATTTTTGATTTTGGGGGCAACTTCAGGTAGGTGATGCCCAGTACTCAGGTCTTATTTTATTGTATTCATTTATTGCATTTTTAGGTTATATTTCATATTATTTTAAGGAGTTTTAATGTAAATCCCCTCATAAAAACCAGAAGATCTCTTAAGAAAGTGAATGATCACCTCTCAATTTATCTTCGGTATTATTCCAAATCAGTTTTGCCTGTACTGAATAGTGCCAAAAGGGACCACTGCAAGTCAAATCAGAAAAGGGACCCTGGGAGGATCTCCTAACCCAGGGTTACCATGTGACATTTTGCAACTTGCTCCCCACAGTACTGCATCTGGATTGATGGCCTCAGTGCCCTTCTGGGGAAGGACATGTCCAGTGAGCTGACCAAGAGTGACCTGGACACCCTCCTGAGCATGGAGATGAAGCTGCGGCTCCTAGACCTGGAGAACATCCAAATTCCCGAAGCCCCGCCGCCAGTCCCCAAGGAACCCAGCAGCTATGACTTTGTCTATCACTACAGCTGAGCCTGGAGCCAGAGACGATGGTACCCAGGAAGGGATTTAGGGCCCAGGAGAAACATTCACAGCCTGGTGCCTTGTCCTTTGCTTGTACAGATTCTGTAGTAATCGTGGTGGCCAGTAAATGCCAGCCATTTCTCAAACCCACCTTGGACCACCCAGAGCTTCCTCTTGGTCCCTGTCTACTAAGAGTCATGAAGGCAGGATGCTCTGCCCTCCCCATCATGAAGCCTGGGACTGGGCCATGAAGAATGAGCAGCAGATGCTCTTGCCTTCCAGACCAAGAAACTACTTGAACTGGATTTAACAACAGCCACTTACCTTTTCCTATTGAGCCTGCTCTCTGGTCGGCTGGACCCTCATATGCACAAGAGCTGGCCCAGGAAAGGCCACCCGCAGAGGACAGATGTGCTGGGCATGTTGAAAGCCTTGGAGTAACTGCCTTTGGATGACCCGTGCCGGTGTCTCAGATCTAAGTACAGGCTTTGGGCCTTTGCTTAGTAGATGCCTTGGGCCTTTGCTTTTGTCTTCGTGAGGGTTCACTCCATCCTCGTCTGGTGTCAAGATGCTGCTGCTTCTGAGGTTTGGCTCTTACATCTCTGGTCTCTAGAACCACCTGATATCTCTTGCCCATGCAAGTATCAGGGCAGATGGAAATTTCTCCCTACAAACTCTGTTTCATACTGGCAAGTCAAAGACCTCAGGTTAAGTCCTGCCCTCTTAGTTTCCAGAAACACTGCAGGTAAAGCCCGGCTGAGGCCTGGGCCTGGATTGTGGTGAGGTCACTAGATTCCACCTCCTTCTCCCCATGTTCATATCTTTTCCTTTCTCAGGGAGAAATCTCCCACCTAATCTGAATTGCAGCCCCTTCCCTTTTCCTTTCCTTTGGCCTTCCAGACCCCGGGAAGTTTGTCTTCCCTTCCTCTCCTTCCTAGCGCTGTGGTTTTTTGCCATTGGCCATGATTTCAGGGAGCTGGCTGAGGCCAGCTGAGGCCACAGCTGCGCCAATGGGGCTTCCCTGGTGCTGCAGGACTGTAAACCACACGCACAGCCTCTCTCCTTGGACATACGCTGACACAGTGGCATTAAGTATTGGTAGCCTGGCATAGTAGGTACTATCCAATGAAGAGTGTAATATATATTTTCTTTACTATAGGCCATACTTATACAGACATGTATATATATTTATATAAGATCAACCTATCCTAGGATGGAATGTTTAGGGGAAAATAGAATTGAGGGGGAAAAAGTAACATTTCCAGTTATGAGCCAAGATTGTAACCAGAGAGCAGCCAGGAGCTTCCTGTCAATAACCATGTTTTCAATAAATACTCTTTCATGTACAAACTGTGGGTCCTATTAACAGCTGTTTCTCTGCACTTGCTACCTGCCCAAGGGTGGAGAGTTCACCTTGGCATGCCTTCATTTCAGTGTGACTGGGAGGCTCTGGATAGCTCCAGCTGGAGCTCTTAGTTACCTTCAAAGAGCCCCTTTCTCCTCCTCATCCACCCTGCTCCCCCACCAAACCCGCCACCCCCCCCCCCCACCTGCTGGTTAGGATGCTCACAGATTGTTGCACCAGGACAAAATGTTTTCTGCTCAGCCCTGCCGAGTACAGCAGGGAAAGGCATACCGTACACCCCCATGAACATATCCTCCCTCTTCTCCCTGCCAGGGACATAGCCAGGGAACAGCTCAAGTGCTTGTTCCTTACAAAGAAGACACGTTCTTCACCCTGTGTGTTGCCTGCATTTAGTGCCCAGCCTTCCAGCTGGTATTTTAGGCTGTTGTTCCAAACCTCGACCTTGGTAGCTGGGAGGCTTGAATGAAGGTGGTGATGAAAATAGATACTTTCTCTTGCCTCTGAGAGAGAAGGGGGTGAAGACAAGCTCTTTGAAAAGGCGTAGAAAGTGCATGCAGTACAGGCCTTGAGGACTGAATAAAGCCAAGACCTTGGGCAGTGATGGGTACCATTGTAGGTGCTTGGTAAGCATTGAATGAACTAATGCCTGCGTGATGCCAGCTGGCGGCGGTGACAGCAGCAGTTGCACAAAGCACTGCTTACAATCTGGCCTTGAGCCTTCTGTTCAGAGAGGCCGGGGAGCCCAGCTGAGTCACTTGGAAGGACCCATGTTTGCAGCCAGTCTTAGTGCCAGAGAGCCTTGGAGGAGGCGGGCAAAAAGCCCAAAACTGGCTTTGGTGTGCAGTAGTCGCCTGCCCTGGCCTATTGGTTCTCTCTGTGCACAAATGCTGCCCCTTTTAACCCATCCTCCAGGAAGAATATAATCTGAACTCCCTAGGCTGGCATTTGGGGACCACTGCAACCTGCCCCTTGGCTACTTTAACGGCCATAGTTTTTGTTACTCTGGTGATAAACAACCTGGGCTTCGAGCATGGCTGAAGCTTTCTCACCCCCTCCTGTAGGATTTTTCCATTTCTTGGCTGGGATGCTCTCCCCTTATTCAACCTATTGAAATCCAGATAATTCTTAAGAAGTTTCAGGCATACAGAAAATATTTCACAATTAATACTTCTGGATCTTCTAAGTCTTAAAATTTAATGCCCTTGACAACACTCCCCAGCTGGCTTCAGCTCTCATAAGAAAAGCTCATGAGAGATTTATCTTCTTGGTTCGTCCCATGGTTGCCCAGCACTGGGTTTGACATAAGTAATTTGTTCAATGAAAGTCAGATGACGTTTTTGGGATGCTTGCTGTGTGCAGGCGTTGTGGCTCCAGAGCAAGCCCCTGTGTGAACAGGGAGACAGGAGAGACAGTGACAACACATGGCTGTGCTGCGCGCTGGGCTAGAGGGGCTTCGCCGAGATGGGAGCTGCGCTGGGACCGGGCGGAGAGGGGAGGCAGGACCCCGCAGCCGCGGTGGCCCCGGCCCCGCCCCCGCCTCCGCCCCGCCCCTCGGCGGCTGCCAGCGGAAGTCACCTCCCTTCCCCCGGCGCGGCGGCGGCGCCCAGCCTCGCACTTCCGGCGGGAGGATCCCGGGCCGAGGTGAGTGGGCGCGAGGCTGGGTTCCCCGCGCGTTCCCTGAGGCGGGGAGGGCCGGGGCTGGACCGGGAAGTGGGGTCCCCGCCCGGGCTCTGCGCGCGTTGGCGCGGGGCTCGCCGGTGTTCCTGCCCCTCCCCGGGCCTCAGTTTTTCCGTCTGTGGGGGGAGCAGGGTCTCCAGGCGCCTTCCCGCGGGCCGTCGGCCGCGCGCCGGTTCTCCTGGTGTTTACTGAGCTCTGCTACGTGCCGCCCCGCGCCCAGGCGGGAATCAGGCAGACACCGCGCTGCCCGCCGAGAGGGCGCCCCTCGCCGTGGGGGTGGGGCGGGCTTTGAACACGTGAGCAAACAAGGAAATGTCACGTGGAGAGAAGTGCCACGAGGATGGGGACCTTAGGGAAAGTATTCATCAAAGCTGAGGTCTGTCTGTGGAAGGGTGCTGTAGGCAGAGAGAACAGTAAGTACAGAGAGGGACACAGACTGGATGTGTTTGACAAACTGCAGGAGGCCACTGTGGCGGTGCTCGGGGCAGTGGTAGGAGAATGAGGTTGTGGAGATCGGCAGAGGCCAGATCGGGGGAAGCCTTTCTTGTGGACCCTGCTGTAGAGTTGGCATTAGCCTTATGAAGGCGTGGTCTACTCTGTGCTTAAGCCATCTCTCTGGCTGCTTTGTGGACTCCAGGCTGTAGGGGTGAAAGAGGAACCAGGGGGACCAATTAGACCAGTTGCAGTCAGTAGATGAAAGATCATTGTGGCTTAGACTGTGGTCGGGGTGAGGGGTAGAGGTGAAGAGTAGTAGTTGGGTCAAGAAGTATATTGCAGGTGGAACTGACAGGGCAAGATTTGAGGAATGAAGGAAAGAGGGTGATCAAAGATGATTTCATCATTGATTTGGGGGTTTGACTTGACTAACCCGGTGTATTATGCTGGCGTTTACTAAATGGCTTTGGAATAGGTTGGGGGCATGAGGAATAATTAAGAAATCTTAGGGCATTTGAAGTTTTAAACATCTCAAGTGGAGCTACAAAATAGGCAATTAGATATACTAATCTGGAACTCAGAAAAGATTAGAGCTAACGTAAAGAATTTAGAAATCACTGGGAAGTTGATCGGGTGGGATGATTACTTAGTGTGAGAATTAAGAAAGAGAAGCCAGGGTTCAACCCTCAGACACCCAAGTTTTACAGGTTGGTTCGAAGAGGAGGTGCCTGCAGAGAAAACCAAGAACGAGTCCAGAAAAGCAGAAGAAAAACCAGGTGGGGTCGTGGCACCCAAGAGAAGGTTTTTCCAGGAGGAGGAAGTGGTCAGTTGTGTAAGATGAGTATGGGGACTTGGCCCTTACAACAGAGGGGAGAGTGTGGTGATGCATTGGAGCAGTGGGGACTGCCTGAAGAGAGGTGGGGAGGTGAGGAGGTGAGGGAGTGGAGTGGCGGTGCAGGGACCACTGGAGAAGTTTTGCTGTAAGGTGACCAGGAGGGGAGTATAGCCCTACCGTGAGCCAGCATTAAGTGCCCTACCTGATGCCATGGGCTCCCCTCCCCAGGAGGCAGATGATTTTATCCCCCTTTACAGTTGGAGAAACTGAGTCCAGAGGTGACGTAATTTAGGGTCATGTCATAAGTAGAGGTACCATGATTTTATCCCAAGTCCCTAACTCCAAAGCCCACACTTTTAAGCACTAAGCCACACTGCCCATGTTACCATCAGGGAGCGTGAGGGGAGCAGGTGCTACAGCGGTGGGCCAGCCCCACCCTGGTGTGGCTGCTGCTCCCAAAAGCTGCTCCCTGGGTAAAGTAAGGCAGAATATAGAATTTTTTTCCCGAGCAAGTGATATTTGAAAAAGAGCATTTATCTCTTTAAGCCTGGTTTCCCTTATCATAAGATAAGGGTGGGGACCTTATCAGTTTCACATTTATATCTGTAGTGCTAGGTATACAGGGGTGCTTAATAAGGACACATTGAGTAAGTGGCTAGATTTCCAAGGGCCCTTCTAGCTTTGTGGGCTTTGTAGGTAGGTGACCTGAATGCTAATAAGAAAATGAGCGTTGTTAACTTTGAGACAGTGCTCCCTGTGGCTAGGGTAGTCATGGGGCCTTCATGGAGGTGGGGGACCTGGACTGGGTCTGTGAAGGACAGTCAGGATTTGAACAGTGGTGAAAAGGGCATTGCAGTGTTGGAGCAGGAACTGCAGTAAAAGCGGAAGGTACAAGAAGTTGATTCACAGAAGGGTGAACAGACTGCTCTGGCTTGGAGAGTCACCAGAAGGACCCGTGGAGGGAGATTCTAGAAAGACAGTTCTCTTAGTGCCAGTGTGCCCTTGTGATTACCTGTGTAGAATAAGCAGTTTTGATCTGCAGGTGACATTTGACAATGTCTGGGGACATTTTTGGTTGTCACACTTGGGGTGGGGGTGGAGGGAGGATGCTACAGGCATCTAGTGGCTAGAGGCCAGTGATGCTGCTAAACATCCTACAATCACAGGACATGCTTCCTCTCCACGAAGAGTCATTCGGTCCCGAATACCAATAGTGAAAAACCCTGGCGTAGAGGAAGGCGTGTGGACCTTGAGATCTGTGAGACATAGGTGTGATGCCCATGTGCCCCGCTCTCTAGCTGTGTAAGCAGGAGTCTGGCTGTGGGAGTTGTAGGAGAAGCAGAGAGAACCATGTCGAAGACTACTGCAGTCGTTTGGGGAGAGGATGGTAGTGGTGCAGGTTGGGAGATGTGATCATATTTGGGGTATTGTTGAAAATAGAGCTGACAGTATTTGTTAGTTGAGTGTGGGCTGAGGGCAAGAGAGCAGTCTGGATGAGAACGAGGTTTTTGGCCTGAGCAACTGGGTGAATGGACAGTGGTGCCATTTGCTGTGATGGGAAGGGGGAAGCAGAGCAGGTTTTGGTGGAGGGTAGATACCAAAAACAGGAGTCAGTTTTGGACACTTGGGGTGTGAGATGCTTGATAATAGACATCCAAGTGAAGGGGTCAAGTAGGCAGTTGAGTGTTCTTCTGGGGTTCATGGGGAATCAGCTGGGATATACGCCGTGGAGGTGTCAGTTTACAAAGGCATTTCAAGGAGTGCGACTGCGTTAGGTCAGTGACCCAACCTATCGGATCCAACACCCCTTTATTACTGATATTTCATAACACCCCCCTTTATTATCCTGAAATGAAACTTAGGGTTAATAAAAACTGCCTACACATAACTTTAAAAAAAAAAATCAACAATGCCATCACTATAATGTAAGAGGAAAGTAATTGACAATAAAATAAAATGTGTTTCAATATGCAGGTTCCCAGGCACAACAATAGAAGTCACAGTGAAGCAGCCACTTTTTCCTCTCTGCATAACCTCTGGGAATGTGGTTGCCATGAGCACAGGCTGATGTAGCCATGTTGTGTTGGCATCGCAAAAACCATGAATGCCATTGCTGTAGGTGCTGTGGTTTTTTCCGGAATGGGAACTCTTGGTACCATTTTTACAAAGAGTTCAGTCTCCCCTCAGTGTATGTGGTAATCATATTCTTGGAAATCTTAGTGCATAGTAGAACCATGGGGAAATTACTTACATATAGAACAGTTAGGTTCCAGATTCAGGTAATTATAAGCCAATTTTTCACCTATGTGACTGTTAAAGTCATGCAGGATGCAGATCAATTCTTCGTTACAGGACTGCTCCTTCATCATTCCTGCTCACTAAATGCCAGGAGCATCCTCCACAAACACCACCACAGGTTCCCAAAGCTCCTCTGAAGAGAACTGCAGCCCTAGGGAGTCCTTTGGGCAAAGCCTTGTGCCAGCTCCCAGTTTGCCTTGGGGGAAGGGGAATGATAACAGAGGTTCCAGAGCACAGAACAGAATGTAGTTACTCCCTTCACCAAGGTCAAGTGTTCTGATCCTAATACCAGCCAGCTGCCAAAAAAAACAAAGGACTTGGGTGGGGGGAGGAGGGGGCAGTGTCTGATTGATGGTTCTAAGAAGGCTTCAGGAAGGAGGTGGCATTTCAGCAGGGTGGGGGTGTCTCAAAGGAGATGGGGAGGAGGGGACATACAGATGCTATAACGCTGGACCTTGCGCTCCTCAAGGCACAGACAGGCCCACCTAGTTCCCCCACCCCCACCCTGAGCCTGGCATGCTCTGCGCACTCATTAAGCTTGGCATGATTGATAGAAAGGCAGGGAGTGCTTTAGTTTCGCAAGACCCTAAGGCAGACACTGCCTCTATGGGCGTAGTTATTAGACGCTAGGGCAAGATAGGTACTCGTTTCCTGGTCCATTTTTAATCCATGAAGACTGGATCAGTCCCCTGAAAATCATGTGCATGCTGTCTGTTGCTGAGTCTCCAAACTGAATCGAGAACTTAAAATATGCCAGGTGTATATAAAGCCAGTGTGGCCACTCTGGTCCCTATCTTTGTGGAACCTGTAGCCTTACAGGAGACACAGACATTACTCAGATCACACCCCTCACAAGTGCTATGAGAAAAATAGGGGAGCTGTGAGATCCACCAGTATCTCGGGGGCCAATGGTAGGGTGGTGTCCGAGGAAGTGACATTTGAGCTGAAGATGAGTAGGATCAACTGTGGAAGGACTGAAGGGGACAAAGCATTCAGTTCCCTTGGGCAGCAGAGGAACTGTTTGGGGAACTGAAAGGCGGCCGGTGGGACCAGGGCCCGGAGAGCCTCTGGCTGAGGCTGGAGTCTGGAAGGAAACCCCAGGAAGGGTTTTGGTCTTTATCAGAAGAGAACTGGAAGCTGCTGAAAGGTTTTAAGCAGTGGTCTGACATGATCAGATATACATTTGTAAAAGGTCACTTTGGTGGCAGCTCAAGTAGAACAGCTTCAGGTGACGAGTGGACGTGACATGTGGCTCTGAGTGCCTGTGCTGGTGTGGGCTCCTTGCTGCCCAGTCTGGGCTCAGACCCACTCTAGTAGGTAGGAATGGGGTGGCCAGAGGCAGGCCCTTGGGAGGAGTCGCACGGCCTTCATGGGCACCTGTGGCTCCAAGAGATGCAGTCTCTGCCTGAGCCACCAGAGCTGCCTTTTCATTTTTCCAGCAGCAGACCTGGGGACCTGTGAGCCCTGCATCCAGTCAGCTATGGAAAGGGTGGGCTTGGGCCACCAGCCCCTGAGGACTCCGCCTGGGGCTCCGTTGACCATTGGAATCATGGAGGGAAGAGAACTCCTGTAGCCAGGAGAGGTTCTTGCTGAGAGTCGTGGTCCAGCTCAGCCGGCCCTTCCCACAGCTGTCTTCAGGAGGGTGTCGCCCCCGCCGACCAGGAGCTAGGGTGCTGCAGCTTCCCCGGATGGGGAGGTGGGCCCTGGACGTGGCCTTTGTGTGGAAGGCGGTGTTGACCCTGGGGCTGGTCCTTCTCTACTACTCCTTCTCCATTGGCATCACCTTCTACAACAAATGGCTGACAAAGGTAATGGAGGGCACCGGTGCAAGCCCTAAGGCCAATGCAGGGGCTGGGACAAAGATGGCCTTAACCATGGCTACAATGCCCCCTCGTGTTTAACAGCAGGAGGGCACAGACTCACCTGTCAAACTGGAAGCCAGTTGTGCCTGGTGATGGAACAGGGTCCTGGAAGCATGCCATGCCAGGGGTTCCCCTAAATGTTTTGATCAAGGGGAAATTAAGGAGGGGGAAGATGCTAAGGGATGAGCTAGGGACACTTGGGCTCGAGGCAGCAGCTATTTCCCAGCCAGTAGAGAAGTATTCCAGTGTTTTAGTAATTGATACAGTGTGTCGGCCCACTGCGGCTCTTACCTGGGCATAGGCATGGAGAGGGCTGAACAGGTAGCTTGCAGGTGTGTTAAAGCAGTGGAGAAAGCACCAGGCTAGGAATGAGCCTCTGGACTGTCCCCTCTGTGTGACCCAAAATTGGGACTACTAGTCTCTCATTCCAAGTGATTGTAATGTAGCTGAGGGCCCTCACATACTGCAAAGCCCTCATGAGCCCCCAAATCAACCCCACTGCCCACAGCTAGAGGTGAGGAAGAAGAGGAGCTGGAGTTGGGGCAGGCTATCTAAACTGACCCTGGGCTGTCTGCTTTGGGCTCTGTACAGAGCTTCCATTTCCCCCTCTTCATGACGATGCTGCACCTGGCCGTGATCTTCCTCTTCTCTGCCCTGTCCAGGGCGCTGGTTCAGTGCTCCAGCCACAGGGCCCGTGTGGTGCTGAGCTGGACCGACTACCTCAGAAGAGTCGCTCCCACAGGTGGGTGCTTTGGGGTGGCAGAGCCCCGGCAGGGCAGGGCTGGAGAACCCTAGGCCAAGAGCAGGAGAGAAGCCCTCTCTCTTCCCACCCTGTGCCTCCTCACCCATCTCTCCTGCCCTCACTCAGCCCTGCTGCTGTCTCTCACAGATTCCCTCCAGGGAGCTGTGGCCTTTAGCACAAGGCGTCACCCTTCGGCATGTGCACTGAGCCCACAGTATGTGCTGAGTCCTGGAGATGAAGTGCTGAGCAGGCGGGGTCCCTCCCGTTGAAGAGCTGTGACTGGGCCCTGCAGGGCACTGCAGAGCACAGAGAAGGAACCAAACCAAGGCCGGGTGTGGCTGGTCGGGGAAAATTCCCTAGGTCAAGTGTTGAGTAGGCTGAGACCTAACAGATGAGTGGGACTACCCAGTCCTGGGAGGGGTCACTCGTGGGCCCGAGAGAGTTTTGTGCAGTTTGTGGAGGTCTGAAAGGGAACTGAAAGTGTCTCAAGATGCTGAGAACTCAGCAGTGGTGAGAAGAAGTAGGAGAAGTGAGAAACGAGAGTGTTGGCAGGGGCCAGATCCCTGCTGAGGAGTTTGTGTCTCATCCTGAGGGAGAAGGGTTTTCACTAGGGGGTTGACAGGGTCAGATTAATACCCCTCATCTGGGGGATGTTCAGAACATTTAACAAAATGGGAACAACACAAGCCCCGGCCAATCAGAACAGACTCCTAATGCTGGAATGCCATCCTGCCCCCCATTTGGGGGGAGCCAGGTGTTAACCTCTTAGTTGCTGGGTGGAAAGGCCTGAGAGCCCTAGAGAGGGAGCTGTGAGGTACAGGGCAAAGTAGGGTGAGAGGGGCATTTCTGTGCCTTGGGGACGTGTTTTAATAACCGGCACCCCCATGCCGGCCCACCCCGGCTGAGTGTCAACTGTGCCCATACCATCGGTGGGTGCCCCTTAATTCCACAGCACTGGCAACGGCACTTGACGTGGGCCTGTCCAACTGGAGCTTCCTGTACATCACCGTCTCGCTGTGAGTATCACCACACCCTGCCACCTCCCTTCAGCCTCGAGCTTTCTGTCTGTCTAGTTGGCTGTCTGCGCCCCTGGCCAACAGGCCGGCCACTCCACCACTGTGGAACCAGCGCTTGCTCTCTCAGCTCCTCCCTGGCAGCCTGCAGTTCTCTGGGAAGTCGCCAGCTTCTTCTGTAAGCCCAGCGCACAGGGGTGCTGTGCTTGCCTGCCAGCAGCATGGGGGAGCCAGGGGACTACAGCGTCAGCACAGCGTAGTCATAGCAGGGGACGTAGGCAGCAGCACAGCGTGGGAAAGGAAGCGACTGGTGTGTGGTGTGTGCAGCCACGGCCCAGCCTGGCGTGGGCACAGCAGGCCACGCGGTAGTCAGTCTTCTGCTGTTCTGCTTCAGAGAGCACAATCCCTGCTTTCTCTCTCCTCCTCTCGTCCTTCCTCGTCCTGGTCTCTGCCAAGGGCTAGGGAAAGCCTAGGACTCGCGAGCTCAATGTCAGACTTGCAGCTTCTTCTCCCTGGTGATAATCAGAGGCCTCTTAGTCAGGTTTCTTCTGATTAAAGGTCACTTACAGCCCAGACAACTCAGGCCGGCTCCTTTGGTCTTTTGTGCCCAGATTGCCCTGCTGCCCTGAGCAGAGGAGCTACTTGTGCTCAGGGACGTCGGGGGTCTCCCCCACCTCATCCCTTTCCATCCCACTGATTTGTGGCCTGGGCTCCTTTCTGGGGGGTGGGCTGAGCCCAGGCTCCAGCGATGCATTGTGGATAATTTTCACCTCCAGGTACACAATGACCAAATCCTCCGCCGTCCTCTTCATCTTGATCTTCTCTCTGATCTTCAAGCTGGAGGAGCTGGTGAGGCCCCAGCTTGTCTGTTGTCCCTCCCGCCCCCACAGATTCTAAGAATGAGAGGGAATCTGATCAGTGGCTGTCCTTGTGACAGAAGAGACAGGTCCAACCCAGGTGGCAGTAACTCCCTTTTCTGAGAAGGGACCTAGACATAGGGGCAATATTCAGAATATCTAGAAACTAGTGTGGCAGGGTCATGACCGAAGGAGAAAGCATTCAAGGAGAGTCTGTGTAGAGCAGGGTCCTGGAGCTTCCTGTTGTGCAAGGCTGTAGCCATTATTTGCTAGATGGGGTGGGGTGGGGGGGCTTTGGGGGCCTAGCACAGCTGTTAGAAGGCACTTCAGTATTTTAGAACAAGAGGGATATTGGGTACATACCAGCTGAATGTCAGCCCTGCTTACATGAATGGTCAAGGACTGTCCTGGACCCCTCAGGGTGGGGGTGAGGGTAGAAGGGTTTCTTGCCCCAGGGGAAGCCAAGATGGCTGCTGACCCCCCAGACTCCAGGTGTGGCAAACTCTTGACCCTTGAGACCCACGAGTTAGCTGCACCTGCTCCCATCCTCCTAGCGCGCGGCACTGGTCCTGGTGGTCCTCCTCATCGCCGGGGGTCTCTTCATGTTCACCTACAAGTCCACACAGTTCAACATGGAGGGCTTCGCCTTGGTGCTGGGGGCCTCGTTCATCGGTGGCATCCGTTGGACCCTCACCCAGATGCTTCTGCAGAAGGCTGAACTTGGTGAGTGTGTGCCACTCATCCCCTAAGAGATGGGCCTGGGCACAGGCAGGGTGGAGGCTGTGCCGTGCTAGCCAGACCTGAGGATCCCCTGTGTCCCCATCCTGCAGGCCTCCAGAACCCCATCGACACCATGTTCCACCTGCAGCCACTCATGTTTCTGGGGCTCTTCCCTCTCTTTGCCATATTTGAAGGTATGTTGGGTCGTCCACCTCAGGGGTACCTCAAAACAACACATCCCAATCCTTGCTCTGAGCCCCCGCAGGGATTGCCGTAGAGCTTAGCGAGATGAAAGGTGCAATCCCTCCCCTGGCAACATGTTGTCTGGGGACTGGGCAGACACATAAAACAGCTAGAATCCAGCATGCTAAATGCTGCATAGAAAGTATGTATAAAATACAGGGGATGGTAATGACAGTGAACGTGTGCAGAACCCTAAAGGTATGCCAGGAATGTTGTAATCATTTTAAACCTACTCCCTCATTTAATCCTCCCCCAAACCCTGTGGGGCAGTACTATTACATCCCCATTTTGCAGGTGAAAGAGACTGAAGTCCCGAGAAATAAAAATAACTTGACCAAGGTCCCATGGCTCATAAATGAGCCAGAATTTGGACCCAGCAGCCTGGCTGCAAGCCCCACTCTTAACCACTCTACGTACTGCCTCTGAGAAGGAGCAGAGAGTCGTGAGTTATTTGTTTCAGGGGCGTAGAGTGGCGAGGCAAGTCAGAAAGGCTTCCCAGACTGTATTTTGGAGGATGAGTGGGGTTTGAATGGGGGCGGAGTTCAGCTGTGTCCAGGCATGTGACATCAGGGCATGTATTCAGGGAGTATGGGCTGCACAGAGTCAGCGAGCATGGGCTTCTAGAGGGGTGCTGGGGCCAGGGCCAGCATGCAGGAACGTGGGGATATGAGCAGTTGTCCCCTCCACTGTCATCTTCCAGAGAAGAGGAGAGGCAGGAGAAGTGTGTCAGCTGGGAGGGGCAGTGCCACCTTCCTTCCTCTGATGTGTTGGGATTAGTCTTTGTCCCTTGTCTGTTTATTCTTCCTCCCAGAGTCCTGTCTGTCCTCAGAGTCATTACAGAAAAGTCTGTCCCACATCCATTTAAGTTTCAAGCAGTGAAGCGTCTCGAACCTCCCTGAGAAAATTATTCTGCAGCCCCGTTGTCCGGGAAACTTCTGCACAGAGCCTTGTTTTTTTCCTTTTCAAAATCTCCCCATTCCTTCATTATGCCCCCTTGTACCAAACACCGCCCTCCCCCGCCCCTCCTGATATTTACGCCATGCCCCATCTCTGCAAACCCTCATCCGAAAGCCCCTGGTAGCCGTCACTTAGCAAAGCTGCATGGATTTAGCTCCTTTAATCTTTTCTGGTAAATTAATCCCCCAAGCGCCTTCATTACTTAGGTTGCTCTTCCCCGAATTCCCTTCGGTTTGCCAATGCCTCTGCAGTACTGCTGAGCCCAACACCAAACACGATGTCCTACATTGTGAGGCTGTTTGCCTGGGGGGGCCGTCACTTTGTATTTCTTTAGTGCTTCCTTCCAAAAAATCTCAAAGTACTTGTCCAGCTTCCAGCTACCACAGATATCTCTGTCGTGCCCAATTTGGGCCTAACCTTTACCCCCTGCTGATACACCATGGGGACTTTCCTGCTGGGAGGGATCCAGCGAGTCATTGTCTCAGATGGACAATGTTGGATGGTCTGTGACTCCTCTGAAAGTCTAAGCAAAATACTGTGTGTGTGAGTATGTGTGTATGTTTCTAGAGCAAGTAGCCCTGGCTTTTGTCCTGTATTTATATGTTCGTATATGTTTTCTTTGGGGGAAATGTTTATCAAATTATACTACTTGTTTGAGAAATAGCAGTCTGGTCCCAGTTCTATCATTTTAACAATAGGGAAACAAGTCCGGAAAGGGGGTATATCTCAGCCCAAGTCCCTGAGCTTTGTAATAGCAAGACCCATATTAAAATGGAAATTTGTAGGGGTTGAATTTTATCCCTGTTTGTAGTGGTCCAGCTGAAAATTTAGACTTGGGAACCCCCGCTCAGTGGGCCAGAGCCTTGTCAGTCTTCACTTGATGGGCGGCCGGCCTCTCTTTGGTCATTAGTTATCACAACTACAAAGACCATATGAATTCACCTCCCCTGACAAAGACCAATAGGTCAATACTGTCTGAAGGAGCAGGGCACTTCCGTGCAGTGTCTGTGCAATGCCATCCCCTTCGACTTTAACCCAGAGGCTCCTAGGGCCCTCCCCACCACTCCCTTCAGGATCGCTGGCTTGTGTTGTCCTGGGGCTCTCTGGCAACCATCACTTCTTCCCCAGTTTCCCCAAGTCTCAGGCCACCTGCGTGGCATTGTTTTGTACTTCCCATCCTTTTTCTCAGTTGCTCAGTAAGTCTTCACTACAACCATGGCAGATCTCATCTGGGTGGCGGGCAGGGCTGCCAAGGCTCCCCCATAACCTGGCCTCCCACTCTCTCTCCCCTCATTGCTTTCAGGTCTCCATTTGTCCACATCTGAGAAAATCTTCCGTTTCCAGGACACAGGGCTGCTCCTGCGGGTACTCGGGAGCCTCTTTCTTGGTGGGATTCTCGCCTTTGGTTTGGGCTTCTCTGAGTTCCTCCTGGTCTCCAGAACCTCCAGCCTCACGCTCTCCATTGCTGGCATTTTTAAGGTACAGACTTGGAGTTGACCCCGGTCCTATCTTAGGGGCCCCCCTATAGGGTATTTCTTACAAGCAGTGCCCGTCCCAGCTCCTGCACCCCAGGGCCCTGTGGAGAAGAGACAAAGTGCCTAGGTGGTGCTCAGTGCTATGCTCACCTCTCTCCTAGGAATGGGCAGATTGTGTACTCCACAGACAGGGAAGCAGACACGGAGATCTGCTCCTAGACTGGGATTCAAAGCCAGGTCTAACTCCACTAGGGTGCGTTTCCTTTTGATGTTGAAGGCCAACTCTGGCCATTTGGCTGTGGCCTGGAGCCATAGATTGAGAACCCCCAGCAAGTAGAGTTCCACGATCGATTAGCAATGTCTGCCATGGGCACAGCAGGGGATAGTTATATCATGAGTAAGTGCCACACATCTCCAGTCTTGCCTTTACTGCCCCTGGCACACTCGCCCCCCTTTCCCTCCCCCACCATTTCTCCACTGATCCCTGGGTACTAGAACAGTGTTGCCTAAAAACAGAAATGCAGGTCTCCCCAAGGGTCTTCTGGTCACCAGCCAAATGATGAGGCATAAGCTGTGGCTCTCAGAAGGAGGTGTCCTGCCAGTCCCATTGGCAGTCACTATTTCTGTAAAACCCCAGGACCAGGATGTGTCCTGCAGAGCCCAGTGTAATGCTACATCCTGCATGTGAGGGCATGGAAGCTCAGGGCTCCCCATCTGCAGATGCCTTCCGGAAGGGCAGCTGTCTTTTATTCCTGCGGATATGGTGTGAGCTGGACACCCTGCGCTGTCATCCCTGGGTTGGGTTTGCCTCTCATGTTCCTGACAGGCTTTGTGAAAGGCACCTTCTTTACTGCATCTCAGGAACACAGCAGGAAGCCAGCAGGACAGTGCTACAGGCAGGCCTGGTCCTCTGACCTCTACCCTGCAGGCCAACCTATGCCGCCTGGGCTGGGGAGTCTGGGAGGGTCTGGTCTATCCTATAAGTGTGCCCAGCTCCCCAGCTCTTCACCCTCCTTTCAGAGGCACCAGCTCCTCTGCTGACCACTTCCCTTCCTGCTTCTCTGCCCCCAGGAAGTCTGCACTTTGCTGTTGGCAGCTCATCTGCTGGGTGACCAGATCAGCCTCCTGAACTGGCTGGGCTTCGCCCTCTGCCTCTCGGGAATATCTCTGCACGTTGCTCTCAAAGCCCTGCACTCCAGAGGTAACCCAGCACCCCGTCCAGAAGCCTCTGTTTTCTGATGTCATTTTCCCCATAACCCAGCACTGGCAGAAGAGCCAGGTGGCTCAGACTTCCCAGAGCAGTTCCAGTGCCCTGGCTGTCTACGCAGTTTAGCCACCTCTCCTGGCTGCTGCTCTAATTCAGAAAGGGTGCCTGGTGGTTCTGCCACCATCCTTCCTCAGGGTCATCACCAGGGAGTCGGGCATTGGGGCCTGGGTGACTCAGCACACACATGAATCAGGACAAACCAAGAAAACCATTATTGGGTCCATAACTGTGGTCTCTCTCTATCTCAAGGTGACAGCAGCCCTAAACCCTTGAAGGGGCTGGGCTCCAGCCCTGACCTGGAGCTGCTGCTCCGGAACAGCCAGCAAGAAGAAGATGACAATGAAGAGGAATACTTTGTGGCCCAGGGGCAGCAGTGACAGTCCAGGGAGCAGTTTGGAAGCAGGCTGCCTCCTAGTCCGTGCTGCTGCTGACACTTGACAGTGTCTCAGGGGCCTGGGTGGCTCCTCTCAGCAGCTGGGGAGCAGTAGGTCAGTACTCACCCAGGCGTGACCATGTGGTAGGGCTAGGTCAGGGACTCATGGCTCCCACCTTTAATTGCTTGGGAGTGTGGTTAAGCAGAGGGGCGAGCACAGGCCAGCCTGGGACCTGGCTGGAGCTGGGCTCCAGCTGTGCTGGAAGGAGTGGCTGGTTCCGCTCCACTGTTGGCCAGGCTCTGGTAGCCAAGACTAATTTCAGAGGCATAGCAGCTTGCTAAGGGCAATGAGTTTGGACTGCAGAGCAATTGGGAAGGGGACATGGAGAGGCTGGGGCCTCATCACCTGGACAGCGCCATTTTTCAGAGAACAGATTTATTTATAGTTTGGAAATAAATGGTTTACGGTCCACTGGCCACCCCGTGTTGCCTGGAGGTATGGGGGCAGGAAGGGGGCGGTGTGTCCTGGCCTCTGCCTTTCTTTCCCTGCCTGGGTCTGTCTTCAAATGACTGGTCATAAGCCAGGCCTGCTGTGTCTCTTATGTTCCTGTTTGAGCTCTGCTGCTGCCCTCTCTTTGGGGCCCCACGACACCTGCAGGCAGGAAATAAATGAATATTTACTGAGTACAGTATTCTGGAGACTGCATGTTTTCACAGTGTATATTTGAATCCTGGCTCCATTGCCTACTAGCTGTGTTATCGTATGCAAATTACTAAACCTCTCTGTGCCATAGTTTTTTCATCTGTGTAATGGAGATAATAATACCTAAGAGTTGTTCTGAAGATTAAGTGAACTAATATTGGTAAGAGATTACATGTTATTTAGATGTTTATTTTTTAAATCCTTTCAACAACCAAGAGACCAAGACCTGGAAAAGATAAAGAATTTTTTTTTTTGCCCACACACTGGTGCTGAGACAAAGAACCTCTTAAGTAAGTGGCTGAGCCAGGATTCATTGCCAGGTTTGTGTGCCTCCGTGTGTGTCCATGGACGTCACTGATCTGTGCTGCCTCCTGGAAGGCTTTTTGGGCTCTGGGACCTGGACCTTCTGTCCACCTACCTTGGACAAGTCCCACTTCTTCTCTAGACTGCAGCTCTCTCTCTCTAAGATGGGGGGAGACAAGACCCTGGCTCTGATATGCAGTGGTTCTGAGCCCAGGCCTGCTCCTGTGAGCTGGTTCTCCTGCGATGGGACACCTGCTGTCCCCTGGGGCCAAGTCTTTCCAGGCAGAAGTGCTTTTAGGCACTCACGGCAGGTGGCGCCAGTGCACTGCACTTCGGTTCCTAGAGCCCAGCCCGACCTGTCACCACTCTAAATCCAGGCAGAAAGGGGGTCCTTGGAGGAGGACAGTGGGTGTCCATGGGTGGGCACCAGGATGGGGCTTGTTATGAAATTGTTCTAATCATACTGGAGCCACTAAAGCTTACTCAGTTAAGCCTAGGAGAACTTTAATGCTTTAGAAATGGGTCTGCAAACTTTTTCTGTAAAGGGCCAGATAGTAAATATTTTCGGTTTGGAGACCATATGGCATCTGTCGCAGCTACTCAACTCTGCTGTGGTAGTATGAAACCAGCCGTAGACGATACAGAAACAAAAGGGTGTGGCTGTATTCCAGTGTAATCTTTATACAAAAGTAGGATCCAGCTTGCTCACTGGTTTGCCAACCCCTACTGTAGCAGAATTGTTGAGTCCAACTCCCAGTTTTACAGTTAGGGAGATAGGCCCAAGAGGGGGCAGTGACTAGCTCGAGGCCCCATAGCCTCCGTGCCCAGGAGGAATTCTAACCAAGATCTGCCTCCAATTCATTCCCAGCATAGACTTCAGCACGTGGAGGTGTAGCACCAGGGGCACTCTGAACAAAGGTCCTTATCTACCTCCTGCTCCTCTGCCCCCCTTGGATTTGGCAAGCTCAGAGGCCAGGGTTAAAGGAAGCTCATGCTCCCGCTGGGTGGCCTGGAGAGAGCTAGCCAAGGGGGGGCCGCTTGTGATGCAGGCAGCTAGGGCAGTGGGAAGAGTCTGCCAGAGCCCTGCTGGCTCAGGTGGATAAGAGCTTCCTGTCTGCTCCCCACCGCCCTCTCCTCCGGCACAGGGAGCAAGTGCTGCTGTCTGGTGCAGTAATTACAGGGTGCAGAGCAGGGAGCCTCACCGTGAGCATGTTGGGTTCAATGACAGCTACTCATTTAGCAGCAATTACCAGCTGGGCATAGAGGAAGGCTGCCTCTCCTCCTCCCCCACCTGGCCTGCCCGATCACCTGGCTTCCTGGGCCACACAGCATCCTCCCTCGGCTTTGAGTCCTAGAACCACCCATGCTGTCTGCAGCCATTGCATCTCAGGGCTGCAGCATTGCCATGGCAACTTGGTGCTTGCACAGGTTGAGGGAAGCTGAGGATGTGACTTGTCTCTCCAAGGCTGTGGCATCGGTCTCCACACAGCCTCCAGCTCCAGAGCGTCTGCAGAAGGGGAGGAGGGCAGAGGGCTGACCTGGGGATTCGAGTTTTAAGTGCTTACATGCCACTACCTCTCCCGGGAGCCTGTGGTGGAAGGAAGGTGAATGCCCCCAATCTACCAGAACGTCTGCAGTTGGTGCGGCGGTGGGGATGAACAGGCTGGAGTTTGCCTGTGGGAGAGACCTGAGTCGTCAGGCAGGACCCGGCATTCCTTCGTCTTCATTCCAGTACCCTTCTCTACCTCGAGGGCTCGGGGATCATCTCCATCTGTTTCTGCTCCGTTCTGCTGTGAAAAACCTGAAAATCGCAGTGGCCTGAGAGTAGAGTTAATGGCACCAAGAGAAGGCTCTTCGTGGTACTTGCCGCAGCCCTCTGCATCGTGGACTAGTGGTGGACTGAGTTGGGTTCCCAACTTGTAGTGCAGAGAACTGAGGCCGGGGACTCCCACATCATCCATTTAGGTCGGCAGCATTCAGTGAGTGCTGGCCATGTGGCAGACACTGCTGGACTTGGGAACGGAGACATTTGTCCTTGGAACCATCCTTCCTCCCAGCCCAGGGAAGTGTTGAGACGGGGGGTAGGGAATGGGGAAGAAAGAACAGAATGGACCATTCACTGGGCACCCTCTTCGCCCTTCACATAGGTTTGTGGGGGTGTTTGGGGGTTTTTTGGGCTTTTGGTTTTATTTTTGGCAGCTGGCCAGTCTAGGGATCAAACCCTGGACCTTGACGTTATCAGCCCCACGCTCTAACCAACTGAGCTAACTGGCCAGCCCTTACACAGGTTATTTACTCCCTAACAACCTAGTGCAGTAGGAATTGATGATACTTATTTCCTAGCTGTGGAAGCTAAGCTCAGAGAGGTTAAGCATAACAGTGGCTGAGAACACAGCCTCGGGGACACCATCAGACTTGGAGTCGCATCTCCTCTCTGCCCTGTGATTAGCTGTGTGATATTGGGCATGTTGCTGGTCTCCTCTGAGCCTATCTCCTTGTCTATAAAGAAGAAATAATAATATCATCTCCTAATGAAGCTAGTGAAGATGAAATAAAATTATGTAAGGGACTTTGCACAGTGGCAGGCATATAGTCATTAGCACTCAGTAAATACCAGCGATGAGGATGTCACATAACTTGCCCAGGTGACAAAGCAAGTGAGGGGAAGAGCCAGCATTGGAGCCCCAGCCTTCCAAGGTCCCCATCCTTGCTATGGCGCAGACGAGGCTCTTAATGGATATTTGTTCTGTGAAGGAATTTTGAATAATGGAGTCTAAAGTGAAGATTTTACAGCTTCTAACACTGGAATGGTTTGCCCTGTAAGTAAGCAGAGGCTGTTCCCCAACACCATGATGACCACCCATGCCTGCCAGCCTCCAGCCTCCCAGCCATCCATTGAGCCTGTACCCTACGCACACAGCCCTGACATCAGCCAGGCCCCTTCACCCCAATTAGCTTGACTTCTGTTTCCATGGTTATTTACAGTTTTGTTGGCAACAAGTACATTCCCCAGAAACAGGCACGCAGCTCCTAGTCCCACTGACATCCTGCTGGTGGGGCCATCCCTTTCTCCTGGATGTCTGATGAGGACTCTCCTGCTGGGGACAACAGAGGGACAAAACAGAGAACCAGAAGAAAATGCATTAAAATGCATTTAATAAATGTTTCCGGAGCATCTACAATGTGGCCTGCCCAGTGATAGCTGCTGGATGTATAGAAGTCATTAAAACACCATCCCTGCCCTCAAAGAACTTCTGCAGGCCTTTTTAATCCAGTGGGTTCCCTGGGAAGTAGACTCAGCGATGATTAGCGTGCAGATTGTTTATTAAAAAGTGGTCTTGGGAAAAACTGTGGAAGGGAGGAGAGGTCACAGAATTTGGTAGAGAGAGGTGAGTTTTGAGGCAGTCCCAGTGAAGTCCTCAGCCACTCCCACAGGCATCTCGAGCTGCAATGGCCTTTCAAAGTGGTCCCAAGTTGGGGTGAGAGGTTTAGGCCTTTCCACCCAGACATTGACCTGTCATTGGAAGTGGGCCCACCCCTGCAAGGGGGTGTGACTTTGGTGAGGCAGATTTCTTCAAATCAAGACAATCCCCAAAGAGGGCTGACAGCTGAGGGCTGTCTTCTAGCAGTGCTCCCAGCGGCTGGGGAATAAGCCCTTATTCCCAGAGGGGGGTCTGAGTACCGCACCATAGCACCCACCACACCCAGGGTCCACAGGATGGATGGGTGGGTGGATGGATGGCTGAGCAGGTGGGTGGGTGGGTGGATGATGGATGATGAATGGATGGATGGATGCCACAATAGAAGAATATATGGGAGACACAGAAAAGGGAGTGACCAATCCTGTCTGGGACAAGAAGAGAGCAAAGACACCCAGGAAGAGCCGACCCTTAGAACTGAGTCTTGAAGACTAAGTAGGAGTTGCATACCAAGAAGGGGGAAGAGCAGACGCAAAGGCACAGCTCTGGGTGAGTGTGAAGATGGTGTATCTGGCCACTGTAAGAATTAGGTCACCACGGCCGGCCAGAGGGGCACCTGGGGAGAAAGGAGGGAGAGGGGGACTCCTGACCCTCCTTTGACAAGCCCACAGGTCACCAGGAGCTTCCCTGATAGGGACTGTTCCACCGTGTTCTCTTGAAGAAGCAGGCATCTCCCCTCCTCTCACCAACACTCAGCAGTGGCAAGTGTCTCTAGATTAGCGAGGGGAACAAGGGAGGTCCTGAAGATAATTTCATACACGTGAAGCACGCTGGGTCATTCACAACGTCCTTTCCCATCCTTGATTTCCTTTAGCCCTGTAGTCCACCCCGGGAAGCTGTTGCTATTAACAGCCTCACTTTCCAGATGAGAAATGGGTTCAGAGAGGCTAAGTAACTTGCCCAAGGTTACTCACCTCGTTACACCAAGCAGGGAGCCCACCCACCAACCAGGGGTTCACATCCCCCAGCCCAGTGCTGGTTCTTTCCAATTCTCCATTCTGTGCCTTCTGGCTGGAGTGGCAGGCAGTCTCGCTACCCTCCTGGGATCAGGCCCCTCTGGTTAGGGACCGAAGAGTGGCCCACCGCAGGGAGTCAAGTGTCTGGCAGGGCGGCATCCTCCTGGCAATATTTTGCTCTGGGAGGAATCCCCCACTGAGCCCTAGCCTCCAGTCCTGTTCCTGGGCTGCCCCATGAATTAAACATGCCCCCATGGTTAACTCAGTAATGCTTTTATTAATAGTTAATTACTCAACACGCACTGGGGAAATGAGACTCACTCAGGCCTTGTAAATTAAGGCAGTGATCTCGTGAAGGAAGCCAATGGGAGTTCATTACCCAGGCCCCTTCCATCGCTGTACCTCTGGGCTTGCCATTTAGTGATGCTAAACGAGACCTGCTGGGGGGATGTGAGGGGACAGGGGCCTTCTGCAAGGGGAGCTGGGAACTGGAGGATGAGCATCCGCTGGTTTGCTTGGAGAAAAAGGGCCTGAGGAGGGGCAGCAGGAGTGTCGGCTAGGAAATGTTACTCCTGCACCTTGTGGCTTGTCATTGTCTGTTTCCTGTCACTGCTGGGGACTCAGTGCAGCCTTCAGGGATTCCCAGCCAGGGCAAGGCCACCTGTCTTGGGTGTGGGACTCCCTCACTCAGTCTGGGCCTGGGCCTGCCCCAGCTGGCAGCATCCCCACGCCCACCCCATCACCCACAAAGACCCCAGGCGGAAGGGATCCAAGGCTCCCTTCATAGAGCCGAGGTTTCTCCCTCCCCTGCCACTGCCTTTCTCATTTCCCAAGTGTTGAGGCTTCCCCATCTAGGTTTTTGTTGTAGCTGAAGCCAATTTCCTATCCTGATTCTGCTGCTGAGCTGGATAAGGGGCTTGTTCTAATCTGGTTTGACTTTTCTGAGTTTAATTTTCTCCCATGTTTTGTTTCTCAGGAGAGAGAAGCCCCCCTATTTACCTTCCTAGGAGAAGAATGCCAACGTCTGCTTTGAAACTACTATGTGCTGGGACCTGTCCCCATAGTTTGAAGTCATTAGCTTTAATTTCTGGCCATATGACTTTCCCACTGACTCCACCTCTCTGGTCTTCATCTGAAGATGAAGATGATGATAATACCTGTGTCTGGACTTATTGTGATGACCAAATAAAGTGCTGAGAACACTGCTGAAAGCATAAGTTCTAAGTGGCAGCTAATACCATTATCTTCTTCACAACCATTCTGCCAGCCGGACATTACCCACATTTTACAGATGTGCAAAGTGAGGTTTTAAATACATTCTTTGACTTGCCTAAGGACACACAAACCAGAACTTCATGTTTCAAAGCTCATTTTCCTCCCATGGAGGCAAAGCAGGGAGCCGATCCCCCCTCCAGGAGAGTGCACTGGCCAAGCCCCAGGAGCCAAGGAAGATCTGCCCATCTGTCCCCAGGACACGGAGTGCACCAAGGTGGTATGGGATGAGACACAAGGGGCATGGGCTCTACACTACCACCTGGCTATAACTTTAACCCCCAGAGCCTCAGTTTCCACATCTGGAAAATGGGCTCATGGTGACACCTACCTCCTGGGGTGGTCATAAAGATTTCATTTGAAAGTACCTGACTTCTTGCAGAACTCTCTGCACCTGGGTTTCTTTATAGGTAATGCGAGGATAAATAAAAAACCTCTCACTGGCTTGTTGGAGACCCCACAGAGATAATGAGCACCAATCTGCCTTGCAAACAGGAAAATGTCAAATAAGTGAGCTGCTGGTGTTCTTGGTCAAGGCCCTCAAAAACAGATTTTGGCAGAGTTTCTGGAGGTTAAACACTACCCCAGGTGGATGAGGTAACCCCTGGACTAATAAGGGTGCTCCTAGGTCAGGCAATGCAGAGGGTAGGGGACAGGTCACTGTCCTATACCCACACCAGACATCAGCCACTCTGCCAGGCAGAGGTCAGCTTCTCAGCTATGACACCCCAAACTGCCAGTGCCACACATGGACAAGAAGTCTGTGGCGGGAGATTGAAGTGTCCCTGGTTAGGGAGCATGAGCCACTGAGGAGTGCAGCTCGCGGTTCATATATAATATGTAGCGTCAGATTTAAATGTCACTACTGCAGGCGGCTGACCCAGGCTCCCACACAATGGGCCGCAAGGGGCGCCTCCGCCGCCTCTTCATCTTCCTGGCGGTAGCTGACCAAAGGGAGGGAGATTTGGTTTCTTAAAAAACTAAACAGTTGTTGAGCACTCTGGCGTTGCCTGGGCAACAGCCGAGGGGGAGAGAGAAGCATCTTATTGTTTAAAGTTATTCTTGCTCGGTTTCAAAGGGCTGCTTTGAAAAGACCACATTCTCCAAGCAGCCCGGCTGGTCCTCTCCAGGCCCTGCTGTGCAATCCCGGCTCCGGCCCTCACGCCCTTGTTCAGCCCCCATCCCCACTTCCCAGCCTAAGGCTGTGGAAGGGGTCATGGCTGTGCTGGACGTCAGGTCTCCGAGACAACTTCCTTCCCTAACTGTGTGCATTCACCCCCAGCCCAGCGGGATCATGCGGTATAAACACACTGACATGCTGTTCTCCTCCAGCCACTGGCTGCTTTCCCAGCCATCCCCGACCTGGGCATATGGACAAAAGGGCACTGTGGTGGCTCAATGACTTAGGGGTCAGCTCACCACAAGAGCCTAACTTGGGGGGCGGGGGATCTCGACCACGTACATTCCAGAGGTGGTATCTTTATTTTCAAGCCTAGCCAGGGCCAAGATGAAGGTGGCTGTGTCGGGTCATTACTCGGTGGCAGTGGCTGAGTGCAGCCACCAGGATAATTTGAGACCATGTCAAGTGGGCTGGTGTCCATGCCCCTCTGCCCCTCCTCTGATGCTGTATTGGAATCATTTACTCATCCCTCTTCCCCATGAGACTGCCAGCTCCCTGACAGCAGGTCCGCTCTATTCATCTCTGTGTATTCTTGTAAGCTGCCTCAAATCCTTTCGGGAGCAAGGAAAATTCTGAAAATCGAAATGAGATGTACATACATTTTTAATTAAAAAAATGTTTAGATAGTGAATACATACACATGATACAGAATTCAAAATGGTCAACAGGAATAAATACCTATGTCTCTTGGTGCCCAGTTTCCCTCCATGGGGATAGTCATGGTTCCCAGCTTCCAGTGTATCCTTCCAGAGATATTTTGTTCATATAGATGCAAATGGGCATCAAATAAGATATGCTGTTCATGCTCTAGCCCTTGTGTCTAGCACAGGGCCCAGCACATAGTAGGTGCTCAATAAAAGTTTGTTGGCTAGGTGGTTGGGTAGATGGTTGAATGGTTGGATGGATGCACAGATGAACAGACAGATGGATAAAGGATGGATGGGGGTAGGTAGTTAGGGGTGGTTTTTGTAGTTTTAGTTCTCGTTGCCCAAGAAGATATTCCTTGAGAGAAAGATGGCAGGCCCAGCATTAAGCATGTTGAGTCTGGGGAGGCCTGTGTCACTCAAATGGAGATATCCAATAAGCAGTTGGATTTGTGGTTGTATCAGGTGGGAATTTTCTTTTACTGCTAATAAAAAGACCCAGCTACAATGGCTTGAGCCCGTAAACATTTATTTTCTCATCATAAGAAGTTCAGACGGAGGTTCAGCCCTCAAGAGTATCAGGGCCAAGGTGATTCCCTTGACCTTTTCCTCATGGTCCCAAAAATGCTATTGCAGAAAGAGGCCTTCAACCACCATGTCCATGTCGAGGGAGGAAGAAAGGGGAGGAAGAGAGGGGAGAGGATGAGTCAACCTCCTAGAAAGAGCCTGATCCTGGAAGTCCCACCCACAGCTTCTAATTATATCTCCATGGCAACTCTAGATGTAAAGGCGGCTGGGATGTGTGGCCTCTCAGCTGGGCACACTACTCCCCAAAATAATATTGGGGATCTATTGGTAAGAAGGAGGGAGAAATGGATAAAGCATAGGCACCTGGCAGCCTCTGCCACCAGAATCAGAGAAGAGCCCTGGGCCAGAGGATTGTGAGAGCAGGAAGGTGCATCACAGGGAACAGCATAAACCAAAGCACAGAGATGCGGAAACTTGTGGCTTGTTCAAACCAGCATCTGTCCTGTTGGCTCCAGCCTCAAAATGCCCCCTGAGTGGGACCACTTCCCCCACTCCACCGTGGTCCAAGCCACTGTCATTTCACTGAGTGACTGCGGCCACCTCACTCCTGGTCTCCCTGTTTGCCCTCTTACCCACCGCTCAGTGCTCCGTTCTCTGCCCACCTTCTAAAGTGATCCTTCTGATAGATAAATCTGAATGCATTGCTGCCTGCTCAGAACCCATCAGCAGCACCCATCTCACTCTTAATACAAGCCCGAGCCCTTACCGAGGCTGCCAAGGCCTTGCATCAGGTGGTCCCTGCTCCTCTCTGTTCTCTCCCCCATCGGTCACTTTGCTCCAGCCGCCCTGGAGCCCTTAGACTTGCTGTTTCCTCTGCCCACAATGAATTTGACTCGGAATCTTTGCATGGCAGCTCCTTTGCCTCCTTCAGGCTGCTGATCAAATACCACTTCCCCAGAGAGGCTTCCTTGACCACTCTACCTAAAACCCACTTCCTCCTCCATCACTCTCCACTCTGGAGTTAACCCATTTTGGGCCATGGACCCCTTGGCGTCTGGTGAAGCCTACGGATCCCTTCTCAGAATAATGTTTTTAAATGCATAGAAGAAAATACATAGATATAAAAAAGCAGCCAATTATATTGAAATACAGTTTTCAAAATATTTATAAAACAAATGGGTGATATAGTACTATATGTGCTTCTTTATTAATGCATTAAATAACAAGATCTAGCAGCACTTCTATTAACTACCACGATTTTGAAGCAGTGATGAGTGCCAATGATATTTCGAAATGCGTGCTACCATAATGCGCTAGAAAATACCTGATTTCTGCTGGTGACAAAGTCAAAGGCACTGCTAATACTACCGTGGTGTGTTGCCAACATTTGTAATTGAAGAGAAATGCTATATTTCAGTTAGAGGTTAGTGAAATAAAAATGTAATTTTCTCCCATCTAACTTCACTGACCCCTGAATTCTATCCATAGACCTCTTGAGGGGCAGGTCTGCTTTTCTTTTCTTTAAAGTCCTTCTCACTGCCTGACATCAGACATTTATTTGTTAACTTGCTATGGTCGATTCCTTCCAGGAGAGCAGAGATTTTATCCGTTCTGTTCTTTGCTGTATCTGTAGTAATAGAACACTGCTAGGCACATAGGTGATCAACAAATTTTTAAAAAATAAATGAACAAGCAAGAGATGAGGCTGGAAAGACAGGGAGGCTGGAGCCAGGTGTGAGAATCCTTGAATGCCACGCTCAGGAGCTTGGCTGTGACCGGTGGCGAGGGACTCACCCTGGGAGGGGAGACCGACCTGGGGGAGGTTGCTGTCCCCATGGCAGCCAGGCTGACAGGTGGGATGATGGGGGAGGTGAGCAGCCTGGCTGCAACTGCCTCCCAGAGCCAGCTTTCTGAGCGAGACATGAGCATAAATGTCCCTGCATCAGTCGTGTGCACCAGCAGCCACTTCACTCCCTGCTATCCCGCCTCCACCTTCTGGCCCCCTGGATGTTACCCGGGGACATTGGAGCAGCTGGGCCCAAAGTCCTATCATCATTCTTAAGTGTTTCCCAGACAATAATGGTGCACCAGGCAACAGGACAGGGCCCACAGTGTTGTGGAGAAGGAGAGGCCCAAAGACACATGACACATTTTGGGGACAACTCAATGGCAGCCACTGCGGAGAGACCCAGTGTATCAGACCCTGGAACCAAGGAGGAGATGGGTCACCCCTCCAGACCAGGGCTGGATACTCAAGGCCATGGATTTTACAGTGACCTGAGAACCCAGGGAAATAGCCAGCTTCCGCAATCAGACCAGCTTGGATGGAATTCCAGCTCAGCTGCTTGTTTCCTGACTGCATGCAATTGAACAGATCTCCTAACTGCTCCGAGCCTCAGTTTCAATCTCTGAAATGAGGGTGGCTCTTGTTGCATCATAGTTTTGGGTGAGGATTCGATGCAGGAAAATAATGGATCTAAAGCAGCCAGCTTAGTGCCAGGTGCTTGGTAGACATTTACCAAACGGCTGCCCTCATCACTACTAACATACAGCAAACAACTTAACAATGGGGCCCATAACCTCACTGCCACCAGCGTCCCTTCATAATCTGCCTTGTCACCCTGCCCAGAAAAGGGGGTGGGGAGAATAAGATGGTAACGTAGGAGCCAATAAGTCAGGAGTAAAGAGAAAAGACAAGTTTTGGAGTCAGACAGATCCGTGTTCAAATCCCAGCTCTGCAGCTTACAGCTGTGTGACCTTGGGTAAGCCACATCATCTCTCTGAACCTCATTTTTCTCATTCATAAAAGGAGAATACCTTCTTCTGATAGTGCTGTAAGGATTACTGGACAAGAACCATGTGTGAAAGGCCCCAGGGCACTCAATCAGCAGTGGCCACGAATACATTACATTATCACAGTCCCTGTCCCAGCCCTGTACAGGAGGGGGGGTGGCTAAGGAGGATACAAATAACAGTAATAAACCCTGGCGCTTGTCAACCATTTCAAACTCTAGAAAGCACTCTCCTATCCATCATTGCATCTGAACCTACTCCAGCACTTCGGGAATGAGAGGACTGAGAGTTTGATCCACATTTGACAACGGGGGATGCACAGCTCAGGTAGCAATAAACTCACAGAAGCAATCTGCTCAAAGGTCGCACAGCCGGTATAGTTTAGGGCAGGATATGAAACCACGTAGCTCAGCTTTTCAAATTAGACTCTCACTCATTCATTCACTCAATAGATAGATAGTTCCTGAGCTAAGCTCTAGGGATACAGCAATAAATAAGGCAGACATAGCTCCTGCCCTCAAGGAACTTAAGAGTCTGGTGGACTCAGGACACAGGGAACTCTTCCCATGCTTTGCTGATTGGAAGGAAGGCCCATATTTGCTCGTGGAGGATAGATCAGCAAGTGCCTGAGTCCAGAGGCATGACCAGGTATAGAAGCATTCTCTGCACTTGGGGGTGAAATCCACTCATTAATAAGCCCGGGAATAGATACTAAGAACCCAGCGTGAACAAGAGTCCTGAAATAAAGTATTCCATGACCAAATGCATTCAGGAAAAGCTACACTGTCTCCAGCCCTCTCTGAGAGTGACACTGCTCTTGAACGGAATACTCCATAGACTCTTTGGAAAGTCCTATAGAAGAGAAACCCATGTAAATTGATGACCCCCAAACTTACTTGACCACTTTTTCAAGCCACACCTACTAACTTTGGAATATGCCGGGCAGAAGAAAGAAAACATCATCTGGAGTCAGAGTGACTTGGGTTCAAGGCCCAGCCTTGGACAGGATTTGCTTGTGATAAACTGTCCAGACATTATAAACCAGAGGAAAGAAAGTGACTTGCCCAAGGTCACTCAGCATCAGACCTAGAGTCCAGGTCTCCATGCCGCTGATACCATAAGAGGCGTCCTTAAGGCATATGCTTTCTGTCTGACAGAAGTGGCTTTGACAACCTGCTAGGTGGCTGTTAATTTGGGGGCTGCTAGTCCATACCATGCCTTTATGCAAATTACAAAAAGGCACCGCCTTCTTCTGAGCCAACAGAATCCCTGTCAGGGCACATGGATTGACAGAATAGAGTATGGGCACATTTGCCCCTTGGCCAAGTACTCTTGTGCAGGATACAACCTGTACAACTGTGCATGGCAACCCTCGTTAGCCCCATTCTCCTCATTCCTCCTTACTCCTTCCACCCTCGGCCCCTGCCTGTGAGGAGGCATCCTCCCCTGGGGTGCTGGGCTGAGGCCAGTGTGAGGACAGCCCAGCCGTTGGGCTATACTTCCCAGGCCCCAAAGTGGCATCGGCCAAAGGTGCTGACTCAGCAAACTTTAATTTATCTCACAGGCCAGGGGTGCGTGTGAAGCAATTAGTGAAATAATGGTTATGTCGCACTAAAAATTATTTATAGAGTCACCGTGCATGCAGCTGTGATTAAATTAGACAACCAGGGGGACTTTAACTGCCAGAGGAACTGGCATCCCAGGACGAGGCTCCAGCTGGCTGGGGACAGGGCAGGTTCACTTCTCCTATCCACTCACCTCCCCTGCCAGACAGCTGAGCCAACGCTGACCCTGGCAGGGATGTGGAGGATCTGTAGGGGCAGGGGTGTGGGGAGGAGTCCCCATCCCAAATGGTCTGAGCTGCCAGGACCCTTGGGAATAAACAAGCCTAAGACTTTCACACATTTGAAGCTTAGCAGCAGGAGCCTTGGTTCGAATAGTTTTCTGTGGACTCTCAATGAATAAAGAGAGGTGGTCTGAGTGTATTAGGAGAGATGGTCCTGGAGCTCCGTGGACTTGGCATTGACCCCAACTGTGGCCCCTGAGAGCCCACATCTGGCCTGTAAACCACAGGTCAGTCAATCCCTCTCATTTCACAGGTGGAAAAACTGAGGGCCAGAGATTCCCTCTCTCCTGTTCCCCTGGCAAGCATCAGGATACCTTTGATCTAGCCCTGGGTCCTAGGTGAGCCCCTCCCCATCTCTGGACCTCAGTGTATCCACCTGAGAGGTAAAGTGTTGCACAGGTGGCTTCTACAGGAGGGAACAGATATTAATTGAGCACCTAATGCATGCTGGATACTGTTCTATATTTATTATCTTATTCATGTTTCTTTATATTCTTGTTAACTCCTCACAACATTCCTATAAAGTATTATTGATACCACTTTACAGATGGTGAATCTGCCCACAGCCACACGAGGCAGAACCATGTTCTAAAGGCCCATTAGACTCTAATGGTGAAGCGCTGTGGTGCTTTAAGTATACTGGGGTGCCTTCTGGGTGCCCAGATACTTTGTACCAGACAGTGGGCCAGACACTTGAGATGCATCATCTCCTTTCATCAGCAGCCCCCACAGGTGCAGGTGGGGAAACTGAGTCATAGGGTGTTCAGTGATTGGCCCCAAGACCCCTGTAAGTGGCAGGGTTTGTATTTGTCTACAAGAGCTAAGGGGCTTTTAAAGGGGCTACAAACTTAGCTGCAAACGGGGGCCCAGCAAGTACCATAAAGGGACCCAGATGGCAGCTGTGACCATCTGGAGTCACTTGCAGCCTCTGCTTAAACTCCATCTCTCACCATAATGCGGCCCCAAGTTCAGGACACTCCCCACACCCCCCACCTAGGAGCCACAGACCTTTGCCCAAAGGCCAGAGCTACCTATATGATTCCAGGATTCTCCCAGGGACCAGTACCAGCAGCCCTGGGGGAGGGCAGCAGGGTGGGGAGTATGAGCTGTGGGTAGGAGGCCCTTGGAGTGTTGGCTCTAGGCCTGGCTCAACTGCCAACCCCAGGACCTGCAACTCTGGCACTCCCCCACCCCCCACCCCCAGCTAAAGATGTTTTCAGACTATTTCACAAGTGTTCTAACCTCAGTCATCTTTTAGCGGCCCCCGGCCCTCTCTGGACCTCACTAGCCCTGCTTCCAAACAAGCCCCTGGAGGCTCAGAAAAGTGGGGCCCTCACTTGCTGTGTGGCTTTGGGCAAATATCTTTACCTCTCTGAACCTCAGATTCTCCATCTGTAAACTGGAAACAATAATACTTTACAGGAATATTGTAAAGAGCTAAATAAGAATATAAACATGAATAAGACAGTAAATATAAATATAGAACAGTATCCAGTATACACTAGGTGCTCAATAAATACCTGTTTCCTCCTGTAGAAGCAGGGCCTTGAGGCCAGGCCCCACAGAGTTCCAGGCTCCAGGACCCTTCCCCAGCTTCCTTCTCCTGCTCTCTCCCAGCAGCTCCCCTGTGCCTCCCCCACCAGCTTGTCTCTTCTGGCTGTGACCACAGTGGATCCCTCCCTCCAATCACAATTCTGCCTGCCAGCGACTGCTAACAGGGCGAAACTTGCTCTCCAGATGTCTCCTGCCCAGTGGCACGTACTCACAGATCTCCACAAACCCCACCCCCTGGGACCCCAAATGTAGAGGGCTAGGTGGGAAAAGGTCAGGGAACTGAGAGGAACTGGCTGACCTGGTGCCTTATCTCCCAGCAGATCCCCTCAGGGAGTAACCTCTGACCCCACAGGACTCCCCTCCCCTCACTGCCCTCCTGCCACTTCTCAGAGTGGCTCCTCATCCAAGTCAGGGCTGGCCTCGGGGTTCTCCCAGGTGCACACGGGTCCAGTCCCCTCCCCCGGGGCTGGCCTGAGCCCTGCTGCTGCTTCTGGCCACTTAGCATGCAGCCCTTGTTGTGCGGCTGCAGAAACCAAATGAGATTAGCTTGCTTGCTAAAGCAAGTCCCCACTCGCCACCACCCACGGCCCTGCGCAGCCGCCAGCTGTTCTGGGGAGCCTCCCACAGCCGAGCGGGCCCAGCCCCAGCCCCCGCTACCCCTGCCCCATCACAGTTGGGGCCAGCCAGGGCCAGGTGGAAAAAGGGTAAAGGGTCCTGCCTGGCTTTGTAGCCATCAAACCTGCCACCTCTCCCCATCCAGACCTTCTGGAGTCAGCAATGGGAGGCAGAAGGGGGGTGCAGAGGGAGACAGATAGGATTAAGGATCCTTTCTTGCTTTGTGTCCTTTGCCAATTCTCCAGCAAACCACCAGCAGGGAGCAAATCAGAAGAAGGGCCTGGCCCAGCTTCATCGACACCGCCACCTCTCCTGTCGGGGTTGGTAGCCGGGGCCACCCAAGAGCAACAGCCCAGGCCCACTTCTCTCCCTCCACCCCTGCTCCCATGGCCACTGGGAATCAGGCAGGAAGGGTCTGCCCCAGCCCCAGCCTCCCTGTACTCAAAGCGAAGCCAGCAGGGAAGAGTCCAGCTCAGCCTCTCAGCCCCAGTCTAGCCTGAGGAAGCTTCCAGGGGCCTATGAAGGAGACTGGCAGGAATGAAGTCTTCAGGCAGGCTGAATTCCCAACCAGGATCCCCGGGGAGGCAAGAAACCCCTTTGAGGTCAGGACTCAGGTGGGGGTGTCTCATGGAGGGCTCCTGTGTCCCTCCTGACACCTGCTGCTGCCTCCCTGATTGGCGCCCAGGCTCACCAGAGTCTCCCATCCAGCATCTCTGTAACTGCCCCATCCCCATCTCTCCCAGTTTTCTATCCCACAGGCCACCTGCCCAGCCAACAGTAAAGTGCTCCAGAGGCCACCCTGGTGGTCCCGAGACATCCCGAGGCTTCATTCCTGCCTGGGCTCCCACCAGGCTGCTGCCCTGCAGGTCTGAGTTTGGCACCTGCCAGCTGGAGATGGCAAGTCCCTGACTGCTCTGCCATTCCCCTGGCTGGTCCAGGTTGGCCCAGCTGGATTGGATAAGGCTCCTGCATGAGGGAGGGGCTCCTCCCGTCTCCTATCCTCGCCTGGAAGGGAAGGTGCCCATGAAACCCTGTCCGGCACACACCTCACCCCCACCCCCGGCCCACATCCCTGCCTGTGTTGTTGTCTTCCTTCCCCAACTCCCCCCACCCCCTGCAGCTCAGGCTGCCAGCTCCCATGCACAACTGCACCTCCCACTTCAGCCCTGTGCACTTCAACTTGCACTTCTCTCTACACCTGCTTGCCCTGTGGCTTTCGGCAAATTACCGAACCTCTTTGAGCCTCACTTTCCCCATCTGCAAAATGGAGACGATCCCTACTTATTTCTGGAGCAGGTGTGTGGCTTCAGTTAGATCGCAGCTGTGCATGCCCACGTGAATTATAGAGCAGTCCAAGGGGTTATTCATTGCGGGTGATAGATCACGGTGCCTCTTGGATTTGCCCCAGCCATGCTGATGCTCATCAGCATGGTTCATTTGGAGTGGACACAGCCCCTTCTTTGATGGAGAACAAGGTCCCCTCTGGCGTCTAGCCACAGGCATAGGTAGGAGGGAGCCTCCGGATGCAAAGGTGGGAGGGTGTGGATTAGAAGCCCATCACGAGAAATGGCTTTCTTATCACGACACAACCTGAATTGCCAGGACCAGCTCTGGAAATTGAATTGTCTCCCCCTGCTCAGGGCCTCCCCTCCACTACCCCTTCCCTCTGCTCCTGGTTCCCTCCCTAGCCCCAAACCCCATCTCTGAAAGCCCTGTTAGGAGAGACCAAGAGACAGCTGCAGGAAAGAAGCTAGTAGAGAGGGGAGCTGGGGTTCTCAGAAGCTGGGGCAGAGACTGGGGGGCCAGGAGGCAGAGGTGGGGATAGCAATGAGGCCAGTGATGAGGCAGGCATGGGGAGACATGTGGGGACTTCCCCCACCAACCCTGCACCTGTCAGGCCAGAGTTTTGGCTGGCCAGGTTGGACCCTCTCCTCCCTGCTGGCCCCTTTCCAGCCACCACCTTGGCGCCTCTGCAGGGCCTGGGGAAGGGCCCTAATGGCCAGGGCAGAACCCTGGGCTGGAGCCCACGGGTGCTTGGAAGCAGTTCCAGTGAGTTCCTGGCAGAGCCAGGCTGCAGGTGGTGGGGAATGGGCCCCAGGCGGCCGGGGGCAGCCAGCTGTGTAATCAGGCGCTCTCACCACATCCAGCCTGAGAAAGGATGTGGGCAGGGCGGGGCTGAGGCCGGCAGAGGAGGCCCTGGCCCACCTGCCGCCAGCTCCCCAGGCAGGCTGACCTGGAGCCTCCCCTGGGGGCCTCAGAGTGCCAGGAGCTCAGAAGGAGCTACAGGAATCTGGGCAGGGGGCCTGGGCCCAGTGTATAGACTTCTACAGCCCCTGGGGCTCAGCCTAGCCCAGCCCCCAGGCCTGATGGAAAATCAGAAGCTAAATGCTGCTGCCTCCTAGCCTGAGCTGGTCCTGGCTCCCCTTTCCCAGCCCAGCATCTCCATCCTCAGCCTGGAAGTGCACGGTCCTCTCATTAATTGGTGCCCGACTTTTAGCCAGGCAGTAGCCCCTTCCCTCGGACCCCTCTCTCCTAGCCCCTAGATCACCCATCCCCCTCTCCATGTGTCCACCCATGACTAGTCTAGTGCAGACAGTCTGGGGACAAGGAGCTACAGGAGCCAGGGAGCCCAGCCCAGGAAGGGCCCCAGCCCGAGAATCATGAAGCTCCTTTCTCTACTCAGCCCACCCTCCCCAAACACACACACACACACACACACACACACACACACACACTCTCTACACTCATTCCCTCTTGAATCATTCAGGATGTGTTGTTGAATCCCAAGTTCTGCAGACCTCCTAATCCAACCTCCACTTTACAGGTGGGGAAACTGAGAGACCTTAGTTTGGAATTGGACTTGTCCAAAGTCACATGAAAAGGGAATCCTTCTAAGGCCCAGCCAGTCCTTCCCTCCAAGGGTGACCTCCCCTGAGAGCCCCCACTGGCCTCAAGACTCTCTTCTTGGATGTTCTGGGTTCTCTTGGCCTCTCTGCTCACCTGTGCCTTCCAGACCTGGCCAATTGCAGGCTTCCAAAGTTAATAAATCAAGGTGACTTTGGGGACAAGAATCGGCCTCTTTCTCCCTTGTCCCTCCCATTTGCATAATCCTGGCTGGCAATATGATAATGATGTTTGTTAAAGACAGAGCACAATAAATTAATACCGTTAAGTTGTTGCTGCAAAATGCAAAGCAGGTAATTTACTGCCAGCAAGGAACAGAGCCTTTAAACTGTAATGGATTAACTTTCCCAGCAGCAAATGTGTCCCCCGAGGGAGGGAGTGGGGGAGGCAGGGGCAGGACTGGGTTGATGTCAGAAGGCCTGCCAACTTCCCAGTGTCAGGCCTAAGGTGTCCAGGACCCGATCTTAGGCCTCCACCAGATGGCAGCCCCTTCCCCATTGTACAGAAGGAGAAACTGAGGCCTAAGCAGGGCAGGGAGCTATGGAAGGCCACAGTGAGGCCCTGGTGGTTACCTGGAGACTTCAAATGACAGCACATTCCCCTCTGGAAGAGGAGGCTGCAGATTCCCCATTTGCACACCCACTCCTGAACCCTCAGAAGGAGCCCCTGACAGACTCTTAGCCTCTTCTTCCTTGAGGATGACTAGAGAGGTCCTCCCAGGCCCAGCAAAGGCCTTGGCCCCAAAGTCAGTCCTGGCCCAGGCCCTGGCTCCTCTCAGCATCCACACCATGGCAAGGAGGGAAGCATCCTGGGTTTGGTTAGGGCCAAGGGGAGGGGAGTTGGGATGAGAGAAGGGGTAAGCCAGGAATGAAGGTCAGATCCTGGCATGATGCCCACCCCAGCTCCTCCTCAAACACCCACCCTCAGATCCCAAGAGGGGAGGAGGAGAGAGGAAGGGGTCTCAAGAAGGGAGAGGTTAATTCTGTCTGTGGATGAGGGGGAGGGGAGTGGGGTGACGGCAGTGGGGAAGGTGGGTGGTCAGTGGGAAGGTTGGTAGCAGGACAGGCTGGCAGGCCTGAAGAGAAGCCCGGCAGTGGACCAGGGCCTCTCAGGGGCAGCCCCCGCACTGGGGCTCAAACAGCTCCTTGGTCCTGAGGAGAATTGCAGCAGCCCCTGCTCAAGGCAGGCTGGCAGGCGGGTGGGTCTCGGGGACCCCAGCAGAATTCTAATTTCCCATTTATCTCTGCAGCTTCTCCAGTGATATTAAAGGGGCGACGCTCTGCAGTTGGCTCCCAGGCTAATTGGATTTGGGCCTCCTCTCACTCCTGGGTGCAGGAGGGGGGTGGAGGGCTAGGGCAGCCCTGACTGGGGGAGGGGATGCTCAGGACCTGCGCTGGGGCTGGGCTCAGCCTGGGTGGCTGTGGCATCCAAGTCCAGACCCCTGGGTTATAGTACTGACTGCCATGTGGCCCTAGAGGAGCTTCTGCCTCTCTCTGGACCCCCCGTTCCCTCATCTGAGGTGATGGTAATGATAACACCACCACCACCCATCACTTACGTAGCATTTCCTAGAAACCAGGCACTGTTCCAGGCGCTATGCGGGACAGTACTTTTCACTCCTCTATCCTCACAACAGCACAGTAAGTATTATGTTCCCTTGTGCAGATGAGTAAGCTGAGACACAGAGGGGTTAAGTAAGTCGCTTGGGGCCTAGATAGCACCCACTGAGAACCTTTCAGGTTTATAGGGTGTTTGCAGCCCCAGTTTTAAAAACCTAGTTACACCCAAACAGCCCTGGGTCGGGATTAGAATTCCCTGTGCCCATTTCACAGAGGGAGAAACTGAGGTCTGGTCTGGAGCTGCTTTTAGCTTTAGAATTCTGTCACTCCCACAAAGGACTCCCTTCCATTCCCTCCCACCCCAGGATCCAGGGCATTTCCAAGGTAGAAGGCTTGGTTTTCAGATGGTGCCTTTGGTACAAGTGTCTGAGATGGGCAGGGGACCTTGTTCCCAGCACCTACTTGCCTCCATCAGCCCTGCCTCTCTACCTCCCTGAGCTGAGGCCTCCATCCTAGTATCCTCCAGGCCTGTTGAGGTCCCTTGTCCCTCACTGCTGAGCTGGAGGAATGGCCTCACCTCCTTAGTACAAATTTGTTCCCACATGAACCCCCGATGAGAATCACACACCCCTGCGGCTCCACAGTGAGAGAACAGAGAAGGGAGGGAGCTGTCCCCCAGAGCCTGTTCCCTAGTGACCCTAGAACCAAGCCCTTTACATGTGCTACCTCATATCATCCTCATGACAGACCCACAAGCTGGTGCAGCTCACATGCCCATTTTACAGACAAAGAAACTGAGGCTCCCGTGAAGGGCTTCATGCAATGTCATACAGTGAGGACCTGACTGAGCTGGGATTCAAACCCGGGCTTGTCTGTATCCAAAACCTAAAATCTTAACATTGGGTTGTCCCGTGCAAGAGACAAGTTGAGACTCAGAAGTGCCAGTGATGGAGGCCCTGGAACTAGGACCAAGAAGGTGACTACAGAGGAAGGAACCCTGGACTGGGAACCAGCCAACCTAGGTTTAAATCTCTACTTGGCCCGAAACACTGTGTGGTCTGGGCGAGTTACTTTCCTTCTCTGAGCTCAAGGGCAAAATGGAGACAATAATAGTGCCTATCTTATGGGCCTACTATGAGTGTCACAGGAACTATAAATAAAGCATGTATCACAGTGCCTGACACACAGTACATGTTCAATCAAAGCTAGTCATCGTTTCTGTGGACATTTTCATAACAGCCTCCCCAGACTGCTGGGGTAGCATGTGGGAAGAGCTGTGCTCTACATCGTGGTCTCAGAAATTGTCAGAGCTGGAAGTATCGAGCCCAATGCCCTCATTTTTCCAATGGGGAAACTGAGGCCCAGGGTCACAAGTGAGTGGTAGGACCAGGACTCAGCCCCATGTCTCCTAACAACCTCCCTGCTCCAGCCAGGGTGACAGTTCTCCTTCCAGTCTCCTTTTGCCCTGTGTCCGCATCTGTGTGTCCAGGTGCCCCTCCCCTGTGAGGCCAGGTAGATGGCTGACCCTGGCAGCTCTTTTTAGTCCAGCCTCTGGCAGGAACCAGCCAGAATAAATTCAAAGAGACCCCCTCTGGAGGCCGCTTTTGCCATGTCTCCCATCCAAATGTTAATTTTGCCAGGGCCTTGATAAATCTTCCTGTCGTCTCCATGCGCTTGAGACGTAGATTTCATCTTATTGAGAGGCGACACTTCTGCCCTTTGGTACCAGCTATCAATTTCAGGCAGCGACCAGAGTGGAGAGCAACAAAGAGCCAGGTCCTGTTAATCCCCTTTCTGCCACCCAATTCTTCCCTCAAACTCTGTGGGACCAGCACACTTGAGATGTCTGCTTCACCTGCCCATCCAAAGAGGTTTTGGGGCCCTGCCCCCTCGTCCTTAGCACACCCGGCTGACTTGCAACTGCCAGCACCTGCACCTCTTTGCCGGAGGCTTTCCCAGACCTCTAGAGCCACTTTGCTGCCCATATGGCAAACTGGAAGAGCAGGAAATTGCCATCCAGTTCCTAACTAATGACTCTTTGGAGTATGAGTACCCCAGCTCCCTCACCCTTTGCAGGATGGTGGGGTGGATAACTGTGAGGTGCGAGTTCTACACCGCCTCGCGGGATTCCCAAACGGAGTTGCCCACAGCCCCCCGTCCTGGCTGCCTCCCTTCCCTATCTCACTTCTCACTGACCTGCTGCTACTTCCTGGGATCACTTCCCAAATAAACTACTTGCCCTTGAATCCTTTACTTGGGGTCTCCTTCTGCAGAAACCCAAACTAAGATACTCACCATACATATTTTAAGCACCTCAAGATGGAATGCACTCTAATCAGCAATGGAGATACAAGAGGTCTGACATTTACTGAATGCCTACTATGTAGCAGGGACCATGTGTTTCTTGCTTCTAGACCAATTTTTTATTCAAGCTGCGAGACAACTCTGAGAAGGCTTCTCCCAGTTTTACAGATGAGGAAATGTGCTCAGAGAGGCATAGTGACTTGCCCAAGTTCACACAGCCAGTGGACAAAGAATCAATATCCAAAATCAGACAGCACACTGTGCTATCCACTCCCGTCTACCTCCTCTAGGTAGAGGCATGAAATGGAGGCAGGATTCACTCCCAGGTGTGATCAACAGTTCAGCTGGGTGAATTTCTCCAGCGGGCTTATTGTGAGGCAGCCTTCTGCAAGGTACTAAGGACACCACAATAAAATGGTGCAGTTTCTGCTCTCAAAGGGACTGGGGATCTGGTGGGGGAGATAGATCCATGAAAGACAGTACAGCTGGACGCCTCCCGGAATGCTCTACCGCATCTTCCCTACGAGGTCCTCCTTTTAGAATCATGAGACATTCATGCAGGGAGGCGGCTGAGAGGCTGTCTATATCAACACATTATTACACAGATGGGGCAACTGAGGCTCCGAGAGAGAAGCATCCACCCAGGTTTGTACTCCATGACCAGGGTTCTTGTGTCTGAACTCTGCTGAGCATCGCCCACCCCCAGCCCACAGCTTGGTCTTACCCAGCAATTCCCCAAGAGAGCCAGAGGATCCCTCAGGCTCAAAAGCAATTCTCCAAATTCAAATCTCAAAGTAAAAACAAACAAACAAAAAACAGATTTTACTTATAAAATATTTAAACTTCTGTACAATCTAAGAAAAAAATAAATGTATAGACTTAGAAGAAAATATTTGCATATAGCAAATAAAGGGTTAATAGCCTTAACAGGCAAAGAGCTTTTACCAATCAATAAGAGAAAGACAAATGATAAAATAAAATGTACAAAAGATATGAGCAGAAGATGCCAGTCTATGGAGTCAATGCCAGAGCTTTGGGCTTCTGAGAATCCTGAGGGTGGTAAAACTGTTATTACTTGTTAAATAAACGCTTATTCATTATTAAAAGATCCATTTGTAGTGTGGGTCGCATATTACTGCTTGTTAAACCCTTTAAAGCACTGGGAGTCCTCCCAGATGCCTTATTTATAGTTACAATCACAGAGGAAGGCAGCCAAATGCCAGAGCCATGGCCCCATCATGGGACCCACTTCCTGTTGCCTCCCCCAACCTCGTGCCTTTGGTCTCCCAGTCCCAAGCAAAGTGGCCTCAGACCCAAATTTCCCCTGCAGCCTGGATGAACTTGACTGGGGAGTCAGGATGCCTGGGCTCTGATCCTGGCCCTGCCCCTCACTGTCTGTGTGACCTCCACCCCTTCTCTGGACCTCAGTTTTCCCATCTGTAAAATGAGTGGTTGGCAACAACATCAGAGGTCACTCCAACACTGACACACTAACATTCTAGGGTCAGAATGTGTTGGGGGAGGAGATGCGGCATTGACCATCTCTCCTGCCCTCATCTCCTTGCAGAAAAGCTGCTGCTGATCTAATCAACTGAAACTCAATTAAGGAGCCCTTTTAAGTGACCTAGGACAAAGATCTCGCTTTACAGACATAAAGTCAGAAGCCCAGAGAAGAGCAAGTCCTCAAGTAAAGTGGCCCAGCCCAGTCAGGACTGGAGCCTGGGAACCTGAGTTCCTTCCTTCTCTTCCTCCCTAGGAGGGAAAGAAGGAGGTCAGGGCTCAGGTGCTGCGGTTGCTGGGAGTTTTCTCTGCCTCCTGCTCTCCTGTTCTCGTCTCCCTCTCCCTGTCCCTCCTTGATTCTGTGGAGATCAGGGCCACAAGCACAGTGCAGCAGGAGAATCTTGTCCACCCTGCAGGGTCCTCCCAGCCAGCCAGATGCCTCACCTCTGCCCTGAAGACCACCTCTGGTCCTGAGAAGTGACTCAGCACTCCACACTGCCTGGCGCTGCCTGCTAGAGACGCTGTCCCCAGGAGGGGCACCTACATGGAACTGAACACCTGCTGTATCTCATCACGTGCTTTATATCCTTTCTTGTTTGGCTTCTCATCACTCCCAGCAGGGGGCAGTGCGTGCCCTGTAATGGCTGTGAGATCAAGGTTTGGGGCCAATTCTACCACGTACTGTGTGACTTCAGGCAAGCCATGTCACCTCTCTGAGTCTCTCAGTAACCAGGGCTGTTATGAGGAAACAAATCGATAATAAATTAAAGATACTAGCACAGTGCCTAGGACCTAGGGAGAGGTCAATAAAGTGTAACTACTGACTACCTTAGAGTTCTTGGAAGAGACAATATCCCAGTGGCAGGGCATTCAGATCATTCGCTTTCAAGGGGCCCATCCTGGTGGTCCCCAATGCAGGCCAAGGTCATGACCCCTCGTCAGCTCCCACCTGGGGCTGACCCCAGCCCAGGCTAGCCTTGGGATATAGTCCAAGACCAGGATGCCAGCGTCAAGCGTGGGTGGGAGCCTGGAGCCCAGGAAGACACACATGATCAATACTAAGCCAATCTCCTACAAGATTACCCTGGCCTCTGGTATCCAATCGTAAAGAAAATCACTCAGCACACTAGGGAGATGTGAAAAATGCTGCAGATTACAGTTTGGGATGTTCTGAGTGAGAGTGAGTGAGTCTGGGATTGTTTTCTGCAGTAAATAATTCATCCTCTTTAAACTTTGTTTTTTCTCACCAACTCCCTCCCTCCCTCCCTCCATCTCACTGCCTCTCCCTCCTGCTCCCTCCCAAGTCTGCTCTCTAAGGCTTCCACCCCCCATCTCTGTCCAAGGCACCTCCAAGCCAGCAAGGAGCTCATAATACAAATGTTTTGAGTCTGTTAATGACACAGGTGATTACCTTTTGCTGCTAATTAGTAACACTGTCAAGGAAAACTTTGTTGACAAGACCAAGGACCACGCAGGCAGGAAAGCCTAGGTAGCGAGGCAATGGGAAAGTCTGCAGCTGTGTTGGGAGCGAGGCATGGGGCGTGGCACCAAGGAGGGTCAACCTGCTGGACCAAGGGCAGTCTGGCCAGGACAGTGCTTACTGTGGAGGAATCTGTCTTTTGCCCCATCTGCTACATCACTCAGGTAATGGCTTGAGCAGGGGGGCTGGGATCTGGCCAGGAGGCAGGTGAGTGGAGGCCAGGGAGAGAGATCTGGCTAGTGGGGACCCCTTCACCCTCACCACAGACACTTCCAGGCCCCAAGTCAAAAACCTGGATCAACTCTGTGACCCAGGGCTCAAGAATAGCTGATGGAGGGCCATCATGGAATCTCAGTGCACCAGTAGCTGGGTCCCTGGCAGATGACCAGTCAACGCACAGACCCTGAGAAGGTGCTGGGCACACAAACACAGATCAGACTCTGCCCTGATCTCCAGGAACTCATAGCTTGGTGGAGGGAGATGAATAATAACAGCCAACATTTCCTAAGCACCTACTATGTGCCAGGCACTGTGCTAACTGCTTATGTACATTACTTCTTTGATACCTCCCAACATTCCCATGAGGTAGGTACTTTCTTAGTTTTGGGTTTGTTCATTTGTTTCTTGGTTTTTTTGGTAGGTACTCCTTTTACCCCCATTTTACAGATGAGAAACCTGAGACACAGAAAGGTCAATTAACTTGTCCAAGGAAGGTCAAGATAAAGCAGAACCAGGATGAGAACTCAGGCAGCCTGGATCTAAAGCCCACTCATATTAACCACAAGACCTCTAACAGAGAAGTAAAAAGACAGTTTCAATTCAGTATGAGCCATGCTAGAATAGGGGGTGTCTGGGGGCTGCAGGAACACTGAAGTAGCACGTCATGCAGTCTTGGGTGATCAGTGGGGTTTCCAGGAGGAGGTGAGGTCTGAGAGACCCCTGAAAGCTGCATAGGTGTTAGTTTACGAAGGTGGAAAGGAATTCCAAAAGGATGGGGCTTGGTGAGCAAAGCACAGACAAGAAGGGCAGAAGTCAGGTGGGCCAGTGATGTTTGAGAATAAGGAGCATAGTGGGAACCATGAGAGACCCAGCCGGGGAGCTCAGAGCAGGAGCTGGATGCTGCACCTGAGGGCCATGGGGAGCCATGCAAGGAGAGCAGCAGAGAAGACGTGACTTTAGGAAGCTCCCTCTGGCTACAGGATGAAGGCAATTGTGGGGTAAGAAACCGGAGGCTGGTGATAGGCCAGGAAAGGGCTGGCCAGGGATTGGGCTCGGGCTGTGTGCTGCTGGGATAGGAGAGGAGAAGGCAAATTCAGCGAGTGATTTGGGTGATGGATTGGAAGTGGAGGTGGAATGAAGGAGAGGGAGGAGTCTAGGGCATGAGACGCAGCAAGCTCCCAGGCCGATCTAAGAAGGGCCCCTTTCTTCCCTGGCACAGAGGAACTATGCCAGGCATCTCAGGGCTGGGCACAGCCTCCAATTCAATCCCCGCTTGGGCTGCTGCGGGGGCCCAGATGCCAGGAACTGATAAGGAAACAGTTCACAAACCTGAAAGGCCCCCTGCCCAACTCTATCTCCTCCTTTGGCACCTAAAAGTTCCCGCCCCCCAACCCATTCCAGCTTCATTCTCTTGGGTTAAGCATTGCCTGTTCTGTGATGGGGAGATCTTCTCATGCCTTGAATTCTTCTTAGGCAGTGTTCTTCAACTCAAATTACATATCATCTTTCTTCAGGAACAGCTTTCTGGGGTTTCCCAAGGCAGAATAAATTGTTTTCTCCTTGTGGTCTCAGAGTGCCTTGTATGTGTGCACAGCCTGAAGATATTGGAGTGAGGTTTTTCAGTCTGTCTTCTGCATTAGCCTGGGTACCCCTGGAGGGGCAAGGTCACAAGGGATGCTTTGGTTTGTATGTGTTCTCACAAATGAGTGTGATTTTGTACAAGTGCATTTTTAAAAATGTCTCCCCTTCTAGACTGTGAGCCCTCTGAAATTATTTTATTTCATCTAATCATCATATAGTAACTTTACCTTTTTTTTTTTTTTTTTTTTGGTGTACAGCTCTAGAAATTTCAACACATGTATAGATTCATGTAACTACTGTCTGAATGCACTTCTAATTCTCATAAATGATAATGTGCTATAGATCCCCATAGGTTTCTCACTCCTTTCGTTGCTTGTTTTAAAAATCCATCTACGTCTGTCACTGTGCACTTGTCTTGTCTGTTGCTCTGATAGCTGCCAGGACCTCCCAGGGAGGGAACTTGGGTTGCCTTCAATTCCCCCCATCACAATGTTGAGATGAGCATCCTCAGATTTGTCCCTTGTGGCATGCTGGGAATTCCACTGAGGTTTATACCCAGGAGCAGTATTTCTGGATCATAGCATATAAATAATGATTTCTAAATCCCATATCACTCACAAGGGTGTCCCAGCCCATCTTGGGGGATGACGCATAACAGGCTCTATAGAGCTGGCACACACCAGCAGGGCTGTACCACATGTTCACATGATGGCATCTCTCCATTCGAGTGGGCAAATAGCTGCTTCCCTGTCTCTTGAGTCTCTGGAGGCTCAGCCACCTCCATGATGTCCAGCTCCTCCAGGAACCCCTGGCTCTTCTCAGGATCCAGCAACTAAAGTGCTATGCACAGCTCAGCAGGGCCTCCAGGGTCCATTACCAACTGTTACATATTTTAAATTTCATCCTTGTCCATAACTGAGCAGAGGTTGAGGTTCAAGTCCTTCTCCGCCAGTCCTTGGCAATCCTCCTCCCCTTGCTGGATCCCACAATATGAGCTCAGACCCTCAGAGCTTGCCACGCCTTCCCAAGGCATACCTGTATAGTGCTGGTAGCCACCCTGGGAGCTAGGAAGTGGTTCTCCTCATCTGACAGATGGAGAAATGGAGGCCCAGAGAATGGGAGTGACTTGCCCAAGGTCACGCAGTGACTGAGGAGCTGAGCTGGGACCCAAGAGAGTCTGAAGACCAAGGTAGTTCCCAGTGAACTCCTGCTTTGAGGGTCCCCACCCCACCCCACAGCACTTGCAGTAAAATGTACTACCTCCCACCTCAGACATCTTTTATGCATGAGTTTGGAAAAGGTGAGCTAAATTGTGGTTGACTAATTGGCACAATGCTAGGTTTTGCAGACATTTAATTAAACACTCATTAATTTCGATTTTGCAGTTTTCTTTTTCTATTTTGGAGCTTTTTTTTTCCTCTTTCACATCTCCAACTTTTCTGTAGGTCCTCGAAAACTGCCTGAACACTGCATACAGGACTGGGCCCCACCAGTAACTGGGCCCAAGTCAGTCTCTTGGTCTCACAAATGGGCCTTTTGTAGCCTCCCAGGCTATGTTCGATATGGAGAAGAAGTCTTCAAATCCCATGTCACTCACAATGGTGTCCCAGCCTATCTTGACAGAGGCCAGTCAGCTGAGATCCTGCCCTCAAGGGCTCCAGGTCTGTCTCTGAGACATTTCCCAAAGTGAAGCCTCTCCAGTCTTCAGGGCTCAGCCCAGAAGAGTCTCTGGGGCTAGCTGGTGGGGTGTGGATAGGAGATTCCTGAGGGGAGGCAGAAAGTTATCGGGTTTTTTTTAAAAGGGTGTGGAGTGAGAAAGAGTGGGGACCTTGAATGCCAGGATTCCAGGCTTAGAGCCCTGGTCCAAATTAATAATAGTGTCATCTACTACCTACATCTATAGAGCACCTACTGGATGCCAGGCACTGTACTCCTGTCATCCTACTCTATCTCCACGACATCTGTGGGATGCAGGCAGGGCAGACATACAATATATTCAACGCTTGGTAAGTGTGTGTGGATAAATCAGAACATCACCACTGGTGCTGGACCGGGTCCCAGCCCAGGAGACTCACAGCTAGCTGCTTTCTCTTTGCACCAAAGGCCTCTGACAGGGCCTCTCTGCTGCAGTCTCCAGACTCAAAGGGCCAGAGGCAGCTCAGGCAGAAGGAAGAGAAGGGTTAATCAAGCCACAGCCCAGCACAGGCACATAGCACCACTCTCAGGCCAGCCAGCTTCTGGCACCTGCCCTAGCCTTTCATCTCCCCAGGCTCCAGGTGAGAGAAGCCAGCACCAGGCCCTCCAAGGACCCAGCAGTGTGGCTTCCCTTTGATTTCCATCGAGGCCACCTGCGTGGAGCTCAGAATCAAAAGCAGGCAGCAGTGGCCATTGCCCCAGCATCCCCAGGATGCAGCCTCATGCTGTCTCCTCCACCAGCCTGGCCCAAGCCTCTGCCATAGGGGGAGGCCTCCTGCCAGATTCTTGGGGACAGGCCAGAGCCAGAGAGGGGCTGAGGGGGGCTCTGGGCCTTGGGGGGAGAAGTGACAACAATGTAAGGCAAGGGCACCAGGGACTCAGACCCAGAACAGTTCATGGGGGGAGGGGGGAGTAGGAGGAGGTGGGGCTGGGGAGAGACTGGGCCCCGGAAAAGCACAGAGCTTGAACGTGGCCTTTCCCTGAAGCATTGGCAACCTCGTGGGGTTCAGGTCTCAAGGTGAGAGCTGTGGTGGGGGGGGGGGGTCAGTGAGAAAAAGCAACGAATTTAAAAGGAATTAGTCAGGAGGAGGTGACAGGCCCATTCTGAAACAAGATGAATGGGTTTCAGTTGGCGAAAATGATTCTAATTTATAATCTGCTGCTTGCTGCCGCTCGCCAATTAATTCTCTATAGATACATAAATAGGCCGCGTGTTTGCTTTGCTTCAAACGTAATAAACATTACACTCTGTCCCCTTCTTTTGTGCCGGTTCCTGTCACGGCATTAGTCCCCACAGCTAATTCCTCACACCTGTCTTTGGCGCTCAGGGGAGCGGGGCTGAGTGGGGAGAAGTGCCCGGCTCCAGGAAACTCCTGGCACCCGGAGATAAATTACCCATCCACGCGCCGCCGGCACCCGCGGCCAGGCTGGGCTTCCCACGAAGGACAGGCCCGGGCAGGGGGCAGGGAGGGAGGGAGGCACAGAACCGATGAGCAGATCATCCTTACTCTCTGGTCCTTCTTCCCATGGCTTGCCCCCAGCTCACTCCCTGGGATCCAGACCCCCCAGGCCCACCCCTGTTTCTGGCTTTTGCATTTGCTATTTCTGCCATAGTAGGCCACCTCCTTTGTGTCTTTCTTCACAGAGCCACCTCCTTTGTGTCTTTCTATCACCTTGGTAGAGAAATATTTTCCTGACCCTCCTTCCCAAAATTGACACACACCCCCACCTTCAACTCTCTCTGTGCTTTTTCCCTGCTTTAAGTTTCTTCTTAGCATGATTGCCATCTGACATACTATTTATTTTACTAATTTATCTTGTTTCCTGTCTTCCCCAAACGGAATGCAAGTCCATGAGAGCATCCCTATGCTAGGTGCTATATCTTCAGTGCTTGGCATATAGTAGATGCTCAATAAATATTTGTTAATGAATGAATGATGTGGGGATGGGGTGAGAGGGAGCAGCAGATGGGGCCCAAAGATTGACAAGACATCTCACTCAGGCTAGTCATCTCCCCTGACCCCTGAGAGGTAGATAAAACAGAGGCAGAGGAGGGGGGAAGGAGGGGATGACATGTCCTAGGTGACACAGCTAGTTAGTGGCAGAGCTGGGATTAGGTTCCTCATCCTGGGCTCTTCTCTAAAGCAGCTCAGGCCAGGAATATATGACTCACACTAATTCTTCCAGGCAAGGTGTTGAACAAACTAAAACTCAGGGAGGTGGCTTGACTTGCCCGAGGTCACGCGCTCATTTATTCAATAAAACGGTTGAGTACTGTGCCCTTACATGCCAGGCAGTGTTCTATGAGATGAGGATGTAGCAGCAGAAAATCCCATTCTAGAGTGAGAAAGAGGTGCTGGATGAGTTAACATATAAATGTAAATGTCAGGAAGTGATGAGAGTGCAAAGATAAACAAAGCAGGGTGGAAAGATAGAGCGTGATAGCATGGGCGAGGTAGATGGGGTGAGGCACCATTTTACTTGGGGTGGTCAGGGAAGTCCTCTATGGGAAGCTAACAGCTGAGCAGGAACCCCACTAATGAAAAGGAGGCAACCCAATGAGTATGAATCCAGGCTGGGAATTCACTCGGATCCGTCCACTCCGAAGGTGTGTTCTTCCCCAGCCAAACTGTGTTGCCACTAAAAATAAGCATTCCAAGGGCTAGCCGGTTAGCTCCGTTGGTTAGAGTATGGTGTTGATAACACCAAGGACAAGGGTTCGGATCCCCATGCTGGCCAGCACCAAAAAAATAGTTAGATTATTTTAAACTAAAATAAAATAAGCATTGCAGTCAGTATAGGATGACCAGTTTACTGTAACGCAAGAAGCGCTCAACTCTGAGTAGGTGACACATGAGCTGGGGCCTGCAACCTGGGTGAGAGATAACAGATAAGCAAAAGATGGAGCAGTGGTCTCTCAAGGAATGACCACAGGGGCAAAGGCCTGGAATTGAAAATAAGACATTCAGGCAGAGGTAAACTGGGCCTGGGGGAGGACGGGGACAAGCCCTGATTTGTATTGTTTGTCAATTTTCATGATGTAAATACTCTCAACATGGCCAATTACGAAGGCTTGCAAAACTGGCTTGCCAAATTCCTGAAAAAAAATTAACACTTGGGTTTGATCGGCCAGTACAAAGCAGCTTCAGCGCACCACTGCTTCAGGTACCTATCAGTAAGGGGCTGACCAGGCAGCGTCCCTATGGGAAAGAGCAAGAAATGGCTTGGAAAAGTGTGTGGAGCAGAGAACCCTGAGCCCTAACAACTGGAAGGGCCCTTGGTCATCATGCAGTGATCCCGCCACTCCTTCTTTGTTTTACGCAAAAGAAAACCAAAGCCAACAGAGAACCAGAGACTTGCCCCCAAAACACACAGAGACTTGGGCCCAGAGCCAGACTGAGAGGTGACCTTAGATTTCACAGGGTAACTAGCACCTTCCTGCTGCTTCTGACTGCCTGTTCCTAAGGGGTCATGATCTGTGATGGCCGCATCAGTTCTGACAGCCAAGGACTCTGCTTCCTCCGTGAGGCAGGAATAGGGAAGCAACCAGGGACATATGTTCCAGGTGTGGTGGCATGTAGAGGGGGGAGAGCATCATGTTATCTGGGGGAGTGACACTTAGGCTGGATTTTGAAGGATAAATAAGAGTTTTCCAGCAAGAGAAAGGAGGAGAGAGAATGCCAAGTGGCAAGAGCAATATTGTAAAATCTCAGAGTGTTATTTATAAAAAAAAAGCTAAAGTGGTTTGGCATCACCAGGATATAAGGTGCCAGAAGGAGCAGCAAGAGATGAAGCCCTGTTCCTCCGGCTGAAGCTGTAATGGTGGGTTTTCAAGTGCCTGCAGAGACGCTATTTTTAGATGGGTCCTCCTGTCTTACCAGGACCAGGTGATGAGATGGTACGGCAAAGCCTGCTTGCCCATGGATAAGGACCTGCAGCTGGGGAAATGCACAATTCTCCAGCCTCCCAGCCCGGCCCTACTCGTGCTCTGTGAGCCGCTTGCCCCACGATGGGTCTCTCCCCCTCATCCTCTTGCTGGTCCCCTTTCCCCTCCTGCCGGCTGCTCTTCTCCAGGCCAGGAATAGAACCTCACATCTGACAATCCTCAGCGGTGTTTAAATTTAATGGGCCTTCCTGCTTTTTTCCTCCTCAGCACCTGGGCTGGGTGCTCTACAGCAGCCCTGGGGAGAGGCAGGTGAATAATTCAGGGAGAACGAGTGTTTGAAGTGTTGTGTGTGTGTGTTGGGGGGAGCTGTCTCACCGTGCCCCCCCAGGGATGGGGGTTCAGGAGGAATGGTCCAGGTGCTCAGGCCCTGTTCTACTCTGCTGTGCCTTTAGGGCCTTTCAGGAAAGCTCAGGAACCCTTGTTTCCATCTCCACGCAGCCACCTGCAGCATCAGGCCTCAGGGCTGCAGAAGCTGTCTAGGGCTAAAAGGAAGGGAGAGGAAAAGAAGGGCAGCACGCCTTTCCCAGTGGGCTGCCCTGGCTTTGGATCTGGGTCCACAGAGAGAGAGGAGGGACAGAGTGTGTTTGAAAGGCAGAAGGTTGGGTCCTAGCCCCAGACTGAGGTTACAGGAGCGAGGTTAGGGAGTTGGGATGTGGGCTCAGATGGACATGCTGAGATGGAGGGTCAGGCCAGGCCAGCAGTTGGATGAAGCTGGGCTCCTGGCCCAGGGTCGTGGCTGCTGTCCATGGTACTGCTGCCTCTTAGGCCTTGGATGGGTCCTGGATTTGGACAAGCTCCCTAGGGGCTGGGCTCCTTCTTTTTCCACTCCACCCCACCCTACTCCCACAAACAAAGTAGCCTTTCCATTTTCTAGCCCTGGCACCTTTCCAGCGTTTTCATTTATTTATTCACGTATTAATTCAACAAATATTTATTGAGCATCTACTATGTGCTGCTTCCACAGGATACAGCAGTGAACGAACTGACTTAGTCCTTAAACTCCCAGAACGGTGTTCCCATTCCTGTGCCCACGCCCCTGGGGAGAAAGAGTGGAGGTGGGGGAGGGAGCCGGGTTTTAATCCCTGTTCTTCCCCCGACTTGTTCCGAGTCCTCCAGCAAGTCAGTTTCCCCCTCTAAACCATGGTTTTCCCCTATGTAGCATGGGGCTGATAATCCCACTTTGCCGGGCTGCTGTCGCTCTTCTTGTTATTAATTATAGCGAACACTTATTCTAAGTGCGTGACATGGATTCGCTCATCTAATCTTCACCCTGGCCCTTTGTCGTAGGAACAGTTATCGTCATCCCTGTTTTACCTAGGAGGAAACCGACACGTGGAGAGGCAAAGTCACTTGCCCAGGGTGACATTGCTGGGAAGTGGCGCTGATGGGATTTGAACCCAGACAGTCTGGCTCCGGGGTCCTCGAAGATTAACGCGCTGAGGTGTTTCAGGGCGCAGCGGGCGATCGGAGCGTGCGGCTCCTGCACGCTCGCGGCTCCGCTCCTCTCCTACCGCGCCAGGGCCCAGAGCCGGCCTGGTCTCCGCGGGCGGCGCTGCCAGGCCGGGGGCGGCCTTTCCCTCCCCCAGGGTGCCCACTGCCCCGCCCGCTCCCGGCCTCTGCGCTCCCGTCGGCCCCGGCGGAGGAAGCCGCGCTCCGCAGGGGCGCAGAGCGCTGGAGCCCCTGGTGCGGCGCCCGCCACCCGCGTCCGGTCCCCGCTCCTCTCCTGGGAGGGGCCGAGGGGCGCCCCCACCGCCCCCCGGCGGGCTGGAGGCCCCGTCCCCGCGCTGACATTTCTTTGGTTGTTCATGTCACGGCCCTTCAGTCTGCGCAGTTTTACAAATGTGCTGGCGAGATGAAAGGCGCCGGGAACAGCGACTGGAGAGCAAGTTCGGAAAAGCTTTTAACTTCCAGCTCCCACGGACAAAGCGGGAGGAGGGGAGCGAGGGGGAGACGGGGGAGGGGAGAAAAGAGGAAGGAGAGTAGAGGGAGAGGGTGGGGGAAGGGAGGAGGGAGAGAGGGGGAGGGGGGAGGGAGGGAGGGAAGGAAGGAAGGAAGGAAGGAAGGAAGGAAGGAAGGAAGGAAGGAAGGAAGGAAGGAAGGAAGGAAGGAAGGAAGGAAGGAAGGAAGGAAGGAGAGAAAAAGACAGAAAGGGAAATGGGAGGGAGAGGGAGAGGGATTGGGGACAGAGAGAGCCAAAGTAGGACAGGCAAGAGGGAGCCAGAGGGAGACTGGGGGCAGGTGAAACAGAGATAGGAAGGGACGGAGAGACACCGAGAGAAGACAGACATAGAGACACAGCTAAGAGACGAGCTAAGCAGAGGGGGGTGGAGAGCTAGAAGGAAGAACAGAGGGACAGTAGAAGGAGACAAATAAGGAGACAGACCCAGAAACGCTGGTGCAGATGAGAAAACAGAGATGGGGTAGAGGGAGTCAGAGAAGGGACAGGTGGACACTGTGTGAGACGGCAATAGACAGACATAAAGAGATGAACAAGAAGACAGAAAGGAGAGATGGGCTGCAGGTGGGGGAGGACAGAGAGAAGGGAGGCCCTGAGGGATCCTGCCAAGGTGTGAGCAAGTGTGAAAAGGAGAAAAGAGCAGCAAGGAGAATAGCAGCGCCTGGAGCTAAGAGCAGCCCCCCACCCCCACCCCAACACGCCCATACACATGCCCTTCACTGACACCTGCTCAAACTCGCAGCGCACCCTGGAGCAGCCCCTGCTGTTAAGGCGCTCAGACTAGAGCAGTGATTCTCAACTGGGGGTGATTTTGCCCTTCAGGGGACATTTGGCAATGTCTGGACACATTTCCAGTTGTCACAATGGGGTGAGGGGAGAGCATACTACTAGCATCTAGTGAGTAGAGGCCAGGCATGCTGCTAAACAACCTACAATGCACGGGACAACACAACACAACAAAGAATTATCTGGCCCAAGATATCAATAGGGTCGAGGAGGAGGAAAACTGGGATAGAGGGAAAGAAATACCTATGGACCCAGATGACTACTCTAAAGCAAGAACGTGGTCAGTGTGCCAAGATGGGGCTGAACGCCCTTCTGATGGAGGTGGAAGGAGGAATCTCACAAGCTTCTCCTCCCAGAATTGTTCCCTAGCCATGACCCTCCCCCAAGTCCTTCCTCACCCCATCCTAACCCCTGGAAGAGTAGTGTCTCCTTATTTGTAAACTCACAATGCTGTAATATAAAAATGTACAGGTTCAAACCTCTCACTACAAAGCACTAGGCATTTCACTTGCCCGGAGGCAATACTGCATACCAGTTCACTATGCAGGCTTTGGCCCCAGCCTGCCTCTGTTTGAATCCCACCTCTGCCACAAACTAATTGTGTGACCTTGGGCAAATTTCATGGTTTCTCTGTGCCTTGGTTTCCCCATCTATAAATTTATAAATTGGTTGCCGTGAGAATCAAGTGAAACAATTCATGTAAAACATTAAGCACCGGGCTTGACACATGGCATAACTGCTAACTAGCTATTGTTATTATCTCATTTTATCTGCGTATGAATTGCTGTGGGAAGTGGCCTGCCCAATGTGTCTGTGTAGGGCAGAGCTGCTCTCAGAACCAGGTCTGTCCAGTTCTTCTTCTATCATATCACTCTGCCTCTTGCTGCACCTGCCACACTGCAGCAGAAACCCCAGCTTACCTTCTCCCAAATTGGAGTGCAAAGTCAGACCCAGACACTTACACAGAATGTAAGACCTGATCTTATCATTTGCCAACTGTGTGATCTTGATATTTCAACACAATGCCTCAGTTTCCTCATTTGTAAAATGGGACTCATACTAGTATCTGATTGTTGTGAGGACTTAAAAGCAAAGCCATGACACACAGCAAGTGCTCAGTAACCACTGATGGTGACCTCATTGTGTTCTCAGAGCCCAGCAAGTGCCTGGCACAGAGTGGACGTTCAGAGAAGGTTTGTTGAAGGAAGAATCAGAGATAATGGTGGATGTGAGCCCGAAAAGAGTAGATGTTTGGAGAGGGAAAGCTGAGAGTTCTAATACGGTCATCAGGAGAAGAGAAAGAGACCAGAACAAAAGAGATATGAGAGCAGTTCACGCTACAGCATTTATCAAGCACCTACTGTGTGCATGCAGATGTGAGAGCAACAGTTTTCCAGCCTGAACGATCTGTGGATGGTGCAGTAGATCTGACTCCTGAGATGAACAGCACACACCCAGGCCTAGAGGGAGAGGAAGAGGAGGGGGAGCTGGAGCAAATGGTAGAAGTGAGTCGGAGGAGAGGGAGAGAACAGAAATGAAGAGATGCATCTTGAAGGGCTGGCCTCTGGTCTCTGAAAGCTGGAAAAGTAGAGGCTAAGAACAGAGAGGAGAGGGGAGGAGAGAGACTGAGAGAAGGAGGACGAGACAAAGGCTGGGCTGGGAGAGATCAGTGAGGGAGAACAAACCTAGAGAAGGACTTAGGGGAGGGAACAGAATGGCACGATGGAGAACAAATCTCAAAATAAACAAAAGAGTGAAGGAGTTTAGCAGGAGGGGCTGGAGGGGCAGCCAGCAGGAGAGGTGATTCCAATCACCAGGGAGAATGAGAGGAGAAGGACCAGGGCGTGGGGATGGAGATGGAAATTAGGGAAGGAGGCAAGGTGGGGAGCAGGATGGGAGTGAGGTACACTTGGGTTCCTGAGGGCCCACAGGAGTCCAGGGGTCCTGGAGGGTCCTGCCCTCTCTTTGTCGTGAACTTCAGCAGGTGATTGCAGATCATTATGTGTCTAGTCAGTGACAGCCTGGCAAGGACACAGGTATAAAACTGTCATGTCTCCTGTTATCCTTCATCTATCTATCTGGCAGTCATAGAGGTGAGACAGAGGCTCCTTGGGCAACCCCAGAACCCAAATTCAAGGGTGAGTCCATGAAATCACTCTTCCTATTCCACCATCAACAATCTCATACTGAGAACTAAGGGGCAAGGGTGGGGGTCTCCTCAGTTAGGCCTCATCCCAGAGAGATGAGACTGTAGGAAAAGCCATGCAGCCAAAAGAAAGAAACTGGGCCAGACAGAAAAGACATCAGGCAGCAGGCTAGATGGATTTTTAAAAGAATGGAAAATCCAGCCTGCAAGGTGTTTCTAGGCAGTGGGAGGAGGTTTTTGGGAGACTCTCCAAGCCAGAAGATGGGGCTATCTTGTCTTTCTTGCCTACTCACTTTGTTGGTTGTAGGGATGTCCAGCATGCCCCTGCAGAGGAGAAATAGCCCACGTGGCTCTCTTCCTGGGACATCTGACCTCCCACCTGTCTGGAGACTCCAACCCTAGGCACAGGTGTCTGTCCACCTCAATGTGCAGTGATTGTTTCTGGAACTGGCCAGTCTGTAAAAGGGACCTTTCTGGGCAGCCAGCCAGGGGCGGCCACTACAGAAGCCTGCTCCCCACCCTGGCCTGTGCCCCCTTTCCCCTGAAGCTGGGCTCCCATAGTAGTGGGGGAAATGGGAAGCCCCAGAGGCAGTGAAGTCAGGTGGGGATATAGGGTCGGGTCTCAAATTGAGGCTTCCGGGGGAGCTCCCAGGAGGGGAGGGAGATGTTCCCCCTCCTGGGGGCGCTCCCTTCGCGCAGATCTGGGGTTGGAGGAAGGAGGGGCATCGCCTCCCCGGGGGTGCGGGGGGGGGCGGGCGGCGGGTGTTCCTGAGACTCTGCTCGAGAGATGGACAGGTTGGCCCCTCCTGACGAGGGAGGGGCGCGATCTGGGGGCGGGGGCCGGGGCTCCCGAGCTGCGGGGTCCGGGCCCGGCGGCCGCCTGCAGCTCGGCGCTGCGCGGCGCTCCTGCCCGGCGGGCGCTGCATTCTCCGAGTCTCCACCAGAGGCTGCGGGAGGAAGGAAGGGATCCGTCCCTTGCACACTTCCCCCCTAGTCAGACACGCACACTCCCTCGCTCCCGCTCGCTCACTCCCTCGCTCTCTCTCGCTCACACACACACGCGCGCACACGCCGCCGCGGCTCCCGCTCTCCCTCCGGCTCCTCCGGGCGGCCGCCGGGCTCCGGACTCGCCCGCCCGCGCCCGGGCTCCCGCCGCACGCAGAGTCCCGAGGCAGCAGGACTGGGGGAGCTCCCGGCCCCTTCCCGAGGTAAGAGCGCGGGGTGCCGCGGGAGGGGCGGCCGGATCGCCGCCGAGAGGAGGCTGCCCAGCCGGGAAGGAGCCCCCTGGCCGGCGGGAGCGGCCCGGCAGGCGGCGCGGGGGGCGAGCCTCCAGCCGCAGGGGGAGCCCGGGTGCCTGCGCTCGGCCCCTGCGCGCCCCCACCTCTCGGAGGGGCGGGCGGGGAGGGAGTTTCCCACGTCCAAACTTTCCCCGGCGCGGAGCCGAGTCGCCTCTCGGCCCGAAGCCCGCGCCCCCCCGGCCCCCCACCTCGCCGGCCATGCGATCCGGAGCCTCCGGGACCCCCGCGGGTCGAGGGGTGGCGGCGCCCGGGGCCGAGCCCGAACGCGAAAGAGGCTGGGGAGGGGGCGTACAGCTCTCACGCGGGGGCCGGGACCCCCACCCCGCTACCGGGGCTCGGCTCCCGGGCCCCTCCCAGAGGCGGGGTCCGAGGCCGGGAAATACCGCACGGCGTGAACGTGTGCGCGCGGGTGTGTGTGTGTGCGAGGTCGTGCCGCGTCCGGAGGCACCCAGAGGCAGACTCCAGCCGCGGCGACACGCTCGGTTGCGGCCACCTCAGGGAGGGGGAGCGGGCCCGCAGGTACCCCTGCCTGCCCCACCGGCGCGATCCCGCCGCCCCGACGGCCGGACAGGCGGTGAGCAAAGGGCAGCGCTGCCCTCCTCCTTAGGACCCAACTCCGGGGACACTGTCCCCGCCACAGAAGAAGGACGGGGCCCCGACAGCCTCACGTCCAAAGGGAGTGCCACTGAGGACTGACCCTCGGGGCTGGGGCGCTGAAGGGGAAGAAGCGGACTGTGTGGGCGCGCGGGGTGCCGGCAGCCCTCGGAGGGCACAGCCCGAACCGGTGTCGCTTGTGCCTCCGGACTGGCCTCCCCACTCGTTTTCTTTGGCACTGTCTGACCCCTGCCCAGCTAGGGCGCCGCGGGAGACCGCCAGGCGGGCCTGCAGCGGGAGCAGCAAACCCGGAGTCCCTCGAGGTCTCCCCGAGCCGCAGGGGCACCCTCTGGTGGCGGGCAGAGAAGCTGCCTCTTGCAGCCGGCCGAAGGCTTCCCACACTCGCCCTCCTGAGAACCTGCTCGTCTTCTCTTCACCCCTTCAGAAGTCGCCAGGGTCTGTGCATGCCAACCGTGGGTCTGATTCCAGCACTCTCCATGTCCCTGGGGCTGGCCAAGGTGTCCCAGCACAGGCAGTGGCTTACTTGTGGGCTTTGGCCGCTGCCAGCCCTCTGTGTGGACCCCAGCGGCTTTCTGGATCTCATCCCCTTCTCCCCCTACTAGTCAGCGCCATTACCCTGTATCAGCATCACCACTGCCCTAGAACCTGAAGGCTCCTCCCTAACCATCAGGGACTCTGTCCTTTATTAGTGCTCCATATGTCCATCAATACCCACTCTGCTCCCCCCTTAATTACCCCTATTCTACAACCCGTTTTGGAATTTGGCTTCTAAGCCCATAATGACATCCTTTGATCTTTGCCCAGCTATGACCATTTCCTTCCCTACCCCCATCTTCCATTCTGCCTGCCTCAGTTTCTCTCCGCAGCAGTCGCCTATCCCCTACCTCCTCTCCCTGCCCCAGCCACTTCACTCCTATTTCTCTCCTTCTCCCAGTGTCTGGGATGCTCCTGTTCCATTCCTTGCGGAAAGGAAGGCCATTGTCAACATTTAAACACTGCTTCCCAGGGGTGTCTGTGTGCCTCTCTGTGACTACGGCGGCCAACACCTGTGGGGCAGGTGCTTTGCAAAGTCAGCTAGGTTTCTTTCAGCTAAGGGGCACTTGCCCTTCCTGGGTAGCCCTGTCGGCTGGCTCCTAGAGATAAGAAACTCCCTCCCTATTCCTGACTGTGAGCACATTGGAGACCACCTGGGCTGCCCTCTTTCCCATTTTAAAGTATTGGAAACAGAGGCCCGAGATCACATTATAAGCTATAGTTACAATAGGAACCCAGGTGTTCTGACTTGCAGTCCTCACCAACTCTCTTTATGTTGGACAGGTCTGGGCAAAATGGAGCAGTTTCTTGCTTTCACATTGCAGGCAGAACAAGACTCCTGCTTAAATGCAGCATGAGGTGTTTAAGTTAGACCTCCAATGTTCACAGGCCAGTGCCCGGGAAAAGCTGTTACATGCCTTTGGCAGAGAAGCTTAAATGACAGACACTGAAGATGAAGCTTGGCCCCTAAAAGTGTGTTGTGACCCTGGGCAAGTCACAGCCCTTTGGTAAAAACTCTGTGTGCAGAGGGGTGGCTGTGATCTCAGGATGTTTCTGGTGGTGGTCTGGAATAATTGTGCCTCGAGGCTGGACTTCCAATCCCCTCCCACTTCCCCAGGCTCTGATTTTTCTGAGCACTTTGCAGGAGCTCTGAATTCTGAAGCCCTCTGTGAGGGGCCTGGGCTGTAGCTGGGGCAGGGACCCCAGGAGGACCCGTCTCCTCCCGAGTTAGCAAAGTTTGGAGCAGCCAGTTTATTTACCACACGGGTGATAGGAGTCAGCCAATTAAATTTCCTTTCTTCTCTCTCTGTTCCCTTTTTTCTTCCGTTAGGAAGCTCCGTTTGGAAATGCAGCCTCAAGTATTGAGAGAGAGAGAGAGAGAGAGAATGATTCCTGTTTATATAACTTGGACAGCAGCCAGTGCTGTGTGGCCTGAGAGGGGGCGGGAGCTAGGATGGAGTCAGGTGTTTCCTGGAGAAGAGAAGACCCTAAGGAAATGGCTGGGCTGGGCCCTTGGGACTGAGGGCTTCCCCATTCCTCCCCAGAGCTAAGCCAGGGAAGTGCTAAGGGTTGGGGACAAGGCAGGGAATCCACTCCTAACAGTCTGGGAGGAAACCCAGGCCTCAGATTAGGCTCAGGGAGAGAAGCCTCAGGTCCCCAGCAAGGGTGGGCATGACCCCACCCCCCTGCCCCCTTTCTGGGCTCCTCAGAGCTCTCCACTGGAGGTCTCTGCTTCCTAGAACCTTGTGTTTTGATTCAGATCTCTCTAGAGAAAGCTTAGTTTTTTGTTTTTTGTTTTTTCACCATCAGTACAGGCTCTGCCCTCAACTCTTTCATCAGGGCAGTGAGTATAATAGGACTTTGTCTTTTCTCCCAGGGAAGAGGCAAGGACTGACAAGGAAGTTGTCTGTGGAGTGGTTTGAGCTGTATGCATCTGGTGGCGGGGGCGGGGGGTAGTGGGTTGGTGTTTTTCTCATTGAAGATGATGCAGAGCAGCTGCTGGGAAACAGGGTTGCAGGACAGGGAGGCTGAAGTCACGGCTGTCATGTACAGTTGGGCAAGTTGTTAACTGTCCAGGGGCACTCAATATGCAAGGAGAGTAGGAGCTGAAATCCATTTTAAGTTCCACTCGACAAGCCAGGTACCCTAAAAGTAGACCACGTCCATCTGGAGAAAGGGACACTTTTCTCTAATTTGCAAAAACGCTTCATATACTCACCAGCCATGGGTCTGCGGAGCTACTTGCTCCCAGAGGAGGGTGCTTTCTTGAATTATCACAAAGGTGGCCCACCTGAAGTGTTAAGGATATATACACTGCTCACTCCTTAGCCCAGTTCTCTTATAGTGGGGACACACCTTTCTGAAAATGTGAGTCTAGGTCTTGAACACATGGGGTGCGGGAACCTGGAGGAATTCCCTTCCTCTCCCTGGTTTCCCTCCATGCCCCGTCAGCAGCTTCTTCCTGCTGTCACATTGAGATTAGGCTGGGAACTTCTTGCTTCCTCACCAGACCCCTGAGCCTTCAGCCATCCACTTGCTACCAGTTCCTTCCTTTGTATAATATAAACAGCTGATTAAGAGTGGGCATTGGAGTCAAACCGGCCTGGACTTGTGACTTGCTGGCTGTGTGACTGAGCAAATTACTTCACCTCTCTGAGCCTCAGTTTCTTCCTCTATGAAAAGAAGAAAAAAGTAATACCTACCTCACTGTGTTGTTGTGAAAATTAAATGTGCATGAGTATGGATGGTACTGAGCACAGTGCCTGTGACACAGGACACTCCATCAATGAGGCAGTAGACCTTGAAAGTTGAGTCAGGACTACCAGGATCTGTCTCTGCCCTCAGGATCCTTTGTGGGACTGCCTTTGCCTCAAGGGAGGTGGAAACTGCTCAGTCCCTACATTCAGCCAGGGGAATAGGAACATGTTCTAGTTTCCCACAGATTCATTTCATCCTAGTCTCTACCTTTTCTCTCCTCCCACCCATCCCATGATCCCTGCTCTGCCTCAGACCTCACGAGCTTCTGCCTACACCATCGTGGCAGCCTCCTCTCTAGCCTCCAGCCTCTGATGCCTTCTCACTGCAATCCTTACTGCAACCAGAGTGATCTTTCTCTAATGCAGGTGGGATCATGTCACTTGCTTGATTAAAGCCCTTCCATGGCTCCCCATTGCCTACTGAATTAAGTCCAGACTCTGCACCATGACATTCAAGGTCCTTGTAATCCATCTGCATCCTCCTTCGTCTCCCACTGAGCCTCCAATCCAACACTCCGGCATTCATCCACACCTGCCCTTCTACCTGAATGCCCTTCCCCTGGAGATATTCCAGAGCATTAAAAACCCAACCCAAATCATAACACCTCCTTGTTTTTACCCATCCATTTGTCTGTCTAACCATCCATCCATTTATTATCCAGTTTAAAGTACATATCTCCATATATGTTTAAAACGTTTAATATGTGCTAAGTGTTGTGCTAAATGGTAAAGATATGATGGTGAGCATGCAGGCTGAATCCAAGCTGCCAGAGTCTGGTGGTCCAGGGAAGGAGACAGATAGTTAAAGATTCCCATGACCATGATAAGAGCCAATGGGGGAAGGGGGTGCACAGCAGAGGCTTCCAGGAGGGAGTGATGTTTAAGCAGAGACCTGCACGTTGAGTAGCAGTTATCTGAGGGAAGAAAGGGGGAGGAGGATTGGGGGAGGGAAAGCAGGCTCCAGGCGAAGGTGTAAAGTATACCAAGTCTCCGAGATGAGAGAGAATATTGGAGGATCTGCAAGTTCATTTGGCTGAAGCAGAACACAGAGAGGTTGAGTTCCAGGGAGTGGGAGTCACAGGAAACGAGGCCAGTGAGGTGGGCAGAAGCCTGGTCCTATGGGTCTTGGAAGCCACAAGAAGGAGCTTGGACTTCATCCTGAGAGCAGTGGGGAACCACCGAAGGGTTCTCAGCATGGGAGTGGAACAGTGGAACGTGCCTTTAGAAGCCTTGCCCTGCTGCTGGGTGGGGAATGGATTGATGGGGAAGACCCCGTCCAGGGCTGATGGCGGCTCTAGGGCTGATGGCAGCCAGGCCTGGGGAGTGGATGTGTGAGGAGGATGTGTGAGGGTTGTAGGAAGAGAATGGACAGGGCGGGGGGGTTCGGGAGGCTCTGTGGGTTGTGCAGATGGTGAATGTGGGAGAAGGGCTTTCGAGAAGAGGTGCAGACCAGCTGTGGACAGGTTGCGTGGAGATGCCCGATGGACAGTTGTGCAAAAAAGTCTGGGCCCACCCTGAAAGTTCTAGGCTGGAAATAGATCTTTGGAGCCATGAGAAGGGAGGAGATCACCATGCAGGACAAGTCTGTAGAATGAAAAGAAACTTGAGGGACCCTGGAATTTCAGGGGCAGGAGCATTTCAAGAAGCCTTCTCTGACACACCCAGGCACACGTGACTTCCATCTATAGTGAATCTCCGTAGCAGGTAGTTTAGATTTTTTTTTTTTTCACTGCCTGCCTTGTGTCATCCACAATACCTTAGATCAGCATTTCTCAACTGGGGGGCAATTTTGCCCCCCAGGAGACATGGCAATATGGAGACATTTTTGGTTGTCACAGCTGGGTAGGAGGCTGCTACCGGCATCTAGTGGGTAGAGGCCAGGGATACTGCTAAACATCCTACAGTGCCCAGGATGGTCTCCCAGCCGACTACAAAGAGTTATGCAGTCTAAAATGTTGATAGTGCAGAGGCTGAAGAACCCAGCCCTGGATGAGATCTTGAAGTCAGGAGCTGGGCTCTTTCATTTTGGTTTCTCCAGTGTCTAGCAAGGCATATGGCACCAAGCCAGCAGTCACTACCTTCACTGAATTAAATTTGGGCTTGAGGAGGGGCCTCAGGCCACATAGCATTAAAGCCTGCAATACCAAGGCCCAACCCTAACCAGGGCTGCCTGGCCCCTCCCCAGTGGGCTGGACCAACCTGATATGTAGGTGCTTGTAGAGGAGGAAAGGATGGGCTGATGGAGAAATCTGCCAAGGAGGCCAGAGGTCAAGGGCACACTGCTGTGTATAGTTCCTCAGCCTCATTCTTTCATTGTCTTGTTAACTTCTGTTGTTTATCGGCCAAGTAAATATGTATTATTTTTTTAAAAATAGGCGAATTAAAGATAAACAAAATCAGAAACATGACAATCTACTGATTAAGAGCACGGGCTCTAGAGTCAAAGAGCCAAGTTTAAGTCCTGCTTCTGCCACATACTAGCTGAGTGAGCCTCTGTCTCCTCATCTAGAAAATGGTTTTAATAAAACCTACCTCATAGGATTGCAGAGAAGAGTAAATGAGGTAATACTGACAAAGGGCTTAGCGCGGCGCTGGGCTCGTAGGAAGTATTCAAGACAGAGAGACTGTATATGTGCGTAAATTTATATCTATGTATATATGTATGTGTCTTTTTATATATGAAAGCATTCCTAATTAGCCATAATCTCACCATCACTTGGCTACCATTTTGGTGCATATCCTTCTTGACATATATAGATTTTTAAAAAATGAAAATGGCATCTTGCTTTATACATATGCCTCTGTAACCTGCTTTTTTTTCATTCTGTAATATATTGTGAATGTCTTGCCATTTCGATAAATATACATCTACATCATCATTTTTTAAGAGCTGCATGGTTCTCCATTGTGTGGCTGGCTCATAATTCATTTAACCAGCCCCCACCGTTGGACATTTGGGTTGTTTCCAATCCTTTGCTATTACAAACAATTCTGCACTGAATATCCTTGTACACACATCTTCACGCTCTTGTCCGATGATTTCCTCAGGGACCACTTGAACATTTTTGGCAGGAGGCATGTGGCCTTGACCAGATTTTTCAAATAGAAGCCCTTGGGCCTAGTGAGGAGGGGGCTGGGGGTCTTGGGGGAAAGGAGAGGATGCTGGATGGCAGAGGACTGTTCTGGCTCCTGGAAAGCAGGTCCTGATGTTATGACAGTGAACTCCTCTGTAAGTGAGAAAATGAGAAGGCCACGCCCTATCTTCTTTGTTGTCACTGTGTTGCTTGCACAGTAGGGGCCTGGGGGTGGGGGGGTGGACTGTGTGTGTGTGAGGGGCAGAGTGATGGGCAGAGTGACAGTCACCGTGCAGACATGGAACACAAGGTGGATGGGTCCAGGCAGGCTGATGGACGGGGAGCAGAGGCAGGTGGATCTGGGTCAGGAGGCAGACAAGATGATGGGCGGGTGACAAGCTGGACAGATCCAGGTGACCAGACATAGGACTGTGGCCTCACTGTATATTCAGGGAGTTCCTGGGAGATGTAGCCAGGCCCTGAGGCCAAGAGGCTCCCAAGGCTTACGTCTTCTGTGATCCAAATAGCTGTGTTTAGCATTATGCATTTTTTCATTGAAAGGGCCTTTAGGGATTGATGAGTCCAAGCCTATTATATAGCTGGGAAACTGAGGCCCGGGGAGATGTGGGAACTTATCTAGGATCCTACAGTGTGTCAGAGCAGACTGAGTCTTTGCCCTAGTTGAGTCTATTCTCACTTCCATTTTTTCAAATGAGCCTCTAACCCGGGCTTGCAAGGAAGGGGAATAGTGTGGCACAGCAGGGGAAGGGACTGGGAGGCTGGCATGAGCCCTGTCATGCGTTTTCTCTGTCCACCCCACTTCCATGATGCTACTGATGCCGCACTACTGAGTACTGATGGGAGCACAGGCCCAGGAGCAAGCCCACCCTGTTTCCATCCCAGCTGCACCACTTACTAGCTGAATGACCTTAGATAAGTCACCCAACCTTCTGCCTCAGTTTCCTCATCTGTACCTACCTCACAGGATTGTTGAGAGGATTTGATGAGTTAATAGAAGTAAAGCACTTAGAACAGTGCTGGGCCCATAGTAAGTGTCCTATGAGCATTCACTATGGTATTGACACTACACTGCTTTGCCCTTATTTTTTCCCTTGAATTCTATAAGTTTGTGTGTGTGTGCATGCTCACACACACCTACAAAAAAAGGCTGTGTCCCCTTGAAGGCAAAGATTGTGTCTTTCTCATCCTGTATCCTACCCTTCCCACCATCAGAGAAGGCCCTATTGGCCAGTTGGTCACATAGCAGGTGCTCAATAAATGTGTCTTGATGAAGTGGCTCATTTGACTATATCTGGCTGAGGGGAGTAGGGAAGGTTTCATGGGGAGGCAGCACTTGAGCTGTGTGTCGAAGCCAAGATGGCATTGCTGCAGGTGGAGGTGACAGGCAGGGCTTTCCAGTGGGAAGGAAGAGCATGAACCAAATGGAGGAGGCTTGGGAGTATCTGGGCTACAGCTAGTTGCCCAGTTGACCAGAGCACAGAGTCCATGAAGGGGAGGGATGAGAGAGAGGACCATTCTGCTGAACTCAGAAGTGTGGAACACCAGGCTGGGGAATGTAGGCCATAGCGAGCTATCGAAGGTTGCTGACTGGGGTCGAGCTATAGAAAGATCATGCTGCTGGTAGTGTTTTAGGTTGAACTTGAAGGAAAAAGAAAGGAAGCATGGGACAGGGGCAGGTGAAATTGTCCAGGAGACAAGTTGGGAAGTTGCAGGTTGGGAGCAGGGTGGAGGGGGCTTGAACGAGGTTCTGGAGAACAGGGCCCAGAGGGAAAAGGCACCAAGGAAATAGGATCAACCAGACTCGGAGCTGCTTGGTTGGGGGAGATCAGGGAAGGGGAGGAAAGAAACAGGGCAAGGTCTCAAGCCTGAGTGTCTGGGAGAACTGGGGTCTGTTAACCCAATTAGGGGAGTCTATACTTGGGAGATATGGGGTACAGTTGAGATGCCAGCTGAGATTATTCATTCATCCAGCACCCCATCTAAGCAAGCTGTGCATCCATCCACTTATCCAATCCATCTTCCTCCTGCCCACAAACCTCCATTTAAACATCCATTTGCCCATAGTCCATCCCCCACCTCCACCCACGCATGAACTGGTCATCCCACACATGTACCCCTCTTTTCTTTTCATCTTCTCACTGCCCATCTGCCCACTCTAATTCATTCACACTTCCACCAGCTTATCGGTCCATCCAAGATACATTCCTTATAAGCCTACTATGTGCCAAGCTCCAGTGAAGTCTTGACACAAGCATTTGGAGATGCCTTATGATAAAGACAGTGATTAGAAAAGCCAGTGGGAGGGACCAGAATTATGTTACCTAGAAGAGAGAAATTTGAGAGGAGATTTTATGTCTCCAAAGCTATGAAGGATGTACTGAGGGATAGTGGCCTGCAGATCATCTGTGTTCTATTCCCAGAACAGAGCAGAGGAAACCAGCTGCACTTGCAGCTGGAGGGATTGAGGTTAGCTGTGAGGAAGGACTACCTTATTGATCATTATAGTGTCTGAAGTGCCTACCTGGTAATGTGTTTGGGCTGTAGGGGGATACTGAAATCTACAGGACTGACTTAGAGGAAATGGGTGCAAACTGGGGCATTTACAGAGGGGTTAGTGGAGGAGGACTCAGGACCTGGCCTTGCAGAAAGGTGGGTTGGGTGAGTGGAGGAGCAGAGGACCAAGGTGAGGGGACCTTCAGCGGTAGAGGACTGAGTGGGCCAAGGAGACAAGCCTGTGGCTAGAATGGGCCAGGCCAGAGAAGGGCACCTGGGTAACGGGGCAGGAGATGGCTGCATTTAACTCTGAAATCAACCTTTAGAGGAAGAGCCTCCCTCGTCTCTTCACTCAGCCCCCATCCCTTTACAAGCCACCATTCTTCTCCAAGTGCCCATGTCCTTGTGAAATCCCTGTCCCCTCACAGCATAGAGCTTGCATCCCTCAGAACGCCCGACAGAGTTCCTGCTCCCCTTTAGGAAAGCCCTAGCCCCCTACAGAGCCCCACCCCTCCTGGTGCCCCAGGCCCTCTCCTGAGCCGTTATACCCTCCCTGGGCACCTGGCCACTTCACTTAGCTCTTGGCTGCTTTCTGGCATGCCCTGCCCTTCCAGAGTCCCTGTCCTCTCACAGAATTTCTGTCCCCACCTTCACTGAACTCTCATCTCTTCTCCGAGCCCCTGTTCCTTCATGGAGCCCTCCCAGAGCCCTGGGCCTCCTTGCTCAGACTCTGCCCCTCCAGGAGCCCTGGGATACCTCATGGAGGGAGCCCCTGGCCTCTTCACAGAACTCTCAAGCCACCCTCCATCCAGAGCACCAGCCGGCGCTGTCCCTCAGGCACAATGAGCCAGCTGGATAGCTCCAGCCCCAAAGCCATCCCTAGGTCTCTGCACAGCTCAGTCAGCTTCAGGATGGAAAGAAGCCCCTGGATTTGGGCCTTTAAGACCCTCTTGGAAACCTACCTAGTACCCTGAGAGGCTTTAGGGAGAGAGAGACTTATAGGTCCCCAAGGGGGCCAGACGGGGCAGAGACCAGCAGCTTTGGCAGCTCAGTTTAGCTGAGCTCGTGGGCTGGGAGAAGCTGGAGACTTGCTGCTTCTGGGTTAGAAAAACAATCACAAATTAGAGAAAATGCTTTGGGAAATTGCTCCACTGTGCGAGAGGGAGGCCGTCTCGGGAGGGAGGGAAAGAGGCTCTTAAGCCAACAACGACTCCCTGTGGCCTCGCCCATCAGCTCCAAACCATCTGCTTGGCATTCAAGGCCCCATCTCGTCATCTGACATGGTCACCTGATGAGCCCTGACACACACCTGCTTGGGCTAAGCCTTTGCTCCAAGGTCCATTCTCACCTGTAGACCTTTGCTCACCTGGGTTGAGCCTTACCTCCACTCAACGTGAGCGCCCCTTTTAAGCCCTTCAAAAACCAATGTTACCTGTCTTGTCTCTCTGGTGCTTTGAGAACAGGAACCATGTCTTGTACTAATGGCAGTCAGAGACTGACAGATCTGGGCACTAATCTTCATCTGGCTGGGTGGACTTGGGCAAGTCTCTGACTTTCTGAGCCTCAGTTTCCTCATCTGTAAAATGGGGAGAGTAAGACCTCCCTTGTTAGTTGTTACTAGAAATGAACAAGGTAATGAGCACACAGTGCCCTGCTCACAGTAGGTACCAAGTTAATGAAGATGCCCTTCCCTGCCTTGCAGCCATCAGAACTTTGGGCTGTGAGGGCCAGCATCTATCTACAAATATCTACATATCAGCAACATCCCCAGCTGCCTGTCTATACATGTCTGTCCACCATTCCCTACTGAGAAGACACAAAAAGAGGGCAAATGAGCTTCAGGGAAAGCACTCAAGAGGCTCCTGACTTAAGAAGATGAGGCAATAAAGGTTGAATTTCACAAGTCTTTTGACCATGAGGCAAGTCTCAAGCCAGGTGTCTCATGTCAGGAGGAGCTAGGATAGCAGCCAAGAGCTTGGATCCTGGTGATGGACTGCCTAGGTTCTAGTCCTTAGCTATTCCTCCCAACCTCGTACAAGTTGCTTAACCACCTCAGTTTCCCAATCTGCAAAATGGGGATGATAATCATGGCACGTGCTTCACAGTGTTGTGGTGTGGATTAAATGAGCTCATATTTGTAAAGTGCTTAGAACAGCGAATGGCACCTTGCTAAATGAAATTGATGAGGGATTCAGGGTCACAGGAGTGGATGGCAGGGGAGCTCAAGTAGGGTAGGAAGTGGAAGGGCTTTCAGAAGTAGGCTTTTGCAGACCTGCAGAGTCCAGCCAGCATCCCATCAAATAGGTCTCTTTCTGAATAAGGAGAGCATGGGATATTCTCAAAGTTAAAAAGCTTTTTCTGGAGACCACTGGAGTGCCTCATTGAGAGAAGGTTGGGCCCAGGGACATTGCAGGCAGAGGCAGCCTCTGCAGAGAGCAGCAGGGAAAGAGATCCAGGGCTCTCAGAGACACCTCAGAAGACTCGCAGGTCACACCTGCGCTTTCTCTGGCCCAGTGGAGGCTACAGGCATGCCTCCCCTCTTCCTGGAAGTGAAAAATGAGGCCAGTTGCTGTGTCCTTTGGTGGAGGGGGTCTCAGGGAATTCCCTCCTACCGGACAGTGAGCAGGGAGCAGTGGGTGTGTCCCGGGAACTCCCTCCTCAACTACGGCTGGGTCTGGAACCAGCCCTGTTACTGTCTGCTGCGTGCCAGGTCTGTGTTGGGCACCAGGAGGATACAGTGGCCTGACATGTCCTTGCCCTTGAGGAATCTGGGATGAACAGTGAGTTCCAGGAGTTCCTCTTCTCCTTGGGCCTCAGTTTCCTTGTTTGTCCTCTTCCCTTCTACACAGTGGTCCTTCCACTTGTTCCTTTCTTTCCCTCTTTTTCCCAAGCCTCCTCCCCAAGCAGAGGATGGGAGGTGCCCAGTGGAAGAGAGAGAGTTTGTACAAACTGGGGCCACAGTTGGAACTTCTGATTGGCTGGTCAGGGCCATTCTTTTCCGTGGTTGCCATAGCAGCCATTTCCTGGGGTTGTCAGTGATGAAACTCATAACATTGTTTTCAAATAATCCGTGTAATTGAAATAACAATTGAGCTGTTAACTCGTCTCTCACACCCGGGCTAGGACAGATTCTCCTTTCTCCACACCCTCTGGTTCCTCCTCATCTCCTCTCTGAGGCTCAGGAGGTAGCATGGCCTCCCAGCATCATTAGAGAATCCTAGAAGCCAGGGCCCCAGGGCTTAACCAGAATGTCGAGACCAGAAACCCCCCTCTTTTGCAACCAGAGGCCCAAAGGAGGGAAGGGACTTAACCAGGGTCATACAGGAAGAAAATGGCTGAGCTAGACATGCAGTCCTGTTTTTTGGTGAAAGTTGGAGTTGACGTGTTGCATTGAGGGTCGATATAAAGCCATAGAGGTGACCCCTTCTAAGGATTGATCTTGTATGCATCCCTAGCTATCCCTATCCCCATTTCAAGGTAAATAAACTGAGGCCCTCAGAAGCTAAGCATAATACAAGTGTTTTTATAACTTCCCAGAAAATACTTGTTGAATGAATGGATCTTGAAGAGCAGAGACCACCTCTCTCCTCTCCATCTCCCCAAACTGAGAACCTGGTTTCTTTAGTCAGAGGACTTCCTGGAAAAGAGCCTGAGGGCAATTTGGGGACATGTGGCTCTAAGGAAGAGAAGGAGGGACTCCTCCAGGAGCTATGAGAGGGAGGGAATTCCAAAGTGATGCACTCACCCCACCATCACTCCCATCCTCCTCAGGCTTGGGTCAGAGGCTGCAAATTCAGAAGCATAAATGTGAAGAACATAGGTCCCTGTCTGGTCCTCAGACGGGCCTGGGATGGATTGAAAATGGAAGAATCAAACCCTCTTTACAAGTACATGTCTGCATGCACACACGGGAATGCAGGTCTGCACAGACAGCTCCCTGTAGTGGCAGCTTCGCGGAGGATGAAAGCATATTTTTAAAAAGTGTCTGGTCGCTGTCCAAGGTACTCACTGAGTCCACAGAATGTGTGATGGCTGGGGCGGCAGGCATTTGCTGGGATAGGGGGTGGCGGCAGTCCTCTGAAAAGTGACAGCAAGAATTATCCTCCTTCTCTGGAGTCTCAAGGGTTGCAACCACTGAGGGAGGGTCCTGGAAATCTTCTACTCCCCCTCTTCATTTATTCTTACTCAACATTTATTGAGCACCTACTTGGTGCCAGCCACTGTGTGGGCCACCAAGATATTAGGATTAGGGAGACCCCATCTCTGTCTTTAAGAACTCTTTTAATCTAGTTGGGAAGACATATGCACACACACAAACACACACATACACACACCCCAGTGGCCAGTGCTCTTCTAGAGGGTGTGAGGTACCAAGAGAACACAGGAGGGAGTGACTCCACCTGCAGGAACAAGAAAGACCTACTGGAGCAAATGGCTTGGGCTCTGTCTTAAATGATGAATAGAGGAGTTCTGCTGGTGGATAGTAGGAAGAAAAGCATTTCATAGAGACAGCATAAACAAAGGTGGGGATGTACTCAGGGTTTAGAGAACAGTGAGAAGTCCCATGGGACTAAAGTGTTGGCTGCCTGAAGGTGAATGATGGATTGAGGAGACTGGGTTCTGGACAGGGGCAGTGATTTGCCCAAAGTGCCACCTTGAGTTGGGGGCACAGACAGGACTAAAACACAAGATACCTTACTTTGTCAGAAAATCAGAACATCAGAGTCAGTTTGGTCTTTGAGATGCTCTAGTCCAAGCTGCTCACTTTCCAGATGGGAAACAGAGGGTGAGAGATGCTCAGTGCTGTGCCTAGGGTCCCACATAAGGGCGTAGCAGAGCTGGGATTTAAAATCTGGTCTGTCTGATATCAAAGCCTGAACTGTTTTCACAGCACCACAGCTGGGAGCTGGGTGAGTCCCATCTTAGCTCAGCTGGAGAGCAGAGGGCTTGGGCAAGGACAGGCTTCACTGGAGGGGCCTGTATGTGTGCTAGGACAGGCAGCCTAGCCAGCTCCTGCCAAATGGTTGGCACTCAGCACTCACCCTGGGGGAGCACGACTCCAGCAGGAAAGCTTGCAGCAAGGCCTTCCTCTTGGCTGGAGTGGACCTGAGTCCTGCCATTGACTCTCTGAGTGACCTTGGGCAAGACACCACCCTCTCTGGGCCTTAGTTTCCATGATCATGTATATTATGGAAGGATCCTCCTTCTCTACTCTTGGGGCAGTTTTGTCCATAGGGATTAGGAGTGATTTTGGTCCCCAGGGGACATCTGGCAATGTCTGGACATGATTTTGGTTGTCACAACTGGGGGCAGGGTGTGCTACTGGCAGCTAGTGGGTTAGAGCCCAGGGATGCTGCTAAGCATCCTACAGTGCACAGAACACCCCCTGCAGCAAAGAATTGTCCAGCCAAAATGTCACTGGTGCCAAGAGTGGGTGCTGGGGGCTGTGCAGAGGTGCCCCCCATGCTGTGACACAGAGAAGCAGAAGCGTCCCCGATGTCCAGCAGACTTGACTGTGTTGAGAGGCACTTAACCTCTCTGTTCCTTGGTTGCTTCATCAGTGGAACAGGGGCAGTAGTAATAGCAGGGATCTCTGGGGACTGTGGGGAAGATGTGATGAGATCATGTACACAGATAGCAGAGGGTAACAAACAGCACAGGAGGTCAGACGACCCTCATCCTGAGCCCCTCTACCGCAAACGGAAGCCCTGACCCAGCTCCGAGTGCAAACTCTGGAGCCAGCTCCACCACTCAGAGCTCCAGGATCTTAGGCAACTTACTTAATTAACCTCTCTGGGCCTCAATTGCCTGTCTGTAAAATGGGGTTACAATAGTGCCCAGCACGTAGACTTGATGCAAAGATTAAAAATGGGTTAACAGATGTAAAGCACTTACAGTGGCACAGAGTAAGTGCTATGCAAGCATCAGCTACTATTATTAATATTATTTGAATTCTCTCTTGAGCAAGGCACTTGTACAAGCTGCAGGGGGGCCTCAGACTCTGGCCTCTCCAGAGGCCATCTCTCTACAGCTCTCTGACTATTTGCACACCTCCCACCATCACAGGCCTCCCATGGCCCTGCTCAGGCCCTTGTGAACCTGCCTTGGCTGTTGGTGTCTGTCTCTCACCAGCTCCCACCCTGCTTGTCTGTAGTTTCATGAATTCCCTGACTCACGGGGTTGGCCCTCTCCTCCTTCTCCCTTCCCATCTCCACTCTCCTTCTTGCCCCTTGTGTCTGCCAGAGTCAGAAATAGCTGTGGGAAGTTGAATCTGTGGGGAGAGGGACAAGCGGATGCTCGCCCTCAGTCTCCAAACATTCATACCCTGACCCCTGGCCCACTTGGATTAACCCTTGGCTAACCCTTCAGAGAATGGATAAATTCTCTAGCACAGGGTTTCCCAACCTAAGCTCTATTGACATTTGGGACTGGGTAATTCTTTGTCGTGGGGGACCGTCCTGTGCATTGTAGGATGTTTAGTGGCATCCCTGGCCTCTACCCACTAGATGCCAATAGCACCCCTCCCCTAGTTGCAATAATCAGAAATGTGTCCAGACATTGCCAAGTGTCCCCTGGGGGCCAGAATTGCCCCTGGTGGAAAACTACTGTTCTAGAACTTTGCTTTAAAATGTGAACTTCTGTCTTACAGTACCCTGGGAGAGAAGCGTTTAAAGCCAAATGAATGTGCTCAAGTCAAGCCCTGATGCCACCCTTAACTTTATCCCATTTTCCCACCAAAGTTTCAATTCCTTGACCCATCATCAACCCCAATTGACCACAAGCATCGGGCCCAACTTCCAAACTCTCAGCCCTAACCAGAAACCCCAAATCTTAGCTTTAAATCCAAAACTTCAACCTGTTCCCCAAACCTGGAACCTTAATTCAAACCTTGACTTGTTCCAAAACATCAGGTTCCTTAACCTCACACAGAATTCTAAATCCAAAGGTTAGCCCCAAACATGAAGCTCAGTAGGAAACCTACACTCCAGATCCTTTCAGCACCGACTCCTAAATCCCAATCCCTATCCCTTCTGGCCTCTGAGATTTGTTGGCTCAGTTCCCAGCTTCCTTCCCTCCAAGGTGACCCCAGGGCATTGGGAAGAGGCAGGAAGGACTCCAGGAGGCAACTCTGTCTATCCATAACCCCTGCCTCCCTCCCCACCCCCCAGGAAATCCATCTGGAAATTCTTTTCATTTGTTTACTCCAACATTTGATGAGCACCCACTCTGTGCAGGCTCTGTGCTGGACGCCAGAACAGTAGAGAATTAGAACTACTTGCAGCCCACCATCTACTGGGGGAGACAGGCAAGTAGACAGATAGTTAAAAACAATTCCAGAGTCATTCAAGAAATATCCACTGAGCACCTATGATATGCCAAGCACTGTGCTAAATGCTGGGGATACTGTATCAAGCAAAGAAGAAAGTTCCTCATAGAGCTTACATTATAGAGTAAAGAGGCAGTACTTTTATAATATATCAGATAGTGACAAGTTCTATTGGGGGGGCTGGGGGGAGAAAGCAGGGTGAGGGGATAGGGATGGCCTGGGGAATTGGGAAGCTGTTCTATCTCAAGCTGTCAGGGAAAGCCTCATGGGGCCAACCATTTGAGCAGACCCCTGAAGGGAGGGAGAGAGCAAGCCAGACATCAGGGGCCAGTGTGGTCCAGGCGAGAGGACCAGCAAGTGCAAAAGCCCTGAGGTTGGATTGTACCTGGTCTATTCAGAGAACAGCCAGAAGACCAGCGTGGCTGGAATAGGAGGGAGGGAGGCAGGAAAAGGTTAGAGAAATAACAAGAGGCCAAATCATGTTGGGCCTTATGAGCCGTTTTACCCTGAGTAAGATGAGAAGCTAAAGGAATTTTAAGAGAAGGAGTGTTATGATCTGATTTATGTTTTAACACCATAACTGTGAACAGTCTTCAAGGGGCCAGGGCAGACGCCGGGAGACCAGTTAGTAGGCTGTTGCAATAATCCAGGTGAGAGATGCTGCTGGCGTGGACCAGGCTGTTAGCAATGAAGGTGGTGAGACTGGTCAGCTTGTGGATCTGTTTTAAGGCAGAGCTGGCAGGATTTGCTGATGGATTGGATGTGGGGATTGAGATAAAGAGTGAACTCAAGACCTACTCTACGGCTTTTGATGGAAGCAGCTGGAGTAATGGAGTTTGCAGTTACTGAAATGGGAGAAGCTGGAAGAGAAATAGTTTAAATTTTTATTTTATTTTGTTATAATTTGTGTGGGTTAGGGGTAGAACTCAGGATTTTGGTTTTGGACATGATAAGTTTGAAGTGTATTTTAGATGTCCATGTTGAACAGGCAAGTGACTATATGAGCTGGGGTTTCGGGGAGAGATCTGAGATCTGACACAATTTGGGTGTCACCACGAATCCATGGTGTTTCAAGCATGGGATTGCATGCAATCACCTAAGGGGTGGATGCAGACAGAAAAGAGGAGTGGCCCAAGGACTAAGCTCTGGGGATGTTCAACATTTGGAGGGGGAGGAGGTGGAAACAGCAAAGGAAACTGCAAAGGAGCCAAGAGGTTTATGAGGCACAGGGTGCTGGGAGGGCCATGGATACAGAGAAGGGAGAGACCAAATCTGGGGTAGCCAGGGAGGGCTTCACATATTGGAGGGGACATTGCAGCCTGACTTTGAGTGATTAATAAAAAATCCCCCCTCAGACAAGATTAGGAAGAGCATTTTTTCTGGAACAGCACATGCAAAGGTTCAGAGCCCTGCAACCATCAGGGCATAGCAAACTGAGCTCGTGGCCCCCGACCCTCCAAACTTGCTACTTCCCCTCTGTTCCCCAGATCAGCAAATGGAGCCACCTTGGAGTCCTCCCGAACAACTCCCCCTTCCTGGCCTCTGCAGAGCATTCCTACTGCATCCTGAGGATTCTTCCTTCTGTAGGTCTCTAGAAACAGTCCATTCCTGTCCACTCTCACTGCCCCCACCTTGTCCAGGCCACCATTATCATTTGCCTAGACAACGGCCTCCTCTCCCAGCTCCCCACTTCCTTCTCAGTCACCCCATGAGGACCCCAGCAGGTGAGGGGTAGGGGCCAGTCTGCTTCACACACACAGTGGCCTGGGCGAGTTTAAAAGCAGTATAAGGTTCGTGCCAATCCTCTGCTTTGGATGCTTTCAATGGCTTCCCATTAGTCTTAGGGTAAAATTTAAAATATAACAAGGCCCACGAGATCCTGCGTGGTGTGGCTCCCCTCCTGCTCCTCCGTCTCACCCCAGCCTTCTTCCCATCACTCCTGATGTGCCAGCCTCCCTGCTGCCTTTCAGGTTTCTCTGCTTGGCAGCATGCATCCAGCCTCAGGGCCCTTACCCATGCTGTTCCCTCCATGTGACTGTGCTCTCCCTCCCCACACCCACCCTCCAGTCTGAGAAAATATCACTTCCTCAAGGAACCTTCCCATGAACCCCAGATTGGCCCACCTCCCCACCCCCTATTTGATGCTCTTCTTCCTCCTTGTACCTTTCTTTTATAGTCATTATCATACATTTTAATGAAGTCATGAGTTAATAATGATAATAATAGCTAACAGCTATTGAGTACTTCGTGCTCAATAGTAAATGATAGCAAGTATGGTATGTGTTTTACATACATTTTTAGCTATCTAATTACTCACACAACCCTGTAAGGCAGCTACTATTATTATTCTCATTCTACAGAGGAGGAAACCGAGGTCCAGAAGAGGTTATTTTTGCAAGATTACACAGATAGTGAAGAGCTAAGCTGGGATGTGGACCCAGGCAGCTTGGCTCCAGAGCCCACAAGCGTCTGTCTTTTCTGCTTGATGCTAAACTCTGCGAGATGAGAGACCATTCCATCCTACTTACAGTTTCAACCCCTGTATTCCTCAGAGGGCTTAGTAAATGTTTGTTGAATGAATGAATGATTGATTGAATGAATGAATAAATGAATAGGAGTTTGAGCAGTGCAGGGCTCATGATGTGGGAATGCTAGCAAGGAGGCTGGAACGGTAGATAGGATGAGACACAAAGGTCCCCTGAATGGCAGACACATGAGTCGGTACTTTGGCTTGGGGCCATGGGGTCCATGGGGCTTTCTTGGGCAGAGGAGGGCGGAGCTCAAATACATATGTTGGAAAGATCCAGTTGCTGGCTGCTGTGGAGGAGGATGAGAGGTGGGGTCCTTCCCTGCCCAGCAACCAGGCAAGACTGGCACCCGCCCCCTCCCACTTGGCCCTATTAGCATTCTGCATGTGGCTTGGGCTCCACAATTAACACAAAGGTACAGTCATTCATTCTGACTGGCGGACTCGGGGGATCAGCTGATCGGGGACTGGCTGCGCGGGGCTTCTGCTGCGAAGGCATGTCACAGCACAGCGGCCACCGAAATGAAAAGCTATTAATAATGATCCTGGAACTTCACTCCCATCAGCTGTTTGTTTAAAGGTGTTCCGTACTTGGAGCCGCCTGATTTATGTGGGCAATAACGCGCCCTGGTTGGCCCGCACTTTTTAAAGCAGCGCTAATGGGGTGAGACCAAGACCCAGGGAGATGCTGGGGAATAAGGCTTGAAGGCCAGGCCGAGTCAGGCTCAAACCTCGATTCTCCACCCAGCACCATTTTAAAAGGCCCAAAGATGTCAAAAAGGGGAGAGCTAAAAGAGCCAGGGGAGCTGGGTTCAAATTCAGATTGAGCATGTATCTTTCCCTCTCTGTGCCTCAGTTTCCTCATGAGTGCTTTGGGTGAAAGAACACCCGCATTGCAGGGTTGATAGGAGGATCTCATGAGAAGCATATGGTAGATGCTCAATAATGTCTTAGTTTTCTCCTCTTCTCTTTTCCTAATAGAAAAACTGTCCCTGCCACTTGCCCAGTCCTCTCCAGGAAGGAGAAGCATTCAATCTACATAAATGTTTATTGAGGACCTACAATTGTATTTGACATTTAAATTACTGAAGGCCTCACAATAACACTGGGAGAGACAAAGGGTTATGCCCATTTTAGAGATGAGGAAACTGAGGCTCAGGAGAGGAAGAGACATGCCTAATGTCGCTCAGCTCAAAGTTCACTACATTGTGAGTCCGAAATGGGCAGAAATTGTGTTTATGTTATCCACCCTGCACAATGTTTGGCACATAGCAGGAACACAATATGTTTGTAAGATTGAAAACAAAAAGTGTCAGATCCCTGAATCTTTGGCTCAGAGCCCCAGTGCCCTTTCCATCGTTTAATCCCAGTGGTAGACACGGTCAGGAGACCTGGATCCTATCCGCAGTTCTAAGGTAAGTTATTTAAAGGGGACATTGGATCAGATGACTCTAGGGCAGGGTTTCTCAACCCATCTTTGGTTGGATAATTCATTTTTGTGAGGGGCTGTCCTGCACATTTTGAGATGTTTAGCAGCTTCCTTGGCCTCCACCCACTAGATGCCAGTAGCAGCCCCCCAGTTGTGACAAGTAAACTGTCTCCAGACATTGCAAATGTCCCAAGGGTGGCAAAATCATCCCTGGTTGAGAATCACTGCACTAGGGGCTTTCTCCAAATAAGGCACAAATTCTGCACAGCCTAAGTTTACATTATGGTTGGGAGTATGGGGGCGACAAGACTGAAATGCATGACGTGGCCCATGACCCGAGGAGAAAATGTCATATTGACATTTTCACAAAGTCACATTTTTCTGCTTGGCCTGTTAGAGAGCAGTTCTCCTTTGCTGGAGCTAATCACCAGGCAGTTCTGCTAATGATTCTGACCTAGGTCCACAGGCGGGTTGGTCAACAGACATGCAAAGGTAAGCTTCCCAGAATGCACTGCAGCTAAAAATGGGGACCACCAGGTCCCTCTCAGGTTCACAGGTGAAGGAGAACTCTGAAGCTGGGGATGAAGCTAGGGATGAAGACCAGGAGCAATCAGGACTGGGTACAGTGGTCAGGTGGGTGGTACAGCCCAAGCAAAGCTGGGGAGGCAGGAATAAGCACTGGTAGGGAGGGAGTGAAAACATGGCCTGGGCCCATCCCAGAAAGGTAGACATCTTATCCAATAGACCCTTCCTTCCACTTTCCCACTGGTGAAGCCACCCCTTCTGTGCACGAGACACAGTTTCTTTTGTCTCCAAGTCATTCCCTCCAAGCTTCCTTCCCACTGGGACTCATTACACAGGAGCCACCTGGTGGGACAGAAATGGTGTAAGCTTTGGTATCAGGTGCCCCGATTCCACACTAGGACCTACAGCTCTGTGATCTTGGCCATGTCACATGACCAAGGGCAATATTCAAAACATGTAATAAGTGGTCCAGCACAGGCATTGACCAGTCAGAATAGATATCCCCAGAAAAGAGTCAGTAGGGCTGGCTGAACATAGGCCCTGCCTCTGAGTCTCTACCTCCACCTCCTTAAATGGCCTCACGCACATCTACCCCGAGCGGCTGGTGGGTGACATGTAGGTCAAGCACCAGCACAGCAACTTGCATATAGCAGGCATTTGATAAATGTTCATTGGCTTCCCCCAGGGGATCCAGAAGGTGCTGAGGTCTGAATTCCCTGCCGTGGGCCCTGGATCCCAGCAAAGACTTCACTCTTTCCAGATGTTGAGGGAAGTTGTTTAATGAGCTACTTGCTCTGGCCAGGGCTTAGGAGCAGGGAGGCTGAGGGAGACAGTCAGGTAATAAATACATCAAGTTCATCAGCGTTCCTTGAGCTCCTACTATGCAGTGGCCTCAGGCTGAGGCTGTGGGTCCTGGACCCTTGCCCCCAGGGTCCTCCTTCCTTCCCGGGGTCCCAAGAACACTTGACTGTCACCAACCCCAGGAGAACCTGGATCTGTCAGTCCATCCTGGCCCAGCCATCCCCCTCTCGGTGTGTTTAGGCAGCTTGTCATTATGAAATCCATTTTCTTATCTCCTACCATATCAATTTTTCTAATTCTTACTTAACGAGCTCCCCTGAAAATAAGAAAATCATTGGAACAATTTCCTTAAGTGTGAAAGATTAGTCTGAAATCGGCATTAGGGGGACTAATTACCTTCATTCTCCCACCTTTCCGACAGCCGTTTGTTAGCTGCAAGGACTCATTCATCTGCTGCTCAGGGAAGTCAATCAACATTTGGCTGTGGTGGGATCCTCCAGGCCTGCTTTGGCTAACAGGGTGCGGGTGCGGGTGCATGTGTGTGAATGTATGTGTAAGAGAGACAGAGAGAGAGAAATGGGGGAGGGCAGCAGACAAAAGTAGAATGTCCCATGACTCAGTGTGAAGATGCTCCTTGGGTCTCTGTTGGGGGTGGGGGGATCCAGTTCAGAATCAGAGGTGTGTGGGAACCTGGCGAGGTGTGGGCATGAGCCAGCAGCATGTGGTCAGACAAGTACCTAGAGACCTGGATTCCCTGCCACTGAATCACTGACTCACTGACTCACTGAATGACTGTGGGAAAGCCCCTTCGTTTCTCTGGGTCTCAATTTCCTCATCTGTAAAATGAGGGTAATTTTTTGGAGCTATAATTATAGCAATGTCCAGTTTCCATGAGGGCAGGCACTGCACAATGACTCCACCCCCTCTTAATCCTCACAATAGCCCCAGGGGTAGCTATTGTCATTAGCACAGTGTACAGATGAGAAAGTGGAGGACCTGGGGCTTAGGGACTGTGCCCCAGGTCACACAGATAGTGAGATCAGAGCTGGAACTAGAACCTAAGTCTGTCTGATTCTAGAGCTCATGCCCTGTCCACTCTATCCAAACTCCAGAGTCGCACTTGCAGGTCACTTGGAGTCTGAAGGTGTGGACTCCAACCCCAACTCAAGCTCATACCAGTTGTGTGACCAGAGGTACATCCAGGCATCTCTCTGAGCCTCAGTTTTCTCCTCTGTAAAATGGAGACAGTTACGCCTCCTGCCATAGCTGGATAAAGTGGGGACCACCTGCTGTATTGTATTCTGTAAAATGAAACATGCCGTGCCATGGAAAGTAAAGGAAGACAATAGAGAAGTTCATATAGTGGAGGAGGACCCAGAAAGGGGCAAAGACTTGCACAAGAGCATGCACAGAGTCTGCGGAAGCCCAGGAACAAGAACCCAGGTCTCTGGACTCCCAGCTCCCCTAATGCTGGCAAGCCACCCCCACTTCTTTTGCCAGCATTGAGAGGGCCTCCTTCCTAAGCAAGGCTCTGAGAAGCAGGAAGGCTTGTGACTAGGGAGCAAGTTGACAAGTGGTGACACCCAGACCTAGGCAGGGATTAGTGGCTCCAGCATCCAGCCCTGCACCTGTTGTGGGGGAAGGGAAATCACCTACTCATGCATCCCTCCCCCACCCTCTCCCTGGGAGAACTCACTGGGGGAGACGGATAAGCTCTGCGAAGACTACAGGAACATCTTCCATTTTCCATTTAACCACCCGATATTGAATTATAAATAATTCATACACCTGCCAAACATTTGATTAAAAGAACCCAATTCGCACTGCATTTGTCAAGGGGTAAGAATTGCATTTGGTGTTTTTATTTTAATCTGTCCTTTAACTCTTTTACGAATATTTATTTATACTTGGCTGTCAGGCTTTATTCTATTTGCCCTGATTTTATTCTGGCTGTAGCTAGCATTTTTTCCTTTCCCTTTTTATTTTGTCACTTCTGCTTCGTAGTCATGCATTTGAGAGCCCAGAGGTAATAAATAAGGACGCGAGACTCCTTCCTGCTCTCTGATACACTCCTACCCTACTCCCATCCCCGCCCACTGTTTATAGACCCTTCTCTCCCCTGCACGGCTCCCCACCCCCCAGGCTAATCTGTTCCTGGAATCTAACCTGCAAAGTCCAGAGTATTTGGGGCATATCCTGTCTCTTGACCTTTGTCTGTGTTGTCCCAATGCCATTCTCCTTCCTCTTTGCCAAGCACAGAGTAGTCACTCAATAATTATTTTTTAAATGAATAAATAAAGCAACATCATTAAACTCATCAGTATCGATGTCTTTGGGAACAAAAAGGAAGGTATTGATATTCATTAAGTCTAGTGATAGCAGGAAGCTGTCATGTGGACCTTACGGCTAGAAAAGGTCCTAAACCCAAGCTCTGCCACTTACCAGCTGTGTGGATTTGGGGAAGACACTTTAATTCCCTAGGTCTGCATTCCCTCATCTGTAAAAGGAATATGTAATAACAGCACACTCGCCAGAGATTGGTGTAAGAATGCATGTGCCCAGCACATAGTAAGCATTAAGAAATGGTAGCTGCTATTTTTATGATAAACTATAACCTTCCTCTCTCACCCTGTCTATAGTCTACCTGCCCGTCCTGTTCTTCCTTGAATCTGAAGTTTGGGGTGTGTGTGATATTATCCTTAGTGCCAGCTGGAGGTCGACATATGTGTCTGTGACAAACAAGAAAAAGAAAAGCTGACCATTCCCCCTTGCTGGCTACCTGACTTGAAATCATGTGCTCTGTGTTATTGGAGGGTTTACATGGGTCAGTTTGTGAGTTGACATAAAAACTTGTATCTGCCGAGTGATTCAGGTGAGCTGGGAATTTACATGAGAACTGAGTCAATGCTCCCTGAATACAAAGGCGCACTATGCTGTATGCCCAAGAAAGGCTGTGACAAGCACAAGAGAGTATGAGGGTAGGCGTATGCAATTTTTTTAGTTTACAAAACACATTCTCACATACATCACGTGTTTCTCTCAATCTCCTATAAAATTCTAGCATCTTTCAAAATCCAGTCCTGTCACCCCACCCTTCCCTGGCCTCCTCCAGTCCCTCAGGTACCTCACAGGATAAGAAGGGATCTCCGAGCTCCATCTGTCACCTGAATTGTTCTCCACAGCCTCCTCACAGGTCACCCTGTCTCCAGGAATGCCCCTTCCGAAGCCACACTCCACACAGCATGTTTTTTCTAAAACCTATCAAACCATGTCACTTCCTTGATTGATTAAACCTTCAATGACTCCCTGCTGCCCTCAGGGTAAAGTTCAAGATGGCCCCAGCGATCTGACTCCAGCAATCAGTTGGGATTGGGAGGACCCTTGCTTGTGAGGGGATCTGCCACCCAGTTAGATTGTGGTGACTTTTCCTGTTGTCATTGATAATTTAACCACACAAATTTCCAGAAGCCAAGTCACAGACTTCCCTGAGCACCTACTTTATGTCATCACAGTGACTGGCGCAGGGTTCAGGAGTGAGTCAGACACTGCCAAGGGCTATCCAGGCACCTGCTTAGAGTTGGGAAAGCTGTTATAAGAGGAAAAGAGAGCAGGAACCAATACTCATCGAGCATATTCTGTGTACACTTTGCCCACAGCAGCCTGCAAACTAGGAGTTATTAGGTCATCTGCTGATAAGTGACAGAGCTGGGATTCAAATCCAGATTTCTGAGTTCAATATCCAAAGTCTATCCTTAGCACCATGCTGCCTCCTAGAAAATAGTGGGCGGAGGTCTCAGGAGAGAGGGCAGTCCCTGGACCATATGGCTGAGGTCTTTGGGGCCAGCTGCAGAACTCCTGCCTGGAGACTGCAGGTGCCCCTGAGAAGGAGTTCAGAGGACGGTGCCCCCACCGTCACTATCCACTGACAACACTGGCCCCTAGACCGTTCAAGAGACATTTTTCATGCCCAAGCCTGAAGCAGTAGAAAGAGAGGCCCAGGCTATGGAAACAGACAGCCCCAGGTTTGAATCCCAGCTGGTCCCCGTGACATGTGGGTGACCTGGAGAAATCATTTCACCTCTCTGCACCCCAGTTTCCTCCTCAATAGGACAGAAATTATGATCCATCCTCAAAATCTCATTGAGAGAACAGAGTAAGGTTTTGGTTAACAAATGCTCTGTCAACTAGAAAATAAACTATGCATTCTGTATGCACATGTAATTTGATCCTCCAAACAATCTAGTGAAATAGGTGGGTCAGGAATTTTTTTAAGTTGCTCATTTCTTTTGAAAAATTAATTTTAATTTTATAAGAAATACATGAATTTATTCCCTTAGAAACCGGGACACCGTGGATGGCGCTCAAGTCCCTTCCCTAGCACCTCCAATCCGGTCTCCTTCCCACTTCCTGCAAACTAACTCCTGTAAGGAGTTTCACATGTATCGCTGCATACCATTTTATACTTTAGCATACATTATATGTACCCACAGAAAATAAGTAGCATTGTTTTGTATTTTTTTTAAATGTAAATGGATTCGTACTGGATGTGTCACTCTGAAATTTGCTTTTTTCTCTCCAAAAATGTTTTTGAAAGCTATCACTGTTGATATATATAGTTCTGGTTCAATCCATTTAAGGGGCTGTATTCCATCTTATGAATATACTCCATTTATTTGTCCTCTCCCTTACCAATAAACACATAGAATGTTTTCCCTTTTTCCCTTACCAGCAGTGCTGCGGTGACTGTCTACGTGCACATCTCCTGCACACATGCCGAGATTTCTCTAGCACAGACTCCTGAGTCATGACTTTTATACAGTTTCAGTTTTAATAGACCAGGGTGGGGCTTATTGATAATGATAATAGTCATCATATAGCAAGCTTTTGCTGTGTTCTAGGAGCGTCAAGTGCATTATCTCATTTAACCCACACAGTGAAACCACGTGGGAGCAATGATTTTCTCCAGTTTTCAGATGAGAATGCTGAGTGAGGCCCAGAGAGATGCAGAATTTGCTTAAAGCCACGTAGGTAGGTTGGGCAGAGTCTGAACCAGAGCTTGGCATTCCTGAGCCCAGCCCAGCCCCCTGCCCCAGCAGTGGTCTCTCCCTCCGCTCATAAGGGTTTAGGGCAAGAATCTGGAAAAACTGACTGGGCTGTTCTGGACCCAAAGTCAGAATTCTGAAAATTCCAAGTGGCAGGTCTCTTCTGGTAGCATGAAACGTGTCTTTTGAGGTCATCTCTGGGCCAAGAGACTCATCTTGTCAGCTGGGAGGACCACCTCACCCCTCGTAAATTTTCCTTAATCCAGACGTTGAAGACTGGGCTGGCAGAGGCAGGACCGGAAGGCCATTGAACCATGAAATCCTACTGTCCTGGAGCTGGACAAACCTTTGAGGAGACACCGAGACCCAGGGACAGGGGTGCGGAGGAGTTGCTGGAGGCCACACAGCAAGCCAGAGGATGAGCAGGTTCAGGAGCTGCCTGTGCCCAGTGGCCTGAACAGTTGAGTGAAGGGCCTGGAAGCTGCAGTGGGGGTTAGTGGCCAACATGAGAAGCAAAGCCAAGCATTGTCCTCGAAGGCCACTACCAAACAGGAAGGAGCTGGAGGGGTGGTCCGACGGGGAGCACCCAGGAGCCCAGGGAGCAAGGACTGCCTTCTGTTCCCAGCTCCCTAGATCCCCCACCCTCTGATTCTGCCTTTGGCTCCTTCTCATCACCTGTCATCACAGAGGAGCCCTCCTTCCTCTGGTCTCAGCCAACGCTGCTCCCTGCCACCCTCTGCCCTCAGTCTTCAGCACCTGCACCCTCCCAGCAGCACAGAGAGCTCTCGACTCTCCCTCCCTCAGCCCTCCATTCCTCTCCAGCTACCGCCCCCTCCCGCCTCCCCTTAGAAGCCCAACTGATCAAGTTGTCTCCGTTCCACTCTCTCCCACTCACTGCTCAGCCCACTCCAATCTGGCGTCCACCCCCTCCCCATTACAACTGTCACAAGGTCACCGTTGGCCTCCCTGGTGCTCTTCCCAACGACACCTCTGTCCTCACTATGGATCCTGTCACCCCTCACCATGCTTGGCCCCTTATCAACAGGGGACATGGGGGACTTACCCTCCTCCAAATGCTCTCTTCTCCCACTTCTGCCACCCACTCTCTCCTGGCTTCCCTTCTATGTCTCCAACCACTCTTTCTTAGTCACCTTCGTCATCTCCACCTCCCTCTTAATTTTTCTAAAAACATTTATTAGTTTTAAAAATGCAAAGAAGTACAGAGAGAAAAACAAAGTGACTTTAAGTCTCATCATCCAGTTATTCCCCCACTGATATCTAGAAAAATAGCTGTGACATTTTTCTGTACATGTGCGGGTACACACTCTGTATACAGAAAGGACAAAGAAAACAACGAGGGCACCCTCCCCCATCTGGCCAGCTGCTCTCCAGATGTAAACCCTGTTAACAATTCCTCATAATGCCTTCTAGAAAGATGTTTTGCTCATACACCAGCACATACAAGGGTACTTCGAAAAGTTCATGGAAAAATAAAATTAAAAGATCATACAATCTTTCTGTGAACTTTTTGAAAACTCCTCATTTGTTTTGCTACTATTTTTTTTTATTTACCCCAAAGGGATCATTTTAGCACTGTTTGGTACTTCTGCCACCCTTTAAATCTGGGGTTGACCTGGGCCTTTTCTTACTCATGCTTGTCTCAAGCCATCTCAGCCACTGTAGGGTGGTGTCTTTGTGGGGATAATGTCCAAATCACTTGTTAGTGGCTTTAATTTCTTCTTGGATTCCAGACCCACATACTCAACTGCCCATTTGGCATCTCCACTTGGGTGGCCCCCAGAACCTCACACTTTTTGTGGATCTAGCATCTTCCCTGGAAAAAAATGGCACTTCCTCTCATTTCCCCTGGCCCCACCTGCCCTCTTGTCCCCAAATAACTCTACCACTCACCCAAAGAGCAATGTGGGAGTCACCCCTGAAAGCCTGACATGGTCGTCAGACTCTGTCTGAGGCCTGGATACACCCTCATGGCCACAGAGCCTCCCGTGTTTCATTTTCCTCATCTGTAAAGCAGAGATGACAACAGCTCCTCATTCACGGTGTTGTTGCCATTGTGTGGGCTAAAGGAGACAGTGCCTGTGAGGTGCTCGGAGCAGCCTTCCCTGGCACACAGTATCTGCTCAATAAATGCTGGCTGTGGTTATTATTGTTATCCATGATCCCTCCCTTTTCCAACCACCTCTATCCAATCAATCACTCGGAATCACAGTCAATTCTTCCAGCTGGACTGGCTTAACAACCTCGTACTCAGCCTCCCCAAGTCAATTCCAGCCCCTCCCCTCTGTTCTGCTCTTGACAGCTGGAGTGATTCTTTAAAAAGTAAATCTAATCACTGTCACTGCCCTGTTTAAACCCTTCAGAGATCACCAACACGACTAAAGTCCAGGGTCTCTCCAGTGGCTTAAGGCACTGCAGAGGTTCAGCTGGAGTGTCCCAGGTGTGTGTGGCCACCACTGTCTTTTCTGATTGGTCGGTGCCCTGCTGGGCTGACTGTTTCCTATTTTCCAAGGTCCTCTGCAGTCTGGCATCAGTCACCTCATCATCTACACCTGTCCCCTGCCCCCCTTCCAGTTCATGTTTCAGCTAGAACAAACATCATACATTTCCCCAAATAAGACGATGTACTTTCTCTCTGACCTCTGGGCCTTCACACATGGTGTTCCCTGGGCCTCAGTCCTCTCTTCTCCCCTCTCTCCACCTGCCCAACTCCTACTTACCCAGGAGGTCACACTCCAAGAACACCATCCCTCAGCATATTCCCAGAGCAGCCTTTTGTAAAGTGTATCCCCCTTGTGATTTCTTGGTGAGGGGCCTTGGGGGTTTTCCTCCATTACTGGTTTAAAGTATTTTCTTGCCTACAGTCTCTCTACCACTAAAATGCAAGCCACCTAGGGGTGAGAGACTTGTTTGGCCAACACACTGCTGTGTGCTCAGCTCCCGGCACAGAGAGGGTATTCAGACGACGTTTGTTGAATCACTTATTAATTCATCCACTCAACAAATATTTGCTGAGCACCTTTCAGTGCCAGGTACTATTCTATGCCCCAAGGGTACACCAGTGAATCAAACCAATGAGAATTCCTATCCCAGTGAAACATACGTGCTAATGAGGAGAGAGGAAGACCAACAGCGAGCATAATAAATAAGTAAATTGTATAATATGTTAGAAGGTGATAAGTGCTATGAAAAATGAGGAGAGAAACAGGGGTTGGCAGAGCCTTGGGGAGGGGCTGCAGCTTTAGATGGAGTGATCAGGTTACCTTTCACTGAAAAGGTGACATTTGGACAAAGATTTTTCTTTCTTTTTTTTCCCCTAAGTAATGGACTTCATTTTTATAGAAGCTTTTTGGACAAAGATATTTAAATGGCAGGGAGGGAGGCCTGCAGATATTGGGAGAAGGCATGCAGGCAGAGGGAACAGCCAGTGCCCAGGCTGTCAGGTGGGAGCACGTGTTGAAGGAAACCACGGAAGGCCAGCGGGGCTGGAGCTGAGTGAGGGACCAGAAGAGAAGGAGGAGCCGAGGTCAGAGGGGTCACAGGGGCAGATCATGTGGGGCCTTGTAGAAACTCTGGCTTTTATTCTGACGGAAATGGAGACCAATTTTTGACAGCTTTATAGAGGAATAATTTATATATTATAAAATTCACCCATTGTAAGCATTACAGTTGAATGACTTTTAGTAAATTATGGAGTTGTGCTACTACTACCACCAACCAGTTTTAGAACATTTATTTTTACCCCAAAAAGATCCTTCATGACCATCTGCAGTCTATCCCCATTCCCACACCAGCCCCAGACAACCACTAATCTGCTTTCTGTCTCTGGAGATTTGCCTTTTCTGGACATTTCATATAAGCAACATTATACAATACGTGATTTGTTTTGTTTTGCTTGCATCTGGCTTCTTTCATTGAGCATAATGTCTTTGAGGTGCAGCCATGTTATAGTATGTATCAGCAGTTTATTCCTTTTTACTGCTTAATAGTATTCCTTTGTGTGGATAGACCACATTTATTTATCCACTCACCAGCTGAGAGGCTTTTGGATTGTTTCCACTTTTTGACTCTGTTGAATCATGCTCCTATGAACATTTGTGTCTAAGTCTTTGTAGGACATATGTTTTCATTTCTCTTGGGTAGTGGAATTGCTGGATCATATGGTAAATTTATTTTCAACTTTTTAAGAAACTACCAAACTGTTTTCCAAATGGGTTGCCAAGTAGACAATAGTATAGTGGAGTGAGGATGGAAGCTGAGAGACCACTCATTTCATTAACATAATTAATTAAATAAACCCACTGGGTTCAAAGAGAAAGGAGTTAGGACTGTCAATGGTAATCTGGGCACTTGATGCTCAAGTTGGCTCCAAAGACCTTTGGTCCTCAGCCTAGGCCCAGGAACCCCTGGCTGCAAACCCAGTCTTCCCAACCCCAGCAAGGAGCAGGGAGGGCTGTCTCACCCCCACCCCTCCCTCCACATGGCCCAATCACCAGACAGCTTCCACGCAGCCAAAGCGTGAAAATCCCCAGTTTGGAGAAGAATCATCATCAGGCATGACCGTTGGAAGCTGCGGAGCCCTCTCCCCCCAGGGAGATGACAAAATTTTCTTTGCAATTGAAATTCCTTTGAAACTGGGACCAAGGAAAATGCAGAGGAGAAAGCTTTTTAAACTAAGGGAAGTACTCTTCTGTAGCAATTACCATGTGTGCATTTCAACAAAAGCTGTTTCCTCCTCCTTCCTCCCAGTGGCTGCAGGGAACTGCCCCTGCCTGGGCTCTGCTTCTACATTCACACTGGTTCCTGGAGCCTCCCTTGGCTCCTTTCCCTGGCTGGTCCCTGCTTCTCTGCCCACTCTTAGCTCTTAGATTCCCCGTACCTTTCAGCCTTCAGTTCAGGCCTTTACTTGCAACATTCACTTCCTGTATGTCCTCCTTTCCCAGCCCAGTGGCTCATCTGCCAAGATGCAGTTCCATCCTTGTGCTCACTCTGGTCCTGTCCACTAACCCCTGCCGTTGTCCCTCCCCATCCTTCATGGATCTTTTCCCTCCTCTGAGCTCACAGCCCTGCCTCTCTGCACAGCTCACCAAGCTCTGACCACAGCACTCTATCAGTATCTTGGTGTCTAGTGTGACATGTGATGTAAATATGATGTCCAATACATTAGAAAGGGAAGGGATATTGGAGACCTGGGTTCACTTCATTCAATCAACAAACATTTATTGAGCCTTTATGATGTGCCATGCCCTGAGCTAGGGATTAGCCATTTTTGTGTTTAGAAACAAGAGGCTAGGTTTTTTGGATCAACCCTTCAGCTAAAACGAGCTAAGAATGCTGGATAAAATATAAAAAGCATCTTATTAAGGCATCAAAGAGCTGACAAGTAAGCTTTTTGTAAGGAATTACCAGGAATTATTAGGTCAAAACTGAAGGGAAAACAGAAACCCAGAGAACTTAGAAAGCATAGAAACTGCTTCTGTCCTCAGGGCATTTGCTGATCCCAGAACATTTGAATTTGTTTTTTGATGATCTCACAGCATAAGGGGAATTGAAATCAAAGTTCATAGCATGAGCAAGGTGGTAAATCAAACGGGAAACCCTCATCAAAATAAACTGGGACTCCAAAGGGCTTCACCCTTGGGGTAAGGGTGAACTAGAGATAACCCAGCTCTAAATTATGGATTGGAAGACTCATCCACACAACGTGGGTTTGCCAGGGAAGCTCAAGCTTTGAATGTTATTTAACATAATTCTAGAAAGGTAGCACCCACAGCCAAATGCAAAAGCTTTTTAGAAGAAGATACCTTTTCAAGGATAATGGTCAACACTCAGTTGAAGACACCTAGATACACCGGGAAATAATGTCTGATGCACTAAGCACTAGAGGTACAATGTGAGCAAGAAAATGACATCCCTTGCCACTCCATCAGGGAGCACAGACATCAACACTCTCATCAAGGACAATAACAACCTCTGCATCGCCTAGTGGAGTCACTTCTCTGTCCTCAGTTTACTTTGCCCCTTGGCAGCTTTCAGCATGCTGACCCCTAGTTCCACTCTTGGTTTCCATGACACCACAGTCTCTTGGGTGGCCTCCAACCTCCTTACAGCTTCATCTCAGCCCCAGTGCTTCCTTCTCCTCCTCTAGTTCATCTCTGATGCTGGAGTGCCCTTGGGATCCTTCATTTCCTCAGCATTAGCTATCATCTACATGCTGATGAATCTCAGATCTGTATCTCCAGCCTGGACCTCTGCTTGGAGTTCCACACCGTTCCCTCCATCTGCCAGCTGCACATCTCCTCGTGCATACCTCAGGAACATCTCAAACATAACACACTCAAAAAGGAACTCTTGCTTCCTTCTCTGTCTTTTCCTCCCCTAATTTGCTCCATCATGGTAAGTCCCCCCCCACCACCACCATCCAGTGTTAAGCCAAAAACCCAAGTCATCCTGAATCCCTGGTTTGAAGTAAGGTAGAGATGAAGATGGGCAAAGTGGTTCATTTAGAGAGTTATTTTGGAGGTAAAGTGGACCAGACTTAACAGATTGCCCTTTGGGAGTGCAGGCATGAGAGCTATCAAGCGTGACTTTCAGCCCCCTGGCTCGGACCACTTGACAGATATGTGTGCCATTCATTAAGATAGGAAACCCTGGAGAAGAGAAAGAGAAACATATTTGAAAGAAAGAGGAACATATATTTGGCTTTTGACGTGTTGAGTTTGTGGTTTCTTAGAGGCATCTAAGTGGAGGTATGAGAGGGCAGTTATATATTTATCTTTGGACTGCAGAGGAGAGGTTAGAACAGGGGATATTGAGTTTGGGGGTCATCATAGTATTGATGGTAATTGAAGCCATGGGCATGAATGAGATTGCCTGGGACAGTGAGGAGTTTGAAGGTGGGATAGAAGAGGATACCCCTGCAAAGAAGATACAGAAGGCATTATTAGAGAGGTAGGAAGGAACCCAGTTGTTAGCCAAATTCTGCTGAGAGTAAAATGAAGACTGGAAAATATCCATTGGACTTAGCAACATGGTGGTCATTGGTGACCTTCATGAGCCATCTCGGTGCACGTTGGGAATGAAAGCCAGATGACAGTGGGTTGAGATGGGAGTGGGCAATGAGAAAAAAGGATAGTATGATCAGTCTTCTGAGAAGATTTGCTATTAAGGGAAGGGGTTGGGGGTATAGGGAGGTGTGTGCTTGGTTTTTGTTTTATAAAGATAGAATCCACCTGAGCATGTTAAATGCTAATGTCCAAGGAGCCGTTAGAGAGGGATGAAGATAAGGCAGGAGATAAGGTAGTATATAAAGTTTCCTGGGTTCCAGGAAGGTGTGGGTGGACTCAGACAAGAAGAGGGACATTTCCTCTGCTGTAAAGAGGAAGAACACTCATAGAGGATGGACACAGATGTGTTGCCTTATCTGCAAAATGGGATAACAATAGTGCCTACCTGGGAAGGCCATAGTGGGGATTTGAGGAATGGATGTCTATAATGAGCTCGGTCCCCGGGTCATCACAGCAGGCAGTAAAAGCTCCACAGACAGTGGCTGCTATCTTTATCTTTTGCTCTCATGACTGGTCCCCTCTCACTTGTGGATAATAATCGTCAAACCTCACCTGGTTACAGCATTTGACTCTTTCCAGAGAATTACTTTTATATTCATCATCTACTCGAGCTTCATAGTAAACCTGGAAGAATTTATTTTTCCCGTTTTACAAAAGAGAACACGAAGGCTCAGAGAGGGGAAGTAACCTGTCTGAGGCCACACAGCTGGTAGCAGCAAAGCTGGGAGTTCAGCCCAGGTCGGACTCCCGGATCAACTCCCCCAGCCCAGCTCCTGCCTACTCTGTGAAGATGAGCACAGATCGAGGGTCTCGCCACACCCTTAGGCAGCCCCTACAGATGCCCTGTAGGTGAGTCCTGTTTTCTTCAATGCTTGCACTGTCTCCTGGAGAAAGAAATGAAGAATCCATGAGTAGGCTCCACAGCTTTCATCTCAGGAAGGAGAGGATTAAGGTTTGAATGAGGCGCCAGTCTCCGCATGCTTTCTTGTTCCAGCCTGAGACGGGAGATTAGGGAAGAGGATGCCTTATCCACCAGCTCCATCGCTTGTCAGGAGAAGGAATAAAGTAAAACCCCCTCAGGCCTGGCATCAGTGCTGCCTATCTGTCACCCCAGACAGGGCCCTGCTTACAGTCTGGGGGGCGATTCGGCCAAACTGGATCGCAGCCTGCAGCCCCACAGTCTCCACCTGGGCACTGTTGAGAAATATTCTCTCTGTGTGTTCTTCCCCATCTGCTCCAGGCACAACCATGTCATAAAGAGTGTTCTCACTTCCACGTTGAGACCCAATCCCTTAGCAAGGGACTCAGCCTGGCTGCGTCTCCGCTTTCCACCCCATACCCCGAGGCGCTCTGAATATTTCTTCCTCGGAGACTTCGCTGAAGCTGTTCCCCCTGCCAGGAATTCCCTTCCCCTTTGCTCTGTCTGGTGGACCCCTACTCATCCTTCCAGGATCAGTTCAAACATCACCTGCTGTGGGAAGCCTACTTTCAATAAAAGCAAGCCTTTATTGGGTACCTACTACATGCTGGTGCCTGAGTTAGGCTTGGGGGTGTAGAGATGAATCAGACCCTGTCCCCTGCCTCTGGAGTTCCAGGGTTGCAATCCAGTAGGAAGAAGCCACATGTTGCTGAGGACATGGATGGGCAACTGCAGAGGAAGTGGAAAGTGACAATCCCTAGTGCGCAGGCTCAGGGCAGGGGGAGTGCTGACCTCAGGCCTCAGGCCTGAGAATGCAAGTGACAGGCCAGTTTTCCCAACAAAGTGGCCATCCTTACCTCTCCCTGGCATGTTGGCTCCTCTTTACATCTTCTGTCTGCGTGACTGTCCACAAACAGGCCATGTGGAGTAGAGAGAGGAGGGAGGGAGCCTCTGATTAGGAGCGTGGCTCTGACGTCAGACTACCTGTGAGAGCTTGTGCAAGTCACCTGACCTCTCTGGGCTTTATCTCCACAGCAAAATGGCAATAAAAAATAGAGCCCGCCTCATGGATTGTGTGAGAATTGAGTGGATCACACACGTGAGATACTTAGAACAGTGGTATCCAGCACTCAGTGAACGTTAGTTATTCTTATTACTATGTATTAAGTAATTGACAGAAGATTTGGGACCCATTGTCAACTCATTCCGTGCACTAGGGAAATTCATCTCCTCTCTGGTCCTGTCTTCATCCAGAGAATGAGGAAAGTAGTGGATGTTCTGGGATGGGAACAAAGGGAGGGTGGAAACTGTAAAGGATGGAGAATGGTATCTATCAGAAAAGATCCAGAAGCAGAGCTGGGCCCTGAGCCTGGAGGAGACCCCCAGGCAGCCTACAGAGTTGGTAAAAGATGAATTCGCAGAAGGAGTTAGCAGCAGATCGTGGAGGGCTTTAAATGCCAAAACAATGCTTCTGAGGGGTGACAGGGCTTGATCAATTATTTGGCAATGGTGTCTAATCATTAGAAAGATAATGGGCCCTCTGGAGGGGAGTGATCTCTCCATCATCAGAGAAATGTGAGCAAGTGCTGAGATCTAAGAGAGAATTCAGACATCAAGGGTATGGGTCAAGGCCTAAAACTCTCCAAAAGTAGCTGGGGAAGAGACAGTGTGCCTAAGTGCTGGGCACCCCGGCCCTGGAGCCAACCGCTTCCTTGGTGTGTGCCTTTGGCAGTTGACCTCATGCCCCTCGGCCCCAGTTTGCCCATCTATAAAATGGGGGTAATGACAGTGTCTGCCCCATAGTTATTGTGAGAATTAGATGTGGGAGCATCAAAGTGCTCATTATTGCCGGGTTACGTTCTCTCTCTGCCTCGGCTTCTGGAAGCCCATTCTGCCGTCTTCTGCCATCTCCGGCCTCCCCTCTCTCCTGTCCTAGGAGGAAGCAGCCGGAGTCCGGAGCTGCTGAGGCTCCTGCCCGAAGCCTCCCTAAGGAGCTCGCCATGGTTACCAGCTGCCTGCAAGGAGAGACCATAAATCCTGAGCTGGGTGGTGGGAGGGAGGGAACCCGTGTGGGGAGGCGGAAAGAGGGACAGCTAAGTGGAATTGAATCTTGTTTAAGGAGGAGGCCCACGCCTCCCCGGGCCTGTAATTTACTGCGAGGTTGACAAGATGAAAGCGGAATTTTCAGTGGCATAATCGCTGGGACCTCGGGGAGCCGCAGGAGATGAGCCACGAGGCAGGCAGCAGCAGCCAGGTTTTAAGCGAGATCTGGGGCGCTGATCCCGCTGTGATCACAGCGGGCAGCAGACTCAAAAGCTGGGCCAGGGCCTGGCTGGCTAAGCCAGGGCTCAGGCCACGTCTTGCCTGCTGTCATCTCCAGAGCTGAGGTCGGGCCCTGAGTTTTCAGCACATTTTATGTAGTAGCACATACCACCCAGGACAGCTGTGGCCATGGGAGCTGCCCTTAGCCACAGTGAGCTGTCTCACGCAGATCATGTCCCTGGGGGTTGGACGATCCACATCCCATGGCTGGTAGATGCATGGATTTAAAGGCCTTGCTCATTGCCTCAACTTGGAACATCCCAGCTCCAGAGTTCTCCATGGGACCAGTGAGGTCCCTGCTGACACAGCACTGCAGTTCTGCACCACGTGGTCCTGCTTCCCTCTCCCCTGCCACGGTGTTCCCCAGAGCCCTCTCCAATAACCTCCCGCAGGCAAAGCTCTGCCTTAGAGCCCTTTTCCAGGGAGCCGGACGTAAGGTCTCTCATCACCAGGAGGTTTATTTTAAAGCAGTTTGTGTGTAGTGTTGAAGTATAATAGTGGAAACTTCTTTTACAGATGGGGAGACTGAGGCCCAGAGAGGTTAAGAAACTCATGTAAGATCACACATGATGTTAAGGGCAGAAGCTGGGATTACAGCAGACTCCTGATCCAATAGTCCAGCTCCTCCATTTTATAGATAGGAAGACTGAGGCCCAGAGAGATGGGGGATGCAATTCAGGTGCAGGGCAGGGTCAGGTAGTGGAGGCAGTGTTCTGGGGCGAAAGCTCACAGCTTTGGTGTTGGACCCTAGCTATGTGGTCTTGAGCAAGCCACTCCCTTTTCAGTGCTTCTCCTTTTTCGTCAGTAACTGGAGGGACTAAAGCCCATCTCAGGAAGGATGGTGTGAAGATTGCCACAAGTAATAATAGTTAGTGCTTACACTGGCTGTGTGTGGGGATGAGCCTTCCACACACACTTGTTGAATCACTATGAAGTGGAACACTTGGTTTGGGGTCATGCACACAGTGGGTGCATAATGCTTGCTCTCTGTTACATCACTTCCTGACCACCTGCTCCAGGGGCTCTCGGGTCAGCATCAGACTCTGCCAGGGAGCTATCCCAGACGGAAGACAGGCTCCGGAGTGACTTTCCTAGTTCAAGTCCTGCCTTCCCCACTTCCTGGCTGTAACCTGGGACAAGTGACTTCACCTCTCTGCACCCCATTTCTTCATCTGTAAAACAGTGATTATAGTAAAATAAATTGTGGCACAGATTAAACAACAGATTAATGCATGTAAAGTGCTTAGCACAGTGATCAATAAGTATAGCCTCTTATTTTTAGCTCATGAACTACACAAGTTTCTGGCACACAGAAAGCACCCTGTAGATGTTGTTTATCAGTACTATTATCATCATTACTAAATCAGATGCTCCAGGGGCCTGAGTATATGCATTTTGAACAAGCACCTGCCCCCCACCTGCTCCTTGTTATGCCACCAGTATGACCCTGGTCCTCTGATGAGCCCTGGGAACCACAGTTTGACCTTTCATTGTACAGAAGCCCAGAGAGGGCAGGGACTTGCCCAAGGTCACCCAGCATAATAGGATCAAAGACAAGTTCCAACCTAGTCCACTTGTCTTCCAGCCTAGAGAGCTTTCTCTGTACAGCAAAGGGACAGATTTCTTAATGTCATCTGCTCACATTGCAATAAAAATTAACTACCCCGAATAGGTGCACCATCAATGCAGCTCCAAGACAGAGAAGGTACTAAGGGTGATTGGAATGAAATGTGTCACATGTGCTCCTGCAGTATCCAAGCAGGCCTTCTAATGGCTCCTAGGGGGGGTCTCCCCATCAGCCTGCAGGTCTCCTCTGCCTTGGCCTGGGTAAGACCACAATGCTACTAGGCACGGGGTCAGTCTCCATGAGACTTTGAGTGAGCAGAGCTGAGGTTGGGGCTTGGCTTCTGCCTGGCCCAGGTTCCAGTCCCACCCTCCCCACTTAGCTGTGCATCCCAAAGACAGCTGTAGGGCCACTGGGGGCCACCTCAATTCTCATGCCAGCTCAGAGGGTAGTGCTTTACAATTTGGGTGAAAGTGGAAGGCAAGGCAGGATGCTCAGGGCAAAGGATCCTCCTGGGCCACACCCCCAATCTCTGCTCCCAGGGATCTTCTGCAAAAGACAAACTTTAGTACGCTCAGGCCCAAGTGGGAGCCTCCCTCTGGCTGGAGCCAATATTCCAGGAGCTGGGGAGGGGAGGGAGAGATCCACAGGGGGCATCCAGGACCCTGGTAGGATGTAAGAGCTGGGATCAAGTATATGTGTGATGTGAGTATGTGCTTGGCTTCCAGATGTAGCAGCAGAGCATTGGGGAACAGCCAGCCAGCAGGTGGAGCAGGGGGAAGAGAAAGAAGAAGAGAAGGGATGGAAGGGAAGGAATGGGGCTGACTAGAAGGAAGAGCAGGGGAAAGGGGGAAAGAAGAGGCATGAGGGGAATGGATAGATGGATGCATAAATCGTGGCACACTCATGCAGTGGAGTACTATGCAGCAGTGAAAAGGAACGCACGCAAGCACGAAGATGAAGCTCACAAACATAATGTTGAAAAACAGAAGCAAGATGCGAAAGAGTAGGATTTCATTTACATAAAGCTCAAAGACAAGCAAGACTAAACGAAGACATTTAGGAGGGCATAGTTAGGTGGTAAACAATGAAGAAAGGCAAGGAACTAGTTATCATAAAAGCCAGGACAGAGGGGACCAGTGGGTTATGGTCAAGAAGGGACACATAACGGGTGGCTTCTGAGGACAGGGCAATTTTCAGTGTTTTCATTAAAGGGTGGATCCATAGGTTCATTTTATAATTATTAAACTGTGCATATATGATTTGTGCAGTTTTGGGAATCAAGACTGAATTTCACAATTTTAACTTATTATGAAAAGTCCAGGGGAGGAAGAGGGAAGGCGAGGGAGGAGGTGGCAGTTCCGGTGGCGTGAGAGTGAGAAAGGCCTCCTGGGGCTCTGCTTGGCTGGCACCACAGCAGGGCCCTGCCCCCCATCCGGCCGCGTTTGTAAAATGGAATAAATATTGACACGGCCAGGATGGTATTCAATTTGTCCTGATCACTGGGCTGCGGTGAGTTCTGACAGGGCGCGGTGTAAAACAGCAGCTCGGGATGTAATTTCTACTGTCAACATGATGTACAGCGCGGCTCTGCCTGCGGCACAGCACGCAGCAGGGCGGGGGCAGGGCAGGGAGGCAGGTGGAGGGTCCAAACAGTCCACCCCTGGGCAGGTGAGCAGTGCCAGCCAAGGGATGTGTGCACGGGAGTGTGCGTGTGTGTGAGTGTGAATACACATGTGTGTTCATGACTTGCATGGGAAGTCAGGCCTTCAGTAGGGATTCAGGCCTGGGCGGGTCCCATCAAGCTGGGGGTGGGGGGACATGGTTCATGGTCAGAGCCAAATGCCAGCCTGTCCTTTCCAGCAGCGACTGAGCACCTCCTGTCCCTTCCTCATTCCCCTCCCCATGCCATGTTTGAATTCCAGATCTACCACTAACTAGCTGTGTGACCTTGGGCAAGTCCTCCACCTCTCTGAACCACTGTCCCTTCTTCTGTAGTAGAAATTTTAAAGAGAACTGTTGTGAGAATTCAATCAGATCATTGATAGAAAGTGCCCTGCATGGAACTAAGTGTTACCTCTTATTATTAGCTAATTGGATGGCGCCGTGCCTGGCACACAGTAAAAGCTCTGTAAATGGTATCTATCATTATTCTCCCTGACTCAGAATCAGCTCAATATACGCAACCTGCCTTCCTTTCTTCCTTCTCTATTCCTTTTATCTGCCAAGCCTGTTCCCCAGAGGAACAAAGCTTGGGACAAATGCCACCGTGTCCCATTGCCCCAGCATTCCTGTGGGAGTGAGATGAAGTTGTGAAGGGGATAATGACAACGTACCTTACGGGGTTATTGTGAGGAATAAACAAGGTAATGCACATAAAATGCTAGAACAGTGCCTGGCTGTTAGTAGGTGATCAATAAACGTCAGCTAAAACAAAAATAAAAGCCAGGGAGTCACTCTTGATGTCTCGCCCTCCCTCATCCCCTGCATTTGATCCATCACCAAGTCTGGTCCATTTTGCTTCCTAAATATTTCAAACCTGTCACCTTTTCTCCATGCCACGACAGCCTTCCTGGTTCGAACCACCACCACTCTCTTCCCCTGGACGCTGCCCCTGCCTCCTCACCGGTCTCCCCACTTCTACCTTGCACATCTGCAGTTTGTTCTTCAAGCAACCAGAACACTGATCTCTTTAAAAACACAAATTTTATCACATCTCCTCTGCTAAAAACCCTCCAATGCCTTCCCATTGCTCTTGAGTCAAAACCTAAACTCCTCCAGCCCCTCCCTCAGCTGGTCCTCTAGATTCCCCCCACTGTGTGCTCAGGCCCCCGACCCTCCAGCTCCTTGAATACAGCTTCACACATTCTGTTTCCTGTGCCTGAGTATGTCTCACTCATCTTTTAGGTTTCAGCTCAAAAACCCCTTTCTCAGAGAACTGTTCCCTAACTGGCCCCTCCCTTCCCTAATGAGGTTATGTTATCTATTAAATGTGGGGGTCACCCGTACTTCCTCTTTGTAAAACTTGACCCAGTTGGTAACTGTACATTTATGTGTGAGGTTATTGGGTTAACGGATGTATCTCCCCCTACACACACACACACACACACACAATGAATGGAAGGCTATGGGGGCAGAAACTGCCTGACTTGCTCACTGCTACATCCTTAGTCTCTAGAACAGTGCCTGACACATAACAGGTGCTCAGTAAATACTTGATGAGTCAGTAAAGGGAACAAGCAGAAGGAAACAGTACTGCAGAAGGGCAGTCTGGGGGAAGGTGGTGTGGCAGTAACCAGGCAACCTCACCTGTGTCTTTCCATTCATCCATCCACACACCCACCCCTGTACCCCCTCACTCATTCACTCACACAGTCAGTAGTGCCCACTCTGAGCACAGCACCGAGGTGCGCGCTGAAGGGTGGAGAGCAGTAGCGGAGGCACCCACAGCCAGCAGGCGGAAGGCTAAGGCTGAGATGAAAGACAACCCGGTCCTGAGCCACAGCTCAGACGAGTGTGAGCTCACCGGAGTAAGGGGAGGAGACAGAGAGACCGCTTGGGGGAGAGGGCAGACGGGCTGGGCCCTGAAAGGTGGGCCATGGTTGGATGTGGGGCAACGAGGGAGAGAGGCATTCCTGCAGATGGAACAGCAGGAGCAAAGGCCCAGAGGCATGAATGTAGTAAACAGCCACTGGTTCCATGCGCCCAAGGAGATGGGTCCACGAAAAGAGGCGGTGACGATAATGTAGAGGAGGCAGGTCCAGATCGTGCAGGGCCTTGAGTGGCACGTGTGTAGTGGCTAAAGGCACAGGCTTTGGAGCTGGCAGATGAGAGTTTAAATCCAGGCTCCATGATATACCAGCTGTGTGACCTTGGGCAAGTGGCATAACCTCCTGTGCCTCAGTTTTCTCATCTGAAAAATGAGGGCAAATAACAGTACCCATCTCAAAAAGTTGCATGCAAAACTCTTTGTTACTCTAAGTGGTAACTAATGAACGTCAGGTCTGAGTTTGGGCCTTACCTTGAAGGTGAAAGGGAGCCAGAGAAGGTTCTGAACAGGGGAACCATCCAGACTGAGCTTGGCTTCATGAAGGCATGTCTGCCAACATGCTCAGCATAGACTCGGGGGCAGGACTGGAGGCCCGAGTCAGCCTTGGCAGAGGGGGTGACCATATGTATGGGTGCATAAGACCCCAGCTCTGATCATCCCCTCTCCCCTGACCTCCCACGTTTGCTTTCCTGGGTAACATTCAGCTACCAAGCCCAGAAGCTTCAGCATATCCTGACCCCACACACAAACACACCGGGAGATGTAAGCCCCCTCCCTCCCAGCAATACCCATGCATCCCACCCCGGGCCCCAGAAACAGCTCGTGGGCTCAGCCCACGCTATCCAGTCACTTGCTCCACACTTGCTGAGTGCCTACCTCAGGTTGGGAGTTGTCCTAGGTGCTGGGATACCATGCACTGCATGCTGCCCCTGCACCCATCATCAGTGATGCAAATGCACGCATGTGGTCAGCCACATGCGTGCTCATGCATGTCACAGACATGCTGAGGCATAACTTGCTGGCTCCCCACTTTATGGCTCCACCATGCCTTCCACCTGGGGCAGAGGCAGCACTGAAAGGTGAGCTCTGCCCAGCACCCCTCCATGCCTCAGTAGCTCCTGCTACACAGAGATCCATTCTGGACCAAAGGGAGAGCACTGAGCTGGTAGAAATAATTTTTCCCCAGGGAGAAGGCAGCAGCCAAGCGCAGAGAGCTCTGGGCTCAGGATCCAGTGGGCATGGTGCCTTTGGGAGTCAGATGGGGCAGACAGGAGCCAGACTGCCAGACACAGCTCCCACTGGCAGACCTGGGAGCCAGACAGGCATGGAGAGAGGACATGTACAAGCCAAGTGTGCCAGGCAGAGTGAGAGAATGAATGAATGAACAAATGAATGAGTTGCCTCTTCTTGAATCGCCCCTTCGGCCAGGCATCAGTCTAGCACCAGAGCAGGAGGCCACTGCCCTTACTCTGTACAAGTGTTCACTCTTCTTGGGACAGGGTGCACTCTTGGGTCTAGCATAAATGAATACATGAATGAATACGCCAATGATTTTTTTGTCTCAATGGACAAATATCTCTGCATCACTTTTACCCAGCCAAGATATTTTGTTCTTAATAGGGATCCAGTAGTATTTGTCAAGTGACCAGAAGTAATAATAATAAGACTAGTCATCATTAGCTAACATTCATTGCCAAACATTGTGGATCCCTTCACAAGAATTGTCTCATTTATTCCTTACATTGGCCCTTGGAGGAAAGCACTATTATCCCCATTTTTCAGATGAGAGAACTGAGGCTCAGAGAAAGGGAATAAATTACCGAGGTCACACATACAGTAAAGTAATGTAACTCAAACACTGGCCTGACTTTGGATCTCATGGTCTTAGGTTCCCTGAATGTTAAATTCTGCTCCAGAGATAGGGGCTAGGAGGATTATCGGGAGCTCTGGAGAGGCAGCATGCATGAAGAGCCCTGGGCTGCACCGTAAAATCTCCTCTGCTTTTTCCTGCCTGGGGGTCAATGTGCTCAGCCCCTCTTCTTGGTCTTGGCAGAGTAGGAGACCAGGAACAAAATGTGGGACAGGTAGGATAAGAATCCCTTCCCCTGTCCCGAGGGAGACAGCCAGATGACAAAGGAGAACCTGGAGCCACTGAGCTGGCAGTCATACATCCTTAGCAGTGATGGTGCCAGGGCACTGAGAAATCAAGGACATGCTGGCCACCCAATCCAGACTCCAGAAGGAAACAGTGTGGGTAGCGTCAGTGATGCCCAGAGCATAGATGGGGCCACAGCAAGCCAGCAGAGCTGGCATCTCCTCAGTGAGAGAGAAAGTCATGCCACCTAAGCAGCCCTTGAAGCCTTTCTGGAACAAGCCTCTCCTGAGTCCCTCTCAGGCTGCAGGTCTGTGCTTGGCTCTGCCAGGTGCGGGCGGTGGGGTTGAGGGGAAAGGAGGGAAGGGAAGGAGGAAGGAGTATGCATGGTCTTTGTCCTTCAGAAGTTTGCCATCACAGCTGATACCACACCCCAGAGGGAGACCCAGCCAGACAGGTTGAGGAGAACAAAGGAGAGAGAATGAGAGTCTGGAGGAAGTGGGGGCTGGAACTAGATTCAAGACCCAGAGTGGGTTAATTCATTGATTTAACAACATTTTCAATGACACAGATTGTCCCATCTTTTCTTAGTAGATCTCTTTGGCTTCTTGGAGCGGGTTCCTTCATCATCCCCAAACGGCTGCTGTTGCTCCAGCCATCACCTACTAACCCATGCAGAAAACAAAAAATTTCTCCCTAAGGTATCTCTTTTTTAAGCATAAAAACATTTTCCCAGAAGCTCCCTAGAAGATATTCCTTTAAATTTATTGACCAGAATTGTGTCACATGATACTTACTAAGCCAATTACTGGTAGGGAGAAGGAAAGGGCTCTTACTGGTTTGGATTAATCACTGTTCACAGAGGAGGGGCTGAGCACATGGCCAGCCTGAGGGTGAATATTGAAATGACATTGAAACAAGAAAAACAGAGGGGGCGTGAATTGCCTGTTTGCAGCCAGTCTTGTCTTTTTATTTCCTGTCACTCTTTTTACACACCATAAAACCCAGCCAGACTACACTATTCACTGTTCCCTGTTCATGCCCTGCGGTATTCTCTGCTTATGTTTTTTCTCCCTGTAATTTCCTACCTCATCTCCCCATGTGCAATTCCTTCTCACCTTTCAAGGGTCAGCCCCAGTGCCCCCTCCTCCAGGCAGCCTTCAGTGATTACCCAGTTAGATGGGAGCTCCTCCTCTGACTGAGCCTTCACATCTGTGCATGGCTTTCCTATACTCTTCATTTTCCATGCTTTATTTTAGTTGCTTTTTGTTTGTTTTGGGTTTGTTTTTTTGTTTGTTTGTTTGTTTGTTTTGAGGTTTTTTTAAAAAAAAAAATATTGGTTTCTCCTACTCATCTGTGGGTATATGCATTTAATTCACAGAGCCTGCTACACAGTAGGCCTTCATTAGATGTTGGTTCACTGATAAATGAGCAACTGCCAGAGATTTCTCTCATTAGAATCTGGTGACTTGTCCATAAGCCTGTTAAAGCTTATTTATTATCAAACTTGTCAAGGACACAGCACAGGGCTTGGCACACAGTAGGAGTTCTATAAGTGCCAATTGAATAGATAAATGAGTAAATGGCACACATGAGGTGCTCTGTAAATGCTGAATGAATGCTGCCACTCTCTAGATGCTCCTTGAGGGAGGCATTGTTTTTATGTCTCCAGCATCCCAAGAGTGACTAACACCCTGTCTGACTCATTAGGAAATGTTCTGTAAGGGTTTGTAGAATGAAAGAGTGAATGAACGAATGTCTTTACCCTAGGCTGTGAGTGCCTTGAGAGCAAGGATCACAGCTGGCCTACATCTAGGGCTGATAATCGGCGCTTATAGGTGGTATGGCTATAGTGTGTAAGGAAATGCTTCATCACTACTGGCAAATAGCTACTGCCCAAGACCCAACCATGGTCACCCTTGCCCCTGCCATGAGGATCCCCTGGACTTTCCCATGTTCCAACAACCAAAGGGGTAAGCCCTGGCCCAGCAGGGGGCCTCTTGAACCCTGCTTCTGCAGTCACTGTGGTTGGTGTCTATGCTATATTGAGTTGTTAAATATTTCCCATATGTGTACCCAACTGAGTGACAGAGCCTTGATGGGGCCCAGAGCACAGGGGGTACTCGGTGACTGCCAGAAGACTGGAGCTGTAGGGAATCGCCCCCTGGGGCTGTGTGGGAACCAGGAGGCAGGTGGGCACACCCCAAATCTGGGGGCTTCTCTCTTCTTCCCATGTCTATTGGAGAAATTCACAGCCCTAGGTGGAAGCAACAGGGCTCTGCCAGGTCATGGGAGCCTGGCGGGGTGGGCGGGTGTCAGAACCTCACCTATCCTGCTTGGGGGCCCAGGGGCACAGTGGTCCCAGGCGAATGGTGGTGGCTCTGTTGCAGTCTAGGCACATGTGGGTGAGTCTAGCTGGGCCCCAAGGCAAGAGAGATGGGGAGGGTGGAGGAAGGGGTGTGGGGGGGGGCCCTGTTGGTCCATCTAATGCAGCTGAAGCTGCCTTGGTGGTATTTCTTGGACACAGATTCATGTCCTGGACTTTTGTCTTGAGTCATCTCTACTGGGGTGAGGTTGGGGACAGCAGGCAAGTGAGCCTTTATAAATCCTAAGAGCAGCCATCACCCACCCACACATGTCCCCACCTTTTCTCCTCTCAGTGACTCTTGACCCCACTCAAGTCAAGCCTGTCCACCCTCCACTCCACCAAATAGCTTTGATCAAGGTCACTAATGACCTCAGTGTCGCTAATCTCAATGACCAATTTAAAGTCTACATCTGACTTGACCTATCAATTTATCATCTAAACTGGGAGTAAATGGGGTGGGGGACACTGTTAATAGTTATGCCGTGGAACTGTCCCAGGCAAAGCTGGATAGATAGTCACCTACCTAACAGCAGCACTCAACACAGGTGATCGCGCGCTCCTTACAGCACCTTCTATTGGCTTCCAGGATATCTCCCCTCCCCCCACTTGTCTCTCTGTCTCCTCAGCTCCTCTATCTCTACACCTTGTGGTGACCCGCAGTTTAGCCCCTGAACCTCTTCTCCATCCACGCTCCCTCCTTGGTGATCTCATCCAGTCTCAACTTTAAATACCACCCAAATTCCCAGGTTTATATCTGCAGCCAGGACCTCACGCTGAGCTCCTGACTGTAGGTACAGCTGCCTCCTTGGCAGCTCTACTTGATGGCTAACAGGCATTTTGAGTGTAACACGTCCATCTGAATGAGCCCCTGACCTCCTCCCCAAATCTGCTTTTCCCACAGCCATTTGCAGCTCTTTGAAAGGAAGCCCCATCATTCCCAGTGCTCAGGCTGAAGGTGAAGTCATGCTCCATTCCTCTCTCCCTCTTGCACCCTGTTTCTGACCCATCAACATATCCTGCGGCTCAGCTTCACTTCTCAGCACCCCCCCTGCTCCCACTTGGTTCAAGCCACCATTACTACTCATTTGGATTATCGAAATATCCCCTCTAGACACCACCCCAGTCCCGGCTTCTGGGAATTTTAACACAATAGCCAGGCAGAATGTTCTTTTAAAACGTAAATCATATCATGTCACTCCCCTGCTCAAATGCTCCTAGGAGGCCCATTTCACTCACAGTAAAAAACCCAAAAGAGACCCTGCAGTTCTGACCCCACCTCCATACCTCTGTGACCTCATCTCCTGCTGCCCCCTGCACTCACTCCACTTAGCAACACTGGGCTCCTTTATTTCATTTATTTATTTTTTTAAAGATGACCAGTAAGGGGATCTTAACCCTTGACTTGGTGTTGTCAGCACCACACTCTCCCAAGTGAGCTAACCAGCCATCCCTATATAGTGATCCGAACCCGTGGCCTTGGTGTTATCAGCACCACACTCTCCCGAGTGAGCCACGGGCCGGCCCCAGACACTGGGTTCTTTCATGTTCCTCCTTCACACCAAATGTGCACTGACCTCAGGGCCTTTGCACTCGTTGTCCCCTCAGCCTAGAACACTCCTCCCAGCGTCATGCACAGCTCCATCGCTCTCTTCAGATCTCTGTCCAAATGTCATCTTAACATCGAGGCCTTCCCTGACCACTCTGTATAAATGATCATTTATAATAATGATAGATAGACAGACAGACAGCAAGTCCCATCTGCCAGAACTTCCTGTGCCCCTTACCCTGCTTTGCTTTTCACCTTAGTACTTACCATCAACATCTGACATGTTATTTGTTTATTGTCTGTGTCCCCCACCTCACAAGGGCAAGGACTGTGCCTGTTTCTTTTCACTGTGCCTAGAACAACACAGAGTGGAAACTCACAGATATTTGCAGAATGAATGAATGTGCACCAGATACACATGCACACACTGACATCTGTGACTGTTGCCACATGTCCACATGTGTATAGAAACCACACACATGTACATAGACCCTTGGGCAGATAGATGAATCATAGGAAGTGGACACGGAAAAGCCAACATTAATTGAGCCAGGCCAGGGCTCAGTTTTTAGTCTCACTTGGAATTAAACAGCTGTGGACAGTGTAGATTGAGACCTGCTGCCTAGAGACGGCCACCAACTGCCCAAGGAAGTTCTCTCAGGAAGTCCCAGCAGAGCCAAATGCAGCCCCAGGACTCCACAGCTCCCTCTCAGACAGATTTTGAAGGCCAGGACAGGGTCCTATAGTTGACACCCACTCAGGAAAAGCTGCTGGAGCAGGAAAAGGAAAAAGGGAGGGAGAGAGGAGGCTGAAGTGTCTGCAGCAAACCTGGCAAGGCTGTGCAGAGTGGTGAAGAGTTGGCAGGTGGCCAGGGAACCTGGCCAACATGCCCAAGGGAGGACATGGCAGCTGAGGGACGAAGGACCAGGTGGGGGAGCGAGGGCGGAGGGTGTGAGGGGTGGGGCCCTGCCCCTCAAATGATAGTGCAGGTGGTGCCCTGCACAAGGGACTGGGCTGCATCCACTCAGAGAGGCACCTTTTCCCACTCCCCAAGGTGCCCTATACCAAGGGGAATCCAGGTCCTGCTCTGTTACCGGGCATGCTATGCAACTTTATACAACACTCTTGGACTCTAGTTTTCCCCTCTCTCAAGTGAGGATTTGGCTCCAGGTCTTTGCCCTGGGCAGCCTTTTCACCAAGAGCACTTTCTCCTCCCAAAACCCCAATTCCACATGTCCAAATCTTTCCTGCACCTTAACTTCAAATGCCACCTCATCTTGTTCCAGCCTCTGGTCCTTTGCACATGCTGTTCCCTATGTGCAAAACTATTTTGTGCCTGGCTCTTTCTCTTCCTTCCAGACTCAGCCAAATGTCATCTCCTCTGAGAGGCCCTCCTTGATATCCTGTCTATAATAACACATTCACTCCATCCTTTCTATCATTCACTACCTCCCTCTTTCCTGCTTTATTTTTCTTCTTAACGCTTATCACTCCCTGAAGTTATATTGTAGGTTCATTACTTTATTATCTGTCTCCTCCACTAGAAGGTCAGTTTCATAAGGGCCAGGGCTTTACTTGGTTTATTACTATGTTATCTCCAGTGCCCAGCACAGGGGCTGGCATCAGGGAGGTGCTGGTAAATATTTGTGAAGAGAGGAAATGAATAATCAGAAGAAATGTGTCTCTCTCCTGACATAGCTGAATAACTGATTGCATCTTGCTGTCTTACACAGAGAAATGATTTTAAAAGTATGTTGAATAAATGAATGAATGAATGAATGAATGAAATGAGTTTCTGTCTCCTCACTTGTAGTAGACATTAATATTTGATGGATGAATGAATGAATTCAATATACATTCAATGAATGAACATTGAATTTCAGTGCACACACACACACACCCTTGTAAAAGGTGTTATAAGAACAGAAATAAAGGAAAGGAGGGAGGGAGAGAGGGAGGGAAGGAGAGAGCAACAACTGGATACCTGCAAACATTGGGGGATCTACGCTTGGCCCACCTCACCCTTGTGCCCCACACCCTCCCTTGAGGCAGCCCCAGCCTCCCTACAAATCCTGTCTCCCTCCAGCTCCTCCTCTGCTTCCCTACAGAGCTTTGATGGGCCCTGGAACTGCCCGATGGAGTCAGGGGAACAGTTCCCTCAGTGTGCGCAGGGAAGTCATAAGCTTCAGGAAATGAAGGCTTCGGAGGATGCCTCTTCCCCACCCATAACTCCAGCCTCATTACAACCAGCCCAGGCCATAATGTGAGGAATCAAAGCCAGATCCCCAGAGGCAGCAGCTTAGCTTACGGATTGCAGAGTGGGACCACCAGCGTAGGGGAGCATCATGCCTAGACCCACAGAATAGGCGAGGGGGAGGAAAGGATACTAGGGATGCTCACAGCAGGGTCATGGGTCCTCCTGACCTCAATTAGTTCAGGGTAGGTCCTAGAGGGAAGGAGGGGACAGCATGTTCAGGGCCCCTCCCCTCCATTTTTCCCTGAAGGCTGTTGATATTTTCCCATTCTTATTGCCCAGAAATGTGGTTTTGACCCCTCAACTATCACCCTCACCTTCCAGCAGATGACTCCCCAGCCTGAAACCCCTTCCATAAAGAATTTCTGTAGCCAATATTAGGAAGAAGTACTGGAGAGTCAGGTATCTTCAAAATGGGTATAAAACACCAGCTTTCAGAGTTGTGACTCATGTGAGTTAACGGCCAGAGAACTGCCACTGTGGTGCTGGGTCAAAGGAGGCGGTCTGCGTCTCTCCTCCCCTAGAGATTCAGGCCACTTCCTTTGCCAGGTCAGACCCCCACACCCTCTGCCCAGCCACACACTACACGTTCCCAGACTAACTCCCCAGACTAGCCAGACCACCCCCAGCCTGCATGCACACCCTCTGCCTGGAGTTCCCTTCTTTCTTCCCATCTGCTCAGATGCCTCCTCCTCCAAGAAGCAGCCCTGATGCCCTCCTGCTCCCCCACCTTCAAACATCTGTGCCCACTCCCTTCCCTGAGCCCCCCAGGCCTCAGGCTATTAACATGCAGACACAGTTTTATAACCCTGATCACATACCACCTGGGAGTTAGGTTGTTATTGGGGGGGGTCTCATCTCTTACCCCACTAAACTGAGAGCTTATTTACCTTTGTTCCCAGCATCCAGGCCAAAGCTGGCACAGAATTGATGCTCACTCGGTGGAATTGAGTAGTTGAACTGAGCTGAATTGGACCTGGGGGGAGGAGTGGGGTTTGAGCCAGTCACCTCCACTCTCTCTTCTCCCTGCCTGAAATCCCTCCATTAAAGTGGCATTGCTGTCCCCTGTAAACACCCACATTAAGCCATTATTCATCATTATACCTTGAGTAGGCGTTAGTCCCTCAGATCCTTTCTTGCTGAAAGCAGGATCTGATGGAGGGAGGAACAGAGAGATGGATTGATCTGGGGCCGGCAGTGCTGGCCCAGGATGGGGAGGAGAGGTGTCTCTTAATTCTGGGAAAGAAAGGTTTCTGGGGGGAAGGGGAGACAACAAGGCCAAGTGAAGGGGGTTGTGACCCTGCCCAAAGTCACACAGGGCACATCCAAGCAAGACCCTCTGGGACTTGGGTGCTCAGTCCCTAAAAGCGGGGCTGGGGCTAGAAGCACATCAGAGGGCCTTCTCTGGGCTCCTGTATGGGACAGAATGATCTCTCTGCGCTGATGGGGAGGGCGGGAGTGGTGGGTGGCAGGCTGGGTGGGTGCTGGACTCTGCACGCAGGCAGCCTGAGTCTTGGGGGCCTCTTAAAGCCCCTTCTAGAAACGCCTGTGGTGGGGATTTCTGGAGGCTGGAGAGATTGTCGGCCAGGGGCGGGGGAGGCAGCTCCTAAGCTCCCTGCTTCTGGGGACACAGGAGCTGGTGAAGGACCACTGAGAAGGAGCTGGGTGAGGGCCCTGAGAAAGCGGCAGGAGGGGTGGTGGGGAGTGGGAGAGGAGGGGTGTGTGACGGGAGCTGAGAGGCAGCGTCCAAGGCTGGCGTGTGGGGGACAGGGGCGGCCTTCTAGACTCTGGGCTCCAGGAAGACAGGAACCACTATGGGTACCACCCTGCGAGGCGCCAGGCACACAGTAGGTATTTAACCAATATCTACAAGACGAAATATAAACTCAACTTGCCCTCCCGCGACAATGTCGCCCCCCTGACGTGTTCTTGTTTTCTCTTGCAGGCGGCTCCGGATGGATCGGGACAGCCCCTAGTCCTCGAAGGAAGGATCGGCCCCAACCCGCGCCCTCCGCGCAGGGACCATGGCGCGCGGCCGCCTCTGGAGCTGCCGAGGCGCCGCCTGCTGATCCGGCCGCGGCTTCGCGAGGGGGGCGCGGGCGGGGACCCCGAGGGCTGTCCATGCCCCGGGTGCGGCCGCGCCCCCTCCCCCTCCAGCCGGGCGCCCCCGCGGCTGGACGGCGTTCGGGGCCGCGAGCCTGTCCGGGTGCCCCGTCGGAGGCGGCGTCCCGGCGGCCGCGCTGAGGCCACCATGTGACGCGGTGCCGCTTCGTCGTGCGACCGAGCGGCAGCGCCCGGGTGTCTCCTGTCCGTGCTCCTGGGCCCGGCCCCCGCGCAGGCCAAGCATGAGGCCGCGGCCCGACGGTAGGGGGCTCCGGGCGGGAGCCGCACTGTCGCCCGCGCTGCTGCTGCTGCTGCTGCTGCTGCTGCTGCTGCCGCCGCCGCCGCCGCTGCTGCTGGGGCACCCGTGGGCAGCGGGCGCGCCCGCGCCGTCAGCGACCGGGGCTCGGCAGGACGGCGCGCCGGGCGCGGCCCGCGTGAAGCGCGGCTGGGTGTGGAACCAGTTCTTCGTGGTGGAGGAGTACACGGGCACGGAGCCCCTGTACGTGGGCAAGGTAAAGTGGAGCCCCACATAGCTGCCCTGCCCCGCTCATCCCCGTCCCTTGAGCCTCCTGGCAGCTGTTCCCTGGCCAGGGACAGGCAGATGAACCCCAGTCCCCTACTCCACGCCCTTCTCTCTTCTCCCTCTCTTTCGCATCTTAGAAGAGAGTGCTAGTGGGTAGACCCAGTCCATCTGATGGCTGATGCATGTGGAATTTAGAAACAAGTTTGCAAATCTGATTGTGTCATATGCATACTCTGGCCACTCTACTTAAAATTCTTCAATAGCTTCCCGCACTTGGGGTCAAGCCCAAACTCTATTTCATTGACTACAAAACTCTGGCTCCTCCTCCAGCCCAATCTCCTACCACACTCTCTGAGTTTCAGCCCCAGTGTCTTTCTGAAAACCCCTTCAATGCCCCACATACTCTCCTGTCACCGTCCCTCTACTAGGTTGTTTCCTTCTCCTGAACCGATCTTTCTTGCTCCTTCTAATTACCCTATACTCACACTACAGGTCTCAGCTCAAATGCCTCTCCCTCAGAGAAGCCCTCCCTGACTACACCAGGCGAGGACAGATCCCCCTGTTACATACCCTCTGAGGTCCCTGTATCTTTCCTTCATACACTTTAATTATGCATGTGTTTGTTTGACTACCTAATTAATATGTGTCTTTCCTGTTAGATCCTGTTTGTTTTGCTCACCATTAAATCCCTAGTGCCTAGCACAGTCGTTGATCACAAACTGTTTATTAAATGAATGAATGAATGAATGAAAGCTACTTTCACGAACTCTGAGTAAATGCTGGTTAATCTGGCAGATCTGTGCCCTTGGAACCAAAGGACCTGAGAAGGACTTTCATTCATCCATTCAATCCCTGAGGCCCCCATGGGGCTCAGCTGTGATGAGAGGGGGGAGGGCAAAGGTGAGTAAGGTCTAGCTTCTGACACTTGGGGCTCCCTAGAGTGGCAGAGACACCCTGGTGCATAAAAAGTTTCACAAGTCAGCCCCTGGTACCGAGTAGGCATTCATGAAGTGGTATCTGTTGGCTGGCTTTATGGAAGAGAAAACACCTGAAATGGGTTTTGATGTACGAGTAGGAGTTCCTCAGACTGATGAGGAAGAGGGTGTAGCCTATGCGAAGATGCGGAGGCCTGAAGGAGCCTGGTTTATTCAGCAGTTTTGGTGTTGAAGTGGAGGGGGATTGTAGGGCATGAAAGCGGGGTGGTGCCCAAGGACAGTTCTCTGGCTTTTGTTAAGGCCACTCAACTTTCCAGGAAGTTTTGGTCAGCAGTGGGGGCTGGGGAAGATCAACTCCCGAGCTTCCCAAGTGCTTAAACGAGTCTGAGAATTGGGATCCTGAGCAGTTCTGAGGTTCAGGGGTCAGGATCCTCAACAAGGAAAAGAGGAAAGTCTAGATGTAAACCTTTGGGTTTGCCTTGCAGGAAACCCAGATTTTCTCTGGCCTAGACATAGTAATCCCTGGTCTTTGGTTACTTTCCCCTTCATACATGTGGCTGAAATTAATCCCCACAACTGAGCAAAGCGAGGATTTAACAGAACTCAGATTGGTTCAGGTTCTTGCTCGAGATGACCCTGCAACCCAGTGGCAGAGCCTAGGACAGCTGACTCCCAGCCAGGGCCGTGAGATGGTGGGACTGGTGGAATGAGGGGCGGGATGGAGAAAGAGGGACCCATGCTGGCTATGTGCTAGGTAGTAGCTAGTGGTGGAATAGCTAAGAACGCAGGCTTTGGGGGCAGGAACGTCAGGTTTGAGGCCTGGTCTGCCAACCCATTCATCATGTGACCTTGATCAAGTTATGTCACTTCCTCAGTCTTTTCATCTGTAAACATATGGCTCAGAGAGCCCATTTCCTATGGTTGTTGAGGATGAAAGAAGAAAACTGAGCACATACAGTGTTCAGCCTGTGGCTTATTTGTTTATTATTCTCATATAAAGTATTTAACCCTTAAACTGCAAGGTAGAAATGACTGATCCCTTTTGTAGCCAAGAAAACCAAGGTTAGAGAGGGCAAAGTCAGAGTGGCAAGTGGCTTAGCCAGGATTTGAACCTGTCTGAGTTGGAGTTTTTAAGCCCCCAACGACAAGAGACCAGTCCCAGCCTGATTCTCTTCGGACCTCTCCGGGAACTCCAGGTCTGGGAAAAGGCCTTTGGTCCAGAGAAACCCCAGAGAGACAGGGAAGGATTCTGACACATCTGCCTAAATATCAGAGGAGGAGGTTTTAGGCATCTCAGCCCTATCATCTGCCCAGGAGCTGGGGCTCTGCAGAAGCCTCCCCAGCTACCCATGTCCTGAAAAGATGAGAAAAACCAGTTGCTGATTTGCCGCTTTCATCTTCATCCACCTACCTTTACCATCCCAACAGCCTGAGCCCATCCACACCCCTGTCTCCTTGGGTCACAGTCTGCCAGTGATGTGAGGGCCCTAGTAAGTCTCTTCATTATAAGAAGGAGAAACCAAGGCTCAGAGGTGGGGAAGATCATTGCAAGGCCACACACCAGCAGCACGATGACAGAACCAACTCACCTCAATTCAAGAGTCCCCTATGAAGCATCTGCTCTGAGAGGAGAACTGTAACAGGCCCAGGGGACTTTCCCTTCCCACAGCAACCTCTCTCAACATCTCCACCACTGTCACTGTCATGACTTGTTTCCCCCCACCCCCATCACCTTCACCTGGAGCTCCTGCTCTCTCATTCCCAAGGCCCCCTCCAGAAAAGCACTCGGTGCAGGGAGGAAGTCGTTTCCATCTCTCTGCAAATACCTTCCCCATGCACTTTCTTATGAGAGGAGGCTTTGGATGTGGTTACGGGGCCAACTGCAGCTAGCCTGCCAGTGCTCCAATCCCAGCTCTGCTGCTTATGCTCTCTCTGACTTTGGGCACATTATTTAACCTCTATGAGCCTCAGTCTCCCTATCTGTTGAGTGAGGCTATTATTAGGCCCTACCTCCAAGGGTTGTGGTGAGGAATCAATGAGTTAGCATATGTCACAAACCTAGAATAACTCCTGGCCCCTGTGGCATGTGCTTGGTATTAGCTTTTATTATTCTAGGTCTCGCTTGGTGTTTCCACCACCTTGAGTATACATACTGTCTACACAGATGTTACAGACTCCTGCCCCAGATCCCAAAAGCCTTCTCAGCAACCTGACATCCTAGTTTCTCACCCCTGAGTGGGGGGAGGTTGCCATTAGCCCAGCCCCCCACCCTAGGAATATGAGCTTGGGCTTTTAAAAAACCACCTGTCCTCTTTCCAGTTGAGTCCCGTGCACAGACGAGTTCTTGTGTGTGCACACACGTGCATGCGTACACAGTCACTCCTACCACGCTCTCTTGCTCTTCAGGGAGAAAGGACTTCTCCATGGTTTCAGTTAATTCACTGCTGCTTGGTCCCCCCACCCCAGGGAGACACTGGGAGCATCCGTCCTTGTCGAATTCCAAAGGTAGCTTAGCAACAGCACCATCCACAGAGTGAACCCCGGCGCCCAACGGTAACCTATTTTAAAACCGCCTCCTCCATCACTCACCGCCAAGCTCCTGTCTGCACCTACAGGAACCGCTGGGCCCACGGTTGTCGCCGAGGCCCCACACAAACAGCTCCCTCCACAGTTCTGGCCCTGTGGGCAGCCATGGCCCACCTCTTCCCCGCACCTTCTCACCCACCCTCCAAGCAACCTCCCAGCATTTCCATAAAATCTGGGTACTTCGACTAATCCCTTTTCCGAACTGTAATTTCCCCCGAGGCTTCTGTCAGCCGGATGTGGATTCTGTAGGATTTTTAATTTTTTTTTAAAAAAGATAGAATTATAGGGTCAGCACTTATGACCAACTCCTGTGGGCGGTGAGATCTATTTTAGATATACGGCAGGATTAAAGTGGGGTGGAGAGCAGATTTAATTAAGTTGCTAATATTTAAGGAAAATTGATGAACTCCTGGTTTACGAGGAGCACAGGCATGAACAGACCCCTCATTCCAGGGGAGGCTTTTTATTTGATTTGCTTTCCATTTAAATCCTGGACTCGTTTTATTTGCGTAGCTGCACTGTCCGTTTAATTGTCTTTAATAAGGAAAACGTACCTCTGCTCGCATTTAATTTTGATTTAATTAGGAGGAAGTAATTAATGGCCTCATAAATCCCACTTTTCAGCCCCCTGGGATGAGAAACTATCACTCTCATGTTTTTCGTGTTGTTTATGATCGAAGGCTAGGGCTTGAGGGTGGGGGGAGGAAGAATTTCTCCTCCGGGGCTGGCCACACTGGATGAAGTGGGAAGAACCCTGGATGTAGTGTCAGACAGGCCTCAGGGCTGCCTTTTGTTAGCTGTGTGACTTTAGGTTGGATTTGGGCCCTCTCTGGGCCTCAGTTTGCTGATCTGTACAATAGGGAGAGAATAATCTCTAATTCACAAGATCATTGTGAGACATAAGTGAGATAAGATTAATCGGGTCTAGAACTGTGCCCTGAGTGTTATACGTTCCCAATGACTGTCCTCCCTAGTCTAGCTCATGTGTACCTAGGATTTAACAGAGGTACTGCATCCTTCAGAAATCCTAGAAGACAGTGGGGGATTTCTAATGACAGTTGTATATTTCATTATTCATTCATTCAATATGTCTTTTGCTGTGCCCTGTGCTGGGTGCTGGGGAGATAGAAACAAACAGCATTATTCTTGGCCCCCAGGGATTGTGCAGTCTCACATACTCATGTGCACACGCACACACACACGACACACAGACACTCAACTCCCCGCTCCCCCTGTATTTTCTCTGCAGGCATTGTCAGGGTACCAAGTGTGTGCCAGGCACAGGGAGGGAGTCCACACAGAGACAAATCAAATTTTGTCTATGCCCTGAAGCCCATGACAACTAGAGACACAGACACAGATGTGTGACACTGAGATGTTACAGGGGAGTGTGGAGTAGAGGGGCAGGGCGTGTGCATGGGGCAGGGGGACAGAGTGGGGTGAGGTCTCTTCAACCAATTGGGAATGCATCTGAGAGGGCTGCCTGGAAGGGGAAACAAGCTGACTCTGAAAGACAAGAAGGTATTAGATAACGGCCCCTGAATCTCCAATGGGTCAGGATTTGAGTGTATGGTTCTTGTCAGGAGATGGGGGGTTGGATTAGCTGATCCCTCAATCCCTCCTGAAACCAGGGTGGGAAAGGGGGAGGGAACTCCAAAGGGTCTTTCCTGGTTTGTGATTTGAGGTCCTTTTCCAAATGATGAGATAGAAGCTCAGAGAGAAGAGGCCACCAATGACTGTGGCCTGCTGGGTGCCAGGCAAAAGACTGGTGTCAAGGCCACTCCCCTGCCACACAGCCCAGTGACTGCTCTGCATCCCACTCCCTCCCCTTTCTCCCTCATCCTCTGCTAGAAGCCTTGTAAGCAGACTAACCAGATTCCCAAAGGGACCAACCTGTGCTTTGAAATCAAACAGACCTGTATCTTCACCTGGAAAACAGTGATATATTTACATACTGCACAAAGTCAAATTAAATTTTTTCAGATGGCTTGTAACACTTGTCTAACACATAGTAGATGCTTGATAAATGACAGCACCAGCCTTCAGCCTCCACTCGCAGTTGAGAGTCAAGAAATATCTTCTTAGGACAGAGCCAGATGTGCTGCCTCTCAGCAACGGTGCCAGAACCCAGGAAGGCAGGGCAGGCAGCCCCTGCCCAGCCTGAATCTGCAGCTTCCAACCAGCTCTTAGCTCCCACCCAGGCTGATTAGCCCTGTCTGACTCTGCAGTCCCCAGAGAGTGGCCACTGGGCCCCCACATGAGCCCTGAGCTCCATGTCATACTTCACAGAAGAACACAGGATGACATCACCGCCAGGCTCCACTCCCTCCTCCCCACTCGTCACTCATAAATGATCCTTGTCCAGGGTCTGAGTTAAAATGTCAAGGACTGCAGGAACATGATGGAGACCCAGGAGACAGAAAGGAAGGGAAACACCCATCTACAGAGTGCTTAGGTTATTACAAACATGCTCTCATTTAATCCGCACCATACCTGTGCTGGGTAGGGCTTGATCTGCTTTCTCAGGGGAAAAGAGGGATTCAGAGAAGTAAACTTAACAAGCCCATGGTCACAATGTTAGTGACTGGTGGAGTCAGGAGCTTGGCTTCCCACACTGGTGGCAGAGCAAATGACTTCTCTCTGTGCCTCAGTTTCCTCACCTGAGAAATGGGAATAATAATGTTCCTAGGGCAATGACAAAGACTAATCAAATTATAGCTGTTAAGCATCCTTCCCAAATGGCATCTATTCTACCACGCTGCTCAGAAATGTTTGCTGATTAAATAAGCAGACAATAGGTCTGACTGGGAAGTGGGTAGAAGCACCTGGAGAGGGAAAAATCCCACCCTTTCCCATCCCATCCCCCCTGGGCAAAGGTGGAAGAAAAGCATAAACAGCAAACAGGAGAGACAGGACTCCTCGTCCCCAGCACTGCCAATGATTCAGGGCCGACGTCCTGAGATAATTTTATTGGGGGCATTAAACTGAGTTATGAGGTTTTTACAATCCAGCCACTTATGAGAAATCTATTAACAGTAACTGGACAGGAAGAAGGCTTCTCGGTGGAGCCCAGGACAGGCATTAATTGGGGCAATCTATAACAGGACGGGGACCCGGAAAGGTTCCACCAGACGCCTGCATTTACTCCCCGCAATTTCTGCTGAGAATCAGCAGACTCGCCAAAAAGAGAGAGATGCCCATTAATCGGCTAATGAAATATGAAAATGTTTATGGGCCATTCAATCTTCCAAATGGCACTTCTATAATCCACCTTTCAGACACAAAGTTCCACCAGCAGATTTATACCCCACCTCCTCCTGTGTGGCAGGGGGTGGGATTTTGTTCCCCATTATGACAACTTTATTGACACCTGTTCTCCTGCTGAGTGGGCTGGGGTTGATGGCACCCTGGCCCGAAAGGGGCTTTAGGGATTCTCTCATTCACACCCCATCTTCATGAAAGCTTAGAGAGAAGGGACCCACTCAAAAGCAATGACTTCATCAGAATGAGTTTTCTTCTGCTCAGGGATGCCTTGGAGATTGGAGCATTGAAGGACAAGAACTTAGGTGTTTCTTTCTGCAAGAAAACAGACTTCTTGCTGGTTCCTCACCCAAGAGATCTCAGTGTAGTGAAAACAGCCTGGAATCTGGAGCCTAACAGTGCCTGGATAAAATTCCAGTTATATATAGCTAACATTTAGCAATAATATAATAATAATGATAACTACCATTTATTGGACACTTATTATGTCTCAGGCAGGGCTGATTTTCAGCTTGCACAAACTGGTATCATTGTACTGTTTGTTAAAATAGTGAAAACACTCCATACCTGCCGTAAATAGTCCCTCTCCTCTCCCTTGCCCCAAATCTCTCAGCCCCTCAGACCTCTCCACATTCCAGCAACCAAAGGGTTGCCGCCCGGCCCAGCAGGGGCCCTGCTGCTGTATTATCTGTGGGCACTGCCCCTGTTAGATATTGAAAATGCCACATGGTGCCCAGCAGGTGCTAAGGGTCTCATGTGGATTTTTAACTTAGTGAACCCCTCAATACCTCTGGGAGAAAGGTGTTATTATGACTCCCTTCTACAGATGAAGCAACAGAGGTCCAGAGAGGCACAGTGACTCGTGCAAGGACATACAGGGGTGTGGTGCCTGAGCCATGGCTAGACGAGGCTATGATGCCTCTCCCTGTGGGCCCCTCTGTAGGGCTTAGGATGGAGTAGGAAAGCCCCTGCTGTGGAGCCAGGCAGCTTCTCCAGTGATCTGACCTTGAGGAAATCATCCCACTTCTCCGATCCTCTGTTCAAAAATGAAAAATAAAAAATCTGCACGAGGATAGCAAAACCTACTCTAGTAGCGTGGTTTTTGTTGTTGTTTTTAAAAGTTTTGAACAGATAAGTACATGGATTGCTTAGCACAGTGCCTGCACGAAGTTGGGGTTCCTTCACCCTGCATTCCCTTTCCTCCTCTCTCTCCTCACTGTCTGCCCCACCACGTGTCAAGTCTTGAGCCTGGTCCTCCGTATGCTGAGATGAGTAGGATGCCATCCCTAACCTCCTGGGGGCTCAGAGTCTAGGGAGAGAGGGACCTATAATTCAGAGTGAGGCCAAGGGAGCTTGTTAGAAATGCAAACTCTGAGGCCCCACTGCAGACCTACTGAGTTGGAATTTACATTTTAACAAGATCCACAGTTGGTTTGCAGGCATATTAAGGTTTGAGAAGTGCTGGTTACAGCATCCTACAAAGTTGAACTTGAAAATTATGGCTGGAAGTACTGAGAGATCTTGGAGGGGAATTGGGAAATCCAGAAAAGCTTTCTGGAAGAAGTGTCATTTGAGCTGAGCCTTGCAGGATAAGTAAATTTAAGGTAGGCAGAGAAATAAGGATGGGCTCAAAGCAGGAGTCTGGGGGCTCTGTGTGCTGAAAGGCAGAGGGGTGGAAGGGGCTCTGGACTTCTTTGTAAAGGCAATGAGGAGTCATGGAAGAGCTCAAGCAAGGGAGGACATGTTCAGACCTGCTTCTGAGGCTGACAGCTCTGGTTGCAGAGGGGAAGGTAGATTACAGGGGCAGGGCTGGGGCAGAGAGAGACACGGAGGGCTGGTGAACTCCAGGCCAGTGACAGTGAGGCCTGGACTGGGGTGGACATGGCTTCCAGGCCTCAGTGTCTTCACTGAGAACGTGGGTGCATTGAAGAAGAGATGTGCTCAGGAATGGGCCCCATGGGACTTGACGGGGGAGGCCAAGAGGAGCTTCATCCCCAGCCTCAACCCCACCTTCCTCCCTACCTCCCCAGATCCACTCGGACTCAGATGAGGGTGACGGGGCCATCAAGTACACCATCTCGGGTGAGGGTGCAGGGACCATCTTCCTGATCGACGAGCTGACAGGCGACATCCATGCCATGGAGCGCCTAGACCGTGAGCAGAAAACCTTCTACACGTTGCGGGCCCAGGCTCGGGATCGTGCCACCAACCGCCTGCTGGAGCCCGAGTCGGAGTTCATCATCAAGGTGCAGGACATCAACGACAGTGAGCCCCGCTTCTTGCACGGCCCCTACATTGGCAGTGTGGCTGAGCTCTCGCCCACAGGTGGGCTGCGGGCTCTGCAGGGCCGGGCAGGGTGAGGTAGCCCCAAGGCGAGGGGAGCTGCCAGGTCCTGAGTGGAGCCTGCTGGGAGGAGGAGTAGCTGATCCTCTAGGGAGGGGCAGGAGAGATAGGAACTGCTGCCCCAGGGCACAGGGGACATACAGGAGCCCAGGTCCCACCAGCGTCAGGCATAATCCTGGACACAGTCCCACTGCACACCTGGACAAATCTGCACACATGACCTCAGCCCCATCCATGGACACTGCCTCTACATGTATATGGACCTGCCCATGGAAACACAGTGGCCCACTCGGACATGGTCATACACCCAGAACACAGTCACACACACAGACATAGCCACATATCTGGACACAATCGCACATGCAAGCCCAGCCCCACATGCGAGCTCAGCTGCATACCTGTACGCACCCCACTCATAGATGCCGCCCCACACACAGGCAACCTTCAGACACACAGGCACAGCTACACACCTTGACACAGCCCCTCCCAAATGTTCAACTACACACAGACATAGCACAGCCCTAGGCCACAACCCCCACATGGAGTCAGTCTCATCTCCAGGAACAACTAAATACAAGCACACCTACAACCAGGAACAACCATAGAGGGACACAGCTGAAACAAGGCCCAACACACACCCAGACACAGCCTCACACCCTGACACAGCCACTTACAACTCTACTTAGGGAACAGCCCTTCACAGATAGAGCTGCTGCACAGACTCGGCCATGTAGACAGACACAGGCAGATATTACCATCCTGGGGCCCAGGTCCCCTGGAGTGCAGCTGCAGACAGGCATGGGCACAACCAGATGAACAACATCCAGACAGCTTCACTCACTGCCCACAAGAAAGCCACAACTCAACAACACCCAGCCACCTGGGAACACAGGCTCACACTGAGACAGATGAGCCCCAGACACAGAAACAGCTGCACTTACCCAGGTACGGCTGCAAACACCCAGGAGTGCTGCACACACGGTTGTACACTTAGAAAAAGAAGTGCACGCACAAAACCCACACCTACATGAAGACATCAGATGCAGCCACGCTCAGAAATTCCGATTCTTACAGCAGGAGGGCGCTGAGACTGTGGGCTGGTTGACTCCACCTTCTCCCTCTGTGGAACCCCAGACAGTTGTCTAACCATCAAGACCCCCTTAGCCTGGGGCTCCTGAGGCTCTGGTAGAAGCTGAAGTCATGGGGTGAAGGGCACAAGCCAGAAGCTTCCATCTCCTTCCCCACCATGTTAGCCTAAGTGATGTGCAAGCCAGGCTAGACAGGAGCAGCTGCACTAAGTCCTAGCCATGTTCCATCGCTGACTCACTGCGGCCAAGGGCTTGGCACTGCCTCTATCTGGACCTCCCAGCTCTATGGCCATGTGTCAGAGGCCAGGGGTACCTGGGTTCTTGGGGAAGGGTATAATCAGCCCCAGCTCCCCCAGATTGGGTCACATCTGGCAGATTTGCGAGTAATGAACAAGCAGCCAGTAGTAGAAGAGGAGGAAGTGGGCTAGGGACAATACTGGGCACAGAAAGATGGTGGGAGAATGAGGCCAGTGAGGGTATGAATGTGGGTACAGGCTGGTGTATACACACATGGGTACACAGGTGTGCCTGATGTCCATATGCTTTCCACACATGTGTGCAGATGTACACACGCATGGCACTTTAAGGCCTGTGCATGCATGTGACATGCTATGTGTCTATTTGAGTGTGTTCATTCATTCATTTAACAAATATTTGTTGAGTATCCACTATGTGCTAGGTGCTGGGGATGCAGCAGTGAAAAGGCAGACAGACTCCCTGCTCTCATGGAGGGTACATTCTGCCTAAGGAAGACAGACAATAAGCAAATAAACAAATAGATCATTGGTTCAGTAAGGAGTCTCTGAGGAGACAACATTGAAGCAAAGACCTGAATGAAGTGAGGACAGGCCACTGGGGGGAGAGCATTCCAGGCAGAGGGAACGGCACACACAAGGGCCCTGGAGCTGAATTCCCCTGAGGAGAAGCGGCAAGGCGACCGGATCTTATAGCCTGTAGGCAGGGCTTTGCCTTTTGTGCTGAGCAAGCTGCGAAGTCAGTGGAGAGTCTTGTTCAAAAAACTGACATGATCTGACCTAGTTTTAACAGGATCCCGTGGCTGTTCCATGAAGAATAGATGGGTGACCGGTGGGGAGAGGACAAGGGCAGCAGCAGATTGCCCCTGGTGGAGGATATTGAAGTTACCTAGGCAGGAGATGATGATGGTGGCTTGGGACAAGAAGGTATCAGTAGAAGTGTTGAAAAGAGGTTGACTTTTGGATATATCTTGAAAGCAGAGCTGAAAGCATTTGCTAATTGATCAGATGTGAGAGAAAGAAAACTCAAGGATGACTGTTGGGATTTTGACCTGAACAATTAAATAGGTGGAATTTCCATTTACTGAGATGTGAAGAGCAGGTGAAAGGGATAAAGGGAAATCAGGAATTGGTTTCAAATACACTAAGTCAGAAGTACTTATTAGACAGCCAGGCAGAGATCCTGAAAAAGGCAGTTGAATATACAGGCTCAGCAGAGAGGTCTGGAAGTTGTCAGTGACAAAGATCTATGGAATTTCAGAGCCCAGCAAGAACTTAGGAATTAACTTTGCAAATGGGGAAAATGGGGCTCAGAGAGGCAGTGGCATGTCCAAGGTCACTCAACAAGTCAGAGGCAGCACAAGGCCCTGACTTCCCAGGTCATGAGCCCCCGCCACCTGACTTGAACTCTGTCCTAAGAAGACTTGTCCCTGTCTCCTTTTGCACAAAAGTGACCTGCATGTTTCTGCATGAAAATGACCAGAAAGGTGGTGAGAGCTGACACTAGGGAAGGAAGCAGGAGCCATATCTGAGGGACTCGAGGGAAGCAAGTAGCCTGAGAAAGTCCTAAGCAAAAAGTGATGGGCAGACCTGCATTTTAGAAAGTCCCTCTGCTGCACATGGAGAATGGCTGGGGATGGGGTCCTGGGGGGAGTAGCAGCCTCATGTCCACCTTGGTGGCTCATCCATCCCCCTTCACTCTCACTGTGACTCTGAGAGGATGCAGGACCAATGTTATCATCCCCATTGAACAGATGGGAACACCGAGGCTCAGAGAGAAGAGAAGATGTACAGTCACATAGCAAGTCAGCAACCAAGCAAGTTGCTGGGCTTGGCTCCCAGACTGTTGGAGTGGTGACGGTCCTTATCTCACAGATGGGGAAACTGAGGCCGAGGGAAGGGTAAGGACTCATCCAGGGTCACACAAAGAGTCAGAGGCAGAGCCGGCCCCAAGTTCATGCGTGCCAGCCTAAGGAGACCCTGCCCTGCCTCATCTCCCTCTCCCAGCCCGCTGACTCTCACATCCGACTCAGGAAAAAGTCAGGAGGCGGGGTGACTCAATTTGGACAAGCTGGGGAATCCAGTAGGGGGAGGGAAGAAACAGAAATTAAATTAGTTTATTTCATTTGAGCAACTTTTTGAAGGAGAAGCAAATCTGACACCGGGAGCTCGCAGAGACTCCGGGCAGCTTTGAAAATCAGTCACAATTACCGAGCCTCCTGATCTGGGCTAAGGAGGGTGGGGCCAACAAGCGGCACTGGGGTCTGGGCAGCCTCAGAGATCAGAGGGAGCAGGGACGCAGCTTGGGACATGAAAGGCAGCTGCACTCGCAAATTAAACCACTCACAGCTTAAAAGGGAAGAGAAGTGTGCCGGGGGCCTCCGATGAGCCACGCTTCTGAGGAGGGGCACGCCAGCCATGCTGAGCCTAATGCAGCGAAGTAGGTCGTGGGTTGACAGTCAGGAGGCCTGGCTCCCTGCATGACCTTGGGCATGTCCCTTCCACTCCCTGGGCCCCAAGCTCCTTTCTGAGTATTGAGGAGGTTGATTCATGCAACAGAAACTTATTTAGTGCCTACTATGTGCCAGGCACTCTTCCAGGCATGGGGATTCTTAGGAGGCCTGAATACTGCAGCAGGAAGAGAGACAGGAGAGAAATAAACAAGCAAATATATAATACGCCCAGTGGTGTGAGTGCTGTGAAGAACAGGGAATTGGGAGTGATTTGGGAACAGTGCTATTTTAGATAGAGGGGTCAGGGAAGGCCTCTCCTTCTAGAAGAGGATATTTGAACAAAACTATGAAGGTAGGGAACTGAGGATCTACGTGAAACAGTGGTTTTCAAACTTTATTGTACATCCATATTACCTGGAGGGCTTGTTAAAATACAGATTGCTGTCCCCCTACCCCCCAGGGTTCCTGATTCAGTAGGTCTGGGCTGTTAGAAATGTTTGCATTCTAACAAATACCCAGGTGGTGCTGAAGCTGCTGGTTCAGGAATCACACTTGGAGAATCACTAAGCTGGAGGAAGAAAGTTCCAGGCAGAGGGAACAGCAAGTGCAAAGGTCCCGAGGCACAGTGTGTTTGTCATGCTTGAGGAATAGCAGGAAGTTAGTGTGGCTGAAGAGGAGTGAGTGAGGGAGAGAGTGTCAGGATACCTCAGAAGAGGTCCCAGAAGCTGGATCACACAGGTCTTAGTAGCCATTAAATGGTTTTTGGTTGTACTCTGAGTGAGAGGGGGAACAGAGGAGTGACGTGACTCATATTATATTTTAAAAGAATGACTTGTTGACCACCACATTGAAAATAGACCATGGAGGGCAAGGCTGGAAGTAGAGAGGTCAGCAAGGAGGCAACTGCAATAGTGCAGGCAGGAAGTGACAGTGACTTGGACAGTGTAGGTGGTAAGACAGATAGGATTCTGGATGTGTGTGGAAGGTAGAGCCAACAGATTTTGTGAGGGATTGGATGTGAGAAATGAAAGATAGAAGAGATGAGGACGCTGCTGGAGCCTTTGACCTAAGCAACTCAATGGATGGAGTTGCTATGGCTGAGACAGGGAATGCTTCTGGAAGATCAAGTTTGCAGGATAAATTAAGAATTCATTCTCAGGCATGTTAAGATTGAGATGTCTACTGGAAATCCAAGTGGAGATGTCACAGGGACAGTTGGAAAGAGATGGGGCTAGAGATACAACTTTGGAAGTCATTAGCTCAAGAATGAAATCAACAAGGGAGTGAGTTTCGATAGAAAAGAGTTAGACTAGATAATCTTTCAATGTAGGGGACCAAACCCCTTCTCTAGGGTGTCATGACCTTACCAATGGACAGCAAGAGAATTTCACAGGTCTCCCATACTCAATTCAACTTCAGCTACTTATTTATGCCAACTATACTTGGCACCATTGAGGATACAGAAATGAAAAATGTAATTCAACACACATTTATTGGCCACTACTTTATTCTGGGCACTGCAGGGAATGTAAAGATAAGTAATTGAATCAAATCCACAAATGTTTATTAGCACCTATTATATACAAGTCCTCCAGTGTACTTGACTCTGTAGGGCTTGCAAAGATGAGTCACCTAACTTAGCAAATATTTTTTAGTACCTACTTTATATATAAACCCACAGAGGACAGAAAAGCAAATAGTTGTGGGGATGCACAGAAGAGCAAGCCGCTGCCCCAACCTCAAAATGGTAGCAGATCAATTTCCTCTCTTCTGCCAACTCTGATCAATTAATTGGTAGTGACTGTAGGGCTCTGTTGAGGAGGACTCTAAGATCTCATTCAGGCTTGGAGAAAAGAATGCCACAATGGATAGTGATGTCTGCTGTGAGCAAAGGAAGGAGAATGTAGTGGCACATGCCATAGGGTTGACATCTCTGGACCGTGGGATTGGGGCTCAACAGACTGTGGAAATGGACAGGGGCTCCACTGCAGCCACTTTTCCATGTATTCCAATTCCTCTGTAAGCAGCATCTTTAATAGCTGGAACAAGACTGTTTTGTAGTACAGCCTGCACTTCTTGGGACATTCGCTAAATAATAGCTATCAGCCAACACTGCTTTCACAGAGCTATTTCCCTTTATTCTCAAAATCCTGGAGAATAAGCAGGGCAGGTATTACTGTCCTCATTTTACCAATGAGGAAATAAACGCAAGAAGAGATAAAGTGACTTGTCTGAAGTTCCACAGTAAGAGCCGAAGCCAGAACGAGACCCAAAACCTGGAATCAGAACTCAAGTTACCTGACTTGGCATCCATGGCTTCCTTTGGGGGAACAGTCACAACCATTTCTTGCACAGGACTTTACAGCTGGAAATCACTTTCACATTCTTAATCTCACTTTATCCCCCCAGGGACTCTCTTGGGTTGTGTTGATACCTCCATTTTACAGCTAAGGAAACTGAGGCTCAAGGGGGGAAGGGAAATAAAATTAGGAAAACACACTGTCTGATTCTTAAGTCCAGTGCTTGGGGAGATAGTGGCAGAGAGGGAAGGAGGAAGGCAGGAGGCAGTGTGTTCCCCAAGGGTCTCATTTGGAGAGGGCAGGAGCAGGCTGGGAGCCTCCGACTGTCCCGTCTGCAGATGGAGAGAGTGTGGTTCAGCAGCCCTCGGGCCCAAGCCAGGAATCAATCGCTGGCCTCTGCAGAGACAACTTCTAAAGATGTTTTTAATTAAAGTCCAGGAAGATCTATATGTGTAATATCTCTTTGCCTAGCAACGGCACTGGCTCTTACCACCTGAGTTGGGGGGAATGGGACAGGAGGTTTCCAGTGGGGAGAGGCAGCAGAGATGTGCAGAGGCCCAGGCCCTCCGGAGTCAGCCCCACCGCCCAGGTAATCTGGACAGAGAGGAGTATATCCATGTCTCTCTTTTTCTTTTCCATCAACAAATTATTCAGCGAACATAAGCACCCTCTCTATGCCAGGCCCTGCGACCACATGGCACTGGGGTGCAAGGGTGATAGAGCTACCATCCTACCTTCAAGGTTCTAGCACACAGTAGGTGCTCTGTAGATGTTGGATGAACGAATGCAACTGAGTTATAGACAAAAAAATGTTTACTTTCTGCAACTGGCAGAAGGACGCTATTGCAGATATTTAAAATGTTGCTGTCCCAACCAAACAAAGTCAGTAGACTACAAAACAGAGAGCCTCGTGTAAATATTGAGAGGACAGAAAAGCTTGTGCTTCTCGATTTGAGGTAGTAGGAGAGTCCTCTCTTCTCAGGGGGGCATATTAGATCCACACACACGCAGGGATTGCCTGGGTGGACAAGTTAGTGGCTGGGATTCATGAGGAAAGAAAGAGTGAGAGGAGGGTGTTGGGGCATTCCCTGGAGACTCTGGAGAAGGGTGTTTGCTGCATAGGAGGTCCCTTACTCATCGGGGCAGACCTTGTCTTTCTGCTGCCTGTTCCCCCTCCTGCTCTTCCCCCCAACCCCTGCTTCATAAGTATCTCTGTCTCTGTCCCACTTTCTGTCTATCTCTCTGAACCTCTGTCCCTCATTTCTTATTTCTGACCCACTTTCTTGCCCCATCTCTCTGCACCACCTTCTCTGTCACTTGTCTCTGGACCTTCCCTCTCCCCTCTATGCTGTCACCTCCCCCTCCCATGCAGCCACTTCCCTGCATCTCCTGTGCATCATTCATCTACATTAGGCTGTGCTGGCTGGGCAGCTGGAAGCAGGGTCAAGGCCAACCCAGCAAGCCAGCATTGTAAGTGATGATCGGAGAGGGACTTGGGTGTGGGGTGGAAAGGGGGGGAGTTTGCGAAAGGGCTTGTTTCCTGTGTAATCTGATCATTCCCAGGGACTCGACAAGTGGTTTTTAATTTTTAATAGAAAGCATTGCACACAGTGCTGGCAGCAGCAGGGGGTGGGACTCATTTTTTATAAATGTTTGAGAAGCTAAATGTGAGCCTAGAGTTTCCCTAGGCCCAGCGGGGTGGCAAAGGGTGGTAGAGAAGAGGCAGGATGATAATAATTACAAACATCTTCATAATAATAACTCTTGGTCACCTCAGTTGAGGACTCTGTTCTTTTCCAAAGTGCTGCATCTCTTTCTCTCATTAAGGGGTCTCCCACACACAGGGAGGCAGGAGGGATAAAGTCTTATCTCCATTTTACAGAAGGGGAACTGAGGCCTGATCAGATCAGGTTTTTTCACAGCTGCACAGAGCCAAGGACAGGGCTGGAATGAGAATTTATGTCTGCAATCCCTGAGCATCACTCCATGCAGCACAATCCCCACCCCCCCGCCCCCACCGCCAGAGCCCGAGCCTGAGGCCTCAATCACACCTCTCAGACAGCAAGGGTTAAAGAACAATAAAAGAAAGAGTTCTGGCCTGGAAGCCAGGACAAAGGTTCCGATTCTGGCTCCACCACAAACTGTGTCAGAGATAAACCAGATAAACCAGAGATGAGTTAGTAAGCAAGCTCCCTTCCTTCTGATGCTGGTACCAAGAGGTCTCTTACTCAGGGCCAAGGACACAGCCCCAGGTGCCTCCTGACTATACAGAGATGAGGGAAAGGAATGAACTTCAACTGAGTGCCCACTACATGCCTAGCTTCACCAGCCACTTAAATCCATCCTTTCTAATCCTCATAGCCTCTAGTATTACAGGGGAGGAAACAGGCCAGACAGAAGAAAAGATTTGATTGAGAGCACAGAGTGGGGAAATGGTGGGATCTGACCCAGGACTCTGATGCCAAAACCCATCCAGTCTCCACTGAGGTGTGAGGAGCATCTCCTCTCGGGAGTGTCCAACTTCTCATGCTGACATTAACTGGGAGGAGCTCCAATGACTTGGTGTCAGCTGTCATCCTTGGTGCTACAGCCTAGGTATCAGTCTCAGGACAGGCTCAGTGAGTCTGGGAGGGTAACATGCTTGCTAAACAGACCTGGGTTTGAATCTTTTCCTGCTACTTAGTAATGATGTGATCTTGGGAAAGTCATTGAGCCCCTCTGTGACTCAATTTCCTCATCAGTTCAATCAGGGATTGGTTGCAGGGTATTGATTCTTAGCTCAGGAGGCATTTTAGAATCACTCTGGAGCTTGTAAAAATACGCTTGCCTGGCCCCACCTGAAGAGTCTTATTTAATTGGTCTGGGATGGGGCTCAGCATCAGTTTTATTTTAAAGCTCCCAAGAGATTCTAATGTGCAGCCAGGTTGAGAAACACTGGTTTCTGTGCTCTCCAAAGACTAGCCATTCCATATCTAACATTTCACATGCAACCATTCCTGTTCCAGCCTGAATTTAGGCCTTTAACAGCCATTTAGCAGAAGGGCTGAGCATCAGCACCACGGACAGTGAACAGTTCATTCCAACCAATCCCAGAGCTGCTTCTGAAAGTCTGGCCTTGAACCAGCTGTTGGGGAGGGAGAATCTAAACCCAACTCCTAGCCCTTCAGCTCCTCTTCCCTTCTTTCTGTGAGTCTTCCCTCTGTCACTCGTCCATCCGCTTCTACTCCAGTCGACCTCTCCTACCTATGTGGCAGGATAAGGTGGGTTTTGATATCAGATCCACCTGGGTTTGAGTCCTGCCTCTCCTACTTCCTTGACAGATGAACTTGGCCGGGCACTGTCCTTGGTGCTGAATGTGGAAATCGATTTGAGTTCTCCCAACCATCCCGAGGGTTTGGTAGTACTGTACCCCTGCATCACAAATGAGAAAGTTGAGGGACAAAGAAGTTTATTGCTTAACTTCGCTCAGCCTCCATTTCCTCATCTGTAAAGTGAAAGTCTTAATAGAGCTTATCTTAAGGTTTTATTGTTTAAGTTCTACGAGATAATATACATAAAGGGCTTATACGAGTATCATAGCATCTAGCACAAAGTAGTTATTTAACAAATGGAATCTATCATTATCACTGTCATTGAATAGTTATATGGATCAACAACGTTGTTAATCAATAACGTTATTGATTAATAATTGATTTCATTATTAATTCACAATTTCACCCTTCACTGTGCATAGCAGTATCCTCAGCTGCAAAATGGGAATGACACAGGAGTGTGCTGGAGTTCGCCCATACCAGCTCACAAGAGCCACATACTGATTTTCAAGAGTTTTGTGGGCCAGTTGCTGTCATGTTGGTAGCTTGAAAATGGGCATGGTGGGCATGAAAATCAGGAAACACTACAAAACAGGGAGTTCCTTCCCACTCTTCCACCCTCTGAAGCTGATGGTTAAACATTTACCAGCACACCACTGCCTCTGTATCATGGAGCTGGTGTGAGGTCTGAGGAAGAGAATGAACATGACTGCATTGTCAAATGCAAATTGCTGAACCTAGGGGGGATGATCTGAGGAGGTCCCACAGCAACCACAAGCCTGGCACCCTTTTTTCTGCCAATTCTGGGGAGCTGCTGACTGGTGAAGAAGGTGGGAGGGGGTTGCGGACTGAGGAAGCCATTTCTGTGGGGCCTGGGAAACCAGTGGTGAATCACTGTCCCTTCACCATCCCCACATGTCGGTAATGGCTGCAATAAAGAATCCCAAATTGGGGAAATGATTCCATCATCCCTGAGGGAGTTCCTGAGATGCAGCCAGGGAGACTGCAGCCATGGCCCTGGGGAGTCGCCCAGCCCAGCATTGTGCCTTGCCCAGGGGGTGGGGGAAAACAGGCAGGAGGAAATTACAAGGAGACCCTCTCATAACAGTTACAACAGGCACTATTTATTGAGCACCACCATGAGCCTGATGCTTTATGTATCTTCTCCCATTGCAATCTCTGGAGGGAGGCATGATTGTGCCATTGTACACCGGCATGCTGTGCCTCCTGAGACAACCACCACCACAAGCTGCATTTATTGGATTCTAAGCATGGGCCGGACACTGTCCTCAGTGCTGAACATGAAAATCTGTTTGAATTCTCAAAATGACCTCAGGAGTTTGGTAATACTACCACTGTCATTTCACACATGAGGAGATTGGTGTACAAAGGGTACATGTACAAGGTCAAACTTTTAGTAAGTGTCAGCGCCATCACTGTGATCCAGTACACCAGGCCACAGTGTCCAAAGTCACTGCCGGTGCTGAGACTGGTACCCAGAAGGGCTTTGGTATCACAGAGTCCTGAGTTCGAATCCCACCACTTCCTCAATCTATGCCCTAAGTCAAATCTTTTCCGCTGTCTGACCTGTTTCCTTACCTGTAATATTAGAGGGACCCATTCTGCATCTGTGAGATGCTATGAAGATTAGAGATGATGGATTTAAGTTCCTGGTGAAGCTGTGTGTGTAGTTGGTGCTCGGTAGAAGTTCATTCCTTTCCTTCATCTCTGCATAGTCAGGAGGCACCTGGGGCTGTGTCCTTGGCCCTGAGTAGGAGACCTCTTGGCAACAGCATCAGGAGGAAGGGTGCTTGCCCACGCGTCTTCCCCAGCTTTTTTTGGCAACTCTGACATGATTGACAGGGAGCCGTGAAAGAGAGGCGCATTGCAGGGCTGGTTTAGGAGTCTCTGGCTGGGAGGGGAGACCCGGAGAGGGAAATGAGAAATGCAAAAGAGTGAAAAATAAATACATGTGTCTGTCTGGAATGATGGAGGGCCCCAGGCTGGAGGCGGGAGAGGCGGGCAGCAGGCTGGGCTTAGCAGAACTGCAGCAGTAGCACTTCCAGTCTCTCTCATTAGCCAGGCGGTGAACTGGCCTCACCTCCCAGCATGCTGCCCTGCTGGCCCAGACAGCCCAACCCACTGGCTGGGCACCCAGCAGAGGGCATCTCCCTGAACTGGGGTCTCACTCTCCACCCCTTTGGGTCATATCCCGAGCACCCAAAACTCCCTCTTGGGTCTTCCACCTCACCCCCTTCCTTCTGGAAAGGTTCAGATGGACCAAACCTCTTTCCTGGCCCCTCCATCTAACCCCTCCCCACCCTACTCCCCACTCCCACCTGGTCCAACCTCACATCCCGGCTTTCGTCAAATTGAACATGATGTCAAATTAGAGCCATCTCTGGGACAGGCCGAAAGAAGCTCCTAGTTTAATGAGGCAGCGTCGAAAATCAATAACTTAATTGCCGCTGTTTGATGGACTTTTATCCAATTTATACTCTCCCCAGCAGCCTACGTGCGGAGCATCAGGAGCAGTGTGTGTATGGGGGGGAGGGGGGCTGTCTGGGCACCCAGGGAAGGGGCGAGGGGGACACCAGGGCCCACAGCCAGCTACCTTCCAAAAGCAAAGCTGGGCACTGCCACTCTCCCGCCGAGTCCGAGAGACACTGGCCTCTGAGCACCAGTGAACTTGGTTGTCCCATTAGACTGTCCCCTACCGTGGGGAGGGAGGGATGGGGAGGGGGGAGGAGGCAAAAGTCCCTTAAAGAATCAGAAGTGGCTAGAATGGGTAGAAAGACCCCTGGGTTGAGAGTCAGGTGTCTGGTTTCCAGTCCTGGCTGTAACTCTGAATGTGGTGACCTTAACTGGTGCTGATGATTGTTGCCACCACCATTGAGAGACTGCTCTGAGCCACTCTGTGCTGGGAGCTTAAAATTCATTCCCTCGACCTGATGAACCAAGGTCTAGGATTATCCCCGTTTTGCTGAAATGGATATTCAGAGAAGCTGCCTTTCCTTGCCAGAGTCCTACTGCTGAAAACCACCCAAGGGAGATTTGAATCCACACGTCTGACTCCAGGGTCACCCTTGTGCCACTAGGAAGGCCCCGGGTCAAGAAGCAGGTTGAGACTCAGGGTGGGGATGGGGACTGTGACGGCGCTGGCTTTGGTGGCCTCCAGCGAATCTTCAGGGGGTCTTCTCTCTCAGCTTCCCTGGGTTGGGGGAGGTGGGGGGGGGACGAGGACAGCAGCCCCAGACGACCCTTGTCTTGCTTGGTCCCCCGGGCCCAGGCACGTCGGTGATGCAGGTGATGGCTTCGGATGCTGATGACCCCACATATGGCAGCAGCGCTCGGCTGGTGTACAGCGTGCTGGATGGCGAGCACCACTTCACGGTGGACCCCAAGACCGGTGAGGGGCGGGGCCGGGCCAAAGGGGCAGAGCTGGAAGGAGGGGATGAAGCTCGAGGGGCGGGGGCATAAAGGGCGGGGCTGGGGCGGAGCCAGCGGCGGGGCGGGGCGGGGCCGGGCGCGAGCAGAGGACCACCCCCAGACTTCTGCCCTCTGCATTCAGTCCCAACGGTGGCACCACCCTCAGAGGAGGGAGGCATCTTGGGCTCTCCAGGAGACTCCAGGATCATAGGGAGGAGCAGCCAAGAGGCAGGAAGAGGAAAGGATTGAGGAAGAGAAAAAGAATGGGGGGTTGGGGTCCTGCAAGACTGGCAGAAAAACAAAAAGGCAGGAGGCGGGAACTAAGCTGCCCCACTTGTCCTTAGAGCTAAACTGAGGCAGGGGTGTCTGCAGCCCTTACAGGGTCATAAGTGAGGTTGGGGGAGGGAAGATGGCTGGGAAGGACACATTTTCAGCAGTTTTGAAAGCTTTGTTCATATGGCAGTTAGGATCTGATGGAAAGACAGAGAGAGACACTTAGAGACCTTCACAGAATGGTGGCTTCTCTTTTGCCTATTCACCGCCCCCCCCGCCACCAAACAGTGGTGCAGCACCCCACCCACCGTTTCCCACTTCACTCACTCTGAGATTAGAACTTGGCTAGTCTCCGAGGAGCCTTGGGAGAGTGCCAGGGAGGACAGAATGAAGAGACTGAGGCTCAGAGAGGTGAAGTGACTCACCGGAGGTCACACAGCTGGAAGTGGCTGCCAATTCCAACGGGGTGCTCGGGGTGCTCGCACTGCACCACAGATAGGAGGGGCAGGACAGTAGTGGAGCCAGGAAATGAGACATCAGACCCCACAGAACGTTTTCAAAGGCCATCATGGGTCTCACAGTCCTGTAGGGGAAGCGGGGACCAAGTCTGTGCATGAGAGATTAGGATGCAAGGCTTCTTGGAGGCACTAGCTGTAATCTTCAAAGGATAAGGTGTTGGCCAGACTCAGATTTCAGAGAAGGGCATTCCAGGCAGAGGGCATGGCACACGCAAAAGCTTGGAGGAAGAGAACAGCCTGAGGCATGAGGGGAATTGTAAGCAACTCAGGCTTGGGAAATCAGGCATGTTGAGAGGTGATGTGGAGAGGCTGGCAGGGGCCTGACTGTGCTGGTGTAAGCCAGGCTAAGGAGCTGGGATTTTATTCTAAGGGAAATGGTGGGCTTTCGGGAGAGGGGAGGGATAGATGGATTTGGGTCTTGGGCTTTTGTTTGTGTGTTTTTGTTTTGTTTGCAGGGGAGGAGTGAGGATTTCAGTCTATGAGCACACATAATATCTTCATTATTTTTTTCTCCTTGTAAAAGTAATGCATTTTAGAAAGCATTCAAACATTAAAGAAATGTTAAAAAGAAAAGAAAAAGAAAATGCTTCCAAGTCCCTATCCCCAGTAATTGCAGCCCCAAAGGTAACCACTTGGTGTATATATCCTATGAGATCTTGGACTCATTCACTTGAAAAATATTGTCAATTTTTAATAGATAATACATTTCAAGGTTCAAAATTCAAAAAGTTCAAAGGGATATTTAGTGGCAATTCTTCACCCTACCAACTCCCCCAGCCACCCAGTCTGTGTCCCCAAGACAACCAATGTAATTTTCTTGTGTATCTTTCCAGATTCTGTGCATGTACAAGAAAATAAGGTACATGTATTTGTTTTATTTTTTTTTTACACAAATGGTAGCTATAAACACACACTGTACACATTGCTTGCCTTCTTTGCTTAACAATACATCTTGAAGATTATTCCAACTCAGTGCATAAAGAGCTTCCTCATTCTTTTATTTAATGGCTGTTATACACTAAAATTTATTTCAGCAATCCCCTATTGATGGACACTTATGCTGTTTCCAATCTTTTGCTACAACGAACAGTGCTATAGTGAATAACCTCATACATGCATCATTTTGTGCTCGTGTGAGTATATCTGCAGGATAATTTTCAGGAAGTGAAAAAGCTGGGTCAAAGAGTACATGCCTTTGGAATCTTGATAATGCTGAAATGTACCACACTACAGTCCCACAAGCCACACATAGGAGTGCCTCTTTCCCTCCTCCTCACCAGCACTGCAGGTTCATTGATGACTTCTAAGCAGGGAGGTGACATGCTCAGGTTTTCATTTTAACAAGATCCCTCAGGCTGCTGCTGTAGATCTTGGCTCAGAGGCAGGAACTGGAGGCAGGGAGACCCCAGAGTCTGTGACCACCATAGAGTCCCAAAGGACTAAAACCAAAAGCCTGCACCTTTTCTCAACACCCACCTGGACTCCTTACCCGCCTGTCTAGCTAGAAGCCAGAGATGATGAAGGATTGAGAGTGAGGGTTAGCTGAGAAGCTGAGGAGAGAGAATAGGGGGTGGCAGTGAGATCCTGCAAAGGGCCAACCTTGGGGGCATAGATGAATGCACAGGACTAGGTTGAGGGAGGAATCTGGAGTTCCTCTCAACCTAATCCCATATACTCATCTAGGCAAGGGGACACTGATAGAAACAGTAGGAGGATATAAATTAAGAAAATGATATAGAGGGCCAGCCCGTGGCTCACTCGGTAGAGTGCGGTGCTGATAACACCAAGGCCACGGGTTCGGATCCTATATAGGGATGGCCGGTTCACTCACTGGCTGAGCGTGGTGCTGACAACACCAAGCCAAGGGTTGAGATCCCCTTACCGGTCATCTTTTTTAAAAAAAAAAAAAAAAAGAAAAAAAGAAAATGATATAGGAGCAGAGGAATTAATGAATGTGCCCCGGGATCTGGTGCAGAGCTAAATAATTAAGCTTTAGCCATATTGGCTTTAAGAGGAGAGATGAGGCGGAAGAAACATCTAGAAGCTCTAGCACGCTATCTGAAATATGGGCGTGGAGTTCTGAGATTGGTTGGGGCTCCTTAAGCTTCAGTTTTCCGTGCACCAGCGGAATAATAATACCCACCTCACATTTGTGAAGATTCAATGGGAGAGTTCATTCATTTATTCAACAACTATTTATTGAGTGCCTACTATGTGTCTGGCTCTGTTCCAGGCAGTAGGAATGCAGCAGTAGGCAAATCTAAGGCTCTACCCTTAGGGAGCTTTTATTGAAGTAGGGAATACAAAAAATAAAACATATAAACATATAACATAAACACATAAATATATAACATAATGTCAAATAGCTAATAGTGCTAGAAGAAGGTAAGGAGATAGACTTAGCTTAAGAAATCAGGACAGGCCTTTCCAGGGAGGTATGCTGAGGCAGAGACCGAGTGAAGTGTGAAGCAAGGGTGTGAGCCATGCAGATTTCTGGGGAAGAGTACTGCAGGCCCGGGGAAGAGTGAGTGTGCAAGTGCTCAGCCCAGCACTCACTGGGACAAGGGAATGTGGTGGTGGTGATGATGCCTTTATCCAATTAGTCTGAGGAGGTGGGCACCTTAGCATGGATAAGCTTTCAGAGGGGAAGGAAGAGAGAGAACATAGAAATAAGGGACGGGCCAGGACTATGTCTTGGAAGGCAGCAAGAGTGGCAGATGAAGGATCAGACTGCAAAAGAGTGAGGATGGCCACCAATTTCTGCAAAAGAAGGGGGTCATGAGGAGGGAGGCAAGTGGAAGTCCACAGAGCCTGGGAGAGCAGGAATGGTTCCCAAGAAGCTAGAAAGTGAGCACCAGGCAAGGCAGGTGACAGAGTTCAAATGGGGTTCTTGTTCTAGAGTCCCTCAACTTCTCAGTCTGAATGAGTCCTTTTTGACATTTCCCAGAAAGAACCAGATTTGTCCTCCCCTTGTCCATAGCCCCACTGCAAGAGCCGCCCTGGTGCCTTTCCCAGCCCCAACTCTATTTCCCCAGCCAGGAATATTCTGCTGCTGCAGGTCTATATTTAGCAGCTGCTGCGAGGTACAGTCTGTTCTGGCTGTGCAGATAGCAGGGAACAGAGCCGGCACGGGCCTGAGAGGAAGGTGTGAGGGAAGGGAGGAGGCGGGGCGCCAGAGGAGGAATTAACTTGTGTGTTTTAAAGGCCAGGCCTGCCAGCAAGCCCCCCACAGGGGCGACAGAAATGGCATTTGCGGGCTAATGAGGCATCACATGGGCTCTAGGGCCCTTTCTGCAGCATTTGGAGGAGACAGCAGGGGCAGTGAGGACAACAGCTGGAACTGGGGGCAATGGGGAAAGACAAGGCTGCAGGCAGCTGGGGCCAGGTTATACTTATCAGCCCCCACATGCCACCACCCCAGCAGGAACAAAAGGATTCTCTCAGAGACTTCACGATCTCTGCTAGAAATCCCAACTGGGCCAGAGAGGTCCACTTGACGGGGAAGGAATGAAACTAACATTTATTGATCACCTTCTAAGTGCCAGACCCTGGGGTCAGGATAATGAACTAGACCTGGTTTCTGCCCTCAAGGAGCTATTGTTCTAACAACAAAGAAGCCAGAAACAAATAGACAACTACACCCAGGCTGTGAGAGGGGTGGTGGAGGAGCAGCAGGAATCAGTCAGTCAAAATGTTATGTGAGCACCTACTGTGTGCCAGGCCCTACAGATACGAAGATGAACAAGACCAGCATGGATCTCTGCCCCTGTGGAACTTATTTGTGGGTGTACCCAACCCGGGACTTGAGGAAAAGGATCAGCAAGACATCTCCAAAATGTAAGCTCTGCTGGTGGAAGCTTCATGTCATTTAATCCTCTCAATCGCCCTACTGGATGGGTATCCCCATTTTACAGAATAGGAAATGGAGGCTCAGAGAGACTCAAGAACTTGCCCAAGGTCAGGTAGCACAGAAATGGTAAAAAGAAGACTTGAACTCATATCTATCTGACTCCAGAGTCCCTCCTTTTCACATTGCCTCACATCTGATTCTGTGCAATCCTAGCACATAGTAGGCCCTCAGTAAGAGTCAAATGAATGAATGAGTGAATAAATGAATTTGCAGAGCCACGAGGTTTCAGGAACAACTTCATGGGCTGATTTGGGATTTTTGTACCCCGGTCCCCTGGTCCTCCAGGAGTGCAACAGCCTCCACAATGCTTCTCCCTGCATCAGGAGGTAGCATGGGTAGTGGAACATGGTAGATAGGAAAATATGTGATAAATCCCTCCTACCCCTGTGCACAGCCTCTTAGTAATGGGACTTTGCCAGTGCTCGCATCAAGAGGTGGAGCCTATTTCCCTGCCCTTCAAATCTGGGCTGGCCTGTGACTTGCTTTTGCCAATAGGATGTGGCAGATGTGATGTTATGCAAATTTTGAGATTAGGTCTTAAGAGAACTTGCAGTTTTCACTTTTGTTGTCCTGGAACATAGTCGTGAGACCGCCATGTAAGGAAGCCAGCCTACTGGAGGATGAGAGAACCAATGTGTCCCAGCCAACAGCCAGGATCCACCACCAGACTTGTGAATGAGGCCACCATGGGACTTTCCAACCTAGCTGATCCTCCAGTTAAACACAGCTGCATGGTGGGCCCAGACGAAACCAGCAGAAGAACAGCCCAGCCAACCAGATTTCTCTATCAGTTATCTACGGATATGTAACAAACCACCCAATGCTCAGTGGCTTAAAACAACAACAATTTATTAGCTGTCACAGGTTTGTGGGTTGGTTGGACAGCTCTTTTGCTGGGGTCACTCATGTGGCAACAGTCAACTGTCAGGTCACTGGGTTGACTCAGCTGGGACAGCTGGCATGACTGGGCCTCTCTCTGTGTGTGGCCTTTCATCCCAAGCTTCTTTCCAGCACCGTAGTCTCAGGATTCCAAAAGTACAGGCCCCAATGCACAAAAGCTTATCAAGCCTCTGCTTTAGTCTTACTTCCTGATGTCTCATTGGCCCAGGCAACTCTCATGGCCAAGGCCAGAGTCAGTATGGGAGGGGATAACCCAAGGGTGTGGATACTAGGAGATATGATTCATTAGGAGCTATCACCATAGCAACATACAGCAGTGTGTGACCCCAGGAACAGGGCCCAGGGGCAGCATGGCCTCTGGGTACCTATCCCAGAGATGGCACCTGAAATCACACACTTTACAGGGCTTTATGACCCATTTCCAAGTGAGAAGAGTTTAGGGTCCTCAGTTCCTCTGGAGCTGGAAGTGGCAGGGATGGCATGGAGACCACTCACATGGGACTTCTCTCTTCACCCACAGGAGCAGAGCCAGAGCCTTGCTCTAAGCCCTACCCAAAGATGGGGACACTGAGTTTTGGTGTCCAAGCCCATAGCTGCACAGTGGCTCCAAATCCTATCACCAAACCTCTACATTCAATGAGATCCTAAGTGTAAAGGGACATGCACAGAGCTTAGCGCACAGTAAGTGCTGGACTAAAGTCAGTTCCCTTCCCTGCCTTTCTGCCTGGGACCCCCTGCACCCTCCTTCCCTCTGCTTGTCTTTCTCCAGGACTCCTTTTCCTCTGTCTCTCCCCTTCCCTCTCTGCCATCTTCACCCTCTTCCTCCCCTCTTTCTCCCTCTCTGCTTTTTCTCTCCTTCCAATTCCGCAGTGTAGAGAAGACGACAGACTCCACCTTCCCAGTATGACCCTGCTGTCCAGGGCTGCAAAGACTCAGCTCACAGAACAGCTGAGGGCCAGCAGGGTGCTGCCTTCACAGCCCCAGCCTTTAGGTGCAGCAACTGGGAAACAGATCGGGGGTACTTGCTCCATGTTTGAAAAAATGGCTTACCTGATTAGGACTGAAGAGAGCAAGAAGGATATTCCAGGAGCTGAGATAGGACCACAGAAGTGACATCCTTGTGTCAGAGGTCTGGCCTCTCCCCTTGTACCTGGGGGTGGGGTGGAGCAGAGGATACTAGGTGGGCTGGGCAGGGAGTCTCTACCCTGACAGTGATCTAGCAGAGCCATTCAGAACATGGATACTGGCACCAGAGTGTGCATTTGAATCCTGGCTGTGTGCTTCATACATGTGTGACCTTGGGCAAGGTACTTAGCCTCTCTCTGCCTTTGTCTCTTCATCTGTGCAATGGGTATAATCCTAACACCTTCCTCATACCAATGTTGAGAGGATTAAATGAGACAACTCACTTAAGAGGCTTAGAACAGTGCCAAGCACAGAGCAAATGCACATAAATGTTACTGATTGTTATCATCACATGCAATTCTCATGAGATGAAACCCTATACCACTGGTTCTCAGCAGTTCGTAACCTATTTTACTCCTAAGGCCATTTGACAGTGTCATTTTTGGAACTGAGGCGGGGAAGGGGGGGTTGCTGCTACTGGCATTATCTAGTGGGTTGAGGCTAAAGTTGCTACTAAATATCCTTCAATGTACAGAACACATACACTACAAAGAGTTATCCGACTCAAAATGTCAATAGTGCCAAGTTTGAGAAATCCTATTTTTTAGGTAGTTATTGTGGTTGTCCCCATTTTACAGATAAGGGAACTGAGACTCAGAAAGTTAAAAGGATTTGCTCAAAATTGCATGGCCAAAAAAATTGGCAGATCTGGGATATATCCCAAAGCCGTCTGCTTCCAATACTCCCCTGTCCCTGGGAAGACCAGTCACAGCAGAGGAGGGGTCAGGAGGGGGCCTATTGATGAGTTGCAAAGGCCACTGACTGAAGGTCTGTATGACCCGTGATTCAACAGAATACCCATTCTATATCTACATGTGGTCACACAAAAGTAGGTGCCCCACCCCTGGCTACTCCAGCTACACACACAAATGCACACACACACACACACACACACACACACACTACAGCCTCTCCTCGCCAGCTACATGAACAAATACACACACAGACACACACATACATGCACACACTACAGTCTCTCCTTGCCTTGGCCATGTGAGGAGTGTCTGGGGGCTGTTTGGGGACATCAGGAGTTGGAGCTCAGGTTTTATGGGGCGCATCGTGGAGCTGCTGGTGCATGACTCCACCTGGTGCACAGGCCCTGGGCACCACCTGTCACCACCTGGTGCTTGGCAGGTTGGAGTAGGTGGCAGGGAGGTTCTGAATGCATCAACTCCCCCTCCCACCCCTAGTCTCTTTTGCTGGCAGGGAGACAAGAAGCCCAGGCTTCCCCTCGGCAGAAGTAATCTTGCAGTTGCCCCCATTCCAGCTCCCCTCCCCCATTTCCATTAACAGGTTAGAGGATTGTCTGTTCAGCAATTAGCTGGTGCCTGGACAAAGAATCTAGGGTGGGGTTGGGGGAGAGGGGGAGAGGGGTGGGATCCCCGGGGGCAATGATTTCGTTGTGGTTGGCTCTAAGCTGAGTGTTACTGACAGAGACAAGTCAGGCGCAGGCCTGACTCATGCATAGAATACCAGGTGGGGAAAATGAGGTCCCAAGAGTGGGATTAGTTGCCCAGGGGGGTCACACAATTCTAGTCCATAGGCTTCTTTTCAGTAAACAAAATAGTCCCTTCTGTTGCTTTTGGGTTGTGTCTCTGTGTAAGAAAGCATGTGTGTGTGTGAGAGTGTGTGCATGAGAGTGCACGTGTGTGTGTTGGACTGGGTGGCTGATAGTATACCCTGTGTGTGAATGTGTGAGTGTGGGGGGGAGAACATGTATTTGAGAGAGTATGTGTATGTGATAGCTGTGTGTGTGGATGTGGATGTGTGCAAGTGTATTGTGTATGAGTGTGTGTATGGGTGTTTGGACTATTGTGTGCAAGTGTGTGTATTTCAGAGTGTCTCTATGTGTTTGTAAGTATGTTTGTGTGTGTATAAGTATGTGAGTTATTTGTGTGAATGTGGGATTGTGTCTGTACATGTGTGAGTGTATCGGTATGAACATGCGTGTGAGTGTGTGAGAGAGTATATTGTATGAGTGTGTTTGTGTATGTGTGTGTGTGTCTGTTATCTGTATGAGCATGTGTGCATGGATTTGTAGGAGCATGTATGTGAGTGAGTGTGAGTTTGTGTGGTGGCCACTGAGCCCCGCATGGGCACTGTGACACATCAGCATCTTCTGTGTCACCCACTGTCCTCCTGAATTTGAACTAACCCAGAGCTCACCAGTTCTGAGTCTGCCCAGCCTGTGCAGGGGGCTCCATATCAGCTGGCAGCTGGTGGGGGGCATGCCTAGGCTCACCCTCGCTCATCTACAGGTGTGATCCGGACAGCTGTGCCTGACCTCGACCGCGAGAGCCAGGAGCGCTATGAGGTGGTGATCCAGGCCATGGATATGGCGGGTCAGCTGGGCGGCCTCTCGGGCTCCACTACTGTCACCATCGTGGTCACCGATGTCAATGACAACCCACCCCGTTTCCCACAGAGTGAGTGAGGCTCCCCGGAGGATGGCCGCATCTGTGTGTCCGTCTGTTAGCCCAACCAGGCCACCCATGGACCCCAGCTTCCCTTTAGACTTCCCACCAAAAGAGGGCTTCTCACTTGTCTGTCTGTCCATTACGTCACCCACTAACCGCCAGCCCCCTCCAAACATACTTCCTGCAGAGGAAGGCCCTGGTGATGTCTGACATTCCATACATCTAAGAAACACCTTCATGCCCCTCACCTTGCTTCCTGCAGAGGGGGAGCCCCACCTGTCAACTTTCTGTCCATCCACCCCAGCCCCTCACTGGCCCTTGCACACACCCCTAGCCTGCTTGTGGCACAGCCATGTGCCACTGACCCACGTTTGCAAAGTGGAGCGGGGGCATATAGATACAGACAGAGGCAGCAGCCACCACACCCAAGCAGAGGGACGCCCATAGGTGTGCATGGAGAAACTGAGTCTCAGTGACAGGTGTTTCCCTCCTCCTCTGAGCTGCAGATGAGGAATCTGTGCTTCTAAATTAGGTCTTTCCACCCTCTGCCTCTCCTGGCACAAAGGGGTTTGGGGGATTCTCTAGCCCAGGCCCCTCCCTCCCTATCAGCCCAGCCAGCCCTGCTTGGACCCAGGCTCAGGACAAGAGCTGCGCCGGTGAAGCCACCAAAGCTGGCAGAGACTAAATGCCACGGGGAGCTGGGCTGATTCCTATCAGGCGAGTCATTACTTAAGGTCTGCTGCTCTCACATTAGGCCTGGCCACAGGGGACTGACCCCCGCAAGATAAGGGAATCCAATCCCTTAGCTGAGAGCACAGCATCCTCAGGGCCTAGCATCTCAGCCCAGATACAGAGTGGGGTGGGCAGAGCCCGCCCACTAGCTCCACATCACCAGGGAGTCTGGCATGGAAGCGGGCCCACCTCCCGTTCACCCAGCCCAGCCCAGCCCCATCCACTGATGGAGAAGCTTCAAAGCCCATGCGTGGGGCAGGGGGGAGCCCACCCAGTCTTCTGCCCAACTGTGCCAGGATCTGTATCACCTCTGAGCTGGAAAGGCAGGGCAGACAGAGAGGAGAAGGCCAGGGCCCCAGGAAGACTTCCTTTCCTTCTCTTTTCTTTCTTTCTTTCCTTCCTTCCTTCCTTTCTTCCTTGCTTTGTCATGAAGTATAGCACACAAACAGCAGGGTATAAAATAGAAATGTCCAGTTCAACAAATAATTATAAAGCAAATACGCCTATGCCCACCAACCAGGACCCCAGAAGCCCCAAGATGCCCTTTCCTGATCATAACATCTCCCCGCACCCCTTCCCCCAGAGTTAACCACCACCCGCTTTGGGGATCTTCTTTGCTTTTCTTTAGTGTCTATTCACCTATGTATGCATCTTCAGACATTATAGTCTAATCTCACCCATTTTTGAACCTTTTGTAAATGGGTTATGTGATACATATTGTTTTGTTTCTTGTTTTTTTGTCTCTCAAATTTGTTTATAAACTCGTGTTGTTACTTGCAGCTATCATCCATTTTTGTTGCTGTATAGTATTCCATATTATTCTATAATTTATCTATTCTGCTGTTGATGGACGTTTGGATTGTTTCCAGTTTGGAGCTATTATGAAGGACACAGATTTGAACATTGTTGCTCATGTCTCCTAGGGCCGATTTACACACTTTTCTCTAGTGTATTTACAGAGGAACAAAATTGCTGGGTCATGAGATATACCTACCTTCAACTTTACTAAACAAAGCCAAGCTCTTTGCCCCATGAAGAAATACACTTGTTCTTTGTACCACATTGTCATCAGCACTTGGTGTTGTCAGAGTCTAATCTGTGTTAATCTGGCGAGTATATACAGGTAATAATGCCGGTTTCCATTTATACACTCACTAGTCCCTCACACATTTCATTAATGTGACAGCCTGGTGTGTTCTGCCAGGCTCTGAGAATGGCTGGTGAATAAGAGATGCAGTCCCTGTCTTCCAGGGTTCATACCTGGGAGAAGGAATAAACAGCAAATGAGAGGAAGCTGCAGTAATCCCTACAATGGGATAAGCTCAGGGGCTGTGGGAGCACAGGAGCAGAGCCTGGAGGTCTGGGAAGGTTCCCTGGAGGAGGTAACATTCGGTGAGACTAGAAGGAAGAGTGAGAGTTGGGAGGTGAAGGCAGAGAGAAGAGAAGAACAGGGAGAGAGAATACCTGGAGGTGAGAGCGAGCGAGGCATATTTAAGGAATCACAAGAGCTTCAGCCAGGCTGAAGCTAGAGCTGGGGTGCGGGAGTGGAGGACAAGGCTGGGGAGTCAGCAGGAGCCGGGCAGCAAGCGCTTTGTAGAGCAGGACAAGAGGCTTGCACAACTCCATGCCAAGGGCAGTGGGGAGCTATGGAAAGGATTAAAGCATGGGAGTGGCGTGTTCAGTTTTAGAAGGAGACCCTCTGGCTGCTGTGTGAGAACAGAGGCAGCCTCTCCATACAAGGGTTACCCAGACCTGTGGGGGCCCCAAGAGACACATCCCCATCCCCACACCCCCTGCTTTGCCTGGACTGGGCAGGATTTAGCAAGTCATCCTCACCTTGACCGGAGCGGAGAGCAAGGTGCTGTTTGCATCCCATCTGACCTCGTTCCTCCTGGTTTCCCCTCTGCTCCTCCCCTCCAGCCAAAATGGCCATCTTGCCATTCTTCAAACATGCCAGGCATTGCACCCACCTCAGGGACTTTGCACCTGCTGCTCCCTCTGTCTAGAATGCTCTTTCCCAAATATCCACTTGGCTCACTCCCTCACCTCCCTAGCCTTTTGCAGAAATGCCATCTCGGTGAGGCCTATCTTGATCAACCTCTTTAAAACTGCACAACACCCTCAAAACACTCTCCACACTGTCCCTGCCTTAGTTTTCTCCTAAGTACCTATCACCATTGGACACACTGTATGTGTTACTGATGTGATTGTTTAGTGTCTTTCTCCTTCCATTAAGAGAAAAGCACTGTGAGAGCTGAGATTTTGGTCTGTTTTATTTGTTGCTCTAACCCCAGTGCCTAAACTGCATGATATCTGGGACATCATAGGTGCTCAATATAGACTATATATTGAAATGAAGGAATAAATGCCATTAACATCAACAGAAAAATCAGTATGAAGCCCCATCACTTTAATACTATTTGTTCCATTTATTGAGCAGCTACCATGTACTAGGCACTGTACTGGGCATTTTTCATGCGCCATCATCTGAGTTAATTGTCATAACAACACTGCTGTTCCCATTCTACAGATGAGGAAAATGAGGCTCAGGGTTACAAAGCTGGGACTGACTCCAGAGCCTTAGCCTTTATCACTGTGCTCCTCTGTCCCCTTCACTGGGCTGGTGGGGAAACTGAGGCTCAAAGAACTGCAGGCACTTTCCCAAATCAATCAGTGAATGAACCCAAGGGTCAGAAGTAGGACCCACCTCTTTGCACTGCCTCCACATTTCTGCAGAGGACACGCTTCTCCCACCCTCCATCCTGGCCAACCTGGGAGCCCCTTGCAGACACTGCCTCCTTAGAGGTTCATCTGGACCCTCTTCTCCCCTCCCCCAGAGCTGCAGTAGAGGCTGCCCCCATCCATCCTCATGGCTGTGTCCTCCACAGAGATGTACCAGTTCAGTATCCGGGAGTCGGCCCCCATCGGCACAGCTGTGGGACGTGTGAAAGCCGAAGACTCCGATGTGGGTGAGAACACGGACATGACTTACCACCTTAAGGAGGAGAGTGGCAGTGGCGGTGATGCGTTCAAGGTCACCACGGACAGCGACACTCAGGAGGCCATCATCGTAGTGCAGAAGGTAAGGCTGCCTCAGGAGGGATGGGGGATTGCCCAGGGGGGGCGGGATCAGGGAGTACTCTGAGCAGTCCATACCCCACCTCACTCCACTCCAGGGAGTAGATCTCTCTAGAGACCTAAGGCTAACCTAGGAAAACACTGATGGTATCATTCCCATTTTACAACTGAGAAAAATGAGGCACAGAGAGGTTAAGTAACTTGTCCAAGGTTGCACAGCTAGTTGTTATAGCCAGATCTAATCCAGATTTGAATCCATGGTCTTAAACACTGTGTAATATGCTACTTCAAGTTCATGCTAAGCTCTTCACATTCATCATTTCCTTTAATCCTCATGTTTCCCTCTGAAGGAGACATCATTATTCCCTATTTTTACAAGTGAAAAATAGAGGTTCAGAGAGGTAAAGGGGTTCACCCAAGATTATACCCATAAGGGACAGACTTGGAATTTGGGTCTGGTAACTCCAAAACTCTTTCCTTCCTGAGTCCAACATCCTTCCTCACCCCCTGACTGGCCCAGGAACCAGAATCTAAAACTGCAAACTCAGCGATTCCTAGGAGAAGGGGACAGAAGATAAATAAAGAAGCAAAAATCCATTTTCCAGGACTTGTTTATGGGCTTGACAACTCAGGGCTGTGCAGGCCTTTCAGACTGTCCATTCCAACCCTGCTCATTCACGGAAGGTCCAAATCCCTTGCACTGGTCCAGTGGTCACAGGCCTTTGTTTGTATACCTCCAGGGACAGGAAGCTCACACCCTGACACTGTCCAGCTCTTCTCCCATCATTCTGCTAGAATGTTTCTCCTTAAATCTGCTCCTATCAGCCTGTGCACTGCCTTCTAGGACCCACAGAAACATCTGCCCCTGACAGCCCTTCATTCACTCAGCAAACACACAATGACCACTCTTCATCCGGCATTGAGGGTTTGAGGATAGAGAAAACTCCCAGTTCCTCCAGCTGCTTCCTGGAGGAAAATAATATGATAGTGCACACTTATAATAAAGTGCTCACCACGTGCCAGGTGCCCTTCGACTGCTTCCCACGTATTAACTCATTCAATCCTTACATCAACCCTCTGAGGTACTGCTATTGTCCATTTTATAGATGAGAAACTGAGGCCCTGAGAAGTTCAGGAAATTTCCCAAGATCATGCATAGCATAGCCCAGTAGGAATGCGGGCCCAACTAGTCTGGCTCCAGAATCCACTCTTTTAAGCACTATGTGGTTTTCTGTCTTTTGATCTCCATTTGTCCTCACTGTGTGATGAGCCCGTTTCACAGATGGAGAACTAGAGGCCAGAGACCCAACACCACAGAGCAGCAGAAGCAGGCCCCAAACCTAGCCTTGGGGCCACCAGCCCAGCATTTGCTCTCATCTCCAGGGCTGTCCTGTCCCCCACCCTCAGGCCCCCTGCCGCCTGCAGTGGCGCCTGAGTTGTCTCTGTGGAGTCAGCGATGGCTCAGAGAGCAGAGGCACAGCCTGATTGATGACCTGGCTCCAGAATCCATCGCTCACTCTCAGCCAGGCCTCCGTCTGCCTCCCTGCATCCTGATTTCCCAGGCAACAGGATGGAGGAAGGAGGGAGCCATTTTTGCTGCTAGGAAATGTGGTGGGAGGATTATGGGAGGAACGAAGGGACCCTTATACACAGGGCAGGCACCTGCCTGTGGGTCTTTAGGAAGGTCACCTTTGCCAATCAAATCGCTCCCCTACCACGCAACAAAGGTGCCTGCAGCTCCACCATTGCTGTTTCTCCTTGCTATAGGCACTGTCTTTAGCAGGCCAGAGCCACAGAGCTCATTCATCAGAGGGTCACCCATTAGCACCCCTGATGAGAAGCACAGGCTCAGCATGGATTTAGCCGGATCTCAGAGGAAAACCCTAAGGCAGTCTGGCTTATCAGGCTCAACTCACATTAGTTGCTACCTCTTTGTGTACCAGGGAATCCTGGCTCTGCTCAGGGATGGTGGGCAAACTACTGAGCCTTTCTGGGCCTCCATTTCCTCATGCGTAAAGTGAAATAATAATAATAACACAAGCCTCTTAGGGTTGTTGTAAAATCGAGTTAACATATGTAAATCACTGGCACATAGTAGTGCTTGTTAAATAAATTAATGAAATCACCCAACATAAGTTCCCAGAGACAGTAGCTCGGAGTGACTGTGTGTCCCTATGTGCTTCTCCCACGGAGCCTCACTTTCTCCACCTGCAACTGGCAAGGGTTGGTCTGGGTCTCTGACAGCCAGTTAGTTCCACGTGCAGCCCGGACACCGCACCCTCACCTCCCCCCAAGCCCTGCTGAGTCACCTGTGACCTTGGGCCGCCCGCCTCTTGAGAGCCTCAATGTCCACCAGACCCCAGCCCACTAACCGGCCCTCTGTTCCCTCTCGCAGCGCCTGGACTTCGAGTCCCAGCCCGTGCACACCGTGGTCCTGGAGGCCCTCAACAAGTTCGTGGACCCCCGCTTCGCAGACCTGGGCACGTTCCGCGACCAGGCGATCGTGCGCGTGGCCGTGACCGACGTGGATGAGCCCCCCGAGTTCCGGCCGCCCTCCGGCCTCCTGGAGGTGCAGGAGGACGCGCAGGTGGGCTCCCTGGTCGGCGTGGTGACGGCGCGGGACCCCGACGCCGCCAACCGGCCCGTCCGGTGAGACCCGCGCCCGGGGCCGACGCCTGCTGCCTGCTCGCCCGCCAGCGCCCCGCGGACAGACCGCGGGCGGAGGGGAGGAAGGCCGGGGCGGGGAGGACGGAGGAGAAGACGCGGAGGGGAGGTGGAGAGAAACAGGCCGGGAGCCAAAGAGCCAAGGAAACAGATGTGAGGACAGTCACAGAGAGAGAGGCGACGGGAGTCAGGACAAGGAGGGAGAACTAGGTGCAGCAAGAGAACTGGACTCGGCCTCCCAGCCCCGCTCCTCCCTCTGAGCTCTGCTCCCAGCCAGTTTACCCACCTGCCCACGACCCCCCGGAGTCTCCTTCTGGCCCCACCTCTCCCTCTTCATCCCCCCTCGGTCTCCATTAGACATCTCAGACTTGCCATGTTTTTCTTGAATCATCCTACCTCCGGAAGGACAACTCCATTCTTCCAGTTTTTCAGGTCATAAGTGTTGGAGACATCCTCGACCCCTCTCTTTCTCTCACACCCGCCCCCAACCCATCAACAAATCCTGTTGCCTCCACCTTAACGATATATCCGGAATCTGACCAAGTCTCACCACCTCCGCTGCTCCCACCCTGGTCTGGGCCATTCTCTCTTGCCCAGATTATTGCAGCTGCCTCCTCGCTGGTCTCCTTGCTTCTGTCTCCCCACTCTTTAATTTAGAGTCGATACAGGAGCCAGCCTGCTTAAATGAAAGCCAGAGTCTAGCTCACTTCTCCTCAAAACCCTCCAAAGGTACCTATTGCGCTCAAAATAAACGACCAAGCCCTGACAATAACGCAGACTCTATGTGACCCAGGCTCCCTGTGACCTCTCAGACCTCATCTCCCACTATTCTCTCTTTCCCAGTTCACTCTGCTCCAGCCACACTGGCCTCCTTACAGCTCCACAGATACACCAAGCTCACCTCTACCTAAGGGCCTGTGCTACTGCTGACCCCTTGGCCTAGAATGTTCTTGCCCTAACATCCCCCTTGGTTCGTACTCTCACTTCCTCCAGGTCTCTGCTCAGAAGTCACCCACTAAGTAAGGCCTTCCCTGACTGCTCTTTCTACAATTTCGCCGTACCCAACCCCCAGGCCCGACCCTTCATACCCACTTTCCTCATTCTACTTTCTCCTCAGTAGCCTTGCTCACCATCTCACATGCAGCCTATTTTTCTCATTACTTTGTCTGTCTCTCTCACTTACAGGTAAGCTCCATGAGGGTAGGGATTTTCATCTATTTGCTCACCACTGCATCCTCAGAGCCTAGCCCAGGGCTCAGCACTCGGTGACACTCACTAAGTGAGTGAGTAAAATGTAAAAATAGAGAAAAACTGAGAAAAGAGACAGGAAAATAGACTCATGGGGATGTAGAGAGACCAACAATGAGAAGAAGAGATTGGAGAGAGAGAAGAGCCAGTGGAAAGAGGACAAGGGACCCGCCTGGCAATGTAGACACAGAGAGAGGAGACGGAGAGAAAGGCAGAAAGGGAAAGAAATAGAAACCGACGTGGGTGAGACAGAGGCAGAGCAGGGATGAAGGTAGTGCTGTCCCTGGGAGGGGTTGGAAGCTGGAGGGGTTGAGGACTCCCTGACTGTGGCCTAGGTTGGACGAAGGTCAGATAGAAGAGGAGGGAAGATAAGTTGTAGCAGAAGCTAATTCAAAGGAGGAGGTCGGGGGTCAGGGGAATGGCCAGTTAGACAGATGCGAAAGAGGCTCTGGGGCTCCCTGTCCCCTCCTTAAAACCCCCGTCCATGTAATCTTTGAGCTGACTATGTGCCCCACTCTGTGCCGAGCATGGAGGAGAGAGGAAGGGGAAGTTAATCTGAGGACTTCTTGTATAATTCCAGAGGTCAACATCCCAGTCATTGTCTGAATGGTTCTCTTGGGGTTGTACAGTGCATAGCCTGTGCAACCTTACATGGCAGCCCTAGGGGAGGAGACACAAAATTGCCATCCTGTTTAACTGCCCATGGGCTCTCAGACTGGAAAATAACTCTAGGAGTCTGGGAAGACTTCCTGGAGGAGTCAGAAACTGAACTGAGCTGGGCATCTGGTCTGGTCAGGTGTAAATATGAGAAGGGCATTCCAGGTGCAGGAACAGGTTATGTGGGTGTATGGAGGGAGAGGAGTGGCAGGTGTGTCTAGAGAAGAGCGGACTGTGATAGCCACAGTAGAATGGAGGAGATGAGGCACAAAAGTGAAATCTAATGAGGCTTCAAGGGCAGGCCGAGGAGCTCAGACTCTAGCCAGAAGTCCAGAATGCCTGTGCTACTTCCGCCAATCTCACTGCCAAAACCATCCTGCCACTCTGAACTCCACCTCCCTTCCACCAGGGCTGTTGGCACAGTCTTGGTCTCTGGCCTGGCCCTAGACCTCTCTAGGGAGGACACTGTCACCCCTATTTGTCAGGAAAAGGAGGCCCAGTGAGGGGAGGAGGCTTCTGCAGGCTCTCCTGGAGAGTTAAGAATCAGGCATGGGAGCCGAGTCCTTGGTCCCCAGGTCAGTGCTCCTGTCTGCTGGCTCCCTGCCTCTCCAATATCACTCTCCACACCCACTCTCAGTCTTCTCCCTCTTCCCTCCTTTGGCTTCCCTTCCCTCTTCTTTTATCTGCACTGAAAGGGCCAGCTTTGAAACCTGCTTCCACCTTCTTTCATCTCTCTTTGCCAGCCCCTTCCCTCGGGCTCCTCAGATGTGGAGGCGGGTAAGGAGCTTTAGACAGGTCCAATTTAACACCACAAACATTTACCCAACTCCTCCTCTGTGCCCGGCCCTGAGCCAGGCCTGGGGACATTCAGATGACTCAGCCAAGGGCAGAGCTGAGGTGGAGCTCCCAGGTGGTGGGGTACAAACACGGAAACAGGAGGCCAGTGAGGGGCCATGGGAGACAGAGAAGGGGTCCTCATAGGCCACATGTGCTGCCTGAGCCTGCCTTGTTTCCCAGCTCCACACTGTAAGGGTCACTGACTCTCCCCAACTATTCCATGCAGTGGGGAAATGGAGGTGATAAGATAAGATCCCCGCCCTCATGGAGTTTGCCTTCTGCTGGGGGGAGACAGCCAGCAAACAGTTTAACATTTGTTGACACAAGTCAATGGTTAAATGAGATCACTGCTGATAAGAGCTATAAAGAAAATACACAGAGTAATAGGATAGGGCAATTGAGTGGTCAGGAATGCCACTTTTGGATTGAGTGGTCAGAGAGGTGACAAATGAGCTAAGATCAAAATGACAGAGAGCCGACCATACAAAGATGTGGGGAAGAGCATTCCAGATAGAGGGAACAGCAAATATGACAGTCCTGAGGCAGGAATGAGCTTGATGTGTTCCTGAACGTGAGGAAATGAAGCGGTGTCCTGGGGGACTTTGCCTAGCACGGTTTGCAGGGCACAGCAGGCTCCTGGGAATACAGACTGTACAGGGTGGTCTTTCTGAGCCTCTGCACTGGGGAGAATGGAAGGTGCTTCATATTGTCACATTTACTCCCCAGAAGGTATTATACTCACTCTTCAGATGAAGAAACTGTGGGTCAGAGAGGGGAAGTGACTTGCCCAAGGTCACCCAGCTCCTGGGATTTAACCCATGACCGACTGCTTCCTGAATCCCGCCTTATGCCATTTCACCCCTGCTTCTTGCTCTCTCTGTGGTTAGTGCAGTTTCTAAACTTGTGCTGTGCCCTCCCCTGTGCACGGGCCACAGAGACGAGTCAGACATGGGCCAGTGGAAAGGCTGGTGCTGTGTGAATGAATCCAGTGGCAGATCCAGGTCCGAGTGAGCTTGGGCTGAGGCAGGGGCTTGAGGAGCTCCAAGGAGGGGCAAGTACTCGCTGCACCAGGGAGGAAAGTGAGCACAGGTTTCCCCCAGGGGGACCCTGAGGGAGGATGAGGAGGATGAGGCTTGGAATGGGGCGAGGATGCTCCAGGTTGGAGTGATGATGAGGGGCAGGTGACAGGAACAAAATCAAGAAGACAGGAGGTTAAATTCAGGAGCAGGGAGATCAGCTAGACAAGCTCATGTCAGGCATGGTGGAGGAGAAGGACAGAGGGAGCACTTGGGGACAGGCTGTGAAGGACCTTGAATGTCAGGTGAAGAAGTGGGACTTTATCCTACAAGCAGTGGGAAGCCTTTGCAGGCTTTAGAGGGAGGGAGGAGGGTTCTCAGATGGGTCCATCTCTGGATTAGGCAGCTTTGCAGACAGACTGAACATTTATCAGCTTAGCCGGATTCCTGCCGGCGCTAGCCCCATTGTGAGTCTCCTTTGAACATCAAAAACAGGAAGGCCACACTGGATCAGAGAAAGTGGATGCTTCATTTCCACCCACCACTCCACAGTGAGCTGCAGCAGAAAGTGCATGGGCTTTGGAATCAGAGAAGACCTGGGTTCAAATCCCAGCTCAGTTGTAGAATTTTGAGCAAGTCACTTCGCCCCACTTTGAGCTTCAGTTTCCCCATTTCTCAAATGGGCATCATGACAGTACCTGCCTCATTCATAGGTATTAAATGTCTACTGACGTACTGAGTTCTGTGCTTGAGTTGGAGGGAGGACCGAGTGCTTGGCATGTAGTAGGCCCTCAGGAAAAGGACATTACCATTTTTCTTGGTGGTCTGAATACCTGTTTTTCTGCTTCGTTCTGCAACCAGTAATAACCACATAGAATTTTCCAGACATCGTGTATGTGCTTTTGAGTATGTGCCTTAAAGGGTGGTTGGGGAAAAGAGTCACAGATAGGGTGAAGTGAACAAGGAGGGATCCCTTGGGGGCTGGGGCCAGCCCACTTAGTATTTTAAAAGATTCCCCTGCAGTAGCTTGGGTGGGGGCTGCATCATGCAGCCTGCTGAATGTACCAGAGTACTTTAAAAATTCGTGGAAAGACTCATATTATCTTTCAATTCTATTTTTCCATGAACTTTTTGAAGTCTCCTCATATATATTCATGAGCCCGCATGCAGGAACACCAGAAAGCCTGTACATGCATGATCCTCCAGCCTTTTGTGTTTATTATGCATGTTGTATAATATACATCCACATATTTATGCAGAGAAAAACTACATGGGCATCCAAACCAGGAAGCAGTACCCACCCCATTTCCCTGACACTAACCTTGACAACAGCAGCATTTTGCGCTGTTCCTAGCACATGGGAATGCCAGCACGTATACCTGGGTTGCTCCTTAGGAGGGCGCTCTTAGATGTGGGGCTCTGGACAGACATGGTTGAGAACTTGGCCCTATGTCTAATGAGCCCTTTGTGAGCTGGCGGGGCTACCTGCTTCCCTGAGCTTCAGTTTCCTCATCTGTAAAATGAGTATGACGAGAGCACCTGGGAAGATTGGAGGTGCTCATGCAGGTGAAGCCCTTATACAGGCCTGGCACAAAGTCTTGCTCAGCAGTGAAAATAAGAGCCAATCCATACATCACCGGGGAGGTGCCCAGCACTGGAATAAGTGCTGTATTGGCACTCACTTGTCTAAACCTCATGACCAGCCTGTGAGGTAGGTAATAGTGCCTTCATTTATAAGAGGAGGCAATTGAAGAACAGAGAGATTAAGTGACTTGCCCAAGGTCACACAGCTAGGTTTCAAACCTAGGCAGGTGGGCACTCCTACCACTATTCCCAGGCCTCCCGTGCACATATGGCCATATATACATGTAAACACACACGCATACAGAATAGCTGACACGTACCCCGTATTCTCTCTCTGTCCTCTTCCACCCACACCTGCTCTGGTTCCCCTTGCTGCCTTTCAGGTCCTGGCTGACCGAATGAGGAGGACTGCAAAATTTAAGCAGAACCTTCTAGACCTACAGCTGCTTCCTGTCCTTCTCAGACCACTGAGAATGTGCCTATGTCATACATGGTGCCACCCCCTCCCAGGCACGCAAGCCACACACTGGGTTAGGGGGACTCCTGTGCACTACCTGCTAGACATTTCTGAATAATAATTAGAATAACAATAGTTCCCATTCATGGAGTAATTTTCCTGGAGCTCAGCTAGGCACCTTATATGCATTTCATCCTCCCAACAACTTGCAAGTTAGCATTATCATCTCTATTTTGCTGAAAATTAAGGCTCAAAGATGGAAGTGACTTGTCTGGGGGCAACGTGGACCAGCATCCAGACCCAGGGCTGAGCAGCTGCCTCTTAAGCCTTGGTCTTTCAACTGCAACACACTGTCTCACACACACAGGCACACACACCATTCACACATTCACGTCCCACAAACACACACTTTCCACCCACAACACAAACCAGACACACACTCATGCATGCACAAGCTTCCCCCATCCTCATGTTGGCCAGGCCACAGTCGCTGCCACACAGAGCCCCTCCTACCCTCTCCCTCCCACTCACTCGCTGGCTCCCTGAGCTGGAACAAAAACACCTGGGCTTGGCCAGCCACAATGACCAGCAGTCCCAAGTCTTTAGTTGGTTAATCGTGGGTTCTCGCACAGCCCCACCCCATGGCCTTGGGAACAGCTGCCTCCACTTAGATTCCAGCCCCTCCCTTCCCTTCTAGGAGCAAACAAAAGAGAAAAACTGTGTAGAGGAGGAGAGGAGAAAGGTCTGGTCAGAGAGGGCAGGAGAAGCAGCAAGATGGCAGGTGGCATCCTCCTGCAAGCATTGCCTCACTCTCAGCCCTGACCTGGGGATCAGGAGCCCAGGCTGTGCCCTGCCCCTGCCCTCTCCTGGACTCTGCCCTCCACCCTCCTCCCTGGAAAATCAGGAGGAGGTCTCTAAGGTTTCTTCTAGCTGAATTAGCACTCAGAGTCTCATTCTACCTCCTTTGGACCAAACATCTGACAGGGCCAGAATGGGGGCAAAGGGGACCTGAGACTCCATGCACCAAAGTTTTGGATAGTTCAACAAGCGAGAAAGAGTTCAAGGTATAGAGTCTCAAATTTGGGTACAAATTCCAATTCTGCGACAGAGTTGTGGTGCAACCTTGGGCAGGGTCATTGCTAGCTAATACGGCACATTTGTGTGAAGAAGGAAAAGGCCCCCCTTTGAGAAGATCTTCACAAGGATTGGCAAGCAGAACACTGCCTGGAATTCATCCCCACTTCCTCCCTTCAACCTGATACCTTTGTGCATGACAAACCTGAACAACAGGACTTGGCAGCCTTGAGCTTAGCAAGTTTTCTCTCTGAACCTCAGTGTCTTCATCTGCAAAATGGAGGAGATTTACATCAGCCTCATAGAATGCCTGGCAGGGACCTTGTCTGCCTCGTTTGCCACTTTGTCCCAGAGCCTAGCAAAGAGCAGCGCAGAACAGGCACTCAGTGAGTGTTTAGGGAATAAAGGAATAAATGGAGGGGTGGCTGGGAGTAAAGTGATCTACAAACTCTTAAGTGCATGCTAGGGACAGGAATCATAATCTTGGGGTTGAACCTCCCCACACACTTTCACCCAGGTCAGTGGAACCCAGGCTGGTCAGAGGCAAGAAGGATGTGGGCTTAGCAGCTCAGAGATGGGGGCTGGGGAGGGGGGGGCTTCAGGAGACAGGCTGATAATGCCCACTATACCCATATGGACAGCCCTTTACAGTATGCCTCATGCCTTCACCTCTGCCACAATAGTAAATATGAAAAGAATAAGGGCTGTCACCTATACCAGCTCCTCCTCTAACCCACACCACAGTGCGAGGTAGTACGAATCACGCCTTTTTCCAGGTGAACAGAGGCCAAGGAGGTGGAGTGACTTGTCCAAGATCACACAGGTAGAATAAATGGCAGAGGATTCAAACGCAGCTCTGACTGCTCTCAGACCTGTGCAGTCCCGCTGGCTGTCATAATCCCTATTCAATAGAAGGGGACGCTGAGGCCCAGAGAGATTTGGCAACACAGCCAAGGCCTCACTGAAGGGCCATCTCAGGGCTTGGGGCCCCGAGCAGGAAGTGTTTCTGCTGGCCTCATCTCCCTGGGCCTCAGTTTCCCATGCTGGGAGATGGGGAACGGGCCCCTTACCTCCTACCTGTGGGAGGGGCGGGTGGCTTGGGCTGGGCCCCTCCCCGCCAGGCTGCTTTGTCCGCGCTGCACAATGAGCCCTTGCTCGGCATTCGAGGCCTTTGTCCTCAGCGCAGCCCGGCCGCGCCCCCACCCGCGTTATCAGCGGCGGGAAGCGGCGGCCGGCGCTGGCGGGGCCTCTCTGGGCCGCCGCCGCCCGAGACATGTGTTGGACACGGGCCTTTCAGGCCTGGAGCCGCCGCACAAAGGCCCGGGAAGAAGGCGGAACAAAGGGCTTTTTCACGCGGCAACTGAAAAGCGACAGATTAGCTCGCTCGTGCTGCGCAGGCGGGGAGGAGCCGGCGGCTGTGCCCACAGACCCCCTCGGCACGGCGCCCGCTCAGCCCGCGTCCCCGGCCTGGGCCCCCATCCCTGGCGGCCGGAGAGCCCCCTAGGCCACAACTGTCCTCCCACCCCAGCCCGGCTCAAAATCCCCCACTGGCTCCCAGTACACGTGAAATCCTGAAACTGTGCTGGCGTGTTCTGGTGCCTAACTCTCCCCACTTCCCAGTTCTAGCCACTTCACACCATTTGCCATTCCCTGAATAATTCCCGCCCGCCCTGCCTTTGCAGCGTCTGTTCCCCCTGCCCTGAGTGCTATTCCCGGTTCCCTCCTCTGCCTTCAACCCAATTCCAGAGTCACCTCTTAGGGTAAGATTAGAATCCAGCGTCGATGAGTGATAACTAACTCTGCGCCTGGCACTTCGCCTGTTTCTAGCTCTCACAACAACTGGGCGCAAATTATTAGCTCCCCTGCCCAACGGAGGAAACTGAGGCTCAGAAAGGTGGAGAGTTGCCCGTGGTCACATAGCAGGCACCCGTGCAGCTGAGATGCAAACCCAGATGGCTTCCCATGCTCTCTCCCATACCCCACCCCTGCTGTTGGAAAGTGTTTCTCTGCCCCTTGTGTGTCCGAGGCAGGTGGTCCTTCTCTTGGGGCGAGGTGGGGAGACATGGGCACGGGCTCCATCTGGCACCGGGGCACTTTCAATCAGCCCTGCCCTGCTCCCATCAGGTACGCCATTGACCGCGAATCGGATTTGGACCAGATCTTCGATATTGATGCGGACACAGGCGCCATCGTGACCGGCAAGGGGCTGGACCGTGAGACGGCCGGCTGGCACAACATCACGGTGCTGGCCATGGAGGCAGGTGAGCTGGGTGGCCCCAACCCAGGTATATATGGGGGGAGGAGCATAAGTTGAAAGGCGGGGTCAATGCTGAGCTGTCAGTCAAAGCCCATGGTGGAGAGGCCAAAGGTTGGGGGCGGGCAAAGAGTAAGAATCTGGGCAAAGAATCCGCTGGGGGTGGAAGTGGAGGCAAAAGCTGATGGTGGGAACAAAGATCCAGGAGGGGTCCCAAGCCAAGAGAATAGGGCTGGCCTTGCGGCCGGCTTTCTTCCCTCATCGTTTATTGAGCACCTACTCCATGCCAAACCCTGGGGCTGAAGATACAGCCTTGAACGAAACAGAAAAGCTCCTGTCCTCAGTGGGGAGCGTTAGACCATCAACAAACTTCAAGAAAGGCTGTGCATAATGTGTCAGGTGATGTTACATGCTGAGAAGAAACAGGGAGAGAAGAAAGCAGTGAAAGGGGATCAGAAGGAAGGAAGGGGGACATTGTTTCGCTTAGGGGAAGGCTGCTCTAGGAATAACTCAACAAAGACCTTAATAAAGTGAGGGAGTCATGCTGACATCTGGGGAGGAGCATTCTAGGCAGAGCAAATAGCCAGTGCAAAGACCCCGAGGTAGTAGTTTCCCTAGCACTTTGGAGGAACAGTGAGGAGGCCAGTGTGGTTGGTGAGGGTGGTCAGCTATTATAGGGTCTTTGGACTTTACTCCAAATGAAGCTGGAGTCACGTGGAGGGGTTTGAGCTGAGGAGGGATATTGTCTGGCAGGGTACCTCTGCTGCTGCATTGAGAATAGACTGGGGGCTATGGGGAAGCAGGGGCTTAGCTAGAAGCTAAAGGCAATAGTGCCGAGGAGATAGGACGGTGGCTGGCCCTAGGCAGCAGCAGTGGAGGACGTGAGGAATGAGCAGCTTTGGGAGACAGGCTGGAGATAGAGCCAGCGGACCTGCAGATAGCTGACGCAAGGGTGAGAGGTGGAGAAGGGTCAGGGTGACTCCAAGGTGCTTGGCCTGAGTTTCTGAAAGAATACGTGTGTGTGTGTGTGTGTATCACAGGCAGTTTGGTGGAGTGTCAGCTGGGATAGAAAGAGAGGAGGACCTGAGACATGGGGTTCAGATAAGTAAGGCCGTGGAGGTGAGCAACTGAGAGCTTGGGGACCCACGAGCACCAGAAGAGTGGAGAAGGGAGTGCCCACCGGGCCTCCATAACCAGAGCAGCTGCCATCACCACTGCCTCGGCCTGGTCTCCAAGCTCCCCACCCTGCAGCTCTCAAGGTCTCAAGAGTCACCAGCACCACCAGTAAGCAATCATGACAACGCGAATACTGTTGAGTCTCTGAGCCTGAGGGCAGGTGGGCAGGCAGCATCAAACTCGCCTCGCCTCTGCACATCCCATGCCCCTCCTGCCCTAGGCCCCTCCTGTCAGCCTTCCCCCTCCTCCCCTGCTGGCGTCTTCCCACTTCCCAGGCCCCACGGCCGAGGAAGTCCCTAGGCTGAAGTTCCCTTCGTCTCTTTCAACTGTGGTTTAAAAGAAAATACAAAGCTGGCTCAGACCTCAGTGCCTGCTGCTCTGGAGGCTTTGAATCCACTCCTCCTCCGGCATGAAAGAGAAATAACAAAGGTGGCTGGAGAGGAAGTGGCGGCTGGAGTGGGGGGAAGAGAGCTCCCCCTCTTTGCCTCCCCAAACCTGCTCCCTGGGCAGCACTGAGGCTCCGGGCTGCAGACAAGCCAAGGAGGACAGGCCTGGCTGCCAGGCAGAAGTGCCTCTTCTCCTACCAACAAATACATCCCCCACCAGCCTGTCCCCCACTAGCAAGTCCCCTCTTGGGTTAGGCATTGTGAGTCTACCCAGTGGGTCTCTTTTAGAAAACATCTAGAATAGCATACAAAGTCTGTAATGCTGCCATTTCACAGGAGAAAGAATGTGGGGGCGGGGCACTCCACAAACATTTTACAATTTATCCTTAATATGTGTTCTGGCCTAGATGCTTTCTAGCACATACTTCTATTGAATCATGATCAGTAGCATAATCGGCACCCATTTTGCTGACAGGAAAATCGAGGTTCAGAGAGTTAGGAGACTTGCCCCAGGACCTACAGTGGCAGAGCTGGGATTTGGACCAGGTCTGCTGGGTTCCCACCACAGCATTGCTGTGTAGCTGCCTTTTCCTGAAATGCTCTGCTCTCTGAGTCCCACCCACCAATCCCAGCAGCTGACCTTGGAGAAGGAGAGGAATCTCTGAAAAGAGAAGACTGACTAATGGGCTCTAGACCCCCTCTCTATGAGCTTCAATCCACAACCCCTCACCAGGGCTACTAATCAATGGGAAAATGAATGGTTCACTTCACAGTGCTGGTGGAAGGATGACACCTGGAAAGAACTTAGCCTGGTGGTTGAGTTGGTGGTTGAGTCAAGTTAGTGGTTAAGTTGAGACCGACAGATACCGTTAATTAAGTGCTCAGTTAATGGTATGTGTTGGTCTTGACTCTGTACATGGACTTAACACCGAACCTGTGCCAGGCAGGCCCTTTATACTAATGAGCTCACTGAATCTTCACAGCTAAGAGTTGTCGATTGTACTGTCATCCCTGATGTGTGGATGAGAAAACTGAGACTCAGAAAGTGAAGTCTTTTGTCCAAATTCCCACTCCCAGCCTGTCTGACTCCAGAGCCCAGCTGTCCTCCCAAGTCATATTTCCTTGGTGCTGGTACAAAATCCGGAGCTGTCACAAATAACCCACCCACTTCACCTTCTTGCCACTTCCATGAGACGAGGACAAAATTATCTCCATTTTACAGATGAGGAAATAGAGGCTCAGGGAGGAACAGCAATGGCCCCAAGATCACAGAGCAAGTCCATGCAGAGCAGGGCACGACCCAGACCTCCAGCCTCCCAGGAGCCAGCCCGAGCCCCAAGTGCAATACCAATGGGACTGCCCGCCTGGCCAGTGTCCTCCTGCTGAAGCGTCCATTTGGCTTCCTCAGAAACAGAGAGGATGCTCAGGGGGTCACGGTGGCCTCGCCTGCTCCCGGGCGTGACAAACACGAGGTGACAAGAATCAGAGGGGAAATATTTATACACAGCAGTGGCGCTTTGTGAGCACCTCGGAGAATGTTGCACTCAGCCGGGAGCCGCCGCCTGTCACACCGGATTACCTCAAAGGCTCCCGAGCCACTTAGTATGCCGGCTCCCCTCTCCCCGAACTTCTGAGTCATCCATTTTGCCCATGCAGATGCTCCTTCCACTGACATTATCTTTAACGTTTTGTAATCATGAAATATTAATGACCGATATTGAATTTAAAGCACAATTTGTGTCTGAATCCTTCGGTGGAAAGGGCAGTTGTAAAGGGACAGTCTTCAAAGAGATGGGGGGGTCTTGGGAAGCCAACACTGGGGTAAGGGGTACCAGGAGCTGCATCCAGCCACTTCTTTCAGGGTCATCTGGAGGGGTAATATCTAGCTGTCCAGGGTGGCAAAGGTTTAACCAGATTCCCTAGAAGCTTCCCCATCTGGGTCACCCCAGGCCAAGTCACGTCTCAAAGCACCCTGCATATTTCTTCATACCACAGAGCATGCTTATGATTTATAGATGTGAGTATTTAGTGAATATCCTTCTTCCCCAGGAGATGCTGCATGTGCAACATTCACACCAGCCATGCACATAGTAGGCGTGTGTAATTTACTGAATGGATGAGTAAATGGGCATGCCTGCCCAGTTAGCAAAGCAGTGGAAAAGAACTGGCCACAGCTGCATGGTTCCCAGCTGTGTGGGCTCAGACAGGCCACTCCCACTCTCATCGACTTGGTGTCTCATCTATAAAATGGTGACAGTAATACCTACCTTACTAGATGGCTGTAGGGATAATAACTATTACTGATAGCAGCTTCTATTTATTTAAAGCATGCAATATGCCAGATGTTGTGCTGAATGTTTTATATAAAACATCTCATCATCCCCCAGGGATTACAAATCATGTTCATTGTGTGCCTAGCACAGTGCCTGACACACAGTAGGTGCTATTAACAGCCAGAGAAAGAATCTGCTGGGAGAGGGAATGTCAGAGATGATGGACCCCAGCCCCCGACCCCCTCATTTCATAGGTGGGGAGACTGAGGTCAAGGAAGGAAGCAACTTGCCCATCCCTGAGGCTTTCTGACTCCCAGTGCAGTTCTCCTCAGGGACCAGAGAGGGGATCTGAGAGGAATGAGGAAAGAGTAGGGATTGGGAGTGAGGGGTCTCAGTGGGGTCTGTGTCGCAGAGAGTGCTCAGTTCTTCCAGGGATGCCTCCTGCCATGTCTACACTTGCCAGTGTTTTCTGAGAGGCTCTCTTCACCCACCCCAGCCTGGGCTGGGTGCTGGGATCTGGAGATAAACAGGATTTGGGCACTTTTCTGAGAGCTCACAGGTGGGCAGGGGAGAGACATGTCACCAGTCAGTGACAACACAGAATGGAAGAAAGCCATGGGGATTCCCAAGGAGCAAGGAGAGACTTACTCAGCAAGTGAGGGGCAGGAAACCCTTCCCAGAGAAGAGGACATCTGAGTTGAGTCTCAAAGGCCAAGAAAGAGGACTCAGGTACTCAAAGCAAAAAGGCACCTGTGTTCAAAAGCCTGGAGGCTTGGCTGTTCACTGCCCATTCTGAGAACAGAGAGACTGGGTGTGGCCGGAGCTGCTAAGGTGAAACAAGGGTGAAGAAGCTCGCTGGGCCTGGATGGGTAGGGCCTTGGATGTCTTGTAAGGAGCCAGACATCTCTTGGAGGCGACAGGGAGCCAGTGCAGGTCTTTGAGCAGAAGAGTGACATGATCAGATGTGCAGTCCTCAATGTTCCTTCTGGTTCAGGGGAAGGGTGGGTTGGAGGGGGCGAGCCCAGAGCAGGGAAAACAGATGGGAGGTTGTCAGGAACACTCGGGCTTAGCTGTGTGCTCTGGTGCCAGGGCAGGGCTGGGACAGTGCAAGGGAGCTCCAGGGAGGCTGCACATGGGGCTGTCTGGGGGAGAGCCATGTCACAGCTCTACCTGGAAGGGGCCACTTCAGGAGGCTGTGAACTCCCCATCATCAAAGGTGTGTAAATCAGGCCTGGGATCCTCTTGGACTGGGTGACTCCTGGAATCTTTTGCTACCTTAAGTAGCTAACAGATGCTGACATGGAGTCAGGACAGCCCAGAACATCAGGAGCCCGCTCAGCCCCTAGGGAAGGAAACTTCCTCCCATGCCCCCACCCCCAATTCAAGGAGTGCTATTATTTCAGGGGCTCTACTTCATGCAGAAGTTTTCCCCACCCCTTGGAAGAATAAACTTCACCCCAACAAGGTCAAAGCCTCCAATCTCCATGTGGAAGTGAAACAGATAAGCAAAGTTCCTAAGAGAGACAGAGAAGGGCACCTGAGCCCCCTCCTATTGGAAGGGCATGGGAACAGGGCTGGGAGTGCAAGGAGTCCACTCCTGGCTGCTCCGACACCCCCTTTTCCTGGAGCACCCCCACCTGCTCACCCAGCTCGTCCTGCCGGCTTGTCTTGGCGGGCTTGTAATTGGGATGATAAATCTTCCTGCCCAGCTGGCCAGCTCTAATCAGAGCCTGGTGTTTGGATGCAATTTAATTCCCTTGGGAGGAGGGGGTGGTGGGGGAACAGCGAAGAAGAGGGTCTGGGCTCTGCTCCCCTCCCCACCACTGCAAGTGAGTGGGAAGGAGGTGCCTTCGAGCTGATCTCTCTCTCTCATTCCCACTCTCATGCTCGTAACTTCACTTCTCTCTGGGCTTCTTTCTTTCTCTGTGACAGCCAACTCCATTTGTTTTACTGATGAGAAAACCTAGGTGCAGAGAGAGAGGCGAGAATACGGTCACAGCACCAGGCTGCTTCTTAGTTGGGGGGTCCTGGAGGGGTGCACCCCCACACTGTCAGTCCATCCAGGAAGGTCTCGGTCTCTCCCTGTCACCTCCCCAGCATCCCTCTTGGAGCACTGGACATAGTCAGGGATGCCACGGACAATAAAATCCATTCATTTGACAGAGCTATTTAGCACCTACTGTGTGCCATGCACACAGGTGCTGGGGACACATCAGTAAACAAAATAGATAAAAATTCTGCTTGCATTATAGGGGAGGTGATAGATAATGAGCAACTTAATAAAAACTAAGGATGTTGGATAAATGCTATGGTGAGAAAGCAGGGAGGTGGTATCTGGTGGAAGGCAAGGAGCAAATTTAAATAAGGTCATTAGGGAAGGTCTCTCCAAGAAGACATCTGGAGAAAGACTCCAAAAAAATAAAGGAGCAAACTTGGAGCAGAGTGAAAGAGGGAGGGAGAGGTGGGGGAGGCCAGGGAGGTGATGGCAGGATGGAGTCTTGTATGCATATAAGACTTGGGCTTATTTTCTGATCGTCCAAGACTGGGGGCAGTCAAGGAAAACTTCCTGGAGGAGGCAGTGATGTTTGTTTGGGGCCTTGAAGGCAAGTAAGAGTGTGACATCTAAAGACGTTAAGGAAGGCAGTACCATCTGGTGGTGAAAAACTCCTCTTTTGGAAGGAGACCCAGGTTCAAGTCCCAGCTCTGCAGTTGTTCCCTGTGAGACCTTGAGTAAGCTGCCCCATTTCTCTGAGCCTATTTCCCCCTCATCAGTAAAGCACAATAATACTAGTTCCTACCTTGCATAGTGGTTGACAGGATGAAATGGGGCTGCACAGACCCTGGTGTGTGGCAGGGGCTTCATATATGTTTGCTGCCATCCTTCTGGGAAGGAGCGCATTCCTAGGAGTGCCCTAACAGGGTCACTATGCCAGGCCTCATCTCTGCTTCCCTTCCCACTGACCCCCAGCCCCCCGCCACCTCCCGAGGGTCAGTTTGGTCCAGACACCAGGTGAGTAACCATGCCAGGGGCTGGGATCTTCCTTAGGAGAGATACAGAGTCTTGTTATCTACAGCCTGCCTCTCACCCCAGGGCCTTTGCACATGCTGATCCCACTCTCTTTGACGATCTTTCCCTCCCCATACCCTTCCCTGATTATTTCTTAGTCATATCTCAACAGAAATGTCACTTACTCCAGGGAAAATATCTCTGCACCCCATCAGGACAGGAGTCCCTGCTCCATGCTCTTATAGCTCCTGAACTTTTTTTTTTTTCTCAGCTCATATCATAGTCTGGAATAATGTCTGTCCTTGCCACTAGACCACGAGACCGTGTTCGTCTTGTACACGGCTGTGTCCTTGGTACAAAGGAGGTGTTCAATTTATAATTGTCAGCAAAAACCACAGTCTCAGTTTCAGATCACCCAGTCCAACCCCCCGCCCACTATACTTGAAGGACTCTGAGGCCCCATGTAGGTAAGAGACCTGCCACATTGCCTGGCAGTTCTCCTGCCCCAAGTTTGGTCTCTTCCCGAGACACCCACCAGGCAGCCCCTTCTCCTCGGGCCCCTCAGACCACCGGGGCTTCACCAGCCACCTCCCCAGATTAGTGGGGAGCCAACTCAAGGAGGAAGCACCAGGCCGAAGCACGTTTAATTTTAATTTAGGAATCGGTTAAGGCTGCAGTCCTGCTCAGCTCCAGGCTGTCATTCAGCCTTCCTCAAGGCTGCATCAATTAGTTTAAAAATATTGAATGTAATTTTGCCTGACACAACATATTGCAGCTACTGCAAAATATAATTTATTTTAGAAGAAGAAATAATTAAACTAATTTGCATGTCAGTCAGCTGAACTGAGATGCCAAGAGGGGAGGGCCGTGGGGGACCCAGCCCCTGGCGGGGGCACCTGCCACTGGACATCGGGTCAGCTTGGGCCTGAGTCTGAGCAGTAGCTGTCACTGGATGGACAAACACCCAGGTGGCAGGAGGGCCTGCTGACATCGTATCCAGACCAAGCACTGAACATGGAGTCAGTTGACTTAGGACCCAACCCCAGCTCTGCCACTGACTCACCTATGGCTTTAGGGAAAGTCCTGCTCCTCTCCGGACCTCAGTTTTCTTATTAACTAAATGGATTTAACAATACCTCCTTCATGGGGTATTTAGATGAGCAGATGAGGTCACAGATAAGAAAGAATGTTACAAATTGGAAAATCCTGCACAGAGCTCAAAATTAATCAACTGATAGATTTCTTGTTTTATACCAGAGACATTTAAGGTGGCAAAAATATAAATTACTATTATCAATTATTATAAATGATATTAATTGTGATCAGGAGGGGCTCGGAGGAAGCCCATCAGAGGCAAGACATCAGGTGGGACTCTCCCACTTGATAGTCGCCCCAGGGCAGTGGTTTGCATACCTTGCTACATGCTAGATTCCCTTGGGGGCTGTTAAAAAACATCAGTGACCAAGTCTTGGGCATTAGTATTTTTTCAAGGCTCCCTAGGTGATTCTAATGTATAGCCAGCCTGGAGAACAACTGCCCCAATGTCAAGGGCATTGTATGCTGACCTGGGGCCAACCCAAAAGCTCTAGGGATTCTAGGTCAGCCCCAAATTCAGGGGTCCCTAGACAAGTTCTGCAGGTGGCAACTTTGGCAATTTAGAGGCATACCTCTTCAGGGCTTACCCAGCTGCCCTGCCTCTTAGATCTGAGACCTCACTCATGCCAGATGGGTCAAGGCTTTCTAAGAGGAGACCTGTGAACTTTTAAAAGAGGAGTTAAGAGAGGCCCAGCATAACCCAAAGAAATGGTGCATAGATGGGGGTCTCACCAGCAATGGGACCTACACTCCAGGAGAGGGACTGCCCACTGAGCAGTCCATCCTACTCTGAGGTCTCCCTTCTGCATGGCCTGTAGGATCCTGTCTCCCCCTCAAGCCCCTGCACCTCCCTCCTCCACCACCCCCCATTGCAGGAGAGGGTGCCTGGGGAGGACACTTGGGCCCTGGCCACCCCACCATCCTCCCTCTGCCTCGGCTGGGAGAGAGGTGCCTGTTCCTGGCTTTGAGCCTCACTCTCTCCTCCTCCTGAAAGCACCCACCGTCTGTCTGTTGAAGTTCTCTGGCAACACGCTCTTAAAAATAACAGCTCACCCGGCATTCCCAGTCACGACTCCCATCTCTCACCCCCCAAAAAGCCCCCTCTAATCGCTGAAGCAGCAGATCTGGGTAAGCTGAAAAGATTAGGTGCCGCTGGCTAAGGGGAGCTCCAGAAAGGGGTCAGGGTCTGAGTTAATTAAGGATGCACCCCCCCTCCTCTCCCTGACCCCCCAGGAGGTGGCTGCACCTGCCTTTCAATCTCCATTTCTGTCTTTATCAACACATGAGCAGCTGCAGCCAGCATTCACCAGAACCCCGAGTTCAGAGAAAGAAGCATCAGACCAGTCCCAAACCCCACAAAACTAATGGGGTGCCATCTGCCTGGAAGCTTCCAGGCTGTCCCCCAAAATAGCTCCCTTCCAGTGCAGCCAGAGGCCCCCATCATCCAAGTCACTGCTTGGAAGTGGGGTATCGTTTCCTCTCCCAGGGGATGTTCCTGAGGTTACTGGCAGCTGGGATATGTCAGTAACGGACACATGGCTAAGATAGCTGAGGACAGAGAATCAAAGAGCACTCAGAGGTCCGGGGCTGCAGGGAGGCTAGAAAGGGCTGACGTTCAGGATGCTGTTCAGAGAGGACAGGTGGGTTGAGTATTCCACATCTTAGAGTCATTTAATGTCATTGTTGAAAGAACCCGTTGAGGACATCTGTTTATTTAACAAATACTTTTGTGGCACTTGCTATGTGTTATATACACAGTTTTAAGCATTTTTCCAGAGATCAACTCAATCTGTCTCTTATCCAACCTGTTACTATTAGACCTGTTTTTACAGGTGAGAAAACGGAGGCACAGGAAGGTCAAGTGAGCTAGTTCAGATCACACAGCTACTAAGTGGCAGAGTTAGGATCACAATCTCCCAGCTCCAGAGTCCTTGCTTTTAATCACTATACTCTGTTCGTTTTCCAAGTGTGGAAACTGATAACGGAGAAGGCATAGTCTTACCCAAAATCAAACACTGGTCAGGGACACAGCCACGTCTGGGATTGAAGACTCCTTTAGTCTCGATCTTCCAGGCTTCATTCATTTGTTCAACAAATATATTAGAACCTACTCTGTGCCATATCCCACAATTCTGGGGGCCCAGAGATAAATAAGACAAGGGCCTTGACCTCAGAGAGATCCCAGTTGGAGGGGTGGGGACTTGGTGGTTTTGCTGGCCAAGACCCATCTCCTTGGATTTGTCTGGCCCCTTCAGGATTGGGTCTCAAGAGAGCAGAGATTTTAGAATTCAGTCTTTAAACTTTCCCATGTTTTAGTTTCTCCTTTGCGATTTGGGGATATAAATTGTACCAAACCACAGGATTTATGCAAAGATACTTGAAATGCTGGATATAGGTGCTCCAGGTGCACTCTGCTGACAGATGGAGATGGCAGTGGTGACGATAGTGTTGTTGGGGGCAGGGGGGAATGATGTGATGGTCATATTGGTGGTGATGGTGCAGATGGTGGTGGTGATATTGGTGATGGTGATGGGGGATGGTGGTGGTGGTGAGGGTGGTGACAGTGATGGTCTTAGTATTTGCAATGGTGGTAGAGAAGAGGGTGGCTCTGATGGATATGGTGGTGGTGGTAGTTCTATTGGTGATGGTAGTGATGGTGGTGAACTTATGGTGGTGATGGTGACAGCAACAGTGATGATAATAGAGTGTGATAGTGGTGAAAACAGTGATGGCTGTCCTGATAGTTATATTGGTTGGGGCAGTGATGATAATGCTAATGGTGGTGCTGGAAATGGCGGAGATGGTGACGGTGGTGATGATGCTAATGGTGTGATGGTGATGGGATGGGACTGGGGATTATGGTTGTGGGGTTGTGGTGATGATGCCGGTGGTGCCAGTGCTAATGGTAACAGTGGTGATGATAGTAATGGTGGTGGTGATGGTTACAATGATGATTACCCACTTATGCCCACATGTCCCCAGTCCTGGTCCTTGTATCAGCTTGGTCAACCCATAAATCTCTCAGGGTCACCCCACTGCCTGATCTTGTCCTGGTAGCAGATAGGGGCTTGTCTAGATCTCACACTTGGGGCCTCTCACCCCACTCCTGTGCTCTTCTTACAGACAATCATGCCCAGCTATCCCGGGCATCCCTAAGGATCCGAATCCTGGATGTGAACGACAATCCCCCAGAACTGGCCACGCCCTACGAGGCAGCTATCTGTGAGGATGCCAAACCAGGCCAGGTACCACCAGGGGTTTGGGACTGGGGGTTGCTGCCAGGACTGGCCACGGGCACCCTCCATGCAGGCTGGGAGTGTTCTCAACCTCACCATCGGCTCCCTGCCCCCTCCTCACCCTTCAGCTCATCCAGACCATCAGTGTGGTAGACAGAGACGAGCCCCAAGGCGGGCACCGCTTCTATTTCCGCCTGGTGCCTGAAGCCCCCAGCAACCCTCATTTCTCTCTGCTCGACATCCAAGGTGAGTTATCTCTGAGCCACCAGATCCTCAACTGCATGGAGGGAGGCGCCTAGCCTCTGCCCTCTTCCCTTGTCACAAATGGAGGAACTGAGGCCCCTAGAGGCCAGTGTTGGGTCTAAGACTACACAGAAAGTCTGGGCCAAACCAGAGCTGCCACCACAAAAAACCAGCAGGGTGTGGCCTGGCAGAGTGGAGAGGGGGCACCCCAAGAGTGGGGAATGGTAGATGGGAAGATACAGAGAGGGGATAGATGGGGAGTGGTTGGGCCCGAGTCCAGGCTGGAAAGAGCCCCTGTTCTAAGTGAAGATTGAAGTAAGCCACGTACACACACTCCCTAACGTGCAGTTTAAGAAGTGCTTTGTCCCACTCACACTTCCCTTTGCACCCTCACAGCTGCTCTGGGAGATGGTTTTCCTACTCCTCTCCCCATTCTGCAGGTGATGAAACAGAGACTCTAAGAGGAAAAGGGACCCACCCAGGGTCATACGAGGAGTCAGTGGTGGGGCTGGGATTCAAACCCACACCTGTCTCAGGTCCGGTGTCCTCCTTCCTTAGCTCATTACCTTGAAAGCAAACTGCCATCCAACCTGGGCTGAGTCCATGAGTCCATGGTGAGACCCTCACCCCACCTCCTCATCTGCCTCCCCCGCCCCCGCTACAAGTTCCTCATGAAGTTGAAGTTTGAACCTTTAAGGAATGCACTGAGGGGAAGGGGGGTGTCAATGGACTAGGAGTGAGGGACCTGGGTCCCAGCCCAGGCTCAGTTGATGACTCTCTATACAACCCTGGCAAGTGTCTGTGCCTCTCTAAGCCTTAGTTTCATATCTGTGGAATGGGGCTGATAATGCCTACCACCCTGGGTGGCTAGATGGCCCCAGTGAGAAGAGGGCTACCAAGGTATATTGTTATACCCAGAACGTGTCACTTCCTACAATTGAGCAATTATTTATTGAGTATATTACTGAGCATTTGTTGAGACACAATGTCTGTGTGTCAGGCTCTGCTCTGGGCCCTGGAAATGCAATGGCAAACATCACAAAATCCCCACCCTCATGGAGGTGATATTCTAGTAAAGCAAGACAGAAATTAAACAAGAAAATAATATGTTGGGAATGATATGCGGCAAGGGGTGGAGGAATGATGCAATCTCCACAAGAGTCTGGACTTAATTTTGTTCAGTGCTGGACCCTGGGTGCCTAGAGCAGTGCCTGGCACATAGTAAGTGTTCAATAAAATGTGCAAAATGAAACAGTGAAAATTAAAGCAGGTTAAGAGTAGAAGCTGTTTTAGATAGGGTGGCCCACGAAGGCCTCTCTGAGAAGATCCATGATGAGTAGGGATCAAAAGGAAATGAGGGAGTGAGCCATAGATATAACTGGACACAAAACCATACAGGTGGAAGAAACAGCAAGTGCAGAAGCCTTGAGGTGGGGGCAGGGCTGGGATGTTTGAGAAACAGACCTTCTTGGCTGGAGCCAGTGAGAGACAGAACCAGGAGGAGATGTAGTCAGAGAAGCACTGGGGACCGGATCATATTGGTTCCTTCTGGACCTGCAGCAAGTCTGGGATCGCCCTCAAGATCTTGACACCCTCCCCCGCAAAAGGTGAGGCTTTAGTGGCCTCTGAAGTCAAACCCACCTGTATTCCCAGGAGTCATATTAGAAATATTTAACAAGTCCAGCTCAGATAACCAAGAAAGGACACTGATGTAAGCTGAAGCAGGACCCTAGAGCCCCTGCTGTGCCAACCATTAACCCCTTAGTGGCTGATTGTGTCAAAGTTGGGGAGATGCCTGGAGGAAAGGCTGAAGCAGCAGGGAAGGACTTGGGGGGGGCCACAGTCACAACTATTTAAACCTTTTTGGAAGTATTTTGATATTTTCACAGCCAGTACAGCCTGGCCTACTCGTTATGCCAATGGTATCCTGAGCTGGGCCCAGGGGACACAGATAGCCCTGGCTCTGCCTCACCAAGTACACAAGTCTTTCCAACCCAAGGGGCCTGAGGTTCTGCCCCAGGTGCTTCTCTTTGGCTGGGGGCTGGCAGAGCTCCTATCCAGTGTATAAAGCTCGGGGCGGTGGGGGGGGGGGTGAAGGACAGGGTGGCAGCAGTGTGCTGAGGTCAGAACAGCCACGGAAGGTCCCCCTTCCAGTCCCTTAGTCCCCTTCTGAAACATGCCAAGCCCCCTCCTCCTCACCATATAAATATCCTAGGTGACAAAAGGCTACCCCAACCCATCTGTTTCTTTGTACAAATTTGTAGCCAGTTTGGAAACGTGATTTATAAATATTGCTTTTGCAGCCAGGGATTGACACTGATGTATGTCAGGCCAGATGGATGGATGTAGTGCTGGGCGCAGATCCCACCCACAAGGGTGGGGTAGGGGTCTGGGGAGGCCAGCAGCTCCCCCAACCGAAGCCAGCTGCTGCCCAGGATGGCAGCTTGATGGGTTCAGGGAGATGATGCCCCAGGATTCCCTGTTATGGGGTGGGGAAGTGGCAGGGACCAGAGCTCTCAGAACATATGGTTCCATGGCCAAAGACAGCAACCCGGAGAGACAAACCATCTCTGTTCTTGCTCGGCAATTTGAGGTTGAACCAGTGCCAGCCTCTCATTTCTCAAATCTGCCTACTTCTGTGTGCCTTCATTACCACTATTTTCTTATACCTAAAACACACAATAGCTTCACAAATGGTCTTCCACATCCACTCCTGTATTTCAGATTATCAGCTGCCTTATAATGTATGCTCAGCAAGGATAGGGACCATGTCTGTCTTGTTCATTGCTGTATCGCCAGGGGCTAGAATAGTCCTGACATATAGAGTGCTCATTTCATATATGCTGTTGAATGAATGGATGATGTGTCACTAGGTCACTTCTTTGCTTAAAACACACCAATCAGTGGCCTCCCATTGCTTTTAAGAAAATAACCCAAATTCCTTACCATGGCCTCCAAGACCTCCCCTGATGAGTTCCTGTCTCCCCCTCCAGCCGAATCTTGACTCATGCTAGCTATTGCTCTCACCCCTCCAGCCAGAGAACTGCTTTCAGTTCCTTGAGTGTGTTATGCTTCTTCCAACCTCAGGGCCTTTGCACAGGCAGCTCTCTCTCCCTGAACTCATCATTCAGGGCTCAGGAGTAATGTCACTTCTTCTAAGAATCTTTCCCTGACCTCCAAGCTGGGTCAGGTCCTCTATTACGTGCTCTTCCTATACTTTTCCTTGGGAGCACTCATCATCGTTCCATGGTTGGTAATTGTAGACTAAATTGTGTGTTTACTTGATTAACAGTTGTCTCTCACATTAGAATATAAGCTCTGATCCAGGGCTATGGTTGGCTTAGCTCTCTACCATTTTCCCCCGGTGACTAGCATGGTGCCTGGCACATAGGAGTTAATAAAAATTTGTTAGGTGGATGGAAGGAAGGAAAAATTGACAGATTGGTGAGTTGACGAATGTATGATTTCACTGGATAAATTCAGACAAGCCACTTCTCCCTGACCCTGAATTTCCATATATATAAAATGGGGATAATGCCACAACTCTTGAGTTGTGAGGATTAAACATTACTATGTATCTAAAGTACCCACACCTTCCTTGATGCATAAAAGGCATCCAGTCAATGCAAATGATCCCATGTCATTTCCTCTGTTCCCCATCTTGCCCTTGAATCACTCTTCCCCAGTGGAAGGCAAATGTTTCCACAGCTGGGGTAAACTCACCCTTTGGCAGGAGGGCTAGAGTTCAAGCCAGAGCCTGAGGAACTGACCCAGGATCACCAGGTAGCCCAAAAGTTGTGGTTCATTCAAGCATTGTTCAAGACTGGCTTAGTGCCAGGCGCTGGCTGGCTGTGTAGTGGAGAGACAGGCACACACTAACTTAGTGCAACGTGACAAGTGCTGTAACAGAACTGTGCGTGGCACCTGAGTAGTCAGAGCAGGGAAGGGGGAGCCATAAATCCTTCCTTCCCAGGGAAGCAGAGAAAGGAGGCCACATAAAGGAGGTGACATTTCGCTGGAGCATGACGGATGAGGGATTTGCCCAGGCAAGAAGGTGGAGAGGGTGTTCCAGATAGTGGGAGCTTTATGAGTAAAGGCAGGGCCCTAGACAGGCAGCCGCTGTATGGTGCAGTGTAGGGGAAATACAGTGGACTCTGAAAAAAATATTAACCAGCATTGGTTGAGAATTTCTATGTGCTGGGAGCTACTCTAAGGGCCATGCGTGAATCGTACCATTTAATCCTCAAACCTACGTGATACTCTTTTTCTCAGTTTACAGATGAGGAAACTGAGGTCCGAACAACCTAAGTGAGTTTCCCAAGCTAGTAAATGACAGACTTGGCATTACTGTTTAATATTTTTATGGAAATTTTCAAATGCGTGGGAAGGATAATATAATGAGCCCCCATGCGCCCATCACCTCGTGCGCAATCTTCATCTCATGACCACTTCCTAGATGTGCCCCAGGTCACAAGTCAGTCTGTCCAAGGGCTCCTTTTCCTGCATTGTGTCCAAGATGACGAAGGCCAGATCTGGGGCACTGGAGATGCTGGGGAAGGGACTGGGTTAACTGGGGCCACCAAGCTGGGAACGGAACCCAGGCTGCAAAAGTCTCGGGTCAGAGACACCAGCCTGAAGACTGCAAGGGCAGAGAGAAGGACTGAAGGGCCCCCAGCAAGAAGGCAGGGCCCTCTTTTGCAGAGTCGGCTGTAAAGGGTGGGGACAGCAGCCAGCTGGGCTCTGAGCATTTCATACCACCACGTCGTACAGAGCTAAGAGGAGCTATCAAAATGATGGAGGGCCGGTATGGCCTGACTCATACAGAACAGGTGTGTAGGAGGAGGGAAGGGCAGAGGAAGTGGGTACCACCTATCACCAAGCCCAGCCTGGCTTTCCCAGCAACAGGCTGAAGCAGCGCAGTGGGTACCATGTGTGTTCATTCACTTTCCCCTTTGGCTGCCTATGTAAAAAGGAAGATGTGGGTAAGGAGACCTTGTCACTCTAGAGTCCACTCATCAGGCCCCTGTGGCCATACCCCCAGCCTGCTAGACTCAGAGAGACTTCTGAGCCGGCTACGGGATGCTCAGCTGGTCTCGGGGTCTGAAGGACAGAAAGATCCCTCAGCCAAAGTCAGATGCCAGCCAGCATTCAGTCCTCGCTGATGACCCAGGATTTGTCAGGGCCCAGCAAACCACAATCCAAGGACCACAGGACTCCTAGGGCCAAAATGCACCAGGCAGCTGGGGTAGAATCTAGAACAAAAGCAGGCTGTTGAAACAAATGGCCAAAAAAACAAAAATTGACATAGCCAGGGACAGGACCTTGGCCCAGCTGGGGAGAGAATCTTGGAATAGCTGGGGACAGGACCTTGGCACAGCTGGGGACAAAATCTTAGAATAGCTGAAAACACAATCTTGAGACAGCTGGGAATAGAATCTTGGGGCAGCCGAGGACAGAATTGTGGGCTATATGGCTGGAGACAGGCTCTTCGGGCAGTTGGGGGCACCATTTGGGAACAGCTTGTAACAGAATTTTGGGAGATCAGGGAATAGACCCATGAGTCAGTTGGGAGGCAGTAACATTGAAACATAGGGAGGCAAATCTCGAGGTGGGATCAGGAGATGGCTAGGACAGGGGAGCTGAGCCCAGGACCCAAGTCACATGCCACACTCTTCTTCTGGAGCAGACAACACAGCTGCAGTGCACACGCAACACATGGGCTTCAACCGGCAGGAGCAGGACGTGTTCTTCCTGCCCATCCTGGTAGTGGACAGCGGGCCACCCACGCTGAGCAGCACGGGCACACTCACGATCCGCATCTGCGGCTGCGACAGCTCCGGCGCCATCCAGTCCTGCAACACCACCGCCTTTGTCATGGCCGCCTCCCTCAGCCCCGGTGCCCTCATAGCCCTCTTGGTCTGTGTCCTCATCCTGGTCGGTGAGTCCACCGAGAGCCACCCACCCCGCTCAATTGGCTCTCGTCCTGGAGTCCTGGGTTTCCTCACCTAGCCCCCCTGCAGCCTCAGTTTCCCTCTCCATACAAGGATAGGCTGGCCTGAACATTTCCAAGCTCTGATATGCAGCTCCCAGGAGAAATCTAAGTTCAGAGCTGCCCCACCACCAACTCCAGATGGTGTCAACCCGACCTGGGACTGAGTTCACACAGGCTCACCCTCTACACAGCCCAAATCTCTCCCTAATTTGTAAAAACCAAACATATTTTTTTAAAAATTCTCTCATGTCTATAGTCCTTTTTAATTCTCTACATAGGGCTTTTAGTAAAAAGGGCTCTTGTGAACCTTGCAACCACATGGCCAGCTATATCATCCCATTTTTCAGATGAAGAAACTGAGACTCAGAGAGGTTAAATGGCTTGTATAAGGGTACACAGCTGATTTTTTTAAGATGACCAGTGAGGGGATCTTAACACTTGACTTGGTGTTTTCAGCACCACACTCTCCCAAGTGAGCCACAGGCCAGCCCTACAGTTGATTTTCTTACATGAAATTAGGTCTTCTCACCCTGTGTCCCCTGTTACTCTAACTACATCACCTACTATAAATCTAAACTGGGGGCAAAACCTTAAGGCACCTGGGGCAAAATCTCAAGACATTGGAGGGGGGTGCAAAATCTACACTAATACCAGTCCCACCAGCAGCCATTTGAATCCCAAATTGTCACCAGTGAAGAGGTCAAGTTTCAGGAGCTAAAATGGATTCCAGTGGCCATAAGCCCCACAAATACAGAAAGGCAGTGATGCTTCACTTGTGCTTACTGGGTTTCATGGTGCAGCCAGAGCTGGAGAAACTCAAGGGAGGTGTGGATTGCAGATACCAGCTCTGCTTACTTCCCTGAGAGATGACAGCTGTCTCTCGCCCCTCGCTGCCTACCACTGGTGTGGTCGCTGCATGGCCTCCAGGGACCTTCCCCTGGCCAAGATGTATTTCTTCAGTCCCTGCAGAGGCCTTGGGCAAGCTCCTCCTAGCTGGGAGGCCCAGGAGCCCCTCCCTCTCCACCCCAGCCCATTGCTCAGAAACTCTTTTTCCAGAGGGTGCACTTTACAGCGGTTTCATTTTCCGAGGCAGTGCAAACAAATTTCTGCCTAATTGCCCACAAACGAAGAAAGTGCACATCACTGCTCTAAAGGTGATGGGAGGAATCGCTGATCAGGCCTGGCACATCTGTCGCCCGCCACTCGCAATCCCCACCATCTGCTCTCATGGGCATCCCCCTCTACAGCTCCTAGCCGTGAGCTCCAAAAGCCATCCATACATCTTTTCCACTTCTCTCCTGATACCTTCCTTCCCTTGAGTCCTCCCTCTGGACCTGTCCCCAGCCCCCACCTCCTTCCCTGTCATAGCCACCTTGTTAGGTGGTGAGCCAGTACCCTACCCCATGGCCCTAGCAGCTGGCTCTGGCCACTGACCCGGCAGGAGCTGTTTGGAGCAGCAAGAAGAGTCCAGTGCCTGGCACAGTACCCAGCACATGTCCAATCCATCCATCCATCCATCCACCCACCCATCATTATTTATTTACATATCCATCCAAAGAGTCCCTCTATGTGCTATACTGTGCTAGGCACTGGAGTTCATCAGTGAACAAGAGATTTTTAAAGTCCTGAGTAACTAAAATTTGGGGTTGCCATCACTGAGATGGGGAAGACTGAGGGTGGGGAAGAAGGGAAGATTATTTCAACTTTGGATATGTTAAGTTTGAGATTCTCTTGGTCAACCAAGAGAACATGTTCTATAGGAAATTGGATGTACAATCTAGATTTCAGGGGCGGGGTCCCAGCTGGAGTCTGAGATATGGGAATTGTCAGCTTCTAAATGGAACTTAACGACATGACTGAAGGAGAGTGCCAAGAGAGGGAGCAGAGATAAAGGACCAAGACCTGAGTCCTGGGACATCTGACATTAAGAAGTCAGAGAGGTGAGAAGTCTGCTTAGAAGACTGAGAACAAGTGATGAGCACAGTGGGAGGAGGAGGACAGTGTGGAGCCCTGAAGTCAAGTGAAGAAAGTGATAGGGATGATTCATTCATTGACTCGCTCTTTCACTCACCCAGGTCTCCATTCAACTCTTCATTCATTCACTCCACAAGCATGCTTCAAGTGCTCACCACATGCCAGGTACCAAGCTACAGGAACATTTCTCAGGTCCTCAAGGGTAGTTTAACGTGTGTATTTTGGGGTGGGGCGACAGACATGTTAACACAGCAGGGTCTGGTTTATGATAGAGCTGTGGCTCTCAAACTTGAGCTGTCTCTTCATCACCAGGAGGACTTGTTAAAACACAGACTGCTGGGTGCCACCCGGTAGCTCTAGGGCAGGACCTGAGTACTTGCATTTCTAACATGTTCCCAAGGGATGCAGCTGTTGCTGGCTCAGGGGCCACACTTTGAGAACTGGTGTTATAGAGGGAGGAACCTCTTCCCCGGGGACCTTGGAGGTGAAGGCACTCAACCTGGCCTGGGGCTCTCAGGGAAGGGCTCCTGCTGGCCTTGACCCCAGACCCAAAGGCCTGAGAGGGAGCTCAGGGCTTCTGGAGTGAACAGAGAGGGCAAGAGTGAAAGAGAGGTCAGGGTCAAGGGCATCTCTCACTCCCCCAGCTCCACCTGTCTCTCAGCTGCCCCCTTCATACTCCCCAGCACCTAGTCCTCAGAGTGTATCTCTTCGTAGACTTGAGAATGGAGACCTCGGAGGTTGAATCCAGCCCTCAACACCCGTGGAAACCCTTAACTCTGCTCTCTGTTCACCACCCCCACCCTCAGTGGTGATCTAGTCTCCGTTTGCATACCTCCCGAGATGGGAAGCTCACTACCTATCGGCAGTCAGCTCGGTTCTGATTGTAAGAGGTGGAAATCCAGGAAGATTTGCAGGATGTTGAGGCTGGGCCCGCTCCAGGGCGGAATGGGCGGGAGGGTTGGTGGGTCCGGATAATGCTCTGGGCGGGGCTCGGCCCTCACTCGCCCCCTCTGTTTCCTGCGCAGTGCTGGTGCTGCTGATCCTCACCCTCAGGCGCCACCATAAGAGCCACCTGAGCCCGGACGAGGATGAGGACATGAGGGACAACGTCATCAAATACAATGACGAGGGCGGCGGCGAGCAGGACACCGAAGCCTACGACATGACGGCGCTGCGGAGTCTCTACGACTTCGGCGAGCTCAAGGGCGGCGACGGGGGTGGCGGCGAGGGCGGGGGCGGGGGCGCGGGCAGCCCCCCGCAGGCCCGCCTGCCCTCGGAGCGCCACTCGCTCCCGCAGGGGCCGCCGAGCCCCGAGCCGGACTTCTCGGTGTTCAGGGACTTCATCAGCCGCAAGGTGGCGCTGGCGGACGGGGACCTGTCGGTGCCGCCCTACGACGCCTTCCAGACTTACGCCTTCGAAGGCGCGGACTCGCCGGCCGGGTCGCTCAGCTCGCTGCACAGCGGCTCGTCGGGCTCCGAGCAGGACTTCTCATATCTCAGCGGCTGGGGCCCGCGCTTCCGGCCCCTGGCCGCGCTCTACGCCGGCCACCGCGCCGACGACGAGGCCCAGGCCTCCTAGCCCCAGCCGGGACCCGACTGGACCCGAGGACAACACATTTCCCCCGCTCACCCCTTTCCCCAGCCCTCCCACCCTCCCAGGGCGGCCGGACAGGAGGGGAGACTTATTAGGGGCAGATTCCCCGATCCCCCCCCCTCCAGGGGGTGCAGCTTTGGGGCCCAAGGTGCAGAATTTTGACCAACGTCATTAAAACTTCGGCGAGACGGGGCACTGCGTGGCTCTGGAGTCAAGGGGAGATGGGGGCGGCGTTGCTGCGTCGGGAAGGCGTGGGTTACTCAACCCTGGTCTGAGCGAGACTGCTGGAGGAAGGACGCTGCTTAGATGCCCCCCCCCCGCCACCACAGGTTTTCTCGCATCAAAGTTAAGGAGAAAGAAAGGCTGTTCGTTTACTAAGCACCTGCTATGTGCTAGGATGCTGTACAGAGACCATCTCAGTCGTCTAGAAACAGTGAGGTGGGGTCCTGCAGGTAACAGATGAGGAAAGCCCCCCAGAGAAGTGGCTGTGACCTGTCCAAAGACACCTAATCAGTGATGGTGGAGTCTCTGGCACTGACCAGCTGCCTGGCCTTGGGCAAGTCAGCTCACTTCTCTGGGCCTCAGTTTCCTCATCTGTCAAATGAGGTTATTAGCAGAACCTACCTCAAAGAGATGTGAGAATAAAAGGGATTCGTATGTGTCAAGTGGTTAGGACAGTGCCTGGCACATAGTAGGTGTTCAATAAATGTTAGCCTTTGCTACTACTATTATCCTTGTCGTTATTAGAACCCCAGGGTGTCTGCCTCTCAAGTCTGAGCTCTGCCTTAGCTGCTCTCCCCCTTTTCCCAACATCTGCAAGGGAGGAGGAAAAAATGGTCCCAATTGTCAGCTCCTGATTCTGCCCTAAGTAAGGGATAAGGACACCCTCGGCGACTGTGGAGCTTTCCAGAGTCTCAGACCACGTTAATAGGACACCTGACAGGAGTCCCAAGAGAAGACAAACTGGGCAGCTCTAGGACTTGGTGGGATGGAAGAGTTGGCAGGAGACAGAAAGGTCGGAAGCCACTGGACACCTTATCTGTCTAGTCTGGGAACCCGTCTATGGACTCCATCTATGAACTCCAAATTAAGAACCCCTGGACTAAATTGTCTCTAAAAGTTTCCAGCTTTAAACCATATATGATTATAAGATGTAGGTTATATGTCCTCCCACCCTACTCCTACCCCCAAGTGATTCATGTGATTTGTTCATTCCACGTTGATCTGGTATGAATTTCAGCTGGGTATTTTTCATCAAGGTAATCAACTGCTGAAGCCTCAGTTTCCTTATCTGTAAAATGGGGATAATGATAGTCTCTCACTTAAAGGGTTGTTAAGAAGCTTAAAGGAGATAATGAATGTTAAGCTCTGATCTCAGTGTCTTCTTGACACATGAAAAATGCTCAATAAATGCTCATTATTAGCATTATTTTTTGATAATTAGCCTTATTTTTTTTACCCTCCCAGGGAGCTTTCATTCATTCCCTCCACATTTGCCACAGTCCACTGTGGTACATCCAGAGACAGTCAGTATGTCCTGAGTGCCTTATCTGTATTATTTCGTCTAAGTTAAATGGTGTCAGCTCCAGTTCACAGGTGAAGAAACTGAGGCTCAGAGAGTAGTAACACGCCCAGGGTTACACAGATGATAAGTAGTTCTTGCCTTCCAGTAGCTTAAGACCTAACTCAGAGGAAGGAGGAGGGTCAGGAGCAGAAACAGCCAATAATAATGTGTTTGGTAAGAGTCGTAGCAGAATTAACAGAGCAATGTCCTAGTAACTGAAGAAAAATTTAATATTTCCTAGAGGGCTTCCCAGAAGAGGTGACTCTAACTGAGTGTGAAGGATCAGTATGAGATGGCCAAGAAAGAAGGAGTATTGCATGCAGAGAGAAGGGCATCTGCAAAGGTGGGGAGAAGGGGAGAGCAAGAAGCATGTGGCAGCTTCAGGAAGGGTCTGTGGTCCCAGGGGATGGATCACAGGGTGGAGGAATGATGGGACATGAGGCGGGGAAGGCTGGTTAAAGCAGGTTATAAGAACTTGAAGGCCAGGCTAAGGAACCTGATGCTTTGCTGAACTTGAACATGTCTTCTGAAGTCCACTGAGGATCACTAATGACGAGGATGTGGACATGGTAGGACCAAGTGGGGGCATATTTGGGAACCTCTGTTCACCCCATGTTGGACCCTTAACTTGTTCCTTTTGCTCATGCTACAAATGGGTATAGCAACTGGGGAAGAACAGGGAGACGCCAGATCACTCTCTCACCCTCATGTGCCCAGCTCTCACATACACGATCCCAACAAGACTCAGAGGAATAAAGTGACTGGTTCAAGGACACCCAGCTGGTATGGGACAGAGCTGGGAAAACACAAGTCGCCTGACTCCAAGTCTCTGATCCTTCCACAGGCACTAGTTGCCTTGACAGATTCTCACTCTGCCAAGAAGGAAGTTACAGGTGGGTTACATGTTGAGAGGGACACATGAACAAGGACTCACAGGTCCCTTGAACATCTTGTCCAAACCCCACACATGGGGAGTGACTTACCCAAGGTCACACAGAGTTAAAGAACTCTTTATTTCTTGCCAGAAATAAAGAACATTATTTATGCAGATTCACATTCTGAGCCTTTGGCTCTACTGTTTACCTGCTGTGTGACTTTGGACAAGTGATTTGCCCTCTCTGTGCCTCTGTTTTCTCATCCACAAAGTGCACACACTCAGAACATGTATTCCTTAGGTTGTTGTGAGGATAAAATACATTAACAACAACTGACACTTACTGAGTGCTTCCTGTGTTCACACAAGCACTGCACATGAATTAACTCATTTAATCCCACAAAAGTCCAACAAGGTAGCCCTGCATTTATATATATATATATATATTTATTTATTTATTTATTTATAGTGAAGAAACTGAGGCACAATGAGGTTAAGTAACTTGCCTAAGATCAAACAACTAATAAGTGGAGATGCTAAGATTTAAACCTCAGTGCTCTGGCCCCCAGAACCTACCCCATCAGCAGCACGCATAGTAAGCCCTGAACACGTGTTCTGGGTGTGTCCAGAAGTCACTGTCTGCACTGGGAAAGCTTGTTCCTCTACTTGCTACTGCATTTCACTGCCTAGGTGAGTCCTCAAGCCTCCCCATGATTTCTGCTGGTTCTGGGGTGGGGTGTGGAGGGAAAAGTTTTACCTGCATCCATACTTGCTGTCTCCACTGGGTGCTGAGCCAGCCCGAAGTGAAATCCACTGGGTTGAACAAGGTATCCACTCATGCCTAGCATATCATGGATTTTTCTTATGATTTGGGGTCACAGAAAAGGGTCTTGTTGTGGGGTACACAACCTTTGGCCATCTGTCTTGTTGGTTCCTGCCAGGTTCCCCAAGAGTTCCAAATCCTCTCCCTGTGTTAAGCAGAGAATACGGCCACCCCAGCTCCAGGCTCCAAATGGGCACATCCACCTCTATTGAGGAGCTCAGAGAACAAACAGCCTTCCATTTACTACATCTGCCCTCCTTACAAGGCATCTAGGAAAATGAAAAGAGAAAGATTCCTCTTTTATTATCATCATCACCATCACTGTCATTATCATAGGATGAAAGAGTATTCAGGGTCTTGAGCAAGAATTATGTGTAATTGGCCAAGAATTTCAGAATGAGGGATATTAATGACGACAATGATGGTAATGACAATGATGGCAGCACATTTACATTGCACTTGCCCTGTGCCAGGCACTGTTCTAAGCACTGAACGTAAGTAATACTGATATAGGCAAAACTCATGGAGAGTGAGCTCTGTGTCTACTGTGTTTAGCACTTTACAAAACTTGTCTTGTTTAACTTTAATCTGGTAATTTTATTAGCCCTATGAGACAAGGAACCCAATGCTCACTGATGAGGAAGGCCTTGCTCAAGGGCCCACGACCATTTTACACACACACACACACACACACACACACACCAATGGCTCTGCACAGGACCTAGATGACCTGGATTCTGAGTGGAGTTTCTGAGGGGGTGGGCAGTGTGAGAAGGAGAGAGAAGCAGGTTGGTGAGAAGGGGAGCCCCTCCAGATGTATGGCAGAGCTTGGGAGCAAGGTGGAGGCAGAGCTTAAGTGGCTGGCTACCGTCCAAGCCTGAGTCTGTGTCCCTGGTGCATACCAATGTGTGTGTGTGCCCACACATGGCTATGGACATGCATGAAGGAGATGGAAAGCCAACACCAAGCACCACAGGTCAAGAACTAACCTCCCCTCCTGATTCAGGCAGCTCGGAGAGCCGGCTGCTGTCATAGGGGGTGGCTAAGCTCCCACTCCGTCAGCCAGCCGTCATCACCACCCACCCCTAGGTCACAAATCAGCAGCTCCACTTACCTCCTGCCAGCAAGAGCACTCAGGCCAGCTCTCTGTCACTGGTCACTGAGCCCTTGGAAAATGTAACCTTGTCAGCCCCTCCTCTGAGGCAGGAGGGCTCATGCTTCAATGTATGCACATGGGTACAGGAGCATGCCAGCACATGACACATGCACGCGTTGTACCGCAGACTTATTCCCACCTGTGTGTGAGATGCAGACATGTGCACGTTCTTAGTCAGGCACACAGAGTATATCTGTGCAGGCCTGCAAATGTGATGACATGCCAGTGCACCACGCATGTTCTAGAGGCAAGCTCTCATGTTTGCACTCATGTTTGTACACAGAGCATATACATGGCTTCCATAGATGTGTTATCTTACATGTGTGTACATGTACGTCCACTGGCATTCTTCAATGAGGGAACATCTTTTTCCATTCAGACATGTACTTATACATATGCATGAACATGTGTCCCCAGAAACTCCCATTTATGTACACAGTACATGTATGTGTATACCCTCCGATGTGCTTGTGCACATGTGAACATATAACTGCATGCACTCATTCATAATGCATATGCACAGTTACATGTACACACGGGAAAGCAGGTGTAGCCTCAGGAACAGTCTGTTACAAACTCTAAATTTAAGCGAATGGTGCCCATAGATGTGTTTTCACACATGAGCACATAGATATGTGTCTATGAACATATACACGATCACTTACAAGCACCTAAAAAACAAGCATCCCCAAGTACTCAGATCTACACCAAGCAGGCAAGCAATGCTATGATATATACCCCCGTGCACTGGCCTGCCTACGTGTAAGTGGTTCCAGACCACAAATCCTCAGGAACCTAACTACCTCTGTTCACATGCACCTTCAGACAGGCCCACCGTGGTTCACCCACAGTCATGCTACAGGTGCCTAACTCCACAGACAAGCACATACACAAACAGACACGTGGCTCCAAAGCTCGTCTCCCAAACATGTGTGGAGTCAGATTCCTGGCATGTGGATGCATACACGCTCCCTCTGGGGTTCAGCGTGCTCCAGCCCCAGATTGTCAGGTGTGCTGGGGACAGCAGGAATGGTGCCCACACGCAGAAATCGCCACTCACGCAGAATTGCATCTGCCGCAAACTTCTCATCTGCTGTGCAAATGATGATTAAATGTTATTGTGCGAGCGAAAATGGCAAGGAGGGACTCATCAGCTTTATTGTCAGGAAGGACTCCATGGGCTCTGGCTCCCAAATCCAAGTCTGGCTTAACCCTTTGTGTGCTGTGGGGCATGATGCTCAGACATGGGCTTGCAGGGAACGAAGGGCCAGGAGACAGGGATCCCAGTGCTGGGCCCATGTGAGCCAACCCAGGTGCAGAGAGCACTGTGGAGGGAACCATCATGCCCAGGTGGCCACTCCAACCTTGCCCCTCATTTGTTGCGTGATTTTGGACTCATCATTTCATTCACCAGATAATCTCTCAGCCCTGCCCTGTCCCTGGGAATACAGAGATACAAATGCCACATGGTCCCTCTGGATACATGGGGTTTCTCAGATGGAGAAGGGCATTCCAGGCCAAGGAAACAGCTTAAGCAAAGGCGTGGGGGCTTGGAGAGCAAGAGTTTGCTCAAGAAACGAGTCTAGACAGGTCAGTTGGTGACAGATCATAAAAGGCCTAGTAAACCCTTCCAAAGAGCTTGGGCCTTTTCCTGACAGCAATGGGGAACTGTGAAAGGTGTATGGATAGGGTTGACAGATAAAATTCAAAGCACCCAGTTAAATGTGAATTTCAGATAAATAACAAACTTTTTTTTCTGGTATTAATATCCTAAATATTGCACAGGACATACTTATGCTAAAACATGTATTTATTGTTTATCTGAAATCCACATTTAACTGGGAATCCTATAGTTTTATTTGAACAACCTTATGTACAGATTTGCATTTGAGAAAGATCATCCTGGCTACAGTATCCAGGGTAGATTAGAGGGAGAGAGAAGAGAGAAACCATAAAGACGGGGGGAGGTCACCGTGTCACCATCTGCCTTAATCAGAGAAACCCCAGTTTCTAGCTGGGCACATGGCTATCTATTAAAAGGACTACATTTCCTAGCCTCCATCACAGCTATGTATTGCATGGACTGAATCTCAGCCAATACTATCTGAGCAGAATTTGTGTGTGGCAGCTTCTGGGATACCTCCTTAGAAGATTGCTGGCCTGTGCTTTTTGCCTCTTTTTCTGTCCCTTTCTCCTTTCTGCTGGCTGAACACAGCTGAGATGGCTGGAGCCAAAGCAGCCATCTTGGATCATGAGGACAAGGGTTATACCCTATAAATGACTAGAAAATAAACTAGAAGGAGACTTGGTTCCTTTCAACCCTATGGTGGTACCATACCAGCTCTGAATTTCCCATATCCAGACTTGGTTTACATGGAGAGAAATAAACTTCCAACTTTTTGAAGTCACTGTTATTTTTGTCTTCTGTTCCAAGCAGCCAAGCCTAATTCTAGCTGATATGAGAGGCTGACATAGGAAACTCAGAGAGAGAAATTGAGGCTTAAGCTGGGTCAGCAACAGCAGACCTGAGAAATAGATGGAAGACCTGACAGGAGCTGGCAATTGACTGGATGTGCGGATCGTGAATACAGGAGGTCAAAGGCTTCAGGCTTGAGTGACAAGGACGGCAGAGCTGGTAATGAGGCAGGGAACCCAGGAGAAGCCTCCGATCTGGGGTCAGGCAAAGCCAGTTTGATTTTGGACATGTTGAGTTTGAGAGGTCTGCAGTCCATGTGCGCAAGACGTAAAAATTCAGGGCTGGAGCTCAGAAAGAGGAGAGGGGACTAACAAGCGATTTGCCGGTTACCATGTCCACAGGATAGCTAAAGTTGTAAAAGCAAAGAAGTTCCCGGGGAGACTGTGTAGAATAATGGGGCCAATGGGTCAAGGGTGAACTCTGAGGAGCATCAGGGTCAGGTGGAGGGAGAGGAACTGCGTGGACCTCAGTGTCTCCAGCAGTAAAATGGGGGCAGCTGAGAGGAGCGACCTAACGGATCCCTAAATTCCTTCCTGATCTGACATTCAAGAACTTTAAGGTGTAATCTTAGACTGTTTTTTTTCTCCTCCCTGTGATTCAGCTTCCCCTTTGGAAAATGGGGCTCAAAATAGCACCTCCTCCCTGGGGTTGCTCAGAGCAGGAAGTGGCCCACACAAAAGCACGGAGCTCGGCCCTCGGGTAATGGCAGCTGTCAGGACACGGACAAGGGAGCTCGATGTGAGGTGAGGAGGGGTGGAGATGAGTCCTTCTCCCATCCCAAGATCAGAAAGAGGCTGGAAGCCTAGGATCCCTCACTGAGACATTTAGTGGGCACCTGCTGTATACAGGACACAGAGCTATGCAGGGAGAGGAGAAAAATAGGGAGAAGATATACTTACTTTTGAAAAGGTGCTAAAGCCCAGCTTTGTCAGGAGAGTTTGAAGCAAGGTGATATCTGGGGGCAGGGGAGGGGCTAGGACAGGGACAGGGATGGGGTTATCTGGAAGGTCTCCCAGAGGAGGCTACTAAACTGAGGCCTGGAGGGCAGAGTGCTCTGAGCTGGAGGGAGCCTAGTGGCTCCCCACCACAGAGCCAAGAGGACACAGCCCCTGATCACAGCACACACATCTATGGGATGGGTGTTTAGGGAACAGAAGGGAACTGGTGGGAGAAGCGCTTTTAACACTTTGCAACCCCTGGATTAGTTTGCTAGGGCTGCCATAACAAAGTACCATAAACTGGGTGGCTTAATCAACAGAAATTTATTATCTCCCAATCCTGGAGGCTTGGAAGCTGGAAATTCAGGTGTCAGCAGGGTTGGTTCCTTTGGAGGGCTGTGAGGGAGAATCTTTTCTAGTTTCTCTCCTTGGCTTGGCTTGTAGATGGCCCTCTTCTCCTTGCATCTCTTCACATCCTCTTCCCTCTACACATGTCTGTGTCTGTGTCCAAATTTCTCTTTTTTTTATAAGGACCCAAGTCATATTGGATTAGTGGCCCATCTGACTTCAGTATGGCCTCATCTTAACTAAAGTTACATCTGCAACCACACTATTTCCAAATAGGGTCACATTCTGAAGTACAACAGGTTTAGGACTTCAACATATGAATTTTAGGGGGATACAATTTAACCCATAAAATCCCCTGTTCCAGGCTCAGCACCAGCTCTTACCAGGGAACTCCTTGCCAGGCTCCTTTACAGACTGTGTGAGTCCTGCCCACCCTGCGGTGCAGCCAGAGGGAGAAGGCCTTGGGACTCTGATCACCAGCTGGGGTGGGGTGGGATGGGGAATAGTTTTCTCCCATCCTCTTCCTTCCTAGCCACTGATTCACAGACCCTTATATTTAAATACACACACACACACAGACTATTCAGAGAAAACCAGAGACCCACCCATAAATATGAAGTCACACATAAATACACACACACTCAAAGACATCCATGCAGAACTCACACACAAGGACACATGAAGAATCATATACATGTACATACATACATACATGCTCACAGACATGGACAAAAATGTGACAACAACATAACACCTGCACATCCCCCAGATACACATCCACAAAGGCACAATGACAGCCACATAGACAGACACACAGGAACACATCTGCATTCTCATAATCACACACACAATACAGACATGCTCCTGTGTGTGTTCACAGGCACATATCCCCACACACAGAGACATAAAACACATGGTCCCAGGTGTTAGTGTGTGCATACACCCACACAGACTCGTGGGGCCATTTGCATGCACAGGGCCTTTTAATCCCGTTGTGGTTGGCAGATCCTGGCGTACACACTCCATCCCTCTGGCCTCACAGCTCCTCATTCACTGTCTGGTAATTGGAGGCAATTTAATCCCCATCCCACCCAGCCAATCACAGGCCCCACAGAGCAGACAGCCATCAAAATGCCCCCACCCTGAGGGCAGCGAGGCAGAGAGTCCCTCCCCACTCCAGGCTCCCCTTCCACCTTTGCAGTTGAGATGGGATTTACAAACCTAGACACGCGCATGCATGCACACACTGATGTCCTGAGACTGCGGATACACATGCAAACACAATTGCATATTCACAGAACTACACACACTTGCACATACACACAGCTACACATATGGGCACAAGAAGATAGCGTGCACAACAGACATAAAAGGCTCCGAGAGGTGGGTGGTGTATATGTCCACACAGTTACACACAGTCTCACGATCAGTGAGTGCAGATGTATGCACACCATTCCAGGGGTTCTACTAATATGTGCAAACTCACAGATATCCGATATCCCCTTGAGGTGGAGAACACATATACACAGCCACACACAGATCTCACCTGTGCTTAGTGAACACTGTCTCAGGGTGTCTAAGCATGTGTGCACACCGACATAGTGATGAGGAGAAAGAGATGCAGAACACTGGAGCACGTGTTCACATATGTGCACACACACCAAATGCACAGAACTCCTCGAGGCCCACTGTGTGTCCCCATAGAGGCCCATGGTTGCCAGCTGCTGAACCCAGAGCTGGCCCAGTTCCCTGCCCAACCAGGCTGATTTCCCAGGAGCGGGGAGGCTGCTGCCCCACCTGTCAACCTGCCGTTTGTCACTCCATCACGGCCAGTGCGCTGACATTCAGAGCCCGGCACTGAGATGATCACATTTAGCTGTAATGTACCACAGATTGCACTGACATTTGGAAAATATTCCACCTCGGGACCCATTTGACTCCAAACTTTTTTCCTGGAAGAGGAGAGAAGTGGCAGAGAGGGGGTAGCGAGGGCCTGCAATGTTCTGCAATGTTCTCAGACCCCGGGAGCTGAGATTCGTCACCTCCCAGAGCCCAGGCACACAGGCTGCCCCTTCTGCATCTATCTGGGAAAGTGGGGTTGGGGAGGAGGAACAGAGATCCCCAAGGCAAAGATGAAGTTTCATACCATACAGCAAGTCTTCACAGAAGATCTATGAAGAGTCCCTCCATCAAGTCTGGGACCTGGCGATATCTACCTGCTCCCAGTGGAGATCCTACTAAGCGCCAGACCTTGTTTTAAGCATGTCACATTCATGACCTCATTTGACAATGGTAACAACCTTGTGAGGTAGGAACTATTATCATCTCATTTGAATGATGAAGGGCCTGAAACTCAGAGAGGTGAAGTGACTTGCCCAAGGTCACACAGCCAGGAAGGATTGGAGATGAGATTTGAACCCAAATCTGTCTGGCTCCAGAACCCATCCTCTTTCCACTCTGCAAGATGTGCTGCAGAGACAGACAAATGCTGAATCCTCCCCGGGACCTCTCACAACCTTTTCTCTTCTCCTCCCCTTCCTCTCTCTGGCTTTCTTTCTCTCCTCTCTCCTCCCCTCATCCTCACCTTACTAAGCAGGATCAGTGTTCCCAGACGATGGCACAGTCTGGGACAGCTTCCTAGAAGGGAAGAGGAGGAGCTGAGCTGCACCTGGAAGCCCAGAAGAGTGGATGGGCAGGATTGACATCTGCAGAATCAATGTGCAAGCCTCGCAGAAAAGCCTCTGGAAGCCACTGCCAGAGTGATGGAATGGCTGGATCCTTCCTATGTGACAGTTGCAGAGACCCAGCGCTTGGATGGGGAGACTTACCTGGGGTGACCCAGCCCTCTCTGAGGTTGTGTGGAACCTCAGATCCAGGGAACAATGTATCCAGGTAAACTAATGACAACAAGAGGTATGCCTACCAATTTTCCAAAACAGGGGCCTGCAGAGAATCCTGCTGAACTGAACAGACTGGGCAAGAATGATGGAAATAGAGACAGGGTGGTAGGGCATGAGGAAAAAGATATTTTGAGGGCAGGGTAAAAAATGACATGGCCCCCACTAGTCCAAAAAGCAATAGAAGAGGAAAGAAGACTGTCTGGATCTCTTACGAGCTGATTAATCTCCTTAAATAACTCGGAGTCCAACTTCCCAAAAGGCAAAAGAAAGTTAGGTTAATCTGCGCTAAATGATTCCTTAGCTTCTCGGGGGTAGCAATCAATATGCGCACTCTGTCTCTCTCTTCATAAGTAATTCTCAGTAATTACAAGAAAGAGGGGTTTTGTGTGTGTGTGGAAAATGACATTCTAGCTAGAGACAGAATCCCAGGCAAGAGGATCAATTGGCCTCCAGTGGAGAGCCAGCCCTGCCAATCAAGGGGAGGCCAGGGATGGCCACCATCACATCATGTTTTGGGCCACCGGGTCAGCCCAAGATCCATCTGCCTGTAAGAGCATTAATTGGGTGGGGGAAGGGAGGCCAAATGTGAGGATGAGCTGAGATCTCCAGCAGAAGCAAAGAAATGTCCTTAGCTCACCAGTGCCCATCACTGATGTCATTGGAGCACTGTTAGTGCCCAGCAGCAGTGGCCTTGGGGGGTACCAACAGTGCCCACCCTTGATACCATAGGAGCACCGTCAGAGTTCATTACCAATGTCCAGAGGGGCACATCAATGCTTAGCACCAGTACTTTGAGGATACCATCATCGATGGAAGTCATCAGTGATGACTTTGGGGGCACGATCAATGTCTATTATCACTGTCCTGAAGAATCCATCATTTGTATTCTCGGCAATACCCATCGGTGTCCATGCCCAAAGCCTGGATTGTCATCCTCTTTGATGCCCCCGAGCATTGGGATGGTGTCCTATTGGATCGTCACTGTATCTCCACTAGCCATGGTGGCCAACACATAACAGCTCAGTAGACATCTGTTGAGTAGATGAATGAGAAAGTGAATGTTCCTGGGAAGGACAGGAACCTTTTCTCTGTCCTTACACAGTGCCTGAGCAAGGAGAGTGTTCCAAAAGTATCTGTTGGATGGGTGGGTGCATAAATTTGCATGATGCATGAGTGAAAGGAGGAAGGATGGCATTGGAGCACAGTTACTGCCCATCTGTAATGTCAAGGAATCAGCCTCTGAGACCACAGAATTCAGCACAAAGTAATCCTGAGAGAGAAGAGAAACCTGCTTCCTGCCCCACCCCTAGTGGGCTGAGCCCCACGTGGGCTGGATGGTTTCAGCTGATTCTCTCCTTTGCAGTGGGGATGGAGGTAGAGATGGAGGTGGGCAGAGGCAGGAGAGCCTCTCACTTCCTGACCCTGTTCTCCCCGCTCTCACTCTCCAACCTGAATACAATTTTCTCAAATGTCCCCAGGTCTGGGAGGGAAAGCTCATTACCTGTGATCTGCCCATAAAAATGTCAGTAGCTACCTGGCAGCTGGGGAGCCAGTTGCCCTCAACTCAGCCTGGCAGTGGTTGGGGGAGTCAGTCCGGCCCCTCTGCAGCCACCAGTTTCGTGCAGACCCAGCCATGACCTCTGGCAGGGCTGACCACCCAGTGCCCCTCCTAGAGGGTCACCCTCAGGGTGGGGATTGCTCAACCTACCTGCCACTTATTCAACACCCCTGCACCACCTAATCCACATCTTCAAGTGTACCGTGGGAGTCAGATCCAATCACTAAGGTGCCCTATTTCACAGTGAGGAAACAGGCTCAGAGAGGAGAGAGAAGCTGCCTAAAGTCACACAGCACGGATGGGACAGAGTAAGCTCTTGAACCCAGATTGATCTGATCCCAGGGCCGGCTCCTGTGGATGGCTGCTGACAGCCTCTAAACCCAGATCTGCCCATGCCACCATGGTCAGCATTGCCGTGCAGCAGCTTGGGATGGGAATAGCTTCATTGCAAGCAGGGATGACCTACTGGCAACAGGGAGCAACTCCCATCTCAGCAACCTCTAATCTTTGACCTCTGCCAGTCACCTGGCTGCCTCCAAGATGCCCCAGCCTCATGGGATTTGTAGCTCAAATCAGAAGGTGGAAATGAAGGGATGTGGCTGGGGAGCCTGCTGGCCCACAGCACACCTTCGTGTGAATTAGAAGTCACTCCATCCTCCAGGCTATGATAGCAGCCCTACCCTTACTTTGAGATCATGCTCTTCTCTTAAATCACAGAACCTTGGAACTTCAGCTCTAGAGATATTATGGAATCGATCAGTGTTTTCCCTGTCCCAGCCTTTCAAATACCATATTCATGGTTTCTGCCATATTCAAGTACCACCTGGACTATTATTTATTTTATGTTTTTCTTCCTCCAACAACAACCCCCTTTTCATACTTAATTTTATTTTGAAAGCAAAACTTACATCAGTACATTAAGTGGAAAACAGTAACACAGGATATAGATGGTGATGTGAAAATAAGCACACTAAACAATGATTATTAATGCCTGGCCTGATAATGGTGCCTGCCGAAGCCTGCAGCCTGAGTCTTGTACTCTATTGCAAGGCAGATTACTGAAAAGTAGTATTAGAGAAGTGACAAAGACATGTGAGCACCAAACACAACTTTCTCTTTGACATAATCAGAAGACTGAAAGAGGACTGAGGAGGAATCACCTATTTCACCAGGTGACAGTTTAGTGTCATTTAATGCTATCTATGATTGTCAGGGGCAGGCATACCACACATTTGGAAGCACAGGATTGATGCTAACTCTCAGGGTTTCCTGGAGCTAACCATTGCATCGGTTCAACGCAAGAGCCAAGGATTTTGTTTTGATTTTTTTCACTGTTTGCTGTGTGTCCTTCGCTGAGTCCCTTTCCCTCTCTGTGCCTCAGCTGGATGGAATATTTTCTATGGAAGCTTTCAGCTCTGATATTCTAGATTCTGAGATCTAAAATGAGTGATTATATTGTCTAGGACGTGGTCAACAAATTCTTCTGTAAAGGGCCAGATAGTAAATATTTTCAGTTTTGAGGGCCACACAGTATCTGGCACAGCTCATCTGTGTCATTGTAGTGTAAAAGCAACCACAGACTATACGTAAATGAGTGGATGTGGATGTGGCTGTGTACCAATAAAACTTTATTGACAAAATAGGCAAGTGCTGGCCCACGTGTGGTACTTTGCCAACCCCTGGTCGAAGCCTAGGAGGATAAAAGAGGCCCCAGGACTGGAGAAATTCCCACTAGTTTTGGATCCGTGATGCATCAGGACTTGGTCCCCTATGAGGTCCCAGCCTCCTTGCCAGGAAGCAGTTCTTCCCTGCTGCCTCTCAGGCAGCCATTCCTGTTCTCTCTCCCCTTAGCTTTCAAAACTTAATCCTAGGAAAAAGTCTAAGTCTTTCTTTCAGGTGAAAACTGTGGACTTCCTCAGAGCTGGCAGCATCCCCCCACCCCCCACACTACCCCCTTTCAGCCTGGTGTGGCTGAGACACATACAAGCTTCTGAAGACAAACAGATGTGGATTTGAAATCTCACTCCTCCACCTGGACAAGCCTCTTCAGCCCCTGGACCTACTTCTTCAACTACTTAACAAGGGCCCATATATACCCACTCCTATGAGGTTAATTACCAGGATTAAAGAGTTAATCTCTACAAAGCAGTCAGCAAGTATCTAGCACATAAATAATGAGCCCTCAACTCCTTCCCTGTTATTATTATGAATAACAATATCGGCAACCTGGGGCAGGGATCCCTTGGTCCCCAGCACCTCCCGGCCCATCTCCTGCCACAAAGCCCCACCCGCTGTCCAACAGGGCTTCCCCACAGCACCTCTGCTGCACAAATCACTGCCATTGATTCCATGGAAGGCAGCTTTAGGGCTTTTGTGATTTTTTTTTTTTTTTAACTTAAAATCCTAGTTTATTCTCCATGCTTTAAGAGAGGAAATAGAGACTTGGGAGGCAGGCTGAGTCCTTCCTGACACTCAGTTTTCCTGCTCTTCCACCCCTATTTCCCTCTCCACCCAATCGACTCCTACTGCATAACTTGTCTCTTCCTCCAGATGAGGTAGCACTGGGACCTCTGCCTTGCCTTAGGATAGGGAGTGGGGATGGAGTCAGTGATGGTGACTTGGAGCTCAGGCCCTGTCCCCTGTCCTTCTGGTGATGCCCTAACCCCCCAGCCCTAGTCAGGATCTTTCTGTGCCTCCCACCCCCCAACCTTGGGCTCAGGGAATCAGCTTAAGGGAACCCCCAACTCTGCCACTTCCTAATTGTGGGTATGGGGCACACAATTTTTTTTTTTTTTTTTTTGTGACCGGTAAGGGGATCGCAACCCTTGGCTTGGTGTCTCCCACACAGCGCTCAGCCAGTGAGCGCACCGGCCATCCCTATATAGGATCCGAACCCGCGGTGGGAGCACCGCTGCGCTCCCAGCACCGCACTCTCCCGAGTGCGCCATGGGGCCGGCCCAAGGGGCACACAATTAAAACTCTTAAAGCCTCTGTTTCTTCTGCACAATGGGTGTAGAGATGCCATCTCCCAGGACTGCGGGAGAACCCACGGAAATAACTAAGGTGTGGGGGCTTTGTGAGTGCTCTGCATGCATGAGGCTGTCTCAGTGATCACTGCCTGGCTGGGAGAGGGTCTGGCTGCCTCCCAGGGGCCACTGAGCCCAGGTGGAGGCAGGCAGAAAGGCCTTCCCAGCTGGGTGTTTCAAGCTCAGGCTCTGGAAATGTTGCAGCTGCCACTCTGCTATGACCCAGCTGGGACCCACTGACAGTATCTTAATTTCAGCCCAAGCTCTTTTCCAGACGGGCTGCTAATTAGGGCTAATGGGCAGCTCTCCCTGCTGGCTCCACTGCCTCTTCCTTCTCCTCCATTAAAGCAGGCCACTGAGCAGAGCTGCTGGGCTGATGCCACGGAACCCCACTGGCAGGTCAATCTTCTGGGTTAAGCATTGCTCCCCAATGTCTCTTGGCAGGGGGCAGCTATTTTGTTGCATTTTCACCTGAAAAATGGGGTGGGGGGAACAATATTTATCCAGGCACGCAGGCAGTTATTCGGTGGCCATGTACCCATTTTCGGTTTCATGCCAGACCCGTAGGAAACACTGAGAACATACAGATCAACTGAACCAGAAGCCAGACATTCCTGGATTCAAATTTTTTAGTTTTAATCTTGTTTTGGCTGTGTAGCCTTGGGCAATTTACTTAACCTCTCTGAACCCAGGTCTCTGCATTTGTTAAACAGCCCCTACCTCACAAGAATGGTACAGAGATAAAATGAAATGTGGTGAGCTGAATTTAGTGGCCAGCACCACACCCACGAAACTGACAGGGGTCAAAAGATCAAAAAGGGCTTTGAAGGCCATCTCGAGAAGCTGGAGATGCTCTCTTCGTGCCAAGAGAGCAATAAACAGTAAGCCACGTTGCTTCTGTTCAACATTTATTGAGCATCTCCTATGCGCTGAGAATATTATAATAACTACGTTTATCCAGCACTTACTGTAGGCCAGGCACTGCTCTAAGTGCTTCACATGCAGTACCTCATCTAACCCTCATAACAACCCTGCAAAGTAAGTACAGTTATTATCCCCATTCTCTATAGACATACAAACACACACAGGTCAAGTAACTTGCCCATGATTACTCAGTCAGTATGTAATTATCTACTGCTGTGTAACAAATTAGCCCAAAACTTAGCAGCTTAAAATAATAAACATTTATTATCTCACTGTTTCTGTAGGTCAGGAGTCCAGGCACAATTTAGTTGGATGCCTCCGGGCCTCCCACATGACCGTTGGCTGAAGAGATCAGTTCCTTGCCACGTGAGCCTCTCTTGCCACATGGCAGCTGGCTTCCCTCACAGACAGTGAGCAAGAGAAGGTGCCCAAGATGGAAGCCACAGACTTTTCATAACCTAATCTCAGAAAAGAGATCCCATTACTTTTGCTGTATTATATGAGGGTACTTCAAAAAGGTCGTGGAAAATAGATTTAAAAGATAATATGAATCTTTCCATGAACTTTTTGAAGTACCCTCATACTTATAAGAAGCAGGTCACGAGGTCCAGCTCACACTTGAGAGGAGGGGTCTGCACAAAGTCATGAGTGCCAGATGCCACAGCCCCATTGGGGGCCATCCTAAAGGGTATCTATCACAGGTGGTAAATAGTGGAGCTGACATATGAATCCAGGCAGCCTGGCTACAGAATCCATGTTCTTAATCCAGAATCTGGCTCATACACCTGATTCCTGCCTAGATGATGAGAAACTGGCCCTCCTGAAGCTCTCCATCTAGAAAGAGAAGCAGAAAGGTAAGAGGGTGAGCTGGAAAGAGCTATGACAGAGGGAGGCAAGCAGACTAGGCAGGAAACCTTCCTAGAGGAGGAGATGCCTGATCTGAGATGCAAAAGACAAGGTAGAGTCTGCCGAGCAAAGAAGGGCAAGGAGGAGAATTTGGCAACTAGAACAACATGTGCAGGGATCACGTGGAAGCCCGGCGCTTTGTGTGGAGGCCAGAGTGTGTAGCATGAAGCAAGCTGGGGTGAATAGAGAATGAGCTGGAGAAGCAGACAGAGGCCAGGTTGTAAAGAGGCAGGTGAAGGAACTCGGAGATTGTTCCAAAGAACTAGGGAGCCATGGAAGGTTATCTGCAGCAGAATTTGTGTTTTAAAAAGACTATCCTGAATTTTGTGGAGACAGGAAGACGGTGACTGGGCAACAAGAATAGTAGTGAGGAGGCTCTTCTTTACTTTATTCATTCATTCAGGTAATGTACATTTAGCAAGGACCTGCTATGTATGCTGTTCTAGGCACTGGGGATACAGCAATAAATAATACAAGGCTCTTCTTTCCTGGAAGTTACTTTCTAGTGGGAGAGAAAAATAAATTTGAAAACTAATAAATAAAAAAGGAAAAAACCAGAGTAATAGTGTTACAGAGTCCAAGTCCAGCTGCCTGCCCCATACAAAAACCCTGGCTTGATCTGTTACCTCAGGGCATTCGGCTCCTGGCTTAAGCTTGTCAAAATCTTGTTACTAAACCCAGGTCCGGCTGCCTATCCCCCTTCAAAAGCAAACCACTCAAAAGTCAAATTGTTGGTGAAAATGGAAGTCAGCTTTTATTTAGGAATACCTGTGACCTAAGGAGAGATGTTAGGCTAACCCGTCTCTCCAGTAAACCTGAAAGAGAATAACCAGACTAAAGCCATCTCCCTGACTCACATTTACTGAGGGGTTTTTAAAGAGGAAACTGAGGGACTGGAACATGGGAAGTGAAAAGCAGGAGGGAGGGGGACATGAGCTGTGGGGCTCTGTACAAGGAGCCAGGTGCAAGGTCTCACCAAGGCTCCATGTGGTTTCTGCTCCCGTCCTTGATATTATTTTAGGGTCCTGATTTGGGGTGGAATCAGCATAGCTTTATTAATGTCTTTTTTAAGAAGACAGTCTTTTTCTGGTTTCTCAGGGTCTGGATAGTACGTGCCTTGTGGCAAGTTTGCAAATCCAGGCTGACTGGAAAACAATGTTACATTTATGTACATAATGTCATCTTGCCTTGTAACCAAGGTTCAAAGTATCAAATAACCATGAGAAAAGAGGGAACTCAGAGAAATACATGTTAAGAAAAAAACTGTGTATTTTAAAGATTTGCCTACATCCCAGGCAGTTTTAGGTCCCAGTATGACTTCAGTCCTACTCACTCCAACATAGGTGCTATGAAAAAAATAGTAAAACAAGATAGTATAAAAGCAAGAGGAGTACTTTCAAGTGCATGGTTGGGGAAGGTGACATTGATCTTAAACTTGAATGACAAGAACAAGCTGGCCATGGGAACACAGCATTCCAGGCAGAGAAACAGCCAGTGCAAAGGCCCTGAGATGCAGCAAGCGAGGTTGGAGGCCAGTAGAGCTGAGGCATACCGGGCAAGTGGAAGAAAGACAGAAAATGGGGATGAAGATGTAGACAGAAGATGTAAAACAAGAGGAGGACACCTGACGCTGAACCCTGGCAGCAGGGAATTCATCTGCCTTGGGTAAGAAAATCAAACTAATGATGCTTGGCCTGGTGGACCGGGGGAGCCATAGCAGGTGAGCGAGAAACGAGAGGCTGGCCCAGCCCTGGTCCATTTTGTAGACAGGCCTCTTCCCCATGGGCCCAGCCACAGATTAACAGTCATTCCCGAGGCAGACCCAAGCAAAGGCAGCTAGTTAGGCAGCATTTGCATATTTGTTTAATAAAAAGCTATGGATGTACAAAGATGGATAATTAATTCCCCTGCATATTTTCCCTCCACTCCTTCCCCCATCCCCACATTACCACCATGGTCCCAATTGCTTTGCTCTCCCTCTGGCTGAGTCAGCAGAGAGAGCAAAGTACAATAAATATGTACTTATTAAGTGTGTATTGTGGCCAGTCAGGCCTGCACAGGCAGCAATCTCAGACCGTTCTGCCTGAAGTATTTATACCAGTACCTAGGGCCACATTAGCTATTTATTTTCACAGAGAAATTAAATTAGATAGTTTGATAGCTTTCAGTGTAATTATGAAAGAAATTTACATAAGATGTTTATGAGAAGGGGGTCATTAGGCACCCTAACCCCAAAGATTTCCATTAGTTGGCCCCCTCTTACACCCTCCTCAGCTACTACAAGGGGGTGGAGAGGTGTCCCTCCCCTCCCAGGGGGAGCCAGGGAAGTGGAAATTCAAATTGCTGGAACATAAGTCCCAAGAGGGCAGGAGCTACATCAGTCTGTTTGAGCAATGAACTTGGGGCATGGTAAATGCGCAGTAAATGTGCAGAGTGAACGCACGGATGAATGGGCTAACTCCACGAAGCAAGAGGTTTCACCTCTCTGAGCCTCAGTTTCCCCATCTGCCATAATGCCTCCCTCACGAAGTTGTTCTGGGAGTTAAATGAGATAACGTGAACAAAATGCTCCCTAACCATAAGCTGCCATTTATTGAGCACTTACTACATGCCAGGAACTGTTCCAGGTACCATACTGAACCCTCATAGCAACCATTTTAAGTGGATGTCGGTGCTTTAACCTTACCCCATCTACTGCATGAGAAAAGTGAGAGGTGACCAACTACATCAGTGACCCCGCAGCCAGCTTTGAAACCAGGCAGCCAGGCTGAGCCCATACCTCCAGTCAGAAGCTGTGCTTTACCCTAGCTTGCTTTGGGGTAGGCAGCGGAGGAGGCTCTTCCTCTCTCTTGCATTTCAGAGTTAGGGGCCCGCTACCTTCACCCACCCCTACGTGTAGTCAGGGAAACCCTGGCCCAGAGCTGGAACCCGGGTCCCCGCGCTGCCTCCGCTGCTCCCTCTTGGCACCACCGTGCTCACCTCCCCTTGGGCTGGATAATTAGCTGTGGCTGATTAGTACTGATTGCGGCCCCCCGCGGGGCGGAGGAGGGAGCCCCTCCTCGGGACTGGGCCTCGAAGTGAGGACAATGGGCCCCTTTCATCCGCTCAGTCCCTCACCCGTCGGCGCAGACAAAGCTAGCTGTTGGAGATGGGGGCGGGGGGCGCTATGGTCTGAGCCTCCGAGGGACCCACCGGGAACCCAGGGCCAAGAAGCCGAGGCTGAGTTTAGGGGACTTCTGGGGCCAGACCGCCTGAATTCTAATCCTAACTCTGCCACTCAAAGTAGCTGTGTGGCATTGGGCAAATTACTTATCCTCTCCGAGCCTCGGTTTCTTCATCCATAAAATGGGAAGATAGTAGTCCTTCCTTCCTTGGGTTGTTATGAGGACAGAATAAGACTCTGCAGGTAGCCTGTCTGACAGGAAGTGAGCACTCAAGAAACATCGTTATTGCTATTATTACCCAGATCCCTGAAAGTGGGGAGAGTGACAAATGGGCTTCTTAACCAGAGGCTGGACTGTGATGGATGCAGAAGAGAGTTCTGCCCTTGGAGACTAGGAGGAATGCAGGAGCCCCCCAGATCTTGGAGGTGGGGTGAGGAGAAGCACTATGTATTGATCACCTGGGTGTGCCAGGGATGCTCGGTCCCAAGTGAAGTCATTCAGGGAAATCACGTTTCCCAATGAGTTACAAGCGCAGCCAGCAGGGTGCCATGCACGGATCACCCATCAGTGGCAGCAGAGCCAAAAGTCTAACCTGAGTCCCTCTGACCCGAAAGCCTCTGAGGACAGGTGGGGGGCCAGGCTGAAATCCCTGTTTCTGCGTGGGAAGTCACTGGAGCCCTGGGCAGCCCTGCCAGTCCCAAGCCCCAAAGAGGGTGGGAACCAGACTAAACAGAGCACACAGGATTTAATGGAGGAAGCTAATCAGGAAATCCTAAAGAGGATGCCAGACAATATCCAATTAAAATGCCAACCTTGGTGAGTTCCCCATTTTAATTTTCCACAAATTAGCTTAAACGGGGGATGGAAATGAAGATATTAGATTTTTTTTTAGACCCAAAAGGGAAAATCCTTTGAGGATTGTATTACTTGTTTCTCTTTAAAAAAAAAAAAATCACACACAGCTAGAGGATTTGGGTAATTTTTCAGGCTTTACCCCCCACTTGGAGGTGATTTTTCAGGGTATACCTGTTAAGGTGTAGGCATGGTAACCCCTCTGTAATATAAAGTACCATTATCCTAAGTCAGTAGGTACTCTGTACCTTCCAACACTCACAGCCCCACAGGTCAACATCATTGACCTGTTTACATGTACCTGCAGCTCAGAGAGGTGAAATGATTTTCTTGAGGTCACATATCTGGGAAATGGTAGAGCTTTGTTCCAACATTCATTTGCTCCCCACTGCAGCCAGGTTCTTGTTCAGCCCCAGACCCTGGCCCAGGCCTCTTCTTCACTCCCCGCTCCCCAACATGCCTCTCCAGGAATCTGTGGAGTTAAGGATGGAGAGACAGGCAGGCTCCAGCCTGCTTGCTACATCCTGCAGTACCATTAGTATTCCAGCAGCCCCATGGACTTCCTGGCCTTCACCCAAGGTGGGGCAATCCCCCTTCCTGGCTTCTCCAGGGTGGCAGTGATTTCCAACACCATTGCCCCACCCCATGCAGGAGCTGAGTCTTGGTTTGCCCTTTGGCACCCCAAGGCTGGGACCCAGCCCATTCATCACTGTCTCCTGGCAAAGGCCAGCTTCTACCCCCCTCCCCAGTGACTGGCCCTGGCAGCCGACGCCCTTGATCTCTCTGCAGTGTTCTCCGCTCCCATGCCCCCACCCCCATCTTCCTGTCCACTAGAAATAATTCATTTTGCCAGTGTGGAAACAATACAAGCTTAGGCTCAGCAACAACTCCCCCCCAGCCTGCCACATAGTAACAGCCCCCACAAGCTCCAAATCTGAAGGATGCTTCCCAGCTCTGCTCCAAGTCCTGGGGCAAAATCCTGGCAGAGACAAAACTCCCACCCTTCTGGACTGTGTGCCTTTGGACAAGTGGCTTAACTCTCTGTGCCTCCATTTCCTCATCTGCAGAATGGGTATAATAAAAATCTAGCTTGAAAGGTTGTGGTGAGGACTTGATGAAATCACAGACACGCCAGGCCCTGGCACACAGAGGATGCTCAGTACATGTTGCCCTCTTCCCTCCAAAAACTGGAGGGGAAGGACCCTGCTGGGGTGGGGATTCTACATGCAAGAAGAGGCAAGAGAGGGCTGAAAAGATGAGACAAACTTTCCTTAATGGAGTACCAAGTCCACTGAAAGGAAGCGAAATAGGCCTCAGGGAGCTGGGTGACAGATGAAAATATCTCAGCTGCCTCTCTGGCCCTGTGGAAAGGGTTTAGAGTCACAGGGACTGTAGGCAAGGGCCTCAAACTTCCCAGATCAATGGTGGTGAAGCAGCTTCCCTGCACCTGGGCTGGAGCCTAGGACAGGAAGAGCCAGACCCCCAAGGCTTGGTATGAGCTTGTTTAGGGGGATGCCTGGATCTGAGGTTAGCCCCTCAGGTTCTGGTGGTACCCAAGGCTGGGGGTGCCCAAGCTATGGGTTAGAGTCTAGTTTGGAGAGATGTGTGTATCTGGGGTTGTGCCTCATCTGTGTGTAAGGCCAGGTGTGGGGGATGACTGTACTAGAGAGTGAACTCTGAATTTGGGGCTGACTCTGTGAAGCTCCAAATTTGAAATTTGACATATCTACATTTGGTGCTGTCAAAACTGAGATAAATCCAGTCTGTCTGTGAGTCCAACCCTGGGAGATTATCAGAATTTGAGGTGAGCTCTGAATTTGGGGTACCCTGATCGTGACCTCAAAATCTTGGGGTATCTGTGAGCCCAAGTATGCGGGTCATCTGAATCTGTATGTGAACCATTCATCTGAGGGATGGGGTCTGTTTGAGAGCCCTGCCTATGAGGGTCCACACCAGCCCTGGAGGTGTGTTTGGGAAGGGGCCAGGCATCTCAGGGCAGTAGGAATGAGTCTTGGGTAGATCCTGGGCAGCAAGTGAAGACGTGCCCAGCTCCCCATCCTTTTGTTAATCCTTCACCCCTCTTTCAGTGCACACAATTCTCATATCCTTGGTCCCACCCTCCAGCACCCATTCTGCCCCTTGCTTACTCCTACCTCTCCCCCAAACTGCTAACTCTCCAGAAATTGCAACTGCTGAACCCCAAGTCTCAGGCACCTCCACATCCCTTCCCTGGGGTGAGGAGGATCAAGGGAGGAAGGTGAGAGAGAGCCCATCATCTCCTCCTCCCCCAACAGGGCAAATCCTCCCCAAATCGCCCTTCAGGGCCTGGGAAAGGCAGATCCAATTCTTGGGGAGCTCAGAGGCCTGCTGCCTTATCTAAGTCTCTGGAACAAGCATTTTGCATTTATTCCCCCAAATGTGTTGCCGAATTGCGTTCCAGCCCATGGCTCCCAGCCATCTGCAGAGAGAAATCCAGTTAGACCTTGTATAATAAGTTCCTGACAATCTTGCCGAGGACGCTGGGTCATAAAAGTCTCCTGGTTTTATCACCGGTAACAGACACGGAGTGAAATTAAGTTGTCTTATCAAATTTAGATAATATATATCCCTCTAGAGTAGAAGGCTATGCATGGGGCTTTCATGGTATGAGCCCAGGAAAGGGATGGGGAGTGGGGGAGTGTTCCCAGGGATGTGGCAGGGGGTGGGGCCATCCAGAGAGCCTGGCAGGACCCATCAGCAAGAGGGCAGGGTTACTGACCTCCCGGGTTTCAATGTCAGCCTGGATTTGAGACCTGGCTCTATAATTTCCATGCTGGGTGAACTTGGACAACTTACTTTACTTGTGAGGGCCACAGTTTCCTCATCTGTAAAGTGGGCATGATAATAATAGTGCCTGCCTCCTGGGTTGTGGTGAGATTTAAATGAGATGCTACGTGCAATAGGCTTAGCCAAGTGCTTGGCATGTAGTGAGCCCTCAATACATGTTGTCTATAATCTATAATCTAGGAATAGGAGAAAGGAAACAAGGGCTGAACATTGATATTATATAGTCTATTCTCTTCCTGTTTTACAGGTGGGGAAACTGAGTCCTGGGGGCAGGGAAGGACAATGGTCACACAAGCAGACTGGGTTCTCAAGTCACCTCTTCAAGGCTAAGCCATTCCATTGTCTCCCAGCCCAACTTTGGTCTCCTAAAAGGGGCTGGAAGTTTCCTCTTTCCTCCCTCTGCTTGTGGTTCTGTCATTCAGTGCCTTGCCCCAGGGAATGGACATACAGGGTAGAGAGCCTGGATCTCACTGTCCCAAGAGGGGACTGTCATACCAGAAACAAGTGTCAGCCTGATGGATCAACCTGCCTCTCACCCACAACCAGGATCCTTCTCTCTATGGCAACCTCACACTTTGGCTTGCACACCTCCAGTGATGTAGAGCTCACTACCTTACCAGGCAATCATTCTATTCCCCCAGCCTGGACTTAAAACAACCCCAAATCTTCTGACTTCTAAATTAAGACTCATTCATTCCAGAACCACACCCTGCCACCACAACTGTCTTTCAGCACAGCCTGAGTGTGTGTGAGCCTTCTGGTGGATTTCTCTGTGCATGTGTTCTTCTGTGTATGCACCTGTGGCCCAGGGTTACAGAGAAAGGACATGGTAGAGCCAGAATTTGAATGTAGGTGATGTGTGTCCAGAAATGTTACTCTTATCTCCCAGGTATTCCTAAAGATTTTGTGGAAGGAAGGAAGGGAAGGAAAAACGCAAGGGCAGACCCAGGTATATACATCCATCTCTTCCAAGTACACTGGGCTCCTGGAGGGCAGGAAATGTGTATTACTCCTCTCTCTCCCCCAGCAGCTAACACAGTGCTTGGCAAACTTTAGGTGCTCAATAAATGTTTTTTAAATGAATGTTTACTCATCATAGGCATATTTTTCTCCTGCACTATCACAAGAGTCCTTGAAGATTAGAAACTGAACTATATTCATGTCTGTAGAGCTGCCACTAGCACATTCTGTGTGAATTAGAAAAAGGCACTTTCTCTAGGCAGGCACAATCCTCCGAATTTGGTTTGGCAAGTTTAAGGCCTATTGTGCAAAGAAAAAAAAAAAGCCCCCTCCTCTGGTTCCAGCGGTACCCCGCTCTCCTAGACAATGTTCTTTCATGCAGTGCACGACCTGAAGAACTGCCCACGGAAATCCTGCTTTGGCTTCCTGGGGCCCAGCACTGAGCTTGAACTTGCAATAGGCATCATAAGTGTTTGTTGAACGACTATCTGCCAGTACAGTATTTGCCTCTGTTTCACCTACAGCCAATCTGACCCCCGGGAGAGCGATTGGTAGAAGAGCCACCAGCTGGGTGTGATGTGGCCATGGTGCTGATGGGGGAGTTTGCAAACATAAAAGGGACAGACGGGGTCAGGCATAATTGGTAAATATTTGTCTAGCTAATCAGAGGGGCTTTGAATTAGCAATTTCATCCTTGCAACTGGTTTGTGTTTTTTTTCTTTCCGCGGGAAGTCAATTAAATGTAACAGATGGAGGAGAACATGGGGGTTTCCTTGTCTCCCACCATCTGTCCCATCCCACCACCACCCCAGCTGTGCCTCATTGGTGGAGCTGTCTGCCATTGCCAGAGGAGGGCGGGGCTGGGGTTGGTTGATAAACGGAGGGGAGGGGGGTCCCTAACAACCAGGAAGCTCTTCTTGGTGCTCCTAGTCTCCTTGGCCACCCCACACATCCAGGATGATCCCATCTGCACAGCCTGTGACTCCAGGGTCCTAAGACCCTTTGCCAGCTGGCCATCTTCTCTTCCTGCCTCCTGGGAACCGGGAGCATGGAGCCTTGATGTGCCTGTTGTAGCTCTCACTGCAGGCCTGCCAAGGGCCTCCATCCAGTAGAGATTGCTGTTTGGTTCAGCAAACCTTTATTGAGTGTCTGCTCTCTTCCAGGCAATGTGTTGGGCACTAGGGACATAAATCACATAGTCCCTGCCCTTCAGGAATTCATTACACCCTGGGGGAGACATTCATTCATTCACTTATTCTTTAAATACTTATTAAGCAGCATGTGTACACCAACCTCTGTGCTAGGCCCTGGGGACACAATGAATCTACCAGGTCCCTGACTTTAAATAACTCAGGTAAGCAGTGGAGATAGTCAGGTAAACTGACGCATTCAATAAGTATTTACTGAGTGTCTATGTGACCAGGGCACTGTTCCGGCTGTTGGGGACAGCACAGTGAGCAGCACAAAGTCCATGTCCTTTCTAGTAGGGGGAGAGTCAATAAACAGATGGATATATAACAGCAGGGATGATCAGAGATTTGAAGAAAAAATAACCATAATGTGTAGTGCAGAATCTAATTGAGCTCTGGAAACGTCCAGATTCCTTGGCATGGCCTACCACCAGGCTCCGACTTTCTCTCTAGGATCATTTCTCTCTAGGATCACTATCTAGGCTACATTCCAGCCACACCCACCTTCCTGCAACCTGCCCTGCTCTGTCTTGAGGCCTTCACCCAGACTGTTCCCTGTGTCTGGAGCACTCTTCCCTATCCTCTGCCTGGCTAACTCCTCAGAGGGTCCCCTTCTGGGGAAACCTCCCTTGATCTCTCAGGCTGTTTTAGGTTCTTCTGCTGCATTCCCATAGCCCAAGTCTCTTCTCTCAGCTTGGTTGTTGCAGGGTACTCATCTGTCTCCCCATCTTGTCTGGGAGCTGGTCAAGGGCCCAGCCCATGCCTGTCTTGCTTCTCTGCACTGTCTTGCCAGCACCAGACACAGTGCCTAGCACATGTCCCATCCCCTATCAATCCCACCAATATTGACTGGTTCAGTTAAATTAGGTGGAGAAAAGGAAAGAGAGCATCCCAGGCAAGAACCAAAATTTGCAAAGACAAGGCAATCTGAACGATTCCTAAGTGTCTCAGAAATAGGGAGCAAAACAATATGACCATATTAAGGAGGGCGGGACATGAGGCTGGAGTTAAGCATAGCCTTGAATGTTGAACTAAGATATCTAGACTTTATTCTTGTAAGCCTATTAGAGGTGGGGAAAAGGAGGAATTGGTAAAGGGACACAAAAATCAACTACATTGTATATTGATAAATTAAAATAAATAAATAAACAAAAAGCCTATAAGCCAATTTCAGTCATTCATATTCCAGTTCTATGACTTTACCAGAGATCCATGTGTCCCTGTACTGTTGTTGGCTTTTTTCTTTAAATTATCATTTTTTCACGTTATTTTTTAATAACAATGTTATTGAGATATAATTTACATAGTACAAAATTCACCCTTTCAAAATGTACAATTCAGTGGTTTTTAGTATTTTTCAAAGAGTTGCACAACCATTGCCACTATCTAATTTCAGAACATTTTTCATCACCCGTAAAAGAAATTCTGTACTAATTATCACTGGCTTCACATCCTCCCCTCTCCCTAGCCCCTGGAAACCACTGACCTATTTTTTATTTCTGTGGGTTTGCCTATTCTGGACAGTTCATGTAAATGGAATCATACCATATGTGACTTTTTGTGACTGGCTTCTCTCAATTAGCATACTGTTTTCAAGATTCATCTATGTTTCAGCACACACCAGTAATCTATTTCCTTTTATTGCTGAATATTCCATTGTATGTACACACCATGTTTTGTTCATCCATTCATCATGAATGGACATCTGAGTTGTTTCTACTTTTTGACTATTTCTAATAATGCTGCTATCAATATTTATGTACAAGTTTTTGTGTGGATGTTTGGTTCTATTTCTCTTGGGTATATAGCTAGGAGAGGAATTTCTGGGTCATATGGTAACCACATGTTTAACTTCTTGAGGAGCTGCCAAACTATTTCCAAAGTGGTTTCACTGTTTGACAATCCCACCAGCAATGTATGAACATTCCAATTTCTCCACAGGCTTGTCAACACTTGTTATTGTCTGTATTTTTATTTTAGCCATTCTAGTGAAGTGATATAACACTGTGGTTTGATGTGGTATCTCGTCGTGGTTTTAGTTTGCATTTCTCTAATGACTAATGATGTTGAGAATCTTTTCATGTGCTTATTAGTGAGCTGTATGTTTCTTTGCTGAAATGTCTATTCAAGTCCTTTGCCCATTTTTAAACTGTATTTGCCTTTTTATTGTTGACTTGTAAGAGTTCTTTATATATTCTGGATGCAAGTCTCTTATCAGATCCTCTTTGCTTTATTCTTAAAAGGAAACTTTGTATTACTACCTAAAATGGAAAAAAAACAGTGACACCTATCATACATCAAAGGTAGTTGTAAAAATAAATGCAGTTCATTAATTCAATCAACAAATACTTAATAATCTCTCTTATGACCCAGGCACATACTTAGTGATCACCTCCTATTAACTGTCTTATTTGTTGCTATATCCTCAGTGCCAAGAATGGTAATGAATACAGTAATGAATAAGACAGGTAACCTTACTACTTAGATGAAATTTATAATTATATGAAGGAAAGCAAAAGCCAAACAAAGAAAACAAATAAAAAAGGTCATGCTGCGTATGTCATGCTCTGCAAAGAGTGAGAAGAGAAGGATGCTGTAGTGTCTGGGGCAACTTTACTGTTGGATGGTCAGAGAAGGCGTCTTGGAGGAGGTGATCCTCAAGCAAACAGCAAAAAAAAAAAAGAGAAAGTGCCATGCTGCAATGATCAAGAGGGAGAGATTCTGGGCAGAGAGTAAGGTAGAACTGAGCTCAGCATGTTCAAGGACAAAAGGAAGGCACTGTGGCAGGAGCAGAGTGGGCAAGGGGGAGACTCATGTGGGATGAAGAGGGAGAAACAGACAGAAAAAAACCCTGGTCACGCAGAGCCTTGTAAACCAGAGCAAAGGGCTTGGATTTGTAGTAAGCACAAGGGAATGCCCTTTGAGAGTCTTAAGCAGTGGAGTGACATAATCTGATTAATGCTTCCAAAAGCCCTTCCGGCTACTGTGGGGGGGGGGGGGATTATGGGGGTGCAAGGCGGAAGAGGCAAGACCAGCACAGAGGGTACTGCAACATGCAGGAGAGGGGCGATGCTGGAGTGAACGAGGGCATGAAGAAATGGACAGAAGTGGCTATTTCTGGATGTTTTGCAGGTAAAGTTGACAGGCACAGCTGATGGATTGGACGGGGAGAGCAAAGACAGAGCAATCAAGGATAATGCCTAGATGTTTGGCCATCTACTGAAACAGGGCAGGCAAGAGGAGAGGCAGGTGTGGGGTAGCACCAGGCTCCATTTAGGACATGCAGGTTAGAGATACCTGTTGGACATCCAAATAGAAACGTCAAGAAGGCAGCTGGAAATGTATCTGAGTCTGGAAAGATACATTGGGGAATCACTAGTGGTGTTTCAAGCCCTGGGAACAGATAGAGACACACCTGCCTAGTTAGGACCAGCTGCAAAGGGAAAATCAAAATGGAGGCTGGCAGGGAGCAGCCAGAGAAACAGGATGGCAAACCAGAAAGTGTGGCATTTAGGAACCCAGAGGGGTGTTCCAAGAGGAAGAAAACAGCCGGAGAAATCAAGTTTTAAAACAAATCAGTGTTATTGAGTTCTAACTAGATGCAGTTGTTTGACGGTGTCTCTGAGTCTGACCTGATGTCCCTGCGGCAAGAGGTGGGAAGGACAAGCCAGCACTGGGATGTCTTCCTTGTCATCAAAAGAACTGAAATGTCCCTAGCAAATCTGGATCACATGCCACCTTAGGTTATCCCTCCTCTGGGGAGTTCTCCTAGCACACTTTGAGAACCACTTCCAGAGGCAAAGGGGAGTCATTGAAGGCTGCAGATGAGAGGAGTGACCTGGTCAAATTAAAGGGGGCAGAGAATGGACTGGAGGAGGAGGGGCTATGCAGGAAAAGCAGGAAGGAGGCTGGAGTGATGGCCTCGGGGAGAGATGTGAGGTCTGGACATCTTCAGGAGGTCACCTGGACCGCCACCCAAACCCTCAAGCCTCAGCGCCAAACACCTGCTTTTTCGCCTGGCTTTCTGCTCATCCCAAGTCTCACCTCTTTCCCCAGCTCTCTCTGACCCTCCACACCCCCATCCATTTCCACTCTGCCCCACCTAATATATGAGGGAACTTTAATAGTTTATGGAAAGATTCATATTATCTTTTAATTCTATTTTTTCCGGGAACTTTTCGAAGCACCCTTTTACAGTGCTAGAACTTAGAAGCGCTTACTTACCAGGCATTGTTCTTAGCACTTTACATGTATTACCCATTCGATCCTCACACCCCTCCATTTTACAGATGGGAAAAACTGAAGCACAGATAGGTCTAGCAAGTTGCCTAAGGTCACACAGTGACTAAACAGTGGATCTGGGATTCAAACCCAGGGGCTCTGACAAGTCCATACCACAGTGATAAACAGAATGGAATCCAACCTCCTATACTGCAAGGAACCTCTTCACCAGTGAGGCATTCTTGCATACTTCCAGCATTGGGCATTTCACCACTTCCCAGGTCAGCCTGCTTTGTTGGTCAGGTGGATTTTATAAATTCCTCTTTTGTTGTAACGGCAATCTGTCTTCAGTATCTTCTCCCCACTGGCAATGCAGCAGAGGCCTGGGGAGTGGCAAGGTAGCACAAAGGTTAAAATGAGGCCTCTGAAATCACACAGACCTGGGTTAGTAGCTGTGCAGCCTTGAGCAAGTCTCTGGGCATCCATTGCCTGATTTGTGAGCCAGGCTGATGATAGAACTGGCCTCCGTGTTGTGAAGATTATGTGGCAGGAACTTAGCTCATTGCCAGGCCTACAGCAAGCTCTGGACAAGTGGGAGTGGGAGAGACCACTTAGGACAATGGATAGAGAGGGATCCCATTTAGGAAAGTGATGACATCTACTCTGTGCACCGTCACCTCCTTCCCCAGGGCCACTTGCTACTCTTCCTCAAGGTCCAGGCCGTCAGCCTCAGGCTCTGCTCCAGTTTGTCCCTTTCCCATTCTTGATCTTCCTCCTCTGCCTCCCCCAACTCCCTGCTGCCTGCCCTCCTGTGGCTCAGGTAAGCCCAGCTGCACCTGCTCACCCTCTTAATCAGGATGCCAGGGCCCCCCCACCGCCCAGCGCCCCCCTGTAGGGCCCCATGAGGCTCCTCAGTAATTCCTCTTCCTCAATCAGCCCTGCTCTTGTGGCCTCTCAACTGATTGCCCCTTTGTTCCCTGCCAGGCTGGTGCCTCTGGAAGATGCCTAGACCCACCCACCTCCCGGGCCCCTCTGACCCATCCCGCCCCCTGTGTACAGGCCAGCCTGCCTGCCCGCCCACCTAGCTCTGTCCATTCAGCGGGGTCTGGGCCTGCAGGCTTCTGAGTGGGCTGGAGCGTAAACAGGGTATGTACAAACAAAACCATCAGGAGCGTGTGGGTGTGCACACACACTCACACACAGTCAAGAAACACACACACACATCAATTCCAGCAACACACGTGAACTAAAGAGAAATATCAACACTCATAAGCAGAGAACAAAGCCCTTTTACACACATTCTTTTAAAGGACATGCACACTAATCAGGAAAACATACACACACACTTTTGGAGACAAAACCCCACAAATCCAAATCACCCAGGGGCACACATATGCACACATTCCAGCAGGTGCTCTGTTCACTCCAGCCTGGGTTTCTACTCCCCCTCAAATTCTTAACTCCTTGGATGGGCTGGTTGATGCCCAAGGCCCTTGGCCTGAGCAAGCACAGATTAACAAGGCAAATCTCATTGCCAGAGCAGTCTATGTCTGGCTCCCACCCCCACCCCACCTAGCGTGAGCCTGGGGCTGCACTCAGACTCCACACCCCCCACCCAGCCTGCAATATCAATAGGTGCTGATGGTCTGGCTGTCTGGCCCTTATCAGCCCCCAAAGCCACTGCACCCTTCCTGGGAAGAGGAGGGGGAGGGGTCCTAGGGCAAGACCAGGGTGGGCTGTGGAGGGCCTGTCCTGCCCAGTGGCCCCAGCAGAGCTGTGACTGCTCATCACCACAGGACCTCATTGTCACCCTGTTGCTAGGGCTGACCTTGCTCAGGAGGCCGAATGATCACATCCCAGCCAGCTGGCTGCGTGTGCTTCCAGCTCGGTGCTCAGGGTGAAGGGGGTCCCCTGAGAGCTGGCTGAGGTGGGAGGGGAGGCAGGAAGACTCTGGCACTCCAAGTATACTGTGGGCGCTTCAACTCTGAGCCTATCCCTGATTCACCAGCCTAAGGTCTAGCCATCCTGCAGGGTCTTTAGGGAGGGGGCCCAGACACTGCTGGGCAAAGAGGAGGGAGATGGTCACTAGGGCTTTTGGGGGCATGCTGCCCCAACCCTAGCTCTGTTCCGAGGCTGGCGTTCAGCCAAAACACACCAGTCCCGCTATGGAGGTTGTTAAAACACCAAACTACTTCTAAACGTTGGTGAATGGGTACTGCTCCCAAGTTCTCTGAGCATCCCCAACACTAGTCTCATTCCTGGCTCTCTCCTCATTCCCAGAAATTAAACAATTGACACAGCAGGGGGCCTCCAAGGATCTTGCCCCTCTGTGGATGTTCTGATTGGTCCCTGGTCATGATTACAGTCGGATAATTAAATATGTGAAGAACCACCCAGGACCTTGGTCCTGACTCCGACTCTGTCCCCACCCTCTTACGCTGAATGCAACCCCTTGGTTCCCCTTCCCCTGGCCCAGCTGCCCTGCCCTGCTCTCTGACCCTGGCAGTCTGGAAGCATGGGTGACTCAGGACCCCAGCACAAGCTGGAAACCCCTGCATCCAGGACTTTAGACAAAAGTCCTATCGGACAGAGGACTCCAGGGAGAGTTGGGGGCATAGACAGAACACCAACCCAACCCCCAATAGAAGACCTCAAAGGGAGGAAAGTCCCCTCTCTGGGTCTCAGCCAAGGGAGAGTGGCAATGGCCATCCCACCTGAGCCCCATATTCCTCTGCAGCTCACACCCCTTGCTGCCCCCTCCCCCACTGCCAGTCCATCATCTGTACAGATTTATTTCACAATAATTTCATTTCATCCCTGGCTCCAGAAAGATGGATCGGCTGGTAAGGTGAACGGGAATCAGTGTTGGGCTCATAAATTTCTGCCGCTCTTTGAGGCTCCCATGAAGTCCCCTACACAAGATGGGTAGTGGAGTGGAGGGGGGTGAGTGTGACGGGGCAACCGATCATCTCTCCCTGCCACGTTCACTGTGGGTGTGGGGCCTTGAAAGCCTGGAAAAGGGGAAATCTCCCTGCCCTAGAACTAGTGAGTGTTCTCTGTCCATCTTTGCTACAAACAAGGCTATTTGTCACTTGGCTGGCAGGATGACCCGCCTTGCCCCACCCCTCCTGAGCCCCCAGGCATGAGGAGAGATGGTCACCAGCTGTGTGAGCACTGGAGCCGCCCCCTCCTCTCTCCTCTTGCTGGTCAGCAGGCGGTGTTGTGCTGGGCAGCAGTGGGAGGCATGTTGACAGCCAGCTCCTTTGAGAAGGGAGCACACACACAAGCACATGCAGAGCTAACAAGCATGTACACACACGCAGAAGAGTAGCATGCCCACGCTAACACCTACTAGAGAAGAGATCACAAGCCCAATAGCAGAACCAAAGCATCGTGGGAGAAAGGAGCATGGGATTTGGAGTTGAGGAGAGCCAAAAATTGGATGCTATCCCTGCTGTGTCACTTGGGCCACTCACTCAACCTCTCTGAGCCATACCTTGCTCAGTTGCAAGGATAACCATACTCCCTCAAAGGATTATTGTCAGGATCAAATAAGATAATGAAAGAGAAGTGCCTGGCACATAAATGGCACCTAGAATCATGATTACTACACCCACCCACTCCCCTAACTACATGTGCATGCATGCATGTGCTCGCGCGCGTGCGCGCGCGCGCACGCACACACACAAACACACACACACACACACACACAGTCTCTCCAATCTCTGTTTCTCCCCATAGCCTGATCCAATCCTCTTCTCAAGTCTGCACAATCCTAGCTGACCTCTCACCTCTGACCTCCAGGAGCTGCCCAGAAGGGTACAGCCTGGAGTCCCCTGGGGCCACATTCTGGTCTTCTACCCTTGCTCCACTCCCACCTCCCTGGACAACAGAGCCCTCCCCACACCCCAGTCATTTCCATCATCCTATTCCACGCAGTCCCTCCTGCTCCAACTTTCATGCTCCTGGATGTCAGGAAACCAGCATCGTAGGTAAGGCTGGAGTCAGGATGTCATTTGGGATGGGTTGAATGGGTAGAAGAATGGATGCCACAAACAGTGTGAAGAAGCAGAGACTCAAACAGGGAAATAAAGTCTAAAAACCAGTGAGTGGATCTTGATCCTGTTGAATGTTAGAATCACTGGGGAAGCTTCAGAAAAATACAGGTGCCTGCACTACCACCATCATGCCCCACCCTTTGGGAAATTTTATTGGATTTTCTGGGCTGAGGCCTGGGTAATTCTCGGGTTAGGGTTAGGGTCAAGCTTTGTAGCTAGACAGAACTGAGCCCCAGCTCTGCTGCTCGATCTCGGTTGGATGAATCACGTCCCCTCTCTGAGGCTCAGATGTCCTCATGAGCAATGCACGTGGGCATCGTGAGGATGACGGGCATCCAGTCTTCAGCACAAGGCCTGGCACCTGGGAGCAGAGAGGCTTCCTCCTAGGCACCAACTGGGTCCCCTCAGCTCTGGGTGGAACTGAGGTTGCTACCACCCCACTCCAACCCTGCTCCTTCCCTTGTCCCCTCCAGCACTGCTGTGCCCTCCTGTCTCTCTCCATATTAAACATTAACCCCCTACCTTTCTCAAGCCCCAGGCTCAGCATTTCATTTCCCTCACCCTCTACCCCATATTAACCCTGCCCTGGAGTCCTCTAATTAGATTCACACGAGGATCTGTTTCTCCTCTCGACCCCCAACTTCCCGGATGAGGGATGAGAAGGGAGGCAGGGAGAGGCATCTCTGTCCCCGATTTTATCTCATCACTCCTACCCTAATTAGTATTCCAAGGAGAGCCATCTCCACAGGCCCCGGGATTTGTTTGCCAGCCGGCCAGTTCCTTGTCTCCCCAGTTAAGAGTGAGTAATTCTGTCCCTCCCAGGCCCATTTAAGGGAGTGAATAATTAGTTACATTCAATTAGGCCTCTTGCTGCTACTATGGCTCCAACCTGCCTCACTTGGGGGGACAGGCACACTAATGAGATGGCACATGTCTGACATGGGGATCAGGTGTTAAACATCAGAGACCCCCGCACCCGTCCGCAGTGGGTAGAGAACTTGGAGGGAGTGGGGAGGGCTGGAGATGTCCAGAAAGAGTGGGGCCTGGAGTGGAGACAGAGAGGGGAAACTGAGGGCGGGGACACTGGGATGAAGACAGGAGAGGAGGGGAGTGTGAAAGAGGTGGAGAGAAAACGGGAGACAGGAGAGGAGAGATGGAGAGAGAGGATCAGCGGAGGGGGCATCGGAGGAGAATCACCTAAAAGTCCACCGATATGGGAGCCCTTCCATGAATCAGCATCCAGCTGTACAACGGAATCCTATGCTGCAATTAAAAAGCATGTTGTCCATCTATATGTATTGGCACGGAGAGATGTCTGCCGTATACCACTAAGCAAAGAAGGCTGCTTACAAAACAGTGCATATAATAATAGCCCAAGCTTAAAAAATATTTTTGGCACAGAAAACAAGGCTGGAAGGACCTATACCTTGTGGTTGGCAGGTGTGGCAGGAAGCTTACAGGTAGTCTTATTTTCCAGCTCCTGTTTATTGCTTGGATTGGGGGGTGCAGGTGATGCAGGAGTATGACTTTTATAATTAGTCAAAACAATAACACTTGTTCAAAAGAGAACGGGGTGAGGTGGAAGAGCTGGAGCCAGGAAAGGAGTGATTAGGGAGCAAGGCAGAAAGTAGGCAGGGGGGTGGAGAGAGCGGCAGACACTGCAGAGGGTGGGAGTGAGTCCTGGAGTGAGGAGGAGGCAGGGAACTAGCTGGCCACCAAGGCCCAGTGGGATGTGCCAGTCGGCAGGGAGAGAGGCAGAGAGCCCCAGGGCCAGGGAGGGAGGGACAGGAATGGAGGAACGTTTCTCCCCACCCCCTGCTCCCCATCCCCCCACCCACTGGCCCAGTCTGCCTGGGCAAAAGCTGTTCACTGACCTTGCTGGACCCCTCCTGGAGCCCCCCCTTAACAGTGCTGCTCATTCCAGGGGAGCTCCCCCTCATGAGCTTCCCCCAGATTCCAGGCCCACAGCATGGGTGTTTTTTCTATTTTTACAAATTAAAACTGCATCTCCCCACCCCTGCAGGTGGGTTTGCAATTTTCTGTGCCAGAATCACTCTGGGGGAGAGAAATCCTTGGGGGCAGAGTCTTTAATAACTTCTGCTGCCCAAGGAATCAACTGCAGGACCTGAAGGCTTGGTGGTGGTGTGTTGGGGGGGAGGGTGTTATGTGCATGCACGCCCGAGGCCAGGGCTGCAAGAGGAGAGGGGGCTGGTCATAAACTAGGAGGACATCTACACCCAGCTCAGCCCAGCCCAAGGCAAGTGCCTCAGTCCTAGAGACTCCATGCTTTGGGCCCTTGTCACCTGTGTTGCACATGGTGGAGCCTAAGTCCCGAGGGGTTCTATCCATCCTCCTGGCTGGGTGCAAAGGACCCTCCCAGGACCTCAGTCTCCCCATGTATAAAACAAAAGGATTGGACACGATGAAGTTTCCAGTCTCTTTTAATCTCAACCTTCTGTGATGTGCTTTCTTGAGTTCTTGCCAATTTTTTTCTTTTAATTTTTGAAACTGGTAGCATTTAAACATTGGGAGATTTCACATAATGATCCGTATTCCCAGTAATATACAATCCTCATTTCTGCTGGGCAACCATTGGAAGGGGCTGATGGATGCTGCTCCCTCAAAGATGGGCAGAGCCTCTCCATTTTGCCATAATTCTGCCATCCTGACTTCGGACCTGGACTGCCTTCCTTTCCAGCCCCTGTGGGTGTGCATTTACCAGCCTCCACCCCATGTGCCCATTTCCCTACTCACTGTGTGGGTAAAAACCACAGGCTTTTGAGTCAACCTACTCAAGTCCAAAACCCAGCTCTAACTCTTGAGACGTTAGCAAGTCATTCGACTTCTGTGCCTCCTCTGTAAAATGGGTATTACAAGAGACCACGCCTTACACAGGGTTGTGTATGGACTAAAACAATGCATGTAAAGTTCTTCGCGCTGTGCCTAGCACACAGTGAGCACCCAATTGGTGTGAGCTGTTAGTAGTGCCACTGCACAACCCTAGCTCTGGATGAGGCGCACAGTAGGAATGCAGTCAATGTTTGCTACATGAAACAAAAAAATTAATGGAGAGGGTAAGATCCAGGGAAAGGATAAAGTTGCAAGTAGAGACTGCAGGAGGCTCAGGCCCATGGAGCCAAGGGAGGAAAAGCCTCATCTTCAAAGCATGGGGCCAGTGTGGCGCGAGTCGTCACAGCCAACTCAGGGCGTCCAAGCCGCCGCCAAGGTCTTTGGATGTTACCTTGGCGCCACCTTCCGGCTTATGTGTGCCTCACAGCCACCCCATCCACCCACAGGCCAGGGTAGACAGACCCCAACTAATTTCAGAACTAGCAGGACCCTGAGAACTCACAGGGACCCAGACCATCATCACTTATCTGGGAACAAAAGCCCAAAACCAGAGAGTAACTTTTCTGAGGTCGCACAGAAAGCTCCTGGCTGAGCTCCATTTAGAACCAGAACTTGCTAGAGCTGTCAAGCATCACCACCTCTTCCCTTGTCAAAGACACTAACAGACAAAATTGCACCTTCTTGCACATGAGCTCTGCTGATTCTCAGCGGGAGGTTCTCCCAGAAGCAGACCCTGAGACAAGGAATGAATGCAGGTAGTATATTCAGGGGTTGAACAGAGGAAGCACCAGTGGTGGGGTGGGGAAGGGAGATAGGGAAGGGAGTGAGCACCATTGCAGAGTGCCGCTGGGGGCATCTGGGGCTCCGTCCCTCTAGAGAGCCTAGCAGACAGTGTAGCACACACCTCAGATCTGTTCCTCCCAAGGGCAAGGAAGCTGGCGTATTTATTCTCCAACTTTCAACCCAAGTTCGTTGAGAGTACTTTGGGGCATTAACTCCCCCAGCTGCAGCATTCCTGGCCTACATCTACACCAAGCATGTTTTCAAGACCAGGGAAAACCCTGAGGCAAGCAATCCCAAGCGCTTGAAATAGGAAACCGGTTGCTCATATAGAAATATGAACGCCTAGGGCAGCGGTTCTCAAAGTGTGGTCCCCGGACCAGCAGCATCAGCATCACCTGGGAAACTTGTTAGAAATGCAACTTCTTGATCCCCATCCCAGACCTACTGAACCAGAACCCCTGGAGGTGGGGCCCAGCGATCTGTCATTTAACAATCCTTCCAGGTGGCTCTGATGCACACCCTCTCGAGCTGGAGAACTTCTGACCTAGGAAAGAACACAGGAGGCATCAATAGCATCTGCTTCAAGTATTGTCACCATTTGCCAGATAAGGTGACTAAGAAGCAAAGAGGTGAAAGTGGCTCACCCATGGTCACGCAGATAATAGGTGGCAGACGTGGGTCTTCTGTCTCTTTCCACCATACCACCAGACAGAAGTGACAGTAGCATTTGGGCTCTAGGCAGGAATGAGGACTAGGTCCCAAAGCTCACCTTCCCTGCCCGCCCCCCCAAAATTTGTGCCACTTTCTAAACCAATGGCCTCCACCTGGCACATCCAAATGGTCCTTGAAGCTCTTCTGGGAAGCCTGCCAAGCTGGGTGCCCCTCTTGGCTCCCAGCTGCCCTCACAGCCTCCATCGGGACAAGCCCTCTCCACCCCCACCCTCCAGCCAGCAGAACATGTTGGGGAAATCCAAAGCTGCTTCTTGTCTGGGAAAGGTTGAGAGCCCTGGGTTAAACATCACCACGAATCTCTGCACTGAGGCTTTGGTGGCCCTTGGCGTTGCTCTTCCTTCTGCTTGTCCTCCAACCTTCCTCTCCTGCCTTTCCCTCCCCTCTGCTCCCACTCCATCTGCTGTGCCTCCTGGCTGGGCTCCCCCTCAGTTGGCACAGCAGGAAGAGAGAATAGGATGGTTTATTTTTATCCTGAGATACTGCTGGGGGGAAGGGGCACCATCTGACCGAGAAGCAGCAGCTTCTGTAGCAGTGGGGAGGTCAGAAAGCAGTGGAAGACCCAGGATCTCCCCTGGGAAAGAGCTATGGATGGAGGATCCAGAGAGCAGGCAGATCTGGGAGAAGCTCAGAGCCAGGAGTGGAGAGCTCTGAGCATGGTACCACTGTGCACTGCTGTGTGATCCCAAGCAAGTCACTTCACCTCTCTGGGCCTCTGTTTCCCCCTCTGTAAAAGAGGGAAGGAAGCAGGCCCTGCCTACCTCAGATTTTTCATGTTTTTGTGAACATGAATCAAATGGGGAGAACACCTTGAAAACTTGATGCCACATGTGAGCACTGTCCTAGAGGGGCCACAGCCTGGGGACACTTTTACTTATCCTCAGAAAGTACCCTAATTCTGTGAGCCTGACAGTTCCTGTCACCCAGCATGTCCACCCCCATTTTTCTTCTTACATGTTTGATCATCTTTTAATTATATAAGCATTATGTGAATTCACTCTCCTTTGGGGGGAAAAAAATAAAGCAAAATGGGAAAGCCAAATGTTCCTTTAACCAATCCTCTTCCCCAGATCCTTCTTCCCCACCCCAGATGTTACCACTCTTCACGTTGTGGGTTTTCTGTGTATCCTCTCAGAAACTTTGTTATACCTACATATATAATGTATATTATATTTATACATATATACATAGACAATATACCATTTTTTTAAGTTTTCATACCCATCATTCTGCAACCTGCTTTTGTTTTTTTTCACTTGATAGTGTTTTTGAGATCCTGTTGTATAAATATAGTACAACTTTATTTCTCCGGTCCCCTGACGATGGACAGTTAAGTGGATTCCAGTTGTTCACTGTCACAAACATTGCTGCAATGGACATTTCTGGGCACTGAACTGCTGGGTTGGAGGGATTGGTGGATATTACTATATTTCCACACCACCCGCTCCCTGCCAAAGTTTTGCCTCCATCTTTAAAAGCAAGTTGGAAGATTGGAAGGGCTCCAGAGCTGGGGTGAGAAGTTCTCTAAGGTGAACTGTTCCTGCATCCATCCAGTGCTACGGCTCTGTCTCAAGCCACAGGGTTGCAGGAGGATGTGCCCAGGCAATGCCAGCCTCTCTTCTCACACCACAGCAGCAGCAGCAGCAGCAGCCCCAGGCTCTCCCACCAGGTGCCCATTTGCCCACGCCGCCACGCTCCTGAGCATGCACAGCCTCACTGTCTCTCCTGCACTGAGATGCGGCTCTCCTTGCCATCCTCCTGGGTGACTGGCTGGCACCCATGTAAGGTCTCCTGCACTGGAGAGTTAGGGCCGGAAAAGTCGTCCAGAAAAATCACCTCCACGGGATCCTGACATTCAGTCTCCGGGTGGGGGGCCTGGGGAGCCAAGGCGTGAGGTTACTCCCAGACACAGAGGCAGCTGTGCCTCAGAGGAGCCCTTTCCTAGGAAGCAGATCCCCTCCCCAAGTCCCTTCCTTTTCCCCAAATGGTGACTCAGTGCTGATTCCTTGAGTGCCTCCTGCCCCCTGCTGGCCGCACGGAGAGTGACAAGAAGCTTCCAGAGTAAAAGACAGTAGGTTCAAGGAGCTGCCCCCTGGATCTCACCCATTTGACCCAGCACTGAGGCCCAAAGACATGGTTCCCCATGTACTGAAAGACAGGAAGGGAATGAAGAACAGCCAATGTTAGACTTTGCCACTGGTGCAAGGGGCAGCTCTGCGGGGGAGGCGAGCCCTGGAGGTGATGAACCTAGTACTGAGGAAGTGGACGGAAAGGGCCACAGCTGGAGCATAGGGGTGAGTGCGGGTGAGAGCAGCCAATTCGGATGCCACCCCACTGGCTGCAGGGACAGACCCTGAATCAGTTTTACGGCCCCATAGGCAACACCAAGTCAATCTTTCTTTCCAGTTTGCCAAAATTCTGTCCTAGTTCCCAAGGGCAACCTACCTTATCCTTTGACTTCTTGACCACCTTTCCTAGAGAAAAAAGAAGGGATGGGGAGTTGGGAAAGCCAGATCAGGAAACAGGTGGTCAGTTCTGCTGTTCCTTTTCCTCCTCTCTCCCTCCCTCCCCCATCATCTCCCCACCTGGGGACTCACTGATATAGGCAGATACCAAGAGGACAGCAAACAGGATCCCTGTCACAACGGGGATCATCACCAGGGCTCTCATCCGATGCCGGGAATCTGGAGAAATCGAGACTTCAGCACTCCCCTCACCCACCTGCAGTCGCCCCCGCCCCCATGCCCAAAGCTGCTATGCCTCAGTTGGCTCTAAAACTCTCCAATGTCTGAGCTCATCCACATTGGGAATTTCAAATGGCTGCCCTTGGGGAAATGTGGCTGGTGGATGTCTTTGGGGTGGCCAGCACATGTTTTTTTTAGATGTTTTGAAATATATGTCAACATTTTAAAGTTGAGATAATCTATGTTAAAAATCTGGATATCTAGTTTCTCTTACAAATGGGGAAGATGGAGCTGCAGTGAGCCATCATGCCGACCTGGAGACCATCAGCTAGATCTGGGTAGTGGTAGTTGTCTCTATCTGTTTGCCACACTCCCCATCACTCCCTTCTCTCTGCCCAATGCTGAGGTCCAGCGTCATTTATGTCTGCACTGTTGCTTTTGTTATATAAGCATGGAGGGGGAAAGTAATGTATTTCTTGTACCTAGGTCTCTAATCTAAGTGGGCAAATGAAAGAAAGACCAAGATGCAAGCAAGGCAGGGATTAGTGTGCTTCAGGACAAAATTTAAGAGGAAAACAAAAAACTCAGTAATCAAGATAAGTGCTAGTTTAATGCCATATTTTGAAAATCAGCAGGCAGACACCAAGTCAGCAAACTATAGCCCACAGGCCAGCTACCTGTTTTTTAAATAAAGTTTTATCAGAACCAGGGCTAGTATCAGAATGAGGTAAGGTAGGATTGCACAAATAGAGGGTCAGATCTTACCTTTATTTAAAATTTTGATATTTTGTTTATCACAAATTTTTGCATTAATTTCAATTTTTTTAAATATTACATCAAAATGTCATCTATCTTGATTGCTGCATTTTTATGGCACCCCATTAAATAGTGTGCCTGAAGCCAAGTGCATCACTCACCTCATTCTAGTCCCAGCCCTGCCAAGAGGAAAGTAAACTTTGAAAAAAAGCAAAGAGAATGTCTTTTTTTTTTTTTAACCCCTGACCTTTTTTACTCATTAACATGACCTGGCTAGTCCCTGTAGTTATCTGAGTTTGTGATCTGTGCTGCAGGCCAAACTTCTCATTCTAAAATCAAAACTGAGGCCAAGAGGGGACAATGTCATTTTTGAAATGCAGGGTGGCAGAACAGCATTTATGGAGCATCTCCAAAGTGCAAAAGCGAAGTATGGGTGTTGGTAACACCAAGGTCATGGGTTAGGATCCCTGTACCAGCCAGCTGCCAAAAAAAACAAAGTGAAAAAACCCATGTTGGGTACTTACACTAGCCTATTAAGGGAGATGCTATTATCCTCCCATTTTATACATGAAGAAACTGAGGCTCAGAGAGGGAAAGTGACTTGCCCAGGCTCCCCAGATTAGCAGCAGAGCTGGGATACCACACTCCCAAACTGCCTCCTCCTCTCATTTCACCTCTCTTCCCCCTTTCCTCACCTGGTCCTTCTATCTACCTCAGTGTCCCCCTTCAGTTCCCACCTTCCTAGACTGCTGCCAGGGCCCATCCTCCAGGACTCACCACAGATAGCATCAGTCTTGTTAGTTCCTGCCTGTAGTTCCATCAGGTCTTTGGTCTCACAGCTGTGCACAGACACATGTGCACACACGTGCACACACACACACAGAGAAGGAGATATTAAGTTTCCCCAACCATAAGACTTCCAACCCCAGAGTGGGGCAGTCAACAATCAACAAGTCCAGGTTCACTGAGCACACATTACATTATTACAGGAATAACACAGACCCTGTTCTGACAGAACTCATAAGTGCAGAGAAAAGATTATTGCACATCTTGAGGGAGTAATAAATAGGAGAGTCTATAATGAGTGCCAAGCTTCCTGATATAGGCTAAAGTGAGATGGGAACTGTTCAGAGGAGACAGAATCCCCAATGGCTGGCATGGAGGCTAAAGTTCGGTTTACAGCAGGGTTTCTCGACCTCAGCACCAGTGACATTTTGGCTGGATAATTCTTTGTTGTTGGGGCTGTCCTGTGCATTGTAGGATTTTTGGCAGCTTCCCTGGCCTCTACCTACTAGATGCTTGTAGCATCCCTCTCCCCAGTTGTGACAATCAAAATGTGTCCAGACATTGCCAAATGTCCCCCAGGGAGCAAAATTGCCCCCATTGAGAACCTCTACTTTAAGGGTCTTCCAGAAAGATGTCCCTGTGGAAATAAGATCTGAGAGGGCCCTGATGTGAAATTTGAAGCAACAATGCTTTCCAAGGAGGTGGGACAACGTGATGCGAGGGAACTCAGGCCTGTGGTGTGCCACACGGTGTCAGGGAACTAGGCAACATTGTGTTTTTAGAACCAGATCACTGATAACCAGGCAGGAAGGTTGGACTGGATTCAGCTGGTGTGTCGCACCAGTAATCAACCAGAAGACTTAATTTGTGAGAGGATTCAGCTGACCAGAGAGCTCAGAGGAGAAATTACAGAAGAGGAGACAGCCAGGAGGCACGGCAGCAGTCTAGGCATGGGATGATGAAGACGTGATCCAGGTCGGTGCCAAGATGAGTGGGGAGAAATGGGCAGAAAAGGACATTGCAAAGGAAAAACTATCTAAGGTGGAAGAAAGAGGGAGAAGCTTCGGAGAAAGTACATACTTTAGTTTTACATGAGAAGAGCACTCAAGAGTTTACAAAACACCTTCACATGTCTTTATCTCAAGCCTCATGAGATAAAGGTAATTCCCATTTTCTGGATGAGGACACTGAGACTCAGAGAGGTGAGGGTCACACACCTTGCTGAGCTGCAGGTCAGATTGTAAACCAGTGCTCCGATTCTACCACACCACAGATGCCTCCAGGTATCAGCCCATATTTATCAGCAAAGATTTATTGAGCAGTTACTATGCATCAGACACTGTTCTGGGCATAGGGGATGTATTGGTGGAAGAAAAAAAAAGGCCAAGCCTCTACATTTAAGGAGTTGGCAATCTACTGGGGAAAGACAGGGAGTAAACAAATAAAGTGTATATGGTACGCAATTTGTGTAGAAAATAAAAGAAGGGAGAATGTGCTTGTGTGTGTGTATTCGTTTGTATGCAGAATGTCTGGAAGGAGACACAAGGCACGGTGGCTGTCTCCAGGGAGAACTGTGTGGCTGAGGGGCAGGGGGAGAGGGAGACAGCACTGTGGGCTCTTTCGTGCTTTCTGTCCCATGTGCCCTGTTTTACCCATTTTTTAAAAATTAAACATAAAAAGTTAATGAGGCATGTGTTGAGGGGTATCCAGGCAGAAGAGGCTGATGCACGAGAAGAAACAGCATGTTCAGTGGATTGCAGGCAGCGTGATGTGGTACATTGCAGGGGAAGAGCTCAGGAAACGCAGCTGGAAGGTCGAATGCCACGCAGCTGGGTTTTGTACTGAAGACAATGGACAGCTATGAAGCATTTTCAGCAGGGGAATGTCATGATCCAAAAAGAAGTGTGGAAAGCTCACTTCAGCAAGAGGATGGAGAATCAGCCAAAGGAGAGAGACTAGAGGCAGGGAGGCTGGTGAGGGGCGAAGGCATCACCCAAACGACTGTGATGAGGCCCCAACTAAGGTGATGACAGTGGAGACAGACTCCCAAAACACTTAGAAGGCCAGGTGGACAGGGCCTGGTGACTGATTTGGAGCTGGAGGTAAGAGAGGGAGGTCCATGGGCCACAGTGGTGCCTTTCACACAAGGTGAGCCCATGCTGGACACACAGAGCTTGAGGTGCCTGTGAGTCAATGGGTGGAGATGTATACTCAGCAGTTGGATATGGCCGTCTGGGGCCCAGGAGACAGATGCAGACAGGAGATGTTGATTGGGAGCCATGGAGGGAGATGGGACTTGAAGCCATGGGATGCATGAGATGGCCCAAGGAAGATGAGCAAAGTGACTAGACAGGAGAGCCCAGAACAAAGCCCTGGAAACCAGTTGAGGAGCAAGAAGGAGGAGCAGCAGGAGGAGAAGAAGGAAAACTAAGAGAGGTGTCCCAATACCCCCAAGAAGGGGGAGCCTCAAGAAGATGGAGGGATCCACATTGTCTATTACCACCAAGAGAGAGCAGGCAAGAAAAATGCTGAAAGTTTCCATTTGGCAGTCCACGAGGTCACCATATAAATGTTTTACAAGTGTGTGCACATGGGGGAGGAGGGACTGAAGGACAGGTAGCTGGAGAGAATGGAGGCAGGTCCCATGCCACTCTTGGGGCAGGAAACACAAGGATGAGTTCTTATACCTTGTCCAAGGGCGGCACTTTTCGAAAGCAGATGACACATTGGAGAAGAAGCCAACCGGGCAGGGTTCGCAGATGGTATCAGAAACCCCTGTAGCTGGGAGCAGGTGGGGAGGGGGACATTAATCATCACAGTGGACCACCTGTCCAGCTCTCAAGGTAGTCAGTGGACAGCCAGGGCAGAAAGAGCTTCTGCCTTGAGCATTTTTGCCCCAGTGTAGAGCTGCCCCACTCCCCCACGGCAGATACCTGTGGCAGGAGGCAGAATGAGAAAGGTCCCATTTCCTACTCACTTTAGCAGGGATAGCAATATGGGTTGCAGTCTCCATTCCCTCCGCCTCTGGGGCTAGTGCCCACTGCCCAGCCCCTCCCATTCGGCCCTCAGCAACTCTTTCCTGCCTCCAGAACTGACTCCAGACAGGCCACTTACCGATCTGCTTGGCCCCAAAGCCGGGGGAGCACAGGCTGTGCAGGGCACAGCTCTCGCAGGCATCACTGGTACAGTGTCGGCCTTCTTCACAGGTGCACGTGGTGTCTGTTTCTGAGGTGCCCTCCCTCTGGACCCGGAGCCCTAGGTCTGAGCAGACAAGGGCAGGGATGGGAACCCTTGCTGGGCCATGCTCAAAGCCCTGCTGCAGACCCTGCCTCCTCTCTTTTTCTTAGACCCTTTTCCAAAAAGAGATGGCAATCAAATTATTTAACAACCAGCACAACCCTGCCTCCAACCAATCAGAACAGATCCTGGCAATGTAAAATCAGAATGGCTGCATTATCTGGACTATCAACCCACTCCCAAGTTTCCCTGCCCCAGCAGTCCACGCACTGGGGTCACAGTATTTGTGCTGGTGACAGTGTCTCTCTGTGTTCCAGGTGTCGAGGAATTCGCCTTTACTGCAGCGAAGGCATTCTGTGTCAATGAGTTCTGTGCAGTCACTCACCAGTTTCTGTCCTGTAAAACATCAGGAAATGAGGCAGCTCTGGCCAACTCAGTAAGTCAGACACTTATCACAAAATGATCAAGCCAGGCCTTAAGGTGGAGGATTCAAAGGTGAAAGTCTCAGACTCTTCATAGTCTGGTGGGGAAGATGGAAGACATAGGAATCCTAGTAAAACGCAGGCAGAGGTTTACTAAGTAGAGAGGGAGTCCTGAACATTCTGACAGCAGGGTAGGGATGGGAAATAGGTCATTTCAGGCTCAAGTTTACGGTTAACACAAGGGGTCCACATCTACCAGCAAGGCAATAGGGGTCCTACTATGGGGCTAGAGCGTTGGCATCTCACCTGGCTGGCACAAACTACAGCACTGGCCGTTTATTGGGTACTGTTTTTCTTTGCATGCAGTGGGTGGTTCTGGATAGACCTAAAAACAGAATTGTGAAGTTTGAAGGGATCTTGAAATCTCTGCTGTAGCCTCCTTGTCAGGAAGGTGAAAGTCGGCCAGGACGGAGCTGCAACGAAAGTGCAAGGCCAAAGCAGAAAGTGGAGCCTGCATACTACTCAGTGCGTTTGTTTTTAATTAAGCTGCCAACAGATCTGATTATAAAAGCACCCAGAGAATCATTCTGGTGTTTTACAAGGCAATGGCCCTGGAACCTCACAATATTCTCTGAACTGAACAGATCTTCCTTTTGGCTAGAATCCTAAGCCTTTTGTCTTACCAAAGACCCAACAGGGCCTAAGAAAACCAGTACCTTCCTGGGGTCCTGAGGCTGGCTGTCTTCGGCTGGTCCCGGTCCTGGTGGGGCTATGTTTAGCACTTGGCCTCTTCCTCCCATTCTTCTGCTCATTTCCCTTCCCCTGGCCCAGGCCCATCATGTTTTCTCTCACTGACACCTCATCATCTGCTCATCCAGCCTCTGCCTCATAAAATGCTAGGATTGTGAAGCTAGAAGGATAAACTCCAACTCTTTCATTTCACAGATGGTGAGACCGAGCTCCAGAGAGTCTGGGTCACTTGCCCAGGGTCCCACAGTGACAGATTCCAAATGAGAACTCAGGTCTCAATGCTCCTCCTCTCCATCAACTTGGGTTTCACCTGCACCATTTGTACTACATCCAGGTAACACCCATGCTTTTAATTACTTCTTGTTAATTTAAACACATTTATTTTCAATGTAAACCTGATATCATAGTCATGAGAGAAAAACCAGTATCACTTCTCATAAATAAAAGGTAACCCTAAACATGAATTTAAAAGAAACAAAACAATGTTATTAAACCCCAGCTGGTTGCTTTGCCAGAGGCCCTCCACCTCAGACCAGCTTTTGATTTTTGTTTAAAAAAGGGGATTAGCAAGCCTTTGAGAGGCTTTAACTATATTCTAGCTCCAGAGACTTCCTTCTTGAAAAAATTAGAAGAATTTTAAAAAGAACTGTAAAGTGAGCCTGTGTTTGGTTCAACATCCACGTGCTCCCTAAAATCACCCCACACTTTGGGAACAGTCAGGGAAAAGAGCACAGATTTGAGAGTCAGCTTTAGGTTCCAGTCTTGGCTTTGTTACATTTGCTAGTTATTTTGCTTCTCTTAGCCTCAGTTTCCTCATCTCTAAAATGGGAGTAACAATACCTGCCCTGCAGGTTTGCGTTATGAAGATGAGAAAGATATGTATATAGCCTGGCACAATATCAAGAACATAGTAGGTGCTTATTAAACGGCAGTTTTAATCATCATACATAGCCCAGCACCCTGGCTAACTGACTGGCTGGCTGACTGAATCCTACCTAACTGATGACTCTCATTCAACCTGAGAATCTGAGCAAAGTACTTATAGATATGCATCTTACCCCAAATGGGGAAGGAAGTAGAAAAGGTTTCTGCCCCCTCCAGGGCATCACAAGATAGCATCCTATGAATGTGGACCTTCCCACAACACTCCCAGAGCAATGGAAGTCTTTGATGCCATCTTCAAACACATGAAAATATAGCTCCTCCTCTGAATGTTTGTCAGTCCCCAGTTCCCACTCCCCACAGCTCCAATCCTTCTGCCACAAAAGAGCTCAGGACCAGAGCTTGGAGGCATCTGAGACCAGCTGAGAGGTAGGCTCGTGAATCTTAAAGATGTAGATTCATATCCAGGTTCTACCATTACCTAACTGTGAGACCTTTGGCAAGATAATTCCTTTTTCTGAGCCTCAGTTTGCTCATCTATACAATGGGGATGTTGGGAGAAACCAGACCAGGAATATATGCAGCATTGTGCTCAGGGCCAGACACACAGGAAGCCCTCAATAAGTAGCCCCTGCTACTGCTGTTGTCACAGTCCAGCCTCTACCTGGAGCCAAAATTGGCTTTTGAGAAGCCCAGACAACCCTTCACCCCACCTCCTCTGGCTCTTCCCCCACTCCTCCCACAAAGCTCTGTTCCGCCTCTCTCCAGCTCCACCCTCCTCCTGCCTCCTTTCTCCCTAAGAGCCATTGCTTAGAGTGAAAATGAAAGCTCTGGAACTAAAACAGCTTCTCTCCTCACTTTCTTCCCATGCTGCCAACCCCCCACACCATTGGTAATTCCTGCCCAGTCCTCACGCCAGAATCTACAGCCCCTGAAAGTATGGGGAGGCCTGAGGGGCTGGGATGAGAGGGCCAGGTACTTGGGGGATTCCCAGACTCCAAAATGAGGAACTACAAAAATACATTTAAACAAAAAGTGAGTCAAGTGTGGGCTTCTGAAAATCCCGGAGATACGCTTGGTTGGATCTGAGCCCTTCTGGTGCCTAGAGAAACCCCTGCTGGTCTCCTTACCCTTTCTTGGGTCCCACGAACTGTTCATCACCCCCAGGGCCCCCTATATCATCTTACATTCAGGAGACAGAGATACAACCTTGGAGATTCCTCCTGGGTTGGATTGCCCAAGATTGGGGGGGCGGTTAAAAGCTCCTTGACTTCTCAAAAAAGTACCTGGACCTCTACAGCCATCCCTTATTCCCACAAGATGCCCTGGAAGAAGGCAGACCCAGCTGGCAAGGACATGACAACCCCTCACAGAGGCTGGCATCTCTCCACAACGGGAAAAGGACAGGAAACAGGCCAGACCCGCCCTTTCCCTTGGCCGGCCTCCCTTCTCAGCCTCCGAAACTCCTACCACTCTCTGTGCGACCAGTCTCTGAAGCGAACCCCGACCCCAGCCTTCTGATCAGATAAGGACATGAGGCTCCCTAAACCACAAACCCATCCATGCTGTTGGGCACGTTTGTATCAGTACTGCCTTCCCTAAGCGTCCTCTGTCTACCTGGGACCTCATCCTGGGAAGGGGTACCTTGCCTACCTTCCACCCATCCTCCTGTCTCCCCAAAAATCAGCTAGGAAGAGCTCTTCCCCGGAGTCTTGCTTCTCTGTCCTTAATATTCCCCACTCTCAAATCCCAAACCCTCCTCGGTTCGGGGCAAAAAGTCAACTCACGGCGGTCAGCAAGCAGCCCCAAAGGACACACTGCAGAGGCAGGCGAACCATGGCGTGTTAAGACCCGGGCGGAGCTAGCACAGGGCGCGGGGGCCGAGCGGTAGTAACTCCCCAGACCCAGCCAGCCATGGCCCCGCCCGGGAAAGGGGCGGGGCCTTCGAGGACCAATCGCGGTCAGTCTATGCTCCCCCTCCCCCAGCCCGGGCAATTCACAGATTCGGGATTTCCCTAGGACATTCCCAGGAGTCTAATTACCCTCAAGAGTTTAGGGACGCGCTTTGCAGCTTAGAGGAGGCGGCATGGTCCCAGAGGGAGCCCTCCCTTCTGGCTCCCAGGACCCACAGAGGCCGAGCAGAGTCGGGCTAGGAGCCAGCCCCAAGGGTACCGGGGGGGGAAGGGGGGAGCCACGAGGATCCCCACGGTTCTCCCCTCCCCGTCCCCTGTCTCCCTCCCCGCCTCCGGGAATCTTGGCAGAACTGAAAGCGTCCCCACCAGGAATAGAGAGGCCCGAGGAAGTCCCCACGTCTACTACCACCCCCCAAAACGGGAAGGCTACAGCTGGGGTGTGGGGAAGCGTTTCAAGGAAAAGGGTTTCCCAACTCAAAGTTTCTCTCTCTTTCAAAGGAAATTCCCTCGTATGGGCGCAGCGTCCCACCTCCCCAGCCATCCATTCATGCATCCATGCGTCCCCACCGTATTCTATTCCATCCCAGCTCCCACCGGCTCCCGGAGACAGACATTTATTAAGACTGAACCAGCTTTCTGTGGGATCAAAGGGCTTCTTGAGAACTTTAGGAGACTCGGGGCCCTCTCGTTCTACAGAAAACACACACCCCGTGCCTACATTTCCCCAGTTCCCGGCACCCTCGAACATTCTTGAACCAATGTTAACAGTCTGCTCTGCAGCTTGGAACTCCTGGGTTCTGGTCCTGGGTTCTGGGTTCTGCCTCTGATGGACTGGTTCCCATGAGCCTCAATTTTCTCCAAAGGAAACCTGAGGTGCTTGAATTGGACAGTGACTGGGGTGCTGATTCTTCAAGCTGTGAATTCCTGAGCCAGGCCAAGAAGCCAGGCTGCACAGAGTAGGGAATGGGAGGAGAGGTGGCTGCTAACCCCATTCTCATGACTTCTGCCACAAAGAGCACATTTGCAGCTCTGTGGATTCTACCTCTGGAATCCCTTCCCTCTTTTTTATCACCTCTACCACTGACCTAATTCAGAGGTTCATCATCTTCCATCTGGACTGTGCCAGCAACCTCATTCATTCAGTAAGTACATACTTGTTAAGCACCTACTATATGCCAGGCAACTCTTCCTCCACACCGTTGCAGTTTTCTTGGTAAACTCCAGATCTGATCTGATCAAGGCATTTTTCCTCTTAAAAGCCTCTTTGGGCTCCCCTACGCCCTCAGGATGATCCAAGCTTCTTATCCAGGCAGAGTAAACCCTTCCCCAGTGGGCCCCAACCTCTCTCCCCACACTCACTTCCTGCCATGTCCTCCCACACACACTGGCTTCAGCCACACTCACTCTCTCCCCATCTCCCAAACACACAATCTTTTATCCGTACTGTTTTTCTCACTGCCTTGCTGTTTCCTTCCTTCCCTTCTCCTTCTTGGAACCAGATTAAATGTTGCCTCTTCTTGAGCCTTCCCTAACTCCCTGAGACAGAGGTAAGTACTCCACCCACTCTGCCTTTTCCCCCATGTTCCCACAGCATTTAGCATGCTGGACCATAACTCCATATTTCTGATCCCATTTAATTGTGAGCTCCTTGAGGGCAGAACTGAATCTATCCCAGTCCTGGGCACATAATAGGACACTGATACACATTTGCTGAATGCATAAATAAATGTGAGTGGGTTCAGTAACTTCTGGTCCTAAGCACAGTCTCCATCACGAAGAGGAGCTGGAGGCCAGGGGTGCAAAGCTGGTAGCCTCAGCACAGACCTCAAACTTCAGTGACCCCTTGGACAGAAAGGATAGTGGTCAGATACCAGAAGCCCAGAAATACTTGAAATCAGGGTCCAGGGGTTTTCATTAAAGCCACCTAAACATGCCCGGGATGAAGAGATTAAAATATATTTTCACTTTTTCACCCTCTTAGAAAAAATGAGCACAGTTTTCATTCTTTTGGGAGGGGGGCGTTACTATAATAACTTGAGCCATTACTTATTCTTTATTTGCTTGATTCCAAAATTGGGCCCTTCACAAAACTGCCTGGGGAAGCGAGACACGGAATTAAAACATTAATTATATTATATAAAACATATCATAGCAGCAATTAAAGCAGCTTAAATTAATGTGTGAAAGAATAAATAGTAGCCTTCGGGTTGCCCCAGGGGGCGAAGACCAGATAAGATAAAGGGAAGATATTTTAGTACATACATATCCCAAGGAGATGTGCTGGCGGGCACAGGCCCAGAGAAGACATAGCATCTCCTTGGGCTGAGAAGAGTGTGCTGGACGAGGAAAGAGAGAAGGTGATTTAAAGGAAGGGTGGCAACATACAGAGTCCCATCAAAGAGGGGAACTGTGAAAGTTTCAATGATAGGAGTCAGTTAAAGGACATTCGAAAGAGTGAGGACCCAGGATATTGGAATCACAGAGGAAGTGGCTTTAGAGGGAGGTGGATACAGGGTCAGCTGAATGGGTGAGGAACATGACTGGAGGTTTGGTTTTTACAGCACAGCCAGAATCTGGCAACCAGAAGGTTCTAATATGCAAACCCCATTGTGTTGCTCCCAGGTTTGAAGTGACTCCCCCAGAGCCCTTGCTCCTCAAGCATGCAGGGCTGCAAGACCATGGGCTTCTTGACCTGCATCTCTATTCTTCCTGCCTTCCACTGGATGCTCCAGCACCACTGCCCAGGTGTACCAGGCTATCACCTCTGCCTGGAAAGCCCTTCTCCCCCTTTCCTTTCATCTGGCCAACTCCTTCTCATCTTTCTAGGCTCAGCTCTGGTTCCCTGCCTCTGGAAAGCCCTCTCTAGCAGCCAACCTGGGATGCACACACCTACTTCTCCATGCTCTCTCACAACCCCATCGCTGCTTACCTAAGCAAGACTCTAGCCCGACCGCACTATATTTCAATTGTTCTGTTTACTCGCAGAACCAGCATATTGAGGAGACTTAACTCAGTGGGGCATAACAATGAAGCTTTTTTTCTCCCTAATCTCTGCCTTCAGCCATGCTGTGTTGAATCTCCCCTTTCCATCCTTTAATGACATCTTGGGCAGATTGCATTATGTTCGGATCACTTTCTATTGTTAAACTTCTGTTCTTTAAAGCTTTATTCTCAAACTCAAGTTAAATCTCATTCTATCTTCTCTCTTACTCATCAAAGGGTTGACTTGAGCCAGGATCCTGCCTGCTAGGAATAAAAGGGGGTAGGGGCAGGGAATGGCTCAATTGGAAGACACACCCTCCACCTTCACCCTTGTTGAAATGGGGAGGAAGGAAAGAGCAAACATTCCTGTCCATGTCCATGTCCTCCTTCCGTGGCTACTTGGAGTGGCAACTATCCATATATGGTTTCTCATGGGGCACATGAGTAAGTTTCTTGGGGACTTTTCCACTGCACAGTTCTCTGACAGGGGGCATCCAGCTTAGGCTTGACCTGTCCTATCTCACCCCACCACCTGGGTCCTGCCACTGATGGAATCCTCTTGCCCAGCAGTCAACCTGCTTGAGTGGGACACCAGAAAGGTGCCCACCCTGCCTTTTTCAGACAGGCAAATTACTGCAGTGCACACTTGACCCAGAGGAACTCATGCATCCTGACCAGCTACTCTACCTCTCTTTCTACCTCTCATCTCTGCTGCTCAGATGGGCATAGTCCACTGCCAAGCAGACCCCACCCCCATAGGGGAAGAGCTTCCAAGCATTCCATTCTTGCAGTCACTTCTCATTCTCCATGAGTGACCCCTTTTGAGCCCCCTCCTCCTTTAATTGGGCAGGAAGGGAATTGCCTCCCACTATAAACATTATACTCCTCAATAAAACTAAAGGCCTCTCTCCTCCCCAGGATTGTTATATGAGCAAGGAAGAGGAAATTGGGATTTTGGCTAGCAGATGTAAGGCCACTTGTGCCTCCTTTAGTAACCCTGGAGAGAAAGTATCTGGGTCCCTAGAATACAGGGTACATGGGGCGTGTTGGCTCTGGCTGTGGCCCATATTGCCAATTCCTAAGTAATAGGGAACGCCTGCTCAATAACCTTTGGACGGGGCCATCCTTCACATTTAACTTAATTCCTGGAGAGAAGGAACAGTGTCTCATACATCTTTCTAACCTAATGCTCCCACAGAGTATAGGCACATGCCAGATCCTGAACAAGTATTTGCTGAGTGAATATGGAACTGTAAAGTAATGAGACTGAAGGGATCCATCAGCATCCACCTACTCATTCCAACACTCTCCTGGGTAGCTGCCCATCTCCAACAGATGACTGGGCTCTCCAGCTGGGATTCCCAGGCCCCTCTTTCTCTTTAGCTCAGCACCGTGGGCTGGGATTTATCAAAGGGAACTAAGAAACTCAGGAAAGAACCCAACCAGAAATTTGGAAAACCCAAGAGCCAGTAAAACAGATGGGTGGGTGGATGAGGTATAGAATTTCTTCATCATGATCTGGTTAAAGCCACTTACTGACTTGGCTGATTCTGATTTCCAGAAAAGGAGGCCTCAACTCTGGCTGTCAGCCTTCCCGGACTCTGATGTCTGGAGTAAGAGATGGCTTTGGTTATGGGAAGGAGGATCCAAGTTTCTTACCATGGCCTCAAGATCCTGCATGATCTGGCTCTTGCTGACCTCTGCCTCCACTGCCCACTTGCTTGCTACCCTCCAGCCATCCAGCAATCTCAGTTCCTGCCTCAGAGCTTTTTCTGTGCTGAAATGTCCCTCCTCCCACTCTTCATCTGATGACTCTTCCTCACTACTCAGGTCTTGGGGCAAATGGCAGCTCCCCAGAGAGGCCTTCCCTGACCACCTTATCTAAAGTGAGTTCCCTCTGCTGCTGACCCATCTCCCCCATTTCTGTCCCCTGTCATAGCACTTGGTCTAGTTAGGGTTGTCCTTATGAACAAGAGAAGACAGAGCTGATGAACTTAAATAGAAAAGAACATTATTGGAAGGGTGTAGGACAGCTCATAAAATTGACAGGGAGGCTGAAGAGCCAGACTCAGGAAAGAACCACAAGAGGCTGGCCAGTTAGCTCAGTTGGTTAGGACATGGTGTTGATAACACCAAGGTCCAGGCTCAGATCCCTATGCTGGCCAGCCACCAAAAAGAAAAAAACCACAGGAGGAGGGGCATAGGCAAGATTCTGACACAGAAAAGTTCTTACAAGCCCATCTCCAGGACAGCCTTCAATGATCCCCACCTCCTGGTCTTCACACCCTTGCATAGTCTCCTCCCTCACTGTACCAGAGTTGGTGTGTGTGACCAGTAGAAACCAGCAGAAGTGATGGAAGGTTACATCTGAGATCAGGTCATGCAAAAGCACTGAGGCTTCCATTTTATGTGCTCTGGTTCATTCTCTCTCTCTCTCTCATCAGGCCCCCTGGGGAAGACAGCTGCCTACCACGTCACGAGGACACTCAAACAGTCTATGCAGAAGCCTATATAGCAAGAAACCAAAGATTCCAGCCACCAGCCACATGGGAAGTGGAAGTAGAAATGCATCCTCCAGCCCTGGTCAAGCCTTATATGACTTCAGCCCCAGCTGACACCTTGATTACAGCTTTGTGTGAGACCCCTAACCAGAACCACCCAACTGAGCTGCTTCTAGATTCCTGACCCACAGAAACTGTGAGATAATAGATGTTTGTTGTTTCAAGCCACTCAATTTTAGGATAATTTCTTACACAGCAATCTCTAACTAGTACAATCTCTAACTGACCCTCAACTTGAACATCACTGCCTCAAGATTCAAAATCTTGGGAAGAGACATCAGAGTGTCCACACTTGACCCCACATTCTGGCTGCCAAATGGTGGGAAGAATTATCTGTGCCTTCTTGGCTTCCTTGGTGGGTCCTCTGCCCCTAAAATAAGGTTATACAGATGCTGAGCAGCCAAAAAATTCATTCACCCTGCAATGTTCCTTCAGAACACATCGTGGTAAGGAACAACGCTGGATGGCATTTTTCTCCTTTCCCCTTCCTCCTCCTAAGTTTGGGCAGATACCAGGCCCACAAACAAAAGGAGGCAGATACTTTCTTGGCCCACTAGTGTAGGGGAAATCTTCTCAGAAGTCAGAAGTCTAATTGCCTCAAAAATGCCAAACCCTGAGGAAAGACTCATAAGAAGGCAACTTCTTCTCAATGAATTAATGGGGGAAAAAACACCAAAGTTTGGGAATCAGGATCAAGAGATACAATTCTGCATCTTTTCATATAGCCATAGCCCAGTGAATAAACAAGGCTTTCCCACTCAAGTTATTGAAGACCAAAAAATAATCCATGGTCCCATCCCAAAATTAAATCAATGTTTTCATTTGTACATTTGTATATATCACCTTTTAGTCCTTGCCCATATGTACCTTCAGATTTTTCTCTCCCAAGGATATCACAGATGGATTTCTTGTTATGAATTTTCCTATAACATTATACCATGTGTATGATTTTTACTTCTGTAAACATCTATTTTTTTTCTTTATCTTTCTTTACACTCCCCTCACCAAAACAGCCTGGTAGGTGTCCTTCCACATATTTAAGAATATACTCGTATTTGTTCATTTCATAAGAAAAGGATTCTTTGTCATTTTTCTGCAACTACGTTTCTCACTTAACGATGTATCATGGAAATAACTCCAGGTTAGTAAATACAGATCTGATACATTCTTTTTTAAAATAAGCATGATGTAATATTCCATGATGTGGACTTGTCCCAACTGATTCAGCCCTTCTCCTGTTGATGTACATTCAGGTTGCATGCAAGTTCTCAATACTGCAGAGTGTGATGCGACAACATACATCCTTGTACACATATACTTAGGCACTTATGATTTTATTTCTATAGAATAGATTTCTAGAAAAAATATTGTATGTATATTGTAAATGCTAACAGATATTTTCAAAATACTTTTCAAAAAAACTGGGAAATTCACATGTTTGAAGGGCCCTTTACATTACATTCTCTCCACCACTAATTATTATCATTCATTTTAATATCTGACAATTCGATGGGTAAAAGAGATATCTCATTGCTGCTTTAATTTACATTTTCCTAATTGTTAGTAAAGTCGATCATCCTATTAAATGTTCATCAACTATTTGGATTTCCTCTTCTATGAATTAATTATGTGTATGCTTTACTCATTTTTTCTAACGAATTGTCCTTTTCATATTAACTTCATTCAATCATGTATTCATTCAACTAATATTCACTGAGCACTTACTATAATGGAACACTGTAATGGTTTCCTTCTCTTCTGTTTCACTTCCCCAGTCCCCCGTCAGTGCTTCCTGGGGTCACCACCCCAAAAAACTACTTGTATTCAAACTACAGCATACTTGTCTCAGTTTCAGTTTCTGGGAGAATCCAGCTAAGACACCTTGGTTTACAAATGAGGAACTAGCAGCAGGAGGCAGTGTAGCTTGGTGGGTAGGAGTGTGACTTCTGAAGTAAGAGAATTGAGTCCAAACCCTGGTTGTGCTACTAACTGTGTGGCCTTGGGCCCATTTTTAATCTCTGGTCTCTCTTCTTTAAAATGGACCTAAGAGCACTCATGGTTATTATAAGGACTAAATTAATTACATAGTTTTCTCATCATAATGTCTAGTAAAAATAGTATTAATCACTAACATTAGAAGACTGAGCTCTAGAGAGTACAAGTAGTTCACCTAAGGTCACACAGGAAGCTAGAACTCCTATGTTCCGTTTCAGAAGACCCTATTCTGTCTTCCCATGGGCCAGGGGTATTAGAGTCATGGAGTTTCCCTCGTCCTGGGCTTTGACTCCTCCTAGACATATCGATGGATTGGGGTGTTTATCAGTGCTGTTTGATAGAACTTTCTGTGATGATGGAAATAGTCTATATCTGCACCATCCAATATGGTGGCCACTAGCTACAGGTGCCTGTCGAACACTTGGAATGGGGCTTGTGCAACCAATTAGGTGGATGTTTACTGTATTTACTTTTAACAAGTCTAAATAGACACAAATAGCTAGTGGCTACCATATTAGACAGCTTAGGTCTAGAGAAAAGGGGTTGGGCAATGATGGGAAGAATCTTAGTTCTTTTCTTCTCCCCTATTCTCTCTTGCCTCCTGTCTCCTCTCCCAGCCCAAGCTATTCATCTGCCTCGTCATAGCTCTCTGCTTTCCTTCCTTTGTATGTACTAGATTCTATGGAAGGAAGCAGCAGGGACTGACAACCGCTGCATTTTCATACACCCAGCAAGGTGAAACAAACTTCTTTGCAATCCCTGTGTTGAAAGACAAGACAAATACCTGCTATTAATAAAGCTGAATAATGATCCTTTTCTAGATAGCTTTCATTGTTCCCTCTTCCCTTATAGTATTCATGCTGAGATAATTTCCAACTTCTCAGATCCTTCAGAGTTATAAAACATACTATTACCTTATTTCCATTTCATTAGATTTACAGGTCACAAGACTACTTTAAGCCTTACCAAGTTCATCATTAATGGTTTCCAAATAATGGTTCTTTCCATTTCAGCATGAGCCCAACACAGAACTTCCTAGTCGTATACTCTTTTATCTCCCACTTCCTACTTTTAACTTTCTAATCTAGACAATAGCGGCTAATGGAGTTTTCCAAATGTCAGGGTGTATTTCACATCAACAAAGACGCTCCCCACACAGTTCTGTAACCCCATAGCAAAAGCAGTAAAAGTGGTAATTTCTTTCCAAACCATCTAATCCTGGTGGATGGCATGTGAAGGTATCTGATAAACAATTAGCTCACCCAAGCTACACTTCTATACCTTTAATTAGCACTACAGGGTAGAGTGAAACATGTGGGCTTAGGAATCTCACATGGGTTTGAACCTTAACTGTGTCACTTAACAGGGAGAAAAAAAATGACTTAACCTCTTTGAGTCTCAGTTTCGTCATCTGTAAAATGCAGGTAAGAGGTACATACATTGCAGGGTAGTGGCAAGGACTCAGAGGGTTTATACAGGAAGCAGGATATTGAAGTCATTAAGAGCATGGGCTCCACCACTAATGTATTGCTCTGTGACCTTTACCTACTCCTCTGAGCCTCAATTTTCTCATCTGTAAATGGGGATAATAACAATATTTACTTCTTAGGATGTTGGGAGGATTAAATAAGGATATGTATAAAGTCCTCAGCATAGCACCCGAGTCAAAGAAAACACTCATCTGTTAGTACACCCTGATCACAGTAGTTGACTACTTTCTTTAGAGCAGGGTTCCTATGTTGTTTTGTGTGTTGTGGACTCCTCTGGCTGCCTAGAGAATCCTATGGATGCTTCTCAGAAAAATAGTTGTATATGCATAAAATAAGATAAATAATTACAAAGAAAATCAACTATATGGAAATACAGTCATCAAAATATTAAGATGAATGTGTGATATAGCTCTATATGTGCTTCCTATTAATGGATTAAATAACAAGATTTAGTGGCAAGTCTAAAACCTCCATAATTTCAAAGTAATGATGAATGCAAACAATAATTCAAGACATCTGCAACAACTATAATGTGATATGAAAAAGAAATGTCTGTGACTTCCATTGGTGATGATGTAGCAGGCCCTGCTAATACTACTATAGTTTATTGCCTACATTTATCATTGAACGAAATGCTCAATTTCAGTTAGAGGTAAAGGAAAATAAGGAAATATGTTTTTCCCATCCAAGTTCATGAACCCCAGGTTAAGGGACTCTACTTCATAATGTATTTAACACCCCTTTGTCCTTAGTTGTGGGTCCAAAGTCACAGATTAGGAGATAAGACGAAAAATCTCCTCACCTCCCATTATGTGGCCTCTGATTGGACAGATAATTTAAAAAGAGATGCACAGTCCTACCAGAGTGTGGTAGGTAATTGAGCTAAGCTAACAGCACTATTTGAGAGCCATTGTTCTAGGGGCTTTACCTATGTTAACTCATCAACATTCACAACAGTCTTTTAAGATAGTTACTATTGCTATGCCTGTCTAACAAAGGAGGAAACTGAGGCACAGAAGGTTAAGTAACATGCTCAAGGTCACACAGCCAGTAAATAATAGAGCCAGGATTTGGACCCAGGTTGTCTGAATCAATAGTCTGTGCTCCTAGCTATCACACTATTCTGCCTCTCTGTTCTGAATGTGGGGGAGTGAGATAAAAACTAAAACCTTCAAGATGAGTAGAAGTTAGTTAAAGAGGTAAAAGAGAAGGGAGGAAGGAGAAGAGATAAATAGGAAGGAGGCTGGGAAAGTATTTTAAGCAGAGGGAATAGGAAGTATAAAGGCCTTGAGGTTGAAAGAATGTAATGAATGTAGGGCCTGAAAAAAATGCCAGTGGGGTTGCAGGTTGAAAAGCAATGAGGACAGTGGCATAAAATAAGGCTGGAAGGCAGAAAGGGTCCATATCTTGCAGAGCCTTGAAGGCAGCTCTCTCATTATCCTAAGGACAATGGGGAGTAACAATCAGATTTATTTTATAAAAATATGTCTCTAGGAGTTCCGGTCAAGATGGCAGAATAGACAGTCCCCAGCATCACTCTCTCCCACAAATCAACCAATTTACAACTATAAAAAAGCAACAACAGCCAAGCTGGGGCTGCTCAGGAGAAGATGAGGAGAGACCTACGGAGTGCATGAAAGCAGGAAAAGCCACAATGGGAGAAAGAAAAAACTGCTCCAACCATTTCGTGCCATGGTTGCTTTAGGTTGGAGCTTCTGAGTGCATGAAATAGGAGCAGGCAAAAGCCACAGCTGTGCCCTTTGGATGAAGTTGCTTTGGGGTGGCAGGGGAGAAGAGGGACTTGGTGACCCCCAGGCCAGCAAGACCACTAATTGGGTTCCTGTGGACCCACACAGGAGCAAGGAGCCAGAACAACTGAAAAAATGGAGCCACTCAGAGGCCAGTGAGTCATCACAAGGGACCAGCACATGGTCTGTCCCATGGGAAGTATCTGCAGCACAGGTGGTGGGGGAGATGGGCCCACTGGGGGAACACTGGGGCACAGCAAGGACAACTGACTGGCACCCCAATCAGCAAAGGACCACTCAGAGTAGAATGGTCAGGAATATAGAACTGCATGGGGTGCTGTTTGATGAAAAGACTTGGGCCCAGATCAGAGTTTCTACACAACCCAGGCACACTGGGTCTCTGGAGAGCTGAAAGTACCTATAAAGTCAACCATTAAAACCTGAGCTGAACAAAAAGCTTTCTCTAGGGAATCAGCAGCAAAGCAGGGATTTAGCTAAACCACACAGCTCAAGTACTGGTCCCCACAGGAAGTTCCCCCATTTTGGAAGTAAGCAAAGGACAAAAAATTAGTTCTAGCCCAGGCACACCTTCAGTGCCTTGGGGCCTGCCCAGGGACCTGAGGCATGGATCTGGTGACCGGACCCCCTCCCACAACGAGGCACATTGTGCCAGCACCTCGGGGTCTGCTCAGAGACCTGAGGCATGGGGCTGGGGACCAGACCCCCCTCCCACAACCAGGCACACCACCAGCACCTTGGGGCCCACCTGGGGTCCTGAGGTTGGAGCCAGAGACCAGACAACCCCCCCCCCCCGCAACCAGGCACACCACCAGTGCCAAAGAGCATGTCAAAAACTTCACCTCCATGTGAGTGGCCCACCACAGCCACCACAATAACCATGGCTGCCACGAAAGCAACTAGACTCCACAACCACCATGCAGATGGTCCGCCAGCCACTGGAGTGCATTGACACAAGGAGAGTCACCAGCAGAGACCAAAGAAAAGATGTCTCTCTCCACAAAGCCCATTCCAGAGTGACAGAAGAAGCATCTGCTCTACGATAATATTGGGGGACCCGAACACACCTCTCAGCATTGGACAGATCATCTAGGCAACAAATCAACAGAGTAACCATTACTCTTCCAGAAGGAGAGAAGAAATCTAGGATTATCAGAGGGGGCGGGGGGATAGGAAGAGATTGGACAAGGGGCATAAAGAATAAGTATAATTCGTAACAATATATACGCTAATAATATTGATTTGATCAACATATGTCAATGTTGAACCACCAAAATATGTAAAATCAATTACAATTCAATAAAAATTAAAATTAAATAAAAATTGAAATTAAAAAAGTAAAAATATGTCTCTAGGTGTAGAAAAGAAAGAATTGGTAGGAAGAAAAAGTGGAAGCAGAGACCCTAGTTTGGAGGCAATTGAAGCAGTCAACCTAGGGATGACAATGGCTTGGACTAGGTGGTGGCTAGGGGTACATAGAGAAGTGGACAGATTAGAGAAAGATTTGGGGGAAGGGATCTGGTGCACTGGATGTGGGGGTGAGGGATGACTCCATGGTGGTAGATTGTTTTTCTCGAAGATGGACATAACTATTTCTCCCATTCCACATGCTCTTAGAATGGGACCTTGATTTTCTTCCCATTGAGAGATGGGGGCTTATGTTCCTCTTCCTTGAATCTGACCAGGTTTATGTCACTAATAAGGCTATGTCATAGAAGGCCATACAGGTCCTGTCTGGTTCTTTTGCCCACTCTCTTAGAGCCCTGAGCTCCACATAAGCAGCACAACTGTCCTGAGGCTGCCATAATGTGAGGAAGCACAAAAAAACCTATGCAGAGAGAGCAAGTGGAGAGACCCAAGACTATGTGAAGAGAGGTGTCCAGCCAGTCTCCAGCTGCAGTCACTGTCTGACTAACTCTGAGCTAGAACTGCCCAAGCAAGCCCTTCCAGAAATCCTGACTCTCAGAAGCTATGAATGAGAATAAAATGGTTGCTTTACACCACTAAGTTTTTTTTTTTTTTCTTTTTTTTGGTCTTTTTCGTGACCGGTACTCAGCCAGTGAATGCACCGGCCATTCCTATATAGGATCCGAACCCGCGGCGGGAGCGTCGCTGCGCTCCCAGCGCTGCACTCTCCCAAGTGCACCACGGGATCGGCCCACACCACTAAGTTTTGAATCTGAAACATTGTTCAGATTCTGTCTGTAGTGACTCAGCCAGTTATCCAGTTCTAACCCTCATAAGGGAGATTTAACATTCTCAGCTTGGGTTACCTGTGAGGAAACCTGAAAGTTGGTGACACATGACAAATGGCCTTTAGGTATGTTATCTCTGCAATTTTAATTACCTAGCCCAGTAGTTTGCAAACCTGAGAGAGCTTTTAAGAAAACTAAAGAGAGGGAGGCTGGTTGTGAGGCTGCAGGGCATCATGGGAAGAGTGCTGGTTTGGGGGCTGTAAGGCACAGAAAAAGAGAAATAAAAATAAAAATAAAAGTTCTCAAGTTCTACCCTAGACTCACTGAATAAAAATCTCCAGGAAATGGTGAGCCATTGACAGCTGACCTGTCCTACTCTCTGACATTATCCTTTACTTTTCTATATTCTATGTATGTACCCCAACACATGTTGGCAAATTCAGAGATGGATCCTTTGAGACTTTCAAGTGAAGGGGGGGGCATTAATCAGATTAACCTGGTCATCTGAGTAGCACAAACAATACTCACATATGTACGTTAAAGATAACTTTATTAAATGTTTTCCCACAAGTACACTCACATGGTTCTGGAAGCGGAATGACTAAATATGGTCCATCTAGGGTTACAATAATTGAAACAGTGTGGATTGCCTCAAAAAGAGACAGAAATATTATGCAAACAATGGGTAACCCTGAATTTAATCTTCCTATGGAAAATAATGTTGTATGATAAAGAAGAGGTACAAAAATGGTTTGGGGCTGTTATTTGGTGTTGAGATAGCTTGGGGAGAGAGAGAATCTAATGACTTTTACCTGTGACATCATACATGAAAATAAATTTAATTGGATTAATGACTTTATTAAAAGGGAAAAAAGTAAGCCATGGTAAAATTAGAAAAGGAAAAAATATAATTGTTAAATTTTCTGAAGAGAAGAAAGTCAAATGTCAAAAAGTGGGTCAGAAGGGCTTCCCTCTGGGGGCTTTAGGGTAGAATGTATTTTCTCGCCTTTTCCAGCTTCTGGGGGCTGTCTGCTTTCCTTGATTTGTGGCCCCGTCTTCAAAGCCAATAGCATAACATCTTCTCATCTCTCTCTCTGTGTCTCTGTCTGTCTCTCTGTCTTTGTCTCTATCCCTCTTTTTTTCTTCCTCCACTCCCTCCCTCCCTTCTCTGCTTCTGTCATCACATCTTCTCTGACTCTGAGCTCCTACCTCCCTCTTAGAAGGACCCTTGTGATTGCATTGGGTCCACCTGGATGATCAAAGATTATCTCTCTATCTCAAGATCAATGACATCTGCAAAGTCCTTGTTGCCATGTAAGGTGACATATTCCCAGGTTCCAGAGATTAGTACCTGGACATATTTGGGGGACCGTTATTCTAAGTACACAGCTATACTGACATGGGCGTGTCATAGAGACTGGGCTCCAAACCAGGTGGCCTGCCAAAGGAGATCCCTAATGGCTGGGAGGGATTTGGAGGTGGCTGTTCAGCAGTTCTCTGAACCACCTCTTTGAACAGACAACAGAGCTTGCCAAGTGAGTTCAGTCCTATTCTGATCCACTTGGTTTTACAGAATCGTGCTTTAAGTTCTGTTGAAACTCACCAGGAACTTGATATCATCACAACAAAGTCCCCTCCACTCCCACTCCTATGTCCTGAGCGACCAGGATTTAGTGATCAGCTTTGTGATATTTATTCCACCTGTGAACAGAGTAGTCCATGAAAACCCAAAGGCCTCTGCTTTCTAGGAATGGTTTAACAAATAGCACAAGCAAATCCATAGGAAGACACAAACCATGATGTCATAAAATGAGCCTGGAGAAGATGAGCTTTATGAGCTAATGAGCTCTCACGAAGAGCCAGACATGATTCTAAGAGCTTTATGCATGATACATGCTAACTCATTCAATTTAATTTACTTCATACTGACCTAATGACTATTCTTACCCTCTTTTTACAAATGAAGAAAGTGAGGTACAGGGAAGTTAAAAAACAAACCCAAGTTTGCCCAGTTAGGAAGTGGTAGAACGGAGAAGTGAACATAGACCATTCTGACTCCACAGCATGTGTTCTGATCCACCAAGACTTCACAAATGATAAATTCCCCCAATAAACTTAAGCCAAGAAAGTTGGAGCATTGGAGATCTGTTTGCATAACACACTAGGTAAATCCCTTGGGGCAGCACAGGCAGGTCCTGGAGGGCTGTGAAGCCTGTAATGTCAAGCTGCAAACCCCTCTGCCGCTACTTTGATGCCTCTCTCCTCGACTCTCAGATAGCTCTGTTGGCCAAGGACTTCTACCAAGACCAGCAAGGAGAAATGTGTAATATCTTGGCTTTTATTAGGTCACATGAGCCTTTCAGAATTGGATATAAGAGATATTAATCCCTTTGTCTGGAAAAATGCATTTATCTATATAATGCTGCGGGGGGTTCTAGTCAAAAGGGTTTTTAGAAAAATACTGGCGAGAAGGATGCAATCTCACTTCTGTGTATTCCTGCAAAAATGTACAAGCTAAATCTAACAATGAATAAACATGAGACAAGCCCCAAACAGGGACATTCTATAAAATAACGGGCCTGTACTCTTCAAAAATGTCAGGGTCTTGAAAGACAAAAAAAGACTGAAGTGTTGTAAATTAGAGACTCAAGAGACTTAAAAACTAAAGACAACATATAACTCTAGATTGGATCCTGGACCAGAAAAAAAAAAAAAAAAAAAAAACTGTTCCTTTTGCTCTAAAGAATATTAGTGGGACAATTTGTGAAATTCAAATAACACCTGTAAATTAGATAATACAGAGTCAGAGAGAGAGAGAGGAAGTTATAAAGCAAACGTGGTCAAATATTCCTTTGGAGAATCTGTGTAAAAAACGTTCAGGAATTCTTTGCACTATTTTTGCAATTTTTCTATAAATCTGAAATTATTTGGAAAAAAATTAAATCTTTTTAGAAATCCTGAAGTCTAGAGCCAGATGCTTCATTATGTAGTAAATGAGAACTGCACTTAACCTGCAGCCTGTCTGAGCTCAGCACACTTTCTACATTTACAGAAAAAGGCTGAGGAGTTCTCATGAGGCAACTAGCAGAGCAGGATGACAAGAAGTTCCTAAACTGTGGACTGCAGTGCAACTCTGGGGTCAAGAGCCCAAGGCACTCATCTTCAGTGCTCTGTAACCTTGAGCGTGTCATGTAGGCTCTCTGTGCCCCAGTTGACGCTTCTATAAAATTGACATAATAGTATTTACCAAGGAGACTATCTATATGACATTGAGAGAAGAATTCTCAAACAAGACACAGAACTCTACAAATCATAAATGGAAAGGTTGAAACATAGGACTACATTAAAATTCAAAACTTTTGAATGCTAAGACACCATTAACAAGTAAAATGACAAGCCACAGAGAGAAGGCCTAATCCTAACATGGGATAAGTATTGAGAATATGTAAAGATCAATTAGTTAGAGCATGGTGTTGATAACACCAAGACCAAGGGTTTGGATCCCTGTACTGGCCAGCCAACACCTCCCCCCACACTCCCCCAAAACAAAGGCTCCAACTGAAGAGGAGAAGGAAGACCTCAGGCATGCTTCTTTGATGAATAACAAATTAGCCTGTTTTAAAAAAAAGAGAGAGAGAGAATATATAAAGAACTATTATGGATTAATAAGAAAAATATAAATAAACCCAATAGAAAAATGGGTCAGATATATCAACAGGCAATTCACAAAGGAAGAAACCTGAATAGCCTGTAAGATAAGGTTGCTTAATATCACTAACTTCATGAAAATTAAAACTAAAACAATGAATATATCATTCCACACCCATAATTATAGGCAAAAATAAATAAATGAATAAAGTCTTAAAATATCAAAAGTTGGCAAGTATATTTAGAAATGTACTTCTTATACATTGCTGACAGGAGTATACTTCTTTAATTAATTCTTCTTTAGACAGTAATCTTGCTAAGCCTTATAAAATTCAAGATGTGATCTATTAAAAAGTCAGCAATTCCACTCCTAAGTAGGTATCCTGGAAAGTTCCGACATGTGTATCCAAGGAGATATGTACTAGTATGTTCAATTCAGAATTATTTGTAAAAAAAAAAAATCTAACTGTTCCTTAGTATGGATACATAAACTGTAGCTGACTGGTATAATAAAACACTAGACAGCAAATAAAATGAAAAAAATTAGAGCAGTTATTCTCAAACTTTAGGGTATATCAGAATCACCAGGAGGGCTTGGTAAAGGACAGATGACTGGGTCTTACCCCTATTCCTAGAGTTTCTGATTCATTCTATGGATCTTTGGCCCCCAAATTTGTATTTCTAACAAGTTCTCAGATGTTGCTGGTGCTGCTGGTCCTGAGACCACACTTTGAGAACCAGGAAACTAGTTACATGTTTCAACACAATTAAAGCTTAAAAACCTAGTACAGCTAAAAAAAAAATAAAAGTGAGTTGTGAAAGGATACATAAAATATATCTACACACATTAAGCAGTACTATACAGTTTGTGGATATGTGTCTTTATAATAAAAGTTCAAAATACACATGGGAATGTATTTCAGGGAGGTGATTACCCTTGGGAAGGGAGAGGAAGGGGAGAAGAGGAGGATCTTAGCTGTTTCTATATAGTCTCATTTCTTAAGCAAATTGGTAAAAGCATTTACATTTGTTTAATCACAGTGGTGAGTAGGAAGTTATGTATTATATTATTTTATGTACTTTAACGTATGTTTGAAATGTTAAGGAAATTTTAAAGTTTAAATTATGTAGTATCTATCATATGGGGTTGTTGTGAGGAGTAAATGAGTTGATGTGAAACTTCTGGTAAAGATGGCAAGATGAAGTTGGGTCGCAGAATCTCTGTCCCTGTATATCTAACCAAAATATAACGATAAAAGATACCAAAACATTAGTTAAGAGAATTAATCAATTTGACCAAACAATGAGAGGAATACAACTTTGTGGTACAGGCATCAAAAAGGAATAACCAAGTCTTAGTCAGCTCCGACTGCTAACAGAATACTGTAGACTTGGTGGCTTAAAAAATAAATATTTCTCAAAATTCTAGAGGCTGGGAAGTCCAAAATCAAGGTGCTGGCAGATGCAGTGTCTGGTAAGGGTCCTCTTCCTTCATGCAGTGTCCTCACATGGCAGGAAGAAGCAGGGAGGGTGGGGAAAGAGAGAGGGTGCTCTGATCTCTTCTTATCAAAGCATTAACCCTATCATGGGGCTTCCACCCTCATGACTACATCTAAACCTAATTACCTCCCAAAGTCCCCACCTTCAAATTACATTGGGGATTAGGGCTTCAACATATGGATTTGGAGTACAGGGGGGTGGGGGGTACATATTCAGTCCAAAGCACCAAGGAAAGAAATAGAAGATTTCAGACTGAGTCAAGTGTGGTTCTTAACTTACCTCACAAAAGGATACTGGGAAAGCAGGTGAACCCACAACATTCTGAGATTTCTCATCTGTACCCTAGAGTGAGTGAACATCCTGGGAAAAAGTAAAGGGAAATTTCCTGGGAGTATAAGTCTCTATCTGCCTCCAGAAACTCTCAGCAGAGGTGGGAAAACCACCCAGCTTCCATTTTCTCGGGCACGATGAACTATGGTAAAGATCTGAAGGCCAAGGGTGTCTGCTCAAAGACACTGGACACACCCCTGGGAAAGGCCATTTATCAAAATCTCTGAGTCCTGGTCCCCACCGAAGGTTGTACATAGCCCCAGTACCACTCTCCCCTCCCACCTCAGGCCATTTCACAGTGAACAGAACAATGAAGAAATGTCCAAAGGTTCTTAGAGAAAGTGTGCTCCAAAATTTTACCAAGCCAGGTTGGCATTCAATTTTAAATACAACAGGCAGACATTAGCAAGCACTAGATAACTCATGGAATAACCCACATGAGCTTTCCTTGATAAAAAAAAAAAAAAAACCCTTAATGATGAAAATCAACCAATAACATTAACAATTCAGGTATTAAGACACTCATGTAAAAGGGTGGGTGAACATGGAATACATTTAAATACAGAATTTAGCAGCTGTGGGAAATATTGCTTCAGAAAATAAATATTGTAAGCCTTGAAAGCAAAATAATAATAATAATTAACTAACAAAAAACCAGAAGCTGGGAGAAGGTTAAATAAAAATTCTAATTTTAATTATTTTTCTTTTTTTGGGGGGGGCACTAGCCAATACAGGGATCAAACCCTGGTCCTTTATCAGCAACATGCTCTAACCAACTGAGCTAACTGGCCAGCCCTAACTGTATTTTTTTAAAAATTCTAATTCCTGTATTTCAGAATAAGGAGTCAATCAGTAGTATAACATTGAAAAATTGATTTTTAAAAATTACCTCAATCTTTAAATGTTTTCAAAGTCTTTTTTTAACTTTACATGAATCTTTAAAAACTAATATTGCTTATAATGAAGAAACATTTATTTGAAATTCAATGAGTCCTTCAGTGTACATTTGCCAGATAAAATACAGAACATTCAGTTAAATTTGAATTTCCGATAAATAGTGAATAAATTTTTAGTATAAATATGTCCAAAATATTGCATGGGACATACTTATACCAAAAAAAAAAAAGAAAGAAAGAAAATCCATCCCTTATCTGAATTTTTTTATTTCATTTTATTTGTATTTATTAAATCCGACAACCCTACTTCAGTGTCACTTACGCATCTTTATAAATATTAGCTATAGTGCAGAGGACACAGAGTGCTATACAAATGAAAACACATAATGGGAAAGTACGGATGTCATTTATAATGTTTTTTTTTTTAATTGTGGGACTTTGAATTAAGACTTTTCCATACAGCCAGCCACCAAAAAAAAAAAAAAAACCCAAACAAACAAACAAAATACCAGTGTGAATTAAAACCTATGTTCTGAGTTCTAGTTCTGACTCCACTTCTTAGTAAATGCATGACTTTGGACAAGTCACTTAACTTAAGCATCAGATTCCTCACAATCTGTAAAATGTTTGGGGTGGGTTTGTTTGTTTGTTTGTTTTTGAGCATCCACTATATTCCAGGTACTCTACATGCTTGATCTCATTTATTCCTTACCAGGATGCCCTGAGGAAGGACTTATTTCTCTGTTCCCAAGACAGGTAACTGTGGCTTGGTCAAAGCTCAGTAGAAGCACAGATCACATCTTTCTTGTTTACCACAGTGTCCCGTGAACCTAGTACAGTAAACATAGTAGGTATTCAATAAATATTGAATGTGTGAAAGAAGACAAAAACTCACATAGTTATTAAATGACCAAGTCTGGATTTGAACTCAAATCATTTTGATTCAAAAACTTTCACTCTTTTTTTTCTAACTTTTAATATTTTAAAATTTTTATTGAGGTATATTTTACAAGTAGTAAAACACAATTTTAAACACACATCTCAATGCATGTTTATTTATGTATATATTCCATGTAACCACTATAAGATCAACATGTAGAACATTTCCATCTCCCCTGAAATTTCTTTCAAGCTCCCCTATGCCCCACTCCCCCAGAGTTAACCTCTATTCTGATTCTATGACCTTAGGTTTGATTCAAAGCTCTCACTCTTAAATACGAGGTTTCCCCTCTCCCAAGTTATATCAGATGATATCCAAAATATTCATGAAAGAGGTTTGTAAACTTTTAGGCTATATCTGAGTGCTGTTGTTGTTTAGAATAGGTCTTTATACCAGCTCACCCATCACCAATTCAAAAGTGAAATTTTCAGAGGCTATGTTATGCCCTGAATTTGTAGAAATGGAAGGATTTTACCAGAGATTGCTTTCTGATCCTACTTTCTGATTCTCCTCAGTAATCTTGTCTTTAAAAAAAATAAATAAAAGAAAGAACTACAAATTTCCTTTATCATAGATACTGGCCCTCCCTCCCTTGGATATTTCTGAGCCGGTCGCTTAGATACTTTTTAATCACCACTCCCATTACCCTAGAAGTGACTGGCTTCTCACCTATAAAGCAGGCTAAAATACTAAGAAAAATACCAGAATAAAGTAGAACCAAATTAATATCTCAAAAAATTCCCCAACTATTGAATATGATATTGAATTTATTCTTCCTTTCTTACTTTTTTCCTTCATTCAGCAAATATTTACTGAGCACCAAACGCTGCTTTCTCCACAGAGGTCACTGTTTGAGTAGAATCGCTCATTGCTCTATCTTGACTGTCCCATAAATCACAAGGCAAAGTTCTCATACATTCTAGGAAACACACAATCTTTCTTAAGTTCTGGCTGGACATTAAACTACACTTTCTGTCCTTACAGCAAGGGGTAACCCACTTTACATCAAATTGTAAAACCAGTGAGCTCAAAGATCCAACTGACAGAAGTCAGGTAACTTCCATTGTAGCAGATTTTCATTTTATTCACTGGTCAAACTTTGGAGCCCACCTGTGAAGGGTTAGAGGCTGTACACTAGTCAGGTACCCCCTGACCTGGAAGAGAACATCTTATCCTAGAAGAGAGCATCACTTGTGGTTAAAAGAGCATGTTTGGGCACCAGGCTGCACAGGTTTTAGTCTGGGCATGCCACATACTGTCTGTAGGACCACAAGCAAATTAATTAATTGGCCTCAGTTGCCACATCTGCAAAATGGGAACAGTGCCGTTGTGAGGATTAAACGAGATGATGTTTGTAAAGGATTCAGAACATGGTAAACACACAATAGATGCTAACTGTTGTGTAAAGCAAACATCTAAATAGGAGGACATCAGATTCTGAGCATTTGCCTCAGTATGAGAATCTCTCCTTATAGAACTAACTTGCTCCTCAATCATAAAATACTGTGTACTATATTATTATTTGTTTATTGCTTGTATTTCCTAATAGGTGGTGAGCTCCCTGAGGACAAGGACCTTGTCTATCTCATTCTCCACTCTCCACAAAACCAAGCACTTTGTAAACAGTCATTAAATGCTTGCTAAATGAATCAATGAATACATGCTTTGGCTTAGGTCCACCTCTCAACTCAAGTGCAGGATTAAGGAACTACCATGCTCCCCTAAAACCAACAATGTTTTGCCTTTAACTTATCTTAATAATTTAATTAGCATGATTCTTCTCAATTTTTTATAGTTTTAAGACCTATATTGGAGGGGAAGGAATAAGAGTGAACATTTGTGGGGTACCTATTATTTGCCTTTATCTCTAATTTCATGGAATCTTATAAAGTAGGAATTGTAGTAGCCATTTTGCCTGTGAGTAAACTAAGGTTCCAGTTTACTGGATTCCTGAGAATCCCTACTTCTTTCCATCATGGCATTTATCTCAGTTTGCAATTACACACCCAAGTGTGATTATTCGCCTATTTTATCTTTCCACTAGACTGTAATCTCCAAGATAGCAGAAATGGGTCTGCATTTGCTCTCAACAGTGCCTAGCAAATAGGTATATAATAAGTCACGAGGCCACATAGTAGGTGTATAATAAACATTCGATGAGTAAATATGTGAAGGAGTGAGCATATGAACAGGTGTCACAGAAACCTGGCTTCTCATAGTGTTAAATTCCACGGCCACCATTTTTATTTTGCATGCACACTCACTAGTCACAAGGAGAAGAACTAGACTCCATGGGGTCTGAGGAGTACCTAACTAATAAAAGAATCACTGATTCATATAGCTATGGCTGTGATTAATACAGTGTATTTACAATTGTGAGAGCAAATTCCGTTCCCTGCGACAAATATATTCTGTAGATTAAATGAACAATACAACATTTTACACGCTTCACGGTCGACAGTTACATTCTGGGAAATTTGTTTTTAACACTGAATGAATATTCCAGGAATAAATAAATAACTCAGGAAGAACCTGTGACTATATCTTCAAAAGCCTTTTGCCTCTTGTCAGTGAAACTAAGAGTATATAGCCTATTTAAATGTAAATTTACATAAAACATTTTCTCCGCCTGTTTGCTCTCTTTGTTCCTTGTGATCCGAAGGTTGTAGAACTATATGTTATTCTCCAATACATACATCTACAGATGTTTGGGTTTTTGTTTTCAGTCTTAGGTAAAACTAAATTACATTTGAGGATTTACATGCTCTATAGCCACAGCTAGGGAGAAAGGAATGCTCTCTGAAATCAGAAGAAAGGCTTGATGGAGGTCCTTTAGGGGGTTGGGGACCAGGCTTGAGGCCCACCCTCAGCCGGGGACGCCGTTACTTAGCAACCCCTCGCGTTCTCAACCGCCGCTTGAGAGCCACTTCCCCGCTCTCAATGCCAAGGAGATCGAAGCCCCAACTCAGCCCTGCCGTAAACCCGCGTGCTCTTGCGACATTGCCGCGCCTGCCGCTGCGTGCGCGCCCTCTGCCCCCCATCTCCACTCTCCGCCCCGGCCGCCATTGCCTCGTGCCCGCGCCGGTCGGTTGGTGGCGCCTTTGTCCTACGGCGGGCAGGTGGGCTGAGGCGAAGGCGGCAGCGGCGGGCCTGAGGTGAAGGAGCAGCCGGGAGCCCGCCGCGCTGGTAGCGGTGAGTGCCGGGAAGCGGTGGCCGTCCGCCGAGGCGTGGGGCTGACGGACAGGCGGTTGAGGTGGGGGGCCCGGGCCGAACCGGGAGGCTGAGGCGGGAGGGCCCGCTCGACGCGCGGCCGCGGCTTCGTCTCCTCTCCGGGTGCGCGCAGGGCTGCGCATGCCCGGTGCGGGGCGCGGCCGCCTCTGGCTCCTGTCAGGCCTAGGCCCGGGAGGCCTGTGGTGGGCTGAGGCCGACGGAGCCGCCTGTCTGTGCGCGAGCCGTCGGTAAGAGCCTCGAGGCTGTTCTGTAGCGTAGGCCCGCACACCCCGCGCCCCCTTCTCGAAAGGGTGAAGTCGCTCGCCTGCGGGCCCTCAGCAAGTCGGTGGCGCAGAGTCGGGAGTCGAACCGAGGCCGAGGCGGCTCGGCTCACCGGGCGTTCTGCGGAGAGTACGCCGCCGCAGCGCTGTCCCCGTCGCCGCTGCCTCGCGGCCCCCTGACCGCATCCTCGAGGCGTTTCCTTGTGTGACACCCCACCCATTTTACAGACGCGGAACCCGGGCCCAGAGAACAGGGAGAGAAACTGCCCAAGGTTACCTCGGAAATTAGTGACCGAGCCAGCGTCGGAACCTTCAGGCTTTCCACTCTTCTGACGCTGGGCACTTTCTGCTCCCAGACAGTGGGCCAGGAGCTTTTCTTAGAACGGCGTTTCCCAAATTTCAGCCTCTCGTGTTGCACCCTTATGTCCGCGTACCATCTGTACTGCCGTTTACCAAATGTTAACTTTTTTTCTTTAAACTGACTCTTTTCTCCTTATTAAATACATTTGTTTAAGGCGGAAACTTCAATTACGAACAGTATGATGGAAAGCCAGTTATTTTTCTAATGCTCATAAAAAAAATAAATACTTGTCTATTAAAATAAACAGTGCGTCCTTGTTCCTCCTGAAATTATTCTGCGTTCCACACTTTAGGAAACGCTGTCCTAGGAGTATGGGGTTAATTGTGGTCCCTCTGGCTTTCACTGTGTGCACAGAATTTTTCCCGGAGGCATAGCAGATTCCATGAAATACCCTGGGATCTTTGGAGATAATAGTATAAGCTTTCTCGTTGTAAACTGTTCTCATTGTTGACTTATAAGTGTTAGTCCCAGGGAACTGCAAGAACTGTCCACTCGAGTGCAGCCGGTGTGCCTCCTTAGTTTTCTTACAGCATTGTGATGTGGTAGCCACCTGACAGTTCATAAAAATATGTTTCTGCAAATGCTGATGGCGCTTCTTTGGGTTTTAATAATTCTAGACTTAATGTTTTCTGTATGAGTCAGTCTGGGTGTGAAAACTGACTTTGTGTCGACTTTTTGGAACCAGTAAAGCCCAAGCTTTGCATTGTGGGTATTGGAGATCACCTGGCTATTTAACATCACTTTCTTCCTTCATTTTGGTGTCTTTGCCTTTCCTTTAGCACATTAGACACCCTCCAGATATTCTTTGAAACCTCTGACACATTTTCTTAGACATAAGCATGCTTTTCCTTGTAGAATGTGCTGGAGAAACCATATTACAAGGCTCAGAGGAAGGAATTTTTTCAAGATGCAGGTTGCTCAATGTTGCATGCCTGTGGACACCATACATTTAAAGGAGGCATTGACAATTTATATATAAGTTAATAGTCTGTCATAAGCTCTGTTTTTGTGAGTGTGAGAGCAGATTTACTTGAATTCATTGAAAGGAAACTCAGAAAAGTCGGCTCAAGCCATTCAAAAACTTTTCCCCCAAAAGGCTATGTAAAAACAATTTTCTTGTGTAAAAGAAAAGTCCATATTCCTCTGTGTAGGTCACAGTGTAGGACTTACATAAGGCTATAGTCATTTTCTTTACATTTCTAAGCAGCAGTCCTGTGTAAAAAAGAAATGAGTTTGATTTTATTCAGAAGTCAGTTTCAGAACTTCAGCATATGGAGCCTCATCCATCAGTGCTCAAAAGCTAAGAATAAACATCTTTTAGAAAGGCTTCAGAAGTCTGATGACTTATGGGTTTGATGGTTTGAAACTTCATTTTAAATAACCATTGCAAGCATTCTATGTCTATGGCCTGCAGATGGCAGTGCCTTTGTACCGCTTGTTGCTGCTGTGAGAATTACTGAAATTTAGTTGTAGCCTTAAGAATGGAAAACCTTCAGAGGAAATATGTTTAACTTATTCCCTTCAATTTATGTTGTTTGTTTGTTTTTGACTCCCTACATGAAGAATTAAATGTCTGTTCCTAAACTCCCTGTTACTCTTAGTAGTAATGGTAACATACAGCTAGCAGTGCATATGGTAAATACTAACTCATTTGCTTCTGCCAATCATCTTGTGGGATAGGCAGACTGGTATTACATCTTTTTTGCACGTACAGACATGATGGCTCAAAGAAGTTAGGTTTTTTGCCCAAAATCACATATTTATTAGAACATATTCAAGATGTTGGAGATCAAAGACTTCATGGTCAAGGAAAATTGGGAAATGTTGTGGTACGTGGTGTCCTTACTCTGGAACTTCTCAGAGGCTTTTATGTGCTAAACACATGCAATGTAGATGTCCAAAGAGGAGGATATTATGCCTTTCTTCCACTATCCTCCTATGAACATCTCGAGGTAATAGTGTTCCCCAAAATTGACTTCTCTTTTCTAGTACACTGTATTTCCTTTCTGTACCTTGTGGTTTATTAATGAGTACCAAGTCTTTGAGACAAGTGCTTTTAAAGCTGTGTCAGCTTTTTTGTGCCAAAAGATTTGTCCTGTGAACAGCATACACATTTGTCTAGACTATGCTTCTCAAGCAGAGTTAAAGTAAACCATCAAGGAGTTAAAAGGGCAGTGACCAAGAGAAGATTACACTCTTCGTTGCGCTCATTGATGAGAGGCATTAATGAAAGGATCAGGGTAAGGCCACTGTCTGAAAAAGCAGCGCATTAGGGAAATATGAAGTATGCTGACAGCTAAATATGTAATATCAGCATGACTGCTGCTTTTTAAATGGTGGTTTTATTACCACCAGATATGAATATAGGGATGGTCATTTTCATTCTTTATCCTTTCACTAAAAACTCTTACTGTTAATAGATAATAGATCAACTGGACCAATTACTGTTAAAATAATTCCCCTCATAAGAACCAGAACTTTTCCAGACCATAGCACACTTTCCCCTTTATTTCATGTTCAGTACATTATTGGTGACCTATGTAAACACCTGGAGACTTTAGGCAAGGATTGGGACAACTTAAGTTGCATTGGAGAACAGAGTATCTTATATCTTTAGCTTTAGTGGGTCCTAGTTTGAATCTGAAATGATTGGATGACTGAAGATTAGGTTGATCCTGCTGCTAGTGGGCAAGGTTTTGAGAATTTTGAACTATAAGTAATTTGACTTTAAGTGAGTACACTTAATTATGCAGTTGGATATTGAGATAATAATAACATGTATTTAGGGTCGGAGATGATACAAGAAGTTTATTTGTAATCTTTCTTTGAAAATTATTTTTAATATCCAAAAGAAAAAATTAGGAAAACATGATTTTCATAAGATTTTAAAACTTAGAACTGTAAATGTATAACTGAACTTTTTACAGCCTTTGGGAAACTTACCTTAGGACAGCATTTATCAAAGTCTGATCCCAAAAAACCAGAACAGCTTGTTGAAATACAGATTTTTTTTTAAAAGATGACCGGTAACGGGATCTTAACCCTTGACTTGGTGTTGTCAGCACCACGCTCACCCAGTGAGCTAACCGGCCTTCCCTATATGGTATCTGAGCCCATGGCCTTGGTGTTATCAGCACCACACTCTCCCGAGTGAGCCACGGGCCAGCCCGAAATACAGATTTTTGGATGCAGTTCCCTATCACTGTTCCCAACCTACCAGTGTCTGGAGGCGGGGTGCAGAGAATCTGCCTTTCAGAAGCCACCCTGGTGGTTTTTATGTGTATTAGAGTTTGAGAACCCCTGATTTAGTACCTTAGAAAATGAGTTTTCACTGGAAATAGAAGGTTGAAGCAGATTCTAGTACTAATCTAGTCATATTCCAGGTGACTACTTGGAATTGACAACTCTTTATGGTTGGATTTACATTAACAGATTTGTTTTAAGAGAGACCTTAACTATGTTTTTGGCTTCATAGTTTGAAGTAGAGGTAATAGGTAGTTACGTTATCTGTGGAGATTTCAATATTTTAATTCCTTCCATTCGCCTCATTAGGATGCTGTCACCTTCTTGGGAACAAATTAAGTAGATCTACCAATATTTCAGGACCTGCTTATTAACTTTAGATTTGCTCCACTTCGCTTTTAGTGGTGTGGATGTGAAATTATGTGTCCATTTTTCTTTTTTTGCAAAGAGTTGCATTTAGATATGAAAACAGAATGCCTCAAAGAAGCAGCAGGAGTTCCAACCCCATCAGCAAAACAATATTGACACCTCTGGTTTGCAGAATTTAGATAGAACTTTAGTTGGCAGTTTGCCCTTCATTAGCCAAAGATGTAGATAGTATGCTATCGAAAAATGACAAACTCCTGGGTTCTACCCCTGTACCAGCTGGGCCAGGGAGTAGGGGGAGTGACAAGCTCAGTGGTTAGTATTTTTCCTGCCTTTTAATAGCTAGATAATTGGAAGAAGCTTAACTTTTCAGGATACTTTTTAAATGATCCCATAAAGTGGAAGAGAAGTGGTAGACTGCACACTCCTTTTGTGGAACAGGGACAGTGACCTTATAATTGTATTTTGTTGTTATTAACTTTAGCACTCTGGATACTTGGATTGATGATTCATTTCCTTTGGAGGTAGCAGTGTGATTATACTTTTTGTACTGTTTTAGGGATTATATTTTTATAGATTTTTAGCTATTGTGACATTTTCTTTGTAATAGATTATGTTTATGGGTTATTTCCCCCTTAAATACCGGTTTAGGGAGATTTCTAAATGGAGGACCTGGGTATATGTTATAATGTATTAGCTAAAGGAATAGATAATAAAGTAGTAGTTCCCAAATACCTGATAAGAATCACCTGAGAAACTTGTTAAAATGCAGATTCCTAGGCACAATCCTCAAATTCTAAGAGTTTGAGATAGGGCCATAGGGCCTTGGAACCTGATTTTTAACTTGTCTTTCCAGGTGGTGCTGATGTATCTTCATTAAAGAGGTATGATGTAGGAATGAAAATGTTATACATACACACACATGCATATAAAAAAAATAAATGAGGAGAGGAATGGGGAGTAGTTGTCTAATGACTATAGAGTTTTCAGTTCTGCAAGATAAAAAAGTTGTTGACATCTATTGTACAACAACGTGACTATACTTGACACTACTGAATTTGTACACTTAAAAATGGTTAAAATTATACACGTTACATTATGTGTTTTTTACTACTGTTTTTTAGAAAAGATGTTAAAAATGAAGGGTGTCTTGTCTATTTTCTAACTTAACGGTGGATTGAGCTAATAGATTAGTGGCTATTAATTACTGACTCCTGCAGGCTATCGGTCCATTTTATATCCCTTTACTGAAGGTAAAATCACGATCTATCTATTCTCTGCCCTGCTTCTCTCCCCTGCCACACACATACACAAAGTTAGGCCTTCATTACCTTTGCCATAACCCCATTTAAGATTATATTGTAATTATCTGTGTATTTGTGCCTGTCTACTTTATTATTATTATACTTCACTGTCTAACAGTGAACTCCTGTAAGTCAGGAGTTGTATGTTGCCTTGTTATTTCCACATGTCTGAGGCCTAACCTAGTACAGTGTGTGACACATAGTAGGCGTTTGGCAAATGATGAATCAATGAAGCATTTGATGTACTAATTATAAAATGTCCTTTTCAAGTTCATTAACTTAGTTCTTTCTCTAAGGAGAATTAAGTTCTCTACTTGTACAATTTAGTTGAAATTTTGCCTGTTTTATATAAATGTGTATTTTAATTTTTTTGTAGCTCAAACTTTTTTACTGGTTTAGATTACCTCAACCTTTGTGAATCCAAAATAGTGAGTTTTTTCTCTTAGCTGATTTTCTCCTGGAATCAAAGTAGCTAACACAGGTAGAATATCCATTTTACCAAGAAGGAAGTATAGGTTCAGAGAAATTGAGTGACTTGAGTAGATTCCCCAAAGTAGGACTACAACTTAGATGTGCCAATTCCAGCCAAGTGCTCTTTTCTTAAAAGAGGTAAAAAAGACAGGAAATTAAATGTTGATAGAGAATTTTTGTCTGAAGAGTTGAAGTGAATAGAATATCAGTAACAAAAATCAGAAGCATCATAGTTTAAGATAGAAATTGGAGTGATAATTGAGTAAGTAGGTCCTACCCTATTGGGTGTCTGTGGTGCGTTTAAACATTGGAGTGTCTAACATAGGCTGAGCCTTTTCCAGGTTCCATCAGCATTTTCAGGGAGTTCTGACTATAGTGTTCTAATAGGAAATTTGATGTCTTTGCATTCCCTCTTGGAGGCAGCATAGCATAATGTTTAAGCACTTTGGTGTGAGACAGACCTGGGTTTGAGTCCCACCTTTGCCTCCTGATAACTGTGTGGCCTCAAATAAGTCACTTAATTTCTCTAAACTTCAAATTTCCTCATTTGCAAGATAGAAGTCATAATAGTACTTAACTCCAAGAGTTGTGAAAGAAATGAATGAAATAATTCACACACTGTCCTTAGTAGAGGCCTAAAAACGGAGTAAGCATTCTGTAAATATAAATTATTGTTTCCCCCATTCCTGTTCCCAGGAACAATATTCTAATACGGTTATGATGCAATAGATAAAATAATTATTTTAACTAGAGAATGGAGATAATCAAATATGGGAATATGTAGTATTCAAAGTGAACTTAAAGGGTTGATTTAGAAACAGCAAGAATAGCATTCTCTTATCCCTGACTTGTTACAATATAATTTGTTACAATGTCCCTGATGTTATATCATCAAAGTAGTCTTCATAAATTCAGTTTAAGTGAGAAGTCCTGTCATTTCCCCTTTCAACTTGAGAGATTTCCCGTATGATAGCTGCTATCTTGTCATTATGGTTTTCCAAGTGGCATTTTTATCATCATGTAATTCCAATTTAGTAATTCCTGATTGTTAGTTGGTTTTCAGCTAAGCTTTTGAGGGAGTTTTATTTTATTTGTAGTCAGTTACTGAAATTGTATGGGTTTCTGGATTTTTTCAATAGCCAATGGTGGTACTGTCACTAAACATTGTGGTTCATACTGTTCTTGTTATTTCTATCCTCATTGTTTTCTATTGCTATAGCCTGTGAAGTATGAATTGCTTTTAATGTGAACAGAGTTGTTTTATGATGGTGCAGTTAAAAAATAGGTAAAGCAAAGCAGTTTTGGGTACTGTGAATGAAACATTTATTTTTATTTATAGTGTTATCCAAGGACTATTGTGTGAACCCTGTCTGGCATATTTGTCTAAAATAAAAATGTACATTAGATTTTGTGTCTTTCTTTGAGAGTTCTTCACCTCATTCTTTTGTGGTTTAAAATGACTCTGCCACTTCTGTATAACATCATGTTGTCTATTTTCCTGGTTTTTTTCCTTTTATGTAAATCCCTTTAGTTGGTGCTATTTTTCTCATATAAAAATCCTTAACTGAGAAATCATTTTAACTATTTTAAGAAGACCACTTGGAAATTATAGATATTCAGGCCAAGGTGAAGCACCTCATGATGATTATAAAGACTTTAAATGGCATTCACATTGCTGATATAATTAACAAAGTGTAGAAGTACCACCCAAGCTGAAATGGAGAAGACATTGAGAGGCTGACTTTTGGTCTTAGGGGCAGTTGGCCAGGATAAAGTATAGCAGAAGGAAAAAGAAACACCAATTCTTCCCTTTTCCATGCAGAGGAAGTATTCCACCTCTCCTTGGAGAGACTACCAAGTTGCCACTTCCCTCTTGCTGCTTAACTTCTCTCTAATCATAGTTCCCCATCTAATATCCAGAAGGATCTCCAAGTTGTCTTTCCCTTCTCTTTTACATTAACATCATTTCTATTTCTATAGCATTGGTGATATATCTCTGTAAGGACTTAGGAAAATAATAATCTGATTAATTAATACAAAATCCCCTTTACCAGTCCCAGTAATTGCATTTTCAAAGAAAAACTTGTTCAAATGAACCTCCTGCCTCTAGTTGACATGTTTTCATATTGTGTGACAAAGAATTGGGATGGAACAAGTTTTTTCTTGACTCCTTAAATCTTTACTCTCTTGTGATCAGGTCCCTGAAGTTATTTGTACTTTTGGTAGCTTTTCAGTTCTTCTGCATTTCTGAACTCATAGGTTTTCCAGAAGTTCTGTGGCACATGTGTTAGGATTTTTTGTATATGGGGATTGGTGGCAATGTTGATGGTTGTGTTTTTACAACTCTCACTGAAAACTCCCCTACCCTAACCTGAGCAATCCTCTTGGATATGAATGAGACTCTATCAAAAATTTCCAGATCTTATTCTCTCCATATCTCTGCCAAGATAGAATTTAAGGAACTCTTAAATAGAGGTGAATAGACAAACAACATAGTGTACTAAAACCATGCTAACCCCTAAAGTTGAAAAACTAGTCTGCAAGTTCTCTTTTTTGCAGAAGAAACATAAGCCATGCCATCCAAATATATTCGCGTTGGACTACTCAATGAAAATAGATACTAGGAGGCAAGTTACAATCATATAATCTTTAATGTTCTTAAAGTCTTTCAGATAATTGCAAAATATTTTCACCAACTTCAAAGTAAAATATTTACCTCCTTCCTTCTAACTAGAACCAGTTTTGCCCCAAAGGTATATCATACATGATGACTTTGCTCTCCCTGGTCCTGTATGTAGGCACTCACAGAACTGGATGTAATTATACAGTGTAATATTCCTCTTGTATGTGGAGGGCAAATTATAACATTAATAGAAACATAACCAATTAAAGTAGGTACCATATGTTCTGTATTCTCACCTAAATGTTTGCCGAGTCTAGTCAGTGTTTAGATGAGTTTTCATTATTCACAAGACCATTTAATAATATATGGAATTCTACAGAAGATATGGTACTTCTTTAAAAGAAATCAATGTACACATACATAGTGTATTCCAGAGATAATTTGAAAACTACTTAAATAATTAAAGACATCACATTTCTCTCCGATTCATAGCCACCTTATACTAGAAAGTGGTAAAAAGTGAGATGACTAGTTCAGTAAGCCCTTCTAAACCTGAACTGATATTCTTCACGATTACATGTAAAAGAATTAGATATTCCCTACAAAGCCTGCTATTTATGATATATAATTCAGGCATTTGTGAACTTTTAAGAGTTGTAAATTGTGAAAGAGCCAAGTGCATTACAAAAGCTATGGTCAGATATTACTAGCCAAGGTCTTATATAAAAAATATTTCCTGGATTTTTTTAAAATAGCAGGATTGTATCCTGTGTCTGGTAAATTGAAAAGGTAAGAAGCAATTTAGGTAGAATATACTTCTCTGACTATTTAGATTTATGTTATCTTCAGTGTTGTCAAAAGCCACTCTTCTCCTAAGCATAATAGAGACTTCTGATTTAAATGGAATTGAAGATCATTCTCACTTGAACAGGAACTCAAAAGTTGGCAACATTAGCAGGTTAAAGTCTGTACCAGACCTCTAAGTTTCTTGTTATTGCTGTGGTCTTTCACGTGAGAGAAATCTGGTAGGGATTTTTTAAATGCGTAATTACTGTTTTAAAGCACTCTAATTATGTGAGTACTTAATACCATTTGATGTCATTAGTTACGCTATTAATTGCTTAATATGGAACAAGGGGAACAAAACTACACTGCAGCAGGGAGCAGTTTTATTTCTCTACTTATCTGAAGTATGAAATATTTGATACATTTATCTTTGTCATATAAAAATTGTCAGGTATTATTTTGGGACATAGATTGGTATATTTCTTTAGATACCTCATCAATTCTTAGTACTCATACCTAGTGTTTTTATCATTCACTTCAATTTTTGTTAAGCAGGTATGTTTTACTTTTAGCAAAGCAGGTTTTAACCACACAAATTGGCTTTTCTATAAGCTTGTGCAATTCCACCATTCTCCCTTATTTAATCGTATATGCCAGACTTCTCTAATGAAAACTTCTTATGAAGAATGTTTTATTACCTAACCCTGCTATACCAAATGCCAATTCTTATTCTTAGGTGCTTATGTATGAAGGTTGTAGATGTTAACAGATCGTGTTTTTCATTTGTAAAAAATAAATTAATTTTCTTTCCTGCATCTCATCCTGGAAGATTCTATTCAGTGGAATGCAGCACAAGGCACACTGAAAGGAGGTCCTGCTTAATGGAATAATGGAAGTTTTAAGACAGTGGATTCCAGCTATTGTTTCTTCGTAACATAAAATGGAATTATTTGCCTTTGCTCTCTCTTTTTTTTTTTTTTTTGGACTCTCCTTATCTTTTCCCTACTTTCCTCCCTGCAAAAAAAATCTTATACTTTGCTCTCCAAGAGTTTAGAAACAACCTACCCTACCCCTTTGGAGGAGGGAGTGTTAGGTTTAGGGCTTGGCAGGGTGTTAAAGCATTGACATGATCTGTTTTATACAAATTATGTGTTAGCTAGAAAACTGAGGGACATTCCTTTCCAAGTCATGACAATGTACTGCCTTAACTTAATAATAAAAATTGTCAAGTGACAGTGTGTCTCTGCTGAATGGATTTTCTTACAGCATCTGGTTGTCTTTGTAGTTTTTGTGTTGTTGCTTTCATTTGAAATGTGCTGATGATCTTTTTTTTATTCCATAGCATTGAACAGATGGGTTGATTATTCTTTTCAGATATTAATAAGGCAGCGGAAAGAAGAAATATGAATACGGCTCCATCAAGACCCAGCCCCACACGAAGGTAAAGTACCCTGAAGCAGTGAGTTACCTTGGGAGAGTTGGGCTCTGGGGAGTTAAGCCCAACTTCGTACATCAAGGGTCTTTTCTTCCCCCCCAACAAATCAGAAACGCTCAAGCAAACAATAAGAACATGAACCTTGTGTGAAGGGCCTTGCTGCTTGTTTTAAACATACACCAAGAGATGCAGAGGAAGCTTTGTGTTTTCGGTGGCAAACCCAGCAAGTTCAGCTTGCAACATGAGTTGCAGGCAATTGGAAGAGGAAAAACCTCTGTCTGTCCCCAGCTCACGTGTCAATGGGAACCTCCAGAGCAGGAGGAGTGCCCCATGGTCATTGGTGTGTGCCGTGCTGCACTGCAGCAGGCAGCAGAGATTCGACTCTTCATTCCAAATGGCTGCCGGTCCAGATGTTAACCCAGGTTTACGGAAAGTGCTGCTTGAGAGATTGTTGCTGTGCCTGTGCTGCAGATCCCCTGTTTGCTCGCTTGCTTGGGTTACCTGTTTGAGGGGAAATAAAAAGGGCAAAAACACTCCACCTCTCAAAAGTCTCCCTTTTTCTTAGCTTTGCTGGAAATAGCATTTTCCTAATATATTCTTACTTCCAGTATATACAAAAGAGATAGTCCTTGTGTGTACCCTCAAGATGTGCATTAAATTGGTTCTTTCTCTGAAGAAGAGCTTTATTAATGTCACCATTTATACCAAAGATGAGTGTATTATATCCAGACTTTCTGGCCCCATAACAGCACACAAGCGGATGCATTGTATGCAGTTCTGTGTGGAATGGAGACAGATATGATATATTTCATATCTGATGTCTCTTCAAGGCCTGAGTGGATATTCAATATGGATTTTGCCTTTGCCCTTAAGTAAAAATGCCAGTTTTCCACAGAAACTACATACCACAGTAAACTACATTTCCCACAGTGAAACTGAAGATTGCTGAATACAGTGAATCCTAATCTGTAATGGTAGCTTTGCAGTTCACCTGGGGATATAGCCAACTGAGCACTTACACGTAACATATAGCTGTACTACTTTGGCGCAAAAACACCTATATTTTGTTACTTACAGGAAAGAATGGCTGCTATATGTTTTACATATATACCTACTTGGATGTGAAAGGAGGGTATGTTCTAGTTACCAGGAGCAGATTGCATGTCTACACTGTGGAGTTCAAGGAGACCCTAGGGGCAAGGTAGTGCTGCTTTCAGTTGGCTTCTTTGTCCCGTCTGCCTGTGCAGACGAGTCAAATCTAACTTCACAACTACAGCTATACCACAACTGTCAGGTGGATGGCCTGGCCATCCATTGGTTTCACTGCAGAAATCAGGCATATACGTTGGTATTCTGTCTGTTTTCACACCATAAGGAATGCCTGCAGCTTGCAGGTAAATACTGTGTTGGTTGATTTGTGTGTATGTGTGAGTATCCTGAAGAACATAAACAAATCCTGCAGAACTTCAGCAGTTTCATATAATATCTGCTTCCAATGGGCTGCATCTAACCTTCCTACAGATGTTGGGTAGGCCCATCTGTATTGCTCCTCATTGCCCAATAAACACGGAATACAGGTGGCTAAAAGTTTGCATCTAATAGAAATATAGGGCTCCCATTGAAAGCCAAATGGCTTGAAAGGAGATATAGTGTGTGTCTACTTTCCAAAGAGCTCTAATGTGTATGTTTCTGGACTAGGTGGCTTACCAGAAAGAGTATAGAACTTGTAACTATAAAGACATTGAGTCCACTAGTAAAATTCTGCCTCTCTCTGTTGTCTACATGAGGCTTGTGATCTCTTCTTAATGTTGTCTGTTTGTTTCTGCAGGAAAAACAAAAACAAAAACAGGGCACATTGCAGAATAGAGAGTAGTTCCTGTTTCTATTATGGATTGAGAAGGCTATTTTATATCATCCTATTAATGATACTTAACCAATACTTTTAACGTTTCCATTTGATTGTAGATTGTCAATATTCAACAGACGTTGCAGTGTGTTGGGGAAATAACAAGCTCCCCTGGTTGGAATCCAATATAGCCATTGCCAGGGCTTTAAGTTAAAAAGATTAATTTCATCCCAACCCAAAATGTAACTCCATAATTTCATCTGTAAGGGAAGAAATAGCTTTATGCTTTTTCTTCCTTTTTTAATTACCCCCCCCCCAAAAAAAACCATACAAACGACATTGGAAAAGGGCCTTTTAAAATGAGCTCCTTACCAGATATGTAAATGTAAATATACAAGTCACCTTTATATACCTTTTAAAATATCACCTTCCTCAGATATAAATTCTAAAATGAGGTTGTTTGAGGTGTGGATAGAGTAGTGGCTTTGTGCTTTTTTACAGTCAACAGGAGGGACAGCTAGGCTAATTCAGATTTCTTTTAACAATCAGTCTTCCATTTGGTGATATGTTCCTAACTGGGTACCTCAGCATGTTATTTAACATGATGTAGTTCCATACAGTCAAGTTTATTTGCTTCAGGGAAGAAGAATGGTCACATTTAGTAAAGTCTGCTCTGAGCGCCATGTAAAACTTGAGCAGAGAATGCCAACTTTTTTTTTTTTTTTAAAGATGACTGGTAAGGGGATCTTAACCCTTGACTTGGTGTTGTCAGCACCACACTCTCCCAATTGAGCCATGGGCCAGCCCCCAACTTTTTGTCTTTAAAAAAATACCCCAAGCCAGACAAGTTGAACATGGTATTCAAAGTAGAGCATTAATATTTTGATTCTTGTCCCAATTATGCATTATCTCTTAAGATATACCAGTAGGGCATAAATAAAGTGCAGTGAGTAAGCAGGATGGGTGAGTGGTTAACCTGGAAGGTGCTAATCATTTCTCTGACAGTGATCACTGAGTAACTCTTTCTTTGGGTGAATGCTTCTAGTCAAAGCCTTGAGGTAATTCCAAATGTACCAGTTTGTTAACAAAAACAACTTTCTTCATTTGGTAGCCCTAATCATTTTATGTGCCTCCAGCCATAGGGATTGCATCATTCACAGGGAAAAAAGAACACTGTACCTATAGCAAATATTTCCTTAAGTTGTACCTCTACATCTTAAGTACTTTGTACTTTTAATAAGAAAATTGTTTTTAAGCATGCTGGCAAGACCTTTGTAGCACCTTGTTTTGCTGGACTTTAACCTTGAGTGTCAATACACCTAGGTATCTTTGGGAGTTTTCAGAGGATTAACACCTCTTCAGATATCTCTGTAAACCACAGTTCTGCTGGCTTTGCTCTCTGTTTAGTAATGTGCCTCCCTAATGACTCCATCTGTCAGTGCGTAATTCTGACAGTATTGGCCCAGCCAAGCACAATACTCTGCATGAGAGTTGCCCACTCTGTATCACATATCAGCCTGGATTCTTATTATTTAACCCTTGGGCCACTTCACTAGACTCATTTGAGTACATTGCATATAGTTACCATTCAAGTTGATAGTAGGCATTAGTCCTTCAAAGTCTATATCATGACTCTGGTTGTGCCTTAGATATTCTTAGTTACCTTCTTCAGCCCAACACCTTGGCCATCCAGGTCTTGGAACATACCCTTGTGCAGATGTGGCCTCCGTAATACTGTAATTACTAAACCTTCCTGTATGACCTAATGAAGAACAAATAGAATTAGCTTGTATACATCAAAAGCTCTGCAGAGGATCTTCCCCCTATATTTGTGAAGTATATTAATTCTCATATCTCTTGTTGAAAGTCATTAGGGGTTGGCTCATCAGAAATAACCTGGCTGTAGACAGTTTTCTATATGACCTGAGATGCTTTCTGCTTACCACAGGGCCTTAATTCCTTTGATTACTGCTTGCTCTTTGGATGTGAGACAGCCCTGGCTCTAGGTTTGCCTCACAGTTAAAGATTCCAGGCTGTGATTACCTGTGCACTAACACTTGAAGAAGAGTCATCAGTTCTCAGCAAGTGCCACCTCTACCAACAGAAAAGTCATATTTGTGCTTGAGAAAATCATCAGCATGCTTCCTAGGAAGAAGCTTGGGTACTTATAAAATTTGGATCTTTGAGGTATGATATCTTATTGTACCCCATATCCTACCTGCACCTAATGGCAAAATTCTGCACAAATCTGTTGTCTTTATTTCTGACAGTAGCATGGAGTGGGGGATCAATATCACACAGAAGCCAGCCATTTACAGAGTGATATTTGCGGACAGAAGTTTTAAGAGCTGATGAAGGATTTTTTTCTGGGTCAAAAAAAGGCTGGCCCTCCCAAGGAAAATGTTCTAGTGAACAGAAAGGAAGAAAGGAGATACCTCTGAAGAAAAGAAAGAAAAGGACAGGGGCCTTCCTCCCTGAACTTCCATATAGCCAAGACCAAAGAACACCATCCCAGACCTGAGGTTTCAGTCTTGCTGAAAAGAAGCTCAAAGTTCATCAGAGTCTTCCAGGATGATCATCTGTCAGTTCTTACTCTGTAGGCTCTCAAATGCCTAGTCTACACATTCCTTCAGTCCCCAGGAAAAGAAGCATTTCCGCCAGAAGCACATCACTTGCCATCGGAGCCATGGTTTTCACCTTCACCCATCCTTCCCTTACCTCTTAAATGTTTCCCAAAGATGTGACTAAATTTCCCTCAAGGCAAAGAGCCTTTGCCGTTTTTTTCCCCTGCTGAATTGATGAGGAATTTACAGCAGAATTTTAATTGTGTTTGCCACCTGCCTTCAGTTTGTGGACTCCAGTGTTAAAATTTATTTAACCACTGTTCAGTTTTTAGTCTCTAATGATGTGGTTGGTACCTGAGGGTATGCTCTATTTGGTTTCCTTTAGCAAAAAACCTCTGGTGCCATGGGATGATATTGTGAACCTTATTATGTTCCAGAATCCTGCTTCTAACCCACTTGTATGAGGTCAAGCATCTGATGCAGGAGGCTGTTGTCTCTGCACTCTGAATCCTGCACACCATACCACTGTTTTGTTAGCTGTGTTCTTGTTTTGAGAAAGATGTTGGGGCCAGCAGTAGGAGCCCTTTTGTTCTGAGGAGTTCTTTGGGTCCTAAAGTGACCCTAAAAGGTTTTTTGTTTTGTTCTTGTCTCCAGAAGAACAGCAGTCTGCCACAGTGTTCACCTTTTGGAGAAAGGAAAAAAGCTTTGCTTTTTCATTTTAGAGAATTGTCTTCTCTTTCCCTACTTCTACCATGCCTTTGGTTCTTTTTCCCATTGTGAATTCCTCTTTTACATTTTTTTTACCCAAAAGGCAATTGAGAGGGAATTAGTTTTGTTGCACATGGACTTTAGATACTTTGAGGGAAGGGGAGGGGCTCACCATCTCAAACTGGAACCCTGAACCCAGACTTTGTGAATTTAGGGTAATATTCAACCTGCAGGGATGGACTCTGACAGGTAAGTAAGGTTTTTTCAATGGATTCACAAGAATGATAACCAAATACTGCATTTATAATTGTCTAAGGTTGTGAATAACATGCTGTGACATTGTGTTCTTATCCACATCTCCACCCCCATTTCTACCAGCCCAAGGCTTTGTGTGTGGTCTGTGGTCTGTCAGGTTCATGATATCTCAGCCCTGATTGCCAAGAACACTTGAAATCTGATTCCACCTCTAATGACTACTTCTAACTGCTCCCCAAGGCAGGTTTATCCGCCGATCTTTAATAATCCAAAAATACTTTGCAGTTGTCCCTTCCCATTGGATCCTGTTTGCCCACATTATATACTCCATCAGATGTTACACATTAGGAGGATTATGTGACATAATAGAAAAAGTCAAAGTAAGAATCTTGATTAGTCTGCATTTTTTCCTAATAAGAAAAATAATGTTTCACTGTTCTCGTTTAAATTCCCTGGTCTGCCATATGTGTGCTCTCACAGAGCAGGATTTCTAGTGAACCTTAAAATATATGACAAGGACTTTTCATAATAGCAAAATTGGCATTTAAATTGTTTTTGCCATTCCCATGTGAAGGAAGTGAAATTGAGGTTTTCTGCCAAGCTGATGGGATTGTGTTGAACACCTAGTATGTGTAATCATGGTAGGTGACAAAAGTATAAACAAAACATGGTGACCACTCTTGAGAGATTTGCAGTTTAAGTAGGATAGTTCAATTCATTAAACATTTACTGAACTCTGTGCTGTGTCTTAGGGGTACAAAGCCTTCATGAGAGCTTATTATTTTGTAGGGAAGCCATGTAAACAATTACTCAACTGTGTGATAAGTACAGTAATAGAAGTATGGGCAGGAGCAAGATTCACTCAACATATTTATAGAGTATCTGCTATGTGTCAGACATTCTTCTACTCTACATAGTGGGTTTATAGTGCAGAATCAAACTGGTACAGTCCTTGTCCTTGTGGAGCTTGTGGTCTAGTAGGGTAGACGGATATTAAACAAGTAAATAAATATGTATTGTCAATTTGTGATAAATGACATAAGTAAGAACAAAGTGCTATGGGACGATTTAGGGACAGAGGTAGACTTTTTAACTAACAGAATCAGGAAGAGGGATATTTATATGCTGAGGTCTTGAAACTAAGTGTGGGTCTGCTGCTCACGTAAAAGGATCAGGAAAGACCTTGGCTAATTAAGCTGAAAGGCCAGAATAACAGGAGAGTGGTGAACTAGGGAAGAGGGTGTGATGAGATTGAAGACAGGAGTCAGTATCATGGAGGACCTTCCAAGCCTTAGTAGAGATTTTAGATGGAATTCTTAATACTGAGGGAAACTAGTGAAGGATTTTACCCATTTAAAAGATGACTCTAGAGTGTTCTTTCTGGAGAAAGATTAGAAAAGAGGCAAGAGCAGGAATGCTGAGACTACCTTAGAAAGTTCTTGCTGTGGTTTGGGGTGAGATGATTATGGGTTGGCCTTCAGTGGCACCAATGGAGGTAAAGAAAAGTGGGCACAACTGATATCCATTTTAGAGAAAGAATGAACAGAATTTGGAAATGTGGTTGGGAAAATGGAAGAGGCTTTAAAGGATGACATCCTGTTTCCTGGCTTGAGCAACCAAGTAGGTGGATGTGCCATTTACTGAGATGGGAAGGACTGGAGGAAGATCATATTTGCTGAGGGAGATCAAGAGTTCAGGTCAGGTTTTACGGAGGAGGTTATCCTTAAAGTGGATCAGACATAACACATTGTCATAGAAAGATAGATACCAGATCAAGATGAGTAATAGAGATAGAAAATGCTCTAAAAGTTGAGCGGAAGGACAGATCAGTAGTTACTAGGAAGGGTAGAGAAGGTTTCTTGGAAAACATGGGACATGGAATTGCCTGTGATAATTGGGTGGTACTTGGATTAGTGCAGGAAAAATATTGTAAGTAGAGAAACCATATGAACAGAAACATTGAGACATATATGTCATGTGAGTTAAGTCGTAAGAACACCTTAAGTAGAAAACAGGAAGTTGAATCAGGAAATGGAGAGGAGATAATAGTTAGACAGGGGCCAGATTTATTATAGAAGGGTGCCCAAAGGCATGACAGCCAATTGGTAATGAGTAGAAATTTGCATGTTAGGATGGTTAATCTGGTATTTATGTGTTGAATGAATTGAAATCCAGAAGGTTGTTTTGGTTTTGATTTTGTTTTTTGAAGATTCCTGTTGGTGCCAGCATAGAAATTAAAGGCTTGGATTAGACTTGTAAATCCAGTGGGAATGGAAAGAAAAAAACAAACAAGATTCAAATGACTTAATAGGGACAGGGGAGAAAGAATCAAAGTTAACTTCCAAGAATTTAAACTTTGGTAATTGGGAAGATGATTTTTGGCAGAAGTGAAAAAATTGGGAATGGGACTGATTGTATGAGAGTGTACCATTTGCTTTTTTTTTTCTTCATGAGTCTTGCCCCTTACTATGTCCCACAACTTTTTCCCCCTTGTAAAGTCTCTTTAAAACAAGTCTGGTGGGAGAAAATAGGTTCTAGGGGAAAGGCACTTTGCACTTTGAGAACCTGTTGAAATTGAGATGACAGTTATAATAACTGCTTAAGTAATTCCAGATGACACTCTGAAACCTGATGAATACTGTTGCCCCAGTCAAAACTTTTGGCTTTAAGTCAATGCATTCTTCCTTTGACGTCCTAACCTTTTGAGAATCTAGAACCTACTAGGCTTTATTTACTGACCACCTGGGTGACTGTTCTTAAAATTTGAGTCATGTTCTCACTGTTTGGCTGTTGTGTTTTATTAGCGGAAAATGCTTGGAGGGTGGGGGCTTTCTCCTATAAAGAGCTGAAGAGTTGGCTACCTTCAATTTCTTTATCTTAGCATTTTTTTGGTACCTCCCACAGGGATCCATATGGCTTTGGAGACAGTCGAGATACAAGGCGTGATCGATCCCCAATTCGAGGAAGTCCAAGGAGAGAGCCCAGGGATGGCAGAAATGGCCGGGATTCCCGGGATAGCAGAGACATTCGAGATCCCCGAGACTTGCGGGACCACAGAGAGAGCAGAGACATTCGGGATCACAGAGACAGCAGAAGTATGCGTGATGCTCGGGACATGAGGGATTTTAGAGACTTCCGTGATCTAAGAGACTCTAGGGATTTTAGAGATCATCGGGACCCTGTTTACGACAGATATAGAGACATGAGAGACTCCCGAGATCCTATGTACAGGTACTTACACAGCCATTCTCTTTCTTTTTTGCAACAGTCATTTTTATGTCTGTTCTGCTGAACTAATTGAAAACTCTGTAAAGGCAGTGACTTTATCAGCCTTGTATTTCCAATGTCTGTCAAGTGGTAGATGTGCTGCTCGGTAAATTTTGCTGAATGTGTGAATAGTTGATGAATTATACTTAGTGAATGAATCTGGGTCTCTCCCTGTGGCCTATGAAAGTCAACATTGTGCAAATGGAAAAAGATGGAGTACAAATTGTGTTGGCAGTGCAAAAGCAGAGAGAGATACACAAATAAACAATAAATACATGAAAAGATGCTTGACAACATTAGTTGGTAGGGAATGCAAATGAAAGCCACAATGAGATAACATTTCACACTTACTAGGATGTCTATAAAAAATTTTTAGAAAACACAGAAAATAACTAGTGTTGGCAAGGTGTGGAGAAATTGGAACCCTCTTGTATTGCTGGTGGGAATGTAAAATGGTATAGCCACTGTGGAAAACAGTTTGGCGTTCCTCAAAAAGCTAAACATAGAATTACCATAAAATCCATCAGTCCACTCCTGAGTATATATTCAGGAGAATTGAAAAGGCATACTAGGATAGTTGTACATGAATGTGCATAGTAGAACTATTCACCATAGCCCAAAATGTGGAAACAATTCAAACGTCCATCAGCAGATGAATTAATTTTTTTAAATGTGTTATATCAAGGGTTCAGATCTCCATACCAGCCACCAAAAAAATAAAATAAAATGTGGTATATTTATACAATGGAATATTATTCTGCCGTAAAATGGAATGAAGTTCTGATATATGTTACAAGATGGATGAACCTTGAAAACATTATGCTAAGTGAAATAAGTCAGACAGAAAAGACAAATATCATATGATTCCACTTATGTGAAATAGTATGCAAATTCATAGAGACAGAAAGTCAATTAGAGGTTACCAAGAGCTGGAGAGAGGGAAATAGGAAGTTATTGCTTCATAAATACAGAGTTTCTGTTTGAGGTGATGAAAAATTTTGGAAATCAATGATGATGATGGTTATACAACATTGTGAATGTAATGCCGCTGAATTGTACACATAAAAATAGTTAAAATGACAAATTATTATATATATTTTTTACTACAATTTTTAAAAAGCACGGGGAAGGGAAATTGGAGGACAGGACAGAATGATTCCTCAAAACCTAATATCAATAATTACTACCAGTTATTTTACATTTACTATGCTGAGTGCTTTCTGTATATCATCTCTGTTCATCCCCCTTTCATTTTGTGAGACAGGTTAACTCAGTCATAGCCACGGAGCTGATAAACAGTCCCAGATACAGACCTTATTTGTCTAATCCCAAAGTCCTACGCTTTACTATGCTTACATCCTCAGAGGGGAGTGGGTCTTGAAGAATTCTCTATATCTGATGTTGGCAGGACAAGACAGAGTTTTTAACTTGGTGAAAATTTACTTAACTTTTCAGAAGAGAAGGTTCTTATGACCGATACCTGCGAATGGATGACTATTACAGGAGAAAGGATGACTCTTACTTTGACCGTTACAGAGATAGCTTTGATGGACGAGGTCCTCCCGGCCCAGAAAGTCAGTCTCGTGCAAAAGGTACAGTAGCAGAAACAGTCTATTCCTATTACGAGTAGAATACTTCATAAAAGAAAGAGGAAACAAATAACCAGTACGTCAACTGAAAAGGGACTAATGACTTGGCTAGACACTTCATTAAAATAAGAAAACAAACCTATGAATGTGTAGAGGACATTCTGCTTAAAAATAATTTTTAAAATGCAAATTTGAGAGGCTGGCCGGTTAGAGCGCAGTGTTATAACACCAAAATCAACGGTTCATATCCCTGTACTGGCCAGCCACCCAAAAAATAAAATAAAATGCAAATTGGTACCATCATCTGGTTTAGTCATTCAACAAGAAATAAATATGAAATTCCAGAGATAAGAAATGAACAAAAGATTGGAGATGAAGATGTAAAGTGCATGCTTTTTGCCCATTGACCAGATAACTATGGCTACCTGCGGTATATGTGTAGCATGGGTTTTTTGTTTGTTTATTTGTTTTTAATTTTTACCTAACAGTATCTCTTTTTTAGGTAAAGAAAAGCATATTTTTTAAAAGCCTGGTCTTTCTCAATACATTTTTAAAGATTTTTAAATTGTTTCATACCTGGCCAAGTTGAGGTGTTTAAGAACCTCATTTTTTTTTTTTTTTTTTTTTTTTTTGTCTTTTTCTTGACCGGCGCTCAGCCAGTGAGTGCACCGGCCATTCCTATATAGGATCCGAACCCTCAGCGGGAGCGTCGCTGCGCTCCCAGTGCCGTACTCTCCCAAGTGCGCCACGGGCTCGGCCCCTCATTTTTAATTTGTTACAAAACTTTATTACTTTATTTTTTTCCCCCAAAAAAAATCTGCAAAAATGCAAACTAGAATAATCAAGAAATACCATTTTCAAGTTGGCTGAAATTAAAAAGAATGACAATATCCAATGTTGACCAAGGTGTGGAGAAACAGGCACTAAATGATACACCTCTGTGGAAATATAAATTATTAACAGCCTTTCTAGAAGGCAGTTTGACAGTGTATATCAGATGAAGCATTAAAATAGTCATGTCCTTTAATCCAACCGTTCCATTTTGATGAATTTATAATAGTAAAAAATAATAATACTGGTTATTTTGGGGAGGTAGACTAGAGGATTAATTCAAAGAGTATTTGTGTGTTATGACCTTTGCCTACAAGTAGTTCAGGATTCAAAATAAAGTCTGTAACTTGTTTTTACAGAAAGGCACGGTCGGGCTGGCCAGTTAGCTCAGATGGTTAGAGCGCATTCTTGTAATCCTTGTAACACCAAGGTCATGGGTTCAGATCCATGAACCAGTCAGCTGCCGAAAAGAAAGGCACAGCCCTTACTTCAGTTTCCCCTGGTGGTATCTTGCAGAGCGTTTGAAACGTGAGGAACGGCGTAGAGAAGAGCTGTATCGTCAATATTTTGAGGAAATCCAGAGACGCTTTGATGCTGAGAGGCCTGTCGATTGTTCTGTGATTGTAGTCAACAAGCAGACTAAGTAAGAACCCTTTGAATATTTCTTCCCAGTAAGGAAAAGGGTCAGAAGAGAAAATCAGGCCCAGCTCTACACACTGAAGTTGGGCTGTGTATTCTGGTATTTGCTATGCTTTGTTAGCCAGAGTTCTTTCATTTGTAGGCAACAGAAAACCCAATTCAAACTGGCTTAAGCCCAGAAGGGATATTTTTAGTTTGCTTAACTGGGAAGTTCAGGCTTGGCCACGTTCAGGGTCAAACCGTGTCATCATGTCTCTGTGTTGGTCATTCAGCACTGCTTTCCTTAGTGTTGCCTTCATTCTCAGACTGGTTTTCTACTTGGAAAGGCAGAGTGGCACTGGCCCCAGACATGTGTCTTCTTAGCTTAGAAAACGCAGTGGAAAGAGAGCTTCTCTTTCCCAGTGCTTCTACCTGAAGTCCTGGGATTGTTTCTCATTGGACTGACCTGGCTTACTTTCCCATCCCTGAACTTATCACTTTGACCAGGGGTGGGAATGCTCTGATTGGCCAGGACTACATCATATGCCCATCACTAGAGCTAGAGGTGGGATTAGCCTTGTGGAACCACGCGGACTGAGAGTGGGAGAGGGAGTAGATGGTGATCAAGCAAAGCAATAGATGCCCTCTTCATAGGACAACCCAAATCCCCAATACTTTGGGAGGCACATGTCCCTGCATTTGTCAGCCAAGAACCAAGCCTTCTTTGTGAAGTGCCATGGCCTTGCAGAACTGTTAGATAACCATATTAGCCAAGCCGGAGTTCACAGCACCATTTTACTCCACCTCTGTTTTACATTCTCTCCTTGAAGAGGTATAGCAGAGAAGCAGAAGAGAGTGTAGCAGCTTACAAGCTTGTCAGTAGCTATGTTCCTTTCCCCAGGTGGTTATTAAACAACTTCATGTATTTTCTAGCAATTTGGGGTTAAAGAGCTAATTTCAAGGCAGTGACTAGGAAAATAGGTGTTGAGACACCAGGCAGCAGGCAGAATTCACAGGCTTTGGGCTGTCTTGTCCAGAGATAGACAAGACATGTGCCTTAACTGTAGAGAGCTTTTTGTGAACACATGATAATAGCTATCATTTTCTGAGCACCTACTTTGTACTACTCCACGCTTGGGGCTTCACATAAATTATTTTTAGTCCTCACAGTAATCATATTACATGTGTATTCGTTCAGTTTTTTTGTATGTATGGCATATGCTAGCGACTGGGGGTATTAATAAGCAAACACACACACAACTCTTTCCTCTTGCAGAGCTTATACCTTAGTTGGGCAGATGACAAAAGTAAAATGTATAGGTGATAAGTCCTGTGAGAAGAGAATATCAGATCTAATTTAGATTGGAGGGAAGGTCAAGGAAATGACATATGAACTGGTAAAGAAACTGAGATTTGTAAGAGGTAAAGGGACTTTTGCTTAAAGCTTCACAACTTTGCAAATAAATGTTAGGGCCGGACCCAAACCCATCTTTCTAGCATTAAAAGCCCATGCTTTTCCCACTGTGTTATGCAGCCTTCCCAAAAATAAGTGCCACAAGTTTTAGACTGCAGGATGGTGTTAAAGAAGGGCCATTGGGCTAGAGAATTAAGAGAAGGACCTGGATATCACACACTGTGCTGCCTGCAACTTTTAGTGTGACCTCCAGCAAGTACAACTGTTCTGGACTGATGTAAAGAAAGGGAATTGGTCTAGGTCCTTGTAGCCCGAAGAGGGAGCTGGGAGTGGTGTAGGATTTGAGTTCTCCATAGCAGCACACACAGCTAGCTGAGGCACAAGCGTGTACATTTGGAGTTGGTCGGGGAGTGCTCACCTGGATCCTGTTTATTTTTTACAGAGATTATGCTGAATCTGTGGGGCGGAAGGTGCGAGACCTGGGCATGGTAGTGGACTTGATTTTCCTCAACACAGAGGTGTCGCTATCACAAGCCTTGGAGGATGTTAGCAGAGGAGGATCTCCTTTTGCTATTGTCATCACCCAGCAACACCAGATTCACCGCTCCTGTACAGTCAACATTATGTTTGGAACCCCACAAGGTATGGAGGCCCAAGTGGGTCAAAATCCCACAAGTAATCACTAGTCCATTAATTTGTTTATGCCTTACTCATAAGAAGTAGGATTTGGGCAAATGATTCATGTTTCTTGGCTCAAATATGGTAGCGCCCTTCTCTAAGTACACTGGAGGAGACTTGCAAAGTCATATCTATTTGTCTGATATTCTCTCGGTATGCACCGTTCTGGGCCTGTTATCCATAACACTATACTTGGCCATTAGGTATATACCTTGGAGTGTTGGCAAATGTTTAACAACCATTTCTGCAGTAAGGAGAGAGTGATTTGTAAATTTGCTGATTTCCATTGTGTCAATATTCCTACCATGTCCCATTTCAAGCCACCAACGTGAAGTCACGGAAGGTAGGGTTAGAAAGAAATGCACACTAGTTCTCACCAGAGAGATCTGACTCCAGCACACTGCTAGTGCATACTACACTGAATGTGATAGTGTAGCATATCACCCACCTTCCTAATGGGGGACAGAGAATATAACAGGCTGTTGGGATATTCTTTGTAAGAGCACTGGAGAAGTGAGCAGACTATGAGAACAGGTAAGAGGCCCTGACCCTTTCGAGGCCCAGGGTAGATTCCTTCAAGTCCTTCCTGAAGTAGCTTTTAGTACTTTGAGCCCAGAGTGTTGAGACTCAGCCAAATGATGCCCTGCTCATTGCCCTTACAGCACAGACTTTTCCTTTTCACACCGTACACAGGATCTCTTTGCATGACTGGTTACATCTAAAATCATAGAATATATAAAAATCACTAGTGGGTCATTTGTCTTTCTGAGGAATAGTCCTCACAGTGTGTAAGGACAATTATATAAGGTTCTGAGAAGTCTTCTCAACACTCTGTAAAACGTGTTGCCCACGGGTAAGGAAAGGAGGTTAGTTAGGGTCACAATTTGATCTTAATCCATGACTTTTGAACTGATGAATTCAAAAACAGTAGGCCAGCTCTGTCCTGAGGAGCACAGTGGAGAGCCAAGCTTTACAGAGGGGCTTTTTCACCTCCTGCTGCTGGCCTAGAGACTGTTGGGTCTGCCTCCTGTGGTTATTCCCCACATGGTCTGTTGGAATCTCTGGGAGGCTGTCATGTTTCTTTGGTTTTTACCAGAAGTCTGTGATCTAGGAATTCCTCCCAAAGAACCAGCTCTGTACAAAGGTGCAGGTTCCCCACCAAAGTTATCTATTTACCTCTCTTCCTGACCTTCATCTTCTTTCCCACCCTACCCCACTCCCAATCTCAAGGCTTTTTGTCACCAAAATGGTTTCCTTGCTGGTTTGAGGTTGGGAAAGGTTTGGTGGAGTGCAGCAGGTGGGCATTCAAATTTGTCATGGGAGAAAATAACTCATGTCATTTTCTCCTGCAGAGCATCGCAACATGCCCCAGGCAGATGCCATGGTTCTGGTGGCGAGAAATTATGAGCGCTACAAGAACGAGTGCCGGGAGAAGGAACGTGAGGAGATTGCCAGACAGGCAGCCAAGATGGCCGATGAAGCCATCCTACAGGAGAGAGAGCGAGGAGGCCCTGAGGAGGGGGCACGTGGGGGGCACCCTCCTGCCATCCAGAGCCTCATCGACCTGTTGGCAGACAACAGGTACCTCACTGCCGAAGAGACTGACAAGATTATCAACTACCTGCGAGAGCGGAAGGAGCGGCTTATGAGGAGCAGCACCGACTCTCTGCCTGGTGAGCTACGTGGCAGGGCCGAGGTGAAGTTCTGACTCTGCATTTCTTTAATCCCCAGGCTCTGTTGGGAGGGTGACAGGCCCAGGGCTCTTTGGGGTGGGTAAGGGAAATGAGCCCATCCCTTGAGTTCTCCTGTGGGCCATCCATGTTGATATAATGGTAACGATAACTTAAGATTTGGGCACTGACCTCTGATCCCTGTAGTTAATGTGATGGGTGGGCTAGTATTGCCAGCTCCCTGGGAACCAAGATGGATGCCTACCCCCACTCTGTTTTTAAGCAGTTCTCTGGGGGAACTAGGCTGTTTTCACAGCCTATATCATGAAGTGGCCCCTTTGGGAAATTGATGTTATTGTCTGTATACCATGTGATTGATGTGACTCAGTGATTGTTGTTCTTCCCTTGGCTCTTAGGCCTCCTGCCCTTGGGGGGTACTTTGAACCAGATACCTCCCTCTTCTGTCTTCCAGGCCCGATTTCCCGCCAACCACTCGGGGCGACCTCGGGTGCCTCGCTGAAGACACAGCCAAGCTCTCAACCACTCCAGAGTGGCCAAGTGCTCCCCTCTGCTACACCCACTCCAGCTGCACCCCCCACCTCCCAGCAAGAGCTTCAGGCCAAAATCCTCAGCCTCTTCAATAGTGGCACGGTTGCGGCCAATAGCAGCTCTGCATCCCCTTCAGTTGCTGCCGGAAGCACCCAGAACCAGAGTTTTTCTACAGCAGCGAACAGCCAGCCTCAGCAAAGATCACAGGCCTCTGGCAGTCAGCCTCCAAACATTCTGGGACAGGCAGGATCTGCTCGGAACATGGGCCCCAGGCCTGGGGCTCCTTCCCAAGGCCTCTTTGGCCAGCCTTCCAGTCGCCTGGCACCTGCTAGCAACATAGCTAGCCAGAGGCCTGTGTCTTCCACAGGTATCAACTTTGACAATCCAAGTGTACAGAAGGCTCTGGACACTCTGATCCAGAGTGGCCCTGCTCTCTCCCACCTGGTTAGCCAGACCACAGCACAGGTGGGACGGCCTCAGGCCCCCATGGGATCTTATCAGAGGCATTACTGAGGCTAAGTTGTTCATCTGCTCCCAGTCCCCTCATTCCCTGGCCTCCTCCCATTTATTGCGTTCTAAATAGAATTGTTTGGAGGATGTTCTTTGTGCTTTCCAGGTCTACGTCAAATGTCATAAGTTTCTACCACCTGCTCTCTCTTCTGCCCAAGGCTGTGTTGATTATTCCTTACAGAGTCAGAGTTTATATTGCATTTGAAGGTGTACCTTTTCTGTTTTCGTTTTTTGGTTCTTTTGTAGAAAATAAATATCTCTGGGGTCACTTGGGCTGTATAGGTATCTGGGCTCAGTTTATATTTGATGGAGTTTCTCTGGTCCCTCTGTCTGCTGGATTTGGGGGAGGAAAGGAAGAAGCCAATCCCCAGCTGGCTGTGTTTGGAATGATATTTGTCATGTCAGTGGACACCACCTTCTTTCGTTTTGAGCCTACCAAGGCTTCCAGCATCACACACGTCAACCAGAGCTCGATCTCCTGCCTACAGTTCTTGCCTTGGGTTGCAGACGAGCAGACTGGACTTGGCAGGCACAATGTCGTCATGCCCCCATCCTGTGTATATGGGGGATCTGCTTAAGGATTCAGAAATCGGCGTCTCTGGATTGTTGAAGAATGGCCGTGGCAGCCACAGAAGAAGGAACTTTTCTGTCTGAGCCAGGATGGTTTTTCTTTTTTTCTTTTTTGTTGTCATTTCATTAGAGGATCTCCAATGGACTGAACAGCTCCAGTCAGCAGCAGTTTAACACAAACTGTGAATCTGGGCACCCCCATTCTTCCCCCTTACCATTTCTGTCATCATCACCCTCTCCAGTGGCAGTTCCACAGAATTGGTTCTGAGACACTGGCCGCGAACACCCATTTATTCAGTGATTTGTTTTGAGCTCTTGGCTCAGAAACCCGGGCTCTTGTTTTCATCTAGACTCTTTTTATGTTTTCTGAGCAGTGGGAGGTAGGGACCATTTTGATGTCAGACTTTCGGTAGCTGGACATGTTCTTGAGACAGATGGCTATTTGTAACTTTTAAGCCAGAGTAAAATTGTTAGAGAACGGCCTTCTGAGCTGTCGCTCTAGATGGAGCCACAGGAAGCTGCCCTTTCTTTAGAGATTGTGCTCATTAGAGCCCTGTGGATCACAGTCTCAAGGGCCTCTGGCAGGAGCCAGGGAGAGCAGTGACCTCAGCTGAGTCCCCTGCCCATGGCTGAGCAAACAACGGTTGCAAAACTCAAGGTCCCCAAATGGGAGCATTATATGTTCTGGCCTGTTTGTGTTATATAGTGGGTTTTTTGGGGTGTTTTTTTTTTTTTTTTTTTCGGTTTTTTTTGTTTGTTTTTCCTCTTTGGAACTCTTGTGTTGTTAATAATGATTACTTTTTAATTAAAATAAAAAAGTAAAGGCTTTGTTCATCTTTCTTGGGTGTGAATATCTACAGCACCTCTTTGTGGGATCCCAAGGTGAGGGTCCCTGACTTAAGGACTCAGGTATGCCCCCCTTGTCCTCCACCTTTGGTCAGGCCTCAAAGCTTCTTTTAGCCCTACCTTCTCTTCATATGCAGCTCACCTAGTTAGACACTCTAATAACAATTCAGAGCAAAAGCCTGCTGGCTAATTGCAGTGCTGTGTGCAACATCCTGCTTCAGGTAGACGTTCAATGTGTCCACAGGTTTGACCTCTGATTGTAGGAAAGGAAGACAGGACTGGGGAGGCCGTTTCTGCCTGACAGCCAGGGGTGGAGGGAAGGCACACTCCTGTTTAAATTTTGTCTCAGTTGCTACCTTCTCTACTACCTAATGTGCAGGGAGTTGGCAGAATCCATGGACACAGAACCTGAATGAGCCTCAAAGAGCATTTAATGAACTGTTGGGTGTGGCGAACTGAGTGGCACAAAGCCTCCAGTGGGTTAGGGACCAAAGTGCCAACAGCACTGAGCCTCACCCAGTAAGTGTCCACTGCCTCCTAGGGGATGCCAGTGCAGCCTGACACCTAATAAGTGCCTGCCTGTCTCTTAGGAGAGGATATTAGTGCAGTGATATCCAGGATGGCTCCAGAGCTGGCAGTACACACAGGAGACAGCCACACCTGGAGCATCAGCCCATCTTTCTGTCAGTGAAGATCAGTATTTCTGATTCAGTGTGGGGTCCTCCTGAGGGGCCCCCTGGAGTGTTCAGACAGCATACTTCAGGTCATGAAGGGTATAATAAAATTATTTTTATTGCATTTTGTGCAGATGTGAGTCTAAAAAATTAATACAGTAAAAGCCATAAAGCATTAAATGGGAGCATTCAACAATAAAGGAAAGAACCAACCCTCTCCTTTTCATATTGGCACAAAGAACACAAGATCAATACTGAGGCAGAATGCGGAATACTGAAACAGTGAAAATTAAAGGCAGGCCTAGTAATAATAATAATAATAGTAATAAATACTCTTGATTTGGTTTGCAACCGCTCCTATTTACAAGGTTTTCAACTTCATTGCATTGCCTTGCACATAGATCGTCTAAAACAAAAGCAACACTAGTTATCACTACAAGGCTATTGAAATATTGCACTCAGAATAAAAGTCACTTGAATGGACATGAAACATCTACCTACAGTGATTATAAAGAATTTGATGAATGACATAACATTCATAACAAATATTGCACACATAGCACAGAAAACTTGGGGTTTTGTTGTGGGATATTTTTCATCAACAGAAACTTTGTTCTTGCCAACCAGACAGTCTCGGCCCAGATAGTGCAACTTTGGTTCCCTAATTGGTGTTGATACAGCCCCAGAATGCTAAGGTCCCCTGAAGGTGGGACCCAGCTGAGGAGGGAGGTCTTTTGAAGGATGCAGGTGGCTGGAGTCTTAAGCCTCCAACTTTCTGATTGGTACCTGGAAGAACCTATCTAGTCCCCTGATCAAATCTCAGAGGGGCTTTGGCCTAACCGGCAGGGCAGACCTCCAAACCAACCTACCTCCAGCTACAGCTGACCCTGTCTAGATGGCACCAGCTCCAGCTCTCTGCCTTGGGCTCAAAGGAAAGGAGGTGGTGAGGTCAGGAGTACCCAGTGGTTCCAACCCTGGGAGATGGGCAGGATGTCTAACTAAGTGCGCAGGTCGGGGCCCCGGGGCTGAAGGTACTGTACCTAGTCCCAGAGGGCGCTGGAACGAGCATGCAGTGCCTGTCCCCCTTAGTAACGTGCCCTGGGGGAGGGGAACCCAGCCAACGCCTTCTCTAAGGACAGAGGACGCCTCCGGCCAGGCTGATGGGGCGGAAGCGCCAAGGACTGGAGTTGGGGAAGCCAAAGGCCTTGGGTCCTAGTTAGACGAGGGTGCAGAGAGGCTAAGAACAAAGCGCGTGGGGACGCCAGCCCTCCCCTAGGCCCAAGTACCTGGGAGACCGAGCTAGAGGCCGCTGCTAGGCAGCGAAGCCGGGCGCCAGAACACGGAGAAGGCAGGGTCCCCGAGGCCTGAGCTGCCGCATGACGACAGGGCAGGGAACATCAGGGGCGGTGCTGGGGTCTCCCAGTGGGTCCAGCCCCGAAGCCAGAATCGCTCCCTCCCTCCCTCACCTGTCCCAGATAGGGGAGGTGCGCCCCCCAGCTCCACGATTTCAGTCTTTGGCGAGGAGCCATGGGGTAGGGGGAGCAGGCGACAAGCCGACTGAGGAGAGACGCCTGCTCCCCAGCGAAGGCACCGGGGCGGGGCTTCCTCGGTGGGGCGCGGGCCTCTCTTGGTGTGTCCCCCTTGAGCAGCGCCCCTCCTCTATCCTGGCCCCGACTTGCATAAGAGCCGATGAGAAGAGGTTGCGCGCGGGTCACTGCAGCCGCAGTGGAAGCTCACATCCTCTGGGAGGAAAATCCAAAAAAAGTTGGACACGTATCTACCTCTCCGGAAAGAACTGGAGAATAGGGTGGAAAGCCAAGGGCGCGCGGAAAGGGCGAGGAGGCGTGAGTGGGGCGGCGGTGTCGAGGGACCAGGGCCACGACCCCCGCCTGGGCCTAAAGTACTTTGGCTCTCAAACTCTCGGACTTCAAGGAAAACCCAGCTTTCCGAGGCCGCCGGCCCACCCCGGGCGCCCCCAGCGGAAGAGCTCCACAGTGGCGAGAAGTCCGCTGCGCTTCTAGTTACATAAATATGGGGACTTAAAAAATACACGCGATGTCTCCTGTACACTATGTATATAGGCTCGGCCGGCCAGCGCCCCGCGGCTCGGCGAGAAGGGCGGCGGAGTCGGCGAGCGCAGCCTTCCCTCCCCGCGCGCCTCCGGGCGGCCGGGAGGCGAGCAGCAGCGCCGGAGCAGCGCCGAGCGAGAACAGCGGCGGGCGCGGGAACGGGGTGGGGCGCGCAGACTGCCTGGGGGCCCTCAAGGCCCTAGCTCCTCTCCTTTCCACCTTTATTGCAGCGTCTCCTCCGGCGGGGCGAGGCCGGGCTTAGAAAAAGGGCAGCGCAGACCGATGGACCAACGCGGGGCGCTCGGGGCTCTGGTCTCCGCGCGGGGGACGCCCTCTCCGTCAGCCCCGACGGGTGTGGCCTCCGGGCCTCAGGCAGCGGGAAAAGGGTCCAGGGCACGGGCACAGGGTCTGTATGTAAACGGTAACAGCGGCGGGGGGCGCGGCGAGGGCTCTGGGGCCGCGGGCCGGGCGCGCTCGGGCCCGGGTGGCAGGTCCTGGCTCTCAGGAGTAGATGGTGATGACCTCGCGGCCGCCGCCGCGGACCAGCATCACCCGGTCCAGGTGCTCTGTGAGGACCTCGAGGAACTCCATGTCTGAGCCGGTCAAGGAGAAAGAGCGGATCCCCGTCCCTCCCGGCGGAATTGGAGCCTCACTCGGCTGCCAGGGACGCTTGCGCCCGCGTCTCTGTCCGAGGTTCTGATCCTGAAGCAGGACCGCCTCGGCTCTTCCATCCCAGGTCTAGGACCCAGGCTCCCTTACATCCACCTCCCTCGTCCCCCCAATTTTAAGTCCAGGATACAGTTTTCGTCGCCGTTGCGGTTGCGGGGAGGCCCCGGCATGTTGAGCAAAACAAGCTTGGCATCCCGGGATTTCTTCACAATGACCTCGTTCAGCCTCACTGCCGTGTGCATGCGCCGCACGTTGGACTGATTCCTAGGAGAGGAAGGAGGGGAGGAGAGCACGTGAGCTTGGGGGAGCGATGGGTTGTATCCAGTCGCCCTCCCAGCCCGAACTGGGCTGCTGGGGCCTGGTCCTTGCAAGCCAGTGACCACCAGTCCCAGACCTCTCCAAGCTGGGCTATTCAGAGACCCCAAAGGTCAGAGGCACCAGTTAGGGGTTCATGATAGAATGAGGAGAGTGGGAACCCTGGCCAACCTAGGAGAGAATGAAAAAATGCTGAAGCACTTACAAGTTCTCCCACTCCCTTCAGGAAACACAAGAGAAGCAAAGAGAGAAAGAAAAAGAGAGGGGTCAGAAAAAGAGGAAGAAGCTGTGGGCTTGAGCCACCGTCATCTGCCCTGAGTGAATACTGGTCCTCCTCTCCCAGCCCCCGCACCTTTCACCTTTCTACTGCCTGCACCTGGGAGTTCTGACTCTTAGCAATCAGGCCTAACCCTCTAAGTCTTCAGATGGGGAAGCCAAGGCAATGTCTGGGCTGGGTATTCAGACTGCCAAGCCAGAACCCCTTGTGCTCATTTGCTCTGCCATGGGGAGCAAGACCCTTTAGAGTCACCCCAGCCCCCAACCCCTAGCCCCCAGCTTTTATCTTTCAGGCCCGTACGGCTTCATGCTGAAGAAGTCCTTGATGCCCTCAGAGGAGACAGGACTGGGACCCTTATTCTTCTCTGCCACCGACTTGTCTTTGGTCCAGGTGAGATGCACCTTCTCGGGGTCTGTCTCCCCCTCCCCCTCAGGCTCTTCCCCTGGGGATGGCGAGCTGCTGGGACAGCTGGGAGCACTCTGGTCATGGATCAGCTGCACCTGAGGGATGAATGGAGAGACAGCAGGTGACTCCTTTGGAGGCCAAAGGTTCTGCTCCCACTGGCTGGGGCCAAACCACCCCAGCTGCACACCTCCTCTTCTGGCTTCTCCTCACTGTCACCAGCTGTCTCTTCAGGGACATTGAGGCGGAGCCGAGTGTTGGCTGGATTCTTTCTCCGGATTGAGCCTCGGGACTCATCTGTGATACTCTGGATCTAGGGAGTGACACAGGTTGGTGCCAGCTCTGCTGGGAGTCACCACCCATGCCCTACAAAGAGCTACCACCAGAGCTAATGTTCATCAGGACGTGCACTTTCTGGAACTATACCAGTTGTTAAAATATTGCAATGCTTCAAGCTACTGCACCACTGACCTGGCCACTGTAGCTTCTCTTCAGAACCCCAAACCTCCCAACCATCCAGCAACCAAAAGGTTAACACCTGGCACAGCTAGGCTCTATTATCCCAGCACTACTGTACAATGTCAGTTCTGACTCTTTGGTGCACATGCCATTTCTTACCATTTTTCCTATCGCCCCTGGATAACACCCCCATCCTTGCAGGGTCCATCCTTTCCAGCTCAGAGGGTACCCATCACTCATTCCCTGAGGATCCACCAACCTCAATCTAAGAAATGTATTATCCACACCTGGGAGACTCACAACTCCTGGTCTGTCCCTCTCACCTATAAAATCTGCCACCCATTCTGCAGGCAACCCATCACCCACCTCCAGGAGTTCTTCTGTCCTTATTTCCCCAAGGATTCCCTTCCCTGTGGTGGGTCTTTCATCCATACTTCAGGGGACCAGTGGTCCCACATTACCCACACCTGGGAGATGTTACACCCATACGTTGTGGGAGGCTCATTGTTACCCCTGAGAACCCATCAATCACACCGAAGGAGATTTGCCCCTAACTACCACTCATCAGCGATATCCCCAAATATCCATCTGTTACCCAATCCCTGAGAATCTATTGCATGAACTCTTGTCCCCCACACTAGCAGCCCACACCCCTGAGGACTCATTATTCATGCACATTTAGCATCCACTATTTCCCTTCGGGCCCCAGAAGTCACACACAGAGAGAAGATCTGTCACCCATGCCAAGGGCACTCTGCCTCCTGGTTGGAAGGCTTGGCAGGTGCAGCTGCAGTGTGTACTCCCATTGCTGGAGAGCCCAGTGTCAAGAGGTGTGGTTAGGGATAATAAGGATGATGAGGGTAAAGGTGGCAGTGCCAACCTGGGCCATCCTAAACCTGAGCAGACTCAGAGTTGGCAACAGCTTGAGGCTCTCAGAGCCCAGCCAGGGCAATCTCACCTCCCGCTCCCTCTCATTCTTGGTTAAATGCATCTGTTTGAGGATCTGGGAGCGCTGCTCCATCACCAATGTCTTCTCATAGGTGTAAGCTGAGATGTCGCTCTCATGCTGTGGGCAGGCAAGGGAGGGGGTGGGATGAGAGGGGCAAGGGAGGAAAGCATAAGCTCTGAGCTCAGGTGCAAGGCCAAAGGAAGGGAGGCAGGCCCCCTTCCCTCTGCCAGCCTAGGGCTTCCCTATCCAATGACCTAATATGATCAAAGGTTGTGGAAGCAAGAATGGAGCAGAGAAGGCAATGTTTCTGGAAGGCAGGCAGCTCATTCCCTCCTCAGCCCAGCACAGACCAGGCACATGAATGGATAAACTAATGAATGACTAGATTAATTAATTATCTGGGTGAATGGAAAAGGGGAAGAAGTAAACTATGGAACAAAGGGATGAATGAATATATCCATGGATGAATGGAGGGGTGAGTGAGTGAATGAATACATGGATTGATTAATGAATACACAGAGGGATGGGGGATGGACAAATGAAGTGAGGGGATGAGTGGACAAAAGGTCAGATAGTGTAATCACCAGGGGCACAGACTCTAGAGCCAGCCTGCCTGGGTTTGAATCCTGGCTCTGCCACTTACTGTGTGTTGTTGGACAAATTACTTAAATTTTCTGTGCCTCAACTTCCTAAACTGTAAAATGGAACTGCTGATAATTGTATCTATCCCATTAGTTGTTGTGAGATTATATATATATATAAGATGCATGAACAGTGTCTGGCATGTAATGAGCACTATTAGACATGGCTAGTATAAAGAAGAGAGGACTAGATGGGTGAACCCTTGGGTGAATACATGAGAGGCTAAGAGGTGGATAAGGGGGAAGGGATGCAGTATCATAAACTGATGGGTGCTGGGGCCAAGAGGAAAGAGGTACAGGTGGGACTCTGGAACTTCAAGGGTGGCTCCTGGGGACTTACCATCTCCACCACCTCAACCTCTGCAGTGATACGTAAATGATACAGAAATGTGGTCAGGTCCTTCTTCATCTGGATGCTATTGTCGTCCATCTGGGCCACAGTGAAGATACGCATTTTGCACTTCCGCCAGACCTGCAAGGGGTGAAGGGGATCCAGAAAGGTCCAGCTTAGAAGCAGTGAGGAGATACAGAGGACCCTGCCCCCTCACACTTCTCACCCACTCCTCACATAAACATGCAGACCTGAAATCCTCTGTCTCAGGGGCTACTCCCTACAAAAATTCCCCTGCTCAGGTCTCAGGTTTCCCCACTAAAGTGTCCCTTTCTTGGGTTAGGCACTGCTCTCCTTTACAGCAATGCACCTGCAAGGGGAGACATGATCAGTTCCTAACATATCAGAATGAGGGAGGTTATCAGATCCCTTTCCCAGGAGCTCACAGGGAAGAAGGACATGGAGGCTGGCCCTGGCCAGAGCCTACAAGCCTTGCCCACAGGTGTGCACATATGCGTGCAAACGAACACATGCACAGACTCATGCACACACTCACCTTGTGGTGCCGCAGCAGGAAGGGCAGCAGCATGAGCATGCCCCCATCATGCACAATCCACCAGACGTCGATGCTGCCCTCTGAGAAGCGCTCGGGGTTCCCAGGAAACATGGAGACATTCTTGGTGACCAGCAGGGCCAGGTGGCCAGCTGTGGTTTCCCGGACCAGCTCTGGAGGAGGCCGAGGAAAGGGACAAAGGGGGAAACGGTGACTCTAGTCCTCCCAGCACCCAATGGTAGCAGCCACAGGGGCTCCCAGCACCCATTAGCCTACCCCATGCCACATGGCCTTGGCTGAGTAGTCAGAAAACCAGCATCTACCTGGGCCTCATCACTTATTTGCCATTTGGATCTGGAAAATCCCCTCAACCTCCCTGGGTCCGTTTCCCCACTAGTCAAATGGTAATATCACCACCTGTTCTTTCTGATGAATAAGAACCCACCATGCACAATCTCACTGAACCTTTCCAACACCTTGTAACCATGATCTACCTATAAAGGAGACAGATTAGCTTGGAGTTACCAGTGCAGCCTCTGGGCTGGTTCAAAGCCTGGCTTCCCAGCTGTGTGACCTGAAGCAAACTCATTAATCTCTCTGTGCCTCAGTTTCATACCAACAAAATGGGGACAACAATGCCTAGCCCGCATAGAGATCATTAAAGAAAGTGTCAACTTGTCTGGCACACAGAATGAACATTATAAATTTTAGTTATAATATAACTATTACCAACTGTTACTAAGGAATCTAATGTTCAGAGAGGGTGAGTCACTTGTGCATGATCACACAGCTAGAAAGGACCAAAGCCGAGATGTAGATCCCAGCCTCTGTGACTTCAAAGCTATAGCGTTTCACACTCCCCGGCACTGTCTCCCTCCCAGGGCCTGTGAGCCCTGCAGGAGCCAAGACTGTCTCATTCACAGCTGGGTGCTCAGTGCCTAGCACAGCAGCTGGTGCACAGCCAGCTTTGACTGCCATCCCGTGCATACACTGAATCCACACTAGTCATGCTGTTCTTGGAACCCCTCAGGCCCAAAGAAGCAGAACCCCACTCCCACCCTTCCACTGCCCCTGGGCCACCACAGCATTACCAATGAAGTTCCTCCATGTCTGGTGATCTTCCTTCTGCCGCCAGTTGCGGGGCCAGCCGACAAGCACAGTGTTGTGCTGCAGGCCCCCGAGGCCCCCAGACTGAATCAGGTGGGACACACCATCACGAAGGTTGGAGGAGATCACCACCTGGCAGAAGCCCTTTACCTTCTCTGCCTCCATCAGGCGCCGGATAGACTGAAAGGGCAGGGGGTTCAGACAAGGGCCAGCCTCAGGCCTCCCCGGCCCTGGTTGGGCCCCTTGCAGCCCCCACCTTCTGTCTCTCCCCTCGATCCATCCCAGTCTTCCTGAAGCTCGGCTCTGATCATGTCAGACTCTGGCACCAGCCTTATGCGTGGCTCCCATCATCTCTGGTCCCCACTCCCTGTTGATCAATCGAGGTTCTCCATGATCTGACCCCACACTTCCCACCACTCTGCTGCTGCTCATATGGTCCCCCTGGCTTTCCATCACCACCCTGACACACTCCTGTCCCAGTTGTACATTACATCCTGCCTGGCCCAGCTCAAATGTCGCCTTCTTCAGATACCACCTCCCCACCCACAACAGAATTAAACTGGGCTTCTCTGAATGGCCAATTTGTTTTAATTATTGTTGAAAGTAGCATAATGATAAGTATTTAATTTATGTATTTGTTTGTTTGTTTTGGCGGCTGGCTGGCAGGGGACTGAAATCCTTGACCTCGGTGTTATAACACTGTGCTCTAACCAACTGAGCCAACCAGTCAGCTGGGATCTGAACACTTGACCTTGGTGTTATCAGTGCCACCCTCTCCCAAGTGAGCAAACGGGCCAGCTGGATAAGCAACTTAAATGCACTTTTAATCTGCACTATGAGGAAAGTGTTCTTATTACTCCTATTTTGTAGATGAAGATATTGAGGCTTGGAGAAATTAAGACTTGCTTAGGGACCCACAGCTAATGTTATTGTGAGATTCAAGTCCAGGGAGTCTGACTCCAGCCCCCACACTCCTAACCACTACCCTGAGGTCAAATGGATAGAGTCCAATTCCTATTTCTACCTCTTCCTGGCTGTGTGACTTTAGGCACATCACCTAACCTCTCTGAGTCTCGGTTTTTCTTATCTGTCAAGTGGGGTGATGACAGCTACCTAATTTAGGAAGAGGGAGAATTACAAGTCATGATGTAAGGACTCAGTATACTGCCTGCCATATTGTAAACACCCAACACACCATATTACTCTGATGTTATTAACTCTAACAGCACTTATCAACATCAATGAATGTGAGAGCCTTCTGTGTGTGTTCTATCCACCCACCAGCCTGTGAGCACCTTGAGGGCTGGCACTTGGTCTTAAATATCTCCAACTCCCCCCATGCCCAGCCCAATGCCTTGTATGTGGCACATTCTCAGCCACTGTGTGTTGAATTGAATGGACTAGTCGAGGCCTCCAGTTCTGGGCCCTGACAGATTGGTGTTAACGGCCCAGTGAGGCAGAAACAGCAACTGTCACAAGCCATTAAGGGTGCCCCTCCCCTGCCTCACCTCGCCTCCCCCAGGGCCCCTTTTTCTCTCTCCACTCCTAGCCACAGCCCTGGGGGAGAAAGGCCTGAATCGCAGCCAGAACATACTTCCTCTACTACCCACCAGGTTACAAGCACCTCTTAATGTGCCCAATGCAGATGCTGGCCATCCCAGCCCACACTGGCTCTGTATGCCACTCTGAGCAGGTAACATGGAGCAGCCAGGGTCCCAGGTTCAAATCCTGACTATGCTTCCAGCTAGCTTTGTGACTTTCAGCAAGCTGCTTTCTCTCTCTGGGCCTCAGTTTCTTCCTGTGCCAAATGTGGATACTGACCCTGCTGACTCCACACAATGTAGGGACTGAAAAAGTCCAGTGATGTTAAACACTTTGAAAGATTTATACTTTGGCAAGAAAAAGTCTGGAGTAGGAGTCAAGTAGTTCTAATATGAATCTTGGTTTTCTGTCCTTAGACAAGTGGTCTGACTTCTCTAAGTCTCAATTTCTTTACCCATAAAATGGGCCCTTCTGGCTCTGATGGTTTGGGGTTCTGTAAATCAGATTCTAAGGTCCTCACTCCCTGGGCCCTTAGGCTCTTCTTCCAAGGAAGAGGACAGAAAAGTCTGAGCCTCCTTGGACTCCAAAGGTAGTAAGGAAGGAAAGAAAAAGAGGTAAAGACGGCTTCCCTGTGTGTCCTGGCCTTCCCCCACCCCACCAGGGCTTCTGCTCACCTCCTCTGCCCGCTGGGCCTGGGGATGGTTGTCCAGAAAGGTGCCCTCAAGGACAGAGCCCACAATGGTCAGGCCTTTCCCTGCCTTGAGCTGGGAGGTCAGCGAGAGCAGCTGGGGGTGCACCACATTCTGGTCTTGGTCCACACGTACCAGCACCAGCAGCTGTGGCCTAAGAGGGTACAGAGTCCCATGATCCATCTACCCCCTGCCCAACTATCCACCCACCATACATCCATCACCAGGTTACCTAATCCTCTACCCTCTGTAAAACCCTCACCTATACCCACATCTCCCATCCACCCATCTTAACATCCATCTATCCATTTCCTTGAATATCAGCCCATCCAACCATCTCCCCAAGTATCCATCCACTCACCCATGCATCCATTTCTCCCTCCACCTCACTCATCTATCTATCCATTCAACCCATCTATTTTGTCCTTCAGTCATCCACTGATAGCCATCTTGATCTACCTAGCATGGCTTATTCACTCAGTTATCCACACATCCACCTACCTCCCATCAACTCACACATCCATCTGCTCACCCAACTACCCTCACACACATGTGTGTACTTATTCATCCTTCCATCTATTTATCCACTCATTTCTTTATTCATGTAGCCATCTTATTCATTCAGCCTTCCATCAATTTAACAGCATTCTCTAAGCACCTATTTAGGGCTAGACTCTATGCTAAGCATTTGAGAATCCCCAGACAAATAATGAAAAGTCCCAGTCTCTGGAAGCCCTAGTTTAGGAGACATCGGCAAGGACAAGCCAGTGATGTCATAGTTCAGAGTTCCAGGCCTTACTCTTGGCAAAGTGAAACTTAGGGAGGTGGATGAGGGGGTCAGCATGTGGAGCAGTCAGTTACAAAGCACCCTGGGCTGACAGGCGGGAGGTGAAGATTCTGGCTCCAGTTCTGCCTTCCATGACCTCTGAGACCCTCTCTGACCCCTCATTTTCACGTGAATAAAATGGAGTAATTGTCATTAATATAGAGATTCCTGAGAGCCCCCATAACTCTCAAAGTGAATGAGTCCACCTCTCCCAGAGCAAATGCTACACAATATAATGTTTATCTCTCTGTGTGTGTGCCTTCTCCACAGAACTGTGAGCTCACTACAACCGCAGAGACTGGAAGGGGACTTGCACATAGCATACGTTCATAAATTGTTTGACCATATAAGGGAATGAATGGATGGATGGATGAATTAATGGATGGATGGATGGATGAATTAATAGGGGGTCAGGAGTCTGGCACAGTGAGTGCAGTTTTGGAGAACAAATGTCTGTAACTCAATTCAGCCTTGGTGTTTTGGGGGGAAGGGCTTTTATGGTACCACTCAGCAAAATAAAGCAAGTGGGATGAGTCAGGCCCCTGCTCCCTTCCTCTCCCTCTCCTGAGCCCCCACATGTGCACCTCACCACTTACCTCCAGTTCTTGGTGTGCGGGGGCCCTTCCTCCAGGCGTAAGAGGGCATAGCGAGCAGCACTGAGAGACAGGCCTCGGATCCCATCGCCCCATTCCTTCTCTGCCCTGGGGGCCGGGAAGGGGGATCACACGAGGGCAGAAAGCCAGGGAGTGGCAGGGAGAACTGTCCATGCCCAGCTGGCTGCCCCAGGGCACAGCCACCTATCTCAGGCTCAGAAAGGATGTGGCCCTGATTCAGTCAAGACTTGACTAATTTTCCTTAGAAAATCGCCTCTAAATCCATTCTCTCGCCCCTCTTGTCCACTTCTCAAGGTCTCTTACCCATCCCCCATCACTCAATCTCGCACTGTAGCACCTTTCCTTCTTCTCTAGCCCTATCCTCTCCACCCCCTGCCTCATTTCCACTCCCACAACTCCACTCACTCCTTTCCCTCCTCCCCCTCCCCCCCTCAGCCTCTCCCCCTGCCCCAGCTCCCCACACTTACCCGCGGTATTCAATGTACTTGTAGATGAGTCCAGCAATGAGCATGGCCACCAGCGCGTAATACCAGGAGCAGATGAACATGAGGGCCAGGCACAGGCTCATGCCCAGGAAGGAGAGTGTCCTGGGTGATGGGAGGAAGACCAGCCCTTGAGCCCTGGCAGGGCTGTCCCTGGAGCAGGGCTCAGACAGCAAGAGTTAGATGGGACAGGTCTAGAGGAACTCACACCATTGTCTCCATGAAGACCACAGGGACATGGGACCTTCTGGATAGATGAGCAGCCACAGACGGGATACCACCTCATGCCCTGCCCAACTCCTGAGTCACCACAGTGCCCTGTTGCTTTGCCTTAAACCCTGCCAGACAGCCCTGGCCAGACGAGTTCTGAGGCCGGGGTCTCTGGGGGAGTTGGAGGACCTGCCAGGAAGAGGCCACTGACAAAGCAGGAGCATTGAGATGGAAGTTAAGCAGCCCTGGTTCTAGTCCAGTGGTGCCATAGTTTTGCTGGGGGGCCTTGGGCCAGTCCCTTCCCCCATTTGAGCCTCAGTCTCTTTTTTTTTTTTTTTTTTTTTGTCTTTTTTGTGACCGGTATTCAGCCAGTGAGTGCACTGGCCATTCCTATATAAGATCCGAACCCGCGGCGGGAGCGTCGCTGTGCTCCCAGCGCCGCACTCTCCCGAGTGTGCCACGGCTCGACCCCTCAGTCTCCTTTTTATAGAAGTGTGATAAGCCCTGTCCTGTCTGCCCCCAGGAGCCTACTGTGAGGATGAAAAGCCAAATAGCAAAATGATAAAAAGAACCTGCAGCCTCCGTGTAATGAGCATCTCCCATGCACTGTAACACTTACAAGAACCCTGTGAGGTAGGTGCAGCTATCATGACCATTTCACAGCTGAGGAAATTGAGGTTCAGAGAAGCTACATGATCAGCGCCAGATCTCACAGCTAGGAAGTGCAGAGTCATTATCTGAACTCAGGTCAGGGTGATTTCTAACCTCTGTGCTATATTGTAAGATGCTGAGCATTACAGACAGGAGAGGCCTTATAGCTGACAATGTTTATGATTGTATTATATTATTGTTTATGGTTATAAGGAGACCTTTTCCAGGACATTTTTCATGCTAGCTGGGCAACAAATGGAGAAAATGAGATGCCCCATTCAGGTTTGGAATCCTTAGACCCAGAAGGGATGGGCTAGGGTGAGGTGGGGATCAGGGCGGAGTTGAGCGAATGGTTCAGGGAGGGTGGGGGACAGGGCACTCACCAGTGGTAATATCGAAAGCGTGGCCTCCAGTTGGGTGTCCTCAGCAGTGTCTGCACTGCACAGGCCAGGTTTACAAACATGTAGCACATCAGGAAGAACCTAGAACACAGAAAGGCCCCGGGAGAGACAGAGATGCAAAGGGGAGGCAGAAACGGACATAGAGACATAAGGAAAGAGAGGGGAAAATAAATCGGAAAGGTGGCTGAATCATGCTCTGGTGCTTACAGAGGGGTTCAAAGGCCAAATCCCCTTATGACACACCCCGATACATGTGGGTATGAATCTTTATATAACAAAGGACGGGCAGCTATGACTAGGAAGTTCCTTGGGCTGTTAAAGTGTTTGGGCGTGTTGTCATGGGTCACAGCTGAGGGGTCCAGGTTGAGAGGGGTACTAAGCCAATGGGGAGGGCAAGATGCCAGCACGCACATAGAGAGGATGGGGGCGACCTCATCAAGGGATGCAATGAGGATGCCGATCTCGCAGATGCAGGCAGTAAGCAGCAGGGCCCAGGTGGGCTCTCCATTGGCTTTGCCGTGGCCAAAGACCTGGGAACAGAGCAACCATCATGGGGGACTGAGACCTTAGGGACTTCTCATCTTGCTCCCCCAGTCTTGAGAACCAGTGGAGAAGAGGCAGGAAGCTATAACCAGTGAGGAGGTAGGGAGACAGTACTGCATCTTTGTTCTCTAGGGAAAGCCTCAGGAATACCAGGCTTTTGCTGTATCCCCCAACCCTGACACTGGTACCCCAGGGCAATGAAGTTCAAATGACTGCTGAAAGGGAAAAGCTCCATTGAGACAGATGGGAGAGGAGCTATCAGGAGGTCAGCAAGCGGCCATGACTGTGTGCTCCATAAATCTTTGTTTTTAAGCACCATGGAGAGAGCCACCCTTTTCTTGCCCTTTGGCTGTCTCTGAGTGCCTGACCAACCACTGGGCCAAAGGAGGGCAATTTATTTTTCCCCTAAGAGCAGACAATGCTCAAAGAGATGGCACTGACCATGGGCCAAATCCCATATAAGGCACATTCTTCTTAGGGCAGTGCAGAGCACATGCGCCCAGGAGGCAGTTCAAGGCTTGCCATGGCCCTGGTTCACTGTGTGGCCTCTCTAGGCAGGGGCCTGGCTGGCTGGTCTACTGAGGGTGGGTCGTTCTCCTCCACACACTGACCTGCAGGAAGGGCACTATGCCGTCCCGGGAGATGGCCTGCAGCAGGCGTGGAGCCCCTGTGAGGCTCTGCAGCCCAGCCCCACAGGTGGAAAAGAAGGAGCCGATGACAATGACCCAGGGAGATGGCCAGGCCAGCGTGCCTACCACCAGGTTGCCATTCACAGCTTCTCCAAACCTGGAATGAAGCAACAAGGGGACAGGAGATGCTGGGCAAGCAATGCCACGTGGATATCCAGGGTAGGTCTCCCCACACCAACTGCAGGACCAACTGTATGCCTACCACAGGGCTAGGCTCTGTAGGGGTAAGAGGAGAGACAAAGCCCCAAATGTCCTGGGCATTTCCTGTCTGTGTGACCTTGGGCAAGTTATGCAGCCTCTCTAGGCCTCAGATTCTTGTAAAGCAAGAATCATTATAAACCTCTCTTATAGGATTGGTGAGAGGATAAAAGGAGGTAAGACCTGTAAAATGCTCAATACCATGCCTGGAACATTGTACTAATGTGGTGCTAGTGAATGGTTAATTGTACGTGTTATGTTATCCAGGGAAAATCCCTTAGTCTGTTAGAACTTCAGTGTCTTCATTTGAAAACTGGGGGTTCTGGCCTCATTATGTGGTGCCAGTGTGAGAATCAAAGAAAGGAATGTTCTAACAATGACACTGTATTAAAATGAAAGATTCTACCCCAATAGGTAGAGAGAGACCTGTTCCCAGAGGTTTATGCAAAGGGGCTGTGGCTGAAGGACTCCAAGAATCACATGAAGGGCTGTAGTGGGTGATCTGCTGGGTCCCTTGCAATCTTGTGGGAGGTCTATGTTTAAACGAAATAAGTGGAGGCTAAACTGCCCTAAAACTAACAGTTGTAATATATACAAATGTGTCCAGATCACTCTCCTGCTTAAAACTCTTCAGGGTTTCCTCCATTTTTTTTTTTTTCTTCTTTTTTATAAACTAAAGCTCCAATTTCCCGGTAACTGAAAACCAGACTTGCATGCCTGGTTCTAGCCTAGGTCTCCAGCCTCATGTCCCCACCACATTACCTTCTGGAAGCCTGGGTGGTGCCAGTGGAAATCAATTCTTTGAGAGGACCTCCTACTTCACTCTGCTAGTTCTGGGTGCACGTGCCTTTCAGAAGTGAGTGCTCTAGGAGCACTGAACCGCTTACAACTACAGGCATGTGCACACATAGACACACATGCACACGCACAAGTGTGCACACACACATGCACTCACGGCCATTTTTCCCCTCTACCCTTGTTCATGCTGCTCCCACTGCCTGGTGTGGCCTTCCCCCTCCTAGATGCCTAATCTCTACTCAACACTGGAAGCAGGAAGGATAAATGAGACAACGCACATAAGGCATTTCTAGCCTCCCCTCCCCTGGGAGACTTTCCTGACACCCCGAGGACTGGACAGCAGCCTCCTGTGTGCATTCTGATATGGCCACCCCTACCACTCTGCATTTAAGGTCTATCTGCAAGTATGGTCACCACACCCGAAGAGCTCCTTTAAGACAAAAATGATGTTATTTATCTTTGCTCCCCTAGGAACTTTGGACAGTGACCAACACACATAAAGTAAATGTCAGATGGATTAATGAATTAACAGATTTTAAAGAAAAGAAAAGAAAAATATCATTATCCTAAAAGAAATGAGACACCATTTAAGTTTCTTGAACTGGAGTGACATGAGAAAGGTGAAATGTATATAAGAAGGTGAGTTTGCAAGCAGCCCCTGTGGCCTCCCTCCAACAGGCCCCTTGCACAGGTTCCAGCACTCCCTGCTGGGTCTGTTTTCCAGAGCTCAGTGTCCTATGCCCACCCATCCACCAGAACAGGATCAACCCCAACTCTCTTACTTACTTATCCCGTAAGACGACCCCTTCAATGCAGGCCCCAAACAAAACAACGGAGCTGATGTCTGAAGCAGAGAATGAAGGAGAATCCTCAAGGTGGAGTCCCCCTCCTCTCCACCCCTCCTGAACCAGCTGGGCAAGGCAGCAACTTCAGCTGTCCTCACTCTAGCACTCCCCACCGAGGGTAGTCCCCACCCAGCAGTGCAGGATACAGACAGCAGAGGTGGTGGCGATGGCCAGGATAGTGCCGGTGGGGATTGACTTCTGGGCATCCCGCAGGTCCCCAGAGCGATTAGAACCAGCCATGATCCCTGTGAACAGAAGAGCAGGTTGGACAGGGGCCAGGGCCACAGGAAACCAGACCGACAGACAGAGAAGAAAAGATGCCAGTCTCTGAGTCAGGAACCCTGAGACCTAGTCCTAGCATATGGACTTGTGTGAGATCTTGGGCATATTACTTGGCTTCTTCTGGCCTTAATTCTCTCTCATGCCCAATGGGAACTGAATTGATGGCTCCAGCTTATGTGACAGGGCTGTTGGACTAAGAAATTCCCAACACCATCATTGACTGTCTCCTACTCATCCACTCCCAGGCAGAGTCCCCCCCATCTGAGCTCCCCTTCACCTGTGACTGAGGGGAAGTAGATGCCAACCAGCAGGGTGAAGTAGGAGGTCATATCGCTGAAGACATAAGGGTGGTCCATGTTGACAGGAGTGGCATCTGCCAGGCCAACTGAGGGCATCCCACTTCTCTCCACAATCACCCCCTTGGTCAGGTAGGAGCTCCAGAGGTTCTCTGTGGGGAGATGGGGAAAGATGCTCAGGGGGAAGGCCAGAAGTCAGGGGACCAGAGCTCGGGGACCCAGAAGTGGGGTGGGAAAAAGTAAGGGTCAAGAGCAACCACATCCCATTCTCCCCTGGCCTTGGCTCTATTTTATTTCTGCCAATATTTCCTAAGCTCCTGCTTTGGGCCAGGCCATGTGCAAGAATTTCACAAATGAATCAGACCTAGTCCCTGACTTCAAATAGTCCAACCAAGTGGGGTAAATAGGCACATAAACACCTATCTCAGGCTGACTCAATGTGTCCCCAATTGATCTCACCACCCACCCACCCCAAACCAGCTCCTTTCCCACATCTCTTTTCTCAGCTAATGGTACCACCATCAATTCAGGAAACTTAGCATTGCCCTCAACTGCTCCTTCAACCCTCCCCTACTTATAAAACATCTCCAACTCCTATCCACTTACCCCTCCTTAATATTTCTCAAATATGCCCCTTCTTTCCATTCCAGAGTTCCTCCATGTTATCATTAGTGACATTTTGGGCCAGATAATTCTTTCTTGTCAAGCGCCATCCTATAGCATTGTAAGATGTTTATCAACATCCTGGCCTCTACCCACTAGATACCAAGACCACCTCTCCAGTTTTGACAACCAAAAATGTCTCCAGACATGGCCAAATGCCTCCTGGGAGGCAAAATAGTTCTGTGGCAACCACTGTCCCATTCCCACTGATATCTCTCCATCACTCTAGTTCAGAAAACCATCATCTCTCTATCCTGAACTCACAGCATCAGCCTCCTCCTGGACTACTTGCCTCTATTCTACTCCTCTTTCACCCATCCACATTAGCAGCTGGAGTGAACCTTCAGAAATGGAGATTTATGTCTCTTCCCTACTCAAAAACCTTTGGTGGCTCCTTATTGCCTTCGAGATATAGCCCAAACTCTTCAACATGGCTTCTGAGATCTGCCACAACCTGGCTCATTCCAGCCTCTCCGACATCATTTCTCGCCCCTCCTTCCTTTGCACTTTATGCCCCAGTCATACCAAATTACTTGTGGCTCTTCTGTGTCTGCATGCTTTTAGGCAAGTTGTTCTTCTGTTTGTAATTCCCTTATTCCTATAAAATAACTGAAAAACTCTTATTTGTCCTTCAAAATCTTTCTTAGATGACTCCAGGAAGCCTGGTCTTGCCACCCTATGCACATGACAACTCCCTCCCCTGAGAGATCTCTGTTCATTGAATGCACATCTATGCATATCATAATTTATTTGCTAATATATCTGTCTCTGCTATTAGACTCCTTGAGGTCAAATCTGTGGCTTATTTTGAATTTCTAGTGCTTAGCACAGTGCTAGGCACTTAGCAGGTGCATAGAGAATGCTTATTAAATTGATGACTTTCTTTCCTACTAGTGGTGATATACTTGTCTCCCTTTCATCTCTACCCCTCAATCATGCCAAGGACGGAACATAACCCAGAGTAGGTGCTCAATTAAAGTTGATTGAATTTAACTGAATCCCAAGGAGAGCTCCCTAATCCAGACAGCTTAACCTAAAATCCCTGCCGTTCCCTGGGTACCAGCCCTCTTCCCCTCCCCCAGACCTTTGATGAGGCCACTGGCAGCACCAGGAATGCCCTGGATCTCCGTGACATTGTTTCGAGTGAAGTACTCATCACAGGTGGCGTTGAGGAAGCGGGAGGAACAGAAAAGGCCCCAGAGCCGTGTGGTCACCGTCTCATTTCCTTCCCAAGCTAGCTTGGCACAGACATCAAAGCCATGGCGAGACAATGTGCGGTTCCCCAGGAGGCAGATCCTGGGGAGAGAAACAAGGGAAGAAGACGGGGAGTGACATAACCTTGCCCTGACTTCACAATAGAACCTCCGGGGGAGCTTTCAAAACACAGATGCCCGAGCCCCATACCCAGAGATTCCGATTTAATTTGGATGGAGCCTAGCCACCGGCATTTTTTTTTTTAAGGCTCCCCAAGCGATTCTAACACGCTGCCAAGGTGGAGAACCACCACGTTAATACAATGCTCTGTTTCAGCACCATGGACAGCAACACCTGGGGGCTGGGCTGTGGGATGGAGGCAGCTCTGTCCTAGGGAGAGCGGCAGAACCAACAGGGATCTGAGCCCTTGGACACTCTCTTCAGTGTCCTTTCCCATCCTGGAGAAGCTGTCCAACACTAAGAGGTTTCCTATTCAGGGAGGTTGTCCCCACCCAGGAAAGGTTTCCCCTCCACAGAGCGTTCATCCTTTCAGATGTCATTCCAACTTACTTCTTCCTAAGTCCACTCCTCTATCGAGCAGTTGACCCCCATAAGGAAAATCATTCCCACCTCCAAAAAAGTTATCCCACCCTAAAGAGATTGCCCTCAAACCAGAAGAGATTTTCCCTCCCTGGGGATCTTGCTCTCAACCCACATCACTCAGATTCTGACAGGTGGGGAGAAGAAATTTGAAATGGGGCCAGGAATGCAGGAGGGCAATGCCTTAGGCTCTGAGCAGAAGCACTCACGGGAAGTTGGGTGGGTCGAAGGCAGACTTGATGACCCCAGCATAGATGGCCAGGATGGAGAGGATAACACAACCCAGGAAGACAAGGGCAAACTTGTTGACATACTTGACGCCCACAAATACCACAGTGGCCATGCAGGTGAGCACACAGGTGCCATACACACGCATGTTGTTCAGCATGGCTGCTGCCTCCCCGCTGGCATCTTCTGCCTTGAAGATGGCCATAGCTGGGAAGAGGTAAGCCTGCAGAAGAGGGGCAAGGAGATCAGGCGAGTGACCCAGTAAAGACCAACTGAGAATCACCCCAGGAAAATAACCTGAAGTACAGGCAAGGTTTGGGGGGAAAAGATGCTCATCACAGCATAGTTACCATTGTGCAAGACTGGAAATGACATCTAGTAACAGGGGAATGGCTAAGGAAGTCATGCCTGTCCTGCAAGAACTATGGTGCCATCATTATAAAATGGCATTGCAAAGATGTTGGGAGCAATTATTTACATTATTTTTGTTATTAATTATAATTCTTAATGGTTATTTACTGTTTTTGTTATTCCTAATAGAAAGGTGGAAATAAATTAGAGGTTCATCACTAGACATTGGGTGAATAAATCATGATGTTCCTACATAGACTATGGAGCTGTAAAAAAAAAGATGACATGGGTTTATATGAAATGACTCAAAAAGCTATTCATGTTATATTAGGTAAACACAATCAAGTTTTAGAAAAAAGAATGTGTCTTATGATCTTATTTTTGTAAATTCATATGTGAAGATATATACATATATGTGTGTACATGTCTATATATGTGTTTGTAGGTATATCAAAATGTTAACAGTAGTTTTCCCTGAATCACAAAAATGTGAATAATTTTGATTCTTTTTGCATACCTGTATCTTCTAAAATTTCTATACTAAATATCAACACGTTTATATTCTTACAAAAGTTATTTTCACTTGTAAATTATATTTACAAAGAGAGTTTTGAGTTATTTAGAAAAATGTTTATGGTATAGAGTTATGTTTTACAAAGACAATACAATATCACATAGAAAAACAAAAACTAGAAAGAAATACACCAGAATGAATGTTAAATGTGATTTTCTTTGGTTAATTGTTATTTTCTTCCTTATATTTTTTCTTTACATTTTTTCTTTACTTTGATACTTTTCCAATATTATGCAATGGGTGGCATTGTTTTTATAACAATTTTAAAACTATTTAATTTTTTTAAAGTCACTGAGGTCTATTTTTCTGTCATCATTTGCCTTTTCAGGCCTTTTATTCCCCATTCATCCTCCCTGTCCCTGTACTCTCCTATCCTGCCCCCAAACCAGAAGCTTTGGCACCTTTTAGTTCTAGTTCTCCAAGGCAGTGTGGTAGTGGACAACTACCAGCTTTGGAAGTCAGAAGACACAGGTTCATATTCCTTTCTACACATTCCTTAAACTCTTGGAGCCTTTCTTTCCTATCTGCACAACAGCCATCTTCTAACTTATGGGAGAGTTGTGAGAATGAAATAAAATTATATACTGCAGGCATTGGGCCCTGCAAAGAGTAGGGGCTTAGGAAATGTCAGCTCCACTTTCTATATACCAGGGAATGCTCATCAGCACCACCCCATATAGGAAGGGCAGGAAGAACAGAGACCTAAGTCAGCAACTTCAAGCACTGTCCAGCAACCTGGCTTCTTCCCATCAGTCAATACTCCTAACAGATCTCTACACATGGGTCCCTCACATCGTTCTTCTCTTTTGCAATGCAGTAGTCATCATCCCTCTACAATTAACATTCACAGAGTACTTAGCATAGTCGCTAGCATGTGGGAGGCAATCACAAAATGGTAGCTGATGTGTGACATTACTATTATTCTTTCTACCATTACTTTAACTCTTTTTTTTTTTTTTTTTTTTTTTTTGTCTTTTTCGTGACCAGCACTCAGCCAGTGAGTGCACCGGCCATTCCTATATAGGATCCAAACCTGCGTCGGGAGCGTCGCCGCTCTCCCAGCGCCGCACTCTCCCGAGTGCGCCACGGGCTCGGCCCTACTTTAACTCTTATCAGCCTCTGCCACCTACCTGGTAGTTGAGTGACCTTGAGCAAGTTTTCTCACCTCTCTGATCTTCTCATTTGTACATGGGCATCATAATACTTAAACCTCATAAGAATTCAAGATAATGACTGCAAAGCACTTGGAACTATGCTGAGAACTCAGTGGGTGCCTGATAAACGACAGCTGTTTATGTTACATAATCATCGTATCTTGTGTCCCCAACTGGACTGTGAACTCTTTAGAGACAGAACATATGATTTCCCACTGGCCTTACTGAATGGCCTGGCCTATGGGAGGTGTCCAGGGAGTATTGGTTAACTGACTGACAGCCTGGGATCCCACACCTCCTCCTTGGCCCCTCTCACCAGCAGGATTTCGATGGTGCCCAGGATGTACATGGCCCCAGCAAAGGTGGTGCCCAGGTAGAAGCAGAGGCCCACGGCGCCACCAAACTCTGGGCCCAGAGACCTAGAAATCATGTAGTAGGAGCCACCAGCTGCAGAGAGAACCTAGTATCAACAAGAGAGTCAAGAGGCACTGGCTGCTATAGGGGGAAGGGGGACTCAGTGACAAAGGGAGGAAGGGGGATGCCCTGGGCCCACAGGCCTTACAAGTTGCAACCCCAGAAAGGGAAGGGGTGGGAAACCCAGCCAACCACCCTGTGTGGATATTGCAGCACTAATTACCATGTTGCTAATTACCCTTGTAAGGAGGTCATGGCTTGGAAATTAGGATGGCGGAGGGGAGGGTCTCAGGCTAAGGGGAAGGGCTGCCATTGACCTATTCAACACCAGCAACTGCCTCCCTCCACTACCCCCAATAGGGATGTCCCTACCTACCCCGTAAGCAGTTATAGCCCAGCCCCCTAGTCTGCGATATTGCCTCTCTTGGGTCCTGATGGTCCCCAAAGCCAGGGATACTGTCCCTCCTTCCAACCATCCAGGCCACCTCCCCCACCCTGGAAGTCCCAGTCACATACCAGGCACAACACCATTGGTTGCAATTGCACTCATGGAGATGGCTGTGAGCATCGTCTGTGAGGAAAGAGATCATCAGAGTGGCTGCTGGGGTGGGGGCCAAGCCTTACACCCCATAAACAACAGCCAAACCCACAGGTTCTCTTCCGCTGAGCTTCTCCCTGGGCCTGTTCCAACTTCTACTCCTGCCAAGTCCTTCTCAAGAAAACCTCTTATTCACCATGCAAACGGAAGGGGCACAAGCTGCAGCATCAGAGAGCTCTGGAAATCCCAGCTTGGCCTCTGACCAGCTGCACCACCTGTGACAACTCACTTCGCTTCCTTAAGCCTCAGTTTCTTCATCTATAAAATAGGAGTGATAGCTTAGACACTGGCTATCTCACATGTCTCAAGGTTAAGTGTGAGGATACAAAAAATGTGTCAAGAAATAGGTGTTCAGTGAATATTTGATTTTTTAGAGATGATGGGAAGAATCCAGTTACAATGCTATTTGTGAAATATAATCTCATTTTTTGTGAGTCTGGACCTACCAAAATGTTAACTATTATGGGATTATAGGTGAATTTTATTTTCTTCTCTACACTTATTTTCATCGATGGATCTGCATTACTTGTGTAATTACACACACACACACAGATCCAGGTGAAACATTGTTAATAGGCATCGAGGACAAACCTATGAGATGCAGGAAGGGCCAATCAGACCTAATTTACTCTCAAAGATCATAAGCAGTGGTTCCTACAAAAAGCTCAGGTATCATGCTTCCACCCTCCCATCTCCCATCCTCAGGCCTCTGCCAAGCCCCGGATGTCAGGCTGGTGAGGGGAGGGGTGTCACTCACACAGGAGCAGCAGATGAAGACCATGCAGAAGGACTCCATGATGCCTGCAATTCCCACCACCCAAGTGAGCCGCAGGAAGAGGATGACTCCAAAGATGTTCTGCAGGCACGGTAGGTACACGCCCATGAAGGTACCCATGCGTGGGGCCTGCCAGGGAGGCCAGCATCAGTCCCTGTAGCTGCTAATAATTACCCACATCCCAGGCCAAATCCTCCTCCATCCCCCATTTTCCTCTTCTCTCCATCCCCATCCCTTCATCTCTCTTTCCTCTGATCCTTACCCCTTTTCCCTCCTCTCTTCCACCATCCATCCTTCAAACCATCGCCTCCCCCCTCCCCTCCATCTCTATCCTCCATCTCCCATCTCTTTCCCTCCCCCAGCTCCCAACTCCCATCCCTCTGCCTCCGTCATCCATCCCTCCACCCAAGTCCGTTCTTCCTCCCCCATCCCTTCTCCCCCATCCCTTCTCCCCAAAGGCACCTGCACCGGCTTCTTTTTTCCACCCTCATTGTTTTCTGCCTCTTCGTGCTCCCTACTTCCCTGGGGCAGGTTGGTGTAGTTGGCCAGGCCACTGAGCAGGGAGGACACCATGGGACTGGTGTCCATCTCCTCCTACAGAGGGAGTGTGTCAGTGTTAGGAGGCCAGAGGAGGGGGATTCAAGAGCTGGATGGTAGGGGGCAGAGAGAAAGATAGAGACAAGGGGGGCAAAACCATTGAGGTTGGAATGAGATGGGGAAAAGGAGGAAGAGGCAAGAAGAACAGGTAAAGAAGATGGTAGGATGAGGAGAGCGGAGCAGAGAGTAGAGCAGGTAAAACCAGGGAGGGAAAAGGAGAGATAGAGGAGGTTGAAGAAAGAGGATGGGCCCAAAGGCGGGATGGAGATGAGGGCACTGTTCCCTAGGGAGGGAGGGAGCAACTGATAAGCCGGGATGATGAGCTGTGGGTGGGGGCCCAGCAGCCCTAGCAGCCCACCTCAAACAGGGCCATGTTCTTGCCATCGTACTCCTTCCCCTTCTCTGTGTCGGTGCTGTTGATGAAGGGACTGCTTTCCTTAGGGTTGCCATCACCTGAGAAGGCAGCAGAGAAGTCAGGGGTCTGACACCAACTGGCTGTCCTCCATCTGCCTGGGCATACAGTTGTGTGGCCACTTTAACTCTCTGAACCTCAGTTTGCACATTGGGAAAATGGAGCTAACACTACCTTCCCTGCAGGATTTTAATTGACAGTGTGTATAAAGAGCCTCATACACTATCTGGTATGTACTAGTATTTAATGAACTGTGAGTGCTTTCCTACTCTTGGTGGTCCTACTTCTTTCACCAGGGCACCTGGAGACCCTCCAGAATTTCCTTCTTGACCATAACTGGGCCCATCCTGGTGTTCTGGGGTGGAAGTATGTTCTTTCCTGGGGTGTAGGGGGAGGGCAGAGAATGCTACAGCCTCAAACCCCAAGGATGCACCACCTCTTGGAGAAGTGACCTCTTTTGGCATTTCCTATGCCCCTCATTCATCTTCAATCAACATGCCTTTACTGGATGTCTACCATGTGCCGATATGGGAACAGGGGGAGGGGGAGTAAAACACAGAATAAGACACCATCCCTTCCCTCAGGGAACAAACCCAAGGGCAGGGGAAATGAACCAGTAACCAGGAATTTCCAATCCAGAGTGGTAAATTCTATGAAAGAAGATGAAGGGACTGTGGGAACACAGGAGAGGCACTCAGCCCAGCCTGGGAGGTCAAGGAAGGCTTCCCAGAGGAAGTGACGCGTCAGCTGAGAACTGAAGGATGAGTAAGAGCTAGACTGGGAGGGAGACGGGGAGGGTGTTCCAAGCATATAGAACAGCAGAACAGCATGTTCGATGGCCCAGAGCTGAGAGAAAACAGAATGGGTTGGAGGAGCTGAATAGAGTATGATCTGGCTGGAGTCTGAGGAAGGAGTATGTTGGAGGGCTAAAGGATGGGTTGTGGCATGTGAGAAGATGAGCCTGGGAAGATAAGTGTGGGCTGGGTCCTTAAACAATTAGCAGATCATGTTAAAGAACTTGGACCTCATCCAGAGGACAGTGGAGAGTCACTGAAGAGTTTCAGTCAAAGAAGTGCCATGAACAGACTTGTGTTTTAGAGCAATCACTCTGGCCTTTCGGTGAAGAATTCAGATAGTAGTTAGAGACTTTCAGTAATCCAGGCAAGGGCTGATGATAACCCAGACCAGAGCAATATGGGGCAATCGACAGATTCAAGAATTATTGGCATATTTCTATGCCAGATATTTGGGAAGGGAGAGAAGAATCTAGGATAACACCTGGTGTTTATAGCATGGGTGAATGGGTGGACGATAGTGCTATTTAATAAATGGGAAGACTAGAAGAGGAGGTGTTTGGGGTGGGGAAGGTGCTGGATTTAGGTGAGAGTGAGACACTGTAGGGCCCTGAAGTGGATACAACCAGAAGCCACTAGAATAGATGGATCAGGATATACCCAGGAAGAAGAAAGAAGTGGGGTCATCGACATAAATGTGTGTAGAAAGTGTGTGAAGCCATATTCCTGGATGAGATCACTCAAGAAGAAAGTCTCTTGGGCATCAGGGGGAGAGCCCTTTCAGAAAGACATAAAGGGCCACCACAGGCACATTCCCATGACTCTAGCCATTACCATTCCTCAGTTCCAGGTCTGAACCCAGTAGTAGATGTCTCTCTGGACCCCTGAGAAACTCCTCATCGACCAACTTCCAACTGAAGTTGAGGCCCTATTCACCCTGAATCTCCTGTGCCCTCATATCCTGACATCCCTCTCTCCCCATCTCCATCTGTCCAAATCCTCCCGGTCCTTCTCCTCCTACTTCCCAGAAACCTTCCTCAGTCACCCAGGCCGCATCCATCTCCAGAGCATGATCTGTCCCTGTTATAAACCCAGTCCCATCCTGACTAAAACTTGGGAAGGTGGGAAAGAAGTAACGCCTCACCTGCTCCAGGGAAACCCACCCCCTAGTCTCCTGACACCACCCGTACGTCATCCATCAAGGCAGAAACTCCTGGTTGCCAAATAAGGGGCCATGATCAGATCTTTCTTCTAACAGATCCGTCCTCCCAGCGGGAGCCCAGCACACAATAAATAAGTACTCAGGAAAGTCTTTGGAGCTAAATTCTCCAGGGCTCCCTCCCTGACCCAGGGTCTGGGAAGAGCTGTCTAGGGGCAGAGAACACCAAAAATAAGAGCGAGGCGGGTTCCCCCTCCTTTTAAAATGCTAACAAAGTGCCTCCTCCTCTCCCCACACCATGGTGGGGACTAGAGAGGTCGAGGAGGAATGAGATGAAAGAAAATTTCCTAATGGGTTAGAAAAAGGGCTGGAGTCAAGGAGACTTAGATCCCAGTTCCAGCTTCACTGGCTTTGTGTCGCCAGTCACGCTGGGCAAGTCACTTAAACTCTTTAAGCCTCAGTTTCCTCCTTTGCAAAAGGATACTAACCATGCTTAACTCATAGAGCTGTCGCGGGGATCAAAAGAAATAATGCATATCGGGTGTGCCTGGCACACAAACGTAACTATTGCTATTATTAAAATCACTCTTATTAACATATGTGGTGCTCACCCAGCTCCGGCTCCCTATCCCACACCCCTCCCCCAGCCGCAAGATTTAGGGGCCCTGTGTCCTGTGGGGCTGGGTCCTTCTCCCGCGGTGGCCAGGTCAACCAGACAGCAGAGCCCCTCCCCTCTGCCTTTCACGCCCCCTCCCGAGACTCTTCTCCTTCGCGGTGGCGGGTGGCACTTAGGGGAAGGAAAGGGGAGAGTCCAGGCCGGAGACCCCGCACCTCGGCGGCCCCGCACTGGTCTCCATGGCTACCACGCCGGCCAAGAGCGCAGCGCCGAGCCCAGCCGGCCACGCGCCCGCAGCCGCTTATGTAACGCGGCGCGCAGCGCGGAGCCAGACTCCAGGCCTGATTCGGGCCAGGAGATGAGGGCAGAGGAGGGGCGGCTCGGTAGTCTCGTCCCGGGTCCCACCTTTCCACCCGCTGCCTGGGCGGGACGCCAGGCTCCCGGTCTTGTCAGCCAGTGCTGATTTCGTCCCCTCCCTGGAACGCCGGACGCACTGGTTGAGGGGGATGGGGGTGAGCTTCTGAGTTCTCAAAGGAACGGAACAGCTAAGGGGAAACTCGCCCTGATTCCCCAGAGCCAGGAGTCAGGGTGATGGGGGAGCACCGCGCGGCGCGTGCGAGAGAGACAGGGCCAGACTGAGGCTGAGCCCTCCCCGCCCCCGCCCCCGCCCCCTGGGAGCTCTCAGCCCGAATCGGCTTTCAATTAAGCTGCGGCGTCCAGAGCTCCCGGAGAGGAAACAGGCTAGCGGTGAGGGCTAAGGAGCCTCCGCCGGGGCCTGGGACCAGCCTGGGGAAATCCTCAGGCCAGCTCGAAGAGGGAGAGAGGGCGTCAGACCCCAAGGGGAAAGGAGACCTGGGGGCCAGAGACAATATCCTTGGGTTTTTCTTTAGCCCGGTGGAGGCCTGTTACTCGAGCCATCCCCACGTCCCGGAGGTCGGCATCCAGGACCTTCCTGTACATCCCCAAGAATCTAGAATTAGAGATGCCAGGGACTCTTGGTCAAATGGTTCCTCCTCCCTCAAGCCCAGAAGGTCCTTAGCATCTCCTACTACCATGTCCAGGTGCCACTGGGAAGCCCTCTCTCTCTGGGAACTAGAACGCCTGACCCAGGTTCTGGTCATCTAGTTCCAAGTCCTGGACCCCATATATAGAAAGAAGGACTCCAGATGGGCCCGCTACAGTCAGTGTCCAGAAACTAATGGGAAGGGGATAGAACTGAAGAGTTCCTAATTCGACTCTTGCTTCACACACTTAGATGTCTTTCTTCTAGGCCTCCCCAGGCCCCATGGAAACCCTGAGGCCCAGTGAGGCCTTGGTAGAAAAAGCGAGTGCTGGGGGATTAGACCATCCCCCTGCCTGGGGGAGCAAAGAAATTATCTTTCGGACTGAACCCCCGTCTCAGAGTGGGGGCATCTGAAGGGATACCGTATGAAAATGACCCCTGTTCGCTCCCAGGGCGCCGCGTCGGGATGCCTGGCGCTGCCGCAGACTCGACTTTGCCAAACCCCCTCCCCCTGCAGCTGAATGGGGGAGGGGTGCAACTGCTGGATGAGGTGACCCCGGGGTTACTGGGGAGATGGATGAGCTGGCCAGCTGGTAGTTCTGGCTCCTGTATACCACTCAGCCGCAGGGAGGAATGGGGCGGGGGGGCGGTGTCTCAGACAAAGGATCAGGGACCCTGGTATCCCCCGACTTCTCGAGCAGTCACTTGGCCCTGACTGAGATCCAGGACAGGAGGACCTCAGAGTTGAGGCTGCCAGTACCTGGAAGACCCTGCTCGTTCAGCTCTCGGGGCCCTTGGCCATCCCCCGGAGAGGTCTGCGGGAGTCATGGCCCAGAGGGTCAAGCATTGCCCAGGGGAGCGTTTGAAGGCTCTGAGCACAGACAGCAGGCGCGGGAGGCGCGCTAGTGCGCAGGGGACGCAGCGCCGCTGGAGGTTGGGGGGTTGGGGGCGGCTGACAGCCGTGATGGATGTCTGAGACCGCTGGGGGGCGGTGGGGGGTCTGGGAGCCCGAGGGGGTGGCTGGCCCCAAGACCTCGGAGCAGGGAAACCGCGGAGGAGGGCGGGGGAGAGCGTGAGCGGCGAAAAGAGTTGCTCCAAGCCCCTCAGCTCCTGGCGAGTCTCCGCACCCACCGCAGCGAGTCCGCAGTGTCCTCGCCGCTGCGCGGGGGATTCAGCCGCTGGGACCCCATTTCTGAGGCCTCGCTGGGGAAGCTAACAGAGCTAACTAGAAAGACTCCCCCTGCCCCGCCCTGGAAACCTCACCGCATCTCCAGGGTACCTAGAGGAGGGGGAAATAGGGAAGAAAGGAGGGTGGTCTTGCTTCCCTTCCTGAACAGGAACCCGACGAGAGAAGGAAAGGGAAATTCTGCAAAGTAAATCTGAAAATCTACTGAGGAGGTACGCTTCAGTCTGAGGTTGGACCTCAGAAAGTCTTGGGGGAGGGGGCCCTGATTGCACCAAGTGTCCCCTTAAGGATACACTGCAGTCCAGACGGGGGCTGTCATATGGCCCCAAGCCCCTATAGCCACCTTTTCTCCCACCTTCCAGCTGGAAGTCTCAGAGCGAGAGACTGCAGCAGACTGCGCCCCCCTGCGCTGCCGGTCCTCATTCTGCGCCAGGACGCCGGGGTCCCCTCTCGGGGAAGGGAGCCCTCCTCCTGCCCGTCGAGCTCCACGTCAGCCCATTCTAGCTCTTCCATCCCCTTCCCACCACCTCCTCGGTTTAGCTAACCGGAGTCTGCCCCCAGGCCGTGGACAACGACAATCGCTCGGCCCCCCGCTCTGCCCCCGGGCGCGGCGCATTCCAGCACCTCGGACAGCGCCTCGGGCATTCCAATAGAGCAAAGCTCCGGGCCGCTGCGGGCGCCCACCGCCCTGGATCAGTCCCAGCCTCTTCTCTGAAGGAGGCGGCCCCCGCTCCGCCTCTAACCCCAGAGCTGCCACCTCTCTTCGCCGCCCCCTCCCCCGCCTCCCTCGGGCCACTGCTTACCGGGGTTGGCTCCCCCATCGCCGTCCTCGCAGTCCGTCAGGTTGTTTAGCATGGTGGCGGCGCGGCACCGGGCCCGGGGATGGCTGCGCCGCCTCGCCCGCGCCCCTCTGCCCGCCTTCGCCGCTCTCTCGCTCGCTCTAGCTCTCTCGCTCTCCGCTCCACGGAGGGAAGAAGCTGCAGTGCCCGCCTGCCCAGCGCACACACACTCGCACACGGACACACGCTCACACCCGCGCGCGCCCCCTCTCAGCAGCGGCGCTGCTCACCTCATCCCGTATGCAGGAGGCGTGAGCCACTGGCGGGGTTTTGGGGGAGAGAGCGGGAGGGAGGGAGAAGAGGGGACGAGGGGCGGGCAGAGCGCGTCTGGTGGCCTCCTCACACGAAAACTGGGGGCTTGCGCGGGTGGGATGGAGGGAGTGCTGCCGTAATGGAGCCCTCGCCTCCCTTAAGCAGATGCAGCTCCCCCCACCCCCCACTCTCCGGCGCAGGCGGGGCCGGCACGTGGGCAGGTGCCATCCCGCGCCCTAAAAATAACGGCAAGGAACTAGGTCGCGGCCGTGGGGAGGCGGCCCCGCAGCGGCTGCCTGACTGGGGGTCTGGGGTGACCCCTAGGGGGAAGATGAGAGGAACTGAGGCAGCTCGGGGCCGCCATGGAATATGGGGCCCTGGGGAGCCTATCTGCAAAGCTGGAGAGGCCAGCCCTGAAGGGAGGAGGAGAACTAGACCCTCTCCTATAACGCTGCTCAAGAGTTTGGAGCTGGAAGCATGTAAAGCCCCCAGCCCATAACAGAAGCACTGTGCTGACCCCAGGGGGGCTTCGGGTCACTGGGCTGACAGCTTGGCTCATTCTCCCTTAAAATGGGTGGGGCCAAGCCTGAGCAGTTACAGTGAACTCTCTCATTGTGCTTAGAGTGACAGAATTCCCAGCATCCCACCCCCAAACAAGTCCCTGGAGTCCACAGACAGGTACCCTCTGACTGTGGAATGATCCCAGGATGAGACGTGGTGAGGGGGGAGAGGAGGCAGCAGTGAGGTTCCAGGGAGCGCTGACTTTCCACCAGGGATGGTGCAGCCTCTAGGGAAGGCAGGCTGGGACGCAGGCTGGCCAGGGACAGAGTGGGGGAGGGAGGAATGAGGCCGCCTGTCGGTTTAGGACCAGATTTTCTCTTGGGGCAGGAGTGTCTAATCCTCTAATCCAGGATTGCTTTCTGAGGCTTCCAGAGCCGACATGCTCTATGTGTTCCTCACCCCCCGCCCCAGACCAGTCTCCCAGACGCTTTATCGTCCTGGGACCCCTCAGCACTGCTACAGTCCAGGCTTGAGCCAGTGGTGGAGACATCTCAGGAAGTGGCATCAGAGGTTTGGACCCTAGTTCCTGGAAGATCTAAACACTTGAGGTTAGAAGCAGCTTAAGGGGAAATGATCCTCAGACTCACCCTAGCTCCCAACACTAGTCCTCTCAATTCCAGGAGAGTTCCAGTACTGAAGAAGGATCGGGTATATTATCTAATGCACAGCCTTCATTTTATAGGTGAAAAAACTAAGGCCCAAAGAGGAGAAATGACAGCCTATGGACGCAATGCCAGTGAATGGCAGAATTTGTCTAGAATCCAGTTTGTTTTACTCAAGTTTAAGACTCTCCTCTTCAACAGACCTCTTTTTAAACTGGTTTTGCCTCCAGTAGAAGGGACAGATATGGAGAAGCTGCTCAGCAGCCTCTGATTCTTGCCCCCCCTACACAAACACACCCAGAAAACAACAGGGGTTGGGTCTGAGATGAGCTTTCTCCTTTTCCTTGTGCTCAAGGTTTGGAGGTGCGGGGCTGGAGTAACCTCTTGGCTTGCAACTAAAGAGGGGCCCAGAAGACCTTCAAGGGTACTAAAGAGCCTTCTATATCCCTAGAGACCCAGTCATAGGACAGGACTTTTTCAGAACCATGGACAGGTCCGCTGCCCAGATTCCCTTGCACAAATTTGTCGATGGCTTCAGGTTGGATCAACCACGAAGTCTTCAGCAGCTGACTCAAAGACACCTCTGAGGGATTCACCAACAAGACATCACTGACACTTGGTTTTGTGATGCCCAACAGATCCTTTAGGGTGGACAGTTAGCTATTCAGACAAGGTGTGAGTGACGGTATTTTGGGCTCTCCCAGAGAGAAAACCACAAAAAAAGATGGGATGAGTTCGGATTGGGGACAGGTGTTAAAAGAATAGCAGGTAGGAAGGCCAGTGTTCAACAATTTCTCAGCACTCACTCCCCGCACACTCCACTACACACACATACACACAAACCATCACCACCACCACCACCACCACCCCCTCCATCACAAGCACTATGGTCTTCTACTACTCTGCAGAGATGCATAACATAGTAAAATATGTGTAGTATGTTTGTCTGAAAAGTACTGTAGAATAATGTAGATGCTAAGGTTTTTCAGCAATCCCAGGTCTAGGATGTTCTCCTGTGGGTGTTTCCTTTCATATGTGGGTCAGAGCTAGTGCAGCTCTACCCACTCAGGGACTGAGTCCACCCGTGGGGAAACCTAGACCCCTAGGGAGTGCAGGTGACGGCAAGAGTGATTCCTCTTCCTGTGAGTGCCCAATCTGCCTACCCTCACTAGAATTCCTCTCAGGAACTGTCTGGGATTCAGGAGGTAGTGGTTTTATACTCTCCTCTTCCCCCAAATTCTCTGTGTAACCCTGGGAAAAACTGAATTCCTCTCTCTGGGCCTCAGTATCCCCATCCTTAAAATGAAAGGGTTAGGCTGCATAATCCATACCACTTCTTCCTACTCTGAAAACTCTTACTGCTATCTCTGTTAATCTCAGACTAAAGCCACACAGCCCTTCCTGAGAAGACCAGACCAAGTGAAGAGGCAATCCCAGGGGGAGGTCCCAGCCCCTCAGTTGACACATGTCACCTCTCAAGGAGACTGGGCCTTATTCCGGCCTCTGGCCAGTCCTCTGTAGTGAGGCTTTGAGAATGTACAATGTAAGCACCTCCTACACTGCCAGCCTGGCACTGGCCAGTAAGTGGTGACTCTCAGCTCTGAGCCCCAGGAGCCTGGCTACCAGCTCCCCACCCAGAGCCCTAGAAAGATAAGATCTAAGGCTAGGGGATCCCTCTTATTAAAGCAATATGAGATGCAGAGCTGGGCTTTGTGTCTCCAAAACTCATACCCCCTCCCATATTATGTTTCTGAGAGAGAAAAAAGCTCAGGGAAGCTGCCTCCTGGGTATCAGGATTTGGAAACTGAATGAGACTTTAAAAAAATTTTTTTTTCCACTCACCAGGTATAGTGAAATTGGAGTACCGAAATGGAAAGGTACAAATTTCCTTCATGGGGTGAACTTGTGACCGATTGGGGACTAGAATCCAACTCCCTGACCCCCAGCCCAGGACTCCATCCACTGAACCAGGATGAGGGGCTGCTTGGGGGAAGTTGGAGCCACCTGACTAGGTCCTCTTTCCACAGGAGGCAGGCAGAGTGTTCCCCCTTATGGCTCAATCCACCCATCCTTATCTCCATAGCATTACTCCCACTACTGAAGCCACCCGCCCCAGCTCTGGCCTCACAGAGCCAAAGCCCTGAACCCCCTCCTTCACCCTTCTCCCCACCTGCATGCCCCATCCTGCAGACCCAAATCCCTAGCAGTGGATTGATGAGTCCAGCACATAGCACACCCCACATGCACAGGGCTCGCCGCAGAGCACGTCAACCACCACCGTCTCCGTGGCAACCGGGGGCTTAATTAACAGGCTGCAGCCCTGTCACCATGGCAACAGCACCCCAACAGCCCCTTATTCCCCTGCAGACTCAGCCCCTCTCCCCTCTTTCCCAATCCGGACCCCCTTCTCACTGCACCCACCCCCCACCCCCACCCCACCTGGAGAGCTGAGGCCTGCAGATCGCTCCGGTTCATTGAGAAGGGAGGGAAGAGGAGGGGGATGAATGAGAGGGAGAGAGAGAGAGAAAGCCGCCTGTCACCATGGCAACTGTAGCCCCATTCCTAACCACTTTGTTGCCATGGAGATTCCTAGGGCTCACCTTGGGCTGAGGTACCGGGCAGTGAGGTTCTGAGTCCCAGCTTGAGGATGGGATGACTGCAGAACTCCTTGGACAGGATGGAGATCTCCAGATTGGATATATATACCAATTCAATAACAGCTTCATTATCCCCAATTTACAGATGGAGAGATTGAAACATGAGGCTTGGGTCTGGGAGAGGCAGAGAGCGTCTCCCTTCTAGATCACCAAAAAATCTTATAATTCTTATGGCTAGAAGGACCCTCAGATACCTTCCTGTTCAACTTTTTATACTACAGATAAGGCCCAAAGAAAGGAAGCAGTGTGCCCAAGGCCATACCACAGAGCCTGAGCTAGAGCATGGATGGGTTATATTGTGGTCTTGCTCCATCCTGCTGGCATAGGTCAGCTCCCTCTCCCTCCATGGGGATACATTCCAACTCCTGTTAGTCTTACCAGGACCAGGGCTCTTTCCAGTGCCCTGCCTCCCCCTTGAGAAACCGAGGCATGGTGAGGGTGGTGTAAAGGGATGAGGGAGTAGCTCAGAGTTATAGCAACTGGTCCCAGGTCGACTTCTATCAAACCAGGTCACCATCAGTCTTCCCATGATACAGATGAGGCAACTGAGGCATGTGGGCTGCAGCCCAGGGTTAATGATGGACTCAAGTTTCAGCCTCTGACTTGATTCTCTCACCCCCTGTAAGTTGTCTTCCCACCTATAGCTGATCCCCTGGCAGCAGGAAGCACCCCTAGGGGCAAACCCCACTCCTTTGGCTCAGAGTAAAAGACAACATTCACATATGAACTGCAAAATTTCCTCCAACCCTTCCCAACCTTTCACATGCTGCCATCCCTCCCTCTGAGCCTGGGTGAGAACAAGAGGTGGGAACAGCATCTCTCAGGGACAAGAGGAATGACACAAGAACAGCTGTGGAAAAGACACCACCAGTTGCTGGGTTCCCCTAGGGAGCCCTTGTCTACTTCCCTATGTGGTAATCTACCAAGGGAAGTTGCTTGAGGCTGTCTCAGGGCTTAAAAGGTTAAATGTCACCCAAATCATTCTCCAGATGGAACTTCCAATACACTCATGCACACAGATACCCACCCCACAGACAGACACAGAAATATATGCATCAACATGTCCATCAACACACTGGCAATACAGTGACACACATAAGCACTGACTCACTGGCCACCCCACAGGTCGGCAGAGCTAGTGTGGGATGTCCTCCCTCAAGACACACACACACACAGCCTCTGCCACAGCACACAGTATTCCATACCCACATTTGTTTTACTTCAACTGCACAGGAGCTTGGGAGTGTGAATGGGAAGACTGAGCAACCACCTTGGGACATAAGAGAGGGTCACCTTATTCCCAGGCCAGGGTACAGGAGTGTGAGGAGAAAAGTCAGGGGTAGCAAAGCAGGAGCCTACAGCCACTCCCCCTCTCATCTGATGAGCATTAAGCACCCACGTGGAACCTAAGTTCCAGGCTCTGGGCTCCTCCAATGGAGTAAGTAACTGCCATGCACTGGGACATGTGCTCTAATGGTGCAGTGCGTAGGCCGAAGAGGAATGACTGCCTCTGTCTGGGAGCGAGGGAGAGTGAAAACGATTATCAGAAGAGGTTAAATGAGCTATAAATTACAGAATGAGTAGGACTTTTCCTAGCCGATGGGGGGAGGGGCTGAACACAGACAGGTACACCAAGAGCGGGTGAGGAGTTTGAATGACAGACTAAAGTGTTTGGTCTTTATCCTACCCGTGATGGGGAGCTTGTGTGGAGGATGGTTAGGACAGGACTGGAGGCAGGGAGACCATAAGGAGGATATGGTCATGGCCATGTGACAGACGCTCGAGGCTTGGACCAGGGTGATGGTGACAGAGAGAGAGATGTAGCCAGGTTCAGGATAAGTTTTGGAGGTCAGTGACCAAGACATGAGGACCAACTGGATTTGGTGGGAAGAGAAAAGGAGGCATTGAGAATGGCTCCCAGATTTCTGCCTTTCGTCATTCAAAAAATGAAAAGATGCAGACAGATTATAGAAAAAATAAAGAGTGGAAGGAGCCCAAGAAGTCCGAATGGCCACATCCAGGAGGCAGCCGGTTCACGGGGCTGGAGCTCTGCGCAAGTCTGGGCCTAAATTTGGTCATCTAAACAATGAGGAGGTTCGCCAAAGAAACCCCTAAAAGCCCTCCTAGGGTTTTTGGCGCTTGGGTTTGCTTGGGTCAGGGCGAGCTCACCTGCGGCTCAGCAGCGACCCCTGGCGGCTCAAGGAGGCTCTTTCTCCTCCCCGCGCTGGGGCCACTCCAAGCCAATTCGCCTCGTTTCTTCCAGACACCTGAGGTGCTCAGAGCTAGGGAAAGGACCCCTGATAAGTGCCCCCTGCCGAGCAGACTGTGTGTGCATCCAGGATGCTACTTTGCCAAAGGCCGGAAGGATCCCTCCCTTCTCCTCTGTACCCTGCGTGTAACTTCCACAAGACTACTTCACTGGGCCCGCGAGGAAGAAGCCCCCACCCCCGCCTGAGCTAGGTCCTCCCAAACTTTCTGCAGCTGGAGCAGAAAGTGAGCTAAGTGAGTCCCTAAGGGTCGGGACTGACATTCCCAAAGGATCTTCCCTGGATCTAGCTGCCCAGGATCCAAACTAACTTCCCTGTCTCCTGTCTCCTTCCCGAGAGCCCCCGGCGCTGTCTGCGACGCCTCCAGAGAAGCAGAGGATTGGAGAATCCTCCAGCCACCAATGACCTGCCGACCGGGCACCTGCCTCAGCGACCTTGACTCATTTTTCCTCCCTCCCTGGCCCCACTCCCATCCTAGCCCAACCCCTTCCCCACTAGTTCCTCCCTTTCCTGCCCCCAAACCGACTTAGACCCGCCTCCTCCTCTTGGCTCTGGACCCACCCCTTAATCACACAGCCCTCCTCTTACCCTAATTCACCTCCCCTCCCTTGGTGCCGCTCCCTACTCGAGATGCCCCGCCCCTTTAGTGCCCAATGGCCTAGCACCCGCCTTGACCGGAGCCCCTCGGTCACAAGATCCGCCCCTCTGACTATGGCCCCACCCACCACCCTTGTGTCCACGCCCACCTCGAGTCTGGTCCCGCCCCCTTCACACCTTCCGTTCCGGCGCTCCCTAGCCCCTTGATCTCCCATCTCTGGCCTTTCCCTGGGACCCCACATCCGCAGGCCTGGCCCCTCCCCCTTCCAAAAGAAGACCCGCCCCCTGTTGGGCCCGCCCCTTCGCTCGTCCCGCCCCCTGCGGCCTCTACCTTTGACGTCTTCCCCCGGGAAGCGGCGGGGGTCTGCGACCGAATGCCGGCGGGACGCTGGGTCAGGGGTTCCGGCGGGCCCCCCCGCGGGGAGCGAGGTGACAGTGAATCTGCGGCTCATGGTGTGAAAAGGGGCCAGGCGGCCGTGGTGCTGGCCCGGATCGCACAAGTGGCCACAGCCGGGCTCTAGGAGGGAGAAAGAGCGGATTCCCCCCGCCGGACGCGTCGCGGCGCAGGGTCCTAGTGCCCGCTGTGCTGATCTCCTTGAATCTGGCCCTGGCTCCCAATCCCACCCCAAGAGGCTGAGGAGCTCGCCCGCCTCTGAGAATCATTCCTACACCGGGGGGCCCCGTGTGTTGCTCCTGGAGCCCGGGCCCACCTCTGCTGGGGTCTCCCAAACCCCTGGGGTTCATTCACTCATTCATTTCACCCAGCACATTTTGATAGCGATCCTGTGCTTCAGGCAATGGTGCTAGGCACTGGGGATACTGCAGTGAATGAGATCGGCTGGCTTCCTGCCCTTCCTCTGGTTTATGTTCCAATGAGGAGAAAGGGGAGAACGATTGTAAGTGAGCAAACACGTAGGTAAAATAATTTGAGATTGTGGTGTAAGTTAAGAAGAAAAAATAGGGCCATGGGATAATGACCAGAAGGAAGGACTACTTTAGGTGTTGGTCCGAGAAGTCCTCCCAGATGTGATATTTGAGCTGAGACCTCACTGATGAGCAGAGTAAGCTATGAGGAAGAGTTCTCTGGCATGAGAAATAACGCAAAGGCCCCAGGGTGAGAAGGAACTGGAGTGTTCAAGAAGCAGCAAGAAGGCCATTGTGTCTGAAACAGAGTGAGTGGAAAACAAAGTGATAAGAGATGAGGGAGGAGAGGAAGGCAGATCCTGTGGTCTTTTGAAGACTTTGGGGAGGAGCCTGGATTCTATTATAATCCACAAGGGAAGCCATTGGAAGTTTGGAGCAGGGGAATGATAGGATATACGTTTTAACAGGATCACTCTGGCTGCTGGATGAAGATTCAAAGAAGGGAAAGAGTAGAAGCTGGGAGTCTAATGAGGAAGCTCCTACAAACCCTTGAGTGGGGGGTGATGATGGCCAGACTAGAGTGGTGGCAGTGGTCTGATTCCGGATAAGTTTTGGAAATGGAACCAGCAGGACCTGCTGATGGATTAGATGTGACATATGATGGTAAGAGCAGAGTCAAGAAGGAATCCTGGACACTCATACTGCTGGTGGAAGTGTAGATAAGCAAAACCACTTTGGAAAATGGTTTAGTCATGTCTAATAAAACTGAATATACACATATCCTTTGACCCAGCAATTTTACTCCTAAGTACATATACCCAAAAGAATGGCTGCCCATGTTCACCAAAGACATTTACAAGAACGTTCATAGTGTCATTGTTCATAATAGCCCCAAATTGGAAACTACCCAAATGTCCAAAAACAGTAAAATAGATAAATTGTGGTATATTCACAAAATGAAATACTACACAGTACTAAGAATAAACAATCTACAATTTACAGAAGAAAATGGATGAATATCACAAATTTAACATTGAGCAGAAGAATCCAGACCCAAAAGAGTACAGATCTTGAAACACTATTCACTATTTAAATAAAGTAAAAAATATTCAAGCCTATCTAAGTTATCAAAGGTAACCATAGTGGTGACTCCTGGGGAGAAGAGGTAATGATTGCAAGGAAGCATGAGGGGCTTCTGGTGCTGATAATATTTTGTTTCTTGATCTGGGTGCTGATTACACAGATCAGTTGTTTTCAGTTTGTGACAGTTTATTGAAATATACACTTATGAAAGATGCACTTGTCTGTATGTTTATTATATGAGAGCAATAGTTCTCAACCGGGAGCAACGTTGCCCACCAGGGGACATTTGGCAGTGTTTGGAGACATTTTTGGTTGTCACAGCTGGGGGGGGCAATGGTATTGGCATCTAGTGGCTAAAGGCAATTTGTGCCATCTGGGCTTGCACCAAGGCTACCTGGCCATGAGTCACAGGTTCACCATCATCTCACTGCACCCCATCTCCATGTTGGGGCTTCTGGTAGGGGCGGGGGAATGACCCCTAATGGTCCTGGCACCTGGCCATGGATCTTGCCATATCCTACAACATACAGGACAGTCCCCCACAACAAAGAATTATCCAGTCCCAAATGTCAGTTTTGCTGAGGATAAGAAACCCTATGCTAGAATAAGAAGTTTAAATAACTGATTCCTAGATTTTAGAACTGATCAGGTTTTAAGCTTGATTGAGGGTGGATGATGTTGTCTTTTATCAAGGTGGTGATGACTGACAGAGGAGCATATTTGGAAGGTGAGCCCAAGAGTTCAACTTGGACCTATTAGATTGAGATGCCTATTAGGCAGCTAGGGAGCAATGTGGAGTAGGCAGTTGAGCTCAGGGGAGAGGTTAAGGCTAGGGATGTAAATTTCAGAGTCTTTAGCAGAAAGACGTTATTTAAAGCTGCAGGGCTATACAAGATCACAGGGAATGAATGTACACAGAGCAGAGAAGAAGTCTAAGGACTGAATACAGAGCACTCCATCATTTAGAGGTTGGAAAGAGAAAAATCAACCAGTGAGGTACAAAGAGAACCTAGGAGTAAGGGGTGTCCCAGAGACCAAGTGATGAAGGAACTTCAGGAAGAAAGGCACAATCAACTGTGTCAAATGAGCACAGAGATGGTGTAGGATGAGCACAGAGGCTACAGGAAGCTCACAGGTGGCTTTGAAGAGAGTGATTTCACTGGTGCAGTAGGGTAGGAGCCAGGCTGGAAATGACTGAGAAGAGAATGGTAACTGAATTAGCGGAGACAGTAAGTAGGGATCATACTTCGGGGAAGTTTTACTGTGAATGGGGATGAGGTGGGTAGAGAAATGGAATAGAATCTAGAGGGAGACAGGGGTTAAGAGGGATTTTAGACAAGCCACATTGAGGAATGTGTGTATGTCAATGAGTACGTATCATTCCTGAACAAGAAATAGATGAGTTAGGAGAGAGGGGTTCCCCAGATGAAGCTCAGGAGGCAGTTCTTGGACTTCTCCTTAAAATCCCCTTTGGGCTCCAGATCCAGATGATCAGATCTGATCAAGCCCGTCATGGCCCAACCCGTCAGTCAAGTCCCTCTGTCATCCTGTGAGGTCAAATCTACACTCCTTAGCCTGGTATTCAGACCTTCTCCCATCTAGCCCAGACTACTAGTTCTATCTCAACCATTCTGGAATCCTCTCCATTCCCCTCTTATCCACTCACCCACTACCACCACACACTCGAGTTCTGAGCCATTTGCTGTTCTCTAAACACCCCTCACTTTTTCTCTTTTCCTAGCATTTGTACCAAGAGCCCACATTCAAATCCTGCTGTCACCACTCACTAGCTATGAGACTCTAGATGAGTTGTGTAATTCTGTGTTCCTTAGTCTCTCATTTGTAATTCTCTATGTCTTAGGTTAATGATGACAATAATAATAGTATGGATAAGGTAATAATAAATACCAAGGTCAAGAATGTGAATCCTGGAGCCACACAGCTGCCAAAAAAAAAAAAAAAAAAAAAGAGGAAATAATAGTACCTGTCTCATAGGATTGTTTAAACACTCAAAAAGCACACAGTACAAGACCTGGCACATAATGCTGTCCAAGGAGTAGCTATCATCATCCTGTATATGACCCTTATATTTTATTTATCCACTGCCTTATTCCTGGGCATTTAAGTTGTTGCCTGTTTTTCACTATACAAACATCTGCAATCAACATCCTTCTATGTGTTGTTTTGTGCACATGTGTGAAGGTTAAAAAGTAGGTACAGTTATGGGTTTAACGATTCTTGATAAATTACCCTCTGAGAAGATTGTCCCACTTACACAGGAGAAAGCTCTTTCTCATCCTTTCTCATTCAGTTCCAATTTATTTTTTTATTTTTTATTTTTTTATTTTTTTACTTTTAAAAGATGACCAGTAAGGGGATCTTAACCCTTGACTTGGTGTTGTCAGCACCACGCTCAGCCAGTGAGTAAACCGGCCATCCCTATATGGGATCCGAACACGGGACCTTGGTGTTATCAACACCACACTCTCCCGAGTGAGCCACGGGCTAGCCCATTCAGTTCCAATTTAGATGTCATCATGGCTGGGAAACATTCCCTGACTTCAACCACAACACGTAGAATCACACACACATGCACACACACACACACATTATGCTACAATAAAGGATCACACACTGCACACTCTCCAAGTGTGATTCCACCCCCACCAGCCACAGAGTTGGACTCTTGTAACTGAGTTGGACTCTCTGAGAATGGAGCCTGGAGTCTGAGCAATCTCCAAGGGTGCTCTTATGTGCTCTAAAGTTTGAGGACCACTGAGAGGTCCTTGAGGAGAGGAACATTGTCCAATTCATTTCTCTATCCCTAGTGCCCCAACAGGGCCTGGGCCCATGTAGGGGCTCAATACATGTTTGATGAATGAATAAATGGGTTGGCCATATTTTTGGGTGCAAAATAGAAATAACAGTAGGAAGGATTGAATATGTTAATATTTATGAAGTGCCTAGAACACTATCTGGCACACAGTAAGCATTCTAACCGTTGAATACATACATACATATATACATACATTTGTGCATACACACAAAAATAAAATTTCCCCGGAAAGGTTTGAGAATCCAAGTTTATTAGAAACATCCCAACAAAAAAAGGAAGGTGGGAAGAAAGGGCCCAGCCTACCTCCACTCCTCCCTGTCCTCCAGAACAGACCACCAGTTTGTATCCAGCAAACTGGCTGCTTCCCCATCAGGGATGGTCCCTGTGGGAACCTGCACTGAACTGCTAAAGCAGGATGGGAGCCCTAGTCCTCAGGGCACTGTAGGAGGTCATAGCTCACATAGCCCACTTGATCCACCTGGATCACCTCATTCTCGAAACTCACACGCCAGAAGAAACGGCCCTGGCAGAAGTAGGCTTTCTCTGCGGGGGGAAAGGCAAACATGAGAAGGGTGATTCCAACCCTCCTACATACACGTAGAGAAACGGGAGCAAGATCTTTACAATCATTCCTCCTTCCCTTTCTAGATCTTTCTAAGGTTTTCACATGACATCTCCATCTCCCCCCACCTGCCTGTGAGATGCTGGAGGGCAGACCTCAATTCTCAAAGCAGTGGCAACGAGCCTGCACACAGTATGTGCTCTGTACACATTTTGTGAATGAATGAATGAATGAATGACCTATCTTAATGATCAGAACAATTCATTCTACAAATCCATTCAATGAACAGATCCATTCATTCATTCAACATGTATTTATTGAGTACCTACTATGTGTTCTATTCAAGGCACTGGGGATACAGAAGAAAAATGCAGGCATGATCTCAACTCTTTTAGTACTTACACTCTAGTGGGGCAAAATAAATGACATTGGTTTTAAAAATGTAGAAAGCTATGGAGGACATAAAAACAAGGAAATAGATAATGAAGGTCAGAGAAGGCCTCTCTGAAATGATAGCCTTACCACTGAGACCTGAAGGATGAGAGAGAGGCAGCCTGGTGACAATCTGGGGTAAAAGCCTTCCAGACAGAGGAAACTGCTAGCTCAAAGGCCCTAAGCTAGGAGTGACCTTGATCTCTTCAAGAGCAGCCAGTGTGGGTGGAGCACAGTAAATGACAGTAGTAGCAGGAAGAGATGAGGACACAGAGGATGGGGGAGGGTGGTTGAGTCAGATCATGTTAGTTTCTTTCATCTTGAAATGGGTTGGAGTCACCCCCAAGACGATTGCCCTCCACTCCCATTCCCTTCCTAATTAAAGGTATTGGATAATCAGTATGGCTGGGACTGGGGTGTTTGGAAAGGAGATGGAAAAAACTGACAGATTCAAAAAGAATTGGGGAGCACAGTCAACAAACTTTGTCAACTGTCTGGACGTCAGCAGTCAAAAAAAGAAAGCAAGTGTAACTCCAGCTATCACCCCCATTTTACAGATAGGGAAATTGTGGCTCAGAGAATACCACAGAGCCATGAGTTATCTCATCTCTCACTGTATTCCAAGAGGCAGCACAGTGGCTGGCATATTATAGGTACATGATAATTATCGTTTAATAAAGGAATGCACCCCCATATAAACAACCTGTGTCCTGTACTGGAGGGGAAAGATCTACCAGCCAGGGAGGCAAGAAATCTGGGTCCCAGTCCTGAGTGTGCCCCTGACTTCCTGTATGAGGTGGGAAAGGTCACTCCCTCTTCAGGGATCTTATCTGGGCTGGGGCATTTGCCTCAATCTCCAAGGGCTTTTTTTTTTTTTCTGTCAGAATTTGGCCAATCACTAAGGCAGGGCAGCCTAACGTGTTAGATTTCTCATGAAAGGACACTCCACTGCCTGAGTCCGCGGCCCTCACCTCGGTACTGGAAGATGTCGTGCGTGTTTAAGGGCACGCCGGGGAACATCTGGTCCACGGTGCTCTCGCTCCCGGGATCTACTGTCTGCGTCTTCACGTCGAACCTGCAGGAAGGAGGCCAGGAGACAGCTGCTGAGCCCGCCCGCGGGCGGGCGGATGGCGCCCGGGCTCCCCCTGCCGGCGGCCGTGATGGCTCTCACCTCCAGAATTGCTCCCCGCTGAACAGCAGCACCTTAGCCCCGCCGTGTGGAAGGGCCCCGGTGACTTGGGCCACATTCGAACCCAGGCCCAGCTTGTCCAGACGCCTTGGGCCCAGCACTGATGTGCCTGTGTACACCCACACTTGGCGTCCTGCAGGGGAGAAGGGTCACGTCGGTCTGGGGGCTCACTGGGGGCACGCATTCTTCTTGAATGTCAGCAGGGAGAACCCAGCGAGGCCTTTCCTAGCCCGGCGTGCCCCAGGGGCAGAGCCGTTGGGTACAGTCGTGCAAGGGCGTGGTGAGGAGGGAGACTGAAACTCAGCCCCTGACAAATACGCTACATTGCATCTGCCAGGAGGGGACGCCCTTTTCTAATATGCACAAGACGCTTCAAGGGTTAGCCTTGGTCTCCTTCCTCCCTGGCTGGTGGGGATAAAGGGGGCGGCGTCGGGAGAGAGGAGAAAACTAACCAGAGAAGAAGAAAATCTTCTTGGTGAGCGGCTCCTCAAAGGCAGAGTCCAGCTTGGGGGGCAGCGCGGGCCACATGTCAGCAATAAGGAAGGGACCCTGGGGCCGGCGACCTCTACTCTCAGAGAGTCGCCAGTATCTCCTGAGAACGTGAAAAGGGAAAGGCGGGACACTGAGCCTTGAACCGAGGGCCAGCGGGTGGAGAGGAACAGGCAGGTCCCTCCTCCAAGCCCCCTCCCTCTTCCACACATCTCTGCCCTCTCACCCATCCTTAAAGAAATGCAGACGGTTCCCTATCTCTGCAATGGCATCGAAGATGTTCACGTTGCAAGCATCATCCGCTGGATCCAAAGGCCCTGTAGGGGCCACAGAAGGGCCAGCAGTGGGGGGACCTGTGGGACCAGCTGAGGGGGGACCTGTGGGACCGGCTGTGGGGCGCTCTGAGGGGCGGACGGTGGGGGGTCCAGTGGGACAGACCGTCGCAGGAGCCGTGGGCTGCGGTTCAGTTGTGGTGGTGGTGGTGGTTGGAGGCCGTGGGTCAGGTTCAGGGCCAGGACCTAAAAGGAGACAAGGAATGAAACACTTCCTGTTACCACATATCCCTGTGCCCGGGGAACATCTGCCCCCCAAAGCCTATCAATAAGCCCCCCTCTGGCACACACTCTCCTCGCTTTAGATGTTGGAGCCTGCCTTCCCTCAACCACCCGCAGGCTGCTTTCTTTCATACACTAGCCTTTCATTCAAGCCATAGTTATCCAATCCCTAGGCCCTATGGACATGAGACAGGCAGGAACCCCCCTCCAGACCCCAGGGGGAGAGAAGTGGTTTTGTGGGTCTTTTTCTAAGTGCTGTCCATGTGCCAAACTTAGTGCTGAGAGCTTTGTAAACTCACATTATTAGCTCGTTTGATCTTCAAAGAAACACTATGAAGTAGATTCTTTAATATCCCCATCTTTTTGTTTGTTTTTGGTGACTGGCCCGGAATGGGGTCTGAACCCATGACCTTGGTGTGATAAGTCTGTGCTCTAACCAACTGAGCTAACCGGCCAGCCCAATATCTCCATCTTTTAAAATGAGGATCTAATACTAACGAAATGACAAGTAATTTCAAGAATTACTTGATAACAAGAATTTCAAGCACTCGTATGGTGCTTACTACACACCAGGTATCATTCTAACTCATTTAAACCTCTCAACGAGAGGCAGGAACTATCATTAAGTCCACTTTGCAGATGAGGAAATTGAGGGGTGAACTGACATATCAAAGTAACCTAGCTATGAAGTGGCTGGTCGGGCCTTTGAACCCATGTGTATCTCTCTCTAGAGTCTGGGTTCCTTTTTACCATCTCCAAGCACTGACCCGGCAGCGATGGGACCCAGCTAGCTCTACCCCAGATAGATGTTGCGGTCTCAACTCCCCCACCCCACCCCCGCCTCACCGCACCCCCATTCTCCCGTACTATGGTACAGCCTCGCCCTTCCGTTTTCTCCTTCCATCCCTGTCTCACAGCCTCACCGTAGAGATGCTGGATGCCCTTCACGTCGTCCTCATGCAGAGGGGGTTCCTCGGTGAAGCGGTACATGGGATACATGAGCGCCTCTGGCACGGACGTGTGATCTAAGCCCAGCGCGTGGCCGAACTCGTGCGCTGCCACAAGGAACAGGCTGTATCCTGGAGGGAAGAGGGATCCTGCGACGTGAGCGCTGGGCCAAGCCCCCAGCCCTGGCCACCCCACCACAACCACTGCCCAGGCCGCAGTCCGAGCCACAGAGCCTCGGAACCCCGCCCACCTTGGTCCGGGCAGAAGCCCCACTTTCTGTCGCTGTCGAAGTTCGAGGTGGTGGCGCACCACAGGCGCCCATCTGTGCGCCCATCGCTGGTACAGGTCGAGTACTTCTTGCCCAGGAAGACGAAGGGGAAGACGCACAGCTCCCCCGCCGAATTGCCCCCGGTTACAGTGGAGTCGGCTGGAGAGACCCAAGACCTTGGGTGAGCCCAGTGGGTGGGTCCAATAAGGAGACAAACCAGGAGCTAGAGAATCTTGTTGTCCTATTTTTAAAGCCTAGGGGGCGCTGTGGAGCACGGCTGAGAGGAGGCAAGACTAGTGGGCGGGGCGTGGGACACGATACCAGGGAAGAGGCAGCAAGCGGGGCGCAAAAGGCCCAGCCTTGGTGGATGGGGCGGGGGCAATAGGAAGTTAGGGGAGGAGATGTGGAGTCGGTGGGCGGAGTCACGGCTGTACTGTGAACCAATGAACAGTGGAGAGACAAACTGATGGAAGAGCCGCGTTCTGGGGGCCAATGCGGGACGAGGGGCGGGGCTGATGCCGTAGGCGGGGCGGAGGTACCTCGGGTCGGGCAAAAGCCGTAGCGTTTGTCCTGGTCGTAGTCGGCGGTGGTGGCGCACCAACGGTAGCCATCGGAGCGACCGTCGGTAGTGCAGGCGGAATAGGAGCGGCCCTCGAAGATGAACGGAAACTTGCAGGGCTTGCCGTCCCCATTGCCGTCCTGGGTGTAGAGACCTGGGAAGGCCCACTTTGTTACCCCCAAGTGCGACCCATTCTTTGACCCACAGCTCATCCCCTCTCCTCATTTCACAGATGAGGAAACTGAGCCCAGAGACCGGGAGAGTGACTTGCAGCAATAGCGGCAGAGCTAGGATTAGAACCCAGGGTTCTGGACCCTCAAGGGTGGTGGGCGCCCCCACCTCTCGCCTCGACCCCACACTCACTCTCGCTGGGGCAGAAGCCGAACCGGCGGTCAGCTTCATAGTTGGCGGTGGTGCTGCACCAGAGCATGCCATCGGAGCGGCCGTCCGTGGTGCAGGCGGAGTAGGAGCGGCCCTCGAAGGTGAAGGGGAAGTGGCAGGGGGCGCCATCTGCGTTTCCAAAGTAGGTCGGAACCACTGCGGGAAGAGAAGGGCTGGAGTCAGGATGTTTGGTGATGGGTGTGAGAAGAGAAGGGAATCGGGGACCCGGGCGGCTCAGGATCTCACCGACTCCCTTGCCCAGCGACCACAACTCATCATCGTCGAAGTGTGCGTCTCCCTGAATGCCGGGGCCAGGAGGAAAGGCGTGGGCCAGGAGCCCGTCCTTCCCGTCGAAGGGATACCCGTCTCCGTGCTCTGAAGAGGCAGGTGGAGAGGAGTTAGCCGAGTACTGTAGCGCAAATTGTCCGCTGCCAGAGGACGCCGGCTGTCATTCGGCTGAACTTCCTCCTGCGCGCAGCTCTCCAAGCCTCGCGCCCTGACGCTGTGCCCTGTCCTCCTGGCAGACGGGGGCCCCGAATGGGCAATCGGCGGCCAGGGCTACGAGCACAGGCAAGAGAAAGCGGGGGCCACGGCCCCCTCGCACTCTCCGAAGGCCTTCCCTCCCCTGTCTCCGTCCAGGACTCCTAGCTTTCCCCCTCTCGCATTCTCACCCGCTACACCAAACTGTATGACGATGTCGGCGGGCTGGCCGTATACGCGAGTGAAGGTGAGAGGCGTCACTGCGCTCCACAGCGCGAAGGCCCGGGCAAAGGCGTCGTCGATCACGTCGCGCGGCAAGTCCTCCGAGTAGTTTTGGATCCTGCAGGGGAAACGCAGGAGGAAAGAGGTCAGAAGTGCCTGAGAGGGGCAGCAGCGACACCCCCTGTCTCAGAGACTTCAGCTTACGCAATGCTTCCTGCGGTCCACGCTTTCATCTATAAAGCGCTTTCAGACACATTTTTTTTTCTGTCTGGACCCTCACAACGGCCCCAACAGGAGGATTTGAATAGCAAGCCCATTTCCCCGAAGGGTAAACAAAGGCTCAGGGGTGGAGCCACCTGCCCCAGGCTGTACATTAGGTAGTGAAACCCGGGACCGTCTAAGACAGGACATGGTCACCTCCGGCACGCACGCCGGTACTGGCCGCCTCTCCCCACCGCGCCCGCTTCCGCGAGGCCCGGGCGCTCACCAGTACGTGATGTTGTGGTGGTGCCACTTGAGGTCTCCCTCGAAGGTTTGGAAGTTGCCCAGGTCTGGGACACCGCAGCGCGGGGTACGCATTGCCTGCAGGGTGGCGCTGTCCAGCTCACCGGTCTCGGGCAGAGACAGGCGCTTCTGGAGAAGCAGCAGCGCGGGACGCAAAGATAGCTTCTCCCCTTGCATCTCAGCCGCACGAGTGTAACCATAGCGGTAGAGGTATTCCTGTGGATGGAGAGGCAGAGATATCCTGTAGCCCTGGACCCTTTTCTCTGCCCTATTGGGCTAGGGGTCTATCCCTCCAGAGCTCAGGGACTGGCAATAAGGCATTAAACCTAGAGTGCCATTAAACCTAGAACACCAGTGCTTTCTGTCCACCCAAGAATCTCCTCTACTGTAGACATTCTCAGCTCCTTTCTGGATGCCTCTGACCCATGACTACCCCAAGGCCCCCTAGTACTCCTGTTCACTCCCGGCTCTTGCCCACCCCAGCATCCTCCAATGTCCCCCCACCCTGCACCACTTCCTGTTGTCCTCCTAGGAAGCCCCCATTGCCCATTCCTGGCCATCATTACCAGAGCCTCTGCAGGATCCCCCCCCCCCTTGACACCTCCATTCTCCAGATGTGCTCATCACCTAAAGCGTCTCCTCTGAGGCCCCATGCCCTCTCTGAGACACTCAACACTTTCCTAGCCAGCTCTCCCCAACCCTAGACTGAGGTGTCTGCCTACCTCAGCCAGCTGCCTGTCGGTGATATTGGTTCTCAGGTCTCTGGGGAAGACCACAACGGTGGGTTGGTGCCATCGGGGGGCAGCACAGCAGCTGCCCAGCACCAGGAGTGCCAGGACCAGGGGCTGCCAGGGGATCATGGTGAGGGTAGCAGTGTCTGACTGCAGTTGCCCTTGTGGGGGCTTTAAGGAGGCACTACTAACTGAATCAGTGACCCCGCCCCTCCCTGCCAGGCGGGTGCTGACTCAGGGGAAGGGGTGTGTGTGTGTATGTGTGTGTGTGTGTGTGTGTGTGTGTGTGTGTGTGTGTGTGTGTGTGTGTGTTTTGAGCAGCCCCAGCATGAGAAGGCAAAGAAAGGGCTTACACCACCTCCTCCTCTCCACCCTGCCCACAGTCCTCCCTGCCAAGTCAGGCAGGACCCCAGACCCACAGGAAACCACAGGCCCTCAGGGGAGGGGTTGGGTTTTGCAAACTGCAGAGCTTGTGGGAACTATATGAAAGGGAGGGAGGGGGGATAAGGCTGGAGGACCACCGCCCCCCAGCCCTCAATCTGAAGGCCTCAGCTGTCAGCCAAGGGAAAGGGATGGGAGACTCCCTGAGACCTCTTTCTGTATCTAGTGATCCCCCGGCTCATCCTTGTCCTTCTGTGACATTCCCTCCCTCGTCAGAGTCCCCCTCCTTGAGCCCTTCCCCACACTCCAGCTCTGTCCTCTTTCCTCCTCCTGGAAAGCGTTCCTTGACTCAGCTTCCTCTCCCTGCTCCATCTGGGGGTGGAAGGAGTGGGCCCTGCTGGGCAGGAATTGGGGAATTCCACGGGGGGGGGGGCAACCCCTGTCTTTAACAGGCTCAATCTTCAGGGTAGTAGAGGGGAGAGTTTGTGGCATCAGGAAACCAACAGATTTGGCTTTACCGTCTTCCTTCAGGGCCTCAGGCAAATGTCCTCACCACCATGAATTTGTTTCAGAGTGAAAAAATGGCCCTTCATCCCTAAATTGATGTGAGGATAAAATGAGATCAAACACATAAAATGCTTAGTATAGTGTATGTTAGCCCTTAGTAGATGACAGTGATTGCTTTTAATTATCAAGGCTAAGACCATGATTTTGACCTGGAATCAGGAGAGTGGGGTCTTGGGCTCTAAGCTTCTGTGTGACCTGTAGTAAATGCCTTCCCCTTTCTGGTCTTTGGATTCTTCAACTGCAAATTATGGTGGAGTGGGGGGAAGAAGGGGATGAATTCTAGGAGACCTTTCAGTTCTCCAGCCCTGTTCTATCCAGCTAAAGTTTCAGCCCCAGTTATCACCTCTAACGCCAGTAACCAGCAGCCTTCCTCCTCCCTTCTTCCCAGACAGCCATTGTGGGGCAGGGTCTGTATATGCCTTCTTCAATACCTTATTTGGGAAGAACAATGATAACAATCTAACAGGCTGCATTTAAAGCACCTACTACCTGCCAAGCACTTTATATACTTATCTAATAAATGAATTTGTGAGATGGAGACAATTAACTTCTTTTAAAGGAAGACTGAAATTCTAAAGTTCATTAATTAATGAGCATCTGCTTTGAAGTCACTCAGTCCTGGATTTCAGTCCCAGCTCCACCATTTCCCAGCTATGTGACCTTAGGTAAGTCACTTCACCTCTGAGCCATAATAATAATGCATTTTTTTGAGATTTGCTGTGTCAAGTACTGTAATAAGACCTTTATGAGCCTCTTATTTTATCCTCACCATCTGTGATGTAGGTTTAATGAGTACCCCCTCCCATTTTCAGACGTGTGACCTGAGGCTCAGAGCAGTTAAAAAACTTGCCTGTGATCACACGGCAAATTAATACAAAGAACCAGGATTCAAGCCTAGTGTTATCTGGGTCTAAAGCTTTTCATCTCTCTTGCCATTTACAAGGAACTGAGACCAGGTTGTGGAGCAGAGCAGGGAGATGGGATGGGAGGGGTCTTAGAACCTGGACCCTTCTTTTCTGATCCCCTGCTACTCACTGAAGATTAAGATAGGAAACTCATGCCTTTGGGGAATCAGAGGCTAGGATAGGGAACTGGGGGAACTCTATTCCAGACTTGGGAGCATGGGGTCATAGAGCAATAGGATTTTAGAGACAGAAACAAAGAGACCCTCCAAGTGGTCTTCATCTGGCAGCAGACATGGGCTTTAGGAGAGCCCATGAACCACCCCTGACTTGCCATCACTTGTACAAAATATTTCATATCTATGTATGTACATCACATTCTCAAGCAGCACTATTGACATCTGGGGTCAGATAATTTTTTGTTTTGAGGGGCTGTCCCACGCACTGTAGGATGTTTAGCAGCATCCCTGACTTCTACCTACTAGATGCCAGTAGCTCCTCCCCCTGCCTATTGTGACAACCAGAAATGTTGCCAAACATTGACAAATGTTCTCTGGGAGAGTGGGAAGGGCAGAGTTACCCTAGCTGAGAACCACTGGTCTATGTTGATTTTTCTATGTAAAGGGAAAACTGTTATCAGATACTCAAACCATTGATGATGATCCTCAAACCTTCAAATTTACTTAGCAAACACTGCATTTTTATGAGCCAAGTATTGTGCCAAGAATTGGGAATACAATAGTGACCAAGATAGCCTCTATCCCCTTGCTTATGGAGCTGAGAGTTCAGTAGGGGAGAAATTGAATGAGTAATTAATTTCCAGAGAGACAAACATCACAAAAGGGAGGTGTACTTATCTACTCCATTTACCCCCATCATGCAGATGAGGAACTGAGGCCCAGAGCAGTCACAGAGCAAGCTAGGGACAGAGTTGTGGGGCAACAAGGAGTGATGGCTATGAGCCTGCACTCTGGAGCCAGGCTACCTAAGTTCAAATCTCAGCTCTGCCACTGACTTGCTCTGTGACCTGAGCAACTGACATAATCTATCATCACCTCAGTTTCCCCATCTGTAAAATGGGGGCAATAATAGTGCTTCTCTCTTAGGGTTGTTGCAAGGACCAAAGAGTTAACAGATACAAAGTGCCTGGCACATGGTAATAAGTGCTTGCTGTTACTCTAATTATGATTTTCCTCAGGACAGCTGGCTGTTTTTACCAACTGGGGAGAAGGGTGAGAGCACCCAGCCAGGAACCCCAGGGTTTGATTCCTGGAGTCAATCCAAGCAAGAACTCCTTTCCTCACCTCCCCCCCACCCCAACTTCCTCCTTTAGTCCCCTGGCTCCCCTACCCCCATGAAAGGGAACTTGGGGAGAACTTGGCTTTCAACACAGCAATGGCAGGAAGTGGTTCTGGTTACCACATCCCCTTCCCCACTTCCCCCAACCCCTCCTTCCAATACCACAGCTGAGTTTAGCCAAGGCCCCAGGAGAGGAGGCAGAAAGCAGGATATAACCCCAGGTATCTCCCCAACAACCCTGACTGGAGTCTTAGCTTAGACTCTAAGCCCCTCACTCAGGTAGTGGCCCCATCAGGATGGGGAGAGGGCTGACCCTGGGGCCCTGAGTCACCAGCTGGATGACACAGCCCTGCAGGCCACAATTAGTAACTCCTGGCCCCCAGGCCAGGGTCAGCCTCACGAGATGAGGAATCTCTCCCCCTATCTAAGACAGGGAAACTCCAAGCCTGTTTCTCCCAAATCTGCCAGAAAGGGGAGGGGCAGCCAGGCCCAAGAGGCCCTGGCAGGATGTGGGGGAGACACTTGTGTCTGGGATGAAGCAGATAGGTGTGTATACTGTAAGACATTGCCCCAGGGGAGAGCATCACTCAATACCCACCACCCACACACAAACACACCTACCATCCCTAGCCCCTGGGTGGTGGAAATTCCCATGCTGACTCTAATAATACGAAGTCATGCCTCCCACTTATCTGTTTTGAGCACCTTCCATAGGGAGGGCATACAGTATAAACTTTGGAATCAGACCTCCTGGGTTCAAATTCCAGGTCCTACCACTTACTGGCTGTGTGATTTTAGGCAAATCACTTTACCTCTCTATGCCTCCATTTCCTCATGTATAAAATGGGGGAAGGAACAGTCCTCACTTTAAAGGGTAGTGGGGATTAAATGAGATTACGCATTGCAAGTTTTTAGCACAATGCCTGGCATATAGAAGGTATGCAAAAAAGAAAAAGAAGCGTTAGCTGTTATGGTTCCATTACTCTAGTGCTCTCACCTCAGTTTTACAAATTAGCAGTCATGATCCCATTTTCCTGGTGAAGAAACTGTGAGGCTCAGGGACTTGCCCAAATCCACACACCAAGCAAGGGGTAGGCCTGGGACTCAACTCAGATCTGACACCAGCACTTGGACCTTCCTACCACAGATTCTGCATGTGTCCCCAGATACTTCAGTCTGCAGTAATTCTCATCAGTGCATGTAGGGACACTTGATAGTTCATCCAGTGCTGTCGTGTACCTTATCACATCTGATTTGCACCATATGGTGGGTCCTCTTAACATCATATTTGAAACTGAGGTTCCTGAACACTTTGGCATTTGTAGGAGGCAGAGACTGTGAATGATTTTCAAGGTGACAGACCCAAGGCCCAGAGAAGTACAATAAGTTGCTCACTGCCACACAGCTGGTGAGTGACAAAGCTCCTGCCTAGGCCTTCTGACTCCAAATCCCGTGCTAAGATCAGGGCTCTGGCAAAAAGGAAGTCTCTGGGGGAAGCAGTCTGGGGCAGGGAGAGGTGGTTGCTCAGAAACCAAGCTGGTGGGGTTAAGCTTAGAAATCAGCAGAGGGAACAGATGTGGGGTATTTGGCTGGGCTCTGTAGAAAAAAACAGAAAAGGTGGGGGGATAGAAAAGGAGACTAAAGGAGTAAAGTAGCTGGAAGGAGCAGAGAATAGCCAAGTGGAGTTTCCTTTAAGGTGGAAGGTTCTTGTCTACAAGAAGGGATGGGGCTGTGGAGGGAGAGATGTGGCAATGGAGGGGGAGAGAGGGTGGGCCTGAGACCAGTTCCTTTGGCATTGGATTGCCCACTGGCAGGTAAGAATATGCTTGGGATTCCAGCAAAGCAGGTGCAGTCCCAAAATATACATTTAAAAGGCTGTTTTTTTTTTTTTTTTTTTAAGATGACCGGTAAGGGGATCTTAACCCTTGACTTGGTGTTGTGAGCACCACGCTCACCCAGTGAGCGAACCGGCCATCCGTATATGGGATCCGAACCCGGGGCCTTGGTGTTATTAGCACCGCACTCTCCCGAGTGAGCCACGGGCCGGCCCAAAAGGCTGTTTTTGATATTTGAAAAAATCCTCAAAATGAAGTCAGCATGGGTAAAATCAGCTTTCTGTTGGACTTCCTTATATAGTCATTTCAGGATTTAGTGGTGTTGTTTTACTTCTGATGACATATGGGGAAGGGCACCATGTTTTCAGTGACCACAGCCACTAAAGGTCTAAATCTAATCCTGTTCACAATGGGGAGGGGCTGGGATGAGGCCTTAGTCCTCAGGAAACCCAGTGGTGGCTCAGCCCTTGCTGATCAAATGAATGGGGAATGGAGCAGGAGGGAGAAGTCCACACAGCTCACAAGGCAACTGCAACATATTTTGCCCCCTTTACAAGCCAGGGTTGAGCCCCTCCTCTTGGCCCAGCACACTTTCTCATATATCTTCCAGTTCAGTGGTTTTCAAAGTGTAGTGCCAGAACCAGAAGCATCAGCAGCACCTGGGAACTTGTTAGGAATGCAAAGCCTTGCCTGTCTCCACCCCAGAACCACTGAATCAACAACTCTGGGATGGTGACAGGCAATCTTTGTTTTAGTCAGCCTGGCAAGTGATTCTGATGCATCTCAAGTTTGAGAGACCTCTGCTTTAGTGCAGCTTCATTCCTACACTGAGACCCCATTTTCTACTCCATTTCCAGATGAGGAAACTGAGGCTCAGAGAGATGAAGCCACTTGCCCAAAGTCACGAAGCCAGTACAAAAATCAGGTGGGGTATCTAGGCCTTTCTGACTACAAAGCTGATGCTCCTCACCACAATATTATAGTTGGGGGTGACATTCAAATATTTAACAACCAGGGCCTCTGACCAATCAGAACTGATTCAGTCTGGGGTTGGGGTGGAACACTGGGTTCAAAGTGCTAGGAACACTGGGTTCAAAACAGCACTTGTTACAAATAGGTAGGGAAATATTTCAATATTTTAACAACTGATGATGCTGTACTGGTGCATACCAGCTGCACATCAATCCTGACTCTAGTCCCTTTCCTAGAAGGAGAGACCCCTGGAGCTTGCACTGGGTGGTAGTCCTGGAGCTAAATATAGCCCCAAAGAGAACACAGGTGTAACAAGGATCTTATGGGAATACCTGTTCAGCAATACTTCTCTAATTCGGCTGCACAATGGAATCACCTGAGATTTTCTATTGAATGCTCATGCCAGGATTCCACCCCCACCCCCACCCCCCGCCACACACACACCCTTTAGATTCTGATTTAATTGGTCTGGGGTACAACCTGAGCACTGGGATTTTTTTTAAAGCCCCAGTGTTTTAAACATACAGCCAGTGTTGAGAACACTGCTACACAGGGTCCCCTGGAAGCTGTAAGAGACTCCGGATTAAGAACCCCAGGTTTGCATCAGTATTTCCCAAGGCTGGGGACTTAAAAAAATATAGAGATTCTCAAGAGATTCTGATTCAGTAATCGGTGGGTTCGGAAGTGGATATTAGCAAGCTCCCTGGTTTAGAAATCACTGACACAGAGAGCCCTGGCTGGCCATAGTAACTGAGAGAGGTTCAGAGATTCTGCCCCCTCTCCCCCACCAACATAGTTGCAATTGACAACACTTTGCCAGGAAGTATCCAAAACCAATTTCCGCAGCTTTTCCTTCCCCTGTGCTGTGGAGACATTGCTTCAAAGAACATGTTCTGAAAGAGAGCCCAAAACACCCTCCCGGGAGAGCCATTTCCTACTGTGCTGCTGCAGAGCCCCAGGGCTGCAGGCCGGGCTGGGCCTGCTCTAATTGCCTGTTCTTCCCATTAATCCTGGGACTCCCTCATTTAGATGGGATCTGCATACATTTGCATACTGAGTTCCAGCGCCCCCCTCCCTATCCCCTCATCCCTATCCCCACATCCCTGCGGCATGTTAGGGGAAAATAAAACTAATGTATTCACAAAGCCTGCTGAGATTTGTTTGAACATGAACTTCACGCAGCACTGGGACTTTGATACACTTGAAGCCAGGGGCACTGGGATGAAGGGAAGATGGGACAGGCTCTCCGTGGATGCACCAGTAAGGCTGGCAGAGGGGAAGGTTTAGAAGCCTCCCAGGGTCTGGAAGCAGCTCCTGATGAGAGGCCATGCCAGATTTCTCTAGCGGGAAAAAGATGAGAACAACAGTAGAGGAGGTGTGGGGGTTTCCCCTTTCAGGGGGGCAGGTGAAATTCCTTCTCAGCCTCAGAGGGACCTGGTTTGGAGATCACCCAAGAGGCTCTCCCAGCTCCAAACATGAGCTCCATGAAGAGGCCTGCCAGGTACAACTGGAGCAGTGGAAGAGTCTGGTTGCTGGAATCCAACAGACCAGGATTTGAACTGTGTGGCCTTGGGTAAATGACTTTCGCTCCTTGAACCTTAGTTTCCTCATCTCCATAGTGGGGTAATAAGCTCATTATACAGTGAGGGGAATCATATCTTTATTAAGGCCCATTCTGAGGCTGGAAAGGAATCTAATGGGTGCTCATAGATGAGTCTTATGGGTGTTCCAGAAATCTACACATCCATGGCAAACAACCTCAAAACTTTATGGCTCTAAAACAACAATTTACTGTGACTGTATCTCACTATCCTGTGGGTCAGGAATTTGGATAGAACACAGCAGGACTGTTCTTCTCTGCTCCGTGAGGCCTGGGTATTCAGCTGGTGGCTGAGGATAGAATGGAGGGTTCAAGATGGTTTCACTCACATTCCTGGGTGTGTTAATCATGTTTTTTATATTCTGTATTCTAGGATGTTTTCACCCTGGTGCTTCCCCATGTGGACCTGTGTGGCCCGCGTGCCCTCTCCTCTTGAACTGTGAGTAATAAACTATTTTTTCAGTGGCAGTCCTCTCCTGATCTGTTGGCCTCTCCATACTTGAATAAAAACAAAATCCAATAGGGCCGGCCCGTGGCTCACTTGGGAGAGTGTGGTGCTGATAACACCAAAGCCACGGGTTCGGATCCCTATATAGGGACGGCCGATTAGCTCGCTTGGGAGAGTGTGGTGCTGACAACACCAAGTAAAGGGTTAAGATCCCCTTACCAGTCATCTTTTTAAAACAAACAAACAACAACAACAACAAAAAAAATCCAAGGTACATTTTAAAACTCAAGGGTCTTGGCAGGGCCAACTGGAAGGATGGGCTCCACTGGGCCTTTCTCCCTTCTCAATGTAATCTCAGGGCCTATCTGGTCTCTCCAGTCAGTCTTCTACAGAGTGGCTCAGGGCTCCCAGAGACCAAGGCAGGAGCTGCCAATTCTCTTAAAGTCTAGGCCCAGAGCTGGTATACTGTCACCTCCAGGGTATTCTATTGGCCAAAGCAGTCACAGACTGGCTTCTGTTCAAGGGGAGGAAATAGAGCCCAATTCTCTGTGGAAGGAATAGCACAGAGCATGCAGTCATCTTTAAATCTTCCAGGGAGGGAGAGGAATCCTCCCATTGGAGACCTCCCAAGGGCATCTATTATGCAGACACATGACTAGGTTTGGGCCACCCAGAAATTTGGCTCCTAGGAGACTGCTGTGTTGGCTCATGAGCAGGAGGTGGCCTTGAGAGCCCAACAGCCCTGAGAGTCCTCACAGGGTGTCTCTGCAGCATGTCCCTGACCCCAATCACTGCTGACCAGTATCCCTTGGCTCCAGCTCACTTTTCAAGTTTGGTACATTCCTTTTTGCTTAAGTTAGCCAAACCAGTTTTGATTGCTTGCAGCCAAGGGCCCCAACTGACACAAGGACCATTCTCTTTCTTCTCCTCAACCCCTAAGTGTCCGGCTTTGATCTTTGATCGCAAGCACCACCAGCCTCATTTCCTAAAGCCTCCTAGACAGCACCTCCTAAAGGTCCCAGGGGCACTTCCAATGTAACATGGTCCAAGTCCATCCTCCCCATCCCTGTCCCTTCCTCTGGGCTCCCCTTCCTGCTTTCTATTCATAGCACTTTCTCTTCCCAATTTCCAAATCATCTGTATGTAATCCTACAGCTCCCCCCACGTTGTGTCATCCAAATAATTGACAATCTGGATTAAATCCATCCCCTCTGTATTTATTAGTTTGCTAGGGCTACCATAATAAAGTACCACAGACTGGGTGGCTTAATCAACAGAAATTTATTTTCTTACAGTTCTGGAGGCTAGAAGTTCAAGATCAAGGTGTGGGCAGGGTTAGTTTCTTCTGAAACCTCTCTCCTTGGCCATCTTCTCCCTGTGTCTTCACATGGTCTTCCCTCTGTGTGGCTGTCTGTGTCCTAATTTCTTCTTCTTAAGGACACCAGTCATATTGGATTAGGGCCCACTCTGGTGACCTCATTTTTTTTTTTTTTTTTTTTTTTTTTTTTTTTTTTTTCCGGTGACCGGCGCTCAGCCAGGGAGTGCACCGATCATCCTTATATAGGATCTGAACCCGCGGCGGCGGGAGCGTCGCCGCGCTGCTAGCGCAGCACGCTACCGAGTGCGCCACGGGCTCAGCCCTGGTGACCTCATTTTAATTTAATTACCTCTTTAAAAGCCCTGTCTCCAAAATACAGTCATACTCTGAGGTTCTGGGGGTTAGGGCTTCAACATGTGAATTTGAGGGGGACACAGTTCAGCCCTGACACCTACCATCCTCTGCATTCTCACTGCCTCTGCCCGAGCTTCAGTCATACCACCTCTCACCTGTTACTGCAATAGCTCAGCTCCTCTAGCACCCAGCACCTGTGCTCCCAGATTCATTTCCTTGGTCAGCTCTCCCTGCATACTCAGCTTCCATAGCTCCCTAGTGCCTCCAGAATAAAGTCTGAACTCCTTAGCCTGGCATCGAAGGCCCTTCAGAAGCTGACTCTGTCCTGCTTCTGAAATCATCATTGCAATTAGGGCCAGGAAAAATGGCAATGTTGTCTAGAGCCTTGCTACTCAAAGTCTAATTCATGGACCTGCAGCTTCGGCCTCATCTGGGAGTTTGTTAGAAATGCAGAATCTCTGGCCAGACCGCAGACCTGCTGAATTAGAACCTGCATTACCTGCACAAAATCCCCAGGAGATGCATATGCACATTGAAAGTTGAAAATTTGCAGACACCAATGGTATCCAGAGAGGGACTCATAGGAACAGGACTCACCTTGTTGGCCCAGAAATTTGACTTTGCCCTGTTGGAACCACATAATTCAAGGGAGTCTGGGATGCATAGCAGATGACAATTCTGAACAAACAAATGAACTTGGCTATTAAGAAAAGCCAAAGGCTATTAAGAATTCCTAAATCACAGGTATGAGCAAATGAAAAGATGGCTTCCTGATGGATTCATTTTCTCATTTCCATTCAGCAAACATTTACTGAGCCCCTGCTGAGTGCCAGGCTGAGTGCTGGTGCTGGGTATAAGGAATTAAAGATGTGAGCTTTGTCCTGTGGGAGCTCACAAACCAGGAAGGGAGACAGACCACAAAGAGATGAGCTGAATAACTGGCATACAAGGGCATCCACCCACCCACCCACACTCAATACTACTTTCCCTGAACTTTGGTTCTTGAAACACTTCAAGAGCTCTGGCTTCTGAGCCTTTGCACTCTCCATCCCCCCTGCCTCAAACCCTTCCCACACCTCCCCTCTCTGCCCTACCCCTTTTATATTTCAGCTGAGATGTCACTTCTTCCAGGAAAATGCTGCTGACAACCCTAACCTGGGAAGGGAGCCTCTTCCGTGCTCTCACGACTCCCTTCAACCCACCACTTCCCTTATTGAGGCATTTTTCATAATTCAGAGTGAATTTCCTGTTGATTTGTCTCTCTCTCCCCGCAGGCTAAGAACATCATGAGGGCGGGACCCTTATCCACTCTGTCACTGTAATCTCAGGTGTTTCTTAAATATAGAAACATAATAGTAATACTGGTCAGCCATTTTTTTTTTTTTTTTTGGAGCTCATACTATGGGCCAGGCACTGTCCTAAGTATTTATACAGAATAACTCATTTAGGGCCAGCTTGTGGCTCACTCTGGAGAGTGCGGTGCTGATAACACCAAGGCCATGGGTTCGGATCCCATATAGGGATGGCCGGTTCACTCACTTCGGAGAGTGTGGTGCTGACAACACCAAGTCAAGGGTTAAGATCCCCTCACCGGTCATCTTTTTAAAAAAAAAAAAAAAAAAAAAAAAAAAGAATAACTCATTTAATCCTCACAACTACCCAGTAAGGAGGGTGCTGTTTTTTCCATTTCCCAGATGTTGAAATAGAGGAACAGAGAAGTTAAGTAACTTGTCCAAGGTCACAAAGCTAGCAAATAGCAGAGTAGGATTCAAACCCAGGCAGTTTGGCTCTAGAATGCATATTGGAAGAGGGTGATTAACTCCATGGGGGAGAGGTCAGAGGTCAGGGAAGTCTTCAGCAGGAACACCTGAGCCATGTTTTGAAGCGTGAATAGGAGTTTCTCATGTGGAAAAGGAGGAGCAGGGCTTTGCAGACTTAACAACCTCTAATCTGGGCCCCACCTGTCAGTGCAACAGCATTTTCCTGAAAGGCAAATGGAAGGTAATTGACAGCACTCCAGACGCTGGCCAAGGAGGCTTAGACAAAGCAATTGCCTCAGGGTGAATGCTGGGTTTGGTTTCAGCCTGAGTCACCCATGGGGGTTAAGAAGTATGCTGGCCTCCCCTTTTGCCCCAAGGTTCAGGCTCACTCTGGAACCACCTCCTTCCTTGCAGGGACTGGCTTGCCACCTCAGTAAGGAAGGCCTCAGCAAGCACACCTTCAGTCAGGTGTGGGCTCAGAGCAGACCTGCAGCCCATAAGGAGAGCCAGGGACTTTCCTTTCTCCCCTGCAAAGCACCCCAAAACCCCACTCAGGCTGTCCTTAGCCTCACCTTACAAACTGTGGGAGCCTCCTCTGGCTCAGGGGTCTTCTAACCTCAAAAGCCTCAGAACCCCATCAAGAAACTGGATCTCAGGGCCAGCCCGTGGCTCACTTGGTAGAGTGTGGTGCTAATAACACCAAGGCCATGGGTTTGAATCCCTATATAGGGATGGCCACTTAGCTCACTTGGGAGAGCGTGGTGCTGACAACACCCAGTCAAGGGTTAAGACCCCCTGACCAGTCATCTTTAAAAAAAAAAAAAGAAACTGGATCTCAAAGGAACTCTAGTATATAAAACAGATTGAGAGGAGGTGCTGCTTAGCTTTCCATCTCTGCTGCTCCTGTCCCTGAGAGGTGCCCTGGAATTCTAATCTAGCCCAGCCACCTCATTTTACTATTGGGAAAACTGAAACTCAGAGGAGTAATAGGACTTGCCAAGAACACAGAGCAAGGCAGGTCCAGTGCCTGGAGAGGCCTCTCCTCACTAAAGGGACCAGCACCATCTCTCCTGTCCTCTCAAATGCAACCTAGAAGATTCTCCTTCCTCACTCATTCATTCATTCATTCAGCAAAACTTTTCTAGGCACTGAGCTGAGCTCCTGACCTCAGGGGTGGCAAACCGATGTGTAAGACAGATACATTCCGGACACTTACAATCCACTCTGACAAAGTCATGGCAGAAACAATGTCTGTCTTGTTCATCACTATATTCCCAAGGCCTAGTACATAGTACATACTCAATAAGTATGTGTGGAGCACTAAGGAAGGAATGACATGGGTATGGTGGGAGACTGGGTGAGAGGGCCATGCTAGACTTTCAAGCCCTTCCTTCTCCCCCTCCCAGCACTCAGCACCCCCTTAATGAGGGAGCTGAGGACTCAGACTCTGCTACAGCTCCCAGCTTTGGTGATCTAGACCTAGGCTGGCCCAGTGGCCAAGAGACACAAGTGGTTATTTCAATTTCAATTAAATTAAGATTTAAAATTCAGTTTGCCAGTCTCACTAGCCACATTTCAAGTGCTCAAAAGCCATATGTGACTAGTGACCCTATCAAACAGCATACATTATAGAATATTTGCATCATCACAGAAAGTTCTCTTCAACAGTGCAGCTACTCTAGAGCAGCGACTTCCAGATTTTGAACTTCAAGGACCAGGATAGTTCCATGAATATTTGAGAAAAAAAAATTTTTTTTTGGCAGCTGGATGATAAAGGGATCCAAATTCTTGACCTTGGTGTTATCAGCACCATGCTCTAAACAACTGAGCTAACCGGCCAATCCTGTTTAGGAATTGATAGAAGGTTGCCAACTCTTCATTTTGCCAAGAAATTTTAAAAGGAGTAATAATGACCCCCAAAAAGAACATGGACAATAAAATATGAAATTCTCGATTGATCCCTGGGTTAAAACAAAAAAATAGCCCACATCAAGGAACATTAGAACAATTGGAGAAATTTGAATATAGATTGTATATTGGATAATTGTATGAGAGTACTTCAAAAAGTTCATGAAAAAATAGAATTGAAAGATAATAGGAATCATTCCATGAACTATTTGAAGTACCCTTGTACTGTGGTTATGTAGGAAACTACTTTTATTTTTTGGAGGTTTGGGGTGGAGAATTTATGAGTGAAATGGGAGGATGTTTGCAACTAACTCTCTTGTGGTTCAGAAAAAAAAGTAGCATATGCATAAATACATATACAGAGAGAGAGAAGAAGAAAATATGACATTATGCTAACAATTGGTGAATCTAGATAAAGGCTGTTCTATTCCTGCAACTGCTCTGAAGATGAGAATTTATCAAAATAAAAAGCTGAATAAAAATAAGAAGTCAAGATAGCAGTTACTCTACTGTCGAGCAGGGCATGAAGGAGTCTTCTAAGGCTGTGTCATGTCCCGTTTCTTGCTATGGGATGTTGGTTACATGGATGATGTCATGGGTTGAATTGTGCCCCATCCCAACCCCGACTCCGAACAAGATATATCCACCCTGACCCTGTGAATGTGACTTTATTTGAAAAAAGCATCTGTCTTGCTAGGGCTTGGGCCCACAGACCCTTCAAACCTGTTATACAGATTGGGTCACCAGACCCCTCCCATGCAGGTCCACAAGGTAGGTAATTGGGAAGGATCCTGGGAGTCATTGGCAGATGACACGAGCTCCATCCTCAGTTTGTTCAGCAGTAGCAGCTTACTGATCTGGTAGTAGCGACGGTGGTGGTGGTCTCTAGGGTCATCCCGGGGCCGTGGCGGCAACAGCCTCCAGTAGCAGTAGCAGTAGCAGCCGCCCACCCCAGCCATCCCAGGGCGGGGGAGGGCAATAGGGATCAGAGCTACTTATCCTTTATACTTAAGTCTGATAACACAGGACACCTGGGTGCCCATGTGCATCTACATCAGACAATAGCCAAGGAACACCTGGGCGCACGTGCATATTTACATTAAATGCTTGGCAAGATTCTGAACATCTGAGAGGCCCTGTCTATTTTCCTGTAGTTTCCCTACAGCATCTTAGCAGATGTATTTAAGTTAAGGATATGCAGCTAAGATCATTCTGGATTAGGGTGGGCCTTACATTCAATGACTAGTTGTCCTTATAAGAGAAAGGCATAGGGAGATTTGAGACACAGAGAGGAAGAAAGCCATGTGAAGGCGGAGGCAGAGAGATTGGCCTGATGTTGCCACAATAGCTGGAAGAGTCAAGGATTTTTCCCCAGAGACTTCAGAGAAAGGGTGTCCCCACTGACGCCTTGATTTTGGATTTCTAGCCTCCAAACTGTGAGAGAATAAATTTCTGTTGTTTTAAGCCACCAGGTTTGTAGTAATTTGTTATAGCAAACCCTGAGAAATCAATACACGTGTTCAATTAGTGACAATCCATTAAGCTGTACACATATGCTTTGTGCTTACAGTTCTGTGTATGTTACAGTCCTTTAAAAATGTACTTAAAAATAAATAAAACAAGAATGACCATCTACTATCAACATTAACTTATTAAAAAATTTTTAAATAATAGGTATAGTAAGGACGTAATTTCAAAAGATGAGACCTTTAAAAGAAGTTTAACTTTATACTTCATTTTTTCCTTCATTTTGCTAAGAATCCACAAAAATATCTCATCATAGATAAGCACCATCTGCAGACTGGCTGCATCAGAATCACCTGGGGAACTTTAAAAAATACAGAATCCCAGACAGAGAGATCACCAGGACAGGATAGAGAGTCCAGAAATAGACCTGAATACATGTGGGAATTTAGTATAAGCTAAAAGTGGCATTTCAAATCAGCGGGGTGAAGATGGATTATTTAATATGGTGTTGGTTCCACTGGCTAGCTACTTAGAAAAAAAAATAATAAAGCTGTATCTCTACCTCATTCCAAATCATCAAAATAAATTCCAAATGGATGAAAAGCATAATTAAGAAAAAGAAAACCCTCAGAAAAGGACAAGAGAATACAAGATGTTTTCCCTTCATAATTCTGAGATAGGAACGGCCTTTAACATTTACTGAATACTTACTCTCTACCTAACTTTGCATTTGGGGCTAGACCCTGCCCTCCAGGAACTCATATCTAGTGAAGGTGATCTAGAACAGGGGTTCGTTCCCAGGCTTTAAGATTTCACTGACGGGCTGAGCCCGTGGCTCACTCGGGAGAGTGTGGCGCTGGGAGCGCCGAGGCCGCGGGTTCGGATCCCATATAGGGATGGCCGGTTTGCTCACTGGGTGAGCGTGGTGCTGACAACACCAAGTCAAGGGTTAAGATCCCCTTACCGGTCATCTTTTTTTTAAAAAAAAAAAAAAAAAGATTTCACTGACCATTAATAATAATTTAAAAATCCTTTGTTTTAAAAAAATTCTGGGCTGGCCCATGGCTCACTCGGGAGAATGTGGTGCTCAGAGCACCAAGTCAAGGGTTAAGATCCCCTTACCGGTCATCTTTAAAAAAAAAAAAAAAGCCACAATAATCAACCACATTGTATATTGACAAAATAAAATAAAGTAAAATAAAATAAAATAAAATAAAAATTCTTACAGTTGAACAAGTATTCCTATGCACAATGCAAAACCTCAAAGCCATCATGAAAAAGATTAATAAATTTGACTACATAAAAACAAATGGCTCTGATAGGGGTGGGGAATGGAGGTAAATTGCTTAATGCATATGAGGTAATAAAAATGTTTGGAACTGGATCCCTGTATCGTCCAGCAGCAAAAAAAAAAAAAAAAAAAAATGCTTGGAACTAGATAGAAGTGGTGGTTGCACAACATTACTAAATACCACTGAATTATAAACTTCAAACTGATTAATTTTTTTTTTTTTTTTTTTTGTCTTTTTCGTGACCGGCACTCAGCCAGTGAGTGCACCGGCCATTCCTATATAGGATCTGAACCCGCGGCAGGAGCGTCGCTGCGCTCCCAGCGCCGCACTCTCCCGAGTGCGCCACGGGCTCGGCCCAAAACTGATTAATTTTATGTTCTGTGAATTTCAATTTTAAAAAGTACAATTTTAAAAGTCAACTTAAAAAAAAAATGCTCCACTGGGAAAATATCTGCAGCACAAAAGGGAGACAAAGAATTCATTTCTCTAACATACAAAGAGTTCTTACAAATCAATAAGGCAAATATAAACAATCTGGTTGGTATTGGTGAGGGCATGGAACAACAGATAACCTCACATCATTGGTAAGAATGTAAATTGCTGTGAACTTTTGGAATATAATTTGGAAATAAATTAAATGGACATATCCTTTAATCCAGCAATTTCACTGCTAAGGTTTTTTTTTTCTTACAAATGTACTCACAAGTGTTTATTGTACTATTCTTGCAAGTCAAGCAATCAATGATATTTACTGAGAACTGTTTGTAATAGCAAACAACTAACCTAAGTGACCATCAGTACGGATGAATATGGTACATCCATAAAGTGGAATCCTATCTAGTCATTAAAAAGAATGAGATATATCTATATGTACTTATGGACAATTATGCAAGACAAGAACAATTAAATTGGGGGAGAATGAAGCAATGTCCAGAGCAGTTACATAATCCAATGTGTACATATTCTTAAAACATTTCCAGAGGGTACACAAGGAACCAGTAACTGTGGTTACCTTTATAAAGCAGCACTGAGTTTGGGGGACAGAAAGAGAGAATACCTAGATTTTATACCTTTTCGTATTTCTTTTTATTTTTTATTTTTGGGGGCTAGGCTGTGCAGGGATCCAAACCCTTAACCTCGGTGTTATAACAAAGCGTTTTAACCAACTGAACAACCAGTCAGCCCTAATATATTACTTTTTAAGATTAATTTTTAAATTATAAATAGCTTAGGCATAGGAAAAGTATAGATAACAAAGCCAGTTCCTACCACCCAGATTGTCATTTAACATGACACACAATTTGAAGATCTCTGTGCACTATTTGTTTTCCCCTGTGCATTCTTCTATGACCCCACTCCCCTCCTTCTTCCCAAGAGATGGCACCATTCTGAATTTGGTGTTCTCAGACATGCATGTTTCTATTCCCATGCATTTAAAAAAATATTTTATTACTTCCATAAGTATCAATAAATAACATACTGTTTTGCATGCTTTCTCCTTCACAAAAAAAGTGTTCACCTACACAGTACAGCTCTTAGAACTGGACAAGTCGGGCCTTGGACCCCAAGTTTTAGAGGGTGTCTCCCTCTGGCCCTCCACCGTCTGTGCCCCTCTCTGTGGAGCAAATAGTCCAGAGGGACAAAGTAATGTGCACACCTAGAGCCCATGAGCCTCTCAGAGACCACAGTCAGAATACCTGGGACCCCAGAACTCTGGGCCCAAACAGCCTTGAGCCTGTCTCCAGCACCTTTGCAGGGCTCTTTACAGGGTCCATCCTCCTGAAGAGTGGACCATCTACCTACCTGTGCACCCCCAGGCCAGAGGAGTGTTTGGAAAGGGGTGGGGTGGGGGTTAATGGAGCTGAAACTGGGTAGTGAGCACACACAGGAAGGGGGTATGGGATGCAGGGGTGGAGATGGAGGTGGGCCTCCATTCACTTTCTTGCCTTGGGACACCCCCCCCACACATTAAGTTCTGTGCATTCCGCAGCTTGCTTTTCCACTCAACATACATTTTTGAGCATCACCTGTTAATATCTATAGCTCCAGTTTATTGATTTTCACTTCCATACGGTATTTCATTCATTAAAGTTTTAAAAGTTTCAGGGCTGGCCAGGTACCTCAGTTGGTTACAGCGCGGTGCTGATAACACCAAGGTCAAGGGTTCAGAACCCCTTACTGGCCAAGTGACAAAAAAAAAAAAAAAAATTTCAGATTCCTGGACTGTGCCCAGAAGATTCTGACGGGGGGAGGGTCTAGATGTGGCTCAAGCATCTGCCCCTCTTGGAAGGCCTGCATGAGGCAGTTTGACAACCCGGTTTGGGAAACATGGGGAGATAACACCCCTTTCGGCATGCCTCTGGCTTTGCAAAGGCTAACACTACCACTCTCTGCTGCCCCTCCAAGAGGTCCCCAAGGTCACCAGCCGAGTGGTGACCACCGAACAGGTCTCCAGCTCGGCTGCCTGGTTCCGGTCTGACAAACACGGCGGAGGCAGCGGACGCCACCTGCTGGAAACAAACGCGAGCTGAGCAGACGGGCCCCTCCTCCCTCCACCCCGCCATCCTCCCCCAGCACCTACCCCAGGCTTTAGGGCTCATTTAAGGTCCACTCCACTAGGACATGAATAATTTCCATCTCCTCCAGTTCCAAAAAACATTCACGCATAACATGGACATTCTAGCAGCTCCCATTTACGGAGCCTTTATTAGGGATGAAGCGGCTGATTCTGCAGTGCTTAAGTCCTGGTCTGTCCACTGATCATGAGATCTCTGGCAAATCATTGGACCTCTGAATAACTCAGTTCCTCATGAATAAAATGGGGACAGTAATATACCTTCACGAAGGACTGCTTCGAAGATTAAAGTCGAAGTGTAAAGTGTTTAAAGTGATGCCTAGCCTGCAGCAAGCACTAGTTACTATTAGGTACCCGAGCTCAGCTGATTAGAGTGAGTGTTATAACATCAAGGTCAAGGGCTCATGTCCTCGTACTGGCTAGCCACCGAAAAGAACAAAAAAACGCCAAATATAACAACTAAAAACTATCAGGTGCCAGACCAAGGGCTAATGATTTCTCAGTTACAGAGAACTTACTTTGTTCTATATTCTTTCTGTTGATTTATATTTTATATCACAACTCCACGATGTGAGTGTGCTTATAGTCACCCCCACTTTGCAGGGGTTGAAACTGGGGCACAGAGAGACCAAGCAGCTCAAGGTGGTGCAGCAAGGGGGCTGGCCAGTTGGTTAGAGTGTGGCCTTGTAACATCAAGGTCAAGGGTTCAGTTACCACCCAGCCGTGGGGGTAAAAAAAAAAAAGTAGTAGAGCATGATTTGAACCCAGGAAAATGTACTCCAGAGCCGTTACTTTAATCATCACATCCTCACAATGATCTGGTGAGACAGGTACTATCCTCATTATATAGATGGGAAAACTGAGGCTCAGAGAGGTGAAGTGACTTGCTTTACATCATATAACTAATTAGTACTTGAGCTCTGGCCTGGACTTGACCCAGTTCTGTCTCCCTGCACTGTCTCATGTAATACCATGACAACACAGGAGGGGTAGTGATCTTGTGTGACAAGTGAGGACACTGAACTGAGATGGTTGAGTGACTTGCTCAAGGTCATAGAGTAAGAAAGTAGGGAGCTTTTTCTGTTGGAGGCAGGGCCCAAGGACATTCTGTTCAGAGCCAGCACCTCCTCAACACCCTGCTGCAGCCCTTCCCCGTCTCTTGTCTTCATGATCACAGCTCGTCTTCCCAGGCATTCAAATTTAGCACCATTTGCTTCTGGGCCAACCTCAGTATAGCTGTCAAAGTCATGGTCTCAAGCTGTCACTCAGCCTCAGTCCGGCCTTGGCATCGGCTCTTGGGGCTTCCTGTATGGTGTGCGGTTCAGCTTCCAATCTCCTGCCCTCTGGGAGGCAGCTGGTACAGTGGACAGAACAGGGGCTGGAGCCAGACAGTCCAGAGTTCAAATCAAGCTGGGCTCCTTCATTTCTACACGACCTTGGATGAATTTCCTTACCTCACAGATCTCCCATTTCATCACCTCTAAAATGGGGGTAATGATTTGTGCTTTGCAGGCTGCTGTGAGGAGGAAATGCAATAGTATGTATAACATCTGGCACATAATAGGTACTCAATCAATGTTAGATCCTTTTGCTAGTCCTTTGCTCCAAACCCTTGTCTCCTGCTGTGCATGCCCCCTCCCCACAGGCCCAGAAGTTCCCACTTTCACTTCCAAGACGGTCCCTTGGCCTGTACAAGACATCTCAGTGCCAGAGTTGGGCTGGTGTTGTAGGCTGTATGTCCTCTGTGGTGCCAGGGGCAGAAGGGAAGGTCACAAAGCACTGAACTCATAGGCAGAATAACATTATCATAAGTAACTCAGTTACTGTTCAATGACCCAACAAATATTGATTGAGCACCTACTATGTGCCAATGACCATGCATGGTAATTCAGCTGCAGTGGTAAACAAGAAAGACAGGCTCCCTGTACGACATATCTCATTGAGAGCTTACCTGGTCAGTGTTCAGCCACTGGGCTGGGCACCACACGTAATGATACTGGGCACATTTACTGAGCACTTGCACAGTTTTCCATACGCTGTTTCATTTAATCCTCATGAATACCGTATGAAGTATTAATGTCATCTCTAATTTATAAGGAAGGAAACAAAGGCATAGAGAGTTAAGTCAAATAAAGAAAGAAAAAAGGAAAAAAAAAAAAAAAGAAGAAGAATAGAGAGTTAAGTTACTCACAGTAGAGCTGGGGGTTGACTGCCGACAGTCTGATTCCAGAGCCTACAAGCTTAACTGCATGGCTACACATTCTCCCTTTTACTCCTCAGTGTTCCCTGTGAGTACTAATGTTTTCCCATTTTACAGATCAGGAAACTGAGACTCGCAGGGAAGGAAGTCTGCCCAAGGTCACATAGCATTTAAATATAGGTGCTGGATCTTTGGTTTGGAGTTCTTACTCTAGAGTTCTCCGCTCCATGTTATCCTACTAAGAGCCAACCTATTCAACAACAATTTTCTACCCAGCAGAAAAACAAATCAGACTCAGGTATGACGTTGGGAGGCTCAGTGCACTGAGGAAGCTCATTACACGGTGGTATATGTTATGACAGAGGCATGTACAGCGTAACAGGGTAACTCACCATAGAGAGATAGCAACTCGTACTGGGAAGGAGTCCCAGAAGGCTTCCTGGAAAAGGTGATGAGGAACCTAGAAAAATCACATGTTTTGGATCCCTGTACTGGCCAGCTGCCAAATAAATAAGTAAATAAGTAAATAAATAATAAAAATCATAGAATAATATGACCCATTGGCTTAACGTTTAAAAATACAAGAATAAACAAACAAAGATCACACAGACTTCAATTTGGGGAGAGGCATTGCCTGACAAACATACATGATGTGGCTCCTTTCTAGGTAAGGGATCATTTGGCTGTTTCATTTTTGTTTATCTCAAATCTATCCTCTGCCCTTCTCCTGCTCTGCTGTGTATGGCAGAGGCTGATCCCTGCAAACCACATTTCCTGGGCTTCCTTGCCAACTGGCTTCTGGCTAGATTTGGCCAAAGGGAAGCCCTGGTGAGAGATTAGGCAGGAAGAGGAAAGAAGAAGCCAGATATTTCTCCCCATCTCTCTCAGCCTTGGGAAGGGTAGGGTGGGGGGTGCTTCAGCAGCTGCAGTGACTACTCCATGGTTTCAGCTCCTGCTAAACAGGCCTGCTGTGATTCCAGCTTCTCTTCAGGTGGCCCCAGTTCCTGGTCTCTAGTTATACCATCTCCTGCCTTTATACCTCCAGCCCTAGGAGAGGTAGTGGCTTCCTGAAATTGCTAATCTCAATTTTGCCTCAACTTCCCCTGGTTGTTATTTCTGCCCATCAAACAACTTTGTAGCTAATTTCCCATATTAAATTCCCTCTTCTTTTTTTTTTTTTGAAAGATGACTGGGAAGGGGATCTTAACCCTTGACTTAGTGTTGTCAGCACCACACTCTCTGAAGTGAGCAAACCGGCCATGCCTATATGGGATCCGAACACACGGCCTTGGTGTTATCAGCACCGCACTCTCCCAAATGAGCCACAGGCCGGCCCCATTTTTTTTTTTTTTTTTTTTTTTTTGTCTTTTTTTGATGGCTGGCCAGTACAGGGATCAAACCCTTGACTTTGGTGTTATTAGCACCATGCTCTAACCAACTGAGCTAACCAGCCAGCCCCCTAAATTCCCTCTTTTGAATCATCTGGCTAGACCCCTGATATTCTGTGTCTCTATTTCCTTGTCTATTAAATGAGAGTTCATTCATTCATTCATATAACAAATAAGTATCTAGCATCTACCTGTGTCTGCAAAACTGTGATAAATGTTGGGGATACCATAGGAAACAAGACAGATTAAAGGAGACGAAAAGCCAAGCCCTGCCTACCCCTCATGTCTTTGTAATAATCAGATGACATGTTTGCATACATGTCACCTGATGCCTGATATAGAATCACCATCCTATATAAACAAGCAAACACTATTTGGACTTCAGCCTATTTTCTGAATCCAAGTGTTCTGGTCCTAGGGCCTTTCCCCACGACCTTACCCCCCTCCAATCCTGAAATAGAAAGATTTAGGACAAATAAAAGGAAGCCTTAATTTACACCATGGGGAGTCAACTTAAGGGACTCATTATTCCAAGTGGTGGTACAGTTTTAAGCTATAAATAGGTTTTTAAAATCAGGTTTAGCCAAACACATAGATGGCAGTGGCATGGAGAGAGCCGGTAGAGATGAGCCCAGAGCACCCACCTGCTGACTGCCTTTTCACAGCTCTGCTGCCCTCCTGGGGCATTTAGTACAACAGAAGGAGCACTAGACTGGGAGTCAGGAAACCAGGGATTGAATCCCAACTCTGCTGACCATCAAGTGCATGATCTTGGACAAGGCGCTTCACTGCTCTTGAGCTTCAGTTTCTTTACCTGTCACATGGGAATACTGAGAGTTATCTAGTAGTTGTCATTAGTTTAAAAATGTGTATAAACCACCTAATGCTGCACCTGGTACTTAGTAAGTGCTCAATAAACATTCGTTAATATGATTACTCTCTACTGCAGGAGGTCTGACCTGGACTTGCACACCTTTCTATTAGATCAGGAAACTTGCTGTGTGATACCGAGCAAGTCATTTCCTCTCTCTGGGCTTCAGTTTCTTCACCTATAAAATGAGAAAATAGTAACCACCCTGTCTGACCCAGGAAAAGATAAAGTGTCATCTAAGAACCAGGTGTTATTATTACTACATGAGAAATGGTACAGCAATCTGAAAGTGTGGAGTCTGGAGCCACATTGCTTAGTTTTTAATTCCAGCTCCACGCCTTACTTAGGGAGATTCCTTTACTATTCTGGGCCTCAGTTTCTTTATATGTAAAATGGAGATAATAATGACAAATACCTCTTAGGGCGGTTATGAGGATTAAATAAACTAATGTAGATAAAGCTCTTAGAACAGTGACTGACAGAATATTTTAAGTGTTATGATTACTAAGCATACTTCACAAAGTCCCTATGAGGGTACTTTAGAAAGTTCATGGAAAAATAAAATTACAAGATAATACATTGGTTAGAGCACAGCCTTGTGCATCCCCATACTACCCCCCACCCCCCACACACACACACGGTAAAAGATAATACAAATCTTTCCATGAACTTTTTGAAGTACACACTTAAATTGCTTGGGGCTTTGGAATAGATAGACCTGGGTCCATATCCCAGCTCTACCTTCTTGGCTGTGTGACCTTGGATAGGTCACTCCCCCCTCTGAGCCTCAGCTTCCTCCTCTCTACAATGGAAGATAACCCCAGCTTCCTTAAGATACCATGATGCAGCAAAACGCAGACAGTACCGGACACATTCCCTCCTCCTTCCCTCTTGGCTCCTCTCCTCTTAATGGTCCTCTTTAATGTCCTTCTAACCCAGAGCCCCTTCACTGCTTCCAGAAGTCTTCTCAACAAAGCTGAGGCCAGAAATACAAACTGCATGCTCTGGTGGGGAAAGCCCTAGATTAGCAGTCAGAAAATCAGGATTTGCTTACTTGTCTTCGTAATGGAAGGATTCTGATGTGTTGTTGCCAAGGAGCCATGAGTTTTCCCTCTCTTGGCCTTGAGCTCTTCTCCTGTTTCATGATATTCTGCAATCTTGTGATGTTGTGGCAAAGGCAAAGGTTAGGTTTGAGTCTTGGTCTGAAGATGGGAAGGGTGGGCCGGCCCGTGGCTCGCTCGGGAGAGTGCGGTGCTGATAGCACCAAGGCCCCGGGTTCGGATCCCATATACGGATGGCCGGTTCGCTCACTGGCTGAGCGTGGTGCTGCCAACACCAAGTCAAGGGTTAGGATCCCCTTACCGGTCATCTTTTAAAAAAAAAAAAAAAAAAAAAAGAAGATGGGAAGGGTTGCTGTGGGGCTACTCATGAGTACCCTGACCTTCTTGGAGGAGGTGACTGGGGCAGAGGCAGGATGCATCCTACTGGCACGGGGTAGGTGTGGGGGGTACCTCTGTAGAGCTGAGGAATCTGGTCCACGTTGGAAAACTGCCTGGGGAGTGCAAAACCAACCTGCCATCACACCAGCGCTAACCCAGGTCTCCAGGACGGCTCTAGGGGCCTGCTTGGTTCTGCTGGATGGTAGGGAATGGGGAACGCGGGGCCTAATACAGCCACAGGCCTCCTGCTTTATTTTCCCTGCAAAGGAGGAAACCTAGAGAAGGAAAATTTTACCTAGGAAGGCATCAGGTAAACCCACTCATACTCAGATGAAAGCACCCTTTGTCCTTTTTAATAAGTTTTCTCTGCAGGAGTTTTTGAGACTTCCCCCAGATTCGTATTTTTCAATTGAGGAAAATAGCTTGTGCGACACAGAGACTTAGGGACAAAACCAGGGTGGCTTACTCCCTCTCTAGTGCTCTTCTACTGCAAAATGCTAAAAAGGTTTAAACAGAAGGAGGCATTTCAGGCATCCAGGAGGAGAGGCAAACCTTTTCTGAAGGATTGCGAATCTTCAAATACACCTACGCCACCTACATTGAGCAAAGGACAGCTGTGGGAGGAGGTCTTAACCTCCAGCTCTACTCAGTTAAATCATATGTATACAAAGCTCACTAAGGGCTAGGCATTAACTCCTCTCCATTTCCCCAACCCACCATCAGGACTTGCCTCCCGAGTCCCCTCACTTGACGTGATTTTTAGACCAGCCCGTCCAGTCTCCGGGCCTCAGTTTCCCCGTCTGCACAACAAGGATTGCACGCTCCCCTCCCGTCAGGACACATCAAGCCTAATCAGACAGGATCCGATTAGGCTCAAGGAGAGCGTTAAGAGATCGGTTAAAAAGCCAGGTAAAGTGACTGATTAGTTTACTCCTCTCTGGCATACTCAGAGACTCCGGTGGCCGCACATCTTTCTCAGCAGTTCCAGGAGGGGCGTGGCTAAACAACCAGGAGCCACGCCCAACCCTGCGGCCCGGGGAAGGGACCTGCAGTGACGTCATATAACCAACTGGTATGTAACCCTCCGCCGAGAGAGAAAGTAGTCCACATGCCACAGTGAACCCCGACACCCATGCTAGGGGATATATAAAATCATACAGTCTCTCCGGACGTGATTATGATTTTCAGGCCTCGGGGCGACCTGCCGAACACTGGAAACATTTTTCCCTGGGCCTGAGGAGGAAGTAGTTCCGGCCTACGGTAGGCCGATGGGTTCCTCCGCACCGGGGGAAAGAGGATGGCGACCTCGTCGATGCCGGAGTCGGAGGAGAACGCGGCTACAGAAGCTTCAGGTGAGTGTTGGGTAGAGTCTGGCCGCTCCACTTCCCCCTGCCTTGGAGTGGGGCCACCCTGAGGGGATACCCGACGGCGAGGTCCCGGGCCGGCGGGGCTGTCCGAACAGGGCCCCGGGGTCCCAGGCCCTTTAGTCGCTCTCGCACTTGCCTGAGCGGAAAGCCGGAGCCGGCACAAGATGGCGTCGGGCCTGGAGCTCAGGCAGCGCCGGGGACAGCCCCAAGTCGCCAGGCCCCGAGACCGTCGCTATCAGCCCCCTCCGCAGGGGAACCAAGGGCGGGGGGGAGCGAACCACTGACCCAGGGGCCCTGCGGGCTGTACCACTGACCCTGCACCCTGGGGGAATAAGGGGGGACCACTAGGGCTGAACCACTGAGCCCATACCGGGCCCACAGAGTGAACCACTCTACGGAAATCATGGAGGCAAGGAAAGGGTCAAGATTACCGGCCATTGACCACTCTCCCGGGGAAGGGCTTAGCTTGGGAGGCAGGGCTTCTCCGTCCTGTTTCCCGCAGTTCCCCTCTCAATACGCGAGAAGGCCCCACCCCGTCGGAGACTCAGTCTTTGCGTCTGCGAAATGGGCTCAAGGGTGTTGCTGGGTGGGCCCTGGTTGCTGGGGCCGGGAGGGTGGCCCACTTGTTCCAGCCCCGGTCACCTCTTCTTGCAGAGTGAAGGCCCCAGACGCTGCACCTCCCTGTCAGGCGGTCCCCCAAGCCGATGGAGGAGAACGAGGTGGAGAGCAGTAGCGACGCGGCCCATCGGCCTGGCCGGCCCGAGGAGCCCTCCGAGAGTGGCCTGGGTGTGGGCACCTCGGAAGCCGTGTCCGCAGACAGCAGCGACGCCGCGGCCGTCCCGGGGCCGGCGGAGGCTGACGACTCTGGCGTGGGGCAAAGCTCGGATCACAGCAGCCGCTCTCCGGTACGGACCGGGCTGGCTGGCGTGGGTGAAGGCAGGGACCTGACAGCCAAGGGGAAACAGCCAGCAAGGCTTGTTTGTAGTCAATACTTGTTTCTAGTTTACTGTGAGCCGGGCACCATGCCCAGCACCTAACATGGGTTTTCTCATTTAAACGTGTATAAGGCATAGACCACTTTTGTCCACGTCTTACAGAAAAGGAAACTGAGGCACAGAGTGCATATTGAGAACCCAGAGCCAGGATTCTAATGGGCTGTGATTTTACCCACTACACTACCTGTTGTCCTCACGCTTTGAGAGTCTTGGTCCAAGTCTTGGCTCTGCCTCTAATTCACTGGGAGACCTCTTTGAGCCTCAGCCTTTCCATCTGTAAAGTAGAGCAGGAATACCTGCTTCCAAGGTACTTGGTCATGAGATCCTATTAGGTATTCTCTTGGAACACTTTGGAAATCAACTCTTCCTAGTGCTGCCACTTCCTAGCTCAGTGATCTTGAGCAAACTACCCAACTTCTAGCTCTCAGTTTCCTCATCAGTAATAAATATTCCTGCCTCGTAGCGTTTCTGTGAAGATTAAGTGAATTAATTAAGCAATTAAGACAGTACTCAGCACATAGTAAGCACTCAATAAGTTTTGGCTATTATTATCTGCAAGATCATGATCATATTCAAGACATCACTTGATAGAAGTACACAACAATGGCCCTCACTTTGGGGTTCAGGAGTTTCATTAACTCCACAGAGATAGGCCTACCAGAGTGTGCTGGACCCTGGGGATACAACAGAGGACAAGACAGGTGTAGTCCCAGCCCTTGTGGAGGGTACAGTCTGGTGAGGGGGATGTTGGGATGCAGAGTGAACAGTCGTGTGGAGGGATGCAGGCGGCTAAAGCACTGAGGACGAAGTGGTCCTAACTTGGCCTTGGGGTCAGAGTCGGCTCCCTAGAAGAGGTACCATCTAAATGCTGATGAGAAGACTGGGTGGTAGTTAGCCATGGGGTGATGCTGGGAAGTTTCAGGCAGAGGGAACAATTTATGCAAAAGCCCAATGAAAATAGCTGCACCTGGATGTGGTGTGGAGAGTGTGGGGGTTCCTTCCCCTTTTCTGGGGTAACCCCTAACCAGATCCAGGGACGCTGGGACTTTTTCTTGGGGGATTCTGTGACTAGATGGCTTCTCCCACTGCTCCCCAATGGGGCTGAAGGTATGAGTGGCCCCACTCACCATGTCCTTGGGTTGGAGAGCTCTCTCTAACAAGTGGGAGCTTGCAGGCTGCCCTGCCCCATCCCTGGCTCCTAAACTTTCTCCCTCCCTGTTTCCTGCCCTCAGGAGGAGGTATCTGAGAGCAGCTCGAGCACAGACCCCCTGCCTCATGGCTATCTCCCTGATTCATCTTCTGTGTCTCGTGGGCCAGTGGCCGGGGTGACAGGTGGCCCCCCAGCACTGGTGCACTCCAGCGCACTCCCAGACCCCAATATGCTGGTGTCTGACTGCACGGCTTCCTCCTCAGACCTGGGCTCAGCCATTGACAAGATCATCGAATCCACCATTGGGCCCGATCTTATCCAGAGTGAGTCAGACAGAGGGCAGCAAGGCCCTCCCCCACAGGGGTTTCCCTGCAGAGTCCAGCAGCCAGCTGTTCACACCCCAGCTGTGTGAACTGGGCAAATGACCTCACCACGTCAAATGTGTAAAGTGGGAACAATAACCCCTGTCTCATGGTGGTAAATGACATGAGGATTTAATGAGATAGTGCAGTAAAGTTCTTAGCATAGTGCTTAGCATTTGACAAGCACTCAATAAATAGTAGAAACAGTTATTGCTTACTTTGTGCCAGAGACTGTTCTAAACTTTCCATAGAGCAGCTCATTTAATCCTCCTAGTAACCCCAAAAGGTAGATGCTGTTATCCTCACAGTCCAGATGAGAAATCTGAGGCACAGAGAACATAAAATAACTTATCCCACTGTCACCAGCAAGCAGTGGATGGCATTGGGCCATGAGCTCAGACAGTCTGACTTCAGAGTTTGTAAGTACACACTTTACCTGCTATTGTTAATGACATTTATAGAGGCCATAGCACCTCAGAAAGCCCTGGGATAGTCTGGGAAGCCAACCCTAATAGAATGATGCAGGAGCTGGGCCTTGGCCTTGAGGAAGTTTGGAGGGGAAGGAGGAGGACTTTCCAGGTTTAGTGGTCAATGGCCAAGCAGCTGGGGTAGTCATGGCGTACCATGTAACTGTAGGTCTGCTGCTGAGCCGGCATGTCACTCACACCAGACTTACCAATAGCCCTGCCAGGGGAGGCAACTGAGGCCAGAGGGGCGATGCAGCTGGTTTGCAGTTGCATGGATGGGCCAGAAGGGGTGTGGGCCTATAGCTGGGAACTCCCTCCCCGCATCTCTGCCCAGGCTGCATCACTGTGACCAGTGCTGAGGATGGCGGGGCCGAGACCACACGGTACCTGATCCTGCAGGGTCCAGATGATGGTAAGACCCTAGACACCAGACCCAGGGCGCCCTACAGAGGGTGGGGGAGTACAAAAGGACACGTTCTGCCTCCTACTCCGTGTGTGGTCTTGGCAGGTTATCCACTGCTGTGGGCCTCAGTTTTCCTACTGACAAGGTGGCCTCTGGTAGGGCATTTGTTTCTGAGATCCCTGAGCCTGTGTGGGAGGGGCAGCTGTAGCTCATGGCCAGTCCTGCCCTCCGCTTAACCTCCCCTCCAACCCACTCACTCACTCCCAGGTGCCCCCATGACATCGGCCATGTCCAGTTCCACCCTGACCCACAGCCTGGCAGCCATTGAGGCCCTGGCCGACGGCCCAACATCCACATCCACGTGCCTGGAACCACATGAGGAGGCACAGAGTGGGCCCAGCTCCCCCGTGCAGCCACCCCCATCCACTGGCTCTGAGGAGCCGGACCTGCAGAGCTTGGAGGCCATGATGGAGGTTGTAGTGGTGCAGCAGTTCAAGTGCAAGATGTGTCAGTACCGGAGCAGCACCAAGGCTACACTGCTGCGCCACATGAGGGAGCGGCACTTCCGCCCAGGTGCGCCAATAGCAGCCTGAACTGCAAGTGTTGGGGTGGGGTACTGGGAGCCAGACGTGGCAAGCTTGTCTTACCCTCCCTCCCCCCACCTCCCCAGTAGCAGCAGCAGCTTGTAAGAAGGGACGGCTACGGAAGTGGGGCAGCTCAACCAAGACCCAGGAGGAAGAGGGGCCAGAGGAGGAGGAGGATGACGACATCGTAGATGCTGGTGCCATTGATGACTTGGAGGGTAGGCCGCCATGGTTCCTAGGCCTGCCATCCCCACCCCCATCTACAGATACTCACTGAGTTCCTGCCAGCCCACATGGAGGGCCAGGAAAGAGGAATTGGCATGCACCCACAGTGCCTCCAGTATAAGACAGAGGTGGCTGTGCTAAGACTGGGAACTCTGTGTGCAGTTGTGCAGGCTGCACACTGAAAGAGAACCCAAGAGGTCCGTTCATATTGGTACAACAGAAATATAGTGCAAGCAAAAGTACATGTGTATTTTTTATTTTTTTGGAAACCATGTTTAAAAAAAAGGTGAAATTAAGTTTAATCATATATTTCAGTTACCTAATATATCTAAAATATTATTTCAATATGTAATCATAAAAATTATTAATGAGGTTTTTTTTCTTTTTTGATAGTAAGTTTTTGAAATTCACTGTGTATTTTACACTAAATTATATCTCATTTTGGGCTGAGTATATTTCAGCTGCTCAGTAGGCACATATGGCTAGTGGCTGCTGTTTTGGATGGTGCAGTCATAGAGTTTGTATACCTGTCTTTTTTTTTTTTTTAATTCTTTTTGGTGGCTGGCTGAACCCTTGACCTTGTGTTTGTTACAGTTGTTTTCTAACAATGGCTGTAAAGTGTCTTGAGGAAGGGGTGCCTTCTTCTAATTCACATAAAGGTGCCATACGAGCTAGTGGCAGGTGCCAGGAAAGGTACAGAGAAAGGACTGCAGGAACTCAGAGGAGGGATGCTCACAGTCAGCAGAGAGGGGCACAAGAAGGGCTTTCTGGAGGCGGTGTCACTGTGGGCTTGAAGGAGTAGGAGGGAGGGAAAGTGAGCCTCTTCCCAGAGGAGCTAGGCAGGGGTCAAGGCTGAAAAGCAGGTCCAGCCACTGTCCACCTTTCTTTACTGTCCTCACAGAGGACAGCGACTATAATCCAGCTGAAGATGAGCCCCGGGGCCGGCAGCTACGACTCCAGCATCCCACCCCCAGTACCCCAAGACCCCGAAGGAGACCTGGCCGGCCCCGGAAGCTGCCTCGCCTGGAGACTTCAGACATCCCAGATGGTGAGACTTAGTCATGGGAGGGGCCATGTGGGTGGGTCAAGGGCACTCTCTGTGTTTTGTGGAGCTTTGGGGGCTGGGTGTGCTGTTCAGAGCAGTGATCTCAAACCAGGGTGACCTGCAGGCCTCCTTGTAAAGGGGAAAGCCCTCCTAGACCCAAGCTCAAGAAATGCTAACTCAGGAAGCTATATCTCAGCTTTGTGAAAAGTGCCTTTCAATAGTAAATTGTCACAACAAAAGAGAAGTTGGGGTCTTTATAACTGAACTAATAAGATAAATTTTAAATATTACTGAAAAGAGAACAGAGGAGGGACAAATCTAAGGCCTGAGGATCTCTGGCTTGAAGCATCACAAGCTGGGGACAGGAAATACCCAGTAGTTGGTGCCAACTCTGCCACCTACACTCTTTGTGACCTGGAGCACATTGCTTTGCCTCCTGAATCTCCTGTTCCCTTATTTATGAGTGGAAATGACAGCAGCACTTGCCTTTTGGGATTGCTTTAAGGGTTAAATATACACAAAAAAGTGCATGGTAGGTGTTTGTGTACGTGCAGTTTGGAAGACTCATTCATTAGTCTCTTTTTCAAAATAACTTTTCTTAGGTGTATATATATATATGGAAAAGCACACATGTGCTACACATGCCAATGAGTTGTCACAAGGTGAAAGCACGCCTGTATAACCTAGCACCCCGATCAAGAAACAGGATGTTATCAGCATTGTCTGTATCATTTTTAATTTTTAAAGTATTATATATAAATACTGTTGATTTTTTTTTTAAAGAGATAACACATTCAGATTCTTCAGACTTAAAAGGTTTTCAAGCATGTCCCTCCCTTCCACCCTGCAGCCCCGCACCTCCGTAGGGAATACTAACGTTAAAGCACTGCTGTTGGGTCCGGCCTGTGGCTCACTCAGGAGAGTGTGGTGCTAATAACACCAAGGCCATGGGTTCAGATCCCATATAGGGATGGCTGGTTAGCTCACTGGGTGAGCGTGGTGCTGACAACACCAAGTCAAGGGTTAAGATCCCCTTACCGGTCATCTTTAAAAAAAAAAAAAAAAAAAAAAAAAAAAGCACTGCTGTTGCTTCAGACTTTAGAATGTTCCTGTAAGTTTACCAAAGCAGCGATTATTGCCTCCATTTGACAGATGGGGCAAATGAGACTCAGGGAGGAGAGTAGCATGGCCTGAGGATGCACAGCAAGTTAGTGACAAAGCCAGGTCTAGAACCCAGGTCCCCAATCTCTCACTGTTGCTCCAGATAGTGTCCAGGTTGAGTAATACTGTGCTTACAGCACATCAGCTGTAGGAGGGGTGTGGTATCTACATTGCCCTCTGGGCATGGGCTGTCTGCAGCTGTCCTTGTGTGGGGGGCGGCGGGAGGGTATTTTGGCTGGCCTCTGGCCCATCTATCCTGGTGTGTCTGTGGCTGATTTGTGGCCTGGTATGTCCATGGCAGGTGTGGAAGGAGACCCTTTTGTGAGTTCCCAGAGTGGACAGAGCCCTCCAGAGCCACAGGATCCTGAGGCTCCCACCTCCTCAGGCCCAGGATGCCTGGTGGCCCTGGGCAAAACTGGCAGGGCCCCTGTGGAACCTGGCGTGAGCCAGTCAGACACAGAGAACACAGCGCCCTCCTACCAGGACGAGCCGGACACCCCGCCCCGCCGCCGTGGTCGACCTTCCAGGCGCTTCCTAGGCAAGAAATACCGCAAGTACGTGCCGCAGAGGTGAGGTGGGCAAGGCAGCAGACTGGACTCTTGGGGCCCCCAACCCAGCCAGACCTCCACACACCCTCCTGGCAGGTACTATTACAAGTCACCCAAACCGCTGCTGAGGCCCTTCCTGTGCCGCATCTGTGGCTCTCGCTTTCTGTCCCACGAGGACCTGCGCTTCCACGTCAACTCCCATGAGGCCGGTGACCCCCAGCTCTTCAAGTGCCTGCAGTGCAGCTATCGCTCCCGCCGCTGGTCCTCGCTCAAGGTGGGCATCCAGGAAGGCGTGGGGCTGGGCGGAGGATGAAGAAGGCAAGCAAGGGCCGGCTGGTGGCGCTGACAGGGAGTGGAATCACCCCTCTCCTGTGCCTTTGTAGGGCATATATCTGGCCCCCAACCCACTGAAGAGGCTTAGTGCTTCAGCCCCTGCTGGAAGGCCTCCATGCGGGGGTTTGCAGGTTGTGCAGTGCATGGTGGAATCAATCACATTTTCAAGGGTGCTATTCAGGGTATATACATCATGGATTTGCTTGTTCACCACCACAGACTGGCAGATGGCAGTAAAACTCTGGTTCCATCAAATTTAGTGTGTTAGAAAGTTTGCCAGTAGATGGCAATAATGTATCTCAAGAAAGGGGCTTCTTTCTCTCCTTAGCCCAAAGGTGCCTGTGCAGGCCTGCAGCAGCCTTACACCTGTCTTTTATCCAATACCTGCATAATTTCATCCTTGAGCGGCCCAATGGGGCCGTAGGTGTTAATAGTTCTATTTTACTGACCCAGGATACTGTGGCTTGGCCTGGCCATTGTAGTGAGTGTGGCAGGGGATACTTCGAGCATGGGCATTCAGAGCCCCTGGGCTTTCTGCACGTGGTGCTTCTTCCTACACAGACAGGGACCTGTGACCTGGAAGTTGTTTTCTGGGCTCTGCAGAGGACATGCGGTAAGAAGGGTATAGGTTGGAACCACACTGCCTGTTCAGCTCCAAGCTTTGCCATCTGCAAGGTTCCTTCTCCCTGAGCCTCAGTTTCCTTCTCTGTCAAATTTTGAGCCAGCACAGGGCCTGGCACAGAGTGGGTATTCTCGATGGGAAGAGTACCCAGCATTCAGAGGCCTCAACCCTTGCAGCAAGGACTGCTGTCCACACTTCCATGTTAAGAGCCTGATCACACAGCAACCCTAAGGCTGTGGGCATGGGTGAGGTGGGGGTGGGAGGGAGGCCAAGCCCCAGCCCACTGTCCTTCTGCCTCTCCCAGGAGCACATGTTCAACCATGTGGGCAGCAAGCCCTACAAGTGTGATGAGTGCAGCTACACCAGTGTCTACCGGAAGGATGTCATCCGGCATGCGGCTGTGCACAGCCGAGACCGGTCAGTGGGTGTGGGGGGGCAGGGGGGTGGGGTAGGAAAGTGGAGGCCCAGGAAAACCATGGTCCTCACTTACCGAGCACCTCCTCTGCACCAGCCTCATTCGCTGCATATCCCAGACATGATCAGAAAGGCAAGGTAATTCATCCCAGATCATTTGGCTCAGAGCAGGACAGTAGCAGTGCCTTGAGGTCCCCAGTTCAATCTTTTCCCTGCTGCAAGTTTTCTTTTCTCATCTGTAAAATGGAGACAGTTGTTGAGGGGAGTGAAGGAATTGTGTGCCTAAAGGGGCTCAGCAAATAATCCAGAGATTTTCTGGACTCTGGGTCCACAGTCATCTATCATGGTGCTGAGAGCAAACTTAGGACAAAAAGAAACAAACTCCTTAGGGGCCTAGTGATTGCTTACTGAATTATAATTAGATCTGCAGCTTCAGGAAGGAGTTAGCTTCATGAGGGGGTGGGCAGAGATTGGATACAGAGATACACGAGGATGGTGACTCCATCCTTGTTTGTGGAAAAGTCAACCTTCCAACGTGCTTATAGGTTTTCTTAAAGGAAAAGAAAAAGGAGTTATGTGGCCAAATAAGATTAGGGTCACCAGGTTGAATAACACCTGTTCAACAGCTCTCTTTCTTGCTGGACTTCTTAGAGCCTTTATTATGCAAATGTATTTTGTGATTGAGCGAGAGAAAGAACACACCATTTCCTAGATATAGTTGGTGCAGAGTGTGTTATTTACAGCATTCCTCTTGGCATTTTACCCACTGAGCTCCAGTTGGGGGAATGCTGTTCTAAGAGAAAGGAGCTTAGGTGGGGAGTGGGGAGGCTCAGGGCTGAGACTGGATCTGATCAAGGTGAGAAAGTCTGGGGTGAGATTGGGGAAGCGATGGTCTGACTCCTAGGCCTTTCTCCTCCAGGAAGAAGAGGCCAGATCCGGTGAGTCTGGGGTCCTGCCTGGGAAGGGAGCCTGCCTGGGGGCTGCTTGTGGGGGTGGGGGTGGTGGGCAGGAAGTGAGATCTCACCCTCCCTCCTCCCCTTCTCTCTCCATCTTGCTCCTTTTTGTACCTTCCCAGACCCCAAAGCTAAGCTCTTTCCCCTGCCCCGTGTGTGGCCGTGTGTACCCCATGCAGAAGAGACTCACACAGCACATGAAGACGCATAGCACTGAGAAGCCCCACATGTGTGACAAGGTGGGTTGGGGCCAAGAGCCAGGCTGGGGTTGGGGGCGAGGGTCTTCCCTGAGTGATCTCTCCCTCTAACTCCACCTTACCCCTCACAGTGTGGAAAGTCCTTTAAGAAGCGTTACACCTTCAAAATGCACCTGCTTACGCACATCCAGGCTGTTGCCAACCGCAGGTACATCCCCTAGGAGGCCCGGGGGATGGGAGTAGCCCCCAGCCCATCTCTGAGCTTTCGTCCATGTAATTGCCTGCAGGTTCAAGTGTGAGTTCTGTGAGTTTGTTTGTGAGGACAAGAAGGCACTGCTGAATCACCAGCTGTCCCACGTCAGCGACAAGCCCTTCAAATGCAGCTTTTGTCCCTACCGCACCTTCCGAGAGGACTTTCTGCTCTCCCACGTGGCTGTCAAGCACACAGGTCAGGCTAGGCATCCCCCAGTCCCACCCCCCACCAGCCCCGAACTCCCTGTATTCCCGATTGAAGGCTTGGCTCTCATCCTCTTCCTTCACTGGGAACAGCCAAAGTCCTTCATATAAAAAGGGAGGTTCCTGTGGGTGTGGCCAGTCACTTGCCTTCTCTGAACCATCCTTAGTTGTGAAATAGGTAAGTCAGAAGGGTTGTTAGGAAAGTGAGTTCCTTTTGTTCCTGAGTGCTGTGTGTGTTGGGCGCCAGGGCTAGAGACAGGTGTCACCTGGGCCCTGCCCTGGTGTATTAGTCCGTTTCTGTTGCGTATAACAAAATATCTGGGTGCTTTATTAGAGAACAAAATTTATTGCTTACAGTTTTGGAGGCTGGGAAGTCCAAAGTTCAGGGAGCACATCTGGTGAGGGTCTTCTTGATGGTGGCTTTACAGTACTGCAGAGGTCTCACATGGCAGAAAATGGCGGAGCAAAGAGAGGGATTCTCTGTGGGTTCTCCTTTTAAAGCCCTCTGGGCCACACCCCTGACCAGCATTATTAATCCATTCACTGCAGCATGTTCCTACAGTGTAATCACCTCTTCAAGGCTCCACCTTCCAATTTCCATTAATAGGACTTCCCAGCCTCAACAGTTACAGTGGGGGGCAAGTTTCCAATACCTGGAACTTTGGGGTACACAATTTAAGCTTCAGCGAGTTTGGGGGGGGCCATTCGTTCCACAGCACCTGGGCAGATGGAGCAGCAGAAGGAGCAGTACATGCTTGGCCCACAGAGGTTACAACAAAAGGTGGCTTTTGGTCCTCCTTGGTGCCCAGCCCTATGGTAGGCACACTAGGGGAGATTAGGGAAATGTAACAAGGGGTTCCCTTAGCCAGATTCCTACCTGGAGGCGGATGATCACAAGGGGAATGTGTGGTCATATGACCTTGAAAATGTGCTCTGACAGGAAGGCTGTGAGTGCAGAGGGCAGCCCTGATTCATTCTGTCCTGGCCAACCAGACTGAACAGTGGCATGTGTTTGTCTAAGCATAGGAATGAGTCACTGGGAGCAAGTCAGTTGGAGAGGTCTTTGGGGTCAGGGAAGGCTTCCTGGCAGGGGCGGATTAGAGGGTGGGTGGGTGCAAGCATCCCCAACATGTGCCTACAGGGGCCAAGCCCTTTGCCTGTGAGTACTGCCACTTCAGCACACGGCACAAGAAGAACCTCCGCCTACACGTTCGGTGCCGACACGCAAGCAACTTTGAGGAATGGGGACGGCGCCATCCTGAGGAGCCCCCCTCTCGCCGCCGCCCCTTCTTTTCTCTGCAGCAGATTGAAGAGCTGAAGCAGCAGCACAGTGCAGCCCCTGGACCACCCCCCAGCTCCCCAGAACCTCCTGAGGCAAGCTCAAGCTGAGCACAGAAGGAAGCACGGAAAGGGCTTGGGGGCAGGGCCGGGATGACAGTGGGATGCCGCCTCCCCACCCCAGCATCCTCATTTGTGCATTGGGATGCAAAATGACCCCTGCCTTTCTAGATTGTGGTAAAGACCAGCTGAGTCACAGATATGCCAGCCTTTAGCTTAGAGTAGGAATGACTCTCCAGTGCTAGTAGTAGAGAATGGGAATACCAGTAGCTTAATTGGGATAATAGTTTGTTATTCTCTCGTATAAAAGAATTCTGGGGGCCGGCTGGTTAGTTCAGTTGGTTAGGGTGTGGTGCTGGTAACACCAAGGTCCAGGGTTCAATCCCTGTACTGGCCAGCTGCCAAAGAAAAGGATTTTAAAGATCAGCAGTCCAGGGATAGCGTGGCTGTTCCATGGTCATCAGGGACCAAGTTCTCTCAGTATTTTTGCCCAGCCATTCTAGGCACATGACTTCCGTCTTTATAGTTGCCTCATGGTCCAATATAGCTGCAGGAACACCAGTCTTCTCAGGCACATCCTAGACAGGAAGCAGGAGGAAGGGATTGGGGAAAGGTGAAAGGATGCCTGCCATCTATCTGTCTGTTTCCCTCATAAACTTTAACAGAAGTTCCTGGCTTAGCCATATGGCTACACTTTACGTAGCTGCAAGGGAGGCTGAGAAATGGAGTCTTACAGATGGGTACATTGCCCCCCTGATGAAAATCAGAGTTCTATTAGCAAGAAGGAAGGGGAGGATGGATTCAGGGTAGGTAGCTAGCAGTCTGCCACGTGGGCTCACACGGTAGCTCCAGGAAGATGGACCACACAGTGTGCTGGTAGAACATGGGCTCTCACAGGAGTCACATTGTCCTGAGTTCAAGTTCTAGCCCTGCTACTTACTGGCAGTAGGGTATCAGGCCAGCTCCTTCACCTCTCGGAGCCTGAGTCTAGTTCATCTGTAGAACTGAGCTGATGAATACCTGAAAAGTGGTTGTGAAGATAAAACAAGCCAATAGATGTAAAATGCCTGACACATCGGAGGTGCTTGGTAAATGGCATTTGAATCTGGGCCATTACCTCTCAGGCTTGGCTATATTCCCACCCCACAGATCCCCCCAGAAGCAGCACCTTTCCAGTCACCTGAGACGCCCCCGCTGCTCTGTTCTGACACCCTGGGTGGCGCCACCATCATCTACCAAGAAGGTGAGCTTGGAGGGAGGGTGGGTGCTTCTGGAGTGGGGCAGGGGTCATGCTGGTGGGGGCTGGAATATGGGGTGGGTGGCGTTGGTGCCGGTCTTCCAGCCCTTTCTCAGGCTCAGGTCTCACCCACGCAGGAGCTGAGGAGTCAGCTGCGATGGCCACACAGACAGCTTTGGATCTGCTGTTGAACATGAGCTCCCAGCGGGAGCTGGGGGGTGCAGCCCTGCAGGTGAGCTGCCTAGGGGCCTCTTCCCCTACCCTCCCCTGCCCAGCTGCCTTAGGTGCCCAGCTCTACACTAAACACTTGGAATAGAGGAAAGCAACGAATCGGACCTGCCCCACTCTTGTGGAGCTCCTAGTTAATGAGGGAGACATATCCACTGAAACCCAGTGGGAAAACAGAGGGGGACCAGCTGTGCCAGGGAGGCCCCAGCAGGATCTCCCACTCCATTCTCCAGAGTCTCCAGCAGCCTCTGCCATTCTGAGCAATACGTGCTGCTCCCGTGGTTTTGAGGGCCCTGTTCTTACTTGTTTTTTCTCCTAGCTCTGTGGCCACCCTGTGCCTGTGGGTGCTCCCCCAGGGGTCTGAATTGGCTTTCCATCTAGCTGAGTGATACTTCCTTCAGCCTGAAGTCTCCTAAGGCTTTATCCAGCTTGGGCCTCTCTCTTGAGTTCCAGTGGCTGTGACATATGCACCTCAAGCCCAACACATCCTCCCCCAGGTTCATCATCTTTACTCCTCCCCTCCTCCACCCAACTGCCCAAGGTCACCTTCACCCCTCCCTCCTCCAGCCCCTGTACAGCCAGCCCTTCTCCAAGGCAGAGGGAAGTTTGTTAGCACCTCCCAGGTCCCAGCCTCTTGAAAAAATGGAGAGTGTGTGTTTGAGATTATAAATTCCAAGAACTTGGAGCAATAACATACTGCCGGGGGTCAGGGGACAGAAAACTCCACGGAGGAGGGAGGCTGGCATTGGACCTGGAAATCTTCATAGAATTCAGTTCATGGTGTTTGGAGGTGTATAGAAGTTTTACGTTTTTAGGTAGTTAAATATATCAGCCTTTATAGTTTTAGCCTTTGGTATCATCCGTCGAAAGGACTTCCCTAGCCTTTACCCCAAGATTATGTAAACATTCATTTGTGTTTTTTTCCTTAGGGTTTCACATTTTACACTTGTCTTTTTTTTTTTTTTTTTTTTGGTGGCTGGCTGGTATGGGGAACCCAACCCTTGACCTTGGTGTTACAGCACCACGCTCTAACCAACCAAGCTAACTGGCCAGCCGTACACTTAAATCTTTACTCCACCTGGAATTTATTTTGGGTGTATGCGAACAGGTAGGGTTTTAATTTTTCATTGTTTTAAAAAATTTTTAAGGGTAGTCAAGTGAAGCAGTGGGAGTGGAAAAGGGACAAAGAAACTTTTTTTTTCCCGAGAGATGGTCAGTGCAGTGTACCGAATAATCCTGTCTTCCTTGGTGGTTGGAAATGTCCTTTTTATGATTCCCACATGTACAGGAATCTGTAGACTTTTCAGTTCTATTCTATTGATCTGTCTGCTATTCTCTTGCCAGTCTCATGTTTGTTTTTTCCTGATTACAAAAGCATGTGCTTATAAAAAACCAAAATGAACATTAAGTAATGTTCAGTATAGAAGGTGGTGAAAGTCCTTAACATTTCTCCTCTCCCCTTAAATAACCAGTTCATGGGTTAAGAATTTCTTGAGGGTTTTGTCCACACACACACTAACACCTAGACCTTTGTTTTCAAGCTTCTTACTCATTGACAACATTCCTTTTATTCACTCAGCAGTGTGTGATCTACTCATTCTCATAACATCTTCAGATCATGTCTCTGTATCATTCCATCATATAGCATTGTATAGATGTGCTAAAGCTTATTTAGCCAGTCCTTTATTGGTGGGGTTTCCAGTTTTTTGTTAATTCAGTGTTTCCATGTACGTATATTTTCAAAGCTCATAAACATTTTTTTAGTTAAAAGAAAAAAAGTCTAGAAGTAGAACTGGAGGATCAGAGGGTACAAAGTCTTGTAAAAATATATGCCAGTTTGTATGACCACCACTACGGTATGTTCCCTACATTCTTGTCAGTACTGGGTATTGTCTGTCTTTATAAATCTCTACCAACCTGATAGAGTTTGTGATCTTAATTAATTAATTTATTTTTGGTGGCTGGCTGATAGAGGAATCCAATTTCTTGATCTCGTGTTATAACACTGCACTCTAACCAGCTGAGCTAACTGGTCTTAAATTTATAATTGTATGATTATAATTGAGGCTGAACTTCTTTCTGTATTTTTAGAGACCATTCTATTCCTTCTCTGAATTACCTGTTTGTGTCCTGTCTCTATCTTCCTATTATGTTGTTAGTCATTCTGTTATTGCATCATCAGAGCTCTTTGTACATCTTTTTTTCGGTTTTGGCAGCTTGCCCGCAAAGGGATCTGAAACCATGACCTTGGTATTATAAGGCTGCACTCTAACCAACTATGCTCACTGGCCAACTCCAAAATCCTGGGATACCTCAGGGGTATCCTTTTTTTCTTTTTCTTTTTGGTGTCTGGCTGGTATGGGGATCTGAACCCATGACCTTGGTGTCATCAGCACCACGCTCTCCTAAGCAAGCTAATTGGCCCATCCCTGCAAGGGAAGTCCAAGGGAACAAGGTGGACAAGGAAGTCCACCTTTTATCTCTGATATGAGTTAAGTACGGCCCCCATTTCTTTGTTTCCCCTGGGGGGCAAAATCACTCTGCCCTGTTTTTGTTAGTCTGTTTCCAGTTGCTGAGTGGGATTTGGAAAACCAGAGTGTATTTTATGAAGAACTTGGGTTGTGCAAATGAGCAGCGGCATGCTGGGCGTGGCTGGAGTGTAGGTGAGCTTTGAGGCACTGAGATAGATACAGGTCTCAAACACCAGCACCTTTGTCAAGTACCCCGCCCATCATGCCCACTGGTGCCATTGCAGGTGGCCATGGTGAAGTCAGAGGACGTGGAAGCAGAGTTGGCATCCTCTGGTGGTCAGCCCTCCCCCGAAGGTGCCACTTCACAGGTGGTAACCCTCCATGTGGCAGAGCCCGGGACCAATGTGGCAGCTGAGAGCCAGCTAGGCAATCCTGACCTACAGCAGATCACCCTGGCACCCAGTCCCTTTGGTGGGGCTGGCTATAGCGTCATCACGGCACCTCCTATGGAGGAGGGGACATCAGCTCCTGGCACACCTTACAGGTGAGACTGCCACTTGCAGGGCTCCTTTCAGCCTTTTCATTTTTCTCTTTTGGTGGCTGGCTGGTACAGGGATCTGAACTTGTGTGTTATAAGGCTGCACTACAACTGGCTGAGCTAACCAGCCAGCCGCCCTTTCAGCCCTGTATAAATGTGGTGGAGCAGTCATATTTGGCCCCTCCCCATCCAAGCCCAGTTGGCAGGAGACAGAAATCCTGACATATAATAAAGCGATTGGGTGATGGGGGAGATCATAATTCTCAGGAGGTCAGGAGGTACCATTTTTTGGTACCTTACATTTTCTGGGCACTTGATGCTCATGAGCTCCCCTAAACCATTCCTGTGAGATCCATGTTTCCATCACTTTATAAATGAGTAAACAGCGCAGGGAAGTTAAGTAACTGGCCTAAAGCTGGACATGCAGTAGGTGAGGATTTGAACCCTGGTCACTTTGGTTCCCAAGCCCTTGTGCTCTTTGTCTTGGATGATCCCAGGTGTTTCCCATTTCCAACATTTGTAGCAGGCTTGGGCTCCTTTGCTAGCATTTGAGGCCTGGCACCTGCACTTAGTTTCCCTACAGTGAGCAAGTTTGGGACAGAAATGTTTTTAGGTTCACTGAATTCTTAGGCTGTCTGAGGGAGCCTTGAATCCAAGTGCCAAATTGTTGAGCTGGGATGGAAGTCAGGGCCCTAGGTCCATGTCTTGTCCAGCACCTGGGAAGACCAGTCCCAGCATCTGCCTTCTGCTTGTGGCTACAGGTCCTTGTTAGCCTCACCTCCGCAACTAGGCTGTAGAGACCAGGCTTGTGGGGCAGATCCACCCTGTTTGCCACCTGTTGTCCTGGCCCTATCCTCCTGCCTTACTTGGCCAGGACCCCTGGGAGATGGCAGAGGCTCAGATGGCACAGGCAAAGCCAGGGTTCAACCCAGGGTCCTTCTGACTCGAGTCCATCTGTGGTGGCAGTCACCCCTCAGTTGATGCCTGTTTTTTGGGGAAAGGAGCTCCTGTGGTCCTTCATCCTCTCCTGGAACCCAGCCTTATCCCTCCTCTTCTCTGTTACCACAGCGAGGAGCCCCCAGGTGAGGCAGCCCAGACTGTGGTTGTGAGTGACACCCTAAAAGAAGCTGCTACTCACTACATCATGGCTGCTGATGGGACCCAGCTGCACCACATTGAGGTGAGGCTTAGGATAACCAACCCCTCCCTCACCCCCAACTTCTCCCTTCCCTCCTCAGCACCTCATGCTCCCTGGTCTCTCCACAGCTGACTGCAGATGGCTCCATCTCCTTCCCAAGTCCGGATGCTCTGGCCTCTGGAGCCAAGTGGCCTCTGCTGCAGTGTGGGGGGCTGCCCAGAGATGGCCCTGAGCCTCCATCTCCAGCCAGGACCCACCAGGTGGGAGACCCCCAGAGTTCTGCCTCCCCACCTCCTGTAGCCAGCAAAGCCCTGGGCCTGGCAGTGCCCCCCTCACCACCATCAGCAGCATCAAAGAAGTTTTCCTGCAAGATCTGTGCAGAGGCCTTTCCTGGCCGAGCTGAGATGGAGAGTCACAAACGGGCCCATGCTGGGCCTAGTGCCTTCAAATGCCCTGACTGCCCCTTCAGTGCCCGCCAGTGGCCTGAGGTCCGGGTAGGTGCTGCCACCCCGCCTCCCCCAACCCCTGCCTCTGCTGTCATTCATTTGTATAACAAACCTTTATTGAGCACCCCCTCAAGCCAGATCCTCTGCTCCCCTCTAGGGTCAGAGGTGACATATCAAGGTCCTGGCTCTTAGGGAGCTCAGTTTGGTGGGGAGGCAAACCAGACATAGCATGACTAGTGGCAGATAGTGGCCCCAGTGTGAACCAAGTGTGCCCACAGAGCACAGACACTCAAGAACAAGTCATTTGAACTTGGGAGTGCTGGGGAAGACATCACTAGGAGAGATGGTTGAGCTGGGCCCGTGGGAGCAAAGGTACAGAGGTGTGATGGCAGGAGGCGTGGTTTAGGAAACTCTAGAGTTGTCTAGAGTACTGAGGGCACAGAGTGTCAAGGCAGGTGGGAGTCAGTGTGGAGAAGGCAAGTGAGGCACGTTCTGGGCCAGTTCATAGTCCATCTCAGGGCCTCCCTCCGTTTGCCTGAGGATTTCGTTTTCAGACCCAATCGTGCCCTGCATCTTCACAGAGCTTGGTGGGGGGAGCATGCCTAGAGCCCCACCCTCCACACGGGGAGACTGAGGCACAGTTAGGCAGGACTAAGCCCTAGAATATCAGGGCTGGATGGGATAGGTCCCCTCACCAATACCTGTAAGTTACTTATGGGTAAACTGAGTCTATGAGCCAGAACAGGACTTTCCAACTGACCTAACAATGGAGGCTGTGGATGTTTATGCTCTCAGGACACAGCACCGCCAGATCTTGATCTGCTTCGTGCTTTTCACCCAGCTCCTAGTTAGTGCACAAGGTTTTGGTTTTCCTGGGTCTACTTCACCTGGTTCCCTGACCAGCTGTCTGTGGGCAGTTTCTTGTCCTGACCAGGGCTGAGCTCAACTACCCCTTCTGCAGGCCCACATGGCGCAGCACTCAAGCCTGCGGCCCCACCAGTGCAACCAGTGCAGCTTCGCCTCCAAGAACAAGAAGGACCTGCGGCGACACATGCTGACCCACACCAAAGAGAAGCCTTTCGCGTGCCATCTCTGCGGGCAACGGTGAGGCCAGGTACTGGTGGGTGGGGGCTGCAAGGCAGACTCCATGGAGCTGTCCCTGAACCTTCTTCCTTCTCCCTCAGTTTTAACCGTAACGGACACCTCAAGTTCCACATCCAGCGGCTGCACAGTCCTGATGGAAGGAAGTCAGGGACCTCTACAGCCCGGTCTACAGCCCGGACCCCCACCCAGACCATCATCCTGAACAGCGATGACGAGACATTGGCCACACTACATAGTGAGCTGCCCCTGGGGCCACAGGGTGGGCACCAGGGTGCATCCAGAGACTTGAGCCACGGCGCCAGAGGGCACCTCTGGGCCGGGGTTAGGGCTGGGACCTTTCAGTTTTCTCTGGAGCCCGTGGGTGAGCATCCTCTCTTCCCAGCTGCACTCCAGTCCAGTCACGGGGTCCTGGGCCCAGAGCGACTACAGCAGGCACTGAGCCAGGAACACATTATTGTGGCCCAGGAACAGACAGTGACCAATCAGGTAAGAGCCAGGGCTGGGGACCTTGCTGGTAGGTAACAGGCAGGGGTGGGGACAGAGAGCTGAGGCTAGAACTGTCTTGGCCCTGGCAGGAAGAAGCCACCTACATCCAAGAGATCACCACAGCAGATGGCCAAACAGTACAGCACCTGGTGACCTCTGACAACCAGGTAAGCTGCTCCTGATCCCCTCAGCCACGATCTCTTGCCCTCTCTCCCTGTCAAGGTCTCACCCTGAAGACAGAAATACTTCCCAAACCACCTCTCCAAGGGGCCATGTTTGTAACTGCCATTGTTGGGGGTGGCTGTCCCTCTACTCTGCCTTCTTAGCTGAGTTCCTGGTGAGTGGGTCCCCAGCTCCCCTCCTCCCCACTCTTCTTCAGGTACAGTACATCATCTCCCAAGACGGTGTCCAGCACCTGCTCCCCCAGGAATACGTTGTGGTCCCCGAAGGCCATCACATCCAGGTAGGCCAGGCCTGGGGTGGAGATGGGACATGGGGGAGAGCTACACAACCCATTCCCAGGGTCATGGATTGTCTCTCTCCAGGTACAGGAGGGTCAGATCACGCACATCCAGTATGAACAAGGGGCCCCGTTCCTCCAGGAGTCCCAGGTAGGGTCCTCGGGGAACCAGGTAGAGCTGGGGCATGGGCAGGGCTCCTCTAGAGCCATGTCTTACTGGCTCTTCCCCTCCAGATCCAGTATGTGCCTCAGCAGCTGGTCACACAGGCTCAACTTGAGGCTGCAGCACACTCGGCTGTCACAGGTATGGGGCCGGACCCTGAAGACCATGGGGGCCAGGGCCCAGGCCTAGCTCCCTGGGCCTCAAACTCACTATGCTTTCCCTTCCTCTGGCAGCAGTAGCTGATGCTGCCATGGCCCAAGCCCAGGGCCTGTTTGGCACAGAGGAGGCAGTGCCTGAACACATCCAACAGCTGCAGCACCAGGGCATCGAGTACGACGTCATCACCGTGGGCGATGACTGAGCCTCGAGGGCCCAACGCAGATCATGGATATTGGGGCCAGCCGTCCTAGGGGTGAGGGCCCCACCGGGACTCACGTCCCTGTTTCATTTAAGGGTATCCAGATACTGGGCAGCCAGCACCTGTCACTCCAAGGGAACCAGACCTGTGTTGTTTGGGTTGGGGGGCAGCCATGGGCCCCAGCCTGCAGGCAGGCTTTGGGAAAGAAATTTATTTTTGTTTGGATGGACACACTGGCCCTTCAGTCTCAATAAAGGGACCAGAGTCCAGCCCTGGCCAGCTTGCTTTGTGCACTTGTTGCTGCAGCCTGAACCAGGCAAGGACCTGGGAAGAAGGGAAGAGGAACCTGTTGGCTGCCCCCACAGGTGGGGTGTGAAGCAGAGATTGCCTGGCTCCACGGCACAGCTTTCCCTGCCCTGTAATGGACAGTGGTCCAACAGCAGGGCAGACCCTTGGTGCAGAGGCCTGATGACAGGAAATGGCTGAGCTGGTGAGAGCCCCACTGAGCACCTTCAGACCCTGCTTCCTCTCCTAGACCCCAGGGGAGTATCTGCTCCATGCCTGGAGGTCTGCAGAGGGCCTGTGGTGGCTCTGAAGCTGTTCTTCCTCCTGAGCCTTGACTATAAAACACTCCCAGCTGCCCATTCACGATGGTTGCTCCAGGGCAAGCAAGTCTGGCTTTCAGCCTGGCCACAGACTACCAGAATCTTTGCAGGCCCAGTTGTGGGAATCTGGAGCCAGATTATGCCCAGCCCTGGACTCTTCAGACCTGCTGAGCACAGGCAGAGATCACCAGGTTCCCTGGGATGGGGTGTGAAGGCCTGGGGGTCATGAGGTGAGCCTGGATGTAGAGGGGTGTGGTCCCAGAAGTAGCTCCAGGTTCCTCAGCCTTCCTCTGCCCACAAGACCCTCACACATTCTTGGAGGGGTTTCTGTATTTCCTTTTACAAATGAAACAAGGCAGCAACAGGGTAGGGGGTGGGACTGGGAAGGCATCAGGGTCTATTTACAGGAGACTTGGAGTGAGTTTGAGGCGGGGCATTAGTGGATGGGGCAGGGAGGGAGAGCCCCAGCAGAGCCATAATCTTCCTATGTCAATGGCAGCCCAAGTCCTGCTGCCATCCCAGGGGGAGGGTCCTGGGGTCTGTTCAGCCCCCAGAGACCCGAGTCCCAGCAGTCCATACCAGCACCCCTGGGGCTCCTCCTCCCCGCAGGATATGTTAAGTGGGGTGAGGCTCGCGGCTAGGGCCCTGCTCGCGGCCCAAGTCCCGTTCCTTGGCCTCTGAGGAGGATGATGAGGAAGAGCCATGGCTGCGGCTGGATTGCCGGTAGGCAGTGCTCAGCTCCTGCAGCCGCTCAGGTGTCGGACCCCACTTGGCAAAACCAGGGTCGTTTTGTAGGAAGAGCACCACTGTGTTGTGGACGGCCTTGTAGTGCATTTCCTCCCTGTGGGAAAAGGCAGCTGCTCAGGGTGGGGCTCGACCTGGCCTGATCAGCCTGGCCTGATCAGTCCAGCCCAGCCCAGCCCTCCTTCCCGTCCTCCCTGGGAACCCACTTCTTGCAGATGTGCTGGGAGCCACTGCGGTACTCATGCTCGAAAGCAGGCAGGACCAGCTGGTGGCGTTTGAAGTGGCTCTGCTCCATGCGGGTGAGCGCTGTTGTGGGGGGTTCCCGCCACTCAGGGATGAACACGATGAAGGACAGGGGCTCTGGTGAGCTCTCGAGCAGTTTCTGTGGGAAGAGGCACAGGGTGGATGTGAGGGGCTGCCTTCCACGTGGCTGGCATCCTGCCTGCCTGCCTCCCTGCCCCCCATCCCAGCAGCACACCCACCTCAAAGTGAGAGACCATGGCATCCATGAGCTCCTCGCAGAACGGAGGGTTGGCCTCAAAGGAACCACTCAGCGGGGCAAAGTCTAGGCAGGGCCTGGGGACAGAAGTGAGCATTCTAAGTTCCATCAGGACCCAATCCCTCAATTAGAAATGGGTGCTACCCCCAGCCCTATGCAGCCACACTGGAGAGATGGCCCTATTCAGGCCACAGGCCAACATTCTCCCTTAACTTGTTCTGGGTCAAGGTAAGACTGTCTCCACTGAATGAATGAGGACAGGGAGGCTAAGGCTCGGATGCCCATGTCCACCAAGCTGGAGGCGCTGAAGTTCAAATTCAGTTTTGAACCAGCTGCTTCCACAGCACAAGCCACACCCAGGAATTCCCCAGCTGCTGAGCTTTAGGCCTCTCCATGGCCTGGCCATTTCTTCCTCCTGGAGACGGCATTATCTTTCATCTGGGCTCTTTAGCCCCACCACCCCACCCTGCCTCCCATTAATCTGTAAGGTCTGAGTTACCACTGCTCATTTCTCTCAGTGCCTGCAACCAGGTGTTCCCATTCCAAACCTGAGCTAACTCACTGAGAAACTCACAGGCCGGGGTAGGGGGTGTCACATGCCTGCCCACAGGGCCAGAAAAGCTGAGGCTCCCAGAGGTTAAGCAACATGTCCAAGGGCACATAACTGGTAAGTGCTCATGGCAGGGACTACACCCAAGACTGCCTGACTCAAAATCCCTAGAGCATTAGGAAGCAGCTGGCCAAGGTGGGACCTGTACTCTGGAGGACAGCTTCCCGGGCCTGGACAGAAGGGGCCCAGCAGCCTGTGGTGCTCACCCACGGGAGCCAAAGTAGCCGTCTGTGTCAGGGAAGGCAGAACAGTACTGGCGGAAGTAGCAGTTGAGAGGTGAGGCGAAGCATTCGAAGCTGACGCCAAAGAGTCGGTGAAGGGCCTCAAAGACGTGCACAGGCAACGATCCCTGCAGGCCAGTTCCCTCATAGAGGCCCACACCAAACATCATCTGCAGAGTGGCCACAGTAAGCATCTGAGGCCCGGCCTCTCTGCTTCCTCCAGAGGAGTCGCACCCGCCCCCCGCTGCCCCAGGCCCATACCTGGTACCGTCTGAGAAGACACCAGACCCGGGGCAGGAACCTCTCAAAGGCAGAGTCATCAATGCAGCTGTAGCGATAAAGGAGCCACTGTGGGACAGAAAGTGGTGGGCTTAAGCAGTGGTTCCTCATGCCCTCATCACGGGTCTCCTGCTGAGGACTCTGGGTCAAGAAAGACCCCAGGCCCTAAACCATGCCCTCAGTCAAGACCCTCCTTCCCCTAACTCTTACCAGCTTGCTGAAGTAGTTGCGGCTGACCTTGACCATCTCTCCCTTGTACCGGATGCAGACGACGTTATTCTCCATGTGCATCTCCACGCTGGGCATGGGGGGAGCAGACACAGCCAGCCGTACTGGGTAGCAGTATACCAGGCGGGGCTCCATCTCCGAGGCCTCCACCTCCTCTGTGGGCAGGGAGAACAGTCAGGGGCTGCCCTGCCTGGCTCTGCTAATTCTCACACCAGACAGCCTCAGTCCCTACTGTATGTTTTACACACTCGCTTTACACCAAGGGAGGGAAGTCTCATTCTAGTTTCAATAATAAAAGGAACAAAAAGCCATTAAAAAACAAAACAACCTGGCAATTGATGGGCAAAACCAGTGGCCTGTTTCCATGTGTTCACTGATGCTGAAGCAGGCCCCAGTTCGCCATGCCTTGGGGCCTGGCAGGCAGGCAGGCAGAAATCTGTGGGTCTTGCTGCTGGGTAAGTCCTTCATCATAATAGTTATAATACCTTATTTGGGTATCTTTTGGGGTCAAGCAGTTTACTTGAGTACCTATGAATACTCACACAATCCTAAAAGCCAGGTAGGTATCATGCCTCAGTCTGGGAAAACTGCGGTTTGCAGAGAATGGATGTAAACCTAACTACTTACCCCCGACCTGTCTTTCTCCACCAATTCTGGCTCTCCCTTTCTCATCACTTCCTGTCTCCCAGAGAAGTGTTGAAACCTTCAGCCAAAAGACTCAGTAGGTTCTGCCCCAAACCAGTCCCTGGCCTTGGGGCCCAGCCTCACTTGTTCCTTCAATCACGGCCTGGGATACAGAGCTGATGGCATCACAGCTGGCTTCCCACCACCTTGTACATACCTGGGATATTGTTTTCCTTGAGGATGGCAAGGTGCTTCTCTCGAATCCGTTTGACGTACTCCAGGGAAATGTGGTAGATCTTACTACAGATGCCTTCCACAGAGTCCTTGGCTGCAGCTGAGACATGGGGACCACACTGCCTCCGCAAGTGCTCCAGGCGATCCTGGAAGAGATACTCCTGATCAGTGCACTAGTGGAGGCTAAAGGGCCTTGGCTGGGCTGGCAGGTAACGGCAGGGCTGTTGGATTCAGCAGCCCTTGTTTGGAAACTGGCTCTGCTTACTAGCTGTCTCATTTGGACAAATCCCTTGGCTTCTCTGATTCTTATTTCTCAACCATAATGGGAATACGAACTACCTAACAGGACAGTTTGAATATTAAATGTGATCATTTCCCTTATGGGCTTACCAAGCCCCTGGCATACAGTAAGTGTCTAATAAATGCCAGCAGTTTTGGTTGGGGTTACACCATGCTACATCCCATGATAAACAGACAAACGAGGCATGGTACCAGCTTACAGGATTTGCAGTCTATCGGGGAGAGAAAGGATTACAAAACAGGGTGCTTGGTTATTGCGGATTCAAAATTTGAGCTTTTAGCTACTTCCAAGTATGATTGTAGGCATTTGTAATTTTGCTGAATCATACATGTGAAACTGAAGAATGAAAATGAGTCACTCTGGCTAGTGAGTACACCTACCTTTGTCACTCTCTACGTGTCAAGTACATAGTTACTACCATGAAGTGCGAAACCTTGTCTCTTGTGAAAAATGGTCCTGAAAAGAAAGCCCATTGCTAGTGCTGATGGAGAGAGAGGTTTAAGAAGTGATAGGTTTTGGCCAGAAAACAGAATTGTTTTGGACATATTAAGAATAGGGTATTGAATTTGATAGTAGCTCTTAACTATGATATGAACACACACACCCAAGAAAAAATAGTTTGCCAATTTGTTTTCAAAAATCTATTCAAGGGAGACGTTGAACATTCAGTACGCTGAAAAGGCAGCCAAGCATAGGATTCCATTAAGAATGTTAATGGAAATGTTCTTTGGGAGAAAGCCAGGAGCCTAGAGAAACATCTCCATAGTCCTAAGTTTGGGTACCAATGAATGTGAAAGGTCTGCTGTACTGCATAACTGGCTGATGTGGGAGGCCCAGCCCGGCCCAGCCTGGACAAGCAGAGGAGGCTTCCTGGAGGAAGTGGCAACAGAGCCTTTCAACTGTCCTCCTTACTCGGTGGGGTCCACTCACCATGTAGTCCTCCTTGGAGGCAGAATGGTCCTTCCGAAGCCAGCTGAAGGTGTCTTCCACATTCCACTTGACCACCTTCCTGCTGTCGGGGGATGCACTCCTGTGGGTCAAGGGTAGGGAAAGAGATGGCTCAGCGCTGCACAGAATCCACTGTTCAGGTGTCTCCTCCACCCTCTTCCCATCCCAATTCCACTGGCATCAGCGGTGTCAACTCCCTAGGCTTGTCTTGCGCTCTTATTCTGCCTTTGGGAGCTGGCCCCACTTCTGCCACCAGCAGTGACAGAGCCCTGTGTGAGAGCGGGCCAGATAGCTTATAACCTCCCACTTTGATCACAGACCTATCTTGCCTGGGACAGGAGAGAGTGCCAAACCTGGACTCAATGAGCCGCCTGGCAGCTTCTGCATATTTGAAGAGCAGGCGCTTGGCTTCCTCCCGGAACTTGATGCGGGATAACCTGGGTTGGAAAGTGGGCAGAGTTAGAGCCCTCCTATACATGACTGGGCACAGAAACCAAATGACCCAGGGTCATCCCCAACTATGGGGCTATACCTGATGGGAATGTCATTCATGATTTCACGAAACATGGAAGGTGACACGACTGGTTCACAGTTGCTTGGCAACAGAGGGTCAGAGCCTTTGTCCACAACCTTGCGCTCCAGCATCCAGCGGTTGAAAGATTCCCGAGGAGGATCAATGCCTGTAGGACGAGAGAGTTGCTGAATGTCTGGATTTAGTCAAAAGGAGCCACTGCATTGGGCAGTAAACACATTCCCTACTATTTCAGAAGCTGACATTCTAGCCGCATTCTCAAAGTATATTCTGAGAATTGCTTACTTTGTAAAAAGTGTTAATGAGGGTTACTAGGAGGCCGGCCTGTGGCTCACTCAGGAGAATGCGGTGCTGATAACACCAAGGCCACGGGTTCAGATCCCATATAGGGATGGCCAGTTAGCTCACTGGGTGAGCATGGTGCTGACGACACCAAGTCAAAGGTTAAGATCCCCTTATGGTCATCTTTTAAAAAAAAAAAAAGTGTTACTAGGTTTAAAAAAGGGGGGAAGAGAGAACTCCACATCTCAGCATGTTAAGCAGGTTTGTTTACTAATTATAAAAATTGAAAGCTGCAGTTTCTTGAGTAGTTATCCTTTTCACTCACTCCTGTAATAATCCTATGAGATAGTAACTCTCATTTCTACACTCTTTTACAGACATGCTGCCTAACAAATAATGTGCATTCTGGAAGTGTTAACAGTTACTTTTGCTGTTGTTACTGATTCCAGCCACCCTTTATGTAAGCATTGTTACTGTCCCTATCTTAAAGACGAGGAACCCAAAATACAGAGGGGTTAAGCAATGAGCCCAAGATCACAGAGCCAGCAGTTAGTGGAGCTGGGACTCCAACAGGTCTGTCTCCTTCCACAGCCCACGCTCTGAATCACTGACCTCCACTGCATCACCCCAAGCCCACCTGGCAAGGCCCCAGCTCTTGCCAAAGGTGGATAGAAACAAAAGGCTGAAGCCCAGGAGGCAGTTACCCTCTCGTTGCTGGCACAGCTCCCGGTAGTGCTGCCGAAGCTTCAGGATGAGCTGGGAGCGGAGCAGCTCCACTTCAGGATGCGGGGGCAGCACCTCTGAAGGGCCCCGATGCTTGATGACAGCATTGGTCTGGATGTCCAGGTCCCAGTACACCCTTGGAGCACAGACAGAAGCAATAAGGATGCCCTGCCCACCACCACCATACCCTGCAGTACTGGACGAGCTGGCCATCAGCAATGGGAGCCCTCAAGACAATCAGCAGATACTCACTCAGTGGGTCGGAGTAGAGCTGCCTGCTGTTTGTCCTCAGGGGATGTACCCCAAAACTTCAGCGTTGGGGTTCCTGGGACGCTGGGGGAGCTGGGCACCAAATGGCCAGTAGGTGTCACAGGGATTTCAATCTGGAGCAAAAGAGTCACAAAGGCATCAGGTCAGGAGATTTAGCAAACAGGCTCCAATACTGTGCATACCTGATGAATTGCATCCTGGGCCCCTCTCCTGACCAGCCTGTTGGTGCCCAACCCTTGCAGAGAGCCAGCTGGCTGCCTGTCTGAGCTGGCCACTTACCAGAAAGTTCCTGAGAGCCCGCGGGCACTCACCTTGGGCTTCTTCACACCATTGCCACTTGGCTGCTCTTCCGAGAGCTGCCGCTTTCTGGGCTTGTTCTCAGCCATGGGGGTTTCCACCAAGCTTGAGTCTTGGGGCAGTGGGGTCGCATTCAGCCCCAAAGGGTCCGACTAGTGGAGGAAGACCAGCATAGTTGCAACCAGGAGCCCAAGTACTTTGGAATACTCATGCCCACCCGCCCCCTGCTCCTACTCCTTAGAGAAGAACAGAGGGGGCTGGGGTGGAGGCAGAGAATACTGGGCTCCTCTCCTGCCTGCTACTTGTAACCGTGTGATCTCGGGTGAGTTACTTTCCTCCTCATTCCCTCACCTTCAAAACGGCCATGCTAAGCCTTACCTGACCGCAGAGGTTATTAAATGAGTCAGTGAAATGACTTGCTTAACATGACATCTGGCATGATATCAGCACTCAGTACATGTTAACTTATTGTTTGTTTGTTTTTTGGTTTTCTTTTTTGGTAGCTGGCTGGTACAGGAATCCAAACTCTTAACCCTGGTGTTACAGGGCTATGCTCTAGCCAACTGAGCCAACCACCCAGCCCCAATTTTCCTTAAGAACAGAATGAAAGTTAGGAATAAAGGAAAAACTCAAGAAATGCTTATTTTTTTAAAAAGCAAGACCCTGTGGATGGAACTCCACTGGTGACACTGAGAGTATGTGTGGTGAGCAGTATGGCCCTGAAACTGTATCGAGATGCCAGTCCTACTCTGCTTACTGCTAGCTCTGAGTCCTTGGGCTAGTCACTTCCCTTGAGCCTCAGTGTCTTCACCTGCAAAATGGGGATGCCAACTGGCTTGTGTGTGCCCAGTAAGGAAAGGCTGCCCCAACTGAGAGGAACACAAAAGCCCAGGTTCCGCCAGTGAGCCCATGCATGTGCTTCCCCTGTCACACTGACAGTTCAGTTCCTAGAACGCTCTTCTCCTCACCTCCTACCACTCTTGCTTAGCTAACCTTCTCACCTTAAACAAACACTTATTTTCAGAGAAGCTTTTCCTTTCTCTTCCCTTTCACCAGACCACGTCAGGATCGTGGAGATACCAGAGTACACTATTCTTCATACAAGTGCCACAACTGTAATACAACTGTCCCCCTCCAGTAGACCACGGACACCCTGTGAGGGCAGGGGGCATGTTTATCTTGTTCATACTGGCATCACCAGCACGGTGCCCAACAGGTGGTAGAAATCCTACACTATTATAATCAACTGTTTACTTGTCAGCCTGTCCTATTTGAGTGTAGGTTCCATGAGGGTAGGGAATGTGTCGGGCTTGCTTGTCATTTTATCTGCAGGTGCCAGCACATGACGAGGCAAATAACAGCTGCTCAGGGTACATTTAGGGAAGGCCCAGACGCCAGAGGCTGCTTTGAGACCCCTGCCCTAGGCTGGCACTCACAATCACATCGTGCTGGCCCAGCACGGGCATCTCCCACAGGGACTGGTTGGTGAATCGGTTGAAGTAGTAGGGACGGTTCTCCCTCCGGCTCCAGCACTTCTCCCAGCCCGCATGCACCAGCTCCTCTGTAAACAAGCACGGAATCAGCCAAGGGTCAGGGCTGCTCCCAGGTGCCCTTCTTACCCTGTCACCCCTCCACTGCTCCCCCTCCAGTACCTGGGAGGTCCTGCACGAAGCGGATTGGTTTTGGAGAACAGGGCTGGTTCTGATTGGAGGTGCCCGGGGAGTGATTCAGCAGGGACGCTTCCTCCCGGGGGCTGCCGTGATTCTCATTAGCCATCTCAGCACCCACACGGGACCTGCCACACAGAGCACCAAAGAGCATCAGCTCCACCCACCACCCACCAATTATAATCAACTGAGGGCTGCAGTGACCACCCACAGACATGGAGAAATCCAATCCAGTCCTGTTCTGAAGGGCCAAAATGGTGCCACAGAAGGAGACCTAGGATCTAAGCTGCAGCTCCCTCCACTGTAAAATGGGTGCACTCCTACTGCTCTTTCTTCCTGAAATAACCTTTTCCTAATTATCTGTTTAGCTTGCCACTAGGTTCACATGTTCCAGGAATCCTTCCTTGACTCTCCCTTGGTGGCCTAGGTGGTCAGAACCCTCCTCAGAGCCATGAACACCTCCACTGTAGCACTCAGACAGATGATTTGGTCTATCAACTGAGTTTGTCTCCCATCAAACTGTCAGAACTTCCAGGAATAGAAATTGGGTCCAATTCAGCTCTCTCCAGAGCTCAGCATGGTACCTGGCCCAACAGATGCTCTATTAATTCTGCAAGTATTTACAAAGCACCAAGGGTGGCAAACAAGACAGAACAGGGCCTGCCCTTGAGAAGCTATTCCTACAAGAAGAAATAGTAACTCTTCTTGGGAGAAGGGATATTACTGCATTCATCCAGTAAAATCTAAATGGAGCAAAGCACAACTGGAAAAGGGGCATGGAATCTAAATGTTCACTTCATTTTACACTACAGGGCAGAAAGCAATCTGTTGCTAAAAGAACCAGCACAACAAAGGAGGACTATCAATTCAATCCTTCATAATCTCCAGGTGAAATTTTACTTTACCAGCAAGGAGGTCAGCTTCTTCAGATTTGTATTCTCTACTACCCACACCCAAAGCACATCTAGCACAAGCCTCAATGGCCACGGTTCCCAGCCTGGGGCTGTTAGACTCCTAGGAGGCCAACTGAGATCCGGATCGGTGATGCTAACATTGTTTTCAATATTTCACAACACCCAAAAGAAATGAAACCTTTACCCACAATAAGACCACAAAGGCAGGTTTAAACATCCATTTTCTTTGTGTGCTGAGATTTTATCAACTCATTTTGGTCACCATGATTATCTCATGCTGATCAGACCTCTAATTGGCTGTAGACAACATCATAGGAATCCTTGGGACATTTGATTTTATTGTACATTGTCATAGATGTCTTTGTTAATTTGGAAAGGGAAAAGTGAATGGTTACTTCGTTGATACAGTTTGACAGATAAAAACTCAGGGGCAACAGGACATATATACAACAAAAGAGCACCTTGGAAACAAAAAGGTTTGGAACCATTAACCAAGGTAAGAAAAATCCAAGCTGCCTTGGTTCTCTGGGGAAGAGGAATTCCCAGTACCGTGGGGGCTGGGCCCATAGTTTCAGGGCTGAATGAGGTCCCCCTTTCTCTCACCCTCAGGGGTCTGCAATGCTAGCATGAGAGGATTTTCTTCTCCAGCTGGATGGACCCCCACGTCACAGGGTCCCACAGATGTGGGCGAGGCCTGCAGGAAGGCTCGGCACAGGTGGGTGGACTGGTCAGCAGTGGAGTGGACGGGGACCCAGGGGATTCCTTGCATCAGCAGCTGGAGAGCAAAGAAAAGAGTCAAAAACCTGCAGGGCAGGGACAATAGCAAGAGGGACAAGGACACAGAGCAAATTGGGAGCCCCTGGGACAGGACACACTGGGGGGAATTTAGAGATTTGGAGGATGAAAACAGTAATTCTCAAGCTTTCCAACCAATAGGTTCAACTTCACAGGCAGGCAACATGCGTTGTTGCACAAGCCCCCACAGTCGAGAGGGTCCCAAGCTTGGTGTAATGCTCTGCTGTCACCGTCTTGAAATTTTTAATAATTTCTTAACGAGGGGCCCAGGTTTTCATTTTGCATACTGGGCCCTACAAATTTTGCAGCCAGTCCTGTCAACCAAAGTAGCCTTAGGCCAGAGAAAACTCAACAAATATACATATCATAGACCTGGGGACACAGTCCCAAGCCACCACATTGAGTGAGACACACTTCTTTTCATAATGTCTTAAAAAAAAAAAAACATGCAAATATATTATATAATACATCTTGTTCATCTTTATTGAAAAATACTTTCCACAAGAAATATCCTGAGATATTCATGAACCATAAACTTTGCAGAGGAACAAGCAGCACAGCTCAATGTGAGGCCAAATGAGGACACTGCGGTATTTCCAAAACCACTGTTCATCAGAATCACCTGGGGGCTTGTAAAACAATTCAGATTCCTGTGCCCCACCTCCACATCTTATGATTCAGAGTGGGGAAGGGAGGTACACAACCAATTTGTACTTTTTAAAAGCACCCCAAGAATGGAACTGGAAGAAGGGATGACTCGTTTTTGTACTTTACACCATGTGAAAATTTTACCGATTTTTACAATTAAATTTATTTATTTAGGCTGCTGGCCGGTAAGGGGATCCGAACCCTTGATCTGGTGTTATCACATATTCTCTATGTGATTTGGATGCAGCAGGTCTGTAGCCCAAGTACCAGCCCCGGGTGGGGTCGAACCCGGTTCAGGGACCTTATGCCGCTTTCCAGCTTATAAACCATAATCACTCAACCTCTAGGGGAAGAGTCTAGCATATTGCACTCTCAGTAAAAGACAACTGCTCTTGTTAAGATAACGTTTTTATTTATCCTGTGGCTTCCCGACCTCCACGCATACCGCAGCTTGAGAAGTGCAGCGAACCCGAAGGCTAAACAACTGTATCTGCGCAACCGGAGTAACCCAGCAGAGGGAAAAGAGAGTTCGGGATTGGAGGAAGATGGGGCCGGAGCGTCTCAGTAATGTACCAATCAAAATTCAGAATTCTCCGGCCCACCTTTGAGGATATCGCGCAAAAAAAACCCCACAAAAAACACAAAACTCCAGCCCAGTAGGTAGGAGTCAAAAAGTTTGCAAAGTACGCAGGCGCTAGGGCGCGCGACCCGGAGCGCGCGTGCACCTTCCCCTCCCCCCACCCCAGCGGGGGCGGGCTGTTTGACGCGCGCGCGCCGGCCCATCTCCCGGGCTCCGCCCCCCGCCCCGCCGCGCGCTCCCGCCCCCGGGCTGAGGCGACTCAGAGTCGGAGCCCGACACAAAGGCGGTGGCGGCGGCAGCAGCGGAGGGGCCCTAGAAGCGGCTCCGCCCGCATTCTCCGGGCCTACCTCCCTCACCTCGGCCACGGGCCCGGCTGCCCACCCGCGTGTCTAAGATGGCGGCGGCGACAGAGATGGGGCGAGCGGCAGTCCCAAGCGGAAAGCGCCGGAGGGTCCGCCACCGCCCGGCTTCGGATACCTGGACCCAGGCGCGGCTCGCGGCGGGACCATGGCTTCCTGGGGTTCTTACCTGCCCGGAGCGGACTCGAGGGGACGCGGCTACACGTTCTGCTCGACCGCCCGTTTTGCCGCCTCCGCCTCGCCCTCCCCAGCTCCGCTGCCGCCATCTTGTGTCCCGGGCCGGGACTCTGCGCTGCGCATGCGCTGGTACCGCCTCTGAGGGTGCTCGCCACAGCCGCGCCGCCATCTTGAGTGTGGCAGGGTCGGCTGGTGCCTCAGACCCGGCTTGCTTTCGCCACCCCCCTCTTTTCTCCCACCCTTCTTTGCTGTTCCGTAGGGCTCTGAGGAGGGAGAGACAGCTTTGCTGGCCCTGGCGTGTGGGCTGAGAAAGGAATGGACTCATAAGCGTGCCCGCGCCTCAGTTTTCCCCGCCAGCACAGCCACAAGAGCCAAAGGATCTGTCTGGGTGGGCGGTACACGGCAGGGTCGTACTGAGTATGCGCACTAGGGGCGTGGGGGCTAGTTTGGAACGCGCTCGGAGGCGCGGGCTCTGCCGCGGACCCGGGGACGGACCCGTGGTGACGTATCCTTGGTGACGTAGCGGGCACCTGGGTCCTAGCCAGTGCGCTGCTTTGCCAACTTCCGGCGTCTCTTGCCCTTTCTGAACCTCTGTACTGTAGGGCGTCGGAGTGTTTTCCAATCTGGCCAAATATCCAGGCTACGTGCAAATCGAGCCTTTTCCCGTAATGATCCTGCGCAAGTCTTAAGTGCGGAGTAGGAGAAACTCAAAACAGCCGTGGGCGGGGGGCGATAATAAAGATGACTTTTGGCAGCTGGGAAATTGTAAGCTAAATGCATCAGAGGGGTTTTCCAACACTGATGTATCTGTGGCCATGAGTTGCAGTTCAAAACCTCACTGAGATCTCAAACCGGCTGCAAATGTTAGCCTAGCAGGAGACTGGTAGGGGCCGGCAGGCGACTCAATAGTAGCTCCACCCACTTGTGGCCTCCCGAATAAACAGACCTCCCAGTGGTAGCTTGAGAAGAGGACAAGTTTGCTACCTGATGTAACACTGGCTCTTGTGGCTTGCGTAGTGCTGGAGGCTGCAGATGCCCTAGCTGGGCCGCCTCTCTGACGCAGATGGTGCTAGCTGTATGCACCGGGGGTGAGGGGGGGGATCAAAAAAACGGAGGCAGTAGTATGAATAGTAACTAAGAACTAGAGTTCTTATCAATCTCTTCAAATCCCTACTCCTTCGCTGTAGATGTGTAGCCATGAAGACTTCTTTAGCCTCGTTGAACTTTAGTTTCCTCAATGGAAGCTAGTAAATCTGCCTACCCTATAGAGGCTTGGTAACTGGGGGGATGCATGTAAAGTACTCAGTACAGTACGCGGCACTTCATGTCATGGGTTTTTTTTGTTTGTTTGTTTGTTTGTTTGTTTGTTTAAAAGATGACCGGCAAGGGGATCTTAACCCTTGACTTGGTGTTGTCTGCACCATGCTTACCCAGTGAGCTAACCGGCCATCCCTATATGGGATCCGAACCCGTGGCCTTGGTGTTATCAGCACCACACTCTCCCGAGTGAGCCACGGGCCGGTCCCAATGTCATGGGATTTTTTTATTTCGTTTTTTTTGGCGGCTGGGTGGTACAGGGATAGAACCCTGGACCTTGGTATTGTCAGCATCACACTTTAACCAACTGAGCTAACCGGCCAGCCTGTATTAAGTGCTTGATGTTAGTCATTATCGCCTCACAGGGTTGTCAGGGTTGCTCCAAGTAGATTTGAGCCCTCCAGAAATAAGCCATCATCTCTATTTAGGCATAGTAGGTGCAGTAGTTCTGCCCTTAACGGCTTACAGTTCAGATGTGAGGCTTGGGGCTGTCCGTTTACTCAGAGCACATGGTATAACAGTAAGGTCAAGGATTCGGATCCCGCTTCCGACCAGCAGCCAAAAAAAAAAAAACCCAAAACAGCTGGGAGGCTTGATAGAAAACCAGATGCCAGGGCCCGCGGGTGGCTCACTTGAGAGAGTGTGGTGCTGATAACATGAAGGCCACGGGTTCGGATCCCTATATAGGCATGGCTGGTTAGCGCACTTAGGAGAGTGTGGTGCTGACAACACCAAGTCAAGGATTAAGATCCCCTTACGGGTCATCTTTTAAAAAAAAAAAAACGAGATGCCCTACCTCAGACCTGTGTACAGGGACCACGTGCTGCTTCACCTAGGACAGTCTTGGTTTATGCCTATTGTCCTAGCGTAATTATTATTATTGCTTCCTTTCTCAAAAGTGCCCCCTGGTCTGAATGATAAATTATATGGTCACTAGACCTACAGAATACCCAGTTTTACAAGCTCCCCAGCTAGTTCTTATTTACACTAAAGTTTAAAAACCGTGTAGTGATTGTTATCTGCTCTTGCTTTTATGTTTTCAAAGTATTTTCTCATTCATTGTTCAGATTCTTTTTTTGTTTTGTTTTGTTTTTTTCCTGGTTGGTGGATCTGGGGATCTTAACCCTTGACCTTGGTGTTACATGTTCCCTTAACAAGTAACAACCAAGGCTCAAAACATCCCAAGTGTTTATTCCTCTGTTTTATTATGGAATCCTGTGAGTAGGAATTATTACCTCAAGTTTGCACATGAGGAAACTGAGGCTTGGGGGACAGGGAGAGGGGTGAAGTAATTGTCTGGGCTCACACTGCCATGAAGCAACAGAACTGGGATTTTAAGCCCAGCGTTCCCAACGCTAAAACCCAAAACTGGTTCCATTAAACCACACTGGCTTCCCACTTTTGTGGAGAAAGGAATCTGGACTCAGGGGAAGTGACAGACTTGTCTGAGTTCACACAGTGGCCCTGGACATTTCTACTTCAATATATTATAGGTTTCTCTAATTCAGAGTGTTCAATACTCCTTTTCACCTTATCTGCCTCCCCAAACATGTTCTTCCTGATTTATTCCTCATCTCCTCCATCTGCTCACTTTCCATGTGTAGTCAGAATCAACCTCTTCATACTCATTTCCATTACCTTAGAGCAAGCCACGTTATTTTATAAAACTTTTTATGGTTAAGAGTGACACACAGGGCAGGCTGGTTAGTTCAGTTGGTTAGAGCGCAGTGTTGATAACACAAAGGTCCAGGGTTTGTATCACGTACCAGCCAACTGCCACACACACACACAAAAAAGGAATAGCAGTCTGCGGTCATACCATTCTGAATGCGCCCGATATTGTCTGATCTCGGGAGCTTAGCAGGGTCTGGACTGGTTAGTAGTTGGATGGGAGACTGCCTGGGAATACCAGGTGCTGTAAGCTTTAAAAAGAAAAAGAAAAGAATAGCACACATACAGAAAAGTGCACAAAACAGAAATGTAAAGCCTAATGATTTATCACAAAGTGAATACTTGGGTTGGCATTACTCAGGCCAAGGTACTGAATAGTCAAGCAGAAGCCTCCTACAGGGTAATTGATGTTCTGACTACTTTTGTGATAATCGCTTCCTTGATTTTACAGTTGTACCACATGAACATGCATCCCTAAACACTGTAGTTTTGCCTGTTCCGTGAACTTTATGTAAATGGAATTATACAGTATTATTTTGTGTCCGGCTTCTTTTGCTCAACAATGCACTTGCAAGACTCATGCATGTTGTTGCATGTATCCATAGTGAGTTCATTGTTATTCGATTTTCCACTATATATTTAGGTGTTCTATTGTTGAGGGATATTTAAAGCCTCCCACACCATCCCACCGCACCCATACTTTTTGGTCTCCACACTGGCCTTCTGGTCCTCCAGACTTGCTTCTTTTCTAGTCCATAATCTACCCCGCATCCACAGAGATCATTTTAAGTCTGGTCATATTGCAAATCTGAACAAGTCACCACAAGCTTAAACCCCTGAGTGAATCCACATTAACTTCAGGATAAAGTCCTATACCCTTAACTTGGCTTATAAGACCATAATTATAATCACCTACCATGGCAGAGCATTTACTATAGCCAAGCACTTTACATACATTAGTTTTATTCATGATTTGGTCCTAGCCATCTTGAACTACTTGTTATTTCCCTAAATGTGCCAGTTCTCTCTTGTCCTGGGCCTTTGCATGCTGTTTGCTCTCACTCTTTGCCTCATTCAACCTTCAAGTCTTAACCCAGATGTTGTCTCCACCAGGCAGCCTTCCCTGAACTCCCTTCCACCCCACGGTAGGTCAGGTTCCCTCTTCTGTATTCCCATAGTGGCCTGGGCTCATAGTGTAAGCCTATTTTCTTTGTCCACTAGATTGTGGGCTGCTTAAGGGTGGGGGTGGCTAGGCCCCTCCAGCTGTTCACCCCTATAGCCCTCATGCCCAGCACTGTGCATGACCTTCTGGAAGTATTTGTTGATGGTGGACAGACCACACTGCGTTGAAATCTGGATGACTTTTCAGGTATCCTCATTTCTATTCCGAGCTCTAGTTTCTGTGGTGAGAACACCAAAGTAGCGCCCTTTGGGATGCTAGGAAAAGCATGAGCTGCCTGTTCTAGCAGAGTCTCTGCCAACAGCCTGGATTCCTCTGTTCTCAAGATGGGGGTTAGCAGTTGAGAAAGATCCCAAGGCTTTCAAGTACTTCAGCAACTTTTCTGGACTTAGAAGCCTCACAAGACAGCAGGTCTGGGCTGGGAGAGGTAGTTAGGATAAGCTGGGCCAGCTGGACTTAAAAAGGCCCCATGTTGGGCCACGCCCGTGGCGCACTTGGGAGAGTGCGGCGCTGGGAGCACAGCGACGCTCCCGCCGCGAGTTCGAATCCTATATAGGTAATGGCCGGTGCACTCGCTGGCTGAGTACCGGTCACGAAAAAGACAAAAAAAAAAAAAAAAAAAAGCCCCGTGTTTGGTTTAATGTTCTACTGTCACAGTCTTAAAAATCTTAACATTTTTTAACAAAGGCCCTGCATTTTCATTTTGCACTGAGCCCCCAAAATTATGTAGCCATTCCTGTTAGGAGCTTGCTGCCAGGATCTCTGAGGACCCCAGCCTCAACTCAGGACAAAGCCTAGGCTCCATGTTAAAACAGAAACACACTGGCTCAGGTTGCTTAACGTAAACATACTAGCTAAGATCTTAACCCACTTATTCTCTGTTGCTGTAGCAAGAAACTGCTGAGAGGGAACCACACACTTTATGCTGAGAGGTCTGGCACTTGGGAAAGGGTGGCTCCGCAGGATCCTGCTCCAGGTTGTCCCCACCCAGGCTGGGCTAGAGCTGCTATAGATCCTGTTCTGCAGTTTAAATTATACTGAGGCAGTTTCCAAGGCAAGTGGGCCTGGCTCCAGGAAAGCTGTGGAAGGGAGGCTTCCCTCTCAAACTGTGGTTCCCTCAGGGAGTGGCTCTCTAGCCATTCTGGGACCAGATGAGAGAAGCCATTTAGGCCAAGAATAGATGAGGGGAATGAGGTGTCTCCTTTGGTCTTCCTGGCCTGTAAGTGTCTGATGTGGTATGATGTAGCCTCTATTTCTTCACTCAGCTCAGCCTGGTATGTGTTGAGACCTGTCCTAGAGCCTTGGGAACAAGTGATAAATAAGACAGGCTCTTTGTCTTCAGGGAGCCCACAAAGCAGTGGGGGAGACAGACACATAAACCCTCTGCCACAGGGAGATAAGGGCTCTAACAGGATGGCGGGGGTGGGGGTGGGCGGTGGGCACACAAAGGAGAAGGCTTCAGAGGAGATGATGATGAACTGAATCTTGTTGGAAAAATAGGATTTTCCAGGTAGCCAAGGAAAAGGAAGGGTACAGACTATATTAAGGCCTGGAGGTATGAAAAGGTATGGTGTGTTTGGAGAATTGGTCGACCGGAGCACAGCCAGGGAATAGGGGAGGTGCAGATGTTACCAGGGCCTTGGAGTCCAGATTCAGTCCCCATCCTGGGTTAGTGAACAGCATCCCCAGATGGTGTTTGGTCATATCATGACAGGCATCAGGGCACTTGTGGTGATCCCCTCCACCATCCCACCTATTTTCTATGTTGCCCATTTTTCTACTTCAGACAGAGTGGCAAAGATGCTGAGAGGGAACCACACTCTTTGTACTGTGAGGTCCAGCAGTTGGGAAAGGGCCAGGATGTTTATACCCATATGAGCTGAGTCTGCAGAATTAAATTCCAAGCTTCTCTAAAAAAGAAACCAAGGTGACAGCTGGCAGCTTTCTGGAAGTCTGAGATCAGAGGAAACTTTGACCTAGAGAGGAAGGAGAGGAGGACAGCATCTGAGTCTGGCAGAGGAGTTCTGAGGACATTTGACTGCTAACACACAGATCTCAAGCCTCAGTAGGAAAAAACTTTTTTTTTTTTTTTAAGGTGAATGGCAAGGGGATCTTTACCCTTGACTTGGTGGTGTCAGCACCACGCTCTCCCAAGTGAGCTAACTGGCCATCCCTGTATAGGCATCCGAGCCCGTGGCCTTGGTGTTTGTTATCAGCACCACACTCTCTCAAGTGAGCCTCGGGCTGACCTGGAAAAAACTTTTTTTTAACAGCTTTATTAGGGTATAATTTACATATCGTGAGATTCTCCTGTTCAAATATACAATTCAATGATTTTTAGTAAATTTACAGAGTTGTACAACCACCACAATTCAGTTTTAGAAAATTTTTATCACCTCAAAAAGATCTCTTATGCCTGTTTGCAATCAATCCCTGTTCCCACCCCAGTCCCAGGTGACCACTAATTTGCTTTCTGTCTCTAGATCTGCCTTTTCTGGACATTTCATATAAATGCAATCATACAAAATGTAGTCTTTTACAGCTTACTTCTTTCACTTTGCATAATGTTTTTGAGATTCATCCATGTTGAAGCATGTATCAGTAGTTCATTCTTTTGTTTTGCTGAATAGTATTGCTTTGTACAGATATACCACATTTTGTTTATCTGTTTACTAATTGTTTCTATTTTTTGGCTATTATGAAAAATGCTACTGTGAACATTCATATACAAGTGTTTGTGTGAACATAGATTTTCCTTTTTGTTGCATAAATTCTTAGGAATGGTAAATTTATGTTTTTAAGTTTTTGAAAAGCTACCAAACTATTTTCCAAAGCAGCTGTACCATTTTACATCCCAACCAAAGATATATGAAGGTTCTAGTTGCTCTGTGTCCTTGTCAGCACTTGTTATTGTCAGTCTTTTTACATTAAATACTTCTGCAAAACTTTTAAAAAACATCCACTGATGCATGGGCTGCATCCAAGACCAATCAAATCAGAATCTTGTAGTTTGGGCCCAGTCATAGGTATTCAAAACAAAACAAAAACTTCCTTACTATTTTTTTTTTTTTTGGCAGCTGGCTGGTGGCTGGCACGGGAATTCAAACCCCTGACCTTGGTGTTATCAGCACCGCCACTGGCCAGCCCCCTCCTGATTTGAAAGCTGCTAATGTGCAGAAGGACTGGGAACTGGTGATGTAACTTCAGGCCCAAAGTTCTGTCCTAGGGGGTATTGAGAGGGTGCCAAGCTGTCCAGCAGCCTCTCCCACACCAGAAAATACATGTGTTTGGGGATGGAAGACAAGATAACCCTCAAGAAGGCACATGTATGTTTCCAGGGCAAACTCACCTATTGGAAGGTGAGGTGAAGGGTCCTGGGAGTGAATTGGGTCAAGGAGTCCCGATTTCTACACAGCGAGCTTGGGCACCTCCCACAAACTTACGGATTGCTCAGGCCTCTGAAGAGATTAGGAAAATACAACATTCCTGGCTACAGACCAGCTCCAGATGACCCCAGAGAAATGCAAGGAGATTGGTGGTACCAGCAGGAAGCATAGAGAGCTTAGAGGCTCAGCGGTGGATTAGGCCAGGGCCACACAGTCTACCATCAAATATTCTCTTTTGGAAGGATCTGCACATGATAATAACCACCCATTTTTCAATTCAACAAATATTTATTGAGCACATTTCATGTGCCAGACTCTGTGCTGGGGGCACTGGACACAGAGCCATGAATAAGAGTGTCAGGCTTCTGCCCCCACCCCTGTGGAACTTACAGTCTACTGGAAGAAGCAGATGATAAAGAATTAAACAAACAGAATAACAGGTAATGAGGGGGAGGAGGCCTCTCAGCGGGGTGACATTTGAGTAGAGATATGAATGAAGATGCTGGGCCAGCCTGTGGCTCACTTGGGAGAGTGTGGTGCTGATAACACCAAGGCCACGGGTTCGGATCCCATATAGGGATGGCCGGTTAGCTCACTGGCTGAGCGTGGTGCTGACAACACCAAGTCAAGGGTTAAGATCCCCTTACTGGTCATCTTTAAAAAAAAAAAAAAGAATGAAGATGCTAACTATGCAAGAGTCTGTGAGTGAAGATGTATCTGGTAGAGAGGAGTGAGTGGAAAGTCTGAGGCTGAACGAGCTTGGTGTGTTCCAAACACCAAGCAGATGGAGTCAGAGGAAGGGAGGCAGGAGCTAGATCACCTAGAGTGTTTCAGGGGTCATGGCAGAGTCTGGATTTTGTTTTGTGTGCCATGGGAGCCAATGGAGGGTTTTGAGGAGAGTAGAAAAGTGCTATGATTTCCACTTTTTCTGCGTCACTTTGGTTGATGCAGGGAGACTAGATCTATAGGGGAAATGGTGAGGCCGGGAGTTGAGGCAGGTTGTCTAGGTAAAACATGAAAAAAAAAAAAAGGCTTGGACTAGTTTTGGTGCTAATGGAGGGAAGTGTATAGACGTGGGACATCTTTTGGAGTTAGAGACACCAGAATTTGCTGACATGGGGTCATAAGGAGAAAAGGGAGTCAAAGACGACTCTTATGTTTTTGTCTTGAGCACTGGGTGGAAGATGGTGTCATGATCTGAGATGGGGAAAATCAGGAGAGGAGCAGAATTTGGTACTGGTAGAGCAGTGGAGGAATGGCTAAAATATAGATCCAGCTGGGTGGAAGAGAGGAAGAAGGCCAGAGGGCTGTGATGTCTTCATGATTCCTGGCTGAGGGTTGGCAATCCTTGTTAGACCAAAACCTGTGTTATGTGTGGACCCAAGAGACTGGGGTATTAGTGCATCTTGGAAAAATTCAAGAGCTGAAATGTGTTGGCTGCTTCTTGCAACCTTTAGGAAGGCTGTGCAAAAAAGACACAAGCTTAGGCTGAAGAGGTGGCCCATCCTTATTTTGAAAGAAAAAGTCACTACCTCTTGTCACCCCCTCCCTTCAGTTATTTTGCAATGTTATTACTGGCTTATGAAATCCAAACATCTAGACAGCATTGCTGCAGACCCTCCACCCCTTCCTCAAAACAATTAGTGGCTGGAAAGCCTATGCAGAGGGTAATGAAAGTGTAGATAGTTATGAGGCTGGGAGGAGAACAGAGAAAAAGGCTCCCATGAGTCAGAGCCAACTAGCAGGCTGAAAGAGGCATAGAAACTGAAATAGAGGGTGGAATATGAAGAAAAAGAAGAAGAAAATCAGAAAAGGAGTGAGCTGCTCGAGGTTAACATCTAAGCCAAGATGGAGAGGCACCAGGTGTAGGTGTGCAAATGACCCTGGGACCCTGGGGATGCAACATCATGTAAGAAACCTTAGAATCTAGGGCTGGCCAGTTAGCTCATTTGGTTAGAATGTGGTGTTATAACACCAAGGCCAAGGATTCAGATTCCTGTACTGGCCAGCCACAAAAACAAAACAAAACAAAAAAAACCTTATGGGTCGGCCTGTGGCTCACTTGAGAGTGTGGTGCTAATAACAGCAAGGCCACAGGTTCATGGCTGGTTAGCTCACTTGGTGAGCGTGGTGCTGACAACACCAAGTCAAGGGTTAAGATACCCTTACCAGTCATCTTTTTAATTAAAAAAAAAAAAAAAAAAAAAAAAAACCTTTAGAATCCTTGAGTTTCAAACCTGGCAGGGCTTTCGGGAACCAGGTGGTTGGCTCTGTCTCCAGAAAAAGGAACTGGTCCTCAAAGAGAAAAGGGGAAAACAAAAGACCATGTCACCAAGTTTTAGAAGCCACTTGGACCAGTGGAACAGAATAGAGAACCCAGAAATCACCCACAGACTTACAGACAATTGATATTTGACAAAGGCAACAAACATATACATTGGGGAAAAGACTGCCTCTTCAATAAGTGGTGCTGGGAAAACTGGATATCCATATGCGGAAGAATGAAACTAGACTTGCACTTCTCACCATATACCAAAATCAACTCAAAATGGATTAAAGAGTTAAGTATAAGACCTGAAACTGTAAAACAATGAGGGGAAAATACAGGGGAAAAACTTCAGGAACTAGGTCTGGGCACAGACTTTAGGAACAAGAGCCCCAAAGCACAAGCAACAAAAGAAAAAATAAACAAATGGGACTATATCAAAGACTTCTTCACAGCAAAGCAAACAATCAACAGAGTGAAAAGACAACCTACAAGAGTGAGAGAAAATATTTTCAAACTATACATCTGACAATGGATTAATATCCAGAATATACAAGGAACTCAAGCAACTACACAGTAAAAAAACCAAATAACCCAATTTTTAAAATGGGCAAAGGAGCTGAATAGACATTTTTTTAAGGAACACATACAAACGGCCAACAAGCACTTTAAAAAAAATGCTCAACATCACAAATCATCAGGGAAATGCAAATTCAAACCACATTGAAATATCACCTCACCCTAGTTAGATTGGCTATAATCAAAAAGATGGAGAATAACAAATGCTAGTGAGGGTGTGGAGAGAAGGGAATGCTCCTACACTGCTGGTGGGATTGTAAATTAGTACAACCACTATGGAAAACGGTATGGAGGTTTCTCAAACAACTACACATAGATCTTCCATACGATCCACCAATCCCACTTCTAGGTATATACCCAAAGGAATGGAAATTATGTCGAAGGGACACCTGCACTCCCATGTTCATCACAGCTCTATTTACAATAGCCAAGATATGGAACCAACCTAAATGTCCATTGACGGACAACTGGATAAGGAAAAGGTGGTATGTATACACCATGAAATACTACTCAGCCATAAAATAGAATGAAATTCTGCCATTTTCAAAAACATGGATGAGCTTGGAGAAACTTATGCTGAGTAAAATAAGCCAAGTACAGAGGAAAAAATGCTGCATGTCCTCACTCATAAGTGGGAGCCAAGAGAGAAAGAAGGAAGGAAAGAAAGACCAAAGTGGTGTGTTGGACTTGCAGAAGGGGAGAGGGTTGCAAAGTGAGGTGGGGAGTCGGGGAGGGGGAGGGAGATCGGAGATTAATTGGGTGGGGAACACAGGGAATGATCGCAATTTGTAGTAATGGGCATGCTGATAGTATTGATCTGGCCATCACATTGGGGGTGCCATTCAGCTTTGTACCCCATAAATATGCATAACCAATTTTAAAAAAAGTCATAGAAAATCAGTCAACAGTTTTGCCCTGGGTGAATTCAGAAAGCCCTAGTCCTTTATTTTCCTTCTCCCCATTTTGCAAATATCCAGCCCCTGTGAGGAGTGTTTTGTTCGGCTGCATTCTGGAAATAGATGGTCATTTCCCCTGTTTGGGGAGATGTAATCAGGGTCTCCCTGGTCTGACATCTGCCCCCCTTCTACTGCCCTCCCCTCATGCTAACTAGGTCCCCTGTCACATGTTCCCAGGCACACCCACGCTGACCAACACAGGCACATAAGCTGCAGTGTCATGGGCGCAGGCAGGGTGAGAAGGAGGGGGTCATTTCCTGAGGGATAGCTTGGGTGGGTGTTGGGGGTGGTAGAATAGTCAGGAGGGGAGATGGGCTGACGCAGCTTCTCCAAGCCATGCAGGGATCCAAACAAAACACAGCTGGAGACGGGGAGGGAGGAGGGAGCCCGGCTACCCATGTTGACATCTTGGGCAGAAATCCAACTTGGTATCCTTTGGTCAGTGGAGCCTGTGTTTACTTACTTGGACCAGTTACTTCTTCCTGCTGCACCTCAGTTTCCCAATCTGAAAAACAGAGGCAATAATAGCTATCTCAAGGAATTGCTGTGAGGATTCAGTGGGATGATTAAAAAAGAGACAAAAGAGTGGAGCAGTTAAGAGCATGGGCTCTGGAGCCAGACTGACTTGAAATAATTACTTAATCTCTCTGGGCCTCAGTTTCCTCATCTGTAAAATAGGGATGATGATACCTATTTAATAGAATGTTATGAGGTTTAAGTGAGTTAATATTTATAAAACCCCTTCTGCTTTTTAAGCATCTAGTTATTATAATAATCAGACATTTATTGAGCCCCTTGGTGTGCCAAGTACTAGATTCAGCACTTTATATATTTTATCACATTAATTCCTCACTGCTACCAGCCAGCTGCCAAAAAACAAACAAACAAACAAAACAAAACAAAACAAAAAAATCCTCACTGCCACCCAGGGATGTAGGCAGGTACTAGATCATCCCCATTACAGAAGTGGAAACAGGCTCAGAAAGAGATTTACTTTTTTATTTCCTCTGGAACAGGGGTTGGAAAACTATGGCCCATGTGCTAAATCCAGTGAGCGCCTGTTCATATACATATTGTTTATGGCTCCTTTCTTGCTGCAATGGTAGAGTTGAGCAGCTGCAATAGAGACCATATGACATGCAAAGCTTAAAATATGTACTATCTGGCCCTTTACAGGAAAAGCTTGTTGACATCAGTTCTCGAAAAAGGCAGAAGCAAGATTTGAACCAGGCCTGTCTGGATCCAAAGCACTTAACTGCTGTGCTATTCTGGTTTTGTACAATATCTCTGTGCTGTGTGCACAATAGAAGCTAGAACAGCATTTCTTTCCTGTTTCTTTAAGTGCTGGGAAGCCTCCCCTTCCCACTTCAAAGCCAGGAGTGAAAGAGGGTAGGGGTTTGGTGATTTTGATTTTTCCATCCGTCAAGCCAAGTGGTGAAGACTCAGGGAGTTGCCAAAGCCTGTCCCGGGCTGCACACCTGCCAGTATCACTCTTAAGTGTGAGGCTTGAGGGTACAACAGGTTTTGGGGTAAAAGGGAAACCCATGTAATGGAGAAGGGCAGGCTGAGTCGGCAAGTCCCTGGAATCAAGATCAGTGACTGCAACTTCTCCTTCCCCACCCCAGGTCAGGGCAGTGTTTAGCATCAGTTAAACTGAGGCTAACAAGGTACATGAGTTGATAAAGGATCCTAAGTTGGTATAGGTATTGCCTGTTTCCCAGGGATGGTTCCAAACCCATTTAATCACTCAGCAAATATTTACTCAGTACTCACTATGTGCCAGGCACTGCTCTAGGCACTAGGGACACAGTGTTGAACAAAATTCCAGCTCTCATGGAGACAGACATTAAACAAATAAATATGCAAGAAAATATTAAAGGGTCATAACATCTATAAAGACAATAAGCCAGGCTGATGTGACTAAGAGTAACTGCTAGAAGGCAGGGAAGGAGGCTGTCTCAGAATAAGCACTATTTCAACTGAGAAAAGAATGACAAGAAGCTTGCCGTGGGAAGATCAGGTGGAAAAGCATTCCAGGCAGAGGGAACAGCAAATGTGAAGGCCCTGAGCAAGAATTTGCATGTTCAAGGAGCAGAAAGGCCAGTACCGCTGGAGCAGAATGAAAAAGGGCGAGGGAGGTGAGAGAGGCCCCATCACATGGGGCCTGGAAATCACGTCATGGAAGCAGGAGTTTATTCCCAGTGTGATGAAAAGCCAATGATGGCTGATAATGCTACTGACTGTAGCTAATATTTTTTGAGCACTTACTAAATGCCAAGTGCTTATTGAACTCTTTCAATCCATTAACTCATTTAATCCTCACAAGCAACCCTAGAAGGGAGGTACTTTGATTATCCTCATTTTACAGATGAGGAAACTGAGACCCAGAGAGGTTAAACCACTGGCCCAAGGTCATATAGCTACATTTAGAGCTCATTGGGGCTGTTGTGGGGACAATGAATTGCAGGAGACAAGATCCTGTAAGAAATAAAAATTATACAAAGATGGGATTTGCATTTCAGTTGAGAGGAAAGAAAACTAACATCCACCAGATTTTCTGCTTGAGCCAGGTTCCTTCTGGGAAGGTTACTAGAGTTCAAAGGCACATAAAACACTTCCTCCTCTGGATACCCTTAGCACTTTCTCTTTCCCCTCATCCACCCTTTCTGCCTTGTTTGCTTGTGGTTTGTGCCCCTAATCATAATACCTAGATAGCATTCATTTGGAACTAATGGTGTGCCATGTACCATGCCCGGCACATGCACTGTGCTCATTTAATTTATCTGTAATAAACGTAAATTATTGTTTCCATTTTAGGATGAGGAAATTAAGGCTCACAGTGCTTAAGTAAGGGTCCAAGTTCATCAAAGTCATATACCTGAACACCTAAGAATTTTTTGGCAGCTGGCTGGTAAGGTGATACAACCCTCGACCTTGGTGTTATAACACTGCACTGTAACCAACTGCACTAACTGGCCAACCCGTCTAAGAATTGAAAGCCTAGGATGTGTGGGCTGGCCGGTTAACTCACTTGATTAGAGCATAGCCTTACAACACCAGGGTTACTGGTTCAGATCCCCAGCCCTGCCAGCTGCCAAGAAAAAAGCCTTGGATGTGAACTCTGGTTTGTCAGACACAAGAGGCTAAGCACATAACTACTGGGCTATGAAACTTACCTCCCACTCTTCCATCAACAGTCTATGGGTACTTAGCAGTCACAGAATTGCCTCAACCTCTAGTTTCCTGCTAACGAGGGTTCGTAATAGTGCCAGCCTCACTGTTTGTTAAGAAGGTTAAATAAGTTAACCTAGATCTAAGGTGACTGACCATCCTGGTTTGCATGGGACTGAGTGAGTTCCCAGGAACAGTTTCAAAACCAGGAAAGTCCAGGGCAAATCAGGACAAATCAGTCATCCTACTTAGATGAGTGCTTGCTGCTAAAAACATGCTCATTAAACATCGTTATTGCTTCCCCTTTCCTCTCTCATCCATTTGACAAGAAAAAGGTTAGGAAGTTCCTACTCTGTGCCCTGTGGGAGGAGCTGGGAATCCTATGGGCAGTAAATGGGGGGTACTATGCTGAGCACCTAGCTCTAACGGCTCACAAAAAAATCCAGTGTGGTGTCCTCCTGGGCTGAGAGCACTTGCTTGGACTTGTTTTCCCAAGTGGATAAGGTCTCTGGGCCCTTAAGGTCCCTATGTAATGACATACAGACAGTTGTAAAGCCCCATAGAGAAGTCAAGCAAGGAGAGGTCTTCAGATGATTGCGAGCGGAGGGAAAGGGAAAAAAATGTGCGTTGGGCATTGACTACATGCCTTGTTCTGGGTTGCAATAAAGGCCTAAGGGGTAGTGCCCATCATCTTGCACATTTTGCTGGTCAGTGACCCAAGTGATGTGACTTAGCCAGGATCATGCAGGAAGAGGTGGATAATTGAAATTTGAGCCAAGGTCCCAGCGAAGCGGGGATTGTTGGGACTAGGTGGGCCGACTCTTGCACCTCCCTTCCTCTTGCTAGGCTTAGGTCCCCCACTTGTTTTGACAACGGCCGGGCTTGTCACGGGGCTCCGTACAACCCTCTCCACCCTCTTGGCTGCCAGCGTCCCGCCCCTTCCCCTCCCAGCCCCCGAAGGAGGAGGGGAGAGCGGGAAAGAAGAGGGGGGTCCGGGAGGCCCGGCTTTATAAAGGCGCTGGAACAGCGCTGCCCGCCAGACCCCGCCGCCATCCTCTGCGTTGCCCGCCGCCCCACGTGACCGCGCCGCCTCCCAGTTCCACCGCTGAGTGAGTTGGGGAGCGTCCCCAGACCCTCGCCCAGCCGCGTGGTGCACTGAAACGGGGGGTGGGGACGACAGCAGATGAAGGAGGGCGTTGAGATGGGGGAGCACTAGGCAGAATCCTTAATGAGAGGGATTTAAGACCCGGGGAAGTCGGAAGGCCCAGGAAACCTCAATCCGGCCGGCCACCAGCTCTGCTCCCCGGGCGCGGGCCGGGAGACCGCGAACTAACCCCAGGAATGCGCGTGCAGTCGTTGCCATGGCAACGAGCAAGCCTGCGCCCGCCCATCGCTAAAGGAAAGGGGAGGTTGTTGGAGGGGGAGGGGGTCAGCGCTGGTTTCCAGGAGGTCAAAACTCATCACGCGGCAGTAGCACGAGGGAACCGAGGACGTCCCCTCCCCCATGCCCCAAATCCTCTGGGAGCCAGAGAGCAAGTAGCATAGCCTCTTTGAGCCTCAGTTTCCGCATCTGCCAAATGGAGGCAAGATTATTGGTTCCAAGTTCCCCGAAGAGTTATCTGGAGGGTAGCGATCTGGACCAGTCCCCTGTTCTGGTTGAGCGTCCAAGGAGTGGGTTTTAGCGGCCTGGCTGACTCCCGCGACCCCTCCCACAGGCCCGCTCGCCATGGTCCTCTTCGGGGCCCTCTTCCTAGCGCTGCTGATAGGCGCTTACGCGGAGCTCCCGGGCTGCAAGATCCGCATCACCTCCAAGGCTCTGGAGCTGGGTAAGGCGCGGGGGCGGGCTGGGCAGATGGCTTTGGGGTCGCCCCAGCAGTGAGCGCGGGAGCTGAGGGTTTTGCGGTTGCCACAGTGAAGCAGGAGGGGCTGCTCTTTCTGGAGCAAGAGCTGGAGACCATCACCATTCCGGACCTGCGGGGCAGAGAGGGCCAGTTCTACTACAACATCTCTGAGTAAGTGAGGGATTCGAGTGGGGCTTCGGGATCCTGGGCGGGGCCTCGAAGGTGAAGGCAGGGCCTAAGAAATACGTATGGTCTCCAGAGACTGGATAGCTGAGTGGAATGGGGCGGGACTTAAGAAGCTGGATGGGACCAAAAAGACTGCTATGGTCCCTGCATAGGCGGGACCAGGCAGGTGGGCGTGGCCTAGAAAATGTATCTGGGACCAAGAAGGAAGCAGGACTGATGGAATTGAGGAGTGGCCAAAGAGCACCAGGGGGATTAGGATATGGGGCGGAGCTTAGGTGATGGAGGCAAAGTTTAAAGACCAGATCTAGCAACCCCAAGGTGTGAGAGGGCAGAGGGTACAAGCCACAAGACTTCTAATAGATGGAGTGAAGCTCCCTTTTAACACTTGCGACAGGAGGCACTAATATCTGAGCCACCCAAATCCAGGTTTGAGCCACCCAAATCCACGTTGGGCACTTGAGGGGCAATGGAAGAATTCATTTCAACCACCCCAGCTTCCTCAGGCCCGGACCGGAAGAGGAGGGAATGAATTTCCTATGGTTGGGTGGCGTCCTCTCTTCTTGACCCTGTGTCTGATTCTGAGGCTTCCCACAGGGTGAAGGTCACGGAGCTGCAGCTGACGTCCTCTGAGCTCCATTTTCTGCCGCAGCAGGAGCTGATGCTACAAATCACCAATGCTTCCTTGGGGCTGCGCTTCCGGAGACAGCTTCTCTACTGGATCTTGTGAGGACCTGGCATCTTCAGGGGAGTGGAGGGTGGATCAGGAGGACTGGGGGTGCTGTGGGGCTGTGAGCAATCCCCTAGAACCTTCTGAGTTTCAGTTTCTTCATTTGTACAATAGGAATAATCATACCCACTTCACAAGGGTTGGTAGGAGGGTTTGGTAGAATGTCTGATAAACTGCACAGAGGTGAAGCCTTAAGGGCTATCATGATGAATGCGGGCAGGAAGGCGGGCAATGAAGACAATTAAGCTCCCAGAAGGGGTAAACGTTAACACACCCCCACCCCCGGCAGCTATGATGGGGGTTATATCAACGCCTCGGCCGAGGGTGTGTCCATCCGCACCGCTCTGCAGCTCTCCCGGGATCCCAATGGGCGGATGAAAGTGTCCAATGTCTCCTGCCAGGCCTCTGTCACCAGAATGCATGCAGCCTTTGGGGGCACCTTCAGGTAAGCTCCATCCCCAATCCTAGTGCACCCCCTTTGAGCCCCACAGCCTATTTTCCAGGTGCAGTGCAAAGTGCACAGGATTGGCAGTCAGACCAACTGGGTGCAAATCTCAGCTCCACCTCTTCCTGGCAGTGTGAACTTGGGCATGTCACTGAAGATCGGTGCCTCAACTTCCTCATTGGTAAAATGGGGATGATTATAGAATCTATTTTATAAGATCATTGTGAGAATTATTTGTGTTAATATGTGCAGCAATGTTTAGAATAGTACCTGGCATATGATAAATGCTTACCTAAGTCTAGCCACTTGGATAAGAGTAGTTGTAAGGATTAGTATGCACAGCTGGGCATGTAATGGGTTCTCAAGAATTGGTAGCTACTGATAATGATAAAAATAATAACATAACTCCAGGTTCTGGGCTGAAAAGGGGACTTAGTGCTGGTTTTGGAAGAGGGTGAGAGAGAGAAGATGGTGGATTTATCATCTGATGTTGGTGTACTGTCAGTTTTTTTTTTTTTTTTCCAATTCAGCAAAGAAAGTGTATGCCAGGCCCTGAGGATTCAGAAAGGAGCTCGGAGCCTAGCTGGAGGGGCAAAACATTTGTCATTGGGGCCTTTAGAAAGGGACCAAGAAAGTACTCTGGGGATTCAGAAGAAGGTGATCTGGGACGACTGCCTGGAAGAGGAAGCATCTGAGCCCAGATTGGGGGAAATACGGGGTGGGAGCCGAGGATGGAAGGGAGGGCATCAGGATTTGGGGATGCTAAGAGCAGGTTTGAGCAACTGTGGGGGATTCACTTAGCTGGTAGGGGCAGGGAGTAGTGGAAGAGGTCTTGAGAATCAGGCTGGAGAGGATTTGGGCCTGGATCTTGGAAAACCTTCGTGGAAGAGCTGATAATTCAGGCTGAAGCTGAGGAATTCCACCCCCTCTCCCTCAACCTTTCTCTGGTCACTGTGATTTCTCCTGGGTCTGGATAGGGGTAGGGGCAGGGTCTGGGCTCACCTGGCCTCTCCTCTCTTTGCAGGAAGGTGTATGACTTTCTTTCCACGTTCATCACATCAGGGATGCGCTTCCTCCTCAATCAACAGGTGTGGGCAGTGGCAGGTTGGGGGGTGGGGTGCAGCAGGGGTGGGCGTGCCCCCTTTGAGAAAGCCCTGACTCTGACCTCCACCTCCCAGATCTGCCCTGTGCTGTACCATGCAGGGACTGTCCTGCTCAACTCCCTCCTGGACACTGTGCCTGGTGAGTTGGTGCCAGTGGGGATAGGCTCTCTGGGCCAATCCCTGGAGTTGGTGTGGGGGTGAGGGGGAGGCTGACCGTGGAGCTGTCATGCAGCATCTCGGAGTAGGACCCTTCCAAGTCCTCCTTTTGAACAGTTCTGGGTTCAAATGTGGACTTTGCTGCTGACTTGTGTGTGACCTTAGGTAAGTACGCACTTTTCTCTGGGTCTTGGTTTCCTCACTTGGCTGGCAATGCCTCCTCCCTGGGGTTGCTGAGAGGGTTATCTGAGGGGATGGTTGTCAAGGTCCTCAATATGTGCTTGCTGATCATTCGGTCCCAATTTGCCTTCATCACTTGACACTTAATAGGTGCTCAATTAACATGAATTCCCTTTTCCCTGGCTGTGACCTCTATTTACTGTGGGGCAAAGAACTTGTCCCATCACACCCAACACACAGGGCATGGGAAGGGAAGGAGGAAGCAGGGAAAACCAAAAAGAGAAAGGAATCCCTTGCCATCTTGTTTAGTGATTTGATGAAACCCCTCTAGCAGTAATAATAGAAGTAGTAGTAATAAAAATAATATTAGGGGGCCGGCCTGTGGCTCACTCGGGAGAGTGCGGTGCTGATAACACCAAGGCCCCGGGTTCGGATCCCATATATGGATGGCCGGTTCGCTCACTGTCTGAGCGTGGTGCTCACAACACCAAGTCAAGGGTTAAGATCCCCTTACCGGTCATCTTTAAAAAAAAAATTTAAAAAAATAAAAAAATAATAAAAATAATATTAGGTAACATTATTGAGCACTTAATACACACCAGGCCCTAACTGCTTCCCACGTAAAACTAATTTGACCCTCATAACAACCCTATGAGGGAGGTATCATCATTTTATGGAGGAGACACTGAAGCCCAGAGAGGTTGAGCAACTTGCCTGACATCACGCAGCTTTGAATGACTTGAGCCCCTCCCTGCAGTACGCAGTTCTGTGGATGAGCTTGTTGGCATCGACTACTCCCTGCTGAAGGATCCTGTGGCTTCCACCAGCAATCTGGACATGGACTTCAGGGTGAGCTGCTTGGGCTGGTGTATGTGTGACTGCTGGCTTCCTGACCAGACTCCCTCCTCCTCCCCTAAGTTGCTGGTTGTATCTTCTTAAAGCACAGCTCTGATGAGGCCACTCTTATTACTGAGAATGCTGTTGCTACAGAATTAGGTTCAGCCTTCTGGGTCTGGCATTTGGACCTATTAATCTTTTTTTTTTTTTTTGCGGCTGGCTGGTAACAGGAATCAAACCCTGGACTTGGTGCTATCAGCACCATGCTCTAACCATCTGAGCTAACAGGCCAGCCCACCTGTTAATCTTGTCTGGCCCCCCCTTTCTAACTTCATCTTGTTTTTCTGCAACTATTCTTTGCCAAATACACCCCTCGCTTCCCATCTCAGGGCCTTTGCTCATGCCTCGCCTTCCCCACCTCCCCTGGAGGAGGTGGAAATAAAGCTCTATGCATGTAATCTCATCTCATCCTCTCACTAACAGTGTCCTCATTTTAGCAATGTGGATACTTACTCAGAGAGGTGACATCACTTGCCCAAGGCCACATAGCTAGTATGTAGCCACTACCTTTGCTCCTCCCAGAGGAGTGTAGCAGAGTTTCAGAGCACAGACGAGCTAGAATGCCTGAAGTTCAGCTCCTGGCTCTGCCCCTGCCAGCTGTGTGACCTGAAGTGCCTGTTTCCTAATATGTAAATGGAAATAATGCAGTAAGAAAACATACCTCATAGGGTTGTCACATGGATTAAAGAAGGTGATCTAGGGGCCGAGCCCGTGGCGCACTTGGTAGAGTGCTGCGCTGGGAGCGCGGTGACGCTCCCGCCGCAGGTTCGGATCCTATATAGGACTGACCGGTGCACTCACTGGCTGAGTGCCGGTCACGAAAAAAAAACGACCAAAAAAAAAAAAAAAAAAAGAAGGTGATCTATGTAAAGGGCTTAAAGAGTGCCTGGCATAGAATAATTACTATGTGTATGTAGACGGTAGCTATTATTACTGCCATCTAGTTTTCATGGCCCACTCAAATGCCACCTCTTCTATGAAGCCTTTCCTGATCCTCCATTCTCCAGCCTGATGGATTGCTCCCTGGCAGCACTCCACGTGCCCTCCTTCCAATGCCTTTTAAGTGATGTGCTTGTGAGTCCCCCAAGAGCAGCAGCTTGGTCCGATTCTCCACAGTGCCTAGCATGGTGCTAAGAGACATCTGCTGTCAGTCTGGGTTCTAGGCCTGTCTGCCTTGACCCTGACCCTGATCCCCCAACCCCAGGGGTCCTTCTTCCCCCTGGCCGAGGGGAACTGGAGCCTCCCCAACCGGGCTGTGGAGCCCCAGCTGCAGGAGGAGGAACGGATGGTGTACGTGGCCTTCTCTGAGTTCTTCTTTGACTCTGCTATGGAAAGCTACTTCCGGGCGGGGGCCCTGCAGCTGTCACTGGTGGGGGACAAGGTATGCCAGGGCCTGTTTGTGGGATGGGCAAGAGGGGGCCCATGATGGAGCTCCTGATGACCCTGCCTCACTCCCAATTTCACTGTTCAGGTTCCCCACGATCTGGACATGCTGCTGAGGGCCACCTACTTTGGGAGCATAGTTCTACTGGTGAGCATTGGTGGGAGGTAGGGATCTGGTCAGGGTTGGGGGGTACGCCACCTACACATCAGTGAGGGGACCAGTGGGTTGCAGGTGGAGGCCCCCAGTGGCAGCCATGTAGGAGACAGAAGGCCTGGCCTCTTACCTGTGGCCAGGTCCCCTTACCTTGCCACACCTGTTTACAAATCTATGAAAGCAGGTTGTTACTTCCCACTCTGTCTCCTTCACAGAGCTGTTGTGAGGATGGTAGAGAACCCGAGCTTGGCATATATAGGAGCTTTAATAATGATTAATGTATTCTTCTCTTATTTCCTTTGTTTGATGGGGAGAGGCATGGGAGTTAAAAATTTTTGAAAAAATACTTGCTAACATTAAAGGACATGTCCTTGGTTCAATTTTGTAAATGATAGAGCAGGAATTTGAACCTGGATTTGAATCTGTGTAATTCCAGGTCACACTTGCTTTCTCCTCTGCACTACATGGCCTCGCGAGGGTGTCGTGAGAAAGAAATGAATTAGTACATGTAAAGTAATCAGAACAGCAACTGATACAGAGTAAGTGCTCAGTTAGCACTGGCTGCTATTATTATTGCCGTTGTTATCATCAAACTTATGGCCAAAAAGAAAAAAAAAAAAACACTTGTTGCCAAGCAGTTAAGAGCATGGACTCTATTGCCAGACTGCCTGGGTTAGAATCCCAGTTCTGCAAATGAGTAACTGCATAAGTTACTTAATCTTTCTGTGCCTCAATGTCCCCTTCTCAAAAAAGGAGATAGCAAGAACAAAAAAGAAAGAATAAAAAAAAGAGAGAGAAAAGAAAAATGGGGATAACAATAATACCTGACTCACATGGTTGTTATGAGGTTTAAATGAGCTAACACATATGCCGTGAAGAGTCAGCCCTTGAATCTGATAGGATTCCTTCGCTGCCTGCAGGGGAAATAGCACAACAGTTTAGAGAAAGGAGATGTGGCAAGGGGCTGGGACATTAATGCAGAAAGGCTGTCCTTGAGGAGTCTGGATTGGAGACGGACTCTGAATATTGAGGAGAATTTAGGAAAGCAGAAGAAGGAAGGAGACTTTGTGTGGGCAAAGGCACAAGGGTGGACCCAGATCTGAAGGGTCGTGGAAGCCAAACCTGTCTTTGTATGTGCAATCTCTGGGCTCAGAGGGCAGAGACTGAGTCACACTTCCTTTCCCTTCCACCCTGGGGACTGATGAGGGAATAGAGCCCTGACCGCCCTCCCTACTCTGTCCGCAGAGCCCAGCAGTGATTGACTCTCCACTGAAGCTGGAGCTGCAGGCCACAGCCCCTCCACGCTGCACCATCAAGCCCTCGGGCACCACCATCTCCGTCACTGCCAGTGTCACTATCGCCCTGGTTCCGCCCAACCAGCCCGAAGTCCAGCTGTCCAGCATGATCATGGTGCGGGCCCCAGAGTGGGGGCTGCCAGGAGTCAGGGAGAACTGGGCTGTAGACCTTTCGGGTCTGTAACACCCCCTCCCCACCTTCCCACAGGATGCCCGACTCAGCGCCAAGATGGCTCTCCGGGGGAAGGCTCTGCGCACGCAGCTGGACCTGCGCAGGTATGCAGATGGCCGAGGATCCTGAGCAAGTCCCTAACCCCTCTGTACCTCAATGTCACCAGGATAACCACACCTGCCCAACAGAACAATGGAGCTAAAAGTCAGTCATACCTATAAGCCACTGGAGAGCTGGGGTCTGTCTTTGCTAATGTGTACAAAAGTGCATTATTAAAGTGTAACTCCTCTGCGTTCTCTCACCACCCAGAGGCAAACAGAGCAGGTGTTATGAGAGAGGAGGGAATGGGTCCAGCAAGGTTAAATGACATGCCCACAGTCACACAGCAGAGGATAAGAGCGGGGGTTATAGCAGATACCTCAGCACAGTATAGCTTTGTGATCTTGAGGCAAGTTATTTTATCTTTCTAAGCCTCATTTTCTTCTTATTATAAATACCAGTAAAAGTAGCATCTACTTTCAAGGGCTGTGCTGTCCAATATGGTAGACTCTAGCCACATGTGACCATTTACACTTAAATTAATTATAGGGCTGGCCAGTTAGCTCAGTTGGCTACAGCACAGCCTTATAACATCGAGGTCACGGGTTCGGATCCCCAAAACAGCCAGCCACAAAAAACAACAAAAAAAAATTAATTATAGTTAAATAGTTCCTCAGTTGCACTAAGCCACTTTTCATTGTCATATTTGGCTTGTGGCCACCACAGTGGACAATACAGATAAGGAACATTTCACAGAAAGTTCTATTGGACAGTGCTATTCTATGGAGTTAAATGAGAAAATGCAGGGTAGTAAAGAGCCTAGATTCTAGAGGCAGGTTCTGACAACAGCTGTGTGACCGTAGGCAAATTATTTAACCTCTCTGGGCCTCATTTACCTTATCTATAAAGTACAAATCATAGTGCTTACTTCTCAGGGTTGTTATGAAGACTAAATGAGTTGGTATTTTAAAAAAAAATTTTTTTTTTTCTTTTAAAGATGACCGGTAAGGGGATCTGAACCCATGGCCTTGGTGTTATCAGCACCACACTCTCCTGAGTGAGCCACGGGCCGGCCCCTAAAATATTTTAATAATATTTAACTTTTTATTAACAGGCATAGTATCTGACAGGGAGTAAACCCTGTGAGTTTTGTTAAGTAAAATAAACAATACCTGCAAAGCTACTAGAAGCCTGGCATATACGAGTGCTCAACAAATGGAAAGTAGCAGACTTGGGGAAAAGGAGACCCAAAGAGGGAGACATGACTCACCCAAGGATACACACCTGAAAAGTGGTACCACCACCTGGATAGGTGTATAGATGGGACATCAAAGACTGAAACTCAGGGACCTCTGGTGGGTAGGTTCCAAGCTTCATGCCCACTGGGCTCTTTTCTTTCCTGCAGGTTCCGAATCTACTCAAACCAGTCTGCACTGGAATCTCTGGCAGTGAGTTGGGAGTGGTGGGTGGGCCGGGGCTGGGGTTGGGAGTGGGCAGCTAAGGTGAGCCCACCACTTGCTGCCCTGTCTTTACCCCTCCTCCCTCCCAGCTGATCCCGCTGCAGGCCCCTCTGAAGACCATGCTACAGATTGGGGTGATGCCCATGCTCAATGGTAGGGTTGGGGGTTGTGAGGAGGGAAGAGTAAAGGCGGGGGGGAGCTGGGTGGGCCCAGACCAAGCCAACTGCTCCCACCCACAGAGCGGACCTGGCGTGGTGTGCAGATCCCGCTACCTGAGGGTATCAACTTTGTTCGCGAGGTGGTGACGAACCATGCGGTGAGTGGTGGCATGATGGGTAAGCAGGGCAGAGCCTTCTCTATAGCTCCCCAGTGCCCTCCATGACTTGACCCCAGCTCCTCCCTTACCAATTGCCCCTCCCACTTCAATCTGACATCATACTCTTCCAGCCCTTTCCACAGGCCATGACTTCTTGGAACACTATTCTCCAATATCATCCCAACACCTGCTAATCTTTTGGGTTTTAGCTAAGTGATCACCTCCTCCAGGAAGCCCTCCCTGATGCCCAATCTCTGCTCCTACGGTCTCTGTTTTAACACTCTTGACATGGAATTATGAGAATTGCTTTGCTGCTCCATCTCTCCCACTAGATTGAGAACTCTTCAAGGCCAAAAACTCTGTCTCTTTCTCTCTAAACTCTGGCCTTGGTAACTGAATGAATAGATAAGACTTCCCTCTCTGCCCCACTGCACAGGGCTTCCTCACCATCGGGGCTGACCTCCACTTTGCCAAAGGGCTGCGAGAAGTGATTGAGAAGAATCGGCCTGCCAACGCCAGGGACCCTTTGGCATCTAGTGCCCCCCCGTCCTCCACGGCAGCTGTCTGAACCCTCAGTCCCTACCCTGGCAGCTGCCATTCAGGATTCCAACCCCTCTCAACTCCTTCCTCTCCCCCATCGCAGTCCATACTATCCCTGCTAACCCACAGTGCCACAGAGAAGACAGCGTTTGAAGCTGTACTCAATTTAATTCCATTATCAGTCAATCCATCAATTAGTCCGTCCACTCCCCCCCACCCTGGGGGGCTGTCCTGAGCTGCTCTGTTGGGTTCCTGGGAGAGGATCAGTGCACCAAGGCATTCTTTAAGCAAGGAGGGGCCAGGGACTGCTGTGGGAATAAAGTGCTAACTTGCCCCTAGACTGTCTGTGAGGCACTGAGGCCCAGTCTGGGGTGCATGGGGCTGTGGGAAGTGGAGGGGCAGTTCTGAGGGCAGGGACCTGCCCCGCAGGTGCATTTTCTATAAAGAAGGACATTTCTCCTAGCAGGAGAGGTGCTCAATCAGGAAGTGGGGAGCTGGTCCCTGTCCTCATCAGTATGGCTCCTTGTTGAGGAAGCGGGAGAACATGGTGAAAGCAGCTTCAGGCTTGTCGGTGGGGACCATGTGTCCGGCGCCCTGAGGGGCAAAGCTTTGTAAGATTCTGACCCTCACCCTTCCTTCCCTACAGAACCCCTCACCCCAGACACTTCCTTCCAAGCCTTTTATTCTTCCTACCTGCCCTGCCCCCCAAGATTTGCCCTTACAGGTGCCAGATGGTAACCCAGCATAAAAGAAAGCTGGAGGGAAAGGCTGGGTGGGCACTGGCCTCAGTCATCCCTCCCCAGGCCCAGGCCCTACCTTGATAGTGAGAAAGGCAATGTGGGAGAACTCCTTCACGAAGCCAGCGATCTGCTCCCCGCTCTCCCTGTAGTTCACTAGCCAGGGCCGGCGCTGCACCTCCATCTGCCCCACAGGAAAGACACCAGCCTACAGCAGCCCCATCATCCCTCCTCACAGCTGCCAGCAAGACCTCAGAGACTGGGAACTACTCTGCAGGTTTGCCCTCTGTTGGCCAGAGCTAAGCAGCCAGCCACTCCTAGGGTCAACTGCCAGCTACCCCTACACCCAGCCTTATCCAGGGTCAGGAATCCCTGCCTTACCTTCTGGTTAAGGGAATCCACAAACCACTCATCTCCCATGAAATTGCAGGCCATGTCCACATCTCCGTTGTATATTAGGATCTGGTATCTCTAGAGCAGAAGAGGTGGAAAAATGAGGGGTCTGGTACAAGCCCAGACTCCAGGCCTTCCCTTGTTCGAGCCCTACCCTTCAGGGATTCAAGAGGCCCAGCCAAATGGTATGAACCAGGAAATTCTCATGTTTTCTGGCTGTTTACTACATGTCCAGTGCTCTAATGAACGCTTTACTTAGTAAGGTAGATACCATTATTATCCCCATTTTACAGATGGGGAAACTGAGGCTCAAGGCATTTAAGAAACTTGCCCAGGGTCACATGGTTAGTAAAGGGATTTGCACCCAGGTATTCTTACTCCAGAGCCCATGCTCTTAACCACTGTGTTAACCTGGTCCTAACCTGGCTCTGCCAGTGCTTCCTCCGTGACCCTGGACAAAGCTCTCTCCCAAGCTGGTCCTCCATTTGCCCATTGTGACATGATCCAACAAGCTCTTCTCACTCTAAAGTCTCCTTGGCAGACCCCTTGGTCTCCTACAGCAAAACAGCATGGAATGGGGACAAGCCTGGATTCAAATCCTGACCCTGCCAACCACAGGAACTTGGGCACGTAATTTCACCTCTTAGAGTTCTGGCTTCTCATGTCCTGTGGTGGGTTGTAAAGGGGCCCCCTGAAGGGTAGCCTTTAGATGAGAAGAGCTTGTTGGATCATGTCACAATGGGCAAATGGAGGACCAGCTTGGGAGAGAGCTTTGTCCAGGTCATGTAGGAGGCACTGGCAGAGCTGTTAGGTTAGGACCAGGTTAGCACAGTGGTTAAGAGCATGGGCTCTGGAGTAAGAATGCTGTACTACTCCAGGGTTGTAAGGTTGCTGGTGGATCCAGCTGTGCTGCCCCACTCACCTGTGAGGCAAGCAGCTTCAAGTACTGGGAGTTCATGTTTTGGTACAGACGGCGGTACTGTATATTCACCAGGAAGCTGCCGGGACCACGTGGGCAGGCCCCAGGAAGACCAGGTAGAGGGGAAAAAGAGTCAACAGATTAGACCTTCTCTCCTCTCCCCAAGCTCCAGCCTAGGAGGCAGACAGGGTTTCAGTCCCTCTTTGGGTATGTCACCTCTCTATGACTTACTTGGATGGGGGCTGGAATTCAGAGATCATCAAGCCACCCCCATTTAGAAATGTATAGGAACGCTTTTTGGTTGTTACAATGACTGGGGTGCAACTGGCATTTAGTGCCCAGGGGCAAGCAGGTGCCAGAGTCACAACATATAACAACAGGTTAGAGCGTGGGCACTGACCAATCAGAACAGAACTGAGTGGTCCGTGCTATGCCAGGCATCAGCCTTTTACTCATGGGGGTCATAGGAGATCTGAGCAGCTGTGGATTGTATTGGAGTGGGGGTTGGGACAGTGTCTGTCTATTTACTAAATGCCATGGAAGTAATTGATATCAACAACCAGTGTGGCCATTTAAGAATGAATTGGCTGAATGTCAATAAACTTAGGAGTCAGGGATGGTACAATCCTACACAACTTATTTTCATGCCCCAAATGCCCATCGTGCCCCCACTGAAACCCTAGCCAAAGGATCTCTGGGAACCTTTCGATGCCCACAAGCCCAACAGCCTGTCACCCCGAGCCCTGCATGTCCACAGAACCTCACTTGCACATGTCCCAGTGGGGCAGCTGCTCGGGGATGTGGAGGGCCTTCCGCACATAAGGGTTGTTGAGGTAGGTGGAGGCAGCTGTAGTGTTGGTGCAGGGAGGGTCCATGCGCACCCTGTCCCCAGAACGCAGCAGTAGTGCCTGAGGGGCACAGACAGAGAGTCAGGGTCTTTGCTTCCCTGCCTCACCCCATCCCACCTGGAGGAAGCCCATGCCCTTGCACACCAGATGCCATGTTTTCTTGATTGGCAGGCGAGTGAAGATGTTGCCAAAATCCTGGACCACAAGTGTGTTCTCCTCATACCTGCAAGTAAAGTCGGGGGGATGGGTGCTGAGCCTCCAGACAGGACTGGGGTTGGCCCATGGGGCACACAGCAGCACCTACCTTAAATGGCCGGGCACCCCCCCAGCACATGGGGCATAGAGGTTGTAGATGTTGAGGCCGGAGTTGCTCACGATGCGGGACACTTCCTGAAGCTGCAATGAGACACCGAGCCACCACGCTTTACAGATCCCAGGCATCTCCATGGCCTCACTCACTTGTCCCAATATTTACTGCTTTCCTACTTCACCTCTTGTCATCACCCTTCACCCTACTTTTTTCACAGGCAGGGCACCTGAGGCTCAGTGGAAGGAATCTTCCAGACCTGGGTCCATATCCTAGCACCACTCTTTCTAGCACTGTGACTTCAGGCAAGTGACTACAAAATCCTTGGCTTCATGTTTCCTCATCTCCCTTGAAGGAGAATCTTGAATATTATTAAATAATCAGTATAGACATAGTTCAGCACAGGGCCTGGCACAGAGCAGGTGTTTGATAAATGTGAAGTCCTTTTCCCCTTGTAGGGGTTATAGGATTTGCCTAAAAAGTCAGTGGAAGTGGTGATAGTAGGAGTACACACATAGACAAGTGTCCCAGGGAAAAAATTGCTGAACGGTGCAGGATAGGAAAGCAATGGGAAATGGAGGAAAGGGAGTCCCCAAGAAGGGGATGTGGTCCTGTTCTCAGAATTAAGGGTACTAGGACTGATGCAAAGTGGGGGAGAACCTCACACTGGTCACGCATTCCGGGTCTTTGCTGTCATAGAAGTTACACTTATTTTGAGAGCAGCAGTGGGTCTGGAGGGAAGACCAGAGCCTGTAGAAGATCAGAGTGAAAAGTGCTTAGGCCCATGGTGGGCAGTGGGTGGGAACATTCCACCTGTAACCTCTTATCAGGACTTGACCCCAGGGGACTAGGCAAGATATCACAAGATGTAGCATGTAGGTCACCCAACCTAGCTCCCAAAGAAGCTGCCCCAGAGCCACATAGATAGCCCTCCTTAGTCCCTTTAAATTCTGATATCTATTCTTTGGCCTTTCAGCACCAAATTCTCCCAGCTACCCCAGCCCCCACCTTCTGGTCATAAACCAGGGTGGGGCCTGGCATCTCAAGTGCCTGGAGGACAGATCTGAGATTTCACAACCCGTCCCACCCTAGAGATTGCCCAACTGCCCCTCTTCTGTACCTGTTCCCCAGAAGGCCGTGGTAGTAGGCAAAATAGACCAGGGAGTTGTCATTCTGCTCGTAGGAGGAGAGTCCATTGCCCACGGCCAGCCCCTGTGAAACACCCAGGGTGCTCAGCTCATCTGGAGGTTGAGGAGGAGAAGCCTCTCTTGACCTACACTCAGGCTTCAGCAGTCCGGAAGCTGAAACCCAGGGTGGTTTGTGGGAGTGGATGGGTGGGGGATGCCATTCAATGTAAAGAACAGAGCTGGCAGCCTGGCAGGTGAGCTTCCTATTGTGGGAAGCACTCAGACTGAGACAGGGCAGCCAGTGGCAGGGAGGTTATGGAGGAGGCTGAGTTGGATGGGGCTGCTGACCAGAATGACTTTGCTAACTGCAAGGCCACAGGTGGCCACAAGGTGCCTCCCTTCCCTCCCGCAGGGGCTCTGCACCTGAAGGTTCATGCTGGGATCCTGCATGACCAGCACAGCCAGGGTGGGGATGTAGATGCCAGCATAGCTCTCTCCCGTCAGGAAAAATTTGTTGTTCTTGTACTCCGGAAAGAGGCGGAAGAAATCTTTAAGGGCCTCATAATTGCTCAGGGCAACCTGGGGATGACAGGATGGAGGGAACTGGGAGGCTTTGGTATTTGAGCTGGAAAGAACCTCAGAGATAATGACACCAACTCACACTGTTTGTAAAAGAGGAAGTGATTTGGCCATAACCATACCACACAGCTTGTGACAGCCAAAAAAAAAAAAGGCCCCAAGGCCATGCTCTCTGCCCCCCATCATGCCACCTTTTATGAACCAGGGAGGTTGCAGTGGGTGGGCAGACACTAGACTCACCTCAGTGTCATTGGTCGCATAAGACTTGTCATCAGAGTAGGAGAAGCCCACCCCAGCTGGAGACTCAAGGTACAGCATGTTGGCAATCTAGAGGGGAGGAGGAAATGAGCTGAAGAGGGTCCCCAACCCCATCTAAGTGCCCAGTCACTCCCACAGGACCCACAGCTCAAGGCTATACCAGGTTCCAAGAATAGGGATTGTACTCCAAGGTGACACCATCTGGCTGGATCTGAGGAGGAAAGAGATGGCCGAGTAAGTCCCAAAGACCAAGTGGGTGGAGGGAAAGAGCTAGGCACTTACAAATGGACAGCGCCCCCTGAGAAGTACAGATGAATAAACCAATGGTACAGATGAAGAGATTAGAGCTTAGGAAGAGAGCTTTTTGGAAAAATCGCTGTCTTTTTCTCCCTCTTCCCCAGCCTTTTCCTCTGGGAATTTGCCCCTTCCCTCTCTGCTGAGTTAAGGGAGGAGAGAGCTGCTGTCCACTCACCAGGAAGGGACCGTGCTCTGTGAGTAACCCATCTAGGGAGCTGCAGCCAGGACCCCCGTTGAGCCAAAGCACTACAGGACTGTTCTCGGGATCCTTCTGGGACTCCACAAACCTGGGGGGTACAGGGTGGGTCAGGCAGGGTTGTTGCAGGTGGAGGGGCTCCTTCCAGCTCTTCCGGCTCCCAGGAGCCATCAGAGGTCTTCAGAAGTACCCCCTCCCGCCTCCCCCTCCTTTGGTCCCCCCGTGAGCTTCGCCGCACTCCCTCTCAACCCCGCCCTGGGAGGCAAGGCGCAGACCAGTAGTGGAGGTGCTTGGAGCCGGAACCTCTGAGGTGGCCGGAGAACTGGCGGAAAGACGGCTGCTTGGCCAACCCCGGGAGGCACTGGATCTCGTCCTGGGCGGGGGCTGCCTCGCCTCGGGGCGCCCAGGATACGAGCAGCAGTAGTAGGAACAGCGGCGACAGCGCGGCTGGGGCCATCTGCGGGAGGAAGCAGCGGGCGCCTGCTGTTTACGCGCTCTCGCTCCTCAGCGCTTCGGTGCAGCCCGCCCCTGGGGAGGAGCTGGCGGCGCATCTGCGAGGGAAGACCCGCCGGCCCCAGCCCCAGCTCCCACCCACTGAGCCTCCTCCGCTGCGCACCGACCCGGGGCTCAGGGATCCCTTCCAGCCTCCGGAGTCCCCTCACCTCCGATCCCCCGTGTTCGTGCTGTCCAGGAAGCGCCCGGAGACTGCAAGTCATGTGTACTCCGAGTCACGTGAGCTTCGGCGTCACGAGTCCTCCTCAGGCCCCCTGTTTGGTCTCTGAGGGCGCGGGCGGTGTTGGCGGTCAATGCCGAGTCAACGTCCGCGGGCATCGCAGGTCGTAGCCCTGGAGCCCACGATCAGATGATCCGGATTTAGACGACCAGGTGCCCCCAGCTTCCCGGGGATCCCGTTCTTAGCTGGATCGCTGAGCAAGCGGCGCTAGGACCTCTGGGCAGAGCCTCGGGGCAGTCAGGGGGGAAATGGCTTACATGGTCCCCCTCCCCCCGCAGTCACCTTCTGAGCCCGCTGCCCAAAATAGCCCCCGGCGCCCGCTGGCCTGCCTCGTGGCCGGGAGATGGCTGCTGCCTCCGACCGCGTGGAGTTGGGTGCAACCTGGGAACCCACGCGCCCGGAGCCCCCTCCCACCCGCTTCCACCCGGTGCACGGTGCCAACATTCGCGTGGACCCCTCTGGGACGCGGGCCACGCGCGTGGAGAGCTTCGCCCACGGCGTGTGCTTCAGTCGCGAGCCGCTGGCCCCTGGCCAGGTGTTCCTGGTCGAGATCGAGGAGAAAGAGCTGGGCTGGTGCGGGCATCTGCGCCTCGGCCTGACTGCGCTGGACCCCGCCAATCTGGTCGCCGTGCCAGAGTTTTCGCTGCCCGATTTGGTCAGCCTCGGCCACACCTGGGTCTTCGCTATCACGCGCCACCACAACCGCGTGCCCCGGGAGGGCCATCCGGAGGCAGAGGTAGCGGGCCCCAGCCGACCCCCGACCCTCCTGGTAGAACCATATCTGTGCATTGAGCAGTTTCGCATTCCCCGGGATCGCCTGGTGGGCCGCAGCCGGCCAGGGCTCTACAGTCACCTTTTGGACCAGCTCTATGAGCTGAACGTGCTGCCTCCGACCGCGCGGCGCAGCCGTTTGGGCGTTCTCTTCTGCCCGCGCCCGGATGGCACTGCCGACATGCACATAATCATCAACGGCGAGGACATGGGTCCCAGCGCCCGGGGGCTGCCAGCTGCCCAGCCCCTCTACGCAGTGGTGGACGTGTTTGCTTCCACCAAGAGCGTGCGCCTGGTCCAGCTGGAATACGGCTGTAGGTATCCCGCCCCCTGGGCAGCGACCCCTCCTGGCTCCGAGTGGGGACAGAACCTGCTAGGACTCCTTAGCCTGCTAGCTAGGCCTTCGTCTGTCCAGCACTAGTTTAGAAGTGGAAAAATCTATCTTCAAATTGCATCTTTGCTTGTGATCTTGCACAAGTCACTCCCTGGCTCTGAGCCTCTGTATCCCCATTTCAGCTAAGATGCCCTGCAACCCTTGCAGGCCAGCCGCCAGAAAAAAAAAAAAAAAAAAAAAAAGATGCTCTGCAAGTTCCCTTTTAGTCTTTCTTTTTAAAAAAAATTTTTTTAAAGATGACCGGTAAGGGGATCTTAACCCTTGACTTGGTGTTGTCAGCACCACGCTCTCCCAAGTGAGCCAGGGGCCGGCCCCTTCTCTTTTAGTCTTGACAATGTTTTCTGTGTTAACATAGGACAGGGGCCTGACTGGTTAGCTCAGTTGGTTAGAACGCCACCTTGTAATACCAAGGTCAAGGGTTCAGATCCCCATACTGGCCAGCTGCCAAAAAAGCACACAGGGCAGGGATTCTAAACAGTTTGTTGTTGTTGCTGGCCAGTATGGGGATCAAATCCTGGACCTCCTGAACCTTGGTGTTTTTTTTTTTTTTTTAAAGATGACCGGTAAGGGGATCTCAACCCTTGGCTTGGTGTTGTCAGCACCATGCTCAGCCAGTGAGCAAACCGGCCATCCCTATATAGGATCCGAACCCGTGGCCTTGGTGTTATCAGCACCGCACTCTACCGAGTGAGCCACGGGCCAGCCTGAACCTTGGTGTTTTAAACTAATATTTAGATCTTAGGACTCTGAGAATTGTGTGCTCTTTTATTAGAAAAATGCTCATAAGTTTGGGCATATCAGTTTAGAGGCATCACAGACTCCAGACTGAGAACTTCTTTTTTTTTTTTTTTAAAGATGACCGGTAAGGGGATCTCAACCCTTGGCTTGGTGTTGTCAGCACCACGCTCAGCCAGTGAGCAAACCGGCCATCCCTATATAGGATCCGAACCCGTGGCCTTGGTGTTATCAGCACCGCACTCTACCGAGTGAGCCATGGGCCGGCCCCAGACTGAGAACTTCTTAATCCTGAGGTCTGGTTCATTATAGCCCCATTAAACCCTTTATTTATACCTCTGATCACATTTCATGAATTCAGTGAACTAGAACCTGCTCTGTGCCACACCTGTGCTGAGACTGCAGTTGCACATATAAATCAGGCACTATCCCTGCCCCCAGAAGCTGCTAAGTGAGGGGGAAGGGATTGTGCTGAGTGTTATAACAGAAACAGGGCTGCAGCATTGTGAAAGTTCTCAGGAAGAGTGCTTATCTCAGGCACATTAATAGTGTCATGAAACAGGCTGGGTCCAGAGAGCAGAAAAGACTTGCCCAAGTTAATGGCAAAATTAACTTGGACCAAGTTAGGTACCAAGACCTACATCTTCTGGGTCTCAGCCTCAGACCCGCCCTCCAATTCAGTTTGCCTTTGGCAACTTTCTTTCCACAGTGCCATCCCTGCAGACTCTGTGCCGCCTAGTGATCCAGAGGAGCGTGGTGCACAGGCTGGCCATTGATGGGCTCCACCTGCCCAAAGGACTTAAGGATTTCTGCAAGTATGAGTGAAGGCCTGCAGCCACGCTGGAATAGGACCACAGGAGTGCATCCTGGCCCCAGAGCTATGGCTGATCTGAAGCTGGCCACAGTGCTGCCAGCCAGGACCAAAAATAAACACAGCCCATGCTGACACTGATCACTGGAGGGTCTCTTTGCCCCTGCAGCCTATGAAAGGTACTTCTTTTAGAATCACTGCAGGTTAGCAGGTCAGAGCAAGAGAGCATTTTAGGCATCATCTAGACCAGTGATTCCTAGCCTGGCTACTCGTTAGAGTTATCTGGGATACTCAAAGAGTGCTTATGCCCCGGACCCCATATATAGAGATACTCATTTGATTTGTCAGGGGATTAGAGCTATATATTGTTTTTGGTAAAAACTCCTCTGGAGATTCTAATGTATAGCCAGGGTTGAGAAGCAATTCCCGAGAATAGAGGTTTCACCTTTGTCATATTATAACCACTTGAGGAACTTTGAAAAATAACTGATACCTGGGTCTGACCCAGGCATTCTGATTTAATTGGTCTTGGGATGAGGCTTGCCATCAGGATTTCTCAAAGGTCCCCAAGAGATTCTAATGTGCAGCCAGGGCTTGAGAACCAGCACCATAGACCAACTATTTCATTTTGCAGATGGGAAATTGAGGCCCAGAGATGAAAATATATTTGTCCATTGTCCAAGATCACACAGCAAATGATTGAATGCAGAATATTCCTTGTCTCACACTACAGGGAACAAAGTACTAGACTCCTCTATTTGTATCTCTGATGATTTGCTTCCATACAAATGATCTCAATTCATCCTCACAACTCCTAGTGAGGTAGTGGACAGTCATCAGCCCCTCTTTACAGATGAGGATATCAAAGAACAAAATTGTCCAGGTGACTTGCCCAAGGTAAGGGCAAGAACCTAGAACACCCTAGTCCTGGTCCTGTGCTCTTTTAACCCTATCATATTGTCAAATACAGGTTCTAGAATGAACAGGTCAGTGCTGTGAGGTAGGTTCCTTGTGTAAAAATGTGGGACTATGAGGTGACATTCTAGAAGGGTGGAGAGGGTAGGACAGGAGGCAGATAACTATTCCCTCACAAACAGGGGCTTTGGGGCAGCCATGTCCTACTTCATGTCTCCACAAACTCATCCAGGTCTTCTGCCTTCTGGCCAAGGTGAGAGGGGGGCTTCTGGAACTGGAGGGAGCACCACAACTTCCCCTGAGAAGTTGCTTTCAGGCTCTGGGGAGGTGGAGGTTGTGCTGGGCATTCTGGAGTCAATTTTCTTAGAAGAAAAGCCATTCCAAGGCTGGCCAGTTAGCTCAATTGGTTAGAGTGAGGTGTTGATAACACCAAGGTAAGGGCTCCAATCCCCCTACTGGCCAGCTGCGCCCCCTCCCAAAGAAAAACCATTCTAAAAGTCATTGCATCAATAACAACCCACATGCTCACTCATTTATTCAACAAACATTTCTCCATCACCTGCTCAGTTTGGGGACTGGAGGTATGGATATGAGTAACACCTAGTTCCCAACCTCTAGACAGTCCTCTTGGGCTGGTCTTATTTGCTCCTGCTCCTAAGATCTGCTCCTATGCCCTGCCCCTCAGGGCCTCCTCCTTGAAGAAACTAAGAATAACATCCCATCTCATTCCTGTCTCTGCAGGTGGGGCTGCTTCTCCAGGCTCGTCCCTCAGCCTCTATAGTCCTGTAGAGCCAGTGGTGGTGGCCTCTGGTGGACTGGGCCCACTGAGCCAGAAAGCTGAGCAGGTGGCACCTACTGCCCAGGCCTGGGGCCCAGCCCTGGCAATGCTGGAAGCCACGGGCTGCCCTGGGGGGGCTAGCTGGGAGACACTGCAGAGGAAGGAGTACAGCCAATACTGCCACAAATTCCCCCACACAAGGCAGCCAGAGAGCTTGGGCTGGGAGGATGGCTGCTCCAGAAACAGAGCTCCCCACCTGGGTGGCCCCAGCAGGTCTGGGTCGCTGCTGCTGTATGGGATATCACCAGGAATTCTGCCGCTGCCCTCTGAGGCAAGGGGAAAGGAGGCCAGCTCCCAGCCTGACATCTGCATCCTTACCTTGGCTATGATGATTGCTGGCATCCCCACCGTGCCCGTCCCAGGCCTGCGGGAAGAGGACCTGGTCCGGGCAGCTCAAGCTTTCATGATGGCCCATCCAGAGCCAGAGGGAGCTGTGGAGGGTGCATGGTGGGAGCAGGCACACGCCCACACGGCCACTGGGCAGATGCCCCTAGTGAGATCCAGGAGGGGCCAGCCTCCGGGCTTCCGCTTGTAGCTGGATGAAATAGCACCAGACACATAGGGTGGCTTCTCTGTATGGTTATTGGGCAGACAGGTTTGGGGGTTGGGGGGCCTATGGCAGGGATGGGGACAGGGTGGTGGTTGAGCTACTCTGACAAATTCCAGTCCTCCCTTAGGGTCCAGACCCCAGGAAGTTTCTCTAGATACCACTAAGACAGAAGATAGGTCTTGTCGGATAAATACTTGAAGCACAGGGGGCCCTGTTTGGAAAAGTAGAGGCTTACTATCACATTTGTTTTGAGGACTTGATCAAAATCTCTTGTATAAAGTCCTAGGCAATGTGAATTTTCCTTTTGTCTTAAATTTCCCAGTCTGTTTGTTGAAGGCAGATGATAGGACCAAAGGCAAGGAAGGAAAATTAACACTTAATTCACCCACTGGGCACCTGGCCCATTACATGCCCATTCTTCCTTGACCTTACCAGCACTGTGGGGGTACCCATATTTACAGATAAACTGAAGTTTAGAGAGGCAATTTGCTCAAAGTTCTATAGCTTGTAAGAGGCAGAACCAGGCCACAGAAATCAGGCAGGGAAAGAACTATGATTTGAATGTAGTATCACACTCCAAAGTCTATTCTTCCCATGATATACACTAAACCGTCTTCTACAGAACAAAAAACTAGACAAGTGCTTTAATATGCAACATTCAATTTTATTGACCCTAGGATGGGGCAGGGGGAAAAATGTTGGGAGCCTGGCTGAGCCACCTCCCCTGAGGGGCCTCTTCTTCTGTGGGAAGTCTCCCTCCCAGGCCAGCTCATTCACAGGAGATGGGTCAGGTGAGTCATCTCATGACTAGGGCAGCTGTTACCAAGCTCCAGCCCTCAACCTCACCACCCAATGTCTTATCTCGTATCTTAGACCAGTGGTCACCTGTTTTTTTAAGACCCTGGAGTTAAGAATGGTTATTTTATAAAAAGGTTATCAAAACAAAATCAAGAATATACAACAGAAACTGTATGTGGCCAAATTAAATCTTTACTGTTGGGCCCTTTACAGAAAAGATTTGCTGACTCCTGTCTTACAGAACTAGACACATTCTAGGTAGCAGGCTACAGTAAAATAGAAGACACTTGTCCTTCTTAAATTCTGGAAGGAGGGCCCATGGAAGTATAACAGTGTGAACACGTGTATGCTTGTGTGCGGGTGGATGTGAATGTGTACACATGCATGAACATCTCTGGGCATCAAGAGTAATCAGAGTTGGACCTGCTCATAAGGGCCGATCCAGCTGTCGGCCAGTTCCCGCAGGGTGCCGTACCTCCGCTCAAACTCCTCCTGGCTGCAGTGCTGCAAGAGCCGACCCACCTCCTCAGTGAGGAGAGTCACTGCCAGGTGCTTATCCAGGGTCTCACTCCACTTGCTGCCCAGGATGCCATCTAGACTGGTGGCACAGCCTGCTGTCCACTGAGCTGGCAGCATGTTGGGCTGGAGCACCTGCTGGCGAGAATTAAGCATGGCAAGTATGTGGCGGCAGGGTAGGTGGAAGGCCTGGTTAAAGTAGCAGCTGCAGCTGGCAGGGGGCTGGGGCTGGACCTTGTGGGTGTCTTCTAGGATCTGTATGTTCATCTTTTCTGAGCCAGAGCCAATGAGGTGCATGGATTTCTGGACCACAGCAAGCTCTCCCAGGCAGAGCTGGGCTGCTGGCCCTGTGCAGATGGCATTGAGGGAGTGCTGGATGCGGGATTCTACCACCTGCTCCAACTTGGGGCTCTCAGGGCTAGCATCTGAGGGGGCATGATTATTTGGGAGACTCAGGCACAGGTTGAAGCTTGCCTTGTCTCCAGAGTTCTGCTGCATGTATCTGAACAGAGAGGCCATGCCTTGTTTCTCAAAAGGGGTGGTGCCAAAGAACTGGCTGAGGACACGGGTGGTAACCTCGAGGCTCTGGAAGTAGTGGCTGCTCTCAGCTCGGCTTCTCCAGCGGTGGGCCAGCCAGATGCGGTCGTTGAGCAGCCAGTGTGAATGGAGCTCAGGCAGCTGGGCTGGGGGGATGCAGTTGCTCAGGAGCATATACAACTTCCTCAGGTTGCCTGCCGTGGCTGAGCACATTGTGCTCTGCAGGGAAGTCAGTAGCACCCTTTCCACAGGCCGTTCGAGGGACAGCTGATAGAACTTGCCCTGGAGGAACTTACAAATGTGGAAGGCTGAGAGCAGGACCTCAGCTGTGGGGAACTCCATGGCCAGGGTGGGCAGTGGAAGGAAGTGGGGATCCACCAGAATGGTACAAACTCTCTCCCATGCTGGGTTAAACTTCTTGAACACTTGGAACATCTGGGCCAGGCCTTCAGCATCCTCCTTGGCAGGGATGGCGAAGTAGACTACCCGGGCAAGATGACCCTCCAGCTGCACCCGAGGTCCATCCACCAGGAAGGTATATAACACTTTGCCCCTTGGGTTATAGGTCCTGTGGATAAATAAGATCTCAGGGAAATGGGCAAAGACACCCTGCATAAAGCAGCTCTGGAAGTTGAAGGTATCCAACTGGGGAGTCTTGCTAACCTGGTGCAGAAGCATGGGTGGGCTCAAGTCCTTAATCAGGAGCCCATTCAGCATTGTTAGGGCCATGGGGGAGACGGGAGATGGCTAGGTGCAGTAGTCAAAATGCTTTCTCTGTGGGGGTGCTGTTGAGGAGGCTTTGAGTCTCTCAAGCTACAAGTAAGTCGAAGCTTGAAGCTGAACTGTATATGGTTCCCAGATCTTGTTCCCAAGATGGGCCTATGGAGAGGAACAGATGTTTAAGGAGACAGTAGAGACTTGGCTCTTCAATTACTCATCCAGACAATAATTACTGAATGAACACTGTGTGTCAGCACCATTTTGGGAGAGATACACAATAAACATGTAAACAAATAAGCAAGGATATATTAGATAATAAAGGTTACAAAGACCACAAAACTGACTAACAGGTCAGAGAATAAGTTGGGGAAGGGAGAGATACTGCAGTTAAGGTGGTTAGGGAAGGCCTCTCTGTGAGTAAGGAGAATGAAATTGGAGCTAAGTCGTTAATGATAAGAAGCCAGACTTGGAAAGATACGGTTGCAGGGGATTTAAATAGGTGTGAAAGCCAGAGCTGCAAATAGCCTTAAAAAAAAAAAAAAAAAAAAAAGCATTCTAAATATTTGCATAGCAGTTTTTATTTACAAATTACTTCCTGGCATCCATTCTTTCCTTTGGTTCTGGTATATACGAGAGAACTGCAATTGCCCCAAACTTGCCGTGTCATCTTGGGCACACCACTGACCCTCTCTGAGCCTCAATCCCTTCCACCGTAAAATAGGGCTAACAATGTGCACAGCTTCTCCTGCCTCTGTGTATATCCCTCTGTTAACTGCAATGCTCTATTCAAATGTGTCCTCTATTTGGCCCCAAACCGAGTTATTACCCACATTTTACAGAAGATAAACTAAGGCTCAGAGAAGTTAAGTGACTTGCCCACCATTATTCTATAAGTAGCTGGAAGCCGTGTCTTTGGCTCGGGATCCTGACCGCTTCCCACAATACCTGGGATTCAAAAACCAGGAACAGAAAGGGCACGACTCTCACCTGGGTGGGAGATGAGAACGTCTGCCGTTCCTGTTCGGAGACCTGCCGGAGCCGGATGAGAAGTCAACCTTCCACCCTTTTGGGAGCTGTGTGATGGCTGACCGCAAAGACCAGCTGCCTCACACCTCCACGTCTTCAGAAATCATTCACCCACAGCCTGGCAATGTCGCCATTTCTCCCTATTTGACCCTGCCTCCGACTCTAACTGATCTCTAAGCTCACTAACCACGGCATCAGTTTCGCAGTGACTCGGACCAATGGCCTGAGGAGCTCGCTATTAGTCTTTGGGCCACAGACCAATCGTAGGCCGGCTACTCGAGGGCGGGTGCTGTTACCAGGGTTACGAGGGGCTCGGCTGATGGTAACCAATGAAAGCCTCAGGACACTTGCATCAAGGAGAGTCTGAGCCCTGCGACTGGAACTCTGGAGTCTCCCTTCACGCTAGAGAACTGGAAGGGCAGATTACTATGGAAACTCTCTTGAAAGCCGAAAATTAAAAGGAAAATAAAGTTTTACAGATTTTTTTTTTTTTTTTTAATTCAAACTGTAAAAGCCCCAGGGGGTTAGGAGAAGTTGCACTTATACTTACTGAGTATTCTACGTTATGGGGAAACAGATACCCAGATCTCAAATTCTGCCTCAGGGGTCAGGAGCCTAACCCCTGGAACTCAGGAAATCCAGATCCCCCTGAGAGCCGAACCTTGTGTTGTCCAGCCCAACCCCCTGCAGTATTTTACAGAAGAAACTGGACCAGAATGGCGCTGTGACTTAAGGTCCTGATGAACTAGTGCAAGGGCCGAATGCCATCCTTTACCCTCAGTTTTCCTGAAGATGACAGATTTGGGAAGCTGGGTGGCTAACAGGCTTTAGACGATTAAAATTACCAACTAGCAACACCAATGTGAGTGTTGGCACTTATTGTTGCATGGAAAATGTTCCGTTTATATATATCTGGAGGGCAAATTCAGGATTAGGCCAAAATGCTAATTTTTACAGATGAGGAAACTGGAGTCCTAAAGAAGTTAGGGACTTGCCCACAGTCCCCTAGCATGTTTCTAGCAGCCAAGTCTAGGGTTCATGTTTCTTCCCTCCCAATCTATTTGGCCTCCTCCTACTAGACTATGAGGCAACCTGAAGTCAACGCTGAAGCCTTGATTGGTAGAATGAGTGCAAAGTAAGTGATGGATTGCTAAATTTTTGAATTTGAAGCATCAGGTTCTATTTGGCTCCACAACCCCATAAGATTGATAATACTCAATTTTCTTTAAAATTAATCAATTTACCCAACAGCGCCCACTTCCTAAGTCAGGAGTCCTACTGCTATGCAACTCCCCTTCCCTCACTGATCAATCAGAACACATTCCCCCTTATTTTTTTAAAAAACAACTTTATTTAATATGAATAAAAATAGGAACGAATAACAGATTTTTCATAAAGAGCAGCAACAGCCAAGGATCACCCTCCTTCCTTTTGTCCCTGAAAACAGGCCTTTTCAGCACGCTCATTTTGTCTCCTCCTATCCTGGGCCAGAGGTTCATCTCTATAGGGTGAATAAGATCTGATCTCAGGGATTGGGGGAGGAAGATGGGTGACCTTTCAGCACGGAGATAACTTTGGTCTTAAACAATGAATGAGGTTCCCAAGGAATGCCAAAGGTAGGGCTGAAAAGGGGCATATTCAAAGGACTGTCACACAGTGGGGTTCCTCTCCTCCCTATTGTAACAATCTTCCTAGCCCTACCTAGGAAGACATTGATTAAAATGCTGACCCTTATCATATCCTGCCCACTTCGAATTCTCAAACTTCCAAGGAGAGGGTTTGTGGGTCAATGTTCCAGTGCAAGTGCTTTAATCATGAATCATGGCAGCAGCAGGAGGGAGTCCCTCCCCTTCCTCCTGCTTTCCCCAGAGGAAAGGGAGGCGGCCCACATCCTTAAAGCCTCCTGGCTGCTGATTGGACTCAGCTGGCTCACAAGAGTTAGCCCAGATATTCACAATCTTGTTCAGTGTGGAATAGCGTTCCTCCAGCTCTGGTCCCTCAGTCTGCATTAGCAGGTTTGCTAGCTCCCTGCTTAGGTCCTGAATCATGTCCTTCCGCCCTTGCTTCTCAGGCTGGTCTGCGTTTGGGACCACACCATGGTCCTGGGGCTCCCCATTGGGCCCAAGGAGGTGCTGGTACTTCTTCTGCCACCGACGGCACACCATGGCTTCACCTACTGGCTGCTGACTGGTGTGCAGCAGGGCTAAAATGTGCCGGCATGGCAGGTGGTACCATTGTTGAAAGGAACAGCTGCAGCTACAGCCATCTTTGCTAACCTGCTGAGAGTCCTCTAGCAGCTGAACATCCACTGAGGAGCCGGCCATGTCCACTAGGTGGGTGGAGTTCTGTACCACCTCCCACTCATTGTGGCACAGCTTGTAGGCTAGTTCAGAGCCACTCTGGTGCAAGGTGTCTAGCATGCCACCCTGGTAGGGCTGCACCTGTGGCTTCTGCTGCAACTGCACCTGCTGTGGGTCTGGCTTTGCCTCTTCCACAGGGAGCCTGGTGAGGCTTTCTCCACAGATTCCAAAAGCCTTCTTGGACTTTGGAGGCATGCTTGCTGGCCGGGCTCTCTTTAACTTGGGAGGAGCTGTGGGCAAGTTCTTCAAACCTTTGGTATTAAAGGAGTCTATGTAATCCACAAAGTGGAGGATGCAGTCTAGTAGGGACTGTTGTTCCCGAAAGAGGCTTGATACCTTGCTAGTGACAATGTCTAGGCTGTCCATGTAGGTGTTACACGCGTGAAGGCCCTTCCTAACATGCATATACCACAGCAGTTCACAGGAGAACCAGTGGGCCTGCAGGAAGCTGAAGAGATCCTCATCTAAAAGGGCTTGGGACATCTGACAGAGATTTTTCAGGCTGGCATCTGAAGTGACAAACACAGCTTCCCGCAGGGCTTCCTTCATGAGCCTTTTAAAGGATGGATTTGCCGAACTACGATGCAACTTCTTCTCCAAGAGTCGAGTTGTGTGGTAGATGGAAAGGAGGATGCGGGCAGCAGGAAAGATCTCCTGCAGGATGGCCCAGTGAGAGAATGCAGGGTCCACAAAGACCACCTTGACCTTGGGCCAATCGGAGTTGAACTCTGTGAAGATGCCCAGCATCTTGGCCACAGAGGTGGCTGTCTCAGCCCTAAGCACAGCAAAGTGTACTACCCGGCTCTCTCGTTCCTTGTTTTCCACCAAGAAAGCATAGAGGATGTGGCCCTGAGCATTCTCCACTCGGTGCAGCAAGAGATTCTCTGGGAAGCGGATGAACAGGTCACTCATCTTGCTGCTCTGGAAACTGAGCCGGTCCAGGTCTTGGCTGTTGCCCACACTGAAAGAGGCCATGGAACCCTCATCTACCTTAAGAAAATTCTTCATCACTTTTGCTATCTTGGCCAGGTCAGAAGGAGTGATGCCCTCTTGCTCTGGCTTTGAGGGTATGTGTACCTTATCTAGGCAAAAAGACGGTTCAACTGGGGACTTCTCAGCTGTGTCAAGGTCTTTCTTGTTTGTGGGCTGCACAGGCTGGAGTTTCTGCAGGCACATTGTCTTTTGAGATTTGCCAGTGGTGTCACCTCCAGGACAAGCAGTTTGGGAGCCACTATGTATATGCTTGGTGTTTAGTTCACTGATAAATAGTCTATCTAGTCTCTCGTTGTACCGCAGAAGCAAGTACGCTGGGCACATGTCTGCCTCCCGTGTTCTCTTCCTGTTTGACTGGGTCCGAATACAGACAAATTTCACCTGCACATATCTAGGGAAGGTAGAGGTGACAATGAGAAAAGTGCTGACTGCCTCCTCTCTCTTACAAGATAAGGCCCTGTAGGGATTTGTATTAGCTGATGTTTCCTGGAGACCACAGAATAGTATAGAATATAAGGAAGGAAGATTTAGATTAACTCTCCAGTTCCAAAGTATTCAGCTCTTTCTTCAAGACTCACTCCAACTACAACTCCCCTCATGTTCCTCTATAGCAGTTTTGAGCCCTAATTCCTTCCATTCTCTCTGTTGCCATTTGTAGCTGCCAACAATTCAATCTGAGGCAGGACAAAAGGGAAAATAGACAAGCAGCAGCAGCAGAGTGCCCAGCTGGTTACTCCCTGATTAAAATGCCCCCTTGGACCAGCCCGTGGCTCACTTGGGAGAGTGTGGTGTTGGTAACACCACAGCCACAGGTTCGGATCCCTATATAGGGATGGCTGGTTAGCTCACTTGGGAGAGTGTGGTGCTGACAACACCAAGTCAAGGGTTAAGATCCCCTTACCAGTCATCTTTAAAAAAAAATAATAAAATAAAATAAAATAAAATAAAATGCCCCCTTCATAACTATCCCTTGGGAGCTACTGCCTTCTTCTCCTCCTCTAGAAGGCAAAGATAAAACTGAGGCTCCAAGGACAATGGGCTAGATCAGTGGTTACGAAGGGAGTTCTGCAGGGACCTCTGGGGGTAGTATGTGTTTGGGCCTTCTCTGGAAGAGGGAAGATCTCTGCTCATCTTTCATTTAAAGAAAAATGTCCACATTCTAAGAAAGTTTGATAACCACTGGGATAGATGCTCTTTAGGGTCCCTTCAAGCTTTGCTATTCAGGGCTGTAAGTCAGGAGTTAAAGGAGAAGGGTAATAAAATTCAATATCTGTTCTTTTTCTTTTCCTATCCCCGTTTGACCCTTGCTTCAAGGCCCAAATCAGTTCCTACCTTCTCCAGGAAGACTTTGCGGATGCCCACAAATCATAGTAATTGCTTCTGTCTCTGAATTCATAGCATTTATCTAAAAGGCTTAGCAGATTCTCAGGGTGGCAGTGTACCTAGTGGTTAAACAGGAGACACACTGGAGTCTGCCTGGATTTGAATCCTGGCTCTGCCACTAAGAAGCTATTTAACCTTCGGTAAGTCATTTCACCTCTCTATGTGCAGTTGTCTCATTATAAAATAAGATGATCTCATTAGGGTTATGAGGATTAAATGAGCCACAGGCTGAATATTTAGCCCAGAGCCTGGTTCAGCCTTCTACTTACGCTAAATAAAAGTTAGCTGTTATTACTCCAGCACCTATACCTGTGACATTCTCTTGGATATTTATGCAGTGCCTTTCTAATTGGATGGGGATATCTTCAAGTGTCAGAACTAAGTTATTCCTCAGTGTATTCAAGCACCTAACACAATACTGTTCCTTCAGCAGATGCTTATCAATGATGTACTGGATGAATGAATCATGGACCAGCAGTGGGTGGGATGCGTCGTGCCCCTACCTCCGCAGGGAGTGTCCCAGCATAAAGACCAGGGGAGGGGAAAAAAAATCTCAGTCCCTGGCTTGACACTGGAACAGCCTGGGAGCCCCACCCACACTTTTCCAAACACTCTGATCTAGCTGGTCCTGTTTGCTCATCCTGTGGGGCAAGCTTAGGCAAACAGGATATGTCAATCCCATAATCATAACGTAGAGGGACCTGGGGCTGAAAATGTCTGAACCTGCTGTGTGCAGTGTGGGGGTGGCACCGTCTCCAGCTCTGGGGTAGGAAGGGATGGAGCAGTCCAGTAGTATGGCAAGGCCAGCGGGGGATGACCACTGTGTGGCCTCTGCTTACCTCTCTAGCCTTGTTTTCCACCCTTCACCAACCTGTTTTTTGTACCCCAGGAAGATAAACACTCTACAACTTCCTGTGTTCATCATGTATGTCTTACCTCTAGGTCTTTGTGCATGTTTACCTTTTTGTTTGGAATGCCCTTCCCACCTTTCTTCATCTCAAAGCTTACTCATCCTTCAGGACTATGTACAACCATCATCTTTTCTAGGAAGCCTTCCTCAAGCCCTAAGACTGGGCCCTACCCTTCAGCTGGTTCAACATATTAGTCTAACTCTGTCTCATCAAATTATGTTGACTTTTTGAGAACTTAATGAATGTTGAGCTACTTCAAAGAAAGGCACTGGTGACTGCCAACCATAAAGCTCTTTCTACCATTCCTGGCTCCATTAATGTCTGAAGGTCCCAGGGTGGGAACCTGGGCATTCTTTTCAATTCCTCCTCCTTGCCTGTACCCAATATGTTAACTAGTCTTTTTAATTCTTTCCCACCACTGCTACATGTATTGAAGATTTATTACATGCCAGGCTATATGAAGCCCCTAATATGTATCATTTTATACTAGAAGAAGGCTCTATTATCATTTACATTTTATAGATTGGGAAGCAGGCTTATAGAGGTTCTCAAGGATGAGAATCTGGGATTTAATCTTCTAGCTAAGACCTGAGAATTTGAGATTTGCACTGTTTGCTCGTCTACAGTCTGCTGTATTTGAAGGAAGACATTATGCTGCATGTCTTCCTTCAAAATATTTCTCCTTTCTCTGAATTCCCATTTTCGCCCTCCTCATCTTGATCCCCAATGCACTGGTTAGGTTCGACAACTTCCTTAAAGACTGCTAAACATACTGTCCTTGTTGACATCATACATTTCAAACTTAATGGGTGCTAGGTTGAAGTCCTTTTTTTCTGCTTCATTTAATATTTTTTATTGAGATATAACTTGTGTTGAAGGACACAAATCTTTTGTGAAAATTCTGAGCACTATAGTTATTTTCATCTGTAATTATTTCTGTCTCCCTGGTAAAAGCATAGACTTCCTTCAAGACAGGGACAAGGTTTTATATTTTTCTGAATCTCTCTTAGTGCTTGTATCTAAGAGCACTCAGCCAGGATATGGATGGAGAAAGGGAGCCATTCAGTCTTGCTTCCTTCCAACCTACTCTGTAGGTGTTTGCATTAGAAGGCAGGGAGCCAGTGCTACTCCCAGTGCCTGGCACTGCTCTATACACCTATAATCATCCTTATCTAGAATGGCACAGTATTTTCATATAACCTTTGTGCCTCCTCCCATACAATTTAAATCATTTCTAGATTACTTATAATACCTAATACAATGTTAATGCTATGTAAATAGTTGTTATACTGTATTGTTTAGGGAACAATAACAAGAAAAAAGTCTGTACATGTTCAGTACAAATGCAACCATCCTTTTTTTCCCCCCTAATATATTCAGTCCATGGTTAGTTGAATCCACAGATGCAGAACCCTGGATACAGAAGGCCGACTATACTGAATGAATGTTAAATGAGTGACTGGGGCATAGAAAGTTCTTTCCCATGACATGAGTACTATGCTAGAAGATCACTGGGACAGAGTTGTTGCAGGACTTGACTCCTAGCCCTAGCACTATTACTCTTATTAGACATGTGGCCAGTCATTTTTTTTTTTTTTTTTTTTTTTTTGCAGCTGGCCAGAACAGGAATCCTAACCCTTGACCTTGGTGTTATAACATTCAGCCCTAACCAACTGAAAGTCAAAATTAAGTGATGGTTAAATAGATGTACAAGTAATACACTTATAACTGAATAAAGAGTGATTCACTCAGACTAGGGATGGATGCAGATCAACTAAGGCTTTTCATTTATTTTACATAAGATTTGTGTCTTTGTTGTATGTAAATTGTACCTTAAACAGTAAATAGGACTTTTATAGGTAGAGAATGGGTAATGCCATTTTAGACAATATAATGTAAATTCGAAACAAGACTCAGGGAGTCAGAAGATGTAAGTCTAAGGTCCACTATTAGTTATGTGACCGTGGATGAGTAACTTCACTTACTGTAAGCCTCCAATTTCTTATCTATATATATAGAAATAACAGTAATAAGAGAGTACTGGTCTATCAATAACGAGTACCTCATCCAAGAATAATCAGTATCACTTAAAGTGAATTCATTTTAAGGGCTGTGATTGAAATTGTTGGTTTCCAATCTAACACGGTTTTGTTGCTTTCTTTCTTCCTAACAGAGGGCCAGTTTTATCCAGGTTTCCATTCCTCCCCCACATGGCTACGTGCTTTGGTCTAGTCTAAGCCAATTAAGATAATCTCATTAGGAAAAGGCATGGATACCGGCCCAATTCTGGATGAAAAAAACGTGATAGGAAATCTGCAGGAAACAAGGAGGGCTTTTTGTTCTGGATGTGACTCCTGCATTTGTACCATGTGGGGAGCCATCCTGGGGGCAAAGCTGAGACCTGAGGATGGCAGAGTGGAAAGATGCAAACAGCCTAGGCCATTGAAACAATCACCTTCAGAGGCCCACATCTGGGGTTCTAAGTATTGGCAACTAATAAGTCATTTTGAGTTAGGATTTTCAGTTAATTGCAGCTAAAAACATCCCCAGAAACATTTCATAGTAAATGGCTGAAAACAAGATTTGAGTGGAACTTTATCTTAAAAAAAGAGACTAAAATTATGAAGTTAACATTATATTTAACAAAAGTAGGTTATAATGGCAGCTATATGCCAATTCTTAGAATAGTCAAAGAACAACTTAAAGCATCAACTGTTTTTTCTTCCTGGTGTAATTTTCCCAAGCACTATGTTACTTCATTCCTGGTCTCACTTTTGCAATATACTAAGGTCAGTTTTACCAAAATATTCCTGGGCTTTATCGAGTTTCCCAAGGGCTTAATTTGATTCTTTGCTATGCAAATCCTCTGCTTTTCAAGTTTCTATCATCTCACCATCCTTGATTTCCCTTCTCCATTTGTTGACTGGTATAAGGCTGAAAGTTCTCTATAATTACTTCCAGAGACTTCACCCAGTCCTGTGACTCTTGGGAGATGTGCAATTTCAGTTTGCAATTGGTTTTATTTGCATTGTTTTATCCTGATGTTTACATCTATTTATCAGCCAGAAACTGACTACCAAAGATGTTTTCTTTTTGTTTGTTTATTTTTCTTTTTTTTTTGGCAGCTGGTCAGTATGGAGATCTGAACCCTTGACCTTGGTGTTATCAGTACCATGCTCTCCCAAGTGAGCTAACTGGCCAGCCCATTACCAATGATGCTGATGGGACTGGAAGGGATAAGCAGGAAAGAATGGTTAAGTAATGATTAGTTTTATAAGTAGCTAGTTTATTAACAAAATTTCTTTCTTTCTTTCTTTCTTTTTTTTTTTAAAGATGACTGATAAGGGGATCTTAACTCTTAACTTGGTGTTGTCAGCACCATGCTCTCCCAAGTGAGCAACCAGCCATCCATATACAGGGATCCGAACCTGTATCCTTGGTGTTATCAGCACCACACTCTCTCAAGTGAGCCACGGGCTGGCCCTATTATTAGCAAGATTTCTGTGTCATGACTTTTGCTTTCTTATACAACCTTGTGACTATGGATACATGGATAATGAAAACTCTGATAACAAGGGTCTAGTTCAAAGGGTGTGGTAAGGATTAGATAAAACAATGCCTGTAAAGTTCCTAGCAGATTATCTGGAATGTGTTCCAAAAAAAGTGTTAAAAAATGGTAGCTATTAAACTGAATAGCAAAACTGTTTGAAAACATCAGTCCCCCCCAAAACACAACAAAAACAAAAACACAATAGCCATAAAAATATGAGAGGGGGAACTGGGCATAAAATAAAAGACTCTCCCAGTTGATAGCAATATTAAAGAAAAATTAAAATGGAGGCCACAGTTTAGATATCCCCCAAGGCCAATCACCCATAGCCAAAACTTCAGGTATCCTGATTTCCCTGAAATGCTAGCTCTAATCATAAAACACAAATGTAAGCTTTACATCCTTGTCAGTATGTATGATTCAGTGAAATTAAATGAATCAGCTATAGACAAAACAGCATAAACAGCTCTACTTGCTCTAAACAGAATGTTAATGTAGAATAGCCAATCTTGAAAAAGGTCAAAATACATCTTCCTTTATACTTTATCAACTGTGCTGTGACTGTTATGATGGGGCTTCTTACCATGTTTTTCAGTTTGAAGTCTCTCTATACTCGAACTGTTCTATGTATGCATAATAAACTTGAAAAAGTTTTCTAACTTGATCTGATTTTATTTTTGATGGGGACTTTTGGTCATTTACTGGTAACTCCCACAGCACATTTCCTTGACTCTCTAAAGTACCTACCACTTTCTATCATGTACTATCGTTAGAACTTCAGCAAATATTTACTGAGCACTGTGTCAGCTGCTACGTGCATTTTCTTATTTCATTGTCACCTTCCTCATTTTATAAAGGATGAAACTGTGTCACAGAGGATAAAAGTCTTGCCCAAGGTCAAGAGCAAAGGCTGTCTCTCTGACTCCAGAGCTCTTCCTTTTAATCGTTAGGCCAGTTTTTCCTGAACTTCAGTTAATCACAGATTACCTTTACATTTGCCATAGCTATCACATAACATTTACACTATTATTTTAAAATCGTCTTAAAATGGTAAAGCTCATTTGCTTTACTCTGTTTAAAAAGGAACCATATGTGTACATATTGACATAAATACTTACTATTAAAATCTTCCCACCTGAACACCAGTAGTATGCATATTTGGCTGCAGAAACATCCACTAAATTATTTCCTAAAAACATTTCCCCTGCTCATCCTCTAGTCCCTCAAGAGCAGCACTCACTCCAAAACATTAATATATTCCTCAAAAAGCCCAAAATAGTGAGTTGTGACAGAACCAGTGTGCAATAAATGACCCAAGAATATCCTTCACAACTTCCCAGCTAGCAGTCAACTTGTCTCTGCTAATGGCCCATGCTGCTGAATTCACCACCTCCTAAGGAGCTCTGTCCACTATTGCCCTCAAGGGCTGAGCCCACAGTTCACTCATCTTAGTACCCCAGCTCAATGCTTGGCCCATGGTAAACTCTTAGCCTCTTACTACAAGTTTGCTGAAGGAATAAGTGAAAGAGTGACATTAGAAAGCTATTAGAGCCCATTGATTAGATTAAAAGCTTTCGCAATAAATAGGCTGGATCTGACCCTGAGTTCTAATACCTAAGTGCTTTCTTACAGTTTCTTGAAATCTTATCCTACTCCCTGTTCTGGTGTGCTCCCTTCTTTCTGCCCCTTCCCATTTTTCCTGGCTTTGAATATCAAATTCAGACTTCTCTGGCTCACACCCAGGTGGTTTTGGGGGTGAGGGTGATTTTGCACAAGTTCTCTTATTATTTTTCTTTTCCAGGTCTTGACTAGCTCAGTCCCTGCTCCTGCCCTCCCTTTGACTGTATCTATCCTCTCCTCCCTTTCTCTCAAACATGTGCAACTCTGAGAAACACAACCTTCCTTCAAAGAGTTACATAATGAAACTCTGAGCCTTAACCTAAAGCAGAGAGGTGGAAACTATTAGTTTCTTAACACTTGACTTCTGGCTCTGTCTCCCCATTTGCAGAATAATAATAGGAGTAATAGGGGCTGGCCTGTGGCTCACTCGGGAAAGTGCGGTGCTCATAGCACCAAGGCCACGGGTTCAGATCCTATATAGGGATGGCCGGTTAGCTCGCTGGCTGAGCGTGGTGCTGACAACACCAAGCCAAGGGTTGAGATCCCCTTACCGGTCATCTTTAAAAAAAAAAAAAAAAGAATAATAATAGGAGTAATAATAATAATGTTAATATTTATGGAATATTTTTAAAGTACTAGGCATTATTGTAAGCACTTTACATGTATTAACTCATTTAATGGGAATAACAAAATCTGCTGACAAGGTTATTCAGAGGACCAAGTCAAATAAAGAAGGTGAATGTGCTTTGTAAACTATCTCTGCAAAATGTCAGGGAAGACAGTGTTTTCTCTGATCAAGAAAAACTGTATTGGTATCAAGTGTTAACCCCCAATGCCCTATCTGCCAACCAGATTAAGTTTCCCCATCTTGTCCCAACCCAGCACCCTGGACTTCTCCTTTGTTCTCCTTTGGGGCCCTCACTACCATTTTAAGGAAATAATTATTTCTGTGGTTATAGTTTAATATTCATCTCCATGACTAGAGAGGAAGCTCCATGAGAGCAGGGACCCAATTTACCTTCTTCAGCAAGGCTATCTCCAGACACCAGCATGGAGTAAGTTTTCAGTAAACAATAGCTAAAATCAATGAAATCAATGAAAATAGAATCAATTAAACTGACCACATAATGGAATAAGTGGTGTGGAATAATCTCCAAGATACTTTGATAAGTGAGAAAATCCAAGTACAGAAGGATGTATATAAATAGTATGCTGCCACTCGTGTTAAAAAAGAAAAAAGATGCATATGCACATACAATATATGCATGTTCAGGCTCAATGTCACTCAGGGAGGCAACAGTAGTTGCCTCTAGATAACACTGTGGAAGTCACAGACTTTTATTTTATTTTATTTAAAAAAATTTTTTTAAAGATGACTGGTAACGGGACCTTAACCCTTGACTTGGTGTTGTAAGCACCACGCTCTCCAAAGTGAGCAAACTGGCCATCCCTATATGAGATCCGAACCCATGGCCTTGGTGTTATCAGTACCACACTCTCCCAAGTGAGCCACTGGCCAGCCTGAAGTGACAGACTTTTAGACCCTCTGTACTTTGGGAAATATTTTTCATTAAAAGACTATATTAACCCAAAAACAAATTCACTTTTTAAATTGCTCACCTTCAAAAACAAAAATAAACAAAACAAATTCCAACCCTCCAATCTTGGTTCCTCGAATTTTCTTTCCTGCTGTTCCAGCATAATTCACTCCTTCTAGCTAATCAGGTCTCTTCACTGCTTTCTTTTTTGTGTGTGCAAACATAAATCACTGCTTTCTAATAGAAGCACATCATGTTAACATCTGTACTAACTCACACCCTTTCTCCCTCTAGGATGATAATCCTCCTATGGTCAAGGCAGAATGGTCCCTCGAAGATGTCCTCTTCCTAACCCTATAACCTGTGAATATGTTAGGTTACATGGCAAAGAGGAATTCAAGTTGCAGATGGAACTAAGGTTGCTATCAACTAACTTGAAAATAGGAAAACTATCCTGGATTATCTGGGTGGGCCCAATATAAGGATCATAAGGATCCTTAAAAGTAAAGAGGGAGGTAGAAAAGGGGAGCCAGAAAAGGATATGTAACAGGGCCGGCCCGTGGCTCACTCGGGAGAGTGTGGTGCTGAGAACACCAAGGCCCCGGGTTCGGATCCCATATACAGATGGCCGGTTCGCTCACTGGCTGAGCGTGGTGCTCACAACACCAAGTCAAGGGTTAAGATCCCCTTACCGGTCATCTTTAAAAAAAAAAAAAAAAAAAAAAAAAAAGAAAAGGATATGTAACAGACAGAAGCAAGGTCAGAGTGCTGTAATGTGAGGACTCAACCTGCTATTGCTGGCTTTGAAGATGGAGGAAGGGTCCATGAGCCAAGGAGTATGGGCAGCCTCTAGGAACTGGAAATGGCAAGAACACAGGTTCTGCCCTAGGGACTCTAGAAAAAATACAATCCGGAAGACACCTTGATTTTAGCCCAGTGAAACCTGTATCTCACTTCTTGCCTAGAGAATTATAAGATAATAAACTCACGTTGTTTTAAGCCACTAAACTTGTGGTAATTTGTTAGAGCAGCAAATAAAAAATGAATACACTTCCTGATACCTCCCCATCTTTTGGGGCCTAGCTCAGCCTCCCTTTCTTTTACTTCTGCAGCCCACAGTGATTTTTCTCCCTTCAGAGTTCCTGCAGCACTTATTTCCCTGAATTACATTTAGCATTTGGTAAGTCATTCATTCAACAATTGTTTAATGCCTGCTATGGGCCAAGCCCTGTGCTAGATTCTGGGAATGGTCTCCCTGAAAAGGCAATTGTGAATTTTTTGTATTCCTCTCGTTGCTTAGCAAGGTGCTACCCACATAGCATAAAGTACAAACACCTCACAATGGTACCCTAAGATCATTTAGATAGACTGCACCTGACATCATCTCCTGCCAAGCATGGCATCCTACAGTTTCTCTAACATACCACCTTCTTGCATGTATCTGTGTCTTTGTTCCCACAGGTCCTTCTGCACAGTTCCTTCTTGTCAAATTCCTCCATACTACTCAGTAATTCACCATTAATCTACTACTACTCTAGCCCTCTGTGTTTATTCACAGCCCAGAGAAACCATTAATTCCAATGTGAAGACTTTCCCCATCTCTCAGGCATTTGTCACTTCATTCTCTGCAAATCTCTTAAAGCGATTATCACATAGTTAGCTTACCTGAATACAAGTCTATCCCACCTTAAGCTCTTTGGGGGTAGTTTGGATACTTATTCATCTTTATGTCATCTGTACCCAGCATAGCACTGGACTTCAAAGTAGTGGGAAGGATATAGCCTGGTTCCCTAGTTGGGGAGCTTTGGCCAAACATCTCAATCCAGGGCTCAAATACAGATATATTTTGACTCTCAGAGTTGGCCCATGTGGTGTGTGTTAAGATTTGAACTGATTTTCAATTTTTAAAAAAGTGAACAAATTAACATAAAGTCTGGATTTCTGACAACTCTTGCCCCAAATCCTGGCAACACTAGATCTTCATTTTCACATGGCAGACATCACCTGGAGCTGATTAAATGGGGCCTGCTCTCTACTTTACCCAGTTCACACTTCTGTTGTCCCTAGCACAAAGACCCAAAGACCTGGTGTAGGCTGTTATTTCATCATTCTTAAAGTAACACTGGTCTGTTTCACCTGATCCCTGAAGGCATTTGAGTCTTCAACCCCTCTCTTAGACTCTAAGCCTGTTTTCTCATCTGTCAAATGGGAAAAATAACGTTTATCTATAATTCTAAAAAGAGCCCTGCAGGATAAAGTATGCATAGAGTAGGGAACGCTGCCTGGGATATGCACAGTGTTTGAAAAACGGTTGTTAATATCAAGAGCTCAAGAACCATTTACAAAACGAAAGAATGAAAGGACTAACCAACAAATGACCATGTATGTTACTGCTTTGTAAAGAGAAAACTGAAGAAGGAAATTATTGCCAAGGCGTTTTTATCCATTTGTGAAGGCCACACTTTGTGCCTTGGGATACTGCAGGTGCTCAAAAAAATGGGAGGAACTGCAATTATTACGAATTTCAGAAAAGCTTGTAAATGAAGGAGTGAGTGAAAGTGAACTGGGTGGTCAAAAAAGGATGCCTGTCGAGGTTTCCCTCTCTTTTCACAAGGCACAGAGCAGGTGCTCAGTGAGTGCCTGATGGAGAGCGGGGCCCAACTGCATTCCCTCCTCCTCTGGGCCGCCCTCAGGGAGAGTGTCCAGCCTCCTCGGCCGCCTCCGCACCCTCCTGTCCCACCCCGCCCCGCCCCGCCCTTACAGGATGTCTTCACGGATGGAGGTGCCATGGTTGAGGTTGTGGAAGCGGACGGAGACGCAGTCCCTGAGAATGAAGGAGCACCTGTTCTCCTTTTTGTAAGCGTTGAAGCACTCCTTGAAGTCCTCGTAGGTCTTGAAACAGCTGCCCAGCTCCATGGCTGCTCTCACAGCTCACACCAGGGGCTGGCCCCAGATCACAGCAGGGGTCAGAGGTCACACTGTGAGGGTTTACCTGCTGGCATGGGCCCAGAACGTCTTAAGGGTCCGCCCGAATTGCGTGGCCTATTATGGAGCTTAGGAAGAGCCCCCAGACCGACAGGATTATAAGAGAGTGGGGGTCGTCTTTGCTATCTGACAGGGGAAATGACACTCGGCCCTTATTATCCAGTCCCGAGGCTCCGCCCCCTCACTGGTAAATCCAATCACAAACCGGATTCACAAACTGGCACATATTTTCTCCAATAGCTAGAGAAAGATGGCTGCATCTACTTGGAGACTGATAGGAGCACCGGCCAATCATAACGTGCATCCCGCCTCCTCAGGGGTCCCCAGTGGACTTCCGGTTGCTAAGCCAATCGGCAGGAAGCGTCGGGAGCTGTAAGGGTCTCCGCGTGTCCCACAGGGCGCAGTGTCTCTGTCCGGCAGCGAGTGAGGGAGATGTCGTCCCCGCAGGCCCCGAAGGATGGGCAGGGCGGCGGCGGCGGCGATCCTCCCGGAGACCTCCGTAGCGTCCTGGTCACCAGCGTGCTCAACCTCGAGCCGCTGGACGAGGATCTCTTCAGGTAGCCGGCCACACCTGGCCCGCACCCTATCTTTAGGACAGACTCCAGATCGCAACTGCCGTCGCCCCGTGGTCCCCAGGTCCGGGATTAGGAGGTGTTTTGCGTGGGATGCAAGCTCTGCCGCGATTAGGAGAGAGTTTGTCCCTGACAGAGCTTTCCTCGCTGTCCCGGCTTCCTCCGTCCCTCTCCGCGCCAGGTCTGCGCAGCCCCACCTCTAAGAGGTCCTGGCGATTTGGGCAGATAAAGTAGTGTCCTGAGATACCCTACTCGGCAGCCTGCCCTTAGCATCGGCCGGGGAAGCCTGCCAGAGATGGTGGTGATTTGCCCAAGGGCACACGGCTGATCAGGTTTAAAACTTACAAGCAGATCTTTGCATATTAATTATATTTTTCCTCTTACACCATCCCCAGCACTATTTGGTGGGGTCTGGTAGCTCATTACTCATCCTGAGTTCTTGACTGCAGCAGGGGTCTGTAAGAGCTTTACCTCTAAGGTTCCTGGCGGCTTTATTGGGAGCTATCCTACTTTGACCTCCCTTTCTTCCATTTAAGGAATTCTAAGTAACTTTCTGAAAGGCTATTTACAATGCATTGTTATGGAAAATGCTAAACTCTGGCTGGATGGTGGGAGGCGGGAGACAAAAATCGCTCAGCCTGGGCCGGCCCGTGACTCACTCGGGAGAGTGTGGTGCTGATAACACCAAGGCCATGGGTTCGGATCTCTATGTAGGGATGACCGGTTAGCTCACTGGCTGAGCGTGGTGCTGACAATACCAAGTCAAGGGTTAAGATAAAAAAAAAATCCTTCAGCCTTCAGAGGGCTCAAGCATTGGGCAAATCTTTTCATCTCTGGGGCCAAGCCATAGTTTCCTCATCTGTACACTGAACAATTTTGATATCTGAGGGTCCTTCTAGCTCGGAATCTAGTTCTTGGAAGAATTGGTCTGTTGTGGTTGAGGGGTGTAAGCAGCAGACCTTAACGCAGTCCACCCCCAAGAGGTGCTCAGCTCTTGAGGTTCACCTTGGTCCATTTAAGGCCTTGAGAGGCTTCTGCCTTACTCTGGTATGGGGAATGGAAGAAACACTAGACTTGAGGTAAAAATACCCCAAATACCCAGATACTGCCCAGGATTGGTAATGTTTAAGCTGTGTGACCTTGCCCAAGTCACTTTCCATCTCTGATCCCTGTTCTGTTATAATGTAAAATAAAAGGGTTGGTTTGTTATCCTTAACTAAAGTCCAGAGAAAGGTTTGGGTGGTCATGAAGGCCGTGAAGTTTTTTTTTTTTTTTTTAAAAAGATGACCGGTAAGGGGATCTTAACCCTTGACTTGGTGTTGTCAGCACCATGCTCACCCAATGAGCTAACCGGCCATCCCTATATGGGATCCGAACCCGGGGCCTTGGTGTTATCAGCACCGCACTCTCCCGAGTGAGCCACGGGCCGGCCCAGGCCGTGAAGTTTTGTGATTTTCACTAGATTCTCAAAAGGATCCCAAACCACAATAAGATTAAGAGATCCTGCACTAGATACTCATTGAAGGCGGTAGAATTTGGTCCAGCTTCCAAGTCTTTCCCACTTTCCCCCTCTCCCTACAGAGGAAGACATTACTGGGTACCTACCAGCCAGCGGCTGTTTGGGGGTCAGATCGTGGGCCAGGCCCTGGTGGCTGCTGCCAAGTCTGTGAGTGAAGATGTCCACGTGCACTCCCTGCACTGCTACTTTGTTCGGGCAGGTAAAGCCCCCTCCTCCCTGTCCCCAACCCAACCCTGCTGACCCAGTAGCCGCTTTTTTCTGGCGTTGGAAGCTGACTGAGGAGAAAGGCAAGAGAGGGAGAAAGGGGGAGAAATGTGGGAGGGAGGGAGAGAAGGGTGGAGGGAGAGAGGGGGCAGGAGACGACCCTCTTACCTAAGTGATGCCTCGGGAGGAACAAGTTCTGGGGCCAACAAAGAGCCTTGGCACCAAACAAACATTAAAAGGACTGGCCAGTTAGCTCGGTTGGTTAGAGCCTGGTGCTGACAACACCAAGGTACAGAATTCGATCCCTGTACCGGCCAGTCACAAAAAAAAAAAAAAAAAAGCGCCTTGGACCTCACACCTGCTGAGACTCACTGAGTACTTGTTATCTGGCCCATAGTTGACAGGCTTTGTTGCTTAACTGCTCTCTGTGGGCCTTTTGTTCTTCATTCTTTGTACACCACTTGGGGCGGAGCACTATTTTAGATCCTCAGAGTGGAGCTCTAACCTCTGCTAGGGGTTTGGAGGTGGAAAGCTTGGGTTCAAGAAGAGAGAACCAGTCTGACAATCAGGAGATCTAGGGCCTGGTTTAACGTTTGCTGACAATTTGTCATGAGAACTTTTTTTTTTTTTTTGTAAGATAACCGGTAAGGGAATCTTAACCCTTGACTTGGTGGTGTTAGCACCACGCTCTCCCAAGTGAGCTAACTGGCCATCCATATACAGGGATCTGAACCCATGACTTTGGTGTTATCAGCACCATACTCTCCCAAGTGAGCCACCGGCAGGTCCTGCCATGAGACCTTGAGTGAGATTACCTCCCTACCTTGAGACTAGGTTCACTCCATCTATAAAACGGAGGAGAGGCAGGACCTGGGGTATTTTAGTGGGATGATATCTACAACTGCTTACAGCTCTGGGGTCAAATAAAGGAGCAAGAGTAATAAAACCCATGCCTGGGCTGGCTGGTTGCCTCCGTTGGTTAAAGCTGGTGTTGATAAAACCAAGGTCAAGGGCTCAGATCCCCTTACCCGCAGCCGCCAAAAAAATCCCACAAATCCATGCTCTCTTTAGAAAAAAAACTCCCTTGCTTTCCCTTCTTCCCCCTCACTCGTAGGACAGACACCCCTGATTTTGAGTGTCACTGTCTTCTGCATACCTACCAGCTGAGAAGTTGTGGAACTTTACAATATCTGATTTGTATTAAGAAAACAACAGTGGGGTTCTTCCTTCATTTTACAAGTGTAAAAGTTGTAATATTAAATACACTTTTTCATACTATCCCATGTCCCTCACTCCCCATCCGTTTATTGCTTGTCCCTCCCTCACAATCATTGCTATAACGTATTTGAATATTTACCATGGGCCCAGCCTGGTTCTTACCTTTATGCTAGGTAGAAGTAAATGTGAGCTTTATTACTTCAATTTGGTTATAAGTTCCAAAAGTACTAGACTTTTGATATTGTAATCCTTCTATCTAGAGGATTACAGATATTTGGCTGTTTTGTTTTGTGGGGTTGGGGCATTGCTTGATCCCTCTGAATCTGTTTCCTCATCCTGTGATGAAAGAATTCAATGAGTCTTTCTTTGCAGGTTATCTAGTGCAGGCCTGGCATGTTGCTGGCTTTCCATAAATGATAACATTATTTTCTGATGATGAATTTATGGGAATAATAAGAATTTGCACAGCCCTGTACGTTATCTTGTTTCGTCCCCATAAGTAAACAAGAGTGGTGGGCATTCCAGCCTCCATTCTTACCTATAAGGAAAGCGGGACCTGAAGAGGTTTTGTAACCAGCGCCCACAGTGCTCAGGGAGGCAGAGCTAGGATTTGAACCAAGGTTTGTGTATCTCGAAGTGCCAAACTCTTTCCTGTTTCTCTGTATCTCTCTTTCACTTTTGGAAGATAATTCCAAACCATGGGAGAGCTGCCAGGGTGGCCATCCCAGGTTCTGCGGGAAAGATCCTCTTCCTTGGAAATTCTCCACCCAGGGGCAGCATGAAATTAGCTATTCTCAAGCTACCATTTCAAAATCAATCATCAATTATTTGTGCCCCTACCTGCTTCTCGAAAGTCTAAAAGATAGCTTAAGATAATTGGCAGCTGTTACAGGACTGTTAAATAAAAGTTCAAGGACAGCAGGCTAGTGGTAATGGGATTTGGGGGAAATGATTGTGTCACAAAAGAAGGCAAAGGCATATTGTTGTGGTTTTACACAAAATTTAGTCCTGAGATTCCTTTTTAGGGAAGCTCTCTTAGTTTGTGATGTGACCCTCTACTGGATACATCAAATATTATAATAAATGATGATGTTTTAGTGATATATTGATATATATATATATATATATATATATATATATTTTTTTTTTTTTTTTTTTTGCAGCTGACCAGTTTGGGGATCTGAACCTGTGGCCTTGGTGTTATAAGGCTGCACTTGAACCAGCTAGCTAACTGGCTAGCCAATAATGTATATATATATTTTTCAATGATATTTTAAAATAAAAGATACTGGTGGGTGGCCATCATATCAATAATTTTTCTAAAAGCCCAGGAAAGAATGTTAATCAGTTGGGTTTTTGTTTTGTTTTCAGTTTTTTCCTGCAGAGGTAAAAGAATGTAGTACAGAGGTTATGTGACTTGGTATAGATTTAGAGCTTGAAAAATCCAGAGCAGGGATCAGCAAACATTTTACAAAGGGCCAGATAGTAAATATTTTAGGTTTTACAGGTGAAAGCAACTATAGACAATACATAAACAAATAGGCATGACTGTATTCCAAGAAATCTTATTTTAAGGCATCAGATTTCTTATCTATACAATGGGGATCAGACCTACTCTACATAGGGCGTCTTATCCCCATAAGAAAACATATCCCCATGAGAAAACATACCCTAGTATCTAATGCTGCCTGGCACCCAGCACTCATTCCACAACCATTAGCTCTCTTCCTTCAATATGCTCCAGACCCTACTTGCTCTGTTCCAATAAAAATTTCCAAGAATAGGTCTGGAACTAATTCACACTGAAAGATAAATCACAGTACTGGAAGTTCTGTGATCCTCCTAGGGGCATTTGCATTTTAGCTGTAGCCCAAGGATTGGATTAGATAGTTGGTTTTTTGTTTTGTTTTTTTGTGTCTAAGTTTCATGGTAGGGAGGGGAGGCTTCCTTCGCAGCCCCTGAAATCAGACTGCATATGTAGCTTATTGGTAAGCTTTACTTAAAGGCCTTTTGACCTTGAGGAGCTGGGATTCTAATAAAAGTGCTCCTTATGGCAATGCCCAATAACAGACAGCAGAGCAAGCCAGCTGGGCTTCAGACAGTGATGTTTCCTGTTGAATGAGCCCTGGATGCCCGGTTGGCTGACTCCCTGTTTGGATCAGGGTGGAGGACGCAACATTTCTATTGATCTGCTTCTTTCATCAGAAAGTTGAAAATCATCCCAAAGACATCTCACGGCTCAGGTTATCAGGGTTCCCAAGGTCAGCCTGACTCAGAGAGAGACAGTAAAGGATTTCAAGGAAGCTCTATTCACCTAAAAATCCTCCCTGACCTGTTTGTTGAAGGCTGATAGTCCTCTAACCTGGGTCAATGCTTTCTACTCTGCATTGGAGCACAGACACCAGAGGGAGAAGGACCAAGTGACTTCCATTTGCATTAGGGATGAAGCGATTTACTGACAGCAGGCCTTGACTGACAGCAGGGCTTTCCTGAGAAAGACCAAATATACAAACACAATGGTTAGACTTTACATAAAAATAAAACTCTGGGGCCGGCCCTGTGGCTCACTCGGGAGAGTGCGGTGCTAGCAACACCGAGGCCACAGGTTCGGATCCTATATAGGTGCAGACCACACTGTGCCGAGGGTTGTGATCCCCTTACCGGTCAAAAAAAAAAACTCTGATCCACAAATTAGCAGCAACCATCTCAGGACGCCAACCTACTATTTACAAGTCAGACTTGTAAAAAGTCAGACCACTATCTCTGGCAACCAGTTGAGGAAGACGAACAGTAATACCTGCAACAATTGGCCCCAAACAGCCAGGACTTGATTAATAACTGACAGCTTCCCTAATTTTTGCCCCTGCTTCCAACTTGACCAACTGGAGAAAGCCAAATATGCTCCTCTAACATAGGACGTCCCACTTCTAGTTAGCCCACCTACAGCTTCCCCGTGCCACCAGCCTCCAATCAGGGCAGACCTGAAGCCCTCCCTTTTCTCCACTACAGAGCTTTCCCACTCTACCTGCCTTTGAGTCTCTACCAAAGGCAAGTCATGGTGGCTCACTCCCTGCTATTGCAAGTTCTGAACAGATAGCCTTTCATTATTCTCAAAAAAAAAAAAAAAAAAAGGAATAAAAATGAAAACAAACAATAAACAGGTGTCAGGCCTGATTTGCTGACTCCTGATCTAGAAGAATGGTATGGGACTCATGAGAAGATCTGAGGAACAGGTGAAGGAAGACAAAGCTGGGGGAATTTATTTTATTTAACAAACACTTATAGAGCACTTACTATGTGACAGATATTATAAATTCTTGAAAACTATGAACTGATTTAATTCTGCTTAAAATTCTGTGAGTTATGAGCACTATGATGATCCCTATTTTGCAACTGAGTATACTGCTCAGAAAAGTGACTTTCCCAGGGTCACATAGCTGGCGAATGGCAGAGCCAGGATTTGTTTTTCTTTAAAGATGACCAGTAAGGGGATCTTAACCCTTGACTTGGTGTTGTCAGCACCACACTCTCCCAGGTGAGCTAACCGGCCGTCCCTATATAGGGATCCGAACCTGTGGCCTTGGTGTTATCAGTACCACACTCTCCCAAGTGAGCCACGGGCCAGCCCTCAGAGCCAGGATTTGAATGCAGGGAATCTGGCAATGTCCCTGCTGTTCTGCGCTGTTGACAGAGAGAAGCTCCACCTACGCTGGGAGCAGCCTGATGACAGGGCCTGATGTTCTCTCTGTATCCCCAGTACCTGGGCCTTAGCAGGTCTCTGTCAGCTACTGAGCAAAAATAGGATGGAGGGCAAGTAGCAGAGGTGCCTGTCTGGTTATTATTTTTGTTTTTTGGGTTTTTTGTGTGTGTGGCTGGCTGGTAGAGGGATTCAAACCCTTGAGCTTGGTGTTCTGAACAATGCTCTAACCAGCTGAGCTAATTAGCCAGCCCCTCTCTGGGTATTGTAATGATAGTTCACTCAGGGGCTCACTATGTCCCTTGTGCCCACTTCAGGGGATCCAAAGGTGCCAGTGCTGTACCAGGTGGAGCGGACACGAACAGGGGTGAGCTTCTCAGTGCGCTCTGTGAAGGCCATGCAACATGGCAAACCCATCTTCATCTGCCAGGCCTCCTTCCAGCAGGTCCAGCCCAGTCCCTTGCAGCACCAGTTCTCCATGCCCACCGTGCCCCCACCGGAAGAGCTGCTTGACTATGAGGACTTCATTGACCAGTGTTTAAGGTGAGAGCCCTGGAGGCCCCAGGGGAGTGTTTTCAATCTGTGATTGCCACCTGTTTAGTGGGCCATGGAATTCGTTAGTGGATCTTGACTAGCATTTAAAAAATATAGACTAGGAAAGAAGATATTGGAGTGTATCATATGTAATAAGGGTAAGAATCCTTTTGTGAAGCTTTAGTTTCAGTTGTATTTCTGGTTTGTGTGAGCAGGTGTGTGTGAATTAGGTCATGGGATAAAATGTAGGGCTTATATTCAGCCAGTACAGGCACTGTTTAACTTTACTGGTTGTTAAAATATTGAAATACTTCTGTAGCCACTTGGTAAATAGACACCTTCCCTGTCCCCTAAGTGATCCCCTCTCCTCAGGCCCATGATCAGCAGCTTAGGAGTTAATACCTGACATTCTAGGACCCTGCTGCAGAGTGGCCCACATTTAATTGATCACTGCCTTTGCCTTAGTGCACGTGAAATATTTTGCATATCATCTGGTAAAATGTATTTCTTATTTGGATCACAGCTAATAAAGTTTGAAAAATGCTGGTGCAGGGGAAAGAGCTCTGGGTCCAGATATAGGACAGACACATAGATTCCCGCCAGGGTTGTGCCTCTGCTAGTGCTCACCTGCTGTGTGACTCTGCCCAACTTCCCAACGTCTCAGGGCCCATTTCTTCATCTAAAATATAGGAATGGTCATTTCTGCCCTGCCTACTTCCCAGCTGTATCATAAGGAGAGAACTTCTTTTATCTTGTGCTGGATGCTGGGGAGGCAGCAGGATGTGATGGGATGGATATGGGTTTGGGAACCTGAAAAGCCTGTTTTTTTGTTGTTGTTTGTTTGGCAGCTGGCCAGTATGGGGATCCAAACCCTTGACCTTGATGTTACAAGGCTACAAGGCTACGCTCTAACCAACTGAGCAAACCGGCCAGCTCCTAAACCTGAAAAGCCTGGATTCAAATGTAGACTCTGTCCCTACTAGCTGTGTGAATTTGGGCAAGTTGCTTTCCCAGTCTGAGCCCATATACCCTCAGTTATAAAATAGTGCTAATCATAATTCCTAACTCACAAGGCTGGTGTAAGGATTAAATGAGACAAGGAATATAAGGCATTTTAGTGGTTGCTCAGTAAATTGTAGTTATACCACTATTAACAGAAAGGAATAGTATGGGGCCTGGTGTGTGGTTGGAATTCAACAAATGTTTGCTGAAATGAAAGGAAGGCATTGTTGTTAAAGAATGAATTTAGAGCTGTGCTGTTTAAGGTGGCCACTAGCTACATGTTGCTATATTAAATCAATTAAAATTAAATAGAATTAACAGTTCTGTTCCTCAGTTGCATTAGCCACATTGCAAGCACTCAATAGTCATGTGTGCCTAGTGGCTACCAGAGCGGACAGTGCAGATAAACATTCCGTCATCACAGAAGGTTCTACTGGACAGCACTGTAGAGGATAAGGGTGAAAGTGGCAGTACCTGTGAAGAGCTTTATGGGTGGTTGTTACCATGTTGAAGGTGCATCCCTGGAAATGGGCTTCTCCCTCTGGGAGGGGGCAGCACAATGTTCCCTACTGCTTAGGGTCAGTCCAAGTCAGGCAGCCTGTTTCTTGATTTAGAACAATCAAGTAGGCCGGTTAGCTCAGTTGGTTAGAGTGTGATGCTGGTAACACCAAGGTCCAGGGTTCGATGCCTGTACCAGACAGCAAAAAAATTTTTTAAATTAAAGATCAAGTGGTTAAGAGTATGAACTATGGAAGCAGACCACCTGAGTCCAAATCCTGCCTTCGCCACTTTTTTTTTTCTTTTTCAATTTTGTCTTCTCCACTTTCTAAGCAAGCTACTTTCTTTGTTTATTTGTCAAACAGGGGTGATAGTAGTACCTGTCTCACAGAGCGTTGTGAGGAATGAGTTACGTATGTGCACTGTTTAGAATAGTGCATATGATAGGTATGCCTTATTATAATGTGTTGTTTTATATGCATGATCTTGTCTTCTCCAGTGTTTGTTATGAAGTAGGTTACTATCATTATCTACATTTTACAGATGGGAAAATAGTCTCAGAGAGATTACTAACTTGTACAAGGCCACATGGCTCATTAGTGGCAAAGAAGGCATTCAAACACTGTACTATCCTGCCTGCCATGAGGACAGGAGAGCTATGGGGATAAGTCAGGAGTCCCCGTGGGAAAATGAGGGGGTCAGAAGAGGCAGTGCAGATGAGAGGCTCCCTCTCTCTTTGGTTTCCCCATCCCTCTCCCCTTTACTTTCAGGGACCCTAACCTCCAAGAGAAGTACCGAGTGGGGATGAACCGAATTGCTGCCAAGGAGGTTCCCATTGAGATCAAGCTGGTAAACCCACCCACCCTAAGCCAGATGCAGAGAATGGAGCCCAAACAGATGTTCTGGGTGCGAGCCCGGGGCTATATTGGTAAGAGGACCCCATGGACTGGAGGAAAACATTCTCCAGGTGTTTAGGCCTGCCACTCATTTGCCCTGTGTTGCCTTAGCATGTTACTTCCCCTCTCTGGGCCTGTTCCTTATCTGCATGATGGGGAAGTTGGCTTAGCTTCTTATCAGGGCTCTCTAAGCCCTTTGCATGGGGAGAATGGGGAGGTGACTATAATCTCAACATAGGACCTTTCTGGGGAAGACAAGACACCTTGCTGAGAGGTTCTTATCCAGGTCCACAGCTATCCATAAGAAGCCTTTGTGCGAACTGGAAGAAGACATTCTTTCCAGGGCCCAGGGTGGGAGACTTGGAGAATAAAGACTGGATTTCAGTCCTCACCACCCCCCATCTCCCTTATCCCCTGTCACACACATCTCTTGGGCCAGGTGCCCTTGTACAATGACTGGTCTGCACATCCATGCATGGAAGTCCCTTTCTTCCCCACCTCCCTGCAGGTCCTGAGCTGTATAGCCCAGGAACCCAGGGCTAATGGGGCTGGGACCTGTTGCAGGGGAGGGCGACATCAAGATGCACTGCTGTGTGGCTGCCTATATCTCGGACTATGCCTTCCTGGGCACAGCACTGCTACCTCACCACTGGCAGCATAAGGTGCGCTTCATGGTGTCGCTAGATCACTCCATGTGGTTCCACGCCCCCTTCCGAGCTGACCACTGGATGCTTTATGAGTGCGAGAGCCCCTGGGCTGGTGAGTGTGGGACCATGTGGGACCAGGGCACTGACTTTGGGGTGGTGGGGAGCCTGCTTTCTCAGGTGTTGCTGCCTCCCCTGACTCCTGCGGGGCACTGCACAGATCATTTCCTCTTCTGTCCCCCCAGGCTTTGGCATCCTCATTCTTCAAAATGACAGGGTGAAGCTCAAGGACAGGACATCTGCTCAGTTCTAAATTTTTATATAACATGCTGGGAATATGATTCACTTCATCTCAGAGACCCAGTCCTAATCCCAGAACCACTTCAGATTCTATGAACTTGAGCAAATCTTATCTCCCCGTGAGCCTCAGTTTCCCCATCTAAACAAATAGGGTTACCTTACAGCAGTGGTATCCAAACCTGCTATCCCATCAGAATGCCACTTGAAGGAGCAAAATAGATTCTGATTCCACCTCCAAGATTCTGACTCAACAGGTCTTGATAAGGTCTAGGAAACTGTATTTTTAAGAAGCTCCCTAAGTGATTCTGCTGATTAATCTGGTTGGGGGTCAGGGCACAGTCTCTAAGGGCCTCACTACTTGGACACTCCTTGTAGGGGATAGAGAAACCCAGACTCACTCATCAGTGTCTAGTTTCAAACCTGGACAGAATTTTTTTTTTTTGTCTTTTTGTGATCGGCCATACCGCGCTCAGCCAGTGAGCGCACCAGCCATCCTTATATAGGATCTGAACCCACGGCGGGATCACTGCTGCGCTCCCAGCGCCGCACTCTCCTGAGTGCGCCACGGGGTCGGCCCAAACCTGGACAGAATTGAAGGGGACTCTTTGTACTTAGGGAATGGGTACTCTCAAGTATCAACAGCATCACAATATAAGATAACAACCCTGAAGTTAGGACACTTGGGTTCAGATTTGGCCTGATCCTTGGGGCCAAGTTCCTGAGGCTCTCTGGACTTTAGTGTCATCATTCAGAAAAAGGGACAGTAAATGCCTGCTTCATCTGGCTACTGAGAACTGAGTGAGTTCTGCTATGTCTAAGGGCAACCAACAGTTCTCTTCATAAACATTAAACTCAAGCCCAAGGCCAGCAAAGGAGAAAGAATCTCCAGGTGGTGAGGGAGGGGTGGCCAGCCCTCATGGCCTCAGGTCCCTTCCCCTGACCCCTTCTTCCCCTTGGTGGTAGTGGTGGTATTTTTCATGAATTACCAGCCTGGAGGACCTGGCTTGATTTATGATAAAGGGAACTGATGGGTTTCCTAACACAAGTGACCATAGGTGCAACAGGTCTGCTTGGCCAAGCTATTAAAGGAGACTGTCCTCAGAGTTCCTCCCTCTGTGATCTTTTTGAGGAAGCAAGCAGATATGTGAAATTGCTTTTACACTGTTGAGTGGAGTCCCTGTGGGAGGAGTTACCCACAATGACTGTCCATAATAGGCTCATAAAGGGGCACCTGGAGATTTGGAGGAGCTATAACACTCAGTGTGCCCTTTTGTGAGGCAGCCCTGCCAAACCCTTTTCAAGAAGTGTGTTTGGCTATGCTGAAGCAGAGAGAAGGCTGTTCTCACCCTTCTCCTCATCCACAGGTAGCTCTCGGGGGCTGGTCCATGGGCGGCTGTGGCGTCAGGACGGGGTCTTGGCTGTGTCCTGTGCCCAGGAGGGCGTGATCCGAGTGAAGCCCCGGGTCTCAGAGAGCAAGCTGTAGCCAGAGGTACCAGCTTGGCCTGAGGCTTTAAAGACTTCCCTTCTACCACATTCCTGAGGCAGGAGTTACAGTCAAGGGCTGGCCTTCTGCCCCTCAGATCCAATAAAGAGACTGATACCACTGGGATGGCTGGCTTTTAATTCCCCTGGGCTGGAACTGTGGCCCTCCCTCCATCCCTCAACCCCAGGACACCAGAGGCAGTCCCAGGCCCTTCAACTAGGCTGCCTCGCTAGCTTGGAGGCCCATGGAAAAGGGAACATTGACCCTAACCTGGGCCACAACCCCTCCTTGTACCATCCCAGGGCAACCCCAGCCAAAGCTTGTCCTGAGCTCAGCTCAACAGAAGCAGCAAGTTCCCTTGGTCTGCTGAAAATTCTCTCTTATGGAACTTCTAGGGGCTCCCAGCACCCCTGCGGCCTCCCAGCTACTTTCCATATCCTCATCAGGGCCTTCCCCTGCTCCTGGGGAAGGCTTCTCCCCACAGTGGCCTTAAGTCTAGGCAAGACTTAGTCCAGCACCTCCTTGATGAGCAATTCTTTGAGACTGGGGGGTGGTGTGGGGGTAAAGCCTGCCTCCTGCAGACCCTGGAGCCGGGCCTCTGACTGGCGTTTGTCCAGGCCCAGGCGCCAGGAGAGCCGGACATGGGCCTCCAGAAAGGGTGCCAGCAAAGGATGCGGGCTCTTGTCCCCCAGCAGCTGCAGGGCCCTCTCACAGCATGCTCGGGCCTCAAAGGGGTCCTCTAGTTCCTGGTGGCACACTGCCAGCCCAGCCAGGGTCAGCAGGGGGCGGTCTGGGCCAGAGGGGTTGCCCAGCTGGGCCTGCAGCTGCCAGGCATTGGCCCACAGTGCCAGAGCCTCACGATAGAGACCAGTACAGGTGAGGCTCTGTGCTCGCCGCAGCTCTGGAAGCACAAAGAAGTCCTGCAGGTCCGGGGCATGGCGCAATTCAGGCACTGCCTGTAGGTGGCCCAAAAATTGCTCAAAGGCCCGGCTACGGCGGGCAATGGTCTCGGCGGTAAAATTCCGGCGCAGGCGCTTACGGGGGAAAGAGATGGCAGCCATGGGGCCCCGGAACTGCCTCTGCAGGTTTCGGTGCAGCCGCTCAAAGTCCGAGTAGCGGCGAGAGATCTGGGCTGGCTGGCGATCTGGCGGCCCTGGGCCCATCACGGTGAGGGTGTAGAGCTGCAGGAAAGGTGGGTGTCAGGGCAGGTGCCAGTTGTCCATGGGCCTCTTCCTTCCCCAGCCCCCACACTCCAGCTCTGCTCCCCCACCTCTTCCCTTCACCCTTGGGACTGGGCCCAGGAGGGTGGGAGTTGCTGGGGTAGCAGCCTGGAAGCCCAATCCCATCTTACCTGAGGCTTGTCTGAAATGGCCCAGGCCCAAGGCAGCACAGGGAAAAAAAGACAGAGATGAGCTTCAGTGTCTGGGGCTGCTGCCCCTTTTGTCCCTTCTGGGGAGTACTCCCTTTCCATAGGGCAGTTAGTTCTTCTGACAGCCCTTCTGGAAGACTGGGGGTGAGCTGAAACCGAGGCCAATCTCTCAGGCCTCTGAGCCAACCTTGAGGACCAGCTTGGAGCTGTGTTCCACTCTGGACACACAGCCCCCACATTCCTGACCAGACTATTCCAAACCAGATCTGGAGGACAGGGCTTCAGACAGCCCCAACAGCAATAAGTGTGAGAAGTACACTGGATTAGGACTCAAGTTCAAACCCCAGGTCAGCTACTCTCTCCCTGTGTGACTTCAGACAAGGCAGTTCTCCTGTGGGTCCACTTCCATCTCTAGTGACTGAAGCACTGGGTCAGGTCAGTGTTTACTCAAGTATGGGATGTGTACAAGCTTTGGTACCTGATGTTTCTAGGTGGTATGCACTAGAGTAAATACCACTGCATCAGAGACAGCAGGTGATTGTCTCTTTAATTATTTTTTAATTTTTCTGACTACAAATTGAGAAGCTCACTGTTTGGTTTAAAAAAGCACTTCTCTAACACTTATCTCCATTTTTAGAAAAGAGCCAGCAAGCAAATCTCAGGTCAGGGCCTTCTTCAGGCAACAGCATTTAGGCAGGATTTAATGATATGTTTCACTTTCACTACTTTTGTTTTTATGGTTAGCTTCTCTTTATGGCAAGTGAGGCTTTCCACATACAGTAGTGCTATAAAGTTGGCTTTTAAACTCATTTAAGGACAAAAAATAGGTTCATTTAAATAAAAATGTTAAGCAAAGAATGATACAAATGGCATTTTAGGTAAGACAAGAATCGTAAAGGTGGTACTGGAATGACTGAGGTGTAAGAAACATTAAACGAGATGACCATTAAACTTCCCCCAGGTCTGAGAACCTTAATATGGATTAATCTATAATAATGCTGAGTAAGAGGTTTAAATGGGGAGTTAGCAAGCATTAGATATTAAAGGCATACTAACACCAAACCCAGATGTTTCTCTTGAATTCATTTTGTGGAATTGCCAATATTCTAGCCACCCCTGGTCAATTAGATTTGCCTTTCTATTTTTCTCTTAAAGGTGCACAGTGTACACTAGTACTAAGGATTAAAAAGTTTAACAATAAAGAAGCCTATTTTACTGTCATTCGACTCTTCATTCCCCAAACATACTGCCTGCAAAATCTTTTATTTATTTTTTGGAACAGTTATCAACATTCCAGGGAACCAATTTTCTGCAGGACACACTTAAGGAAGCACTAATCTATAAACCCCCCTTATTGTTCATCTAGCTTTTATTTTTATTTTTAGGTAAAAAAACATTTTATATCCATTATCACATCTTATCCTTGTTATGTCCCACTGAGACAGATAATAATGATAGTAGTTCCATTAACTGAGCACTTACACTGTGCCATATGCTGTACCAAGCACTTTCACATGTATGATTTCATCTAATCATCACAAGAGCACTGCAAGGAAGGTATCCTTATCTCTGTTTAACAGCTGAGAAGGCAGGCTCAAAGAAGGCAAAGGGCTCAAAGACTTGCCTAGAAATGGCTCAGCTGAGATTCAAACCCAGTTTAATCTGATTCCAAAGCCTGTGCTTTTCACCCCCAGAAGGAGTAATATGGGGACTTAGGATCCTCACTGTACAGAGGTGACTTGCTTCTCCAGACATGGTCCAGGGCATATTTGGTCATCCTGCTCTATCTTGTCATTCCCTTCCCATCCGGGTATCCAGAGTCACTCCCATTCCTGCCTGCCTCTGAGCTACTCCTTGGTATCCCCTTCCTGTGCATGACCCCTTGTCCACCCCAGAGATTTGGGACCTTTGCCACTTAAGATTTGATCATGAGAGTCAACCCCTGCTCAAATTGGAGCAGTCACCACATGGGTGTGGCCCTTGTTCTCTAATAGCAACAGAGAGGAGTGGAAAGGCCCAGATGTGGAATAGGGCTCCAGGCCCCCATCCATCTGAGTCAGAGGTGGAGGAGGGTGGTGAAGAGGAGGGAGTGAGAGGCAGGGAGTGAGAGGCAGGGAGCTGCCACTGCCAGGACCAGTTGGTTCAGCTGGGTTTCAGGCCTGGCTGGGAGCAGGACTTGACAGACCCCATTCTCCATGTCAGTCTCTCCTCTACACTGCAAGGAAAATGGACTCCAAGGCTCTCCCTCACACTGCTCTTCACACCAACCCCTACCAACCCTCTAAGTCTAGCGCCTAGGACAAGATTATTTCATACAGGGTGGGTGCCTGTGAATTGATTCACCTGAGATCCAAGGAGGCCACAGCAGGCCCTAGATGCCAGACATTTTCAATCCACAGTTAAATAATAATAATATAGCTACCATTTTATTGAGCACTTCATAATACCAGGCACAATGGTAAGGGCTTTTTGCACCATCTTATTTAACTCCTGCTACAATCCTCTGTATTATCTCCATTGCTCAGATGAGGAAACTGAGGGTCATCAAGATTACACAACTCACCCAAGGTCAAACAACTGGTAATAAGTGGGATGTCAGTCAAGGTTGGTCTGGATCCAAAGACCATTTCCTTAATCACTAGCCTATGTAAGTTGGGTCTCAAGTCTGACCCAGATAACATCCTTCCCTCTGTATCTTGCATCATGCTACAATTTGCAAAAACCTTGGGTTGCAGGGAAGGGAGCCCACAACTAGTTATCTTAGTCTCAAAACCAGTAGAGGAGGCAAGTCTCTAACCCTTTGCCTGAGGACTTGCTCAAGTTTCATCCCCTTTCATGCCTCCATTCCTCCATCTGTAAAATGGGGCAGCCATTTATCACCACACAGCCAGACTCCCCCAAGAAGTTGGAGTTTTCCGTACACTCTCTTAGCCAGACTTCTAGACTTACAGGCCAGGGATTCCTGGACCCTCACTCACCACGTACTTGGAGGGCGGGTCCTTGACAACGTTGGCGCTGGTCACTTCAAAGAGCAGCCGCTGGGGCACCAGGGTGTTTCGGGACTTCTTCCAGAAATCCTGCAGCTGCCGCGCCAGGAGCTGACTGCCCCGCTGCCCATCAGGTCGGGGGCTCCGTTCTGCATAAGCACATGAACAGTCACCTATGGCCAGGGTCGGCATAAACTATGTGCCAAGATCTCACTCATCATCCCAACCGGAGGTACCCTTTATCCCCATTTTGCTGAAATGGAAACGGGGGGTCAGAGAGCACCAGGTGCCACACACCATGCCTGGTAGACAGTAGGTGCTAAGTAACTTTACCCCCCAAACATCGCTAGCACATCATTACCATTTGTGTGCCAGGCCCTGTACAGTTAATGCCCGCAACAACTCTGAGAGAGGAGTGATTTCTCTCATATGACACAAGGGAAAACTTGGCTCAGAGAGGTGTTACCAACCCCTCAAGATGGCTGAGGGCGCTTAAAGAAACGTCGGAGTTTCGGCTGGATCAACTCAGAGCTCCCGAGATGCTCCCGGGAACGCGGCTGGGATGGAGGCCTAATGAGCTCCAGGGTTCCCGCCTCCGTCCTCCCGCACTCGCCTGCGTCTTCCACCGACGCCCCGTCCCCGGGGGACAGTGGGTCGGGGCCGGCTTCCTCCTCGTCCTCGTCCTCGTCCTCGTCGTCCTCGTCGTCCTCGGCGCTGGTGAAGCTGAGGGTGCCGCTGAGACGGGAGGACAGGCCCTCGGCGTCGTCGTCCTCCAGCTCCGAGCTCTCCGGGAACTGCTCGGCCTCGGGGCCAGCCGCCGCCTCCCCGGGGCCGTCGCCGGCCAGGGCGTGCCGCAGCCGATGCAGGAGCCGCGAGGCCATGGCACCCTGGGGGGAGTGCGCGACGCTGGGTCCTGGGCAGGGGCGGGAGGAGGACTCCCAGACCGCGCAGGAGGAGCAGGGGCGGGACCTCCGCGGCGCCCCTCCCCCTCTGGACTGAGCCCCGCCCCTGCCCTGCGGGGGGTCCCGCGAGCCCCAGTACCCAGCCCTCGTCGCTTCCCCCGACCCATGCAGCCTGGGGCCGCGTTCTTCCCGAGAAGGGCCTGGGACCCTCCGCAAGTCTCTTTCGCCCCCCTCGCGCTCCTCTACCTCCTGTTTCCCGGGGTGCACTCAGGGGCGCGCCGCTCCCCGGGGGTCCCGTGCAGCCCCGCAGCTGCTCACCCAGGCCGGCTGGGCTCCGCCAGACCCAGGCCGCTCCGAGCGCCGCTCCGGCTGCTTCCTGCCACCGCCCCGCCTCCCGCCCCGCCCGCCTGCCGGAGCCACCCGAGCCCGGGTCTGTCGCTGCGGGAGGGAGTTGGGAATCTTGGGTCGGCCTGAGGGAGCCCTGGGCCTGCTGCGGAATCGTCCCCAATCCGGGCCAGGTGCGCACCCTCCTTCAATCCTCCCACCCGTCCCGGAGACCCAGGTCAACCCCAATCTATTCCCTCCAATTTCCACTCAGCGCTGTTTAACTTTATGAAATAGTAATACGACATTAGGGAGCCCATTTCTCCAGTGAGAAAACTGAGGCCTAGAGAAGATACGTGATCTGGGTTGAAATCTGACCTCACTGAGCCTACGTTTTCTCATATGTTGAACAGGGACGATAATGCTAATATTAATTTTGTAGCTGTTGTAAGAATCCTAGTCCAGCGCCTGGCATAGAGCTGGGGCTAGAGAAACGATTGGTGACGTAATGACTATTGTTCCTACAATGTTCACAGCTTTTCACAACCTCATTTGAGCCTCACATATGGGAAGTAGGCAAAAGGGGAAACTGAGACCCAGACAGGCTGAGTTACTTGCCCAAAGATTTCTGAGTATGGGCCTTGGAGCCCAGGTCACCTGACTTCTGTATACTGTTCTTTTCCCACGCAGCAGGCCTGGTAATCCAGTCTCACAAGCTCCTCTGGAGCTCAGTGTTTTATCTTATCCCCAGGGCAGCAGCAGGTCAGGAAGAATTTGTTGTTGGTTCTTGTCAGAAGGCCTAGATATCAATCCCTGGCTGGGCAGATTTTGCTAGTTATACAATAAAATAAATAAAATCTCTCTGACAGTAGCTTTTACCCTATCTCAATGGCCCAGGAGAGAGGGGTGGGGGGAAATACCTTTGAATGAAAAAACACCCTCCCTGCCCTCCATATGAGTAGACAGATCAGACTTTCATTTTTGGGGGGTGCCACTGTGTCCTACAAACTGTTCCAGGCAGTTGAGGTGCTGTCACATCTTATGCTCACTACATCTGGAGGAGGAGGCTGTTACTGGACAGTAATGGTCCATTTTCAAGATGAAGAAACTGAGGTAGGCCTTACAACACCAAGGTCATGAGTTTGGATCCCCTTACTGGGTACCGGCCAGCTGCTAGCTAGCTAGCTAAATACATACATACATACATACATACATACACTAACTAACTAACTAACTAACAGAGGCAAATTGACTTCTCTAAGATCCACATCTGGGAAATAAAGGAGCTAGGACTTAAGCTCAAGTCTGTGTAATTTCAAAGATCTGACTACGCTCATTTGGCTTACAGGCAGGGTATCAGGGCAAAAAAGACACACTTCATTAATTCATTCAACACTCACTCACCAACCATTGGCTGAATATTAACTTGTCCTTTGATATATGCTTCACAAGTCTGGGTACAGAGCTGGTGTTTATAAAACGACAGGTTGTCAGGGCAGAAGGATCCTCTAGAAATCTGGTCTATCATTTCTGTTTTACAGATGAGTAGTTTGAGGCTCAGCAAGGGGAAGGGGCTTCTTCTGGGTCATACAAACAGCATCAGAACTAGGAGATCTAGGGGCCGGCCCGTGGCTCACTCGGGAGAGTGCGGTGCTAATAACACCAAGGCCCCGGGTTCGGATCCCATATACGGATGGCCGGTTCGCTCACTGGCTGAGTGTGGTGCTGACCACACCAAGTCAAGGGTTAAGATCCCCTTACCGGTCATCTTTTTAAAAAAAAAAAAAAAAAAAAAAAAAAAGAACTAGGAGATCTATTGATGTCTTGTATTCTCCACCACTCTTAGCCTCTGTATGGATATTTTCCTACAGCCACCTAAGAGATGGTCATCTATCTCCTGTTTGTGTGTACTTAGTGACACAGAGCTCACTAACTCCTGAAACCGCCTCTTCCCGTTATTGTCAATAGTGACTGTTAGGAAGTTCCTCTTTATGTTGAACTAAATGCCATTCGGTTCAGTTATTCTTACAATGTAATATAGTATGTATGTATGTATGTATGTATGTATTGATTGATTGATTGGCAGCTGGCCGATATGGGGATCCAAATACTTGACCTTGGTGTTATAATACCATGCTCTATCCAAATGAGCTAACCGGCAGCCCCAAATATATTTAATTGAACACCTGCCACGTTCTGGGTGCTGGGAAATTCTATGGTGAACAGGGAACAGTTTCTGGCCTGTGGAACTCAGAACAGATTGTAATCATTAGGCATACTCAAGGCTATGATTGAGGAGATTACTGGAGACCACCTTGGGCGCCCCTGGACTGGTTGTAGGGGAGAAAAGATCACTTCCAGGGGCAAGGAAAGTAGGCAAGTGAAGAGAGGGCAGATGGGAGTTTCTGGAAGAAAAAAATAGCATATGGAAAGGCCTGGAGGTTTATAAAGGACGGCGTTTGGGGCAGCATTTAAGTACAAATGGACCCTGACTTACAATAGTTTGACTTACGATCTTTTGACTTTATAATGGTGGGAAAGTCATATTCATTTAGTAGAAACTGTTCTTTGAATTTTGAGTTTTGGTCTTTTCCTGGGCTAGTGATATATGGTATGATATTCTTTTGTGATTCTGGGCAGCGGCAGCCAGCTGTGGCTGCAAGTCAGCCATGTGATCCACAAGGATAAATAACTGATACTATACTTTATGGTGCACTGTGTTCAATGAACTATGTGAGATATTAACACTTTATTATAGAATATGCTCTGTGTTAGATGATTTTGCCCAACTGTAGGCTAATGTAAGTGTTCACAGCATGTTTAAGGTAGGTTAGGCTAAGCTATGGTGTTCAGTACGTTGGGTATATTAAGTGCATTTTCAACTTATGGTTTTTTTTTTTTTTTTAAAGATGACTGGTAAGGGGATCATAACCCTTGACTTGGTGTTGTCAGCACCACGCTCATCCAGTGAGCCAACCAGCCATCCCTATATGCGATCCGAACCCATGGCCTTGGTGTTATCAGCACCACACTCTCCCGAGTGAGCCACGGGGTGGCCCCAACTTATGGATATTCTAAACTTATAATGAGTATATCAGGATGTAACCCCATCATAAGTTGAGGAGCATCTTTATTTAAGTCTGACCAGAGCGGAGCAACATACAAGGTGCGAAGTGGTGGGGGAGTGAGATTACAGGGGCTGGTGGGACCTTGTTTGGCCACCCTAGAAGTTTGGATCCTATCTAGTTCCCTGAATAAACAAAAGGACAAATTAATAAACAAGTGATTGCTGAGGGTTCCACACACTCTGTTCCAAAGGGACCAAATGGTTCCAGTGTTTGTATCCAAATTAGAATCCCCTAGGTATCACTCCTTGGCCCTCTGCCTGGCCTCATTTAGCCTGGCCTGGCTCTGTTGAGCTTTCCTTGGAATGTCTATATATAGGGGAAGGGGGCAGCCCAGCTGCCACTGTCCATCTACCTTCCTTGGTGTCCAGCCCCACTTTCCTGGCCCCAGATCTTGTTCTCGGTTGTCTCAGTGCTCATTCTGTTGACTTAGCCACTGTCCATGAGCCTTGCCTACTCCCCAACACCCATCCTGGACCCTGTGGATTCTCAGGGTGGGCTCCCTTCAGACTTGATCTGCCTACCCCTTTACTCTCCATATGACCAGCTGAGTTCCTCCACATTTTTTCACTGAGCCCTAGGAAGGGGCCAACTGCCTCTTTACTACTTAAAGAACCTTCTCTTGCCGCACCCCTTCCCCTGCAAAAGTGAATTCCAAACACCGTTTCTGTGGAGAAGGTAAATTTGAGAGAAGAATCTTTACTTTCAATGGTTATTTCTCCTGCAAATGCATATGGCTTCTCCTTGACTCCTCCCATACTTTTTCTGGCCGGGTTCCCTTAGGACTGACTGTCACAGCTTCTCCCCAGTCAGGATTAGTAAGAAGAATCGCCAACAATACCATAGATGTTTATGATTATAAAGCTCTCTAGTCAAATGGGGATAATAATAGTTGCTACCTCATACGATGAGTACTAGATGAGATCATGTGGTTAAAATGCTTAGCACAGTGTGTGGCACTTTGTAGAGAGTCAATCAACTATGGCCTAGCTATCACTTTCCCTCCTTCTGTTCCCTGCCCTTTACCATGGTTCAAAGACAGGACATTCCACTTGCCAAGCACTAACCCTTTGTATCTGGCACAAGCCAGGTCACTAGGTGACTTAAACCTGGGCTCCCGTTTACCATGGTGTCTCTGTGAGGGAGGTATGACTATGCGCACCTTACAGAGGAGGAAACTAGGTTCAGAGTGGCACTGCCACCTGCCCAAGGTCACACAGTCTGCAGAAGCAGGACTTGGATCTTAGGTTTTGGGCTTCAAGGCTTGTGTTATTCTTGTTCCACCACGCTGCTTCACTTTTTACTATTTGGATTGTCCTTACCCATCCTGGAACAAGTGCACCTCCTGAGGGGGGCTCTCTAAGGCAGTGGAGCAGGGCAGGCCCTCCTCACAAGTATCTAGGACGCCAAGGCCTGCCATCTGCTCAGAGGCTTAAATTTCTCTGCAAGGGCCCTTGGCTAAATTAGGTAATGGGTTAGGACTCTGGGAGGGGTGGGACTCACTGACCCCAGGATCTGATTGGGCAGAGTATCCAGTCCTGGGGAGCAGGAAGGTGGGAGGAGAGGATGCCCCTACAAATCCTGGGGACTGGAGTGGGCCAGGGCATCTTTAGGTGGTGGAGTGCAGAAGAGGTGACCTGCAGTGGAGGAGTCCCAGTGATCAGCAACCATGGTAAGGACAAGAAGGAAGGAACTTTACTCCTTTCTCACTGGAGCATCTCTGGGCCTCTTTCAGGCCAGATCTGGGTGCTCTGTGGGGCAGTAATTTGGGCATTTGAAGGTGGAACATAAGGTGTTCCATGTAGCCCAGGTGTCTTGGAGGAACCCTGGGAAGAAGACCTTTGACTTCTCTTGGAAGCGGAGGGCTGGGATATTCCAGGAATTGATCCTCAAGGCTTCCTGATTTCCTGCCCACTGAGACTTCCAGCAATGTCATTACAGAGCTGTGAGAGGGTCTTAGCTTGTCTCCTTCATTGTAGAGATAGGGACCCTGACGGCCAGAGTGGCCCAGCAAGCCAGTGGCAGGGGTGCAGTAGAAGCCTGCCTGGCCAAATCCTTCTATTGTCTGTGAGAGAAGGGCTCCTTCAGAAGATGGGAGGCCTGCAGGGCCTGCAGCCAGCTCAGGTGCTCTTGGAGCCCCAAGGGTGATGGGAAGGGGCAGAAGATGACAGACCAGAGTTAGAGAGACCCCAGCCTCCCAGAGAAGGGTTCTGATTTGGGGCTGTCATCTTACTCTGAGATCCCCCTCTCCACTTCACTTCAAGGAGTAACTAGACCCCAGAGGCCAGCTGCTGTTGCCCACACCCTACTAAAAATAGTCTGCCCTCCTGGCATGGGGAAAGAGGAAGGGAGGAGGGAAGGGGAGAAGGACGGCCAGCAGCCAGCAGCTGAACTCCTTGGATGCCTCACCCCTTCCTCACCGCCAGCCTCAGTCCAAAGCCCCTGACCTAGATGGCCTGGCTTGGATGTCATCTAGAAGCCCCCACAGAAATTTTATTTTCAGGCTAAGGCCCCAATCACATTCTGCCCATCATGAGAGTGATTTACTCCAATGACTGAATGATAAGGAAACTTACAATCTCTGTCTCTGCAAATTCTCTGGGGGACAGGGGAGATGGTGTCTGTCTCTTCTTTGTGGTCCTGGTGTCTGGCCTGACACTTAGCAGGTGCTCAATAACTTTGTGTTGCAATTATTATTTAACAGAGAACAAACATGTATTGAGCAACTATTAGAATGGTGCTGGCACTTTACAAAGCCCTTTTTCACCCCTGATTTTATCTCCTCCCTGAAAAGCCTTGAAGAGAGTGAAGGCATGCTAAACTAACTTGCCCAAGGTCACTGGGGGGTTCCTGACTCAACATCCCATTGGAAGTGAGAGGGCCTTGGGCATAATCTGTATCTCCTCTCTTGCTCTCAAAACTGGGGTCGGATGCTGTGGGGGCACACAGAAGGTGTGGTAAGTTTGGAGTTTTTCTTCCAGAGGACCAAAGGGCACTTATAGAAGTGGGGGTTGAGAAGAAACGGGTTAAGGTGACAATATGCTCTAGGAATGCCCCTGCTGCTCTCTGACTTTTGTGTCTTCTTTAGACGGACCAGCAGGCTGAGGCCCGGTCCTACCTCAGCGAGGAGATGATTGCTGGTAAGTGAGGGTGGGCAGGCTCGGTGCTGGGTGGAAGTATGCTGGGGAATGTTTTGGTGTCTGGGCAGGGTGGGAGGGTAGGCGTGGGGCTGACAGTCCAGTGGCCCTCACCTTAGCCCTCCACCTGCTTTCCCCACACAGAGTTCAAGGCGGCCTTTGACATGTTTGATGCTGATGGTGGTGGGGACATCAGCGTCAAGGAGCTGGGCACCGTGATGAGGATGCTGGGCCAGACACCCACCAAAGAAGAGCTAGACGCCATCATCGAGGAGGTGGATGAAGATGGTGAGCCAGTGGCCCTCAAAGGCAGGGGACAATGGGGAGAGGCGGGCATCCAGGGTTCGGGGTCAGTCCACCACTTGCTTCTCTCAGGCAGCGGCACTATTGACTTCGAGGAGTTCTTGGTCATGATGGTGCGCCAGATGAAAGAGGACGCGAAGGGGAAGACTGAGGAGGAGCTGGCCGAGTGTTTCCGCATCTTCGACAGGTGCTTTGGGGGCCTGGGAACCGTGGAAGGGGCTGAGCAATCCGAGTCTTGCCAGCAGGGCACGAAAATTCCTGGGCTGGGGATGTATGAGGGGGGCGTTGAGCGTGCCCAGGGCACCTCGCCCTGGGCCCTGAGCCCTGCACTGTTCCTCGGACCCCAAGGAACGCAGACGGCTACATCGATGCGGAGGAGCTGGCTGAGATTTTCAGGTCCTCTGGCGAGCATGTGACGGACGAGGAGATCGAATCCCTGATGAAAGATGGGGACAAGAACAACGACGGCCGCATTGACTTCGACGGTGAGGGCCCCTGGAGCTTGGGAAGAGGGGGACGGAGCCCCGCAGTAGCGTGGGGCGAGTGGCACTGATGCAGCTGGCGCCCACGTGGGTGTCCTTGGCCTTGTGGGTGGGGCTGGGCATAGTCTGACCGAGTTCCCCTCCACCCCTCCCCAGAAGGTAGGGAGCTCTGGGCGGCTTTGTGCAATTTATCAGTTAATGACAAGACATCCCCTCATCGTGGCCAGAACCCTGTCCAGGCCTCCACGTCCCGAGTGGGACCTCTGACCCTCTGTCCCTCGCCTTCCCCGCAGAGTTCCTGAAGATGATGGAGGGTGTGCAGTAAGGAGTGGGCAGTCACCTCCCCCGCTGCGTCCCTCGGGCGTGGACAGCTCCACCCGCGTCTGGTCCCTTCTCCGCCCCACGAGGGAGGCGCGGCACCTTCTGAGTCTGTGTCTGGAAGGAATAAAAGCAAATATTGGAAAAGCTCGTGGCCTGAGTGAGCGGAGGACAGGGGCAGAGGGTCTCAGGGGCAGTCTGGCTGAGTCGCCGTCCAGGGCGCCACCCGGAGGGGCTTCGGTGGTCGGGTGAGAGGCTGCTCCGGCGGCGGGAGGCAGAAGGGGCCGCAGGAGGCCGAGGCGGCGGCCGCCCGGTGCCCGGCGGAGCTCGGCGCGCTCTGCAGGTTCGCGGCCGGCTACCGGCGGCTGACGCTGGGCGTGGGCAGCGCGGCGGGCGCGCGGCGGTGCGCCTGGAGCTGGAGGAGGGAGGCCGCCGGGGGTTCGAGCCGAGTCAGGGTGAGCCGGCGGCCAGCGGAGGGGTGGCTAGACGGCGGGCAGAGTGAGGGCGCGGCAGGGGGCTGGAACCCGGGGCAGAGGGGTGGAGCCCCCTCACTTACCCGTCATCATTCTTTTCTGGAACCCACCGGGCTGGGGACAGGGGAGTGCCATCCCAGGTGGCACTATTTCTGCTTGACCTTCTACTTGACCTTCTATTTCGTCTGGTCCGAGCGCTTCCTAGGCGCTCAGTACTGGCGATGTAGGCAAGGGTGGAGGCACACAGCCGTGAAGAAAGTCCTTACCTCGACCCTGTCTCCGCCTGGTCTCCCTGCCTTCCTCTCCCTCCTCCAGTGCGCTCAACAGAGGGCCAACAGCATGATCTAGCGAAAACGAAATCTGACCTGGCCACTCCCAGTTGAAAGTCCTTCAAGGCTCCCCATTGCTTCTAGAATCAAATCTGCATTCCGTCCACTCATTCCCTTCCCATAGCTCTCATGCCGTCCAGCCACACTGGGCAATTGATCGTTCCTGATATGGACGTGGGGTGTAATTTTCAAGCCCGTGGGTCTTTGCACATGCAGTTCTCCCTGCCTGAAATGCCTGTTCCCCTTCTTATAACCCTGGCAAATTCTTCAACCCACAAGACCCAGCTCAGATACCATCTCCTCCCTTGATCCCTGACCCCATTAGCTGTGGATCTAGCTCTCATAACTCTTTGTAGGCAACTGAATTATAATGGGTGTCAAGTCGTAGCTAATTAAGTGTAATGGTAGTTTAGCTTTAGAATCAGGCTGCCTAAGTTTGAATCCTCACTGCCTGTGACAAATTAGACTACTCTGTGCCTCAGTTTCCTCATCTGTAAATTGGGGATATCAATAGTACTTACCTCAAGGGATTGTGAGAGTGAGTTAGTGTGTACAAAGTGCCTAGAACTGTGCCTGGCAAATAGTAAGCATTTAAAAAATGCTAGCAATTATTATTTTTTGTTCTGGTGACTGGCCAGTACAGGGATTGAACCCTGGATCTTGGTGTTATCAGCACCACACACTAACCGACTGAGCTAACTGGCCAGCCTGCTAGCAACTATTAATATCATTATCATCATTCTTGAAACTAAACTCTGTTATCGTATTCATTGCTACCGCTCTTCTTCTCCATCTCCATCCTGTTCTCTTTGCCCCTTTTCATCCCATTCACAAGTTTCCCAGTTTTTATTTCCAGGCAGGATCAGTGTTGGGGTTTAGTAGTCATCACTTTGAGTGTCTACTGTCTGCTGTGTCCTGCTGTGCATTGTCTCATTCATCCACATGACACCTCTAGAGGCAGATGCTGTTATTATCCCCATTTTACAGTTGGGGAAACTAAGGCCTAGGGAGATGAAGTAGACAGGCACACAGATAATCCCTAGACAATATGTGATGGGAACAGGAGCAAGGCTCTTAACTGCGGTACCATCTACCTGTTGAGAGTTCTACCTGGATGTCCCCAGCACTTCAAACTGAGTCCCCCTCCCCATTGTTTTCCAGTGTTCCCCACCTCTGGGCTGGGATGGTATCCAAGTCAGCAATTCTGGTGCTCATTCTCCACCTCTAATTACTCACTATGCCCTGCTATTTTTTTCTCCTTACTTCATCCTTCCTCTCCAGGCCTACTCAGCATCATAACTCAGGCCACCATCGCTTGCCTGGCTGTCCTCCCTGCCATTTACTCCCCAGATGGCAGCCATTGGGATCTTTCTAAAAACGAATCTGATTATGGCACTGCCCTGCTCAAGGCTTCGTTAGCTTCCCATTCTCCTCAACATAAAGCCCAAACATTTTAACATGGCCTTACAAACCCATCGTGACCTGACATTTGTGCTACTTTACCAGCCTGTATTCCTCCACTTCTCCCCATGCCCCTGATGGTCTTGCTGTCTAAGTAATGTGCTTTCTTACTGTAGGGAAAGAGAAGGAAAATGGTCAGGGTCCCTCAGATGTTCAGAATCTTGCTGAGCCTTTGATGTAAATATGCAAGTGCACCCAGGTGTTCCTTGGTTGTTGTCTAATGTAATTGCGCATGTGCACCCAGGTGTTCTGGGTTATGGGGTTAAGTATAAAGGATGAGTGGCTCAGATCCATGGTGCCCTCTGTCCTCGGGGATGCTCCCGGGAGGCTGCTACTGCTGCTGCAGGCTGTTGCTGCCAGTGAGTGCTTGCGGGATGCCCTGAGAGGCTGCCGCTACTGCTGAGAACTGAGCTTGTGTCATCTGCCAGTGACTCCCGGGATCTTTCCCAACTATCTAGCATGGACCTGAGTGTGAGGAGTCTATGTCCCAGGCTGGAGTGTAAGGGGTCTTGACCCAGTTTGTACAATGGGTTTGAAGGGTCTATGGGCCCTAGCCCTAACAATACAAATGGAAAACTTAGTGTAACTAGAACAATGAAACATCTTGGCTTATAGTTACTAATTGCCTAGCCATGCAATTGGTGTAGTCACATTGCCCTAACCCAACACTTAAATCTCCCTTGTGGCTCAATCCCCTTCTCCAGAAAGCCCTCCATGACCCTCCTGTTCTTGGTTAGGTACCCCACCTCTGAGCTTTCATAGAAACATGTGAGTCCAGCATCCATTGAGTGCTTATTGTGTTTAAGGCACTGTTCTAAGGTCCTTCACCTATCCTACGAGGTAAGTATTAATATTTCTGTTTCAGGATTCTAACACAGTCCTGCCTACCTGATCTGAGCTCTTAATCTCAGTTCTGCAGGGCACTTATTCCACCTTGATGATAGGCCTCTCTACCCCCTAAGCTCCAACCTCTTCGAGGGCAGGACTGTGTGCTAAACTGCTTTATCCCCAGCCCCAAGCAGAGGGCCTTTACCTTACAGGCATTCAATAATTGTGTGTGTGAATGGGAATAATAATAATACCTTCTAATATTTCCTGTACTATGCTTTTTTTGTTTGTTTCAAGTGTCAGAAACCTAAATCAAACTGACTTAAACCAAAAAGGGATTTGTTGCTTCACTGAGCTGGGATGCTAAAGCATGAACCTGGAGGCCAGTCTCAATGTCATTTCTCTCCAACTCCCAGTTATTTTCTGTGCTTGGCTTTCTTCTGTCTGCAGGTGTCTCCACCAACAGCCTAGATTGACTCCTTCCTCCTTTAGCAACCCCATTAGTAAAATAGTTTTACTCTCCCAGTGATTAATTCCAGAGAACACACTGATTGGCTCTAATAGAGTTGGGTCCCTGTGACTGACATAAGGTAGGCCATGTGACCATCTACGGGATCAAACAACACATTAAGGACCACATGGAGAGGCTTCTCCAAGGTGGACAAAAATACCTCCCCTGTTAGCATTTATTAAGAATTGATTTTTTTTTTTTTTTTTAAAAGATGACTGGTAAGGGGATCTTAACCCTTGACTTGGTGTTATCAGCACCATGCTCTAACCAACTGAGCTCACCGGCCAGCTAAGAGCACAATTTTAGACCTGAGGACACCCAAGCTCAAATCTTAGCCCTCACAACTCCAATTCTTTTCACATGTGGCTGCTCGGTGGGGGTACAGGGCATAGAGGGGCCTGGGCTAGCAGGAATAAGGAAGGGATGGGGGAAGAACAATCCTGGTAGGGCCCCCTGCAGTCTCCTTCCCATCTCCCCAGGCCTGTACAACCAGCTGCTGGCAGAGCTAATGGGGTGGGGTGCGGAGGCTGAGATCTGGGCCATGTTGGAGCGTACCTGGGTGCTGTTTGTCTACCTTGGAGATCTTCCTGCAGGACCTGGGCTGGGTCCATTGCCTCAGCCTGCTCTTCCTCCTGCCTGCTCCTGTGGAGATCCAGCTGGTCAGCATGGGCATTTCCTCCAAGGGGCTCAAAGGCTGGAGCCTGAGGCAGGCCAGCAGAAAGGGGGCCCAAGGGGCTGGGGGCCTGGGCCAGTGGGTGCAGAGGCTGGAGGAGCAGCTGGTGGAGATGGAGCAGGAGGTAAATGTGGCCCTTTGGAGCGTGGAGCATGGAGGACCTGGGGCCAGGGGCAAGTCCAGAGCCCAGTAGTGAGAGTTGACAGGAAAGATGCTCTTTCTGGCTATCTCCCCATACGCTGGGCCTGCTGTAGGGTGACCTGAACTTTCTCTTTTTCAGATCCAGAACATCTGTCAAAGTGGGTGGCTGGTTCCTTGTTTTTTTGACAGCTGTAGAGGTTTCAGCCTAAGGTCTGGTTCAGCCTCATTTGCAACACAGCTAGGGCAGTTCCAGTAGTCACTAACATTCCTGCTGCCTGCCACAACTTGATAGAAATAGGCATTATTGTGACACTCATTTTATAGATGAAAAAACATATGTAGTGTCATAAAGTAACCAAGGTCACAAGGAACAAATCCTAGTCACCCCCACTGCTTGGCTCTACTGTCCTATAGAGAGGAACAGGGAAAGAACCCAGATCTTAAGCCCGCCCTCCACCTACCCTGAGCACCGCCAACCCTAGGGTAACTGCAAGGCAGCAACTTGTACAAAATCAACCAAAATGTATTTATTTAATATACATCACAAGGGCTCAACCAGATACTTAATTTAAAAAACAGAAATAAAACAAAAATAACACGACAGCTCAAGATACAGAGTCCTGTACAAAAATCAAGGAAAGAACAGACCATCTAAGGAAAAAATAAAAAGACGACACAAAGAGAGGCTGGACAGCCCAGGTCAGGGCTCTTGGCTGGAGACCTGCTTTGAGTAGGTTTCTTGCAGGTACTTCTTAAAAGCTGGAAGAGAACAGGGAGGTCTCAGTGAGTGATGGAGACAGGAGGAGTCAAAGTGGGCACGAGGGCAGCTTGACCAGGGATGCGAAGGTGGGAGGAGGTTGGGGAAGGGCTGGTTTCCCAGCATGGTAGGCTATCCTGTGCTGCCTACCCAGTCAGGTCTGCTGGGTGAGCGTGCTTCCAGTGAGTGGGGAGGGCACAGGCAATGCATCCTACTAAAAACCCCTCAACCTGCATTAATAGGGAAGGTGTTAATTTCCCATTTGTTATAGCAAAGAGGAGCACCAGGACAGACGCAGAAGTCGGTTAACTTGCCTCCTGCCTAAGTCCCAAGTCATTGGCATCCTTTTGTTTGAGGGAGCCTTTGAAGGATGGGCAGGGATCACCCCATGCAGGAGAAGGATGAAGGACTTACCTGTGGGGTTTTTCCAGAGCTCAGCAGCATGCGTGTTCAAAGGGCTATCAATGTTGGGTTCTGTGGGTGGAGAGAAAGAGAACAGTCAAGAGGATAGAAGAGCCTGACCCAGGGGAATCCTGACAGGTACCCAGGCTGCGTGGTAGGGGTTGCTCTTGGAATTTACCTCCTAACAGGCTCTGGATGGAGAGCAGGATGGTCCTGACATCATACAGGGCAGACCACTTGTCCTTCAGGATGTCCAGGCAGATGTTACCCTGGGTGTCCACATTGGGGTGGTAGCAGGGTGTGAGGAACTTCACCGTGGGTGCATTGTAAGGGTAGCCACTGGGGAACTCAAGGGAGAGCTTATACCTCAGGTCCTCATATACCTGGCATTTGGAGAAATAGGCAGAGAAGTAGCTTCCCCACCCCAAGCCTCATATCCCAGCCCAAGACCCACATAAGGGGCTTGCTAGTTAAAGTTTTTGCCTGGGACTGGACAGTAAACAAAATGTTACACTGGTTCCGGTGCTTTCCTCTTATCTAGGGTGCAGATCAGCAATCCTTTGGATAAAGGTTGTAAATTGGTATCCTGAAGGCCACCACAGCTGTGCTTTAGTACAATTAGAATATTAACCACTAACATGGAAAAATTAAATTTGATGCAGCTATTTTCTGACTTATCTTAAACCACATTTGCAGCGATGGGAAGCTGCCTTCTTGAGACTTGTGCCCTCCTGTTGGCCAAAGTCCTCACTCCATTCATTCCTTGTTGTCTGGCCCTCTATAAGGCATCCAACCAAGATAGACAAGCCCTGCTTTAAACTTACCCTCTATGTACAGAGGGACAGAACAAGGCCACAAGGCTCATTGTGCATGAAGTCATGGGGGGAGTGTCTTGCCCAGCTAAAGGCTTGAAGGAGACTTGGCAATTAGATCTCATATCCCACCTTACCCCAGACTCTGCAAAGTCACACTCACCCACCCCAACCCTGCACTTACTGTGCCAGCAGCTCCATGGATGGTCCCTACCCATTTGAAAAGGTTGTCTGATTCAGGGAAGGCAGAAATGCCTTTGTCGCCAGACATCTGGGGAGGAAACACAACACTTGCTGGATTGCAGAGTACACTTTTGGGCATAGCAAAGGGGGAGAGTGGATGAGCCATTCCCGTTTAGTCTCATCACACTCTGATCTGAAATAAAACAACCACATGGGTTTAGATCCCAGTATCATCAGTTAACCACAAGAAATAGACCAACCAGACCAAATTGGTAGGCTTTTCTGAGGAAGTGATTAAACTCTTGGGGCTGAATATGCCCGTCTGGGAGGAGTACATACTGGGCTTAACAGAGGTTCATTGCCAGGCTAAAGAGGGAGAGGTTGGTTGTACAGGGAAGCAGAAGGCAGTTCTGTACTCACAATCTTGTTGGTTGCCAGGAATTCTTTTCTTTTCAGGGTGGTATGGCCAGAGACTAACTGTATCTTTTTGTTGTTGTTGTTATTGCTGACCAGTACAGGGCTGGACTTTGGTGTTTTCAGCACCATTCTTTAACCAGCTGAGCTAACCGGCCAGCTTGGTTGCTGGGAATTCAATCCAACATTTTTTTTTTTTTTTTAAAGATGACCGGTAAGGGGATCTCAACCCTTGACTTGGTGTTGTCAGCACCACGCTCGCTCAAGTGAGCTAACTGGCCATCCCTATATAGGAATCCGAACCCATGGCCTTGGTGTTATCAGCACCACACTCTCCCAAGTGAGCAACGGCTGGCCCTCCAACATGCTAAAGTGCTGGTTATGTACAAAGCCCAGAGGCTATTCACAGACTAGGGAGATATACAATACTGCTGTAGAAGGATTTGAATTGTATATTCAGGGTTAATGTAGAAAAGGACATCTAGGAAGGGAGCATTCCAAGGTTATGACAGGACTAGAAATACGAAGAAGGGTGGGGAGTTGGATGTGGGTAAAGCTTGGGGCCTGAAAGTAGGGACAGGCAGGACAAGGAAGTCCTTGTATGACTTTGGGGAACTGTGTTTTAGAGATAACTTCATTGTGGCAGGGGATGGAATTGGGAGAGACTGCTGGAAGAAAAGGGGTAGGTGGGGTGTATGAACTTCTCAGAAGAGAGTAAATTATACTCATTTTTTTTTTTTTTTTTACCTCCATGTCTAGCAAAGAGCCTGATGCAGGAAAGGAGGATATTGATAATTGGGTTGGAGGTGGGAGGGTGAACCTATTGGCTGGGGATCTGGGCACTTAGTCACTTACCATGAGGGTCATCAGCTCCTGCTGTAGCCTGCAAAAGGAACATTCGGGGTCATCTGGACATCTGGATGGACCAGGCTCCAAGTGGTGGTGCATCTCCTCCCACCCCAATTTCTTCGGAGGAGCTGTGATGGAGAGTTTCCTAATCCCCAAGGTCAGACTCAGCTCTGGGTACACTCACCATGTCCACAGAAGAGTCCTCACCCTCCCTAATTCCAGGCTCCCGCAGGATGTTTCTGGAGAGTTTTTAATCCCCACTGCTTTGGCGTCTTCCCCCACGCCCGATCCCAATTTCTCCCCTTTCCCGTCCCCACTAAGTCACAGAAGGTCCCTGAGCATCTTCATCTTGGCTCACCCGCGGAAGAATCTGGCAGCGTCCTTACCCCCCCGTCTTCCTTCGGGAAGGTCTCAAAGAGCAGCCTGAGCTACTGGCGTGTCCCCCCTTCTCCGACGTCGCACCCGCTCCTGAAGGTAGGTGGGAGTCCCGGAAGTCTCCGCCCTCGGCCCCGATGCCCAGGGTATGCCAGCCCCGAGCTCCTGGCGTGGCCTCCCACCTCCGCACATCTATCCGCTCCAGGAGGAGGTGGGGCCCCAGAAGTCTTCGCTGTGTCCCAATGCCCGGGGCATGCCAGACCCGGCGAGTGTTACCTCCGTACCACTCACCTCTTGCCCACAGGGCCCCGGGCAGCGCCTCCGCTGGGCTCTGCTCCTTTACGGGCGGCGGCGACGCTGGCGGCGGCTGGGTCGCGGTTTTGAGAGGCCATCCGGGAGGCGCTGGCAGGAAGATAAGAGCTTGGAAAACACGACTGCAACTGCAGGGCCGCAGGCCCGCCCGCCCGCGTTTGAATTGTAACCCTCAGGCAGCGTCGGCCAATCAGCGGTTCGCTTGGGTTTGATCCAGCCAATGGGACGCACCGAAGGGCTCTGTCATCGCACAGCTTCTAGGCCTACCCACTAGCGTACCACTATTGGGCGGCGAGATCCTGCTTCTGATGGCTGATTGGCAGGAGAGGCTGCCGTTAACTAAGGAATCTGTTGCGGACTGGTGGCCTTTGGAAAACGCCGACCATTAAAGGGCCAAGAAAACGTCCACGTGGGATGAACCTCTAAAGGTCAAATGTCTTGCCATCTTCGGGAATGCCCGGCACGCCCAGCCTTGACCCTTTCTCTCAGGGGGAGGGAGTGGCTCCAATCCTGCGGAACCGGTACCCTTCCCCCAAACCGGAAGCCTCTGTTCCTACCCTTATTATAACGGCCCGGGCACCTTGTTGGAATCCAAAGGATCTGAAAATCCTAGCGAGGGGAACAACTAGAGGCTGATTGCTAGAGCAGCAGACTCCCCATTAGAAAACAGGTTCACATCCTGCCTTTCCAACTGGCTTGCTGTGTGACTTTGGGCAGGTCAGTTAGTATGTTGTTTGTTTTGTTTTTTGGTGGCTGGCTGGTCAATTAGTATCTTAACTTGTAAAGTGGGAGTAATAAAAGCCAACTCTGCATTTTTCATAAGGACTGTCTTCAACCCCCCATGGGACTAGCCATCCCATTCTGCCACCTTCAGTTACATTAGTTGGGTGAAGAAACAAGAAATAGAGGGATAGGCAAGGTATATGGTGTTCCCAGATTGATTTCATAAAGCCTGGGTCTATACTGTAATGGGGAAGGAGTAGCTGGCCTTTTTTCCCTACACCCACTTTATAGAGCCCTCGATGTTCTATCATCCCCCACAAGGCAGACTCCACAGCAGGCTCACCATCTGTGTTTATTATAAACTGTTTAATTACTTCTTATCCCAATAACTTTACAAATATAGAACTACATGCCAGTCTGGGGGGTGCTCTGCAGTGAGTCACTACAAACTAGCCCAGGCACAGCTTAATGCCACTGAGATCCAATGAGGAGCAGTCCCAGCAGTGGTCTCAGCCACATGGGGAAGAGGGCCTTAGAGGCAGGCTACCAAGTGTAGCCAAGGGACCTGGCCTCAAGTCTGTGGAGGTGCTTCAACAGCACGATGCTCATTCTCTGTCCGTAGTGTCTCCATGTATTTTCGCATCTTCTCAACCATCCAGGAGGGTAGAACAAAAGATTTCAGCTCCTCTAACTTCAGGTCCAGGCATCCTCTGGAATAGACATTGAGGAGGCAAACTGAAGAAGCAAGGGAGGATTTAGGTCCAGCCTCATCCCAGGGGCTACTTTGAGGCAGGGGGGAGGGTAAGGGGCAGGAGACCCACTGGTTTTACCTGTAGTCATCACTGGCAGCAAGGTCCCGGATGTCTTCCTCAATGAGGAGGTAGGCCTGGGGCAGGAGCAAGGGAGAGGGGTCATTGCCTCTAATTCATTTCACTGCAACTCAATAACACATTACATCTGCTTAATGTAAGGCCTGCTAGTAGGTGAAAGACAGGAGGGTGTAGTTGACAATTTAGTTGAAGAGAGTAAGTAGGAAGACTGGAGAATGGTTCCTTGAGACAATCTTTTACTCAAATAGAAACTTTATAGGTGGGAGAAAAGGTACTGGTGACTAACTTATCTACAGCCTTTTAAAAAAGGACCCAAGGTGGCTTATGACAAAATGTCAAAAGAACCAGCAAAATATACATGGAAACAGGAAATCAGGAGGAAGAAGCCATACGTTAAGTGTAGTATGCTAAAATAACTTGGTTTTGAGCTTTGCGGCAAAAGAGAAAATATGATAAACTGTACAGATGTCTAGTAACTGGGCTGTATTGTCCTGAGGCACTGCTTAGGCACAATGCCATGATCTGCAGTGGGCGAGAGATCTTGTGAGCTTACCATATAGGGGATGTTGTTCTTCACATTAGAAAGTCTTCTGTGGGAGACTTTCTAGTCTTAGGGTCAGGAATAATTGTGTGTCCCTTGAGTAATTTGACTGTTTTCATCTTATGGGTACTGTAAATTGTAACAGATCAGGTATCCTTGAGAGGCCCCTAGAGCTGAATTTGCAAGTACCTATAGAAGTATACAGGTCTCCCAGGTAAGCAAGGAAAAAAATATCCCAGCTTTTTGTTTAAACCATCTTGCTGGTGGCTTCATTTTAGGTCCTGTCTTTCTTTTTTCTCCCCCCATCTATTCTTATTTATGTTATGTTACCTTTTATGTTATAAGCGGTAAGTTCCCTAAAATCTTCTTGAAATAAGTGTGAACATAAATTAGAGTTTTCAGTAAAATAAAATATAAGGTAGCTTTCATTGCCAGAAAGCAGATGGCATACCAGTTTGCAAGGCCATTAGATTCTAACAAGAGCATTACTGGCAATGGGACTACGTGAGTTCTCAGGTGGGGAACATTGCATGTGATGGACAAAGCCCTCCACAATAGTTTTAGAACTCATGCAACAATGATTTTCCTAAGGTTGTTGCTTGATATGACCTGAGAACTCTTTAACTAGAGGTGAGACTGGAAGGGGCTTCCCGGTATGGCAAACGCATTTCACTGCACATGCTAACACTCCTATTGACAAGGGGTGCTACCTGGCCTACTATGTTTAGAAGAGATTATATACTTGTGTCTGGTGGAAGAGTGTTGTAATTGATCTATCAGTGGGCACATGAGGGAAAAGCAGTAGTAAGTATTTCTTGTATTCGACATTCCTATGCACAGCTAATATGATCCAAATATGTGGTCTTGGAGGAACTGGGTGTGAAGGTTGAGGGGGCAGAGGGAAACCTAGGGATAGGGAAGGGAATCCAGGGATTATAGTCTGCTCTTTAGCATGATGGAATGGGCCTTATAAATCTTTTGCTATGGTTTGAATGTCCCCCCTAAACTCACTGAAGCTTGATCCCCATTTTAACAGTGTTGAGAGGGTGGGAAATCAGACTATGGTACTTGAAAGGTGGGGCCTTTGGTAGGTGACTGGATCATAAGGACTGTCCTCATGAATGGATTAATCCACTTATGGATTAATGAGTTAATGGTTTATGGGTTATCAGGGAGCAGACTGAGGGCTTTATAAGGAGAGGAAGAAAGCATGTAGAAATGTACTCTTGCTTAGTCCCCACCATCTGATACCCTGTATCACCACGAGACTCTGTAAAGTCTGCCACCAAGGAGAAGGCCCTCACCAGATACACCCCCTGGGCCATGGACTTCCCAGCATACAAAACTGTAAGAAATAAATTTCATTTCCTCATAAATTACCCAGTTTTAGACATTCTGTTATATGCAGTAGAAAACTAATACATCTCCCATCCCACATTTGTCTTTGGGAGTCTCCCAGATTTGGAGGTAAGTTGTTATCAAGAGCCAGAATCATGGCCCCTGGGTGGGTGGGTCTTTGGCAGTGGCATATGCAAACAGTGCTTACCATCTTCCCCCCTGTTGCCCGCATGTGATGCTGCTCAGCCAGCCAGTGCTTGTCCTGGGGGTCAGCTGCATACTGTGAGAGATGAAGTTACAGGGGGAGACATTAGTCTAGTGTGAAGGGCTTTCCTCATTTGGCCCCAGAACATACTCTTGGCCCTTGAGCAGTTCTTATGAATAAGACCTTGTCCTAGCCTGATAGATGTAGAGGGCTCACTAATCTCTTCAGAATAAGCTGAACCAAGCCCAGGAAGCCAGGACATAGGACCCAATTCCCAGATTTAGTACGCTTCTCTTCTCCACCACCTTCCTTTGTAAAAACACAAAATCCCTGGCAACTGGTGGGACTGGTGACTATTATTTTAGAGCCTCCTCTTTTAACAAATGATCTGAGGTGGCTTTTAACAACTATGATTATTATTTTTTTCCTTCTTTTTTTTTTCAGTGTATATCTTTGCACCTTTTATTTTGCAGTTGAATACATATTATTTTTTTTTTTAAAGATGACCGGTAAGGGGATCTTAACCCTTGACTGGGTGTTGTCAGCACCACGCTCAGCCAGTGAGCAAACCGGCCATCCCTATATAGGATCCGAACCCGTGGCCTTGGTGTTATCAGCACCACACTCTCCCGAGTGAGCCACGGGCTGGCCCGAATACATATTATAACATAGAATTTTTACCAAAATAGGATCAGAAATTCTGTTTTTGCTTGTCACTTCACCAAATGTATTGTGACACTCTTCATATGTCAGTGAATATACTACCATATTTTAAAATAAATGCAAATATCACGACTTAGATGTCTAATAATGTATTCTATCTATTGTCTATGTTGACATATAGTTGTTTCTAATTTTTCTCTATAAAAACAAAACCACAAAGAACATACTTGTACGTACTCTACACATACATATTTGTGCAGATAATTAACTCTTCCTGAGATGAATTGTTACCATATGCCAGTAGAGTTTTGGAATTTTCTCAGTAATAATCTATGTGCTGACATTTTATTGGGCATTTTGGATATACTGGGTGACCACATTTTCTAAAACAAAAATTAGGACACCTCATGTACTGGGGGAGGCAGAATAGCATCTTGGTTAAGAATCTGGTTATGGAGTTACACAAATACGTTTTTTTTTTTTTTTTTTTTTTAAAGATGACCAGTAAGGGGATCTTAATCCTTGACTTAGTGTTGTCAGCACCATACTCAGCCAGTGAACTAACTGGCTGTCCCTATATAGGGATCCGAACTCATGGCCTTGGTGTTATCAGCACCGTACTCTCCCAAGTGAGCCACAGGCCAGCCCTGTTTTTATTTTTATTTTTAAAAGATGACTGGTAAGGGGATCTTAATCCTTGACTTGGTGTTGTCAGCACCACGCTCTCCCAAGTGAGCTAACTGGCCATCTCTACATAGGGATCTGAACCTGTGGCCTTGGTGTTAGCACCACACTCTCCTAAGTGAGCCACGGGCCAGCCCTCATAAATAAAGTTTAAATTCTGGTTTCTGCCACTTTTTAGAGGTGTAAAACCTAGGCACTAATTTCTTTGAGACTGTTTCCTCATTTGTAAAATGCAGAATATTAATACTTATCTTTTTTTTGGTGGTTGGCCAGTATGGGGATCTGAACCTTGACCTTAGTTTATAACACTGTGCTCTAACCAACTGAGCTAACCAGCCAGCCCTAGTACTTATCTTATAGGGTTGTTGTTAAGAATAAATGATAGTGGGCCGGCCCGTGGCTCACTCGGTAGAGTGTGGTGCTGAGAACACCAAGGCCCTGGGTTCGGATCCCATATACGGATGGCCGGTTCGCTCACTGGCTGAGCATGGTGCTCACAACACCAAGTCAAGGGTTAAGATCCCCTTACCAGTCATCTTTTAAAAATTAAAAAAAAAAAAAAAAAAAAAGAATAAATGATAGTGCATAAAAAGTACTAAATATAGTATCTGACAGATAATAAGTACTTAACAAAGGTAGGTTTTATAAAATAGGCAGAATATTTGAATAAAGACCAAACTGGGAAATCTGGGCTGTAAGGTCACTATCCGTTGACTTTAAGTAATTATTTCTCACTTCCCAAGTAATGTTAGTATTAGTCAGTGTATGCTCTCTGACCCAGCAATCCCATTTCCAGTAATTTACCCTTTACAATCACCCACGCGTGTACATAAGGATAATTGGTGTAGCACTGTTCATAATTGCAAAACATTGGAAAAAATATCCATCAATAGGGGAGTGATTAAGTAAATTGTGGAATATCTATTCTATGAATTCTATACAGCTGTTAAAAATGAGGGAGACTTAATTTAATAGCATTGATAAACTTCTAAGACATTATCCACTAGAGTTACAGTGGTTAGCAGACTTTCTGTAAAGGGCCAGTTAGTAAATATTTTAGGCTTTGTCGGCCATATACATCTCTTTTGTCTATTCTTCTTTACAGTTCTTTAAAAATGTAAAAACCCCAAGTTGTACAAAATCAGGCCACAGGCTTACCATCCATAGTTTGCCCTGCACTAGAATATAAGTTCTACATGAGGGCAAGGAGTATTTTTTTTTTTTTTTTTAAAGATGACTAGTGGGCCAGCCTGTGGCTCACTCGGGAGAGTGCGGTGCTGATAACACCAAGGCCACGGGTTCAGATCCTATATGGGGATGGCCAGTTAGCTCACTGGCTGAGCGTGAGCTACCGAGTGAGCCAGGGGCCGGCCCTGAGGGCAAGGAGTTTTGTGTGTCTGTTTTGTTCACTGTTTTATCTCCAGCACTTTGTGAGAGAGTGCTCACCATATAACAAGCATGCAATAAATATTTGTTCAATAAATAGATGAATTTTGGGGCCAAAAAAATAAAATCAGAGAACAATGTGTGTAGTGTGATCTCCATAACATAAGCAAAATATCATTAAAGGATAAGGACACACACACACGTGCATAGGAGGGGACTGAGGATGCATGCCACTGTGGTTGTTGGTGACCTCTAGGGGAGGGGAGTCAGAGTCAGGGGTGAAGGGGAACTTTGTGTTTCTCTCTCTGTTACCTCCTGTGTATTGTTTGAATCTTTTTACAACAGGAATGGGTTTATATACTATTCTATAATCAAACAGTTTAAAAAAGGAAAAGAAAAAAATAATAAGGCCTTTTTAGGATACAAAAAGGGGCAAAAAACATAGTAGGAAGTTTATAGAAGAAATACAAATAGATTCTAAATTACTGAAAGGATGCTTATAATCACTAAAACAGAACTGTAACGTAAAACGACAAAAAAAATTTCCTTCCACTTCATATACTGAGAAGATTAAAATGAGAGTAATGAGCAATGAGAGTATGGGTTGGGAGTTTACTACAAAAGATGGATCTCAGAAGTGGGAAATTATGCAAATAATAATGATTAACATTTACTGAGCCCTTATATGCCAGACATTATGCTGGGTGCTTTTCTGCACTCTCTTAATTAACCCTAAGTATGGTCTATCATTGTTCTCATTTTACACATGACAAAACAGACTCAGAGGGCCTGGCCAGTTAGCTCAGTTGGTTACAGCACAGTGTTATAACACCAAGGTCAAGGGATTGGATCCCATACCAGCCAGCTGCCAGAAAAAAACAAAATAAACCCCAGCAAACTAAACAAAACAAAACAAAAAACAGACTCAGAAATGTGGAGCCATTTGCTCAAGGTCAAACAGCTAGTTAGTAAGGAAAAAAGGACTGAAACCATACTCTTAACCATGTGCAATGGGAATTCGAAGTAGATCCAATGGCATATCCACTTCGGGGATAATACAATTGAAGTGAAATCCACTTCAATCCTCTTCTTGAAGGAGGTAGATCATAAAGAATAGTCAGGCAGATAAGGGTTGGGGGGAAGGTCATCCAGATAAAGGAACTACGGAGTAAAGACACTGAGAGAGGAAAATGAAGTAGCAAGTAGGCCAAACTGTTTAGGTGTTGGGAATATTCAGGATATGATTGGAAAAGAAAAGCAATCAGACCTGTCCTTCAAAGAATGCAAACTTGCACAGAATATGGTAGGTAGAGCCGGTGATTCTGGGACCCTGCAGGGGCTGTGCAGTTATGGCAAGGGGCACCAAGCCTTATGTGTAGGTGCAAAAAAATGTGTGCATAGTGCTGATAACACCAAGGTCCAAGGTTCAATCCCTGTACCAGCCAGCTGCCAAAAAAAAAAAGCACAAAAAACAAACAAGAAAAACCATGTCTGGATCACAAATGTACCACTATTCTCCTAATCTATTTAGATGCTTTAGTGACTGATAAAATACAAATTCACTTAAGAGGGTGAATGAATTTAGGACTTCTCCCATTATTTCCTCAAACAGTGGAGACCAAAGCACAACTGTTCTCCTAAGAGGAGTCCCCTCTTTGAAAAAGGATAGAACCCTGCCTTGCTCCAATCTCTGTTTTATAGAAAACTGAATAAGGTAGTGGCTAAGAGGTCCTGCTTTGGTAAAGACAGGTTTGGATTTGAATCCTGACTCACTACTTACTAGCTGAGTAATGGGACAAGTCATGTAGCATTTCTCAACCTCTGCTTTTTTCAAATTTGTAAAACAAGGATAACAATACCTATCTAACTGTCGTTTAGGACAATTCCATGAAACAATGTAAATGTAGCATTTATTATTATTATTTTTTTTGTTGGCTGGCTGGTAGGGGGAGCTGAACTCTTGACTTTGGTGTTACAAGGTGGTGCTCTAACCAACTGAGCAAACCAGCCAGCCAAGTGTAGCATTTAAAACTCTGTTTGAGGGGCTGGCCCGTGGCTCACTTGGGAGAGTGTGGTGCTGATAACACCAAGGCCACGGGTTCGGATCCCTATATAGGGATGGCCAGTTTGCTCACTTGGGAGAGTGTGGTGCTGACAACACCAAGTCAAGGGTTGAGATCCCCTTACTGGTCATCTTTTTTAAAAAAACCAAAAAACTGTTTGGTACCCATTAAATGTGCAAGGAAAGTAGCTATTATTACTGAAGCACAGAGGTATAGAGTAAGTCACAAAAGGTAAAGGTGAATGGCAGAGGGACAACTAGAACCCATATATCCTGATTCCCAGATCAGTGTTTGTTCCAAGCTTCTCTGTGCCATGGAGAGTACTCAATGCCATCTATTCCCAATGCAATGGCTGGCCTGCCTACCTGCTGGCACTCACCTACCTTAAAGAGATGTGGGTGCTTGATGTAGATTCTCCCTCTGGTGCCCCCCATCCCCAGGGCCCTGAAACATGAAAGACAAGTGGTAAGGATTCTAGCAGGTGTAGTCCTAGTAACAGACCCCTGAGCCGCTCCCTCTGCCAGTGCCAAAGCTCTTAGACATACTTGTTGGCTCGAGATCCCAACACAAAGGTGGTAGACTCATTCAGCCGAGCTGGGTCCCACTATGCAAAAAACAGAAAAGTTGGTGAGGATGAGGTTTAATCTAGTGGGCAGGACAGAAACACTCCTTCCTCTGCCCTTTTGTAACTATCACATTTGTCCATTTTTCAACAGTTTATTCAAGAAAATGAGTACTTACAATATGCTAGACCCTGTGCTCGATAAATAAATAAGATAATCTGTCTCTGTTCTTCAGGAAGCCACAGATATATGTATAGATTATTTTACCATTATGTGAAGGGGCAGTGACGCAGACAACTGCAGGGTGTGAGGGGTGCCCAAGGTGAGGGTACAGCCAGGAAGGCTTCTTTAAAGTGGTAATTCCCAAGTTAATTCTGGAAGTGTGAGACAAGTTTGACAAGGTAGAGGTGAGGAAGATGGGCATCCCAGACAGAAAGAAGGTAGCATGAGCGAAGGCAGGTGAGAGTTGGCTTGGAATGCTGGAGAAACTATAAGCAATTCGTGAAAATTAGGGAGTGCAATTGATAGGGTTGGAGGCCCTAATAGGATATGTTTAGGGGTACGCATTTTATTTATTCTGTAGGCCATGGGGAGTCACTGGAGGCCTCTGAACAGGGAGTAAGAGTCAGATTTACTTTAAAGAGCTCATTCTTGGAAGAAGGAAAAAAAAAAAAAATTAAATTCTTCCAGCAATGTGGATAATGGATTTGAAGGGGCAAAACTATAGACAGGGAGAGCAGTTTGAAGGCTGTTGTAACAAAGCAATTTTGAAAGAAGATGGGAGCCTGGGTGAGGGCAGCAGTAAGAACGAAGAGAAGGGAATAGGAACTATAATATATTTAGGAGGTAGAATCATCTAGGACTTGACCAGATGTAGGGAGGTGAGGAAAAGGAAGATGCAAAGATAATTAAGGTAAGGAATGGAAAAGAAGGTCCATGAGGAAAGATTCTGATTTCAATTTTGGATATGCTATTTGAAATGCCCATGGAACTTCTAGGCAGAGAGGTCTAGCAGATAGGATATACAAATTTTAAAGAAGAAAGAGAGGTATGGGACGAACAAAGAGGTATGGGAGTTTTAGTACGTAGCCCTCTGTTTTGCCTTGAATTCAAATTCCTATGTGAGATCCTTTCTGGAGGCCTGTGTGGCTGGAGGTGGAGGGGGAAGATGGCTCTGGAATGGTGTGTACACATCCTTCACCAGCCCCAGGCCCTCTCCCTTATGGTGGGCCCCAGAGCCTTGGTGAGTCTCTTTGGGATAGTGGTCACTGCCATGCTCACATAATCATACCTTGGGACCTTCCCGGCGAATTGGTTCACAGGATTTTGGTTTCCATCTGCTTGGAAGGAAAGAAGAAAAGTGAATTCTCCAAGGTGAAGCCCAGGACTGGAAGAAAGCTTGCTGGTGGTGGTGGGACTTCCTTATCCACTCTCACTTTAGACCTGGGTGCACTTCCTCCTGGTAACCCATGGCAGGATATAGGAAGAGAAAAAAGCACTGGGCTAGTAGCCATTCTAGAACTAGCTTGGATACTATGTAGCAGCTTGGGCAAGACCAGGAACCTCTGAGTTGTAGTTGCCTCATCTGTCAAAAGGAGGTAACAAGAGCAACTGCCCTATCTTGCATTTGTGAGGATCAAAATTTCTTCAGGGAGGATACAAAGCTAAGGTATGATGATTAATGTTTCCACCTCCTAAGTCAGTGGTTTCAAACTATCCTCACCGCCCCCTCTTAACCAGACCAGTGTGGTTTTATCTGCTTTATATATTGAGCTTCCATAAACTTTTGTTTGAAAAAAAGATTCTGATACTGGCCAGCCACCAAGAAAAAAAAAAAAAAGATTTCTGCTGCTTCAAAAAAAATCTTTGAAGATGGGGTAGAGGTGCAGGGCAGTGGGGCACAGAGGGGTAGGAGGAATGAGTAGGTGGAGCACAGAGGATTCTTAGGGCAGTGAAACTACTCTGTAAGATACTATGGTGGTGAATACATGTTATAATACATTTGTCCAAAGCCATAGAATATACACCACTAAGAGTGAACCCTAATGTAAACTATGGTATAGATTCATCAAATGTTAACAAATGTACCACTCTGGGGCCAGATGTTGATAATGCGGGAGGCTGTGAATATGTGGCGGCAGGGGTTTATGACGTATCTCTGTATCTTCTGTTCAATTTTGCTGTGAACCTAAAATTGATCTAAAAAAGTCTTTAAAAAATCTTTGAAAATGACCATCCTGGAGGCAATGCAGTACAGTTTTTCCCCCTATCAACTGTATGACCTTGGGCAAATAATTCTGAGTCTGTTTCTTTATCTGAAAAATTAATTATATCTTCTTTAAAGGGTGGGTGTAAGGATTAAAAAATAAAGTATGTAAGGTATTCAGGGCAGTTATAGGCATTCAAAATATACTAACAATGAAAAACTCTGGTGTTAAATCAAGCTGGGCTGAACTATTCTGGGGCAAAAACAAGATAAAACAACTTTTTTCTTACTGCCTTCTTCCTCACCCCTCAAACCAGGATAACCCTCCTGCATGGTGACTTAAGCAGATGGATCTGATTTCATGAGGCACAGAATTCTGGCCTTTTTTCCTCTAGGGCCGCTCTCTCCCTCTACTCCCTTTGGTTCTCACCACACTATTGGCTCCTACTCACACCATGCCAGCGGCTGCCCGGTCGTTTGACAGGATGTGTCCAGGAGGTCGTCCTTTCCTCTGCCACAAAGAATAGCTGTCAGAGGCCTGACCGTGTAGGAACCCTTCTCCCCCAACTGGCAGGTCCAGGGTCACTTGGTTGAGATAGTTTTCCCAAGAGACCAAATGATGCTTAAGATGGAACAGGGAGTGGGACTGTTCTAGGGTTCCTGCCTCTCATGCCTAGAAAGGCCCAAGGTGCACTGAAGAGGCCCAGCACCTTCTTCTGGGGCTGCAGGGCCTTTTTCCAGCCAGAAAATGACACAAGGAAATGGTTTACCTTTTTGGGAACGGGACTTCCTCGATGGGCACATTCCTCTTCTGTCTGCCGGCCACGCTGGAGGAAATAGAAAGGGAGTCAGTAGAAGGCCAGTGCCTGGGAGCTACAGGTCTTCTGGGATGGCAGAAGACAGAGACCCTAAATTATAGCCCTCCAGCCCTGCTCTGACCCCAGCCTCAGAAGCCCATCCAGCATGACGCAATTTGGACCTGATCCTACAAATGGATGACATGTAAAACCTCCCTGGGCCCACATATTTCACCTTCCTCCCAACCTGACTGGTCTGCCCCTCTAATACCAGGACACAGTGACTCTGACCTTTATTCCTGGAAGCTCATGGGTCAATCTGGGTACTACTTTTTCCCCATCTGAAAACAGTAGTTTAGCCTGAAGGGAAAAAGACCAAGTGTTAACAGTTACCATTTTGGTGGGTAAGCATATTCCATCTCCATTTTTATAGACACAACTCCAAACTGGTTAAAACTTTTCCACAGTCAATACAAAGGCATAAAATACATACATGCATATAAATATCTATTTAAAAAACTTTTTATTTTTATTTTTGTGTCTTTTTTTCACAGCTCCATCTTAGCTTGTAAGATTTCTATTTACAAAAGCTGGAATAACTAATGTTGATTGTTGAGAATAAGAAAATGTAAATAAGCAAAAAAAAAAAAAGTCAAACTTAAAATCTCATTACTTATAGAAAACTACTGTTAACATTTCTTTTTTATGGCGGCTGGCTGATATGGGGATCTGAATCCTTTTCCTTGGTGTTATAACACTGTGCTGTAACCAACTGAGCTAACCAGCCAGACTGTTAACATTTCAATGTAAATTCTTCTTTATTCCATGTAAATATATGCTATGTATTATTTCTAACTAAGTTTATTAATATAATATATATTCCTCAGTAAAATGCTGTTTTTCATTTAATAAGTATTGAGTACCTAGGATATCAGTGCTGGGGACACAGCAGTAAATAGAACAAGCTACTGTGGAGCTCCCTGCTCTTGTGGAGCTTACTTTCTGTGGGCAATCTAGATAATATGCAAGTAAACAAACCTATAAAAAAGGTAACTTCAGATCATGCTAAATGCTATGAAGAAAGAAAATCCAGGCAGATGTGACAGAATCACCAGAGGGGGAAGGCTATTTTAAGGGGGTGGTCAGGGAAGGCCTTGCTGAGCAGGTGGTCTCTGAGCTGAGATGTGAAGGAGGCTGTAAGAAAAGCTGAGGAGGGGCCGGCCCGTGGCTCACTCGGGAGAGTGCGGTGCTGATAACACCAAGGCCCCGGGTTCGGATCCCATATACGGATGGCCGGTTCGCTCACTGGCTGAGCGTGGTGCTGACAACACCAAATCAAGGGTTAAGATCCCCTTACCGGTCATCTTTTAAAAAAAAAAAAAAGAAGAAAAGCTGAGGAGAAGCCTGCTTCAATGGCGGGGAGGGGTGCAAAAGCCTAAAGGTGTGCAGACTCAGCTCATTTGAGGAAGAAAAAGTCAGCCTGGCAAGTAATGGGCAAAGAGGAGCAAGGTAAGGTTGGCAGGGGACTTGCAGGCCGGGTGAAGAGTTGGGTTCAAGTGACCTCTGGGATCAGCATTTGCTGAGCACTCCCTTTTCTGGAAACATTCTTCTTCTAGCTCCTGTGGCCACACTTCTCTGTGTTCCTCCTACTTCTATGGCCGTTCTTTCTTAGCCTTCTTTGCTGGCTTATCCGCAATCTGGTTCTTTTTATTCTGTCCTCTTTCACTAGATATTCTATCTGCTCTCATCTATGCTCATAGCTTCAATTAACATCTATAAATTGAGGACTCCATACTTTTAATCTTCAGCTATAGCTGAAAGGATATCCTTTGAGCTTCAGACTTATTTACCAAATAGTCTGCCCCATGTCTGTGCTTGGATGTTTCAAATGTGCTAAGTCCAAAACTGGACTCATGATCTTCTCCTCCAAACTCTGTCTCTTTTCAGTGAAGAGTGCACAAGTCTCAAGTGTAATTATGCAGATTTGTGTGGTAATTTAATTCATATCTGTCTGCCTAACTAGGCTGTAAATTCTATGAGAGCAGGAAGCCTATTTGTCATTTGTGCATTCATTCATTTACTCAATCATTTGTCAAACATTTACTGTACACATATGAAGAGTCATATTCCAGGGCTGGGAATACAGTGGTGAACAAGATCAGGCCTCAACTCTTGTAAAGCTCAAGACTTTAGCAGAGGGAGGAGTGGGAGTGGGAGGGAGGCAGAAAATAAACAAGTGAACATAATAATTTCAGATTAAAATAAATGGCAGAAATAAACAAGTGAAGTGATAGAGAGTAACTGGAGGTGGGGAAGGGAATGAGGTGAAGGGGCTACCTTAGATGGAGTGTCAGGGAAGGCCTCTCTTAGGAGGTGATATTTAAACTAAGATCTAAAGAAAAGAAGCAGCCAGCTATGCAAAGAGTGAAGGGTAGAGCACGCCAGGCAGTGAGAGTAGCAAGTGAAAAGGCCTTGAGCTTGATGTGCTGGAGAAGCAGAAAGGAGTCCAGAATGGCTAGAATATAGTCAATAAAGGGGAGGTGGGATGAAATGAAGTTAAAGAAGGAGCAGGTCCAGGTAGGTCTCTGTGGATCATGGTAAAACCTTAAAATTTTATTATGCCTGCAATGGGAAGTCACTGAACAGTTTTAAAGGTGGGAGTGACACAATGTGATGCATCTTTACTGAGATCAGTCTGGCTGTGTGAGAAGAATGGACTGGAAGTGAGTAAGACTGGATGTAGCTCAGTGCTGAGATATAAATTTGTGAATCATCAGCAGTTAAATTGGCTTCAAAGCCAAAGAGTACATGGAATCACCTAGGAAGAGAGTGAGTGGCAGAAGAAAAGGGGTCCAAGGACTGAACTTTGGCATACACCAATAGTTAGAGGTCAGGGAGAAAAGATGAGCTAGCTGAGGAAGCTGAGAAGGAGTAGCCAATGAAGCTGGAGCAAAGTCAAGGCACTTGAGATGAGAGAGGATGATCTGTTGCAACAGATGCCACTGCAAAGCTGAGTAAGCTGAGATCAGCTAGGATCTACAGGGTTTGACAATACGGAGGTTACTGGTGACCCGGATAAGAGGGGTTCCAGTGAAGTGGTGGGGACTGAAGCCAAAACAAAGTGGGTAGAAGAATGAATGGGAGGTGAGAAAGTGAGGCAGTGATTGTTAGCAACCATTCCTGAAGTCTGGTTATCAGAGGGAAGAGAGAAATAGTGTGGCAGCCGAAGAGGACTGTAGTCAAGGGAGGTCTGTTTTTGTTTACCATTGTATTCCCACTGCCCCAGTGAATGAGCACACATGTATAGAAACATATTTAGAGAAAAGACTGGAAGGAAATACATCAAAATATTAACAGAAGTTATTGCTGGGTAGTGAGATTATAAAAAATTTTAATTTTCTTCCTTATAATTTATATTTTTTAAGTTTAATGTAACACCAGCAGCAGGTAATATTTATTGAGTCTTTGTTACTGATCTAAATGCTTGAAGACTGTTGACACATTTAATGCTAACAACAATCCTATGAGGTAGATCCTCTCTATTTCCATTTTGCAGATGAGAAAACTGAGATTTAGTAAGGTGGGATAACTTACCTAAGGTTACACAACTAGTCAGTGGTAAAGGTAGGACTCATATCGGAGCAGTCTAAATCAAGAGGAAGCTTGCATTCTTAAACACCGTGCCAAATTTCTCTTAATGAATGTATATTACTTGCATAAATAAAATTAACAAATAACAACTATCTTGCAAAACAAAATCAAATGAACAAATGAAAAACCCAAAGCAACTTGCTACAGATAAGATCAGCCATTTCTCCCTAAGAAATATCCATGAAGGAGGGCTGGCCTGTGGCTCACTTGGGAGAGTGTGGTGCTGATAACAGCAAGGCCACAGGTTTGGATCCCTATATAGGGATGGCTGGTTAGCTCACTTGGGAGAGCGTGGTGCTGACAACACCAAGTCAAGGGTTAAGATCCACTCACCAGTCATCTTAAAAAAAAAAAAAAAAAAAAAAAGAATTACCCATGAAGGGGTAGCTAAGGAGATTAGGGAATACCATTGAGATAGTCAAGACGTGGTATAAGAAGTGAAACCAAGCAAACCAAGCCTTAACCCCATCAAAACTGAAAAAACCTAGCCTAAATGCATCATTCACAGTCTGAAGAATCTTTTAATGCAACCAATTTTGCACGCAGTTTAGAAAAGGGGATCCCAAAGAGTTTCCAAGTATCCTGCCCACCTAAAAGCTAGGTTCTGTTGTGAGGCAGAAATATTTATTATAATTATGAGTGTAACTGCAGTGTATTTACTACCTAGTATCGTCTGTGTTGCATTTACCTTTGCTGTGTTGGTAGTTTATGTATATTATCCTATTTAATCCTCACAGCAAACCATAGGTGGTAGGGAGTGGTCTTATTCCCAGATTTAGAGATGAGGAAATTGAGGCTCATAAAGGTTAAAGGTTTCTACCATGCAGAAATTCAAATTTTATTTTTTTTTACTGAAACATAGTTGACTACATATCTGTGGGGTACAGTTGAATATCAGTACCTGTGTGCATAAGTGATGCTCAAATCAAGATAATCAGTATATTCAACATTATACAATGTAATTGTTTTTCATGGCCCTTTACCTATTCTTTCTTTACCTTCCCCACCCGCTTTCCCACCTATGGTAACTTGAGTTCTGTTCTCTCCTTTCAAAAGTTCAACATATTATTGTGATTGTTGTATCTTTCCTTCTTTCGTTTCTTTATTTCTTTGTTTATTTTTTAGCTCCCACTTATGAGTGAGGACATACAGTATTTGTCTTTCTGTGCCTGGCTTATTTCACTTAACATAATTTTCTCTAAGTTCATCCATGTTTCTCCAAATGGTTAAGAGTTAAAAGACTTGCTCAGAGTTTCTTGATTCATCTGGGTTCATGCTGGATGAGGATGAAACCCTCTGGGCTTTTTACCTTCCCTGTGACCATTGTGACCACACAATTTTCTGTTCCATACTTTGGCTTCTTAGTTACATCAGTATTGGCAAGAGGCAAATCGGGATGTTGAAAATGGTGATTCAGGAGACTGGAAGGGTATTCATGAAGTGCAGATTATGCCCAATTAACTTTAACTTCATCTTTCACCTGAACTCCTGAATAGTCTCTTAAATCCCTTTCTAAACTAATCTCATGACAGCCAGAGTAATCTCTTCAAAATGCAAATCTTGTTAGGCTACTCTTCTGCATACAACTCCACATCTGTAATTTGGCTTGTAGTGCCCTGCTTGATCTGGCCTCTGCCTACCTCTCCAGCCTTATCACGTATCATTCTTTTTTTTTTTTCTTAAAAAGATGACCGGTAAGGGGATCTTAACCCTTGACTTGGTGTTGTCAGCACCACGCTCACCCAGTGAGCTAACCGGCCATCCCTATATGGGATCCGAACCCATGGCCTTGGTGCTATCAGCACCACACTCTACCGAGTGAGCCATGGGCCGGCCCATATCACGTATCATTCTCTTAACCCTCTGAAAACCAGCAACACTGGCTTCTTTCTGTCCCTTAGACATAATATACCCCTTTCTATCTCTGGGCTCTGCACTCTCTAGTGTATTCTCTCTCATTGCGTCCTATACTTAATAGTACTTATATCCATTTGTAATTACAGATAGACTGTATGATTACTTCAGTAATGTCAAGGGCTCTGAGGGCAAAGACTATGCCCATTTTGCACACCACTGCTGGGGCCTGGCACAGTAATAGGTACATAGTAGGACTTCACTAAATATTAGTTGGAGAGTTAACTCAAGAAAGTATTTTGGGTTTCAAGTGAGAATGAAGTTGTTATCAATTTAACCTCAACTCAGTTCAAACTTTTTAAAGAATATTACTAGCAAACTTCTGTGTTTTATTATTAGCAAATGTTAACATATCGCAGTTCTAGAGTGAATTAATAATTGGCCTCTTACGAACTTGGTTAGCTTAAATTTTTTAGTCTATAAGAACCAGATTGGCTTTCACTGCACTGACAGGACAAGAGTGCTGCCCTTTCTGAGCTGAGATTTAGGCTCTGGTCTTACTCCTTTCTGAGGCTGGGCCTGAGTAGCCACAGCCAACTTCCCAGAAGACATATCTCTCTCATCTCACTATAATTAACTAGTCCTCAGAGAACTGAACTCAAACTAGTCCTTGTGGCTCCAATTATGAAGAAATTTCTATCTTTAACAGCTAATGGTTTCATAGTCAAGCACAGAATCTGGGTGATGCCAACAATTCCTGTTAATAACAGCAGCTGACACATGTAAACAGGTTCTCTACTATCTTGGGAACACAGCCATTTATAGACCTGATGTCATGCCTCCTGACCATACCTGATAGGGAGGGAAGCAGCAAGGGTTCTATTCACCATCATGCCAAAGGGGGCCGTGACTACTGGAAGGTGATCTACCAAACACTTGCAGAGGTTAGACAGATCTTAGCTATTCTAATTCTTGGGTGTCCAAAGATAGAACTTCTTTTTGTTATTTTGGTTTGCCTTTTTTTTTCCTTTTTTTTTTTTTTTTTTTGGTTTGCCTTTTTAATTTTATTTTTTGCAGCTTTACTGAGGAGTAATTGACAAAAATTATATATATTCAAGGTATACAATGTGATCATTTCATATACATACATTGTGAAATGATCACCACAATTAAATTAATCAGCACATCCATCACCATACAGTCACCATTTGTGTGTAAGTGTGTATACATTTAAGATTTACTCTCTTAGCAAATTTCAAGTAAACCACAGAGTATCAACAGAGTATTATTACATATAGCCCCCATACTGTACATTAGCTCTCCAGAACTCATTCATCTCATAACTGAAAGTTTGTACCCTTTGACCAACATCCCCACTTTCCCCACTCCCCAGTCCCCAGCATCCACCATTCCATTCTCTCTCTTTTTTTTTTTTTGTGGCTGGCTAGTATGGGGATTTGAAGCAGTGACCTCGGTGGTATAAGACTGTGCTCTAACCAACAGAGCTAACTGGCCAACCCACTATTCTCTGCTTCTATGAGTTCACTAAGCCACAATTTCTTCTTCTGCAAAATAGGGATTAAAAGTTCCTTCAGGGCCGGCCCATGGCTCACTTGGGAGACGGTGGTGCTGATAACACCAAGGCCAAGGGTTCAGATCCCTATATAAGGATGGCCAGTTAGCTCACTTGAGAGAGCATGGTGCTGACAACACCAAGTGAAGGGTTAAGATCCCCTTACTGGTCATCTTTAAAAAATAATAAATAAATAAATAAATAAATAAAAGTTCCTTCTATACAGGGACTCTTCTGAGACATAAATGAAATGCCTCTATCACAGAACTTGGCATATAGGAGTTACTTCTCTTCCCTTACCTGTCAGCAACAGCTCCAAGCCCTATCTGGATATAAGTGGCTTGTTGGCCATTCTCCAAATACCACTGATGATGGGATTACATTTCTTAGCAGAAGCCTAGTAGCTAAACCTTGTGCTAAATCTCTTGTCCCCTTTGGCCTCACCTGCTCCAGGCAGCTCCGACAGGCCTCCTGGATCAGTTGCTCTGCATCTACCTCTTCCCCAATGTTGTCTCGCACGTTCAGTGCTGCCTTCTGGAAGAACTAGAAAAGCATAATAGAGGATAAGGTCAGAAGTCCTGCTAATTTACATCAACCTGAAGGAAACTGAAACAGATGACTTTATCCTAGCTTCATACAGAAGGGAAAAGTGATTATGAACATGGCTTTGCAATCAGATTTATTTATTTATTTATTTATTTATTTATTTATTTTAAAAAGATGACTGGTAAGGGGATCCTAACCCTTGACTTGGTGTTGTCAGCACCACGCTCTCCCAAGTGAGCCAACCGGCTATCCCTATATAAGGGTCTGAACCCATGGCCTTGGTGTTATCAGCACCACACTCTCCCAAGTGAGCCATGGGCCAGCCCGGGATCAGATAGATTTAAATTCATATCCCAGACTCTACTTCTCTCTTCTATTTCCTCTGTTAAGGATATAATCATGGAGGTGCCTAAAGGATTAATGTGTAAATAGTACAAAATCAAGAAATAATCTAAATGTCCAAGTACAGCTTAAATAAATGATGGCATACATATACCATGAAATACTACGTAAATATTAAAAATCACAGTAAGGATGATATAGGAGAAGACATTTTTGAGATGAAAAGGTATACATGATTTCCTGCCAAGTAAAGGAAGCAGGTTATAAAATAGTTTGGTATAGTGTGACTCTATGTAAAATAGCAAAAAGCAAACAGAGACAAAAGAACTGTAAGGGTATATATTAAAGTAACAGCAGTTATATTATAGATGATTGTTTTCTTCTCTTTGCTTATCTATAGCCACTCAGTTTTTATAATGTACATGTATTATTTCTGTAGAAGAAAAAAGGAATGCCCATGACTAAAGTGAATAGGCTGGGGTAGATCAGAACAGATCAAGACAGTGGAAAGTCCTAACTGAATTCTGACTGGCCAATCAGCAAGAAACATCGATGGATGGGGAGCAGTGAGACCTGGCAAGGGTCCCAGGATACTGGCAGCCCCAACTGGCTGGGGAAAGGGAAGGCAGGAAATGCCTCCACTGTATAAGAGGAGCTTGAGCCTGAAAACACCAGGAGACAAGGTGATAAGGCCCCAAACATACCTCAGAATACATTCACAAAAAGAATCCAACTTATGTCTCTAGTACAAAGTGTCAGTTCTCTGTGGGGTATAGGAATATTCTAGAACCAATAACCAGTGAGCCTACTGTGGGAGGCAAGTATGGGGATGTACTACCATTTTATATTTAGCAAAGTCAAATGCTTCTTCTTCTTTTTTTTTTTTTTTTTTTTAAAAAAAGATGACCGGTAAGGGGATCTTAACCCTTGACTTGGTGTTGTCAGCACCACGCTCAGCCAGTGAGCGAACCGGCCATCCGTATACGGGAACCGAACCCGGGGCCTTGGTGTTATCAGCACCGCACTCTACCGAGTGAGCCACGGGCCGGCCCCTTCTTTTTTTTTTTTAAAAGATGACCGGTAAGGGGATCTCAACCCTTGGCTTGGTGTTGTCAGCACCACGCTCAGCCAGTGAGCAAACCGGCCATCCCTATATAGGATCCGAACCTGTGGCCTTGGTGTTATCAGCACGGCACTCTACCGAGTGAGCCACGGGCCGGCCCTAAAGTCAAATGCTTCTATTGTTAACATCAAACCAAGGAAAAGAGTATGAAAGGACTGGATTAGAAACCTCAAGAGTTTAGGAGGAATTCTTCAGGCCAGATTGAAAGATCAGGTGAGTTTGACTTTAAAACAAAAAACTGAAAACTGGAGATTAACAATGGTATTCAATATTGATTAATGGCTAAGTAAAAGCCAGTTAAAATAATTTGGATTACTTTATAACCAGCCTGTGAGGTGGGCAGTGTAAGGGATATATGGAGGTGAATGTAAGCTACTTCTGGATCTGAGAATAAAATCAGGTATGAATGAGGTATTCTCACACTGTCGGTAGAAAATGGCACAACCTTTCTGGAGAGCAATTTTCTTGAGGGAAAAATATGTTTTCCCCTTTACCCACCAATTTTATCTCTAGGAATCCCCCCCCCCCAAAATACTTTCACAAGTGAATAAAGATGTATATTCAGAGTGTTTGTTGTAGTACTGTTTGTAATAGAGAAAAACTGAAAACAATCCAAGTGTTCTAGGGAATAATTAAATTATGGTAACTCCATAAAAGAGACTGCACTGCAACTATTACAAAAGATTCAGGATGCGCTATTATGTACTGATCTAGAAACATATCCAAAATATATTAAGTGAAATTTATCAAGTTGCAGAACAGTGTGTATAAAATGATATATGTATATATATATTTTTTAAATGCACACACAGATACACACAATAAAGCTGGGAGACTATATAGTCACTGTTAACAGTTTAGTATCTCCGGGAGGTGAGTTTTAGTGACTATGGCTTTTATTTTTTAAAATATCTATATTATTTTTTCCCAACAATTTCTTATTAAAAATTTCAAATGCACAGAAAAGTTGAACAAATTATTCAATAAATACCTAATACCCACTGCCTAGAGTCTATAATTAACATTTTACTATATTTGTTTTATCACATATCTATCCATTTATGCATCCCTCTATCCATCCATCAATCCACTTTATAATCTATATTATTTTTTATAATCTACATTAGAATGTTTTTTTAAAAAGGGCATACATTTAGTAATGACAGAAACAAATCAATAAAGATTAATAATGCCTTGGATAAGATCAGCTATATCTAGAAACTATTATCCTAAAAATTTTAAAGAAAATGAGTGGCTGAGATTTGAGAACATTGTTAAAATGATCAGATGAGGTCAATCAAGGATGTGAACTTATCTGAAGTTGTGATGCAATCAAGTCATTTGTACCTTGTGGGAAAACAAGTATGATGTGAGGCATCTTCACAGACTTTATGAGAGGGGAACCCAGAGTCACATATTGTGTTTATCCAGCATTTGTCCAGGAGAGAAATTTCCTGAATCATGGTATCCATAATTGGAAAGCAACAAGGAAAGAGGTTTGGAGGCAGACAATCTGGACTAAATCCTGGCCTACCTTTTCCTTAGTGGCTTAATGTCTTTATTTATGCATATGTAAAGATGTGGAGGTGTGAGAAAGCATGGTACATTCCAGGATGTGCAAAAAATTAGGGGTAGTAATAACCAGGGTGTGCAGGGGAATGTGAATGTGGCTGGAGTCTCATTAGAGTGGACCATATATGCTATGTTAAGGAATAATTTGAATATTACCCAGAAGACAATAAAAAGTCACTAAGGAATTTTAAAATAGGGGAGTGACACTACAGGATTTATTTATATTTTAGAGATCACTCCAGCAGCTGTACGGAGGTAGTGTTGAAAGAGGGAAAGAACAGAGGCAGTTAGGGATTATATTAGCAGCCTGGGTGAGAAATAATGAAGGCCTGAACCAAGGCAAAGGGAAGGAAGAACGGCATATTCGACAGACTGTGAACTGGAACTTACAGGACTTGACCAATGTATATGGATGATGGAGAAGGCACCATTTTTGGTTTCTAAATGAATGGTGACAGAAACTTAGCTCCTGATTTTCCCTGCTTGTTCCTGTCTTCCTCACATCAAGTCAAAGGCAACTTCATTTTTACAGCTGGCCAGGGCAAATAACTTGGGAGCCATTTATCTCCTTTTTTTCTTTCACCCTGCACATCCGAATCACTGGCAAATCCTGTTGCTACTTTTAAAATACATACACAGTCTGACTCTTTCCCAGCATCTTTACTGCTAACACCCAAGCCACTATCATTTCTTGCTGGGATTATTTCAATAAGCTTCCTAAATGGTCCTCGTGCTTCCACTCTTGTCCTCTCGCAGTCTATTCTCTACAGAACAGTCGAGTGATCCTTTTAAAATGTTCAGATCACATGCTCCACTCAAAATTCCAAAAGCCTCTATTTTACTCACAGTAAAATCCAAAGTCTTTACCATGTGTATTGGTCCATTTTTGTTGCTCATAACAAAGTACACTGAACTGGGTAATTTATAAAGAAAAATGAAATTTATTGCTTACAGTTTCTGCGGCTGAGGAATCCAAAGTCCATCTGATGGTGGTGACAGTGACCCAGGGGTCTCACATTGCAAGATGGTGGAAGCAGAGAGAGCAAAAGGCAGCCCTCAGAACCACACCCTTGACCACCATTTTTAATCCATTCACTACTGCATGGTCCTACAATCCAATCACCTCTCCAAGGCTCCACCTTTTGTGACCCCGGCCCACAAACAGGCACACCACCAGTGCCTCAGGGCCCTGCCTGGGGGCCCGGGGCAAGGAGCCAGGGACCGAACCCCCGATCCCCAAACCAGGCACACCACAAGTGCCAAGGAGCATGCCAAAAACATCACCTCCATGTGGGTGGCCCACCACAGCCACCACAGTAACCACAGCTGCTGCAAAGTGGCTAGAAGTCACGACCACCGTGCAGATGCATGCCAGCCACTGGAGTGCATTGACCCAAGGAGAGTTACCAGCAGAGACCAAAGAAAATAAGAGAATGTCTCTCCACAAAGCCCATTCCAGAGTGACAGAAGAAGCATCTGCTCTATGAAAATATTGGGGGACCTGAACACACCTCTCAGCATTGGACAGATCATCTAGGCAACAAATCAACAGAGTAACCATTACTCTTTCGCAGGAAGAGAAGAAATCTAGGGTTATCAGTGGTGGGAGGGGGGAGGGCAGGGGACACAGGGAGAGATTGGACAAGGGGCATAAAGAATAAGTATAATTTGTAACAATATACATACTAGTAATATTGATTTGATCAACATATGTCAACACTGAATCCCCAAAATATGTATAATCAATTATGATTCAATTAAAAAAAAAAAAAGGCTCCACCTTTCAATTACCATAATAGGATTTCCCACCCTCTTAATAGTCACAGTGAAGGCTGTTTCTTATACATAATACTTGGGGGACATAATTCAAGCTTCAGTGAGTTTTGGGGGGACATAATTCAATCCACTACACCATGGCTTCAAAGGCTCTGCAAGAGCTGGGCCCCTGTTACCTCTTTGATCAGCTCTCCTGAATACTCTCCTGGGTCAGTCTGCTCCAGCCACCCTGGCCACACCTGGACTGCTTTTCCCCATGTATCTTGCTCTTTCCTTACTTTATTTGGATCTCCACTCAAATGTCCTCTTATCAGAGGGCTTTCCTAGCCACAATATATAAAATAGTAGCCCTACTTTCCACAGATCACTCTTTCCCCTTCTCTTCTCTCATTCCCTAACACAGAACATATATGTATATATATTTTGGTGGCTGGTGGGTACAGGGATCCAAATCCCTGCCCTTGGTATTATAACACCCTGCTCTAACCACCTGAGCTAACTAGCCAGCCCACAACATATTTGTTTAAAGACAGTATCTGCTGTGTTTACCACTACATCCTCAGTGCCTAGAATGGTGCCTGGCAGTATGGTAATCACTCAATAAATACTTCTTGAATAAATGAATAGATACAAGAGGAGGAGGTTTAGGAAGAAAAACAGAGTTCAGTTCCGAATATGCTGAGTTTGAAGCATCCATGGGACGTTCAGGTAGAGCCATGAAAAGTTTATATATAGGCCAAGAAAATAACTTTACATAACAATAATGGTGATATTATTTAACAAGTAATAAAAACACTTGTTGAACACTTATTATGTTCTAAGCACAGAGCAGATCACAGAAGGGAAAAGGTTCTTGGGGAGTTCAGAATTAGAAAACTTTAGATATCTGTGGGTACTAGAGAGAAAGACAAGAGATTGGTGATGCAGGGAAGAAATGGGCTGCCCATGAGCCTTTCTCCCTGTTAGTTTTTTATCCTTATGTCCCTCTTACCTTCATGTACTTGTTGAAGACAGTCTGGATCTCCTCATTGATGCTAGGCTGCAGGACAGCTCGGAGGAGATCCATGGAGATGGCAGGATCTGTGAAGCTGCATTCAGGAGGGAGACAGAGTCTGGGGCATGTCCCAAACATCTTTTCCCAGCCTGCCCAACCAGTTTTTGACATAGGCTCCTTTAACGATACTAGACAGCTTTTATTGAAAACTAACTATGTGCTCATATTCTGTGCAAATCACACAGATGCATGACTTTACTTCATTCTCATAATAACTCCATGAAGTGGGTATTATTTTCAAGGTGTTTTATGAGCTATAATATTTATACAGAAAAGTCTATATACTTTAACAAATAACTATAGTGAACATCCGTTTAATTACTATCCGGGTCAAAAAATATAACCAGCATCCCAAAGGCCCATGTTGTGCTCTCTCTTCCCTGAGATGGATACCACTTTTAGCTCCACTTTACAGCTGAGAAAACAGAGGCTCAGAGAGGGTAAGTGTCCTGTCCAAGGCCACCTAGTTAATAAATGTCAGAGTCTGCATTAGAACACAGTTGTCTGACCCCAGAGCCTTGGCTCTTAACTTCCATGTTATCTGACATGTTTGGAGACCTAAACCACAGAGCCAGTGAATGTTAGGGATCTTAGATATTGTTTAATCCACGCTCTACCCCCATTTTGTACATGAGTTCAGGCGGGGAAGTGACTTGCTCAAGGTTACACGTAAAGTTACAGAATTTGAGTCTCCTCTTTCCCAGTCCAGTGCTCTTTCTACTGGCTGTAGATCTCCTCAGCCTTGTGCAGTGAGGGTCCCAAAAACTGCCATCCAAGCTAGTGCCCACCCAGGGCCAGTCCCACCCAGGGCCAACCTTACCTTGTTGTCATCTGTGAGCGGCGGCCCCTTCGCTGCACCTGCCGGTGCTTTATCATCATGTTCCAAGGGTTCTGTGGGGACCAAGGGAGCAAATGTCACTGAGGCCTGTGACACAGGGGTGGGGCGGAGGTGAAGGTTGGGTATGAAGTTAAACCTAGACATCCCTGCTTCTCAGATCCTTTCACCACCTCTTCCACCGTGGGGCGGGGGGAGGACAGTGGTTGTAAGGTCCTGTTAGGGAAAGGAACCGAGGAAGTTTCCTGCCTCAAAAGTCCCAATCCTGCCTTCTCTAGAACGGCAGGAGGAAGGGAACCAGTGAAGACCTCCTCTGTGGAAAATGATGTGCCGGGCCCTTTACTGCCTTTATCATCTCTTCCCCTCAACATCTCAATTTTATAGAAGAGGAACCTGGAGCTCGGGGGTTGACAGAACTGGCCCACGTCACCTAGCCAGGAAGGAAGCACCAGAATCTGAATCCAGGTCGTCGGACTGCGAAAACGCCAACCCCTCGGCACCACCAGCCGCCGCGTTCTCTCGCCCGCGGGGTCCCGGGAGCCCGAGGCCCTGCCGGCCCGAGCCCAGGCCTCACCGGAGGCGCCCTCACCGTGAAAACCAGCTGCCCCGCTGCGCCCGCATCCCCCGGCTCTGGGCCGCCCCGCTCTGCCCCACCAGATCCCCGAGACTGCTCGGCGTCGCCAGTGGCCCCCATGGCGCCTAGGCCCCCACAACTTCAATCCAACACTACAAACGGCCGGAAGGTGGTGCTGTGATGTCATTGGACAGCGCCGCTCACTGCCCCGGAAGCGCGACGAGGAGAGCTGCGCAGTTACCATGGGAACCGAAACACCGCCTCTCGCCGGGGTCCGGGAACTTAGAGGCCTTGTGTGTTGTGTGTTGGGATGGCCTGGGCTTCCTCCTGGGAGGGCTGCGCCTCGGGTGTGGACTGGGTGCTCCAGTGGTGGGTGTTCAGTGGCCGTTCAGTCAGGGGCCGATCCCGGCTGGGCCAAGGCCCGTGTGTAAGTGCGGAGTAGAAGGAAAGGAACAGGTTTCCACGGGCTAGAGTTGGGGAGCACAAGGGAGCGTTTCAACAGCTGCGCCTGCCGTTCAGCTTTTATTTATTTATTTATTTATTTATTTAAAGATGATCGGTAAGGGGATCTTAACCCTTGACTTGCTGTTGTCAGCACCAAGCTCTCCCCAGTGAGCTAACGGCCATCCCTATATAGGGATCCGAACCCGTGGCCTTGGTGTTATCAGCATCACACTCTCCTAAGTGAGCCACGGGCAGGCCCTTGCAGTTCAGTCTTTGAAAACTGTAGATTTCAATATGCCGGGCGCTCGGCCCCCAGAATCGGAGAGGACCGAATGCGGGGACGGGAAACCCAACGAGGGCGGGGTCTGGAGGTCTGGTGCGTGCCATCCCAAACACTCTCTGGATCTCTCCAGGCTTTGACCCCAGGGCTCCCTCTTGTGTCTGAAGGTGTAAGAATGAAGGTTGGGTCTTGGCCCGTGGAATTCTCCAGCCCCAGGGAGCTGGGCTTCTTTCTCTCCCAGACGGGTGATTCTACGATGGGCCGGGGATGCAGGAGATTAACAGCTGTGGAGTTTCCCAGAGTTCTCCTTAACTTTGTCTCGGAGATAAGACGTCCATGTGGATCCATTTACAGGTTGTAGAGAAAGTTACTCTTACCAGGTCGCGATATGGGATGGTAGAAAATGCATGAGTTTTGCACTTAGAAAGATCCGGGTTCAAATCTGATATGGTATGGTGGTTGGGAACATGGGCTATGGAATTGGACTGCCTGTCTTTGTTCTACCACTCAGTAGCTGTGTAATCTACATTTCTTAAACCTTCTGTGCCTCAGTTTCCCCAACTGTAAAATGGGAATAATAGCATCTAGCTTGTAGGGTTGCAGTGAGGAATAAGTGAGTTAATTCACATAAAGCACTAAAACTGCGGAACAAGCAAACCCTCAAACAGTACCACCTGTCATTATTACTATGAAATTCCAGTGGCCACAACTTGTGGGCATTTTTTCTTAGCCGCACTGAATCAGTTTTCTAACTTCTGCAAGATTATTGTGAGGATTAAAATAAATAATGTATATAAAGCACATATTAGGTTATCAACAAATGTCAATTATCTTCATGCTCCAACATCAGCCTTATAATAATATGGGCAACTTCTTGGCACCAAACTGTTTGGCCCTATTAAGGAAGTTTTTACCTTGTGTCTTGAATATCCCCTGCCCTTCAGCCTCACAAGGCTAAGCAGTGCCAGTGGATACCACTAGGTATCACAGCTGACCAAAGATATGAACAGAACAGATAAAAATCAAAGAAATAGAGGAAGAAGAGATAAAGAAAGGGACTATATATGAGCAAGACTTTTGAATCATAGTAACTGTTCTCTTAGGTTCTGCCAACTAGCCTAGATACAATTCAAGAATAACATGTGTGGGCCAGAGGGACCAAGATGTAGGTTTTTTGTGCATTTGTATTAGTTCTGAACAAGCCCAAATACTGCTTTTCTGTAGGTTTTTGATAGTTTCCAAGTGGTCAGTTCCATTCTGTCTTTTCTAGGTTGCAAAGATGAACAGGAGCCCCAGTGTTATTATGCTTTGGTTATTTTATTAGCTTTGGTTATTTTTTATTACGTAATGTCTCTAGTCCTTCCCTCTGTCATTTCGGTTATAGCTGCGTCCTTCCAAAGCCCTTTAGGGCTCTTTTGGTTCTTTATCCAATAGCCATCCCTCCGTTTTTCCAGCTACACACTAGGTTTCTAATTGTTGTCCAGGGGTGTTGTCTACATTGCATTACAGAGTTTGTTCACCCCCATCACATGTGCCCTTTGGTAGTGCCAGGAATTTTCCCACACATGAGCAACCAATTACCCTTCTTCTTGTCAGAAGATGTTCTTGGGAATATTGCGAAAGGGACGGCTTTGGGATTGGATTTAGGGAAATTCCCTAGTCCTGCCCTTTCCTTGATTGATACTCTAGGCAAGGTGTATACCTCTGGTCTGAACTGAGCTCTCATCTTGCCTGTCAGCATCGTCATGATGTTAAGCTGCCTCTTCCTTCTGAAGGCATTTCTTGTTCTTGGGTTCCTGGCATCATGGGTAACTGCAGGAGAGCATGGTGAGCTATCATTTGGGATCCCTCACTAGTAGTAACAGAAAGCAACTAGAGGAGAAGTCATTCCCTGACTCCTCCCAGAGTGAGGTCCCTTATTTGTGGAAACTCTTTAGGTCAGGACTGGATGAATAAATTCTTAGGACAGCCAGAATAGGACTTTTGGATTTCTTTACCCTCTCTGGGCCAGGAAATAGGACTTCCAGTTGGGCTTACTAGAGGTTCTACCTTTTCCTAGAGCTCCTTTCCTCTAGGAAAGGATGAGAACAGGATGAGAACAGGATCATCCCAACCTCTCTCCCTTTATCTGCAGAATGGCTGGTCCTTTAGTAGTGATGGGTGCATGTTAGTGATTGCAGAGATATTTTGGATAGGAATGTTTGGAGAGGTCGAAAGACCTTGAAGTACATTTGGCCTCCATTCCCTATTTCTTGAGGCCTGGCCACCCCAACCTCACATGATATCTTTTGCAGTAAAAGAAGGAGAATGCCCTCCTGATAAGAACCCATGCAAAGAGCTGTGCCAAGACAACGAATCGTGTCCAGCTGGGCAGAAGTGCTGCAGCACAGGCTGTGGTCGGGTCTGCCAAAGAGTCGTTCCTAAGGGTACGTTGGCATGAGGGGCAAAATCCCAGTGTGCTCTCCGACCTTGCCTCTGGGATACATAGAATCAGAGATTTTCCTACCTCCTAGATTGGCTCTTGAAATCTAGTTTGCCTACAGCACCTCTTCTTTCCTCCTTTGGGGTCTCTTCTCCTTTAATCATTCAGTGCCACCAGTTCTTTGCCTTCTATCAGGAAAGAAAGCACCACTGATTGTCTATCTGGACTCAGAGTTCCTGTGAGGGCTGGAGAACAGAGTTGTGAAGGGAAGCCTGTTTAACATAGTGATTGAAAGAGTATACCCTAGAACCAGGCAGAGCTTTTAAAGCCTTATATAAGCCTTAAACATTTGAAGAACTCTTTTAAACACTAAGTTTTTGGCCTCAGTTTCTTCACCTGTAAAATAGGGATAATTGTGAGGATCAAATGAGATATTCCTGACACAAGGTAAACATCAGTAAATGTTACAGTAAATGTTTTTTTTTTTTTTAAAAGATGACCGGTAAGGGGATCTTAACCCTCGACTTGGTGTTGTCAGCACCACGCTCAGCCAGTGAGCGAACCGGCCATCCGTATATGGGATCCGAACCCGGGGCCTTGGTGTTATCAGCACCGCACTCTACCGAGTGAGCCACGGGCCGGCCCATGTAAATGTTAATTATTATTATTGTTCTTGTTCTTGTTATTGTATCTTTGCTTTAGCACCAAGGTGGAGAGGTTTAAATGAAACCCAGGGCTTCCTTCCTCTGATTTTCCCTTCTGCTATGTCTGTGTGAGCCACAAGGTACCATTATCTCATTTCTGTGGCTGTCTCCCTTTTTGCTTCAGGGAGGAAAGGAGATTGTCCCAGTGTTGTTCGGAAACAATCCTGTTTTAATAGGTGCATCACTGATGAAACATGTCCAGGTGTAAAGAAATGCTGCATGTTTGGCTGCAACAAGAGCTGCGTAGTTCCAGTCTCTAAACAGAAACCAGGTAAGAAACCCCATCCCCATACCCCATGGTCTATTTGGCCTACTTGTTTGTTTCTCAGATACATACACACCATCTTGTTGTTGGTTTTACTTTACTTTGAAAAACAATAATTAAGTGCCTGTTATATTCTGTGAATTTTTTTTAAAAAAAGGATGTGAAAAGTGTACCCAAGCCGTGATGGTTTGTGGTATGTGGCATAAACAGTCATAGGAGGATGCCAGAAGGGCAATCTCAGCACACCCCCATTTGCAGACAGGTTTGAAAGCTGCTGGGTAATTCCCACCATCAGTTGTGATATTCTCTGTTAAAATCTCAGGCTGAGGCTCTGCAAAGAGATAGCAAAATAGAATTCAATACCTAAGGGAAGCACTCACTTGCTTCTAAGACTCTGTGGCGCCTTTGTACACAAACAGGATGGCCATCTTCTGTTGGAAACATATTCTATTTTATTTTGGTTCTGGTAGAGAGGTATTTGAAAGAGAATTCTTCTTCCTCTTGCAGGGTGACCTAATTTCCACTTATACATCCATTCTTTCAGCAAATATTTATTGAATGTTTACTGTTTGCCAGATCCAGTGATGGGTTCTGGGTATACTGTGGTGAACAAAGTAATTTTCACCCTTGCCTTCATGGACCTCATAGTTCAGTGGGAGAGAAAGAGGTTTAACAAATAAGCATGTAATAAATATATAATTTCAAACTGTGATAAGAATGATGAAGGAAAATTAAAGAGTGCTGAGAGACAGAATAATGGAGGGATGCATTTTATATTGGGTGGTCAATGAAGGCATGTATGGGGTAGGGACATTTAAGCTGCAACCTGGAGGAGGAGTTGAAATTAGCTAGGGAAAAGGTGTGATGGGCGTTCCAGGAGGAGAGAGAAGCATGCACAGAGGTCTTAACGATGAGAAGGAGCTTATTACATTTGAGAAACTAAAAGAAGGCTGGTACAGTTAGATGAGAGGTAGGGAGGGGGAGAATGATGCCAGGTGAGAATGGAGACCAGTGAGACTAGGGAGGTGGCAGTGGGCAATGAGAAAGATGGCACAGTTGAGAGAATTTGGAGGTAGAAGTGACAGAGTTTTCTACTGAATTCCTTGCCTCTTTTCCCATTGAAAGACCCCTAAAAGGTATTAGAAATTGATGGTGTCTCTTCTATGTCTAGCCCCTTCCTATTTACATCTTGTTTCTGGATTTTCATGGCTACTTTTGCTTGTATGTGTTTCCAAATACATTTTATTATCACATTGTTTATTTCTCTCCCCTACCCCCAAATACTGAGGCTACTTTTATTGGAGTGATGTTAGATATATAGATTAGCTTAGGGGAAACTGACATTTTTATAAGGTTGAGTCTTTATGTCTTCCCATTGTTAAGTGTATTTGGTGTATTTCAGGGTGTTTTATAGTTTAAAATATCTCTTAATAAGTTTAAGCATAGGTATTTTATTTTCTTCTTTGCTGTCTTGAATGGTGTCTTCCATTATGTCTTCCAATAGGTTTTCTAAAGGAACTGGAACCATTCTGTCATCCTAGTACATGTGGTGGCATGTTAAAGTGGAAAAGCCTAGGTTTGGGTTGTCAGAGACCTGGGTTCAAGCCTGAGGTTCACCAATTACTGGCCAGCAGGTCCCTGGGCAAGTCTCTTCTGCTTCTCTGAGCCTCAGTCCCCTTCTCTGTAAGATAGAAAGAATAAACCCCAGAGGGTTGTCATAGTGCCTCAAAGTATGTAAAGTGTTTGACCCTTAATATACATTGGCTTCCTTCCTCTTGCTTCCTAAGTTGGGCTGGGTCAGAAGTACAGTTTCTAACCAGTCCCTTTTGTCTGGAACCAGTATAGTTTTCTCCTCTCCTGATCACTTTCTCTCTGAGACTCTGGAACTCCACAACATGTGACAATCTCTTTTCTTCTACCCAGACCTCCCCAGGTAGCAGGCCCCTTCCCAGCACCCATTGGTTTTGTCTGTGCCTTAGGCAGCTATCTTGGGCAGCCTGCCCATAAGAGAGAATAGAAGGTTGTACTCCTTGCCAGGACTCTTGAGGACCAGCTCTGCAACCAAAGCCTGGGAATCTGTCTCAAGCAGGTCACTCACTGCCAGCTTGTAGGGCCAGTACAATATTTCCAGTGTTTGAAGCTGATGAGAGTTGCAGGGGCTGAAGGTGAGGCTGGCACCCAGGCACAGTACCTCTGTGAGCTGCTCTGGCCCCTGGCCAGCCAGGAGAGGGCTTCTCTTTCCCTAGTACTGAGCCAGGCAGGCTAGCATAGTGATCTCCATCAGATCTTCCAGAGCTCACTGGCTGAGTGGGGCTCCTAGCCTGGTGAGAGACAATATTGGCTGCTAGTAGTAGCAGTAATAAACTACTTTTCTACAGTTCCAGTCCTAGGGGAGGGCTAGGCCACTCACCCAACGGGACTGGCTGCTACACAGGAAGCTGTCCTTCCTGGGCTATGAAAAATTCCTGCTTTCCTTAAGCTCTGACATTGCCAGAGGTTTATCATAGCCAGTGCTGGTCTGTTTGGCAGGGTGGAGGGGCAGTCAGGTTGCCTGAGGGCACAGGGCAGACACTGGGACCTGCTCTCATGAGGCAGTTCTGGTCTGAACATGGGTCTGAATCTTGGCTTTTCTGCTTGCTTCCTGGTAGCTTTGGGCAGGTCCTTTCATCTCTCTGAACCTCACTTTTGTTGTCTGTAAAATGGGGATGAGGACATTTACCTTACAGAGTTGTGAAGAAATGCATTTAAAAAGACTGCACTAAACCTGCCAGATAATGCTCAGTAGCTCATGGAGTTATGCCCAGCACCTCTGTCAGGTGCCCTCCTTGCTTATCTGAAGTCTGACCTGTCCATTTATTCATTCACATGCTTGCTTACTCACGTTTTCGCTTATTCAATATGTGCTGAGTGTCTACCCCACCTGGCATATGAGTATCCTGCAGAGAGCAAGGCAATCACAGTCCCTGCTGTGATGGGGTCACTCGTGGTGTGCACGCTCATGGTGTAGAGACAGGAAATAATCAAGTGCACAAAAAAATAACAACCACATGTTGTGGTGAGTGCTATGAAGGAAATTAAAAGAGAGGTGTAGAGGCTGTGTCATTTTAACTTGAAGAACGAGAAGGAGCTGGCCATGGGGTGGAGTGCTATGGAGAGGAAACTGCAAGGGCAAAGGTTATGAGGTGGGGAAGAGATTACTGCTTTTAAGGAAGTGAAAGGTGGTCAGCATGGCTGGAGAAAAGAGAAGGAGGGTGGTTCCAGCTGAGGTCGGAGAGGTAGGGCTCAGACTTGGTGGGTCTTCTCTCTTAGGCTTTATTCTAAGTGCAATTGGAAGCCTTTGAGGGAGTTTATTTATTTTTTATTTTTATTTTTATTTTAAAAGATGACCGGTAAGGGGATCTTAACCCTTGACTTGGTTTTGTCAGTACCATGCTCACCCTGTGAGCCAACCGGCCATCCCTATATGGGATCCGAACCCGTGGCCTTGGTGTTATCAGCACCACACTCTCCCGAGTGAGCCACGGGCCGGCCCTTTGAGGGAGTTTAAAAGCAGAAGAAGGTTGGTCCAGTTTTGTCTTAAAAAGACCACCATGCTGGTGTACGAAGAATGGAGGGGGGTAAGCATAGAAGATGGAAGACCAGTTAAGAGGCCATTGTGGCAGGCAGGGTGAGAGATGATCATGACCTAGACCAGGGTGGTGATGATGCAGACATAGAAAAGTAGGAGGCTTGACCTACTTTTGAAGGTAATGTTGACAGGACTGGGTGAAGAAGTAAGTGGCTGTGGACATTGAGGGAAAGAGGGTGTCAAGAAGAGGGTTAGGTGTCTAGCTTGAGCATTTGGGTAATGGTGGTATTCTTTACTGAGAAGGGCACAACCTTGGGAGGACAAAGTTTTGGAATGAAGATTCAGATTATGGTCTAAGAGTTGTCTTCTTGGGCCCCCTCAAGGCCTGCCTTCCCACGTATGAAACTTGACCACTCCAGATCGCCTGTGACACTCTGTTTTGCTTATTACAACATATGCATTATATCCTTTGTACAAATTGATGGCATGGACTCCCTGTGTGTCTGGCTGACCCTTTTCTAAACCTCACTGCTTGTTGTACAGAAAAGAATTAACAAAGCAGGACTGGGACTGCTGTTCTTAGAAAGGCCTGCTGGCAAGATTGGCCCTAGGTTGGCTTCTGGGAACTTAGATTTTGGGAGTGCTCTTACCACCTTAACTGATAAGAGTGGCTCACTTTGCCTAAACTGTGCAAACAGTATGGTTTAGGCTGAACACTTTCTGCTTTCCTTCTGAGAGTTTGGAATTTTGGTACGTGCTAGGTAGAGGGTGCCTATGTGATCAGCCCCTAATAAAAATCTTGCTTACTAAGTCTCTGATGAACTTCCCTGGTAGTTAACACTTCATATGTGTTGTTACAATTCTGTGCTACAGGAACTAAGTGTGAAATCCACTGGGAGAGGACTCTTGGAAACCTGCACCTGACCCTCTGGGCTTTGTCCCACACACTTTTTTCCTTTGATGATTTTGCTTTGTATCCTTTTGCTGTAATAAATCATAGCCATGAGTACAACTATATGCCAAGTCCTGTGAGTCCTCCTAACAAATCACCAAATCAGGGAATGGTCTTGGGGACTCCCAACAGACTGGTTTTTCCTAACCCCCAAAACTGTCTCCACTGGGTCTTCTTTTTTGGCAGTACTGAGCTGAGTGAATCCCAGTGCTTGCTGATTTGTTTTTGGGTGATTCTCGTTGGAGTGTAGGTGATCATAATGATATGGTTTAAAGGGCATAAGACCTTGTGTCAGAGCTGGGGATTTGGGACCTAGTTCTGCCACCATTGACCTCAGGCCAATCCCTCCCCTTCCTGGATGTCTGTCTGTCTGTTTGCAAGAGAAGAGGAGTAGGTTTGATAGCTTAGAGGGCCTTTCTTGGCTTAAGAAGTTTTAAAATTTCATTTTTCTGACGGCAACTGGCATTCTTCTCTCAGGCATAGTAGAAGGCTGGAACTGAGGCAGCAGTAGAGACTGTGTGTGAATATTTCCAAGTCTTCAGCTTCACTACTTTTTTGGTGATAGCTTGGGGTCTTGAGATGGGTGCAGATGGAGAGTGGGGATGACCATCCCAATTCTGGCTACCATTCCTAGTTCTCATTCTGATTCCTGGTAAGATAATTGTGAAGTGATTGGAAACCATGAATTATGAGGAACTGAGCCTACCTAACCTGGCGAAACTAAGACAGTGAAAGGCTGAAGATCCCGTCTTAAAGGATGGCAGGAACCATGTTTTTGCACAGTCTCTGGGGATAGAAAAAGGACCAATAGATAGAATTCCTAGCAAACCAGATTTCAGGTGAGTAATAAGGAGTATAAAGGCTTTCTACCTTAAGTTTAAGGATGGCACAGTCTGGCTTGGAGGTAGTGGGGCCCCGTTAATTCCAGATGTTTGAGCTGAGAGAAGGGGATTGTTTGGCAGTGACGTAAGCATAAGACAGGTGTCAGACTGTGTGGCTGTGCTGGTCACTGGTGAAAGGGCATGTGTTCTACTCTCAGGGCCTCAGCATATGAGGTTCCCTTCACTGCTTCTAAAATTTGGCAAAACCCCAGGGATCTTAAGGAAGCTGGCCTGGAAGAGAGTAGTATTAATGTCTCTATGCCTGGTCCTAGGGATGAGGGCAGAGAGTAGCAGAGTGCTCTTGGCATTGGTCACTCAGGGCCAAGCTCAGCAAAATGGTGAAATCTAGGAAGTATGGTGCTCTAGGTCCCCACTTTCTAGGGTATATTGTATAAGCTCCATGAAAAGTTTATGTCACTGGGTTTTTCCACAAGAGAGATTTTTATATCCAGCCTCTTCAACTGTGGGATAAAAGGCTTTTGTTTTTTGTTAAATGGATTCCAGTGTTTGTCAAGCAGGTGGGAGGTGCATCTGGTGGTTATAGTGACCATATTTTCTGGATATAAAATCAGGACATAGTTTTATGTGATGTCACAATGGCATAGAATATTTGAAATAAGAGCTGTTCAGGAAAATCCCAGGATACAAGATTAGTATGCCTCAGTTGTTTAGCAGTGTGTTTTCTCCTTGGAGTACAACACTTGCTTCTTCCATTATGGCAGACTTTTCATATGCAACTATACTTACCTGTTTCTACTCAGAGGCACTAGGCCAGTCCTGCTTTGCTTTTCTATAAGGTCTTTGAGTGCCTGTCACCTTTATCTCCATTTAAAAAACTTGAAATAAACACTGAGACAAATGAGTCAGGGTGAGTCAGTTTGGTTTGGATGTAGCCTTCTTTGGGTGTGCCTGCTCCTAAGAATGTGGCCAGTTGCCTGCATGTTTTAAGGATTGTGTAGTAGAAAGAGTACTTCATTGCAAATCAAGAGGCTGAGTTTTGTCCTGCTTTGCCACTGACTCACTCTGTAGTTCTGGGCCAGCCCTTCTCTTCTCTGAGTTTCATTATCTTCATAAGGATGTTGAAGGGGCACCTCAGGAATGTGTTCGGCAGTATGCACAGAAAATTAACCAAATAGGGGCTTGTTTTTCTCACAAAATAAGACATCCTGAAGTAGGTGCCATGGCTGCTGTGGTGGCTCCATGATGCTAACAAGGATGCGGATGTTTCTGTCTTTCTCCTTTGCAGTCCTTGACCTTGTCCTCATGCTAGTTGCCTCCTGGTTGAAAGAAGGCTGTTCTACCTCTCCATGTTCTGTCTGTCTTTGGAGTGGAAGAAGAAAGAAGCAAGGGGGCAGTTTAAAAGGGATCAGGAATGCAAAAGTGTTCCCAGTTTATGGCTTAGTTTGTGGTCACACCTAGTTGCAAGAGAATGTGGGGAAGTGAATCATTTCAGCTGGACTCATTGTCTTTCAGAACAAACCTGGGGTCCTAGTGTTTCAGTTATCTGTTGCTGCATAACAAACCATTCCCAAACTTAGTGGCTTAAAACAGCAACAGTTTATTCTTTCTCACAATTGTGTGGGTTGCCTGGGCTTAACTAGGCAGTTCATATACCTGCATGGTATAGCTGAGGTCATTCATGCAGCTGTATTCAGCTGGGAGCTCACCAGGAGGCTCAACTGCAGTTTGAGTGTCCGGGATGTCCTCTCCTCCTCCAGGTACCCTCTCCATCGGATATCTCATCATTCTGTAGTCTAGGTCAAGCTGCTTTACAGCATGGAAGCTGGTTTCCAAGAGGGTGGGTTCTAAGAGGACGAGCCCCAATATGCAAGTTTATCAAGCTCCTGCTTCTATCATATTTGCTAATGTTCCATTGGTCAAAGTAAGTCATATGGTCAAGCCCAGAGTCAGTATGGAAGGGGGCTACACAAGGGAATGAACCTCAGGAGGTGTAGTTCATTGGGGGCCACCAGTATAAATGTCTGCCACAGTAAGAAAGAAGGGAGAGTGAATATGGGGTTGGCAGTTAGTATGTTTGCCACAGTGGGTTAGACTTGAGCAGTGTTTTTCAAATTGTCAGTCCCAAAATCAATTTAGTAGTTTATAGCCAGCATTAAAAAAGGAAGAAATAGAAATAGTATAAAATATTAGGGTGCATCACATATATCTGATGCACATAAATATGTACATTTTAAATGTTTATATGTTAGCATACACAGGACACAATGAAAAATGTATTTCGTATTCTGGGCTTGAGCATCTCTGGGCTCCAGTGTTTTGATTCTATGGCAGAGATTGGTGGTGAATGTCCTGCCGACCCCCTTCCATGTGAGGAGCTGTGTGATGAGGATGCGTCCTGTCCCCAAGGGCATAAATGCTGTAGCACCGGCTGTGGCCACGCCTGCCGTGGAGACATTAAGGGAGGTATGTTGGCTCTTTTGGAAAGAAATCCTTTGAGTGCCCCCTGTGTCCCAAGTTGACTTGGGAGGGAGTGACCTCTGGCTGCCTTCTCCTTCCCTTCCTGGGAGGAAACAGAGTTCTCATCCTTTCTGTCCCCCTAGTCCCCCAACCCAAAGCAACCCCTCCTTCTGGGGCCAGAGGGCTCATGTTAGCATCAAATGAACTAGGGGAAGGCAGTGTGGGGGTAGTAGAAAAGATCTCTAGGCTGGAAGGCAGGCAGCATGGCTTCTAGTCTTGGTTCTGCTGTAGATTTGCTCTGTGGTCTTGGTTAAACAAATCCCTCTTTCTGAGCTCTAGTTTCTTCACTTGTAAAATGAGGGAGTTGCCCCAGATCACTGACTTTCAGGCCTAATTTTTAGCACATATCTTCCCCCATCCCAAATGAAATTTTAGTTGGAAGCAATATATACACACATATACACACACACATAAAAAAAATATATATATAGCACATAAAAACATTCTTATTGTGTTCCTTTGTTTCTTCAATATTTTTTAAAAGAAATATATACTTTTGAGTGCCCCTTTTGTGCCATGCATTGTTGAACCCCATTTCAGAATCATTGACCCAGATCTTGTCTTAGTCCCTTTAGATTCCCAGGCAATGTTCAAGGTGCTGGGGACAGACTTGTCCTGTGTAGCTTATAGCTACATCTTCCTATCAGGGAAGATAGACAATGAAATAGGAATTATAATAAAGTTTGATGAGAGGAGGCATACAGAATGCTGCTGGAGCACAAAGCGGGGGCACCAAACCTCATTTAGGTTGGCAGAGAAGGCCTCCCTGAGGAAGTGACATTATGAAGTCCAAGCAGAGAGAGACAGGGTGGTGGTCTGGGAGCCACGCTCTTTCTGTACTCTGCCCAGCCCCACCCCCGAACTTGCAGAGCCATCAACCTCTGAGTTATCTCTAGGGAGCTCCCTTTGGGACACCATTTGAAAACTCTTGGCTCAGTGGTCTCTTGGGTCCCTACAAATTCTCAGATCATCTGATTTCATAGTTTCCCAGCCAGTTTGGTCTAGTTAGGGTCAGGGGCTGAATCACCTGGAGCCTCCATGTCTACATTCTAGATGGGAACTTGTAGACAGTGAAGCCAATGTCCTGTCTCTACCTGTATCTGTTTTTCCCACAGGGCGGGATGGTGACTGTCCAAACATTCTGGTGGGCCTGTGTATCGTTGGCTGCATGATGGATGAGAACTGTGAAGCTGGGGAAAAGTGCTGCAAGTCAGGCTGTGGCCGCTTCTGTGTCCCGCCGGTCCTGCCATCCAAACAGACCATGAACCCCAACTGGACCATCAGGTCTGATGCTGAATTAGGTGAGTACAGTTCATCGTCATCAACAATAATAGACTTCACTGCAAAAAAAGACTTAAATGTGCAAAGCACTGCCTTAGGTGCTGGGAAGGGTACTTCAGAATGTCAAAAATAGTTTAACAGAGAAAGATCCTATGTCACCAATGAGATCCTCATGTAGACAGTATGGGCTTATAAATGTTTGGCGTGGGTATGGCTCCACGGCGTGGGAAGCACTTTCTGGGAGTGATGGGATTTGATCCATGCCCTAAGGGCTAGGCAGATGTGACAAAGTAGGGATAGCACAGAGAATATGCCAGACAGCTAATCTGGTGATTGTTAACAAAGGCACATAGGGTGGGAATGTTTGTGACAGATTTAGGGGTGGTGGGAGGGGAGGAACATGGGTAAAGGAATAGACATACCTTCTAGTTTTTATAACAGGAGATATAAGGTTGACATCTGAATGATAAGTCTTCAGTGCCAGTTTAGATTGGATTGTCTAGGAAGCAGGGAGCCATTTCAGGCTTTTGTGAGCAATATATGCCAAGTTTCTCTAGGGTGGAGGGGAAAAAATGTTGGGTAGCTCAAGGCAAGAGGGCACAGTGGTGACTTCATATTTCTTCTACTTGCAGAGATCCCGGTGCCCTAGCTGTCCTGATTTGTCCAAAGCTTCTTTGGTGACTCTGGGGGCTTGTCCTGGCAGCCAGGAGAGAGTGATGTCCTGGGGCTTGTGACACTCCCAGGGGTACTCTCAGCCCTCTCTGCTCTGCTTCTCTTCCTGCTGCTGCCTGGAATGTAGGAAACATAGCCCTGGTGTTGGGGCATGGGTGTGTGGTACTTCTCTCCCCCAATAAAGGCTGGTGCTGACTCCTTGTCTGTGCTATCCGAGGGCTCAGATGAGTGCCATCCGAGGGCTCAGATGAGACAGGAGAGCTAGGGAGTCTGCATATGATTGTGGGGTTGTGAGACTTACATATTTAGGAAGGATGGGTGATCCATCCTTTGTGAGAAAACTGGAAATGGGTGTTGGTCGGGTATGGCTAGGGGAGAGATGTGTGGGAAGCTAAGCCTAGGGTGACTTGCTAGGGGTGGGTGGCTAGTTTATTGTAGTTGCTGGAATGTTCCCACCTTGGACGTTCTTCCTTGAGGGCTAGCCCTTGGCTCCAAGACAGGCAGTTTGTCCCCTCGAGGGACAAACTTTATCAAAGGGAGAGGATGATACTAGGTTCTTGGGACCAAGATAATTAAAACAAAAAAATTTTTAATGGTCAAAATGGATCATATTCTGTACCTTGAAGATCTTTCATGTTATCTATATTCTTTTTTTTTTTTTTTCTAAAGATGACTGGTAAGGGGATCTCAACCCTTGGCTTGGTGTTGTCAACACCACGCTTAGCTAGTGAGCCAACCGGCCATCCCTATATAGGATCTGAACCCGTGGCCTTGGTGTTATCAGCACTGCACTCTCCCGAGTGAGCCACAGGCCGGCCCTATCTATATTCTTTTAATAGAACTCCATGAAATGGCTAACTTATTTAACTAGTCATATCTTCTTGGACATTAATATGCTTGTACATATATATCTTGGTCTCTTTTTGTAGGTAAATCTGTGTAAGTTCTCAGTAGTAGAATTCTAGTTTCTTAAATAGAGCCTGGCCAGGGGAAAAAAAAAAAAAGGGGGCCCTAATAAGCATTTGCTGAATGAATGTAATTCCTTTGTGTATCAATTAAGAATTCTTTGGGCTGCAAGTAATAGGAAATCTAAGTAACAGTGGCTTAGCCAACAAAGACATTTAATTTTCTCACATTGGAGTGTGGAGAGAAGCAGTGTAAGGCTGGTTTGGCAGCTCAATCATGACACTAACCACCAGGATCATTCTCTCCTTCATCAACTTCAGTGTGTTGGCTTTTGTCTGTGTGCTATTCACCTCATGAGTGCTGGATGGTTTCTTCAGCTCTAGATGTCACAGCGAGGAAGAAGGTGTTTGTAGGGGGCAGTGGCAATAAACCCTTTACCTCAAATGGCACTCTCCTTTTAATGCCTTCTTCCCCAGAAGGTGCCAAAGAGAGGCTGGGAAAGCAAATGTCTGCAAAGGGAATGGGAAAACATGACTGTCTTAGACTAATCATGCTTCATCCCTGGGGCTGGGGGAGGGGCCTCCCTGGAACATAAACAGTGAGGTTCTATTAGCAAGGAAGAAGGAAAGAATGCTCTTTGGGTAGGTAGGTAATGAACTGTATGTGACATACTGGCTCAGAGGACATATGCATTTAAAATCAGATCAAAATCGCTAAGAAGGCAGGTATTTTTATAAAAAGAAAAAAAAAAATAGGTACCAGAGCTCATCTTGATATCACAAAAACACTTTGGTAATGACCAACTTTAATGGAAAAAGGTGACGGATAACTTTAAAACGACACCCCCCCATTTCCTGTCACTGCCCTGTTTTGTGGCCTCCCCCTGCCGCTTTCACACTGGCATGTGAAATTCTGGTGTCTACTGGGTTCAGAACATTCATCTTTTTGAGTAGAGTAGACATATGACAGTGTTGCCTGATCTGAAAGAGAGTGGCTGGCATGAGCCTTGCAGTGGCTGTCCCAGGGGCATCCACAGCTCCAGGCTTCTGTTGCAGGGAACTGGGGATGGCCAATGTCAGGGTCATGGGCTGCTGAACATCTTGGCAGATCCCCTTTTCACCGTTTTGCTTATCATTTTATTGTTTATTAAAAAATCAAAATAATTCATGCGTATAGTTTAAAGAAATCAGTATGGTAGAGCTTTCAATGAAAAATATCTATCTGGGAATCTTAAAAGACCATAGGATGATTTTCTGTCTGGGTGAAGAATGGGACTGGAGAGGGAGGGGTGAGCCCCAGGCACAGCTCAGGCTGAGCAATAGGTGAGTGGCCCTTTCCAGATCTTCCCTTCTCACCTGGGGTGGCCCATGCGGTGCAGGTGGGAGCTGCCAACCTACCTACAGGTAGTTAGGAGAGGGAGAGAGGGAGAGAGAGAGAGAGAGAGAGAGGGAGAGAGGGGGGAGGGAGAGAGGGGGGAGGGAGAGAGAGAGAGGGAGGGAGAGAGAGGGAGGGAGGAGAGAGAGAGAGAGAGAAGGAGGGAGAGAGAGAGAGGGAGAGGGAGAGAGAGAAGGAGGGGGAGAGAGAGAGAGGGGGGAGGGAGAGAGAGAGAAGGAGGGAGGGGAGAGAGAGAGGGAGAGAGAGAGAGAGGGAGGGAGAGGAGGAGGGAGAGAGAGGGAAGGAGAGGAGGAGGGAGAGAGAGAGGGAAGGAGAGAGAGAGAAGGAGGGGGGGAGAGAGAGAGAAGGAGGGGGACAGAGAGAGAGAGGGAGAGGGGGAGGGAGGGAGGGAGGGAGAGGAGGAGGGAGAGAGGGAAGGAGAGGAGGAGGGAGAGAGAGAGGGAAGGAGAGGAGGAGGGAGAGAGAGAGCGAAGGAGAGAGAGAGAGAAGGAGGGGGAGAGAGAGAGGGAGAGGGGAAGGGAGAGAGAGAGGGAGGGAGAGGAGGAGGGAGGGAGAGGAGGAGGGAGAGAGAGAGAGGGAGAGGGAGAGAGAGAGAGAAGGAGGGGGAGAGAGAGAAGGAGGGGGAGAGAGAGAGAAGGAAGGGGACAGAGAGAGAGAGGGAGAGGGGGAGGGAGAGAGAGAGGGAAGGAGGGGGAGAGAGGGGGGGAGAGAGAGAGAAGGACGGGGAGAGAGAGGGAGGGGGGAGAGAGAGGGAGGGAGGGGGGAGGGAGAGAGAGAGAAGGGAGGGAGGGGAGAGAGAGAGGGAGGGAGAGAGAGAGGGAGAGGGAGAGAGAGAAGGAGGGGGAGAGAGAGAGGGAGAGGGGGAGGGAGAGAGAGAGGGAGGGAGAGAGAGAGAAGGAGGGGGAGAGAGAGAGAGGGAGAGAGGGAGAGAGAGAGAGAGGGAGAGAGAGGGAGAGAGAGAGAGAGGGAGGGAGAAGGAGGGGGACAGAGAGAGAGAGAGAGGGAGGGGGGAGGGAGAGAGAGAGGGAGGGAGAGGAGGAGGGAGAGAGAGAGGGAAGGAGAGAGAGAGAGAAGGAGGGGGAGAGAGAGAGAGAGGGAGGGAGAAGGAGGGGGACAGAGAGAGAGAGAGGAAGAGGGGGAGGGAGAGAGAGAGGGAGGGGGAGAGAGAGAAAGAGAGAGAGAGGGAGGGAGAGAGAAAATACTGAAGGACTGAATATTCCAGGTCTCTCCTGTACCTCCAGATCTTCCTGGGCAGGTTTTCCTACTGTTGTACCCTAAACCAAAGAAGCCATTAGGTCCTTTCCTTTCTTAGGGTTTAAGTCAATTTCAGGCTCAATTCTAGGGAGCAGATCTCAGTGGACCTGGATTCTCCTCCCTACTCTAGCACCCTGAAATTAGCCTCTGACCAGGTTGATAAGCCACACTCCTCCGCATCCCTGATGCTCAGCTTCCTCACAGTAGGGAGGAATTTCTGGGGCTGTGACACTTGCCAGTCCTCAAGTGTGGGCTGACAAAGACCTGTTCTTGACCAGAGCCCGTGAGTCTTGCAACTTCTCTCTTCCCCACCCATTCCCTTGACTATCTGGTTGTAGAAATCTCTGGCTCCATATGTGCCCTCAGCCCCAGCAATACCATGGGCCCCCGAAGCGTCTCCCTGCTGCTCTGGATGTCACTGTTTTCTCTGATGGAGCGTAATGTCATTGGTAAGTGGGGTCCGTGGGGTGATGAGGGCAGAAGGCTCAGTACGTATCCCTGGAACGAGAGTTGATCTGGAGGTGAGGGCTATCTTCCCTTTCCTACCCAAGTTAAACTCTCTTGTCCAGGGGATCGGTACATAGAAGACCAGCTTCATACAGACCCACAAATGTGGAATGAAAATTCTTTGCTGGGTGCTTAATTCTCAGAGCCACCAGAGGGCAGCAGAAGGCTAAGTCATAGACAGTTTCCAGGCAAGAGAATCAAAATGACATTCAAGATGCCTAGTTAGGAAAATCTCACTATTTATTGTCTAATTCTGGATCCCTACTGAATTGCACTTAATAAATTAAGGCCAAGCGTTATGCCCTCACTTTTCATGTGATTTGGCATGCTTCTGCATTTTTGGTAACATTTATTGTGGGGACATTATCTGTCATGTTGTATTAGTGTTTCTTGTGCTGTACAAAGCCAAAGGGTTAAATTCCTTGTGGAGCTCAAGATCAAGAAAAAGTTTCTCTTTTACTATGAGCTCATGTGAGAATAGACAGGGAAATAACTTACTGGGCGTTGCCTGTCTTGCCAGCCTCTGTGGTAGGTGCTTTCTAGAGCTGGTGGTTTTGTCTTTGCATTGGAACCCAAGAGCTTGGGTTTTCAAGTGAGGCCTGAGTTTGAATCTAGACTCTTCTGCTATGTATTATCTCTGTGAAAAATGGGCATAATAACATTACCAGGTTACCTACTTCACAGTATCGTTGTGAAGAGTCAATATATAAAGAAAGCACTTAGCACACAGCCTAGCACAAAATGCACACTCAATAAGTGTTCGCTGTTGCTGTTCAGTTTCTCTGACAAAATTAATCTCTTCATGCCATCCTATTTTATTGTTTATCTTTGTTCTTTTTTACTCTTGATTTAATGATTTTCAGTTTCATGTAATCTGTTTTGTACTATTCAGTTCCTTAAATCCTATTTGGAAGAAGGTGGGGTAAACATAAATGAGAGGTTAGTCCCAGTATAATTCTTGGGCAGAAAGAAACATCTAGAGCAGCACTCTTCAAGAGAAGTATAACGCGACAGCTGCGAAAATAAATAAATGAATAAATAAACGAGTAAAAGCCAGCCACATACGTAATTTATTTATTTATTTATTTATTTATTTATTGTCATTTTTTCGTGACCGGCACTCCGCCAGGGAGTGCACCGGTCATTCCTATATAGGATCCGAACCCGCGGCGGGAGCGTCGCCGCGCTCCCAGCGCAGCACTCTACTGAGTGCGCCACGGGCTCAGCCCCACATATGTAATTTAAAATTTTCTAGTAGCCACATCCAAAAATTAAAAAGTTTAGTGGTTTCTCAAGGGTTTAAACATAGAATTACTATATAACCCCGCAATTCTGCTCTCAGGTATTTATCCAAAAGGATTGAAAACCGGTGTTCAAACAAAATCTTGTACACAAATGTTCACAGAAACACTATTCACAATAGCCTAAAAGTGGAAGCAACCCAAATATATCTCAACTGATGAATTGACAAAATGTGGTCTATCCATGATATCCATAATGGAATATTCAGCCATAAAAAGCCATGAAAAGGAGTAGTACCATGAAACATGCTACAACGTGTATGAACTTTGAAAACATTATGATAAATGGAAGAAGCCAGTCATGAAAGGCCACATATTATATGACTCCATTTATGTGAAATATCTAAAACAGGCCAATCCATAGAGACAGAACGTAGATTAGTGGTTGCCAGGAGCTGGTTTTACCCTTGAGAGGGCTTGTCAGTTTGCAGATTCCAAGATCCCTTCACAGATGTTTTGATTCAGTAGGTTAACAGTGGGGTGGGCCAAGGAAGCTGTTTGTTTGTTTATTCATAGTAATATGTGTGTGTATATATATATGTATATGTATATATATATATAATCCTCTACCACTGTAAGATACAGTGATACTGTGACCAACTGAACTACACAGCCAGCCCTCAAGAGAAATATTTTTAAGATGCTCCTCAGTGGATTCTAATGGGTGGTCTAGTTTGGGGATCTCTGAATTAGGAGTTTGTGAAAGCCCCTCCCAGGTCTAAAAATCTGTAGCCTAATTTAGTAACCTTAAATATTCATCCTTCCTTTACCTTTCTCTGGTTTTTCTTCCTTCTTCAGCTTTCCTGCAGTTTCAGAGCTATTTATATCCTTAGAATCATGAGTCTTTTTTTTATCAGTTCTTTCCTCCTCCCCACCCTTTCCTCCTCTCCCTTTTTATTTTTCAGTGTTATTTTTTGAAAAAGGATGCATTATCACTGTTGTGATATTCAAATAATACAGAAAAGTTCAAAGAATAAGATCTCCCCACCTATAGATAACCATTGTTAACACACTGGTAAACATCCTTCCAGACTTGCTTTGTGCATGTATACAAATGTTTACATGGGTAGCGATCATGTGATGCATTCAATTCTTGCTGTTCCGTAATAGGCTTTTGTCATTCAACAATATGTCATAGACAGACATGATTTTAAATTGTTAAGTCATTCTGTTTTCTTAAATATTTATTCATTTCTTATATTTAACAATATTCTGGAACTCTGTAGCCGTTGCTTGCCCTGTTTCTCATGATCTTTGCCAATGGTTTCAAAGGCTTTTACTTTCAATGTTATTCCAGTTAAAACAACAGGTGTATTTAGATGTCAAAGTCTGTACTCTTTCTGCAGCACTTCTTGGCTTGCTGATATATTGCTACTGATACTACTTGATATATAGTGTTCTTAGTTTTAATTCTTAGGTTCTTTTGTTCTGCTGTGATCCATTTTATAGGTTATATCTTTCCATTTTTAATATTCTCCCAGTTTTAATATTTTTTTCCTTTAAACATAGGCTTCTCTTTCCAGTGCTCTCTCACCTGAGGTGGGGTAAAATAAACAACTTGATCCCTTCTCTCTCCTTTGTTTTCTTCTGTCATGTTAGCACAGCGTTAATGAACATAACCAGAATTTGCAATCAGGAACACTAGAAAGAAACTATTTTAATTTCAGTATAAATGTTAATTTTGCATCAAGTGCCTTAAACTGTTCATTTTTAGGAACACTGGTGGTCTGGACTTGGTCATTAAAGCTGAACTTTTCAATTACTTTGCTGATGCTTTTAGTGTATGCTCAGTCTAGCAGCTGGGTAAGCTCGCCCTGCCCTGGAACAGAGCCCTCATTTAAATGAGGAGCTGTGCATCAAGGATCTTGGTTGCCATCAACAGAAAGGTACTGGTTAACTTAAGAAATGAGAGTGCGCTGAAAAGATACTGGAACTCACATGATTCGTGGAAAGCTGGGGCTCCAGTTGGGGACCAATGGTATGCTGGATGGTCAGGAGGGAGGAAGCATGTCACGTGGGCAGGAAGAGTTGAGTCTCTGTGGCACTGCTGGGACAGTGATGTTCCATTTCTCTTTGCTCCTTCTCTCAAAATTTAGATTTCCTGAGAGAGGGAGAATATAATTTCTAATTGATGGTTTCTCAACCTTGGTCCTATTAATCTTCTGGGCTGGATAATTATCTGTTGTGGGGGCTGTCCTGTGTATTACAGTATTTAGCAGCATCCTGCTTCTTCCCACTAGATGCCAGTAGCTCTCCCCCTCATTTCTAACAAAAATGTCTCTGATATTGTCAAATGTCCCCTGGGGCAAAATCGCCCCTGGTTAAGAACCTAGAGCTTAACTCATGTGCTGACCTCTGGCGGTGTTGGAAGACACATGGAGAAAAGAATTGCTTTCCCTGGCTTTTGTTGCAATTAGCAGGCACTTGGAATTAAACTTCACAGTAAGACCTCATAGAATGGGGGAAGAGAAATCCCTGAAAAGAAATAGACTGCTATTAGGAAGGAGAAAGGGATGCTGAGCACCTTGTGATAAGTCTTTAGGGCCGTAGAGATTCCTGTTGAGAGTCTTTCACATTTTATGGATGGAAGTCATAGATCAATGATGCTGAAGAAATCTCTTTATTACAAGTAGATAGGGCAGTAGATCTCCTATCCTGATAGTGTCCTGATTTTTCAGATACTAGTACTTGTGAAATCAGAATACAAATCATCAGGGGATCTTGTTAAAAGGCAAATTCCAATTCAATAAGTCTCAGATGGGCCTGAGTTTCTAAATTTCTAACAAGCTTCCAGGTGGTGCAGATGCTACTTTTTAAAAAAGGTTATTGTCCCTCTAGTGACAGCCAGTTAGCTCGTTGGTGAGAGCATGGTGTTGATAAGACCAAGGTCAAGGATTTGGATCCCTGTACTGGCCAGCACCCCCTGTTCCCCACAAAAAGAAATTGTTGTCCTTCTAGGTTTTCTTCCTTTTTTTACCCAATCAATTTTAAAAATCACAAAATTAATACTTGTTTGTTTAAAGTAATTCAAAATTATGAAGTCTATAAGGTAATCTGGCATCTCTGCCTGGCCCTAGGCCTGCCACACAGGGTCTGAGAGTTCTCACCTAGGCTGGGTGCTGGTGCTAATGGCCCCCTGTTTTACAAGGGGCTGCCCGATCTGTGCCTTCTTCCTGGAAAAGGAAGATTGGGAGGGGTCTGCCCCCGTGGCATAACTTCATAATATTAAAATCTGTGCGATTTCAGGTCCACAAGGTCTGGCTACCTGTTGGGATGCTTCATTATTCTGTGTAGCCATTGTCCCTCAATTTGTTTTGCTACCTCTTAACTGTTCAGAAATTTTCTGGATACTGCTAAACTGGTTTCTCACCTGGGCCCTGCCCCATCACAAGGAGGCTGGTCTAGTTGAAAGGCTCCTGATGGCTACCATCAAGGGTATCAAGGGGTACCAAGTGCTGAAGCTCGCATTGGTGTAGACAGCACTTCAGGGAGGCTGTCAGTGGTGTGCCGGGACATTCAATGAACAAGCAGTCTGAGGAGTTAGGAGAACAGAAGCCTGGCTTCTCTGCAATGCATGAGGCAAAGGAGAGGGTCCCGGGCACCTTGCTAACTCTAGTGGGGATATTTTCCTTGGGTCAGGCTATACCCGAGTATCTGTGTGGCCCTGTCAGGACACAAAGAACCTGCGGGCAGTTAGAATAGGAATATACCTGAGAAAAAGGGATTTTCCCAGGGTCTTGGTGGTGTTAGAAATTCTGAAATGTGTTTGGTGGACATAGAAGCAGTGGAATCCCCACTGATTGAGGTGTAGCAGATGTTAGAAGGTTGGAACATCTTGGGGAGTGGGATCAAGGTATCAGAAATTAGGGCCACCGAGGCAGGTAAGCAGAAATTCTAAGAGAAAATCAAAGAAGGATGAGCCTGGAGTCCATGTCTTCTGTAGGTTAAATTTCAGCAGCATCTTACCAAATATAGCATCCTTGCAAATAAGGCTGCAGCCATGGCTGCAGCATTTCTGGGTTCCTTGGCACTCCAAGGCAGTGGGGCAATGTAGGACACAGGGACCCACTGAGCCCCAGACATCAGTGCACAAAATCCAGACTTCCTTTTAGTTAAGGTATGGACAGGGGACTGCAAGCCTCATGGCCCTGCAGGTTCCCGCCACATCCCTTCCTCAGCCCCAGGACTCTATTGTTCAAGACCACAGAGGCCATGCCTCACACTTCTTTCCTGGGGGAGGGCAGGAAGGAGCCCCCTCTACCAGCCACTCACCTTTTAACAGGGTCCAGGCATCAAGATGAAATATTTTTTCCTTTTGGGAATTACCAGTGTGGCAGCCTCTTCCAGAGCAGTGTGGTCATTAACACCAGGACACAATTCCCATCTCTTAGACCCTATTCAGCAGTCCCAAAGACTAGGCATGGTTGTATGTGACCTTGAGAAAGACTGTTTATCTTTCTGATTCTCAGTGTACCCATCAGCTGGGATATTAATCTCTGCCTAAACAACTTCATCTGAGTGTTAGGCAAAATACACCCAAACAGCACTGCAAAAGAAAGAGAATATAAGAAAATGGAAGGAAGTGAGTATTTAAAATAAATAGAATGTGAGAGAAAAATATCAGCTGACAGATTGCAAAATCCTAAGAATGGGTAAGTAGGGAAAGATAAGTACAGGAAAGATTCATCTTTGTATCTCCAATGTCCAGAAACAATGAATGCTTCATAAATAACTAAGCGAGAAACCAAGAGTGTGAAAAACTACAGAATGGGCTGGTAAGATGTCTTAGGGCACACACTAGAGGAAAAGGAGATTAAAAAAACAATGGAAATTCAATCTAATTCAAACTAAAAATATTGTGTGCAAGACACTATGTTAAATGCTGGAAGTCACAAAGATAATAGAAAAAATAAAGGAAACCAGGAAACAAACATTCTTATAGGTTAGTGGGAGTATCTATATCTATTAATCTTTTTTTTTTTTTTTAAACAAAAACCTTTGGAGGACAATTTGGCTACAATCATCAAAGTTTTAACTATGCACAAAATTTTAACTTTAGCCCAGCAGTTCCATTCTGGAAATCTACTCTAGTGAATAAAGGCAGAAACAAAGTTAAAATGAGATTCTATTTTGGCACTGGCTTACATTTGGTTGCCCAGAATCTAGACACATGGCCATCCTTACTTGCAAAGCAGTGCAAGTATCCTGAGCAACTTCCCAGTCCCTAAAGGGTAGAGGCATGTCCTTCCTCAGCTCATCCTCAGCTCTTTGTCTTTCCTGGTGGTTGGAGTTGCAGATTTGCATAGAGTGCAAGGAGCCGACTTAGACCATGAGACAGATGCCACATACTGAGGATGGTGGAGTCACAAGATAGTGGGATTCTGAGTCTCTCAAACTTCATGAAGCTGCCTAACGAGCCCTGGTCTAATTACCACTAGACCATTTCTCTTTTACATGAGAAATTAATGTTATTTAAGCCACTATATGGGGTGTGTAGGTGTGTGTGTTTCCCTGCAGTATGCAGTAAATTTCATTTTAACTGATAGATGGGGCAACTTGCACCCTTAGCTGGACTTCTGTCCCTGGTAAGGAGTGGGGTATACAGTGTCAAAGCAAAAATTCACCAAAGAAAGTTAAGCAGTGAAGAATTTATTCAAGGATATTGCAGTAGGAGATAGAGACCAGAACTCAGTTTGAACTCAACTTGGCTGAAACAAAGGGTGGGAGAGTTTTTATGAGCTGGGGTGGAATAGGGGATCATAACCCATCTGTATTTGTTAATTGGCTTTACCCAAAGGAAAAGTAAACTTTTTTTGTATGTTTGTGACAGGGCGTAGTTTTACGACTTGGAGCAAAGGGCCCACAGAAGTCAGGTTTTTACTTCCCCACAGAGACTGGGAGATAGGGGTGCCATCTCCCTCGATGATTATGTTTTAGACGGATGGCTCCCAGGTCCTTGAGAAAGACAGTCTTGGCTTTGAAAACTGGCAAGAAGCATTTAAAAAGATTTACATCTCAAAGGGCAGAGAAAGAATTTATGATTACACATTTTGTAAAGTAAATGCTATGAAAAAAAGGGAAAGGAGGGGCTTTTGTGGTTAGGCTATCTGCATTCTGTAAGGGCCAGGCTGAGAGGGAAGTCAGGAGCCTTGAAGCAGTAAGAAGACTGTGTAAAGTTAAGTCAAGTTGAGGGGAACATTAAGGCTGTGTTGATCAACAGGAAAGAGTGAAGCGGAGTCCTGATGTTAAGAATATTGGTTACCAGAGCAGTGACATGGTAGTGAAAACATAGCAGGCGTCTATTTACAAGATGAGCAGACTTGGGGAAGTTTCAGGTCAAAGGAACTACAGGACGTGCTTGACATTGACTCACCAACTTGGTCCATGCCAGAAGTAGTCCAGAGCCAGGGACATGGCTGAATCTTTGGCTGGGACAAAGGGCCCCCAGTGTTGGGGAAAGGAACCTGGGGGAGCTATGCCCGGTATCTCACGCCATGTGACTCCTCTGGCTTCCCATCTCTGTGGATCTGGACTCAGCCTCACGGCCACACTGTGCTCCAGGCCATCCAGGGCTCTGTTCCCCCTACCATTCGTCTCCAATGGGATTGATGTAAACATGACTGGCAGTGCCTTGGGTCCTAAGGCTGTAGCAACAAATGTATGGCCCCTGCCCCAGCCTTTAGCACTACTTCTGTTCCCCTTCCTGAGCCCTGTCCCACCCTCTGAAAACCACCTGCTTCCCACTTGCTCTCCATTAGATAGAGTGGACCTTGGGCAGGCCTGGACTTGAATCCTGATTCTGCAGTTTATGACTTTGGAAAAGTCCTTTCCCTCTAGGAGACCCATTTTCTTTGTCTGAAAGTCGGGATGAGGACACCTGCTGATTAGGATTACTATTAGGATTAAATTAACTAATGGAAGCAAATTATAGCACCTGAAGCATAATGGATGCTCAATAAATGTGAGTGTCTGGTCCATTTCTTTCTTTCTTTCTTTTTTTAAAAAGATGACCAGTAAGGGGATCTCAACCCTTGGCTTGGTGTTGTCAGCACCACGCTCAACCAGTGAGCTAACCGGCCATCCCTATATAGGATCCGAACACGGGGCCTTGGTGTTCTCAGCACCACACTCTTCCTGAGTGAGCCATGGGCCGGCCCGTGTCTGGTCCATTTCTGCATTCCATCTGGCCCCAGGCTCCAGTCCTATGCCGTTTGTCCTCAAGCTACCAGTTAAGGTGAGCCCTGCAAACCCTAATTCTTTCATGACCGGGATTCTAGGAGTTGCATGAGGTTCATATACAGTGGCTGCAAAGGGAATGGAAACAATTTCCTCAGGCAGGCAGAATGCCTGTGGAACCGCCTAAGGTCTGAGCCTAGACACAGTTTCAGTGGAAAAGAGAAAAGCTCTGGGTGCAGAAAGGCAGAGCACATGCACCCTCGTGAGGATGACAGAAGTAGGACAGAGCTGCTGACAATGTCTCCTGACCTCAGCTTGTTTTTCTGTCTCTATGGCAGCATAATCACAAACTGGATGGATCCTGGACCATTTCCTGGGCTGAGTGGTGGATGGGTGAAGAGTCTCTGGGAAGCAATAAAATCTTCCCTATAGCTTTTGTCTGGCTTCCTTTTGTTTCTCTTTCCAGATGAATGATTTGGGGCCCAGGCAAGTCACTGAACCCAATTGCAGAGCGGGCCACGCATTCCCTGCCTGCCCCTGCCGAATGGAAGGAATGAGAGGAAGAGCACAGATAATCTTTGAGAGAGAGAGGAAGGCGGGGAAAAATCCAAGGTCTGACCCTTTGGATTATTGTGAAGCTGTTGCAACTTCCCCTTTTTGTAACATTGCCCGTTTCTGGATACTTCCCTCTTGGCCCAGCTCCTTGACCTCTCCCTGTCAGCATTACTCTTTTCCAGGAAAGGATATGTTCTCAGTCACTTGCACCTAAGTTTGACTGTGAGTTACTACCTAACAGTTCATAAAGGCTTTCTTATCTCTTGCTTATTTTGATACAGTATTGGTTATTAGTGATACTCTACTCATTAAATATTCCAGCCAACAAATATTTATTGAGCACCTCTTGTATCATGTTCTAGGAAGTGGGGATGGTATGGGGAACAGTATGCTAAGGCCTGGGCTCCAATGGAGCTCTCGGTCTAATGGTGCTGTGATAGTATTTGGCTAGTGGACAGGTAGACCTGTCCACTATGATTAGATGAGGCCTTGGTCCAAATCCTCATGTTAAACTCTAATGCGATGTGTTAGGCCACATGGATGATTACTTTTAGTGAGCTTAAGTCAGCCTAAGGAGGCTGGAACTAAGCCTCAGACCCAAACCTAGGTCTTGGTGAGGTGGTCCAGCACAGCGATTAGAAGCCAGGCCTCCAGAGTTAGAATTGCAAACATCAGTTCCACCATGGACTGGTTCATTCTCTCAGTCAAATTTTCACTTTCTTCCTTTGCAAATTAAGAGCAATAACATACCTACCTCATAGGGCTGAATCAGGATTTAATGTCTTTAAGGTATTTAGGACAGTGCATGGCACATGGCTAGAGCTTAAATAACTGTTAGTTACCATTATTCTTATTTTTGTTTTGTGACTTACCAGATATGAGGCAAGTCCACACATGTAAGAGAACTATAGAAGAAAGGGCAAGTTGCAGAGAGTATTGGCCCTGTGCAGAGGCAGCCTATACCACATGTCCCAGGCATTCCTTGTGAAAGTGGTGGATTTTGCCTCAGGAAGCTTCCTTCAGGTTGGCCTTACTTAGCAAGCTGTATGGGAGAGGAAATAGAAAACAAGTAGATATGGACAGCTTTTCTTTGCCAGGATCACAGGTAGAAGACACACACACACACACACGCAGAGAGAGAGAGAGAGAGAGAGAGAGAGGAGAGAAACTCTAGCACAAAATGAGAGAGTGATGAACTTCTCTCTTCTTATAGGAAAAGACCCTGTGACCCACCTTATTTTTTTAGGCTACTTCTATTAGGTTGGAATATGGTCCTCAAAACTGTCCACCAACATTTATGTTAAATCTTGAACTCCAGAGTGACTCAACCCCCTGTAATCTGACCAGTTGGATCAGCACCCCTGCTTAGGAGGTGAAGAGGAAGAGGGTGTGGGGGACAGGCATGGGAGTAGTGGGGGTGGAGATCCTTAAGCTCCCTTTGAAGCAATGTTATTCAGTGTGGTGTGTATTACCATAGTGCATGAGAATATTTTTAAAAATTTTGAAAGATTTGAATTGAAACGTTGTAATAGTATATACTTATGTGGTATTGGCTGATGTTTTCATGCATATATATGTTGTATAATAATTGGGTCAGGGTAAAGTATCAATCACCTCATGCATTTACTGTTTTTTTGTGGTGAAATCATTCAAAAGCCTCTCCTCTGGCTATTATGTAACATGTGAAACTTAATTGTTAATCACAGTCACCCTGCTGTGCAATAGAACATCAGAACTTATTCCTCCTATCTAATTGTAATTTTGTACCTGCTGGCCAACTTCTCCCTGTTCTCCCCCACCCCACAGTTTCCATGAGAAGATTTTGATTGGGATATGAAAATGACCTTGAAAAACACTGATCCACACATTGAGAGAGCAATTATCTTTGAATCCTTTTCAGTACATCAATGAGAAAATCTCAGTGTGGTATCAGTGTATGTTTAACTCTTCATAGACATTTGCTTATTTTATTTTTTGAAAAAAATTTTTTTTTTTTTTTTTTTAAAGATGACCGGTAAGGGGATTTTAACCCTTGACTTGGTGTTGTCAGCACCACGCTCAGCCAGTGAGCGAACCGGCCATCCGTATATGGGATCCGAACCCATGGCCTTGGTGTTATCAGCACCACACTCTCCCGAGTGAGCCACGGGCCGGCCCTGAAAAAATTTTAAAGATAAAATAGGTCTCAGGATCAGGGCCTCTGCATTTAATAATATTGTCTAATTTTCATTTATTTATTTGTATGATTTCTTTTCTTTTTAAATTTAATTTTCTATGGTTCTAAACCAAGCAATATAAAAAGTATGCAGCAAAAAGTCTGGGTCCTGTCTCTGTCCCTAGTGACCAACCCTCCCCTCCCCACTCCTGGTTCAGGAAATGTGTCTCATGATCTCTGGTAATACAATGTGCCTTAAAGTGTATTTCATGTGATATGGCTATAGCCATAGCAGCTTTCTTATGCTTAATGTGTACATATTTTCCCATTGTTTTATTTTCAACTTGTTAGTGTCCTTATACTTAAAGTATGTCTCTTACAGGCTGGCTGGTTAGCTCACTTGCTAGAGGGTGGTGCTGATAACACCAAGGTCAAGGGTTTGAATCCGCATACTGGCCAGTGGCTAAAGGAAAAAAACCCAAAAAACCCAAAACATAATGTGTATCTCTTGCAGACAGCAAAAAGTTGGGCCATCCTTTTTTATGTGATTTGGCAATTTCTGCCTTTTAATAAGAATGTTTAGTCCATTTTCATTTAAGGAATTGTTGATAGGTTGGGTTTAAGTTTACTACCTTGCTATTTGTGTTTGTTTTTATTCCTTTGTTTCTTCTTTCCTCCTCTCTTTGGGTTAATTGAGTAGTTTTTAGTATTTCATTCTATCTCCTTGTGGGGAAAATAGAAGAGTTTGGTCAGGCTCCCTTGCCTCAGGTCCGGTTGGGGGTGGTGGAGCACATTCTTTGTAAACAAGTTGTGTGGGGGTGGAGTTAGTGCACATGCATGCCAATGTATCTTTTTAGTTTGTTGCTATTGTGTATTCTTGAGTTTGTGAAGCAGTGGGTGGAAGTCAGAGCTCACATCTAAAAATAGAGCATGTTTACTTTGCTTGCAGCTGCTTAGTTTTTCAGTGGACTTTGCCAGTAGCAGTTGAGTTTCTGAGTTTCTCTTTGGACTGCCTAGCTCTTCTTCAGTGTGTGTGCTGAATAAAGCTTACTGTGCCTTCAACCAAGGCTCCAAGGACGTTTTTCAGTTACCTAGCTTGTAGACCTGTGTGTGAAGGGTTTGTGACCCAGTCTGGACAATGGACTTGAGGGGTCTGTGAGCTCCAGACCCAGCCCTATCTCTACATGCCTCCATGGGAATTTAAGACTTTTCTCTTCATAGTTGTTGCTGCAGGGATCACTATATGTTCCCTTTACTAATCACAGTCTTGAACTATTGTACCACCTCACAGATAATGTAAAGACCTTCGAATGGTGTGGTTCAGTCTGTCTTGCTCCCTTTGTGGACCATTGTTGTCATTTTACTTCTACATGTGTTATTAACTCCATTATACATTGTTAATATTTTTGCTCTAAAGAGTCAACTACTACTTAAAAATTTAAGAGACTGAAGAAAACTTATCTTTCACCATTACAATTTACAGTGTGCTTCTTATTTTCTTGTGTTTCCTGAATTTCCTTATTTTCTTGAATTTCCATCTGGTGTCCTTCCTTTTCAGCCTGAGGAATTTCCTTTAAGATTACTTACAGTGTGGGTCTACTGACAAAATTTCTCTCAGATTTTGCCTATCTGAATTTTGCTTTGATTTCTGAAAGATATTTTTGGTGCATATATGGAATTTTGGGGTAACCGTTTTTGTACAACAGTTTAAAATTTTCCATTGGTTTAAAGATGTTTTTCCATTGTTTCGTTTTTATGATGAGAATTTTGTTGCCATTTGTGTCATTGACATTCTGTGCCTTTGTACGTAAAGTATCTTTTTTTCCCCTCTGGCTGCTTGCAAGATTCTTCTTTTAAAATCTTTGGACCCTGTGCTGGAGGGGTGGGAAAGATGCAGAAGCAGCTGGAATAGTGAGAGTAGCTCAGAGGAGAGCGGTGTATGCAGGGTGTGCAGATGTGCAGACTTACCTCCCTTCTCCTTATTGTATCCCTTGCCTTGTTTCTTCCTTGACTTGCGTAAGCCTGTTTTTTTTATTGGTGGAAGATGGTTTGGTCCAGGGGGTTAAAAGATGGAGTAGAAGGAGAGATGGCAGAAGGTGGGGAACTTGGTCGTGGGCAGAGGGGAGTGGGCCGCCCCCAGGACAGTTGGAGAATGAGTCCTCTGTTTGACCTGCTCTGTGAGGAGCTCCTGGGCATGAGAGCTCCCACCCCACTAGCTTGATGGCATCTCTGTTAGACCCCTTAAGAGACATGTCCCTACCCTTACCCTCACCTTGCCCCAAGCTGCCCCTGGCCACCAGTCCTCTGGACTAAGTTTCTTGTGCCAGTGATTCTGCATCTGGCCAAGAGACAGTGTGGGAAACCCAGTGCCCCTCTTCCCACCCTCCCTGATCCCCAGAGCTTCTGACTGACACACTTGGCCATGTTGACTTTGAGAAATGTTTCCTCTTAAGTTTTGGGATTGTCCCTGATGGAAGAGCAGATTCCTGTTACCAAGGTGTTAATTGTCTGGGAAAAGCAGTGTTTGGGTGATAAAGCCTTTGTAATGCAGATCAGAGAGCTTCCTGGAAACTTTCCTCTCCCAGAAAGAAGCCCTCAGGATTTCTGTTTCTTTCCTTTTTTACATTTTCAAAATGTTTCCTGAAATCTCTCAATTTCATCTATTATAACCATTTTTTTTCTGTAAACTTTTAAATGTATTTATTATAATTATTTAAAAGTCTTGTTTGCTCCTTTCAACATATAGGTAATTTGTGTGTCTGTGTTAATTAACTGATTTTTCTCTCCACTGTGGGTCACATTTTTTCCATTCTTTGAATATATAACTTTTTAAAGTACTCTATATCACCGAATATATAATTTTTGATTCTATAATATGCATTGTAGGTGATATATTGTGGAGACTTTGGATTGTGTCATTTTCCTCTGTTCTTCTGAAACAAGTTGTGTTTTATTCTAGCAGGAAGTTAAATTACTGTTGGATGACTTTGAATTTGTGAAGACTTGGTTTTATGTTTCGTTAGGGCAGGTACATTTCAATAATCCCCTAGCTCTAGAGTAGATGCTTCTTCTTCTTTTTTTTTTTTAGTTTTACCTTACTTTTAATTGATACCTACCAATATTTATGTACACATTTATGGGCTACAGTGTGGTGTTTTGATACATGTACACATTGTGTAATGATTAAATCAGGGTATTTAGCATATCCATCACCTCAAACATTGTAGTATTTACTACTAAGTCATGATCCTTCTAGGATTTTAAGGATTTTTAAATTTAAAATTTAAATTTTAGATAAAAATTTAAAAATCTGCAGTGCTTATCAAGTCCCTGTAACATGGGGCTTTAGGGTTCACACTCTAAACTTCTTCTCTGGTGGGCAGCAGTTGAAATCTCTGCTCAGTTTTTCAGCCTTTCCATTATTGTCTATCCTGGATCTTTGGAATCTCATCTTCACTTAAGAATCTGAGGAGTCAACCGAGGATTCGAGAAGAGTTTATATAAAGATTTTGGAGGTTTCTGTTTTTTGGTTTCCTCCTTCCTGGGATTTGCCCCTTTAATATATATCCGCTTTGGTAACCCACCCTAAACACTGTCCTCTGACTCCTCAGGACACAAGACTGGGCTTCATGCTTGAGCTTTACTTGCCATTTGCAGGTTGCATTCAGGAGTGTCCTCAGAGGAAAATCCACATAAATTTCCAGGGTGGTTGTTTTCTTTCAAGGCTAAATTCCATCCATTTTCCCCTTAATTTTAGTCACTCTCTAGTGCCTTAAAACAGTTACTTTTTACATATTGTCAAGATATTATAATTTTTATCCATTTAATAGTTAATCTGACATAAGCTATTTTGCCATTATCGGAACCAGAATGTCCTGAATGGTCTTTTAAAAACATTACTCTCCTTTTTGAAACCCTCTGTTCTTATCCATCATAGTTGGAATTAATTTCAAAATTTTTTCCCTAGCATGTAAAACCCTACATGACCTGGACCTTGCTAAGCTCTACATCCTCACTGTGCTCCCAGCCCTATGGGGCACATTCAATTCTTTGAAAATGTCATGCTCTATCCTGCCTTAAGGTTTACACATATTGTTTCCTCTGATGGGAATTCTTGTCCCCCTTTGGCCTAATTATGCTTCAGATGACAGCTCAAATATCACTTCCTCTGGAAAGTACTTGCTGAATCTATGGATAGACTAAATTCCTCTCCTCCAGCTGCTAATAGTGTACTGTGCCTTTCTTGTAAATCAGGTATCACAGTTTGTCATCAAATACTCGAGTGGTTATTAGCGTGACATCTGCTCCTCTTCAGATCATTAGTTCCATGAGGAGAGGGTCTGGTCGTTTTTGCTCAGCACCTTATCCCACGACTTATATGGTGTCTGGCTCATAGTAGGTGTTTAATAAATGTGTTGAATGAATGAAAAGTAGGGAAAAGTGCATTGTGCATGGAAGAAAGTTCTCTACTGAGAGTTATGGTACTAAGAGATAGATGAAACCGAGACACTAAGAGACATATGTCAAGTCATCTCGCATTTTAGACCATCAGTTCCAAGATATATTACAGGTCAGGGTTGAATCAGATGATATTTTAGGTCTCTCTCCACATTCAAAATCTATGATACCCACAAAAAGATTAGTGTAATTGAGACAAAAGCACGGTATGGGAAATAGTAATGATATAGGACAGACATCGGGGACTTGGATATTAGGTGGAATTAAGATTTTAACCATAGACACTGCATGTCCTAGATCAAGACTCTGGAAAACAGAAATTGCACTTGAGGACAATTATTCTGGGAACAGCAGATAGAATTAAAGAGGTTTGAAAGTGGCCAGATCGTGAATGAGTCTGATGAGAAGATTCTGGCAGGATGGGACTGGTGTCAGGGTGCTGAATGCGGAAATGACAATGAGGGAGGGATCCGTAAGACCCAGTGAAAGCTGAATTTGGGAAGGATTAGAGTTTTTCTCCTAACTTTTTTATTTCTCTACAGGAGGTAGAATGGCAGTGTTGGACGGGGAAGAGATCAGAGTCTTTGTGATGATGATGGGATTTCTCCTTCTTTATATCTTCTCTTGTCTTACTGTGCATACAGATGTGAGGGCAAAATGCACTGAATATTCCTCGAGTGACAGTCAACCTTGTACCACATTTCAAGGTCTGCTCCACCAGATTCTTTCTCTTTGGGGCTCTTGGGACTAGAAACCAGAATCATTATTAAAGTTTCTGTTGCTTATGGGCCGAGCCCGTGGCGCACTTGGTAGAGTGCTGCGCTGGGAGCGCGGCGACGCTCCCGCCGCGGGTTCGGATCCTATATAAGAATGACTGGTGCACTCACTGGCTGAGTGCCGGTCACGAAAAAATGACAAAAAAAAAAAAAAAAAGTTTCTGTTGCTTATAACAAAATACATGGAACTGAATAATTTATAAAGAAAATGAAATTTATTGCTTACAGTTTCTGAAGCTGAGAAGTCCAAAGTCCAGGGAACACAGCTGGTGAAGGCCTTGGTGGTGGTGACAGTGACAGCAGGGTATGACATTGTGAAAATGGTGGAGAACAGAGAGAGCAGAGAGAAAAAGACAATTCTCCTCTGTCTTCTTTTAAAGCCCTCAGAACCATGCCTGTGATCACCATTTTTAATCCATTCACTATGGCCTGGTCCTATAATCTAATCACCTCTTCAAGGCTCCACCTTTCAATTACCATAGTAGGATTTCCCACCCTCTTAACAGTCACAGTGGTGACCAAGTTTCCAATACATAAAACTTGGAGGACACAATTCAAGCTTCAGTGAGTTTTGGGGGACATAATTCAATCTGCTACAAACCATTTTTAATTTCTCTGCCATATGTAAGGGAATTTTCCCTTTCACTTTCTCTAGTGATCAAGTGTGACTCAGGAAAAGAGAGAGAGTAAGGACAATAAGCTTTTTATTCTGTCTTTCGTGTGTACCCTAAGAATTTGTTTTATGTTTTCACCTTTTATCCTCCTTTATTGGTGATTGTCTCCTCGAAATATCTCACTTGAATTTTATGTGTACCCCACTTGGGTTTCTTGTGGATTTATGTCTGGTGTTAGTCTTTGCGTGTGTGGTTCTGTGTGAAGGCCTGCAATATACATATAGCTCTGTGACTTTGAGGGTGCTTGTGAAAATCTTCCTCCAGCACCATGGGTAGCACATACACGTACCTTTTTCTGAGAGGCAAATTTAGGATTAATTAAGAAGGAAACTTGGACAATTACTCAAGCATCTGGAAGAAACCTGAGAACTTGAGGCTAGAATAGACTTTGGGTTGTCATTGTCTCCATTCTTTGTTTCCAGAGAGTATTTTGCTTATAGTAACTCTTTTGACTAGAACATAGTTCTGAAAAGCTTTTCAAAGAAATTGCACTCAAGTCTTATTCATAATAAGAGAGAGGAAAATCTTCAGAATCCATGAATAGGCACCAGGTAAGTTATACTCCATAATATCAGACCCTAGAATAAAATTGTATCTGAACACAGCATGGTCTGAGATCCTAGACTTTCACTCAGTACCTAGAGCCTACTGGAGCTTTCTTGTTTCTTTTGTCCTTTTTTTTTTTTTGCAAAGGAATAATTCCTGAGAGAGGGGCTAGGGTGACAACTCTAACCTGTGGTTTTTGCCAGTTCCCAAGATTTCTCCAAAGTTATGTCCATAATCCAGAATCAGAGGTTGCTGGTGTTGAGACTGAGCTAGAATACCCACAAGTGGCTTCACCCTGGGCTCTAGTTCCCCCTATTGCTTATGGCCCTTAGAATACTGGCCTAAGCTGCCCATTTCAATGGATTTGTTTGTGAGGCTTGGTCCTTGATGAGAATATGGATAGGGCAGTCAGAGCAGAGGGGAATGACATTCCATGCTTTGACATGAGTGGTTCACCATGATTCAAGACTGTAGCTTCCAGCTGTAAAGTCACAATTTCTATATTACTGGCACATGGGGCACTGGAGACATTTCCCTGTAATATGAGCATTGTCGGGGGTTGAATGCCCACTGATTTGGGGCAGCTGAAAGAATTTAATGATGTTTATTTTGGTGCCACTTACATGGAAATCCACTGGGGTCAATGGCAAAATACAGAAACAAGGTGTTTTGGCAAGTCATGCCAAGGAGATACAAATGTTGCTTTCACACAAACTGACTCATTGTATGGGATGGTTGTTACTTGCAGAAAGGTCATTTGTGATTTATGCTGGAGGAATCTGGGATGGGAGAGTTGAATAAATTGAGACCAGGGCTGATATACAGGAAATCTTCAGTTAAAATTTTATACTTCTGATTGGTTTGAAAGGCAAACCTGGGCAAGAAAATGAGTAAGAATTGTAAATTCAAAAAACTTCCAGAGATAGTCCCATTTATTTACTCAGAATAATTTTGGCATAACTTTAAAAATACAGAATACTCCTTTTCTCTTATTTCCTCCTTCTGTCACATGAAACATCTTGTCTTCATTGATCTTTGCTGCTGTTAATAAATACATAAATTTAGTGATTATTATGATCATTGCTATGGTTCAGGACTCAATCAATGGGTCCTTAACATCTCAGCAGAACTTCATGGCTGTCTTTAATACTAATATCCTTTCTGATCCATACATCTATCCATAAAATATTAAGAAGCAAATATAGTGCAAGATTATACAGGATATACAAATTAATAAAGTGATATCTCTGTTCCTGAGTGTAAGACTATTGTTTAATCATTTCCTATAGATACTGAACCATGATCCTTGTTTTTCCCCTCTCTTAATATTCTCACAGATATTCTCCTAGCTTTGAAACATAAGATGTTAGACAGGGTCTCAAAGACTTGAGGCCATTATGGTGGTAGTGTGATGCTGGGTGGAAAGCTAGGGACTCTGGATCCATGTCCTTCTTCTGAGTGACCTTGGGCAAGTCATTAGCCTCCCTGAGCTTCCATTTTCACAATTTCAAGAGTGTTGTTGGATTAAGTGACCCAAGACAGAAATTTATGCCTGTGAATGACTATCCCCAGCTCAGGTATAATTTCTTGCCCTCTTGCCCATTTTCCCTAGCTTCTCAGTTGCTTTGTTCCTGAACAACCACAATTCCTGGTATTTGGTGTCACTGGGGTTGGGGTGAGGTACCAAGAAACTTACTTTTGAGGAAGACAATATTTTTCACAGATATATTTTTGCTTGAAGTTGTTTCTGTTGCCTCCACAGCCAGAGAAGATGAATGGCTCACATACAAATGTCAGAGTGTTGTAGTAGTATCTGTTCAAAGTTAACTTACAGGTGCCAAACACTGGAGGATAGTTGCAGTATTCTGTGTACAAGAATCTTAGAGTCAGATTTTCTTTACTATCCTGTTGGCTTCTTTTCCTCATAGGCTAAGTCTACTAAGGCTCATCAACTCATTTAAATCTACTTGATTTTATCACTGGGGGCCAGGATAGAGTTCCTAGAGCATAAATTTGATTGTCTATGTGACATGGGGCAATGATTCTAGACTATAGCCTGGGTCAATGGCACGGAGAAATAGTTGGAGAAGAACGGTAAGGTAGTTCTAACTACCTGAAAGCTGAAAGCAAGAAGGACCTGAGGCTTCCTCCATCCTTCGCAGTATTCCTCCTTCATATTAAACATATCCTGTTTCCTGACTCTCCACATGCTTCCCATGTCACTGGGACATCTCATTTGCTCTTCCAAGGATACACAGTTCAAAGCCCTTACTTTTCCCATCCCCACCAGAGTCTCTGCAGACACAAAAGCTAAAAAGACCTTTTTACCCTCTACACTTACTCCTGAAGGATAGGCTTGAAATGCCTAGTCTGGCAGGTCTTCCTTTCCTCCATCAGAGTTTGTGTCCTCTCCCATCCAGCCTCCCTTTGGCCTACCCATCCAGACTCACCTGGGTATACTGAGACCATGGAGGTATGTGGTTAGAGCAGGAGCCATGACCATGTTGGAGACAAAGAAAGAGTTAGTATCAGTCTTCTTGAAGTCCTGCTACAGTTCTTATCCATAATTGGGAATTTGCCCTTTTACCCTGAAGTTTTCATACATACCCATTATAATTTGAATCAAGAACAAATTAATTTAAATAAGTAGAATGGGAGTGCCTTATGCATGGGAATGATGGCCTCTGCATCTCTGTATCAGTGGAATGTAACACAGTGGTCTTATACATATATGTTGAATAGAATTAAGACATCTAATACACACACACACTCACACACACACACACACACACACTCCAACAAAGGAATTTCTTGGACACCTCTGGCATCAATCCAATTTTCAAAATCCCTACTCTTGTACTGAAATTCCTTGGTAAAACCTTAAGTTGATTTTACTTTCCGTCTTTTCCCCTCTCTCATCCATAGAGAGAACTCAGTATAACTCCCTGAATCAGATGCCCAACAGCCTATGGTTTGAGATAAAAAAAAAAGGGGGGGGGGACTTGATCCTGGTTATTGGCAGCAACAAAACCGGGCTGCTTAGACCTCCTCCTTCACAGTGCCCTCTGGGTTTGCTCTTCTATTTTGCCTTACCTCCAAGATGTCCACTTTCACACAATTCTTTTCTGAGTTCCAGAGGAAATAGTTCACCTGAAAGCATGTGGAAGAGCGTGGAAAAGATGAGGAACCACAGAGAAAAATGAATACATTCAGGCTTCATGGTGTGGTGGACAGCAGATAGGAGAGTCCTGGATCGGGTTGAAATTATATCTTGTGGGTGGAGCTCTTTCTCTGTGAGGAGTTGAACCCATATCTCTGATTTTATCTCCCCAGGGCCCAAGACTGGGCAGGGTTCTGGTTCATCCAGAATCATTCTAGTGAGTAGGACAGTAAGCACTTGGGTACTCAACCATGAAGCTTGAAAGGCCATGGATTGTCAGAGCCCCACTGATGAACCTCAGCCTCCCCCTCTCTCCTCCACATCTAAGGATCAGACCACTTATATCTCAGGACATCAGCATCTCTATAATGAACAGCTGTAAAGAAATTATCATCAGTGCTTTAATATATCAATGTGAAAATCTGAAAGCAAACTAAGCCTTGACCCTAAGAAACTGGAACAAAGATGGCAAAATAAATCAAGAGAAAGTAGACAGAAGATAATTGATGAAGATAGTAGTTGAAGTTAATTAATTAAAAAAAAGAAACACTAAAATTACTAAATAAAATTTAAAAGTTTGTACTTTAAAAACACCATGAAAATAGACAAAACTCTGCCAAGAATGGCCAGGAAATAGAGTGCAGTTTTATGACACCAATGTTACAGGTTTGGATCCCCCTATTGGCCAGCTGCCAAAAACCCCCAAAAAACAAACAACCCCCCACCCAAAAAATACCCCAAAACAAGCAAAAGAGTGACCAGGAAAACCATGAAAGAAATAAGCATCTTCAATAATAGGAATGTGAAAAGGATAGAACTCAAACATGGAGGAGTTAAAAAAATTTACCAGGAAATAGTCCTGTCCCTGATCTTAGGTTTTTCACCATTAAGTATAATGTTATCTTACTTTCAGTTTTTCACCATTAAGTATAATGTTATCTGCGGGTTTTTCAAAGGTGTCTTTTTTTAAGTTGAGAAAATTCCCTTTTATTCCTAGTTTGATGAGTGATTCTATCATCAAACGGGGATAGATCCTGTCAAATGCTTTTTCTGTGTCTATTGAGTCTATTATGTTAGTCATGCCCTTTATTCTACTAATGTGGTGTATTACATTGATTTCTGCATGTTCAAATAACCTTGCATTCCTGAGACAAATCCCATTGGATTTGGCTATGGTATATAATCTTTTTTTATATGTTGCTGAACCTTTTTACTAAGTTTTTTGGAGGATTTTTGTACCTATATTCATAAGCAATTTGGTCTGTAGTTTTCTTTTCTTGTGGTATCTTTGTTTGATTTTGTAATAAGGGTATACCGACCTCATAGAAAGTGTTTCATTCTTTTCTATATTTCGAAAGAGTTTGTAAATGATTGGTGTTAATTCTGTAAACATTTGGTAGAATTCAACAATGAAGTCATCTGTTCTTGAGCAAAAGGCCAGATGTGGGATGTTTTTGATTCAATCTGTTTACTTTCATAGGTCTGTTGAAATTTCCCATTTCTTTTTAAGTCAATTTTGGTAGTTGTCTTTTAAAGAATTTGTTCATTTCATCTACATTATCTAATTTTTGGCTTACAATTGTTCGTAGTATTCCTTTACAATCATTTTTATTTCTATGAGGACGGGTGGTATTGTCTCCGTTGTCCCATTTCTGATTTTAGCAATTGGAGTTTTCTCTTTTTTGTTTTGGTCAGTCTAGCTAAAGATTTGTCAATTTTGTTGATGTTTTCAAAGATCCAATTTTTGGTTTTGTTAATTTTCTCTACTGTTTTTCTAATGTCTATTTCATTTATTTTTACTCCAAGCTTTATTACTATCTTCCTTTGGTTTGCTTTGAGTTTAGTTTGCTTTTGTTTTCTAGTTTCTTAAGGTGGAAGATTAGATAATTAAGATGTTTTCTTTTATATTACAGGCATTACAACTACACATTTTCCTCTATGCACTGCTTTAGTTGCATCCCACTTTTTTTTGTATGTTGTGTTTTTGTTTTCGTTCTTTTAAAATTATTTTTTAGTTTCCTTTCTTTAGTTTCCTAAGGCTACTGTAACAAATCACTACAAATTCGGTGGATTAAAACAACAGAAATATATTCTTTCATAGTTCTGGAGGCCAGAGGTCTGAAATCAAGGTATCAGCAGGGCTGCACTTACTCTGAAGTTTCTAGGGGGAATCTTTCCTTGCCTCTTCTGCTTTTGGTGGCTTCTGCTTTTGGTGGCTGTGGGCATTCCTTGTGGCTATATCACTCCAGTCTCTGCTTTTGTCTTTACATGACCTTCTATGTGTCTTCTTTTCTTCTGTCTGTTATAAGGACATTTGTTATTAGATTTAAGATGTAATCCTAATGATCCCCTCTTGAAACCCTTAATCTAATTAAATCCACAAAGCCCTCTTTCCAAATAAGATCACACTCACAGGTTCTGGAAGTTATCACATGGATATATTTTTTGGTGGCTGCCATCCAGGCTGTTAAACTTTGTGATTTCTTCTTAGACTTATTGGTTACTTAGGATTTGTTGGTTATTGTTTAATTTCCATGTATTTGTGAATTTCCCAAATTTCCTTCTGTTTCTGATTTCTAATTTTATTCCAATGTAATTGGAGAACATATTTTGATATGATTTAAATTTAAAAGGATTTCTGTCCTTTTATGGCCTAACATATTGTCTAACCTAGAGAATGTTTTATGTGTACTTGAGAAGAATTCATCTTTTGCTCTTGTTGGGTGGAGTTTTCTATAGATGTTAGGTCTGGTTGGTTTATAGCATTGCTCAAGTTTTCTATTCCCCTGTCAATCTTCTTTGTAGTTCTATCCATGATCAAAAGTGGGGTATTGAAGTTTACAACTATTATCTTTCTTTTTTTAAAGATGACTGGTAAGGGGATCTTAACCCTTGGCTTGGTGTTGTCAGCACCATGCTCAGCCAGTGAGCTACCTGGCCATCCCTATATAGGATCTGAACCCGTGGCCTTGGTGTTATGAGCACCACACTCTCCTGAGTGAGCCATGGGCTGGCCCATGAAGTATACAACTATTATTCTTGAATTGTCTATTTCTCCCTTAATTTCTCCATATATTTTTGCTTCATATATTTTGGGGGCTCTGTTGTTAGGTGCATATATGTTTGTAATTGTTGTATCTTCCTGTTGGATTAATTCTTTTATCATTATTAAATGTCCTTCTAGTAACAATTTTTGTCTTAAAATCTATGTATTAGTCAAGGTTTCCTACAGAAACAGAACCAATGAAACAATTTTAGGGAATTAGCTCATGTCATTGCAGGAAATGGCAAGTCCAAAATTTGCAGGGCATGCCAGCAGGCTGAAGACTCAAGGAAGAGTTGATGCTACAGTTTTGAGTTCAAAGGCAGTCTGGAGCATAATTCCTTTTTCCTCCAGGGGACCTCAGTCTGTTTTTCTTAAGTCCTTCAACTAATTGGGTAAGGCTCACCTGCATTATGGAGAGTAATCTGCTTTACTCAAAATCTTCTAATTTAAATGTTAATGACTTTAAAAAATAGCTTCACAGAAACATCTAGATGGGTGTTTGATCGAACATCTGAGCACCATTACATAGCCAAGCTGACACATAAAATCAACCATCACAGTCTATTTTGTCTGATATTGTTATAGCTACTCCAGTTTTCTTTCTTTCTTTTTTTTTTTGGCTACTGTTTGCATGGTATATCTTTTTTCATCCTTTCACTTTCAACTTATTTGTGTCTTCGAAGCTCAAGTGTGTCTCTTGCGGATAGCATGTAGTTGGATCTTTAAAAAGAATCCCTTCTTCCAATCTCTTCCTTTTGATTGGACTGTTGTTCCTTTTTGTGAAGACTAATATTTAGAAACCATGATCTGAAGATGAGTTGTGCTTATTGGTACTGAGGTGTCCTTGCTGTCAGGAGACAGAGTTCAGAAATCTATATCTACATACACACATACACAACACACAGGCACATATGTTTGTGTTTATTTCTACATGTATTTATATATAAAAAAACCATGGTTTTACACTCCAAATCAAGCTCAACTTCACAGAGTTTGTTTGAGTCTTCTCTCTTTTCTTATTTGTAACTTTTTTCTCCTACAGTGAGAAACTTAGCTTTCACTATCCTCTGTATATTTCCTTATGTGTTCAATCCCTCCATATCTAACTAAACTTTAGGTTATGCTACCCTAAAACTTAACCCTGAACATGCCATCTCCTGAAAGTACATCCCTTACCAGTCCAAAATTGGACCCTGGCAAAAGGAAAGGGGCAGGGGAAGAGCAAGGAAGAAAAAGGAAAGGAGAAAAGAGGAATGGGATAGGGGAGGAAAGCCTAATAAGAATTCAAGCTCCAGAAATGACCCCCTCCCTGACATTCTGGCATAAAGCTCATTCCCAGCTATGATATTTTATCCTGTTTTTAAAAAAATTATGTCTGAATATTTTGTTGTTTTGGTAGTACGAGTGTATTTCAAAATGTTCTTGGAAAAGATTAATATGAATCTCTCCATGAACTATTTGAAGTACCCTCGTATTGTGAATGTTATATTTTCCAGTACACTTTCTAATCTATTATTGTGGTATAAAGAAAAGCTTTCTTTACCCACCTTATAGTCTCAATTGGCATATAAACTTGTTTTTTTTTTTACGAATAAACATAATTAAGGATTGGCATATACACTTGAATCGACCAGAAAACCGCACAAAAAAGGAAGAGAGCAAAGCAAAACATCAAATGTAAAATATATTTAAAAATGTGAACTGTAGGCACAGGAAAACTTCTCTAATGTCACATATCACTGTATAAGTTCAAAAAGTCATTTCAGATACACTTTGAAATAGCAATTTATATAACTGTCTGTGGGTTTTTCCACTCAAAAAATAGCTTTTGTTTCCCCCATTTAGGAAAAACACCAATACTCCTACTATATATGTTAAAATAAGAAAAATAAACATTTCGCACATTGTCACAGCACCGCCTGTTTTTGAATTATGCAGTCTTTGCCCTAAAAGGTGTGAGGAAAATATTTGTCATAACAAACTGCATATGGTGGTATATGTTTTCTAAATGTCTTATAAAAAACTCTCATTTTTCTTTGGAAAATGCATACTGGGGGGGAAAATCTACTGAAACTAATAAGATACTATGGGATAAAAGGATGAGGTAATACAAATTTCTGGAAATGATATCACCAGTTTGCTTTACAGTTTGAGGTGAGAAATTAAGTAGGGCATGAAATAAATGTGATTCTGCGTAAAAATGATATCATCTAGGACCAACTAGTCCCCGAACTCATGATTATATCCATAGCTACTGTGCATTATGAATGCCAAAGGCAATTGATGAAATTCTTGGCATTGACCTTTGAAATTAGAAATTAGAATACTGGGGGTAAGAAAGTCTGCATAGAGGTGACTACAGAGCCTCCCTCACTCTCTGCCAAAATGAAAAATCAAAAGCAATACCACATTCCTGGGGAGATTACAGAGGTTAGTATTACCTTCAAAGACATGAAAGATATCAATGTGAAGAGTATTGGCTGGTATTAGTTTAGTGGTTTTTGTATGTAATTTAGGAATAGTCCCATCAAGCAATGCAAATACGGTTCCATTGAATTGGGAGCTGAGAGTGACACCTGTTTATGTGGCTAGGGAAACAGACAAAAAAAGGGCTATGCTTTGCCTATAGCAATTGACCCTGACTATCAAGGGAAAATAGAATTAATGTGTCACAAAAAGGAAAGTGAAAGATATAAATGGGGTTCCTGGAACATCTAATTGTACCACTATATTAAGCAATTAAGTAGTAAAGATTAATAGAAGTTAGAAATCCTGAAATATAAAAGCATGAAGTGACTAGTCAGTCCTACCTCTTATTTTCAGGAATGAGAAGGTTTGGTTCATTCTACGGTAAAAACAAACCCCAGATTATTTGAGATACTGCTTGAAGGCAGGCAACTGTGGTATACAATGGAAGAGAGATGTTATAAAGACCAGCTGTAGCCTTACATCAAATGACATAAATAAAGCTACCTGTATTTCCTTGCTTGTTGTGTTACAAAATTGAAAGAAAACCCCCTAATGTTTTATTTAGGATGTATTGTTGAATGGTAAAATTTACCATTTAGTCTAGATGTTGCAGAGCTTTTTGTCAAGGTTTATATAAAACTATAAGACCTTAGACTTGAGACATGAAGACCTTAGATCTTAGGCCTGGAGATGGTTGAAAGAGCAGATGGAGATTAGGTCGTCTCCCTTTGGGGAGTGGGCAAGAGCTTTTGATTATTTTAGAGAGGGGCAATAGCAAGGTTTGTTGTTATCAGCACTGGGAACATTAGCAATCCAAAATGACCACTTAGATAAACTGCACCTCGTTACATAGCAGTGTAAAGGGCCTAATGAGTACCTGTGCAGAGGCTAAACTATGCCGGAAAGAAGGCAGTGAGGACAGGGTTAAGGCACAAACACCAGTGTGGAAGCCAGTGATGACTAGACACCTCTTCTATGATGCAGGGTAATACATAAAGCCCCAAATAACACAGACCAAACTTAGGGAGAAGAAATGGAGAGGGAACAATGAGAAAGGAAGGGGAAGAGGCTGAAAGCCTGAGTATACAAAAGTGAATAACTTTAATATGGAACGATGATATTTAAATTTGACTGAAAAATTTACATAAGTCTAGGAGACTAAGGATTTGAAAGCAAAGGGTAGTTCAGTTACAGAAAATGAAGTTACATTTTACCATATCTGGGTTTTAGTGTCTTAGTTCTGATACCACTCCACTTTATTAGTACAGTCAATCCATAATTACCAAACATCTCCATGCCACACTTTGTGCTGGGTTCCGGATATAGGGAACTAAATAGGATCAGGTTTATGCTTTTAAATTTTTCATGGTAAATTTATGTAAAGGCACTTAAACTTGATCCAACAGATAGAGACTAGAGGCTAAATTCTTGATGTTTATCCCTCATTGGGGGGCGTTGTTGGGCCAGTTGGGGAGAAGTCTGGAAGTGCCTCACTCCATGGTTCCTATAGAATCAACATTTCTGTCTCTCCTGCTAACCAGCCCAGCTTCTTTAAGCCCAGCTTAAAGAGAAGGCCAGGTGATTGCAGAACTGAATGAGAAAGGGCCTAGGCAATCATGTGTTGAATAAATATATCCCCAAATACTGGATAACTTGGTGTTTCGCATGAAGTGCTTCTCTATGGTCATGTGTAAATATGGCAGTGAATGTTCTGAACTGCATGTCTCTAGGCGGAGAAAGTGAGATGTTCCATTTCAGTGGAAGGCACAGAATGCCAAACTTTAGCTGAAAGAGACATGAAGCAGAAAACAACGAGGGTCATTAACTTTCCTTTATTTATTTTTTGCTATTGCATTTTCTGCTCTGTCTGGTAGAAAACTAATAATTGAATGTTCATGAGAAATGCTTGAGGCACCCATGTACCCAGTTGAGCATTCCATTACAGAGAAGAAGGGGTCTGTATTGGACCAAGCAATTTCACTGTAGGTATATTTCACCCCTAATTAATGTCTCTTTTTGCTGTGCTGCTGCAGCTTCTTTAACAGACACTTATGGCATCAATGATAATTCTCATGCCCCGGGTAAAGCAGAAAAGAAGGGTTATATATATTTTTTATCTAAAGTGAATGACCCTGACTACAAAGGGGGATGTGGTCAATGCATCACTGAAGGGACTCTGAAGCCCTAGGGCATGTCCTGTGCATCATCCTCCAGTGGCAATGTTTCACAGATGTTAGGAAGCATGAAAGCCAGAAACATGGAAAGACTAAAAAACTACCAGGGAGTCCCACCATGAGCTCACACTTCTTCTGAGGAGGATGTTAATTTCAGTTATACAGTGTATAAAGAAGCCGGTTAGACAGAGGTTCTAGCCAAAGGTGAGGGAATATGGAATGTACACTGGAGGAGAAGATGTTATTAAACCCAGCTACAGCCATATAAGGAATAGTACAAATATGCTACCTATATTTCCTTGCTTGTGTTACAGAATTAAATTAAATTCTCTATTTTCCATTTACCTGCATTTATTTTAGATGTGTTGGTGGGTATAGAGACTTGCTGCTGAATATACTGCAGAATTTCCTGACAGGATTCAGGTAGTGCTATAAGAGAAGGGACTCGACTTGTGAGACCCTAGACCTGAAGCTAATTGAAGTAGCCAAATGGGACTTTTAATCGTCTCTTTTGGGGTTGTGGGTACATGCTTTAAGCTATATTAATCAGAGGCCTTAAAAAAGGTTATGAATGGAAAGCAGTATGTATGAGTTGAAGAGTCAAGGGGTAGAATGTAATAAATATTTCTGGTTTTGTCTGCCCAGCATTATATACTCTATCTGGTAATAGAATCCCAATTTTTCTTTGCAGAACTACCCCTCTATATTGACCTCTCAGTCACAGTGTCCTTTCTTTTTGCAAGTGTGGGTGGGAACAATTCATAAATGGGAGTGTTGGAAGCTCTGAATATTTGGGTAAGATTGTAAGAATCTAGCCTTTTAATGTGCAGAGATTTTGGTTCACATTGGGCAAATCTTAAATCTATTCTCTTATTGGTGCCAGGATATTTTATTTTTGCCAGAGGAATAAATGATTATTTTGTATTTGGATATTATAAATGAAAGAGATAAAATAAGAAAATAAGTCCAGACTGTATAAATAGACTGTTACATATTATGCAATAATATGTAACATAATAATTCTGTTACATATTATGATTCCATATCTCTAGATGATTAATAATATAATTTCTATGTAGCACCAGATCTAGGGAACCTCAATATGGATATAGGTGGGACATAATCTTTGAAAAGTATTAAACTTATATTTTTACATTTCTGATAACCTCTGAATGTTTTCACATATTTGAATTCTATTATGTCAATTAAGATCCTGCCAAGCATGTTAACATAATCAATACAATTACTTAGTTTTATTGCTGTGCTGGATTGTGTGTTAAGAGACAGACAAATGAGACATGATTCCTTTTCTTAAGGTTTTCATAATGAAGTTGCATAAAAGAGTTGGAACTTGATTTAATAGTCAATGGGTGGGGCTGGCTAGTTATATCAGTTGGTTAGATCGTAGTTTAACACCAATGTCAAGGGTTTGGGTCCCTGTACTAGCCAACTGCCAAAAAAAAAAAAAGTCAACAAGTCGAGGTTAAGTGTCTGGTGTTGGCTAGAGTACATTCCCCACAGTGTGAAGAAAGGTCAGGGCCAGAGGTTTGAGTAAAAGAAATCTGAAGGTACTGGTTCCATGTTTCCAACAAGGTTAATGTCTGCTTCTTGTGATCACCAGCTCCATTGTTCCAATTAGGACTAGGCTGGGTGGTGGCAGGCTGGAGTGGGAGAGGTTCTAGGCTATGATGGAGGAATAAATATGTTCCAGAATGCTGAATGCCTTGTGTTCTGCCCCTGTGTGTTCAGAGGAAGGGGTACTCAATGACACCATTATTTAAATATTGGATTCCTGAAGTACCTGCATGGTCATGTGCAAGCATGAGAGTGAATATTCTGAACTGTGTTTCCTCAGGGAGATGTGACAAGATGTTCCATTCCAGAGTGTGGGTTGAAGACATTGGGTGAAAATGTCATGAGGTGGAAAGCAGTAAGGGTCATTAATTCCCTGTTTTGTCTGGTAAAGGCTCATGAAGGAAAGATGCTTGAGAAAAGCTTAGAGTAACCAGTAAATGCATTATCAACCATTAAAAAAAGGAAAGAGTCTACATCAGACCAGGTGTTAAGATGACCTCGAAGACATAACTAAATTTTAAGAGTGGGAAAATTATATTCATGGCCTATGAAATATACTGATTTTACTGTGTTACAGAATTTGAAATCCACAACCTTTTATTTTTATTTATTTATTTATTTATTTATTTATTGCAGCTGGTTGGTATGGGGATTGGAACCCGTGACTTTGGTGTTACAAGGCTGTGCTCTAACCAGATGAGCTAACAGGCCAGCTTGAAATCCACACTTATCATGGATTTGGGGGCATTTGTAATGTCATTCTCTATATTACAAGGATAGTGGAAAATGTAATAGAAAATTGGTAAGAATGGGTTTTAGAGAAGGGCTATGTGAATGGAATTTTCATTATGATGTAATAGTTGCTCAAGAATAACTTGTTGAATAAACAGATCCATAATATGAGAATATTCATGTTTTATTTAACTTTTTATCAGAGACCTCTCAATATAGAAGATATCCTTAATAATCAGATGGACCAGATATGTCACTTTGTAAATGCCATCTATCTTCTTGCTTGGGCAGTTCATCATTTGGTCAATGGGTTCATGATAATCATAGCCACAGTCTTAGAAATGAAAGCTATGTATAAATTTAACCAAAGTGACTTCCAACTTTCAAGTGTCCTGATTGCTGTGATACTAATTTATTCCCACATTACAAAAGGACCAAATAGTAGATCATCTAGGGCATTTGTCCTTATGAGTATTCTGTTATAATTAGCATAGACCTTCTTTTTATATTGTGGCAAAATTTACATAGCATAAAATTTACCATTTTAACCATTTAAACATTTTTTTTGTGCTATTCCTTTTTAAGTGTATAATTCAGTGGCATTAAGTACACTCACATTGTTGTGAAACCACTACCACCATCCATCTCCAGAACTTTAAAACAATTGCAATAGAATATTTTTATAGCAGTTTTTGGTTTACAGAAAAATTGAGCAGAAAGTACAGGTGGTTCTCATATCCCCAACCCCCAAACAGTTTCTCCTATCATTAACATCTTACATCAGTGTGGTGTATTTGTTACAATTATGAACCAATATTGATACATTATTATTAACTCAATTTTGCATTAAGGTACCTTCTTTTTGTTGTACAATTCTATGGGTTTTGTCAAATGTATGTCATGTATTCACTATTACAGTATCATACAGAATAGTTTCATTGCCCTAAAAATCCTCTGTCCTCCGCCTATTCATTTATCCCTCTCTCCTTCCCTCCTTTTCTGAAACCCTGGCAACCACTGATCTCTTTTTCCCATTACCTTGAGCAGTTATCATTTCTTTGTGCTGGAAACATTCAAAATCCTCTCCTAGCTAATGGAAAGTATATAATAAATTGCTGTTGATTATAGTCACTCTACAGTGCTATAGAACACTAGATCTTATTCCTCCTGTGTAGCTGTAATTTTACATCCAGTATCCAACCTCTCACTATTGCCCCAACCTTCCTACCCTTCCCAGCCTCTGGTAACTACTATTCTACTCTCCAGTTCTATGTAATCAACTTTCTTAGCTTCCACATGTGAGTGAGAGCACATGTTATTTCTTTTTATGTTCCTGGCTTACTTCACTTAACATAATGTCATCCAGGCTCCATGTTGTTGTGAATGGCAGGATTTCATTCTTTTTTTATGGCTGAATAGTATTCCATTGTGTGTATATGTCACATTTTCTTTATCCATTCATCTGTTGCTGGACACTTACATTGATTCCATATCTTGGCTATTGTGAATAGTGCTGCAATAAACGCAAGAGTGCAAATATCTTTTTGGTATACTGATTTTCTTTCTTTTGGATACATACCCAGTAGTGGAATTGATGGATCATATGGTAGTTCTGTTTTTAGTTTTTTTGAGGAAACTACACACTGTTTTTCCTAATGGGTGTACTAATTTACATTTCCATCAACAATGTATGAGTTCCCTTTTCTGTGCATCCTTGCCACATTTATTTATTTTCTGTGTTTTTATTTTATTTTATTCTTTTTTGCAGATTTTAAATTTTATCTTATTCACTTATTCATTATTTTTTATTGAATCATAATTGATTATACATACCTTTGGAATTCAGTGTTAACATATGTTGATCAAATCAATATCACTAGTATGTATATTGTTACAAATTGTCCTTATTTTTTATGCCCCTTGTCCAACCTCTCCCTATCCCCCTTTTTGTCCCCCCTCCCACCACTGATAACCCTAGATTTCTTCTCTTCCTCTGAAAGAACAATGGTTACTCTGTTGATTTGTTGCCTAGATGATCTGCCCAATGGTGAAAGGTGTGTTCAGGTCCCCCAATATTATCATAGAGCAGATGCTTCTTCTGTCACTCTGGAATGGGCTTTGTGGAGAGAGATATCCTTTTCTTTTCTTTGGTCTCTGCTGGTGACTATCCTTGTGTCAATGCACTCCAGTGGCTGGCAGACATATGCATGGTGGTTGTGATGTCTAGCCACTTTTGTGGCAGCTGTGGTTACTGTGGTGGCTGTGGTGAGCCACCCACACGGAGGTGATGTTTTTGGCATGCTCCGTGGCACTGACAGTGTGCCTGTTGTGGGTGGGGGTCTGGTCCCCAGCTCAATGCCTTGGGCTCCTGGGCAGGTCCCCGAGGTGTGGGCAGTGTGCCTGGTTGTGGGTAGGGCATCTTGTGCACAGATCCATGCCCCAGACCCCCAGGTGGGTCCCTGAGGCTTGAGCAGTGTGCCTAGTTGTGGGCGGGGGGGGGGGGTCTGGTGTCCAACTCCATACCCTAGGCCTCCAGGCAGGGCCCTGAGGCACTGGTGGTGTGCCTGGATGTGGAAGTGGGATCCAGTCCTCGGCTCCAAGCCTCAGGTCCCCAGGCAGGCCCTGAGGTGCTGGCAGTGTTTGTGGTTGTAGGCAAGTGATCCAGTCCCTGGCTCCATACCTCAGGACCCCTGGTGGGCCCCAAGGCACTGGTGGTGTGCCTGGGCTGGAACTAATTTTTTGTCCTTTGCTTATTTCTGAAACAGGGGGGGAACTTCCTTTGGGAACAAGTACTTGAGCTGTGTTGTTGAGCTAAATTTCTGCTTTGCTGCTGTTTCTCTAGGGGAGACTTTTTATTCAGCTCAGGGTTTAATGGTTGACCTTATGGGTGCTTCTGGCTCTCCAGATACCAGGTGCACCTGGGTTGTGTAGAAACTCTGATCTTGGCCTGAATCCTTTTATCAAACTGCACCCCATGCAATTCTGCATTCCCGACCAGTCTCCTCTGAGTGGTCCTGCGCTGATTGGGGGGCAGATTGGCTGTCCTTGCTGTGTCCCAGTGTTCTTCCAGTGGGCCGCTCTCCCCCACTGCCCATGCTCCAAACACATCCCATGGGATGGGCCCTGCACTGGTCCCTTGTGATGACTCACCAGCCTCTGAATGGCTCCTCTTTTTCAGCTGTTCTGGCTCCTCACTCCTGCGTGGGTCCACAGGATCCCTATTAGTGGTCTTGTTGGCCTGGGGGCCACCAAGGCCCTCTTCTCCCCTGCCGACTCCAAGCAACTACATCCGAAGGGCACAGCTGTGGCTTCTGCCAGCTCCTGCTCCATGTGCTCAGCAGCTCCAGCCTTAAAGCAGCCACGGCCCTAGTGTGCCAAGCTGATTTTTCTTTCTCTCATCATGGCTTCTCCTGCTTCATGAACTCCGTAGGTCTCTCCTCCTCTTCCCTTGAGCTCCAGTGGCCCCAGCTTGGCTGTCGTTACATTTTTATATATAAATTGGTTGATTTGTGGGAGAGAGTGATTCTGGGGACTTTCTATTCTGCCATCTTGAAAAATCATCTATTTTCTGTGTTTTTAATAATAGCCACTCTACCTGGAATGAAACTGTATCTCATTGTGGCTTTGATTTGCATTTTCTTGATGATTAATGACACTGAGCATGTTTTTTCATATGTTTCCTGGCCACTTGTATGTCTTCATTTAAGAAATGTCTTTTCAGGGGCTGGCCTGTGGCTCACTTGGGAGAGCGTTGTGCTGACAACACCAAGTCAAGTGTTAAGATCCCCTTACCGGTCATCTTTTAATCAACACACAAAAATCAGTAGCATTTCTTTTCTCCAACAGTGAACATGCAGAACGAGAAATCAAGAAAGCCTGCCCATTTACAATGGCCACCAAAAAAATAAAATACTTAGGAATTGAGTTAACCAAGGAGGTGAAAAATCTCTATAATGAGAACTACAAACCACTGCTGAGAGAAATTAGAGAGGATACAAGAAGATGGAAAGATATCCCATGCTCTTGGATTGGAAGAATCAACATAGTGAAAATGTCCATACTACCCAAAGTGATATACAAATTCAATGCAATCCCTATCAAAATTCCAAAGACATTTTTCTCAGAAATGGAAAGAACTATCCAGACATTTATATGGAATAATAAAAGACCACACGTAGCCAAAGCTATGCCGAGCAAAAAAAAATAAAGCTGGAGGCATAACACTACCTGACTTTAAGGTATACTACAAAGCTATAATAACCAAAACAGTATGGTACTGGCATAAAAACAGACACACTGATCAATGGAATAGAATAGAAAATCCAGAAATCAACCCACACACCTACTGCCATCTGATCTTTGACAAAGGCACCAGGCCTATTCACTGGGGAAGGGACTGCCTCTTCAGCAAATGGTGCTGGAATAACTGGATATCCACATGCAGGAGAATGAAACTAGACCCATACCTCTCACCATATACTAAAATCAACTCAAAATGGATTAAGGATTTAAATATACACCCTGAAACAATAAAACTTCTTAAAGAAAACATAGGAGAAACACTTCAGGAAATAGGACTGGGCACAGACTTCATGAATGTGACCCCAAAAGCACGGGCAACTAAAGGAAAAATAAACAAATGGGATGATATCAAACTAAAAAGCTTCTGCACAGCAAAAGAAACAATTAACAGAGTTAAAAGACAACTAACAGAGTGGGAGAAAATATTTGCAAAATATACATCTGACAAAGGATTAATATCCAGAATATATAAGGAACTCAAACAACTTTACAAGAAGAAAACAAGCAACCCAATTAAAAAATGGGCAAAAGAGCTAAGTAGGCATTTCTCTAAGGAAGATTTATGAATGGCCAACAGACATATGAAAAAATGCTCCACATCACTCAGCATCCGGGAAATGCAAATCAAAACCACACTGAGATACCATCTCACCCCAGTTAGGATGGCTAAAATCCAAAAGACTCTGAACGATAAATGCTGGCGAGGTTGCGGAGAAAAAGGAACTCTCATACATTGTTGGTGGGACTGCAAAATGGTGCAGCCTCTATGGAAAATGGTATGGAGGTTCCTCAAACAATTGCAGATAGATCTACCATACGACCCAGCTATCCCACTGTTGGGAATATACCCAGAGGAATGGAAATCATCAAGTCGAAGGTATACCTGTTCCCCAATGTTCATCGCAGCACTCTTTACAATAGCCAAGAGTTGGAACCAGCCTAAATGTCCATCATCAGATGAGTGGATACAGAAAATGTGGTACATCTACACAATGGAATACTACTCAGCTATAAAAACGAATGAAATACTGCCATTTGCAACAACACGGATGGACCTTGAGAGAATTATATTAAGTGAAACAAGTCAGGCACAGAAAGAGAAATACCACATGTTCTCACTGATTGGTGGGAGCTAAAATTTAATATATAAATTCACACACACACACACACACACACACAAACACACACACACACACAAATCGGGTTGGGGGGAGTAAGATATAACAACAACAATTACTTGAAGTTGATACGACAAGCAAATAGAGGGGACATTGGTGGTCGGGAGGGGGGGAGGGAGGAGGGAGGGAGGTTTTGGTGAGGGGCAACAATAATCAGCCACAATGTAGATTGACAAAATAAAATTAAAAAAAAAAAAAAAGAAATGTCTTTTCAGCTCATTTCTCCATTTTAAAATCAGGCTGTTTCCCCCCCCCCCGTTGAATTGTTTGAATTCCTTGTATATTCTGGATATTAATCTCGTCAGATTCAGAGTTTGCAAATATTTTCTTGCATTTTGTATATTGTCTCTTCATTCTGTTGACTGTTCCCTTTGCTATGCAGAGGGTTTTTAGTTTGGTATAATCCCATTTGTCTGTTTTTGTTTTTGTGGCCTGTGCTTTTGAGGTTCTCTTCATGAAGTCTTTGCCCAGAGCAATGTCATGAAGAATTTCCCGTGTGTTTTTCTAGTAGCTTCATAATTTCAGATCTTACATTTAAGTCTTCAACCTCTTCTGAGTTGATTTTGGTATATGGTGAGAGATAGGGGTCTAGTTTCATTTTTCTATATATGAATATCCACTTCTATTAGCACCATTTATTGAAAAGACTGTCCTTTCCCCAATAAATACTCTTGGCACCTTTGTCAAAAATTAGTTAGCTGTAAATACGCGGCTTTATTTCTGGCTTCTCTGTTCTGTTCCATTGGTATGTGTATCTGTTTTTATGCCAGTACCATACTGTTTTGTTTATATTACAGCTTTGTAGTATATTTTGAAATCAGGTAGTGCAATGCCTCCAACATTATTCTTTTTGCTCGGGATTGCTTTTGCTATTTGGGGTCTTTTGTGGTTCCATATGAATTTTAGGATTTTTTTTTTCTGTTTATGTGAGGAATGTCATTGGTATTGTGATGGGGTTGCACTGAATCTGTAGATCACTTTGGGTGTTATTGTCATTTTCACAGTATAAATTCTCCCAACCCATGAACATGAAATATCTTTCCATTTCTTTGTGTCCTCTTCAATTTCTTTCATAAGTGCTTTATAGTTTTCCTTGTAAAGATCTTTCAATTCCTTAGTAAATTAATTCCTAGGTATTTTATTTTTTGGTAGCTATTGCACATGGAATTGCTTTCTCAATTTGTTTTTCAGCTTGCTTTTTATTGGTTTATAAAAATGTTACTAATTTCTGGTCCAGCCAGTGGCTCACTTGGGAGAGTGTGGTGCTGATAACACCAAGGCCACAGGTTCGGATCCCATATAGTGATGGCCAGTTAGCTCACTGGGTGAGTGTGGTGCTGACAACACCAAGTTAAGGGTTAAGATCCCCTTACCGGTCATGTTTATAAAAAAAAATGTTACTAATTTTTGTATGTTGATTTTGTATCCTGCAATTTTACTGAATTCATTGATCAGTTCTAAGAGGTTTTTTTGTGAGCATCTTTTAGGGTTATCTGTATATAAGATCATGTTATTTGCAAACAGGAACAATTTGACTTCGTCCTTTCTAATTTGGATTCTCTTTTTTTCTTTCTCTCTTGCTCTGTCTAGGACTTCCAGTACTATGTTGAATAAAAGTGGAGAGAGTGAACACTCTTGTCTTGTTCCGGTTCTTAGAGGTAAAGCTTTCAGTATGACATTAACTGTGGGTTTGTCATATATGGTGTTTATTGTGTTGAGGCACATTTCTTCTATACCTAATTTGTTGAGTGTTTTATCACAAAGGGATGTAGAATTTTATTAAACGCTTTTTCTATGTCAATTGAAATCATCATATGTTTTTGTCCTTCATTCTGTTGATGTGATGTATCATGTTTATTGATTTGTGTATGATGAATCATCTGTGGGTAAATCCCACTTGATTATGGCAAGTGATCTTTTTAATGTGCTGCTAAATTTGGTTTGCAAGTATTTTGTTCAGAATTTTTGCATCTACCATCAGGGATACTGGCCTATAGTTTTTTTGTTTGTTTGTTTCCTTGTTTGGCTTGGCTTTGCTATAAGGGTAATGTTGACCTTGTAGAATGAATTGTAAAGAATTCCCTCCTCTTCAATTTTTTGAAAGAGTTTAAGAAGAATTGGTATTGATTCTTCTTTAAATATTTGGTAGAGTTCTGCAGTAAAGCCATCAGGTCCTGGGCTTTTATTTAATGGGTGATATTATTGACTTAATATTGTCACTCACAATTGTTCTGTTCAGGCTTTTTATTTCTTTTTGTTTTAATCTTTGTAGTTTGCATGTGTACAGGAATTTATCCATTACCTTTAAGTTTTCCATTTGCTGATGTATAGTTCATAATAATCTAATGATTCTTTGTAAATCTGTGGTATCATTTGTAATGTCTTTTTCATTTCTAATTTTATTTATTTGAGTCTTTTTTTCTTGGTTAGTTTAGGTAATGGTTCCTCAATTTTGTTTATCTTTTCAAAAAAACCAACATTTTATTTTGTTGATCTTTTGTATATTGTTCTTTTAGTCTCAATTTTGATTATTTTTGCTCTGATCTTTATTATTTCCTTCCTTCTACTAATTTTGGGTTTATTTTTTTCTTGCTTTTCTTGTTCCTTGAGATGCATCATTAGGTTGTTAATTTGAAATCTTTTGACTTTTTTGATATGGGCATTTAGTGTTATAAACTTCCCTCTTGATACTGCCTTGGCTATGTCCCATAGATTTTAGTATGTTGTGTTTCTGTTTTCATTTGTTTCAAAACATTATTCATTAATTCATGATCACTCAGAAGCATGTTTTTAATCTCCATGTATTTGTATAGTTTTGTAGTTCCTCTTGGCATTAATTTCTATATTTATTTCATTGTTGTCAAAGAAGATACTTGCTTTTGATGTCTAGCTAATCCATTATGGTCAGAGAAGATACGATTTCAATTTTTAAAAATTTGTTCAGATTTGTTTTGTGGCCTAACATATAGTCAATCTTGGAGAATGCTCTAAGTGCTGATAGGAAAATTGTATATTCTGTAGCTGTTGGATGAAATGTTCTGTAAATGTCTGTGAGGTCCATTTGGTCTACAGAGAAGTTTAAATCCAATGTTTCTTTGTTGATTTTCTGTCTACATGATATGTCCAATGCTGAAAATGTGGTGTTAAAGTCCCCAACTATTATTGTATTGGAGTCAATCTCTCCTTTTAGATCTAGTAATCTTTGCTTTATATATCTGGGTGCTGTGGTGATGGGTGCATATATATATATATGTATATATATACTTACATCCTCTTGTTGTTATATCCTCATAGTAAATAATATTATATTGTTCCTGCCTATTTTAGGAATTTATTTCCCAGTGTAGGAAGTAAGAAAATATACTAATGTCTATGCGTCCACTTACCTTATGTATTCCCATCTCTAGAGGCATCTTGTCTTATAAAGTTGAAGATGCAGCTATGTTTCAAGGCTGGGTTTTTCTCTTGCAGTATGCAGTAGAAGTCCTGAACTAATATTCTTTCTAACATAGCTGTAGTAGTTGGTTCCTGTCATTTATAACAAAATACCTGAAACTGGATAATGTATAAAGAAATGAAATTTATTTCTTACAGTTTTGGAGGCTGAGAAGTCCAAAGTCTAGGGAGCACATATGGTGAGGGTCTTGTTCATGGTGTTTCTACAGTGATGCAGGGTGTCACATGGCAGGAATGTCTGAGCAAGAGACAGCTAAGTTTCTCAGTTACTTTCCTTATAAAGTCTTTAGAACCATGCCCATTACTCCTCGAGTGGATCAATCCAGTCACCACAGTGCAGTACTTAACAATTTAATCACCCCTTAAAGGCCCCACCTTTCAATTACCATAATAGGACTTTCCATCCTCTTAATACCGTCACAGTGGGGATTAAATTTCAAATACATGAAACTTTGGGAGACACATTTAACTCATATCTATAGTGAAAACACATGAGGTTGGAACCAAAGAATGTTGGTGTTGGCAGTACTTAAAGTTCTACTTTGTGACATTCTTGCTTCCCATTCCTATGATTATGAGTTCCATTGGTTTGATAGTTTTTATATCTAAATGGGGAATGCTTTCTTCAAGGAATTAAAAATGGACCTATTCAATTGAGAATTGACATTTTTATCTGGCTACTTTAGTCTGGCTACTTTAGTCTTCTCAGAAGACTAGGAAAATTGGCAAAAAAAGAGAGATGTTACAATTTGCCTGCAGCGATTGAAACTATCTGTGAAGATAAAATAGGGTTAATTTTCCAGTTAGCTGCTGTGAAGAATATGGATATAGCATCCCTGGGGCACATAACTGTACCCCATTTCAGTTGTAAAGTGTAACGGGAGCATCAAAGTCTGAAAGATGAAAACATGCAAACATGTAAACTCTGCCCAGGCAGTTCTACCAAAAGCTCATATCACATAGGAATAGAGTTTTATATAAGGAATGCAGATTATTTGTGGTATTGACCAAATACAAAAGAATATGAAGTGTATAATGGAGAAGTGTTCATATAAATCAGTTATTATAGCCTTATAATTAATAGCACAAATAATGCTACCTGTATTTTTCTGACTGCTGTGTTGTAGCATTAATTTTTTTCTAGATTTAAAAAAATCATTTCTCTCATTGTTTTACATAGGTCATGTTGCCTCATGATGTAATTAACCAGCTTGTTGACAGTATTTATTGATAATGTACAGACAGACCTCATTTAGAGATGTTATACTTGTTGCCAGTTGAAGCAGACACATGACTTCTGATTGTCTCCCTTTAAGAAGTGGATTTTTTTTTTTGGTGATTTTGTGATGTTAGCCCAAGACATTAAAAGTATTTATGAATGGAAAGAAGAGAGTATGTGCATTGAATAGTCAGGGGTAGAATGTAGTAAAAAGCTGTCATTTATGTCTGCTCATCATTGCATTTCACACCTAATAATAGCATCCAAACTTCCCCTGGTAGAGTTACCCCTCCCATAGTGGGACTGTTGTTCATAGTGCCATCAGTTGCCTAAACATATAAGCATGAGAAATGTAAGGATAGAACAATTGGGAGCTGTGACTATTAATGCAAATCTCAGGAAACAAGCATTTTATACACTGGGATTTGGTTTATTTATTTATTTATTTTATTTATTTATTTATTTATTTTTTTCTATGATAACAAGAATCTTTTTCATTTATCTTTGTAACTCCCATAGTGCTCTTTGTATAAAAGATGCAAATAAGTGGTTGTCAAATTCAATAGCCTCCAAACTACTTTGATTGGGTCTCATTCATTGAATATAAAAAAAGCACCTCAAATATGTGTATATATTTATGTATGGGTCATTTACATGTTATAATGGATTTGTATTTTTTTTTTTAAATTTTATTTTGTCGATATACATTGTAGCTGATTATTGCTCCCCATCACCAAGACCTCCCTCCCTTTTCCCTCCCCCCTCCCCCCCAGCAATGTCCTTTCTGTTTGCTTGTCGTATCAACTTCAAATAGTTGTGGTTGTTATATCTTCTTCCCCCCCCCGTTTTTTTTTTTTTGTGTGTGTGTGTGTGTGTGTGTGTGTGAATTTATATATTAATTTTTAGCTCCCACCAATCAGTGAGAACATGTGGTATTTCTCTTTCTGTGCCTGACTTGTTTCACTTAATATAATTCTCTCAAGGTCCATCCGTGTTGTTGCAAATGGCAGTATTTCATTCGTTTTTATAGCTGAGTAGTATTCCATTGTGTAGATGTACCACATTTTCCGTATCCACTCATCTGATGATGGGCATTTGGGCTGGTTCCAACTCTTGGCTATTGTAAAGAGTGCTGCGATAAACATTGGGGAACAGGTATACCTTCGACTTGATGATTTCCATTCCTCTGGGTATATTCCCAACAGTGGGATAGCTGGGTCGTATGGTAGATCTATCTATCTGCAATTGTTTTTTTTTTTTTTTTTTAAACAGACGAATAAACACATTTTAATAGATTACAAGCATGTAAAGAGATTATCTTTGATTTTCAGAATTGTTTTGCAAATTTTTTTTTTTAAATTTTATTTTGTCGGTATACATTGTAGCTGATTATTGCTCCCCATCACCAAAACCTCCCTCCCTTCTCCCTCCCCCCCTCCCCCCCAACAATGTCCTTTCTGTTTGCTTGTTGTATCAACTTCAAATAATTGTGGTTGTTATATCTTCTTCTCCCCCCCCCCGGTTTGTGTGTGTGTGTGTGTGAATTTATATATTAATTTTTAGCTCCCTCCAATAAGTGAGAACATGTGGTATTTCTCTTTCTGTGCCTGACTTGTTTCACTTAATATAATTCTCTCAAGGTCCATCCATGTTGTTGCAAATGGCAGTATTTCATTCGTTTTTATAGCTGAGTAGTATTCCATTGTGTAGATGTACCACATTTTCCGTATCCACTCATCTGATGATGGGCATTTGGGCTGGTTCCAACTCTTGGCTATTGTAAAGAGTGCTGCGATGAACATTGGGGAACAGGTATACCTTCGACTTGATGATTTCCATTCCTCTGGGTATATTCCCAACAGTGGGATGGCTGGGTCGTATGGTAGATCTATTTGCAATTGTTTAAGGAACCTCCATACCATTTTCCATAGAGGCTGCACCATTTTGCAGTCCCACCAACAATGTATGAGAGTTCCTTTTTCTCCGCAGCCTCGCCAGCATTTATCGCTCATAGTCTTTTGGATTTTAGCCATCCTAACTGGGGTTAGATGGTATCTCAATGTGGTTTTGATTTGCATTTCCCGGATGCTGAGTGATGTTGAGCATTTTTTCATATGTCTGTTGGCCATTTGTATATCTTCCTTAGAGAAATGCCTACGTAGCTCTTTTGCCCATTTTTTCATTGGGTTGCTTGTTTTCTTCTTGTAAAGTTGTTTGAGTTCCTTATATATTCTGGATATTAATCCTTTGTCAGATGTATATTTTGCAAATATTTTCTCCCACTCTGTTGGTTGTCTTTTAACTCTGTTAATTGTTTCTTTTGCTGTGCAGAAGCTCTTTAGTTTGATATAATCCCATTTGTTTATTTTTCCTTTGGTTGCCCGTGCTTTTGGTGTCGTATTCATGAAGTCTGTGTCCAGTCCTATTTCCTGAAGTGTTTCTCCTATGTTTTCTTTAAGAAGTTTTATTGTTTCAGGGTGTATATTTAAATCCTTAATCCATTTTGAGTTGATTTTAGTATACGGTGAGAGGTATGGGTCTAGTTTCATTCTCCTGCATATGGATATCCAGTTATCCCAGCACCATTTGCTGAAGAGGCAGTCCCTTCCCCAGTGAATAGGCTTGGTGCCTTTGTCAAAGATCAGATGGCAGTAAGTGTGTGGGTTGATTTCTGGATTCTCTATTCTATTCCATTGGTCAGTGTGTCTGTTTTATGCCAGTACCATACTGTTTTGGTTATTATAGCTTTGTAGTATAGCTTAAAGTCCGGTAGTGTTATGCCTCCAGCTTTATTTTTTTTCTCAGCATTGCTTTGGCTATGCGTGGTCTTTTATTGTTCCATATAAATGTCTGAATAGTTTTTTCCATTTCTGAGAAAAATGTCTTTGGAATTTTGATGGGGATTGCATTGAATTTGTATATCACTTTGGGTAGTATGGACATTTTCACTATGTTGATTCTTCCAATCCAAGAGCATGGAATATCTTTCCATCTTCTTGTATCCTCTCTAATTTCTCTCAGCAGTGGTTTGTAGTTCTCATTATAGAGATTTTTCACATCCTTGGTTAACTCAATTCCTAAGTATTTTATTTTTTTGGTGGCTATTGTAAATGGGCAGGCTTTCTTGATTTCTCGTTCTGCATGTTCACTACTGGAGAAAAGAAATGATACTGATTTTTGTGTGTTGATTTTGTATCCTGCTACTGTGCTGAAATCATTTATCAATTCCAACAGTTTTTTTGTAGAGGTTTTAGGCTCTTCGATATATAGGATCATGTCGTCTGCAAACAGGGACAGTTTGACTTTATCTTTTCCAATCTGGATGCCCTTTATTTCCTTCTCTTCTCTGATTGCTCTGGCTAGTACTTCCAACACTATGTTGAATAGGAGTGGTGAGAGTGGGCATCCCTGTCTAGTTCCTGTTCTTAAAGGAAAAGCTTTCAGCTTTTCCCCATTCAAGATGATATTGGCAGTGGGTTTGGCATATATGGCTTTAAATATGTTGAGATACTTTCCCTCTATACCTAACTTATAGAGGGTCTTTGTCATGAATGAGTGCTGAACTTTATCAAATGCTTTTTCAGCATCTATAGAGATGATCATATGGTCCTTGTGTTTGAGTTTATTAATATGGTGTATCACATTTATTGATTTGCGTATGTTGAACCAACCTTGCATCCCTGGGATGAATCCCACTTGATCGTGATGAATAATTTTTCGTATGTGTTGCTGTATTCTGTTTGCTAGTATTTTAGTGAGGATTTTTACATCTATATTCATCAAGGATATCGGCCTGTAGTTTTCTTTTTTGGTTATATCTTTACCTGGTTTTGGTATCAGGATGATGTTTGCTTCATAGAATGAGTTTGGGAGATTTGCGTCCGTTTCAATCTTTTGGAATAGTTTGTAAAGAATTGGTGTCAATTCCTCTTTGAATGTTTGGTAAAATTCTGCTGTGAATCCATCTGGTCCTGGGCTTTTCTTTGTTGGGAGCCTTCTGATAACAGCTTCAATCTCCTTTATTGTTATTGGTCTGTTCAAATTTTCTACGTCTTCACGGTTCAGTTTTGGGAGCATGTGTGTGTCCAGAAATTTATCCATTTCCTCCAGATTTTCAAATTTGTTGGCGTATAGTTGTTTATAGTAGTCTCGAATGATTCCTTGTATTTCAGATGAATCAGTTGTAATATTGCCTTTTCCATTTCTAATTTTGGTTATTTGGATCTTCTCTCTTCTTTTTCTTGTTAGGCATGCTAATGGTTTGTCAATTTTATTTATCTTTTCAAAAAACCAACTTTTTGATTCGTTGATCTTTAGAATTGTTTTTTGGGTTTCAATTTCATTCAGTTCTGCTCTGATCTTAATGATTTCTTTCCGTCTGCTAACTTTAGGTTTGGATTGTTCTTGTTTTTCTAGTTCTTTAAGGTGAAGTGTTAGGTTGTTCACTTGCCATCTTTCCATTCTTCTGAAGTGAGCATTTAATGCAATAAATTTCCCCCTTAATACTGCTTTTGCAGTATCCCACAGGTTTTGGTATGATGTATCATTGTTTTCATTAGTTTCAATAAATTTTTTGATTTCCTGCTTGATTTCTTCTTGGACCCATATGTCATTAAGTAGAATGCTATTTAATTTCCATGTGTTTGTGTAGTTTCCAGAGTTTTGTTTGTTGTTAATTTCTAGTTTTAATCCATTGTGGTCTGAGAAAATACATGGGATAATTCCAATTTTTTTGAATTTATTGAGACTTGATTTGTGACCTAATATGTGATCTATCCTGGAGAATGATCCATGTGCTGATGAGAAGAATGAATATTCTGAGGTTGTTCGATGGAATGTTCTGTAGATATCTGCCTATTCCAATTGGTCTAGAGTCTTGTTTAGATCTTGTGTTTCTCTACTGATTCTTTGCCTAAATGATCTGTCAATATTGACAGTGGGGTGTTCAGGTCCCCTGCTATTATGGTGTTAGTGTCTATTTCCTTCTTTAGGTCTAATAGAGTTTGTTTTATAAATCTGGCTGGTCCAACATTGGGTGCGTACATATTTATGATTGTTATGTCTTCTTGATGCATCAGTCCTTTTATCATTGAGTAGTGTCCCTCATTTTCTCTTTTTATGGTTTTTAGTTTAAAGTCTATTTTGTCAGATATAAGAATAGCTACTCCAGCTCGTTTTTCTTTTCTGTTTGCATGGTAAATCTTTTTCCATCCTTTCACTCTTAGTCTGTGTGAATCTTTATGGGTGAGGTGGGTCTCTTGTAGGCAGCATATAGTTGGGTCCTCCTTTTTAATCCAGACAGCCAGTCTGTGTCTTTTGATTGGGGAATTTAAACCTTTTACATTAAGAGTTGTTATTGAAAGGTGTTGATTCATTCCTAGCATTTTATTGGTTGTTTGGTTGTCTTAGGTGTCTTTTGTTCCTTGCTTTCTGATTTACTGTTTGATTTCTGTGTTTGTTGGTTCCTTAGATTGTAGATAGCCTTTTTGTTTGTTTGTTTTCTCTTCATGAATGCCATTTTTATTATACTAGCGGGTTTTGATTTTTCTTGGGTATTTATGGCAGTGGTAGTTATTTTTCAGGAACCAAACCCTGTACTCCTTTGAGGATTTCTTGTAAGGGTGGTCGTGTGGTAGTGAACTCCCGCAGTTTTTGTTTGTCTGAGAAATATTCTATTTGCCCTTCATTTCAGAAGGATAGCCTTGCAGGGTATAGTATTCTTGGCTGGCAATCTTTGTCTTTTAGTATTTTGAATATATCATCCCATTCCTTTCTAGCTTTTAGGGTTTGTGATGAAAAGTCTGATGGTAGCTTGATTGGAGCTCCCTTATAGGTGATTTGACACTTCTCTCTTGCAGCTTTTAAGATTCTCTCTTTGTCTCTGAGTTTTGCCAGTTTGACTATAACATGTCTTGGAGAAGGCCTTTTTGGGTTGAATACGTTTGGAGATCGTTGAGCTTCCTGGATCTGAAGATCTGTGATTTTTCCTATACCTGGGAAGTTTTCTGCCACTATTTTTTTTGAATATGTTTTCAATGCAATCTCCATTTTCCTCCCCTTCAGGAATACCCATGACTCGGATATTTGAGCGCTTAAGGTTGTCTGATATCTCTCTCAGATTTTCTTCAATGTCTTTGATTCTTTTTTCTTTTTCTTTTTTTGTCTGCTTGTGTTATTTCAAGCAGCCCACCTTCAAGTTCAGAGGTTCTCTCTTCAACTTCGACAAGCCTGCTGGTTAAACTCTCCATTGTGTTTTTTATTTCGCTGAATAACTTCTTCAGTTTGGCAAGTTCTACTACTTTTTTTTTCAGGACATTGATTTCCTTGTACATTTCCTCTTTCAGGTCCTGTATACTTTTTCTCATTTCATCATGATGTCTAGCTGAGTTTTCTTGTATCTCATTCAGTTTCCTTAGAATTATCACTCGAAATTCCTTGTCAGTCATTTCAAGGGCTTCTTGTTCTATAGGATCTAGAGTTTGAGATTTATTAACTTTTGGTGGAGTACTTTCTAGACTTTTTGTATTTCTGGTATCTTTTTTTTGATGTTTATTCATTGTGGCAGGGGGTTTCACAGTTCACCGGTTTGAGACTATTGACTAAGATGTTGCTGTGGTTGCCAATTTGGTATGGCTACCTCCATGACTGTTCAGTTGGCCTCTAGTGCCTTGTGTGTGTGGTTGCCTCGGGTCTTGGGCCTCTCTGGGGAGCCACCTCTCTGGTCAGCTTGGACTCTACTGGGCTGCTGGATCACGGGGCGGTACCACAGGGTGTGTGGTCTCTGCTGAGCTTCCACTTCCCGTTCAGGACTTCTCCCTGTTCTGTGCGCTCTGGCCCGGGCTGCTGGATCATTCACTGTCAGCCCCACAGGGTGTGTGGTTTCTGTCAAGTCTCCGCCTCCCTAACCGGACATCTCCCCGCTCTGTGCGCACTGTCTGAGGATGAAGCTGGTGGAAGTAGTGCTGCCATCGGATCTTTTCAACCTGCTCCTTCTGGTCGTGGTGCCTCGAGCCACCACATCCATTAACAAAGGCTCTCAGGGCGCGGGTTCCAAGTCCCCGGCATCGGATGGGGAAGGCTGCGGGCCCCAGGTGGGAGCGCAGAGACCAAGACCAGGGTGAGGAGGCAGAGGAGGAAGAGCTCTTTCCATGTTTTCGTACTTTATTTTAAAAATATCAGATATTTTATCCTATTGAGACTGTCATTTTTTGGATTTTGCTAATTGCATTTCCATAGTGTCATTGAGCATATCCTACCCTCTTCTGTATTACTTGTTTTGATAGGCAGAATCCTACCATATCCTCCAAAGATATCAGGTTCTACTCCAGGAAACTGTAAATGTTACCTTATTTGGGAAAAGGATATTTGCAGATATGATTATGTTGATGATCTTGAGATGGGGAGATTATCCCGAATTAACCATGTGGACCCTAAATGCCATCCCAAGTGTCCTTATAAGACAGAGGCAGAGAGAGATTTGATGCAGACCACAGAGAGGAGAAGGCAATGTGATCTCAGAAGCAGACATTAGAGTGATGTGGCTACAAGCCCATGTAGCAGCCAACAGAAGCTGGAAGAGAAAAGGAACAGGTTCTCTCTTAGAGCCTCCAGATGGAGTGCAGTCCTGCTGAACCTTGATTTTGGCTCAGTGGTACTGATTTTGGTTTTCTGGTCCTAGAATTGTAAGAGAATAAATTTCTGTTGTTTTAAGCCACTAAGTTTGTGGGAATTTTTTACAGCAGCCATAGGAAACTAATACATCTGTAAACTGGAAGTTAGCACTAGAGGCTGGATTAGATTCAAGACTGATTTTTTCCCCATGAATACTATACAGTATTATAGAGATAAAAAATTATCACTCAAGACAGTAGCCTTTGCTACTTCCTTGAAAGTATTTCTGTGCATTTCAACAAGCCAAAGTATGAGGACTGATCACAGAACTGATCTTAGATCAAGAGAGAATAATACCAGTGCAGTTTTATCTCGAAAAATGGATAAAAATTCAACCAGCAGGCAGGAGATGGAGAGAGAGGAAGGAGGGTAAGAATTCAGATGAAAGTTCTCTGCTTCTGGAAGTACTGTGATACCCAGGTGAGATGTCAGAGGGTAGACTTGGAGAGTTGTGTTTACTTCAATAAGATGTAGAATTGAGTTTCTGTGGCCCAACAGGGCTGCAGAAATTCTAAATTATTTTTTAGATGGTAAAGCATGGGCTGAGATGAAAGACTACACAATATGGAGATCTTATTACCAAAGATAGTGGCAAAGTTTGTAGCCATTAGCCATGGTTTCATAAATTTCCTCAAAGATCAGGTGAGGTTAATTACTCTGTGGATACAAGTGCAGTGTGACCTTTGTGTAACCAGGAGACCAAGCCAGGCCTCAGAGACAATGCAGCAAATACTGAGTTTAATGTACAATGATGAGTATCACACACTTCTTTCCTAATACCATGATAATCTTTATTATCTATTGGACATAGACCATAGTTTGGAAGCAGAGTAGAAGAATAAGAAGAGTAAAGAGTGAGAGAGAAGAGAGATACCACCACAGTGAGATACCACCCCACACCCATTAGAATGGCTACTATCAAAACAGAAAACAAGGGCCGAGCCCGTGGCGCACTTGGTAGAGTGCGGCGCTGGGAGCGCTGCGACGCTCCCACCGCGGGTTCGGATCCTATATAGGACTGGCCGAGTGCCGGTCACGAAAAGGACAAAAAAAAAAAAAAAAAAAGAAAACAAGTGTTGGTGAGAATGTGAAGAAATGGGAACACTTGTGCACTGTTGATGGGAAGGTAAAATGGTGTTGCTGCTATGAAAAACAGTATGGAAGTTCCTCAAAAATTAAAAATGGAATTACCATATGATCCAGCAATGCCACTTCTGGGTATATTCCCCAAAGAGTTGAAAGCAGGGTCTTGAACAGGTATATGTACACCCATGTTCATAGTAGCTGTATCAGTCCATTTTCGTGTTGTTATAACAGAATACCTGAAACTGGGTAATTTATAAAGAAAAGAGGTTTACTTGGCTCATGATTCTGGGACAGCTGCATCTGGTGTGAGCCTCAGGCTGCCTCTACTCCTGGCAGAAAATGGCAGGCAGCCAGAGGGTACAAGCAGATCACATGGTGAGAGAGGGGAGGTGCCAGCATCTTACAAACAGACAGCTCTTGCAGGAACTAATAAAGTAAGAACTCGCTCATTACCCCCACCCCCAGGGAGAGCATTAATCCATTCGTGAGAGATCCATCCCCATGACTCAAATAGCTCCCAACACTGCCACATTGGGGATCAGATTCCACACGAGTTTTGTAGTGACAACACATCCAAACTCTATCAGTAGCATTATTCACAATAGCCAAAAGATGGAAGCAACCCAAGTGTTCACTGATGGACAAACAAATGTATAAACAAAATATGGTATAAACATATAACAGAATATTGTTTGGCCTTAAAAAGGAAGAAAATTCTGACACATGCTACAATATGGATGAACCTTGAGGTCATTATGCTAAGTGAAATAAGACAGTCCCCAAAGGACAAATACTGTATGATTCCACTTATGTAAGGTACCTATAGTAATCAAATTTATAGAAACAGGAAGGAGAATAGTGGTTTCCAGGAGGGCTGAGGAAATGGGGAGTTATTGTTTAACAGGTACAGAGTCTCGGTTTTGAAAGAGTTCTGTAGACAGATGGTGAGGAATGCACAACAACCTGAATGTACTTAATGCCACTGAAATGTGCACTTAAAAATGGTTAAGATGGTAAATTTTATGTCATGTGTATTTAACCACAATTAAAAATATACAAAGACAGTTGAAAACCTCTAAAAGAAAAAGAATAATGAAAAAAGACAAAGTTCCGAGAGAATGAATGCTTATGCAAAAGTAACTAAGCTTGAACAGTAATGAAAATATTTGAATTTGTTTGAAATATCCCTGAATCAGACTAAATTTACTTTAATGAGAAGACAGTTTGTGGGAAAATTTAATCTAGCTATGTAAACTACATATAAATAATAGGTCCTTTTTAAAGGCACTCATGGTAAAGGCATTTGTATTTCCCACTGGGAGCTGAGATGTGAGGGTCAGAAGTTGGGAAGGAGTGTGAGAGGCCATGACTCCAAAAGAACTGACATCCTTATGTCTCCTGTTAACCATCCTCAAGGTCTCAATAAGAAGACTTGGTAGTGGCAGGACAGGATGGAAGAAAGTATAAGTTGAGAGGGTTTGGATAAATAATATACTAGGTCACTGGATGTCTCCATGTTCTGCACTTGGATGACCCCATGTTCTAGGTAGGCTGGTGACTAATGACATGAATTTTAACCTCACATCTCTTTAGTGCCTCAGCAATTATGTGAAAACAAGGGCATAAATGTTCAGATCTTTTTGCCAATAGGAGAAGGTGCGGTGTTCCATTTTAGGGCATGTGTGGGCTATGAGACTTAGGATGAAAGGTGTATGAGGTGGAAAAGAGAGAAGGTCGTTAACTTTAGTCAATAGAGTCTTTGGTGAGGGACTCTTGGCTTTGTCAAGGAGAGAGCTCTCAAAGGAAGTTTTTTTTTATTTTTTATTTTTTTGCAAGGTAGAAAAAAGATGTACTTCAGCTGCTTTATTTAAGTGAAGTAAACCAAATTCCAAACTAAGGATGGTGTATCTTTGTGTATCACATATTTCATACTGATGTTTCTAAATCATTTCTTTAACGCTGCTGGACAATGTTTCCATACACATATATAAAATTTGAATTTCAGCCAAGTATGTAAAAGATGCGCTTTCAGCTGCTTCATTTAAGTGAATTACACTAAATTGTGAATAGAAATAATGTATCATTGTCTTTTACATAAGATTTTTTTACAGATTATATTTTTTATTTTATGTATATATATATTTCATGTGGTGCTTAGAGGAAAACTTATACTTGTAAAGACCTATATTAAAAATAAGAAAAATCTCAAATCAGTACTGTAAACTATTACCTTAAGAAAATAGAAAAAGAGTAAATTAAAGCAACAGCAAATGTAAGTAGGAAATAACAATGATTAAAACAGAAATATATGAAATAGGAAATTAAAAAATAATAGAGAAAACAACAAAACCGAAGTTTGACACTTTAAAAAGATCAACAAAATTTGCAAACCTTTATCTAGACTGACCAAGAGAAAAAGAGAGAAGACTGAAATTACTAAAATCAGAAATAAAGCAGGGGCACTACATTGTCATTAGGGTTTTTTTGTGGTGGTAAAATTTCATTTCTTTCTCCTTCATGTTTGCATTTTTGTTCTACCAGTGGGTTTTGTTCTTTCTAGTAGTATTCATGGTAGTGATTATCATTTTTCAGATTCCAGATGCAGAACTTCCTTAAGGATAGGGACTTATCACGTGGTGGTGAACTCCCGTGGTTCTTGTCTGTCTGGAAAATACACTATTCTCCCTCATTTCTGAAGAATAGCCTTTCAAGGTATAATATTCTTGGCTGGCAGTTTTTTTCTTTAAGTATTTTGAATATATCATCCCATTTTCTTCTGGCCTGAAGAGTTTATGTTGAGAAGTCTGCTGTTAGTCTGATAGGGGGGCTCCCTTATAGGTGACTTGATGCTTTTCTCTTGCTTCCTTTAAGATTCTCTCTTTGTCTTTGAGCTTTGCCAGTTTGACTATAACATGTCTTGGAGAGGATCTTTTTTAGTTGACTCTGTTTGGGGATCTTTGAACCTCCTGGATCTGAAGGTCCATGTCTCTCTCTAAACCTGGGAAGTTTTACATTATTATTTCATTGAATAGGTTATCCATGCCTTTTCTTTTCTCCTCCCTTTCTGCAACACTGATTATTCAAATGTTTGTGCACTTAAAGTTGTCTGCTAGCTCTCTTAGATTCTCTTCATTTTTAAAAATTCTCTTTTTCCTCTTTTTTTTTGTCCATATTGTTTATTTTGAAAAAGACTATCTTAAAGATCAGAAATTCTTTCTTCTGCTTCTAGCCTGCTGCTTAAGCTATTGGTTGTGTTTTTTATTTTGTTGAGTGAATCTTTCAGTTCCACGAGTTTCTCTACATTGTTTTTAAAGGTATTAATCTCTTTGTAAATTTCCTTCTTCATATCCTGGATTTTTTTTTTTTTTTGTCATTTCATTATGTTGTCTAACTGAGTCTTCTCATATCGTGAGTTTCCTTAAGATTGTTGCTCTGAATTCTTTTTCAGTCATTTCAGGGGTTTCCTGTTCTATAGGGTTTGGTATTTGAGAATTACTGTATTCTTTTGGTGGTGTCATGTTTTCTTGGGTTCTCATATTTCTAGTATTTCTACATTGATGTCTGGTCATCTGGTATAGCAGTTGCTTCTTCTATTACTCTGGAGTTGTGTTTGATGAGAAAGATGTCCTCTTTTTTTGGTCTCTGCTGGTGACACTCTTTGTGTCAATGCAGTCAAGTGTCTGGCAAGCCACCTGCATGGTGGCTGTGGCTACTGCTGTGGTGTCGAGCTGCTTTTGTGGCGGCTATGGCTGTGGTGGGCCACCAGCATGGAAGTGGTGTTTTTGGTGTGCTCCTTGCCTGCTTCCAGGCACAGGATGCTGCCCTCGGCTCCTGCTCTGTTTCTTGCCTGCTTCTGGGTGGAGGGGGCTGCCCTCAGCTCCTGTCTAGGACCCTGGGCATGCTCTGTTTCTTGCCTGTTTCTGGGCAGAGGGAGCTGTCCTTGGCTCCTGCCTAGGATCACAGATGAGCTCCTCAAAGGAAGTTTCTTGAGAAAAGCTCAGTTACTCAGTGAACCTAGCAGCAGTCCATCATAATCAGGAAGGTGTTTCTGGGACATCAGGCGAAAACAGTCATAAATGCCCCATAAATGAGCAGGTTATGGCCTCTTTCTGAAGTGTTGTCTTAACATTTATTGAGTTGCTGGTTGTCCTACAACCCATACTTATGTCCTCATTCGGAGTTCCCAGGAGTGACCAGCAGAGTAAAGATGAAAAAATTGGATCCTTATTTATAAATAGCCCTCTGTAATATATAAAACCAGGTAAAATGAAAAAATGTTTATAGTTCCATTGTGTTGAAAATCAAAGGGGAATCAAACATTTCCCAGTGGGCAAAACTTGAGGAAGTACCTGTCCTTGCCCATTTTATATGGAGGGAGCAATGGTCACAGATTTTTGGGCAGTGGATAAGGGCTTGCCTATGTCATAAACTACTTGGAAGAAGTAAAATTAGAAAATTTGTTTCAAGGAATTTTGGGTTCAAAATTATGCATAAGTTTAACAAGATGGACTTCCAGCTTCTGAGTGTCTGCTAAGACACTGATTTTTTTTACCATGCTTCAAGGGGACCAACTCAGGTTTGCTAGGTGATTTATTTTTTAGTAAAGACCCTTCTAATGAATTTAAATTTGCTTTTATTCTCCGTCATGCCCTTGCCAATTCTATCCTGAAAGAAACTAATGAATGTTTCATTTTTGTTATAATAATGGGTTTAATACTGTCTTTGCCACTGGGCTCACTGCACATTGAGAGATGTAGGACAATGAGTTAATTCCCACAGTATTAGTTACATATATGTGCTTCAAAATCTAGAGGTATCTGGCTATATAGAATGTGCAATTAGAAATGCAAATATGCTCCCCCTGAGAGACAGTACCTTGTAAGACTTGGGATCTCTCTTGCAGTATGCTGTATTTTCTCTGAATCTGTTATGGTTTTTTCATAGCCATTAATACACAGGTCTGGAAATCAAGGAGCATGTAGATGTAGCTGACACTTACGATTCCACCCCAAGGTCCACTTGCAATATTTATCTCTCATCCTCATAATTCTGGGCTCTTTAGATTCATTAGTTTTTTGATATCTAATAGAGAAATGCTTTCATCAAGTAAAGTAAAACCAGCTCCACTGAATGTGAAATGGAGACATAAATGATATTTTAGACTCCTCATGCAGTTAGGAAAATAGATCAAAAAGGAGTTAGAGTTTTGCATGACTTTGACAATCAAAGAAATTTATGGTTAATGCTCCATAAAAGAGGATGTGAAAGGCATGGATGTCACCCCATGGCACATAATACTGGACTATAATTGGAAGCAAAGTTTACTGAAAGCTAAAGATAATGAAACCCTGAAAGATGTTAAGACACAAATAGGCCCACTGGGAATGCATGTATCTTTGGAATATAGGTTTGATTGCTACATGTGTACAAAATGAAGAAAAGCAGAAGTGCTGTCTAAAGACAAAGAATATGCAGTGTATAAAGGTGACAAGATTTTGTTAAAACCAGCTCCATCCTCATAATCAGCAGGATGACTAACGCGACCTGTATTTCTTTCCTAGTTTTGTTATTTGAACTTAGACGTCCTATTCTCTAATTTCATTGTCCCTATACTTTTTTTTGAGTCTACTTTCTTTAAAATTTATTTTTAAATTGAAGCATAATAGCCAAGAGTTGGAACCTTCCCAAATGTCCATCATCAGATGAGTGGATATGGGAAATGTGGTATATCTACACAATGGAATACTACTCTGCTATAAAGAAGAATGAAATACTACTGTTCTCAGCAACATGGATGGACTTAGAAGAAGTCAGGCACAGAAAGAGAAATACCACATGTTCTCACTTATTTGTGGGAGCTAAAAATAAATACACAAACAAATGGGGTGGGGGGTGGGGAAGAAGACACAACAATCAGAATTCCTTGAACTTGTTAAGACAAGTGAACAGATATGATGTTGATGGGTGGAAGGGGGTAGAGGGGAGGGAGGAATGGGTAAAAGGACACAAAAATCAACTACATTGTATATTTATAAAATAAAAAATAAATAAATAAAAAGAAATTAAAAAATTGAAACATAGTTAATTATACATATTTATGGGGTACAGTGTTGACTGTCAGTATTTGTGTACAATAGGGTGAGTTGTTTGGTGTAAACTTTACCTTATATTCCCTATGCCACAGAATTTCTTTTGGACTCAAATTGGAACTTGAAGAGAAGAGACATTACCCTGACCTAGATCTGAAGGTAGATGAAGTAGCTAAATAGGACTTTTGGTTGAACTCTTTGGGGAGTAGGTATATGGTTTGGGTAATGTTAGGCAGAGACATTAAAAGAGATTAGTGAATTAAAATGGGTGGTGGAGGGCCGGCCTGTGGCTCACTCGGGAGAGTGCGGTGCTGATAACACCAAGGCCAGGGGTTCAGATCCTATACGGGGATGGCCAGTTAGCTCACTGGCTGAGCGTGGTGCTGACAACACCAAGCCAAGGGTTAAGATCCCCTTACTGGTCATCTTAAAAAAATAAAATAAGGGCCGGCCTGTGGCTCACTCGGGAGAGTGCGGTGCTGATAACACCAAGGCCCTGGGTTCGGATCCCATATACGGATGGCCGGTTCGCTCATTGGCTGAGCGTGGTGCTGACACCAAGTCAAGGGTTAAGATCCCCTTACCGGTCATCTTTAAAAAAATAAATAAATAAAAACATAAAATAAAATAAAATAAATAAATAAATAAAAAAAGGTGGTGGTGAACTGAGAAGTCAAGGAGAGCAATGTATTCTTTATGCCTCCTCAGAATAATATTCTCCTCCTGGTAATAGCATCTTAATTTTCCCTTGGCCTTCTGCTCCTTCTCTGGTGGAATTGTCAATAACCACACTGCTCTGCATTGCCTGTAAGTATGGTCAGGAGTTACTCAAGGAAGGGAGATGTGGATATCGTGTAAAACTCAAGGAACCGAGGCACTTCATGCTCTTGGATTTTATTTCTGATTAGGAAAATTTATTGTATTTTATTTTTTTACTCAATGACACAAGTATTTATTCATCACCCATTATGCATTAGGTACTTTCTTCCATACAATGGTGAGGATTACTGATCTTATGGAGCTGCTGGCACATTAAAAATTATAAATAATTAAACAAGCAATACCCCTCCCCCGCAAATAGGGTGTTAAGTGTTAAGATTTGTTAAATACAGGGAGCTATGAAAATATATATCAAATCCATATAATTTATTCTGCAGTGGAGGCTAGTCAAGAAAGTATTTTCCTCCAAATGGCATTTAACTAGTGACCTGTGTTCAATTCAGGGGTCACCCTCTGTAGATGAAGAAATTACTTCTTGACAAATCCAGTAATTTTGAATGAAACACTTTTCAGAAAAAAATACCTTTCTTTGTCATTAGAGGCATTCTCTTCAACCTGGCCTGTGACTTGAAATAATAGTAGATTTAATGGTGTGCCACCCAGCCAGGTTGATGTCTTTTGTGGGCATGTAACATTTAATCCAGTCCAAATATAAATTCCATCTTATGTACTATTCTGTATGAAATCCAGTTCGCCTTGCCTTGGATCTTCAGGAGACATGATTTCTTTACTCATCAGGATTTTTGGCTATCGATCCATGACTTAAAGTTCATGATAAATTTATAGCATTTGCCTTTTTTTCTTCAGCCAGTCATTAGGACATGTGATTTTTTTTACTAGTTTATTATAAAGGATATTACAAAGGATACAGATGAAGAGATGCATGCATGAGGTATGGAGAGAGAGGTGTGGAGCTTCCATACCCTCCCCGGTGTGCCACCCTCTGAGAACCTCCAGGTGTTCAGCTATCTGGAGGCTCTTAGGCAAATTTAAATTCCATTCTGTCACTGGTACTAAGGCTCCTTCATGGCACTCATGGTTTTTGACTAAGGAGATAAGTTCTTATATGGTATTTGGACACCATGATGAAAATTGGGTTCAAAGTCTTTCCTGATGGTCTATGTGGTTTGCATTAATTCTGTCACATATTATACCTTCACATGATTGATATCAAGTATTTGTAGTGTGAGTAAAATTTTTAGGTTATAGCAGGATAACAATAGAATTTTGTATATTTTCATGAAAAATTAAATTTATGCTATTTATTACCAATAAACATAGTATTTCTAGTTTGTCCTGCAAGCACTCATATGTTGAATCTGCAGGATTTATTGCTTCAGAGGAAATGTAAGTACAAAGTACTAGAATAAAAACATTGTTCTTCATCTAGGAGTCCCAGGATAGAGTTTTAATGAACTTTTATTTTGGAGATTTTCACACGTTTGTTAAAGTAGTGAGAAAACTACGTAACCATCAATAAATTTCAACAATATCAATACATGGCCAGTCTTGTTTCATCTATATCTCTTCCTTCTTTTTTCACGCCTTATTAATTTATATTGAAGCAAATCTTAAGCATCTTATCATTTTATCCATCAGTTATTTGGTATATTTCTCTTCAGGATAAGAAATCTATTTTCAAACAAAACACAAGGCCATGTTATTCTTAAGCAATATGAAGATACTTCAAAAAGCTCATGGAAAAATGGAATTAAAAGATAATACTGATCTTTCCATGAACTCTTTGAAGACCCCCTGTGTTTAAAAAAGTGTAAAACATCCCATTTTGTTCAAATTTCCCTGCCTGAAAAATTCAAACAATAACAACAAAATGGTCTCATCCATCACTGGATCTGAACGTAGGAGCACGTCTAGATGAGAACATGTTTGGCTTAGGACTTTCCTAAAGGCAAGCACCAGAATCATTCACAAAGGAGATGAACTATGTATACTGAGAAACAACTGCAAGATTTGAACCTCTCATTCAATAAGAACCCATATCCAGATCCCAACTTTAAGAAAGAAATGGTCTCAAAAATGAACACGCACCCAACAGTACTGCAGGTGTGGATCAAGAATCACAGAACAAAACTCAGGAAAGCAAAATGCAAGCCTGTTCAACACCAAGAAGCTCAACCACAGCAATTATCTGAGGATAAAATCAAGTCCAATCCTTCCTAGAGAAATAAGGACACATCATCCAGATTTTTTAATGGTGCCTATCATGAAGCCCTAGTTTACACAGATCATCTAGTGCTCTCATCCAGTTCAGTTTATGTCCCAATTTTAAGGAACTCACAGACCACTCTGGCCACAAAACAGCTCATTTTGGCTGCTACCAAGATCCTAACTTTTACTGCCTCTATCCAATTTTAGAATCCTGAGTTTGTTCTCCAAGCTTCAATTCTGATTCTTTTGGCTCTTCATCTATAAAAAGTAGACAGAGAACTAGACACAAAAGGTCACACTGTAATAATTTGTAATGATTCCCACACAAGAGAATATTTTTCAGTAACAAGGAATGAACTAGAGATATAAGCAACAACATGGATGGACTTCGAATACATTAAGTGAAGAAAAAAAGACACAAAAAGCTACCTGTGTGTGATTCCATTTATGTGAATTCCTAGAACAGAAAAACTATAGTAACAAAAAGATTAGTGGCTGCCCATGTGATAGAAAGAATTGAATAGAAAGGGGCACAAAAATTTACTTAGAGCTCAGCCGTGCAACACCAAGGGCATAGGTTCGGATCCTTGAACTGGCCAGCCAGCAAAACAAAACCAAAACAGATTTATTGGTGTAGTAGAAATGTTTCATGTCTTAATTATGGTGGCAGTTACCTGGGTGTATAAATTCATCGAAACACATAGAACTGTACATCTAAAATCTGTGCATTTTATTTAACATAAATTATAACTGAATAAAAAATAAATATATAAATGGGCCAGTAAAGACAGTTATCTTTTTTCTTCCTTCTTTGTTTTGATTTTTTTTTTTTGATGGCTGGCCAATACAGGGATCTGAATCTTAGACCTTGTTGTTACAACACAGTGCTCTACTCAACTGAGCTAATTGGCCAACTCTGTGTTTATTTTTTGGATTCCATTTGTTCAACTAATAAGATTTAGTCAGCGTCTTGCAAAGAGAAATACTGCCATGTCCTCATTCGAAGTGGGAACTAAAGAAAGATAGAACAATCACAATAATTCGTCGAACTTTCAAAAAGAGAGAACAGGACTAAGGCCACCAAAGGTGGGAAAGGAAGGAAGGGGAAGAGGAGGGGGGTTTAGCGAGAAATTGGAAAATGGCCATAAAAATTGATTACATTGTATAATGCTGAATACACTAATTATCCTGATTTGAGCATCACATCTTGCACACAGGTATTAATATGCAATGCTGTACCCCACAGATATGTACAATCAATTATGTTTCAATAAAAAAAGATAAACAACAACAACAAAAACCCCACTGCTGGCTTTGTTTAAACATGAATTCAAACAGGATCCACCCATTGCAATTTGTTGATATGCCTCTCTTTTTTTTAATTAAATTTTTTTAATTGACAGATAATGTTGTATGTGTTTATTATATACAACGTGATGTTTTGAAGTATATATACATTATGGAGTGGTTAAATCTAACTAATTAACAAATGCATTATCTCACGTAGTTACCATTTTTGTGGTAAGAGCACATAATACCCTCTCTCTGCATTTTCCAAGAATACAGTATGTTGTCACTAGCTATAGTCCCCTTGCTGCACCATAGATCTCCTAAAATTTATTCCTCCTATCTAACCACAATTACGTATCCCTTGACCCACAGCTCCCTATGCTCCCTCCCCGCTGCCACCCCAGCCTCTGGTGACCATGACTACACGCTCTACTTCTATAAGGTCAACTTTTAAAAATCTCTTTTAATGTGTATATCATCCTACTTTTTTGGAGGCATAGGGTCATTTCTTTCTTCTTTTTTCTTGTGAGCACAGAGTCAAGGTTATGATTTGCTCAACGTGACCACAGTTGTGTCCTTCTACAATGTCAAACATTATTGAATCACATGAACTTAATTCAGCTATAAGCTATGCGGAGTTCACCGGGAGCTATTTCCTGAGTATTATTCATTTCACTTAGTAGGGTGGCAGGTACACAGAGATCTCAACAACAGGAATCAACAAATTTGCAATTTAAACAAGGGAAAATCAAAGAAGAAAAAATGAGAAGGAGCAAACTCAATCATTCAAGGCTAGGCAGCAGTCAATAGTAATGGCTTAATGAACCAGTTCCAGGCCCCAGTGTTGCTCGGCTGGGGGTCTGGATGGCCCAAGTCTTGCAAGGCAGGGTGGGTGGAGGCATCCTTTTTATGTTCAAGGACTCGGGCTGCTTGAAGGTAGACCTAGTGAATCAGTGCAGTAGATGCTCTGTGAGTCCAAGCAATAGCTGACTGTTTGTTAGGGCAGAAGCAGTTTCTCTTTATACATGCAGGTTGTAGTTTATCTTTCTTGACAGAAGTTGTTTTACTTATGGATTGTCATGGGCAAGCAGGCATGTTCGGTGAGTCCCCATTTTCAATTTCAAGTAAACATTTTTATTTACTTATTTTGTTATTCGCTACAGTTTTTTATCCTATGTTATGTTTCACAATATAATAGAAAACATAAAAACATAAAACTTGAATAAAGTATAATAAATAGTTTTAAGCAAACACCCTATAATTACTAGTCAAGTAACAAAATAGACCAGTACTGGTAATTCAACAGATCCATATATTCTTACCGATCACAGCTGCCTATACATTTTTTTTTCGTTATTATTGAGATATAATTCACATAACATAAAATTCACCCTTTTGAAATTTACAATTCAGTAGTTTTTAATATGTTCACAAGGTTGTGCAATTATCAACACTAATTCCACAACAACTTCATCTTCCTCCACTAAGAAACCTGTACCCATTAGCAGTCACATCCCGTTCCCCTCTCCTCCCAGCCTCTGGGAACCACTAATCTACTTTCTGTTTGTATGGATTTGTCTGTTCTGGACATTTCATATAAATGGAATCATATAACATGTGGCCTTTTGTGTATCTGCCTTTTTTCACTTAGAATATTTTCAAGATTCATCCAAGATGAAGCATGAATTAACACTTCATTCCTTTTACGGCTGAATAATACTCCACTGTATGGATATACCAAATTTTTCTCACCCATTCGTCAGCTGATGGACATTTGGGTTGTTTCCACTTTTTGAGCAGTATGAATAACGCCACTATGAACATTTCTATATAAGTTTTTGTGTGCATATGTTTTGAATTCTGTTAAGTATATATGCAGGAGTGGAATTGCTCCATCGTATAGTAACTCTATATTTAACTTTTTGAGGAACTGCTGAACTGTTTTCCAAAGTGGCTGCACAATTTTACATTCCCACCAGCAGTGTATGAGAGTTCCAATCTCTCTACAGCCTCACCAACACTTGGTATTATTTGTCTTTCTTGTTATAGCCATCTTAGTGGGTGTGAAAATGGCAGTTTGTTGTAGTTTTTATTTGCATTCCCAAATGACTAATGTGTTTATGGACATTTGTATAACTTCTTTGGAGAGATGTCTATTCAAATCTGTTGCCAATTTTTTTTTCACTCCTAATCTTCCCCCCAACTCCCACCCCTCCCAGCTTCTGGTAACCATTATTCCACTCTGTACTTATTCATTATTACAAATCATACTTATTCTTTATGCCCCTTATCCAATCTCTCCCTTTCCCCCTCCCCTCCCTCCTTTACTCTCCCCCTTACTTCTCCTCTCTCCCTCCCCCCTCTACTAACCATAGATTTGTTCTCTCCATCTGATTAGCTGTTCTTCTGTTGGTTTGTTGCCTAGATGATCTGTCCAGTACTGAGACAGGTGAGATCAAGTCCTCCCCTATTATCGTAAATCAGATGCTTCTTCTATTACTCTGGAGTGTGCTTTGTGGAGAGAAAGGACCTCATCTTCTTTTTTTTTGGTCTCTGTTGGTGCCACTCCTTGTGTCAATGCGTGCCATCTGCACAGTGGCTGTGACTGCTGCTATAGAGACTAGATGCTTTTGCAGCAGCCATGACAATTGCAGTGACTATGGTGGGCTACTTGCATGAAAATGCTCTGCGTGAAAATGCTGTACTCTTTACCTGGTTGTGGTTGGGTTCAGCTTCCCCTGGCTGAATGCCTCCGTACCCTGGGGGGACCCTGGGCCAGTGGCGGCAGTTTGCCTAGTTTTTCCTTCAGCACTCAATATATCATCTTGTTCTTTTCTGGCCTGTAGGGTTTCTACTGAGAAATACACTGATAGATGTATTGGGACTCCATTGAATATTATGTGTTTCTGTTCTCTTGCTGCTTTCAGTATTCTGTCTTTGTCTTTGGCTTTTGATAAGTCAATTACAATGTGCATTGGGGTGTTCCTCCTTGGATTGAATTTGACTGGTGACCTCTGAGCTCCTGCACCTGGATGCTGTCATATTTTTCCACACTTGGGAAATTTTCAGTCATTATTTTCTTGAATATGCTCTCTAGGTCTCTTCCATTTTCCTCTCCCTCAGGTACGCAAATTATGTGGAGGTTATTGCTTGAGGGAGTCCCATATTTGCTGTATTTCTGTTCATTTTTTCTTATTCTTTTTTTCTTTTTGCTCCTCTGATTGAATAATTTTATGCGTTTTGTTTTTGAACTCAGTGATTATTTTCTCTTTGATTAAGTCTGCCGTTTAAGCTTTCTACTGAGTTTTTCAATTCAGATAATGTATCCTTTATTTCTAGAATTTCTATTTGGTTTTAAAGAATTGTTTCTATCCCTTTGTCAGGTTTCTCATTCTGATTTTGTATTATTTTTCCAGATATCGTTTAGTTTTCTATTTGTATTTTCTTGTTCTGAATTCTCTACTAGACATTTTATAGATCTGCTGTTCTTTGTATCTATTGCTGGTTCTTTGTTTCATTGGGAGACATATTTCTCTGTTCTTTCTCAATCTTTGTGTCTTTATATTGATGCCTAGGCATTTGAGGAGACTGCTATTTTCTATTTATTCTCTGGGGTAGGCTTTCTATGTGGATCACTAATCACTTCTGGGTGAGGGCTATGTAGGAATTCTGGCCTGGGACTGAGCCTTTCCTGCAGGTTGCAGCCCCTGCAGTTCTATTGCCCTGACTGGTTTCCACTGAGACCAGGTGCCCACACTGCACCTAATGATCCCCTGATGTGCAAACCTTTCGTCTGCACTCCAACCCCTTTCCTTGTGGTAGGCCATATATGCATCCCTTGTTATAACTCAGTGGCTGCAGTGTGGCTCTTTTCTCTCTAGTCGGTTGTAGCTGCTTGCTCATATGTGGGCCCAGGGGAATCTTGCCATTGGTCTTTATGCCCTGTGGTCTAGTATGGTGCACTCTGAAGCCCTCCTCTCCCTTGCATACTCCAAGCAGGTTTGCGTGATAGGATTCATTGCATCCTATCAGGTCATGCATGATTTTGATTTGTGCTATTACTGACTATGTTCATTTTGCTCACTTGTAATAAAGTTGGTGTCTGTCAGGCTCCTCCACTATAAAATTACTGTTTTTCATTTTTTAATTAATAAATGTTTTGTTGGGAGTTATTTGAAATTATGTAAATAACCTGTTTCTAATTAAACTTTAAATTTATATCATTATTTATTTTGATGCTCAAATTGCCCAGATTTGGCCAGGTGGAATCTCTTCAGGCTGGCTTTGGTGTCCTTTTCCTGTTTGTTTTTGGCAGCTGGCCGGTACAGGGATGGAACCCTGGACATTGGTGTTATCAGCACCATGCTCTAACCAACTGAGCTAACTGGCCCTTCTTGTCCTTTTTTAACATATCCTCTTCATTTTTTGAGTATTTCCCTGCTTTCTGGTACAAAAAGATGACCTGGGCTAATCTTTTGTTTTCCCTGTGCTAGTCCTGGAATCAGTCATTTCTTCAAGGAGCCTTGGTTCATTTTGATGGAGAGTGGCATTTAGAAGTCAAGATCTTGGTTCTATGTGTGCTAATTGCTATTAGGGCATTGGTGCTCCCAGGTTCTCTTAATGAACAGGGCCAGGGATTGTGTATGCTTATATACATGATATGCACATACATCTAAAAGTGTGTCTGTATCTATCTTTTGAAACCAATGAGTTCATGCCAATCCCTTCAATTTCTTCTTCTCTCTCTCTCTCTCTCTCTGTCTCTGTCTCTGTCTCTGTCTCTTTTTGTGGCTGGCTGGTATGGGGATCTGATCAATCTCTTCAATTTCAATCCAACGACACAGGGTTTCCTCTGTTCCCCATTATCCTTGATGTATTTACTTTCTGTTCAATCTGTAACCAATCTCTTAATGTTGCTGCCATCACTTTTCCTATTTGGATGCCTTCCTTACCTGCTCTGACACCCCATTCTGTACTCACCATGGGAAGAAAGACTTCCTCTTCCTCTCCAGGCTTCAATACCCTATGCCAAGCTTCTCCTTTCCTTACCAATGTGGGTATTCTCCTTGCTCTGTTTTTTTCCCCCTCACTCTGTTTGGACTCTGGTATCTTTCCAGGCACCCCCCCACCTCAAGCATCAACAACCTCCTCACCATGCTTAGACTCTGACATGCCATGCCTTGCCTCCTCCTCAATCTTCCCTGCTCATTGTGTGTGGCCTCTGACTCCTCATATTGAACCATCCACTGCATGGGTACCCTGCTTATCTTCTCAGTGCTTCAGTCAGGATAGACTCCTCACCCTATTCAGGCCCCAACACCTTGTTCTGGGATATAGAACCTTCCAACATTCCTGGAACAGATGTCTACCTTATTCTACTCCACCTGATGGCTTTAGGAATGAATCGTAAAGGAATTAAAGGGGAAGGAGCCATATACCTTAATTTTTGTATTTTGAAATTTATTTATTCTTTTCTGATATTTCTGGGCTCTCTTTAATCTAGTCTTCTGCCATCACTAGTTCATACTTTGGCTGAATCCATTATATTTATTCCAGTCATTGAGTCATTTAGGTCATTTATCATATTTTCCAAACCCAGTATTTTTTACTGGTTCATCTTTGTATATATATATTTCTGCTTTAACATACTAATATCCATTCTTACCTAGTTAACGATATTAGTTATGTCTATTTCATTCATCTCTTCAGTTACTTCTGGGTCATTTGATGTTGGTTGTTCAGCTTGTTGTTTCTCTTTGTTATGTTTGTGGTAAATTTTCTTTGTGATCTCATTCATCTATGGGAATATGAGCTGTTTTTGCCCTTTTTTTGGTGTATGTGGTGGGTGGATGGGGGTGGGGCGTGTTCAGGGACGAGGGGACAAAATCTGGCTCTTAACTTGTGCTGCTCTTGGTCAATTCGAGGGCAGTAGTGTACAATTTCAGAGCAGACGCCTCACAATGGTGCAATCTGGGTTTGTTTACTCCCATTTGCATCTTCTTAAATAACATGATTCCTCTTTTTTCCACCCTGCCCCCCCCAACTAGGGAACATACCTATACTTCTGCCCTGGATGTATTTTCTATGAATTTTTTTCTCTCTTAGGTTTAGTCATGTATCCCCGAGTGTGTATGAGAGGAAGGGAAAAGAGTAACTCTGTGTTTGGCTAGTTCAATAGTAGCTGTTTCTAGACTTTTCACCCTACATGGGCTTGGGAACTACCATTATGTTATCTTAATTGCCCTTGTAGTATCTTGTGGCTGTTACTGCTTTGGCAAGAGAGCAGGCAATGACCGACCCAGATCTTTGTGGTGGGGAGAATAACAACTCAAAAGTTTTCACTCAAGTAATTCTCCCACCTTTGGTGTTCAGCAACCTGTACCAGGCATCTGTTTCCTTTTTTCAGCAGGATACAATTGCTCTCTTACCTCGAGGATACTTAGTCTTGACTTTTGTTATTCATATCCATATACCCACTTTCACTTCTTTGACTTTCCAGGAGTTGGCTGGAGTAGGAAGCAAACAGGACCTGGGAGTATGCTCTCTTGTCCCTGAAAGACTGTCTACTTCAGGAACACAAATTTCATGACCCACAATGGGAAAACCTTAGAACTTCCATTTATGTGGACCAGTTGGATTAGCCTTGTCACTATTATTTCAGAGCCCATGGCATGGCACTTGCAGCTGATTGGGCTCAGGAATGATCTGCAATTTTAGGGTCTTCACCAAAGTTCAAATATCCCAGAATAAGCCAGATTATTAGCACTTTATCTGCTCAGAATAAAATAAACCCCATTTAGTTGAGAGTGTGATCCTGATTACCAAAATTTTTGCAGAAAATTGTCTCAATTTAGCGGATTGGTTTTCCTGGTCTTAAGACTGATTAGAGATCAGGCTTGTGTGTCTAGTTACAGGATCTTATTGGTTTACAATGCCTCTGATGCTGGCTCTAGCTACCACTGGTCCAGGTTGTGATTCACAGATGAGGGATTGGACATTGTCTATAAAATGGACAGAGTAGATATGAAGAGGGCAATTGCAGAAACCAGGCATTTCTTGTAGGAATAGGCATTTCTACTTCAGTGCAGGTTCAGCTGGGATGCCTGAAAAAATTCAGAAGTGAAACGGTCAACCTAATAATCCTACAGCTGGGCAGATCATGGCTATGATGAACCTTGTAACATTATATTCAGAAGAGTTGTGAACAAATGTTTGGATGGTCATTCTTTTGGATGAACTGCAACACAGTTACTGGATTGTAATTGAGAGTTTCTTTTCCAGAAGGACTGACAATAGCCAAGTCAAATTTCAATGACCAAGGTCCTAAAAAATTATCCAGGTAATTACTCCTAAATAGGGACCAGGCCACATGGTTCATAAAACTAATTTGGCCTCATGACTTGGGGGACATGTATCAGGAAACATGACAAAATAATTCATTATGACCACAGAGACATTTCATATAAGTGTGAGGCCACTGCTACGTTTGATTTCAAGCTCAAAAGGGAACATAGGTTTGGTACTTTGGTTCTACTAACCTGCTCAATTTTTTTTTACATACATGTGGGGTACAATGTTGATTTTCAATAATTGTGTACAACGTGTGGTAGTTAGATCAGTATAATTACTTATTCATCATTACAATATGCAATCATTCTTTGTGTCTGTTCACCAGTTCCTCATTAGCCCTCCCCCCTCCCCCCTTCCTTCCCCTTTTCCACCTCTAGTTTTCTAAAAGTTCAACGTATTACTGTTATTGTTGTTTCTTTCTTTCTTTCTTTCTCTCTGTCTCTCTTTCTTGTTCATTTGTTTATTTATGGATTCAGATCTCAGTTATGAGTGAGAACATGTGATATTTCTCTTTCTGTACCTGAGTTGTTTCACTTAGAATAATTTTCTCCAGGCTCATCCACGTTGCTGTGAATGGGAGAATTTCATTCTTTTTCATGGCTGAGTAGTATTCCGTTGTGTATGTATACCACAATTTCCTTATCAAAATCCCACTACTGGGGATATATCCAGATGATTGGAAAACATCAGGTCGAAGAGACACCAGCAATGTCATGTTTATTGCAGCTCTATTTACAATAACCAGCTCAATTTGATAGAGGGGAGGTGATAGAAACCTATACAGATTTGGCTAGCTACACTTAAAACAGTTTCAGTATTGTGTACACATTTGAGGAATGCTGAGGAGTGAGGGGGGAACTAATGGGTGGGACCAGCTGACATTCTCTGCATAAGGCAGAGAGAGAGAAATTTGGAGAGGATAGAGGGCTGACACAAAGCCTCTTCCATTTTAGTGGTCATACAGCTATTTCTCAAGAAAAACAAAATTAAGGTCAGAATAGTAAATGGATGGGAGTTTCAAGGATTCTGGAAATATTACAAAGATCTCAACATTGGTCAGAATTTTCTTACATTTTTATTTCAGATGATGCATCAAGTTACTTCATGAGTTCATATCCTCTCAACGTTTCCTGTTTAAGCAGAAAAAATAGATCTGTGTTACAGGTTTTAGAAAGTGCCTCTGGATTAATATGGGTCATTTTTATCTTAGGGGAAGCCCAGAGGTTGCCTTCTCTTTCAATGTTCCCCTGTTCCATTAATTAATCTCTCACTCTTTCATTCACTCAAGATGTAGTCACTGCCTATTATGTGCCAGGCTTTGCAAGATTCACTAGGAATATAAAATAAGCAAAGTAAATTGTCTGCTTTTGTGTTACTCCCAAGGCCATTCTCCATCACACTATGTTGGAAATCAGCCATACCACAGCCCTCTTGGGCTTCATTAACCTTCTCCTAGTTCCCATGACTGGGAAATGGTCAAGTGTGGGCTGTGAGCTTGGTTGCATAAAAGAGCACATTGTTTTGGAGATTTTGGTGGTATGGAAGTGCAAGGATTTGGTTTGGGTGACCTTGTGCATGTAAGATGGTCAAGAACCATCAGATCTGGTTAGAAACCTTTCTACGCTATTTAACAATGTGACCTCAGGCTAGTTGGTTACCTCTACTGGGCTTGGTTTCCTCATCTGTCATGTGAAAATAATTTTACAGACTTACCTTAAGGTTATTTTAATTTTAAATTGTATCAGTATTTGTTAATAGCTTAGTGTAGTGCCTAGCACATGGTAATTGTTCAATAGATGGTGGCTACTATTTTCTCTTTGGACAGGATTTCCTAACTGTAAAATGAGTGAATGACCCTGAGATCCAACCCAACTGTTAAATCTTTTAATTAGAACAATCTTCCCTCTTCCTGCTCCAAACCAGCGTTAACCCCTGACCAATTTTCTCTATCCTGGGATCTCAGAGAATTTCCTTTTCCTCCCCCAAAGGACCGAGAACAGAATTGGATTCCTTACTTTTTTTGTATTCTTCAACACAGGCTACTTCACATTCTATTTTAAGCTGGTAGTTATTAAGGTTGCCATCACAGCCAGAGTATACAAAGCTTTCACATGCTTTGGAGGTTTTGTTGTAGAAGTATCTAAAGTGAACTTCAAAGCAGCTGCCAACATTCATATCCATAATGCAGGGATCTGCACGAGAAGTTTCCATTGAGTTAGGGGGAGTTGGCTAGAACTCAGCAGGAGGGCTTGTCTTTATGGGCTCTTAAAAATTCTTCACTTTAGCATGAAAACATTCTCGTATTCATGGTCACTGAAAGATATCTGGTTTTCTCCTGGAATTAGAGTTACTTGGCAAGTTTGCCTTGTGCAATGCAAACTGATTACAACTCCAGGTGTGGTCCTGGGCAGTGACTTAAAGAAGCGGTGAGCAGTGAAAAAGGAGGTTTCATCACTAGTTTGTGCAAAGTGATGAGGTCACCTACATTTCACATCTTATGATTTATTAAAGTGAATATCCTTGTGCTTCTCCATACACTGATCTTCTAATCCTTTTAACTGCCCAACTAGGATATACAATTTAGAACAGTCATTCCCCAGTTTTCACACACTTGCTATAGTATCTACACCTCAAAATTTAGGTAACCATGCCTATTGCTCTCCTCAAAGCAAAATGTATACCAAGATGCATAACCATAGGGGTGATGCTGTTTCATTCTCATACCCTGTCATCTTTTCCCTTCTTGCTTTCCCAGAGGCAAACACTGTTTTCATTGTTAAGAGTCAGGTAGTAAGTGGCCAAAACAGCCACGATTATCATTGTACTGGCAACCCAGCCATTGTTGCCCACCCTACTCAAAAAGCAAGTTTGGATTTCCTCTCTGGTAAAACTAGCTATTTAGGGACAATTACATGCATAATATTGTTTAATACTCATAAACACACTCTGCAGTAGGTACTTTTCTGATCTTCATTTTACACAGGGGGAAACTGAGGCTTACAGACAATAAGTGATTGAGTGACTTATCCAAGGGCACACATCTGATAAGTGTCAGGGCCAGATTTTGGAGTATCTGCCTCATGGTATAGACTGTGCCACTTCCTCAAGCTCTGGAAACACTGAGCCTGTGCACACTATCTATGGAAGACAGTCTCATTGCATTTCACATTTACATTGCGAGTTCCTGTAAACAGGAACCATTTGTTTAAATGTTCTCTATGTGCTCAGAGCCCAGATATTAAAAATGCCTCAATTTGCTCAGTTTCCAAGCCCCTTTTCCTCTCTTCCCAATACATATTCTTGAATGATCTGTGGGATCTTTGAACTTTGTCACAAAACTCCTGATTCAAAATACTTCTAGCTCTTTAGACCTTCTACAGAAAAGATCTCCAACTGGAAAGGGGTTATTTGCATCTTATCTGTTTTTTTCCCCTCATCAAACACCAACAAGATCCCCAGTGTAAATTGTGCCTGAATCAAGGGACTCAGGGACTATGGGGATTGCTACAAAAGGAAGACTTTCCTGGGCCACCTAGATAGTGTACTTTTTTTTTTTCAACACTTTCTCTCTCACTTATAAGTGGTCTTTGGATTTATTTTTTGCATTAACACCATACCTTTGAGATCTCCGCATATCTTCTCAAGAAGTCTAGTAACACCACCCAATAATGGAGTAGTCAGTGAACAGAATATGAAGAGCCCTAGAAGAAATCCCAGCTTAGTAGGCTTCATGGTGCAGCAAGCAGCTAGTAGGAAAGTGCTTTTATTAACTGAGGTTGTATTTTGGGCTTGATACTTGAGAGGGCTGAGCCCACCCACCCCAAGGGCCAGGACTGGGCATTACAAGGTGTTGAGTTGAACAGTGACTGCTTGGCTACCCACCCATGAAGCTGAAGGTCCCAAACTGATTAGACCCCTGATAGTGAGTGCGATGTTCATCTAGAAACCACAGAAACTTAAGGATCAGAGCTTCTGCATGTGTTTAAACACAGAAGGTAGAATCATCAGAGCAAGGAATTAAAAAAGGATTGCTTCCTTTCCCTTTTTTGACCTTCTATGGCAGAGAAGAAACTGATCTTGGTACACCAGAAAGAATGTAATAAACACAACAATAATAGTAAGAAGGTTAATTATAAACTTTATAGTATTTCCTTTATGCCAGGCATTATTTTAAGCAATTTATAGATACTAAATGATTTAATTATCACATGCATCCCATGAGGTAGGTACAATTACTATCTCGTTTACAGGTGAAGAAACTGTGGCACAGGGTAAGGTATACGTACAAGGTTACTCATCTATTATGTGGTGAAGATGAGATTTAAACTTGGCATCAGAGTTTATGTTCTTAATCACTATATACCACCGAGGAACGTGGGGATACCTTGGCTGTTTTGTTCTAAAAGTTTTGAAAATTTGACTTACATTTACACAATAAAACCACCTGATTTTGATTTTTTGGTTAACATATAAAGCCGGGGTCCTTCTTCATTTTTTCAGTGGTTCCAGACCCATTTATTGATGTGTTCCCCTTTTATTCAATCATATAATAACTTTGCTTATATATGTGAGATTGTTTCTGAGCTCTTAGTTTTACTCCACTGTATATTCCTGCTCCAAAGCCACACTTAACCTCTTGAACTTTATATTATTTTAGGATTTTGTATTTTCATGTAAATTTTATTTTATTTTATTTGTGCGTGTGGTTTATTTTTAAAAATTCTTACGTATTTGTACATATTTGTGGGATACAGTGTGTTGTTTTCATACATGCATATACAGTACATTGATTCACTTAGGGTAGGTAGCATAGCTTTTTACCTGTTAATTCATCACTTCTCCTCCCCCGACCATCTCCTTCCCCTCCCAGCCTCTGGTGACCATTATTCTCTACTCAACTCCTAAGAGAACCAGTATTTTTATGTTTTAGATTCCACATATGAGTTAGATTATGTGGTATTCATCTTTCTGTGCCTGGCTTACTTCATTTAACATGATGGTCTCCAGTTCTACTCATCTTGCTGAAAATGACAATAATTTATTTTTATAGCTGAATAGTATTTTATTGCATTTATACACCATAGGTTTTAAAAAATCTATTCATCTGTTGATGAGCATTTAGGTTGATCCCATCTCTTGGCTATTTTGAATAGTGTTGCAACAAACATGGGAGTACAGGTGTCTCTTCAATATAATGATTTCATTTCCTTTGGGTATATACACAGTAGTGGGATTGCTAGGTCATAGGATAGTTCAGTTTTTAGTTCTCTGAAGAACCTTCTTACTCTTTTCCACAGTGAAAGTGCCAATTAACATTCTCACCAGCAGTGTAGCAAAGTACCCTTTTCTCTGCATCCTCACCAGCATTTGTTATTTTCGGGTTTTTTTGATAGTAGCCATTCTAACTGTAGTGAGATGATATCTCATTATGTTTTTAATTTGTGTTACCCTGATGATTAGTGGTGTTGAGCATTTTCTCATGTGCCTGCTGGCCATTTGTATATCTTCTTTTGAGAAATGTCTGTTAAGGTCCTTGGCCCATATTTTAATTGGGTTGTTTTTTTGCTACTGAGTTTTCTGAGTTCCTTATATATTCTGGATAGTAGCCCCTTGTCTGATGTATAGTTTGCAAACACTTTTTTCCCATTCTATAGGTTGCCTCTTCACTTTGCTGATTGTATCCTTTGCTGTGCAGAAGCTCTTTCATTTGATGTAGTTCTGTTTGTCTATTTTTGCTTTAGCTTCTTGTATCTTTGTTCAAAAAAGTGCTGCCCACTCCCATTTCATGTAGCATTTCCCCAATGTTTTCTTCTAGTAGTTTCATAGTTTCAGGTCTTAAATTTAGGTCTTTAATCCATTTTGAGTTGATTTTTGTGTGTGGTGAGAGATAGGGATGTAGTTTCAATCTTCTACATGTAGATATTCAGTTTTCCCAGCACCATGTATTGAAGGCCCTTCCTTTTCCCGTTGAATACTCTTTACGCCTTTATCAAAAATCAGTTGTCTGTAAACACATGGCTTTATTTCTAGCAAAACCAACAAAAAATAAATAAATGGGATTATATCAAACTAAAAAGCTTCTGCACAGCAAAGGAAATAATCAGTAGACTGAAACAACAACCTACAGAATGGGAGAAAATATTTGCAAACTATACATCTGACAAAGGATTAATACCCAGAGCATACAAGGAACTCAAACAACTATACTGTAAAAAATCAAATAATCCAATTTAAAAATGAGGAAAGGAGCTGAGTAGATATCTTTCAAATGAAGACATAAAAAATGGCCAACAGATAATTTAAAAAATGCTCAACATCAGTAATCGTCAGGGAAATGCAAATTAAAACCACATTGAGGGGAAGATGGTGGGCAAGAGAAACCTAGGCTGCATTTCTCCCACAGAGGAAGACCAGAACAGATCCATCATTACCAGTGCTGCACTTGCCAGTGACATTGTCAGGATCCAGGACCGTTGCCTGCCTTCCCACTGTGAGTTTCTCCTCATCGCATGCTGCTGCTGCCTGCAGCATGACTCCAGCTGCTGCTGCTGCTAGCCATCTACACTGATGCTGCAGTGCAAAACAGACCAGCTGCATACAGGATACCTGCCCACACTGCTGCATCAGTTAGCCTCACCAGGCACAGGTCCCCTGCCACACCTGCCTGCAGTTTGGCAGCCATAGACAGCTGCCATCCATGCTGCTGCACCAGCCAGACCAGCTGTTTACTGGACCCATGCCCAAACTGCCTCAACAGCCAGCTCTGCTGTGCATGGGACCCTCCACTTTAGTTGCATGCAGTGAAGCTCCTGCCACCATAGCCATCACACCAGCCAGATTGGCTGAGTGTGGGACTCCCACCCATGCCACCATATCAGCCAGACCAGCAACAGATGGGACCCCAAGCCAACACTGAAGCAGTGGCTAGCCCAGCTGGAAGTGGGCTCTGGCTGCTATCACCTGCACCACTGTTCCTGCTGCTACCACCACCAGCAGGCATAGCACAGATATACAAAGTATCATTAGAGACTATTATAAACAACTATATGCCAAAAAATTATTTGAAAATATGGAGGAGATAGATACATTTCTGGACACATACAAATTACCAAGACTGAACCAAGAAGAAATAGAAAACCTGAAGAGTCCAATAACAAGCAATGAGATTGAAGCAGCAATCAGCATTCTCCCAACAAAGAAAATCTCTTGACCAGATGGCTTTACTGCTGAATTTTACCTAACCTTTAAAGAGGAATCAATGCCAATTCTGTTCAAACTATTCCAAAAAATTGGAACAGAGGCCATTCTCCCAAACTCATTCTATGAGACCAGCATCACTCTCATACAAAAACCAGACTAAGATACAACAACAAAAAAGAAAACTACAGACAAATATCTTTGATGAACATGGATGCAAAAATCCTCAACAAAATATTAGCAATCAGAATACAGCAATACATCAAAAAAATATTATACTTTGTCATCAAGTGGGATTCATTCCAGAGATGCAAGGATGACTCAACATTCACAAGTTAATAATTGTGATACACCACATCAACAAAATCAAGGACAAAAACCATATGATTATCTGAATAGATGCAGAAAAAGCATCTGACAAAATTCAACATTCCTTCATGATAAAGTCTCTCAGCAAATTAGGTATAGAAGGAAAGTATCTCAACACAATTAAAGCAATATATGACAAACCCACTGCCAATATCATTCTGAATAGAGAAAAGCTGACAGCTTTTCCTTTAAGAACAGGAACATGACAAAGATGCCCACTCGCACCACTTCTATTTAACATAGTATTGGAAGTACCAGCCAGAGCAATCAGGCAAGAGAAAAAAGTAAAGGGTATGCAGATTGGAGAAGATGAAGTCAAACTGCCTCTGCTTGCAAAACTCTACCAAAATTCTCTTAGAGCTGATAAACAATTTTGGTAAGTTTGCAAGATACAAAATCAACATGCAAAAATCAGTAGCATTTTAGGGCCGGCCCATGGCTCACTTGGGAGAGCGTGGTGCTGATAACACCAAGTCAAGGGTTAAGATCCTCTTATTGGTCATCTTTAAAAAAAAACCAGTAGCGTTCATTATTCTCCAACAATGAACTAGCAGACAAAGAAATCAAGAAAGCAAGCCTATTTACAACAGTCACACACACACACACACACACACACACACAAAGAAATACCTAGGAATCAATTTAACCAAGGAGATGAAAGAGTTGTACAACAAGAACTACAAATTACTGCTGAAAGAAATTAAAAAGGACACAAAAAGATGGAAAGATATTCCATGCTCTTGGATTGTAAGAACTAACATTGTGAAAATGTCTATACTACCCAAAGTGATCTGCAAGTTCATTGTGATCACCATCAAAATACAAGTGACATTCTTTAAAGAAATAGAAAGAAACAATCCTAGCATTCATATGGAACAACAAAAGACCCTGAATAGCTAACAATCAGAGGGGCCAAAAAAAAAAAAAAAAAAAAAAAAAAGCCAGAGGCATTACACTACCTGACTTCAAATTATACTACAAAGCTATAGTAACTAAAACATCATGGTACTGGCATAAAAACAGACACTCTGACCAGTGGAACAGAACAGAGAACCCAGAAATCAATGCACATACTTACAGCCAGCTGATCTTTGAGAAAGGCAACAAGAACATATATTGGGGAAGGGACTGCCTCTTCAATAAATGGTGCTGGGAAAACTGGACATCCATGTGTAGAAAAATGAAACTAGACAAATATCTCTTGCCTTATATCAAAATCAACACAAATGAATTAAAGACTTAAAACAGGGGAAACACATCAGGTTGTAGGACCGGGCAAAGCCTTTATCAATAAGACCCCAAATGCATAGGCAGCAAAAGAAAAAATAAACAAATGGGATTATATCAAACTAAAAAGCTTCTGCACAGCAAAAGAAACAATTAACAGAGCAAAAAGACAATCTACAGAGTTGGAGAAAATAATTGCAAACTATGCATCCAACAATGGATTAATATGGAGAATATACAAAGAACTCAAAGAACTCAGCAGTAAGAAAACAAATAACCCAAATAAAAAGTGGGCAAAGGAGCTGAATAGACATTTCTCAAAGGAAGATATACGAATGGCCAACAGACACATGAAAAAGTGCTCAATATCACTCAGCATTAAGGAAATGCAAATCAAAACCACACTGAGATATCATCTTACCCAAGTTACACTGGCTATTATCTAAAGTGAGAGAATTACAAATGCCGACGAGGATGTGGAGAAAGGGGACCTCTTCTACACTGTTGTTGGGACTGTAAATTAGTACAGCCATTATGGAAAAGAGTATGGAATTTCCTCAAACAACAACAGATGAGAACTGCCATATAATCTAGCAATTCCACTGCTGGGTATATACCCAAGGGAATGGAAATCATCATGTGAAAAGGACAGCTCTACTCCCATGTTTATTGCAGCTCTATTTACAATAACCAAGAGTTGGAACCAACCTAAATGTCCATTGACAGATGGCTGGATAAGGAAAATGTGGTATATATACTTGATGGAATACTACTCTGCCGTAAAAGCAAATGGCATTCTGCCATTTGCAGCCACATGGATGAACTTAGACAAAATTATGTTAAGTGAAATAAGCCAGACACAGAAAGAGACATGCTGCATGCCCTCACTCATAAGTGGGTGCTAAGAAAGAAGGAAAGAAAGAAAGAAAAGACCACAGTAGTATATTGAATTTTCAGAAGGAGAGAACAAATCTATGGTTTCTGAACGTGGGAGGGAGGGAGGGAGATACTGGTTGGGGAGAGATTGGGTAAGGGGCATAAAGAATAACTATGATTTGTAATAATGAATATGCTAGTAATATTGATTTTATCATCACTTGTTGTACACAGGTGATGGTATTAAATGCTGTACCCCTAAAATACGTATAATCAATTACGTTTCAATAAAAAAAATTTTTAATTTGTTGTTAAATATTTTTTGCAAGTATTTTGTTGGGAAGTTTTGCATCTATTTTCATCAGGGACATTGTAATTTTTTTCTTGTGGTGTTCATGTCTTGTTTGATATCAGGGTAGTGCTGGTCTCATAAAAAGAGTTTGGAAATGTTCCCTTCTCTTCAATTTTTTGGAAGAGTTTGAGAAAGATTGTCATTAATTTTTCTTTAAATGTTTGATAGAATTCACAAGTGAAGCCACCAGGTCCTGAGCTTTTCTTTGTTGGGAGTTTTTTGATTACTTTTTACTAGTTACAGGTTTGTCCTGATTTTCTGTTTCTTCATGATTTAGTCTTGATATGTTGTATGTTTCTAGGAATTTATCCATTTCTTCTAGGTTATTCAGTTTGTTCTTCCTATTTCTTCTTGAGACAGTTTTTTCCTCCTAGGAATTTGTTCATTTTCTCTAAGTTAAAAAGAAAACTTAGATGCCAAAAGTTGTTCTTACCATTCTGTTATTATCTTATTTCTCCCATCTTTGCTCTCTTTAATTATGGCCCCTTTTAATTTTTAATAGTGTTTAATTGTGTCTTTTCTCTTTCTTCCTGATTATTTTTCTTACATTTGTCAATACTTTAAAGAACTAACTTTTGACTTTTTAAATCTTTATTATTTAAATTCTATATCATTAGTTTTTGCTCTTATACATGTTATCTCCTCCTTTTAACTTGCCTTTTTGATAACATAAATTTGATGCTTATTTATTTTCAATGTTTTTTCTTTTCTTATGTAAGCATTTCAAACTATTTTTTTAAAACTTAATATACAGCTTTTACTGGCATAACACATTTTGATTTGGAATTTCTAGTCACTTTGAATATTTTTCTGTTTTTAGACTAATTTCTAAGGATTTTCATTCCAGGCTGAGAACATGTTCTGTTCTTTATAAATTGATTGAGACCTGCTTTATATATTGCTAATATATTGTCACTTTAAAAAAAATGTACCATTCGCTCTTGAGAAAAATGTATTTCTCTAATTTTTGTATACAGAGTTCTGTACATTTGCATTAAGTCAAGTTTGTTAATTACCTTTCTCAAATTGCCCATATCTTTGCTATTTTTAATTGATTTATTAATAACTAAGGGAGGTGACTTACAGGCTCACAACGGAGTCATAAATTTGTCACCTCCTCACAGACAGATCAATTTTTGAAACTTTCACAATGTCAGAGCTTTTATTTCCATTGTCTTCTAGATGCTACTATTGCTGCAGAGAAGTGTAATAATTATTCCTTTGAGGTGGATAGATTTTTCTCTTTGTCTGCCTTTATTATGTTCTTTTTCATTTTGATGTTCTGTGGATTTACAGTGAAATGTCTCAAAGTGGAATTTAAAAATTATTATGTGTTGTCCCAGTTCAAATCAGCAGTGGTAAGTAACAAAAGGAGCCAGGCAATGGGTTCAAGGCAGGCTTTAATGGAAGCGCTCTCGGGCGAGGTTCCGGCGGGGAAGTCACGTCCATGGCAGATACAAACAGGTATTTACAGGGGAGGGCTGTTGGTGGGTTTTTGCCCATATAAGGTGTGGAATTGAGCAGGGCTCAGTTTCTGGTTCCCGCCTAACAGGGGTGACGTGGCCCTGGGCCGTTACCCTGCTGGCAGGAAATTCCGGGGAGGGTAAGGGGGGGGTGGAGTTAACAAGAAGGAGGCTCCATCGCCCCTTTGTTGCCGCTTTCCGGTCCTCCCGATCCCGCCGGCCCAACAGGTGTAGGTTGTATTTCTTGAATGTATAGATTCGTGTTTTAATCAATAATGAAAAAGTCTCAGCTATTATCTTTACAAATAATGTTTGTTTTATGTTTTCTCTATTCTATCCTAATGAGATGACCAGATTTTTTTCTCAGATCTTCTCAGAACGTTCTCCACATTTCTCAACATCTTACTCATTATTCCATTTCTTTCTGAGTTGCTTATTGGTAATTGCTTCAGCTCAGACTTGTCATTCCCTCATTATCGCTTCAGCTGACTGTTTCCTGCTGTTTACTGTTTAATTTAAAGTATTTACTGAGAAATTAAAAAAACCCCTTCATATGACTCTTTCAAACAATGCTGCCATTAATATTCCTGTACATATACTTTGGCGTAAATGGACACACTTTTGGGGGAGGGGACATGAATTAGTCTGCTCTGGCTGCCATAGCAAAATACCATAGCTTGGGTGGCCTAAACAACAAAAATGAATTTCTCACAGATCTGGAAGCTGTAAAGTCTAAGATCAAGGTGCTGGCAAGGTAAATTTCATTCTGAGGCCTCTTCTCTTGGCTTGTAGGTGGCTGTCATCTCTCTGTGTACTCACATGACCTCTTCTTTGTGACTGAGCTCTCTGGTGTCTTTTCTTATGAGAGCATGAATCCTACCAGGCCAGGGTCCCAGCAGCGTGATCTCATCTAACCGTAATTACCTCCTGATGGCCCTATCTCCAAATATCATATATGGGGGCTCGGGGTTTCAACATATGACTTTTGGGGTGACTAATTCAATGCATAACAGGCCATGTAACTAAAAGTTAAATTAATTGGGTCAGAGGTAATGTACCTGATAAAGTTAAGTAGAAAATTTGAAACAGTTTTCCAAAGCACTTGTACAAATTTTTACTCCTAACAACAGGTTAAGAGAATTGTCATTTCTCCATGTCTTCATGGAGAATGATACTTGGTATTGTTAGTATTTCAAAATTCAGCCATTTTAGTGGGGTGTAGAGTGGCTTCCTATTGTGGTTTTAACTTGTATTTCCATGATTACTGGTAAGTGAGCACTTTTTGTATGTTTATTGGCCATTTGCAAATTCTCTTTCATAAAGTGCTTGTTCAAAATTTTTGCCCATTTTTCTGTTCTTATTCATATTGACTTTTTTCACATTGTCGTTTTTTATGTTGACTTTTGGAGATTTTTTTCTTTTTAATGTACTCTGTCGTGAGTCTTTGGTGAGTGATTTATGTTATAAGCGACATGCAACTTTTCCCACTCTGTGGCTTGCCTTTTCCACTTTCTTAATGGTGTCATTTAATTTATAAAGTTATAAATTTTAGTGTAGTTTATTTAATCGAGTTTTCCCCTTTGTGGTATATTTTGGTCTTAATTAGATAAATTTCCCTACCCCAAACCATGAGGATATTATCTTTTGTAAATTCTGGATTGATTTTTATAAAAGCTATGAGATATGGGTTAATTTTCATTTTCTTCCATATGGAAATCAACTTTATCTAGCACCATTAACTTAAAATCACTTTTTTCTTCATAGCTCTATTGGGCTAATTTTATTTTGGGTGTGTTTTTGAACTATTTTGTTCCACTGGTCCATTTACTGTAATCACTGTAGCTTTATAATAAATCTTGCTATTTGGTAGTGTAAGTATCTTGCTTTGTTCTTATTTATTTATTTATTTATTTGTTATTGGTTATGAATATTCATGAGATACAAAGCTGATTGTCACCCCTTGTGCCCATGATGGGGTGCCAGATTCATACGGGCAGTGTACCTATTACCACAAATTGCATTTGTACCCTGTGTCCCCTACCCAATTATCCCCATCCTCCCTCCACCTCCTCCTTGCCCCCTCAGTCCACTTTATAACCCAAGGAATGTTCTCTCCCTCTGCAAGTCCAATGCACTACTGTGGTTTTTCTTTCCTTCCTTCTTTCTCTCTTAGCTCCCACATATGAGTGAGCACATGCGGTATTTATCCCTCTGTGCTTTGCTTATTTCACTCAACATAAGTTTCTGTAGGCTCTTCCATATTGTTGCAAATGGGAGAATTTCATTCTTTTTTATGGCACAGTAGTATTCCATGGTGTGTATATATCACAATTTCCTTATCCAATCATCCATTGATGGACATTTAGGTTGGTTTCATGTCTTGGCTGTTGTAAACAGAGCTGTGATGAACATGGGAATGCAGGTATCCCTTTGACATGATGCTTTCCATTCCTCTGGGTATATACCCAGAAGTGGGATTCCTGGATCGTATGGAAGATATATCTGTAGTTTGAGAAACCTCGATACTGTTTTCCGTAGTGGTTGTACTAATTTACAGTCCCACCAACAGTGTAGGAGCATTCCCTTCTCTCCACACCTTTGCCAGCATTTGTTATTCACCATTTTTTAAAAATTATAGTTAGTCTAACTGGGGTGAGGTGGTATCTCAATGTAGTTTTAATTTACATTTTCCTGATGACTAGGGATGTTACTTAAAAGCTTCTGCACAGCAAAGGAAACAATCAACAGAGTGAAACGACAACCTACAGAATGGGAGAAAATTTTTGCTATCTATGCGTCCCTACGACAAGTCATAAATATCTGTAATATACAAGAAACTCAAGCAATTATACAGTAAAAAACCAAATAACCCAATTAAAAAAATGGGCAAAGGAACTGAATAGACATTTTTCAAAGGAAGACATGCAAATGGCCAACAGGTACATGAAAAAATGCGCAATATCTTGCTTTGTTCTTTAAAAGTGTTTTGAATAGTCTGACCTCTTGATTTTCTAAATATATACATTTATAAATACATATATAAAAGAAAAATATATAAAAATATAGAAAATATATTAAAAATGTATAAAATATATAAATACATATATATATAAATACATGTATATATATATATATATATATATAAAATTTTTTTTTGGCAACTGGCTGGTACAGGGATTAAACCCTGTTATCAGCGCCATGCTCTAACCAGCTAAGCTAATTGGCTAGCATTATTTTCCTATTACATTTTAGAATCACCAGTCATTTTTTACAAAAATACCTGCTTGGATTATGATTGAGGCTGCACTGACTTTTTACATCAATTTGGAGAGATTAATATCTTTACAATTGAATTTCCATTCCATGAATAGACTTAGATTCATTTATATAGGTCTTCTTTAATCGCTCTTAATAATGTTTATTTTTTCATTGTAGTAATATTGCTCATTTCTTGTTAGATTTGTTTGTAGGTATTTGACATAAAATTTTCTTGCTATTTGTAGCTAGTAAATAAAAGTACAGTTGATTTTTGTCTATTAATATTGTATCTTTATGTTTTTACTAAATTTATTTTTTAATTATAATAAGAAGAATTTATCTACTTATCTGTGACTACTTTTGTATTCTTTATACACACAATTATGGTATCAAGTTTATAATGACCTCATCAAAGGAGTTGTGTGTTTTTAAAAAAATTTTTCTGGAAATGTTTGTAAGTTTGGTGTTAGATAATACTTAGACATTTGTTAAGGTAATTGGTGAAACAATTTTTTCCTGGAGTTTCCCTTCTGAGAAAGCTTTTAATATGACTTAAATTTTTATATGAGTTGTTAGACTATAAATATTTTCTGTGTTATTTTTTGGTCACTTTTTTTCTAGAAATTTTTCTGTTTCTTGTAATATTTATATTTGTTTGCATAAAGTTGTTAATAGTATGATTTTATGATGTCTTTGTTATCTATATGATCTTTAATGCTGATCCATTATGTGCTTGGTATTGTTTCTGTGCCTGTGTATGCGCACGTGTGCATGCATGCGTGGACACTTTCCTTCTTTTTCTTTGATTACAGATTTCAAAAACCAACTTCTTTTACAGTACAGTCTTCTCCATATATGTATGTTTTTTATTCCAGCAATTTCTGCTCTTCTTATTATTTCTTTCTTTCTGCTCTCTTTGAGTTTAATTTGCTATTCTTTCTCTAACTTTTAGAGATAGACCCTTCCATAATTGATTTTTATGAAATTGTTTTAGCCTTTAATTTTATAATGTATGCATTTAATGCTATATATTTCATTCTGTGCACAGCTTTAACTGCTCTGCACAAGTTTTGATATATAGCATTTTTATTCTAATTTAATTAAATATATTTTTTATATTTTGTAAATTGTAATCCTTGGATCTCTGATAATTAACAAAAAATCTCTCTCACTTCCTTTTAAGGATAAAATTCCTTATAAAAATGATATAGCCTCTACTATATGATATTTTATCATTTTAATCCTTCATCCTTTCATTTAAAGGCACCTATTTATTGAGCTTCTACTACATGTCAGTAACTATTCCCAATGTTGGGTATATAGGGATGAATTAAATAAACAAAGTTATATTCTCAAGACTTGTATACAAGTCTTGGCTCTGAGCTTGGGAAGCAGGGCCCATGAACCTGCAAGAGATCTCACCTTCAAATTTGTAAATCCATTTCTAATATAGCTAACTGCACCTTTCCTAGCACTCCTGAAATTATATTGGATTGGTGATTGGGCATTTACAATGCAGACCATGGCAGAGTGATAAGGTAGCTCTCTGAAGGTCGGTAGTCTTCATATCATTCATAAACAGCATCTTCTTGGGTGACAGAAAAAAGTGCCTCTTCTTTCATTCTGTCTCCCAAGTCTCCTTATTGACTTGGAACAGCTTGCACTAAACTGAGGGTCTGTTGCTCTTTTACTATCTCTGCTGAGATGGAAAGGGGAGAGAACTCCTAGCAATAATCAATAAGATATACATAAGCATAATTACCTTGCTTGGCCAATATTATTCTGGTCATTATTGTGGCCAAACCCTTATCCCCCAGTTTTCCATCTTTTATCCCCTCCTCCTTTTGGGGAAGAGTTGGGCCTACCTATTAGAGCAACTTCTCCAAGATTCCCCATGCCCATCACTTGTTCTTTAATAAACTAAATAAACCCAGATTCAGGTGAAGCATCCCTTCAAGAGATTCCATTCTGGAGGATAAGTCTATCCTGCAAGTTATATGTGTCACATCTTGTCCAGTTCAGCCACATTCACTTCAAAGCAAGTTGCTACTGCAAAGTTTAATTTTGAAGAATTTAGATGACTAGCCCAAGTAGCACAACTATGGTTAAGTGAGAAGTCATAGTGTTTAGATTATATTTGCTGAGGAAAGGGTGATAATCCATTTCCATTCTTCCTAAATTCCAATCCTTATATTCCAACTGTTTCAGTAAATCCTCAAAATATTAATATTGATAATAATCATAACAACACATATTTCTGTCACAGTTGGAATCACATAGTATGTTTTCAAGCACACTATTTTATTTGATCATTTTCTTTGTACAGTCCTGTGAAAGTGAAGAACAGGATTTTCTTATGTAATCTTCCTAAAGAGAAACACACAGACTCACAGTGACAGAGGTGGAAATGATGGAGCGAAGCAGAAAAAGTCCGGGTTTTGTGGGGCTTGAAATTTGTAGTTTTGGGAACCTTATTTTAGAAAAAGAGTGCAAAACTACAAATACAAAATTAAGTACATAAATAAATATTTATTTGGAATGAGAAAAGAAATTTGTAACAAATTTTAAACTTACAAAAGTTTACAACTGCATCAAACATCATAAATCCCAGAAAAATAAAACACTTTATTATTATTTAAATACCTTTATAATACCTTTTGTCTATATTCTGTGGCTGAGTATTCTCTGATGGCCTTTTTTTTTTGACCGGTAAGGGGATCACAACCCTCGGCACAGTGTTGTCTGCACCACGCTCAGCCAGTGAGTGCACCGACCATCCATATACAGGATCTGAACCCGCGGCCTCGGCGCTCCCAGCGCCGCACTCTCCCAAGTGAGCCACGGGGCCGGCCCTGATGGCCTCTTTTTATGACAATGATTTTACATCTTATTTCTATAGAGATGACAGACAATTCAGTCTTTGCTCTAGCATGGTTTATCAAAAATTTAAAGTTATTATTGATAGGTTAGGAAAGATTATTTCCAGTTTTATAACTTACTGGTAATGCCATGTATGTAACTTCATCCTTATTTTCTGGCTCAGGTGGTGCTACATGCCTGGGGAAATCCCCTGGAGAATTCTAGCCCTTTGATCGTGATCTCATGGCCCCTTATTGCAGCCCCATAGCCACTGATCCAGCTCTACCAGGTCCTTACCAGGTGCCTGTCCTGGGTTCACAATATGGTTATGAAGCCTTGAAGGCTGGTCCTAAGCAGGTTGCAGTGTAGTGTCTGGTTGATATTTCTCCTTGAGGTAGAATATAGGATCAATTAGCCTGGTGAGTGCAACCGAGGCAGGTAATCAATGCGGGTTGACAAGATGTGAATGCAGTAGATCCTTAAGACTCACCAGGGGAGGGTGGAGCAGTACAGGTGACTAGAGTTGTCTGGTGTTCATACCCCTCCACAAACAGAGACCAAAGCAACAAATAAACAATTACATTTTGAATGGAATGATGGAAGAAATATGCTGCAAAGCACCAGAGGAGTGAAGAAATTCTTGTGGAGCATGGAAGACTGGGAGAGCACCTTAGTGAGCAGAGCGAGGCATCCTGCCTCTGCCTTGCTGTCTCCCCTTAAGGATCTGTTCAGAGTCAAGTTGAGAGAAAGTAAGCTGGACAAACCCTAGCTGTTTCCACTGCCACCACTAAACCCAGCAATCCCTGCTACAAGAGTGTCCCCTGGTCCTCTCAGTCCCCAAAACTAGTTTGGAGAGTAGCTGGGAGTTTGTGCAGCTGTATGGCCTCATAGTAGAAGCCCAGGTAGAGCATTCCCCAGCCTCCTGACCTTCGCAACTATGGCATAGTACCATCTTTTTTCTGTTTTGTTTTGTTGTTTATATGTTTTTTTTTTTTTAAAGAAAATGTAATTTTATTAATATTATTTTTTACATTCTAGGATGTTATTGCAGAGCAGTTGGGAAAGAGGGGGAGAGGAGAAAGGGGAAGGAGATGGGATGGAAGAAGGAGGAAGAAGGAGGGGCAGGATTGAGGCCTGTGGCATGCGCCTCATTCCCACAGGGGAGACTGGGAGGCTTCCAGTAGTGGGTTGGTCATTGCCAGATTGGGTGCAGATATCAGTGGGGTGTGGCAAAAGCCCTCGCCCCCACACTGTCCCAGCTCAGGAATTTGGAGCCCTTCTTGCTGCAGCTTGTTGGTCATCACTGGGCTGGCTGCAGGTGTTGGAGGGGCATGGCCGAGGCCCAAGGTCCCCACAATGTCCTGAGTTGGCAGAGCCCAGGGTGCTTCCTGCAGTGGCTCAGTGGTCATTGCTGGGCTGGCTGCATGTGTCAGTGGGGCATGGCTGAGGCCCTAATCCCCCACCCTTGGGATTGGTTGTGGGTGACAGGGGGCATAGCTGAGACCCCTGGCACTCCCCGATTTCTGGCTTGGTAGCCAAGGGTCCTTCCAGTCCTTCAAGGTGTTATAGGCGTTCTTTGGTGAAATGAGACCTCTACTAGTTAATATGAAACTTTGTCTCTGGTTGTGGGTACTTCGTTTTGTCTTTCATTTCTGTGTTGGATTATTTGCTTTTCCCATTTAAACTCTGTGCTGGAACTAATTTGTTGTCCTTTGCTTACTTCTAAGATGGGGGAACTTCCTCTGGGGAACAGTACTTGAGCTCTGTGGTTGAGCTAATTGCTGCTTTGCTGCTGATTCCCTAGAGAAGGCTTTTTGTGCAGCTCAGGTTTTAATGGTTGACTTTATAGGTACTTCTGGATCTCAAAAGATCTGGTGCACCTGGGTTGTGTAGAAACTCTGGTCTGGGCCTGAATCTTTTCATCAAACTGCACCCTGTGCAATTCTATGTTCCTGACCAGTCTCCTCTGAGTGGTCTTTCGCTGATTGGGGTGCAGATCAGCTGTCCTTGCTGTGCCCAGTGTTCTCTTCATGGGCCTGTCTCCCCCACTGCCAGTGCTGCAGACACTTCCCATGGGACTGGCTGTGTGCTGGTCCCTTGCGATGACTCACCGGCCTCTGAGTGGCTCCTTTTTCTCAGTTGTTGTGGCTCCTTGCTCCTATGTGGGTCCACAGAAGCCCTAGTGGTCTTGCTGGTGGCCATGGTGGCCCTCTTTTCCCCTGCTGCCTTCAAGCAACTTCATCCGAAAGGCACAGCTGTGGCTTTTGCTGGCTCCTGCTCCCTGTGCTCAACAGCTCCGGCCTGGAAGTGGCCGGGGCTCAAAATGTTCAGAGTGTTTTTTTCTTTCTCTCATCATGGCTTCTCCCACCTTCGTGCACTCTGTAGGTCTCTCTTCCTCTTCCCCTGAGCTCTAGCTGCCTCAGCTTGGCTGTCATTGCTTTTTTGTAGTTCTAAATTGGTTGATTTGTGGGAGAGAGTGACACTGGGGACTGTCTATTCTGCCATCTTGACTGGTAGCAGCATAGTACCATCTTGAAATCAAACTTGCTGTTAGAGTGTATCCTGCCCTTGGGGCTGGTGGAAACTGACTCCCTCTATCTTGAGTCCTCTCCTTCATTCAACCATGTTCACATAGGTGCTGGCAAGACCAGGACCCTGGCTTGCTGGAGCCTAGGCTAGACAGAAAGACTGTGACCCCAGTGTCTGAACCCATGTAAACTAACTCCCCACCCCCACTAGGAGAACAGGCAGATCAGCTCAGTGGGGAAGCTGACAATATAAGTGGCCGTCCACCACATTCTGATGCACGCACCTTCACATCCTGTTGGCCTGCTGAGCTGCTGAGCCCACAGGTGCCTGTGCCAGCCTAACAGCCTCCCCCTGCTGGCCTTTCACAGAGCTGCCAGACCCAGCTCCACCCTTTCAGGCTTGCTTCAGGCTCAATAACTCATCCAGTGGCTTTTGACAGAGCTGCTGGACACTGCTGCACTAGTGTATGTCTGCTCCCTGACTGACAGTGATCAAGCAGCAGCTTTGTCTTCCTGTGGCAGGCCTCTATACAGCTGCCAGGCCTGGCTGCACCCTTTCAGGTTTGCTCCAGCCTCAATAGCCCTTCTCAGACAAGCAAAATCTGAGTAAATTAATCACTACTAGACCAGCCTTACAAGAAATGCTTAAGGGAGTGCTACAACTGGAAATGAAAAGACGATAATTGCTATCATAAAGACATGAAAAAGTTCAAAACTCATCTGTAGAGGTAAATTCATAATTCAAACTCAAAACACGCCAGTAAGTCAATAGTGCTATGTAAATCCTTCAGTTACCTAGTATGAATGTTTAAAGTAAAAATGGTCAAAAAACAACAACAGCTACAATTAGTGGCTAAGGAACATACAGTAGATACAAATGTAAATTAAGACAATTCAAATATAATATGGTGGTGATGGGGAAGTCTAGAGTATTTTAATTTGACCAAAGTTAAATTGCTATCAGTTAAAAATAGTTTATTATAATACAAGACTGTTTATGTTAGTCCCTAGGTAACTACAAAAAAAGATATCGCAGAAGATACACAAATGACAAGGAGAAAGAGAAAGAAAACAAAGTTTAGCACCACAGAAAACCACCAATCCAGGTAAATAACAGGAGAAAAAGAAAGGAACTAAGGTTCTACAAAACACCCAGAAAACAACTAACAAACAGTTCTCACATATCAATAACAACCTTGGATATAAATCAATTAAACTCTCCAACTAAAAGATATAGAGTAGCTGAATGAAAAAAAAAAAAAAAAAAAAAACGAGATCCAATGATATCCTGCCTAGAAGAAGCTCACCTAATTATTAAGGACAAACATAGACTGAAAGTGAAAGGCTGGAAAAAGATATTCCATGCAAATTGAAAACAAAAGTGAGCAGAAGTAGCCATACTTAAATCAGATAAAATAGACTTTAAATTAAAAACTGTAAAAAGAGACAAGGTCATTATATAATAATAAGAGATCAATCCAACAAGAGGATATAATAATTGTTAATATATATGCACTGAATAACAGAGCACCCAGATACATAAAACAAACATTATTAGATCTAAAAGGAGGGATATATTGCAATTCAATAACAGCAATTTTTTGAAATCATTTAAGAAGTATTGGTATTAGTTCTTTAAATGTTAGAATTCAGCAGTAAAGCCATCTGGTCCTGGGCTTTTCTTTTTGGGGAGACATTTTATTACTGATTTTATCTTGTTACCTGTTATTGATCTATTTAGGTTTTCTATTTCTTCTTGGCTCAGTCTTTGTAGTGCATATATGTCCAGGAATTTATCCATTTTCTCTAGATTTTCATATTAATTTGCATGTAGTTTTTAATAATAGTCTATGATGATCCTTTGCATTTCAATGCTTTCTGTTGTCTCCATTTGAATGTCTCATTTTATTTATTTGTGTATTTTCCCTTTTTTTCTTGGTTAGTCTGGATAATGGTTTGTCAATTTTGTTTCTCATTTCAAAGAACCAACTTTTCATTTGATTTTTTTGTATAGCATTTTTAATCTCAATTTTATTTTTCTGCTCTGATTTTTATTATTTATTTTCTGCATATTTTGCTTTTAGTTCTTGCTTTTCTACTTCCTTTGAGTGTATAGTTAGGCGATTTATTTGAAATTTTTCTTTTTTTAAATACAGGTTTTTATTACTATAAACTTTCCTCTTAATTCTGCATTGGCCATATCCCATAGGTTCTGGCATGTTGTGTTTCTGTCTTCATTAGTTTCAAGAAATTTTTTGATCTCCTTCTTTATATCTTCTTTAAGCCCTTGGTTGTCCAAGAGCATGTTGTTTAGTTTCCGTGTATTTGTTTAGTTTTGCAAGCCCCTCTTATTATTGATATCTAGTTTTATTCCACTATGGTCATAAAAAATACTTGATATAATTTTGGTTTTTTTTAAAAACTTGTTGAGACTTATTTTGTGACCTAACATAAGGTCAATCCTAGGGAATGTTCCATGTGCTGGTGAAAAGAATGTGTACTCTGCAGCTATTAGATGAAATGCTCTGTTTATGTCTGGTAGGTCTATCTGGTCTGTGGTGCCATTTAAAACTGATGTTTCTTTATTGATTTTTTTGTCTTGATGATCTGTCCATTGCTGATAGTGGTATGTTAAAGTCCCCAACTATTGTTGTGTTGGTATCTATCTCTTTTGATAATATTTGCTTGATATATCTGGGTGCTCTAGTGTTGGGTGCATGTATATTTATAATTGTTATATCTTCTTGCCAACTGATCCTTTTATCATTATATAGTGCCCTTCTTTGTCTCTTAGTTGAGATTTTGACTTAAAATCTATTTTATCTGATATAAATATAACTACTCCTATCACTTTTGTTTTATATTTGCATGGAATATCTTTTTTCCTCCCTTCACTTTCAGCCTGTGTGTATCTTTGTAGATAAGGTGTGTTTCTTGTAGGCAGCACATTAATAGGTCATGTTTTTAAAATCCACTCAGCTAGTCTATGTCTTATATTTTGAGCATTTAATCCATTTATATTCAAGACTATTGTTGATATGTGAGGTTTTGCTCCTGTCATTTCTGATTGTTTTGTGTATCCGTTGTTCCTTTCCTCCTCCCTTAAGGTTTATACTTGAAGTTTGGTGGTTTTTCAGTACTGATAAGGTTTGATTTCTTTCTCTTTCTAATTTGTGTATCTACTCTACTCATAAGCTTTATATTTTCAGGTATTTCTTGATGGTTGTTATTGTTCTTTTTCTTCTAGATATACAACTCCCCCAAGCATTTTTTGTAAGGCCAGTGTGGTGGTGATAAATTCCCTTAATTTTTGCTTGTTTGAGAAAGACTTTATTTCTCCTTCATTTCTGAAAGATAGCTTTGCTAGGTATAATAATCTTGATTGCAAGGTTTTTTCTTTCAATACTTTGAATATATCATCCAATTGTCTCCTGGCCTGTTGGGTTTCTGCTGAGAATCTGCTGTTAGTCTAATGAGGATTCCCTTATAAGTGACTCAGTGCTTTTCTCTTGCTGTTTTTAGAATTCTCTCTTTGTTTGTAACTTTGGATAGTTTGACTACAATGTGTTTTGGAGATGACCTATTTGGATTGAATCTATTTGGGGACCTTTAAGCTTTCTGGATTTGGATATTCACATCTTTCTCAAGACTAGGGAAGTTTTCAGCTATTATTTCTTTAAATACATTTTCAATATCTTTTTTGTTTTCTTCTTGTTGAATGCCCATAATTCAAATATTCCTTCACATAGTAGTATCCCATAGATCTTTTAAGCTTTGTTTGTTCCTTTTTGGTTTTTCTGTGTTATTTCAAAACTGCTATCTTCAAGGTCAGAAATTCTTTCTTCTCCTTGATGCACTCTGTTGTTGAGACTATGAGAAGTATTTTTTATATCATTCAATGAATTCTTCAATTCCAAGATTTCTGCTTGATTTTTTAATGTTATCTATCTCTTTGTTGAGTTTCTTATTCATATCCTGAATTATTTTTCTGATTTTGTTGAAGTGTTTGTCTGTATTCTCATGTATCTCAGTTAGTCTTCTCAAGGTCATTAATTTGAATTCCTTTTCTGGCAAGTTGGCATATTCCATTGCTTTGAGATCAGTTATTGGAGCATTATTATTATTTTTTTTGATGGTGTCATGTTACCTTTTTTCATGTTTCTTTTTTTCTCTTCATTGATATCTGTGCATCTGGTGGAACAGCCACCTTTTTGAGTTTTGTAGAGTGGCTTGCATGGGAAGACTTTCACCTGCAAATGTGTCATGGGGTGTCAGTTGGGTAGAGTGCAATGGCTTTGTTCCTCATAGATGCAGTAGTGTCAACTCTGTGTAGTTTCTGCAGCTATAATACACTTTTGCTATGTCTGTGACTCAGTGACCTATGCTTTGGAAGTTTGTGGTGGCGGTGGCACAGCTTTGCTGGGGGAGGTTCACAAGCTGGGGGTGTGCATATGCACCCTGTAGGTCAGTCATCTCAAGAGCTGGCTCACTGGAGATGTGGTTGCTGGATTAATTCTCAGGCAAGGAGTGTGGGTATATGGTGTGTCAGGCTATCTATGACTGGTTTGCCAGTGACAGGGTTACTATTCTGTTTCTCTAACCAGGGGTGGGCCCACCAGGGACATGTCAGCCAAGCTGTTTCTCACTTGTGCATGTGATGGCTCAAAGACTTGGTGCTTGGTCTCCCAGGGGCATGATAGCTTAGCTGTTTCTCTGAGCCAGGGGGGTAGATGCACTTTAGCTCAGGTAGCTGAGTGTTTGTCTGACAGTGGCCCTTCTGCTTTACTAGTTGTTAGGGCCCAATGTGAAGTCTTGCTTCCCTTTGTGGTTCAGGGGTTGGACTGCCAAAGGCAGAGCTTCTGAACCACTTCATAGGAAGTGGGAGAGGCCACTAGGTGGGGCTGCAGTAAGGGGGCCTGCCCAGTCATTTCTTGGGTGGTGGGTTGGGCTGCTTGGTAGGCCTGCAGTGAATTGACCTGTCCAGCAGGTTCTAAGTGTTGGGCCAGGTCCCTAGGCAGGCCTGCAGTGAGGGGGCTGTGTAGCTGGTTCTGGGACTGTTGGCAAGGCTGTTAGGCAGGACCGTTCTGGACAGAACTTCCTTGGCACTTCTCTAGGAGGGGCAGACACATTTTATTTCCACCAGCCTGAGAGCATATTTGTTAGGGTAAAGATCCATGAGCTGTTTTTCTGGGTTGGGGGCTCAGGTGCACACAACTCCGTCAGCTGGTAGGGCTGGGGGGTGGGTAGGAGGAGGGACAGGGTATGGTCTGTCTGACGAGGGTCTGCTTGTCTGATCTCTGGCTGGGGATGTTGGGGTGTGTCAGTTCAGCAGGACTAGGGTTAGCTTCCCAGACTGCAGAACTAGAGTCACAGCAACTGTGAGCCCAGGCTTCAAGCCACCAGGATCAGGGCATTATAGCCTATCCCGTGAATGCACTTAATGGAGGGAAGAGCCTTAAGGCTTGGGACACTCTGTGGCTACTGGCCCCAGGGCAGTGCTCAATCCTGTAATGGCCCTGCTTCAGGATGGCACTGTTCTGCATTGGCTTGGGTCATGAGGATGGGGGTGAGGAATGTAAAGTCTGTGCAAGTGTTCTAGAGTGATGAACCGTATCTATGCTAGGATGCTCCTCATACTTGCCTCCAGGCTTGTCCTCTTAAAGGATCTGCCAGCCTCTGAGGAGAGGATGGGTGTTGCTGTGGGTCCTCTGCTTACCTTTTCACCACAAGGGAAAATTCTTCCTGTACTGATCCCAGTGTTAGAGGCATGGTGACTGAGGCCATGTAACTCTCTCTCCTCTCTATGCCACTATCCTGGGCTTTTGTACTGCACAGGGATCTCACCAGTCTCCTACTGCTCTCCTACACTCTTCCACCAATGCTCCCGCCAATATTTATCTGTCTGTTAATTGCTCTCATTCTTTTCTGTGGGAAGAATATGCCCTGGACATTTCTAGTCTGCCATCTTTCCCTGCCTCCTTCCTATTTTTCCATTTTTCCTGAGCATCTTTTTGGGATTACCACATACTTGCTCTAAACTTTGTTACCAATTGTGCTCCCCTTCTTGTGCTGTTACTACAAAAGCTCACATACAATTTTGTGATATCTTGTAACAAGTGTTTGTAGCCTGATGGCACCCATTTGCTATACTAACCTCCTTCATGGTTATACCATACTTTATTAACCTTATTATCTCTTTTGCTTTGTTTTATATAGGCTAACTTGGGTTTGTTTGGTTTTTTTTGGTCATAGGATGTATTATGAATCTTGGTAAGCTGCCTTAAATCCTTTCTGAAACAAGGTTGAATATCAATAAATGGATGAAACCATAAACTGATATGAACTCAGATCTTCATATTGAATTTTTTTTACAGGACATCATGCTGATTTGAAGGTGGAAAGGGTGACATGGGGCTTTGGGGATACAAGTCACCCTTGATTTAATTGCTTCATGTCTGAGTACCTGGTCATATCCTGTCCTGACCCAAGGGCTGAGAGGGGTTGAAATGGGGGGAAGTGGCAACTAAATGCAGGAACAGTGTGTAGGCCAGTGTGTAGGCCTTAACTTAAAAGAATAGTCTCAGCTCAGATAATATTTCTCCCAACTTGTCCGAATAGCACCAAGCAGATGGGGTTCATCTTGACTCTTCTTTGTGTTTTGCTTGCTGGTCCGGATGATCAGAATAGATGACAAGAGCAGGAATGAGACCCCAGGAAGGGCTATATTTCTGCCTTAGCCTTGAAAGAAAGTTAGAATATTGTGAGGCTAGACTCTAGGTTAGGATTTCCTAATGCCCTGAGAGGTACTTTCTTCCTGTAGTCAATACCCACAATTTTGCTTCCAGTACAGGAGGGAGGGGGCACCTAAATGATGGGAAAAGAGTGATGGGACATGAGATCTCTCTCTGACTCTATAGAGTAGATAGTTTAGAGCAAGGAACCTTTTGAGTTCCAGTTACTCCCCTCACCCCCAAGGAACACTTTCAGACTTTCCTTCCTTAGTCCAGTGTCCTGAATGGAATAAAGTTGGGCTCTGCTCTGAACAACTCTCTAGACACACCTTTGAACTTAACATTCTCAGCTCCCTGAAGTTTACATAAGTAGGATTCAATGGTTATAACCACAGCTTTGTGACTGAAGAGCCACGTTAGGGCAACTGTGCTTTCTCAAAGTAGGAATCTCACAATATATAGGAGTCCAGAGCTGGGAAGTGTCCATGGCCCAATAGCTCTGCTGTAGGGTTATAAGATGAAGAGGTAAGAATTTGGTGTGGGAGGGACTAACACGAGTGATGGCTCAGGAACGAGGATTTGATTTATTTTCAAGTGAACAGAGACATCTAGGTTCAATTGTTTGCAAAATTTTCCAAGATTATTGATTAAACTTCCAGGTCTCTTCATATATCTTTCGGTCAAGGCTGCTTGAATTTATGTGTTACTGTCCTTGTAAATTTTGGGATTTCTGAACCTGGAATTTGTCCCCATATCCTCACTGTTATTGTTTCACCTCACCTTCTCATTTCTTACACCCATTATATATTACATGCCTAGAATGAAGGAGGGGGATTCTAGAGACTCCTGAAATGAGGTGTTACCAAACTAGGCTCTTGAGTCCCAAAGTCATAGAAATGAACAATGGACCCAGCAGTAAAGCAAGCAACACTGTATTGAAAGAGGAGATAGACTTATGCATAAGGAGGATAGCTACAGGAAGGCTAGCCCCCGAGGGGAGCTGTTCAGGAGAAAGGGGTTAAGGGATGCAGGCCAGCATCATCATTCTGCTCCTCTGGAGGTTGTCCATTCTGTTCTTCCTGGTTGTGTCATGGGAGCATGTTCAGTTAGGGCGTTGGTCCCTGTGCCTGCTCAGTAGGTCCAAGATGGTGGTGGTGTCCATTATCGTCACCCCAGGAAGGTCATCATAGCAGTCATCTTGAAGCTTTGTGTGCGTGCAGGAATTCCTAAAGAGATCTTAAGTTTAATCTGTAACTTAATTTTTACAATTATGTTAGACAAGCCTTGGGGAGGGGTTTTACAACTCAGTGAATATCTGTTGCCTTCTTAAGTTTATTTTATCAGGGTGGGCCATGGGCTAATCATGTGCCCTGCGGGGTCTCACAACTGAGTAGTGGAAAAGTAACAAAGTGTCCTCTGCAGGGAAAATGGAGTCAGTTTGGTTCACAGGCCTAGACTTATTCTGTCTCACAGGGAGTTTTAGCATTTGAGTTCCAGAAGAAAACTGCTTGATGAACAAATTTATTTCTCAGGAACACTGTTAGGTACACTACAAGGAACTTACCATGTCTCACTACAGCACTCATACTGCACATAACCTGTGTATTTCTTTTTTAAAGACTGAACGCCTGGGTTTCTGACCTTATCATATATTGTGTGGAAACTGCCCATACTGAATCACTAAAAGTGGAGCACACAAGGGAACATGAGAAAGGATCTGTACTGGTCAGGGCTCTCCAGAGAAGCAGAACCAATAGGAGACATATACTCATACATTTATTTGTTTGTTTGTTTATCATAAGGCTTGGCTCACATGATTATGGAGACTGAGAAGTCCTAGATCTGCCATCTCCAAGCTGTAGACATAGGAAAGCTGGTGGTATACTTTGAAGGCCAGAGAGCTTTACAGCTGATGGTGTAGATTCCAGTCTGAGTCTGAAGGCCTGAGAACCAGAAACACTGAGGACAGGAGATCAATGTTCGAGCTCAAGCAGTCAGGCAGAGAACAAACTCAACCATCTGCCACCTTTCTGTTCTATTCAGGCCCTCAAGGGATTGGATGATCCTACCCACAATGGGAAAGGACATTCACTTTAATCTGTAAAGCTTTCAAATGCTAATCTTTTTCAGACACACCCAGAAATAACGTTTAACCAGATATCTGTGCATCTTATGACCCAGTCAAGTTGACACTTAAAATTAACCATCACAAGATATAAATCTACAAATTCCAATAGTTCTCTTCCAATCGTAGCATAATTTCTTTCTGTTCCTTTGGTCACTGCAGATGCAAGACATTTTATTTATTAATTTTATGTATGAGTCTAATACTATTTTCTGACTTCAGGTGAAACAGCACTCTCCACCACTGCTCCAAAAGATTTCCTGCATTTGTCTAATGGGAGGTTTCTGCACTCAGCTCTTTTCTTGGACATCCAACTTCCATGACCAGGTTCCCTGACTGACTCCTGCATTAAAGTTTTCTCAAGCAACCATATTGATACATTTATCATTCACAATTTTCTAGACATGAGTTTTACTTGGTGTGATGCCTGTGGGTCCTTCAGTCCCAATACCCACCCGATCCTCCAAAAACATGGAGGATTCCATTTCTGTATCATTCAGTTGGAAAATACATATGGTGGGTACCTATGCAATAGGAGATATCTATTTCCCCAGTCTCTTTACTCCGTGTTCCTACCTCAGGCTCTTTTATTTTTATATTCTCATACTATCTGGAGTACAAAGTTCAGACACATGCTTCAACAATTAATACATATATTGGAATTTTATTTCTTTCACAAATAATTAGAACTAAATACTAACACACTAAATGTTAAAAAAAAAAAATCAAAAACACCCTTCTATAATATTAAACTCGTAAACTTCTGTCATCATAATCTTTAATTAGCCATCATTAATTAGACATCACCTTTATATAACTTAAAGCAATGTTTTCCATTGGAACTTTCTGTGATGATGGAAATGTCCTGTGTTTGTGATATATACTACAGTAGCTACAAGTCACATGTGGTTATTGAACACTTGAAATACAAGTGAGATTGAGGAGCTGATTGTATATTTTATTAATAGTAATTAATATAAATTTACATTTAAATAGCCTCTTGCGACCACTGCCTACAATATTGGACAGATCAAGCTCAGATGATGAAAACGGTGATAGCTGCAGTTTGAATGGGCCAAGCTGTATGTGAGAGACCTGCCTCACTCAGGTCAGCTTGAACCACATCTGGTCAGTTTCTGGTGGTGAACGAGCCTGTAGATTTTTCTAAACAGTACTTCCTTCTCTGAGCCAGGGGTCACCAGAGAGTCAGCCAGATTAGAAGGGTGTCACAGAAGAGAGTAGGATGTGGACTTGTGATAAATTTATCTTGATAAAAGTTTAGAGGGGATGCAGTTGGAAGAAAAGTAGAATTGTGGGACTAGGTGACTACAAATTTCCACGACTAGGTAACATTCATATGGGGTTTGCAGAGGGAAGCAAACTCTTCCATAGTTGCTGGAGGTTTAGTAAAGGAATCGAGATCACTGTTAAATTAGCTGATCCTTCATCATAAGGTTTAATCACATTATCTTTCAAGGATGCAGTACTTTTCATAACTATGGAAGATATTTAGAAGATCAGAAAACATTGCACTTGTCTTAATTAACCTGAGTTAATTTATATGGAAGCTAGAGAAATTAAAAACCAACAAACCAACCAGAGTTTAAGATGGAATGTACACTGTAATCTCTTTGTAAAACAAGACTTAAAAGGAAGGATTGGCAAGATATGGATAATGATAATAATAACATTTTTCTTAGGCTCTTGGCCAGCACCTTGTGTGTGCTTTGCATACATCATCTCCTTTTGTCTTCTTGACACACCTGAGGGTTAGGTGTTCATCATTTCCATTTCCCAGATGGACAGACTGAGATTCTGAGGACTTAGGAGATGCCCAGCATCACTAGGTCAGCAGGGCAGAGCTGAACTGAGTTCCAGAGTAGCCATGACCCTCAATCCTTACTCCATGCTAATACTCCATGTTAATGGATACTTTCAAGCTTCCTTTTTTGTTTTTCATTATATTCTAAGTTATAAGCAAATATAGATTTGTTTAAAAAATTATTTACAAAATGAGGCTGACTTCAGCAGCAGGCAAAATTGAAATAAGCAGCTGACATCTGACGGACTTTGGACTGCCTGGTGAAGATTCTCTTTACAGAAAAGACTCATCAAATTGTAGAATTAATCTACTGCTTGTCAGCCTCTTCTTTTCCCTGTTTGAAAAGTCTGGGGCCGACCCTGTGGGTCACTCGGGAGAGTGCGGCGCTGGGAGTGCCGAGGCCGTGGGTTCGGGTCCTATATAGGGATGGCCGGTACGCTCACTGGCTGAGCACAGTGCGGGCAACACCAAGCCAAGGGTAACGATCCCCTTACTGGTCGCAAAAAAAAAAAAAAAAAAAAAGAAAAAGAAAAGTCTGGATCGTATCCTCACTATGTATAAGGCACGGCACTAGGTTCTAGGATTCTATGGCAAAGAAGTCAGACACAGTTCCTGCTTTTCTGGGACTCATACGCTAGACAGAGAAAATACTAACTCAAAGAGTTAAAGTACAGTGTGATAAGGGTTATGGTAGGGGAAAGATAGGGTATTGTGAAAATAAAGAGAGTGGCCAGTTTTGTCTAGAGTGAATAGGTGAAGCTTCCATGGAGTTTTTAATTCAATATGGACTTTGAAGCTTGAGTGAGAGTTAGTTAGGAAAGTGGGGGAAAGACATTCTGGGCAGAAAGAAGAGCATGGATTTGAGTGCAGAGGGGAGAGAGTGCATGGAGCTTTGGAGAGAGACCAAGTTTAGTGAAACTGATAACTAAGTGTGAAAGGGAATGAGGAATTATGAGGCCTGACTTGCAAGCAGTGGAGAAGAGCATGAATGGAAAAATTCAGTGAAAACAGGAAAAAGTGAAAACCCACTCAGCAGAAGTGAGCTGAGCCACCCAAGTGGAGATCCCTTGGGAGGAAGAAAAATTCTCAGGCATCCCAAGCCTTGAGTTTGGATCTCAGCCCAGCATTTACCAGTTAGCTGACCATATGACCCTCAGGTTCTGGCATCCTATGATCCTCAGGTTCCTTTTCTGTGAACTGAGTATTATGGTTGCTGTCACAACTAAATGAGAAGAAGTGTGTCATGGTCTAAAATGTTAGTTCACATTAAAAAGTTGGAAGCCATTGACCACACCTCCCAGAGCCCAGGATTTAGTGGAAGGCTATGACAAGGCCTTCCTGGGCTGTCCTGTCCTCATTCCAGGAGGCCACAGAGAGCTCAACACTGCACTTTCTGGGAACAAGTTCAGCATTTTCTTGGGCTCTCACTAGCACTCCCATCTTCTACCTCACCTGACCAATCCCACCCTGCTTCCCCCACAGCGAGCACCCACAGTCAGCGCAGGGGAGTCAGCCTGCAGAAGACTGGCTGCAGGCTCAGAGAGAACAAATGCTCTGACATGTCGATCTAACAGACATTACAATTAATGTGCTATGTGAAAGGATGCAGTCTCAATCAAGCCTACCAGAAGACAACAGAATTGGGGGTGCCCATTTCCATAGAAGGCACCTTAGGTGTGTGGCAATGTTTTTCTGCCTGTCCAAGATGAAGTCCTGCATGTTTGGGCAAAGCATTGTGGAGGGGCTTATGAAGGCTTAAGTATCCCCAGCCATTTAACCCCGAAACTGCATTAAAAATACAGTTGCACCAGCCACCTTTAGTTATCCTTTCACCTGGATCTAACTAACACCTGAGTTCTTACTACAGACTCATTGTCTTCCCGCTGCATGGGCCCTGAATTATCTAACAATGCTGACACATCAATTGACAGCTGGAATGTGGCACGTTATGTCCAAAGTGCAGTTATGTCCAAGTTGCAGCAGGAAATGAGCATGACAGGTTCAGCAGGCCATGGGTAAGGGTGAAACCGGCGCTCATGAACCTAAACTGACCTCCATCTGCTACCATTTTCTCATGCTCCTTTGTACAGGGTTAATAAAAGGACTCTGAACTGAAATACCACCGTCATAATTTAGAAAATCTGGTGACATTAGAAAGACCATTAGAAGACCATAAGCTAAATTTTTTCCCAAACACTCTGAAACAAAATCCACTAAATTATGAATACTACCTTTGTTTTGATGGTGGAGTTACAGAGGACTCCATTTGTTTACCATGTTTAGAACATTAGTAAAATAATAAAGATGATATTCCCCTGTTTTAAGAGGAAAAAACTGCAGCCCAGAAAGACTGACATTGTAAGCTTCTAACTTTTGCAGAATCTTTGTAGTGTTTTTGCAGTGACCAAGGGCTTCCATCCATGTGGCCGCATGTTACCCTCACAGGACCCTGAGGCACGGATGTTCTTTTCATCTTTCACATGAGGGAGTTGACTGTCTCAGAGAGGTACAGTGAGTTGACCAAAGTTACTCAGAGCGTGAAGGAATCAGCTTTTCTCCCTGCCCAGGGAGCTATCAACCTGGAGGCTGGAAGAGCCTGTTCTTGGCAAAGCCTCAGATCTGAGTGCTCTGTGTTCTTTTTGGGCTAGGACTCTGCCTCCTTATGTTGCTCTGTGTTGCGGAGCTCACCCTGGACTGTATCCTTTCCCAGGGAGTGCAGAAATAGCCCCTGGAGGAGAATGATGGAGGAGGCAGCTATCTGGATGACAAAAAGGCTATTCTGACCTGGTGGGAATATAGGTGCCCCAGGAGAGGGTAGCAGAGGAAAGCAAGCATCCCTGGGAGATCTCACACCAGTAATGCCAGGTCAAACCCCTATACTTACAAAATGCTCTGGGAAATATGCCTCAGTTGTTAGGTCTGATGTCCTAAGTGCTTGTGTCTGTTTCTGTAGAAGGAAAATATTTTCAAATATTATCTGGTGATTCTTTACTCTTGGAGATTTAATTTTTACTTTCTATTACTTCCATCATATAAAACCAGACCATGAAGCTGAGTTTCCCTGCCGTTAAGAAAGGCAGAACCTCAAAGAATTCAGTGATAACAAAGAATCATATTTATGTTTCTGCGTTCCAATGTAGAGCCTTAAAAGACATGGAGTTTAATTGCAAGGTCAGTCTCTTAAGAGAGAAGTGGCTGCCTAATCACCAGAATTTACTGAGCAATTATCACGTGGCCATCAATGTTTTAAAGCTTATGTGAATTGTCTATTTTAATCTCACTATTATTGTTCCAGTCTTAAAGACAAGAAAGCTGATGCCCAGATAGAGGTTAATTAACTTGTCTGAGGTTACTCAGCTAATAAGTGATAGAGCCAGGATTTGAGCCCGGGTTTTTGGCTTTAGGTTCATGCTTAATTACTCTGCACATTGTCTCATATGCTGAGTATTCTGCTTAGGGCAGAGAGTGCAGCAGAGGACAAGACAGTCAAGATTCCCTCAAGAAGCTCGGTGGTTGAGTCTTGCTGTGGTTCTTTTGAGACCTCATTTGGGCCTTGCAAGGCAGGAAAAAACAGAGTCCCCATTTTAGTCATGAGAAAAAGAAAGTCAAAAAGAGGGAAATTGTCTTACTCAATGTCATAGAAAGACAGAGTTGCAAAATGGGATTAGAAACCAGATATCTCATCAGCACCCTAATGTCCTTTCTCTGCCATGGAAGTGATTGTCATTCAGCAGACTCAGGGTTTGTGTCAATGCCTGGGCAATTAACCAAAGCTTCTTTTAGGCTGGATCTCCAGAGCCTGAGAACACTGGGGCCCAAAAGATGACGTCTGATGAAAGGAGGGCAAGCAAAAACTGAGAATATATTTTGCTTCGGGACTTTAGTGACAAGTGAAGCTGCAGATATAGTGTCCCAGGCCCTGGGATAAAGGTGAATTCTGGGATAGGGGAGGGTCTGTGGATGAAGGTATTTGTGGGTGTGTTCAGAGAGGCAGAGTCAGATATTCATGGATGTGGTGATGGCGAGAGGGGGATTAAGTAGTTTGGGAGTGGAGAAGGGCTCTTCTAACCAGGACTTTTATGGAAACCACCCTTGATAAAGAGGAGAATGTTAGCAAAATGGCAACTGTGGAGAAAGAGAGGGGGAGAGAGATAGGGAGAGAGAGGGAGAGAGACAGATCCACCATAGTGACTTGTAAGAGACTCTTCTGTTGGGCTCCCACAAGCAGCCCTAGAATAAGGACTGGGCATGAGAAATCCCTTACCTTCTATGCTTTGGACTTTGGTTTAATGAACAGATTATCCCACAGAAAGCAGAACAGCACTGAAGTCCTTTCTGGCAATCTTCTTGCAATGTACAGAATTGGGTACAGTTTTCGGGTTCCGATCTGCACGGTGGCGGTTCCAAGATATACTCTATAACGCAGAACAGGTAAGAGAGGGACCTAAACAACAGCTAGAGTAACATTTAGAACTCAGAAAGCCCAGGGATTGCTGGGAAACCTGCCACCCTTATCTCCCTTGTGGGTCCCAGGAAGGTGGAATCAGGTTTTGTCTTTAGCTGTTGCCTTCCTCTGAGTTCCGGACAGGGAACCAGGGCTTGGATATTTGATAAAGGAGTTTGGCAGAACTCTGCACTCATTGGCCACTAACCATCCTTGCAGGTCAGAGGCCAAGTCCAGATAGACCAGACTGGGCCCATTTCAGGGATATGAATGGGATATGTGGTGAGCAAGAAAGAGGTTTATAGAGCCATTGTGCACTGACTCATTGTGTGGTGTTCAATAAGCTGTATAGTCTCTCAGCAGTATAGTTTTCCTAAGGTCAACCTAACATGGGTTATATATGTATAGGAAAAATAAGTGGAAGGTAAGTTTTGGTACAGAATGAAGACCACACAGAAACTGAATGTGCTAGGCCAGAAAGTTAGAACCCAATTCACAGGTGAGCTCTGGGAACAACTCCTTTCATGGTAAGAAGGGTGGGAATTTCAGAACAGGGTGCAAAGATTCAGCTTCTCTTTCTTCCCTGGTGTGTCCTGATCAGGAGGCAGCATGTCAGGATGCCCCCACTTTCTACTGTTACAGAAGAATAAGCACCTTCATGTTGACACTCCATTTCCTCCCCCACCCCTAAGTATTTCAGTTCAAAGATAAGACTCCTCCACTAGGAGATCCTCCCCAAGGCCCCAACACTCTCTTTTCCTGAACTCTAAGGCATTAAGGATGGGCCCCATTAAACCCTTTCCCTGATCCCGGCCAGCCCTAATTTTTGTGCCTTGTGACTTGCCCTTTCTATGGGGCAAAAGTCAAAGGTGGGGTATTCCATTGTCCATTTGTTGGTTTATTGCTTGGCAGGTATTTGCAATTGTTAGAAGGAGATCTGTAGAATATTATGATGATTTAAAAGGAATAAACAAAGAATGAGGTTGGGGCTAATGAGGTTGGTAACAGTAAATGGCGCCAGGGATGGGGTAAAAGAAGCTGAGGGTCTAAGCTGTTGACAATTTAGCAGAGACCAGTAACCAGCACTTACTTCTCTGGGCTTCTCAGACATTCCACGGCTCACTGGGGCAGTGTGAGAAAGTTGAACTGGTGCCCACTTTGAAGATTTTGGGCCTCATGGAAAAGTGTGAGGAAGAAGGCCATGAGCCAGGGATCTCAGATCTCCCTTCTCAAGTTTCATTCCCTCTTCTGGATATTGGGTCCCAATCTTACAGAACATACCAGTCTTTCAGAAAGGTTTTTTGTACCTTTCTTCAAATTCCTTGATTCTCCAATTAACTATCTTCTGGGTACTCTCGTTTTCTTGCAGCTTGCTTACCTCCTCTCAGTCCTACAAACCTGCCCCCTGTCTGAAACTCATAAAACAGGACCTAGCCTCCCCAGACATATGAGCTACCACACATATCCCTCTTCTGAGCCCCCAATATTCTGAAGGTGCTCTCCTTACAGAAGAGTGCATGTATGATGACTAATAGTTTTTTGGTACTGGTCCGGTGAACATTACTGTAGCCAGTGCTCCTGGTAGGTCAAGTTGGGCAGTGGTGACCACTGACATGGACTCTACACTGTCCCACTGATGATAATCACTGGTAATCGTGGTTTTTAAACTGTGCAATAAAATGCAAGACTTCCTTTTCCTCCCTCCCAAAACATCCTCCAAGGCCAAAGTTATGTAAATTCCAGCTTGAGTTCTACTAACTTAATTTTCTTCTCTGTTTTAGTGCTTGGAAAGTGAGTGCAAGCATCCATGAAGGAATCAGGTGCTGCAAGATTAAGCTGGATGATGAGGTTAATAACATTTACAGTAGTTAATACCTATTGAACATTTACCATGGTCCAGTGGGAATGCTTTATGTCTGCATGCATTATCTTAGTTTCTCTTCCCAACCATTCCAATATTATTATACCCATTATAAAGATAAAATCTGAGGCCTAGACACTTTTTCCAAGGTCACACAGTAAGCAACAGAACAGATCTTGTTAACAATAAGCTTGAACTCTTGAACATGGCATAGTATTTTTCATGAGGTGTGCCAGACCATCAGCCTTCAGATCCTCTCCTCTCTACAGGGGCAGCTTCCCTCCCTTGGGCCCAACCCCAGGACCTACTCAGAAAGCGTTGCTTGGGACTCGCAGGCACCAGCTGGGGTGCTAGACAGAACAACAGCAGGAACTGGAGAGGCAGCACAGGCTTCATGGTGCCAGCAGGGTAGGTGGATAAGTCCTGGTAGAGGACTGCTAGGTTGGACCAGGCACTGCTGCAAGGAGAAGAGAGGGAAAGAGGGCAAAGTGGAGGCCTGCTGCAACTGGCCTTTGACTATGTATTTCAATCAAGGAGTGTCTGGTAGAAATCCAATCACCTCCCAGCCACGCCCACTCCAGGACCAGGTAGTGTTTTCATAGACTTACCCACTTTGTCCTCCTAATCTTGACCTTTTTTTAAAGATGACTGGTAAGGGGATCTTAACCCTTGATTTGGTGTTGTTACACCACACTCTCCCAAGTGAGCTAACTGGCCATCCCTATATAGGGATCCAAACCTGTGGCCTTGGTGTTATCAGCACCACACTCTCCCGAGTGAGCCACGGGCTGGCCCTTAATCTTGACCTTCTTATGTCTTTCATCTGTCTAGATCTTATTAATGTCCCTTCAAAATTTTTTAAAAATAATTTTCCTCTGTGGAGGTCTTATGTGTCTTTGTTATATGCATTGCATTCCTCCCAGAGGCCTTGAATTTTTTAAATGAAATTGTAAATAATATTGTAATTTTTTTGGTTATTTCTTTTTGTTTGTTGCTAATGTAGAGAAATGACTTTTGTATATTGGTCTGTAACTAGTTAGCTTGCTAAATTGTCTCATTGTTTATCATCATGTCTTGGTGTGTTCTTTTCAGTATTCATCATCTACAAGTAATAACAGTTGTACTTTTCCTCTTCAAACTTTATGCCATTTTGAATACCTTGTTGTACCGGGCAGGCCATCCATTATATTGCTGTGTGGAAATGGTGATAGGGTGTATTCTTGTCTAATAACCAATTTAAAATGAAAGCATCTTAAGTTACTCCTTTTAGGATAGTCTTTGGTTTAGGTTTCTCATAAGCATCTTTTATCAGGTTTAGAAAGCTCTCTTCTGTTCCTAGCATAACAGTAAATTTTTGGATTAATTTATGTCAAATTATATCTATTGCTTTTTTCTATATTTGTTGAGATGATAACATTATTTTCTCCTTTAATATGTTAATGTAGTGAAATACATTTCTGATATTCTAACAATAAGCTATTTTTTGCATTTCTGCAGTAATCTTACATGATCATTGTGTTTTATCATTTTTATACTGTTTGGTTCAGTTTGTTATTTTTAAAGGTATTTTACATCTCTCTTTGTAAGTGAACTGGGCCTGTAAATTTTTATAAATTGAAACATAATTGATTGTACATGTCTGTGTGGGGTACAGAGTTGCATATCAACACCTATATGCAATACGTGATGCTCAAAATCAGGATAATTAGTATATTCAATATTATATAATGTTATCATTTTTCATGGCCCTTTATTGATTCCTCCTTACCCCTCTCCCCCTCCCCCTCTCCCACCTCTGGTAACCTCGTTCTGTTCTCTTCTTTTGCAAGTTCAATGTATTGTTGTGATTGTTGTATCTTTATTTTAAAATTTATTTGTTTATTTTTTTTAGCTCCCACTTATGTGTGCGGACATGCAGTATTTCTCTTTCTGTGCCTGGCTTATTTCACTTAACATAATTTTCTCTAAGTTCATCCATGTTGCTGCGAATGGCAGGATTTCACTCTTTTTTATGGCTGAGTAGTATTCCATTGTGTAACTATGCTACATTTTCCTTATCCAGTCATCCAATGAAAAAAAAGAAGAATTACAAATAAAAAATCGTAGGGGGGAAATGAAGAGATGATGATCAAAGGGTGCAAAGTTCCAGTTAGACAGAAGGAATAAGTTCTGGAAATCTATCATACAGTATGGTGACGATAGTGAATAATAATGCATTGTACACTTGAAAATTGCTAAGAGAGTAGATTTTAAATGTTCTCAACAGAGTAAAATGATAAGTAAATGAAGTGATGGATATGTTAATTAGTTTGATTAAATCATTCTACAATGTATACAGTATCAAAACATCACGTTGTTGCAATCACAATAATTTGTTTAACTTTCAAAATGAGAGAACAGAACTGAGGTAACCCGAGGTGGGAAAGGGGGAGGGAAAAGGGGTTTCGAGAAAAATTGGTAAAGGGCCACAAAAATGTTTTCACTGTGTAATGATAAATATAGTAATTATCCTGATTTGAGAATCACATATTGCACACAGGTATTGATATTCAATGCTGTATGCCAGAGATATGTACAATCAATTACATTTCAATAAAAAAACCCCACATCATGTTGTACATGATAAATACATATAATTATTTGTCAATTAAAAAATAAATAAATTAATAAAAAATGTAATACTACTGGCTTTTATATTTACCTATGTAGTTACCTTTACTGGAGTTCTTCATTTTTTCACATAGATTTGAGTTACTGTTTATCATCCTTTCATTTCAGTCTGAAGGACTCTCTTCAACATTTCTTGTAAGTCAGGTCTACACCAGTGACAAACTCTCTCAGTTTTTGTTTCTGTAGAAATGTCTTAATTTCTCCTTCATTTCTGAATGATAGTTTTGCTGGGTATAGAGTTCTTGGTTGATAGTGTTTCTTTTAGCACTTTATATATATGTCATTTTATTGTTCTGGCCTCCATGGTTTCTGATGAAAAATCAGCCATTAATCTTATTGGGGAATCCTTTACTCATGTTAAGTTGTTTCTGTCTTGCTGCTTCCTTATATTCCCTTTGCTTTACACTTTTGATAGTTTGATTATAATAAGCCTCAGAGTAGATCTCTTTGAATTTGTCCTACTGCACCAGGAGCGTAGGCCTCCATTCATGTGGCCACCACTGAATTGAGGAATGGGGAATGGAGCAGATAAAAAAAGCTACATTGTTTCCTTATTGAAATTTGCTATGGCCTCATTTGGATTGCTGGTCTATCAGGAAGAAGATACCAAAGTGACAAGAAGGAAGCCAGTTTTCAGTTATGCAGGACTTTTACTGTGTTCCATGGTGAAACCATCTCCCTCAGAATCAGAGCTGCTTGAGGCACAGAATCTTGTAGAGATAGGAAGTAAAAATTCCTGGGTGTGATGTGGGGTGTGGCCATTTATAGCTCTTTTTTTGTTTTTGGACTCACATTCTGTCTATTGTGGACATTAGCATATAATAGACTTTGGTACAAAGTATGTTTCCCAACCAGAAGGAAAGTGGTTCATTTTTTAGGATGTCATCTTCAGTATGGCAACTTATATTCTTCTTCAGTTGGCCAATCCACAAGTCCATCTGGATGGCAGATTGTGAGTGACATAGTATAGGGTAGAACCAAGTGGATTTTGTGATTATGGATCTGTTATTGCACCTCTTCTGATGTAAAATTTGTCACTTGGCCTGAGAGATATTACATGGAATCCCATGTCAGTACATCAGACACTATTTGAGCTATCACATAGTGGCACTAGCTGAAGCAGACAGAAAAATCTAATAATACTCTCAGATTATGTGTCTATACTGGTCAAGATGAGTCATTGCCTTTTCTAGGGTGGAAAGGTTATCAAGTACTAAATTTTCACATTAAGGACTATATTAAGGGCTAAGCCTTGTTCTGCACTGCTGCCAGTTTGTACCTTCAGCACTGCAGTAGCTATGTCAGCCATTGTGGATATGAGCTCATGTTGATAAGCCTGTTTACCTTACATCTCTTCCACCATAGCTAGTCTCTTCATGAGTTTATTGTGAAAGCACTGGTGTGGCTAAAAACAAAGTCTGAGCAAGACATCCCAGGTGTATCACACCTCTTCTGCAGTGATGCACGTTTTCTCCCCACTTGCATCCACATCTCTTCCCCAGACTTCTTTCCTCTAAGCTTCCTGAATTTTTTTTTTATACCTTTAGTCAGCATGTCAAGTATTCACCACTACTCAGGGGACCATATATATCCCTATCTCAGGGATCTCTCTCTTCAAACTGCAGATGAACCACCTGAACCTCTGTCTACAAGGAGGAATTTCCCTCCCCGTTGCCTTTCAGGAAACACCTCATTGGGACTGTAGTGTGGCAATGGTGCACTTTCAGCTTATACTCACATAGAGAACCAACCCATCTGTGAACCAGAATCCATTACTTTTCCCGCTGTGTCATCTGGTAATTAGAGCTCCTGAGGCCACAGGTGTGAGCTGACGGAGACGCGTAGATGTACCAGTGTTAGGTGACATGGAGATCTAGACCACTTGTTTATGTATCTTTCTTGTAGTATATATGGACCTGCTTGGCTCTATCCCAGATGTACTACTCCTACTATACAGCAGATTGCTCCTGGTCTTGTCTGAACTTGTGACTTGTTGGACATGACAGCACTAAGTAATGATAAGCATGTTTGTTAACAGTTACATGATGTCATAACCTGAGATACTCAGTCTTTGAAGGGCCAATAACATGCTAGAAGTTAGTTTTTAAATGGTGTATAGTCTTCTCCTGCAGCTGGCTTTTTCTGAGATGAATGATAACATAATGTGTGTTGAGAACTAACTTTGTTCCCACACTTGGCTGAAAGATAAAAGCTAACTTCTACTCCCCTTTAAGGTTTTACATTAAAAGATCACTCCTCCAGGAAGACTTCATTTATTCCTCCTACTTAGGGTCATTAGACCCTCTGCTGGGCTTCTATAATACTCATTCTCTCTCTCTGTAGTCCGTGTGGTTGTTTCCCAGCTACAAGTCTTCTTTGATAGGGTTAGTATGACTGTTTCCACTCTCCAAATTGCATTATACTTGTTTAATTTTCTGTTTCTACTGCCAAATTATGATTCCTGCAGAAGCAGGAACAGCTCTGACTTATGCTACAGTACCTATTGGTGAGTACACCGTCATGCACAAAGGAATTTAAAAAACACTTTGTATTAGTAAGGGTTCTCCAGAGAGATAGAATCAATAGGATATGTTATAATTATATGAGAGGGATTTATTAGGGGAATTAGCTCACATGGCTTTGAAGAAAAGTCCCAGGATAGGCCGTCTATAAACTGGATGCTGGTACTGTGGCTCAGTCCAAGTCCAAAGGCCTCAGAACCAGGGAAGCTGATGGTGTCCTTGGTGTAAGTTCTGGAACCCAAAAGCTGAAGAGTCTCAAGCTCTGATGTCCACGGACAGGAAAGAGTGTATCCCAGCTCCAGCAGATTGAGAGGGAGAGCTTCACCTTTTTCCTCTGTCTTTTGTTCTCTCCAGACCCCCAGTGGATTGGACGGTTCCCACCCACACTGAGAGTGGGTCTTTCACACCCAGGCCACTCAGACTCTCATACTAATCCCTGCTGGAGACACCCTCATGGACACACCTGAAAAGATAGCTTTACCAGGTTTCTCAGCATTCCTTCATCTAACCAAGTTGACATCTAGAATTGACCTTCACAAGTCCACCCCTTGTCAACTTGGTGTCCTTACTATCTCCTTAAATCACACTTAATTTTCAAATGTTACAATAACATAATAGTTTCACCTAACATGATACATTATCCTGTGTACAACTGGAAACAGATTAAAAAATCCTTTTCCAAGAAGAAAAAGGTAAAGTCCTTAAATGATATTTACCCTTCTCCCAATATCCCATAACTTAAAATTGCAAATACTGTGAAGTAAGGTTAACAACATTTAAATGCTGGTATAAAGTCAGTAAGTCTCATGGTTCATGATAGAGAATAAGAGGAACAAAAACAAAGATAATTGCTTAATATGTGTACAGTATATATACATAGAGACATATTCTTAACACAACAGGGAGAACAATTACAATCCTCGTTTCTGTAACTGGTCACATGGTTGAAGCTGGTATTTATAACTTCCTTCTTCTACTACCCATTCTGTATTCCCTTTGCCTTCAGCAAGCACCTCAGCGGGTCATGGTTCTCTACCTGGTGGAGTGACCCAAACCTTCATCCCTGAAGAGTCTGGGCCATTTGTAGTCTTGCCTGGATTTGGTTGTTGTAATTTTCCATTGACCTTAATCACAGGGCATGGTAGTACTAAGAGACATCCTAAGGGATCTCCTGTTTTCCAGATATAATCTTCCTTACCTCCACTGTGAAGCAGTAGTTCAATTTCCCCTTGGTAGTCTGGGTCAATCACCCCAGCCAACACTGTAACTCCTTTTGTAGCCTGTTGATTCAGAGGCATGAGGAGCCCAAAGTGGCCAGGTGGCAGCCTTAACTTTCAGTTCAATGGAATCATTTTTATGTCTCCTGATGGAAGCATTCCTCCCTCTGGAACTAAGACCTCTAGACCAGTAGAGCATAAAGTTGCGGGGACAGGAAGCAAACATTTTGCTAATGGTCCCTAGGGCTAATGGTTAGTGGTGCCACTTCCGTTTCCCCCCTCCTTAATTCCTGGACCCGTAAATCCTGACTGTGAGAGAGACAGTACCATATATTGGGCACTGATTTAGAGCATATACAGCCTGCTGGAGGACTTTGTCCAATCCCTGCAGGGTATTGGCACCATGCTGGTGCTGTAACTGTGACTTCAAAAGGCCATTCCACCGTTCTGTCAGACCAGCTGCTTCAGGATGATGGGGAGGAACATGTTAAGACCAGTGAATTCCATGAGCATGAGCCCATTGCTGCACTTCTTTAGCTGTGAAGTGAGTTCCTTGGTCAGAAGCAATGCTGTATGGAATACCATGACAGTGAATAAGGCTTTCCGTGAGTCCATAGATGGTAGTTTTGGCAGAGGCATTTCGTGCTGGGAAAGCAAATCCATATCCAGAGTAAGTATCTATTCCAATAAGGACAAAACGCTGCCCCTTCCATGATGGAAGCGGTCCAATGTAATCAACCTGTCACCAGGTGGCTGGCTGATCACCTTGGGGAATGGTGCCATATTGGGGGCTCCATGTTGGTCTCTGATGCTCCAGATTGGGCACTCAGCAGTTGCTGTAGCCAGATCAGCCTTGGTGAGTGGAAGTTTGTGTTGCTGAGCCCATGCATAACCTCCATCCCTGCCACCACGGCCACTTTGCTCATGAGCCCACTGGGCAATGACAGGGGTGGCTGGAGAAAGAGGCTGACTAGTATCCACAGAACGAGTCATCCTGTCCCCCTGATTATTAAAGTCCTCCTCTGCTGAGGTCACCTTTTGACAGGCATTCACATGGGAAACAAATATCTTCACATCCTTTACCCACTCTAAGAGGTCCATCCACATACCTCTTCCCCAAATTTCTTTCTCACCAATTTTCCAGTCATGTTCCTTCCATGTCCCTGATCATCTGGCCAAACCATTGGCAACAGCCCATGAATCAGTATATAATTGCACATCTGGCCATTTTTCCTTCCAGGCAAAGTGCACAACCAAGTGCACTGCCCGAAGTTCTGCCCATTGAGAAGATTTGCCCTCACCACTGTCCTTCAGGGATGTCCCAGAAAAGGGGTGCAGTGCCGCAGCTGTCCACTTTCGAGTGGTGCCTGCATATTGGGCAGAACCATCTGTAAACCAGGTTCTAGCATTGTCTTCCTCTGTTAACTGATCATAGGGAACTCCCCATGAGGCCATAGGTGCAGGCTGGGGAAGAGAAGTCAGTGTAGCAGGAGTAAGAACCATGGGCATTTGAGCCACTTCTTCATGTAACTTACTTGTACCTTCAGGACCTGCTCAGGCCTGGTCACGTATATACCATTTCCATTTGATGATGGAGTGCTGCTGTGCATGCCCAACCCTATGACTTGCTGGGTCAGATAACACCCAGTTCATGATGGGAAGCTCAGGTCACATGGTAACTTGGTGGCCCATAGTCAGGCATTCAGTTTCTACTAAGGCCCAATAGCAGGCCAAGAGCTGTTTCTCAAAAGGAGAGTAATTATCTGCAGATGATGGCAGGACCTTGCTCCAAAATCCTAAGGGTCTCCATTGTGATTCACCTATAGGGGCCTGCCAAAGGCTCCATACTGCATCCCTATTTGCCACTGACACTTCAAGGACCATTGGGTCTGCTGGATCATATGGCTCAAGGGGCAGAGCAGCTTGTACAGCAGCCTGGACCTGTTGCACAGCCTTCTCCTGATCTGGGCCCCAATCAAAACTAGCGGCCTTTTGTGTCACTCTGTAGATGGGCTGGAGTAACACACCCAAGTGAGGAATGTGTTGCCTCCAAAATCCAAATAGGCCCACTAGGCACTGTGCCTCTTTCTTGGTTGTAGGAGGAGCCAGGTGCTACAAATTATCCTTCACCTTAGAAGGGATATCTCGACATGCCCCACACCACCGGATCCCTAGAAATTTAATTGAGGTAGAAGTCCCCTGAATTTTAGTTGGATTTATTTCCCATCCTCTGATGTGCAAATGTCTTACCAATAGGTCCAGAGCAATTGCTACTTCATGCTCACTAGGTCCAATCAGCATAATGTCATCAATGTAATGGACAAGCATAACGTCTTGTGGAAGGGAAAGGCGATCAAGATCCCTGCGAACTAAATTGTGACATAGGGCTGGAGAGTTGATATACCCCTGAGGTAATACAGTAAAGGTATATTGCTGGCCTTGCCAATTGAAAGCAAGCTGCTTCTGGTGGGCCCTATGGACAGGAATGGAGAAAAAGGCATTTGCCAAATCAATAGCTGCATACCAGGTACCCGGAGATGTGTTAATTTGTTCAAGCAATGAAACCACATCTGGCACAGCAGCTGCAATTGGAGTCACTACTTGGTTAAGCTTACAATAATCCACTGTCATCCTCAAAGATCCATCTGTCTTCTTCACAGGCCAAATAGGAGAGTTGAATGGGGATGTGGTGGGAATCACCACCCATGCCTCTTTCAAGTCCTTAATAGTAGCACTAATCGCTGCAGTCCCTCCAGGAACACGGTATTATTTTTGATTTACTATTTTCCTAGGTAGAGGCAGCTCTAATGGGTTCCATTTGGCCTTTCCCACCATAATTGTCCTCACTCCACAGGTCAGGGAACCAATGTGGGGATTCTGCTAGCTGCTAAGTATGTCTATTCCAATTATGCATTTTGGAACTGGGGAAATAACCACAGAATGGGTTTGGGGACCCACTGGACCCACAGTAAGTCAGACCTAGGCTAAGACTCCATTAATAACCTGACCCCCATTAGTCCCTATTCTAACTGGAGGGCCACTGTGATGCTTTGGGTCTCCTGGAATCAATGTCATTATAGTCCTCAGATTTCCACAAATACTCAAAAGTATTACGTATAGAGTCACTGAATCCCTTGCCTTTTACAAGTGGTGAATCAAGACCATCAAATGGATTTATCTTGCATATCTCTTTAAACAGTTCACGCCAAGGACTATCAGTGCTCTCCATATTATTAGAAGTTGAGCTGTTAGCATTTTTAGGTCTAATGCCCTGAAACCAATTGAAGAAATTCATCTTTAAGATTCTTTTTCTCTAGAACAACTCCTGGTACCAAAATCTATATTAGTCAGGGTTCTCCAGAGAGAAAGAATCAATAGGATATGTTATAATTATATGAGAGGGATGTATTAGGGGCATTAGCTCACGTGGCTTTGAAGAAAAGTCCCATGATAGACCATCTATAAGCTAGATACTGGTAGTGTGTTTCAGTCCAAGTCCAAAGGCCTCAGAACCAGGGAAGCTGATGGTGTCCTTGGTGTAAGTTCTGGAACCCAAAAGCTGAAGAGTCTCAAGCTCTGATGTCCATGGACAGGAGACAAGAGTGTATCCCAGCTCCAGCAGATTGAGAGAGAGAGCTTCACCTCTTTCCTCTGTCTTTTGTTCTCTCCAGACCCCTAGTGGATTGGGTGGTTCTCATCCACACTGAGGGTGGGTCTTTCACACCCAGGCCACTCAGACTCTCATACTAATCCCTGATGGAAACACAGTCATGGACACACCTGAAAAGATAGATTTACCAGGTTTCTCAGCATTCCTTCATCTAACCAAGTTGATATCTAGAATTAACCTTCACAGCCCTAATTCAATGAATGCTTTCATTTGAGCTTTTCATTACTCTTGCAAGTCACCCAGAGACAAGATTTGCCCAGAGCTACAGAAGTTCATTAGAACGATAAATCAGTGACCTACTCTTCTTACTTATGCAAAAAGAATGATCCCCACAAAGTCTGATCCTGGGGCCAGTGATAATGGCTAGACAAGGAACAGGAATTTCCCCTAAAAGGGATCTTCAGTGGATCCAATGCATGGGCATTGCAAAAGAGAAAAAGTTTGGATTTGCCTAAAATATGTGTTGTTAATTAGGATAGACTAAACTGCTTTAACAGAGAACATCCATCATATAATGGCTGAAATGCAATATAATTTTTATTTCTTGCTCTCACAGAATCCAAGATGGGCATTCTCTAGCAAGAGATGGCTTTGCTTCCATGTTCTTATTCAAGGACCTAGGCTTTTTGGCTTCATCACACTCGAGAGCCTTGTTGTCATCTATATTGAGCTGGTAAAGAGGAAAGAGAGTGTGAAAGAGACTTATTATCTTGTCAAGACCTTGACCCAAAAATGACAAATAACTTTTTTCTTCAATCTGTTGATCAAAATATTTACATTGCCATATCAGCTGCAGAGGGGTTGAGTTGGGAAAATGCACCTCCCATTTGAGTGGTTGTTTCCCAACTACAACTCTTCTTTGATAGAATTAGTACAACAGTTTCCACTCTCCAAACAGTTATCTGTTATGAGTGGATAAAAGGAAAAACTAGGAGAAGACATTTGTTAAAGGTCAAACAGCACTCAGTTAACTATAGGTACGAGTAGCAGAGATTTTGAGTGTAAATCAAACTTGCATGGTGAAGGAGACTATTAGGAGTTCAGAGTATCAGAAGGGGCTCAAATCTTTACTACCAATTTCTTCCCAGTGTCTGTGCCTATTGACAGTCTACCACCTTAGGTTTGCCCCTCTTTCTCCTGCTAGGGAGAATAAGATCTTCACTTCTGAGAGCCCATTTTTCTCTCCAATGTTCAGGGTCTACCTTTGCCCTGAGTCCTTGGCTGACAGGTTCCTCTCCTTATCTGAGCTCTAAGATATTGAATGTGTGTCCCGTTACCTCTTCTATCCATGCCCTCCTTTAGTATATACATTATATCCATATATATAATTTGTATATCTAATATATATTTCCGTCTCACATTTTTCTTTTCTTTTTTTATTGAATCATAATTGATTATACATATTTTTGGGGTTCAATGTTGACATATGTTGATCAAATCAATATTACTAGTATGTATATTGTTACAAATTGTACTTATTCTTTATGCCCTTTGTCCAGTCTCTCCCTATCCCCCTCTCCCTCTTCCCTCTCACCACTGATAACCCTAAATTTTTTCTCTTCCTCTGGAAGAGTAATGGTTACTATATAGTTGCCTAGATGATCTGTCCAATGCTGAGGGGTGTGTTCAGGTCCCCAAATATTATCATAGAGCAGATGCTTCTTCTGTCACTCTGGAATGGGCTTTGTGGAGAGAGACATCCTCTTCTTTTCTTCGGTCTCTGCTCCTCTCACATTTTTTTAAACTCTAGGAAGTGGCCATGACCTTTCTTCTAACCCTGTAAGGTTGTGTTGTTGATGTCTGCATTCACAATCTGCATCCCTGTGATCTCCACGAGTCCTAGTGACTGCTTACTCCACAGCTATTTGCATTTTAAAATGGGTTTATCAATTAAAAAATGGGCAAAAGAGCTAAGTAGGCATTTCTCTAAGGAAGATATACAAATGGCCAACAGACATATGAAAAAATGCTCAACATCACTCAGCATCCGGGAAATGCAAGTCAAAACTATACTGAGATACCATCTCACCCCAGTTAGGATGGCTAAAATCCAGAAGACTGAACGATAAATGCTGGCGAGGTTGCGGAGAAAAAGGAACTCTCATACATTGCTGGTGGGACTGTAAAATGGTGCAGCCTCTATGGAAAATGGTATGGAGGTTCCTCAAACAATTGCAGATAGATCTGTCGTATGACCCAGCTATCCCACTGCTGGGAATATACCCAGAGGAATGGAAATCATCAAGTTGAAGGTATACCTGTTCCCCAATGTTCATTGCAGCACTTTTTACAATAGCCAAGAGTTGGAACCAGCCGAAATGTCCATCATCGGATGAGTGGATACGGAAAATGTGGTACATCTACACAATGGAATACTACTCAGCTATAAAAACGAATGAAATACTGCCATTTGCAGCAACATGGATGGACCTTGAGAGAATTATATTAAGTGAAACGAGTCAGGCACAGAAGGAGAAATACCACATGTTCTCACTTATTGGTGGGAGCTAAAAATAAATAAATAAAATCACACAAACAGACACACACAAAAACGGGGGGGGGGGGAGGGAAGAAGATATAACTACAATTCCTTGAAGTTGATACGACAAGCAAACAGAAAGGACATTGTTGGGTGGGAGGGAGGAGGGAGAGAGGTTTTGGTGATGGGCCACAATAATCAACCACATTGTATATTGACAAAATAAAAATTAAAAAAAAAAATTAAAATGGGTTTATTCTCCAAAGAAAGAATGGATAATAATAGGAATTCAGAAATCACCTAGAAAGACCATTTGGATGGGGAGCCTGTAAAGTTACCTCTTCTGCACAATGAGAATCCTATGCCTTTAGGTACAATTGTCCCATGTAGAAAATGTTGGAATAGAATACAGTGTGCGGAGATCTTCCCATGGAGAATGCAGAGAAGAGGAGGCAGATGGGAAAGGAAGGGTTACCAAGTGAGTAGGCTGACAAGAAGTAATTTCAGTTGAAGAATCAGGTTAGAATAATTGATTATCAACCTCATAAAACGGGAAAAGATTCCAGACACAGAACTCACATCCTCATCCTATAAAACCAAAACATTTTCTGTCCTTTAAGAGAGTAGAGTTAGTTATGGCCAGTGTTTGGACTGGCTCTTTGAGTTCTGATTTCTACTCCAGGCTCTGCCACCAATTAACACAGAGTCCATGGACTCACTTGGATAAACAAGATAAGCAATTACAACCCCCAAAATTTTCTCCAGGAACTGTCTGCCAGGGCTAGGTCTTAATATCCAGTGTAATCTAAGAGATAAAGGAGCTGTTCTGAACCCTCAAGCTTGTTGTGTGCTGTTGGGAAACAAGATTGAGGAGAAGACAAATATATCACACTGAGCAACTGCTATGTACCAGGCGCCATAATGGTGTTATATATGCCACCTATTTCCATCCTTACAGCTGAGGCACCAAGAAAATATGGGTAAAATGAGTCTATGGAGGTTATAGGATTTTACCAGTGTTACAAAACTGGTAAATACTGGAATCAAGATTCTTCACATCTGTGAGATGACAAACATTCATTCCTCTGTTACCCAAATTTGTATAGAAAACGGGGGGCAGATTCCTGCCCAGTAGCTCCCCATGTACACTCTAGTGTCTTACAGGATTTGAGGAAATTGACACTCATTCTCTGTTGACTCAAACATGTTTGTTTACAAAATTAATTGGCTCTCTGTCTCTGTCTTCTCTCTTTCTCTATCTCTCCATATATGTGTGTGTATATATATGCTGGTGTATAATATATAGTACATACAAAACATGTACTTATTCTTTGACCTGCTAATTCAACTTCTTCTACTGTGGCCTAGGAAATAATCAAGGAATTATGAATAAAAATGTTCAAAATGATATTGTTCAGAATATCAATAATTGGTATATTCCAAACAGTTGACAGTTGAGGGACACAGTGAGATCTATGTAATTATATAAAAAAATGTGGTTTCATTTTGAGAAATAATGACATTACAAATATTTACATGGTTAAATAAGGGTGGCAGAAGACAGGTAACAAAAGATGAGTGACTCAAAAATGTGAGAAAATAAAGGATTGTTTATGTTAAATGTATGGACAAACTAAAAGATAATGCAATGGAAAATGGGTTAATTATAAGCAGTGAGATTATCATCTTTTAAAAAAGTATGTATTTTTCTTTTTTCTGTAAAGTATTTTATAATTAGAAAGCATAAATAAAATGTACCTTTCAGAAAATAAAAATTCTGTTAGCAAGAAGGAGAGGGTTAATTAATTATGGGAGAGGAGGTGTCATCCCTGCAGAAGCTCAATTTCACGTAGAATAGGACAGGGTAAGGGGCAGGACAAGGGGAGGAAACAAGGACTGTCTACCTTGGATTGGCCAGTGGAGGCAATGAGGAGCTGCGGATAATCCTTTCTTTCCTTCGCTCTCCATGCTGAACTCTGCAGGGAAGCCTGTAACATCCTGGCCAGACTTAGGATTCACTGCTTTGGTCAGAGTCAGGATGTCCAAGCGTCTGCTGTCCGCTCTGCTCCTCTGTGTGCTGCTGCTGCAGGCCCAAGGTGGATACCATGCATGGAAGAGTATGCAGAGTAGGTGATGGGCTGGGGGAGATATAGGGAGAGGGCAAGGAGGGGTTGTACCCATTCTGAGCAGTACCTGGGGGTTGGTAACTTTCTGTACATCTGGCTCTGACCACAGTACTCTGCAAACTCTGGGCTGTCCCAAACAATGGGAAACCCCCTTTACCCAGCCCTAGGAATAGTGATGGGGGTGAAGGGGAAACCTACGTCTTTTTTTCTCTGTCCAAAAAATCCAGAGACAAATGGTACATACTGTGGGGAAAGGTGCATCAGAGCTGAGAATCAGATGGGAAAACAAGAAAATTATTCTTTAATTTATGTGCATTGTGAAGGGTAAACATCCAGAGAGGGTTATGGGGGTAGCTATAGGTGTAGAAAGAAAGGACACTGGGCAGGCAAAATTTGGGGCGTTCAGGACAAGTTAAAGTTATCACAGGGACCAGGAGGGTGGCAGTAGAAGGGGAACTAATGAAATGGCAGGGATACTGGAGATGGCAGCAGTGAGGAGAGGAGAAAGAGGGGCAAGAGGCAAGTTCATCTTCCTCTCTGGATCCTCCAAATTCTGGAAAGTGATGGAGGGTTTTGGAGATGTCTCAGGCTTCCTTGCGTTCTCAGGGTCAGAGTGGAGATTTTATGAGGGTGACTTAACCAAGGCTATGACTAATAGGAGATACAAGGTCCTGCATGCAGGTGTATGGAAAAGCCTAGGCATCTATTAGGTTAGAGATAGGGTGGGAAGATAGGACTTAAGGTACTACAATCACCAGGATTTGGTGAGTGGCAGGAAGGTAGTTCCCTAGAAAGTCCAGGAGTGTTATGAATGGGGCCTTGGTTCGGAGGTCCTGGAGGAGCTGTAAGTTTGACAAAGGTGTTCTCTATGCCCATGATTCTGTTAATCCTCTTCCCACCCCTTTTCAGGAATGAAGGCCTGTGAGAACCAGCCTAGCATAGAACTATGCAAGTACCACTGTTCATATTTCCAAAAGTGTCAGGCAAATGACATATGCTGTTCAACCTTCTGTGGGAATGTTTGCATGAGCCTACTGTGAGTGGAAGTGTGGGCTAGGCTGTCCTGATCCCCCAACTCTCAATTCAGAGACTGTTCCCACATCTGGAGCACTAGGACCTCAAATCACAGGCACAAGGATGTCAACAGGAATGCTGCCCTGCCTACTCTCTGTACACCTTGTCCCTGTCAAATAAACCAGAACAATTGCCAAGGGATTTTGCCTCTTTTATTCCCACTGCTTGTGATCAATGAGAACTCAGTGCAGTCCCCACACATGGCCCATCCTTCTTGGGCCCTGGGCCCCAAACTCCCTTCGCTGGTGCTTCTCTACTCTCTCTCTCTTTGGCCCACACACCCCTGCCAGCCCCAGGAGGTGCAGCTCCTGTTACTCTGCTCACTGAACCAGTACTCTCAGGGGCAGAAACTGCTCATGTGCAGCATCTCCCAACTAGGGAGAATGTCCCTCACTCTGGAGTTAGAAGGACACAGTTAAGCATGAGATAGGTGGATGTTAGAACCTAGGCACAGAGTGGGAGGTCTCCAAGGACTGCTTTCCTCTCCTTAGCCTTAGTCCACCCCCACCCCATCCTCCCCAGTCTCCTTGTGAGGTTCATAATACTGTCTCTATGCAATGAGGATAATGAATCCTAGGGAAGTCAAGTGACATGCCCAAGGTCACAAGACAGTGAGAAGCTGTGATGTGGCTAGAGGAGAGTGTTTCCTCTGGACTCACTTTCTGCTCACTATTCTGCATTGCCTGAGACTACAGGCATGCTGGTAAGTGCCTGTACCAACCCAAACCTCCTCCTACCCATCACCCACCAATATGGTCGCTCCTGTGATTGAGCCTGAATTGGGTATTGGGATCTGAGACTCCAGTGTCTTCCAATAACTGGAAGGTTCTTACCTCTCCCAAACCCTCTTCTTCATGGGCTCATTCTTTTTTCTTTTGATCCAGAGGAATGCCACAGGGTGGAGGAACAGCTGGTTCATGCTGATGTTGCTAAGGATTAGTTGGCACAGGTTGCTGTCGATCTTGCTCATAGTCCTACTGTGAGTTGGTGGAAATTAATCACTGGGGTACAGACTTTCTCCTACTCTGTGCAATTACAACTCCTCTGAAATGATCCTGTGTTTAGAATTAGGGTTGGGCCACCTGTGGCCAATTGGAATATGAAGCCAAGCGTGAAGAAGATTCAGATAGGCACGCCATGCCCAGAGACAGGTGTGCAGTGTTAGGCTCCAGTCTAGTGCTTCTTGCCGGGCCATTCAAAAAAAGACACATCAGGAGTAGATACCTCCTGCATCGGAACAGAGTCCTGATTCACCTCAGAAGCATCAGCAAGCCCTTGATATTTCAGGTTTATCTCCACCTCTGCCCAGATCTGCCCTTGGATGAGCAGGCCTTAGGAAAGAGATTATGAACAATCAACACAGACATCATTGGGTGTAGGTGGGTGGAAAGGGCATGGTCTTTAAGAGATCTTATTTGTTGCTTCCTCAGATATCTGCATTTATCAAACGTCTTTACAGGCCATGTCCTAAATACTGGTAGTAGAAAATACCAACAGAGGTAGTTACCCGCCATGGGCCACATGGAGAATGACCTCTCATGTCCACGTCCAGTGCTCTCTACCATGTACACACACCATGGTGCCAGGCTGACCTGTTATTGGCATGAGTGCCATGGACCATGAATTTTACTGCAAGTGGTTGCTCTGCTCTCTTCTAATAACTGGAACCTTGCCCTATGTTCCAGAGAGATCTCTGGATACCCCACCTGGCCCCAGGGTTATCAGACACTGCACCGAGTTTGGCTACTGAAAGGAGTGCCCACCTGGTAGTGACTGTGTGCTCTGTCTTCTATGAAAACATCTGTGTGCCCCCATATTATGTAGAGTAGGTGAATGAGGACCCCTGGAAGACCTTGAATGTCATGGAGGCAGAAGCAGCAGCAAATGCAAATTCTGCAAAGATCTGGATCCCCAAAATGTTAAGTCCTAACCCAAAGAGAGTCATAGATCAAGGCTGGTCTGTTTTACATTAAACACATAGCCTTACGGTTGCTACTGCTTTTGTATTAGTTGTTCTCCTCCCATGTCCCAGACATGCTCCTTTTCTATGTGAATGCAGATGGGAAGATTGTAGAAGTATTCTTCCTACCTCATGCAACATGACACTGTTCAGCTCCTGCCTTGTTTCTGTACTTTGACTGCATCTGATGCTCACAGGTGAGTTCACACCAATGTTTTCACCAGCAAGGTGTATCCCACCCTTACCTCGGGTAGCAGTCTGCACTATTCTAAACCTGGGATGGCTAATTCATGAACTACAGGAAGTTATTTGAACTGCAAGTGTTGAGTTTGGTGTCTAGGGTCCCAGTTGCCATATCTTTCACCAAGAAATGCCCATTGGCCCATAAATAGTTAGAACATGCATGCTATGAAGGACTCAAGGGAGGTCTTCTATCCAGAAGTCATTGTTGCTAAGGCTAAAAGCCTACCATTAGGTGACATCAGCAACATGGTGTAATGGGAGACTCCGCCCATGGATGCACTGAATAAACATCTACTTAGAGGTCAATTCCTTCTTAGAGAAAGTCAGTTAAGAGACTCCTACTCACTGGACTGTGGATAAATCAATTACAGTTTTAATAAAGAGGTTAAAAGGCAAAACTATTAAAACAACTAAAGCTGCAAGAATTTGTTAAGGAATACAAATTACAAAAATATGTAAATTGGGACATCAAAAACATAAAACGTGGGAAATTGGGAGAAAAGTGTAGACTTTGTGTATGCAATCAAAATTAAGTTGTTAACCTATCCAACTTATCAGGGACTCAGGAAATTTAATTTCTGTACAAAGTCTGTAGGTTTCAATTCATATTTTACCTATAAGATTATTGTAGAGAGATAGGAAGAATAAGATCTAGTGTTCTGCAGCAATATAGGGAGGCAGCAGTCAGTTTCTTTTTTAAATTTTATTTTTAATGGACAAATAATAATTATATATATTTATGGGGTACAATTTTTTAACCACTGACCACCCTCACCCCATGTATACCTTCCCCCTTCCCTTACTAGTCTCTAGTAACCACTATTCTACTCTCTACTTCTGTGAGATCAACACTTTTTAGCTTCCACATATGAGTGAGAGTATGTGGTATTTCTCTTTCTGTGCCTGGCTTATTTCACTTAACATATTTTCTCCAAGCTTATCGATGTTCCTGCAAATGGCAGAATTTCATTCTTGCCTATGTTTGAGTAGTATTCCGTTGTATATATACACCACATTTTCTTTATCCAGTCATCCATTGATGGACATTTAGGTTGGCTCCAATCTTGGCTATTGTCAATACAGCCACAATATACATGGGAGTACAGGTATCCCTTTGACTTGTTGATTTTCACTCCTTTGAGTACGTACCCAGTAGTGGGATTGCTGGAGAAACTGAATTAAAAATACTTACAAAATCATGTTGAATGGATACAATATTGCTCAAAAGTTTAGTAAAATTAAAAAAAGGTTAATTGCATTGTTTTTTGTTGCTTACTTTGTATATTGTTACTATTAACTATTAATAATAAATACAGTTGAGGTCATGCTAACAAAAAGAGAAAACACACCCATCCTTTAGCTCACTTACTTCTTACAGTACCCCATGGGATAAACTCTTTTATTTCCATTCTTACATGTGATTAAATGGGGTTGCAGAAAGGTGAAATGACTTACCCAGAGTCACACAGTTAGCAAGTGATGGAGCAAGGATGAGCCTAAAGCCCGTGACTGGGCCACTACGCAATCATGAACTTTCAGTCAACAGTCCACTGGCTCCTCTAACTCACTGTCAGGACCACCTAAGGTGAGGATTAGGAGGAGGGAAAATGGCTGACTCATACTTTGTTGGGTGCAAATATAACCCAAACACTATGAAGGGAGAATTGGCAATATTTATGCCCAGACTAAATCATGTATATTTCCATTTCTACTTTTATTGGCTTTCCTAAGAAATAAATACTCAAGGATTTAGTTGCAATAATGTAACTAATAACAGTGAAAAAATTCTTCACAATAGGAAAAAATTGGAACCACCAAGATATCCAATGAGTAGTGATAAATTGACAGAGTGATCTGCCAATCTATGACATTTTAGAAAATATTTAGAACTACAGAAAATTATTTATCATATACTTTAAACTTAAAAATAGCCACAGGATTATCTACTGTTTAAAAAATATATGTGTATAAAGAAACTAATAGAATATGCACATAAATATTAACACAAGGTGACAAGGTTAACAGTGGTTTAAAAATTTCATTGTCATTTTCATAGATTTACAAGATGAACTAAACATGAGTTGCTCTTTTATTTGTACAGAATCAAAAAATAATATTTTGGAAAGAAACCATTTTTTTTATACAGACAGAAATAAATGAGATGAAGTGATGAGGGGCCTCATGAAGAGGCCAAGAATATACTGTAAAGTGGGATGAGGCAAGGAAACAGAGCTAGAGAGAGCATGTTAGGGCAGTCCATAGGCTTTGCCTCTCTCTTGCTCCCTCCTTCTCATTCTAACCAAGCAACTATGGGAATACTCCAAACCCCAGTCAGGAATTACCCAGAGTAACTTATAGTCTGCTCAGCCCATAGAGTTCCCCTTCCTATTATGCTCCTTTGCTGGTATTGTAAGGGCAACTGGACAGAGTGCTGTTGGTGATGGGAATGGGCCCAAAGGTGTATCATGGCTCCCAGGTCCAGGAGAAACTGGGGGCTTCACCATCTGACATACCTGGCTTGGAACTCACTTCCTTTCAAATCCTGTATCTGTCACTTACAGGCTGTGTGGCCTTGGACAAGTTGCTTAACTCCTCTGTGGTTCAGTTTCTGTATCTGCAAAATACAAATATAGTAGTACTAAACTTACAGGGTCATTGAGAGTATTAAGTTTTTTTGTGGTACATTTTAAGCCTTTAATCAAGCTCTTATGTTATTATGGTGATTCTTCCCCTCATTGCTTTTATTTTTTCAAACTTATTTTTTTTTTTTAATGTTTTTTTTTTTAATTTTTTTTATTTTTATTTATTTATTTATTTATTTATTTTTTAATTTTATTTTGTCGATATACATTGTAGCTGATTATTGCTCCCCATCACCAAAACCTCCCTCCCTTCTCCCTCCCCCCTCCCCCCCAACAATGTCCTTTCTGTTTGCTTGTTGTATCAACTTCAAATAATTGTGGTTGTTATATCTTCTTCCCCCCCCCCGGTTTGTGTGTGTGTGTGTGTATGTGTGTGTGTGAATTTATATATTAATTTTTAGCTCCCTCCAATAAGTGAGAACATGTGGTATTTCTCTTTCTGTGCCTGACTTGTTTCACTTAATATAATTCTCTCAAGGTCCATCCATGTTGTTGCAAATGGCAGTATTTCATTCGTTTTTATAGCTGAGTAGTATTCCATTGTGTAGATGTACCACATTTTCCGTATCCACTCATCTGATGATGGGCATTTGGGCTGGTTCCAACTCTTGGCTATTGTAAAGAGTGCTGCGATGAACATTGGGGAACAGGTATACCTTCGACTTGATGATTTCCATTCCTCTGGGTATATTCCCAACAGTGGGATGGCTGGGTCGTATGGTAGATCTATTTGCAATTGTTTAAGGAACCTCCATACCATTTTCCATAGAGGCTGCACCATTTTGCAGTCCCACCAACAATGTATGAGAGTTCCTTTTTCTCCGCAGCCTCGCCAGCATTTATCATTCATAGTCTTTTGGATTTTAGCCATCCTAACTGGGGTTAGATGGTATCTCAATGTGGTTTTGATTTGCATTTCCCGGATGCTGAGTGATGTTGAGCATTTTTTCATATGTCTGTTGGCCATTTGTATATCTTCCTTAGAGAAATGCCTACTTAGCTCTTTTGCCCATTTTTTAATTGGGTTGCTTGTTTTCTTCTTGTACAGTTGTTTGAGTTCCTTATATATTCTGGATATTAATCCTTTGTCAGATGTATATTTTGCAAATATTTTCTCCCACTCTGTTGGTTGTCTTTTAACTCTTTTAATTGTTTCTTTTGCTGTGCAGAAGCTTTTTAGTTTGATATAATCCCATTTGTTTATTCTTCCTTTGGTTGCCCGTGCTTTTGGGGTCGTATTCATGAAGTCTGTGCCCAGTCCTATTTCCTGAAGTGTTTCTCCTATGTTTTCTTTAAGAAGTTTTATTGTCTCAGGGTGTATATTTAAATCCTTAATCCATTTTGAGTTGATTTTAGTATACGGTGAGAGGTATGGATCTAGTTTCATTCTCCTGCATATCGATATCCAGTTATCCCAGCACCACTTGCTGAAGAGGCAGTCCCTTCCCCACTGAATAGGCTTGGTGCCTTTGTCAAAGATCAGATGGCAGTAAGTGTGTGGGTTGATTTCTGGATTCTCTATTCTATTCCATTGGTCAGTGTGTCTGTTTTTATGCCAGTACCATACTGTTTTGGTTATTATAGCTTTGTAGTATAGCTTAAAGTCAGGTAGTGTTATGCCTCCAGCTTTATTTTTTTTGCTGAGCATTGCTTTGGCTATTCGTGGTCTTTTATTGTTCCATATAAATGTCTGAATAGTTTTTTCCATTTCTGAGAAAAATGTCTTTGGAATTTTGATGGGGATTGCATTGAATTTGTATATCACTTTGGGTAGTATGGACATTTTCACTATGTTGATTCTTCCAATCCAAGAGCATGGAATATCTTTCCATCTTCTTGTATCCTCTCTAATTTCTCTCAGCAGTGGTTTGTAGTTCTCATTATAGAGATTTTTCACCTCCTTGGTTAACTCAATTCCTAAGTATTTTATTTTTTTGGTGGCTATTGTAAATGGGCAGGCTTTCTTGATTTCTCCTTCTGCATGTTCACTATTGGAGAAAAGAAATGCTACTGATTTTTGTGTGTTGATTTTGTATCCTGCTACTGTGCTGAAATTATTTATCAATTCCAACAGTTTTTTTGCAGAGGTTTTAGGCTGTTCGATATATAGGATCATGTCATCTGCAAACAGGGACAGTTTGACTTCATCTTTTCCAATCTGGATGCCCTTTTCAAACTTATTTTTTAATTGACATGTAATAATTTTATATATTTATAGGATACAGAGCAATACTTTGATACATATATACACGGTGTGATGATCAAATCAGGCTAATTAGCTTCTACATCATTGCAAACATTCATCATTTCTTTGGGATGAGAACATTTGAACTCTTCTAGCCATTTGCAAATATACAATAATTTGTTCTTAATTATAAATACCTAACACTACTATCGAATATTAGAGCTTATTCTTCCTATCTAGCTGTAATTCTGGACCTGTTAACCAATCTCTCCCTATCCCCTTTCACCCTACATTTCCCAGTCTCTAGTAATCACATTTCTAGAGAGTATAACATAATACATGTTAAATATTTGACACATAGTGAATTTGGTGTTAAACTGGGTGATTCTGGATACTTCACTGAGTGTTTCATTGGTTTATTTAACAAACCATAGATAATACTACCTGTATGCTAGACATTGGCTCTAAGTGCTTAACATATAATTAATTACTCATGGAATCTTCACAACATTCCTATGAGAAAAGTGCTGTTATTATCCCCATTTTACAAATGATGAAATCAAGGCACTGAGAGGATTAGTGACGTGCCCCAAATTAAGTGGGAGGTAGGATTTGAATCTGGTTAAGTCTATGTTTTAAATCTACATGTTATGTGGCCTTTTCCAAGCCCTCTTTGAAGAGATCTCTTTTCATCAGCACAAAATCCCCAAGAGATTGATGATAAAGTAGTGTTAGGCTGATGCTAGCAGTGGAGAAATTAATATACAGATGATTGGGACTTTACAAAGGTTATCACACAATGTTACAGAAAAATGGATTCATAGATCCTCCCCCACTTCCACAATCACCCACACTTCTCTCTGGGTGTGTGTTGGGTGAAGAGGGGCTCCTGCAGGTCCATAGTGTTCTATCTCTACCTATAGTGCCTGCAGCAAAAAGAAAAAGAAAACACTTCTTGAATGGGAATTCAGTGACCATGTTCTTCATGTACCCAACTTATGGTTTGGGACAGAACTCACAGATCTGGAGCAACCAGAAGCATGATTAAAGTCTGAGTCATTGAAATTTGTTCTGCTCATAGCCTGCCCTCTGTACAAGGGCTCCACAGTTCCTAGAGGCAAGGAAGAAGAGCCACCAGTCAAATAACTATCAATACCTCCAACTTAGACATTTTGAGAGGTAGGTGGAGGTCAGGGTTCTGGGGCTGGATGTGTGAGCCTGTAAAAGCTTTCACTTTTGTCTTGCTTGGAAGGGTTCCCTCTCCAAATCATGCCCCCACATCATGTCAGCACTAACCCTCTAGGGAATAATTTATTGTCCTTGTTCAAATGGAGAAACTGAGACAGAGATGTGAATGGGCATTGTGTGCCTCCATATATCCATGATATCCGGAGAAGGACACCACATTGCCTACATAGTATTTCCACTGAGAATAGCATAACTTGAATCTAATCATAAAGAAATCTCAGACAAACCCAAAATGAGGAATGTTCAATTAAAGGAAGTTTGGCTGTTTTCTTCATAAAAGACAAAGGACATTATTGGGTGAGTTAATAAAATGGAATACTCATGGTAGATTAGATAAGAGCATTTTATATCAGTGTTAAATTTAATAAAGTTGGGGGCTTGCTGGTTGTCTCAGTTGGTTAGAGTGTGGTGCCAATAACTCCAAGGTCCAGCACTGATCCCTGTACTTGTCAGCCACTAAAAAAAAAAAAAAAAAAAAAAAAAAAAAAAATTAATAAAGTTGATAACTGTACTATGATCATGTAAGAGAATATTCCTATAGTTAAGAAATACTGAAGTAGTTAGAAATGAGAGCTGTGATAAATAAAACCCTAAAATCATTCAGAAAAAAATGTGTGTGTGTGTGTGTGTGTGTGTGTGTGTGAGTGACAGAGAGAGAGAGAGAGAGAGAGAGGAGGCAACTGGGGTGAATTCTCAAATAAGGTTAATCTAGGTTTATAGTATACAAATGATCTTTGTGCTACTCTTACTCTTGTCACTTTGAAATTATATTCAAATAACAGTTCAAAAAAGTTAAAGGCAACCCATCTAATGGTTCATTTATCTCAAATTTTATTTTCCTGTTTTATAATTTTTTCATATATGCCAAAAAGAGAATGAAGTTAGTGCTTCTCAAAAGTTTTGCACCTTTAAAAAATGTCCGTAGGTATTATTCCTGATTTTGAGCATTGGAACGGATTTCAAGCAGTGCAGGTAGGTTTTATTTTGACTGGTTTAAAACACTAAAGCAAAAATAAAGACTTTCAGGGAAAAGTGGTCACTTGCAGAGAAAGAGACAAAACTCTACCGTGTGTAATTCAAAGTATCCAGGCTTCTCCTTTGTATTTGCTTCTCTTATCTTCCTTTTTGTTTGGATTTAGAAGACTGAAGCAGCAGGTTGGGAGAGAGAGACGAGTGGAGAAAGGACTGGGAAGTTTTTGAACAGTACTTAACTCCCTCCCTCCAAGCCCCGACTCCCACCACCAATGAGCTGCCTAAAATAATAACCAGCACTTATTTTGCATATTCTGTGTTCCAGGTCCTAGGCCCTCTCAATTAATTTTGTTCTCTTTCACATCGATTTCCATATAAAGTATTATGTATTTCTTTTATGTGTCTTGTTTGCTGCATATTCCTTCTACTAGAAAGTAAGTAAGCTTTATGAGGGCAGGAATTTTTGTTGGCTTTGTTCACTACTGTATCTTCAGTGCTTATAATTGTGCCCAGCTTATAATATTCCATTAATATAAATATTTGTGGGATGAATGAATTTAGGACAGATGAATAAACCTCACCCAATCACCAGAATTAATTACAAGTAGGTTAAATAGTTGAAATAAAATAAACAACAAAGTCAGGAAATTAAATAACAATCACCCCTCTAGAGGAAAAGAGAGAATCTAAGCTTAATAATAATAATAGCCAACATTTATTTTGCACATACTGTGTGCCAGGCCCTATTCTCAGTGTTTCATATATTCAACATTTGCAATGTGGGTACTAGTACAACTCATATTATAGATGGGGAAACTGAGGCTCTGAGAAGTTATGTGATTGTCCAGTCACATAACTTACATTAAGCTAAATGTGTTGGGGTTGGGATTCAGGCCCAGGTCTCCAAATGCAGTGTCCATGCTTTGTTCTCTGTTCTATACTATACCAACAATCCTCAGTTTGGTGGCAAACAAGAGAGAATTTCTCTGTTATGGTAAATCAAAATGTGTCTCCTCTTGGTAGAGTAAACAAATCCTAATGAAAGAAAAAATTAGAAACAACTATCCAGAGAATGAAATAGACCATATACTTTACCTAGGATCTATAAATAAGCCTGCAAATTTGTGCTCTCAAGCTATTAATGTATACAACAAAATTTCAGTAGCAAAAAGGTTACTAATGACACTTTCTTCTAAAGAAGAGAAATTTAAAATATTCAGATGTCTTATGATGAATGGGAAAATATTAATGGTATGTGTAACTAGTATGTTGGGAAAATGTTAATGGGGAATGTTATTAGTAATATGTTATAACACCATGCTCTAACCAATGGAGCTAACTGGCCAGCCCAATAATATGTTGACAGTCTTGTCCTTTGGCCCTTTGGAATTTATCCAGAGGAGCTAGATCTTTTTCTGCCTCTGTATGAGAGCTTAGGTATAGAACCCAACTTTCTAGTCACTTGTAGGTCACAGGACACTGCTAAATTTAGGATATAAAAAGTATAAGCCCATGTAATAGTCAAAACATTGCTTAAATTAAACTTATGGCTTCATTTACAACTAGAAACCTGCAATTGGAAAAGAGAGTGGTTCAGTTTTCTCTCTCTTGCCTCTCCACCCACAGCTGGTTAACTGCTATTTGGGAAGTGGAGCAGGGAGAAGAGATAAAGCAGTCAGGGCAGCTCTTTTTGACAAGTACTATTGTACCTTCATACTTTCTAGATTTAGCATTGCCTAAAGTTTACTCTGTTGTAGGTGCTTTTATGGATTCTTTGAGTCTTCCCCTAAGCCAATTGTTGAAATTTTCTCACCTGTAGTTCCCTAGATATGGCTGAATATATTTCCTTTCTGGCTGGTCTATTGTGGCTTCTTCTCTAGACCCTAGGCATCTGGCCACTCACTTTTTGATTCCTTCTGCTAAGGTCCTATGTCCTTTCCACAATAGACTCTAAATAGCCAAAGTAATTTTGAGCAAGAACAACACAGCTGGAAGCATCACACTTTGTAATGTATTCAAAATACATTACAAAGCTACAGTAATCAAAACAGTGTGGTACTGGCATAGAAACAGACATACAGACCAATGCAATGGAATGGAGAGCATAAAAATAAACATATGTATACATATATGGTCAACTGATCTTTGATGACAGTGCCAAGAATAAACAACGGGGAAAGGAAAGTCTCTTCAGTAAATGATTTTGGGAAACTGGATATCTCCATGCAAAAGAGGCAATCTGGACCCCTTACACCTTACAAAAAAAAAAAAGCTCGAAATGGATTAAAGACTTAAATATAAGACTTGAAATCATAAAACTACTAGACAAAACATAGGGGAAAAGCTTTCTGACATTAGCCTTGGGAATGATATCTTGGAGATGGTATCAAAAGCACAAGTAGTAAGAGCAAATATAGACAGGTGGAATTACATCAAACTGAAAAGCTCTGCACAGCAAAGGAAACTCAGCAAAATTAAAGGGCAACTTGCAAGTAGGAGAAAATATTTTTGAACCACTATCTGATAAAAGGTTAATATCCAAAATATATAAGGAAGTTTTATAAATCATTAGCATTAAAACCAATAATCCAATTAAAAATGGGCAAAGAATCTGAAAAGACATTTATCAAAAAACATAAAAATAGCATACAGGTATATGAAAAGATATTCATTGCAGAAATGCAAACAAAAACCACAATGAAATATTACCTCATACCTGTCAGGATAGCTATTATCAAAGAGTCAAAACACAAAAAGTGTTGGCAAGTATGTGGAGAAAAGGTCACTCTTGTATACTGTGTGGGTATATAAACTGGTGCAGCCACTGTGGAAAACAATATGAAGCTTTCTCAAAAAATTAAAAATAGAACTACCATATAAGTCAGAAATCCCACTTCTTGGTATATATGCAGATAAACTGAAATCAGGATCTTAAAGAAGTATCTACACCCCCCATGTTCATTACAGCATTAGTCACAATAGCCAAGACATGGTAACAACCTAAATGTCCATCGCTGGATGGATGGATTAAAAAATGTGATATACTGCACTGTCATGTTTATCACAACTCTATTACAATAGCTAAAAGTTAGGCCCTACCTAAATGTCCATTGACAGATGACTGGATAAGGAAAATGTGGTATATATATACAATGGAATACTACTCCGCTATAAAAAGGAATGAAATTCTGCCATTTGCAGCAACATGGGTGAACTTAGAGAAAATCATGTTAAGTGAAGTAAGCCAGGCACAGAAAGAGAAATACTGTATTTCCTCACTTGTAAGTGGGAGCTGAAAAAAAAAAGAGAAAGACACAATAATTACAATAATTCCTTGACCTCTCAAAAGGAGAGAATGGGTCTCAGGACACCAGAGGTGGGAAAGGGGGAGTTGGGGAGTTGTTAGGGAGAAATTGGTAAAGGACCACAAAAAATGTTTACATTGCATAATGATAAAATAAATAAATAAATAAATAAAGATATCTAGAAAAATGTGGTGTATACACACAATGGAATAGTATTCAGCCTTTAAAAAGAAAACCCCTGACATTTGTGACAATATGGGTGAACCTGGAGGACATTATGCTTAGTGGGATAAGCCAGACACAGAAAGACAAATACAGCATAATTTCACTTAAATGTGCAATCTAAAATATTCAGACTCATAAAAACAGAGAGTAGAATGGTGGTTGCCAATGGGTGATGGGGGGTGGAGGGGGGCAAGGAGAGATATTGGTCAAAAGGTACGAAGTTTCAGTTATACAAGAGGAATAAGTCCTACACAAGTGGAATAAGTCCTAGAGATCTGCTGTACAGCATACCACCTATAGTTAGCAATACTGTATTGCGAACTCAAAAATTTGCTAAGATGGTAGATCTTATGTTAAGTGTTCTTATCACACACACACACTAAATAATAAATAAAGAGGGCTGGTGGAAACTTTTGGAGGTGGTGGATACGTTTATGGCCTATATTGTGATATTTTCACAGGTATATACTCATCTCCAAACTCATTATGTTGTATACATTAAATATGTACACCTTTTTATGTGTCAATTATACCTTAATGAAGTAGTTTGTACAGTGGTGAGTATCCCCACCTGTCCCACGGGAGACCGGCGTTTGATTCTCCGACAGGGAGCCAAAATGAAAATAAAATAAAATAATAATAATGAAAAAAAACCTCAAGTTATATGATCGCAAGCCTGACGTGATTTCAATTTTACTAAACCAGTAACGTTCATACCAGTGAACATACAAAAGATAGAATATTATACACTAATATAGTGGGATTACCAGAAATATTTCATTTTCTTTGTGCTTTTTATGTGTTAAGAATTTTGTAAGCTGAATTTGAATTCTCTTTTAATCAAGGGAAGGCAGCACATTTAAAAAAATTTTTTTTCAGTAAAGGGAAAATATGAGGTGTGAGCTGGAGAGATACCTTTTGGCAACGTCAATGCTCATCTTAGGTGTTTGTCGCTGGCTGGGCAGAGGGCAAGGAGAAATAACTGGAAGATAAAGCATGAAGAAATTCTATAAGTACTTCCTCTTGCTTTCCACCTCTCTTTCCATATTTAGGTCTCTCAATCTCTAGAAGCAGCTGGGAAGCAAAAAAATTTACTTGACTGCATATATTCAGACACATATGGTCAGCATCATGATGCCCTGGATAACCCTACTCATGGGATTCTTCTGTATGGTGCTGTCTGTGCTGGGAGGAATGAAGAAAAAGCATAACTGTAGGTGGTGAGGCTGGGCTGGGACCAAAGGGAGGGGGGGCTATGCTTGTTCTAGGACAAGTGAGGGGGTATCACGTCTGAAATATCTGATACAAGACCCACCTTCCCAGGATCACTCAATGGAGAATCAGACAGCTTCATTTGCACAGAGGTCCAAGAAATTCCCAAGCTGAGGTCTGTCAATGCTTCCTCTTCCAACCTTGAAAATAGCAGTGAATATGTGCCAACTTTTAGATACATTCCATAAGCTATAAAGATACAATATTTTCCAGTGTCAGGCTGTTTTTGAGGGTGGCGACAATATAGAACTATCTTACTTTCTCATACTTCCAGAAGTTCTGTGCCTTAGCTGTCCTTACTTTCAAATGGGTATTTTTTAATACTCATACATACCCTTAGTTCTAGTGGTAGGATCTTTCAGGATGCAAAAAGATAGAAAAGAGGCATGGGATGGGTTCTCAGTGGGGCAAAATTGGAGGGTCACATGATAATAAAATGAAATCAATGAAGACGCTAAGAAAATTGAATGGGAAAGAGAAGAATTTAGAGAGGTTACTGAAGGCAGCGTAAGCAAGGAGGGGAAGAAAAAGGGAGAGAATCTATTTCTTATTCTCCCTGTAGCTAGGAATTGTAGTGAGGCTAGAAGATATCTCAGGCTCTGAATCTCCTATTTTATAAATGTAGATTATATAGAAGGGCACATGAATGCTGGGGATACACCAAGTCCTATCTCTTGGTTGCTGAGTGGCCCAGAGGCCCACAGCACTGGAAAGACTATAGGAGCAGAGAAGACAAAGAGGTCAGTGAAGATGCAATATCTGGAATTTGAGGCAGCTCAGGAAGGGAATTTCCCTATAAGGCAGATAGATACCTTGGTGGAGACTTGGGGATTGGATTGTAGGAGGAGATGTTAAACTTATGAAGGGCTTCTCTTCCTATGCTTGGCTACATAGCACTGCCAACCTCTTATCTTCTCATCTCAATTTCAGGTCAAGAACTGTTAATTGAGGAGTGCTGGGGACAGCCAAATGTCAAAGAATGTGCCAATAAGTGTTCTAGACACTTTAAATGTAGAGACATAAATCAAAAATGCTGTTGGACCTACTGTGGAAACATCTGCTGGGAAAACGAGGTGAGTTGGGAGAAGTGTGTTTGGTGTGTATCTTCACTAATTCTTATGCTCTTCTCAGAGACTATTATTCTTAAACAAAAGACTGAAGTACCCCAAATCCTAGGGATGAAAATAGCAGAAGACCATGCTGCCCATGGAAAGCAATTCATTTGCAAATAAACCAAGACATCAGCTTCATGTCCATTGCTTCTTTTGTTATATAATCAATGCCTGTGCTAACCTCTTTATATTAGTCAACAGTTTGCTATTTTCCTATCTTTTGTCCAGATTCCTAACCACTCCCTTCATAGTCAGACCTTTCTACAGGCTTATTTAACTCAGCCAGGCCCAAAGTCTCTACTTTTCTCTGTTTGATGGACCAATGCTTCACCTACTCAGAGGTGGATGACTCTATTGTTACATAAAAGTATTCCTGTCCCATTGCCTGGTTGGGGATGAATGCTTGTTTCTCAGAGTTCTCTAGCCTCTAAGCATCTAACCTTTTTTATCTTACAGAAAATCTAAAATTGGTCCACCACCAGTGTGGGCTGGGAGATGTATAACAGACCTCAAAGCAGTACTGTGTGGCTACTTTTAGGAACACCAGTCTATTTTTACTGAGGGCTGGGCAGGAGCAAAACCTTGACAAATAAAATCATTTACCAACAGTGGGCCTCAGCTTTTTTTCCACTCCGTCCCAGTACCTTTGATTATACTTACTACAATCCCCAATATCCTACAATGCACACAAGCTTCCAACTTCTGCTGCCTCATTTGATAACTTTAGAATAAATAGGCTAATCTCATGGGCTTCACAGAATAGAAGTTTGCTTCTCATGTATCATTTTAATATTGGGGATTACCAAGCAGCTCTTTTATTCAGTTTTTCAGAGAGCAGGTTTCTGGTAAATTTGTTTCTCACAGAGGTATTGGTAGACAATTCTAAAACTACTTTACATGTATACAAGATTAAACAAATAAGTGAATAAATGGTAGATGAAAGGAGCCAGATTCTAACTGTCAGAAAAAAGAGATTACAAATAAGCCATCCCCATCAGCCTTAGACTCCAGGCCACCCCCAGCACTGGGCTGACCCCTGCAGCTCTAGTCATCAGGCAAACACCCATGGACCCAGCCTGCCCACCCAACACCAAGCCAGCTCCCACAGCCCCAGTCTCCAGGCTGGTACCCTTAGACTGAGCCTCTAAGCCTGCCATAGCGCCAGCCAGAATTTCAAAGCCCCAGGCTCCAAGCCTCTCTGGCAGGCAAAATCTCTGGGCCTGCCCCAGTGCCAGGCCACCCCTGAGGTCCAAGGCTCTGAATAGGCCTAGTGTTAGGCAGGCCCCAGTGTCCCCGGGCTTCAGGCTCATGCCAGACCATCCCTACTGAATCAGGTTCCAGCTCCACCCCAGGGCCAGGTTGGCCCCAAGGCCCTGGGCTCTGAAATGCCCCAAGCATTGGGCTGGCCCTAATGGCTCCAGGATTCAGGCCCATCTCAGCATCAGGCTAACTCTCACAGCCCTAGTCATCAGGCCAGTGGGTACTTCTGGACCCAGTCTCCAGGCTGGCCCCTGCAGATATGGGATCCTGGCCTGCCCAGCACAAAGCCATCTCATTTGGCCTCAGGCTTTAGACCCAACACAGTGTTAGGTTGGCACCCCTGGCCTCAAAAACCAGGTGGGAACCTGCATACATGAACTTCAGGCCTTCTCAGTACCAGGCTGGTCCTACAGCCCAGATTCCAGACTGGCACCTGTGGTCCCATGCTCTAGCAGACCTTGGGTCCAGGCCTATCTCAGTAGAACCCAAAGCTGGACCAGTCCTCATGGCCCCAGACTCCAGGACAGTCCAGTGGCTCCAGGCACCAATCCAGTATTTACAATCTAAGGCTCTTGAACAGCCCCTGAGGACCCAGGCTCCATGCTAGCCCCAGCACCAGCCTGGCCTCAGGGTCCAGGCCAGTGCCCACAGCCTCAAGCTCCAGTGGACACAGAGTCCAGTCCCACCCAAGTAGACCCTGGTGCCAGACCAGATGCTGTGGACTAGGGCTCCAAGACAATTCTTGCGTAAGCACTGGACTGGCCCTATGGCTCCAGGATTCTGGCCCATCTCAGCATCAGGCTGACTCCCATAGCCCTAGTCATCAGGCCAGTACTCCTGGACCCAGGCCTGTCCCAGCACCAGGCCAGCCCCCAAGATCTCCCCCAAGATCAGCCCCCCTGATCTGTAACCAGGCAAATCCCAGTTCCAGATCAGCATCTGTGGACCCAGGCATCAGGGATACAGACTCCAGGCCTGCCCTTGTGAACCCTTGCCTCAAGCCCATCCTTGTAGGCCCAATTAACAAGTCTACCTCAGTGGATCCAGGCTTTAGGCTCAACCCTGCAGACCCAAGTGTCAGGTCCATCCACTTGCTCACCCAGGCGCCAGGCCAGCCAGCCTGAGGACTTCAGCATCAAGCTTGCTCTTGGACCATACCAGATGCCTTGATCAGAATCTCTAGATTCTGAGCTGGCTGATGAAGGGCTTTCCCAAAAAAGTCCGTCTGCAAAATTGCAATAAGTCTCTAACTTTTCAAATATGCAGACATCAATGTAAGGCAACAAGAAACATAAACAACACAAAAGAGACATAACACCACCAAAAGAAGACAACAATGTCCCAGTGGTTGACAGAAAAAAAAAATGATGTACACACTACCCGACAAAAAATTCAAAACAATTGTTTTTAAGGAAGCTCTGTGAACTTATTTTATTTATTTATTTTTATTTATTTTTTTTAAGTTTTATTTTGTCGATATACATTGTGGCTGATTATTGCTCCCCATCACCAAAACCTCCCTCACTTCTCCCTCTCCCCCTCCCCCCCAACAATGTCCTTTCTGTTTGCTTGTCGTATCAACTTCCAGTAGTTGTGGTTGTTATATCTTCTCCCCCCCCTGGTTTTTGTGTGTGTGTGTGTGTGTGTGTGTGTGTGAATTTATATATTAATTTTTAGCTCTCACCAATAAGTGAGAATATGTGGTATTTCTCTTTCTGTGCCTGACTTGTTTCACTTAATATAATTCTCTCAAGGTCCATCCATGTTGTTGCAAATGGCAGTATTTCATTCGTTTTTATAGCTGAGTAGTATTCCATTGTGTAGATGTACCACATTTTCCATATCCACTCATCCGATGATGGGCATTTGGGCTGGTTCCAACTCTTGGCTATTGTAAAGAGTGCTGCGATGAACATTGGGGAACAGGTATACCTTCGACTTGATGATTTCCATTCCTCTGGGTATATTCCCAACAGTAGGATAGCTGGGTCGTATGGTAGATCTATCTGCAATTGTTTGAGGAACCTCCATACCATTTTCCATAGAGGCTGCACCATTTTGCAGTCCCACCAACAATGTATGAGAGTTCCTTTTTCTCCGCAACCTCGCCAGCATTTATCGTTCATAGTCTTTTGGATTTTAGCCATCCTAACTGGGGTTAGATGGTATCTCAATGTGGTTTTGATTTGCATTTCCCGGATGCTGAGTGATGTTGAGCATTTTTTCATATGTCTGTTGGCCATTTGTATATCTTCCTTAGAGAAATGCCTACTTAGCTCTTTTGCCCATTTTTTAATCGGGTTGCTTGTTTTCTTCTTGTACAGTTGTTTGAGTTCCTTATATATTCTGGATATTAATCCTTTGTCAGATGTATATTTTGCAAATATTTTCTCCCACTCTGTTGGTTGTCTTTTAACTCTGTTAATTGTTTCTTTTTCTGTGCAGAAGCTTTTTAGTTCGATATAATCCCATTTGTTTATTTTTCCTTTGGTTGCCCGTGCTTTTGGGGTCGTATTCATGAAGTCTGTGTCCAGTCCTATTTCCTGAAGTGTTTCTCCTATGTTTTCCCTAAGAAGTTTTATTGTTTCAGGGTGTATATTTAAATCCTTAATCCATTTTGAGTTGATTTTAGTATACGGTGAGAGGTATGGATCTAGTTTCATTCTCCTGCATATGGGTATCCAGTTATCCCAGCACCATTTGCTGAAGAGGCAGTCCCATCCCCAGTGAATAGGCTTGGTGCCTTTGTCAAAGATCAGATGGCAGTAAGTGTTTGGGTTGATTTCTGGATTCTCTTTTCTATTCCATTGGTCAGTGTGTCTGTTTTTATGCCAGTACCATACTGTTTTGGTTATTATAGCTTTGTAGTATAGCTTAAAGTCAGGTAGTGTTATGCCTCCAGCTTTATTTTTTTTGCTCAGGAAGCTCTGTGAACTTAAAAGAGAGAGAGAGAAACAATGAAATCAGAAAAACAATAAATGACCCAATTGAGAAATTTAACAGACAGACTGAAATTATAAAAAATATCAAACAGAAATCCTGGATCTGAGAAATACAATGAATGAAATGAAAAATGCAACAGAGAGCAACAATGGAGAATTGATTGAGCAGGCAAAAGACTCTGTGAACTCTAAGACAGGTTACTTGAAAATATTCAGTCAGAGGAGAAAAAAGAAAAAAGAATGAAAAGAAACAAATAAAGCTTACAGAATTTATGGGACAATATGAAAAGAGGAAATATTTGAGGAGTTCATGAAGGAGAGGAGAAAGACAAAGGCCAGGAAGATTATTTAAAAAAAAAATTAGCAGGAAACTTTCCAAATTTGAAGAAGGAAATAAATATCCAGATATAGGAAGGTCAAGATTCTTCATCTCAATTTAATCCAAACAAAACTACATCAAGCCGTTTGATAATCAAACTGTCAAAAATCAAGGACAAAGAGAGGATCCTAAAAGCACCATGAGAAAAAAAGCAAATTAAGTATAAAGGAGTTTCAATAAGGCTAGCAGTGAATTTCTCAGCAGAGACTAAAAAAAATCTGCCAACCAAAATACTATACCCTGCAAAGCTGTCCTTCAGAAATGAGATATAAAGACTTTCTCAAACAAACAAACAAAAGCTGAGGAAGTTTATCACCTCCAGCCCCATCTAATAAGAAATGCTAAAGAGAGTTCTTCAAGCTGAAATATATGTATGCCAATTAATAACACAAAAACATCTGAAAAAAACTCACTGGCAAAGTAAGTACACAGTAAAATTCAGAATAATTCAGTGGTGGTGTGTAAATAACATATCTTTCTATGAATGTTAAAAGACAAAACTATTAAAAGTAGTAATAGCTACAGAATTTTAAGGGATACACAGTATGAAAAGATGTAAATTGTGATGGCAAAAATTTAAAATGTGAGGAAAGAGGGTGGAGTAAAAGTGGAGCATTTTCTTGTGTGCTCCAAATTAAGTTGTTATCAGCTAAAAATAGCCTGTTATGTTTTTTGTAAGTTTCATGGTATTCACAAAGCAAAAGCCTGTAGCAGACACACAAAAGACAAAAAAGAAAAAAAAAAAAAAAAGCTCACCACTATGGACAACCATTAAGCCACAAAGGAAGACAGCAAGAGAGAATGAAAGGAAGGCAGAAATCTACAAAACAGCTAGAAAACAATTAACAAAACAGCAGTAGCAAGTCCAATAATTACCTTGAATGTAAATAAATTTTATTCTCCAGTCAAAATACAGAGTGGCTGAATAGTTAAAAAAAATAAGACCCAATAATATGCTGCTCACAAGAGACACACTTCACCTTTGAGGACACACATAGATTAAAAGTAAGGGGATGGAAAAATGTATTCCGTGCAATTAGAAACCAAAAGAGTGCAATTGTAGCTATTTTTATATCAGACTAAATTGGGTGTAAATCAAAAACTGTAAAACAAGATGATTAATGGTAAAGGTGTCAGTTAAGCAAGAGGATATAACAATGATAAATATCTATGTATCTAACATTAGAGTACATAAATATATAAAGGAAATATTAAAGAACCTGCAGGGAGCGATAGACTGTAACACAATAATAGCAGTGAACATTAATATTCCACTTTCAGCAATGGACAGATCATCCAGAGAGAAAATCATTAAGGAAACTTTAAATGTAAACTATGCTTTAAACCAAATGAACCTAACAGACATTCCATGCAACAGCAGTAAAATATACATTCTTCTCAAGTGCAAATTGTAATTGAATCTTTACTAACCATGACAGTATGAAACTAGAAAATCTTTAACAGGAAAAATTTTACAAAAATTCACAAATACTTAGAAATCAAACAACATACTTCTTAACAACCATTGGGTCATTGATAAATTAAAAGGGATGTTGGAAAGCCTTTTCAAGATGGCGGCGGCTGCGGCAGCTGGCGCGGAGTAGCTGAGGTGGAAAAGGTGGCCACTGGGCCTTAGGCAGCCGGGAAACTTGTGGACCTTCCTCTCGCCATCTCTTAAGGGAGGACTGCTGCTGCTGACTGGTCGTGGGGGGTGACCGCCACTTTGCCCCCGGCAGGAGAGGCTGCCTCATTTACAGGCAACAGCTTTGAAGTGTGGAGCAGGAAAAGAACTGTTTCTTAGCTGCAAAAGCAAGTCTCGAAACAGGGAACACGGCGCCAGGGCTGCTGTGGATGCAGCCAGGATCCCGGAGGCCAGGGCCGCGTTGAAGGCAGCAGGCTGCCCTATTTAGGATTCGAGGTTTCAGGCCGGCATTAAAGAAGATACCTGGGAGCGCCCGAGCCGCGCCGCGACTGAACAGCCCGAGGCGGCAGCGGCTGAGAACTGGGAAAGGCGAGAAACCAGAGACAGAGAGCGAGCACCCGACCTGGCACAGCACCGTGAGTGATCCCTGGCACAGCTCTGTTCGGGGGGTGGATGCCCACGCGGCTCCCGCCTGCACCACCAGGCCACTCACTGCCTGGTGCTGCCTCCATTTTCCCAGGTGTGGGCAGCTCCGCCCTGCTCGGCCATCACTGAGCCCTCCCACTTGCTTGGCCTGGTGCCGGGCTTTCCGGAGCCTGAGGACCGGCCTCTGCTCCCACTCCCTCCGCAGTTCTCTGGCGGGGCTGGTGGCAGGGGGTGTCCCGGGCCAGTGTCGGGAGGGCAAGGAAGTACGGGTGGGCCAACTGTCACTCCACCATACCCTGGACTCCGGCCCCAGGTAAACTCCCTGTTACTGGGAGGCAGATACCATCTCTGCGGCCACCAGTTTGGAAAAAAGCCTAATGAATTTCTGGTTGGGAATAGTGTGGTAGGAGAGTTCCCAGGTCCGCTTGAACCTGCCGGAGACCAGGCTGCAGGTGGGCGCTAGACTCGGTTTATACTGGCGGGATACAAAGGTGAACAAGACCCGAGAAAGATCTACATAGTGCTACAAAGGCACCCAGAGAGACCGGTCGTCTGTGCCAAACAGAAACCTGGTAGACTTCCTGGGTGAGGCGGTGCTGAATAGGGTCTTGAAGGCCCAGCTGATAGACGAGGGGTGCAGAAGACACGCCCCAGCCCAGCACAGTGTGCACAGAGTGGGGAGACGTGTGGCCAGGGAGGCGGAGACTCGACAGAAACCACACACCCGGTGGGGTCGCCACTGCACGATCTAACAGCCTGGGCCAGAGCACACGGAACAGGGAGAAGTCCTGCACAGGAAGTAAAAGCTCAACAGAGATCATACACCCTGTGGTACGTGATCCACCAGCCCAGCAGAGTCCAAGCTGACCAGAAAGGTGGCTCCCCGGAGAAAACCAAGACCCAAGGCAACTACACACACAAGGCACTAGAGGCCAACTGAGCAGTCACGGAGGAAGCCATACGAAATTGGCAACCACAGCAACATCCTAGTTAGTCATTAGTCTCAAACTGGTGAACTGTGAAACCCCCAGCCACAATGAATAAACACCAAAAAAAAGATACCAGAAATACAAAAAATCAAGAAAGTACACCACCAAAAGTTAATAAATCTCAAACTCTAGATCCTATAGAACAAGAAGCCCTTGAAATGACTGACAAGGAATTTCGAGTGATAATTCTAAGGAAACTGAATGAGATACAAGAAAACTCAGCTAGACATCATGATGAAATGAGGAAAAGCATACAGGATCTGAAAGAGGAAATGTACAAGGAAATCAATGTCCTGAAAAAAAATGTAGCAGAACTTGCTGAACTGAAGAAGTTATTCAGCGAAATAAAAAACACAACGGAGAGTTTAACCAGCAGGCTTGTAGAAGTTGAAGAGAGAACCTCTGAACTTGAAGAAGGGCTGTTTGAAATAACACAAGCAGACAAAAAGAAAGAAAAAAGAATCAAGGACATGGAAGAAAATCTGAGAGAGATATCAGACAACCATAAGCGATCAAATATCCGAGCCATGGGTATTCCAGAAGGGGAGGAAAATGAAGATTCCATTGAAAACATATTCAACAAAATAGTGGCAGAAAACTTCCCAGGTATAGGAAAAATCACAGATCTTCAGATCCAGGAAGCTCAACAATCTCCAAATGTATTCAACCCAAAAAGACATTCTCCAAGACATGTCATAGTCAAATTTGCAAAACTCAGAGATAAAGAGAGAATCTTAAAAGCTGCAAGAGAGAAGCGTCAAATCACCTATAAGGGAGCCCCAATCAGGTTAACATCAGACTTTTCATCACAAACCCTAAAAGCTAGAAAGGAATGGGATGATATTTTCAAAATACTAAAAGACAAAGATTGCCAGCCAAGAATACTCTACCTTGCAAGGCTATCCTTCCGAAATGAGGGGCAAATAGTATATTTCTCAGACAAACAAAAACTGCGGGAGTTCACTACCACACGACCACCCTTACAAGAAATCCTCAAGGGAGTACTGGGTTTGGTTCCTGCAAAATAACTACCACTGCCATAAAAACCCAAGAAAAATCTAAACCCGCTAGTATAATAAAAATGGCATTCATGAAGAGAAAACAAGCTAACAAAAACACTATCTACAACCTAAGGAACCAACAAACACAGAAAACAAACAGTAAATCAGAAAGCAAAGAACAAAAGACACCTAAGACAACCAAACAACCAATAAAATGCTAGGAATAAATCAACACCTTTCAATAACAACTCTTAATGTAAAAGGCTTAAATTCCCCAATTAAAAGACACAGACTGGCTGACTGGATCAAAAAGCAGTACCCAACTATATGCTGCCTACAAGAGACCCACCTCACCCATAAAGATTCACACAGACTAAGAGTGAAAGGATGGAAAATGATTTACCATGCAAACAGAAAAGAAAAACGAGCTGGAGTAGCTATTCTTATATCTGACAAAATAGACTTTAAACTAAAAACCATAAAAAGAGACAATGAGGGACACTACTTAATGATAAAAGGACTGATCCATCAAGAAGACATAACAATCATAAATATGTATGCACCCAATGTTGGAGGAGCCAGATTTATAAAACAAACTCTATTAGACCTAAAGAAGGAAATAGACACTAATACCATAATAGCAGGGGACCTGAACACCCCACTGTCAATATTAGAAAAATCATCTAGGCAAAGAATCAGTAGAGAAACACAAGATCTAAACAAGACTCTAGACCAATTGGAATTGGCAGATATCTACAGAACATTCCACCCAACAACCTCAGAATATTCATTCTTCTCATCAGCACATGGATCATTCTCCAGGATTGACCACATATTAGGTCACAAATCAAGTCTCAATAAATTCAAAAAAATTGCAATTATCCCATGTATCTTCTCAGACCACAATGGATTAAAACTAGAAATTAATAACAAACGAACCTCTGGAAACTATACAAACACATGGAAATTAAACAGCATTCTACTTAATGACATATGGGTCCAAGAAGAAATCAAGCAGGAAATCAAAAAATTTATTGAAACTAATGAAAACAATGATACATCATACCAAAACCTGTGGGATACTGCAAAAGCAGTATTGAGGGGAAGATTATTGCATTAAACGCTTACTTCAGAAGAATAGAAAGATGGCAAGTGAACAACCTAACACTTCACCTTAAAGAAGTAGAAAAACAAGAACAATCCAAACCTAAAGTTAGCAAATGGAAAGAAATCATTAAGATCAGAGCAGAACTGAATGAAATTGAAATCCAAAAACAATGCAAAAGATCAATGAATCAAAAAGTTGGTTTTTTGAAAAGATAAATAAAATTGACACACCATTAGCATGGCTAACAAAAAAAAGAAGAGAGAAGACTCAAATAACAAAAATTAGAAATGAAAAAGGCGATATTACAACTGATTCATCTGAAATACAAGGAATCATTCGAGACTACTATAAACAACTATACGCCAACAAATTTGAAAATCTGGAGGAAATGGATAAATTTCTGGACACACACAAGCTCCCAAAACTGAACCATGAAGATGTAGAAAATTTGAACAGACCATTAACAATAAAGGAGATTGAAGCTGTTATCAGAAGGCTCCCAACAAAGAAAAGCCCAGGACCAGATGGATTCACAGCAGAATTTTACCAAACATTCAAAGGGGAATTGACACACCGATTCTTTACAAACTATTCCAAAAGATTGAAAAAGACGCAAATCTCCCAAACTCATTCTATGAAGCAAACATCATCCTGATACCAAAACCAGGTAAAGATATAACCAAAAAAGAAAACTACAGGCTGATATCCTTGATGAATATAGATGCAAAAATCCTCACTAAATTACTAGCAGACAGAATACAGCAACACACACGAAAAATTATTCATCATGATCAAGTGGGATTCATCCCAGGGATGCAAGGTTGGTTCAACATACGCAAATCAATAAAGGTGATACACCATATTAATAAACTCAAACACAAGGACCATATGATCATCTCTATAGATGCTGAAAAAGCATTTGATAAAGTTCAGCACTCATTCTTGACAAAGACCCTCTATAAGTTAGGTATAGAGGGAAAGTATCTCAACATAATTAAAGCCATATATGCCAAACCCACAGCCAATATCATCCTGAATGGGGAAAAGCTGAAAGCTTTTCCTTTAAGAACAGGAACTAGACAAGGATGCCCACTCTCACCACTCCTATTCAACATAGTGTTGGAAGTACTAGCCAGAGCAATCAGAGAAGAGAAGGAAATAAAGGGCATCCAGATTGGAAAAGATGAAGTCAAACTGTCCCTGTTTGCAGATGACATGATCCTATATATCGAACAGCCTAAAACCTCTACAAAAAAACTGTTGGAATTGATAAATGATTTCAGCACAGTAGCAGGATACAAAATCAACACACAAAAATCAGTAGCATTTCTTTTCTCCAATAGTGAACATGCAGAAAGAGAAATCAAGAAAGCCTGCCCATTTACAATAGCCACCAAAAAAATAAAATACTTAGGAATTGAGTTAACCAAGGAGGTAAAAAATCTCTATAATGAGAACTACAAACCACTGCTGAGAGAAATTAGAGAGGATACAAGAAGATGGAAAGATGCTCTTGGATTGGAAGAATCAACATAGTGAAAATGTCCATACTACCCAAAGTGATATACAAATTCAATGAAATCCCCATCAAAATTCCAAAGACATTTTTCTCAGAAATGGAAAAACTATCCAGACATTTATATGGAACAATAAAAGACCACGCATCGCCAAAGCAATGCTGAGAAAAAAAATAAAGCTGGAGGCATAACACTACCTGACTTTAAGCTATACTACAAAGCTATAATAACCAAAACAGTATGGTACTGGCATAAAAACAGACACACTGGTCAATGGAATAGAATAGAGAATCCAGATATCAACCCAGACACTTACTGTCAGCTGATCTTTGACAAAGGCACCAAGCCTATTCAGTGGCGAAGGGACTGCCTCTTCAGCAAATGGTGCTGGGATAACTGGATATCCATATGCAGGAGAATGAAACTAGATCCATACCTCTCGCCGTATACTAAAATCAACTCAAAATGGATAAAGGATTTAAATATACACCCTGAAACAATAAAACTTCTTAAAGAAAACATAGGAGAAACACTTCAGGAAATAGGACTGGGCACAGACTTCATGAATACGACCCCAAAAGCACGGGCAACCAAAGGAAAAATAAACAAATGGGATTATATGAAACTAAAAAGCTTCTGCACAGCAAAAGAAACAATTAAAAGAGTTAAAAGACAACCAACAGAGTGGGAGAAAATATTTGCAAAATATACATCTGACAAAGGATTAATATCCAGAATATATAAGGAGCTCAAACAACTGTACAAGAAGAAAACAAGCAACCCAATTAAAAAATGGCCAAAAGAGCTAAGTAGGCATTTCTCTAAAGAAGATATCCAAATGGCCAACAGACATATGAAAAAATGCTCAACATCACTCAGCATCCGGGAAATGCAAATCAAAACCACATTGAGATACCATCTAACCCCAGTTAGGATGGCTAAAATCCAAAAGACTCTGAACGATAAATGCTGGCGAGGCTGCGGAGAAAAAGGAACTCTCATACATTGTTGGTGGGACTGCAAAATGGTGCAGCCTCTATGGAAAATGGTATGGAGGTTCCTCAAACAATTGCAGATAGATCTACCATACGACCCAGCTATCCTACTGTTGGGAATATACCCAGAGGAATGGAAATCATCAAGTCGAAGGTATACCTGTTCCCCAATGTTTATCGCAGCACTCTTTACAATAGCCAAGAGTTGGAACCAGCCCAAATGCCCATCATCAGATGAGTGGATACGGAAAATGTGGTACATCTACACAATGGAATACTACTCAGCTATAAAAACGAATGAAATACTGCCATTTGCAACAACATGGATGGACCTTGAGAGAATTATATTAAGTGAAACAAGTCAGGCACAGAAAGAGAAATACCACATATTCTCACTTATTGGTGGGAGCTAAAAATTAATATATAAATTCACACACACACACACAGACACACACATACAGACACACACAAATGTTGGGTGAATAAGATAGAACAACCACAATTATTTGAAGTTGATATGACAAGCAAACTGAAAGGACATTGTTGGGGTGAAGGGGGGGAGGGAGAAGGGAGGGAGGTTTTGGTGATGGGGAGCAATAATCAGCCACAATGTATATCGACAAAATAAAATTAAAAAAAAAAAAAAGGGATGTTGGAAAAATATTTTCAGACAAACAAAAATGGAAACACAACATACCATGGGATGAGATGCAGCAAAAGCTTTCTGAGTCAGAAGTCTAGAACAATAAATATCCACATCAGAAAAGAAGAAAGATCCCAAATAAACAACCTAATATTACATCTTCAAGAACTAGAAAAACAAGAACAATCTAAGCCCAATGTTAACGGAAGGAAAGAGATAATAAAGACTAGAGCAGAAATAAATGAAATAGAGACTAGATAAAGAACAGAAAATATTAATGAAACTGAGATTTCTTAGAAAGGTAAGAAAAATTGACAAACATTTAGCTTGACTAAGAAAAAAGGAGAAGCCTCAAATAAATAAAATCAGAAATTAAGGAGACATTACAACTGATATCATAGAGATACAAAGGATCATAAAAGACTGAACAATTATACACCAACAAATTGGATAATCTAGAAGAAATGGATAAATTCCTAGATACATAAAACCTACCAAGACTGAATCATGAAGAAATAGAAAATCTGAAAAAACCTATAACAAGTAAAGAGATTGAATCAATAATAAAAAGTCTTCCATCAAAGGAAAGTCTAGGACCCAATGTTTTCACTGTTGAATTCCAGCAAACATTTAAAATGAATGAGTACCAATCCTTCTCAAAATCTTCCAGAAACTGAAGAAGAATGAATACTTCCAAATTCATTTTATGAGACCAGCATTACTTTTATACCAAAGCCAGATAAGGAAAAAAAAAAAAAATCACAGGCCAATAGCACTGATGAACATAGATGCAAGAATCTGCAACAAAATGCTAGAAAACAGAATTCAATAGCACAATAAAAGGATCTATGATCAAGTGGGATTTATCCCAGGGATGCAAGAATGGGTCCACATCTGCAAGCATATAAATGTGATAAATGACATTAACATAATGAAGGACAAAAACCATAAGATCATCTCAATAGAAGTATTGACAAAAAGTAATGACAAAATTCAACATGCTTTTATGATAAAACCTCTCAACAAATTAGGCATAAAAGGAATGTACCTCATTATAACAAAGGGCATATAGACATGCCCTCAGCTAATATCTTACTCAATGGTGAAAAGTTGAAAAGTTTTCTTCTAAGATCAGGAATAAGACAAGGATGTTCACTCTTTCCACTTCTCTTCAACATTGTTCTGAAAGTCCTAGCCAGAGCAATTAGACAAGAATAAGAAATAAAAGGCACCTGTTCTTTTTTTATGGCTTGCAGCAACATGAATAAGCCTAGTCGACATTATGTTTAGTGAAGTGTCAGGCACAGAAAGATAAATACCACATGTTCTCACTCATGCAGGACCTATAAAAGTTGAGCTCATAAAAGTAGAAAGTAGAGTTGTGGTTACTAGAGGAAGGGTAAAAGGGAAGGGGGTTAGGGAGAGGGTGGTTAACAGAAAAACATACAGCTAGATAGGAAGAGTATGCTCTATGCTATAGCACTGTTAGGTGAATATAGTTAACAATAATTTATTGTATATTTTTAAATGGCGAGAACAGAGGAGTTCAAATGTTCTCAACATAAATGATAAATGTTTGCAGTGACAAACATTTGATCATTACTTTGTATATTTATAGCAAAATATAACTGTATCCCATAAATACGTACAATTATGGATTTAAAATTGTAGCAAGATAGGAAGCATAAGATCTAGAGATTTTTAGCACTGTAGGGAGACTACAGCTAACAGCAAATTACTGTATAATTTCAAGTAGCTAGTAGAGAGGATTTTGAATGTTCCCAATACAAGGAAGTGACAAATGCTTAAGGTGATGGATATGCTAATTACCCTGATATGATCCTTGCTCACTGTATAAATGTATCCAGGCATCACATTGAACTCCATTAATATATACAATTATCATGGATTAATTAAAAATAAATTTAAAAATTTTTAAAAAAGCATCCAAATTTGAAAGGAAGAAATTAATTTGCCAGATGTCATGATCACCTTTTATACAGAAAACTCTAAAGACTCCACCAAAACACTATTAGAATTAATAAACAAATTCAGTAAAGGTGCAGGAAATAAAATCAACATACAAAAAATCAGCAGTGTTTCTATACAGTAACAACAAACTATCCAAAAAGGAAATCAAGGAAACAATCTCATTTATAATAGCTACCAAAAACATAAAACACTTAAGAATAAATGTAACCAAAGAGGTGAAAGAAATTAATTAGAAAAATTAATTTCTAACTTTTAGAAATTAAAAAACATTGATGAAAGAAATTGAAGGAGACAAAAATGGAACAATAACTTGTGTTCATGGATTGGAAGAATTAGTATAGTTAACATGTCCATACTACTCAAAGTGATCTACAGATTGAATGAAATCCCTATCAATTAAAATGACATTTTTCATAGAAATAGAAAAAAAATCCTATAATTTATATGGAATTGCCAAAGACCCCCAATTTTGAGCAAAAGAAGCTGTGGACATCAAATTATCTGACTTTAGAATCATTATGAAGCTATACTAATCAAAACAGTATGGTACTGGCATAAAAACAAACATTCTCATCAATGGAACAGGAAAAAAGCCCAGATATGAATCCATGCACTTACAGTTAATTGATTTTTTAACACTAATCAAAGATGTTTTTTATTATTCAGCCTTTATTTTTTTATTTATTTTTCATGGACATAGATGTGGTATTTCTGTTTCTATGTCTGGCTTATTTTGCTTAACATAATTTTCTCTAAGTTCATCCATGTTTGTGTGAATAGCAGAATTTCACTCTTTTTTACGGCAAAGTAGTATTCCATTGTGTATATATACCACATTTTCCTTAACCAGTTGTCCGTCAGTGGACATTCAGATTGGCTCCAACTCTTGGCTATTGTAAGTAGAGCTATGATAAACATGGGAGTGCAGGTTTCCCTTTGACATGATGGTTTCCATTCCTTTGGGTATATAACCAGCAGTGAGATTGCTGAATTGATTGGTAGTTCTATCTGTAGTTGTGTGAGGAAACTCCATACTGTTTTCCATAATGTTTGCACTAAGTTACAGTCCCAAAAACAGGGTAGGAGGAATCCCCTTTCTCCACATCCTTGACAGCATTTGTTATTCTGTCTTTTTGATAATGGCTAGTTTAACTGGGGTGAGGTAATATCTCAAATTGGTTTTGATTTGCATTTCTATGATGATGAGTGATGTTGAGCATTTTTTTGTCTATCTGTTGGTCAGTGTATGTCCTCCTTTGAGAGATGTCTATTCAGCTCCTTTGCCCATTTTTAATTTGATTTTTTGTTTTTTTACTACAGAGATGTTTGAGTTCCTTATATATTCCAGGTATTAATCCCTTGTTGGGTGTATAGTTTGGAAATATTTTCTCCCATTCTGAAGGTTGTCTTTTTACTCTGTTGAGTGTTTCCTTTGCTGTGCAGAAGCTCTTTATTTTGATATAATCCCATTTGTTTATTTTTTCTTTTGTTCTCTGTGCTTTTGATAAAGTCTTTGTCCAGTCCTATATCCTGGAGTGTTTCCCCTATGTGTTCTTCAAGGAACTTTGAAGTTGCAGGTCTTCTATTTAAGTGTTTAATCCATTTTGAGTTGATTCTGGTACATGGTGAGAGTTACAGATTTAGTTTAATTCTATGTACAGGCATCTAATTTTCCCAGCACCATTTATTAAAGAGGCTCAAACTGGATTAAAGCTAGAAATCAATAACAAGTGAAACTTTGGAAATCATACAAAGACATGGAAATTAAGCAACATGCTCTGGAATGACCTATAGGTCAAAGAAGAAATTAAACAGGAAACCAAAAATTTCTTGAAACTAATGATAATAATGACACAACATACCAAAGCCTATGAGATATTGCAAAAGCAGTACTAAGAGGAAAGTTTATTACAATAAACACTTACATCAAAAATGGAAAGACTTCAAATAAATAACTTAACATTACACCTCAACAAACTAGAAAAACAAGCACAATCCAATCTCAAAGTTAGTAGATGAAAAGAAATAATTAAAATTAGAGCAGAACGGACTTTCAAGATGGCAGTGGCTGTGGCGGCTGGCGCAGAGTAGCTGAGGTGGAAAAGGCGGCCACTGGGCCTCAGGCAGCCGGGAAACTTGTGGACCTTCCTCTTGCCATCTCTTAAGGGAGGACCGCTGCTGGTGGCTGGTCGTGGGGGGTGACCGCCACTTTGCCCTCGGCAGGAGAGGCTGCCTCAATTACAGGCAACAGCTTTGAAGTGTGGAGTAGGAAAAGAACTGTTTCTTAGCTGCAAAAGCAAGTCTCTAAACAGGGAACACAGTGCCAGGGCTGCTGTGGATGCAGCCAGGATCCCGGAGGCCGGGGCTGCGCTGAAGGTGGCCAGCTGCCCTATTCAGGATTTGAGGTTTCAGGCCAGCATTAAAGAAGATTCCTGGGAGCGCCCGAGCTGCGCCGCGACTGAAAAGCCCGAGGCGGCAGCGGCCAAGAACGGGAAAGGCGACAAACCAGAGACAGAGAGTGAGCGCCCGACCTGGCACAACCATGTGAGTGACCCCTGGACCAGTCCTGTGGGCGGCAGACGCCCACCCAGCTCCCGCCTGCATCACCAGGCCACTCACTGCCCGAGGGCTGCCTCCATTTTCCCAGGTCCAGGCAGCTCCGCCTGGCTCGGCCGCCACTGAGCCTTCCCACTTGCTTGCCCCGGCACAGGGCTTTCCAGAGCCTGCGGACCGGCGTCCCCTCTCACTCCCTCCGTGGTTCTCTGGTGGGTTGGTGGCATGGGGCGTCACCGGCCAGTGTTCGGAGGGCAAGGAAGTACGGGCGGGCCGACTGTCACTCCACTGCACACTGGACTCCGGCCCCCGGTAAACTTCCTGTTACTGGGAGGCAGATACCATCTCTGCGGCCACCAGTTCAGAAAAAAAGCCTAACAAATTTCTGGTTGGGAATAGTGTGGTAGGAGAGTTCCCAGGTCCGCTTGAACCTGCCAGAGAGCTGGCTGCAGGCGGGCGCTAGACTCGGTTTATTCCGGGGGGATACAAAGGTGAACAAGCCCCGAGAAAGATCTACACAGTGCTACAAAGGCAACCAGAGCGACCGGTGGTCTGTGTCTAGCAGAAACCTGGTAGACTTCCTGGGTGAGGCAGTGCTGAACAGAGTCTTGAAGGCCCAGCTGATAGATGAGGGTTGCAGAAGACATGCCTCAGCCCAGCACAGTGCGCACAGAGTGGGGAGACGTGTGGCCAGGGAGGCGGAGACTCAATAGAAACCACACACCCTGTGGGGTCGCCACTGCACGATCCAGCAGCCTGGGCCAGAGCACACGGAACAGGGAGAAGTCCGGAACAGGAAGTGAAAGCTCAAAAGCGATCACACACTGTGTGGTACGTGATCCACCAGCCCACCAGAGTCCAAGCTGACCAGAAATGTGGCCCCCCAGAGAAGCCCAAGACCCGAGGCAAGCACACACACAAGGCACTAGAGGCCAACTGAGCAGTCACGGAGGGAGCCATACGAAATTGGCAACCACAGCAACATCCTAGTTAGTCATTAGTCTCAAACCGGTGGACTGTGAACCCCCTGCCACGATGAATAAACACCAAAAAAAAGATACCAGAAATACAAAAAAATCAAGAAAGTACACCACCAAAAGTTAATAAATCTCAAACTCTAGATCCTATAGAACAAGAAGCCCTTGAAATGACTGACAAGGAATTTCGAGTGATAATTCTAAGGAAACTGAATGAGATACAAGAAAACGCAGCTAGACATCATGATGAAATGAGGAAAAGTATACAGGATCTGAAAGAGGAAATGTACATAGAAATCAATGTCCTGAAAAAAAATGTAGCAGAACTTGCTGAACTGAAGAAGTTATTCAGCGAAATAAAAAACACAACGGAGGCTTGTCGAAGTTGAAGAGAGAACCGCTGAAGTTGAAGATGGGCTGCTTGAAATAACACAAGCAGACAAAAAGAAAGAAAAAAGAATCAAGGACATGGAAGAAAATCTGAGAGAGATATCAGACAACCTCAAGCGCTCAAATATCCGAGTCATGGGTATTCCAGAAGGGGAGGAAAATGGAGATTCCATTGAAAACATATTCAACAAAATAGTGGCAGAAAACTTCCCAGGTATAGGAAAAATCACAGATCTTCAGATCCAGGAAGCTCAACGATCTCCAAACGTATTCAACCCAAAAAGGCCTTCTCCAAGACATGTCATAGTCAAATTGGCAAAACTCAGAGACAAAGAGAGAATCTTAAAAGCTGCAAGAGAGAAGCGTCAAACCACCTATAAGGGAGCCCCAATCAGGCTAACATCAGACTTTTCATCACAAACCCTAAAAGCTAGAAAGGAATGGGATGATATTTTCAAAATACTAAAAGACAAAGATTGCCAGCCAAGAATACTTTACCCTTCAAGGCTATCCTTCCGAAATGAAGGGCAAATAGTATATTTCTCAGACAAACAAAAACTGCGGGAGTTCACTACCACACGACGACCCTTACAAGAAATCCTCAAAGGAGTACTGGGTTTGGTTCCTGCAAAATAACTACCACTGCCAAGAAAAATCAATACCCACTAGTATAATAAAAATGGCATTCATGAAGAGAAAACAAGCAAACAAAAACACTATCTACAACCTAAGGAACCAACAAACACAGAAACCAAACAGTAAATCAGAAAGCAAAGAACAAAAGACACCTAAGACAACCAAACAACCAATAAAATGCTAGGAATAAATCAACACCTTTCAATAACAACTCTCAATGTAAAAGGCTTAAATTCCCCAATCAAAAGACACAGATTGGATGACTGGATCAAAAAGGACGACCCAACTATATGCTGCCTACAAGAGACCCACCTCACCCATAAAGATTCACATAGACTAAGAGTGAAAGGATGGAAAGAGATTTACCATGCAAACAGAAAAGAAACACGAGCTGGAGTAGCTATTCTTATATCTGACAAAATAGACTTTAAACTAAAAACCATAAAAAGAGACAATGAGGGACACTACTTAATGATAAAAGGACTGATCCATCAAGAAGACATAACAATCATAAATATGTACGCACCCAATGTTGGAGCAGCCAGATTTATAAAACAAACTCTATTAGACCTAAAGAAGGAAATAGACACTAATACCATAAGAGCAGGGGACCTGAACACCCCATTCTCAATATTAGACAGATCATCTAGGCAAAGAATCAGTAGAGAAACACAAGATCTAAACAAGGCTCTAGACCAATTGGAATTGGCAGATATCTACAGAACATTCCACCCAACAACCTCAGAATATTCATTCTTCTCATCAGCACATGGATCATTCTCCAGGATAGATCACATATTAAGTCTCAATAAATTCAAAAAAATTGCAATTATCCCATGTATCTTCTCAGACCACAATGGATTAAACTAGAAATTAATAACAAACAAAACTCTGGACACCATACAAACACATGGAAATTAAACAGCATTCTACTCAATGACATATGGGTCCAAGAAGAAATCAAGCAGGAAATCAAAAAATTTATTGAAACTAATGAAAACAATGATACATCATACCAAAACCTGTGGGATACTGCAAAAGCAGTATTGAGGGGAAAATTTATTGCATTAAACGCTCACTTCAGAAGAATGGAAAGATGGCAAGTGAACAACCTAACACTTCACCTCAAAGAACTAGAAAAACAAGAACAATCCAAACCTAAAGTTAGCAGACGGAAAGAAATCATTAAGATCAGAGCAGAACTGAATGAAATTGAAATCCAAAAACAATGCAAAAGATCAATGAATCAAAAAGTTGGTTTTTTGAAAAGATAAATAAAATTGACACACCATTAGCATGGCTAACTAAAAAAAGAAGAGAGAAGACTCAAATAACCAAAATTGGAAATTAAAAAGGCGATATTACAACTGATTCATCTGAAATACAAGGAATCATTCGAGACTATAAACTACTATACACCAACAAATTTGAAAATCTGGAGGAAATGGATAAATTTCTGGACACACACAAGCTCCCAAAACTGAACCTTGAAGATGTAGAAAATCTGAACAGACCATTAACAATAAAGGAGATTGAAGCTGTTATCAGAAGGCTCCCAACAAAGAAAAGCCCAGGACCAGATGGATTCACAGCAGAATTTTACCAAACATTCAAAGGGGAATTGACACCGATTCTTTACAAACTATTCCAAAAGATTGAAAAAGACGCAAATCTCCCAAACTCATTCTATGAAGCAAACATCATCCTGATACCAAAACCAGGTAAAGATATAACCAAAAAAGAAAACTACAGGCCGATATCCTTGATGAATATAGATGCAAAAATCCTCACTGAATTACTAGCAAACAGAATACAGCAACACATACGAAAAATTATTCATCATGATCAAGTGGGATTCATCCCAGGGATGCAAGGTTGGTTCAACATACGCAAATCAATAAAGGTGATACACCATATTAATAAACTCAAACACAAGGACCATATGATCATCTCTATAGATGCTGAGAAAGCATTTGATAAAGTTCAGCACTCATTCTTGACAAAGACCCTCTATAAGTTAGGTATAGAGGGAAAGTATCTCAACATAATTAAAGCCATATATGCCAAACCCACTGCCAATATCATCCTGAATGGGGAAAAGCTGAAAGCTTTTCCTTTAAGAACAGGAACTAGACAAGGATGCCCACTCTCACCACTCCTATTCAACATAGTGTTGGAAGTACTAGCCAGAGCAATCAGAGAAGAGAAGGAAATAAAGGGCATCCAGATTGGAAAAGATGAAGTCAAACTGTCCCTGTTTGCAGATGACATGATCCTATATATCGAACAGCCTAAAACCTCTACAAAAAAACTGCTGGAATTGATAAATGATTTCAGCACAGTAGCAGGATACAAAATCAACACACAAAAATCAGTAGCATTTCTTTTCTCCAGTAGTGAACATGCAGAAGGAGAAATCAAGAAAGCCTGCCCATTTACAATAGCCACCAAAAAAATAAAATACTTAGGAATTGAGTTAACCAAGGAGGTGAAAAATCTCTATAATGAGAACTACAAACCACTCCTGAGAGAAATTAGAGAGGATACAAGAAGATGGAAAGATATCCCATGCTCTTGGATTGGAAGAATCAACATAGTGAAAATGTCCATACTACCCAAAGTGATATACAAATTCAATGAAATCCCCATCAAAATTCCAAAGACATTTTTCTCAGAAATGGAAAAAACTATTCAGACATTTATATGGAACAATAAAAGACCACGCATAGCCAAATCAATGCAGAGCCAAAAAAATAAAGCTGGAGGCATAACACTACCTGACTTTAAGCTATACTACAAAGCTATAATAACCAAAACAGTATGGTACTGGCATAAATACAGACATACTGATCAATGGAATAGAATAGAGAATCCAGAAATCAACCCACACACTTACTGCCATCTGATCTTTGACAAAGGCACCAAGCCTATTCACTGGGGAAGGGACTGCCTCTTCAGCAAATGGTGCTGGGATAACTGGATATCCATATGCAGGAAAATGAAACTAGATCCATACCTCACACCGTATACTAAAATCAACTCAAAATGGATTAAGGATTTAAATATACACCCTGAAACAATAAAACTTCTTAAAGAAAACATAGGAGAAACACTTCAGGAAATAGGACTGGGCACAGACTTCATGAATACGACACCAAAAGCACGAGCAACCAAAGGAAAAATAAACAAATGGGATTATATCAAACTAAAAAGCTTCTGCACAGGAAAAGAAACAATTAACAGAGTTAAAAGACAACCAACAGAGTGGGAGAAAATATTTGCAAAATATACATCTGACAAAGGATTAATATCCAGAATATACAAGGAACTCAAACAACTTTACAAGAAGAAAACAAGCAACCCAATTAAAAAATGGGCAAAAGAGCTAAGTAGGCATTTCTCTAAGGAAGATATACAAATGGCCAACAGACATATGAAAAAATGCTCAACATCACTCAGCATCCGGGAAATGCAAATCAAAACCACACTGAGATACCATCTCACCCCAGTTAGGATGGCTAAAATCCAAAAGACTCTGAATGATAAATGCTGGCGAGGTTGCGGAGAAAAAGGAACTCTCATACATTGTTGGTAGGACTCCAAAATGGTGCAGCCTTTATGGAAAATGGTATGGAGGTTCCTCAAACAACTGCAGATAGATCTACCATATGACCCAGCTATCCCACTGTTGGGAATATACCCAGAGGAATGGAAATCATCAAGTCGAAGGTATACCTGTTCCCCAATGTTCATCGCAGCACTCTTTACAATAGCCAAGAGTTGGAACCAGCCCAAATGTTCATCATCAGATGAGTGGATACAGAAAATCTGGTACATCTACACAATGGAATACTACTCAGCTATAAAAACGAATGAAATACTGCCATTTGCAACAACATGGATGGACCTTGAGAGAATTATATTAAGTGAAACAAGTCAGGCACAGAAAGAGAAATTCCACATGTTCTCACTTATTGGTGAGAGCTAAAAATTAATATATAAATTCACACACACACACACACACACCCACACCCACACACACACACACACACACCCACACACACACACACACACGGGGGGGGAAGAAGATATAACAACCACAACTACTTGAAGTTGATACGACAAGGAAACAGAAAGGACTTTGTTTGGGGGGAGGGGGGAGGGAGAAGGGAGGGAGGTTTTGGTGATGGGGAGCAATAATCAGCCACAATGTAAATCGAGAAAATAAAATTTAAAAAAAAAAAGTCACAGCACCCAAAAAACACACAATTTATTTTTTAAGTCTTTGGAAGTTCTAGAAAATAAAATCTTCTTGTGGAACTAAAAAAATAAATAAATAAAATAAAAAAATAAAATTAGAGCAGAACTAAATTAAATAGAGATACACAAAAATGAGACAAAACATCAATGAAACAAGAATTTGTTTTGAGAAGATAGACAAAATAGACCATTTGTCAGACTAACTAAAAAAAGAAAAGACCCACATAACAAAAATCAGAAATGAAGAAGGAGACATCAGAACTGATACCAAAAAAATACCAAAAATCATTAGAGACTACTATGGACAACTATATGCCAACAAAATTGAAAACCTGTAGCAAATGGATCAATTTCTGGACACATACAAACTACCAAGAACTGAGAAGAAATAGAAATACTGAACAGACCAATAGCGAGCAATGAGATTGAGCAGTAATGTTGCTCCTATTCTTCAGGATGATAATGGCGGTGGGTTTGTTATATGTGGCATTTATTGTGTTGAGATACTTTCCTTCTATACCTAATTTGCTGAAAGTCTTCATAAATTTGACATAATTTTGTCAAATGCTTTTTATGTGTCTATTGAGATAAGTGTGTGGTTTTCATCTCTCATTTTGTTGATCTGGTGTATCACATTTATTGACTTATGTATGTTAAAATATCTTTGCATCCCTGCGATGAATCGTACTTGATGATGGTGTATAATTTTTTTGATGTGTTGCTATATTGTGTTTGTTAATATTTTGCAATGGATTTTTCATCTGTGTTCATTCAGATTATCAGCCTGTAGTTTTCTTTTTTTGTTGTGTCTTTGTCTGTCTTTGGTATCAGGGTGAGACTTGTCTCATAGAATGAATCTGGGAGAATGGCTCTGTTTCAATTTATTGAAATAGTTCAAAGACAATTGGTGTTATTTCCTCTTTAAAGGTTTTGTAGAATTCAGCAGTATAGCCATCTGTGTCTGGGCTTCTCTTTTTTGGGAGACTGCTGATGACTGCTTCAATCTCATTGCTCATTATTGGTCTTTTCAGGTTTTCTATTTTTTCTTGGTTCATTCTTGGTAGTTTGTATGTGTCCAACATGTATTTATTTCCTCCAGGTTTTCAATTTTTTTGGCATAGAGTTGGTTATGATAGTCTCTAATAATTCTTTGTATTTCTGTGGTATTGATTGTAATGTCTCCTTTTTCATTTCTGAGTTTTGTCATTTGGGTCTTTTCTCTCACTCTTTTAAGTTAGCCTAGCTAATGGTTTGTTTATTTTGTTCATCTTCTCAAAGCCAACTTTTTGTTATATTGATTTTTTGTATCTTTTGGGGGAGTCCCTTTTACATTTAGTTCTGCTGTGATTTAATAATTTCTTTTCATCTACTAATTTTGGGATTGGTTGTTCTTGTTTTTCTAATTCTTTGAGGTGTGGCATTAGATTGTTTATTTGAAATCTTTCTATTCTTTTTATGTAAGCGTGTATTGCAACAAAATTCCCTCCAAGTACTGATTTTGTAGTATCCCACAGGTATGATGTGTGTTTATTTTTATTAGTTTCAAGAAAAATTTTATTTCCTACTTAATTTCATCTTAGACAAATAGGTCATTCAGGAACATGTGTTTTAATTTCCATGTATTTGTATAGTTTTAAAGTCTTGTTTTTCATTGATTTCCAGTTTTAATCTATTGTGGTCTGAAAAGATACTTGAAATGTTTTTAATTTTTCTAAATTCATTGAGTCTTGATTTGTGACCTAACATGGTCAGTCCTGGAGTATATTCCATATCTTGACAAGAATAGTATATATTCTGTCATTCTTGGATGATTTGTTCTTAGATACCCACCAATTCCAATTGGTCTTAAGTGTAATTTAAATGCTATTTTTCTTTGTTGATTAGTTGCCTAGATGATCTGTCCTAGTTGATAGAGAGGTGTTGAGGTCACCAACTATTATTGTATTGGAGTCTATCTCTTTAGGTCTAATAGTGTTTTCTTTATACATCTGGGTGTTCTGATGTTGGGTGTATATCTACTTATGATTGTTATTTCTTCTTACTGGATAGATCACTTTATCATTATTTAATAGCCTTCCTTGTCTCTTTTTGTGGTTTTTCATTTAAAATCTATTTTATCCAATAAAGGAATAGCTACTCCTGCTTGTTTTTGGTTTCCATTTGCCTTGTATGTCTTTTTCCATCTCTTCACTATTAGTCTAGGTGTGTCCTTACAGGTTCAGTGAGTCTCTTAAAGATGGTGTATAGTTGGGTCCATATATATATATATATATATATATATATATAGATATATATCTATATATCTATATATATATATATATATATATTTTGTCTTTTTCGTGGCCGGCACTCAGCCAGTGAGTGCACCGGCCATTCCTATATAGGATCCAAACCCGCGGCGGGAGCGTAGCCACGCTCCCAGCGCCGCACTCTCCAGAGTGCACCACGGGCTCAGCCCTGGGTCCATATTTTTAATCTTATCAGTCAGTGTGTATCTTTGAGTGGGGAATTTAATTCATTTACATTTAGAGTTGTTATTTTAAGGTATTGTCTTACACCTGGTATTTTATTGAGTTTTGTTTGGGTGTTTAAAATATCTTTTGTTCCTTTTTTCATGTTTTATTGTTTGTCTTCAGTGTTGGTTGGTTTTCTGAGGTGGTAAGATATAGCCTCTTTCTCTTTCCTGTTTGCATTTTTGTTCTACCAGTGGGGTTTTTTTTGGATTCCAGATTGCAAGACTCCCTTGAGGATTTCTTGTAGGGCTGGTCTTGTGGTTGTGAACTCCTACAGACTTTGTCTGGGAGATACACTATTTCTCCCTTATTTCTGAAGGATAGTTTTGCTGGGTATAGTTTCTTGGCTGGCAGTTATTTTCTTTGAATATTTTGAATATATCATCCCATTCTCTTCTGGTCTGTCAAGTTTCTGTTGAGAAGTTTGCTATTAGTCTGATATGGGCTCTCTTATAGGTGACTTGATGCTTTTCTCTTCCTGTTTTTCAGATTCTCTCTTTGTCTTTTAGTTTTTCTAGTTTGACTATAATGTGTCTTGCAGAGGACTTTTTTTCAACTGAATCTGGTTGGGCATCCTTGAGCCTCCTGGACCTGAGGGTCTGTGTCTCTCCCTGTACCTGGGAAGTTTTCTGCTACTAGTTTGCTGAATGTTTTTTATCATCTTTTCCTTTCTCCTCCTCTTCTGGAGCATGCGTGATTAGGATGTTCATGCTCTTAAGGTTGTCTGATAGATCCCTTATATTTTCTTCATTTTTTGATTCTTTTTTTTTTGGTCTACCTGTGTTATTTCAAAAAGACTGTCTACCAGATCAGAAGTTCTTTCTTCTGCTTGCTGTAGACTGCTGCTTAATCTCTTGGCAGTGTTTTTTATTTTGTTGAATAAGTTCTTCAGTTTCAGGAGTTCTGCTATATTCTTTTTAAAGCTATTAATCTCTGTGTAAATTTCCTCCTTTATATCCTCGAAAGTTTTTCCCTTTTCATTGTCTCATCTAACACATTGTTTCTTTTTGTATCTGAGTTTCCTTAAGATTGTTGCTTGGAATTCCTTTTCAGTCATTTCAAGGGTTTACTGCTATATGGGGTCTGGTACTTCAGAATTAGTGTATTCCTTTGTTGATGTAATATTTGCTTGATTTTTCTTATTTCTACTATCTGTACATTGATGTCTGGTCATCTGGTAGAGCAGTTGCTTCTTCTATTACTATGGAGTGGGCTTTGAGGAGAGAGACTTCCTCCTGTAGATGAGTTTTAATTTGACTGTTGAGTAGGGTGTTTTAGTATTGGTTCTGTGCAGACGCAGTAGTGTAGTATCTATGTGGGTACTTTGGCTGTATTCAATGTCAGAGTTGCATATTAGTGTCTCTATGGCCTAGGCTTTGGGGCACTTAGTGATTCATTGCTGAGGTTAGTGACACTGTGTTGGGTCATCACGGATGTGAGTGAGCCCTCAAGTTGTTGGTGAAAGAAAGTGAGCTGAAACACTGGGTACTGATCAAGCTTTATTAAAGGAAAAGAATCTTCTGGGCTGCACTCAAAATGGAGAGCAGTAGTCGGCATCAGGGTGGGAGGGCCTATATAGGCTGTAAGGAAAGCTGACATAATCAGGTAGGGGTTTGGCACTGGTGTGGAAGATAAGGCTGGCAGATACAGTCAATTAGAAGGTTGTACCCATGTAGAGGAGTTTCTATTTCTCAGAAATCATGAGTTTTCTTGTAAGGGAAAGGCTGGTGGCCATTTTGTGCTCAGTGTGTGTAAAATGGTGCAGGTCATGTCCAAGATCCATCATTCCTGCATTTTAAGTATAGGGAGAAGGGGAAAGGGGAGAAAGCCTCATTCTTCTGAAGCTACTTCCTGCTGGAGATGGGCAAAGATATGAAAAAAATAAAAGATTTATGTTGGTGGGTAAAACAATTAGGTGGTGGGGTATTGGTTTCATGTGGGGAGGCTGTATTCTTCTGGGGAAGGGTTGATCATTCTTAGGGGCTGATATCCTCCTCCCGGGAACAATTTGGCAACCTTTTCATTGGTGAAAGCCTGCATACATTCCTGTAAGAAATTAGAGAAACACCAAAAGAGGCAGGGACCAAGAAGTAGGATAAGTCCCATCATGGTTAGGGGTCCAACATGTTTTGTCCTGAAGTCCTCCCCCACAGCTATAGCCTAGGTATGTGGTCTGGGTGAAGCAGAAATGTTTTTGTTGGGGGGGGCACTGGAGTCCGGCAGAATTCCCTTTATAAAGAGCTATCCAGTAGTTTTTAACCCTATAAAAACATGATGTGGCAGTTGTCTGGTCATAGTATGTTGTGGGAATGTATGTCAGGGATGTGAATGTGTCCTGTAGGGTTCCCCCAAAGATTCTTCATGGCTGACCCAGGAGGTTGGAAAGTGTCCTTCCACCAATCAAGACCTTGGTTATACATTGTGAACAGGGTGTGGCATGTGTCTCTGTTAGGAAAAGAAGCAAGAGGAAGAGAAAAGGCAAGCATTCATGGGCTGACAGGTTGAGAGGGCACATAGTAGGAAAAAGTAGTAGGGGGTAACCTTGTCTGGGGTGTAATCACAGAGGGTGCCCTACCAGGCTAATTCAGTTACCCACTTAAGGATGTCTTTAACACTGGAGGTGGTGGGTTGGGACCAGTCTTGGAGCAGCTCCTGTGTGAAGGATGTGAAACAAGCCTACAAGAGTGAGAGGATAATCACTGAGGGAAAGATCATCCTTCTTCTGGGAATGGGGGAAGATTGGAGGTCCTAGAGATTTTCACTTTTGTGGGTCCTAAAATGGAAAGAGTGTAAGGAGATGCTGGGTTGGGGGTTAAGGAGAGGGACCCCTCTGGTTTGGTGTTAACAGATTCTTTAGGTAAAGTCTCAGGTGCTGGTTTACCAAGGATAAGTGATACCAAGGGGCCTTTCCTAGTACCTTTACTGCCGTGGGGATGGTGAGAGATACTGTCTAAGGCTCTTTCCAACATGGTGAGAGGGGCTTTGGGATTCAGATTTTAATATACACTTGCTGTTCCAGGCTCAGTTTAAAGTCTGAGGGGGTGGTGGGGAAAGGATGAGGTAATAGAAGCTTGGCCTGTTCCTGAAGAAGATCCCTAATAAGCCAAAGAGTAGGGAGATACTGGCCTAAAGGTGATGAGCTGGAAGGGAGTGGTGTGAGAGTGAAGTGTCTACCAGACATAAGTTCGAAGGGTCTGAGGCCAGTGGGTTTGTAGGGGGCAGCTTGCAATCAGGTGAGTGCTAGAGGGAGAAGTTGGGTCCAAGGGAGGTGAAGTTCCATGGACAGCTTGGTGAGGTGTGTTTTTATGAGGTGATTGGCTTTTTCTACTTTGCCTAATGACTGAGGCCAATATGGTATATGTAAGTCCCATTTGATATGTAATGTCTGTGCTGTGAGTTGTGTAATCTGGGAAATGGATGCCGGGCTGTTATCAGACTGGAGGCTGGTCGACAAGCCAAAATGAGGGATTATTTCTGAGGTGAGAGCATGTGTTACTGCTGTAGCATCCTCTGAAGTAAAGGGAAAAGCCTCAACCCAACCTGAAAATGTATCTACTAAGGTTAGAAGATAGCATGTCCTTTTGTGGGGAGGCATGTGAGTAAAGTCAATTTGCCAATCCTGGCCAGGAGTGTATCCTCTGGCCTGGTGGGTGGGAAAGGACTGAACTTAGAGGCCACTTTGATTGGAGCAGTGAGTACACAAAGGACAATTTTAAGTGATTTTTTTAAGTAACTTGGTCATGTGGGGAGAGTAATATAATGGCTGAAGAAGGCATAGTAGGTGTTCATAGCCTATTTGAACTGAATTATGGAAACCTAAAAGGATTTTCTCAGTTTGTGTGGTAGGGAGGACATAGCGACCAGAGAGAGTATACCAGTTGTCCTTCCTCTGTGCTCCCAACTGTTGGAGATGTTGTATTTCTTGAGGTGTGCTGGGGTAAGGCTGTAGGGGCCATGAGAAGGACCTGAGTGGGAAAGGAAGAGTGGGGGCTTGGTGATCGAACAGCTTGTTTTACAGTTAGATCCACCAGTTTGTTTCCCTGGGCTATGGGGTCATTGGAGGTTTGGTGTCCTCTACAGTGTATAACCCCAACCTCCTTTGGGAGTTGTGCAGCCTCAAGAAGTATCTTAATAAGATGTCCATTTTTATGGGCCCTGCTTGAGTGGTCATATATCCTTTCCCCTTCCATATGGCCACACAGGAGTGTAGGATTTGGTAAGCATACTTGGAGTCAGTGTGTATATTGACTCATTTGTTACTTGCCAGAGTGAGAGAGTGGATGAGGGTAATGAGTTCTGCCTATTGGGAAGTGGTGTTAGGGGGAGGGGGCAGCCTCAATAGTTTGTGTTAGTTTACTATGGCATAGCCTGCCTGGGGGGTGGGCATGGAAGTGGTGCTCCCATCTATGAACCATGTATGTTGGGGCTGCATAATGGGATGTGGGGAGATGTGTGGAAAGGGATTGAGAAAGAGGTCCAAAGCCTCCATACAATTATGTTCTAAGGATTGTGAGTGTTTTGGGATGAGAGTGGCTGGATTTAAGGGAGGGCAGGGTTTAAAGGAAAACTGGGAATTCTCAATGAAGGTAAGGTGGATAAGTTGTAGGCAGGAAGGGGAGAGAATTGACATAGCCTTATGGTTGAGAAGTTCTTGAAGATGATGAGGGGAACAAATGAATGTTTGTTGTCCAAAAGTTAGTTTAGAGCTTTTTTGTGCTAAAAGGGCAGCTGCTGCCAACACCTGTAAACAGGGAGCCCATCCTCGAGCTGTGGTGTCCAATTGTTTGGAAAGGTATGCAACAGGGGAGAATATATCTCCTAACTCTTGTCCCAAACCCCCCCCCACCAATTCTTAGGTTTCAGTGACATATAGGATAAAAGGATGAGATAGATTTGAGAAAGAAAGAGCTGGGGCTGTGAGGAGAGCAGCTTCTAATTGCTGGAAGGGAGAATGAATGGGCTTTGTAGGATCTAAGAGAATGGCAGGATCCCCTTTGGCTGCCTCAGAAAGTGGTTTTGCTAGCATGCCAAAGTTAGGAATCCATAGGGAAAGATACCCTGCAAGCCCCAAGAAAGAAAGGATTTCACCCTTTGTGGTAGAAGAAGGGAGTTCAGAAGCTAAACTCTTGTGATCCACCATTATTTTTCTGGTGTTGGGGGTGAGGTGGACTCCCAAATAGGTGACCAAAGAAGAAATTTTGGCCTTGCTGGGGGACACTCAATATCCCCAGGAGGCCAGCAAATTAAGGAGAGCAACAGTGTGGGCCTGCGAATCCTTATAGGAAGGGCTACAAAGGAGGAGTATATATTTATGTATTTAATACACAAATTATGTATTTATACATACATACAAAATTATGTATTTAATACATATTGTATTAAACTGTTAGAGGTTGGCGGAAGTTCAGATAAGTCTTGAGCTAAGGCCTGGCCAAAGAAGTGGGGGCTATCCCAAAACCCCTGAGATAGTACTGTCCAGGTGAGTTATTGGGAACAATGCATATCAGGATCAGTCCAAGTGAAGGTGAATAGCTTTTGACAGGAAGGGTGTAAGGGGATAGAAAAAAAGGCATATTTGAGGTCAAGTACAGAGAAGAAATGGGTTGTTGTTGGGATTGTGGATAGAAGAGTATAGGGGTTAGAGGTGTTATGGGTAAAATGGCCACATTAATGGCCCTGAGGTCTTAAACTAAACGGAATGAGCCATTAGGCTTTATAACTGGAAGGATGGGTATATTAAAAGGCGAGTGGGTAGGCCATAAGAGATGAGAAAAAAGGAGTTTGTTTATGATGGGTTTTAAGCCTACTAGGTGTTTGTTAGTGATGGGATATTGTGGGACATTAGGGAACAAAGAGGGATTCTGAAACATAACAAGGATGGGGGAATGGTGTGTAGCAATGGAGGGAGAAAAAGTGTCCCATTCCATGGGATTAACCTTGTATGAGGGGGAGGGGAAGGTGGAAGCCTCAGGGGCCTGGTCTGGGGCAGCCCATAACAGGAATATTGTAGCTGGAGTTAAAGTGTTTAGGGTAAGGGTTGCTTTGAATTTGGAAAGGATGTCCCATTCCAGTAAGGGGGCTGAGCATTGAGGCATTATTAAAAATTTGTGTGTGAATGGGGTGTAATGTAGGGTGCGGGAAAAGGGTTGAGTGATCCACGGGCAGTACTCTGATCCCATGACCCCTGCTATTGTGATATAGGATGGGGTTGTTGGTCCTGCATATTCAGGAAGGGTAGATTAAGTGGCCCCTATATTGATGACAAAAGAGATTGGCTTACCTGCTATGAGGAGAATTACCTTGGACTCACATGTGGTGATCTTCATGGGGGCCTCAGGTCCTGGGCTTCATCAGTCCTCCTCCTGGGCAAAGCTGAGAAGCTCTGGTAGGGATGGCTGTGGAGCTAAAGGTTGTGGGTTAGGGACTGGGCCACTCCCTCTCTGGGGAGTGGAACAGTCAAACCCACAGTGACCTGGCTGTTTGCAGTGAGGGCAGGGCCTGGGAAGGGGACTGGGGTTAGGACAGGCCCATACCAAGTGGCCCAGTTGACCACATTTGAAGCAGTTCCCAGGTGGCTTGCCCGTGGGGGCAACTGGGTTAGTAGTATGTGAGCCTTGGACGGCATTAGCTAGGAGCTGGCATTTGGCCTGACCTCTTTTGTATCAATCCTTCTTCTCCTTCTCCTCCCTATTGCTAAAAACCTTGAAAGCTGCATTGAGGAGGTCTTGTTGGGATGTATTTGGACCATCCTCAAGTTTTTAAAAGTTTTTTTTGTATATCAGGGGCTGATTGGATAATAAAATCAGAGTGAGAGTGTGAAAGGGCCATGCCTGCATGAGTATTTGGGTCTATATGTATGTATTTATGTAAAGCCTCAGAGAGGCAAGTTAAGAATTTATTGGGATTTTCAGTGGACCTTTGTGTGATCTCCCTAAGTTTGTCATAATTGATCAACTTGTAAGTAGCCTTTTGGAGGCCATAAATCAAGTGTGTGATCATGTTCTCCTGGAGATCCTGATCACCATGGCTGGTCTGGTAGTCCCAATTCAGGTCATTGTGAGGGACGGTGATGGCTCCCATGGTCTGTCTGTTATTTTGAGCATGTACCTCATCTGCCTGTTGCTGGGCCATTATCCAGACCTGCTCCCTGTCCTCAGGAGACAAAGTAGCAGTGAGAATCATAAAAATATCATGCCAGGTGAGATCATAAGACTGGGTGAGATATCTGAATTCCTTAAGATATGTGTCCAGGTAGGACTGGAAAGATCCCAGTCATTTTTCAATTTGGGAGAGATCAGAAAGAGAAAAGGGGATATGGACCCAGACAATTCCCTCCATCCCAGCCACTTCACAGAGGGGGTATAAAGGAGCCATAGCTAAGGTGGGATTGTCACCTGATGAAAGGGAAGAAGGAGAGGGGTTGGGTGGCTGAGAACGAGTGTCTCAAGACCAGGTATGGGGAAGAGAGGGAAAAGGTGGAGGTATTGGTGGATGATCTGGAGCATAAGGAGGTGGTTGGGGAGCAGAGTGGATCAAAAGATTGATCTGAGTCTGGAAGGGGAGGTCATGCATGAGCTAGGAGAATTTGAGACATAGGACAGTTTTGACAGAGAGAAGGAGCATAAGGAGGTGGTTGGGGAGCAGAGTGGTCTAATGGATCAAAAGATTGATCTGAGTCTGGAAGGGGAGGTCATGCATGAGCTAGGAGAATTTGAGACATAGGACAGTTTTGACAGAGAGAAGGATGTAAGCGGAAATAGAAGAAGGCTTGAACATAAGGAATCTCTCTGGCTTTGCTGCTTTGGTGATAAAAGTTGTCTAGGTCTCCAAGAGTACCCAAATAGAAAGTGCCATTTTCTGGCCATTGGGGTCCATTGTCTAGTTTGTATTTAGGTCAAACCTGATTGCAGTAGAAAATGAGGTGTTTGGGTTTATTATCTCCCTGGAGGCCAAGAGGTTGGTCAGGAGACAGCCCAGAGGGCATAGAGATTACAGTAGAAAATGAGACATTTAGGTTTAATGTCTCCCTGGAGGCCAAGAGATTATAAATTGGTCAGGAGATAGCCCAGAGGCATAGAGCATGGAGGTTTGGATTGTGAGGATCCCATTTAGAGGATGAGAAAGGAGGTGATCAGTCCCAGTAGAAGGGTAACATCAAGGAGTATCATCATTGGTGTACACCTTCTTTTTGAGAGAGGAGCCACCAACCAGCTAGAGGAGTGTCCTCCAATAGCTGGGGAGAATGAGAGGGGTTCCCTCGGCCAAGGGCCTGGTCTTTGGGAAGTAGCCAGTAGTCATAGAAAGTAGTCAGGGGAACCCATAGAAGTAGGACAGACCCACTGACTCACCCTGAATTGAGACCACTGGTGGATGTATTGGTCTGAAATGGCAGAAGGAGAGAGTCCCAGAGGTACCTGGTTCAGCAGGCTCTGGAAGGACTGCTGGGGCCTATCAACCAAAGAGAGGGTATCATCTGAAGGTCCTGGCCAGAACCCTTCCCGGGTTTTGGCACCAAAATGAAAGAAAGTGAGCTGAAACACCGCATATCAATCAAGCTTTATTAAAGGAAAAGCATCTGCCAGGCTGCACTCAAAATGGAGAGCAGCAGCCAGCGTTAGGGTGGGAGGGCTCATATAGGCTGTAAGGAAGGCTGACGTAATCAGGGAGGGGTTTGGAGCTGGTGTGGAAGACAAGGCTGGCTGATGCAATCAGGTGGAAGCTTGTACCCATGCAGAAGTAGAGGAGTTTCTATTTCTCAGAAACCATGAGGTTTCTCGTAAGGGAAAGGCTGGCAGCCATTTTGTGCTCAGTGTCTGTAAAATGGCACTGGTCACATCCAAGATCCATCAGTTGGGGAAAGTGCCTGGGTGCTCTGTTGCTCTTTGGCTGGTGTGGTTGACTATGAGAAGGCTTGCTGGCACCACAGCTAGGATCTTTTGACCCTCATGGTTGCCGTGGGTATACTTGAGCTCCTCAGTTGAATGGGTGACCATGGGGTGGGTTTCTCTTTCCTCTTTCCTAAAGACAGAAGCTCCTCTTGGATCCCTGCTTCTCCCAGTTGTGAGACAGGTTGATGGTGGCTGGGAATTTCCTTCCTTATTCTACTTGGCTATCCTGGATTTCTGTACTCTCGAGGGGTTCTGTATTTGTCTCTCTCTGGGTCAAGGCAGTTGCATGAACTGTGCATGGACCTCCAACCCCCAAGTGCACTACCACTGGGGGCAGGCAGCATAATTCCCCTGGGGGTTGGGCCACTGGGTCCTGGGTCTGTGCTCACTCATATCTTTCCATGGGCTCCACAGGTGACCCTCCTTGTGTTAATGTAGTTGAGTGGTCAGCAGTGTCTGTTGCAGCTGCTGTGGCTGCTACTCTGGTGGGAGTTTGCCCATGTGGCAGCAGTGGTGGCAGGCCACCCTTGTAGTTTGGTGGCTGTGACAGTGTCTGTGGTGAACCACCCACACAATGGTGGTGTGTGCAGCAGCATCAGGCCACCCGCCTGATGGTGCCCGCTCTCCTGATGTCTGTCAGCCGTGTTTGCCCTCAGCTCCTGAGGTCTGTGTTCTCCTGCCATCTTTTGGTGGGGGCTTCCCTCAGTTTCCTCTATGCTCCTATATTTGGAAGTCTTGACAGTTTTTGTTTTGTAAAGTGGAAAGAGTTTCATTTGCTTTCCATTTGTTTATTTATATTTTAATTGTACATATTTATGTGGTACAGTTTGTTGTTTTAATACATGCATATATTGTATAATGATCCAGTCAGTATAGCTAACATATCCTATCACTTAAACATTTATCATTTCTTTGTGGTTATAACATTCACATTATAACATTACAACATGCGTTATAACATTATAACACGTTATAACATTCTAAGATCTTCTTTTATGGCTATTTAAAAATACACAATACAATACTATTAGCTGTAGTCACCCTAGAGCACCAGAATTTATTCTTCCTATCTAACTGTAACTTTGTAACTTTGTACTCATTTACCAACCTCTCCCCATCTGCTTCTTCCCCTTCCCCTTCCCTGCCTCTGGTAACCATTATTCTACCCTCTATTTCTATTTTTTCTCTTTTTAATTTATTTTTTTTCTTAATAGACCCATGATAATTGTACATATTAATAGAGTACAATGTGATACCTGGGTCTATTCATACAGTGTGCAATGATCATGTCAGGGTAATTGGCTTATCCATCACCTCAAAAATTTGTTATTTCATTGTGCTGGGAACATTTGAAATCCTTTCTTCTAGCTATTTGAAAATATACAATAAATTATCAACTATACTCAGCTAACAGTGCTATAGAACAGTAAAACTTATCCATCCTATCTAGCTGTACATTTGTATCTGTTAAGCAATTTTTCCCTATCTCTCTTCCCCCTGTCCTTGCAAGCCTCGTCTAACCATAATGCTATTCTCTCCTTCTATGAGCTCAGCTATTTTAGTCTCCCTATGTAAGTGAAAACATGCAGTATTTACATTTCTAAGCCTGACTTATTTCACATAACATATTGTCTTCCAGGCTTATTCATGTTGCTGCTAATGTACAGTTAATTGATTTTTGACAAAGGTGTCAAGAGCACACAATGGAGAAAGAGCAATCTTTTCAAAAAATGATGTTGGCAACCTGGGTGCCCACATTCAGAATAATGAAGTTGGACCCATATCTCACACCATATACAAAAATCAACTCAAAGTGGGTTAAAAACTTAAATGAATGTACTGAAGCTATAAAACTACTAGAAGAAAACAGGAGAAAACTCCATGACATGGGTCTGGATAATGACTTTTTGGATCGGACTCTAATAATACAGGCCACAAAGCAAAAATAGACAAATGGGATTACATCAAACTAAAAAGCTTCTGCACAGCAAAGGCAACAATAGAATGAAAAGACAGCCTGCAGAATGAGAGAAAATATTTGCAAGCCATGTATCTGATAAGGGGCTAATATCCAAAATATGTAAGGAATGCAAACAACTCAATATCAAGAAAATAAATAACCCGATTAAAAAATGGGAAGAGAACCAGAAGAAGATATGCAAATGGCCAACAGGTATAGGAAGAAATGTTCAACATCACTAATCATTAGGAAATGCAAATTAATAGCATGAGATATCACCTCACACCTGTTAGAATAGCTACTAACAAATAGATGAGTGATAACCAGTGCTGGCTAGGATGTGGAGAACAGGGAACTCTTGAATGCTGTTGGTGGGAATGCAAATTAGTATAGACATTATAGAAAACAGTTTGCAGGTTCCTCAAAAAACTAAAAATAGAATTATCATAAAACCCAGCAATCCCACACTTGGTTATACACCTAAAGGAAATAAAATAAGTGTGCCGAAGAGATACCTGTACTCTCATGTTCATTGCAGCATTATTCCCAATAGCCAAGTCATGAAATCAACCTGAGTGTCCACCATTACATAAATGCATAAAGAAAATGTGGCATATATAAGCAACAGAATATTACGCAGTCTTAAAAAAGAAGGAAATTTTGTCATTTGCAAAAAATATGGATAAACCTGGAGGACATTATGTTAAGTGAAATAAGCCAGACTCAGAAAGGTAAATACCACTAATCTCACTTTAATTTGGAATCTAAAAGAGTTAAACTCATCGAAGTAGAGAATACAATGGTGGTCACCAGGGGCTGAGGGGTGGGGTTGACACAATGTTGGTGAAAGAGATTTATTGTACAATATGGTGACTTTAGTTAATAACAATATATTATATTCCTGAAGATTACTGAAACAGTGGATTTTGAATCTTGTCACTACAAACAATAAGTGAGGTAATGCATGTGTTAATTAGCTAGATTTAGCCATTCAACAATGTATACATATTTCAAAACAACATATTGTACATTATAAATATATACACTTTTTGTTTGTCAATTAAAAAATAATAGAATACTTGAATTAACATCATGAAGGGACACCATATACCCAGATCCAGAATAACTTCAGAAATCAGAATTTAGTACCTCTGGACTTAGGTTCTTATTTCGTCTTTTACCATCTCTCATTAAAGATTTTTAGGAAGTGAACTCTTACTAAATTAAGACACTGGATACATTAACTGATAGATGTACTACTAAAGAATGTAACTTTAATGGTAGAGTTCTACAGTTAGGAACAACTTCCTCTGGACAGAATACTGTCCTTGAATGTTACATGTCCTTATTTTAACTGTATTTAGGCCAACAGACTTGTCTTGGTGATACATATTGTACCTAGCACCTACCAGCCCTTGCATTTCAGATAATTTTTTATAGTTCAAGAATTAGACATTCTAGGTTTGCTGTGATCAACAACTACTAGAAGTTAGGCTGGGACACACATTACTGGTAAAGGCATCAGAATAGACCCATCTCTGAGGATTAGGTGCTGCCAGAATATGGAAATGAGGCCCCACATCATGGCGGATGAGGTAGAGAGGATCCTTGTAGAGTCCTCCCATCTGCATTCACATAGAGAAGAAGCATATCGGGTGACATGGGAGGAAATAAATAATGCAAAAGAAGTAGCAACCATAAGGCTATGTGTTTGGTCTCAAAGAGAACAGTCCTGATCTGTGATTATCTGCAGGTTAGGACTTGACATTTTGGAGAACCAGATCTTTGCAGAATTTGCATTTGCTGCTGCTTCTGCCTCCATGACATTCAAGGTCTTCCAGGGGTCCTCATTCCCCTACTCTACATAATATGGGGGCACACAGATGTTTTCATAGAAGACAGAGCACACAGTCACTACCAGGTGGGCACTCCTTTCAGTAGCCAAACTCGGTGCAGTGTCTGATAACCCTGGGGCCAGTTGGGGTATCCAGAGAGCTCTCTGGAACATAGGGCAAGGTTCCAGTTATTAGAAGAGAGCAGAGTAACCACTTACAGTAAAATTCATGGTCCATGGCACTCAAGCCAATAACAGGTCAGCCTGACACCATGCTGTGTCCACATGGTAGAGAGCACTGGATGTGGACATGAGAGGTCATTCTCCATGTGGCCCATGGTGGGTAACTTTACCTCTGCTGGTATTTTCTACTACCAGTATTTAGGACATGGCCTGTAAAGACATTTGATAAGTGCAGATATCTGAGGAAGCAACAAATAAGATCTCTTAAAGACCATGCCCTTTCCACCCACCTACACCCAATGATGTCTGTGTTGATTGTTCATAATCTCTTTCCTAAAGCCTGCTCATCCAAGGGCAGATCTGGGCAGAGGTGGAGATAGACCTGAAATATCAAGGGCTCGCTGATGCTTCTGAGGTGAATCAGGACTCTGTTCCGATGCAGGAGGTATCTACTCCTGATGTGTCTTTTTTTGAATGGCCCGGCAAGAAGCACTAGACTGGAGCCTAACACTGCACACCTGTCTCTGGGCATGGCGTGCCTATCTGAATCTTCTTCACGCTTGGCTTCATATTACAATTGGCCACAGGTGGCCCAACCCTAATTCTAAACACAGGATCATTTCAGAGGAGTTGTAATTGCACAGAGTAGGAGAAAGTCTGTACCCCAGTGATTAATTTCCACCCACTCACAATAGGACTATGAGCAAGATCCACAGCAACCTGTGCCAACTAATCCTTAGCAATATCAGCATGAACCAGCTGTTCCTCCACCCTGTGGCATTCCTCTGGATCAAAAGAAAAAAGAATGAGCCCATGAAGAAGAGGGTTTGGGAGAGGTAAGAACCTTCCAGTTATTGGAAGACACTGGAGTCTCAGATCCCAATACCCAATTCAGGCTCAATCACAGAAGCGACCATATTGGTGGGTGATGGGTAGGAGGAGGTTTGGGTTGGTACGGGCACTTACCAGCATGCCTGTAGTCTCAGGCAATGCAGAATAGTGAGCAGAAAGTGAGTCCAGAGGAAGCACTCTCCTCTAGCCACATCACAGCTTCTCACTGTCTTGTGACCTTGGGCATGTCACTTGACTTCCCTAGGAGTCATTATCCTCATTGTATAGAGACAGTATTATGAACCTCACAAGGAGACTGGGGAGGATGGGGTGGGGGTGGACTAAGGCTAAGGAGAGGAAAGCAGTCCTTGGAGACCTCCCACTCTGTGCCTAGGTTCTAACATCCACCTATCTCATGCTTAACGGTGTCCTTCTAACTCCAGAGTGAGGAACATTCTCCCTAGTTGGGAGATGCTGCACATGAGCAGTTTCTGCCCCTGAGAGTACTGGTTCAGTGAGCAGAGTAACAGGAGCTGCACCTCCTGGGGCTGGCAGGGGTGTGTGGGCCAAAGAGAGAGAGAGAGTAGAGAAGCACCAGCGAAGGGAGTTTGGGACCCAGGGCCCAAGAAGGATGAGCCTTGTGTGGAGGCTGCACTGAGTTCTTAATCAATGATCACAAACAGTGGGAATAAAAGAGGCAAGATTCCTGGGCATTTGTTCTGGTTTATTTGACAGGGACAAGGAATACAGACAGTGGGGAGGGCAGCAATCCTTGTGCCCATGATTTGAGGTCTTCGTGCTTCAGATGTGGGCACAGTCTCTGAATAGAGGGCTTGGGGAGCGGGAGAGCCTAGCCCACTCTTCCACTCACAGCCGGCTCATGCAAACATTCCCGCAGAAGGTTAAACAGCATACATTATTTGCTTGACAGTCTTTGTGAGATTCACAGTGGTATTTGCACCGATAAAAGTTGGGCCGTTTCTCACAAACCTTGACTTCCAGGGATAGCTCTGGTCCTGAAAAGGAGCAGACAGTGTGAATGGAAGGAGACTCTTGGTGAGCGGCCTTCTCAAGCTTAAAGTTTCCTCCAAGATCCTACAGCACAAGTCCCACTAACGAAAGTCCCAGACTTTTCAGGTAATCCTTTTGAGTCCCTCACCAAATCCTGGTGATTAGTAGTGTCTTACCACCTGTGTCCTCACTCTGTCCCCTTACCACCTCCTCTATAGGCCTCAATGCCTAGGCTTTCTGAACGCTGTCCATACATCTGCATCATGCACCCTGTCTCCCCTCTTAGTCATGGCCTTGGTGAAGTTGCCTTCACAGAATCTCCACTCTGACCCTGAGAACGCAAAGAAGCCTGAGACACCTTCCAAACCTTCCCTCACTCTCCAGAATTTGCAGGGTCCTGAGAAGAAGATGAACTTGCCTCTTGCCCCCCTCTCTCCTCTCCTCACTGCCGCTGTTGCCAGTATCCCTGCCTCATCATTTGTTCCCCCTCTACTGCCACCCTCCTGGTCACTCTGATGATAACTTTAACTTGTCCCTGAAAACCCCAAATTTTGCCTGCTTTATATTCTTTCTTTCTATACCTACCCCATTTCTATACCTGTACCTACCCCAATAATCATCTCTAGGTCTTTCCCTATCATGATGGTATATAAATTAAAGAATAATTGTCTCCCTGCAGTATGTACCATTTGTCTCTGGATTTTTTGGAGAAAAAGAGATGTCATTTGTCTTATATTTTTGGAGAAAAAAATGCAGTTTCACCCACCCCCAACACTATTCCCAGGGCCAGGTAAAGGGGCTGGAGTGCTATGGTTTGAGAGGGTCCAGAGTCTGCAGAATGCTCTGGTCAGAGCTGGATGTGCAGACAGGCAGCAATATTCAGGTTCTCCTGACTGAACACAGTCTCTCCCTGTTCCCTTCTCATACCCTTGTTCCTTCCCTGCTGCCCATTACCTACTCTGTGTACTCCTGTGGGAACGGGAACGGGTCCCTGCATGGACCTCCAGCAGAGCACTGAGGAGCAGGATGAGAATCAGAGCCTTGGGTAACATGCTTCAAGTCTGGTCAGGATGTCATAGACTTCCCTGCAGAACTCAGCATGGAGAAAGAAGTAAAGAAAAAGACGTTATCCTCAGCTCCTCATTGCCTCCCCCGGCCAGTCCAAGGTAGAGCAAGACAGTCCTTGTTTCCTCCCCTTTGCCTGGCGCTATTCTATGTGAAATTGGGCTTCTGCAGGGATGGTGTCTCCTCTCACAAAATTAACCCTCTCTTCTTGCTTACAGAATTTTTCTTTTCTGAAAGACACAATTTATTTCTATTTTGTAATTACAAGTATTGAACAGAAAAAATTTTTAAAAAAGATATGCTTAGCATTAACCTATGTTTCATTGTATTATCTGTTAGTTTCTTCATATATTTAATAAAAAAAATCCTGTTTTCTCACATTTTCGAATCACCCATCTTTTGTTACCTGTCTTCTGTCACCCTTATTTAGCCATGTAAATATTTCACAAAACAGGGTGTCTTGTAATTGCAAAGCACTCAGTTAAGGTAAATGCTTATTGTCAAATATTTGTTTTGTACTAATTACTGATATTTCAGGCAATATTATCTTGAGCATGTTTATTCATAAACACTTAATTTTTTTCAAATTTGTTCTTTAAATTTGCATCTATGTTTATTAGGATTTTGGCCTGCAGTTTTCTTTTTTGTTTGAAACTTTGTTTGATTTTGGTATCAGGGTACAGCTGGCCTCATAAATTGAGTTTGGACCTACACCTTCTCTTCAATTCTTGGAATAGTTTGAAAAGAATTGGTATCAGATATACTGTCTCCCTTTTTACCTCTTATTTTATTTGATTCTTCTGTCTTTTTTCCTTAGTCCAGCTAATAGTTTGATCGATTTTGTTTTTTCAAAAATCAACTCTTGAAACAAGAAACTCGCTTGGAGGATGGTTAATGGCAACTGAATTTTTGAGAGACTCTGCTCTAGCCAGATCATATTTCCTTGGACAGAAGGCAAGAGCATGCCTGGGAACTAGGCAGGAGCTGTGGGCAGCCCCCAACACACGACAGAAGGCTGGAGCACACCTTGGGACCTAGGCAGAAGCCATGGGCAGCCCCCCCATTTGACAGAAGCGGGACCACACAGCAGACACTGCTTCTGTGTGGGAGGTTCATCACAGCCACTGCCACAGCTGCTGTCACTGCAAGAGCAGCTTGCCACCACGGTAGCAATCATGGCTACTGTGCAGGCAGCCTGCTGCCCACTCAACTGCATTGACACAAGGAGAGTCACCAACAGAGACTGGAAAAAGAAGAGGAAGTCTCTCTCCTCAAATACCACTCTAGAGTAATAGAAGAAGCAATTGCCCTACCAGATGACCAGACATAAATGTAGAGTTACTAGAAATACAAAAACCAAAAGAAAACAAAACAAGAAAATACGACACTACCAAAGGGATACAGTAATTTTCAAGTATCAGACCCCATAGAGCACAAAGTCCTTGAAATGACTGAAAAGGAATTACAAGCAATAATTTTAAGGAAATTCAGTGAGATACAAGAAGACCCAGATAACATAGTGAAATGAGAGAAATTATCCAGATTATAAAGGAGGAAATTTACAAAGATTAATATCTTTAAAAAGAATGTAGCAGAACTCCTGGAACTGAATGATTCATTCAGTGAAACAAAAAGAACAACAGAAAGCTTAAGTGGAAGGTTAGAGCAAGTAGAAGACAGAATTTCTGATCTCAAAGACAGTCTTTTTGAAATAACCCAGGTGGACAAGAAAAAAAAAAAAGGAAATAATTTTTTTTTAAATGAAGAAAATCTAAGAGAGCTAGCAGACAACCTTAAGTGCACAAACATCTAAATGATGGGTGTTTCAGAAGGGGAGGAGAAAGGAAAAGGCATTGAAAACCTATTGAATGAAATAATAATGTAAATAAAGATGCAAGAAAATTCAGACCAATTTTGAGATCCTTGTAAACTTTCCATAATCCTTGAAACTTTTGCCTGTTTACTATTTTCCTGATTTTAGTCTTGTCTTTCCTGGGGAATAACTGTATGCCTATTAAAATGAAATAGCCTTGTGTTAGCTCTGGCTCTCCTGAATTTCTCTCCTCTTGTCTTATCCAGACGTTCAGAGATGTAAGTTCAGCTAGTCCCATTCATTTAGCTCCCCTGTAACTACAGAGCCATTCCTCATACATACATAGTTAGCTTAATGTAACTTAACTTAAACCAATTCAGGTTTGACAAGCCAAATTGGTACAGGTTTGTGTCACTTCCCTTATCTATTGAACTAGTTAGTGGAACCAATGTACCAAGCCCGTGTTCCCTTTTGGCCTTTCAATTAAATCTAGTGGTGAACCTCATATTTACATGAAATGTCTCTGCACTCAAACTGTATAACCAATATCAAATGATCCAGAATCAGTTGCAATTATGCATAAAACATACATAACTAATATTCCCAAATAGATAAGAGTAGATATTGGTATCACTAATTTCCTGATTCTTATGGCTTTGTTGTGGTTATGTAGAAGAATTTGTCTTTCTTTGGAGAAAATTTACATGACAGCATTGGGGTGAGTAGACATCAGTTAGCAACTTACTCTCAAATGTTACAGAGAAAAGAAAAGTGATTTTTATTGTACTTGAAGCTTTTTTGCTACTTTGAGATTGTTTCAAAATTAAATAGAAAAGATTAAGGTATGTGGAAATTAGAGGTATAAGTGTAAACATCTAGTTAGTAGTAGTACTGAAAGGCAAAAAAATTTAGCACATTAGAAAATATTTGAAGAAATAACGTGTGACAATTTCCCATAATTAAAGAACTGTTGAAGACCTCACTCAAGCTGAAAATGATCCTTAAAAAACAGAGAAGAAAAATATCTAGTCACATTACAGTAAAATACAAGAACATCAAATACAAAGACAAAATTCTAAAATATTCCACAGAGAAAGAATAGATCACCCAAGAAGGAAAATAATCAGATTGGTATCATACTTCCAAATAGTGACAATAGGAGACGTCAATAGAGTAAAATTTTCAAAAATTTTAAGGTAAAAGCTATTAAAGTGAAATTTTATATTCTGTTAAATTTTCACTTAAATATGAGAGCACAATATAAATGTTCTGAGGCATAAAAAGCCTCAGAAGGCCTACTACACAAAGATCCTCCTTGAAAGCCTGCTTGAAGAATGTACTCCACTAGAATAATAAGCCCAGGAGGACTATACACATTTTTTGGGCAGTGTGAGTGAATATGTTGAGGGTCCTCAAGACCATCCCCTGGCTCAGTGCTTTGCTAGTAGGACTCACAGTACTCAGCATATAGTTTTCTTCACAGCTATAATTTATTGCAGTGAAAGGATACAAAGTGAAATCAACAAAGGGAAAATATGCAAGGGGCAAAGCCTGGAAGAAATCCGGTGCAAGCTTCCAAGAGTACTCTCTCAGTGACCAGTGGAGTCATGCAGGATGTGCTTAATTCTCCCATTAATGAGTTGTGAAAACATGTGCAAAATGTTGTCTACCAGAGAAACTCATTTGAGACTAAGTGCCCAAGGTTTTTATTGGGAGCTGGTCACATAGGCACCTTCTGCCTAGCATGCACCAAAATTACAGAATCTCAGAATGAAAGCAGATGTTTACCATAAGTCACATTGTTTGTACAAATAGTTTAGGCATGGTGAGCCACTCTTGCCTGTTCTGGGAATGGTGGGAATCTTCTCAAAACTGAAGTTTACAGATGCCAGCCAAGGGCTAACCTAGCGAGCAGGGCTTTCTAAGAATAGTGGCCTCAGAGCTGCAACATTAATTTTTTTGGCACAGTGAATACATCAATTCATGAACTTCGGTGTTGACAAAAAAAAAATTTTTTTGTGGTCTAAAAATTTAAGGAATAAGAAGCAAGTGGAAGGAAGGGATAAAAAATAGAAGGAAATACCAATATCAATTATAATCCCAAACTAAAAACTCTCTAGAAAATATCAACAAGGTTAGAGGGTAAATCAAAGGGCAAGGGAGTGTTAGCATACTAAAGTAGCTGTCTTATTTGAGGGGAATTTATAGGTGTTAAAAATCTTTAAAAATTGGTGTAGAAGAGTGATGTGGGTTTAAATAAGTAGACCTTTAAGAGATCAGAATATAATAAATGGCTTTCAAAATAGTAGAAGATATCTTACCCATCCAATAGATATCCAAAGAGAGAAATAAAAACAAAAAGTGGTAAATAAAAAATGTGAAATAAGATGCCAGATATATGCCATAACATAAAAATGTTTTCTATAAGAATGTTTACTAAAGGTAAATGGCTCAGAGACATTTATAGAAAGACAGAGACTCTCAAATTAGAATTTCTAAATGATTTAACAATGCATGTTCTACCAAAACAGAAATACACAAGTAATTTAAACATAAATGAATAGAAAAAGATGCCCCCAGCAAATATGAATGAACGAAAAAGATGACTTAATTTTAATATCATACAATATAATATTCAACATAGATGACCTCACAACATTTAGGCAAGAATATTACATACTGGTAAAAATAAACAGATCAAGAAATCTTAAAAAAAAGAAAAAATATGTATTATATACACACACACACATAAAATGACCTCAGTAAGTGAAAGTAAATTACCAACATAAAGAAATAGATTTGAGAGTTTCAAGATGGCGGCGGCTGTGGCGGCTGGCGCGGAGTAGCTGAGGTGGAAAAGGTGGCCACTGGGCCTCAGGCAGCCGGGAAACTTGTGGACCTTTCTCTGGCCATCTCTTAAGGGAGGACTGCTGCTGCTGGCCGGTCGTGGGGGCTCAACGCCACTTTGCCCCCGGCAGGAGAGGCTGCCTCATTTACAGGCAACAGCTTTGAAGTGTGGAGCAGGAAAAGAACTGATTCTTAGCTGCAAAAGTGAGTCTTGAAACAGGGAACATGGCGCCAGGGCTGCTGTGGATGCAGCCAGGTTCCCGGAGGCTGGGGCCGCACTGAAGGCGGCCAGCTGCCCTATCCAGGATTCGAGGTTTCAGGCCGGCATTAAAGAAGACTCCTGGGAGCGCCCGAGCGGCGCCGCGACTGAACAGCCCGAGGCGGCAGCGCCGAGAACACGGAAGGCAACAAACCAGAAACAGAGCGAGCGCCCGACCTGGCACAGCACTGTGAGTGATCCCTGGCAAAGCTCTGTTCGGGGGGCGGATGCCCACGCGGCTCCCCGCCTGCACCACCAGGCCACTCACTGCCCCGGTGCTGCCTCCATTTTCCCAGGTGCGGGCAGCTCCGCCCTGCTCGGCCATCACTGAGCCCATTTGCTTGGCCTGGCGCGGGGCTTTCCGGACCCTGCGGGCCGACCTCCTCTCCCACTCCCTCCACGGTTCTCTGGCAGGGCTGGGGGTGTGGGGCCTCCCGACCAGTTTTGGGAGGGCTAGGAAGTACGGGCGGGCCGACTGTCACTCCACCACACCCTGGACTCCGGCCCCGGTAAACTTCCTGTTACTGGGAGGCAGATACCATCTCTGCGACCACCAGTTTGGAAAAAAGCCTAACGAATTTCTGGTTGGGAATAGTGTGGTAGGAGAGTTCCCAGGTCTGCTTGAACCTGCCGGAGAGCAGGCTGCAGGCGGGCACTAGACTCGGTTTATACCGGGGGGATACAAAGGTGAACAAGACCCGAGAAAGATCTACACAGTGCTACAAAGGCACCCAGAGAGACTGGTCGTCTGTGCCTAGCAGAAACCTGGTAGACTTCCTGGGCGAGGCGGTGCTGAGCAGGGTCTTGAAGGCCCAGCTGATAGACGAGGGGTGCAGAAGACACGCCCCAACCCAGCACAGTGTGCACAGAGGGGGGAGACGTGCGGCCAGGGAGGCGGAGACTCGACAGAAACCACACACCCGGTGGGGTCGCCACTGCACGATCTAACAGCCTGGGCCAGAGCACACTGAACGGGGAGAAGTCCTGTACAGAAAGTGAAAGCTCAACAGAGATCACACACCCTGTGGTACGTGATCCACCAGCCCAGCAGAGTACAGGCTGACCAGAAAGGTGGATCCCCGGAGAAGCCCAAGACCCGAGGCAACCACACACACAAGACACTAGAGGCCAACTGAGCAGTCACGGCGGGAGCCATACCAAATTGGCAACCACAGCAACATCCTAGTTAGTCATTAGTCTTAAACCGGTGGACTGTGAAACCCCCTGCCACAATGAATAAACACCAAAAAAAAGACACCAGAAATACAAAAAATCAAGAAAGTACACCACCAAAAGTTAATAAATCTCATACTCTAGATCCTATAGAACAAGAAGCCCTTGAAATAACTGATAAGGAATTTCGAGTGATAATTCTAAGGAAACTGAATGAGATACAAGAAAACTCAGCTAGACATCATGATGAAATGAGGAAAAGTATACAGGATCTGAAAGAGGAAATATACAAGGAAATCAATGTCCTGAAAAAAAATGTAGCAGAACTTGCTGAACTGAAGAAGTTATTCAGCGAAATAAAAAACACAACAGAGAGTTTAACCAGCAGGCTTGTCGAAGTTGAAGAGAGAACCTCTGAACTTGAAGATGGGCTGTTTGAAATAACACAAGCAGACAAAAAGAAAGAAAAAAGAATCAAGGACATGGAAGAAAATCTGAGAGAGATATCAGACAACCTCAAGCGCTCAAATGTCCGAGTCATGGGTATTCCAGAAGGGGAGGAAAATGGAGATTCCATTGAAAACATATTCAACAAAATAGTGGCAGAAAACTTCCCAGGTATAGGAAAAATCACAGATCTTCAGATCCAGGAAGCTCAACGATCTCCAAACGTATTCAACCCAAAAAGGCCTTCTCCAAGACATGTCATAGTCAAATTGGCAAAACTCAGAGACAAAGAGAGAATCTTAAAAGCTGCAAGAGAGAAGCGTCAAATCACCTATAAGGGAGCCCCAATCAGGTTAACATCAGACTTTTCATCACAAACCCTAAAAGCTAGAAAGGAATGGGATGATATTTTCAAAATACTAAAAGACAAAGATTGCCAGCCAAGAATACTCTACCCTGCAAGGCTATCCTTCCGAAATGAGGGGCAAATAGTATATTTCTCAGACAAACAAAAACTGCGGGAGTTCACTACCACAAGACCACCCTTACAAGAAATCCTCAAGGGAGTACTGGGTTTGGTTCCTGAAAAATAACTACCACTGCCATAAAAACCTAAGAAAAATCTAAACCCGCTAGTACAATAAAAATGGCATTCATGAAGAGAAAACAAGCTAACAAAAACACTATCTACAACCTAAGGAACCAACAAACAAAGAAACCAAACAGTAAATCAGAAAGCAAGGAACAAAAGACACCTAAGACAACCAAACAACCAATAAAATGCTAAGAATAAATCAACACCTTTCAATAACAACTCTTAATGTTAAAGGCTTAAATTCCCCAATTAAAAGACACAGACTGGCTGACTGGATCAAAAAGCAGGACCCAACTATATGCTGCCTACAAGAGACCCACCTCACCCATAACGATTCACACAGACTAAGAGTAAAAGGATGGAAAAAGATTTACCATGCAAACAGAAAAGAAAAACGAGCTGGAGTGGCTATTCTTATATCTGACAAAATAGACTTTAAACTAAAAACCATAAAAAGAGACAATGAGGGACACTACTTAATGATAAAAGGACTGATCCATCAAGAAGACATAACAATCATAAATATGTACGCACCCAATGTTGGAGCAGCCAGATTTATAAAACAAACTCTATTAGACCTAAAGAAGGAAATAGACACTAATACCATAATAGCAGGGGACCTGAACACTCCACTGTCAATATTAGACAGATCATCTAGGCAAAGAATCAGTAGAGAAACACAAGATCTAAACAAGACTCTAGACCAATTGGAATTGGCAGATATCTACAGAACATTCCACCCAACAACCTCAGAATATTCATTCTTCTCATCAGCACATGGATCATTCTCCAAGATAGATCACATATTAGGTCACAAATCAAGTCTCAATAAATTCAAAAAAATTGGAATTATCCCATGTATCTTCTCAGACCACAATGGATTAAAACTAGAAATTAATAACAAACAAAACTCTGGAAACTATACAAACACATGGAAATTAAACAGCATTCTACTTAATGACATATGGGTCCAAGAAGAAATCAAGCAGGAAATCAAAAAGTTTATTGAAACTAATGAAAACAATGATACATCATACCAAAACCTGTGGGATACTGCAAAAGCAGTATTGAGGGGAAAATTTATTGCATTAAATGCTCACTTCAGAAGAATGGAAAGATGGCAAGTGAACAACCTAACACTTCACCTTAAAGAACTAGAAAAACAAGAACAATCCAATCCTAAAGTTAGCAGACGGAAAGAAATCATTAAGATCAGAGCAGAACTGAATGAAATTGAAAACCAAAAAACAATTCAAAAGATCAACGAATCAAAGAGTTGGTTTTTTGAAAAGATAAATAAAATTGACAAACCATTAGCATGGCTAACAAAAAAAAGAAGAGAGAAGACTCAAATAACAAAAATTAGAAATGAAAAAGGCGATATTACAACTGATTCATCTGAAATACAAGGAATCATTCGAGACTACTATAAACAACTATACGCCAACAAATTTGAAAATCTGGAGGAAATGGATAAATTTCTGGACACACACAAGCTCCCAAAACTGAACCGTGAAGACGTAGAAAATTTGAACAGACCAATAACAATAAAGGAGATTGAAGCTGTTATCAGAAGGCTCCCAACAAAGAAAAGCCCAGGACCAGATGGATTCACAGCAGAATTTTACCAAACATTCAAAGAGGAATTGACACCGATTCTTTACAAACTATTCCAAAAGATTGAAACGGACGCAAATCTCCCAAACTCATTCTATGAAGCAAACATCATCCTGATACCAAAACCAGGTAAAGATATAACCAAGAAAGAAAACTACAGGCCGATATCCTTGATGAATATAGATGCAAAAATCCTCACTAAAATACTAGCAAACAGAATACAGCAACACATACGAAAAATTATTCATCACGATCAAGTGGGATTCATCCCAGGGATGCAAGGTTGGTTCAACATACGCAAATCAATAAATGTGATACACCATATTAATAAACTCAAACACAAGGACCATATGATCATCTCTATAGATGCTGAAAAAGCATTTGATAAAGTTCAGCACTCATTCATGACAAAGACCCTCTATAAGTTAGGTATAGAGGGAAAGTATCTCAACATAATTAAAGCCATATATGCCAAACCCACTGCCAATATCATCCTGAATGGGGAAAAGCTGAAAGCTTTTCCTTTAAGAACAGGCACTAGACAAGGATGCCCACTCTCACCACTCCTATTCAACATAGTGTTGGAAGTACTAGCCAGAGCAATCAGAGAAGAGAAGGAAATAAAGGGCATCCAGATTGGAAAAGATGAAGTCAAACTGTCCCTGTTTGCAGATGACATGATCCTATATATCGAAGAGCCTAAAACCTCTACAAAAAAACTGTTGGAATTGATAAATGATTTCAGCACAGTAGCAGGATACAAAATCAACACACAAAAATCAGTAGCATTTCTTTTCTCCAATAGTGAACATGCAGAAGGAGAAATCAAGAAAGCCTGCCCATTTACAATAGCCACCAAAAAAATAAAATACTTAGGAATTGAGTTAACCAAGGAGGTGAAAAATCTCTATAATGAGAACTACAAACCATTGCTGAGAGAAATTAGAGAGGATACAAGAAGATGGAAAGATATCCCATGCTCTTGGATTGGAAGAATCAACATAGTGAAAATGTCCATACTACCCAAAGTGATATACAAATTTAATGCAATCCCCATCAAAATTCCAAAGACATTTTTCTCAGAAATGGAAAAAACTATTCAGACATTTATATGGAACAATAAAAGACCATGAATAGCCAAAGCAATGCTCAGCAAAAAAAATAAAGCTGGAGGCATAACACTACCTGACTTTAAGCTATACTACAAAGCTATAATAACCAAAACAGTATGGTACTGGCATAAAAACAGACACACTGACCAATGGAATAGAATAGAGAATCCAGAAATCAACCCTCACACTTACTGCCATCTGATCTTTGACAAAGGCACCAAGCCTATTCACTGGGGAAGGGACTGCCTCTTCAGCAAGTGGTGCTGGGATAACTGGATATCGTTATGCAGGAGAATGAAACTAGATCCATACCTCTCACCGTGTACTAAAATCAACTCAAAATGGATTAAGGATTTAAATATACACCCTGAGACAATAAAACTTCTTAAAGAAAACATAGGGGAAACACTTCAGGAAATAGGACTGGGCACAGACTTCATGAATACGACCCCAAAAGCACGGGCAACCAAAGGAAAAATAAACAAATGGGATTATATCAAACTAAAAAGCTTCTGCACAGCAAAAGAAACAATTAAAAGAGTTAAAAGACAACCAACAGAGTGGGAGAAAATATTTGCAAAATATACATCTGACAAAGGATTAATATCCAGAATATATAAGGAACTCAAACAACTTTACAAGAAGAAAACAAGCAACCCAATTAAAAAATGGGCAAAAGAGCTAAGTAGGCATTTCTCTAAGGAAGATATCCAAATGGCCAACAGACATATGAAAAAATGCTCAACATCACTCAGCATCCGGGAAATGCAAATCAAAACCACATTGAGATACCATCTAACCCCAGTTAGGATGGCTAAAATCCAAAAGACTATGAACGATAAATGCTGGCGAGGCTGCGGAGAAAAAGGAACTCTCATACATTGTTGGTGGGACTGCAAAATGGTGCAGCCTCTATGGAAAATGGTATGGAGGTTCCTTAAACAATTGCAAATAGATCTACCATACGACCCAGCCATCCCACTGTTGGGAATATACCCAGAGGAATGGAAATCATCAAGTCGAAGGTATACCTGTTCCCCAATGTTCATCGCAGCACTCTTTACAATAGCCAAGAGTTGGAACCAGCCCAAATGCCCATCATCAGATGAGTGGATACGGAAAATGTGGTACATCTACACAATGGAATACTACTCAGCTATAAAAACGAATGAAATACTGCCATTTGCAACAACATGGATGGACCTCGAGAGAATTATATTAAGTGAAACAAGTCAGGCCCAGAAAGAGAAATACCACATGTTCTCACTTATTGGTGAGAGCTAAAAATTAATATATAAATTCACACACACACATACACACATACACACACAAACCGGGGGGGGGGGGGGAAGAAGATATAACAACCACAATTATTTGAAGTTGATACAACAAACAAACAGAAAGGACATGGTTGGGGGGGAGGGGGGGAGGGAGAAGGGAGGGAGGTTTTGGTGATGGGGAGCATTAATCAGCTACAATGTATATCGACAAAATAAAATTAAAAATAAATAAATAAAAAAAAAAAAAAAAAAAAAGAAATAGATTTGATTATTATAATTAATAAGCTCAAATTAATTTAGAAACCACATTCTTTTCAGACACACTTGAACCATTAACAATAATTGAGTAGGTTTGAGTACTAGGTTACAATGTGCTAGGTTACAAAGAAAGCCTCAAAAATTCTGAGTGATCTGATTGGTTTTATTTCAAAATGCAATGAAACAGAAAAACAATATACCAAAAGCAAATTCCAATTCTAAAGAACAAATAACACTACTTAGTAATCCATGGTTATCATAGTTAAAATTAAAAAGTATTTAAACTGAATGATAATAACTATACTTACATGCTAAAATCTTCACTAGGCAGAGCATAAAGAAGAAAATTTAATGTTTTAATTAACAGATAAAAATAACTGTTGAAAACAAACTAAGAAAGTTGGAAAAGAATAACCAATCAAGCCCAGAGGAAAGAATAATGAAAAATTTAGAAAGTCAATAGAATGAAGAAAGAAAATAGACACAATCAAAAGCTGATGCCTTTAAAATATTAATGAATTGACAAACCATTGGCAAAACCAAGGCAATGGCAAGAAACCCAGATAGAAAGGGAAAATGTTCATCAGCAGGAGAATGGATAAATGAACTGTGGTATACTCACTCAAAGAATTATGATGTAGCAGTGAAAGTTAATGAACCAGAGCTACACATAGAAACATGGATGAATATTAGAAACATGAAGCTGAGTGAAAAAAAAATTATATATCTAAAGACTATATAGACTGTGATATCATTTTTATTAAGTTCAAAAATGAAGAAAATGAAACAACATATTGTTTAAGGATACATACTTGTAAAATGGGATAAAATTATTATTTAAAAAACAACAGAATTCAGGGTAGTGGATAACTTTCATGGAGAGGCAGAGGAATGATTAGGCAAGAAGGATGTGAGTATATATTATGATTTTGAGTAATCTTCTTAACTTGAGTTTACCCCTCAAAGCAGAGTCCTGATTAAGATCTTGCATGCAATTAATTTATTTGGGGAGATGATTCCAAGAAGTAGGAATGAAGGACAGGAAATGCAGAAAAAGAAAAAGACAATATAAGCATGCATTATCAGGTTGGTCCCTACCCAAACACCTGATATCCAGTTTCACTGAAAATGTCTGAGGGGTATACAGAATGCCTCTCAGAACCGTCAGCCCAGAGAGTTCTGGTCAAGATGGCAGAATGGACAGTCCCCAGCATCACTCTCTCCCACAAATCTACCAATTTACAACTATAAAAATGTAACAGCAGCCAAGTGGGGCTGCAGGAGCTCAGGGGAAGAGGAGGAGAGACCTATGGAGTTCATGAAGCAGGAGAAGCCATGATGAGAGAAAGAAAAAACTGCTTGGAGCATTTTGGGCTGTGGCTGCTTTAAGGCTGGAACTGCTGAGCACATGGAGCAGGAGCTGGCAGAAGCCGCAGCTGTACCCTTTGCATAGAGTTGCTTAGAGGCGGCTGGGGAGAAGAGGGTCTTGGTGGCCCCCAGGCCAGCAAGACCACTAACAGGGTTCCTGTGGACCCATGCAGGAGTGAGGAGCCAGAACAACTGAAAAAGGGGAGCCATTCAGAGGCTGGTGAGTCATCACAAGGGACCAGTGCAGGGCCCATTGCATGGGAAGTGTTTGGAGCATGGGCGGTGGGGGAGAACGGCCCACCAGAAGAACACTGGGACACAGCAAGGACAGCCAATCCACCCCGCAATCAGTGCAGGACCACTCAGAGGAGACTGGTCGGGAATGCAGAGTTGCATGGGGTGCAGTTTGATGAAAAGATTCAGGCCCAGATCAGAGTTTCTACACAACCCAGGTGCACTGTGTCTCTGGTAAGCCGGAAGTACCTATAAGGTCAACTATTAAACCCTGAGCTGCATGGAAAGCCTTCCCTAGGGAAACAGCAGCAAAACAGCAATTTAGCTCAACAACACAGCTCAAGTACTGGTTCCCACAGGAAGTTCCCCCGTGTTAGAAGTAAACAAAGGACAAAAAATTAGTTCTGGCCCAGGCACACTGCCAGCAGCTCAGGGCCTGCCAGGGGACCTGAGTTATGGAGCCAGGGACCAGACCACCTGCCCACAACCACACACACTGCCAGTGCCTGGGGGCCTGTCCCGGGGCCCAGGGCATCAGGCCACCACCAGCACCAAGGAGCATGCGAAAAACATCACCTTCATGTGGGTGGCCCACCACTGCCACCACAGTAACCACTGCTGCTGCAAAAGTCACTAGACATCACAACCACCACGCAGATGGTCCATCAGCCACTGGAGTGCATTGACATAAGGAGAGGCACCAGCAGAGATAAAGAAAAGAAGATGATGTCTCTCTCCACAAAGACCATTCCAGAGTGACAGAAGAAGCATCTGCTCTATAGAGGCTGTGCCATTTTGCAGTCCCACCAACAATGTATGAAAGTTCCTTTTTCTCCGCAACCTCGCCAGCATTTATCATTCAGTCTTTTGGATATTAGCCATCCTAACTGGGGTGAGATGGTATCTCAGTGTCATTTTGATTTGCATTTACCGAATGCTGAGTGATGTGTTCCTTGAAGTTGATATGACAAGCAAACAGAAAGGACATTGTTGGGAGGGAGGGGGGAGAGGGAGGAAGGAGGTGGTTTCGATAATGGGCCACAATAATCAACCACATTGTATATCGACAAAATAAAATAAAATTTGGAAGAAAAATAAAACAAAATAAAATAAAATTCTCATAAAGAAAAAAGAAGCATCTGCTCTATGATAATATTGGGGGACCTGATCACACCTCTCAGCATTGGACAGATCATCTAGGCAACAAATCAACAGAGTAACCATTATTCTTCCAGAAGGAGAGAAGAAATCTAGTGATATCAGAGGTGCGGGGGAGGGAGAGGGGGACGGGGAGAGATTGGACAAGGGGCATAAAGAATAAGTACAATTTGTAGCAATATACATAATAGTAATATTGATTTGATCAACATATGTCAACATTGAACCCTCAAAATATGTATAATCAACTATGATTCAATTTAAAAAGTTAATAAATAAATAAAAATGAAAAACACTCATATGCACATAAAAACTGGTGAAATCTACATAAGGTCCATAGTTTATTTAATAGTTGTGGACCAGTGTCAATTTTCTGGTTATTATTATACGGTCAAATAAGTTGTTTCTATTAGAGGAAGCTGAATGATGATGGATACACAGGAGTTTTCCAAACAATTTTTGCAACTTATTGTGAGTCTAAAATTATTTCAAAATAAAAAAATTTTAAATCACTCATAAAAGATAAAAAATAAAAAGAATCGTCAGCCCAGAAGATGGGAAAGGAGAGCATTTGTATATTGGTTCCTAATCCCACTGGCCGAGCATTGCCTCGGGGGGTATTAATCCCCTCATACTTTAAGGTTGTGCATGCATCAGTGTGTCCCAGGATACAGCATCACTTAAGTCACAGGAGAGAAAGCAAGAGATATGCAGTATGACTGAGGCAAGGTAAGGTTGACTGGAAATACCTGGAGTGGGCTGAGATGAAGAGATGAGGCACAAGAGTTGTACACTCAGGTTCACTCACACCTCTGTTAATTGCAACCTGTCACAAAAGCTTCACAGTTACAACTAGCCTTCAAACTATTTAATATAGGAATGTTAGTGGAATAAGCTACAGACCTCACTGTTGCATCATTTCTCTCCTTTATTACCATTCTATATGTTCTTATCTTTGACCAGCCCTTCAGCAGGTCTAAATTACTTGCCTGGTGTTATGATCCAGAACTGCATCCCTGAGGGATCTGAATCACTAGCTGCCTTATACTTTTGAGGTCAGGGCTTCTGCAAAGACCCATTTAGACTTGCCCTTGAACCCATCAGACACCCCTGCCAATATAGTAACTCCTTCCATTGTATCTTGGTCCACCAAAAGATCAGGTAGCAGTTATAGCTTCAAGGTTAGTGGAACCTTCACTGTGTTCCTTGCTATAAATATCCCCACTCAGAGGCCAATTCCTTTTAACCTGCAGTGTCTAAGGTTTTGGGAGTGAGAGGTATAAATTATACAATTGGGACAGCGGAGATGATGGTGAGAAAGGCCAATCCTACGTCCACATCTTTGTTCCTGGACGTGAATATTCTCGCTATTGTAGAAAAAACATCAAGTTTCAGCTGTTTGGCCTGATGGAGTGAAGTGCAGGATTCTTTGCCAATAAATCTGTAAGCCCTTGGATGCTGGCGCTGGTGTAAAGCTGTTGGCAAGGAAGGCAAGGCTAAATCTATAGGGGTCAGTTCTAGTAAGGATGAGTTCCTGCCCTCTCCTGTCTCTGAAAACTTTGCAACATTTATGATCATTTTTTGGACAAACTTTTCAACAGTCTTCTCTCCAGCTGCAAAGAAGAATACTTCAGTGAAGTTTGTCTGGATTTCACGGCTTGCTTTGACCTAATAATTGCCTCTCATGAGTACGCCATTCTCTTTTTTTAAAGGGTTATACACTTAATATAAGCCAGTCAATTTCACAATCAATATTATTACCACTGACTTCATCTATTTCATGTGATATAACTATTGTATAAGCCAGTGGTTCCCCTTCCACATGTGCCTCATACCAACTTACTCTGGGTAACAATCAAATATGCGAGATGCTCCACTTATCACTCCACTTATCAGTAGGAATCACTCCACTTATCAGTAGGAATAAAACCCGTGTTGTCATGAGCCTGGTAAATGATCCAACTGCAAAATCCCATCAAGAAACTCTGCTGTTTACAGGCACTCTTGGCACAAACTATTTTGGTTTGGGTGCAATGAAAGCAGTTCCTGAGACAAGGATTTGAGTGCAAGTGTTTGGAAAGTGATCCCAGGAGGGAGAATGTGGGTTTGAGAAGGGAGGAAAGCCCATAATGTTTCATCATGAGTGTGTTACTACGTGAGAAACTGGAGCTTACATCCAGTGGGGGATCGTCTCAGAGAAATTGTGTAGATTCCCAGAACTGTCCCACTGGGGGTCAAGAAAGTCACTAATTCCCACCCCTCACTTGCTCAGCGTTGCTCCTGATATACTAAATGAACAGAACATTATTTTGACCCGTGCTTTCTCCAGAAGGCTGCAATATTATCAGGCATAGATATTCGAGAAGATGCCAGTGTAAACAGGAACTGTCTTCAGGTGACCTCTGAAGTGGATAGGGTACCCAAGAAGAGATGGGTAGGTACTTCCAGCATCTGATATGGAGAAGGAGCCTAAGCAATTGAACTGATATAGAACTTCATTTTTTATACCATAACCATTCTGTACATGGGCCCAATGCTCAAGCACTGGGCATAACTGTGTGCACTCTAACTTCGAAAATATACTTTCCGTTAATACTAAGAACTCCAGTAGCATATAGAACTTTGCTCCAACATAGCTTCCTTCCTTCCTCTCTCAAGTGCTATTTTTCATATATATTACATCTCTATTTTAAGCCCAATAATACAGTTGCATGATTATAATTATTGTTTTGCATAGTTGTCCTTCAAATTTAAGTGTAAAATTGTTTATATCATCTTTCATATTTAACTACATAAATACCTTTACCGGTCCTCTTTATATCTTAACGTAGATTCTAATTATTGCCTGTTGTTCTTTCTTTTTAGCTTTAAGGCCTTTCTCTTGGACTTCTTGAAGGCAGTCCTGCTAATGACAAATTCTCTCAGTCTTTGTTTTTTGGGGAATGTCTAATTATAGAAGAATGTCATTCATTATGGAAGAATAATTTTGCTGGAAATAGAATTATTGGTTATAGCATTTTAGATATTGCAACAGGAAATTCTTAACTGAAATAGACTAGGAGTACGCAGATTGCCCTAAATCCTGCAGAGCCTTCTGCAGACTCATCTGCATGATCCAGAGCCAAGAGTAACTAGCTCTGGGAGGAACCCCACTGGCACTCCTCACCTACTCATCAGTGACTGTGCTCCTCAAACAGACCATCAAGGACTTCCAGTATCTTGGCCAGACGTGGAACAGAGGACTGTGATCTCCTTGCATGGAACATTATTTTCCTGCCACATAAACCAATGTCATAGAAATCCATAATTCAATCATTTTAGGTTGGACACCATTTTCAGCCCCTATCAAAGTCCCCTTCAATTTGTTCCCACACCTTTATATCCAGGTCCCCAAACTCTGCCTTTTGTCTCTACTCTGATTTACCCCCTCAGCTAACTTCCCAGAGTCCTGGTATATACTTCCTATTGCTCAATGCACCCAATGTATCCTGAGAAGAATTGCTCATATATGGACATCTCCTGTCACTGTATAAAATATTCCTGTAGACACGGTTTGAGAAAAAGAGGTCTGTTCCTTCAGAGTCCCTGTCTCTTTCCCACTTAACTCTTCTCTTCCAATGAGCTCAGATCATGTGTATGTGTGCTCAATGTAATGCCCCTTTCCGACATTTGGTGAAAAAAATCCCTTCACTCCTCAACCAATAAGCCTATGCCAAGATTGTGCTGCAAGATTTGATCACTTCACTTTCTTCATTTGCTAGGTGGTTATCTATCTTTTCTAAAATCCTTCCTATTCAGTCTCTTTTTATCTACATAAAAACCAGAGGGCATTTGGTAGAGATGATGTTATACTTTTATTTGCAAGGGAAAATCAATACTGAGAAGGATGGGACATTAAATTGGAGACACAACAAGTCAAAGATAGATGTTCCGACTCTGTCCTCAACTCTCTACCTATGGATGGACTCAGATGTATCAGATAAAGACTCTGGGGACATGCGGCTTGGATCTGCTGGGAGTAGAGCTGCAATCCAGGTACACAGTGTTCTTTCCAGCTTATCAGGAGATACTGCCTACATCAAGGAAAATCTAGTACTTCTGGATGGGTAAGTATCAAAGGAAAGAGCCTGTGATACAGGCAGCCAACATGTACTTCCTGGGTAGAGTTAAAGATCTGCCACCACAAAAATTACCATTACATTCTGGGCCTTTGAAATTTGTTTTCCTGCTCTTCTGCCCCCTGTTCCAGGCCCCTCCTCTACCTCCTCCCCTGCCCTCTGTTAACAAGAGGCCAGACAAAATATCTGTCATCCACTTACCACAGACACCCAACTCGGACATCTTTACAGGTAGGTGGGGGTAAGGGTCTTGAAGTATGAGATTTTATTGTGGCTTGAATAAGATCCCTACCCAGATGGTGTCAACACTATTTCTATGAGGTGGGGATTATTGTCTCTTTTGTTCAAATAAGAAAATTGAGAGAGAAGTGAAATGACCTATCTGAGGTTCCACAGGTAAAAGGGACAGAGATAAAACAAGACAGCAGCATTCATGATTCTAAATCCAGTATGCTTTTTAAAAAAAACTTTACCCGAATAGCCAAAAATCCCGGATTTTGGAGGGAACAGTAATTCTGTGTCTTTCTGGGGATCTTTCAACTGTCCTATACTCCATTTCAAGATGACCTAAGAATTCACCCATAACTCTGTATGTGAGAAGTACCCAGTCTGGGCACAATGATATTTCTCTTCTTTGAGATCATTTAATACAACCTGAGGTGTGCAAAGAAAGGGATTAGTCATCCCCTGGATCCTGAACACCTTTGGGGAGCAAGTAAGGAACGCTGAAAACTGGACTAAGAATGAGGCCTTGCAAATAGATCTCCAATTTATAGAGATCTATAAATAGATCTCAAAGCTCTGGAAAACTTGTGCCTAAATGATAGTTTTGAAAACAAAAAAACAACCTCATAGAACCCATTGCTTTATATTTATTGTGTTCCTTTCACTGTATGCCAGTCTTGCTCCTTTTTTATGCAAAAGGAAGGTGCTAGGAATCCACAGGCCCACGGAAATTCCTGCCCACCTTCACTCAGTTAGCTAATCACTCACATTCCCACCTGTAAGTGGATAACAGCATCTGCACTGCACACATGTCTTGCCCTATGCTCGTGTCTTCACAGGTTCAGAACGCTCTGAGCCTCAGACTCGAGAACTGGGTGTTCTGCTACTGCTAGCTGGCTTTCCTGTGCAAAGAATGTGAGTGATTTTCAGAATTTCTGGAAGCCTGCCATGCTTAAAAATAGTTCTCTATGGCCTGAGTCTTCACTGATTAAGCTGTATCCTTCGATGTAAGTATTGTCCAATGGTAAATGACGTCTCAACATCGTAACTTGGCAATTTTCCTTCACGAAGCCACACTAAAGCAAGGTGGCAGACATGGGTTTTGAATAGAGAAGGTCAGAGAGCAGATATACACAAGCTTCAGAGTGGAAGCCCCCCAAACATCTGATCTCTTACAATTTAAGAGCATCTCTTCTCTTTTTCTTTCTCTTTCTAATTTCCTGCTCTTGCTCTTGCCTCTCTTCAAATCTCTTAATACCAATTTGCCTAAAAGTCAATGGATCTGATGTTTCGTGAGCCTAAAACTTGTATTTTTCCATCTTCCAAGGTTCGCATATGCCAAGAGGAGAATAAGTTTTTGAGCCCCCTTTTGAAAAATTCTGCATCTTTTATATGATCTCTAGTACTACACCTGCTTTTGAGCAGAAAAATTTTGGTGGATTCATCTACAGCAACATTGTTCAGTAGAACCTTCTGTGATGATGGAACTGTTCTATGTCTGAGATGTTCAATGTAATTGTTACTAGCTACATGTAGCATTGAATACTTGAAATGACTGGAAACTGAGTTTTTGATTTAATTTAATGAGTTTACATAGTTACATGTGGCTAGAGGCTACCATACTGGACAGCACAGATGAGTCTCTTCTGCTTGGTTGAAAACTTCTGAACAGATATAAAGACTTACAGGGAGAGAAATGATCACTGCCTTGTTACTATGTAATTAACAATATCAGAACTTTACCCCTTTCTGTTTTGTTCCAGTAAGGTGAATGAAGCAACAGAGAATGAGGGAGGCAGATAGAGAATGGGGGCAGGAAATTTTGAATGGTAATCAAGGCTCCTTTTCCCACGCTCCAACCCCCCCACCCCTCAGCTGCCATTTGCCAGCAGCTTATTTTATCTTCTTCTGTTTCCTTTGTTCCCTCCTTACCACTTATTGCCATCTGTGTATTTTCTTAATATCTTGTTTAACTAGAATGCCAGCTCTGTGAATGCGAAGACTTCTGTCTGTTTTGTTCCAGTGCCTAGAACTTGAAATGTAGTTAAGCACTTAATAAGTATTTATTGAATGAATAAACTCCCCCTCCAAACACACAGGCATACACATTAGACAGGTTAAAATGCTAATTGTAAAAAAAAAAAAAAGAAATGAAAATAGTTTTCAAACATCTGGAGGGGGAAAGAAATGAGTTTGATGCTAACAGCTAACATTTATTGAATGTATGTTATATTCCTATTCCTATGCTCAGTGTTTCAAACGTATTAAATTGTTTGACCTTCCTAGAAACACACTGAGATGAGTATTGATGTTTTTCTATGATATGGATGAAGAAACTGAGGATCTGAGAATTATGGGCTGACCCAGTTTCCACAGCTAAAAGTTAGTGGGAGTGACATTCTAGTTCAAGTTTGACTGTGGAGCCCATGTTCTTTCCTCTGTAAAATCACTGAATAGCAAACAGAGTGGTGACAGAAATTACCTTTGTGCTGCCTAGGCTAGAACAAGGTTGGGGGCACATGCATCTCATGTCCAGTCTGTGGATATGTAACCTAACTCCTAGTGAGAAAAATGTAGCAGCAATTGTCCAAAGCCTGAAAAAGACAATGTCTTTTGCCTGGTAATCTTTCTTTATTAACTCATATAAAAATAATATGTCCCAAAGCTTTAGTTGTAAGGAGGTTCATTGGGACATAACTCTTAATAATTAAAATGTGTAGGCCCATGAAATTAACCACAACTCCATAAATTGTTTAGAACTGTGGACTCTCTCTTCTCTCAGAAGCTCCAGTTACCGAACGAGACGTGGTCAATATCTCTTTCTCAGGCTCTTTGTGATTGTTTCTCCACCCCCACCTGGCTAAAGAAGTTTCTGTCTCCTAGAAAGTAGAGGGAGGAAGGACCAATAAGAGGGAGTAGGAAAGGTCACACAATAGATAATATCATAAGCTGGCTCTGTCCTGACTCTTTCGTGGGAGATTTCAAGGGTTCATTGGAGACATAAAATGTCATCTGGCCATTTACAACTGAGATACTTCCCAAACTGCAGATCTCTTTTCTGCTACTGCAAGCCACCTTAGCCAGATCTTCCCCCTTTAGAGTCTTTAGCCATGATTTGAAGACAAGTTTACTATGTCCGCACAAACTTTTGGGGAAAAACAGTGAGCTCTATGAGTAGTACTCACAAAGCCTTTTCTCTCAACTTGGAATTAGAAGGGAGCATCCCTTCTTCCCGGAACTAAGATTTTTACTAATAAAACCTGAAAAATCCTCTCTACAATTTCTTCAACTCTGGACCATCTATATAAAGTTTTATGTGTCTGTAACCAGTTCTTGATCATTATCTCTTCTCAGTGATCAAGAACTGATTACGGACACATAAAACTTTAATCCATATAGATACTGAATAATCTATTTCATAACTCACTCTGAAATCACTCTAGTACCTTTTGTCTTGGGACCTTTGTCAAACTTCCATTATACCATCCTGTTATATATAGTTTTAAATAAAATATCAGGACACTTAATGTGTCCAATTTCATAAAAATAATGGTTACAACATAAAAGTATGTATTTGTGCACATACTAGTTATCTCTAGGTGGTAGAATTACTAATGCTTATTTATTTCCTCTTTGTGTTTTTTTATTTTACAAATTGTATAATAGGAAGGTTTATTGCTTTTTAATTAGAAAAAAGCAATTCAGCTTAAAAAGAAATAATTTTTCAAAGAAAGGAGTATATATGTGAGATTGGGAGAAGCCTGGGGAAGTCAATGGCTAGCTTGGGAGTCCATAAGTTGTTGGGTAACAGAGGGTGAAAAGGAAAAGTGGCAGAAAGAATAACATAGAATTCACAAGCACTTTCCTTCTCTTTCCTACCTATTCTCCTCAGTCCCTTTTCTGTCTTTAGTAGCATCGGGGATAGACCTGTCTCCTGCCAGAACTTAACCCAAACACACATAGAGAACACCATGAAGCTGTGGATTCTTCTGCTCATCATGCTCGTCTGCGAGGTTGTGATGTTTCTGCCTGTGCTGGGAAGCTTCAAGAGCAAATCTTTCTGTATGTGATGTGGGAAGGGGAGGTGCTCTCCCCAGTCCTGACATAGCTAATTCAGGGTCCACATTTCTAGGATTAGCCTTTAAAGGATCAGAGCCCTCCTTAAGCAGATACATCCCAGTGAGATTAGGTTGGACATTCCCAGTCTAGTGTCTCTTCAAGCTCTCTTTCCCAGTTCTGAAAGCAATACTGACTATACAAAAAGGGACCATAGCTTTGAACTACATTTCATAAACTAGCAGGAAATAATATTTTTCAATTCACTTGAGCTTGGGTAGAGGAAGTACCAACACAGAGCTTCCCTCTGAGCCCATATTTTCAGAATCTCTGTGCCTCAGCTGAATGACCCTTTAATGAATACCACAAGGATAATATTTAACATATTCGTTTAGTATGAAGAGAAAAATATTTTGGAACACAAAAAAATGGAAAAAGCAACTAAGAGGCTCTTAGTAGGTTGAAGTTTGGGGTTGTATGCTATGAAATGGGGATAACAGAGACTGAGCAGGAGGGTTGTGAGTCAGCAAAAGACATGGAACTTAGGGAGAGGCTGGGTGCTTATGTGGTATCAGCAGGGAAGCAAACAGAAAGGGAGAAAAGCAGGTTCCTTTTCTTCCTTGGCTCAGTTTCCCATTCTGCAAATTGGGTCTGGAAACTAGAGCTAGAGAATATTGCAGGCCCCGAAATCTAAGCTCATACGAAAAAATTTGGTGGGGATGGTATCATACATGGTGAAGGTGTCCCAGGTCCTATCTTTAGAGCCCAGAGTCCTGCAATGCTGTGGGTGTAGAAGGAGAGAAAACATGTCATACAAAGATGGTCTCTTGTGAAGAGACAGTTGCTAGAATTTGAGAAAGGGATTTTCTTTGAAAGCAGAGAAATGTTTTGCTTGTAGCTTGGAGCTCAAGTCCCAGAAGGAACTGTTAAACTTGAAAAGGGTTTCTTCTCTAAGTCATGGGCGGATGGACTCTGCCAGCTTCTACCATCTTAATTCCAGCTGACATGGAAGTTGAGCAGTGCTGGGTACAGCCTCCAATAAAGTATTGTAGAAGAAGGTGCACTAAAATACAGACCTGTTTACTTCCAAATCACACATGCTGCTGGACCTACTGTGGTAACATCTGCTTGGATGATGAGTGAGTTGATTGGGGTGAGAAGGTTAGGGCCTATGGGATGGGAAGTTTAGGGCCTAGGTGTGCTTTGTCACTGCTCCTCATCCACTATTCAGAACCTGTGACCTGGAGCAGAGGGCTCCAGTCACCCAACTCCTGGTCAAAGAAACAGGCAGTATAAGGAAGTGGCCTCCTATCTCCATACCTGGGCTTCCATTCAGTGCAAAATAAACCAAGACACCATCATGGGATCCACTACTTTTTCCTTCACTCTCATTGGGTTCTTTGCTTCCCTCAAAACATCACCCATTAATTTGCACATCTGTCCTTTGTCCAAGGCCCCAGTTACTGCCTCCTTAGACAGGCCTTATCTCAGCCAGGCCCAAGGAGACCTAGTCTCCACCTGTCTGCTCAATTGGAAAACCTCTTGGGAGAAACAGCTTAGAAGTGTGTAACTCCTGATATAACAGACAGAATTTCTGTTCTCCTTACCTGGGCCCTAGGGTGCTTTTAAATTTGGAAACGAATTTCCTCCAGGGTTCCTGACTTTTAACCGCCTTACTTTTCTCTTCCAGAGAGCCAGTTAAATCAATGCTAAACCCTAGATTCTATCTGGCCCACCACTAACATGGGCTGGAGGACAAATAGGTGGTCTAGGAAGAGTGCTGCCTGCTTCCCTGATGGGACACCCACTTGCTCTAGCTGAGGAATTCTCTGCTGTCTTCGTGACCTCTTTACCCTGAAAAGGCTCAAGTTTTTGCCAAATAAACTGATACATCAACTTGAGGGCTCTGCATGTTTTTGGTACTCTCTATGACTTAATTTTCCTCATTATAATCCCCAATAGTCCCAATGCTTGTTCCGCTCCATCATGGGCACCAAATTCTGCCTTTCCAGGTTGACCTATTTATCAGCCAGGATGGCTAATTGCTGTAATGAAAATACAAAATATTTATAAAAATCTCAGGGGGTTAATGCAGTAAGCATTTATTTTCATTCAAAATACATTTCACTGAGGGTGGTCGGTGGTCAGTCATCCGTGCCCTAATTCAAGGACCTGGTTCCTTCCATCTGTAGCTCTGTTATCTCCCAGGCCCTCCTCTGCTAGGTCCTCTACATCCAGCCAGCAGATGAGAGAAGAAAGGTAACATGCAGGCTTATACAGAAAGTTTTATTTATTTATTTTTAAAATATTTTTTAAAAAGATGACCAGTAAGGGGATCTTAACCCTTGACTTGGTGTTGTCAGCACCATGCTCACCCAGTGAGCAAACCGGCCATCCCTATATGGGATCTGAACCCGTGGCCTTGGTGTTATCAGCACCGCACTCTCCCAAGTGAGCCACAGGCCGGCCCTATACAGAAAGTTTTAAAGGGCTGGGCCTACAAGCGGAGTTTGTCATTTTTATCCACATTCCATTGGCCATGGTGCAGTCATATGGTATTGTCTATTTGCAAAAGAGGCTGGAAATGTAGTCTATCTTTATTACCAAGAAGAACAGAAAATGGGACTTGATGAACACATGGCAGTCTATGATCTGTCTACTCAAGAAAAGCCAGACTCCTCAACAAAGACCCAAGACCCTGACCTCTATAGCACTCTGTCCAATGGAACAAACACCCTCCTTCTTAAAAGCTAGTATATCCTGTTATTGGAGAGAGCATTCCTGCCTTCCAGGTGGGTACCATGAGCTTCCAGAATGACCTTTTCCTTTTTCCATTCTTAAACTCCTCTTATTCCTGCCAGATCACTTCTGTCTGCCTGGCAGTTTTAGTTGGGTAATATTACACATATCCTAAGATTTCAGTAAAGAAAAGCAGGCTTTTATGCCCATGTTGTTTTTCTAGATTATGTATGAAGTTCCACCATTTGTCATTAGTATCCTGAAGATAATTTAAAAAATGTAATTTCCCCTTGATGGGGAGATTATAGAGTGCCTTCTATGTGTCCAGTCTTGTGCCTCTCCTTGGTGCCAGAAGACAAGATATTATCACTCAGATGGATGAGTCATAACGTCACATCTGTCAACTTTATAGCCTAAGAAAAGACTTGGGAGTGTTATATAGCAAAGCCCAAGGCCAGGCAAGGGACTTGAGCCTAACAGAATACTGGATAGTGCCTTAGAGCTCAAGAAATGAAAAGGGACAATGATTCAGGTCTTGTAGGCTCAGGTAAACATCCTTCAGGAGCAGGGCTTTGTCTTGACTGTAAGATATACAGACGGCTTGAAGCTCTTTAGAGTGAAGATGATTACTTATTCCTGAAAAAAAGTAAAGAAAAACACAAAGTTAGAGACTTCCAAAGAAAGTATTAGGTAAGGAAAAAGTTGTTTTCTTGGGTATCCTACTTTGTTATCATATTCCTTTTACATCATCATCGGCCAAGCCTGTGTCATGAAAGATGGAAAGGAGAGAAAATGATGCTTGGCCAATATTAACAAAAGAGTAATTGGCAAAGAGAAGTTGAAGAGCTCCAAATGGGTCAGTAAATTGTGGACTGGCAGACAGCACTGCTCCTTTGCCAGCTACATAGACACATGCTCAAGGGCTATGGATTGTACAGACTGAGAGCCAACTAAGTTTTCAGCCACGTCACTTACTGAAGAAGATATGAAGCCCAAATTGTGCTTCTCTTTCATGGTAGTTAATGCTAGTAGACTTCAGATTGAGTGGTGGAAAAACATAACCATCTTTGTTATTAAGACAGAAGTGGTAATAAATGCTGAAAGTAACATCTATTGGTATAACTCATTGGTCTTGTCCAGCAGCATGAAACAAATACGCCAATTAGTTTTTGTGTAAGACACTATTAGAACCCTACCCACATTCCCTTTATTGGCTGCTGCACTCATCTTTTAGCTCCTGAAAGTGCTGTGGGTAATGATGCATACCTGCAACTTTCTTTGGAGATTTGTCCTCAGTTGGTGGGAGTCACCTCAGCCAGAAATGCCTGCCTCTGCAGGTGGTATATACCTAATACAGGGCTACAGACCCTGGCTCCCCTGTCCAACATTCTGGCTTTTTGCAGTGCTCCCCAAGGGACTAGTTTCTGTCTTGGCTGACTCAGAGCTCTAATGGAACCAGCAAAGTTTGGATGCCTGGGGGCCTCTAAAGATAAGGGAGAGTGCAGGCAGCTTGCTGCAGTACCTGAGGACCTTCATTGCCACAGACAGAAGCTAGAACAGATTGGCATGATCAGGATAAGGTGCCGTACTTATGACTTCCACCTTGGGAGGGAGGAGGAAGAGTGAAGCATCCAGTGTTATGGCTTTTTGGAGGGCTGCCTGAGGGACTTGTATCTATCCTCCCTGACTTGGGGTGGTTATGGGGATACAGCATACTTTGGATGCCTGGAGGCTGCTGAGAACAAAGGAGAATGGAGCAGTTGCTGCTACAGCACCAGAGAACCCTCAGTAGTAGAAACAGACTCCAGAAGAAACAAGAGATTACAGGCTCCCAAGAAAAAAACAAGCAAACCTCTCAAATTGGGAAATTGCTGCACAAGCACAGAGAAGAGGCATCCCCTATAAAATCTCTCAGAAGCCCTGAAAATCTCTAGCCAAATTGTTTGGTGAACGTCTTCCTTGTACAAAATCAGTCCATAAAGGCTGGGAGGGTGGCTGTTTCTTCAACTGTATAAAATACAGCAACAAACAAAAATACAAAAGGCACATGAAGAAGGGAAAAATGACCTAATCCAAGAAACAAATTAAAACCCCAGAAACCAACCCCTAAGAAACAAAGGTCTATAAATTACCTAACAAGAAATTCAAAATAATTGTTTGAAAGAACACAGATACACAATTAAACAATATTAGGAAAATGATGCATGAACAAAATGAAAATTTACAACAAAGACAGAAACTACAAAAAAGAACCAAGCAGAAATTTTGGAGCTGAAGAATACAATAACTGTATTAGAAAATAAGGACCCAGGAAGAGCCTCTGCCTGTAGGAAAGAGGAAAGAGAAACCCCACCCTGGGTCACCCACTCAAACTGAGGTGCTCCAGTATACCCTAGTGCACCCATCAGGGTAATAAGACACAAGCCAGAGTACCAACAAGCCCATCCAGGGTCATCCCCCCAGCCAAAGAGTGAGAAGTTACCCAGGTGTTTCTCCCAAGAACTGAAAAGCTCCCCTATGTCCTTGACAACCCAACACAGTGTCACCAACCTCATCAAAGTATCACTAAGTGCTCCAGTGCCTAGGCCACAGAGGCACTCACACACAACTCTGACACTGAATGCAGCCAAAGTACCTTATACAGTAATCACTATCATGAATACACAAGAAAGAACAAAACCCACTGGTAGAACAAAAATGCAAATTAGAAAGAGAAAGAAACTAAATCTTTCCACCTCAAAAAACCAACAAACACGAAAGGAATAAAAGATATATAAAACATCCAAACAAAAATAAATAAAATGCCAGGAGTAAGATAATACCTTTTGATAACAATCCTAAATGTAAGTGGATTAAATTTCCCACTCAGACATAGAGTGGCTGAATTAAAAAGCTAGAACCAACTGTAACTATCTACAAGAGATTCACCTCACCTGTAAAGACATACACAGACTAATAGTGAAGAGATGGAAAAAGGTATATCACACAAGTGGAAAACAAAAATGAGCAGGACTAGCTATTCTTATGTTGGATAAAAGTCTTTAAATCAAAAACCATAAAAAGAGACTAAGAAGGCCATTCAATAATGGTAAATGGATCTATCCAGCAATAATACATAACAGTCATAAATATATATGCACCCAACACTGGAGCCCCCAGATATATAAAGCAAACACTATTGGATTTTTAAAAAATTTTTAAAAATTTTTAAATTATTTATTTATTTATTTATTTATTCATTTATTTTTTTAAGTTTTATTTTGTCGATATACATTGTGGCTGATTATTGCTCCCCATCACCAAAACCTCCCTCCCTTCTCCCTCCCCCCTCCCCCCCAACAATGTCCTTTCTGTTTGCTTGTCGTATCAACTTCAAGTAGTTGTGGTTGTTATATCTTCTCCCCCCCCCCCCGGTTTTGTGTGTGTGTGTGTGTGTGTGTGAATTTATATATTAATTTTTAGCTCTCACCAATAAGTGAGAACATGTGGTATTTCTCTTTCTGTGCCTGACTTGTTTCACTTAATATAATTCTCTCGAGGTCCATCCATGTTGTTGCAAATGGCAGTATTTCATTCGTTTTTATAGCTGAGTAGTATTCCATTGTGTAGATGTACCACATTTTCCGTATCCACTCATCGGATGATGGGCATTTGGGCTGGTTCCAACTCTTGGCTATTGTAAAGAGTGCTGCCATGAACATTGGGGAACAGGTATACCTTTGACTTGATGATTTCCATTCCTCTGGGTATATTCCCAGCAGTGGGATAGCTGGGTCGTATGGTAGATCTATCTGCAGTTGTTTGAGGAACCTCCATACCATTTTCCATAGAGGCTGCACCATTTTGCAGTCCCACCAACAATGTATGAGAGTTCCTTTTTCTCCGCAACCTCGCCAGCATTTATCGTTCAGAGTCTTTTGGATTTTAGCCATCCTAACAAACACTATTGGATTTAAAGAAAGAGATAGACCCTGATACAATAATAGTTGGGGACTTAAACAACCCTCTCTAAGTACTGCACAGATCATCTAGGCAACAAATCAGTAGAGAAACACAGAATTTAAATTACACTTTACAACAATTGGATTTGTCAGACATCTATGGAGCATTTCATCCAAATAACTAAAGAACATATGTTCTTCTCATTAGTACATAGAGCATTCTCCAGGAAAGACCACATATTAGGTTGTAAACCAGATCTCTACAAGTTTAAAAAAATTGTAATAATTTCAAGTATCTTTTCAGGCCTCAATGTATTAAAACTAGATGTCAATAAGAAATGAAACTCGGGAAACTATACAAAGACACAGAAATTAAACAACATGCTCCTGAACAACCTATGGGTCCAAGAAGAAACTAAACAGGAAATCAAAAAATTTCTCAAGGGCTGGCCCGTGGCTCACTCGGGAGAGTGCAGTGCTGATAAAACCAAGGCCAGGGTTCAGATCCCTATATAGGGATGGCCAGTTAGCTCACTTGGGAGAGCGTGGTGCTGACAGCACCAAGTCAAGGGTTAAGATCCCCTTACCAGTCATCTTTAAAAAATTTTTTTTTCTTGAAACCAATTAAAACAAATACACATCATACCAAAACCTATGGCATACTGCAAAAACATAATGAAGAGGTAAGTTTATTGCAATAAATGCTTACATCAAGAGCACAGAAATATTTCAAATAAAGAACCTAAAAGTGCATCTCAAAGAACTAGAAAAATAAGAACAACCCAATCCCCAAATTATTATATACTAAGAAATAATTTTTTTTCAGGCATAGTTCATCTGTTTTTTTTTTTACTGGCTATGAATATTCATGAGATACAAAGCTGATTGTCACTCCTCATGCCCATGATGTGAGGGCCAGATTCATAGTGGCAGCATACCTATTACCACAAAGTGCATTTGTACCCCATGTCCTCCACCCAACTGTCCCCAGCCTCCCTCCCCCTCCCCTTTATCCCCCACTCTACTTTGTAGCCCAAGGGATGTTCTCTCTCTCTGAAAGTCCAATGTACCACTGTGGTCTTTCTTTCCCTCCTTCTTTCTCTATTAGATCCCACATATGAGTGAGTACATGTGGTATTTATCCCTCTGTGCTTTGCTTATTTTACTCAACATGAGTTTCTCCAGGCTCATCCATTTTATGCAAATGAGAGTATATCATTCTTTTTTATGGCAGAGTAGTATTCCATGGTGTATATATACCACAGTTTCCTTATCCAATCATCCATTGATGGACATTTAGGTTGGTTCCATGTCTTGGCCATTGTAAACAGAGCTGTGACAACCATGGGAGTGCAGGTATCCCTCTGACATGATGATTTCCATTCCTCTGGGTACATTCCCAGAAGTGGGATTGCAGGATTGTATGGAAGATCTGTCTGTGGTTGTTTGAGAAACTTTCATACTGTTTTCCATAGTGGTTGTACTAATTTACAGTTCCACCAACAGTGTAGGAGCATTCCCCTCTCTCCACACCCTTGTCAGCATTTGTTATTCACTGTCTTTTTGATTTTAGCCAGTCTAACTGGGGTGAGGTGGTATCTCAATGTAGTTTTAATTTGCATTTCCCTGATGACTAGAGAGGTCGAGCATTTTTTCATGTATCTGTTGGCCATTTGTATGTCTTCCTTTGTAAAATGTCTATTCAGCTCCTTTACCCATTTCTTAATTGAGTCATTTATTTTTTTATTGCACAATTGCTTGAGTTCTATGTATATTCTGGATATTAATCCCTTGTTGGATATATAGTTAGCAAAAATCTTCTCCCACTCTGTAGGTTGTCATTTCGGTCTGTTGATTGTTTCCTTTGCTGTGCAGAAGCTTTTTAGTTTGATATAGTCCCATCTGTTTATTTTTTCTTTTGCTGCTTGTACATTTGGGCTCATGTTCATAAAGCCTGTGCCTTGACCTAATTGCTGAAGTGTTTCACCTATATTTTCCCTTAGTAATTTTACAGATTCAGGTCTTATACTTAAGTCTTTATACATTTTGAGTTGATTTCAGTGTATGGTGAGAGATGCATATTTAGTTTCATTATTCTGCATGTGGTTATACAGTTTTCCCATCACCACTTGCTGAAGAGGCAATCTTTTCGAAACCCAATGTAGATTTTTGTTGCCTTTGTCCAATATCAGATGGCTATAAGCCTGAGAAGTGATTTCTGGGTTCTTAATTCTGCTCCACTGGTCTGAATGTCTATTTTTACATCAGTACCATGCTGTTTTGGTTACAATAGCTTTGTAGTATAATTTGAAGTCAGGTAGTATTATGCCTCCAGCTTTATTTGTTTTGCTCAGGATTGCTTTGGCTATTTGGGGTCTTTTGATTTTCCATATGAAAGGTAATATTGTTTTTTCCATTTCTGTGAAGAATGTCATTGATATTTTGATGGGGATTTCATTGAATCTGTAGATCACTTTGGGTAGTATAGACATTTTCACAATGTTAATTCTTCCAATCCAGGAGCATGGAATATCTTTCCATCTTTTTGTGTCTTCTTTAATTTCTTTCAGAAGTGGTTTGTAGTTCTAATTGTAGAGGTCTTTCACCTCCTTGGTTAAATTGATCCCTAGGTATCTTATTTTTTTGTGACAATTGTTAATGGGCTTGCTTTCTTGATTTCTCTTTCCATTAATTCATTATTTGAGTATATAAATGCTACTGATTTTTTGGCATTTATTTTGTATCCTGCAACATTACTGAAGTTATTAACCAGCTATAGGAGTTTTTTGATAGTGGCTTTAGGTTTTTCTATATACAGTATCATGTCATCTGCAAATAGAGAAAGTTTGACTTCATTTTTTCCAGTCTGGATCCCCTTTATTTCTTTCTCTTGCTTGATTGTTCTGGGTAGTACCTCTAGTACTATGTTAAATAGAAGTGGTGAAGGTGGGTATCCTTGGTTTGTTCCTGTCCTTAAGGGAAAGGCCTTCAATTTTTCTCCATTTGGAATGATACTGGCAGTGGGCTAGTCATAAATGGCTTTTATTTTGTTGAGATATTTTCCTTCTATACCTAATTTGTTGAGATTCTTTATCATGAATGGATGTTGAATTTTGTCAAATGCGTTTTCAGCATCTGTTGAGATAATCATATGGTCTTTGTCCTTGAGTTTGTTGATGTGATGTATCACATTTATTGACATTTCTATTTTTTTTTAACTTTATTTTGTCGATATACATTGTGGGTGATTATTGTGCCCATCAGCAAAACCTCCGTCCCTCCTCCCTCCCCCCCTCTTCCCCACTAATGTCCCCTCTGTTTGCTTGTCATATCAAATTCAAGTAATTGTGGTTGTTATATCTTCTCCCCCCACCCCCAGTTTTTTTTGTGTGTGTGTGTGTTTGCGTGAATTTATATATTAATTTTTAGCTCCCACCAATAAGTGAGAACATGTGGTATTTCCCTTTCTGTGCCTGACTTGTTTCACTTAATATAATTCTCTCAAGGTCCATCCATGTTGTTGCAAATGGCAGTATTTCATTCGTTTTTATAGCTGAGTAGTATTCCATTGTGTACATGTACCACATTTTCCGTATCCACTCATCTGATGATGGACATTTGGGCTGGTTCCAACTCTTCGCGATTGTAAAGTGTGCTGCGATGAACATTGGGGAACAGGTATACCTTCGACTTGATGATTTCCATTCCTCTGGGTATATTCCCAACAGTGGGATAGCTGGGTCGTATGGTAGATCTATCTGCAATTGTTTGAGGAACCTCCATACCATTTTCCATAGATGCTGCACCATATTGCAGACCCACCAACAATGTATAAGAGTTCCTTTTTCTCCGCAACCTTGCCAGCATTTATCGTTCATACTCTTTTGGATTTTAGCCATCCAAACTGGGGTGAGATGGTATCTCAATGTGGTTTTGATTTGCATTTCCCGGATGCTGAGTGATGTTGAGCATTTTTTCATATGTCTGTTGGCCATTTGGATATCTTCCTTAGAGAAATGCCTACTTAGCTCTTTTGCCCATTTTTTAATTGGGTTGCTTGTTTTTTTCTTGTCAAGTTGTTTGAGTTCCTTATATATTCGGGATATTAATCCTTTGTCAGATGTATATTTTGCAAATATTTTCCCCCACTCTGTTGGTCGTCTTTTAACTCTGTTATTTGTTTCTTTTGCTGTGCAGAAGCTTTTTAGTTTGATATAATCCCATTTGTTTATTTTTCCTTTGGTTGCCTGTGCTTTTGGTGTCGTATTGATGAAGTCTGTGCCCAGTCCTATTTCCTGAAGTGTTTCTCCTATGTTTTCTTTAAGAAGTTTTATTGTTTCAGGGTGTATATTTAAATCCTTAATCCATTTTGAGTTGATTTTAGTACACAGTGAGAGGTATGGATCTAGTTTCATTCTCCTGCATATGGATATCCAGTTATCCCAGCACTATTTGCTGAAGAGGCAGTCCCTTCCCCAGTGAAAAGGGTTGGTGCCTTTCTCAAAGATCAGATGGCAGTACGTGGGTGGGTTGATTTCTGGGTTCTCTATTCTATTCCATTGATCAGTGTGTCTGTTTTATGCCAGTACCATATTGTTTTGGATATTATAGCTTTGTAGTATAGCTTTTTTAAAAAAATTTTATTTTGTCGATATACATTGTAGCTGATTATTGCTCCCCATCACCAAGACCTCCCTCCCTTCTCCCTCCCCCCCCAACAATGTCCTTTCTGTTTGCTTGTCGTATCAACTTCAAATAATTGTGCTTGTTATATCTTCTCCCCCCCCCCCGGTTTTGTGTGTGTGTGTGTGTGTGTGTGTGTGTGAATTTATATATTAATTTTTAGCTCTCACCAATAAGTGAGAACATGTGGTATTTCTCTTTCTGTGCCTGACTTGTTTCACTTAATATAATTCTCTCGAGGTCCATCCATGTTGTTGCAAATGGCAGTATTTCATTCGTTTTTATAGCTGAGTAGTATTCCATTGTGTACATTTACCACATTTTCCGTATCCACTCATCGGATGATGGGCATTTGGGCTGGTTCCAACTCTTGGCTATTGTAAAGAGTGCTGCGATGAACATTGGGGAACAGGTATACCTTCGACTTGATGATTTCCATTCCTCTGGGTATATTCCCAACAATGGGATAGCTGGGTCGTATGGTAGATCTATCTGCAGTTGTTTGAGGAACCTCCATACCATTTTCCATAGAGGCTGCACCATTTTGCAGTACCACCAACAATGTATGAGAGTTCCTTTTTCTCCGCAGCCTCGCCAGCATTTATCGTTCATAGTCTTTTGGATTTTAGCCATCCTTACTGGGGTTAGATGGTATCTCAGTGTGGTTTTGATTTGTATTTCCCGGATGCTGAGTGATGTTGAGCATTTTTTCATATGTCTGTTGGCCATTTGTATATCTTCCTTAGAGAAATGCCTACTTAGCTCTTTTGCCCATTTTTTAATTGGGTTGCTTGTTTTCTTCTTGTAAAGTTGTTTGAGTTCCTTATATATTCGGGATATTAATCCTTTGTCAGATGTATATTTTGCAAATATTTTCTCCCACTCTGTTGGTTGTCTTTTAATTCTTTTAATTGTTTCTTTTGCTGTGCAGAAGCTTTTTAGTTTGATATCATCCCATTTGTTTATTTTTCCTTTGGTTGCCCGTGCTTTTGGGGTCGTATTCATGAAGTCTGTGTCCAGTCCTATTTCCTGAAGTGTTTCTCCTATGTTTTCTTTAAGAAGTTTTATTGTTTCAGGGTGTATATTTAAATCCTTAATCCATTTTGAGTTGATTTTAGTCTACGGTGAGAGGTATGGATCTAGTTTCATTCTCCTGCACATGGATATCCAGTTCTCCCAGCACCATTTGCTGAAGAGGCAGTCCCTTCCCCAGTGAATAGGCTTGGTGCCTTTGTCAAAGATCAGATGGCAGTAAGTGTGTGGGTTGATTTCTGGATTCTCTATTCTATTCCATTGGTCAGTGTGTCTGTTTTTATGCCAGTACCATACTGTTTTGGTTATTATAGCTTTGTAGTATAGCTTAAAGTCAGGTAGTGTTATGCCTCCAGCTTTATTATTTTTTTCTCAGCATTGCTTTGGCTATGCGTGGTCTTTTATTGTTCCATATAAATGTCTGAATAGTTTTTCCCATTTCTGAGAAAAATGTCTTTGGAATTTTGATGGGGATTGCATTGAATTTGTATATCACTTTGGGTAGTATGGACATTTTCACTATGTTGATTCTTCCAATCCAAGAGCATGGAATATCTTTCCATCTTCTTGTATCCTCTCTAATTTCTCTCAGCAGTGGTTTGTAGTTCTCATGATAGAGATTTTTCACCTCCTTGGTCAACTCAATTCCTAAGTATTTTATTTTTTTGGTGGCTATTGTAAATGGGCAGGCTTTCTTGATTTCTCCTTCTGCATGTTCACTATTGGAGAAAAGAAATGCTACTGATTTTTGTGTGTTGATTTTGTATCCTGCTACTGTGCTGAAATCATTTATCAAATCCAACAGTTTTTTTGTAGAGGTTTTAGGCTCTTCGATATATAGGATCATGTCATCTGCAAACAGGGACAGTTTGACTTCATCTTTTCTGATCTGGATGCCCTTTGTTTCCTTCTCTTCTCTGATTGCTCTGGCTAGTACTTCCAACACTATGTTGAATAGGAGTGGTGAGAGTGGGCATCCTTGTCTAGTTCCTGTTCTTAAAGGAAAAGCTTTCAGCTTTTCCCCATTCAGGATGATATTGGCTGTGGGTTTGGCATATATGGATTTAATTATGTTGAGATACTTTCCCTCTATACCTAACTTATAGAGGGTCTTTGTCATGAATGAGTGCTGAACTATATCAAGTGCTTTTTCAGCATCTATAGAGATGATCATATGGTCCTTGTGTTTGAGTTTATTAATATGGTGTATCACATTTATTGATTTGCGTATATTGAACCAACCTTGCATCCCTGGGATGAATCCCACTTGATCGTGATGAATAATTTTACGTATGTGTTGCTGTATTCTGTTTGCTAGTATTTTAGTGAGGATTTTTGCATCTATATTCATCAAGGATATCGGCCTGTAGTTTTCTTTTTTGGTTATATCTTTACCTGGTTTTGGTATCAGGATGATGTTTGCTTCATAGAATGAGTTTGGGAGATTTGCGTCTTTTTCAATCTTTTGGAATAGTTTGTAAAGAATCGGTGTCAATTCCTCTTTGAATGTTTGGTAAAATTCTGCTGTGAATCCATCTGGTCCTGGGCTTTTCTTTGTTGGGAGCCTTCTGATAACAGCTTCAATCTCCTTTATTTTTATTGGTCTGTTCAAATTTTCTACGTCTTCATGGTTCAGTTTTGGGAGCTTGTGTGTGTCCAGAAATTTATCCATTTCCTCCAGATTTTCAAATTTGTTGGCGTATAGTTGTTTATAGTAGTCTCGAATGATTCCTTGTATTTCAGATGAATCAGTTGTAATATCGCCTTTTTCATTTCTAATTTTGGTTATTTGAGTCTTCTCTCTTCTCTTTTTTGTTAGCCATGCTAATGGTTTGTCAATTTTATTTATCTTTTCGAAAAACCAACTTTTTGATTCGTTGATCTTTTGAATTGTTTTTTGGTTTTCAATTTCATTCAGTTCTGCTCTGATCTTAATGATTTCTTTCCGTCTGCTAACTTTAGGATTGGATTGTTCTTGTTTTTCTAGTTCTTTAAGGTGAAGTGTTAGGTTGTTCACTTGCCATCTTTCCATTCTTCTGAAGTGAGCGTTTAATGCGATAAATTTCCCCCTCAATACTGCTTTTGCAGTATCCCACAGGTTTTGGTATGATGTATCATTGTTTTCATTAGTTTCAATAAATTTTTTGATTTCCTGCTTGATTTCTTCTTGGACCCATATGTGATTAAGTAGAATGCTGTTTAATTTCCATGTGTTTGTATAGTTTCCAAAGTTTCATTTGTTACTAATTTCTAGTTTTAATCCATTGTGGTCTGAGAAGATACATGGGATAATTCCAATTTTTTTGAATTTATTGAGACTTGATTTGTGACCTAATATGTGATCTATCCTGGAGAATGATCCATGTGCTGCTGAGAAGAATGAATATTCTAAGGTTGTTGGGTGGAATGTTCTGTAGATATCTGCCATTTCCAATTGGTCTAGAGTCTTGTTTAGATCTTGTGTTTCTCTACTGATTCTTTGCCTAGATGATCTGTCTCATATTGACAGTGGGGTGTTCAGGTCCCCTGCTATTATGGTATTAGTGTCTATTTCCTTCTTTAGGTCTAATAGAGTTTGTTTTATAAATCTGGCTGCTCCAACATTGGGTGCGTACATATTTATGATTGTTATGTCTCCTTGATGCATCAGTCCTTTTATCATTAAGTAGTGTCCCTCATTGTCTCTTTTTATGGTTTTTAGTTTAAAGTCTATTTTGTCAAATATAAGAATAGCTACTCCCGCTCGCTTTTCTTTTCTGTTTGCATGGTAAATTTTTTTCCATCCTTTCACTCTTAGTCTGTGTGAATCTTTATGGGTGAGGTGGGTCTCTTGTAGGCAGCATATAGTTGGGTCCTCCTTTTTGATCCAGTCAGCCAGTCTGTGTCTTTTAATTGGGGAATTTAAGCCTTTTACATTAAGAGTTGTTATTGAAAGGTGTTGATTTATTCCTAGCATTTTATTGGTTGTTTGGTTGTCTTAGGTGTCTTTTGTTCCTTGCTTTCTGATTTACTGTTTGGTTTCTGTGTTTGTTGGTTCCTTAGGTTGTAGATAGCGTTTTTGTTTGCTTGTTTTCTCTTCATGAATGCCATTTTTATTATACTAGTGGGTTTTGATTTTTCTTGGGTTTTTATGGCAGTGGTAGTTATTTTTCAGGAACCAAACCCAGTACTCCCTTGAGGATTTCTTGTAAGGGTCATCGTGTGGTAGTGAACTCCCGCAGTTTTTGTTTGTCTGAGAAATATACTATTTGTCCTTCATTTCGGAAGGATAGCATTGCAGGGTAGAGTATTCTTGGGTGGCAATCTTTGTCTTTTAGTATTTTGAAAATATCATCCCATTCCTTTCTAGGTTTTAGGGTTTGTGATGAAAAGTCTGATGTTAGCCTGATTGGGGCTCCCTTATATGTGATTTGACGCTTCTCTCTTGCAGCTTATAAGATTCTCTCTTTGTCTCTGAGTTTTGCCAATTTGACTATGACATGTCTTGGAGAAGGCCTTTTTGGGTTGAATACATTTGGAGATCGTTGAGCTTCCTGGATCTGAAGATCTGTGACTTTTCCTATACCTGGGAAGTTTTCTGCCACTATTTTGTTGAATATGTTTTCAATGCAATCTCCGTTTTCCTCCCCTTCTGGAATACCCATGACTCGGATATTTGAGCGCTTAAGGTTGTCTGATATCTCTCTCAGATTTTCTTCAATGTCTTTGATTCTTTTTTCTTTCTTTTTGTCTGATTGTGTTATTTCAAACAGCCCATCTTCACGTTCAGAGGTTCTCTCTTCAACTTTGACAAGCCTGCTGGTTAAACTCTCCGTTGTGTTTTTTATTTCGCTGGATAACTTCTTCAGTTCAGCAAGTTCTGCTATATTTTTTTTCAGTACATTGATTTCCTTGTACATTTCCTCTTTCAGATCCTGTATACTTTTCCTCATTTCATCATGATGTCTAGCTGAGTTTTCTTGTATCTCATTTAGTTTCCTTAGAATTATCACTCAAAATTCCTTGTCAGTCATTTCAAGGGCTTCTTGTTCTATAGGATCTAGAGTTTGAGATTTATTAACTTTTGGTGGTGTACTTTCCAGATTTTTTGTATTTCTGGTATCTTTTTTTTGATGTTTATTCATTGTGGCAGAGGGTTTCACAGTCCACCGGTTTGAGACTATTGACTAACTAAGATGTTGCTGTGGTTGCCAATTTGGTATGGCTACCTCTGTGACTGCTCAGTTGGCCTCTAGTGCCTTGTGTGCATAGTTGCCTTGGGTCTTGGGCCTCTCTGGGGAGCCCTCTCTCTGGTCATCTTGGACTATGCTGGGCTGCTGGATCACGTGGCGATACTGCAGGGCATGTGCTATCTGTTGAGCTTCCACTTCCCATGCAGGACTTCTCCCTGTTCCGTGCGCTCTGGCCCAGGTTGTTGGATCATGCAGTGGCTACCCCACAGGGTGTGTGGTTTCTGTCTAGTCTCCGCCTCCCTAGCCAGATGTCTCCCCACTCTGTGCATACTGGGCTGGGCTGGGACGTGTCTTCTGCAACCCTCATCTATCAGCTCGGCCTTCAAGACCCTGCTTGGCACCGCTTCACCCAGGAAGTCTACCAGGTTTCTGCTAGGCGCAGACGACCGTTTGCTCTAGTTTCCTTTGTAGCACTGTGTAGATCTTTCTCGGGACTTATCACCTTCCTCCTGGTATCACGGTTATTTGTGTGCTTGTCTTATCTCCCACACCAGAGTGTGAGTTCCTCGGGGGAGGAGCCTGCAGCACATGATTCACCTTTGAATCCCCCCGGCACGGACCGAGTCAGTTGCCTGCCTGCCGTTAGCTCTCCGGCAGGTTCAAGTGAACTCGGGAACTCTCCGACCACACTATTCCTAACAAGAAATCCGTTAGGTGTTTTTCCGAACTGGTGGCCACAGAGATGGTATCTTCCTCCTGGTAAAAGGAAGTTTACCGGGGGCTGGAGACCAGGGTGCTGTGGAGTGACAGTCGGCCCAGCCCATACTTCCTTGCCCTCCCCACCCTGGCCGAGGATGCCCCACGCCACCAGCCCCGCCAGAGAACCACAGAGGGAGTGGGATGGGAGGCCGGCCCACAGGCCCCGGGAAGCCCCGTGCCCGGGCAAGCAAGTGGGAAAGCTCAGTGAGGAGCCAAGCCAGGTGAGGAGGACAAGCTTGGCCAAGCAGGGCCAGAGCCACCACCACCTGAGAAAATGGAGGCAGCCCCAAGGCTGGTGAGTGGCCCGGTGGGTCAGGCGGAAGCCAGGCAGGCATCTGCCCCCCAAGCAGGGCTGGGCGGGGGTCACTCACAGGGCTGTGCTGGGTCGGGCGGCTCCCTCTCTGCCTCTGCGTCATCACCGTCCCCGTTCTCAGCCGCCACCGCCTCGGGCTGCTCACTCGGTCCCGCGGCATGGCTCGGGCACTCCCAGGAATCTTCTTTTATGCCGGCCTGAAACCTCGAATCCTGAGTAGGGCAGCTGGCTGCCTTCAGCGTGGCCCCGGCCTCCGGGATCCTGGCAGAGTCAGCAGCGGCCTGGCGCCATATTCCCTGTTTAGAGACTCGCTTTTGCAGCTAAGAAACAGTTCTTTTCCTGCTCCATACTTCAAAGCTGTTGCCTGTAAATGAGGCAGCCCCTCCTGCCGAGGGCAAAGTGGCAGTCCGCCCCCACGACCGGCCACCAGCAGCGGTCCTCCCTTAAGAGACGGCAAGAGGAAGGTCCACAAGTTTCCCGGCTGCCTCAGGCCCAGTGGCCGCCTTTTCCACCTCAGCTACTCCGCGCCAACCGCCGTAGCCACTGCCATCTTAGGATCCCATCCTGCCGTATTGACCTCTCTCTTTGACATTCAATTTTCTTCCCTTTAAAATGGGAGTGTAATAGCCACATGTTAGGCTTATTGACAGGTTAGGGGTAACCACTGGCAAGCATTGATATATCGGAAATAAATTAGTAAATAGTAGCTGCTCTTAATCTCTTTGTCCCTTCCTTAACCAAGAAGACTCTTGAGAACGAGGACATCATCATACTCATTTCTGCAGTGTTGGTGCCTCACACAGTCCTGGCTCTTAGTTCTCAATAAATATTTATTAACAACCACACGCACACACAAAAATCCTCCAAACAATCCTGAGCTCCTCTGAGACAGGGTTACAAATTTTTTATTTTCTCTTTATGTGTTCCTGTCCCCAAGTTTTATCTTTGCAGTAACCATTTCACAGTTGCTTTTAGGACTTGCAATGTTACGTGAGGAAACTAAGGTCGAAGAGAGGAAGCACTCGTCCTAATGTCATGCTAGGAAGTGGTAGGACCAAGAATCAACTCCAGCACGGTCCAGCTGCGATGGCTTGCAGGTTCTCAATCCATCTTTGTTGTTGAATGGATGGATGGATGATCACACCTACGAGAGTACTTCACAAAGTTCATGGAAAAATAAAATTGGAAGATAATATTAATTTTCGATGAACTTTTGAAGTACCCTCATATGGTGGAATTTTAGGTAGCAGCCTAGACAGGGGAAAGGTTCAGGCTCTGTCTTGTCCTTCTATCTGCAAGGCTGACTCTAAGAGTGAAGGATAATGGAGAAGAGGCAGAATAGTTTGTCCAATCAAGACAGGAGGTGAAGTGGGGTTGGTAGGAATGTTCATGAGACATTTTAGTCACAGCTGCATCACCCCCTGCAGGTGACTCTATAAGGACTGGAGTCCCACCTGCTTTTTCATTTTCTCAGTCTTGTCTCTTTGTTTTTCCATTTCATTAAACCAAAGGAAAATCACTTAACCTGTTTCCTTTCTTATGTAATGGGGATAATGATACTCTCTTTACGTGTGTGTGTGTGTGTGTGTGTGTGTGTGTGTGTGTGTGTGTGTGTGTGTGTGTTGTACTGTCTGTGTATTTTTAGTGCAACAGAAGATGTTCTAAGTACTTCACAAGAATCTGTTAAGAGCTGATATACTGAGAGCTTTATAAACATCAGATCATTTGATCAATGAAGTAGATAAGATGATTAGCCTTATTTCACAGAAGAAACAAGGCACAGAGTTTTTAAGTGGTGCAGCCAGGATCTGAACCCAGGTATGGCTGACCCCAGGTGGGTGTATCCTGTTGACCACACATTCTTCTTTCTTGCAGCATAGGTTCTCAAACTTGAGTGTGCATCGGAATCATCTGGAAGGCTGCTTAGAACAAACACTGTGAAAACCACTTCCATAGTTTCTGATCAGGTAGGACTGGAAGCTAGTAAATTCTCACTTGATGCTGCTGCTGCTGCTGGACTGGGTGACAAACTTTGAGAGCCACTGACCTTTAGGGTTATTGGGAGATTTAGGATTTCACTTGTATGTAAGAATCTATAATCTATAGCTTTATGTAGAGATGTGTAGAGGGATCAATGTGCAAGGATGTTTATCAGCACATTAATAGCAATAATCTATGGAAGGTAAGATGTTGACAAATTTTACTTTCTCCCTTACACTTTTGTGTATTATAATTTAAAAAATAGGAACCCCACTGGCTGCTCAAAAATCTCCAGAACTAAAACTAACTGTCCCAATTTCCAGCAGATTATCTTGGTTATACTACACTTCATCTTCCCACTTTCATTTGCAGATTTAAAGCTTCAGCAAAGAAAGGGGTCCAGGTAGAGGCCCTTTCGTATAAGTAGGCCTAAATTTTCCAAGTCACTAACCCTCAAATTTCGGCTATCTTCCTTTCTCAATCTCATCTTGCCGGTCACTAGCCTCACACCCATCTTTGAAGCCTCCTTATCCTGCTTTACTTTTTCTATTTTCTACAGCACTCTTACTGTCTGTCATATGTGTTAGGTATTGTCCATCTTTCTCCCAGTAGAATAGGAATTCCAAAAAGGCAGTCTTTGGCTTGTTCTTTAACCCCAGCACCAAGAACAGTACCTAGCACATAATATGCACCCAATATATATTTGATGAAATGGATTAAATTGACTCCCTATCCTGTGAGATAAGAAATGGACTCTCTTTGTACTGCCAGGTTCTTTGCTCCATGTCCAATCTACTCTTTGAGATCCCACATTTCATACTAAGCTGTTCTTATTTCTGGTCGAAGCTCTTGGCAGAGGGTGAGAAACAGAACAGGGAGAAAGGCCTGGTGCTTCATGGGGCCACAAAGCCAGTGGTGCAGCCTGAGGTTGCCATTTTAGAGAGAAAGGGGACCAAGGGGAGGGGCCTGCTCCCACAATCAGCTCATTCACCCAGAACCCCTGCTATCCATGGGGCCAGGCTGCCTCTGGAATAGAGTGTCCAGCCCACGCACAGCGCTGTTTTTCTCCCCCTGGCCTTATCTGATCTGGCCACAAAGGCCACTTTACTACCACTTCAGGGTGGAAACCTCTTTAACAACAACAAAACAACAGCTACCATTTGTTCAGTGCCTTTACTTTTCCAGGCGTCATGCAAAATACTCTTCACAGATCACCTCCGTTGAATCCACAGAGGAATCCTACATGACTTAGAACACTCACTTTGTACAAGAGGAGAGATTAAGCTACTTTGAGCATTGTTACATGCACGGCAAGTTTCAGAGCCAAGACTGAGACCCTGGTCTATCTACCCAGCCCCATGCGCTTGTATCATTCATTCATTCAACAAACATTTCTCAGGTACCCACAGCACATCGGGCATAGTGTTAGTAGGGCATAGTGAACCCATCCTATCTGAGTTCTCTGAGGGAATTATGAGAACACACACACATTGTCTGAAGATCAGAAAGAGTCACCTACTTGAAGAAGGAGCAGACTCAATATATTTAAATAGAAATGTCAAAAGCACAGTGTAGAAGGACCCAGCTTTGTCTGTTCCAGAAGGTCATTCTGTCTAGAGACATGCCCCAGTCACCGGAGTTCAGCACATCCCCCATTTGCCTCCTTTCCTGGATCCTCTAGAGATCTGATTTTGGGGGAAGACAAAGCCAGCATGCTTTAGTGGAATTTAGCGAGCCTCGGATTTGAGGTCTGAGGTTGTGTTGAGACCAGCTATTCTTTTTAAGACTATTATTTTATTATGTATTTCTTTTCTTTATTATTATTTATTTTAAAGTAAAAATTGTACACAGAAGGTCCCCAACTTCTGCTGGCTCGACTTTAGGTGGTGCAAAAGTGTCCCACATTCAGTAGAAAGTGTTGCTTGAGTATACATATATCCATTCTGTTTTTCACTTTCAGTACAATATTCAATAAATTCCATGAGATATTCAACAATCTCTTGTAAAATATGCTTTGTGTTAGATGATTTTGCCCAACTATCGGCTAATATAAATTGTTTAAGCATGTTTAAGGTAGGCTAGGCTAAGCTATGATGTTCAGTAGGTGGAGTATATTAAATGCATCTTCAACTAATGATATTTTCAACCTAGAATAGGTTTATCTGGACCACACCCTATTGTAAGTCAAGGAGTATCTGTATCTTTACAGTGTGCAACAGGATGTTTTTAAGTAAGTATACAATGTGGACTGCTAAATCAAGCTAATTAACATACGTCACATATTTATTATTTTGGGGGGCGGGGTGAGAACACTTACAATCTACCATCTTAGCAGTTTTCAAATATACATTGTTATTGACTACAGTCACCATGTTGTACAATAGATTTCCTCAACTTATTCTTCATATATAATTGAAATTTTGTACCCTTTGATCAACATGTCTCCTATATACCCCAACTCCCCTAGAGCCTCTGGTAACCACTATTCTGCTCTTTGTTTCTATGAGTTCAAATTTTTTAGAGTCCACATATAAGCAAGATAATGCAGTATTTGTTTCTGTGTCTGGCTCATTTCATTTAACCTAATTCCTTCAGGCTCATTCATGTTGCTGCCAATAGCAGGATTTCCTTCTTTTTAAAGGCTAAATAGTATCCCATTGTGCATATGTATCTCATTTTCTTTATCCATTAATCCAGTGATGGACACTTAGGTTGACTCCAGTCCTCTTGACCTGGGGTGAGTCATTTAACCTCTTTGGGCCTCAGTTTTCTCATCTATAAATTGGGATTAATTATGCTGGCTTAGCATACTTCCCAGAATTCACTCAAGTGTTCAACGAATATTCAAATGCATCATAAACTGTAACTGCGCACACAGGCACATGCCATTTGCAAGGGATATGTGTGTGTGGCATGATGTCTTTTTGGAAATGGGAATGCTAACTGGATGAGCACTGTACTTGGTCTCTACAGAAGTGTGTTTGAAACTTTGCAGATTAGTTGTAGCTTTTCCTTCTCTTTAAATCCCCCAAAGCCACAATACTCATTCCTTGACCACTGCTTCTCCCTATGGTAGTTCACAGAATTGTTGGTTAATCCTTTCATCATCTGTTGGCCTTCACTGCTTACTCTGTCTTTATTTCTTTGAAGGCATCTCTGAAGCTTACATTTCAACATCTCTGTGATACATCTTCCTTTGTAATTTGGTGGGTCCACAGGCATTATCCCTGGTTTGTCCTTCCTTAGCTCTTTTGGGTGGTCCAATCTATTCATCAGAATACAAACTAACAGAAGAAGGAGTCCTGAAGGGAGTGAACAGACTGGCATTTGCCATTTAGGCAGAGGACAGGTAGGGTGGCCCATTGGTGCTCCTTGGCGGAGAGATTACCACAGAGCTGACTGGGAAGGGAGAAGCTGCCTTTCAACACACTATTCAGGAAAGCAGGAGAGGGAGGCGATTCTGCCCCCAGGGACACTTGACAACGTCTAGAGACGTTTCTGATTGTCACAACTTGGGGATGAGGGATGCCTACTGACATCTAGTGGGTAGAGGCCAGGGATGCTGCTAAACATCCTACAATGCCCAGGACTGCCCTCCTTCTCCCCCCTGGCCTCATATGTTAATCATGTAAAGGTTAGAAAACCCTGCAGAAGTTATGGACATAAATAGTTTTTTAAATTATGAAAATATTTCCAACATGAACATCATGATAAGGACTTGGTGCAGTGGGGTGCAGTACTTGATGAGGTGTGACTGTACTTATTTGAACAACACGCCTTGTGGGAGAATGTGAGAGGAGCTGGCCTTTGAAAAGCAGGCATTCTGTACCCAGGTCATCCTGGGGGACCTTTGGTCATAACTCAGTGACTTGGTTCTTCCCCCAGGTGATCTGGGTGGCAGTGTTACTTGTAATTCCAGAAGATGGAGAGCAAGTGTAAGATTCATTAAAAATACATCAGAGCAGCTGTCAGGAAGCTTTTTCTAGTTATCTAGGACTTACCAAAGAATATCTTACTAGCCCTGTGTCAACCATATGTGCATACACATGTGCATGTGTCAAAAATAGTTACTTTATTTTTGATTGAGACCCAACTTTTTGGATGGTGTAGGGTTGGGCGAAGTAAATAAGGGTGAGATTTTGAAAAAAAAAGTCTCCCCATTCAGGTTCTAACCTCCATATAATGTTTATCATCTCTGGAAAGAGGAAGAGGACTAACATCATATGAGCACCTGCTATATGTCAGACAATTTTCTTCCTTGTTTCATTGAATTCTCATGAAAAGTTCTTGGAATAGATGTTATGACCATCCACATTTCACCAAACACAAGAACAGGAACTTAGAAAGGAGACATGCTTATACATACAATAAATACACATATGTATTATTAGACATGCTTATACATATAACAAATGTACATATTTGTATATCTAACAAATACATATATAATAAACACATACATACCAACCCAATTTATTTATCTTTTTACCTTGCTTATGTTCAAAATAAATGTCCAGAGGGAAACAATAGGATTGGTCACTTAAGAGTAGAATAAATTTATGTCTTCAGAAACCACAGTGGGATTTTTAGCAAAAGATATTTAGCATTCTGTGTCAAATAGCTTTAGTATAAATAGGGACTTTAGAGTAAGGAAGAAAATACCTGTAGAACTTAGGAACCTAAAATTCTCCATAAAGTATGGGAAATTCCTACTGTGGGGGGCTCCAGGTTGACTCCTTTCCTGGTAGCTGTGACCCTATAGGGTGTGCATCTCAGTGTCTGAGATCATGAAGTGGTGCCTGCATTTTATACTGTTTGTTCTAACAATAATACTAATCTTTATTGTTTATGAAACTTCTCCTAAATACCAGGCAGAATGTTATACATGTTACATAAATCATCTATAATATCATTTTGTGATCATAACAAAAATTCTATGCCACGGATTTATTGTTTTGCATATTTCACAGATGTGCAAACCAGCAAACCCAGAGAAGTTATGAGACATGCCCTACTTTATTTAAGTTTCAAGAGGCCAGACTGAGATTTAACTCAAGTCCCTCTGACTCAAGGCTTTGATAAACCATTTTACCCCGTCATCCCACCCCCCACCCCTGCAAGGGTCTCTGTCCCTCAGAGGGGCCTCTACTCTCCATTACTTTTCATATCCCAGACAGATCATGGGTTCTCCATGAACTCAATGTCTGTCCACTTCTGGGCTTTATTCCCTCTAGAAATGGAGACTGGTGGTAGAGGAAGAGAGGGACTCAATGTAGAGAGCAGAGTCTGCTGTGGCTGAGAGATTCCTCCATGCTTCGGATGCAAATGGAATTGGGTGTGTTTGTAGTGACTTAGATTCCAGTAAAATGTAGTAACTTTGCACCAGTACAGCTCCATTTTCTGCCTTGTTCTTTGTACTTTTATTGTCATATCTATTACATTTTTGTATGTTATAAATCTAACAATACAGTGTTGTAATCATTGCTACAAACTATCTTGTCCTTTTAAAAGAAATTAAGAGAAGACCGTATATACATGTGTATACACACACACACACACACACACATACACATCCTATTGTATTTATCCACATATTTACCATTTCTGGTGTTCTTAATTTCTTCCTGTGGATCCAAATTACCATCTGGAGTCATCTCCTTTCAGCCTTAAGGATAAGGTCTGATCTGAGAGAACCATCACCTTCTCTCACCTTTTGTTTATATGACAATGACTTTATTTTTATTTTTGTCTTTCTTTTCTTCCTTTTTTTAAAATTGAGGTCAGCGGTTTATATCAGCACTTCTCAAAACTTTTAACATCATTCAACGTAACACATGTAATGATGGTCATATTCCTACAGCATCTTGGGGAAATGGGGAACACACTGGGGCATGGAGTGGGTGTGGGCTGCAGGGTGGGTCCTCACGTCCCACCTTCTATCCCCTTTCCTCGAGTTGAGGCAGACATGGCTCTCAGCATCACTTGAATTACAGAGGAGCTCCGCTAGGGCCTCCCTGCAGGGAACTGGGTGTTTTCCCTTTATTTTCTTTAGTTCAAATTTTTGTTGAGAATAATTTTAGATTCACATGCTGTTGTTAACAAATGTACAGAGATCCCTTTTAACCTTCATTGTTTCCTTCAATGGTAACATTTTGAAAAACCATAGTACAATATCACAATTGGCAATTTGGCATTGAAACAATTCACTGATCTCATTCGTATTTCCTGTTTTACTTGTGCTTATCTGTGTGTGTGTGTGTGTGTGTGTGTGTGTGTGTGTGTGTGTACGTGCATCTACTTAGTTCTATACAATTTTATCACGTGTTTAGACCTGTGGATCGACCACCACAACCGAGATGCTGACCAGTTCTGTCACTGCGAGGATCCCTGATGTTGCCCTTTTATACCACACTCTCTCCTTCTCACTCTTCCTCTCCAGAACCAGTCCATAGCCCGGGACCACTAACCTGTTCTCCATTTCTAAAATTTTGTCATTTAAAAAGTTCTATAATTGGAATCACACATATTTAGTCCTTTGGATTTGGTTTGTTTGCTTTTTTAACTTGGCATATTTTTCTGAAGATTCACGTTGTTACATGCACCAGTAGTTCACTCCTTTTTGTTTTTGTTTTTTAATTTTTAATTTTAACATTTACTTACACATATTTGTGGAGTACAGTGTGTTGTTTCAATACATGCATATACTGCAGAATAATTTGCTTAGGGCAGATAACACAGTTTTATACCCATTAGTCCACCACTTCTCTTCCCCCCGTCCTCTCCCTCCCAGCCTCTGGTGACCATTATTCTACTCTCTGCCTCAATGGTTTTTGAGTCCACATATGAGTGAAATGTGGTGTTTGTCTTTCTATGCCTGACTTCACTTCACATGATGGTTTCCAGTTCCATACATGTTGTTGAAAATGATAAGATATCATTTGTTATAGCTGAATAGTATTCCATTATGTATATATACCATATTATTTGTTTTTAATCCACTCATCTGCCGATGGACGTTTAGGTTGGTTCCATCTGTTGACTATTGTGAATAGTGTTGGTATTATGTATCACATTTATTGATTTGTGTGTGTTGAAACATCCTTGCATCCCTGGGGTGAATCCCTCTTGATCATTGTGAATAATCTTTTTAATGTGTTGTCGGATTCTATTTGCTAGTATTTTGTTGAAGATCTTCACATCTGTGTTCATTAGGGATATTGGTCTGTAGTTTTTTTGTGTTGTTGTGTCTTTTTCTTGTTTTAGTATGAGGGTAATGCTGGCCTTGTAGAATGAGTTTGGAAATATTCCCTCTTTTTCAAATTTTTGGAAGTGTTTGAGAAGAATTGGTATTAGTTCTTCTTTAAGTGTTTGGTAGAATTCAGCAGTGAAGCCATCTGGTTCTGGGGTTTTCTTTGTTGGGAGACTTTTTATTACTGCTTCAATCTCATTACTTGTTATAGTTCTGTTTAGGTTTTCTAGTTCTTCTTGATTCAACCAATGTAAGTTGTACGTGCCCAGGAATTTACCCATTTCTTTCAGATTTTCCAGTGTGTTCACATACAGTTGTTCATCATTCCTTTCTATTGTTAAGTAATAATCCATGGATACCACCACTAAATTGCTTGTGTACTATTGAGTTTTGAGAATTCTTGTTTGAAATGTGTGCATGTGGGTGCCTACTACTATGACTTGAGATAAACATTCATGTTTATCAGCTGCTCTTAAGCTGCCTGCTATAAGCCTAAGAAGAGACACTGTTCTTATTTCCTTTTTATTTTCTTCATGGCTTGTGACATGGATTGAATGTGTCCCCCAAACGTCCATGTATCAGTAACTTAATCCCTATTGTGACAGTGTTAAGAAGGTGGGAAATCCTATTACAGTAATTGAAAAATGGGGCCTTGAAGAGGTGATTAGAATGTGAGGATGATACCTACTATAAGCAACAGAAACAGACTAGCACACTTGCAGTTGAATTAGCACCTTCACTAAGAATCACTGGGGTGACCATATGATGGAGTTTGAATGTGTTGTCCCCTCCAAAACTCATGTGGAAATTTGATCCCCAATGTGGCAGTGTTGGAAAGTGATTGAGTTATGGGGGCAGATTCCTCATGAATGGATTAGTGCTCTCCCTAGGTGGGAGGAGTAATGAGTGAGTTCTCGCTCTATTAGTTCCCACAAGAACTGGTAGTGTATAGGACCCTGGCACCCCCCCCCTCGCTTCCTCTCACCATGTGCTCTGCTTGTACCTGCCAGCTGCCTGCCACTTTCCTCCATGAGTAGAAGCAGCCTGAGACCTGTGCCAGATGCAGCTGTCCCAGAATCATAAGCCAAATAAACTTCTGTTCTTTATAAAATACCCAGTCTTGGGTATTTCTGTTATAGCAACACAAAGGGACTAATACACCATGCATCCTGGTGGAATTATTAATAGCACTTTTTTTTTTTTTTTGCAGCTGGCCAGTATGGTGATCCAAACAGCACCTTTGTACACTCTCAGAAGTGTCCCATTTGGATTATAAATTCACTACCACACTAACCAACTGAGCTAATTGGCCAGCCCTTGAATGATAAGTTCATATCTTCATTCAAGGATGATATTAAGTTACCTGCCTTGAAGGCATGGCCATCTCTCTCTTTCCCCACTAGCACTTATGCTTGAATGTGTTGTCCAAAATTTGGATGTGGGGTGGGAGCTGAGAGCCTAAGCCATGTGACATAACTCCATTTTATTTTATTTATTTTATTTTTTATTGGTTATGAATATTCATGAGATACACAGCTGGTTGTCATCCCTCCTGTCCAAGATGTGAAGGCCAGATTCACACTGGCAGCTTGCCCATTACCACAAATTGAATTTGTACCCCATGTCCCCCACCCAATTATCCTCTCCCTCCCTCTCCCTCCCTCTTTCTTCCCTCCCACTCCAGTTTGTATCATAAGGTATGTTCTCTCCTTCTGCAAGCCCAGTGTACCACTGTGGTTTTTCTTACCTTCCTTCTTTCTCTCTTAGCTTCCTCTTATGAGTGAGTACATGTGCTATTTATCCCTCTGTGCTTTGCTTATTTCACTCAACATAAGTTTCTCCAAGCTCATTCATGTTGTTGCAAATGGGAGAATTTCATTTTTTTATCACACAGTAGTGTTTCATGGTGTATATATACCACAGTTTCCAGCAGTGCAGGAGTGTTACCTTCTCTCCACACCCTCACTGGCATTTGTTATTCTCCATCTTTTTGATTATAGCCAGTCTAACTGGGGTGATGTGGTATCTCAATGTAGTTTTAATTTGCATTTCCCTGATGAATAGTGATGACACAACTCCATTTTAATCAGAAAACCTTGCACTGAGTAGTGCTGAATGCTTGACCATGTATTTCACAGCAGTACCTAGTTTCACATTTGCCTCTTGTCTTGTTCACAAGTTGGGAACCCCTTAGAGAAGGAAAGGTGAGAAGTTAGGTAGGATTTGGGAACTCCTGGCTGCCTTCTGCTTTGGGGCATGTGGATTTTTGTTGCCTTGTCAAAGATGGATTTCTCCTGCTCCTCTTTGGGACTGGAGATGGGCCATGAGGTATTCCACCTCCTGCTGTGCAGAGACCTGACCAAGGGGGAATGGGAGTCCAAGGATGTGCCACACATAAGTTGGAGGCAGGGGAGAGATCCTTTCTTCACGCTTTCCTGATGGTACAGGTGTAATAACTGAGGCCCAAAGAGGAGAATGACTTGCTTGTTATCACATAGAGATTAAGGTCTGGGAACAGCCTTAGAGACCAGTTCCCCAAGTCCAAGCCTTTTTCTACTATTCATGGAACTAGTCTAACTTTACCCTGTTATTCTGGACAGAATGCTCTTTCTGGTTCTCCCTCAAGCATCAGTTATTCCCTAATGTCTTGGTCCTTCCACTGAGAAAGCAAGATAAAAAATAACCTCAGTGTTATGCACTCCTGACCATTAATCTTCTAAAGGGCACCTCTTCCAAGGTAAAATTTAACCCAAAGGAATATGAAACACACACAACATGCTGACAGGCTTCAGGAACCAGTTGTATGGAGGCATTCCACTGAACCACATCACATACGGTGGCAATCAATATCATAAGAAAAAAAACTTCTGTTGAGCTCCTTGAGACTTCTAGCCTCAGAGTCCCTGCCAGGTACTATCCTTGCCACATCAGTCATGATTTCTAGACAAAAATCCAACTCTAGTTATTTTAGTATATGTGCTGCCAAAGCAAGCACAAACTCTAGTTATTTTAAACAGAAAGAAAATTTATTTTTAAAATTTTGGGTAGTTCACAGGATCACCAGTGGGACTGGAAAAAAGGTTAGGGGAATGGGCAGAAACAAAGAAGACTACAAAACAAGGGCTCTACTCAAAAGAACACTGGATTCTGGGTACCCATCTTGCACCCTTGATGCCATCATCATCATCCCTACCACTGCTGCTCCCTGGAAACAGAATGAGGCTGTCTGCTGTTGCTGCTGCCATTGGAATAAATTCTCCATTGTCTTTTCTTCTTTGCTCACTAGCTCCCAATTCAATGTCTGAGGTGGGAGTGTCTGATTGGCTGAGCCTAAGTCAAGTGCTTGTTTGCTAGCTGCAAGAGCGGCTGGGAAAGTGAATATGCTGGTTACTTCCTGTCTTAGCCCATTTTCTATTGCTTATAACAAAATACCTGAAACTGGGTAATCTATAAAGAAATGAAATTTATTTCTTACACATCTGGAGGCTGGGAAGTCCAAGGTCTAGGAGGCACATCTGGTGAAGGTCTTATTACTGGTTGGGGACTCTGCAGCATCCTAAGGCAGTGCAGGACATAACATGGCAAGGGGGCTGAGTGTGCTAATGTGCTCAGGTTTCTCTTCCTCTTCATTTAACGCCACCAGTTTCACTCCCATGATAACCCATTAATCCATGAATAGAATAATTCCTCATGATTCGATCACATTTTAAATTTCCCACCTCTCAATACTGCCACATCAGGGATTAAGATTCAACATGAGCTTTGAGGGGGACATTCAAACCATAGCATTTAGCTACTGTCTCCCAGTTCCAAGCCCATTCTTCTATACTCCTTTCTGTGATGCTTGGAATGGGACTCTGCAAACTAGATTTACTCTTACTCTTTTGCCAGTTTGCTTCTAGTCAGTGTCTGTGAAAGGGAGCCACTGAGAGAAAATTGACAGGTGAAAGAAGGAGAGAAGGAATTTTCATCCTGTTTCTGGCTCCTGTCAACATCTCTCCAGCAGCAGTAAACAGTTACACCTCCAGTTTCTGGATCCTTTTGGCACACTTCATATGAGCTGAACTCCACCACCGCAGAGATACCAACATCAGTTGGCTCTGTTCTCCCCTCTCCCCCATCCACCAGTGGACCAAGCACCATTTGAGCCCCCAGATGCTTCAGGTGTTTGAACACCAATTGCAGTGCATTTTAGAAGATAGAGTGCCAGCCACACAGCTCCCACCTGTCTGTGGCCTCAGAGGAGTGAGCACAAGCTGTTCTTGGCCCGCTTCCATTAACTCCTAGGTAATAGTAAATAGTTTATTCCTCCAAATTTAGGGGTGAGGAATGTCTCAGCTTCTCCTCCGTTTTTCTTTCACCCTCCCAATACTCATGTAACCAGTTCTCAGTATTAAATCCTCTCTGTTTGAAATGCACAGTACAGCTTTTGTGTTCTTTACTGTACCCTGACTAATAGAGTAAGAGTCTGGCCCTTTCAGCTCCTATACTGAAATGCTAGTCTTACCTCCCTCCAAGGCTCCCCTGGCAGGGAATTCTTCAACTATAGGAAAGACATTTAGATGCTGAGTTTTATAAAATAAAATGACAAATAGGCACTATGACCACCCTAATTTCCAACTAGTGTGTGGAATATGGCAACACCATGCAACCCTTCAGACCTGGATTTTGGCTCTAGTTTTACAATGGACTTGCTGTGTGAGCTCAGTCACGTCTATTCCCTACTAGAAGCTCCCAGTTGTACATGTGTAATAAAAAAAAAAAAGAAGGGGACTTGGGGCTGGTGGAGATCTCTAGGTCCTTCAGCTCAGACATTCCCTGAGTTTCCAAACCATCCATGTATCCTTCTGGCATTTCTGGCTATGGAGACAGCTCTGAGGAGAGAATAAGTAAGACAGGAAGACGCGGGATCCAGGGTCTGCATGGAACCATGAGAAACATCTAAAGATTCCACTTGAGGTGTCTTCTGGGGTCTAATAGGAAGAATAATGAGCAAAAAATCAGTAATAAAGAGAACCAGTATCCTCCAGCTCCACCGAGGTCCTTCAAGGAAGAGGTTCCTTGTGCTCAGCTCTGAGGGCTCTGAATTTATTCCTGAGCAGAGCAGGTGGGCAGATGTTGTCAATCACAGAGCACACTTTGGTTGTTTCCAGGGGCCTGTTTGGTCCCTGGGCCCCTGGGACAGAGTAATTCTGTTCCAGTCATTCATGTATGTCAACCCTGATCAAAGGTTGAGATGTACCAATGGGATGGATGAGCACCGGGTGCTTATCAGATTTGGCAGGATTCCTGAGCTGCCATATTTTCTCAAATTTAGAAGTACTTTTTGAGATCATTAGTCCATCACCTTCATCTTACAGATGGGAAACCGAGGACCTGAGAGGATCATCTTTGCACCCTGCCTCACCCCAACCAGGGTGAAGTTGGGATTCAGATTCAAATCTCTATTTCCAGACATGGGCTCTTCCCACAGCATGCTGACCAAGGTTGACTTGTTGGCAATTTGGTCTGGATCGTAAGAATGCACAGGTGTGAGATAGGCTCCCCAGGAGAGCAGACTAGCTCTCACACAGGTGTGAGACAACAGCAAATGTAAATGTGGGAGCTACCACACATGGGGACAACTCGACTAGATGGACATTTTGCAAAACTGCCAAATAAACAGTGTTATTAGGGTCTTCACCACCACCTTTCCCTATCCTCCTCCTTTCAACAATTCTAACATTTTCTCCTAATCTCACTCTACACCAGAATCAGGAAAAACTAGACTTTTTTTTCATAAGGACAAGAAATGTGGCACAATTTTGTTGCAATCATTCAAAATTTTAGTTCCAGGATATTATTGATTTTCTTTCCCATTATGTTAAATACTTAAAAAGTATTATGTCTTTTCTGTTCGGGGAGTTAATTTTTAACAATTGCATTAAACTTTTTATCTCAGTAACTATTTGGACTTAACAGTAATATTTATAACAGTTTTATTTAGACATCATTGACCCATAAAAATTATATATATTTAAGGTGTACCACTTGGTGTTCTGACATATTTATACATTGTGAAATGATCACAACATTTAGCTAATTAACATATCTATCACCTCTATTTAGTTACCATGTTTGTGTGTTTGTGTGTGTGTTGAGAAGATTTATATTAAATTTTATGCTCTTACTAAATTTCAAGTACACAGTACAGTACTGTCAGCTATTGTGACCATGCTGTACATTAGATCTCTGGAACTTATTCATCTTGCATAACTGAAACTTTGTACCTTTGACCAACATCAGCCCATTTCCCCCAGCACCTGGCAACCAGCATCCTACTCTCTGCATCTATGAATTGTATCCTTGAAAAATTCTAAGAAAGTGGCTTTTAAATGTTCTCACCACTAAGTGATAACTGTGAGATAATGCATATGTTAATTAACTAGATTCAACCATTCCACAATGTATATATATATTTCAAAGCATTATGTTGTACACAATAAATATAATTTTATTTGTCAATCATTAAAAATTTTTTTTATTCCATAAATATATATAATTATCATGGGTCAACTAAGAAAAAATAAATTAAGAAGGAAAAATTCAGAGACAAAAGTAGATTAGAGGTTACCAGAAACAGAGGGAAGGAATAATGAGAATTTATTACGTAATGGGTACAGAGTTTATATTTAGGATGACAAAAAAGTTTTGGAAATAGAGGTGGTGATCATACAAAATTATGAATATAATTAATTTCAAACAATTGAATGTTTTAAAATGCTTACAATAGCAATTCTTATGTTATAAATGTCCTACCAGCAAAAAAATTCTATGAGGAAAAAAGAAAAAAATTACCTATAGTGAGATCATGCAGTATTTCTCTTTGTCTTGCTTATTTCACCTAGCATAATGTCTTCTAGCTCCATTCATATTGCCCCAAATGTCAGAAATTTTTTTTTCCCCTAAGACTGATAATATCTCATTCTCTCTGTCTGCCTATGTACACATACACACACCCACACCCCACCACATTTATTTTTCCATTCACCTGCCAGTATATATTTAAGCTGTTTCAATATTTGTCATGAATAATGCTGCAATAAATATGGGAGTGCCGATATCGCTTCTCAATCCTGATTTCAATATCTTTGGATATATACCTAGAAGTGGGATTGCTGGATCATGTGATAATCTATTCTTAATTTTTGAGGAACTTCCATATTGTTTTCCAATGGCTGTACCAATTTACATCCCTATCAACACTGTACAAAAGTTCCCTTTTCTCCACATCCTTGCCAACACTTACAATAGCCATCCTAACAGGTTGTCAGGTGACATCTCATTGTGCTTTTGATTTGTGTTTCCCTGATAATTAGAGATCTTGGGCACCTTTCAATATCCCTGTTGGCCATTTGAATTTCTTCCTTTGAGAAGTGTCTATTTAGATCCTTGGACCATTTTTAATTAAATTGTTTGTATTTTTGATATTGAGTTGTATTAACCCCTTATTGGATATATGGTTTGCAAGTAGTTTTTCCCATTTAGTTTTCCCTTGTTGTGCAGAAGCTTTTTAGTTTGACGTAATCCCCCTTACATATTTTTTGCTTTTGCTGTCTGTGATTTCTGTGTCATATCCAAAAAAGTCAGTTCCAAGACCAATGTCAAGGGTTTTCCTCATGTTTTCATCTAGGAATAATTTTTCCTCCCAGCTTTATTGAGGCATAATTGACAAATAGGAATTGTTTATATTTAAGGTATACAGCTTGATATTTTGATATATACACACGTTGTGAAATGATCACCACTTTTAAGCTAATCAACATATACATCACCTTTCAGAGTTACCCCTTTTTGTGATGAGAACACTTACGATCTACCCTCTTAGCAAATTTCAAGTACACAAAGCAGTATAATACAATGTTGTTAACTGTAGTTAACACATTGTATGTTAGATCTCCAGAAGTGAACTCTTTCATCTTGCGTGACTGAAACTGAAACTGAAACTGAATCTCTTGACTGACATCTGCTTACTTTTCCCTTTCCATGTCCTTGGCAACCACCATTCTAGTCTCTGCTTCTATGAGTTTGAACATTTGACATTCCACATATAAGTGAGATCATGCAATATTTGTCTTTCTGTGTCTGGCTTATTTCACTTAAAGTAATGTTCTTCAGTTTCATCCATGTTGTGGCAAATTGCAAGATTTCCTTCTTTTTAAAGGCTCAATAATATTCCATTGTATATATACATACATATGTATACACACATACATATATACATATACATATACAAACATATATATATATACATATACATATATATATATATACATACATATATATATATATTCCTTATCCATTCATCTGTTGCTGGACATTTTGGTTGTGTCCATATCTTGGCTATTGTGAATAATGCTGCAATGAACATGGGAGTGCCAATATCTCTTCAAGACTTTTTCTGGTTTCAAGATGGCGGCGGCTGCGGCGGCTGGCGCGGAGTAGCTGAGGTGGAAAAGGTGGCCACTGGGCCTCAGGCAGCCGGGAAATTTGTGGACCTTCCTCTGGCCATCTCTTAAGGGAGGACTGCTGCTGCTGGCCGGTTGTGGGGGCTCAACGCCACTTTGCCCCCGGCAGGAGAGGCTGCCTCATTTACAGGCAACAGCTTTGAAGTGTGGAGCAGGAAAAGAACTGATTCTTAGCTGCAAAAGCGAGTCTTGAAACAGGGAACACGGCGCCAGGGCTGCTGTGGATGCAGCCAGGATCCCGGAGGCTGGGGCCGCACTGAAGGCGGCCAGCTGCCCTATTCAGGATTCGAGGTTTCAGGCCGGCATTAAAGAAGATTCCTGGGAGCGCCCGAGCGGCGCCGCGACTGAACAGCCCGAGGCGGCAGCGCCGAGAACACGGAAGGCAACAAACCAGAGACAGAGCGAGCGCCCGACCTGGCACAGCACTGTGAGTGATCCCTGGCACAGCTCTGTTCGGGGGGTGGATGCCCACGTGGCTCCCGCCTGCACCACCAGGCCACTCACTCCCCCGGTGCTGCCTCCATTTTCCCAGGTGCGGGCAGCTCCGCCCTGCTCGGCCATCACTGAGCCCATTTGCTTGGCCTGGCGCGGGGCTTTCCGGACCCTGCGGGCCGACCTCCTCTCCCACTCCCTCCGCGGTTCTCTGGCAGGGCTGGGGGTGTGGGGCGTCCCGACCAGTTTTGGGAGGGCTAGGAAGTACGGGCGGGCGACTGTCACTCCACCACACCCTGGACTCCGGCCCCGGTAAACTTCCTGTTACTGGGAGGCAGATACCATCTCTGCGACCACCAGTTTGGAAAAAAGCCTAACGAGTTTCTGGTTGGGAATAGTGTGGTAGGAGAGTTCCCAGGTCCGCTTGAACCTGCCAGAGAGCAGGCTGCAGGCGGGCACTAGACTCGGTTTATACCGGGGGGATATAAAGGTGAACAAGACCCGAGAAAGATCTACACAGTGCTACAAAGGCACCCAGAGAGACCGGTCGTCTGTGCCTAGCAGAAACCTGGTAGACTTCCTGGGCGAGGCGGTGCTGAGCAGGGTCTTGAAGGCCCAGCTGATAGACGAGGGGTGCAGAAGACACGCCCCAGCCCAGCACAGTGTGCACAGAGGGGGGAGACGTGCGGCCAGGGAGGCGGAGACTCGACAGAAACCACACACCCGGTGGGGTCGCCACTGCACGATCTAACAGCCTGGGCCAGAGCACACGGAACGGGGAGAAGTCCTGTACAGAAAGTGAAAGCTCAACAGAGTTCACACACCCTGTGGTACGTGATCCACCAGCCCAGCAGAGTACAAGCTGACCAGAAAGGTGGATCCCCGGAGAAGCCCAAGACCCGAGGCAACCACACACACAAGACACTAGAGGCCAACTGAGCAGTCACGGCGGGAGCCATACCAAATTGGCAACCACAGCAACATCCTAGTTAGTCATTAGTCTTAAACCGGTGGACTGTGAAACCCCCTGCCACAATGAATAAACACCAAAAAAAAGACACCAGAAATACAAAAAATCAAGAAAGTACACCACCAAAAGTTAATAAATCTCATACTCTAGATCCTATAGAACAAGAAGCCCTTGAAATAACTGACAAGGAATTTCGAGTGATAATTCTAAGGAAACTGAATGAGATACAAGAAAACTCAGCTAGATATCATGATGAAATGAGGAAAAGTATACAGGATCTGAAAGAGGAAATATACAAGGAAATCAATGTCCTGAAAAAAAATGTAGCAGAACTTGCTGAACTGAAGAAGTTATTCAGCGAAATAAAAAACACAACGGAGAGTTTAACCAGCAGGCTTGTCGAAGTTGAAGAGAGAACCTCTGAACTTGAAGATGGGCTGTTTGAAATAACACAAGCAGACAAAAAGAAAGAAAAAAGAATCAAGGACATGGAAGAAAATCTGAGAGAGATATCAGACAACCTCAAGCGCTCAAATATCCGAGTCATGGGTATTCCAGAAGGGGAGGAAAATGGAGATTCCATTGAAAACATATTCAACAAAATAGTGGCAGAAAACTTCCCAGGTATAGGAAAAGTCACAGATCTTCAGATCCAGGAAGCTCAACGATCTCCAAACGTATTCAACCCAAAAAGGCCTTCTCCAAGACATGTCATAGTCAAATTGGCAAAACTCAGAGACAAAGAGAGAATCTTAAAAGCTGCAAGAGAGAAGCGTCAAATCACCTATAAGGGAGCCCCAATCAGGTTAACATCAGACTTTTCATCACAAACCCTAAAAGCTAGAAAGGAATGGGATGATATTTTCAAAATACTAAAAGACAAAGATTGCCAGCCAAGAATACTCTACCCTGCAAGGCTATCCTTCCGAAATGAGGGGCAAATAGTATATTTCTCAGACAAACAAAAACTGCGGGAGTTCACTACCACAAGACCACCCTTACAAGAAATCCTCAAGGGAGTACTGGGTTTGGTTCCTGAAAAATAACTACCACTGCCATAAAAACCTAAGAAAAATCTAAACCTGCTAGTACAATAAAAATGGCATTCATGAAGAGAAAACAAGCTAACAAAAACACTATCTACAACCTAAGGAACCAACAAACAAAGAAACCAAACAGTAAATCAGAAAGCAAGGAACAAAAGACACCTAAGACAACCAAACAACCAATAAAATGCTAGGAATAAATCAACACCTTTCAATAACAACTCTTAATGTTAAAGGCTTAAATTCCCCAATTAAAAGACACAGACTGGCTGACTGGATCAAAAAGCAGGACCCAACTATATGCTGCCTACAAGAGACCCACCTCACCCATAAAGATTCACACAGACTAAGAGTGAAAGGATGGAAAAAGATTTACCATGCAAACAGAAAAGAAAAACGAGCTGGAGTGGCTATTCTTATATCTGACAAAATAGACTTTAAACTAAAAACCATAAAAAGAGACAATGAGGGACACTACTTAATGATAAAAGGACTGATCCATCAAGAAGACATAACAATCATAAATATGTACGCACCCAATGTTGGAGCAGCCAGATTTATAAAACAAACTCTATTAGACCTAAAGAAGGAAATAGACACTAATACCATAATAGCAGGGGACCTGAACACTCCACTGTCAATATTAGACAGATCATCTAGGCAAAGAATCAGTAGAGAAACACAAGATCTAAACAAGACTCTAGACCAATTGGAATTGGCAGATATCTACAGAACATTCCACCCAACAACCTCAGAATATTCATTCTTCTCATCAGCACATGGATCATTCTCCAGGATAGATCACATATTAGGTCACAAATCAAGTCTCAATAAATTCAAAAAAATTGGAATTATCCCATGTATCTTCTCAGACCACAATGGATTAAAACTAGAAATTAATAACAAACAAAACTCTGGAAACTATACAAACACATGGAAATTAAACAGCATTCTACTTAATGACATATGGGTCCAAGAAGAAATCAAGCAGGAAATCAAAAAGTTTATTGAAACTAATGAAAACAATGATACATCATACCAAAACCTGTGGGATACTGCAAAAGCAGTATTGAGGGGAAAATTTATTGCATTAAATGCTCACTTCAGAAGAATGGAAAGATGGCAAGTGAACAACCTAACACTTCACCTTAAAGAACTAGAAAAACAAGAACAATCCAATCCTAAAGTTAGCAGACGGAAAGAAATCATTAAGATCAGAGCAGAACTGAATGAAATTGAAAACCAAAAAACAATTCAAAAGATCAACGAATCAAAAAGTTGGTTTTTTGAAAAGATAAATAAAATTGACAAACCATTAGCATGGCTAACAAAAAAAAGAAGAGAGAAGACTCAAATAACAAAAATTAGAAATGAAAAAGGCGATATTACAACTGATTCATCTGAAATACAAGGAATCATTCGAGACTACTATAAACAACTATACGCCAACAAATTTGAAAATCTGGAGGAAATGGATAAATTTCTGGACACACACAAGCTCCCAAAACTGAACCGTGAAGACGTAGAAAATTTGAACAGACCAATAACAATAAAGGAGATTGAAGCTGTTATCAGAAGGCTCCCAACAAAGAAAAGCCCAGGACCAGATGGATTCACAGCAGAATTTTACCAAACATTCAAAGAGGAATTGACACACCGATTCTTTACAAACTATTCCAAAAGATTGAAACAGACGCAAATCTCCCAAACTCATTCTATGAAGCAAACATCATCCTGATACCAAAACCAGGTAAAGATATAACCAAAAAAGAAAACTACAGGCCGATATCCTTGATGAATATAGATGCAAAAATCCTCACTAAAATACTAGCAAACAGAATACAGCAACACATACGAAAAATTATTCATCACGATCAAGTGGGATTCATCCCAGGGATGCAAGGTTGGTTTAACATACGCAAATCAATAAATGTGATACACCATATTAATAAACTCAAACACAAGGACCATATGATCATCTCTATAGATGCTGAAAAAGCATTTGATAAAGTTCAGCACTCATTCATGACAAAGACCCTCTATAAGTTAGGTATAGAGGGAAAGTATCTCAACATAATTAAAGCCATATATGACAAACCCACTGCCAATATCATCCTGAATGGGGAAAAGCTGAAAGCTTTTCCTTTAAGAACAGGCACTAGACAAGGATGCCCACTCTCACCACTCCTATTCAACATAGTGTTGGAAGTACTAGCCAGAGCAATCAGAGAAGAGAAGGAAATAAAGGGCATCCAGATTGGAAAAGATGAAGTCAAACTGTCCCTGTTTGCAGATGACATGATCCTATATATCGAACAGCCTAAAACCTCTACAAAAAAACTGTTGGAATTGATAAATGATTTCAGCACAGTAGCAGGATACAAAATCAACACACATAAATCAGTAGCATTTCTTTTCTCCAATAATGAACATGCAGAAGGAGAAATCAAGAAAGCCTGCCCATTTACAATAGCCACCAAAAAAATAAAATACTTAGGAATTGAGTTAACCAAGGAGGTGAAAAATCTCTATAATGAGAACTACAAACCACTGCTGAGAGAAATTAGAGAGGATACAAGAAGATGGAAAGATATTCCATGCTCTTGGATTGGAAGAATCAACATAGTGAAAATGTCCATACTACCCAAAGTGATATACAAATTCAATGCAATCCCCATCAAAATTCCAAAGACATTTTTCTCAGAAATGGAAAAAACTATTCAGACATTTATATGGAACAATAAAAGACCACGAATAGCCAAAGCAATGCTCAGCAAAAAAAATAAAGCTGGAGGCATAACACTACCTGACTTTAAGCTATACTACAAAGCTATAATAACCAAAACAGTATGGTACTGGCATAAAAACAGACACACTGACCAATGGAATAGAATAGAGAATCCAGAAATCAACCCACACACTTACTGCCATCTGATCTTTGACAAAGGCACCAAGCCTATTCACTGGGGAAGGGACTGCCTCTTCAGCAAGTGGTGCTGGGATAACTGGATATCGATATGCAGGAGAATGAAACTAGATCCATACCTCTCACCGTATACTAAAATCAACTCAAAATGGATTAAGGATTTAAATATACACCCTGAGACAATAAAACTTCTTAAAGAAAACATAGGGGAAACACTTCAGGAAATGGGACTGGGCACAGACTTCATGAATACGACCCCAAAAGCACGGGCAACCAAAGGAAAAATAAACAAATGGGATTATATCAAACTAAAAAGCTTCTGCACAGCAAAAGAAACAATTAAAAGAGTTAAAAGACAACCAACAGAGTGGGAGAAAATATTTGCAAAATATACATCTGACAAAGGATTAATATCCAGAATATATAAGGAACTCAAACAACTTTACAAGAAGAAAACAAGCAACCCAATTAAAAAATGGGCAAAAGAGCTAAGTAGGCATTTCTCTAAGGAAGATATCCAAATGGCCAACAGACATATGAAAAAATGCTCAACATCACTCAGCATCCGGGAAATGCAAATCAAAACCACATTGAGATACCATCTAACCCCAGTTAGGATGGCTAAAATCCAAAAGACTCTGAACGATAAATGCTGGCGAGGCTGCGGAGAAAAAGGAACTCTCATACATTGTTGGTGGGACTGCAAAATGGTGCAGCCTCTATGGAAAATGGTATGGAGGTTCCTTAAACAATTGCAAATAGATCTACCATACGACCCAGCCATCCCACTGTTGGGAATATACCCAGAGGAATGGAAATCATCAAGTCGAAGGTATACCTGTTCCCCAATGTTCATCGCAGCACTCTTTACAATAGCCAAGAGTTGGAACCAGCCCAAATGCCCATCATCAGATGAGTGGATACGGAAAATGTGGTACATCTACACAATGGAATACTACTCAGCTATAAAAACGAATGAAATACTGCCATTTGCAACAACATGGATGGACCTTGAGAGAATTATATTAAGTGAAACAAGTCAGGCACAGAAAGAGAAATACCACATGTTCTCACTTATTGGAGGGAGCTAAAAATTAATATATAAATTCACACACACACATACCCACATACACACACAAACCGGGGGGGGGGGGGAAGAAGATATAACAACCGCAATTGTTTGAAGTTGATGCAACAGACAAACGGAGGGGACATGGTTGGGGGGGAGGGGGGGAGGGAGAAGGGAGGGAGGTTTTGGTGATGGGGAGCATTAATCAGCTACAATGTATATCGACAAAATAAAATTTAAAAAAAAAAAAAAAAAAAGAATATTTTCCTAATAAAATTGGAGAGTACACACACACACACACACACAAAAAAAAAAAAAAAAAAAAAAGACTTTTTCTTAAGGAGTTTTACAGTTTCAGGGCTCATGTTTAGGACCCTAATTCATTTTGGGTTGCCTTTTGTGTATGGTGTGAGATACGGGTCCAATTTCATTCTTTTGCCTATGGATATCCAGTTTTCCCAGCACTGTTTCTTGAACACACTGTCCTTTCCGTTGTGTGTTCTCGGCACCCTTGTCAAAGATCAGTTGGCTGCAAATGTGTGGGTTTATTTCTGGGTTCTCTATTCTGTTCCATTGGTCTATATGTCTGTTTTTATGTCAGTAAGATACTGTTTTGATTACTACATCTTTGCAATATAATTTGAAGTTAGAAAGCGTGATGCCTACAGCTCTGTTCTTTTTCGATAGTGCTTTGGCTATTCCAAGATTTTGTGGTTCTACATAAATTTTAGGACTTTTTTTCTGTAACAAATGCCATTGGCATTTTGATAGGGATTGCATTGAATTTGTATGTTGAAAAATGTATGGACATTTTGCCAATATTAATTCTTAGGATCCATAAACATAAGAAGTCTTTCCATTTATCTATGGCTCTTAAATCTCCTTCATCAATGTTTTATAATTTTCAGTGTACAAGTCTTTCAACTCTTTGGTTGAGTTAATTAGTAAGTGTTATCTTTTGTTGTTGCTAAAGTAAATGGGACTTTTAAAAAAATCCCTTTCAAATAGCTTGTTATTCGTCTATAAAATTGCCACTGAGTTTTGTATGTTTATTTTGTATCCTACAACTTCAGTGAATTTGTTATTAGCTCTAACAGGGGTTTTTTTTGTGTGTGTGTGTGGAATCCTTAGAGTTTTCTACATGTATGATTGTCATTTTCAAACAGATAATCTTACTTCACCAATAGATTTCTTAAGTCTTTTTTTTTTTTTTCACTGCTGGTTTGGCTCTTAAATATTATTCAATCCCCAGATTCTGAAACTTTAGAATCACTTGACAGTACTTGTTAAAAATGCAGGTTCCTGGGCTCTGCCCCTAGAGATAGCAATTTGCTAGATCTGGAGAACCCACATTTTAAACAAGCCCTAATGTAGGCATTTAATAACAGCATTTTCAGAAATAGTAATCAGTTTAACCAGCCCTTTTTAAGAAGAGGAAAACTGAGAGATGGCAGCAGCAACCATGGCAAGCAGATCCCAGCCTCTTTTTAGAGCCTCTTAGCTCAAGTCATACTAAGCATTACATTTATTTGAAAAGAGATGTCAAGTTTTGGTGTGCTCTAATTACAAGCCTCTGCTGTGGTGCCCCCTTCTCAAACCTGGCACCCTCTTATCTTGGCCAGATCTTTTTTCCTTCCCCAAGGCACCTTCTCTTCCTCTTCCCTCCCCTGCTTCCATCTCCCCTTCCTTCCATTCCATTCCCATCTTCAGTTACCTATTGCTGTAAATAAATTTTCCCCAAGCTCAGCCATTTAAAGCACCCATTTTATTTTCCCCATGATTTTGTGGGTCAGGAATTTGAGAAGGAATCAGCCTGGTGGTTCTCTCAGGGGGTCTTTCACATGGTTGCAGTCAGGTGTCTGCTGGGCTGTAGTCATCCGAAGATTCTATTGAATTGGGCAGCTCAGTCACTCAGCTGGAAATTGATGCTAGCTATTAGTTAGAGCTTATCCGGGGCTGCTGGCCAGAGCACACACATGTCCTCTCTAGCATGGCTGTCCCAAGACAGCTGGACCTCTTACACAGTAGTGTCCCTTGCTCTCCACACCCCAAACAAGCTTCCTAGGAGGACCAAGTGGGTGTTGCACTTTTTCTGGCCTTGCCTTTGAAGTCATGTAATATTATTTTTGCTTGCTTTATTTTATTGGCCAGAGCAGTCACTGAACGTGCCCAGATTCAAAGGGAGGAGACACAGGCCCCATCTCTAGGTGGGAGGCATGTGAAAAGTTTAAGACCCTGCTTTAAAATGGTTGGATCATCCAGTATCTTTTCCTCCTTCATCCCTCTATTCTTATTCTTTCCTGTTTAACTCCTTTTCACTTCTCTCTGTCTCCTCCTTTCATGCCTCTTCCCAATTATTTTCTATTTTGAAGTTTTTGCACCACGCTATGGAATTCTCTCCTTTACTGCAACCCCAGAAAAGTCCATGGGCCCTTTTAGAGTTGTATTTACCCTGAAGTTGTTGGAGCTCAAATCTCAGGGTCCCTCACTTGAGCAGGCCCCTTTTAAGATTTGAGGAATGAACCTAGCTATATGTTTACATGGTCAAATAATAATTGTAACACTTGTAAGAGTAAAATATTCTAGCCATATTCAAACAGACTGCCTTCCCTTTCCACTCCAACTTTCCCTCTGTCATACTTCTCCTGGGTCAGGGTGTTGGAATGGCTGCCAGCATTTTTGGCATCCAGATAGAGGAAAGTTGAGTTGGGGACATATTTAATTTGGATTTAGTGAGATATATTTAGGTTGTTTGTTTTCATTTCTATGCATAGAAAGTTGCTTCTGGCTGTCCTGGTGCAGGAATGGCTGCAAGCAATACTTTTATTATCTACTGTCCCAATCATGTGACATCATGACACTAAGGCATAGGGGTGAAAGGCTGCATTGTAATGTGTGGGTGGAGGAGGAACAAGTTTGAAATAAAAGAAACCAGAAAAACAGGTCTGTGGAAAATTCTTCCAAATACTATATACGTAAAATTATAAATAGAACAAAATCAGTTCTTATGGAAGCCTGTTCAGCAGTTCTTTACTAGAAAGAATATACTTAATAATTCAATAGATACAATTTTAAATGTACTATACATTTTTTTCTTTGTGGATGAAATTGCACAAAAAGGAATATATTAAAATTCCTGTGTTTTTACAGCAAAGGAAATAATCAACAAAGTGAAATGACAAGTTACAGAGTGGGAGAAACTTTGTGCTAACTATGCATCCGAGAAGGGATTAATATCCAGAATATACAAGGAACTTAAGCAATTGTACAATAAAAAAACAAATAACCAATTAAAAAATGGGTAAAGTAGCTGAATAGAATCTTTCAAAGGAAGACGTAGAAATGGCCAACAGGTACATGAAAAAATACTCAACATCACTAGTCATCAGGGAAATGAAAATTCAAACCACATTGAGATATCATCTCACCCCAGTTAGACTGGCTATAATCAAAAAGGTGGAGAATAACAAATGTTAGCAAGGGTGTGGAGAGAAGGAAATGCTCCTACACTGTTGGTGGGACTATAAATTAGTACAACCGCTATAGAAAACAGTATGGAGGTTTCTCAAACAAATACAGGTAGATCTTCCATACTATCCAGCAATGCCACTTCTAGGTATATACCCAAAGGAATGGAAATCATCATGTCACAGGGATACCTGCACTCCCATGTTCATCGCAGCTCTGTTTGCAATAGCCAAGATATGAAACCAGCCTAAATGTCCATCAATGGATGATTGGATAAGGAAACTGTGGTATATATACACCATGGAATACTACTCTGCCATAAAAAAGAATGAAATTCTCCCATTTGCAACAACATGGATGAACTTGGAGAAACTTATGTTGAGTGAGATAAACAAAGCACAGAGGGATAAATACCGCATGTGCTCACTCATAAGTGGAATCTAAGAGAGAAAGAAGGAAGGAAAGAAAGACCACAGTGGTGCTTTGGACTTGCAGAGGGAGAGAACATACCTAGGGATACAAAGTGGAGTGGGGAAAGGGGGGTGGGCAGGGAGATCGAGGATAATTGGGTGTGGGACATGGGGTATATAATCCAAATTTTGGTAATGGGCCTGCTGACAGTATGGATCTGGCCATTACATCTTGGGCACGAGTGGTGACAGTCAGGTTTGTACCTCATGAATATTCATAACCAATTAAAAATAATTCCTGTGTTTTTAGGGCACAGACATGTAGAGCAACTATAAATGTCAAGTATGTCTTTTTATTTAGTCACATTCTTTATACATCCCGACTACAATCAAGATCAAAATATAATTGTATTTTGGTCAGTCATATTAAATGAAAGACTGAATTGTCTTTCCATTCCCTCCATAAAAATTGAGTTTTACAGAATCAATGTCACAAATGTAAAAGGTTAATTAATAATTAATTTGTATACATTTTGCGCAATGTGTGGTATTTTTCAGCTTTTTAAAATTTGTAATTGGTTGCAATTTACTTTCTCATTTTTTAAAAATGTTTTTTATTTTAATTGACATATTGTAATTGTACATACTTATGGGGTACAATCTGATGTTTTGATATACATATATTGTGTAATGATCCAGTCAGGGTAGTTAATGTAACCATCACCTCTTGCATTTATCATTTCTTTATTGCAAAAATATTCAGTCTCTCCTCTAGCTATTCGAGAGAACACCAAGACCTATTCCTCCTATCTAATTGGAATTTTCTATCTGTTGGCCAACCTCTCCCTGTTTTCCATTCCCTGGTCTCTGCTAACAACTGTTCTACTCTGTATCTCTTTTTTAATAGATTCCACATATGAAGAGTATTCTCTTTTGTATTTCATGTGTATTTGGTTTTTAAAGGAGACCATAATTTATAAGGTTTAGACAAATTCCGGATCTGCTTTGGCTGCATTCTTAAGCATCTTATGACAATTTTACCAGAGTATCAGTGTCACCAGAATTATTGATTTGCAAGATTTGCATACTCCTCTCTCCCTTTTTAGTGTCACATAAAACCAATAATTTCTTGTTTTCTGAAAACTGCATATAGGGAGTTGGGAATATATGCGAGTATCTGTGTATTGCGGATTGAATTATTCAGCCTCAGATATATCAGACCTCACAGACCACACTTTATGAGGATAAACTGGAGGCTTCATAAGAATAAATGGGGTCCATGAATGTTGAAGAGATAGGGTCTCACCCTCAGAAGAGGTCAAAGGGCAAAGGGCATCACATTTGAAGAGAAGCTGAGCTGGAGGAAAGGGCGTAAGCAAATCCTGGGGTTCAGTTTTTGACACAGCCAAGAGCTTTGATTTGACCAATGGAAGCCAATTTGCAGCATCAATCAGGCACATGTGGAGAGCGCCCTGGATTACGAGCCAAATCCTCAAGATTCTTCCATCTCCTCCTTATCCTATCCAGGAAGATGAGTCTGTGAGACAGCAGAAGAAAAGGTCAGCTGTTTGGACCGTGGTCACCTTAGGAACCAAATCTTGCAGTTAAAGGAAAAAAAGAAGATGGGATCATTTTTACACCTTTTGTCAGGAAGAGAAAACAGAAGTGAGGTGAGTTTGGGGATAGAGCAATCATGTGTTCTGATTTTTCCAGTAGAGTCCCAGTTTATGCCTGTTGTCCCAGTGTGATAATTAATGGCACCCCCTTTCACTCTCAAAAGTGTCTCGGTTTGGCTGATAAAAAAATGCGGTTGACCTGGCTATAAATTACCTTAAAAAGGAAGAGAAGTGGTGACAAGCTTTGGTGAGAAGTAAAAACCTGTAATGATTGGCTGGTGAATGATGCCCAGCACTGGGATGGGTTTACTGGGCCTCCTTCTGATTTGGTCTGGGACACTCCACCACTTCTGTTTCCTCTCTGCACCCCCTACCCACCTTGTACTTTGACTACTGCCTCCCTTCCCACCCTCTCTTTCTGAAAATATCCTTCTACTTACATCTCTGCAAGGTGCATTCTTACCTCCTGATTGGAGCTGGCACTTTCATCCCCAGGCCGGTCCAGGTCTTAGTATGGACCAGCAACACCTAGACTTCTCAGTGTGGCCCCAGTGAGCATGGTAGACTGGGAACCCTGGAACTTACGTTTTCTTTGGCAGGTGACCATGCAGACAGCTTCAGATTGGAAGTTGTTACTGTTCCCTTGACAACCACCATAGATGAATTCGGAGCAGGTCTCAGTTTCTTTATCATACCACCAGCGTGGAATGTAGGCCATGCAGGGGCCAACTTCCTTTGGCATGCTGCATGTATCTGCAGGGAGATGGCAGAGCAGAGCTGTCGGGTGCTCATCTCCTTAGAGAATATCCACCTCCCGCTTTGTCTCCACTGAGAGGCAAATTCAGCTCGGGGCTCTGCTCCCAATTCAGTGTAAACCTTGACCATTCACGTTACCCCTCTGGTGCTTGACTTTCTCATCTGTGAGACGAGAATACAAAATCCCACCCTGCTTGTCTTACAGAGCCACTGCAGCACCACAAGGCCTCATTTTCTGGACCTCCCCGATGTCTGAACAGCTAAATCTCACAGATTTGCCTCTTAAGTAGCTCTCCTTTATTTCCTTTCTACCACTTTCTTAGTTGAAGCATCATTATTTTTTGCCAGGACTTCCATGAAAGGCCTCCACCTGGTCTCCAGGACTTCTCCAGTCCACTCCATGTTGGTTTCCAGAATGACTGATCCATTTAGCTCAAGACAAAGTCCTACCAAAACCCAGAATGACTTCAGAATCCATTTCCTCCTCCTCCTCTGCAGCTGAATTTCTTTCTTTTTATTTTTTTTTAGAAGATGACCGGTAAGGGGATCTTAACGCTTGACGTGTTGTTGTCAGCAGCCCACTCGCCCAAGTGAGCCAACTGGCCATCCCTATATAGGGATCCGAACCCCTGGCCTTGGTGTTACCAGTACCACACTCTCCTGAGTGAGCCACGGGCCGGACCTCAACTATATTTCTTATGCTGCACTCAAACCCACCCATTCAATCTTTATGCTCTAAAAATCATCTGTTCTTACAAATCTTCAAGCCTTTGCACATACCCAAAAGGTTCACCCCTCTCTTGGTAACTAGGTGCACTCTTAATCATTCTTTAAAAGCTTTCCCACACATCAACTCTTTCGTGATGTCTTTACTGAATATATTTTTTACCCTTTGCTTTTCTTCATTGCTTCTTAATTTCGCACACATGTTTGTCACTTCTGTGTAATTATTTGTTTATATTTTCTGGTTCCTTCTTGAGAATGGGAAGTTTTAGAGGGTGGGGATTGAGTCATCTTTTTTAAAAAAATTGTAAACCAGTATAACATAAGAGTATACGTTTTAGGTAATTTGAAACAAACAATTGCATGGAATTAATTACATTCACAATGTTGTGTAACCACCACCTCTATCTATTTCTGAAACTTTTTCGTCAGCTAGAACATAAGCAACAACTTCCCATTATTCCTTTCCATCTTTTTCAGGTAACTTCTAATCTACTTCTGTCTCTGAATTTTTTAAATTTATTTTTTAATTGACCCATAATAATTGTGTATATTTATGGAGCACAATATGATATTTGGGTTTATGTTATCTTCATGCAGCAGTTCTTAGTTGATGGTTTGGCCCAGAGCCAATGCCTTAGGAGTGTTCACAGTTAAAAATTTTAAAAAAGACAAAAAAAGTAAAAAATGTATCCAGAACTTAAAGAAGCATTTAATGAGCAACTGTTTTGTCCATAGTGTTATGAGGTACAAATAGTTTGTTAGAATCTCATAATCTGAAGCACAATAAAACAACGATTATAACATTTTATTAAAGTGCAATATATTTCATATGTTAAAGAAGTTAATGTTTAGTCTTATGAGGTAGGTCCTCTTATTGGTCTCATTATGCAGATGAGGAACCTGAGGCTTGAAGAGGCTAAGTAGCTTTTCTGAGCTCACATAGACGGGGAGGGATTTGAATGTAGACAATTCATTGCTCTCAGAGTCAAGACAAGACCACTTAACCCTCTCTGCCCAGTCCAGCTCCGTCTTTCTCGTCTTCCCCATGTCTTGCCGTGTAATACTCACTTTCTGTGCTCTGCCCTTCCTAGGCCTGAGCACGCTGCCTCCTAACACAGGCCCCTTGCACAAGCTTCCACCTGGAAGGCTATTCCCTCTCACTTTTGCATATGTACTGCCCATCTTTCAAATCTCAAATCATGGATCCCTTTTCCAGGGAAACCTTTCCTGACCTCACTGGCCACAATGAGCAAGTAAAGCCCATCATAGGTGCTAGGGGCATCGGTAAATATGTGTTGAATGAACGTGTGGATGAGTAGTCCTTGAGGCTCTTTTCTGGAGTTCAATTATATGGGCAGAGAGGAAAGAGTATAGGAGATCTAAGGTGGTAAGAGAAGGCATCCTGGATTTATGGAGACAGTGAGATCTGGAGAAAAAAAGCCAGGAAATACAGATTATAGACGTTTCTTTTATAATTGTCATATAACCTGTCACAATGGTGTTATTTGGTGGGACTTCAGTGGCATCTCAGAGGATCACTGAAGAATAGCCAAGAGATCATGTGGTCTGATACCCATACCCATCTTATAGATGAGGAAACTGAGGCCCAGAAAGGAAAAACTACATTTCTCACCTCCCATACCAAAATAGGGGCAGAAATGAAATAAAATCCACATCTCCCAAGCCCAGTACTGACAGGATTTGTGTCAAGTAGAAGATGCACCCAGACTCTTGGTCAGAGACGAGCCACGAGAGAAGGAGGAGAGGGGAAGGGACAATGCCAGTGCAGGTGGTGGCAGGAGGGAAGGGCACTGGATAATTCAGGGGATCTGTGGGTTACCTTTTCGGAGGTCTAAACATTTCTTTCCACAGCTGAACAAGCAGCACTTCATCTTTTCCGGGCAATGTCTGTGCTTCGTGCATTGGTTCCTTTCCTTGATTTCTCATTTTACTCTGATTTTGGGACACGTTTCTAAGGGAGGGGAAGATGTACTCCTGTGAGGCCTTGAAGGGGCCAGTGCTCTCTCTTCCCAAGCCCGGGGCACCACTTCAGAGTTAGGGAAGCTTGATTTCACTTCATCTGTCCCCAGACGGTAGTGACCGTGAGCAGGCTCAGGATTTTCACAACACTGCCCACACCCCCAGCCCCATAACAACTCACCATCTAATCCCCAGTCTCACCCCTACCCCTGCCTCCACCATCTATAATGTTCCAGGGAGTAGGACAGTCTCTCCTAGGACTATTTTGGTGACTTGGCCCTGCTGTGCTTGGATGTTCCTCTGGGAGGCACAGTAGCTCTTGGTGATTAAGGTCTCCATTTCTGGCACCAGATGGCTGGGCTTTGAATTCTGCGCCACTTTTGGTTTGGCAGGTACTCTCTCTGAACCTTGATTTCCTCATCTGCCTATAGGGTCATTTTGAAGACTAGTGCAATAAAGTTTGAAAAGCTATTGTCAAGCTGCTTGGGGCAAAATAATAATGACTAATATTGATGAGGCACTTACTATGTGCTTGGTGTTTTCTCTCTAACCCTCATTACAACTCTCTGAAAAGTCCTATTAATATTCACATTTTATAAACAGGAATCTGAAGTAGAGGGAGGTTATGTGAACTTGCCCAGGGTCACACTGCTACTAAGGAGCGGAGCCAGGATTGAACCTGCCTTATGTGGCTCCTGAGTACTCACTTTCAACCACTACTTTTTAAGTTCTCCATATATTTTAGCTGCTGATTATGGGGTCTTCATATTCAGCATTCCAAGGGACTTCTGGAGTTCGTTCTTTACCCCAAAGGTAAGGATCCTCTGGGAGTGCAGGAAAACTTTTGGGGGCTGCAATGGGAAGATTTGGAAACTGATGAGGGTAGCACTGAGAGCAGAGGCCTGTCATTATGCAAAAGCCCCTTAGGCCTCCGAGTTCCCTGGTCTATTTCATGAGCTCTAGGTCCAGGCACGTCCAGGAAGAATTCCTTGGAATGGCAGTGGGGTGTCAGTTGTCACAGAATCAGTTTCTGCATTGACCAAAGGAGTCTTACCAGGAGAAAGGGACCTGAAAGAATGACTCCAGTGACTCTGGGGTCCTCTCCCCTGCCCAGGATCCAGTCTGAGGTGGGGAAAGCATTCCTCATCTGTGAAATTGGTCTTTGTTCCCTCCTTCCCATTGAGTTCCTCTTCTCTACTACAAGGACTGAGTCCCCAATACTTACTGAGAAAGAACCCCTTAACCAGCCCAGATTCCTGGACATCCTCCAGGAGGATGAGTGATAACAGGATAGGCAGAAGTCCTGAGAGTCCCATTTTAGGGGTACTGGTCTGGCTGGTGCCACCAAACTAGGAACTGCTGCTCTGCAGCTCCTGCCTCTGAACATTGGCTTCCCCTGTGCAGCCTTACGCTCCGGGAGACAACACTGGACACAAGCCAGCCACACTCCCTCCTCTTGGGAACAACAAGCCCCTGAGGCCATCAGTGGGACTAGCTGGCACCTACAGCACCAACCCTGGGGGAAGGGACTCTGGTTGGTGGCTCCTAATCCTCAGAACTCTGAGGCTCGCTGTCCCTCTGATCCACAGGGAGACGGGGCACATCTTGTCTGGGGTTTTCCAGACTCCCTTAGCAGTAGGGAATGTTCAACTCCAGAGTCTTCCATTTCCCAGGGGAGTTTGGAGGTTGAGAGTATCCTAGTTCTCTTCTTTCTTTCTAATTTTACTCTTCTCCTGACATGTCTATTTTTCTGTTTTATCTTTTCACTGTTTCTTTTTCTCCTCTTTATGTCACTTTACATCTCTTACCCTGTGCTTGTCACTTTCTCTTTTTCAGTGAGTCTCTCTCTGTCTACGTCTCTTTTTTTTGAATATGTAATCATCTGCTTTTATTATTTGCATACTAGTTCTCTTAATTTATGCCTCTTTCTCCCCTCCTTCTATTTCCCTTCTGCCCTTCTTTCTCTCCTCTTTGGCTCACTCCTTTTCTCTAGCCATTGTCAAACAGTAAAGATATTGAGATGAGTGGGGTTCGGCGGAGAAATCAGGTTGATTCCAGGTTGAACTGAATCTGTAGAGTGTCGGTCAAGGTACTTTGAAAGCAGGAAAGAATATTAGAGTGAACAGAGAGCTTCTATCATTGGGTGCAATTTAGAATAGGTGATGCAGGAGAGAAATAATAAATGCCAGTTATGGTTGCAGAACCAGCTTCAGCAGCAGGGCCTTAGGAATGGTCCACTGAACTCACCAATTTAATTGATGATGCATCAGTGAGAGAATGGACTCAGTGTCTGGCACGAGTGAATCAGAGCAATACCAAGATAGACTATAGCAGGGGTGCTGTTATCCCACCCGACATGCTCTTGGCTTACCTCTAACTTCACCTGCAGCTGCGAGAGACAATTCCAGTGCACATTTTTTCTTAATCTGTTTTTTAAAAATTGAGGTAGAATTCATATCATATAAAATTAACCATTTTAAGGTGAACAATTCAGTGGCCTTTTTAGTACGTTCACAATGTTGTGCAACCACTATTAGTTCCCAAACAGTACTATGGATCCAAATGAAAACTCTGTACCCATTAGCAATCGCTCCCTTGTTTCCCCCAACCCCCACCCCCTAATCACTGGTGACCACTAATCTGCTTTCTATCTCTCTAGATTTACCGATTCTGGATATTTCCTGTAAATGAAATCATAGTGTCTGTGACCTTCCGTGTCTGGCTACTCCATTGAGTGTGATGTTTCTGAGGTTCATCGACAGTGCAGCACGTCTCAGTGCTTCATTCCTTTGTATGGCTGAATAACATCCAGCGTACATCGACAGCCTCCCACTGCAAGTGTCAGAGTCCCTGCTTCTCTGCTGTGGGTATTCTCTGCCTCCCTAGGAGCACGCTCAGCTTGCATGCAGAACAGTCTAGAAGAGTGAGGGATTTGATACCCCAGGTATCCAGTGTGGGATGAGAATCCATGAATAAATACCTCAGGTTCCTCATCACTGGAGACAGGCGAAGAAAAGTTGGAGGGACGTTTACATGGTTCTCTAGAAGATCCGTGATGGAGTTGAGCTGCAGTTTCCCACAGCGGTAACCAGCTCATAATGGCCTCTTCTCTCTTCCCTGAGTCACTTATCCTACTCCGACCTTGAGCTTCTTCAGAGACCTTCCAAACAAACTACCTGCACCCAAGGTCAGTTTGTGGGAGATCCAAACTAAGGCAACTAACCCTTAAGAGGGTTCTACAATTTTTTTGGAAGAAACAGAGGAGGATAACCATATCCCTGAATCTCTTGACTCTCAAGGTTCTGATGTCACCACTCCCTTCAATGGTGTCAACAGAAGCCTCAGTGATCCTGTAGTCTCTGCAAAGTGTAATGTGCCAAACAGACATGAATTACTCAGCCTCAGAGGCACAAGAACCAAATACTTTATTGAGAAAAAGTGGAAGCTACACAAATATAAACAGGAAGCTCTAGAAGTTGGAGATAAAGGGTAAGGCATAGAGATGGGGTCAAAATGGAAGGTTATTATGCATGAAAAGAGGTGGAGATGGAGAAAGGGGAGGCAGATCCTGGGGTTCAGTTTTGGGAGGAGGTAAGGCCTTGGATTGCTGAGAGTAGAACAGTGGAAGCCGACCTGGTGCATCAGTCAGGTATATGGACAGAGCCTTGGAGCATGAGCCAAATCCTGGCAGTTGTTCCAGAGTGTCCTTATCCATTCAGGAAGAGGAGCCTGTTGAGAATGTAGGATAAGACCAGCTGAGCATCTTGGACTCAGCTCATCTTTAGAACTTGAAGTTACGCTTATACATCTTTTCACAGGACGAGACTAAAAGGAAGTGGGTTTGCTCTGGGGAGCTGTCTCTTTCAAGGAAAAATAAATGGGAGCGGATGGCTAGCAGAGAGCTTTGATGAGGAAATTGATGAGGAAATTGATGGCCTGGAAGGGTTGGTCAGGTAATGCGTCCAGGGCTAGGTTGGACCCTTTTGCAGTTGGCCTCTTAGATTTCACCACTTCTGCACACTCCCTCCACCCCTTCTAACTCCTCTCATACTTGCTAACTTTGAGTCCCCTCCATGTCCCTTCCCATCCTCAGTTCTGAGAAAGCCACTCTGTCTACCCTTCTGTGAGGTGCATTCTTACCCGATGATTGAAGCTGGCTCTGTCAGCATCAGGATGGCCAAGGGTGTAGCTACCCTGTAATGGACCAGCAAACACCCAGGCCTCCCAGCATGGCCCTGGTGAGGATGGGAAACTACAGCCCAAGGACTCACGTGTTTTTTTGCAGGTATTCTGGCAGATGCTTTTGGTTTGGAAGTTGTTATTGTTTCCCTGGCAGCCACCATAGATAAAGCTGGAGCAGGTGTTATTTTCCTTACTATACCACCAACGAAGAAAATAAGCCATGCAGGGGCCAGATTCTTTTGGCATCTTGCATATGTCTGCAGAGAGACCCCAGAGTTAAGAACTCAGAGTGCCCACCCCAGAAAGAAACAAAAACAAAACCAGCTTTTATTGTTCCCCATGGCAACTACCATAGATAAAATTGGAATAGGCTCCTTTCCCTTTATTACACTGCAGGAGCCTAGCTCGATGACATATTGCACACATTTGCAAAGAGACCCCAGCGTGGGTATCTGCATGCCTGGGAACAGGTTTGTTTGTAGATGTAATTAGTTAAGATGAGGTCATACTGGAGTAGGCTGGGCCCCTAATCCAATATGACTGGTGTACTTATAAAAAAGGGTAAATGTGAACAGACACACACACACACACACACAGGGAGACACCACATGAACATGAAAGGAGAAATTGGGGTGATGTGACTACAAGCCAAGGAATTCCAAAGATTGCCAGAAAGTACCAGAAACTAATAGAGAAGCATGGAACAGATTTCCCTATCTCAGTTCCTGAGAAGAAACCAACTCTGCTGACACCTTCATCTTTGACTTCTACCTGGCAGAACTGTAAAACAATACATTTCTGTTGTTTAGGCACCAGTCTATTGTTGATACCCTAGCAAACTAATACGGGTCCCATCTAAACTATGAGTTCCATGAAGGTAAATCTCCACAGCTCAACAATTAAGTCCTGCTAAGTTTTACCTCCTAACAGCTCTGCCTGTCTCTTTCATTTAAGCCTCTGCATCTCATACTTGCGCTGTTGAGATAACCTCGAATTGGTCCTCCTACATCTGGTTCTAGCCCCTGCAATCAATCTTTCATGCTGTTCACTGGATGGAATGATCTGATGGATCAGAAAGTGAAGCCAATTGTGTTATTCTACAGATAAGACCTACCCTGATTTAATGAGAAAATTCTGCCATGACTCATAAGGCCCTTCACCATCTGACTCCTACTTGTGGCTCTGGCTTCCTCTCCTGCCACAGGCTACAGGCTCTGGCAATACTCAGCACACCATGCTGTGCCACAACTCCATACCTTCGCATTGCCATACGCCAACTGTTGCTCATTAGTGACACTCCTATTCTTCCATCAAAGCCTTTCTCAGACATCAACTCCTCTGTGATATCTCTCTTGACTCCACTATACACCCCATATCCGCACTGGTTCAGGTGCCTGAATCAATCCTGCATTTCTCTACCTTGCTGCTGCATAACTTGTATCTTGTGCATATACTTGTCATTTGATTATATCTTTGGTCTCATCCCTGAGGCTACGTGTTTCTAGTGAGCAGGAATTGTGTCTTATTTAATACTGGAATTCCATTTCCTAGCAGGTGGTCTGGCACAATATATGACTTTACAGAATGCTGAGGGTGAAATAAGATGAATCCTGACCTGAACTGAATAAATCATTCATTGAGCACCTACTATATGCTAAACAATTTAAAGGACAAAGAAAAAACATGGTTTCTCCTATTCAGCAGCTCCCAAGAATGACAAATAATTTAAGCTGATAGGTATTAGGTGGCTATTAAGTGCTAGGCATTGCTTTAAGCGCTTCATGTGCATCAATTTATTTGATGCTCAAAATAACCTCTGACACTGGTCCTTTTACTAACAGAGGAAAGTGAGGCACAGTGTGGTGAAGATGTTAATATGCCCAAGAGAAAAAGACTGGGGCTAAGATTTGAACTCAGGAAGTCTGGATTCAGAATCCCTCACCTGCAGGCATATGAATGACTTATCGCCCCCTTTCCTCCCTGGTCTGCTCCATTGTCAAGTCCTATTTGCCTCATAAATACTATTCAAACACATCCCACTCTTCTCATTCCCTTAGCTACCTCTCCCTAGTCCAAGTTACCGTTTTCTTTCATGTTTAAGTTACATGGTTCCTCCTGTTTCCTGCACTGTGGGCTTAGTATGATCGTGCTCATGTCACTGCCCCACCTCGATGAATTTCCATGGCTCTTAGGATCCAGGTGAGACTCTTTAATCTGGGCAACCAGACCTGAATAGTGTGATCCCTGCCAACCTAGGATCCATTTACCTTTACCATGCACATGCTCAGTCTGCTCTCTGGCCTCCCTAGGCCCCACAGTTGAGCCTTTGTACATGCTATTCCCTGTGCCTGGAAAGCCCTTCCACACACTTTTTCCTAAAATATTATCCATCCTTCTGAACTCAACTCCAGGTATGCTTTCTTTTCTTTTTTTTTTCCTTTTTTTGACCAGTAAGGGGATCGCAACCCTCAGCTCAGTGTCATCTGTACCACGCTCAGCCAGTGAGCGCACCGGCCATCCCTATATAGGATCCAAACCTGCGGCATTGGTGCTGCCAGCACTGCACTCTCTTGAGTGAGCCACAGGGCCAGCCCCAGGTTTGCTTTCTCAGAGAAGTCTTTCCCAACCTCACTGACCACACTGAGCAGGTCAAATCCTATTAGGGGTCTCAGTGGCACTCAAGAAACATTTGTTAATTAAATGAATAAAGAATTGTTGATAGTCTTTTTGGAGCCCAGGGAGATGGACAGGGAGTTATGATTGCAGCAGCAAAGGAAAAGCCCTATAGTATGGAGTAGTCAGGGGAGGTTTCTTGGTGCAAAGTTGGATCTGTATGGGCAGAGAGGTGGTCACTTCAGAGCCAAAAGCTAGGAAATATAAATTGCTTAATTTATGACATACGGCAACAGTGTTGGTGTATGTTAGAACCACCATGGCCACCAGGGGACTCAGAAAATTATAAGAGTGAAAAGTAACCAAGTGGCCAAAAACCATCTAATTCCATCCCACTCTTGCTCCCATAGTTTGGTGAAACTGAACCCTGATATCACTTGACAAGATAAGGACATTACTAACGTCAGACACCATGTTAGGAGCACTAGTGAATCTAAATCTCATGTCTCCCAAGTCCAGCAATCTTACCCAGAGACCAGCTTTCAGAGAACCAGAGAAAACAGTCAGCCCAAGTGGGCAGAAGGTCAGGGCGTGGGTAGAGGGGTTGATTATTCCAAGGTCCCGAATATTACCTTTTTTAAGATCTAAACATTTTTTTCCACAGCTGAGAACGCAACACTTCTTGCTGTCCTCACATTCTCTGTTGCTCGTACACATGTCTCTTTCTTTGAATTCACATTTCTCTCTGATTCTGGGGCATTTCCCTAGGGAAGAAGCAATTGTACAACCATGAGCCTTGGAGGGCAAAGGGCCCACCCTCTTCACAACCCAGGACAATTCTGGGGAGTCAGAGAAGTTTGCTTTCATTTTGCTCATGCGCAGGAGTCCTTTCTCTCAGGGCGCCCTCAGGTATTTCCCTACTGCCTACACTACTCTCCCTTCTGACCACCCTCACTCTACCTTTTTACCCCATCTCTAGTTCCACCCTCTAGCCCCATCCCTTCCAAGGCACATTTCTCTACCACTAGTGACATTTGTGCTGGATCATTCTTTGGGTGGGGTGTCCTGTGCATTGCAGGATGCTTTGTAGCATCCCTGGCCTCTATGCATTAGATAACAGTAGCCAACCCCAAGTTATAATAACCCAATATATCTCCAGACATTGGAAATGTTCCCTGGAAGGCAAAATTGCCCCATTGGTAGCCACTGGTTTAAGGTGATATTGTCCTTTTGGCCTTGTTGAGGAGTCGGGGTTTGGGAGTTGCTCTGGGGTGGAGGGGGGGAGGATTATATTATATAGTAATTAAGATCTCTCACCCTGTAGATGGTTTGGTTTTTGAATTCTATCAATTGGTCTGCTACTTACCCTCTCTGAACCTTGGTTTCTTCATCTGTAAAATCATTTTGTCCTTACAGAGGTATGAGGAAAAAAGGAGGCAAAGCGTATAGAGCTTTCTAATTATAGTAATTTATGCACAGTAATATTAACTAACATTTGTTACTTATTTACCATAAGTCACACACTCTTCTAAGCATTTAAAATGGATAATCTCATTTTATCACCACAACAGCTCTAGGAGGTAAATTCTATTAATATCTTCATTTTACAGATGAGGAAACTGACACATATGGAATTTAAGTAATTTTCCCAGGTGTATATGTCTATTAGGATTTGAGTCCACTAAATCTGACTACAGATCCCTCTTAAATTTTTTGTAAATCCCTACTTTCCAAGTGTTCAACAAATGGTAACAATTATCACTATTACTATATAGACATGGAGTATTAGTGTCTCGAGTTTAAAGGGACTTTTTTATCCCAAAGTCAAGGAACCCCTGCGGATGCAGGGACACTTTGTGGGACCACATGTGAAAGAAGAAGGAGAAGATAGATGATGTCCTGAGAAAAGATCCTGTCTTTCTTACGGGGTGAGGGGAAGGTCCTTTAGGCTTCCCAGATTCCTACATCCCCTCCCATAAATACTAGATCCTGTGACTCTCTCCCGTCTCCCTGAGAAAGACCCTCTACTTCAAAGGGGATAAAGAGGGGATTTCCTAAGTGTGGGTTCCTTTATTAACAGAAGGGATCTTCCACAGAAGGGGTTTTCCAAATGTCTCTCTACTCTCCCAACCCAGGACCAGGGCTAGGATGGTGGAAAGCAACTCAGATCTGAGGAATTGTTCCTTGTTCCTTCCTACCAGAAAATTTCCCTCTTTCAGGGCAAGGGCTGAGGCCCAATACTTACCGTAAATACTTACAGTTATTTAGACGAGTTCCCTGGACATTCGCAAAGAGGATAAATAGCACCAGGATGCACAAAAGTCCAGAAGATTCCATTCTGAAGAGAGGCAAGCCTCTCTGGTGGTTTCAGAACATAGAAATGTCTTCATGCCTTGGCCCAGCCTATTCCTTCGGTATCCAGTACCCTGCATATGAGAACTGGAGACAAGCCAGCCACCCCCTTTCTTGCTGGGAACACCGGGTTCCTGAGGTTGTAAATGGGATTCATTGGCATCTACAGCTCACAGCTCTGGGGAAAAGGTCTTTTTGGGTGACTCCTTTTCCTGAATCCCCTGGCTGCACGGGGCAGGACCCTCTGGGCGACCGCACGGAGTAGGCAAATCTTGTCTCACACTTTCCTGGCTACCTTACAAATAAACCCACCATCTCGGGTCTTCGTTCTGATCATTTGGAGAGTTGTGCAATGTCCTCAGCCTCCATCCATTTTCCATTTTCCATGCAAACTAACTAGCATTCTTCTGTTTGTCTCTAACAATGTATCTTATTGATCTCTTGGTGTTTCTTTGCTTCTCTGTGCCTCTCTGAACCTGTGAAGAACTCCGTTCTCTTCTTCTGAGAGTCTCCCATTGTCTCTGTGTCCCTTTTCCCCTCTCCCACAGTTTCCTCCTATCTTTCTCCATTTTATCTTCTCTTGGGTCACTCATATGCTTTGACTAAGGCCAAAGAGTAACAATGTGGCCACAGAGTGTGTTATGGCAGAGAAATCAGACAGAGAACAGACTCTTCAGATAGTGTTTGTCAAAGTTGTGCTGCTTTGAGAGCAGGAGAGAATGTGAGAGCTTGTAAGGAGTTTCTACCATTTGATGCAAACTCCCTGTTGTCTGAGGAGGAAGCAGAAGATGAAGAGACCTGCCTGGGAGGCTATGACTGAATAAAGTTCAACAACACTGCAGACCTGCTCGATTCTAACAGGGTTTATGGAGGAGTTACGGGAAGAGGGTGTTGGAAAACTTGGGCAATTTTGTCATAGCTGAGGAAGCCACAACACCAGTCAGTCACTCAGTCCTGGCACAGGGACAGATGCTCTTCAAAGAGGAAATGTTACCTGAAGGGCTCTCATTTCCTTCCCCAACTAGGTGTTTCCCGTTCGTGCCAAGATTTGTTCATCAAATTGTCCTGCATGGCAGACAGAAGCCAGACAAAGCCAGCCTTGTCATCAGTGAGTGACCATATGGTCACAAAATTTAGGATCACAAACAGAGCCCCCATGGGAATTCCCCTCACACCAACTTCACAATCTCATTTAAGGAAGATCCCCAAAAGAGGCTAAGGAGTAGAATTTCTAATGAATAACCAAGATGTCCTGTGCGGGTGCCGTCCCTCTTATTCCACTTCGTGTATTCACCCTAACCCAGCTCAGGAGAAAGTGAAAACCTGGAATCTCTATGTGGAAGGGTTGTGAAAGACCATTAAGCCCCATTTCCTCATTTTATAGATAAGGATCATACAGCCCAGAGAAGTGAGGATGCTGACTAAACGTCCCCCAGCAAGTGAGTTAGGTTAAGAGGGAGCTGAGCACTTGTTTCTGCCAGAGGTCACTAGGGAATCTTCTGATATTGGTGTGGATATAATATTTTATTGTGGAGTTGAAGACAGAGAGTGAGTGAGTTCAAATGGTGATTCCAAATGGGACGAAGGTGATGTCTTTAGTGGAGACAGAGGCTGAAATTTCAGAGTCAGTAAATTTCCAGTGGTTACCACGGTCCCCAATACAGGCTGCAATCCTCTTTAAATTTTCTTGAAAATAAATCAAACCTCTTTGTATCCCATTCTGTCATGCCTAATTTCTAGGCTCGCTCAATGGTGTCACTGTCCAAGCAGGCAAAGTGAAATTTATGTCTTTGGAGACTGGGATGAATCATGGTTTTGGCTCCTTCTCTCACCTAATTTCTAGGAGAGGGCAGGGAAAGGACCCACCCGGGTCCTTGGCTCTCCTTCCCTCATCTCCTCTCATTGGGTTTCATGGTGCCCAACCTCTGCTTCAGTTCCACTGTGGTTCTAGGACCAATCCTGTGCTCAGAATGGGGAACTCCATGTAGAATGAAGGCAGACTGGTCTCTACCTAGACACTCTTGCTTTTTCATTACCAGGACCTATCACTTAGACTGATTTCCTGTAACTCGCTCACAGCCCTGACCCAGAAGTGATTAATTATCTACACAGAAAGCCTTCCCCAGGGAATCAGCAGCAAATAGCAGCCTTCTCAAATGCCTACACATCAGTGTACAGACACAAAGATCAAGAAAGAACAGAGAAATACGTCCCCTCCAAATAAAAAAAGCAAAGCACCAGCAATGGATGCAGAAGAACAGAAGATCTATGAAATGTCTGATAAAGAATTCAGAATAGCTCTCTCAAGGATGTTCAGGGAATCACAAGAAAATTCAGGTAGCAGTTTAATTGATATCTGCAAAAATAATTCAGAAACAGAATGAGAAACTTGATAAAAAATAGAATCAATTTAAAAAATAGAAATTCTAGAAATGAAAAATACATTCATTAATTGAAAAATTCAATAGAAAGTTACAACAGCAGATAGAATCAGAGGAAAGAATCAGTGAGTTCAGAGATAAGACATGAAATAATACAATCAGAGGAGCAAAATGAAAAAAAGAATAAGAAAAAATGAGACTGAAATACAGCAAGTATGGGACTCCCTCAAGCAAAATAACCTCTGCACAATTGACATACCCAAAGGAGAGGAAAAGAGATGTAGAAAGCATATTCAAGAAAATAATGGCTGAACCATCTAACCCCAGTTAGGATGGCTAAAATCCAAAAGACTATGAACGATAAATGCTGGCGAGGCTGCGGAGAAAAAGGAACTCTCATACATTGTTGGTGGGACTGCAAAATGGTGCAGCCTCTATGGAAAATGGTATGGAGGTTCCTTAAACAATTGCAAATAGATCTACCATACGACCCAGCCATCCCACTGTTGGGAATATACCCAGAGGAATGGAAATCATCAAGTCGAAGGTATACCTGTTCCCCAATGTTCATCGCAGCACTCTTTACAATAGCCAAGAGTTGGAACCAGCCCAAATGCCCATCATCAGATGAGTGGATACGGAAAATGTGGTACATCTACACAATGGAATACTACTCAGCTATAAAAACGAATGAAATACTGCCATTTGCAACAACATGGATGGACCTTGAGAGAACTATATTAAGTGAAACAAGTCAGGCACAGAAAGAGAAATACCACATGTTCTCACTTATTGGAGGGAGCTAAAAATTAATATATAAATTCACACACACACGCACACACACACACACACACAAACGGGGGGGGGAAGAAGATATAACAACCACAATTATTTGAAGTTGATACGACAAGCAAACAGAAAGGACATTGTTGGGGGGGAGGGGGGGAAGGAGAAGGGAGGGAGGTTTGGGGAGCAATAATCAGCTACAATGTATATCAACAAAATAAAATTAAAAAAAAAGAAAATAATGGCTGAAAATTCCCCAAGTATGGAGAAAGATGACAGGTACAGGAAGCTCAGAGTTTGCCGGTCTAATTCAATCCAAGTAGGAACACCCTAAGGCACAACATAATCAAATGATCAAAACCTAAAGACAATGAGAGCATACCGACAGCAGCAAGAGAAAAGAAACACACAACTTTCAGTGGAGCCTCAGTAGGTCTCTCAGAGCCTCACGATAACCATAACACAAATACAAAAAATAAATACTGAGAAAGCAAATATACTGCTAGAGAAAATCACACAACCACAAAGGAAGACAGCAAAACCAGGAAAAAGGAGAAACAGGATTCACAAAACAACCAGAAAAACTACAGCAAAATGGGAGTAACAAGTCCCTATATACCAATAATAACTTTAAATGGAAATAGATTAAATGCCCCAATTAAAAGACACAGGGTAGCTTTATGGATTATAAAACAAGAACCAACAATATGCTGCTTATAAGAAACTCATTTAACTGATAAGGACACACACTGGCTGAGGGTGAAGGGATGGAAAAAGATATTTCATGCAAATGGAAACCAAAAAAGAGCAGGAATAGCTATATTTATATCAGATAAAATAGATTTCAAGCCAAGGAAAGTAAAATAACATAAGGAATATCATTATATATTGAAAAAAGGATCAATTCAAGAAGAGGATATAACAATTCTAAATATATACACACCCCACTCCAAAGCACCCAGCTATATAAACCAATTACTATTGAACCTAACAGGAAGGATTGACTCCAACACAGTAATACATGGAGATTTTAATACCCCACTTTCAGCAAAGTACAGATCATCTAGACCGAATATTAACCAGGAAACATCAGAATTATTCCCTACTATAAGCTGACTGGACCTAGTGGACATTTATAGAACATTTCATCCAACAGCAGCAGAATGTACATTCTTCTCGGTAGCACATTGAACATTCTCTAGATAGATCATATATTAGGACATAAAACAATTCTCAACACATTTTTAAAAACTGAAAGTATATCAACTACCTTATCCAACCACAATGAAATAAAACTAGAAATCAACAGCAAAAGGGACACTAGAAACTGTACAGATCCATGGAAATTAAACAATATGCTCCTAAACAATGAATGAGTCAAAGAAGAAATCAAGAAGTAAATTTAAAAATTCCTGGAGACAGATAAAAAGAAAGCACAGCATCCCAGAACCTATGAGATATAGCAAAAGAAGTTATTAAGGGAAGTTTATAGCAATAAATGCCTACGTCAAAAAAGAAGGACTCCAAATAAGCAATCTATTGTTATACCCCAAGAGGCTGGGAAAAAAAAGAACAAACCAAATCCCAAATCAGCAGAAAAAGAGAAATAACAAAGATCAGAGCAGAAATAAATGAATTAGAAATTAAAAACCATACAAAAGATTGATGAAACAAAGTTGGTTTTTTGAAAAGATAAACATAAATTAATAAACCTTTAGCTAGACTAGTGAAGAAAAAAAGAGGAGACTCATAGAAATTAAATCAGAAATGAAAAAGGTGACATTACAAGTGATACTACAGAAATACAAAGGATCGTAATAGACTACTACAAACAACTGTATGCAAACAAACTAGAAAACCTAGAAGAAATGGGTAAATTTTCAGACACACATACCTTGTCAAAGTTAAGTCATGAAGAACTAGAAAACCTAAACAGACCAATAATGAGTAATGGTATTGAAGGAATAACAGAACGACTACCAACAAAGAAAATCCTAGGACCAGATGGCTTCCCTGCCAAATTCTACCAAACATTTAAAGAGCTAACACCAATTCTTCTCAAACTCTTTCAAAAAATTGAAGAGTAGGGAATACTTCCAAACTCATTCTACGAGGCTAGCATTACTCTCATTCCAAACTTGGAAAAAGAACTGCTCTGTTAGTGAGACTGTAAATTAGTACAACCACTATGGAAAACAGTATGGAGGTTTCTCAAACAACTACAGATAGATCCTCCATATGATCTAACAATCCCACTTCTGGATATATACCCAGAGGAATGGAAATCATCATGTCGAAGGGATACCTGCACTCCCATGTTCATCACAGCTCTGTTCCCGGTAGCCAAGACATGGAATCAACCTAAATGTCCATCGATGGATAATTGGATAAGGAAACTGTGGTATATATACACCATGGAATACTACTGTGCCATAAAAAAGAATGAAATTCTCCTATTTGCAACAACATGAATGAGCTTGGAGAAACTTATGTTGAGTGAAATAAGCAAAGCACAGAGGGATAAATACCATATGTATTCTCTCATAAGTGGGAGCTAAGAGATAAAGAGGAAAGGAAAGACCACAGTGGTGTGTTGGACTTGCGGAGGGGGAGACCATCCTAAGGATATATAATGGAGTGGGGAGAGGGGGATGGGGAGGGAGGTCAGGGATAATTGAGGGAATAACTGGATAGAGGACACAGGGTATAATCACAATTTGTGGTAGTGGACATGTTGCCAGTATGGATCTGGTCATCACATCTTAGGTATGAGTGGTGACAATTTGCTTTGCACCCCATGAGTAACCAATAAAAACAAAACAAAATAGTTAAATAAAAAATTCAAAGAAATAAAATAAAATAAAACAAAATACTTTGGGATTGGTAAAAAATAAAAAAAATAAATAATAAATGTTTATAAATGAAAAAGTTCTCATTGGGCTGGCCCATTAGCTCATTTGGCTAGAGTGCAAACTTATAACACTAAGGTCACACACACACCAAAAAGAGATAACAAAAGAAGTAAAGTACAGACCAATATCTCTGATGAACACAGACATGAAGATCCTCACCTACATACTAGCAAACAGAATCCAGCAACACATTAAAAAAATGATACACCATGATCAAGTGGGATTCATCCCAGTGATGCAAGGATGGTTTAACATATGCTAGTCTACAAATGTGATACATCATATTAACAGAACGACAGGAAAAAAAACCCCATATGATCATTTCAATAGATACAGAAAAAGCATTTGATAAAATCCAACGCCACTTCATGATAAAAGCACTCAACAAATTAGATATAGAAGGAATGTACCTCAATGCAAATAAATGCCATGTACAACAAACCCACACTAATATCAAACACGGTGGACAAAAATTGAAGGCTTTTCTTCTAAGATCTGGAACAAGACAAGGATGCCCACTTTCCACACTCTTATTCAACATAGTACTGGAAGTTCTAGCCTGTGCAATAAGGCAAGAGAAAGTAATCAACAGCATCCAAATAAGAAAGGAGGAAGTCAAACTATCTGTATTTGTAGATGACATGATCCTATACATAGAAAACCTTAAAGACTCCCCCCCAAAATTACTAAAACTAATAAATTAATCTAGTAAAGTGGCAGAACACAAAATCAACACACAAAACTCAACAGCTTTCCTATACACCAATAACGAAATAGCTGAAAGAGAAATCAAGAAAGTAATCCCATCCACAATACTACTAAAAAAATGAAATACTTATAAGTAAATTTAACCAAGGAGGTAAAAGACCGCTACAATGAAAACTATAAAACATTGGTGAAAAATATTGAGAAGGACACCAATAAATGGAAAGATATCCTATGTTCATTGGTTGGAAGAATTAACATCATGAAAATGTCCATATTAGCCAAAGCAATCTATATGTTCAACACAATCCCATCAAAATACCAACAACATTCTTCACAGAAATAGAAAAAAGTCTTAAAATTTGTATGGAACCACAAAAGACCCAGTATAGCTAAAGCAATCTTGAACAAAAAGAACAAAGTTGGAGGCATCACACTTTCTGACTTCAAAATATACTATAAATCTATAGTAACCAAAACTGCATGGTACTGGCATAAAAATAGACAAACAGACCAATGGAACAGATTAGAGAGCCCAGAGACAAATCTACACACTTGCAGCCAACTAATTTTGGACAAAAATGCCAAGAATATACAGTGGGGAAAGAACAGCCCCTTCAATACATTGTTCTGGGAAAACTGCATATCCACATGCAGAAGATTGAAACTAGACCCCCATCTCTCACCATATATAAAGATCAACTCAAAATAGATTGAAGATCTAGATTTAAGACTCAAAACTATGAAACTACTAGAAGAAAACATAGGGGAAACACTATATGAAATGGGAGTGGGCAGCACTTTTTTTGAGTGAGACTATAAAGGCACAGGCAACTAAAGGAAAAATACATAAATGGAACTACGTTTAACTAAAAAGCTCTGCACAGCAAGGGACACAATCAACAAAGTGAACAGACAACCTACACAATGGGAGAAAGTGTTTGCAAACCACACATCAGACAAGGGGCTAATATGCAGAATATATAAGGAACTCCAGCAACTCAACAGTAAAGAAACAAATAACCCAATTAAAAAATGGGCAAAGGACCTGAACATTTCTCAAAAGACATACAAATAGCCAGTAGGCACAGGAAAAAATGCTGAACATCACTAATCATCAGTGATGACTGATGAAAACTACAATGAGATATTATCTCACAATGAGATAGCATGGCTATTATCAACGAGACAAAAAATAAGTGCTGGCAAGGATGTGGAGAAAAAGAAACTCTCCTACATTGCTGGTGGGAGGGTAAATTAGTACAGCCACTGTGGAAAACAGTATGAAGGTTTCTCAGAGAACTAACAATAGATCTACACTACGAGCCAGCTATCTCACAAAGGAAATGAAACCAATATATCAAAATGACACCTGCACTCCCATGTTCATCACAGTACTACTCACAATAGCCAAGAGATGGAATCAACCTAAATGTGCATCAACAGATGAATGGATAAAAAAAATCCTGTGGTATATACACAAAATGGAATACTATCCAGCTATTTAAAAAACTGATATCCTAACATTTGCAGCATCATGGATGGAACTGGAAACCATCATGTTGAGTGAAGTAAGTCAGACAAAAAAGACAAATACCACATGATATCACTCATATGTGGATTCTAACAAAAGGGGGAAAAAGTGGTTTTCATAGAAGTAGAGGGTAGAATAAAGGTTACTAACGGGTACAAAACTATGCTATCAACCCTAAGTGAATCATTGTGCAATATATGCATGTATTGAAACAATACACTGTACCCCACAAATATGTACGAATAAATGTTAAGATATCTTAAATAAGTTAATGAATAAAAATAAAATAAGAAACTAGACAGGGATAGATGCCATTGCCTTTATTTTCAACATTCTTTCAGAGATTCTACATAGTATAAGAAGACAAGAGAACAAAGTCATGAAGCTGGAAAAAAGCAGAGAAAAATTTATCATCAGTTTAGATGATATGATTATATCTAAAATCAAAGTAACTTCATTAAATGTTATTCTTAATAAGATAATTTGTCAAGATAGTTGTATACAAGACAAAACTCACAGCTTTTGATCATACTACGCATAATTAATCATTTTGATGATAACATTTTCTACTTACTATTCATTTTTTGGGTTCCAAGCACTTCATTCCGCAACGTGAGCAACACTTCTCTGCCAATGGGCAGTCGCTATCCCGCTGGCACTTGGGTTTCTCAATCTTGGCACATACCAAAGGCTTGTGTGGGCAGAAACCTGTTTTGACTTTATGGGGTAAAAATAGGACACTTGACCTTGAAATACTTGGTCATAATTTGAGACAAATTAGGGGAAATCTTGGGAATTCAAACAGGGTTTTATATTAATTACAGTAATAATAGAGTGGAGGAGGCAGATTATCAACTTTCTTTGACTAATAACTTAAGGAGCATCAAAAAATTCTTGCCATCTCTAACTTATCTCCTGCCTGCCCCTACAGAATTAATGGATTCGAGTTATATAATCCTAGACTACCAGAGGTGGAAGGACTATTAGAGAGCACCCAGAACTTCCTTGTTTTATAAATTGTAGGAATTGAGAACCATACAGGGGGAAGAGAGTTGCCCGAGGCCATGCAAAAAGCCAGTAGAAAATTTGAATTTGGTTAGAAAGCCTTGACTCTTGTCACCATACTATGCTGTACCCTAAAACAATGATAATCCCTGGGACTTCATGGGGAAATGAGCACCAGCCTTAGCAGCTGGAGAGCTGGCTTCTACCCCAACAGCATTTGCTACCCGTCTTTCCCCAGCCCACCTTACAGGATATGAATCTGATGCACATGCTCTGAAGTTCTGTGCAGAAATTAGGGCTTATCAGGAACACACCTAAAGGATATATATATGTATGTGTATACATGTATGCGTGTACATATACATATGTATGTATATGTGTATATATATATACACACATACATATTTACACACACATATATTAAAAAAAAATAAATCAGTGGATATTTTCACCTTGCAGGTCATTGAAGAATGACACTCAGAAAAAATAAGTTTCCTTGGGGAAGAATGGAGATTGATACCCTGCACTGATTGACTTTGAGGAAGAGCACAATAGTCTTCAGAGGTCTGGAGGTCAACAAGAGAACACTGATTGGGCATTGAAAGATGAAAGATCCTCAAGGGTCCTCAAGGTCAACCCAAGGGGCATCTGAGGTTCAACACACCCCGCATTCCGTGACATAGCAGTCATATGCCCAGTAGTTTGGGAGATATACCCCCAGTCCTCACCCGTCCAGGCGTCAGCACAAACAAAGCCACACCTGGATTCACAACACTTTTCTTTCTCAGAGCAATCAATGTCACTCTTACATGAATCTGGACACTCCATACGGTCCTTGAAAGGGAAGCCTGGGCACTCTCCTTCCTTGACTAAAACAAGAACAGATGTTAGCGTTTTTAAACTCCATCCCATCTCATCACCCTTCAAACAGCTTTTCCTTCTTTCTCTTCAAAGCTAGTATCTGTTTTTGCAAACTGATTCACCTGACCCTGTCCATCTCCAGTAGCCTGTGGAGGAATGAAACGTCTCATCATATCACAGGATATGGTAAAATGAGTGCTGGGCCTGATGCCCCAAGGTAAAGTCCCAGTCCTGTCACTTAATGAGTGACTTCAGTTTCCTTCTTTATAAGATGGAGGTTATTATGTGAAGTCTACACAAATCCATGTAAGCCATTTTAGGGGATTTGGTTTTACTTTGACTGAAATGGGGAACCATTGCAGTGGTCTCAGTAGAAGAGTGACATGATCTGACTCACGTTTTGAAAGAATTGTTGTGGCTATTGTGCTGAGAATAGACTAAGAAGGCAAGGATAGGAGCAGGGAGACCTTTTAGGATGCTGTTGTAGTCATCTGGGTGAGAAGATGGCACTAAGATTAGGGTGCCAGCTTGGGAGGTGATAAGAAGTGGTCAGATTCTGGATCTATTTTCAAGGTATAACTAAAATTATTTCCTAACTTAACGGATGTTAATTGAGAAAGAGTGATTCAGAAGTTTTTCCGACCAAGATGGGAAGAACTGTGGGCAGGACAGGTTTGGGGTGTGGTAGTGAAGATAAAGGGATTCAGTTTTAGACAGGTTAAGTGTGAGGTGTTTGTGAGATCCAGGTGGCAGTGCAGAGTAGACAACTAGAGTTTGGGTGTCAGGTTCAGGCTGGAGATACAACTTGTAGGACTTGGCTCTCAGGTCCCACCAGCAAAAATTTAACATGTTATGTGTACTAGATCATTTTTGGGCATAATGATTCCCTTAGGTAAATACTATTATTATCCCCATTTCATAGACAAGAAAACTAAAACTCACAAAGGCAGGGGATTGGCCCCAAGCCTCCCAGCCCATGAATGACAGAGGAAATTCTTGAGCCAAGTAAGTTTAACCTCAAAGCCTGAGCCTATAACTGCAGTAGCATGCTATTTCTAGTTAAACTAGGTCCTCAGACAGTCAGGGATATGGGTCTCACCAACTAACAGGCAGGCCTTGTTGCAGTCATCCCTGCTGAGGAAGTTGTTGGCATTCCCATAGCAGCCCTTATACAAAAAGGGTCTGCAGTGATGATTTTCAATGTCAAAATACCAGTGTTGCACAATAGTTTCACAGCCTCCTGTGTCTAAGGGTAGCATACAGGGTTCTGAGGGCAGGAAATTAATAGAGAAGAACACAAAGAGTAGAGATTAAAAAAAAAGGAGGGTCAGGTCTTCAGCCTTTGTTATAGTTCACAGTGTTATCATTTAAATCATAAAAAGAGACATGGTCAAAAAAAAAAAAAAGTCCTAGTCCTAGCTCTACTACTAATATTCTATGTTGTATAATACCTCTGAGCATTACTTCTCCCTTGCAAAGTATATTATGAAGAGCATATGAGAAAACTTTGGAGCTTACCTTTCTTTTCCATGGCTGTAAGCTTTGGGAGGGCAAGACTCATTCAGCAACTATATCCAAAGTGTCTAATAAAGTGCCTGGTACATAGAAGGAATGAAATACCAAAGAAGAAAAAAAAAAAACAGCCCCTGATGTTTGAAAACTGATCTGACACTTACACTTAAGCCATGTTGTTCCCCTGCTGGACATAAAAAAAAATCTCCCTGGACATCCACATCAAGAAGGTCATTCTGAGATCATGATAAAGTGAGAAAAAATGAGATCCCTGTGAAACCCACAAAATACAAAACACCTCCCTCTAGACAATGTGAATGACTTATGTGTCTGTACCAATCACAGCTTTGTCGTCACTGCAGTCTGCCTTCCCTATAGATAAGACTCACTGAGATACGCAGTCACAGAATTGACCCTACTTTCTAACAGAACCCAATCTAGAGCAAAGCTCACTTTTTTAGACACTGCCCCAAATTATGCAGTCAAAGCCCAAATCCTATTATAGATTCTTTCTAACAGCTTCTTACTGAGATGCCTCATGGTTGTCTATGGTGAACATTCTCCCTCACTGCAATGAGTAAAAACCCAGCTTGTTCAACTACAGGTTCCTGGCCAAAGGGCATTAACAACAGATATTCATTGAATGAATGAATGAATCTTTATAAAATGCACAGTTCCGCATGCAGATTAGAGGCTAAGAAGTTTGATTTATCAGAAAACATCTTTGAAGGCTGAAGAGTCCAAAGACAAGGCCAGCATCTGCTTGCATGAGGCTTGATTTTGCCACAGTGCCAACAACGGTTTCTTGACACTGTGAGCATATGACAATTATTAGTTATTTGTGAATGATTCAATGTTGGACCAAAGAAGACTGCTGTCAATATTATCTAGTTGATGTCCACCCCACTTAGACTCATGGTTTGTACTTGAGGGTTGGGAGTTGAATTAGAGAATGAGAAAAACATGTAACCTGGCCTCTTTGTCCTGCTGTCCAAAGGAATCTTTCAGCCAGTTCTGCACAGAGCAAGAAGTGGGAAACCTCAACAGGCACCTCTGCCCTCGACCTAAATGCCACTACCTTGGTATGGATCCATGCACTTCTTTCCGCAGGCAAAAGAGCAGCACTTCAGGTGGTCACGGCAGTCCAAATCCACTTTGCACCACTCTGTAACTTTAATTTCACAGGTGAGCCTCTCTTTGGGGCACACTCCTGGTTTCTCTGCAAGAAAGAAATGTTCATACTCACACCTCTTGGAAGTTTTAGCTCTTCTTCTCCCATGGAAAACGTGAGCAGTGAAATTCCTTCAGCTCTATCTTCTACCTTCAATTCTCAGCTCTTGTTGTGCTTATATTTAGGGGCCAGGTCTGTCTCTCACCACTCTTAGCCCATTTAGATGAACCTGAATCAGGAATTTTTGACCAGGAAGAACTGAAAGAGAAGCATCTTAGATTCCAGGGCAGAGGGATAGGTAGAGACCAAGACCCTTGCCTTAAATTCAGGAGCTCCATTCTCTTCTTTAAATCTAATACTTTTACTGCTTAATTCTTCAGCCTCCGGTATCTTAGTTGATAGGGGAAATTAGTAAAGAGTGGTGGAAACATCATGGAAATAGGCATCAGGAGGTCTGACTATGGCCCTTGACTCCTGGTGAACTCAAGACTAATCTGAGTTTAACTGTACAACTTCTAAGTTACCTCTAAAGGGAGAAGAAATGGCGGAGTGGAAGGAGCACTAAAGTCAAACAGACCTGGCTTGGGAGCCTGGCTCCAACACTAACTAGCTAAACAATCTTGGGATAGTATCTGCTTTGTCTGAGTCATAAGTTTTCCACCTGTAAAACGAAAGTGACCACCCCAACCTTACAGGCTGCTTATAAGAATTAAGTGGGATGATGTCCATAATGCACTTATCACAGTGCTTGGCACACGGCAAGAGCTCAGTAGATATGGGGTTGCTTCCTTTCCTTTTTAGAGCAAAGCATGGCTTCCTGACTTCAGTGCTTGAAGCAGGTGGAATTCTAAAGTTGCACCCCCCCAAGATTCCCGTCCTCCAGTTATTGAATCAAATGCTAATCAAAGCACTGCTGTGAAGGGATTTTGCAGATATAATTAAAGTCACAAGTCAGCTGACCTTAAGATACAGAGATTATCTAAGTGGGTAATTATATGTGATTATCCCAATCAGTTGGGTCATTTAAAAGCAGAGTTTTCTTCTGGTTGGTAAAGAAAAAGAAGTCAGAGAGATTCAAACTATGAGAAGGAGTCAACATGCTTGGTAGTTTTGAAGAAGGTCAAGGCCAAGTGCCAAGGAATGAGGGTGGCCTTGAGAGGCTGACAGCCAATAAGAAAATGGGAGCCTCAGTCCTACAACTGCAAGGAAATTATGTTGCTAATAACCAGTGAGCTAGGAAGAGGACCCTGAATCCCAAATGAGAAGTGCAACCCCGGCTGACACTTTGATCTCAGCCTGGTGTGAACCTGAGCATAGAATCCAGATTGCACCATGCCAGACTTCTGACCTACAGATAATTTGTTATGTAGCAAAGGATAGTTAATAGTGTTGAATATGGCTCCATGGCTGTAAACTGAGCATCTCTCCAGTGACATCTGATCAAAGAGACACGATCTTTTTGAATACTATTAAGTCTTGGAATTACAGAACTTAGAATTGGAAGGGCCATATTTATCATTAGCACCAATCTCCGGTTTCATAGGTTTTTAAAAAATGAAGTCAGATAGGATAATACAGTGACCTAGGGGCAGATCTGGGACTCACAATCCGGGACTCAATTCAGAAGCTCCATGTCTTCCCTGAGGACTTGCCACTGAAACTTTTAGTCCTTTCCCACTATCTTTCTTACCCTTCATTCCACCTTTAATGCAACAGCCAAGGATGGCCTGACACTAAGAGGAGCATATGGTTCCTAATCTGGAGTGTACATCAAAATCATCTGCACATCTTAAACTCTGGATTGAATCAGAATCCCTAAAAAGTGAGGCCTAGGGGTGTCACTTTTTAAAAAGAACCTGGCTGATCCTGAAGCAGGCAGTTGGACACCAGGATGCAGGCTACTACCTGGAAACCATTGTTTTAGGTTTGAGTTCAGGGAGAGTCAAGTAAGTCAAATAGGAGCACCTCCAAAGGGGTAAAGAAGCATAGAAAGGGAAACTTTGGGTATATGAACATAAACCTCCCCTCTCACCAGTATCAGCTCCAGCCTCCTTCCTGCTTCCAGGAGCCATTTAAGCCTTTGGTTGCGTTTCAGTCATTATAGCTCCTTTCCCCATTGTCAGTTTGAACTCTCACTTAGAACCTCTTCTCTCCCTGGTTAGCGCTTCTCAGTCACTTACCTTGTGTGTATAGTCTCCTCCCTGATCCATGCACCCCAGGGGTGCCTCTGCATTTAGCAGGGATGATCCCCAAAGTTCTGGTCTCATCTGTCTCCTGACATTACTTGACACATACTCCCTGGGTGATCACATCTATTCCCACAATCCCAACTGTGATTCCCATGTCTCCCTCCAGACCCATCCTTTATTTCAAACTAAAGACCCTTATTTCCAGCTGCCTGGGGAAAACACCATTTGGCTGTCTCATAAGCACCTCTGTTCCAACATGTTTAAATCAGAAATAGTGTCTCCCCATGCCTAAGCAGCACCTCCTTACTCTCTGTTCCCCATTTTGATATTTGGCATCAACAGTTCCAGTCTGTTATTAGAATCCAGAGAGTCATTCCTCCCTCTTTGCCATCCCAGCAGCCTATCAGTCATGGACCTCGGTCATTTCTATCTCCCAAATCTCTCTCTAAACCCCAACTCCTCTACCTCTTTGCTGCCGCTTCCTCAGATCAACACCTGACCTCATTTCATCTCCCTCCTCAACTATTGCAATAGCTTCCTCGTTGGTCCTCTCTTCTCAGGCTCACACCTAGTGACTCCTTAATTTTAAAAAGTTAAACATGAAAAAGACACATATCGGGAAAAGTTAGGGAAATAATTCAGGGGGAACAGGTGAGGGAAGGATTTAGAGGGCCCAGGGTGGTCAGCAAGGGTGGCTCTCTGTGACCCTAAATCCTCATCTGACATTAGTTTTTGCCTCATGTCTGACCCTCAGTCCCCAAGAATGCCTCCTAAGGAAGAGTGGCTGTAGCTTTTCTAAACCCACCTTTGATTTTGTTGGCCAGCGATGCAGAAGTCTGATCCAAAGACAGGGAGAGCAGCAACAGGAAAGCTACATTACTCCAGGAAAAGGCAGAGCTGTGGAGAGGAAGGTTCCTGCAGGAATGAAAAGAAGAGGGGCAGGAGTTAGGCACAACCCAGAGAGAGACACAAAATGTATGCAGAGGACACTTAGAGATGACCCACAGATTCCCTTAGTTCACAGGTGGGGAAACTGAGACCCAGTCTGAGAAAGGGATTCATTTGAGGTCAGATGGGGAATTAGGGTAGGTTTAGTACATTCAGTTCCTGGATCTCCCCCAATTGCCGTATACTCTGCTATGATGCTGTACCCTGTCCTACCCAGACACTGACCATTGTCTTGCTCCTAGGTAAGAGGCCACACCTGAATGATCACAGCAATTAATTTGGCACAGTCCGAAGGCTGGTTTGTCCACAGTCACTCCTGGGGCAACCCCAGACAATAGTGAGCAGTTTTTCTTCATTCCACTGATTACAGAAATGGAAGCTATGATATTTTCCAGAGGGCCTGGGTAGACCCTATTGTAGGGCCTTGGTGCTCCAGAAGCAAAAATGATCCCAGATGACTTTGGGTTAACAAAGTGATTCCTCTTATTCCTTCTAGTGCTATCCAAGCCTAGAATCTTATGATACTTCTGGACAGCCAGATGAGCAAATGATCTTCCCCCATTTACACAAGTCCCCATTTTTCACATGTCTTTTCCTGACCCTTACTAGGGTATTTCAAAAAGTTTGTGGAAAAATAGAATTAAAAGATAACATGAATCTTTACGTAAGATTTTGAAGTGCCCTTGTATGTATGTCTTACTATAGTAACTCTTGGAGTAAATGCATTTCAAAAACAGAGAGAGAGAGAGAGAGAGAGAGAGAGAGAGGAGGAAGAAAGGGGAGTAAGAAATGGAGAGAGAGAATATCTTTAAGCCAAGTATGCATCTTTATTGGTGGAACTTCAGACACTGGGTAACTATGAAGATTATCTTGGAGTAGAGTCTTAACCAGAGCTCCTGAGTATGGCTCCCTAAGAGTAAATACTTGTGGCAATTTATATCCCTTCCCCCTTTTTTTTTCAGAATTCTAATCCTGTATCCTCCCCAAATTTTGTAACAGTGCCTGGACTGTTCAGTAATGGGAATTATGAACTCAAACACGGTGATCTTGATTTTGGTTCTGGTTTGGTCACTTACAACTACAGTCCATCTTGGATCCTCAGTTTCTTCATCTGGTAAATGGGAATAATGCAACCAACCTGGCAGCTTTGTTGTCACTGTAGGGATTAAGATGAGCTAGTGTGAAGATCTGATGAAGTGTTATGGGGTGGTAGAAAACTTAGCATTTGAAGTTAGACCTGACTTCACATCCTGGATCCACCATTTACCAGCTGTGTGGTCTTGGCTCAGTCACTTAACTTCAGTGAGACCTAGTTTTTCATAAAGGAAATAATAATAACACTACTTCATGGACATCAGAATTAATTGAACTGTTTCTGTATAGCATGAGAACTGTCATATAGTTAGTGCTTAATATATTTCAGTGAATAAGCAAATAACAATAACATAGTGAATGCCAAAAAATGGTACATATTACCTTTTTAAGCTTTTAAGTTCTCTGGTCAGAGAATGTATATAATTACTTTGGTTCCCCTAAAAGATTAGCAAAGGCCCTATGGTACCTTAAATTCTTCTGATCAAGTCACCCTTTTGGTTGAAATTTCACCCTTTAACTTAGTGACATATATTAACCCAGTCTTGAGAATTATTTGATCATATTAGCCTGTCAGTTAGTAGAAAGCAGATCTCCTGGGATGGGGAGGAACACAGATTAATAGGATTGCCAAATACAATAGAGGATGTCCAGTTATTTTTAGTATAAGTATATCCCATGCAACATAAGGAACAAAGTTATACTAAAAAATTATTTGTTGTTTATCTGACATTCAAATTTAACTGGTCATCCTGTATTTTCATTTGCTAAATCTGGCAACTTTAACACAGAATGAATTCATATTAGCTTGTAGCTAGTTAGTAGAAAGCCCCAGAGGGGGCTTTGTTTGGGCAAGAGCCTATAAAACATGAGTCTTTTGAGGAACAAACAAAAATAATTGGGGAGGTTTCACAGTGGGGGTCCTGAAGAACTAGGGCAGACATGGAACGCATAGGCACAAAGATACTGTAGTAATAATAAACCGGAAATAAAAGAGACTTTGATTAAGTCCAGGTTCCACCGTCAACTCACTATGTCAGCTTGGGCTACTTTCAACTCAGTATACCTATTTGAGAAATAAATGTATTTGACTAGATAAGTCCTGTTCATGCTGGGGTACCCATACCTCCCAGGACATAGAAAGATTTTCCAGGAGTTACAAAGGCACGGAGGAATTTAAGGACATTATATCCTGATTCTTACATGCCTCATTTACTTTTTCCTGACGTTAATCTGCCGCAGAGTGAGCCTGCAGCGTGAAGGTCTCCTTTGCAATCTCTCTTCCATAAAGTCCTTCTTTAAACAAAAATAAAAACAAAAACTACTTTTTCTATTATTGAAATGTAATCAATTATACATATTTGTTGGGGACAGGGCTGAATATCAAGTATACTTATGTGATGATCAAATCAGGATAATTAGTATTTTCATCATTGCAAAATGTAATCATTCTTTGTGACCCTTCACCAATTTCTCACTAACCCCCCTCCCACTCTTTGTTTTCCACCTCTAGTGACCAGAGTTCTGTTCTCTCCTTTTAAAAGTTCACTGTATTATTGTAATTGTTGTATCTCTCTTTCTTATTCATTTGTTTATTTTTTAGCTCATACTTATGCGTGAGAATATGGGGTATTTCACTTTCTGTGCTTAACTTATTTCACTTAACATAATTTTCTCCAAGCTCATCCATGTTGCTGCTAATGGCAGAATTTCATTCTTTTTTTATGGCTGAATAGATACCATTGTATAAATACACCTCATTTTCCATATCCAGTCATCTGTCAACGGACATTTAGGTTGGTTCCAAATCTTGGCTATTGTAAATACAGCTGCGATAAACATGGCAGTGTGGGTATTTCTTTGATATGATGATTTCCATTCCTTTGGGTATATACCGAGAACTGGGATTGCTGGATTGTATAGCAGTTCTATCTGTAGTTGTCTGAGAAACCTCCATACTGTTTACCATAATGGCTGCACTAACTTTTTCCGCATCCTCATCAGCATTTGTTATTCTCTGTCTTTTTGACAATAGCTAGTCTAACTAAGATGGTACAATATCTCAGTGTGGTTTTGATTTGCATTTCCCTGATGATTAGTAATGTTGAGCATTGTTTCGTGTATCTGTTAGCTATTTGTATGTCTTGCTTTGAAAAATGTCGATTCAGCTACTTTGCCCATTTTTTAATTGGATTATTTGTTTTTTTACTGTCAAGTTGTTTGAATTCCTTTTATATTCTGGATATTAATCCCTTGTCGGATACATAGTTTGCAAATATTTTCTCCCATCTGTAGGTTGCTTTTCCACTCTGTTGATTGTTTCCTTGTGCAAAAGCTTTTTGATATAATCCCATTTATTTTTTCTTTTGTTGCCTGTGTTTTTAAGACCTTATTCATAAAGTCTTTGCCAAATCCTACATTCCACAGTGTTTCCCCTCTGTTTTCTTCTAGGAGTTTTATAGTGTTAGGTCTTATATTTAGTTTTTAATGCATTTTGAGTTGATTTTGGTATATGGCGAGGGTCTAGTTTCATTATTCAGCACATAGATGTCCAGTCTTCCCAGCACCATTTCTGGAAGAGGCTGTCTTTTTTTCCAATGTATGTTCTTGGTATTTTTATTGAAGATAACTTGGCTGTAAGTATGTGGATTGATTTCTGGGTTCTCTATTCTGTTCCATTGGTCCACGTATCTGTTTTTATGCCAGTACTGTGCTGTTTTGGTTATTATAGCTTTGTAGTATAACTTGAAGTCTGATAGTGTAATGCCTCTGGCTTTACTTTTTTTTCTTTGTTCAGGATTGCTTTGGCTATTTGGGGTCTTTCATTGCTCCATATGAATGTTAGGATTGTTTTTTCTATTTCTGTGAAAATGTCATCGATATTTTGATGGAGATCAGATTGAATCTGTAGATTGCTTTGGGTAGTATAACATTTTCACAATGTTAATTCCTTCAATCCATGAACACAGAATGTCTTTTCATCTTTTTTGTCCTCTTTAATTTCTTTCAGTAGTGATTTGCAGTTCTTGTTGTAGAGATCTTTCACCTCCATGGTTAAATTGATTCCTAAGTATTTTATTTTTTTGCTGACTATTATAAACATGTTTGCTTTCTTGATTTCTTTTTCTGCTAGTTTGTTATTGGAGTATAAACATGCTATTGATTTTTATGTATTGATTTTGTATCCTGTAACTTTATTGAGTTTGTTCATCAGGTCTAAGAGTTTTTTGGTAGAGTCTTTCAGTTTTTCTATATATAGGATAATGTCATCTAGAAACAGAGACAATTGGGCTTTGTTTTTCCTAATTTGGATGCCCTTTATTGTCTTCTCTTGCCTTATTGCTCTGGCTAATACTTCTGGCACTAGCACTATGTTAAATACTATGTTAAATAGGAGTGTTCAGAGTGGGCATCCTCATCTTGTTCCTATTAAAGAAAAAGGCTTTCAGCTTTTCCCTATTCAGGATGATAGTGACGGTGGGTTTATTTATTCAGCTTTTACTGTGTTGAGGTATTTTCCTTCTATACCTAATTTGTTGAGAGTCTTTATCATGAAGGTATGTTAAATTTTCTCAAAAGCTTTTTCTGCTCCTATTGAGATAATCACATGGTTTTTGTCCTTGACTTTGTTGATGTGCCACACTACATTTATTGACTTGCATGTGTTGAACCATCCTTGCATCCCTGGGAGGAATCCCACTTGAACATGATGTACAATCTTTGTGATGTGCTGCTAATATTTGTATTTGCTACTGTTTTGTTGAGGATTTTTTGCATCTGTGTTCAAGAATATTGGTCTATAGTTTTCTTTTTTGTTGTATCTTTGTCTGATTTTGGCATCAGGATGATGCTGGCCTCATAAAATGAGTTTAGGAGAATGGCCTCTTTCAATTTTTTGGCATAGTTTGAAGAGAATTGGTATCAATTCCTCTTTAAAGGTTTGGGAGAATTCAGCAGTAAAGACATCCATTCCTGCACTTTCCTTTGTTGGGAGACTGCGGCTTAATGATTCAATCTCACTGCTTATTATCAGTCTGTTCTGGTTTCCTATTTCTTCTTGGTTCAGTCTTGGTGGTATGCATGTGTCCAGAAATTTACACATTTCATCCAGGTTTTCAAATTTGTTGGCATAAGTAGTTTATAATAGTCTCTAATGATTCTTTGTATTTCTGTGGTATTGGTTGTAATGTCTCCTTTTTCATTTCTGATTTTTGTTTGTTGGTTCTTCTCTTTTCTGTTTTGTAAGTCTAGCTAATGCTTTATCTATTTCTTTTAACTTCTCAGGAAACCAACTTTTTTCATTGATCTTTTGTATTATTATTTTTGTCTCTATTTCATTTAGTTCTGATCTGATCTTAGTTATTTCTTTCCATCTAGCAATTTTGGGGTTAGATGGCTTTTGTTTTTCTAGTTCTTTCAGTTGTAACATTAGGTTGTATATCTGAAATCTTTCTATTCTTTTGATGTAAGCATTTATTGCAATAAACTCCCCTCATAGTATTTTGCACTATCCCACCAGTTTTGGTATAATGTGCTTATTTTCAATGGTTTTAAGAAAATTTTTGACTTCCTGTTTAATTTCTTCTTTGACCCAATGGTCATTCAAGAGCATGTTGTTTAATTTCCATGTATTTATATAGTTTCCAGAGTTTTACTTGTTATTGATTTCTAGTTTTAATCCATTGTGTTCTGAAAAAATACTTGAAATGATTTCAATTTTTAAAATTTGTTGAGACTTCATTTGTAATCTAACATGTGGTTGTGGTCTATCCTGGAGAACATTCCATGTGCTGAAAAGAAGAATGAATATTCTCTAGTTTTTGGATGAAGTGTTCTATAGATGTGTGTCAAATCCAACTGCTCTATAGTTTAAATCTGTGTTTCTCTGTGGATTTGTTGTCTAGATAATTTGTCCAGTGCTGGAGAGGGGTTTTCATGTCCCCTGCTATTATTGTATGGGGGGGGGGGATCTGTCTCTTTCTTTAGGCCTAATAGTATTTGTTTTATATATCTGGATGCTCTAGTGTTGAATGCATATATATTTATAATTGTTATGTTTTCTTACTAAATAGATCTTTTTATCATTGTACAGTAGCCTCCTTAGTCTCTTTTTGTCATTTTTGGTTTAAAGTCTATTTTTCATATATAAGAATACCTACATCTGTTCATTTTTGGTTTCCATTCATGTGTTATATCTTTTTCCTTCCTTTCTCTATTAGTCTGTGTGTTTCTTACAGGTGAAGTGAGTCTTCTGAAGACAGCATATTGTTTGGCCCAGATTTTAAATCCAATTAGTCAGTCTGTGACTTTTGAGTGGGGAGTTTAATCCATTCGCATTTAAGGTTTATTTTTAGAAAGGTATTGTCTTACTCCTGGTATTTTATTGATTTTCAATTGGTTGTTTTAAATATGTTTCATTCCTTTATTTCCCTTTAATTGTTTATCTTCATTGTTCATTGGTTTTTTGAGGTGGTAAAATATAGTTTCTCCTTCTTCTCATTTGCATTTTTGTTCTTCCAGAGGGTTTTGTTCTTTCTCATGTATTCATGGTAGTGATTGTTGGTTTTTATTGTATTACAGATGCATGACTCCCTTGAGGATTTCTTGTAGGGCTGGTTATGTGGTGGTGAACTACCACAGTTTTTGTTTTTCTGGGAAATACACTATTTCTCCTTCATTTCTGAAGGATAGCTTTGCTGGGTGTAATATTCTTGATGACCAGTTTTTTTTTTTAGTACTTTGAATATATTATCTCATTCTCTTCTGACCCATAGGGTTTCTACTGAGAAATCTGGTGTTAGTCTGAAGAGAACTTCCTTATAGGTGACTTGATGCTTTTCTGTTTCTGTGTGTAGGATTCTCGTTGTCTTTTAATTTTGCTTATCTCTTACATGTCTCCAAAGTGTAAAAACTTCTGAGTTCCAATCAAAGGAAAAAATTTGAGAATGCATTTCCTGAGGGTGCTTTCCATGGAAGCAAACCAAAGAAAGTATGAGTAAGAAATATTAAGGATGACAGCAGGACCTCAAGGCTGAAGAAGTGCAGTGTTTACTGGCCCACAGAGCAGGGACACTCTGCAATGACTCTGGTTTCAAGTTGGCACCTGGCTACTAAAGGTAGGGAGATGGGGGTTGGGAGTGGCCATTCACCCATAAAAAGGAATAAAATCCTGTCATTCAGGACTAGATATGTGTTCCTGGAGGACATTATATTAATTAATTAAAATAAGCTAGATACAAAGATAAAAATACTGCATGTTCTCACTTACATGTGAAAGGTAAAAAATATGATCTCAAAAGTGGAAAGTAGGAGCTGCCACAGGAAGTGCTCTGGGCTCTTCTGACCCGAGGTGGTGGGGGGGCCAAGGGCCTCAGCCACACCCCCCAACATGTGCAGCCAGCCCATTGATGAACACCAAGCTGCAGCAAGAAGAGCCCCAAGTTCCCAAGCTGGGATGGTGGGGGGTGAGGGCTTTTGCCACATCCTCTGACACCTGCACCCAGCCCAGCAATGACCAAGCCACCACTGGAAGCCTCTCGGTCTCTCCTGCGGGAATGAAGGGGGTGCCACAGGACTCAATCCTGCCCCTCCTCCTTCCTCCTTTCCCCATCCCATTTCCTTCCCCTTTCCCCTCTCCCCCTTCCTCCCAGGTGCTCTGCAGCAACATCCTAGAATGTAAAAACTAATATTAATCAAATTACATTTTCTTTAAAAAAGTGGCTAAGTAGAATAGTGGTTACTAGAGGCTGGGAAGGGTAGAAGAAGGAAGGCATAGGGAAAGGTTGGTCAACAGATACAAAATTACAGCCATATAGGAGGAATAAGTACTAGTGTCTATGGCACTATAGGCTGACTGTAGCTAACAATTTATTGTACAATATCAAATAGGTGGCAGAGAAAAAATAACAAATAGCTAGAGGAGAGAATTTTGAATATTCCCAGCAACAAGAAATGAGAAATGTTTGAGGTGGTGGATATGCTAATTACCTTGATTTGATCATTGCACACTGTGTACATGTATTGAAATAACACATTGTACCCCATATATACGTAAAACTATTATGTGTCAATTAAAAAATATAAAAAAGAAAATTATGATTAGAACTTTTAATCATTAGAATTTTTGCATATGGTAAAACACTTAAAAATTATATTCAATAAAAATTCTCCTTGTCATTTGTTTCTTAGTCCTGTATTCTTCCTCTTGCAGATCACAACTGCTGTCACCTTTTTTTTTTTTTTTTGGTGATCCTTTCAGAGAGAACCTATGCATAAGTGTAGTGTTCTAACAATATTAATAAAATATATGCATTTTCTTCATAAAAGGGAAAAAAAAGAAATGCTAAGAGGTCAGTATCTTGTTTCATTCAGGTAACAAATTCATAGTACATCTCTCTGCCTTTAGCTCTCTAGCCTAAAATTAGAACTTAGAAATGTGATAGTTGCTACAGGGACATATAGTAAAACATTTATTTGAATTGGAAAATTAAGTCAGTCTTTTGTGGGAGAAAATGAGTGTGATTTCACTGATTGACGACTGACTTTGCCACTCAGTTAAATCTATGGCATCAAAGTTTTAAAAAATATATCCAAAGTATGCAATAAGATAAAAGCATTTTGTAAAAACTATATTATCAAACATCTATTAAAGTTAACAGTATTCAAACTTTTCAACACAGCATATTTGATTAAGTAAAGCGCCTAAGTAAAAGAGTAACATGTATAATTCATATATTACTAATCATTTGGTAAATGCCGGAAAAGCCTTTTTGGTAAACTTTTCAGAAATTAAGAAAATCACTTGTAATTTGTGATTAGTGTCCTAACTACTAAGAAACAAATCTTTCTGCATGTTATCAAGTTTCCAATTCTATGCCTTTATAGAAATTTAAAGAGGGTTTAACCGAGTTGTTGATTAATATTTAAGTTTTTAAAAATAATAATTTTTGATTATGGAGTATCATGTATTTTTGACAACTTATTAGAAGTTCAGAGAACCAAGTGATATACCTAAAACAAAACTCCTATTGCCTCCATGCACTTACATATCACTAAGCGATGCATTACCTGAACAATTTTGTTAATCAATTAAATTTCATTTATCACTAATCACAATGTATTTATTTATATATTAATTATTATTGTATCATCTAAATAACAAGTGGAATGAAAAATCAACCCACAAGAAAAAATTTTATTCCTAGAGTCTTATGGTTACAGTAAATTAAAAAATTAAACATAAATTTATGCACATTTTTATCATGTAGCATTATGAAAAGGGCATGAATAAAAGATTTTTAAGCATAAGATTATATATCCCCTTACACTAAAAGTCTGTGGGGTAAGAGGAATGGAAATATGAGTTCAAGGAAAGGAGAAATGCTTTAAAATTTCCAACTGATGAAGGATTGATTTTCATATTTTTTAAATGGAGGATTGTGAGTATCAAATTTGTATGGTATTTCATCGTCACTGTATACTTTTTAAAAAGTTATGTAGCAGTTTAAAAAAATTAGTGTTTACAACATGTTCACATAATGAATTTAAGATTCATTCATGTTCTATATATTTTGCTCCTTTTTATTGCTGAGCATAGTCCATTGTATGTATGTATAACGGGTTGTTCATCCATTCACAAATTGATGGATGTTTGGGTTGTTTCCAGTTTGGGGTGATTATGAATAAAGCATTTGCATACAGGTTTTTGTACGAACATAAGTTTTCATTTCTCTAAAATAAATACCAGGGAGAGGGATTGCTGGGTTGTATGACAAGTGTATGTTTATAAGCAACTGTCAAGCTGTTTTCCAAAGTGGCTGTACCATTTTGCATTTTCATTAATAGTGTAGGAGAATTCCACTTGCTCTTCATATTTGCTAGCACTTGGTATTGTAAATGTTTTTCTTTTAGTCATTCTAGTAGCTGGGTAGTGGTGATATTGCATAATATTTTAAGAGATGAATACCAATAACATTCTTCACAGAAATAGAAAAAAACAATCCTAACATTTATATGGAACAACAAAAGACTATGACTCACTGAAGCAATCCTGAACAAATAAATAAATAAAGCCAGAGGCATAACACTACCTGACTTCAAATTATACTACAAAGCTATTGTAACCAAAACAGCATGGTAGTGGCATAAAAACAGACACTCAGACCAGTGGAACAGAATAGAGAACCGGGAAATCAACTCAGATACTTACAGCCAGCTGGTCTTTGACAGACACAACAAGAACATACACTGGGAAAAGATTGCCTCTTCAATAAATGGTGTTGGGAAAACTGGACATTCATATGCAGAAGAGTAAAACTAGACCTGTACCTCTCACCATATACCAAAATCTACTCAAAATGGATTAAAGTCTTAAGTATAAGACCCAAAACCACAAAAATCCTACCTAAAAAAAAAAAAAAAAATTAGGAAAACACTTCAGGATATAGGACTGGGCAAAGACTTTAAAATAAGGTCCCAAAAGCACAAGCAACAAAATAAAGAATAAACAAATAGGATTGTATCAAACTAAAAAGCTTCTGCACAGCAAAGGAAATGATCAACAGAGCAGAAAGACAACCTACAGATGGGAGAAAATATTTGCAAACTATGCATCCAACAAGGGATTAATATCCAGAATATAAAAGGAACTCAAACAACTTGACAGTAAAAAAACAACAACAACAACACATAATCCAATTAAAAAATGGGCAAATAGCTGAGTAGATATTTTTCAAAGGAAGACATACAAATGGCCAACAGATACATGAAAAAACGCTTAACATCACTAATCATCAGGGAAGTGCAAATCAAAGCCACAATGAGATACCATCTCATCCCAGTTAGACTGATCATTATTAAAAAGACGAAGAATAACAAATGTCAGCAAGGGTGCGGAGAAAGGGGAACTCTTCTATACTGCTGGTGGGACTGTAAATTAGTACAGCCATTACAGAAAACAGTATGAAGGTTTCTCAAACAACCACAGAGAGAACTACCATACAGTCCAACAATCCCCCTACTGGGTATATATCCAAAGGAATGGAAATCATCATGTCAAAGGGACACCTGCACTTCCATGTTCATCACACCTCTATTTACAGTAGTCAAGACATGGAACCAACCTAAATGTCCATTGATGAATGACTGGATAAGGAAAATGTGAAATATATACACAATGGAATACTACTCATCCATAAAAACAAGTGAAATTCTGCCATTAGCAGCAATGCAGATGAGCTTGAAGAAAATTATGTTAAGTGAAATGAGCCAGGCACAGAAAGAGAAATACTGCATGTCCACACTCATAAGTGGGTGCTAAAGAAGAAGGAAAAAAGATGAAGGGGGGAGAGAGAGAGAGAGACAGAGAGACAGAGACAGAGAGAGAGAGAGAGAAAGAGAGAGAGAGAGAGAGAGAGAGAATGGAAGGGAGGGAGGGACAGACCACAATAATATGCTGAATTTTCAGAAGGACAGAACAGAACTGTGGTTACTAGAGGGGGCAGGCGGGGGGTGGGGGAGAATTAGAGGGGGGTTGGGAAGATATTAGGTAAGGGTCACAAAGAATAATTATGATTTGTAATAGTGAATATGCTAATAATATTGATTTGATCATCACATGTGGTACACAGGTGATAGTAGTCAACATTGTAGCCTAAAAATATGTATCATCAATTATGCTTCAATAAAAAAAGTCAATCAAAGTGTCCAACACATTACAAAAGAGAGCTAACAGTGATGGGACTCATGATTAACTCTGGTGGGAAAAAAAACTTTCACAATTTTTGATAAATGGATATTATTTCTTTTTAGACTGCCCACCAAGAAGTCATGATTTCTGTATTTCAATGTTTTCTACACCTGATAGTATGCTTTGCGTTATGAGTTTAAGAGATACCCATATATGTTCCTTACTGTATGTGTGTGGGTGACTCTTACACAAATTTTACTTAAAATAGCAATGTCTATTCAAGTTCATTGTCCATTTTTTAATTGGATTATTCATTTTCTTGCTATTGAGTTGCTTGGGTTTCTTATATATTGTTGATATTAACCCCTTATCAGATGTATGGTTTGTAAATATATTCTACAACTCTGTGGGTTGTTTCTTCACTCTGTTGATTGTCTCCTTTGTTGTGCAGGACCTTTTTATTTTGATGCAATCCCATCTGTCTATTTTTGCTTTTGTTGATTGTGCTTTTAGGGTCATATCCAAAAAATCATTGCCCAGACCAATGTTATGGAGTTTTCTCCTATGTTTTATTCTAGTAATTTTAGTTTCAGCCATTATAGTTAGATCTTTAGTCCATCTTGAGTTGATTTTTGTGTATGGTGTGAGATAAGGGTCCAATTTAATTTTTCTGAATGTGGATATCCGGTTTTTCCAGCACCATTTGTTGACGAGACTGTTCCCATTGTGTGTTCTTGGTACCTTTATTGAAAATCAATTGATCATAAATATGTGGGTTTATTTCTGGGCTCTCTATCCTGTCCCATTGGTCAATTTGTCTGTTCTTATTCCAGTACTGTGTTGCTTTGATTACTATAGCTTTGCAGTGTATTTTGAAATCGGGTGACATGATGCCTCCAGCTTTGTTCTTTTTGCTCAAAATTGTTTTGGCTATTTGGGGTCTTTTGTGGTTTCATATAAATTTTAGGATTACTTTTTCTATTTCTGTGAAAAATGTCATTGGAATTTTGATAGTGATTGTGAGCAATTATGCACTAACAAACTGGATAACCTAGAAGAAATTGATAAATTCATAGAAGTATATAATGTACCAAGACTGAATCATGAAGAAATAGAAAAGTTGAATAGACCAGTAATGAGTAGGAGATTGAATCAGCACTTAAAATTCTCCCATCAAAGAAAAGCCCAGGACCTGAAGGCTTAATGACTGAATTCTACTAAACATTTAAAGATGAACTAATGACAATTCGTCTCAAACTCTTCCAGAAAATTGAAGTGGAGAGAATATTTCCAAACTCATTTTACAAGGCCAGCATTACCTTGATACCAAAGTCAGGCAAAGACACTACAAGAAGAAAAATTACAGGCCAATATCCCTGATGAATATAGATGCAAAAATCCTCAACAAAATACTAGCAAATCAAATTAACAGCATATTGAAAGAAACATTCACCACGGTCAAGTGAAATTTATCCCTGGTCTACAAGGATGATTCTACATATGCAAATCAATAAATGTGATATACCATATTAACAGAATAAAGGGTGTAAGTCATATAATCATCGTAGTAAATGCAGAAAACACATTTGACAAAATTCAACATATTTTCATGATAAAACCTCTAACAAATTAGGTATAGAAGGAATGTACCTCAACACAATAAAGGCCATATATGATGAGCCCTCGGCCACCATACTTAATGGTGACAAGTTGAAAGTTTTTCCTTTACGGTCAGGCACAAGACATGAACGCCCACTCTCACCACTTTTATTCAACGTAGTACTGGAAGTTCTACCCAGAGCAATTAGGTAAGAAGAAGTAAAAGTCATCCAAATAGGAAAGGAAGAAGTAAAATCTGTCTCTGTTTGCTGATGACATAATCCTATAAATAGAAAACCCTAAAAACTACACACACACACCCACACACAAACCTGTTAGAACTGATAAATTCAGTAAAGTTGCAGGATGCAATATTAACATGCAAAAATCTGTAGCATTTCTATACATTAACAACAAACTATCTGAAAAATAAATGAAGAAAACAATCCCATTTATAACAGCATAGAAAAGTAAAATGCTTAGGAATAAATTCAACAAAGGAGGCAAAAGATCTGTACAATGAAAATTATAAAACATTGATGAAAAAATTGAAGACACAAATAAATTTTTTAAAAAATCCCGTGTTCACAGATTGGAAGAATAAATATTGTTAAAATGTCCATACTACCCAGAACCTACCTTTTTGCCCAGCTTCCCCTAATGGCAGAGGCTGCTCTTTGCAGTAAACTGAGGAGCAATTTGCAATGAAAAGGTCTACAGGTAGCCAGTAGCTGGAGGAGCAGTGTGAATTTCTAGGTTACAACCTTTTGGTACTACAGTTAAAGCCCCACTATGACTCTGCTGTATCCCACTAACCCCTGTTGCTCCCCCACTGGGCATATACTCATCCCCAAGCCTGCTTTCCATGGCTGAGAGCTTCTTGCTCACACCCCTTCTCATCTCCATTGCATGGCACGTTCTGCTGCATGGCTACTCAACCAGAAATGCGCCTTCAGCCTCCGTCCCTGGGCAGGAGAACTTGAGAACAACTAGCTTCATGGGTCTCTTTAATACACCTTGCCCTAAGCTCTAGCAGAGTGTGTAAGTAAGTAAGCCTCCTCCAAGGACATTACCTTCTACTCAACTATCTACATTGTGATACTGAGAAAGGGTAGTCTCTAAATGCTGAGTACAGAGTCCTCCATATATATATCTCCATCGTCTGTAGTTCAAATATTTTAAATATTTCTAATTTTTTGTCTTTTTGACCTATCAGTAATTGAGAAAGGTGTGTCAAGAGCTCTCAACATGGCCACAGATTTCACAGTTTGTGCTTGTAATTACATCGATGTTTGCTTTATCTTAATTTTATTGATTTAGGTAGATACACATGCATTCCTAGTGAATTAAATCTTTTACCATTATCTAGTGTCTACCCCTAAAATAAATCTTTATCTTAGAGTTTTTTATTGCCTGATATTAATGTAACTATACCTTTTTCCTTTTTGTTTGCATTTATCTAGTCTTTTCATCCATCCGTTTGCTTTCAACCATACCATGTATTTATGTTTTATGTTTCAGATAATGTAAATCTACATTTTAGAAAAATCCAGTTTGGCAATATTTACCTATTAATTGGCATTTATGGACATTAATGACATATTTGGGTTTGTTTCTACAGTCTTATTACGAGTTTTCTACAGTCTACCCTCATAATTGGTAGATTCTGTACTTGCGAATTTGCCTACTTGGTAAAATTTGTTACCCTAGCTAGAATCAGTACTTGGAAAGCTTTTCAGTCACTCCGGGACATGCGCAGAGTGCCAAAAAACTCGAGTTGCCCAACGTGCGCATTCCCAGATAAAGTCCAACAAGGAGATGCTCTGCCTTTTTGTTCCAGCTTCCCTACTAAACAAGTGTCCTTTTTGCAGTTTACTTAGTGCCATGTTTTTCACATTTTTGTGCTTTTCTGAGTAATTTCACTGTTTAAAATAGCCACCAAAAGTTGTGCTGAAGTGCTGTCTAGTGTTTCTTAAGTGCAAAAAGGCTGTGATGTGCCTTATAAAGAAAATGCTTGTGTTAGATAAGCTTTGTTCAGGCACAAGTTCTAGAGCTGTTGGTTATGTTTTAATGTTAATGAAATAACAATATGCATATTAAATAGGGTGTCTTTACATAAAAGTACACATGAAACTAGGTTATGTATCTATTAGATGATGAAAATGTTGTGGCCAGAGGCTGACAGGAAGACTAACCCTGTGTTTCTTCTAGGAACAATGTCTGACTATTTGCTAATTCCATGTTCACAGTGACTTTATAGAACATAACTACTGTGAATAATGAGAATCAACTGTATTATTAGCTTTGTTTTCATTTGGAGTACAAGTAACTTTAAACTCTCTCTGGCTTGCCACAGCCAAAGTTTTTTCTTGTTCAGGATGCATCTAGGTTGCAAGTTGTCTGATACTTTGTTCCAGGTGGGGTCTCTACGCCAGGCTGTGGGACCCAGACTGATGGAGCAGCCTCTAAGTGGATCAAGCTCCTTCTCATAGAAGAAGGGAAGAGCAAAGGAGCTGGCAGAAACTCACAATGCAAAACTCAAAATGCGTGCATTACATCTGCTCATAGTCCATTGGCCAAAGTACAGCTCACAGCCTAGCCCAAAGTCAATGAGGCAGGGACATGTATTCCTTCCACAGTAGGTTCTGTGAGTTGCAAAGCAAAGAGCAGGGATGTAATCCTCTTGAAGGAAAAATCGAATGAGTAATTGTGAATAATAATACAACTTATCATTATGACTCCTATTTTAGTTTTTAGAAAATATCAAGCTTTACCCTGCTTAGGACAACCATATAAGGGGCCACTCACCCTGTAGATGCCCAACCGACTCTACTTGGGCTCCACAAAGCCACATCAGGCTGCTCCTATGTATCAATGCCCTCTTTACCTTAGTTAGTCTCTGATTCCCCAAATCAGACAGCCCTGTTTTGGGGAGCCCCTCCTCATTGTGCTTGACCCCTAACTCCCCATGGCAGACCACCCTAACCTGTAGACGTCCTCCTCAATTTCTTTGGGCTCTGACCCTCCACGTCTGGCCACCCCATTCATAGACACCCTTCTCACCTGCTCAGGTTATGTTACCTTGCATTGGGTCTTGTCCTCCCATCTCACCCCCATGAACACCCTCCTCACCCTCCTTCAGTTCTGACAGTCCACATCAGGCCTCCTCTCTACAGGGACAGCTTCCTCATGTGCTCCAGCCCGGCTGCTCCCCTACATGGACACCCTCCTCACCTACTCTGGCTCTCCTGTGCCAGGCTGCTCCCCAGCCACAGGTGGATGCTTTTCTAACCCTGCTCAGGCTGACTTTCCATGCTGGGCTGATTCCCACCCCTTCACTGGGCATTCTTCTCATCTAACTCTGGCTCCAACACCCTGTACCAGCAGCTCTCCTACAGAGATGCCCTCCTTGACCTGCTCCAGCTCTGACACCCACACTTGGGGCACCATAGTTCCCTTCGCCTAGGGGCAGATGCCTATCTTCCTCTACTGTATCTAATGGCTTTAGGACTGACTAGCTCAGTTAATGAAAAGAAGAAGAGAAAAAGAGGAAGAGCTACCTTTCATTTTTGTAAAAATATGAATAGCGAAAAATAAAATTAAAATATCCATTAAACATTAATGTTCAGTCTAACAACATATTATGAAGTAACCACTCAACTATCACTAAGTTTGAGTAAAAGATTTCCAACCCTCTAGAAGCTCATTGCTTATTCTTTCCTAATCACAACCCCTTCCTATCCTCCTGAAGGTAGTTAATGATAATAACTTTCTTGCATTTTTTTCCGTATTTTCAAAATCTCAGTATGTAGTAACAAAATTATATTTTTTTGTTTTTGTCTGCTTCTGTTCTATATAATAGGAGTAACTTGTAATGTATTCTTTCGTGCCCAGCTTTTTATGCTCAACATTATATTTATGAGTATAGTATAGCTGTATTTCATTAATTTTCTTTGCTGTATCATCTATTGTATGACTATCCACAATATCTCTATTCTACTATCTGGGTCGTTTACAATTTGCAACTATTAAGAACAAAATTGCCATGAAAACTTTGTATGTGTTTGCAGGAGCACATGGGCAGGTATTCCTATAGGTCATATGCCTAGGATTGGAAAACCTGGGTCACAGGATATGTGTATCTTCAACTTCTCCAGCTGATGCCAAATTATTTCCCAAAGAATTTATACCAATTCACAACCTTGCCATTGGTAGTTGAGGGTTTCTACTGTTCCACATGTATGTCCTATGTAGTATTGTCAGGATCTTTTAGTTTTTACCATCCTGGGGAGTGTAGAAGGAAAGTCATCCTTTGGTATTCATGGGGGGATTTTTTCCAGGACCCCCACAAATACCAAAATTTGAGGATGCTCAAGTCCATTATATAAAATGATGTAGTATTTGAATGTAACCTATGCAAATTCTCCCATATAATTTAAATCATTCTGGATTACTTACAATACCTAATAAAATGTAAATGCTATGTAAATAGTTGTTATACTGTATTGTTTTTTATTTGTGTTATCTTCTGTTGTTGTATTGTTATTTTTTATTGTTTTTTTCCCATGAATATTTTCAATTTGCGATTGTTTGAATCTGTGGATATGAAACACTTGAATACAGAGGGCCAATTGTACATCACTGTGGAATTAACTTGAATTCCTTAAAAATTAATGAGGTTGAGAACCTTTTCATGTCTTTATCAACCTCTTGATATCATCTTTTATTATTTCCTGTTCAAGTCTTTCGTTCATTGTTCTCTGGGGTTGTCTGACTTACTGATTTCTACTGGATTCTAGTCTTGCATCAGTTATATATACTGTAAACATTTTCTAGGATCAAGAATATTCTTCTTAAAACTTTATTGGTTTGTCTTTTACATTTCAAATGAAAGCTTTTATTGTGTGCATTTCCTACCCCAGACACAGAATCAGGAATCTTTATTCTGTTTATTTCTCTCACACTTTCTCTTCCTTTGATTGAGTATTCTCGTATTTCATTTTTTCTAATTCTTATTATTAATTTGGAAGTTTTACAATGCATTTATATTCTTTTAGTGGTTATTATAGAATTTTAAATATATATTTTAACATAATTATTCAAATTAACAATATCTAAGCTAGTTAACATCCTTACCTACGTTCTTTTTTTTTTAATTCTATTTTATTTTGTCAATATACAATGTGGTTGATTATTGTGGCCCATTACCAAAACCTCCCTCCTTCCTTCCACTCCCCCCTCCCTCCCAACAACCTCCTTTCTGTGTGCTTGTCGAATCAACTTCAAGGAATTGTAATTGTTGTGTCTTCTTCCCTCCCTCCCAGGTTGTTCATGTATTTATTTATTTATTTTAAGCTCCCACAAATAAGTGAGAACATGTGATATTTCTCTTTCGGTGCCTGACTTGTTTCACTTAATATAATTCTCTCTAGGTCCATCCATGTTGTTGCAAATGGCAGTATTTCATTCTTTTTTATAGCAGAGTAGTATTCCATTGTGTAGATATACCACATTTTCCGTATCCACTCATCTGACAATGGACGTTTGGGCTGGTTCCAACTCTTAGCTATTTTAAAGAGTGCTATGATGAACATTGGAGAACAGGTATACCTTCGACTTGATTTACATTCCTCTGGGTATATTCTCAACAGTGGGATAGGTGGGTCATATGGTAGATCTATCTGCAATTGTTTGAGGAACCTCCATACCATTTTCCATAGAGGCTGCACCATTTCGCAGTCCCACCAACAATGCCTGAGAGTTCCTTTTTCTCTGCCACATCCTCACCAGCATTTCTCATTCACAGTCTTTTGGATTTTAGCCATCCTAACTGGGGTGAGATGGTATCTCAGTGTGGTTTTGATTTGCATTTCCCAAATGCTAAGTGATGTTGAGCATTTTTTCATATGTCTCTTGGCCATTCACGTATCTTCCTTTGAGAAATGCCTCTTTAACTCTTTTGCCCATTTTTTAATTGGGTTGCTTGTTTTTTTCTTGTAAAGTTGTTTGAGTTCCTTGTATATTCTGGATATTAATCCTTTGTCAGATGTATATTTTGCAAATATTTTCTTCCACTCTGTTGGTTATCTTTTAACTCTGTTAATTGTTTCTTTTGCTGTGCAGAAGCTTTTTAGTTTGATATAATCCCATTTGTTTATTTTTCCTTTGGTTGCCCGTGCTTTTGGGGTCGTATTCATGAATTCTGTGTCCAGTCCTATATCCTGAAGTGTTTCTCCTAAGTTTTCTTTAAGAAGTTTTATTGTTTCAGGGTGTATATTTAAATCCTTAGTCCATTTTGAGTTGATTTTAGTATATGGTGAGAGGTATGGATCTAGTTTCATTCTCCAGCATATGAATATCCAGTTATCCCAGCACCATTTGCTAAAGAGGCAGTCCCTTCCCCAGTGAATAGCCTTGGTGCCTTTGTCAAAGATCAGATGGCAGTAAGTGTGTGGGTTGATTTCTGGATTCTCTATTCTATTCCATTGATCAGTTTGTCTGTTTTTATGCCAGTACCATACTGTTTGGTTATTATAGCTTTGTAGTATAGCTTAAAGTCAGGTAGTGTTATGCCTCCAGCTTTATTTATTTTGCTCAGCATTGCTTTGGCTATGCGTGGTCTTTTATTGTTCCATATAAATGTCTGGATAGTTTTTTCCATTTCTGAGAAAAATGTCTTTGGAATTTTGATGGGGATTGCATTGAATTTGTCTATCACTTTGGGTAGTATGGACATTTTCACTATGTTGATTCTTCCAATCCAAGAGCATGGGATATCTTTCCATCTTCTTGTATCCTCTCTAATTTCTCTCAGCAGTGGTTTGTAGTTCTCATTATAGAGATTTTTCACCTCCTTGGTTAACTCAATTCCTAAGTATTTTATTTTTTTGGTGGCTATTGTAAATGGGCAGGCTTTCTTGATTTCTCGTTCTGCATGTTCACTATTGGAGAAAAGAAATGCTACTGATTTTTGTGTGTTGATTATGTATCCTGCTACTGTGCTGAAATCATTTATCAATTCCAAGAGTTTTTTTGTAGAGGTTTTAGGCTGTTCGATATATAGGATCATGTCATCTGCAAACAGGGACAGTTTGACTTCATCTTTTCCTATCTGGATGTCCTTTATTTCCTTCTCTTCTCTGATTGCTCTGGCTAGTACTTCCAACACTATGTTGAATAGGAGTGGTGAGAGTGGGCATCCTTGTCTAGATCCTGTTCTTAAAGGAAAAGCTTTCAGCTTTTCCCCATTCAGGATGATATTGGCAGTGGGTTTGGCATATATGGCTTTAATTATGTTGAGATGCTTTCCCTCTATACCTAACTTATAGAGGGTCTTTGTTGTGAATGAGTGCTGAACTTTATCAAATGCTTTTTCAGCATCTATAGAGATGATCATATGGTCCTTGTGTTTGAGTTTATTAATATGGTGTATCACATTTATTGATTTGCGTATGTTGAACCAACCTTGCATCCCTGGGATTATTCCCACTTGATGGTGGTGAATAATTTTACGTATGTGTTGCTGTATTCTGTTTGCTAGTATTTTAGTGAGGATTTTTGCATCTATATTCATCAAGGATATTGGCCTGTAGTTTTCTTTTTTGGTTATATCTTTGCCTGGTTTTGGTATCAGGATGATGTTTGCTTCATAGAATGAGATTGGGAGATTTCCCCCTTAATACTGCTTTTGCAGTATCCCACAGGTTTTGGTATGATGTATCATTGTTTTCATTAGTTTCAATAAATTTTTTGATTTCCTGCTTGATTTCTTCTTGGACCCATATGTCATTAAGTAGAATGCTGTTTAATTTCCATGTGTTTGTATAGTTTCCAGAGTTTCATTTGTTATTAATTTCTAGTTTTAATCCATTGTGGTCTGAGAAAATACATGGGATAATTCCAATTTTTTTGAATTTATTGAGACTTGATTTGTGACCTAATATGTGATCTATCCTGGAGAATGATCCATGTGCTGATTAGAGGAATGAATATTCTGAGGTTGTTGGATGGAATGTTCTGTAGATATCTGCTAATTCCAATTGGTCTAGAGTGTTGTTTAGATCTTGTGTTTCTCTGCTGATTCTTTGCCTAGATGATCTGTCTAATATTGACAGTGGGGTGTTCAGGTCCCCTGCTATTATGGTATTAGTGTCTATTTCCTTCTTTATTTCTAATAGAGTTTGTTTCATAAATCTGGCTGCTCCAACATTGGGTGCATACATATTTATGATTGTTATGTCTTCTTGATGCATCAGTGCTTTTATCATTAAGTAGTTTCCCTCATTGTCTCTTTTGATGGTTTTTAGTTTAACGTCTATTTTGTCAGATATAAGAATAGCTACTCCAGCTCGTTTTTCTTTTCTGTTTGCATGGTAAATCTTTTTCCATCCTTTCACTCTTAGTCTGTGTGAATCTTTATGGGTGAGGTGGGTCTCTTGTAGGCAGCATATAGTTGGGTCCTCCTTTTTGATCCAGTCAGCCAGTCTGTGTCTTTTGATTGGGGAATTTAAGCCTTTAACATTAAGAGTTGTTATTGAAAGGTGTTGATTTATTCCTAGCATTTTATTGGTTGTTTGGTTGTCTTAGGTGTCTTTTGTTCCTTGCTTTCTGATTTACTGTTTGTTTTCTGTGTTTGTTGGTTCCTTAGGTTGTAGATAGCGTTTTTGTTTGTTTGTTTTCTCTTCATGAATGCCATTTTTATTATACTAGTGGGTTTTGATTTTTCTTGGGTTTTTATGGCAGTGGTAGTTATTTTTCAGGAACCAAACCCAGTACTCCCTTGAGGATTTCTTGTAAGGGTGGTCGTGTGGTAGTGAACTCCTGCAGTTTTTGTTTGTCTGAGAAATATACTATTTGCCCTTCATTTCAGAAGGATAGCCTTGCAGGGTAGAGTATTCTTGGCTGGCAATTTTTGTCTTTTAGTATTTTGAATATATCATCCCATTCCTTTCTAGCTTTTACGGTTTGTGATGAAAAGTCTGATGTTAGCCTGATTGGGGCTACCTTATAGGTGATTTGACGCTTCTCTCTTGCAGCTTTTAAGATTCTCTCTTTGTCTCTGAGTTTTGCCAATTTGACTATAACATGTCTTGGAGAAGGCCTTTTTGGGTTGAATACGTTTGGAGATCATTGAGCTTCCTGGATCTGAAGATCTGTGAGTTTTCCTATACCTGGGAAGTTTTCTGCCACTATTTTGTTGAATATGTTTTCAATGCAATCTCCATTTTCTTCCCCTTCTGGAATACCCATGACTCAGATATTTGAGCGCTTAAGGTTGTCTGATATCTCTCTCAGATTTTCTTCCATGTCCTTGATTCTTTTTTCTTTCTTTTTGTCTGCTTGTGTTATTTCAAACAGCCAATCTTCAAGTTCAGAGGTTCTCTCTTCAACTTCGACAAGCCTGCTGGTTAAACTCTCCGTTGTGTTTTTTATTTTGCTGAATAACTTCTTCAGTTCAGCAAGTACTGCTACATTTTTTTTCAGGACATTGATTTCCTTGTACATTTCCTCTTTCAGGTCCTGTATACTTTTCCTCATTTCATCATGATGTCTAACTGTGTTTTCTTGTATCTCATTCAGTTTCCTTAGAATTATCACTCGAAATTCCTTGTCAGTCATTTCAAGGGCTTCTTGTTCTGTAGGATCTAGAGTTTGAGATTTATTAACTTTTGGTGGTGTACTTTCTAGATTTTTTGTATTTCTGGTATCTTTTTTTTGATGTTTATTCATTGTGGCAGAGGGTTTCACAGTCCACCGGTTTGAGACTATTGACTAACTAAGATGTTGCTGTGGTTGCCAATTTCGTATGGCTACCTCTGTGACTGCTCAGTTGGCCTCTAGTGCCTTGTGTGCATAGTTGCCTTGGGTCTTGGGCCTCTCTGGGGAGCCACCTCTCTGGTCAGCTTGGACTCTGCTGGGCTGCTGGATCACGGGGCAGTACCTCAGGGTGTGTGATCTCTGCTGCGCTTCCACTTCCCGTGCAGGACTTCTCCCTGTTCCGTGTGCTCTGGCCCAGGCTGTTGGATCATGCAGTGGCAACCCCACAGGGTGTGTGGTTTCTGTCGAGTCTCCGCCTCCCTAGCCGGATGTCTCCCCACTCTGTGCGCACTGGGCTGGGCTGGGATGTGTCTTCTGCAACCCTCGTCTATCAGCTGGGCCTTCAAGACCCTGCTCAGCACCGCCTCGCCCAGGAAGTCTACCAGGTTTCTGCTAGGCGCAGACAACCGGTCGCTCTGGGTGCCTTTGTAGCACTGTGTAGATGTTTCTTGGGATTTATCACCTTCCTCCTGGTATCACGGTTATTTGTGTACTTATCTCCCACACCAGAGCGTGAGCTCCTCGGGGGAGGAGCCCATAGCACACGGTTCACCTTTGTATCCCCCCGGCACAGACCGAGTCCGGTGCCCGCCCACTGTCAGCTCTCTGGCAGGTTCAAGTGAACTCGGGAACTCTCCAACCACACTATTCCTAACCAGAGATCAGTTAGGTGTTTTTCCGAACTGGTGGCCACAGAGATGGTATCTGCCTCCCAGTAACAGGAAGTTTACCAGGGGCTGGAGCCCAGGGTGTGGAGGAGTGACAGTCAGCCCAGCCCGTACTTCCTTGCCCTCCCAATGCTGGCCAGGGATGCCCCACGCCACCAGCCCCCACCAGAGAACCATGGAGGGAGTGGGAGGGGAGGCCGGCCCACAGGCCCCGGGAAGCCCCAGGCCGGGGCAAGCACATGGGAAGGCTCAGTGAGGAGCCCAGCCAGGCAAGGAGGACAGGCTTGGCCAAGCCGGGCCAGAGCCGCCACCACCTGAGAAAATGGAGGCAGCCCCGGGTCCGGTGAGTGGCCCAGTGGGGCAGGCGGAAGCTGGGCGGGCATCCGCCTCCTGAGCAGGGCCGGGCCAGGGGTCACTCACAGGGCTGTGCTGGGTCGGGCAGCTCCCTCTCTGCCTCTGCGTCATCGCCGTCCCCGTTTTCAGCTGCCGCTGCCGCGGGCTGCTCGCTGAGTCCCACAGCGCGGCTTGGGTGCTCCCAGGAATCTTCTTTTATGCCAGCCTGAAACCTTGAATCCTGAATAGGGCAGCTGGCCGCCTTCAGCACGGCCCTGGCCTCCGGGATCCTGGCTGTGTCAACAGCAGCCTCGGCGCCATGTTCCCTGTTTAGAGACTTGCTTTTGCAGCTAAGAAACAGTTCTTTTCCTGCTCCATACTTCAAAGCTGTTGCCTGTAAATGAGGCAGCCTCTCCTGCCAAGGGCAAAGTGGCAGTCAGCCCCCACGACCGGCCACCAGCAGCGGTCCTCCTTTAAGAGACTGCAAGAGGCAACAGCAAGGTATTTTAAAGAGCCCAAAGAGGAGTTACTCTAAGTTGGCCTTTACGTATTCCTCAATAATGCTTGCTATCACAAAGACATTTTTGCATATCAACATCTGCAACTGAAAGTCTTGGTCCTCGTTAAAGTGGGAGAAGCAATCTGCCATTTTGCCCCCTCCGCTCCTCTCCCTTCCCTCTTTTTTAATATACACATTTAAGGGTATAAATTTCTTTAGCTGAACATATAATATATTTTTGGTAAGTAGTTTATATGCATTTGAAAAGAATGTGAATTCTGTTGTTATGTGCAGTGTTCTACAGCATGCCCATTAGGAAAAGATTTTTTTAATTCTATAACAATACTTTTCTTTTTTGTCTGCTTTTTTTGTTTGTTTGTTTTTTGTTTTGCGTGGCTGGCCCGTATGGGCACCTGAACCCTTGACCTTTCTGTTATGGCACCATGATCTAACCAGCTGAGACAATCAGCCAGACCTGTTTGTTCTTATAGTTACTAAAAGTGGTATGTTAAAGTCTTTCACTATGATTTCTTATTTATTTATTTCTTCTTTTTGTTCTTCCAATTTTTGCTTAATATAGTTGATGCTATATTTCTAGATATATCAAATATTAAATTACTGTATATTTATGATGAATCAACAATTTCATCATCATGAAATGTCCTGCTTTTTCTCTAATCTTCTTGCTTTAAAGGCTACTTTGTCTGACATGAACACATCAATACCAACAATCTTTAGTTAGTATTTGCATAGTTTATCTGTCTACATCCTTTAACTCTCAAACTTTGTATTTAAGATAGATCTTACAAACTTTATATTTCAGATAGATCTCTTTTGCTTCTTTTCCTTTTATTAAAACATAATTGTACATATTTGTGGGGTACAAAGTTGAATATCAATGCTTGTGTACAATATGTGGTGACCAAATCAGATGATTAGTATATTCATCATTATGAAATGTAATCATTCTCTGTCACCCTTCACCAATTCCTCCCTAACCCTCCTACCCCTCCTTTCTCATCTCTGTTAACTTCAGTTCTGGTCTCTCCTTTTTAAAGTACAATGTATTATTGTGTTTGTTGTATCTTTCCTTCTTTTTTATTAATTAATTAATTAATTTATTTATTTATTTATTTATAGCTCCCACTCATGAGTGAGGTCATCCTGTATTTCTCTTTCTGTGCCTGGTTTATTTCACTTAACATAACTTCCTTCAAGTTTATCTACGTAGAATTCATTATGTCCATCAACAGATGACTGGATAAGGAAAATGTGGTATATAGCACAGTGAAATACTGTTCAGCCATTAAAAAGAATGAAAGTCTGCCATTTGCAGCAACTTGGATGTGCTACCAAATTAGGCTTTGGGGTCTCAATATCATAGAAATGAACAAAGTACCCAGCAGAATTTAAAGCAAGTAATGCTTTATTAAAGGACAGAAAGCTTATGCACAAGGGGGCAACTCATGAGAAGCTGAACCCCCCAATGGGAGTCGGAGAAGTGTTTTTAAAAGCAAGTGGTTACTTAATTAATAGCAGCATCTCAATTTTAAATTTTAAATTTTAAAATTTTTCCTGTGGTCACGAGAGAAACTGGTTCCAGGTGCACCTTGCAGGCAACTCCCAAAGTGGTTTCAAGGTCAATCTGTAACTTAATCTTTACAATTATGGGAAAAGAAAGAATGGGTATATAATGATACAAGTTGAATAAAAGTAGCAGTTATAGTTTAACAAGCCTGAGTCTGGGAAGGGAGGTCTCCTAACTCATTCCAGTCTTATCTCAGCCTCTGTAGACACAGCTTGTCTCCCTTTTTATCTTAGTTTCTGCAGGAACTGGTTTTTCCTTAGTTATCTTTATCGAGAACCAGGGGACAATCATGTGCTTTGCAGACCTCCTGGCCAAGGAATGGAAAAATATAGTTTTCCTGTAACAAAACGTCTCCTGCAGGGAAAATGGAGTCAGTGTGGTCCATAGGCCTGACCCTATCCTGCTTCAGATGAGCTTGCAGAAAATTGTGTTAAGTGAAATAAGTCAGACACAGAAAGAGAAATACCACATGTCTTCACTCATAAGTGGAAGCTCAAAAATAGATAGGAAGGAAGAAAGAAGGAATGAAAGAAAGAACAATCACCATAGTATGTTGAACTTTCAGAAGGAGCAAATGGTACTGTGGTTAGTATAGGTGGGAAAGGGAAGTAGCAGGAGGGTTAGGGAGAAATTGGTTAATGGACACAAGGAATGACTACGTTTTCCAATGATGGATATTGATTTGGTCATCACATATTATACACAAATACCGATAGTCAACTTTGTACCCCACAAATATGTATAATCAATTATGTTTCAATAAAAAAATCCATAACATGGTAAAACTCTTGAGTAAAATTTTAGGTGAAACTCAAAAGACAGACCTAAAATATGCAAAAACTCTCAAGAAAAGTCAAACATATTTTCCTTTAGTTTATGTCAAAAGTGATGAATCTGAAAAATAGAAATTTTAGACAGATGGCTCATTTGATAACTGACTAATCTTAGGGGACTTAGGCAAGAGGGGGCAGAAGCAAATAGAAAAAATTAGAGAAATAAAAAGGTCAGAAAGATTAGGGCACAGGCTAACCTTTCTCTTAAAGTGTGAAGTCCTAGATATTTGATCCCACTTATTTTTAGAAGTTTATTTTCTCCTCTTTCCCCATCTTCATTTGGTGCTTACCTTATTTATTAGTCAAGGTAGATCAAATGCCATAGCAAGCAATCAATCCCAAAGTTCCTGTGACTTAACCACCCTGCACAAGTTTACTTATTTACGTCACAGTCAGATACAGATTTGTAGGGAGTTGGCGCCTCTTCACAGAGTTATTCTGGGAATCAGGTGCTTCCTGAGGCTTCACCATCCTCTGAGTCTTGGGAGTCTTCTTCAAATCAGCTAATGGGTAGGAAAAGAGCAAGTATCTTGCATGGGAGGTTTTATAAGCCATATCTATAAGTGATTCACATCATTTCCTTTCATATCCCATTGACCATAAACCTGTTTCAGGACTATACCTAAATGCAAGGAAGGCTGGGAAAGGTAGTCTATCTATTTCCCAGGAAGAAAAGATCATGGGTGATGATGACTGCTAGAAATCTCTGCCATGTCCTCAGTGTAGTTTTAAGTAGGGGATTTGTTCAGGCTGCACTGATGGAGACAATTCATAGTTAATAATGTTTAACCCTAATGAATAAAGCTTTAGTTGTGGGGTATTCAGGTAAAGGAGAATTGTCTTTGGTTGGGGAGACTTCTGAAAGTCCTTCTGATACTTCCTATTTTGTCCCCATTGAGACAACCTTATCTTTGCTTAGCATAGAGCCCAGCATCAGGATTCAGGCCCAGAAATCGGCTCTGTAACTATTCTGATGTAGTAACATCACTGGATATGATGACCATATCCAAGATGCTGCTGACCTGCTCTCCTTTTGAGCACAAGCCCTGCAGATAAGACATCCGTGATGTTCTAATGGTGCAGTGTCCCAGGTAGCAGAAGCAAGATATTAGGCAGGTTGAGCACAGTGAGGGTAGAAATGGGCCATGGAGGGGTGCTCTGAATTTTGGTATCTGCACTGAGGAGGAGGTTGTCTGGAATAGATTGACAAGGAACAAAAGAGTTCCAAGAGAAGGGTGCCATGCTGCTGTTTATTTGGAATTAAACACATCAGCCTAGATTAATGTTTCTCTGAATAGCTGAATGAATCTGTTACTTGCCTCTGCTACTCCTATGGGATACACTCCCCATCCACTACAAGAGATGCCCATGTTTCCACAAAAGGCAGACAGACTTTTTTTTTCAATAGAAACCCACAGTACTGTTTGCAGATGGAGGGCTACTTGATACAAAAAGAACCATTCAAAGAATCATGTGAAAGTAAAAGAGACCCTCTGAGTTGGGGCAGAGCAAGAGTCTATTGGGGAAATTATAAACTCCAGAAATAGATCAAGTCTTTTTATATTTGTCATAAAAGAACAAAAGAAAAAAGAATGTACAGGGATTCAGAGTTGAATACCAAGTCCACAGCTCAGTCTAGATGTTGTCAGGAAAATTTGTGATGGAGAGGGCACATGATGTCAGAATGGGACAACAGAATTTTATTCTTTCTCTTCTCATTTCCCCCTCTGCCAGGGTCCAGAGAGAGCCCTTAGCCAAGGTCTATTTTCTCCCAAGTAAAAAAACATATTCAGTCTAAAGTGTCCCAATCCCTCCTTATTTATCAAAGCTGTGTTTAAGTCCAGCATGTTCTGGAGACCAAACTCTAAATCTCTCACTACCAGCCCACTCTCTAACCCTCCCTTTGAGTCTGAGGTACTGACTGTGCATCCCATGATTCTTTTTTTTTCATGCTTTGTGCTTAACTCTACTTATGTTTACTATATAACTTAGCTTATAATGCTGAAAGGTGTGGAGCTGCCTTATGCATGTCTTCATAAATATTAGTTCTTTTTCCCACAGGGATATCAACTTTGGCACACAGCAGCCATTTTAACAGCCTGATGATTACTTACTCCTTCTGGAAGTTATTAAATTTAAAAATGAGCCTATGAGAGACTATACAGATCCTGAAAGAATAAATGACTAGTGGTGGAAATGAAATCAATTGGGCGTGAAGGACAAACTCAACTCTTCTTAAACCCCAAGGCATAGGTAATACTATCTTTGAGTAAGACTATCCCACTGTGAGAGAAATTAAAGACAACTAGTGAATACCTTGACAAAGTTACTGTAGAGCTAGGGCTAGGGCTCACAGACCCTTTGAGCCCGTTGTCCAGACTGGGTCACAAACTCTTCACATGCAGGTCTCCGAGCTAGGTAATAGGAAAAGGTCCTTGGAGCGTGGGTGAAGAAATAATAGGCTTTATTCAGAGCTAGCAGCAGTCGACCTAATATGGCTTCCGAGAGCATCCTCTAGAAGCTTCGTGCACCTGCACCATTAGCCCTTTTTACTCAAGTCTGTAATTCAAAACAAAAACAAAAACAAAAAACCAACCCAGATGCACATGTGCAATTACATTAGACAATAACAAGGAACACCCATGCACATGCGCACATGAACCTCAGATGCTCAGCAAGACTCTGAACATCAGAGGGGCCTTGACCATTTTCCTTATATTTTCCCAACAGTTAGCAGGAAAAACAGAGGAATGGCTCTAGGAGAGGGAAAAAGAGGGAAAGGATAGATGGAGGAGCAAGCAGGGGACTTCTATGGTTCAGTCATGGGGATATTCCCACACATGGGCAGTTTCTTTGTGAGTATGTTGGATTCATTCAGAAGGGAGAGGTTGAGGGTAGGTCTTTTGGAACCTGGGTCTCTATTTCATTTAGATCTGCTCTGATCTTAATTATTTCTTTCCATACACTACTTTTAGGATTGGATTGTTCTTGTTTTCCTAGTTCTTTGAGGTATAGTTTTAGGTTGTTTATTTGAAGTCTTTCTATTTTTTCGATGTAAGCATTTATTGCAATAAACTTTCCTCTTAGTACTGCTTTTGCAGTATCCCATAGGTTTTGGTATGATGTATCCTTATTTTCATTAGTTTCAAGAAATTTTTTGATTTGCTGTTTGATTTCTTCTCAGACCCATAGGTCATTCAGGAGCCTGTTGTTTAGTTTCCATTGGGTTGTTATTGATTTCCAGTTTTAATACTTTGTGTTCTGAAAGGATACTTGGAATGATTTCAATTTTTAAAAATTTGCTGAGACTTGTTTTGTGACCTAACATGTGGTCTATCCTGGAGAATTTTCCATGTGCTGTTGAGAAGAATGTTTATTCTGTAGTTGTTGGGTGAAATGTCCTGTAGATGTTTGCCTGGTCCGGTTGGTCTAAGGTGCAGTGTGAATCCTATGTTCCTTTGTTGATTTTTTGCCTGGAAGATCTGACCAATGCTGAAAGAGGGGTGTTCAGGTCACCCACTAGTACCGTATTAGGGTCTATCTCTTCTATTTTAAGTCTTAGAGTGTTTGCTTTACATATCTGGGTGTTCCCGTGTTGGGTGTTTACATATTTATGATTATTATGTCTTCTAACTGGATAGATCCCTTTATCATTAAATAATGGCCTTCTTTGTCTGTTTTTATGGTTTGGGTGTTGAAGTCTATTTTATCTGATACAAGAATAGCTATTCCTGCTCATTTTGGGTTTCCATTTGCATGGTATATCTTTTTCCATCCCTTCACTTTTAGTCTGTGTGTGTTTTTATAGGTGAGGTGGCTCTCTTTAAGACAGCATATAGTTGGGTCTAGCATTTTAATCCAATCAGTCAGTTGGTGTCTTTTGAATGGGGAGTTTAACTGATTTCCATTTAGGGTTGTTATTGATAAATATTGCTTTACTTCTGTCATTATGTTGCTTTTTGTTTAGCTATTTTAAATACCATTTGTTCATTTCTTTCCTTTTTTTTTTCATCTTCAACATGAGTTGAATTTCTGAGGTGGTATGATTTAACTTCTTTCACTTTCTTGTTTGCGTTTTTGTTTTAACAACAGGTTTTTCTCTTTCTTGTGAATCAATGATAGTGATTATCATTTTTCAGATTCCAGATGCAGGAATCTTTTGAGAATTTCTTTCAGGTTTGGTCATGTGGTAATGAACTCCCATAATTTTTGTTTGTCTGGGCAATACACTATTTCTCCTACATTTCTGATGGATAACCTTGCTGGGTATAGAATTCTTGGCTGACAACTTTTTTCTTTTAATATTTTGAATGTATCATCCCATTTTCTTCTGGCCTGCAAGGTTTCAGTTGAAAAGTCTGCTGTTAGTCTCATGGGGACTTCCTTATAGGTGATTTGATGCTTTTCTCTTGCTGCTTTTAGAATTCTCTCTTTGTCTTTCAGTTTTGCCAGTTTGACTATAAAGTATCTTGGAGAGGATCATTTTCTGTTGAATCTATTTGGGCATCTTTGGGCTTCCTGGATCTGAATGTCTGAGTCTCTCCTTATACCTAGGAAGTTTTCTGTTATTATTTCCTTGAATAGATTTTTGGTGCATTTTCCTTTCTTCTCCCCCTCTGGAATACCCATGATTCAGATGTTTGTGTGCTTGATGTTGTCTGCTAGCTCTCTTAGATTTTCTTCATTTTTAAAAATTATTTTTTTCTTGTCTGCCTGGGTTATTTCAAAAAGACCATATTTGAGATCTGAAATTCTTTCTTCTGCCATCTCTAGCCTGCTGCTCAAGCTTTCTACCATGTTTTTTATTTCATTGAGTGAATCCTTCAATTCTAGGAGTTCTGCCACATTCTTTTTTTAGGTATTAATCTCTTTGCAAATTTCTCCTTCATCTCCTAGATATTTCTTCTTGTTTAATTGTGTTCTCTATTGATTATTCTCTTATCTCTTTGAGTTTTCTTAAGATCAGTGCTTGGAATTCCTTTTCAGACATTTCAAGGGTTTCATGCTCTATGGGGTCTGGTACTTGAGAATTATTGTATTCCTTCAGTGGTATAATATCTTTTTGTTTATTTGTAGTTTTAGTATTTTTTCATTGACATTTGGCCATCTGGTACAATACTTGTTTCTTCTATTACTCTAGAGTAGGCTAAGAGGGGCAAGATTTCCTCCCCTATTTGTAATCTCTGCTGGTGACTCTTCTTGTATCAACACAGTTGAGTGTGTGGTAGGCTGCCTTAGCTTCTGCTCAGTTGGTTGCAGGACTCTCCAGAACTTGTGTGTGGGTCTGTGGCAGTGGTGGGGACAGTGTTTGGGATTGGTGCTAACATGGGCTCCTGGTCAGTCAGTGGGTTTTCCTCTCTGGGGCTCATGCATGGGCCAGTGGCAGGGACAACATGTGGAATTGGTGCTCACATGGGCTCCTACTTGGTCAGTGGCAAGTTCTCTCCAGGAGGTAGGCAATATTAAAAGATGTAACAACTTGAAACAACAAAATGTCAACAAGTGGAGAGGAATGACACCATAGTGTAGAGTTGGTTTTGTATTTTTCTTTTTTCTTCAATATCAAAGTTAATTTTTATTAGTCTAAAATAATCTAACTATAACATGTTTTTGTAAGCCTCATGGTAACCATAACACAAAAACTTATTAGAAACATACTAAAAATAAATAGCAAGAAATCAAAATACATTGCTAGAGAAAACCACTCAATCACAAAGGAAGACAGTAAGATGGGAAAAAGGATCTTCAAAACTACCAGAACAAAAGTAGCAAAATGGCAGTAACAAATCCCTATATATCAATAATAACTTAAAATGGAAATGGGTTAAATGACCCAGTGAAGGACACAGAGTGGGTGAATGGATTACAAATCAAGAACCAGCAATATGCTGTCTACAAGAAACTCACTTAACTTATAAAGACACACATCGTCAGAAAATGAAGGGATGGAAAAAGACATCTCATTCAAATAAAAACCAGAAAAAAGCAGAAGTAGCTATACTTTTATCAGATAAAATATACTTCAAGCCCCAGAAAGTTCAAAAAAGATAAGGAAGCTCATTTTATAATGATAAAGGGATCAATTCAACAAAAGGATATAATAATTCAAAATGTATATTTACTCAACTTTGGAGCATCCAATTATATAAAGCAATTACCATTAGACCTAATGGGAGAAATAGACTCCAACACAATAATAGCTGAGGACTTTACACCCCATTCAGCTAAGGACAGTTCATCTGAACAAAAAATTAACCAGGAAATATCGGAATTAATCTCTACTCTACACTGACTGGACCTAAAGGACATATATACAACATTTCACCCAACAGCTACAGAATATACATTCTTCTCAGCAGCATATGGGACATTCTCTAGAATAAACCATATGTTAAGTCACAAAAACAGTCTCAACAAATTTAAATAAATTAAAATCATATCAATTGAATATAAAATTATATTCAATTGTTTAACCATAATTGAATATAACTAGATCAACAACATAAAGGACACTAGAAACCAAGCAAGCATATGGAAATGAAACAGCATGCTACTAAACAACAAATGGGTGAAAGAAGAAATTAAAAAGAAAATTAAAAAATTCCCAGAGACAAATGAATATGTAAACACAATCTACCAGAACCTATGGGGTACAGCAAAAGCAGTTCTAAGAGGGAAGTTTATAGCAATAAATGCCTACATCAAAAAAGAAGAAAGACTTCAAATAAACAACCTAACTGTACACCTTAAGGAACTAGAAAAACAAGTACAATCCAAACGCAAAGTCAGTAGCCCTCACCTGGGCTTCTTGCACCAACAGCTGTGTGTGTGGTCCTGTGTGCTCAGCAGGAGGAGGGACTCACAGGAGTTACATGTGGCCTAAGAGGCAAGAATAATAAAATCAGGATTACTCATGGATACAGGGGTGGGAAAAAAAAAAACACCCAAAGTCGTTAGAAAGAGAGAAATAACAATGATCAGAACAGACATAAATGAAGTACAAAAGATCAATGAAACAAAGAGTTGGATTTTCAAAAAGATAAACAAAATCGATAAGCCTTTAGCTAAACTAGCAAAGAAAAAAAGAGAAGACTCTAATAAAATCCGGAATGAAAAAAGAGACATTACAACCGATAACACAGAAGTACAAAGATTCATAAAAGACTGTTATGAACAACTATGTGTGAACAACTGGAAAACCTAGAAAAAATGAATAAATGCTTGGACATATACAACTTACCAAAGGTTGAATGATGAAGAACAAGAAAACCTGAATAAACCAATAATGAGGAATGAGACTGAAGCAATAATAAAAAGCCTCCCAACAAAGAAAACCTCAGGACCAGATGGCTTTACTGCTGAATTCTACCAAATACTTAAAGAGGAACTAATACCCGTTCTTCGCAAACTCTTCCTAAAAATTGAAGAGGAGGGAAGAAATCCAAACTCATTTTATGAGGTCAGCATTAACCTCATACCCAAACCAGAAAAAGATACAACAAAAAAAGAAAACTACAGACTTGTATTTCTGAAGAACACAGATGCATACACTTTCAACAAAATACTAGCAAATAGAATCCAACAACACATTAACAAGATCATTCACCATGATCAAGTGGGATTCATCCCAGGGATGCAAGGATGGTTCAACAAATGCAAATAAATAAAAGTGATACATTACATCAACAGAATAAAGGGGAAAAAGACCATATAATCATTTCAATAGGTGCAGAAAATGTATTTGATAAAATCCAACACTACTTCATGATTAAAGCACTCTACAAAGTATGTATAGAAGGAATGTACCTTAATACAATAAAGGCCATATGTAACAAACCTACAGCTATTATCAGACTGTATGGACAAAAATTGGAGGCTTTTCCTCTAAGATCTGGAACAAGACAAGGATGCCCACTTTCTCCATTCTTGTTTAACATAGTACTGGAAATTCTAGCCAGCACAATAAGGAAAGAGAAAGCAATAAAAGGCATCCAAAGAGCAATGGAGGGAGTCAAATTATCCCTATTTACAGATGACATGATCATACACATAGAAAACCTTTAACATGCCACCAAAAAATTACTAGAATAAACGACTTTACTATATTGGCAGGATATAAAATGAACACGCTAAAATGAATAGCTTTTCTATACACCAGTTATGAAATAGCTGAACAAAAAATCAAGAAAATAATCCCATTTACAATAGCTACCAAAAAAATGAAATACTTATGAGTAAAGTTAACCAATGAGGTAAAAGACTTTTACAATGAAAACTATAGAACATTGATGAAAAAAATTGAAGAGGGCACCAACGAATGGAAAGATATCCCATGTTCATACGTTTTAAGAGTTAACATCTTGAAAATGTGTATATTAGCCAAAGCAATCTATACATTCAACACAATCCCTATCAAAATACCAACAACGTTCTTTACAGAAATAGAAAAAAAAGTCTTAAAATTTGTATGGAACCCCAGATGACCCCGTATAGCTGAAGCAATCATGGACAAAAAGAACAAAGTTGGAGGCATACTTCCTGACTTCAAAATATACTGTAAAGCTATAGTAACCAAAACATCATGGTACTGGCATGGAAATATGGAACAGAATAAAGTGCCCAGAAATAAATCCACACACTTAGGCCAACTGATTTTTGACAAAGGTGCCAAGAACATACAGTGGGGAAAGGACAGCCTTTTCAGTACATTGTTCTGGGAAAACTGGATATCCTCACACAAAAGATTGAAACTAGACCTGTATCTCTCACCATACACAAAATCAACTCAAAATGGATAAAAGACCTAAATTTAAGACCTGAAACTATGAAACTACTATAAGAAAACACAGGGGAAATGCTGTACAAAATGGGAGTGGACATGCTTTTTTTGAGCAAGACTACAAAAGGAAAGACACCTAAGGCAAAAATACACAAATGGTATCATATCAAACTAAAAAGTTTCTGCACAATGAAGTGAAGAGACAACCTACAGAATGGGACAGTGTTTGCTAACTACACACCAGACAAGAGGCTAATATCCAGAATGTGTAAGAAACTCAAACAACTCAAGAGCAAAAAAAGCAAATAACAGAATTAAAAAATGGGCAAAGGACCTGAACAGACTTTTCTCAAAAGAAGACATACAAATAGGCAACAAACCTATGAAAAAAATGCTCAAAATTACCAATCATCAGGGAAATGCAAATTGAAACCATGATGAGATATCATCTCACCCCAGTTAGAAGGGCTATTATCAACAAGATAGAAAATAGCAAATGCTGCTTGTGAAGATTTGGAGAAAAGGGAACACTTCTACATTGTTGGCGGGAATGTAAATTGGTATAGCCATTGTGAAAAACAGTATGAAGTTCCCTCAGAAAATGAAAAATAGAGCTATCTTACAACCCAGGTATCCTACTCCTGGATATATACCCAAAGGAAATAATATTGATATGTTGAAAAGACACTTGCACTCCCATGTTCATCGTAATGCTGTTCAGAATAGCCAATATATGGAACCTACCAAAATGTCCATCAATAGATGAAAGGATTTAAAAAACTGTAATATGTATGCACAATGGAATACAATTCAGCTATAAAAATAAATGATATTCTATCGTTTGTAGCAATATAGATGGAACTGGAAACCATCGTGTTAAGTGAAGTAAGTCAGGCATAGAAAGACAGATACCATATTATATCACTCATATGTGAACTCCTTTTTTAAAAAAAGTGGTTCTCATAGAAGTGGAGAGTAGAAAAATGGTTACCAGAGGCTGGAGTGGAGAGGGTGGGGGGAGGAGAAGTGGACTAATGGATGCAAAACTATGTTATCTGCCCTAAGTGAATTACTGTGCAGTATATGCATGCATTGAAACAACACACTGTACTCCACAAATATATACAAGTAAATGTTAAAATTTTTTAAATTTAAAAATTTAAAAATACAAAGGAATGAACTACTGATGCATATAACAAATCAAATTTCCAGAAAATTATGCCTAATAATAATAATAATAATAAGCCAAATCCAAGGGATGAATATATGGGATTACATTTATTTTTTTTTTTTGATGGAAGATTTTTATTGTGTTAAGCTTATAAGTAGAGTCCCTTACAAAAATTTTTTTCCTTTAATTTCATTTTGTCAATATACAGTGTGGTTGATTATTGTGGCCCATTACTGAAACCTCCTTCCCCCTCCCTCTCCTCCCTCCTTCCCAACAACCTCATATCTGTTCGCTTGTCTTAACAACTTCAAGGATCTGTGATTGTTGTGTCTTCTTCCCTCCCCCTCCCCAGGTTGTTTGTGTATTCATTTATTTATTTTTAGCTCCCATCAATAAGTGAGAACAGGTGATATTTCTCTTTCTGTACCTGACTCCTTTCACTTAATATAATTCTCTCTAGGTCCATCCAAGTTGTTGCAAATGGCAGTATTTCATTCTTTTTTATAGCAGAGTAGTATTCCATTGTGTAGATATACCACATTTTCTGTATCCACTCATCTGATGATGGACATTTGGGCCAGTTCCAACTCTAAGCTATCATAAATAGTGCTGCAGTGAACATTGGAGAACAGGTATACCTTCGATTTAATGATTTCCATTCCTCTGGGTTTATTCCTAGCAGTGGGATAGCTGGGTCATATGGTAGATCTATCCGTAATTCTTTGAGGAAACTCCATATAATTTTTCTTAGAGGCTGCACCATTTTGCAGTCCCACCAACAATGTATGAGAGTTCCTTTTTCTCCACAACCACACCAGCATTTATCACTCACAGTCTTTTGGATATTAGCCATCCTAATGGGTGAGATGGTATCTCGGTGTGGTTTTGATTTGTATTTCCCAAATGCTGAGTGGTGTTGAGCAGTTTTTCATATGTCTGTTGGCCATTTGTATATTTTCCTTTGAGAAATGCCTATATAGCTTCTTTGCCCATTTTTTAGTTGGGTTACTTGTTTTGTTGTTGTTGTTGTTGTTGTTTGTTTGTTTGTTTGTTTGGTTTTTTTTTTATTTTTTTTTTATTTTTATTTTTTTAATTTTATTTTGTCGATATACATTGTAGCTGATTAATGCTCCCCATCACCAAAACCTCCCTCCCTTCTCCCTCCCCCCCTCCCCCCCAACAATGTCCTTTCTGTTTGCTTGTTGTATCAACTTCAAATAATTGTGGTTGTTATATCTTCTTCCCTCCCCCCCCCCGATTTGTGTGTGTGTGTGAATTTATATATTAATGTTTAGCTCCCTCCAATAAGTGAGAACATGTGGTATTTCTCTTTCTGTGCCTGACTTGTTTCACTTAATATAATTCTCTCAAGGTCCATCCATGTTGTTGCAAATGGCAGTATTTCATTCGTTTTTATAGCAGAGTAGTATTCCATTGTGTAGATATACCACATTTTCTGTATCCACTCATCTGATGATGGACATTTGGGCCAGTTCCAACTCTAAGCTATCATAAATAGTGCTGCAGTGAACATTGGAGAACAGGTATACCTTCGATTTAATGATTTCCATTCCTCTGGGTTTATTCCTAGCAGTGGGATAGCTGGGTCATATGGTAGATCTATCCGTAATTCTTTGAGGAAACTCCATATAATTTTTCTTAGAGGCTGCACCATTTTGCAGTCCCACCAACAATGTATGAGAGTTCCTTTTTCTCCACAACCACACCAGCATTTATCACTCACAGTCTTTTGGATATTAGCCATCCTAATGGGTGAGATGGTATCTCGGTGTGGTTTTGATTTGTATTTCCCAAATGCTGAGTGGTGTTGAGCAGTTTTTCATATGTCTGTTGGCCATTTGTATATTTTCCTTTGAGAAATGCCTATATAGCTTCTTTGCCCATTTTTTAGTTGGGTTACTTGTTTTGTTGTTGTTGTTGTTGTTGTTTGTTTTAAAGTTGTTTCAGTTCCTTGTATATTCTGGATATTAATCCTTTGTCACATGTATATTTTGCAAATATTTTCTCCCACTCTGTTGGCTGTCTTTTAACTCTGTTAATTGTTTCTTTTGCTGTACAGAAGCTTTTTAGTTTGATATAATCCCATTTGTTTATTTTTCCTTTGGTTGCCCGTGCTTTCAGGTTTGTATTCATGAAGTCTGCGCCCAGTCCCACTTCCTGGAGAGTTTCTCCTACTTTTTCTTTCAGAAGATTTATTATTTTGGGGTGTATATTTAATTCCTTAATCCATTTTGAGTTGATTTTGGTATATGGTGAGAGGTACGGGTCTAGTTTCATTCTCCTGCATATGGATATCCAGTTATCCCAGCACCATTTGCTGAAGAGGCAGTCTCTTCCCCAGTGTATAGGCTTCATCCCTTTGTCAAAGATCAGATGGCTGTAGGTGTGTGGGTTGATTTCTGGATTCTCTATTCTATTCCACTGATCAGTGTGTCTGTTTTTATGCCAGTACCATACTGTTTTGGTTATTATAGCTTTGCAGTATAGTTTAAAGTCAGGTAGTGTTATACCCTCCAGCTTTATTATTATTATTATTATTATTATTATTATTATTATTATTATTATTATTATTAGTTTTGCTCAGAATTGCTTTAGATATGCATGATCTTTTATTATTCCATATAAAAGTCTGGATAGTTTTTCCATTTCTGAGAAAAATTTCATTGGAATTTTGATGCGGATCGCATTGAATTTGTAGATCATTTTGGGTAGTATGGACATTTTCACAATGTTGATACTTCCAATCCAACAGCATGGGATATCTTTCCATCTTCTTGTATCCTCTTTAATTTCTCTCAGCAGTGGTTTGTAGTTCTCTTTGTAGAGATTTTTCACATCCTTGGTTAACTCAATTCCTAAGAATTTTATTTTTTTGGTGGCTATTGTAAATGGGCAAGCTTTCTTGATTTCTCTTTCTACATGTTCACTGTTGAAGAATAGAAATGCTACTGTTTTTTGTGTGTTGATTTTGTATCCTGCAACTTTGCTGAAATCATTTATCAATTCCAGGAGCTTTTTTGTAGAGACTTTAGGCTGTTTAGTATGTAGGATCATGTCATCTGCAAACAAGGACGGTTTGACTTCATCTTTTCCAATCTGGATGCCCTTGATTTCCTTCTCTTCTCTGATTGCTCCGGCTAGTATTTCCAACACTATGTTGAATAGGAGTGGTGAGAGTGGGCATCCTTATCTAGTTCCTGCTCTTATCATACTATTGAGGATGATATTGGCAATGGGTTTATCATATACGGCTTTAATTATGTTGAGATACTTCCATCTATACCTAACCTGTAAAGAGTCTTTATCATGGAAAAGTGTTGAATTTTGTCAAATGCTTTTTCAGCATCTATAGAGATGATCATATGGTCCTTGTGTTTAGTTTTACTGATATGGTGTATCACATTTATTGATTTGCATATGTTGAACCAACCTGGCATCCCTGGGGTGAATCCCACTTGATCATGGTGTATAATTTTGTGTATGCATTGCTGCATTCTGTTAGCTATTTTGTTGAGGAGTTTTGTGTCTGTATTCATCAAGGATATTAGCCTGTAGTTTTCTTTTTTTGTTGTATCTCTGTCTGGTTTGGGCATCAGGGTGATGTTTGCCTCACAGAATGGGTTTGGGAGAATTGCTTCAGTTTCAATTTTTGAGAATAGTTTATACAGAATTGGTATCAATTCCTCTTTGAAGGTCTGGTAGAATTCTTCAGTGAACCTGTCTGGTCCTGGGCTTTCATTATCGGGAGATTTCCGATAACAGCTTTGATCTCTTTTATTGTTATTGGTCTGTTCAGAATTTCTATATCTTCTTGGCTCAGTTTTCGCAGTTTGTATGTGTCCAGAAATTTATCCATTTCCTCCAGATTTTCAAATTTTCTGGCATATAGTTGTTTACAGTAGTCTCTAATGATTTCTTGTATTTCTGAGGTATAAGTTGTAATATCGCCTTCTTTTTTTCTAATTTTTGTTATTTGGGTCTTCTCTCCTCTTTTCTTAGTTAGCCTTGTGAAAGGTTTGTCAATTTTATTTATCTTTTCAAAAAAACAACTTTTTGTTTCATTGATCTGTTGTATCATTTTAGGGGTTTCTATTTCATTTAGTTCTGCTCTGATCTTAATAATTTCTTTCCATCTACTAACTTTGGGTTTGGATTGTTCTTGTTTTTCTAGTTCTTTAAGGTGAGGTGTTAGGTTGTTTATTTGCCATCTTTCCATTCTTCTGAAGTAAACATTTATTGTGATAAATTTCCTCCTTAGTACTGTTTTTGCAGTATCTCACTGGTTTTGGTATGATATGTCATTATTTTCAATAAATTTTTTGATTTCCTGTTTAATTTCTTCTTGGATGCATATGTCATGAAGTAGAATGTTGTTTAATTTCCATGTGTTTGTATAGGATGGAAAAAGATACACTGTGCAAATAGAAAAGAAAAACGAGCTGGAGTAGCTATTCTTATATCAGATAAAAAAGACTTTAAAGCAAAAAGCATAAAAAGAGATAAAGAAGGCCACTATACAATGATAAAAGGGTCTATCCATCAAAAAGACATAACAATCATAAATATATATGCACCCAACATCAGAACAGCCAGATTTGTAAAGCAAACACTATTAGACCTAAAGAATGAGATAGACTCTAATGCCATAATAGCAGAGGACCTGAACACACCATTCTGAACATTGGACAGATCATCTAGGGAAAAATTCAGTGGAGAAACACAAGATCTAAACAATACTTTAGACCAATTGTACTTGGCAGATAGCTACAGAATATTCCATCCAACAATCTCAGAGTATTCATCCTTCTCATCAACACAGGAAATATTCTCCACGATAGATCACATGTTAGGTCACAAATCAAGTCTCAAAAAATTCAAAAAAATACTGGAATTATTCCATGTATTTTCTCAGATCACAGTGTATTAAAATTAGAATTCAAAAATCAATACTTGCCAGCATTTTTTTTCTTGTTGATAATAGCCATGCTATCTCATTGTGAGATAGTGTCTCATTGTAGTTTTCATCAATCATCACTGATGATTAGTGATGTTGAGCATTATTTCCTGGGCTTGTTGGCCATTTGTATGTTTTCTTTTGAGAAATATTTGTTTGGGTCCTTTGCCCATTTTTAAATTGGGTTATTTGTTTCTTTACTGTTGAGTTGCTTGAGTTCCTTATGCATTTTGAATAAGAGTGTGGAAAGTGGGCATCCTTGTCTTGTTCCAGATCTTAAAGGAAAAGCCTTCTATTTTTGTCCATCCTGTATGATATTAGCATGGGTTTGTCATACATGGCCTATATTTGTGTTGAGGTACATTCCTCTTATATCTAATTTGTTGAGTGTTTTTATCATGAAGTGGTGTTGGATTTTATCAAATGCTTTTTCTGCATCTGTTAAAATGATTATATGGTTTTTTTTTATGTCATTCAGTTGATTGATGTATCACATTTATAGACTAGCATATGTTAAATCATCCTTGCATCCCTGGGATGAATCCCACTTGATCATGGTGTATGATTTTTTTAATGTGTTGCTGGATTCTGTTTGCTAGTATGTAGTTGAGGATCTTCATGTCTGTGTTCATCAGAGATATTGGTCTGTACTTTTCTTCTTTTGTTGTCTCTTTGTGTGTGTGTGTGTGTGTGTGTGTGTGAGACCTTAGTGTGAAAAAGCTGCTCTCAACCAAATGAGCTAACACGCCAGCCCAATAAAAACATCTTTTTGCATTTATAAACATTTATTATTTATTTATATTTTTACCAATCCTAAAGTATTTTACTTTTTTAAATCTTGTTTTCAAATGTTTTGTTTTGTTTTTATTGGTTATGAATATTCATGGGGTACAAAGCAAATTGTCACCACTCGTGCCTAAGATGTGATGGTCATATCCATACTGGCAGCATGTCCATTACCACTAATTGTGATTATACCCCATGCCCCCCACCCAATTATCCCCTCAGTTATCAATGACCTCCCTTATCCCCCTTTTCCCACTCCACTTTGTATCCCTAGGTATGCTCTCCCCCTCCGCAAGTCCAACACACCACTGTGGTCTTTCTTTTCTTTTTTCTTTATCTCTTAGCTCCCACTTACAAGTGAGTACATATGGTGTTTATCCCTGTGTGCTTTGCTTATTTCACTCAACATAAGTTTCTCCAAGCTCATTCATGTTGTTGCACATGGGATAATTTCATTCTTTTTTATGGCATAGTAGTGTTCAATGGTGTATATATACCGCAGTTTCCTTACCTAATTATCCATCAATGGACATTTAGGTTGGTTCCATGTCTTGGCTACTGGGAACAGAGCTGTGATGAACATGGGAGTGCAGGTATCCCTTCGACATGATGATTTCCATTCTTTTGGGTATATACCCAGAAGTGGGATTGCTAGATCATATGTAGGATCTATCTGTAGTTGTCTGAGAAACCTCCATACTGTTTTCCATAGTGGTTGTACTAATTTACAGTCCCACTAGTAGTGCAGCTCTTTTTCCAAGTTTGGAAGAGGGTAATGTGAGCCTCACGGAGTGAGTTTGGAAGTATTCCCTACTCTTCAGTTTTTAAAAAGAGTTTGGGAAGAATTGGTGTTAGCTCTTTAAATGTTTGGTAGAATTTGGCAGGGAAGCCATCTGGTCCTCAGGTTTTCTTTGTTGGATGTCGTTCTGTTATTCCTTCAATGCCATTACTCATAATTGGTCTGTTTAAGTTTTCTAGTTCTTCATGATTTAACTTTGACAAGTTATGTGTGTCTGGAAATTTACCCATTTCATCTAGGTTTTCCACTTTGCATATAGTTGTTTGTAGTAGTCTCTTATGATCTTTTGTATTTCTGTAGTATCAGTTGTAATGTCACCTTTTTCATTTCTGATTTAATTTCTATGAGTCTCCTCTTTATTTCTTCACTAGTCTAGCTAAAGGTTTATTAATTTTGTTTATCTTTTCAAAAAACCAACTTTGTTTCATCAATCTTTTGTATGTTTTTTTAATTTCTATTCATTTATTTCTGCTCTGATCTTTGTTATTTCTCTTTTTCTACTGATATGGGATTTGGTTTGTTCTTTTTTTCCAGCCCCTTCGGGTATAACAATAGATTGCTTATTTGGAGTCCTTCTTTTTTGATGTAGGCATTTATTGCTATAAACTTCCATTAATAACTTCTTTTGCTATATCCCATAGGTTCTGGGATGCTGGGTTTTCATTTTAACTTGTCTCCAGGAATTTTTAAATTTACTTCTTGATTTCTTCTTTGACTCATTCATTGTTTAGGACCATATTGTCTAATTTCCATGGATCTATACAGATTCTAGTGTCCCTTTTGCTGTTGATTTCTAGTTTTATTTCATTGTGGTTGGATAAGGTAGTTGATATAATTTCAATTTTTTAAAATGTGTTGAGAATTGTTTTATGTCCTAATATATGGTCTATCTAGAAAATGTTCAATGTGCTACCGAGAAGAATGTACATTCTGCTGCTGTTGGATGAAATGTTCTATAAATGTCCACTAGGTCCAGTCAGCTTATAGTAGGGATTAATTCTGATGTTTCCTGGTTAATATTCTGTCTAGATGATCTGTACTTTGCTGAAAGTGGGGTATTAAAATCTCCATGTATTACTGTGTTGGAGTCAATCACTCCTGTTAGGTTCAATAGTAATTGCTTTATATAGCTGGGTGCTTTGGAGTGGGGTGTGTATATATTTAGAATTGTTATATCCTCTTCTTGAATTGATCCTTTTTTCAATATATAATGATATTCCTTATGTTATTTTACTTTCCTTGGCTTGAAATCTATTTTATCTGATATAAATATAGCTATTCCTGCTCTTTTTTGGTTTCCATTTGCATGAAATATCTTTTTCCATCCCTTCACCCACAGCCAGTGTGTGTCTTTATCAGTTAAATGAGTTTCTTGTAAGCACCATATTGTTGGTTCTTGTTTTATAATCCATACAGCCACCTTTTGTCTTTTAATTGGGGCATTAAATCTATTTCCATTTAAAATTATTATTGATATATAGGGACTTGTTACTCCCATTTTGCTGTTGTTTTTTCTGATTATTTTGTGGGAACTTTTTTTCTTTTTTGCTGGTTTTACTGTCTTCCTTTGCTGTTGTGTGGTTTTCTCTAGCAGTCTATTTGATTTCTCACTATTTATTTTTAGTATACTTCATTTCAGTTTTTGTGTTATGGTTATCATGAGGCTCGGAGAGATCTATTTAGGCTCCACTGAATGTTATATGCTTCTTTTCAATTGCTGCTGTCAGTATTCTCTCATTGTCTTGGGTTATTAATCAATTGATTATGTTGCCCATCGGGGTGTTTCTCCTTGTATTGAATTTGACTGGCAACCTCTGAGCTTCCTGTACCTGGATGCTGCAATCTTTCTCCATAACTGGGGAATATTCAGCCATTATTTTCTTGAATGTGCTTTCTACATCTCTTCTCTTTTCCTCTCCTTTGGGTATGTCAATTGCGCAGAGGTTATTTTGCTTGAGGGAGTCCCATACTTGCTGTATTTCTGTTTCATTTTTTCTTATTCTTTTTTCATTTTGCTTCTCTGATTGGATAATTTCATGTCTTATCTCTGAACTCACTGATTCTTTCCTCTGTTTGATTATATCTGCTGTTGTAACTTTCTATTGAATTTTTCAATTATTGAATGTATTTTTCATTTCTAGAATTCCTATTTTTTAAATTGATTCTATTTTTATCAAGTTTCTCATTCTGTTTCTGAATTATTTTTGCAGATATCAATTAAACTGCTACCTGAATTTTCTTGTGATTCCCTGAACATCCTTGAGAGAGCTATTCTGAATTCTTTATCAGACATTTCATAGATCTTTTGTACTTCTGCATCCATTGCTGGTGCTTTGCTTTTTTCATTTGGAGGGGACGTATTTCTCTGTTCTTTCTTGATCTTTGTGTCTGTACACTGATGTGTAGGCATTTGAGAAGGCTGCTATTTGCTGCTGATTCCCTGGGGAAGGCTTTCTGTGTAGATAATTAATCACTTCTGGGTCAGGGCTGTGAGCCAGTTACAGGAAATCAGTCCATGTGATAGGTCCTGGTAATGAAAAAGCAGGAGTGTCTAGGTGGAGACCAGTCTGCCTTCATTCTACATGGAGTTCCCCATTCTGAGCGCAGGATTGGTCCTAGAACCACAGTGGAACTGAAGCAGAGGTTGGGCACCATGACACCCAATGAGAGGAGATGAGGGAAGGAGAGCCAAGGATCCGGGTGGGTCCTTTCCCTGCCCTCTCCTAGAAATTAGGTGAGAGAAGGGGCCAAAACCATGATTCATCCCAGTCTCCAAAGACATACATTTCATTTCACCTGCTTGGACAGTGACACCATTGAGCGGGCCTAGAAATTAGGCATGACAGAATGGGATACAAAGAGGTTTGATCTATTTTCAAGAAAATTTAAAGAGGATTGCAGCCTGTATTGGGGACCGTGGTAACCACTGGAAATTTACTGACTCTGAAATTTCAACCTCTGTCTCCACTAAAGACATCACCTTCGTCCTGTTTGGAATCACCATTTGAACTCACTCACTCTCTGTCTTCAACTCCACAATAAAATATTATATCCACACCAATATCAGAAGATTCCCTAGTGACCTCTGGCAGAAACGTGCTCAGCTCCCTCTTAACCTAACTCACTTGCTGGGGGACATTTAGTCAGCATCCTCACTTCTCTGGGCTGTATGATCCTTATCTATAAAATGAGGAAATGAGGCTTAATGGTCTTTCACAGCCCTTTTACATAGAGATTCCAGGTTTTCACTTTCTCCTGAGCTGGGTTAGGGCGAATACACGAAGTGGAATAAGAGGGACGGCACCCGCACAGGACATCTTGGTTATTCATTAGAAATTCTACTCCTTAGCCTCTTTTGGGGATCTTCCTTAAATGAGATTGTGAAGTTGGTGTGATGGGAATTCCCATGGGGGTTCTGTTTGTGATCCTAAATTTTGTGACCATATGGTCACTCACTGAGAACAAGGCTGGCTTTGTCTGGCTTCTGTCTGCCATGCAGGACAATTTGATGAACAAATCTTGGCACGAATGGGAAACACCTAGTTGGGGAAGGAAATGAGAGCCCTTCAGGTAACATTTCCTCTTTGAAGAGCATCTGTCCCTGTGCCAGGACTGAGTGACTGACTGGTGTTGTGGCTTCCTCAGCTATGACAAAATTGCCCAAGTTTTCTAACACCCTCTTCCAATAACTCCTCCATAAACCCTGTTAGAATCGAGCCGGTCTGCAGTGTTGTTGAACTTTATTCAGTCATAGCCTCCCAGGCAGGTCTCTTCATCTTCTGCTTCCTCCTCAGACAACAGGGAGTTTGCATCAAATGGTAGAAACTCCTTGCAAGCTCTCACATTCTCTCCTGCTCTCAAAGCAGCACAACTTTGACAAACACTATCTGAAGAGTCTGTTCTCTGTCTGATTTCTCTGCCATAACACACTCTGTGGCCACATTGTTACTCTTTGGCCTTAGTCAAAGCATATGAGTGACCCAAGAGAAGATAAAATGGAGAAAGATAGGAGGAAACTGTGGGAGAGGGAAAAAGGGACACAGAGACAATGGGAGACTCTCAGAAGAAGAGAACGGAGTTCTTCACAGCTTCAGAGAGGCACAGAGAAGCAAAGAAACACCAAGAGATCAATAAGATACATTGTTAGAGACAAACAGAAGAATGTTAGTAGTTTGCATGTAAAATGGAAAATGGATGGAGGCTGAGGACATTGCACAACTCTCCAAATGATCAGAACGAAGACCCGAGATGGTGGGTTTATTTGTAAGGTAGCCAGGAAAGTGTGAGACAAGATTTGCCTACTCCGTGCGGTCGCCCAGAGGGTCCTGCCCAGTGCAGCCAGGGGATTCAGGATAAGGAGTCACCCAAAGAGACCTTTTCCCCAGAGCTGTGAGCTGTAGATGCCAATGAATCCCATTTACAACCTCAGGAACCCGGTGTTCCCAGCAAGAAAGGGGGTGGCTGGCTTGTCTCCAGTTCTCATATGCAGGGTACTGGATACTGAAGGAATAGGCTGGGCCAAGGCATGAAGACATTTCTATGTTCTGAAACCACCAGACAGGCTCGCCTCTCTTCAGAATGGAATCTTCTGGACTTTTGTGCATCCTGGTGCTATTTATCCTCTTTGCGAATGTCCAGGGAACTCGTCTAAATAACTGTAAGTATTTACGGTAAGTATTGGGCCTCAGCCCTTGCCCTGAAAGAGGGAAACTTTCTGGTAGGAAGGAACAAGGAACAATTCCTCAGATCTGAGTTGCTTTCCACCATCCTAGCCCTGGTCCTGGGTTGGGAGAGTAGAGAGACCTTTGGAAAACCCCTTCTGTGGAAGATCCCTTCTGTTAATAAAGGAACCCACACTTAGGAAATCCCCTCTTTATCCCCTTTGAAGTAGAGGGTCTTTCTCAGGGAGACGGGAGAGAGTCACAGGATCTAGTATTTTTATGGGAGGGGATGTAGGAATCTGGGAAGCCTAAAGGACCTTCCCCTCACCCCGTAAGAAAGACAGGATCTTTTCTCAGGACATCATCTATCTTCTCCTTCTTCTTTCACATGTGGTCCCACAAAGTGTCCCTGCATCCGCAGGGGTTCCTTGACTTTGGGATAAAGAAGTCCCTTTAAACTCGAGACACTAATAGTCCATGTCTATATAGTAATAGTGATAATTGTTACCATTTGTTGAACACTTGGAAAGTAGGGATTTTAAAAATTTTTTAAGAGGGATCTGTAGTCAGATTTAGTGGACTCAAATCCTATTAGACATATAACCCTGGGAAAAATTACTTAAATTCCATATGCGTCAGTTTCCTCATCTGTAAAATGAAGATTTTAATAGAACTTACTTCCTAGATGTGTTGTGGGGATGAAATGAGATTATCCATTTTAAATGCTTAGAAAAGTGTGTGGCCTATGGTAAATATGTAACAAATGTTAGTTGATATTACTGTGCATCATTTACTATAACTAGGAAGCTCTACTCTCTTTGCCTCCTTTTTTCCTCACACCTCTGTAAGGACAAAATGATTTTACAGATGAAGAAACCAAGGTTCAGAGAGGGTAAGTAGCAGACCAAATGTTAGAATTCAAAAACCAAACTGTCTCCAGGGTGAGTGATCTTCATTACTGTGTAATATTGTCCCCCCCAACCCACCCAAAGGAACTCCCAAACACTGACTCCTCAACAAGGCCAAAAGGACAATATCAGCTTAAACCAGTGGCTACCAATGGCGCAATTTTGCCTTCTAGGGGACATTTCCAGTGTCCGGAGACCGTTTGGATTGTCATAACTTGGGATTGTATCTAATGCATAGAGGCCAGGGATGCTACAAAGCATCCTACAATGCACAGGACACCCCACCCAAAGAATGATCCAGCACAAATGTCACTAGTGGTTGAGAAATGTGCCTTGGAAGGGATGGGGCTAGAGGGTGGAACTAGAGATGAGGTAAAAAGGTAGAGTGAGGGTGGTCAGAAGGGAGAGTAGTGTAGGCAGTAGGGAAATACCTGAGGGCGCCCTTTGAGAAAGGACTCCTGCGGGTGAGCAAAATGAAAGCAAACTTCTCTGACTCCCCAGAATTGTCCTGGGTTGTGAAGAGGGTGGGCCCTTTGCCCTCCAAGGCTCATGGTTGTACAACTGCTTCTTCCCTAGGGAAATGCCCCAGAATCAGAGAGAAATGTGAATTCAAAGAAAGAGACATGTGTACGAGCAACAGAGAATGTGAGGACAGCAAGAAGTGTTGCGTTCTCAGCTGTGGAAAAAAATGTTTAGATCTTAAAAAAGGTAATATTCGGGACCTTGGAATAATCAACCCCTCTACCCAGGCCCTGACCTTCTGCCCACTTGGGCTGACTGTATCCTCTAGATCTCTGAAAGCTGGTCTCTGGGTAAGATTGCTGGACTTGGGAGACATGAGATTTAGATTCATTAGTGCTCCTAACATGGTGTCTGACATTAGTAATGTCCTTATCTTGTCAAGTGATATCAGGGTTCAGTTTCACCAAAGTATGGGAGCAAGAATGGGATGGAATTAGATGGTTTTTGGCCACTTGGTTACTTTACACTCTTATAATTTTCTGAGTCCCCTGGTGACCATGGTGGTTCTAACATACACCAACACTGTTGCCGTATGTCATAAATTAAGCAATTTATATTTCCTAGCTTTTGGCTCTGAAGTGACCACCTCTCTGCCCATACAGATCCAACTTTGCACCAAGAAACCTCCCCTGACTACTCCATACTATAGGGCTTTTCCTTTGCTGCTGCAATCATAACTCCTTGTCCATCTCCCTGGGCTCCAAAAAGACTATCAACAATTCTTTATTCATTTATTTAACAAATGTTTCTTGAGTGCCACTGAGACCCCTAATAGGATTTGACCTGCTCAGTGTGGTCACTGAGGTTGGGAAAGACTTCTCTGAGAAAGGAAAGCTGGAGTTGAGTTCAGAAGGATGGATAATATTTTAGGAAAAAGTGTGTGGAAGGGCTTTCCAGGCACAGGGAATAGCATGTACAAAGGCTCAACTGTGGGGCCTAGGGAGGCCAGAGAGCAGACTGAGCATGTGCATAGTAAAGGTAAATGGATCCTAGGTTGGCAGGGATCACACAATTCAGGTCTGGTTGCCCAGATTAAAGAGTCTCACCTGGATCCTAAGAGCCATGGAAATTCATTGAGGTGGGGCAGTGACATGAGCACGATCATACTAAACCAACAGAGCAGGAAACAGGAGGAACCATGTAACTTAAACATGAAAGAAAACGGTAACTTGGACTAGGGAGGTAGCTAAGGGAATGAGAAGAGTGGGATGTGTTTGAATAGTATTTATGAGGCAAATAGGACTTGACGATGGAGCAGACCAGGGAGGAAAGGGGGCGATAAGTCATTCATATGCCTGCAGGTGAGGGATTCTGAATCCAGACTTCCTGAGTTCAAATCTTAGCCCCAGTCTTTTTCTCTTGGGCATATTAACATCTTCACCACACTGTGCCTCACTTTCCTCTGTTAGTAAAAGGACCAGTGCCAGAGGTCATTTTGAGCATCAAATAAATTGATGCACATGAAGCACTTAAAGCAATGCCTGGCACTTAATAGCCACCTAATATCTATCAGCTTAAATTATTTGTCATTCTTGGGAGCTACTGAATAGCAGAAACCATGCTTTTTCTTTGTCCTTTAAATTGTTTAGCATATAGTAGGTGCTCAATGAATGATTTATTCAGTTCAGGTCAGGATTCATCTTATTTCACCCTCAGCATTCTGTAAAGTCATATATTGTGCCAGACCACCTGCTAGGAAATGGAATTCCAGTATTAAATAAGGCACAATTCCTGCTCTCTAGAAACACGCAGCTTCAGGGATGAGACCAAAGATATAATCAAATGACAAGTATATGCACAAGATACAAGTTATGCAGAAGCAAGGTAGAGAAATGCAGGATTGATTCAGGCACCTGAACCAGTGCGGATATGGGGTGTATAGTGGAGTCAAGAGAGATATCACAGAGGAGTTGATGTCTGAGAAAGGCTTTGATGGAAGAATAGGAGTGTCACTAATGAGCAACAGTTGGCGTATGGCAATGCGAAGGTATGGAGTTGTGGCACAGCATGGTGTGCTGAGTATTGCCAGAGCCTGTAGCCTGTGGCAGGAGAGGAAGCCAGAGCCACAAGTAGGAGTCAGATGGTGAAGGGCCTTATGAGTCATGGCAGAATTTTCTCATTAAATCAGGGTAGGTCTTATCTGTAGAATAACACAATTGGCTTCACTTTCTGATCCATCAGATCATTCCATCCAGTGAACAGCATGAAAGATTGATTGTAGGGGCTAGAACCAGATGTAGGAGGACCAATTCGAGGTTATCTCAACAGCGCAAGTGTGAGATGCGGAGGCTTAAATGAAAGAGACTGGCAGAGCTGTTAGGAGGTAAAACTTAGCAGGACTTAATTGTTGAGCTGTGGAGATTTACCTTCATGGAACTCATAGTTTAGATGGGACCCGTATTAGTTTGCTAGGGTATCAACAATAGACTGGTGCCTAAACAACAGAAATGTATTGTTTTACAGTTCTGCCAGGTAGAAGTCAAAGATGAAGGTGTCAGCAGAGTTGGTTTCTTCTCAGGAACTGAGATAGGGAAATCTGTTCCATGCTTCTCTATTAGTTTCTGGTACTTTCTGGCAATCTTTGGAATTCCTTGGTTTGTAGTCACATCACCCCAATTTCTCCTTTCATGTTCATGTGGTGTCTCCCTGTGTGTGTGCGTGTGTGTCTGTTCACATTTACCCTTTTTTATAAGTACACCAGTCATATTGGATTAGGGGCCCAGCCTACTCCAGTATGACCTCATCTTAACTAATTACATCTGCAAACAAACCTATTCCCAGGCATGCAGATACCCACGCTGGGGTCTCTTTGCAAATGTGTGCAATATGTCATCGAGCTAGGCTCCTGCAGTGTAATAAAGGGAAAGGAGCCTATTCCAATTTTATCTATGGTAGTTGCCATGGGGAACAATAAAAGCTGGTTTTGTTTTGGTTTTTTCTGGGGTGGGTACTCTGAGTTCTCAACTCTGGGGTCTCTCTGCAGACATATGCAAGATGCCAAAAGAATCTGGCCCCTGCATGGCTTATTTTCTTCGTTGGTGGTATAGTAAGGAAAATAACACCTGCTCCAGCTTTATCTATGGTGGCTGCCAGGGAAACAATAACAACTTCCAAACCAAAAGCATCTGCCAGAATACCTGCAAAAAAACACGTGAGTCCTTGGGCCCTAGTTTCCCATCCTCACCAGGGCCATGCTGGGAGGCCTGGGTGTTTGCTGGTCCGTTACAGGGTAGCTACACCCTTGGCCATCCTCATGCTGACAGAGCCAGCTCCAATTATCAGGTAAGAATGCACCTCACAGAAGGGTAGTGGCTTTCTCGGAACTGAGGATGGGAAGGGACATGGAGAGGACTCAAAGTTAGCAAGTATGAGAGGAGTTAGAAGAGGTGGAGGGAGGCTGCAGAAGTGGTGAAATCTAAGAGGCCAACTGCAAAAGGGTCCAACCTAGCCCTGGACGCATTACCTGACCAACCCTTCCAGGCCATCAATTTCCTCATCAATTTCCTCATCAAAGCTCTCTGCCAGCCATCCGCTCCCATTTATTTTTCCTTGAAAGAGACAGCTCCCCAGAGCAAACCCACTTCCTTTTAGTCTCGTCCTGTGAAAAGATGTATAAGCGTAACTTCAAGTTTTAAAGATGAGCTGAGTCCGAGATGCTCAGCTGGTCTTATCCTACATTCTCAACAGGCTCTTCTTCCTGAATGGATAAGGACACTCTGGAACAACTGCCAGGATTTGGCTCATGCTCCAAGGCTCTGTCCATATACCTGACTGATGCACCAGGTCGGCTTCCACTGTTCTACTCTCAGCATTCCAAGGCCTTACCTCCTCCCAAAACTGAACCCCAGGATCTGCCTCCCCTTTCTCCATCTCCACCTCTTTTCATGCATAATAACCTTCCATTTTGACCCCATCTCTATGCCTTACCCTTTATCTCGAACTTCTAGAGCTTCCTGTTTATATTTGTGTAGCTTCCACTTTTTCTCAATAAAGTACTTGGTTCTTGTGCCTCTGAGGCTGAGTAATTCATGTCTGTTTGGCACATTACACTTCAGAGACTACGGGATCACTGAGGCTTCTGTTGACACCATTGAAGGGAGTGGTGACATCAGAACCTTGAGAGTCAAGAGATTCAGGGATATGGTTATCCTCCTCTGTTTCTTCCAAAAAAATTGTAGAACCCTCTTAAGGGTTAGTTGCCTTAGTTTGGATCTCCCAGAAACTGACCTTGGGTGCAGGTAGTTTGTTTGGAAGGTCTCTGAAGAAGCTCAAGGTCGGAGTAGGATAAGTGACTCAGGGAAGAGAGAAGAGGCCATTATGAGCTGGTTACCGCTGTGGGAAACTGCAGCTCAACTCCATCACGGATCTTCTAGAGAACCATGTAAACGTCCCTCCAACTTTTCTTCACCTGTCTCCAGTGATGAGGAACCTGAGGTATTTATTCATGGATTCTCATCCCACACTGGATAACTGCGGTATCAAATCCCTCACTCTTCTAGACTGTTCTGCATGCAAGCTGAGCGTGCTCCTAGGGAGGCAGAGAATACCCACAGCAGAGAAGCAGGGACTCTGACACTTGCAGTGGGAGGCTGTCGATGTACGCTGGATGTTATTCAGCCATACAAAGGAATGAAGCACTGAGACGTGCTGCACTGTCGATGAACCTCAGAAACATCACACTCAATGGAGTAGCCAGACACGGAAGGTCACAGACACTATGATTTCATTTACAGGAAATATCCAGAATCGGTAAATCTACAGAGATAGAAAGCAGATTAGTGGTCACCAGTGATTAGGGGGTGGGGGTTGGGGGAAACAAGGGAGCGATTGCTAATGGGTACAGAATTTTCATTTGGATCCATAGTACTGTTTGGGAACTAATAGTGGTTGCACAACATTGCGAATGTACTAAAAAAGCCACTGAATTGTTCACCTTAAAATGGTTAATTTTATATGATATGAATTCTACCTCAATTTTTAAAAAACGGATTAAGAAAAAATGTGCACTGGAACTGTCTCTTGCAGCTGCAGGTGAAGTTAGAGGTAAGCCAAGGGCATGTCGGGTGGTATAACAGCACCCCTGCTATAGTCTATCTTGGTATTGCTCTGATTCACTCGTGCCAGACACTGAGTCCATTCTCTCACTGATGCATCATCAATTAAATTGGTGAGTTCAGTGGACCATTCCTAAGGCCCTGCTGCTGAAGCTGGTTCTGCAACCATAACTGGCATTTATTATTTCTCCCCTGCATCACCTATTCTAAATTGCACCCAATGATAGAAGCTCTCTGTTCACTCTAATATTCTTTCCTGCTTTCAAAGTACCTTGACCGACACTCTACAGATTCAGTTCAACCTGGAATCAACCTGATTTCTCCGCCGAACCCCACTCATCTCAATATCTTTACTGTTTGACAATGGCTAGAGAAAAGGAGTGAGCCAAAGAGGAGAGAAAGAAGGGCAGAAGGGAAATAGAAGGAGGGGAGAAAGAGGCATAAATTAAGAGAACTAGTATGCAAATAATAAAAGCAGATGATTACATATTCAAAAAAAAGAGAGACGTAGACAGAGAGAGACTCACTGAAAAAGAGAAAGTGACAAGCACAGGGTAAGAGATGTAAAGTGACATAAAGAGGAGAAAAAGAAACAGTGAAAAGATAAAACAGAAAAATAGACATGTCAGGAGAAGAGTAAAATTAGAAAGAAAGAAGAGAACTAGGATACTCTCAACCTCCAAACTCCCCTGGGAAATGGAAGACTCTGGAGTTGAACATTCCCTACTGCTAAGGGAGTCTGGAAAACCCCAGACAAGATGTGCCCCGTCTCCCTGTGGATCAGAGGGACAGCGAGCCTCAGAGTTCTGAGCATTAGGAGCCGCCAACCAGAGTCCCTTCCCCCAGGGTTGGTGCTGTAGGTGCCAGCTAGTCCCACTGATGGCCTCAGGGGCTTGGTGTTCCCAAGAGGAGGGAGTGTGGCTGGCTTGTGTCCAGTGTTGTCTCCCGGAGCATAAGGCTGCACAGGGGAAGCCAATGTTCAGAGGCAGGAGCTGCAGAGCAGCAGTTCCTAGTTTGGTGGCACCAGCCAGACCAGTACCCCTAAAATGGGACTCTCGGGACTTCTGCCTATCCTGTTATCACTCATCCTCCTGGAGGATGTCCAGGAATCTGGGCTGGTTAAGGGGTTCTTTCTCAGTAAGTACTGGGGACTCAGTCCTTGTAGTAGAGAAGAGGAACTCAATGGGAAGGAGGGAACAAAGACCAATTTCACAGATGAGGAATGCTTTCCCCACCTCGGACTGGATCCCGGGCAGGGGAGAGGACCCCAGAGTCACTGGAGTCATTCTTTCAGCTCCCTTTCTCCTGATTAGACTCCTTTGGTCAATGCAGAAACTGATTCTGTGACAACTGACACCCCACTGCCATTCCAAGGAATTCTTCCTGGATGTGCCTGGACCTAGAGCTCATGAAATAGACCAGGGAACTCAGAGGCTTAAGGGACTTTTGCATAAGGACAGGCCTCTGCTCTCAGTGCTACCCTCATCAGTTTCCAAATCTTCCCATTGCAGCCTCCAAAAGTTTTCCCGCACTCCCAGAGGATCCTTACCTTTGGGGTAAAGAACGAACTCCAGAAGTCCCTTGGAATGCTGAATATGAAGACCCCATAATCAACAGTTAAAATATACTGAGCACTTAAAAAGTAGCGGTTGAGGGCCGAGCCTGTGGCTCACTCGGGAGAGTGCAGTGCTGGAAGTGCTGAGGCTGCGGGTTCAGATCCTATATAGGGATGGCCGGTGCACTCACTGGCTGAGCGCGGTGCGGGCGACACCAAGCCAAGGGTTGCGATCCCCTTACTGGTCACAAAACAAAACAAAACAAAACAAACAAACAAAAAGTAGTGGTTGAAAGTGAGTGCTCAGGAGCCACATAAGGCAGGTTCAATCCTGGCTCTGCTCCTTAGCAGCAGTGTGACCCTGGGCAAGTTCACATAACCTCCCTCTACTTCAGATTCCTGTTTATAAAATGTGAATATTAACAGGACTTTTCAGAGAGTTGTAAAGAGGGTTAGAGAGAAAACACCAAGCACATAGTAAGTGCTTCATCAATATTAGTCATTATTATTTTGCCCCAGGCAGCTTGACAATAGCTTTCCAAACTTTATTGCATTAGTCTTCAAAATGACCCTATAGGCAGATGAGGAAATCAAGGTTCAGAGAGAGTACCTGCCAAACCAAAAGTGGCACAGAATTCAAAGCCCAGCCATCCGGTGCCAGAAATGGAGACCTTAATCACCAAGAGCTATTGTGCCTCCCAGTGGAACATCCAAGCACAGCAGGGCCAAGTCACCAAAATAGTCCTAGGAGAGACTGTCCTACTCCCTGGAACATTATAGATGGCGGAGGCAGGGGTAGGGGTGAGACTGGGGATTAGATGGTGAGTTGTTATGGGGCTGGGGGTGTGGGCAGTGTTGTGAAAATCCTGAGCCTGCTCACGGTCACTACCGTCTGGGGACAGATGAAGTGAAATCAAGCTTCCCTAACTCTGAAGTGGTGCCCCAGGCTTGGGAAGAGAGAGCACTGGCCCCTTCAAGGCCTCACGGGAGTACATCTTCCCCTTCCTTAGAAACATGCCCCAAAATCAGAGTAAAATGCGAAATCAAGGAAAGGAACCAATGCACGAAGCACAGACATTGCCCGGAAAAGATGAAGTGCTGCTTGTTCAGCTGTGGAAAGAAATGTTTAGACCTCCGAAAAGGTAACCCACCGATCCCCTGAATTATCCAGTGCCCTTCCCTCCTGCCACCACCTGCACTGGCATTGTCCCTTCCCCTCTCCTCCTTCTCTCGTGGCTCATCTCTGACCAAGAGTCTGGGTGCTTCTTCTACTTGACACAAATCCTGTCAGTGCTGGGCTTGGGAGGTGTGGATTTTATTTCATTTCTGCCCCTATTTTGGTATGGGATGTGAGAAATGTAGTTTTTCCTTTCTGGGCCTCAGTTTCCTCATCTATAAGATGGGTATGGGTATCAGACCACATGGTCTCTTGGCTACTCTTCAGTGATCTTCTGAGATGCCACTGAAGTCCCACCAAATAACACCATTGTGACAGGTTATATGACAATTATAAAAGAAACGTCTATAATCTGTATTTCCTGGCTTTTTTTCTCCAGATCTCACTGTCTCCATAAATCCAGGATGCCTTCTCTTACCACCTTAGATCTCCTATACTCTTTCCTCTCTGCCCATATAATTGAACTCCAGAAAAGAGCCTCAAGGACTATTCATCCACACGTTCATTCAACACATATTTACCGATGCCCCTAGCACCTATGATGGGCTTTACTTGCTCATTGTGGCCAGTGAGGTCAGGAAAGGTTTCCCTGGAAAAGGGATCCATGATTTGAGATTTGAAAGATGGGCAGTACATATGCAAAAGTGAGAGGGAATAGCCTTCCAGGTGGAAGCTTGTGCAAAGGGCCTGTGTTAGGAGGCAGCGTGCTCAGGCCTAGGAAGGGCGGAGCACAGAAAGTGAGTATTACACGGCAAGACATGGGGAAGACGAGAAAGACGGAGCTGGACTGGGCAGAGAGGGTTAAGTGGTCTTGTCTTGACTCTGAGAGCAATGAATTGTCTACATTCAAATCCCTCACTGTCTATGTGAGCTCAGAAAAGCTACTTAGCCTCTTCAAGCCTCAGGTTCCTCATCTGCATAATGAGACCAATAAGAGGACCTACCTCATAAGACTAAACATTAACTTCTTTAACATATGAAATATATTGCACTTTAATAAAATGTTATAATCGTTGTTTTATTGTGCTTCAGATTATGAGGTTCTAACAAACTCTATTTGTACCTCATAACACTATGGACAAAACAATTGCTCATTAAATGCTTCTTTAAGTTCTGGATACATTTTTTACTTTTTAAATCTTTTTTATAATTTTTAACTGTGAACACTCCTAAGGCATTGGCTCTGGGCCAAACCATCAACTAGGAACTGCTGCATGAAGATAACATAAACCCAAATATCATATTGTGCTCCATAAATATACACAATTATCATGGTTCAATTAAAAAATGAATTTAAAAAAGATTCAGAGACAGAAGTAGATTAGAAGTTACCTGAAAAAGATGGGAAGGAATAACGGGAAGTTGTTGCTTAATCAGTATAGAGCTTATGTTCTAGCTGACGAAAAAGTTTTGGAAATAGATAGAGGTGGTGGTTACACAACACTGTGAATGTAATTAATTCCATGCAATTGTATGTTTCAAATTACCTAAAACAGAAATTCTTATGTTATACTGGTTTACAATGATTAAAAAGAAAAAAGATGACTTAATCCCCACCCTTGAAAACTTCCCATTCTCAAGAAGGAACCAGAAAATATGAACAAATCATTACATGGAGGTGATAAATATGTGTGTGAGATTAAGAAGCAATGAAGTAAAGCAAAGGGTAAAAAATGAATTCAGTAAAGACATCATGAAAGAGTTGATGTGTGGGAAAGCTTTTAACGAATGATTAGGAGTGCACCTAGTTACCAAGAAAAGGATGAACATTTTGGGCATGTGCAAAGGTATGAAGGTGTGTAAGAACACATTATTTTTAGAGCATAAAGTTTGAAAGGGTGGGTATTGAGTGCAGCATAAGAAATACAGTTGAAGAGGAGGAGGAGGAAATGGATTCTGAAGTCCTTCTGGGTTTTGGTAGAACTTTGTCTTGAGCTAAATGGATCAGTTATTCTGGAAACCAAAGTGGAGTGGACTGGAGAAGTCCTGGAGACCAGGTGGAGGGCTTTCATGGAAGTCCTGGCAAAAAATAATGATGCTTCAACTAAGAAAGTGGCAGAAAGGAAATAAAGGAGAGCTACTTAAGAGGCAAATCTGTGAGATTTAGCTGTTCAGACATCGGGGAGGTCCAGAAAACGAGGCCTTGTGGTGCTGCAGTGGCTCTTTGCATCCGCTCTGTAAGACAAGCAGGGTGGGATTTTGTATTCTCGTCTCACAGATGAGAAAGTCAAGCACCAGAGGGGTAACGTGAATGGTCAAGGTTTACACTGAATTGGGAGCAGAGCCCCGAGCTGAATTTGCCTCTCAGTGGAGACAAAGCGGGAGGTGGATATTCTCTAAGGAGGCGAGCACCCGACAGCTCTGCTCTGCCATCTCCCTGCAGATACATGCAGCATGCCAAAGGAAGTTGGCCCCTGCATGGCCTACATTCCACGCTGGTGGTATGATAAAGAAACGGAGACCTGCTCCGAATTCATCTATGGTGGTTGCCAAGGGAACAGTAACAACTTCCAATCTGAAGCTGTCTGCATGGTCACCTGCCAAAGAAAACGTAAGTTCCAGGGTTCCCAGTCTACCATGCTCACTGGGGCCACACTGAGAAGTCTAGGTGTTGCTGGTCCATACTAAGACCTGGACCGGCCTGGGGATGAAAGTGCCAGCTCCAATCAGGAGGTAAGAATGCACCTTGCAGAGATGTAAGTAGAAGGATATTTTCAGAAAGAGAGGGTGGGAAGGGAGGCAGTAGTCAAAGTACAAGGTGGGTAGGGGGTGCAGAGAAGAAACAGAAGTGGTGGAGTGTCCCAGACCAAATCAGAAGGAGGCCCAGTAAACCCATCCCAGTGCTGGGCATCATTCACCAGCCAATCATTACAGGTTTTTACTTCTCACCAAAGCTTGTCACCACTTCTCTTCCTTTTTAAGGTAATTTATAGCCAGGTCAACCGCATTTTTTATCAGCCAAACCGAGACACTTTTGAGAGTGAAAGGGGGTGCCATTAATTATCACACTGGGACAACAGGCATAAACTGGGACTCTACTGGAAAAATCAGAACACATGATTGCTCTATCCCCAAACTCACCTCACTTCTGTTTTCTCTTCCTGACAAAAGGAGTAAAAATGATCCCATCTTCTTTTTTTCCTTTAACTGCAAGATTTGGTTCCTAAGGTGACCACGGTCCAAACAGCTGACCTTTTCTTCTGCTGTCTCACAGACTCATCTTCCTGGATAGGATAAGGAGGAGATGGAAGAGTCTTCAGGATTTGGCTCGTAATCCAGGGCGCTCTCCACATGTGCCTGATTGATGCTGCAAATTGGCTTCCACTGGTCAAATCAAAGCTCTTGGCTGTGTCAAAAACTGAACCCCAGGATTTGCTTACGCCCTTTCCTCCAGCTCAGCTTCTTTTCAAACATGATGTCCTTTGCCCTTTGATCTCTTCTGAGGGTGAGACCCTATCTCTTCAATGTTCAAGGCCCCCTTTTATTCTTATGAAGCCTCCAGTTTATCCTCATAAAGTATGGTCTGTGAGGTCTGATATCTGTGAGGCTGAATAATTCACATCTGCAATACACAGATTCTTGCATATATTCCCATCTCCCTATATGCAGTTTTCAGAGAACAGGAGATTATTGTTTTTTTGTGACACAAAAAAAGGGAGAGAGGAGTATGCAAATCTTGTAAATCAATAATTCTGGTGACACTGTTACTCTGGTAAAATCATCATAAGATGCTTAAGAATGGAGACAAAGCAGATTGAGAATTTTTCTAAACCTTGTGAATTATGGTCTCCTTTAAAAACCAAATACACATGAAATACAAAAGAGAATATTACTCACGTGTGGAATCTATTAAAAAGGAGTCGATATAGAGATACAGAGTAGAAGAGTTGTTAGCAGAGACTGGGGAACGGAAAACAGGGAGAGGTTGGCCAACAGATACAAAATTACAATTAGATAGGAGGAATAGGTCTTGGTGTTTTCTCGGACAGCAGGGTGTCTATGGTTAACAGTTAAGCTTTGTATATTGCACAATAGCTAGAGGAGAGACTTTGAATATTTTTGCAATAAAGAAATGATAAATGCATGAGGTGAAGGTTACATTAACTACCCTGACTGGATCATTACAAATATACATGTATAAAAACATCAGATTGTACACCGTAAGTATGTACAATTACAATGTGTCAAGTAAAATAAAAAACATTTTTAAAAACTGAGAAAGTAAATTGCAACCAATTGCAAATTTTAAAAAGCTGAAAAATACCACACATTGCGCAAAATGTATACAAATTAATTTTTAATTAACCGTTTACATTTATGACATCAATTCTATAAAACTCAATTTTTGTGGAGGGAATGGAAAGACAATTCAGCCTTTCATTTAATATGGCTGACCAAAATACAATTATATTTTGATATTGATTATAGTCAGGATGTATAAAGAACACGAATGAATACAAAGCCATACTTGACTTTCATATTTGCTCTACAGGTCTGTGTCCTAAAAACACATATTTCAAAGGAAGACATAGTTTTTAAAAATTGGTTATGAATATTCATGGGGTACAAAGCTGACTGTCACCACTCATGCCCAAGATGTGGTGGCCAGATCCATACTTTCAGCATGCCCATTACCACAAGTTGCAATTATACCACATGTCCCCCACCCAATTATCCCCAACCTCCCTGCCCATCCCCCTTCACCCACTCCACTTTGTATCTCTAGGTATGTTCTCTCCCTCTGCAAATCAAAAGCACCACTGTGGTCTTTCTTTCCTTCCTTCTTTCTCTCTTAGCTCCCACTTATGAGTGAATACATGCACTACTTATCCTCTGTGCTTTGCTTATTTCACTCAACATAAGTTTCTCCAAGCTCGTCCATGTTGTTGCAAATGGGAGAATTTCATTCTTTTTTATGGCACAGTAGTATTCCATGGTGTATATATACCACAGTTTCCATCATCCATTGATGGACATTTAGGTTGGATTTAACTCTTGGCTATTGTAAACAGAAGTGCAATGAACATGGGAGTGCAGGTATCCCTTTGACATGATGATTTCCATTCCTTTGGGTATATACCTAGAAGTGGGATTGCTGGATAGTATGGAAGACCTACCTGTAGTTGTTTGAGAAAACTCCATACTGTTTTCTATAGTGGTTGTACTAATTTACAATCCCACCAACAGTGTAGGAGTGTTCCCTTCCCTCCACACCCTTGCCAATATTTGTTATTCTCCATCTTTTTGATTATAGCCAGTCTAACTGGGGTGAGATGATATCGCAATGTGGTTTTAATTTTCATTTCCCTGATGGCTAGTGATGTTGAATGTTTTTTCATGTACCTGTTGGCCATTTCTACATCTTCCTTTGAAAAATTCTATTCAGCTCCTTTGCCCATTTTTTAATTGGGTTATTTGTTGTTGTTGTTTTTTACTGTGCAATTGCTTGAGTTCCTTCTATATCCTGGATATTAACCCCTTGTTGGATGCATAGTTAGCACAAAGTTTCTCCCACTCTGAACGTTGTTGTTTCACTTTGTTGATTATTTCCTTTGCTGTAAAAACAGGAATTTTAATTAATTCCTTTTTGTGCAATTTCATCAAAAAAGAAAAAGATGTATAGTACATTTAAAATTGTATCTATTGAAGAATTAAGTATATTCTTTCTGGTAAAGAACTGCTGAACAGGCTTCCATAAGAACTGATTTTGTTCTATTTATAATTATATATATATATGGTAATTGGCGGAATTTTACACAGACCTGTTTTTCTGGTTTCATTCATTTCAAACTTGTTCCTCCTCCACCCACACATTACAATGCAGCCTTTAGCCACCTGCCTTAGTGTCATGATGTCACACGATTGGGACAGTAGAAAATAGAAGTATGGCTTGCAGCCATTCCTGCACCAGGGCACCTAGAAGCAACTTTCTATGCATAGAAATGACAGCAAACAACCTAAATATATCTCACTAAATCCAAATTAAATATGTCCCCAACTCAACTTTCCTCTATCTGGATGCCAAAAATGCTGGCAGCCATTCCAACACCACCTGACCCAGGAGAAGTATAACAGAGGGAAAGTTGGAGTGGAAAGGGAAGGCAGTCTGATTGACTATGGCTAGAATATTTTACTCTTACAAGTGTTACAATTATTATTTGACCATGTAAACATATAGCTAGATTCATTCCTCAAATCTTAAAAGGGGCCTGCTCAAGTGAGGGACCCTGAGATTTGAGCTCCAACAACTTCAGGGTAAATACAACTCTAAAAGGGCCCATGGACTTTTCTGGGGTTGCAGTAAAGGAGAGAATTCCATAGCGTGGTGCAAAAACTTCAAAATAGAAAATAATTGGGAAGAGGCATGAAAGGAGGAGACAGAGAGAAGTGAAAAGGAGTTAAACAGGAAAGAATAAGAATAGAGGGATGAAGGAGGAAAAGATGCTAGATGATCCAACCATTTTAAAGCAGGGTCTTAAACTTTTCACATGCCTCCCACCTAGAGATGGGACCTGTGTCTCCTCCCTTTGAATCTGGGCACGCTCAGTGACTGCTCTGGCCAATAAAATAAAGCAAAAATAATGTTACATGACTTCAAAGGCAAGGCCAGAAAAAGTGCAACACCCACTTGGTCCTCCTAGGAAGCTTGTTTGGGGTGTGGAGAGCAAGGGACACTACTGTGTAAGAGGTCCAGCTGTCTTGGGACAGCCATGCTAGAGAGGACATGTGTGTGCTCTGGCCAGCAGCCCCGGATAAGCTCTAACTAATAGCTAGCATCAATTTCCAGCTGAGTGACTGAGCTGCCCAATTCAATAGAACCTTCAGATGACTACAGCCCCAGCAGACACCTGACTGCAACCATGTGAAAGACCCCCTGAGAGAACCACCAAGCTGATTCCTTCTCAAATTCCTGACCCACAAAATCATGGGGAAAATAAAATGGGTGCTTTAAATGGCTGAGCTTGGGGAAAATTTATTTACAGCAATAGGTAATTGAAGATGGGAATGGAATGGAAGGAAGGGGAGATGGAAGCAGGGGAGGGAAGAGGAAGAGAAGGTGCCTTGGGGAAGGAAAAAAGATCTGGCCAAGATAAGAGGGTGCCAGTTTTGAGAAGGGGGCACCACAGCAGAGGCTTGTAATTAGAGCACACCAAAACTTGACATCTCTTTTCAAATAAATGTAATGCTTAGTATGACTTGAGCTAAGAGGCTCTAAAAAGAGGCTGGGATCTGCTTGCCATGGTTGCTGCTGCCATCTCTCAGTTTTCCTCTTCTTAAAAAGGGCTGGTTAAACTGATTACTATTTCTGAAAATGCTGTTATTAAATGCCTACATTAGGGCTTGTTTAAAATGTGGGTTCTCCAGAGCTAGCAAATTGCTATCTCTAGGGGCAGAGCCCAGGAATTTGCATTTTTAACAAGTACTGTCAAGTGATTCTAAAGTTTCAGAATCTGTGGATTGAATAATATTTAAGGGCCAATGCAGCAGTGAAAAAAAAAGACTTAAGAAATCTATTGGTGAAGTAAGATTATCTGTTTGAAAATGACAATCATACATGTAGAAAACTCTAAGGATTCCACACACACCCCAAAAACCTGTTAGAACTAATAACAAATTCATTGAAGTTGTAGGATACAAAATAAACATACAAAGCTCAGTGGCCATTTTATACACCAACAACAAGCTATTTGAAAGAGAATTTTTTTAAAATTCCACTTATTTTAGCAACAGCAAAAAATAACAGTAACTAACTTAACCAAGAAAGTGAAAGACTTGTACACTGAAAATTATAAAACATTGATGAAGGAAAATTTAAAAACCACAAATAAATGGAAAGACAATCCATGTATACAGATTGGAAGAATTAATATTGTCAAAACGTCCATACATTTTTCAATATACAGACTCAATGCAATCCCTGTCAAAATGCCAATGGCATTTTTTACAGAAAAAAAAGTGCTTTGAAAAATGTCTATTCAGCTCCTTTGCCCATTTTTTTAATTGGGTTATTTGGTTTTTTTACTATATAATTGTTTGTTTTCCTTCTATATTATGGATATTAATCCCTTGTGAGATGCACAGTTAGCAAAAATTTTTTCCCACTCCGTAGGTTGTCATTTCCCTCTGTTGATTGTTTCCTTTGCTGTGCAGAAGATTTTTAATTTGATATAGTCCCATTTGTTTATTTTTTCTTTTGCTGCTTGTGCTTTTGGGCTCCTGTTCATAAAGTCTGTGCCCAGACCTAGTTGCTGGAATCTTTCACCTATATTTCTCCATTGTAATTTTACAGTTTTAGATCTAATACTTATATCTTTAATACATTTTGAGTTGACTTTAGTGTATGGTGAGAGATGCATATCTAGTTTCATTCTTCTGCATATGGATATCCAGTTTTCCCAGCACCACTTGTTGAAGAGGAAGTCATTTCTCCAATGTAGATTTTTGGGGATTTCTGGGTTCTCAATTCTACTCCACTAATCCAAATTTCTATTTTTATACCAGTACCATGCTGTTTTGGTTACAATAGCTTTGTAGTATAATTTGAAGTCAGGTAGTGTTATGCATTTAGAGGAGCTATAATCAAAAAGATGGTGAATAACAAATGTTGGTGAGTGTGTGCAGAGAAGGGAGCACTCCTGCATTGTTGATGGGACTGTAAATTAGTAAAACTACTATGGAAAACAGTATGGAGATTTCTCAAACAACTAAAGATAGATCTTCCATACGATCCAGCAATCCCACTTCTGGGTATATACCCAGAAGAACGGAAATCATCATGTCAAAGGTATATCTGCACTCCCATGTTCATCGCACCTCTGTTTATAATAGCCAAGGCATGGAACCAACCTAAATGTCCATTGATGGACGATTGGATAAGGAAAATGTGGTATATATACACCATGGAATACTACCCAGCCATAAAAAAGAATGAAATGCTCCCATTTGTAACAACATGGATGAGCCTGGAGAAACTTATGTTGGGTGAAATAAGCAAAGCTCAGAGAGATAAATACTGCATGTACTCACTCATATGTGGGGGCAAGAGAGAAAGAAGGAAGGAAAGAAAGAGCACAGTAGTGCATTGGATGTACAGAGAGAGAGAACATTCTATGGGCTGCAAAGTGGAGTGGGAGGGGAGGAGGAGGGAAGTTCGGGATAATTGAGTGGGGGACATCAGGTACAGATGCAATTTGTGGTTATTGGTATACAGCCAGTATGAATCTGGCCCCCACATCATGGGCATGAGGGGTGGCAATCAGCTTTGTATCTCATGAATATGCATAACCAATAAATAAAATTAAAAATTAAAAAATAAATAAAAATAAAATTATAATGAAACTGGCACCTAAAAAAAAAAACAGAAAAAAGAAAAGAAAAAAAACCTAAAATTTATGTAGAACCACAAAAAACCTGGAATAGCCAAAGCACTCTTAAGAAAGAACAAAGCTGTAGGCATCACACTTTCTGACTTCAAATTATATTGCAACGTTGTAGTAATCAAAATGGTATCTTACTGACATAAAAACAGACATATAGACCAATGGAACAGAATAGAGAACCCAGAAATAAACCCACAAGTTTGCAGTCAACTGACCTTTGACAAGGGTGCCAAGAACCCACACAATGGAAAGGATAGTGTCTTCAACAAATGATGCTGGGAAAACTGGATATCCATTGGCAAAAGAATGAAATTGGACCCCTATCTCACACCATACACAAAAGTCAACTCAAAATGAATTAAAGTCCTAAGCATAAGCCCTGAAACTGAAAAACTCCTTAAGAAAATGGAGTTCAATATCTTGAAGAGATACTGACACTTCCATGTTCATTGCAGCATTATTCACAATAGCCAAGATATGGAAAAAACCTAAATGTCCAGCAACAGATGAATGGATAAGAAATATATATATGTGTGTGTATATGTATATATATATATGTATGTATGCATATGTATATATGTATGTGTGTATATACATGTAGGTATGTATGTACACAATGGAATATTATTCAGCCTTTAAAAAGAAGGAAATTTTGCCATTTGCCACAACATGGATGAACCTGAAGGACATTACACTGAGTGAAATAAGCCAGACACAGAAAGACAAATATTGCATGATCTCACTTACATGTGGAATGTGAAATGATCAAACTCATAGAAGCAGAGACTAGAATGGTGGTTGCCAAGGACACAGAAAGGGAAAAATGAGCAGATGTTGGTCAAAGGATTCAGTTTCAGTTTCGGTTATGCAAGATGAATGAGTTCACTTCTGGAGATCTAATGTACATGTGTTGACTACAGTTAACAACATTGTATTATACCACATTGTGTACTTGAAATTTGTTAAAAGGGTAGATCACAAAAAGGGTTAACTATGTAAGGTGATGGATATGTTAATTAGCTTGAATATGGTGCTCACTTCACAATGTGCATATATATCAAAATATCAAGCTGTACACCTTAAATATGAACAATTCCTATTTGTCAATTATACCTCAATAAAGCTGGGAGGAAAAAATATTCCTAGATGAAAACATGAGGAAAAACCTTCTTGACATTGGTCTTGGCACTTATTTTTTGGATATGACACAGAAATCACAGACAGCAAAAGCAAAAATAGATAAGTGGGATTATATCAAACTGCAAAGCTTCTGCACAGCAAGGGAAACAATCTGCAAAATGAAAGGGTAACCTACTAAATGGGGAAAAATACTTGCAAACTGTATATCCAATAAGGGGTTAATACAACTGAATACTAAACACACAAATAACTTGATTAAAAATGGTCAAAGGATGTAAATAGACACTTCACAGAGGAAGAAATTCAAATGGCCAACCGGGATATTAAAAGGTGCCTAAGATCTCTAATTATCAGGAAAATGCAAATCAAAAGCATAATGAGATGTCACCTGACAACCTGTTAGGATGGCTATTGTAAGTGTTGGAAAGGATGTGGAGAAAAGAGAACTTTTGTACACTGTTGATAGGGATGTAAATTGGTACAGCCATTGTGGAAAAAATATAGAAGTTCTCCCCAAATTAAGAATAGACTATCATATGATCCAGCAATCTCACTTTGAGGTATATATCCAAAGAAATTGAAATCAGGATTGAGAAGAGATTTCTGCATTCCCATGTTTATTGCAGCATTATTCATGGCAAATATGGAAACAACCTAAATATCTGCTGACAGATGAATGTAAAGGAAAATGTGGTAGTGGTGGTGGGATGTGTGTGTGCGTATGTATATATAAGCAGAGAGAGAATGGGAATATTATCAGTCTTTGAAAAAAGAAAAAGAAAATTCTGCCATTTGGGGCAATATGAATGGAGCTAGAGGACATTATGCTAGGTGAAATAAGCAAGACAAAGAGAAATACTGCATGATCTCACTATATGTAATTTTTTTCTTTTTTCCTCATAGAATTTTTTTGGTGGTAAGATATATATAACATAAGAATTGCTATTTTAAGCATTTTTAAACATGCAATTGTGTGAAATTAATTATATTCATAATGCTGTATGGTCACCACCTCTATTTCCAAAACTTTTTTGTCATCCTAAATATAAACTCTGTACCCATTAAGTAATAAATTCTCATTATTTCTTCCCCCTGTTTCTGGCAACCTCTAATCTACTTTTGTCTCTGAATTTTTTCTTTTTTATTTATTTTTCTAATTGACCCAGGATGATTATATATATTTATGGAGTACAAAATTTTTTCATCAATTGACAAATAAAATTATATTTATTGAGTACAACATAATGCTTTGAAATATATATACATTGTGGAATGGTTGAATCTAGCTAACTAACATATGCATTACCTCACAGTTTTCATTTAGTGGTGAGAATATTTAAAAGCTACTTTCATAGAATTTTTCAAAAATACAATTCATAGATGCAGAGGGTAGGATGGTGGTTGCCAGGTGCTGGGGGAAATGGGCTGATGTTGGTCAAAGGTACAAGTTTCAGTTATGCAAGATGAATAAGTTCCAGAGATCTAATGTACAGCATGGTCACAATACTTGACAACACTGTACTGTATACTTGAAATTTAGTAAGAGGATAAAATTTAATATAAATCTTCTCAACACACACACAGTAATTATACAGAGGTGATAGATATGTTAATTAGCTAAATGTGGTGATCATTTCACAATGTATACATATGTCAAAACACCAAGTGGTACACTGTGGAGTATGCATAAAGTAAATGTACTTCACAGGGCCTGGTTTTCCAAAGCCTTGCAGTTTCAAATATTGACCTTCCAAAGGACAGGAAATTTTCCTCAGGCTATAGTCTCCATCGTAAGATAAGGAATTGTAACACAGCAAGGTTGCTGGCTCAAAGACAGACAGGTTACTGATTGATATGTAAAGATACTGGGAAATTGCTGTAAGAAGAGAATGTTTGCTAAAATCAAACTTTTGTTAGTGGATCAACTTAACTTCTTGAAAATTGCATTATAGAATGTCACCTTGCCTTTCTTACTGAATGTTACCAGCTTCTATTGTTAAACCTGTTAAACTGTACTTAGCAAAAACCCCACCTATGTTCCCTTCCTGCAACTTCCTCTCTCTTGAGGGTTCTGAGAGATTAACCCCTTTCCAGTGCTTCTCATTGCTCAGAAGATATGGGCTTTGAGTAATCTTTGGTGGCTCCATCACCCAGGGGAAAAGGGGTGACAAATCTGCGGGAGGCAAAGCAACAGTATACCTTAAATATGTACAATTTTGGGGGGTCAATGATATCTAAATAAAGCTGTTTAAAAAATTACAGTTAAGTCCAAATAGTTATTGAGAAAAAAAAAAGCCTTAATGCAATTGTTAAAAATTAACTCCTCAAATAGAAAAGTCATAATTTTTTTAAGTAGTTAACATAACATGAAAGAAAATCAGTAATATCTTAGAACTAAAATTTTGAATGATTGCAACAAAATTGTGCCACATATCTCCTCATTATGAAAAAGAAGTCTATTTTTCCCTGAATTCTGGTGTAGAGGGAGATTAGGAGAGAATGTTAGAATTGTTGAAGGGAGAAGGATAGCGAAAGGTGGGTGGTGGTGAAGACACTAATAACACTGCTTATTTGGTGGTTCTGCAAAATGTCCATCTAGTCGAGTTGTCCCCATGTGTGGTAGCTCCCACATTTACATTTCCTGTTGTCTCACACCTGTGTGAGAGCTAGTCTACTGTCCTGGGGAGCATATCACAGACCTGTGCATTATTATGATCCAGACCAAATTGCCAACAAGTCAACCTTGGTCAGCATCCTGTGGGAAGAGCTCATGTCTAGGAATAAAGAGATTCGAATCTGAATCCCAACTTCACCCTGGTTGGGGTGAGGCAGGGTGCAAGATGATCCTCTTAGGTCCTCAGTTTCCCATCTGTAAGATGAAGGTGATGGACTAATGATCTCAAAAAGTACTTTTAAATTTGAGAAAATATGGCAGCTCAGGAATCCTGCCAAATCTGATAAGCACCCAGTGCTCATCCATCCCATTGGTACATCTCAACCTTTGATCAGGGTTGACATACATGAATGACTGGAACAGAATTACTCTGTCCCAGGGGCCCAGGGGCCAAACAGGCCCCTGGAAATGACCAGAGTGTGCTCTGTGATTGACAACATCTGCCCATCTGCTCTGCTCAGGAATGAACTCAGAGCCCTCAGGGCTGAGCACAAGGAACCTCTTCCTTGAAGGACCTCGGTGGAGCTGGAGGATACTGGATCTCTTTATTACTGACTCTTTGCTCATTACTCTTCCCATTGGACCCCAGAAGACACCTCAAGTGGAATCTTTAGTTGTTTCTCATGGTTCCATGCAGACCCTGGATCCCTCATCTTCCTGTTGTTCTTATTCTCTCCTCAGAGCTATCTCCATAGCCAGAAATGCCAGAAGGAAACTTGGATGGTTTGCAAACTCAGGGAATGTCTGAGCTGAAGGACCTAGAGAACTCCACCAGCCCCAAGTCATCTCCTTTTTTTTTTTTTTATTACACATGTACAAATGGGAGCTTCTATTAGGAAATGGACTTGTCCAAGGCCACAGAGAAAATCCATTGCAAAACTAGAGCTAAAATTCAGGTCTGAAGGGTGGCATGGTGCCGCCAGATCCCACACACTACCTGGAAATCAGGGTGGGTATAGTGGCTATTCGTCATGTTGCTTTATAATACTCAGCATCTAAATCTCTTTCCTATAGTTGAAGAATTCTCTACCAGGGGAGCCTTGGAGGAAGGTAAGACTAGCATTTCACTATAGGAGCTGAAAGGGCCAGACTCTCACTCTATTAGTCAGGGTACAGTAAAGAACACAAAAGCTGTACTGTGCATTTCAAACAGAGAGGATTTAATACTGAGAACTGGTTACATGAGTATTGGGAGGGTGAAAGAAAAAATGAGGAGAAGCTGAGACATTCCTTACCCCTAAATTTGGAAGAATAAAATGTTTGGGGTTGCCAGAACCTAGTAGTTAATGGAAGGGGACCAAGAACAGCTTGTGTTCACTCCTTTGAGGCCACAGACAGGTGGAAGCTGTGTGGCTGGCACTCTATCTTCTAAAATGCACTGCAGATTATAAAAGAAAACATAACCGTCATCATTATCAGCTAACAAAAACTGTCCCTCACTAAGTACACTGCACCGTGCAAAGCCCTTCAATCCTTAATTTCACAGATTTCAGGACCACGGCGCCAGAGCTGCTGTGGATGCAGACAGGATCCTGGAGGCCGGGGCTGCGCTGAAGGCGGCCAGCGGCCACTTTCAGGATTCGAGGTTTCAGGCCAGCATAAAAGAAGATTCCTGGGAGCGCCCGAGCCGTGCTGCGGGACTGACTGAACAGCCCGAGGTGGCAGTGGCCGAGAACGGGGAAGGTGACAAACCAGAGGCAGAGAGTGAGTGCCCGACCTGGCAAAGCCTTGTGAGTGACCCCTGGCCCAGCCCTGCTCAGGGGGCTGACGCCCACCCGGCTTCCGCCTGCATCACCGGGTCACTCACCGCCCCGGGGCTGCCTCCATTTTCCCAGGTGCTCGCAGCTCCGCCCTGCTCGGCCCCTCACTGAGCCTTCCCACTTGCTTGGCCCGGCGCGGGGCTTCCCGGGGCCTGCGGGCCGGCCTCAGCTCCCACTCCCTCCGTGGTTCTCTGGCGGGGCTGGTGGCGTGCGGCATCCCCGGCCAGTGATGGGAGGGCAAGGAAGTACGGGCGGGGCCGACTGTCACTCCACCACACCCTGGACTCCGGCCCCCGGTAAACTTCCTGTTACTGGGAGGCAGATACCATCTCTGCGGCCACCAGTTCAGAAAAAAGCCTAACCAATTTCTGGTTGGGAATAGTGTGGTAGGAGAGTTCCCAGGTCCACTTGAACCTGCCGGAGAGCCGGCTACAGGCGGGCACTAGATTCGGTCCATGCCAGGGGGATACAAAGCTGAACAAGTCCCGAGAAAGATCTACACAGTGCTACAAAGGCACCCAGAGCAACCGGTCGTCTGTGCCTACCAGAAACCTGGTAGACTTCCTGGGCGAGGTGGTGCTGAGCAGGGTCTTGAAGGCCAAGCTGATAGACGAGGGTTGCTGAAGACACGTCCCAGCCCAGCACAGTGCGCACAGAGTGGGGAGATGTGCGGCCAGGGAGGCAGAGACTCGACAGAAACCACACACCCTGTGGGGTCGCCACTGCACGATCCAACAGACTGGGCCAGAGCACACTGAACAGGGAGAAGTCCTGCACAGGAAGTGGAAGCTCAACAGAGATCACACACCCTGTGGTACGTGATCCACCAGCCCAGCAGAGTCCAAGCTGACCAGAAAGGTAGCTCCCCGGAGAGGCACAAGACTCAAGGCATCCATACACACAAGGCACTAGAGGCCAACTGAGCAGTCACGGAGGTAGCCATACCAAATTGGCAACCACAGCAACATCTTACTTAGTCAATAGTCTCAAACCGGAGGACTGTGAAACCCCCTGCCACAATGAATAAACATCAAAAAAAAAGATACCAGAAATACAAACAATCAAGAAAGTACACCACCAAAAGTTAATAAATCTCAAACTCTAGATCCTATAGAACAAGAAGCCCTTGAAATGACGGACAAGGAATTTCGAGTGATAATTCTAAGAAAACTGAATGAGATACAAGAAAACTCAGCTAGACATCATGATGAAATGAGGAAAAATATACAGGATCTGAAAGAGGAAATGTACAAGAAAATCAATGTCCTGAAAAAAAATGTAGCAGAACTTGCCGAACTGAAGAAGTTATTCAGTGAAATAAAAAACACAATGGAGAATTTAACCAGCAGGCTTGTCGAAGTTGAAGAGAGAACCTCTGAACTTGAAGATGGGCTGTTTGAAATAACACAAGCAGACAAAAAGAAAGAAAAAAGAATCAAAGACATTGAGGAAAATCTGAGAGAGATATCAGACAACCTTAAGCGCTCAAATATCCGAGTCATGGGTATTCCAGAAGGGGAGGAAAATGGAGATTGCATTGAAAACATATTCAACAAAATAGTGGCAGAAAACTTCCCAGGTATAGGAAAAAATCACAGATCTTCAGATCCAGGAAGCTCAATGATCTCCAAACGTATTCAACCCAAAAAGGCCTTCTCCAAGACATGTCATAGTCAAATTGGCAAAACTCAGAGACAAAGAGAGAATCTTAAAAGCTGCAAGAGAGAAGCGTCAAATCACTTATAAGGGAGCCCCAATCAGGCTAACATCAGACTTTTCATCACAAACCCTAAAAGCTAGAAAGGAATGGGGTGATATATTCAAAATACTAAAAGACAAAGATTGCCAGCCAAGAATACTCTACCCTGCAAGGCTATCCTTCCGAAATGAAGGGCAAATAGTATATTTCTCACACAAACAAAAACTGCAGGAGTTCACTACCACATGACCACCCTTACAAGAAATCCTCAAGGGAGTACTGCGTTTGGTTCCTGAAAAATAACTACCACTGCCATAAAAACCCAAGAAAAATCAAAACCCACTAGTATAATAAAAATGGCATTCATGAAGAGAAAACAAGCAAACAAAAACGCTATCTACAACCTAAGGAACCAACAAACACAGAAACCAAACAGTAAATCAGAAAGCAAGGAACAAAAGACACCTAAGACAAGCAAACAACCAATAAAATGCTAGGAATAAATCAACACCTTTCAATAACAACTCTTAATGTAAAAGGCTTAAATTCCCCAATCAAAAGACACAGACTGGCTGACTGGATCAAAAACGAAGACCCAACTATATGCTGCCTACAAGAGACCCACCTCACCCATAAAGATTCACACAGACTAAGAGTGAAAGGATGGAAAAAGATTTACCATGCAAACAGAAAAGAAAAACGAGCTGGAGTAGCTATTCTTATATCTCACAAAATAGACTTTAAACTAAAAACCATAAAAAGAGACAATGAGGGACACTACTTAATGATAAAAGGACTGATCCATCAAGAAGACATTACAATCATAACTATGTACGCACCCAATGTTGGAGTAGCCAGATTTATAAAACAAACTCTATTAGACCTAAAGAAGGAAATAGACACTAATAGCGTAATAGCGGGGGACCTGAACACCCCACTGTCAATATTAGACAGATCATCTAGGCAAAGAATCAGTAGAGAAACACAAGATCTAAACAAGACTCTAGACCAATTGGAATTGGCAGATATCTACAAAACATTCCATCCAACAACCTCAGAATATTCATTCTTCTCATCAGCACATGGATCATTCTCCAGGATAGATCACATATTAGGTCACAAATCAAGTCTCAAAAAATTCAAAATATTGGAAGTATCCCATGTATCTTCTCAGACCACAATGGATTAAAACTAGAAATTAATAACAAACAAAACTCTGGAAACTATACAAACACATGGAAATTAAACAGCATTCTACTTAATGACATATGGGTCCAAGAAGAAATCAAGCAGGAAATCAAAAAATTTATTGAAACTAATGAAAACAATGATACATCATACCAAAACCTGTGGGATACTGCAAAAGCAGTATTAAGGGGGAAATTTATTGCATTAAATGCTCACTTCAGAAGAATGGAAAGATGGCAAGTGAACAACCTAACACTTCACCTTAAAGAACTAGAAAAACAAGAACAATCCAAACCTAAAGTTAGCAGACGGAAAGAAATCATTAAGATCAGAGCAGAACTGAATGAAATTGAAAACCAAAAAACAATTCAAAAGATCAACGAATCAAAAAGTTGGTTTTTTGAAAAGATAAATAAAATTGACAAACCATTAGCATGGCTAACAAAAAAAAGAAGAGAGAAGACTCAAATAACAAAAATTAGAAATGAAAAAGGCGATATTACAACTGATTCATCTGAAATACAAGGAATCATTCGAGACTACTATAAACAACTATACGCCAACAAATTTGAAAATCTGGAGGAAATGGATAAATTTCTGGACACACACAAGCTCCCAAAACTGAACCGTGAAGACGTAGAAAATTTGAAAAGACTAATAACAATAAAGGAGATGGAAGCTGTTATCAGAAGGCTCCCAACAAAGAAAAGCCCAGGACCAGATGGATTCACAGCAGAATTTTACCAAACATTCAAAGAGGAATTGACACTGATTCTTTACAAACTATTCCAAAAGATTGAAACGGACGGAAATCTCCCAAACTCATTCTATGAAGCAAACATCATCCTGATACCAAAACCAGGTAAAGACATAACCAAAAAGAAAACTGCAGGACGATATCCTTGATGAATATAGATGCAAAAATCCTCAGTAAAATACTAGCAAACAGAATACAGCAACACATACGTAAAATTATTCACCACGATCAAGTGGGATTCATCCCAGGGATGCAAGGTTGGTTCAACATACGCAAATCAATAAATGTGATACACCATATTAATAAACTCAAACACAAGGACCATATGATCATCTCTATAGATGCTGAAAAAGCATTTGATAAAGTTCAGCACTCATTCATGACAAAGACCCTCTATAATTTAATTATAGAGGGAAAGTATCTCAACATAATTAAAGCCATATATGCCAAAACCACTGCCAATATCATCCTGAATGGGGAAAAGCTGAAAGCTTTTCCTTTAAGAACAGGAACTAGACAAGGATGCCCACTCTCACCACTCCTATTCAACATAGTGTTGGAAGTACTAGCCAGAGCAATCAGAGAAGAGAAGGAAATAAAGGGCATCCAGATTGGAAAAGATGAAGTTAAACTGTCCCTGTTTGCAGATGACATGATCCTATATATCGAACAGCCTAAAACCTCTACAAAAAAACTGCTGGAATTGATAAATGATTTCAGCACATTAGCAGGATACAAAATCAACATACAAAAATCAGTAGCATTTCTTTTCTCCAATAGTGAACATGCAGAACGAGAAATCAAGAAAGCCTGCCCATTTACAATAGCCACCAAAAAAATAAAATACTTAGGAATTGAGTTAACCAAGGAGGTGAAAAATCTCGATCATGAGAACTACAAACCACTGCTGAGAGAAATTAGAGAGGATACAAGAAGATGGAAAGATATCCCATGCTCTTGGATTGGAAGAATCAACATAGTGAAAATGTCCATACTACCCAAAGTGATATACAAATTCAATGCAATCCCCATCAAAATTCCAAAGACATTTTTCTCAGAAATGGAAAAAACTATCCAGACATTTATATGGAACAATAAAAGACCACGCATCGCCAAAGCAATGCTGAGCAAAAAAAATAAAGCGGGAGGCATAACACTACCTGACTTTAAGCTATACTACGAAGCTATAATAACCAAAACAGTATGGTACTGGCATGAAAACAGACACACTGACCAATGGAATAGAATAGAGAATCCAGAAATCAACCCACACACTTACTGCCATCTGATCTTTGACAAAGGCACCAAGCCTATTCACTGGGGAAGGGACTGCCTCTTCAGCAAATGGTGCTGGGATAACTGGATATCCATATGCAGGAGAATGAAACTAGATCCATACCTCTCACCGTATACTAAAATCAACTCAACATGGACTAAGGATTTAAATATACACCCTGATACAATAAAACTTCTTAAAGAAAACATAGGAGAGGGCTGAGCCCGTGGCGCACTCGGTAGCGTGCTGCGCTAGCAGCGCGGCGACGCTCCTGCCGCCGCGGGTTCGGATCCTATATACGGATGACCGGTGCACTCCCTGGCTGAGCGCCGGTCACGGAAAAAAAAAAAAAAAAAAAAAAAGAAGCAAAAGAAAACATAGGAGAAACACTTCAGGAAATAGGACTGGACACAGACTTCATGAATACAGACTTCATGAATATGACCCCAAAAGCACGGGCAACCAAAGGAAAAATAAACAAATGGGATTATATCAAACTAAAAAGCTTCTGCACAGCAAAAGAAACAATTAACAGAGTTAAAAGACAACCAACAGAGTGGGAGAAAATATTTGCAAAATATACATCTGACAAAGGATTAATATCCAGAATATATAAGGAACTCAAACAACTTTACAAGAAGAAAACAAGCAACCCAATTAAAAAATGGGCAAAAGAGCTAAGTAGGCATTTCTCTAAGGAAGATATACAAATGGCCAACAGACATATGAAAAAATGCTCAACATCACTCAGCATCCGGGAATTGCAAATCAAAACCACACTGCGATAGCATCTAACCCCAGTTAGGATGGCTAAAATCCAAAAGACTCTGAACGATAAATGCTGGCGAGGTTGCGGAGAAAAAGGAACTCTCATACATTGTTGGTGGGACTGCAAAATGGTGCAGCCTCTATGGAAAATGGTATGGAGGTTCCTCAAACAATTGCAGATAGATCTCCCATACGACCCAGCTATCCCACTGTTGGGAATATACCCAGAGGAATGGAAATCATAAAGTCGAAGGTATACCTGTTCCCCAATGTTCATCGCAGTACTCTTTACAATAGCCAAGAATTGGAACCAGCCCAAATGTCCATCATCAGATGAGTGGATACGGAAAATGTGGTACATCTACACAGCGGAATAATACTCAGATATGAAAACGAATGATACTGCCATTTGCAACAACATGGATGGACCTTGAGAGAATTATATGAAGTGAAACAAGTCAGGCACAGAAAGAGAAATACCACATGTTCTCACTTATTGGTGGGAACTAAAAATTAATATATAAATTCACACACACACACACACACACACACACACACACACAGAAAAAAAAATACCGGGGGGGGGGAAGAAGACATAACAACCACAATTACTTGAATTTGATACGACAAGCAAACAGAAAGGACATTGTTGTGGGGAGGGGGGGAGGGAGGAGGGAGGGAGGTTTTGGTGATGGGGAGCAATAATCAGCCACAATGTATATCGACAAAATAAAATTAAAAAAAAAAAACCTAAAAAATAAAATAAAATAAAATAAAATGCACTGTAATTGGTATACCTGAAGCATCTGGGGGCTCACATGGTGCTTGGTCCACTGGTGGATGGGGGAGAGGGGAGAACAGAGCCAACTGATGTTGGTATCTCTGAGGTGGTACAATTCAGCTCATATGAAGTGTGCCAAAAGGGTCCAGAAACTGGAGGTGTAACTGTTTAGTGCTGCTGGAGAGATGTTGACAGGAGCCAGAAACAGGATGAAAATTCCTTCTCTCTTTCTTTCACCTGCCAATTTTCTCTCAGTGGCTCCCTTTCACAGACACTGACTAGATGCAAACTGGCAAAAGAGTAAGGGTAAATCTAGTTTGCAGAGTCCCATTCCAAGCATCACAGAATGGAGTATAGAAGAATGGGCTTGGAACTGGGAGACAGTAGCTAAATGCTATGGTTTGAATGTCCCCTCCAAAGCTCATGTTGAATCTTAATCCCTGATGTGGCAGTACTGAGAGGTGGGAACTTTAAAATGTGATCGAATCATGAGGAATTAATCCATTCATGGATTAATGGGTTATCATGGGAGTGAAACTGGTGGCGTTAAATGAAGAGGAAGAGAAACCTGAGCACATTAGCACACTCAGCCCCCTTGCTATGTGATGTCCTGCACTGGCTTGGGATGCTGCAGAAGACCCTCAACAGATGTGCCCCCTAGACTTTGGACCTCCCAGCCTCCAGATGTGTAAGAAATAAATTTCACTTCTTTATAAATTACCAAGTTTCAGGTATTTTGTTATAAGCAATAGAAAATAGGCTAAGACAGGAAGTAACCAGCATATTCACTTTCCCAGCCTCTCTTGCAGCTAGCAAACAAGCACTTGACTTAGGTTCAGCCAATCAGACACTCCTACCTCAGACATTGAATTGGGAGCTAGTGAGCAAAGAAGAAAAGACAATGGAGAATTTATTCCAGTGGCAGCAGCAACAGCAGACAGCCTCACTCTGTTTCTAGGGAGCAGCAGTGGTAGGGATGATGACGATGGCATCAATGGTGCAAGATGGGTACCCAGCATCCAGTGTTCTGTTGAGTGGAACCCTTGTTTTGTAGTCTTCCTTGTTTCTGCCCTTTCTCCTAACCTTATTTTCCAGTCCCACTGGTGATCCTGTGAACTACCCAAAATTTTAAAATAAATTTTCTTTCTTTTTAATATAACTAGAGTTGGATTTTTGTCTAGAAACCATGACTGATGTGGCAAGGATAGTACCTGGCAGGGACTCTGAGGCTAGAAGTCTCAAGGAGCTCAACAGAAGGTTTTTTTCTTATGATATTGGTTGCCACCATTATGTGATATGGTTCAGTGGAATCCCTCCTTACAACTGGTTCCTGAAGCCTGTCAGCATGCTGTGGGCTTCATATTCCTCTCGGTTAAGTTTTACCTTGGAAGAGGTGCCCTTTAGAAGATTAATGGTCAGGAGTGCATAACACTGAGGTTATTTGCTATCTTGCTTTCTCATTGGAAGGACCAAGACATTAGGGAATAACTGATGCTTGAGGGAGAACCAGAAAGAACATTCTGTCCAGAATAACAGGGTAAAGTTAGACTAGTTCCATGAATAGTAGAAAAAGGCTTGGACTTGGGGAACTGGTCTCTAAGGCTGTTCCCAGACCTTAATCTCTATGTGATAACAAGCAAGTCATTCTCCTCTTTGGGCCTCAGTTATTACACCTGTACCATCAGGAAAGCGTGAAGAAAGGATCTCTCCCCTGCCTCCAACTTATGTGTGGCACATCCTTGGACTCCCATTCCCCCTTGGTCAGCTCTCTGCACAGCAGGAGGTGGAATACCTCATGGCCCATCTCCAGCCCCAGGGAGGAGCAGGAGAAATCCGTCTTTGACAAGGCAACAAAAATCTACAGCCCCAAAGCAGAAGGCAGCCAGGAGTTCCCAAATCCTACCCAACTTCTCACCTTTCCTTCTCTAAGGGGTTCCCAACTTGTGAACAAGACAAGAGGCAAACGTGAAACTAGGTACTGCTGTGAAATACATGGCCAAGCATTCAGCACTACTCAGTGCAAGGTTTTCTGATTAAAATGGAGTTGTGTCATCACTAGTCATCAGGGAAATGCAAATTAAAACTACATTGAATTCTTCTCATCAGCACATGGATCATTCTCCAGGATAGATCACATATTAGGTCACAAATCAAGTCTCAGTAAATTCAAAAAAATTGGAATTATCCCATGTATCTTCTCAGACCACAATGGATTAAAACTAGAAATTAATAACAAACAAAACTCTGGAAACTATACAAACACATGGAAATTAAACAGCATTCTACTTAATGACATATGGGTCCAAGAAGAAATCAAGCAGGAAATCAAAAAGTTTATTGAAACTAATGAAAACAATGATACATCATACCAAAACCTGTGGGATACTGCAAAAGCAGTATTGAGGGGAAAATTTATTGCATTAAACGCTCACTTCAGAAGAATGGAAAGATGGCAAGTGAACAACCTAACACTTCACCTTAAAGAACTAGAAAAACAAGAACAATCCAATCCTAAAGTTAGCAGACGGAAAGAAATCATTAAGATCAGAGCAGAACTGAATGAAATTGAAAACCAAAAAACAATTCAAAAGATCAACGAATCAAAAAGTTGGTTTTTTGAAAAGATAAATAAAATTGACAAACCATTAGCATGGCTAACAAAAAAAAGAAGAGAGAAGACTCAAATAACAAAAATTAGAAATGAAAAAGGCGATATTACAACTGATTCATCTGAAATACAAGGAATCATTCGAGACTACTATAAACAACTGTACGCCAACAAATTTGAAAATCTGGAGGAAATGGATAAATTTCTGGACACACACAAGCTCCCAAAACTGAACCGTGAAGACGTAGAAAATCTGAACAGACCAATAACAATAAAGGAGATTGAAGCTGTTATCAGAAGGCTCCCAACAAAGAAAAGCCCTGGACCAGATGGATTCACAGCAGAATTTTACCAAACATTCAAAGAGGAATTGACACCGATTCTTTACAAACTATTCCAAAAGATTGAAACGGACGCAAATCTCCCAAACTCATTCTATGAAGCAAACATCATCCTGATACCAAAACCAGGTAAAGATATAACCAAAAAAGAAAACTACAGGCCGATATCCTTGATGAATATAGATGCAAAAATCCTCACTAAAATACTAGCAAACAGAATACAGCAACACATACGAAAAATTATTCATCACGATCAAGTGGGATTCATCCCAGGGATGCAAGGTTGGTTCAACATACGCAAATCAATAAATGTGATACACCATATTAATAAACTCAAACACAAGGACCATATGATCATCTCTATAGATGCTGAAAAAGCATTTGATAAAGTTCAGCACTCATTCATGACAAAGACCCTCAATAAGTTAGGTATAGAGGGAAAGTATCTCAACATAATTAAAGCCATATATGACAAACCCACTGCCAATATCATCCTGAATGGGGAAAAGCTGAAAGCTTTTCCTTTAAGAACAGGCACTAGACAAGGATGCCCACTCTCACCACTCCTATTCAACATAGTGTTGGAAGTACTAGCCAGAGCAATCAGAGAAGAGAAGGAAATAAAGGGCATCCAGATTGGAAAAGATGAAGTCAAACTGTCCCTGTTTGCAGATGACATGATCCTATATATCGAACAGCCTAAAACCTCTACAAAAAAACTGTTGGAATTGATAAATGATTTCAGCACAGTAGCAGGATACAAAATCAACACACAAAAATCAGTAGCATTTCTTTTCTCCAATAGTGAACATGCAGAAGGAGAAATCAAGAAAGCCTGCCCATTTACAATAGCCACCAAAAAAATAAAATACTTAGGAATTGAGTTAACCAAGGAGGTGAAAAATCTCTATAATGAGAACTACAAACCACTGCTGAGAGAAATTAGAGAGGATACAAGAAGATGGAAAGATATTCCATGCTCTTGGATTGGAAGAATCAACATAGTGAAAATGTCCATACTACCCAAAGTGATATACAAATTCAATGCAATCCCCATCAAAATTCCAAAGACATTTTTCTCAGAAATGGAAAAAACTATTCAGACATTTATATGGAACAATAAAAGACCACGAATAGCCAAAGCAATGCTCAGCAAAAAAAATAAAGCTGGAGGCATAACACTACCTGACTTTAAGCTATACTACAAAGCTATAATAACCAAAACAGTATGGTACTGGCATAAAAACAGACACACTGACCAATGGAATAGAATAGAGAATCCAGAAATCAACCCACACACTTACTGCCATCTGATCTTTGACAAAGGCACCAAACCTATTCACTGGGGAAGGGACTGCCTCTTCAGCAAGTGGTGCTGGGATAACTGGATATCGATATGCAGGAGAATGAAACTAGATCCATACCTCTCACCGTATACTAAAATCAACTCAAAATGGATTAAGGATTTAAATATACACCCTGAGACAATAAAACTTCTTAAAGAAAACATAGGGGAAACACTTCAGGAAATAGGACTGGGCACAGACTTCATGAATACGACCCCAAAAGCACGGGCAACCAAAGGAAAAATAAACAAATGGGATTATATCAAACTAAAAAGCTTCTGCACAGCAAAAGAAACAATTAAAAGAGTTAAAAGACAACCAACAGAGTGGGAGAAAATATTTGCAAAATATACATCTGACAAAGGATTAATATCCAGAATATATAAGGAACTCAAACAACTTTACAAGAAGAAAACAAGCAACCCAATTAAAAAATGGGCAAAAGAGCTAAGTAGGCATTTCTCTAAGGAAGATATACAAATGGCCAACAGACATATGAAAAAATGCTCAACATCACTCAGCATCCGGGAAATGCAAATCAAAACCACATTGAGATACCATCTAACCCCAGTTAGGATGGCTAAAATCCAAAAGACTATGAACGATAAATGCTGGCGAGGCTGCGGAGAAAAAGGAACTCTCATACATTGTTGGTGGGACTGCAAAATGGTGCAGCCTCTATGGAAAATGGTATGGAGGTTCCTTAAACAATTGCAAATAGATCTACCATACGACCCAGCCATCCCACTGTTGGGAATATACCCAGAGGAATGGAAATCATCAAGTCGAAGGTATACCTGTTCCCCAATGTTCATCGCAGCACTCTTTACAATAGCCAAGAGTTGGAACCAGCCCAAATGCCCATCATCAGATGAGTGGATACGGAAAATGTGGTACATCTACACAATGGAATACTACTCAGCTATAAAAACGAATGAAATACTGCCATTTGCAACAACATGGATGGACCTTGAGAGAATTATATTAAGTGAAACAAGTCAGGCACAGAAAGAGAAATACCACATGTTCTCACTTATTGGAGGGAGCTAAAAATTAATATATAAATTCACACACACACATACACACATACACACACAAACCGGGGGGCGGGGAGGAAGAAGATATAACAACCACAATTATTTGAAGTTGATACAACAAACAAACAGAAAGGACATTGTTGGGGGGGAGGGGGGGAGGGGGGAGGGAGGGAGGTTTTGGTGATGGGGAGCATTAATCAGCTACAATGTATATCGACAAAATAAAATTTAAAAAAAAAAAAAAAAAAAAAAAAAAAACTACATTGAGATACCACGTCACCCCAGTTAAACTGGCTATAATCGAAAAGATGGAGAATAACAAATGCCAGAGAAGGTGTGGAGAGAAGGGAACACTACTGCACTGCTGGTGGGACTGTTAGTTAGCACAACCACTATGGAAAACAGGATGGAGGTTTCTCAAACAACTACAGATAGATCTTCCATACAATCCAGCAATCCCACTTCTGAGTATATACCCAGAGGAATGGAAATCATCATGTGGAAGGGACACCTGCACTCCCATGTTCATTGCAGCTCTGTTTACAATAGCCAAGATATGGAACCAACCTAAATGTCCATCAATGGATGATTGGATAAGGAGACTGTGGTATATATACACCATGGAATACTACTGTGCCATAAAAAAGAATGAAATTCTCCCATCTGTAACAACATGAATGAGCCTGGAGAAACTTATGTTGAGTGAAATAAGCAAAGCACAGAGGGATAAATAACACATGTACTCACTCATAAGTGGGAGCTGAGAGAGAAAGAAGGAAGGAAAGAAAGACCACAGTGGTGCGTTGGACTTGCAGAGGGAAAGAACATACCTTATGATACAAACTAGAGTGGGAGGGAAGAAAGGGGAGAGAGAGGGAGGGAAAAAATGTCTGTCCTGCTGGGTTTCAGATTTGTTTGGAGCCTGTTATTGGCATATAGGAAGGCTATTGATTTCTGTGTATTGATTTTGTATCCTGCCACTATAGTGAATTCATTTACAAGTTCAAGTAATTTTTCGTGGAATCTTTAGGGTTTTCTATGCATATGATCATGTCATCTGCAAATAGGGATAGTTTGACCTCCTCCTTTCCTCTTTGGATGCCCTTTCTTGCTTTCTCTTGCCTTATTCCACTGGCCAGATCATCCATTACTATGTTGAATAAGAGAGGGGAAAGCGGGTATTCTTGTCTTGTTCCATATCTTAGGGGAAAAGACTCCAATTTTGTCCATTCAGTATGATATTAGCAGTGGGGTTGTCATACATGGCCTTTATTGTGTTGAGGTACATTCCTTCTAGTTTGTTGAATGTTTTTTTAACATGAAGCAGTGTTGGATTTTAACAAATGCCTTTTCTGGGTCTATGGAAATAATCATATTTTTCCCCTTTATTAATAGCACTATTAATAATAGTGCTAATATAATAGTGCTATTAATAATTACACCAGACCAACAGCTGTAAGCCAGGACTACCCAGAGAAAAACAGGATGTATGGTCACCCTAGTAATTGTTAGTGAAGTTGCCAATTCAGTTGCAAGCTGTGCTAGTCTGTTTCTGTTGCTTATAGTAGGTATCATCCTCACATTCTAATCACCTCTTCAAGGCCCCATCTTTCAATTTCTGTAGTAGGACCTTTGGAAGACACATTCAATCCATTCACAAGACATGAAGAAAATAAAAAGGAAATAAGAGCAGTGTCGCTTCTCAGGTTTATAGCAGGCAGCTTAAGAGCAGCTGCTGAACATGAATGCTTATCTCAAGTCATAGTAGAGGGCACCCACATGCACACATTTAAACCAAGAATTCTCAAAACTCAATAGTACACAAACAATGTAATGGTGGTATCCATTGAATAACACCTAACAATACAAAGGAATGATGAACAACTGTATATGAATAAACTGGAAAACTTAAAAGAAATGGGTAAATTCCTGGGCACATATAACTTACATTGGTTGAATCAAGAAGAACTAGAAAACCTAAACAGAACAATAATGAGTAATGAGATTGAAGCAGTAATAAAAAGTCTCCCAACAAAGAAAACCCCAGGACCAGACGGCTTCACTGCTGAATTCTACCAAACACTTAAAGAAGAACTAATACCAATTCTTCTCAAACACTTCCAAAAATTTGAAGAAGAGGGAATATTTCCAAACTCATTCTACAAGGACAGCATTACCCTCATACCAAAACAAGAAAAAGACACAACAACACAAAAAAACTACAGACCAATATCCCTAATGAACACAGATGTGAAGATCTTCAACAAAATACTAGCAAATAGAATCCGACAACACATTTAAAAGATTATTCACAATGATCAAGAGGGATTCACCCCAGGGATGAAAGGATGTTTCAACACACACAAATCAATAAATGTGATACATAATACCAACACTATTCACAATAGTCAACAGATGGAATCAACCTAAATGTCCGTCAGCAGATGAGTGGATTAAAAAAAAAAAAATGGTGTATATACATAATGGAATACTATTCAGCTATAACAAATGATATCTTATCATTTTCAGCAACATGGATGGAACTGGACACCATCATGTGAAGTCAGGCATAGAAAGACAAATACCACATTTCACTCGTATGTGGACTCAAAAACCATTGAGGCAGAGAGTAGAATAATGGTCACCAGAGGCTGGGAGGGAGAGGATGGGAGGAAGAGAAGTGGTGGACTAATGGGTATAAAACTGTGTTATCTTCCCTAAGCAAATTATTCTGCAGTATATGCATGTATTGAAACAACACACTGTACTCCACAAATATGTGTAAGTAAATGTTAAAATTAAAAATTAAAAAACAATAAAAACAAAAAGGAGTGAACTACTGGTGCATGTAACAACGTGAATCTTCAGAAAATTATGCCAAGTTAAAAAATAAAACAAACCAAATCCAAAGGGCTAAATATGTGTGATTCCATTTATAGAACATTTTTAAATGACAAAATTTTAGAAATGGAGAACAGGTTAGTGGTTGTCAGGGGCTATGGATTGGTTCTGGAGAGGAAGAGTGAGAAGGAGAGAGTGTGGTATAAAAGGGCAACATCAGGGATCCTCGCAGTGACAGAACTGGTCAGCATCTCGGTTGTGGTGGTCGATCCACAGGTCTAAACACGTGATAAAACTGTACAGAACTAAGTACATGCACACACACACACACACACACACACACACAAATAAGCACAAGTAAAACAGGAAATACGAATGAGATCAGTGAATTGTTTCAATGCCAAATTGCCAATTGTGATATTGTACTATGGTTTTTCAAAATGTTACCATTGAAGGAAACAATGAAGGTTAAAAGGGATCTCTGTACATTTGTTAACAACAGCATGTGAATCTAAAATTATTCTCAACAAAAATTTGAACTAAAGAAAATAAAGGGAAAACACCCAGTTCCCTGCAGGGAGGCCCTAGCTGAGCTCCTCTGTAATTCAAGTGATGCTGAGAGCCATGTCTGCCTCAACTCGAGGAAAGGGGATAGAAGGTGGGACTTGAGGACCCACCCTGCAGCCCACACCCACTCCATGCCCCAGTGTGTTCCCCATTTCCCCAAGATGCTGTAGGAATATGACCATCATTACACGTGTTACGTTGAATGATGTTAAAAGTTTTGAGAAGTGCTGATATAAACCCCTGACCTCAATTTTTAAAAAAGGAAGAAAAGAAAGACAAAAATAAAAATAAAGTCATTGTCATATAAACAAAAGGTGAGAGAAGGTGATGGTTCTCTCAGATCAGACCTTATCCTTAAGGCTGAAAGGAGATGACTCCAGATGGTAATTTGGATCCACAGGAAGAAATTAAGAACACCAGAAATCGTAAATATGTGGATAAATACAATAGGATGTGTATGTGTGTGTGTGTGTGTATATACACATGTATATATGGTCTTCTCTTAATTTCTTTTAAAAGGACAAGATAGTTTGTAGCAATGATTACAACACTGTATTGTTAGATTTATAACATACATAAATGTAATATATATGACAATAAAAGCACAAAGAACAAAGCAGGAAATGGAGCTGTACTGGTGCAAAGTTACTACATTTTACTGGAATCTAAGTCAATACAAACACACCCAATTCCATCTGCATCCGAAGCATGGAAGAATCTCTCAGCCACACCAGACTCTGCTCTCTACATTATGAGTCCCTCTCTTCCTCTACCACCAGTCTCCATTTCTAGAGGGAATAAAGCTCAAAAGTGGACAGACATTGAGTTCATGGAGAACCCATGATCTGTCTGGGATATGAAAAGTAATGGAGAGTAGAGGCCCCTCTGAGGGACAGAGACCCTTGCAGGGGTGGGGGTGGAATGACGGGGTAAAATGGTTTATCAAAGCCTTGAGTCAGAGGGACTTGAGTTAAATCTCAGTCTGGCCTCTTGAAAATTAAATAAAGTAGGGCATGTCTCATAACTTCTCTGGGTTTGCTGGTTTGCACATCTGTGAAATATGCAAAACAATAAATCTGTGGCATAGAATTTTTGTTATGATCACAAAATGATATTATAGATGATTTATGTAACATGTATAACATTCTGCCTGGTATTTAGGAGAAGTTTCATAAACAATAAAGATTAGTATTATTGTCAGAACAAACAGTATAAAATGCAGGCACCACTTCATGATCTCAGACACTGAGATGCACACCCTATAGGATCAGAGCTACCAGGAAAGGAGTCAACCTGGAGCCCCCCACAGTAGGAATTTCCCAAACTTTATGGAGAATTTTGGGTTCCTCCGTTCTACAGATATTTTCTCCCTTACTCTAAAGTCCCTATTTATTTATTTATTTTTTATTTTATTTTATTTTATTTTTAATTTTATTTTGTCGATATACATTGTGGCTGATTATTGCTCCCCATCACCAAAATCTCCCTCCCTCCTCCCTCCCCTGCTCCCCCCAACAATGTCCTTCCTGTTTGCTAGTCGTATCAACTTCAAGTAATTGTGGTTGTTATATCTTCTTCCTCCCCCCCCCCCCCCCCGGTATTTTGTTGTTGTTGTGTGTGTGAATTTATATATTAATTTTTATTTTTTTATTTTTTTTATTTTTATTTTTTAATTTTATTTTGTCGATATACATTGTGGCTGATTATTGCTCCCCATCACCAAAACCTCCCTCCCTTCTCCCTCCCCCCTACCCCCCAACAATGACCTTTCTGTTTGCTTGTCGTATCAACTTCAAATAATTGTGGTTGTTATATCTTCTTCCCCCCCCCCCCCGGTTTGTGTGTGTGTGTGTGTGTGTGTGTGTGTGTGTGTGTGTGTGTGTGAATTTATATATTAATTTTTAGCTCCCACCAATAAGTGAGAACATGTGGTATTTCTCTTTCTGTGCCTGACTTGTTTCACTTCAGATAATTCTCTCAAGGTCCATCCATGTTGTTGCAAATGGCAGTATTTCATTCGTTTTTATAGCTGAGTAGTATTCCATTGTGTAGATGTACCATATTTTCCGTATCCACTCATCTGATGATGGGCATTTGGGCTGGTTCCAACTCTTGGCTATTGTAAAGAGTGCTGCGATAAACATTAGGAAACAGGTATACCTTCGACTTGATGATTTCCATTCCTCTGGGTATATTCCCAACAGTGGGATAGCTGGGTCGTATGGGAGATCTATCTGCAATTGTTTGAGGAACCTCCATACCATTTTCCATAGAGGATGCACCATTTTGCAGTCCCACCAACAATGTATGAGAGTTCCTTTTTCTCCGCAACCTCGCCAGCATTTATCGTTCAGGGTCTTTTGGATTTTAGCCATCCTAACTGGGGTTAGATGGTATCTCAGTGTGGTTTTGATTTGCATTTCCCAGATGTTGATTGATGTTGAGCATTTTTTCATATGTCTTTCGGCCATTTGTATATCTTCCTTAGAGAAATGCCTGCTTAGCTCTTTTGCCCATTTTTTAATTGGGTTGCTTGTTTTTTTTCTTGTAAAGTTGTTTGAGTTCCTTATATATTCTGGATATTAATCCTTTGTCAGATGTTTATTTTGCAAATATTTTCTCCCACTCTGTTGGTTGTCTTTTAACTCTGTTAATTGTTTCTTTTGCTGTGCAGAAGCTTTTTAGTTTGATATAATCCCATTTGTTTATTTTTCCTTTGGTTGCCCGTGCTTTTGGAGTCGTATTCATGAAGTCTGTGTCCAGTCCTATTTCCTGAAGTGTTTCTCCTATGTTTTCTTTAAGAAGTTTTATTGTTTCAGGGTGTATATTTAAATCCTTAATCCATGTTGAGTTGATTTTAGTATACGGTGAGAGGTATGGATCTAGTTTCATTCTCCTGCATATGGATATCCAGTTATCCCAGCACCATTTGCTGAAGAGGCAGTCCCTTCCCCAGGGAATAGGCTTGGTGCCTTTGTCAAAGATCAGATGGCAGTAAGTGTGTGGGTTGATTTCTGGATTCTCTATTCTATTCCATTGGTCAGTGTGTCTGTTTTTATGCCAGTACCATACTGTTTTGGTTATTATAGCTTTGTAGTATAGCTTAAAGTCAGGTAGTGTTATGCCTCCCGCTTTATTTTTTTTGCTCAGCATTGCTTTGGCTATGTGTGGTCTTTTATTGTTCCATATAAATGTCTGGATAGTTTTTTCCATTTCTGAGAAAAATGTCTTTGGAATTTTGATGGGGATTGCATTGAATTTGTATACCACTTTGGGTAATATGGACATTTTCACTATGTTGATTCTTCCAACCCAAGAGCATGGGATATCTTTCCATCTTCTTGTATCCTCTCTAATTTCTCTCAGCAGTGGTTTGTAGTTCTCATGATAGAGATTTTTCACCTCCTTGGTTAACTCAATTCCTAAGTATTTTATTTTTGGGGCAGGCTTTCTTGATTTCTCGTTCTGCATGTTCACTATTGGAGAAAAGAAATGCTACTGATTTTTGTGTGTTGATTTTGTATCCTGCTACTGTGCTGAAATCATTTATCAATTCCAAGAGTTTTTTTGTAGAGGTTTTAGGCTGTTCGATATAAAGTCCCTATTTATACTCAAGCTATTTGACACAGAATGCTAAAAATTACCTTTTGCTAAAAATCCCATTGTGGTTTCTGATGGCATAAATTTATTCTGCTCTTAAAGTGACCAATCCTATTGTTTCCCTCCGGACATTTATTTTGAACACAAACAGGGTAAAAAGATAAAAAATTTTATTGGTGTCTATGTGTTTATTATACATGTATTTGTTAGATATACAAATATGTACATTTGTTATATGTATAAGCATGTCTCCTTTCTAAGTTCTTGTTCTCCTGTTTGACAAAAGAGTGATGGTCATAACATCTATTCCAAGAACTTTTCATGAGAATTTAATGAGACAAGGCAGAAAATTGCCTGACATATAGTAGGTGCTCATGTGTTAGTCCTCTTTCCCTTTCCAGAAATGATAAACATTATACGGAGGTTAGAACCTGAATGAGGAAACTTTTTTTTCCCCAAAATCTCACCCTTATTTACTTCTCCCACCCTACACCATTCGAAAAGATGTGTCTAGATCAAAAATAATGTAATTATTCATGACACACATGCACACGTCTATGCACATAAGGTTCACACAGGGCTAGTAAGACTCCTTAGGTAAGTGCTACATAACTAGCAAAAGCTTCCTGACAGCTGCTCTGATGTATTTTTAATGAATCTTACACTTGCTCTCCATCTTCTGAAATTACAGTAACACTGCCACCCAGATCACGTGGGAAAGAACCAAGTCACTGAGTTATGACCAAAGTCCTCCAGGATGACCTGGGTAAAGAATGCCTGCTTTTCAAAGGCCAGCTCCTCTCACATTCTCCCACAAGACCTGTTTGGTCAAATAAGTACAGGCACACCTCATCAAGCACTGCACCCCACTGCACCGAGTCTTTATCATGATGTTCATGTTGGAAATATTTTCATAATTAAAAAAACTATTTATATCCATAACTTCTGCAGGGTTTTCTCACCTTTGCATGATTAACATATGAGGCCAGATTACGGGTGTGGGAGGGCAGTCCTGGGCATTGTAGGATGTTTAGCAGCATCCCTGGCCTCTACCCAGTAGATGTCAGTAGGCATCCCTCATCCCCAAGTTGTGACAATCAGAAACATCTCTAGAAGTTGTCAAGTGTCTCTGGGGGCAGAATCGCCTCCCTCTCCTGCTTTCCTGAATAGTGTGTTGAAAGGCAGCTTCTCCCTTCCCCGTCAGCTCTGTGGTAATCTCTCCGCCAAGGAGCACCAATGGGCCACCCTACCTGTCCTCTGCCTAAATGGCAAATGCCAGTCTGTTCACTCCCTTCAGGACTCCTTCTTCTGTTAGTTTGTATTCTGATGAATAGATTGGACCACCCAAAAGAGCTAAGGAAGGACAAACCAGGGATAATGCCTGTGGACCTACCAAATTACAAAGGAAGATGTATCAGAGATGTTGAAATGTAGGCTTCAGAGATTCCTTCAAGGAAATAAAGACAGAGTAAGCAGTGAAGACCAACAGATGATGAAAGGATTAACCAACAATTCTGTGAACTACCATAGGGAGAAGCAGTGGTCAAAGAATGAGTATCATGGCTTTGGGGGATTTAAGAAGGAAAAGCTACAACTAATCTGCAAAGGTTTCAAACACACTTCTGTAGAGACCAAGTACGGTGCTCATCCAGTTAGCATTCCCATTTCCAAAAAGACATCATGCCACACACACATATCCCTTGCAAATGGCATGTACCTGTGTGTGCAGTTACAGTGTATGAAGCATTTGAATATTCATTGAACACTTGAGACAATTCTGGGAAGTATGCTAAGCCAGCATAATTAATCCCAATGTATAGATGAGAAAATTGAGGCCCAAAGAGGTCAAATGACTCACCCCAGGTCAAGAGGACTGGAGTCAACCTAAGTGTCCATCACTGCAGTAATGGATAAAGAAAATGTGATATATATGCACAATGGGATACTATTTAGCCTTTAAAAAGAAGGAAATCCTGCTATTGGCAGCAACATGAATGAGCCTGGAGGAATTATGTTAAATGAAATAAGCCAGATACAGAAACAAATACTGCATTATCTTGCTTATATGTCGAACCTAAAAAATTTGAACTCATAGAACAAAAGAGCAGAATGGTGGTTACCAGAGGCTCTGGGGGAGTTGGGGTGTACAGGAGAAATGTTGATCAAAGGGTTCAAAATTTCAATTATATATGAGGAATAAGTTGCAGAAATCTATTGTACAACATAGTGACTGTAGTCAATAGTAATGTATACTTGAAAACTGCTAAGAGGGTAGATTGTAAGTGTTCTCACCCCCACAAAATAATAAATATGTGACGTAATACACATGTTAATTAGCTTGATTTAGCAGTCCACACTGTATACTTACTTAAAAACATCCTGTTGCACACTGTAAAGATACAGATACTCCTTGACTTATGATAGGCTGTCGTCCCGATAAACTTATCCTAGGTTGAAAATATCATTAGTTGAAGATGCATTTAATATACTCCACCTACTGAACATCATAGCTTAGCCTAGCCTACCTTAAACATGCTTAGACCACTTACATTACCCTATAGCTGGGCAAAATCATCTAACACAAAGCATATTTTACAAGAGAGTGTTGAATATCTCATGGAATTTATTGGATATTTTACTGAAAGTGAAAAACAGAATGGATATATGTATACTCAAACAACACTTTCTACGGAATGTGAGTCACTTTTGCGCCACCTAAAGTTGAGCCATCATAAGTTGGGGACCTTCTGTGTACAATTTTTACTTGTCATTTAAAAATAAATAATAATAAAGAAAAGAAATATATCATACAATAATAGTCTTAAAAAGAATAGCTGGACTCAACACAACCTCAGACCTCAAATCCGAGGCTCACTAAATTCCACTAAAGCATGCTGGCTTTGTCTTCCCCCAAAATCAGATCTCTAGAGGATCCAGGAAAGAAGGCAAATGGGGGATGTGCTGAACTCCGGTGACTGGGGCATGTCTCTAGACAGAATGACCCTCTAGAACAGACAAAGCTGGGTCCTTCTACACTGTGCTTTTGACATTTCTATTTAAATATACTGAGTCTGCTCCTTCTCCAAGTAGGTGACTCTTTCTGATCTTCAGACAATGTGTGTGTGTTCTCATAATTCCCTCAGAGAACTCAGATAGGATGGGTTCACTATGCCCGACTAACACTATGCCCGATGCGCTGTGGGTACCTGAGAAATGTTTGTTTAATGAATGAATGACACAAGGGCATTGGAGCTGGGCAGAGCAGGGTCTCAGTCTTGGCTCTGAAACTTGCTGTGCATGTAACAATGCTCAAAGTAGTTTAATCTCTCCTCTTGTACAAAGTGAGTGTTCTAAGTCACGTAGGATTCCTGTGTAGATTCAACGGAGGTGATCTATGAAGAGTATTTTGCATTGTGCCTGGAAAAGTAAAAGCACTGAACAAATGGTAGCTGTTGTTTTGTTGTTGTTAAAGGAGTTTCCACCCTGAAGTGGTAGGAAAGCGGCCTTGGTGTCCAGATCAGATAAGGCCAAGGGGAGAAAAACAGTGCTGTGCCTTGGCTGGACACTCTGTTCCAGAGGCAGCCTGGCCTCATGGATGGCGGGACTTTAGGGTGAATGAGCTGATTGTGGGGGCAGGCCCCTCCCCTTGGTCCCCTTTCTCTCTAAAATGGCAACTTCAGGCTACGCCACTGGCTATGTGGCTCCATGAAGCTCCAGGCCTTTCTCCCTGTTCTCCTGCTTCTCACCCTCTGCCAAGAGCTTCGATCAGAACTAAGACCAGGTTAGTATAGAATGTGGGATCTCAAAGAGTAGATTGGACATGGAGCAGGGAACCTGGCAAGGAGAGTCCATTTCTATCTCACAGGACAGGGAGTCAATTCAATCCATTTCATCAAATATATATTGGGTGCATATTCTGTGATAGGCACTGTTCTAGGTGCTGGGGTTAAAGAACAAGCCAAAGACTGCCAAAATTCCAATAGGAATTTTGGAATTCCTATTCTAGTAGGAGACAGACAGACAATACCTAACACACATGACAGACAGTAAAAGTGCTGTAGAAAACAGAAAAAGTAAAGCAGGATAAGGAGGCTTCAAAGACTGGTGTGAGGATGGTGATCAGCAAGATGAGACTGAAAAAGGAAGATATGAGCCAAAATTTGAGGGTTAGTGACTAGAAAATTTAGGCCTACTTGTAGGAAAGGGCTTCTTCCTGGACCACTTTGTTTGCTGAAGCTTTAAATCTGCAAATGAAAGTGGAAAGATGAAGTGTAGTATAACCAAGATCATCTGCTGGAAATTGGGACAGTTAGTTTTAGTTCTGGAGATTTCTGAGCAGCCAGAGGGGTTCCTATTTTTAAAATACACAATATAACACACAAAAGTATAAGGGAGAAAGTAAAAATTTGTCAACATCTTACCTTCCATAGATTATTGCTGTTAATGTGCTGATAAACATCCTTGCACATAGATCTCTCTGCACATCTGTCCGTGGAGCTATAGACTATAGATTCTTACATACAAGTGAAATACTAAGCCTCCCAATAACCCTCCCGATAAAGGCCAGTGGTTCTCAAAGTTTGTCACCCAGTCCAGCAGCAGCATCAAGTGAGAATTTACTAGTTTCCAGTCCTACCTGATCAGAAATGCTGGGAGTGGTTCTCACACAGCGTTTGTTCTAAGCAGCCTTCCAGATGATTCCGATGCACACTCAAGTTTGAGAACCTATGCTGCAAGAAAGAAGAATGTGTGGTTAACAGGATACGCACACCTGGGGTCAGCCATACCTGGGTTCAGATCCAGACTTCACCAGTTACAAACTCTGTGCCTTGTCTCTTCTGTGAAATAAGGCTAATCATTTTATCTACTTCATTGATCAAATGATCTGATGTATATAAAGCTCTCAGTATAACAGCTCTTAATAGATTCTTGTGAAGTACTTAGAACATCTTCTGTCGCACTCAAAATACACATACAAATACAACACACACACACACACACACACACACACACACAAACACACACACACACACACACACACACATGTAAAGAGAGTATCATTATCCCCATTACATAAGAAAGGAAACAGGTTAAGTGATTTTCCTTTGGTTTAATGAAATGGAAAAACAAAGAGACAAGACTGAGAAAATAAAAAAACAGGTGGGTCTCCAGTCCCTATAGGGTCACCTGTAAAGGTCTAGGGGGTGATGCTGCTGTGACTAGGATGTTTCAGGAACATTCCAACCTGCCCCACTCCACCTCCCAACTTCACTGAATAAGCCATTCTGCCTCTTCTCCATTATCCTTCACCCTTAGAGTCAGCCTTGCAGATAGAAGGACAAGAGAGAGCCTGAATCTTTCCCCTGTCTAGGCTGCTGCCCAAAATTCCACCACATGAGGGTACTTCAAAAGTGCAAGGAAAAATTAATATTATCTTCCAATTCTATTTTTCCATGAACTTTGTGAAGTACCTTCGTAGGTGTGATCATCCATCCATCCATTCATTCAGCAACAAAGATGGATTGAGAACCTGCAAGCCTTTGCAGCTGGACCGTGCTGGAGTTGATTCTTGGTCCTACCACTTCCTAGTACGACATTAGGACGAGTGCTTCATCTCTCTGACCTTAGTTTCTCCATGTAACGCTGGAAGTCCTAATAGCTACCGTGAAGAGTAATTGCAAGGATAAAACCACTCACCTAGGGACAGGAACATAGAAAGAGAATACAAAAAACTTGTAACCCTGCCTCAGAGAAGCTCATGATTGTTTGGGGGATTTTTGTGTGTGTGTGTGTGGTTGTTAACAAATATTTACTGAGAACGAAGAGCCAGGCCTGTGTGAGGCACCAACGCTGCAGAAATGAGTATGATGATGTCCTCGTCCTCAAGAGTCTTCTTGGTTAAGGAAGAGAAAGAGTGATTAAGAGCAGCTACTATTTATTGATTTATTTTCTATTTATCAGTGCTTTCATTGGTTATCTCTGACCTGTCAGTAATCCTAACATGTAGATATTACACTCACAGTTACAGCGAAGAAAATTGAACGTCAAAGAGAGAGGTCGTTTGCCCAGGGTCACACAGCCAGAAAATGATTGCAGCAAGTTTGCACCTGCTCTCAGATTCAAAGACAGTCCTGCTTTCACTGTAGGAGGCAGAAGCCTGAGAGACCTTATTCATGAAAGCCTAGAAAATCAGATCTGGAAGGATGCTCAGAGTTGATGGAGTTCAACTCAATTTTATAAATGAAGAAATAGAGACTCAGAGAAGTTAAATTTATACAACGTCATGTAGTAGTAAGTGCAGAGCTAGGATTTGAATCCTTTTGAGTTGGAATCTCAAGTCTGGGATTTTCACCACATCAGGCTACTCCCAGCAGTAAGAATATCAACTTCTGTGTAGATGGATAAGGTCAAGGCTGGGTTGGAAGAGGTACAGGGCACAGTTACTGTGGACAGCCTCACAATTGTGCCCAGGGCCATTGCAACCCCTGTGGCATGTGGGGCTACCATGGGGAAGGTGATGGGTTGGCCTGCCTCAACCATTTTTTCTCTTCAGTCTTTACGCAGACTGTCCCACATATATGCATACTTCCAATGGAGATGGGCCATTGTCAAGCCCTTTTACCACGATGGTTTTACAACATTAAAACGTATAAATGTGAGATGTTTTACTACGGAGGCTGCAACGGCAACGCCAACAACTTTATGGACATACTAACATGTAAGAAAATCTGCAAAGTCACCTCCTAATAAAAACATGGCCCTCCATGGTGTCAGGATTGCTCTTGGGCCATAGAGAGCATTTTTGTGAACAAGAGATGCATTCCTTTACTCCAAATTTATTCTTCTTGCTATGTTCCTAAAATCACTTTATCTCTGTGCCTAAAATTCTACAAATGTTGCCATCATGTTTAAAATCTCAAGATCTTCCTTATAAAATACACACATATAGACAAATAAATGGGAAATTTAGAACAGCTATTCACACCTTATTGTGAATTATTGCTTAGCTAATGGGAAGATAAAGATTTTTTTTGGGGGGGGTGAATTTGGAAACCTGGGGCTTGATGTTAGAAGGGCCTACATTGGATAAGGAAAGGATTTCTGGACTCTTGTGAAATAGGAGACAAGAGAACAACAGCAACCAGGGAAGAAAAGGGAACGGGGGGAGGAACTAAAGATGTTAAGGTCACTTTTAATAAAACTAGTGAATTTTTATGAAAGTCCTTATATACCGAGGCTATACCATGTTGTCCTGCCATGGGCTACGTGGGGAGAAGAGTGAAGAACTCTGGTCCTGAACTCCCTTGGTTTATCTTAAGCAACACCAATTATTAAAACTTGGAGGCAGAGGGGAAAAATGTGGGGATCATCTGGTTCATTTATTTCAAGGGGGAGAAATGAAGCCCAAAGATGGACAGAAACTTTTTTAAAATCACAGGGTAGAAATAAAACAGAGTGCCCCTTAATCCCCCCAAAACACCATTTTCACTGCATTGCAAAGCCCTCCCCATAATTTTCCCAGCCTTCCTCTGCACTCAGGGATGAAGGGCAGAATTGAAGATGGATCATTCACTTGGGCACTCCCCTTTATTCACCATTCTGATTCAGGGTCCGTTCCTCAAGTCAGCTGCTTTCCATTACCCACGGAACGATAACTACCATTCATTTTGCCAGGCACTGAGCTAGGTTCTTTATACTTGGTACATAAAAATCTCAAAGTAACTCTGAAAATTAGATCGGATCCATGCTACTCAAAGTGGGATCCAGGGACTAGCAGCCTTCAGGTCACCTCAGAACTTGTTAGAAATGCAGAATCTCAGGCTTTGTTCCAGGCCCATTGAATCATAATCTGTAGTGTAACAAGATTCCTGAATGATTCATGGGCATATTCAAGTTTAGGAAGCACCGCTAGATGAGGAAACAAGGTTAAGACAAATTAGTAATGTTTTTAAATCCACACAGCTGGAATGTGTCAGAGCTGGTCACGGAGCCCCAGCTGGTTCATTTCCAAAGTCCATGGTCTTAACCTCTATGCTACACTCTTTCATGGCTCTCAGAATTTCCCCATGGGGCTGATTTCCAGATTACCAAAAGGGTTTCAAAACACAACATTATGCTGTCAGATCAACAAACACAGGCCACCCTTTTCCTCTCTGGCTCAAAGAGTGACAAGGCAAGGTCACTGTGAGAGTGGGTGACCAACTGGAGAACAATAGGAAACAGAATTCCTGGATCTTCTCAGGAAAGAGTCCAAAACAGAATCCTAAATCTCCCATGTCTCCCATGGCCACTGTCTACTTTTTCCAGGCTAGACAGCTAAAGTCACGTCAGCTGTTGAGCTGGATCTCAGATCTTTCTGCCCCTTCCTGTGCAGATTGTGAATCAGGTAATTGAAAGAAGATTCCAGCAGCTTTATGCAAGGTAGACATATTTTATTCACCAGATGTGAGCCTCACAGACATGCTTTATTCTCAGACACAAACTCAAGCTCTACTCCACTGAGCCTCCCTGCTCTGCCATTCTTCCATGCTCTTCCAACCAGCAGTTCAGAGCAGTTGGCTTTATATTCTCCGTACACAATAGCAGCCATCAGCCAAGCATTACGTAATTACCAAACATGCTGAATCAGTAAATGGGTACACATGCACAATTACACTACTCTTTTAACTTGTTTCTAGTGAATATTTTTTATTGGTTATGAATATTCATGAGATACAAAGCTGATTGTCACCGCTTGTGCCCAAGATATGAAGGCCAGATTCATACTGGAAGCATACCCATTACCTCAAATTGTGTTTGTACCTGGTGTCCCCCACCCAGTTATCCCCAAGCTCCCTCCCCGTCCCCTTTCCCCCACACCACTTTGTAGCCCAAGGTATGTTCTCTCCCTCTGCATGTCCAATGCACCACTGTGGTCTTTCTTTACTTCCTTCTTTCTCTTTCAGCTCCCACTAATGAGTGAGTACATGTAGTACTTATCCCTCTGTGCTTTGCTTATTCACTCAGCGTAAGTTTCTCCAGGCTCATCCATGTTGTTGCAAATGGGAGAATTTCATTCTTTTTTATGGCAGAGTAGTATTCCATGGTGCTGAATCTTGCCCATTTAGAACAGATGGAAGGCAAGAGATCCTGACTAAACTTTGCTTTATTTTACACTGATTTTACTTTCCTTACACCAGCCTACTGAAGACTTCTACAAAGGAGAGATTGACTGCTACTTCCCTCACACTAGGCTCTATCCCTCTTCCTCCCCACCCCCAACACACTCCCTTCTTCCTTCTCAACATCTCACTATGGGTAACATATTTCATGGCAAACATCAACCCAATATTCTGTCTCAGTAAAATGCCCTAGAAATTCCTGAATTGTTAAACATCTAAATCACAGGTTCCAAGCTCTCTCTCCCACGCGTGAAAAGACCAGAACTATCTGGCCTTGGGGTTCAGAAAATGTGATCATTTTCTCTGTAATCCAATTGTGTCTGCATTAACCACCCCATCTCATGTCTGAAATTGGGTCATTGTATTAAATACTCAACAGCACTCTACAGCTCCAGACAAGACAAGCCTTCATGGAAGGAGGCAAGATAGTCTATACACCCATGCATCACTTATCTACTATTCACCCATCCTTCAGTGATCCACCTATCATCCATTTTTTAAAACTAAAATAGCCTCCTAACTAGTCTCAGGGCTTCTAAACAGAGCAGCTAGAGGAATCTTCATGTCATGATACTCCTTTATTCACAATCTTTCAGTGGCTTCCCGTCTTAACACAGAGTAAAGGCCAAAGTCCACGTGAGCACTTGCCTCAGATTCCTACCTGAGGGCCTCCAGTAGATGCTGAGACAGCACCCATACTCCCCTTCAGAAATGAAGCACCCATTTCCTCAGCTGCTGGGAGTTTGGTAGCTGACAGTTCTCAGCCAAGTCTCTCTACTCTCTGGAAGCCTCAGAATCCAGATACTACCGCTTCGTGCTCATTGTCTGCTTGAGTGTGAGTCAGGGACATGAACTTGGCCAATTAGATGCTCCTGCCCTGGAATTTAGATCTGGCAGAAGTGATGCAAATACCCAGCAACTGTTGAGAGAGTTTTTTACAATTGTGGGGGGGATGGTAAAAACCTGGGGTGACAGAGCATTGAGTGTCTGGCAGTGGCAGTGTCATCTGTAGCAAAGATGAAACTCTACTACAAACTCAGATATGCTAAAAATGTAAGTCTTTTTTAAAAAATTATAATTGACCCAAATTTCTATTTTGAGCTCCCATTTAAGAAGCTAATAAATTGTCATTAGCTTGAAATCTTTCATTTCATTGTTTTGGGCCACCATCTACTCCAAAGTTTGCATCTACATTCTAATGCACTTGCTTAATTCCAAGGCATCCACTGGGAGGTATGCTTGATCCTTCATCATCATCGTGTACACACTTTTTATTCCTGTTGAATATTCAGATATTTTTCCAGCAGGTAAATACTGCAACCTTCTCATCTAACATGAGCTCACTCAGTGTCTTGATTCTCTGCTTGCTGCTCCCTAGAGTTGAAGAAATTTCTGGCTGCTCTAGACCACCTCCGACTAGAGGAAACCCAGTGTGCTCTCTAAAAACCTTATACTTAGGAACACCACGTACAGGCATACCTGTTTTATTGTGCTTCACTTTATTTCACTTTGCAGATAATATATTTTTTACAAATTGAAGGTCTGTGGCAACCGTGTGCTGAGCAAATCTATCAGAGGTACTTTCCCAACAGCATGAGCTCATTTTGTGTCTCCGTGTCACATTTTGCTAATTCTCACAATATTTTGAACTTTTTCATGATTATTCTATCTTTTATGGTGATCTGTGATCAGTGACCTGCGATGTTTCTATTGAAATTGTTTTGGGGCACCACAAACCTCACCCATATAAGACGACAAACCTAATTGATAAATGCTGTGTGGGTTCTGACTGCTCCACCGACCGGCTGGTCCCCTGTGTCTCTCCCTCTCCTCGGGGTTTCTCTGTTCCCTGAGACACAACAATATTGAAATTAGGCCAAGGAATGACCCCGCAATGGCCTATACGTGTTCAAGTGAAAGGAAGTCTCTCACTTTAAATCAAAGCTAGAAATGATTAAGTTCAGTGAGGGAGGCATAGTTAGGGCTGAGATAGGCCAAAAGCGAGGCTTCTTGTGCCGAGTAGTTAGCCAAGCTGTGAATATAAGGGAAAGTTCTTGACAGAAATTAAAAGTGCTACTCTAGTGAATACACAAATGATAAGAGTGAAACAGCCTTATTGCTGATATGGACAAAGTTTTAGTGGTCTGGTCAGAAGAGGAAGCCAGTCACAAATTAGGTTTTCCCTTAAGCCTAAACCTAATTCAGAACGAGGCCCTAACTCTCCTCAATTCTATAAAGGCTGAGAGATATGAGGAAGCCTCACAAGAAATGTTTGAAGCTAGCAGAGGTTGGTTTGAGAGGTTTAAGGAAAGAAGCCATCTCCATAAGATAAAAATGCAAGGTGAACCAGTAAGTGCTGATGTAGAAGCTGCAGCAAGTCACCCAGAAGAGCTAGCTAAGATGATTGATGAAGGTGCCTACGCTAAACAACAGATTTTCAGTTTATACAAACAAGCCTTATACAGCAAGAAGATGCCATCTAGGACTTTGATAGCTAGAGAGGAGAAGCCAATGCCTACCTTCAAAGGACGGGCTGACTCTCTTGTTGGGGGCTAATGCAGCTGGTGACTTTATGTTGAAGCCGGTGGTCATTTACCATCTGAAATCCTAGGGCCCTGAAGGATCATGCTATATCTACTCTGCCTGTGCTCTACAGATGGAACAACGAAGCCTGGATGAGAGCACATCTGTGTATAGCATGGCTTACTAAATATTTCAAGCTGAATGTTGAGAACTATTGCTCAGAAAAAAAGATTTCTTTCAAAATATTAGTGCTCATTGACAATGCACCTAGTCACCTAAGAGCTCTGATAGAGACATACAGAGAAATTAATGTTTTCATGCCTGCTGATAAAATATTCATTCTACAGCCTGTGGATCAAGGAGTAATTTTGACTTCCAAGTCTTTTTTTTTTTTTTTTTGACTTTTTTTATTGAAGCGTAATTGACTATATGTATTTGTGGAGTACAGATTTGAATATCAATACATGTGTACAATATGTGGTGATCAAATAGGGATAATTAGTATGCTCCTGTTTACAAAATGTAATCAGTCTTTGTGACCCTTTACTAATTTCTCGCTAACCCCTCTCCCCCTCTCCTTTTCCCACCTCTAATAATCACAGTTTTGTTTTTGTTATTTTTTAAGTTCAATGTATTAGGGTGATTCATTCTTTCTTTCTTCCTTTCTTTCCTTTTCTTTCTTTCTTTCTATTATTTAAGACATACACTTCATAAGGCTATAGCTGCCATAGACAGTGATTCCACTGATGGATCTGAACAAAGCGAATTGAAAACCTTCACCATTCTAGATGCCATTAAGAGCATTCGTGATTTGTGGGAGAAGGTCAAAATAGCAACATTAACAGGAGTTTGGAAAAAGTTGATTCCAACCCTCAGAGATGACTTTTTGAGGGGTTCCATAAGAAGCAACTACTCATCCATTCAAGTTTTATTATGAGATTGCAACAATTCAGTCACATCTTCAGCCTCCACTTCTAATTCTAGTTCTCTTGCTTTTTCCACCACATCTTATTGAAGGAAGTAACTGCAGATGTGGTGGAAATAGCAAGAGAACTAGAATTAGAAGTGGAGGCTGAAGAACTGACTGAATTGCTGCAACCTCATAATAAAACTTTAGCTGATGAGCAGTTGCTTCTTCTGGATGAGCAAAGAAAGTGGTTTCTTGAGATTGACTGTCCTCTTGGTGAAGAAGCTGTGAACATGGTTGAAATGACAACAAAGGATTTAGAATATTACATAAACTTAGTTGATAAAGCAGCAGCAGATTTTGAAAGGATGGGCTCCAATTTTGAAAGAAGTGGGTAAAGTGCTATCAAACAGCATCACATGCTACAGAGAAAACTTTTGTGAAAGTAATAGTCAATCGCTGCAGCAAACATCATTGCCATCTTATTTTAAGAAATTGCTACACCACCCTACCTTCAGCAACCACCACCCTGATCAGCCAGCAGCTGTCAAGATGGAGGCAAGACCCAACACCAGAAAAAAGATTATGACTCACTGAATTAGGTTCAGATAATTATAGCATTTTTTTAGAAATAAAGTATTTTTAATTAAGGTATGTACATTATTATTTTAAACCCAGTGCTATCGCACACTTAACATACTACAGCATAGTGCAAACATAACATTTTTTTTTTCAAAGATGACTGGTAAGGGGATCTTTTTTTTTTTTTTTTTTGATCAGTAAGGGGATCACAACCCTTGGTTGGTGTGGTCTGCACCACACTCAGCCAGTGAGCGCACCGGCTATCCTTTATAGGATCTGAACCCGCTCGGCACTACCAGCGCCGCACTCTCCCGAGTGAGCCACAGGGCCGGCCCTGGTGAGGGGGTCTTAACTCTTGACTTGGTGTTATCAGCACCACGCTCTCCCATGTGAGCCGACTGGCCATCCCTATACAGGGATTCAAACCTGTGGCCTTGATGTTATCAGCACCACACTCTCCCAAGTGAGTCACGGGCTGGCCTCAAACATAACTTTAATATGCACTGGGAAATCAAAAATTTTCTGTGGCCCACTTTATTGCAATATTCACATTATTGCAGTGGTCTGGAACTAAACCCACAAATATACAGGTATGCTTGCACCAATTTCTGATCTACCCTATGAGTTCTCAGTTATAACGTCCCCTAGTTGTGGAAGTATACCCTGGCTATGGTCACCTTTTCTTTTGTTTCCCAAATGTACCTGGTTCTCCATTGTCCCAAGGGACTTGACCTAGGGCCCCTTCTCAGGATCCCAAAGCATCATCTATATGTCTTGGTTTCTTTCTCTCTTAAACCTTCATGGGGACACCTGCTAGAGGAGAAACACCAAAAGGATGGGAGAAGGGATTGGTAAAACCTGGTTCTGATTTACGATACATGCTTCCAAATCATTGTCTTAGGTTACACCTTCTCTACAAGCCAATAATTTAATATTTTGTGAACTATGTTCTACTGTTTCCTACCTTCCCCCAGCGTGAAGTATAATGCCCAGCTGCCTGAGGTAATAAAAAGAACAAACAGAAGTAGATTTACAGGGATAAAACTTCAATTAGCATCTCTAAATAATATTCCACTGCATGTGCCTTTACTTACTTTTTCCTTACATGTATGTAAAAATCATGTAAAGTACTATTATTAGTACTATTCTCTACCAAGGCTTTTTTGTCCTGCCAATACTTTTATGTAGCATTATATTTTTAAAATTTTTGTGGGTCAGTGAATATTCTTCAGTGTCATTGATAATGCTATATAATATTCCAACCTAAAGAGCATTGTAATTTACTTAATTTACTTAGCTTCCAATTTTTCGTTATTGTAACGTAACACAAGTTTAAACACAAACATGGTATTTAAACACCCTTTGAAAATAACATTCCATGATTCTGTGAAGGAACAAATTCCAAAACAGAAGGTAGTTCTATTCCGATGGGTGCAGCCTGGGCACACCATTCTGTACCACCAGGGCAAGAATTCAGGAGAACTTTCATGGGGTTGAGGTAAAAGGAAGGCCACAAGGCCCATAGGACCTGGTACAGGGAAATTCCCTCTAATTGGATTCATTTTTATCTAAGCCCACCACTTTGGCTGAATATGTTAAGAACACACACAGTGTTGGACTCTTCCCAGGACAAGTCCATGAGATCCTTCATCCCCACCCTCCACTTGCATTGGGACAAATCAGTTGCAGACCCTCCTCCTCTTGAATGAGTTCTGGAGAAGTGGAGAGAGAAAGTGGGAGAGGAAATGCATATAGAATTAAGGAGACTCCAAGCCAGGGCTTGTGTGAAAATAACTGAGAAATTAAAAGTTGGAGGGATCTTAGAGATCATTATATCATCAGAGCCAGACCTTTATTTGGGTAATAAAGTGATTTAACTACATCAGAGTAGACGAGTGAGAGAAAACATTGATGGTGAAATATCAGGACAGATTATGGTGGATCCTCCATTAAAAGCCAGATTTGTAAGATCAGATTCCATGGAATGGGTAAAGGCCACCATCTTGAGTGGTTTTGCCAAAAGAGTCAAACATCAAAAGTAGGATTACCAGATAAAATTCAGGACTCCCAGTTAAATTTGAATTTCACATCAAGAATGAATCAGGTTTTAGTATAAATACGTCCCAAATAATTGGATGTCCTATATTTTTATTTGATAAATCTGGCCACATTAGTAGAAAGTGGTATTTTTAAAAGATTGATTTGGCCCATTAGGAATAGAAATAGGTATTGGTAGAGAGCTGAAATTTGGAAGACCAGTAGGAGGGGCATTATGGGAAATCTAAGTCAGACAGACATACAAATAATATGACTAGAATTCTATCCCTACCCCTGTTGCTATCATGCTGTGTGATTTTTCTCAAGTGCTCACAAATGGGTATGAGTTTCATCTATGAATTTTTTTTTGCAATGTATTTTAAAATATTTATTTATTTATTTTTGATTGAAACATAATTGATTATACATATCTGTGGGGTTAAGCATGCAATATCACCTGTGTGCAATAATGAGCCTCAAATGAGGATAGTTACTATGTATATCAATATACAATGCAATCATTTTTGGTGGCCCTTTACCAATTTCTTGCTAATCACCTCCTCTCCTCCCCCTTTCCCACCACTGGTGGCCTCAGTTCCCTCAGTTCCATTCTATACTTTTGAAAGTTCGACAAATTATTTTTTTTAATTTAATTTTATTTTGTCAATATACAATGTGGTTGATTATTGTGGCCAATTCCCGACACCTCCCTCCCTCGTCCCTCTCCCCCCTCCTTCCCAACAGTCTCTTTTCTGTTCGCATGTCGTATCAACTTCAAGGAACTGTAATTGTTGTGTCTTCTCCCCCCCCACCCAGTTGTTTGTGTATTTATTTATTTTTAGTTCCCACAAATAAGTGAGAACACGTGATATTTCTTTCTGTGCCTGACTTTTTTCACTTAATATAATTCTCTCTAAGTCCATCCATGTCTTTGCAAATGGCAGTATTCTTTTTTATAGCAGAGTAGTGTTCCATTGTGTAGATGTACCACATTTCCCATATCCACTCATCTGGTGATGGACATTTGGGCTGGTTCCAACTCTTGGCTATTGTAAAGAGTGCTGGGATGAACATTGGGGAACAGGTATACCTTCGACTAGATGATTCCCATTCCTCTGGATATATTTATTCCCAGCAGTAGGATAACTGGGTCATATGGTAGATCTATCTGCAATTATTTGAGGAAACTCCATACCATTTTCCATACAGGATGCACCATTTTACAGCCCCACTAACAACGTATGAGAATTCCTTTTTCTCCACAACCTCACCAGCATTTATCATTCACAGTCTTTTGGATATTGGCCATCCTAACTGGGGTTAGATAGTATCTCAGTGTGGCTTTGGTTTGCATTTCCCAGATGTTGATTGATGTTGAGCATTTTTTCATATGTCTGTTGGCCATTTGTATATCTTCCTTAGAGAAATGCCTACTTAGCTCTTTTGCCCATTTTTTAATTGGTTTGCTTGTTTTCTTCTTGTAAAGTTGTTTGAGTTCCTTATATATTCTGGATATTAATCCTTTGTCAGATGTATATTTTGCAAATATTTTCTCCCACTCTGTTGGTTGTCTTTTAACTCTATTAATTGTTTCTTTTGCTATGCAGAAGCTTTTTAGTTTGATATAATCCCATTTGTTTATTTTTCCTTTGGTTGCCTGTGCTGTTGGGGTCATATTCATCAAGTCTGTGTCCAGTCCTACTTCCTGAAGAGTTTCTCCTATGTTTTCTTTGAGAAGTTCTATTGTTTCAGGGCATATATTTAATTATTGAATCCATTTTGAATTGATTTTAGTATATGGTGAGAGGTATGGGTCTTGTTTCATTCTCCTGCATATTGATATCCAGTTATCCCAGCACCATTTGCTGAAGAGGCAGTCTCTTCCCCAGTATATAGGCTTGGTGCCTTTGTCAAAGATCAGATGGCTGTAAGTGTGTGGGTTGATTTCTGGCTTCTCTGTTCTATTCCATTGATCAGTGTGTCTGTTTTTATGCCAGTATCATGCTGTTTTAGTTATTATAGCTTTGTAGTATAGTTTAAAGTCAGGTAGTGTTATGCCTCCAGCTTTATTTTTTTTGCTCAGCATTGCTTTGGCTATGTGTGGTCTTTTGTCATTCCATATAAATGTCTGGATTGCTTTTTCCATTTCTGAGAAAAATGTCTTTGGAATTTTGATGGGTATTTCATTCAATTTGTATATCACTTTGGGTAGTATGGACATTTTCACAATGTTGATTCTTCCAATCCAAGAGCATGAGATATCTTTCCATCTTCTTGTATCCTCTCTAATTTCTCTCAGCAGTGGTTTGTAGTTCTCATTATAGAGATTTTTCACCTCCTTGGTTAACTCAATTCCTAAGTTTTTTTTTTTTTTTTTTTTTTTGGTGGCTATTGTAAATGAGCAAGCTTTCTTGATTTCTCGTTCTGCATGTTGACTATTGGAGAACAGAAATGCTACTTTTGTGTGTTGATTTTGTTTCCTGCTACTTTGCTGAAATCATTTATCAACTCCAAGAGTTTTTTTGTAGAGGCTTTAGGCTTTTTGATATATAGGATCATGTCATCTGCAAAAAGGACAGTTTGGCTTCATCTTTTCCACTCTGGATGTCCTTTTTTTCCTTCTCTTCTCTGATTGCTCTGGCTAGTACTTCCAACACTATGTTGAATAGGAGTGGTGAGAGTGGGCATCCTTGTCCGTTTCTGTTCTGAAAGGAAAAGCTTTCAGCTTTTCCCCATTCAGGATGATATTGGCAGTGGGTTTATCATATATGGCTTTAATTATGTTGAGATACTTTCCATCTATACCTAACTTATACAGGGTCTTTGTCATGAATGAATGTTGAATTTTATCAAATGCTTTTTCAGTATCTATAGAGATGATCATATGGTCCTTGTGTTTGATTTTATTGATTTGGTGTATCACATTTATTGATTTGCATATGTTTTACCAACCTTGCATCCCTGGGGTGAATCCCAATTGATCGTGGTATATAATTTTGTGTATGTGTCGCTGTATTCTGTTAGGTAGTATTTTAGTGAGGATTTTTGCATCTATATTCATCAAGGATATTGGCCTGTAATTTTCTTTTTTAGTTGTATCTTTACCTGGTTTTGGTATCAGGTGATGTTTGCTTCATAAAATGAGTTTGGGAGAGTTGCCTCTGTTTCAATCTTTTGGAATAGTTTGTAGAGAATTGGTGTCAATTCCTCTTTGAATGTTTGGTAAAATTCTGCTGTGAATCCATCTGGTCCTGGGCTTTTCTTTGTTGGGAGCCTTCTGATAACAGCTTCAATATCCTTTATTATTATTGGTCTGCTCAGATTTTATACATCTTCTTGGCTCAGTTTTGGGAGCTTGTGTGTGTCCATAAATTTATACATTTCCTTCAGATTTTCAAATTTGTTGGCATATAGTTGTTTATAGTAGTCTCTGATGATTCCCTGTATTTCAGAGGTATCAGTTGTATTTTCATTTCTAATTTTTGTTATTTGGATCTTCTCTCTTCTTTTTTTAGTTAGCCATGCTAATGGTTTGTCAATTTTATTTATCTTTTCAAAAAAATAACTTTTTGATTCATTGATGTTTTGTATTGTTTTTTGGGTTTCAATTTCATTAAGTTCTGCTCTGATCTTAATGATTTCTTTTTGTCTGCTAACTTTGGTTTGGATTCTTCTTGTTTTTCTAGTTCTTTAAGGTGAAGTGTAAGTTTGTTCACTTGCTATCTTTCCATTCTTCTGAAGTAAGCATTTAAAGCGATAAATTTCCCCCTTAGTACTGCTTTTGCAGTATCCCACAGGTTTTGGTATGTTGTATCATTGTTTTCATTAGTTTCAAAATTTTTTTGATTTCCTGTTTGATTTCTTCTTGGACCCATATGTCATTAAGTAGAATGCTGTTTAATTTCTGTGTGTTTGTATAGTTTCCAGAATTTCATTTGTTATTGATTTCTAATTTTAACCCATTGTGGTCTGAAAAAATACTGGGACAATTCCAATTTTTTTGAATTTGTTGACACTTGATTTGTGATCTAACATGTGATCTGTCCTGGAGAATAATCCATGTGCTGATGAGAAGAATGAATATTCTGAGGTTGTTGGATGGAATTTTCTGTAGACATCTTACAAGTCCAATTGGTCTAGAATGTTGTTTAGATCTTGGGTTTCTTTGCTGATTCTGTGTCTACATGATCTGTCCAATATTGACAGTGGGGTGTTCAGGTCCCCTGCTACTATGGTATTAGTGTCTATTTCCTTCTTCGGGTCTAATAGAGTTTGCTTTATAAATCTGGCTGCTCTATCATTGGGTACGTATATATTTATGATTGTTATGTCTTCTTGATGGATCGATCCTTTCATCATTATGTAGTGGCCATCATTATCTCTTTTTATGGTTTTTAGTTTAAAGTCTATTTTAACAGATATAAGAATAGCTACTCCAGCTTGTGTTTCATTTCTGTCTGCATGGTAAATCTTTTTCCATCCTTTCACTCTTAGTCTATGTGAGTCTTTATAGGTGAGGTGGGTCTCTTTGTTGTCCTCAATAAATTATTATAATTGTTGTATCTTTCTTCCCTTTGTTTTTCATTTGTGTTTTTTGTGAGTGTGTGTGTATGTGTGTATTGTTTTATTTATTCTTTTGTTTTAGCTCCCACTTATGAGTGGGACATGCAGTATTTCTCTTTTTGTGCCTGGTTATTTCACTTAACATAATTTCTCTAAGTTCATCCATGTTGCTGCGAATGGCAGAATTTCATTCCTGTTTATGGCAGAATAGTACTCCATTGTGTATGTATACCACATTTTCCTTATTCAGTCATCCATAGATGGACGTTTAGGTTGGTTTCATAGTCAGTCAATTGTAAATAGAGTTGTGATATACATGAGAATGCAGGTATCCCTTTGACATAATGATTTCCATTCCTTTGGGTATGTACCCAGTAGAGACATTGCTACATCGTGTGGCAGTTCCATCTGTAGTAGTTTTTGGAATCTCCATAGTGTTTTCCATAATGCTTTCACTAATTTACAGTCCCACGAACACAGGAGGAGGGTTCCTCTTTCTCTGCACCCTCCCCAGCATTTGTTATTCTCTGTCTTTTTGATACTGGCCAGTCTAACTGGCATGAAATGATATATCACTGTGGTTTTGGTTTGCATTTCCCTGATGCTAAGTGATATTGAGCATTTTATCATGTGTCTATTGGCCATTTGTACATCTTCCTTTGAGAAATGCCTATTCAGCTCCTTGGCCCATTTTTTAATTGGATTATTTGTTCCTTTACTGTTAAATTGTTTCAGTTCCTTGCATATTCTTGATATTAATCCCATCTGGGATGCATAGTTTGTGAATATTTTCTCCCATTCTGTGGGTTATCTTTTTGGTCTGTTTCTTTTGCTGTGCAGCAGCTTTTTAGTTTGATATAATCCCATTTTTAAATTTTTTCGTTAGTTGCCTGCACTTTTGGGATTGTATTCATAAAGTCTTTGCCCAGTCCTGCTTCCTGAAGTTTTTCCCCTATGTTTTCTTTAAGTAGTTTTATGGTTTCAGGTCTTACATATGTCTTCAATCCATTTGGAGTTGATTTTGGTATAGAATGAAAGGTACAGGTCTAATTTCTTTCTTCTATATATGGATGTCCAGTTTTCCCAGCACCATTTATTGAAGAGGCAGTCCTTTCCCCAATGTATACTCCTGTTGCCCTTGTCAAAGATCAGTTAGCTGTAAGTATATGGGTTGATTTCTTGATTCTCTATTCTATTCCATTGGTCTGAGTGTCTGTTTTTATGCCAGTACCATGGTGTTTTGGTTATTATAGCTTTGTAGTATAATTTGAAGTCAGCTAGTGTTATGCCTATGGCATCTTTTTTTTTTTTTTTGCTCAGGATTGCTTTGACTATTCAGGGTCTTTTGCTGTTCCATGTGAATGTTAGGATTGATTTTTCTATTTCTGTGAAGAATGTCATTGGTATTTTGATGTGAATCACACTGAGTCAGTAGATTACTTTGGGTATATAGAGATTTTCACAACATTAATTGTTCCAGTCCAAGAGCGTGAAATGTCTTTGCATCATCTTTTGTGTCCTCTTTAGTTTCATTCTGCAGTGATTTGTATTTTCATTGAAGAGATATTTCACCTCCTTGGCTAAATTGATTCTTAGATATTTTAATTTTTTGGTGACTATTACAAATGAGCTTGCTTTCTTGATTTCTTTTTCTGCTCGTTCATTATTGACAAAGAAGACAGCTACTGATTTTTGTGTGTTGATTTTGTATCCTGCAACTTTACTGAAATTGTTTATCAGCTCTAAGAGTTATCTGGTAGAGTTTAGGTTTTCTTATATAGGATCATGTCACCTACAAACAGGGACAGTTTGTTTTTTTCCAATCTGGATACCCTTTATTTCTATTTTTTGCCTGACTGCTCTGGCTAGTACTTCTAAAACTATGTTAAATAGGAGTGGTAAGACTGGGCATCCTTTTCTTGTTCCTGTCATCCAAGATGATATTGGTGGTGGGTTTGTCATATATAGCTTTTATTGTGTTGAGATACTTTCCTTCTATACCTAATATGCTGACAGTCTTTATCATTAAGAGATGTTAAATTTTGTGAAATGCTTTTCCTGTGTCTATTGAGACAATCATGTTTTTTGTCCTTGATTTTGTTGATGTGGTGTATCACATTTATTATTTGCATATGTTGAACCATCCTTGCATCCTTTGGATGAATCCTACTTGGTCATGGTGTATAATGTTTTTTATGTGTTGTTGTTGTATTCTGATTGCTAATATTTTGTAGAGGATTTTCATGTGTATGTTCATCAGAGATATTGGCCTGTAGTTTTTTGTTGTTGTTGTTGTTGTTGTATCTTTGTCTGGTTTTGTTATCAGGGCAATGCTGACCTCACAGAATGAGTAGGGAGGATGGCCTCTCTTTCAAGTTTTTGGAACAGGATGAAGACAATTGGTATTAAATACTCTTTAAAGGTTTGATAGTATTCAGCAGTAAAGCCATCTGGCCCTTTTTTGGGAGACTGCTGATTACTGCTTCAATCTCGTTCCTTGTTATTGGTCTGTTCAGGTTTTCTATTTCTTCTTGGTTCAGTCTTCATAGTTTGTATGTGTGCATAAATTTAACCATGTACTCCAGGTTTTCGAATTTGTTGGCATATAATGCTTTATAATAGTCTCTAATGATTCTTTGTATTTCTATGGAAGCAGTTGTAATGTCTTCTTCCTCATTTCTGTAGTTGTTGGATGAAATGTTCTGTAGATATCTGCCAGGTCCACTTTGTCTAAAGTGTAGTTAAAATCCTGTATTTCTCTGTTGATTTGTTGCCTAGATGATATGTCCAATACTGAGAGAGGTGTGTACAGGCCCTCTACTATTATCGTATTGGGGTCTATCTCTTTCTTTAGGCCTAATAGTATTTGCTTTCTATATCTGGGTGCTCTGGTGTTGGATGCATATATATTTATGATTGTTATGTCTTCTTGCTGGATAGATCCTTTTATCATTGTACAGTAGCCTTTTTGTCTCTTTTTAAGGTTTTTGGTTTAAAGTCTATTTTATCATATATAAGAATACCTACTTCTGTTCATTTTTGGTTTCAATTCATGTGGTATATCTTTTTCCATCCATTCACTATTAGTCTGTGTATGTCTTTACAGGTGAGGTGAGTTTCTCAAAGACACATATTATTGGGTCCAAATTTTAAATCCAATCAGTCTGTGACTTTTGAGTGGGGAGTTTAATCCATTTACATTTAGGGTTGCTATTGAAAAGTATTGTCTTACTCCTGGCATTTTACTGATTTTCATTTGGATGTTTTAAATATATTTTGTTCCTTTCTTTCCTCTTACTGTTTGTCTTTGATGATCATTAGATTTTTGAAGTGGTAAGATTTAGTTTCTTTCTTTTTCTCATTTGCATTTTTGTTCTACCAGTGGGTTTTGTTCTTTCTTATGTATTTGTGGTAGTGATTGTCATTATTGTCAGAATCCAGATGCAGGACTTCCTCGAGGATTTCTTGCAGGTCACGGTGAACTCCAGCAGTTTTTGTTTGTCTGAGAAATACACTATTTCTCCCTCACTTCTGAAGGATAGCCTGGCTCAGTATACTATTCTTGGCTGGAAGTTTTTTCTTTCAGTATTTTGAATGTATCATCTCATTTTCTTCTTGGCTGTAGAGTTTCTGTGAGAAGTCTGCTGTCAGTCTGATGGACACATCCTTATAGGTGACTTCATGCTTTTCTCTTGATGTTTTTAAGATTCTCTCTTTGTCCTTGAGCTTTTCGGTTTGACTATAATGTGTCCCAGAGAGAATCTTTTTGGATTAAATATGTCTGGAGCTGTTTGAGACTCCTGGATCTGAAGGTCCATGTCTACCCATACTGGGGAAGTTTTCCACTATTATTTCATTAAATAGGGTTTCAATGCCATTTCCTTTCTTCTCCCCTTCTGAAACATCCATGATTTGGATGTTTGTGTGCTTAAGTTTGTCTGCTAGCTCTCTTAGATTTTCTTCATTTATTTCTTTATTCTTTTATCCTTTTTTTTTTTTTTCTCTGCTTGGGTCATTTCAAAAAGATTATCCTCAAGATCAGAAATTCTTTCTTCTGCTTGCTCTAACCTGCTGCTTATGGTGTCGGTTGTACTTTTCAATTTGTTAAATGAATCCTTCAATTCCAGTTGTTCTGCTACATTCTTTTAAGGTATTAATCTATTTGTAAATATCCTCTTACATATCATTTTATTGTGCTGTCTGAGTCTTTTCATACCTCATTGAGTTGCATTAAGATTGTTGCTCAGAATTCATTTTCAGTCATTTTGAAGGGTTTCCTGCTCTATGGGGTCTGGTACTTGAGAATTACTATGTATCTTTGATCGTGTCATATTTTCTTGTGTTTTCATATTTCTAGTATCTCTACATGGCTGTCTGGTCATCTGGTAGAGCAGTTGCTGCTTCTATTACTCTGGATGGGCTTTAAGGATAGAGGCTTCCTCTTCTTTTTCTGATCTCCATTGGTGACTGTCCTTGAGTCAAGCACTGTGGCTGTAGCTGCTACCATGGTACTGAACCACCCCTGAGGCAGAAGTGGCTGTGGAGGTGACTGTGGTGGACCACCCACATAGAAGAGGTGTTTTCAGCATGCTCCTGCATTCTGCTGGGAGGGGTAAGGGGGGTAGAAGCTGCCTGTAACTCCTGCCTAGGTCTCTGGGCATGCTCCTGCCTTCTGCCAGGTTGTGGGGGCTGCCTGCAGCCACTGCCTTGGTCCCCAGGTGTGCTCCTGCCTTTTGCCCATCTATGAAATTTGAGAGTTGGACTATATCATCTCTAAGATGCTAAACGTTTTTTGACTTAATACACACTAAAATATCCCAAGATCTCAGCTTACTTTATACTCCATGCTAGTAGAATTTTTGACTCCCTGAATCATCTTAGGTTCTACGTGTGAACCTTAAATCCTAGAGTGTTAGAACTTGTAGGGTTCATCTAGTACAAACTCCTCACTGGACATAGAAAAACTTAAGCTTAGAAAAGTGGTGTGTATTAGTACTTTATTGTTGTTTAACAAATTGCCCCAAAACTTAGTGTCTTAAAATAACCTCATTTATTATCTCATGGTTCTTGTCAGTTATGAATCTGGGCATGGCTTACCTAGTTTTCTGGTTCAGGATCTAAGTGTTAGCTGGCTAGAGCTGCAGTCTCATCTCAAGGCTCAACTGGGGAAGAATTCACTTCCAAGCTAATTCACTCCCCTTATTAGCAAGATTCAGTTCTTCAACCAAAGACCTGTAGAGTCCCTGACCTGCATCAATCACTTGGCTTGAAAAGTTGATCAAGAGGTGGAGCAAGATGGCTGACTAGAAGGAGACATTGCTCATCTCTCCCACAAAGACAGAGTACACGTGAAATGCATAACTACATTTGGATGAGAAAATGAAGAGAGAGCTGGGAAACATCAAGGGAGTAGTGGAGATGTTGGTGAGTGTGGAAACTCAGGATAACCATAAAGAGATCATAAAAATTCTTGGCCATCCATCACTGCCTCATTCCCCAACCCAGTGTGGTGGGGATTCAAGAGAAGTTTTTGCTCATGGGAAGGTGAGAGGACTAGTGGCCCAACACATGGGGGGAAGTCAGCTGCCCATGTAGTCATGCACTTGGGGTCAGGAACTGCTGTGGGCATGTGTGCCTGCAATGGCCTGGGGAAGAAATCATGCAGAGTGCCCCCACCCTCCGGGTCCCAGACTGCTGCAGCAAGCTTGGAACCTGGACCAACCCTTGACTTCTGCCTTGTGCCCTGGGAATGGACAGCCCAGTGCAATGAGGGTACAACCTTCAGGATGGAGGGGGTCAGTGCACAAACATTACAGTCAGTGAACACCTAATTTGGGCATCTAGCCTCTACTGGCAACCCCACCTTCTTTGGTGAGGTGCCAAAGTAATTCATGCAGCCACAAAGAGTGAAAGACTCATATGCTTCTCTCAGGCACAGACACATACCTGCAGCACCAATGAAGCCACTCAGGGCTGCCCACCCCAGCATAGGAGCCTCAAAGAGATCCAGCATCTCTCTTGGGGGCACAGCAGCCCACCCACAGTCCCAGTGACCTTGTGCTGGACAGCCCACTCCAGCTGAGGATATCTGGAATGTTCTAGCAATGCTTTTAGGGTCACAAGGGCCTATGCATGACTTCAGCAGTCTCACCCAGAGTGGCTAATCCAGCTGAACAGCTATAGAGGGCTACAGCATCCCTCTGGGGAGGAGGAGGAAGAATCCCACCCAAAATTGCTAATACCTCACCCAGACTGCCCCACTTCAACAGTAGTACTGCATCTATCCCAGTGTCCCTCCTGAGACTACAGATCCCCACATACAAATCCAGTGACCCAACTCAGTGCTGTCCACTTCAACAGCAAAGCTACAGAGTACCTCAATGCCTCCCCTAGAAGGTACAGATCTCTTCTCAGAGCCCCAGTGACACCATTGAGTCACACTCTCTAGCTGAGGGGCTGCTGAGCACCCCATTATCCCCCTTAAAGCCTAAGATCCTAATTCCAAACCACAAGAACCCTGACCAGGGTCATCAATTTAAACTGAAGATCTTCATATCATCCAGAGCTCCTATCAGGGTTATAGGATATTAGCCAGGGTGACAGTAAGGCTGCTCAGGAGCACCCACCTCAGCCAAACAGTGACAAGGCATCCAGGCACTTCTCCCAAGAACCCAAGATCTTGCCCACAACCTTGATGACCTAAGCCAATGTCCTTTACTTCAGCAAGGAACTACTGAGTGCCCCAGTGCCTAGGTCACAGAAGCACTCACAGACAACTCTGATGTTGAATATGGCTGAAGCAATGGCACAGAGACTACACTACTGTGTCTACCTGGAACCAATACTAAACACCCAACCCAATAGTCAATATAAAACACAACTACAGGAGGGAGTCTCTCTCTTCAAAAGCCACTCATGAATATTAGAAAAAGCAACTGCTCAACCAGATGACCAGACATCTATGTAGGGATACTAGAAATATAAAAAAACAAGAAAATATGACACCCCCAAAAGGAATACAATAATTCTCCAGTGCCAGATCCCAAACAACAGGAAACCTATGAGATGACTGAAAAGGAATTCCAAACAAGAATCTTAAGGAAACTCAATGAGATATGAGAAACCTCAGAAAGATGACACAATGAAATGAAAAAAACAATCCAGGATATGAAGGAGGAACTTTATAAAGAGATAAATACCTTTAAAAAAGAACATAGCAGAACTCGTGGAACTGAAGGATTTATTCAACAAAATAAAAAAATACAACTGAGAGTTTAGGCAACAGACTAAAGCAAACAGAGAAAAAAATTCTGACCTTGAAGAAAGCCTTTTTGAAAGAATCCAGGTGGATAAAAAAGAAAAAATAATTTTAGAATATGAAGAAAACTTACAAGAGCCATAAGACACCTTAAGTGTACAAATGTCAGAATTATGGGTGTTCTGGAAGGGGAGGAGAAAGGGAAAGGCATTGAAAATCTAATCAACAAAATAATAGTAGAATTTCCCAAGTATTAGGAGAGATATGGGCTTCTAGATCGAAGAGGCTCAAGGATCCCCAATCAGTTTCAGTCCAGAAAGGTCTTATCTGAGACATGGTGCAGTCAAATTGTCAAAACTCAAAGACAAGGGAGAATCCTAAGAGCAGCAAGAAAATAGTATCAAGTCACCTATAAAGGAGTCCTTATCATAGTAACAGCAAATTTCTCAGCAGAAACCTTACAGGCCAGGAGAGAATGGAATGATATATTCAAAGTACTAAAAGAAAAAAACTGCCATCCAAGGGTACTATACCCAGCAAGGGTATAGTACAGAAATGTAGGAGAAATAATATATTTCCCAGAAAAACAAAAACTGTGAGAGTTCTGTACCACATGACCAGCCCTACAAGATATCCTCAAGGGAGTCCTGCATCTGGAACCCCAAAACTGACAATCACCACCAAGAATACGCCAGAAAGGACAAAACCTACTGGAAGAGCAAATATGCAAATGAGAAGGAGAAAGAAATTATATCATACCACTTCAAAAAAACAACAAACACTGAAGACAAACAAAAAAAGGCAAAAAAATAAAAAATAAAATAAAAGATATTTAAAACAACCATCAAAAATCAATAAAATGCCAGAATAAGACAATACCTGTCAATAACAACTCTAAATGTAAAAGTACTAAATTCCCCACTCAAAGGACATAGACTGGCTGAACGTATTTAAAAAATAGACCCACTATATCCTACCTACAAGAAACTCACCTCACCTGTAAAGACTCACACAGACTAAGAGTGAAGGAATGGAAAAAGACATACCATGCAAATGGAAACCAAAAACATGCAAGAGTAGCTATTCTAATATCAGATAAAATAGACTTTAAATCAAAAACTACAAAAAGAGACAAAGAAGGTGATTATGTAATGATAAAGAGATCTATTCAGCAAGAGAATATAGCAATCATAAATATATACACACCCAACACTAGAGAACCCAGATATATAAAGCAAACACTACTAGACTTAAAGAGAGAGATAGCCCCCATTACAATAATAGTTGGTGACCTCAACACCCCTCTCTCAACAAGGAAAGATCATCTAGGCAACAAATCAACAGAGAAACACAGGATTTTAACTACATTTTAGATCAATTGGACCTGGCAGATATTTCAAAACATTTCAGCTATGGAATATACATTCTTCCCATCAGCACATGGAACATTCTCCAGGATAGACCACATGTTAGGTCACAAATCAAGTCTCAACAAATTTTAAAAGTTGGAATCATTTCAAGTATCTTTTCTGACCACAATGGATTAAAACTAGAAATCAATAATAAGTAAAACTTCAGAAAGTATGGAAATTAAATAACATGTTACCAAATGACCTATGGGTCAAAGAAGAAATTAAATGGGAAATCAAAAAGTTTCTTGAAACTAATGAAAATATAGACACATCATACCAAAACCTTTGGGATGCTGCAAAAGCAATACTAAAGGGGAAGTTTATTGCCATAAATGCTTATATCAAAAGTATAGAAATATTTCAAATAAACAATGTAATATTACACATCAAAGGACTAGAAAAACAAGAGCAATCCAACCCCAAAATCATTAGATGGAAAGAAATAATTAAGATTAGAATAGAACTTAATGAAATAGGGACCAAGAAAAATTATACAAAAGATCAAACAAAATGTAGGGCTTTTGAGAAAATAAACAGAAGAGGTTAACCATTAGCTAGACTAAATAAAAAAAGAAAGGAGACCCAAATAACAAAACTCAGAAATAAAAAAGGAGACATTACAAGTAATACCACAGAAATACAAAGAATCATGAGAAACTATTATGATCAACCCTATGCCAACAAATTTGAAAACCTTGAGGAAATAGATATATTTCTGGACACATACGAACTGCCAAGACTGAGCTAAAAAGAAATAGAAAACCTGAACAGATTGACAACAAACAATGAGATTGAAGCAGTAATCACCAGTCTCCCACCAAAGAAAAGTGCAGGACCAGATGGCTTCTCTGCTGAATTCTCCCAAAGATTTAAAGAGGAATCCTTTTGAAACTATCCCAAAAAATTGAAACTGAGGACATTCTCCACAATGAGAACTACAAATCACTGCCAAAAGAAATTAAAGAGAACACAAAAACATGGAAAGACATACCATTTTCATGGATCGGAAGAATTAATGTTGTGAAAATGTCCCTACTACCCAAAGCAGTCTACAGATTGAATGCAATCCCCATCAAAATAACAATGACTTTCTTCACAGAAACAGAAAAAAACAATCCAAATATTTATATGGAACAACAAAAGATGCCAAATAGCCAAAGCAATCCTAAGCAAAAATAAATAAATAAAAGCCAGAGGCATTATACTAATGGACTTCAAGTTATAACGCAAAGCTATAGGAACCAAAACAGCATGGTGCTGGCATAAAAACAGACAAATAGGCCAATGGAACAGAGTACAGAATACATAAGTCAACCCACTACTTATAGCCAACTTATCTTTGACAAAGTCACCAAGAAGATACATTGGGGAAAGGACAGCCTCTTCAATAAATGGTGCTGGGAAAACTGGATATCTATATGTAGGGAAATGAAACTAGACCCATACCTCTCATCGTATACCAAAATCAACTCAAAATGGACTAAGGACTTAAATATAAGACTTGAAACTATAAAACTCCTAAAAGAAAACAGGAGAAACACTTCAGGATGTAAGACTGGGCAAAGACTCTATGAATATGACCCCAAAAGCACAGGCAACAAAAGAAAAAATAAACAAATGGGATTATATAAAACTAAAAAGCTTCTGCACGGCAAAGGGACCAATCAACAGACCAAAAAGACAATCTACAGAATGGGACAAAGTATTGCTAAACTATATATCCGACAAGGGATTAATATCCAGAATATACAAGGATCTCAAACAACTTCACTGTAAAAAATATAATCCAATTTTAAAAAATGCGCAAAGGAACTGGATAGACATTTCTCAAAGGAAGACATACAAATAGACAACAGGTACATGAAAAAAAGGCTCAACATCACCAATCATCAGGGAAATGAAAATCAAAACCACATTGAGATATCATCTTGCCCCAGTTATACTGGTTATTATCAAAAAGACCAAATAACAAATGTTGGCAAGGATGCATAGAAAGGAGAGCCCTTCTACACTGTTGATAGGCATATAAATTAGCACAGCCATTATGGAAAACAGTATGGAGCTTTCTCAAACAACTTAGTTAAAACTACCATACAATCCAGCAATCCCACTACTGGGTATATACCCAAAGGAATGGAAATCATCAAGTTGATGGGATACCTTCACTACCATGTTTATTGCAACTCTATTAACAATAGCCAAGATATGGAACCCACCTAAATGTCCATCAATGGATGACTAGATAAAGAAAATGTGGTATATATGCACAATGGAATACTATTCACCCACGAAAAAGAATGAAATTCTGCCATTTGCAGCAACATGGATGAGTTTGGAGAAAGTTAAGAGAAATAAGCCAAACACAGAAAGAGAAATACTTCATGTCCTTGCTTGTAAGTGGGAGCTACAAAAGAAAGGAAGGAAGGAAAGAAGGAAGGAAGGAAGGAAGGAAGGAAGGAAGGAAGGAAGGAAGGAAGGAAGGAAGGAAGGAAGGAAGGAAGGAAGGAAGGAAGGAAGGAAAGAAGGAAGGAATCAAGCACAATAATATGTTGAACTTCCAGAATGAGAGAACAGAACTATGGTTACTAGAGGTAGGAAAGAGGCAGGGGGAGGAAGTTTAGGGAGAAATTGGTTAATGAACACAATTATTACATTTAGTAAAGATGAATATGCTAATTATTCTGATTTAATCATCACATATTGTACACAAATATTGATAGTCAACTCAGCATCCCAGAAATATGTATAACCAAATGGTTCATTTTTTTTTAAAAAAGTTGATCCAAAAGAATAAAGAGAAAAAGGTCCTAGGGTTTTTCCCCAGGAGCGCTGCTGAACCTGCAGATCTGTGTCAAGCTGCGGATGTGGGTCTGTGTTCAACAGGATGGGGTTTGTTAAATTGTCAAGAATAAAGCCTGGTTTAAGAGATACCAAGTGGAATTTAGAACACAAGAAGGTAAAACTGATTACTTATGCTCATAAATGCTTGGTAACCTTGGATAGAAATAAGTGCAACACTCCCAAACACAGGATGATAGTCTGTGTAACCAGCAGAGATATCATTTGTCAGGCTGTTTTTGCCTGTGTAGAAGGGGATATGATAGTCTGCACAACGTAGTCTTAGGAACTCTCAAAGCATGGTGTGAAGGTTGGCCAGACAAATTATACTGCAGCATATTGTACTGACCTGCTGCTGCTCTGCAGGAGTCTCAGTAGGTTTGGCATGGATAAAATCTATGAAGGTCAAGCATAGGTGACTGTAGTAAAACAGTGTAGTAAGCATTAGTGGCCAACTTGTGCCTTCACCTGCTCTTTGGATGCAGACCTTGCCAGAACTACCACTGGAAATAAAGTTTTGGGGGCCTTGAAGGGAGCTGTGGATTGAGGCTAGTCTTTCCCTCACAGTACAAAACAATTCCCTGGTTTTAATATGTAAATATACATATTTTGAGGGTTCACTGTTGACATATGTTGATCAAATCAATATTACTTGTATGTATATTGTTACAAATCGTACTTATTCTTTATGCCCCTTGTCCAATCTCTCCCTATACCCCTCTCCCTCCCCCATCCCACCACTGATAACCCTAGATTTCTTCTCTCCTTCTGAAAGAGTAATGGTTACTCTGTTGATTTGTTGCCTAGATGATCTGTCCAATGCTAAGAGGTGTGTTCAGGTCCCCCAATATTATCATAGAGCAGATGCTTCTTCTGTCACTCTGGAATGGGCTTTGTGGAGAGAAATATGCTCTTCTTTTCTTTAGTCTCTGCTGGTGACTTTCCTTGTGTCAATGCACTCCAGTGGCTGGTGGACCATCTTCATGGTGGTTGTGGCATCTACCCACTTTTGTGGCAGCTGTGGCAGGCCACCCACATGGAGGTGATGTTTTTGGCATGCTCCCTGGCACATGCCTCGGGTCAACCAGGCACATTGCCAGTGTCTTTGGGCCTGCCCAGGGATCTGAGGTATGGAGCCAGGGACTGGACCCCACTCCCACAACCAGTCACACTACCATCTTTAAACAACAACAAAGGACACTGCCATTACCATTTTTTCCTGTGTGGCCACAGGCAAGTAACCTCATGGAGTCCCAGTCTGTTACTAACTTCTCTGAGGACTGCTTTGAGGAGCCAGGAGATCTCATAAGCAAATCTCCTAAGCACTGTGTCTGGCACTAGTACCTGCTGCTACTATTATCAAAATGCCTGGCAATGATTCTGAGTGACTTTGGAGACATTCCAGCACCTCTCTGAGCCTCAGTTTTCTCATCCATCATCCTGGGGGAGTAAAAGCCATACTCACAGAGTTGGTGTGAGCATCCACCAGGAAAGTGCTAGCACATGAGAGAAGCCCTGGATTTGTGTTCTTTGTTTCAGAGTTGGTCCCTCCCTGGACTTGGTGCCTGGATGATCTGGTTGCCCCTCCACTCACCCACCCACCTCAACCCAAGTAAGTGGAGACAGGAACAGAATGTGCTGAAAGCAGTCACTTTATTGGTTGGAAAAGGGAGAAGCTGTAGTCAGCCCAGGAGGGAATGGCAGAGGCCAGAAAGAGGGGAGAGCAGCTAGGATTGAGCCAAAGGCAGGGCCAGGCAGAAACTTCCTCTCCCCACTCCTCAGGCTGGTGGTGGCTGGAGCTGGAGGAGGAAAATCACAATAATACCATCAACAACAATATCCATCATACTGGGGAAGGGTAACTGCAGCTTAATCCCTCAACCAACAACCACCACCCTGCACCCCACCCCAGCAAGGCCTTCCCTTCTTGGGGCTCTATTTGCATTTCTCTGCACATTCTATACTCATCCTCTCTGCTTCAGACCATCCCCAGGACACCCCTAGGCCTATCATGGTCCCAACTGACCACTGTGGCCTTCTTGAGGAGCATGACCTTTCATCTCCATAAGAATCCCTCTACCACCAGAAACTTTCACCATGCCTTCATTCCTTAGCATAAACTAGGTCCTGGTAAGCCCCATTTTATAAACAAAAATAATTGTGGCTTAGGGAGGTGAAACGTGAACCCGGGTCTTCCTGACTGCAAAGCCCACCCCTGCAGTTTGCACTCATGGAAGCAAGAGGTGGTTGGCATTGTTGCAGAGCTCTGGGCCCTGGGGCGACCGTGGTTCCCTCTGAAGCACTAAAGAGCACACCCCCCTCTCTGGGCTTCCGTTTCCTCATCTGTGCACCATTGGAATTAGTGATCTTCAGGTTCCTTTGCTGAGCTCTTGTGAAATGTAGCACAGGACAACAAAGAGATTTCAACCAAAGGGCACTTCCAAGTTCTTGCTCGTTCTGTTCCCTATGCCTGAACCTCCCCGCTGCACTTCAGACTACCTACCTTTTACTCATCTTTTAGGACTGGCTCTGGGCCGCCCCTCCAGGCAGCCTTCCCTGTGTCTCTCCTCCATCCTACCCCCACCTCTGCCCATTTCCTCCTGTTTCCCACAACTCTCACAAGGCACTGACTACAGACTCGGGGAGGATCCACCCTCCATCCATCCACCTCAGCCACTGGACTGCAAGCTCTAGGGCGGGCAGTGGTCACCTTTCTGTCCCAGCACTGAGCACAGAGCTTGTGGCCCAGTGCTGGGTCGCCCAATTGGCAGTCTAAGCATTGGCTTCATTGGTTTTTTTTTTCTTTTTTTTTCTCCCTTTACTTCTTTATTCTTACTTTATAACTTAGTATTGTTTTGTTTTTAACTATGGGGAAGGGAGGCTCCACAATCTTTTCCTTTGCTGAATTTAGCCCTGGCCTGTCACAGAATAAGTCCTTGACACTTCAAATACACATTTGATGAACTGAACTAAAGTTGACCGATCTCTGCTATGTTTGTTCTGCAAAGCCAAGCTCTTTGGCGAAGGTAAAGATTAACTCTTCTCCTGCTTCCCACTAACCAATGAAAGAGCTTCCTACCCCCCAATCCCTCCAGCCATTGTCCCCTCCCCCAGGATACAGCTGCTCCCCACCCCACCCCTGCCCCCAGCTCCTGACTTATTTGTCTGTTAAACAAAGGAGATCATCTCTTTCTCTCACAGCCCAATTCACCAGCAAATATTGCCCCACCTACCTTCACATATGTTCCAGGCCCAGCCACTTCTCTCCCCTGCTTCCATCCTGGTCCAGGTCATCTCTCACCTGGTCTCTCACAGGAGCCTCCCAATGGGTCTCCCTGGGTTCGCCCCACCCCTCTACAGTCTCTTCTCCACACAGCAAGTCAGCCAGACCACTTCCCTTTCCAAGGGTGCAACATCTCTGGGTCAAGACCAAAGTCCTTACCATGGCCTGTAAGGCCCCAAATGAGCTGCCCCACTCTCCACTTGCCTCTTGCTCTCTCTTCTTATTACCTTTCCCTGCTCGCTTGGCTCCAGCCTTCTGGCTCTTCCTGAAGTGCCCCAGGGATGCTCCTGCCTTCACACCTGCTGTCCCTTCTGCCCACAACACTCTCCCTGGATATCCCCACAGCTCCTTCCCTCATTTCCACCAAGTCTTTGTCCAAATGCCACCTTCTCGGTAGGGCCTTCACTGACTGCCCCACATAAAAAAAGCAATACCGCTCCTCACTTTCCCCGCACTACCTGTACTCCTTATCCCCATTCTCCGGCTTCCTTTTCTCATGGCACTTATCTCCTTCTAACATACGACAAAATCTACTTGCTTATTTACTGTATCACGCACTAGAACATAAACACCATCAGAGCAACATTTTTGTCTGATTTGTTCACTCGGGAGTCCAGCACCTAAGCGGTGTGCAGCACACGAGAGATGCTCAATAAACATTTGTTGAGTGAATGAAAGTAAATGGACAGATACATGAGCAGTAGTCTGTTTGCCCCAGGTCTTCCTTATCAACCTGCTGCAGATACCATCACACCTGGGCATCAATGTGCCTCTTCTCCTCCGCCCCCACTCCCACCCACCTCAGAACGTGGGTGTGAGGCAGGACATGTTCCCGCAGCCGTTGCGGCAGCATTTCATCTGGCCAGAACACTGGCTGTCCACCTGGCACTGGTCGAAGCAGATGCCGAGCTGGGGGTAGTTAGCTTTTATCTGTGGGCAGGAACCCTGCTTTTCTGGGTAGAAAAGGAGTAAGGGCAGGTGGGCCGAGGGGATGCGGGAGAACACTTACCTAAGCATGATCCTTGCTGCCCCTCACCCTGGCTTCACAAACAGCAGAGCTGCCTGCCTGCATCACTCTTGGGAGCCTGAGCTGCATTCAGGGGCCCCAGGAAGATCTGCAAAGCCCTCCTCCTGCTCCCAAATGGTTTTGGAATCAGAGGACCAAAGTTTGAGTCCCAGCTCTGCCATTTTCTAACTTTGTGGCTGAGGCCCAGATATCTCCCAGAGCCAAGTGTGTTTAGGTGTCACAGGGAATCAGTCCCACTCACATCATGGGGTTGTTAGGAAAGCAGTGGAGACAAACACATATTATTTCTCCCTGAAAGATCAAACTACTTTGTAATAATAATAATGAGTAATTATAACAGTGAACACTTAATTAGCTCCCACTATGTACCAGGCATTATGTTAAGCACTTGGCATATACAAATTAACTCATCCAATCTTCCCAATCATCCTAAAAGTGGAGGAGGGGCCCATTAATATTTCCTTTGTTACAGATAAGGAAACTGAGGCACCAAGAGGTTAAGGAATTTGCCTAAGGTATTACAGGATTGAGGCAGGATTTGAACTCCAGGAAATCTGGCTCCAGAGTCTGCGTGTGAACCACTATGTAATATTATGCTGCTTCGTACACTGTAAAGTGCAGTGAACATGTGAGGGGTTACACACTCACAATCTTCACTCACTCACACAGACTCACTCCCAGTTACAATCACTCAACACCATGGCCTTCCACACACACACATCCATTCCTGCACAGATGAAATGACACATTCTTCCACTAACACACACACACTAACAGCTAACGCTGCAGAGATGTGTCACTTACAATAATCTCTGTGGAAACCTATTATCTCCTTTAGTCCTCACATCAAATATTTCCTCTGAAGGGGACTTTTCGAACCATGTTCATTTATGTTACAGATTGGGAAAATGAGGCACAGAGAGGTGAAGGGGTTATCCAACACTACACTGTTGATCAGAAGTAAAACCAATATTTGAGCTCAGCCTTCTAACTTCCATTTACGCTCACACACGCGCACACATACACGCACACCCCACCTAAGTCAGGGAGAGGGGAGCCAGGCCCAGCCAAAAGTAAAACACTGTCACAGAACTGAGTGATTAGCTGCAGAGGATGATGAGAGTGGCTGACAGAGTCCTGATTTCCTAGTACAAAGAAATCCATTCCCTTGAAAAGGGTAGGATCTCTCAACACTGGGCTGCCCTGGGACAAAAGGGAATAAGTAAGGGAATGGTTTACTAACAAAACAAGCCACTGTGTATACAGTATCTACTCACCTATGAGGCCCTTTACATGTATTACTTCATTTAGCCCTCATGTCAATCCTGTAACGTTTACGATTATCATTCCCATTTTGCAATCACACAACTAGGACACAGCAAAACTAGGATTCAAACCTCCAGGCTCCCTCCCTGGCTCAAGAGGTCACCTGGCCTTGTACCTCTTCCTGCCTCAGTCTGCCCATCTGAGACAAGAGAACAAGCTCTTCAGACACCTCACAGCAAAGAGGGTCTTTTGCCCCTCCACCTCTCTCATCTGTCTGTCTGCCTCTTGCTTTCTCTCCCAATCGCCATCTCTCTTTCTGGTCCTCTTCTCTGTGGTCCCAATTAGGAACCTCCAGACCCAGAAGCTGGTGGGCCAGTCCTCCCTCCGCCTTTCACCTCTTTGATCATTCACATCTGGGTTTCTTAATTAAAACCTTCCCAGCCTGTGCTGGCATCTTTGGGGAAATAACAAACAGGAAAAATCACAGGGGTTGTATTCTGGATAAAGACCAGTAGATACAGTATCTGGGTACCCCCCCCTCCCAGGTCATATCCCTGCCTCCAATCCTGTTTTTCCCTCTGGAAAACGAGCAGCTTAGAATACAGGCTGTTTAAGGCCACTTCCTGCTCTGATCAGAGTCCCCCCAACTCGGTGGAGAGACTCGAGTTGTGGCAAGTACGCTTGATGGAGCACACAAGCTCTCTCTCACTCAGTCCTTAGGGTGGAAGAGATTGTTTTAAAGACGAGGAAGGGGGATAAGGATAAGGTGTCCCGACTTTCTTCAAACCACCCAGCCAACAAGCGGGAAAGGCAACAGCTGAACCCTCACTACGTCTCCTGCAGCCACTGACAGCGTGACCATGGACAAGAACGTTTCTCCTTCTGACGCTCACTTCCACATCTTTAAGATGAGCTGGGCACTTTCCCAATCTGTAAAGCTCCTTTCAGCCTGGACAGAGGAACGAATCCGGGCAGAAGGGCCAGGCAAGGCGCTCCCAGCCCTTCCTCCCGAGGTGGGGGAAGCCCCAGGATTGGGACTCAGAGAGGAGTCAGCGCCCGGGCCTCGGGACCCAGCTCGGACGCTAGTCCTGGGCTTCCCCGCACGCTCCAGCAGGTCCGAGGAGGAAACTGCGGGTCCCCAGGGCCCCTGGACGGCCGCCTTGAATAACGTCCGGACTGTGCGTCCCGGAAGCCCGTCATGCACCAGAGAGTCGGCTCCAGCTGGGGTGGGGGCGCCTCCCTCCCCCTCGGCTGCGCTTCAGCAACGCCTTTGTCTCCCCCGGGGCCAGGCCAGGGAGAGCACGGGCGGATCTGGTTTCAGCCGCCTCGACCTTCCCTGGGGTCCCCGGGTCCGGCGCCGCCCCTCTTCCCGGAACCGGGCGCCCCCGCCTCCTCCCAGCCCGCGCGGGTCGCCGCGGGGTTACCATTGGGCACAGAGCAGACGCTGGAGCAGGCGGCCCGGCAGCACTTGAGGTTGCCCGCGCACTCGCTGTCCGAGACGCACTCCTGCGTACACTGCGCGGTCTCCTGCAGCTGGGGGCACACGCCGGCTTTCTCCGCTCCTGTGCTTGGGAGGAGAGGCAGGGGGACGGTCAGTGGGGGTGGGAGGTGACGGAGCCCCAGTCGCAGAGGATGCCCGCCTCCTGCTCCCAAAATCTCAACTCCAAGGAATTCTCCCAGGAATTCCCAGAGGGCTCCATCTGCAGACCCGGAGTCTCTGGGGATACAGGAGTTCCCTAACCCTTGACCTCACAGCCCTCAAATCTCCGTCCTTATGGAACCCCGCACAACTGAGCATTTAGAAACTTGTGATGTCTCCACAGAGGCCGTCCCCCTTCAGCCTGAGTCTCCGTCTTCAGCCCAGAGCCCCCCCACCACCAAATTTCAGTCTTCAGCGGTGTCCCCACCTCCAGCACACTGCACCCCACACCCTAAGCTCCAAGGCTCAACAGCTTTGGGCCCGGTCCCCAAAGTTGAGTCTTCATGGGTCTCCTCGCTTCCGCCCCAGGAACCCCCCCTTCCCCAGCCCCGAGCGAGGCTCTGTCCCCGCGCTCTCTCGAGGCTCGGCCCCTCTGGGCGCCCGGCCTCCCCCCGCCTCACTCGCCTGTGACTGGGCGCAGGCCCAGCAGCAGCAGGCCAAGGAGGGCGGCGGCCAGCGGGCCGAGGCGACAGACGGGCATGGTGCTGCGCTGGGGCGGGGTGCGGTGTGAGCCGCCGCGGGCCGGGGGGATTTAACCGCGCGCTGGGGGCGTGGGGCAAGGGCGGGGCCGAGCCGGGAAGGAGGAGTAAGAGAGCTCGGCGGACGGCGCGGGGCGGGCTGCCACTACATGCCATTTCACAATCCCCCGGGATCAGGTGTTTCACTTGGCCCCGGTGGGAACCCGGAACCTAAGCAGCTTCCAGGCTGGGAGCAGCTGGACCAGCCGCAGCCGGCCCCTTGTCCACTGCTCTCTCCCTTCCTCTGTCTGGGGCCTGAGGGCAGGGCAGCGAGACGCCAGGGCCCAGGCCCAGGGCTCCTGGGTTCCCACTCCCAGACTCGGGGGGTCTCCCCAAAATGCACCCGGTCGGGGGGGGGGGGGGGGGGGAGGAAAAGGCAGGGCCCGCCGGGAGGCAATGGAGCATGGGGATTAAGTGGTTGGATTTGGGGTAGGCCAGATCAGAGTTCAGATCCCCTTTTAGGGATTAGTGATGGAAGGCTACTGCAGTGGTACAGGGCACATAGTACGGGCTACAGTAAAAGCAGTTGTTATTAGTAAATGAACCCATTTTATAAGAAACAGGACCATGAAGTTGAAACACCTGTCAACAGTCTGGAGCCATTTGGGGTGGGTGTTTCTCCCTCTTTTCCATACCAACACCCTATCAGGGCTGACTCTGTGCCAGGCTCCGTGTTCCTTGACTCTTCCCAGCACACTTAACGGCTAGAGAGTTATAGTGATCATCAGCTGTACAAGAGAAGTGCACTGAATGTTCAGAGGTTTAGGATTCCCCCACCCAAGGTCCCAAATGAAGCAGTGCAGACAAGGTTTTTTTGTTTAATTGTTTGTTTGTTTATTTTTCCTTTTGTTTTTGTTTTTGACCGGTAAGGGGATCGCAACCCTTGGCACGGAGTGGTCCACACCACTCTCAGCCAGTGAGCACACCAGCCATCCCTACACAGGATCCAAACCCACGGCCTCGGCACTACCAGCACTGCACTCCCCCAAGTGAGCCACAGGGCCGGCCCCAGACAAGGTTTTTGAACCCAGGTCTCTTTCCCTCCAAGTCCTTGTTTTTTCCATTCCATCATAAATGTTCACTGGGTGCCTACCATGTGACACATAGAAGGCAAGACACTTGGTGAAGAGAAAGTTATCAGAAGGAGCCCTCTGGGACTGGTCTTGTGGTGACAGGGTCTAGTCTTGACTTACCTCCACCACCTCCCACCTGAGGTTATGTCAGAGGTAGGATCCAAGGGCCCCTATAGCTGGCCTCAACCCAACCCGTCCTCTTAACAGATTCTTGACTGCCACAGGAAAGAATTCAAAAGCAGAGTCACAGTAGAAAGTGGGAACAGGTTTAATATAACGAGTAAGAGATACAGATTTCAGAGAGAGTGTGGCATAGCTCCAGAGACTGAGCAGGTCCCATACCAAGTTTAACACAAAAGTAAGAAATACATACTTAAAGTTCAGGACAAACTGCAGGCTGGCTCAAGAGAATGAGCAGCTGCTTGCTGAAAGTAAGTTTGATACAAAAAGAAAGAAATACACACTCCACAGGCAGAGTGTGGACTAGCTCCAGGAGCCTAAGCAACAGCGCTGCCTTCTGCTGGGATTCAGCTTTTATAGTTTAGCCATCTAATGAATATTCAATTAAGGCTGTGGTTCCCAGTTGTATAACATAGTCTTGCACGTGCTCAATTCGTCCTCTTCTGGAGCATGTTCATTGGTCAAATCCTGTCACATGCACCAGACATATTCAAGAATATTCTGTGCTCTCTAGCACCTCTATTGGAAGGTCATTCAGCTACCAGAGTTATATAACCCCTCTCTACTGAGTATGCCCAGCTACTGGATTTGCATAAGCCAGCCCCTTCTGGTCTCATTTTCCTCCTATTGGTGCTGGAAATAAGTCTAACTGGCAACAGTAACTTTCCTCTAGGGGAGGACCTAGAGAAGGGGCCTGAGACCTCAGGAAGTAGCTTGAAACCCAGAGATGTGTCCTGAAACCTGAGCCCAGGGAAACTGAGCACCTTCTATCTCAGAGAGATACTGAATAAATCACCTCCCTGTTCTGAGCTGCCATTTTGTCATTTATAAAAACGATGATTTTGTAAGACATCAATGAGAACATGAACGTAATATTCCTGCCATGGAACAACTGTGTATTCTTGACAGTAGGTTCATGCCGATTGACATAGGAACCCAGGCTTGGCACATAATAGGTACTGGATAAATGACTCTGAATGTGCAATAAATGTCTTTGGTTACTAAGGAGACTGATAAGTATATACCCAGCTTTAAAATCCAGGGTGGTAAATGTCAAAACAGAGTTACTGAGGGAGTTAGGCAAGAGGTACCTTCAAACATCCTTCCTGCTCCTATGAGCTGAGGTTCTGGAAGCTCCAGGAGGTCTTTGCTGCTGGAGGCCTGAGGGGGTCTGGGGCAATGACCATTGGGACAACAGGTGAGTAGGGCTTGGTAATGTGAGCACATCCAGCCATTGTCCCCACAGATGGGGACAAAGGAGGCTGAAAATGCCTCCCCAGATTCCCATGCCCAGCCTGGGGACTGGAGACATACCGTTGTTGGGAGGGGCCAGGGCTGTTTACTCTGAGCTCATAGAACAGTCAACAGCAATGAGGGTTAGAGCCAGGTGGGGACACAGCCCTGAGTAGTCTCCTGAAACCCAGTCTAGGGCACACAGAGGACACTTTGGTGAGCAGCCGGTTTTAGCCTGTGGACCTAGCTGGCCACTGGACATTCAGCCCCGGCACTGCTGCCCACAGCTTTCTTCCGGGACCTATTCAGCTCCCCTAGACAGGAAACTGACCAGCGTCACCTCTCCCAGGCCCTTATGGGCTCCCGTGCTGACTGGCTCTCTCTTACAGGAATTCAGATTAGTAGGAGGCTGAAGGAATGGGGTGGGGTGGGGTAGAGAATGGAGAAGACAATTTCATTGGTCAGTGACATCAGATATTTAGCTTTTGTGGTCCGGGCTCTGTGCTAGGTGTAGTCATATATTTTCTCTTCTACTTAAGTAAAAAGAGCAGAGGCTTTAGAACCAAATGCATCTAGGTCCAAATCAGGGATTGGTCACTTCCTGGCTATGTGATGTAGAGCAGCACTTCACTTTTTGGACCTACATCTTCTTCCTCCATAAAATGAGTATTATAATAACTGCCTTGTAGGATTATTATATGGATCAAAGGGAAAAGCACAAACCAGAGATTGCAAATCTGGCCAGAACACATATATTATTAGCCCACACATTTATAATAATAGTACATAAAAAGGTACTATTATTAGTACATTTTTAAAATTTAAATTAGTCGCCAAGATTTAAAAGTGGGGAATTTCACGTAAAAATAAATCACTAGCTTCTTCTGAAAACAGTATAAGATCTGGCAACACAGTCCTGCAATCTTACATAGCAACTATCAGCTAGAACTGTGGGTCTCAAAACGGTGCGTGCATCAGAATCACTTAGAGGGTTTGTTAAAACAGAGACTGCAGGATCCCCACCCACAGTTTTGATTCAGTAGGTCTAGATGGGTCCCAAGAATTTGCATTTCTAATAGGTTTCCAGGTGATGCTCATACAGCTGTCAATGGACCTCACTTTGAAAACTGTGACTTAGTGCTAAGCAGAGCTGCTCTCTTTTTATGAGGGAAGCATTCCCTCTAGTTCCCCATAATCCCCACAATCATTCCTTATTGTCTCACATGGCCCCTCCCGAATACTTGGCCCCTCCAAAATACTTTCATTCACATTACTCATCTGGCCCTCTGGGGTGGGCATATGATAAGTGTTCAGTGAAAGGTAGCTTGTAATTATTTAACAAACTTATGGATTAAGTATAATTACACCTATTTTACAGATGAAGAAAGTGAGATTCAGCTAGGCAAAATGACTTGCAGGAGAAAACATAACTAGTAAATCAGAAGGAAGATACTTGTCAAATTACTCATGTGGTCACAGTTATTTCAGTATTACACACGCACACACACTCATTCACACACACAAATCTGAGGTTAACATAGATGATGCATCCAAAAATGTGGACATGACTTCATCGTGAGTGTAAAATAATATTTATCAAGGAAGAGAAGGAAGAAAGAAAATAAAAAGGAAAGGAAAGCAGGAAAGGTTTATAATGGGAGGTGACATTAGTCAGCTATAGACCTGCTGACTCTAAAATAACTATAAACAAATTAATGGTGAAGATTTGAGAAATTCCCAGGAACAAAGAAAGTGTTTTTAACCATACGATGGGGAGTCGCCCCCTGGACGATTGCACCCAGTCAGACTTACTTTCATTCCACGGAAGCCTCTCTCTGGGCATATTGGCTATTTTGTTTTGTCACCTAGCACCTGTTTGTCCATTTTCTGATAAAGCGCCCTGATTTTACTTTGGGTAAATGACTCTTCCTGCACCCAAGACAGGTGGGGCTGGGGGGACTATCAATCAAAGTGCCAGCCCTAACCCCAGACAGACAGTGGCCAATCAGATGCCATCCCTGGAATTTTAATCTTGAGCAATGAATGACAAAAGGCCTGGAAATGTATAGAGCTCATTCAGAAGTGCCCTGGGAAGATCTCAGTTTCTGCCTTGTTTACCATCCTTTCCAAGTCTGGTTCTCTCAGCCTTCCCTTCAGTTCCATCAGCTAAACTAAGTCAGTTAGTGCTATTGGTTGCAAGCAGTAGAATCCAACCCTGGCTAACTTAAGGGTGCTACTAGGAAGGGAGAATAGATGCCCACTACATTCCCACACCATTTTCATAAATACCTTCTCGACTTATGATAACCAAAGTTGGTTTCTGTTGCTAGCAACCAAAGAGAAGTAACTCCCTATACGGGTCACCACCAAGTTCCTCATTCTCAGATCCAATGGCTTTTTCTCAGCCCCATCCTCCTCTAACTCACAGTTAAGGCCCTCATGGCGTAAATGCAAACATACTTAAACTAACTCCTTTATGCAAAAAAAAATTTTTTTCACCTGGTCTCAGGGCAAAAAAAAAAAACCCAACATGAAAAGCAGAGCTTCTCCATTTGAAGTGCCTTGAGTCCTCTCTTACGGATCTTCAGGGTCTTTGAGGGCACAGCTGTAAAACTTTTTATTTATTTATATTTATCTATTTATTTTTCTGTCATGCTGTCAACAAACATTTATTAAACCCTTATTAAGTTCCAGGCACAAGTTTAAATACCAGGGATACTGTGTTGAACAAGGCAGACAAGGTCCCTGTTCTTATGGGATTTACATTCTAGAGGGAAGACCAACAAACAGGAAAATACATGAACAAAGCAATATTAGCAATAAATGTCATATGGAGCATTTGAACAGGTGATATGCTAGAGTGACTCCTTTAGATTGGGGGGGCAGGAAAAGCCACTCTGACCAGGTGACATTTCAGCTGGGACCTGAATTACAAGAAAGAACCAGTCACACTGAGGTCTAAAGAACATTCCAGGCAGAAGAAACACTAGCACAAAGAGCCTGAGGTGGGGATAAAATTGCTGTTTTCAGAGGACTGAGAAGAGGAGAGTGGTGTGTGATAAGGTGGAAGAGCCAGGGGTCAGGTCTCATGGGCCTCAAAACCTGAAGTCCTGCTAGAATCTCCTGGGGAGCTTTAAAAATGTAAGTGGGGCCCTTCTCCAGAAGTGGGTTGTAGTGGATTAAGAGAGAAAGCAGGCTATTACTGTTTAGGTCTTTTTGTGGACCTAAGCTTTCATTTCTCTTGGATAAATGTCTAGGAAAGGAATAGCTGGAAACAACCCAAACATTCATCAACAGGACAATAGATAAACAAATTGTGATATGCACACAATGTAATACTACTCACTTGATATGATATGCATGCAATAAAAACAACTACTGATACATGCGGTAACATGCATGAATCTCAAAACCATTATGTTGAGTAAAATCAGCCAGACACAAAGGAGTATATGCTGTACTATTTCTTTTATAAGGTTTAGGAAGAGGCAAAATTAATCTGTGGTGATAGCGATCAGAAGTGGCTGCCTCGAGGGGGTGGGGATTGATTGGAAGGGAGATACTAGGGAATTTATTAGAGTAATAAAAACGTTCTACAGCTTGATTCCATGGGTGTACACATTCCTCAAAACTCTTCACATTGTATAATTAGGACAGGGTATATTTCACTGTATGTGAATTTTGCCTCAATTTTTTTTAAAAAAGGAACTACTACATACCTACTAAAATGGCTTTAAAAAAAACAATGCCAAATCCTGGAAAGAACATGGAACAGCTGGAAATCTCGTATATTACTGATGGGAATAAAAACTGGAACACCCATTTTGGAAAATATTTTGGCAGTTTCCTATAAAATTAAACAGATACTTACAATATGATCCAGCAATCTCACTTCTAGGTACTTACCCAACAGAAATAAAATATGTCACATAAAGACCTGTACCTGACTGTTAACTATGTCACAATAGTTGATTTTTTAAAATTTTAATAATATATTTTATTTAACTCAGTATATACAAAGTATTGTTATTTCAACATGTGAACAATATAATTATTAATGAGATATTTTACATTCTCGGTTGTCTGAGTTTTTTTATTTAATTATTTATTGAAATATAATTGATTATACATAATTGTGGGGTTCAGGGTTGAATATCAATACCTATGTACAATATGTGCTGATTAAATCAGGATAATTAGTATATTCATCATTACAAAACATAATCATTCTTTGTGACCCTTTACTAATTTCTTAATAGCCCCCACTTCTGACCTCTAGTAACCACAGTTCTATTATCTCCTTTTGAAAATTCAATGAATTACTGTCATTGCTGTATCTTTCTTTCTTTTTTTATTTGTTTATTTTTTTATGAGTGAGGACATGCAGTATTTTTCTGTGCCTGGTTTATTTCACTTAACATAATTTTCTCCAAGTTCATCCATGTTTCTGTGAATGGCAGAATTTCATTGTTTTTTTATGGCAGAATAGTATTCCATTGTGTATATATATATACTACGTTTTCTTTATCCAGTCATTCACTGATGAACATTTAGGTTGTTTCCAACTCTTGGCTATTGTAAATAGAGCTGCAGTAAATATGGGAGTGCAGGTATCCGTTCAACATGATGATTTCCATTCCTTTGGATATATATTCAGCAGTGGATTGCTGGGTCTTACAGAAGTTCTATCTGTAATTGTTTGAGGAACCTCCATACTGTTTTCCATAATGACTGCACTAATTTATAGTCCCACAAATGATAGGACGGTTCCTCTTTCTCTGCATCCTCTCCAGTATTTGCTACTCTTTGTCATTTTGATAATAGTCAGTCTAACTGGGGTGAGACGATATCTCAGTGTGGTTTTGATTTTCATTTCCCTGATGCTTAGTGATATTGAGCATTTTCATGTGTCTGTTGGCCACTTGTACATCTTCCTTTGAGAAATGCCTATTCAGCTCCTTTGCTCATTTTTTATTTGGTTACTTGTTTTTTCACTGTTGTTTGAGTTCCTTGTATCACTTCTCGGCCTTTTGGCTAAGATCAAGTGAGTTCCTTGTATATTCTGGATATTAATCACTTGTCAGATGCATAGTTTGCAAATATTTTCTCCCATTCTGTAGGTTGCCTTTTTGCTCTATTAATTATTTCTTTTGCTGTGCAGAAGCTTTTTAGTTTGGTATAATCGCATTTGTTTATTATTTTTTTTCTTTTGTTGCATGTGCTTTGGGGGTCTTATTCATAAAGTCTTTGCCAAATCGTACTTCCTGAAGTGTTTCCCCTATGTTTTCTTTTAGGAGTTTTATACTTTCAGGTCTTATATTTAAGTCTGTAATCCATTTTGGCATATGGCAAGTGGTATGGGTTTAATTTCATTCTTCTACAAATGGATGTCGAGTTTTCCCAGCACTGTTTATTGAAGAGGCAGGTTTTTCCCCAATGAGTTCTTGGTGCCTTTGTCAAAGATCAGTGGGCTGTAAGTATGTAGTTTGATATCTGTTTTCTCTATTCTATTCCATTGGTCTGAGTGTCTCTTTTTATGCTAGTACCATGCTGTTTTGGTTACTACAGCTTTGAAGTATAATTTGAAGTCAGGTAGTATAATGCCTCTGGCATTTATTTTTTGCTCAGGATTGCTTTGGCTATTCATGGTCTTTTGTTGTTCTGTAAGAATGTTAATATTATGTAAAACCTCTTATTTAGAGGAAAGGCTTTGGAGTCAGAGTCTTGAGTCAGAGAGTCAGAGATTCCAGAATCCACTTCTCACCACTTCCACCATCCCCATCTGGTCCAAGTATTATCATGTTCCCCACCCCACCATCTAGTCCATCCATTCTCTGCATGTAGCCAGAGGGATCCTTGTGAAATAGGTCAGACTACGGCATGCCTCTGCTTACAAACTCCAGTGGCTCCCATCTCATTCACAGTACGAGCCAAAGCTATACAATGGCCTATAAAGTCCCATCCAGCTGATCTCTGCCCCTTTAACCTCATCTGCTGCCATATCCCCTTATAATTCTATTCCAGCTGAATTGGCTCCCTTGCTCTTTCTGGAATCTACTGAGCACTCTCCTGCTCAACTCTTTTGCACTTGCACTTTCCCCTCTGCCTAAAGTGCTTCCACCTCCTCCCCTGACAAAGGCTGTCATGGCTTGCTCCTTTGCATCCTTGTTCAAACACCCTCTTCTCATGAAGCCTTTTTTGACAATCTGATTTAAAATTATAGCCTCCCCCATCCCACACTCTATATTTCCTTTCCATGTGTATTAGTCCATTTTGTGTTGCTATAACAGAAATACCTGAGACTGGGTAATTTATAAAGAACAGAGGTTTATTTGGCTTACGATTCTGGGACAGCTGCATCTGGCATGGGCCTCAGGCTGTTTCTACACATGGTGGGAAGTGGCAGGCAGCTAGCGGGTACAGGCAGATCACATGGTGAGAGGAAGCAAGAGAGAGAGAGAAAGTGCCAGGGTCCTATAAACAACCAGCTCTCATAGGAACGAATATAGCAAAAACTCACTCATTAACCCATTCATGAGGGATCTGCCCCCATAACTCAAACTGCCACACTGGGGATCAAATTTCCACATGAGTTCTGGGAGGACAATACATCCAAACTTCATCACCATGCTTGAAAATAAATAAATAAAATTTGTTTACTTGGTTCTACCCCACTGTTGAATAAAAAGTTCATGAGGGCAGGGGTTTGTTTTGCTTTGTTTTGTTCATGGCTGTACCCCAGGTCCTAGAAAAGAGGACAGAGTAGGCACTCAGCAACTGGAAAGAATGAATAAAGGATCTCTCACTGAGACTATTACAGTGGTCTCCTGACTGCACCTGGCCCCAGCTCTTGCTCCCCAGAGTTCATTCTCTGCAGGGCAGCTAGAGGAGGCTGCTGTTGGGTTATGTCACTTCTCTGCTCAAATCCAGTGGCTGCTCATTACATGTAGAATAAAATTCCAAGTCCTAACCTCAGCCCAGAAACCCCACCTAATGTGGCTTCTGACTACCCCTCTGACTTTGTTTCCTAGTTGTCCCCCCTTTGCTCACTCCCTCTAGCCCCATGGGTCTCCATACCCTTCCTCTTCATTCCACGCATTGCCCACACAGGGCCATTGTACCTGCTGTTCCCTCTGCCTGGAATTCTTTTCCACCAGAGAACCATTATTAGCCTTACCTCCTTGCTTCCTTACTTCTGCAGAAATTTAATTTCCTCAAGAGGCCTTTACAGATGGCTGTATGTAAAACAGCAGCACTTGCTCTCAGCACTTTGCTTTATTTCCCTCCAAAGCACTTACTGCCAGCTGCCACAGTACATATTTTTGGGATTTTTCGTGAGTTGACTCTCTCTTCTTTCTAGAATCTTAGCTCCATGTCAGCAGAAACTTCCTTTAGTATAGTATTCCTAGGGCCCAACTGTCTTGCACACCCCAGTAGTGAGCACTCAATAAATATTTGTTGAATGAATTAATGGAATAATTCATTCTAATAATGATCCCATTTTACCAAGTTCCTCCCCCAACACAATTTGCCAACACAGATTATCTCTCTTGATCCTCAGAACAACTCTTCCAGGTGGCTATTTTTATCTGCTTTGTGAAGATAAAGAAGCCAGATCCAGAGAGGTTACATAGCTTGCTCAGATCACATGACCTGAAAGAAACAGAGCTAGGATGTAAACCCAGTTCTGTGTCATGATTTCTCAAAAGACATCAAACCTAGTAATCTTCCTAGAACATTGTTTTCTCCATGTTAATTTCCTGAGTATAAACTCTACAGGCTCTCCATTGCCTGCAGATAAAGGCTGAACTACCTAGCCTGGCTTTCTGACTAATCCCGACTTTTGTTTCCAGCCACACCCCTCACTTCATTCTGCACAAACCTTCCCTGGGTCTCACTGTCTCATCAAACATCCCTTGATCAAGCTCACTCCAGAGTTGTCTTTCCTAGTTGGCCCTGGTGGCCAGTGCACACATGCTTATATTCAGATTTCTCCAGAATACATAAGTCGTTTGGAGCAGAATCTACGAGACACAACAGTTAATTTCTATTTTTTATTATCAAACCCTGAGGGTTCGAATTAAAAAAGGTAAAGTAGTTTCAGCCTATGTTCTGGAAGTTTTCTTTTGCAGAGAGTTTTTTCCCCCTCTCATTTAATTTACTCTTTAAACAAGTATTTATTGTGTCCTGCAACATACCTGATGCTGCTGGGGGTGTTGGAACTACAGTATGGCAGATTTTATTTTCTAAAGACGGCTGCAACAAATATCTCTCATTCCACAGTTCTTCTGCAAAATGACCTAGCCACTCACCAATGAAGAGGAGAGTTTATTTCTCCACTCACTTGAATCTGGGCAAGTCTTGTGACTGCCTTGATCAACAGAATATGGCAGAAGTGATTGTGTCAGTTCCAGGGGGTAGCCTTAACTTACCCGGCAGCTTCCATTTCCTTCCTCTTGGAACACTTGCTTTTAGAAGATTCCCTCCCAGAACCCACCCAACATGCTGTGAGATACTCAACCCATATGCCCAAGTTATATGGGGCTCCCATTGAGAGTTCCAACTGAGCTTACAGTCAACAGCCAGCATCAAATGCTAGTCTTTTGATGGACCCTCTTGGACATCTAGCTTAATCAAGCCTTCAGATCACTGTGCCCCAGCCACCATCTGACCGCAACCTCATGAGACATCCCAAGCTAGAACTGCCCAGCTGATCCAAGTCAACCCACAGGACCATGAGAGATAATAATAAACTGGGTTTTTTTTAAGCCACTAAGTTTGGGATGGTTCACTACGCAGTAATAGATAACCAAAACAGTGATAAATCAGGTGAATAAGATATCTACTCTCATGGATCATACTCCCTAGTGAAGAACATAAGCAAATAAATTAGTAAAAGGAAAATATTGCAGATATAGATAAATACTATAAAGAAAATACAGCAAGGTCCTCCAAGGGTGGAGGACCAGGAAAGGGCTCTCTGAGGAGGTGGCATTGTAGCTGAGACCTGAAGGATGTGTAACATCTATCCATACAATCATCTGGAGGCTGAGTGGTTGCAGAAAAGATTAAGGCAAGTCCAAAGGTCCTAAAGCAGGAACAAGCCTCATGGTTGACAAAAACAGTATGAAAAGCAGTGTAGGTGGAGCAGAGTGAAAGTTGGAGGAGATGAGATCAAAGAGCTAGGCAGGAAGGAGATCACGTAGGGCTCTGAGGGCCGTAGATGCGATATGGGATGTCTTCTGAGTTCAACGGAAAGTCTCAGGCTAGTTTCCTCTAGGAGGTTAGGGTTCAAAATCATCTGATTTATAACTTTTGAAAATCACTCTGGCTGCTCTAAAGAATGGATTGGAAGAGGGCAGCTGTGGAAACTGGAATACTAGTAAGGGGATTTGTGTAGTTGTTTTAGCAAAGGATTGACAATAATGGTTCCTTTTATCTGGCAAAAGATCATGAATCACTTGGTACTGATCAATCCACATCCGGAAAACAGGTCTGATTTATTAGACTTGCCACCCTAATATAAAGTCATAGGGAGAGGCTGTGACTGGTTACTGGTCTGATTACTGATTCATCTATGAGCAGAGTGCCAACCCCATTTGGGATGGAAAGGATGGCAACCCACATAACTGCCATGAAAGCCACATCCATCCCAAAGGGAAGCACGTCAGGGACCTATGAGATTTTTCTACCTTGAGTCCAAGAGTGATGTGGCAGTTTTAAATATGACCATATTTTTTGACACTCCTCTTTTTGAGAAGTGGGGTCTATGTTCCCGTTTCTGGGCAGGTTTGTGATTGCTTCAACCAATAGAGTATAATACGTGGGTGGGGTCTTCAAAAACTTGGAAGGATTCATACTATTTTTCAATTGTATTTTTCCATGAACTTTTGGAAGTACCCTTGTAGAAGTGATGCTATGTGACTTTCGAGGCTAGGTCATAAAAGGTCATGCAGTTTTTACCTTTTTTGCTGGAATACTAGATCTTGGAGCACTGAGTTGCCATGGAAGTCTGACTATTCTGAGGCTGCCATGTGGTGAGGAAGCCCAAAGCACAAGGAGAAGCCACGCATTGGTGCTCTGATCAACAATCCCAGCTGATCCCAGTCTTTCAGTAATCCCAGCCCAGGTGCCAGATGTGAATGAAGACGACAACAGATGACTCCAGCCCCCAGCCAGTGAGTCACCCCAAGCTGTTTGTGTGTTCCCTGCTGAGGCCTAAGGCATCATGCAACAGAAACAAACCATTCTCACCATGCCCTGTCCAAAATCCTGACCCATAGCGTCCATGAGCATAATAAAATTATTGCTATTTGACACCAGCTTTAGGGTGATCTTCTATGCAACAATAGGTAACTGGAGCAGGTGGAAAATGTTAGTAGGGCTTTTTATAACCCTGTTGGACCTTTGAGAGGACTGTATAAAATTAGAATAGGCTGGCTGTAAACTCTTGAGGCCAACCCACAGAAATCATTCTGCAACAGAAGTGAAGAAGAAACATTCAGAAAGTAGTTTCATTATTTACTTAATTGCCCCTATTCCCCATCCCATAAGAACAGTTAAAAGGCTGAGATTTGGAGTCAAAAAGACCTGGTTTGAGTTCCAACTCTATCACTTTCTAGCTGTGTGACTGGGCAAGTTATTTAACCTCTCTGAGCCTCAGTTTCTTCATTTATAACACAAAGATAATATTTTCTAGCCTCACAAAGTCTATATAGATTAAGAGACAATTTTTTGCAAAGCAATCAAGGCAATGCCTAGCACTCAATCAATAACTGTTGTCAAAATGCTCTACAGATGCCGTGTGCTCTCTCTCCCTGGCCCTGCCTTATCCCACTGAGTTCCACTGATGTCATCTACCTTCATACTCAGACCTACGACTCTTTGTGCTCCCACTCTCAACCAGTTCATGATACCTGAAAAAATTTTTTTCTTTGTCTTGTAAAGTCAGGTATGGTGGTTTCCCTGGTCTTCACAGGGAAAGAGACTGTAACAGAAATTCTCAGATATCTACCCAATAGATTCCCATTTCTTCCTCACTAAAATAGAAAGCTTAATTTCGTGTGTGGCAACAAATACCCTGACGAAAATATAGGATCTCTCAGCCTTTCTTGCAGCTAACGGTAGTCACGTGACACAGCCCTAACTAATGGTAAATAGATTGAACTTCAGCCTATATCCCACTGGTTAGAGTTCTATTTCCAAATAAAAAGATAAAGACTCAAAGGAAAAAGGTTCTGGGCTCTTCCTCCTTTTTGCTGAGAATAGAGACATGATGCCTAGAGGAATGGCAGCCACCTTGCAAGCATGAGGTAACAAGCATGAGGACCAAGGTCTTCATGAGCTGGAATGCTGAAAAGCCCCTGGTGGCATCAGGGAGAAGTATGCCAGATAGGGGCCATCTACCCCAGACTGTTTCTTGCACAAGACAATTCGACCCTTTATTTATTTAACCCACAGTCAGGTTTTCTACTGTTCACCAAACAATTTTAAGGATGTGTGGTTTTGAGGCTGGAGAAAGTACCAGGGAAGGAGAGAAGAGACCAGAGGGATGGCAGTGGGGGTGAGGATGGGGCAGATGATGCAGGAGCTTGAGTTGGCTGGACTCCTCTGGCTCATGGTGGAGACACAGAGTCAGGGGTAACAGCAAGGAGATGGTTACCATGATGGGCGGAGAGCACGTAAGGAGCCTGGGTTGAGGCAGTGGCCGTGGGATGGGAAAGGCAGCTGATTCTGAGATGCTGGAAAGCAGATGAACCTTTCTTGCCCCTATTTGTCCTCTTTTCTATTGATTCTCAAAACCACACCTCCAAGTGTGCCTCATGCCTGACACCGTATCTCAGGGAATGGTTGTTGCCGTTGGCGAAGTGATGAACATCCAGGTCTATAAAGGAGAACTGAGTGTGTTTTAAGGCTTGGAATCTAATTAAAGAAAGAAGAAACTAACACAGCTTATTTAAGTGATTCAGGAGGGGAAGGCAGTGGGTTAGGGATCCATCCAGCAAACACGTACTGATTCCTACAGAGAGCCGGTGTTAGTTAGGGACACAGTGACGATGAAGACATAGGCCCTGCCCTTGAGGTCCGATGGCTCAGCAGGGGAGAGAAACTAGGAAAAAGGCCATTCTGATAAGAGATTATTTGTTTGTTGTTTTTTATTTTAAAGTGCTCCAGGAGTCCAACAGGGAAGAATTATTCTCCCTGGCTAGGGAAACTGCGGGCAGAGGAGGCAACATCTGAATTTACCAGGAACATGTGGGGAAGACATTGTCCAGCCAGCTTAGGGAAGGGGAAAGATCGTGCTAGTATTTACCCAACATGAGAAATCCCCTGGCTGGACAGAAGGTGGACTCACTCATGCAAACAATCAGAAGGAAGCAGCCCCAAGCTACATTTTTATTGTTTTTATGAAACAGTAGACAGCAAAATAACATTTATAAGATACAATGAAAATATGAGGAATGACAACATAGCAAATACTTGTGACATTAACGTGGGTGATGGCGTGTGTTTGCTGTAAGGACAGTAACATGATCTTTCAAGCATTCCGTGCACCTCTCAAGCCGTCTCCTTTTCCTTCCCCCTCAGACACAGCCAACAACTTGAATTTTGTACTTACCAGTTCCTTACTTTGCTTAATAGTTTAAACCACATGTGTTTATCCCTGAACAATATATCTAACATACTATTTGACATTCTTATTTTTCTATCTTTTGATAATTTTAAAGTCTTAAGTCTTTGTGGGTTTCATTCCGTTCTTTGTCCTGCTGACTCTATCATGCCTTGCTTCCCTTTTATTTGGTAATTTTTGACTGCGAGCTCAGGTGCCTTAGAACTTTATCTGAGACCTAAAAATAGCCCCCCAGTTCCAGAGACACAACTCACCCAGGACCTCTTGAAACCAAATCTGCAGCTTGGGGTTTTTCAAATCATGTATGTAGTGTGCACTGGAGCTCAAAACCCACAGGAGGACCAGCTCACAGTAAGAGATGCGAGGAGTCACCTTCCCCAGTTCCTGGGCACTGTGTCTCTGGCCTGTGCTTCTTGTGAAGTCCAGCCAGCTAGGATGCTTCGCTCTCCAGTCCAGAAGTTTCTGAGCCATATGGCTAGGAAACACTTCTTTTGCTCTTCCCTGAACCCCAGAAGCTGGAGCAGCAGACCCTCAGGAGGCATCCTGCCCCTGCTATTATTGCTGTGTGACTTCAGCAAGCCACTGAACCACTCTAAACACCTGATTTTTCTCTGTAGCATGGGAATATGGAGGGAGTGTGGTGGAAGGAGAAATGAGGTGGTGGCTGTCCACCAAAGAGGGAGGTGCAGATATTATCACTCCCATTTTTCAGATGAGTCAAATGGTGACAGGGAAGTGAAGTGACTTGCCTGCACACCGGTAGGTTGGCAGAGCCAGGTTTGAATCCACGGAGTGTGATCTGCTCTTTCAATCACCACGTATACTCTCCCTATAAACATTTTCTGAACAAGTGGATGGATGAATCAGCGTCTACTCAACATCTTCACCTAGACGTTCCTCGGCCACCACAGACTCCACATTTACAAAACTGAATTCACTGTCCTTCGCCCAAAGACTGGCTTCTCCTCCCTTCTCCCATTTGCTCACACCAGAAAAGTGACCACTGTCCTTGCTTTTTCCTTTCCTCGCCCCTATGAGCAATCTATTAGCATAAGCCTGTTGATTCTACTCCCTCCCCTCCTCTCCACCTCCACTGCCCTCTGCTGAGTCAAAGCCACTATCTTGTCCTATCCAGACAATCTCCATGACCAGCTGCCTCGGGTCTGTCCCCTCCTTTCCATCTCTTCCCAGAGTTTCCCCTGTCCTGGTCATTCCTCTAGCCTTCAGATAAAGCCCAAAACTTTTAGCTTGTCCCACAAAGCTCCACATGTGTGGTCCCTACTTCTACATCCTGTACCATCTTGTCCCACCTTCCCACTCATTTTCGCAGACCTTCTTTTCTTGCCTACACCATCTCTTTTGCTTTTCCACCTACTTAGAATGCTCCCCCCCCCCACCTTTTTCTTATTAACTCTTATTCATCACAGCTGTAACAGCACTTTCTCAGGGAGGCCTTCCCACCCACCACCACCACCACCTCTGCATGATTCAGGTCCCCTGTCAATAGTCACCACATTCATTATTAATCACTCGTCAATATCTGATGGACTTTCCTGCAAGAAAAGTGAACTTCATGAGAGCAGAGATTGTGTCTGTCCTGTTTACTACAGGTGCTCAATAAATATTTTATATGAATTATTCATATTAATTTGCCATTTGTAAACTAACTTTCTCTACCAAAAGAAAAAAATGTCTTTAAAAAGCAGGTACCAAAAGATTTAAATTTTCCAGCGTCACCAGAGGGTTGTGTGGGTGAAGGTGAAGGTTGCACTTCCTTACGCTGCCACCAGGAGGCAGACAGTGCCTTTCTTAAAGAGTGGTTTCTAAGGGCTGAGGAGGTAACTTTGGTCCCAAAGAGAACCAGCAGTAGCCTCCATCTCTCCACCACACTTTTGGGAAGCCAGAGGGTCAAATAAAGGGAAGGGTAGGGTGGGTGGGTGTTCCCGGGGACTGGACCCAGGTGTGGCTATCACTGACGCAACAGGGTTTTAGATTACCCCTGAAGTAGACTGGGACCCATTTAGAAGAGAGACTCTGGCATTCCCAGGTCACCAGGGGGACTTCCTGGGGGCAGACTTCCAGGAGTTCACACTGCAAAAAAATGCTACTTGTTCATTTCTTTAGTGCAATAGACAACACATTGAGAAAGCAGTAAGGAGCCAATCAAAATAAAAATGTATGTGCTTTTAGATAAGTTGTTTTGGTATGTGGTGTTCAAAGCACTTCAGCACCACAATCAATGTTGACCTCAAAAATACTCAATCCTGTGAATTTCTTGGAGCAGGTACTATTACCCTACTTTACAGAAAGGAAACTGTGGCTCAGAAAGGTGGAGCGACTTGCCCAAGATCACACAGTACCATCAAGACCTACCGAAGCCAAACTCTTCTAATTAGTGTGATGGAGCTCTTTTCCATCACACTGCTATAACCTTATTAATTGTTTTACTTATTAATAGTATTACTTTATTTATCATCAGAGCTGCCATTCATTGAGAGGTTACTGTAATTGTACAGAGAATTTTACAAGTATTGTGTCATTTAATCCTCACTATAATTCTGTGAGATCAGTATGAGACACAAAAAAGTAGCCCCTGACTTCTGGGAGCTGATCTGGCACTCACAGCTGGGCCTTGATATTCTCCTGCTGAGCAGAAGAAATTTCATGGAACATCAACATCAGACAAGGCCATTCTGTGCTCATGACTGATTGAGAAAAAAACATAACCATTCTGGAATCCTGTTTGAACACAGACAAAACATGAGCAAGTCACAGAAATGACCAAGCATCCCCCTCTCCTGGCTAATAAGAGTAATGGCTGCTTCTTTACCAACTACAGTTTTAACCTCTATCTAATCTTCCTTTCTTACAGTTAAGATTTATTAAGATACCTGTAGTGGGTTGAATTACATAACCCCCAAACTCACTGAAGCTTGAATTGTGTCCCCCAAGTTTTATGTATTAGAAACTTGGCCCCCACTGTGACTGTTAAAAGGGTAGGAAGTCCTATTACAGTATTAAAAAGTGGAGCTTTGAAGAGGTTATTAGATCACAGGACTATGCTATAGTGAATGGATTAAAAATGGCAGTCAGGTGTGGTTCTGAAGGCTTTAAAAGAAGAGACAAGAGAATCTCTGCTCTCTCTGCTTCCACCATCTTGCAATGTGAGACCCCTGGGTCCCTGTCACCACCACTGGACTTCCCAGCCTCAGAAACTGTAAGCAATAAATTTCGCTTTTCTTTATAAATCACCCAGTTTCAGGTATTTTTTTGTTATAAGCAACAGAAACGGACTAATACAACACCCAATCTCTTTGGTAAGTAAAGTGCTTTACTGCTTTACTTCCTGACAGCATCCAACCCAGAGCAAAGCTCACTTCCTTAAACCCTCCCCCAAATCACTTAACACAAGCCCAGATCCTGTAAATATTTCCTAACATCCTCTTGAGAGGCTGTATGGATACCCACATTACACATTCTGCAACAAGTAATAAACCCAATTTGTTCAACTACTAGTTCAACGAGGAAGAGAGGTATTCCTAGTGGTCTTTGGCTGGAGACATGGCAAGTATTATCATTATCCATGTTTTATAAGTAAGAAAGCTGAAGCTCAGAGAGGTGAAGAAATCTGCCCGAGACCATAGGTAGTGAATGACAGAGAGCTCCTGCTAACACCAAAGCCCATGTTGTCACGTGTTTAATGATCCCTCCTATTTGAGCACTCTATGTATGACTCAGTGTCCTCATCTGCAGTGAGACAGTTAGACTCTGCTCTCCAAATGTCCCTCCAGCCCCCATTTTCCCAGAGGCAGGGGCACAAACACATTGTCAAAGGGACCCCACTTGGGAGAGTTGGAGAGGAACTCCCTTTGGCTGGGGACCACTGGATTCTGAACAGGTCATTCCCACAATGACTTGCAGCATTGTGGTCTAATAATGAAAGACCTAATAATGAACTTAAAGGTCTAATAATGAACTTGAAGAGGGGGGCACCCTGGGAAATACCTCCATGAGCCTTGGACCCCTGCCCTCCACCTACCTCTTACTCCCTCCTCTCAAGCATTTTCTTTCAGCTGTTCATATTTCTGCATTATCTGATGGCCAGAGCTCTTGCCAAGTCAAGTCCAGAGGATGACTCAGGACTCTTACTCCACTAACCATCCTCCTAGCCTTACACTTGTCTCTCCCCTCCAGCCCCAGGGAGGGCCACCTCATGAGGGTGGCTACCATCCCAGCAGCCTCTGCATAAATTGTAGGGAGCTGAAAAAGAGGGCCTCAACTATAAATCCTGAGAATCTGAAAGCTGGTGGAGGGGACTTAGCAAAACGTTGCACAAGAACCTAAAAGACACTCATGCGGGATGGGGGGTGGAGGGTGGGGAATTCCTTGATTGCCATCCCTCAACCTCTGTAGAACTGTCTGAGCACACCTGGCTGGTGGTTTCTTGGGACTATACTCAGGACCAATGTGGGAAGGCAGGGCCGGGGCAAGGGGGCAAGGGTTGGTTCAACAGGAAAGAAGAGCGCTCTAAGGGCAAGCGCTCCCGGCTGGAACCTGCTGCCCGAGAGTGAGAAAGCTCCCTGTCGGAGAAGATATAAAAGCTGAGGCTGACTAACGAGCTGACTTCTATGAAATTCTACGTTGTCATTATTCAGAAGCCTTCCCAACTTTTCTTCCAGCACCAAATCCCTCCCCCATCCCAACAAGCACACACCTGTGTCACTCTCCCCAGGGATCTGTTTCACAGAACTATGAAAGGCTACTGGTGAACAGAGCCAAGCAGAAGGAACAGAAACCCAGGCTACGGGGAGGAGGGCACAGGCTCCCACACAAAGGAGGAGGTCCCCCATTTCCCCCAGGTAACTCCTCTTCCTCTGCTGTCCCCTGAAGGCATTCCCAGGTTCATCTGTATTGGGACTTGGGTGGACTTTGAGGAACAAGTAGGGTCTCCTAATGATGCTGAACAGCTACTTGGAAACCAACACAAACACTCCAACCTCCTTGAGGTGAGGTAAGAGATAGATGGAATTAGAACCTTTTTTCTCACCTCCACAACTTTGTCATGCCCCAAAGTTCATGTTTCCCCTTTCTTTCCACCTGATAGAATCCAACTCTTCAAAATCCAGTTCAAACACTGCCTCCTCTGGGAAGCTAGCCTTGACCTCTTCAGGGGAGAGGATCGGCCTCCATTGGGCTCCTCCAGCGCTTATATTGCCGAGACTTTATGCCGCTCCCTCCCCCACCGGGCAGGGAACTCTTTGGGGATAAAGACTGTCCTGGTCCAGCCAACTCTTAAGTGAGGAGCATCGGGGTACAGAAAGAAAATATTTAGAAACTTCTGCTTATTTGTTTTTAGCTTACGCTTTATTTGGAAGCTACTGTTTTGGTCATTATTTTTTCCTGGTGCCTATCACGAAACAGGTGCTTAATACATGAGAGAGTGAATGAATGAATGAATTAATGATGTTGCCTGGGGTTAGTCCAGTATAATGATCATGTATGTTAGCTGGGTGACACTGAGCAAGATATTTCCCTTTCTTAGGCCCCGAATTCCTCATGTGTGAAATAAGGAAGTTAGATCAGATTCCCCCCTAAATGCCTTCCAGCACTAATGTTTCTAAGTGATGTCTGAGTCACTCATTTTCCAGTAGGGACAGTATAATTTAGTCAACAACAATCATAGCCAATGTTTAAATTGCTAATTACATGCCAGGTTTTGGTCGAAGGGCTCAGCATGTATTAATTCACTTATCCTCACAACAGCCTCATGTAGGGAGAAGACAGGCACAGAAAGGTTAAATGACTTGTTCAAAGCCACATAAGTAGTGTGCCAGAAAACATGTGCCCTGCACTTACCCCTGCAGTTTCAGTGTCCGGCTGACTCCAACTGTTGTGTCTGCATATCTTTGCCAGCGGGCTTTCTTGAAGCCACACAGGAAGGTCCCAGCACAGAACAAGCTAGAAGCCCTCAGACAATGAATGACAGGGGGGTTGTGCATACATATCCCAGCTGATGTATAAACACTCCCTCTCCTATGGGGGGGTTACTGCAAGAGATGTGTCCCCACCCATCTGCCAGAATTCACTATGGGATTGAGCCCCAGTCACAAATAGTGGAAGTGGGCTTGATAACTCAATGACTTTTCGGCCCTTTCTTGACACCCATCCCCCTCTTATCTAATAAATGATTTGCCCTCTGCTTCTTGGGAATCCCAAATTAAGACAGATCCAGGATTTGGAAGCCTGCAGCCTGGCTAGAGAGTCTGGACTCTTACACAATCTCCCTCTCTCCAAAGGACAAAAGCTTGTTTTGGTTTGCCACTTATCAACTGTTATGGGTTGAATTGTGTCCTCCAAAAAAAGAAATGTTGGAGTCCTAACCCCCAGTTCCTCAGAATGTGGCCTTATTTGGAGACAGTCTCTCTACAGAGGTAATCAAGTTAAGATGAGGTCATTAGGTTGAACTCATATTCCAATATGACTGATGTCCTTATTAAAAGGGGAAATTGGGACACAGACAGATTGAAATTATGCAGCCAAAAGCCAAGGACCTTCCAGAAGCTAGGAGAGAGGCCTAGAGGTCCTTTCCTAGTGCCTAGAGTGTGGCCCTGCTGACACCTTGATCTTAGACTTCTGGCTTCCAGAATTGTGAGAGAATAAATTACTGTTGTTTAAGACACTCAGTTTGTAGTACTTTGTTACAACAACCCCAGGAAACTAGTACACCAGCTATGTCACACTCCATGCCTCCATCTCCACATCTGTAAAATGGGGGCAACAATACCCCTTCCCTCAGGATTCTTAGTACAATTAAATGAAATAACGCATATAAAATGCTAAGCATGAAGCCTGGTACATGGTTAGTGCTCACTAAATGTGTAGTTGCTACTGTTGTATCTGGAATAGCAAACCACCACCACCACCTCGACACACACACACACACAACCTCACGAAAGAGGGTTCCTTGGGCACGTGGACAACCTAGCTTCATGCTCCTTTCTTTCTCCTTCAGAGAGTCCAGGAGAACAACCTGCCCCAAAATGTGACCTGGATCAAAAGTGAAGAAAAACAGCTTTAATGTTGAAGCATCACCCAGGTTTTTGTGTAGCTTGCAGTGGCCATTAAGAGGCAGATGTTTTTGAAATGGGCTTGCTCACCCCAGGCCTTGAGTCCTGTCTCTGACCTGGATCCTGGCTCACTCCTCCAGGAGGCGGCTCTCCTTCCTTCTGCAGCTGCCATACCCAAAGGTGCTGCAGAGCCCGGAGCTGGTGCTGGAGAACCTGGTCCTGCAGGGATCTGGGAAGGAGGGCTCCAAGAAGAAGGCAGGCAGCAGGGCAGCAGGGACACACAAGAGAGGACTCAGTCAGCGAGGAGGTTGTCATTGCAGCAAGCAACAGAGACAACCTGCATGTCTGGTAATAGAGAATGGTAGGGGGTATGGAATGTGAAACCCCCATTTGATGGCCTGCTTTCCGGGATGTTACTATTAATTTTGCTAGGTGTGACAATGACATGATGATAATGTAAAAATTATATATCCTTACTGAATTACTTATGGATTAATTGATGATCATTATTTATAATCAAATGATCATTAATTAATAACGATGCCTAAGATTTCCTTCAAAAAACTCCAGGAAAAAAAAGGGGAAAGAAAAGGAGGAAGATATACATAAACAATATTCTACACACACACACACACACACACACACACAAAAAAAAAAAAAAAAAAAAAAAACCGGGGGAGGGGGGGAAGAAGATATAACAACCACAATTACTTAAAGTTGATACGACAAGCAAACAGAAAGGACATTGTTGTGGGGGAGGGGGGGAGGGAGGGAGGTTTTGGTGATGGGGAAACAATAATCAATCATAATGTATATCGACAAAATAAAATTTAAAAATAAATAAATAAATAAATAAATAAAAATAAAAAAAATAATAACAATATTCTCCATATATTGATAATTGTTGAAGCTAAAGAATGGGTACATAGGGGTTTATTACACAGTACTATTTTCTTCACTTTTGTGCATGTTTGAGTTTCTACTATTAAAAAAATTTATTTTATTTTATTTTTGTTTTTATGTACCTCAGTTTTATATTTCATAAATTCCCCCAACTAATTAAGAATGTCAACTTAGGATTAGTCAAGGGTTTGGATCCCCACACCAGCCAGCTGCCAAAAAACAAAAAACCCCAACAACAATAAATTAATATAACATTAAAATACAATCAAATCAATTCTAAAACTTAGAAAAAAAAAGTTACATTTCTGAAAACTTAAATGAGCAAGTTTGTGTAGAACAATATCTGTTAGTTTCAGGTAATTTTCACAAAATCAATTCACAAAAGATATCTGAGTTAAAAAAAAATTTAAGAATCATGCTGTAATGGAGGAAGGCATGGAAGAAAATATACCAATTTATTAACTTTGGTTGCCATGTGGAGACAGGGATACTGAGGGAGAGTCTTAAAATCTTCTTAATACATTTTCACCTCCTTTCACTAGCTAGCATATATTCCTTTTCTAATTCAAAAACTAAAGAAATATTTAAAATAAACTATACCACAATTTTTGCAAATAATTAATACTTTAGAAAAGATATTTACTAGGGCCGGCCCGTGGCTCACTTGGGAGAGTGTGGTGCTGACAACACCAAGGCCACGGGTTCGGATCCCTATATAGGGATGGCCGGTTAGCTCACTTGGGAGAGTGTGGTGCTGACAACACCAAGGCCACGGGTTCGGATCCCTATATAGGGATGGCCGGTTAGCTCACTTGGGAGAGTGTGGTGCTGACAACACCAAGGCCACGGGTTCGGATCCCTATATAGGGATGGCTGGTTAGCTCACTTGGGAGAGCGTGGTGCTGACAACACCAAGTCAAGGGTTAAGTTCCCCTTACCGGTCATCTTTTAAAAATAAAGATATTTACTGACATTGAAAAATGGTCTCAGTGTATTGTGGAATAAGAAAAGTACTCCATGCAGTGACATCCCATTCTGTGAAGAACAAAATACATGCTGTGAGTTTGTGGCTGTCAATCCTATTTAGTAGCAGACTCTTCTTTCAAATGCAATCTTACTAAAAGCAAGCTGTTCTGGTAGGACCCTGAGTGTGGGGTCCGGAGCCCCACCTTCAGCTGTCACACTGCCTTCCCCACAATTGCTCCCATCCCAGTACCCACAGGGCTCAGGAAGCATCATGTGAAAACCCCTGGACTACATGTTCTCTGAGGTCTTAGTGTTGTCATTCAATGTCTGTGTGACCTTAGGTAAAAAAAAGGAACCACTCTGAGCCAGCAGCCTCATCAGTAAAATAAGCATAATAATCCCAATCTCATGGACTTGTTGAGATTAGAGATGATGTATGTAAAGTAAGAGGCAATTAATCTATTAGATGATAGTTATTAGAATAGTTGTGAGATGGCCTTAGTAAATTCTAATTTAATGTTCTGGGTCAGAATCCAGGCTAAATCATCTGTGAAAAAATTGCCTACTTAAAACCCTTTGGCCTCCCCCCACTGAAATACAATGGAAATGGCGCCATTGACCTGCCACCCTGGGTACCAGCACAGTGTCCCTCAATCTAAGTCCAACATAGCCAGATTTTCTAACATTGGGAGAAACTGCTGCTGCTTTTTTTGAGCACCACGTTAAGTAAATGACTTGCTTTTAAGGACTATAGTATATGAAAAACACACATCTTAGTCCATGTAAAGTTTTAAAACGTGCAATTATCCAGGAATCAAAAAAAAAAAAATGATTACATAGTTTAGGCCTAACTTGTCTAAATGTAAAATATCTTGATATTTTTCAAAAAAGCTGCAATTATTCAATGTGTTTATTCAACCGCAGACCTCTTAACTTCTTCAATAAACCATCAAATAAACAGGGCGGGAAACATCCCTGTGAAACACAGGCTGAAAATATCACATAAGTGTCCAGAGAGCAGAGGGAAAGCTCTCATTTATGAGAAAACCTTTGCGTCGATGTGGAAGTTGCTTTCTCAATTTCCCTTTTGAAGCTAGAAATCACATTCTGATAGACAATTAATATTCTAACTTGAACTTGAAATCTGGAACGACTTGTATTCAGGTTTGAACGTAAAGCTCTCGGGTTTCAGCTGAGCAGGGCTGGATTAGGGTGAGGGGAGTGAGGCAGGGTTGCACAAGTGGGGAGATGGCTCCTGTCTTTACTTACAATTTTGTTTTGTTTTGTTTTGCTTTGTTTTGACGGCTGGTTGGAACAAGGCTTGAACCTGGGACCTTGGTGTTATCAGCACCACTCTAACCAACTGAGCTAACCGGCCGGCCCTTAGAATATTGATATTTTGTTCCTTATTTTTTAACTCAAAAAACAAATTTTTTGCATTAATTTTGATTTTTAAACTATTACCTTCAAATATGATTTATCTTGATTACTGAATTTTTTGACTCTCAGAGTTTTAAACTGTGTCCAAGGCCTCCCTTGCCTCTCCCAGTCCTAGCCATGCTGCTGAGCTGAAGCACGCGGTCTCTCGGGGCTTAATGAGCTGGATCTTTCCCTGAGAGCAGATCTGATGGGGATCTGGATCAGGGATAACACCAGAGCCCACTGGAGGGAAGAGTGGGCAGCACAGAGTAAAACAGTTAGGAAAGGACAGGCCTGCATCACCTGCTTGGTAGCTCTGCATGGGGCTGCTACTGTTTCCTCTTCACCTTTTGATGAGCAAATCAGTTAGTTCATGTACGTTAACAGCTCTAAAGCAGAATGATTTATCTGTTATCTTTGGGTTGCAGGATTTGGAAATCTTTGTTTACTTTTTCATGCTTTTCTTTATTTTCTAGAATTTCTAACATGAACATATATTACTGCATTTAGGTATCAGAAAACAGCAAAGACAAGACATTTAATTACTTATTTAAGGTTCAGAATCATCCTTAACAGAGCAAGGCATTCACAGTATTCGAAAGACCTGGGATACACTGAAGGATCAGCACATGTACAAAGGCCATCAGCGTTCGCCCGGAGCAATGCAGTAGTCTACTCGATAGCCCTCACTCTCCACCCTTGGCCCCTACAGGCCACTCTGCACAGTGCAGCCGGGGTGATTCTGTTACAATTTGAATCAGATCATGTTGTTCCTACACCCATACCTTCCATGACTCCACATCTCTCTCAAAGTCTACATTCTTACAAAGTCCTATAAGACCTCTCTGACATCATCATCTCCCACTCCCCCACCCTACCTGCTCAGCTCCAGCCACACTGGCCTCACGGCTGCTGCTCGGTCACATCAGCACATTCTTCCCCAAGGCCTTTGCACCTGCTGCGTCTGCTTCCTGTACTGCTCTTCCCCAAGCTGGTCATGTGACTCACTCTCACTCTCTACAGGCTCTGCTCAAACATCTTCTTAGCAAAGAGGCTTTCCCAGACCAATCTACATAAAACAGCATCACCTCCTTTATCCCCCCCATCACTCCCTGTCCCCTTCTACTACTTTGTCTTCAAAACACTTGTCAATACCTGACATATTGTTTGCTTTCCTCCTACAGGGCAGGGTCTTTTGCTATGTTTTGTTTATGATTTTTGTGCCCACGAGAACAATGCCTTGTAGGCAGTTGACAAATATTTGTCATATGAATTAATCTCCCATCTCGTGCTCAATCTGGGGGGCAGAGTCATAAAATAGAATGAGAATCATTAAATTCCCTGAAAAAATGTGTATTTGATGAGGGGGCACTTCTGTATTATTAAGAATTGAGCTCTAACATTCTATAAACAGTTTCTATCTCTACATGGAAGGTCAGAAGAGGGATGACGATTTCCAACTAGGGTGTCAGAAGAAATTTCCCACGAGTACTTGCCTGGATATGAGCCTTGAAGGCCAGTGTATTAGTTCGTTTTCTGTTGCTGATAATAAAATACCTGAAACTGGGTAATTCTTAAAGAAATGAAATTTAAGTTTTACAGTTTTTGAGTCTGGGAAGTCCAAGTTCCAGGGAACACATCTGGTGATGGCTTTCTTCTTGGTAGTGACTTTCTGCAGCAATGCAGGGTCACATGGCGATGCAGAGTATCGCATGGCAAGGATGGCGAGGAGGGCTAATCTCACTTGCTTTCCTTATAAAGCCATCAGAACCATGCCCATGGCAACCCATTAAACCATCAACTCATTACTCCATGAATACATCAATCCATTCATGAGGGCACAGTCCTCACAAACTAATTACCTGTTGAAGTCCCTACCTTCCACCACCATATTGGATGTTACATTCCAACATGAGCTTGAGGGGACATTCAGACCACAGCAGCCAGGTAGGATTGGACTGGAAGACAAGAGGATGAAGAACAGACTGAGGGGTCAGCATGAGCAGAAGCCGGCTGGTAAGGGGGGCATACTGCTTTGGGGGAGTGGAGGGGACTAATGGCATGATTCCAGTTGGGGGCTATTGTAGATGGAGGGGTCTCTATATTCCCCTAGAATCTGCCCTTCCCAACCACTCCCTCCACCTCAAGGAGGATTTCCCCAGAGCTCCCTAAGCTCATGAAGATGGAAGGAGAAAGGCTGTAGGCACCACAGGTGCAGAGGGCGATCGGGATGTGCAATTAAGAAGCAGCCCAAGAGTTCAGGGGAGGACCTCAGCACCCCAGCATCTCTCTCACCCCAGATGTCTCCCTTTCAATCCAAGAACCACAAAGCCAGAAGGTACCTTATAAACTCAGCAGAGCCATGGAGCGGGGGCTGACAGGGAGGTCTGTGAGACACAATAACCTGAATGACATTCAAAGACCCCTCAATAATAGTAGAGACATGGAAGGGGAAAGGTCATGAGTTAATACTAATATCCTAACAGTCTGGGAGAGGCTCGCCTTGGCCCTGGAGCAAACCCCCAGCAAACTCACGGAGCGTACACTGCGTTTTTTGCTCTGTTCAGCTGTCTCAGGCCTTTCTGATTAATTTTCATAACGTGGAAACAAAATCATTATTCAACACCTGAATTGGGGAGGAGGGGGAGGTAGGTAGGCAAAGTCTTTGAGAATATGACTTCTTAGTGAAAAATGGGCATCATGGGCCATGAAATGTGATGTTGTTACCTCGGGTCCAGGGTCTCCTACATGGCCGGGCACTCACCCCTGTGCTACAAAGTTTGAAACAGGAAGTGAACTAGTCCTAACTCTTTGTTCGGAGTTTCTGTTGTTGCAGGAGGTGGCAGGAATTCATGAACCATGAAACACTAGACTGCCCTCAAAATATACTGGCTGAAACTGAAATATTGGCCCCTGAGATGAACTTTGGTGAATTCCCGCCCAAGAAGGAGCTGGGATATCCACACCTACCTGTCCCTGTTTTATGTCATGGGTCAACCACAACAGGAAGTCTCAATCCACCAGCAATGGACTGTAACCTGTACTAGCTGAGAGCTCAAGGTTTAGCCCCTGTGACAACTTCTTGAGGTCCTGCAGGTCCCAAAGGTCACATTCCTTCCTGGGTCCAAATGCAAATTTGGCTTCAGAACCGACCAATGAACTAGGTCCCAAAGTCAACTAATCCAAACTGAACAAGGTGTATCCTTCATTTACATGAGAGGACCTGAGAACTTGGGCGGGAAGTTGGGCGGGAACTCAGGCCTGGTAGAGGGATCCCCCTTTTCCCTGCAGGCCTGATGTAGGAACAAGAGGAAGCCAGAGGGGTAGAAGGAAATCAGGCATGAAGAGCCCAGGCTTCTGCGCCTGTCTTCCGAGCCCAGAACTGCGCTCAGAGCAATGAGACGCAACCTTCTTTCCTTACCTTTTCTCTTCGAGGAACCGCCACTCGCTCAGCCACGGATGGGAAGGCGGCAACCGAGGCCCCAGAGAGGAGGCGTGACCTACCCAAGCGCGTGCAAGTCCGTGGTGGAGGCAAGACACTGACGGTCGCGAAAGTTGATACACCTGATGGGTCTCCGGAGCGCGGCATGGAGAGCCCAGAAGTTGCCGTTCCCAGGTCTGACCACGCGGGGGCGGCAACCCCCGAGATTGGACCGCGCGCGTAGGCGAGCGGCGCCTTGGTCTCGGGTCCGGGAGAGCTGCGAGGATTCACTCGGCCTCGGAGGGCCAGACGTCTGGGCTGCTCTGGAGCCGCAAACTGAAAGCATCTGCCCCTAGACCGGAATGCTCGGGGCTGATCCATGGTACCCAGCTGGAAAACTTGGATCCCTTGGTGGGGTCGGGTAGGTAACGGGAGCGAGTTTGCTTGCAGAGCCCGCTGCTCTGTGTGCCCAAGTTCAGTTCAATTTCGTAGAGGCGGGATGGTGACATCTGGGGTAGGTTTAAGAGCCTGCTCAGGAAAAAAAAAGAAAAAAAAAAGAGCCTGAGCTGCTCGGCCTCTGCGCATCCTGCTCCACTTTCTTGAACCTCAGTTTCCTCTTCTGTAAAATGGAAATGATGCCACTCAGAGGCTATTGCAGGATCAAAGCAGAAAATCATTATGAAAGCATTTGCCAACTATGAAGAACACTGTAAAAGTTACATACGTATTAGGGTTTTTTTTAAAAAGTTTTAATTTTCTCATTTTTTGAGGAAAGAAGCAGGAAAATTCTGGAGATACCATAATGAACAAAATATACCAGGTGTCTGACAAAATTTGCTTTCTTTGTTTCTTCTTAAAATTGGTTGTTTTGTTTTCTTAGCTGTTTAATTTTCTTTTTTGGCAGCTGGCTGGTACAGGGATTGAACTCCGGACCTTGGTGTTAGCAGCACCACTGCTTTAACCAACTGAGCTAACTGGCAGCCCCTGATATTTTGCTTAAATGTGAAATTGCTCTTTCGTCATGCTACAACCAGTGTTATGTTTTTAAAAAGTAAATATGATTCTCAACTATGTGTAACAAACGAACACCACAAGCATAATGTTGAGTTTAAATTCCCACGTAGAAAACAGTACCCACTGTATGATTTCATGTATTCAGATGGTCCCCAACCTATCATTGTTTGAGTTTTCATCTTTACTATGCGTTTATTGGGGTATTAAATGCATTTTCTTTCTTTCTTTTTTTTTAAAGATCACCAGTAAGGGGATCTTAACTCTTGACTTGGTGTTGTCAGCACCACACTCTCCCAAGTGAGCCACGGGCCGGCCCAAAATGCATTTTCAGCTCACAATATTTTCGACTTGACGTTGGGTTTATCAGGACATAGCCCCATCATCAGTCGAGGAGCATCTGTATATAAAGTACAAAAACAGACAAATAGTTGGAAGTCAAGATATGGTTACTGTGAGTGGATGGAGGTGCTCTTAGGGTGCTGGTAATAGTCTGTAAAATTCATTAAATTGTACATTTATGCAGACTTTTCTATATATATATTATATTATATTTAAGTAAAAAGTAAAATAAAGGGGAAAGGAGGGGAAATTAATCATGTCTCCATCTCACCAAAAACCTTGCAAGTACTTTCTGATTCCTCTTATAGTGAAATTTTTACTCTTTTTCACCTGGTACACCTGGTCACACAGTTCCTCTTTCAGTCCCTTGTGTCACCCCTTCCCATGCTATCTCTAGCCACAAAGCAGCTTTTCCACCACTGGGAGCTCATTCCCACTTCAGAGCTGTTCTCTCTCCCTGGAATCTCCCCTCCACATTGTTGCCAGCTAATTCTGCTCAGCTGTCCAGGTCACCTAATAGGTCACTTCCTCACATGGACACACAGCTTGGGTGTCTTCAAGTTCCAAGTGAAAGTGTACCCCCATTATTTCTGAGTACCCTTATCTTGTAACATCACAATTTGTATTTAATGCTTATGTATCATTATTTGAAAAATGACCTTCTCCCTAGCTAGACTCTAAATCAGGGGGCTGGGGAGATATCTGAGTCATTCACAATTGTATCTTTAGCACATGCATAAATAACAACATCTAACATAAATAATACTTATTTGTCATTTGGTTTAATTTCAAAAAATACTTTGGGGGAATTCAATAAAGAACCAAAAAACAAAAATATGTTGGGAAAAGAAAGACAAAATGTTAATAGGTACTGTATTAGTGTAGTAAGAATATGATTTTTTTTCCCTTCTTTTACTACAGCTTATTAATCTCTTATGTGCTTTTTATGATGAAGAAACTGAAAAACTTTAAAATAATTTTGTACTTTATAAAATTAACTTTTCTTTAGAAAAATTAAAAACAAACAGAAGGCTGGCTGGTTAGTGCAGCTGGTTAGAGCATGGTGTTGATAACACCAAGGTCCAGTGTCTGATCCCTGTACGGGCCAGCTACCAAAAACAAAACAAAACACATAGATTTCTGGGTACGAGAGTCTCACCATAGAATATTTTTCACCAATTCTTATTGAACTGGGTAGGAGGGAAAAAGACAAAAAAAAAAAAAAAAAAAAAAAAAAAAATTAATTACCAGCAGCAAACCACCAAAGAGAATAGTAGAATCTCATTCCATAAACTTCAACAAGCAGCAGCAAAACAGAAAGATGGAATATTCTTAGTATTTCTGCATGGGTTCTGACTCTAACTGCTCTGTTCCCAGAAGAGGTGCAGGAAAGAGGAAATAATATAAAAATCCTGAGAATTGTTGTTCCAGTTGGTTGCCTAACATGATCCAAACTTAGTGGCATAAGACAACAATTTTATTATGCTCATGGATTCTGCAGGTCAGGGGTGCAGGTAGGGCACAGCTGGTCAATTCGTTTGCTCCTCATGGCATTGTCTGAGTTCACCCACTGGTACCCATCTGGTGGCTGGGCTGGGCTGAAGGGCCCAGGATGGCTTCACTCACGTGTCTAGGAGCCTTGGCAAGATGGCTAAAAGGCTAAACTCAGCTGGGACTGTTGGCCAGAGTGTCCAGTGTGTGTGTCCTTACCAGCAGAGTGGCCTCAGGGTAGTCTGACATCTTACATGGCAATCAGCATTCCCCAGGGCAAGCATTCCAAAAGAACCAGATGGAAGCAACACGGCCTTTTCTGACCTAGCCTCAGAAATCACGTGGCATCTTTTCTATTGATTGTGATTGAGTCAGCAAGGCCAGCCCAGATGCAAGGGGAGGGGACTTAATCCAATTCTCAATAGAATGAGAGTCAAAGAATTTGCAAAAATGTTTTTAAATGCAGCAGATTAGTTAAAATTTTCCTATATGCAAAATATAGTAATTTCTTTCCAAGAGCTTCCCACCCCCTTCTCACTCAAAAAAATAAAAAAATTCCTATTTTGGCATCAGACTTAGGCTGCGAGTCCAGGGTCACCTCATCTATATCAAGTCCAGACGCAGATAGACTCCATGGGTTCTGTTCCATAGGTAGAGTTCCTCTCCATCTGAAGACCTGTGAACTAAAGAGACAAGTTTTCTGCCTCACATGCTCCCACCCTGCAGTGGCAGTGGGATGGGCACAGGATAGTACTATACGTGCTTCTGTTTTTTGTTTTTGTTTCTTTATTGTAGTAAAACATAATAACATGCTATTTTAAGCATTTTTAAACATACAATTGTGTGGAATTAATTAAATTCACAATTCTGTGTAACCACTACCTCTATTTCCAAAATGTTTCTAGTATCCTAAACATAAACTCTGTATTCGTTAAGCAATAACCTCTCATTATTCCTTCCCTCCTCTCCCTGTTTCTGGTAACCTCTAATTTGTTTCTGTCTCTGATTTTTTTTTTTTCATTTTAATTTATTTTTTCTTAATTGACCCATAATAATTGTATATATTTATGAAGTACAATATGATACTTGGGTGCATTCATACTTTGTGCAATGATCATATCACAGGGTGTTTAGCATATCCATCATCTCAGACATTTGTCACCTCTTTATGTTGGGAACATTTAACATCCTCTCCACTAGCTACTTGAAGTTATACAGTAATTTATAGAGGCTCCTTTTTAAAAAGGGGAAACAGAAAGCTCAGAGCAGTCACTGAGCCATAGCAATTCTGAAAGTGAATTGTGCACGCGTTGCCAGAGGTTCAGTCCTATTGCCTGGGGCTCTTGGCTCCACCCTCTGATTCATCCTTTCTTTTCTCTAAGAAATGGCTTGTGTTTGCAACTGAGTAGCCTTCTTGTCCTGCTTCCTGCCTATTATTTATTAGGGGCCTAAAGGCTTCTTTTCATTTTGTATTGTCTCTGTTGCCTTTAGTCCAAGTTGACAATGCTTTCATGAGTACAGTTCTTCTTAAAAACTTTGTGAGTTTTCTGTGTATCATATTGGTATTCATTCCATTAGGCAAAAGCCACAACCACACATCTCTGAGACAGGCCCCTCTCTACTTTGGGCCCTCTGTGACTCTGCAGAGGGACACAAGACTCTTAAAGCCTTGCTATTTAATAGGAAGGGTCTACAAAACATGCCCTTAAGATGCTTGGAAGGCCCTTTGCCAGGAGCATCTACACATAACCTCTCCATGCAGTTTGGCTTTCTCAGAGCATGGTGGCCTTAGGATAGTTAGACTTCCTACATGTCAGCTTCCTACATGTCAAATCTCAGATGTGGTGAGAAAGAAATCAAAGAGAACACCAATTGGAATAAGTGTAGGACAGGGCAGAGCTGCCCACACTGAGCATGAGCAAGACGAAAGGAAATCACAGAGTAGCTGTGCACCACACTACGTTTGGAAGGAAATAAGGAAAAAAATGTAAAAGGAAAGACTATCAAAGAAAAGAAACAGACGGAAAGAACTCAACTAGGAAGACAATTAATTCAAGAAGAGGAAAAATTCCCAGGAGGGCTTGAGCTTAAAAAACAAACAAAAACTTTAATAAAACAAGATATTAAAAATGAGCGTTCAGGAAACAAATTGAAGATCTAAGCACCACCACTAAAGGACTAGCAAATAAATTAAAAATATCAAGGAAGAAATGAATCAAAGCTAAAAATCAAATTATCAGCATAGAAGAAAGTTTGGAGATAGTAAATAACAGTGGCCAAAAAGTCAAGATTAATTTTAAAAATATTAGTTTATCATGTGTCAGATACTAATTATTGACATTAATTTAAGCATTTTACATATATTAACTACCTTAATGAAGACAATAATTCTATAAGGTAGTATTCGAGAAAGGGTTAACTCAGCAGGCCTGTGTTGGTCAAACCCTGTAGTTCCCAAGAAAGGCCTGTGTTCAGGGTTGACCCTTGACCTGTTCCTGGGAACTGAGCTTTTAGACATTTTTAGGCATTTCTTTAGGAAAAAAGTCACCTCTAAGGGAAAAAAATATTCAGGCTGCTTCATAGCAACACTCACTGGCAGAATTCAGTAGAGTCAAGTTCACAGCTGTTCTGGGGAAAAGAAAATATGACTCAGGATTTTTTACCATGTCAAATTGTCCTTCAAGTGTAAAAGCAATATGCAAAAATTCAGGGAAAACAATATTCGTAAACTGTTTTGGGGTTTTTTTTGTAGAATTGTTTTTGTTTATCTATCTAACAAAATGTTAATGATTTTATCCTGAAGTTACTGATAGTTATTTCATGTGGTGGAACTTCACGATCCCATATTGTATTGCAGCCATTAGCCACATGTGGCTATTAAGCACATGAAATATAGCTAATATGACTTGTGATGCGCTGTGTTAAAACACACCAGATTTCAAAGACTTAATACAAAGAAAAGTAAAATATCTGATCAATTTTTTATTACATGTTGATGACATGTTGAAATGATAATACTGTGGATATACTGCGTTAAAGAAACTACTACTAAATTAATTTTACCTGTTTCCTTTTGCTTTTTAAAATGTAGCTACTAGAAAATTTAGGCTTGCATTGTATTTCTGTTGCATAGCACCATGATAGAATTTGGGGAGAGATTTTGCTTCTTGTTTGTACTATTCAGTATAGCTTAATCTTTTAAAATAAGTATGACTATTCATGTAAAACAATAAACTCATTATTCTAAAATTAAATAAATAAACCAATGGACAAAGAGCTATGTTTTCTCTCCTGCAATGCTGAGACAACTAGCTGGGAGGCTCTGGACAGGAACCAATAATAATAGAATGGAGAATAGCTGTTCTCCCCTGGGGACCATGTTGGCCAACCCACTTGTTATAATGACAGGGACCCTGAGAGGCCCCAAGGGTCGCTTAACAGTCTAAGGTCTCATAAACTTAGGTCTGCAGTAGATGAGGCTGAAGACTGGCATTCCAGATGAGACTCAAGAACTAACTTAGTGTGCTTGCTCAGTAGCCCCCATGAGCCCCTCCAGAACAAGTGGAACCACCTCCAGACAAGGAGTTCAGTTCCTCTGGGCTTGTATCCCTTGACAGGGAGCTTCCTCTGCCAAGAAATAAAAAGCAAGATACTTCACTCAGCCCAGGGAAATCCAGCCCCTTCTCCTTCAGCTGCAAATGTAACTTCCAGCCTTCCACCCCTAGCCCAGAACTCTGAGCCATTGGCAGCATGGAGTTCTGCAACTTCCTTGCCCTCTGTCTCTCCATCTTCATGGTGGGCATGGCCAGCTCGGAAAAGACCCCAGGTGAACTGAAGGGATGGAGAAGAGGAACCCTGACACCCATAGCTTAAGGGAAGGGGTCTGGCTGCAACAGGCCACCTAGTCACTTCCACCTCAGGAGGAGCCCAAGCCTCAGATATGGAAAGGGGCTCACCTGTGGTCACCATCCACTAATTTTTCTTATAAACACAATACATGTTTTTGTTTTAAAAAGACAAACAATACATAATTGTGTGAAGTTAAAAAGTGAGTCCCCTCTTTTGCACAGCCTCAACAATTCTACTGCCCAGAGGAATTTGTTGTTAGAATGCTCATGAGAGAAAATAGATGTCCACACTCCTTTAAAAATGAGGGGCTGACTGGTTAGCTCAGTTGGTTAGAGTGCAGCCTTATAACCCCAAGGTCACAGGTTCAGATCCCTGTATGGGCCAGCCACAAAAAAAGAGACCAAGTTCTCAACTTTGGCTACATGTTGGAGTCATCTGGGGACCTGTGGATACCACCCTCAGTGATTCTGATTTAATTGGTCTGGGGTGAAGCTAGTGTCAGAACATTTTAAATTCCCTAGGTGATTCTAGTATGCCACCAAGGTTGAGTATTGCTTCCAGAAAACAATTCTGATGGAAAGCTTCCAATTCCCTTTCTAAAGTGGCCTCTGCCCTCTTCTAGGATTAGGGTTCTCCCAGTATTTTCAGCATGGCCAGGGTCATAGCATTGAGAATTCACAGAATGGTAAGGTGGAGTTGTGTTGACCCATGTGCTTATTTGTTTGAGGGATGCTGTCCTTATCAAGGAAGATCTACATACCAAAATGGTGTTTGTTCCATCCCATGAAGGGTTACACTGGGCTCCTGAGAGTCCAAGGCTAATGGTTGACGGGTGTGCATGTGTGCACGCATGTTTAATAAATCACTTGGTGTAATAACCACATGCAGATGCAAAGGACTTAAAATAAGTAATTCAGTGAAAGAGATCTGTTTATTTGCTGATTACCCATGAATATTAAAGATTTTGAAATGTAAATAGCTTTTTTATTGTTATAAAAATACATGTTCATTGTTATTCAAATAATACTAAAAATAATTTTTTGAAAATAAAAAGCCCCTGAAATTTTACCACCCAGAGATAACTAATCTAAATATATTGGGGGACAATCTTTAAGCCATTATTCTATGGGTTTATATATATATTTTACATCAATAGGACCATATTACATCTCCTTTTTTGTAATTTGATTTTTTATTTAACAAAATCCATGGACAGCTCTTCACGTTGATGCATATAGATCAACACTATGCATTTTAATGACTGCACAGTAACCTATCAATTTCCTGTTGGTGAACATTTACATTTTTTCATATTTTTGCAATTGTAAACGGGGCTACAACAAAAGTCCTGATTTAGGTTACGAAAGGCAGTAGGATGCAGAGCTTGGGATTTAAATCCCAGGCACCAACTTACACGTTTTATGATTTTTGAAAAATTACCAAACCCCTTGAGCCTCAGTTTCTCATTTTGTGTAGTGGGAACAGCAATACACTCTCCACAGGGTTGTTTAAATAACGCAAAGTATGGCAAATACTCTGGACAGTGCTTGGGAAGAAGAGGTGCTTGGAAAAAATACTAATTCGTTAATAAAAAGAACACATAAATGCCAAACCTTGTTCTACCTTACCCTGAAGCCAAACTCAAGCAAGCAGAGATGTTGCTTGGAGATGTTCCAAACAGTCCCTGCCCTGTGCCAGTTCTCCACAGTGAGGGGCCCCTGCAAAGGCTGCTTCCACCGCTATTTCTACAACTCAATATCCAATGAGTGTGAACACTTTATCTATAGTGGTTGTCAGGACAATGCCAGCCATTTGGAGACCACAGAGATCCATCCGCTGGAGGGTCTGCAACCCCCTGCCCCCGTGAGCGCTCTTATAGAAACAGAAAGAATAACGGTGGCGACGGGATGTTGGACGTGTGAAGGGAGAGCGTTGGTGAGGATGGAGGGAGTCACGTAGTGATGGTGTTACCATGGGATTTGGTGATGACAGTATGGTACCAAGAGGCAGTGGTGATGGTGGTAATGAGGTTGCTGAAGGTGTGGGTAATAATGATGTGGTTGGTTGTGGTGTGCAAGTCAAGACGAAAGTAATATCTGTTACTCTAGTCAGACCTTTTAAAATATGTGGTGGTGGTGGCGGCGGTGGTGGTGGCAGTGAAGATAGCAATATTGCCTTCACGGAGGATGGTCATGTGGACAAAGAAGATGAAAGTGGTCACAGTGGGAGGAGGCAGAGGCGAGGAGGCCCGTGGGATGGTAGGTGTTCAAGGGGGTGGGTGAACAATCCAGCTTGATGGCTCTGGCTCCAGGCCACCAACAGGCCAGCCAAGAAGAGAGCTGACTGTCCCCCCCATTACAGAGACCATGTAAAGAGCAGCAGAAGATGGTGCCTGCACAGTCCTAGACCTTGACTGAAACCTGGCTCTGCCACCATTCCCCCACGAAGCCCTGTTCTGAACCGACCCTGAAACCCTCCGGAACCGACTCAATAAAGCATTCAAAGCTGATGTGCCCGAAGCCTTCCCACAAGGGCCCCCAGGCCTGTCCTGGGAACTTGTTCCAGCTACCTCTGCTCTCAAGGGCAAGAAATGGGTGATCAGACCGGCCTCTTCCTCCCCCCTTCCTCCTTCAGGCCTTCATCATCTGTGCCCCCAGAATAAAGATGAGAACAAAGGACACATGCTCCCCTGTCTCCAGAGGTCCTTGCAGAAGCCAGGGTGAACTTAAATCCAGGAAGTTGTATGTCTGTCCCCAAGCCTGGCCTGCTGCTCTTTCCTACCATATCTTGATGGAGTGTGCAGAGGGAGCGGCAGAAGTTAAGAGGATCCTACTTGGCCAGGTTGGGGCTCTCCTCCCCACCCAGAGTGAGCCTGGAAGAATGAGGATTTTATAATTTTCTTTATTGCTGTAAAATATACATAACAAAATTTACCAATTTAACTAATTTTAAGTGTACAGTTCTGTGGCATTAAGTACATTCAGAACTTTTTCATCTTCCCAAATGGAAACTCTACCCATTAAAGGATGACTTCACAATCCCCCCTCTCCCAGCCTCTGGAAATCATTCTACTTTCTGAGTTTGACACCTCTAGGTATCTTGTATAAATGGAATCATACAGTATTTGTCTTTTTGTGACCGGCTTACTTCACTCAGCATAATGTCTTCACGGTTCATCCAAATTGTAACATGTGTCAGAATTTCATTCCTTTTTAAGGCTGAATAATATGCCATTGTTATATAAGTTTTTGAAGTCCAGAGGGGTCTGCTCTGACCACTGTACCCATCTTCCCCCATAACCCTCTCCTCTCATCCTGCATCTAGTCCAACCACTTCCCCTTACTGAAAGGGAAACTGCTGCCCAAGATCAAACAGCAATTCTAGAAGCCAGAACCAGACTCCCAAACTGTGTCATTTCCATGACACCCCTGTCCCTGGTGGTGTCATTGGTGTCCTTAGGGTGCCCTCCCCACCCCTAAAGCCTTCAGATGCCCTGACATACCCCGTAGTTGGCCAGTGGCCAATCTAGATCATGTGAAGTTACACCAGGAAGAAAATGCTGAGTAGCCAACAATGCCCTATGCTTAAAGTGGGAATCCGAAGTGAATGGAACATACACCTGGGGCTTTATCCAAACTTTGAAATGCTTAAATTAGATGGACATATACATATACAGTCATGCACCACATACTGATGTTTTGGTCAATGATGGACCACATATACAATGGTAGTCCCATAAGATTATTAATACCAATAAACAGTTTAATTGGAAGCTCAGATAGATTTAAGAGGTGGGGCAAGAACTCAGTACCTGCTATGAGCTGAGTCATAGCTAACCATCCTTTCTTCTCTCCCAAAAGAATGAATGAACCCTTCCCCTGGGTTCACTGGATCACCGCACTTAATCCAGCATGTTTTAGGTATGTGTTTATCCACTTCTGCTTCTAGGTTGTGAGTGGGGCAGGGACCATGGTGAATGTATCTTTGGCAAAGAACTTATATAGTAAGTACTTAGCAGGGTGTGCTGTATGAATAATTAGTAAATTAATCTTTAAATGCATGGATTAGGGCCGGCCCGTGGCTCACTCAGGAGAGTGTGGTGCAGATAACACCAAGGCCACAGGTTCGGATCCCTATATAGGGATGGGCAGTTTGCTCACTTGGGAGAGCATGGTGCTGACAACACCAAGTCAAGGGTTAAGATCCCCTTACCGGTCATCTTTTAAAATAAATAAATAAATAAAATGAATGAATGAATGAATGAATGAATGCATGGATTAATAGAATCCAGTAGTCAGTTCTGTGGCTTCTACCTCCAAAATTGATCCCAAACCCAATGGACCTCTCACCACCTCCACTGTTACCTCCCCAGTGTCCTCTTCTTGATGAACCTGTCACCTCCTCGTTGACTTTCCAGTGTCCGTTCTTACCTCCTACAGTCTGTCCTCCACACAGCTGCCGGAGTAACCATTTGCAAATCAAATCAGTTATTGTCAAGGTGCCAGTTTTCTGTTGGATGGTAGGTTCTTTGGTGCTTACTGCATTGAAATATGTACATTAATATGTAAATACAACAATGAAAAGATTCATATTATCTTCTACTTCTTACGAACTTTTTGAAGTACCCTCATAATACATAAAAGACTGCCATGCATGAACCAATGAGGACAGTATACCATAAAGCAAGAATTATTAACCCAATTTCATGCATCAGATGTCCAATAAAAATTATATAAACAAAAATCAATTTGCATTACTCCTTAGCTTCCCATCACACATAGAATAAAAGCTAGAGTCCCTGCCTCCAGGCCCTCCTCCGCCTAGCCCCCGCCGACTTGTCTAAGCTCACCTCCTACCTCTCTTCCCCTCCCTCCCTCCCTCAGCTCCACTTACACAGACTTTCTTGTTTTGTATGTACACTTAGTATTCCCCTGCGCAGGGTCTCTTCCCTCTGACTGCAATGCTCTTCCCTCAGATTTCATGTGATTTTCTCTTTCACTTTATTCAGGTCCCTGATCGTTTGTCACCTCCTCGGAGGTCTTTCATGATCATCCCTCTCATGTTTACCCTGCTTTACTTTCCTTCAAGAACATAGCACTACTTGAAATTACACAATGTATTTATTAATGAACCTATGTGCTTATTGTCTGTCTCCCCTGCTAAACTGTTACATCATGAGGTAGGGATTTCCTTTCTTATTCACTGCTGGGTCTCAAGTCCTAGAATAGTGCTTGGCATATGGTAGACACTAGATAAATATTTGTTAAATGAGTGGATAGATGGGTAAATAATAGATAAGAATGACAGAAAGACAGGCCAGAGGATAAGTGAATAGATAAACAAATTACTGAGTGACTGTACAAGCTGAGATGAAGATATGACCACTGTAGAAGTGGGAATGGTCAGAAAAGGCTTCATGGAAGGAGATCTAGCTCAGGGACAAAATCACAGAGGCATTAAAGGGAACACAACAAGCTGAGGCAGGGAAGCTGGAAAGCGCAGGGCAATCTGCTGTGAGGAGGCCCCGCCCGTTCCTCCCTCCCCCAGGCTCCTTGCTCAAGGCAGGGGCTCCACCTCTCCACGCAGTCCTCAGTGCCTCGGCAACCATCCGTGTCCCACACAGGTGGAGAAGTATGAGGCCAGGCCACCTCCCCAGATCCTGTTTATTGAGTGTGGGAAAGGGTCAGGCTCTGGGTGCTCTGCTACTGCCCCCTGAGCCTTCTGTCTAAGAGCACCCCCAGGGGGCAGCTGTTGCCAAGCCTGCCTGACCCTCAAGCCAGTACTCTCTCCAAGGCTCCTGTATTAGTCCATCTGTGTTGCTTATAACAGAATACACAGAACTGGGTGATTTATAAAGAAAACGAAATTTATTGCTTATGGTTTCTGAGGCTGGGAAGCCCAAAGTCCATCTGGTGGTAGTGACAGTGACCCAGGGGTCTCACATTACAAGATGGTGGAAGCAGAGAGAGAAAGAGACAGACTCTCCTCTTCTTTTAAAGCCCTCAGAACCACGCCCCTGACCACCATTTTTAATCCATTTGCTACGCATGGTCCTACAATCTAATCACCACTTTAAGGCTCCACCTTTCCTTTTTTTTAAAAAAAAGATAACTGGTAAGGGGATCTTAACCCTTGACTTGGTGTTGTCAGCACCACACTCTCCCAAATGAGCTAACTGGCCATCCCTACATAGGGTCCTGAACCCTTGACCTATGGTGTTATCAGCACCATACTCTCCAAAGTGAACCACAGGCTGCCCTTGGCTCCACCTTTCAGTTACCATAATAGGATTTCCCACCCTCTTAACAGTCACAGTGGGGGCTAAGTTTCTAATACATAAAACTTGGGAGCACAATTCAAGCTTCAATGAGTTTTGGGGGGACATTATTCAATCCACTACACCTCCTTCAGACAGGATAAGCCTCCTAACTCAGGAAGTTTCTATCCATTCCTCTTGGTCTAGCCAGTAGCTGGGGACAGTTACAGCCGTGTGAGTGGAGAGCCCACCCCCACAATGCCCACCGGGGCTGACCGACTTGACCTTCAGTAACTTTGGCCCTTTTTTTCCAGAGGCAATGCCTTGTGCCAATCCTTCTGAAGAAGGCCATAGCCAGGCTTACATCTTGAGAAGGCCTAAACAAGCATAAATGAAACGCCCTAGCCCTGCGTGCAGAGATAAGGGAAGGTTGTCCTAGTGCTGGCACAGCAACAACTTCAAAGCTCAGAACCTAGATGTTTGGGTGACCTGGCTTGCTTAGCAGCAAAATTACTGCGTTGTATTTGTACACTTCTTCACTTATTCATTCACCAATTATTGGAATGCAAACTACACACAAGGCACTGTTCTAGACACTGCAGCTACAAAAGACAAAAACCCTTGCCCTCGTGGAGCTTATATTTTAGTGAGGTGGAGTAATTAGTAAGTAAAACACACAGTATGTTAGATGGTAGTAGGAGCTATAGACGAAAACAAAACAGGAAAGGCACTAGCTTGTGGCTAGGGTGGCGATTTGAAATACGACATGGCCAGGGGAGACCTTGTTGATAACTTGATAGTGGGGGTGGGAATGGGGGTCAGATTCTGCATTTATTTAGAGGATAGAGTGCAAACAGGGTGTGGGATTTGATGGTGGGGTGCATACAAGGTGTGGGAGAGAAGAACCAAAAATGACTCAATGGTTTTTGGCCTGGGCAACTAGAAAGATATGAGCTGCCATTAACAGAGATGAGGTGACTTGAATGAGCCTGTTTGGGGTGGGGGTGGAGAATACCAGAAGCTCAATTTTGGAGATGTTAAAACTGAGATGCCTTTAGACATCCAAGTGGGGATGGCAAGTAGGCAGTTGGCTAAATGAATCCAGAATCCAGAGAGGACGTCTAGACTAGAGATATGCAGGTGTCATCAGCACATGGATTACATAGGTCGTTTCTAGAAACTGTCTTGGCTGGGGGTACAAAAGACAGCCAGGCCACACTTGGTGCTCTTTTGACTTGGCAGACATCCCACTCTATGCAGGCTGACAAGACCAAGACCACTTAACTTTGGATATTCACCTACCTGCATTCTTACTTATTTAAAGCCTGCTTATTTACTGCTTTGGAAGTAAACTCAAGTAAAAGCATCTTAACCAAGTTGCTTTTTGCCCATGGTCTTGATTAGCCCACCACATTTCCTTCCTTATACACACACAAATGCATACGCATCACTTGTATGTTCTAGGGACTTGGAAACCCTCTGAGGCATCCTAAACAGCCCATCTACGTTGGCTGTACAGACACCACCAATACTACCGTGTTAGACTGCTGTGCTGTGCTCATACTTGTGGAGCTTCTACAGTGCTCCTTGCCCCATCCGTACCCTGGATCCCAAATCCCAAGCCAGAATAGCCCATACCCATTCACACATTTACCATCTGCTGATTGAACACTTACAATCTGTCCTAAACTGGGTCAGGTCCCAATAAAAGACAGCCCCTGTGCCTCCAGGAAAGCACATAATCTAACAGAAGTAAAAGGAAAACTGCAGACAGGTGATATGGAACACGTAAAGGTAAATCCAAAGAGCTGTGGGAACAGAGGGGAGGGGCACCTATAGCAGCCTGGCTTGTCAGGGGAAACTTCCTGGAGGAAGCAACATGTGTTTTTTGGGGGGGAGCAGCTGGCTGGCAAGGGGATCAAAACCCTTGACTTTGGTGTTAACACCGTGCTCACATCTGGTTTTGTAAGTAAGAGTGAACCAGGCAGTTGACGGGTTGCATTCTAGGCCAAACCAGTGACAGGAGAACTGAGTGGGGTGGGGGGTGGAGGAGAACTTCAAGTAACTTACATAATTGATGACAAGTGTGCCAGAGGAAAAGACAGAAGATAGCGGTGGGGGAGGCATCTGCCTAAGGACTTTCTTTACAGGAATGCAGGTTTATACAACAAGCGGAGGTGGGCAGAAGCGAGCTTTAGTCCAATGGGCCTGGCTTCAAACCTGTGGGTGGTGTAAGAACCACTTGCAGCACAAGCTCCTGAGGGTCCTGGGCTGGGCTAGACATAGACCAACTGAATTAGTAGGATCAGGATCCCAGGAATCTGTATTATTTTCACAATCGCCCAGGGATTCTAAGGCACACTGTGGTTAGAGAACATGGAGCTCTGCCTCTCCACTCTACCCTTGGTGATGGGGAATGGTACCCAGAGCCCCCAAAAGGCAGGATGATTCATTTTCATGGTCTTGGATTATGCTTACACAAACACTCCCAGCCAATCCCAGGGAGTTCTGGGAATTACAATCAGATGAAAATGGGGGAGGAGGGGAGGAGGAGATAAGGAGAAGGGATTTCTGGCAGGGATGGGAGGAGGCAGGGGCAGTTTTTCTGCAGGGGAGATTGTATTAAGGCACCCAGCAAATAAGCTCAAGTCCCCAACTTTTCCCAGGCCTCAAAGACAGGAGGCAAAGAATGAAGGAAGCAGCCATTTTTTATTCCACAACAGTAAATTCCATCTACCACACAGTGACACAAACTCTTCAGCACTCCCTGTTCCCTAGGCCAATGCTATCCAACAGAACTTTCTGCAATGATGGAAGCATTTTGCTGAGCTGTCCAAATACAGTATATACACTTTTGGTTATTGAGACTTCAAATGGGTTACTACAGCTGAGGAAATGAATTGTTAATTTAAATTAATTTAAATTCAAATGCCACATTTGGCTCATGACTGCTGTACTAGACAGCACAGCTCTAAGCCCTGGCCTGGTCCAGGGGCAGTTTGGTTCAAAAACCAACTCTGGGGAGAACAAGTGGCAGAAAGCACCCTTGGGGTCACCACCACCCCTCCCCAGAGAGAAATAGCAGCTGCAGCTGCTGCTGCTGAAGAAGACGAGTATCAGAGCGGAGGGACCCCATGGGGACGCTGGATAAGGTTAGCCAGCCACTTGGCCAAACCGCCTGGCCAGGCCACCTGTGCGGGGCTCCTCGATGTGGAAGGTTCGGGTGAGGAGATTGTAGAAGGAGCCATAGCACACAGCCACCACAGTGCACGTGAGGCAGATGACATTGTAGGGCATGCTGAAGTCTGGTGTCGGCAGGTTCACCAGCAGCGGCTCTGTGTAGAGTCGCACAAAGTAGCTAGAGCCATCGGAGACTGGGAACCTGGGAATTAGAGAAGGAGTGGTGAAACAGGGCTGGCTGGCTGCTCCTCCCCTACTTACCCCTGTCCTCATTCTTGGGCTGCACTAGGCCAGTGCTACACAGTGAGGGTCTTCGAAGTTTTCTTAGCCTCAAAACCTTTCAACAGAAGGCAACTTATATGAAAAAGTACAATACACACACCTGATAAAAGGAGAGCGGCCTCGTGTTAAAGTGAAGGAAAGGGACCCTGTCTTTGCGTAGCTGCCTCTTTCTTAGCTCCGTCTCAGCTAAATGCCACCTCCTCAAAGAAGCTTTCCTAGATATCCCACTAGATTACGCCTACCACTACCACCATCCCATTACTCTCTAGAACAGAATCTCCCCTCTAGACTGTAAGCATAGCGAGGGCAGGAACAAGTCTGTTTTGTTTACTGTTGTACATCTGGTGCTCTCTGAAGAACCTGCCATTAGATGACTGCTGAATTAAATATTTGTTAAGAGAATCAATGAATAAATGTAGGTTATAAGTAGTGTTATTCTCATCTATTTGTTCTTCTAGAAGCACTTTAGAATAATTTTATAAAGTCTTTACAAATATCACAGACCACTAGGATTTTTATTAGGATTGAGTTAAATCTACACATTGAGTTAACATCTACCCCAACCTACCCTGCAGGAGCCTGATCATCTGAGTGAATGCCCAGCAGGCAGCTGAGGATGTAATACTGGAAGGGTGTGGTCACACTTACAGGGTGTTGAAGAGGGGGGTCTCTTCCCAATCCACTGGTTTGGCTGCTACCATGCTAGGTACCAGGGCACTGAGGACAGACGGGCTGCAGAGAAGCAGACAGACGACTCCTGTTCCTAACTGGCTCCACCTCCATGGGAAAGTGGCAGAGAGGGTTGGTGGGAGGGTGGGGGGGCAGCCTATAGGATTGGAGCCCACCTGACATAAAAACCGTGGTTGGGGTCCGGGGTGTACTCAGTCCACCTGAGCAGTGCCCGCTCAAACTGGATGGAGACCTTGGTGACCGAACTGGCCGGCAGCTGAATCAGCATCTCCAGGAGGTGGGGCTGCAGCCGGTCCTGGGCAGGCTGGTAGTGGATGTAACCTGGAGACAGGCAAGGGTCACCATGCCTCTTTTCTGTGGTCAGACTACCTACATCTCCTGTCCCTACCTCTTTCCTGGGGCCTCAATCTGGGTGCCTAGAATGTGAAGTCTCAAGTCACAGAAGCCAGGCAGGATAGGGAAGGAAGCATCTTTTTTTTTTTTTTTTTTTTTAAAAGATGACCGGTAAGGGGATCTTAACCCTTGGCTTGGTGTTGTCAGCACCACGCTCAGCCAGTGAGCCATGGGCCGGCCCTACCGGTCATCTTTTTTTTTAAAAAAAAGAAAAGAGAGAGAGGGGCTGTCAAGAGTGCTGCAGACCACTAATTAATCTTCGCATCACTAAAACTGGAGCATTAGACACCAAGTGCCTGGTGTGATGCAGGAGGAAGTTCACAGAACCACCTGGGAATTTTTCTTGCCAAAATATGGGACATGAATCTAATCAAGTTTCTAAATCTAACCATCCATACACAAGAAATATAGGGGATGGAGGAACATGTTAAACACAGCACAAGGACAAATACAGAATGCAGAATGTCCTATATGATAAATGACCCAGTTTCTCCAAACAGCACGTTTATAAAGAAAAGCATGGGAACTGTTATGGATTAAAAGACTTAAGAGTACCACACCAAATGCAAGATGTTTATAAATAAGAGAAAGTGGGCAGCACGGTGAGTGAGTACATAGAAACTCTATACTTTTTGCTCAATTTTTCTGTAGACCTAAAACTGCTCTGAAAAATAAAGTCTATTTGTGAGGACTCTGTTTAGATCCCAATTCAAACAAACCAATTACAAAAAGTTATTTTTAAGACCATGGAGGAAACAGGAATAATAATGATATGGTTATATATTTTTTAAGTCCTTTTTCTGTTAGAAACATACATTAAAGTACATAAATGTGAAGTGATACAATGTCTAAGATTTGCTTTAACATACTCCAGCAGAAAAATAACCAATTAAAGAGAGGGAGATGAACAAAAATGACAAGAAGTTGGTGACTACTGGAGCTGCGTGATGGTTATATGGGAGTCTGTTGTACTATTCCATTTGTTGATGTGTATAAAATTTTCCAAAAAGGCAAGTATCCAAAACAAAACAGAAAAACCTAGAGAATATGGTATTATAATACCAACGGTACCAGCTAGCCCTTGCTCCCAAAAAAGATAAGCCTACAGAATACATAGGTACGATATTGTTTTGTTTTTTCTTTCAGTGGCAGGCTGGTACGGGGATCCAACCCTTGATCTTGGTGTTATAGTACTGTGCTCTCACCATGTGAACTAACCTAACTGGCTAGCCCTCTCCCACCACCTTTTTTTTTTTGGTAGGGTGTTTGAAACAGATTTTGAAGGTGGTAGAAATAATGGTGCTGAAAATAAGTAAAACTATAACTATAGGTTTGAAAATATGGGAAACAACAGAGGTATTTAAAGAAGATTAAGTTTGTCTGTTTGAGATGTAACATAACCTTTTTCGAAGAAGTCTTTTCCTTTGTTATTAGTCTGTCCCCACACCAAAGAAAAACAAGTGCTTCAGTGCTATGCCTGGCACCTAAGAGAAAGCACTCAGTAAGTATTAACTTCTCCTTAGAAAAATAATACAAATAGGGATGGCCGGTTAGCTCACTTGGGAGAGCGTGGTGCTGACAATACCAAGTCAAGGGTTAACATCCCCTTACCGGTCACCTTAAAAAAAAAAAAAAAAAGAAAGAAAGAAATCTTAAAAACTATATACTTTAAAAAACAAAAACAAAAACAAGAATTAAAAAAAGAAATAAAAAGCAAAAACGCCCCCCAAAATAAAAAAACTATATACTTTTACCCCTACCGAGGAAGCAAAGAGCCATCTACCCCAGCTCTGCTACCTTCTTAGCTTCCAAAACCCTGTTTCTCGTATCAGCTCTTTCTCTACCTTAAAGAGTCAATGAATCATCATAAAACACAAGGTTCCACAAGGTTCCTGAGAAAGAAAGTAAGTGAAAGGGATAAGGAAGCCACTGTCCTCAGTATTATATTTTGATTTTCTTTTGCGTTATAAATTATTACTAAAACTAGAACAGTGAGGCTCTCTGTTCCATTTTTCACACTATTCCTAACCCTTTATGTTTGTGTTGTTTTTCAGAAGTACTTCTGGAATTACCCTAGCAAATGAGAGTTTGGGGAACCCAGAGAGAATGAGCCAGCGTGGGCTGGAGGGGCCTGGTTTGGGACTTGGCTCCTCACTTGGTTTGTTTTCCTTGCCCTTGGAGGTGATGGTGAGGGTGTGCACATATAGCCGCAGGTACCAGGGCACGGTGTCCAGCAGCAGCACGGGGAAGGCCCGGTACGGGTGGGTATTGTACAGCAGCGTGCTCAGCTCCCCTTTCTGCAGCCCATAGCCACTCACGTACCGCTGGGAGTGTAGGAAGGGCACTGGTGGGGCTTCTGTGTAGAGGAAAGTCAACAGTTAATAGTTCCTAAAGGCAAGAGTCACTCCCCACCCCAACTCCCCAGCCCATGTTCAGAGTCCCAAGCTAATGAGTAGATGGGGAAAAGTCTTGCCATTAGGACTGAGAAACCTGGGCCCTGGAATCATCTGTGTCTTCTCCAGCCCACAAGAAATGATGATAATAGCATTACTATTACTTACTAAGTGCTTTATGCACAGAACAACGTGCCTCTTTCCAACCCAAACCAGGTACTCTTAGGATATTCTGCCTTCTCCCTTAGTAACAACAAACACAATACTAATTCATTAACTGATACTTGCCTCAACTAGTAGACACTGCATTTCCTGAATGCAACATCCTCTGTCTTTTCACCACTCTATGCATGGCACAAAGTACGAATTCAAAAACATTTGTTGACTAAATGCATGCATGAACAAACTCCATTGTTTACATTAATTCTCTCATCCAATCCACTAGGTATTACTGTCCCTGCTTTTCAGATGTGAACACTAAGGCTCAGAGGGGTTAGGAACCTGCCTAAAGTCACAGAGCTTGGAAGAGGTTGATTCAGAACCAGGAACGTGTGACTCCAGAGATCTGGGTCTAAACACACGCTATGATCCTTCAGTGAGAACATGGACTGTTGGTGCCCCGCCAAGAGTAGAAATCTCTGTAACCTGTTGAGACCCTGGCAGTCTGCTCATTCACCCACTCACCATTCTCTGGGGGTCTCTTCCACTTCAGCTGGAGGTTGAGGTTGCGGGAGTTGTTTATCATGGCTGTGTCAAGCAAATCATAGACAGCATAGGTCTTCCGGGTGCCCAGAATGATGTCCTGATATGTGGTGGTAGGGGGTGGGTTCACCTCCAATGTCTCATTGTCCTGGGGACACAAGGGCAGGGCTGAGAAGCAAGCAGAGGGGTAGGCTGGCCTTGGGGAACAGGGGTGTGTGTGTGTGTGTGTGTGTGTGTGTGTGTGTGTGTGTGTGTGTGTGTGTGTGTGTGTGTGTGTGTGTGTGTGTGTGTGTGTGTGTGTGTGTGTGTGTGTGTGTGTGTGTGTGTGTGTGTGTGTGTGTGTGTGTGTGTGTGTGTGTGTGGTGTGTGACTTTGTGTGTGTGTGGTGTGTGACTTTGTGTGTGTGTGTGTGTGTGTGTGTGTGTGTGTGTGTGTGTGTGTGTGTGTGTGTGTGTGTGTGTGTGTGTGTGTGTGTGTGTGTGTGTGTGTGTGTGTGTGTGTGTGTGTGTGTGTGGTGTGTGACTTTGTGTGTGTGTGGTGTGTGACTTTGTGTGTGTGTGTGTGTGTGTGTGTGTGTGTGTGTGTGTGTGTGTGTGTGTGTGTGTGTGTGTGTGTGTGTGGTGTGTGACTTTGGTACCTGGTTGTAGTTGGTGATGTCCACATAGACTCGGCTCTCTGAAGCCAGGGGGCAGGGCTCTGTGAGGGTTCGGGAGAACATCCGGAAGAGGGACCAGTCTGAGGAGCAGAGAGCAGGGTTGAGCAGGTGCCAGGGTTAGGCCTGGTCCACACAGATCAGGGGGTTGGGTGGGAGGGTAGAGATGAGTTGCCGAGGTAGCTTACCTTTCTTCCCTTGCCCTGTGATGAAGGCATCAAATACAACAGAAAGGGTCTGCCTCAGCTCCCAGGAGATGCTGGTACAGTGGGCATTCTACCACAAGGGCCAGAAGTCAGCAGTGAGGGGGCATCCCCAGCACACAGCCTGAAGGACTCCTACTTGGACTCAATCCCTCATCTATATATCATCATAACCATCGATTTGCTACCACTCACTACTGAGCACTTGGCCCTGTGCCAGACATTGTGCTGACAGCTTTACATGCATCAGTTTGATGAACCATCACAACCACCTTAGGAGCTGATTCTACTATTATTCTCATATGACATATGAGGAAACCAGGTGCAGGGAAATTAAATGATTCACTCAAGGTCATGCCAGCTGGCCAGCAACTGAGCTAGCAGTTCCACCCACAGAGCTATTGTTCTTAACCACTATGTTCCACGACAAAAATTTATTGAGCACTTGCCAGGCAACTACACTCAGCTTCCTTGATGCACGGCCAATGCCCTGAATAATCATCTTCCACATCTTTCACTTAGTACTCACTCGGCCTGTGCCAGACAATGAGCTACGTGCTTCACCTGCATCTTCTCTCAGGGCCCCTGCATGGCACCCACTCCTAATCCGCATGACTTACTCCGCAAACAGGGCGGATATGCACTGCCTGGGAGTGGTAGCTGGTGTGGAACAAGCGATCTGCTTTCAGCAGCACAGAGAGGCCTGCCTAGAGGAGGTGGGAAGAGATGAAAGGTCAGTGCCCTGCATGGAGCACCTGACATAGGGCACAGGTTCTCTGTAAACGTACCCTGGTTGCCAGGCTGTGAAGAAGCATCCGCCAACTATGTCCCCTCTCTGGTGCGCCCACCCACTCTCAGACCACTCCAGCCTCACCTTGGAACTACAGGGCAAGAGCTTCTTCCATGGGGTGAGGTTCTCAGTGCAGACAACTTCCCGCGGCAGCACAGCATAGCGCAGGAAGTAGTGATCAGTGTCTAAGGAGACAGATGTCTGTCTGGGGTGGGCCTTGGGGCCCCACCCCTCAGGACTCACACTCCAGAGATGAGGATGACCCCTTCTGCTCCCCACACCACTCTCTAGCACAACCGCCCTAACTGTCCCAGCTGGGGTTGGGACTCCCTCTTCCCCTTGGGAGAAGACAATGCAGAAGCAGCACAGTCTCTGGGGGCCTGTACACCCAGGGGACCTAGAATCTAGCCCAGGCTGAGGAAGGAGGAAAGGAGGCAAAGGTTTGGGCAGGAGGTAACAGAAAGAAGGAAAGGGCCACAGGGACTATCTCACCATTGGCCAGCCCCAAGGGTTTGAAGGAGGCAGTGGGAGTGACCGTGTTGGTGGAGTCGATGAAGTTGAGAGAGGCACAGAAGATCCCTGAGAGGACGTTACTGAGCTCCTTCCAAGATTTATCCACACTGGATGGAGACACAAACCCACTTACTACCTTGGGGCCGCCTCTGCTCCCTCCCTCGAAGCCCACAGCTAGCTGCCAAACCCATGATAGGAGGAAGCTATATTCTTAACCATTAGAAAGGCCAGTTGATGGAGTTGGAATGACATCACTGCCCCTATTCAGCCCCTTCCTGGGTCTCACCCTACGTAGGCCCTTCTTTAACACTCTCCTCTGGACATCCCTGTATCCCCATAGGTTTTTGCTCAGGTAAGTCTTCTTGCCTGGGAATGCCCTGCTCACTCCTCTCTGCCCACCTTCAAGGTCCAGCCCCAGTCCTGGTCCCCACCTCCAGGAAACCTTTCCTGCCTTCCTCAATCACAGCCTCCTCTGTGCTGCTGTTCTGACTATCCAACCCCTTCCGTAGGATCTCCTGGGAGATGGCTAAGTGGTGGCAGCATCTTGTCCTAAGCACCTTTTCTCCCCAACTAGGCTGTGAACAACTTGAGGACAAGGACTAAGTCTGGGTCATCTATGTACTTCCCACAACACCATGGAAAGTACCCCATACCTTGGAGCTGAGATCAGCACATTGATCCTTCCTGAATTTGCTCAGCTGGGCAAAGCAACACTCTCTATCTTGTGAATACCCTGGGCATGAAGGTAAGTCCTGGTTTTACCCTCAAGGCAGGAAGTATTATATTCAAAAAAGCAAACTGAACAAGGAAAAACATCCATACTAGTACCTCACAAAAACAGCAAATTAAACTATGTGTTCTTTTCTGACAGAAATATTAAGAGATTTGCTCTCTATATTAATAGCAAAAAGCTTAAAACCTAATAATCCCTAGAATTCTTAACATCGGCTCCATATTATAGACAATTAGGGGCTGAAAGGAGGCAGTGACAGTAGAGCAGAAAGAAAAAAGGCAAGGGAGCCAGAGTTCAGGCAAGGGAAAAAGCCTTGGCATGTTTGGGGAGTCACTGCTTGCTCCTCATTTGATACCACCTTAGTGTTGTCCTGCAGTTTTGATAATCCTCTGTTCACAGCTTTTCAGTTGCTCCAATCTTTAAGCCTCAAATAAAGGTCGCAAACTCGAGGCTTGAAAGCTCTACCCAAAAGGGCCGACCCACGGCTCACTCCGGAGAGTGTGGTGCTGATAACACCAAGGCCATGGGTTCAGATCCCTATATAAGGATAGCCGGTTAGCTTACTTCGGAGAGCATGGTGCTGACAACACCAAGTCAAGGGTTAAGATCAGCTTACCAGTCATCTTTTTTTAAAAAAAAAAAAAAAAAAAAAAAAGAAAGAAAGAAAGCTCTACCCAAACCATAACTGTGCTTTATTTGATGTGCACAACACTGACTCACATAGCATTTAAAACATTTTTAAGTTACTTGCTTATATTTAAACTTGTCAATTTCCACATTAAATTCCAAATTTCTGGTATTCTTGAAAAATGGGAGTCTGACCACATTAGGCCTCAATTCTCACATGGCAATAATCCATACAAGCTGAGTGGATTATCCATGCTGAGTGACAGCTGTCCTCTAGATTGTCACACAAGCTCTCTAGTCTGTCACAGTCCCTACCACTCCCTATTACTGCCCTGAAATTTGTTATCATACTTTCACTATTGATTTCTTATAGTGGAATTAAGAGAAAAATTAGATATAGTTCTCATTCCTGTACCTCTATTAATGTTTTTACATCTTTACTCATTGATGTTACCTGTGTGGCCCACATAAACTTAAGTTTGCAACCATTGCATAGAAAGGTTCTACTCTAAATAGGATAGCCACAGAAGCCACTGGGAAATAGTTTTTTGTCGTCCAAGAGCAGTAACTAGATCTGTCCTTCTCCCAAACAAAACCAATTCCTTTAATACAGAGATCTAGCATACTGTAGGCCAATTCTAGCCCACAGATATGTTTTGTTTGGACTTCACAGTATTTATTTATTTTAAATATGAATGAATGCCTTTTAAAAAGTTATCCAGTTTGCCAGCTTTCTATTACTTTACATCTAAATAAGCGTCAATCATTTGTTATTCCCCTCTGTAGGGATATGCATGTGCTACTTCAGGTCTGGAAGTATAAGGAGAAGGAAGTTTATTCAGGAAAGTAAAGAATGCCACTCTGTGGCAATATTTCTTACTTCCAACGCCAGCTGTAACCCCGTAAAATCGCTGCCTCCTGGAAATGCTCACCCCAAGGTCAGTGGCCAGATGAAACACCTTCCCCTGCCACACTCCCTCCATGGCCTGCAGCAGGACCCAAGGTGGGCACTCACTCAGTGACAGTGTCTTGGAACCAGACCCAGAGCTCTGCACCCGATGGGGCCTGCAAGAAGGGTGGCCCCCAGTATCGGGTCCTCCAAAAACCTTGCGTGAATGACAGATGCAGTTCCCGCAGAGAATACTTGGAGATCAACTGCCCCAGGGCTTTGGGGAAGAGCCTGTAATGAGACACTGGGGAAGAGGAAACAGGTGAGTAATAATCCCCACCTCTTCGGGACCCACACCCAGGGTCCAGAATCTCATCAGGGTATCAGGCCCCGCCCCTAAGGCTTGCCTCCACCCCAACCCCGGCAGGTGCCACAGAAATTATTCTCCGGTCAGATCTCGCCTTCTCACCTCCTTCTCTTTGCAGCTCCGAATCCCAACGCGTGCGGAACTGGAATGTGGCGGCTACGTCCCCAGAAGGAAGCGGGGTGATGACGAGCTCCTCCCTCAGGCTGTCGCGTGGGGGTTCCGCATGGCCCCAGCTGCCTGGCCCCAGGAGTACCAGCAACAGTACAGCGAGGTGCACAGGTGCCGCCATGCCCGTGGCTGCTTCCGCCTCCCGGCGGCGCCCGCCCCCACGAAAGGCCGGCATCCAATAGGAAGAGCGTGTGAAAAGTGACTTCCGGTGCCGCCCCGGAAGCCGGGGTGCAGTTACCGGAGGGACCGTCTGGACCCGCCGTGGCAATTCTCTTCAGGGCCGGTGGGTGTAGGGGGGAGCCGAGCGGATACGAAAGGGAGTAGGCGTCTGGCAGGGCAGGGAGCTGGTTTGAGGGTTCACCCACTTCGAGGTGTTTCTACACACCAGAAAGTGTTTAATACAGATCGCCACCACTGCCATTTTACCGATTTGGTAGTTGAGACAACAGACTGAAAAAAGTCAATTATTTTTGCGAGATCGCACAGCCTGGCTCGTGCCTCCTTAGCTTCTATGGAATCCATTTGCTCGGTCCTAAGTCTAGCCAGCTCCCCTCCTGTTGATGGGTACCTGAGCTCTTTGAAGTTTTTTGAATACGAACAAGGCTGTTGTCTGTGCAAGTTACTTTGTAGACATATTTATCACCTCTCTTGGGCAAATATTTAGGAGTGGAATTGCTGGGTCCAAGAGTAGGTGTATGTTTAATTTTATAAGAAACTGTCAGACCTTTCTCCAAAATGTATCATTTTATGCTTCCATCAACAATGCATGAGTATCAGTTGCTCCACATCCTGGTCAACATTTGGTGTTTTACTTTTTGGATTTTTTAGTTTTAGCTACTTGGGTTTGTATGTAGCCGTACCTTGCTACGGTTTTTTGTTGTTGTTTGTTTGTTTTTTAAAAATGACCGGTAAGGGGATCTTAACCCTTGACTTGGTGTTGCCAGCACCACGCTCTCCCAAGTGAGCTAACCGGCCATCCCTATATAGGGATCCGAACCCGTGGTCTTGGTGTTATCAGCACCGCACTCTCCCAAGTGAGCCCTGGGCCAGCCCCTCACTATGGTTTTAATTTGCATTTTCCTGGTAACTAATAATATTGAGCACCTGTTCACATGCTTATTAGCCATACATATATTTTCTTTTGTGAAAGGTCTGTTAACTCTTTTGCAGCCCACCTCCCCCCCTCCCCAAACTTTTTTTAGCTGGCTTATTTGCCCTTTTATTATTGAGTTGTAGGAGTTCCAATGTTAAATTGGTTTGGTTTTGATTTTTCCACCTACCCTATGGGGAACACATTCATGAACGACTAGGTGACCAGTCCCTTGGTAAAACTACAACCATACTTCTATGAAGAGCCAAATTTGGTTACAGGCAGGTCTGCCATGATATACCCCATTCAACAAGAAAGGAAGTTGTCAAAAAATGTCTATCTCATTATGCCGTCATTTTACCTACATTAGACATGGAACAGTAGAAAGGCCATGAGCTTAGATGTCCTACAGACATAGGTTCAAATCCCCATGCTAACCTTTAATCCATATGAGCAAGAGCAACCAAAGTGCCACTTTTCCTTATCTGTAAAATGGAGAAACGTACTGTCAGCCTTGTTGTTAAGATTAGAAATTATGTACATGTAGGATCTGGATGTGGTAAGTGCTTAGTAACATTTACTCAACCCTATTAGGTAGATACTATTATCTACATTTGCAAATGAAAAAACAGAATTACAGAAACTGAGATAATTTCTTAAGATCATAGTGAGTGATGAAGCCAGGACTACGGTCTACACTGTCAACCTCAAAATAATAATTTTTTTAAAAGGTAGCTGCCATGATTATGATTATGATTATTTCGTACCTTTATGCTGTTTCCTTTAGAAATTGCCTTCCCATCATTCAAGACCCAGCCACCTCTAGTGAAGGCTTACCTTCTCTAGTGGGCTACAGTCCTTTGTGCATTTCTGCTACAGCCCTTATCACATTATATTTCCTATATTATCTGTGGTCATGTTTGCTCCTGAAAGAGCTCTTGGTCACCTTAGTATTTCTGTTGCCTGAGCAAGGTGGCTAAGCACATAGAAGGTGCTCAGTAATTCCTGAATGAATGAACAAATGAACAACACAACATCATAGTACAATTTTATGTTGTCCCCATACACTGCCATGCTGTTCAGTGTCGAGCTCTGTGCACTCCTGGGCACTGCTACAGTGTGAGCCTTCTAGGGAATCTCCTGAGCTGTGGTTCCTCCGATTTCCTTCACAGCATAGGGTTTTACAAGGATGTTTGTCTTTTTCCCTCATTTCCAGAGTCTGTCAGGATGTCTATTCTATGACAGAAGCCACAGTGTACCTTGGAGACTAAAACCTGGGCTCCTTGACTCATAATTAGCTCCAAATCATCCATCTCCAAGGGCACTGTGTGGCCCCAAAAAAGTCAGTTAGAGATGGTGGCCCTGAAGGCCAGCCAAGCCCCTGAGATTTGGCAGGAGAAGAGGTCATTGTCCTTACCAGGAAGTGGCTCTGGGGCCTCAGCTGATCCTAGACTTTTCCAGGCAGGGCTGGAACTCATACCTTCTGAACTGAAGGCTCCTCATAGGCTTACAATTAGGCTTACAATTAATTCTATTTCTTGAGAGGGCTGTAGCTCCCTGTCCCAAACTCCACAATTTTAGCACTGTGTGCCTGGGTACTAAGAGATTTATTGACATATTAACAGCAACCAAGCCAGTCTAGCTTTCCATCATTCATCCTGGAGGGAAGCAGGGTGATCCCAGGAGCTGAGAAACCCTGCATAGCAGAGCTGTGGGGGTCATGGGCTGCAGCCCAAGAGAAGGCTCGCCAGTCAGGAGGTAGAGCCTTGCTACTCTAAAGGAAAGGTAGAAGGCACAAGAGGCTAGAGACCATACCTTCTGTGTGCAGCAAACTCATAAGCAACACAGAAAATTCCAAAGGTTAACATGAAACTGGGCCCTGGCCCAGCTTAATAAGTGATCTCAACTTGGATCCAGAGGCTTTTGTACAAAAGGTATTCACTCCACATGCTTTCTGGAGACAGGAAAAGGTTGAGGGACACTTCTACTTCCCTGGAACTCTCACAGGTTTCTCACTAGAGTTAGGAAAAGCACTTAGGAACAGTCACTTACAATGGCCTACTGCAGGGGTGAAAGCAGGACAGGACTATAGGAAGACTGTGGCCCTATCACTCAGTCTAGGGGGCACAAAGAGCTTTAAGATTTAGGCTGAAGGTCACTGATCACATGGGTGGTGTTTGATGTATGAAGAGAGGTTAAATAATATTTTTTTAAGTGTGAGAAATGAGTTGGTATTCCTTAAGGCTGGGTCCTATAATCTCTCCTTTCATTCAATATTCTTTCCCTTTGAAAGCTCATTCACACTTATGGCTTCACTTACCACCTACACACTGATAAGTCATCTGTTTATTTTTCCAGCACAGTCCTCTCATCTAAATTCCACACTCATGGGTCCAAGTGCCTACTCAACATGTGCTCTTGGATATCTCAGTCACCTCAACTCAACATGCCCAAAACCAAATTTATGACCTCTTCCTAAACCTGGTTTTCTCCTAAATTCCCATATGGGTGAAAGCCCTCCAAATCACCCTGGTGCAGGAAGAAAAAACCCTTGACCCCTTCCTCTCTCACACCCATCCATTAAATCTTTTGGAATTTGCTTCCTAAATCTCTTCATTCCTTCCACTTTCCTCTATCCCCACGACTTCCACCAAATCCATTATCTCTTATCTAGATGGCTGCAGTCATCTGGTTTCCAGGCATCCACTCTGATCTCCTCCACATAGTACTCCACAAGGAGCCCTTCCAGTTGTCCTTCCCCTTGTGTGCCCCTACTCATCATTCAGATCTTAGCTCAAATGCCACTTCCTCAAGGGAGACACCCCCATGACCTCTATGAATAGGCTAACTCCATTCTAACACTAGTCATAATAACACGACTCCATGAGAGTAGGGACTGTGTCATTTTTTGCCACTACTACATCCACAAGGCCATGCTCAGTGTCATGCACAGGTTAAATACCTACATTTAATATTTTTTTATTTTATATTTTTTGACGGCTGGCCGGTAAGGGGATCAAACCCTTGACCTCAGTGTTATCACTGCACTCTAACCATCTGAGCTAACTGGCCAACCCCATTTAATATTTACTGAATAATGTCATTTATTTGTTTATACCCTGCCTCAACCCAATTAAGTTAATCATCATCTTCTGGGCCACTGTTCTATCTTGCATGGATTACTATGTTATTTGTCTGTCTTGAGCCTATCTTCCTCCAGTATATTCTCTACATTGCAACCAGAATTAGCTTTTTAACAAGGAAGTCCAACCACTTGTAATCCCTTCATTACTCCCAATAAAATTCAAACTCTTTAATGTGGCCTCTAACATGTAAACTGATAGTTACCTAACCAATGACTAATGTCCTCCTGTTCCTTAGTAACAAAACCCTGATTCTATCAAGACAGCAGTGTGCCCTACTAAAGGACTATCCCAGCCTCCTCAATAGCCAGGGTGCTTCTGAGAGGTCTGACAGGTGGTACAGAAGTCAGATACATTGGTAATTCAGTGATTTGAAAGAGTTATTGTCTTCCCAAAGGCCAGAATTTTCTTTCTTCTAAACAATGCTGTCCCTATGTCTATAAAGCATCTACACATGAAACATTTCCCATATTATGAAGTTCTGACCAATGAGATGAAAGTGGATGTATTGATTAGAACTTCCAAAAATGCTTCTTCTTAAAGTAGGAATAGATATCTGGCTGTGTCCTCTTTGCCCATCCCCCATGTCTTCTCTGGCTTGGACATTTTTTTATATGTGCAAATAAATTTATTTAATATCTTAAGTCATCATCTTTTACTAGCAGTCAAACTGAAACCTGATACAGGCTTCAAAGTATTTTACAACTTGACCTTTGTCAATTTTAAGTCTCCCTTCAAATCCAACACTTCAGCCAAATGAATGTTTTCCAGTACCTCAAGGCTATCTTCTATCCACTCAATTTCTTCTCAAGCTGTTTTTTTCTAACTGGATTATGGGCCCTTGCCTGGCTAACTCCTAATCATCCTCCAGACCTCAGCTTAAAAATCAGTTCTTCAATGACCATACGAACTAGGTTAAGATTCTCCTGTTTGCTGGTACCTGAGTAGTTCCTCATCATGCTGCTTATTACTGTGAAGTGTAGTATTTACTTGATTTTCTCCTCCATAGATAGTAAAGTCCATAAAGAAGGGATACAGCCTGTCTTGCTCAAAAGTGTATTCCATATGCCTAGCACAGGTGTTCAATAAATATTTCTTGAATAAAGGGAGTAAATGAATGATGGGAATATGGTGTTGGTTAGACAGCTAAAGACATACAGTGGGTCTGATATATCTGTGATGTGAAAAATGAAGTGGGATGGTTGGTATATTATTATTTATTTATTACTTATACCGTGCCCTGTTCCAGAAAGGATGTAAAGGAGGCAGGATGGCTCACTTGGAGTGCTAAGGAGTCATGTCCATTTAGAGACATCGATTTAAGAGACTCTATTTGAAGACTACAGGATGGTTTGGGAGAAGGAATGCTAAGAAAAGCAGTGGCATCTTGTCCTACCTCATCTTCCATCTCCTCACTTGCAAGTCCTACCTCAGAAGTAAGCCAAAAACTGGTGGGAGGGTTGCAGCAGGAAAAGGTTAGCAGTAAAGCAGGAGAGGGTTAATTCTCAGAGAGATACACCACGCCACCATCCTTCCTTCTCTCTGGTGCCTACTGCAAGTAAAGAGTCTGGTCTTCTCCCAGAGGGCTCTGGCTGGGCCTAGGATATCACCTGGTGAATAGCCAGCTCGGTCAGTCTGTAGGTAGGGGCCCACTGCTAGCTGCAGGCTTCAGGCTCTGCCCCTCCATCACCCCCATCCTCCTCCTCATCGGACTGTGCCAAGGGCGTATCTGCTCCATCATCACTTGGATTTGGGCTGTGCAGGTTGGTGGAAGAGTCAGAGGATGAGGAGGAGGTCCTGGACGTGGTCCTGTCTGACGTGGGCACTGGCAGGCTCAGATCCTCTGGATAGTCATCCACCCCTGCCCAGAGAGAGGAGCTGGTCAGGGCCACAAATAGGGCTTCAGAGGACACTTAGAGATTATCTGGCCAGGAGTAATTGAAGCCCAGAGAGGGTTAGGGACTTGTCCAAAGTCACTTCATCAGTCCAGCAAAGAGCCAGGATTAAGACCTCCATCTCTTGGCTCCCAAGTCTTTCCATGTCACTACACCATGTGTGGGCTCTTGAGTCTGGTCAATCAGTGCAAGAATTCAAGTTATACCTACATCATTTACTTGCTACTGAGTAGCTTTGGGCTACTTTCTCTTTCAAGGACTCTGCTCTTCCTCTGTAACAAAAAAAGGGATACCTACATTCCTGAAAGGTTTTGATGATAAAATCTAAGAATGCTTATAAAATGTCTGGCATAGTAGGTCACCAATAAATAGTAGCAGTGTTAAATAATATCATACAAGTTAAGTGTATGGGCTTTGAAGTCAGGCAGACCAGGTTTGAATCCCAGCTTTTTCACTTCCTGGCTATGTGACTTAACTTCTCTAAGCCTAATTTCCTTCTTTATAAAATGGGGATAATACTACCTGATAGGACATTGTAAGGATTGAGATAACATGTGTTAAGTACTTTAGCACAGCATTAGGAACCTGGTAAAGTGTTCAATAAATGTTAATATTATTATGATAACTAATATTGCTTAACTTGTCTAATGAAAAAATTAGATTATTACATTATTTTAATTACAGTAATTAATTACATTATTTTAACAAATGTAAAATTAACAAAATCTGAGAAGATTGGCCATTCCTAGAATTTTGGATTGGGGATCTACAACCCAGTTCCCCTCAGGGTTAACTTCCCTAAAATCAGAACAGACAGTGGTTTCATTGGTGGAAACACTCACTTCCAGCCCCCACTTGTATACTTCCCCAGCCCAGCTTTACAGCCTTACTTCAGAGCCCTAATATCTGGCTCTGGCTTACTGTTGCCCAAGTCCCCAAAGCAGAGGGACATACCAGATGTCTGGGGGGTTGGTGGAGGATCTTCGCAAGGCAAGAACACATCTGCTCCGTCCTGATCCCCAAGGTCAATAAGTTCTACTTGCTCCAGCGTGTCCACATTCACTTCCATGGATGAGATACTACCTATGGGGGCTGTTGATTAAGAAGGGGGCAAATCAGGAGGACTAAGGCTGGAGCCAATAGACACAGTCAGAGATACCTGTCAACAGAGGCTGACAGAGATACCTGTGAGGTCTTGAGACAGAAGTTTAGAGGGCCAAGAAAACAAGAGGGGAGGGGTTCCCCAAGATTCAGGACCCACAAGACATCCTCCCTACCCCACCCCAGTCCCTATCCTCAGGACTTGGAACTTACGTCTCTGTGATTCAAGATGCAGGTGGGACAGAGGGAAGACAAACTCTGTCTCTGGCTGTAAAATGTCCTCAAAGAATTTCTGCCGCTCCCGAAGGCGGAGCTGCTGGCGCTCCAGGGCTGCCCGAGGATTTGGGTCCATTAGAGCTGGAGTTTGGATGAGCAAGACAAGTACAGCTGTGAACTTGACAGAGAAGACAGTGGGGCCTGGGCTTGGGGAGCCCCACTGCAGCCAGCATCCCAGCAGCGGGACCTCTAATTCCAGCCTAGGCACCTCTGTCCTTGGTTACCTCTTTCCCCTTCCCTGAAACCAAGTTCATCCCACAAACTTCAAGTCTTATGCAGAGGCAGGGCTGGCCCTAACTCCACAAAGGGGATGCCAGTTCCAGGCACAGCAAAAGAGATCCTCTGTATTCAGGGAACGCAGCCAATGACCAAGTCTCAGTATCATTCCCTTCTGAGAAGGATTGGAGGGGCTGGTCCAGCACAAATGGAGGAGGCACTTTCTCTACTTAATAGATCCGGCTCCCCTCAGAAGGCCAGGGAGGAGAACAAGATAGGGATCTTGGCGTGTTGGGTCCATTTGCTCCAGTGCTGCAACTCTGGTTCTTGTCCATCCTTCAAAACCCAGACAAAAGCTAAAGTAACACCTCCCCCGCCCTCTTTCTGCACATGCACACACGCAAACGCGCGCGCGCACACATACACCCCCCCATTACCACCATCCTCTCCAAACCCTTGCTCTGAAGTCACAAACCTGACCTCCATACCTAGATCTGCCCTACAGAAATCTTTCTAGCTCAGTCTCCCGATCTGAAATGGTGTAATAGACCTACCTGCCTCAATACAAAGCACTGCTTGTGACGGTGAGCTATTTAGGGGACGACCATCTTTTCTGTGAACTCCAGCAGCTTTTTACTTGTTCCCCTCCTCTGACACATCTCACTGTCTTATCTCCCAACTAGTGAGTAAGCAATTGGAAGGTGGATCCTGAGTCCAATTCAGACCAGGCCTCCTGACCCCCAGGGCTGAGAGCTTTCCAGAACAACAAAGCTCTGGGCCAGCCCAGGCATCTGCATTCACTCCCATTTGCTCAGTCTCATTCCTGACATTCTGATCTGAGCCCATCACCAGAGACAGGAGTTTCTAGCTTGAGGACCAGACTGGCATCCTCTACAGACTGCCTTTCCCACCTCTTCTGGACTCATGGTATCCCAGAGCCTGGCCAGCTCCGCAGGGGCTGAGGCATGCCGGTAGGGACCCAAACCCGAGTGGGCAAGGCAGGGCCAAGGAAGTGTGGGAAGACCGTGTGGCCTCAGTCTGGCCGCAGAGGAGCGAGGCGCTGACGCTGATTCTTGGGAAAGGCTCTCAGAGCTGCCGCCCAGGTCACAACGCTAAAAATACCCAGGGCCCCTGGGGCCGTCTGCACTGGGGCGGGGGAGGGAGAGACCGAGGGTGGGGGAACGGACGAGGACCTGGGGCTCTGGGACGCCCCCTCTCTTTTCCCCCAACCCCTAACCCCACCGGTCTCCTGAGATCGAAGGAGCTGCCCTCCGGGGGTCCCCGGAACCTACAGCTGGAGAAAGGAAGGGAGTTGTTTACGCGACTATAGGTGCTGGGGAGGGGGTGAAGAGATTTGGGGGCAGGAGGCTGCCAGGGGCCTGGGTAGGAGCCAGCGAAATGGAGAACTCCCTCTCTGTCTCAGCCCCACCCGCATCGGAATAAGCGAGAAGGAAAGAATTCCCTAAAAAGGGACACGCCGCGTCAGTGGGGGAAGGGAGGAGGCAGGCAGGGCGCTCCCCCGCCCCAGGCCGTTCCACTCGTGCTCCCATCCCCTCGGCTGTCCCCCGCAGCACCTGCGCCCACCGCCGCAGGAGCCCCTACCTACAGCGCCCGGCGTCCCAGCTGACTCAGTCTGCCTTCCCCGGCGAGGCGGGGGCGTGAGAGTGAGCCGCGCCGGCCGGGGTGGGGCTGCGCCTCCGGGTCTCCCCCGGGACCGCCGGGCCCTGGGAGCCGGGAACGAGGAAGAGGCGGGAGGCGGAAGTGGGGGAGGGGCGGCGGGCACACTCACCCGCCTCTCGCCCGGCAGCCTAAGGTAGCCCCTTCGAGCGTGACGACTCGTTCTTCCAGGGCGGGCAAAAAGTTACCCAGACGCATCTTTCCTCCCTCTGACCAGCCGGACTCCTCCGCACTCCACCCTCGCCGCCGATGCCGGTGCGCTGGAGTCCGCGCGTTCGAATGCACTTGCTGCGCCCCCGCCCAGCGCGGACCCGCTGCGGGCACACGCGCCGGCTCTCTGCCCACGCACACTTGCTGTTCTCCGAACCTGGGCAGCGCCCACGCGAAGACTCCACACCCACACCCTGACTCCCGGCACCCTCGGCCACACTTGCCACGCTTACGCGCGCACTTCTCGAAAAGGCGCACTCTGGTGAAGAAAGGGTAGGGACCCGCCGGAGGGAGGAGGGGCACTGACCCGGTGCTGCCCAGTTGGGCAGGTGCATTGCGGCGGAGGACCCCCAACCCTGGGACTCAGCCGGCTGCCCCTGATTCCTGGCTCCAAGACCAGACAGAGCCGCCGCCCAACCACCCAGCGCACTGGGCGGGGTGGGCGCCAGGACCGGGCGGGTCGGGGCTGGAGGGGCGGGCCGCTGCGCCGCACCCGTAGACGCCGGCAAGCAGCCAACACCTCCACGGTGCTAAGAGGGGCGCTGCACGTCCGGCATGGCGTGGGTGGAGGGACGAGGCGGAAACTGCGGGCCGAGAGCGGAAACGCTTGCCCCCTTCCTAGCGTCTCCTGGCTCAGACCAATTCCAGAATTCCAGTTTAGCAGCCCCTGGCCAAAACTCCGTGGCCATTCTCTTCCTCTTCCCTTCCCATCCATCCCCTTGTGGTCTTAGCTCCAAAAACAGCGTGGGGACGACCCGGGCGGTGGGGAGGGGGTATCCGTCGGAGATGCTCCTGCCGAGGGGTCACTTGATCATTTATTCAACAAGCATCCGCGAGCAGCCAGGGGACGTCCTTGGCACTTTGCTCTCCCGCGCCGCCCACATTAAAATACACCTCCATTCCTGTCGAGTCTCTTTCCTAAATCTCTCTCTAATCCACCATTCCTCTCCGTTTCCACCACCATCTCTCGCTTGGGATCTTACTGTGGTTGCCTTCTATTTGGTTCTCCTGAACTCACTCTGTCCCGAATACACTCCATTCCCCACACAGCAGTCAGTTGTCGTTTCAGAACACAAGTCTGACGTACCACCCCCTGCTCAAATCTCTCCATTGTTAGAATAAAATCCAGGCGCTGATATCTGAGCTGAGTCTTAGAAATCAGTTCAACAAGCAGAGAAGAAGACGAGGGGCACGTGCAAAAGGATGGAAGTGTGAAAGTCATGACACATTCAGGTTTCCCCGTCAGGGGACCAGCACTGTACAAATATCAAAGCACTGCCTCTTCTAGCATATTATTGGGATCTCAAAACAATCCTGTGAGATAAATACAGCAAGGCAGCTTTCCCACCTGTTAACAAGTGTGGAAACTAGTTTTTGGGAGGCAGCAGTGCCGTGGTTAAGATCACAGGCATTGTAGCCAGACCCTCTTGGGCTGCAAGTCTACTGTGGCCTCTAGCAGCAGGGTAACTTCTCTGATGCTTGATTTCCTTGCCTATTAAGTAGGAATAATTAATCCCTACCTCTTGTGAGATAATAAATATAAAATGCTTTGAACAGGACTTGGGCACTTTGGAGATGGTCAATAAACATTAGCTGTTTTGATTGTAATGGGTTCTAAGAAAGGGAGAGAACTGTTCTCTTCCACCAATTCCTGAAAGTATAGAAAGTAAGCCCTACTTGTTGACATTTGCACAGTTTATTATGTGCCAGTCACTATTATAAGTGCTTTATATATATGAACTCTTTAAATCCTCTTAACAATCTTATGACGTATGTACTGTTATAATTTCAATTTTACAGACACAGAAACTGAAATAAAAAGGTGAAGGAACTTGTCCAAGGCCCTACAGCAGTAAGCGATGGAGCTGGAATTTGAACCAGGTAGGCTGCCTCCAGAGACTGTGCTTGTAACCACTACTCCCAGCCTGTTCCCCTTTTATCATGTTGTAGTTCTCATCTTCCAAGAAATATTTAAGTCAGTTTGATTCTTTTATCTCATTAATGGATGACTCCATTAATACTTGGTCCCATTGTCTAGCACAAAAGAAAGAGGCCAAGTCAGGAGTACAGTGGATCAGAGCTCAGCTTCCAAAGTCACCTCCCCACTTTTCAGATTTATCTTGGGAACAGGACTCCATGGATTATTTTAAGCTCAAGATGACAAAAGATCAGGAGCCTCTGTCCCTTCTCTTTGCCAAATATTTGCCATAAGAGGGGAGGAGAGAATATCCAAGCTGAAAATAATTCAGAAGGTTAAGCTGGAAGGGTGTTATCCAAGAGAAAGACCCAGGCAGCAGGTCAGGAGTGGATGGCCAAAGGAGTTGAAGAGAACAGTGAAAAAGTAGATGGCTTGAGATTTCTGGCTTCCATCTAGCATGCAAAAAGCTGGGAAAAGCATCATTACCTCACTAATGACAATTTTTAGTAATTGTTGGTAATCTACAAAGTCATAATTTTTGTCAAACCCGTCAAAGAGCTGAGGCTGCAAAGCAGCCAATTAACCTGAATTCCAAAGAAGTACAGAGGCCTCAAAGAAGACATGGGATGCAGGCACTGGCTCACTTGTGAAGCAGAAGGAAAATGAGGTCTCCATTGCAAGTGGGTAAGAAGAGTTCAGCTAAATTTTTTATTGAATTTCAAAAGGCCCAGTGTGGCTAGCATAAGAGTATAGAATCTGTGGGAGCCACAGACACTGATGTAATCATAGAAACAACAAAACCCAAACCTAATTCAACTCCTGACAAGATTGACTCAGTCCCCCACACTAACTGCCTAACAGAAGAAGAAATATGACAATTTCTAGGCATAAATATTATTGAACTCAGTCCTTACTATTTTACACACTATTATCCAGAAATCAATAAAAAATAATAACACATACATACACATACAGAAAAAAAAAAAAAAATCCTGCTGTCAAGAGACAACGCAATCAGCAGAACCAGGTGTAACACCCAGATGTTGTAGTTATCTGACAGAGAATTTAAGACAACCTAACTAAAATGTGAAAAGCTCTTGTGGAAAATATAAACAACATGAATGCACAGAGAGGAAATTTCAGTGGAGAAGTGGAGGCTGTAAAAAGAATTATGAAAATGCTAGAAATTAAAAAAAAAACACATAGAGATTTGAAGAATGCCTTTGACAGGCTCATCAGTAAACTCAACACAGCTAAGGAAATAATCAGTGAACTTGAAGATAGGTTAACAGAGACTACTCAAGTTGAAACAGAAAGAGAAAAAAGAGTAAAACAAACAGAAAACAGAACAAAACATCCAAGAGCTAACATGAGTAATTTGAATCCAAGAAGAGACAGAAAAAATATATATATATTTGTAAATATAATAGCCAATAATTTTCCCAAAATAATAAAAGATATCAAACCACAGAGGCAAGAAACTCACAGAATCTGAAAAAGATTAAATACCAATATGCAACACATACAATAAATAAGCACTGGCAAACACAACAAATATAAATATATCATATTCAAATTGTTGAAAACTAAAGATAAAGAGAAAATCTTGAAGGCCTCTGAAAGAAAAAGACACACTACCTATGGAGGAAGAAAGAAAAGAGTTACAGTAGATTTCTTATCAAATCATATGACCAGAAGATAATAGAGTGATATATTAAAATGCTGAAAGAAAAAAAACTGTCAACCCAGAATTCTATACCTACCAAAAATATCTTTTAACATGAAGGAGATACAAACACTTTTTCAGATAAACACTGAGAAAGTTTATGACTAGCAGATCAGCACTACAAAAAATGATAAAGTAACTCATGTGAGAGAGTGTGGTAATAACGCCAAGGTCGAGAGTTCAGATCCCCATACCAGCCAGTCGCCAAAAAAAAGGAAAAAAGAAAAAGAAAAAAAAGAAATGGTAAATGAAGTTCTGTAGCAAGAGGGCATATGGTACCAGAGAGAAACTTGGATAGACATAAAGAAATGAAGATCTCTGGAAATGGATAGAGTAAAGGTAAATATGAGACATTTCCCCCATTTTTAGTCATCTTAAAAGATAATCACTTGTCTAAAGCAAAAGAGTAGCAATGCATTGTGGGTTTATAGCATGTATAGAAGTAAAATGTATGACAATAACAATAGTAAAAATGATGGGAGGGAGTGGAAATATGCTGTTAAAGAGTCCTTATTCTATATAAGAAGAGAATTGATATTATTTTGAAGATAGTCCGTGATTAATTAAAGATAAATATTGTAAATTCAAGGGCAACCACTAAAAAAACCAATTTTTAAAGTATAAGTAACAAGCCAATAATGAAGATAAAATGGAATCATAAAAATGTTAGAATGGGTAACTATGTGAGATGATGGATATGTTCATGTGCTTTTAACCATAGCATCTATTTTACTATCTTTACTATGTTCATGTTGTATATCTTCAATATGCACAATAAAATTTATTTTAAAAAAATAAATGACCATTGAACTAAAAAATATAATTTTCTTTAAATGTTGGGAGGTATCCTTCCGGGCCTCTGTGTTCAACATGTCTTGCTGAATATGTCAAGACTGCAAGGCCCTGACATCTCTTTCACCTGGTCCCTTGCTGAAGATTATTAATATGACTGGAAATTTTAAGAGCTGAGATAATGTCTTCCTCAGACCAAGGCAGGCTTGCTTACTGCTTGCTATAAAAAGAGCTGGGCCTTAGCTGGCCAGTCAGCTCAGTTGATTAGAGGCAGCCTTATAACCCCAAGGTCATGGGTTCAGATCCCCATACCAGTCAGCCACCAAGAAAAAAAAAAAAAAAAAAGCTGGGCCTGAATTCCTCAGCTGGGATGCAAACCCAGTGTGTGTACACCATGCATCTGGGCCCACTGAATCATCTGTTGGATGTAGGGCCAGGGGAACCAACACAATTATGCTGATGTTCATGTTGTCTATTGTGCTATGAGTAATTGCTGTGGATAAATTGAATTATGTCCCCCAAAGTCCATGTACTGAAGCTTAATCTCCACTGTAACTGTTGAGAGTAGAAATCCTATTATGGTAATTGAAAGATGGGGCCTTGAAGAGGTGATTAGAGTCTCAGGACCATGACCTAATGAATGGATTAATAATAGTGGTCACAGGCATGGTTCTGAGGGCTTTAAAAAGAGAGCATGTGAGAGCGTCTCTCTGCTTCCACCATCTGGCAATGTGTCGCTGAAGCTACCACCAAGGAAAACCTTCACGAGATGTGTTCCCTAGACTTTGGACTTCCCAGCCTTAGAAACTGTAAGCAATAAATTTCATTTTCTTACAAATTACCCAGTTCCAGGTATTTTGTTATAAGCAACAGAAACGGACTAATACGCTAATAAACTATCTCAATCTGATGCAATAAATCTCATTGTCTACTTTCAGCACCCATAAGGTTGGGAATTTTCCCTGACAAAACATAATCAATTAATCTAAAAAAAGGAAGGGGAAAAAGTGCAGATGGAAAAATAGAAAACAGATGGCAAGATGGAAGGTTTTAATCCAAGTGTATCAATAAAAAGACAGCCAATTAAAAAACAAATTAGCAGACTGGGGGGAAAGCAAGAGGCAATAATATGTTGTCTACAAGACCTATTTTAAAGATAAAGAAATTATGGGTTAAAAGTAAATGGATGGAATAAGATGTACCATACAACCACTAATCAAAGCAAGTCGGAGTAGCAATATTAATATTGGACACAGTAGACTTCAGAAGGACTATTACCAGGGATGAAGAGGGACATTACGTAATGATAAAAAGTTAATTCACCAAGAAAACTTAACAATCATAAGTGTAAATACACCTAATAATGGAGCTTTAAAAATACATAAAGTCAAAATCAATACACCTGAAATCAGAAACAGAAAAATCTATATTATGCTTAGGGAATTCAATACTTCTCTCTCAGTAATTAATAAAACAAGTAAACAAAAAAAAGTAAGGATGTAGAAAATATTAACACTATCATTAACTTGTCCTAATTGACATTTTTATAACACTTTATCCAGCAAGAGCAGAATAAACATTCTTTTCACAGCACATACAACATTTTGCAAGATACACATACTGTATTCTGGGTCATAAAAACAAACTTCAACAAATTTAGGATAATTTAAATAATATAAAATGTTTTATGACTAAAATAGAAAGAATAACAGAAAGATATCTGAAAAACAACCCCAATACTTGGAAATAGAACATAAGTTAAAGAGGAAGTTCAAAAGAAAATTAGAAAAATGTCTTGAATTGAATAAAATTGAAATGTAGCAGTCAGCCACCAAAACAGATCCAAATGTTCCTTGCCTTCTATTATTCAAACCCTGTGCAGTCCTCTCCTATACTGTGTCTAGGTTACTGTATCTGACCATTAGGCTATGGCAGAAATGATGGTGTGTGCTTTCCAAAATATAGACTAAAAAAAAAAAAAAAAAAAAGAGTGCAGCTTCTGTCTTGGGTGCATACTCTATTGTTTGGATTACTTACTCTAGGGAAGCACGCTGCCATATTGTCAACAGCCCTGTAGCGAGGACCATGTGGCAAGGAACTCAAGATTCCAGCCAACAGCCAGTGAACAACTGAAGCCTATCAGCAATCACGTGAGTGAGTATGTAAACACTGACCAGTCCTAGTAGAACCTTGAGATGATTATAGCTCTGGCTAGCCACTTGACCAAAACCTTGTGAGAGATGCTAAGGCAGAACCACTCAGTCAAATCACTTCTAGATTGCTGATGCTCAAATACTTTGAAATAATAAACACTTCTTATTTTAAGCCGCTAAATTTGGGGACATTTTGTTATGCAGCAATAGATATAGAGATTTTTGTACTAGGGTACAGCAGCACTTTAGAATATAAGCATGGCATTAGAACTGGGCAGTGGGCTTTGAGTGTAGTGAAAACCTAAAGTGCCTTGAAGACACTGAACAGAAGCCTTAGGTCTTTGATAAGGCTGCAGTAAAGGCATGCAGGAAAGTGAGGTAAATACTATCGGAAACTATGCTGTGGCACAAAGTTTAGCAACTTTGTTGCCTGCAGTAAATCAGAAAAATAGAAAATGTGCCTAATAAAATGGGTCATCTTGCTAAGGATATTTCCAAGCAAAGTGTTGAAGGTGTCACCTGGTTTCTTCTTGCTGCTTATAGTAAAATGCAGGAGGAGAGAGATAAACTAAACCAGCAGTTCTTGATTGAATGACATTTGTGGACATTTGGCAGTATCTGGAGACATTTTTAATTGTCAAAGCTGGGGAGATTGATACTGGCCTCTCGTTCGTAGAGGGGAAAAAGGGACATTATATAATGACAACAGGGTCAAAACACAAGAAGAAATAGCAATCATAAATGTGTATGAACCAAACTAAAGACCTTCAAAATACACTATTAGAATTGGAAACTTCAACACATCTCTCTCAACAATTGACAGAAATACTAAACAGAAAAGCAGCAAGGATATATAAGAACTTTAAAAGACCATCAATCAAAAGGATCTAGTTGACATTTAGAGACTACTTAACCCAACAACAGCAAGATTCACATTATTTTCAAATGCCTATGGAACATTCACCAAGGTAGACCATATCCTAAGTCATAAAGTAAACCCTGAGACATTTTAAAAATTCAAAATCATACAGCATGTGTTCCCTGACCACAATGAAATCAAACTAGAAATCAGTAACAGAGAGAAAACAGGAAAATCTCCAAACACATGGGAAATTAAACACAACACCTCTAAATAATACATGAGTCAAAGTGAAAGTATCAAGGAAAATTTTAAAAATACATTTAACTGAACAAAAATATATCAAAATTTGTGGGACACAGCTACAATTGGGTTGAGAGGGAAATTTATAGCACTAAATGTTTACATTAAAAAGAAGGCCTCCAATCAATACTCTAAGATCCCACCTTAAGAAACTAGAAGCAAAAGAGCAAAATAATCCTCCCCAAAGTAAAAATTAATGCAAATGAAAACAAGGAAACAATAAAGAAAAATCAATGAAACAAAAAGCTATTTCTCTGAAAAGATCAATAACATTTATAAACCTCTGACAAGATTAACATAAACAAGACACAAAGAAAACTATTACATAATCTCACTTATATGTGGAATCTAAAAAAAAAAAAAAAGTGAAATATATGGAGATAGAGAATAAAACAGTGGCTACCAGGAGTGGGAAGGAGGGTGGGGAGGAAATAGCGAGATGTTCAAAAGATACAAAGTAGTAGACATGTAGGATGAACAAGTCTAGAGATCTAATATACAACGAGTGCTATGGTTAATAAATTGTATTAGGGGTTTTTGTTTAAAAAAAGTAGATTTTGTGCTGGCCTGTGGCTCACTTGGGAGAGTGTGGTGCTGATAACACCAAGGCCATGGGTTCGGATCCCATATAGGGATGGCCGGTTAGCTCACTGGGTTTTAAAAAGAAAAAAATTTAAAAAGTAGATTTTAGCTGCTGTAGTCATACACAAAAAAAGTAAGTATATGAGAAAATGAATGTTAATTTGTTTCACTATAGTAACCATTTTACTATCTACATGTATCCCATAAAACATGTTGTAAACAATAAAATTTATTGTTAAAAAATATTGACAAAGAAAAAAGAGAGACCTAAACTATCAATATCAGGAATGCAACACAGTATACCCCTACAGACTCCACAGACTTTAAAAAGATAATAAGGAACTACCTACTCGGAACTGTTTTACACACATAAACTTGACAACTGTGATGAAAAGGACCAATTCCTTGAAAAGCACAAACTGCCAAAACTCGCCCAATATGAAATAGATGACTTTAAAAGCCCTTACCTATTAAATAAATGGAATTTGTGGTTAAAAACAAATTTCTTTAAAAAAATCTCTACCAGCCAGTCACAAAAAAAAAAAAAAAAAGAAAGAAAGAAAAAAGAAACTTCCAGGCCCAGATTGGAGAATTCTACCCAACATTTATAGAAGAATGAACACTAGTTCTGTACAATCTCTTTCAGAAAATGGAAGAGGAGGAAACACTTCCAACTTATTTTATGAGGCCAGTATCACCTTGACACGAGAACCAGACAAAGACAGTACAAAAGAAACCAAAATACAGTAGACACATTTCATCTAAGGTACCAAATTTGAGAGCATAGAGTTGTTTACAATATTCCTTTATTACCCTTTTGATATCCATGGGATTAGTAGTGATGACTTCCCTCTTTCATTTCTAATAGTGGTAATTTGTGGCTTCTTTCTTTTCTTCTTGTTTAAGACTGCCTAGAGGTATGTTAATTTTATTTATCTCTCAAAGAACCAGCTTTTGGTTTCACTGATTTTCTCCATTGTCTTCCTGTTTTCAATTTTATTGATTTCTGCTCTAATTTTTAATTATTTTTCTTCAACTTGCTTTAGGTTTGAATTGCTCTTTTTTCTCGTTTCATAAGGTAAAAGCTTAAATTGACTTTAGATCTTTCTTCTTTTCTAATATATGCATTTAAAGCTCTAAGTTTTTCTCTAAGCATAGTGTTTGCTGCATCCCACAAATCTGATAAAGCAGTATTTTAATTTTCATTTAGTTCAAAATATTTTTAAATTTCTCTTGAGACTTCTATGATCCATGTGTTATTTAATAGCATGTTGTTTAATTTGTAAATATCTTGGGATTTTCCAGCTTTCTGTTATTGGTTTCTAGCTTAATTTCATTGTGGTTTGAGAACATACAGTGTATGATTTCTATTCTTTTTTAAAAATTAATTAATTATTTTTTACACTCTAAGATGTTGTTGTGGAGTAGTTGTGGTGGAGGGGAAGAGGAGAAGGGGGAGGGGGAGGGGGTGGGAGGCCAAGGCAGGGGGAGGGGCACGTGGTCGAGGCTTGTGTCACCCCCTTCATTCCGGCAGAGGAGCCCAGGGGGGCCTCTGGCGGTGGCTCAGTGGAGGCTGGGCTGGATGCGGACATTGTGGGGGTGTGGCTGAGGCCCTTGGCCCCCCCACCCTACCCATTTCGGGAACCTGGGACACTTCTGGTGGTGGCCTGGTGGTCGTCACTGGGCTGGATGAAGATGTTGGGGGAACATGGCTGAGGCCCGCAGCCCCCTCCCCACCCAGTCTTGGGAGGCTTAGAGGCTTCTAGTCCTTCTAGGTTTTATAGGTGTTCTTTGGTGGTATTAGACATTTACTGGTTAATATCAGAATTTTGTCTCTGACCTGTGGGTTTTTTGTTTTTTCTTTCAGTTCTGTGTTGGATTATTCACTATTCCCACCACTTAAACTCTGCACTGGAACTAATTTGTTGTCGTTTGGTTACTTCTCAAATGGGGGAACTTCCTGTGGGGACCAGCACTTGAGTCCTGTGGTTGAGCTAAATTGCTGCTTTGCTGCTGATTCTCTGGGGAAGGCTTTTTGTTCAGCTCAGGTTTTAATTGTTGACCCTGTAAGCAGTTCTGGGTCTTGTAAGGTCTTGTACACCTGGGTTGTATGGAAACTCTGGTCTGGGCCTGAGATTTTTCAGCAAACTGCACCTCCTGCAGTTCTATATTCCTGACCAGTCTCCACTGAGTGGTCCTGTGCTGACTGGAGGACAGATCAGCTATCCATGCTGTGCCCCAGTGTTCCCCCAGTGGGCCCGTCTCCCCCACCCCCCACTCTCCAAACACTTCCCATAGGATGGACTATGTGCTGGTCCCTTGCAGTGATTCACTGGCCTCTGAGTGGCTCCTTTTTTCAGTTGTCTGTGGCCCCTCACTCCAATGTGGGTCCATGGAACCCTGTTATTGGGCTAGCTGGCCTGGAGGCCACCAAGGCCCTCTTCTCCCCTGCAGCCTCCAAGCAACTTCATACGAAAGACACAGCTATAGCTTTTGCTCCGTACGCTTACTAGGGCCAGCCTTGAAGTGGCCGGGGGTCGAAATGGTCGGAGTGGTCCTTTCTGTCTCTCATCACAGGTTCTCCTGCCTTCATGAACTCCATAGGTCTCTCCTTCTCTTCCCCTGAGCTCTAGTGGTCCCAGCTTGGCAGTCATTGCTGTTTAATAGTTGTAAATTGGTTGATTGTGGGAGAAGGTGATGCTGGGTACCGTCTATTCTGCCATTTTTGTTGGAAGTCTTCTGATTTCTATTCTTTTACATTTATTTGTTCAGGTGTGTTTTATGTCCCAGAATGTGCTGTATCTCGAATATTCCATGTGAGCTTGATATGATGTGTATTCTGCTGTTTTGGACAAAGCATTCTATGAATGACAGATCAAGTTGACTGATAGTGGTGTTCAGATCAACTATATCCTTACTGATTTTCTGCTTGCTTCATTTACCAATTATTGAAAGAGAGCTGTTGAAGGCTCTAACTATAATAGGATTGTTATTTCTCCTTGGTGTTCTACCAGTTTTTGCCTCACATATTTTGGCACTCTATTATTAGCAGCATTCACATTAAAGATTGTTGCATCTTCTTGGAGAATGGACCCCTTTATTGTTATTTAATGCCTTTCTTTGTCCCTGATGATGTTCTTTGTTCTGAAGTTTGCTTTGTCTGACATTAATGTAGCTACTCCCACCTTGCTTTTGCTTTTTTTTTTTTTTTTTTTTTTGGCAGCTGGTGGGTACAGGGGTCAGAACCCTTGACTTTGGTGTTATAATACTGTGCTCTAACTGAGCTAACTGCCCAGACTACTCCAGCTTTCTTCTAAGTGTTAACATAATATATCTTTCCCTATCGTTTACTTTTTTTTAACCACAAGAAGTAGCACTGAATCCATCCTTTTGCTTTTAAGTTATCTGTCTTTATATTTAAAGTAGGGCTTTTTAGGCAACATATAGTTGGGTCTTTTTAAATATATTTTGACAATCTCAGTCTTTTAATTGGTATATCTAGGCAATTCACATTTAAAGTGATTATTGATATAATCACTTTAAATATTTACCATGTTTATAATTTTTTTATTTGTTACACTTGTTCTTTGTTTCTTTTTTCTTTTTCTCTGTCTTTTTCTGCCTTATCTGGTTTCAGCTGAGCATTTATATGATTCTACTTTTTTCTTCTCTCTTAGCCTGTAATTATATACTTTTCTAAAATTTTTAAATGGTTGCCCCAGAATCTCCCATATATACTTATGACTAATTCAAGTTCACTCTCAAATAACACCATACCACTTCAAAGATAGTGCAGGTACTATAAAACAGGGACACATACCCCTTAAAAAACAGACACAAAAATCTTTGACAAAATATTAACAAATTGAATCCAGCAACATATAAAGCAAATTATACACCAAAATGAAGTGGGTTATTTAAGGATGCAAACCTGGTTCAATATTAAGAAGTCAATTAATGTAATCTACCATATAGTAATGAACCAAGAAAAAAAAATCACATGATCATATCAATTAATACAGAAAAATCATTAGACAAAATTCAGTACTCTTTTATGACAAAAACTCTCAACAAACTAGGAATAGAAGATAACTTTGAACTTGAAAAGACAATCACAAAAAACCTATGGCTAAGATCATATTTAATGGTAAATATTGGGTGCTTTCCCCTTAAGGTCAAGAACAAGGTAAGGGTTTCTGCTCCCACCACTATTATTCAACATAGTACTGGAAGTCCTAGCCAGTACAATAAGGCAAGAAAAGGAAATAAAAGGTATACATATTTGGGAAAAAATATTTGCAAATCACATATCTTACAAAGGACTCATATCTAGAATATATGAAGAACTCAAAACTCAGTAGTAAAAAACAAGCAAACAAACTGTCCAATTAGAAAGTGGGCAAAAAGGGGGCCAGCCCGTGGCTCACTCGGGAGACTGCGGTGCTGATAGCACCAAGGCCACGGGTTTGGATGTCATATGGGGATGGCCAGTTGGCTCACTGAGTGAGCGTGGTGCTGACAACACCAAGTCAAGGTTTGGGATCCCCTTACTGGTCATCTTTTTAAAAATAAATAAATAAATAAATAAAGTGGGCAAAAGGTATGAACAGATATGGGCAAAAGGTATGAACAAAGAAGATAAAGAGATGGCAAATATACACAAAATATGCTCAACATTAATAGCCATTAATAGCAAATTAAAACCATGATGAAATATTATTACATCCTACACACTTTTAGAACAGCTAAAATAATAAATAGTAACCATACCAAAAGCAGGTCAGGATGCTGAGAAACTGTATTATTCATACATTGCTGGTGGGAATGTAAAATGATATGGTCTCTCTAGAAAATAGTTTTGGTAGTTTCTTAGAAAACAAAATATACACTTACCATATGATCCAGCAAACACACTCCTCGGCATTTATTCCAGAAAAATGAAGACTATGTGTGTGGACAAAACCTGTACATGAATGTTCATAGCAGTTTATTTGTAGTAGCCCTAAATTGGAAACAATATAAATGTCCCTCAGTGGGTGAATGTCCTGGCCTTGAGCAGGGGTGTGGTCTCAGGTGAAGGCCAGCCTTGGCTGGCCCAGGGGGAGCTCTGCATCCTAAGTCACCCACCATTTGTCCTGCAAGAGGCAGGCCTTGGGCCCCCTGCTGTGGGTTTCTAGCAGCCAACACTCATCATGGCGGGGGGGGGGGGGGGGGGGGGGGTGAGTTTGGGCCCCCAGATCTGGTAATCAGGATCCAGCTGGGCCCAGTAGCCCAGTAGTGCCTGCTCAGCCCCATGAACAGCCTGGTCATTTCTTCTTCCAGCCTCTGTCACCAGCTGTTTATAAAAAACTCTCAACACTTAATAATATGAGAAACAACCCAATTTAAAAATGGGCATATCCATGAGTTTGGAGAAAATTATGTTAAGTGAAATGAGCCAGGCATAGAAAGAGAAATACTGCATGTTCTCACTCACAAGCGGGAGCTTAAATAAATAAATAATAACCAATAATAATAATAATAACTTGAACTTTCAGAAGAAGAGAACAGACCTGTGGTTACTAGAGCAGGAAAGGGGAGGAGGTTGGGGGGATAGTGAAAGGTTGGGTAGACAAAAAACAGCTAGATAGAAAAAATAAGTTCTATTGGTGTACAGTAGACTGTGGCATCTATAAGTAACAATAATTTATGGGCTTGCTGGTTAGCACAGTTGGTTAGAGCACGGTGTAATAACACCAAGGTCAAGGGTGACCCTGTACCTGCCAGCCACCATAAAATAAAAATTTTTTTTTTTTGAGTCTTCAGCTTTTATTTTATTTTTTATTTTTGATTTTTATTTTATTTTGTCGATATACATTGTGGCTGATTATTGCTCCCCATCACCAAAACCTCCCTCCCTCCTCCCTGCCCCCCTCCCCTCCACCAATGTCCCCTCTGTTTGCTTGTCGTATCAACTTCAAGTAATTGTGGTTGTTATATCTTCTCCCCGCCCCCCCCCCCCGGTTTTTTTTTTTTGTGTGTGTGTGTGTGTGTGTGTGTGTGTGTGTGAATTTATATATTAATTTTTAGCTCCCACCAATAAGTGAGAACATATGGTATTTCTCTTTCTGTGCCTGACTTGTTTCACTTAATATAATTCTCTCAAGGTCCATCCATGTTGTTGCAAATGGCAGTATTTCATTCGTTTTTATAGCTGAGTAGTATTCCATTGTGTAGATGTACCACATTTTCCGTATCCACTCATCTGATGATGGACACTGGGGCTGGTTCCAACTCTTGGCTATTGTAAAGAGTGCTGCGATGAACATTGGGGAACAGGTATACCTTCGACTTGATGATTTCCATTCCTCTGGGTATATTCCCAACAGTGGGATAGCTGGGTCGTATGGGAGATCTATCTGCAATTGTTTGAGAAACCTCCATACCATTTTCCATAGAGGCTGCACCATTTTGCAGTCCCACCAACAATGTATGAGAGTTCCTTTTTCTCCACAACCTTGCCAACATTTATCGTTCAGAGTCTTTTGGATTTTAGCCATCCTAACTGGGGTTAGATGGTATCTCAGTGTGGTTTTCATTTGCATTTCCCGGATGCTGAGTGATGTTGAGCATTTTTTCATATGTCTGTTGGCCATTTGTATATCTTCCTTAGAGAAATGCCTACTTAGCTCTTTTGCCCATTTTTTAATTGGGTTGCTTGCTTTTTCTTGTAAAGTTGTTTGAGTTCCTTATATATTCTGGATAATAATCCTTTGTCAGATGTATATTTTGCAAATATTTTCTCCCACTCTGTTGGTTGTCTTTTAACTCTGTTAATTGTTTCTTTTGCTGTGCAGAAGCTTTTTAGTTTGATATAATCCCATTTGTTTATTTTTCCTTTGGTTGCCCGTGCTTTTGGGGTCGTATTCATGAAGTCTGTGTCCAGTCCTATTCCCTGAAGTGTTTCTCCTATGTTTTCTTTAAGAAGTTTTATTGTTTCAGGGTGTATATTTAAATTCTTAATCCATTTTGAGTTGATTTTAGTATATGGTGAGAGGTATGGATCTAGTTTCATTCTCGTGCATATGGATATCCAGTTATCCCAGCACCATTTGCTGAAGAGGCAGTCCCTTCCCCAGTGAATAGGCTTGGTGCCTTTGTCAAAGATCAGATGGCAGTAAGTGTGTGGGTTGATTTCTGGATTCTCTATTCTATTCCATTGATCAGTGTGTCTGTTTTTATGCCAGTACCATACTGTTTTGGTTATTATAGCTTTGTAGTATAGCTTAAAGTCAGATAGTGTTATGCCTCCAGCTTTATATTTTTGGTCAGCATTGCTTTGGCTATGCGTGGTCTTTTATTATTCCATATAAATGTCTGGATAGTTCTTTCCGTTTCTGAGAAAAATGTCTTTGGAATTTTGATGGGGATTGCATTGAATTTGTATATCACTTTGGGTGGTATGGACATTTTCACTATGTTGATTCTTCCAATCCAAGAGCATGGGATATCTTTCCATCTTCTTGTATCCTCTCTAATTTCTCTCAGCAGTGGTTTGTAGTTCTCCTGATAGAGATTTCTCACATCCTTGGTTAACTCAATTCCTAAGTATTTTATTTTTTTGGTGGCTATTGTAAATGGCCAGGCTTTCTTGATTTCTTGTTCTGCATGTTCACTATTGGAGAAAAGAAATGCTACTGATTTTTGTGTGTTGATTTTGTATCCTGCTACTGTGCTGAAATCATTTATCAATTCCAACAGTTTTTTTGTAGAGGTTTTAGGCTGTTCGATATATAGGATCATGTCATCTGCAAACAGGGACAGTTTGACTTCATCTTTTCCAATCTGGATGCCCTTTATTTCCTTCTCTTCTCTGATTGCTCTGGCTAGTACTTCCAACACTATGTTGAATAGGAGTGGTGAGAGTGGGCATCCTTGTCTAGTTCCTGTTCTTAAAGGAAAAGCTTTCAGCTTTTCCCCATTCAGGATGATATTGGCAGTGGGTTTGTCATATATGGCTTTAATTATGTTGAGATACTTTCCCTCTATACCTAACTTATAGAGGGTCTTTGTCATGAATGAGTGCTGAACTTTATCAAATGCTTTTTCAGCATCTATAGAGATGATCATATGGTCCTTGTGTTTGAGTTTATTAATATGGTGTATCACATTTATTGATTTGCATATTTTGAACCAACCTTGCATCCCTGGGATGAATCCCACTTGATCGTGGTGAATAATTTTACGTATGTGTTGCTGTATTCTGTTTGCTAGTATTTTAGTGAGGATTTTTGCATCTATATTCATCAAGGATATCGGCCTGTAGTTTTCTTTTTTGGTTATATCTTTACCTGGTTTTGGTATCAGGATGATGTTTGCTTCATAGAATGAGTTTGGGAGATTTGTGTCCGTTTCAATCTTTTGGAATAGTTTGTAAAGAATCGGTGTCAATTCCTGTTTGAATGTTTGGTAAAATTCTGCTGTGAATCCATCTGGTCCTGGGCTTTTCTTTGTTGGGAGCCTTCTGATAACAGCTTCAATCTCCTTTATTGTTATTAGTCTGTACAAATTTTCTACGTCTTCATGGTTCAGTTTTGGGAGCTTGTGTGTGTCCAGAAATTTATCCATTTCCTCCAGATTTTCAAATTTGTTGGAGTATAGTTGTTTATAGTAGTCTCGAATGATTCCTTGTATTTCAGATGAATCAGTTGTAATATCGCCTTTTTCATTTCTAATTTTTGTTATTTGAGTCTTCTCTCTTCTTTTTTTTGTTAGCCAGGCTAATGGTTTGTCAATTTTATTTATCTTTTCAAAAAACCAACTTTTTGATTCATTGATCTTTTGCATTGTTTTTTGGGTTTCAATTTCATTCAGTTCTGCTCTGATCTTAATGATTTCTTTCCGTCTGCTAACTTTAGGTTTGGATTGTTCTTGTTTTTCTAGTTCTTTAAGGTGAAGTGTTAGGTTGTTCACTTGCCATCTTTCCATTCTTCTGAAGTGAGCATTTAATGCAATAAATTTCCCCCTTAATACTGCTTTTGCAGTATCCCACAGGTTTTGGTATGATGTATCATTGTTTTCATTAGTTTCAATAAATTTTTTGATTTCCTGCTTAATTTCTTCTTGGACCCATATGTCATTAAGTACAATGCTGTTTAATTTCCATGTGTTTGTATAGTTTCCAGAGTTTCATTTCTTATTAATTTCTAGTTTTAATCCATTGTGGTCTGAGAAAATACATGGGATAATTCCAATTTTTTTAAATTTATTGAGACTTGATTTGTGACCTAATATGTGATCTATCCTGGAGAATGATCCATGTGCTGATGAGAAGAATGAATATTCTGAGGTTGTTGGATGGAATGTTCTGTAGATACCTGCCAATTCCAATTGGTCTGGAGTGTTGTTTAGATCTTGTTTCTCTACTGATTCTTTGCCTAGATGATCTGTCTAATATTGACAGTGGGGTGTTCAGGTCCCCTGCTATTATGGTATTAGTGTCTATTTCCTTCTTTAGGTCTAATAGAGTTTGCTTTATAAATCTGGCTGCTCCAACACTGGGTGCGTACATATTTATGATTGGTATGTCTTCTTGATGGATCAGTCCTTTTATCATTAAGTAGTGTCCCTCATTGTCTCTTTTTATGGTTTTTAGTTTAAAGTCTATTTTGTCAGATATAAGAATGGCTACTCCAGCTCGTTTTTCTTTTCTGTTAGCATGGTAAATCTTTTTCCATCCTTTCACGCTTAGTCTGTGTGAATCTTTATGGGTGAGGTGGGTCTCTTGTAGGCAGCATATAGTTGGGTCCTCCTTTTTGATCCAGTCAGCCATTCTGTGTCTTTTGATTGGGGAATTTAAGCCTTTTCCATTAAGAGTTGTTATTGAAAGGTGTTGATTTATTCCTAGCATTTTATTGGTTGTTTGGTTGTCTTAGGTGTCTTTTGTTCCTTGCTTTCTGATTTACTGTTTGGTTTCTGTGTTTGTTGGTTCCTTAGGTTGTAGATAGCGGGGGTTTTTTTGCTTGTTTTCTCTTCATGAATGCCATTTTTATTATACTAGTGGGTATTGATTTTTCTTGGGTTTTTATGGCAGTGGTAGTTATTTTTCAGGAACCAAACCCAGTACTCCCTTGAGGATTTCTTGTAAGGGTGGTCGTGTGGTAGTGAACTCCTGCAGTTTTTGTTTGTCTGAGAGATATACTATTTGCCCTTCATTTCGGAAGGATAGCCTTGCAGGGTAGAGTATTCTTGGCTGGCAATCTTTGTCTTTTAGTATTCTGAAAATATCATCCCATTCCTTTCTAGCTTTTAGGGTTTGTGATGAAAAGTCTGATGTTAGCCTGATTGAGGCTCCCTTATACGTGATTTGACGCTTCTCTCTTGCAGCTTTTAAGATTCTCTCTTTGTCTCTGAGTTTTGCCAATTTGACTATGACATGTCTTGGAGAAGGCCTTTTTGGGTTGAATACATTTGGAGATCGTTGAGCTTCCTGGATCTGAAGATATGTGATTTTTCCTATACCTGGGAAGTTTTCTGCCACTATTATGTTGAATATGTTTTCAATGCAATCTCCATTTTCCTCCCCTTCTGGAATACCCATGACTCGGATATTTGAGCACTTAAGGTTGTCTGATATCTCTCAGATTTTCTTCAATGTCTTTGATTCTTTTTTCTTCCTTTTTGTCTGCTTGTGTTATTTCAAACAGCCCATCTTCAAGTTCAGAGGTTCTCTCTTCAACTTCCACAAGCCTGCTGGTTAAACTCTCCATTGTGTTTTTTATTTCGCTGGATAACTTCTTCAGTTCAGCAAGTTCTGCTTCATTTTTTTTCAGGACATTGATTTCCTTGTACATTTCCTCTTTCAGGTCCTGTATACTTTTCCTCGTTTCATCATGATGTCTAGCTGAGATTTCTTGTATCTCATTCAGTTTCCTTAGAATTATCACTCAAAATTCCTTGTCAGTCATTTCAAGGGCTTCTTGTTCTATAGGATCTCGAGTTTGAGATTTATTAACTTTTGGTGGTGTACTTTCTTGATTTTTTGTATTTCTGGTATCTTTTTTTTTGGTGTTTATTCATTGTGGCAGGGGGTTTCACAGTCCACCAGTTTGAGACTATTGACTAACTAAGATGTTGCTGTGGTTGTCAATTTGGTATGGCTACCTCCGTGACTGCTCAGTTGGCCTCTAGTGCCTTGTGTGTATGGTTGCCTCGGGTCTTGGGCCTCTCCGGGGAGCCACCTCTCTAGTCAGCTTGGACTCTGCTGGGCTGCTGGATCACGGGGCGGTACTGCAGGGTGTGTGGTCTCTGCTGAGCTTTCACTTCCCGTGCAGGACTTCTCCCTGTTCCGTGCACTCTGGCCCAGGCTGTTGGATCGTGCAGTGGCGACCCCAGAGGGTATGTGGTTTCGGTCGAGTCTCCGCCTCCCTAGCTGGACGTCCCCCTGCTCTGTGCTCACTGGGCTCGGCTGGGACGTGTCTTCTGTAACCCTCGTCTATCAGCTGGGCCTTTAAGGCCCTTCTCGGCACTGCCTCACCCAGCAAGTCTACCAGGTTTCTGCTAGGCACAGATGACCGGTCGCTCTGGGTGCCTTTGTAGCACTGTGTAGATCTTTCTCGGGACTTATCACCTTCCTCCTGGTATCACAGTTATTTGTGTACTTGTCTTATCTCCCACACCAGAGCGTGAGCTCCTTGGGGGAGGAGCCCGCAGCACACAGTTCACCTTTGTATCCCCCTGGCGCGGACTGAGTCCAGTGCCCACCCACAGTCAGCTCTCCGGCAGGTTCAAGCAGACTTGGGAACTCTCCAACCACACTATTCCTAACCAGAAATTGGTTAGGTGTTTTTCCGAACTGGTGGCCGCAGAGATGGTATCTGCCTCCCGGTAACAGGAAGTTTACCAGGGGCCAGAGCCCAGGATGCGGTGGAGTGACAGTCGGCCCAGCCCGTACTTCCTTGCCCTCCCTACGCTAGCCAGGGACGCCCCACGCCACCAGCCCCACCAGAGAACTGCAGAGGGAGTGGGAAGGGAGGCCGGCCCGCAGGCCCCAGGAAGCCCTGCGCTGGGGCAAGCAAGTGGGAAGGCTCAGTGAGGAGCCAAGCCAGGCGAGGAGGACAGGCTTGGCTTAGCCGGGCCGGAGCTGCCACCACCTGAGAAAATGGAGGCAGCCCCAGGGGCGGTGAGTGGCCCGGTGATTCAGGCGGAAGCCGGGCGGGCATCTGCCCCCCGAGGAGGGCTTGGTCGGGGGTCACTCACAGGGCTGTGCCAGGTCGGGCGGCTCCCTCTCTGCCTTTGCATTGTCGCCGTCCCCGTTCTCTGCCGCTGCCGCCTTGGGCTGCTCAGTTGGTCCCGCGGCACGGTTCGGGCACTCCCAGGAATCTTCTTTTTTGCTGGCCTGAAACCTCAAATCCTGAATAGGGCAGCTGGCCACCTTCAGTGTGGCCCCGGCCTCCGGGATCCTGGCTGCATCAACAACAGCCCTGGCGCCGTGTTCCCTGTTTAGAGACTTGCTTTTGCAGCTAAGAAACAGTTCTTTTCCTGCTCCATACTTCAAAGCTGTTGCCTGTAAACGAGGCAGCCTCTCCTGCCAAGGGCAAAGTGGTGGTCAGCCCCCAAGACCGGCCACCAGCAGCAGTCCTCCCTTAAGAGATGGCAAAAGGAAGGTCCACAAGTTTCCCAGCTGCCTAAGGCCAAGTGGCCGCCTTTTCCACCTCAGCTACTCTGTGCCAACCGCCGCAGTCACCACCATCTTGAAGACCGAGTCTTCAGCTTTTAAAGAATTGTCCATCTACCTGTCTCATGGAAAAAATATACTTCCTCCTTTCTAAGCTTACTCCTTAACTGTGCTAAGATTCAATTCCATTGTGCCCTGTTCTAGGGACTTTTGCTTTATCAGTTATTCCTTCCTCATTTTTTGTTCACTGACACCACCTCCCCCATCTCAGCTTACAGACTCAAGTCTATCCATTTTAAAATAACATTCCTTCAGGGGCCGGCCCGTGGCTCACTCGGGAGAGTGCGGTGCTGATAACACCAAGGCCCCGGGTTCGGATCCCATATACGGATGGCTGGTTCACTCACTGGCTGAGCGTGGTGCTAACAACACCAAGTCAAGGGTTAAGATCCCCTTACCAGTCATCTTTTAAAAAAATAAAAATAAAAAAATAAAATAAAATAAAATAAAATAACATTCCTTCAAATCTGCTTATCCCTTAAGCTTTCTACCTCTCCTTCCCTGACTGACCAACTAGAATCTCCACTCACTGCAGGCACACAGGTGGTTTTTATGGGCTTCCCTCCCCACCATGCCTTTTCACATGCGCATGCTTTGGTCTTGTTAGTCCCCTCTGTACAAAATAAAAATATTTTTAAAAAACCCACAATGATATCAAATGGCTAGAAGACAGAAGATAGAATGTCCTCATCACAAAGAAACGATTGTGTTTTGTAATAATGAATATGGTAATTACCCTGATTTGATCATCACACATTGTGTACACGTATTGAAATATAACTCTGTACCCCACAAATATGCATAATCGATATGTTTTGATAAAAAAAAAAGTAAAAATAAATAAAAATGGGCACATCCATACCATGGAATACTACTCTGCAAAAAGGGAACAAATTATTGATACCTACAGCAACTTGGATGGACATAAAGGGCATTATTCTGATTTTAAAAAGCCAATCTTAGAAGTTTACATACTGTATGATTCCACTTACACAACATTCTTGAAATGACAAAATTATAGAGATGGAGTGAGGTTGCCAGGGGTTAAGGGTAAGAGGAAGGAGGGGTGGGTGTGGCTATAAATAGGAGTGGGGAGCCTTGGGATGATGGGACAGTTCTATATCTTGATTGTGGCAGAGGTTACATGAATCTACACATAGTTTCCTTTTTTTAAAAAAAAAAGATGAACGTTAAGGGTATCTTAACCCTTGACTTGGTGTTGTCGGCACCACGCTCAGCCAGTGAGCGAACCGGCCATCCCTACATAGGATCCGAACCCATGGCCTTGGTGTTATCAACACCACACTCTCCTGAGTGAGCCACGGGCCAGCCCCTACACAGTTTCAATACTGAATTGGAATTATGCAAGATGTTATCACTGTGGGAAAATGAGTGAAGAGTACACAGAACTTCTATGTATATTTCTTTGAAACTTTCTGTGAATCTATAAGATTTTTTTAGTTTAAAAAAGGGAATAAACTATTTATACATGCAACAGTCTAGATCTCAAGAGCATTAGGATGAAAAAAGCCAACCTCAAAAGGTCACGTGCTGTATGATTCCATTCAAATAACAGTTTTGAAATGACAAAGTTATTGAGATGAAGAACAAATTATTGGTTTCCAGGGATTAGAGATGGGATGGGGGCAGGGGGCATGCACAGCACAAGGGAGATCTTTTGGAACACACATACAAATGGGTGCATGTAAAACTGGTAAGATCTGAATAAAGTGTGTGTATTGTATTAATGTCAGTTTCCTGGTTTTGATATTGTATTGGCTTCATAAGGTGTCACCATAGGAAGAAACTCGGTGGGGGAGACACAGGAAGCAGGTTGAAAAAACCACTCAACTGCAAATGCATACAAAAAAGAAGGGATGACTCACACTAAGAACATGAGTCCAAGAGGCAGATTCAAAATCCTAGTAGGATTTTTTTGTAAAAATCAGCAACTTGATTTTAATATTTATGAGTGGGGGCTGGCTGGTTAGCTCATTTGGTTAGAGTGTGGCCTTGTAACACCAGGGTCAATGGTTCGGTTCCCCAATTCAGTGTACTGGCCAGCCACTGAAAAAAGAATAAATTTACAAGAAAAGGTAAATGAAGTACAACAGCCGAAACAATTTTGAAAAAGAACAGAAAATCTGGAGAACTCACTACCTGATGTCAAGTGTTACTATAAAGCTACAGTAATCAAGACAGGTATTATAAGACTTACTATACAAACATCAAGAGAGTATGGTATTGGCAAAAGGATAGACTTATATAACAATAGAATAGAACAGAGAATCTACAATTAGATCCACATATATATGGTCAATTGGCTTTTGAGAAAAGTACAAAAGCATTCAATGGAGAGAAGATAGTTTTTTCAACAGTGTTCAAATAACTGGATATCCATATGCAAAAGAAGAATCTTTTTTGTTTTTTTTTAAGATGACCAGTAGGGGCCGGCCCGTGGCTCACTCGGGAGAGTGCGGTGCTGATAACACCAAGGCCATGGGTTCGGATCCCATATAGGGATGGCCAGTTAGCTCACTGGTGAGCGTGGTGCTGACAACACCAAATCAAGGGTTAAGATCCCCTTACCGGTCATCTTTAAAAAATAAAATAAAATAAAATAAAGATTACCGGTAAGGGGATCTTAACCTTTGACTTGGTGTTGTCAGCACCACACTCACCCAATGAGCTAACTGGTCATCCCTATATGGGATCTAAACCCACGGCCTTGGTGTTATCAGGCAGCACCACACTCTCCCGAGTGAGCCACGGGCCAGCCCCAAAATTAGAATTTTAATCCATACCTTACACTATAAATAAAAATTAACTCAGAATGAGTCATATACCTAAACTTAAAAACCTAAAACTATAAAATGTATAGAAGAAAACACAGGAGTAAGTCTCCATGACTTGGGGCTAGGCAAATATTTCTTAGATATGACACTAAAAGCATAGTCCATTTTAAAAAGTGATAAATTACACTTCATCAAAATTAAGAATTTGTTCTTCAAGAGATAGTTAACAACATGAAAAGATAAACCACAGACAAGCAGAAAACATTTGCAAGTCATATGTTTGATAAAGGGATCCAGGGCCCGCCCGTGGCTCACTCAGGAGAGTGTGGTGCTGATAAAACCAAGGCCATGGGTTTGGATCCCTATATAGGGATGGCTGGTTCACTCACTGACTGAGCATGGTGCTGACAACACCAAGTCAAGGGTTAAGATACCCTCACCAGTCATCATTTTTTTAAAAAAAAAAGATCCAAAATTTATAATGAACTCTGAACACTTAATAAGATAAAAAATAGGACCGGCCTGTGGCTCACTCGGGAGAGTGTGGTCCTGATAAAACCAAGGCCATGGGTTTGGATCCCTATATAGGGATGGCTGGTTTGCTCACTGGGTGAGCGTGGTGCTGACAACACCAAGTCAAGGATTAAGATCCCCTTACCGGTCATCTTTAAAAAAAAAAATAATAATAATATAAAAAATAACCCAATTTAAAAACGTCCAAAGGACTTGAACAGAAACTTCATCAAAAAAGATAGACAGGGGCTGTCCAATGAGCTCAGTTGGTTAGAGCTCAGCCTTGTAACACCAAGGTCAAGGGTTCAGATCTCCATATTGGTCAGCTGCCAAAATACATATATATAGAGAGAGAGAAAGAGAGATGGCAAATAAGCACATGAAAATATGCTCAACACTATTAGTCATTAGGGAAATGCAAATTATTTACACTATTATAAGATACAGCTATACACTAGCTATATACTAAGTATGTACTAGAACAGCTAAAAACAAAAACAAATGCTGCCGAGGATGACAAGCAACGAGACCTCCGTATTAGTCTGTTTTCTGTTGCTTATAACAAAATACCTGAAACTGGGTAATTTATAAAGAAATGAAATTTATTTCTTACAGTTTTGGAAGCTGGAAGCCTGAGGTCTAGGGGACACATCTGGTCTTCTTCTTGATGGGGAGTCTCCATAGAGTGCCTCGGTGACCAGAGTATTAAATGGTGAACATGGCATGAGTGAGAGAGTTAACAACTCACTTGCTCTCTTTATAAAGCTGTCAGAACTTACCTGATAACCCATTAAACTATTAACCCACTACTCCGTGAATGAATTAATCCATTCACAAGGGCACAGTCCTCATGATCCAATCACCTTTTAAATACCATAATCAGATTTCCTACTCTCAACACTGTTACAGTAGGGATCAAGTTTCTAACACACAAACTTTTGGGCAACATGTTTAACCCACAGTAACCTCTCATACATTGCTGGTGGGAATATAAAATGATACAGCCACTTTGGAAAACTGTTTGGTAGTTTTTTATAATGTTAAACATATAATTACCGTATGATCTGTAATCCTACTCCTAGGTTTGTATCCAAGTGAAGTAAAAACCTGTATTCCACAAAAACCTGTACACAAATATGTTTAGTAACCTTATCATAATCACTGAAAACCAGAAACTAGCCCTGATGTCATTTTACCAATGACTACATAAAACAGTGGCATATTTATAGAATAAACTACTTCTCAACAATGAAAAGAAACAAACTATTGACACACTAGATATGTGTAAATCTCAACTGAAAGAAATACAGATTTGAAAGGCTACATACTGTATGATTCCATTTATATGATGTTCTGGAAAAGGCAAAGCTATAGGGACTGAAAAAATATCAGCTGTTGTGGGGCTGGGAGTGAGAGGAGGGGTTAACTACAAAGAGGTGGCATGAGGGGACTTAGTGTTATGAAACTGTCCTATATATTGACTGTGGTGGTTATACAAGAGTATGCATTTATCAAAACTTACAGAACTGTACACTAAACAGGGTAAATTTCACTGTATGTAAAATATTCCCCAATAAGCCTGACTACAGAAACTAAAGTACAAACAATGAGGAAACAAAACAAAACAAAAGAGTGGAACCTTCCATCAACTGGAACGGCTACTATCAAAAACCAGAAAACAACAAGTGTTGGCAAGGATGTGGAGAAATTGGAACCCCTGCACACTGTTGAAGGGAATGTAAAATGGTATGGCTGCTTCAGAAACCAATATAGCAGTTCCTCAAAAAATTAAAAGTAGAATTACCACATGATGCAGCAATTTCACCTCTAGGTATATACCTAAAATAATTGAAAGCAGATTCTTGAAGAAATATTTGTACACCCATGTTCATAGCAGCATTATTCACAGTAGTCAAAAGGTAGAAGCAACCCAAGTGTCCACCGATGAATGAATGGATAAACAAAATGTAATATATACACACAATGGAATATTATTCAGCCTTGAAAAAGAAGGAAATTCTAACACATGCTACAGCATGAATGAACCTTGAAGACATTATGCCAAGTGAAATAAGCCATTCACAAAAAAACAAATACCATATGATTCCACCTATATGGGTCCGTAGAGTAGTCAAATTCATGGAAATTAGAAAGTAGAAGGTGGTTGCCAGGGGCTGGGTGGAGGGGGTGAATGAGTAGTTATTATTTAGCGGGTACAGAGTTCCAGTGAGATGGATGGTGGTGACGGCTACACAACAGTGATAATGTGCTTAATGCTACTGAACTGTGCACTTTAAAATGGTTAAGATGGTTGGCTGAAGAGCCATTTGGGGGAAATGGTTCAAATGGTAAGTATTACATAATGTGTATTTTATCACAATTAAAAAAAAAGAGAGAGTGGAGGTTTCTCACTCAAGAGCTGAGCATTTAGTCCACAGGGTTTCACCAGCTTGTGTCATCAGGTGAGTCTCTCTCCCCATGAATGGTTTTTCCTGCATAAATGGGAAGATCAAACAAGATGGAATATGGAAAATTGCTTTGCTGATGTACGAAGTCCAGTCACTCCCCACCCCCTTGGGGATGGATTGCTGGGGTGGATGCAGCTTCAGAAGGGAAGGAAGCAAGTGAGAGGTAAAAAGCATGGGCCTCGTACAGCCACTTTGGGAGACAGTTTGGTAGTTTTACAAAACTAACTTATGACCCGGCATTCATACTCCTTGGCATTAACCCAGAGGAGTTTAAAACTTATGTCCACACAAACACTTTCACACAGATATTTAGAGCAGCTTTATTTATAATTGCTAAGACTTAGAAGCAGTCGAGATGTCCTTCAATAGATGAATGGGATAAATAAACTAGTGATCCAGACAGTGGAATGTTATCGTGCTTTAGCTCATTTAAAAAAATAAGCATCAAGCCATGATAAGATATAAAGAAACCTAAATGCATATTACTAAAAGAAAGAAGCCAATCTGAAAAGACTACATACTGCGTGATTCCAACTACAGATGGTCCCCAGTTTACAATGGTTAATCTTAGGATTTTTCAACTTAACGATGGTGCAAAAGTGGTACGCATTCAGTAGAAACTGCACTCTGAGTACCCATGCAACCATTCTGTTTTTCACTCTCAGTGAAGTATTCAATAAGTTACATGAGATATTCAACATTTTATTATAAAACAGGCTTTTTGTTAGATGATTTTGCCCAACTGTACGTTAATGTAACTGTCTGGGCATGTTTAAGGTAAGCTAGGTTAAGCTATGATGTTTGGTAGGTTAGGTGTATTAAATGCACTTTTGACTTATAATATTTTCAACTTACGATGGGTTTGTAAGTTGAGGACCATCTGTATATGACATTCTGGAAAAGGCAAAAAACTGTGGAGACAGTAGAAAGATCTGTGATTACCAGGGGTTAGGGAAGAGAAAGAAATTAACAGGCAGAGCACAGAGGATTTTTAGGACATAGAAGTACCCTGTATGATACTACAATGGTGGATACATGTCATTGCACATTTGTTCAAACCCATAGAATGTACAACACCAAGTGAACCCTAAAGTAAACTATGGACTCTGGGTAATAACGATGTGTCAATGTAGATTCATCGACTGTAACAAATGTACCACCTCGCTGCCAGATGCTAATATAGGAGAGGGTATGCATGTGCAGGGGGCAGTGTGTATCCGTGAAATCTCTGTACCTTCTGCTCAATTTTGCTGTGAACCTAACTAAAACTGCTCCAATAAAAAATAAAGTCTAATAAAAAATAATAATATAAGCATTAAATCAAAAAAGTATGGACTAGAACAGAATGGCAGAGGCAGACAGGCCAGGCTCTCATAGTAGAATCTAACCATCTTGCCTCAGTTGACTGAACCCTTCCAGAGATTTTTGGATCCTCAGGACAAACTCTAAGCTCCTCAGCCTGGTTTCCAAGTGCTTAGCAATCTAAGTCTTTCTCACTTCTCCAGTTTCAACCCCTGCCACTCTTGGCCCCTACTTTCTACTCTAACAACATAAAATTGTTCATAATTTCATTCCATGCCTGTATTCTTTAAATTCTATCTTTTGAGAATGTTCTGCTCACCTCACACCCCTTTGCCTGGCCAACTTCTACTTATCTTTCATTCCTTATCATTTCTAGGAAGATTCCCAGACCTCCTCAAGCTCAGTTGGAGGCTCCTCCTCTGTGCTCCCACAGCCCTTGGGATTACCCTTATCATAGATTATGCTATTTATTTCAATTTTAAAAAGTACTTATTGGGCATCTATTATTCACCAGTCACCGTTCTCGGCTCTGGGAGTTTATCAGTGAATAAAACAGACAAAAATCCCTGACCTGGAGGAACCTACATTCTAGTGCTACCTCTCCCCTTGGCTTGTGAACTTGAAGGGAGGCAGGCTCCACCTACAAAATGTTGCTGTCCATTAGTGCCTCAGCCCTTGGAGCCTAGTTTTAAGTGGAAGGTGTAGATGATTCTGATACAGCCTGCCAGTAATCAGGAACTCAGAACAGCCACAGTCCTGTAGAATCCAGTTAATAAGAGCTGAAATTGTGCTAACAAGGAGAGGGATGGCTGGGAAGGCAGAAAGTCCGAGGAGTACTGGGATAGACAGGAGAGAGAGAGCACAGGGAGTGTCCTCCATGTCTTCCCTCCTGAATCACCCCCTTGCTCTCTTCCCAGGGCCACAGCAGCAGTTTAACTCCCCACCTCACCTTCACTCTAATAATAAAGGATGTTTACACACAAGAAGCTGTTCCACAGTCTAGGCTTGGTCTGTCCTGCCTCAAAGGCAGAGCTAAGCACTCCCTGTACATATACACCTCTCGCCCCTGGCAGTGGTATAGTGTGGAGTGGGTCCCACTCTTGGTTGGGTATCAGACTGGCCCACTGAGTGGGGTGTGCCCGAGAAGCTGTTTCCACAAGCTCTTCAGACTATTCTGATGCAGCCAGTTAGGAACCAGGGATTCAGAGCAACCAGCTTCCTTCAAAGCCTCCCATGATCTGTCCCCAACCCACCACAATTCCCTCTCTGCCCTCATCTTCTGCCACAAGCATTTTCCCCTTCCCTCACTTCCTTCGGGTGTCTACTCAAATCTCATCTTGTTGGTGAATCCTTCCCAGAGCACAGTTTTCAATATAGCAAACCCTCTGTCTATGCCCCCTGCTCCCCATGATGGAAAGCACTTATTTCAATCTGACATAACAGTGGTGTACTGGAGCTGACTCATAAGGACTCACAAAAGTCTATCTTTACATTTTAAGAACTCTGTAGGCTGATTGTTAAGCATAGCTATCATTAAAAATTAAATTATATAAACTTATAATTAAATAATATTAAAAACAAAGGTAAAAAATGCTCAAATTCATCACTTTCTAATTTTTTCCTACCTTTCACTATTATCTACATTCTTGAGATTCTTTACATTTGTTTATCAGTATAACACAAATATATAATATATAATGGCATGCAGCTGTGTGTTTTTGCCCAACTTCATGTTTGATGACATCAGTTGGTAGCTTGAAATGGGCTCTGGGTTTTAATTTATTGTTTTGTTAACTGTCTAGACCTGCAGTTGGCCATGGACCAATTTAGCTCACCAACTATTTTTGTAAATGAAGTTTTACTGCAGCACAGCCATGACCATTCATTTACATCTGATCTCTGGTTGCTTTCACTCTATACCAGGAGAGTTCAGTAGTTACAACTATATGGCCTGGAAAGCCTAACATATTTACTATCTGGCCCTTTACAGAAGAAATTTGCTGACCCCTGGACTAGCTTTAAGAAAGCAGTGGAGAAAATGTTAATAATGCAGATTAAATGTAAACAGGTGTCATGTCTATAGCTGTTTCATTGTAAATAGTAAAAAAAAAACAAAAACAAAAACGGAGAAAATATACTTCCAGTATTCAAAAATTATGATCCAGTTCAAATAAGTCAATCAGGTGATTGATGAATGAGTGAAATTCCAACATCTTTGTTGTTTCACTTTTTCTTACTCTTTAGCATAAATGGAAATACCACACTTGTTTATCCATTATGGTTCCATAGGTTGGTTATGGATAGAAGAGTTAGGCAAAATTCAAGAAAAGCAGAACACTCTAAGAAGTAAATGGCTAATGAAATTTAAAATAAAGAATATTGTAAAATTTTATTATTATTTGTAGATTTCTATAAGGAAAATTAAAATAAACACATATACACTTTGTTTCAGACAGCCAATTATTAAACATTCACAAGTACACAATGTTTTGTTTCCCCTCCACTAGAAAGTAATCTCCTTGAGAGTAAGAGTTTTCTTTTACTCCAGTGCTTAGAAAAAGCACTTGGCATGTAGCAGGTGCCCAGTCAATACATGAGGCATGAGTGGATAGATGAGCACTGTTTGGGAACCCCTGGTTTCATGGGTTGACCGTCACACCTTAGGTTTCTAGCTCTACCATATCCAGCTGTGAGACCTTGAGTAAATTACTTAATCTCTTTTAACCTTGGCTTCATCATTAAAAAAGAGAGGATAATCGTCTTACCTCACAGGGAGGTTGTGACAATATACACTGCTGCCTGTCACCTACTGTCTGTTTCTCCACAGATAGGAGTTTCCTTCTCACCCTCCACCCCTGCCACACACATACTCCTTGGAAACCCAGCCCTGCTGCTGTGACACATTTCAATGATGTCACAGCTACCCTCCCTGAGAGCTCCAGCAGTACCATCTGATCCCAAGCCTGATTGCTGGCTGAACTGAGAGGGGCAGGGCGCAGGTGGTACTTGGTACCATTTTTGCTCTCGCTGTCTTTGAGCCCTCACAGCCCAGCATGAGTCCATCAGCAAAGAAGAGGCCCAAGAATAGTGAAGTTTCCAAGGTCAGACTTTGAACTGGACCCTGGGGATAAGCCCCTAGAATGGGCCTTACAAAGAGTCCAGCCACACCAAGGACAGGGGCCTTCCAGCCGGAGGTGGGGAGAGGGGGGAGGAAGGTGAGGGGTGAAGGGAGGCCAGGAGAGTAATCTCCCCAAACTAAGGCAACAAAACTCCCAGTTTAGGTTTGGTGAAACCACGCTCAGCTAAACAGAGGGGCAAGATGGGAGGCGTTCAGGGGGATTCCTCCTGTGTTAGCTCTCTCTCTCTGTCCCTCAGATGCAAGATGAGGAACTGCAGGACAACATAAAGCAGCCTGTCAGAAAAGTAATTGAGTGGAACCGACTTAGAATGGTGAGATGGCCCATTTTGGCCCAGGAACCTGAGTACCCAGGCCGTGCTTCTGCTAATTGCCAGGCTGACTGACCCAGAAGGAGGCAGCAGCCCAGCCCTGAGCTGAGCTGAACCAGAGGTAGCCAGGGGAGTAGGAGGCTATCTCAGGAAGGCTGAAGCTTTTATTTTTCTGGTTTCTTCTCCTTGGCAGGTGTTAAAAAACTTGTCGCTCTTGAAGCTACTCAAGAGCTCAAACCGCCGGATCCAAAAACTGTACTACCTGGCCAAAAGATATCGGAATTCATTGCTCAGTGTTCCAAATATCTTCCACATCTCCTCTGGGTGAGCTCGGCCTGCCCGTGGCCCTCACGACGGACCCAACAGCTGTCTTTACTGGGAACAGGGATTGTGCTCAGGAATTTAGAGACCAGGTCTAATTTTCACAAAGGCTCTGTGAGAAAGGTATTAGTTATCCCAATTTTACTGATGGGGGGCTGAGGCTCAAGAGGTGAGGAAAATTGTCTCAGTTAACTGGACTGGTAAGTGGCAGAGCTAGGATTTGAAGCCATTCCTATCTGATATCAGAGCTGTGGTGAAAACAATGGTCATAATCATACAATTATGGGCCTAATCACAACCTGAGGCACTGAGTGAGACAGGTCACTCCTCCTTCTTGCCCTCTCAAGTCAACACAGCCCAGAGATTCACCTGCAGACTGGTCTCTGAAGTCTAAGGATTAGTTAAGCTTGCTGAGGTTCGTAAGTCACATCTGAATATTAAGAAATCTAACACTGATAAGATGCCTGCTAAATGCTGGCTACTGTGCTAAGCACTTTATGAGTACTTTCCCATTTAGTTTATTCTTCACAACAATCCTATAAGGTAGGTAGAATTATCCCAGTTTCACAGGTAAGGAAACTAACCTGAGAGGTTAAATTTCTTGGCCAAATGACGTAGATAGTAAGAGGCAGAAGCAAAATCTGAACCCCCATTTGTCTGACTCCAAAGCCTGTGCTCTACAAGCCACTCTGCTGCTTCACTGCCTCCTCCTTTGCAGAACTCTTGTGAGGATGCTGGGCCTGACATAGAGTGGCCACTCAATCAGAGGTGGCCATTACCATCATCAGTATCGCCATGATCTTGAACCTGAGGGCTCATCTCTCTCCACACACACTCAGCTAGGATGGTGCTGCCACTGGGGGCTTTGCAGGTGGCTCAATCTATTTCAGACACCCTTTGGGAAAGTCTCCTTCCAGCATGTAATAGCTTTGTTAACTCCACCTCTCTGGGCTCTTCTTTCTGATTTGGCCTTCTAGATGCAGGCAATCAGGAAATACAGAGCTATATATATTAAGTGAAACAAGTCAGGCACAGAAAGAGAAATACCACATGTTCTCACTTATTGGTGGGAGCTAAAAATTAATATATAAATTCACACACACACACACACACACACACACACACACACACTCACACACACACACAAACCAGGGGGGTGGGGGGGAAGAAGATATAACAACCACAACTACTTGAAGTTGATACGACAAGCAAACAGAAAGGACATTGTTGGGGGGGAGGGGGGATGGAGAAGGGAGGGAGGTTTTGGTGATGGGGAGCAATAATCAGCCACAATGTATATCGACAAAATAAAACTTAAAAAAAAAAAAAAAAAAAAAAGGAAATACAGAGCCAGAAGAATCAGGATCATCTAGTCCCACAGTTTTCCATCTTTTTTAAAGCAGTGGAACCTCTCTTCAAATATCTGTCCCCAAGCCTAATTGTGTTGAAGGGAAGGTGGGAGGCATTTGAGACATCTCCTCAGAGCCCTAGGTTTCTTGGAACACCATTGGAAAAAAACACTGGACTGTTCAACCTCTCAACTGAAGTCCAGAGAGACAGAACCCTAACCTAGTGGCAGATGCAGACAATATACATCCTCGGTGTCCTAACCACTAGCCATACATTTCACCTTCCCAACCTCTCACATCCCTCCGCCAATACTTATCACATCCCCTGCCATGAGGCACAAGGCCTCTGGGTAGTAGAGAAGTTTGTTTTCAGGTCCTCTCTACCTTTCTTAACAGGCTCTCCTGGGCTGGCTGTATAGCAACTGTCTCAGGGCTAGGCTAGAGGACCAGGGCTTTAGTCCTGCTCTGCTAATTGCCTTTCCTCTCCCTGCCAGGGACAGCAATGTATGCAATAAAGTGAAACAATATAATGAAGAATTCCAGGAGGCTAGGTACCCCAAGAAGAAACTGGAAACCAAGAAATTAGAGTACATAGGAAAATACAGGGAGACAGAGCCCAGTGAGTGGAAGCCCAAGGTGGAGTCAGGGATGCATTACAAGGCAAAGGGGTCACCTGCAGCAGTGCCATGGAAAGAAGAGGAGGCAGAGCCTGAGGTTCCAACGACATCAAGGGGTCATGGCCTGAACAATGGAGCCCAGAGGAGGCAACCATCCTCTGGGGACCCCCAAGTCATCCTCCTGAAGAACCATCAGCACAGAATTTCCAAGGGGAACATAAAGCAGCTGGATGTAGGTGCCCAGTGTATGTGGTTTGAGGGGCTGCCAACACGAATCCACCTCCCTGCACCCCGGGTGATGTGCAGAACCTCTGCCCTGCGCTGGGTCAAGCGTCGCTGCACCCGCTTCTGCTCTGCGTCCTTACAAGATGCCTAAGTACCATCCATAGGAGGTGGGTGGACAATGTCTCTGCCCAGCCAGCATGAGATGCAGGCCTGGAGCAAGAGGGCTCAGGGTCCAGTGTCTTGAGGGCTGTAGCTGGCAGTGCTGGGAGACTCCGTCTTCATGCCCAGAACAAGGCCAAGGCCACAGAACAGGGTAGTGGCTAGGCTGAGGCCTTTGAGGATGCAACTAGGGACTCTGCGGAAGAAGGGGGACTGGAAGTGTCAGTTCTGAGGTGGGTCATCTCACTACCTGGGAACCTCAGAAGGGGTGGCAACTGCTATGGCTCTGAATCTCACAGCCAGAGGTCTAAGTAAGTGGGTTTACCCAATATGGGAGGAGGAAGGTAATCAAGAAGGGCTTTGCTGCATCCCATTCCCTCTTAAATGAAACCAATTCTCCATTTAGTTTTGATTTATTCATGGCTTCACATAAGATTTACTCTGAACAAAAATTTCCTTAGCAAAAGAAGAAGAAAATACTCCAGCCCCTCCATGGGAGATGTGAAATCCCATGAAAGTAAGGAGGTGATTGGCCCCAGGGGTCCAGCTTAAAGGGAGGCTTTCCCTTCAGCAAAACCACCATGTCCAACCTGCCACAGACACACCACCACACCCTTGTCCCTGCGCCCCCTCTCCAAACGACAGCGCCTCCTGGGGGCGGTCTTCGCGCTTAACACTGAGGTCTCTTGTCACAGGTGGTGTGAGGAGAGCTTGAGATCGCGCAATTAGCTGAACCCGAGGAATGGGCAGGGAAATCCTCGAGTCTACAAATAAAATCTCCCATGTGGCACTGCAGAATACTGCTGTTGGCTCTGCCTATTTGTCTGGGGTTGGGAAGGATGGAGGAAAGAGGCCCTCGGCGAAGGTGGAGAGGGAGACTGTGTCACCACATCAGGTCCCCCACTCCCTTCCTGAGTCCTCTAAGGTCAGTCTAGAACCGGAACGAGGAGCTGTACCCCTCCCCCACCTCCGGGAGCTGGTCTCCTTAGTGGCACACTCTTCTCTATGAAGTCAGAAGAGGGAAACATTTCTCGTGCGCTTTCTGGATGCGAGGCGCCTCAGAATGGCCCTGCTTGCTAAGGAGCCGAAAAGTGACTTGTCCAGGCTCACTCAGGAAGTGGCAGGAGCAGGAATTCTAACCTAGGTCTCCTGGCTGCTCCCCATTCCATCTTTCCAAGAAAGGAAAAAGGCACAACGAGCGCCTGCCCAGATTGGCTGGCGGAAAAGCCCCAGCATCCAGACAGATACATTGTGCCCTGATTATCTGGTGTGTCTGCTGTCAATAAGTGAGTGTCAGTTGGGCCCCCAAATGCGCCCCACCTGGGCCACAGATGACGGAAAATTTCGGGTCAAGGGGGAAGTGGGTACTGTGTCCCTAATGCTCCAGTGTGACATGGAATGTTCACTCTCAACCCCAAGCCTTGGGGTCACCTCTGTCAGTAGGAGCCATAGGGCCCCGAGCACGCAGCTGGGAAGAGGAAAGCCGAGGAGCCCGGGCTTTCCTGGGAGGCAGGCTGCGCGGAGTGGGCCCTCGAGAGAGAGCAGCGGAGCCACCGCCACCGAGGGGCGAGGAAGACAGGGATGTGAAGAAGAGCGATCTGCAGTTTGGGAGAGAGGGAGCCCGATGGGAGGGGCTCCTCCTTACCCCGCTGGCTCGCACCGCTCCTTCCCACGAGTGCTCGGCACCGTGACCTGGCTTCGGAGGAGCCCGCGCACGCAGCCGCGCAGCCCTGCCTGAGCAGAGCCCTGGCGCGGGGACCGCTCTGCGCAGCGCTGCTGCTGCTCAGCCTCGCTCAGGAGGCGGGCGCCCTGCTGCGCTCTCCCCACCTTCCACGCTGCGCTCCCCTAGCGTGCATACCCCTCACCACCCCCGCCACTTCCCGGCTCAGCCTCCACACCAGTAACCTCCACTTCCAGCTGTCTTGCCGCTCTAATTGCACTCCAGCCCACTTCCTAAGTATTCTCCATTCCGGTTCCCTTGCTGGGCATCATCCATCCCAACAACCTTCGAAAATAACCTCTACTCGATCTTCCTTCCCAAGCATCTTCGAGCACCTTCCATTCCGTGCATCTTAGCGTGAACTTCGGTACTAAGCGCACGCTATCTGCAGGCAATCAGAGCAGCGCGCTCCCGATCAAAAAACCAAGCCTTTTCTAGGGGCCCCCTGCATTAGTCTGCCCAGGGAGCCCCGAGAAGAGGTCTGAATGGAGTAGACCTGGGCAAGATTGGCAACTTCCGCTTTGCCCCAAACAGAGCAGGAGTTGGGCCCTAGCTGACCAGAGGAAATACCACTGAGTATGGTTGTCGTGGTGGGGGGCCGGGTAGGGGGAGATGCCAAGGTTGGGATCCAGCATGGCCAGGCAAGCAAGAACTGCAGGCTGTGAAGGTGACTCCTTCCAGCCCCACCTGCCCTGGCATTTACATCTCTGACGACTTGCCTTCCACAATCCCATACTTGGGTTCTCCCCACTACCCCCTCCCTTTGTTTAACCATTTCAATCTGAGGCTCCTCTTTTGGGCTCAGTTAAGATCCTGATTTGGGTAAGAGGCCACCCCAGAAATGGCTCTTTAACAGATAACTGTGGGAAAAAATTAGTGTTTGAATCTCAGTTTATATTGAGTGACTTCTAACAAGTCACATGACGTCTTTAAGCCTATTTCATCTTTTTATAAAATAGGTATGCTAATATTCATTTCAGAGAGCTTGAAGTGAATCAGGCTTGATGTAGGTGGAGCCAGTTTGTGGGGTGTTAAAACAAATGTTTGGCCTTTTCCACACTTCCTCTCTGGCCCTTTGCTATAAGAAAGCCCCAAGGCCAGTACTGGCCCTGTTCTTATGAGCAGCTATCTAAATGCCCACCTTTAGGGATCTAGCTGCTTGCTAACAAGCCAAGCTTATGCTCACAACCTTTTGCTAAAATGGCATCTGGATTCCCAAGACTGACCTTCCAATTGTCTGGATCACATACTACTCAAACACAACTGAAATGTGAAATAAGGCTTTTGAGGCAGACAGGCCTAGCTTATCAGCTGTGTGATGCTGGGGAAAGTTTACTCCCTAATCCTCAGTTTCTTTGTCTGCAAAATGGGGAAGACAGTGGTGTCTATCTCATTGGATTAAGTGAGAATATACACAATTCATTTTGCAGTGCGTGGCAGATAAGAGTTCAATGCAGTCATCTCTTGGTGTCCATGGGGGAGTGGTCCCAGGTCCCTCCCTCCCCCGAAGACACCAAAATCCAGATGCTCAAGTGCCTTACATAAAAGTGTAATCTTTGCATATAATCTACACACATCTTCCTGTGTACCTTTTTTTTTTTTTTTTTTAAAGATGACCGGTAAGGGGATCTTAACCCTTGACTTGGTGTTGTCAGCACCACCCTCTCCCGAGTGAGCCACGGGCTGGCCCTTCCTGTGTACTTTAAATCATCTCTAGATTACTTACAATACCTAATGCAGTGCAAGTGCTATGTAAATAGTTGTTATACTGTATTGTTTTTCACTTGTATTACTTTTTATTTGTATTGTTTTTATCTTTTCAAATATTTTCAATTAAGTTTGTTGAACCCACAGATGTGGAACTCACAGATACAGAGGGCCAACTGAACTCGGTACACATACCTAGACAGGCAAGGCTATCCCTCTTCTAACCTTTGAAAACACTGAGGCTCAGAAGAAAGGTGTTTCCTCTTCTGTAAAATGAGGAGTGGACAGTAGCCTAATAACTGTTTGAATTATGGATCACTTCCCACGTGCCAGGCACTGTGCAAAATGTTTTACACACGATATCTCACTGAATCTTCACAATAACCCTAGGAAGTAAGTACTATTATTACCCTCATTTTACAAATGAGGAAACTGAGGTAGGGAAAGATTAAGTACCTTACCCAAGATCTCACAGCTAGTAGTGGGGACTCCAGAACTTAACCCTGCACTTCACTGCAGCTATCTAAAGCCTTCCAACATTGGACCTCTATAATGCTCATTGACTTGCCCAGGTGGTGGCAGGACAGGGATAAAACCCTCAGCTGCCTCCACCCCCTCCTACCTCAGTGCTGTTTTCACTGCCCTTTACTACTTTCCTACAGAAAGCCTCAAGCAAGACTGGCTTTAATCTTTGCTCCACAGAGGACTTCTCCTGTACCGTAATCCACTAATCCACCCTTACTTCCCCTGCCCCTGAGGCTCTGTGGTCCCTGGGCTGCAGGTACAGGAAGGTGTTCCATACCTGTGCAATGACCACCTTCTGGGATTTCCAAAAGGAAGCTACCCTGATCTGTGAGTTACCGAGGAAGGAGTCCAAGAAACTCAGCTTCCAGGGAGCGTTTAAGCTGTGCATCCCCTAAGACTTAGGGGAACCTGGAGCTCCCCTGATGTCTGCTGGCTGCCATCCTGGCTTCCCAGTGGCTCTGATTTGAACAGGATTGCCTAGAGCTTGGGGTTAGTAGTACCCTTTGAGCCAGACATCCCTTTCTCCTTTCTTGTTCTTCTTCAGGGTTATAAACTATTCTGAGCACCAGCTATGCAGTTGTCTCCACTTTTTTCTCCTAATGGAGTTCAGGTGATCGGTGGAACGAGGTCCAGACTTCAGACTCCTAGAAAGTCAAGAGATATGCCAACTCAGTAGTGGGCTAGAGGTAGCTTTCTGATCTACGTACCACCCTTTATCCTTTGTAAATACATTTCCTACATTCTTACGATCACTTGGAAACCTCTGGCCATATTTAATTTACTGTGTATCAGTTTTTCCTAGAAAGTTAATAATGCTTATAAAGCACTACTCACCCTTAGTATTGAAAACATACAGTAGGATGAGAAGGTATGATTATAATGTAATAGATTGTTTAACCATCCTTAACTATTGATAGCTCTGCCAGCTCCTAACAAGTAACCTTGGGTAAGTTCCTTACAATTCCGTCAACTTAAGACATGGATGATGGTATTTCCTACTTCAGGTGGTTGCTCTGAAGATTGAGAAAGGAGACATAGAGCCCTTAGCTCATTGCTAGACACTTATTAAGAACTCAGTAGATGTTGTTTCTTATAATGAGAAACGTGTCACTGTCATTGTCCAGTCCTCTCTGGAACTCACCTTTAGAATCTGCTTGTTACTTTAGAAATCATAAAAATGTCATTAAGTTCACATATTTTTGACCCACAACTGTTGCTCAGCTCAGTTGCTATACTATTGAAAAAAAAAAAAAATTGGCTCCTCTGACTTTTGGCAGTTTCCAAAAATCAAGTTACCACTCAAGGGACAGAGATTTGTCATCACAGAACACATCCAGAAAAACAGGCACAAGCCCTTGAAGGAAATCCCAAAGAGGTGTTCCAACCATAGCTGGGGTGACAACCACCACAGCTGATCAAGGGAGACAGCAGCCACATGATGTGAGTGTTCTGATGCCTTTCAAATGAAAGTTAATCACATGCCTGCAGAGTTCATGAGGGGAAATCCACCAATCCTCCAGCTGGTCTTATCTGCTACAGCCAGGATTACAGCATCCCATTAACAAGCTGCTTCCTTCCAATGTGGCCAGAGCACCCAGAATTACTGAGGTGCCTCACCCTAGCACTTTTCCAGCCTCCGCCCAGGCATGTTCACTCTGAAACCTTCATCCTGTCAACCTCAACTCTCTACTCTGCAGGGCTGAGAGCCAGAATGATAGAAAGGCTTCCTAGGGAGACAGCCAACTCATCTGTTTAGCCATAATGGTGAAAGCTGAAAACTGATGTCTCTCTTGGGCAAACTCTAGAGAAACCAAAGAGGAATACTGATGGTTTCAATGCAGAAGTGGGTCTAGACCAGGATGCTCCACTGCACATATTTAGAAATCACTGGCAAGTGGAAAAGGAATCCCAAGAGTCAGGGTGGTTCACCCAAGGTGAAGTAGAGGAGGCTGCAAGTGGAGGAGGGGGTGGAACACAGGAGTTCCCTGAACCTAGTATTTTAGGCAAATGGAGGAATAACTCTGGGGTCTAGGAAAGGAGAAGGTGGCCTAATAATTCTTTATAGCTCTCTTGCCTGGCTGTGCTCATCTCACAGCCCCAACCATGGCATTACAAGATAAATACAGGCAGAACCATGGAAAATACTGTATTTATGTACACAGGAAAGGAAGCTACCAGCCCCTCACAGAGGAAACTCCACCCCAAAGAAAAATCTTAGCAGCAAATTCCTATTTCCCTCAGCACTGTCAGTGCAACCTTGGCTGGAAGGTTGGGCTTCTTTTCTCTGGGCACTGATCATACCCCTCCCACAGTAGAATTCCAAATAAGGTGGAAAAAAGAACTGGGGTCCAGTGGGAGCTAAGTGACCGGTCATTCCTAGAGAATAGGCAGTGACTCTATTATGAGGGTTAGGCTGGAAGCGATGTTGGGATTGTTCTCTGAGTCCCATAGCCTGCTATGTTGAGAGCTGGCAGCAGGGTGGGGACCCAGTAGAGGGAACTAGAAGAAAGTTAGTCATTGGTTCTTGAGTGTGCATGCACACATGTGTAACGGCACAGGTTGTGCATTTTCCTTGTGCTTGATGCCTCCATCTGCTGTCCTCTCCTTTCCCTGACAGCAGCCTAATACTTTGCACTTTACATCTCTTTCTGTGGCCACAGATCCAGAGACCAATGTTTTTTCAAACAGAATCGTTGTGGTTCAGCAAAATGCAAAGGTAACAGCTGTCCCAGGGAGATAAGACAGATGACTAGAAGAGTCGTTTACTCTCATCAGATATCCTTGATTATTTTCTTTTTTAAAATAACAGGCTGGTGACAATTATGGTGGCTCGAGAGTGACATGGTTCCAATTCTGTTATTACTCTCAGGAGGTCCCCTTCCTGACCTCCCAGATACCAAGGCTTCAGCAGACAGAGGTCGTTTTGGCAGCTGTGATCCTGACTGCTACTGCCTTCTTGATGGGGCCTCATTATCTCTCCCACACCAGCAGAGACTTCACATTTCCAGGGTTCCTCTCAGACCTGGGCTGGATCTCATCCGGAGGGTCTCAGCAGCCCAAAGTGTTGGGGGCCCAAGTGCCAGCAGAGTATCCAAAGGGACCGATTCTAGACATTGGATTTAGGGGCTGAGTTGAGGGGGATCTCCTTGAGCTCCGTCCGCATGCACAGGTACTCCCCGATGACAGCCATGAGCGCAATGCACACAGCTTGGACCAGCCACCAGGTCAGCGCCGAGGGGAAACGGGAACTGTAGAACCAGCAACCCAGAAGGTGAAAGAAATGGACAGTGACAGTGAAATCCAGACACTGCTTCCCTCGCCGGATGAAGTACAGCAAGCCCAGGGCACTGTGGGAGAGGACAGCAGCGAGTTGTCACTGGGTTGTCCTGGCCTTAGATTAGGTTATTTTAAGGGGGGGCGGTGAGGTGAGGACAATTAGAATGATAACACAGTGGTCAGAAGTGAGCAAGATAAGTGTGAAGCAAGGGTTTCAATATTAGATGCCTAGAGCAACCTGGCAGGTAATGTCCAGGAGTGAATCAGACTGAGTAGAAGAAAATAAAAGTACAAGCTTGATGATAAATGGTAACTGTCACTAGGAAATCCTAGGGATTGGTGGGGTCTGTGGCACCCTGAAGCATACATATTCTAGCTAAAGTGGGGACAACAGCTACTTGCATCTAGGCAATTCTTGTCATGCTAGAAGGCTGGCCTGGAATCAAGTGATCTTTCCATTATTCAGGGGAATTCAGAAACCTGGATTTTTACATAAAATATCCTGATTTTCAACTAAGTAAAAAAATGTTGCATGGGCTGACATTTGTGTAAGCCAAACAGAACCTATCTGGGAGACAAATTTAGATCAAAGTCAGCCCACCGGTTATCAACCTCCAGTGTAAGGTCAAGAATAGTAATGATGAGCAAGACATTGTTCTAAGTACTTCTTATGAATTTATTTAATCCTTACAATTATGAGATAGGTAATTATCAGCCCCATTTCACTGATGAGGAAACTGGGGCTTAGATACATTAACTTGTCCATAGTCACAAGACCAGTGGTAAAGCTGAGATTCAAAGCCAAGTGAGTCTGCCTGTAGAGCTTGAGACCTTGATCACTATGCTAAACTGCGTTTCACCAGACAATGGTCATGAGTGACCTTAGACATTATCCAGTCCAATCCATCATGTACAGATGAGAAGCCTGAGGCCCAGAGAGGAGGGAAGTAATTTGGTACACGAACCAAGAATAGAACCCAATTCTCCTGACTTTGAGTCTAATCCTTTCCTCACCTCACTCCACGTCAGGGCAGGAATCTGAGAGGGAAGCTGTCTCTCGGGCAGTATACACATAGTAACATAAGAGCTTTCCAGCTAAGCCAAAACAGCAATGGAAGGATCCCCATGATAAAGCTGGTCCCAGAATTGGCCTCTGCCATTCACTTTAGTCCACCACTCCCAGGAAGAAGAGCCAGGCTATCTCACATCCAAATTTAAGAAGTTAGTTCCAGTGTAATTCCCCAAAAGCTGGATAGCAAAACTGGTGATACTCACCAGGTAAGGGCGTTGAGGATGAAGGACATCATGGAGAGCCGGCCTGGAGGGGTGGAAAAGCCCAGCATCTGAGGGGGGAATCACAGATGGAAATATGCTGGAGAAGTGACTTGGCAGAGCCCCAGGCTACAGGATCCCAGCAGGCCTCCTAAGGAACAAGCATTCTTCCCAGAGCACAGAAGACAATACCTCCCTTCATTTGTATGGTAGCCTATTTCCAACAAGGTGCTTTCACAGATATACATTATTGTATCTCATCTAATCCTAACAGCAGGTGGAAAGGGATTATTATTCTCAGTTTATAAAAGAGGACATAAGAGCTCACAGAAGTTAAGTTGCCCAAAGTGATACAGTAAGTAAACAGCAAGAGTAAGGTCTAAAAAAGGGTTCAGCAAACAATGGCACCACAGGCCATACACCTGCTTTTATAAATAAAGTTACTGAAACACAGCCATACCCATTCACTTACATATTTTGTGCTACAATTGCAGAGCTGAGTAGCTGTAACCCAAAATCTTTTTTTTTTTTTTTTTAAAAGATGAATGGTAAGGGTATCTTAACCCTTAACCCTTGACTTGGTGTTGTCAGCACCAGGCTCTCCCAAGTGAGCCAACCAGCTATCCCTATATAGGGATCCGAACCCGTGGCCTTGGTGTTATCAGCACCACACTCTCCCAAGCGAGCCACGGGCAGGCCCCATAACCTAAATCTTTACTTCCTTACCCTTTAGGAAAAAAGTTGCTGACCCCGGTCTAGAATTTAGGCTACATCTGGCTCTTTAACAAGGCCCAGGACTCTCACATGCCTTCCCAGGAGCACAGAGACTCCTAAGAGGCTACTACTGGGCACCTGGTGGGTGTACAACCTCAACTACCCTTAACATAATACTGCTGAATAACAAATATCTGCACCACACTTTCAGCTTACAAAGAAAGGCCTTTGATATCCATCTCTTATTACCCTTACAGACACCTCACAAAGCCATTATCATTCTTTTATTCTTACCTCCTTTTGGATAATTTGCCCAAGAGCTACACAGAGAATAAGCAGTAGGAGCAAGGACTCCATCCCAGGTCTCCTGGCTCCAAGAACTGTGCTTATTTCCACACACCACAGCTGCCTCTCAGAAGCAACGACTTATAGGCCTCCATTCACTTTATAAAGCATTTTCTTATTCCTAGGGCCCTCTGGGCCTCATAACATTTTGCTGAGGGTGACATGGCAAGATTATTGTGCCCATTTCCCAGAAAAGAAAAGGCTCAGAAAGGTGAAACAACTTGCTCAAAGTCCCAAAGCTGGTATGTTTGAGTCTAGATTGGACCCTAAGCCTTTCTGAATCCAAAGCACAGGCTCTTTTGTGTTCTGCAGTTCATGACCTCTCTGCTACTAACCTCATGATTGTGCAGACAGGAAAACAAATCAGAAAAGTGACAACACTTGCCCCAGATCACACAGCTAGTAAGTGAAAGGAGTTAAACGGAGGCCTGTCTAACCCCAAAGTCCAGGCAGTTTCCACTGTACCCCCATGAATGCTCTTTTATCCACTCCTCTCCCCAGTGTGGCACCTGAGAATTTGGGCTCAGAGAAGTCAAGTCTCGTTCCCAGAGTCTCAGAAAGGAGATGTATCAGAGTTGCCTAAGTCTCTGGCGTATTCGTTGTAACATACAGGTTCTTTCCTTTGAACTAAGCTGCCTCTCTGTTATCAGTCATTCCATCTTACGGATGGGGCTACTGAAACTCAGAAAGATGAAATCCTTTCCCAGGACCACAAAGCTAGAAGGTGGCCCAGCCAGGTCTAGAGCTCAGTAGTGTAAGACCGCAAAGCATACTTGAGAAGGCCGAGACCCCAACCGCACCAACCTAGGGACCCTACCTCGGCGTCGAACACCTGGTCCAGCGAAGGGCTGCTTCGTACCAGCGCGTCCACCAGTGCCAGCCACAGGCCTAGTGAGCCGTAATAGACGGTCTGCATGAGGACGATTTGCGACAGGATCAGCAACGGGTCCCACACGTAGCTGCGGAACTGGCCCGCCATGCCCTGCAGGGACACATGCCGAGCCTCAGCCAGCCGTCCGTCGCCATGGCAACGCTGCCCCGCCCCGGAGCAGGGTCTGGGGCCAAGGGGCCGAGCCCATTCCGGGAGCTGTGGGTAGAACGGGGCGGACAGACCCATTCTCAGAGTGAGGGGAAATCCTGCCCATCCCAGCTGCTCGGCCCCCGCTCGTAAACAGGCTTCTCTCGGGTTCACTCACCGGTGGCGGGCAAAAGGATCGAAGCGTCCGAGAGTGGCCGGGCCTCACCGGCAGGCTCCCGAAACAATGCTGACAGACAGGACCACGGAAGAGAGGCCTTACCGGTCTAGAGGTAAAGCTCCCGCGACTGTAGCTGCACAAGCGGCTACGTAGGAAGGAAGTATTTCCGGCGGCCGAGGGGGGCGGGGCTGAGATTTCGCAGGCGTACTGGGTGCAAAGCTTGGCTAAACCGCCTAAGCGGGAAACAAGGAAGAGAACTCTGCACATGCGCAGAGTGAAGAGTGAAGGCGAACGGAAGTGAGGCACGAAAGCCGAGGTGCTTGCTTGCCCTCTAGAGGGAAATCTTGGAAAAAAGGACGGCGACTAGGGGAGAAGGAAGGGGGCCGGCCGAAGGCAGAGAAACAGTGTTGGGGAATTAACGAACTGATAAACGTTGACTCTATTTTCAGCCTGGATTCCCAATGTTTTCTCTTCCTAGTGAGAGTCTGGATAACTTGAAATGAGCCTGCAAGCCCTTCCACGTATGATTTTGCCACTGTTCCCGTTATACAGATGATTAAACTAAGGGCCAGAGAAGGAAAGCAACATACTGTCTCAAGGACGTAGAGTTAGTGGCAAAGTCAGGATTAGAATTCAGGTGTTTCGGGGCCGGCCGTGGCTCACTCGGGAGAGTGTGGTGCTGACAACACCAAGCCAAGGGTTAAGATCCCCTTACGGTCATCTTTAAAAAAAAGAAAGAAAGAAAGAAAGAAAATAATTCAGGTGTTTCCAACACTACATATTGATTTTGCACTTCCTTGTTGCCAGGAAGGTTAGGACACGTATGAATGAGGCAGTCCCTGCCCTAGAATGACACAGTCTAATTATACTTGTATTAGAAGGCAGAGTAGTGGGTGTTTTATAATGTGGGTATCCAATGGGAAAAAGCGCAGGTTCTGAAGTCATACCTGGGAGCAAATTCTAACCCTACCTGCTGCCATAGCTATTGTTATCTCTGCCTTCTCTGAGTTGGAATAATGGTCAGTCAGTAAATATTTGCTGGCTGAGTCAAGAACAGAAAGGGCAACAGCAAATTGATGACTCGCTGTATTCCTGTTCCAGCAGACCAAAACCTTTCAACTTCATTGATCCTAGGTTCCCCCTCTTTGGAGTGGAAAGAAGGGTTCTAGGAAAAGAACCTTGGTTTTAGAGCCAGCTCTACTACTTACTAGCTGCGTGATCAGCAAGCCACTTCCTTCTTTAAACCTCAGCTTCCCTGTTTATGAAATGAGGAGTTGGACAAGATTAACGTCTTCCAGCATTTAACCTTCCCTCCACTATTATTTTCCCATTTAAAAAAAAACTTATCAAAGAGCCATGTAACGGCCAATCAGAATATCTGAACAGCATGTGATAGCCATGTTATCACCTTGAGTTGATACAATTCCAGACAAAAGTAAAGAAACTTGAGACTATCGAGAGTAAGTATGTAATTTCCCTTATCATTTGATACTGTAAACATTTTACTTGGACTCCAGTTTTGGAGTTATTAAGGCCCAAAGATTTCTGAGGCGCTTTCCAGCTCAACCATCCTTAGAAGCACCTCAATTCAGTTCAAAAAGTACATATTCAAATTTCTGTGATCTACTGATTACTCATATGATCTACTGTTTCTGAGAAAACATCTTCTATATATTAAGTGCCTATATGATCTTGTTTCATCCTCACAATCGAAAAAGGTAGATATTATCCCCCTTTTTATAGGTGAGGAAATTGAGACTCAGAGAGGAGACGTGACTCTACCTAGGTCAGAGAGCTCATAAGATTCAAATTCAGAACATCGGACTCCAAACACCATGATTCCATTCCAGAATAAAAGAAAAGGAAGGCAGGAAGGCAGTGAAATAGTCAAGTGGTATAGTAGTGGGAAGTGGAAAAGGAGCAGTGAATCCCTCTGCTCAGGTAGCCCTGGGGTGAGGGATTAGGGAAAGTGGGAGGAAAGGTTTAGGAAAAGTGCCAGAGAGTTTTGACTTAATTTCCTGCAGGCAGCTCCATCTTCCTTCTAGGTGCTGGAATGTGTGGCTCTTCCTGGAGTTCACTTCTCTCACGTCACAGTTGGGCCAACTCCACCTCATCTCCTCCCCCTCAGGGAAAGTCCTCCCCACTCATTCTCCTGAAATGAAAAACTCTGGTTGCCTGGTGCTTGCAGTGTTACAGCTGGCTGGATAGCTGGTGTCTGATGTCATCCTTAAGTTCGCCTCTGGGGTTTTCCATGAGGCCTGCTGGATCGCCTCCTGCAGTTTCCTTTTCCCTTTGGGAGTTCAGCTCTTGTATTCCCAACTTGCCAAGCCCCGGAAATGGGCACCAACCTGTGTCTTAATTTGAATCTCACAAGGAAACCAAGAGCTGGGGAAAACCGTGACAACTCCCTTGGCCAGCCTCCTTAACCCATTCTCAAAATTTGACCACAGTCAGCCTGGTTCAGACCACAGAGCCTGAGCTAGAGCCCCCACTGACTTGCTATGTGACCTTGTTCAAGTCTCTTGCTGAGTCCTAGTTTCCCAAACAATCAAATGAAAGAGGGGCATTGGACTCCAACTTCCAAATGCAGTCTGTGGCCCTGTGCCATCTAAATCACCTGAGGAATATATTACATATTTAGATTCCTAGGCCTTGTTGCAAACCGAAATTTCCAAAAGCAGAGTACAGAAATCTGTATATTTAAAGAGCTCCCCGAGTGATTCAGAGGTGCAGCCACATTTGGTAACTATAGACAAGATGTCTGTAGTCGACCCCAAACCAACTCCTCTGTCTAACAGAAAACTGCTCTGTGACCTTGGCATGTTCAGGGCACTCATCAGGCTTCAGGGCTTTTTTTCCATCTGTAATTTGAGGAGATTGGACCAGAATAGCTGGTCTCTAAGGGCCTTTTCCAAGCTGCCAAGTCTGTGGTTCCAAAGTTATGAATGAAATTTTAAACTTTAGGTCAGAGGCAGAGTGATGAACAGCCAGCCACCAAGCTGGGACAAATTGTCCTCCAAAAGGAGGGGAGGGGAGTGCCTCTGGCCACTTGGTCACTTAGGTCACTCCCATACTGGGGCCCCACTGTGGGCATATAAGGACAACTCCTGCTGGGGTCACTTTCTGGATTCACTTCCAAAATCCCTTGGGAAATGTCCTGCCATAGGTCTATGGGCTTTGGAGTCCTGCTTGGATTTGAATCCTGGTTCTACTACTGTCTTGCTAGGTGACCTTGGGGACATTACTTCATCTCTCTCTCAGTTGGTTTCCTCTTCTATAAAATGGGGATCAGAATAGTACCCATATCATAGGCTGTCCTGAGGATCAAATGTGTGCTTAAAAAATAAATAAATAAATAAATTATAACTAAGGGTATTTATTTAATAGAGTATGGTGCTGATAACACCAAGGTCAAGGGCTCGAATCCCTGTAGTGGCCAGCCACAAAAATATATAAATAAATACATACAAAAAAATGTGTGCTTAGCCCACTGCCTGATATGCAGTCGGCTCTATGTAAACATTAGTAATGTTAATTATTGTTATTATTTCTTTCCTTGGAATGTGGGAGTGGAAATACCCAGTCTCTCAGATTTATGGCAAGAACCTGTCTAGGTATCAGACAGAGCTAACCTGCTATCTGGCACATAGTAGGAGTTCAATAAAAGTAGTACCTTCTCTTCCTGATCCCACCCCCACTTTCAAGGTTCCCCAGCTGCCTCCCTTCTTCCTCCCCAAGCTGCCCTTCTGCCCTGCTCACATGTTCCCTTTCGGAGAATATTTGATGAAATCGCCTCAGCAGAGACACGTGTCTCAGGACAGGTTATGCAACGCTGCGCTCATGCTTTTTGGAAACTCCATGTGGGAGGCCAGCATTTGGCTGCCTGACCTCCACATCAGTGACCATCCTGGTCTCTGGCCAGTGAGTTCCTCTCTTAGAAAGGAAGCTGGAGAGAGAGCTCATTGGCTGCCTGCTTTTTCCTCCAGACTGGGAACACTTTGTTACCCAAACTGTTTTAAGGGCTGTATGTGTGTCTGTGTTTGGGAAGGAACGTTTGCTAAGTATCTACTGCATGCCAGACATGTATATTATCTCACTTAATTCTTATTTAATTTCTAAAACAAGCCTGTTAGTTGTAGATACTATTAATATTCCCATTCCACTTAACAGACAAAGAACTTGAGTCTCAGACAAGGGACACCACTTATCCAAGGCCACATTGCCAGGGAGTGGTAGAGCTGAACTCCAACCCAGGCCAGTCTGACTTCACACTCTTCCCAATGGGCAATAAAAGTGCATGAACATTGCAGTTTACATACAGCTTTCACCTACATGACCTCATCTCATTGTCCCAACAGCCCCAAGGAGGTAGGTATAAACATTTCCCTCACCTTAAAGATGAGGAAACTGAGGCTCAGAGAAGGAAGTGGCTCACACTGAGTACACAGTTGGCGTATGGGGATCTTGTCAGTTGAGAATCATCTGGAGCAGAAGCACCCCAAGCTTCCCCAGACAGGGCTGTGAGGGGCTGAAGGCCTCAGTCACGCCCCCTGATGGCTCCATCCAGCCCAGTGACGCCCACCAAGTTGCCATAGAAGCACCCCAGGTTCCCAAGCCTGGGAGGGGGGGGCACTGAGGGCCTCAGCCACACAACCCTGACATCCACATCCATCCCAGCCATGACCGAGCCACCACTGGAAGCCACCTAGGCTCCCCTGCAGGAATGAGTGGGGTGCCACAGGACTCAACCACGCCCCCTCCCTCCTCCTCCCACCCTATCTCCCTCTCCTTTCCCCATCCCCCTCCCCCAGCTGCTCCACAACAACGTCTTAGAATGTAAAAAAAAATAATAATAAAAAATAAGTTAGTTTAAAAAAAAGAAACATCTGGAGCATGTGTCTTTCCACTCCAATCTCCCTTTTCTTTCCTTTGCACAAGAGGGGTTCAGAGAATTGGTTTTCTGTGTTCTGTGCCTGTCAGTGGTTTTCTGCAAACCATGTCTTTTTTTTTTTTAAAGATGACCAGTAAGAGGATCTCAACCCTTGACTTGGTGTTGTCAGCACCACGCTCAGCCAGTGAGAGAACCGGCCATCCCTATATAGGATCCAAACTCATGGCCTTGGTGTTATCAGCACCGCACTCTCCCAAGTGAGCCACGGGCTGGCCCTAAACCATGTCTTTGTAGAAGGTGGATGATGCCAGTCTGTGGCTGGGCCTCTGAGTAACTGGTATTGTTTTTCTTGAATAAAGGACTCCTTTCCAGGTATTAGTTATCCAGGTCTAAGACACCCTGGAGAGAAAGGAGGGAGGTGAGATTTTCTCAGACAGTTGCCTCACTCCTTCAAGTTTTCTTGCCCTGATTCTTGACCCCACCATGATCTTGAAGGGCTCAGGGCTTTGCTTTAAGAAGAAAAGATTTTTTCTTCACCTTTTTTTTTTTTTTAACCATAATTCATTCATTTGATAAATATTCATTGAGCATTTACTATGTGCCAGGAACTGGTTCAGGGGGTATACCTACAAACAAAGTGAATAAATAGACAATAAACAAGTCAATCAACAACGTAAAATTTAGGGCTCCCAATAGCTCAGTTGGTGGGAGCACAGTGTTATAACACCAAGGTTAAGGGTTCGGAACCCCATACTGGCCAGCCACAAAAAAAAAAAAGTAAAATTTAACATCAAGTAATGAGAAGTGCTATGAAGAAAAATGGGGGTTGGGGATGGAGAAGGATAGAGACTGGAGGGTGAAAGGAGTTACTTCAGAAATCATGTTCAGCAAAGACCTCCCCGAAGACATGGCATTTAATCAGAGATTTGATTGAAGTGAAGGATGGAGCCACTGGATATCTGGGAAGAACATTTCAGATAGGGAGAGCTCAAGTGCGAAGCCTTGAGGTTAAAATGAGATTGGCATATTCATGGCATAGCAAGGAGGCCAGTGTGACAGGACTGAAGGAGCAAAGGAACGAGTGGAGGCTAATTTCCTTGCCTCCAAATTTCAAGCTTCCAGTTCATTATCACCTTATGATATCCCTGGGAGATGAGCAGAAGAAGGGAGTTGGGGGAGTACTCCTAGTGAGGAGGAAGAAGAGGGGAAGCAAATTCATTCATTCATTCACATCATCAGTAAATATTTACTAAGTGCTTACTACATAGCTGGCACTGTGCTGAGCTCTGGGTATACAAACTGATTACAAAACAGACATGGTCCCTCTTCTCAGGGAGTTTACAGTCTACTAGGGGAGATATACAATAAGCAAGAAAACAAAGAAATAATTGGTACCTATCAATTGCATTAAATGCTGTAAAGGAAGCTACAGAAAAGAATTTGGGAAGGAACATAACTTGGCCTGAGGGAAAGATGTCTTTGAGGAAGTAGAGTTTCAACTGAGATCTGAAAGATGAGTGGAGTGAGCTGGGGCAGGGATGTGCCAGGCAAAGGAAGCAGAGTGTTTGTTAACAGCCTCTGTGTCATCATGTGATGATTCTCATTTATTGGAGGAGAAAACGGAGACCCTAGACATGGGAATGGAATCACCATGGGTGCCCATAGATCTAACGGCAGAGCCAGGCTTCAATCTATGTTCTTTTCCTCGCTACCCTGTTACTTTTCTACAACAGATATTGCTGTTTGCAAAGAGCAGATTCTGTGGCCTCTGGGAAAGAGTTGCACTATCTCCACCTTAACCAGATGTTGGATTAGGGAAAAGGACCTCAAGGGAGCAGGGAAAGCCAGGAAGAAAAGGGAGCTCAGCTGAACGACTAGTAAAGTGCATTGATGGCTGAGGTTCAAAGTGTCCTGCTGTCCTCACTGCACTTCGGACCCAGGAGCTGGGGCACATGAATCACATGGCACTGTCCCTACCACATAGTAAGTGCCCAGATGATGGTGTCTATCAAGGACTCAGAGGCAACAGTGTATTATAGAAAGAACCCAGGGCTAGAAACCAAGGGATCTGGGTTTAGACGAAGCTTCATAACCTGGACAACTCACTTCACCTCTCTGAGCTTTCGTTTCCTCAACAGTAAAATGATGGCAATAGCACCAGCCCTGGCTGCCTGCTGGGACTTTTTGGGGTGTATAAATGCAATAACATAGACAAAATCTGTTTGAAAAGTCATATAGCACTCTTCGAATGGGTGGAATTGTTATGATCTGTGCCTTTCTCCAACTGCCATCCATTGTAGACTGAAAGGGAAGTGTGAGCTTAGTGTGCAGGAGGCTCTCAGGGAAACATTTTTCAACCTCTTTTCCAGCATCTTCTTCTCTGCTCCTTTGAGAATACAACACTTCAAAAATATTTTTGTAGGGAGAACAGGAATCAGGGCTACAAACTCAGTGGAACATCATGGTAAGGCAGACTCATAGAAACCTGGGTTTGAATGCTGTGTTAGATCTTGCTGCATAACAAACAGCCCCCAAATCACAATGGCAAATAGCAGTAACATGTATTTCTCAATCACAGGTTTGCAGGTCAGCTGGGGAAGCTTGTTACAGCTTTGTTGCTATTTCTCCTCTTTCAGCCTGTTTTCTTATCTGTAAAATAGAGATGATACTACTGACTTCACAGGGTCAGGGTGAGGATGATGTCCAACACTCCCTTCTAATAAAATATACCCTCTGCTCAGGGTATGTTAGAAACTAGAAGATGTTCAAATTCTAGGCCAACTAGTAATCCAGGAAGTAGTCTGGCTTCAGGTACTCAAGGAACAATGACAGCTATTGGCCAAGCCCATCAGACTGGTTGCCCCCCAAATTCAGACTAGAAGAGAGAACCAGTAAATCAGTGAAAGAGAGAGGCACGTATCCAGAAAAAAGAAGAGACATCCTCAAATAAAGACCATACAGCCTTAAAGAGCTGGAGATAAGTCTGCCAGCCCATGGATGATCTCAGTTCTTGATGTTTTCCTTTCAGGTTTCGTCTTCAGCTCTCCTGATCCTCTGAATAACTCCTAAGCTCTTTTTTCCTAAGTGGTCCTGAGGGAGGCATGTTTCCTTACAATTGCAAGAGCTGGGCTAAGATAGAGAAGATGCACACCAAGTTGCTAGCCCAGAGCTTAGCATATAGTAGATTCTTAGCCTACTACATAACTGGTGGCTATTGTCCACTAATTGGGGAGCTGCTTAAGAACAAGGACAGTATTTTGTTCACCAGCATTTATCAAAAAAACCTCTCACACACAAATTGTTCATCAAATGTTTGTTGGATAAATGATTGTAGAGCTAGGGTTGGGTCTGGAGCTCATAGACCCTTCAAGCCCATTAACAAACCCTTCACATGCAGGTCTATGAGCTAGGTAACTGGCAAAAAGGTCCTTGGAGCCTTGGTTGAAGAAAGAATAGTCTTTATTCAGCACACACACGTCTAATACCCAGGCAGTCCAAAGAGAAACTCAAAAACTCCACTCCTACCGGCGAAGTCCAAAGAAAAACTGAGCAGCTGCCAGCAGAGTAAACATGTTCTATTATTAGACACAAGCTCTGCCAGCCAGCTCTGCTTCACAAACTGAAGAACATACAATAGCAACAAAACTAAAAAGATAGATTGGTGCACATGCACACTAACTCCACCCACACACAACTTGCTTACAAGAAATGGGCTGCCCCACCCCCAACCAGACCTCAGCCGGGGCCCTGACTAAATTATTCTATTTTCCCCACAATGACCAAATGAGTGAATTGCTAGGTCTGAGCATCTAAGGAAAAACATGCAAATGGCATTCATCCAATTATCCATACAACAAATATTTACTGATCATCAACCTGTGCCAGACCTTGGGCAAGGTGCTGAGGATACATCCATGAACAAGACAATGTTCCTGCCCTCATGAAACTTACAAAGGAAACAGATGATAAACAAGTAAAAGGATAAATACTGTAGGTGATATCAGATAAGAAAAATGTTAGGACAAAATAAGGCAAAGCAAGTGGAAAGAGTAATTGGACGGTCTATTTTTAGAATTCTTCTATATACTTCCAGTGGATGCTGACTCACTCCGTGGGCCTTGGTTTGCCTATCTTAAATGGGGTTACTGTTGGATTGAATGGTCTGGGAGGACCCTTCTGAGCCTAGTGTTCCCAGTTTCTGTGGTTATGCAAGGACATTCCATGGCCTCTGGAAACTCCAGGTTGTCATTATCTGGAACTACAAAGAGATTTGCATGGAGTAAGGAAGACCAGAGAGGGTTGGCACTGTTCTGGGAAAGAGAGCCCCACAGCCCAATCTGTCAGCTGCTCTGGAAATGGTGATGTGATTACTATGTGTGAAGAACTACTGGGTAAAGGAATAATTTGAGACTGTTACAGGGAGATGTCTTTGATCATAAAAATAGATAACATTTATGTGCTAAGTATTGTGCTAAGCACCATATCTCCACTCTTTTACAATGTTAAGAACTATAATGACCCACTCCAAATTACAAATAAGGAAACTGAGGCACAGAGATGTAAAGTGTCTTGCTCCAGGTCACATAGCCAGGATTGTAGTCCAGATCTCTCTGACTTTGAAGCCTTTGCTTTTTACCTCTAACTAACAAGCAAGAAAGGGGTGCCTGCCCAAAGGGAGGGACAGATGGAGTACTAGAAGTCTCAGGGGAGGGAGAGATGAGAGCTAGAAGGAGAGGGTGATGGATTCGAGAAGGCTTCCAGGAGAAGGGGGCATTTAAGGAGGCATTTAAGGTTGCTTGTAGCACCTTGGGCTTGGTGTCTCTGGATGTTCCAGGAGGTGTGCACCAGCCTGGGTTAACTCTGGCCTAGGAGGTCTGAGAAAAGTGGGAGGTGCAGCTTCGCTTCTGTTGTAAGCTGGGTCTTAGCTCCTTTTTGAGCTCCATGGGAGGGGGCTGCCTGTTGATGCCCTGAATCACTTTCATTTGCTTGAAGTGAAGCTAGGGGGAGGATATAAAGTGTTCGGCCTATGACATTCCTCAGAGTCACTCCTTCTCATGGGTAGAAAATAAGGAAGGGGGTGGGGGAACCCACATAGGTGAAAGCAGTCTATGTGCTGGCCACTTCACCTTATTTCATTCTCCTAATTACCCCAAGAAGGAATTATGCCCATTTTATGGAGGAGCGAAGTGACTCACAAACCTTCCACCAACTGGCAAGTGCTTATACCAGGATTTTAATAAGGAACTTGTGGCCCTAAAAGCTATGTGGGTTTTGTTTGGTTAACTGGGTTTTTGTTTTAACTTCAGCCCCATGCAGGAAATGGGGAACTCCACTTCAGTCCTACTGACTTCAGTCCTTTGACTACTGAATTTTATTTTCTGGGAGCCAAAAAAGAACCCAATAGAATTTCTTAAAGTACCTCAGTGTCTCATCAAGTTGTTTTTAACCCTTTGGGGGTCAGAACTGTTTTGTGGATCTAGACAAAGAACCTAATGTTCCTTGTTTCAGAAAAATTTACGTAGAGATACATACACTATAGGAGTACTGATATTCATGTATCGCCTGCCCCTGATCCAAGGAACCCAGATTAAAAACCTACAAATACCTATATTCATACAGGTTGCATGCCTTCAGAAAGATTTCAGAACTTGGAAAAGAAGAAATTAATTTCCTAATTCCAGGGGACTGGCATAGTTTTATAGAGGAGCTTCCACTAACTGTCTAAATTGCCCGTCTTCAGTCTTTTTTGCTAGTGTACTTTCTAAATGATTATTTAAAAGCTAGGTACTCCCTGGGACGATTTTTAGTTGACAGCTAACATTTTTTACCAAAAGCTTAGTTACAAAGGTTGTAATTTCCAGCAGATTGTAAATCCCACACTTAAAAATAAAATACTTACATCATTCTTTTAAATGTATCCAGTCTAATTAAATACCCTCGCAATTTGATACCTACAACCATCCATTTAAAAAATACATGACAAGGCCCTTCTCTAATAGTCAGGAATTTTGCCTCATTCCTTTTTCTACTCGAACTCAAATTTCCACTCCATGTTCCACCACAAAATTTTATTATAATGTATTATTTTTATGCTTAAAAATACTTTTATGCTTAAAAGGCATATTTCTCTGCCTGAAAATATAAATGCAAATTAAATTATTATTTTAATTTCTGTGACCATAAGACTAGGTATTAAATTTTTCTATCATTAGAATTATCAGTAGAATTCAAGTGATTAAAACAATGTAAATATATTACAATTTTTAAAAGCCTACAACAATTTAAACAGCTTTGTTGGTAGAATTGATAAAATAAACGACACATATTTAAAGCATACAATTTTGTTGGAAATACCTGTCTTAATGAGTTGGATGGGGCAATTTTTTCTTCCTAGTTAGTTCACTTAAACCTGGGGGAATATTGTCTGTGCTAAAATGAAAGATTTTTGCAATAGTTTTATTCCTGTTTTTCATGTTTTTATAGCTGTCACTCAGTAGTGTGCTAAAGCCAGTTTGAACTGGTTCGCAAGAATCAATGTTTGGAAATTTGTGAGCCAGTTGTTAAATATAACCATTACTAAAAATTAGATTATATAAACTTACAGTTAAATAAGTTATATTAAAAACAAAGAAAATAAGCCTTCAAAACTCATCAATTCCTAATTGTCTCACTACACTTTGCTGTTATGCTTTTGAGGTTATTTACATCTATTGTGTCTGTACGGTAGAAATACTGCTCTTTTGGGCCGGCCCGTGGCTCACTCGGGTGAATGTGGTTCTGATAACGCCAAGGCCATGGGTTCGGATCCCATATAGGGATGGCTGGTTAGCTCACTGGGTGAGCATGGTGCTGACAACACCAAGTCAAGGATTAAGATCCCCTTACCGGTCATCTTTTAAATAAATAAATAAATAAATAAATAAATACTGCTCTTTTTTTCCCCAACTCTTGTGTTCAGTGACATCTCAGTGGTAGCTCAAAATCAGCAGTGGAGGGAGTATTTACACCACAGAAATTGGCAGATAGTACAAATTAGCACTCTCAGCCTCCCCCAGCCTATTGTCAAATCAGCTCACCACTAGCTGTAAGTGCTGAAAAACCTTTTTCACTTAAAAAGTTGGTGGGAATGAAAGGAGTTTTGTTATAATAATATGATGACAGATAACTAAAATCACTTAGTAATCTATCATCAAAAATTATTTTTAGTGATCTGTCTACTGACAACTAGATTAGGCATCCCTTCAATTCTGTGGAAAGTGAAGATTGCAAACCATTTGACTTACAAAAGGATTTCTTGTTCTGGCATGAGATTCGTTCATTTTTGCAGTTTCTTTCTGAATCCTAAGGAAGCGTATTAAGAATACCTGAAAATAATAGCTTATCTTTATTTATTTATTTTTATTGGTTATGAATACCCATGGGGTACAAAGCTGTCCGTCACCACTTTTGCCCAAGTTGTGATGGTGAGATCAATATTGGCAGCGTGTTCTTTAACACAAATTGTAATCGTTTATCGTTAAATGTGGGAAAAACATGATCAGCATTTGAAGCTTGCTTTCCTGTCAAGGCTCTCTGCCTCAAGAGAATTTTGGTCTTTGAGAATAATCAAGGGACGGATAAGGAAAAGTCACTCCCAACTCTCCACTCCACAAAGTATATGAATTCATAATATGCCAACAGAAGCCAAAATACATTAGGTCTAAAGCCACGTCACACCCTTAGAAAGATATATGTAAGCCAGGGAGAGACAGGGCTAGGCACCTTTGGTACTTCGACTGATCATCATAGGAAACTCTCCCCTAATGATTCCATTAGTACCTATGCTTGGGGCCCTAGAGAATTCTACCATCTCCCCACTCCCAGTGCCCCCCCAATGCACTGTCAGGAGTATGCAAGGATAGGGGGACACACAACTGTCTTTTCTACAGGCTAAAAGCTGATCTGAGAATGGAGATAAACTTGAAGATCAGCTCTCAGAAAAATCAAACTTTTTTGGAAATTCAAAATATGGACAATGAATCCCTTACAACAGAGGTCAGCCACCCTGAGACCAAAGTCTGTCCATAGCCTATTTTTGTTCAGCCATTGCTAAGAATGATTTTTACAACTTAAAATGGTTGGGGGGAAACAAGGTCAAAAGAACAATATTTCATGACACATGAAAATTATGTGAAATTCAAATTTCAGCGTCGATAAATAATGTCTTATTAGAACACAACGACGCTCATACCTTTAAGTATTATTTATGGCTGCTGTTGAGCTATGACGCTAGAGTTTGAATAGTTGCCAAGTCATAGATCTTATGGCCTGCAAAACCTAAAATATTTAGCTCTTTACAGAAACGTTTGCTGACCCCTGTCTTAAAACCTACCCGTGTTCCTGTCCCATTCGGACAGTCTTCGGTAACTTCGAAGGGGAGCACGCTCAGTCTGAAGGCTTGTCTAAACTGAAGACCCTGGGCAAGTCCTTCCCGTCCCTGGGCCTCAGTTTTCCCAGCTACACAATGGGGTCAGACACAATGATGTCTGGGGGCCCGCCTAGCAGTGGATCAAATAAATAAAGGGGTCGGAGCTCCGGGAGGATAGGACTAGGGGATGCCAGAGCGTGACGCGCGCGCGCGGGGCGGCTCCCGTCCCTCGGGGTTTCCAGGTCCGCAGCGGCTCGGCGGCCCGCAGGCCCAGCTTTCGCTGGGGAATTCCAGGCGGGGTGCGGGCGGGGGTTGCGGGCGGGGGTGCGGGCGGCGGGGTGGGGCGGGGCCGGCCGCTATAAGACTCGCCGCGCGCCCGCCCCGGGCCACTCGCCGCAGCCTGCGCGCCCTCTCCAGTCCGCGGTACCATGGCCCCCGCACGCCTGCTCGCACTGCTGCTGCTCTTCGTAGGCGTCCCAGCCTCCGCCGCCGAGTCGGTAGGTCTCCGCGGGGTGGGGCAGGCCGATGTCTCCTTTGTTCCGGGGAGCCTCGGATGGGGGGCGGGTGGGGGAGGAGGCGGTGTTCAGGGGGCTGCGCCGCCCCCTACTAAACACCGAGGCCGGGGAAACTTTGTTGGAAACTGCGCCGGGGTCACAGGGAGGCTCCCGGGGTGGCTCCTCCGCGCACCGTGCGCTCCAGCCTGTTGCTCTTCCCGCCTCCTCTGGCCTCAGCCGCGCCGCGGGCTCCAGGCTCGGACGTGACTAAGCCGGTGTCAGCTTTTCTGCCCCTGCACCCTCGCCCCTTCCCTGGTGATCCTGGGGCAGGCTTGGAGCGCCGAATCGTCCTTCTTGCCCTCTGGGTGACCAGAGCGGGCAGCTTTAGGACTCGAGATGGCCTAGGGATGAGGGGGGCTGCGTGTACTCAGAAGGGAAAAGGTTTTAGGGTTGTGCGGGGCCCTATTTCACACACCGGAGAGTGGAGAGCTGAGTCCTGTCCTCAGTTCTGGCTCCAGCACTGCCGTTCACTGTGTCTGCCCCTTCTGAGTCGCAGTTTCCCCGTGGCTACTGCTTCTTTAGGGTCCCTAGAGAGTTGGGACTCTGATCTTTCAAGGGCAGATAGGAGGGATGGTTTAGGCTCAGCACTTGGCTAGAAGTTGAGTCCCTGCTTTCTGCAAGAAGAGTGTTCATTTCTGCTGAACTGCGGATGGAGAAATTGAAGCACCCACCTTGAATGGGGTAAAATGGACTTGGGGAGAGATGGCTTCAGTGAACCCAGAGAAACTTTTCCTTCTCACCGTCCACTGGTCCCTGTCATAGTTTACACAGGCCTGGGCCACCAGGAGCTCCATTCCAGCAGCCAGCTGGGGAGGAGGAAGGCAAACTCCTCCGGGAACTTGGGGGTGTGGGAATTGCTGGGAGAGGCGATCTGCCCTCTAGGAGCCTGAGTTTTGTGGCCTTTACCCCAGTTTTTAGGGGGAGCTAGTTCCTGGGGTTTAATCATTAATGTTGTTTTATTTTATTTTTTGAAAGCCCTGGGGCTCATATTCCTCTGAATTTACTTAGGGGAAAGTCAATTCTGCCTGGCATGCTCTTGTTGAGGAATGAATGAGACCCTGAGCAATACTCCCCCAAACAATTCCAAGCATGCAGTGATGATAGTGCTTTTCGTGTGCCTGGCAAAGTTCTAATAGCTTTCTAATGGCTCTAACAACTAGCTTAATTCTGATACTAACGCTACTTACTGTTTGTTTACTGTTCTTAAACTGGTCCTGAGGCTAGAGAGGTTAAGTAACTTGCCCAAGGTCACACAGCTAATCAGGGGTTGAGTCAGATTCAAATTTAGGCAGCCAGGCTTCCAAATTCCTACTTTTATCTTAACTTGTAGTCTTTATGCTACTCTTAGTGGTTGCTGTTGTGTCCCATCCCAGGAAACTCAAAACTGGTTTAGAATCTGTTGAGATTTTAGGCTGGAAGTCCTTAAGGAATTCTGAGATGGAAGGAAACAGAAGCCCAGAGTGAGGAATGACTTTCCCAAACCCACGGCAACATTGCCAAAAGGTTAGTGGCTGAGCCAGGACTATAATCCAAGTCTTCTGCCTCCCTGGTGCAGTGCTCTAAACTAGCCCTGAAGGATGTGTTGGAGTCAAGCAGTTCCGAAGGAACACTGCATGGGCATTGTGAGGAGAAAGAGGAAAGGACCTAGGAGGTTGAGAGATCACCATACAGACCGTCACATAACAGTGTCAGCCTAGGGGCTGCTGAGCCTGCAGGTGCTTCAGGGAGAGGAGCAGACAGCTGTGTCCCAGGGGCAGTCTGAAAGAAGGATGTGGTTTGGGGGAAGAGGGCTGCGTCAGTGCTTCATAGGGTGACCCATCAGCTGGAGGAGAAGTCAGCTGGGCAGCTGCTTACTGAAAGAAGTGTCAGTCTCTCATCCTGATCTCAGCTCTCCCCTTCCTGGGTAATGTGACACACCTCCTGCCTCTAATTGGGGCACAGGGCTTCCCCTTTTGACCTGCCCCCCCCAATTCTTTCTGCCTAGGTTGTGGCTGGGAAAATCATACATAGTCACAACTGGCATAGCCTGCAGAAATGATCTGTCCACTTTTTTCTTTTTGCAGATGGAGAAAAATGAGGACCAGGAAGAAGGATTTTGCTAACAGCAGTTATGATTTATAGTGCACTTTCCATATGCCAGATCTGGTTCATTTTGTCCTCCCAAAAAACCTAGCATGTGGTGATTACAGTATGCCACTTTCCAGATGAGAGGGGTGAAGTGGTACTGCTTCAGGGTAGCAGAGAGCCGAGAACATCCAGGCCAATAGAATCTCTGACTAGTAGTCCCCCTTTCCAATAGTGCTATTAGGTCCCCTCTCCAAACTTTAGTCTTAATGCAAAGGTTTGTCTTCCTCTCAGGTGGTGCCCCTCCCCACCCTTGATGCCACAGGTTTTGGGAAGGGAACCCAGGCTGAGCACCAAGCTGCCCTCTTCTCTGTTTGGCGGGGCTTGCCATCCTAAACCAGTTCTTCCTGTCCAGCTGGGAGCATTCCCCTGATTTGCCTTCCTGCCACTCCCTCCCTGGCCAATTAAAGGCAGCCTTGTTTAGGGAGCTGATCTTCCCTTCCCCCCCTCCCCAAAGTGTTGCTGCCTAGGGGCACAGCCCACTGACTTGGCACCAGGCCCAGGCAATCTGGGGAAGTGTCTCCCATCCACCAGGTGTACTTCAGCTTAAAGATATTTCTGGTCTGCTTGAGGATTCTCATCTTGATTGCACAGAAGTAGGGGTGGGGGCGGAAGCCCAAGGGGTTCTAGTGCCCTTGAGTGGCCAGTGAGAGCTCTTGGGACTTCCTGGGAGTCCAGAGAGTTACCAAACACCGAGGAAAATAATTGGGCCATGCTGTGGAAAGCTCTATGAGGTTGGGAGGAGGTCCTTTTCTCTTTGGGCTGACATCCCCATCTTTAAAATAAAGCGTTTGAGCAAGATGGCCTCCAGAGCCCTTTCCAGCTCTGTTTGATTAATAATTACCTATTATTAGAAAGGGGCTGTGGAAACCATAAAGACATCTAAAGTATTCCCTCCCTGGAAGAAACTTATGGTTCATGAGGGAATTAATATACTCCACTAAAATCTGAGTCCTGTTCTCCCCAGCCCCTTCCATCCACACAGCTAGGGCAGGAACTCTGTTCTATTTGTTTTAGTGAAATAGCTGTCCCATAGTTTCCAGGAAATGTTTGTATGAATAGATAAATTTATGCATGTAACTTCATTCTAGAAGGTGCATTGGTGTTATTTATTACTAGTATGAATGTCTCCCAGTGATACTGTGAGGAAGGTATTATTAACTCTATTTTTACAGGAAACTGATGCTCAGAAGAGTGTAGTGGTTTGCCAAGGTCAGAACCAGGTCTGACGATGTGCAAGGTGTCTGGTTTGAGCATCCTCAGAGAACATTCCAGAGGAGGGAATTTGCTGGGTTTGATGATAGATACCTTGGGTACTACTACTGCATTTCTGGGTGACCTTGAGCAAACATGCCGTGTCTCTGGGTCTTAATGTTCCAAACTCTAAAATGAGAGCCCGTTGATCAGGGAAGGGGACTTTTCTTGGCCTACTTGGTAAAGAGTCTAAACAAGTCCCAGTGTCAGAAGAGAAGTGGGGTTGGGTGTTGTGGGGGGACATTCAGCTCCTGCCATCCCCAGCTCCTAGAAACAGAGGGCTTTTCCAAGGACTTGGAGTGCTGAGCCAGGCTGAATGAAGAGCTGGGGAAGCCAGGCTGGGCTCCTAGCCCCAGCTCCCTGTTGGGAGGAATTGGCTCCTATCTGTCCTTCAGCCTCTTGGACTGGATGGGTGGGTGTGATTTCCAAATGAACGCTTAAAATTGGGGGAAGGGGCTGGACAGGACTCTGAGTCACTGCAAACTAGCATAGCCTGCCTGAGTCACCCATTTCCTTTTGACCTCTTGGCTAATAGGATAGCTGTGCTGGGGGTGTTGCAATGGCTTGAGAGTTTTACCTTGTCCTTTGGGAGTCAGTGTCTCAGTGTCCAGGGCCCTGAGAGTTTATACAGGAAATACTTGAACTAGGTCCTGAATCTTCGCAGCCCCTTGCCTGCGTGTAGCCTTTGACATTGCTCAGGATTCAACCAGTCCTCAAAATCAGTCTTTAGACTTCTGCAGAGCAGGTATTACTTTTTTTCCCCAACAAAGTAAAAGTGAACTGCCACTGGTCTGGATTCATGGAGCAAAGCTGGCACAGTTCAGATTTGGTTTGACCCCAGGATTCTCTGATGTTTCTGACTGCCCCCTTTTCTTCCTGGGCTGGCCATAGGGCATTGAAACATTGGTTTGGTGTTAGGCAGACCTGACTCCAGAGGTGTGAAGTCCACCTCTTACTAGCTGCATGACTTTGGGACATGCCACTCAGCCTCTCTGAAGATTGTGATTCTGCTGTGGTGAGGCTTAGGAGATGAAAAGGCTGCAGATGAGCGTACCTAGTTTCATACCTGGTAGGGAGGTGGCATTTCGTAGTGGCAATACCCCTTCCTTGCCCAGGCCACCTTGATGCAGGTGGTCCTATCCCTTTTAGAATTCAACACCTAGGGCCCCTGGAAGGCTTTTCTCTCCCCCGCTCCCCCATGTCTAACCCCACAGCTGCGAGGTGGGAAGGGAGAAATCGAGGGTGGGGCTGATGGAGCCCAAATCTCCTATTTGTTTATCTTAGAAGTGGGCTGTTTGCTAATTATCAGATGGGTTTATATTTAAACAAGAACCAGTTCCAGGCAGCCCCACCTCTCCTGTGGGGATCTGCAGGAACCCCATGCTAAGCAGCTTGCGGCCTGGAGGGAGAGAGACAGGGGGGTTTGCCACGGGTACCAGACCATTCAGGACACTGCCCAAGACTCTGAGTCACTCTCCTGTGTTGGAGGGGCAGTGTTCTGTAGGAGGAGTGGCAGAGTTTTAGTCTTAAAGAGGCCGAGTGATTGCAAATAGCACTCTGGGCTTTGGCGGGGGTGGGTGATGGTGGACAGAAAAGGTACAGTGTTCTGAAAAGCCAGTTTTCCTATGTTTTCATTGCATGGTGCTCTAGAGAGAGAGGAGAACACATATGTCAACAGTTGGGGTCTGATTGAACCCTAGGAGAGCAAGAAGCCTGACTTCTTGGGCTGGCTTGTCATTAACTAACTCACTGGTGACCTTTGGGCACATTCCTGCACCTCACAGGCCCATCTCTGGCGCAGTCTGCTGGAGGCTGGGTGACTGGAAAGGGAATACGTTTCACAGTCAGAAAACCCAAGTCCGCGTCCCAGCTCTACCGCTTACCCAGGGACACACAGTTAGTTAATAAGTCACTTTGCTGAGGTAAGCCCCAGTGTCCTCTATAAAACACCTGTGTCACTTGAGGGTCATAATTGGTGTTTGGCAAACTTGTAAAGTGCTGGCTTAAGTTTAGTTTATTATTAGCAGCTAGACAAGGGTTTTTAACCTGGCCAGAGGTTGGCTTCACACGTTGAAAATGTAAACTGATAGTTACAGTTCTTAGGGTTCAGACCTTTTAATCCTTTTCAGAGGGTTCCAGGACTCCCCCAAAAGATCACTCTGACCTTAACAGTTCTTTCCAGCTGTGATCATTTCACTTCCCTACTTCCCACCCACCTCCACGCCTCCTGTTTCTCCCCCCCCCTTCAGACCAGACTCCTATTCAAATAGTGCCCCTCAGTCTTACCCTGCATCTCCTCCCTCAGCCTGGGGAGCTCAGCTGCCCCAGTTTTCTCTGGCACAGCACAAGAGACTGCTAGTCAGGTGACACCTAGGGTAATGGAAAGGGGAGGCAGGGAGAGGCTGGTATGTGTGGAAACAGTGACTTGGTGAAGCCCGGCGGTCAGTGGCTGCGCCTGCAGGGACTGGCTGTACCACTCAAACCTCTGGGCCTGAGGGCAGGGGTGGCGAATGGCTGCACTGGTCACCTGGAGTGGGGACACTCCTTGCCTTGGGGAAGCCCAGCTGGGAAATGTCTGTGGGACTGACTGACCTGGTCTGGAACAGTGGCTTCCCCGGGTGGTGGGGGAGGATGGGAAGGGGCAGGAAGCCAGCACCCTGGGCTGATCTAATCAGCTGAGACAGGCTGCAGCCTAGACTCTTCTCAGCTCTCAGAAAACAGGAGGCTTGTTTATGACCTGAGAGTCTCCCTGGCCCATGGATCTAGCAGGGATTTCAGATCCGCTGCCTAGATTACAAGGCCCAGCTTCAATGCACCTCTGTCTCTGAGGCCCTGAGGGAGGCAGCCCCCTCCCCACTGTCACCGCCGGTAATCGGGTAATCGGAGCAATGCCCAGCTTGGTTACCAGGCCTCAGTACAGAGGGAGGCTTGTCTCCTTGAGACCATCTTCTATAGGTGTGGAAACTGGGGCTCAGAGAGGGAATTGCCCAAGATCACCCAGGGAGTTAGTGATAAGGGTGCTTGATTGGCTCCTGGCAGAGGGATGTCCAGGGGCTCTAGCATTCTCCTCCCTCTCCTACCACCCACCATTTCTAGCTGACACCCTAGGATCCTGGAGTCCTTGCTGTGGGAATGGGCTGCCCTGGGGCTTGAGTGAAAAGCTGGTTGCTGGCAGTGCCAGGCCTGGCTCTCTCCTGATTGTGTTCAGAGTAACCCGACCTTGAAGTGGGCAGACCAGACATTTGAACCCTCACTCCACCCCCACCCCCAGACCTGGCTTAACCCTTCCTGTACCAGAACACCAGACTATGGATTGATTTGTGGTTTCTTTTTGACTTCTAGATTTTTATTTTTGGTCCCCAAGGCAATGCAGGAAATACTTTGGGGATCCAGGTCCAAGTAGAATTTCAGGTGTCTCTGCTCAATGCCGTTTGCTCCTTCTGGAAAAATACAAATAGTCTTTCTTTTGCCTCTGCTTAGGACAGGTCCTCAAAAGCTGTGTCACCTTGGACAGGCCTCTGTTTATCTCTGAGTCTTTTTCTCTTGCACAGTCTGGAGAGACCTGATTGGTTGTTGAAAAGTCTCTAGTCTCAGAAGCAAAAGAATGACCCATTATAAGTTATGTCCTTTTTCAGTTTGTAAAGCACTTCTTCATCCTCCAACCAGCTTTTTATGGAATTGCTACAAGTTTTCCCAGGTTTCTGACCCTTTGAGCACAAATCCCCTTAGCTAGAAGGAAGGCAGGTAGGGGTTAATAGTAGCTACTACTCATTGAGCACCTGCTGTATGCCAGGCCATGTGCTGGGTCCCTTGTACACACTAATGTATTTCACTTAATCCTCATCATCCTTGAAGGTGTTACCAGCCTTGGTTACACAAGAGGAAACTGAGGATTTAAGAGCTGAAATAAACTCTTAGGCGCATATAGTTAGGAAGCGGCAGGACTATGGTGTACTTATGGATCTGCCTTTATGTACAGCCGTCCTGGTGGTAGAGTCCTGATTGTGACCCCAGGTTTTGCCCCTTCTGGAGAATGTCTGATCCTGCAGAAGTGGGGTAGGAGAGGATGGTGACTGCCAGTGCACCCCGCTGGGGATCTTCTGCCAGAATCACTGTGGTGGGTCCAGCAGTTGGGGCCCAGGGTACGTACTGTCCCTTCTCCCCCCTAAATTTGGCTTGCCCAGTTATTACCCTTCCGTTTTGTTTACTTCTTTAAAAAACGTTTTTCTTTTTCATTTTTTTCCTTCAGTTATTACCCTTCTCATTTCACCTCCTGAAAGAAGGGTCAAGTATGTTCCTGACCCTTCCTCCCCTGGGGAGGAGCCAGGTGAGGGAGGGCTCTCATTAGTTCACAGTTAACCAAGCCCTGACCCTGAACTCCTCCCTGGAGCCCCAGCCAAGTTTCTGTTCCTTTGTTTAAGCAATATCACTTTCACCTTTATTTACTCCTAGACAGGAGAAGGGGTGTCCTGGAGCCCTGGCCTGGGCAAAGTGTTGTGGGCTGTTGGGTTAGGGTGGAGAGGTGAAGAGTGAGTGGCAGTGAGAAGCCCGGTTGTGGTTAGGGCATGGACTTGAGAAAGATCTAGGTTTGAATCCCACTCTGTCGCTTTCTAGCTGTGTGACTTTTTTTTTTTTTTTAAAGATGACCGGTAAGGGGATCTTAACCCTTGACTTGGTGACTTGGTGTTGTCAGCACCACGCTCTCGCAACTGAGCTAACCGGCTATCCCTATATAGAGATCTGAACCTGTGGCTTTGGTGTTATCAGCACCACACTCTCCCAGGTGAGCCACGGGACGGCGCTTAGCTGTGTGACTTTTGATCAGTGACTCAGCTGAACCTCACTTTCCTCATCTGCAAGATGGGTAGAGCACATTACCAGGCTGTTGTATCAATTGAGTGTGCTCATATAGAGAAAGAACCCAGCATGGTGCCTGGCAGGTAGTAGATCCTCCTGTTAGTCACCCCAGCCCCCATGCTTTTCCTGGGGTGACAGAAGCCATGGGATGTTGGGATAGGGTTGGTGATCTTTTCCAAGCTTCATGCCTATAGCCTAAGGACTAGATGGGCAGTTTAACTGGAGTGACAGCTGCTGCCTGTGGAGTTACTGAGACCCTTAGGGGAGGGAAGAAAACTGCAGCCTGGGAGCCAGGAGACCTAGGTTTTAAGTCTAGCTCTGTTGCCAGCTGCTTGGGTGACCTTGGCAAAGTCCCTTGTCTGCTAATCTGTTTGCTAGGTTATAAAAAAATGAGATGGTTGGGCTTGCTGGCCTCATACCTTCTGTTGGCAGGTGTTAGTACCTATAGAACAAAAGAACTCCTACCCCTTCTCTTCCCTGGATAGTGTGGGGAGGAATCCAGGATCTTTAAACCCCCAGGCACCAATTCAGGTGCCCACCAAACACAGGGCCAGGAGGGCCTCAGGATCAGACACTTTTATTCAGCTGGTGATTTCTGTTGTGTGTCTATGAAAGGGACAAAGGTGCAGGGAGACCTGTGGGGCCCAGAGAAGGTACGTGTACACACGCGAACACACGTGCCTGGGCAGAGATTGGGTGAGCTGAGGACAACAGACCACATCCTTAGCCAGGAGCAGGGTGGGGCCCCTCTCTGGTCAGAGCTAGGCCTGGCTGCTGGTAGGCCTGGTTCTTCAAAGCCACCCCAGATTGAATGGGCCTTGTCTGAAAAGAGCAAGGGCTATGGGTGCCTCAACCCTTACCTATAAAAAAAAAAAAAAAAGAAAGGATGATTGCCCATAATCCCATGGGTTTGGTCCTGTCTTGAGAGTTTCCCTCTTGTCAGAGGTCTTGGGCAGGGAAGGGGCTGGAAAGAGACAGAGAGGGGGCCTCTAGAGCTCAGGGAGGATTTAATTCCCTATGTCCTCCCATCAGCACTGTCTCACAAACTTTTTCCAAGCCTCTCTACTTGGTAAGAGGGAAATCTCCTAGGCTCACCTAATGCAGCCTTTGAAGACTCCGTACTTTTAGAGTTCTGGAATAGGGTCTAATCCTGGCCATGCCACTGATCCCCAGTGTAACCTCAGACTAATTGTTTATCTTCTCTGGGAACCTGGTATAAAAATGGAGGGTTAGGGATGAACTGGTAGCCACAAAGAAGGCTGAACTGGGGAAAAATCTTGGTTTCAGCCTCAGTTTTGCCACTGACTTGGCTGCATGGTCATCACACGCCACCGGTCATCACACGCCACCGTCTTAGCATTCGTTTCTCTAAGGTAAAATGGAGGTCATTACTAACAACAAATCAGTGCGCTAATCCATGGGTTGTTTTGAAACACCCCTTAGCACTTTCACATACTAAAAGAAAGGCTGGATGTGTAAACAACATTCCATGGCTCCTGGGGACAAGAGGAGTGGGAAAGGTCTCTCTGCCCGAAACAGCGCATGTTGGAATCCCAACCCTAGGATTCAGGACTTTGAACTCCAACTCCCCACAGCCAGCCTGGTCTCCAGGCCAGGGCAACAAGTGGCCACAATACCTTTCCCTGCTGGATTTGACTCACTTAACAGACTCTTCTAGCCTGGGATAGGCTGTGGTCTTCCATGTGTTTATGTGTATGTGGCTAAAAGCCCAGGAGACCAGGGTCCAGTGTGGTCACTTCGTGCCTGTGTGGCCTTGGACAAGTGACTTGTTTCCACCTCTGCAAAAAGGGTCTATTAAGGAGACCCTCTTAGTTAAGGCCTGCCATTTGGTAAGGTCTCACTGGTTCAGATTCTGGGCCCCAGGAGAATTTGCGGCAGGAGACGGGGGTAGGAGCAAAGGGACCCCGCCCTAGGTACAGGCACTTGCGCAACCACAGAGGAGCCTTCCTCCTGTGCTGCCAAGCCACAGGCACGGGCTTTATGCGGGGGCTGGAATTCCAGCACCAGCAGCTCAACAGCTCCTGATTCCCGAGCCATGAAGTCATCTCTAACCAGGGCTTAACCCTTTCTGGCTCCCCAGCCCCATGTGTGTCAAGCGCTCAGCAGAGATTCTCCTACCCCCGGGGGAAAGAGGGATGTCTACCCACTGCCTTCCTCCCACCCTGTCCTGGCTCCCTTCTGGGAATCCAGCATTCTGCTCCCACGGGGGTAGAAGAGAGGGCATGTGAGTCATGTTCTGTTGCCTCTCCCCGGAAGCCAGTGGGGAGAGTACAGGAAGAGCCTTGTCTCAGAAGTGGCTTTCCTGGGACTCTCCTGCGATGACACGGCCTTGTCCTAAGAATGGACATTCCTTCTCAGACTCCCCTGTGTCACTGGCAGTCTCAGCTGGGTGAAGAGCAGCCTGAGGCAGTCAGAATCAGAGAGCTGGCCACTTTGTACTCTAAGTGATGTAGCTAACTCACTGTGACATTGGGCAAGTCACTACCCTGTTCCGGGCTCAAATTCTCTGAAAGGGGAGGACAGGACCTCCCTGGGTATACAGCTGATATTCTGTGACATTAAGTAGACCTCCACCTCCTGCAGTTATGTGGTCTGGAGAAGATGAAACTGTCTTGCAGGAAGGAGTGGTGTGCTGAACTTAATAAAAAACCCCAACTCTTTTGGCAAATGGTAGGCACTTTAATGTTTGGATTAATTAATGAGATATCAAGCCTTGCTCAGGGCTGCTGTTCTGTGGGCAGACAGAAGCCTGAGCCCAGAAACTGGAGAAAGGTGGTGGACATCCAAATGTTCCTATGCCCTTGAGAGGTGTTGTTTTCCACTCAGCTGAGGTAGGGGATGGGAGCAGAGTAATTGATGTACTGTAGGGCCCTGGGAAAGTTCTTTGCCTCCCCAGACCTTTGATGCTTGCCTTTTGAAAGCTGCTTGGTGGGGGTGGACCTAAGACTTGGCCATGACCAGCTGGGTCTCCATGGGGTGGTGGCTGAGTGACACAGGTACTGAAGTCTGTGAGGGCAGGGATGGTGCCTCTCTGTGCCCTGCACGATGCTGGAAGCACAACAGATTTGTGGGAGATGTCTGGATGACAAGACTGAATACAGGAGTATGCTCTTGAGTCAGTAGGTCTGGGCAGTGTCCTGACCTGAAGCTGTCTTGGGGTGTGGGTGAGCCAGCCCTGTCTGTCTGAGCCCTGTCTGACTCAGCTGGGAAAGGTGTCCCTGACTGGGCAGAACCAGAGCCAGCAGTCCACTCCCTGCCATGTGTGAATCAGCTGCCACTGCATCATAGAACCTGGGGCTGGCCTGTGAGCAGGGGGACCGCTGGCTCTAAGGTAGCCCTGTGTGCAGTCCTCACTCCTCCACCTGGCAGTTGTGTCACCAGACGAGAATGATGTCAAGTCTTTAATGCCCAGTTTCCTCTATTGTAAAATGAGTTAACAACATACCCTCAGAGTTATTAAGAACAGGGCCTGGCACACGGCAAGTGCTCAGTAAATGGTACCTAGTAATATTAATAATTTGATTATTACACCTTTACTATTTTTATTAGCCCAGAATGGGTAAGAGACTTGCCTGAGGTCACACAGCAAGTTAGGGCCAGAGCAGGATCCCGGACCCAGGTCTCCAGACCCTGGCCTGGTTCCCTTCCAGGACCTGAATGCCTACTTCACTGACTTTCCGGACTCAGGCTATTGCAGAGTACTGAGGGCCTGTTGACTGATGTGTCTCCTTTCTTTATCCTAGATCCGAGAGACTGAGGTCATTGACCCCCAGGACCTCCTAGAAGGCCGATACTTCTCCGGGGCCCTTCCAGATGATGAGGATGTGGGGGGGCCTGGGCAGGAACCTGATGACTTTGAGCTGTCTGGCTCTGGAGATCTGGGTAAGGAGTGTCTGGAGGCCAGGCTCAGGGCACGGAGCTGGGGGATGGTGGCCTCACCAACTAGGAAGCTGACCATGCCTTGACATTTGGATTTTTGTGGGGATTTTCCTATAGTGCTCCTCCTCCCCCTCAAGAAAAGGGGAAACAAGAGTAACTGGATTAACCTTTTGCATTCCTGAGACTCAATGGGGGCGAGTTGTTTGTTGCTTTGAATTCATTTGTAGCTCTGGCTTTTCTGAGCACCTTCCTGAACTGTCTTCATGGGCTCCTCCGTTTGGTGGGGGTGGGGTGGGGAAGGAGGATCTATAGAATGTTTGTCTTCCTTTGAAAAGGAAAAGTGCTGAGAAGTGGGGGTGGGTGGGAGGAGGCATGTGTGGGTAGAGATGTGGGTGGGGAACCAGGAACTGGCTTTGGAGTCACATAGTCCTGAATCCAAACCTCCACTCTGAACTTCCTCTAAACTTCCATTTCCTAATCTGTGAAATGGGAGTAATAATGACAGTATGTCAGTGTTGTGGGGACTGAACTGAGTTAAAACTCTTGGCACATACCAACCACTCAGTAAATGTGTGTTGTTTTTAAAAATAAATTTTATTGTGTATATTTAAGGTATATGACATGATGTTATGGGATACATATAGATAATGGAACGGTTACTGTAGTAAAGAAAGTTAACATAACCATCACCTCACATAGTTATTCAGTAAATATTTAACATTGCAATATCTAATATTTGATACTATAATTAGAGTCTTCCTTCTCAAACTTTAATTCCCTGGGGATTTTGTTAAAATACAGATTATGATTCAGTACTCCCTGAAGTCCTGCATTTCTAGCCAGCTTGTATGTGTTCCTATTGGCCCCTGGATCCACACTTTATAGAGCAAGGGTTGGAGCTGACAAAGCATCTGCCCAGCTATCGGCTCACATATTCCTGTGAAAGAGCTAGGAGGCAAGTCTTAGGAGCCCCATTTTACAGACGAAGCAACTGAGGTTGGGGTGGGAATGCTCACTTGCTGGACATTTAAGCATTCAGGACTGGTTGTAAGGTAGGACTCCCACCAGCCAGGGCTGAAGGGGTTATTTACCTGGGGACTTCACATTCACACAGCCGTTCTGACCTTGCAGATGACTCAGAGGACCCTGAGATCTTCCCTGAAGTGATCCGACCCTTGGTAAGTAGCTACACACCTTTGCCTCTCCCCGCTTGCTCCTCTAAACATACCAGTTGGGAGGGGCAGAAAATACAGCCCCCATGTGCAGAATAAGTGAGGGTGTCTGACCTGCAAGAAGTCTTTTTATATGTGGCCCTGGGCTCATTTTGGAACAGGCACAACTTTGGGTCCCAGGTAGGCCATCCTCCCTGCTAGGATAGTCACTGTCAACACCAGCTCTTTTTCTGTGCATTTATAGCTAGCTATTTTCTAGCAATGGTATCAAATTATATATAAGGGTCTATGTACTATATTTTTCACTTACAGTGGTTATGATTATTTTCCCACATTGTTAAATGTTCTTGTCATTCTTATAGGCTGCATAATAGTTCACCTTCCCCTTATTGATGGAAAAATCGTTTATAATTTTTTGATATTCTAAAATTACAACACTGCCTCAAGCATCTTTTACACACAATCTCTGATTAGCAACTCCCGATAGAGTCCCAGAGGCAAAACTGATGCCTTAAAGGGCAGGCAATTTCTAAGGTTTTGGCAAACTGCCTCCAGAGAGAGTGGTTACTCTAGAATACCCACCGGTCAGCAGTGTGTGGAACACCTGCTCCACGGCCATTGGTCACATTCATTTCCCATTTGGGACAGATATACTATACAAAAAGTTGAGGATAAGGATTTTGGCAACATAATTGTAGAGAGTTTGTTGCCAATTCCTGCTCCAGGACCACACAGTTCAGCCAGAGAGACTACAGAACCAGATTCTCTCCCAGCCTAAATGTCCCTGACCCTTGCCTTGGGTCCCTCCCCAAACACACTGAGTATCTTTCCTCCTTTCCCGCAATCCAGGAGCCTCTAGATAACCACATCCCTGAGAGGGCAGGGCCTGGGAGCCAGGTTCCCTCTGAACCCAAGGAACTGGAGGAGAACGAGATCATTCCCAAGAGGAACTCGCTCTTTGAAGGGAATGAGGATGTGTCCAACAAGGTGTCCATGTCCAGCACTGCCCAGGGCAGCAACCTCTTTGAGAGAACAGAGGTCCTGGCAGGTAAGGTACTATGTTTCTCACCAGATGCCTTGAAGGGGGAAAAAGGGATGCCTCTAGCCCATTAGGTTTCTTTCTTTTTGTGACCGGTAAGGGGATCACAACCCTTGGCTTGGTTTCGCTCGCACCGCGCTCAGCCAGTGAGTGCACAGGTCATCCCTATACAGGATCCGAACCCAGCGCCGCACTCTCCCGAGTGAGCCACGGGGTCGGCCCCCATTATGTTTCTTGATGCCCCTTTTTTTCAAGCACTTGGGTTGCCCTGGGTGTTGAAGGACTGTGCCTCCTTTAAAGGGTGGCTTTGATTGTGTGCAGCCTGGAGGAGGGGGAGGAAGAATTGCATATCAAAGTCTTCTAAAGAATAGGTATTGAGTCATTCCTTTGCCTTAAGCACTTCTCACTTATTTTTCAAAGCACTTTCACAGCCTGGGTTTGGCATCTGGGAGTTAATTATTAAAAGTTAATTTCCCTTGAAAGCTTGGAGGTTCCTTAGAATTGGGTTAGCTTCCCCTCCCCTCACTCTATTACTTGGCAGCCTTGTGACCTTGGCTGAGAAGCTTTTGAACTGGATGTTTCCTTATCTGTAAAATGGGTACAATGATACTCCTTGGGTTGGTGTCATGAGTCCATGAAAAATAAAATATGAAGTAATTTTGCAAATTGTAAAAGACTGTTCTGATTTGTTAGTGTTATCTTCATTGACCCTTCAGTAGGTGGGGCACAGGGTATCTTCAAATGACAGAATAGGAAATTGAGGCCCAAAGAGGTTAAATGTTTGGCCTCAGGTGAGAGCTCTTGACTGTAACGTGCTGTTGTGGGGAAAACTCTGGCCCCGGGTGAGGCTTCAGGAGTGGCTCTGTCAAGCCTGGCTTAGAGGCTGTCAGCTGGGGTGGTGACAGGCTCCCTCTCTCGGCAGCTCTGAGACTGGGTGTTGTCTCCAAAGCTTGAAGAATGGGTGGTTGTCAAAGGGAACTCCCCATGATTGATTTTAAGGTTTTACAGACTGTGGCTGAGGGCAAGTCTGGGCGAACCAGCCTGGTGAGTGGGTACCCTGGGCCCATGCTTGGTAACTCCTGTCTCCTGGGAACTAGCTGGGCCAGCAGCTCCAAGGAGGCTAGAGGTATAGAGAAAGAGCCTTGTACCAAAGATCAGTGTCTTGTTTCCATCCAGAACAGATGATGACCTTGCCTGCATCTTGCAGACGAGGCTCCCTGGGAATACAGCCCCAGATGACTTTGGGCCCTCCTGGTACCTGAGCCAATGTCCCCTGTAATTTTCCTTTACCACTTTGTATGTGATGTGGGTGGGGTGGGAGTGGGGGTGTTGGGTGGATGTCAGAACGAGAGGGGTCCTTACAGACCATCTAGTCTTACAGGTTTCAAATTGTTTTGTGGAAGTATTTCAGAGGGGAGGCCTCCCTCCATCCTTCTTCAACCACAGTTTCACTGCTAGCTGGCATATTTTGGATCTGCACAGGTTTTGCTTTGAGTCACATGAAAGAGAAGACCTGAAGCCATGTCATCTCTTTAATCTTCCATTTGAGAATTTGACGAGTATAAGATCCTTATGTGAAAAGTTATGTTGTTCAGCTAGTTGAGGTGGGACCCTCCATTCCAGTATCTTTTAAACAGCACCCAGGAGTTTTAAGTGCTTTAAGTGCTTGCTCTTTGCCATATGATTCCACTGAGTAGCCACAACAACCTGAAACTAAGTCTAAATAACTTGTCCAAAGTCACAAATCCAGGAAGTAGTAGACCTGGCATTTGCACCTAGCACCACAGTCAACTTCTGAGCCTGTCCATGAACCTTGACCTTGTCCTAGCACAGACCGAGGGCCTAATGGAGGAGCTGGATTCATCAGAGGGAAAGGTGATGGAAACAAGAATGGGATTGATGCCTGATATTACATGTGCTTTTTCTGGCACTTTGTTGCTGCTTTTTCATAGGATTTTAGCCAAGAGAGAATCTTCCTTGGATTCTCTGTGCCACTCTGCCCCCATTCTGTGCATAGATTTGTAGTGCAGGGACGGAAAATTAATCTCCTTAGCCCAAGTAAGGCCGAATTAGGGGACTCAATCTGCCACAAAAGGATTCTGTGAGACTTCTCTGCCCTAACAAACAGGAATGAGTCATTCGGGCCACCTGGCATAGTGAACAGAAACGATACTCAACTAAAGTTAGAAGCTCACATCTGCCTGACACTAGCCAGGTGCTGCCCTCTGAGCTGAACTGTGAATGTCACTTATTAAGCACTTACTGTTGTGCAGGCCCAGTTTAGGGTACTAGGGACAGAGATATAAACCACCAAAGCTTACAATTTATGAATCTTGTACATATGCTATGCAGCAGGCACTGTTCTAAGCACTTTAAGTAGATTAATTTATTTAATCCTTAGGACAAACATATGAGAAAGGTACTATTATTTCCATTTTGCAGATGAAGGAACTTGCCCCAAATCACACAGCCAATAAGTGAAAGAGGTGGGAGAGGTGGGAGTGGAAACTAGGCCTTGGCTACTGAGTTCTACGTGGGAACATAATTATCTGTAATAAATAGTATGGGGGCCGGCCCGTGGCTCACTCGGGAGAGTGTGGTGCTGATAACACCAAGGCCATGGGTTCGGATCCCATATAGGGATGGCCGGTTAGCTCACTGGCTGAGCGTGGTGCTGACAACACCAAGTCAAGGGTTAAGATCCCCTTACCGGTCATCTTTAAAAAAAAAAAAAAATAAATAAATAAAAAAATAAATAAATAGTATGGACATTAATATGTTCTACGTGTGTGTATATAGAATGTATATACCTGGCTATGGAAGTGTCTGCCTGTATAGATATGTATGCACCCAGGGAAAACTAGATGGCCTCCTGTGCTAAGTAGGATAATTATGTCTAAGGGGATTTCCGTAGCCTGTGATTTTTCTTGTTCCTGGCCGTGTTAGTGCTAAGCGTTGCTGCAGAGTCTGTGTAGTGTTTGGAGAGAACCTGGGCTTTGGACGCAGGCAGATTTGGGTTGGAATAGTGGCATTGCCACTCTAGCCCTGTGGTCTTCAGTGACTTATAATGCCTAGTGACCCCCTTCTCATAATTGAGAGGTGAGGGTGAAATGAAGCGTCAGCTTACCTGGCATAAGTGGTGGTGTGATGGTGAGGGTTGTTTTGGCGATAGGAGATCTGATTGTGGGGGGAAGAGGACATTATCCTAAGGTCCCGGTGAACAGCTCTCAGTCCTGCCTTTCCCCTCTCTTCCTCTCCAGCTCTGATTGTGGGCGGCGTTGTGGGCATCCTCTTTGCGGTTTTCCTGATCCTGCTGCTGGTGTACCGCATGAAGAAGAAGGACGAAGGCAGCTACGACCTGGGCAAGAAACCCATCTACAAAAAAGCCCCCACTTACGAGTTCTACGCATGAACCTTCCTCACGGGCACTGGCTTGGACTTTAAGGGGGAGGGAAGCCAGAGGATTTTGAAGGGTGGACATTAGGGTAGGGGGAGGGCAACCTAATACTGACTTGTCAGTGACTCCAGCTCTGATTACCTTTTAAGTATCAGAAGAGGCATCAACTTCTCCTGTTCTGCCTGGCTCGTCTTGATTCTTTAGGCCTCAGTTGCCCCAGCAGAAAAATGGGGTTAAACTTGGCATTTCTGAAATGAAGCCTAGGATTGGATTGTTTCTTAAGCTTCCAGTTTAGAGTCTAGAACCAGCTTAGAGCCTATTCCACGCTTGCCTCATGCAGAGCTCCTCTGAAGCCAGGGGGCTGGCTCAGGGGTATTGTATGAGTTCTGGTTGGAGGTCTGCCCCCAGCAGCCTTCCTCCCTCCCTTTCACAGCCTGTCCCTTTGCCAGAAATTAGGAGAAGGAACTAGAATCATCTGCATCTTGAGACTTGTCCATCTATGACTACCTGTGATCACACTACTGGAGTCTCTGTGGTATATCTTGGGCCATTCTAGGCTCTTTCAAGTGACTTTTGGAAATCAACCTTTTTTATTTGGGAAGGGCGGGTGGGGAGAAGAGCTACAAGTTCATGCTGAAATGGATTTGTAGAATTTTTTTTTTTTGGCAGCTGGCCAGTACAGGGATTGCCCTGGACCTTGGTGTTATCAGCACCACACACTAACCAACTGAGCTAAATGGCCAGCCCCTGGATTTGTAGAATATTTGTAAATCTGTTTTTAGTGCATTTTGTTTGTTTTTTTAAACGGTTCATTCCTTCGTGCAGAGCCTCTCTCTGCCTGGGCAAGAGTGTGGCGATGCCAAGATATTCTTCACTCTCTCACATATTCCCACAGCACCTGCTAAGTTTATATTTAATGGCAGTTTTTTTGTTTGTTTTTGTTTGTTTCTTGAAAGTGAGAGAAGAGCCGGAGATATGATTTTTATTAATTTTTTTATTACTATTTATAGCTTCAGACAGGGCCTCTCCTTCCCACTTCCCTCTTTCCTCTCTTTCTTTAAATTCCCTCCCCATTTTTTTTTTATACTCCACACTCCTCTGCTCATGACCTTGGCCCTTTCTGCGGCTGCTTCCTGTAAGAAGTAACTTTTGCTGAAACATCGTTTTCTAGCAGATCCCAAAATATAATGAAGGGGATGGTGGGGTATTTGTGTCTATGTTCTTGTAATATATTATTCTTCCTTGGTTCTAGAAAAATAGATAAATATATTTTTTCAGGAAATAGTGTGATATTTCCAGTTTAATGTTGGCTGGGTGGTTGAGTGAGTGAATTCTTGCGTGGTTTGGCACCGCTTTATCTGTCCTGTTCCTGGTGCCTTCTCCTGATTGGGCTGGAATAGTTGAGGCAGATGGTTTCTACCTTCTTCTGCCTTCTGCTTGGGGCCCAGTTGGTGTTCTTTGGTTTGCTTTCTTCAAGCTCTAGGGCTACACTCTCCAATGCAGTAACCCCATGTGACTTTTTAAATTTAAGTTAATTCAAATCTCATAAAGTTAAAAATTCATCCCTCACTTGCACTAACCACATTTCGAGTGCTCAGTCACCACATGTGACTTGTGGCTACTGTGTTGACCATGCAGATAGAGACCATTTCCATCTATTGTACAGCACTGCTCTAGGGAACTAAAATGGCTTAACAAGTCACAGCCTCAGCTTTGCTGGGACTACCCTTAACTCCTGGGTATGGGGAAGGGGGAATTGGGGAGGGCTGATAAGGCCCCAGCTAGGGCCTGCTTTCTGGGACCCTCCCTGTCCAGACCCCACTGGCTGGGCTGGGGGGAATTGCTCTCTCTTGTTGCACCCCGTGGCTGTTAGCTACTGTTGCCACCCCAACTCCAGATCCCAGCTGGCTGGGTCCTCTTCTACTCCCGATGCCCTTTTCCTCGGGCTGTGTTGGAGTGAGCACCTCTTCTGTAGCCACCTCTCACACTGTTGTCTGTTACTGATCTTTTTTGATAAAAAGATAATAAAATCTGGTAATTTCTAGATCACCTGCCTCTTGTCATTTTAAAGTTTGTAACAAGTCAGAGCTTTCTGAGCTCTGAAACCCTTATCTCAGTGGAGCATGAGAAAATCCACCCTCCCCACTCCCACCCGCTTGAAACCTCCTATGGGGTGACAGCCAGTAGAGATTTAGGAAGTCTGGAAGGGGCCTGGGCCTGGAGCAGAGGGACAATCTCAAAACAAGCACCCTGGTGGCCTGTGTGGCATATTGCACCTACCTCAGTGTTTTGTTTAGGCGGCACCATGTTTAAAACAATAGACACAAAAATCCTTGAATTAGTTGCCATCTGTAAAAATCAGGATGTTTCTCATAAAAATCCAGATTTTTTGCTTTGCTTCAGGAAAAAAAAAATCAAAATTTGGCAACTGTCAGCCTGCATGGCAACAAGTGGGAGTAACTGAGAGGAGGCACCTGTTGATGTGGCGTCTGCCATGCCACTGTCTCCACCTGCTTCTCTCATGTCACCCGCTTGGCCTCTGCAGGTACTGGAGTTGGCAGGCTCTGGAAATACCACTGACAACCTCCCTGTGAAGTGGGTAGGATCCTTTTTACCAAGGGGGCCAACTTCCCTTAGCTTGCCTATACAGAGTAGAACCTTAATTCCAGCCTCATGGACATTGGTGGTCTCCCCTTGGCACCATGTTGCTCAGTCCTTCACTGGGTGAGGGGAAGGGTGCAAAGAGGAATTGGTAGTAGCTGTAGCAAACCTTCACATCCCACACCCAAGTGCCAGGAACCCATTCTCAATGCTTTACACCTGATCCATCTAATCGCCACAACAGCTCTGCAAAGTAGGTGCTATTAGTAGCCCCATGTTACAGCAATTAAGAGGTTAACTTGCCAAAAGCTACAGTTTACCAGTAATAAAGGAGGGATTCGAACCCAGGCAGTCAGGCTCTGGAGACTGCTCACAACCACATTGCCTGTGAAGGGTTTATGTCACCCATGGCCCCTTTACTGGGGCTGCTTGGCCCCCACAAACCCACCTCGGAAGTGGTGAGTCTGGTCTCAAATCCCGTGGTAGCTCAAATCTGTCCTGAGGCCCTGCTACACTCTGTTTTCCTGAGTCCCATGAGGCTTGATAGGGTCTCTATTCCTTGCTGCTTGTGTCTTGTAGAAAGCCCTCCCATCTGTTAGATCCACACTGTCCCAATACAGCCACTGTGGCTATTTAAATTTAATTAAAAATATCAAATTAGGACCAGCCCGTGGCTCACTTGGGAGAGTGTGGTGCTGATAACACCAAGGCCACGGGTTCGGATCCCTACATAAGGATGGCTGGTTAGCCCACTTGGGAGAGTGTGGTGCTGACAACACCAAGTCAAGGGTTAAGATCCCCTTACTGGTCATCTTTAAAAGAAACAAATGTAAAATTAAAAACTCAGTTCTTCAATTGCACTAGCCTAATTTTAAGTGCTCAATAGCCACAGTGTAGATATAGAACATTTGTACTGCTCCAGAAATTTCTGTTAGACAGGGCTGTGTTGGGTGGTGTGAGACTGTGGATCAGGACCTCTGGGTTCATATTTCGGCTTTTGACAGCTGTTAGCTTTGTGCTCCAACAGTGTGGTGGGGCGGGGTATGTCAGAGCTTGGCACACAGTAAGTGCTCAACAACTGCTATTCTCATCACCAATTTTTGGGTAAGATGTTAGCTCCAGAAAGCCCTTGTATTAGTTATCTATTGCTGTGTAAAATTATCCCCCAATTTAGGGGCTTATAACAACGTAAATGTTATCTCAGTTTCTGTGAGTCAGAATTCAGGAGCAGTTTTGCTGGGTGGGTGGTCTGGCTTGAGGCCTCATAACATTGCAGTCAAAATGTTGGCCAGGGCTGAAGTCATCTGAAAGCTTGACTGGGGCTGAAGGCTAACTTCCAAGATGGCTCAGTCACATTCCTGGCAACTTGGTGCTGGCTGTTGGCAGGAGGCCTCCGTTCTAGGGCTGGGTGACTGTCCTCATGATGTGGCCACTGGCTTCTCTCAGAGTAAGAGATCCAGGAGAGCCAGGTGGAAGCTACAATGCCTTTAATGACCTAGCCTTGGTGGTCACACACTCTCTTATTGATCACACAGGTCTGCTCTATTCATTGTGAGAGGGGACTTCACAAGGACAGCAGTACCAGGAGGTAAGACTCGCTGGAAGCCATCTTAGATCCTGGTTACTATAGCCCTATAACTGGTCAACCATAGACAGGGTTAATTTATCTGGAGAGCTAACTCTGATTGATACAATATTACTTCTGGGAATTGAGCTGGAATTCTGACCAATATTGGGCCATTTTTGTTTCATGGTTCTGCCAATTTTCTGAGGGAGCAGAAGCACTGACCCTGCGTGGGATATGCATGGGGTACAAGCCAAACAGATCTCCCTCTGCCAATAATTTGCTATGTGATTTTGGAGAGGAGGCAGAATTCTAAAATGGCCCTAAGATTTTTGCTCCCTGGTGTATACAACCTGTGTCATCCCCTCCCTTTGAATGTGGGCAGGACCTGTAAACATGATGGGATGCCATTAGGTTTATGATTTGGTTACATTAGCTAGCAAAGGTGAAGGGATTTTATAGATGTAATTAATGTCCCAAATGAATTGATTTTTGAATAAGTAAAAAGGGAGATTATCCTGGATAGGCCTAACTCAGTCAGTTGGCCTTGAAGAAGCAAGCTGCCATGAGCTCTACAGCTGCAAGAAAATTAATTTTGCCAACAGTCATGTGGTCATGGAAGAGGACTCTGCCTCAGAGAGACTCCAGCCCTGGCTGACACCTTGATTACAGCCTTGGCAGACCCTGAGCGGAAGAGTAGCTGAGCTGTGCTTGGACTCCTGACCCATGGATTCTCTGTGATGATAAATATTGCTACTTTTGTGGCAATTTTTTATGCGACACATAAAACTAATACGGGAAGGTCACTTACCTCCTCTGGACCACCAATTTCCCTATCTGTTAAAGGAGGGAGGGTGCAGTGTTTGAATCATCTCTAAAAGTGCTTCTGGAGTAACAACAATGACAATAACTAGCTCATATAAAGTGGACATGGGTAAGGAATGAGAGAAGAAAATTATATATAATACTATATATATATATATATATATAGAGAGAGAGAGAGAGAGAGAGAGAGAGAGAGAGAGAGTATACACACACACACAAGGGTACTTTAAAAAGTTCATGGAAAAACAATTAAAAGACAATACAAGGGCTGGCTGGTTCGCTCACTTGAAAAAGCATGGTGCTGATAACACCAAGGTCCAGGGTTCAACCCCTGTACTGGCCAGCCGTCCCCCCTGCCCCCCCAAAAACAATACAGAAAAAAACTATGAATTTTGAGGCCGGTCAGTACAGGGATTGAACCATGGACCCTGGTGGTATCCGTACCATGCTCTAACCTACTGAGCAAACCAGCCAGCCCCAAATCTTTCCATAAATTTTTTTGAAGTACCGATATACACACACATGCATACACACACACATATACATATATATGTGTATATGTATGTATATATGCTTACCAGTGTATGTATACCAGGACAAAACCAGCTAAGTCCAGGACGCCCCTACCCAGGGTGAGCCAGAACACCAGCCAGGGTTGAGAAGAAGTATGATTCGAGCCAGATGGGGCGTAAGGATGAGCTTGAGAGGATGGGCCCCAGTCCAGTACTCTTTAACCATGGTGAGTTCATAAAGAACTTGGTCACAAGGCTCTGCCTTCCCCAGAAAGTTTCCTGTCCTTCATGCCCCCCACCCCCACCCCCAGATGGCAAGCACCCAGCCATAGCAGGTGTTTATCACCTCACCCACTCAAAGCATTATTGTGCCACTGCTACCCTGCCTGCCTGCTCTTGTGTCTTGGGTTCTGCAATAGAGCCAAGCCTGACTAGGGGTCCTTTTTTGGTGAGTATGTTCAGGGCTGGCCCTTGGCAAAACCTTGTAGATAATGTTTTATTGATTTCACTTCCCTTAAAGCCACTTCCTCTCTTCCACACTGTCCTCACAGTTCATGATCTCAGCAGTCCCTATCTTCCCCAGGGAGAAAAGTGTCTGAGAATTTAAACCACACTGTGGTTATAAATAAGTTCTCTTTGCAGAAAATCTTACTTAACAGAAACAAAAGAGAAAGAGAACCCCCAGGTCAGTGCTTAAACTGGAAGACCAGTTTGTTAACGGTGGAAGCTCAGGCAGCATTAGAACTGGAGATTTTGGCCTTATCCTCACCCGACCCCTGCAACACACACACTCCATTTACACCTAGCAGCATGGTAGAATGAGAATTAAGAGACCCTCAGAGCCCCAGACTTAGTGTCAGGAGTATACGATTCAAATCAATGATAGGCTCTGCCATCAATCTGCTGTGACTTTTTCCTCCTCTCTTGAAGCCTCAGTTTCCCCATCTATAAAATGAGGAGGAAAAATGCAACGAGTGTCAACCATGACTGCTCACTAAAAGCACATGGGAGAGTGTGCAAACAAATTTTTTTTTTTTAAAAGATAACTGGTAAGGGGATCTTAACCCTTGACTTGGTGTTGTCAGCACCACGCTCACCCAGTGAGCAAACCGGCCATCCCTACATGGGATCTGAACCCATGGCCTTGGTGTTAGCACCACACTCTCCCGAGTGAGCCACAGGCCAGCCCGTGCAAGCAATTTAGATGCCTGGGTTCCACCCTCAGAGATTTTAATCTAACAGATCGGTGGTGTGGCCTGGATATCAAATTTTTATAGGTTGGCAGATGATTCTAATGTGAAGACTAAATAAATCCGTAAATGGGTTTTAGAGTGTTTTGAAATTCCACGGAAGGAAGCAGAATTGTGTATATAAACTCCCAAAGGATCCTGAGAGCATGAAAAAGTTAAGAGGACCTTTAAGGAACCTAACAGGTTTTTTTTAACTATAAATAAAATGAAAACTCAAAGCTTAGGAGGGATACAGTGCCACCTGCTGGTTTCACTTTGCATGTGTAGTATCCAAACACCTGCCAATGCAATGCAATGCAATTTATTATTTAGTAAGAGTGCCAACTCAATGTGCAAGGCATTTTGATGTGTCCCTAGGACACAGAGAGATAGAGCTCCTTTTCACATGAAATTCACAAGCTAGAAGGGACAATGGGAATGTACATAAAGCCCTTTGATCCAAAGTGTGTGGTGACAGGGTCCCAGCAAGGTTCTGTGGTAATACAAGATGGAAGCCAAGGGCCAGGGCTGGCTTCATGGGCATTCAACTTGTGTGTTTAGAAGGACTCTGCAATTGATTTCATCATCTCCTGCCTTGAAAGTTTCAGTAATTTTTGGACAAGGAGCTATACATTTTCATTTTGCTCTGGGCCCACAAATTATCTAGCTGGTTCTACCTGAGGAGTTGGGGACATTTTGAAGGAGGTGACATCTGACCTGGGTCTGGAAGTCAGGGCAGTAGTGGAGACAGAGGAAAGGAGGAAGCATATTCTAGTCTGGAAGGAAAGGTGCAGTCCTTAGGCTTTGGTGACTGGGTGGTGTGTGGGGGAAGGAGACAGAAGATCAGCTGCTGTGAAGGGAGTGGAGAGAGAAGAAAGTTCGATGTTAGATGGAGTCAGGCTCAAGTACCAGGAGGACCTCCAAGGACAGGTCCAGCAGCTGGAATTCAGAAGACAGGCCAGAGCTGAAGCTTTGTGGTCACAGACCTCCAGGTGGGTACCTGGGTGGGACCAACAGTTATGGTCCCCTAAGAGGGGTGAAGAAGACAGAGCTGCACAGCTGGGCCTGGGCTTTCAGTGCAAACTAAGTTCTTGGTTTTCAGGACTCCTGCCTTGGGGGATGGAAGAAGAAGCTCTTGAGCCCAGGGCTGGATGGGCCCTTGAGCCCAACTCCCCATATGATATGCTATAAAATTCCTTTTAGCTTCCTTATGAGTGGCTTCCTGCTTCAACACCAGCATGGGGACAGCGAGCTCAAACTCTCCTGACCAGGCACTCATTTGGGGGACATTTCCCATTCAACTCATTCTGTGTATTCCTCAGCCAGGATTCACCTTCAGGGGCCACAAGGGGAATTTAAAAAGCTTTCCCCCCGTCCCTCTCAGTAGGTTTCAGCCTGCTGATGGCAGATAATAGATCTTAGTCAAGACTTTGGGGAGCCAAAAGAGCAAACCCTATTTCCTCCCCTCTGGGAAAATGTCAGCTTCTTCTTTCTCATGGTTCTTTCCATGTTCTGGGGGAGGAATTTTACAGGAAACCAGCTCTTTATCAGAAGGTCAAGGAAGAGCCCAGGGGGTTAGGGCCTAGAACCCACATTTTAGACTAGTTCTCCCCATTGTGCACCACTGGAGGCTAGTACTGGTAGCTGGCACCTGTGATGTCTGTGTCCTTGGTTCTAGTAGCCCAAGCCAGGATCCTGCCTGGTTTTGTTTTGCTTCCCTGTGAAGTACAGACTAGACAGAGGATGGGTCGGCTGATCAAGGCTGGATTGAGATTAGGTCCGTGGAACCCATGCAGGAAAGCCCTCCAGGAGTGCTGCTTGGAGTTGTCTTAGAAAGGCTTTGCTCTGAAGGGATCCTGTGTTCACCTCTGGGCCCAGGGTGCATCCTTGCTTGAGATAGGGGGATAACTATTAGGGTAACTCATCCCCAAAGCTGACACATAGCCCCCTGGAAAGGGACAGGGGCTCAGGGATGCCAGCTGACTCTGAATACCATTCCTCCTCTAGAAGGGGTCAAAAAGGTAGCTCTCTGCTCCATCAGACTTGTGGTCCCTTTTTCTTGGCAGGTGCCCTTTTCTGTGTGTGAGGGGGCGAAGGTACACTGGGGCACCTCCGTCCTTGGGGAGGTGGGTCATACAGATCAGATTCTGCCTTGGATAGGGGTTGATTCTAGTACAGAGGAAGAATTACTGATCGCCAGGACTGCATCCTACTGGGCGTGTGGGAGAAGGAACTAGGGTGACAGTTGTGCTTGTGTCCCAGGACTGGACCCAGTGCTCCAAGTGGGACCTGGTACTCTAGGAAGACCCAGTGCTCTAGGTGGGACCTGATGCCCCAGGTAAGACCGAAAGCTCCAGGCAAGACCCAGTGCTCCAGGTGGGACCTAGTGTTCCAGCTGAGATCTAGTAGTCTGAAGAGACCCAATGCTCCAGGTGTGATTGGCGCTCCAGTTCGGATCTAGGACCTTGTGCTCCAGGGTAAGCTGGCCATGCCTCAGGAGCCTGTGCCCATGCCTGGGTGTGTGAATCTATGAGTTTTCTCTTCAAGAGGAGGTACAGATGCTTGGGGGGTAAATGCCCCGGACTTGGCTCCTCAGAGTGTGTGAAATTGTGTGTGAGACACAAGGGGGAGCCAGAGAGAGACAAAGACGTAGGGATAGGGACGCACAAATATACCTACAGACGGAAGTTACTAGGACAGAGAGAGAGAGAGAGAGAGAGAGATTGACTTATTTAGAGGCAGTGAGAAGAGACAAGGACAGGGACACCCACACACTGGACATAAGAGGGCATCACTGGGTTCTGTCTTCATGTACGTATAAGGACGAGTGAGTGACCCGTGCCCGGGTGGGGACCTCGGTGGCGGGCGCTACGTCTGGATGAAGAGGTGGAAGTTGGTGCGCGTGAACTCGTGGTGGATGCTCTCGAGGAGCGCGTCGGCGTCGGTAGCCAGCTCGGGGGTGCCGGGGGACCCTAGCCGCGCGCTGTACTCGGGGGTGTAGGTGAAGGAGAAGGCGCTGTGGTAGAAGAGCCCGTCGGCGCGCACCAGGCTCACAGGCACCGTGATGGGAGTGCGCAGCCAGCGCCAGTCACTGCCGAAGGCGGACACGTCGGGCACCACACACACCAGGGACCGCGGGCTCCTGGGGGTCGCGCACAGGGGTTAAAGCTGCAGCGACTCTGATGACATGTACCCCCAACCCCACTCGCTCCTCGGGGCCAAGGGAGGCTGCCTTCCCCACCCTATCCATACCTGTACATGGTTTCTGCCTCCACGTCCCCGAACCACACCTTAAGTCCCGCGTGGAAGTTCTCTCCGTGGAGCTCCAGCGTGGCCACGTCGCCCCCGCCGCTCAGCTGGGGGAGGGTGGGATCAGGTGGTGTGGGGGAGGGGCGACCAGGATCCTCTCTCACCGGCACTCTTCTCCCCCGGTGCAGGAAGGGTCCACGCCCTCCCATTGCCTCCCAGCGCCCGGATTCACCTCGAGGGTGCTGATGAGGGGCACCGGAGTGACCGGCTCCCGCGTACATGCCAGGCTGGTGCTGAAGCAGAATTCCACCGACTCAGTGCCGATGATAGTCCAGCAAGAGCTGTCGTTGAGCAGAGCCCTGTTGGCCTCCTTGGGGCAGGGAGAGGCCTGGGAGGAGACCAGAGGCGATGGGGCTTCAGATGGGGGCCCCCAGTGTGGGGGACCCAGCACAGTGCCTGGGCTTCCGTATTAGGCCGAACCGGGTTCCAGTCCCAGGCTCTGCAGTTTACCTACCGTGAGCTTGGACACGACCCTTAAGTTCTCTCACTTAGAGTTAAATATGCTCGTTGGACTAGCTGTTTGTTATCTAATGGTCTTATTTTCTTAGGATTCTAGAATTCCATTTTTTAACATTGTGCAGTTCTATTCCCTAACATTCTATAATTTTTCATATTCTGTGGAGTAGAATATTGCTGAATAATAATAATTGTTATTTTCTACATATTATGATTCTATCTCCTAATAGTCTATTGTAGTATTCTTTTTTTTTTTTTTTTTTTAAAGATGACTGGTAAGGGAATCTTAACCCTTGACTTGGTGTTGTCAGCACCACGCTCACCCAGTGAGCTAACCGGCCATCCGTATATGGGATCCGAACCTGTGGCCTTGGTGTTATCAGCACCACACTCTCCCGAGTGAGCCACAGGCCAGCCCTTATAGTATTCTTTTGGGTGTAATATTACTTTATAATACTTATTATTTTCCACATTCTACAATTCTATGTCTTAACATTCTATGATTCTAATGGTCTTTGCTCAATAATACTCAATACTATTACCTACTATGATTTTTATATGCATTCTACAATTTTATATCCCAACATTCTATGATTCTAATATTCTTTGCAAAGGAGTATTGCTCAGTAATATTATCTTTCTACCTTTTATATTTGTCCTTATAGTCCATGACTCTAACATTCCATGGGAGGCATATTGCTCAGTAAGTAGCAACCATCACAATGATGATAATCTTACATTCTATGGTTCTCTGTGTTCTCACTTTATAGGATGCTTGGTGCTAGTATTCTCTGCTTCTCACCTGGAATTGCACCACTTTCTCTGTGGCAAGGCATAAGTACGTGCCACCCCCTTCTGGAGGACCACCTGGAAACTGGAATGCACACTTGTGCAGTTGGGAGATGGGTTCATCCACATCAAGGAGTGCACACTGTTTGGCTACTTTGCGGATGATCTGCAACAGAAGGGTAGTAGGAAGAGAGGTGGTAAGGTCCCTTGGTGCCCCGAGGCTGCCCTTCCAGCCAGCTGTCTGCTACTCTAATAGCCATGTGGGCACTGCCCCTTGACCTCTGCCCAGTCCCACAAAGCACTGAATATCCTCAGAAAGAGAACCGGTGTCCTCATGCCTTGGGGCCTCATCCTCCAGCCCTTCCCATGTGGGCCATACCCTCTGCATGTACCTGGGGGTATACTCTCCCTTCCCATACCATAGGAGGCAGTGTGATGCCGGTGACAGTGCAGACGAGCTGCACCAGGGAGCCATAGCGGATGTAGCCCTCTCGAGGTGGGAAGTCCCCTTGGGAACAGTGCCCATCAGCTGGAGGGTGAAAGAAAGGAAGGAACAAGGGTTTAGGGGGCCCCAAACTTCTGCCCCACATCCTACCTTCTTGCCTCTGGCTCCACCTCACATCACACACGGACCGTGGGAGAAGGGTTTGGTGCTCACAGGAGCAGCTAAGACTGAAGTTCTAATCCTGGAGAGGTCACTTGTGGCCGTCTGACATGTCTGCCCCTTGGGGCAGGCAGCTTAGCTGATATGAGGGAAAAGGGCATAGATATTGGAGTCAGAACAACTTGGATCAGTCTCCGATTCACTGGGATCATGGGCAAGTCTTTCTGTGTTTCTGAGCCTCAGTTACACGGGGCAAAGTCACCTTCCTTGAGGAGTTGCGGTGAAGACTAAATAAGCTAATGCATATGAAGTGCCCAGCCCCGGGCCTGCCAATGTGATTACCCAGGTGCAATGTGAAGGCAGCCCACTGTCTCGCACTGGCCACGAAGGCCCCGTTCTCCACAGAGAGGTAGCGCGTAGAGACCGTCTGAGATCGCAGGCGGTTGAAGAGGGAGACTTTTGAGCCCGAGGAAATGCATACTGTGAGGGAAGGCAGAATCAATGCCCTGGCCTGGCTTGGTGACTTGGGATTGCCAGATAATTTCCAATCCTCTGTCCTCTGTGCCAGCCTGGCTAATATGCCCGCTGGCCTAGACACACTGGGCACTGATATTTCACAGCTATTTATCTACTACCTGCTGTAGTCCTGCTTCTGTATCTTTACCTGCTCCTTTCTGCTACCTGGGCATCCTTCAGTTCAACCAGCAGAATTTTATCAAGTAGTCATTAAGTGCCTACTTTGTGGCAGACACTGTGTTGGGTACTGGGTGCCAAAGGGTGAATTAAGACCCAGCTTTGCTCTGGAAGAGTTCACAGTCTCGGAGGGAAGTCCGTGGGACATAAATATAAAATTTCAATGTGATGTGGTGAGGGCTAAGTGAAGGAGGCCTTCTTACAGGAGGGCATATGCTCAGCTGTGGGGCAGGAAGTAGGTGGGAGTTGCACAGGAGGCTGCATAAGCAAAGACCATGTGGTGGGAAAGAGTACTACAGTATTTCTAGGGCTTGACATCTCTTCCAGACTATTGCACATACTCAGAGCCACAAGTTTTGTTTTCTCATTGGACTTTGACCACTTGGGGAGATAGCACTGGGTGGGTCATTTCCCTCTCTCCTCTCACGGTGCTGGACATACTATAGTTGCTCAGTTTATATTTAGTCCAAGTTCCCGTCCATTGAATTACAGCTAGCATTGAGTGTGTGTAGGCACTTTTCTAAAGACTTCAGGTGTATTAGCTCATTTGATTCTCTCAACAGCCCTCTGATGTAGATAATATTATGTCCATTTAAGAAAGCAACATGCTCAAGATCTGCAGCTAGTAAGTGGCAGAGCCAGGAGCCCAGGATGCCAGCCTCCAGAATCTGTGCTCTTAGCCATTACACTATACCACTTACCCCTTCCTGGACCTTTCCTGATACCAAGAGCCAGCCAGAACACTGCCTGGATCTGAGACATTCTACCTCTTTTTGTTTGTTTTGGAGGCTGGCTGGTATAGGAATTGAACTCTGGACCTTGGTGTTAGCAGCACCACACTTTAACCAACTGAGCTAACTGGCCAGCTCATCTACCAGGTTTTTAACAGAGAGAAAGTAAGGGTGGTGGAGGAGCAGGAGCTGGGCACCAGAGTCACATTGACTCAAGTTCACTTCCTAGCTGGGCCACTTCCTAGCTGGGCAATCTTAGCCAAGTCCGCTGTAATGTGATAGGCCCAAATATTTCTTAAATGAATGGGTGAATGTTCCAAACCTCATTTGCCTTATCGATGACATAGGAACGATGATAGTACCTACCTCTCAGGGACATGGTTGGCATCAAATAGGATACAAGTAATTGCTCGCAAGAATGTCCCCTCCCACCCCACCCCTTTATCTTACCTCCCAGTGATGGTAGTGGTGGTGGTGTCATTGTTACTCAAGCTTTTTTTTTTTTTTTTTTTTTTTTTTCGTATTCTTAGAGCCCCCAGCCCTGGGATTTGCCACTTGACATTCAGGACAGTACTTATCTCAAATCATCTCTTTGATCCGCTATGTGTGTGCTTTCCTCTGTTTTATAGGGATCAAGTACCTAGCACAGAGTCAAGCATAAAGCAAGCACTCCATGACTATTTTTAACTGAATTTCCTCGCCCATTCATCGTCACTTTTAATCTGCTCCTAGTTCAGCACCTGCCGGCCGTTTTTGTCTGCTCTGGGCTTCCGACTCCCACCCTCAAGCCTGGCATTTGTCCGTCCCTTTCCTCTCCGCTTTTGCGGCTCTAAATCTTCCTTTCCCCGGGCCTAAGCCGCACCCACTCCCCCAGACTCCACCCCCCTCATTCTGACCCCACTCCTATAAACCCAGGCCTCCCCCGCCTCCCCGCTCCAGCAGCTCTTGACTTGGTTGCACCTCGCCTCCCTGCCCTGCGGTCGGGCCCCGCCCCCGCTCACGATCAGTATTTTTCAGCGACTGCTTCTTCTGCGAGGGCTTCGAGATGACCTTGATGAGGCGGCTGTGGAAGGTGCCCAGCTCCCGGCCCCCCGGGAGCACGAGCCGCAGCACCAGTCGGAAGTGCTTCCTCTTGTCTGCGTCCGAGATGTAGAGGGTCTTGGCGCTTCCGAATTCCTACGGGGCTCGCGGGGATGGGGCCGTCTCATCCCAGCCCTCCGCCCCGCCGGGGGTAACCAGCCGGTTATCTGACGTCCGCCCCGTCGGAGGGGACAGGCCCGCTCCACGACCCGGGCTCTAGGGCTCGGCCTCAAGGCAGAAGCCCGGCCTCCCTTCCCTGCCTATCTCGTGGCTTCCAGAGGGGAGTAAAGGAGCCCTGCTTTCCAAAGGAGAGGCAGGTATGGAAGCAGGAGTCGGACCCCCTTCCATGCCCTCTCACCCTGGAATCCGGCTGTTCCTCGAAATTCAACTTCTGAGTCTCGGCGGCGCTGCCGGACGCGCCATCCAGTCCCATGTAACCGCAGACCGTGGGCCCCGTCTCCCCTGGCTGGTGGGCTGGAAAGGGACGCGAGATGGCCCTGGAAGGACTCAGGAAGGATTCAGTGCCGGGCAAGCTTAGTTCTTGCCGCCAGAGGGCGCGGCGAGACTGCTCCTGCGAACCGCCCCGCTCCCAGGCCCTACGCGGCGTGGTCTGACCTACGGAGGCAGATGGTCTCCGGCACTTGAGTGTTCCCTCACCTTGACCATGCACTGGCTTCACCCTCCAGCCGGGACCGGCGAGGTAGACACAGGGTGGAGGGCAGAAGAACCTGCGGAGACATGTGAATGCTGGACTCGTATATCCATCTCCACCTGACTGTCTTGTCAGCACCTCAAGGGACCACAAGCCCCACAGAAACCTTGATTCCTCCTCCCCCTCTTCTCAGGCTTCTCCATGACCGGTAAACTCCATCAACATCCAGCCTTTCTTCTTTTCACACTCCTCATTCAATCCATCAGTGAGCCCTGTCTGCTCTACCTTCAAAACCTATCTAGAATCAACTGGCTTCTTACTACCTCCACCTTAGTGGCAACCGTCCCCAGAGTCACTTTTTGCCTGGGCCACTGCATCAGCCTTCCTTCCATCTGGTCTCCCTGTTTCCACTCTCCCCTTCAACTTGTTTTTCACATAGCAGCCAGAGTGCTTTTTTAAAATCATGAGTCAAATCATGTTACTCCTCTTCTTAAAATATTCCACTGACTTAAAAGTCAAAGTCCTCACATGATGTGGCCCCTGCTTACCTCTCCAACTTATTTCTGACACCTTCTCCCTCCTCTAATTCCAGCCATTCTGACTTCTTTTGTACCTAGAACAGGCCCAGTTGGAACAGCCTCAAGGTCTTTAGCATTTTCTGATCCTTCTAACTGGAACACGCTTTCCCCAGATTTTCTCATGTCTTGGCTCCATTTTAACATTCAAGTCTCAGTTCAGATGTCACTTCCTAAATGGCATTTTAAGCTAAAATACCCTCGCCCTCTTCAGTTTTTGTCACATTACCCTGTTCTACTTTCCTTCTAGTTCTCATCATAATCTGGAAATATCTTGTTTATTGATTTGTGTGGAGTTTACTGTGTTGTCCACACTAGAGTGAAAATGCCACAAAGGTAGGGACTGTATCTGTCTTGTTCAGCTGTGTGCCCTGTGCCCACAGAGCCTGGCACACGAAAGCACTCAGTTTTTTGTTTTTTGGTTTTTTTGGCGGCTGGCCTGTACAGGGATCCAAATTCTTGACCTCGGTGTTATCAACGCAACCCTCTAAACAACTGAGCTAACTAGTCAGACTACAGTTGTTGAATGAATGAATAAATGGGTGAGAGACTGAATGGATGGGGATGGGAGATTCACAGGGAAGTTCTGCTAGCACCAAAGTGGGGGCTAGTAGTGGCTGGGGGAGAAGGCCCCTGCTGGCCCAATAGCTGAAGTCTCAGCCCTGAGACCTACCCTTGGGTCTAGATGAGGCTAAATGGACAGAAGAGTGTACAGGGCTGAAGGCTGCAGAGACCTGGGAGGAGCTGCTGAGGCACCTACCTCTTCTCATTTCCATATGATTTCTGGGCCACCTTGGCATGCAGGATCCGCACTGTCTGCTCGCACTGTTGCTGCAGGCACCTGCGCACACCTTCTCTCAGGATGGTGGCATGCTCTGGGGATGACCTGGGAGTAGCGGCAGGCCATCCGGCCCACAGCAGGGAGAGTCAAGGGGCAAAGTGACACAGAGTCTGACCACTCAGGTTGAGTGAAATGAAGCAGGGAATGGGACCGGTCTATATTTTGCCCCTCAGGGTCAGCAGGGAGAAGTTTTAGGCAAAGGAGGGGACTTGGGTGCAAGGTGTGGGCTAAATACTTGGATTGTGCAGTGCTTAATGAGGCCTGCATGGAGCCCACCAGGACCACCCAGGTGCCACTCTATGGGTCTGGCTTCAGGCCCATTGCAGCCTGAGGCCTTAGGAAGACGCTGCTGTCATACAAAGGCTGCACTTGTGCTGGGCCTGGGATGGAGACAAGGTAATGTGAGGGCTGACAGAATTGGTATTGGTTAAGTTTCCCCACCCCAGGGGAATGGCAGCAGGGGAACAGCCTTTGTTGGATCTCCTGCCCAGAGCACTCTCTCTCTTCCTGCAGGCAGATGCCTGCAAACATGAAAGGGCCCCAAAGCCATGTTCCCAGGAGGGGTCTGAGGCCAAAGCAACACTCTCCCCCTTTTTCCATGAGAAGGGGACTGTTGCTGTGTGTCTTCTCTTGACTACAAGGAATCAAGGCCGATTACATTGGCCCTGCGAGTGTGAGCCAGGCAGAGCCTAGAGGCCTGGTGGCTTCTCAGCCTGGGGGTTTTGACGGGTGTGGGTGAGTGGGCCCGAAGCCTGCATAATTTCAAGGATCATGTAAAGGAGTCCACGTAAAGGAGTCCGTGGTGGTAGAGGTTTGTGGGACTAGGAGGCTGGGATCCATGGAGAGCCAGGAACTAAGAGCCATGAACTTCTGAGCCCTTTACCCTCTTGACAGGGGCCTCTCCTCAGTCCTGGAAGGGACAGTTGAGGGCAAGAGTTGGTCTGCGCCCTCGGAAGCCAAAGCCGAAGCCGAGCCAGGCAGTCGGCGGCCGGAGCCAGGACCGCTCCGCCCGTGGGACTCTCCTGGGAAAGTGTCTCTAGGCTTCCAATGCATTCCGGCTGAGGAGAGTGTCGCCGTCCCAGTCTCCAGCTGTAGCGGAATTCCCGCCCCGCAGTTACCATCTGCGGCCCCAAGGGTGGCAGGAGCGGGGGGCGCCGCGCTCGCCCCGCCCCAGCCCTCGGAGGAAGGGAGGTTGGATGTCTCCCTGCCGGTGGGAGGGGTCGCTGTTCGCGCTCCCCCTCCCCACCCGCCAGCCTGAGTTAAATGCGGCCGCCGCCTCTGCTTGCTCCAGCTGCCTGGCAGTCCCCACCTAGGGCACGCTGCCCACGCAGTTACCTGGTCCAACTGCCCGGGAGGTTCCGCCCGTCGGCTCCGCTCTGCAGCCGCGCCTCCAAGCTGTCCGGCAAGCTCAGGTGAGTCAAAGGGCCCGGGGGCGCTGAGGGGTCTGCAGGGGAGCAGGCAGGCGTCAAGCCAGACCGACCAGGCGACCGTATTTAACGGCGGATGCACCACCTACGGTGGCCCCAACTGACCTGCAGTGACCTTCACCACTTCTGAAGGGTCCTTTCCAAATTGAGCCCCCACCAGGAAGGCCGCACAAATGGGGTCCCTCCAGGGACTTCCAGGAACGTCCCCAAGGTGTTCATTCCTCGGCCAACTCTTGACGAATTGTTTACAGACCTACTCTCCCGCCCCCGCCGCCCCCCGCCCCCCGGGCATCTCCAAATTTTTCTCTTTAACACAAGGATTAACCCCTCAGAGGAGTCCTGGGTTCTCCTGGCAGCCCTGCCACCGAGTTTCTGTGTGACCTTAGGTGAGACAATACCCTCTCTGGTCCTAATTCTTTCCTCAGTAGAATAAAGGGGTTGGAAAGGCGATAAACTTGAGGCAGTTGCTATTTCGACTTTTTAGGATTCCTAGGGTGGTGGTAGGGCCAAGTGAGATGTTGGCTCAGGCCAGGAGCAGGACATTAATCAAGATCTGGGGGCCCAGAGGCCCCTGCGGGTAGGCACCCTGCGGGTGGCAAAGGCCCCTCGTGCCCTTACCCCCATGCTACCCAGGGGGGCTGGCCTCAGCCATGGCCCAAGCTAGAGAAGGCATTCCCCACCCTCCCACCTCCACCAGCAGCTGGCGCATCTCGCTTAGTCTCCCTCCTCCCGCCCTCGGGCCTTGCCAGAGGGATTTTTATTCCTCTACCAGGCCTAGAAGACGAAGGCGGAGAGAAATCCGGGACGGGAAGGCCTCCTGGAGGGAGCGGCAGGCACCCGACCTTGCTGAGAATAGGTCTATTCACGGAGCTGGAGGGCGGGGCTGCGGGCGGGTGAGGGGCGGCTGGCCTTCTCTGCCAAGACACAGCCGCAGAAAAATGGCTAACCAGCCCCAGCGTGGGGGCGGGGGTAAGGAATGCAAGGAAAAGAGGTTTGGTGACTCCTAGGCCCCAGGGGCCAGGCAGCTCAGGAGGAAGTGGAGCCGGGAGTCCCAGGCTCTAGTCCTGCCTTCGCAGCCCGGCGGGCCGGCTTCTTGGGCCTCAGTGTTCCCATCCGTACAGTGGGGTCCTTAGTGATTTTCAAGGGGCGTCGCCGGGGGCCGCGGGAGGGTGAGTGCTCACCTGCTGTCCCCACAGGGTCCATGGCCGCGCTCCGAGGCCAGGCCGCTCATTCGCCGCCCTCTAGGCACGTCCAGTGCCGTCGTCCCCGGAACCTTGTACACCCTGGTCCCTGGCCCTCGCGCAGGATATCACCTGTCCAGGCCTTATCACCAAGGCCCCGGGGCTCCCGGCCTCCTGTTTGCTCTGGGCAGGGGCACCTGCTGGGCAGATGTGGGCTTCCCACGGCCACCTTACCGTCGCAGCCAGACCCGGGCAGGCGCCCCCTGGCGGCCTCTCCTCAGAGCCGTCGGGAAACGGAGGCGCCAAGCCGCGGGTGCTGGTGCATGGTGGGTCTTGGCACTCACTGGCCCACCCCACTCCCACTCAACCCCGAGAACAGGCGCGGCCCTTCCCCGCCGCCTGCGGTTGGGCGGTGCATGTCTGTGCTTGTGCGTGTATATGAGTCGGGAGTGGTCCCAAGGACAGTCACACAGAAGCTCCTTGTGTGCGGAGGGGAGGGGGCCGAGGTGGGGAATGGCTTCCGTCTGCAGAGCTTCGCCTCGCGGGAGAAGAGGGCACCGAACACTGGCTCACAGAACCAGATGGGTGTAGAACTGTATCCTGGCGGAGCCACTTTCTTGCCTCACGACTTTGGGTACCAGAGCTGAACTTCTCTAAGCTTCAGTTTTCTCATCTGTATCATGGGAAAAATAACAGCCTTAGTCTCAGAATTGTAGAGATGATTAAATGCCACAATGCATGAAAAGCATTTAACACTATGCCTGGCATTTGGCAAAAGCTTTTTTCTTCTTAAATTTTGTATATATTTTTTATTTTTTTTCTTCTTTTAAAACAGTTTTAATTGTATATATTTGTGGGGTACAGTTCTATTGTTTTAATACATGCATATATTGTACAATGATTCACTTAGGCTAGATAGCATGTCCATAACCTAAACATTTATCCTTTCTTTGTGGTGATTATGGCCAAGATCCTCTTTTCCAGCTACTTAGAAATATACAATGTAATATTGTTAAGTCTAGGCCTAGAATGCCAGAACTTATTCTTCCTGTCTACCTATAACTTTGTACCTGTTATACATTTTGTATATTCTTATCTACTTTTTATTTATTTACTATTCTGCAGTTCTACAAAGCGTCTCTTGTGTTTCCCAGCAATCCCACTGGGATGAAAGTTTTTAAAATTATGAAACATTTCAAACATACATAAAAAAGAGAGACATTAGCAAAATAAACTCATCACTCTCTCCCCCCCTCCAGGTGCTCATCACCCAGAATAAGAGCCCTGGAAATACTGGGCCTTAATAAGAGCCCTGTAAATACTGAGCCCTGTAAATACTGCTTTACTATTTTCCTTCCCCATCCAGGCTCTGACACCTTTCTCTGTCCCCAAGCAAAATGAAGGTACTTCTTTGCTTGCCACTGACCATGCTGCTGCTGCTTTTCCAGCCCTGGGAAACCCAGCTTCAGTTCTCAGGTGAGCTGGGGCCCAGCCCTCACCTGTGGGAGGAGGGGAGCAGAAGCAGGGTCTCCATCTGCAGCCAGGTAGGCCTCCTGGGGAAAGAAAAGCCAGGGCTTTGGAACATACCAGGCTGGGTTTGAGTTCCCCACTTCACCTCTCTGAGCCCCGGTTTCTTCATCTGTAGGATGTGGTTTAGTTTTGGGCTTATGCAGAACTGCCCATTTGGTGTTCGATTTTGAAAAATTAATTGAAAATGTAAAAAAAAAAAAAATCAGGAGATTTCACAGGAGAATCCTAATTTTGGACTTCTCTTGAAAAATCCAAGCATCTGCTAACAGCCAGTCCACATGGCCACGTGGCAACATTTGTCTGTAGCTGCCCACTTTTGGGTGTCCATGGTCCTAACCCAACCAGTTCACTCACTCATGTTGCCTGCCTGGCCCCTATAGGCATTTGAGTTTGCAACATCTCCTCCTGCCCGCCCCCTCCCCCAATAGATAACTTCCCAAAATAGCCCTCAGAGCTGTAGGATGGGGGGTTGGGAAATGTCCTAGCCCAGGTCTTAAAATGCTGGATGAGTGAAGGTATCTAATCTGCGTTTGCTGGTTTATTTATTTACTTTTGACCGGTAAGGGGATCGCAACTCTTCGCACAGTGTGGTCCGCATCACGCTCAGCCAGTGAGCTCACGGGCCATCCCTTTATAGGATCCGAACCCGTGGCCTCAGCGCTACCAGTGCCGCACTCTCCCGAGTGAGCCACGGGGCCAGCCTGCTAGGTTCATTCTGTGCTAGGTGCTGTTGTGCCGGGATAACACCATTTCCCCTGGGTTTCTCTGGGGTCACCTTAGACATGAGGCTTTGTTGGACTAGGAAAGTCCTCCCTGATCTCCCTGCAGGTCCCAGGTGCCATGCTGGGCCCCTGGATTTGGTATTCGTGATTGACAGCTCCCGTAGTGTGCGCCCCTTCGAGTTCGAGACGATGCGGCAGTTTCTGGTGGGCCTCCTCCGCCACTTGGACGTGGGGCCCAACGCCACGCGCGTAGGCGTGATCCAGTATTCGAGTCAAGTGCAGAGCGTCTTCCCGCTTGGTGCCTTCTCACACCGCGAGGACATGGAGCGAGCCATCCGTGCCCTGGTGCCACTGGCACAGGGCACCATGACCGGGCTGGCAATCCAGTACGCCATGAACGTGGCCTTCAGCGTGGCCGAGGGCGCCCGTCCACTGGAGGAGCACGTGCCACGCGTCGCTGTCATCGTGACCGATGGGCGGCCACAGGATCGCGTAGCCGAGGTGGCAGCGCAGGCGCGTGCTCGTGGCATTGAAATTTATGCTGTGGGGGTGCAGCGTGCAGACGTGGGCTCTCTGCGCACCATGGCGTCGCCCCCTCTGGACGAGCACGTGTTCCTCGTTGAGTCCTTCGACCTTATTCAGGAGTTTGGCCTGCAGTTCCAGGGCCGGCTGTGTGGTGAGTTAGGGGGGTGCTAGAGTGAGGCTTAGACTCTCCAGCTGCTCGGATTCCCATTCCCCTCACAGTAAATCCCATCCCATCAGGCGTGGCCCTGCGGGATTCCAGCTTTACTCTGCTCACCAGGTAGAGTCCAATTGCTCCAGCCTACTGCAGATTGTGTCATATTCCAGCTGTGGCCACTTTTGCTTAGGCTCCGTCCACAAGGAGCAACATTTAGCTTGCCCTGCCCACCAGGATGAGCTAGCTGTTGTGGTTTACCACAGGCTTACTGTCAAACTCCAATACCAGCCCCCTGAACACAAAGAAGCCCTGCCCCTTAAAGCTGAGGGGAAGCGCCTGCTTCAGTCATTCCCCGCCCACATGGGCATGACTCCTCCCACTTTCATCTTAACTCCTCCTACAAAGGCTGCAAGATCTGTTTTAGTCACATTTTGAGTTATTCTTCCAGCCTTGATTTAGCACCTCTTCACCTCCCTACCCCACCCTACCCCCTGTGTAGTCCTGCCCTATCCCACTGACACATCTAGTCAGGGGCCCCCTCTTGTGGGCCCGATCACAGGGGCTACCCAAACCCTATTCTTTCCCAGAGCCCTCTCCCGTGGACTGGCCCTTCTCAAATGAGTTCATGTCCCACCTAAGGCCATACTTGAGGATGGTGCCTGCTTCTGAGCCCATCCCCATCCAGCTATCGCTTGTTGGAGGCTTCTGTCCATCTGTCCCCTGCCGATTCTAGTTCTATGTATCCTCAGGGAAGAACCTGTGTGCTGAGGGGGGACACGGCTGCCAACACCGATGTGTCAACGCCCTGGGCACATTCCACTGTGCCTGCAACCCTGGCTACAAGTTAGCAGCAGATAACAAGAGCTGTTTGGGTGAGAGCTACCCCTGCCCTGCAATTTCACTGCTCCTGAACCTTCTTTGGCTCCTCATTGCCCCAGCATCAGACAGATGAGTCTGGAAGGGCCTTTGGAAGTAAAAGCCCACCTCGTTCATGTTACAAGCCTAAGAAAGAGGAGGTATTTCCTGGGGTCACATAAGTCCTTGGTGGACCAAAGTTAGAAATCTTGACCCTGCAGTTAAGTGGGCTTTCTACCTCTTTTTTCCCCTTTTTTTCAGGCCAGCCTCCTTCCTGGCTCCAACGCACCTCTCAAACTTGTTTGTCTTCTCACAAGCACATCCTTAGAGTTTCTGTTATTTAGACATTATTGGGGGGTCTTCAGTTGGGTGGATCTCCGCCACTTGCTGCTCATTCCTGCCTCTGCACCTCAGCTCTTTCTGTGCTGCTCACCCGGGCCCTCCTTGCCATTCCTCTCTGCCTCTGCAAATCTTTCAAGATCTGGTTTTTCATTTCCACCTTCTGAAAGCTATGGTGCACAATGCCTTGCTTACATAATTGGGTTTTTCTTTTTGGTGTGAATGTGAATCTAGTCCTGTGATCATAGTTGCAGCTCTCATTTACTGAGTGCCAAGTTAGTATCAGGCATTGTGTTAGGAGCATTACACGTGCTATCTCTCAGCCTCACAACAACCTGGGAAAGAGGTCATGTGATCCCAATAACCCAGATGTCAGCTGGGGTTTTCTTGTTTCTAAAACTTAAAAAGGTCGGCTTGAACTCCATGTAATGACCATGAAAATCAAATCTCTCCCCAAGATCTCTGGGAATTACCCCAAGGACTGACATTCTGGTGGTCACCTCTTGCTGTGAGCTGATGCTTAATTCATTTGATATATGGGTCCTTTGTCTTTTTTTCAGCCCCACAATGCTGTTATTGTCCTGTGCATGTATATCAGCCTCTTGTTTGGTTTACACACGTGTGCACACCAGGGCCTGTATGTGTTCGTGTAAGTGTTCATATGTCCCTTTTACTAAAGATGGGAGTAAACAGAAGTATGAGTTACATCTAAATAGCTAAACATACACACATACACAAGAAAAAAACTCATTATAATTGAATATTGGACACTCTTGTTTCTAAAAGTCCTTAGTCAGACCACAACAGGGGGTTTTTCACTGGCGGTGTCAACCCACAGAGTTTCTCATTTTCACACCATCTCTCTTATTCTCTTTTTGCCTCTCTTCACCCCCATCTCTTTTCCAAGAAGCCCAAATTGTCACTTTTTTGTACAGGGTAATACTCCTCTCTCCTGTCCCTATTCCACAGCTCAGCTCATGGCCTTCTTTGCACATCCAAACTGTCCAGATGCTCAACAGGGCCAATAGGTCTCCACCCTCCTTAGAAGGAAGTTGTAAATAACAATTGCTCTCTTCCATTATATTCCCATTTTGCAGATGGGGAAAAGGAGGCTCAGATAGGTAAAGTGGCTGAGACTGGTCCTGCCCTGTAAGTCAGTGAGCATCTGGCGAACAGGGGGCCTACAACTGCACGTTCTCGTTCTTATGCCTGGCTCAGTAGTGGGCATGCTGGCTCTCGGATGCACCTAGGGTTTGAGTTGGGAGGGTCACCTGGCCCCATAGGAAGAAGGCTTATTTTTATGGAAATTATAGATGCCTGGGTACCACTGCAGACGAATTAAGTCAGGATATTTGGGGTTGGGCCCAGGAATAGATATTTTTTTAAAAGCTCCTCGAGTGGTTGTTCTGCCAGGGCTGAGAAGTACAGCCCTGGGCAAAGACTGATTTCATCTCTTCTTCAGCCATTGACCTGTGTGCTGAAGGGACCCATGGCTGTGAGCACCACTGCGTCAATTCCCGGGGCTTCTATTTCTGTCGCTGCCAAGCTGGCTTTATACTGCAGCAAGACCAGAGGAGCTGCAGGGGTGAGTAAGCTCCCTCACCCCCCAAAACCAGCACCCTGGACTGAGGCTTCTGATGGCTCCAATCAAAGGTGACATCTTGCTGTTTCTTCCTTCCCACCAGCCATTGACCATTGCAGCTTCGGGAACCACAGCTGCCAGCATGAGTGTGTTAGTACCCTTGGTGGGCCACAATGCGGCTGCAGAGAGGGCCATGACTTGCTGCCCGATGGGAGGAGCTGTCAGAGTGAGGCGGGGTCTCCTACATTTGTGCAGAGGGGTAGGGACGCTTAGCTGGTGGAGTCCACCCTGACCGGTCTCTTCTTTCAGTCCGGGACCTTTGCAATGGTGTGGACCATGGCTGTGAATTCCAATGTGTGAGTGAGGGCCTCTCCTACCGCTGCCTGTGCCCTGAGGGGCGGCAACTGCAGGCAGATGGCAAGAGCTGCAACCGTGAGTGATAGGTGGGAGGGTGTTCTGCTTGCTTCTGCCCCATTGCCCACATTCTGAGCATTCCTGTCTTTGCTGTTGTTGTGACCCAAGGATGTGGTGTGAATGTGTGTGTGTTGGCGTGGGGTTATGTTGGAGGATATGCCATGCCCTGCCTCCCCTCAATCCTCTACCCTGCTGCCAAGGTTAATTTAAAAAATACGTATTTGATCACATTTGTCCTTTGCTCATAATCCTTCTGTGGCTCATCCGTGCCTACAGAATAAAGATCACATGTCTTATCCCTGAGTTTTTCAAATGATGGGTATAACCACATTAGTGGATAATGAAATCAAATTAGTGTGTTATAACCAGTGTTGAAAAAAAGAAAAGAATGGAAGAGAAAATAGAGTTTATTGCATGCAGTTAGTGTTTCATGAAACTTAAATATAGCTATATGTGAACATATGAAGTGTGTCATTTTGTATTAACATTACTGTTGTTATTATTATTATTATTATTTTTACTGTGGGTTGTGGTCAAAATTTTGAAACCACCACCTTAGCTCATTGCAATCTAGCTTCAGCCAACCACATCAGCCTGTCTCCTGCCACACTTGAACATTTGAGTCATACTGGCCTGCCCCTTCCTGGATGTGTCCAGAGCTTCCCAGCTCCCATGCCTCTGCACATGCCATTGCCCACTTTCTAGAATGTCCCTTCCTGCTTTGGCAAACTCCTACTTATCCTGGAGACTGTCTTTGTCCATTCAGACTGCTATAACAAAGTACTGTAGACTGGGTGGCTTAAACAACATTTATTTCTCACAGTTCTGGTGGCTGGGAAGTCCAAGATCAAGGAGCCAGCAGATATGATCTCTGGTAGGGCCCATTTTCTTGTTCATAGAGGACAGTCTTCTCACTGTGTCCTCACATGGAAGAAAGAGGAAGCAAGCTCTCTCCAACTCTTATAAGGAAACTAATCCCATTCATGATCGCTCTACCCTCATGACCTCGTCTAGTCCTACTTACCTCCTAAAGACACTACCTTCTAATGTCATCACATTAGGGGGTGGGTTTCAACATATGAATTTTGGGAGACACAATCATTCAGTCCATAACAAAGAGCAAATTGCATGTCACCACCTTCATGTAGCCTTTCTTAACAATTCTAGGAAGAATGAAATATTCCTACCTTTGGTTCCCTGTATACCCCTCTCTTCTAGCACTTTCCTTGACTGTAGCATATGGCATACCTAACTTGCTTTGCTCTATTCTGGCTTCCTTATGGATCAGGATTGTTTTATTTATTGATGAACCCATTTCAAGGTCTAGCGAAGTCCTTGGCTCAGAACAGGGGAGGTAACATTGTAGAGTGATTAGGAGCATGGGCTTGGAGTCAGACAGACCTGGCTTCAAGTCCTGGCACAGTTAGCTGTATCGAATCTGAGGCAAAGCACTTTATCCTTCAGAACCTCAGACTACAGAAAGTGGGGATAATACTGAAAGTTGTTGGGAGGACTGAGAATTTATACAGGTAGTTGAAAAATTTCATGGAAAAATGGAATTAAAATATGAATCTTTCCATGAACTTTTTGAAGACCTCTTGTATAGCAACACCTAGCTCAGTGCTTGGCACATGGTAAGCTGTCAGTAAATAACGTTTTTGTTATTACTATTATTAATACTGGTACAGTGCTTAGAATTGTGCCTAATATGTCGTATATGATCAATAAATGGTAGCTGTTGTGCTTATTCTTGTTGTTATTAGTATTTTAAAAGATGCTTTTAGTAGGTGCCCCGTTTGTGTGAAGCACTCAATAAATGTCAAGGGTGATGATATAATGATGATGATGGTGATGATTCTTATTTAGCACACTCTCAGGCATAGCAAGGACTCAGTAAATGGTATCTGTTATACAGTAAACGATTATATTGCGAATGAAGGACTAGATGGATAGATAGATGCTGCTAGTCAGGGACCCTCCATCCAAGCCCTTCTCACTGTGCAGGGTGCCGGGAAGGCCATGTGGACCTTGTACTGCTTGTGGATGGCTCCAAGAGCGTGCGCCCGCAGAACTTTGAGCTGGTGAAGCGCTTCGTGAACCAGATCGTGGACTTTCTGGACGTGTCCCCCGAGGGCACGCGCGTGGGGCTGGTGCAGTTCTCGAGCCGCGTGCGTACCGAGTTCCCGCTGGGCCGCTACGGCACCGCAGCCGAGGTGAAACAGGCGGTGCTGGCGGTGGAGTACATGGAGCGCGGTACCATGACAGGACTGGCGCTGCGCCACATGGTGGAGCACAGTTTCTCAGAGGCGCAGGGCGCGCGGCCCCGTGCCCTCAACGTGCCTCGTGTCGGCTTGGTCTTCACTGACGGACGCTCACAGGATGACATCTCGGTGTGGGCAGCACGCGCCAAGGAGGAAGGTGGGCTTTGCGTGGGACAGACTGGGTTGGGGTTGGACATGGGGGGAAGCACCTTTCCCGAGGCCCAGGACACCCTCTGAGTCCCCCGGCATGCAGGCATCGTCATGTACGCCGTGGGCGTGGGCAAGGCGGTAGGGGAGGAGCTGCGCCAGATTGCCTCAGAGCCGGCGGAGCTGCACGTGTCTTACTCCCCGGACTTCAGCACCATGACGCATCTGCTGGAGAACCTCAAAGGCAGCATCTGCCCCGGTGAGCACATCTCGCCTGGGCCTCCTCCCCTTCTCTCCACTGCCCAGCCTCTGATATCTCCAGTTCTTGTTCACCCCACCCCCACCCCTTTGTAGAGTTGTAGCCAAGGGATGGGCTCACTACACAGAGCCTTGTTATTTAAAGCGAGGTCCGCTGGACCAGCAGCAGGATGGTCACCTGGTAGCTTGTTGGAGCTGAAGCATTTCCCTTGCTCTCCAGACCTAATGAATTAGAGTTTGCACTTTAACAAGACCCTCAGGTGATTTGTAAGTATATTAGTCTGAGAAGCACTAGACTAGGCTACCTGTCCTCCAGATTACTGAATGTTCAGAATAGTTTGGGAACTTTTTAAAAAGGCACACCAGACTCAGCATTTGTAAGTGAAATCATAGCATATATTATTTGAACTTGTTGGAATTCAACTTTATGGACTTGGCAAAGTGGCAGGACTGAGCATGTTTTAAGTACTCAAACACATGTATATTTTTGGACAACCTAGGCCATAGATGAAATTCACCTACTAGGAAAAAGGTGCCAACTCTAACTGTGGAGGAGAAGCAGCCTGTTGAACCATGTGTAGTGTGCTGTATAGGTGGTATGGAGAATTTCTCAAGGGCAATTTTTACCATAGGGTCTTTAGGCTGTAATCCAGGCTTAAGTTGTGACTATTTTTTCAGATTATCAAGCTTCACCTGCAGAGATAGAGCTGGGTAGAGCTTTGGTAGAGCTGGGCTGGGCATAGACCGCCTGTAGTTTTTTTATATATATACATATGTGTGTGTATATATGTATATATGTGTGTGTGTACCTGTATACATATATACACACACATTTTAATCTATTTACCTCTTTTTCTCTCTCTCTCTCCAGGGTAATTCTAATAATTGGCCAGGGTATTGTGATTAGCTGTTAGATGGCACTGGATTAGCTGTTCTTTCAGGGCCCTTCCCGTCCTTACTCTATGTCCCCTGCAGTGTGACTTTGGACAGCTCACTTAACCTGCACCCCTCTCTTAAGTTTTGTCTTCTGTATAACAGGGGAGGGTGGCTGCCCAAGGTTGCCTCCTGCTCTAGAATTCTAAGAGAAGGCTGGGCTCTGTTGTTGAGATCTTCACTAACTGGCTGTGTGACCCTGGGAAGACCCTCCCCTCTTTCTGACCCTTGGTTTTTCTGTCCATGACGTTAGGGTTTATTATTTTATATATTGCTAAAAAAAACGGGTGCCAAATTTAATTGTAAGACTTTCTTTCTTTTCTTTTTCTTTTTTTTTTCTTCAGAGATGTTAAAATGTGTGGGGAGATAGAGTTGGGTCAGTGGTCCTTAAACATTAGTCTGCATCTGAGTCACCCGGAGGGTTTTTAAAAACACGATTTTCTGGGCTCCAATTCCAGATTTTCTGATTCAATAGGCCTGTGTGGGATCTAGTACTTTGCATTTCTGACAAATTCCTAGGTGATGCTGGTGCTGTTGGTCCAGCAACAACTCTTTGAAAACTGCTGGTCTAGTTGAAATGCACTCTAAAGTGTTTACTTGTGCCAGTCAGTATTCTAGATCTGTGCTTTCCAATAAGGTAAGTAGTAGCTGCCTGTGCTTACTTAATTAAAATTTTAAAATTTAATTTTTCGGTTGCACTAGCCACATTTCAAGTGTTAAGTAGCCACATGTGGCTTGTGACTACTGCATTGGAGAGAGCAGATATAGAACATGTCCATCATTGCACAGTTTCATCTGGAGAGTGCTGCTCTGAACTCTTTCTACTCAAAGCGTGGCCCACAGAGCAGCAGCATCAGCATCACTTGGGAGCTTATTAGAAATGTGGATTCTCAGCTCCTTCCCTATTCTGAATCACAATCGGTATTTAACAAGCTCTGTTGATGATTCCAATGAGCATTAAAGTTTGAGAAACACTCTTGTAAGTTGTAACACACACACACACACACACACACACACACACACACACACACACACACACACACACACACACACACACACACACACACACACACCATTGAATTCTTGCAACCACCAAGGAATAGGTTCTCTCATATTCATTGTACAGATGGGGAAAGTGAGGCTTAGGAAAGTTAAGTGCGTTTTCCAATCCTATAGCTACTTGGCTGGAACTCAGCCCCGGTCTGTCTGAATCCAAAGCCCATACACTCAATCACAGGTAAATCCGAGTGCTAAGGCCGGGCCGGCTTGGCCTCCGTTTCTCATTCTCCTGTGTCTGTCTGTGCCTGGCTTGCAGAGGAGGGCATCAGCGCCGGGACAGAGCTCCGAAGCCCGTGCGAATGCGAAAGCCTCGTGGAGTTCCAGGGCCGCACGCTGGGGGCGCTCGAGAGCCTGACGCAGGACCATATCCTTTGGGTCTGAGGGCATTAGCTGGAGGGGGTGAAGGGACCCCCGCGAACCCCAACGGCTTCCTTAACCGCTCACTGGCCCAGCTGACGGCGCGCCTGGAGGATCTGGAGAACCAGCTGGCCAAGCAGAAGTGAGGGCCGCTGGTGGCCAGAGCCGGGCTGGGGCGCGGCCCCGCGGACTGCGCCCCTCGCGCGCCGTCGGGGCGCCCGCTCCGGGTAGGACCTGTGTCCTTCGGGCTTGGGCTGTCGCGGAGGAGGCGCTGGCGGGCTCCCAGCGCTGCGCTCGAGCTGGCCTCGCCTGGACCAGCAGCTGGACTGTGGAGAAGGGATGGCCCTGGGTGGGAGGCGCGCGCCAGACCCGTAGGCCCTCGCCACGTGCCGCGCTCAGTTCTTTGTTGGATTTCTTTTTTGTTTTCTTTTTCTTAAAAAAACAGAAAACGAAAACTGGTTTCCATGGGGTCGGTTTGTGAGTCTTGCTGTGCCGCCAGGGGGAGGGGAGGCCAGACGGAGCGCGCTCAAGCGGCGCCCTGGTGGCGTCTCCTTGGAGAAAGGCACATTGTGCGGGGGTCGGGCTGGGGGGCAAGGGACCCGGCGCTGCTGCGCCCTCCTTGTTTATTCAGCCGAGAACAGATGGCTCCTTATGCAGGCTGTGGGGAGAGGCTCAACGGAAACTCCTGGGGTCTGAACACGTCTGCGCTCGCCACCCACCATCCCCCAGCAAACTGAACACTTCGCTCTCAGGGCATGCCTATCTCGTGGTGTCTCAAACCTGGCTCAGAAGCTGCTAGGACTGGGCGGGGGTGGTGGTGGTGGGGAGTTGGCGAGGAAGGAGGCAGTAATTGAGCCACTGAATGGACGGGTGGGGGCGGACAGATGATTTTCATCTCTATTTTATCTCCCACTTGCACTGGTAGGAAGAGATATTATCAGCTAGGAACCCTAGCATAGAGCGGGCCTCTGTCTGTCCAGCCTGTGACCCCTCCCTCTGCCACCTCCCACACCTCCTGTTCCCCTCCCTACTCCCCCCGAAAATCCTCTATCAGTAAAGAACACAAATGCCCCCATTTCCCAGCTGCGTGCAAGAAACTGCAAAGTTTAAAATGCTTACGTTCTAGAGTGATTTTGGGCAAATTGCTCTGTGTTTGTTTTCTTATCTGTAAGAGAGGATTGAAATTGTTACCGCCAAGAGTGATGATGAGAATCGAGTAAGTTCTTCTTAAGACACCTGACACTCTGTCGGGTACATATTAGGACCTCAACTAATGATAGGTATTAGTTGTCCTTATAATAATAGCTAACATATTTAGTCTTAGGCTTTATTCTAAGTGATTTGCAGGTATTCTCACTGCATCCTCACAACCTTGTGAGATAAGAATTACTGCCATTATCATCTCCATTTTACAGATGAGGAAATTGAAGCAGAGAGGTTAAGTAAGTTTCCCAATGTCACATAACTAGAAAGAAGCAAAACCAGGATGTATTAGTTTCTTATGGCTGCTATAACAAATTACCACAAATTGAGTGGCTAAAAACAACACAAATTTATTACCTTATAGTTCTGGAGTTCAGAAGTCTAAGATGAGTTGGCAGAGCTGCATTCCTTCTGGAGGCTTCTGTTTTATTGCCTTTTCCAGTTTCTAGAGGCTACCTGAATTCCTTGGCACATGGCCCCACATCACTTTTGCCACTGCTTACATTATCACACCTCTTTCTCAGACTCAGACCCTCCTGTTTGCGTCTTATAAGGACCCAACCCTCATGATTATATTGGGATGACCTGGATAATCTCCCCATCTCAAGGTCTTTAACTTAATCAAATCTAGAAAATCCCTTTTATCACGGAAGGTAACATATCCACAGATTCCAGAGATGAGGATGTGGACACATTTGGAGAGGTGGGGGCATTACTCTGCCTACCACCCAGGACTTAAAGCAAGACTGTCTTCAGAGCAGGTGCTCGCTCTTAAGCAAGAGCTCTTAAGGTGGTCTTATGGAGAAAGACAGGCTCATCTGTCCAAGTGCCAGATGCCAAATGCCTGCAAGAGTTCTGGGATCTAGCTCTAAATCAGAGCTCCAGGTGCCATCCAGTGGCCACTTCAGTGCCTGGCACCTTGCTACACTTGGTTGAAGAGGGAGAAACTTGTGACTGAGAAATGCCCTTGAGCGGGGGGAGCTCAGGGCTGGAGGGGATGAGGTCCACCTGACTGTAACTGTCGCAGAAAGAGGGAAATTGGGATGACAGAATAGAGCAAAGGGCAGATAAGGAGGGAGAAATCCCAAAGCAGGATATCTTCAAGCCAAGCCTTGAACAATGGCTGGAATTTCCACAGGTGGCCATGGAGGATTTTACAGGTGAGTTAATCATCAATGTGTGTGGCCAGGAGTGACATGCGGGGATGGGGATAATCAAAATCTTACCTGGACATCAGGATCAGATGAGCTAAAGTGCTACATACAGCACCTGGCATGGGACCTCAACTTGCCCAATCCCTTCATTTCACAGTTGGGGAAACTGAGGCCTAGAGGACAGAGTTGCCTGCCCAAGATCATGCAGTGAGAAAACACCAGCTGAACCAGATAGAACCTGGGGAGGGGGAAACGGTTAGACTGGAACAAGGAATTCAACTGATGGGGGCCACCCAAAGGCAAAGGCCAGACTCCTTTCTTCCCTCCTCTATGGTGCTGTCCAGCTCTGCCTTCTCCAGAGTTTTTCTCACTGCTCATTTCTCCTGCAATATCCCTGATGGCCACTGGATGGCGCCTGGAGCTCTGATTTGGTGCTGGGTCCGAGAGTAATTGCGGGCACTTGGCACCTGGCACTTGGACCTTTGAACGTGGCCTTCTCCATAAGACCATCCTGTTCCTTAACACCCTTCCCCCACTCTGGTGGGCCCCACCATCGCAGCCTAGAAGTTCATTCTGTTCCTACGCATTCCTGGAGTGTGTGTTAGTGTTGACAGGTACTGGTTCCCTTGCTCACCTTCTGATTCCCTTTTTCCTCTTGCTTTCCTCTTACCCTCTTTTACCCTATTAGATAGGACAGAAGTTTTGATTACTAGCCACAATCCCACGTGAGAATAGCCCTTGCAGGCTAAGAAGGAGAAGACTTACGAATGACTCATCAATTTAATATAACAAATGTCTATTAACCTAAGAACAGAAGGCAAGAACCCAAGTAATAGCTGGGGGAAAGTAACACTGCCAAGAAAGCTTAGGTCAAAAGAAGGCACAGAGCCCAAGTATAGATCCCTGGCCTGAGCCTCCTAGTGTTTAGGAAAGCGGGGAGGTTATGTGGCTTTCAGAGCCGGATAAGTCTGGGCACAGAGAGCTTACATATTTACGGAGCCTTGAGCTCAGGTCCCCTGGAGGGAACTCAGTGCCCTGAGCTGTTCTGGTTTCCTGGAGATTTTGAAAAAGGACAATATTTTCTGCAGTGATTGGCAGAGAGGTCACTTATGGAGCTGTGCTTATACTTGGTAACACACACTAGATGTGGCCTTGGATGGGAAAGTGAAGGGCAGGAAGAATGAGGCCTGCAACCTCAGCCAATTTCTCTGACTCCCTTTCTGAATTTCACCTCTATGTTCTCTGGCTCTCTGTTTCCCATAGTTTTTGGCCTTTCTATCCTTCTTTTCTAGCCCACAGCCCTCTCCTGTTTCTCCAGCTGGCACAAATACTGTCTCCAAGGATTGTCTACTCTTCTGGCTCTTTGAACCCAGGATAGTGAGAAAAGAGAGAGAAGAAAACTGTCAATTAAGAAATACCTACAGTGTGCTGGGACCGTGCTATGCCTTGCATCTGCGTTGTCTTGTTTAAACCCCTCCACCTATAGAAGGGAAAACTGAGGTTGAAAGAGGGAAGTTGCCCAAAGCCCAGACCTTCAAAGTTAGGATTTGAACCCAGGTGTCCTTGATCCCAGAGTATGCCCATTTCACAATTCTGTCCCTTGGTTCATCAGGGACAAATTTGGACTTTTTCAGAGAAACCTTTCCTAGGAAACTTAAGGGACAGACAAAAGCAAAACTCAAGATATGGAGCAGATAAGTGGCAGGAGCTGAGGTTGAGGCCCGTCTCATCACTTATCAGCTGCGCAGTCTCCATATTGTGCTTTTGCAAACCTCAGTGTCCTCATCTGTAAAATCTGAATGGCAGTGCCAACCTCATAGGTTAGAAGAAAGATCAAGCCGTCAGTGAGTGTGAACGTGTGTAGTGGATGATCAGAAAGGGCCACCTTCTTTTCAGACCGTTATTTGCCCCCTTCCCCACCTCATCTCATCTCATCTGAAGTAGAAGACCCCGCCTGGGTGGCTCTAGATCTCCAGGCCCAAAGAGGAAGTTGGACCACATCGTACAGTGATAAGCAAATTGCTGTTATGTACACAGAGGAGGGCATTAACAGCTCAGCTTTTATAGGAGCCAAGGAAGGCTTCCTATAGATAGGGCAAGTGAGCTGCACCAGGGAAGAAGGGCAGACATTCCCCAGATGATAAAGGAGAAGAGGGCTCCTGGGCAGAGGGATCCGGTGACATTTCAGGAGCACATGGGGAAGCTGAGGCGGGAGAAAGTCAGCCTTAGTCCCCAGGGTGGATCATTACTCATCACATGACAAAGGCTTGTGGGTTAGTGGTTCTCAGACTTTATGGACTTGTGAAGTACCTGGTGAGTTTGTTAAAAATGTAGCATCCTGAAGCGGGACCCAGGAATCTGTTTTTCACCAGCTCCCATGTGACACCACGCAGGTGATCAGAGGAAGAATAAAGACGCAGGGCCACAGGTGGTGGGAGTGAATGCAGGGCAAGGATTGGAACAGTGTCCTCCTCCTAGGCGGGTCTTAGGATCTTGGGTATATGTCATACAAGACCATGAGCCCAGCATCAGTGGACTTGAAGAGCTAAACTGAGAAACAGCAAATGGGGGAACCCTTGTGTAAATACACCAAGCAGATTATTACAAGTTTGTTAGGAATCATCATGGGCTGAGCAGACAGAGCAGGTTCAGTTTGGAGGGTTTTTCAGTTCAGAGGCACAAGCTGGAGATAAGAGGGAAAGTTGGAAGGGGAGGCACAAGGTGCTATCACCAGGAGCACTTTCTTAGTATTGAGAGCTAGCAGCAGCCCCAGAGGCTTTAGAAAAGCCAACTAAAACAGGCCGACCCCGTGGCGCACTTGGGAGAGTGCGGCGCTGGGAGCGCAGCAGTGCTCCCGCCGCAGGTTCGGATGGCTGGTGCGCTCACTGGCTGAGTGTGGTGGACCTGGTCACAAAAAGACAAAAAAAAAAAAAAAAAAAGCCAACTAAAAGGCACATACCAAGTACCTGGCATCATTCTAAGGATTTATTAATTAACCCATTTAATTCTTATAATCACCTTTATTAGAAGAAGTATATTGTATTTTCAATTTACAGACAAAGATGCAGAGTCCCAGAAAGTAATTTTCTCGACAGGTAAGTTGGAATTTCTCAAATTCCAACCATGTGAGTCCAGAGTCTAAGCACTGATTCTTCCTTCAAGAGTATATCAAGCACATTTAAAACTGCTGGTCCATGAGCCACTGTTTCTTTCTGTTCTCTATCCTACCCTGAGCAATCCCACCTCCAGCCCACCCCAGCCCCTGCTCTGCCCTTTTGCAGGTCCACGATGATTCTTTCTCCTAAGTGGTGAATGGAACTGCCAGAGAGCACACAGTGGGCTAAGTTCTTCCTAGCATCTGAGTTGAGGGCAGGGGCTAATGGGGTGCATTAGTCCATTTCTGTTGCTTATAACAAAATACCTGAAACTGGGTGTTTATAAGGAAAGCAAAATTTATTGCTTATAGTTTCGGGGACTGGAATGTCCCAAGTCCATCTGATGGTGGCGACAGTGACCCAGGGGTCTCTTATTGTGAAATGGTAGAAGCAGAGAGAGCAGAGACTCTTCTTTTTAGCCCTCAGAACCATGCCCCTGACCACCATTTTTAACTCATTCACTATGGCATGGTCCTGCAATCCAGTCACCTCTTCAAGGCCCAACTTTTCAATTACCATAATAGGATTTTCCATCCTCTTAACAGTCACAATGGGAGCTAAGTTTCTAATACATAAAACTGGGGGGACACAATTCAAGCTTCAGTGAGTTTTGGGGGGACATAACTTAATCCACTACACAGGGGAAGTAGGCAGAGAAAACTAACAATGTCATAACTACAATATGCAGCTATATTGAGGTCCATTTTCTTTTGGATGAATGAAAAATTCTCAGGGTGGCTTCTTTCCCTTGTTACAGAGCTCCTGTTCCTAAGCTTGGCAGATATCCCCCAAAATAACTTCCCAGTGAGTATTTCTTGAATGCCCATTTCAGGGATATGCTAGGTACTATGCTAGGCACTGGGGACACCAGGGTGAAAAGAGAATTAATTATAGACTGTCTTCAAGGAACTTATGTTCTGGGAGGGGAAGGTAGACAACAAATAAGTAAATGAATAAGGTTTCAAATAGTGACAAAAGCTAGGAGGATCACAAAATAGAGTAAGAGGACAGAGCGATGCTGGTCCAGTAGAATCTCTGTGCTGATGACAGTGTTCTAGATCCATGCTCTCCAATACAGTAGTCAATACGTGGCTATTGAGTACTTGTAATGTGGCTGATGTGCCTGAGGAACTGAATTGTAAATTTTAATTAATCAACGAATTAAAACTTGAATAGCCCCATGTGGTTAGTGGCTACTGTATTGTTCAGCATAGGTATAGAGGGCACCTGCAGAGTGGAGAGGTGATTAGATTGGCCATCAAGGGAGGCCCCCCCCAAGTGGGCTGTATTTGGACTGAGGTCCGAATGCTGAGAAGGAGCCAGCCTTCCAGTGTGCCAGGGAGAGACAGTGTAAATGCAGAGACTTCAGGTGGGAACAAGCTCTGCATCCCAAGGGTGGAAACAAGGCCTGTGTGGCTGGAATTCAGTGGTGGGGCTGCACGGTGGGAGCTGATGGTGGAGAGGCAGGGGCCTGATAGCGGGGGCTCAGCGGGCTGCAGGAGGGTGCTGACACCTTCGTCGCTGCCCTGATCACTGTGCACCTCTTGGGCCTCTTGTTTTCTTTAGTGGTCAAGCAGGCATGGCTGCCCCTCCGTTGCCTGCCCCCTTCTCTCTCAGGGCTGTGGGGAGGGTAAGATGAGACCAGGGGATGTGCAAATGCTCCACAAATTGTAGAATGCTGCCTGTAAGAGAGGGGTACAGCCCTGCTTCTGAGTGTGGTCCTAGTCTGGCAGCATAAGCAGCATCTGAGAACTTGTTAGAAATGCACATTCCCAGACCCTGCATCCATCTACTGCTTCAAAGCTCTGGGGGTGGGGCCCAGCAATCTGTGTTACCACAGCCCTCCAGGTGGTTGTGATGCACGCTCAAGTTTAAGAACAACTGTGGAAGAGTGATGGCAGTCACCTCTTCCTCCTCATTCTCATTCACAGCCCCCCACAAATGCCCCCCCAATCCCCACCCTGGCAGAATTGCTTGATAACTCCTGCTCTCTAGCCCTCTTCCCCATCAGGGCTGGCTCAGGTTTTGGCTTCATATACACAGATTTTTAAAAAAGATCTGGTAAATAAAACCTTTGTATTCAATTTTTAAAAAATTATACTAGCCATCCAGGTTCATTGTTAAAATAAAACTTATATAGCACAGAAGATGTCAAGGGCAAAGAAATCCCCTGGCTCCTCTTAATCCCATTCCTTAGAGGTAACCACAGGACAACGGTTTCTTGTGATTCCTCCCAGACAGTTCCTGTGCATATGGAGGCAGCTAGTGTTGGGCTCTGGAGCCGATTTGCTTGGTTTCAGATCCCAGGTTTACTTCTTATATGCCAAATAAGTTGGACAAGTTGCCTCAGTTTCCATGTCCAGAAAATGAAGTTAATAATAGCACCAACCTCACAGTTGTTGTTAATATTAAATAAATTAATTCAAATAACACAATCAGTGTCTGGCACACAGGATATGTAAGTGTTAGCAATTTCAGTATGTATTTTCATAATTTTCTTTTTAAAAAACAGAATCATACTGTACATGTTACCTTCAACTTGCTCTTTTCACTTACTGCTATATGTGAGACATATTTTCCTATGGCAAGATATGTACATCTACATGTAGAGGATGTTTCTTATGTTAGGTCTACCAGGTGTCAGACCGTCCTTCCTAATGGGAGAGTTTTTCGTGGGTCTTTGGGGAAGCTACAGGAGCCAAATATTTCTTTCTCTACTCTTTGGAGGCTAGAATGTGAACTTGGCCGCATAGCACAGTTGTTAAGAGTACAGACGTGGGAGCCCAGCTGCCTGTTCAAATCCCAGCTCTTCTACTAGCTGTGTGACCTTAGGCGAGCTTAATAACTTCTCTGTGCCTTTGTCAAAGGACCCAGTTTTCTCATCTGTATAATGGAGATGATGATATTCCCTATGCCATTAGGCTACTGTGGGGATTAAACAAGATAATCTATTTAACATTCATAGGTCAGTGCCTGGTTCATAGTATGTATAAACATGAGTGTTTGTAAATAAAATGCATATTTTAATTAATTCTATGCTTTCCTCTTGGGGATATAAATCTTGAGAGAATAAGGCAAAGGTGCAGGGACAGTTGGGAAGTCATCTGCGACAGTGATGGTGTTGAGAGTCCACTGATGGAATCTTAACCAGATGATTCTTGCTGGTGACCTTGGCTGACTTTCTCGGTTTCTGATCACTATTTCTGTGAAATACCTGATATCGTTGCAAGGCTTCCAAATTGCACAATTTCAAAAGGCATGGTGGGAGGGGGTATGCACATGGCGCGCACTGTGAATGGCGCCTCCTAGATGTGTGAAATGGTCTCCCTGACATCAGCCAGGCTTGTGTTTGTTGCTTGCCCCTATGAACTCTTGCTGTGTCCTGCTTTCTCTTTGTAAGGGCTGCAGAGTATTTTACTCTTTGTTTGTGTCATATTTCATTTAGTTATCCCTTATTGATGGCTCTCTGGGTCATTTACAACTATTCTACACTACACAGACAAGTACAATGACTTGCTTCTCAGAGCCTATTGTCCGACCCCTATGACCCTTGCCTCTGGCTCCACCCATCCCCACACGTATGCAATTGGGTGGAAGTGGCCTCAGTCACAATCACGCACAGTGCTGTTTGTGAACCTCTGCCCACTTGAGCAAGGCAGGATGGGCCAAAGGTTTTAGAATAACAGAGCTCAGTGGGCCAGGATGGAAGTCATAGCTGAGTCTGGGGTGGGGACCAGGCATGGGCAGCCAGCCTGGTTCCCTCAAGCTCAGTCCCCTTCCCCGAAACCAGGCCTGCCCTCACAAGGTTGGTCTTTCTCACCTCACGTCAGAATGGGAAGCAATGTCTGTGTAGCCTCCAATACCTCCAGGGGCCAGTGACTTTTATGTCCCCCTCCCAGGGGTACTTGCTTTTTAAAAGAAGACTAAGAGAAAGAGAGCAATGGTTGATCCAAAGAGAGTACTGTTCATAGTGAGATTTCAGGCAGCCAAGGCTACATAAATGTACTGAGCCCATCTTGTGTTCCAGGGGCTGTAATAGGCTCTTATCCTCTATGAGCCCATGTAATTCTCATGGCAATGTGAGGTTAAATCATCACTTTCATTTTACAGATGAGGCAGCTGAGGTCAGAGAGGGGAAGAGATGTGCCCGAAACCATGCAGTAAGCACTTTGATATTAGGGCTTTTCCCACTTTATCAAGGTGGTCAGTAATGGGGAGAATGTTGAGATGAAAGTGGGGGTCTTCCCTTGACTCAGTGCCCGCTGCCAAAAGGCTGAGAGTCTGAGAGAGAGGGGTTGGGGAAAGTCTGGCATGAGTGCTGGGGAGTACTTCACAGTCGGCTCAGCTGCATTCCAGAAGGGCAGGACGAGAGAGAGAATGTGTGAATTGAGAAACAGTAATGATGACAATGATACTAATAATCACAGTGACTAATGTTTTGGGTGATTCACAAAGCAATTTCCCGCCGTTCACAGCTCAGCAGAGCAACACACCACCCTGGGAGGAAGACAAGAAAATGTGGCTACTCCTATTTTACAGAAGGGAAGACTCAGGGCTGCAGAGGGAGAGTAACTGGCCCAAGTTTACATGTCAAGTTACTCACAGTGCTGGCTGGGACCCAGACCTCTTGATCTGTGGTCTGGGATCTTGCTGCCTCGTGTGGGCCACAGATGTGGCTGGCTAAAGTGAATGGAGCCTCTGTCAGGGCTGAAGCTCAGCCATACCCACTCTCCAGCCTCAGGTTGGGTGCCAGGCAGAGGGTTTGGACTGGAGGCTCGGCATGTCAGAGGACACAGGGGCCTGGCTGAGTGGGGTGCCAACCCCCCAAATCTGCCATGTGTCCTCCAGGTCTCCCCTACCCTCTTGCTTGCTGACCTGTGGCTGACCCTGCTCAAGAATCTGATTCCATGGCTTTGGCCTGGACTCTGCTTCTTCCTGCCATCCTGTGTGTGTGCACAAGTGTGCGTGCGTGCGTGCGTGCGTGTGTGTGTGTGTGTGTGTGTGTGTGTGGTCACCTCTCCTGGCAAGGGCTCATGCTCACTCATGCTGGCTCTTCTCCTTCTAGCCTGACTCAAGCTTAGCAGCTCCTCTGCTTGAAGGAAACAAGCCTCCTTCATGAATAATGTCTATTGAGCACCTGCTCTGCGCCAGGTTCTGTGTTGAGAGCTCTCGCCTCTATTGTTTTCACTGGAGCTACACCTTAACCCTCCCCTATGGTTTTATTTTCCCCATTACCCTCCCACCCCCATCTTCAAAATGAATCGTGGCTCAGGATTGAAACTGCTTTCTATTTTCATCAAATAAGGAGAGACGTGGGTCTCAACAAAGAAAGTGGAGCTATATCGCCTTAATTTTGCCATCTCGAACCAGAAATTCTCATATCATTTTTCTAATAAAAAAATCACTAGCTAAAATGTCTTGCATTGCTGTTGGAGGGGACTATACCTGGGCCCTGGGTGTTAGGGCCAAGTACAGCAGAACTCCTAATGCATACCATTCTTTTCTACCACGTTTAATTTAAATTGCATCAAACTGAGAAACCATGTGATGAGTGAGAGAGTAGAAAGATAAAACAGATAGTAAGCAAACAGCACCTTTTTAAAAATGTGTGAGGCGAATCCAAAGGGGCCAATGTGTTATTGGAAAGAAGTCTGTGTAAGAACATGGTGCGGTAGGAACTAGATCAAGACCTTAATTATGTTCCCCAGCAGAAACCTTTCAAACCCTCTCCCAGAAGATGTCACACCTATTCCAAAGAACCATGTTTCGTCTTGGAGGAGTGCAGAGGAGATGTGGTTTCTTCATTCCTTGATATCATGTAATTTCTTACGCTGTGCAACCCCCCAAAAGGAGTGGTCTTTTAAAATAATTTTTTTAATTGAAACATAAGTGATTGTACACCAATCCAAATACCTCTCGAAATCCCCACCTTTCAAATGTAACTGAATTTCTCACACTCTTATCACTGTTACAGTGGGGGTCAAATTTTCAAACATGGAATTTTGGTGAACACATTTGACCCATAGCATTCAGTTTTAGACTTATCTGTTTTGAGATGTGTATGAGGCATCTAAGTGGAGACATCAGGAAGTCAGTTGAATGAGTTTGGAGTTTAAGAGAGAGGTTTGGACGGGAGATAGAAGTTGAGGAATCATTAGCATTTAGCAGGTACTTAAAGCGATAAGACTGAATGAGGTCAGAAAGGGGAGAAATGAGTGTGGATACAGAATAAGACCAAGAACTGAGCCCTGGGGCCCCCCTAGCATTTGGAGGTTGGGGAGGAAAGGAGGAACCGACAAAGGAGACTGAAGAGCAACCCGTTAGGAGGAGTAAAACCAGGATATTATGGTGTCCTGAAAGCCAAGTGAAGGAAGTAAATCAAGGAAGAGTGAGCGATGAACTGTGACAAGTGCTGTTGCTGAGTCAGCCAAGTTGAGAGATGAGAACTGACCATTGGACTTAGCAACCTGAGATCAATGGTGACTTTGACAAGGACACACTCCAGATGTGGAGTTGGTGGTAGAGCAGGCCGATTGGAGAAGGCAGAGGAGACAGGATGGAAGGAAAGGAATTGGAGACAGCAGGTATGGATATCTTTTTTGAAGAGTTTCACTGCCAGCAAATTTTTTCCCTTTGGCTAAGAAATTTAATCGAGCCTGTAAAGAGGTAAATTAAAACACCCTACATCTTTAAAAGAATACTTTTAAATGTACAGAAACTTGTGAAGATTGCACAGAGTTTCCATATATCTCTCATCCTATTGTTAACATCTTAGTATGACATATAAGTTTGTCATGACAAATGAACCAATGATCCATTATTATATCTTAAGTGCATACTTCATTCAAATTTTCTTAGCTTTTACCTAATGTCCTTTTTTGTTTGTTTGTTTTCTGTTCCAGGATCCCATCCAGGATACCACACTTAATTGTCATGGCTCCTTAGACTCTTCTAGACTGTGATAGTCTCTCAGACCTTCCTAGTTTTTGATCGCCTTGATGACTTTGAGGAATACTTGTCGGAAGTTTTGTAGGATGTCCCTCAACTGGGGTTTATCTGATGTTTTCTCGTAGTTAGGTTATGGACTTTTATGAGAAGGACCATAGAGGCGAAGTGCCATTAAAAGAGGCAACTTTAAACCTTTGAGCTGGATTTTAGTGAGGCCAAGGGGCAGCTATTAGGAAAAGAGTAAGGCCCAGCAGTGGGCCTTGTCTCTTTCCCCCATTTGAAATGGAGGAAAGGCCCTAACACTGAAACATTAACCCTATGGGAGGGACATCCTGGGTGGAGTGTAGGCTTTTGAAATGTTTGTTCTCAGAGCTGAAAATGTTGGGCCTATGTGGTCATCATCCCTGGGTCTAGGGTTGAGGCTTCAACTTTTCTGGCTCCCAGACTTGATCTTAATAACTTCCTCACAGATGTTTATGTTCTGGGAACTGAACTCATCAACCAAATACAGAGAAGGCAAATTAAAGTCTACACAGGAGCTTATTGTACGTAACACAGTGAGAACATACATGACATCATCTGATCTTTACTCCAGAAATGGGTATTATTGTTTTCATTTTGCAGATAAGTTAAAGGGAGGTTGAGAGAGGGTGAGGTGACTTACTCAGGGACATATAATTAGCAAATAACAAAGTAGGACCTAGAATCAAGGTCAGTCTAAATCAAGTCCAGAGTTCTTGGCACTACTAAGGAGATCTCTAACAGAATGTAATAATTTATTTTAGGGAGTATCTACCTGGCCAGTGTTCTCAACACTCAGGTATGAAGCCTGTCTCCCGCCCTTCCTGCTATGAAGGTACATGGAAAACCAAATTAGCCACTGAGAATGTTGCTCAATCTCCTTCAGATGTACAGATGGAGACTGTACTTCAGATGTACAGATGGGAATACAAGTTAGTACAATTTTCCTGGAAAACAATTTTGCAATAAGTACTAAGATATTTACATGTGTTGGTTTTCACTGACATCATAATTTCACTCCTGAACATCTACCCCAGGAAATATGGACTGATGGAAATATATAAAATATGGGAAATAGTTTTGTGCATGATGAGATAATATTTGTGTCAGGGTTATTTATAAAAGGGAAAACTGGAAATAGCATAAACATTCAACAACAGGAGACTGGTTAAATAAACCATGGCATACATTTTTACTGCATGGAATATCATGTAGATACAAAACTGATGCTTATGAAGAGTTCATAATAGTATTGGAAAGTGCTTGTAAGGAATAGGTATAAATTTTTTCTAGAATATCTGGGTGTAAGAAATGTTTGATTTGATTTTTTTCTAAATTAAGCTAAATCTAGTCTTATCCCCTACCTCACCTACTGATAATGATATATAAATCATTTACATCATTGAGTCTCTTTCCTATTTCCATTGGATTCTACAAGAATCTCAAGGCTTCTTGGGGCCCCTTAAATAAGAGAAATAAACCAGGATGTTCACTATTTTTATCACTGTTCTTTTTGGTATTCAATGCAGCTGTCAAGTGTAGCTTTCCATTATCTGCTTCAGGAAGACTACAGGCAATGCCCCTTCTAGCAGTCCTTTCCTTTGACTAGAGATGTGGCCACAGAAACCTTTACTTCTCCCTCAAGTTCAAGATATCCTTTGGACTGTGGTGTGGGAACCCCTCTCTATAATTCAGCTTTCTCATCTGTGTGATGAGACCATAAAAGTACCTAATTCATAAGATTACTGTGAGGATTATGAGAGACAGCATGTGGAATTGAACCCCAGCTTGGTCTGATCCCAGAGCCTGTCCTTTTTGTAACTGGAGAGTCATTTAGATAGATCATGAGCTTTTATTTTTCAGGCTGCAGTGGAGCCTTCAAAATGATTTCTAGATTTAAAACTTTGCTTCAGGGCCGAGCCTGTGGCACACTCGGGAGAGTGCAGCGCTGGGAGCGTGGCGACGCTCCCGCCGCGGGTTCAGATCCTATATGGGAATGGCCGGTGCACTCACTGGTTGAGTGCAGGTCACGAAAAAGACAAAAAAAAAAAAAAAAAAAAAAAACTTTGCTTCAAAAGAAACTGTTAAGAAAATGAAAGTCAGTCACTGGTACTTGAAAATACAATACATGTACCTACAATGAATGCTTATTTCTGACAAAGGATGCACATATACTAACAGAATATATAAAGATCATCTACAACTCAATCATACAAAGACCAGACACACACACACACACACACACACATACACACCCCAAAACAAAACAAAAACAAACAAAAAAACAAAGACTAGACACAAAAAATGTGGCCAAAGACTTGAACAGATATGTCACAAAAGAAGATATATGAATGGCCAATAAGCACATGAAAAGATGTTCAACATTGCTAATCACAAGAAAATGCAAATTTAATTCACAATGAGATATCACTTTATACCTACTAAAGTAAGTAAAGTAAAAAGACTGACAATATCAAGTGTTGGTGGGGATGTGGAGCAACTGGAATTCTTACACACTGCTGAGGAAAATGCAAAATGGTACAATCACTTTGGAAAACTGTTTGGCAGTTTACAATGAAGTTAAATATTCACCTACCTTATGACCAACAATTCTACTCCTAGGTATGTACTCAAGAGAAATGAAAGCATATGTCCACACAAAGATTTGAAAAGAATGTTTATAAAAGCGCTAGTCATAATAACCCCAAACTAGAAACAACGCAAGTGCCCAACAACAGGAGAATGGATAAACAGATTGTGGCACACGCATACAATGGAATACTATTTAGCAAGAAGAAGGAACAGGCTATCAACACAGGCAACAACATGGAGGAATCTCAAGAACATTCTGTTGAACCAAAGAAAGTAGACAGAAAAGATTATATACAATAGGATTTCATATATCTGAAATTCTAGAACAGACAAAACTGATCTATAGTGAAAGAAAGCAGATTAGTGGCTGCTGAGGGCTGGGATTGGTGGAGAAGGATAGTAAAATTGATTACAAAGGAACACAAGGGAAATTTTGGGTGATGGAAATATTCTGTATCTTGTTGAGGCAGTGGTAACGTGTGTATACATTTATCAAAATGTATATGCATCAGCTAGTACATTTGAAATCTGTGCCTTTTATTGAATATAAATTATACCTATAAAATGATTGAAAGCAATTCATGCTTTGTTTAGTACTTCATAAAGTCTCCCTCTGGCTCCAGACCTTGAGAATAGTCTTCAGCTCAGACACTTAATCTCCAGTAAATCTCTTCTGTAAGTCTTGTCAGGGCTCCAAAAAATCTATTCCTCATGACAGATTGCAGCTTCCTCTATTAACAATTTGAAAAATGGGATGACTTCCTCTAAGCCCTTGAGGGATGGCCAGAAATGACCTTCACAAAGCATCTCTGGTGTGGTTGTTGGTGGGAAGGCATTCAAACACTTCCATTATCTATTTCCCCATCTTCTACCACAGAGGTGGACCGTTGCTGCCTTTGTCCCAGATTCCAGGTCTCATCTTCTCTGCAACCTCAAGCCCCTCTCTGCAGGTATTTCATCTCTGAGAAGAAGCACCCCCCCCCCCCCGCACACACCAGCCTAAAGAGAATTGTATCCTGGGAAATCTAGTCATTGGGGGAAAAAAATCAGAGTGCACGTCAGGAATGGCTGAGATGGGGAAACCCCAGAGGGGGAGTGGCTGGGCCACCTAGTTGTCTCCTGCGTAGGAGGAGATGTTGTAGTCACCCCTGCCACCTATTGATTATCAGGGAGAATTTCAATGGTCTGATCTTTCCTTGTTTTCTCAATCTTCCTCTTTCTCATCAAGCTTAGCAGGGGTTTCTTCACTGTGGTCACCACCACCATGAAAACATCTGGCCACTTACCAGCCTCCTGACCTCAGACTGGGTGATCCTCCAATCCCTTCAGCCCAACTTGGTGTAAATTAGCATTTTTAAAGGGCCCTTTAAATTAATTAAATTAAATTAAATTATTTAAAGACAAAGAAAACCACAAATCCCTACACACCATCTAGCGGTCAAGGGATGGGCGGCGATGGAGAGTGGGATGGCTCCTTCCTGAGTGCATTCATTCTTTCATTCATTTCACAAGTTATTTTCTGCATCTAATGTTTATTGAGCACTGACTATGTATCAAGTCCTATCCCTTGCATCTAATATAAAGATATGAGCTAAACATAAAAGGTCTCTACATTCATGAGGCTAATATCCACAGTGCTTTACTATGTGCTGGGTATGTGTTAGGTTGCTGGGAATACAGAGGTAAAAAAATTAATACAGCCCCTACTCTCAAGAGGCTCTCAGTCCAGTGCAGGGAGATATAGGTTAACAGGTAATTATAACTCAGAGGAAACAAGAAGAGAAAGGTTGGGGAACAGCAGAGGAGCATCCAACACAGACAAGGAGATCAGTGGCTAAGAGACAGAGGTGTGAACTAAACTCCCTGCAATGGGTCTTAACGTTTTTGGGGTCCAAACCATTTTAAGATTGATGAACTCACTCCTCTGAAGAATGCACATGACATTTGCATATCATTTCTTGAGATTAATGGATCCCAGTGGGGAATCAAGGACCTCAGATTAAGAAGCCCGGGCAAGAAATAGTGCCTTAGAGCTACATGGAATCAGAGGACAGCTAGAACTGCTCCAGTTCATAAGGAGCACCCCTTCCCTCTTCCTCCTAGAATACCTGACTGGAGCTGGCTAACTATGTAGCATAAGGGCTCACCTCTGCTGGGAGATGGGCATCCTGAGTCTGGGGCTGGGAGAATACAGAGAGCATGGCATTTCCTGGAACCCCAGGAGTGTCATTGCTAGGAGGGGTCTTCACTTTTATCTAACCCAACACAACACACTCTGTGCAAATGAAGAAACCGAGGCTCAGAGAGTGGCAATACCTTGGTCAAAATTACACTGTGCATCAGGTGCCAGTTCGCAAGAATTCAGGTCTCTGAGCTGCCAGTTCAGACAGGACACGGCAGAGAGTAGAGGGACTCCAGTCAAAGCTAAAGATGGCATCTGCTAAGCCAGCGAAGAGAAGAACTTCAGACTTAGAGGAGGACAGGACAAGATTGGGCTGGTCGTCAACTAGCCTGAGCAAGATCTCCCCAGAGATGAGGATGTGAAGTGAGAGAAAAACCTGACTTCCCCTCTGAGCTTCAAGCGGACAGGAAGGAATTGCAATAATAATAATGATAACTACTATTTTAGACTCACTGCATGCCAGACACTGACCTGGGAGCATTATGACTGTCCTGTCATTTACTCCTCATAGTAACTCTGAATAAGGGATTCATGATTATGTCTATTTTATGTAGGTTGCTGAAAAGAACTGGTCTTCTGATTCGCCCAGGATCACATAGGAAACAAATGGCCGAGTCAGTCTTAGTCCAGGTCGTTCTGATCCCACAGTCTTCCTCTTAGCTGCAATGGCATCTGTGTGTTTGTCACTGACAGTTGTATCCCCAGTGTCCAGTACAATGCTGGGCACGTAGTTGGCATTTTTGAGGGATTGAATGAGTCAACAAGACTTAGGAGGTTTTGGAGGCTGGATGGAGAGGCCTCAGTTGGATTCCAGGAACCAGATGAGATCAAGAAGGGTGTGGCAGTACAGAACAGACTCCAGGTGGTGCCTATGGGGGTAAGTAACCACCAGGTGGGTGACTTGGGAGAGGCCCCTCCTTTTAGAGTCTGTTTTCCTCCTATGAGAAATGGTTGGTTTGGTTTAGATGATCTTTGAGACTATTTCCAGTACTAACACACTATGGTTTTAGGATTTAGAACTTACTATAATCAGATCAGGATGGCTCTAAGCTGCTAACATAAAACCTGGTTCCATCCTAGAGGGTACTTGGGGACTGGCGGGAGGTGATCACAAAACCATGGATGGGCCAAGAAGGGGGACAGAGAAGGGAAACAAAGCCTTCCATTCTAGGTAAGTCTGCAGACTAAATGAGAAAACTTGTATTGAAAAATAATACCAAGCAAACAAGCTGTTTAAGGTAGTTGACAAAATCAAGGGAGACTCTCTTTTCTTGAGCTAGGGCTAATTTTGGTTAATTTAATACAAGCCACAAGACTGAAGTTTTAGAAAATCAAAATATATAGACACCAATCAAGTAGCTTTTCTGCTGCCCTAAGATCTGTTCCCAAAACACTATTTAGTCATCCCATATTGTTTCTAGTCTTCTGTTTGACATATTTCTTTTTATTTTTATTTTCCAAAAATCCAAAGAGGTATCCACTTTTCTGGGGGTGGGTAGTATTGGTGGAAAGGAGCATACTGGGTTTTACTTAAACTCTATATATTTACTTATTTTGATTAATTGATTTTTATGGCTAGTTCCATCTAAATTAAACTTTATTTTTAAGAAGAGAGGTGTTCTGTTCCCTCTCCTAATCTGTCCTAATGCATAAATTATTGGCTGTGGTGAAACCTATTTTAACTCCTCAACTTCTCTTCAGACAGATTCCACGGGCACATCCTTCTCTGTAAACTCTTATTACAATTTCTTCCTGTCTGCTTGAAGATCAGAGGGGAGGTCAGGTTCTTCTCTCACTTCAGATCCTCATCTTTGGGGAGAACTTGCTCAGGCTAGGTGACCACCAGCCCCATCTTGTCCTGTCATCCTCTATCTAAGTCTGAAGTTCTCTCTTCTGCAACATTGAACAAAACAGCCAACTGGCAAAATATTTGCATAAGGAGAAACTTTATAAGAGAAATATTAGGGAAGAAAGAGAAGAAGTTGGTCTGGAAAGGGTCACCAGGCTAAGGAGGCCATCCAGGTGTCCATCGGAGCCCTGAACCTCGTGGGGGTCCAGGCCCATTAGCCTTGTAGGTGGGGAGGGGAGGAAGAGGTCAATTGCTAAGATGCTACCTCGACCTGGAGCTGAAACTGGAGACATAGCCTCTCAGCTGAGACTTAGTGCAGTACATGCCTAATTCTTACATTCCTGGACTCTCGGGGATTGTGCAACTCTCTACTGATTTCTCAATGCAATTTCCTTCTCAGAAGTTCAGATGACATATCACCGAACAACAGATATTTATTTCCCCCAAATATTTGCACCTTTATATCCCCAGTGCCTATTCAAGGCCTGATACATGAAAAGTACTCACTAAACAAATGAAAGATGTAGAAACAGGAGCTCTGCCCTCAGCACATCTCTTTGGAGCTCAGTTTTCTCAGCTGTGAAATGGGGTGATACTAATAAGTCAGCCCTTCTTAGAGAGTTGTGGGATGAAGGCGTGAAGAACTCTGAAAAGAATAAATGAATTGTACCTCTCACAACTGAAGAGAACTGAAATAAATCTGAGATAAAGGGGCAAAGCAGCTCACCAGTCACTGCGGTCAGCTTTTACCTATGGTGTAATTGGAGATGTTAGAGAAAGGCTTTCTACCCCCTAAATCCCCTGCAGATCTCACATGACAGCAAAAATATTATGGCTGCTATATATTAAACTCATTCTATGTACTCCCCATTCTATGTGCTGCCCAGTCTGCAGAGATCATTTCTAATTATAAGAGAGTGATCATTATTTCTAGAATTCAACCCAAAGTCATCTGACTGCAAAGTCCAAACTCTGGCCTCACCATCATGTGACCTCTTGATGCTTCAGCATCTCCCATTCACTCCTCAAAGTGAAGTTTTGTAGAAATTGAAACAGACACGAAAGAGCCACACATTATCAAGTAGTGACAGCTACACGTGATGTAATTTGTTAAGTCTTCTCCAACCACACTGTCAACTGGCAGCAGATTCCTTTATGCAGAAGTCATTCGATGATTTAAAATTTGGTGGGAAATAAAAAGGAAGAAAATTAATGTGCATTGGATAACTACTATGAGTCAGGTTACACTCACTACTAATTGTAATACCCAGTAGGGCAGGTAAGAGAGAAGTGAAAGGTCTGGCCTCCACCAATGGGTAATAGCACTCCGAGGTCAGGAATTTTGTTCTTACTGCTACCATCCAGGAGACAATCTGGTTTCTCTCACGCAGCTCCTGTATTTCCCGCTCTGTTTCTTCCTATCTTCCTCAGTGCCACACTCAAGAGAATATCTGCAGTTTTCTAAGTACTTGCTTCTTCAAGAGTAAACAGGTGAATGCTACAGTTGGAGTTTTCTAACCGTGGGAGCAAATGTAAGGACCTAATGCAGGAACCAAGGGCAGCCATTTCAGCCCAGGAAGCTGACAAGGAAACACCAAAACACCACTTTTGCATGGGTGACCCACCACAGGCATTGTCACAGCCACAGCTGCTGCAAAAGCAGCAGATGCCACAGCAGTAGTCACAGCTATTATGCAGACAGCCTGCCAGACACTCGACTGCGCTGACACAAGGAGAGTTACCAGGAAAGACCAGAGAAAGAAGAGGATGTCTCTCTCCTCAAAGCACACTCCAGAGTAACAGAAGAAGCAACTGTTGTACCAGATGATGAGACATCAATGTAGAGATACTAGAAAAATGAAAATCCAAGAAAATATGACATCACCAAAAGAATACAGTAATTCTCACATACCAGGCCTTATAGAGCAGCAAACCCTTGAAATGATTGAAAAGGAATTCCAAGCAACAACCTTAAGGAAACTCACTGAGATATGAGAAGACTCAGACAACAAATGAAATGAGGGAAAAAATTCCAGGATATGAAGGAGGAGATTTACAAATAGATTAAGACCTTTCAAAAGAGCTTCAAGCAGACAGGAGGGGATGTCATGCTTTTCTCTCCCCTCAGGTCCTCATCTCTGGGAGATCTTGCTCAGGCTAGTTGACCACCAGCCAATCTTGGCCAATCCTCCTCTATCTCAGTCTGAAGTTCTCTCTTCTGCAACATTAAACAAAACAGGCAATGGACACAATATTTGCATAAAGAGAAACTTCTCATGGGTATTTTGTAATCATTTTATGTTCTGTTTGTGTCAACATGTCAACTTTACATTTCTGAGACATGTACACTGCTCTTGATATAATCTGCTTAATTGTTACACAGTTAATTTAATTTCATTTTTACAAAAAAGGAGAGAAAAATACTTTTATTGTGAATGTAGGAAGTTCCAAGATTATAAAAGACATTTTGATTAAGGACCACTTGAAACAACTGACAACAAATTTCCCAGTTAAGAGATGAGTTTACTCAGGATGAAATGCAAATAGCCTAATCCTCCAAAACACTTTGAAATAAGACTTTAAATTCTGTTAAGGGGATAAAAGGAATAACATCCATAAAAAGAGAAGAAGAGGCTATGAGATAAAACCAGGTAGATATGAATCAAGAAGAGATGGATATGGAAAAACTAAGAGAGAGTAAATATATCCAACTGGAGTTCTAGTATGAGGAGAAAGAAAGTGAGAGGAGATATTCAAAGAAGTAACGGAGGACAATTTTCCAGACTTGAAGAAAGATGTGAGCAGCCATATGAAGTGTGGAGCAGAATGAATACATTTGCATCTGTATGACAGGATACTTTGTTTTGTTTACAAGTCCATGGCATCATTTGAAAGCAAATAGAGCAGAACCTAACATTGTAGGTGGGATTGACAGGGAAACTTCATTATTGGCCAACAGGGTGATTGCTTACTCCTTGAGGGGAATTCTCCGGTTCTATTGCACCAACAGGAAGTGGTGGGGTAATGGGGACAACTTGTGGCCTTGTTCTCTCCTGTTGTAATGAAAGCCTGGAAGTACCAGGGGACAGTAAGTATATGAGGCTCAAACTCCCAAATAACTGTGAGAAAAGAAGGCCAGTGCTCAGGCCTGTATGGTGAGGTGTGTACGGAAAGGGATGTGTTGCCACTGTGGAAGGTCCAGGAGAGTGTGACCTCATGTAAGTCTGACCCACTTACTACCACAACCTCTGGTGCCCGGGTCCAGGTCCCTGGATGAGAGGTCACCTCCCTGTTACCCCTAGGGGGAGTATCTGCCTGGTATTTCTGTCTTCAGCACTTTCTTTCATCACCTTGACAATTTTGCCCAAAGAGCTGTGGTGCAAGACCTAAAATTAAGAGGCAGTATTATGTGCTGCTTTGATATCTGATGAAATCAGAGGGGACCTGGAATATTCTAACCTCAAGTTGGTTTTTCTACTCCGCTCCCATGGATAAAATCCCTTCGCTAAAAAAACCTCCTTATTAAGGGACCAGGCACAGTTTCTGCTTCTCCCTGAGAGGTCGGTTTTATCTCCCTGCCAGCCTGCAGAATTCTTCCAAAAAGCCAATCTTATCCTCCTGTGGGAACCTGGGCGGCACCCCACCTCTGGGTACTCTAAATCCTGCCTCCTGCACCCCCCTTGATCTCTCTGTTCCCTAGGGCAACCCCCATGTGACCTTGGGTGGCCTGTGGTGTCCTCCTCCAGGCTATGAGTATATGTGAAGAGTAAGCTGCTGCTGATGTCATCTGTTCAGGGACGGGTGCGCCCTGTCTGGCCACGCTCATAACCCTAGGGTGGAAATCCCTCCTTCACTAATGCGGTGAAGAGGAGGCGATTCAAACAAGAACCTACGGGCTCTCACCCAGACGCCTTTCACCCCAGTTCCCTCTGACTGGAGTCCTGACAGAGAGGTGGAAAGGCCTGGGGGTGGAAAGCAGGAGGCCACATCCTAAAGAGTATTGGGTTTGAACCTCAGTTCTGCCATCAACTGGCTGATTGACCTTGGACATGTTCCTGTATCTCTCTTATCCCCTATATTGGTTAAGGATCAGTTATAAAACCAGGAAACACTCTAGCTGGTTTAAGCAGAAAGTCATTATCCAGATTAAGTATCTTACGAAATTGCTCAAATTCCTGATGGATGCGGCTGTGAAGTGAGTATTGGAAAAACTTCCTCTCCCTGAATCACACTGCCTTGGCCACAATTCGGGAAGCTAAATGAGTGGTGAACCCTAAATCACACCCAGAGCCCCAGCTTCAGAGGGTCTGGAAAAAGTAGCTTTTAATGTCCTAGCCTCTGCCTTATAGAGAGGTACACAAAAAAGAGGTTTAAATAAATGTTCAATGAGTTGATCTATAGATTCTGCCATTGTCTCTGCTCTTTGTCTTGAAAATGGTTTCCTGGGATCTCTGGGTGGGCTGGGAATGGCCGTGGTGCTGCTGCATAGAGTCAAGCTCAGAGTTGCATCACAGTCAGAGCCACAGTCCCTCTAAGGTTATCTAGAGACGTGGTTTCCAGCCCTGCTAGACCCAATGCCTTCCTTTTTGTAGTACCAAATCTTTGGTCATGCCCTTTTACTGATCTGAAATAAAATCTATGCCTAATTATATATTGCATTCAGTTATTGACATTCAATGCTATAACTCACAGTTATGTACAATCAATTATGTTTCAATAAAAAAATTTATAGCAATTATAACTTACCTACACATGGTCTGGGGGCTGGGGGATGATGGGAGGAAAGGAGAGAAGTGAGAGAGGTAATGGGATTTGTGGCTTTCCTCTCTCAGTAAGAACAGAGGGATTTGAAAGGAAGGAGCCACCCAAGGTCCAGGACCAACCCCTGCACCTTCCCCTCTCCCTCCTTCCCTTCTCCTTCCTTTTCCCTCTGCCTTCTCCCAGCTCCTCAACATCTTCGAATGAAAAACAAAAAAGGTAATAATAAATTAGCTAATTATTAAAAAGAACAGAGGGCTTTGAGTGAGACAGCTCCTAGCTTGTATCGTAGATGTGTGAGTTGTTAGCTCCTCATTGCTGGGCAGGTGACTTCACCTCTCTGAGCTCCAGGTTCTTCCTGCACCAATCCTCACTGCACCTACAACTGAGAACGTTGCTATTGTTGGTCAGGTTTAGCACTTTCTATTGGGTACTGTTCAGAAATTAAGGTCGCACACACATGGGGTGTGTCTCCTTGATTTCATTCATAAGGAAGTTGTAACAAGAATCTGAACTGAACTGCTCCAGTGGCTGCCAGCTGTGACCAGTCCCTCCTCTCTCTTTGTCTTTTCTGGATTCAAGAAGAAACTTAAAACCTGAAGTAGAACAGAGGTTACAAGAGACAAGGGGGAAGGAATGATGAGAAGTTAGTCTTAATATTTTGGACAGTGAAAACGTTTTGAAAGGAGATAGAGGTACTGATTGCCCAGCATTGTGAGTGCAATTAATTCCATGCAATTGTAAACTTATAAATGCTTAAAATGACAAGTCTTAGGTTATATTATGTTTTACCACAACAAAAAGATGGAAAGAAAGAAAAAATAAAACCTCTAGGACCATCTGATTTTAAACAAAAATGACAAGAAAAACACTCTGACTGAGGTACAGTGACGTTATTAAGAAATTAAAAAGTCTTATGCCTTCTGCATTTGGTTTTCTTCCTTAATACTATTTTAGTATTTCTTACTTCAAAAATGCTAAAATACGTAATACAATGAATAAATAACTTTAAATAAAAAAATCTGAAATGGTAATTAAGTTTCTCCCTTCCTAAAAGAAAACAGGTTAGGATTTTTTATTTGGTAGTTAAATCTCTTCCTTTAAAAATGGAAATGGTATAAAATGTATTCATTTTTTATCAAATTTACAGGACATAGATAATTTTTATCCCAAACTATTTCAGACACTAAAAAAAGGAAAAGCAAAGACAGAGGCTTTTGTGGTGTTTATCTCTGATACTATACACTTGATATCATAATCAAAGTTTCTTCAAAAAAGAAACTTACAGAACTTATTTTTTTCTTATGACGACAGATGGGAAAATCTTAACTGAAGTGTTAGGGAACTGTCAGTGTTAATTTTCTGAAGTTGATAACTGTGCTGTGGTGATATATGAGAATAATGCATTTGAAGGACACACACTGAAGTACTCCTGGACAGAGGAACATGATGTGTACGACTTACTCTCAATGGTCAGAATAAAATATTTTGTCTCTCTCACGCACGTGCCTGAAAAAGAATGATAAAAAAATTGTGGCAAAATGTTAACGTTTAGTGAATTTGAAAGAAGGGAATATAGCAATTATTTGTACTATTCTTCCAATTTTTTCATACATTGGTACAGAAATTATTTCAAAATGACAAGTACAATAAGTCTTAGGATAATGGGGGAAATATCCTCATAAATAAATAGGGCGTATCCCAGGAATGCAATGGTAGTTCTAAAACAGAAAAGCTATCCATGTGATTAAGCAAATTAAAAGTGTAAAGACCCAATTGAATCTTTAAATAGAATTATAAACATCATTTTATATTGTTCTATGTTTGTCCATGATAAAAATACACTTGATAGTAGGAACAAAAGTGAATAGATGTCATTTGTCTACTGCCTTCAGCCAATATTGTACTCAATGGTGAACCTTAAGAAGCATGATTCTTAAAGATAGGTCCAAGGTCAGGATGTTCTCTATTCCCACTCTCATTCAATGTCATATTAGCAATCTTAGGCCAGTGCAACAAAATTGGGCAGAAAAATAAATAGGTGTAAGGATTGGAAAGGAAGAGATAACATTGTCAGTGCTTACAGATGAAATGCTTGTCTTCAGATAAAATCCAAGAGAATCAATGGGTAAACTATTAAAATTAACTTTTAAAAATACATTGAGTTTCCAATCACAAAGGTCAATATACAAAAAATCAATTGCATGCTTACACACCAAGAACAATTAAAGGAGTTAAAAGAAAAAAAAAGATAGAGCCATGAAACTTATAATCACCCAGAAATAAACCAAGGAAAAGTTTGTAAGAAGTATATGAAAAAAATAAAATTTTATAAAATGATTTAAATAGACCTTGAATAAATAGAGTATATTCATTTATTTAATATTTAGGGAGACTTACTATGGTAAATGTTTTGGCTTTCCTAAGTAATTTAGAACATTGGTGTAATAGTAATAAAAATTCAAACATTTTTTTTAAGGACCTTGACAAATTGATCCCAAAATTTATATGGTAGAACAAAAACACAGAATAGCCAAAACAATTCTAAATAAGTAAAACAGTAAAAACTTACACTGCAAAGCACCAAAATATATAATGTGTATATGTAAATTAATAGTATGGAATTGGTTAGGGAACGGGCAAACTTAGTAAGAAAATACAGAAAAGTGCAGAAACGCATGTACCCATATATGAAAACTTGGGACAAAATAAATATGGTTTTATAAATCAGTAGAGGATCCATGATATAGGGAACAATTGGCATTCTATATTAGAAAAAGTAAATGAAACAAGCTCTCTGTTTCAAACCTTTAACAAAAAATAAATTCCAGATGGATTAATGACTTAAATGTGGAAAATAAAACCTTAAAAAATGTTTAAAGGAAATGTAGGTAGGGGATTGTCCCTAGGTAAGGATAGTTTGCTTATAATTTACATAAAAAGTACATTTCTCTTGCTAGCAGTTCTAACACTATGTTAAATAGGAGTGGTGGTAATGGGCATCATTGTCTTGTTTCTTTTCTTTAAAAACCTGAAAGATTTTCCCCATTCAGAATGATATTGGTGGGTTTGTCATATATGGCTTTTACTGTGTTGAGATACTTTCCTTCTATACCTACTTTGCTGAGAGCCTGTATCATGGAGGGATGTTGAAGTTTGCAAAATATTTTTTCTGTGTCTATTGAGAGATGCGTTTGGATTTTGTCCTTGATTTTGTGGATGCAGTGTATCACATTTCTTGATTTGTGTATGTTGAACCAGCCTTGTCTCCCTGGGATGAATCCCACTTGATCATGGTTTATAATCTTTTTGATGTGCTTTTGTATTCTGATTACTAGTATTTTGTTGAGGATTTTTGCATCTGTGTTCATCAGAGATATTGGCCTCTAGTTTTTTTCTTTTTCTTTTCTTTTCTTTTTTTCTTTTTTAATGTTCATCAAAGATGTTGGCCTGTAACTTTCCTTTTTTCTTGTGTCTTTGTCTGGTTTTGGTATCAGGGTGATTCTGGCCTCATAGAATGATTTTGAGAGAAAGGCCTCTATTTCAATTCTTTCAAAGAAAACATGGGGGAAACACTTCAGCCTTTTGCTTAATTTCCAAGTGTTCGTATAATGTCCTGAAGTTTGTTTGTTATTAATTTCTAGTTTTAATCCATTGTGATCTGAAAGGATGCCTGGGATGATTTCAATTTTTTAATATTTGTTGAGGCTTGATATGTGGCCTAACATGTGGTCTATCCTCAAGAATGTTCCATGTGCTGATGAGAAGAATGTATATTCTGTAGTTGTTGGATGAAATGTTTTGTAGATATCTCCCAGTTCCAAGTGGTCTAAAGTGTAATGTAAATTCTGTGTTTCCCTGTTGATTTGTTGCCTGGATGATCTGTCTGGTGTCCAAGTCCCCAATTATTATTGTGTTAGGGTCTATCTCTTTCTTTAGGTCTGCTAGTGTTTGCTTTATATATCTGGGTGCTCAGGTATTGGGTGCATATATATTTATGATTGTTATGTCTTCTTGCTGAATAGATCCCTTTGAGATGAGATGATCCTATATATACAAAAACCCATAACCTCTACCAAAAAACTACTAGAGCAGATAAACAAATTCAGTAAAGTTGCAGGATACAAAATCCATATGCAAAAATCAGTAGCATTTTTACACACCAACAATGAACAAGCAGAAAATAAACCAAGAAAACAAGCCTATTTACAGTAGCTACCAAAAGAACAAAATAAAATAAAATTTAGCCAAAGAGGTTAAAGATCTCCATAATTATAACTATGAAATTCCACTGAAAAAAATTAAAGAGCACACAAAAAGATGGAAAGACATTCCTTGTTTAAGGATTAGAAGAATTAATATTGTGAAATGGCCTTGCTACCCAAAGTGATTTACAGATTCAATGCAATACCCAACAAAATACCACTGACATTCTTCACAGAATTAGAAAAAATAATCCTACAATTTACGTGGAACAACCTAAGACCCCAAATGGCCAAAGCAATCCTGAGCAAAAGTAAAAATAAAAATGAAACCAGAAGCATTACACTACCTGACTTCAAATTATACTACAAAGCTATAGTAACCAAAACAGCATGGTACTGGCATAAAAACAGACACATGGACCAATGAAACAGAATAGAGAACCCAGAAATCAACTGAGATACTTTGACAAAAGCACAAAGAACATACATTGAGGAAAAAACAGGCTCTTCAGTAAATGGCTCTGGGACAACTGGATATACATGTGTAGAAGAACAAAACTGCTTCTCTTTATGCTGACAATTATTTTGTCCTTTTGGCATTCTCTGCAACCAAGTAATGTTGAGGGTGTGGTTTTGCCTAGAAATTTCAAAGTTGTGGAATTATTTTATATTACTATGGAAGGAGATTTGGGGAGGTTACTCACTCTTGTTCCCTTTTCCATTGTCTTCAGTAACCTGGAGTCCTTTGGGACACACTCTTTCAAATAATGTGGAGAAAAATCCTCACTATATTTAGCAGGAAAAAAAAGTAAATATGTTTAATGTCTTGGGTGGGTTGAAAAGAAGCTAGTTTCCTCACTTGTATAACGTTGTTTCTATGTGCAGCAGTACTGAATGTCTTATGCAGTGGCTCTACTCCCAGAAACTGACCGGGTTCTAGGTGCACTTATAGGGTTCCTGTTCTTTCACCTTTCAAAGCAATAAAAGATGCTGTTCTTAAAATATAGTCTTATCTGAAGAGTGCTGCAACCAGACAGGGGCTTGGAAATTCAAGTCTTCTAAAAGAGGGATGGGGCCCAGAATATTTTACTTTGTTGCTGCTCCACAGCATTCCTAGTGGTAATAACACCTGATAAGAAAAGATTCTTGAACGGCAATGGGACAACAAAATGACTGTTGGGAGATGTATTCTCCCTCTTTGCTGTAACTGTATAGGCCTTTTATGGGAGAAATGCCTTTCTATATTTCACCAAGCAAGTAAGGGCCAGAAACAAACTGGTTCTCTGACTCCCATAGAAATGTTTATTCTACCATTCTATGGACCTGGCTGACTTACCAAGTTTTTTTGTGATGTAATTTCTATGATTCTAACCCATGCCTGATCACGTGTCTCTTGATACCAGGATCTTACCATTATTATTCAATTATTTATAGTTATAAGAGTAATTGTTAATTCAAAGAAATAAATGGTTTACATTTGGAGACAGAAGTTAGAACCACGTATTTATTCATTTTAGGCCTTTATCTATACTTGGTCCTGCTCAATTAAGAGACCATTTGAGAGATATGACTTAGGACCAAGTATTCAGTTGTTTTAGGTTTTTATTTAAACTTTCTCCTGCCCACCTAGGAAACTGTGTACATGAGCTGGGAAGAGAATCTTTTCATGCTTATTCAAATATCCAGCTTGATATTCCTTTCAGGTACTTTCCATTCTCCAATTCCCTTCTGGATTTCAGAAACAGGCATTACTGTCCCATCTCCCAGACTTATGTTCTAGTCTCACTGAAGTGGACAAGTTTCCTGCTCTCTCTGAACCTCAGAAACATCATGTGTAAAAGAAGAGACCATAACACACGTAGGTTTTTGAGCACTATAACTAAACTTCCAAACTACCTAGATCTTTACACATCTGAAACATCTGACTATGTAGTAAACTTTGAGAAGAAAATCAGAAAAGGAGAGAAAATTAGTGGATTTGCACCCTGCCTGACACAAGTAAAGTCATCTGAAATGTCACTTGAACTACTCACAGTGGCTTTGAGGATACAGCAAACAACAAACATTCAGTAGCAGGAGGAAACACATGTTTTTTACCCCTCCTTCTTGCTTCTACCACCTAGATCCAGGAATCCAACATCCACCAAGACCTTGGTCTCCTGTTGGAGGCAGGGAGCCCTCTGCTCATGTCTAAGTCTCCATGTTCATCCCTGAGGCACAACAACAGAGCAGCTGCTGGTCAGCTTAAGGAAAACTCAAGCAACTTCATCTTCTCTGGCTAGAAGTGGGACGAGGAAACTTCCCTCCAACAAGTTCTGTGTGTCGGCCCTCTCAGAGGGAAGCAGGCGCCAGCACTGGGAGGTAAAAAAATGTGCCCGGTGTTTATCAGCTCTTGGCATTTGCCCTGATCACTCAGGCTTTCATTTAGTTTAGAACAGGAAGTACACTTGGAGGAAATGCCAAACCACCTACTCATATTAAGGATGAGATAACTGAGTCCCAGAGAGGACAACGACGGGCTTCCACAGCTACAGAGTGCTCCACGGCCGCGTAAAGCCTAGAACTTAGATGCAGAACTAAGTTTTAAATAGGGTCGCATTGATGGATTCACTTGAACAAGGCCGTGAAGGGTCGTTTATAGGATTTACAAAGACATTCTAAGGGATGAAATAGTTCAAGATACAGAGTCAAGAAAAAAACAAATTAGGGAAAATGCTACAGGTGGAAGCAATTAGGCTGAAATGATTTTCTCCAAATCTAAGTCATGTATTCTTAATGGGGTGTTCAGAACGCCGCATTCCCCCGTTACGATCATCTCACACATCTGTGTTTTCTGCTTTCACCTGGCATCTCACTTCCAGGGAGGGTGTGGTCGTGCTGTTCAGTGTGGCGATGCTGGCTGGGCAAGAAGTGGCATCGATGTGCCTGGAGGCCGCAGTGTGGTGCTCTGTTGAGATTCAAGAGTAAAAGACTATGGGACAGGTAGGTTGAAGGATTAGTGTCCCCACAAGCACACTAAGCAGCTGGCTATGGAAAAACAAAGTATCATTTAGTGGGTTTGGAACAGCTTAGGATGTACCCTGTGATTTAAATATGGACAGAAAACTAGGTCAGGCTCACTAAGAGGCTCTGTGAAGTCAACTGCTGCTGGTGAAGAAACTGATGATAGAGGTATGTGAATATTTAGCCCAGTAACAGAAGGAACTTTCTTAGGGATGTTTCCATTGCAATTAGCGTGTGTGGCCTTGACTTCATGTGACAAGAATGGCACTTTACCCCTTTGGTCTTCCTCCCAAAAACCCATAACACCACTCTAATGATAAGAAAAACATCAGACAAATCCCAATCGAAGGAAATTCTATAAAACACCTAACCAGTACTTCTCAAAACTGTCAAGGTCATGAAAAACAACAATAAAAATCTGAGAAACTGTCAGAGCCATGAGACTGACAAGATATAACTAAACAAAATTTTGGATACTTGATGGGATCCTGTAGCAAAAAATACATTAGGTAAAAATGAAGAGAATATGAAAAAAGTATTAACTTTGCTTAATAATGATATACCAATATTGCTTCATTACTTATGATAAATGTACCATAATAATGTAAGATGTTAACAATAGGAGGGACTGTGTGCTAGTATGCAGAAACTTTAGTAAATTCTCTGATCTACCAGGACTTTCCCCCCATATTTCTACATTGAATGTGAGCATCCTCTCTGTGTTCTTTGGAGGTTTAGTCGAGTTTTCAGAATAAATGTATGCCCTTAGGACAATATCTGGAGACTTTAAATGACCTTCAAATGGTCAATTTTAAAATTTACTCTTTACCTATGGTTGTTGAGTTGTAGAGCTGGTTGCATGGAGGTATTCACAGTGAGAGTTACTCCAGAGTGATAGTCAGCAAGTTAGTTGATTCCTAGAAATGATGGTACATGTATCTGTACAGTGAGCTGCTATGCAGCTGCTGAATGGAAGGACGGAGATGTCTACGAAGGGATTTTCAGATACAGTGTGAAGTGAAAAATCCAGTGTCTTGTAACAGAGAGATTGAAATAAGAAAATATCCATTTATCTACTCATTGTAGGAAAAAGAAAAGAAAAACCTATAGACCAAGTTGTGTGGTTACCTATATGATAACTTTTTTTCATTAAAATGTGTTTTGTGTTTTCTACACACCTACTGCATTCTTTGAATCACTGACACATTTTAATGTTAAATAGCCACCACCTTCTCATGATAACTTTATTTTACTCTTCTTCTGGCTAATCCAGTGTTCATTATTTCAGATGATATTTGAGTTGATATTGTAATGTTAAAAAAACCCAACACCTATTGAAAGGAGGCGGGGCAAGATGACAGACTAGAGGTGCCTGGGGCACATTCCTTCCACAGAAAAGAAGCAGAACAACGAACAGACAGCCAAATATTGATGGGAGCATCATTGGTAGAGCATGGGAGTGCAGTAGGAGACCGGTGAGATCCCTGTGTAGCAGGAAAGCCAAGGATGACAGCAGAGAGGAGGGAGAGGCACAAGGCCTCAGCTGCCAGGTCTCTGTCATCATGACTGTGAATGAGAAATTTTCTCTTGCAGCATAAAGGTAGGCAGATAGCCCACAGCAACTCCAGTCCTCACCACAGAGTTCTGTAGTTCTTTTTGCAGAAGAATTCCACAGCCCTTGCAAGCTCAGAGGCAAGTGTGGGGAGCTGCCTAGTATACACACACTTCATTGCTCCAGAACAGGAGCGCACCCTTTGTACTCTTCACCGCCCACCCTTGTGACCCGAGCTGATGTGGTGTGGCACCATTTTGAAACCAGAGTCACTGAGGGATCATGCCCGGCCCTGGTACCAGTACCCAAGGTGTTTCACCAGCCTTAATGTTCCATCTTCACCCCAACGCACTCACAAGAATGACTACAAAGTTCTGATCTCAGCAACCCAAAGCCTAGTTCCTCAGAAGCTGTAAGTCTAGTCCTGCAGTCTGAGAAGCCAACTTCAGTCCTGCTGCGTGGACACAGTGTCACGTGCCCAGCCAGCGATCAGACAGTAGAACCGCCTCTTGCAGAATGCTTTCCTTCCTCTCCAAAACCCCTCTTCCCCACTTTAACCCACCCCTCCCTGTCAGCTGATTGAGGTGTGTGCTCCTGAGACCCCAACCCAGAAAAATAACTCAGCGGTGTGCGCTCTAGTGAAAATGCCCTTGGGCTGGTGGAAATTAAGCAGATCCACTCCTTCACTGCCAGAGAAGTGGCTGGGCAGTTTTGTCCTCAGCAGTCCTGACTACCAGCCTCCTGTATTGCCTAAGAAGCAGTTGGCCGGGCCCCCTCTCTTTATGTTTTTGATAATTTGAATATTTGTTCACATAACAGTATACCATAAATCTGTACACCTTGTTCATTTTTAAAATTCTTTTTTTTCTTTTTCTTTTTGTCTTCCTAGGTTATTTCGAAACAGCTGACTACAGAACCAGAATTTTTTTCTTCTGCGTGATCTAGTCTGCTGCTGAGACTCTTGAATATGTTTTTCTGATTTTATTTAATTGTCTGTGTTCTCTTGCACCTCAGTGAGTTTTCTTAAAATGATTAATTTAAATTGCTTTTTTGGCATGCTGGCAATTTCTGCTTCTGAGGAATAAGTTTTCGGAACATTGTTGTGTTTCTTTGGTGGTGTCATGTTCTCTTGTTCTTTTTATGTTTCTTTGTTTTTCTTTGTTGATAACTGTGCATCTGGTGGAACAGTTACCTCTTTGAATATTATAAAAGGCTCGTGTGGGGAAAGACTTTTACCTGCAAATGGGTGTTTGGGTTTCAATTGGGTAGAGTACAAGGCCACAGGGCAGGGCTGCATACAGGGAGACCTGCCAGCCACGTCTCAGGCAGTAGACAAGGCCACTAAGTGGGGCTGCAGAGAGGGGGCCCAGCCAGCAGCTTCTTAGGCTGTGGGTGTGGCTGCTAGACAGAGCCTCGGTGAGTTCAGCCAGCCAGCCACTTTTCAGACAGTGGGTATGGCCACTACATACTGGTGCAGAATTCGGCCCTGGTGGCTTGCCAGGGATCGTGGCGAGAGGATAATAAGAAGGTATTATTTAATGGATACAGAGTTTGAGTTTGAAATGGTAAAAAAGTTCTGAAGATGGATAAGTAGCTACATAGGGCCCCTTTCTACTTCTCAGGATCTGGCTGATTATACTGCTATAATTTCAAAACCACAGCTCCTCTAAATACAAGTGGTACTGAGGAGAGGGGTTTACTGTCCTAATTGATCCAAATTGTCCCCTGGTGAATTCCCTTGTTACTCCTCCTGTCCTTGTGTTCATTAATGTGGAGCTTATGCTTTCTCTCAACCACTATTTCCTTCAGGGTCTTAAGGAACTTTCTGCATAAGCTTTCAACTATGATGTCTTTAACATTGTTGCTCCATATTAAATCACCTGGACCTAGTTCTTTGTGAGACTATGGTAAGAGATTTTTTTACAAAACTTGCTGTAACTTTTTTTGTGACATTCCTATAATTTAGGTTTTCTATCTATACTTAAGTTAACAAAGGTGATTTATTTTGTTTTATTTTCTAAGTCGTTAAGTAATTTTGAATAAAATTGAGGGTAACACTTTAAAATTCTCCTCTTTTGTGGTTTGAGTATATTATTTTGCCATTCTCTTGTCAATTTGGTGCATTTCAATGTTTTTATGCATGTTTTGTATCTGTCCAGGGGCAGTTTCTTCTTTCCTCATAAACATATTATATATAGGGTTTATTTACCTCTTATTGTAATTTTCTGCATTCCAAGGCACTAATTTCTTCTTTCATCATTATCAATACATTACTTTTGTATGTTGCATTGCTCTTTTCCCCAAATTTTTCTAAATTCTATTTTGATATGAGTATCATAATCTCACGCTATTTTTGGTTTGTACTTTCCTTGTTTGTTTTGCAAATCTTGAGCCCCTTTATTTTATCTGTATCTTTTCAGCACTAGATTAGGCAAAGGTTTTGTTCTTTGATCCATAAAAAAAGATCAAAGTAGTCAGTTTCTTTTTTCTCGTAAGGCTGGAATGGAATAGTTCCTGGTAGTTTCTCAAGAGATGTGTGGGGAGGCGTGCAGAGGTAAGTAGGCACAGTCAGTATGTACTGATCAATTGGTTCAAGATAATTTCAACCTGCTTTGCTGGGGTCTCTGCCCTGGAAATATCATTACCATGCTTGGGGCCAACAGATAACCTTGGTACGAGTCAGAGTGGTTCACAGTGAAACCATGTAGCTCACATGTCTTCTGTGTGATGTCTTAGTACTTTCTATGTTCTTTCTATAAAAATACATAATTGATCTTTCCCTTTCCCACTTCCACACAGAATTTTCTATAGGCATATTAGCATTTTAGGATAGAACTATTGAAAATATGCTTTCAAGACTTCCATTTCCCAGAATCACTCTTCACGGTGTACTGACTGTATAGAGGGTCCCTGTTGGGATGCCCTTCTCTTTTCCTGTGGGTTACCCATACCTCAGTGTTCATGAGTCAGGTGTTCTTTAGACAATTCAAGGTATGCTCACAAATGCAGAAAAATATCTTTCTCTGTACAAGGTGGAAATATTGTCTTTGCATCATCTCTCAATATATTAATAAATTCATTGATGGTGGCAAATATTCCTCACAGCTTGATAAGAGTTATAGCAATTTACTACTTACATAGAAAAAAATTTTTAATGAAAAAATATATTTTATGTTTAGGTAGATTTCATAAAAAGAAACCAATTAAGAAAATGACGCTTTTATCCTTTTTCCAAAAGTAATTCCTATCACCATTAAAACATGTTAAATTCCTCTCAACCTTTAAAAACAAGTCTGAGGGCTGGCCTGTGGCTCACTTGGGAGAGTGCGGTGCTGATAACACCAAGGATACATGATCAGATCCCTATATAGGGATGGCTGGTTAGCTCACTTCGGAGAGCGTGGTGCTGACAACATCAAGTCAAGGGTTAAGATCCCCTTACCAGTCAGGTCAGGAGCTCTCCTCACCCTGCAAGTATAGCCCCAACTCTTGCTTCATTATACATTCAAATTTCTTGGAAAAGTTGCTGCTGTTCTTTATTCTCCAAAGCCAACCCGACACAAATCTTCTCTCATCCAAGTTACTAATAGTAAATTAAGTTAGAGAGGCTTGGGCTCATGTCAGTCTTTATAGTGATGAACTGCGCAACTACTTTTGACACTGGTGAGCCCTTATTTACTTTTTGAAACTGTGAGGAAAATAGAGTAGTTTAGTCAGGCCCCCTTGCCTCAGGTCCAGCTGGGTGTGGTGCAGCACATTCTTTGTAAACAAGTTGTGTGGGAGTAGAGTTAGTACACATTTGTGCCTGTGTGTTTTTATTCTTGTGTGTTCTTCAGTGTGTGAAGCAGAGGCTCTGAACTGCTGGTCGGCAGAGCTTGTGTCTAGAAATAAAGCCTATTATTTCTTCACCCATGGCTCCAAGGACCTTTTCATGTTACCTAGTTCATAGACCTGCATGTGAAGGGTTTGTGAACGGGCTCAAGGGGTCCGTGAGACCTCGCCCTAGCTCTACAGAAACCTTCTTTCTTTGGCTTCCACAAAGTTTCATTGTCTTCTGTGTCTTTCTACCACTATAAACACTCCTTCATAGGTAAATAGAATGTATCTCAAGCTCATTTTGAAACATGGATTATATTAAGTGAAACAAGTCAGGCACAGAAAGAGAAATACCACATGTTCTCACTTATTGGTGGGAGCTAAAATTAATATATAAATTCACACACACACACACACACACACACACACACACACACACACACACACAACCGGGGGGGGGGGGGGGAAGAAGATATAACAACCGCAATTACTTGAAGTTGATACGACAAGCAAACAGAAAGGACATTGTTTGGGGGGAGGGGGGGAGGGAGAAGGGAGGGAGGTTTTGGTGATGGGGAGCAATAATCAGCCACAATGTATATCGACAAAATAAAATTAAAAAAAAAAAAGAAACATGGAGAAGTTTAGGGTTATATCTTGATGGAGTGTTTAAATGGTGGCATTATTTAGAAAAGCCCCACACTTAGACTGTGAGAGCTTGGTCAGTCACCAACCAATATTGCTGCTTGAAAAGAGTCTTTCCTCTCCTTTGAACTACATTTCTCCTGAAAATGTGGAAGATTTAGTGTGATAATCTCCAAGTGTTGATAAAGATTTGCTGGGGTGTGTGGGGGTAGGAAAAGGCATCAGATATTGTGTCCCTGTGCAAGATCCCTGGGGACTTTGACAATGTCCCCTACTGAGCAGAGATGAGGAAACTGGCATTTACTGAAAAGCTAACAAAGGGCAGTGGCTTTTTTGACTTCAGCCCCACTCACGGCACACCCACTCACAAAAGAAATAAATGAGAAGCTCAACTCAGCTCTCAGCCATTCCCCTTCCTGGCAAGATGATGTCCAACATCTTCTTCGTTCTTTCTCTGCTTCTCATCCTTCAGAAGCAAGCAGCTGTGTTTGGAGAGAATGGTAAGTGGATAGTGTGGGACTGAAAAAACGTTAGTCAGGGAGAATGGCTTATAAGGGTATATTGGGTATGAGTAGAAACCTATTTAAGCAAGGATTCTTCTCCATAATGAAAAATGAGTCTTTTCCACTGAAAGGCACAGCCATTCTGGGAACACCAAGATTTGATGAGGAAAAGATGTGGGTAGGAGCTAGAAGGGAACTTTGGAGAAAATGGAACAAACATATTCTTATTATCAATTACTAGGTAAATCACAAGGCCTTTTACAAGGTACAGCAAAAGGCCAGTTACCATCTACATCGAAAGGCCAATCAACGGATGCATCACAAGGCCAATTAACAGGTGCATCACAAGGCCAATTAACAGGTGCATCACAAGGCCAATCGACAGATACATCAAAAGGCCAATCAACAGATACATCACAAGGCCAATTAACAGGTGCATCACAAGGCCAATCGACAGATATATCACAAGGGCAATCAACAGATACATCAAAAGGCCAATCAACAGATGCATCACAAGGCCAATTAACAGGTGCATCACAAGGCCAATCGACAGATATATTACAAGGGCAATCAAAAGATAAATCAAAAGGCCAATCAACAGATACATCACAAAGCCAATCAACAGGTGCATCACAAGGCCAATTAACAAGTACATCACAAGGCCAATCAACAGATATATCACAAGGCCAATCAACAGATGCATCACAAGGCCAATCAACAGATACATCACAAGGCCAATCAACATGTGCATCACAAGGCCAATCAACAGATACATCACAAGGCCAATCAACAGATACATCACAAGGCCAATCAACAGGTGCATCAGAAGGCCAATCAACAGGTACATCACAAGGCCAATTAACAGGTGAATCACAACAGCTTTCAAGAGGGCAAGGACCACAATCACTCCACCATGGAATAAAAAGCAAAGGCCAGCGCAAATCCAGAGACCGTGATGTTTCCCTTACCAAGGGCAGAGTCGTCAGCAAGAAACAGAGTCCTTTACTAAGTCATGATCAAGTTAAAGGGCCCCAAGCTTCACCAATAAAAACGCTAGTCCGATATCAACATGAACCTATGTTTTATTAACAAGTGGAACAGCAGGACCAATATCAAGGTAAGTTTCTTTATTTCTTACCAAATAAAGAAGATACCTGTACATCTTTGTACCAATGCTTAGACCCTGTACTTAGGGACTTACTAGGACCATTGTAGGATTGTTAACCACTGTCCATACCAAGAGAAGTACTGTGATACAAGGTGTGGGAAAATAAGCACCAGTCCCTGGTGAGGTGACTATGTGGTTACAGCTAGAAAAGATCCCTGAGCTAACAAGGCGTCCTAGAATTTCTCTCCCCAGAGGTATTTTCTTGAACAATTTTTTTGCACACACATGCCAGTTAAAATTTTTTTGAACATGCACCTCTAATATACACATATTTATAAGTTTCTATTGTTATCTTGACAATTCTTATGCTTCAGAAGAGTTAAGGTTAATTTCTTGCTTATATTAGTACAAAATATTGTAGCAGTTAATACTTTCTTTCTGTACACCAACAATTGTTTTTGCATCCCTGTGAATGTTCATATGTCCTCCTCCAGAGACCATAGGCCTAAGGATTAGCTGCTGTTTCTTTCAGAATACAGGAAAGAGATGAATAGAAAGTAAGATTCCTGTCTGTGATGTGGGAAAGGAGGTGGAAAGGGAGGCATAAGAGATGGTGAGAGACCTCAAGGGCCAATTGGATATTTTCAATGTTGGCAGAGAAAGACTGAAACCCTGAGTGGAGAAATAATGCTTCCCTACCCTTTTACAATAAGTAATACATCATCTGAAGACAGATCAAGCAGCAGAAACATTGGGGGCTCCAGCAGATAGTTAGTGGCCTGGCATCTGCTGGAGTCAAGGGGTCAGGGGTCCCACCTCCCATGCCCACCCTCCACTCTTCATAACCCTCACGTCACTGATTGTCCCCTCTCTTCCTAGGTGTCACCTGACCTCAGTGAAGCCTGTGAAGTCTCTGAGATGCAGATTCCCACGTGGCCCCAGATTTTTGGTCTGTTGTTGACAGCACCTGCTCACTCTCTATCCTTAGAATTTCTAAATCTAGAGCTTCCTCAAACATTTGCTTGCCAATAAAGAGATCACTTTCTGCTTCATTTGCTTTTGGCTCCTGTGGTCTCTGGATTCTAAAAGGTAAAGGGGTTGGGTGCATTCCTGAAATATTCATTTCCAGAAGAAAAATAAGGGACATTTGTGGAGCATGGGGGGAGGATAGTTATCAAAGCCATTATTCTAGATCTCTGACTAGAAACAGGATACTAAAAACAGGGTGCTGGGACTCTGTCTGTCACACTGTCTACCACCTGAGGCCAACCCTAAAGCCCCTCATGAGCTTTCTACTAAAGGGACCCACGAACTAACAACTTCCCAGAAAGAACAAAGGAGATAAATTACGTCAGGTCCTGGGAAAGTCACTGACCTACTGGTACTGTTGATTCTGCAAGTTCAGAGCAGCACTACCTTCCTGTGGTTTAAGTATTCTCCTCCTACAACATCTGTCATGATGCACATATGCCAAAGAGTGATATATTAAGTCTCCACCACTTGAGAAAGAGTGGCTTAAACAATGTCATCTGTGGCTAGACAGACCAGAGGAGCAGGTAAAATAGTTTGGGGAGCTGTGTCTTAAAAATGGAAACTCTGCTGCCTCTACTGCTTTCTTATCCGTATCTGGAGGAAGATTCCAGCGAAGGCCAGTCCGCTAGGAAAGGAAGCCAACATTGAGGAACAGAAAATTTGTTGGTCAGGTCAACCAGAAAAGAGATCTGGATTCCAGTTCTAGCTGTGCCACAGAACCTGTTTATTTTTGTTGTTGTTGTTGTTAAAGTTATTTTTCTCTCCAAGTTTAAGTCTTCCATCTGTACATGGAAAAATTTGATGTAGTAATTTGATAGTGCCCACCAGCCCAACATTCTAGGAGTTTGTTTTTTTTTTAAAAAAAAAAAAGGAAAATATTCTCTATCAATTTTACATTTTGCCTGTAGGTGGGTGGTAAGAGACTTGGTTATAGTGGCATAGGAGCCCTGTCTCACTGCACTACAAACTTCCCAGGAGCACAGAGGCCCTGCACTCAGTCACCTGCCTTATTTTCCCAGCCCAGCAGTTAGAGAGGAGATGCCACATTTTGTTTAGGAATCTTAGCATCAGGGAAGCTTGTATTCCCTATTAGAATCTGCTAACCAGATTTTCAACCCTGTGTGTGGACAGTGATCCCGGACACGTTAGTGAGGGGTTTGGAAAGGGGATCTAAACTGACATGAAAATAAGCAAAAGAGCAAGAGCCATAAATACTGTGTGCTGTAGTACAATTAGCATAATTCATGGCCCCACTACTTGTTATTGGTGAAGCCTTGGACAGCAAGCTCTCTGATATGCAACTCCTGAATTTTAATGCAGGCATAATGACCATCTCATAGAGATGCTTGGAGGTATTGAATGAGATAATCTCAGCCCCATTGCTCAATAAAAAAGTTTCAGATTGACAAAAAATTAATAGTAATAATAAAATGATCTTATATTACCTTTTGTGAAACTGAGGTAAAATATACACAATGAAAAGCACAGATATTAATGTATTAATTTGAATGAGATCGGACAAATATAGATATGTGTACATACGTAAGCAGCACTCAGATGAAGATATAGTATATTCTCAGCAGTCTTGATAGTCGCCTTGTCTCCTTTCCAAATTTAATCTCCATCCATCAGAAGCATCCACTAGACTGACTTCTACAAAATGAGCACTTGTCTGTTTTCAAACATATAATAGAAACATAAAATAATATTACCTTTATATCTGGCTACTTTTTGCTAAGATGCATTCTCATTTTTGTATATATCCGTAGATCATTCTTTTTATTGTTGAATAGTAATATATTGTTGAGTCCACGTTGCACAGAGGCCATCGCAACCTTACTAAAAATAAATACTTCTGCCAGGACATGTGCCCAGAAACTGTCTGTTCAACCTCAGAGGAGTGTCACCCTTGTTGTTCTTTGTAGCCAAGGATAATTATCCCAAAACAATTATGCCATCCTCCATCATTTTAAAAAAAATCCTTTGTCTTCCTTTACCTTACTGAATATGCACATAGTTTACTAGATCATATGCATGCATATTCCCATTGCAATGCCCTATTCCCGAATAAATATAATTTTCTATTAGAGAATCTTTCTTTATAATTGAGATTGGCTTGAGCTATGTGCAGAAGTGGGAGGTGGAGTAAAATCTTCTTTGGAAAAGAATCGATGATTCTTGGGACCAATATGCAGTACTTACTTGGGCCCTCTGAGTCTACACTGTTGACTCTTCTGCAAGTGTTGAGAGACAACTCAATGCTTATGGCATTCCAGCCTAGATTTAAAAAAAATAAAAAAGTGTTTTAAGGGGTTGTCAAATTAATCTCCATAAATATTACAACAGCTTCATTCTGTGCTAATCTATAATCTAGAAATCTAGACAATTTCTACCAATGTAAATTCAATTTTCCAGCTCAGGGTGATGGAACTGTTAATTGAAGGATTAATAGTCTAAAAGGAAAGAACTACACAAATGTTTATAAAAGTTAGGCTCTCCAATCTAACAGGTTAAAATCTTGAGCTTAGAGTAATAATATAAAGTATTTTAGTCCAGCATAACATTTTCTTTGATTGCCATGCATGGGCCAGAAAGAGCCAAAGAAATAATAATAAAAATGGCAATCATGATGGCAAAAAATAATAACTTTTAAAAAATATTTCCCTGCCTGTGTTGAGTAGTGAAGAAAACTGGACTGGCAAAACAGGATAGATTTGTTAAGATTTCAAGGCCACTTACATATTTTGTTTTTGTTACACAATATAGCTAATCCTAGCTAAAATGTAAACATTTGAGTATTTAACCCCTAAACGCTTTTGAAACTGAAAAAAGTGAGTAATGTGTTTTTAGATAAATCAAACTGCTATAAAAACTTCTTTATCCATAAGCTCATCCAACAGCCTTCATTAGATTAACTACTGGGTTTAGTAAAGTTGAGTTATTTAAGCAGGTCCCATTTCTCTGAAACATAATTAAAATACAACTGTCTTTTTAAAACTGTCTAGTTTTGTATTACTATCTCATGACTAAAATTCTAAAATGAAAGCAAAAAAATTTTTTTTGTTGGTTAAGTGTTTAGGTGTATTTATGCACATGTGCACCTACTTTGTTCTATATTGTAACTATACAATATCTATCTGTATATCTATCTGGTAACTCCTGGTATAGTCAGCCAGAAATCTTTTAAGAAATTTTATTCAGAACCACCAACCACCAGTTCCTGAGGCAGCAGCTCCAACCTGGCAGCCCCCGTGGGATCCATGCCAGGCAAGTCCCTGCCCCCAGGGGCGTGAACCCCTGACCCCCAGGCTCTGAGTCAGCAACAGGCAGTTTAGCATCAGCAAAACTCCCTGCCACAGCTGCAGACACCTGGCTGGAACAAGTGGACTGTGAAAGCCTCTGCCATAATGACTAAATACCAATGGAAAGATACTAGAAATATGAGAAGCCAAGAAAGTAAGACACCACCAAAGGAACATAAAAACTCTCAAGTTCTAGATCCTGTAGAACAGGAAGTCCTTGCAATGACTGACAAGGAATTTTGAACAGCAATTCTAAGGAAACTAAATGAGATACAGGAAAACTTGGTTAGACAACACAATGAAATGAGACAAAATATACAGGATCTGAAAGAATAAATGTACAAAGAAATCAATGCCCTGAAAAAGAATGTAGCAGAGCTTATAGAGGTGAAGGATTCATTCAATGAAATAAAAAGCACAACAGAGAGCTTAACCAGAAGCGTAGAACAAGCAGAAGAAAGAATGTCTGACCTTGAAGAAGCCTGTTTGAAATAACACAGGTGGACAAAAAAAAAAAAAGGAATTTTAGAAATTGAAGAAAATCTAAGAGAGGTAACAGACAACCTTAAGCACTCAAATATCTGAATCATGGGTATTCCAGAAGGGGAGGAAAAAGGAAATGGTATTGAAAATATATTCAATAAAATAATAGAAAACTTCCCAGGTATAGGGAGAGATACAGATCTTCAGATTCAGAAGGCTCATAGATCCCCAAACAGATTCATCCCAAAAAGGTACTCTCCAAGACATGTTATAGTCAAATTGGCAAAACTCAAAGACAAACAGAGAATATTAAAATCTGCATGAGAGAAGCAGCAAGTCACCTATAAGGGAGCCCCTATCAGACTTTTCATCAGAAAACCTAAAAGCCAGAGAGAATAGGATGATATATTCAAAACACTAAAAGACAAATATTGCCAGCCAAGAATACTTTAGCCAGCAAGGCTATCATTCTGGAATGAAGGTCAAACAGTATATTTCTCAGACAAACAAAAACTGTGGGAGTTCACTACCACATGACCAGCCTAACAAGAAATTCTCAAGGAGTACTGGGTCTGGTATCTGAAAAACAACTATCACTACCATGAATACTCCAGAAAGAACAAAACCCTGCAGTAAAAATGTTAACAATAAAGAGAAAAAAAGTTTATCTACCATCCCAAGAAACCAACAAACACAGAAGACAAACAGTAAATCAGAAAGAAAGGAGCAAAAGATATTTAGAACATCCAAACAAAAATCAATAAAATTACAGGAGTAAATCAACACCTTTCAATAATAACTCTTAATGTAAAAGGATTGAATTCCCTACTCAAAAGACACAGACTGATTGATCAGATTAAAAAGATGGACCCAACAACATGCTGTCTTCAGGAGACTCACCTCACCTGTAAAGACACATAGACTCAGAGTGAAAGCATGCAAAGAGATATATCATGTAAATAGAAATGAAAAACAACCTGGAGTAACTATTTTTATATCAGCTAAAATAGGCTTTAAGCCAAAAATCATACTAAAAGATAAAGAAGGCCACTATATAGTGATAAAAAGATCTATTCATCAAGAAGACATAACAATCATAAATATATATGCACCCAACATCAGAACAGCCAGAGTTAGAAGGCAAACACTATTAGACCTAAAGAAATAGACACTAATACCACAATACTAGGGGACCTGAACAATCCACTCTCAACATTGGACAGATCATCAAGGCAAAAAATCAACAGAGAAACACAAGGTCTAAACAACACTTTAGACCAATTGGACTTGGCAGATATCTACAGAACATTTTATCCAACAAACTCAGAATATTCATCTTCTCTTCAGCACATGGAAGATTCTGCAAGATTGACCACATGTTAGGTCACAAACCAAGTCTCAGAAAAACTGGAATTATTCCATGTGTTTTTTCAGATCAGGATGGATTAAAACTAGAAATCAATAACAAACAGAACTCTGGGAAGTATACGAAAACGTGGAAATCAAACAACATTCTACTGAATGACATATGGGTCCAAGAAGAAATTAAACAGGAAATTTAAAAAATTTATTGAAAATACTGACACATCACACCAAAACCTGTGGGATACTGCAAAAGCAGTACTAAGGTGGAAATTTATCTCATTAAATGCTTATTTCAGAAGAATGGAAAGATGGCAAGTAAACAAACTAAAACTTCACCTTAAAAAATCAGAAAAGCAAGAACCATCCAAACCCAAAGTTAGTAGATGGAAAGAAATAATTGAGATTACAGCAAAACTAAATGAAATAGAAACCCCCAAATGATACAACAGATCAATGAAACAAAAAGTTGGTTTATTGAAAACATAAAATTGACAAATCATTAGCAAGGCGAACTACAAAAAGAAGAGAAGACACAAATAACAAAACTTAGAAATGAAAAAGATGATATTACAACTGATACCTCAGAAATACAAGGAATCATTAGAGACTACTGTAAACAACTATCCACCAATTAATTTGAAAATCTGGAAGAAATTGAAGAAGTTTTGGACACATACAAACTATGAAGACTGAGCCAAGAAGATATAGAAAATCTGAACAGACAATAACAATCAAAGAGATTGAAGCTGTTATCAGCAGTCTCTAAACAAGGAAAAGCCCAGGACCAGATGGCTTCACTGCAGAATCCTACTAAGCCTTTAAAGAAGAATTAATACTAGTTCTCTGCAAACTATTCCAAAAACTTTAAACAGGTCATTCTTCCAAATTCATTTTACGAGGCATACATTACCCTGATACCCAAACCAGACAAAGTTACAAAAGACAACCAAAAAAGAAAGCTACAGGCCAATATCTTTGATGAATATAGATGCAAAAATCCTCAATAAAATACTAGGTAATAGAATACAGCAACACATACATAAAATTATACACCATGATCAAGTGGGATTCATCTCAGGGATGCAAGAGTGGTTCAACATATGCAAGTCAATAAATGTGATACACCACATCAGCAAAATCAAAGATAAAAACTGTATGATTATCTCAATAGATGCTGAAAAAGCATTTGACAAAATTCAACATTCATTCATGATAAAGACTATCTACAAATTGGATATAGAAGGAAAGTATCTCAACACAATTAAAGTCATATATGACAAACCCACTGTCAATATCATCAAATGGGGAACAATTGAAAGTTTTTCCCTTAAGAATGGGAACAAGACAGGGGTGCCCACCCTCACCACTCCCATTCAACATAGTGCTGGAAGTATTAGCCAGAGAATTCAGGGAAGAGAAGGAAATAAAGGGCATCCAGATTGAAAAAGATGGAGTCAAATTGCCCCCATTTGCAGATGATATGATCCTATATGTAGAACAGCCCAAAGACTCTGCAAAAAAACTCTTAGAGTTAATAAATGATTTCAGCGAAGTTGCAAGATACAAAATCAAAACACAAAGATCAGTAGCATTTCTATACTCCAACAATGAACTAGCAGGAAAAGAAATCAAGAAAGCTAGCCCATTTACAATAGTCACCGAAAAGTAAAATAAAATAAAATAAAATAAAATAAAATAAAATAATAAAATAAAATAAAATAAAATAAAATAAAATAAAATAAATAAAATAAAATAAAATAAAATAAAATAAATAAAATAAAATAAAATAAAATAAAATAAAATAAAACAAAACAAAACAAAACAAAATAAAATAAAATAAAATAAAATAAAATAAAATGCCTAGGAATAAAGTTAACCAAGGATGTGAAAAATCTCTATGATGGGAACTACAAACCACTGTTGAGAGAAATTAGAGAGGCCACAAGAAGATGGAAAGATATCCCATGATCCTGGACTTGAAGAATTAACATTGTGAATATATCCATCCTACCCAAACTGATCTACATATTCAACACAATCCCCATTAAAATTCCTATGACATTTTCCCCAGAATTGGAAAAAACAATCCTAACATTCATATGGAGTAAGAAAGACCATGAATAGTCAAATCAATCCTGAGCAAAAATAAATAAATAAAGAAATAGTAAAGCCAGAGGCATAACACTACCTGACTTTAAATTATACTTCAAAGCTATAGTAACCAAAACAGCGTGGTACTGGCATAAAAACAGACACATGGACCAATGGAACAGAGTAGAGAATCCAGAAATCAATCCATACACCTACAGCCATCTGATCTTTGACAAAGGCACCAAGACTACACACTGGGGAAGAGACTGCCTCTTCAGCAAATGGTGCTGAAAAAATTGGACAGTCAAATACAGGAGAATGAAATTAGACCCACACCTCTCAGCATATACCAAAATCAACTCAAAATGTATTAAAGAATTAAATATACATCCTGACACAATAAAAGTACTTAAAGAAAACACAGGGGAAATACTCCAGGGAGTAGGATTGGGTACGGACTCTATGAATATGACCCTCAAAGCACAGGCAACCAAAGGAAAAACAAACAACTGGGATTATATCAAACTAAAAACTTCTGCACAGCAAAAGAAACAATTAGCCGAGCAAAAAGACAACCAACAGACTGGGAGAAAATATTTGCAAAATATACATCTGACAAAGGATTAATAATCCAGAATATACAAGGATCTCAAACAACTTTACAGCAAAAAGATAAATAACCCAATTAAAAAATGGGCGAAGGAGCTGAATAGGCATTTCTCAAAGGAAGATATGTGAATGGTCAAGACACATGAAAAAATGCTCAACATCACTCAGCATGCAGGAAATGGAAATCAAAACCCCTTTGAGATACCATCTCACTCCAGTTAGGCAGGCTAATGTCTTCAAAGACTGAGAATGATAAGTGCTGATGAGGACATGGAGAAAAAAGAACCTTCCTACACTGTTGGTGGGACTGCAAAATGGTGTAGCCTTATAGGAAAATGGTATGGAAGTTCCTCAAACAATTACAGATAGATCTACCCCATGACCCAGCTATTCCACTGCTGGGTATATACCCACAGGAAGGGGAATCATCATGTCGAAGGGATACCTGTCCTCCCATGTTTATTGCAGCACTATTTACAATAGCCACGAGTTAGCACCAGCCTAAATGACCATCATTGGATGAGTGGATAAGGAAACTGCTTTGGTATATCTACACAATGGAATACTACGCTGCTATAAAAAAAGAAAATGAAAGACTACCATTTGCAGCAACACGGATGGATTTAGAGAAAATTTTATTAAGCAAAATAAGCCAGGTACAGAAAGAGAAACACCACATGCTCTCACTGATAGATCTTGGATGTGGCCAGCGCCACCTTGGATGCTGTCGTGTCACCTTGGACGTGTCTGACATCATCACAGACGTGACTGGTGCCATCTTGGACGTGGCTGCATCACCCTGGATGTCACTGACGTCATCAAGGTGTGACTGGCGCCATATTGAGTACAAAATGGCTGCCAGTCTTTTACTCTACCTCTTGGTTTCCTTAAACAAAGAAACCCTCTACCTCCTGGTTTCCTAGACAAAGAAACCCACTCACACCTGGAGGTACCTCCCATCTCGACTACGTCACCCCTACCCACCACACCAGCACCAGTTGTTGACCTGATCCCACACACCTGCACCCACTCCCTCCCCGCCTGCATTTTTCACGCCCACCAACCCATATAAGCATATGTACTCCTCTAGCTGCTGCGCTCTGCCATTTTGAGCACAGCTCAGCAGGTTTTTCCTCCTTTAATAAAGCTTGAATGGTGTCTGGCGTTTTGGCTCATTTTCTTTCACTCACTTATTTGTGTGAGCTAATAAAAATAAATAAATAAACAAACAAAGAAACAAACAAACAAATTGTTGTGAAGAAGACACACCAATCACAATAATTTCTTGAACTTGTTAAGACAAGTGAACAAATATGAGGTTGATGGGGGGATTGGAGGGAGAGGGAGGGAGGAAAAGGAGGAACTGGTAAAGGGACATGAAAATCAGCTACATTGTATATTGGTAAATTAAAATAAAAGAAAAAAAAAAAGATGTTTTCCATTTCACCAAAAACAAAAAACAAAAAAACTTCATTCAAATTGGCTTAGATACGTAATCACTCAATAAAAAACATATTAAAGTATATAGCAACTAACCCAAAAGTTATTAGTTCATGTGACTTAAGTAAATGTTTAATTAAGATGCTGGTTTTTAAATTTGTTGTTAAAATAAGAATAGAAATGTCTTCCACATTGTCAGCATACACATTTGTCTGAGTTTACTGGTCAGACAAAATTATTTTTGTCTCTCCTAGATGTTTTAAGGTCAAAAACAATAAACTCAGGCTAAAACATTATAATCTTTGTTTGAGTAACTCTTTAATAACAAAAAGTAATTTAATATTGTTGGTTTAATGAAAGCAGCTGTATTTTCTGAGTTATTGGCAAAATACCCATGTATTTACCTACGGTTTTTACTTAGGTGAACACCTGATATTCACAGGCTACAGATATTTTAACGGGGAAATAACTTGAAATGATGAGTAGCTTTGTCTAATATCTCAGTTCTCATAAGTAATCCAGGTGTTATAAATAAATAAATAAATTAGGAAAGTGGAACTGGCATAAACTTTTATAAGGAAACTTTAATGTAACTTAAAATTTTTTTCTTTTTCTTCTTTCTTTTTTTTGTGTGTGGTCAGTACAGGGATAGAACCCTGGACCTTGGTGTTATTGGCATTACGTTCCAACCAACTGAGCTAACTAGCCAGACTTGGGTCGTTTTTAAGTAAAATAAAAAACTAAAACATAAATATGTACCACATTTTCCGTATCCACTCATCTGATGATGGACATTTGGGCTGGTTCCAACTCTTGGCTATTGTAAAGAGTGCTGCGATGAACATTGGGGAACAGGTATACCTTCGACTTGATGATTTCCATTCCTCTGGGTATATTCCCAACAGTGGGATAGCTGGGTCGTATGGTAGATCTATCTGCAATTGTTTGAGGAACCTCCATACCATTTTCCATTAGGTGGGAGCTAAAAATTAATATATAAATTCACACACACACACACACACACACACACACACACACACACACACACACACACACACCGGGGCGGGGGTGGGGAAGAAGATATAACAACCGCAACTACTTGAAGTTGATACGACAAGCAAACAGAAGGGACATTGTTGGGGGGGGAGGGGGGGAGGGAGAAGGGAGGGAGGTTTTGGTGATGGGGAGCAATAATCAGCCACAATGTATATCGACAAAATAAAACTTAAAAAAAAAAACCAAAAAAAACCCATAAATATGCTTAGCATAAATATAAGTTTATTCTTGGCTTTTAAATTTTATAGAAAGGCTAAATACATTTATGATATTAATATACATAGCAATTACATTTTGAGAAAACATGTTTCTAAAATTATAAAATGGCTCTCATCTGTAAATTACTCATAGGTAATAAGACAGTTTAGTACTGCTTGCTTCTTAAATTTTCACAAAAAATTAAAGTTACCAAAAGTTAAAAAATTAGTAGAAATTCATAAAATTTGTTATTGTAGAAGTAAATGAATCATTTTGTCTAAATGCAGGCTTTAAAGTTATTTTTCAAAAAGTAAATTTAAGAAGAAATTAGAAACAATATAGAAAAGAAATAGGAAGCAGGAGAAAAAAAAGTGTGGGTATAAAGATGTATTTTGTAATGAATGGGTGTGGAACTTGTCAAATGGTTTCTCTGCATCTAATAAGATGATTGCATAAAGTTTTTGTTATGCTAACATAGTGAATGACATTGATTATTTTCTAATGCAAAACATATCCGGGAATGCTTCTTAGTTGGTCCTGGTGTATCACCTTTTTAATATATTGCTGGAGTCAATTTGTACCTATGTTTATGAGAGATGTTAGAGTGTAATGGAATTTGCAATGTCCTTTTTACATTTAGTATCACAGTTATACTGACCTCATTATTACAAGCTGAGAAGCGTTTTCTCCACTTCTATTTTCTTGAACAGTTTTTGCAGAATGTTTAACTTCTAAACGTTTGATAGCATTCCCCTTTGAAGCCACTTGAAGTTTTCCTCTTGGGCACGTTTTAACTTACAAATGCAGTTGTTCTGACATAGGTGTCAACAAACTTTTTGTAAGTAACTAGACAGTGAATATTTGCCTGAGATCTTTATTGCACCTCCTCATCTTTACTACTGGAGGACAAAGATGGCAATAGATAATACTTAAAGTAGTCGACGTAGCTTTATCTTAATAAACTTCATTTACAGAATCTGAAGTGGTAATGTAGTCTCATAGGCCAGGAATCAAAGTGAGTGTTTGTGTTTAACTTGTATTTGTGCAGTTATGCATTTACTATTTGTATTACTTTCTTATTGAGATATAATTCACATACCATTAGCATTCACTTATTAAAGTGTACTGTTGGAAAATAAGGCTACAATAATTTTTCATAAGCCTGCTTTGTTCTTAAAGCAATATCTTGTCCTTGAAACAATACTTGCTTCCACTAGTCTGAAATAATTTTCTCACAAGTCTGCTTTCTTCTTGAAGTAATATCTTGTCCTTGAAACTATATTTGCTTGCTCTAGTAGTCTGGCTACTAATCATTGCTTGCTTGTATTTTTGGCTTTTGTAACAAGAGCTTATCTGCACAGACTGCTAGCCTAATGAATACTGAGAAAAAGGAAAAAAAATATGTAAAACCGCTAATAAAAACCATGTGAGACCTAAATTCGGGGTCCAGACTTTTCAGGCATTAGTCTGTCTGGAACCACTAGTGTAATAAACTCCTGGCTCTCCAACCTTGCAAGTGTTTGATGCTTCCTTGCTGACTCTGTTTCCACAACAGTATGCAGTAGTGGTTTTCAGTATTTTGAGAAGGTTGCACATCCGGAACATTTTTTCTTATCCCATAAAGAAACCGTATATCTAACGGCATTTAATTCTTCTGCCTACCTTTACACTCCTTACAAATCATTAATCTGCTCTTTATGGATTTACCTACTCTGGACATTTTATATTGCTGGTAACATGGAATATGTGGGCTATTGTGTCTATATTTCTTCACTCAGCATGTTTTTCAAGCTCATCCAGGTTGTGGGATGTATCTTTATCTTTCTCCTTTTTATGTCTGAATGATATTTCACTGTATGGATAGATCACTTTTAGTTATCCATTTAGTAGTTGATAGCCAATTAGAATATTTCCTGTTTTTACCTATTATTAATAATGCTTCTATAAACACTCATTTACAAACTTTTCAATGAACAAATATTTTGATTTCTCTTGGGTAAAATCTTTGAAGTGGAATTGCTGGGTCACAAGATAATTTTATGTTTAGCTCTTCAAGGAACTACCAAACTGTTTTCCACAAAGGCTGTGCCATCTTATGTTTTCACCAGAAATTTATGAATGTTTTAATTTTTCCACATTCTCATCAGCACTTTTTATTGTCAATTTTTGAGATCATACTTATTTTTAAGGGTGTAGAGTGGCATAGCACTGTGGTATTGATTTGCAGTTTCCTTAGGATAAATAATGTCCAGCATCATTTCATGTGCTTAATGGTCATTTGTATATTTTCTTTTGGAGAAAAGTCTTTAAAATTCATTGCTGAATTTGTTTTGTGACTTCTGTCTTTTTGCTTTTGATTTTAGGAGGTTTTATGTACTTTGAATATAAGTTCTTATCAAATATATGATCTGCAATTTTTTTCATTTTGTGTGTGTTTTTTTCATTTTCTTTGTTAGTGTCCTTTGACTCACAAGTTTGTAACTTTGACGATGTCAAGTTTGTTTATTTTTCTTAAGTTTCTTGTGCTTTTGGTGCTATATCTAAGAAACCATTGCCAATGATGAGATCAGAAAATCATATACTTCTGTTTTCTTCCTAGATATCAGACTGGATCACAGACCCCTCTGCCACATCCTGTACAGGTCATGAGTCAGGTAAGTGAAAGAAAAACCAAGTAGCCATGGGCAGAGTTGACATGCTTTATTTCAGATGTGAGCTCCACTGCCAGCAGTTCAAGCTGTTGTCTTCCATACTGAAAGTACACAGCAATGGCAACAAGCCAAGGAGTATATGGGCGTGCGTGCGCAGTTACACTTGTTTACAACAGACATGCTGAATCATACACAGCCAGTGTGGAATATACTATAAAGCATATGTACTTCACTGAGCCTGGTTTTCCAAAGCTTTGCAGTTTCAAATATTGATCTTGCAGAGGACTGGAAATTTTCCTCAGGCTATAAACTCTCCAGTGTAAGATAAAGATTTGTGGCACAGCAAGGTTGCTGGCTCAAGGACAGAGAGATTACTGATTGATATGTGTAGATACTGGAAAATTGCTGGAGGGAGAAGGAATGTTTGCTAAGATCAAGCTTTTGTTGGTGGACGACTTAATTGCCTTACTTGAATGTCATCTGGCTTGTTTCACTGAAAGTTACCAGCCTATATTGTTAAACTATAACCCCACCTATGTTCTCTTCCTGTAACTTCCTGGTCTGGAGAATAAATGCAGGAAGAGAACCCCAATTTGGGGTTAATTTCCCAAGGAAGCGATGCCTCTCGCTTGAGCATTCCCAAGGGAAGTTAACCACTTCAGGGTCTCTCACTGCTCAGAAGAGATGGGCTTTGAGTAATCCTTTGTGTCTCCGTCACCCAGGGGAAGGGGCGTGACAAATCTGTGGGGAGCAAAGCAACACAAAGCAACAAGCCAGATATGAGGCGAGGGGGCCTGACTAAACTCACTCCATTTTCCTCACACTCCAGCCCTTCAGTGTACCTCGCCATACAATCTATGCACCTGAGATCTTCTACAATGTTTCCTTAGCAAGGATAGCTGATCCTTGCATGCATAGGCCATAGCAGCAATGTAGGCTGCAGCAACGTGCCACCAAAATGCAGGCACTTCCTCCCAGTCCTGCTAACACCCACCTCTAGGAGGACGACATATTGGCCCACCATTCCTGGAGGGGATCTCCAGTCATTTTTAGACAGTATGAATCTCACTGTTTAATTGCTGCAAAACCTGAGTAACATTATGATGATAGTCAGGGATATACACACAACATACTGTTCAAGCCAGGACCAGTTAGCAGTCATCATTGGGATGATCTCCCATGGGAATACTGCAGCCACACTGGTAAGAAACCTGATGCATGTGTATGTGCCCAGTCGACTATGGTGTTGGCAGCCACAAGACTATGGGCGAAAAGAGAAAAAAATTACTGAAACCAATAAAAGGAGTTCTCATTCCTCTGGCAGAATACATGCCAGCTTACCATACTGGAAAGAACGGTTGCAGGAACAGGTGCTATGTCTCTATGCCACAGAACCGCCACTGGAGAGGGCCCGCCCTTGCAGGGTCTCTCATTCAAGATTCTGACTGTCGGCCATACCTGCCGTGTCCAGCCCTTCACGGATGGGGGTTGGGTGGATAGCCTTAGTCCCTTCTTCAGAAGACCATTGTATCATTCAATCATTCCCACTGCCTGGGGGTGATATGGCACATGTAATTTCCACTGAATAGACAACTGGGAAGTCCACTTCTGTATGTCGTGTCCAGTAAAATGGGTTCCATTATAACTCTCTATGACCACGGGACAACTGTACGTGGCTGTAAGGCTTTTCGATGCCTTAATAATGCTTGCCTGGTCTGGGGCCTTTCAGGGACACACAAACAGAAGACCTGTAGCCATATCAATGGCTCTTAAAATATACCTGAAATTCTCTGATGTGAGAAGTGACCCAACAAAATCCACTTGCCATCGAGTGAGGGGTACCCTTCCTCGAGTTATCTGCCCATCAGTATGCGGCACCAATCAGAGGTGTGGACTCCCCTGAACACATACTGGGCACACGTGGCATGCATTTACTACAGCTTCCCATTTTATAGGTAAGGCTCACCTTTGAGCAGACATCCACGTGGTTTTTCTGCCAGCGTGCTGCATCCATCAATGTAACTATTGAGTTACATCAGTCGCTGGAGCTCTCTCCAACCTGCTTACCTTAGCCAGCTCATCGGTTTCATCATTGCTCAGGCTGACTAAGGAGGAAAGTGCAGCACGAGTGATGCTGACTTTTTCTCACTCCAATATAGTGGCACCAATCTCTGTATGTCCTCCCAGCAGGTGATACTGTTTCACATTGACTGCACATCCTGGCTTGCTTAGTACCTGTGGGTCATGTTTAGCATGTCCCCGTAACACAGGCTTCACTGTCTGTATCCACAGCTGGAATTCTCCAACTGTCATTTGCAGGTGTAAACCATAAAGCACATCTATACCCAAGGTGTATTCAGCTACTGGGTATCTATACACAGTATATACATGAGGAGGCATTGTCCTATGCCCAGTGGCAAAGACACAGCTTTGACTTTAATAGAATGTCCTCCATAGCCATCAACATTCACTGTGGCCCCTGGAAACTTATGGGTTGCTGTGTATCAGGCTACATTCTGCACCAGTGTCCATCAGTGCTAACACACACTGTACATTTGACTCTGACCAATGTATTGCCAGTTCCACATGAAGCCACATCTGCCCCCAAAAGACAAGCACCCTGTCCTTCTCCCTAGCCAGAAGTCGATCTGTGTCCATGGAAGTAGTCATGAAATCTTTCAGATTCAATGGGCATACTTTAACACTTGTCTCTTTTGGAAGTTTGGTGTAACGCTGTTCGGGGCACAATTATTGCCACAAGGCAAACAGGATTGCATTCAGTTGCCAGTCAACTTTTTCTCTAATCAACTCCTGCCATAAACAAGTCAAACCACTTCTGCATATGGCTAGACTTGCTCGGTCACTTTGGGGCAACACTCTGAGCATTTCTTGGGGACTCAGTCTTCACCACTTTTTGGACCCCCTTTGTTTGTCTCCTCCCCTCAGCTTTGCCCAGACTGCTTTCAGCTCATTTCTCCATTTTGGAATGAGAATTCTGTCTTATGCTTGTCCCTCTGTTTTATCTTGAATGTACATCACTTGTTTGATTTCACACGTGCAACTCTGGACTTTTGAGCTGAAACGACTTAGACTTTGAGGATGGAATGAATGTATTTACCTGTGAGAAGGACATGAACATTGGGGGCTGGGGGCAGAATTCTATGGGTTGAATGTGTCCACCAAAAGATTATGTATTGGAATCTTGATCTTCATCGTCACAGTATTAAGAGGGTGGAAAATCCAGCTATGGTGTACAAAATCATTTAGCAAATGATTAGATTATGAGGACTGTGGCCTTGTGAATGGATTGATTCTTTCATAAAGAAATTGGCATAGATATGATGGGATTAAAAGTACAGCAAATGAGAATGTTAGCTCTCTAGCTCAGTCAGTTTTTGCCATGTGATACCCTGCATTGCTGTGGATAGTTACAACCAAGAAAAATTCCCTCACTAGATGTTTTTTGGATGTTGGACTTCCCAGCCTCCCAAACTGTAAGAAATAGATTCTATTTTTTAAAAAATTACCAAGTTTCAGGTATTCTGTTATAAGCAACAATAAAGAGCTAATACAGAGTCCAAATGTAATCTTCTGTACATGTCTATCCAGTTTTCCTAGCATTATCTGTTGAAAAGTTTATTATTTTTCCACTAAATAGTCTTTGTACCCTTTTTGAATATAAGTTGACTTCAAACTTATAAGGTATATTTCTGGACTCTCAATTTTATTCTTTGATATATGTTTCAGTCCTTATGCTAGTAGCACACTGTCTTAATTACCGAAGCTCTATAGTAGCTACTAAAATAGGGACATATGAGTCCCTCAATTCTGCAATTCTTTTTAGAGACCTTTTTGTCTGTTTTGAGTCCCTTGCATTTTCATTTAAAATTTAGGATTAGCTGGTCAATTCTGCATAAAGTCATCTGGAATTTTCACAGGTATTTCTCTGAGTCTTTAGATCAATTTGTGGAAAATTGCCAGGATAGCAACATCTCATCTTCCAAACCACAAACAGTGGATGGCTCTTTATTCTCGGGGTCTTTTAAAATTTCTTTCAGCAATAATTTGTTATTTTCAGTTCACAAGTCTTGTTGTTCTTTCAATAAATGAATTCCTAAGTATTTTGTTATTTTTCGTGGCAGTGTAAATGGAATTTTTCCTTAATACAATCGACTGTTCTACATTGATATTTTGCCCTGCACATCGTCCAAGTCATTTATTACCTCTAACATTTTTGCATGTGTTTGTGATATCTCATGGGTTTTCTACATATAAAATCATGTGTTAGTATTTCTTGTGTGGCAGGTGTGAAGGTGACAACCTCTATGTTTTTGTATGTGTGATAATATCTCAATTTTTCTCTCTTGCAGGACAACTTGCGAAGATGTCCACAAGTTTTTCTTTCATTACTTTTAATATGATCTCTTTCTCAGCTGAAGAGAAAGAAATCAGCTGTTAATCTTAGTGATTCCTCGAGATGAGTTGCTTGTCACTTATTGCGTTTATGATGTACTCATGGTTTTTGTCTTTGATATTTTGATTATAATGTGCCTAGGTGTGGATCTGTTTAAGTTTTTTCTACTTACAGTTTATTGAGATTCTTAGATGTGGAGATTAATAATTTTTCAAATCAAAATCGGGGCATTTGTGCCAACCCACCTGCAAATATTTTTTCTGCTGCTTTCTATCTGTTCTCTTCTCCTTGTGAGATTCCTGTTATGCATGTTTTTATACTTGATGATGTGCCACAGATCTCTAAGACTCTTCATTTTTCTGTATTCTTTTCCTTATTCCCTCTCATATTGTATAATCTCAATTGGCCCATAATTATGGTAGCTGATCATTTGTTCTGGCTGCTCATATCCTCTTCTGATCTCTTCTAATAATTTTTTTATTTCATTGATTGAACTTTACAACTCCTTCTTTCTCTTTGGTTGATGATATGTTGTGAGATGTTATTCTTATATTTGCTTTTAGTCCTCTGCTTATGGTTTTATTGAGTTCTTTGAATATATTCATAAGTCTTTGTCTGAAATTTATTGTCTGGAATTTCTAAAGAATATTTCTATTGATCGTTTCACCTCCAATCTGTGTTTGGGCAATATTTCTTGTTTCCTTGTATTTCTCTAATTTGTAGTAATATTGAACTTTTTATATAGTGTAATGTGGTAACATCGGAAATAATTTTCGCTCCCCAGGGTTTGTTTGTGTGGTATTTCTTTCTGATTACTAGCTTAGCCACTTTCCTAAATTAACTTGTAAAATGTACTATTTGTCATGTGCAGACTCTATCTGTGTTCTGTTAGCTTGGTGATCAGCTAATGATTGAACAGAAATGACCTTAAATGTAAACCATTTAAGGTTTTCTTAGACTTAGTCTAAGGGGATCTGTTTGTGTTTAGGCATATTTTCACTGTTCTAGCGGGCAATTTATAACTCAGTGTTGGCCTTCCGTGTGTGCTTGCACAGAGCCTGACATTCTGTCAGAGGTGAGCTATTAGGGTCCTCTTAGGTCTTGCCTTAGCATGTTCACAGCACTGGGCAAACACACAGCCCTATGCATGTGTGTGGTTTTTGAATTCCCAGAAATATGATAGAGATTTTCAACCCTCTTGGACATCTCATTCTCCTCTTATTCTTTTTATGTTTGTAGTCCACCTCTTGTTAGTTCTAATTGGTTTCACTATCTGAAGTACTTATGATGTCAAGTAATTGTCCCAGAGATAGCATTTTTCACACAGAGCATGAAATTAAACATTTTACCTTACAACATGTACAAAAGTCCACTCAAAATGCATGAAATACTTACATGTAAAACTGAAACTATGAAACTATTAGAAGAAAACAGGGGAAACACTCCACAACCTAGGGGTAAGCAAGGATTTTAAAAATAAGTCTTCAAAAGCACAAGTAAGTGAAACAAAAATAAACAAGTGGAATGACATAAAACTTAAAAGTCTTTGCACAGCAAAGGAAACTGTTAACAGAGTGAAGAGACAATCTACAGAATGGGAGAAAATATTTGCAATCTATACATCTGACAACAGGTTCATATCAAAAATATAGAAGAAACTCAAACACATCAGCAGCAATAAAACAAATAAACCAATCAAGAAACTGGCAAAAGAAGTGTTGGAGCAAGATGGCTGACTAGAAGAATATATCACTTGTCTCTCCCACAAAGACAGAGAATACATTGATTATGAATCTACACTTGGACCAATCAAAGACAAAAGAACAAAAGCTAAAGGAGAGAGCTGGAACACATCAAACAAGCAGTGGAGATGCTGGTGAGTGCAGAATCTCAGGATAGCCAAATAGAGAGCAAAAGGAAATCCCTGGCCACCACCACCCTATCCCCCAACTGGGAGCAGCATGGACCCTGGAGGAGTTTGTGCCTGTAGAAAGGAGGTGAGAGGGTCAGTGGTCCAACCTATGGGGGAATCTGTGCTGCCCTGAGGCCATGCACCTGGTGCTGGGAACTGCTATAGCATAGGCAGCTGTATCGGCCAAGGGAGAGACACATGTGGAGCTGCCCCCACCCGTGGGATCCCAGGCAGCTTCAGCAATCAATCCATCAATCACAGTTTTGGATCTGAAGCCATTCCAACACCTAGGGGCATTTTACCTTAGCTCCAGCAAGGCAGTAATTCCACACATCTGAGACCACATCATTGTGCCAGGTCATCTGCATGCAAGCCCAGATGGCACCCTGCACCCCGGGATCTGGCTGTCCAGTGCAGGGAGGGTGCCATCCCCAGAACAGAGGGGGTCAGTGCATGCACACTCCAGACCCAGAAAGTTGCCTATTTGGGTCCTTTACCCACTGCCAGTAACCCGACCTATGTTGGAGAAAAATAACTTGCAATTCTTACAGCTGTGAGGATGGGTGGGAAAACCAGTATGACTCTCCCAGGGCTTGCCTTAGTGGCCACATGCTCAGTGTTGGGGACTCTTAGGGGAACAAACAACTGAACTGACCTGGGGAGGGACATATTAGAAGTCAAATGGGCCCTGTTTGCAGAATACCTGATCCTACACATAGAAAAACCTAAAGACTCCACTAAAAATCTCTTATATCTGATAAATGAATTCAGTTAAGTTGCAGAATACAAAATCAATGTACAACAATTAGTAGCGTTTTCATACCTCAACAAGGAAATAGTAGAAAAATAAATCAGGAGAACAATCCCGTTTACAAGAGCTACCATAAAGAAAACACTTACGAATAAATTTAACCAAGGAAGTGAAAGGTACCTACAATGAGAACTACAAAACATTGATGAAAGAAATACAAGAAGACACAGAAAGATGGAAAGACATTCCATGTTCATGGATTGGAAGGATTAAGGTTGTAAAAATGTCCCCACTACCCAAAGTGATCCACAGATTCAATGCAATCTCCATCAAAACACCAAAGACATTCTTCACAGAAATAGAAGTAGGAATCTTAACATTCACATGGAACAATACAAGACCTCGAGTAGCCAAAGCAGTCCTGCACACAAAAAATAAACCCAGAGGAATTACACTGCCCGACTTCCAATTATATCACAAAGCTGTACTGGGTAATTTATTAGAAGATGAAATTTATTGCTTACAGTTTAGGAGGATGAGAAGTCCAAAGTCCAGGCAGCACATCTGGTGAGGGTCTTCCTTGGTGGTGGCTTTAATGACGTTGGGAGATGGCAGAAGCAGAGAGAAAGAGAGAGAGTGACTTTCACGTGCTTCTTTTTTAAAGTCCTCAGAACAATGCCCGTGACACCATTATTAATCCATTCACTGTGGTATGCTCCTCACTACCATACCTAACGACCTTTTCAAGGCCCCACCTTTCAATTACCATAATGGGATTTCCCACCCTTTTAGCAGTCAGTGGAGATCAAGCTTCTAATAAACCTGGTGGCTCCAATCCAATCCATATCACCACTGAGCAATAACTTTCCATTATTCCTTTCACCCAGTTTCCTCCTACTATTTTTCTCTCTGAATTTTTTCTTTGTAATTTGTTTTTTCTTAACTAACCAACAATAATCGTATATATTTATGGTGTACAGTGTGATATATGGGTAGATTTATACAGGGTGCAATACTCATATCAGGGTAACTGGCATATCTATCACCTCAAAAATTTGCCACATTTTTGTGATGGGAACATTCACAATCCTGTTAGCTACTTGAGTTTATATATTAGTTTGTTGTTGACTGGAGTCTCCCTAGAGTGCTTTAGAACACTAGATCTTTTTCTTCCTGTCTCGGAGCAATTTTGTATTCATTGCCCTTCCTCTCCCCGTCTCCTGTGCCCAATTTCCTTACCACTCTCTAGTAATCACTCTTCTACTCTCTAGTTCTATGACAACAACATTTTTAGCTTTAGCATTTGAGTGAGACCCCATCATATTTCTCTGTCTATGCCTAGCTTATTTAACTGACCATAATTTTCTCCAAGCTCATACAAGTTGCTGCAAATGCAGAATTTCATTCTTTTTATGGCTTACTAGTGTTTCATCATGTTTTCACCATGTTTTTATGTTTTCATGTTTTCACCATGTTTTATGTTTTTTTATTTTCACCATGTTTTCTTTATCCAATCATCCATTGAGGGATGTTTAAGTTACTTCCAAATTTAGCTCTTGTGAATAGAGCCATGATATATGTGGTATTCTTTCCAATGTTGATTTCCTTTCCTTTGGTTATATACGTGGTAGTGTAATTGCTGGACCCTATGGTAGTTCTCCTTGTAGTTTCCTGAGAAACCTCCATACTGTTTTCTGTAATGGCTGTACTAATTTACTTTCCCCAAACAACATACAAGGATGTTGTCCACAACCTACCCAGCGTTTTTAATTTTTAAAATTTATTTATTTATTAACATTATTTTTTTACAAAATTCTAAGATGTTGTTGCAGAGCAGTTGGGGGGAGGTGGAGAGGAGAAGGGGAAAGGAAACAGAGTGGGAGAAGGAGGAAGGAGGCAGGAGCATGGTTGAAGCCGGTGGCACCCCCCTCATTCCTGCACTGGAGACAAGGGGGCTTCCAGGAATGGCTCAGTCATTGCTGGGCTAGATGCAGATGTCTTGGGTGCCGGGGCACTTCCTGCAGTGGCTCATTGGTCATCGCTGGGCTGGTTGCAGGTGTTGGGCAGTGTGGCCAAGGCCTTCTGCCTGCCACTGCCCCAGCTCCGGAGCCAGGGGAGCTTCCTGCAGCAGCTTGGTAATCATCGCTGGGCTGGTTGTGAACCCAACATTTTTTATTTTCTGTCTTTTGCATATCAAACATTCTTAGTAAGGAGGAAACACATTTTCTGCCCCACACTCTTGCTTCTACCACCTATATCCAATAATCCAACATCCACTAGAACGCCGTATCCTGTCTGATGTGGGGAGCCCCTTGCTCATCTTTGAGGTTCCATGTTCATCCCTGAGGCAGAATAATAGAGCTTAAGGAAAATTCAAACCAGTTCTTTCTCTCTGGCTACAACTGCAACAGAGAAACACTCTTCCAACAAGTCCTGTGTGTCAGCTCTCTCAGACATAAGCAAGCACCAGCACAAGTAAGTTAAAAAAGAAAAAAAGGCACCCAGTGTTCATTAGCTCTTGGAAGTTGCTCTAACCACACAGCCTTCCATGTAGTTTAGAACAGGGGGGAGCCTTCGATATTATCCTGATCCACCTCCTTACATTAAGGATGAGATAACTGAGTCCCAGAGACAGTTATTTCAAAGAGACTGTCTTCAAGATCAGAAATTCTTTCTTCTACTTGCTCTAGCCTGCTGCTTAAGCTCTCAAGTTGGTTTTTTTTCTTATTTCATTGAATGACTCTTTCAGTTCCATGAGTTCTTCCACATTCTTTTCTAAAGGGTTAACCTCTTCATAAACTTCCTCCTTCAAATCCTGGATAGTTTTGTTTCAGTTCATTGTATCCTCTAAGTGTATCTTCTTCTATCTCACTGAGTTTCCTTAAGAGTTTTACTTGAATTTTGTTTTTAATCATTTCAAGGGTTTCCTGCTCTTTGGGGTCTGGTACTTGAGTGTTACTGTATTTCTTTGGTGAACTCATATTTTCTTGTTTTTTCGTATTTCTTGTGTCTCTACATTGATGTCTGGTCATCTGGTAGAGCAGTTGCTTCTTTTATTACTCTCCTCCCCTGGACTCTCCTGGTAACCTATGCCAATGCAGTCAAGTGGTCAGCGGCCCATCAGCACAATGGCAGTGGCTCCTGCAGCTGCTGCTATGGTAGCAGGCTGCTGTTGCAGTAGCAGTGGCTGTAGTGGTCGCTTTGGTAGACTGCTGCAGTGCCTCCAGCAGCAGCAAGCTGCTTGCCCTATGATGGTGGCTGCTTGTTGGACCAGTGGTATTGGTGACTACAGCAGTGGTGGTTGCAGAAGCCTCCCACTCAGCTGTCAAGTTTGCAGCAGTGGCCCACGCAGGTATGGTGTTCTTGGTGCCAGAATGATTATCTCATGACATCAGCAGCAGAGTCAGCAGCTTCAACGGCCTGCCTGGTGTCCGCAGTGACCTTGGCAGCAGTGAGGTTACCTCATGGGGGCAGCATCCATGCCAGCAGCTACAACGGCTTCTGTCACATCAGTGGTGTCTGCAGTGGTAGTAGGGTTACCTCATGGGGGTGGCAGCAGTGCCAGTGGCTGCAACTACCTCCCTCACATCTGTGGTGTCCTTGGAAACAGTGGGGTTACTTCATAGTGGCAGGAGTGGGGCCGGCAGATACAACTGCCTCCCTCACATCTGCAGTGTCCTTGGCAGCAGCAAGGTTAACTCGCAGCAGTGACAATGGCAGAGGTGGTTTCAGCCACCTTCCTCACATCTGCAGAGCCTGCAGCTGCAGCAACGGGACACCCAGAGGACCACTGCTCTGCGGGGAGCTGCTCTGCAATGGGTGACAGTTCTGGGACCAGACAATAGCACCAGCGACTGCAGCAGTGGTGGCAATTGGCCCATTTCTATCTTGTGTGGGAGGAAAGTGTCCTGAGCATCTCTAGTATATCATCTTCCTGGAAGTCCAATTCAAATCTTTGTGTTGAAATCTTTGACCATCTAAAACTTCATTTGAATTAGTGAGGAGAAATTGAGTATTTCCCCCTTAATTGCTTGTAATCTGAATCAATACCATTTATTGCATATTCTAGCATTTCTCTGGCAATGTGGACTTCCATATTTTCTATTTATTAAATTCTTGTAGATGGGGATTTTTTTCTTCTATTGATATGTATGTGCATTCCATAACTGTTGTTGTATGTACTGATTATGTTGACATACTTTTATTAAAATTTTGATAGTGTTAAAATGAGTCATTGAGTATCTCCCTCTGCCATGACAATTGATCATCCATATTTTCTGGAATAGCAGAAATGGTTACTTTGCTGGGTGGTGTGTTCAACTTCAATAATCATTAGAGTCGCTGTCACACAGCTGCCACCTCCGCTTAATTGCTTACCACCAAAATCTTTATTGTTTTCAAGAGTGCCTTAATGCTTAATATTCCTCCTTCTGTGTTCTAAGTAAAGTTAGTTCCATTGGGAGTTCTTTGGAGCTCTTTGTTCTTACATCGTACATCTCGGCCTTGGGACATTTATGAGATAATTGCGTAGAGCTGATTAGAGAAAGTGGCGCATTTCTCTAAGAGAGAGAGCTCTGTTTACAAACAGGGTTCTGGGCACGAGCACTAACCTCTGGTCTTGTAGAAATGCATTTTCTGCCATGAAAACTCTGCCCTACAAGTGAGCAGTGTGCAGAAATAAGGGGATTTCGGCGTTCTTGACCTGTGGTACTTGGGGTAGAACCTCCTCCATACAAATCATGTTGGGATGAACAACAGAGGCCTCTAGCTCTTGGTCACACTCCCCTGAAATTCAACATCTGCAACAAAAACCTGGGAAAAGAGTCGACATATGCTTGCAGCCAGTATGTTCTGGGGAGATATCACAACCCTTGACATGGAGATGGGAAAACGGGGAGCCTCCACTTCCTGGCTCTGCATGTCCAGAGTGGAACTTCCATTATGCTGAGTGTGGGGAGGGGGAAATGAGTAGGGAATAGGAGAGGCTCAAGTGCCGCAGACTCTCTCTGTGCTTTGGAGGTTTTATGGAATTTTAAATGTAAGTGTATGCCCGTAGGACGATTTCCACAGACTTCAAATAGTTGTTTTAAAAAATAACCTTCTTCAGTTATAGTTGATGAGTTTGTAGAGTGCTTCAATGAAACTCCTTATACTGAGGAGTTACTCTAGAGCAAGAGTCAAGTAAATTGATTCCTCAAAATGACGGTACAGCTATACAGTGAAGGGCAATGAGCTAATGAAGAAGACATGTATGAAGTGATGCTGGTGATTTCCAGATACCCTTTGAAGTGAAAAATGAAAAGTGTCTTGTGGCAAAGAGCTGGAAATAAGAAAATTTCCATTTACGTACTCATTTCAGGAAAAAAAAACGGAGAAAAGAAAAATCAAGAGACCAATGAAAATACTTACATGTAGGATTTTTTTTTCTTTAAAATGTGCTTTGGGTTTTTTTACACATCTGCTGTACTCTTTGAATCACTAACAGATTTTAATGTTAAATAGCCACCACTCTCTCATGATAAATTCTTCTTATTTTTCTGGCAAATCAAGTGTTCATTTTTTCAGATGATATTTGGGTTGATATTGTAATGTTAAAAAAAAAAATTAAGAAGAGGTGGGTCAAGAGGGCAGACTAGAGATCCCAGGTCATGTTCCCCCAACAGAAAAATACCAGAACAACTAACAGACAGCTAAATATTGACAAGATACTCTGTGAGACAGCATAGGAGTGCAGCAGGAGACTGGTGATATCCCTGAGTTGCAAAAAAACCCAGGATGACCGAATAGGAAAGATAGAGGTGCAAATAGGCCTCGGCCACCATGTCTCCATTACTAAGACCAGAGCAAGAGAAATTGTCTCTTGAGGCAGAAAGGCAGGCAGAGTGCCCACACTAACCCATCCTCATAACAGAGGCCAGGAGTTTCTTTCACAGAAGAATGCCACAGCCCTTGCAAGCCCAGAATCAAGTGCAGGGAGCTGCCTAATATACCCGCCCTGAATTGCTTCGGAACAGGAGCACAAATTATGCACTCTTCACCCCCTACCCTTGTGACCTAGGGTGTTGCAGTACTATACCATCTTGAAACCAGAGCACTGCCCTGGGCCAATAACCAGTGTGCTTCCCCACCCTTAATGCTCCTCTTCATCCCTAAGCATTCACAGGACAGGCTATAACATCCTGATGCCATGGCTTGAGACCTGGGCCCACACCAGCTGTGATTCTAGTCTTGGAAGCCAACCCTAGGCCTGCTGAACTCACTCTCACCCATGGCCCTGGCCAGAGATCAGACAGGCAGACCCTCCTCTGGCAGATTGCCCCCCTTCCTTTCCCTACTCCCCATTTTTCGTTTAGTATACCCCTGCCAGCTGGCTGAGGTCTGTTTGCCTGAGGCCTTGACCTGGAAAAACAGCTCAGTGGTCTCTACCTTAAGGAATATGCTCTTGGGCTGGTGGAAATAAAGTGCATCCATGCCCTCCTCCAGAAGAGGATGGGCAGTTCTGTCCTCAACAATCCCACATAGTAGCCTTACCCACTGCCCCATAGGTGGCTCACTGAGTCTGCAGCTCAGCTTTCCAACCTTACCCATCACCCAAGAAGTGGCTGGAGGACCCTTTTCTGAAACCCCAACTTGAGGCCTTGCCCATCACCCAAGAAGCAACTGCTCAGCCCCTTCACTGCAGGCCTAACTAGCAGCCTCTATCACCACCCAGGCCTTCTTTTGTCAGGCCTGCATTCCAACCTCACTCACCACCCATGAGTTGGTGGCTAGGCACCCTTCTACAGCCTTGCCTTGAGGCCTTGCAAACTGCCCAAGAAGTGGCTGCATGGGACCACCATCTGCAGACTTGCCTAGCTGCCTTGCACCTGACTCAGAAAGCAACTAGTTAGGTCCCCTCTGTGCAACTTACCAGGATGACTTGTCCACCTCCCAATAGGCAACTGGCCAGGCCCCCTCAAATCAGGCCCACTTCCCAACCTTGCCCAGCACCTGAGAAGTGGCTGGTCAGTCACTGTCCGATTTCCTTTATCTGAATTTTTTTAATCTTCTTCTTTTTCTTTCTTTCTTTCTTTCTTTCTTTCTTTCTTTCTTTCTTTCTTTCTTTCTTTCTTTCTTTCTTTCTTTCTTTCTTTCTTTCTTTCTTTCTTTCTTTCCTACTTTCTTTCTTTCTTTCTTTCTTTCTTTCTTTCTTTCTTTCTTATTTATTTTTTTGGTCTGGCTAATGGTTTGTCGATTTTATCTTTTAAGAAATGAACTTTTCATTTATTGATCTTTTGTATTGTATTTTTAGTCTCAATTTCATTTATTTCTGCTGTAATTTTTATTATTTTTTTCTTCTACATATTTTGCTTTGGTTTGTTCATGCTTTTTTAGTTTTTTGAGGTGGATTGTTAGGTTATTTATTTCACATCTTTCTGTTTTTTTTGTTTGTTTGTTTGTTTTTTTGGTGTAGGGATTTATTGCTTTAAACTTTCTTCTTAACACTTCTTTGGCTATATCCCATATATTTTGGTATGTTGTGTTTCTGTCCTCATTTTCTAAAAGAATTCTTTTTTTATTTCCTTCTTAATCTCTTTTTTGATCCATTGGTCGTTCAGGAGCACGTTGTTTAATTTCCATGTTTTTCAATAGTTTTGCAGGTTCCTCTCGTTATTGGTTTCTAGTTTTATTCCATTATGGTCAGAAAAGATACTTGATATGATTTTGATTTCTTTGAACTCATTAAGACTAATTTTGTGCCCCATCATATGGTCAGTTCTAGAGAATGTTTGATGCGCTGATGAGAAGAATGTGTATTGCACAGTTGTAGTATCAAATGTCCTGTAAATGTCTGTTAGGTCTATGTGGTTTATGGAGCTGCTTAAATCCAGTATTTCTCTGTAGATAGCTGGTTGCTCTGGTGTTCAGTGCATATATGTTTATAATTGTTATATCCTTTTTCTGTATTGACCCTTTTATCTTGTGTTATACCCTTCCTCATCTTGCAGTACAGGTTTTGATTTAAAGTCTGTTTTATCTGCTGTAAATAGAGCTACTCTTACTGGCTTTTATTTTCTATTTGCATGGGATAACTTTTTTATTCCTTCATTTTCACTCTCTGTGTGTGTTAATAGGTAAGTTTCCAGGCAGCATGTGGGTGGACCATGTTTTAAAATCCATTCAGACAGTCTATGACTTTTAATCAGGGCATTTAAGCTGTTTACATTCAAGGTTATTATTGATATGTGAGGTCTTCCTCCTGTCATTCAGAGGGTTGTTTTCTGTTTCACTTGTTCCTTTCTTCCTCTCATTATTGAGTCTTGTAGTTTGATCCTTTTCTTATTGATAAAGTATGATTCCTTTCTCTTTCTAATTTGCTTATCCACTGTATCAGTAGTTTTTATATTTACAGGTGTTTTCATGATGGTTGTTATTATTCTTTCTCTTCTAGATGGAGGATGCCCATAAACATTTTGGGTGAGGCCTGCCTACTGATGATAAATTTCCCAAGTTTTTTTCTCTGAAAGACTTTATTTGCCCTATATTTCTGAATAATAGCTTTGCTGGGCATAATATTCTTGCTTGACAGTTTTTTTCTTTCAGTTTGTCAACATATATCCCATTCTCTGCTGGCCTGTGGAGTTTCTTTTTTTTTTTTTTTTCTTCCTTTTTTTAAATTTTATTATGTCGATATACATTGTAGCTGATTATTGCTCCCCATCACCAAAACCTCCCTCCCTTCTCCCTCCCCCACTCCCCCCCAACAATGTCCTTTCTGTTTGCTTCTCGTATCAACTTCAAATAATTGTGGTTGTTATATCTTCTTCCCCCCCCCCGGTTTGTGTGTGTGTGTGTGTATGTGTGTGTGTGAATTTATATATTAATTTTTAGCTCCCTCCAATAAGTGAGAACATGTGGTATTTCTCTTTCTGTGCCTGACTTGTTTCACTTAATATAATTCTCTCAAGGTCCATCCATGTTGTTGCAAATGGCAGTATTTCATTCGTTTTTATAGCTGAGTAGTATTCCATTGTGTAGATGTACCACATTTTCCGTATCCACTCATCTGATGATGGGCATTTGGGCTGGTTCCAACTCTTGGCTATTGTAAAGAGTGCTGCAATGAACATTGGGGAACAGGTATACCTTCGACTTGATGATTTCCATTCCTCTGGGTATATTCCCAACAGTGGGATGGCTGGGTCGTATGGTAGATCTATCTGCAATTGTTTAAGGAACCTCCATACCATTTTCCATAGAGGCTGCACCATTTTGCAGTCCCACCAACAATGTATGAGAGTTCCTTTTTCTCCGCAGCCTCGCCAGCATTTATCGTTCATAGTCTTTTGGATTTTAGCCATCCTAACTGGGGTTAGATGGTATCTCAATGTGGTTTTGATTTGCATTTCCCGGATGCTGAGTGATGTTGAGCATTTTTTCATATGTCTGTTGGCCATTTGGATATCTTCCTTAGAGAAATGCCTACTTAGCTCTTTTGCCCATTTTTTAATTGGGTTGCTTGTTTTCTTCTTGTAAAGTTGTTTGAGTTCCTTATATATTCTGGATATTAATCCTTTGTCAGATGTATATTTTGCAAATATTTTCTCCCACTCTGTTGGTTGTCTTTTAACTCTTTTAATTGTTTCTTTTGCTGTGCAGAAGCTTTTTAGTTTGATATAATCCCATTTGTTTATTTTTCCTTTGGTTGCCCGTGCTTTTGGGGTCGTATTCATGAAGTCTGTGCCCAGTCCTATTTCCTGAAGTGTTTCTCCTATGTTTTCTTTAAGAAGTTTTATTGTCTCAGGGTGTATATTTAAATCCTTAATCCATTTTGAGTTGATTTTAGTATACGGTGAGAGGTATGGATCTAGTTTCATTCTCCTGCATATCGATATCCAGTTATCCCAGCACCACTTGCTGAAGAGGCAGTCCCTTCCCCAGTGAATAGGCTTGGTGCCTTTGTCAAAGATCAGATGGCAGTAAGTGTGTGGGTTGATTTCTGGATTCTCTATTCTATTCCATTGGTCAGTGTGTCTGTTTTTATGCCAGTACCATACTGTTTTGGTTATTATAGCTTTGTAGTATAGCTTAAAGTCAGGTAGTGTTATGCCTCCAGCTTTATTTTTTTTTGCTGAGCATTGCTTTGGCTATTCGTGGTCTTTTATTGTTCCATATAAATGTCTGAATAGTTTTTTCAATTTCTGAGAAAAATGTCTTTGGAATTTTGATGGGGATTGCATTGAATTTGTATATCACTTTGGGTAGTATGGACATTTTCACTATGTTGATTCTTCCAATCCAAGAGCATGGAATATCTTTCCATCTTCTTGTATCCTCTCTAATTTCTCTCAGCAGTGGTTTGTAGTTCTCATTATAGAGATTTTTCACCTCCTTGGTTAACTCTATTCCTAAGTATTTTATTTTTTTGGTGGCTATTGTAAATGGGCAGGCTTTCTTGATTTCTCGTTCTGCATGTTCACTATTGGAGAAAAGAAATGCTACTGATTTTTGTGTGTTGATTTTGTATCCTGCTACTGTGCTGAAATCATTTATCAATTCCAACAGTTTTTTTTGTAGAGGTTTTAGGCTGTTCGATATATAGGATCATGTCATCTGCAAACAGGGACAGTTTGACTTCATCTTTTCCAATCTGGATGCCCTTTATTTCCTTCTCTTCTCTGATTGCTCTGGCTAGTACTTCCAACACTATGTTGAATAGGAGTGGTGAGAGTGGGCATCCTTGTCTAGTGCCTGTTCTTAAAGGAAAAGCTTTCAGCTTTTCCCCATTCACGATGATATTGGCAGTGGGTTTGGCATATATGGCTTTAATTATGTTGAGATACTTTCCCTCTATACCTAACTTATAGAGGGTCTTTGTCATGAACGAGTGCTGAACTTTATCAAATGCTTTTTCAGCATCTATAGAGATGATCATATGGTCCTTGTGTTTGAGTTTATTAATATGGTGTATCACATTTATTGATTTGCGTATGTTGAACCAACCTTGCATCCCTGGGATGAATCCCACTTGATCGTGATGAATAATTTTTCGTATGTGTTGCTGTATTCTGTTTGCTAGTATTTTAGTGAGGATTTTTGCATCTATATTCATCAAGGATATCGGCCTGTAGTTTTCTTTTTTGGTTATATCTTTACCTGGTTTTGGTATCAGGATGATGTTTGCTTCATAGAATGAGTTTGGGAGATTTGCGTCCGTTTCAATCTTTTGGAATAGTTTGTAAAGAATCGGTGTCAATTCCTCTTTGAATGTTTGGTAAAATTCTGCTGTGAATCCATCTGGTCCTGGGCTTTTCTTTGTTGGGAGCCTTCTGATAACAGCTTCAATCTCCTTTATTGTTATTGGTCTGTTCAAATTTTCTACGTCTTCACGGTTCAGTTTTGGGAGCTTGTGTGTGTCCAGAAATTTATCCATTTCCTCCAGATTTTCAAATTTGTTGGCGTATAGTTGTTTATAGTAGTCTCGAATGATTCCTTGTATTTCAGATGAATCCGTTGTAATATCGCCTTTTTCATTTCTAATTTTTGTTATTTGAGTCTTCTCTCTTCTTTTTTTTGTTAGCCATGCTAATGGTTTGTCAATTTTATTTATCTTTTCAAAAAACCAACTTTTTGATTCGTTGATCTTTTGAATTGTTTTTTGGGTTTCAATTTCATTCAGTTCTTCTCTGATCTTAATGATTTCTTTCCGTCTGCTAACTTTAGGATTGGATTGTTCTTGTCTTTCTAGTTCTTTAAGGTGAAGTGTTAGGTTGTTCACTTGCCATCTTTCCATTCTTCTGAAGTGAGCATTTAATGCAATAAATTTTCCCCTCAATACTGCTTTTGCAGTATCCCACAGGTTTTGGTATGATGTATCATTGTTTTCATTAGTTTCAATAAACTTTTTGATTTCCTGCTTGATTTCTTCTTGGACCCATATGTCATTAAGTAGAATGCTGTTTAATTTCCATGTGTTTGTATAGTTTCCAGAGTTTTGTTTGTTATTAATTTCTAGTTTTAATCCATTGTGGTCTGAGAAGATACATGGGATAATTCCAATTTTTTTGAATTTATTGAGACTTGATTTGTGACCTAATATGTGATCTATCCTGGAGAATGATCCATGTGCTGATGAGAAGAATGAATATTCTGAGGTTGTTGGGTGGAATGTTCTGTAGATATCTGCCAATTCCAATTGGTCTAGAGTCTTGTTTAGATCTTGTGTTTCTCTACTGATTCTTTGCCTAGATGATCTGTCTAATATTGACAGTGGAGTGTTCAGGTCCCCTGCTATTATGGTATTAGTGTCTATTTCCTTCTTTAGGTCTAATAGAGTTTGTTTTATAAATCTGGCTGCTCCAACATTGGGTGCGTACATATTTATGATTGTTATGTCTTCTTGATGCATCAGTCCTTTTATCATTAAGTAGTGTCCCTCATTGTCTCTTTTTATGGTTTTTAGTTTAAAGTCTATTTTGTCAGATATAAGAATAGCCACTCCAGCTCGTTTTTCTTTTCTGTTTGCATGGTAAATCTTTTTCCATCCTTTCACTCTTAGTCTGTGTGAATCTTTATGGGTGAGGTGGGTCTCTTGTAGGCAGCATATAGTTGGGTCCTGCTTTTTGATCCAGTCAGCCAGTCTGTGTCTTTTAATTGGGGAATTTAAGCCTTTAACATTAAGAGTTGTTATTGAAAGGTGTTGATTTATTCCTAGCATTTTATTGGTTGTTTGGTTGTCTTAGGTGTCTTTTGTTCCTTGCTTTCTGATTTACTGTTTGGTTTCTTTGTTTGTTGGTTCCTTAGGTTGTAGATAGTGTTTTTGTTAGCTTGTTTTCTCTTCATGAATGCCATTTTTATTGTACTAGCGGGTTTAGATTTTTCTTAGGTTTTTATGGCAGTGGTAGTTATTTTTCAGGAACCAAACCCAGTACTCCCTTGAGGATTTCTTGTAAGGGTGGTCTTGTGGTAGTGAACTCCCGCAGTTTTTGTTTGTCTGAGAAATATACTATTTGCCCCTCATTTCGGAAGGATAGCCTTGCAGGGTAGAGTATTCTTGGCTGGCAATCTTTGTCTTTTAGTATTTTGAAAATATCATCCCATTCCTTTCTAGCTTTTAGGGTTTGTGATGAAAAGTCTGATGTTAACCTGATTGGGGCTCCCTTATAGGTGATTTGACGCTTCTCTCTTGCAGCTTTTAAGATTCTCTCTTTGTCTCTGAGTTTTGCCAATTTGACTATGACATGTCTTGGAGAAGGCCTTTTTGGGTTGAATACGTTTGGAGATCGTTGAGCTTCCTGGATCTGAAGATCTGTGATTTTTCCTATACCTGGGAAGTTTTCTGCCACTATTTTGTTGAATATGTTTTCAATGGAATCTCCATTTTCCTCCCCTTCTGGAATACCCATGACTCGGATATTTGAACGCTTGAGGTTGTCTGATATCTCTCTCAGATTTTCTTCCATGTCCTTGATTCTTTTTTCTTTCTTTTTGTCTGCTTGTGTTATTTCAAACAGCCCATCTTCAAGTTCAGAGGTTCTCTCTTCAACTTCGACAAGCCTGCTGGTTAAACTCTCCGTTGTGTTTTTTATTTCGCTGAATAACTTCTTCAGTTCAGCAAGTTCTGCTACATTTTTTTTCAGGACATTGATTTCCTTGTATATTTCCTCTTTCAGATCCTGTATACTTTTCCTCATTTCATCATGATGTCTAGCTGAGTTTTCTTGTATCTCATTCAGTTTCCTTAGAATTATAACTCGAAATTCCTTGTCAGTTATTTCAAGGGCTTCTTGTTCTATAGGATCTAGAGTATCAGATTTATTAACTTTTGGTGATGTACTTTCTTGATTTTTTGTATTTCTGGTGTCTTTTTTTGGTGTTTATTCATTGCGGCAGGGGGTTTCACAGTCCACCGGTTTGAGACTAATGACTAACTAGGATGTTGCTGTGGTTGCCAATTTGGTATGGCTCCCACCGTGACTGCTCAGTTGGCCTCTAGTGTCTTGTGTGTGTGGTTGCCTCGGGTCTTGGGCTTCTCCGGGGATCCACCTTTCTGGTCAGCTTGTACTCTGCTGGGCTGGTGGATCACGTACCACAGGGTGTGTGATCTCTGTTGAGCTTTCACTTTCTGTACAGGACTTCTCCCCGTTCCGTGTGCTCTGGCCCAGGCTGTTAGATCGTGCAGTGGCGACCCCACCGGGTGTGTGGTTTCTGTCGAGTCTCTGCCTCCCTGGCCGCACGTCTCCCCCCTCTGTGCACACTGTGCTGGGCTGGGGTGTGTCTTCTGCACCCCTCGTCTATCAGCTGGGCCTTCAAGACCCTGCTCAGCACCGCCTCGCCCAGGAAGTCTACCAGGTTTCTGCTAGGCACAGACGACCGGTCTCTCTGGGTGCCTTTGTAGCACTGTGTAGATCTTTCTCGGGTCTTGTTCACCTTTGTATCCCCCCGGTATAAACCGAGTCTAGTGCCCGCCTGCAGCCTGCTCTCCGGCAGGTTCAAGCGGACCTGGGAACTCTCCTGCCACACTATTCCCAACCAGAAATTCGTTAGGCTTTTTTCCAAACTGGTGGTCGCAGAGATGGTATCTGCCTCCCAGTAACAGGAAGTTTACCGGGGCGGAGTCCAGGGTGTGGTGGAGTGACAGTCGGCCCGCCGGTACTTCCTAGCCCTCCCAACACTGGTCGGGACGCCCCACACCCCCAGCCCCGCCAGAGAACCGCGGAGGGAGTGGGAGAGGAGGCCGGCCCCGCAGGGTCCGGAAAGCCCCGCGCCAGGCCAAGCAAATGGGCTCAGTGATGGCCGAGCAGGGCGGAGCTGCCCGCACCTGGGAAAATGGAGGCAGCACCGGGGCAGTGAGTGGCCTGGTGGTGCAGGCAGGAGCCGCGTGGGCATCCACCCCCCGAACAGAGCTGTGCCAGGGATCACTCACAGTGCTGTGCCAGGTCGGGCGCTCGCTCTGTCTCTGGTTTGTTGCCTTCCGTGTTCTCGGCGCTGCCGCCTCAGGCTGTTCAGTCGCAGCGCCGCTTGGGCGCTCCCAGGAATCTTCTTTAATGCCGGCCTGAAACCTCGAATCCTGAATAGAGCAGCTGGCCGCCTTCAGTGCGGCCCCAGCCTCCGGGATCCTGGCTGCATCCACAGCAGCCTTGGCGCCGTGTTCCCTGTTTCAAGACTCGCTTTTGCAGCTAAGAAACAGTTCTTTTCCTGCTCCACACTTCAAAGCTGTTGCCTGTAAATGAGGCAGCCTCTCCTGCCGGGGGCAAAGTGGCGTTGAGCCCCCACGACCGGCCAGCAGCAGCAGTCCTCCCTTAAGAGATGGCCAGAGGAAGGTCCACAAGTTTCCCGACTGCCTGAGGCCCAGTGGCCACCTTTTCCACCTCAGCTACTCCGCGCCAGCCGCCGCAGCCGCCGCCATCTTGAAACCCCTCTCTTTGTGTCCTGTGGAGTTTCTAATGAGAAGTCTGGTGTTAGTCTAATGAGGATTCTCTTATATGTGACTTGATGCTTTTCTCTTGCAGTTTTCAGAATTATTTCTTTGTCTTCACAGATTCCCATAAACTTTGTAGACCTTGTTCATTTTTTTATCTTGTTTTTTCCTTTCTTTCTTTGTCATTCTCGACTATTTTTAAAAAGCTGTCTTCAAGATCAGATTTTTTTCTTCTTGCTCTATTGTGTTGTTGAGACTTTCGGATGTATTTTTTATTTCTTTCAATAAATTCTTCAGTTCCAAGATTTCTGTTTGATTTGTAAAAAAATATTCTTCTGTTCGTTAAATTTCTTTTTTTTATTGATTATGCCTATTCATGGGGTAGAATGCTGACCATCACCACCTGTGTCCAGGATGTGATGATCAGATCAATACTATCAGTCTGCCCATTACCACAAATTGCCATTATTCCCTTTGTCCCCCAGCCAGCCACTTCCTGACCTCCCTACCCCTCCATCCCTCCACCCTGGCAACCCTAGGTACATTCTCTCCCTCTGCAACTCCAAAGAACCTTTCTTCCATTCTTTCTTTCTTAGCTACCACTTATGAGTGAGGACATGTGGAATTTCTCCCTCTGTGCCTGGCTTATTTCACTTGACGTAATTTTTCCAAGCTTATCCGTGTTGCTGAAAATGGCAGAATTTCATTCTTTTTATGGCTGAGTAGTATTCCATAGTATATATATACCCCTTTTTCCTGTCCCAGTCATCTGTCGATGGACATTTATGTTGATTCTATATTTTGACTACTGTAAATAGAGGTGGCATGAATATGGGAATGCATGTATCAGTTTGACATGATGATTTCCACTTCTTTGGGTACACATCTAGAAGCGGGATTGCTGGATCATACAGTGGATCTATCTGTAGTTGTTTGAGAAACCTCCTTACTGTTTTCCATAGTGGCTGTACTAATGTACAGTCCCACCAACAGTGCAGGAGAGTTTGTCTCTCTCTATGTCCTTGCCAGCATTTGTTATTCTCCATCTTTTTGATTATAGCCAGTCTAACTGGGGTGAGATGATATCTCAATGTAGTTTTAATTTGCATTTCCCTGATGGGAAGTAATGTTGAGCATTTTTTAAAGTATCTGTTGGCCATTTGAATGTCTTCTTTCAAAAAATGTCTATTCAGCTCCTTTGCCCATTTTCAAGTTGGTGTTTTTGTTTTTGTTTTTGTTTTTACTGTGTACGATTTTGAGTTTCTTGTGTATTCTGGATATTAATCTCTTGTCATATGTGTAGTTTGCAAATATTTTCTCTCATTCTGTAGGTTGTTGTTGCACTCTGTTGATTGTTTCCTTTTCTGTGCAAAAGATTTTTAGTTTGATATAGTCCTATTTATTTATTTTTTCTTTTGTTGCTTGTGCTTTGGGCTTTTATTCATAAACTCTTTGCCCAGTCCTATTTCCTGAAGTGTTTCTCCTATATTTTCCATGAGTAGTTTTATAGTTTTGGGTCTTATATTTAAGTCTTTGATCCATTTTGAGTTGATTTTGATATATGGTGAGAGGTACAGGTCTAGTTTCATTCTTCTGCATACAGATGTCCAATTTTTCCATGTCTTTGCTGCATTTCCTATTCAGGTTATGAATTGTGTTTCTGCTTTTGTTGAATTTTTTATATGTATTCTCTTGTATCTCATAAGATTATTAATTAGAATTATGTTTTTGGCAAGTTGACAATTTGGGATTCTTGGGATCAGTTTCTGGAGCATTGTTGTGTTTCTTTGTTTTGTCTTGTTCTCCTGTTTTTCATGTTTTTAAGTTTTCTACATTTGCGCATCTTGTGGAATAGTTGCCTCTTTGAGTTTTGCAGAATATCTTGCATCAGGAAAGACTTTCACCAGCAAATGTGTTTGAGGGTGATGACTGGATAGGGTACATTGGCTTTGTTCTGGATGATCGCAGTAGTGTAGACACTGTGTCATTTCTTCAGCTGTAATTCACATTTTCTATGTCTTCATGAGCCTAGGTTTTGGAGGTTTGTGGCAGTGGTGGCACAGCTTTTCTTGGGGTAGTTACATTGGGGTGGTTCTCATTTCAGTGGTGTGTATGCGAAAAGTGAGGATCAGTCATTTCAGGAGCTGGCTCACAGGGTGTAGGATTATTTGGTTGATTCTGAGGCTGGGGATGTGATGTATGGCTTGTCAGGGTCTCAAAGATGAGTACACCAGCGGTGAGGGCAAGTCCTTCAGAGGCACATCAGCTTGGCAGTTTCTCTCTCAGACATAAGGGTATAAAAGGGCTCAAAAACTCAGAAGCGCATCCACCATGGGCAAGATAGATGGGATGTTTCTTCTAGCTGGGGGAGTGAGCACACTGGTTCAGCTAGCTGGGTGCAGGTCTATTAGCAGGCAGTTTGCTGAACCACATGTTAGGGTTGGGTGTGAGCTCCTGCTTCTCTCAGTGGTTTGGGAGCAGATCTGCCAAGGACAGGCCTACTGAACCTATTCTTGAGCAATGGGGAGGCTGCAAAGTAGGCCTGCCAAGAGATGGCTCAGCCAATCCCTTATCAGGTGGTGGGTGTGGTTGGAAGATGCAGCTAGCATGCCACTTCTTGAGTTGTACGCAAGTTCTGAGTTGTACCTTCAGAGAGGGGGCCAGGCCAGCCTCTTCTCAAGTGGTGAGTGAATTTGGAGGGCAAGTCTTCCAAAGGTGAGGCTGCTGAGATGCTTATGGAGTGCTGGGCAAGGTCATGAGGTAGGCTGGCCAGCAATGGTGGGTGAAGTCCTGAGATGGGTCTGTTAAGGGCACAGAAGTGCTTTAGCTTACCTGGCTTGGAAGCATGTTTGTTAGTGTCAGGCCCATGGGCAGTATTTCTGGGTCAAGAGAGTGTGCACACAGAACTCAATTGACTTGCAAATGTCTGTGGAGGCACATCTGCCTTTCTTATCTCTGGTTGGGGGCTTGGTTGTATGGCAGTTTAGTTTGCCTGCGATTGACTACCCAGAAAGCAGGACTAGAATCACAACCACCCTTGTGCGCAGGCTTCAAGCAGCCAGGATCAGGGTGTTGCAGCCTCTACTATGAGTGTGTTGGGATGAAGGCAGAACCTTAAGACTGGGAAACCTCTGGGTACCGGTGCCCAGGATAGGGTGTGCTCACACAGTGCCTCTGGTTTCAAGATGGCATTGCCTTGCATCTGCTTATGTTGTTATGGTGGCGGGGAAGTTAGAAAGTGTACAATGTGTGTTCCCTGATCTGGACATATGCAGTGAGTGTATTCTAGGCAGCTCCCCACACTTGGCTTTGGGCTTTCAAGGACTGTGGAATCTTATTGCAGTAGAACTGCAGGCCTCTGTGTTTTGGGTAGTGGTTGGTGTGAGGCATGGAATTGCCAGAGGACTATTTTTTCTTTCTCTTTTCTTTCCCTTAGAAACAATGACTTTTTGAAGACTATATCATTAAATCACATTAGCACTGTTAAATCCAGTTTTTTATTTAAAGTCACATACTTAGCATTTAAATGGCTGCCAAGTCCCTGAAATGGCTCTGATTTTGCAATTCCTTTTCTGCACATCTACTCTGATATTCACAGTTACTATCTCAGTACTTTTAGATTCAGGGTGGATTTGGTCCTTCTGGTGTTGCACAATCTCTTGACTATAGTTTCTCCTCTGTCTTCCCAGTAATTTTTCAGTCTGAATTTGGAAAGCTTTATGCTTTCAGCAGAGCACCAAGGGGCAGTGGTGTAAAACCCCAGCCCTGGGATTTTTTGTTTCTCTTTATACTGACAGTTACTTTGTACTTTTGGCATTCTCTATAACCAAGGTGTCATTTTATGTAAAAGTTTTTAAGCTGTGGGGCAATTTTATATCAACGGAAGGAGATTTTGTGAGGTTGCTCACTCTTCTTTTTTTTTTTTCATTGTCTTCAGCTAACCTGGAGTCCTTTGGGAAGTACTCTATGAAATAACATGGAGAAAAATCCTTCATACACTCAAAAGAGATAAAAGGAAAAAAAGAAAGAAATATGCATAATGCCTTGGGTGAGTTGGAAAGAAGCTGTTTTTCTTGCTTCTACAACATTGCTTCTGTGTGCAGCAGTACTGAATGTCATTCATGCAGTGGATCTTGTCCCCAAGAAACACACCAGGTTGTAGATGCAGTTATAGGGTTTCTGTTATTTCAATGTTCCAAGCAATAAAAGATGCTGTTCTTAAAAATACAGCCTTGTCTGAAGAGTGCTGCAACCAGACAAGGGCTTGGAGATCCACGTCTTCAAAAAGAGGTGTGGGGCCCAGCATGTTTCACTTTGCTGCAATCCACAGCACACTAGTGGTACTGGTACCTGATAACAAAAGATTCTTGAAAGGCAGAGGGCAACAAAATGGTTGTTGGGAGATGTAGCACCCCCCTTTGCTGTAACTGATTGTACAAGCCCTTTATGGGAGAAATGTCTTTTTGTATTTCACCAAGCAAGTCAGCGCCAGAAAGAAACTGGTTCCCTGACTCCCATAGAAAGATATTTTCTAACATTCTATGGACCTGATTCACCTATGAAATTTTTTCCGATGCAATTTCTATGATTCTAACCCACACCTGCCCATGTATCTCTTCATACCTAGAGCTTACCACTATTATTCAATTATTTATAGTTTTTAGAGAAATTATTAATTAAAAGATGTAAGGTATATACATAATGGATTATACATATATATGGGGTACAGAGTTAACTATCAGTGTGTGTGTACAATATGTGATGATCAAATTAATATTATTAGCATGTTCATTATTACAAATTGTAATTATTCTTTGTGTCCCTTACCCAATTTCTCTCTAACCCCCATCCAACTCCCCCTTTACCACCTCTGCTAACCATACGTGTCTTCTCTCTTTCTGAAAGTTCAATATATTTTTGTGGCCTTCCTTTCTTCCATTCTTAGCTCCCACTTATGAGTGAGTACATGTGGTATTTCTCTTTCTGTGCCTGGCCTATTTCACTTTACATAATTCTCCCCAAACTTATCCATGTTGCTGCAAATGGCAGAATTTCACTCTTTTTTATGGCAGAGTAGTATTCCACTGTGTATATATGCCACATTTTCCTTATTCAGTTGTCCATCAATGGACATTTAGGTTGGTTACATATCTTGGCATTGGTGGTATAGTGGTGAGCATAGCTGCCTTCCAGCTTGATATTTTTTCCAGGTATTTTCCATTCTCTGATTCCTTCGTGGATTTCAGAAACAGGCATTACTGTGACATTTCCCAGACCTGTGGTTTAGTCTTACTGTCTTGAACAAGTTCTCTGCCTTCTCTGAACCTCGGAAATATCATATGTAAAGAAAAAGCCAAAGCACTAATAGGTTTTTAAGTTTCTAAGCCCTCTAACTGAACCTTCGACCTACCTAAGGCTTTACACATCTGAGACACCTGACTATGTGGGTAAATTTGGGAAGATAATCAGAATAATGGAAAGAATTAGTGGATTTGTACCTTTTTGGTGCAATTAGTCACTAAAATGTGGTTTGAGCTACTCCTAGTGGCTTCCTGGGTACAGCACTTTACCACTACTCCACAGTGTCCCTAGTGACACCGGCACCTGATAACAAAAAGATCACTGAAGGGCAGAGGGACAACAAAATGACTGTTCGGAGATGTAGGATATGCCTCTGCTGTACCTGGTTGTATAGGACTTTTATGGAAGAAATGCCTTTCTCTATTTCACCAAGCAAGTCAGGACCAGACAAGAACTGGTTTTGTGGCTCCCACACAAAGATTTCTTCAACCATTCTGTGGAACTGGCTGACTTGCTCAAATTGTTTTGAATGTAATTTCTATCATCACAACCCAAGACTGACCGTGTATCTCCTGATACATGAAGCCTGGCATTATTTTCCAATTATTTATAGTTTAAACGCCAATCATTAACTCCGAGAAATAAGGTATTTACAGCATTATTAGGAACCATTTGGGAGATGTGACCTAGGACCAAGTATCCAACTGTTTTCAGCCTTTTATCAGCCTTTTATTTAGACTTAATCCTGCCCACCTAAGAAACTGTGTACCTGAGCAGGGAAAAGAGTGTTTTCAAGCTTACTCAGATATCCAACTTGACATTCCTTCCAGGTACTTACCCTTTGCTAATTCCCTTCTGGATTTCAGAAACAGGCCTTGCTGTGCCATCTCCCCGACCTATGTCCTAGTCTCACTGACTTGGACAAGTTTCCTGCTCTCTCTGAACCTTAGAAACATCATCTGTAAAAGAGGAGGCCATAGCACTTGCTGAGCCCTCAAATTAAATAACCAAAGTGCCTAGATGTTTACACATCTGAAGCAACTGACTATATGGGTAGTTTTGGGAAGAAAATCAGAAAAAGAGGAAGAATTAGTGGATTTGCACCTTTCCTTACACAAGTATAGTCACCTAAAATCTCACTAGATCTACTCATAATGGCTTCGAGGATACAGCAGACAACAAGCATTCAGGAAAAAGAGAAAACACGTATTTTCCGTCTCCCCCACCCCTCCTTGCATCTACCACTTAATCAATAATCCAACATCCATGAGGACCCTGGTCTCCTGTCTGAGGCAGGGAGCCCTGTGCTGTGTTCACCCCTGAGGCAGAACAATAGAGCAGCTACTGGTCAGTTTAAGGAAAACTTTCTTCTCTCTGGCTAGAATTGGTACAGGGAATATTTCCTCCAACAAGTCCTGTGTGTCATCTCTCTTGGAGGCAAGTATGCACCAGTGCTAAGAGGTAAAACAGCAGCACCCGTTGTTTATCAGCTCTTAGCATTTGCTCTGATCACTCAAGGTTTCACCTGATTTAGAACAGGAAGTGCACTTGGAGATTATTCTGAACCCCCACCTCACATTAAGAATCAGATAACTGAGTCCCAGAGAGGAGAATGACAGGCTTTTATGGTCACAGAATGTTCCATGGCCATGCTGAGCCTAGAACTAAGATACAGAGCTAAGTTTTTAATAAGGCCACATTGATGGACATCTTTGATTTGGGCCATGAAGGGTGGTTTATAGGATTTACACAGACATTCTAAGTGATGAAACAGTATGAGATAAGATGTCAAGCAAAAATAAAGTAAATTGGGGAAAATGCTCCAGATGGAAGCCATTTGGCTGAAATGATCTACAAATCTAAGTGAGCTATTCTCAATGAGTCTTTGGCACCCCCTCATTTTCCTGTTTTAATTATCTCACATCTCTGTGTCGTCTACTTTTATCTTGCAACGTTCAGGAAAATCTTGGAGGCTTTTAAATTGTAGAATGGACTGAAAGAGTCCTTAGAAACAATCTCTCCAACTTCTTCATTTTACAGTTGATAGAATTGAGGCCCAGAGAAGTAAAAAAAGTTGCCTGAAATTTTCAGCAAATCCAGTGTGATTAAAAAAAAAAAAAAGAAATGGAAACAAGATGATTTTTGAACCTGTGTTTAATGATCAATGAGATGGTCCAGATTTTATATTAATTCAGGTATTAACACTGCTTATTTCTGTGAAATGCCTTTTCATGCCCTTTAATCCCTTTTCGATTGGGTAGATCAGATTATTTTAATTGATTTGTATGAGTGATTCTCATATAAGGAAAACACACTTGCTCTTATGAATTTAATAATTATTTTTTCTTGTTAGCTGTTAAGTATTGTTTTACTTTGATTAGATGATATTTTAATGTTTTAAACTTTTTCAGTTTCTATTAAGTCAAATTTTTATTATTCTTAGAAAACTATTCCTTAATTAAGTATTTTACTAAAGCAAAAAGAAAATCACCAGACCTCCTGGGTAGCTGGAGGCATGGTATACTTGAGAAGGTAAATCTGCAAATACATTCTTACAAAACTGTACAATTCGGCAAGAGCAACAACAAAACCTCACAAACAGTGTTTGCCTCGTTATCATAATGAGAAATCAGTGATCAGTAATAACTTCAAATTACATATAAGAAAATAACAACTGGTTTTCAGTGGAGATATCTTTTGATCTCTTTTCTGCATCCTTTTCAGGGAACAAAATGCAGTCCAGAAATATGCATGTAAAGAAGAGAAGAGAGGAATGGAGAGCCTAGGACTGAAATAAACTCATCACCAAAAAGGGGATGTCCATGTTCAATGTGGAAATATGGAAAAAATGTCCTGGTAGGTCAGAGCATTTACAAAAGTTCCCATGTACTAGCACACAGTCCCTCCCATTGTTAGTATGTTACATTACTATGGTACATTTGTCACAATTAATGAACCAATGCTGATATATTATTATTAACTAAAGATGATACTTCATTCATTTGTATTTACCTAATATCCTTTTTGTTGCAGGATCCCATCCAGGATACTATATTACATTTGGTTGTTATGTCTCATCAGGCTCATCATGGCTGTGACAATTTCTCAGATTTTTTAAATTTTGGTGATATTGATGGTTTTGAGGAATACTGGTTAGGTGTTTTATAAAATTGATTTCAATTGGGATTCATCTGATGTTTTTCTTATCAATAGAATGGGGTTATAGGTTTTTTGGAAGAAGGCTACAGAGATAAAGTGCCCTTCTTATCACATAAATTCAAGGCCACACATGCTGATCACTGTGGAAAAATCCCTAAGAAAGTGCCTTCTCTATTTGGGCTAACCACTACCATGAATACACAAAAAAGAACAAAACCCACTGATAGAATAAAACTGCAAATGGGAGGGCATAAAAAACTTTATCTTACCACCTCAAAAAACCAACAAACATCAAGAGAAACAGTAAAAGATTAGGAAAGGAACAAAAGATATTTAAATCAACCGTATAAAAATCAACAAAATAAAAGGAGTAAGACAATACTTTCAGTAATAATGCTAAATGTAAATGGATTAAATTCACCATTCAAAAGACATAGACTTACTGATTGGATTAAAAAGCTAGACACAACTATATGTTGTTTTCAAGAGACTCACCTCACCTACAGAGACATAAACAGACTAATGTTGAAGGGGTGCAAAAATACATATCATGCAAATGAAAGCCAAAAATGAGCAGGAGTAGCTATTCTTAGACACTCAGATAAAATAGACTTCAAACCAAAAACCATAAAGAGAGAAAGAGGCCATTAAATAACAATAAAGAGATTTATCCAACATGAAGACATAACAATTATAAATATATGTTTAAATACATAATTATATAAATATATATGCACCCAACAGCAGAGAAATTAAACAGGAAATCAAAAAATGTCTTTTTTTTAAGTGAAAGTTCACTTTTCTTTTTTTTAATTAATTTATTTTTTATTGAAACATAGTTGATTGTACATATCTGTGGGGCACAACATTAAATATCAATTCCTGTGTGCAATATATGATGTAAAATTCAGGATAATTAGTGTATTCAACATTATACAGTGTAATTGGTTTTCGTAGCCCTTTGTCATTTCCTCCTTTACCCAACTCCTGCTTCCCCTTTCCCACCTCTGGTAACACCAGTTCTATTCTTGTCTTTTGAACATTCAATGTATTGTTGTGATTGTTGTACCTTTCTTTCTCTCATTCTTTTTTTAGCTCCCAGTTGTAAGTGAGGACAATGGCTCTGGTTTCCAGATGGCATGATACTACATCACCACATGGGCTTAGATCATGGGGATTGGGACGTACTGTTATCTTGACATCTTATAGAATGCAAGTTTGTCTATGTACATAAATTTGAATTCGAAATTGTTTTTCTCAGGGTATGTTTATACTTACTCTTCATGCTACCATTATTAATATGATTAATATATTTTTAAATAAAGGCAGTAATTTTATATGGATCACATTGTTTCCTCACAATTTCTATATAAAAAGAATAACACAATAATAGACATCATATTTCTTTCTAGAGTAAGTGTACCTAAGCCATAATATGTTCATATGCAGGGTTTTTGCATGCATTTTGCTCAGAAGTGTGTTTGCAGTTTATTCAGTTTTAAGATACATTCTTCTATTTTATTTGAGAAAATTTTCATTTCTCTTTTTTTATTTATATCTTAGCCAGTTATTGATTTACAAAAGACACATCTTTTACTTACCTGAAGATACTGATTATTTTATGTTTTTAAAAATGGTTTTTATTCTTACATTGATTCTATTTATCCAATTTAGTTTGTTACACTCCTTTCATTTTAGTTTTCCTGAAATATATAAAGACACTAGATTATGGGCTCACTTTTAAAACTGAGATTATCCACATTATGCTATTTGAGAAGTCAGATACAAAAGGACAAATATTGTAGGATTCCACTTCTATCAGGTACCCAGAATAACAAAACTTATACAGATAGATAATAAAATACTCCTTACCAGAAATTGTGGAGAGAAGGTAATAAGAAGGTATTACTTAATGGATGCAGAGTTTGAGTTTGTAATGATGCAAAGTTCTGATGATGGATAATACTGAGGCACTAAGTACCTATGTAGGGCTCATTTCAGCTACCCAGAACCCAGCTAATTATTACTGGTATACACTGAAAACCAGAACTCCTGCAGGTCGTAGTGAGGAGAGGGATTTACTGTCCTAGTTGATCCAAATTGTCCCCTGGTGAATGCCCTTGTTACTCCTCCTGTCCTTGTGTTCATTAATGTGGGGCTTACACTTTCTCTCGACCACTATTACCTCCAGAGTCTTAAGGAACTTTCTGCATGAGCTTTCAACTATGATTTCTTTAACCTTGTAGATCCATATTAATTCACCTGGACCTAGTTCTTTGTGGGGCTAGGATAGGAGATTTTTAGAAAACATGCCGTACTTTTCTGTGGTATTTCTACAGTGTAGGCTCTCTATCTATTCTAAAGATAACAAAGATAATATATTACTACATTGTCAAGTAATTATGAATAAAATTGAGGACTCTAAAATTGTCTTTTGTGCTTCAGCATATTGTTTTGCCATTTTCATGTAAATTTTGTGCATTTAAATATTTTTAGGCAGGTTTAAGAGGAGGTTTTTCATTTTCCTCATCAAAATGCCATATCTAGGATTTATTTACCACTCATTCCATGTGTCTGCTTTCCAGGTCATTAATTTCTGTTTTCATCATTATCAATACGTTCCATTTGTATTGTATTTTTTCTTTCCAAAATTTCCTGACCTGTAGTTTGATATGAGTATCATAAACTTGTGCTATTTTTGGTTTGCACCTTCTTGGTTTGTTTTTGCAAATCTTGAGCCTTTGTTTTATTTGCATCTTTTCAGCACTAGATTAGACAAAGGCTTTGTTCTTTGATCCATAAGAAAGATCCATGTAATCAGTTTTCTTTTTCTCCCAGTACACTTGGAACAGAATACTTTTTGGTAGTTTCTCAAGGGATGTGTGGGAGGGGTGACGAGGTAAGCAGGAACAGTAAGTAAGTTGTAAGGAAGTAGTTCAAGATGATTTCAACCTACTCTGCTGGGGTCTTTGCCAGGAAAGCGTCATCACCATACTTGGGGCCAACAGATAACCTTTGTAGGAGTCAGAGCGGCCCACAGTGAAACAATGTAACACACATGCCTTCTGTTTGCTGTCTAAGTAGATTTTACCAATGTTCTTTATATAAAAAATATAACTGGTCTTTCCCTTTCCCCCTCCATACATCATTTTCTATAGGCACATTAGGATTTTAGGATAGAATGATTGAAAATTTGTTTTCAAGATTTCATTTCACCAGAACCTCTCTTCGTGCTGTGCTGAATGCATACAGGGTCACTCTGGGGTTGCTCACACCTTCTCCTGTGGTTTGCACACACCCCAGTATTCATGGGTGTAAGCAAAGAAATGTTCTTTAGATAATTCAACATATGCTCCCAATTGCAGAAAATTACTCTTCTCTACACAAGGTGGAGATATTTCCTCTGTGTGTTCTCTGAATATATTGATGCATTCATGAATGGTGGCAAATATACATCACAGTTTATTGAGAGTTGTAGCAATTTACTACTTATATAGTGAAGGTTTTTAAATAAAAAAAGTATTTTTGTCGTAGGTAGATTTCATAAAAAGAAACCAACTGAGAAAACAATGCTGTTAATTCTTTTTCTAAAAGTAATTCCTATCACCATTAAAACCTGGTAAATTCCTCTCAATCTTCAAAAACATTTCTGGAGCTCACCTCACCCTCCAGGTACAGCCCCAACTCTTGTTTCACTATACATTAGCATTATCAATGAGGTTACTGTTGTTCATTATTCTCCAGTGGCCAACCTGACACTAGTCTGTCATCCAAGTTCCTATTAGCGAATAAAGTTAGGAAAGGTTTGGGCTCGTGTCAGTCGTCATAGTGACGAACTGCATAGCCACTTTGGACACTGGTGAGCCCTAGTTTACTTCTTGAAAACTTCTGTCATTGCTTCCACAAAGTTTCATTCTCTTCTGTGTCATTCTACCAGTATAAATCCTCCTTCATAGTTAAATAGAACGTATCTCAAGCTCAGTTTGAAACAAGGGGAAGTATAGGGTTGTGTGTGGGATGGAGTATTCAAATGGTGGCATTATTTAAAAGAGCCCCACACTCAGACAATGAGAGCTTGGTCACTCACCACTTATTTTGTAACCTAAAATGGGTCCCTTTGCTCCTTCGAAATAAAGGTCTTCTCAAACTATAGAAGACTTAGTGTGAAATGTCCAAGTGTTGATAAAAATTTGCTGGAGCTTGTGGGGGTCAGAAAACGCATCTGACATTGTGTCCCTGTGCACGGTCCCTGGGGACTTTGACAATGCACCCTAATGAACAGAAACAAGGAAATTGTCATTTTCTAAAAGGCTAATAAGAAAGGGCAGTGCCTTTTGTGACTTCAACCCCACCCATGGCACGCCCACTCCAAGGTGGTATAAGTGAGAAGCTTAACCCAGCTCTCAGCCATGGCCCTTCCTGGCGAGAGGAAGTCCAACATTTTCTTCGTTCTTTCACTGCTTCTCATTTTTGAGAAGCAAGTAGCTGTGATTGGACAACATGGTGAGTGGATAGTGTGGGCCTGGAAAAAAGCTAGCCAGGGAGAATAGCTTGTAAGGGTATACTGGGTGCAGGTAGAACATGTTTAAGGAGAGATTCTTCTCCATAGGAAAAAAAATTTAGTCTTCTCCACTGAAAGCCACAACCCTTCTGGGAAATCAAGGTTTGATGAGGAAAAGGTGGGGTAGGAGCTGGAAGAGAACTCCGGAGATATCAGAACAAATACATTCTTATTATCAATGACCAGGGACATCACAAGGCCAATTACCAACAGGACAAGAAGACCAATCACTCGTCCAAGAACAGCAAAGCCGACACCAGGATGGATCCCACCATGGATCCCAAGCCTGGTATATTTCCCAAACTGAGGGCAGACTCTTTGACAATTGTCGTAGTCATTTACTACGTTCTATTCAAGTTAGAAGACAACGACAACATCCATTCAACGGTTCAGTCCAATATCTACACAAGCCTATTATTTACCAGGAAGTGGAACAGCAGGACTGATATCAAGGTAAGTGTCTTACCAAATAAAGAAGCTAGCGGACCCAAAGTTTAGAACTTCTACATGTGGACTTCCAAGGACCATTGTAAGATTGGTAACCACTGTCCACACCGAGAGAAGTGCTGTGATACAAGCTGTGGGAATATAAGCACCATTCCCTGGTTGGGGACTACTGGTAGCTAGAAAAGATGTGCTGTCAATGGGTCCTAGAATTTCTATCTACAGTGGTATACTCTTGAATAATTTTTTGCACACAACTGCCAGTTAAACTTTTGTGAATATGCTATGCCAATAGACACACAATTATAAGTTTCTATTGTTCTCTTGACAGTTCTTAGACTTTAGAAGAGTAAAGCTTAATTTCTTGCTTGTATTAGTATAAAATGTTATAGCAGTTAATGCTCTGTGCACACATACAAATGTTTTAACACCACTGTGAGGGTTCAGCTGTCTTCCCTTCAGAGTCCACAGACCTAAGGATTGGATGGACTTTCTTTCAGAATACAGGAAAGAGATAAGTAGAAAGAAAGATTCCTGTTTGCAATATGGGAAAGGAGGTGGAAAGGGAGTCACAAGAGACGGTGAGTGACCTCAGGTGCCAAATGGACATCTGCAATGTTGGGAGAGAAAAACTGAAACCCTGAGTAGAGAAATAATGCTTCCCTGTCCTTTTGTGATAAGTAACACAGCATCTGAAGATGGTTCACAGGAAGCACCCTGGGCTCTCCCGAGTGTGTCATCCACACTGCCCTGACATCTGCACCCAGCCCAGCAATGACCAGCCTACTGCTGGAAACCCCCTGGTCTTTCCTGCAGGAATGATGGGGGTGCCATAGGCCTCGACCCTGCCCCTCGTCCTTCCTCCTTCTCCCACACTAGTTCCTCCTCCCTTCCCCTTTCTCCCTCCCCACCAACTGCTCTGCAACAACATCACAGAATGTAAGAAAATAATGTTAATAAATAAATAAACTTTTAAAAAAAGTAGATGGATCAAATAGCAGAAACAGTGGTGACTCGGGCAGAGTTAGTAGCCTGGAATCTGTGGTCCTGCTGTAGTTCAGGGCACAGTGGTCTGACCTCCCATGCTCACCCTCCACTCTTCACTACCCTCACATCACTGACTGTTCCGCCACTCTTTAGGTGTCACCTGACCTCTGGGAAGTCTGTGAAATCTCCAAGAGGCAGACTCCCATGTGGTCCCAGAGTTTTGGGCTATTGATGACAGCACCTGCCCATGCTTCTTTGTCTTTAGATTTTCTAAACCTGGAGCTTATTCTAACACTTGCTTGCCAATAAAGAGATCACTTTCTGCTTCATTTGCTTTTGGCTCCTCTTGTCTCTGGATTCTAAAAGGTCAAGGGTTTGGGTGCATTCCTGAAATATTGATTCCCAGAAGAAAGGAAGGGACATTTATGGAGAATAGGGAAGATAGTAATCAAAACCATTTTCTAGATCTCTGGTGGTCTTTTGTTATTCCATATAAATGTCTGGGTAGCTTTTTCCATCTCTGAGAAAAATGTCATTGGAATTTTGATGCGGATTGCATTGAATCTGTAGATCACTTTGAGTAATATGGACATTTTCACAATGTTAATTCTTCCAATCCAAGAGCATGGGATATCTTTCCATCTTCTTGTGTCCTCTTTAATTTCTCACAACAGTGGTTTGTAGTTCTCTTTGTAGAGATTTTTCATGTCCTTGGTCAGCTTTATTCCTAAGTATTTTATTTTTTTGGTGGCTACTGTAAATGGGCTAGCTTTCTTGTTTGCTTTTTCTGCACGTTCACTGGTGGAGTATAGAAAAGCTACTGATTTTTGTGTGTTGATTTTGTATCCTGCAACTTTGCTGAAATCATTTATCAACTCTATGAGTTTTTTTGTAGAGGCTTTAGGCTGTTCAGTATATAGGATCATATCATCCACAAGCAGGGACAGTTTGACTTCATCTTTTCCAATCTGGATGCCCTTTATTTCCTTCTCTTCTCTGAGTGCTCTGGCTAGTACTTGCAACACTATGTTGAATAGGAGTGGTGAGAGTGGGCATCCTTGTCTAGTTCCAGTTCTGAAGGAAAAAGCTTTCAGCTTTTCCCCATTCAGGATGATATTGGCACTCGGCTTATCATATGTGGCTTAGTTATGTTGAGATACTTTCCATCTATATCTAACTTGTAGAGAGTCTTTATCATGAACAAGTGTTGAATTTTGTCAGATGCTTTCTCAGTGTCTCAAGAGATGATCATATGGTTTTTGTCTTTGCTTTTATTGATGTGCTATATCACATTTATTGATTTGCATATGTTGAACCAACCTTGCATCCGTGGGATGAATCCCACTTGATCATGGTGCATAATTTTGTGTATCTGTTGTATTTTGTTAGCTAGTATTTTATTGAGGATTTCTGCATCTATTTTCACCAGGGATATTGGCCTGTAATTTTCTATTTCTGATGTATCTTTGTTTGCTTTTGGTATCAGGGTGATATTTGCCTCATAGAATGAGTTTGGGAAAATTGCCTCTGTTTCAATCTTTTAGAATAGTTTGTAGAGAATTCTGTATCAGTTCCTCTTTGAAGGCTTGGTAGAACTCTGCAGTGAACCCATCCGGTCCTGGGCTTTTCTTTGTTGGGAGCCTTCTGATAACAGTTTCAGTCTCTTTTATTGTTATCGGTCTGTTCAAATTTTCTATATCTTCTTGGCTCAGTTTTGGTAGTTTGTGTGTGTCCAGAAATTTATCCATTTCCTCCAGATTTTCAAATTTGTTGGCATATAGCTGTTTATAGTAGTCTCTAATGACTCCTTGTATTTCTGAGGTGTCAGTTGTAATATTACCTTTTTCATTTCTAATTTTTGTTATTTCAGTCTTGTCTCTTCTTTTCCTAGTCAGCCTTGCTATAGATTTGTCAATTTTATTTATCTTTTCAAAAAACCAACTTTTTGTTCCATTGATCTTTTGTATCACTTTTCAGGTTTCTACTTCATTTAGTTCTGCTCTGATCTTTCTTTCTGTCTACTAACTTTGGGTTTGGATTGTTCTTGTTTTACTCCATCTTTAAGGTGATGTGCTAGGTTGTTTATTTGCCTTCTTTCCATTCTTCTGAAGTAAGCATTTAATGCAATAAATTTCCCCCTTAGTACTGCTTTTGCAGTATCCCACAGGTTTTGGTGTGATGTTTCATTATTTTCAAGAATTTTTTTTGATTTCCTGTTTAATTTCTTCTCTGACCCGTATGTCATTAAGTAGAATGTTGCTTAATTTCCATGTGTTTGTATAGTTTCCAGAGTTTTGTTTGTTATTGATTTCTAATTTTAATCCATTGTCATCTGAAAAAAATACATGGCATAATTCCAATTCTTTTGAGTTTGTTGAGACTTGATTTGTGACCTAACATGTGGTCTATCCTGGAGAATGTTCCATGTGCTGATAAGAAGAATGAATATTCTGAGATTGTCAGATGGAATGTTCTGTAGATATCTGCCAAGTCTAATTGTTCTAAAGTGTTGTTCAGATCTTGTGTTTCTCTGTTGATTTTTTGCCTAGATGATCTGTCCAATTTTGAGAGTGGGGTGTTCAGGTCCCCCACTATTACACTGTTAGTGTCCATCTCATTCTTTAGATCTAATAGTGTTTGCTTTATAAATCTGGCTGCTCTGACATTTGGTGCATATATATATATGATTGTTATGTCTTCTTGATGGATAAATCCTTTCATCATTATATAGTGGCCTTCTCTATCTCTTTTTATGGTTTTTGCTTTAAAGTCTATTTTATCTGATGTAAGAATAGCTATTCTGGCTTGTATTTTCTTTCTGTTTGCATGGTATATCTTTTTCTATCCTTTCACTCTTAGTCTATGTGTGTCTTTACAGGTGAGATGAGTCTCTTGAAGACAGCATATTGTTGGGTCCATCTTTTTAATCCAGTCAGTCAGTCTGTGTCTCTTGAGTGGGGAATTTAGTCCCTTTACATTTAGAGTTATTATTGAAAGGTGTTGATTTACTCCTAATATTTTATTCAGTTTAGTTTAGATGTCTTAAGTACCTTTTGGCCCCTTCTTTCTGATTTTCTGTTTGTCTTCTGTATTCGTTGGTTTCTTGTGGTGATAAACTAATTTTTTTTCCCTCTTCTGTTAGCATTTTTGTTTTTCTGGTAGGTATTGCTCTTTCTTGAGTATTCATGGCAGTGATGGTTGTTTTTGTGGTGTCTAACCCAGTACTTCCTTGAGAACTTCCTGTAGGGCTAGTTGTGTGGTAGTGAACTCCCACAGATTTGGTTTGTGTGAGAAATATACTATTCGTCCTTCATTTCAGAAGGATAGCCTTGCTGGGTAAAGTAGTCTTGGCTGGCAATTTTTGTCCTTTAGTGTTTTGAATATATCATCCCATTCTTTTCTGGCTTTTAGGGTTTCTAATGGAAAGTCTGATGTTAATCTGATTGGGGCTCCCTTATAGGTGACTTGCTACTTCTCTCTTGCAGCTTTTAAGATTCTCTGTTTGTCTTTGAGTTTTGCCAGTTTGCCTATAACATGTCTTGGAGAGGACCTTTTTGGGTTTAATATTTTGGGGATCTTTGGGGCCCCTCAATCTGAAGATCTGTGACTTTCTCTATACCTGGGAAGTTTTCTGCTATTATTTCATTGAATATGTTTCTGATGCCTTTTCCTTTTTCCTCGCCGTCTGGAATACCAATGATTCACAGTTTGAGCACTTAAGGTTATCTCTCTTACATTTTCTTCAAGTTTCTAAATTCTTTTTCTTTTTTCTGGTCTGCCTGTATTAATTCACACAGCCTGTCTTCAAGGTCAGAAATTCTCTCTTCTGCTTGTTCTAGCCTTCTGCTCAGACTCTCTGTTGTGTTTTCTATTTCATTGAATGAATCCTTCAGCTCCACAAGCTCTGCTACATTCTTTTTCAGGGCATTGATATCTTTGTACATTTCTTCTTTTAGATCCTGTATACTTTTTTCTCATTTCATTGTGTTGCCTAACTGAGTTTTTTAGTATCTCATTTAGTTTCCTTAGAATTGTTGCTCTAAATTCCTTGTCAGTCATTTGAAGGACTTCTTGTTCTATAGGATCTAGAGCTTGAGAGTTATTATTTTCCTTTGGTGGTGACGTACTTTCTTGATTTTTCATATTTCTGGTGTCTTTCCTTTGGTGTTTAGTCATTGTGGCAGGACTATCATGGTCCACTCGTTCCACCCTGATGTCTGGCCTGGATCTTGAAGAGACTGCCAATTCTGGGCAGTGGGAACTTGCCTGAGCTGAGGGTCCAGTGGTGACTGCCTCTTCTGGCATGGCTAGCTCGGGTCATGTGGGTCTGGTGGCTCTCAGGCCTCTCTGGGCAGCAGGGACTGAACTGGGTTAGGGGTCCCCCAGTGCCTGCCTGTTCTGGTGCAGCGGAGTCAGGGAATGTGGGCCCAGTGGCTCTCATGCCTCTCTGTGTGGTGGGGACTGGCCTGAGCTGGGGGTCCCACATCACCTTCTTCTTCTGGCATGGTTGACTCAGGGTGTGTGGACCTGGTGGCTCTTGGGCCTCTCTGGGCAGCAGGGTTTGGCCTGAGGTAGGGATCTCATGGCACCTGCCTCTTTCAGCATGGCTGACTTGGAGCATGTGGGCCCAGCAGCTCTTGGGCCTAAGTGGTGGGGGCTGACCTGGGCTGGAGGTCCCACCTGCTTTTTCCAGCATGGCTCACTTGAAGCATGTGGGCCCAATGGCTCTCAGGCCTCTCTGGGTGGCAGGAACTCATAATTTTCTTTTAGAGAGTCTCTCTCTGTTTGCAATTCAGATTGACATAAATTGTGTACGGAAGAGGGACCTCCTTTGGGATGGGTGTAAGATCCCCTTTGGGGAAGAATCAATGATTCTTGGAACTACCGTGTAGTAATCACTTGAGCCCTCTGAGTCTACGCTGTTGACTCTCTGCAGGTGTTGAGAGACAACTCACTGCTTATGGCATTCCAGCTTAGATTCAAACAGTCTTAAATGGTTGTCAAATTAACAGTTAGAAATTACAACAGCTCAATGGTAATCCATAACCTAGAAATCTAGATACTTTCTGGCAATGTAAGTTTAGGTTTCCTGACTAGCAATTGCTTAGAGTGATAGAACAGTTAATGGAAGGATTAATAATCTAAAAGAAAACAACTAGATTAATGGTTATGAAGTTAGGTTCTCAGTGTAACAGGTCATAATCTTGAGTTTAGAGCAATTATATAAAGAGTCTTAGTCCAGCACAGCAATTCATTTCACTGCCACACATGGGCCAGAAAGAGGCAAAAAGATAATAATGAAAATGATAATAATGATGATATTGATAATAAACTCTTAAAAATGCTCTCCTGTTCTCATGGACTAACCAAGCAAACTGAACTGGCAAACGAAGAGATTTGTAAAGATTTCAATGGCACTTGGAGATTTTGTTTCTCTCATACAATCCAGCCAGTTCTAGCTAATACATAAACATTTGAGTATTTAACCCCTAAATTCATTTGAAACTGAATCAGAAAGGAAAAAAGTATTTTTAAATAAATCAAACTGATACAAAAACTGCTTTATCAAAATCTCATCCAACAGTCTTCATTAGAATACCCACCAGGGCTAATAAAATTTGGTTATTTGAGCAGCTCCCATTTCCTCTGAAACACTATTTAAATCCAACTGTCTTTTTATAAATTGGCTAGTTTGTTTTACAATCTCATGACTAAAGTTCTACAATGAAATCTGTAAGTTTTCTGTGTGGTTGTGTGGTACATATTTTCACATACGTACATGATTATGTTGTGTTTGGTCTACCAGATAAATGTGTGGCACAGTAGGGCAGAAATCTCTCATGGAATAACATTCAAATTGGCTTAGATAAGTAATCACTCAATTATAAAATGCTAAGTATATGATAACTAAACCAAATACTATTAGTTCATGTGACATACGTAAATCTTTAGTAAACATGCTGGTTTTTAAATTTATTGAGAAAATAAAAATAGAAATGTCTTTCAAATTGTCAGCAAACATTTTTGTCTGAGTTTACTGCTCAGACACAATTAAATTTGTGTCTGCAGAGGTTTAAATGTCACAGAATAATAAACACATCCTAAAACAGAATGAGCTCTTTTGGGGTAATTCTTCAATAAGAAATACTAATATTGTTGGTTTAATGAAAGCAGCTGTATTTTATGAGTTATGAGCAAAATACCTGTGTATTTAACTTTAAGGTTTTTACACAGGTAAAAACTTGATATTCACAGGTTATGAAAATGATTAAACGGAAATAACTTGAAATGATGACTAGCCTTGTCTAATATCTCAGTTCTTGCAAGTAATCTAGGTGTTATAAATAAATAAATTAGATAAAGAGAAATGAGATAAATGTTTATAAATAAAATTTTTGTGCACCTTAAAATCTTAGAGTTATGTTAAGTTAAATATAGATACTCATTAAAGGTCTGGGTCATTTTCTTTTATTTTTTTATTTTTTCAGTTTTTTGTTGTTGATGATGTCTTGCTGTTACTGGGATTGAACACAGGACTTTGGTGTTATTAGCAACCCACTCTAACCAACTGAGCTAACTGGCCAATCCCTGGGTCATTTTTAATTAAAATAAAATTAAAAACTAAACACAAATGGGCATAACATAAATATAACTTTGTACTCTCCTCTTAAATTTTCTAGCAAGGCTGAATGCATTTAGATCTATTAATATACATAACAATTACACTTGGGGAAAACATGATTCTAAAATTATAACATGGTTCTCATTTATGAAATACTGACATGTAACAAAACTGTTTTGAATTGCTTTCTTCCTAAATTTTAACAAAAATTTAAAGCTATAAGAGTTACATCTAAGTAATATGTAGAATTCTGTATACAAAGTGTATCAAAAAAAGTAAGATTTGTTCTGGATAAGAAATATTAAGAAAGGCATAGAAATGTGTTATTTATTGAAAAAAAGGATAATTTTGTCTGAATTCAGAGTTTACTTAAAGTCATTTTTAAAGAAGAATTTAGGAAGAAAATAGAAACAAAATAGAAAGGAAGTCGTAGGTAGGAGAGAGAGATGTAAAGAAAGTTATCAGTATAAAGATGTATTTCATCATGAATGGGTATGAAATTTGTCAAAGGGTTTCTGTGCATCTATCAAGATGATTATACAAATTTTTCATCATGTCAGTAAAGTGAGTCAATAATGTGAAACATATCCTGGAATATTTCCTACTTGGTCTTGGTGTGTTTTCTATTTAACATATTGCAGGAGTCAACTTTTGGAAACTTGGTTAAGAGTATTTGTGGCTATGCTAATCAGAGAAGCTGGAGTGTAATTTAATTTCTTTGTAATGTCCTTTTTAGGGTTTGGTATCAGAGTTATCCTGGCCTCATAAATCAAGCTGAAATGTGTTTTGTCCTCTTCTGTTTTCTTAAAAGGTTTTTGTAGAATGTATAATTTCTAAATGTTTGATAGCATTCACATTTGAAACCACCTTAACCAGCCATTTTCTTCTCAGACAGGTTTTTAATTACAAATGAAGTTGCTTTGACATAGGTTTCAACAAATTTTTTCAGTAAGCAGCCCTCCGCCCAAGCAGCAGGACAGCACAAAGCACACCTGGGGACTGCCACTGCCACAGACACTGCTGCTGCATGGGTAGTCCCCACAGCCACCACCACAGTGACTTCTGCCATAAGAGAAGCTTGCTGCCACTGCAGCAGCCACTACCTCAATGCAGGCAATCCACTGAGTCTCGACTGCATTGACACAAGGAGAGTCACCAGCAGAGCCCAGGGAAAGAGGTGAGCAAGCACAGTCCTGCAACCTTGTGGCCCCAGCCACAAGTGGAATTATGCTGCCATATGCAGTAGCACACCTGGGGATGAGAGGTACATGTACAACCTGCACAACTGCCTTAGATAAACTCTTCACATGCAGGTCTATGAGCTAGGTAACAGGAAAAGGTCCTTGGAACCTTGGTTAAAGAAAGAATCGTCTTTATTCAGCACACACACATCTAAGAGTTAGGCAGTCCAAAGAGAAACTGAGCAGCTGCCAGCAAAGTAAACATGCTCTATTTTTAGACCTGAGCTCTACAGACAAGCAGTTCAGAGCCACTGCCTCACACACATTGAAGATCACACAAGAATAGTAACATGCTAAAAGTACCTGGGCCTGCATGCAGCACTAACTCCACCCCCCCCACAACTTGTTTACAAAGAATGTGCTGCACCACCCCCAACTGGACCTGAGGTGAGGGGGCCCGACTATACTACTCTGTTTTCCTCACAAAACCCCTCTCTCAGCGTTGTACAAATCATTTAAGCAACAAATCAAAAGGGAAACACAGAATTTAAACTACACTTCAGACCAATTGGACCTGGCAGATATCTATGGAACATTTCACCCAACAGCTACAGAATATACATTCTCATCAGCACATGGAAAATTCTCCACGAGAGACCACATGTTAGGGCACTAATCAAGTCTCAACAAATTTTAATAAATTGAAATCACTTCAAGATCTTTTCATACCACAGTGGATTAAAACTAGAAATTAATAACAAGTGAAACTCTGGAAACTATACAAATACATGGAAAGTAAACAATATGCTCCTGAATGACCTTTGGATCCAAGAGAAATTAAACAGGAAATCAGAAAAATTATTGAAACTAATGAAACTAAAGACACATCATACGAAAACCTGTGGAATATTGCAAAAGCAGTACTAAGAGGGAACCTCTTTGAAATAAATGATTGCATAAGACAGAAAGATTTCAAATAATAACAATGCTACACCTCAAACAACTAAAAAGCAAGAGCAGTCCAACCCCAAAATTACAATCACAGCAGAACTAAATGAAATAGATACACTCCCCCCAAAAATATGAAAAAATCAATGTAAAAAAAGTGGGGTTTTTTGAGAAGATAAACAAAAGACAAACCATTAGTGAGGCTAACTAAAAAAAAAAAAGAAGAGAGATTACCCAAATAACAAAAATCAGAAATGAAAAAGGAGACATTATAACAGATAAATAAAAAAGAAAGAAAGAAAGAAAAAAAGAAACAACAATCACAATAATTTGTTGAAGGTTCAAAAAGAGAGAACAAACCTGAAGCCACCAGAGGTGGTCAAGGGGGAGGGGGGTTAGTGAGAAATTGATAAAGGCTACAAAAATGATTACATTGTGTAAATTTGAATATACTAATTATCTTGATTTGAGCATCACCTATTGCACACAGGTATTTATATTCAATGCTTTACCTGACATATATACAATCAAATATGTTTCAATAAAAAAAGAAATTATATGCAGAAGTATTTAAGAGAGAAAGACAATTATGCTTTCACTAACTTTATTATAGTTCAGGAAAAATAAAACTGTATGAATGTGAATATAGAGAGAAATAAAGTAAATATGTCAAATTATTAAAAATTAGTGGCTTTATGGGGAAAAGAAGTAATTTTTTTCAGTCAGCTGCTAGGCAGTTAATATTTTAGGTTTTATGTGCCTGAGATCTTTATTGCATCTCCTCATCTTTAGCACTGGGGGACAAACACACTCATAGATAATACTTAAATCAATATAGCTTTATCTCAATAAACTTTATTTACAGAATCAGAAGTGATATCGTGCTGTTTGTGTTTAACCTGTATGTCTTTAATTATGCATTAACTATTTGTGTTACTTACTTATTGAGAAAGTAGCCATAACATTCACCTATTAAAGTGTAGGAATTAGTAGTTTTCAGGATTTTGACAAGGTTGTACAACACTTACCACATTTAAAATTCCAGAACATTTTTTTCTTACCCCATGAAAAAACCCTATATCTAATGGTATTTAATTCTTCTTCCAACTTTTACACATCCATTAAAAATCATTAATCTGCTTTTTATGGATTTACCTATTCCGGGCATTTTATATTGCTGGAAACATTAAATATGTGGCCTATTGTGCCTGGATTTCATCATTCAGTATGTTTTCCAAGTTCATTCATGTAGTAGGATGCATCTTTATCTCTTTTTCTCTCTCTTCTTTTTATGTCTGAATAAGATTCCACTGTATGGATATACCACTGTTGGTTATCTATTTAACCATTTTATAGTCATTTAGAACGCTTACAGTTTTACCTATTATTAATAATGCTGCTATGAACATTCATGTGCAAATTTTTTCACGAACATATGTTTTCAATTCTCTTGGGTAAAACCTTTGATGTAGAATCGATGGGTCACATAGTAATTTTATGTTTAACTCTTCAAAGACCTGCCAAACTGTTTTCCACAAAGTCTGCACCATTTTATGTTTCCAGCAGCAATGCACATTTTAATATAAGTGCATGAATGTTTAAATATCAGATGTAAAATACAGACAGTACAACTGCTATCAGAGCAATACAAAGAATCATAAGATTTTATTATGAACAACTCTATACCAACAAACTTGGTGACAAAGAAGAAATGGATAAATTTCTGGACATAGACGCTCTACCTAGAAGAAATTATAAGGAAATAGAAAATCTGAACAGACCAATAATGAGAAAGGAAATTGAATCAGTAACACAAAGTCTTCCATCAAAAACAAACAAACAAACATAAAGTCCTGGGCTTGATGACTTCAGTGGTAAATTCTACCGAACTTTTAAAAAAGAATTAATACCAAGTCTTTTGATATTATTTTTAAAAACTTAAGAGAACATAATACATCTAAACTGATTTTGTAAGACTGGCATTGCCCTGATTCCAAAAATGGACGACACAACAAAAGAAAGAAAACTACAAGCCAATATCCTTGATACACATAGATGCAAATATTCTCCACAAGATATTAGCAAACAGAATTTAACATCATATTAATAAGATCATTCACTATAATTGAGACTTATCCCAAAGATTTGAGGATGGTTTAACATAAGCAAATCAATAAACATAATGCAGCACACTAACAGAAAGACGAAAACTATATGATTATTTCAATTGAACAGAAAAAGCATTTAAAAAAATTCAACATCCTTCATGATAAAAACTCTCAACAAAATAGGTATAGGCTATATGTTGTTAAAATATACCAAAAGAGCATGGTACTGGAATAAAAACAGACAACCAGACCAATGGAACAGAGTAGAGAACACAGAACTCAATCCATGTATTTACAGCCAACTGATCTTTGAAAAAGTACCAAGTGGGCAAGTTGGTTAGTTCAGTTGGTTAGAGCATGTTGAATTGGCAATGAAGCTGATGTGCTGGCTAAGTAAGGTGGCTGGAGAGAGCTCCAGCAGCTGATGTAGCTGGGTGGCTGCACTGGAGAATGCAGCATGCTGGCTGTAATACCAGGTGGTCAATGGCTTGCCGGGTGCCACATAAACCTGAGAAAAAAATGCCCCGATGGGCAGATGTGTTCCTGATGAGCAGACGGGTGCCCCTGATGGGCAGATAACTCATGTGAGAGTGTCCCTGACACAGTGGTAGGTGGATCTTGTGGGACCACTGCCAAAGTCAGAGAGTTACTGGTCTTCTGTTTGTATGGCCTCGTAAGGCCCCAGACCAGGTAAACACTGTGAAGGCATTGAATAGCCTTACTGCTATGTATGGCCAGCCTATAGTCATACAGAGTGATAATGGAACCCACTTTACTAGACATGGGGTTCAGAGATGGGCCTCCCAGTTGTCCATTCAGTGGAAATTACATGTGCCATGTCATCCCCAGACAGTGGGAATGACTGAACAGTACAATGGTCTTTTAAAAAAGGGACTAAGGCTATCTACCCAACCCCCATCCCTGAAGGGGTGGGCATGGCGATTATGGCAGACAGTCAGGATTCTAAATGAGAGACCCCGCAGGGGCAGACCCTCTCCAGTGGCAGCTCTGTTGCATAGGGCTGCAGCACCTATACAACTACAAGTCACTACTAAAGTGAGCTTTCGAAGCCAGGATATGGTAAGAATGAAAATATTCTCTTACCAGCCCCAACCTGTTTGCAACAGGGACAGACAGTACAATGGGAATGGCCTTGGAGAATAAAAGCCCCCCATATGAGCTGGGTTGGCTTAATAGGGCCATGGGGAAAAGGATTAGAGGAAGGCTTGCAAGTTTCACCTTGGGTGACAAGTACCTGGCTTCCTCGCATAAAGATAACATGGCCTGGAACAGATAAGTATTCTATTCTAAAGGGCACATTTGTAGTATCATTATGGCCAATTATGAGTTCCCCTATACCATTACATGTAGAACCTATAGATCCCAGAGTGTTAGCAGACAAAGTATGCTATAAACCATGTAAGATACCTACTCCCACAACCAGCCTTTCTCAGGATGGCAAACTGGCATGTATCTTACCAGAGGAGCAAGAACTTCCCCTACTGGTACCAATAACCCTTCTCTCTTTTCACCCATGGTGTTCTGGCTGCAGGTACCGCACCAGAGTTGACTGGGTACATACATACATTAGCATTATCATCTACTGAATATGCACTGAACTTCACATCAGTATGAATACTAGATTCCCATGGAAAATCACACCAAAAATGACTACCAACTGGACATGTGTGAATAAAGGACAGAACTACAGGACAAGCCTTGAGCACAAGCCTTAAGCCATATCAAACAGACAATAGGTTATATAAATAAAAGCATCATTTATCCTCACTAAGGGAACATCGCAGATGATTTTTAACGCGTAGAGTGTATGGTGAGGGACCCTGAAGGGGTGGATTGTGGGGAAAATAGAATAATTTAGTCAGGCTCTCTCAGCTCAGGTCTGGCTGGGGGGTTGAGCAGCACATTTCCTGTAAACAAGTTGTGTGGGGGTGGAATTAGTGTGCATGTGCACCCATGTATCTTTCTAGTTGATGGCTTTTGTGTGTTCTGCAGTTAGTGAAGCAGGCTGGGAGCAGAGAGCTCACGTCTAACAATAGAGCATGTTTACTCTGCTGGCAGCTGCTCAGTTTCAGTTGTTCTTTGGGCTTTGCTGCTAGCAGTTGAGCTTCTGAGTTTCTTCTTTGTACCGCCTAACTCTTAGTGTTGTGCGGTACTATTCCTTCTTCAACCAAGTCCCCAAGGACCTTTTTGCCGGTTACGTAGCTCATAGACCTGTGTGTGAAGGGTCTGTAAATGGGCTCGAGGGGTCTGTGAGCACCAGACCCTAGCCCTAGCTCAGCATTTGGTGTCACTGGCAGGATTTTCTGTACCAATGTACAGAAAAAATTGGAAGAATAGTACAAAGAATTGCCATATTCCATTCATTAAAATTCACTAAATGTTAACATTATGTCACATTTCTTTTATCATTCTTTTTCAGGCATGTGCATGACAGAGAATAGAATGTTTTATTCTGACCATTGAGACTAAGTTCTACACATTGTGCTCCTTTTTCCATGAATACTTCAGTGTGTGTTTCCTACGAATGCATTATTCTTTTATATTACCACCGTACATTTACCAACTTCATAAAAGTTAACACTGACAGTCCCCTAACATTTTAATTAAGATTTTCCCATCTATCTTCATAAGAAAAACATAAGTTCTGTAGGTTTCTTCTCTTAAACTCTGATTATGATATTAAAGGTATAGTATCAGAGATAAATACCACAAAACTTTCTGTCTTTGCTTTTCCCTTTTTTAGACTCTGAAATAGTTTGGGATAGAAATTTTCTCTGTCTTGTATGTTTCATAAAAAATAAGTACATTTTATACCATTTCCATTTTTAAAAGAAGAGATTTAATTACCAAATAAAAACATCCTAACCTCTTTTCTTTAGGAAGGGAGAGATTTAATTACTATTTCAAATTTTTTTATTTAAAGTCACTTATTCATTGTATTATGTACTTTAGCATTTTTGAAGAAAGAAATACTGAAATAGAATTAAGGAAGAAAACCAATTCAAACGCAGAAGGCCTAAGACTTCTTAATTTCTTAATAACGTCACTGTACCTCAGTCAGAGTGTTTTTCTTGTCATTTTTGTTTAAAATCAGATGGTCCTAGAGGTTTTATTTTTTCTTTCTTTCCATCTTTTTATTGTGGTAAAACATCATACAACCTAAGACTTGTCATTTTAAGCATTTATAAGTTTACAATTGCATGGAATTAATTGCACTTACAATGCTGGGCAATCACTACCTCTATCTCCTTTCAAAAGGTTTTCAGCGCCTGAAATGTTAAGACTAACTTCTCATCATTCCTTCCCCTTTGTTTCTTGTAACTTCTGTTCTACTACAGGTTTTAAGTTTCTTCTTGAATCCAGAAAAGACAAAAAGAGAGGAGGGACTGGTCACAGCTGGCAGCCATTGGAGCAGTTCAGTCCAGATTCTTGTTACAACTTCCTTATAAATGAAATCAAGGAGACACACCCCATGTGTGTGCGACCTTAATTTCTGAACAGGACCCAATAGAAGTGCTAAACCTGACCAACAATAGCAACGTTCTCAGTTGTAGGTGCAGTGAGGATTGGTGCAGGAAGAACCTGGAGCTCAGAGAGGTGAAGTCACCTGCCCAGCAACGAGGAGCTAACAACTCACACATCTATGATACAAGCTAGGAGCTGTCTCACTCAAAGCCCTCTGTTGTTTTTAATAATTAGCTAATTTATTATTACCTTTTTTTTCTTTTCATTCGAAGATGTTGAGGAGCTGGGAGAAGGCAGAGGGGGAAGGAGGGAGAAGGGAAGGCAGAGGAGTTGGCCCTAGACCTTGGGTGGCTCCTTCCCTTTCAAATCCCTCTGTTCTTACTGAGAGAGGAAAGCCACAAATCCCATTACCTCTCTCACTTCTCTCCTTTCCTCCCACCACCCTCCAGCCCCAAGACCATGTGTAGGTAAGTTATAATTGGTATAAATTTTTTTATTGAAGCATAATTGATTGTACATAACTGTGGGTTATAGCATTGAATGTCAATAACTGAATGCAATATATAATTAGGCATAGATTTTATTTCAGATCAGTAAAAGGGCATGACCAAAGATTTGGTACTAAAAACAGGAAGGCATTGGGTCTAGCAGGGTTGGAAACCACGTCTCTAGATAACCTTAGAGGGACTGTGGCTCTGACTGTGATGCAACTCTGAGCTTGACTCTATGCAGCAGCACCACGGCCATTCCCAGCCCACCCAGAGATCCCAGGAAACTATTTCCAAGACAAAGATTAGAGACAATGGCAGAATCTATAGATCAACTCATTGAACATTCATTTAAACCTCTTTTTTGTGTACCTCTCTATAAGGCAGAGGCTAGGACATTAAAAGCTACTTTTTCCAGACCCTCTGAAGCTGGGGCTCTGGGTGTGATTTAGGGTTCACCACTCATTTAGCTTCCTGATTTGTGACCAAGGCAGTGTGATTCAGGGAGAGGAAGTTTTTCCAATACTCAGTTCACAGCCGCATCCATCAGGCATTTGAGTGATTTTGTAAGAGACATAATCCCGATAATGACTTCCTGTCTAAACCAGCTAGAGTGTTTCCTGGTTTTATAACTGATCCTTAACCAATATAAGGGATAAGAGAGATACAGGAACATGTCCAAGGTCAATCAGCCAGTTGATGGCAGAACTGAGGTTCAAACCCAATACTCTTTAGGATGTGGCCTCCTGCTTTCCACCCCCAGGGCTTTCCACCTCTCTGTCAGGACTCCAGTCAGAGGGAACTGGGGTGAAAGGCGTCTGGGTGAGAGCCCGTAGGTTCTTGTTTGAATCGCCTCCTCTTCACCGCATTAGTGAAGGAGGGATTTCCACCCTAGGGTTATGAGCGTGGCCAGACAGGGCGCACCCGTCCCTGAACAGATGACATCAGCAGCAGCTTACTCTTCACATATACTCATAGCCTGGAGGAGGACACCACAGGCCACCCAAGGTCACATGGGGGTTGCCCTAGGGAACAGAGAGATCAAGGGGGGTGCAGGAGGCAGGATTTAGAGTACCCAGAGGTGGGGTGCCGCCCAGGTTCCCACAGGAGGATAAGATTGGCTTTTTGGAAGAATTCTGCAGGCTGGCAGGGAGATAAAACCGACCTCTCAGGGAGAAGCAGAAACTGTGCCTGGTCCCTTAATAAGGAGGTTTTTTTAGCGAAGGGATTTTATCCATGGGAGCGGAGTGGAAAAACCAACTTGAGGTTAGAATATTCCAGGTCCCCTCTGATTTCATCAGATACCAAAGCAGCACATAATACTGCCTCTTAATTTTAGGTCTTGCACCACAGCTCTTTGGGCAAAATTGTCAAGGTGATGAAAGAAAGTGCTGAGGACAGAAATACCAGGCAGATACTCCCCCTAGGGGTAACAGGGAGGTGACCTCTCATCCAGGGACCTGGACCCGGGCACCAGAGGTTGTGGTAGTAAGTGGGTCAGACTTACATGAGGTCACACTCTCCTGGACCTTCCACAGTGGCAACACATCCCTTTCCGTACACACCTCACCATACAGGCCTGAGCACTGGCCTTCTTTTCTCACAGTTGTTTGGGAGTTTGAGCCTCATATACTTACTGGCCCCTGGTACTTCCAGGCTTTCATTACAACAGGAGAGAACAAGGCCACAGGTTGTCCCCATTACCCCACCACTTCCTGTTGGTGCAATAGAACCGGAGAATTCCCCTCAAGGAGTAAGCAATCACCCTGTTGGCCAATAATGAAGTTTCCCTGTCAATCCCACCTACAATGTTAGGTTCTGCTCTATTTGCTTTCAAACGATGCCATGGACTTGTAACCAAAACAAAGTATCCTGTCATACAGATGCAAATGTATTCATTCTGCTCCACACTTCATATGGCTGCTCACATCTTTCTTCAAGTCTGGAAAATTGTCCTCCGTTACTTCTTTGAATATCTCCTCTCACTTTCTTTCTCCTCATACTAGAACTCCAGTTGGATATATTTACTCTCTCTTAGTTTTTCCATATCCATCTCTTCTTGATTCATATCTACCTGGTTTTATCTCATAGCCTCTTCTTCTCTTTTTATGGATGTTATTCCTTTTATCCCCTTAACAGAATTTAAAGTCTTATTTCAAAGTGTTTTGGAGGATTAGGCTATTTGCATTTCATCCTGAGTAAACTCATCTCTTAACTGGGAAATTTGTTGTCAGTTGTTTCAAGTGGTCCTTAATCAAAATGTCTTTTATAATCTTGGAACTTCCTACATTCACAATAAAAGTATTTTTCTCTCCTTTTTTGTAAAAATGAAATTAAATTAACCATGTAACAATTAAGCAGATTATATCAAGAGCAGTGTACATGTCTCAGAAATGTAAAGTTGACATGTTGACACAAACAGAACATAAAATGATTACAAAATACCCATGAGAAGTTTCTCTTTATGCAAATATTGTGTCCGTTGCCTGTTTTGTTTAATGTTGCAGAAGAGAGAACTTCAGACTGAGATAGAGGAGGATTGGCCAAGATTGGCTGGTGGTCAACTAGCCTGAGCAAGATCTCCCAGAGATGAGGACCTGAGGGGAGAGAAAAGCATGACATCCCCTCCTGTCTGCTTGAAGCTCTTTTTAAAGGTCTTAATCTATTTGTAAATCTCCTCCTTCATATCCTGGAATTTTTTTCCTCATTTCATTTGCTGTCTGAGTCTTCTCATATCTCAATGAGTTTCCTTAAGGTTGTTGCTTGGAATTCCTTTCAATCATTTCAAGGGTTTCCTGCTCTATAAGGCCTGGTATGTGAGAATTACTGTATTCTTTTGGTGATGTCATATTTTCTTGGATTTTCATATTTCTAGTATCTCTACATTGATGTCTCATCATCTGGTACAACAGTTGCTTCTTCTGTTACTCTAGGATAGGCTTTGATGACAGAGACATCCTCTTTTCCTTGTCTTTGCTGGTAATTCTCCTTGTGTCAGTGCAGTTGAGTGTCTGGCAGGCTGTCTGCATAATAGCTGTGACTACTGCTGTGGCATCTGCTGCTTTTGCAGCAGCTGTGGCTGTGACAATGCCTGTGGTGCGTCACGCATGCAAAAGTGGTGTTTTGGTTTTTCCTTGTCAGCTTCCCGGGCTGAAATGGCTGCCCTTGTTTCCTGCATTAGGGCCTTATATTTGCTCCCACAGTTAGAAAACTCCAACTGTAGCATTCACCTGTTTACTCTTGAAGAAGCAAGTACTTAGAAAACTGCAGATATTCTCTTGAGTGTGGCACTGAGGAAGATAGGAAGAAACAGAGCGGGAAATACAGGAGCTGCGTGAGAGAAACCAGATTGTCTCCTGGATGGTAGCGGTAAGAACAAAATTCCTGACCTCGGAGTGCTATTACCCATTGGTGGAGGCCAGACCTTTCACTTCTCTCTTACCTGCCCTACTGGGTATTACAATTAGTAGTGAGTGTAACCTGACTCATAGTAGTTATCCAGTGCATATTAATTTTCTTCCTTTTTATTTCCCACCAAATTTTAAATCATCGAATGACTTCTGCATAAAGGAATCTGCTGCCAGTTGACAGTGTGGTTGGAGAAGACTTAACAAATTACATCACGTGTAGCTGTCACTACTTGATAATGTGTGGCTCTTTCGTGTCTGTTTCAATTTCTACAAAACTTCACTTTGAGGAGTGAATGGGAGATGCTGAAGCATCAAGAGGTCACATGATGGTGAGGCCAGAGTTTGGACTTTGCAGTCAGATGACTTTGGGTTGAATTCTAGAAATAATGATCACTCTCTTGATAATTAGAAATGATCTCTGCAGACTGGGCAGCACATAGAATGGGGAGTACATAGAATGAGTTTAATATATAGCAGCCATAATATTTTTGCTGTCATGTGAGATCTGCAGGGGATTTGCGGGGGAGAAAGCCTTTCTCTAACATCTCCAATTACACCATAGGTAAAAGCTGACCGCAGTGACTGGTGAGCTGCTTTGCCCCTTTATCTCAGATTTATTTCAGTTCTCTTCAGTTGTAAGAGGTACAATTCATTTATTCTTTTCAGAGTTCTTCATGCCTTCATCCCACAACTCTCTAAGAAGGGCTGACTTATTAGTATCACCCCATTTCACAGCTGAGAAAACTGAGCTCCAAAGAGATGTGCTGAGGGCAGAGCTCCTGTTTCTACATCTTTCATTTGTTTAGTGAGTACTTTTCATGTATCAGGCCTTGAATAGGCACTGGGGATATAAAGGTGCAAATATTTGGGGGAAATAAATATCTGTTGTTCGGTGATATGTCATCTGAACTTCTGAGAAGGAAATTGCATTGAGAAATCAGTAGAGAGTTGCACAATCCCCGAGAGTCCAGGAATGTAAGAATTAGGCATGTACTGCACTAAGTCTCAGCTGAGAGGCTATGTCTCCAGTTTCAGCTCCAGGTCGAGGTAGCATCTTAGCAATTGACCTCTTCCTCCCCTCCCCACCTACAAGGCTAATGGGCCTGGACCCCCACGAGGTTCAGGGCTCCGATGGACACCTGGATGGCCTCCTTAGCCTGGTGACCCTTTCCAGACCAACTTCTTCTCTTTCTTCCCTAGCAGTTACTCTGTTGACCTCGGTCTTGCCAGGAACAGGAAACAGCCACTGTCACCACGGTATCAGGATTTCTGGTCTCTGGCTAAGCTTGCTGCCTAGACAATAGCAGCTGGGAGGGGCCAAAAAATTCTGACGAGGACACACCCAGTTGTGATGGTATAAATAATGAGGTTTGGCACTGGCCATCCGAGCCACTCCACCTTCACCATGAAGTCCAGTGGCTTCTTCTTCCCATTTGTGGTGCTTCTTGCCTTGGGAACCCTGACCCCTTGGGATGTGGAAGGTTCTGGAAATGGTGAGTTGGAGTCGCTCTGGTCCAATCTTGGCAGCAGGGTCATAGGTGGGGGCTCCTGGTGGTGAGGGTTCTCTTCTCCAGGTTCTGATCTTTCAGCATAGTTTCAGGAGAACTTCCTGAGCCTGGAACACATGTCCAACAGGGCTCTGAGATCTCTGAGGTCTCTGTGAGGGCTTCTGAACACCTGGAAATACTTCTATTTATTTATTTATTTGGTTGGTTGGTTGGTTCTCTGTTTATTTATTTATGTGGCTGGCTGGTACAAGGTTCAAACCCTGACGGGGATTCTCCTTTTGCTCAGCCATCCCATCAGCGTGGATCTCACTCCCTGTGACCTCCTGCACCACACCCCTAATTCTCTGCTTTCATCTTTACTCTTTACCCTGTTCACGAGCCTCCAATCATCAATCTCTGGCTTTCTCTTGTTCTCCCTTGTCTTTCTCTGTTTCTGCCATTTATTCTCTGTGCTTATGCCTGTGCCTTTAGCTCTCAACATTTCTCATGTTGGTTCCACTTATCTTTGTTCATTTCTCTTGATCCACATCTCTCCTCACTTTTCCTTGTTTTTCCACGGGGTGGAAGACTCTGCCTGGGAGCCCTCTGTTTTTCTTCTGGGCCTGTGACTTCTCTTGGCCAGGTATCTGGTTTAATCAAGCCTGTCACTCTTCCTGGAGGTCAAACAGGCATTTCCCTTTGGAGTCACGATGGCTACTCATCATCCAGCCCCCTCCTGACCTCTTGACCTTCTCTTTACAAGCTTTGAAAGCTGGAGCTTGCCCTCCTAGAAAACATGCCCAGTGCCTTAGATATGAGGAACCCGAGTGCCACAGTGACTGGACGTGTCCAGGAAAGCAGAGATGTTGCCCTGATAGTTGCGGCATCAAATGCCTGGATCCCGTTTACATCCCAAACCAAGGTGAGCAGGTGGGGGTAGCTGAGTGAAGGGGAGTGAGCCTGAGTACACAGCACCTAGGAGGATGGGATGGGCAATGGGATCCTCTTTTCCAGGAGTTGTTGAGCCCAATTTGTCAGTCAGTCACACTGCCCCAGGCAGGAAGTTAGCCACCTGGTGGTGAAGCAGCCAGACTGTCAGGAGGTCAGTCTTCCAGGTAGTCATCTGGGCATTCAGATAGGCAGGCAGTTGGCACTGGATAGCTGGTCACCTGTGCTGAGTGGAAGCCTCATATTAGAGGGGAGCTACCTTCAGGGGTTGCCTGAGGGACAAGGTGGTATTGGTGGTGGTGGGGGAGGAGATGATTCTCCCTATTCAGGCTGCAGCAAGGGCTCAGTTCCAGAAGCAGTGGGATGGTGTCTAAAGTACAAGACCTCTGACCTGTGGCCCTGCTCTCATCAGTGAAGAAGCCTGGGAAGTGTCCGGTTGTTTATGGCCAATGTATGATGCTTAACCCTCCCAATTTCTGTGAGATGGATGGCGAATGCAAGGGTAACTTCAAGTGCTGCAGAGGCATGTGTGGGAAAGTCTGCGTTTCTCCTGTGGAAGGTAAGGAGAGAGCTGGCACAGATCGACTTCCCTCTATCCCTCCCTTCTCGGCCTCAACCCTCTCTAGGTTCAGGCATATGGGCAGGGGGACTCCTGACCCCTACTCCAAGCAGAGCCTCAGCCTGACCCCACTGCCCTTCAAGAGCACTGTTCCCCAGGTCTCATGGCAAGGATTTCCATAGAATCACTTGTGGCTTTGATTCTGTTCCAGCCTCTGGGTGAGGGCCTTGAGCAAGGGACTTTCTGAGTCTTGGTTTCCTTTATCTGTACGGTGAGCATAATGAAATTGAAATTGCTTTGTAAAGCATTGTGTGCACGAAATATTTATTATTTAGGTTACTTCCATCATGTTGTCTAGGGTCAAAGCCCAAAGGATCAGTGGAACTTGAGGATAATTTAGTTCAAAGCTCTGAGTTTAGAGTTTTACAGGAAACATAACTTTACAGTCTCCTGATACCAATACTCTTTCAACGATGCCACCACCTTGCCGTTTTGTCTATCTCAGAGGGTTTCTTGGGGGCAAGAATGCGGGAAGGGTTTGTCTGGTTTCTCTGCTGAAGCTTTTGTCTGATTTTCTATCACAGACTGATTGCGGCCATTTGGAAAAGGCTCCGGATTCCTACTCTGTGTGGTCTGGGAATTCCCTTTCTGCTCCCAGGCTTGGATCATTGGACTCTCTATGGTGAGGGTTTGGTTCCACCACCAATACGTCCTTTGGGGAAGGGCTTGGCACACAGTAGGCATTCAGGAAATGCCACCTGATCGATGAATAAATAAATGAGCATACTTCTCTCTGTGAATCCTGCTTCTGTGATTTATTGGGGGTATGAGTGCAGTGGCAAATGATGAGGGACGGTTTGGATTATGAGGCCTCCCTCCTAGAGATATTAAGTGGAAGGAAGAAGTTTAGGGGTTTGACAGGCAAATTTCCATCTGAGTTTAAATTACTGGCTGTGTCATTTTGGACAAGTGATTTTGTTTTGTAAATTTCGATTTCTTTATCTGCAAAGTGGTAATAAAAATCACTTTCTCACAGTATTTGGAGCACTGGAAGATTCAATGAGCGTGTAATGAATGGCCATGTCACTGGGCCACAGCAGTTCTCCCAAAATGGTGGCTACTTGTTACCTACCGAGTGATTTTGAATCTCTTTCACTTGTTCTCTCTCCTGAGACACCAAGACACTGTTATCTTCAGATAAGAACATTGCCATAATGGGTCATGTTTGTGGCACGCTGTTTGCCAATAGCACATGAGGGTAGTGGTGGTCTTGACTCCACAGAGCAGGAGTAACAGGAGCTGGACTGCTAGAGCTGGGGAGCAGGCAGGGAGCCTCGCTCTTCATTTCTTTGTGCTGTATGGATTCTAGAGGAAAGAGACAACTTGATTAGGTAATGATCAAAAAAAAAAAAAAAAAACCACCAAAAATTGTAATTTAATCCTTTTCTGGAAAAAGTCACTGGACTAAGAAAATATTCCTCCCTACTTTCAACCAACGCTCCAAGAGCAGCCACTGAAAGTATTCAATTAACCATTTCAGAGAAGAGAAAAATAGAGGGAGAGCCACTTTATTTATTTCATGAATGTGGTAGCCACCCTCCAAGTTGGCCCCAGTGATCCTCCCCTCGAGGTATTCACATTCTTGTGTAGTCCACTCCCACATTTTTCCCACAGATTATAGCTTCCATTTTGGGAGCATGCTTGCTCTATCCAATCACTTATTTAGTTGCCAAGTCATGAAGACCCTTAGGCCGTATGTGGAGTGGCCCACAGGGTGAGGAATGAACACCACTGGCCAACAGCCTCTGAGTAACTGAGAACCCACAAACACATGAGTGAGCTTGGAAGTGGATTTTTTTGAATCCCACTCTAATCTTGAAATGGCTGTCATCCTAGCGGACAACTTGGTTGTAACCTCATGAGAGACTCTGAGCCAGAACCATCCTGCCCTCAAACTGTGAGATAGTATTTTTGATTTTAAGATGCTAAGTTTTGGGGCAATATGTTATGTAGCAATAGATAACTAAGACAGTAAATTTAGTAAAAATTTGCTACTACAACTTAAATATGGACAGTAGAACAAAAGATAATTATAAGCCAATGTGTTCTTCTATGAACACAGTTGTAAAGATCCTAAAAAATGTGAAAAATTAGAATTCAAACTTAGGGGTTTAAAGAACGTGATAAAGTAATACTACAGTTAAGGTATTAGGAAAAAGGTTGCAGAAAAGCCAATAAATTTTTTAAAAGTACAGGAATAGAAGCCAGCCAGACCGGGCATCAAAACATGCTAATGATATAGTAATTAGTGTAGTATGATATTAGTACAGGAGTAAAGAATTAGCCTAATGGTTTGGAATGTCTATTATCTTTTTTATTTATTTATTTTTTGGCAACTGGCCTGTACAGGGATCAGAAACCTTGGTGTTATCGGTACTGTTCTAACCAACTGAACTAACCAGCCAGTCCTGGTTTAAAATGTCTAAAAGGCCTGTACATTTATGAAACATTTTTATATGAAAGGGAGACATTTCTACAACTGGGTAGTGCAAAGCTCAAACTAGTAATGAAAACAACTCGCTTATTTTTTTTTTAAAGTTCAAACTGACAGGCTGGCCGGTTAGCTCACTTGGAAGAATGTGGTGTTGATAACACCAAGGTCAAGGGTTCAGAACTGGGTGCAGGCCAACTGCAAAAAAATAAATAAAAAGTTATACCTGACGACTTTTATTGAGTTAACCAATAATTTCTAATGTAGTTACTTGATTTTTGTTTGTATTTTTAGCCACTAATTTTTTGCAATTTATTTTTTATTGACAAGTTATAAGCATTTATAGCGTACAATGTGATGTTCTGAAATATGTATAGAATGTAGACTAAATTAAGCTAATTAGCATATACGTTATCTCACTATCCACTTTTTGTGGTGAGAACATTTTTGCCTTTGTTCTTTTATTTTTTAATTTTAATTTATTTTTTATTAAATCAAAATTGATTATACATATTTTGGGGGTTCAACATTGAGATATGTTGATCAAATCAATATTACTAGCATATATATTGCTACAGATCGTAATTATTCTTTATGCCCCTTGCCCAATCTCTCCCCATCCCCTCTCCCTCTCCACTCCCCGCTCTAATTACCCTAGATTCCTTCTCTCCTTCGGAAGGAGTAATGGTTACTGTGTTGATTTGTTGCCTAGATGATCTTTCCAATGCTGAGAGGTGTGTTCAGGTAGGCCCCCCAATAATATCATAGAGCAGATGCTTCTTCTGTCACTCTGGAATGGGCTTTGCGGAGAGAGACTTCCTCTTGTCTTATCTCTGCTGGTGACTCTCCTTGTGTCAATGCACTCCAGGGGCTGGTGGACCATCTATGTGGTGGTTGTGGCATCTAGCTGCTTTTGCGGCAGCCATGATTATTGTGGTGGCTGTGGTGGGCCACCCACATGGAGGTGATGTTTTGGGCATGCTCCTTGGTGCTGGTGGTGTGCCTGGTTGTGGGGAGAGTCCAGTTCCCGACTCCATACCTTGGGTACCGGGCGGCCCCGAGGCACTGGTGCAGTGTGGTTTTTGAGGTAAGTTGCATGAGAGGTATTTGAATTTTCATTAGTGCCCACCAGCTGCAAAGAAATCACTAATGGAGTAATTCCTGCAGTGGGAAGGGAAAGAACTTGGACTTCATAGCAAGTGTCTTGGATTCAAATCCTGGTTCAGGGCCTTAGTAATTGTGTGTCTCAGAACTTAACCTCTCTGAATTAAGTATCTCATCTGTGAGATCACAGTCTTTCCTTTGATAAGTGGTCTATCTACAGTGCTTGACATACAATTAATGCTCAATACGGATATCAAAACCAACCTGTAGAGAGATAATTTGGGGGTATGTGAGAGTTATTTTATTATTTCAATTTGCCAGTTTTTAACCTAATAGGCTGTTATAGTGAAAATGTGACTGGGCATAACTATATATGCTTGAAAATGTTTAATAATTGATTCTTCACATGAAACATTTCTTTACACTTCAACGCTAAGTGAGAAGGGTTCATTTATATATTTTTTCGAGCCCATTCACATTTATGTCTATTTTTGAGCCCATATTCTGAGTATAGATGATCAGTTTTTATCATTTCAGCTGGGAAAATTGAGGCTGAAAGCAGTTGTAACTTGTCATAGGCTTAGATCTCTTTCCTGCACTATTTAACAAAATAACAAAATGTTTACCGAGTGCTACCTATGTGTTAGGTGGAGGGCTACACACTGGGGATATAATGGTACAACTGCTTGGGTGAAACAAATTTTAGTGAATAAGTGAACACATCATCTGAATTTTAGAAAAGAGAGCAGTGTTGTACACTCACCTGTGAGTGTCATGATCCCCAAGAGTCCAGCAATGAAGTAGGAGCTCTTCATAGCTTTGCACATATAAACAATTTTTTGGCATTTTCTTCTACTCTTTATCTTCCAGCCTCTAGGACAGGTAAACAATGCCCTAACTTGCTTGGGCCTCAAATAAACGCCTAACATGGCCTCCTGACCAGCCTGCCAGTACCTCTGCCAAGGTCTTAGGCTCTTGCCTAGCACAGAAAAGAATCAGTTGGAACTACCCGTGTCAGAATTACTTTACTCATCTTGGGCTTCCCAACCCATGGTATAGCACCAAGATTGGGCCAAGGCAATTCTTGGAGGGCCACACCCACCCACCAGTCCTGGTAAAGATAGAAGTGATGGGGCCTGGCAGTTGCCGTGAGATTTTAACCTGTGCTTACCATGAGACACTTCAGCCTCTTTTCCTTTCTACACTTGATATGTTGGGCTTGGAAGGTGCCAGTAATGGTGAGTTAGGGTAACTGCTCATGCTTAGAACACAGGGTCAGGGGGCCGACCCCGTGGCGCACTCGGGAGAGTGCGGCGCTGGGAGCGCAGCAGTGCTCCCGCTGCCGGTTTGGATCCTATGTAGGGATGGCTGGTTCGCTCACTGGCTGAGTGCGGTGCGGCCGGTCACAAAAAGGACAAAAAAAAAAAAAAAGAACACAGGGTCAGGGACAAGGATGTAGCTCCTGGCTACACCCACTTTGGGTGGCCCAAGTGCTGATTTCCAAGACACATTTTCTTCAGCCCTCCTGGGGTTTGTCATCTTCCTATTTATTTGGAAAATTTTCAGCAATTGCTTTCTTGAATATGCTTTGGACATCTCTTTCTTCTTCCTCTCCTTTGGGTATGTCGATCATGCAGAAGTTATTTCCCTTTAGGGAGTCTCATATTTGCTGTATCTCTGTTTCATTTTTGCTTTTTGTTTTGCTCCTCTGATTTGATTATTTCTATCTTTGACTCTACTGATTCTTTCCTCTGTTTGAGTAAGTCTGCTTTTGAATAATTCTATCGAGTTTTTCAGTTCTGATAATGTATTCTTTATTTCTAGATTTAAAAATAAATTCTTTTTTAATCAATTCAGTTCTTTTGTCAAGTTTCTTGTTCTGATCCTGGATTGTTATCCAGATATCATTTAATTTTCGAACTGTGTTTTCTCATGACTCCATTAAATCCTTAAAACGGTTATTCTGAATTCTCTGTCAAACATTTCATACATCCACTGTTGCTCTAGTTTCCTTGCTGGTGTTTTGTTTCTTTCCTTTGTTGGTGTCATGTTTCTCTGCTCTTTCTTGATCTTTATGTCTTTATGTTGATGCCTGGGGATTTGAGGAGACTACAATCTCTTCTATGTTTTATAGGTGTTCTTTGGTGGTGTTAGACCTTTACTGGTTCATATCAGAGTTTTGTGTCTGGTTTGTGTTTGTGGGTTTTTTGGGTTTTTTTTTCATTTCTGTGGTTGATTGTTATTTCCCACCCCCACTTAAACTCTGCACTGGAACTAATTTGTTGTCCTTTAGTTAATTTCAAAATTAGAGGAACTTCCCTGTGGGGATCAACACTTGAAGTGGTTGAGCTAAATTGTTGCTTTGCTGCTGATTCTCTGGGGAAGGCTCTTGGGCCGATCAGATTTTAATTTTTGGCCTTTTAATCACTTCCAGCTTTTGTGAAGTCATACTCACTTGGGCTGTGTAGAAATTCTCACCTGAGACTGAGCCTTTCCAGCAAACTGCACCCCTATGGTTCTATTGCCCTGACCAATCTCCACTCAGTGGGCCTGTGCTGACTGGTAGGCAGAACAGCTGTCCATGCTGCACCCAATGTTCTCCTCTTGAGTCAGACTCCCCCCTTTTATCCTCCTGCACTGCAAATACTTACTGTGGGGTGGGCAATGCATGAGTCTTTCACGATGACTCACCAAACTCTAGGTGGTTCCTTTCTTTGGTCATCTGCACCTCCTTGCTCCTATGTGGGTCAGTGGTCTTGCTGGCCTGGGGGCTATTATGGCACACTCTGAGGCCCTCTTCTCCCCTGCAGACTCCAAGCAACTTCATGCAAAGGGCACAGCTGTGGCTTTTGTTGGCTTCTGTTCTGCGTCCTGAAGCTTCTTCCCACCCCTCACTGGGCCAGCCCTGAAGCTGCCAGAGCTTGAAATGGTAAGAGAAGTCCTTTCTCCTTCTTGCTGTGGCTTCTCCTGCCTTCACAATCTCTGTAGGACTCTTCTTCACAAGCTCCAGCAGTCCCAGGTCGGCAGTCTTGGCTTTTTAGTAGTTGTAATTGGTCAGTTATTGGGGAAAGTGATGCTGGGGACCATCTATTCTGCCATCTTGATGACATCTGACATTTTTCATTTTTATCTTTACATTGTTTCTGTAAGTCATCTATGTCACTTCATACACATCTACTTCATTCTCTGAACATTTGCATAGTACTTCACTGTGTAAATGTATATCATTTCTTCAACCACTCTCCTCTATGGGCATTTTGATACTTTCCAATATTTTGCAGTTACAAGCAATGCTTCAATCAATACATTTACTTTAATTCCATACTTTGGCCTCGGTTGTTCGACCATAAGAAATTACTACTAAAACTCTCCCCTTTCATCCAGAGTCAGGCCATGCTGATCAATCAATAGTCATTTGTGAAAGACTTCTGATTGGAAATTGGAACAGATTATTTCCAATCTCAGTTCTGCTCCTGATCCCTAAACAGTTTTCCCATCTATAAATGAAGGTAGTGTTCTAGTTTATGTCAACAGTGATTTCAACTCCATATTTTCATTTTCTCAAGGGAGTCATTCATCTGGAATCTGAATAATGGTGACCACTATCACAAATACACAGGGTACAGCAAAACCCACCAATAAAGCAAAAATGCCAGCAAGAAAGAGAAAGACGCTAAATCACCCCACCTTAAATTCCCAACTAACATTGAAGTAGAGAAATAAAAAGGAAAAGAATGATCAAAAGATATTTAAACCATCCAAATAAGAAGCAATTAAATGACAGGAATTATGCAACACTTGTCAATAACTTCCCTAAATGTGAATGGACTAAACTCTCCATTCAAAAGACACAGACTGACTGATTGGATTAAAAAGGTACATCCAAGTATGTGCTGTCTTCAAGAGACCCACCTCACCTGTAGAGACACACATAGACTAAAATTGAAGGGATGGAAAAAGATATACCATGCAAATGGAAACCAAAAACAAGCAGGAGTAGCTATTCTTATATCAGACAAAATAGACTTTAAACCAAAAAACAAAAAGAAGCAAAGAAGGCCATTATGTAATGATAAAGGGAATTATCCAGCTAGAAGCCATAACAATCATAAACATGTATGCACCCAATAGTGGAGCACCCAGATATATGAAGAAAAAATATAAAGAAATATAACCTAATACATTAATACTGGGTGATCTGAATACCCTTCTCTCAGTATGGAACAGATCTTCCAGGCAACAAGTTCACAAAGAGACACAGTTTTAATCTACACCTTAGACCAACTGGACTTGGCAGATATATACAGAACATTTCACCCAACAACTACAAAATATACTTTCTTCTCATCAGCTAATAGAACATTCTACAAGATAGACCACATATTAGGTCACAAATCTAGTCTCTGCAAACTCAAAAAAACTGAAATCATTCCAAGTATCTTTCCAGACCACAATGACCTAAAATTGGAAATAAATGATAAGCAAAACACTGGAAACTATACAAATGCATGGAAACTAAATAATAGACTCTTGAATGACCTATGGGTCCAAGAAGAAATTAAACAGGAAATCCAAAAATTTCTAGAAGCTAATGAAAATAAAGATACATCATACCAAAACCTGTGGGATACTGCAAAAGCAGTACTAAGAGGCAAATTTATTGCAATAAATGGTTACATCAAAAGAACAGAGACTTCAAACAAATGACCTAATACTTCACCTCAAAGACCTTGAAAAACAACAACAATCTAAACCTAAAGGTAGTAGACAGAAAGAATTAAGATCAGAGCAGATCTAAATAAAATAGAGACCCAAAAAACAATAGCAAAGATCAACAAAACAAAAAGTTGGTTTTTGGAGAAGATAAATGAAATAGACAAACCATTAGCTAGGTTTATAACAACAACAACAACAAAAAAAAAAAAAAAAAAAGGAAGAAGACAGAAGTCCCAAATAACAAAAATCAGAAATGAAAAGGGAGACATTACAGCTGATACCACAGAAATACAGAGAATCATTAGAGACTATTATAAACAACTGTATGACAACAAATATGAAAATCTGTAAGATATAGATAAGTTTTTAGACACATACAAACTACCATGACTGAACCAAGAAGAGAGAAAACCTGAACAGACCAATAACAAGGAAGGAGATTGAAGCGGTAATTAGCAATCTTCCAACAAAGAAAAGTCCAGGTCCAAATGGCTTTACAGATGAATTCTATTAAACTTTTGAAGAGGAGTTAATACCAATTCTCCTCAAACTATTCCAAACAATTGAAATAGAAGCTACTCTCCCAAACTCACTCTATGAGGCCATCGTAACTCTGAAACCCAAACCCGACAAAGACACAATGAAAAAAGAAAATTATAGGCCAATATCCTTGATGAACCTATATGTAAAAATCCTCAACAAAATATTAGTAATCAGAATACAGCAACTTATTATAAAAATTATACACTATGATCAAGTGGGATTCATCTCAGGGATGCAAGGATGGTTCAACATACATAAGTCAGTAAATGTGATATATGCCATCAACAAACTCAAGGACAAAGACCATATGATTACCTCAATAGATGCTGAAGAAGCATTTGACAAAATTCAACGTCCCTTCATGATAAAGACTCTCAACAAATTAGGTATAGAAGGAAACTATCTCAACACAATGAAAGCCATTTATGACAAGCCTACCCCAGTATCATTTGGAATGGGGAAAAACTGAGGTCCTTCCCTTAAGAACAGGAAAAAGACAAGGATGCCCTCTCTCACCACTTCTACTGAACATAGTACTGGAGGTACTAGCCACAGAAATCAGGCAAGAGAAAGAAATAAAGGGAATCCAGACTGGAAAAGACAAAGTCAAGCTTTCTCTATTTGCAGATGACATGATACTATATATAGAAAAACCTAAAGACTCTATCAAGAAACTCCTAGAGCTGGTCAATAACTTCAGTAACATTGCAGGATACAAAATAAATGCCCTGAAATCAGTTGCATTTATATCCTCAAATAATGAACTAACAGAAAGAGAAGTAAAGAAAGTAAGCCCATTCACAATTGTCACAGAGTAAATAAAATACCTAGGGATCAATTTAACCAAGCAGGCGAAAGACCTCTACAATGAGAACTATAAGCCGCTTCAGAAAGAAATTAAAGAAGACACAAAAAGATGGAAAGGTATTCCATGCTCCTGGGTTGGAAGAAGTAACATTGTGAAAATGTCTACACTATCCAAAGGGATCTACAGATTCAATGCAATCCCCATCAAAATACCAATGACATTCTTCACAGAAATGGAATAAACAATGTTACCTTTCGCATGGAACAACAAAAGACCCTGAATAGCCAAAGCAATCCTGAGCAAAATAAATAAATAAATAAATAAATAAATCCAGTGGTATAAAACTGCCTGACTTCAAATTATAATACAAAGCTCTTGCAACCAAAATAGCATGGTACTGGCATAAGAATAGACATTCAGACCAGTGGAGTAGAATTGAGAATGTAGAAATCTCCCCTCGGGCTTACAGCCATCAGATGTTGGACAAAGGCAACAGAAATCTACATTGGAGAAAAGACTACCTCTTCAACAGGTGGTGCTGGGAAAACTTTATATCCATAGGCAGAAGAATGAAACTAGATATGCATCTCTCACCATACAATAAAATCAACTCAAAATGGATTAAAGACTTAAGGAGAAGACCTCAAACTGTAAAATTACTAAGGGAAAATATAGGTGAAACACTTCAGCAACTAGATCTGGACACAGACTTTATGAACATGAGCCCGAAAGCACAAGCAGCAAAAGAAAAAATAAACAAATGGGACTGTATCAAACTAAAAAGCTTCTGCACAGCAAAGGAAACAATCAACAGAGTGAAACAACAACCTACAGAGTGGGAGAAAATCTTTCCTAACTATGCATCTGACAAGGTATTGACAATCATAATATACAAGGAACTCAAGGAATTATACAGTAAAATCCCAAATAACCCAATTAAAAAATGGGCAAAGGAGCTGAATAGACATTTTTCAAAGGAAGACATACAAATGGCCAACAGACATATGAAAAAATGCTCAACATCACTCAGCATCCAGGAAATGCAAATCAAAACCACATTGAGATACCATCTAACCCCAGTTAGGATGGCTAAAATCCAAAAGACTCTGAACGATAAATGCTGGCGAGGTTGCGGAGAAAAAGGAACTCTCATACATTGTTGGTGGGACTGCAAAATGGTGCAGCCTCTATGGAAAATGGTATGGAGGTTCCTCAAACAATTGCAGATAGATCTACCATACGACCCAGCTATCCCACTGTTGGGAATATACCCAGAGGAATGGAAATCATCAAGTCGAAGGTATACCTGCTCCCCAATGTTCATCGCAGCACTCTTTACAATAGCCAAGAGTTGGAACCAGCCCAAATGTCCATCATCAGATGAGTGGATATGGAAAATGTGGTACATCTACACAATAGAATACTACTCAGCTATAAAAACGAATGAAATACTGCCATTTGCAACAACATGGATGGACCTTGAGAGAATTATATTAAGTGAAACAAGTCAGGCACAGAAAGAGAAATACCACATGTTCTCACTTATTGGTGGGAGCTAAAAATTAATACATAAATTCACACACACACACACACACACACACACACACACACACACACACACACACACACACACAAAAAAAAAAAACCGGGGGGGTGGGGAAGAAGATATAACAACCACAACTACTTGAAGTTGATACCACAAGCAAACAGAAAGGACATTGTTGGGGGGGAGGGGGGGAGGGAGAAGGGAGGGAGGTTTTGGTGATGGGGAGCAATAATCAGCCACAATGTATATAGACAAAATAAAATTTTTTTAAAAAAAAGATATATAAGGCAAATAAAGTCTTTCAGAGAAAAAACTTGGGAAATTTATCATCACTAGGCAAGCCTCACCCAAACTGTTCATGGGCATCCTACATCTAGAAGAGAAAGAATAATAACAACCTTCATGAAAACACCTGTAAATATAAAAACTACTGATACAGTGGATAAGCAAATTAGAAAGAGAAAGGAATCATACTCTATCAATAAGAAAAGGATCAAACTACAAGACTAAATAATGAGAGGAAGAAAGGAAGAAGTGAAATAGAAAACAACCCTCTGAATGACAGGAGGAAGACCTCACATATCAATAATAACCTTGAATGTAAACAGATTAAATGCCCTGATTTAAAGTCATAGATTGGCTGAATGGATTTTAAAACATGGTCCATCCACATGCTGCCTGGAAACTTACCTATTAACACACACAGAGAGTAAAAGTGAAGGAATAAAAAAGTTATCCCATGCAAATAGAAAATAAAAGCCAGTAAGAGTAGCTATACTTACAGCACATAAAACAAACTTTAAATCAAAACCTGTACTACAAGATGAGGAAGGGTATTACACAATGATACAAGGGTCAATACAGAAAAAGGATATAACAATTATAAACATATATGCACTGAACACCAGAGCAACCAGCTATATACAGAGAAATACTGGATTTAAGCAGCTCCATAAACCACATAGATCTAACAGACATTTACAGGACATTTGATACTACAACTGTGCAATACACATTCTCCTCATCCGCACATCAAACATTCTCCAGAACGGACCATATGATGGGGCACAAAATTAGTCTTAATGAGTTCAAAGAAATTGAAATCATATCAAGTATCTTTTCTGACCATAATGGAATAAAACTAGAAATCAATAACAAGAGGAACCTGCAAAACTATGGAAAAACATGGAAATTAAACAACATGCTCCTGAATGACCAATGGGTCAAAAAAGAGATTAAGAAGGAAATAAAAAAAGAATTCTTTTAGAAAATGAGGACAGAAACACAGCATACCAAAATATATGGGATATAGCCAAAGAAGTGTTAAGAGGAAAGTTTAAAGCAATAAATACCTACACCAAAAAAGCAAAACAAAACAAAACAAAAAAACCCAGAAAGATGTGAAATAAATAACCTAACAATCCACCTCAAAAAACTAAAAAAGCATGAGCAAACCAAAGCAAAATACGTAGAAGAAAAAAATAATAAAAATTACAGCAGAAATAAATGAAATTGAGGCTAAAAATAAATACAAAAGATCAATAAATGAAAAGTTCATTTCTTAAAAGATAAAATCGACAAACCATTAGCCAGACAAAATAAATAAATAAATAAGAAAGAAAGAAAAAGAAGAAAAAAAAATCCAGATAAAGAAAATTGGACAGTGACTGACCAGCCACTTCTCAGGTGCTGGGCAAGGTTGGGAAGTGGGCCTGATTTGAGGGGGCCTGGCCAGTTGCCTATTGGGAGGTGGACAAGTCATCCTGGTCAGTTGCACAGAGGGGACCTAACTAGTTGCTTTCTGAGTCAGGTGCAAGGCAGCTAGGCAAGTCTGCAGATGGTGGTCCCATGCAGCCACTTCTTGGGCAGTTTGCAAGGCCTCAAGGCAAGGCTGTAGAATGGGTGCCTAGCCACCAACTCATGGGTGGTGAGTGAGGTTGGAATGCAGGCCTGACAGAAGGAGGCCTGGCCAACCACTTCTTGTGTGGTGATCGAGGCTGCTAGTTAGGCCTGCGGTGAAGGGGCTGAGCACTTGCTTCTTGGGTGATGGGCAAGGCCTCAAGGTGGGGCTTCAGAAAAGGGTCTTCCAGCCACTTCTTGGGTGATGGGTGAGGTTGGAAAGCTGAGCTGCAGAGAGCAAACTCAGCACTGCCTATGGGGCAGTGGGCGAGGCTACTATGTGGGATTGTTAAGGAAAGAACTGCCCATCCTCTTCTGGAGGAGGGCATGGATGCACTTTATTTCCACAAGCCCAAGGGCATATTCCTTAGGGTAGAGACATTGAGCTGTTTTTCCAGCTCAGGCAAACAGACCTCAGCCAGCTGGCAGGCGTATACTAAACGAAAAATGGGGAGTAGGGAAAGGAAGGGGGGCAATCTGCCAGAGGAGGGTCTGCCTGTCTGATCTCTGGCCAGGGCCATGGGTGAGAGTGAGTTCAGCAGGCCTAGGGTTGGCTTCCAAGACTAGAATCACAGCTGGTGTGGGCCCAGGTCTCAAGCCATGGCCTCAGGATGTTATAGCCTGTCCTGTGAATGCTTAGGGATGAAGAGGAGCATTAAGGGTGGGGAAGCACACTGGTTATTGGCCCAGGGCAGTGCTCTGGTTTCAAGATGGTATAGTACTGCAACACCCTGGGTCACAAGGGTAGGAGGTGAAGAGTGCATAATTTGTGCTCCTGTTCCGAAGCAATTCAGGGCGGGTATATTAGGCAGCTCCCTGCACTTGATTCTGGGCTTGCAAGGGCTGTGGCATTCTTCTGTGAAAGAAACTCCTGGCCTCTGTTATGAGGATGGGTTAGTGTGGGCACTCTGCCTGCCTTTTTGCCTCAAGAGACAATTTCTCTTGCTCTGGTCTTAGTAACGGAGACATGGTGGCCGAGGCCTATTTGCACCTCTATCTTTCCTATTCGGTCATCCTGGGTTTTTTTGCAACTCAGGGATATCACCAGTCTCCTGCTGCACTCCTATGCTGTCTCACAGAGTATCTTGTCAATATTTAGCTGTCTGTTAGTTGTTCTGGTATTTTTCTGTTGGGGGAACATGACCTGGGATCTCTAGTCTGCCCTCTTGACCCACCTCTTCTTAATTTTTTTTTTAATATTACAATATCAACCCAAATATCATCTGAAAAAATGAACACTTGATTTGCCAGAAAAATAAGAAGAAGAATTTATCATGAGAGAGTGGTGGCTATTTAACATTAAAATCTGTTAGTGATTCAAAGAGTACAGCAGATGTGTAAAAAAAACCCAAAGCACATTTTAAAGAAAAAAAAAATCCTACATGTAAGTATTTTCATTGGTCACATGATTTTTCTTTTCTCCGTTTTTTTTCCCTGAAATGAGTAGGTAAATGGAAATTTTCTTATTTCCAGCTCTTTGCCACAAGACACTTTTCATTTTTCACTTCAAAGGGTATCTGGAAATCACCAGCATCACTTCATACATGTCTTCTTCATTAGCTCATTGCCCTTCACTGTATAGCTGTACCGTCATTTCTAGGAATCAATTTACTTGACTCTTGCTCTAGAGTAACTCCTCAGTATAAGGAGTTTCATTGAAGCACTCTACAAACTCATCAACTATAACTGAAGAAGGTTATTTTTTAAAACAACTATTTGAAGTCTGTGGAAATTGTCCTATGGCCAAACACTTACATTTAAAATTCCATAAAACCTCCAACGCAGAGAGAGAGTCTGCGGCACTTGAGCCTCTCCTATTCCCTACTCATTTCCCCCTCCCCTCACTCAGCATAATGGAAGTTCCACTCTGGACATGCAGAGCCAGGAAGTGGAGGCTCCCCGTTTTTCCATCTCTATGTCAAGGGTTGTGATATCTCCCCAGAACATACTGGCTGCAAGCATATGTCGACTCTTTTCCCAGGTTTTTGTTGCAGATGTTGAATTTCAGGGGAGTGTGACCAAGAGCTAGAGGCCTTTGTTGTTCATCCCAACATGATTTGTATGGAGGAGGTTCTACCCCAAGTACCACACGTCAAGAACGCTGAAATCCCCTTATTTCTGCACACTGCTCACTTGTAGGGCAGAGTTTTCATGGCAGAAAATGCATTTCTACAAGACCAGAGGTTAGTGCTCGTGCCCAGAACCCTGTTTGTAAACAGAGCTCTCTCTCTTAGAGAAATGCGCCACTTTCTCTAATCAGCTCTACGCAATTATCTCATAAATGTCCCAAGGCCGAGATGTACGATGTAAGAACAAAGAGCTCCAAAGAACTCCCAATGGAACTAACTTTACTTAGAACACAGAAGGAGGAATATTAAGCATTAAGGCACTCTTGAAAACAATAAAGATTTTGGTGGTAAGCAATTAAGAGGAGGTGGCAGCTGTGTGACAGCGACTCTAATGATTATTGAAGTTGAACACACCACCCAGCAAAGTAACCATTTCTGCTATTCCAGAAAATATGGATGATCAATTGTCATGGCAGAGGGAGATACTCAATGACTCATTTTAACACTATCAAAATTTTAATAAGAGTATGTCAACATAATCAGAACATACAACAATAGTTATGGAATGCACATACATATCAATAGAAGAAAAAAATCTCCATCTACAAGAATTTAATAAATAGTAAATATTGGAAGTCCACATTGCCAGAGAAATGCTAGAATATGCAATAAATGTTATTGATTCAGATTACAAGCAATTAAGGGGGAAATACTCAATTTCTCCTCACTAATTCAAATGAAGTTTTAGATGGTCAAAGATTTAAACACAAAGATTTGAATTGGACTTCCAGGAAGATGGTGTACTAGAGATGCTCAGGACACTTTCCTCCCACACAAGATAGAAATGGGCCTATTGCCACCACTGCTGCAGTCGCTGGTGCTATTGTCTGGTCCCAGAACTGTCACCCATTGCAGAGCAGCTCCCCGCAGAGCAGTGGTCCTCTGGGTGTCCCGTTGCTGCAGCTGCAGGCTCTGCAGATGTGAGGAAGGTGGCTGAAACCATCTCTGCCATTGTCACTGCTGCGAGTTAACCTTGCTGCTGCCAAGGACACTGCAGATGTGAGGGAGGCAGTTGTATCTGCCGGCCCCACTCCTGCCACTATGAAGTAACCCCACTGTTTCCAAGGACACCACAGATGTGAGGGAGGTAGTTGCAGCCACTGGCACTGCTGCCACCCCCATGAGGTAACCCTACTACCACTGCAGACACCACTGATGTGACAGAAGCCGTTGTAGCTGCTGGCATGGATGCTGCCCCCATGAGGTAACCTCATGGTCACTGCGGACACCAGGCAGGCCGTTGAAGCTGCTGACTCTGCTGCTGATGCCATGAGATAATCTTTCTGGCACTAAGAACACCATACCTGCGTGGGCCACTGCTGCAAACATGACAGCTGAGTGGGAGGCTTCTGCAACCACCACTGCTGTAGTCACCAATACCACTGGTCCAACAAGCAGCCACCATCATAGGGCAAGCAGCTTGCTGCTGCTGGAGGCACTGCAGCAGTCTACCAAAGCGACCACTACAGCCACTGCTACTGCAACAGCAGCCTGCTACCATAGCAGCAGCTGCAGGAGCCACTGCCATTGTGCTGATGGGCCGCTGACCACTTGACTGCATTGGCATAGGTTACCAGGAGAGTCCAGGGGAGGAGAGTAATAAAAGAAGCAACTGCTCTACCAGATGACCAGACATCAATGTAGAGACACAAAAATACAAAAAAACGAGAAAATATGAGTTCACCAAAGGAATACAGTAACACTCAAGTACCAGACCCCAAAGAGCAGGAAACCCTTGAAATGATTAAAAACAAAATTGAAGTAAAACTCTTAAGGAAACTCAGTGAGATACAAGAAGATACAGTTAGAGGATACAGTGAACTGAAACAAAACTATCCAGGATTTGAAGGAGGAAGTTTATGAAGAGGTTAACCCTTTAGAAAAGAATGTAGAAGAACTCATGGAACTGAAGGAGTCATTCAATGAAATAAGAAAAAAAACCAACTTGAGAGCTTAAGCAGCAGGCTAGAGCAAGTAGAAGAAAGAATTTCTGATCTTGAAGACAGTCTCTTTGAAATAACTGTCTCTGGGACTCAGTTGTCTCATCCTTAATGTAAGGAGATGGATCAGGAAAATATCGAAGGCTCCCCCCTGTTCTAAACTACATGGAAGGCTGTGTGGTTAGAGCAACCTCCAAGAGCTAATGAAGGCTAAAAAAGGCACTGGGTGCCTTTTTTTTTTTTTTTTAACTTACTTGTGCTGGTGCTTGCTTATGTCTGAGAGAGCTGACACACAGGACTTGTTGGAAGAGTGTTTCTCTGTTGCAGTTGTAGCCAGAGAGAAAGAACTGGTTTGAATTTTCCTTAAGCTCTATTATTCTGCCTCAGGGATGAACATGGAACCTCAAAGATGAGCAAAGGGCTCCCCACCTCAGACAGGATACGGGGTTCTAGTGGATGTTGGATTATTGGATATAGGTGGTAGAAGCAAGAGTGTGGGGCAGAAAATGTGTTTCCTCCTTACTAAGAATGTTTGATATGCAAAAGACAGAAAATAAAAAATGTTGGGCTCACAACCAGCCCAGTGATGATCACCAAGCTGCTGCAGGAAGCTCCCCTGGCTCTGGAGCTGGGGTAGTGGCAGACAGAGGGCCTTGGCCACACTGCCCAACACCTGCAACCAGCCCAGCGATGACCAATGAGCCACTGCAGGAAGCACCCCGGCGCCCGAGACATCTGCATCCAGCCCGGCAATGACTGAGCCATTGCTGGAAGCCCCCCTGTCTCCAGTGCAGGAATGAGGGGGGTGCCACCGGCTTCAACCATGCTCCTGCCTCCTTCCTCCTTCTCCCACTCTGTTTCCTTTCTCCTTCTCCTCTCCACCTCCCCCCAACTGCTCTGAAACAACAACTTAGAATTTTGTAAAAAAATAATGTTAATAAATAATAAACTTTAAAAAATTTAAAATGCTGGGTAGGTTGTGGACAACATCCTTGTATGTTGTTTGGGGAAAGTAAATTAGTACAGCCATTACAGAAAATGTATGGAGGTTTCTCAGGAAACTACAAGGAGAACTACCATAGGGTCCAGCAATTACGCTACCAGGTATATAACCAAAGGAAAGGAAATCAACATTGGAAAGGATACCACATATATCAGGGCTCTATTCACAAGAGCTAAATTTGGAAGTAACTTAAACATCCCTCAATGGATGATTGGATAAAGAAAACATGGTGAAAATAAAAAAACATAAAACATGGTGAAAACATGAAAACATAAAAACATGGTGAAAACATGATGAAACACTAGTAAGCCATAAAAAGAATGAAATTCTGCATTTGCAGCAACTTGTATGAGCTTGGAGAAAATTATGGTCAGTTAAATAAGCTAGGCATAGACAGAGAAATATGATGGGGTCTCACTCAAATGCTAAAGCTAAAAATGTTGTTGTCATAGAACTAGAGAGTAGAAGAGTGATTACTAGAGAGTGGTAAGGAAATTGGGCACAGGAGACGGGGAGAGGAAGGGCAATGAATACAAAATTGCTCCGAGATAGGAAGAAAAAGATCTAGTGTTCTAAAGCACTCTAGGGAGACTCCGGTCAACAACAAACTAATATATAAACTCAAGTAGCTAACAGGATTGTGAATGTTCCCATCACAAAAATGTGACAAATTTTTGAGGTGATAGATATGCCAGTTACCCTGATATGAGTATTGCACCTGGTATAAATCTACCCAAATATCACACTGTACACCATAAATATATACGATTATTGTTGGTTAGTTAAGAAAAAACAAATTACAAAGAAAAAATTCAGAGAGAAAAATAGTAGGAGGAAACTGGGTGAAAGGAATAATGGAAAGTTATTGCTCAGTGGTGATATGGATTGGATTGGAGCCACCAGGTTTATTAGAAGCTTGATCTCCACTGACTGCTAAAAGGGTGGGAAATCCCATTATGGTAATTGAAAGGTGGGGCCTTGAAAAGGTCTTTAGGTATGGTAGTGAGGAGCATACCACAGTGAATGGATTAATAATGGTGTCACAGGCATTGTTCTGAGTGCTTTAAAAAAGAAGCACATGAAAGTCACTCTCTCTCTTTCTCTCTGCTTCTGCCATCTCCCAACGTCATTAAAGCCACCACCAAGGAAGACCCTCACCAGATGTGCTGCCTGGACTTTGGACTTCCCATCCTCCTAAACTGTAAGCAATAAATTTCATCTTCTAATAAATTACCCAGTACAGCTTTGTGATATAATTGGAAGTCGGGCAGTGTAATTCCTCTGGGTTTATTTTTTGTGTGCAGGACTGCTTTGGCTACTCGAGGTCTTGTATTGTTCCATATGAATGTTAAGATTCCTACTTCTATTTCTGTGAAGAATGTCTTTGGTGTTTTGATGGAGATTGCATTGAATCTGTGGATCACTTTGGGTAGTGGGGACATTTTTACAACATTAATCCTTCCAATCCATGAACATGGAATGTCTTTCCATCTTTCTGTGTCTTCTTGTATTTCTTTCATCAATGTTTTGCAGTTCTCATTGTAGGTACCTTTCACTTCCTTGGTTAAATTTATTCGTAAGTGTTTTCTTTATGGTAGCTCTTGTAAACGGGATTGTTCTCCTGATTTCTTTTTCTACTATTTCCTTGTTGAGGTATGAAAACGCTACTAATTGTTGTACATTGATTTTGTATTCTGCAACTTAACTGAATTCATCTATCAGATATAAGAGATTTTTAGTGGAGTCTTTAGGTTTTTCTATGTATAGGATCAGGTATTCTGCAAACAGGGCCCATTTGACTTCTAATATGTCCCTCCCCAGGTCAGTTCAGTGGTTTGTTCCCCTAAGAGTCCCCAACACTGAGCATGTGGCCACTAAGGCAACCCCTGGGGGAGTCATACTGGTTTTCCAACCCATCCTCACAGCTGTAAGAATTGCAAGTTATTTTTCTCCAACATAGGTCGGGTTACTGGCAGTGGGTAAAGGACCCAAATAGGCAACTTTCTGGGTCTGGAGTGTGCATGCACTGACCCCCTCTGTTCTGGGGATGGCACGCTCCCTGCACTGGACAGCCAGATCCCGGGGTGCAGGGTGCCATCTGGGCTTGCATGCAGATGACCTGGCACAATGATGTGGTCTCAGATGTGTGGAATCACTTCCTTGCTGGAGCTAAGGTAAAATGCCTCTAGGTGTTAGAATGGCTTCAGATCCAAAACTGTGATTGATCGATTGATTGCTGAAGCTGCCTGGGATCCCACGGGTGGGGGCAGCTCCACATGTGTCTCTCCCTTGGCCGATACAGCTGCCTATGCTATAGCAGTTCCCAGCACCAGGTGCATGGCCTCAGGGCAGCACAGATTCCCCCATAGGTTGGACCACTGACCCGCTCACCTCCTTCCTACAGGCCCAAACTCCTCCAAGGTCCATGCTGCTCCCAGTTGGGGGATAGGGTGGTGGTGGCCAGGGATTTCCTTTTGCTCTCTATTTGGCTATCCTGAGATTCTGCACTCACCAGCATCTCCACTGCTTGTTTGATGTGTTCCAGCTCTCTCCTTTAGCTTTTGTTCTTTTGTCTTTGATTGGTTCAAGTGTAGATTCATAATCAATGTCTTCTCTGTCTTTGTGAGAGAGACAAGTGATATATTCTTCTAGTCAGCCATCTTGCTCCAGCACTTCTTTTGCCCATTTCTTAATTTGTTTATTTGGTTTTTTGCTGCTGATGTGTTTGAGTTTCTTCTATATTTTTGATATTAACCTGTTGTCAGATGTACAGATTGCAAATATTTTCCCCCATTCTGTAGATTGTCTCTTCACTCTGTTAACAGTTTCCTTTGCTGTGCAAAGACTTTTAAGTTTTATGTCATTCCACTTGTTTATTTTTGTTTCAGTTACTTGTGCTTTTGAAGACTTATTTTTAAAATCCTTGCTTACCCCTAGGTTGTGGAGTGTTTCCCCGGTTTTCTTCTAATAGTTTCATAGTTTCAGTTTTTACACGTATTCATGCATTTTGAGTGGACTTTTGCACATGTTGTAAGATAAAATGCTTAATTACATGCTCTGTGTGAAAAATGCTATCTCTGGGACAATTACTTGACATCATAAGTACTTCAGATAGTGAAACCAATTAGAACTAACAAGAGGTGGACTACAAACATAAAAAGAATAAGAGGAGAATGAGATGTCCAAGAGGGTTGAAAATCTCTATCATATTTCTGGGAATTCAAAAACCACACACATGCATAGGGCTGTGTGTTTGCCCAGTGCTGTGAACATGCTAAGGCAAGACCTAAGAGGACCCTAATAGCTCACCTCTGACAGAATGTCAGGCTCTGTGCAAGCACACACGGAAGGCCAACACTGAGTTATAAATTGCCCGCTAGAACAGTGAAAATATGCCTAAACACAAACAGATCCCCTTAGACTAAGTCTAGGAAAACCTTAAATGGTTTACATTTAAGGTCATTTCTGTTCAATCATTAGCTGATCACCAAGCTAACAGAACACAGATAGAGGCTGCACATGACAAATAGTACATTTTACAAGTTAATTCAGGAAAGTGGCTAAGCTAGTAATCAGAAAGAAATACCACAGAAACAAACCCTGGGGAGCGAAAATTATTTCCGATGTTACCACATTACACTATATAAAAAGTTCAATATTACTACAAATTAGAGAAATACAAGGAAACAAGAAATATTGCCCAAACACAGATTGGAGGTGAAACGATCAATAGAAATATTCTTTAGAAATTCCAGACAATAAATTTCAGACAAAGACTTAAATCAGCTGTTATGAATATATTCAAAGAACTCAATAAAACCATAAGCAGAGGACTAAAAGCAAATATAAGAATAACATCTCACAACATATCATCAACCAAAGAGAAAGAAGGAGTTGTAAAGTTCAATCAATGAAATAAAAAAATTATTAGAAGAGATCAGAAGAGGATATGAGCAGCCAGAACAAATGATCAGCTACCATAATTATGGGCCAATTGAGATTATACAATATGAGAGGGAATAAGGAAAAGAATACAGAAAAATGAAGAGTCTTAGAGATCTGTGGCACATCATCAAGTATAAAAACATGCATAACAGGAATCTCACAAGGAGAAGAGAACAGATAGAAAGCAGCAGAAAAAATATTTGCAGGTGGGTTGGCACAAATGCCCCGATTTTGATTTGAAAAATTATTAATCTCCACATCTAAGAATCTCAATAAACTGTAAGTAGAAAAAACTTAAACAGATCCACACCTAGGCACATTATAATCAAAATATCAAAGACAAAAACCATGAGTACATCATAAACGCAATAAGTGACAAGCAACTCATCTCGAGGAATCACTAAGATTAACAGCTGATTTCTTTCTCTTCAGCTGAGAAAGAGATCATATTAAAAGTAATGAAAGAAAAACTTGTGGACATCTTCGCAAGTTGTCCTGCAAGAGAGAAAAATTGAGATATTATCACACATACAAAAACATAGAGGTTGTCACCTTCACACCTGCCACACAAGAAATACTAACACATGATTTTATATGTAGAAAACCCATGAGATATCACAAACACATGCAAAAATGTTAGAGGTAATAAATGACTTGGACGATGTGCAGGGCAAAATATCAATGTAGAACAGTCGATTGTATTAAGGAAAAATTCCATTTACACTGCCACGAAAAATAACAAAATACTTAGGAATTTATGTATTGAAAGAACAACAAGACTTGTGAACTGAAAATAACAAATTATTGCTGAAAGAAATTTTAAAAGACCCCGAGAATAAAGAGCCATCCACTGTTTGTGGTTTGGAAGACGAGATGTTGCTATCCTGGCAATTTTCCACAAATTGATCTAAAGACTCAGAGAAATACCTGTGAAAATTCCAGATGACTTTACGCAGAATTGACCAGCTAATCCTAAATTTTAAATGAAAATGCAAGGGACTCAAAACAGACAAAAAGGTCTCTAAAAAGAATTGCAGAGCTGAGGGACTCATATGTCCCTATTTTAGTAGCTACTATAGAGCTTCGGTAATTAAGACAGTGTGCTACTAGCATAAGGACTGAAACATATATCAAAGAATAAAATTGAGAGTCCAGAAATATACCTTATAAGTTTGAAGTCAACTTACATTCAAAAAGGGTACAAAGACTATTTAGTGGAAAAATAATAAACTTTTCAACAGATAATGCTAGGAAAACTGGATAGACACGTACAGAAGATTATATTTGGACTCTGTATTAGCTCTTTATTGTTGCTTATAACAGAATACCTGAAACTTGGTAATTTTTTAAAAAATAGAATTTATTTCCTACAGTTTGGGAGGCTGGGAAGTCCAACATCCAAAAAACATCTAGTGAGGGAATTTTTCTTGGTTGTGACTATCCACAGCAATGCAGGGTATCACATGGCAAAAACTGACTGAGCTAGAGAGCTAACATTCTCATTTGCTGTACTTTTAATCCCATCATAACTATACCAATTTCTTTATGAAAGAATCAATCCATTCACAAGGCTACAGTCCTCATAATCTAATCATTTGCTAAAGGCCCCACCTTTTGTACACCATAGCTGGATTTTCCACCCTCTTAATACCGTGACGATGAAGATCAAGATTCCAATACATAATCTTTTGGTGGACACATTCAACCCATAGACTTCTGCCCCCAGCCCCCAATGTTCATGTCCTTCTCACAGGTAAATACATTCATTCCATCCTCAAAGTCTAAGTCGTTTCAGCTCAAAAGTCCAGAGTTGCACGTGTGAAATCAAACAAGTGATCTACATTCAAGATAAAACAGAGGGACAAGCATAAGACAGAATTCTCATTCCAAAATGGAGAAATGAGCTGAAAGCAAGGAGTCCTGTGTTCCAAACAAGTCCAAAACCCAGCACGGCAGGTATCGAATCTCCAAGATGGCGAGTAATCCTTGACTCCGTGTCTGGCATACTGTGCACACTGGTGCAGGGGTTCTGCTTCTAAATCCTCAGGCACCCCAGCTTCTCTGGCTTTCCTGAGTTCAGCCCATACTTCAGGTCTCCCAGGCTGGTGTTGCATGTTGTAGCTCTACAATTTTGAGGACTCCTTGGCAGTCCCACTTCCGCGGCCCCACTAGGCATGGTCCTGGTGGGGTTCCTCTGCAACTCTGGCCCCACATATTTGCTCTGCTTTGCTTCAGTGATGGTCTCTGTTGTGAATCTCCAGCAGTGACAGATCTCTTTCTGGGCCTCCAGGTTGTTTTATACATCCTTTGAAATTGGGGTTCCACAGCTCTTGCAATCTGAGCCTGCAGACAACACCACATGGACACAGCCAACTCTTCTGTCTTGTATCTTGTAAAGCTATGGATCCAGCCACACCTGGGGCTAATTTAGCCATGGCTAGAGCAGCCAGAACAGCCAAGGTGCTGGTGTGAAGAGTGGCATCTTGATTTGGCCCTGAACAGCAAGCCCCATTGACGACTCCCCAAGACTGTTCTCCAAAACCATTCTGGCTCCCTAGGCCTCTGGGCCTCTGATAGGAGGAGCAGCCTCAAAGATCTCTGAAATACCTTCAGGGTCTTTCTTCCATTCGCCTGACGAACCCATCCTCCTGTCCTGATCTCTTTAGCAAATGGCCACTGGACTCCACCCTTGGTTTTCTCTACTGAACACACATTTTTACTGCTTAGGTGGCCAGGCTAAGAGATTTTCAATTATTTACTCTCTGCTTACCTTTTAACTATAAATTTCAGTTTTATATCATGCCTTTTTTTTTTTGACATAACTCAGCATAGATTCTTTCAAGTATCCATACAGCTGCTTGAATGCTTTTCTGCTTAGAAATTTCTTCCATCAAATACCCTTGTTCATCACTTGAAAATTCTACATTCCATGAAACCCTTGTGCATGAACAGAACAGAGCCTGTTCTTTGCAACTCTATAGCGAGGGTGCTTCAGTTTCCAATAAGGTCTTCATCATTTGTAAATGAAATCTCCTCAGAATAGCCTTTACGGTCTACATTTCTATAAGCATTCTGTTCACCATGATTTATCCAGTCTCTAAGACATTCCAAACTTTCCCTGGTATTCTTATCTTCTAGGCTCTCACCACAATCTAGTCTTTTTCTAGCATGGTCCTCCAAATTCTTCCAGCCTCTGCCCATCACCCATTTCCCCAGCTACTTCTACATTTTCCGGTATTCATTATAAGCAACACCCTACTTCAGGTACCAATTTTCTATATTAGTTCATTTCTGTTGCCTATAACAGAATACCTGAAATGGACAATATCTTTAAAAAAAATAGAATTTATTTTTTACAATTTTAGAGGATGGGAAGTCCAGCATCCAACAAACGCATCTGGTGAGGAACTATTTCTTGGTAGTAACGCTGCACAGCAACACAGGGTATCACGTGGCAAAAATTGGCTGAGCAAGAGAGATAACATTATTACTTGCTCTCTTTTTTTCAATCTGTCAGAACCATATCCAGTTCTTTATGAATGAATCAATCAATTCATAAGGCCTTAGACCTCACAATCTAGTCACCTCTTAAGGGCCCCACCTTTCAAATACCATAATTGGATTTCCTACTCTCTTTATATTGCTATGATGAAGATCAAATTTCCAATGAATGAACTTTTGGGAGACACATTTAACCCATAGCAGACCCTTATCATATCCTTTAAAAAAATGGATTCAAAATGAAGCAAAGGCTTAAGTAATTGAGCAAAAATGAAAAAACTCTAGTGTGAGGAAAATGGAGTTAGTTTAGTCAGGCCCTCTTGCCTCTTATCTAGCTGTGTACGATTCAGCATATCTGTTGTAAGCAAGTTACATAAGAGTGGTGTAACTGCGCATGCACACCCACATACTCCTTGGCCTGTTGCCATTGTTGTGTACTTTCATTATGGAATACAATGGCTTGAATCACTGACAGCGGAGCTCATGTCTGAAATAAAGCATGCCAACTTTGCCAGTGGTTACTCAGTTTTCCTTTTGTTTATCTGACTCCGGACCTGCACAGGATGGGGCAGAAGGGTCTGTGATCCAGCCTGACAACTGGCATAGCTGTTGGCAGGATTCTGAGCAGGTAAGGGAGCCATTAGCCTCTCGAGAGGGGGAAGAAATGTGGCTACCCTCCAGTATGTGGTACCCAGTGGCCACTTTCCTGTTGACCAGGGTCTGGCTGTTCCTCACTGTACTACAAGTTAACATGGACCAGGCACTCCATGAAGTGGCGTGGCTTTGAGATTTGCGGCAGAAAGCAGACTTGTTGGAAGTGCAGGTACTTGTTCTGGAGGCTGAAGTACAGCAACAGGTCACTCCTGCTTTCGACCCCTGGGACAATGACAAACCCCAGGGTAATGACCTGTGGTCCATCAGAAACTGAAGCATGAACAGCCCATGGGACTGGGTGGAGTACCACTAGGCAACCCACAAGTGACCCAATTTACTATTTATGTCCCCTACACTCAAGCTGAGTTGGTGGACTTGGGGAAACAGTTTCACCAGAAACAGGGCAAACCCCTAGTTGCTTGGCTTTTGTGGCTGTGGGACCTAAGGGCAGATGGCATAATGTGTTCTGGTTAGGAGATGGAAAAGTTGGCTTCCCTCACCATGCATTCGTCCCTGCAGCAGTGGTTACAGAACAGCCACAGATACACACAGGGACAGGATAACCACTCCTTGATGGAATGGGTGAATGCAGCCGTCCAGACCATGTGGACAAATGGAGAACTTCCTGAAACTGTGAGTAGGTGGCAAACATATGCTGAGCTAGTGCACGTAATTCGGGAGCTGGGGATGTGACAGTCCATGTTTAAGGGGAACACCAGTGGCCTGGATGATGAGCGTTTTACAGGCAGCATGCGAGACGTAGTGCTGCAAAATGCACCATCAACATCAGTTGGATCGTTAATAGCTATGCTAGCCCCATATGTTGGTTGTTCTATACATGAAGTAATGACCATGATGGCCAGTCTGGGCAAAGCTGAGGGGAGGAGACAAACAAAGGGGGTCCAAAAAGTGGTGAAGACTGAGTCCCCAAGAAATGCTCAGAGTGTTGCCCCAAAGTGACCGAGCAAGTCTAGCCATATGCAGAAGTGGTTTGACTTGTTTATGGCAGGAGTTGATTAGAGAAAATGTTGACTGGCAACTGAATGCAATCCTGTTTGCCTTGTGGCAATAATTGTGCCCCGAACAGCGTTACACCAAACTTCCAAAAGAGACAAGTGTTAAAGTATGCCCATTGAATCTGAACCATGACTACTTCCATGGACACAGATCGACTTCTGGCTAGGGAGAAGGACGGGGTGCTTGTCTTTTGGGGGCAGATGTGGCTTCATGTGGAACTGGCAATACATTGGTCAGAGTCAAATGTACAGTGTGTGTTAGCATTGATGGACACTGGTGCAGAATGTAGCCTGATACATGGCAACCCAGATAAGGTTCCAGGGGCCACAGTGAATGTTGATGGCTATGGAGGACATTCTATTAAAGTCAAAGCTGTGTCTTTGCCACTGGGCATAGGACAATGCCTCCTCATGTATATACTGTGTATAGATACCCAGTAGCTGAATACACCTTGGGTATAGATGTGCTTTATGGTTTACACCTGCAAATGATGGTTGGAGAATTCCAGCTGTGGATACAGACAGTGAAGCCTGTGTTACGGGGACATGCTAAACTTGACCCACAGGTACTACCCAAGCCAAGATGTGCAGTCAATGTGAAACATTATCACCTGCTGGGAGGACATACAGAGATTGGTGCCACTATATTGGAGTGAGAAAAAGTCAGCATCACTCGTGCTGCACTTTCCTCCTTAGCCAGCCTGAGCAATGATGAAACCGATGAGCTGGCTAAGGTAAGCAGGTTGGAGAGAACTCCAGTGACTGATGGAACTCAATAGTTACATTGATGGATGCAGCACGCTGGCAGAAAAACCACGTGGATGTCTGCTCAAAGGTGAGCCTTACCTATAAAATGGGAAGATGTAGTAAATGCATGCCACGTGTGCCCAGTATGTGTTCAGGAGAGTCCACACCTCTGATGGGTGCTGCATACTGATGGGCAGATAACTCGAGGAATGGTACCCCTTACTCGATGGCAAGTGGATTTTGTTGGGTCACTTCTCACATCAGAGAATTTCAGGTATATTTTAAGAGCCATTGATATGGCTACAGGTCTTCTATTTGTGTGTCCCTGAAAGGCCCCAGACCAGGCAAGCATTATTAAGGCATTGAAAAGCCTTACAGCCAGGTACAGTTGTCCCCTGGTCATAGAGAGTGATAATGGAACCCATTTTACTGGACACAACGTGCAGAAGTGGGCTTCCCAGTTCTCTATTCAGTGGAAATTACATGTTCCATATCACCCCCAGGCAGCGGGAATGATTGAATGATACAATGGTCTTCTGAAGAAGGGACTAAGGCTATCCACCCAACCCCCATCCGTGAAGGGCTGGACACGGCAGTTATGGCCGACAGTCAGAATCTTGAATGAGAGATCCTGCAAGGGTGGGCCCTCTCCAGTGGCGGTTCTGTGGCATAGAGCCATAGCACCTGTTCCTGCAACCGTTCATTCCAGTATGGTAAGCTGGCATGTATTCTGCCAGAGGAATGAGAACTCCTTTTATTGGTTTCAGTAATTTTTTTCTCTTTTCGCCCATAGTCTTGTGGCTGCCAACACCATAGTCGACTGGGCACATACACATGCATCAGGTTTCTTACCGGTGTGGCTGCAGTATTCCCATGGGAGATCATCCCAATGATGACTGCTAACTGGTCCTGGCTTGAACAGTATGTTGTGTGTATATCCCTGACTATCATCATAATGTTACTCAGGTTTTGCAGCAATTAAACAGTGAGATTCATGCTGTCTAAAAATGACTGGAGATCCCCTCCAGGAATGGTGGGCCAATATGTCATCCTCCTAGAGGTGGGTATTAGCAGGACTGGGAGGAAGTGCCTGCATTTTGGTGGCACGTTGCTGCAGCCTACATTGCTGCTATGGCCTATGCATGCAAGGATCAGCTATCCTTGCTAAGGAAACATTGTAGAAGATCTCAGGTGCATAGATTGTATGGCGAGGTACACTGAAGGGCTGGAGTGTGAGGAAAATGGAGTGAGTTTAGTCAGGCCCCCTCGCCTCATATCTGGCTTGTTGCTTTGTGTTGCTTTGCTCCCCACAGATTTGTCACGCCCCTTTCCCTGGGTGACGGAGACACAAAGGATTACTCAAAGCCCATCTCTTCTGAGCAGTGAGAGACCCTGAAGTGGTTAACTTCCCTTGGGAATGCTCAAGCGAGAGGCATCGCTTCCTTGGGAAATTAACCCCAAATTGGGGTTCTCTTCCTGCATTTATTCTCCAGACCAGGAAGTTACAGGAAGAGAACATAGGTGGGGTTATAGTTTAACAATATAGGCTGGTAACTTTCAGTGAAACAAGCCAGATGACATTCAAGTAAGGCAATTAAGTCGTCCACCAACAAAAGCTTGATCTTAGCAAACATTCCTTCTCCCTCCAGCAATTTTCCAGTATCTACACATATCAATCAGTAATCTCTCTGTCCTTGAGCCAGCAACCTTGCTGTGCCACAAATCTTTATCTTACAATGGAGACTTTATAGCCTGAGGAAAATTTCCAGTCCTCTGCAAGTTTAATATTTGAAACTGCAAGGCTTTGGAAAACCAGGCTCAGTGAAGTACATATGCTTTATAGTATATTCCACACTGGCTGTGTATGATTCAGCATGTCTGTTGTAAACAAGTGTAACTGCGCACGCACGCCCATATACTCCTTGGCTTGTTGCCATTGCTGTGTACTTTCGGTATGGAAGACAACAGCTTGAACTGCTGGCAGTGGAGCTCACATCTGAAATAAAGCATGTCAACTTTGCCCATGGCTACTTGGTTTTTCTTTCACTTACCTGACTCATGACCTGTACAGGATGTGGCACAGGGGTCTGTGATCCAGTCTGATATCTAGGAAGAAAACAGAAATATATGATTATCTGATCTCATCATTGGCAATGGTTTCTTAGATATAGCACCAAAAGCACAAGAAACTTAAGAAAAATAAACAAACTTGACATCATCAAAGTTAAAAACTTCTGAGTCAAAGGACACTAACAAAGAAAATGAAAAAAACACACAGAAAATGAAAAAAATTGCAGATCATATATTTGATAAGAACTTATATTCAAAGTCATAGAAACTCCTAAAATCAAAAGCAAAAAGACAGAAGTCACAAAACAAATTCAGCAATGAATTTAAAAAACTTTTCTCCAAAAGAAAATATACAAATGACCATTAAGCACATGAAATGATGCTGGACATTATTTATCCTAAGGAAAATGCAAATCAATACCACAGTGCTATGCCACTCTACACCCTTTAAAATAACTACGATCTCAAAAATTGACGATAAAAAGTGCTGATGAGAATGTGGAAAAATTAAAACATTCATAAATTTCTGGTGAAAACATAAGATGGCACAGCCTTTGTGGAAAACAGTTTGGTAGTTCCTTGAAGAGCTAAACATAAAATTATCTTGTGACCCAGCAATTCCACTTCAAAGATATTTTCCAAGAGAAATCAAAATATTTGTTGGTGCAAAAGTTTGTACATGAGTGTTTATAGAAGCATTATTAATAATAGGTAAAAACAGGAAATATTCTAATTGGCTATCAACTATTAAATGGATAACTAAAAGTGATCTATCCATACAGTGAAATATCATTCAGACATAAAAAGGAGAAAGATAAAGATACATCCCACAACCTGGATGAGTTTGAAAAACATGCTGAGTGAAGAAATACAGACACAATAGCCCACATATTCCATGTTACCAGCAATATAAAATGTCCAGAACACGTAAATCCATGAAGAGCAGATTAATGACTTGTAAGGAATGTGTAAAGGTAGGCAAAAGAATTAAATGCCATTAGATATAGGGTTTCTTTATGGGGTAAGAAAAAATGTTCTGGATGCGCAACCTTGTCAAAATATGAAAACCACTGCTTCGTACTGTTGTGGAAACAGAGTCAGCAAGGAAGCATCAAACACTTGCAAGGTTGGAGAGCCAGGAGTTTATTACACTAGTGGTTCCAGAAAGACTAATGTCTGAAAAGTCTGGACCCTGAACTTAGGTCTCACATGGTTTTTATTAGCGGTTTTACATATTTTTTTTCCTTTTTCTCAGTATTCATTAGGCTAGCAGTCTGTGCAGATAAGCTCTTGTTACAAAAGCCAAAAATACAAGCAAGCAATGATTAGTAGCCAGACTACTAGAGCAAGCAAATATAGTTTCAAGGACAAGATATTACTTCAAGAAGAAAGCAGACTTGTGAGAAAATTATTTCAGACTAGAGGAAGCAAATATTGTTTCAAGGACAAGATATTGCTTTAAGAACAAAGCAGGCTTATGAAAAATTATTGTAGCCTTATTTTCCAACAGTACACTTTAATATGTGAATGCTAATGGTATGTGAATTATATCTCTATAAGAAAGTAATACAAATAGTAAATGCATAACTGCACAAATACAAGTTAAACACAAACACTCACTTTGATTCCTGGCCTATGAGACTACATTACCACTTCAGATTCTGTAAATGAAGTTTATTAAGATAAAGCTATGTCGACTACTTTAAGTATTATCTATTGCCATCTTTGTCCTCCAGTAGTAAAGATGAGGAGGTGCAATAAAGATCTCAGGCAAATATTCACTGTCTAGTTACTTACAAAAAGTTTGTTGACACCTATGTCAGAACAACTGCATTTGTAAGTTAAAACGTGCCCAAGAGGAAAACTTCAAGTGGCTTCAAAGGGGAATGCTATCAAACGTTTAGAAGTTAAACATTCTGCAAAAACTGCTCAAGAAAATAGAAGTGGAGAAAACGCTTCTCACCTTGTTATAATGAGGTCAGTATAACTGTGATACTAAATGTAAAAAGGACATTGCAAATTCCATTACACTCTAACATCTCTCATAAACATAGGTACAAATTGACTCCAGCAATATATTAAAAAGGTGATACACCAGGACCAACTAAGAAGCATTCCCGGATATGTTTTGCATTAGAAAATAATCAATGTCATTCACTATGTTAGCATAACAAAAACTTTATGCAATCATCTTATTAGATGCAGAGAAACCATTTGACAAGTTCCACACCCATTCATTACAAAATACATCTTTATACTCACACTTTTTTTTCTCCTGCTTCCTATTTCTTTTCTATATTGTTTCTAATTTCTTCTTAAATTTACTTTTTGAAAAATAACTTTAAAGTCTGCATTTAGACCAAATGATTCATTTTCTTCTACAATAACAAATTTTTATGAATTTCTACTATTTTTTTAACTTTTGGTAACTTTAATTTTTTGTGAAAATTTAAGAAGCAAGCAGTACTAAACTGTCTTATTACCTATGAGTAATTTACAGATGAGAGCCATTTTATAATTTTAGAAACATGTTTTCTCAAAATGTAATTGCTATGTATATTAATATCACAAATGTATTTAGCCTTTCTATAAAATTTAAAAGCCAAGAATAAACTTATATTTATGCTAAGCCCATTTATGTTTTAGTTTCTTATTTTACTTAAAAACGACCCAAGTCTGGCTAGTTAGCTCAGTTGGTTGGAACGTAATGCCGATAACACCAAGGTCCAGGGTTCTATCCCTGTACTGACCACACACAAAAAAAAAGAAAGAAGAAAAAGAAAAAAACTTTAAGTTACATTAAGTTTCCTTGTAAAAGTTTATGCCAGTTCCACTTTCCTAATTTATTTATTTATTTATAACACCTGGATTACTTATGAGAACTGAGATATTAGACAAAGCTACTCATCATTTCAAGTTATTTCCCCGTTAAAGTGCCTGTAGCCTGTGAATATCAGGTGTTCACCTAAGTAAAAACCTTAGTTAAATACATGGGTATTTTGCCAATAACTCAGAAAATACAGCTGCTTTCATTAAAACAACAATATTAAATTAATTTTTGTTATTAAAGAGTTACTCAAACGAAGATTATAATGTTTTAGCCTGGGTTCATTGTTTTTGACCTTAAAACCTCTAGGAAAGACAAAAATAATTTTGTCTGACCAGTAAACTCAGGCAAATGTGTATGCTGACAATGTGGAAGACATTTCTACTCTTATTTTACCAACAAATTTAAAAAGCAGCATCTTTATTAAACATTTACTTAAGTCACATGAACTAATAACTTTTGGGTTAGTTACTATATACTTTAATATTTTTTTTATTGAGTGATTACTTATCTAAGCCAATTTGAATGAAGTTTTTTTATTTTTTGTTTTTGGTGAAATGGAAAACATCTTTTTCTTTTTCTTTTATTTTAATTTACCAATATACAATGTAGCTGATTTTCATGTCCCTTTACCAGTTCCTCCTTTTCCTCCCTCCCTCTCCCTCCAATCCCCCCATCAACGTCACATCTGTTCACTTGTCTTAACAAGTTCAAGAAATTATTGTGATTGGTGTGTCTTCTTCACAACAATTTGTTTGTTTCTTTGTTTGTTTATTTATTTATTTTTATTAGCTCACACAAATAAGTGAGTGAAAGAAAATGAGCCAAAACGCCAGACACCATTCAAGCTTTATTAAAGGAGGAAAAACCTGCTGGGCTGTGCTCAAAACGGCAGAGCGCAGCAGCTAGAGGAGTACATGTGCTTATATGGGTTGGTGGGCGTGAAAAATGCAGGCGGGGAGGGGAGTGGGTGCTGGTGTGTGGGATCAGGTCAACAACTGGTGCTGGTGTGGTGGGTAGGGGTGACATAGTCGAGATGGGAGGTACCTCCAGGTGTGAGTGGGTTTCTTTGTCTAGGAAACCAGGAGGTAGAGGGTTTCTTTGTTTAAGGAAACCAAGAGGTAGAGTAAAAGACTGGCAGCCATTTTGTACTCAATATGGCGCCAGTCACATCCATTATGACGTCAGTGACATCCAGGGTGATGCAGCCACGTCCAAGATGGCACCAGTCACGTCTGTGATGATGTCAGACACGTCCAAGGTGACACGACAGCATCCAAGGTGGCGCTGGCCACATCCAAGATCTATCAGTGAGAGCATGTGGTGTTTCTCTTTCTGTACCTGGCTTATTTTGCTTAATAAAATTTTCTCTAAATCCATCCGTGTTGCTGCAAATGGTAGTCTTTCATTTTCTTTTTTTATAGCAGAGTAGTATTCCATCGTGTAGATATACCACAGCAGTTGCCTTATCCACTCATCCAATGATGGTCATTTAGGCTGGTGCTAACTCCTGGCTATTGTAAATAGTGCTGCAATAAACATGGGAGTACAGGTATCCCTTCGACATGATGATTCCCCTTCCTGTGGGTATATACCCAGCAGTGGAATAGCTGGGTCATATGGTAGATCTATCTGTAATTGTTTGAGGAACTTCCATACCATTTTCCTATAAGGCTACACCATTTTGCAGTCCCACCAACAGTGTAGGAAGTTTCTTTTTTCTCCATGTCCTCATCAGCACTTATCATTCTCAGTCTTTGAAGACATTAGCCTGCCTAACTGGAGTGAGATGGTATCTCAAAGGGGTTTTGATTTCCATTTCCTGCATGCTGAGTGATGTTGAGCATTTTTTCATGTGTCTTGACCATTCACATGTCTTCCTTTGAGAAATGCCTATTCAGCTCCTTTGCCCATTTTTTAATTGGGTTATTTATCTTTTTGCTGTAAAGTTGTTTGAGATCCTTGTATATTCTGGATTATTAATCCTTTGTCAGATGTATATTTTGCAAATATTTTCTCCCAGTCTGTTGGTTGTCTTTTTGCTCGGCTAATTGTTTCTTTTGCTGTGCAGAAGTTTTTAGATTGATATAATCCCAGTTGTTTGTTTTTCCTTTAGTTGCCTGTGCTTTGAGGGTCATATTCATACAGTCTGTACCCAATCCTACTCCCTGGAGTATTTCCCCTGTGTTTTCTTTAAGTACTTTTATTGTGTCAGGATGTATATTTAATTCTTTAATACATTTTGAGTTGATTTTGGTATATGCTGAGAGGTGTGGGTCTAATTTCATTCTCCTGTATTTGACTGTCCAATTTTTTCAGCACCATTTGCTGAAGAGGCAGTCTCTTCCCCAGTGTGTAGTCTTGGTGCCTTTGTCAAAGATCAGATGGCTGTAGGTGTATGGATTGATTTCTGGATTCTCTACTCTGTTCCATTGGTCCATGTGTCTGTTTTTATGCCAGTACCATGCTGTTTTGGTTACTATAGCTTTGAAGTATAATTTAAAGTCAGGTAGTGTTATGCCTCTGGCTTTACTATTTATTTATTTATTTATTTTGCTCAGGATTGATTTGACTATTCACGGTCTTTTTTATTCCACATGAATGTTAGGATTTTTTTTTCCAATTCTGGGAAAAATGTCATAGGAATTTTGATGGGGATTGCGTTAAATATGTAGATCACTTTGGGTAGGATGGATATATTCACAATGTTAATTCTTCAAGTCCAGGATCATGGGATATCTTTCCATCTTCTTGTGGCCTCTCTAATTTCTCTCAACAGTGGTTTGTAGTTCCCATCGTAGAGATTTTTCACATCCTTGGTTAACTTTATTCCTAGGCATTTTATTTTATTTTATTTTATTTTATTTATTTTATTTTATTTTATTTTATTTTATTTATTATTTTATTTTATTTATTTATTTTATTTATTTTATTTTATTTATTTTATTTATTTTATTTTATTTTACTTTATTTTATTTTATTTTATTATTTTATTTTATTTTATTTTATTTTACTTTACTTTACTTTACTTTACTTTACTTTACTTTACTTTACTTTACTTTACTTTACTTTACTTTTCGGTGACTATTGTAAATGGGCTAGCTTTCTTGATTTCTTTTCCTGCTAGTTCATTGTTGGAGTATAGAAATGCTACTGATCTTTGCATTTTGATTTTGTATCTTGCAACTTCGCTGAAATCATTTATTAACTCTAAGAGTTTTTTTGCAGAGTCTTTGGGCTGTTCTACATATAGGATCATATCATCTGCAAATGGGGGCAATTTGACTCCATCTTTTTCAATCTGGATGCCCTTTATTTCCTTCTCTTCCCTGAATTCTCTGGCTAATACTTCCAGCACTATGTTGAATGGGAGTGGTGAGGGTGGGCACCCCTGTCTTGTTCCCATTCTTAAGGGAAAAACTTTCAATTTTTCCCCATTCGGGATGATATTGACAGTGGGTTTGTCATATATGACTTTAATTGTGTTGAGATACTTTCCTTCTATATCCAATTTGTAGATAGTCTTTATCATGAATGAATGTTGAATTTTGTCAAATGCTTTTTCAGCATCTATTGAGATAATCATACAGTTTTTATCTTTGATTTTGCTGATGTGGTGTATCACATTTATTGACTTGCATATGTTGAACCACTCTTGCATCCCTGAGATGAATCCCACTTGATCATGCTGTATAATTTTATGTATGTGTTGCTGTATTCTATTACCTAGTATTTTATTGAGGATTTTTGCATCTATATTCATCAAAGATATTGGCCTGTAGCTTTCTTTTTTTGTTGTCTTTTGTAACTTTGTCTGGTTTGGGTATCAGGGTAATGTATGCCTCGTAAAATGAATTTGGAAGAATGACCTGTTTAAAGTTTTTGGAATAGTTTGCAGAGAACTAGTATTAATTCTTCTTTAAAGGCTTAGTAGGATTCTGCAGTGAAGCCATCTGGTCCTGGGCTTTTCCTTGTTTAGAGACTGCTGATAACAGCTTCAATCTCTTTGATTGTTATTGTCTGTTCAGATTTTCTATATCTTCTTGGCTCAGTCTTCATAGTTTGTATGTGTCCAAAACTTCTTCAATTTCTTCCAGATTTTCAAATTAATTGGTGGATAGTTGTTTACAGTAGTCTCTAATGATTCCTTGTATTTCTGAGGTATCAGTTGTAATATCATCTTTTTCATTTCTAAGTTTTGTTATTTGTGTCTTCTCTTCTTTTTGTAGTTTGCCTTGCTAATGATTTGTCAATTTTATGTTTTCAATAAACCAACTTTTTGTTTCATTGATCTGTTGTATCATTTGGGGGTTTCTATTTCATTTAGTTTTGCTGTAATCTCAATTATTTCTTTCCATCTACTAACTTTGGGTTTGGATGGTTCTTGCTTTTCTGATTTTTTAAGGTGAAGTTTTAGTTTGTTTACTTGCCATCTTTCCATTCTTCTGAAATAAGCATTTAATGAGATAAATTTCCACCTTAGTACTGCTTTTGCAGTATCCCACAGGTTTTGGTGTGATGTGTCAGTATTTTCAATAAATTTTTTAAATTTCCTGTTTAATTTCTTCTTGGACCCATATGTCATTCAGTAGAATGTTGTTTGATTTCCACGTTTTCGTATACTTCCCAGAGTTCTGTTTGTTATTGATTTCTAGTTTTAATCCATCCTGATCTGAAAAAACACATGGAATAATTCCAGTTTTTCTGAGACTTGGTTTGTGACCTAACATGTGGTCAATCTTGCAGAATCTTCCATGTGCTGAAGAGAAGATGAATATTCTGAGTTTGTTGGATAAAATGTTCTGTAGATATCTGCCAAGTCCAATTGGTCTAAAGTGTTGTTTAGACCTTGTGTTTCTCTGTTGATTTTTTGCCTTGATGATCTGTCCAATGTTGAGAGTGGATTGTTCAGGTCCCCTAGTATTGTGGTATTAGTGTCTATTTCTTTAGGTCTAATAGTGTTTGCCTTCTAAATCTGGCTGTTCTGATGTTGGGTGCATATATATTTATGATTGTTATGTCTTCTTGATGGATAGATCTTTTTATCGCTATATAGTGGCCTTCTTTATCTTTTAGTATGATTTTTGGCTTAAAGCCTATTTTAGCTGATATAAAAATAGTTACTCCAGGTTGTTTTTCATTTCTATTTACATGATATATCTCTTTGCATGCTTTCACTCTGAGTCTATGTGTCTTTACAGGTGAGGTGAGTCTCCTGAAGACAGCATGTTGTTGGGTCCATCTTTTTAATCTGGTCAATCAGTCTGTGTCTTTTGAGTAGGGAATTCAATCCTTTTACATTAAGAGTTATTATTGAAAGGTGTTGATTTACTCCTGGAATTTTATTGATTTTTGTTTGGATGTTCTAAATATCTTTTGCTCCTTTCTTTCTGATTTACTGTTTGTCTTCTGTGTTTGTTGGTTTCTTGGGATGGTAGATAAACTTTTTTTCTCTTTATTGTTAATATTTTTACTGCAGGGTTTTGTTCTTTCTGGAGTATTCATGGTAGTGATAGTTGTTTTTCAGATACCAGACCCAGTACTCCTTGAGAATTTCTTGTTAGGCTGGTCATGTGGTAGTGAACTCCCACAGTTTTTGTTTGTCTGAGAAATATACTGTTTGACCTTCATTCCAGAATGATAGCCTTGCTGGCTAAAGTATTCTTGGCTGGCAATATTTGTCTTTTAGTGTTATGAATATATCATCCTATTCTCTCTTGCTTTTAGGTTTGCTGATGAAAAGTCTGATAGGGGCTCCCTTATAGGTGACTTGCTGCTTCTCTCTTGCAGCTTTTAATATTCTCTGTTTGTCTTTGAGTTTTGCCAATTTGACTATAACATGTCTTGGAGAGTACCTTTTTGGGATGAATCTGTTTGGGGATCTATGAGCCTTCTGAATCTGAAGATCTGTATCTCTCCCTATACCTGGGAAGTTTTCTATTATTTTATTGAATATATTTTCAATACCATTTCCTTTTTCCTCCCCTTCTGAAATACCCATGATTCAGATATTTGAGTGCTTAAGGTTGTCTATTACCTCTCTTAGATTTTCTTCAATTTCTAAAATTCCTTTTTTTTTTTTTTGTCCACCTGTGTTCTTCAAGGTCAGACATTCTTTCTTCTGCTTGTTCTAGCCTTCTGGTTAAGTTCTCTGTTGTGTTTTTTATTTCATTGAATGAATCCTTCACCTCTACAAGCTCTGCTACATTCTTTTCAGGGCATTGATTTCTTTGTACATTTATTCTTTCAGATCCTGTATATTTTCTCTCATTTCATTGTGTTGTCTAACTGAGTTTTCTTGTATCTCATTTAGTTTCCTTAGAATTGCTGCTCAAAATTCCTTGTCAGTCATTGCAAGGACTTCCTGTTCTACAGGATCTAGAACTTGAGAGTTTTATGTTCCTTTGGTGATGTCTTACTTTCTTGGCTTCTCATATTTCTAGTATCTTTCCATTGGTATTTAGTCATTATGTCAGAGGCTTTCACAGTCCACTTGTTCCAGCCAGGTGTCTGCAGCTGTGGCAGGGAGTTTTGCTGATGCTAAGCTGCCTGTTGCTGACTCAGAGCCTGGGGGTCAGGGGTTCACGCCCCTGGGTGCAGGGACTTGCCTTGCCTGGATCCCACGGGGGCTACCAGGTTGGAGCTGCTGCCTCAGGAACTGGTGGTTGGTGGTTCTGAATAAAATTTCTTAAAAGATTTCTGGCTGACTATACCAGGAGTTACCAGACAGATACAATATACAACAAAGTAGATGCACATGTGCATAAATACACCTAAACACTTAACCAACAAAAAAATTTTTTGCTTTCATTTTAGAATTTTAGTCATGAGATAGTAATACAAACTAGACAGTTTTAAAAAGACAGTTGTATTTTAATTATGTATCAGAGAAATGGGACCTGCTCAAATAACTCAACTTTACTAAACCCAGTAGTTAATCTAATGAAGGCTGTTGGATGAGCTTATGGATAAAGAAGTTTTTGTAGCAGTTCGATTTATCTAAAAACACATTACTCACTTTTTTCAGTTTCAAAAGCGTTTAGGGGTTAAATACTCAAATGTTTACATTTTAGCTAGGATTAGCTATATTGTGTAACAGAAACAAAATATGTAAGCGGCCTTGAAATCTTAACAAATCTATCCTGTTTTGCCAGTCCAGTTTTCTTCACTACTCAACACAGGCAGGGAAACATTTTTTAAAAGTTATTATTTTTTGCCATCATGATTACCATTTTTATTATTATTTCTTTGGCTCTTTCTGGCCCATGCATGGCAATCAAAGAAAATGTTATGCTGGACTAAAATACTTTATATTATTACTCTAAGCTCAAGATTTTAACCTGTTAGATTGGAGAGCCTAACTTTTATAAACATTTGTGTAGTTCTTTCCTTTTAGACTATTAATCCTTCAATTACCAGTTCCATCACCCTGAGCTGGAAAATTGAATTTACATTGGTAGAAATTGTCTAGATTTCTAGATTATAGATTAGCACAGAATGAAGCTGTTGTAATATTTATGGAGATTAATTTGACAACCCCTTAAAACACTTTTTTATTTTTTTTAAATCTAGGCTGGAATGCCATAAGCATTGAGTTGTCTCTCAACACTTGCAGAAGAGTCAACAGTGTAGACTCAGAGGGCCCAAGTAAGTACTGCATATTGGTTCCAAGAATCATCGATTCTTTTCCAAAGAAGATTTTACTCCACCTCCCACTTCTGCACATAGCTCAAGCCAATCTCAATTATAAAGAAAGATTCTCTGATAGAAAATTATATTTATTCTGGAATAGGGCATTGCAATGGGAATACGCATGCATATGATCTAGTAAACTATGTGCATATTCAGTAAGGTAAAGGAAGACAAAGGATTTTCTTAAAATGATGGAGGATGACATAATTGTTTTGGGATAATTATCCTTGGCTACAAAGAACAACAAGGGTGACACTCCTCTGAGGTTGAACAGACAGTTTCTGGGCACATGTCCTGGCAGAAGTATTTTTTTTTAGTAAGGTTGCGATGGCCTCTGTGCAACGTGGACTCAACAATATATTACTATTCAACAATAAAAAGAATGATCTACGGATATATACAAAAATGAGAATGCATCTTAGCAAAAAGTGGCCAGATATAAAGGTAATATTATTTTATGTTTCTATTATATGATGTTTGAAAACAGACAAGTGCTCAGTTTGTAGAAGTCTAGTGGATGCTTCTGATGGATGGAGATTAAATTTGGAAAGGAGACAAGGCAACTATCAAGACTGCTGAGAATATACTATACCTTCATCTGAGTGTTGCTTACGTATGTACACATATCTATATTTGTCAGATCTCATTCAAATTAATACATTAATATCTGTGCTTTTCATTGTGTATATTTCACCTCAGTTTCACAAAAGGTAATATAAGATCATTTTATTATTACTATTAATTTTTTGTCAATCTGAAACTTTTTTATTGAGCAATGGGGCTGAGATTATCTCATTCAATACCTCCAAGCATCTCTATGAGATGGTCATTATGCCTGCATTAAAATTCAGGAGTTGCATATCAGAGAGCTTGCTGTCCAAGGCTTCACCAATAACAAGTAGTGGGGCCATGAATTATGCTAATTGTACTACAGCACACAGTATTTATGGCTCTTGCTCTTTTGCTTATTTTCATGTCAGTTTAGATCCCCTTTCCAAACCCCTCACTAACGTGTCCGGGATCACTGTCCACACACAGGGGTGAAAATCTGGTTAGCAGATTCTAATAGGGAATACAAGCTTCCCTGATGCTAAGATCCCTAAACAAAATGTGGCATCTCCTCTCTAACTGCTGGGCTGGGAAAATAAGGCAGGTGACTGAGTACAGGGCCTCTGTGCTCTTGGGAAGTTTGTAGTGCAGTGAGACAGGGCTCCTATGCCACTATAACCAAGTCTCTTACCACCCACCTACAGGCAAAATGTAAAATTGATAGAGAATATTTTTCTTTTTTTTTTTTTTAAAAAAAACAAACTCCTAGAATGTTGGGCTGGTGGGCACTATCAAATTACTACATCAAATTTTTCCATGTACAGATGGAAGACTTAAACTTGGAGAGAAAAATAACTTTAACAACAACAACAAAAAAAATGAACAGGTTCTGTGGCACAGCTGGAACTGGAATCCAGATCTTTTTTCTGGTTGACCTGACCAACAAATTTTCTGTTCCTCAATGTTGTCTTCCTTTCCTAGCGGACTGGCCTTCTCTGGAATCTTCCTTCAGATACGGATAAGAAAGCAGTAGAGGCAGCAGAATTTCCATTTTTAAGACACAGCTCCCCAAACTATTTTACCTGCTCCTCTGGTCTGTCTAGCCACAGATGACATTGTTTAAGCCACTCTTTCTCAAGTGGTGGAGACTTAATATATCACTCTTTGGCATATGTGCATCATGACAGATGTTGTAGGAGGAGAATACTTAAACCACAGGAAGGTGCGTGCTGCTCTGAACTTGCAGAATCAACAGTACCAGTAGGTCAGTGACTTTCCCAGGACCTGATGTAATATATTTCCTTTGTTCTTTCTGGGAAGTTGTTAATTCGTGGGTCCCTTTAGTAGAAAGCTCATGAGGGGCTTTAGGGTTGGCCTCAGGTGGTAGACAGTGTGACAGACAGAGTCCCAGCACCCTGTTTTTAGTATCCTGTTTCTAGTCAGAGATCTAGAAAATGGCTTTGATAACTATCCTCCCCCTGCTCCACAAATGTCCCTTATTTTTCTTCTGGAAATGAATATTTCAGGAATGCACCCAACCCCTTTACCTTTTAGAATCCAGAGACCAGAGGAGCCAAAAGCAAATGAAGCAGAAAGTGATCTCTTTATTGGCAAGCAAGTGTTTGAGGAAGCTCTAGATTTAGAAATTCTAAGGATAGAGAGTGAGCAGGTGCTGTCAACAACAGACCAAAAATCTGGGGCCACGTGGGAATCTGCATCTCAGAGACTTCACAGGCTTCACTGAGGTCAGGTGACACCTAGGAAGAGAGGGGACAATCAGTGATGTGAGGGTTATGAAGAGTGGAGGGTGGGCATGGGAGGTGGGACCCCTGACCACTTGACTCCAGCAGATGCCAGGCCACTAACTATCTGCTGGAGCCCCCAATGTTTCTGCTGCTTGATCTGTCTTCAGATGATGTATTACTTATTGTAAAAGGGTAGGGAAGCATTATTTCTCCACTCAGGGTTTCAGTCTTTCTCTGCCAACATTGAAAATATCCAATTGGCCCCTGAGGTCTCTCACCATCTCTTATGCCTCCCTTTCCACCTCCTTTCCCACATCACAGACAGGAATCTTTCTTTCTATTCATCTCTTTCCTGTATTCTGAAAGAAACAGCAGCTAATCCTTAGGCCTATGGTCTCTGGAGGAGGACAGATGAACATTCACAGGGATGCAAAAACAATTGTTGGTGTACAGAAAGAAAGTATTAACTGCTACAATATTTTGTACTAATATAAGCAAGAAATTAACCTTAACTCTTCTAAAGCATAAGAATTGTCAAGATAACAACAGAAACTTATAAATATGTGTATATTAGAGATGCATGTTCAAAAAATTTTTAACTGGCATGTGTGTGCAAAAAAATTGTTCAAGAAAATACCTCTGGGGAGAGAAATTCTAGGACGCCTTGATAGCTCAGGGATCTTTTCTAGCTGTAACCACATATTCACCTCACCAGGGACTGGTGCTTATTTTCCCACACCTTGTATCACAGTACTTCTCTTGGTATGGACAGTGGTTAACAATCCTACAATGGTCCCAGTAAGTCCCTAAGTACAGGGTCTAAGCATTGGTACAGAGCTGTACAGGTATCTTCTTTATTTGGTAAGAAATAAATTTACCTTGATATTGGTCCTGCTGTTCCACTTGTTAATAAAACATAGGTTCATGTTGATATCGGACTAGCGTTTTTATTGGTGAAGCTTGGGGCCCTTTAACTTGATCAGGACTTAGTAAAGGACTCTGTTTCTTGCTGACGACTCTGCCCTTGGTAAGGGAAACATCACCGTCTCTGGATTTGCGCTGGCCTTTGCTTTTTATTCCATGGTGGAGTGATTGTGGTCTTTGTCCTCTTGAAAGCTGTTGTGATTCACCTGTTAATTGGCCTTGTGATGTACCTGTTGATTGGCCTTCTGATGCACCTGTTGATTGGCCTTGTGATGTATCTGTTGATTGGCCTAGTGACATACCTGTTGATTGGCCTTGTGATGTATCTGTTGATTGGCCTTGTGACATATCTGTTGATTGGCCTTGTGATGTACTTGTTAATTGGCCTTGTGATGCACCTGTTGATTGGCTTTGTGATGCATCTGTTGATTGGCCTTTTGATGTATCTGTCGATTTGCCTTGTGATGCACCTGTTAATTGGCCTTGTGATGTATCTGTTGATTGGCCTTGTGACATATCTGTTGATTGGCCTTGTGATGCACCTGTTGATTGGCTTTGTGATGCATCTGTTGATTGGCCTTTTGATGTATCTGTCGATTGGCCTTGTGATGCACCTGTTAATTGGCCTTGTGATGCATCTGTTGATTGGCCTTTTGATGTAGATGGTAACTGGCCTTTTGCTGTACCTTGTAAAAGGCCTTGTGATTTACCTAGTAATTGATAATAAGAATATGTTTGTTCCATTTTCTCCAAAGTTCCCTTCTAGCTCCTACCCACATCTTTTCCTCATCAAATCTTGGTGTTCCCAGAATGGCTGTGCCTTTCAGTGGAAAAGACTCATTTTTCATTATGGAGAAGAATCCCTGCTTAAATAGGTTTCTACTCATACCCAATATACCCTTATAAGCCATTCTCCCTGACTAACGTTTTTTCAGTCCCACACTATCCACTTACCATTCTCTCCAAACACAGCTGCTTGCTTCTGAAGGATGAGAAGCAGAGAAAGAACGAAGAAGATGTTGGACATCATCTTGCCAGGAAGGGGAATGGCTGAGAGCTGAGTTGAGCTTCTCATTTATTTCTTTTCTGAGTGGGTGTGCCGTGGGTGGGGCTGAAGTCAAAAAAGCCACTGCCCTTTGTTAGCTTTTCAGTAAATGCCAGTTTCCTCATCTCTGCTCAGTAAGGGACATTGTCAAAGTCCCCAGGGATCTTGCACAGGGACACAATATCTGATGACTTTTCCTACTCCCACACGCCCCAGCAAATCTTTATAAATACTTGGAGATTATCACACTAAATCTTCCACATTTTCAGGAGAGATGTAGTTCAAAGGAGAGGAAAGACTCTTTTCAAGCTGCAATATTGGTTGGTGACTGATCAAGCTCTCATAGTCTCATGGGGCTTTTCTAAATAATGCCACCATTTAAACACTCCATCAAGATATAACCCTAAACTTCTCCATGTTTCAAAATGAGCTTGAGATACATTCTATTTACCTATGAAGGAGTGTTTATAGTGTTAGAAAGACACACAAGACAATGAAACTTTGTGGAAGCCAAAGAAAGAAGGTTTCTGTAGAGCTAGGGCAAGGTCACACGGACCCCTTGTGCCCGTTCACAAACCCTTCACATGCAGGTCTATGAGCTAGGTAACATGAAAAGGTCCTTGGAGCCCTGGGTGAAGAAATAATAGGCTTTATTTCTAGACACAAGCTCTGCCGACCAGCAGTTCAGAGCCTCTGCTTCACACACTGAAGAACACACAAGAATAAAAACACACAGGCACAAATGTGTACTAACTCTACTCCCACACAACTTGTTTACAAAGAATGTGCTGCACCACACCCAGCTGAACCTGAGGCAAGGGGGCCTGACTAAACTACTCTATTTTCCTCACAGTTTCAAAAAGTAAATAAGGGCTCACCAGTGTCAAAAGTAGTTGTGCAGTTCATCACTATAAAGACTGACATGAGCCCAAGCCTCTCTAACTTAATTTACTATTAGTAACTTGGATGAGAGAAGATTTGTGTCGGGTTGGCTTTGGAGAATAAAGAACAGCAGCAACTTTTCCAAGAAATTTGAATGTATAATGAAGCAAGAGTTGGGGCTATACTTGCAGGGTGAGGAGAGCTCCCGACCTGACCGGTAAGGGGATCTTAACCCTTGACTTGATGTTGTCAGCACCACGCTCTCCGAAGTGAGCTAACCAGCCATCCCTATATAGGGATCTGATCATGTATCCTTGGTGTTATCAGCACCGCACTCTCCCAAGTGAGCCACAGGCCAGCCCTCAGACTTGTTTTTAAAGTTTGAGAGGAATTTAACATGTTTTAATGGTGATAGGAATTACTTTTGGAAAAAGGATAAAAGCGTCATTTTCTTAATTGGTTTCTTTTTATGAAATCTACCTAAACATAAAATACATTTTTTCATTAAAAATTTTTTTCTATGTAAGTAGTAAATTGCTATAACTCTTATCAAGCTGTGAGGAATATTTGCCACCATCAATGAATTTATTAATGTATTGAGAGATGATGCAAAGACAATATTTCCACCTTGTACAGAGAAAGATATTTTTCTGCATTTGTGAGCATACCTTGAATTGTCTAAAGAACACTTGTTTACTCTGACTCATGAACACTGAGGTATGGGTAACCCACAGGAAAAGAGAAGGGCATCCCAACAGGGACCCTCTATACAGTCAGTATACCGTGAAGAGTGGTTCTGGGAAATGGAAGTCTTGAAAGCATATTTTCAATCGTTCTATCCTAAAATGCTAATGTGCCTATAGAAAATTCTGTGTGGAAGTGGGAAAGGGAAAGACCAATTATGTATTTTTATAGAAAGAACATAGAAAGTACTAAGACATCACACAGAAGACATGTGAGCTACATGGTTTCACAGTGAACCACTCTGACTTCTACCAAGGTTATCTGTTGGCCCCAAGCATGGTAATGATATTTCCAGGGCAGAGACCCCAGCAAAGCAGGTTGAAATTATCTTGAACCAATTGATCAGTACATACTGACTGTGCCTACTTACCTCTCCACGCCTCCCCACACATCTCGTGAGAAACTACCAGGAACTATTCCATTCCAGCCTTACTAGGAGAAAAAAGAAACTGACTACTTTGATCTTTTTTTATGGATCAAAGAACAAAACCTTTGCCTAATCTAGTGCTGAAAAGATACAGATAAAATAAAGGGGCTCAAGATTTGCAAAACAAACAAGGAAAGTACAAACCAAAAATAGCGTGAGATTATGATACTCATATCAAAATAGAATTTAGAAAAATTTGGGGAAAAGAGCAATGCAACATACAAAAGTAATGTATTGATAATGATGAAAGCAGAAATTAGTGCCTTGGAATGCAGAAAATTACAATAAGAGGTAAATAAACCCTATATATAATATGTTTATGAGGAAAGAAGAAACTGCCCCTGGACAGATACAAAACATGCATAAAAACATTGAAATGCACCAAATTGACAAGAGAATGGCAAAATAATATACTCAAACCACAAAAGAGGAGAATTTTAAAGTGTTACCCTCAATTTTATTCAAAATTACTTAACGACTTAGAAAATAAAACAAAATAAATCACCTTTGTTAACTTAAGTATAGATAGAAAACCTAAATTATAGGAATGTCACAAAAAAAGTTACAGCAAGTTTTGTAAAAAAAATCTCTTACCATAGTCTCACAAAGAACTAGGTCCAGGTGATTTAATATGGAGCAACAATGTTAAAGACATCATAGTTGAAAGCTTATGCAGAAAGTTCCTTAAGACCCTGAAGGAAATAGTGGTTGAGAGAAAGCATAAGCCCCACATTAATAAACACAAGGACAGGAGGAGTAACAAGGGAATTCACCAGGGGACAATTTGGATCAATTAGGACAGTAAACCCCTCTCCTCACTACCACTTGTATTTAGAGGAGCTGTGGTTTTGAAATTATAGCAGTATAATCAGCCAGATCCTGAGAAGTAGAAAGGGGCCCTATGTAGCTACTTATCCATCTTCAGAACTTTTTTACCATTTCAAACTCAAACTCTGTATCCATTAAATAATACCTTCTTATTATCCTCTCGCCACGATCCCTGGCAAGCCACCAGGGCCGAATTCTGCACCAGTATGTAGTGGCCATACCCACTGTCTGAAAAGTGGCTGGCTGGCTGAACTCACTGAGGCTCTGTCTAGCAGCCACACCCACAGCCTAAGAAGCTGCTGGCTGGGCCCCCTCTCTGCAGCCCCACTTAGTGGCCTTGTCTACTGCCTGAGACGTGGCTGGCAGGTCTCCTTGTATGCAGCCCTGCCCTGTGGCCTTGTACTCTACCCAATTGAAACCCAAAGACCCATTTGCAGGTAAAAGTCTTTCCCCACACAAGCCTTTTACAATATTCAAAGAGGTAACTGTTCCACCAGATGCACAGTTATCAACACAGAAAAACAAAGAAACATAAAAAGAACAAGAGAACATGACACCACCAAAGAAACACAACAATGTTCCAAAAACTTATTCCTCAGAATTAGAAATTGCCAGCATGCCAAAAAAGCAATTTAAATTAATCATTTTAAGAAAACTCACTGAGGTGCAAGAGAACACAGACAATTAAATAAAATCAGAAAAACATATTCAAGAGTCTCAGCAGCAGACTAGATCACGCAGAAGAAAAAAATTCTGGTTCTGTAGTCAGCTGTTTCGAAATAACCTAGGAAGACAAAAAGAAAAAGAAAAAAAAGAATTTTAAAAATGAACAAGGTGTACAGATTTATGGTATACTGTTATGTGAACAAATATTCAAATTATCAAAAACATAAAGAGAGGGGGCCCGGCCAACTGCTTCTTAGGCAATACAGGAGGCTGGTAGTCAGGACTGCTGAGGACAAAACTGCCCAGCCACTTCTCTGGCAGTGAAGGAGTGGATCTGCTTAATTTCCACCAGCCCAAGGGCATTTTCACTAGCGTGCACACCGCTGAGTTATTTTTCTGGGTTGGAGGCTCAGGAGCACACACCTCAATCAGCTGACAGGGAGGGGTGGGTTAAAGTGGGGAAGAGGGGTTTTGGAGAGGAAGGAAAGCATTCTGCAAGAGGCGGTTCTACTGTCTGATCGCTGGCTGGGCACGTGACGCTGTGTCCACGCAGCAGGACTGAAGTTGGCTTCTCAGACTGCAGGACTAGACTTACAGCTTCTGAGGAACTAGGCTTTGGGTTGCTGAGAGCAGAACTTTGTAGTCATTCTTGTGAGTGCGTTGGGGTGAAGATGGAACATTAAGGCTGGTGAAACACCTTGGGTACTGGTACCAGGGCCGGGCATGATCCCGCAGTGACTCTGGTTTCAAAATGGTGCCACACCACATCAGCTCGGGTCACGAGGGTGGGCGGTGAAGAGTACAAAGGATGCGCTCCTGTTCTGGAGCAATGAAGTGTGTGTATACTAGGCAGCTCCCCACACTTGCCTCTGAGCTTGCAAGGGCTGTGGAATTCTTCTGCAAAAAGAACTACAGAACTCTGTGGTGAGGACTGGAGTTGCTGTGGGCTATCTGCCTACCTTTATGCTGCAAGAGAAAATTTCTCATTCACAATCCTGATGACAGAGACCTGGCAGCTGTGTGCCTCTCCCTCCACTCTGCTGTCATCCTCGGCTTTCCTGCTACACAGGGATCTCACCGGTCTCCTACTGCACTCCCATGCTCTACCAATGATGCTCCCATCAATATTTGGCTGTCTGTTCGTTGTTCTGCTTCTTTTCTGTGGAAGGAATGTGCCCCAGGCACCTCTAGTCTGTCATCTTGCCCCGCCTCCTTTCAATAGGTGTTGGGTTTTTTTAACATTACAATATCAACTCAAATATCATCTGAAATAATGAACACTGGATTAGCCAGAAGAAGAGTAAAATAAAGTTATCATGAGAAGGTGGTGGCTATTTAACATTAAAATGTGTCAGTGATTCAAAGAATGCAGTAGTTGTGTAGAAAACACAAAACACATTTTTTTTTTAAATTTTATTTTCTCGATATACATTGTGGCTGATTATTGCTCCCCATCACCAAAACCTCCCTCCCTTCTCCCTCCCCCCTCCCCCCCAACAATGTCCTTTCTGTTTGCTTGTCGTATCAACTTCAAGTAATTGTGGTTGTTATATCTTCTCCCCCCCCCCCCCCCGGTTTTGTGTGTGTGTGTGTGTGAATTTATATGTTAATTTTTAGCTCCCACCAATAAGTGAGAACATGTGGTATTTCTCTTTCTGTGCCTGACTTGTTTCACTTAATATAATTCTCTCAAGGTCCATCCATGTTGTTGCAAATGGCAGTATTTCATTCGTTTTTATAGCTGAGTAGTATTCCATTGTGTAGATGTACCACATTTTCCGTATCCACTCATCTGATGATGGACATTTGGGCTGGTTCCAACTCTTGGCTATTGTAAAGAGTGCTGCGATGAACATTGGGGAACAGGTATACCTTCGACTTGATGATTTCCATTCCTCTAGGTATATTCCCAACAGTGGGATAGCTGGGTCATATGGTAGATCTATCTGCAGTTGTTTGAGGAACCTCCATACCATTTTCCATAGAGGCTGCACCATTTTGCAGTCCCACCAACAATGGATGAGAGTTCCTTTTTCTCCGCAACCTCGCCAGCATTTATCGTTCAGAGTCTTTTGGATTTTAGCCATCCTAACTGGGGTTAGGTGGTATCTCAGTGTGGTTTTGATTTGCATTTCCCGGATGCTGAGTGATGTTGAGCATTTTTTCAACAAAACACATTTTAATGAAAAAAAGTTATCATATAGGTAACCACACTCCTTGGTCTATAGGTTTTTCTTTTCTTTTTCCTACAATGAGTAGATAAATGGATATTTTCTTATTTCAATCTCTCTGTTACAAGACACTGTATTTTTCACTTCACACTGTATCTGAAAATCCCTTCGTAGACATCTCCGTCCTTCCATTCAGCAGCTGCATAGCAGCTCACTGTACAGATACATGTACCATCATTTCTAGGAATCAACTAACTTGCTGACTATCGCTCTGGAGTAACTCTCACTGTGAATACCTCCATGCAACCAGCTCTACAACTCAACAACCATAGCTAAAGAGTAAATTTTAAAATTGACCATTTGAAGGTCATTTAAAGTCTCCAGATATTGTCCTAAGGGCATACATTTATTCTGAAAACTCGACTAAACCTCCAAAGAACACAGAGAGGATGCTCACATTCAATGTAGAAATATGGGGGGAAAGTCCTGGTAGATCAGAGAATTTACTGAAGTTTCTGCATACTAGCACACAGTCCCTCCTATTGTTAACATCTTACATTATTATGGTACATTTATCATAAGTAATGAAGCAATATTGGTATATCATTATTAAGCAAAGTTAATACTTTTTTCATATTCTCTTCATTTTTACCTAATGTATTTTTTGCTACAGGATCCCATCAAGTATCCAAAATTATATTTAGTTATATCTTGTCAGTCTCATGGCTCTGACAGATTCTCAGATTTTTATTGTTGTTATTTTTCATGACCTTGACAGTTTTGAGAAGTACTGGTTAGGTGTTTTATAGAATTTCCTTCGATTGGGATTTGTCTGATGTTTTTCTTATTATTAGAGTGGTGTTATGGGTTTTTTTGGAGGAAGACCAAAGGGGTAAAGTGCCATTCTTGTCACATGAAGTCAAGGCCACACACGCTAATTGCGATGGAAACATCCCTAAGAAAGTTCCTTCTGTTACTGGGCTAAATATTCAGATATCTCTATCATCAGTTTCTCCACCAGCAGTAGTTGACTTCACAGAGCCTCTTAGTGAGCCTGACCTAGTTTTCTCTCCATATTTAAATCACAGGTTACATCCTAAGCTGTTCCAAACCCACTAAATGATACTTTGTTTTTCCATAGCCCGCTGCTTAGTGTGCTTGTGGGGACACTAATCCTTCCACCTACCTGTCCCATAGTCTTTTACTCTTGAATCTCAACAGAGCACCACACTGCGGCCTCCAGGCACATCGATGCCACTTCTTGCCCAGCCAGCATCGCCACACTGAACAGCACGTCCACTCCCTCCCTGGAAGTGAGATGCCAGGTGAAAGCAGAAAACACAGATGTGTGAGATGATCTTAATGGGGAATGCCGGCTTTCTGAAGACCCCATTAAGAATACAGGACTTAGATTTGGAGAAAATAGTTTCAGCCTAATTGCTTCCACCTGTAGCATTTTCCCTAATTTGTCTTTTTCTTGACTCTTTATCTTGAACTATTTCATCCCTTAGAATGTCTTTGTAAATCCTATAAACGACCCTTCACGGCCTTGTTCAAGTGAGTCCATCAATGCGACCCTATTTAAAACTTAGTTCTGCATCTAAGTTCTAGGCTTTACGCGGCCGTGGAGCACTCTGTAGCTGTGGAAGCCCGTCGTTGTCCTCTCTGGGACTCAGTTATCTCATCCTTAATATGAGTAGGTGGTTTGGCATTTCCTCCAAGTGTACTTCCTGTTCTAAACTAAATGAAAGCCTGAGTGATCAGGGCAAATGCCAAGAGCTGATAAACACCGGGCACATTTTTTTACCTCCCAGTGCTGGCGCCTGCTTCCCTCTGAGAGGGCCGACACACAGAACTTGTTGGAGGGAAGTTTCCTCGTCCCACTTCTAGCCAGAGAAGATGAAGTTGCTTGAGTTTTCCTTAAGCTGACCAGCAGCTGCTCTGTTGTTGTGCCTCAGGGATGAACATGGAGACTTAGACATGAGCAGAGGGCTCCCTGCCTCCAACAGGAGACCAAGGTCTTGGTGGATGTTGGATTCCTGGATCTAGGTGGTAGAAGCAAGAAGGAGGGGTAAAAAACATGTGCTTCCTCCTGCTACTGAATGTTTGTTGTTTGCTGTATCCTCAAAGCCACTGTGAGTAGTTCAAGTGACATTTCAGGTGACTGTACTTGTGTCAGGCAGGGTGCAAATCCACTCATTTTCTCTCCTTTTCTGATTTTCTTCTCAAAGTTTACTACATAGTCAGATGTTTCAGATGTGTAAAGATCTAGGTAGTCTGGAAGTTTAGTTATAGTGCTCAAAAACCTACATGTGTTATGGTCTCTTCTTTTACACATGATGTTTCTGAGGTTCAGAGAGAGCAGGAAACTTGTCCACTTCAGTGAGACTAGAACATAAGTCTGGGAGATGGGACAGTAATGCCTGTTTCTGAAATCCAGAAGGGAATTGGAGAATGGAAAGTACCTGAAAGGAATATCAAGCTGGATATTTGAATAAGCATGAAAAGATTCTCTTCCCTGCTCATGTACACAGTTTCCTAGGTGGGCAGGAGAAAGTTTAAATAAAAATCTAAAACAACTGAATACTTGGTCCTAAGTCATATCTCTCAAATGGTCTCAATTGAGCAGGACCAAGTATAGATAAAGGCCTAAAATGAATAAATATGTGGTTCTAACTTATGTCTCCAAATGTAAACTATTTATTTCTTTGAATTAATAATTATTCTTATAACTATAAATAATTGAATAATAATGGTGAGATCCTGGTATCAAGAGACACGTGATCAGGCATGGGTTAGAATCATAGAAATTACATCACAAAAAAACTTGGTAAGTCAGCCAGGTCCATAGAATGGTAGAATAAACATTTCTATGGGAGTCAGAGAACCAGTTTGTTTCTGGCCCTTACTTGCTTGGTGAAATATAGAAAGGCATTTCTCCCATAAAAGGCCTATACAGTTACAACAAAGAGGGATAATACATCTCCCAACAGTCATTTTGTTGTCCCATTGCTGTTCAAGAATCTTTTCTTATCAGGTGTTATTACCACTAGGAATGCTGTGGAGCAGCAACAAAGTAAAATATTCTGGGCCCCATCCCTCTTTTAGAAGACTTGAATTTCCAAGCCCCTGGCTGGTTGCAGCACTCTTCAGATAAGACTATATTTTAAGAACAGCATCTTTTATTGCTTTGAAAGGAGAAAGAATAGGAACCCTATAACTGCATCTAGAACCCGGTCAGTTTCTGGGAGTAGAGCCACTGCATAAGACATTCAGTACTGCTGCACATAGAAACAATGTTATGCAAGTGAGGAAACTAGCTTCTTTTCAACCCACCCAAGACATTACACATATTTACTTTTTTTTTCCTGCTAAATATAGTAAGGATTTTTCTCCACATTATTTGAAAGAGTGTGTCCCAAAGGACTCCAGGTTACTGAAGACAATGGAAAAGGGAACAAGAGTGAGTAACCTCCCCAAATCTCCTTCCATAGTGATATAAAATAATTCCACAAGTTTGAAACTTGTAGGCAAAACTACACCCTTAACATTACTTGGTTACAGAGAATGCCAAAAGGACAAAATAATTGTCAGTATAAAGAGAAACAGTTTTGTTCTTTTACACATGTATATCCAGTTGTCCCAGAGCCATTTACTGAAGAGCCTGTTTTTTCCTCAATGTATGTTCTTTGTGCTTTTGTCAAAGTATCTCAGTTGATTTCTGGGTTCTCTATTCTGTTTCATTGGTCCATGTGTCTGTTTTTATGCCAGTACCATGCTGTTTTGGTTACTATAGCTTTGCAGTATAATTTGAAGTCAGGTAGTGTAATGCTTCTGGTTTCATTTTTATTTTTACTTTTGCTCAGGATTGCTTTGGCAGTCTTAGGTTGTTCCACGTAAATTGTAGGATTATTTTTTCGAATTCTGTGAAGAATGTCAGTGGTATTTTGTTGGGTATTGCATTGAATCTGTAAATCACTTTGGGTAGCAAGGCCATTTTCACAATATTAATTCTTCCAATCCTTAAACAAGGAATGTCTTCCATCTTTTTGTGTCCTCTTTAATTTTTTTCAGTGGAATTTCATAGTTATAATTGTGGAGATCTTTCACCTCTTTGGCTAAATTTTATTTTATTTTGTTCTTTTGGTAGCTACTGTAAATGGGCTTGTTTTCTTGGTTTATTTTCTGCTTGTTCATTGTTGGTGTGTAAGAATGCTACTGATTTTTGCATGTGGATTTTGTATCCTGCAACTTTACTGAATTTGTTTATCTGCTCTAGTAGTTTTTTGGTAGAGGTTATGGGTTTTTGTACATATAGGATCATCTCATCTCAAAGGGATCTATTCAGCAAGAAGACATAACAATCATAAATATATATGCACCCAATACCTGAGCACCCAGATATATAAAGCAAATACTAGCAGACCTAAAGAAAGAGATAGACCCTAACACAATAATAATTGGGGACCTGGACACCCCTCTTTCAGTACCAGAGAGATCATCCAGGCAACAAATCAATAGGGAAACACAGGATTTACATTACACTTTAGACCACTTGGACCTGGTAGATATCTACAGAACATTTCATCCAACAACTACAGAATATACATTCTTCTCATCAGTACATGGAAGATTCTGAGGATAGACCACATGTTAGGTCACATATCAAACCTCAACAAATATTAAAAAGTTGAAATCATCCCAGGAATCCTTTCAGATCACAATGGATTAAAACTATAAATTAATAACAAACAAACTTCAGGACATTATACAAGCTCTTGGAAATTAAGCAACAGGCTGAAGTTTGCTTTGAAAGAATTGAAACAGAGGCCTTTCTCCCAAAATCATTCTATGAGGCCAGAATCACCCTGATACCAAAACCAGACAAAGACACAAGAAAAAGGGAAAGTTACAGGCCAATATCTTTGATGAGCATTAAAAAAGAAGAAAAAAAGAAAATCAAAAGAACAAAACTAGAGGCCAATATCTTTGATGGACACAGATGCAAAAATCCTCAACAAAATACTAGTAATCAGAATACAAAAGCACATCAAGAAGATTATAAACCATGATCAAGTGGAATTCATCCCAGGGAGACAAGTATGGTTCAACATACACAAATCAAGAAATGTGATACACTGCATCCACAAAATCAAGGACAAAATCCAAACGCATCTCTCAATAGACAGAAAAAGTATTTTGCAAACTTCAATATCCCTCCATGATACAGGCTCTCAGCAAAGTAGGTATAGACGGAAAGTATCTCAACACAATAAAAGCCGTATATGACAAACCCACCAATATAATTCTGAATGGGGAAAATCTTTCAGGTTTTTAAAGATAAGAAACAAGACAATGATGCCCATTATCACCACTCCTATTTAACATAGTATTAGAAGTGCTAGCAAGAGAAACCTGGCAAGAGAAAAAAGGGCATGCAGATTGGAAAGATGAAGTCAAACTCTATCTGTCTACAGATGACATGATCCTATATATAGATAAACATAAAGACTCTACCAACAAACTCTTAAAGCTCATTAACAATTTCAGTAATTTTGCAGGATACAATATCAAAGCCCAAAAATCAGAAGCATTTTATTCTCCAATAATGAACTAGCAGAAAAATAAATCAAGAAAATAAGCCCATTTACAAAAGTCACCATAAAAATAAAATACCTAGGAATCAATTTAACCAAGGAGATGAAAGATATCTGCAATGAGAACTAGAAATCACTACTGAAAGAAATTAAAGAAGGTACAAAAATGTAGGAAGACATTTTAATGTTCTTGGATTGGAAAAATCAAGTTTGTAAAAATGTAAACACTACCCAAAGCGACCTACAGATTCAAAAGCAATCCCCATCAAAATACCAATGACATTATTCACAAAAATAGAAAAAACAATTCTAACATTCATATGGAGCAGAAAAGACCCCAAATAGCCAAAGCAATCCTGAGCAAATAAATTAAGCTGGTGGCATAACACTACCTGACTTTAAATTATACTACAAAACTATAGTAACCAAAACAGCATGGTACTGTCATAAAGATAGGCACATGAGCCAAATAAATAAGTGGTATTATATAAAAATAAAAAGCTTCTGTAGAGCAAAGGAAACCATCAACAGAGTGAAAAGACAACCTACAGAATGGGGGGAAATATTTACAAACTATACATCTGACAAGGGATTAAAATCCAGAATATACAAGGAACTCAAATAACTACACAGTAAAAAAAAAAAAAAAAAAAAAAAAACCCAAATAACCCAATTAAAAAATTGGCAAAGGAGCTGAACAAACATTATTCAAAGGAAGACATATAAATGGCCAATAGGTACTTGAAAACATGCTCATCATCACTAATCATCAAGGAAATGCAAATCAAAACCACATTGAGATATCATCTCACCCCAGTTAGAATGGCTATAATCAAAAAGACTGAGAATAACAAATGCTGGTGAGGATGTGGAGGAAGGAGAAAACTTTTCACTGTCAATGGGGCTATAAATTAGAACAGCCACTATGGAAAACAATATAGAGGTTTCTCAAACTACAGATAGATCTACCATATGTTCCAGCAATCCCACTTCTGGGTATATACCCAAAGGAATGGAAATCATCATGTCGAAGGGATACATGCACTCCCATGTTCATTGCAGCTCTGTTTACAATAGCCAAGATATGTAACCTACCTAAATGTCCATTGACAGATGACTATATAAGGAAAATATGGTATATTCACAGTGGAATACTATTCAGCCATAAAAAAAGAATGAAACTCTGTGATTTGCAGCAACATGAATGTGCTTGGAGAAAATTACGTTAAGTGAAATAAGCCTGGCTTAAAGGGAAAGATAGAGCATGTCCTCACACACAAGTGGGAGCTAAGAGAGAAAGAAGGAAGTAAAGAAAGACCACAGTGGTGTGTTGAACTTGCAGAAGGACAGAACAGACCTAGGGATGCTGGGGGTAGAGGAGGTGTGGGAGAAGGGCATTGGGGAGAGGTTGGGTGGTGGACACAGGGAATAATAGCAATTTGATGTGGTGGGCATGCTGATAACATTGATTTGCCCACAACTTGGGCACAGGTACTAACAGTCAGCTCTTCCTCAATGAATATACATAACCAATAAAAATAAAAAATAAAAATAAAACACTGAGAGTAACAAATTCTGGTGAAGATGAGGAGAAAAGGGAGCTCTTCTACACTGTTGGTGGGACTGTAAATTAGTACAGTCATTACGAAAAACAGTACGGAGTTTTCTCAAACAACTACAGGTAGATCTACCATACCATCCAGCAATCCCACTTCTGGGTATATACCTGAAGAAATGGAAATCATCATATTGAAGGGATACCTGCACTCTCTTGTTCATTGCAGCTCTATTTACAGTAGTGAAGATATGGAATCAACCTAAATGTCCATCAATGGATGACTGGATAAGGAAAATGTGGCGTATATACACAATGGAATACTACTGAGCCATAGAAAAAAAATGAAATTCTGCCATTCACAGCAACATAGATGAGCTTGGAGAAAATTATATTAGGTGAAATAAGTCAAGCACAGAAAGAGAAATACTGCTTGCCCTCACTCATATATGGGAGCTAAGAAAAAAAAGAAAGAAAGAAAGAAAGAAAGGCCACAATAAAATGTTGAACTTTCAGAAGGAAAGAGCAGACCTATAGTTACTAGAGGTGGGAAAGGGGAGAGGAAGGAGGGACAGGGAGTAATTGTGTAAGGAACAAAAAAAGTAATTATGATTTGTAATGATAAAAGTGATAATAAATATTGATTTGATCATCACAAAGTGCACACAAATACTGATAAACTTGGTACCCCATAAATATGTATAAATAAAAAATAATAATTTAAAAAAGAGAGAAGCAGGAAAAAAAATCCCAGGATATGGGTCTTACACTACTGTCCTTTTGTGTCCCACAGAAAGCTCAAAGCTTTCCAAAATCAAACTAAAAAAATTGCTGGGAAGACAGAGGAGAAACTATATAGTCAAAAGACAATTTGTGCAACCACCAGGAAGATCAAATCCACCCTGAGTCTAAAGTACTTAAATAGTAACAGTGAATACCAGAGTAGAAGTACAGGAAAGGCATTGCAAAATAAGAACTATTTAAGAGACCTGGCATCCATTTAAAAGCTTACTACATGATTTTAAATAATGAAGTGGCTTTAACAGTGCTAACATGATTTAAAATGGTATAGCCTTCAAAATGGCATTGTTTCTAAGGGAAAGAAAAGAATGAAAAATAGTCCTTGACAATTCCATGGTGAAGGGTAAAAGAAAAAGTCAAAAGGAGACGTCAAGGTCAAAAGAATTACATCACCAGCAAGACAAAGAAACTTTGCTATATTACCTGTACTTAGCCAGCCAGACAGAAAAGGGTACCATTTAGTTAAAAATACAATATGAGGGAACTTTGAAATGTTCATGGAAAAATAGAATTGAGCCTAGAGAAGTCAGTAGCCAACATGGCTTACTAAAGGTGCCTGGTGCATGCCCTTCCTGCTGAAAATGACCAGAACAACTAATAGAAATTGAAATGTTGATGGGAGCATCTGTAGGATAGTGCAGGAATGCAGCAGGAGACTGGCAAGTTCCCTGTGGAGCACAAAAGCCCAGTATGGCAGACTGGAGAGAAGACAGAAGGCAAGATACTTTGGCCACCACATCTCTACCACTAGGATAGGCACAGGAGGGACTATGATTCCAGTACTGCTCATCTGGGAAGTCAGTCCCAGGCCAACTAAACTACCATACCATCAAGCCCCCAGACAGAGATTAGAAAGGCAGATCTGCCTCCACAGACATATGCCAGTCATCTGAGTTCTGTGCACCCTTTCTTCAGACCCAAAAATTCAGCTCAGGGGCCCTATCTTAACAAACAAACCTCCAAGCCAGTGAAGTTGAAGCACTTAAGGTAAACAAAATAGCAAGCCATTAGCTAAGCTAATTAAAAAAAGAAGAGAGAAGTCCCAAATCACATAAAGAAAAATGAACTTTCACTTATGTGTGTTCTTGATCCTTGAAATAAAATTGTTTTAAATTTAAAAAACAATTAGAAATGAAAAAGAAGACTACAACCAATACCACCGAAGTACAAAGAATTGTTAGAGACTATTTTAAACAACTATATGCCAACAAATTCGAACTTTAGGAAATGGATAAATTTTTGGACACATACAGACTACCAAGACTAAACCAAGAAGAAACAGAAAACCTGAACAGACCAATAACAAGCAACAAGACTGAAGCAGTAATCAGCAGTCTCCCAGCAAAGAAGAGCCCAGGACCAGATGACTTTACTGCTGAATTCTACCAGACATTTAAAGAGGAATTAATACCAATTCTTTTCAAATGATTCCAAAAAATTGAAACAGAGGTCATTGGCCCAAGCTCATTCTATGAGGCCAACATCACCCTGATATCAAAACCAGACAAAGATACAACAACAAAAGAAAGCTTCAGGTGAATACCTCTGATGAACATAGACACAAACATCCTCAACAAAATATTAGCAATCAGAATACAGCAACACATCTGCATTAGTCTATTTCTGTTGCTTATAACAAAATTCATGGAACTGGGTGATTTATAAGAAAATAAAATTTATTGCTTACAGTTTCAAGAGGCTGGGAAATCCAAAGTCCAACATAATAGATGCATGTATATATAAATACACCTAAACACCTAACCAAACAAAAAAATTTTTAGCTTTCATTTTAGAATTTTAGTCATGAGATAGTAATACAAATTCACCAGTTTTAAAAAGACAGGTGGATTTTAATTATGTTTCAGGCAAAATGGGACTTGCTCAAATAACTAAACTTTTCTAAACCGGGTAGATTATCTAAAAAAGGCTGTTGGATGAGATTACGGATAATGCAGATTTTATAGCACCTTGATTTATCTAAAAACACATTACTCATTTTTTTCAGTTTCAAAAGAGTTTAGGGGTTAAATATTCAAATGTTTACATTTTAGCTAGGGCTGGCCGTATAGTATAAAGAAACAAAATTTGTAAGTGGCCTCGAAATCTTAACAAATCTATCCTCTTTTGCCAGTACAGTTTGTTTGTTTACTCAATGCAGGCAGGGAAGCGTTTTTAAAGTTATCATTATTATTACCATCATTATTACCATTTTTAATATTATTTCTTTGGCTCTTTCTGGCCCATATGTGGCAGTCAAATGAAATGTTATGCTGGACCGAGATACCATTTATTACTGCTCTAAGCTCAAGATTTTGAACTAACTGTTAGTTCTGAAGATCCAACTTTTATAAATATCAATGTACTTCTTTCCTTTTAGACTATTAATCCCTCAATTAACTGTTCCATCACCCTAAGCAATTGTTAGTCAGGAGACTTAAACTTACATTGCTAGAAAGTATCAAGACTTCTAGGTTATAGATTAGCATAGAATGAAGCCGTTGTAATTTTTAGAGGGATTAATTTGACGACACCTTGAGACACTTTTTAAAAAATTCTAGGCTGGAATGCCATAAGCATTGAGTTGTCTCTCAACACTTGCAGAAGAGTCAACAGTGTAGACTCAGAGGGCCCAAGTGAGTACTGCACACTGGTTCCAAGAATCACCGATTCTTTTCCAAAGATGATTTTATTCCACGTCCCACTTCTGCACATAGTTCAAGCCAATCTCAATTACAGAGAAAGACTCTCTAATAGAAAATTATATTTGTGGGGGAATAGGGCATTGCCATGGGAATACATGCCATAGTAAACTACATGTGCATTCAGGAAGGTAAAGGAAGACAAAGAATTTTTTTAAAAAATTGATGGAGGATGACATAATTGTTTGGGGATAATTATCCTTGGCTACAAAGAACAACAACAGGGGTGACACTCCTCTGAGGTTGAACAGGCAGTGGCTGGGCATGTCCTGGCAGAAGCATTGTTTTACTGAGGTTGCGATGGCCTCTGTGAAACATGGACTCAACAATAGATTACTACTCAACAATAAAAAGAATGAACTGCTGACACATACAAAAGCAAGAATGAATCTCAGAAATGCTGGGTGGAGCAAAAGTAGACAGGTATGAAAGGAGGTATTATTTAATGTGTCCATTATATGATGTTAGAAAAAAAGGCAAATGCTGAGTTGGTAGAAGTCAGTATAGCGGGATACTTCTGAGGGGTGGAGACTGAATTTGGAAGGGAGACAAGGCAACGATAAAGGCTGACGAGAATGTTCTATATCTTCATCTGACTGTTGCTTATGTAAGTAAATATGTATGCATTTTTCAGATCTCATTCAAGTAAATTCAGAAAATCTGTCCTTTTCTTCGTATGTATTTTACTTCAGTCCCAGAAGAGGGAAAAAAAGGTCATTTTACTATTAATATTATGTTTATAATTCATTTTTTGTTAATCCTAAACTTTTTAATGAGCATTGGTGCTAAGATTATCTCACTCAATACCTTCGAGCATCTGCATGAGATGGTTATTAATATGCCCGCATTAAAATATGCAACAGGTGTGGCATAATAGAGAGCTTGCTGCCCAAGGCTGTGCAGCAGACAAGTAGTGGAGCCATGGGTCATGCTAATTGCACCACAGCACACAGCGTTATGGCTCTTACTCTTTTGCTTAGTTGCATGTCAATTCAGATCCCCTTTCCAACCCATCACCAACATGTCAGGGACACTGTGGAATAGATCTCTCACCACACATGAGGGTGAGAACCTGGTTAACAGACCCTAGCAGGAAATACAACATTTCCTGAGACAAAGGCCCCTAAACACAATGTGCCATTTGCTCTCTAACTGCTGGGCTGGGTAAATAAGGCAGGTGACTGAGCACAGGGCCTCTGTGCTCTTGGGAAGAGGGCAGTAGAGTGAGACAGAGCTCATACACCACTATGACCAAGTCTCTTACCACCCACCTGCAGGCAAAATGTAAACCTGATAGAGAAGTTTTTCTTTCTTTTTAAAAAGTGAACTGCTAGGACGTTGGACTAGTGGGTACAATCAAATTACTACATCAAACTTTTCCATATACAGATGGAGGACATAAACTAGGAGAGAAAAAAATGATTTAATTGAAGAAACACAGGTTCTTGTGGCATAGCTGAAACTAGAATCCAAAAAAACCTCTTTTCCTCTGGATAGTGATTTTTCTGCTGCCTCATGGGGGCTTCTTTTCCTAGAGCAATGGCCTTCTCTGGAAGCTTCCTTGAGATAGGGAAAAGAAGCAGCACAGCCAGAAGAGTTTCCATTTTTAAGACCCTCTCCCCAAACTATTTTATCTATTCTTCTGGTCTGTCTAGCCACAGATGACATTGTTTAAGCCACTCTTTCTCAAGTGGTGGAGAGGTAATATATCACTCTTTGGTACACTGACATCATAACAAATGCTTTAGGGGGAGCAGAACACTTAAGCCACATGAAGGTATGTGCTGCTCTGAACTTGTGGAATCGATGGCACCAATATGTCAGTGACTTTCCCAGGACCTGTTGCAGTACATCTTCTCTGTTCTATCTGGGAGGTTAGTTCCTGGAGTCCCATTAGTAGAAGAGTCAGGAGGGGCTTTAGGGTTAGCCTCAAGTGGTAGACAGTGTGACAGACAGAGTTCCAGCACCCTGTTCTTAATATTTTGTTTCTAGCCAGAGATCTAGAATAATGCCTTTGATTACCATCCTTCCCCATGCTCCAAAAAGGTCCCTTCCTTTTCTTCTGGAAATGAGCATTTCAAGAACACACACAACCCCTTGACCTTTTAGAATCTAGAGACCAGAGGAGCCAAAAGCAAATGAAGCAGAAAGTGATCTTTTTATTGGCAAGCAGGTGTTTGAGGAAGTTCCAGATTTAGAAATTCTAAGGACAAAGAAGTGTGGGCAGGTGCTGTCATCAATAGCCCAAAAATCTGGGGCCACATAGGAGTCTGCATCTTGGAGACTTCACAGATTTCACTGAGATAAGGTGACACCTAGGGAGAGAGGGGACAATCAGTGATGTGAGGATAGTGAGGAATGGAGGGTGGGCATAGGATGTGGGACCCCCCCCCTTAACTCCAGTGCAACCACAAAGGCCAGGCCATTAACTGTCTGCTGAAGTCCCCATTGTTTCTGCTGCTTGACCTGGTTTCGGGTGCTGTATTACTTATTGCAAAAGGGTAGGGAAGCATTGTTTCTCTACTCCAGGTTTCGGTTTCTCTCTCCTAACATTGCAAATGTCCATTTGGCACCTGAGGTCTCTCACCATTTCTTGTGCCTCTCTTTCCACCTTCTTTTCCATATCACAACAGGAATCTTCCTTTCTACCTATCTCTTTCCTGTATTCTGAAAGAAAGAGCAGCTAATCCTTAGGCCTGTGGTCTTTGAAGGAGGATATATGAACACTCACAGGGATGCAAAAACAATTATTGGTGTGCAGAAAGAAAGAATTAACTGCTACAGCATTTTGTACTAATATAAGCAAGAAATTCAGCTTTATTCTTCTAAAGTATAAGAATTGTCAAGAAAACAATAGAAATTTATAAATATGTGGCTGTTGGCAGTGCATGTTCAAAACAATTTTTGACTGGCAGGAGTATGCAAAAATATTACTCAGGAATATACTACTAGGGATAAAAATTCTAGGACCCATTGATAGCCCAGGCATCCTTTCTAGCTGCTACCAGGTGGTCACTTCACTGGGGAATGATGCTTATCTTTGCACAGCTTATATCATAGTACTTCTCTTGGTGTGGACAGTGGTTATTCATCGAATCCTCAAAAGTCCTCATGTAGAGGTACTAAACATTGGGGAAGGTTTTTGCTTCATTTGGTAAGAAACTTACATTGATATTGGTCTTGCTGTTCCACTTGCTAATAAATCATACGTTCGTGTACGACTCCAAATCCCCTTTTTATTGGATTTTGTCGGTATCCTTTAACTTGACTAGAACTTTGTGATTGACTGCGATAATCGTCAACGACTCTGTCTTCAGTTTGGGAAACATAATGGACTTGGGATCCATAACAGCCTCTGCTTTGCCGTAGTTGGAGGAGTGATTGGTCCCGTTGTCCTCCTGGTAATTGGTATGACTCACCTGATAAATGGCCTTTGGACACACCTGATAATTGATAGTAAGAATGTATTTGTTGCATTCTGTCCGAAGTTCCCTTCTAGCTCCTACTCCCCAACTTTTTTTCATCAAATCTTGGTGTTCCCAGAAGGGCTGTGCTTTCAATGGAAAAGACTTGATTTCCATCACGGAGAAGAATACCTGCTTAAACAGGTCTGTACTCACACCCAACATACAGTTATAAGCTAAGTTATTTTCCCTGATTAAATTTTTTCCAGACCCACACTATACACTCACCATATTGTCCCATCACAGCTGCTTCCTTTTCAAGAATGAGAAGCAGAGAAATAACGAAGAAGATGTTGGACATCATCTTGCCAGGAAGGGGGATGGCTGAGAGCTGAGTTGAGTGAGCTTCTCGTTTATTTGTTTTCTGAGTGGGTGTGCCGTGGGTGGGGCTGAAGTCACAGAAGGCACTGCCCTTTCTTAGCTTCTCAGTAAATGCCAATTTCCTCATCTCTGTTCAGTACAGGGTATGTCAAAGTCCCCAGAGATCTTGCACAGGAACACAGTGTCAGATGCCTTTTCTTACCCCCACAAACCACAGTAAATCTTTATCAACACTTGGAGATTATCACACTAAGTCTTCTACATTTTCAGGAGAAATTTAGTTCAAGGAAGAGAAAAGACTTGTTTCAGGTTACAAAATTAGTTGTTGACCAAGCTCTCATAGTCTAAGTGTGGGGCTCTTTTCAATAATGCCACCATTTAAACACTCCATCAAGATGTAACCTTATACTTCTCCTTGTTTCAAAATGAGCTTGAGATACATTCTATTTACCTATGAAGGAACATTTGTAGAGGTAGAAAGACACAGAAGAGAATGGAGCTTTGTGCAAGCCAGCCAAAGAAAGAAGGTTTCAAAATTAAATAAGGGCTCACCAATGTCCAAAGTGGCTGTGTAGTTCATCACCATAAGACTGACATGAGCCCAAACATTTCCTAGCTTTCTTTGCTATTAGTAACTTGGATGAGAGAAGATTTGTGTTGGGTTGGCCATTGGAAAATGGGAACAGCAGCAACTTTTTAAAAAAATTGGAATGTATAATGTAGTGAGAGAGTTGGGGATGTACACGGAGGGTGAGGTGAGTTTCAGACATGTTTTTAAAGGTCAGGAGATATTTAACACATTTTAATGGTGATGGGAATTACTTTTGGATAAAGAATTAAGAGCACAATTTTCTCAATTTTTTTTTTATGAAAGCTGCCTAAACCACAAACTACATTTTTTAATTTAAAAAATCTCTTGCATGGGTAGTAAACTGTTGCAACTCTCAACAAGTTGTGAGAATATTTGCCATCATCTATCAATTTATTAATATATTGAGAGAAGTTGGAATGAGAATATTTCTATCTTTTGTGGATAAGGGTACTTTTCTGCAATTGTAAGCATATCCTGAATTATCTAAAGAACATTTCTTTACTTTGACCCATGAACACTGGGATATTGACAAACCACAGGAAAAGAGGAAGGCATCCCAACAGTGACCCTATATGCATTCAGCACACCATGAAGAGGGGTTCTGGTGAAAGAAAGTCTTGAAAACATATTTTCAATCATTTGTCCTAAAATCCTAATGTGCCTATAGAAAATGATGTATGGAGGGGGAAAAGGGAAAGACCAATTAGGTTTTTTATATACAGAGCATTGATAAAATGTATTTAGACATCAAACAGAAGACACATGTGTTACATGGTTTCACTGTGAGCCACTCTGACTCCTACCAAGGTTATCCGTTAGCCCCAAGCATGGTAATGATATTTCTGGGACAGACACCCCAGCAGAGTAGATTGAAATTATCTTGAACTACTTCCTTATAACTTGTTTACTGTGCATGCTTACCTCTACTCTCCTCCCCACATATCCCTTGAGAGACTACCAGGAAGTATTCTATTCCAAGTGTACTACAAGAAAAAACAACAAAAAAAAAAAAAAAAGAAAAAAACTGATTACATGGATCTTTTTTATGGATTAAAGAACAAAACCCTTGTTTAATCAAGTGCTGAAAAGATACAGATAAAACAAAGGGGCTCAAGATTTGCAAAAACAAACCAGGAAAGTGCAAACCAAAAATAGCATGAGATTCTGACACTCATATCAAAATAGAATTCAGAAAAATTTGGGGAAAAAAGCAATTCTAAATATAACAGTAATGTATTGAAAATGATGAAAGTAGAAATTAGTGACTTGGAAAGCAGAAAAATGGAATGAGAGGTAAATAAATCCTAGATATAATAATTTGGTGAGGAAAGAAAAAAAATCCTCTTGGATAAACTCAAAACATGCATAAAAACATTAAAATGCACAAAATTGACATGAGAATGGAAAAGCAATATGCTCAAAGCACAAACAAGGAGAATTTTAAAGTGTTACCCTGAATTTCATGCAAAATTACCAGACAACTTAGAAAATAAATCAAAATAAATTACCTTTGTTATCTTAAGAATAGATAGAAAACCTGCAATGTAGAAATATCACTGAAAAAAGTAAAGCAAGTTTTGTAAAAATCTCCTACCATAGTCTCACAAAGAGCTAGGTCCAGATGATTTAATATGGGAGCTACAAGGTTAAAGAAATCAAAGCTGAAAGCTCATGCAGAAAATTCCTTAAGACTCTGAAGGAAATAGTGGTTGGGAAAAAGTATAAGCCCCATGTTAATGAATAAAAGTGCAGCAGGAGTAACAAGGGCATTCCCCAGGGGATAATTTGGATTACTTATGACAGTAAACCACACTCCTCACTGCCACTTGTATTTAGAGGAGTTCTGGTTTTCAAAGTACGGCAGTAATGATCAGCCAGATGCTAAGCTGAAGAAAGGAGCCCAATGTAACTACCTAGTTCATTAATATTATCCATCATCAGAACTTTTTCATCATTCCAAACTCAAACTCTGTATCCTTTAAATAATACAATAAAAGCAGACAAGCAGACTCCCCCACCCCACCTTCCACTGGGCTGAGTTCTATATGCCCTAGCTCCCAACCTGGAATAATGGCTTATGTGTTCCTACCCTAAAGAACACACCCCCCGGGGCCAGTAGAAGTAAAGCACACCTGTGCCCTCATGGATAAGCATCCAGGAGGTCTCATCTTCAGCAGTCCAGCCTTGCAGCCTCACCCACAGCCCGAGAAGCAGCTGGCTGGGCACCCCCTGCAACTCCACCTAGCAGCCATGCCCACTACCTGAGAAGGTGCTGGCTAGGCCCTCTATTGATCACCCAGTGCCTGGGACTGGATGACTGTGCCCCCTCTGCAACCCTGCTTTGTGGCCTCACTGACTGCCTGAGAAGCAGCTGGCAATGCCAGCTTTCTATAGCATTATATAGTGGCCATGCCCACTGTCCAAGAAATGACTGGCTGGACCCCTTGTATGCAGCCCTAGCTAGTGGCTTCATACTCTGCCAAAAAAGAAAAAAATTCAAATTAATAATCTTAAGAAAACTCATTGAGATGCAAGAAAATACAGACAAACAATTAAATAAAATAAGAAAAAAACACATTCAAGAGTTTCAACAACAGACTAGATCACACAAAAGAAAAAAATTCTGATCTTAATGACAGCTGTTTTGAAATAACCTAGGATGACAAAAAAAAGAATTTTAAAAAATGAACAAAGATTTCGAGATTTATAGAATAGTATTACGTGAACAAATATTTAAATTATAGGCATTCCAGAAAGAGAAGTAAACTTTTATTTTTTTTTTATTTTTATTTTTTTTTAATTTTATTATGTCGATATACATTGTAGCTGATTATTGCTCCCCATCACCAAAACCTCCCTCCCTTCTCCCTCCCCCCTCCCCCCCAACAACGTCCTTTCTGTTTGCTTGTTGTATCAACTTCAAATAATTGTGGTTGTTATATCTTCTCCCCCCCCCCCCGGTTTGTGTGTGTGTGTGTGTATGTGTGTGTGTGAATTTATATATTAATTTTTAGCTCCCTCCAATAAGTGAGAACATGTGGTATTTCTCTTTCTGTGCCTGACTTGTTTCACTTAATATAATTCTCTCAAGGTCCATCCATGTTGTTGCAAATGGCAGTATTTCATTCGTTTTTATAGCTGAGTAGTATTCCATTGTGTAGATGTACCACATTTTCCGTATCCACTCATCTGATGATGGGCATTTGGGCTGGTTCCAACTCTTGGCTATTGTAAAGAGTGCTGCGATGAACATTGGGGAACAGGTATACCTTCGACTTGATGATTTCCATTCCTCTGGGTATATTCCCAACAGTGGGATGGCTGGGTCGTATGGTAGATCTATTTGCAATTGTTTAAGGAACCTCCATACCATTTTCCATAGAGGCTGCACCATTTTGCAGTCCCACCAACAATGGATGAGAGTTCCTTTTTCTCCGCAGCCTCGCCAGCATTTATCGTTCATAGTCTTTTGGATTTTAGCCATCCTAACTGGGGTTAGATGGTATCTCAATGTGGTTTTGATTTGCATTTCCCGGATGCTGAGTGATGTTGAGCATTTTTTCATATGTCTGTTGGCCATTTGGATATCTTCCTTAGAGAAATGCCTACTTAGCTCTTTTGCCCATTTTTTAATTGGGTTGCTTGTTTTCTTCTTGTAAAGTTGTTTGAGTTCCTTATATATTCTGGATATTAATCCTTTGTCAGATGTATATTTTGCAAATATTTTCTCCCACTCTGTTGGTTGTCTTTTAACTCTTTTAATTGTTTCTTTTGCTGTGCAGAAGCTTTTTAGTTTGATATAATCCCATTTGTTTATTTTTCCTTTGGTTGCCCGTGCTTTTGGGGTCGTATTCATGAAGTCTGTGCCCAGTCCTATTTCCTGAAGTGTTTCCCCTATGTTTTCTTTAAGAAGTTTTATTGTCTCAGGGTGTATATTTAAATCCTTAATCCATTTTGAGTTGATTTTAGTATACGGTGAAGAGGTATGGATCTAGTTTCATTCTCCTGCGTATCGATAACCAGTTATCCCAGCACCACTTGCTGAAGAGGCAGTCCCTTCCCCAGTGAATAGGCTTGGTGCCTTTGTCAAAGATCAGATGGCAGTAAGTGTGTGGGTTGATTTCTGGATTCTCTATTCTATTCCATTGGTCAGTGTGTCTGTTTTTATGCCAGTACCATACTGTTTTGGTTATTATAGCTTTGTAGTATAGCTTAAAGTCAGGTAGTGTTATGCCTCCAGCTTTATTTTTTTTGCTGAGCATTGCTTTGGCTATTCGTGGTCTTTTATTGTTCCATATAAATGTCTGAATAGTTTTTTCCATTTCTGAGAAAAATGTCTTTGGAATTTTGATGGGGATTGCATTGAATTTGTATATCACTTTGGGTAGTGTGGACATTTTGACTATGTTGATTCTTCCAATCCAAGAGCATGGAATATCTTTCCATCTTCTTGTATCCTCTCTAATTTCTCTCAGCAGTGGTTTGTAGTTCTCATTATAGAGATTTTTCACCTCCTTGGTTAACTCTATTCCTAAGTATTTTATTTTTTTGGTGGCTATTGTAAATGGGCAGGCTTTCTTGATTTCTCCTTCTGCATGTTCACTATTGGAGAAAAGAAATGCTACTGATTTTTGTGTGTTGATTTTGTATCCTGCTACTGTGCTGAAATCATTTATCAATTCCAACAGTTTTTTTGTAGAGGTTTTAGGCTGTTCGATATATAGGATCAAGTCATCTGCAAACAGGGACAGTTTGACTTCATCTTTTCCAATCTGGATGCCCTTTATTTCCTTCTCTTCTCTGATTGCTCTGGCTAGTACTTCCAACACTATGTTGAATAGGAGTGGTGAGAGTGGGCATCCTTGTCTAGTGCCTGTTCTTAAAGGAAAAGCTTTCAGCTTTTCCCCATTCAGGATGATATTGGCAGTGGGTTTGTCATATATGGCTTTAATTATGTTGAGATACTTTCCCTCTATACCTAACTTATAGAGGGTCTTTGTCATGAATGAGTGCTGAACTTTATCAAATGCTTTTTCAGCATCTATAGAGATGATCATATGGTCCTTGTGTTTGAGTTTATTAATATGGTGTATCACATTTATTGATTTGCGAATGTTGAACCAACCTTGCATCCCTGGGATGAATCCCACTTGATCGTGATGAATAATTTTTCGTATGTGTTGCTGTATTCTGTTTCCTAGTATTTTAGTGAGGATTTTTGCATCTATATTCATCAAGGATATCGGCCTGTAGTTTTCTTTTTTGGTTATATCTTTACCTGGTTTTGGTATCAGGATGATGTTTGCTTCATAGAATGAGTTTGGGAGATTTGCGTCCGTTTCAATCTTTTGGAATAGTTTGTAAAGAATCGGTGTCAATTCCTCTTTGAATGTTTGGTAAAATTCTGCTGTGAATCCATCTGGTCCTGGGCTTTTCTTTGTTGGGAGCCTTCTGATAACAGCTTCAATCTCCTTTATTGTTATTGGTCTGTTCAAATTTTCTACATCTTCACGGTTCAGTTTTGGGAGCTTGTGTCTGTCCAGAAATTTATCCATTTCCTCCAGATTTTCAAATTTGTTGGCGTATAGTTGTTTATAGTAGTCTCGAATGATTCCTTGTATTTCAGATGAATCAGTTGTAATATCGCCTTTTTCATTTCTAATTTTTGTTATTTGAGTCTTCTCTCTTCTTTTTTTTGTTAGCCATGCTAATGGTTTGTCAATTTTATTTATCTTTTCAAAAAACCAACTTTTTGATTCGTTGATCTTTTGAATTGTTTTTTGGTTTTCAATTTCATTCAGTTCTGCTCTGATCTTAATGATTTCTTTCCGTCTGCTAACTTTAGGATTGGATTGTTCTTGTTTTTCTAGTTCTTTAAGGTGAAGTGTTAGGTTGTTCACTTGCCATCTTTCCATTCTTCTGAAGTGAGCATTTAATGCAATAAATTTTCCCCTCAATACTGCTTTTGCAGTATCCCACAGGTTTTGGTATGATGTATCATTGTTTTCATTAGTTTCAATAAACTTTTTGATTTCCTGCTTGATTTCTTCTTGGACCCATATGTCATTAAGTAGAATGCTGTTTAATTTCCATGTGTTTGTATAGTTTCCAGAGTTTTGTTTGTTATTAATTTCTAGTTTTAATCCATTGTGGTCTGAGAAGATACATGGGATAATTCCAATTTTTTTGAATTTATTGAGACTTGATTTGTGACCTAATATGTGATCTATCCTGGAGAATGATCCATGTGCTGATGAGAAGAATGAATATTCTGAGGTTGTTGGGTGGAATGTTCTGTAGATATCTGCCAATTCCAATTGGTCTAGAGTCTTGTTTAGATCTTGTGTTTCTCTACTGATTCTTTGCCTAGATGATCTGTCTAATATTGACAGTGGGGTGTTCAGGTCCCCTGCTATTATGGTATTAGTGTCTATTTCCTTCTTTAGGTCTAATAGAGTTTGTTTTATAAATCTGGCTGCTCCAACATTGGGTGCGTACATATTTATGATTGTTATGTCTTCTTGATGGATCAGTCCTTTTATCATTAAGTAGTGTCCCTCATTGTCTCTTCTTATGGTTTTTAGTTTAAAGTCTATTTTGTCAGATATAAGAATAGCCACTCCAGCTCGTTTTTCTTTTCTGTTTGCATGGTAAATCTTTTTCCATCCTTTCACTCTTAGTCTGTGTGAATCTTTATGGGTGAGGTGGGTCTCTTGTAGGCAGCATATAGTTGGGTCCTGCTTTTTGATCCAGTCAGCCAGTCTGTGTCTTTTAATTGGGGAATTTAAGCCTTTAACATTAAGAGTTGTTATTGAAAGGTGTTGATTTATTCCTAGCATTTCATTGGTTGTTTGGTTGTCTTAGGTGTCTTTTGTTCCTTGCTTTCTGATTTACTGTTTGGTTTCTTTGTTTGTTGGTTCCTTAGGCTGTAGATAGTGTTTTTGTTAGCTTGTTTTCTCTTCATGAATGCCATTTTTATTGTACTAGCGGGTTTAGATTTTTCTTAGGTTTTTATGGCAGTGGTAGTTATTTTTCAGGAACCAAACCCAGTACTCCCTTGAGGATTTCTTGTAAGGGTGGTCTTGTGGTAGTGAACTCCCGCAGTTTTTGTTTGTCTGAGAAATATACTATTTGCCCCTCATTTCGGAAGGATAGCCTTGCAGGGTAGAGTATTCTTGGCTGGCAATCTTTGTCTTTTAGTATTTTGAAAATATCATCCCATTCCTTTCTAGCTTTTAGGGTTTGTGATGAAAAGTCTGATGTTAACCTGATTGGGGCTCCCTTATAGGTGATTTGACGCTTCTCTCTTGCAGCTTTTAAGATTCTCTCTTTGTCTCTGAGTTTTGCCAATTTGACTATGACATGTCTTGGAGAAGGCCTTTTTGGGTTGAATACGTTTGGAGATCTTTGAGCTTCCTGGATCTGAAGATCTGTGATTTTTCCTATACCTGGGAAGTTTTCTGCCACTATTTTGTTGAATATGTTTTCAATGGAATCTCCATTTTCCTCCCCTTCTGGAATACCCATGACTCGGATATTTGAACGCTTGAGGTTGTCTGATATCTCTCTCAGATTTTCTTCCATGTCCTTGATTCTTTTTTCTTTCTTTTTGTCTGCTTGTGTTATTTCAAACAGCCCATCTTCAAGTTCAGAGGTTCTCTCTTCAACTTCCACAAGCCTGCTGGTTAAACTCTCCGTTGTGTTTTTTATTTCGCTGAATAACTTCTTCAGTTCAGCAAGTTCTGCTACATTTTTTTTCAGGACATTGATTTCCTTGTATATTTCCTCTTTCAGATCCTGTATACTTTTCCTCATTTCATCATGATGTCTAGCTGAGTTTTCTTGTATCTCATTCAGTTTCCTGAGAATTATCACTCGAAATTCCTTGTCAGTTATTTCAAGGGCTTCTTGTTCTATAGGATCTAGAGTATGAGATTTATTAACTTTTGGTGATGTACTTTCTTGATTTTTTGTATTTCTGGTGTCTTTTTTTTGGTGTTTATTCATTGTGGCAGGGGGTTTCACAGTCCACCGGTTTGAGACTAATGACTAACTAGGATGTTGCTGTGGTTGCCAATTTGGTATGGCTCCCGCCGTGACTGCTCAGTTGGCCTCTAGTGTCTTGTGTGTGTGGTTGCCTCGGGTCTTGGGCTTCTCCGGGGATCCACCTTTCTGGTCAGCTTGTACTCTGCTGGGCTGGTGGATCACGTACCACAGGGTGTGTGATCTCTGTTGAGCTTTCACTTTCTGTACAGGACTTCTCCCCGTTCCGTGTGCTCTGGCCCAGGCTGTTAGATCGTGCAGTGGCGACCCCACCGGGTGTGTGGTTTCTGTCGAGTCTCCGCCTCCCTGGCCGCACGTCTCCCCCCTCTGTGCACACTGTGCTGGGCTGGGGTGTGTCTTCTGCACCCCTCGTCTATCAGCTGGGCCTTCAAGACCCTGCTCAGCACCGCCTCGCCCAGGAAGTCTACCAGGTTTCTGCTAGGCACAGACTACCGGTCTCTCTGGGTGCCTTTGTAGCACTGTGTAGATCTTTCTCGGGTCTTGTTCACCTTTGTATCCCCCCGGTATAAACCGAGTCTAGTGCCCGCCTGCAGCCTGCTCTCCGGCAGGTTCAAGCGGACCTGGGAACTCTCCTGCCACACTATTCCCAACCAGAAATTCGTTAGGCTTTTTTCCAAACCGGTGGTCGCAGAGATGGTATCTGCCTCCCAGTAACAGGAAGTTTACAGGGGCCGGAGTCCAGGGTGTGGTGGAGTGACAGTCGGCCCGCCCGTACTTCCTAGCCCTCCCAACACTGGTCGGGACGCCCCACACCCCCAGCCCCGCCAGAGAACCGCGGAGGGAGTGGGAGAGGAGGCCGGCCCGCAGGGTCCGGAAAGCCCCGCGCCAGGCCAAGCAAATGGGCTCAGTGATGGCCGAGCAGGGCGGAGCTGCCCGCACCTGGGAAAATGGAGGCAGCACCGGGGCAGTGAGTGGCCTGGTGGTGCAGGCGGGAGCCGCGTGGGCATCCACCCCCCGAACAGAGCTGTGCCAGGGATCACTCACAGTGCTGTGCCAGGTCGGGCGCTCGCTCTGTCTCTGGTTTGTTGCCTTCCGTGTTCTCGGCGCTGCTGCCTCGGGCTGTTCAGTCGCGGCGCCGCTCGGGCACTCCCAGGAATCTTCTTTAATGCCGGCCTGAAACCTCGAATCCTGAATAGGGCAGCTGGCCGCCTTCAGTGCGGCCCCAGCCTCCGGGATCCTGGCTGCATCCACAGCAGCCCTGGCGCCGTGTTCCCTGTTTCAAGACTCGCTTTTGCAGCTAAGAATCAGTTCTTTTCCTGTTCCACACTTCAAAGCTGTTGCCTGTAAATGAGGCAGCCTCTCCTGCCGGGGGCAAAGTGGCGTTGAGCCCCCACGACCGGCCAGCAGCAGCAGTCCTCCCTTAAGAGATGGCCAGAGGAAGGTCCACAAGTTTCCCGGCTGCCTGAGGCCCAGTGGCCACCTTTTCCACCTCAGCTACTCCGCGCCAGCCGCCGCAGCCACCGCCATCTTGAAACCCCGAGAAGTAAACTTTTAATATAATTTAATATAATAATAGCTGAAAACATTCCCAGTCTTTGGAAAGATACAAACAACCAAATCTAGGAAAGTCAAAGGTCCCAATATAGAATTCAGCTGAAAAAGGTCCTCTTCAATACATACTGTAGTCAAAATGTCAAAGTGTAAAGACAACATTAAATCTAAAAACAGCAAAATAAAAATGTCATGTCACAAATAAGAAAATCCCCATTAAACTAACAGCACACTTCTCAGCAGATACTAATCAGGAGAGAATGAGATGATATATTCAAAGTACTGAAAGAAAGCCACTGCCAGCCCAGAATATTATACTCAACAGACCTGTCCTTCGGGAATGAAGAAGAAATAAAGTCTTTTTCAGACAAACAAAAATTAAGAGAATGCATCACCACCAGTTTTGCCTTGCAAGGAAATGCTTAGGGGAGTCCCACATCTAGAAGAGAATGAATAGTAACGATGTTAATGAAAACACCCCAAAATACAAAACTGACTGGTAGAATAGATACACAAATTAGAAAGAGAAAAGAACAAAACCTCATCAATACAGAAAACCACCAAAATGCAAATATAAATAATAAGAGAGAAAGAAAGGAAGAAATGATACACAAAAATCAGAAAACAACCACCAAAATGACAGGAGTAAGACCTCACATATCAATAGAGAACTTGAATTAAATGGATTAAATGTCCTAATTTGAAACACAGACAGGCTGAATTAATTAAAAAAAAAAAAAAAGCAACCATGACCCATCCATGTGATGCCTACAAGAAACATACCTTACCTACAAAGACACATATAGACTGAAAGTGAAAAGATGGAAAAAGATATTCCACGCAAATAGAAAACAAAAGCCAGCAGGAGTAGCTGTACTTATATCAGGTGAAGCAGATATTAAATCAAAATCTGTACTAAGAGATAAGGAAGGGCATTATATCATGCTAAAGAGAACAATACAGAAAAAGGATATAACAATTATATATTCACTCAACGCCAGAGCAACCAGGTGTATATGCAAATATTATCAGATCTAAAGCGAGAGACAGACGACAACAAAATAATAGTTGATGACTTTAGCACCGCAAGATTGGCATTCAACAGACTATCGGGATAGGAAATGAACAAAGAAACACCGGATTTAAACAGCTCCATGGACCACATCGACTTAACAGACATTTACAGAACATTTTATCCTACAGCTGCAGAATCCCCATTTTTCTCATCAGCACCTGGAACATTTCCAAGGCTTGACCATATGCTGAGACACAAAACTGGTCTCAACAAATTCAGTAAATCGAAATCATATCAAGTATCTTTTCCGACCATAATGGAATAAAATTAGAAATCAATAACAAGGAGAACTTTCAAAACTACACAAATACATGAAAATTAAACAACATGCTCCTAAACATCAATGGGTCAAAGAAAAGACTAAGAAGAAAATCAAACAATTTTTTGGAAAAAAAAAAAATGAGGAAAGAAAAACAAGACACCAAAACCTATGAGATAAATTCAAGTCAGTGTTAAAAGGAAAGTTTATAGCAATAAATACCTATGTCAAAAAAACAGAAAGAGGGGGCCTGGCCGGCTGCTTCTCAGGCTATGCAGGAGGCTGGACAATTGAGGATAAAACTGCTTGGCTGCTTCTGTGGGAGGGAGTCGATCTGCTCTATTTCCACCAGCCTGAGGGCATATTCATTAGGGTGCACATCGATGAGCTGTTTTTCTGGGTTGGGGTTTCAGGCGCACAGACTTCAATCAGCTGAAGGGAAGGGGGCATGTTAAGTGAGAAAGGTGGGGGGTGGAGAGGAAGGAAAGCATTCTGCAAGAGGCAGGTCTACCTGGCTGATCTATGGCTGGGCACATGGTGGTGCATAAGCTCAGCAGGTCTGGGGTTGGCTTCCCAGACTGCAGGACTAGAGTGAAAGCCACTGTGGACCCAAGTTTTGTGTTGCTGAGATCAGAACATTGTAGTCTTTCCTGTGAGTGTTTTGGGATGAAGACAGAGCACTAATGCTGGGGAAGCACTTTGGGTATTGGCCCCAAGACTGGGCACCAGGGCAGGGGCCATACTGCATCAGCTTGGGTCACGAGGGTGGGCGGTGAAGAGTACACAGTGTGTGCTCCTGTTCTGGAGCAATGGAGTGTGTGTATACTAGGCAGCTCCCCACACTTGCCTCTGAGCTTGCAAGGGCTGTGGAATTCTTCTGCAAAAGGAACTACAGAACTCTGTGGTAAGGATTGGAGCTGCTGTGGGCTATCTGCCTACCTTTTTGCTGCAAAAGAAAATTTCTCATTCACAATCCTGATGACAGAGACCTGGCAGCTGAGGCCTTGTGCCTCTCTCCCTTCTGCTGTCATCCCGGGCTCTGGTTCTTTTCTGTGGAAGGAATGCATCCTGGGCAACTTTCGTCAGTCATCTTTCCCCGCCTCCCCTCAATAGGTGTTTTTTTTTGTTTTTTTGTAACATTACAATATCAACTCCAATATCATCTGGAATAATGAACACCTGATTAGCCAGAAGAAGAGTGACAAGAAGTTACCATGGGGGGGTGGTGGCTATTTAACATTAAAATGTGTCAGTGATTCAAAAAGTGCAGTAGATGTGTAAAAAACACAAAACACATTTTAATGAAAAGAAATTATCCTGTAGGTAACCACTTTCCTTGGCCTCTGGGTTTTTCTTTTCTTTTTTGAGCATTGAGTAGGTAAATGGATATTTTCTTATTTCCAGCTTTTTGTTACAAGACCCTTGGTGCTTTTCCTTCACAATGTATCTGAAAATCACCTATATCTCTTCATGCACATCTCCATCATTCCTTTCAACAGCTGTGTAATACTTCATTGGGTATAAATATGTACCATCATTTCTAGGAATCAACGAACTTTGCGACTCTTGCTCTGGAGTAACTCTTAGTGTCAGTAGCTCCATGGAACCAACTCTGCAACTGAACAACCATAACTGAATAAAGTTATTTTTTAAATCAACCATTTAAAGTCTCTATAAATTGTCCTCAGGCCATGCATTTATTTTAAAAAATCTATTAACCCCCCGAAGAACAGAAAGAGTCTATGGCACTTGAGCCTCTCCTAGTCCTTACTCACCACCTCCTGCTCAGCATTATGGAAGCTACACTCTGGGCATGAGGGTCAGGAAGTGCAGGCTTTTCCCATCTCCTCATCAAGGATTGTGATATTTCTCTGGATCATACCGGTTGCCAGCAAATGTCAACCCTTCTCCCAGGTCTGTGTTGCAGAGGTTAAATTTCAGGGCAGTATGACCAAGAGGTAGGGGGCTCTGTTCTTCCACAGATCACTGCTTGTAAGGTGGAGGCTCTACCCCAGGCACTGCAGGTAAAGAAAAAGAAAATCCCCTTAGCCCTTGGCACAGCTCAGTGGTAGGGCAGAATTTACATGGCAGAAATTGCATAACAAGAGCCGAGGCTACTGCTCGTGCTCAGAGCCATGTTTGTGAACAGAAATATCACTCATACAATCAGCTCATATATTTTCCAAAGCTGAGAGGTAGGCTATTAGAACAGAGTGCTCCAAAAAACTCCTGGTGGAACAAACTTTATTTAGAACAAAAATGAGGAATTTCGAGCCTTAAGGCAATCTTGAAAACAGTAAAGATTTTGCTGTAAAGCTATTAACAGGAGGTAGCAGCTCTGTGAGAGCAAGTCTAATGATTCTTGAAATTGAACATACAACCTGGTAAAGTAAGCAACTCCAGTTTTCCAGTAAAATATTGATGATCAATTGTCATGGCAGAGGAAGTTGCTTAATGATATATTTTAATGCCACCAAAATTCATATAAAAATGTCAACATAATTAGAACATACAACAATGACTAGAGAATACACAGACATATTAATGTAAGAGAAGAAAATACGGATGCCTATGGGAATTTAATAAATGACAAATGTGAATTCTATTGAACCAGAGAAATGCTGAAAAAATTCAGTAAATGATGTTCAGTTCAGTAACCAGCAATTAAGTTTAAAATACTCCATTTCTCCTCACCCATTAACTCAAAGGAAGTTTTAGATGGTCAAGGATTTAAACATAAAGTTTGAACTATATATAGTACTAGAGGAAAATGAGTCAAGTTTTGTGGAATACTGATATGGTGAGGATAATTATCGGCATCCCTTTGACGCCACTAGCTACATATGAATAAAACCTTTTGCCGGGCAAAATCGAAAGCACAGTAAGAAAAACAATCAGATGTTGGAAAAATATGAGTAAACACAAATGATGGGAATAAATATATTTCATAATATATTGAATGAACTTCACCACACAAAAAAGAAAACAAATCATCCAATAGATAAATGAGCATAGACCATGAAGATATGGTTGTTAGAAAAAGTAATGCAAGTATTAGAATACTAAGGCATGTATTAGAATAAATAAAGCCTGTATTAGAATAAATAAAGCCTCATACATAATTAAAGGAATGCAAGTATTAGAATACTAATACATACATGTATTAGAATAAGTAAAGCATCATGCATAATTAAAGAAATGCAAGTTAAGACAAATGCATGAGTCCTGTTTTTTTCCTGCCACATGGTCCTCCTAGTACTGATTTTGGGCAAGTTTAACCTTCTGATTGTCTTGTCTCAGTTATTGTAGCTAAGTCCTTTAGGACCCTTCTTACTGTGAAAGTCTCCAGGAGTCTAAGCAAAGGCCTCCGCCTGACGAGGAATGAATTTGCAAGAGAAGAGCAGAAAGCATGTGCACTTGGGATCACTTAAATGGAGACACTGAAGTGATACAGAGGACCTCGTGTTGGTGGCAGGCTTGGCACTCTGTGGAGAGTTAGTTCATAATTGAGTCAAATTCCTTTTATCTTCAGTCTCCCCAAACCTACATTTTCTTTGATTCCACACTTTGGCTTCAGTCATTCTAATACCTCAGAATTTCCACTATCACCTTGCTTTCTGGATCCAGCCAAATGAATCCATCAACAAGTCTTTATGAAAGACTATTGAATTCTCCTGCCTTGGTCAACATTGTATGGAAAGAGTAATGACATACTATCAGGACAGGTAGCTCCCAGCTCCAGTTCTACCTTTTCACCTATAGTAAACTTTGACGGCTCCCCTGGGCTCCAGTTTTCACATCTGCAAGTTGAGGGTGTTTGTCTGAATAATGTCAAAGGGGACTTCCAACTTCAAATTCAATGGAAAGTTGTGGCTCGTGGAATCTGCTACAAGCTGAGAAGCATCGAGTTACTGTGCATGACCCCGTCACTCTAGACTCCAGGGGACAGGCACACATGGCTGGCTAGTACACAGTCTCCTCATCCCAGAAGGTACTGGACAGAGACAGCCTAAGAAGATTGTACAAAACTTATTAGTGATGTTCATGACTCACCATTGGGGTGCACAAAGAGCCTGCAGATATGGCCTCCGAGTTTCCAGTCTCAGCAATGACTCCTTAGCTGGACAACATTACACCTCTTGAAAGAGGACGGTAGCAGCTGAGCTATCCCCCAAATAACCATATATTTTCTGATTGCTCTGCCTATTCCGGGTAGCGAATTACCATTCTAGCATCTCTGGGTAATTTCAGTAATATCATGCAGCCCCAGAACATCTCATCTTTCCCATCATTCTTCATCTCTCCTCATCACCGCATCCAGAGATGTAAATGCTTTTCTGAGGTAGTAAGTGTTATAGAGAATCCAGCTAAGAGGCCCTGAAAAAGCAAGTAGCTCCCATCTCTTCATCCTTGTTACAGTGGGTAAACCATAGGCCATAACACAGAATGAAAGGGAGGGGTGCATAGTAGATTCTCCCAACTCATAAGAAGATGAGAGTGGTTGTGTAGACCACTTTCATGTCATGGCTGCTAAGCAGACAAACGCTGTTGCTATAATTGGGAAATCCCCACCATGTCAGACTTAGGAGTGGGAGGCTGAGCCATGTCTCCAGCAGAAGCTGGAAAGTCCACATGCCTGCTTTCCCTGCCTTCGTGGAAGCCACCAATGTGCTCATGTCCTGAGGTCAAACAGTCAGAAACACGTGCTCTGTGACGGGCTTGAGAACTAGTGGTAGAAAGAAGCAGACGTAGGGACAGTAAGAAGTGAGAGCTGACTCCGACAGCAGTGGCCTCAGTGGCTACAGAAACTCAGTTTTAGGGAGGGGAGGGGAAGTGGCATCTAATGTGGCAATGTTGGCAGGACAAGAAGTGGCACTGACGTGCCCAGAGGCCACAGTGCTGTGCTCTGTTGTGATTCAGGAGTAAAAGACTATGGGACAGGTAGGTCCAAGAATTAATGTCCCCATAAGAACACTAAGCAGCAGGCTACGGAAGACAAAGTATCATGTAGCGTGGAAAAGCTCAGGATGTAACCTGTGACCTAAATATGGGCAGAAAAATGAGTCAGGCCCACTAAAAGAGATTCTCAGGTAAGTCACTGCCGGTAAAGAAACTGGTGATAGAGGTGACTGAATATGAGAAGGGACTTTCTTAGAAACGTTTCCATAGTGATTGGTGTGTGCAGCCTTGACTTCATGTGATAAGAAGGGCACTTTAACTCTGTGGTCTTCTTCCAAAAAACCCATAACCCCATTCTAATGACAAGAAAAACATCAGACAAATGCAATTGAAGGAATTCCATAAAACATGTAACCAGCACTGCTCAAAACTGTCAGAGTCATCAAAAACAAACAAAGTCTGAGAAACTGTTACAGTCATGAGGAGTCTGAGGAGACAGGACAACTACATATAATATAGTATCCTGGATGGAATTCTAGGACAAAAAGTACATCAGGTAAAAACAAAAGGAATATAAATAAAGTATCAACTTCACTTAATATGTTATCAATATAGGTTCATTAATTGTGACGAACATACCATAGTAATGTAAGATGTTAACAATAGGAGGGACTGTGTGCTAGTACACAGAAACCTTAGTAAACGCTCCATCTACCAGGACTCTTCTTCCATATTTCCACATTGAATGTGAACATCCTCTTTCCGGTTATGAGTTTATTTCAATCCTAGGCTCTCTGTTACTTTCTTGCTTCTTTGCACACACATTTCTGGGTCCCATTTTGCTCTCTGCAAAGGGTGCAGAAGAGAGATCAAAAGATATCTCCATTGAAAAATCAGTTGTTATTTTCTTATATGTAATTTGAAGTTATTACTGTTCACTGATTTCTGATTATGTTAAAGAAAGACTGTGGATAGGTTTTATTGTTCCTTTTGTTGAATTGTGTAATTTTGTAAGAATGTATTGGGAGATTTACATTCTCAAGTACACCATGCCTCCAGCTGCCCTGGAAGTCTGGTGATTTTTTTTTCTTTTAACTTCATTAAAATACTCAATTAAGGAATGATTTTCTAAGAATAATAAAAATTTGGCTTTACAGAAACTGAAAAAATGTAAAAAGTTAAAATATCATGTAATCAAAGTAAAACGATAGTTAACAGCTAACCAGGATAATATTTATTAAATGTACGAGGGCAATTATATTTTCCTTATATGAGAATCACCCACACAAATCAATTGAAATAATCCGAACAACCCAATAGAAAAGGGAGCACACGGCATGATAAGGCAGCTCACAGAAAAGGAAGTGTTAAAAACCGAATTAACATGAAATCTAGACCATCTCACCGATCATTAAACACAAGCTCAAAAACCATCATGTTTTCATTTCACTTTTATGTATCCCACTGGATTTGCGAAAACTTTTAGACAAATTTTTCTTTTCTCTGGGCCTCAGTTCTATGAATGGTAAAATGAAGATGCTGGACAGATTGTCTCTAAGGACTCCTTCAGTCCATTCTACAATGAAAAATCCTCTAGGATTTTCCTGAATATTGTAAGATAAAAGTAGAAAACACAGACATGTGAGGTAACTAAAATGGGAAAATGAGGGGTTGCCAAAGACCCCACTGAGAATAGCTGCTTACATTTATAGAAGATCATTTCAGCCAAATTGCCTCCATTTGTAGCATTTCCCCCAATTTACTTTACTTTTGCTTGACGCCTTATCTCGTGCTGTTTCATCACTTAGAAAGTCTATGAAAATCCTATAAACGACCCTTCATGGCCCCCCAATCAAGTGAATCCATCCATGTGACCTCATTAAAAACTTAGCCCTACATCTTAGTTCTAGGCTCAACATGGCCACAGAACACTCTGTGACTATGAAATCACGTCATCCTACTCTCTGGGACTCAGTTATCTCATCCTATCTCAAGTGTACTTCCTGTTCTAAATAAGATGAAAGTCTAAGTGATCAGGGCAAGTGCCCAGAGCTGATAAACACTGAGTGCCTCTTTTTTACCTCTTAGCACTGGCGCCTGCTTACCTCTGGGAGGGCTGACTCACAGGGCTCATTGAAGGAAAGTTTTCCTGTCCCAGTTCTAGCCAGAAAGAAAAAGGTGTCTCGAGTTTTCCTTAAGCTGACCAGTAGATGCTCTATTGCTCTACCTCAGGGAAGAACATGGAGCCTAAACCATGAGCAGAGGGCTCCCTGCTTCAGACAGGAGACCAGGGTCCTGGTGGATGTTGGATTATTGATCCGGGTGATAGAAGCAAGGTGGGGGGGGCACAGAAAATATGTTGTCTGCTGTATCCTCGAAGCCACTGTGAGTAGCTCAAATGACATATCAGTGACTGTAATTGCATCAGGCAGGATGGAAATCCACTAATTCTCTTCCCTTTTCTGATTTTCTTCCCAGTGTTACTCACATAGTCCGATGTTTCATCTGTAATGCTCTAGGTAGTTTGGAGTTTTAGTTAGAGGTCTCAAAAACCTACACATGCTATGGTCTCTTCTTTTAAACATGATGTCTCTGAGGTTCAGAGAGAGCAGGAAACTTGTCCACGTCAGCGAGACTAGAACATAGGTCTGGGAGTTGGCGCCGCAATGCCTGTTTCTGAAATCCAGAAGGAATGTCAAGCTGGATATCCGAATAAACATGAAAGGACTTTCTTTCCTACTCGTGTACACAGTTTCCTAGGTGAGCAGGACCAAGTCTAAATAAATGTCTAAAGGAAAAGAATACATGGTCTTAGGTCATATCTCGCAAATGGGCCTTCATAATGCTGTAAACACTATATTTCTTTGAATTAATAACTGCCCTTTAAACTATAAATAATTGGAAAACAATGCCAGCCTTCAAATACCAGGAGACATATAGTCAGGCATGGGTTGGAATCATAGAAATTACATCCGAAACAATTTGATCAAGTCAGTCAGTTCCACAGAATGATAGAAGAAATCTTTCTGTGGGAGTCACAAAATCAGTTCTTGTCTGGTGCTGACTTGCTTGGTGAAATAGAGAAAGGCATTTTTCTCAAAAAAAAAAAAAGAAGAAGAAGAAAGAAAGAAAAGTCCTGTGCAATCAGCACAGAATAGGAGGATGCTGCATCTCCCAACAGTCATTTTGTTGTCCCTCTGCCCTTCAGTGATCTTTTTGTTATCAGGTACCAGTGTCACTAGGGACACTGTGGAGTAGCAGTAAAATGCTGTACCCATGAAGCCACCAGGAGTAGCTCAAATCACATTTTGGTGACTGTAATTGAGTCAGGCAGGGTGAAAATCCACTAATTCTTTCCATTTTTCTAATTATCTTCCCAAATTTACTCACACTGTCAGATGTTTCAAATGTGGAAAGCTCTAGGTAGTTTGAGGATTTAGAGGGCTTAAAATCATAAAAATCTACAAGTGCTTTGGCCTTTTCTTTTACAGATGATGTTTCTGAGGTTCAGAGAAAGCAGAAAGCTTGTTCAAGTCACTGAGACTATGAGTCACCATAGCTCAGGGAGATGGCACAGTACTGCCTGTTTCTGAAATCCAGAAGTGAATCAGAGAATGGAAAGTAGCTGGAAAAAATATCAAGCTGGATATCTGATAAACTTGAAAAGACTCTCTTCCCTGCCCGGGTACACAGTCTCCTAAGTAACAGGACCAAGTCTAGATAAGGCCCTCAAACAACTTATATCTCCAAAATATGAACCCTTTATTTCTTTGAATTCATAATTTCTCTTAAAACTATAAATAATTGAATAATAATGGTAAGCTATAGGTATCAAGAGAGACATGGGTAGGCATGAGTTAGAATCAAAGAAATTGCATCAGAAAAAATTTGATAGGTCGGCCAGCTCAATAGAATGGTAGAATAAGTCTTTCTATGGAAGTGAGAACCAGTTTCTTTCTGGCCCCGACTTGCTTGGTGAATACAAAAAGACATTTCTCCCATAAAGGGCTTGTACAATCAGTTACAGCAAAGGGGGGTGCTACATCTCCGAACAACCATTTTGTCGCCCTCTGCCTTTCAAGAATCTTTTGTTATCAGGTACCAGTACCACTAGTGTGCTGTGGATTGCAGCAAAGTGAAACATGCTGGGCCCCACACCTCTTTTTGAAGACGTGGATCTCCAAGCCCTTGTCTGGTTGCAGCACTCTTCAGACAAGGCTGTATTTTTAAGAACAGCATCTTTTATTGCTTCGAAGTTTGAAATAACAGAAACCCCATAACTGCATCTACAACCTGGTGTGTTTCTGGGGGCAAGATGCACTGAATGAATGACATTCAGTACTGCTGCACACAGAAGCAATGTTGTAGAAGCAAGAAAAACAGCTTCTTTCCAACTCACCCAAGACTGCACAAATTTTCTTTTTTCTTCTTTGATCAGTTTGGAATATAATAAAGACTTTTCCACCATGTTATTTTATTTATCTATTTATTTATTTATTCATTCATTCATTTATTTGTTTGTTTGTTTGTTTTCAACGAGTACTCCCCAAAGGACTCCAGGTTAGCTGAAGAAAATGGAGAAAGGGAAGAAGAGTAAGGAATCTCCCCAAATCTCCTTCTGTAGTGATATAAAATAACCCACGACTTGGACATCTAGGCAAAACCGCATCCTCAATATTACTTGGAGACAGAGAATGCCAAAAGTACAAAATAACTGTCAGTATAAAGAGAAATAGAGAAACTCCTCCAGTTGGGATCTCACACTCCTGCCTTTTAGTGTCGCGGTGAAAGCTTAATCAGGGTAAAGAAACTGCTGGGAAGACAGAGGAGGGACTCTAGTCAAGGGGCAGTTGGAGCAACCACCATAAAGATCAAGTCCATCCTGAATCTGAAAGTACTTAAATAGTTACTAGGAAGATCAGAGTAGAACTGCAGGAAAGGCATTGTAAAATAAGAGCTATTAAATGACCTGGTAGCTATTTAAGGGCTAAGTACATGCTGTAAAACAGTGAACTAGACTTAAAAGTGCTAACATAATTTAATGATACAGGATTTCAAAAGGCATTGTTTCTAAAGGAGAAAAAAAGGAATAGAAAAAGAGTTAGTTGGCAATTGGATGGTAAAGGATTTAAGAAAAAGAAATCAAAAGGGGAACTCAAGGTCAAAGGAATTATAACTCTCCATCACCACCAAAACAAACAAACCCTGGTAAATTACCTGAATTCTGTTACACTGACAGAAAAGGGTACCATTAAGCTAAAAACCTAATATGATGGAACTTCAAAATTTTTGTAGAAAAATGGAATTGAGCCTTAAAAAGCAGACAGGTGAGATGGCTAACTCCATGTGCTGGTGTTTGTCCCTCCCACTGAGAAGGACCAGAACAACTAATAGACAGCTAATTGTTGATGGGCACATCTGTGTGAGAGAGCAGATGTGCAGTGGGAGACTGGTGAGTTTCCTGTGGAACACAAAAGCCCAGAATGGCAGCGTAGAGAATAGAGAGAAACCATGCTGCCTCAGTTGCTGCATCTGTGCCACCCAGATTGGCACAGGAGGGACTTTTTCTTGTGGGCTAAATGTAGGCAGGGGGTCCACACCAACCATATTATCACCACAGAGGCCTGCAGTTCATACTGCAAGAAGATTCCATAGCCCTTGCAAGGCCAAAGCCAAGCATGAAGTGCTGCCTGGTATACCGGCACTGCATTGCTCCAGAATAGGAGCACATGTTTTGTATTTCCGCATTCTACCCACCCTGGTGACCCAAGCTGATGCAGTAAGTATGACATTATCTCGAAACCAGAGGGACTGTGTGAGCACACCCTACCCTGTATACCAGTAGCCACTGCACTTCCCAACCTTAAGACTCTGCTAACATCCCATTGCATTCACACAGGAGGCTACAAAACCCTAATCCTGGCAGCTTGGGGCTTGGGCCCAGGAGCAGCTGTGACACCAGTCCTGCACATTTGAATAGCCAAAACCAAGCCAAGTAAACTGTCACGCTTCCACATCCCCAGCCAGAGATCAGAAAGGCAGACCTAGGGCAGCCCCCACCAACAGCAAACAAGAATGTGCATGGACCTCAAGAGTCAAGGGCAGCCCCTGCCAACAGCCAGCAGGAGAGCAAGGCACTTTCATTCAGGTGGCCTGCTGCTGTCAAAAACACCACCACTATGCAGGTGATCTGCCACAACCACTTCCACAGCTGCCACCACTGCCCCCACGAGGGTGGACCACCTCCACAACAAAGGCCACCACCACCACCACCACAGTAGCCACTGCCACCATGCAAGCAGCCTACTGAACACTTGATTGCACTGACACAAGGAGGGTATCAGCAGGACCTGGGGAAAGAGGTGAGCAAGCAGAGACCCAGGAGCCAGTGGCCCAACCCATATGGGGAATTATGCTGCCCTGCACAGTAGCTCACCTGTGGGTAGGAGGTACCTGAACAACCCATGTGACTACCTTGCTCTAGGTAGAGTTACTTGAAGAAACTCCAGAGAGAGCAGAAACCCAGGATATGCAAAGAAAATAAGAGATAAAATTTCCAACCACCCCCAACCCATCCCCCAATTGGGGGAAGCAAGTACCCAGGAGGAACCTCAGCCTGTAGGAAAAAGGAAAGAGAAATCCTTCCCAGGGTCACCCATTCAAACTGAGGAGCTCCAGTATATTCCAATGCATCCATCAGGGTCATGAGATGCTGTCCAGGTTGCCAAAAAGCCCATCTAGGGTAGCCCAATGCATCCATAGAATGACAGGGTACCCAGGCACTTTTTCCAAGAACTCAAGAGCTTGTCCACATGCTTGATGACCCAATACAGTGTCACTAACCTCAGAATAGAATAACTAAGTGCCCCAGTGTCCAGGCAACTGAGGCAATCATGTGCAACTCCAACACTGAATACAGAAAAGTGGCCGAAGTACCCACATAGAGACTATACCACTGTGTCTACCCAGAACCACTACTAAAGCACCTTACTCAAAGGTCAAAATAAAATGCATCTACAGGAGGAAGTCTCTCTCCTCAAAGCCCACTTTACAGCAATAGAAGAAACAACTGCTCTTCCAGATTACCAGATATCAGTGCAGAGATACCAGAAATAAAAAAAAATATATATATATATATATATGACACCATCAGAGGAATACAATAATAAGGAAGTACCAGACCCCATAAAACAGGAAACCCTTGAAATGACTGAAAAGGGATTCTGAGCAATAATCTTAAGAAAACTCAATGAGATACAAGAAGACTGAGTTAGATGACATGACACAAATGGGGAAAAGTATCCAGGATCTGAAGAAAAAAATTTACAAAGAGATTAATAACTAAAAACAGAATGTGGCAGAACTCCTGGCATTGAAAGATTCAGTCAACAAAATAGAAAACATAACTGAGAGCTTAAGCAGCAGACTAAAGCAAGCAGAAGAAAGAATTTCTGATCTTGAAGATGGTCTTTTCAAAATAACCCAGAAATACAAAAAGAAAAACCAATGAAAAAATTAGGGAAAATCTAGGAGAGCTAACAGACAATGTTAAGCACATAAACATCTGAATCATGGGTGTTATGGAAGTGGAGGAGAAGGGAAAAGGCATTGAAAACCTAAAAATGAAATAATAGCAGAAAACTTTTCAGGTATAATGAAAGACATGAAGCTTCAGATTCAGGAGGCTCAAAGGTCTCCAAACAAGGTCAATCCAAAAAGGTCCTCTCCAAGACACATTATAGTCAAACTGGCAAAGCTCAATAACAAAGACAGAATCTTAAAATCAGCAAGAAAAAAGCATAAGGTCACCTATAAGGGAGTCCCCATCAGACAAACAGCAGACTTTTCAGCAGAAAACTCTGCAGGCCAGAAGAGAAGGGGATGAAATATTCAAAATATGGAAAAAATAAACTACCATCCAACAATACTATGCCCAACAAGGGTATTCTTCAGAAATGTGGGAGAAATAGTCTATTTCCCAGACAAACAAAACTGCAGTAGTTACCACATAAACAACCCTACAAGAAATCTTCAAGAGAGAACTCCATCTGGAATCCAAAAAAATGAAAATCACTACCATGAATATACAAGAAAGACCAAAACCCCCTGGTAGAACAAAAATGCAAATGAGAAAGAGAAAGACACGATATCTTACTATCTAAAAAAAAAAAAAAAAAAAAAAAAAAAAAAAACCGAGCAAAAACAAACAATAAAAGGGAAGAAAAAAGCAAAAGATTTTTGAAACATCCAAAGGAAAATCAGTAAAATTCCAGGAGTAAGTCAGTACCTTTCAATAACACCTTAAATGTAAATGGATTAAATTCCTGACTCAAAAGACACAGACTGTCTGATCAATTAAAAAGCTAGACCCAACTATATGTTGCCTGCAAGAGACTCAACTCACCTATAAAGACACACACAGACTAACAGTAAAGAGAAAGAAAAAGATATGATATACAAATGGAAACCAAAAACAAGGAGGAGTAGCTATAAAATGTATATGCACCCAACACTGGAGCACAGAAGGTCAAATAAAATTCCAGGAATAAGAAAATACCTTTCAATAACAATTCTAAATCTAAATGGCTTAAATTCCTCACTCAAAATACACAGACTGACTGATTGACTCCAGATATACACAACAAATAATACTAGACCTAAAGAAAGAGACAGACCGAAATACATAGCAGGTTGGGACCTGAACACCCCTCTGTCAACATTGCACCCATCATCTAGGGAACAAATCAACAGAGAAACACAGGATTTAAACCACACCTTAGGAACCCATGCCACAGAGGTGAGCCAAGCAGTGGCGGCAGCAGCAGTGGTGCAACCAAGTGGCTGGATGTGGCCCCTCCCCATCCTTGGACCCAGGGGGGAACATCAGCCTGCAGGATCTGACCTGCTGAGCTGTGGCCAGCAGAATCACATGGTGCTACGGGTTCATTCTACAACCACAGAGTCTGGAATAGGAGCCAAGTTTCTCTAACATAACCACTACCACACCTACTGTCAAGCAAAGAAAATTCACCACCACAGAAGCAGCCAGGGCCACTACACAGCCAACCTAACTGTAATAGAAGAAGCAAATCCTCTACCAAATGACAAAGCATCAGCAAAAAAATACTAGAAGTACAAACAGTGAAGAAGAAATGACACCACCAAGAGAATACAGTAATGCTCCAATGTCAGACTCCATGGCACAGGGAATCCTTGAAATTTCTGAAAAATAAATTTCTAACAATAATCTTTTTAAAAAATTTGAAGAAATAAAGGAAGACTCAATTAGAGAACACAATGAAACAAGAAAAAATGTCCAAAATATGAAGGAAGAAATCTACAAAGAGATTAATACCCTAGAAAAGAGTGTAGCAGAACTTCTAGAAATGAAAGATTCACTCAGTGAAATAAAAAACATGACTGAGAGCTTGAGCAGCAGGGTACAGCAAGCAGAAGAAAGAATTTCTGGGCTTGATGATGGTCTTTTTGAAATAACTCAGGCAGAGAAAAAAAAAGGGAAAAAAGAATTAAAAATAATAAGGAAAGTCTAAGAGAGGTAGCAGATAACCTCAAGTGCTCTAACATCTGAAAAGTGGGTATTCCTGAAGGGGAGGAGAAAGGAAAAAGTATTGAAAACCTACTCAAGGAAATAGTAACAGAAAACTTCCCAAGTGTAGGGTGGGATACAGACCTTCAGATCCAGGAAGCCTAAAGGTCCTCAAATAGATCCAACCCAAAAAGATCCTCCCCAAGACACATTATAGTTAAATTCACAAAGCTTAAAGACAAAGAGAGAATTCTACAAGCAGCAAGAGAAAAGCATCAGATCACTTATAGGGGAACCCCCATCAAACTAACAGCGGACTTCTCAACTGAAACCCAACAGGCCAGAAGAAAGTGGAATGATATATTCAAAATACTAAAAAAAAAAAAAATTGCTGGCCAAGAATTCTTTACCCAGAAAGGCTCTTCTTCAGAAAGGAGGGTGAAATAGTGCATTTCCCAGAAAAACGAAAGTTGTGAGAGTTCACCACCACAGCACCAGCCCTGCAAGAAATTCTCAAGGGAGTCATTCATCTGAAATCTGAATAATAGTGACCAGTATCACAAATACACAATAAAGAGCAAAACCCACAGTTAAAACAAAAATGCCAGTAGGAAGGAGAAAGAAGATAAATCATTCCATCTTAAATTCCCAACTAACACTGAAGAAGAGAAATAAAAGTAGAAATAATGATCAAAAGATATTTAAACCATCTAAACAAGAAGCAATTAAATGACAGGAATTAAGCAATACTTGTCAATAACTACTCTAAATGTGAATGGACTAAACTCCCTATTCAAAAGACACAGGCTGACTGTATTAAAAGGTGAGACCCAAGTATATGCTGTCTTCAAGAGACACACCTCACCTGTAGAAACACGCATAGACTAAAAGTGAACTAATGGAAAAAGATATACCATGCAAAAGGAAACCAAAAACAAGCAGGAGTAGCTATTCTTATATCAGACAAAATAGATTTTAAGCCAAAAAACATAAAAAAAGACAAAGAAGGCCACTATATGATGATAAAGGGAACTATCCAGCTACAAGACATAGCAATCATAAATATGTATGCACCCAATACTGGAGCACCCAGATATATTAAGCAAACACTCTTGGACCTAAAGAAAGAAATAGGACCTAATACATTAATAGTGGGTGATCTGAACACCCCTCTCTTAGTATGGGACAGGTCTTCCAGACAACAAATGAACAAAGAGACACAGGATTTAATCTACACCCTAGACCAACTGGACTTGGCAGATATATACAGAACATTTCACCCAAAAGGTAAATAATACACTTTCTTCTCATCAGCTCATGGTACATTCTCCAGAATAGACCACATATTAGGTCACAAACCTAGTCTCAGCAAATTTTAAAAAACAGAAATAACTCCAAGTATCTTTTCAGACCACCATGGACTAAAATCTGAAATAAACAATAAGCAAAAACACTGGAAGCTATACAAATACATGGAAACTAAATAATAGGCTCCTGAATGACCTATGGTTCCAAGAAGAAATTAAACAGGAAATCAAAAATTTCTAGAAACTAACAAAAATAAAGATACATCATACCAAAACCTGTGGGATACTGCAAAAGCAATACGAAGAGGGAAATTAACTGCAATAAATGCTTATATCAAAAGAATGGAAAGACTTCAAATAAATGACCTAAGACTATGCCTCAAAGAACTTGAAAAACAACACCAATCCAAACCTAAAGGTAGGAGAGAAAGAAATAATTAAGATCAGAGCAGAACTAAATGAAATAGAGACCCAAAAAACAAAAGAAAAGATCAACAAAACAAAAAGTTGGGTTTTTGAGAAGATAAATAAAATAGATACACTATTAGCTAGGTTAACCAAAAAAAGAAGGGAGAAGACCCAAATAACAAAAATCAGAAATGAAAATGGAGAAATTACAACTGATACCACAGAAATACAAAGAATCATTAGAGACTATAAACAACTGTATGACAACAAATGTGAAAATCTGGAAGATACGAATAAGTTTCTAGACACATATAAACTACCAACACTGAACCAAGAAGAGATAGAAAACCTGAACAGACCAATGACAAGCAAGGAGATTGAAGCAGTAATTAGCAACCTTTCAACAAAAAAAAGTCCGGATTCGGATGACTTTACAGCTGAATTCTATCAAACTTTTAAAGAGGAGTTAATACTAATTCTCCTCAAACTATTCCAAAAAATTGAAACAGAGCCATTCTCCCACACTCATTCTATGAGGCCAGCATCATCCTGATGTCAAAACCTGATAAAGATACAACAAGAAAAGAAAACTACAGGCCAATATCTTTGATGAGCATAGAACACAAAGTCCTCAATCAATGTCAGCAAACACAATACAGCAACATATCAAAAAAATTATACACCATGAGCAAGTGGGATTGGTTCCAGGGATGCAAGGATAGTTCAACATATGTAAGTCAATAAATGTAATACACCAAATCAACAAAATCAAGGACAAAAACCATATGATTATTTCCATACATGCAAGAAAAAGCATTTGACAAAATTCAACATCCCTTCAGATAAAGACTCTCAACAAATTAGGTATAGAAGGAAAATATCTCAACACAATAAAAGCCATTTATGACAGCCCACCACCAGTATCATTCTGAATGGGGAAAAACTGAAGACCTTTCTCTTAAGGACAGGTAAAGGACAAGGATGCCCACTCTCATCACTTCTATTTAACATAGTACTAGAGGTACCAGCTAGAGCAATCAGGCAAGAGAAAGAAATAAATGGAATCCAGATTGGAAGAGATGAAGTCAAACTTTGTCTATATGCAGATGACATGATACAGTATATAGAAAAACATAAAGACTATCAAAAAATTCCTAGAGCTGGTTAATAGCTTCAGTAATGTTGCAGGATACAAAATAAATGCTGAAAAATCAGTAGCATTTATATACTCAGATAATGAATTAACAGAAAGAGAAATAAAGAAAGTAAGCCCATTTCCATTTGTCATGAAAAAAAATAAGATGCTTAGGGATCAATTTAACCAAGGAGGTGAAAGACCTCTACAATGCAAACTACAAATGAGTTCTGAAAGAAATTAAAGAAGACACAAAAAGATGGAAAGATATTCCATGCTCTTGGAATGGAAGAGTTAATATTGTGAAAATGTCTATACTACCCAAAGCAATCTACAGATTCAATGCAATTCCCATCAAAATACCAATGACATTCTTCACAGAAATGGAAAAAACTATCTTACCTTTCATATGGAAAAACAAAAGACCCTGAATAGCCAAAGCAATCCTGAGCAAAAAAAATAAAGCCGGAGGCATAACACTGCCTGACTTCAAATTAGACTACAAAGCTGTTGCAACCAAAACAGCATGGTACTGGTATAAAAATAGACATTCAGACCAGTGGAGTATAATGGAGAACCCAGAAATTACTCCTCAGGCTTATAGCCATCTGATAATGGACAAAGGCAACAAAAATATGCATTGGGGAAAAGATTGCCTCTTTAACCAGTGGTGCTAGGAAAACTGGATAGACATATGCAGAAGAATGAAACTAGATATGCTTCTCTCACCATATGCTAAAATCAACTCAAAATGGATTAAAGACTTAAAGATAAGACCTGAAACTGTAAAATTACTAAGGGAAAATATAGGTGAAACACCAGCAATTAGGCAGGCCACAGGCTTTATGAACATGAGCCCAAAAGCACAAGCAGGAAAAGAAAAAATAAACAAATGGGACTATATTAAACTCAAGTTTCTGCACAGCAAAGGAAACAATCAACAGAGTGAAAAGCCAACCTACATAGTGGGAGAAAATTTTTGCTAACTATGCATCCAACAAGGGATTAATATCCAAAATATACATAAAACTCAAGCAATTACACAGTAAAAAAAAAAAAAAATGACCCAATTAAAAAACGGGCAAATGAGTGGAATAGACATTTTTCAAAGGAAGACATACAAATGGCCAATGGATAATGAAAAAACACTCAACATCACTAGTCATCAGGGAAATGCAAATTAAAACCATGCTGAGATATCACTTTACTCCAGATAGACTGGCTATCATCAAAAAGACAGTGAATAACAAATGCTGACGAGGGTGTGGAGAGAAAGGAACATACCTGCACTGTTGCTGGGACTGTAAATTAATACAACCACTATGGAAAACAGTATGGAGGTTTCTCAAACAACTACAGATTGATCTTCTGTATGATCCAGAAATCCCTCTTCCATTCCACAGGAATGTAAATCATCATGTCAAAGAGATACCTGCACCCCCGTGTTCATTGCAGCTCTGTTTACAATAGCCAAGATATGGAACCAACCGAAATGTCCGTCAGTGGATAATTGGCTAAGGAAACTGTGGTATATACACACTATAGGATACTACTACTCTACCATAAAAAAGAATTGAATACTCCCATTTGCAACAACATGAATGAAACTGGAGAAACTTACATTGAGTGAAATAAGCAAAGCACAGAGGGATAAATACGACATGTGCTCACTCATATGTGGGAGCCAGGAGAAAAAGAAAGGAAGGGAAGAAAGACCACAGTAGTGTGGTAGTATTACAGAGGGAGGGAACATTCCCAGGGCTACAAACAAAGTAGAGTGGGATGGAGAGGGGGAGGGAGAGGGAGATTGGGGGATAATTGGGTGGGGACATGGGGTACAAAAATACAACAAGAAAACAAAACTACAGGTCAATATCTTTGATGAACATAAATCCCCAAACCCTCAATAAATGTTAGCAAACACAATACAGCAACATATCAAAGTAATTATACACTACCCCCACTCTCATCATTGGACAGATCATCTAGGCAAAAAATCAACAGAGAAACACAAGATCTAAACAATACTTTAGACCAATTGGACTTGGCAGATATCAACAGAACATTCCATCCAAAAACCTCAGAATATTCATTCTTCTCATCAGCACATGGAACATTGTCCAGGACAGACCATGTTAGGTCACAAATGAAGTCTCAACAAATCAAAAAAAATTGGAATTATTCCATGTATTTTTTCTGATCACAATGGATTAAAATTAGAAATCAATAATAAATGAAACTCTGAAAATCATACTAACACATGGAAATTAAACAACATTCTACTTAATGACATGTGGGTCCAAGAAGAAATTAAACAGGAAATCAAAAAATTTCTTGAAACTAATGAAAATAATGACACATCATACCAAGACCTGTGGAATACTGCAAAAGCAGTACTAAGGGGGAAATTTATTGCAGTAAATGCCAACAAATTTGAAAATCTGGAGGAAATGGATAAATTTCTGGACAAATACAAAATACCAAAACTGAGCCAAGAAGATATAGAAAATCTGAACAGGCCAATAATAATAAAAGAGATTGAAACTGTTATAGGAAGGCTCCCAACAAAGAAAAACCTGGGACCAGATGGGTTCACTGCAGAGGTCTACCAAACCTTCAAAGAGGAATTGCTACCAATTCTCTACAAACTGTTGCAAAAGATTGAAACACAGGCCATTCTCCCAAACTCATTCTATGAGGCAAACATCACCCTGATACCAAAACCAGACAAAGATCCATCAAAAATAGAAAACTACAGGCCAATATCCTTGATGAATATACATGCAAAAATCTTCAGTAAAATACTAATAGAATACAGCAACACATACACAAAATTATATACCACTATCAAGTGGGATTCATCCCGGGGATGCAACATTGGTTCAACATACACAAATCAAAAAATGTGATATACCACATCAATAAAAGCAAAGGTAAAAATCATATGATTATCTCTATAGACACTGAAAAAGCTTTTGACAAAATTCAACATTCTTCCATGATAAAGACACTACAAGTTTGGTATAGATGGCAAGTATCTCAACATAATTAAAGCCATATACAACAAGCCCACTGCCAATATTATCCTGAACAGGGAAAAGCTGAAAGCTTTTCCCTTAAAAATAGGAACTAGACAAGGATGCCCACTCTCACCACTCCTATTCAACATAATGTTGGAAGTACTAGCCAGAGCAATCAGAGAAGAGAAGGAAATAAAAGGCATCCAGATTGGAAAGGACGAAGTCGAGCTGTCCCTCTATGCAGATGATATGATCCTATATATTGAACAGACTAAAGCCTCTATAAAAAAAATTCTTAGAATTGATAAATGACTTCAGCAAAGTTGCAGGGTACAAAATCAACACACAAAAATCAGTAGGATTTCTATACCCCACCAGTGAATGTTGAGAAAAAGAAATCAAGAAAGCTAGCCCATTTACAGTAGCCACCAAAAAAATAAATAAATAAAAATACTTAGGAATAAAGCTGACCAAGGATGTGAAAAATCTCTATGAAGAGAACTATAAACCAGTGTTGTGAGAAATTAAAGAGGACACAAGAAGATGGAAAGATATTCCATGCTCTTGGATTGGAAGAATCAACATAGTGAAAATGTCCATACTACCCAAAGTGATATACAAATTCAATGCAATCCCCATCAAAATTCCAATGACATTTTTCTCAGAGATGGAAAAACTATCCAGACATTTATATGGAACAACAAAAGACCACACAAAGCCAAAGCAACCCTGAGCAAACAAAATAAAGCTGGAGGTTTAACACTACCTGACTTTAAACTATATTACAAAACTATAATAACCAAAACAGCATGGTACTGACATAAAAATAGACACATGGATCAGTAGAATAGAATAGAGAATCCAGAAATCAATCCATATGCCTACAGCATCTGATCTTTGACAAAGGCAACAAGTCTACACACTGGGGAATGACGGCCTTTTCAACAAGTGGTGCTGGGAAAACTGGATACTCATATGTAGGAGAATGAAACTAGACCCATAACTTTCACCATATACCAAAATCAACTCAAAATGGATTAAAGAATTAAATATACATCCTGAAACAACAAAACTCCACAAAGAAAACATAGGGGAAACACTCCAGGAAGTAGGAGTGGGTACAGACTTCATGAATAGGAACCCAAAAGCACAGGCAACTAAAGGAAAAATAAACAAATAGGATTATATCAAACTAAAAAGCTTCTTCACAGCAAAAGAAACAATCAACAGAGTAAAAAGACAACCAACAGAGTGGGAGAAAATATTTGCAAAATATACATCTGACAAAGGATTAATATCCAGAATATACAAGGAACTCAAACAACTTTACAGCAAAAAAACAAATAACCCAATTAAAAAATGGACAAAGGAGCTGAATGGGCATTTCTCAAAGGAAGATATATGAATGGCCAACAGACACATGAAAAAATGCTCAACCTCACTCAGCATCTGTGAAATGCAAATCAAGACCACTTTGAGGTACCATCTCACTCCAGTTAGGATGGTTAACATCCAACAGACTGAGAATGATAAGTGCTGGAGAGGTTACAGAGAAAAAAGAACTCTCATACACTTTGGTGGGACTGCAGAATAGTGCAGCCTTTATGGAAAATGCTATGGAGTTTCCTCAAAGAATTACACATAGACCTACCATATGACCCAGCTATCCCACTGCTGGGAATATACCCAGATGAATGGAAATCATCGTGCTGAAGGGATACCTGTACTCCAATGTGTATCACAGCTCTATTTACAATAGCCAAAAGTTGGAACCAGTCCAAATGTCCATCATCTGATGACTGGATAATGAAACTGTGGTACCTCTACACAATGGAATACTACTCTGCTAGAAAAAAGAACAAAATACTACCATTCACAACAACATGGATGGACTTAGAGAAAATTATATTATGTGAAACACGTCAGGCACAGAAAGAGAAATACCACATGTTCTCACTTATTTGTGGGAGCTAAAAATAAATAAATAAATAAACACAGAAACAAATAAAGGGTGGAGGCAGAGGAAGGAGACAGAATAACCACAAAAATTCCTTGAATTATTTAAGTCAAGTGAACAGATATGATGTTGGTGGGGGGAGGAGAGAGGGTGGAGAGGAATGGGTAAAGGGCATGAAAGTCAAGTACAACGTATATTGAGAAGTAAAAGAAAAAAGAAAAGTTTTTTAAAAATAATACACCACAATCAAGTGGGATTGATCCCAGGGATACAAAGATAGTTCAACATACATAAGTCAATAAATGTGATACTCCACATCAACAAAATCAAGGACAAAAACCATATGATTATCTCAATAGATGCAAAAAAAAGCATTCGACAATGTTCAACATCCCTTCACGATAAAGACTCTCAGCAAATTAGGTATAGTAGGAAAGTATCATAACAGAGTATACCACCTTGAACAGAAACAGGACAAGGATGTCCACTCTCTCCACTCCTATTAAACATAGTGGTGGAAGTACTTGCCAGAGAAATCAGGCAAGAGAAAAAAATAAAGGGCACCCAGATCAGAAAGGACAAAATCAAACTATCCCAATTGCAGATGACATGATCCTACATATAAAAAAACCTATAAATCTCTACCAAAAAAACTATTAGAGCTGATAAACGAACTTAGTAAAGTTTTAGGATACAAAATCAACCCACAAAAACCAATAACATTTTTATACTCCAACAACAAATTAACAGAAGAACAAATCAAGAACACAAGCCCATTTACATAGTCACAAGAAAAATAAAATCCTTAGGAATAAATTTAACCAAAGAGGTGAAAGAAAGAAGGAATCACAATAATACATTGAACTTTCAGGAGAGAAGAGAACTGTGCTTACTAGTGGAGTGGGGTTAGCGAGAAATTGCTTAATGAACACAAGAATGATTATGTTTTGTAATGATGAATATGCAAATTATCTTCATTTGATCATCACACATTTTACACAGGTATTGATATTCAACTCTGTACCCTATAAATATGTGTAATAGATTATGTTTCAAAAAAAGAAAACTAGCACATCAGTCTTTTCCATGTACAGACAGAAGACTTAAGCTTGGAGAGAAAAACATTTAATTGAAGACATGCAGCTTCTTGTGGCACAGCTGGAACAGGAATCCAGATCTCTTTTCATGTGGACAATGACTTTACTGCTCCCCCATATTGGCTTCTTCTCCTGGAGGATTGTCCTTAGCAGGAAGCTTTCTTAAGATAGGGAAAAGAAGGCAGTATAAGCATCAGGGTTTTCATGTTTAAGACCCTGCTTCCCAAACTATTCTACCTGGTTCTCTGGTCTATCTAGCCACAGATGACATTTTTTAACCCACTCACTGTTTCTCACCTGGTGCAAACCTAATGTATCACTCTTTGGTACACTGGCATCATAAAAAATGCTGTAGGGGAGCAGAATACTTAAACCACATGGAGGGATGTGCTGCTGTGGACTTGCAGAATCAAAGACAGCAGTAGTTTAGGGACTTTCCCAGGGCCTGTTGCAATCATCTCTGTTCTTGTGGAGAGGTTTTTAGTTCTTGGGGCCCCATTAGTAAAACGGTCATGAGAAGGTTTAGGGCTGGCCTCAAGTGGCAGACAGTGTGACAAGCAGAGTCCTGGCAGTCTGTAATATTTCGTTTCTAGCCAAAGATCTACAAATGTGGCTTTGATTACTGTTCTCTCCCAGGCTCCAAAAATGTTCCTTTCTTTTGCTCTGGAACTATTTCAGGAATCTACCCACCCCCTTGACCTTCTGGAAATCCAGAGACCAGAGGAGCCAAAAGCAAATAAAGCAGAAGGTGATCTCTTAATTGGCAAGCAAGTGTTTGGGGAAGCTCCAGAATTAGAAGCCCTAAGGACAAGGAAGCACGGGCAGGTGCTCTCATCCATAGACTGAAAATATCTGGGCCCACACAGGAGTCTTCGTCTTGGAGACTTCACAGACTTCACTGAGGTAAGGTGGCACCTAGAAAAAGAGAGGACAGTCAGTGATGTGAGAATTGTGAAGAGTGGAGGTTGGGCATGGGAGGTGGGACACCTGCTCCCTGTAGCTCCAGCAGGACAACAGATGCCAGGCCACTGTCTGCTGGAGCTGCCATTGTTTCTGCTGCTTGACCTGTCTTCAGATTCAGTGTTACTTATTGCAAAAGGGTGGGGAAGTATCATTGCTCTTCTTGGGTTTTCAGTTTTTCTCTCCCAGCATAGTAAATGTCCAGTTGGCACCTGAGAGACATCACAGTCTCTTGTGCCTCCCTTTCCATCTCCTCTCCTGCGTCACCAACAGGAATCTTTCTTTCTACTCTTTTCCTTCCTGTATTCTGAAAGAAACAGTAGCTAATCCTTAGGCCTGTGGTCGCTGAAAGAGAGCAGACGAACCTTCACACAGATGCAAAAACATTTGTTGATGTGCAGAAAGTATTAACTGCTACAATATTTTACACTAATATAAGTAAGAAATTAAGCTTTATTAATTTAAAGTACAAGATTTGTCAGGAGAACATTAGAAACACATTAATATATGTATATTGGTATTTCATGTTTAAAAAATTTTAACTGGCAGGTGTGTGCAAAAAAATCATTCTTAATATACCACTAACAGTAGAAATTCTAAGACCAACTGACTGTCCAGGCATCCGTCCAAGCTGCTACCAGATACTCGCCTCGCCAGCGTATGGTAATTTTCTTCCCACAGCTTGTATCACAGCACTTCTACTGGTGTGTACAGTGGTTATCAATCTTACAATAGTCCTTGGGAGTCCCCATGCACTAGGTCTAAATATTAGGGCAGGTATCTCCTTTATGTGGTGGGAAACTTACCTCGATATAAGTACTACTGTTCTTCATGCTAATAAATGATAGGTCCACCCAGATATTGGACCATCTATCTCTTTGGATGCTGTTGATGCCCTTTAACTTGGTTAGGGTTTAGTAAATGATTGTGAGAATTGTCATGTACTTGCTCTTCATTTAGGGAAGCATTACTGCCTTTGGACCCATCCTGGAGTCTGCTTTGTTTCTCAAGGTAGTGTGGTACTTGTACTCTGCCTAGATGTTGATCTTGGTTAGGGTTTCATGCCCAACTGTGGTCATTGTCATCTAATTGTTTTGTAATTGGGGTACTATGCCTGCCTTGGGATGCACCCTCTTGTATGCCTTCTTGTTCACGAAAGAACGGTCTCTCTTTCACACTTGAATATTGGTCTGGTAACCCACTATAATTGTGGCCACGCTCTTGATCTTGATTAGGATATTCTGTCTCACTTTGATTCTTGTTATATATTTGTCCTTCGGTTTGGATAGGAAAACTACCTTGGGATCCATCTTGTGGCCTACCTTGTTGTCTATCATAGAGTGGGGTTGGTTCTTTATTTGAATATTCCCCTGGCATTCTAGTTTCATCTTGGCCATGACCTTGATCTTGCTCAGGATTTTGTGTCTGGTTTTCCTTTTCGTTATATATTGGCTGCTCAGTTTGGACAGGTACAGTGTCTTGGGATTGACACTGGGGTTTGTCTTGTGGTTCAAGACTGAGTGGGCCTTTCTGTGTACTTGGGTATTCTCCTGGAATTTCATTTGAATTTTGGCCATGCACTTCATCTTGATTAGGATTTCGAGCTTGGTCTGATTTTTCTCATTTACTAGTTCTTCAGTTTTGAAAAGAAAAACTGCCTCAGGACTCATCTTGTGGCCTACCTTGTTCTTCATCATTGACTGAGGTTTCTTCTCTATTTGCATATCTCCCTGTCATTCTATTTGCATTTTCGACCTGCTTTTGATCTGGATTAGGATTTTTTACTTGGTTTTGATTTGAGACTTTGTCATACTCTGGCTGTTCTACTTGGATAGGAAAATTGCCTTGAGAACCCTGTTGTGGCCAAACTTGTGGTCCACTATAGACTAAGAATTGATTTCTTCTTACATATTGACCTGGCATTCCAATCACATATAGGACATAACTGTCATTGGATCCATCCTGGTGTCTGCTTTGTTGTTCAGGGTAGAGTAGTTGGCCTTGTAGTCTATTTGGAAATTTTTATGATCTATCTGGTAATTGGTATTGTGGAATACTGGTAAATTGATAATGAGAATGTATTTATTCCAATATTTCCAAAGATCCCTCCTAGCTCCTTCCCTGCAATGTTTTCCCATCAAATCTTGACGTTCCCAGAATGGCTGTGCCTTTGAGTGCAGGAGATTCTATTCCCATCACGGAGAAGAATATTTGTCTAAAGAGGATTCTGTTCACACTCAGTGTACTATTCTTCCTAACTAGTTTTTTTCCCAGGCCCTTCCTTTCCACTCACCATAGAGTCCAATCACAGCTATTTCCTTCTCAAGAATGAGAAGCAGAGAAAGAATGAAAATGTCAGACATCATCTTGCCAGGAAGGGCCATGGCTGAGATTTGAGTTGAGCGTCTCATTAATATTTTTTGAGTGGATGTGTCAGGCATGGAGGTGAAGTCACAAAAGACACTGCCCTTTCTTAGATTCTCAGTAAATGTCGATTTCCTCATTCCTGCTCAAAAGAGGGAATTGTCAAAGTCCCTAGAAACCTTGCCCAGGAACACAATGTCAGATGCTTTTTCTTTCCCCCACGAGCCCCAGCAAATCATTATCAACACTTGGAGATTATCACACCAAGTCTTCTACATTTTTAGGAGAAATTCAGTTCAGAACAAAGAAGATACTCATTTCAGGTTGCAAAATTAATTGGTGACTAACCGAGCTCTCACAGTCGAAGTGTAGGGCTCTTATAAATAATGCCACCATTTAACTATTTCATCACAGACATCACTCTAAACTTCTCCTTGTTTCAAAATGAGCTTGAGATACATTCTACTTACCTATGAAGGAACATTTATAGAGGTAGAAGGACACAGAAGAGAATGGAGCCTTGTGAATGCCAGAGAAAGGTTTCAAGAAGTAAATAAGGGCTCACCAATGTCCAAAGTGGCTGTGCAGTTTCTCACTATATGACTGACATGTGCTCAAAGCTTTTCTAACTTCAGTTGCCACTAGAAACTTGAATGACAGAAGATTTGTGTTGGATTGATTGTTAGAGAATGGAGAACAGCAGCCACCTTTTCAAGAAAATTGGATGTATAATGAAGTGAGAGTTGGGGCTGTACCTGGAGGGTGAGATGACCATTAGAGCTGTTTGTAAAGGATGGGAGGAACTTAACATGTTTTAATGCTGATAAGAATGACTATTAGAAAAAGAATTAAAAGCATTTGTTTCTGAATTGGATTCTTTTCGTGAAATCTACATAACACACAAAATACATTTTTTAATTAAAATAATTTCTTTTGTAAGTAGCAAACAGCTACAACTCCCAACACACTGTGAGGAATACTTGCCACGATCAATGAATTTATTAGTATATTGAAAGAAGATGCAAAGAGAATATTTCCACCTTGGGTAGAGTAGTGTACATTTCTGAAATTGTGAGGAGATGCTGAATTGTCTAGGAGCATTTCTTTACTTTGACCCATAAACATTGGGGTATGGGCAAACCACAGGAGAAAAGGAAAGCATCCCAACTGAGCACTGTGAAGAGCGGTTCTGGTGAAAGGAAGTCTTGAAAACATATTTTCGATCTTTCTGTCCTAAAATCCTAATCTCCCTATTGGGAATGCTGTGGAAAAAGGGAAAAAAAGAGAAAAATTACGTTTTCATATAAAGAACATAGATAAAAAGTACTGAGCCATCAAACAGAAGACACGTGAGCTACCTGTTTCACCATAAGCCAATCAGAGCACCAACCAAGGTTATCTGTTGGCCTCAAGCATGGTAACAATATTTCTAGAAGAACAAAGACCCCAGCAGATTAGGCTGAAATTATCTTGAATTACTTACTACTTGCTTACTGTTCCTACTTATCTCCACACTCCTCCCGACACATCCCTTTGAGAAACTACCAGGAAGTGTTCCATTCCAAACTTACTAGTACAAGAAAAAACTGATTATGTTAATAATCTTTTTTATGGATCAAAGAACAAGGGTCTTGTTGCAAAAGATACAAATAAAATAAAGGGCTCAAGATTTGCAAACACAAACCAGAAAGATGCAAATCAAAGGTAGCATGAGATTATGATTCTCATATCAGAATATAATTCAGACATAAACTGAAAAAACAGCATTGCAAAATAAAAAAGAAAGCAGAAATCAATGACTTGGAAAGCAGAAAAATGTAATGGGAGGTGAATAAATCCAAGATACTGTATTTTGGTAGGGAAAGAAAAAACTTCTTCTGGACAAATTCAAAACATGCCTAAAAATACTAAAATGCACAAAATTGACTTGAGACTAGAAATCAAGTATGTTGGAAGCACAAGATAGGAGAATTTATGTTTTCTTCAATTTTATGCAAAATTAATTGACAACTTAGAAAATATAACAAAATAGATTACCTTAGTTGTCTTAAGAATAAATAGAAAACCTAAACTGTATAATTATCATGAAAAAAGTATAGGAAGTTGCCTAAAAATCTCCTACCCTAGCCCCACAAAGTTCTAGGTCCAAGTGATTAAATATGAAGCAGCAAAGTAAGAGAAATCATAGTTGAAAGCTGATGCAGAAAGTTTCTCAGAATATAAAGTTTCTTAGAAATAATGGTTGGGATGGGCCGAGCCCGTGGCGCACTTGGTAGAGTGCGGCGCTGGGAGCGCTGCGACGCTCCCGCCGCGGGTTCGGATCCTATATAGGACTGGCCGGTGCACTCACTGGCTGAGTGCCGGTCACGAAAAGGACAAAAAAAAAAAAAAAAAAAAAAAAAGAAATAATGGTTGGGAGAAAGTATAAGCCCCACATTAATGAATACAAGGCAGTAGGAGTAACAAGGACATTCACCAAGGGACAGTTTGGATTAACTATGACAGTAAACTCCACTCCTCACTGTCACTTGTATTTAAAGGAGTGTTTGTTTTCAAAGTACAGTAGGAATAATCACCCGGATCCTGGGAAGCTGAAAAAAGCCCTAGGTAGCCCATCAGCACTATTCAGCTCCAGTACTTTTTCATCATTCCAAACTCAAACTCTCTATCCATTAAATAGTACCTTCCTATTACCCCGTCTCCCTAGCCCCTGGTAAGCACTATTTTACTGTCTATGAATTTCATAATTCTGGGTACTTCATATAAGTGGAATCTTACAATATTTATCCTTTTCTATTGGGTTTGCCTCAAATAGCATAACCTTGATAATCTCAATTTTAAAAGTGAGTACATAATCAAGTATCTTTAATTTTTCATGAAAATTGACATGAAAGAGATGGATCAAATTCAATCAATAAAGAGAGACAGTGAGAAAGAAAGAAACAACAATCAGTAATTCGTTGAACTTCTAGAGTTCAACTACAGGTGGAAAAGGGGAGAGGTGGGGGGAAGGGAGGGGGCTAATGAGGAATTGGTTAATGGACACAAAGAAGGACTGAATATTGTAATGATGAATAAGCTAACTATCCTGATCTAACCATCACACATTGTCCACAATTATTGAAAGTCAATGTTGTACCCCACATGTATGTATAACAAATTATCTAAAAAAAACCCCAAAATACAAAAACAAATTGACACTGACATAAAACTTCACTAAAAAATAAAAATAAAAAATGCAAGCATTAAAAACAACATAAAATAATACCTTCAGATAAGTAAAGGACGTGTCATTTGTAAGTCAATAACTGGCTAAGATTCAAAAATACAAGAGGATAGAAATGAAAATTTTATTAAGTAAGATAGAAGAATGTATCTTAAAATCAAATAAACTGCTTACACATGCCTGAGAAGAATGTATGCAAAAATCCTGCATATTATGGCTTAGGTCACTTTACAGTGTGTGAACCTGACAAACACTACCTCAGCCAGGTAATCAAGATTAAAATCCTCAATGTTAAGTCATGTTGAAGTACCTTTGATATCATGCAATAACAAGGTTCATTAATGGCAAAAATTGTAAGATGGTAACAATGGGAGGGACTGTGTGCTAGCCAACAGAAACCCTAGCAAATGCTCTAATCTACCAGGACTCTTTTTCTATATTTTTCACATTGAATGTGGACATCCTCTTCACAGTATGAGTTTATTTCAATCCTAGGCTCTCCATTCTTCTCTTGTCTTTTTGGCACACAAATTTCAGGACTCATGCTAAAGAAAGAGTGTTTATGAGATTTCCTTGTTCTTTTTGTTGAATTGTATAATTCTGTAAGAATGCATTGGGAGATTTACATTCACAAGTACACCACATCTCCAGCTACCCTGGGAGTCTGATGATATATATAAATAAACTTTATTTCAGTGAAATACTTAATTAAGGAATACCCTTCTAAGAATAATAAAAATTTGACTTTACTGAAATAGAAAACATTCAGAAAGTTAAAATATTACATAATCAAAGTAAAGCAATAGATAACAGCCAAACAGAAAAAATATTTATTAAATGTATGAGTGAAAATGTCATTTTTCTAATATAAGAATTGCTCAAAGAAATGAATTAAACTAATATGAACAACCTAATAGAAAAGGAAACAAAAGGCAGTTCACAGGAGAAAGAAGTATTAACACTTGAATTGATACAAAATCTGTACCATCTCATCTATTATTAAACACAGGTTCAAAAGTCATCACCTTTCTATTTCTTTTGTTTTTTTTGGGGGGGGGATCACATTAGATTCACAAACAACTTTAGGTAAAATTCCATTCTCTGGACCTCAATTCTATCTCCTATAAAATGAAGAAGCTGGAGAGATTGTGTCTAGGAATCTTTCAGTCCAGTCCAAACAAAGGCTATAAAATATTTTATCAAGGCCATTTTCCTGAACATGTGAGAAAAAGTAGAAAACACAGAAATCTGAGATAATTAGAGAGGGGGAATTAGGGGGTACTGAAGAGATGACTTGTCAGATTTGTAGAAGATCATTTCAGCAAAATTTCTTCCATCTGTAGCATTTTTCCCAAATTATTTTAGTTTTGCTTAAAGAGTTATCTTGTGCTGTTTCATTGCTTAGAAAGTCTATGCAAATCCTATAAACCAACCTTGATGTCCCCCCAATCAGTGAATCCATCAATGTGACATCATTAAAAACCTAGCTCTACATCTTAATTCTAGGATCAACATGGCCATGGAACACTTTGTGACCGTGAAATCCCAAAATCTTCCTCTCTGGGATTCAGTTATGTCATCCTTAATGTGAGGTGGTGGATCAGAATAATCTCCAAGTGTAGTTCCTATTCTAAGTTAGATGGGAGGCTGAGTGATCAGAACAAATGTCAAGAGCTGATAAACACTGGATACATTTTTTTTTTTTTAACCTCTTAGCACTGGTGCCTGCTTACTTCTGAGAGGGCTGACACACGGGATTTATTGAAGGAGAGTTTCCCTATCCCAATTGTAGCCAGAGAGAAAAAAATGGTTCGAGTTTTCCTTAAACTGACCAGCACCTGCTCTATTGTTCTGCTTCAGGATGAACATGGAGCCTCGGTGAAGAGCAGAGGGATCCCTGCTTCAGACAGGAGACCAGGGTTCTCGTGGATGTTGGATTACTGGATTACTGGATCCAGGTGGGAGCAGCAAGAAAGGGGGCAGAAAATACGTGCTTCTTCCTGTTACTGAATGCTTGTTGTCTGCTGTATCCCCGAAGCCACTGTGAATAGCTCAAATGACATTTTAGGTGACTGTAATTGTGTCAGGCAAGGTACAGATCCACTAATTCTTCCCTTCTTCCTGATTACCTTCCCAAAGTTACTCGTGTAGTCAGATATGTCAGATGTGAAAAGCTCTACGTAGTGTGGAGATTTAGTTAGAGGGCTCAAAACCTCCACATGCTCTGACCTTTTCTTTTTCACAGATATTACAGAGTTCACACAGAATGGGAAACTTGCCTGATTCGGTGAGACTAGGAGACAGATCTGGGAGATGGCACAGTACTGCCTGTTTCTGAAATCAAGAAGGGAATCAAAGAATGGAAAGTACCTGAAAGAAATATCAAACTGAATATCTGAATAAGGATGAAAAAACACTCTTTCCTGCTCAGGTACACAATCACTTAGGTAGGCAGGAGCAAGTGCATAGAAGGGTGTAAAACAAATGAATACTTGTTCCTAAGTCATATCTCCCAAATGGACCCTCACAATTTTGTAAACCCCTAATTACACTGAGTTAATAATTTTCCTTAAACTATAGATAGTTAGAAAATAATGCCAGGATCCATGTATCAGGAGACACATGGTAAGGCATGGGCTGGAATCATAAAAATTACATTTGAAAAAATTTGATCAAGTCAGCCAGTTGCATGATATGGTAGAGTAAGTCTTTCTGTGGAAGTCATTGAGCCAGTTCTTGTCTGGCCCTGACTTGCTGGGTCAAAGCAAGACATGCATTTCTCCCATTAAAGTCCTATATGATCCAGTACAACAAAGGGAATACTACATCTCCCAACAGTCATTTTGTTGTCCCTCTGTCCTTCAAGAATCTTTTGTTATCAGGTTTCAGTACCACTAGAGAGGCTGTGGAATAATAGTAAAGTGAAACATGCTAGGCCTCTTACCACTTTTTGAAGATTTAGATCTCCAAGTCCTTGTCTGGTTCCAGCACTTTCTAGACAAGGCTTATTTTTTTTTAAAAGAGGAGCATCTTCTATGGCTTCAAAAGTTGAAAGGCAGCCAGCCCCACCCCCAAGAACCTGACCTAGCCACCGCCAAGTGCACCAGCACAACAGTCAGCCATGTGGGACCCTGGTTAGCAGGCCCTGCCCCCCAAAGCCCAATCCAGCTGTCACATCAGGCAGCTGCACCATCAGCAACACTCCCTGCCAGTTCTTCAGACACCAGTGCTGAACAAGCAGGCCATGACAGCCACTGCCACAGCAACTGCCACCACAAGAGCAGCTCACTTCTACACCAACAGCCACCAGTACCCCATAGGAGACCTGCTGACCACTCACCATCACAGACAGAAAGAGAATCACCAGTGAAGTCCAAGGAAAGAGAAAAGAAACAAAAGAGAAAACCTGCCCAGAATCACCCATTCAAATTGAGGAGTACTAGTATACCCCTGTGCACCCATCACGGTCAGGGGGAGCTAGCCAGGATGCCAAGATCACCCACCATAACCCGAGTGAAAAGACTCCCAGGTGCTACCCCTCAAAATTCACAAGCTTGCCCACATCCTGATGAACCAACATAGTGTCACCAACCTCAGCAAGGAAATACTAATTGCCACAGGGACTAGGCCACAGAGGCACTCTCTCACAAGTCCAACACTGAATTCAGCCAAGTTACCTACACTACTGCACCTATGCAAAAGCAATACTAAAACACTCCATTCAACAGCTATTAAAAAACACATCTGCTGGAGGGTCTCCCTCTCCTCAAACCCCACTCTAAAGTACTAGAAAAAGCAACTCCTCTACCAAATGACTAAACACCAATGTAGGGACACTAGAAATATGGAAGAAAAAAATATGACACCACCAAAGGAATACAATTATTTTCAAATAACAGATCCTATAGAACAGGGAGCCCTTGAAATGACAGAAAGGAGTTTTGAACAAGAATTCTAAGGAAACTCAATGAGATACAAGAAAACTCAGATGACACAATGAAATGAAGAAAAGTATCCAGGACCTGAAGGAGGAAATGTACAAAGAAATTAATGCCCTAAAAAAGAATATAGTAGAACTTGTAGAGCTGAAGGATTTATTTAATAAAATAAATTTAAAAAAAAAACACAACAGAGAGCTTAAACAGCAAGCTAGAAAAGCAGAAGAGAGAATTTCTGATCTTGAAGATGGCCTTTTCAAAATAACTCAGGCAGATTTTTAAAAAAAGAAAAGAAAAAAGAATTTTTCAAAATCAAGAAAATCTAGGAGAAATAGCAGACAACCTTAAGCACACAAATATCCAAATCATCGGTGTTCGAGAAGGGGAGGAAAAAGGAAAAGGCATTGAAAATATATTCAATGAAATAATAGTGGAAAAATTCCCAGGTATAGGGAGAGATATGGACCTTCAGATCCAGGAGTCTCAAAGAACCCCAAACAGATTCAACCCTAAAAGGTCCTCTCTAAGACACATTTTAGTCAAATTGGCAAAGCTCAAAGACAAAGAAAGAATCTTAAGAGCAGCAAGAGAAGAGCATCAAATCACCTACAAGGGAGCCCCCATATAAATTATAGCAGACTTTTCATCAGAAACCCTAAAGGTCAGAAGAGAATAGAATGATATATTCAAAAAACTAAAAGACAACATCACATCCAAGAATACTATGTCCAGCAAGGCTATCCTTTCAAAATGAAGGACAAATTAGTATACTTTTCAGACAAACAAAAACTGTGGGAGTTCACCAACACCAAAAGTCCTACAAGAAATTCACAAGGGAGTACTGCACCTATTATTTGAAAACAAACATCACTACCATGGATACACAAGAAAGTACAAAACCCAGTAGAACAAAAATGCAAACAACAAAGAGAAAGGAACTTTATCTTACCACCTTAGAAAATCAACTAATACAGAAGACAAACAATAAAATAGAAAGAAAGGAACAAGAGATATTTAAAACATACAAACAAAAATCAATAAATGCCAGAAGTAAATCAACACCTTTCAATAACTCTTTATGTGAAAGGACTCAATTCCCCTCTCAAAAGACACAGACTGACTGATTGGATTAAAAGATAGACCAACAATATGTTGTCTTCAAGAGACTTACCTCACCCATAAAGACAACCACAGACTAAGAGTGAAAGGATGGAAAAGATATACAGTGCAAATAGAAACCAAAAGTGAGCAGGATTAGCTATTCTTATATCAGACAAAATAGGCTTTAAACCAAAACTATAGAAAGAGATAAAGAAGGCCACTATATAGTGATAAAGGGATCTATCCAACAAGAAGACATAACAATAATAAATATATATTCATGCAACATTTGAGGAGGCAGATATATAAAGCAAACACTATTAGACCTAAAGAAAGAGATAGATATCATAACAGCTGGGGACCTGAACACCCCTCTCCCAATGCTGGACAGATCATCTAGGCAAAATATCAATGGAGAAACATAAGATCTAAACAATACTTTAGACGAACTGGACTTGGCAGACATCTATGGAACATTTCATCCAAGAACCACAGAATATACATTCTTCTTCTTAGCACATGGAACATTCTCCAGGACAGACCACATTAGGTCACAAATCAAGTCTCAACAAATTTTTTAAAATTGAAATTATCTCATGTATTTTTTCACACCACAATGGATTAAAACTAGAAATTAATAATAAGCAAAACTCTGGAAACTATACAAATACATAGAAATTAAACAACATTCTACAGAATGACATATGGGTCCAAGAAGAAATTAAACAGCAAGTCAAAAAATTTATTGAAACTAAGAAAAAAATGACACATCATACCAAAACCTGTGGGATACTGCAAAAGTAGTTCTAATAGTGAAGTATATCTCAATAAATGCTTAAATCACAAGAATGGAAAGATGGTAAATAAACAACCTAACACTTCACTTCAAAGAACTAGAAAAACAAGAACAATCCAACCCCAAAGTTAGCAGACGGAAAGAAATAATTAAGATCAGAGCAGAACTAAGTGAAATAGAAAACCAGAAAACAATACAAAAAAATTAACGAAACAATGAAGTTGGTTTTCAGAGAAGATAACCAAAATAGACAAGCTATTAGCTAGGTTAACTAAAAAAAGAAGAGAGAAGACATAATAAAAATTAGAAATGAAAAAGGAGGCATTACAACTGATACCACAGAAATACAAAGAATCATTAGAGACTATTATAAACAACTATATGCCAACAAATTTGAAAACCTGGAGGAAATGAACAAATTTATAGACAAACACAAACTACCAACAGTGAACCAAGAACACATAGAAAACCTGAACAGACCAATAATAATCAAAGAGATTGAAGCTGTAATCAGCAGTCTCCTGATAAAGAAAAGCCCAGGACCAGATGACTTCACGGAGAAATTCTACCAAACCTTTAAAGATAATTAATACCAATTCTGTACATTCTATTCCAAAAAATTGAAACAGAGGCCATTCTCCGTAGCTCATTCTATGAGGCAAACATCATCCTGATATCAAAGCCAGAAAAAGATACAACAAAGAAAGAAAAGTACAGGTCAATATCTTTGATGAATATAGAGGCAAAATCATCAATAAAATATTAGCAAATAGAATATAGCAACACACCCATAAAGTTATACCTGATGATCAATTAGGATTCATTCCAGGGATTCAAGGATGGTTCAACATATGCAAGTCAATAAATATGATACAACACATCAACAAAATCAAAAACAAAAACCATATGATTATCTCAATAGATGCTGAAAAAGCATTTGACAAAATTCAACATCCCTTCATGACAAAGATTCTCAACAAGTTAGGTATAGAAGAAAGTATCTCAACACAATTAAAACCATATGTGACAAACCCACTGCCAATATCATCCTGAATGGGGAAAAGTTGAAAGCTTTTCTCTTAAGAACAGGAACAAGACAAGGATGCCCACTCTCACCATTCCTATTCAACATAGTATTGGAAGTACTAGCAGGGCATTCAGGGAATAGAAAGAAATAAAGGGCATCCAGATTGAAAAAGAAAAAGTCAAATTGTCCCTGTTTGCAGATGTTATGATCCTGTATATAGAACAGCCTAAATACTCTACAAAAAAACTCTTAGAGTTCATAAATGATTTCAGCAAAGTTGCAAGATACAAAATCACCATGCAATAATCAGTGGCATATTCATACTCCAACAATGAACTAGCAGAAAAAGAAATTAAGGAAGCTAGCCTATTTACAATAGTCACCAAGAAAAATAAAATACCTAGGAATAAAGTTAACCAAGGATGTAAAAGATCTCTATCATGAGAACTACAAATCACTGTTGAGAGAAATTAAAGAGGACACAAGAAGATGGAAAGATATGCCATGCTCTTGGATTGGAAGGATTAACATTGTGAATATGTCCATACTACCCAAAGTGATCTACAGATTCAAGGCAATCCCCACCAAAATAGCAATGACATTCTTCACAGAAGTGGAAAAAAAAAACATAACATTTATATGGAACAACAAAAGACCCTGAATATCCACAAAAATCCTGAGCAAAAAAATAAATAAATAAAGCCAGAGGCATAACACTTCCTGACCTCAAACTATACTACAAAGCTATAGTAACGAAAACAGCATAATACTGACATAAAAACAGACACATGGACCAATGGAACAGAATAGAGAACCCTAAATTCAGTCCATACACCTAAAGCCATCTGGTCTTCAACAAAGTCATCAAGAACACACACTGGGAAAAAAACTGCCTCTTCAATAAATGGTGCTGGGAAAATTGGACATCCCTATGTAGAAAAACAAAACTAGGCCCTTACTTCTTGCTGTATACCAGAATCAACTCAAAATGGATTAAAGAATTAAATATACATCCTTAAACTATAAAACTCCTAAAATAAAACATAGGGGAAATACTTCAGGAAGTAGGACTAGGCATAGAATTTATGAGTATGACCCCAAAGCATAGGCAACAAAAGAAAAAATAAACAAACGGAATTGCATCAAACTAAAAAGCTTCTGCACAGCAAAAGAAACAACAGAGTAAAAAGACAACTAACAGAATGGGAGAAAATATTTGCAAAATATGCTTCTGAAAAGGGATTAATATCCAGGATATACTAGGAACTCTAACAACTTAACAACCAAATAACCCAATTAAAAATTGGCCAAAAGAGCTGAATAGGTATTTCTCAAAGGAAGATGTAAGAATGGCTAAATTCTTACACTACATGTTTTCACAAGAAAAAATATACCCAAAGGAATGGAAATCATCATGTTCAGGGGATACCTGTACTCCCACGTTTCTTGCAGTTGTATTTACAATACCCAAGGGTTGGGACCAGACTAAACGCACATCATGGGACAAGTGGATAAGGAAAATATGGTATATTTACACAACGGAATACTAATCTGCTGTAAAAAGAGAACAAAAATCTGCCATTTGCCACAACACAGATGAACTTAGAGAAAATAATGTTAAGTGAAATAAGCCAGGCACAGAAAGAGAAATACTACATATTCTCACTTATATGTGGGATCTAATAAAAATAAATAAATAAACAAACAAATAAATAGAAGAGCCAAAAAAAAATTCAACAATCACAATAATTATTTGTACTTGTTAAGAGAAGTGAACAGAACTGAGGTTGCCAGGGATGGAAAAGTGGGAGAGGGTGGTGGAAAAGTGAGGAATTGGTAAAGGGCCATGAAAATCAGTTACATTGTATAATGATAAACAAATTTAAAAATAATAATCAATAAATAAAATAAGTATGTGAAATAAGGCATATGTTAATTAGCTCAATTTAGCAATTCTACAATGCATACATATATCAAAAGAACATGTACACAGTAAATATATACATTTTTATCTGTCAGTAAGAAGGGAAGTGGGAGTGGGAGTGCGAGATGCGGGAGCAGCACGAGCAGTGGCTCGCGCCAGAGCAGCGGGGATAGCAGCGCCCAGAGTGCAGGGCCCACGGAGAAGTCTCTGCTCATCGCAGAACGATGAGAGAGGACCACAGTGACAAAGTGAAAGTGAGCCACCGGAGTCGCAGCCCTGTGCATCCGTCTGCCACAAGAGTGTCTGGAGCTGGGGGATGGCCGAAAGCCAAGAAAAGAGAGATTGGAAGAAAGAGACCTGCTGTCCGACCTACAGGACGACAGCGACAGGAAAACCAGCTCAGCTGCTGCTGCTCAGGGGAGCCAGAATCAGGTGAGGAGGAGAAGGAGGGGGAGGGGGAGGGGAGGGGAGGGGAGGGGGAGGGGAAGGGAGAGGAGGGGGGAGGGAGGGGGAGGGGAGAGGAGGGGGGAGGGAGGGGGAGGGGAGAGGAGGGGGGAGGGAGGGGAGGGGAGAGGAGGGGGGAGGGAGGGGAGGGGAGAGGAGGGGGGAGGGAGGGGGAGGGGAGAGGAGGGGGGAGGGAGGGGGAGGGGAGAGGAGGGGGGAGGGAGGGGGTGGGGAGGGGGAGGGGAGGGGTTGGGAGAAGGGGGAGGGGGAGGTTGGGGGAGGGGAGGGGAGGGGGAGGCGGGAGCAGCCCACTGAAGAAATGAGTGACGATGAAGAAAGAGGAAGAAGATGGAAACCATGTCTTTGTTGTTCCAGAGACACGATTTGACTGAGATTCGGAGAAAGTGGAGAAGGGGAGGAAGTGGCTGAGGGGACCCCACAGAGCAGCGTCCTCACCTGACTCCCCAGCCTCGTCACCTGTTGAGCTCAAGCGGAGCTGCCTGAGCACCTGCAGGTCTTGCAGGGCTGCCGAGCATGGAGGAGTTCCAGGGCCTGAACAGGATGGAAGAAAGCACCCATGGGGTGGTCTGCAAACCAAAGGATAAGAAACCAGATGAAATCGTGGAGAAGGGGAAGGAGGGCTTCCCTGTCGTGTCACTGAGGGTGATCGACACCATCCTCCAAGCCCAGCATCCCAACATCGTCAGCATCAGAGAAACCATCGTGGGCAGCAACATGCACAAGATCTACATGGTGATGAAATTCGTGGAGCACGACTTCCAGAGCCTGATGGAGACCATGAAGCAGCCATTCCTGCCAGGGAGGTGAAGACCCTGATGATCGAGCACCTGCCTCACCAAGTGGATCCTGCACCGAGACCTCGAGACGTCCAAACTGCTGCTGAGCCACATCGGCATCCTTCAAGGTGGGTTACTTTGGTCTGGTGCAGGAATACAGGTCCCCTCTGAAGGCCTACACCCGTCTGTGATGACCCTGTGGTACTGGGCCCCAGAGCTGCTGCCTGGTGCCAAGGAACACTCCATGGCCAACAACATGTGACCGGGAGATGCATCTTTGGAGAGCTGCTAACTCAGAAGCCTCTGTTCCCGGGGAGGTCAAAAATTGACCAGATCAACAAACCTGGGGACCCCAAGTGAGAAAATACGGCCTGGCTACAATGACCTCCCAGCAGTCAGGAAGGGGACCTTTGGCAAGTATCCCTATAACAACCTGAGCAAGTGCTTGGTGGCCTTATTCTCAAACTAAGTCTTCGATCTCAGGAACAAGTTCCGGACCTACTTCTCTGGGAGGAGGATCAATGCAGAAGACAGGCCCAAGCACGAGTATTTCCACGAGACCCCCTCCCTATTCACCCCTCTCTGTTCCCCATGTGGCCGCCAAGAGCCAGCAGCAGAGGGTGAAGTGGGGCACGAGCACATGGCCCCTGGAGGGAGGCCTGGGCTACAGCCAGGTGGGTGACAACAACCTGAAGGCGACCCGCTTCCACCTCACCACCACGAACCGGAGGGCCTCAGCTGCAGGCCCTGGCTTCGGCATCAAGTTCTGAAGCTCGGAGCAGACCCTGGCCAACCTCAGCAGGGGGTAGGGCTCAGCCACCAAGACCAGACCCTGGTCCTGCGCCCCTTCCACCACCATAGCTGCCAAGGCTTGAGCTGCCGGTATTCAATGCTCACATCTTGGCGTTCCTTATCTTATTTGGTTTCTTACATTCTCTTTTCATGTTATTTTTGTTTGTAAATTTGTAGAATTAAATAACATTTTCCTTGTTCTGGAGAAAAGCGGGGGGAAAAGCAGAAAGAATATTTGTAGCTAGATGGACACAAATATCTGAATTTTGATTTAAAAAACCGTTAATCTCCACATCCAAGAAGCTCAATGAACCCTAACTAGAAAAAAGTTTAACAGATCTACATATAGAAACATTATAACAAAAATATCAAAGACAAAGACAATGAGAATATCTTGAAAGCAGGAAGTGACAAGCAACTGATCACGAGAATTCACTAAGATTAGCAGTTGATTTCTCATCAGCTGAGAAAGAGAACTTATTAAAAGTGCTGAAAGACAAACTTGTCAACGGAGAATTCTATACCTTGGCAAATTTCTCCTGCAAAAGTGAGAGAAAAAATGAGACATTCCCAGATTAAAAAACAAAAAACAAAAAACATAGAGGTCATCACCTTCACACCTGCCATACACGAAATACTAACTGACACGATTTCATCTATAGAAAACCCTTAAAAAGCCACAAACAGATGTAAGAATATTAAAGCTAATACATGACTTCAGCAAGGTGCAGAACAACAGTCAACTGTATTAAGAAAAAATTCCACTGATAATAGCATAAAAAAGAATAAAATACTTAGGAATTTATTTATACAAAGAACAGCAAGATTTGTACACTGAAAATGACACATCATTCATGAAAGAAATTTCAAAAGACCTCAAAAATAAAGAGCCATCTAATGTTTATGGATTGGAAAACTCAATGTTGCTAAGCTGGCAATTTCCCACAATTTGACCTGCAGACTCAGTGCAGTCCCTGTGAAAATTTCAGATAACTTTTTGCAGAAATTGAGCAGCTAATCCTAAATTTCATATAAAAATGCAAGGGACCCAGAACAGCCAAAACAATCTTGAAAAAGAAGTGCAAAATTAGAGGACTTGTACTTCCCTGTTTCAACACTTCCTACAGAGCTACAGTAATTTAGATGGTGTGGTACTAGTGTAAGGATGGAAACATATATCAAAACAACAGAACTGAGGGTCCAGAAATAAACCCCTACATTTCAACTCAACTTATATTCAAAAAGTGTGCAAAGACTATTTAGTAGGAAAAGAATAGTCTTTTCAACAAATAATGCTGGGAAAATTGGATAGACACATACAAAAGAATACACTTGGATCTTTATCACATCATGTACAAAAATGGATTCAAAATGAAAAAAAAAGATCTTAGTAAATTAGGTAAAATGATAAAACTCAAGGAAGAAAACAAAGGTGTATATCTTTGTGTTGTGGTCATCGGCAACCATTTCTTAGCTATGTCACCAAAAGCATTCTGTTTTGGTCTGGGTTATCGTTTTATTAACTTAAAACCTCTAGCAGAGACAAATATAGTTTTGTCTGACCCATGTGCTCAAGCAAAAATGTATGCTGACAATTTGGAAGATATTTCTATTTTTATTTTATCAAAACATTTAAAAACCAACATATTTATTAAAGATTTACTTAAGATACATGAACTAATAACATTTGGGTTAGTTACTGTATATGTTAGCAATTTTTTATTGAGTGCTCACTTATGTAAGCCAATTTGAATAAAATTCCTTAAGGGATATCTGGCCAACAGTGCCAGCGGTTACCAGATAGAAACAACATACAACATAATACATGTACATATATGTAAACACTCCTAAACACATATCTGCACACAAAAATCTTATAGCTTTCATTTTAAAATTTTAGTCATAAAATAGTAATACAAATTCACCAGATTATAAAAGACGGTTGGATCTAAATTATGTTTCAGACACAATGAGACCTGTTCACAAGGCTAAACTTTATTTGCCTCGGTAAGTAAACTAATAAAGCCTATTGAACAAGATTTTGGGTAAAGAAATTTTTATACCAGTTTTATTTTTAAAGATAAAAATTTAACTTTTGCAGGGGGTTTCAAATAAATTTAGGGTTGTTAGGTTTTAATCCTGCGAAACAAGAAACTGAGAGAATCCAAACCCAGTGCTTTGAAGGAGAAAGTTTCATTTCCAGCAAAGTCTGGAGGGGAGACTGAAAAGTTCAGTTCCCGTGCCACACAGGCTAGCAAGAGGTTTAATTTGGCTTTAGAGGAAGGGGGAAGGAATGGTTCACTTTAGCTGTTTGTGGTTTTCCTGTTTTACACAAGTTTTGCACAAGATACTTTCTCAGAAAGTACCTGCTGACAAGAGAGGAGAGAGGGGAGAGGGGGAAGTTGTGTGAACAGCTAAAATGGCTCTGCCTATGCTAAGCAAGTTGCGGAGTCTAATAAGGGTTAGCTATTCAAGTATTCACATTTTAGCTAGGGCTGGCTGAATTATATAAGAGAAACAAAATTTCCAAGTGGCCTTGAAATCTAAACAACTCTGTCTTTCGTTTACCAGTCCAGTTTGTTTGATTAGTCAAGGAAGGCGGGGAAGCATTTTTTAAAAGTTGTTATTATTATTATTTCTTTGCTGCTTTCTGGCCCAAGAATGGCAGACAAAGCAATTGTTTTGCCAGACAAAGTTACCTTATCCTACTGCTCTTAAGTCAAGATTATAACCAGTCAGATGTAAGAACCTAAATTTTATAAACATTAATTCAGGTCTTTTTTTTAGATTATTAATCCTCCAATTAACTGTTTCATCACCTTAAGCAATTCTTAGTCAAGAAAACCTAAATTTACATTTCTAGAAAGTGTCTAGATTTTTAGGTTACGGATTACCATGGAGCTGCTATAATTTCTAAAGTCATTAAATTGGAAAATGATTAAAACTCTTTCTTCATCTTGGGTGGAATGCCATAAGCTGTGAGTTGCCTCTCAACACCTGCAGAAGTCAACAGTGTAGGCTCAGAGGACTCAAGCGAATACTACACACTGGTTCCAAGAATCAACGACTCATTTCCAAAGGAGCTTTTACTCCAGGACTCATTACTCTACATAGTATATGTCACTCTAAATTATAATAGAGAGAAGCTCACTTTCTCTGAAAGTATTTACTTGGGAATATGGCAGTGCAATGGGAATACACATGCCGTTGTAAACTATGTGTGTATTTAGGGAGGTAAAGGAAGACAAAGAGTTTTTAAGAAAATATGACCATCAGTTGGCTGTAAGTACCTGGGTTGATTTCTGAATCCTCTATTCTATTCCATTGGTCCATGTGTTTGTTTTTATGCCAGTACCATGCAGTTTTGGTTACTGTAGCTTTGTAGTATAATTTGAAGTCAGGCAGTGTAATGCCTCCAGTTTTTTTTGTTTTTTGTTTTTTGGGTTCTTTTGCCCAAGATTGCTTTGGCTATTTAGGGCCTTTTGTCATTCCATATGAATTTTAGTATTGTTTTTTCTATATCTGTGAAGAATGTCATTAGTTTTGATGGGGATTGCATTAAATCTGTAGATCATTTTGGGTAGTATGGACATTTTCACAAAGTTAATTCTTCCAATCCATGAACAAGGAATGTCTTTCCATCTTTCGGTGTCCTCTTTCTTTCACCAAAGTTTTGTAGTTCTCATTGTAGAGATCTTTCACCTCTTTGGTTAGATGTATTCCTGGGTATTTTATTTGTTTGGTAGCTATTATAAATGGGCTTGTTTCTTCATTTCTTTTTCTGCTTGTTTGTTGTTAGTGTATAAGAATGCTGCTGATTTTTGTGTATTGATTTTGTATCCTGCAACTTTACTGAATTCATTTATCAGTTCTGGGAGTTTTTTGGTAGAGGTTATGGGTTTTTCTATGTATAGGATCATGTTATCTGTGACAATTTGACTTCCACTTTTTCAATTTGGATGCCCTTCATTTCTTTCTCTTGCTTGATTGCTCTGTAATACTGCCAATACTACATAGACACCAAGAACATACACTGGGGAAAAGACAGCCTCATCAGTAAATGCTGCTAGGAAGACTGAATAGTCATGTGTAGAAGAATGAAACTAGACTTATACCTCTCACCATATACCAAAATCAACCCAAAATGGAATAAAGACTTAAAAATAAGACCTGAAACTATAAAACTTCTAAAAGAAAACATAGGGGAAACACTTCAGGAGGCAGGATTGGGCAAAGACTTTATGAAAAGACCCCCAAAGCACAGGCAACAAAAGGAAAAATAAACAAATGGGATTATATCAAACTAAAAAGCTTCTACACAGCAAGGGAAACAATCAACAGAGTGAAAAGACAACCTACAGAATGGGAAAAAATATTTGCAAACCATACCTCTGACAAGGGATTAATATCTAGAATATATAAGGAATTCAAACAACTTCACAATTAAAAAAAAACATTAAAAAATGGGCAAAGGAGCTGAATAGACATTTTTCAAAGGAAGACATACAAATGGCCAACATGAAAAAATGCCCAACATCACTAATCATCAGGGAAATGCAAATCAATGAGATATCATCTCACCCCAGCTAGGCTGGCTATTATCAAAAAGACTGAGAATAACAAATGCTGGAGAAGATGTGGAGAAAAGGAAACTCTTCTACATTGTTGGTGGCATGGTAAATTAGTACAGCCACTATGGAAAACAGTATGGAGGTTTCTCAAACAACTACAGGTAGAACTACCATATGATCCAATCCAGCAATCCCACTTCTGGGTATATACCCAAAGGAATGGAAATTATGATGTCAAAAAGATACCTGCACTCCCATGTTCATCTCAGCTCTATTTATTTACAATAGCCAAGATATGGAACGAATGTAAATGTCCGTCAGCAGATGACTGGATAAGGAAAAGTTGGTATATATACACAATGGAATACTATTCAGTCATAAAAAAGAATGAAAATCTGCCATTGGCAGCAACATGGATGAATCTGGAGAAAATTATGTTAAGTGAAATAAGCCAGACACAGAAAGAGAAATACCACGTGTCCTCACTCATAAGTGGGAACAAAGAAAAAAAAGAAAGACCACAATAAAACATTGAACCTTCAGAAGGAGAGAACAGACCTACAGTTATTAGAGGTGGGAAAGGGGGAGGGGGAGTAATTGGGTAAGGGACACAAAGAATAATTATAATTTGCAATGATGAACATGCTAATAATATTGATTTGATCATCACATACTGTACACAAATACTGATAGTCAACTCTGTGCCCATAAATATGTATAAATAAAATAATAACAATTTTAAAAAATCAAGTCAAATCAAAATTTCAGAAACGTAGATGAGAGATGCAAAATACATAAAAATTTAAAAATTTTTTTCAAAAATAATAAAAATTTTTTTTTTATAGAAATAAAGACAATATGATGAAGTCCACAATTGCTTTGGGATAAATATCATTGGCTACAAAGAACAATAACAAGGGTAACACCACTCTGAGGTTTAACAGGCAGTTGACGGGCACATGTCCTAGCAGAGCTTTTTTTTATTAAGGCTGTAATGGCCTCTGTGCAACATGGGCTCAACAATAGATTACTATCCATCGATAAAAAGAATGAACTGCTGACACATACACAAACAAGAAAGGAGACATCGAGGAAACGCAATCACTCAAAGAGGGTGGAGTAACACAGGTTTATTATGCCGGCAGACCCAGGTGGACTTGCATTCCAAATACCTGGGCCCAGAATACAGGGGGAACTAGTGTTATATACCTGCCCCAACAAACAAGTAAGCAAGCATTTCTATTGGCTCTGTCTGTATCCAGGCAAGTTTCCCTAAATTGGGGTCTTTAGCAAGTGGTTCGACTTTGGGTAGTGGGCTTCACAGAGATAGGGGATGTGGTCGGGAGCTTTTGCCATGTCAGCTACAGAGCAACTTTGTCTCTCACCCATACAGGAAATTGCTTGCAAGCTGCAGTTTAATCCAGTCTCCTAATACAAGAAAGCTAAAAATAAAACTGACTGGCTTGTAACCACAGGGTTACAGAACTCAGAAGTTACATTCTAGTTGTTAACCCTTAACACAGGCAGATATTAGTTAACTCAATTAAAATAAAGGTAAAAACAAGGATTTTGGCCAAGGGAAGGACAAGGAATCCAGGCATTACACTGTCAGCACTTGTGTACAATATGTGATGATCAAATCAGTATTGTTAGCATGTTCATCATTACAAATCATAATTATCCTTTGTGCCCATTACCCAATTTCTCCCTAAGTCCCCTCCCTCTCCCCCTTTCCCACCTCTAGTAACCCTAGATATGTTTTCTCCTTCTGTAAGTTTAACATATTATTGTGGTTGCCCTTTTTCTTTCTTTATTTTGTCTTTTTTTTTTCTTTCTTTTCTTTCTTTCCTTCTTTCTCTTTCCTTCTTTTTTCCTTTCTTTCTTTCCTTCCTCCCTCCCTCCCTCCCTCCCTCTCTTTCTTTCCTCCCACTTATGAGTAAGGACATGTGGTATTTCTCCTTCTGTGCCTGGCTTATTTCACTTAACATAGTTTTCTCCAAGGTCATCCACATTACTGTGAATGGCAGAATTTCATTTTTTTTTTTATGGCTGAGTAGTATTCCATTGTGTATATATACCACATTTTCCTTGTAAGACGGTTATTATCCCCACGTTAAAGTATAGAATTTACATCAGAGAGCCTGCTGCCCAAGGCTGTGTAGCTAATAAGCAGTGGGGCCAAGATTCATGCTAATTGCACCACAGCACACAAAATTTTTTCTCACACTCTTTTGCTTATTTGCATGTCAGTTTAGATCCCCTTCCAAACCCCATCACCAAGATGTCCGGAACATTGTACAATAGATCTCTGCCCACACGTAGAGGTAAGAGTCAGGTTAGTAGACTCTACAAGGAAATACCAGGTTTCCTGATGCTAAGGCTCCTAAACCCAATGTGGCATCTCTCTAACTGCTGGACTTGGTAAATAAGGCAGAAGAATGAACACAGGGCCTCTGTGCTCTTGGGAAGGGTACAGCAGAGGGAGACAGGGCTCCTATGCCACTACGACCAAGTCTCCTACTATTTACCTCTAGGCAAAACATAAACCTGTTAAAGATTTTTCTTTATTTTTTAAAAATGAACTTTTACAATGTTGAGCTAGCAGGGACTATCAAAATTACTACATCAAACTTTTCCATGACAAACAGAGGACTTAAGCTTGGAGAGAAAAACAGATTTAATTTAAGATATACAGGTTCTTGTAGCAGAGCTGGAACGGGAATCCGCATCTCTTTTCACCTGGCCGATGATTTTTCTGCTCCTTCACGTTGGCTTTTTCATCTAGAGGACTGGCCTTCCCTGGAAGCCTCCTTAAGATAGGGGAAAGAAGGCAAGATAGAAGGCAGTTTCCATTTTTAGAAACGTTTTATTATTTATTATTAGCATATTCATTACTACAAATAGTTATTTTTCTTTATGCCCTTTACCCGACCTATCACTCCCAAACTCCCTCCCCCCATTCCCCACCATCTGTAGTACCCTTAGGTTTGCTCTCTCCTTCTGTAAGTTCAATATTGCTCTGGTCTTTCCTTCCTTCCTTCTTTCTTAGCACCCAGTTATGAGTGAGGACATACAGTATTTCTCTTTCCCTGTCTGGCTTATTTCACTTAACGTAATTTTCTCCAGACTCGTCCATGTTGCTACAAATTCATTCAGAATTTCATTCTTTTCTGTGGCTGAAGTGTATTCCATGGGACTGCAAAGGAAAATAGTATGGAGGTTCCTCAAACAACTACAGGTAGAATTGCCATTTGATCGAGCAATCCCACTTCTGGGTATATACCCAAAGGAATGGAAATCATCATGTCAAAGGGATACCTACACTCCCATGTTCATTATACTTCTATTTACAATAGCCAAAGTATGGAACCAACCTAAGTATCCACCAATGGAAGACAGAGTTTCCATTTTTAAGACCACACCCCCCCAAATTATTTTACCTGGTCTTCTGGCCTGTCTAGTCACAGATGACATTGTTTAACTCATTCGTTCTTTCTCAGGTGGTGGAGACTTAATATATCACTCTGTGGTACATTTGCATCCTAAGGAATGCTGTAGGGGGAGAAGAATTCTTAAACCACGTGAAGGAATGTGCTGCTGTGGACCTGTGGAATTGATGGCACAAGTAGATCAGTGACTTTCCCAGAGCCTGTTGCAATACATCTTCTCGGTTCTAATGGGGAAGTTGTAAGTTCTTGTGATCCCATTAGTAAAAGAGTAATGAGAGGCTTTAGTGTTGGCCTCAAGTGGTAGACAGTGTGACAAGAAGAGTTCCAGCACCCTGTATTTAATATTTCCTTTCTAGCCAGAGATTTAGAAATGTGGCTTTGATTACTCTTTGGTTACTATGCCATGCTCCAAAAATATCCCTTCCTTTTCTTTTGGAACTGAATATTTCAAGAACGCACCCAACCCTTGACCTTCTAAGAATCCAGAGACTAAAGGAACCAAAAGCAAATGAAGCAGAAAATGATCGTTTTATTGACAAGCAAGTATTTGAGGAAGCTCCAAGTTTAGAAGCCCAAGGACAAGGAAACATGGGCAGGTGCTGTCGTTCATTGATCAAAAATCTGGGACCATGTGGGAGTCTGCATCTCGGAGACTTCACAGACTTCACTGAGGTGAGGTGACACCTAGGGAGAGAGGGGACAGTCATTGATGTGAGAGTGTTGAACACTGGAGTTTGGGAAAGGGAGGTGGGACTCCTGCCCCCTTTGGCTCTACTGGGACACAGATGCCAGGCCACTAACTGTCTGCTGGAGCCGTCGTTGCTTCTGTCTTCAGATGCAGTGATACTCATTGCAAAGGCACAGGGAAGTGTCATTTCTCTTCTTGGAGCTTCAGTTTTTCTCTCCCAACATTGCAAATGTCCAATTGGCACCTGAGGTCTCTCACCATCTCTTGTGCTTCTCTTTCCACCTCCTTTCTCACATTACAAACAGGAATCTTCCTTTCTAGTCATCTCTTTCCTGTATTCTGAAAGAAATAGCAGCTAATCCTTAGGCCTGTGGTCTCTGAAGGAGGATACGTGAACCCTTACAGGGATGCAAAAACATTCACTGGTGTGCAGAAAGAAAGTATTAACTGAAATAACATTTTATACTAATATAAGCCGGAAATTAAGATTTACTGTCCCATGAGAACGTTAGCAGCTTATAAATATGTGTATACTGGCATTGCATGTCCAAACAAGTTTTTAATTGGCAGGTGTGTGCAAAAAAATCATTCAAGAATACACCATTAAGGATAAAAATTCTAGAACCCATTGACAGCCCAGGCATCTTCCCTGCTGCTACCAGGTACTCGCCTCACCAGGGCGTGGTACTCATCTTCCCACAGCTTGTATCACAGCACTTCTCTAGGTGTGGACAGTGGTTATCAATCTCACCATGGTCCTCAGTAATCCCCTTGTTCAAGTTATAATTGGGGTAGGTATCTCCTTTATTTGGTGGTAAACTTACCTTGATATTGGTCCTGCTATTCTACTTGCTAATAAATGGTAGGTCCATGTAGGTTTTGAACTGACCATCTCTTTGAATATTGCTGATGCTCTTTAACTTGACTAGGATTAAGTAAATGATAGTGAGAATGGTCATATATTTGCCCTTCAGTTTGGGGAACATAACTGCCTTTGGACCCATCCTGGGATCTGCTTTGTTTTTCAACGTAGTGTGGTACTTGTTCTCTTGCATATTGGCCATACCATTGATCTTGGTTAGGATTTTGGGTCAAACTATAACCATCACCACCTCCTTGATTTATAGTTAGGAAGGACATGATGCTTGCCTTGGGATGCATTTCCCTGTGTGCTTTGTTGTTCTTGAATGAGTGGTCCCTCCTGTGTACTTGACTATTGGTCTGGTATTCCATCTTCATTTTGGCCATGTCCTTGATCTTGATCAATACTTTGTGTCTGGTTTTCATCTTCATCATATGCTGGCTGCTTAGTTTGGATAAGTACAGATTCTTGGCATTGATCTTGGGGGTTGTCTTGCAGTTCAGAACAGAGTGAGCGTTCTTGTGTATTTGGATATTCCCCTGGCATTTTATTTGAATTTTGGGGCTCGCTCAAGATGGCAGAATAGACAGTCCCCAGCATCACTCTCTCCCACGAAGCAACCAATTTGCAACTATAAAAATGTAACATCAGCCAAGCTTGGGCCACTGGAGCTCAGGGGAAGATGAGGAGAGACCTACGGAGTTCATGAAGGTGGGAGAAACCACGATGAGAGAAAGAAAAAGCGGCTCTGAGTGTTTCGGGCCATGGCCACTTAAATGCTGGAGCTGCTGAGTGCATGGAGCAGGAGCCGGCAGGAGCCGCAGCTATGCTCTTCAGATGGAGTCACTTGGAGGTAGCAGGGGAGAAGAGGACCTTGGTGGCCACCAGGACAGCAAGACCACTAATAGGGATCCCGTGGACCCTCGCAGGAGTGAGGAGCCAGAACAGCTGAAAAAAGGGAGCCATTCAGAGGCCAGTGAGTCAACAAAAGGGACCGGTACAGGGCCCATCCCATGGGACGGGTTTGGAGCATGGGTGGCGGGGGAGATGGGCCTACTAGGAGAACACTGGGACACAGCAAGGACAGCCGATCCACCCCCCAATCAGCACAGGACCACTCAGAGGGGACTGGTCAGGAATGCAGGATTGCATGGGGTGTAGTTTGATAAAAAAATCTCAGGCCCAGATCAGAGTTTCTTTACAACCCAGGTGCACTGGGTCTCTGGAGAGCCAGAAGCACCTATAAGGTCAACTGTTAAACCCTGAACTGCTCAAAAAGCCTTCCCTGGGGAAACAGCAGCAAAGCAGCAATTTAGCTCAACACAGCTCAAGTACTGGTTCCCACAGGAAGTTCCCCTGTGTTACAAGTAAGCAAAGGACAAAAAATTAGTCCCAGCCCAGGCACACCACCAGTGCATTGGGGCCCACCAGGGGACATGAGGTATGGAGCTGGGGACAGGACGCCTGCCCATCACAACTCACACTTAGAACCTCAGGGCCTGCCTGGGGGACTGGAGCATGGAGAAAAGGACTGGACCACCCTCCCACAACCAGGCACACCATGCCAGTGCCTCAGGGACCACCTGGGGACCCAAGGTATGGAGCCAGGGACCAGACCCTCCTCCTATAACCAGGCACACCACGCCACCACCTTGGGACCCGCCCAGGGACCCAAGACATGGAGAAGGGGACCGGACCCCCTCCCACAACCAGGCACACCATGCCAGTGCCTCAGGGCCTACCCGGGGACCCAAGATATAGAGCCTGGGACCAGAACCCCCTCCCACAACTAGGCACTGCACCAGCACCTCAGGTCCTGCCCAGGTACCTGAGGCATAGAACTGGAGACCAGACCCCCACTCCCACATCCAGGCACACTGCGCCAGCACCTGAGGACCACCCTCCCACAACCAGGCACACCATGCCAGCACCTTGGGACCCACCCAGGGACCCAAGGTATGGAGCCAGGGACCGGACCCGCCTCCCACAACCAGGCACACCATGCCAGTGCCTCAGGGACCACCCAGGGACCCAAGGTTTGGAGCTGGGGAACAGACATTCTCCACAACCAGGCACACCACCAGCACCGAGGAGCATGCCAAAAACATCACCTCCATGTGAGTGGCCCACTACAGCCACCACAATAACCATGGTGGCTGCGAAAGCAGCTAGATGCCACAACCACCATGCAGATGGTCCACCAGCCACTGGAGTGCATTGACACAAGGAGAGTCACCAGCAGAGATAAAGAAAAGAAGAGGATGTCTCTCTCCACAAAGCCCATTTCAGAGTGACAGAAGAAGCATCTGCTCTATGATAATATTGGGGGACATGATCATACCTCTCAGCATTGGACAGATCATCTAGGCAACAAATCAACAGAGTAACCATTATTCTTTCAGAAGGAGAGAAGAAATCTAGGGTAATTGGGTGGGGGGAGGGAGAGGTGGATGGGGAGAGATTGGACAAGGGGCATAAAGAATAATTACGATATGTAACAATATATATGCTAGTAATATTGATTTGATCAACATATCTCAATGTTCAACCTCCAAAATACATATAATCAATTTTGATTCAATAAAATTTTTTTAAAAAACCAATGCCAAGGGCCGAGCCTGTGGCGCACTCGGTAGAGTGCAGCGCTGGGAGCGCGGCGACGCTCCCGCCACGGGTTCGGATCCTATATAGGAATGACCAGTGCAGTGCACTCACTGGCTGAGTGCCGGTCACGAAAAAATGACAAAAAAAAAAAAAAAAAACCAATGCCAATCTCTTCCTCTTGATTGGAATTTTGATTTTTTGTCATATACAAATTCTAAAGTTTTGAAAAGAAAAAAATCTCAGGACTCATCTTGTGGCCTACCTTGTTCATCATTGAGTGAGGTTTCATCTTTATTTGCATATTCCCGTCATTCTATTTGCATTTTGGACATGCTGTTCATCTGGATTAAGATTTTTTTACCTGATTTTGATCTTTGTCATACATTGGCTGTACCGTTTGGGTAGGAAAATGGCCTTGAGAACCATATTTTGGACAAACTTGTGGTCCTCTATAGACTAAGACTTTATCTTTTCTCAAATATTGGCCTGGCATTCTAATTACATATAGGACATAACTACCGGCAGATCCATCCTTGCATCTGCTTTGTTCTTCAGGGTGGAGTGGTTCACCGTGCAGTAAATATGGAAATTCATATATTTCATCTGGTAACTGCTCTTGTGATATACCTGGTAATTGATAAGAATGTATTTGTTCCATTATCTCCAAAATTCCCTTGCAGCCCCTACCCCCACCATTTCCCCATCAAATCTTGATGTTCCCAGAGGGATGTGGCTTTCAGGGCAGGAGATTCAATTCCCATGAGAGAGAAGAATCTCTACCTAAGCAGATTTCTACTGGCCCCCAGTATTCCCTTATAATCCATTCTTCCTGACTAGATTTTTCTGAGGCCCACACTATCCACTCACCATGGTGCCCAATCACAGCTGCTGGCTTCTCAAGAATGAGAAGCAGAGAAAGAACAAAGAAGATGCTGGGCTTCATCTTGCCAAGAAAGGCCATGGCTGAGAGCTCCGTGGAGCTTCTCATTTATATCTTTCTTGAGTGAGTGTGCCACAGGTTGGGCTGGAGTCACAAAAGGCACTGCCCTTTTTTAGCGTATCAGTAAAAGCCAATTTCCTCATCCCTGCTCAGGAGGGGGCGTTGTCAAAGTCCCCGAAAACCTTGCACAGGAACACAATGTCAGACGCCTTTTCTTTCCCTTGCCAACTCCAGCAGATCTTTATCAACACGTGGAGATTATTCAACTAAGTCTTCTACATTTTCAGAAGAAATTCAATTCAGGAGAGAAGAGACTCATGTCAGGTTACAAAATTAGTTGGTGACTGACAAAGCTCTCATAGTCGAAGTGTGGGGCTCTTTTAAATAATGCCACTATTTAAGTACTTCATCACAGATATAACTTTATACTTCTTATTGTTTCAATATGAACTCAAGATACTTTCCGTTTACCTATAAAGGAGCATTTACAGAGGCAGAAAGACACAGAAGAGAATGGAACTTTGTGGAAGCCAAGAAAGAAGGTTTCAAGATGTAAAAAGGGCTCAACAATGTCAAAAGTGGCTGTGCAGTTCATCACTATAAAGACTGAAATGTGCCCAAAGCTTTCCTAACTTTGGTTCCACTAGTAACTTGGATGAGAGAGGATTTATACCATTGGGTGGGGTTGGCCTTTGGAGCAGGGAGAACAGCAGCTGCCTTTTCAAGAAATTTGAATGTATAATAGACTGAGTCTTGGGGCTGTACCTGGAGGGTGAGATGAGCTCCACAGATTTTTTTTTTAATGGGACAAATTAAGCACGTTTTAATGGTGATAGGAATGACTGCTGGGAAAATAATTAAGAGCTATGGTTTCTCAACTGACTTATTTTCATGAAATCTACCTAAACCACAAAATGCATTTTTCTAATTATAAAAGTTTTCTATGTAAGTAGTAAACAGCTACAATGCCCAGCAAACTGTAAGGAATATTTGCCACCATTCATGGATTTATTAATATATTGAGAGAAAATACAAAGAGAATATTTCTGCCTTGTGTAGAGCAGTATACTTTCTGCAATTGTGAGAAAATCCTGAATTGTCTAAAGAACACTTCTTTACTTTCACCCATGAACACTGGGGTAAGAGCAAACTGCAGAATAGGAGAGAACCCCAACAATGATCCTGTATGCATTCAGCACACCATGAAGACTGGTTCTGGTGAAAAGAGGTTTTGAAAACATTTTTTCAATCATTCTATTCAAAAATCCTAATCTGTCTACAGGGAATGCAGCATGGAAGAGGGAAAGGGAAAGATCAATTTTTATATATATAAAGAACATAGATAAAAAGTTCTAAGACATCAAACAGAAGACATGTGAGCTACATGGTTTCACGATGATCATTTCTGAGCTCCTCCTGACATTATCTGTTGGCCCCAAGCATGGTAATGATTTTTCTTAGGCAGAGACCACAGCAGATTATATAGAAATTATCTTGAATTACTTACTTTCATCTTGATTACTATTCCCATTTACCTCTACACTCCTCCCACACATGCCTTGAGCAACTACCAGGAACTATTACATTCCAAGCTTACAAGAAGAAGAAGTAATCTGATTACACTGATCTTTTTTATGGATCAAAGAACAAAACCTTTATCTAATCTAGTGTGCCAAAGATATAAATAAAACAAATGGGCTCAAGATTTGCAAAAACAAACCAGGAAGATGCAAACCAAAAAACACATGAGATTATGATACTGATATCAGAATAGAATTCAGAAAAAGTTAGGGGAAAAGCATTGCAAAATAAAAAAAGAAAGCACTGATAATGATGAAAGCAGAAATCAGTGACTTGGAAAGCAGAAAAATGGAATGAGAAGTGAATAAATCCTAGGAATGGCATCTTTATGGGGAAGAAAAAACTCCTTCTAGACAAAATCAAAACATGCCTAAAAATATTAAAATGCACAAAATTGACATGAGAATAGAAAATTAATATCCTTAAAATAAAAAAAAAAAGAAAACTAGTATGCTCAAGGCTCAAAAGAGGAAAATTTAAAAGTATTTTCCTTAATTTTATGCAAAATTAGCCAACAACTTAGAAAATATAACAAAATAAATTACTTTAGTTGTCTTAAGAATAAATAGAAAACCTAAACTGTACAAATATGAAAAAAATACAGAAAGTTGTCTAAAAATCTCCTACACTAGCCCCACAAAGTGCTAGGTCCAGGTGATTTAATATGGAGCAACCAGGTGAGAGATATCATAGAATCTCCAGAAATTTTTCATCATTACAAACTCAAACTCTGTATCCTTGAAATAATACCTTCATATTACCCTCTCTTCTCATCCCCTGGTAAGTAGTGTTCTACTATCTATCTCAAAGAATTTCTTTATTCTGGGTACCTCATATAAGTGGAATCCAACAGTATTTGTCCTTTTGAATCTGGGATATCTCAAATAGCATAATGTTGGTAATCTCAATTTTTAAAGTGAGCACAAAATCAAGTATCTATGTATTTCAGAAAAACTAACATGAAAGAGGTGTATCAAATTAAATCAGAAAAAGAAAACCAATGCAAGAATAAGAAACAATTTTAATTTAAAAAATAAAATAATCAATACCTTCAGGTAAGTAAAAGATGTGTTATTTGTACATCAATAACTGGTTAAAATTTTTAAAAAAGAGAAAATAGAAATGAAAAATTTATCAAATAAGTGACAAGAATGTAATTTAAAACTGAATAAACTGCTTACACATTTCTTAGCAGAATGCTTGCAAAAACCCTGCACACGAACATATTATGGTTAAGGTAGAGTTACTCCAGAAATAAATATGAAACCTATTACGGTGTTGCTCTTTTTATATAGATATTGTGAGGAAACAATGTGATAATCCATATAAAGTTCATTTATTGATATATTTAAGAAATATTGTAGTAATAATAGTAACACGAAAAGTAAGAATAAAAATATTCTGAGAAAAAACATTTTCACCTCAAAATTATGTACATAGTGGGAGGCAGGGCAACATAGTGCACTTGAGGTGCCCAAGGTACTCTCCTCACACAGAAAAGAACCAGAATAACTAACAGATAGCTAAATATCGTTGGGAGCATCAGTAGTGCAGACCATGGGAGTACAGCAGGAGACTGGTGAGATGCCTGTGGAGAACAAAAACCCAGGATGGTGGCATAGAGAGGTGAGAGACACACGTGGCCTCAGCTGCCACATTTCTGACACCAGGATCAACACAGGAAAAATTTTCCCGTGTGGTGAAATGGTAGGCAGAGGACCTACACCAACCCCCATCCTCACCAGAGGCCCACCGATCCTTTGGCAGGACAAGCCCAGAGCCAAGTGTAAGGAGGGCCCTAGAAAACACACATTTCTTTGCTCTAGAACACAAGCACAAACTGTGCACTCCCCACCCCCAACCCTTGTGACCCAAACCAAGGCAGGATGGCACCATCTTGAAACAGGAGCCAGTAGCCACAGCACTTCCCCAGACTTAAGTCTCTTCCCTATTCCCAGTGCATTTATGGAAGACATTATAATGCCCTGATCTGGTGGCTTAAAGCCTGGGCTTACAGTGGCTATGACTCTAGTTCTGCAGTCTGGGGAGCCAACCCTAGTCTGCTGAACTGATGCACCCCCACGTCCCCAGCCAGAGATCAGACAGGGACAGCGAGACCCTGCTCAGGCAGACCACCTCCAATTCTCCCCCTACTCCCAGCCTGACTGAGTTGGGTGCACCTGAGCCCCCAAACTGTATAAACAGCTTATGGGTTTCTACCCTGAAGAATACACCTTCAAGCCAGTGGAAATAAAGTGCATTTGCCCCTCCCAGAGAAGCTGCCAGGTGGTTTCATCCTGAGTAGTCCTACCAAGCAGCCTTACCAACAGCCCCAGAGGCAGCTGCTCTGGCCCTGTCACTGTAGCCCTGCCTAGTGGCCCTGTCCACTACCCAGAAGCACCTGGACAGGTCACTTCATTGTAGGCCTGCTTAGCAGCCCTGCCTACCATCCAGAAGCATCTAAACAGGTCCCTGTACTGCAGGCCTCCCTAGCAGACTAGCCAAACACCCAGAAGCAGCAGGATGGTTCACTTCACTACAGGCCAGCCTAGTGGCCCTGAGTACAACCCAAGAAGCAGTTACATTACATGGGTCTCTTCACTGCTGCCACTACCTGAGCAGTGGCTCAGCACTCCACCCTTGGCAGTCCAGCTTCTGAACTACAGAGGAAAGCATGACCTCGCATTGGGCCCCCAAAACTGGAAAAGTAAAAGGGCCATCAGCAGACCTGCACTCAGCTACCTGAGCCAAAGTGCACCCGTGCCCCTGTCTCAGAGAAACAGCTCAGCTGTCATGCCCCTAGAAGTCTCACCACTGAGTCTTCACACGCACATGCATCTGAGTGAGAAACAGGTTGGCTGAAATATCCCTGGCAGGCCCAGAGCTAGTCAGAGAAGCAGAACAGTGACCCTGCCACTGGCAAACCAATCCCAGAGACCCTAACATGCCATACACCCACATCCCCGGCCTGAGAATCAATACAGCAACCACATCCCCAGTGAGCCAGTTCCCGAGACCACTGACCCACAGGGTGCATGTGCACACCCCCAGCCTGTGAACAAACCCAGTGATACCTCCCCTGGTAAAGCTGTACCACCACCACCATAAACCTCCAAAGCATAGGACGCTGAAGTCACTCTCAGACATAGCAAAAATGGATTTTAGCTGAAGAAACTACACAGAGTCTACACTACTGCATCCATCGGGAACAAAGCCATTGCACTCTACCCAATCAACACTCTAGGACACATTTGCAGGTAAAAGTCTTCCCACACAAGCCACTCTACAAAATTCAAAAAGGTGACTGTTCCACCAGATGCACAGATATCAATGCAGGGAAGCAAGAAACATGAAAAACCAAGGTGACATGACACCTCCAAAAAAAAAAAAAAAAAAAAAAGTAATGCTCCAGTAACTGGTCCTAAAGATTCAGAAATTGCCAACTTGCCAGAAAAGCAATTCAAGTTAGTGATCTAAGGAACCTCACTGAGATACAAGAGAACACAGACAAACAGTTTGACAACATACATCTAATTGACACTACATTGCATTAATCAATAGCTGCACTTTTTGCAAATTGTAGCTATGACAGTCCTGAACAAAAAGGTTTCCTGTTTAAGCTTCAGTAACTTTTCTGACTATAGAGTATCATTTCTTGTGTGGCATATTTTCACAGTTCCTCTAATGCATTCAGGATGACTGTCTCAAAGTAACCTGCAGCTTTCCTGACAACTCCTTGCTCTCTTTCCTGCTAAGAACTGTAGCCCTTTTCTGCTGTTTTTAGAACCTTCTGCTACCATATCCACCACTTCCAACACCAGATCCATAACCACCACCATAGTGACTGCCTGAGCTTCTTCCACCAAAACTACCCCCCTTCATGGGTCCATAATTTGATTGCTGTGTCCACTATAATTTCCAAAATCATAGTTACCACCACCACCATAGTTACCACCACCAAAATTTCCTCTTTCATTGTAACCATCATATCCTCCACCACTGCCATCATATCCACCACCTTGGTTTCCATATCCTGGTCCACCAGCACTATAGCCCCATCTACTACTATGACCAGAACCACCACCATAGTCTCAACCCTCACTTCCAAATCCATTATATCTGCCATCACCTCCTCCATAAGTACCTCGGCTGCTACCACCTCTAACCACCATAGCCTCTTCTTCCACCAAAGTTACCATCATGGCTAAAATTATCTCCACCACCTCCAAACTTTCCTCCACAACCCATAAAGTTGCCAGCTCCACCTCCACGACCTCTTTGTGATCCAGCAGACTGCATCTCTTGTTTAGAAAGAGCTTTTTTCACTTCACAATTATGCCCATTAATAGTGTGGTATTTCTGAACACAGTTTTATCAACTGTATCACGATCATCAAAAGTTACAAAAGCAAATCCTCTCTTTTTTCCACTCTGCCTGTTTTCTATAACTTCTATGGTTTCAATCTTGCCATACTTTTCAAAGTAGTCTCTCAAATTATGTTCTTCTGTAATCTTCTCTAATACCACCAATAAAAAGTTTCTTCACTGTTAGATGGGCACCAGGCTTTACAGAATCCTCTCTAGAAACAGCTCTCTTTAGTTCCACTACATGCCCATCAACCTTATGTGGTCGAGCACACATTACTGCCTCCACCTCTTCAACACAAGCATAAGTCACAAAACCAAAGCCCCTGGAATGCTTTGTTTGAGGGTCTCTCTTACCACACAATCTGTGAGTGTGCCCCATATCTCAAAATGTTCTCCTAAACTCTCATCTGTAGTTTCAAAGTTCAGACCACCAATAAACAGTTTTCTCAACTGCTCTGTTTCCTTCAGATCATGGCCCTCCATTCTGAGACCGGATTTGCCTCTTCCAATTCGAGTTCAATATCCAATGAACAAATTCTAAGTGCAACTTTTAAATACCTTGAGACTAATGAAAAGGAAAATACAACATAATAAACATATGACTTGAAGCAACTGCACACTCAAAGGAAAACTTGCAGGTATAAACACCTACATTGAAAATTGGTAAAGGAACACAAAAAATGTTTACATCATGTAATGACAAAAAATAAATTAATTAAATTAAATTAAAATTTGAAAAAAAGGAAAAAGAAGTTAAGATTCCAAGCCAATGACCTAAAATTTCCACCTTAAGGAACTAAAAAAGAAGAGCAAGTAAAACTAAAAACTCCCAGTAAGAAGGTAATAATAAATACCAGAATGGAGATAAACAAAATAGGAAATAGAAAAACACAACAGAGCATCAACAGAACCAAAAGTGGGTTCTCTGAAAAGGTCAAAAATTTGACAAACCCTTCTCTAAACTGATCATGAAAAAATAGAATACTCAAGTTCATTAAATCAGAAATGAAATTGGACATATTCCTAAATCTGTTTTAAAAAATACAAAGGATATTAAGAGGATATTTTGAGCAAATGTACAGCACCAACCCAGCAACTTAGATAACCTACATGAAATTGATTAGAAACACACTACCAAAAACTGACCCAAGAGTAAATAGAACATGTGACATTTATAACCTATAAAGAGATTGACCCAATTATCAAATACTTCTCAACAAGGAAAACCCAGACCAGATTGCTTCACTGGTGAATTCTATCAAACCTTAAAAATCACAAGCAAAGGAGGTATTTGAACCCCAGTCGTAACCATTACAACTAAACTGCTTCCTTTAAAACACCTTACGTTGACCTATGTATTATGAACAAGAAACCACCCTGAAACAATATGAACCAGAAGGTTGAAAATAAAAAGGATAAAGAAATGATCACAGGCAAATGCTGTCAATGAATCCTATATGTCATATTGAAATAATTCAATGTGAAATTATCAAGAGTGCAGCAGAAAACCTCTAAATTGATACAAAATAGAAACCAACAAATTAATATAAGTTATGTACTTTTATTGAGTACCAAAAGGTATAGGAACAAAGTGAAAAAGACATGAGCAGTAATTTTATGAAACTTTAAAAATTGAATTAAAGGTCAAACACAAGGGGAGCAATCAGATATTTTCGTCATTTAGAAAGAATTTTCTGCAAAATGAAAATTGGTTTTTGCATCATAAATACATTATAATACCAATTAGATCATCAATGAAAAATTTTTAGCATTACAATATCAACCCAAATATCATCTGGAAAAATAAGCACTTGATTTGCGAGGAAAATAGCGACAAGAAATTACCATGAGAAGTTGATGGCTATTTAACATTGAAAAGTGTCAGCAACTCAAAAAGTGCAGTAGATACGTAGGAAAAACAAAACACATTTTAACGACAAAAATTACCCCACAGTTAACCACTCTCATTGGTCTCTGGATTTTTCCTTTCTTGTTTCTTTTTTCTGCAATGAGTAGGTAAATTGATATTTTATTTCCAGCTCTTTGCTACAAGGCACTTTGCAGTTTTCACTTTACAATGTATCTGCAAATCACCTACATCCTTTCAAAAAAATCTTCCTCATTTCTTTAAACAGCTGCACAGTACTTCACTGTATAGATGTACCGTCATTTCTTTAACCGTCCTCCTCTGTATAACATTTTGATTGTTTCCAACATTTTGCAGTTACAAACAATGCTGCAATCAATACATTTACTTTAATTCTACACATTGGCTTGGACTGTTTAATCAGTCTGGAATTCCTACTACAACCTTATGCCTACCCTTTCATCTAGAGTGAGGCTGAGATGATTGACCAAAAGTCTTTGGTGAAAGACTTCTGAGTCTTACTGCCTTGATCTACATCCTATGGAAAGAAAAACAACTTAAAATCAGGACAGATAGTCCCCACTCCCAGCTCTTCTCCTGACCCCTAAACAGTTTTCCCATATATAAAATGAGGACAGTGTTCTAGATTATGTCAACATGGACTTCAACTACAAATTCAATGTAAGATTATGGCTCAGAACATCTGCTAAAAGCTGGTAGAATCTCGTGCCTGTCCAGAACCCTGGGCAATCTCAAAACTGGGGGGACAGGCACACATGGCTGGCTAGAACAGAGTCTGCAAGTCCCTTGAACATGGCTAAGTGTGCCTAAGGTTATCAGTGACATTCACTGCTGTACCTCTGGGGTGTACCCAGAGCCTGGAGAGGTGATATCTGGTCTCCTTGTTTCAGTAAAACTCTGTGGTGCCAATGGACTCTAGGTCTCTGGTAAAGGGCAGAGTTGGTTGAGAAGTCCCTGCAAAATAACATACTTTCTGGCTTCTCCACTCACAAGCCACTGAACACTTCAGCTGATTTCTCTGGGTAATTTCAACCATTTTTTTGCGGTCCCAGAACTCCTTATCTTTTTTTCCCTTCTTCAACTCTCATCAGTAAAGAATCCAGAGTTGCCTGAATGAGGCGGTAAGTGTTTATACAATCAAGGAATATCATATGCAAGGATGCTCAGAGAGCAAATTAACCCCCACGCCCTTTTCTTCTTTTTCTGTTTCTTTTGTTTGGTTTTTCCAGCAGGTATTCTGAGCCTCAGAAGTCTACAGCAGGGCAGTAGTACAGATGGGGCTAGAACTTAATCTCTGAAAAGAAAACAGTAAGTGTTGCTTGCTCTGGCACCCAAGATGTCATGAGGATAGGTGTTGTAGACAATTTTCATTACATGGCTTCTAAGGGTAAGAATGTCATTCCTGAGAATTGGAATCAAGATGGTGAAATAGATTCTTTCCTACAATCAACCAATTTACAGCTATTAAAAAGCAACAACTGCCAAGCTGGGGCTGTTAGAGCTCAGGGGAAGAAGAAAAGAGACTTACAGAGTTCAGGAAGGCAGGAGAAGCCACGATGAAGGAAAGAAAGGACCACTCCAACCATTCTGAGCGCAAATCACTTCAAGGCTGGCCCTGGTGAGCACACAAAGCAAGAGCTGGCAAAAGCCACTGCTGTGCCCTTTGTATGAAGTTGCTTGGAGGCTGCAGAGGAGAAGAGGGCATTGGTGGCCCCCAGGCCAGCAAGACCACTAACAGGATTCCCATGGACTCACATATGAGCAAGGGGCCACAGACAACTGAAAAAAAGAACCACTCAGAAGCTGGTGAATCATCACAAAGGACCAGTGCACAGCCTGCCCCATGGGAAGTTTTGGAGTATGGGCAGTGGGGAAGACGAGCCCACCTGGGAATGTTGGGGCACAGCATGGACAGCTAATCTGCCCTCTAATAAGCACGTGACCATTCAGTGGAGACTGGTCGGGAATATAGAATTGCAGGAGGTGCAGTTTGCTGAAAAGACTCAGGCCCAAAGTTTCCACACAACCCAGGTGTACTGGACCTTACAAGACCTGGAAGTGCTTACAAGGTCAACAATTAAAACTTGAGCTGCACAAAAAGCCTTCTCCAGGGAATCAGCAGCAAAGCAGCAATTTAGCTCAATCACAGGGCTCAAGTGCTGGTCCCCACAGGAAGTTCTCACATTTTAGAAGTAAACAAAGGACATCAAATTAGTCCCAGTGCAGAGTTTAAGTGGTGGAGACAGCTAATAATCCAACACAGAACTCAAAGAAAACACAAAACACCCACAGATCAGAGACAAGGTCTAACACCACCAAAGAACACCTATAAAACCTAGAAGGACCAGAAGCCCTGCAGGCTCCCAAGTCAGGGTGGGGGACAACTGAGGGCCCCAGCCACAACCCCCAACAACATCCACATTTAGCGCAGTGATGACCACCGATAGAAGTGCTCTGGGCTCCCAAGCCGAGGCAGTTGGGGGCCAAAGGCCTCAGCCAAAGCCCCCTGACATCTACAACCAGCCCGGTGATGACCACCGAGCCACTACTGGAAACAACTTGGGCTCCCCAAGCAGAGGTGGTAGGGGGCCAAGGGCTTCAGCCACCCCCTGCATCCAGCCCAGCAATGACTGAGCCACCACTGGAAGTCCCCTGGTCTCCCCTACCAGAATGAGGGGGGTGCCACAGGCTTCGATCATGCTCCCCCTTCTTTCTCCTTCTCCCACCCTATTTACCTCCCCTTCTTCTTCTCCCCCTCCCCTCAAACTGCTCTGCAACATCTTAGAATGTAATGAAATAATAATATAATAAATAATTTTTTAAAAAAAATTAAGAAAGATTGGTTCCATATCCTGGCTATTGTAAATAGAGCTGTGGGGGGAAAAAAGGAAGATAGACAGAACAATCACAATAATTCATTGCACTTTCAAAAGGAGAGAACAGAACTGAGGCCACCAGAGGTGGGCAAGGGGGAGGGGGAGGGGGCATTAGCAAGAAATTGGTAAAGGTCTGCAAAATATGATTATAATGTTGAACATACTTATTATCTGATTGGAGCATCACATAATGCACACGGGTATCGATATTCCATGCTGTACCCTTCAGATATGTACAATGAATTATGTTTTGATTTAAAAAAAGAGTTTTTAAACAAATATAATGTGGTATCGTAGATGGGATCCTGGAACAAAAAGGACATTAGATAAAAACAAAGGCAATATGAATAAAGTATGAACTTTAGGTAATGATAACGTATCAATATTGGTTCCTTGGTTATGACAAATGTACCATAGTAATGTAAGATGCTAACAGTAGGCAGGGCCATGTGTTAGCACACAGAAACTTTAGCAAATGCTCTGATCTGCCGGGTCTCTTCTTCCATATTTTTGCACTGAATGTGGACATCCTTTTCCTAATAGTGAATTTATTTCCATCCTAAGCTTTCCATTTCTCTCTTCTCTTCTTTATACACATATTTCTGGACCCCACTTTGCTCTCTGAAAGGGTACAGGCAAGAGTTCAAAAGATATCTCCATTGAAAATTGGTTGTTATTTCTGGACAGGTAATTTGAACTTCTTACTCTTCTCTGATTTCTCATTGTGATAAAGAAAGAGTGTTTATGAGGTTTTATTATTCCTCTTGTTAAATTGTATAGTTTTGTAAGAATGTACTGGGAGATTTCCATTCACAAGAACACCATGTTCTAGCTACACTGGAAGTCTGGTGATTTTTTTTTTCTTTTTGGTAAAATGCTCAATTGGGGAATACTTTTCTAAGAATAATAAAAATTTGACTGTACAGAAATTTTTAAAAGGCTGTCAGCAGAACAACATTGTAAATCTTCCTAACTACTCTCCTAGTTTTCTTAATGAATGGGAAAGAATACACATATAATGGAAAATGAAACATAGTAAATAAAAAAAATACATGTAATTATAAGATTATGATAGACTTGAGACCAAAATATATCACTCATTAACAATAAATGTAAGTAGGAAGAACTCACCAATTAAGAGAAAAAACTGGCAATTTGGCTTACAAAACAAAATTTAACTTTATATTGTTTACAAAAGACACATGTAAAACAAAGTGATTTAGAAATGCTAAAAATAAAAAGATGAATGATACAATACCAGACAAACAGAAACAGAAAGAAGGCATGGGTAGCAATCTTGATATCAGGTGAAGTAGAATTTAAGCACCAAACCATTAAACATGGCAGAAAATTCTTTTTTAATACTAAAAGCAACAATACTCATTGATGATATAACACTATAAATATTTATGCACCAAGCAATACAGCAACCAACATTATGAAGCAGAAACTACAGATGATAGAATAAGACAGGGATGCAAACACCCTAAAAACAGGAGAATTTAATATCCCCACAGTTAGTACAGGAAAGATCAAGAGAACCAAGTGTAATTAAGGAGATAGAAGATCTAAATCACATAATGAATAGGGTAGAATTTACAAATTACATCAAACTCTATACCACTGTACTATTGAGTTCACCTTTTTTTCATGGCACATTCACAGAAACTAATTATATACTAGGTCACAAAGAAAATATCAGTAGATTATATATGCATATAATATAGATGCAGTATAAAAAACAGCCTTTGATTATAACATAATAAGATCAGGATTTACTTTTTTTTTTTAAATAAATGGCTTTTCCACATAGAAAAAAATCTAAACCCCTGTTATATAACTCTTGGATAAAAGCAAAAGTACAAATTATAATTAAACAAATTTTAGGGATAATGACAGAATCATGTCAGCAAACTGTTAGTGTAAGGAACTCCAAAATCTATTTCTTCATAAAAAGAACAACAAAGAAAGGGGAAAATAGTTAAAATCTACCGTCTGTAAGTCTGGAAGCTAACCAAAAGGAGAATACTTAATTAAATTAAAAAAAAAACAAAACATTGAATCTTGATAAAAGCAGTGAGATTTGTGGTGCTTTAAGTTACCCTGGTTTCATCCTCCATGACCTATCCCAGTGATATCCTTGGGAAAAAAATACCACATTCCCAGTACTGATATCAGTAATGTTAGAAGTGGAATAAACCTCATTTATGAAGTTTTTCCTTAGCTGATCTGTCTGATGGCTTCCTAGGAGACTGGCTTAAAAGTTTTTCTTTACCTTACCTAATGTGGAATTTTCTCATTGCTAAAGCAGCTACCAGAGGGTATTTATCAAAAATATTTATGGGCAAATGTATTAGTCACTGCTTCCAGAAGCAATGAATAACGGTAGGAAGAAACTGTAGACTAACCAACAACCTTAGTAGGAAAGTTGGGAATAGATGCTTTGGAATAAAAGCTTGGAAAAATTTCAGTATATTCCTGGAAATCTAGAGGTTACTCACATGCTCAGGTGTGTGTGCATGCATCCCGATAGAAGCAAAGACCTGAGAAGGTCCTAACTCTCTCCTCTGGCTAACCTCAGGATCTACACAAACAGGAAATGAGTGCTAAGGCAGAGTTCCAAAGTGTCTGGCTGAGTGGTTAAACTATGCCCCAACAAACACACAAAACTTACCTTCAGTTAGTGGGAGAAGTTTTTGATTCCAAGCATTTAAGGGAATCTCTGTCTGATCACAAATTTGGGGGTGAATATATGATTTCAATTCTCATTATTTGTGCCTGTGGAATTTCTGATTCATATGATAACTCTGTGTTCAACATTTTGAGAAACTGCGGGACTGTTTCCCAAAGTGGCTGCACAGTATGCATTCATGCCATGTAAGGGTTCCCATTTCTCCATATACTTGCCAACACTTATTATCTATTTATTTTATTATAGCCATCCTACTGGGTGTGAAGTGGTATCTCAATGTGTGCTTTTGTGTTTCCCTGATGGCCGATGATGTTGAGCATCTTTTCATGAAAATCCCAACTTTAGGGAAGGAAATTTAAAAAATAGGTGAACCACCAGCTAATTGCACCAGAAAAAGGAGGATGCACAAATACAGCTAAAAAAAAAAAAAAAAGAAGACAAAAGCTAAATTACTATTGAAACAAAGAAGCTTAATATTATAAGAAAATAATTTTCAGATCTTTATGAAAACTAATTTTTTTTAAAAAACCTTGAAGAATAACAGTTTTCTAAGGATATACAGGTAACCCAAACTGATCCTGTTATAGTTGGGATGTATGAAACTATCAATTTACAAACACAAAATAAAGAAACTTATCAAGCAATTTCCCACGAAAACGCATCAGTCCAGCTGCATTCATAGGTAAATTCTACCAATTATTCAAAGACTGTATAATTCGAATGCTTTACCAATTGTTCCAGAGTATTAACAAAGAAAGAAAACTTTCTATTTCATTTAAGGAAGCAAATTATAGGGCCGAGCCCGTGGCACACTCGGGAGAGTGCAGCGCTGGGACCGCCGCGTCCACGGGTTCGGATCCTATATAGGAATGGCCGGTGCACTCACTGGCTGAGTGCCGGTCACGAAAAAGACTTAAAAAATAATAATAAATAAATAAAAGTAAAAAGGAAGCAAATTATATCTAAACCAGATGAACGTAGTAAGTACACAGAAGAAAATTACAGATCAATACCACTCATGAATATCAATTCAAAAATTTTATACAAAATATTAATAAACAGAACCAGCATTACTACATAAAGAAAATAACACATCATGACTAGGAATGCAAAGTTGGTTCAATATGATGAAATTCATAACATACATCATATTAATTAATATAAGGAAAAATATTATTTTCATAAATGTAAAAATGCTATTGATGAAACTCAATACACATTCATGGCAAAAACACTCTAGAAAATATAAATTGAGAGATGTTAAGATGATTCATTAAAATGATTTAAGTGTGTGTGTGTGTGTGTGTGTGTGTGTGTGTGTGTGTGTGTCTATCTTAGTCATAAAGCCACTATCTCAATAGAGAAGCATAAGAGGAATCCCCACCAAGAACTGGAACAAGGTAAAAATGCTTACTATATAGCTCTGCTACTATTCAACATTGCACTAAAGGTACTAGCCAAAGCATTAGACAAAAAAAAAAAAAAAATTAAGTGCATAAAAATGGTAAATAACAATTAAAACTTCCTATATCTGGAGATGATATGAGAGTATACCTGAACAACTCTAGACTGTCAATGGTAAAATCAACTCAAACCATAAAATAATTGAAGGAGGTTGGTTAATGAATACAAACAACAGCTAGATAGGAAAAGTAAGGCCTAGTGGTCTACAGTAATGCTAGGCATCTATAATTAGCAATAATTTATTGTATGTTCTCAAGTGGCTAAAAGAGAGAAGCTCAAATGCCCTCAGCAAAAAGAAATGATAAATTTTTGCAATGAATATGCTAATTGCCCTGATTTGATCATTACACATTGTATGTATGTATTGAAACACAACCCTGTACTTCATAAATATGTACAATCAATGTGTCAATTAAAAAATAAACCAAAAAAAAACACACCTCAGTGAATTAATAAAATAGAAAATTAACATGCAAAAATGAATACCATGCAGTGAGAGTAGTAAAAGTGGCACAGCAAAAAACTCTAAAACACCATTCCTAAACAAAAATGACAAATAAGCTGGCAGAAAAAAACGTCAAAATGAACTTTTTCAAAACACTAAATTCTAATTAAATGCTTACAACATCCAGGAGAACATTTAATAAAGAAACATTTATACTGGAATTCTCTGTGACATTTTAATTTACACTGATACCTTCACAACTTCCCAGCTTGGCATTTAGCCTTGAAGACAACAACCCACATTGCTGGTGCATGTTACTGGTAGCATAGTAAGCAGAACAGGCCTTATTCTCAAAGAACTGTGGTTGTATGTTTGACCTGATTGGTGATTCCCTGAAGGATCAGCTCAACAGTTGGCCTTTGTTTTACCTGCCTCAGGGCTTTGCCAGGGCTGAAGCAGCTTCCCAGAAAGAGTTTTTAAATGCACATACAGGCAAATTAATTAGGCTTTGCACCTGGGGCAAAGGAAATAAGCAGACCAAAAATCTGATAAAGAAGAAATTAGGGAAGAATATACTCAGGGAAAAAAGAGGTTTCAAAACCTTCCATATATTAGGGAAAATCTCAAATTCCACTTTTATGCTCAGGGCTAGAAGAATGCTCAGAAAGGCCTGAGAGACACTAAGTTCTCACCTCTAGCTGACTTTCAGGCACTGTGTGAAGAGGAAGTGAAGGCTAAGGCAGAGTTGTAAATTCTCTGCATAAACAATGAAACAGTGTTCCAAACCACGTTAAATTTACTAAATATATATGTTTATTTTTGTATTGGATTTTGTATTTTTGCCGTTGTTGTTGTTGTGCACTAGGAATTTAAAAACCAAACCCTTTTAGAAGGGACTGCCTCTTCAGCAAATGGTGCTGGGATAACTGGATATCCATATGCAGGAGAATGAAACTAGATCCATACCTCTCGCCGTATACTAAAATCAACTCAAAATGGATTAAGGATTTAAATATACACCCTGAAACAATAAAACTTCTTAAAGAAAACATAGGAGAAACACTTCAGGAAATAGGACTGGGCACAGACTTCATGAATACAACCCCAAAAGCACGGGCAACCAAAGGAAAAATAAACAAATGGGATTATATCAAACTAAAAAGCTTCTGCACAGCAAAAGAAACAATTAACAGACTTAAAAGACAACCAACAGAGTGGGAGAAAATATTTGCAAAATATACATCTGACAAAGGATTAATATCCAGAATATATAAGGAACTCAAACAACTTTACAAGAAGAAAACAAGCAACCCAATTTAAAAATGGGCAAAAGAGCTAAGTAGGCATTTCTCTAAGGAAGATATACAAATGGCCAACAGACATATGAAAAAATGCTCAACATCACTCAGCATCCGGGAAATGCAAATCAAAACCACACTGAGATACCATCTAACCCCAGTTAGGACGGCTAAAATCCAAAAGACTCTGAACGATAAATGCTGGCGAGGTTGCGGAGAAAAAGGAACTCTCATCCATTGTTGGTGGGACTGCAAAATGGTGCAGCCTCTATGGAAAATGTTATGGAGGTTCCTCAAACAATTGCAGATAGATCTACCATACGACCCAGCTATCCCACTGTTGGGAATATACCCAGAGGAATGGAAATCATCAAGTCGAAGGTATACTTGTTCCCCAACGTTCATCGCAGCACTCTTTACAATAGCCAAGAGTTGGAACCAGCCCAAATGCCCATCATCAGATGAGTGGATATGGAAAATGTGGTACATCTACACAATGGAATACTACTCAGCTACAAAAACGAATGAAATACTGCCATTTGCAACAACATGGATGGACCTTGAGAGAATTATATTAAGTGAAACAAGTCAGGCACAGAAAGAGAAATACCACATGTTCTCACTGATTGGTGGGAGCTAAAAATTAATATATAAATTCACACACACACACACACACACACACACACACACATACACACACACACACAAAAACCGGGGGTGGGTAAGAAGATATAACAACCACAACTACTTGAAGTTGATACGACAAGCAAACAGAAAGGACATTGTTGGGGGGAGCGGGGGAGGGAGAAGGGAGGGAGGTTTTGGTGATGGGGAGCAATAATCAGCCACAATGTATATCGACAAAATAAAACTTAAAAAAATAAATAAATAAATAAATAAAATAAAATAAAATAAAAACCCTTTTAAAGCACTAGCAAACCACTAAGCTAACAGAACAAAGACTTCAGTGGCCATAAACAAACAAAAAACACAGAGGTTGCTAAATTAGTTCAGAAAAGTCACTAAACAAACACACATCAACAACCACACAAGCATCAGCACAACAAAAAACACTGAAGAAGAGGGAGAATATAATTTCTAGACTCAACACATTATATTATTTAAAATATCCAAATATTAACAAAAAAATTAGGTATGCAAAAAAACCAAAAAACAAAAAACCACACACACCCAAGATATCATGGCCCCTCCACAGGAACAAAAGAAATTACTAAAAACTGTCCCTATGTAAGCCTAGGTATTGGACTTGCCAGACAGATTTTTTTTTATTACTATATTTATCATTATACAATGAAATCATCTTTACTGGCCCTTTACCAATTTCTTGCTAACTTCCTTCCCTCCCACTTTCCCACCTCTGATGGCCTTGGTTCTATTCTATCCTTTTGAAAGTTCAATGAATTATTGTGATTGTTGTATCTTTCTATCTTTCCTTGTCGGTTTTTTGTTTGTTTGTTTTAGCTCTCACTTATGAGTGAGGACATGTGGTATTTCTGTTTCTGTGCCTGGCTTCTTTCTCTTAACATAATTTTCTACAAGTTCTTCCATGTTACTGTTAATGGCAAAATTTCATTCCTTTTAATGGTGGAGTAGTAGTCCATTATATACCACATTTTCCTTATCCAGCCATCCTTCAAAGGACATTTAGTTTGGCTCCAACTCCTAGCTATTGTGAATAGAACTGCAATAAACATCGGAGTGTAGGTATCCCCTTAACATGATGATTTTCGTTCCTTTGCATATATACCCAGGAGTGGGATTACTGGATCATATAGCAGGTCTATCTATAGTTGTGTGAGAAACCTCCACACTGTTTTCCATAATGGCTGCACTAATTTACAGTCCCACCAACAGGGTACGAAGGTTCCCCTTTCTCCACAGCCTTGCCAACATTAGTTATTCTCTATCTTTTTGATAATAGCCAGTCTAAGTGACTTGAGATGATATCTCAATGTGGTTTTGATTTGCATTTCTTTGATCCTTAGTGATGTTGAGCGTTTTTTCATGTGTCTGTGGGCCATTTGAAGATCTTCCTTTGATAAATGCCTATTCAGCTCCTTTGTCCATTTTTTAATCATGTTACTTGTTTTTTCACTGTTAAATTGTTTGAGTTCCTTGTATGTTCTGGAAATTAATCCCTTGTCAATTGCATAGTTTGTGAATATTTTCTCCCATTCTGTAGTTTGTGTTTTCACTGTTAACTGTTTCTTTTGCTGTGCAGAAACTTTATAGTTTGATATAATCCCATTTGTTTAAGTTTTTCATTTTTTTTTCTTGTGCTTTTGAGGTTTTATTCATAAAGTCTTTGCCGAGTTCTACTTCCAGAAGTGTTTTTCCTTATGTTTTCTTTTAGGAGTTTTATAGTTAGGGGTCTTATATATAAGTCTTTAACCCATCTTGGGTTGATTTTGGTATATGGTGAGAGGTGCAGATCTGGTTTCATTCTTCTACATAGGGATGTCCAGTTTTCCCAGCACCACTTATTGAAGAGGCAGTCCTTTCCCCAATATATGCTCCTGTTAGCCTTGCCAAATATCAGCCAGTTGTTAAGAATATGGATTGATTTCTGGGTTCTCGATTCTATTCAATTAGTCTGAGTGTCTGTTTTTATGCCAGTACCATGCTCTTTTGGTTACTATAGCTTTTTAGTATAATTTGAAGCCAGGTACTGTAATGCCTCTGGCTTTATTTTATTTATTAATTTATTTATTCATTCATTCATTCATTCATTCATTCATTTTTGCGCAGGATTGCTTTGGCTGGTTGGGGTCTTTTGTTGTTCCATTTGAATGTTAAGATTGTTTTTTCTATTTTTGTAGTGAATGTCATTGGCATTTTGACAGGGATTGCATTGAATCTGTAGATGACTTTGGTTAGTATGGACATTTTCACAATGTTAATTCTTCCGATCCAAGAGCATGAAATATCTTTCCATCTTTTCATGTTGTCTTTAATTTCTTTCAGCAATGATTTGTAGTTCTCATTGCAGAAATATTTTACCTCCTTGGTTAGATTGATTCCTAGGGGGTTTTTTGTTGTTGCTGTTGTTGTTTTTTGTGACTATCATAAATGGGCTTACTTTCTTGATTTCTTTTTCTGCTAGTTAGTTATTGGAGGATAAAAATGTTGTTGATTTTTGCTTGTTTATTTTGTATCCTTCAACTTTATTGAAATTGTTTATTAGCTCTAAGAGTTTTTTGGTAGGTTTTTCTATTTATAAGATCCTGTCATCTGCAAACAGGGACATTTTGACTTTGTCTTTTGCCATTATGGTGCCCTTTATTTCTTTCTCTTGCCTGATTTCTCTGTCTAGTACTTCTAATACTAAATATGAGTGGTGAGAGTGGGGCACCCTTCAGACAAAGACTTTAAATCAACTGTTTCAAATATGCTCAAAGAGCTAAAGAAAACCAAGACAATAATGCTTCTCCAAATAAAAAATAACTATAAAGATATAGCAATTATCAATTATGAATAAATAGAAAATGTGCAGTCAAAAAGTAAAATAGGTAAAATTAAAGATTTATAAGTGAGATGTATTCAATACTTTTGAGTAAGCAGAAGAAAGCATCAGTAAGTTTGAAGATAGATCAATTGAGATTATCCAGTTTGTGGAGCAGAAAGAAAAATGTAAAAAAATGAATATGCCAAAGAGAATTGTGGGACCCCCATCAAGCAAACCAATCTGCATACAATAGGACTCCCAGAAAAAGAAGAGAGAAAGGAGAAGAAAAATATATTTAAAAAAAAGGTCAAAGTTTTCCCCAATTTGAAGAAATACGTGAATCTACATATCCAAGAATCTCAAAGGACTCCAAGCCAGATAAACATAAAGAAGTACACATTGATACGTAATACGATCGAATTGTTGAAACTCAAAGGAAGAACCTTGAAAGCAGCAAAAGAGAAGCAACTCACCACATACAATGGATCCTCAATGAGATTAACAGTAGACTTTTCCACCAGAAGCCATGAATGTCAGAAAGTAGTAAGAGAACATATTCAGAGTTCTGAACAAAGACCTGTTAACCAAGAAATCTATACGTAGCAAAAGTACCAGTCAAAAATGAAGGAGAAATCAAGACATTCCTAGATAAACAAAAGCTAAATGAATTTGTAGCTAGTAGACCCACCAGAAAAAGTTGGGAGTCCTTTGGGTTGAAATGAAAAGAAAATAGTTCTCAAAGCCATACAAGAAATAAAAAACATTGGTGAAAGTAAGTATATGGGTAAATATAAAAGCCAGAATTATTGTAGTTTTAGTTGTAACTTCCCTTTTTTTCCTATATGATTTAAGGAACAAATAAGGATAAATCTAATTAATGGGCACACTATAGGACAATAACAACATAAAGAGGGTTATAGAGCTCTATCATAACAAATTTTCATATACTAATAAAATAAACTCAGCACCAATTTAAACTACTTTTATAAATTAAGATATTATTTGCAACCCAGGGTAACAACTATAAAAATAACTTTAAAAAATATATTTTAAAAAAAGAAATTAAAAATGGTAACCTCGAAAAAATCAATTCACAAAAGAATGCTATAATGCAAAAGGGAGAGGAAAAAGAAATAAGACAGAATAAATAGCAAAATAGCAGTTCTTTCTTATCAGTAATTACTTAAATGTAAACAGATTAATCTCTCTAGTGAAATGACAGAGATTAGCACAAAAATATGGCAAAACATAAAGCTTCTATATGCTGTCTATGAAAGACTCACTTTAGATTTATAGACACAAACAGTTTGAAAGAGAAAAGATGGGAAAAAATATTCCATACAGATAGTAATCATAAAACAGTTTTCTCAGAGGTTTTTCAGTTCTCTCGCCACCTTGGTTTAATTTATTTCTAAGTATTTTATTCTTTTTAATGCTATTGTACATGGAATTGTTTTCTTAATTTTTTCATGTAGTTTGTTGTTAGCATATAGAAATGCAATTGATGTTTACATGTTGATTTTATATCCTCCAAGTTTACTGCCTTTGAATCCCTCTAGTGAATTATGCATTTCAGGTACTGTATTTTTTAGCTGCAAACTTCTATTTAGTTTGTTTTTAGGTTTAAGTCTCTTTATTGATATTTTCATTTTTTTTTTTTACTTTATCTCTTCTTTACCGCTTTGAGCATCTTTAAGACAGTTTTATTTTTATTGTGTGTATCAGTAGGTCATTTCTTTTGTTGCTAAGTAGCATTTCACTGTATAAATATATGATTTGTTTATCCATTCACATTTTGATGGACATTTGGGTTGTTTCCAGGTTTGAGCTATTACGAATAAAGCTATGATGGACTCATACACAAATTGTTGTGTGGACACGTGCTTTCATTTCTCTTCCTAGGAGTTGAATTGCTGGGTGGTATGAGAAGTGTAAGTTTAACTTTTTAATTTATTTTTAATTGATACATAATAATTGTACATACTTAAATTTTCAATCCATGTATAATGTATAATAGTCAAAACAGGGTAAATAACATATCAAACACCTCAGACCTCTATCATTTCTTAGTGGTGAGAACTTTTTTTCATTCTTTTTTATTTGATTGCTTTTGTGCTTGGAAATTTGATAGGCTTATCATAAATTGTATACAAAGTACAAAAGCCAAAAAATAGACATACCACATTTGAAGAACCAAGAGAAGAGATTTGCCATATCATATAAAAAGACATAGTCATAAGTGATAGAACTTAATATATTGTGGCATTGCTGCAAAAACCTCTTTTCTTACTATTTTGAAAAATACAATACATTATTGTTAACCATAGTCACCCCACTATGAATTGGGACACTAGAACTTATTTTTCTCATCTAACTGTGACTTTGTACCCATTAACCAACCTTTCTCCATCCTCTTCTCTCCACCACCCTTCCCAATGTCTGGCAATCACAACTCTACTCTTTACTTCTATGAGATCAATATTTTTTAATTCCACAAATGAGTGAGATCATGCAGTATTTGTCTTTTCTAAGCCTGGCTCACTTCACTTAACATAAGTACCTGCAGTTTCATCTATGTTGCTGCAAGTAACAGGATTTAATTCTTTTTTATGGCTGAATACTATTCTGTTATGTAAATATACCATATTATCTTTATTCATTCATCTGTTGATAGACGCTTAGCTTGATACCATACCTAGGCTATTGTAAATAGCAGCTATCAACATGGGCATGCAGATATGTCTTCAATGTACTGATTTTGTTTCCTTTGGATATATCCCCAATAGAGAAAATGCCGAATCATGTAGGAGTCTTATATTTAATTTTTTGAGGAAACTACATACTGTTTTCCATAGTGACTGTAATAATTTACATTCCCATCAACAGCGTATATTTTTGTTCTTTGTCTTTTTGATCATAGTCATTCTAACTGGGGTGAGATGATATCTTATTGTGGCTTTGATTTGCATTTCCCTGATGATTAGTGATGCTGAGCATTTTTTTCAAATACCTCTTGGCCTTTTATATGTCATCCTTACAAAAATGTTGATTCAGATCTTTTTTTTTAATTGAATCATTTGGGGTTTTTTGCTGCTGGGTTGTTTGAGTTCCTTATATACCCTGGATATTAACCCCTTGTCAGATGCATAGTTTGCAAATATTTTTTCCCATTTTGTAGGTTGCCTCTTCATTCTGTTGATTGTTTCATTTGCTGTGCAGAAGCTTTTTAGTTTGATGTAATCCCATTTATCTAATTTACTTTTGTTGCTTGTGCTTTTAAGGTCTTATTCAAAAATTCTTGCCCAGACCAAAGTCATAAAACATTTCCCCCATGTTTTCTCCTAATAGTTTCACAGTTTGGGGTCTTGCACTTAAGACTTTGACCCATTTTTAGTTGATTTTTTGTAAGTGGTGAGAGATAGTGGTCTAGTTTCATTCTTCTGCACATGACTATCCAGTTTTCTCAGCACCATTTATTGAAAAGACTGTCCTTTTCCAATCTGTGTTCTTGGCACTTTAGTTGAGGATCAGTTGTGTGGACTTATTTCTGGATTTTCTATTCCATTCTATTGTTCTATGTGTCTGTTTTTATTCCAGTAGCATGCTGTTTCATTTACTATAGCTTTGTAGCATATTCTGAAGTCAGGTAGTGTGAATCCTCTAGCTTTGTTATTTTTGCTCAAGATTACTATGGCAATTTTGGGTCTTTTGTAGTTCCATATGAATTTAAAAATTTTTTTTTTCTATTTTTGTAAAGAATGTCCTTAATATTTTGATAGGGATTCCATTGAATCTGTAGATTGGTTAGGGTAGTATGGACATTTTCAAAATATGAATTCTTCCAATCCATGAACATTGGATATCTTTCCATTTCTCTGTGTCTTTCTCAATTTCTTTCATCAATGTTTTATAGTTTTTATTGTAGAGTTCTTTTTTTTCTCTTTCAGCCATTTCTCTTTTATCTACAGTTTGTGTTTAATGCAAATCAATTCCATAACATGAGAGGCTACTATGAATCAAAGCATAAATACATAAACACAATACACAATTCAAAGTACATGTACAGCATTCAGGTATGAAGCAAAAGGGAGTGTTCATTCACACACACAGTAGCTTCCAATCTGTTTGATGTGGTTGTTCCTGTTTAGATTTCTAAGGATGGGGAAAAATGACTTTAGTTATCAAGACTACTGTGGCCATATTAAATACTGGAACATCTAACCATTAGTGTGTGACCATGCAAACAAATGAATTCTTAGAAAGATTTCTGTGTATTGAGGTGGTTGTAAAAGATTTACTGCAGAATCAAGCCTACTTTTAGGCATAGAACCAGGTCCTAACTATCTGAAAATGTTGACTGATAACAAAAAGTGTTCCAAATATGGCTATTCTGATCTACAGATTTTTTTTTTAAATAAAGTATTTACAGAAAGAGTATAAAAGTTTTTGTGAATCTAATGCAAGTTAGCTTCCAATCTTTACTTCTCCAGTACATGATTTACAGTTTTGGCTCCTTCACATTTTTGCCTTTTTAATTTCAAGATTTATAATTTTACCTTCAGAAGGAAAGAAAGACCACAGTGGTGTGTTGGACTTGCAGAGGGAGAGAACATACCTAGGGATACAAAACGGAGTTGGGAAAAGGGGGAGGTGGAGGGAGGTCAGAGATAGTTGGGTGGGAGACACGGGGTACAATTGTAATTTGTGGTAATGGGCATGCTACCAGTATTGATCTGGCCTTCACATCTAGGGCACGAGGGGGGACAATCAGCTTTGTATCTCATGAAAATTCATAACCAGTAAAAAAATTTTACCTTCAAAACAGATCACTTTTTAAATTGTAAAATGTATGCAACATATGCAGAAATAAAAAGCAGCATTTTGAAATAGTTGAGGTCAGTGCAATTCTACTCTTTGGAATCAGCTGAGCTAAATGAATCTGATGCTGTTGTTGAACAGAAATAGGTGATGGGAAATGCCTACCAGATAAGCAAGAGTTACTCATGATTCTTGGACTTGGGGATAGATTCCATCCATCATTGCCCTGGCACATGTCAATTACTACATAAGAGGTCAAATGCAATGTCAAATCCAAAGCCTCAGAGGAAAAAGAGTTCAGTTCCCAAGACAACAGTGATAGCTTAGCAATGTAAAACTTCATCTAGAATATATCGGCATTAAATTAGTACTGCTGAGACAATACATTGAGGATTTACAGTAACAACTATAGATTCTATAAATAGAATCATGGAAGCTTTTTATATTACCTAACTGGTTTTTATGGCCTTATAGATTTAATGAACCAAATGAAAACTAAATCTCCATTCCACATCCCATCCTTTATCTCTAGATAAAATCTACTCTTATCTTCAAGGCAGAGTTTTAAGTGTCCATATTTCTTAAGCCACATTCAAGGCGGTCATGTCTTAACTAATTTTGGATGTTGTCTCTCTTCCTCTTGTACGTGAAACTTCAGGAGATTTAATATTGGCATTCATCCTCTAGCCGAACCCTTCACATGTTCTTCAAACCAATCAAATTTGGGATTCTCAACATTTTCTATGTCAATAAAATAAGATGTGGAATTAGTAGATTCGATGAACACTTCTTTTTTCCTGGACTTCTAGATGCCATTTGGATTGGGTTTAGAAGATGGGGAAGTATAGATGTTTCTTGGCCTGAGTCTCTCAAAGAGATGAAGGAGAGAACGCGAGACGATGAGGAGACTGGCCACAGACTGCCAAGCACTGCCTGCCTCCTTGGTGGTGCTGTTAGCTGAATTCGGGGCAGCCGAGGTACTCTGGGATGAGTTACTTGAAAGTGTTGCAGCAGTTATTTGATTTGAATAAATCTGCATGGGTAGGAGCAGTGCTAGAAGCAGCAGCCCCAGCCCAAGCCTGGCCACCATTGCTCTGCTTATGTCCCCTCCATTGGTGCACAGCACATCTCTCTGGATGCTGGTTATGTGGAGAACCACAGGCTCCGGAAGGATGCTGGCAAGGCTACTGTAGAGTTCTTTCACTCCTTTGGTTAAATGTATTCCTAGGTATCTTATTTATTTTTTTATAGGTATTGTAAAAGGGATTGCTTTATTTATTTCTTTTCAGATAATTTGCTATTGGCATATAAAAACGCTAGTGATTTTTGTATGTTGACTTTGTATGTTCAACTTTACTGAATGTGTTCATTAGTTCTAATACTTTATTTTTGAAGTCTTAGGGTTTTTCATACATAATATCATGTTATCTGCAAACAAGTACAAATTAACTTCCTCCTTTCCAATTTGGATTCCCTTTATTTCTTTCTCTTGCCTCATTGCTCTGGCTAGAACTTTCAGTATTATGTTGAATAAGAGTGGTGAGAGTGAACATCCTTGTCTTGTTGCATGTCTTAGAGAGAAAGTTTCAGTTTTGCACTGTTCACTATGATACTGGCTCTGAGTTTGCTATTAATGACTTTTATTATGTTGTTGTTTGTTTTGTCTATGGATAATTTGTGGAGAATTTTTATCATGAAGTGATATTGAATTTTATCAAATGCATTTTCTGCATCTATTGAGATGATCAAATAGTTTTTGTCCTTCATTCTGTTGATATGCTTAATCATGTTTATTGGTTTGCACATATTAAACCATCCCTGCAACCCTGGGATGGATCCTACTTGATCATGGTGGATATTCTTTTTGATGTGCTATTGGATTTTGTTGAGGATTTTTTCATATATGTTCATCAAAGATATTGTAGTTTTTTGTTGTGTTTTTGTCTAGTTTTGGTGTCAGGATAATGCTGCTCCCCTGGTTTTACATAATAATAATAATAAAAGATTCATGGAAACGGGTAGGAAAGAGGAGGTGAGAGAGAGGTGAATGCAGAACTTTAAAGGGACTTCAGTGCCAATTGCCACAGTGAATCCCCACGGCAACCAGAACCTCACAGCTACCATCAACCCAAGGCCAGGCATGCAGAGCACCTAGTCTCACTCCAGCACCAGGCAAAAACCCACAACCCCAAAGATCAGCTAGGAAGTATCCCAAACCATCAATGGCCAACTGCAATGGCCTCAAGCCAGGAATAAATCTTAGCTATAGGCAGGCCACACCACCAGGGGCCTTGGACTTCCCTTGTGCTGTGATGATCCCAGCAGCTGCAGACTTTGAGACCAAACTCTAAGGAGTTCAACGTGGCAGAGTGATGACCCTCCCTACACTCCCCCAATCCCTGTCAGCACAACAAGGAAAGAGACGTTGCCCAATTGGGGAGAGTAGAGGAAAGTAGATGCTAGACATTGCCTTGATCCCAAGGGCCAGGCCCACCACAATGAGGCCGACTTACACAGAGCTGCGTAGCACCTGATCCCAGGCAGCTGATCATGAACAGAACATCTAGACAAGCCCCAGGTACAGTCCAAAACTGATGGTCTTGACGGGAGAGGATTTACCCTCTTTAGGCTCTCACTAGCCCATCTGGATTTTAAAACAGTGGAAATGCAGCAAACCTAGGTATCGCTCGCCACCTAGTGTTATGTTGAAAAAGCAGCAACACGCCAATTGAGGACGTGTAACAAACGGGAATTTAGAGAGTCGTCTGGTGCTGAAATAGACTTATAGCCAAATTTTTAAAAAGCTTTGGAAAGACGGGTAGAAACAAAGCTAGACTGAGAACACTGGAATAAATTACAAGTCATTCAATGTGCAGACATTGTTGCACATTTGCAAGCATTAAAAACACTCAAGGAACCATGATGCGACACAATGCACACACCATCACCTGTGAAGGGTTCAGGAGTAGGTATACTTATAAGTCTCAGACAAAATAGACTTCAAGCCAAGGAATGTAAAAAAAGATAATTAAGGTTATTATTTAATGATAAAGGGATCAATTCAACAAAATGATACAAAAATTTTATAAGCACCCAACTCTGGAGCACCCAGTTATATTAAGCAATTACTATTAGACCTAATGGGAGAAATGGACTCCAAAACAATAGTTAGGGACTTTAACACCTCACTTTAACCAAAGGACAGATCATCCAGAAAGAAAATGAACCAGGAAATATCAGATTAATCTCTACTCTAGGCAGATTGGATCTAACAGACATATATAGAATATTTCATCCAACAGCTGCAGAATACACATTCTTCTCAACAGCACATGGAACATTCTCTAGAATAGACCATATGTAAGGTCACAAAACAAGTCTCAACAAATTTTGAAAAATTGAAATTATATCAACTACCTTGTCTGACCACAATGGAATAAAACTAGAAATCGACAACAAAAGGGACACTAGTAACCATACAAATTAATGGAAATTAAACAACATGTTCCTAAACAACAGATGGGTCAAAGAAGAAATCAAAAAGAAAATTATAAAATTCCTGGAGACAAATGAAAATGAAAACACAATATACCAGAACCTATGGGATACAGCAAAAGCAGTTCTAAGAGGAAATTTTATAGCAAGAAATGCTCACATCAAAAAAGAAGAAAGACTTCAAATAAACAATCTAACATTACACTTCCAGGTACTAAAAAACAAGAACAAACCAAACCCAAAATCAGTATGAGGAGAGAAGTAACAAAGATGAGAGCAGAAATAAATGAATTAGATACTTAAAAAAAACAATAGAAAAGACTGATGAAACAAATAGTTGGTTATTCAAAAACAAAACCAAATTGATAAACCTTTAGCTAGAATAATGAAGAAAAAAGACAGAAGACTCAAATAAATAAAATCAGAAGTGAAAAAAGAGACATTACAGTTGATACCACAGAAATACAAAAGATCAGACTACTATGAAAAACTATATGTGAACAAACTGGAAAACCTAGAAGAATGGATAAATTCCTGGACACATACAACTTACCCAGGTTTAATCATGAAGAACTAGAAAACCCAAATAGACCAATAATAAGTAATGAGATTGAAGTGGTAATAAAGAGACTCCCAATAAAGAAAACCTCAGAACCAGATGGTTGTAGTGCCAAATTCTACTAAACATTTAAAGAACTAATATCAATTATTCTTGAACTCTTCCAAAAAACTGAAGAGGAGAAAATACTTCCAAACTCATTCTATGAGGCCAACATTAACCTCATACCAAAACCAGAAAAAGACACAACAAAAACGAAAACTACAGACCAGTGTCCCTAATGAACACAGATGAGAAGATCCTCAACAAAATACTAGCAGACAGAATCCAACAACACTTTAAAAAGGTCATTCACCATGACCAAGTGGGATTCATCCCAGGGAGGCAAGGATGGTTCAACATAGGCAAATCAATAAACATGATACATTACATTAACAGAATGAAACAAACAAACAAAAAGATCATTTCAATAGGTACACAAAAAGCACCTAATAAGCTGCAACACCCCTTCATGATAAAAACACTCAACAAACCAGGTATAGAAGGAATGTACCTCAACACAATAAAGACCATATACAACAAACCCACAGCTAATGTCATACTGAATGGACAAAAATCGGAGGCTTTTCCTCTAAGATCTGGTACAAGACAAGGATGCTTGCTTTCTCCACCCTTATTCAACATAGTACTAGAAGTTCTTGCCTATGCAATAAGGCAAGAGAACACAATAAAGGGCATCCAATTGGAAAGTAGGAAGTCAAACTATCTCTATTTGCAGATGAATAATTAGAGTTATAATTATTTTCTTATGCATTTATCCTTTAAAGGGTAAGAAAATAATTCAAAGAAAATCATTATAACTCTAATTAATTGCACACTATGTGACAATAACAATATAAAGAGGGCTGTGAAAGTACATCAGAGCAAGTTTTTATGTGTTAATGAATATAAGTTTAAATTAATCTAACCATATTATTATAAATTAAGATATTAATGGTAATACTCATGATGACAATTTTTTAAAAATAACTTTAAAAATATACAGTAAGAGAAACAAAATGGAATTTAAAATGGTACACTACAAAACATCAATTCATCACAAAAGAATGCAGTTATAAAAAATGGAGATGGAAAATATATGACATATAGAGAATAAATAGCAAAATAGCAGATGTCTTTCCTTATCAGTAATTACTTTAAATGTAAACAATTAAAAGAGATTAGAAGAAAGAATGAGAAAGCACAAACCATGTATATGCTGTCTATGAGAGACTCACTTTAGAGTCATAGACACAAACAGATTGAATGTGAAAGGATGGAAACAAATATTCAGCACAGATAATAACAGCGAGGGAGCTGAAGTTGTTATATTAACATCAGACAACATAGACTTTAATTCAAAAATTGTTATTAGAGATAATGATAACATTATATACTGAAAAAGGTTCAGTCCATCCAGAAGATACAACAATTAAAAATATGTACCTAGCATGCATTCATCAATAGAGCCCAAAAGGACGTAAATCAAATATTGACAGAACTGAAGGGAGAAATATGTGGTTCTCCAATAAGATTTCAACTCCCCCTTTTAATAATGTAAGCAACAACTAGAAATAAAATGAATACTAAAACAGGGGACTTCAACAGTGCTATAAACAAATTAGACCTAACAGACATATATAGAGTAACCCACCTAAAAGCAGTAGAGTAAGCCTTCATCTCAAGTGCGCATGGAACATTCTCCAGGACTGTCAACATGTTAGGACACAAAACAAGTCTCAATATATTTACAAAGATTCAAATCACATAAAGTATCTTCTGAAACCATATGGAAATCAATAACAAAAGGAAAACTGGGAAATTCACAAATACATGAAACTAAACATGGTCTTAAACAACCAATGGGTCCAGAAGTCATCACAAATAAAATTAGAAAATGTCTTGTGACTAATGAAAAAAAAAATACAACATACACAAACTTTATGGGATGCAGTGGAGGAATACTCAGAGGGAAATTTATAGCTACAAATGCCTACATTAAAAGAGAAGAAAGATGTCAAACTGATAACCTAACTTTACACCTAAGGGAAATAAAAGAGCAAACTGAAACTAAATGGAGCAGAAGGAGGAAAAATAAAGTTAAGATAGGAGGTCAAAGAAATAGAGACTAGATAGAGAGTAACGGCAGTTTTATTTCACCTTTTCCAAGTTCTATGTGATTTATTTCTTTTTCTTGCCTTATTACTCTGTCTAGGATCTTCAATAGGAACCCCCCTTATAGCTAGAGGTGATCACAAATTTGGCCAATGCGATGCATGTAAAGAGTGCAATTTCCAGGCCATTTTCTTAAGGCCAAAGCTGTTTCCACTCTTTCCTCCTCTCAAAGGCTAGAATATACATGTGGAAATTAGCCATCTACAGCCATGAAGATGAGCACAACATTCTTCTAGATGCAAGTGCAACATTCTGGGAAATGCAGGAGTAACAAGATGAAAGAAACCAAGACTCTGAGAGGTTGAGTTGCTGAGTCACCTTGCTAGCCACAGACTGCTCACACCAGACTGCTTCCTGAGGGAAAAGAAGCTACCTGATTGGAATTGCTCTATTTTTCCCCTCATAGCAGCTTAATTTATGCCCTAATTCGAACAAGAGTTAGTGCTTTCCTTTTGCAAATAGTGACCTTATAGTCCGAATCTTGTCTCTGGAATGATTCAAGTTTTATTCATTGTTTTAGAACTTGACATTTATCTTAACCTGAATTAAATATAGTGAGGCCTGTTTCTATGTTTTCTTCACTTTTCTATTGATTTCTCTTCACAGACTCTTTATTCCTGGAACAAAACCAAGGTATTTATTATTGTCACTTTGCAGTACATTTTTAAGGCTCAGAGGTTCAAACACTCTCAAATTAATCACTATTTTCTAATTTTCATGCTCATTCACAAGAATTTATTCTTCTACATGAACTTAAGTATGATTCTTAAGTTCCTTGAAACTCCACCATCACCCCACAGAAAAGGGGGCATCTGAGTGTGTTACACTTAATGAATTAAATGAAGAGGTAAATATTAACAACTTACTCACAGAGAATCTTCCCATTCAGGAGCACTGTGCATATTTATTTAGCCTTTTTTTTTTTTTTTTTTCGTCCAGTAAGGGGATCGCAACCCTCGGCATGGTGCGGTCCACACCACGCTCAGCCAATGAGCACACAGGCCATCCCTATATAGGATCCGAACCTGCGTCCTCGTTGCTGCCAGTGCCACATTTTCCCGAGTGAGCCACGGGGCCAGCCCCAGACTTTTTTTATGTATCTCTGAGCAGTCTTATAGGTTTCTCTTTTAAAGTTCTGCCTGTCTCTTGTTAAGTTCATTTATAGACATGGTATGATTTTGTTGGTGTTATAAATAGGAAATACATTCTGCGGCATTTTCTAACTGATTGATGCTAGTATATGACAAAAATCTGATTTATCTTCACTTACTAACTGTATGGCTTTGGGTAGTTACCTAACTTTTCTTAGCTTCAATCTTTTTACAAAATTAGAGGAATATGTATAATGTCTCTCCGAGAAAGGTTTTATGAGAAATAAATATGACAAGACGTACAATTTACTACGTATAGGACAGGGGACGGAGTAAATACTAAAAACATGATTAGCTCCAATGGTGCACTTTATATTTGTCAGGCCAGAAGTTTGGGTGCTGTTCTTGCCTGTACTCCAAGATGCCCTGGTATTGAAGCCCTGCCACACACAGTCCAGCCTAACCCCTGGAGAATGAGGGGAAAGCCATGGCTCCTATGCTCCTGGAAAGGCTAAAGAGATGCAGGGTTCTGCGTTCTCTACTTCAAGCCTCTGCATCCCACTACCACTCACGGGAGGAGTCCAACACAAAAAGAACAGCTGTTTCAGGACCCAGAATTGCAGGGCTGAACCGTACTTCTAAAATAATTACACCCAACCCCCTCCCCACAATTTAAATGGACAACTGAGTCTCAGAGAGGGACAAAGATCTGTCTGAGATCACCCAACAAGTGTAACCTCACTTGGAGCCAAAGCTGGGGCAAGTATTCAGGTCACCTGATTTCCAAGCCTGTGCTCTCTGCTCTCTGCCCAAATTGCTCCTCCTCCTGAGGCTTTGGCATTCGCTGAGGGCTTCCTTGTACAAGGACAGTGAGGGAGCTGGGTCAACAGCAGAGCCATGAAGTTGTTCAAGTTTGCTCAACATATTCTCACCCCATCTGTCCTAGCCCCAACTTGTATGTTTCCAGAGAACACGATTCACCCTATTCATTCACACTAAAGTATCAAGGACTGTCTGCGTCATTCACATCTTAAAACAGGAATCTGGGAAAGGCTATTGCTTAACCTAAAGGAATGATGTGTCTCTACTTCTATGAGATAAACCTTCTTAGGTTCTACATGTGGTGAGAACGTGTGGTATTTATCTTTCTGTGCCTGGCTTATCTCGCTTAACTTAATGTCCTTCAAGCTCTTCTAAGTTGCTGTGAATGACTGGATTTTATTCTTTCTGTGGCAGAAAAGTATTCCATTGTGTATATATGCCACATTTTCTTTATTCATTCGTTTGTTGAATTGTATACATGTATCAAAAAATTACACCATACCCCCTAAATATGCACAATTATTATGTGTTAATTAAAAATAAAAGCAAAAAGTGAAGGAATGATGTGTCAATAAAAGAATCTCAGGCGGAAACCAGTGAAATTCTTAGTGAGCAGGGATTTCCCAACATGTGTAACATCATTCTTTCTAGGATTTCCCAACATGTGTAACATCATTCTTTCTATGACTTCTTAGGAGGATGTAGATCCCGGGAACTATTAACTAAAAAGAAGGAAGGAGCTGTAGGTTTAGCCGCAAAGGTTGGCTGGTCACACTGACAGGGCTGACAGTGGATGGATTGGAAGGGAATGGACCTGCCTGAGATTTACGCAGCATATTTGTGTTTTTAGTTTTTGAGTGTGTGTGTGCACACAAGTGTGTGTGTGTACTGGTCCTAGGCCAAAGGCAAGATTTCCAAATATCCATTTCCTGGTGAAATAGAGACTGCAGTACTGGGGCTGATTATTAGATTTCTAATACTAAGCCCTAAGAATGGGCCTCTTGTTCCTGCCCCTTGCTCTTTTTCACCTTCTGGTCCTTTCCTTTCCACTGGGGAGAGGGAGTCCCAACTCTACATCCATCTTCCTGGAGTTTCCAGGAACGCAGAAGTCATAGGAGCCAGAAACAAATGGAGCAGAAAGGTGTCTTTTTATTGGAAAGTGGCTAAGAGAGGCAGCCCAGGCATGGGCATCCTGAATGAAAGGAAAGATGGGGAGTGTGGGAGAGGGCAGTGCTTCAGAAATCCAGAGGCAGACGGGGCTGCAGCCTCAGGGCCTTCACAGGTGCAGCGAGGACAGGCTCTGCAGATGGGAGAGGAGAGAATCGGAGAGGTGACTCAGCAGGTCAGAGCACTCAGAGGCAGTGGGGAGGAAGGGTCACCCCTTTCAGCACCCCAGTCACAGCCTCTGAGACCCCACAGTCTCTCAGTCTCTCCACCGCCTTCCCATATTCTCCCTCTCACCATCCTGGGAACATTCTCCACAGCTCAGCCATCTCCTGGGTCTTCAGGGGTCCCTTCTTCCTACAGCTAGTGCTCACCTCACTGGGGGTTCAGACAGGCCATCCCACAGGGGCCTACACAGCACTTCTTGTTTCCTGAGCAGTCAGCGTCGCTCCCACAGCGGTTAGGAGGATTCAGCATGGCGCAGCGTATCAGAATATTGGGGCAGGAGCCAGGCTTAGTGGAAACTGGCCCCTTGACTGAACCTTGTTCCTTGACTGGACCTTGGCCTTTAACTGAAACTTGTCCTTTAGCAGGATCTTGTCCTTTGAATGGAACATGATCTTTTAGAGTGTCTTGACCTTTAACGGGAACTGTTGAAGGAAAAAATGCACCCACGTTTAGACCCAGCACACCTGCTTCAACCACCATGTCTTTCCCCTGGATCCAGCCTCTGCTCACTGCAGCATCCCCCAAGCCATGAGGTGAGGTAGAGGAGCCCACCAGGGTAGCTGAGGTCTGCATTCTTGGAAGGAATTCCTTCTCTTTGGGGAAAGGGTCTACAAGACCAGAGTTTTCTGGAGTGTCTGTTTCTTCCCCCTCCCTCCATTCCAAGTCTCTTGGGAGCAGAGGCCAGACTGGGGTGACACCCAGAAGTGAAAAGGACACATTGTCATTTCTTAGGAAACTTAGTGGAGGGAGGAAGAGCCCTGAGCTCCATTTTGCCTCTGAGAATTGGCTTGGCTGGCATTCCCCACTCTTCTCTACATCTCAATTTCCTCCTTATAAAATGGGGGTCCTCAAATAACATGTTTTCTGAGGCCCTGTTGTTCTTAACTTCCTCTTAGAAGACTGATTACTCAGGTACTTTAATGAAACAGGCAGTCAGGGGACAGAGGCCAAATCCAGGTTCCTGGGTCTCGTCACTTTGTTGCACGTCTGCACAGGTAACAATACCTGAGCCCAAGACCATGTAACAACACAACCCCCACCGACAGTCCAGATAGCTCATTCATTTGGGTGGAAAGCATGTGGGGACCACTAGTGAGCTTCCTGCTTTCTCTGGACATGATGGAACAGGCCACAAGGCTGAAGTGTGGGCTCCAGCCCTGTCTACTGCTCCCTGTCTGGGCCCAGAAGGCCCCTGACAGCCTCTTGTTAGCACAACCCAGCCCCAGCAGGTCACCTGTCCACTCACCTCCCAGGACAGCTGCCTCTACCGCTAGCGTCCCAAAGATGAGGAGCGCCACCAAGACAAAGAAGCTGCTGGTCTTCATAGTGTCAGGAAGGTTTGTCTAAGACCTGAGGCCAAGGCTGGCTTTATGCATTCCCAGGTTGGCCTGGCACCAGGGGCGGGTCTGAAGGGACAAGACATTTCCTTAGCTCTACCAGGAAATGCCCACCCCATCCGGGGCGGGCCCTTGGGGTTTTCCCCAAGCATTACTCAGGTGAGAAGTGACAGACATTATATGACATCACCTCTGACGGCCCCAAAAGCTGTCCCACTTTCTCACATAGAAGCAGTGATGCCTGCCTCTTAGGCACCATAATTATCAAATTCTTCATGTTTTGAAAGACTTTGAGGCCCAAGAAGAGGAAGGAATCACCTAAAGTCATTCAACAAGTCACTGGTAGACCCAGTCCTGATTTCAAAACCAGGGTGTTTCCCAATTATATGCTGCTCCTAAAAACCCACACCTACCCTGTCATTTTACCCCTCCCAGCGTCACGCAGGGCATTTCTATTCTTCCCTGGTCATGAGAAAAACTCTTTAAGAAATATTTGCCTTGAAAATCTGACTACTTTTTTTTTTTTTTTTTTCCTAAAATGGCTGACTAGAAAGGTCTGGCACTAGTCCCTTCCCCATAAAAAGAGACCAAAACAACAGACAAACAAGTATATTTTGATTGGAACCTGAGGAAACACGGTGCAGAGCACCAGGAGAATGAGATGTGCCGAAGAAAGGAACAGCAGCACCACAGAGAGCAGAGCAGGGCATCCGGCTGCAGCCCCGCTGCAAAGACTCGCCTGGAACCAGGTAGAGAGAGGGTAAGCTGGAACAGACCCCAGATATTCCCACTGCCACCACAAACACCAGAGATCCCTGCCTCAGGGGAGTCCCGCAGTCTTCTTGGGACCCACATCTGGACTCACTCATCACACGCTCCCCCCACAGGTGGGCGGGCAGACCCGCTGAGCAGAAAACCCACTAAAGTGCAGCAGTTCCCTCCATTTGTGGCCCACCTTGCACAGCCTGTGCCCACAGATGCCCACATGGCCACAGCCAACCCAGCAGCAGCCCCACCTCCCACCAGGACCCTCCACACAGGCACCAGCATCCCAGCTATTTGGAGCCTAGACCCCTTTGTCTGGAGGCACTGCCTGCATTCTACACTGCATTGGGTACCAGTGGGGTCGGGGTGCAGACTGGAGCCTAGGACAGACAGAGTGACTAAAACCCCAGCATCTGAACTCACTCAGCACCCCTCTCCTACCCCCTCCCCCCCAAAAAAAAGCAGGCAGACTGGCTGAGCAGAAAATCCTCTGGAGTGCAGTGGCACTTCCCCACATTTGCCCTTTGCCTTGTACAGCCTGTGGGGGCAGAACCTAGGGGTACCGCAAGGCCCACAGCTAACTTGGCAGAAGCCCCACCTCCCCCTGCAACCCTCCATGTGTTGCAAGGGTGCCAGTAGGCCTACAGTCCTTGCTATTTAGAGCCCACACCCCTGTACCGAGCCCAGAGAGCCTGAGTTCATTTGTCTGGAGTCCCTGCCTACATTTTGCCATGCGCACTCAGGCACAAGTGGGACCAAGGCACAGGCTGCCTGGAGCCTAGGACAGATGGAAGGACCAAAACCCCAGTATCTGAACTCACGCAGCATCCCCTCCCCAAGGCATATACTGCTGCTGGGTTAAGCTGCACCCTTGCAGGCTCCCATCGGGCTCAAAAGCAACTGGGTAGCAGTTTTTCCTTCCTACAGCGAGCCTCCAGATAGCCGCTGGGTCCCGCATCATTCACTCAGGACTGCTCCAGGCTGAACAGCTGAGCCAAGGGCACTCCACAGAGCTCTTAGGACCTGTTGCCTCAGTGTTTATCTACTCCTAGACTGACAGTGGACCAGGTAGGGGTTCTGATGCCGAAAGGCAGGACTCTGCAGAGTTGCTGGCCTCAGCTGCACCCTTACAGGCTTATATCAGTCTCAAAAGCTGATCAGGCAGCCACCTTCAGAGCCACCAGCTGTGTACACCTACTCCCAAACCAACAGCTGATTGGGTAGCAACTTTTCCTCACTACAGCACCCCTCTAGAAAGTTGCTGCATCCTGCAGCATATACACAGGCTTGTTCCAGACTCAACAGCTGAGTCAGTGACCCTCTACAGACCTACCGGGAACTGCTGCAACAGTATACATCTACTCACTGACTGACAGCAGATCACCCATCCAACAAAAAACTGCCAACTGCCCCTCCACCTAGGCCACAAAGGCATCCACCGATAACTTTAAGACCGAATACAGTTGAAGAAGTCACACGAAGTCTGCATTGCCACAGTCACCCAGATCCAAGCTTAAAACGCCCAATCCAACTGACAATATATAATACTTCTACAGGAAAGAGGCTCCCTCTTCAAAAGCCACTCCTAGAATTAAAAAAAGTGACTACACCACCAGATGCCCAGACATCAACGCAGAGAAATCAGAAGCGTGAATAAACAAGGAAGCCAGACTCTCCCAAAAGAAGACTACAATTCTCCAATACCAGACCCCAAAGGAAACAGATGAATTGCCTGTGGAGAAAACCCAAAGGACAATACTAAGGAAACTCAAAATGATGGATGAAAAAATAGAAATCACAATGAAGTCAAATAGAAATTTGAGGACATACATGTAGGAGAAATTCAACAGAGATACAAGCAATAAAAATTTAAAAATCAAGCAGAAATCCTGGCACTGAAGAATTCATTCAAAGGAATAAAAAGTACAACCAAGAGCATAAACAGCAGGCCAGAACCGAAGAAAGAATCTCTGAACTAGAACAAAGGCTTTTTGAACTAACACAGTTGGGCCAAGAAAAGAAAAGAAAAAAAAGAATTAAAAGAAATGAAGAAAACCTGCAAAATCTTTCAGATAACCTCAAGCATACAAATATCCATATTGTAGGTGTATAGGAAGAAGAGAAAGAAAAAGTCATTGAAAGCCTATTTAGTGAAATAATAGCTGAAAACTTCACAAATATTGGGAGAAAGACAGTCTTACAGATCCAAGAAGCTCAAAGATCCCCAAACAGATTCAACCCAAAAAGTACCTCCCCAAGATACATCATAGTCAAATTATCAAAAGTCAATGACAAAGATAGAATTCTTAAAATGGAAAGAGAATAGTATCAAATTACCTACAAGAGAATCCACATCTGGCTAACAACAGACTTCTCAACAAAAACCTTTTAGGCCAGGAGAGAGTGGGATGACATATTCAAAGTGCTAAAAGAGGGCCGGCCTGTGGCTCACTCGGGAGAGTGCGGTGCTGATAACACCAAGGCCACGGGTTCGGATCCCATATAGGGATGGCCAGTTAGCTCACTGGGTGAGCATGGTGCTGACAAAGTGCTAAAAGAAAAAAAAAAAAACCTGTCAACCAAGAATACTATTCACAGCAAAGCTTTCCTTCAGAAATGAAGGAGAATAGTATTTTTTCCAGACAAACAAAAACCGTGGGAATTCACCACCACAAGACCAGCCCTTCAACAAACCCTCAAGGGAGTCCTACATCTAGAATCAAAAGAGAGGTATGGGTCACCATAAATACATGAGAAAGAATAAAAACCAATAGTAGAACAGATATGCAAATGAGAAAGAAAAAGAAAATGTATTTTATCACTGCAAAAAAACACCCAACAGCAAAGATACACAATAAAAGGGAAAGAAAAGAACATAAGAAATATAAAACAGCCATAGAGAAATTAATAAAATGGCAGAAAAAATCACTTCTCTGCCTTTTGGCTAAGATCAAGTGTAGTATAAAATGGCAGAAACAAAGCAGTACCTTTCAATAACAACCCTGAATGTAAATGGACTAAATTCTCCACTTCAAAGATATAGACTGACTGAATGGATTAAAAAACTAGACCCAAATATAAGCTGCCTGAAAGGAATTCATTTCACCAAAAAAAACACACATAGACTAATAGTGAAGGAATGGAAAAAGAAATTTCATGCAAATGGAAACCAAAAATGAGCAGGAGTTGCCATACTTATATCAGAAAATAGATTTCAAACCAAGAACTATAAAAAGAGACAAAGAAGGACATTATGTAATGATAAAAGGATCAATGCAGTAAGAAGATATAAGTCATAAATATATATGGACCCAACATTGGAGCACCAGATATATAAAGCAACTGTTACTGGATCTATGGGGAGAAATAGACCCCAACACAGTAATAGTTGGGGACTTTAACATGCTGCTTTCAGAATTGGACAGATCATGTAAACAAAGAACTAGTAGAGATATAGTGCATTGAAACAACATCTTAGACCAAATGGACTTGACAGACTTATACAGAACACACATTTTATCCAACAACAAGAGAATATACATTGTTCTCATCAGCACATGGATCATTCTCCCAGACAGTCAACATGTTAGGTCACAAATTAAGTTTCAAAAAATTTAAAAAGGTGGAAATCATATCAAGTATATTTTCAAACCACAATGGAATAAAATTAGAAATTAACAACAAACAAAACCATGGAAACTATATAAATTTATGGAAATTAAACAACATGCTCCTGAACAACCACTGGGTCAAAAAACAAATAAAGCAGGAAATCAAAAAATTATTGAAACTAATGAAAATACAAGTACAACTTACCAAAACCTATGGGATACTGCAAGAGCAGTAGTAACAGGGAAGTTTATTACAGTAAGTGTTTACATCAAAAGAATAGAAAGACTTCAAATAAACAACCTAACATTACATCTCAAAGAACTAGAAAAACAAGAACAATCTAATCCTAAAACTAGTAGACGGAAAGAAATAAATAAGATCAGAGTAGAACTAAATGAAATAGGGACCAAAAGAATGATACAAAAAAATCAATGACAGAAAAAGTTGTTTTTTTGAGAAGATAAACAAAATAGACAAGCCATTAGCCAGACTAACTAAACAAAGGAGGGAGAAGACCCAAAAACAAAAATCAGAAATGAAAAAGGAGACATTACAACTGATACCTCAAAAATACACAGAATCATTAGAGACTATTATGAACAACCATACTCCAAGAAACATGAAAACCTGGAGGAAATGGATAAACTTCTGGACCCATACAAACTACCAAGACTGAACCAAGAAGAAATACAAAACCTGAACAGACTGATAACAAGCAACAAGATTGATGCAGTAATCAACAGTCTCTCAGCAAAAAAAAAGCCCAGGACCAGATGGCTTCACTGCTGCATTCTACCAAACCATTAAAGAAGAACTAACACCAATTCTTCTCAAATTGCTCTGAAAAATCGAAACAGAGGCAATTCTCCCAAATGAGGCCATCGTCACCCTGATACCAAAATCAGATGAAGACACAACAAAAAAAGAAAGCTACAGGCCAATATCCTTGATGAACATAGATGCAAAAATCCTCAACAAGATATTAGCAAACAGAATACAGCAGCACATCAAAAAGGTAATACACCATGATCAAGAGGGATTCATTCCAGGAATGCAAGGATGGGTAAACATATGCAAAGCAATAAATATGATACGCTCCATCAAAAAGCAAGGACAAAAACCATATGACTATCTAGATGTAGAAAAAACATTTGACAAAATTCATTCCTTCATGATGAAGACCATCAACAAACTAGGTATAGAAGGAAAATATATCAACACAATGAAAATGATATTTGACAAATCCAAAACACCAACATGATCCTGAATGGGGAAAAACTGTAAGCTTTTCCTTTAAGATCAAGAACAAGACAAGGTTGCCCACTTTCACAACTCCTATTCAACATAGTATTGGAAGTATTAGCCAGAGCAATCAGGCAAGAGAAAGAAATTAAGGGCATCCAAACTGGAAAAAATGAAGTCAAATTATCACTGTTCACAGATGACATGATCCGATATATAGAAAAGCCCATAACATCTACCTAAAACCTCCTAGAGCTCATAAACAAATTCAGTAAAGATGCAAGATACATAATCAATACACAAAAATCAGTAGCATTCTTATACACCAACGACAAACAAGCAGCAACAGAAATCAAGAAAGCAAGCCCATTTACAATAGCTACCAAAAGAATAAAATACCTAGGAATAAATCTAACCAAAGAGGTGAAAGATCTCTACAATGAGAACTACAAAATTCTGCTGAAGAAATTAAAGAGGACACCAAAAGACGGGAAGACGTGTTTTGTTCATGGATTGGAAGAATTAACATTGTGAAAGGTCCATACTACCTAAAGTAATCTACGGATCCAATGCAATTCCCATCAAAGCACCAAAAATATTCTTTGCAGAAATAGAAAAAATAATTCTAAAATTCATAAGGAACAACACAGATGACTGGATAAGGAAAATGTGGTATATATACACAATGGAATACTACTCTGCCATCAAAAGGAATTAAATTCTGCCATTCATGGATCAGCTTGGAGAAAATTATGTTAAGTGAAATAAGCCAGGCACAGAAAGAGAAATACCACATGTCCTCACTCATAAGTGGAAACAAAGAAAAGAGAGGAAGGAAGGAAGGAAGGCCACAATAAAACATTCAACTTTCAGAAAGAACAGACCTATAGTTGACTAGAGGTGGAAAAGGGGGTGGGGGATTAGGGACTAATTGGTTAAGGAACACAAATACTAGTTATGATCTGTAAATATAAACATGCTAATAATATTGATTTGATCATCACATACTGTACACAAATACTGATAGTCAACTCTGTACCCCATAAATATGTATAATCAAAAATAAATAAATAAATGATGATGATGAAGAAAAACATAATATACACATTGTAAAATATTTCAAGTGATAAAGAAATGTAAATATGTAGACAATATAAGTCTTCAGGAACTCAACAGATTGGCACTGTTACCTGTTTAATTTATACATATCCATGCAGACCTTTGCTTCAAAAAATACAATTATACCTGTACATTTATTTATGTTCACACATGGCTTTCAAAAATAAAAATAGGATCACACCAGTAAAAAAAAAGTCTAATGACTAATTATTGCACTTTTGTATTTCACATGTTCACATGTGGCCTTTGAGATGTACCAAGAAAGTAAATGGAAGGTAGAATTCTAGATCTGAACGGGATGGTGCCCTTGAAATCACAGTAGGTAGGGAGACAGGACCCAGAAAAGGAAAAGGAAAAAACACAAGTCATCTATAAGGTGGGTGTCTACACTGTAGGTATTGAGTATGACATTCGCCTCCTTAGAACAGCACCCTGTTTTCTTCTGAAGAACTGTGGGTTTTGTTTGTTTTTTGTTTCGTTTTTTTGTATCATGAACTTATGAATTAATGGAGGCTGCTTATCATGAAAGCCTGATCTGTGGCTGCAGGTAGGGGTGTGTGTGGTGCGTGTGTGTGTGAGATTTAGGCAAGGTCTATTAAAGTCCTTTAATTGAATGGACTGTAGGGGGAAGCAGGAAGTCCCTCCTTTTGGTAAAGGTGATATATAAGAACTGGGAAATTCCAGATGCTATTGTTCCAGTCTGGAGATGAAGATCAGCTTTCTGAAAAAAAAAAAATGAACATAAACACTGAGGGAAGAATAGAAAAGATGGCAAGAGAAGATTCTGAAGACACTATGCAGCCCTTCCTCTCCTTTACTTGGAGAGCAGCTCTTCTCATACCCTTCCCAGTGGTTGGGTTATGTGCCATTAAATTGGCCTTCTGCCTAAGTTATTCTGACTTGATATTCTGTCATTGCTGCCCATATTAGTCTATTTCTGTTGCTTATAACAGAAATGCCTGAAACTGGGTAATTTGTAAAGAAACAATATTTATTGCTTACGTTTTCAGAGGCTGGGAAATCTAAAGTCCAGGGAACACATCTGGTGAGGGCCTTCTTTGGTGGGTGGTGATAGCAATGCAGGGTGTCACACAGTAGACAGCTGAGCAAAGAGAGACAGAGAGAGAGAGAGAGAGAGAGAGAGCTCCTCATGTGCTTTCCTTTTGAAGCCCTCAGAACCATGCTCCACCATTAAATCATCAATTTATTAATCCATTTACTAGTGCATTATCCGCACAATCTAATCACCTCTTCAAGGCCCCACCTTTCAATTACTTTCAATAGGATTTCCCACCCTCTTAACACTGCTACCGTGGGGGTTAAGTTTGGACTTTAGGGGACAGATTCAATCTACAGCACTACTAAAAGTTCTGAGTAATAGAAATGAATACGCAGGAGTTGGGTGTTGTCAGGAATGGAAGCTTTAGTCTGTAAGTCACTCAATTGAGGTGGGGTTGAGGCAGGGAAGAAAGCAGACTAATTATTGGATAGTAAACCAGTTGGTTAAATGCCTACCCATTGTCTCTTGGGACTCAGAACACATGCCCGCCAAGGCTGAACTTCAATGGAGGTATAAACAAGTGTCAGCATGCTGGAGTCTGTTGGCTACCTTTATAAAAAGCTCATTGCATGATAAATTATACAAACAAAAAAGTGTGTAGAACATATCTATATTCTTTAAAGAATAGCATTAAAATGAACAGCCAGGTAAAGAAGGAGAATATTTAATGTGTCTCTGCCCCATGACCCTCCACAATTGCTTCATTTTCCCTCTTCCCCAGAGATAACCACTTTCCTGGATTTTATGTTAATTATCCCTTGCTCTCCATTATAGTTATACCACCCGTCTGTGTTCTGAACTATACATTCAATTTTGCATATTTTAAATATTTATGGAAATGACGTCTTAAGTATCCTTTTGGTATGTCTTGCTTATTTTGCTCAATGTTATGTTTTTGAGATTCATCTATTTTGAAGCCTACACCTGTGGTTTATACATTGTCACTGCTATACAGTATTTTATTATATGAAAATACCAAAAGTGTATGTTTCCATTCTACTGTTGATGTACACTGGGTTTTTCTAGTTTTCAAAGATTATAAATAGTGTTGCTATGAACATTCTTGTGCATATATTTTGGAGAAACTTAGTATGCATTTCTTTTGAGTATATAGGTAGGAGTGGAGATGCTGGAGCATGTAGTACAGATCACAGAGTATAGACACATTAACCTGTCATAAATACAGCAAACAGCTTTCCAGTATCATTATAGCAATTTACACTACCACCAGCAATGTGTTAGAGTTCCAGTTGCTTTTAACCTTGTCAATACTGTCTTTTCATTAGCCATTTGGTAGACATCCAGTGGTTTCCTTGTCGTTTAAATTTGCATTTCTCTATTGATTAGTGAAGTTGAGCCCCTTTTCACATTTTTATTGTCTATTTGAGTATCCTCTTTTGTGAAGTGCCTATTTAAGTGTCTTGCTCACTTTTAATTTGTAAGAGAAAAGAAACTCATGCATTACTGGTGAGAGTCCATACTGGTGCTATTTAAAACACAGTTTGGCATCAGCTAACAAAATTAAACTTATACAAATCTATGCTCCAACAATTACCCTCCTAAATATATAACTAATATAAATATTTTCACATGTTTACCAAGAAACATGCACAGGAGCATTCACAAAAGTACATCTTCTAATAACAAAATATGGGAACAATTCATATTACCAATAATAAGACTTTGGATAAATATGTTATGGAATATTAATACAATAAAGTATTACACAATTGTGAAAATAACTGAAATACAGCCATGCAAAATACGACTTTAATTAAAATAATGTTGAATGAAAAACATCTCAAAAGACAATGTTTAGAATTATATGTTTGTCATGAAGCTCAAAACCAAGGAAATATAAGGAATACATTGTCTATGCATATTTACATATGTAGTAAAGTCAGAAAGGTGTACATAAAAATGAGGAAACTATAAACATGAAATTCAGAATAATGGTTTACTCTGGAAGTGGAAGAAGAAAACATTCTGTATCGGTGAGAAAGGACATGGATTGGTGTCATTCTAGTTCTTGGACTGGTTAGTGAGTTAATGGATGTGTGTGTGTGTGTGTGTGTGTGTGTGTGTGTGTGTGTGTGTGTGTTCAAACCACAGAGTAAATCATTTATGAATCCACGTTGATGCACTCTTAGGTTATTTCCAGTCTTTTGCTATTACAAACTACACCACATGTGGCCTTTCTCAGCTTTCCTTCTTATAGACTAGAGTCCCAGAAGGAGATTTGCTAGAACAAAGGTTAAGTGCATTTGAAATTTTGGTAACACTGTTGTATTTCCAATGACAGGAGTTTGCACCACTTTGTACTCTCGCCATGAGGGAATAAAACTGCCTGTTTCTCTCCAGCCTCATGCACAGAGTGTGTGTCTAACTTTTAGATTTTTATTAATCTTATAGGTGAGAAATGATATCTCAGTGAAATTTCTAATTAGCCTTCCTCTATCATTAATTATTGTAAACACTTTTTCATATTTTAAAGGTCACTTTTTTTCTGAAAACTTTCATTTTCCATGCTCATTTTTTATTAATTCATGAATCTTTTTCTTCGAAATTTAAAGAGTATTCAGTATAAGAGGAAAAATAATCCATTTGATTTCTTAAAACTTTAAATACTTCTTCCAGAATCATAAGCGCATTGTGTCCTGGTGCAATGCACATGAACCTTGGCCCCACCACTTGTTAGCTACACAGGCTGGACCAGTTAAGCTCTCTGGGACTCAGCTTCAGCATCTCAATTGTAAGACTCTAATTTTGCTATTTTTTTCTATTTGTCCCATCTGTTCTTTATTTCTCTGTTCCTACTTTCGTGACTTTTTGGTGATAATTGAATATTTTTAGCATTCTCTCTTATTTCTTCTATTTTCTTTTTAGCTATTTGTCTTTGTATATGTTTTAGCATTCACTGTAGAAACTCTTAATTTCTTACAATCTAATTAGAATTATTGTTGTACCATTTCACATAAAATATAAGAATTTACAACAATCTAATCTCACTCTCTATTCATTGTATATTGTTTATATATTTTATTTTCACATGTGCTAAAATCCCTAAAATAAGTTATTATTTCGCTTTAAACAGCACTTGTAAAAAGAAAACATGTGGTGTTCTATATTTGCCCACACATTGATCATTTCCAGTGCTCTGTTTCTTCTTGTACATTTGAGTTTCTGTATGAAATAATTACCCTTTAGTCTGAGGATTTCTTTTAGCACTTCTATAAAAGATCTGTTGGCCACACATTTTCTCAAGTTATCTGGAAATATTTTTATATCACCCTCAATTTTAAAGGATAATTTTTCTGGATGTTAAATTCTAAGTTGATAGCTTTGGTTTTTGTTTTTTGTTTTTTCTGTTCACTTTAAACGTGGTGTTTCATCATTTTCTGGCCTTCATTGTTTCTGATGGAAAGTTATCCATAAATCTTACCATTGTTCCTCTATACATAATTTGTATCCTTTCTTTGGTGGCTTTTAAGATTTTTATTTTGTTTTGTCTTGTTTTCAGTTTTTTTACTATAAGGCACCTAAGAGTGATTTCTTCTTCTTTGAGTTTTACAGGCTTCCTTGATCTGTGCGTCATGCTCTCCTCAAAATTTTAGAAAATTATTTTCTTCCCATTCGGTTGTTCCCAGTTTGGGCAATTGTGAATTTAGCTTGTGACATAAATTCTTCTACAAGTCACAGTTAAACATGTTTTCAATTCTCTGTGACAAATATCTAGGACTAGAATTTTCTCCCAGTCTGTGGTTTGTTGGGTTTTTTTTTTTTTTTTCTTAATGATGTATTTAGAAGAGCAGAAGTTTTAAAGAGTGATGAAGTCAAATGTATCCATTTTTTCCTTTATATCAAATACTCTTATGTCATAAGACGTTTTGCCTACTTCAGCATTGCAAAAATATTCTCTTACATCTTTCTCTAGACGCTGCATAGGTTGAGCATTTATATTAAGATTTATATTGTAAATGGATTGATATTTTGCATTTCATTCAATGTACAGATCAAGGTTTATTTCCCCCTGTATGTGGTTGCCTGAATAAAGGCTTATAAGATGATCATTTCCTAATCCCTGGGACCTATAGATGTTAACTTATATGGCAAAAGAGGCTTTGTAGATGTGGTTAAGTTAAAATTTTTGAGATGTGGGAGATTATTGTGGATTATCCAGGTGGGCTGGAAGTATCCATGAAAGTTTTTATAAGAAAGGAGGAGACCAGAATGTGTAGCAGGAGATCTGAGGAGAGAAGCAAGAGGTTGAAGTAATGCCATAAAAGGTCATAATCCAAGGAATGGAGGTAGTCTCCAGACGCTGATAAGGAAGGAAACAAATTCTGTCCTGAAACTTCCAGAAGGAATGCATGACTACCAACACCTTGTTTCAGCCCCATTAGACTCGTTTTGGACTTCTGAGCCCCAGAACTGTAAGAGAATAAATGGAAGTTGTTTTACACACTATGTTGGTGATAACTAGTTACAGCACTAAGAGGAAACTAATACACTATACATGTATCCAGTTGTTTGAGGGCTGTTTGTTGGAAAGACTGTCCTTTCCTAACTGAAGTCCACTGGCAAATCAGTAAAAAAAAAAAAAAAATGTTACCATTTATGTGTGAGTCTAGATCTGGGCTCTATTCTGTTTCATCGAGATATTTGTTATTCTTATAATCATGCCACATTGTCTGATTAGGACAGCCTTTGACTGTTCCAAATCAAGACACTTTACCACTCAACTTTGTTCTTTTTATTTCTCTATGTTATTTTTTTCTTTTTTAAAATTTTTTTTCAACTTTGTTCTTTTTAAAAAATCATTTTGACTGTTTTAGGTGCTGAGACTTCCCATATAAATTTTCGTATTATCTTTTTGATTGCTAAAAAAAAATCCTGTTGACATCTTGATTAGAATGGAATTGAATCTACAGACACATCTGAGGAGAATTTGATATTGTAATAATTACATCTTCCAATTTATGAGCATGGCATATCTCTCCATTTATTAGGGTCCTCTAATTTTTTTCAGAACCGTTTCTTGTTCACAATATATAGGCTGCACACATCTTTTGTTAAAATTCGCTTCAATGTTTTGTTTTTGATTTTTTTATAAATTGCATTTTAAATTTCTATTTTACAATTGCTGTTGCTATTATATAGGAATTGATTACTGTACATTTACTTTGTATCTTGTGAACTTGGTGAATTCACTTATGAGACCTAGATTTCTTTAACCATTCTTACTCACAACCATATCATTGACAAATAAACACAGTTTTACTATTTCCTTTCCATTCTTTATGACTTTCATTTATTTTAATTAACTTAAAACACTGGCTAGGCTTTCCAGTACAATATTGAGAAGAAATGGTGATAGCAGACATCCTGGTCTCATCTCAACCTTAAGGAGAAAACACCCATTATGTCACCGTTAGAGATGATGTCTGTCAGTGGCTTACCAAGGACGTTGGCCGTGGCAGTGGTCCACCTGTGCAGGGGGGAGCATTTATCATTGACTCTGTTTAGAGCTGCTGACACATAGTGATAATATACAGCAGAGGTTTTTTTAGTTGATTATTTTATTCCTAAATTCTCTATAGTCAGTGGATGAACTTTATGCCTGCGACTGGGTTGTCCTCCTCCCAATAACCTTCCCCCAGCTGAAGACAGCACCAAAGTATGCTTTAAGTTTCACGCAGAGGTCCCTGTCATACTGACAGGGTTCGCTTCCATTCCTTGCAGAGTGAGGTTTTTATAATGAATGGGTGTTGAATTTGTCCAATGGGTTCTCTGTGTTTATTGAGATCATACAAATTTTCTTTATTGTGTTAATACAGTCTATTATATTAATTAATTTTCTAATGTGAAAGATATCCTGGAATACATACCACTTGGTCTTGATGTATTAGCCATTTAATAGATTGTAGGGTTCAATATGTGAATACTATATTTGGTTAAGGATTTTTGTGCTTATGTTTATGAGGGATGTTAGACTGTAATTTAATTTTTTGTAATGTCTTTCCCAGGTTTTACTATGAAAGTTATAATGGCCTTGTAAAACAAGTTGGGAAGTGTTTTCTACCTTTCGGGTTTTTTTAAAAGCTTTGTGTAGAATGTCTAATTTCTAATGTTTGATAGAATTAACCTGAGCTAGCGGGGTTTTTTTCTTTGAAAGGTTTTTAATTACAAATGCAATTGCTTTAACATAGGAGTCAACAAACTCTTTTAGTAAAGAGTCAGGTAGTGAATGATTTAGGTTTATGGACCGGCGATCTTTATCGTAACTTCTCATCTCTACCACTGTTAAGACAAAGACAGTCATAAATAATACTTACAAATGAATGCGGCTGTATTCCAACAAACTTTACTCACAAAATCAGAAGTGGTAACTTGGTCTCACAGGGCATGAGTCAAAGTGAATGTTCGTGTTTAACTTGTGTTTATTTAATTATGTCTAAACTATTTGTATTACTTTTTCTTAAGATATAATTCACATACCATGACATTCACCTTATAAAGTGTGCAATGTATTGTACACTTTAGTATTTTGACAAGGTTGTGCTATTGTAAACAGAATTCTTTTCTCAACACAATTGTTGTATATTGATATCACTTCCTGTAGCCTGTTGAAGTCATTTATTAGCTCTAACAATTTTTTGGTGTGGATTCTTAAGAGTTTTCTACATAAAATCATATTAGCTAGTATTTTTTGTATGGCATGTCTGATGGTGATGAACTCTCTCATTCTTGTATATTTGAGAACATCTTAACTTTTCCTTAATTTTATCTTTATACTTGCCAAGATACAGAATTCTTGGCCAACAGGTTTTTCTTTCAGCATCTTGAATATGTTCTCTCATTGCCTTCAGGCTTCCATGATTTTAGTAAGAAAGGTGTTAATCTTACCAATTACACATGAGTCACAGGTCTCTTGCTGCTTTCAAGATTTTTTTTTCAAGATTAAAAAAAAGATTATAATGTATCTAGGTGTAGATTGAGTTTATTCTTCTGAGGAGGGTTCGTTAAGCTTCTTAAATGTGTATAATAATGTTATTCGTTAGAATTGGTAAATCTTTGGCCTCTCCTTAGAGTTTCCTTGTGTTGTTTTGTTGCTAATTATTTGCTTAGCAATTTACTTGGACTAATTTTGTAAAATCTGTATTACCTGTCTTGTGCAGCTACTGAAGTCTCTGTTCCATTAGCTTAGTGGTCAGCTAATGATTGGACAGAGATGATCTTAAATGCTATAAACTTGGACTTTTCCAAGTGGCTCTGGGTGTGTGTTGAGGCATATTTTCGATGTCCCATCAGGTGGTTTATAACTCAGTGTTGACCTGCACTTCTTGCTTGCATGGAGCCTGAAATTCAGCCAGAGTAAGCGATTAGGGCCTTGTCAGGTCCTTCCTCAGCGTGCTCTCAGCACTAGATATAGCACGACCCTTTGCACGTGTATGGCCTTCTAGATTCTCACAAATGTGATAGAGATTTTTCAAAACCCCATGGGCATCTTATTTTCCACTTTTTCCTTTCATGTTTTTTGGCCAGCTTCTTGTTAGCTCCACTTGTTCTCACTTTCTGAAAAAGCTGTGACATCAAATAATTGCCCCCAGGGATAGCATTGTCCACACAGAGCAAGCTCTGAGTTAGGAGAGATAAATGCATACTCTGAGAAAGGAGCTTTCTTAGGGAGCTGCCATACAGGTGAAATGGTGACAGCTTTCTGGGGATGAAGCTTTTGAGAGCAGAAAGAGAAAGAAATCCTTTTCCTCTGCAGTGGCTGCTAGGCTGCTGGTTTTCACAGCTACTGTTGTACAAGCCTACTGACTTTCAAGACTACCACACAGCTGGCTACAAATATGAGAACAGGACAAGTTAAATTGCCACAGAGCTCTCTGTTCTTGCCAAGATTCACCCATTTTTTCTTCAATAAGCACTCATGGATTGTAACAAGACTTTGGTTAAGTTCCAGATTTCTGAAACAATTCATTTTGACAAGAATTATTAGCATTCTCATTGTTTTTATGGAGCAGCAGACATTACTCTGCCCTTTTGAAAGTGCTTCCCTGTGTTGTAGGGATTTTGTAGATGCTTGCTATCAAATTAAATAATTGAACTTCTGATCCCGTGCCATTATTTTCTCTGCTGATATAGAGATAACCATATGGTTTCCCCATTTATTCTACTAATTAGAAGTATTCCAATTACTTACTTTGCAATGTTAAGCCAAACTTGTTAACATAAAATCCTACTTGTGCATAGTGTATCACCACTTTTATATAGGACAAAATTCACTGGCTAATATTTTGTTTAGGATTTTTGCCTTTATGTTTGTAGCAAGATTGGCATGTAGTTTTCCTTTCATGTAATGTCTTGATCATGTTGGTATCATAAAATTGCAGTGAATATCAAACTGTTTTGAAAATAGAGAGGTCTTGAGTCAGTGTGAGGGGCTGAAAACAAACAGCTTGAGAATAATACTGCAGAAACATTAAGCTACTGGTATGTTACACCAATGAGAAAGAATTTCTTTTTTTCTAAATTTGGGCTGGAACTCAGTGAGGACAGGCCAAGCCAGAGCTAGAAGAGAACAGCACAGATGCGTGGGAAAAAGATGCAAAGCCAGGAGGTAATCACAAGCTTGCACTAGAAAGAAAGGAAGGAGTTGGTAGATAAAGCTTCTGCTCTAAAGAGCTTTTTCCTCAACGTCTCTCTACCTTCTACATCAAGTACCAATTCTCCAGGGTGTATTCATTCATAAAGCTATTTCCCACCATTGCTTATAGATATGTTCTCAGCCACCAAGCAAGTAGGAACAACTTTTAGAGGAGTGCAGAGAAAACCAGAACGGTCATTTGGCCTGGGGTTCATTCCAAAATGACCTCATTAGACTTGACATTATCAGCAAATGACATTTTTTGCAGTCATGGAGATATAAAAGCAGGAGCTGAAGAAGAAAATGTTCATTATGCAACTGAAACTTACATTCCTGTAGTGCAAAATGAATTGGTATTTTCTATGAATCAAGAAACTATCTGGGTAACAGGATACTATCTTGCTTTGTCTTTGAGCCTGTGTGTGTGCTTCAAATGTTTATGTGTAAACACCTCAAAGGTAGCCATACCTGAACACTGTTGGGAGGGGTGTGGTTTCAGTTGTTCTGGATACACAGTGAGAATAGAGTTGGTCAGACCCGATACATACCCTATAAATTCCCTCCTATTGCTTCAAAATCCGTTGTATAAAGCAAGAATTATGAAGGAACAGGCTAGCCCTGCAACACCCTGAAAAGAGGACAGTCCCTGAGGGATCTCAGAAGTTATACCCCAGAAGTTATTTCAGTGTCTCTTCCTGCCCTGGGAGCCACAGCTCCCCCTGCTGGTGGGCCCCCTCCGGAGCTGACGTCCCACAAGCACCCTCGTGCTTTTCTTGCATCATGAAGCTGAGCAGCGTCTCTCTACTCACTGTGACCGTCCTCCTTTGCGTTCACATGGCCCAGCCTGGAGTCCTGGGGCTTGCGGGTAAAATGTCGTGATCCTGGGTGTGTTTGGGGTAGGGTAATGTTGCCTGTGAGCAGGCCGTGGAGCGAGCTGGCCTGATGCCTGGAAGCAACGCCTCGGTGCCCCCGACTCACCCTGAGCCACTTTTTTCTCCCCCAGCTACACAGAAACCTGGCTACTGCCCAGAGTTTCCTCTTTCCTGCCCTTTCACCCTATTACCTGCGTGCCGGCGCGACAGAGGGTGCCAGGGGGCCAAGAAGTGCTGCTTCTTCTACTGTCGACGCCACTGTGTGGAGCCCTGGACGACGCTGGACTGAGGTGAGTGGCCCCAGAACCGCCCTTCCCGGCCCTGACTCTGAAACCTTCCTGAAGAACCGGTTGTCCTAGAGACGGTTGAGAGCTGTCTGTGCCCGTGGAAGTCATTGCGATTAGGATCCCCGTACCGCCAGCCGCCAGAAAGAAAAGAGAGAAATCGCTGCCATCAGAGCTTTTGAGATGGCGCCGGCCCAGAGCCGTGTCTCCAGGACGCAGAGAGAGAAGCCGCACAGGCCCCTTCCTTAGAAAACGCACCGTTTATCTCATGTCTCGGACGTCACATGTCTTCTCTATAATGGGGACATTTGGACAAGGTTATCTCTAGGTTTCTCAGTTATTATTGAATTTTCATTACTTTCAATTGCCTGGGTTTTTTAACAATTTACAACGGTGAAGCACATTTCTCGTCACATTTTTGTTGTTGTTTGGGTTTTTTGTTTGTTTTTGTTTTTTTGTGTGTGTGTGTCTTCTTCCCCCCATGTTTGTTTGTGCATTTACTTATTTATTTGTTTGTTTGTTTGTTTGTTTTTAGCTACCACAAATAAGTGAGAACGTGTGGTATTTCTCTTTCTGTGCCTGACTTGTTTCACTTAATATAATTTAAATCATGAAGTAAGGGATTATGCGATCATAATTCTTTAGGATGGCTTGCCTAAAATACCTGATCCAAAGTTCCCGATTCTTTGGCAGCACCTCTTAGTGCTCCTGGGGGGATCTAGCAGGATTCAGGCCACAGTGGTCCTGGGACACAAAACCATATCACCTGTGCAGTGTGCACCTCCCATATCCCTGATTCTCTCTTCTCTCCCCAGGTGGAAACCCCTTCTTAACCAGGCCTGAGGGGACGCTGGTGCTATTGGCTCAGGCTTGGATAACTAATTGGTCTCTAATTCTTCCATGCTCCTCCCAGTCCTAGGACTTCCTTTGATTAAGAGTTACGTGTTTGTTAATATGAATACAATACAAATAAATATAGCATTATATTTTTAAAACTAAATGAAAATCTGTGACTGCTGGATCGATCTGCTCTTATTGGGTGTGGGCTTTGTTTGTCTAATGTATTACTTAGGAGAGTGTACAGGTTTTGTAAGTTCTACTTCAACTCTATTTTTCCCATAAGCCCTATTATTTTTAGTGGGTGGAATTCTGTAACCCAATGAGTTTTAAGACTTTATTCCATTCCTTGTTTAGGAGAAGTATGTCTTCTCTTCCATTCCCTGTCTGTTTTGGCTGGAGCATCTTAGTTCAAGGCTTTCTACTTTCTTGAAGCATATTAATAAACAATGCCCCAGAAAAATAGCAAACATAGAAATCTGATTATATAATTCACACAATAACACATTAAAGAGAAAATCCATATATTTATCTCAATTGATGCAGAAAAGGCATTCAATGAAATTCAACATCCTTTCACAGGAAAACATTCTTAGCTGACTAGAAGTAAGAGAACTTTCTTAACCTGATTTAGCAGGGCATGAGATAAATTCCACGAGGTCGCACAGCATGGGCTGAGAAATAGGCTTTATTAGGGAAACCAATGAACCAAGAATCAGTATTCCTATGCACTGGATACCCCAGTATTCCCATCAGCCCACATCGAGGTGTTCTGAGGCCATGCATTGCTAATAGACACATAATGATGCAGGACAGTAGAGTTTCTCAACCTGGGGACTACTGACACTTAGAGACAGATAATTCTTTGTTGTTGGGAGTTGTTCTGTGCATTGTCGGATATTTAGCAGCATCCACAGCCACTAGAGAGTGGATGTCAAAGCACGCCTGCCTTACTTGTGACAACCAAAAATGTCTCCAAACATTGCCAAGTTCCCTGGGGACAAAATAACCCCTTTTTGAGAATTATTGCAAAACAGGAACATTTTCTCTCTCCTATTCTACCTTCTTGTAATATGAATATGAAAAGCTCTTTATGGGGCTTGCCTCCAAGACAGTCTGGATTCAAGATGCCAGCTGTTCACAGGAGTTGCAGTTTTCTAACACCTAAAGACTTTGGGCCCGTGGGAATTCTCAGCTCCTCCTGCCCAGAGAGGAAACTAACATGTCCCATAAAAATGTTGGTTCAGGTTCTGGGATTCTCACCAGGAAAAGCATGGATACTAGGTCTCAGAGAGTTTTTGCCCAGGCAACCAAGGGAAGCTCTCAGGATTGCTTTTGGATTACCTGTTTGTCACACCATACTAATGAGAAAATACACATAAACTTTCAGGAAACATCATATTTAATAGTGAAAAAACGAAGGCATTCTCTGAAAGATCAGAAATATTACCACCATGTTTATTCAGCAATGTGCTGAAGGTTCTATCCAATGCAGTAAGACAAGAAAAAGAAATAAAAGAAGTGTGTATTAGAATGGAAGAAGAGAAAGGCCATTGTTTGCAAATGATACAATGATCTAATAGAAACCCAAAAGAATCTACAGATATTCATTATAGTTACACTATTTTAAAGATTAGCTGACACAAAAATCAATATATAAAAGTCAACTGCATTTCTAGAAACTAGAAAAATCAGTTAGAAAAAATGTAATATCTTTAAAACAATATAATGTAAAATATCTAGTAATAAAGGAAACCTATGAAATGGGAAAAATATTTGTAAATCATATGTCAGGTAAGGAGTTCACTTCCAAAATAAAGAAAGAGATACTACAACTCAGTAGCAAAAAATATATAATAACCAAATTAAAAATGGACAAAGGACTTGATTAGACATTTCTCAAAAAAAACACATACAAATGGCCAACAGGTACCTGAAAAGATGTTCAATGTCTCTAATCTTCAGGAAAATACAACTTAAAACCACAATGATATATCTCTTCATACCTGTTAGGATGGCCATTATCAAAAACAAAAAACAGAAAATAGCAAAGTATTGGTGAGGATATGGAGAAATTGGAACCCTTGTGCACTGTTGGTGAGAACATAAAGTGCTATAGCCACTTTGGGAAACAGTATGGAGGTTCCTCAAAAAATTAAAAATAGAACTACCAGATGATCTAACAATCCCATTTCTGGATATTTATCCAAAAGGATTGAAATCAGGATCCCAAAGAGATCTTTACACTCCCATGTTCATTGAAGCAGTATTTACAATAGTCAAGAAGTGGAAACAACCTAAATGTTCATTGACGGATAAAGAAAATGTGGTATATACATACCATGGAATATTATTCAGCCACAAAAGAGAAGAAAATCCTGTCATATGCGAAAACATGTATAAATCTGGAGGACATTATACCAAGCAAAATAAGCTGGTCACAGAAGGACAAAGACTGCATGATTCCACTTACATGAGAGGTGTCTAAAGTAGTACTCATAGAAGCAGAAAGTAGAATGGTGGTGTCCAGGGGCTGGGGGGAGGGAAAATGGGGAGTTGCTGTGCAATGGGTATAACGATACAGTCATACAAGATGAAAAAATTCTAGAGATCTGCTGTACGACATTGTTCCCATAGTTAACATTACTGTCATGGGTACTTAAAAATGTGTTAAGTGCATAGCTCTCGTGTTATGTGTTTCTTATCACAATTTTAAAAACCACAGTGTTGAGCAAAACATGCAGAACACAAAAGAATACGTAGAACATGATTATGCTTACATAAAGTTTAACAACATGCATACCCGAACAAGTCATAAGGAGGTAGTAAAACTTTAAAGGAAAACATGAGAATGATTTCAGAAAGTTCAAGGTAGTTGATGGAGTTTGGATGTGTTGTCCCCTCCAAAACTCATGTGGAAATTTGATCTCCAATGTGGCAGTGTTGGAAAATGACTGAGTCATGGGGGCGGATCCCTCATGAATGGATTAATGCTCTCTCTGAGGGAGGAGGGGTATTGAGTGAGTTCTCACTCTATTAGTTCCCACAAGAGCTTGTTGCTTAAAAAGACCCTGGCACCTCCTCTTTCTCTCTCTCTCCCTCCCTCCCTCCCTCCCTCCCTCCCTCCCTCCCTCCCTCCCTCTCTCCCTCTCTCTCTCTCCCTCTCTCCCTCTCTCTCTCTCTCCCCCCCCTCCACTCACCATGTGATCTGCTTGTACCCATCAGCTGCTGCCACTTTTCCGCCATGAGTAGAAGCAGCCTGAGGCCCGTGCCAGGTGCAACTGTCCCAGAATCGACCTCTCTTCTTTATAAATCACCCAATCTCAGGTATTTCTGTCATAGCAACACAAAATGGACTAAAACAGTAGTTTCCTCGCGGAGCAATGATGGTAATATTCTATTCTAAATGTACAGGTTCATAGGTGCTTATTTATTATTCTTTTTCAAAGGGTATAGAATGTTTATTACATTATTTCATATGGAGAATTTACTTTACTGTAAATTACTTTGAAGAAGTAACATCAAAAATCAGCTACAAATGACATTTGGGAGACAATTGGGGAAACTTAAATATAAACTAGCTATTAGATGATGTATTAGTCCATTTCTGTTGCTTATAACAAAAATACCTGAAACTGGATGATTTATTAAAAAAAAAAAATGAAACTTATTGCTTACAGTTTTGAAGTCTGGGAAGTCAAAAGTCCAGGGAACACATCTGGTGAAGACCTTGGTGGTGGCGACAGTGACGGCAGGATATCACATTGTGAAAATGGCTGAGCAGAGAGATTAGCGACTAACCTCCTCATTCACTCTCTTTTTAAAACCCTCAGACCCATGCCTATGACCACCATTTTTAATCCATTCACTACTGCATGGTCCTACAATCTAATCACCTCTTCAAGGCCCCACCTTTCAATTACCATAATAGGACTTCCCACCCTCAACAGTTACAGTGGGGATTAAGTTTTGAGAGGACATTCAACCCAAGGAAGATGACATCCAGGACTTATTGTCAATTTTCTCAAGTATGATAAGGGTTTTGTGGTTATGTTGGAGAATGTCCTTATTCTTATAATTTGCATGCTGACATATTTAGGAATAAGGGACATAATGACTGCAATTTAGTTTCAAATGTTTCAACAAATATAGATATAGATATCCCGAAATATTAATAATTGTTAAATCTAATCTGTGTACCTGTACAGGTGTCATTGTTCTGTTCTTTCAACTTATCTGTATATTCTTAAAGTTCATAATGAAAAGCTGGAGGAGAAAAATACCTGACACACTCCAACATTCTGGCCTTTGCTCTTTAACTCCCCAGACTCCAGCCCTGATACACAAATGGTGTGGGCCTAAGGATACAACTGACAAGATTGCAACCAATGATTCACCACCTAATAAGAGTTGGCTGTCTTCCTGGAGTGGAGGGATCCTCCCTGCCGCCACTCAAACTTAACTCAGCTCTTTCCACACTTTAGGGTACAGAATGCCCCAGTCCCAAATCTCTGTCTTACTCAGGATTCCTGGTAGCAAATTCCAGAAATCCAACTCAGACTAGCATAGGCAGAAAGGTGCCTAAGCTGGTCCTTTCTCACCAGGACTAGGACCAGACATCTGGAGCTCCTGGGCTCGCATTTTCATCTTTTCCGAAAGGAAGGACTTTCCTCTCTTTCATGCTAATTCAGAGAAAGGACTTCAAAAGCCTGGCCTCAGGGCAACACACACAAGCACCCATGTTCATGTCTCTACTTCCTAAAGAAATCCAAATCCAAGAATCTAGAGAATGGAGTCAAAATCCTGGAGGGAGGGGACATGAGGGAGTCCAAGGCAAGAGAAAGAGATGCTGGGTGGTTTTGGTTTTTTTGTGTTTTGGGGGTGGGGTGGGGTGGGGAGGGAATTCCATGAAAGAGGTACAATTATTACACCCATTTTATGAATGAAGAAACTGAGGCTTAGAAAGGTGAAGCCACTTGCAAAGTTATACACTTGGTGACAGGTCCAAGATCTGCTTTCCTCCGTGCCAGATAAGATTGGCAGAGTTAGGAGCACACAGTGCTAGAAAAAATGAATGTACGTGAGACCGGGACATTTTGAGCACCGCTATTCACATTCTCCCCTCACATGAGAAGAGAACGGGGGACAAGTCCAGGGCAGCACAGTAGAGTGAAGATCTTGGTCTGGGGTGAGGCACAAGTGAAGAGGGCTTAGCAGAGAACACCGTGGATTTGAATTAAGAAGTCTGGCTCTGCCATTGCCAGGCTGTGGACCTTGAGTGATTTCTTTCCCTTTCTGTGCTACTTTTCCTTCTTCCATAAGATAGTTTAGTCCTGATGGTGCCTAATAGTCAATCAGGTCTTCTCCTCAGGCGATGAAAGAAGATCAGCTCCTGGATGTCTGTTTAAGGAGACCTTGGGGACAGTCCCAAGTTCCTCCCCAGAAACTGTGGACATTTCCCGACAGATCTCAGGAAGTGCAGCCCTCCCCAGCCTTGGGTGAACCTTCAGCCCCGCCACTGGCCCACCCAGCAGGGACACTCTAAAGCCAAGCTGGGCCTCAGTTCCCTGCTGAGCACCTTTCTGGCAACATAAGGTCTGGCAACTTCTTGGTCCTTAACAATTTTCCTCATTTTTTGTGGCCAAGTGGCTGGGGAAGGAGTCACAGGGGGAGAGTGGATAATGGTGGACCTGGGTGGGACTGGGCTGGGGAGAGGCCCCGAGGGATGCGCTGGGCTGTGGGCAGAGCTGGAGTACTCCTGTACCCCATGGCCACCTCCACCAGGTAAAGAGAAAGTGGAAATTTGCCCAGCCGACTGCATAGGCCGCATCGAATCTAATCTGCCCCAGTGTCACACAGACAAAGGACTGCTTGGGGCAAAAGAAATGTTTTTACCTGAACTGTGGCTTCAGGTATGTGATTCCTGTGAAGAAACTAAATGGAGGTAAGGAGACTCTGTTCCCCAGGCATGGTGCTCTGACTTCCCCAGCCTCTATCTGCCCCATGAAAGCACAAGGGAATCAGTCTTTCACCGAGGAGTAGGGAGGGAGGGTGGTTACAGCTGACAGGGCCCTCAGAGACCAGCTGGTCTGTACAGCTCCATTGTACAAAGGAGGAAAGGAGGGTGAAGATGCATCAAGGTCATCCCCAAAGCCAGTATGGGAGATCAGGCCTCTCTGCCCATCCCCTTCCACCAAGTGTCCTCAGAGATGATGCCATGTCTTTTCTACCTCTGGGAGTCACTCTAACCTGGCACCTGTCCCTGAGAGTCCTGAGACTCGGAATGTGGAAGAAGAAATGGGCAACCCGAAGGAAATCTGTCCTGACGTTCTTTTCCCCAAAGACAGGGAAGAGTCTCAAAGAGCCCAAATCCCAAGGGCTGGCTTTTCCTTCTCTGCCCGGTATGCCTCCCCTACCCTCATGAATGGAGCACTCATGAATGGGGTCAGTGCCCTTATAAAAGAGACCCCAGAGAGCTGCCTTGTCCTTTGGCATGTTAGGACACGTCTAGAAGGTGCTGTCAGAGACCAGAAACGGGCCCTCAAAGGATGCTGAATATGCTGCCGCCTTTATCTTGGACTTCCCAGCGTCCAGAGCTGTGAGAATTAAATGCTTGTTGCTTATAAGCTATCCAGCCTATGGCAATTTGTTATAGCAGTCCAAACCAAATAAGACAATGTAATAATAATTTTAAAAAATCCAATTCAACATTATCAAACTATACAAAATATAAAATGCCTACAAATAAACATATCTAGAAGACGTACAGAAATTTTCTGGGAAAAAAAGCCTATAATATGTTACTAAATGACATTTTAAAAGATCTGGATAAATAGACTGAAATTTTCCACAATAAAAAAGGTTTTTAAACAATATGCTGTTCCCAAAACAGGAAGCCTCCACAAGGTAAAGATGTCCATCTTCACCAGCATAATTTGTACCTGAAATATAGTTAAAATCAAAACCTGTAGTATTTTATAAACCCTAATTCAATAATGGATTCAGGCAACGATGACACCTTCTGAATATTTACAGGGCACCATAGCATCAGCCCCTGGTGTATGTATGTCTGCTGTTTGTAAGTGGGAAAACACAAGTTTACAATGGAAGGACACACCACCTAAATTCCATTAATCTGTCTTCACAACACTAAAAATGGGTCCTTTGGAGGCGAGGCGACACAATGCACACACCATTACCTGTGAAGGGTTCTTGCCAGGACGCTGAGCTTGAGCCTCATCAAGCCTCTAGAGCTCATGTTTGTCTGTGAGAAATACAAAGGACAGAGAGGTTGAAAGATATCACAGGGGAGCAACGCGGGACATTCTAAAGAACAGTCTGTTCTGTGCAACAAGTAAATAGCATGAAGGAGGAGGAGAGGGAAGGAGGAGGAAAAGGAGTTGCAGGGATTGTTCTAGAATGAAACAAACTACAGACACTTGCAACCAATGCAACATGTGCACCTTGTTGGAATTCTGATTCAAACAACTGTACAAAGTCATTATGAGACAATAGGAAAAATAGGATACAAATAGACTATTAAATGCTGTTAATAAGTTACTATAAATTTTGGTAGGTGTGACAATGGTATTGTGAGTATGTGAGAATGTCCGTATTTCTTAGAGATGCATACTGAAGGATTTAAGGGTAAGATATGATATGTATTGGATTTACTTTTTTACTTCAGCCAAAAGTGTGATGGGAATATTCATGACAGACGTTTTGTAAATGTTTATTGTTAAATCTGGATGATGGGTACATCGGGCTTCATAAAAGTACTTGCTGTTCTTTTTTGTATTTTTGAAATTTTTTATGATAAAATTTTTATGATAAACAGTGGATTTATTTTTGGAATTTAACAAAATGATCATTAGGTTCATATGGAAGAATGAAATTCTTGTGACATAGAAAATTTTAAATGTAGATTAATGAAGGATAATAGATGCCACCAGTCACTAAAACACGTCTGGAAGCTACATCAACTACAACAGCGGTACAGGCACAGGAATAAACAGTCAAAGGAAAAGAACAGGAAACCTAGAAACAGCTCCTGTTACACATAAGAATTGAGGTTTTGATAAAGTTTTAATTTCCAATTAATGGCAAAGTTTGAATTGTTCACTAAATGATAATGGGACAATTGATTAAAAACTTAGGAAAAAAAGTTATTTCCTATCTCACACCCTATGCCAAGATAAATTTCAGATGCATGAAAGAATTAACACGTTTTTCAAAAATCACCAAAAGATTTACTATAAGTAAACATAGTAAATATTTATCTGGCATCACAGTTAAAAGGCTTTTTTTAGGGCCGGCCCGTGGCTCACTTGGGAGAGTGTGATGCCGATAACACCAAGGCCAGGGGTTCAGATCCCTACATACTTGGGAGAGCGTGGTGCTGACAACACCAAGTCAAGGGTTAAGATCCCCTTACCAGTCATGTCTAAAAAAAAAAAAAAAAAAAAAAACTGGCTTTTTTCAGCATAAAATAAAGGGAGAAAATGTAAATGAAAAAACTAAATTTTGGACTGTTCTCTTTAGAGGACTACCTTCCCTATTCAGGACTCAAATGGATGTTGGGGTGGGGGAAGGGTCCTGTGCATCTAACCTGGGTCAAGTGCCCTCATCTGTGGTAGGAGAAGTACCTGGTGATTGGCAGCAACCAGAATTACAGGAGTTGAAAAGCAATGGCTCCACCAAAGGAAGAGATGCTGGGCAAACAGAAACCAACAGATCAAAAAACAAACAAACAAAAAAAAATCAGTGTGGAGCAGTTGGAAGCTCTCATACACTCTCTCACTTCCTTTCTGAAATGCAATTTAACCAGATATATCCAAAGCCTGGAAAAGCGATCATGCCCTTTGATTTACCATTTCTACTCTGACAAATTTACTCTTAGAAAACAGTCAGAGTTTGGGGTAGATATGACCCTAAAGTGTATGCACAAAGATAATCGCAGCGTTATTTATGAAAGTGAAAAATTGAAGACCTACAAGTTACATAATAGGGGAGTCATCGTATGTGTTTTGGCATATTGATCTTACAGAATATCATGCAGCATCAGAAAACATGATTTTAGAGAACATTTCATAGTCCAGGAAAATGCAGAATAATCTTAACTGGAAAAACATTTCTTCAATGAATATGCATAATTTGTCAGGAAAAAAACAGCTTATTAGATGTTTCCTCCAAAATAAAGCTGCTAAGCAGGTGTCAGTATTCCAGAAGCAACATCAGATCACAGAAGACAGGGCGCCTTAAACAATACTCTAGACCAATTGGAATTGGCAGATATCTACAGAACATTCCATCCAACAACTTCAGAATATTCATTCTTCTCATCAGCACATGGATCATTCTCCAGGATAGATCACATATTAGGTCACAAATCAAGTCTCAATAAATTCAAAAAAATTGGAATTATCCCATGTATTTTCTCAGACCACAATGGATTAAAACTAGAAATTAATAACAAATGAAACTCTGGAAACTATACAAACACATGGAAATTAAACAGCATTCTACTTAATGACATATGGGTCCAAGAAGAAATCAAGCAGGAAATCAAAAAATTTATTGAAACTAATGAAAATAATGATACATCATACCAAAACCTGTGGGATACTACAAAAGCAGTATTAAGGGGGAAATTTATTGCATTAAATGCTCACCTCAGAAGAATGGAAAGATGGCAAGTGAACAACCTAACACTTCACCTTAAAGAACTAGAAAAACAAGAACATTCCAAACCTAAAGTTAGCAGACGGAAAGAAATCATTAAGATCAGAGCAGAACTGAATGAAATTGAAACCCAAAAAACAATTCAAAAGATCAACGAATCAAAAAGTTGGTTTTTTGAAAAGATAAATAAAATTGACAAACCATTAGCATGGCTAACAAAAAAAAGAAGAGAGAAGACTCAAATAACAAAAATTAGAAATGAAAAAGGCGATATTACAACTGATTCATCCAAAATACAAGGAAATCATTCAAGATTACTATAAACAACTATACGCCAACAAATTTGAAAATCTGGAGGAAATGGATAAATTTCTAGACACACACAAACTCCCAAAACTGAACCATGAAGACGTAGAAAATTTGAACAGACCAATAACAATAAAGGAGATCAAAGCTGTCATTAGAAGGCTCCCAACAAAGAAAAGCCCAGGACCAGATGGATTCACAGCAGAATTTTACCAAACATTCAAAGAGGAATTGATACCGATTCTTTACAAATTATTCCAAAAGATTGAAACGGACGCAAATCTCCCAAACTCATTCTATGAAGCAAACATCATCCTGATACCAAAACCAGGTAAAGATATAACCAAAAAAGAAAACTACAGGCTGATATCCTTGATGAATATAGATGCAAAAATCCTCACTAAAATACTAGCAAACAGAATACAGCAACACATACGTAAAATTATTCACCACGATCAAGTGGGATTCATCCCAGGGATGCAAGGTTGGTTCAACATACGCAAATCAATAAATGTGATACACCATATTAATAAACTCAAACACAAGGACCATATGATCATCTCTATAGATGCTGAAAAAGCATTTGATAAAATTCAGCACTCATTCATGACAAAGACCCTCTATAAGTTAGGTATAGAGGGAAAGTATCTCAACATAATTAAAGCCATATATGACAAACCCACTGCCAATATCATCCTGAATGGGGAAAAGCTGAAAGCTTTTCCTTTAAGAACAGGAACTAGACAAAGATGCCCACTCTCACCACTCCTATTCAACATAGTGTTGGAAGTACTAGCCAGAGCAATCAGAGAAGAGAAGGAAATAAAGGGCATCCAGATTGGAAAAGATGAAGTCAAACTGTCCCTGTTTACAGATGACATGATCCTATATATCGAACAGCCTAAAACCTCTACAAAAAAACTGTTGGAATTGATAAGTGATTTCAGCACAGTAGCAGGATACAAAATCAACACTCAAAAATCAGTAGCATTTCTTTTCTCCAATAGTGAACATGCAGAACGAGAAATCAAGAAAGCCTGCCCATTTACAATAGCCACCAAAAAAATAAAATACTTAGGAATTGAGTTAACAAAGGAGGTGAAAAATCTCTATCATGAGAACGACAAACCACTGCTGAGAAAAATTAGAGAGGATACAAGAAGATGGAAAGATATCCCATGCTCTTGGATTGGAAGAATCAACATAGTGAAAATGTCCATACTACCCAAAGTGATATACAAATTCAATGCAATCCCCATCAAAATTCCAAAGACATTTTTCTCAGAAATGGAAAGAGCTATCCAGACATTTATATGGAATAATAAAAGACCATGTGTAGCCAAAGCAATGCTGAGCAAAAAAAATAAAGCTGGAGGCATAATACTACCCGACTTTAAGCTATACTACAAAGCTATAATAACCAAAACAGTATGGTACTGGCATAAAAACAGACACACTGATCAATGGAATAGAATAGAGAATCCAGAAATCAACCCACACACTTACTGCCATCTGATCTTTGACAAAGGCACCAAGCCTATTCACTGGGGAAGGGACTGCCTCTTCAGCAAATGGTGCTGGGATAACTGGATATCCATACGCAGGAGAATGAAACTAGACCCATACCTCTCACCATATACTAAAATCAACTCAGAATGGATTAAGGATTTAAATATACACCCTGAAACAATAAAACTTCTTAAAGAAAACATAGGAGAAACACTTCAGGAAATAGGACTGGACACAGACTTCATGAACACGACCCCAAAAGCACGGGCAACCAAAGGAAAAATAAACAAATGGGATTATATCAAACTAAAAAGCTTCTGCACAGCAAAAGAAACAATTAACAGACTTAAAAGACAACCAACAGAGTGGGAGAAAATATTTGCAAAATATACATCTGACAAAGGATTAATATCCAGAATATATAAGGAACTCAAACAACTTTACAGAAGAAAACAAGCAACCCAATTAAAAAATGGGCAAAAGAGCTAAGTAGGCATTTCTCTAAGGAAGATATCCAAATGGCCAACAGACATATGAAAAAATGCTCAACATCACTCAGCATCCGGGAAATGCAAATCAAAACCACACTGAGATACCATCTAACCCCAGTTAGGATGGCTAAAATCCAAAAGACTCTGAACGATAAATGCTGGCGAGGTTGTGGAGAAAAAGGAACTCTCATACATTGTTGGTGGGACTGCAAAATGGTGCAGCCTCTATGGAAAATGGTATGGAGGTTCCTCAAACAATTGCAGATAGATCTACCATATGACCCAGCTATCTCACTGCTGGGAATATACCCAGAGGAATGGAAATCATCAAGTTGAAGGTATACCTGTTCACCAATGTTCACTGCAGCACTCTTTACAATAGCCAAGTGTTGGAACCAGTCCAAATGTCCATCATCAGATGAGTGGATACGGAAAATGTGGTACATCTACACAATGGAATACTACTCAGCTATAAAAACAAATGAAATACTGCCATTTGCAACAACATGGATGGACCTTGAGAGAATTTTATTAAGTGAAACGAGTCAAGCACAGAAAGAGAAATACCACATGTTCTCACTTATTGGTGGGAGCTAAAAATTAATATATAAATTCACACACACACACACACACACACACACAAAACCGGGGGGGGGGGAAGATATAACAACTACAATTACTTGAAGTAGATACGACAAGCAAACAGAAAGGACATTGTTAGGGGGGGAGGGAGGAGTGGGAGGAGGGAGGGAGGTTTTGTTAAGGGGCAACAATAATCAACCACAATGTATATCGACAAAATAAAATTAAAAAAAAAAAAAAAAAAAAGAAGAAGACAGGGCGCTTCTTTTCCCGAGAGCTTAGAAGACAGCATGAGGGATTCAAGTTAAACCCAAGGAAGAACTTCCTGACTATAAGGGCTGTCCTGGACTGGAATCAGTGAGTGAGACAAGCCCTGGAATGTCACCTTTCTTTCTCAAGGTCAGATGAAGTATTGTCCAGCTTTCAAGGCCCAGGAACTGAATGGGGATGATGGAAAGGCAATGGCACAAGTCCCATCTTAGTCAGGAATTAGCTCCATGTCCTTGAGCCAATCCCCTCCCATCTCTGCTCACAGTTTCCTCATCTTTTAAATGGAAGGGCTGGGAGGATGGACTTGCTCCTCCAGTGCTGATAGAGTACTATGTTTCTCTTTGGAGCCCCTTAGGACGCCAAGCCTCAGCCACCTCTCTTCCACCAGATGCCATGGAGCCAACATCACAGATGTGAAATCTAGCGTGGTGGCCCTGGATGAGATAACATTTTTGCTCAAGATCTCTTGGGGCAAGGGAAGGGGTCCCAGTAGCCTCCTACATCTGCTGTGGCCAGAGAACTAACCCAAACCAGAAGCCATGCTCTACCCACACCGACAGCTCAGCGAGCCCCAGGCAGAGGGCAGTTCTTCCAGATGCCGCTGTAGGTGATCTCACCAGAGGCAGGACTGTCTCTGTCCTACCTGTCCACAGAGGCCCCAGAGGAGAGGCCGGGGCTGGCCTCACTCACCATGCCAGCCGGGGCCAGTCTTCTCTGGCAGGGAGCTCCGACTCTAAACCCAATGCTGTCTCCCTTCCTACAACTCTACCAACCCCTCTTGCCATTCAGAGCTGACTTCTATCCCCTGCCTAAGACATTGCTGGGGCTTTAAGATCTTAGCCAGGAAAGCAAGTATCTGACTCAACAATATTCACCCTGTATACAGATGAGAAAAACCAAGGCCCAAAGAGGAACAAGGGTTGCCTAGGATCACAGCCCAAGTCAGTGATACAGGCAGGACTGGATCCAAGGTGCCAACACGCAGGACCTGCCAACACCCTGTCTTCAGTTCTTGCACAAGTGCCTCTTGCACTGAGGCCCCAAGGCAGGGTGGGACCTAGAAGAGGCAGACGGTGCCATTCCATCCACTCCCTCTCCTTGCTCCCTTGATTCAGATGCTCTGGCCTCCCTGGGGCTGCAGGTGTTAATTTGGGGGCCTCTGGGCCCTGACCTTATTAGATTCCAGTGGCAGAAATATGAGAGTCTGGATCCTCCTCCTCGGGGCCCTCCTAGCTTTGGCGAGCCAGCTGCCTGCTGCCTTGGGCCGGAAGAAGGGAGGTGAGTGTGAGGAGATCCCTCTGCTGCAGGGACCAGGTGGATTTTACCTCTCCGGAGAGAGTGTGGATGTGGGGGAAGCAGGTAATACTGTGTGTGTGTGTGTGTGTGTGTGTGTGTGTGTGTGTGTGTGTGTGTGTGTGTGTGTGTGTGTGTGTGTGTGTGTGTGTTCCTGCTTCTTAGTGCTTCCAGGCGCGTGCATTTTTATTTGTGCATCTTTGTGCCTGTCCACCTGCCACCATCTATGTCTGTAAATGTCTTTCTGCCAGTTTCTCAGTGCTTGTCCGTGCCTGTGTGTGGGTGCGTGTGCCTGTCTCTCTCTATATGCATGTCTCTGTGCGTGTTTGTCTGTGTAAATCTCTGTCTGCACACATACACTTAGGAATGGCTACATACATGCATGTCTGAGCTCATGTGCCCATACATGTGTATACATGTGTGCCTCTGGTATGGCTCTGGGTATGGCGGAGGGAACTTGTCCATGTCTGCCATTTGGTGGTGTGACTGGGTCTCTGGATCCATATGACCACGAGGATGAGCCTTCTCTGGCCCCCTCCAGACCTTAGCCCAATCTGTGGAAAGGACTTGGGAGTTGAGCAGGGGATGTGGCTTCTGGGATCTGGTATCTGTTGGGAGGAAATTCTGTCCCTATCTCTCTTCTCTCCCCCACCTCCTCCTGTCCCCATTCCCACTCCTGACAAGGCTGGGCCTGTTGACAGGTGAAGGAGGGTTGTTGGAGTGGCCAGACAGGTACTTCCTGACATGGGTGAGGCTTCCACCTCCTTCCCCTTCTGGGACTAGAACTCGCTGACCTGCATTCACCTGCGCAGCCCTGGCCCTGCCTTACTGGAAGGGGACAGTAATGTGGACAGGTCCCCCTCCTCCATAGGCCGAGGAAGGAAGGATGCTAGTAAGTTTCAAGGCCAGACCCTGTGTTGGCTGTGATTCATGCACCATCACCACATAACTCCTCACTGCAATGTGGTGAGGTCAGGACTATTTTTATCCCCATTTTGCAGATAAGGAAAATTGAGGCATAATGGGAAACCACTTTCCCAGTGTCAAAGACCAACTCTGAGTTAGTGTCAAAGGTGGCATTTGAGTGTAGATCTTTGAAATCAGAAAGACTCACCTCCCCAACTTACTCCTTGTAAAATGCAGTCTCATGCCTCTCTCTCAGGAGTAAATTATGTCTTGAGGAATAAGAGCCTGGTATACAGTAAATGCAGCATGTGAGTGATTTGGGGAGCTACTGGAGGTACTAAGAGGACACACCCCAATACTCAGTCCAGCGGCTCCAAGGCAAGAACTAACACTAGCTAGCAGAACCTGAGCCAGGTGACAAGCTTGTCTCTGCCCCAGCCCCAGTTCACTGCATCCTGTCCTTCCCTGATTTCTCCTCCATGAGATGTCTCTTTCTGGCTCTCAGGAGAATTTCAGACAATGGAAGAAGGTGACAAGGTTGAGGTAAGGGAAGTCCCAGTTTGCTGCCTGTGGAAGTCCAGCCATCTCTGTTTATGACACCCCTGGCCCCCACTGAAATGCCTGGGCGTCTCTGATACAAAGAGCCTGGAATACAGCTCTTTACAAACAGGAAGTTCCTAATTAAATGTTTTAGTGGTTATATGGCATTGGGAACATATCTGTGTCTGTGTAGCTCTGTGCATATGACTGCGTCTATATGACTGTGTGCATATATCTCTTTGTTCACACACACATGCTATATATCTATATACATGACTTAGTATGTCTGAGTATATGTGTAATTACGTGCGTATGTATCTATGTGTGTGGGCACGTATATACGATAGTATGCTTGTATATTTGACGATATGTATATGTCTCAGTTTATGTGTACACATGACTGCCAGTGCTTATATATACATACACATATATTTAAGTATGTATGGACATTTATAAATGTATGTGTGTGTATGAATTAGGTTGAACCACATAAAATTGCTATTTTTGTAGATCAAAAAAAGTTGACTCTCAGCAATTTCATATGGTTAAGCCTATAGCTAATTGAGTGTATAGATCTAAGTGCACTTGTATATTTGACTGTGTATGTGGATCTACGTCTGTGTGTATAAATATATATATTTAGCCATGTCCGTGTATGATTTTTTCTGAGTCTACACATCCGTGGTGCACGTATCTGGATGACCATCTGTGCATGCATGACTGTGTCTCTATGCATATGTCTGTGAGTGGGAACCTGGACTTGGAGGGAAGTTTAGGAAAGGACAGAGTGAGTGTGACCACCAGACCTCTCACACTGTCTCTGCACATTCTAGGCTTTTATTTCCAACTGCACACTGTGCCAGTCACAGTTCTCTCCACTTGAAATGCCAACTCTCACTCCCATTCCCTATCTGTCTTTTCCTGGAGGCTCATCCCTGGCCCCTCCCACAGAAGCTCTCCCTGCCTCTGCCACCTGACCCACCCACTCCACCCCAGCCCACCAGGAGCTCCTGCTTCCCTGCTTTGAGTTCAGGCAGCTCCATTTGGTTCTCTCTTTCAGGCCTAAGCAGCTCTGGCTTTGGCGTGTGAGTTCAGGGCTAAATCGCAGACTCAGATAGTCTCCCGGGGCCCCACATACCACCTACCAAACCCCACAACTCCCCTGTAGAGGCGAATCAAAGTAGATTTTCCCTCGCAGGCTCAGCCCCTCTTGGTCCAGCAGGGGGCAGCAACTCAATTTAAACCAATCCAGTCTTACAACTTAAGTTGCCTTTGAGCACTTACTGAATAAACAAGGTGCCTACTATGTGTGCAGCCGGCATCTGGGGAAGGGGGCTTTGGGTGAACACAGAGGTAAAGTCGCAGCACTGGATCCAGCTGCCACCGGGGGCTCCTGGACCTTTTCTCTGATGCCAGATTGAATTAAAGCCCTGGGACCAGCCACATCCCTATGGCTCTAAGGCCACCGGAGTAGAGAGTTGGAAGGTCAGAGTTGGCCCTGGGAGTCCTAGCCCAGACCTGTGTGGGTCTAGGCAAGTATTGCCCCTTTCAGGCCTTGATTTCTTCCTCTAAGTAGAGGAAGATACTGCTTTCCAGCCTTCTGTGTGAAATCTGGAAATGGCAAAATCCAAACAAGAGAAGTGGTTAGGTAAGCTCCAGGACAAACCATTCTGTAGCTGTTCAGAGGAGATGGAGTTAATACCCGAATGTGAATCTGTGCCAGTTGCAACAATGACAAGCACAACAATGCAGATGGGGCCGACTGTGGCTGTGTGACAACATACCAGGCTGGCAACAACTGATACACATGCAACGCTGGCTCTCACTTCAAAATCCTTTCTTTCAAATAGTAGTCACTGCCTCCAGGGTTGTGCACCAAGTGACATGTTACGGACTAACGGTGAGCAAGGCGGGCGGATGTGTATCCGCGTAGCATCCAGCCAAGCGAGAGACGCACAAACAGGCACAGAGTCACCAGTTTTGAAGGAAAAGTTCTTTGGGAGTATATGGGGCTGGGGTGGAGGCTGACCTAGTTAATGTGGGGTCAGAGCAGTAGGGTCTTCTGAGGATGTGCTGTTTCAGTTGAGACCTAATGAGCTGACCAGGTGAATGGAGTGCAGGAGAGAGCACCAGGAAAGGGCATAGCCAAAGCAAGAGCCCTGCAAAGAAGGGGCTTGGAGCAGATCAGGAGCCACCAAGTGGAAGGAGGGGCAGAAGATGAGGCCAGAAAGATGGACAGGGCCAGAACAGGCTTTATTGGCCACGGTGGAGATTTTGAACCTCATTTTTTCCTATCCTGTTATGCCATCTGAGTCTCAAGCCTGCTCTAGAAAGAGGGAGTCCAGCCTCCCATTTCTCAGACAGAAAACTGGGGCTTGGAATTGTAAAAGAAAGAAGGAAAGAAAAGCTTACAAAAGGACAGGCAAGAAGTAAGGGATGGAGAATTCAGATCTGTGATTCCCAGGTCAGCGCTTGCTACATAACCCTGAGCTGCCTCCAGCTACACGATTTGGGGGGGGTCTCTTACAGAGAAATCAGGGGGCTGCCCGCCAGATGATGGGCCCTGCCTCCTCTCAGTGCCCGACCAGTGCCTGGAAGACAGACAGTGTCCCTCAACCATGAAGTGCTGCCGCCGAGCTTGCTTTCGCCAGTGCATCCCCAGGGTCTCAGGTAAGTGCTCCCCACCACCTAGTTGACTACCCAAGCCCGAAGCCCCAAGCCTCAGGGCTGACATGCATGGGCAGGGCTCATCCAGGCCCCTGTGTTGCAGTAAAGCTGGGCAGCTGCCCCAAGGACCAATTGCAATGCCTCAGCCCCACGAATCACCTATGTCACAAGGACTCAGACTGCTCAGGCCAGAAGCGATGCTGTCATGGCGCCTGCGGTCGAGACTGCCGAGATCCTGCCAGAGGTATGGCTTCTAGATACATCTAGCAGGTGCCTTTCCTCCCTAAGCCCCAGCTCCAAGATTTCCTTCCAGTTCTACAAGCTTAATAGAATACCTCCCCAGAGACCAGGGCCTCCCGTGGCCAGAACTGGGGAAGAGGGCAGGGGTTGGAGGAACTGGTGATCCTTGGCTCTCTTACGGAACTTACCTTGTCACCTGGACCACACTCCTAAACTGCTGTGGGCTTCAGTTTGACCTTTTGAAGGAGTCTGGAGAGTCCTGCCTTAGTAGCGACCAGGGCTGGCCTATTAAGGGCCTGGAACCCAGAACCGTATTGTGGGAGGGGATTAACCTTTTCTTTCTCTCTCCTCAGACTAACTCTGGTTTAGGATCCACGGCTCTGCACCTCCTCCAAGCAGGAAGAGTTAACAGTGGGGATCCCAGGACCCTGCCACCCAGACAGTACTATTGCTGCCAGCCGCAGTTCCAACCTTCTGATGAACACTTGAACACTGATTTGCTGTCACTTCCCTGCAACCCATCCACCCCTGCTTTCTCCTCCTGGGAGTCATGGTCCACGGCCTGACCTCGGAGGAACTCCTGTTTGTCACCCCAGTGCCGTGTACCACTGCCACACTGAGCTTCCCACCCTTCCTAACACCCACATTCACATCTCTCCTGTCCATGCTGTTTCCTCTGCCTCAACTGCCTAATTCAGGCAGGCCTCTCTTTATGGCGCCCTAACCCGCCCTCTGGTGGCCCAACCCCCAGCAGGTGTGTTCTAGCACAGTTCTCCAAACATCAGTCCACTCACATACCCTTTCACGATTTTCACCATACCTGCAAGATAGCACCGTGATATGTTACATGTGGTCTGCACTACTGTTGACTTAATGTTTTCTGTAAATGACTCACTTTTGTATATAAATAAATTTATTTCAAAAGAAAACGATATCACTATTATAAATGGGATAAGCAAGATCACTTGCCACAAATAGAATGTAATAGTGAAAACAAATGCAATGAGAACAGCTCAGTTCCATTAAAGTAAATCGTGGCAGATTAAATGATATTAAATAATGTTATTAAGTTCTAGCTAGATACGGCCTCCTGCCAAGACTGAGCCTGAAGTCTACTCTCTGTCTCTGTTTTACTTAATGGAGACTAATAAGGGTTAAAGAGATGTTAAAGACACAGATCTCTAAACTGAGACTATCCCCCTGGTGGAATCAGAAGGATTGAAAAGAGAATAACTTCCTCACGCCAAGAGTTGATGTTATATATAATGTTGCATCCAGGTACACCCTAAGATCATTTCAAATTGCCCCACATTTGAGGAAGTGTTGCTTGAGCAGTCTGGATGTCATTATTGGGGTGGGTCTGTCTCCGCCATTGGACTTTATCTCACTCACCTCAATTTCTCCAGGGCATTGTCTGTAGTCAAGGCCTAATGAGTGTTTCTTGGGAGAAGAAGAGATCAATGAGGGAATGACAGTCATCCCAAGGGACATTCCTGGACCCAGATGGCTGGATTCCTGACTCTTCTTTCTACTCAGGACTTGCTTTGGGAAGGGTAAGGAGGCAAGCAAACTCCTCCCTACTTTCTCTGCTGGGCCCCCTCTTGCATCCTGATAGACTCAGGGGGTGGGTGGTCAACTGTGGAAGTAAACTTGGCAATCGTCAGTCTTCTTTCCCTGTTCCCTTGACCTTGCAGTGCAATCACAGGTGAGTCCTTCACCACTCTGGTCTCCTGTTTGCCCTGATGGAATTTGGAAAGAATTCTAATCCCTGCTTCCTCACCACCCGTAGTCCCCATGGGATTCAAATGCCTGAACTGTTGACTCAAGAGTAGCAAATGCTAATTACATGGATACAAGGTGAGGTCGGGGAGAGGAGGAAGAGAACTATCTGGGAGTCACTGACTCCATGTGACCTTGGATATTTCTCTGCTTCTTTCTGAGCCTCAGTTTCCCCATCTATAACCTCAGGTAGTTAACACAGATAATACAGTAGATTTCATTTTTTGTCTACCATTGTCTCTTCCCTCCCCACACTTACCATGGCTTCCCTGGAGGAGGGGGTACGTCCCTGCCCCAATGATTTGGGGCTTGGCTATGAGACTTATTTTGGCTATTGGGATGTGGGTGGAAGTGACAGTGTGCTAGTTTTGAGGTAAGACATCAGCTTTCTTTGAGCTTCCACTCTCTGCCATGAGATGAGCATGCCCAGAAACCACTGATCTCAGCCTGAGAGACACCTGAGGCTGGCCTGAAACTGAACTTCCCAGCCATGCCTCAAATTTGCAAGAGAGAGATGAATATTTGTGTTGGTGATGACATGGAGATTTAGGGTCTATTTGTCACAGATCTATTGTAATAAGAGCTTGACTAATTCAGATACTGATTACTAATCTGTATGCCTCACACTTTAAAACATCATTTTATTCATCCATCCCATAACCCTGAGAAAGGTGAACATTGTTATTCCCATTTGACAATAAAGAAACAGCAGCATTGAGATGACTTGCCCGAGATCCCCAGCTGAAAGGTGATGTAGCCAGGATTAAACCATATCATATTCCTCCTCAGATGTTAATAAAGCCAGCAGTAGCTGACAATTACAGAGCAGTTACCCTGTGCCAGGTGTCATTTAAATTGCTTTACATGTATAATCTCATCAAATCCTCACAGCCTCACTAGGTAGGCTTTATGATTTTTCTCCACTTCACATACAAGGAACTGAGGCACAAAGAAGTTAATCTGGCCAAGGTTTTATACTTTATAAGTAGTAGGGCTGAGATTCAACCCCAAGCAGTCTGTTCTCACACTTTACATCCTTATTGACTGCATTAATTACATTTGTTCAATTTCTACATCTGCTGTCAAATGCTCTACCCCTGAGCTATACCCCCACGGCCTTCAATTTCTACATCTGAAAAGTGGAGATCACAAAGACCCCAGAAGGTTAAGTGACAAGGCTCAATTCTAGAGAGCTATGCACTGATAGGAGCCCAAACCTATTGGTGCACAGTTTATTGCCCTGGGTTTCTCTCCTGAAAAGAATCAGGAGGAAAATCCAGGGACCCTAGCAGGAAGCTCCTGGGTGAGCAGTTAAGACTAGGCTGTCCTGGGGCTCTGAGTTCTGAGGTCTCTGGAATGGCAGGAGGTGATGGGTCATAGACTGTGGGTTCTTTGTCCACCATTCTAGAGTCCACCCACTCAGCTTCCTGGATAACTCACTGCCAGTTCCATTAGGTCTGTGTGTTGGTCTATGCAGTGCCAGCTCCATCCTCAGCTACCAAACTCCAGCCGATTGAGCTCCATCTCCACTGCCCTTCTGGAAAGTCTCCTGTGATAAATATTTGCTGAGCACTTATTATAGGCTTTAGGCCGTGCCTTCACAGAGGTCATGCCCAAGTGGATGAGACAAAGCCTTAGTTAGAGAGTTGCATGTTATACACCAGACAGGAGAAACCCAGAAGGCTATTGGAGGGCAGGAGGGACATAACTCACCCTAGAAACCAGAGAAGTCTTCCAGAAGGAGGTGATATACAAACCAAGGCCTGGAGGTTTGGTAGGAGTTAGCCGAGTAGGACACTGCTAGTCATCCCTTCTCTTCTTTTTCCTTACCAACAGCAGTGTCACCAGTTAAAAATATTTGTCTGACCCCCCCACTCTACCCCCCAAGCTACTGGAGTACTGGTGACTGTATATTTTGACCTGGGTGGCAGTTACATGAATGCATAGATTTGTAAAACATTCATTCAGCTGTAACATAATATTTGTGTACTTTCGCATAAAAACATTATATTTCAACATTAAAAAGTAAATTAAAATTTTAAAAATTTATTTCCTCCCCAGACTCCCTTGCAGCTAAGGATGGCCCTGTGACCCAGGAATGGCCAATCAGAAGTAAGGGAAAGTCTACTGGGAGGGGCTTCCTGGAAAGCTACTGTTTTCCTAACTAGTGAGACTCAGCATTTTGCCCATCATCCGTTTACCCTGTGTCCCTCCTGGGACATGACATGGCTGCTACAGCTAGAAGAGCCATCTGGCAACCTTGAGTATTGTCTTAGTTGAGTTCCCCCAAAGCAAATCTTGAGCTGAAGATTCATATGAGGGTAATTATCTGGAAACATATGCAGGAAAAATGGGTATGGGAGTAGAGAAGTGCACCGGGGAGAGAAGAGTCCAGTAATGGTGTGACAGCAAGTGAAGTCCCACAGGGCACTTCTAGAGACAAGCTCAGGTAGGACACACAAATTCCCAGGCACTTCAGGTTCTCCATGTATGTAGCCATAACAAGCTCTGGCAGCCTTAGGGAAGCCTTTGACAAGGAGATGCAGACACAAGCCGCTGGGAGGGAAAATATACCTGGAGCCAGTGTGCATAAAAGTGGTGAAGGATCCCCAAGGGACTATGGGCAGAACACTGGCACCATCTGCTACAAGGATTAGGGCTGCACAGGAATGGTGGAGGAGGAAGCGACAAAAAGCCTGGGTCTTCAATGCCATTCATGAGCAGTGGCACGTGCCCTGGTCTGCTGGAAAAAAGTAAACTCCTTTCTAGTGAAGCCACATGATTCAGCTTCTGTTTCTGCAGTTAAATTAAATCCTAACTGATATACTGGGTTTAAAAAGGGCAGGAAGAGTTGTTCATGAAGAGGGAACATCATGTGCTAATCCTCACCACAATCCTGAAAGGTAGATATTGTTCCCATTTTACAGATGAGGAAGATAAGGATCCAAGAGAAGACACTTGGCCCAAGATCGCACAGCAATTTAGTGGCAAAGGCAGGATCCAAACCCAGTGTATTCATTATCTATTGCTGTGTAACAAGTTACCACAAATATAGCAGCTTAAAACATAAATATTTATTACCTCACAGTTTCTATGGGTTAAGAATCCAAGCACAGCTTAACTGGGTCCTCTGCTTTGGGGGTTTCTGCTTCAAGACACTGCAACTAAGGTGTGGGCCAGGGTGGGAGTCTCATCTGAGCCTCAACTAGAGAAAGATCAACTTTCCAGTTCACATGGTTGTTGGCAGAATTTCAGTTCCCTCAGGGCTAATGGACTGAATACCACATTTCCTCGCCTTTCCAGCATGACAATTTACTTCATCAAAGGCAGCTGGAAGTCACAACCTTAAGTAACCTAATCACAGAAGTGACATTCCATCACCTTTGCCATATTCTGTTCATTAGAAGCAAATCAGTAAATCCTGCCCACACTCAAAGGGAGGGGATTACACAAGGACATGACTACCAGGAGGCAGATATCATTGGGAGACATTTAGGAAGCTGCCTGCCACACCCAGGTCTACTTAATTCCAAAATTTTCTGTATTGTCTGCAACATTAAGCTTACTCTGTAGGTAAAACCCCATGGGTTCATAGGGCATTTCTGGCCAGGGACTGAGGGAGAGTTTGGGGGGCAGCCCATCTACCGTACATAAAGGATGGATACCCCTTTAGTCCCAGAGACCCCTAACATACCTCTTCTCACTCCTATTGCTCACAAATTTATCCAAAACTCTGTTTACCTCCCACAACATGATCGAGGGATGAAACCAGATCCTGGTTCCATTCTCTTCTGCCCTTGGGAAATAGATCTGTCCTTTCTCTTTTTAGAAACCACCTTTCCAGCTCCGGGGAGAATCTCTGAGATTGTAGCAAAGGCTGCAGACAGAATCCTAGGCCAGAAAATGGGAGACCTGCTTCTTTTCAGACCTGCCTCAGTTTCCCTGCTGGTAAAATGCAGGAATTAGGCAGCCTCTTGCTCTAACTTCTTACTTTGAGGGAAAATCTGAAATGACAAGGCCTAGAGCTGTGTTGCCCCATATCCTAGCCACTAGTCACATGTGCCTATTGAGTACATGAAATGGGATTAGTCCAAATTGAGATTTGCGATAGGTGGATGTGTAAGCAGGATTCTAAGATGAACCCCAATGACCCTTGTACCTATATAATCTCTTTCTCTTTGAGTCTAGGTGGAATATTTGAATATGTATTATATGTGGAAGGGAGACGGCCCTTGATGGGCCTGGCTTAATCAGGTGAGTCTTTTAAAAGCAGAGATTTTCTCTGGCTGGTTCCAGGAGAGGAAGTCAGCACTCTGGCTTGTCTGACAGAAAGCAAGCATCTGTGTTGTGAACTGCCCATGGGGACATGTGGCAAGGAACTGCAGGTGACCTCCAGGATCTGAGATTGATCACCAGCTGACATCTAGCAGGAAAAGGAGGACCTCAGTCCTACAACCACAAGGAACTGTTCCCTGCCAACAGTCTGTGAGCTTGGAGGAGAACGCCAAACTCAAGATGAGAACCTTAACCCTGGCCAACACCTTGGCTTCAGACTGGTGAGACCCTGAGTAGAGAATCCAGCCGTGCCATACCCAGACTTCTGACCTATAGCAACTGTGAGATAGTAGATATTTATGTTTAAAGCTGCTAAAGTTGTGCCGATTTTTTATCCAGCAATAAAAAACTAGTACACTGGATTTTGAAAACTTAGTACAAAATTGAAAATGTAAAATACACATTAATAATGTCTTTACTGATTCCATGTTGAAATCATAATATTTTGGACATATTGGGTTAAATAAAACATGCTATTAAAAATAATTCTACCTGTTCCTTTTTACTTTTTTTTAAATGTTACTATCAGAAATTTGAAATTATATGTGGCTCCTATTACATCTATTGGACACTGCCGGCCTAGAGGACTCAGAGGTCAACCATATGACTTTGGGCAAGTCACCATGCCTCTCAAAACCTTACATTTTTTATCTGTGAGACAGGAGTAATGATAGCACCTACCTCACAAATATATTTGCAACTTGAATGAGATGAGGCCTGTACCTGGCCCAAGGTAAATGTTTAATAAATGTTGGCAATTGTCATTATTATGAATAACAATATTTGAAAAGTTTTCATCCAGGTCCAAGTCTTCGGTACCCTCTCCCAACCAGGCACACAGTAGCCACTCAATAAATGCTAGAGGATTACACAACCTTCACGAAGCTCTTTGGCAAAGTTCTCCTTTGCCCTAGCAACTCACTTGGAAGGCAGGAACCAGGAACCCAGGGCAGGTGAGGACACTGAGCCTCTCAGGGGGCAAAAATGATCCTTTTCAGGCTTCACAACCCACTGGGAAGAGCCAGAACTGAGCCATCAGGCCCAGCATAGGGGCTCACCGGGAGAGGAAGTCATCTTTTGCAAGCCCTGACTCAGATCCCCCGCACTCTGGGCTTCATCTGTAAAATGGGGATCGTAAGAGCCTGTACCTGTCAAGTTTGTATCAGGAGTAACTGAGATAAGTCACCCGAAGCAGAGTTCCTGGCATATACTAAGCATTCAATTAAGCAAACTATTGTTGTTCCTTTGCCAGGGAAGTTTCGGCTGAAATCCCTCTCTCGAAGGATCCCCATCTTCTAAATGACCCCTCCTTCCCGGGCCCCTGACTTGGGGGGATGCCCTGGCTGTTCGCCCCTGTCTCCAGACACCGCCACCCTACAACGGAGACGGGAATAGAAACCACGGCCTCCGGCCGCTCGCGCCTCCCTCCCTCCCCGGCAGCGATCGATGAGGCCTCAGCCAACGGGGACGGAGGAAGACTGGGAAGGAGGGGACAGCGGGGCCTCCGGCAGCAGCGAAGCTCGGCGGGGGCGCCGGGGCAGAGACCAGCGGCTCCCCAGCTTCGGTGCCTTTGGGGACAGACGCGCCCTGGAGGGGCAGCGACAGGTAAAGGCCCTCCCTCAGGGAGGGGCGTGGTCCGGGGAAGATCCGGAGCTTCGCGAGTAGGAGGCGGGGGTGCCCCTGCGCCTTTTGAGACCCCCAGAGGAGGGGGCAATGCGGGAGAACCGCGCTTTGGGGAGACCCGGGCTGGACCTGCTTACTCATCTGTAAAATGGGATTAGAAACCATCGCAGTGCAGGAATTAAACGGAGTGAACACAGATATGTACAATGAACTATGTTACAATTTTTTTAAAAGACAAGAAAAGAAAGAAAGAAAAGAGGAAAAGAAAGAAAGAAAAGAGAAAAAGAAAGTAAATAGAGTGAGGTGTGTTCATATGAAGCTCAGTGAAGTGACTAGCAGGTAGTAGGCTCTCACAGTAAGTGTATGAAGAGTTTTGAATCAAAAAGCCTGGTTTCCAACCTTAATTGTGCCATCCATGGGCTAGTTGGGTGGTTCTGAACAAGTCTTTCTTGCTGATATTCAGATTCTTGTCAGGAAATGTTTGTTGAATTAATTATCCCATTTCATAGAGCAGGAAAGTGAGTTGCAGATAGATGAAGGAATTTGCCAAAGAGCATATGGGTGGTGGAACTGGATTAGAAACTTCATCTCTTTATGTCAAATCCAGGTGGAGGAGGTGGGAGTGGAGCTGTATCACACACATTTATTGTGCACAGATTAGGTGCCAGGGACTGTGCTGCCGAGAAACATCCTGCATCATTCAGTCCTCATAGCCTCCCATGGAAAGTAAACGTTACCCACTGAACAGGTGGGGAAATTGAAGCTCAGAGAGGGCAATGGATCGAGGTCAACAGCTAGTAAGCAGCAGATTCAGAATCTGAACTTAAGTCTGATCAGAGGGAAGTACAAGTGATTAACATTTATTGAGCACCTACTGTGTTCCAGGGGCTTTGCAGACATACAATAACAGTTCATCTAAAATGCCATTTTCTTCAGTCTAGAGATAAAAGAGCTAAAGCCCAGAGCAGAGAGGAGACTGGCCTGAAGTTACACAAGTGACAGAGCTAAGGATGGAATCCTGACCCGTTTAACACCAAGCCCAGGGTAAGTGAAGGGCACTTGGGGTCCCTGCCAGGCATTGGCCAGGTGCTTGGTGCACACTCAATCCCCAGTCCACCCCAAGAAGTAGGCATTACTGAACCTGCAGAGCAGATGAGGTTATCAAGGGTCAGGAGGTGAGTCACTAGACCCTCAATTCCAACACAGCCAGGAGTCAGTGGGCAGTGGAAGAACCTAACATTTCTTGAGTATCCACTAAGGCTGATCACTTTTCATAATCTACTTTAATCTTCCAGCCATCCTTTGGGGAAGGTGCTATTCTATGCATTATGCAGGAAACTGAAACCTATAGAATAAATAGCTTCCTCAAGACACCAGGTGCATCAAGGGTGGAGATAAACCCAGGTTCACCTGACTCCAGTAGACAGTGACACTGGTGGATAATTTAGTAAACCTCTTCTGTGAGCCAGGCCTAATAAAGACATTAGGTTATTCAATCTTTTTAACCACACTTTTAGGTGGATATTTTTATCTCCATTTGACAGCAGTTTAGAGAAGTGATGATTTGCCTAAGGTCACTCATACAAGAGAGCCAAGGTTCAAGGTCAGGTCTGACTGACTCTACAGATGCTTTACCTAGTCTAAATCAGTAGCACTAAAACTTGTATCCGAATCACCTTTCAAGCTTGTTATAACACCGACTGGTGGACCCCATCTCCAGAGTTTCTGATTCAGCAAGTCAACAGCAGGCCAAGAATTTGCATCTTTGATAAATTTCCAGGTGATGCTGCTGCTGCTAGTCCAGAGAACACATGTTGAGAACCACTGATCTAAACCGATTCTCCCAACAACCCTAGGTGGCAAGCATTACCATCCCAATTTTGCAGAGGAGGAAACAGAGGTTCAAAGTGCTGACATATGCAAGATTCCAAAGTAGACATCCAAGTTTGTCTGGGAGAAGGAGACATCCTATATGAGCACCCACCAGGTGCCAGGACATCCTGCCATTCCATCGCTTTCATATTCCTTCAAGGTAGATCCGAACATTTGTTATACACAGGAGGAAAATGAAACGGTAGTGGTGGGGTCAGTGATTTGGCCAAAGTCCCTCAGTTGGGGGGTGCGGGATATTGAAACCCAGGCTTTACTGAATCCAGAGAGCATTTGACACCTATGAGCGCCTACTGCATACCAGGCGCTTCACTCAGAGACTCCAACGCCCCACGGCTGGTGGATGGAGCAGGGGATTTTAACTCGGTCCTTCTGGAAGGGACACTCCAGGACGCTCCTCAGCACGTCCCTCCGGTGTCTGCAGGCCAGCGCGCCACAGCCATGGTGAATGAATCCGCGGGGCCCGGCGCCAGGGTGCCCTGGCGGCGAAGGGACGAGGCCCTGCGGGTGAACGTGGGCGGAGTGCGGCGTCTGCTGAGCGCGCACGCCCTGGCACGCTTCCCAGGCACGCGGCTGGGCCGCCTGCAGGCGGCGGCGTCCGAAGAGCAAGCGCGGCGCCTGTGCGACGACTACGACGCGGCGGCCCGCGAGTTCTACTTCGACCGGCACCCGGGCTTCTTCCTGGTCTTGCTGCACTTCTACCGCACCGGCCGCCTGCACGTGCTCGACGAGCTGTGCGTCTTCGCCTTCGGCCAGGAGGCCGACTACTGGGGCCTGGGCGAGAGCGCGCTGGCCACGTGCTGCCGTGCGCCCTACCTGGAGCGGCGCGTGACGCGCCCGCGCGCCTGGGACGAGGACAGCGACACCCCGAGTAGCGTGGACCCGAGCCCAGACGACATCTCCGACGTGCAGCGCGAGCTGGCGAGCTACAATGCGGCGCCCTGCGGCCGCCTGCGCCGCCGCCTCTGGCTCACTATGGAGAACCCCGGCTACTCGCTGCCCAGCAAGCTCTTCAGCTGCGTCTCCATAGGCGTGGTGCTCGCCTCCATCGCTGCCATGTGCATCCACAGCCTGCCCGAGTACCAGGCCCGAGAGGCAGCGGCCGCTGTGGCTGCGGTGGCCGCAGGCCGCAGCGCCGAAGATGTGCGCGATGACCCGGTGCTGCGACGCCTGGAGTACTTCTGCATCGCCTGGTTCAGCTTCGAGGTGTCGTCTCGCCTTCTGCTGGCGCCCAGCACGCGCAACTTCTTCTGCCACCCTCTCAACCTCATCGACATCGTGTCTGTGCTGCCCTTCTATCTCACGCTGCTGGCCGGCATGGCGTTAGGTGACAGAGGCGGCGGGGGCGGCGAGGAGATCGGCGACCTGAGCAAGGTGGTGCAGGTGTTCCGCCTCATGCGCATCTTCCGCGTGCTCAAGTTGGCCCGCCACTCCACAGGGCTGCGCTCGCTGGGCGCCACACTCAAGGTAGGGCCTCTGAGGCTGGGTTGGGGTAGGGCGGAGGTGGGTGTAGCTGTTGGGCAGGTTAGCAGATGAACTTACAAGCCTGCCACGTGCAGGCACACACTACACTGAGACCTTTGTGCCAGGCACAGGGCTAGAGGCCAGGTGTACATTTCACATCATCTAACCTTCCGAACAGCCCTGTAAGGAAGGGCTTTTTTTTATATCTATTTCCCAGGAAGAAAACTGAAGCATAGCTTTGCTATGTGTGAAACATAGCTTTGTCTTTCTTTTCCAAAACAAAAACAAACAAAAAACCAGACAAACAAAATACAAGACTAAGGTCACTTTTGATATATCTGTCAAACATGAAATAATACATAGCACAAAAATATACAAAGCAGAATGCTAACTGGCTTCTCCACTATAGCCTTTCTTCTGGCATCATCGGGGAGCACAAATAGTCATAGGTCACACTTAATAGGCTAAGTCTAGGAATAGCCCTGGAGCTAACACTTACAGAGCACTAATTCTGTGCCAATTTCACATCCATTATCAATTTAGTCCTTAGGACAACTTCCTCAGGAAGATGCTATTATTTATTCTCTTCCCGTAGATGAAGAACCTGAGGTTGGAGGGCTGGCCTTTTAAAGCCTGGTTGCTCTTTATTGAGAACTGTCTTTGTGCCAGGTGCTGTCCAGGGGGTGGATCACTGCCCTGGCAAGCTTACACTCCAGGGAGTGGAATTAGCCTGGTTTAGGGAGGGAGGTGATGTGAACAGCTTGTACCAAGGCCTGGAGAGAGAACGGGATGACTACTGGGAAGGGGGACACACAGGAAAGGGGGTGCCAAGAGATGAGGTTGAAGAAGTTAGTGGGACAGGGTACTGAAAGGCCATGAACTCTTGGCCCACGATTTTGGACTTTATCCCAGGGGCATAGGGGCGCTTAAAGGACTTTAAGCATCTACAAGTATTAATGTCACTACTTTGCAGATGTGGAAACTGAGGCTCCAAGAGGTGACAGGACTTGTCAGGGTTTCCTCAGTAAGTAAGTGGCAGAGCCATAGAAGAGCCTAGCTGTGCCTGGTTCCAGCACCTCCTGTTGTTTCTCCTTAAGCTCCAGGTAACCCTGTTAAAGATCCATAGAAAATGCTCAAAGATTCTCCCATCCATGGCTTAGTAAAGCCTCTTGCATGTCCTTGTGGCAGGGCAGCCAGGATACTATAAGCCAGTAGGTGACCAGGGCAGAATCCTAGGGCACTGAGCAGATACAGGGAAGCCCATTAGCCAGACCCCCTGAGCTCTGCATCTGTCCAGGGAAGATCTCTCTGCCCCAGAGTACTGCCTTGTCTCCACCATGCAGAGAGCCAGGGCCTGATGACACTAGCTTTGTTTGCAAAGAGGGAGGGTAATCAGGGCTGCCAGGGTCCCAAATACAGATGTAAAATACTCCCGGAGCCTTGCTACTCAAAGTGAGGCCCCTGGCGATCAGCAGCTTTCTCATAACCTGGAAGGAAGCTTGCTAGAAATGCAGAATCTCTCGCCTGACCTACTCAGTTGGGTTCTGCCTTTTAAACATGATTCTTGCATGATTCCTCCACACATTACAGCTTGAAAGGCCCTGCTCTAGGCTAGGGGTTCTCAGCCTTGAGCTATTGATATTTGGGGCCAGATCATTCTTTGTTATGGGGGGCTGCCCAGTGCATTGTAGGGTGTTTAGCAGTATTTGTGGCCTTTAGTCACTAGATAGGACAGTAGCACACCTGTCCCAGTTGTAACAACCAAAAATGGCTCCAGACACTGCCAAAGGTCCCCTGAGGGGTGGGGTGGGGGTGGGGGGGAATCGCCCTGTTTGAGAATCATTGTCCTAGGGCCTGACCTCAGGGACAGGGCAGGTGTACACACCTACAGGCAAGTGCATTCAATGGGTGGTCTAGGGAACTTGTATCCTCTCAGCTTCCTTGAGGGGCAGAAAATATTTCTGTACTTGTCAGAAATGTGATAGACCAATCAAAAGAACATGAAACCAACTCTGCATTGTGGAATGTAAAGTATAGTTCTCTTGGTTCTGCAAGAGTATAAAAATCACAAGCTTTTCATTCACTGGCTGGTGCCATCAGGACCCCCAAAGTTAGAAGAAACAACCATGGCCTAGAAGGCACCTTGGACAAGAGATTAGGAGTGTGCTAAATCTGAGGGAGTTTTGCTGCCAATTATAGTTGGAAGATCTTAGTTTGGAGTCAGGGGACCTGGGTCTTGGCACCAGCTCTACCTTGCTCTGTGACTTTGAACCTGTCCCTTTATATGCTCTGGGCCTCAGTTTCTCCATGTGCCCAGTACCAGGTCTGGAAGCCCATCCAGCTCTGACTTGGGTTCCTACATTCTCTTCCAGCACAGCTACCGTGAGGTGGGCATCTTACTGCTGTACCTGGCCGTAGGTGTGTCAGTGTTCTCCGGTGTGGCCTACACAGCTGAAAAGGAGGAGGACGTGGGCTTTGACACCATCCCAGCCTGCTGGTGGTGGGGCACAGTGAGCATGACCACTGTGGGCTACGGGGACGTGGTGCCCGTGACAGTGACTGGCAAGCTGGCAGCCTCAGGCTGCATTCTAGGGGGCATCCTGGTGGTAGCGCTCCCCATCACCATCATCTTCAACAAGTTCTCCCACTTCTACCGGCGCCAGAAGGCTCTGGAGGCAGCCGTGCGCAACAGTGACCACCGGGAGTTTGAGGACTTGCTGAGCAGCGTTGATGGGGTGTCGGAGGTGTCTCTGGAGACATCCCGGGAGACCTCTCAGGAGGGACGGTCTGTAGACCTGGAGACCCAGACCCCCAAGGAGTCTCCAAACTCTCATATTTATTAAAACCAGGGCTCTGCATCCCTCCTTCCCGCACTCCTAGAGTCAGCTGAAACAGAGCAGAGATTCCTCCCCTGCTTAAGTTCTTCGTGGTAGTGAGCCTCTCAGGACCACTCATGCTGGCCTGAGAAATGAGACCCAGAGGCTACATAACTTCCTCCAAAGGCCCAGGGCAAGATAGTGCCACACTAGATTCTGTGAGCCTGGAGAACAACTCAAAAACCTTTGTAAAGCAATCTTCTGGCCATCTACGAAGCAGGCATGATCCAGAGGGAGAAAGCCAAAAGGAGGCTAAAGATTCCCGAGCACCTCCTGGATGATAGCCAGATCATGCTGAGACCTGTTTGGGGGATGAGAATTATCCTCATTTCACAGATGAGGAAACTGAGGCTCATAGAGGAGCAATAATTTACCCAAATGTCACACAACTAGAAGTGGCAGAATCAGGTTTGGATCCAGGCTTGTTAGTCTGCCAAGACCAATGCTCCATAAACTCCATCTTTCTTCTGCCCTCACAAAGTTTACGTGTGGTTTTAGGGGTGTGAACAAGACTGAAAAGGGGGTCCAGTCAGCTCTGCCTCCCGGTCCCTGCTTGCTTCTGGAAGATTTTACAATGACTTCCTTGTAGGTTCTTCAGTCATTCATTCAACAAATAGCTATGGGAAGAGTCATAAGCTGAGGTTTTACAAGTGGCCTGCAGACATGTTTCGTTTAGCTAACCAGTATTTGTAGTATATTTTTAAAATTTGAATTTGAGTCATGCACTCTCCATTTCTCTGTAGTGTCGCCCCGCAACCCACACACACTGTGTTATATATGCCCAGCCACTTCTCTGATTTACTTTACCCACCTGATTTATTGACTGCTAACTAGGTTCAAAAGATACAATGGTGGACAAAATATATATCCCTATACTCATGAAGCTTACAGGCTATTGGGGGAGACAGGCTCTAATGCAATAATCACGTAAATATATAATAGTGAGCTCTACTCAGTACAGGGAACTGTAAGTGTGTATAAAGTACCAGAGACAACTACCTGAGAAAGTCAGAGAAGTCTTTCCTGAGCAAGTGATGATCTGACCATCATCATAAACATAAATAACTAATAGGCAAAGGAGGTTCCAGGGAGGAATATTCTGAGCAGAAGGAACAGCATGTGTGAAGGTCCTGTGTCATACACAGGACCTAGTACATAATGGGCCCCCAACACCCACATGGATTCCAAGTCTCCAGATTGGAGTAGAGGCTGGAGCTAAGCCAAAGGACCTCTCATGAATTCACCACACAAACATCGCTTTCCTGCACAGGTTGGAGAACAGAGATTAGAAGGGCTGCATGCACCATTATTATGGTCTCACCAAATACATCAAGAAGCCAGATGACTTCAGACTTTCTGACCCCACAAACAAGTCACTAAAGCTGCTGTGGGGAAAGCTCAGGGGAGAATCCTCCGGCTTGAGTCCACCACAAGGTTGTGTGTGGTTCTGGCAGAAAAGTCACAACTCCCTCCCACTCCCGCATATCAATGAAAACCATTATGCAAATAAAAAGCCAGGCCCAGAAACCTGTTTCTGCTTGTGTGGAGCTGGCTTCCTGACGTGCTGTCTGAGTGATTGGGAAGGGTGGGCAATACGTGGAGTGACTTGGAAGCCACATTCTCTGGTTCTAATCTAGGATTTGGCACAGGCTTTGTCTGTGGTCATATCAGCCAGAACAGGTTACAAGTGACAGGAATCCAGGTGGAACTAACTTGGTCAAAAAGGGTAATTCATTAGAGTAAATAATTAAAGTGATAAACAACTGTTACAATTAGGATAACAACTGCAAGCAACAGAAACTGACTACCTTAAGCAAAAAATGAATTTATTGGAAGGTGTATTAGTTTGTAGTGGCTGCTGTAACTAACAACCACAAAGCTGATGGCTTAAAACAGGAGAAATTTATTCTTTTACAGTCTGGAGACCAGAAATCTAACCCTCAAGGTGTCATCAGGTCCACACTCCCTCCAGAGGCTTTAGAGAATCCCCTTTACCTCTGCTAGCTTCTGGTGGCTGTTGGCATCCCTTGGCATTCCTTGGCTCATGACTGCATCACTTGTCTCTACCTCTGGCATCACTTCGCCTTCTCACCTGTGTGTCAAATCTCCCAGTGCCTCTCTCTTACAAGGAAACTTGTGGGGCTGGCCAGTTAGCTCAGTTGGTTAGAGTGTGGTATTGTAACACCAAGGTCAAGGGTTCAGATCCCCTTATAGCCACCACACACACACACACACACACACACGCACACGCACACGCACACGCACAAAATGAAAATAAACAAGGACACTTGTGAAAGCATTGAGGACCCACCGGGATAATCCAAGATGACTTCATCTCAAGATCCTTAACTTAATCACATTTACAAAAAGACCCTTTTTTCCAAGTAAGGTAATATTTATAGGTTCCAGAGATTAGGATGTAGACACGTGTGTGGAGCCACCATTCAGCTCACTATAGAAGGGTATTTGTGACATTCAGCCAATCAAAGGAAGAGCTGACTGACAAGGCCTCAGGAAATACAGAAATGAGAGGACCTCCAGGGACCTCAGTAGCAGGATCTCTGAATCTTCTGTTTAGGATACTGCCATCCAAATGATCCACTTCCAATCACCTTTATTCCCTGAATCATTCTGCTCACAGTTCCGATCCCAGTAGAGAGGGTGATTTAGTTTGAGTCATATGCTTCTCCTTTGGTGGGGACAGAGGGCAGGGTACCGGATTCATATCTGCCCCAGGGGAGGAAAGTAGTACCCAAAGAAGAGGCCATGTGTTGTTTATTTACCAAAATAAAGGCGAGGGGTGTTAATAGCCAAAAATAGCAGGTGTCTGCTACATTCCAACCCTAGGGTCTCCGACATACCTTACACTAACATATGTCTTACACATGTTTTTCTTTCACATAAGGAAACTTTCTCATGTATAACCAAAAACACACTGATCCTCTCCACACAGGGATGATACCCCATGGTCATGTCTTGTTAATAAATCCAGCTCTAAGTTTATTCCTCCACTGATAACACTGATCCTATTTCAATATTCTGTAATATAAGCAATAAATGGTAACTGTAACTGTCACCAGTATATCCTTTATTAGATATTAGAGGAAAGAAAAAGAAAGAAACAGCCAGGAGGAAAAGAGGCATTGCTACGTCCTCATTCCTGTAACGGTCATGAGGCTGCCACTGGCATTTATAACATTCTTTCTCTGCTAGCCACATCATGTCCTCCCTGCCTATGATTTGAATGTCCCCTCCAAAACTCATGTTGAAACTTAATCTCCAATGTGGCAGTATTGAGAGGTGGGGCCTCGAAGAGGTGATTGGATCATGAAGGCTCTGACCTTATTCATGGATTAATGTGTTCATGGATTAATTGGTTATTATGGGAGTGGAACTATAAGAAGCGGATGAGAGACCTGGGCTAGCATGCTTAGCTCTCTTGCCATGTTATGCCCTGTGCCACCTCAAGACTCTACAGGCAGTCCCTACCAGTAAGAGGACCCTCACCAGATGCACCCCCTTGACCTTTTGCCAGCCTCCAGATCTGTTAAGAAATAAATTTCATTTCTTTATAAATAACCCAGTTTCAGGTATTCTGTTACAAGCAACAGAAAACGGACTAAGACACTGCCTTTGGCCAGCATTTCAGTTGGCTTGATTCTTTGCTTGATGGGGCATCTTAAACCTTTATTCCTAGAGGATCTGAGCCGTGGTAGTCCTGCTGGCATGTGGAGATGCCCCAGGGAATTTCCTGGTGTTTCTTGCATTCCTTCTTGCCACCTCTGTGTAGCAATAACCATATGTCCCCTCGACAGTATGGATGATTGCCATAGTCAACATTGTAACTCCTTTTGCAAGGGTACTTCAAAAAAAGTCCAAGGAAAGACTTACATTATTTTTTAATTCTATTTTTCCATGAACTTTTGGAAGTACCTTCACATATTCAGACACCTAAGGATAAAAAGCTCAGAAATGTCCACACGACAGTCTCAGTCTCCAATTCAGAGGTCCCACTGCTCTATCCCCTAGTGAAAATATTCTTCCCTTGGTACCAAAACCTCTACTCAGAGTCATAGAGATAGGAAGCCACAGATTTGCAAGTGGGTCATTAGGTTTCATTAGAAAACATGTGATTCCCTGATTGTAACCTTTCCATGCAACTAAGTTATACTGTGAGCATGTACTTGAGCCCAGTTCCATGTACCCATGGGTACGCTTGGTGATGGAGTCTTTACAGGCATGCTTGACTTTCTATCTGGATGTTTGATATAGTACTTGACTTATGATGTGCACCTTGGGTCACAAGATTACCTGATATCCCATAGTTAGGCCTTCATTCACCATCAAAGCCTAACAGCAAGCCAGGATCTGACAGCAGTAGAACAAAATCCAAATTGCACTGTACTTCTTTTTGTAGTGATAGAAGTACCAAGGAATAGCTACTTGTCCTTCACTTTGCAAGGAATATTCCTATATGCACCAGGGTACTGGACACTTTGAGAAACTTTGCTGAGATGCATTGGATTTATCTCCCACCTTGTGAAGATAAATGCAGCTGGAGTACCTGCTACTTTTTGCTCTCCAGTCCCTATTAATGTGATTTAGTCAATGTAATGAATTACTTTGTTGTCTTGTGGAATAGGGATACTCAGAGAATCAAGATATTTATGGTACAGAGTTGGAGAATGAAGGTTTACCTAAGTTAGAACAGTAAAGAAAAACTGTTATCACTTCCAGGTAATAGCAAAATTCTTCCAGTGGTTTCTGTTCCTCAGAATAGAGAATGAAGCCAAGCAGGTGCACATTAGCTCCAGGGATTGTAATACGGAGCACATATCTAACACAACAGCTAAAATTGGAATTATCCCCTGATTAAAATAATTCACTGTCATTTTCGAAGACCCACATAACTTTGTGCTGGCAAAATAAGGGGAATTAATGGAGTTTTGATAGGAGTCATCACCTTGAAAGGTAGTTGGTACAGACACTAATCTCTGTGGTCTCCTCAAAGATATATTACCACTGTTGATTTTTCTATTTGAAAGTTGTTCACTTGGCCTTTTATATTATAATGGGTCAGGGAGCCAGTGTGGGGATCTTTTCCAACTATCACTCAGAAAGTGTAGATATAGGATAGCTTTGGGATCTCACTAGGCCTCCAATGACATGGACAAGGGTCAAAATGGTATTTTTCACGTTAGGGGACTACGGTGGTACTCTCAGACCCAAGAAATTAGTATTAGCTCAAAGTCTTTATCCAAGGTTCCTTGAAAGGTTTGGTTATTTCTCCTTCTCCAGTGCCCATACCCTGGTAAATGGCCATAGGACCTTTCGGAGACAGCAAGAGAAATGTTCACATTATATTCATGTAGCAGTATAGCACAGTTCTTCCTCATGGGCAAGTAGCATATCCTTCAATCCAAGGACCCTAGGTCAATAAACTAACTCAAGCCTAGGTGTTAGGTGATGACCTGTAACTATCATGGTGGCTCAACCTCAGGACTTTTCTGCCAGAGCTAGAGGGTGTTTTGGGTTTGGTTTGGTTTTATTCCTTACGTTTTGTTGATTATGCAAATCAAATAAGACTTTATGGACCCTACACCATGAGTTCTTGCCTCATTCAGAGCCTGCTGAATATTATGATAATCATTCCCACTTAATTTCTGAGGGTTGTGCCAACACCCCGCCTCTCACACCTCTGCATTCTTCTTCTCCTCTGAGATCAGCGAACCCATTTCAAATTGCAGCCCCTCTGCCTGGCACTCCTCATCTAGACTTTCCTCAAAGCAAGGACAAAGTGTGCTGGGTTCACTAGGGGCCACAGTTAGAGGTATTTATGGAAAGGAGGTACAAGATAGAGCTAATCCAGCACCCTGTCTTCAGAAATCTTTGAATCCCTTTCTCTACATGATGCTGAGGGATTTGGGGCTTTTAAGTTCCATTTCATGTAGACCAGCATTTGGTTCGAGTTTGCATTAGCCAATTCATCAAATTGTTAGAGCTCATCCTGCTCCTGGAGCTAGGAAAGAGAATGCCAAATCCCTGCTAAGGAAATCCATATCAAGAAGATCAGCCTGAGGGTTGGCCAGTTTGCTGAAATGGTTAGAGCTCAGTGTTATAACACCAAGGTCAAGGGTTTGGATCACTGTACCAGCCAGCTGGCAAAAAGAAAAAAAGATCAGCCTGGTCCAAAATTTCTTCCTTGATCAAGTCCCAGAGATATTCCCCAAATTTCTGATGGTATCAATTAACAAGTTTCTGCAATTTTGTACTGGTCCAAGACTCTTTCCTACTCAGAATCTACTTTTCACCCCCTAGGCCAAACTGATTCCCACCTTCCAGCTAAACAGCCTCAGGAGTGGGGCAAACAGGAAGTTGTGAGCTTTCTTCTGTAAGAAGGGTGTTTGCATCCAGTGTTTTAGAGAGCCTTGGATTTCTCCCATATCCTCTCATATGACCACACCACTTACCATAATCCCACTCTCTATCAATGCCTAACTTCATAAAAGTGCAGCAGGGCTGTGAATTCAACAACCTGCATAATCAATTGCCAATTTTGGTATTTGGAGAACCCAGTCCTATTGCAAGTCATAAGAGATTCTTTCACCATGGTCATAGAAATGCTCTACATTTCATTCTGTGCCAAAAAAAAAAAAGTATTCATATATATATATATATATTTGGGCTTGCTTTGTTGATGCTCCCTTCACATTATTTCACACAGTTAGAAACAAAATGTCCTATCACACAGCTTGGGCATTCCTCACTTAAACTGTGACAGATGCTACTCCTTCTCTGAAAGCCACAAACTTGGTGGCCCTTAGGTGCTGGCTGGGATGGTTCTGACTACCAGATCTCATATTTCAGGCCAGCCAGGCCCTGTGCCTGAGTGTGGGAAGAAGTCTCCAGGGAGTTTAATAAATTGAGAAGCTAACCTTGTAAGACAAGAACGTTTGAGAAGAAAGGAATGGTGTCTTCCAGAATCCTGTCTGCTAGAAATGAAGAGAAGGACAGGGCAGATGGAGACTAGTGTTTAACCTGTTCAGAAGGACTGAGTTCAGAACCCTTAGGAAATTCATTTATTCAAGAGGAGAAATTGTTCTCACCTCTGTCTTCGAGTCAGACTTGGGTTAAAATACTGGCCCTGCCACTTACCAGTTGTGTGACCTTGGATTGGACCTGTTGATCTCTAAGAAGCACCATCTCAGGGCCAGCCACCAATCGGTGGTCTAATAACACCTATACTTCAGAGTGTTGATGTCAAGTTCAAGTGAGATAATATGTGTAAAAATGCCTGGCACAATAAATGTTACGTATTAAACAAACCACAGAGCTCAGCAGCCTCTACCAGAGCTCTTGTTTTCCTTGGGAGTCTTAAAGCAACTCCAGGCACAAAGGTTTGGTTTAGTATTAGATATTTATAAACAAGTTTTTCACCAAAATAAATGTCCAGTGGAACATTTGCATGTCATGCTCAACACAGGCAGGCAATTTTTGTTGTGCAGGACTGTCCCAGAATGCACACTGCAGGACATCTAGCAAACCTGCACTTGCCCATTAAATACTGGTGGGGCCCCTCAATCATTGTCACAACAAAAACATTCTTGCACATGTCCAAAACCCCTCCTACTTGGCAGTACTGCATATTATGAGAATCACATATCTATAGAAGGGGTACGCTATTATATACCTCAGTCTTTGTGAGGAAAAAAATGAAGTAATTAATCTAAAAGGCTCTGCAATGTGTCTAGTATATATAGCAAGTGCTTAATAGATGTAAATGTACTTCATCTCTCCTTCTTTCCTTCTTCTGGCCATAGGTTCTCAGTCTGACCAAGAGGAAATAACTGTCATCAACATTGGCAATAGTAAAGAAGGTATACTTAATATTTCAGGAAGTGGGGTGAATAAGTTAGGCAACAATAAGCACACACATCACCCCATTCCAAGGAAAAGTTGGCAGAAATAATATGATAGTTATGCAGACATAACTGTCTGCACTTCATCATTCTCTGAAATTATCACTTATTTACATGTTGCACAGAATCTGTGAATAGCTGAACTATTTAGTTGGGCAAATTATATTAAATAATGTACAGCAATTTGGCTTGACAGACCTACACTTACTTTTCAGTGTAACTCTGTTCCTCTCTGCTGTGTGGTAAATTTTTAAGACTAAGAGAACCCAGGGTCAGGCTGGGGAATTATTCCTGGATAAGGATGCCATACTAGGCAAGGACCTTGCTGCCTCCCTCTGAATGCTGGACTGTACCAGGCCTGGCTTCATGCAATAGCAGATGGGGATGAAGGATTCCAAGGTGATCTGACATCAAACTCCACACCAAACCCTTTGTACAGGCTAGTCCTTCTGTCCAGGATGCCTTCTTTCCCTCACTTCCTACCCTTTATCAACCTGGCCATCTCCTCCTAACTCTTCAAGTTTTAGGATGTATTACCTCTTCCAGAAGAGCTTCCTTGGACACCCCAGCAGAACTGATTGCCACTCCCTCCTCTGTATATCCATGGGCCATGTACTTTCTTCTACCACAGTATTTCCAATGTTATGTGCTTTTGGTTTAACTGACTCCTCAACTGCTCTGCAAGAACCATGTGTGGTTCATCTTTACATCACTGACAAGTAGCTAAGTACCTGGCACACAGTAGGTGCCCAACCTGCCTCTCCCCCTGCTTTTGGATTCATTGACACACCACAGAGTCAATGTCACAAAGGTTCACAGCACCATTACCCAGGGTATATATGCAGGATCTCATCTTTAAAAAGGTGATAGACTATGGTCCAAAGGACAGTTTATTTAAAACAAAGGTGACAAGGTATTGAAAGAAGGAAGGAGTACAATTCTAACATAAAAGCACATAGGATGCATCTCAAGTTTAAAAAGGTGGGGGTTGGGGACAATGGAGGAAGCTATGTCTCATACATATACAAACTGCTGACCTCACTTGATTATTTATATCCAAACCTTACAAAATAGCATTTCAAGTCAGCACTTAACCCAGTATTATTAGCTTTTGTTACAAAAAGTTAAAGCTACAAACTTCACATTTTTTAATTGTACATCAGCAACAGCATTCAAACATTTTTTTTTCCAAGTTGGTCCGAGTGCAAGCTGGTGGAAGAGATTTTTTTTTCCAGACACAAACAAGAACATGGATTACAAAGACAATGAATATAATCCTGATGAAAACACAAATATAGTGCTTAAGAAAGGATGGGGTGGGGGTGGAAGTATGAACTGGCCAGGAATAACTTTCCAGTAAACAGGGAGCTTCAATCTTTAGAGGCAACATGGTTTGCTAGAAAGGACACTGGAATAAGAATCAGAAGATTTAATCCTGGCTCTGCCATATTCTAGCTACATGACTTTGAGCAACAGATTTTTTACCTCTCTGAGCCTCAGGTTCCTCAACTGTAAAATGAGGACAATAATACCTATATCTCCCAGATCTATTAAGTTTCAATAGATATAGGGCTATTCAGATTACCTATTTCTTCTTGAATGAGCTTTGGTACTTCATATTTTTCAAGGAATTTGTCCATTTCACTTAAGTTGTTAAATTTATTAACATAAAGTTGTTCAAAATATTCTGTTATTAGCCTTCAAATGTCTATAGGATCTGTAGTGATGTCACCTCTCTCATGCCTGATATTGAAAAAGAGCTACTGGGTTTTAAATGGTATAATAAATTTCTGGCATCTGGTAGGTGCTAAATAAATGTTTTCTGGATCAGAATTGACAGTCTCAAGGAGTCAAGGCTATAGTTCTTTAGTTGTTTCAGATTACTGGTTCTATCTATTGATATAGCTGTCTATCCATTCATTCATCCATCGACCCATCCATCCATCCACTCTCCCCCCTATCTCCAGCCCATCAAACATTCATCCATCCACTTGGTGACTGGGGAAAGGAACAAGGGAGAAAGAAAAACAGAAATGTGCTTCAAAATTACAGATGGAGGAGCAATTAAGATATTCTTAAAGAACTTGAGATTTTTTTAAAGACACAATTAGGTGTGGGTCATCATTTCTTGGGAGCAGAGAACAAGTGAGGGCCTCAGAGTTCCCTGGAAGCTTGAGCTGCAAATGCTCAAGCAATGACTGAAGCCCAGGGCTTAATGTAAGCAAGCTTATATATCATGAATTTAGTATTCAAGGAAAAAATGAATAGGACTTGCTCTTCTGTTACTACAAAACATGTACACCTTGTCAGGAAATTTCTCTGATCCAAAACAAACTGACTTCTGGACAAAGGGCTCTGTCTAGCTAGACTAGTGAGCAATAGATTTTTATTGGATCAGTATGTTGGGTGCACACATGCTTGAAACAAAATAAAACTCCTGATCAAGGATCATGACCCAAGAATATTTATGGGGGAAAACTAAACTTTCTTTTACTTGGATCTAGCTTAGGAAGGGAGAAAAGGGGCTTTCTGCTTCTGTCTGGCCAAGTGCAAAGTTCTTTGTTTAAAACAGAAAGACAGTGAGGCAAAACTATTAATTAGCACAGCAAATAGTGTAGCACAGCTTGATGCTTTGGTTTTTAAAACTTACTTGGCTGTCAGACATGACTATTAATTGAGCTATTTTGAATCTAAAAGTGCCAGTTACAGTTATTTAGTCTGTACAAGAAAACTTAATCACTTCATTTTAAACAGACTTCGGACTTCCGTTTTCCCTGTAAATATTAGTTCCATACGAATCCTGATTCTACCACTCACTAGCTGTATTGCCCTGGGAAGGAATCTTTTTCTCCGAACCCATTTCTTCATCTATGAAATGGAGAAGTACTTACCTCACAGGGTTATTGTGAAATTTGGAACCTACCTAGCTCAGTGCCTGGCATACAGTAGGTGGTCAACAAATGCTAGCTGCCACTTATTATTTTAGCAAGATCCTTGAATTGTTCTCTATTTTCTATATCTGCCACATAACTACTTCACTGGCCAAGCCCTAAAAATCAACTACTGGCCTCCTGCATTTTTTAAAACTTGCTTTAATTTCAAATAACAGAATCTAGCCACAGAAGAAGAAAATTCCCTGCGTTTCCATTGATTCCCAAGTTTAGGGAGCAAAAACAATTATTGAGTCACATTACAGTATTCTTAGGTACAACCCAGTCATGGTTCCCCAATCTGAGGAGAAGAGACATTAGAAGAAATAAAAAGATATTTGTTTTTCCTAACTGTCTACTCTGCTGTGTGACTAAATGCTATATGGCCTTGAGTCAAAGTTGCAGGAGATGGCTCCATGCTGTCTTTTGCAAAGCCCTCTGATCTGCTTCAGGCTCTAAATCTGCCTCCATGGGTGCTTCTCTGCTATTAGGCAGACGTAGCACTCATGGAATTGCTGAAACAACCATCTGGCTTCTCTGGGAATCTCTTCGTAACCAGGTCGCCCACTGAAGAGGCAAGGCAAGAGCAAGTTTCTGTTAGCAGGGTTTCCTGGGAGAATTTAACCAAAACAGACACAAGTCTCTTCCCTCGAAGAAGGGGCTGCCTGGTTCAGTGGCTCAGGAGTGAGAAGCCCCAAGTTCTAGTCCCAGCTCTTGCTCTATCTTGCTTTGTGATTTTGGCCCTATCACTTCCCCTCTCTAAGCCTCAGTTTTCTCGTCCATATAGTAAGAAGATCAGACCAGATGATCTCTACAGCCCCTTCCAGCTCTGGCATTCTATGAGTTCAGATTAAACCTCTGGGAAACAAATCTGTCTGATACTCATTTATCTTTTCCAGACCCTTAGCAGTAAAAAAAAAAAAGAAAAAGAAAAGTGTCACATATTTGAATGTGGACCACAAAAGCAATGCCCTCTTGCCCTGTCTGTAAGGAATGCAGAGCAAAATGCCAAGTGTGATTTTTCACATGAACAATGAGAGCTTTGAAAACCCTTTTCCTCCTGTGGACTGAACATAGCCCATATCTGCTGAGAGTTCCTGGTAGGCCTGTCCCCTCACTGGATCATGTCCCCTCTTAAGGCACTGAGCAGTATCTGTGCTGTGACTTTAGGCAGTTGGGAGAGTGGAGATGGACGACAAGTGTTGAAACAGCAAAGGCCAATTTGCAAAGAGGGTGCTAGGCTTCTCCTGGGACTCAAAAGAGTAAACACCAATTCTCAAGGCTTTCCCTTGGACACCACCAAGAGCTTCAGAATCCAGTGATGACCCACACAGGGCTGAAACCATGGTAAAAGAACTGTCCCAAATCTCACTTTTAAATGCAGCCCTGAAAGGGATGAGGTTGGCTCCTGGGATTCAGTGACCCCTAACAGCATCCTGGTGCCCTCTGCCCTCAAGTTCCACAGTACCATAATCTTACAGAAAAGAGGCAAACTGTTTAAAACTGTACCTGTACAGAGATGCCACCACACTGAGTGGGGAATCTATTTATAATTTATATAATATATGCATATTTATATATTTTTTAAAAGTCTTCCAGAAAGAACAATCAAAAACTACTGGGAGAAGAAAAACAAAAAAACAATGTAAAACTATCATTCAACTAGGAGTCTCTATCCGGGGGTTTAAAACTCTGAGTTAAAAGCGCCAATATACATCCTTTGAAATAATATATCTGACCAACATAAATACACACATCCAGATGGCACACTGACTGTCAAAGTAGCCCTTCCTGCTGGCGCACATTCCTGAGTTCACAAAGGTGCTGTGGTGAAATGACAGAGCAGAAGTGCTGGCTAACAAATGTGAGGCAAGCAATCCAGGATTCACCATAGGCCTGGGTGAGGCGGGGCCCTTCCAGCCCGGCCTCACTCAGAAATTTTGTTGCCGCCTCTTCTTAGCCTCAATGGCATCCAGGATTGGCTGCCGCTTGGACTGGTACTTCTGCCGGATCTCTTCAATCTCCTGCTCCATCATGGGGTCTAGGGCCAAGAGCCTCTTCTGAAGGTCCTCCACTGTCCAACTCTTAAGCTAGAAAAGAAGTGGAAAGTTTAGTCACAACAAAGCCTAGGTTGGCGGCAGAACGGTGGAGAAGCCCAGCCTTCTCAGGCAGCCAGAGGGAAGGAAGAAAGGAGAAGGACACTAGAGTCAGACCAAGTGTGGGGTGGTGCTAGCTGGAAAGTGACAATTCATTCCAATGAATGGCACACCTGAAAGCTTTTCTGAGACAATTTATCCCCGGAAGACTTCTAAATGCTAATCTCTTTGATTTAATGTGCTCTGATCAGGAATTTAGTGAATAATACTTTCACCTCTCCTATCTTTTAAATTAACTAAATATAGTTTTATTGTTAGGGCATTAAAATAACAGTTAGTTACTGCATGCAGATAATGGTTGCCTCCCAGTTCTTGTCCTGTCCATGAGATGAGCATCTGGACAGTACCCATCTGTCTTTCTGGATACTACACCAGGAGGACGGGTGCTGACTAAAGATCAGATGCTCCCCCTCACCACTACCTTCTCACACCCCCAGTGTCTTGGCACTGTCATACTGATTGTCACTAACATTTACTGCGGGCTAGTAATATGCTGGGCACCACTCTAAGCACTTTATATGGACCATCTATATATGTCTCTTGGGAATACTGACACAACCCTTGAGGGGGAGGAAGTTGAAGAAACCCTGAAACTTCTGAGATTAAGTTTCCATCTTCCAGAGAAAAAAGGACTTGATAATAAATTAATAATAATGGCTAGCACTTAAAAAGTGATTTCTGTGAGCCAGACACTAAGTGCTTTACATATACTGATTCATTTAATCCTCACAACAACCCTGTGACACCAGTATATTATTATCCTCATGTTACAGATGAACAAGCCAAGAAAGAGGGTGGCTAAATAACCCACCCAACATCTTCCAGCTAGTAAGCAGCAGAGTCAAGATTCAAACCCAGGCAGTGTGGCTCTAGAGTCCACAGTCTTAACCAGTATTGCAGAAGAGCAGACCAGCAAAGCATAGATTTTAGAGCTAACTCAACCTGTGTTTAAAACATGACTCTACCTCTTGCAAATGCATGAGACTCTGAGAAGTTACCAATCTCTAAAGGCCTTCCTCATCTACAGAAGTTGGATGGCAGTGCTTCATCATGTGCATTATAAGAACTAAATGAGATCATGGCTGTAAAGTTCTTAGCACAATGCCTGTTGCACTGTGTGCTTAGAGATGGCAGTGGGTGTGTAACTCTCTCTCTTCCCTAAAGCCCAGGAGTGCACCCACGTTCAACCTGTGTCTGCAGCTGTGGGAAAAGTGGCTCTGCTGCCGCACATGTGGAGTGTTTGCTGATTCCAGGTGAGGCTGGTCTTGGCTGGCAAGGTTGGAATGAATGCCAATATTATGCACAGCAGCTGGTGATACTTTATTCTGTGTGCTCACAATCGGTTTATTAGGTACACTGTTCAAAGAACCCAAAGGCTCGCCCGAGTCTTACAAGAGATCTGTTGTGCCACATTTATAAAATCACCATCTCCCTCAGCTCTGTCTTGAGGCCTCAACAGGAAAGTAGTATAAAAGGTGGTGAAGGAGCCTCTTTCTGTCCACCCTTCCTTCAGGGGTGGGTGTGAATGAGTGTGAAGTGCTACAGTGGCCTCCCTAAAAATGGTTTAGGGACCTGTCACCACAGGAATTTTCCTTGGCCAGCTTCAGGGAGGTTGTCTGAAAAGTGAGAAAAGCCTAACAGTTCAAGATGAAAGGTTCTTTGTAATAAGAATGAAAAGACTTGAGAGTGTTAGCAAATGCGTCTTATACCACCTTGGATGTTGGTGTTCTTGGCCCAGGGACACCCCAAAGGGTGATGCTTACGTAGTCTTTAGCTTTTTCAATTGTTTCTCCAAAGAGAACACCCCAAACCTAATACTCAATGTTACTGGTAGTTAATCTTTAGGGTCACTGATCCTAAATCTGTGCCGGCTGTATAATTTTGAACAACTTTACCTCTTGAGTTTCAGTTTCCTCTGCTGGAAAACAGACATCTCTAGTCTCTTTACCCTTGGGCTGTAGTGAGACAGACGAAATAGTGGGTGTGACATTCTTAGCTCAGAGGATCATGTACTATGTATTGGGCAGATAGCAAGCATTCCACACACGGTAGTTATCACTGTTGTTATTGCTGCCGTTACCCATATTATTCTTATTATTGGAAAATCTCTAATTAATCTTCCATAAACAAGTTGTTCCTGTAATCTCTGATTCAAGCTAGTATCAAACAAGTGAAAAAGAAAATATTTTGCTCTATTTTGTGCTAACAATGCCTAAGGGCTGGTACTTTCCCACAATGCCCATTATCTTATTTATAGTTTAACAAAATATTTTTTCATCCATCCATTTATCAAATATTCATTGAACAGCTACTATGGGCCAGGCACTCTTCAAGGCACATAAGATAGTTCAGTGGGGAAAAAAAAAATCACTTCCCTTGTGAAGATTACATTTTGGTGAGGTGAGACAAATAACAATAAACACAGTAAATTAGTAAATTATTCTTACATTAGAAGATGATACATGCTTTGTAAAAAGAAAAGAAAAAACACAGTGATGGAAGAGAAGCTGAGAATTATAAAGGGAGATCTGCCTTTCTCCCCCATTAGGATGAAGAGTAAACTGCAAAATGAAGAAATGTAAGTAACTGGAACTACTACTTAACCAGATGCTCTGGGAGGTGAGGCACGGCACTTTGCACTTTAAAGAAGTTGTTGCGGTATTTCTTATAAATCCTCAAAGTTTGGTAAGCATGATTCTACATCTTCCTTCTTGTTTTCTGTTAGCAAAATTCTCACAAAGTAATTGCTGCCTGTCTCTGGTTGAAACCTTCTTCTAGGTTTCCAATTTCTTCTCCCTGGTTTTTTTTTTTTTTTTTTTTGGCAGCTGGCTGGCTGGTATGGGGATCTGAACCCATGACCTTGGTATTATAACACCACATCTAGGTTTCCAATTTCTAAGCAGCTTTGTTGCCCTTGATTCTAACCTGTGGCAACAGCTTTTTCTCAGCCACCTTCAGACTAATTTATGGTTGCCCTAAAGCCTTTGGGGTTTAAATTACACCTGACCTATCAGAACACAGCCAGCCAGGCACTGCTGATGACTCAGTCACACCATCCAGATATGGATTTTTCTGAAAAACAAGCACTGACAATGGTTTTATGGTGCCAAGTGTAGCATTTCACCTTCCTGGTCCTTGGTGGCATAAATGAATTTCAAATGGATATCTTGCAGTAAAATAACTGTGGCTCTACAGTTTTACCACAGCCAGCATCCTGAAGGAGCAAATTCTCAAACCAGCCACGTAGGTAGCTTGAGCTGTCACTAGGTAAGGGAAATATCACCATTTAGTATCTTATCTATCCCCTAGGATTTAAACATCATTTCTGTACTCTGAATCTCACATTTATATCTCTAGCCAAAAATTCTTCTCTGACTCCAGACTCACACATCCAGATCAGATCCTACTGGATATCCCAGTACCTGAGTATCTCATGGAAATCTGCAACTTAACACATCCAAAACAAAACTCTTGAGTCCCATCCCTCCCTCATCCCTGAACCTCTTCTTACTTCCTAGTCTCCCCATCTCAGGAATGGCACTACCATCTCCCGCTATTCAAAATCATCCCTGATCCTTCCCCTTCCCTCACCACCGTCCTGCCAACATCCAGTCCCTCAGCAGTCCTATCAACCTAGTCTCTGAAACACTGGAATAACTCAAACACAACCACTTTTCCCATCTCCACCTCCAACCCCTCAGTCCAGGCCACCATCATCTCACAGCAACAAACATAATTAAAAATACAGAAATGAATCAGATACATAACCCTTCTGTTTCCTACTGCACTTAGAATAAAACACAACTCACCAGGGATTACAAAGGCCCCATATCTCTGTCTCTACCTCCCCCTCTAACTCCATCACCTACCACCCTCCCCTTTGCTCAGGACCCTCTAGCCACTCACCTCAGATCCTCTAACAGGCCACACTTCTTCCAGCCTCAATGGCCTATAGAGTTGATGACCTTTTGCCTGGATGGCTTGTGCCCCATTCTTCCTTATCCTTTATGTTTTAGCTCAGATGTCAACTCCCCAGAGGACGCAAGCAAGCCTTTTCTGACCATTTCATCTAAAAAGGTCACCTCCTCTCCATACTCTTTATCTCAACCCCTCATTTATTTCCTTCAAAACAATCAGGCACCTTGTAATTATTTTTATTTATTTTCTTTTACTTGTTGTCTCACTTACTAGGATTTAAGTTTTATGAGGGAATGACCTGGTCTGTCTTGTTCACTATGTTAAACATACTGCTGGTAGAAGGAATGAATAAATTAGCCTTTACTTCTAGTCAAACAATAACAAAAGCTACTGTAACCAAGGGAGCAAGCTTATACTGAGCACCACCACATGCAACAAGGCTCTGGGTTTGGTGCTGAGAGGACTGAGTGCAGAATAAGAAGTGAGTTCTGCCCTTAAGGAGTTTTTAAACTTTAAAGGATGCTCCTCAACATTCTTCTGAAATCAAGGAATTTGGAGTAAAATCTCTGCTCACTAATTAGAATGTCTATGTTTTATACTGGCCGATTAGAAGCAAGTCTCCAGGTCTGGGTCAGTCATCCCTAAGGGCATGCGCATTTTAATTTTTTATTCAGATAAAAAAGAATTTCTACTACAAGAAATACACTTTGGAAAGAATGAGATCATCAGAAGAATAAGAGACATAATCCTTCTGACCAAGAAAAAATGAATGCCAACCCTGAAGCCACAGGCTCATTCCTGAAGGTGGGTTATGCTGAACAGAACAGACCAAGCACAGGGATTTCTGGCTCTCTTCCTGGGAGAGGTAACAGAGGAAAGAGAAACTAAAATAAGCCTCCTAATTGTGGTTACTTAGAATATCCTGACCACCTGAAGGCTAATCAACACATCAGACTTGGGTAAGTGGACAGGAAGGGCTCCAGGTCTGACAGACGGCGCTGACGTTTCGAGGCTGCACTCACTCACTGCTGACTGATAAACAGCTCGACTTCACTAGACATTGCCTCCTACCCAGTCTGATGTGGCTGATGTCTGTTGAAGGATGTCTAAGCAGGTAAAGGCAACAACACATGTGCAGATGAGATTTCTCTTAAAAGATGCGGTCTTTGGAAATGTGTTGCACTGCATCTTAAATTAGACATTTTTTTTAGTTCAAAATTCAGCTTCATCCTGTTTCATAAGTTACAATGCTGTCTTACTACTGGATTCTACACATAGACATGGAAGAAATATGTAAATTACTGCAGCATTTGCCACGTGTTAGGCACTGAACAAAGCACTTTATCTGCACTATTTCATTTGATCTATCTGTATGGTAGGTATTATAATTATCCTCTTTTTACAGATGAGGTCAATGAGGATAAGAGTGGGCAAGTAATTTGCCGAGAGTGATACAACAAGTAATTGGAAGAAACCTGATGGATATCTTGGAATAGGACTATGTTAGAGAAAAATGTGGAAGCCTGGAAGAATTATGAACTTAGCTGACATTAAATACGTCAGATGGCCCTGACATTCAAAAAGGCCATTGCTAGTGGTGATGGGTGACTTAGACAACTTACTTGACCTCTCCGGGATTTAGTTTCCTCATCTGTAAAACAGGTATGCTGTCTGCTTTGCTGCCTTTATGTAAAAATACCAAGTGCCTACTCCATGCATGGCACTGCTACTGAGGTGACTCAGTTCAAGGTTGATGAACATGATTCAGATCAAATCATCCTTACTGGCAGCTATACTAGGCCAAGAACACTGTAGGGCAACACGAATATAAAGGGCAATATCTGTCAGAGAAGCAGCTATGTTTGGGGCAAAGGCACTGGCTTTGAGTCAGATGGACCTGGGTTCCATGAGAGCTCTGCACTTGGTAGCTGGATGCCCTTTGGCAAGTCATCTAATATGTGCCTGTTTCCTCATTTTTCAATAGAAGACAACAGTATTTATCCTACAAGGGAAATTGTGAAGTTCAGAGGTATTAAAGTATACGACACAATGTCTGGTGCACGCCAAAAAGTGGATAAGTGGGAGCTACCACCTTAAATACTTTTTTGGAAAATCGAGGAAGTATGTAATATAAATAGTAGCTGCTAAGATGACCCCACAATACGATGCAGGAAACATACCACACACACAGTGAGAAACCCCAAATCAGATCAATCTGACTTATTTCCTCTAGGCCAGACCACAGCAAAATCTTCAGATTCCCAGGATCCGTACAAATACAGAAGGCTGATGGGAACTGACTTCTTCTCAAATAGCCTTAGCAACTCTGAAATTCCGAAGCATATTCTGTCATTGTCGGTTGCACAACTGGGAAGCTCCAGCTGATGTTTCAACACAAGACATAATTCACAGGAGTTACATTGACAATTAACCTATTTTGAATGAGCAGAGTCAAGCTAAACTAAACACATGAGAATGTATAGCACAGCTTCATCCTGCCTTGGCAATAAGGGCCCTAGCAAACAAACAGGTCTGACAGCCTATATCCAAGGTACAGGCTTTAGATCTATTTCAAAGTTCTCCTCTACCGAAAGAAACTCTCACCTCAGAAGTCTACTGCACAAATGGTATCATTAAATGTCCCTAAAAACCATCAAGGAGGGACTTGCCAAAGCTTTTAAGGCCAAGTTTCTTTCTTTTTGGGGGGTGGGGGGGCAGTACGGGGCAGCTGGCTGGTACTGGGATCTGAACCCCTGACCTTGGTGCTGTAAGACTGTATTCTAACCAGCTGAGTTAACTGGCCAACCCCAAGGTTAAGTTTCAATTCCATAAATATTATACTTGAACACTCACAATTCTGCCTCCAGTATCATAAACAGGATTTCTTAAACATACCATCCCTTCTGGATAAGCAAGACAGGCTAATCCTCAGTCACAGGTGATGTGTTATTATGACCAAGAATGATGAAACAACACACCTTTGCAATTTAGCAAGATGACGTGGAAGCTTGATAGAAGCTAAAAAGTCAAATGAAGCCACCAACACGCCATTCTATACCTTCAACACCAGCCACTAGAAAGTTGGCAAAAGTAAAAACATACAAAAAAAGAGAGGAAACATACAAAAGTCAGTCAAAAGACACTAAGGGCGCTGATTTAGTTCCATCAAAGATACTTCCACTTGATATAAACTTTTCTCCATCTAGGAGTGGATTCTACTTTGGGGAGAGATGATTTTAATAAGATGAGATTCTCAGGTAATGCAGTCATCTCTCATCAGATGAGAGAGAAGACAGCCAAGCAGAAAATCAAGGAAGCTGACAACCAAATCACAACTTGTGTGGATTAAGTAAGCACCACACCATCAATTTCAAAAGACCTTGCTCCTTAAATGAAACTTGTGAGAATTTTAATGAGAGATTTCCTCTGATTCAAATTATGGTCATGACAAATTATGTTTCTGTCAGTCCCCTATAAAAACTTCCTAATTCTTCTCTAAAAAGAAGGAAAAGCAGCAAAACTATTATCAGTTAACAATTACTTCAACCCCATTTTGGGTTTTATTACTTCAAATCAACACATGGAACTCCCCTGTTATTAGAATTTCAACCAAAGAAAACATGACTGCATGTGTACAAAATATTTACCAAGAAGACTGGGATGAAATGCATACCATAAGCCCAGGTAAAACAAAGAAATCTGGCTCTAAGTAGGTGGTGATGAAGAGCTCTGACAGGTGCCTTTTAGAAGATTGGGTTCAAAAAAACCTAAAGACTGTGTCCACAAAGTCTCACACCTAGAGAGGGCTCAGTGAATGTTAGTAAATGTGAGTATGTATGTAAAGGATATGATTTAATAATTAGTAAAAGTAAAAACACAAAAAGCTGAAGTTTTTTTCTTTAAATAATGGGGTTTTTCTGTACTGTAATATATACTACTTGCATATTGTTAATTATTTGTGACTACAGTAATCCCCCTATATCTGCAGGGGATAAGTTTCAAGATTTCCATGGATAGTAAAGAACCCTATAAATACTATGCTTTTTTCTATACATACATACCTATGATAAAGTTTAATTTATAAATTAGGCACAGGAAAGAGATTAACAAACAAGGAAGCACTTTACGACTTCTTTTTGGCATGTCCTAATTGCTAACATCACTACTCTTGCGCTTTGGGGCCATTATTAAGTAAAATAAGGGTTACATGAACAAAACCACTGTGATATGGTGACAGTCGATCTGATAACCAAGATGGCTACCAACTAACCAATGGGCAGGCAGAGTAAACATCATGGGTACGCTGGACAAAGGGATGATTCACGCCCCGGGTAGGACTGCACAAGATTTCATCATGCTACTCAAAACAGTGCACGATTGAAGACTTATAAATTGTTTATTTCTGGAATTTTCCATTTAATATCTTTAGATTGCAGTTGACTATGGATAACTGAAACCATGGAAAGGGGAGACTGCTGTGATTGAAAATCATTCTTAAATTTACATGATTAATTTTTGAAGTAGCACTTTTGCATGCTTAGAATTTACTTCAACTCTATTTTGGCATGAACTTTTACAACTTACTCTGAAAATCACAATGCACCTGTTTTGTTTTTTGTTCTGTGAGTTTTATAATAGCCTTTGGCCAAATGTAATACAGTTTTAACCAAACCTAAATTTTTTTTCCCTATCATCTTAACTCTGGCTCTCCACAGCAAGAACCCATAAAGTAATTTCATACTCCCAAATACAAAAGAACAATGGATCCCCAAAGACACTGCATTGCTGATATCTAGCATTACATCTATACTTTGAATAAAAAGACATAGCTAGTACCCAGTCTGTGTCAGATACTTATGCTAGGCCTGGAGTGGGCAAGGTAGGGAGATAGAGGGGTATGGGTGAATAAGAGTGGATACAGGACAAAAAAAATGTATATGGAAGGTTCCTTTCATACTAAAAGTAGAGAAAAATTAGGTAGTTAAGTCATGAAAACAATCTACAGTCTGAGGCATTATTTAGTAAGTGCCAATGATCACTAATAGTAATTAGAGCTACTTTTAATTGAGTATTATGTGCTAAATATTCATTGTGCTCAGCACCTTACATGCATTATCTCATGTAATCCTCACAACAGTCCATGAAATCAGTAGTATTACCCCCATTTTACAGAGGTGGAAACTGAGGTTTAGAGAAATATAGGAACCTGCCTGTCTCCAGAGCTTGTAAGTGGTTGAGTTAGGATATGAGCACTAGTGTGTCTGACTGCAAAGCCTGGCCAACTCCATGTCAAGGCAACATGTGCTATAGGAATTGAAAGAAGGAAGAATCCCTGAGGTCTGAGTCTCAGGGAAGAACCTTGGCTTTCTATACATTTATAGTACAGAGAAGGGGTGGTCACTGCAATTCAAGGAAAGGTCTGAATTTTAGAGTTCTAAAAACAAAATGTAAATTTTATTTCAAGTAAGTATCACACTTGAGATACAGATAACTAATAAAATTAGGCTAAAAAAATAAGACCTATAAGGTTATTTGCTAGTATTACTAATAACTACTCAAAATTCTTTCCGGTGCCATGTTTTTTCACACCTCCATGCTTCTTCTGAATATAATTCTGTTTTCTGCTTAGGAGAATGTCCATTCAACCTTCCAGCCCAGCTCAAGCTCCAACTCTTCTCTCAACCCAAATACCTTTTTCTTTTACTAAACTGAGAGCTATTTGAGAGAACAGGCTATATCTAATATATTTTAAGAGAGTCACACCAGCAGAGAAGAGTTGTCAATAAATATTTAATAAAGAAATACATCCTTAATCTTTAAGCCTTTACTTGAAAATGATACTGACTTTTTACTGAGCTCCCTCAATCACTAGTAAGACAGTGGGCTTTTCAGAAGCTTTAAAAGTATGTAATCAATAAATAAGCCTAAGAGGATAATATAAGTTTGTTAAATAAAGTTATGTCAATTACTCAAACTTGACCCATGCATGCCAAAATCAAAATGAACAGCTCATCCAGTGTTCTGATTGCAATAAAGTTATAAGGAACAATGGATATTAAAAATTCACTCTAGTCTTGGTTGCTTATGAATGCTCCTTATGAAAAATTCTATTTTAGGAGTAGCTCTAAATAGATATATAAATTTCATACTTAAAGAAGCCAAACTGTGAGAGGAAAACTTTGAGGAAGTTAGTAAACAAACATTAAACTTCCCAGAATGCAGAAGGTAGAGCATGAGAATACAGTAGAATATGATACTCCTGATATTTGAGAGCATTAAAGGGAGACATCAAAAGCATCATCATTCTTGTAGGGATATTAATCTTTCAGAAGATAGGAGAACCTAAAACACCAACTGCACCAAGCTGCTGTTTTAATAATTCAGGAAAAGAGCTAACTAATCATGTAAGAATCCCTGCAAGCTATGCCTCTGTACATTTTCTTGGACTGGAAATTTCCAAGATAGCAAAGGAGGCCAGACTTCTCTCTCTTCCTGCCGCCAAATAATAGAAGCCCAGAGAATCCCAAGCAAAATATGAAAACTAAAATTCAAATTGATCTCACTTAATTTAGTAGATATAGTCTTAAAAGTCATCTTTAGACTAAATGGAATCCAATTTTAAATACATTAAAAGAACAAAATATTTACAGAAAACTGTCAAGAATGCAAATAAAAACTCCCTGAGTAAACTACTTTGCAGCCCTGAATTTTTACAATGTAGGCTTTCTTAAATTGGGAAAACTTACAAGTAAATAGCACTCAGTTTTCTAGAAAGTATATAAAACTCTGTAAGCCCTACTGCTAGGCACTCCCATGTAATGAAGGGTCCAGAGATTCACACAATCTAAACACCCAAAAAGAAATATCCCCTCAAGCAATCCTTTGGGGAAAAAAGGAAATCTGCAACAAAAGCAGACAAGAAGTTCTATCTGCAAGGCATGTCAGAATCTTTCAGCAATGGGCATAATGTCTTGGGAACTGAACCCCCTTCATTGTCAAAAACATAAATTAGGACTAGATAGAGGTAGGGGTGTATGTGTGTGTGCATGTGTGTATAAAACTTTCAATTGTGCCATAACCACATAACTTCTAAATAAGGATTTTTATAATTTTTCTTTCATTTTTCTGACTTAAGACTGTCTGAAAAAGATAAATTTAATCCTTATTCTGTAAAAGCATTAATATGCATATATCCTAGATATTTTGGGATAGTCTTTTATTCTTTCAAATGAGATTAATTTGTACAGATAATTAAATATGACTTAATTTATGCCATGGTTAATACTTTTCACATGTGTATAAATTCACAAACCAGAAAAATTTCTTTGTAAAGATTATGTGTCCTAGTTTTTCAGTTCAGAATGTATGACCACCATATACCTACCAGCAAGCTCATCTAAGCTCAGGGTTAAAAACACTTCGCTTCTCTGGTATGAAACTGTTGTTTAAAATGTGCATCCCAAATGTTTTCTGCAATCAGTAAGCTTCTTGAAGAAACTACCTCCAATCTGGGTTCTCATTTACAACTTGGAATCTATAGTGACTGGGAGAGAAGAGAATAGTGACAATACCATGATTTGTATCTATGACAGACAGGTCCCATGGGAAGGTATAGTGCATGATTAATATGATGTTTATATGTGTCTATAAAATTATTCTTTGTTACCTGAAACTTTATAAGTTCTAATTTTTGTAAACTCTCTTCCTCTCATGAAAGGTCTGATTGTTAATAGCTCAAGCATATATTTATTACTGTTTTTAACTAGAGAGTATTTCTTTTAATAATAATAGGGAAGGTGTATCTGTTATCAATTTACAGCCTTTAAGTGATGAGCATTTCTTGGAAGAGCGTGTGATATGAAGCTTTCTTTCTCAGTACAGTGCTGGGAGGAAGAGGCTCTTTTTAGTGTCCAGCACTGGAGATAGCAATGGAGGTGTGAGGACGTGGTCTCTCTCTGACCCTGCAGCCACAGCCTAGCCTAACCTTTTGGCAGCCCTATTGATGTGGATACTAGAGCTCCCACATGGCTCTCATGTTCTGAAGGCTTTCTACCCCCGCTGGCCCAGACCCCACTGGATGTCCATGTCACTGGATGCTGATGGCCTGCTCTTGCCTGCACTCCACAGGGTAGCCAATGGCTTGCCCAGAGACTTTGGACCAGCTCCACTCTACCCAAGCCAGCAAACTCCTCTGCTATCCCCTGGACTAAACACACCTTCTCCAATGAGGTTTGAACCCCTGGCAGTTTATCCTTCCTTGGGTATGGTCCCTCAGCCCCAGAGAACAATATAGAGTTTCCTCATACCTTATAGTTACTCTTTTATCATAGGCAATACTTCTTTATATTAAACTTCCCTGGTCTAACATACTATATGGTTTCTGTCTCCTGACTGGACCCAGACTGCTACAGGGAGGAAGGGTCTAAGAGAACCTACACGAGCACATGCTTACCCACTAATGAAAAAACTTCCAAAATGCCACCCCACCCCAAAAAAATATAAACTTGAAAAATGCCAAGATAATTTCAAATCCAGAATAGTCTAGTACATATATCTAGATCAAGTACAGAGTTAAAATACCCTCATTTTCTACCACTGGAAATTAGTGGTGAATAAACAAATTCTGGTATATTTATGCAACTGAAACTACTCAGCAATAAAAAGGAACAAAATCCAGACATATGCAACACATGGATGAATCTTAAAAGACTATGCTAAGTCAAAGAAGCCACACACAAATGGCTATACAGTGTATGATTCCAGTCATATAACGTCTTGGAAAAGATGAACCATATGGACAAAAAACAGCGCATGAGGGAACTTTTCAGGGTGACAGAAATATTCTATAGCTTGATTTTGGTGGTATTTACACAACTGTATATAACTGTCAAAATTTACCAAAGTGTACACCTAAAAGGAGTAAATTTTATGGTATATAAATTAAACCTCAATAAACCTGACTTTACAAAACAGAAAAACTACATATCCAAAATTGTGGAAGGTAGTTAAAGTCATATTTAAAGTGAATTTTACACTTTAAATACATATATTAGAAAAGACAGATGATTGAAAATTAATAAGCTAAACCCAGCTGCAACTAGGCAAGCTGCCACCACCACCCTAGACCCTGCTGGGGTCCTGAGACATGGAGCCAAGGGAAGCCAACCCCAGCTGCGACCAGCTAAAGAGCACACCAAAAACACCATTTTCACATGGATATCACTCCATAGTCACCGCAAGTACCACGGCTGTCACAAAAGTGGCTAGTTTCTATAGCAGCAGTCACAACCACCTGTGCAGATGTCATGCCAGACTCTCAACTGCATTACATAAGGAGAATCACCAGCAGAGACAAAAAAAAAAAAAAAAAAAGAAACAGAAAAGTCCTCTCTCTCCACAAAGCATACTCCAGAGTAATAGAAGAAGCATCTGATTTACAATAATAGGGGAGGACTTCATCTCACCTGTCTCAGTACTGGACAACATCATCTAGGCAACAAACCAACAGAGGAACATCTATCAGATGGAGAGAACAAATCTATGGTTATTAGAGGTGGGGGGAAGGGGAGAGATTGGATAAGGGGCATAAAGAATGATTTGTAACAATAAATATACTAAGAAAAAAGAAAAAGAAAAAACAAAAAAATTCAGAATAAACCCACAGAAAGTAGAAAGAAGAAAATGATAAAAGGTAAAAACATAAATTAATGAATTCAAAAGTCAGTGTCCAATAGCAAGGATCAAGAGAATCAAAAGCTGATTTGGGCTAGAAAAATTTTTTAAACTTCTGGTAAGTTTGATTTAAAAAAAAAAGAAAAGAAAAAGAAACAAATATTATGAATTAAAAGCAAGCTATAACGACAGATACTGCAAATATTAAAATCTAAAATTTTATGTCAAAAAATAAAAACATGAAATTAAAATTTCGAGAGTGGGGGGCGGGACTAGATTAATCTGGAATAAAACCAAACAAGACCAAGGACTAAGAAATCTAGACCACAAGGGCAAGGTAGGATGAGCTAGATTGTTAAAAGCATGTACTAAAATGATAGAGCCACAATCTTTGAAAACAGAGACAACATGATATTATTGAGGAACAGTGTTTTCCCTATAAACAGGAAAAAAAGAAAAAAAGTTAATGCCCAACTTCCAATTCTGGCAACATGGCAGACTACTGAGATAACTCCTGAAACTTCCTCCTATGAGAGAAGTTGGGGGTGGGGGGGGTTCCCAGGGGTCAGAGACATGTGTGTACAATCCACCTATACCTCTTCTTATAAGGCTACGGCTAACATTGTTATTCTCAGTAAATCAGGTTAAAATGAACACCAAGGGTTGTCTCACAGAGAGAAAGAAATCACAAAGACAGGTAGGACAGAGGGCAAGCAGAAGCCCCACTGGTATATGCTTGGTGAGAGGGCAATATTCAAAGACCTTGTTGTATAGTGGTTATAGAAATAATAACAATAGCAATAATAAAAGCAGGAATTTTTTTACATTTATTAACTATTCATTATTAGTAGTCATATATTAAGTGCTTCACACGCATTAATCTCATTTGACCTTCACTAAATCTTACAGCTATAATTATTAGCCCGATTCTATAGATGGGGAATTTGGGGTCTGAAGAATTACATAATCCATCTGAGGTTACACAGTCAGCAAATAGCAGAGATCGGAATTCAATCTGGTTCTGACTCGAGTCTATGCTTTTAGTGAAACATCACTCAGTATCTAGTACTGGTTAGGTGCTTTCACACACACCATCTCAATTAAGTAGAGAGAGAAAATGAAGCACAAGGACACCAATAAAACCCATATGCTGAGCAGCACTGGCATACAGAGAGCACCCGTGATTTAGTTAGTTGCTTGCCTACGTAACAATGAGCTAGCATAAGGCTGGCAAGTTTTACTCAAGCCAAGTTACCGTAATACTAAGTGCTTAAGGGCAAGAGACCGTGGCTTTCTCCATCTATAAAATGGGAAATCCAGATAATCCTAACTTTATGTAGAGTTTCTGTGAGAAATAATCAAAATTTCACAAGTAGAAGTTCCCTAGGGACAAATTTTGGCTGAAATCAAAAAAGGCAGTATCTTCAGACAGAGCTTTTAAGCAATGATATGTACTACTTCCCATCTTAGGAATTCTCCCTTCTTAGAAATGACCAGAGTTGGTCAAGAAAACACTGGATGATGCCTCTTGTTGGAGATGTAGTAGGAGCTGGAACACATGTCCTTTAAGGTTCCTTTCACTCCTGAAAGTCTATCATTCTCTGACTGGTACAGCACTGGAATAGTTGATTGAGAGAGCCAATGGCTTCTAGGAATTAAAGATATATACCCATTTGTCACCTGTGTTTTCAGTAAAGCCACATGGAAGTGACCTTGAGACAGCCCTTCCTAGGGACTTACTTGCAGTTCCTAGGATCCATTTCTTAGGCTCTGTTTCTGACCTGGTCTGGACTCAGCTCTTTTGCTCACCATGCAGTTGAGATAAAAATCATCCCATACTTTAACATCAGAGAATAAATGGCCGTAAGAGTGAACTTTTAAAGAAGAAGGCTGCCAAGCAGCCACAGATCAAGCCATCTCAGAATCAAAAGAAATGAAAAACAGTATCAAGCTCTCACACAGGCTGACGTTTTAAGCAATCTCCTGGGGTCACAAACCCAAACCTCAAGCATTTAAATCTTGCTCTCTGTGCCATTTCAATAACTGAGTTTAAAACTAAGCTCAAACCAGCTAGCGCAATTCACCAGCAGAACCAGGCTACTGTGGTTCTGAGACAAAGACAACATTCATTTGCCATGTGGTTTCTCAGAATGCATATCTACACAGCGGGTTTCCTTGGCAATTTTGGATACATATGTCTTTCTCAGACTGCTGTTTTTGGCTGGTTTTCTGAAAGTAAGGAGTACAAGATCTCATTATATTCCAAAGTACAAATGAATTCAGTCTCAACATACTTTTAACTGGGTTTAAAGGAAAAATAAGTTGTTGAAACAAAAACAGTACACCCTGTCAAGAACAATTTTGGATAATCTTCTCACCAGAAACTGCTTTACCTCAGTAAAGACCCATTTATATGCAACTGGTGTTTATCCTGGCTCACTCCTGGACATTCACATGGCACTGTCAGGTCAGAGACCTAAACACTAATCATAGTCTCTATTCATCTTTCTTCCAACATAGGAGTATGAAAAGAAACTCATCAGAAAAAGGTTAGAAAGCAAACAAGTATGGAGAAAGGTGGTGGCAAGAGTCTGAGAGCATAAGGTCTTCATGGTAAGAATCCTGGCTTAATTCATATACTCAGTAGGCAAAAACACCAACAATAAAAGGAAATATGAAGCCTCAACCTCCAAACCTCTTGTTAACAAGAAGAAAGCCTGGCTTAGTAAGTAAGAATGATCCAAAAGCAACCTAACTTCAAGCAAAAGAGCCCCAAATATTAAATGCCAAATAAAAAAAGAGAATGATTCAGTCAATAAAAATAATATAATATGATGAACTATTATGTAACCATTAAAAATGATGATTTTATAAATGCTCTTAACAATATGAGAAAATGTTTAAGATATGTTAAGTGAAAAAAAATCAAGATATTCTATTATACATACAGAATGATCTCGGCTGGGTAAAATAATATGTAAGTATAAAAAACTGTAAGAAATATGTTAAAATCTAAATTGTGACTTTTGTTGGGAAGTGGTAGAACCTTAGGAGATATTATCTTCTTTTAAGCTTTTACTCAATTTCTAAACTTTTTTAGAAAAGTCGTGTACTCTTTTTACAACTAGGAGGGAAAAAGAACAGCATTGTAACATCCTAGAAGAGCAAATCAACACTAAAAAAGAAGAAGAAAAAAACATTTATTAAGTGCTTCCTGCAGGCCAAGGACTGTCCTAAGTGCTTTTCATGCATTATCTCATTTGATACTCACAAAAGCCCTATGAGATACAATTTTATCCATGTTTGATAGAAAAGGAAATTGAAGATTAGACAGGTGACATAACAGGTGGAGAAGATGGACTATGAACCCCAACAGAATGGCTCCAATGGTTTAACCACTGTGTATACTACCTCTCAAACGCAATGACAGAATCTGTCTTCTGGCCTGCTAGCTTGACCTAAAAACAAGCATCAGTGATAAAATCTACTTAAAAGGCACTATAATAATTTAGAAGGAGGTGACTACAAAAGAGGAATCTGCTAAGGTAGTAAGATACTAGCTAAATTTTCAAACTAAAAGAATTAAAAGCACCTCTAATTGAAGCTATGTGATAGAGCAGTGCATCACTGTGGTTAAAAATATACCAGCACAACAAATTCAATCCACAACTACATTACACAATACAAAAGAAAGCTAGGAATAATTATCAAAGAAAATACCCCTGATATCCATTTGTCAAACTACCAAAAAAAAAAAAAAAAAAAAAGGAGAAGAAAAAAGAAAAGCATTTAAAGATACAATTACTAGGACTTGGACAGAAAGGATCTGAATTTGTCCTCCCAAAATCCCCCAGCAACAAAAGGCATGGACCACTGGAGACTAGAGAATAGAAAGAAACTTGACAGAAAAATAAAAAGCATTGTATTTGATGCCAAATTATATAATCTACAACCAGTCTAGAAGGACTCCCTTACTTTTTTTCAGTCAAGCACTGAAGGCTATTTGGTTAGAAATAATCAATTTTGTTTAGCAAAAGGGCATCCAGACACATAAGTACTTTGGATCAAATTCTGTAGAGTCAGCCAATTTGAGATGCATTAAAGTTAATGCCAAAACGAATATGGTGTTTTGTTCACGGTTCCTGTCTAGAGATTTTAAAAGGAGAAAAATATTGAAATTCAGAGTATGAAGTAGAAACTTTCTATCTGTAAAAACAAACTGCTTTTAGATACTAACTAGAAGCTCTCAAGATTTGGTAATTCCAAATTAAGCATGTATTTTTAAAATTCTTGGTTGTTAGGAAAATTGGCTAGCTGTTTAGAAAAATATTAAATGAATTGCTACCTTACTCGACACCAAGACAAACTCCAGAAGAATACTGAAAAAGAAATAAAATATTCTAAAACAAAGTAGGGGTTAATATTTTGGTAGTCTTAGGATGTGAAAAACTTTTCTAAACATGACATAAAATTTCTGAAACCACAAAGGAAAAGCTAGTAAATCAAAATATATAAAATTTTTAAATGTCTTAACAGTTAGACAATGTTTATAAATAAAGTATTAAAAAACTGGGAAAATATCTTCACCACATATGTTAAAAGGTTAATAATCTTACATGATATATAAAGAACTCTTTAAAATCTACAAGGAAACTAAGAAAGCCATTGAAGATTAGATAACAAACTGGCAATTCACACACAAAAAACAATAAGGAAATTTAACAATATGCATCACAATTTCTAATTTATAAACAGTTTGATCCAATAATTCTACTTGCAGAAATTAATTCTACAGATATACCATGCAAAGATGTTCATTAAGACAATGTTTACTAATATTAAAAAGCTGAATGCCACCTAAATGTCCATGAATTGGGGATTAGTTAGGTCAGAGATCACAAACACAAATGTTTTCAGGGGTTGCCACAGGTTATAGAAATAAGCTCAACAGGCCAGTTATAAAACAATAAGGTGGGGGGATCTGTGGTAAACTAGAGCACTCATAACCATTTCGGTAATTCAAACTGTAAAAATTATATGTGCCATGGGCCACACTGGCTTTCCCTTCCCTAGTTTCCACAAACCCCCAGGGCAAGATGTGTAATCTGTAGCCGTGGGACAAGTACTGCTGCCTGTTCCCTCTGCCACCAACCTAGGAGGATCCCCTTACTCTGAATGTTCATCTATTCTATCACATTTGAGTCATTACAAAAGAGTCAGACTCTTTTGGACTGGACAAAATCTTAAAGGTCATCTAGTCTAACATGAAGCTCTCCTTGAGGCTGCAGTCATTCAGCCTTGTTTAGGCCCAGGTAAAGAATGTAGAGAGGAGAGGGAAGGAAATGGAAAGAGATGGAGTAGAAGGCCAGAACCTAGGGAATGAGGACTAGCCCAGGCTTTCCTGTAAGATTTTCATTTTCCATTAGAACAAAACTGAGATAGAGAAGAGATAGTGAGACTGAAAAAGGTAACATGCTATGTATCATGTACCTTCTATATAACTGTACATAAAATTCCATACATTGATCAAACACCAGGAGCTCAAGCACTATTCTTGTGAATTCATAATACCATTGTTAAACATTCCCTCAGCAATAAACTTCTAGGCGTCTGTTACAGTCACTAACCAAGCCGGTGCAAGGAGGAGATAACATGACAGATTGTATCTGGTATTTTTATTGCAAGATCTTAATTCATCCTAGGAACTGTTTTAAGTTAATCCTAGAATGGTTGTAGTTTATAATTACAGTCTTAGCAGCACTTCCAAAAGTGGAAGACCTCCACTTGAATCTGGAATGGAATGTTTCTTCCCGACATGTGAAAATAACTTTATGCTTGTTCCTGCCATATCTGGGAATAAGAATGCTTGGGAAGGGATAGCAAATTTCCTGACTTTATTTTAAATACCACACCCTTAAGATTTTTAAAACTCAAACTAGATACATCCATGTCTGAAGGCTATAAAATCCTAGAATAGTTTTTGCCCTGATTTTCCTAAATAAAAAGCAAATGTAAGTGACTGGTGGGTCTATGAAGTGGATCCAAGTTTACCCTTCCTCCAGCAGCTGGCCACCCGATCCAAAGTTCTGTGCAATGCAAACTCAGCTATCCAAACTGGAGCACTTGATAGCCAATGGCTTCCAGATAGCTCTCTCTGTCTCTCTCGGTCTCTCCTTTCTCTCTCTCACACACACACTTACTTGAGCCATTTTGCATTAACAACTGTACCGTCAGGATTAAAACTGTTTTGAAAAGGAACATCAATGTGGAAGCTGTCCACGTCTTACAGCTTCTAGGCAGGCACAGAAATGAAGCAATCTGGTCAGAGAATACACAAAAGACCTGTCAATGTTTCAACCAGTATGTGAGATATTTAAACCCTAAGAACAAGAAAGTCATAACAGAATTAAGCTCATCTTAGGTATTAAATAAATATTTCAAAGCAAACAACGTTTGGGCTAGGAAATGAAAGCTGCCTCAGCAGGGCCCTCAACAAACTGTGATATAATTGCTGGGGCTTCCTCCTACCTCCCTTTTTATTAGGTGGCCCATCTCATTATCTTTAACTCTTACTTTTCCGGCAGTTCATCCATCTCTCCCACCTTAAATGTTACACTTGTAAATAAAATTTACTGAATGCCTACTCTGTGTCAGGTACTCTGCTAAGCACTTTAAAAGTACTTTTTAATTTAATCTTCTCAGTAACACTTAGAAAAATATGATTAGTATCTTCATTCCAGGTTAAGCAACTTGCCTAGAGTTATAGATCTCATAAATACTGATGCCATGATTGAATCCAGGTCTATCTGCCTCTTGGTCAGTATGTTATTCTGCCTCTTAAGCTCATTTCGGTCTCCTGAGTGTCCAAATAACTTCTCTGCATTTTAAAAGGACAGGAAAAAAACCTTATATATACTGAGCGTCGTTTACATGCTTTACACAGGTTATCTCTTTCAGGCTCACATAACCCCAATGAGAGATATGTATTAGCTGCATTTTAAAAATTAGTAAACAAAGACCAAGAGAATTTGTGGGCTCTCAAAGATGTTTTGCTCTCACCTTTAGCAGATGAAGAAAGTCCTAGAAAGTATAAATGGCCTGCTTAAGGACACAAAGCTAGTTACTGTCAGAGCTGAGACCTGATTCCCACTGATCCACTGATCCACTGCTCTCTTTAACTATATGTAAGTCATCACTCTAAAAGGAACCCACATATTAATAACAGAGTAGGAACACCAGGCACTTTGCTAAATGGTTTATATGCTTTATCTAGGGATTCCCAACACTGCAGTTCCAATCAATGTTTTCTACCAAAGTTTTTCCAAAGAAGGGGTAAAAATCTAAATTCCACATCTATCAAATTTATAATTCAATTAACATGTTTCTATACACACAGATGAATGGATATTACAAAAAGAAAACCTAAAAAGATTTGAAAAGTTTTACAAAGAATGCACAGTAGATTCAAATAACATAATCAAATAACACATTCTGAGCACCTGTGTGCTGTGGCCATTTGCCAAGTACTAGGCACACTAGAGAAAAAAAAATATGCAGCATCTGAATTAGATGAATGTTCACCATCAGTGCATATATAATACTTCTTACACACACAAAAAATGTGTTATTCTGAGAAAAACAATGGTTTTGACATCAGAAAATCTGTATTTAAAGCCTAACTCCATCACTTATTAATCTTGTGCCATGAGTGGGACACGTCACCCAGCATCTCTAAGCCTCTCTGTCAAATGAGCGGGAATAAGATCTGTACAAGGATACGATGAGAAGGAAATGAGACAAAACATTTACAGGGACCTAAGTGCTCAATAACTGATATTTTCATCATTTCTTTCTCAAATTCTACAACCTAGTCTTAAAAGAGCAAGTGTCCTCGCCAATAAAATTTAGAATAAGAAAAGATAATGAGCAATCAATATGAAGATTACTGAAAATATTCAATATCTATCATTGGGGTAGGAAAAACAAATTAACAGAGAGGCCCATACTGATTAGACAATAAGATAACAAGGTATGAGAGAGGAAAAATTTGAGAATGAGTGCCTGATTGAGAATGCAGGCACAGTGTGGCCAAGATATCACCAGAAACTACACCAAATGTTTGCTATAGCCATTAAAACTCCTCTACAATAGATACCTTTGTTTTCACAGAGGTTATATTTGGTCAAAACCAAAAGTGTTCTTATAGCAATAGTGCCCTTTTAGGTAGCATGACATTTTCCGACAACAGCATAATTACTGTAAAATCCATCACTACAATTACTGTAAAACCCATGGTTACAAAATAAATAAGAACAACAGCAAAAGAAGTAAAAATTAAATTCTTCCAACAAGAATCATTTATTTATGTAAACAATTAATGAAATACAAACCTTGTCAATCTGTATTGTGTTCTGAATAAGCATGAGAAAAACATTTTGAGTCACTAATACTGCTCTAATGCCACAAAATTCCCAGTAAGACACAATAAACCTGAATCTATTCTTCCTGGTTACTGCAGTCCCTATCACACATTATTTGAAAAATGATCGTTTTTCCTTGTTTATAACATCAGGTACCTAGCATGTGCTCACAGTGTTTTTTGTTTGTTTTCATCTGAGAAAACACCTAAGAGTTAACAGACAGGAAGCAACATGGGGATTTGGGTTCTAAACCTGATTCTAGCACTAAGTACGAAAGTTGCCTTTTAAAAATGTCTCTGGACTTCAGTTGCTCAAACTATAAAAGGGGATAAGGAATCCTGCCTTGACCCCTCACAGGAACACTGTATCACCAAATAAAAGAACAACATATGGACACACCTTTAACTATATTAAATGCTACATAAACCTAAAGAGATGATAATATTACTACCATCAGCAAATAAAAGCATACCGAAATTCTGGATTTAATGGCTCCCTTGGCCTTCCCCTGTCTCTGAATTAGTTGTCATCATTCAGAAGCTAATGATTTTTTTTCACAAAGGTAAAATAAAATGTGAAATAAAAATAAAATAATTAATAATACTTAATACACAATGAACCCAAAACAAACAGCCTTATAATTCTCTGTGAATAAAATTCTACTATAGTTCTGAAAGTAAACTTGGTTCAAATAACCCAACCTACATTTCATTTGATCCTTCCTCCAACCCTGTGGGAAAAGCAGGACAGGTGGTATTATGCTTGATTTTTACAGACTGCAAACCTGAAACAACAAGGAGAGCAACTCACCCAAGATCCCAGCTAAAGCCAGGGCTATTCACTCCTCTTGTGACGTAATTTAATGCTCATTCTACTTATCTGTGTTACGAGGTACCTCTATTTTCAAGGACACTCACTTCACACAATGTCAAACTTCAAGACTGATAAAGTAATTTTATCACTCATTTTATATAGCCTGCAACCTCTCATAAATTTCACAAGAGAAACTGCCCAAGAAGTGAATTTCGCAAGTGAAAGGGCGACACCTATTGGCAAAAGTGTGTCGTTGCAATGGAAGTAGTCAGAGCTTCAGATTGGAAAAATATCAATACTGTCAAGTTTATGAAATGAGAGGTAGGCAGAAAGAAAAACTATATTGAATAGAGATGTAAGAAAAAGAAAGAAAACAAGCACTGGGAAGTTCTAAAAATGACACCCACGGCCAGTTTGGTAATCAATTTCCAACCAGTAATAGTTTTGTTGTTTGTTGTTGTTGTTGTTGTTGTGTGTGACTGGTAAGGGGATTGCAAGCCTTGGCTTGGTGTCTTCCGCACCGCGCTCAGCCAGTGAGCGCACCAGCCATCCCTACATATGATCCGAACCCACGGCGGGAGCGCCGTTGCGTTTCCAGCGCCGCACTCTCCCGAGTGAGCCACGGGGTTGGCCCCAACCAGTAATAGTTTTAATTCTTTTGTTTTAGAGCAATTTTTAAATCAATCCCTTTGGGAGAAAGTTTTCTTTGGGAATGTATCTTTGGTTTTATAATGGAATTCAATGGAAAAATCACTGGGAAAAATGTTTAGGTAACTGAAGTTTACTCTATGGACAATGTTTTAAGAAAGGAAGGGGGAAAAAAAGAAAGGAAGGAAAAATGGAGGAAAAGATGAGGAAGTTGGCATTTATAAAGTGCCTATTATGTTGTTAGTACTTTATATGCATTAGCCTATTTAATTCTCATACACACACAAAATCTATCCTATAGGTTCTAGTATTACTTCCATTTTGCAGATGAGGAAAATGAAGCTCAGAGAGAAGAAACTGGACCAAAGCTACTCATCAAATGGCAAAGTCAGGATTTGAACCCTAAAAGCCTGACTCTAGTGATCTTAACTACCAGGCATATTGCGTCTTAACTAAAATAGCAGTCACTTTAGTATAGATATAATCTATTTCCATACAGAGACCAAACTGCAACCTCATAGGATGTTCTAAACAAATGTAAAGGCTAACATATTTCAGTCCAAAAATTTACACATACAGAAAATGCAATATACTGAGTGTGTCTTTTTCTCAGTAGTACGATAAATTACCATCAATCAGCCTCTTCCTCTTTCAATCATCTGCTCAATACCTCTTCTTCCCTACTCTGTCATTTTGAAATCCCAGTAATATCAGCATCAAACTCCAAAAGTGAAATGAAGAAAGAAAAAGAGACATGTTTTCCATTCAAGAATTATTGGTGCTTGGAGTAAACGTGTCATTAAAGACAAGATGCTCAGTTGGGTTCTGTTTCATGTGAGAAGTGGAGCATCAGGCTTTTTATTAAGTAAAACTGGTCATGTTGGGAGAGGTAAATTACTTAGATAATGAAGAAAAGTTCCACACCATGTTTTTCTTCTAGAGGCACTGGGCTACATAAGCAAATACTACTTTCAGAGCTCCTATAGAGACTCTCTTTGAATGGGGGTGAGAAAATTGACATAAATCTTCTCCCTTGTCTACTCAATATTTCATGTCATAGGAATATGGGTTACTGAACTGTCAAGAGTCCATGTGACAAAGAAATGGGAGGTGAAGCTGAGAAGACTGAAGAAAGTATCTTTGACAGCTCACAGGAAGAAGAGTAAAAAACAATGGCTAGGTGAATAAGTTCACAACCCAGTCATGGCCATGGATCCAGTAATAAGAAAAATAATTTACATTCACCTCAGCTGAAAATTTAAAACTTTGCTCTCTAGATTAATAATTCATTTGAGTTTTAAAATATTTTTCGGCGTTTGGAACCTTCTTAATAAATAAAAGATACTGTTTTTTGTTTTTTTTTTTCTTTTCAAATTACAGCAAAATTAAAGTAACTGAACCAAATCTGGCCTTTGTGTAATGTGATTCAAACTTAAAATTTCAAGTTCTCATTACAGCAATTAAGAATTCCAGGCCTCCTGGGACTCCTTCATTTGTTAATTGGCAACATTTTGATACTTGGGGCAGGCTAACAATGTTTGCCAGGAGATGGGTTACTTCCTCTCCTGCAACATATGGTGCAGAGTATGTTAGAGTCTTAGCTGCTAGTTGGTTTATATAAACAGCACCAGACTGTGGCAAAGAGATATCTCTGAATAAATCTACCCTTTGCTTTAAAAAAACAAACAAAAAAAAGCATTAAACAGGCTTCAAAATATGTAACTTACTTCCCCAAACTGAAAGGCTAAAGCATGAACCTTAGAAACCAAGAGCAACAATTTCAAAAAGTATCATTCCCTATTTATGAACAGGTTTATAAAGCAATCAATTTTAAAACCAGTGCAAACAATCAAAATGTATATCAACAGATGACTGGCTGAATAAAGTACAGTATATTCTCACAATAGAATTCTAAGCATCAGGAAAAAAAGAAAGGAGGACTATCTCTATATACTGCTATGGAGTGATTTCTAGAATACACAGTTAAGTGAAAACAAAAGTAGAGAAAAGTGGTACAGTACACTACTGCTTATCTCAGATTGGGAGTACAAATATACATGTATCTGTGTGTGTGTTTGATATATATGTGTATATATCCAAAACATAAATACAGAAAAAGAGGGAGGAAATGGTATAGGGGATAAGAATAGAAGAAGCTACATCTGAATAACTTTGTTTTGTAGATTTGTCTTTGGAACTGTATAGTTATAAAGCAAAACAATTAAAAAGCAATACCTAAAAACAGAAAGCAAAATGAAACAAAATACCTGTATGCATACTGACTTTGTGGCATAACCACATACAAATATTCCAGGGGGCTTTAACATACAAATTGACTGTACATCTCCTACTAGGATATACTCTAAAAGAGAACTACAACACAAATCTTAATTGTTTTCAGTGAATATTGGTAATGGAAGTACTGGTACTGTTATTCTGAGGCTGACATTTATTGTGGAATATAAAGCAAATGAATAATTATACTGATATTGCTGGTAAGATATTTGGCATCGGAGAAAGGAGTTACAGTTGTAGAATCAAAGTGGTTGAGTAAAAAATTCAATCTATACTGGAAAAAACATAAGAACTCATTAGTTTGTACTAAACATACATATTCCCTGGTTTTGTCCAATGAAAAGGCCTAGAAAAAAATGATCTAACTGCAATGTGCACACCCTGTATCCAGACTCTATATCGTCTCTATCGTTTCTGACTAAAAGGAACCAGAGTTCCTTCAAAAAATGGCTACTACTTTATACTCTGGTTTCTCTTCAGATCGCATAAATCTTTCGCCTTTTACTAAAAAATGGCTACTTCCAGGTTTGGAGCAAGAAATGAACAAGAGAATCTGGAGCGTCATCATACTAAAAAGCAAGAAAGCTCTCAAAAACTACCATAGGTATAAAAATCATACCTCAATAAACTAGATTAAGAAAAGAAACTACTGAGGTCATATCAAGATAAAATAATTTGTACATAAAAAAAATAACTGAAAGGACTAAAACAATCAAATATTTTTAAATCCATGAATTCATAAAGATATTTTTAAAAGTCAATGGTCATCTTTGGAGAATGCTAGGAAACCAATTAATTATTTTTTAAAATGGTAAATAAAGGGAAAAAATCAGGTACCTATATTCTGTCTTTCCCAAATAAATTGAACCTGAGAATATTTACATAATTAATGAAATGCTTCTTTATGGAAGTATTTGTTGGCAAATGGAGAAGGAATGATCAAATGTCACCATTTTGTAACCTTGTATTAGTCCGTTTTGTGTTGCTATAACTGAAATACCTGAGACTGGGTAATTTATAAAGAACAGAGGTTTTATTTGGCTCATGATTCTGGGACAGCTGCATTTGGCATGGGCTTCAGGCTGCTTCTACTCATGGCGGAAAGCAGCAGGCAGCTGGCGGGTACACGCAGATCACATGGTGAGAGGAAGCAAGAGATATAGGGGGGAGGTGCCAGGGTCTTTTAAACAATTAGCTCTCATTGTAACTAACAGAGCAAGAACTCACTCATTAATCCCCCCTCCTCCAGGGAGAGCATTAATCCATTCATAAGGGATCCGCCCCCATGACTCAATCAATTTCCAAAACTGCCACATCGGGGGTCAAATTTCCACATGAGTTTTGGAGGGGACAACACATCCAAACTCCATTGAACCTCTAACGAAATGGCATCAAGGCAATGACCCTCAGTGGCTGATAACAGAAAAAGAGAGATGACCATATATCCAGACCCTATGAACCTCCTGATGGAAGTACACATACCACCTATGAAATATCTTCGCCAAAAAATATCAAACCTAAGTCTGATCAAGCTGCTAGATCAGCAGTTCTCAAAGTATGGCCTGCAGACCCTGGGAAGATCCCTGATACCCCCCCATTTTAGGGAATCTGTAAGATCAAACTATTTTCATACTATTCAAATGCATTATTTGCCTTTTCTACTGTGTTGACATTTGCCCTGATGGTACAAAACCAATGGTGGGTAAAACTGCTAGCCTGAGTATGAATCAAAAAGTGGCACAAATAATGTTGGTAGTTATTGCATTCTTTACGATGACCAGATACAGTTTAAAAAAAAAAAAGGCCATTCCTTTGAGAACAACCTTGATGAAGCAGCAAAAAGTACTAATTTCATTAAACTTCAACATCTTTTTAACAGTATCTATGATGAAATGGGAAGTCTGCATAAAGTAATTCTACTTTTTTTCTTTTTTTTGGCACCTGGCCTGTACAGGGACACAAACCTTTGATCTTGGTGTTATCCCCGCTGTAACCAAGTGACCTAACCAGCCAGGCCAAGCACTTCTATTTGTAACTGTAATACGATGGCTGTCTTGAGGCAAAGCATTTGTGCAATTGAGCTGCACGCTCAAACAGCTGCTTTTTCCATGGAAAACACCATTTTTACCTGAAAGAATGACTGACAAACTGGTTATTCATATTTGGATATTTGGCAGACATTTTCTCAAGAATGAAAAAAGTGAGCCTATCACTTAAAGGAAAACAACTGACAATGTTTGTTGCCAATATTAAAATTCAAACTTTCCAACAAAAATTAGAATTTTGGAAAACCAGGTTTCACTACTGTGAATTTGACAACTTCCCTATGCTTAGATACCCTTCTGATGAGACTGATTGTAATTTCAAGGAATGTAGGTTTTTTTTTCATACTGTAAAATGAAATGTGCTATATTTGGAAGAGCTATGTAAAACTCAGTAAACCAATGTTTTCCAAACAACCAATGCATGATGTTACAAAATCATATGTGAGTAAAAATTCCACTCAAATGACAGGACAGACCAATGAATTCTAATATGCAGAGTAAGAATTCATTGATATAGTTTCAGTTCCACATTGTAACTAACCTTTAAGAAACCATCACTTGCTGAGTTTCAGTGTAGGGTCAAAGAAGAATATCCACAATTATCTGAAAAGGCTATTAAAATACTTCTTTTTCCAACTGCACATCTTTACTAGGTCAGACTTTCTTCATATACTTCATAACAATATATTATAACAGATTGAATGTAAAAACAGATATGATAATCCAGCTATCTTCTATTAGGCCATACAGATTTGAAAAATGTAAATAATGCCATTCTTCTCATTTACTTGTTTTTGTTTGGGGAAATATGGTAATTCTTCATAAAAATAAATTATTTATATTAATGTGTACTGAATTTATTATTGTTATTTTTAAGTGAATTAATAAATTCTTTCAAAAGTCTCAGTTTTAGTTTCTAATTCAGTAAATAACAATATATGTGACCCACATAAACAAAAGCCCTTTGGGGTCCTGAATAATGTGTAAAACTGTGAAGGGGTGCTGAGAATCCCTGCTCTAGATCAAACTACTAATTTACAAGAAACTTCAGGGAACATAATAAACAGCATCACTTAGATGCAATCAGCAATATCCAGAACGTGGGAAACTGTATGGGACAATAACTGGTTTCTTCAATAGTATCACAAAGTATTTGAGGGGGTAGGAGGCTATAAAGTAAAAGTGATTTAAGAGACATATCAATCAACTGCAACATATGACTCAATTTTAAAAAAAAAAAGTATGGTTGGGGAAAACTGAATGGTACAAGGTATTTTATGGTAATTATTCTTAATTTTTAAAGGTATGAAAAAGGTATTACATTTTTACATATGTATAAGTCTTTAATCTCTTACAGATATAAATGAAAATATTCAGAAATGAAATATGCCTGGTATTTGCTTCAAAATAATCAAGTGGTAAGGTGGGAGAATAATCCAAGTGGAAAACTAGATACAACAAGAATAATTATGAGTTGATGACTGCTATAGCTGAGTGACAGGAACTTCATTAGATTTTTATCTTACCAACGGAGTCTGGTATATTTAAGGATATGCACTGATTTTTTTAAAACTCATTTTAAAACAAGTAGACAATAAATTCTAAGACCATGTTTTGGAAGTGTTTCTTTGGTCTCTATAAAATAGCAGATAACATTATAGATACCTAGGTTTCCAGTAAACATCAAGATGCATTCTTGAGAGTAGTAACTTGAGCATGAATAAATAAAGCCTCTCTGCTACCATATCAATCATGATTTCAAATTATAAATAATGTAGTAATAATTCTCATCTCCCAACAAATGTCTGATTTCTAATGTGTGTAGCCAAAAGCAAAAAGCACAACCTAATAAAAAATGAATAACTATCTTCTGACAATTCAGTACAACTTCTTTATTAAAAAAATAAATAAATAAATCTCAATGTACAATTAGATTTGGAGCCCTGATCTAACTAGGAGAGACTGGTTAAGATAAAGTTTCATGAAATCAAAGGTTGTTGGCAGCCACCTGGGTAAAGCTCAAGGCTAACATTTATTTATCCTTCCCTACCAGAGAAAATCATCTGAGTGGCTTATAATTATCCAGGGAATCTGAACAATCAATTTTGTTCAAGTTCTGTTAATTTTTATCAAATTAATCTTGAATTAACAGTTTGGTGGTTTTATATCCTAATGGACCCATTATCACACAACTTAAGAGGGATATTAGCTCTTTGTGGTGCATTAGGATATTATTTTTAACTTCTCTGATACATCAAGGAAAAATCTAAGAGTACTAAATATTTCCAGAAAAAAAGGGCACCCTGGGCAGTCATCCTTCACCTGAAGTTCTCTCTTTCAGCCCCTCTCCCTATTCCTCACACTCCCACACCTCTGATGCTCCAGATATGATGACTCGCTACTTCCAGCCGCACCACATTCCTCACCATCTCCACAGACACACTTCCTTCTCTCCACCTAGACTGCCATTTCCTCTTGTGGCTCGAGAATTCCTATTCATCCTTCAAAATACCCTTCAAATGAGACTTCTCAATTCCTTCCCTGGGGTTCGTGCTGAGGTTTTTGCTCCATCTTCTGGGCTCCTACACCACTTTTTATATGTACTTTATGAAGAGAATTTACCAGAAAAGCCTAGAGAGAAGCCATACAGGAAAGATGGTTAAGAGGATAGGCTCTGAAGCCATATTGCTTTGGTTCAAATCCCTGCTGTGCCAGTTACTATCTGTATAACCTTAGTAAATTACCCTCTTTAAGCCTGTTTTCTTTTCTTTTTTTAATTGACAAATAAAAATTGTATATATTTATCATGTAAAACATAATGTTTGAAATAAGTACACATTGTGGAATTAGCTAATTAACATGCATTACCTCACATACTTATCATTTTTTGTGATGAAAACACTTAAAATCTACTTTCGTAGAGATTTTCAAAATACAGTACAAGGGTACTTGAAGAAGTTCATGGAAAGATTCACATTATCTTTTAATTCTATTTCTCTATGAACTTTTTGAAGTACCCTCATATGTTATTAAATAGTCACCATGCAGTACAATAGATCTCTTGAACTTATTCCTCCTAGTAAGCCTCAGTTTTCTTATCCATTAAATGGCAATAATTACATTGCATTACCTACCTCATGGGATGGTTGTGAGGACTGAGCTAACATATATAATGCTTGGCACATAGCAAATCCTCAATAAATGTAAGTTACCATTAGCACAATGTATCAAAAATTATTTGATTATCTTCTGCTAAATTATAACTCTCAGAGTACTGACTGTATTCGACTCTCTCTGTTGAATTCAATATTGAATTAATTCAGAGGCTGTGTCTAAGTTTAATTGAAAAAAGAGTGCTAACTTTAACCTAGGCAATTGCTAGGTGTTCGGAATACAAAGAAGAGTAAGATAAACTCCTGGCTATCAAGGAGCTTGCAGTCTTGTGTATTCACACACAGTACACAGAGAGGACTTGAAAAACTACAGAATGAATTAATATGTGGGGATCAGCTACTATCAATACTTTTAATAGAATATCATAAATCTGAAAACAATTTCATGTGAATAAATAAGAAACTTACTCCAAAACCAATGGATACCAAGAGCTAATAATCAACAATACTTGCACAGATTATAATTGACTGAGAAGTACTGTGGTTCACCTCAATCTGCAGAAGCCCTTGCTAACTCTATTTAGACTAAAACCAGAGAAAATCTAAATAAAATGTTTAAAAGCATATCTCAATTTTTTTTTACCTTCAGCAAGTACTATGTTAATACAGTATACATTCTCACCATAAAAACAGCCCAAACCAAATTTCTTCTCTCTGGAATTAATGACTCTTATCAAGTTATTTTACATTCTGTCTTTTTTATCTATGCAGTTGCATATGTGCATATATATAGAAATAAGTAGCATGGTTTGTGTTTATTTAAAAATTTACACAAATTGAAATCACACTGCATTATTTTGCATCTTGTCATTATTATATAATAAACTATATATAAACAGTTGTTTCTTGATTCTATTCTATAACACTGATCTAACTTCTATTCTTTTAGTTATTTATTGAAACATAATTGATTATACATATCTTTGGGATTCAGTGTTGAATACCCATACCTGTGAAATATGTGCTGCTCAAATCAGAATAATTGGTATATTCTACATTACACAATTTAATCATTTTTGTGGCTCTCTACCAATTTCTCACTAAAACCTCTCTCCCCCTTTCCCACCTCTGGTGGCCTCAGTTCTGTTCTCTCCTTTTGAAACTTCAATGAATTATTGTACTTTTCTTTCTGTCTGTCCTTATTTATTTTTTTAGCTCCCACTTATGAGTGACGATATGCAGTATTTCTCTTTCTGTGTCTGGCTTCTTTCACTGAACATAATTTTCTCTAACTTCATCCATGTTGCTGTGAATGGCAGAATTTCATTCTTTTTTATAGCAGAGTAGTATTCCATGGTGTATATACACCACATTTTCCTTATCCTATCATCCATCAGTGGACATTTTGGTTGGTTCCAACTCTTGGCTATTCTAAATAGAGCTGCAATAAACATGGGAGGGCAGGTATCCCTTTGACATGATGATTTCCATTCCTTTGGGTATACAGCCAGCAGTGGGATAGCTGGATCGTATGGCAGGTTTATCAATAGCTGTTTGAGGAACCTCCACATTGTTTTCCATAATGGCTGCACTAATTTACAGTCCCCTCCACATCCTTGTCAGCATTCGTTACTGTCTTTTTAATAATGGCAAGTCTAACTGGTGTGATTTTGATTTGCATTTCCCTGATGCTGAGTGATGTTGAGCACTTTTTCATGTGTCTGGTGGCCATCTGTATATCTTCCTTTGAGAAATGCCTATTCAGCTCCTTTGCCCATTTTTTAATTGGGTTACTTATTTTTTTCACTAAGTTGTTTGAGTTCCTTGTACATTCTGGGTTATTAAACCCTTGTCAGATGCATAGTTTGCAATTATTTTCTCCCATTCTGCAGGTTGTCTTTACATTCTGTTAATTTTTTATTTTGCTATGCAGAAGCTTTTTAGTTTGACATAATCCCACTTGTTTATTTTTTTTGCCACCTGTGTTTTTGGGGTCTTATTCATGAAGTCTTTGCCCAGTCCTACTACCTGAAGTGTTTCCCCTATGTTTTCTTTTAGGATAAGTTTTCAGGTCTTAATATTTAAGTTTTTAATCCATTTTGAGTTGATTAGGTACACTCTATTTTTATTCTTTTACATATGATATTGACGTCCAGTTTTCCCAGCACCATTTATTGATGAGGCCGTCTTTTCCCCAATGTAACTTCTTGTTGCCTTTTGTCAAAGATCAGTCTGGCAACCCAGTTGGCTGTAAGTATGTGGGTTGATTTCTGGGCTCCCTATTCTGTTGCACTGGTCCAAGTGTCTATTACTAATGCCAGTACCCTGTTGATTTGGTTACTACAGCTTTGTAGTATAATTTGAACTCAGGCAGTGTTATGCCTCCGGCTTTATTTATTTATTTATTTATTGCACAGGATTGCTTTGGCTATTTGGGGACTTTTGTTGATCCATATGATTGTTTTTTCCATTTCTGTGAAGAATGTCATTGGTATTTTGATGGGGATTACAGTGAATCTGTAGATCACTTTGGGTAGTATGGACCTTTTAACAATGTTAGTTTTTCCTATCCAAGAGTATGGAATGTCTTTCCATCTTTTTATGTCCTCTTTAATTTCTTTCAGCAGCGATTTGTAGTTCTTATTGTAGAGATCTTGCACCTCCTTGGTGAAACTGATGCCCAGGTGTTTTTTTTTGTTTGTTTTTGTTTTTGTTTTTTGACCAGTAAGGGGATCGCAACCCTCGGCTTGGTGTCGTCTGCACCACGCTCAGCTAGTGAGCACACCAGCCATCCCTATATAGGATCCAAACCCATGGCCTCAGCGCTATCAGTGCCACACTCTCCCAAGTGAGCCACGGGGCCGGCTCTGGGCTTACTTTCTTGATTCTGCTAGTTCATTACTGGAATATAAAAATGCTACTGATTTTTGCATGTTGATTTTGTATCCTGCAACTTTACTGAAATTGTTTATTGGCTCTGAGACTTTTGGGTAGAGTCTTTAGGTTTTCGTATATACAGGATCATGTCATCTGCAAACGGAGAGAGTTTGACTTCATCTATTCCAATCTGGATGCCCTTTATTTCTTCCTCTTGCCTGATTGCTCTGGCTAGTACTTCCAATAGCATAGGAGTTAAATAGGAGTGGTGAGAGTGGGCATCCTTGTCTTTTTCATGTTCTTAAGGGAAAAGCTTTCAAGTTTTCCCCATTCAGGATGATATTGGCAGTGGGTTTGTCATATATGGCTTTTACTGTGCTGAGATACCTTCCTTCTATACTTAAGTTGCTGAGAGTCTTTATCGTAAAGAAATGTTGAATTTTGCCAAATGCTTTTTCTGTATCTGTTGAGATAATCATATGGTTTTTATTCCTGATTTTGTTGATGTGGTGTATCACATTTACTGATCTGTGTATGCTGAACCGTCCTTGCACCCACAGGATTAATCCCACTTGATTGTGGTGTATAATTTTTTTTATGTGTTGCTGTATTATGATTGCTAATAGTTTATTGAGGATTTCTGTATCTATGTTCATCAGAGATATTGTCTTGTAGTTTCCTTATTTTGTTATGTATTCATGTGGCTTAGGTATCAGGGTGATGCTGGCCTCATACAATGAGTTCAGGAGAACAGCCTCTGTTTCAATTATTTTGTAATTGTTAGAAGAGAATTGGTATTAATTCCTCTTTAAAGGTTTGGCAGAAATCAGCAGTAAAGTCACCTGATCCTCAGCTTTCCTTTGATGGAGACTGCAGATTACTGCTTCAATCACATTGCTTGGTATTGGTCTGTTCAGGTTTTCTATTCCTTTTTGGTTCAGTCCTGGTAGTTTGTATGTGTCCAGAAATTTATCCATTTCCTCCAGATTTTCAAATTTGTTAGCATATAGTTCTTTACAGTAGTCTCTAATGGTTTTTTGTATTTCTGCTGTACCAGTTGTAATGTCTCCTTTTTCATTTCTGATTTTTGGTATCTGGGTCTTCTCTCTTTTTTTTAGTTAGCCTAGCTAATGGTTTGTCTATGATGTTTATCTTCTCAAAAAAACAGCTTTTTATTTCAAACCAACTTTTGATCTATTGCACTGATTTTTTGGGTCTCTATTTCATTTAGTTCTGCTCTGATGTTAATTATTTCTTTGCATCTACTAATTTGGGGATTGGGTTGCTCTTGTTTTTCTAGTTCTTTGAGGTATAATGTTAGGTTGTTTATTTGAAATCTTTCCATCTTTTTGATGTAAGCATTTACAGCAAAAATCTTCCCTCTTAGCACTGCTTTTGCAGTATCCCACAGGATTTGATATGTCTCTTTATTTTCACTAGTTTCAAGAAAGTTTTTGATTTCCTGTTTAATTTCTTCTTGGACCCATAGGTCATTTGAGAGCATGTTGTTTAATTTTGATGTGTTTGTACCGTTTCCAGAGTTACATTAGTTATTGATTTCAAATTTTAACCCATTGTGGTCTGAAAATATACTTGAAATGATTTCAACTTTTAAAAATTTGTGGAGTATGACTTGTGACCTAATGTGATCTATCCTGTAGAACATTCTATGTGCTGATGAGAAGAATGTATATTCTATGGTTGTTGGATGAAATGTTCTACAGATATCTGACAGGTCCAATTGGTATACAGTGTAGTTTAAATCTTGTGTTTCTCTGTTGATTTGCTGCCTAGATGATCTGTCCAAAGCTGAGAGAGGGGTGTTCAGGTTCCCAACTATTATCCTATTTGACCTATCACTTTCTTTAGGTCTAACAGTGTTTGTTTTATATATCTGGGTTTTCTGGTATTGGGAGCATATATATTTATGATTGTTATGTCTTCTTGCTGGATAGATCTCTTTATCATTATATAATGGCCTTCTTTGTCTCGTTCTATGGTTTTTGGTTTAAAGTCTATTTTATCCAAAACAAGAATAGCTACTCCCACTGGCTTTTGATTTCCATTTGTGTGGTAAATCTTTTTCCATCCCTTCACTACTAACCTGTGTGTTTCTACAGGTGAGTCTCTTGAAGACAGCATACAGTTGGGTCTATCTTTTTAATCCAATCAGTCAGTCTGTGTCTTTTGAGTGGGAAATATAACCCACTTACCTTTAGGGTTGTCATTGAAATGTATTGTCTCTCTCTTGGTATTTATCAATTTTCAGTTGGATGTTTTAAATATCTTTTGTTCCTTCCCCTTTTATTGTTTTTCTTTGGTGTTTGTTGGTTTTTTGAGGTGGTAAGATATAGTTTCTTTCTCTTTCTTGTTTGGATTTTTGTTTTACCAGTGGATTTTGTTCTTTCTTCTGTATTTGCGGTAGTGATTATCATTTTTTGGATTTAAGATGCAGGACTACTTTGAGAATTTCTTGCAGGGCTAGTCGTGTGGTGGTGAATTCCCACAGTTTTTGTTTGTCTGGGAAATAAACTATTTCTCCCTCATTTCTGAAGGATAGACTGGCTGGGTATTGCATTTTGGGCTGGCAAATTTCTTCTTTTAGTATTTTGAATATATCATCTCATTCTCTTCTGGCCTGTACAGTTTCTGTTGAGGAGTGTGCTGTTAGTCTGAAGGAAACTCCGTTTTCTCTTGCTGTTTTTAAGATTCTTTGTCTTTGAGCTTAGCCAGTTTGACTGTGTGTCTCGGAGACAACCTTTTTGGATTGAATCTGTTTGGGGAACTTTGAGCCTTCTGGATCTGAAGGTCAGTGTGTCTCCCTATACCTGGGAAGGTTTCCATTATTATTTTGTTGAATAGGTTTTCAATCCCTTTTCCTTTCTCCTCCCCTTCCAGAACACTCATGATTCAGATGTTTTTGTGCATAAGGTTGTCTACTAGCTCTCTTAAGATTTTCTTCATTTTTTTAATATTCTTTTTTCTTTTTCTTTTTTTGGTCCAGTCAGGTTATTGTGAAAAGACTGTCTTCAAGATCAGAAATTCTTTCTTCTCCTTGCTCTAGTCTGCTGCTTAAGCTCTCAGTTGTGTTTTTTATTTCATTGAATTAATCCTTCAGTTCCTGGAATTTTGCTACATTCTTTTTTAAGGTATTAATCTCTTTGTAAATTTCCTCATTCATATTCTGTACAGTTTTTCTCATTTCGTTGTGTCACCTTTCTTCTATCTCACTGCAGTTCCTTAAGACTGTGCTCAGAATTCCTTTTCAGGCATTTCAAGGGTTTCCTGCTCTACAGGGTCTGGTACTTACAAATTACAATATTCCTTTGGTGGCATCATATTTTCTTTTTCTTTTTCTTTTTTTTTTTTTGTATTTGTAGTATCTCCACATTGATATCTGGTCATCTAGTAAAATAGTTGCTTCTTCTATTACTCTGGAGTGGGATTTGATGAGAGAGATTTCCTCCTGTAGATGTGTTTTATACCTACAATTGAGTAGGGTGTTTTAGTATTGGTTCCAGGTAAATGCAGTACTGTTTTCTCCATGTGGGTACATTGGTCATATTCAGTGTTGGAGTTGCATGTGATTGTCTTTGTGGCCTAAGCACTGGGGAACTTAGTGATTCCTTGCTGGAGGTTAGTGACACTGTGTTGGCTCATTGACAACATGAGCGAGCTCTCAAGTTCTTGCGAGAAGTGCTTGAGTGCCCTATCACTCTTGGGCTAAGGTCAGTGTCCTTGGGTGGGCTTGTTGGAACCTTGGCTAGAGTCCCATGACCCTGATGGGTATACTGGGGTATACTAGAGTTCCTCAGTTTGAGTGAGTGACCCTGGGTGGGTTTTCTCTCTCCTCTTTCCTACACACAGAGGCTCCTCCTGGGTCCTTCCTTCCACCAGTTGGAAGCAACCATGGGTTGGTGGTGGTTGGGAATTTTCTTTCTTAATCTATTTGGGTATCCTTGGTTTCTGCACTCTTGGGGGATTCCACGTGTCTCACCCCAGATCAAGGCACTTGCATGGGCTACACACATATCTCCCACCCCCAGGTGTGCTACCATGTGTGGCAGCACAATTCCTCCTGTGGGTTGGGCCACCAGGTCACAGGTATGTGTTTGTTCACGTCTTTCCCCAGGCTGTGCTGGTGACTCTCCTTGTGTCAATACAGTTGAGTGGTCAGCGGGCTGCCTGCATGGTGGCTATGGTTCCTGCTGTGGTGGTGAGCCAACCTTGTGGTGGTGGCAGCTGTGGTGGATCACAGGCATGCTCCTGCCATCTGCTGGGCAGGGGGCTACCCACAGCAGCCCCCAAGGTCCCTAAGCATGCTCCTGCCATCTGCCATGCCAATGTTCTATTCTTATGCCAATATCACAATGCTTTAATTATTGTGGCTTTATGATATATTTTGTCATCTGGTAGTTTTAAGTTCAACCTCATTATTCTTGTTCAAAAATATCTTGGATATTTCATGCATTTACACTTCCATATATATGGCATAATGTTTAAACTTCTATTTATCTAGGTTTTCAATTATAATGATATAAAATTATAAATAATAAACTCTGATCATTCTAACATTCTTCTATCTTTAGTAAAGTTCTTCCCCATCTCCTATTATAGTTTACTAGTACTGTCTTACTTTTTAATTTGATCAAATTTGCCAAATGTTAGGTCCTTTGAAAAAACCAACTTTTGATTTTAATGATCAACTTTTTTTGTTTTCTATTTCATTTAATCTGCCTTTATCTTCATCTTCATTCTGTTTTTAGCTTATTTACAATCTTTCTTGTATTTTAAAAAGAAAATACATTTAAGGCTGTAGATCATCCTCTGAGTACAATTTTTGCTGCATCCCATAGGTTCTGGATTATAGGAATCTAAATTTTGTAGTGTTCTTATAATTCATTTCTAAATAGTTTATAGTTTCTACATAGCTTCTATAAACTAGAGATAAATTATAAGAACACTACAAAATTTAACAAAAAAATAAAGCAAGAATTACTTAGAGACATATTTTTATGTTTCTAAATGAGATAAAGTGGCTTTAGCTACTTTCTTACTGTTAATTTCTAATTTTATTATATTATATATTCAGTGAATGTGCCCTGTATGATTTCTGTGTTGAGATTTATTTTGAGCACTTTAAAATGTGTCAAGTTTTGGGAATATTCCATATATGTTTTTAAGGTTTCGTGTATATTTGAAAAGTTTCTCTATTTTCTGTTTTATCAACCGTGTTGTGTTAGTTTTCTTTTATGTCTATCCAAAATGTCAATTTTGGGGAGAGGAATATTTGAGTCTTCAACTATGACTGCAGTATTCTCACTGCTCCTCATATTTCTACTAGTTTGGGATAAATATATATGCTTCATACAGGTTCATGACATATCTTCTGGATCAAGTACACTTTTTAGCAATATAAAATACATCTCTTTCCCATATAATGTTCTTTTATCTTGAATTCTACTTCATCAGATATTATATATTCTTTTAGTATTTGTCTAGTTTATATTTATTCTTCCATTCCTCTGTTTAAAACTTTTTGGTGATATATTATTTTAGTCATATCTCTTATAAAAAACATTTAGCTGGATCTTGACTTATTTTTATCCAGAGTCTCTGTCTTTTAAGAAATGATTTTAATGCACTCACATTTACCATGATTACTGATGTGTTTACATTTAGACTGCTATCCTATGTGTCATTCAGTTCCAACCACAATGAACTCCTTTCCTTAACTTACACACACCAGCTATGTTCCTTCTACCATCTTATGGCTTGCTTCCCCTCTTCATTCATATCTTAGCTGAATGTCCTATCTCTCCACAAGGCTTTCTCTCATACTATCTCATTACCGTGCTTTTTTAAAAAAATAGCCATTATTACCTGAACTGATATATTTACTGGATTACTGACTTAATGTCTATTTCCCTCACTGTAAACTCCATGAGAATATGGGCTTTGTCTGTCTTGTTCACCATTGTTGGCACTTGAGTCACCTTAAACTAAAATAATACAGTGTGTTTTTAGTAGACACATGAGCCAAACTGGATTTAAGTTCATAGCTATTTGTGGCTTTATGAATGGCAAAATGGGAAGGTCTAAATTCTCATAAAAGTAACATTCTTTTCCAAAAATGCGATCTGTTTATATAATGCAAAATATCAATTTTAGAGAATATTGCATTTTCAAGCACCTTTTATACTTTAATTATCATATTTCTTAAACATCAAAAGGAATCTTAGGGTTCTTTTCCCTACTTGGCAAATAAGGCAATTCAATTTTAGAAATGAGACAAGTACTCAGTTTCAGATGAAAATACGAACTTTTTTTGTCAGTATCAAATTCTGACACTCCTGATTAAATTACTGCCTATTTGCCATTCTGGGGGAAAAGTTCACTTTAAAAGAGTAATTGCCTTCACAGAAGGAAAGAGAGTATCTTTTATCATACATACTGCATGCCTAGAAATTAGAAAGTCTCTAAGGGAATGTCAAGGGAAACATGTTAGCTAGTCTGACATACACCCTTCTTTAAGCTTAGAGAGATGATTCAGAATATTTTCTTCACTCAATGGACTGCCTCTTTCTTTGCAAGATGTCACTTACAAATGTATATTTTCCATATTTTACGTGTTTCTTTGGTACTGCCAATAAGAGTACAGGAGATTCAAAAGTAGAATAAAAAGGAAATTTAAAAATCATGCAATGTTAATAAAACATGAATACATCTTTATCTCTGAACTTCTATAGTACCTAGTAGGAAAAAAAGAAGAAACTTATATGAAGATATGTCACACCCTAAAAACCTTTTAGACCATACTTTAGCAGGTTAGAGTCATCAGGAGGGCAGGTTAAAATACTACTAGGTGCGGTCTCCACAGATTCTGATTCAGTATGTGTGGGGTGGTAACTAAGAAACTGCATTTGGAACATGTTTCCAGGTATTGCTGACACTGCTAGTCTGGGAATCACTCTGAGAACCACTGTTTTAGACTATTATTTCAAATGTTTGCTTTGGGATTAAGGTTAGAGCTATATAGCAAGACCATTAACATTAAAGACAGTTTTCATTTGATCTTTGGTACTTTTTGGTATTGCAGCTCATGTATATCCCACCTCAATTTTCCCTCATTGCTTAGTTTGAAATTCTCTTAAAAGAAAATATAAAAAATTAATTATCTTAAAATTCTGAAGGTAAAAATAGAGTAGAATTTTATATATCAGTAGTATAGGTTGGCTCAGGCATATACAAACCCAAATGATTTGGAACAAGAGTCCCAACATCAAGTGCCCCTATATGTCAGACAGATCAGACAGTTAAAACAAATGAGTAAAGTCGGCCAGATACTGTGGAGAATTGGAGAGGTCATGCCCAAAGAGGGCAGCTGCTTCTTAGCTCCAAACAGCCATCGTCCAATAACGTAGATCTATTGTGGCCTGATCTTCCAAGTTTTCAAGATAAGCTGGAGATCTAACATTATGTGTAAAATGTCTCAAGTTATAAACATAAACGACTAATTTAAAAATATATGAAATATAGGGCCAGCCTGTGGCTCACTTGGGAGAGTGTGGTGCTGATTAACACCTAGGCCATGGGTTCAGATCCCTATATAGGGATGGCCGGTTAGCTCACTTGGGAGAGAATGGTGCTGACAACACCAAGTCAAGGGTTAAGATTCCCTTACCGATCATCTTTAAAAATAAAAATAAAAATAAAAATAAAAAATACATGAAATACCCAAAAGCATCTATGGGCTGGATACGGCCAGTTTATGAAGAAAATGTCAGGAGTAATACAGGGTGAGCAATGTGCTAATCTATTCACTGTGCCCAAGGCCCACTCCCTCTAGCAGTCACCAGCTTCTAAAAGACCTACTCTCTCTAAAGACCTACTAGAGCCCCTTTATATAAGTCTCACCCATCAAAACAAGTCCTCTGCCAGTGATCTTAGCATGGGAAAACAATGGCAAAGAGAAATAAATTCTTCATACATTGGAACCACTGATCCAAGAATAATGATTAGGATTAAAGTGACTAGGAGTTCAGGATCACTAATTTCTATAACATTAAAAAAGAAAGAAAGAAAAAGAGACAGAGAGAGAGATAGGGAAGGAAGGAAGAAGGGGAGGAAGGGAGGGAGGAAAGGGAAAGGGAAAAAAAAAAGGGAAAGGGAAAGGGAAGGAAAGGAAAGGAAAGGAAAGGAGAGGAAAAGAAATTAGACCTAGGAGTACAGATTTGAGGATTCTTAAGCATTCTATCACAATGGTGATGTGATTCGATACCTATAAGTTATTTAAACACCTTGCCTAAAGATTCACTGAACTAAGAAAATCAGTCATTACAAATATGTTGAAGAGAACTACATCGGCAACATGGAATACCAAGAACAATAATTCAGCTCTCGTGGGTCTGAAACTGAATCCTGATTCAGTGGAAAAGGTGGATGACAAAGACCTACAAGAAAGGAATGGGAGCAGATGTGCCCCATATGTATTGCCCCATATGGCCTCCTTTGTATTGTTGATAAAAACAATGCACCTATGTTCAGAAAATTTACAGTCTTCCTATAGTATATTATCATAGCAACTAGAATAATACTTCTAAAATATAAATAGGGTCAAGTCACCTCTCCACTCAGAGTAAAATCTGAAGTCCTTATTGTCACACAAAAAGCCCTGCATCATCCAGCTCTCCATGACATCTCTGATCTCATTTCCCACTACAATCCCCTTGTTGTCACTCCACAACATACTGTTTATTCACTGTTTTGTAATACACCAAGCAAGTCCCTGCCTCTGGATCTTTGCATTTGTTCTTCCCACTGCCTGAAAAGCTCTTTCTCTGGATATTCACATAATTCACATCCTCGTCTTTTTACCAGTGAGGACTTCTCTAACTATTCTACTTTAAAGAGATTATCTCTCTCTCCCTCTATCCCTTCCCCCACCTCCCTTTTGCTTTATATTTTCCACAATACCCCCCACCTCCCTTTTCCTTTGTATTTTCCACATTATTCACCATCATCTGACACACTAAATATTTTACTTTTATTCCTTCTTCTAGAATGGAACCTCCATGACAAACATGTTTTTAGCTATTCTGTGTGTTCACTAGTAAAAGTATATCCCTAGAATATGTCAAGCACATAACGGCACTCAAAAAACACTGAATAAATAAATGAACAGACAATAAAACAAATGAACCTGATGTCTAGCATGAGTCCGGTGACTAATCAGTTAACCTCAGGTTATTATGGTCTTCAACAGAGCTCTATCATTAGCTATACAAACTATGACATTCCTGACATTTTATAAAAGTAGAAATTAAGTTATGGAAAAGTGACATCATTTCCTCTAGCCAGTAAATAGGATAGTGAAAAGCCAGGATTAGAAAGGCCTCCCAGAGTTCAAATCCAATGCTCAAACTAAGCATCTTTTATAAACGACAACAGGATTATGATAGCTGAATATCAAACTTCAGAATTTAAAAATGTAAAAATTAAAAAATTCCTAAAGAGAAAAATATTTTCTAGAAATATTCAAAAAAGGAATGCAGACTTCTCAGTTTACTTTTTTCCCCAAGTTTTTTATTGCCTCTACTCATTAAATCCCTATGAACATTAATAAGTGTCTGTGGTTGAGAGTGAATGTTCCATAGCAGAGAAAGGAAACACATGCCCAGTTTTTCATAAGAAACTTTGGAATATTTAATATTTATTCTATGAAAAAATTCAAAATAATCCTCTCAGAGAGTCTAAAATGAGGAGAATGGGTAGGAAAACAACACTACTACAAATCAGTGTCAACTGCCCTCCAACCAAATCCTTAAACATAAAATCACAATCCCAAATAAACTATTACACACAGTTTTATTTTCATTTGATGACTGAATATTTCTTTTACCATTAATAATTTCAAACTGGACAAAAAGAAAAATGGCAAGTGAATAAAAGATTTTTAAAGCAAAAAATGTGCCACTAATCAGGAATGCCAGAACTGCTCAAACGTCAGTCAAAATGTTGTTGTCTCAAACTCTTGAGGCCCTCAGCCCAGGAGCTGCTGGCAGGGGCAGTTATAGGAGATTCAAACTGCACAAGAAAATGCTCAGGCACTGTCAGTGAAACAACACAATTAGATGTGTGACATTCCAAATAACTTCCCCCAGAAGACATAACCATTTATTCTCAACACTACTTACAAACTCATAGTCTCCATCCTGTGGTACTTTCCAATCTGAAGAATTTTTCAGTGGGCCAGGTATACTCTTGCCAAAGCTATTGATCTGGTTTTCCTTTTCTTTTTGTTCAAAGTATTCAAGGAAAGATGGTTTTGCAGGCTGCATGGTTTCATCCCTTCCTGAAAACCAAAAAAAATAAAAGGTAAAAAGGAACACTCTAATATTTCAGATAAGCTTAATAATTAGGTCTGTCTCCAGATGGGCTACTGTCTCTGGATCAGGGGGTCTTTCTGTTATATAAGGATTCCTTCAAGATTTTAATGAAACTACAGAAAAATGCACAAATGCTCACTCAAAATATTTCTCATATACCTGTATTCCCATGTTTATCGCAGCTCTATTTATAATAGCCAAGATTTGGAACCAACCTAAATGTCCATCAATGGACAACTCGATAAGGAAAATGTGGTATATATACACAATGGAATACTACTCTGCCATAAAAAAGAATGAAATTCTGCCATTCACAGCAACATGGATGAACTTAGAGAAAATTACGTTAAGTGACATAAGTCAGGCACAGACAGAGAAATGTCATACGTCCTCACTCATAAGTGGGAGTTAAAAAAGAAAGAAAGAAAGAAAGATACAACAATCACAATAATTCACTGAAGTTTCAAAGGGAGAGAACAGAACTGAGACCACGAGAGTTGGGAAAGGAGAAGGGGAGGTAGCAAGAAATTGGTAAAGGGCCACAAGAAATGATTATATGGTGTAATGTTGAACATATTAATTATCCTGATGATGACATAATGTACACAGGTATGGATATTCAATGCTGTACCCCACAGATGTGTACAATCAATTATATTTCAATAAAAATAAAATAAATTTAGAAAAATAAATAAAAATATTTCCCATAGAATTTCAGAGGATTCAAGGTCCCCCTAAAACATATGCAAAGATTTCCCCAGGATCCCTTTATCTAGATGGAAAGATCTGGGTTATGCAATGACTCTGAATAAGCTGCAAATAATATATTTTGGGTGTCCTATGGTAACCAGTTCCAGTAATATTTAGAGTGAAAACAAAGAAGCAAGCAAAAATACTTATTTAGCATCTACCACATATAATATTCTCTATAGGCATTGGAATAGGGAGAGGAGGATGATACAGTAGAGTGGCTTTCCTTGATAATCTCATGATCTAATTGGACTAATGAGAAAAATATGCATGAAAAATAAAATGTATATAAATCACAATTCATCTACTCCATGAAGTATGATATAACTTTAAAAATACTATCTACAAATGGTTTACAAGAAAGTTAAGGGGAAAAATAGGATACAATATTTCATGTATAGTATGATCTGTACTCTGTAAAAATCATATACATAGCAGAAAAAGACAAAAAAAAAAAAAAAAAAAAACACTGGAAGAAAATATAAATATATACCAAAATGTTAACAGGGTTTGTCTCTGATGGTAGGACTATAGGTGATTTTATTTACTCCTTTTTTTTAAAAGAAGATAGTACTGCATAAGTATTAAATGAATAGAATTGATTATAAGAGTTACATGTACCCAGAAGATCTTGCAGACTGGATGATCAGGGAAGACTGGCAGAGGGGGCTTAGGTGGGGCCTTGAACTATCCAGGAGAACAGAATCAGCAGTTACATTGCAGCATTTATAATATGAGAGCACGATACAGCAGTTACTAGTTACTACTATAGTAACAATGACAAAAAGAATAATTTTACCTGGCATCACTTAAAAACCTAGCTTGCTGAATGTACCTATTTCACATGATGAAGTATCTCTGTGCCTATGATTAATATACTAATATGAGGAAACAAAGGGAGTTTTCTTCAGTACTTTCCATGAACATGTAGGTTTATACAACCATTTCACATAGCAAACAGGAAAAAGGATCAGAAGCTTCAGAGCCTTAAGAAGTGGATGGGGAAGTGTCTAGAAGATAAAGAACAGCAACCTTTATCTTCTTGTGATGAGACAAGTAAGATTGTTTCACGCAAACTTACTTGTTTCATGACACTTGCCTAGTCCAGTTTCAAGGCTGACTGCTTCTCAGACATTTGTCATCCTTCTCACTATCATTATTGCTAAGTTCAACAGCAGTCAATTCCAGATTTGCCCACTTCCAGATGCTGCCAATAGCTTACTACACTGTTGCCTCCTCACTTATTGAGGATTAAACACTATATTTGATAGGACCAGTCAATAAGTACATGGTGGGGGTTTTTTGTGTGCTCTAGGTACAATGTTAGATGCTTTTCATGCTTACTTTGTTTAATTTTTAAGTTAAATTTAAGGTACTACTTCCTAATACAGTTCTGCAGGAACTACAACAAAATAAAACTTGCAAAAATGGTGCTTTAGATTTGATGACAAGTCAGAAAGCTATGTCCCTTTGCTCAGTCCCCTCCTCTGGGACAACCAGAATAGAGAACTGGCTCCGAGACAACCCTACAGCAATTCTACACATAATCATAGAAAAAAAAGTGTTGAGCAAACCTCCTAAAGCCAAGCAACTTCAACAGTACTACCAACTGCTGACATATACAGTACATAGTATACTTTCATACAAAATATCCTGATTAGATATACTGATCAGCTAAACAAAGTAGAAGGTCCACCAGAAACAAAAGAGAAAGTCCAAATGGCTATCCAAACAACTCGATAGCTATTTGAAAAAACATTCAATTAGATCTATATCTCATACCTTAAACCAGGAAAACTCCAAATGGATGAGATCTATTTATAAAAATTAAAACCATAAATACTAGAAGGAAACATATACAAATGCCTTTAAAACCTTGGTGTGGAAAAGGCTTTCTAACTATGACAAAAATCCAGATGAAATAAAAAATAGATAAAAACCTTTGTGTGAAGAAGTCACAATTTTTTAAAAATTAGTAAGCACACATACACTACATAAGCCAGGCCAAAAGACAAAACACTAACTTGGAAGAAAACATCTGCAACAAATACCATTAAAAAAAATTTTTTTAATTTTCTTTTTTAAAGAAAATTCTAAGATTTCTTTATATATTAGGGAGATAAGCTTCTTAAAATATAAAGAATTTTTTAAATCAAGGGAGTAAAAACAAAAAAAGGAAGAAAAATGGACTAAAGGCTTGATAAGATAGCACACACAAAAATATGCAACTGGTCCTTAAACATAAAAATAATGCTTAGGTTCACTCATAATACAAGACATTCAAATTAAAACTACTTAGAGATACCATTTCTTACATTTCAGACTGGCAAAAATTTATAAGCCTGACAACACACTATCAGTTGGTAAAGTTGTGGGGACACAGGCATTCTCATATGTAGCTGAATGGGAAATGCAAAATGGTACAAACCCTACAAAGGGGATCTAGCACTATATAAATATCAAATGGGGGAAGGCACAGAAGAACCCTTTGTGTTGTATTTGAACTGGAGGTATTTATATGAACTCGTGACTTTTTTAAAAAAAGATATTTCCAAGTTTTTTCATTAAAAGGCCTTCGAGCAATGACATCCTAGTACCAATGAGCACATCTAGTGCTCAGACCTTGTTTTTCAAAAAGCATTCCCTGCTAAAAGGAACTAGAGCTTCTTAAGAGAAATATTTGTAGGGCAGGAAAATTACGAAGTAGGCCTGGAACATCTTTTCATGCCAAAAAAAGCAAGCAAGTTCTAAAAAACTGATGGGAACATATCAAAAGGATACAGGAGCCATCTTGACGGGCTCCCCCTGGTAAATTCTGGGACACTTTGAGCATTAAAAGAATATACTAAATAAAAAGAATCTATGAGGTCAGAATGATAATCTAAAAGTGAAGGAGGTTTAGGGAAAAGGGAATACTCTTCTTGAGAAAAATCATCATTTGACAACTGTATTGTGGTAACAAAAAAAAATATCCTCTTTCTTAGGAAATACTCACTTAAAGATTGAGAGTAAATTGAATATATTATGCACCAATCTCTCGTCATCACTTCTGTCATTTCATGTCTGTTTATCCATCCATCCATCCACCCATCTTTATACATGCACAGAGAAATGACTAAAACGAGTTCATCAACAAAAATGACAACAAAAATATTTAAAATATTTTCCCCCATGAAATGGTTATGAAAACTATAATTACTCTGTTTTTTTTTAAAGCATTATATCCAAGAATAAAACAATATACCTCTATGGTGCTTCACTAATTCCTTTCAGATGCAATACAGGTGGACTTTCGAAATTAAATTGTTAAACCAGGGATAAAACACTAAAGATAACATTTCTGTAGTCTAATTCTAAACCATGCCATAAAAATCAAAAGAATGTACGTTAAGCTAGAGTATAATCATTTTTTAAATTTCTATCACTGTTTAGATAAAAAAGTGAGAACATTTTTTATTTGATGACCATAGCCCTCCATAACCCACTTAAAGATTTCTAATATTTTTGGAGTTAACTGTTCTTTGTCTCTTTCAACAACTAAGAGTCACAAATAAGATATTCTATCTAAAATGTCTTTGCTTTCATCTATTGATATCAATACCAGAGACCTAATTATACCTGGCATTCATTAGAATTCAAAGTTCCAAAAACTATAATGAATTTTGTAATAAGAGAATTTTTTGACCTAATCAAATATTCAGACATAAGCTGGGTATAAAATACATACATGTATTAGAAATTTATTATTTTATTTATTTATTTTATTTTATTTTTTTGATATAATACATATGTTTATTGCTTAATAACACTTTTAAACTCATATTACAATAATGTGTGTAAATCTTTAGACCCCCCCCTCACATTAACACATAGTCCTATGAAATCCCTTATGCCTACAAGTGGTATAGGAGGAAACAATTACCACACTTGAGAGATATTGTACAGAAAACATACATGTATTAGAAATTTAGCTACAGCAAAATGATTTTAAAAGGTTACATATATCAGATTACCAAAAAGCTAAAATTCATTTTGGATACAGCACAATAGAAAAATTCCTATCCTGGAACTTTATATTACATGTATTTCACCATGATTTAAAAAAAAAAAAATACTGGGGAAAAAAAAACCCTATCCTGGGGTTCAAAGATTTAGATTCTGGTCCTGACTATACAAGGGTACTACAAAAAGTTTGTGGAAAGATTCATATTATTATTTAATTTGATTTTTCCGTGAACTTTTTGACATATCCTTGCATGATTCTGAGAAAACCACAGGTTCTCAATCTGCCAGAAAAAGGATACTAGACCACATTATTTCTAATTTCTCTTGCAGCTTAAAAAATTCCACAATTTTAAGACTTGGCATTAGTGTATTAAAAAAAAATCTATGCCCTAGTTATTGATAACTATTCTCAAGACATTCTTATCTCCAGAGGGATTATAATACTTCATAACCTCTAATCTAAAATACACCATAAACTAGACATGTATGGGAAATAAAGCAAAGACCAGACCAAACTGAAAAAACAGTTAGGACTCAACGAATACTTTAGTAACAAGACTGTCGCTGATTCTTTGGTTTTCTTTTTGTTGTTGGTGGTAGTAATTTGTTTTCTTCTAACAGATGCAAAATGTGACCAAATTTTCCTTGGCCCAAACTATAATAAAGATACCATCTAAAAAGAAGGTAATAAAAAATATGTAACTGAGACTGAAGAAACGAATGAATCAACTGGTAAAGGGAGCCATTTCAACTGGCAAGAAACAGCATAAATTCAAAAATAGTTGGTGATCCCTATATTTAGTGATTCCAGAAATTAACTGCCTACACGATAATGATTCTTTCCTTACTGATAGATTAAGTTTACGTGGAGATGGCAGTATTCCTATTGTGAACAACATTTCCTCACCAACACTCTAAATTGTAGCACCTGTTCTCAGTCTGATTTTATAGACTGATGATGTCTCAGTAAATAAATTTGCATTCCTATCACAATTATTATCTAAGATAGATAGTTTTCAAAAATGGTCACAATAATTTCCTTCTGGTATCCCCAGCTTGAGTTAGGCCCTCTCACAATGATTCTGGGCCTGGCTATCTAACTTGCTTTGGTCAACGAGACAACAACAAATGCATGGCAAGCAGAGAGTTGAAAATTCTTGTGTATTCTACTATACTGTAATAGGCCTGAGTGAGCTTGCTAGATGGTGAAATACCACGTGCACAGGTCCTTCTCAACAGATGTGTCAGCTGAGGCCTTCATAAATCAAGTAGCACCAGCTGCTACTGCACCAAGTAACCACAGAATGGAGCTAACCAGCCCAGACCAGAAGAACTGCCTAGCTGAGTCCAACTAATTGCCAACCTACAGGATCACCAATTAAATAAAATGGCTGCTATTTTAAGCCACTAAATTTTGGGGTGCTTTGTTATACAGCAAAAACTGATAGAGTTTCTCTCTTTCTCTCTCTCTCTCTCTCTCTCTCACTCACTCATACACGCCACTCTATATCTACGAAAAGAGTTTCATTCTTTGGGAACTCAAGTTCAAATTAACTAACACTTACTGAATATCTTCTAACTTTCAGGCTCTATACTACGTGCTTTCACATGATGTTCTCAGCCAAACTTCATGACCACCATATAAAGCAGGGAGGGAAGAGGATTTGCACTTAATTAGGCACCTAGCAAATGCCAAACGATGTACTATTTCATAAAAGAGTTCAAAGAATCTTTTGAGGTATGTATTATTATTACCGTTTTATAGGTGAAAAATTTGCCTAAGATTTCACAGCTAGTAATCAACAAGGATAGGATTTGAATGCCAGTTGTAAGGTGTTAAGTCTGGTGAGCTGCATCTCATATTGTAAATTCTCTAAATCAAACGAAGATTCTTGACATGTTAGAACTGCCATTAAGTTGAGTGCAGAAAGAGTGGGGAATGGAATTTTCCCAGTAAACTTATCTTTGAATTTTTCTTTCAGCACCCTTTAGCTAGATGATCAAGTGTGCTGGACAGCAGTCTGTCGGTGCTGAAAAGCTTAAGACAATCATTCCACACTGATTAAAGGCCATGCTGTTTCCAGGGCTTCAGCTGGCTGGTGGGCTTTTTATTTCAACTTGAGCTAGAGCATTTTTTCAGATGTATCCCAGGAAATGAAGACATTCAGTTGGATAATAATACAAGAAACCTGAAGGCATAGGGAGAATGGACTGAGCAGAAAAACCAATCCTTAAAAATAGCCACATTTTGCTCTGATTCTTTTATCTGATGCAGGAAATACATGAACTCCTATACTATGACTGGCCTATCTTTCTTGGTAAGTAGCATTTGTCAAGCTAAATGGACAATCTGTCCAAGGCCAGAGACAAAGGAGTAAATTCATAAGCAACTGTATCTTCTATTTATTTTTCTTTGAAAAATGCTACGTAAAAGCAAAAGGACCTAACAACCTAAATGTTCATCAGCTGATGAACAGATTTTAAAAACGTATTATATCGATACAGTGGAATATTATTCAGCAATAAAAAGAAATGAAATATTTATATATACAACTTGGATGAACATTGAAAACATATGCAAAATGAAAGAAGCCAGATACAAAGAGCCACATATTTTATGATTCCATTTGCAAAAATGTCCAAATAGGCAATCTAGAGACAAAAAGTTGACTAATGGTTGCCTGGAGACGAGGAGAGAATGGGAAGTGGCTGCTAACAGGATTAGGGTTTCTTTCAGGGGTGATCAAAATGTCTGGAATTTGATAGTTGTCATGGTTGCAATATCTTGTTAATGTATTAAAAAACCACTGGACTGTGCACTTTAAAATGGTGAATTTTACAACACATGGATTATATCTCAATTAAAAAATAACAAAACTTTAAAAATTAGGTTGTGGTGATAGTTACAAAATTCTGTGAATATACTAAAAACCATTGAACTATATACGTAAAATGAGTGAATTGTATAGTATGTAAATTATATATCAATAACTCATTTAAAAAAAAAAAAAGCAGCAAGACCCCTTTCCTCTACTATTTGCTCTTACTTCTGGATTCATATGAACCATACCACAATGCCAGGGTAGATATAACCGGGAAGGAGCTTGACCAAAAACTAAAGCCCACTTTTCCTTTGGAATGGCCATCTACTAGACCTTAAATTTTATGACCTTCTATTTCAAACCTTCATTTTTCACTCAGAGATTATCACTCAGTAAACCACAATGGTCAACCTACTATTTCCTTAATTTCTACAATAACTCTTTACTACCTAAATAATAATTAATTCTACTTGAACTAGAGAACTGGGTAGAGCCTGCATTTTCTTCTGTTTCATGATCAATATTTGCAAGGAAAAAAATCCAGTAATCCCTCAAATGTTTTTTTCTGGCCTGGAATAATACGCCTTAATTTGCACTTCTTATCATAGGGTTTTGGGGGTTTTTTTTAATCCAAAATTTGTTACATGTGTGTAGTTTTGGGTTTTGGTTTTGTTACTGGGCACCTAAGTGCTTTACATGTATCAACTTATTTATTTACAAAAGTTGTTATCCAAGTTGCTGTGTGTGGCCATAAATATTCTTTGGATGTTCTTTGAAACCACTAAGAATTTCTGAAATCATAAATTATAAGATTCCCTGTAATCTAAAATAACTCTTCCACTTAAGCAGATTGGTGATTGCCTCTATGTGAATTGACTTGATTCCTAGGCAATGGTGCTCTAGTTGTTTTAACTCTAGTGAACTGCAATTATCTATTTAAAGAGATCTAAATCCAAACTTCAAAAGGTTACTAACTAGAGCAATAGCTGCAGCACATCTAAAAAGATACAAAAGGTTCACAGGTGAGGATGATCCATACCTCGGTTATTGCAAGAATTTCCGAATTGGTCTTACTTTTTACAGACTTTTGAAACTCCATTTCATCACTTTCCTGATCAAAATGTCTTCACACATCCTATTACCAACAGAATCAAGTTCAAAGTCCTTATGATAATAGCATTCAAGGTCCTCCAAAATCCAGGCAACACCCACATCTGTTTCAGCCAAACTAAATTTTCAATACACATTTCTACCTTTCTGACTTTACCCCTGGCTGGAATATTCTTCCGCAGCATCCCTGCATATCTGAATCCTTGCCTTCCTTCTTACAAATTCTTGAACACTTTTCTGTACCATTTACCCAGCATTTGGCCTAGTATTTTATTACTTCCATATGCAGAGGTCCTTTCTCCTCAACTAAGTTATACCATCATACCACTATCTGAAGCACCCAGGGTAATGCTCTATACATATAAGGGACTAGAATGAATAGTTATAATAGGCATGCCATAAATACTAGATAATGACAAATGTCATCTTCCCCTTGTAATCTATAAGTTCTTAGTCAGCAGTAAATGTCTCACTTGGTTTTTGTATACTATACAGTAATGACACATAGTAACTGCCTAATAAATACTTATTGGTTGGCATAAAGTATTTATTTTTAACAGATGTTGATTCCGAGTTGATACTTCTTATAGCATAAACACTTAAAAAGAATCATCTACTTTTTCTTTATAAATCTATTTAAATTAATATTTGGAAATACATCTCCATTTTCTTCCTGAACAAGAGTAAGAAAGTCAGAACAGCTTAGAGAACCAGAGAAATATATTCCATTAACTGATCAAGACTGATTTATCTGCCTCTTAGGCATAAGAGCCAAAGTATACCTTCTGGGATTCACTTTCCTTTGTTCTTTATTACTATCATTATGCTACTGCCCTCTCTTGGAAAATATATTCCCCCATGGCTATTCTTGACTCTTCTTCTATTACAATACTGGAGTACCTTATCCTCCCCAAAATAAAGGCCTTCAACCCTTTACTCAAGTCACACTGAGATCTGTTATTTTCATATTCTAATATGTGGTCTGGCAGGGTGTTCTGAACGAATTTTCAGGCACCAAGAGTGTGTGCTTTTTGTCTCATCCCAAAAGAATCAAGAATGTTAATTGTTTCCAAAGATAAAAGCGGGCCTAACATCTGGACACAATAAGAAAAATTGCACAAACACTTAGGATTTAGTCTCCACTCTGGCAGGATGACCTTGGATTATCTGTGAAACTGTGAGAAAAATCTAAGTACTAAGATGTCTGTTCTATTGTAAATCTCACCCAAGAGGGAGCTTCTGATAAAATGCACAGTGAGCCACAGTAATTATCTTCCAGGAATGGAAAAAAATCCAGTTGGTAATAAATTCCACAGCATTAAGATAAGAGTTTGAAACTTTACAAAAGAAGGTTAATGTGAATCCAAAGTTCGGCCTTATTTAAAATCTGTCATTTTGTATTTTGAGCTATTTAACAAATTCTCAAAACATCTATCATCTTATTGCCAAGGAATTTAAAACACACACACACACACACACACACACACACACACACACCCACCCACCCCTTTCTCTCTTCTCAGCACATTTGTAAAATATTAGTGAGACTGACAAGTAGCCTTCCTTTAGCTCAATCATTTTCATGCCAGCACCCAGACATACTTGAGATGGTACTTCCAAAAGACTATTAATACCAAGAGTAAAAACTAAAAGCAAAACTATCAAAAGAAAAGGAATTAGGATGAAGAAAAGTAGCACTGGTTGAAGAAATGTTTAGGTCCAATGAAAAAACCACTCTCATACTTTAGAAGACTCATAATATATATATGTATAATGCCTACCATTTTTGAGCATTTATATGCTAAGTATTTTAAATATATTATATTGACAAAATTATAAAATAGGAACTTTTATGTCCCCTTTTTTCAGACCAAGAAACTGAGTTTCAAAAAAAGGAAATAATTTGCCGAAGGTGACTCAGTCTACAAGACCCTGAGTCAAGTTTCAAGCCAAATACTCGATTCCAAAAATTGATGCTCCTTCCATTACTCCTTTTTCCTTTCCTTGTCCTTATTCAGGGATACGATTCCAACAAAACTAAATGTTTTAAGTTTTAGCTTTGGTATGTATAACTGTACTAACGCTATCAGAACTCTCATATGATGCTGACTGTGAGTGGCAAGCATACATGTACACTTAACACTCTCTGATAATAGTTTTAAAAATTCTGAAGGGATCGGAAATTAGACAGTAAATCTACTATGGTAAAGAAGAGTTAAAATACTTGCGTACTTTATGTCCTAATTACTGTACTTACAAGTGATATAATCTGAGTCAGAGAGAATAAGACAACACACAAGGGAGGCAATATTATAACAACCCCCTTCAAACAACTGTGGGTAGAAAGAAAATAGGCTATGAGTAAAGAATTTCTATCTTATGCAGCTCTGAAATTAGTATCTGATGGACAGTGTTGAAATAAAATCATTTCATCATGAGCCTGGCCTTTGGCTTTAACGTAAGGAAACTCACAGAAACAATAAAGTGCCTTCATGAGACTTAGGACATCCCAGGGAACTATAAATGCATAATGTTTTTACCGCATAATATCATCACAGTAATTTATCTAAAACATGTTTCTGAGTTGCCCTAACCTAATTATGCCACTGTGCTTTAAAAATCTATTTCAAAGAAATTAATGTGACTATTGCTCTAGAGGAAAAATTAAAATTTTATAAACTAAGTGAAAGCTTTAAAGAGAAATCATTCCCTTCAGTTCACTGAGTCTAATTTGAAAGGCTTGAGTCAGCGGATATAATCTTCCAATTAGTAGTCCAAGTTCTGCCTCCCATTGGCCTAATAAACCTGGAGATGAGGAGGGACCAGTTACTATAGATCTCTTCGGAATGTGGTGAGGACAAGAAAACCATAACTCTATAGCCAATGAATCTTGAAAGGGAGAACTGTTGCATGTCAAATTTTTACTAGATGAGTACATATTATTGCAGTAGCCATCCTTTGATCTGTCATTTCCTCATGTGAGGCAAAAGCATTTTAACTGCTAAACTACAAATCTGTGCAAATCAATTTTGGATTATCTTTACCTCCAAAAAAATATATTTTTTTTTTGCTTTTTTTTTTTTTTTTTTTTTTTTGTCTTTTTCGTGACCAGCACTCAGCCAGTGAGTGCACTGGCCATTCCTATATGGGATCCGAACCCGCAGCGGGAGCGTCGCCGCGCTCCGAGCGCAGCACTCTACCAAGTGCGCCACAGGCTCGGCCCTTTGCTTTTTAATATATACAAGGGTACTTCAAAAAGTTCACAGAAAGATTTGTACTATCTTTTAATTCTATTTTTCCATGAATTTATTGAGGTAATTTATTTGTTGCAAAATATTTTTAAATAATGTTTTGAAAGCTTGGAATATTTCCACCTCTAGTACCAAACTAAACATTTTCGTTTTAGTTCTAAATATTAACACCCTATTTGATAATGATCAAATAAAACACAGGAGAAATTCTCTTCCTTTAAAAAAGATATTTGCTTGAGAATAGATAACAATGAAACTATTTTTCTGAATATTAAGACACAAAAAAGAGAAAACATATAATTCAATATGAAACAGAATATATGTATAAAATTTTGTTTTCATAGCATTATTAATGGTATTCAGTGCCAATGTAGTACTTTAGATGGCATACATTAATAACAAAAACTAAGATTTTCCTAAACCTCTCTAATATGCTTGATTTTCTGAAGCAAATTGATATTAATGACAGAAATAATACCTGAATCACTTAGTAAAAACCAACAACTTCAAGATAGCATTTTATTGGGAAACTCTTAAGTAAACCTTTCAATTCATGAACTATTCCAAATTAGCTTCTTGAGGTTTATTTCTAAAAACTGAAAATCCTGGTTAAAAATGGTTTAATGTTTTATGTTGATATAATGTCAGACTTACAAAAAGTTGCAGTGTTACAAAGACAACCAGATAACCTTCACTCAGATGCCCCAAATGTTTTCTAGCTAGCTAGAAAACCTTGTCTGTTTATCATCTCACTTGTGAGTCTTAATTTGATAACACAAAATGCCAACATCACAACAGCCTTAGGTTTCACTAGAAGGGTGTTTGAAGATCCTAGAAATAGGTGTCAAAAGACAAGAAATGAAAGCTTTTTACAATATTTAACGAGAAGCCCTGTAACACAGTGGCAATGAAGTCAACAGGCTTGAGGTCTAGTGTGATCTTAGGCAAGATGCTGAACTTTTTTCTCTAAGCTTCAATTTCTTCATACTGTGTGGTAGGGATCTGAGATCTAATCTCCCTATGTCTAATAGATATTGTGAAGGTCAAATGATATAAAAGGAACAACTCCCAGAATGAGTTAACAATTCTGAATCTATATACAACATACAGTGCAGCCTCAAAATACAAAAATAAGATGAAACAAAAGAAAAAAAATACCAAAATTAAGAAAATTAAATCTTCAACCAGAGTGACTGTTTTCTCCTTCAGATACCAAAAGATCATGTATATAAAATTGGTAAAGAATAGACAATTTAAAGACAATCAGAAAGCTAAATCTACTGGATATATATAGATTCCTGCACTGAACAAATAGAAAACACACATTCTTTCTAAGGCACACAAAGCATATTTAAGAAAAATAACACGCAAAGTCACAAATGTCTCAAAAAATACCAAATACTTGGTATTTTAACAGCAATTCTCTGAAATTAAAAATTTAAAAAAGCAGTTTTTAAAAATCATACATTTGGTTTTATAAAGGCACTTTGAATAATTCATGGATTAAAAAGAAATGAAAAAAGAAGAGAAATATGTAAAAGGCACAAGTACCATGAACTGGGAGAAAATATTTACAATACACCACATATGAAAATTTATAAAAGGCAGCTAAAACAGAACTTAGAGAAAAAGTTACAATGTAAACTGAGTATATTACTAAGCAAGAAAATTAAATAGCTAAGTGTTTAACTAAAAAAACAAAATTAAACACCAACTTTGATTTAAAAAAAAAAACAAAACTCAAACTAGAAATAGACAAGAACTTCTTTAACCTCATGAGGGGCATCTACCAAATCCTGCTGTAAAATTAGACTCAACATTAAAACATCAGAAGAATTTTCTTTAAGTTGAGGAACAAGACAAGAATGCCTACTGCCACCTCTACCATTCAACACTGTACAGAAGGTCTTAGTAAGACAGAAAAAATACAAAAGAATCAAAAGAAAAATCTAATATTGTAATTCACAAAACCTATTACAATTAATAAAACAATCCATAAAAATCGAAAACAATCATCTATAAAAGCAAAAATCTTAAAATCAAAAGTTTTTTAAAGTATGCCATCTGCAACAGCAATAAAACTATAAAATATGTGAAAATAAATTTAACAAAAAGATCTAAAACATTTTTGTGGATAAAATTATAAAGTTATCATAGGATATAAGCAATAAACCAAACAGATAGAAAGATAAGCCATGCTTATAAATAGGAAGATTTAACATCATAGAGATAGCAATTCTGCCTAATTAATCTATGTATGCAGTGCAATTAAGTCAAAATCCCAGTAGCATTAAGCAAAATTTGTTACACTAATCCTAAAATTTAAATGGGAGAATAGTGATATAAATTTCAAGTAGTAACCTGTGCTGAAAAGAAAAATAAGGAGATGAGGAATCTATTTTAGATAGATGGTCACAGAAGTCCTGAGAAGGTGACAGGACCAAAGACCGGAATGCAGGGAGGCAGCAAGTCTTTCAAATGGAAAGTCTTTCAAATAGATGACTATTAGCTAATAATGTAAATAAAAACAAGTTTCTGATACATTAAAGAAAATCCTAAATGTGAACTTCAAAACTTTACAACTTCTAGAAAAACAAATACAGCAGACTACTTTTAAGACATCTGGGTAGCAAAATAATCTTAAGGGAGATACAAAAAGCATACTTTATAAGAAAATGTAGACAAATGTGACTTTATGAAAAAGAACGTTGCTAAGAAAAGACTACAAAGTTAAAAGCACAAGCCACAAACTGGGAGAAAATATTTCCAATACACATAACTGGCAAAAAAAATTAGTACCCGAGATATAAAGAAACACTACAAATCAAAAGACCAAAAAAGGGGGGGGGGGGCCAAGGCTATTCACAAAGAAAGAATTAGACTTTAGACTTTTGTGTAATAAACATTGAAATAAGTAAGATTAAAACTAAAGAGATCAGGCCACAAAAGCTATAAAATGTCCTTATGAATATTTATTTTGATACATAAAATAACTCTCCCAAGTCAGTTATGCACAAGAATTATTAGTTCTATTTTTAAAATTTATTCAATTATTCAGTTAGGGCCAGTTTAGCTGATGACAGTTTCAAAACTATATGCATGGTACCATGCCGCAGAAAGAGAACAGCTTCTGGTAAAAGTCCACTGAGAATTATGAAAAGTGGGGGGAAAGCTACTATGTTACGATGTTTTGGCTAACTTCAGTATTATTTGAATTTTTCCAAGTAAGAGATATCCAATCTCCTAATTTAATAAAGTGTTGCCATTGTTACTTAAAAAACATTTTTAAATAAATAAATAGTGGTGTTGATTTAGAATAAAGCCTACCATAGGTGAGATTTGTGAACTCAAATGGGAACAAGATTTTAATTCATAAACTATTACAGAGCTCCCTCTGCTGGCCTAGGGAAAGCACAACCATCCTAACACTGACACACAACCTCTCATGTCACTTCAGTCATGTGCCCTTCAGTTCTTGGAGGTAAACAAGGTTCTTCTAGAGCTCTTATTCAAGAAAACAAAAAACAAAACAAAACAAAAAATGTCTAGACAAATAGAAGTCTTCTAAATTCCCCAATCTCATATTTTATTCAGACAAGGGTTTTCAAAGCAGTGCAAGCCATGGTTTCCCTCTCTATGGTTCTTGCAGGTATTTTAGGGCTACTCATAAAGCAATCAAATCCCATCTCGCCTTAATTCCTTCCCTCCAACTGCAATCTGACTCTTTACTGTAGATTCAGATATACACATCCAAAAAATATTTCCTCACATGTAACAATATTATTAGCCTACCAGAGACATGTCCCCTTTGAATCCTTTCCTTCTGGAAATCCTAAGACATATGTAGCTAGTTAATGAAACAACCAACAAGAAGAGATACATCACTACAGGCTGAGACTTACCAACAAATGACCTATAACATAAGCCTTAGTCCTGGCCCCCAATAATTTGATAAAGGGTCTCTGCTGGGAGCAGTAGAATAAAATGGTTGACTGCAGAAAACAGAAAAGTTACTACCATATTTTTTAGATCAGCACAACTGGCTAACCTTCATTTGTCCTTTATATGTCAGCTGAGATTTCACCTTCTCTCAGACTCCATTCAAGACTGTCAGCTGCCCCTTGTCTGGGACCCCATGTGAACTGTCCTTACCTCTTCCTGACCACTTATCCCACTGTGCTCTAATTGCCTGCTGGCTGCTCAGAGACTGTGGCTGCCATGAGATCTAGGACTGCCACATCCCATACCTGCCACAGTGTCAGGCACAAAGCTGCATTCAAAAAATAGTTACTGAATGAAGGGATTCTTTGGAAACATCTACTAAAGAAAATAAAATTCTCTGAAGAAATACATGGCAACTTCATTAATAATAGAAATATAAATGAAAACTAACCATGGAGGACCTTTTTTACACGTTAGCAACAAAATAATTAGTGACAATATATCATGCCAGACAAGCCATGGTTTTAAATACGATATTCATACATTACTATTTCCAAATATATAAACAAATTTCTATCACTTTAAGCCTACTATAATTTTTTTATTACGTATCACTAGAATATCACTATTTGTTCTTTAAATGTACAAAAGCAAGGGAAGAAACAAAGGATAAAGGTAGCTGCTATTAATTCTTGTGGAATGTATACTGGTACAAACTTTTTGGAGGACAAAATGGCAATACACACCCACTAAATTGTTCAAATATTTCTGGAAACTTTTCCTACAAAACACTGAAAAGATGGAAAATTTTAGAAGATGTTCCCTGAGAAGTTATTTGTTACAGTGAAAAATCAGAAACAACCAAAATGCCCAGCAATGGATAAATGATTTTAAAACATTGTGAAGTGCAATAAATATAAAAAAGGGCTATGCAGCAACCTTGAAAAAGCATAGTTGGTACTAACTATGGTTAATAACTAAAAGATAACCAGAAAGCAGAATATCTAGGCAAATCATAACTATGTAGAAATCATACAGGCATATGGTCAAGAAAAGGAGTTCTTTTGGAGAGACAGGATTTGAGGGTGAATTGCTTTTTTAACAGGGCACCAATATTGCTATAGTAATGGTGGTGTAATAATTTTTTAAAAAGTAAATGAGAATAGAAGCAAATGAAATATCTAACTTTTCAAAGACAAAGAAGTATCCTTCTTTAAAAGAGAGATCTGTAAAGCTGCCAAAAAGTATCAAAAAGTTCATGAAAGGTTATGACCAGATGTCTTAAACAATAAATTATGAATGCAAGTCTTCCCATTTCCATGTTAATGTTTCTTTGAAATCACAAACTAAAATTAGATTCTATAAAACTAACACGAACAATTATAGTGGTATGTATATCTTTTCTGGTTAAGTATATCAGAGGTAATAGTTACAATTTTTAAGAAGACTTTTTTAAAAAGCAGTTTTAGGTTCACAGCAACATTGAGAGAAAGGTACAGAGATTTTCCATATCCTTTATATTTCCTGTACACACACAAGCATAGCCTCCCTCGACAGTTATAATTTTAATTATCAAGGATAAACATTTCACAGAGGTTCAAAATAGGCACCTGATGAAAGCCTATTTATTTTCACAAATTTTAACTTCTAGAAACTTCAGTTTACAAATTATATAATTCTTATAAATGTGTAGACTGTTAGAGTTGTAAGGGGCAATGAAGTAAATAAACTTAGTAATTCTTGAATTATACTAATTTAATTTCACTGACGCCCACAGAAGGAATATGAATTATCCAACACCACACAGATAGCTAGTATCTGACCCAGGCTTATACCTGGTCTACTTTAAATATTCAAAAATCAATTCTGAAGAAATAATATGATACCTGATATTTGTTTTAAATTAATTCATTTTATTATTTTCTTTTGAGGGAGGTGGGCTGAAATATGATGGGCAGTGAGTTGATCATTTTTGAAGCTGGGTGACAGGTTCATAGGGGTCATGATATATTCCATGTAATTGTATATATGTTTTAATTTTCCACAATAATAAGTTTAAATAACTCCTAAAACAATAAAAGTAAAGATCTTAAAATAAGTGGAAAATCTGTTAAATTAGTAGTCCAGAAACTGAATCACAAAACCTGCAACAGACTGTTAGTGAACTGAATTTATTTAATGTTGTTTAGCCTGTGACTGCTGAGGTTTTTAAACGATTCTCGTCATGACTACGATAAAAGAGGCATGTTTTTAATTAAACATTCATTAAAGATGCATGTTTTTCATGCTAAAACTATTCAAGGTCAGAAATCGAAAAGAACAAACAATTCACTGAATTAATTAGCACTTGAAATATAAAAGTTACATTTGGAACAAAATTAATTCTTTAAATAAAAAAGGGCAGATTTTCCATAACACATGCTACACAACATATGCTAATAGACAAGTCTAGTTATAATTATCTACATAATTAAACCCCTTAAAACAAGTGAAAAATATAGCACTCAGAGTCAAAGAAAACAAAAAGAGGTCAGCAGCTCATTACTGCAACATGAACCTCCCCAATAAATCACACTGGCTATTTTATAAAATGGGAAAAAGGGAGGGAAAGGGAGTAAAACTGAATCTAGTACATAGCATTCAGTTGATAATTTATGTAACATCAAAGACAATATTTATAAGCTGCTTAATCTCGAGTCTAGAGGATGAAACAAACCCAAGAGCACTGAATGAGATAAGAATTTAAAGAGACTAGAACAGGGCCTGACAATGTTTTCATAAATACTTTATAAGTATCCACTTAAGACCATAAAAAACAGTGAGAGGATGAAGAAGGGAGAAACAAAAAGGATTCATAAGGCAATGCAGAGTTCAAAGCCCTAATTTACAGTTTATTCAGTTTATGACATCAGCAATATTTTGGGTAGAATTTTATTTCTGATAATAACCCTAGAAAATTTGGGAAATAAATAGAATTTAAAATACCTATAATCCTACTACCAGTGACAACCAAGGTGGAATGTGGACTATGAGAAATGACTCCAACTGTATCACAAATGAATCATCTAACCACACTGATGAGGGTAGAAAAGAAAGAAGCTGACCCAAGTAACTTCAGAAAACAATGTTTTGATTGGATACTGAAGGCTAAAGACATACACTGTATTCTAGCTGGTAAATTTGTTTCTCACAAGGGTATGGGTAACAATTCTAAAAAAAATACTTTATAAGTACACTAGAGTTGAACAAATAAGTAAAAATACTGTAAATAATAGGAATAATAATAATGTAGATAATGGGATTCCTCACTGTTGGGGGAGAGATGTTACAAGGAATGGAAGAATCAACCCTGTGGTACTGAATTGGAGTCAAAGGTATCATAATGGACTCATGGTTTTATATACAGATACACACACAGATGGATATACACAAAAATGAATTAAATATGTATATATGTAAGCGTTTCTCTACATATATACACTATATTATAGCTCTGTTTACTGGGAGAGCCCAAAAATAGTGATCTTGGTTTCTAAATAACAATCTTCAGTAAAAGAAACAGGGCTCCATGCAGATATAGGTGATTCCAGAGCTGCTGCAAGGAAAATTTAAAATAGGCCTAGAGCAACTTGCACTGCTCAAACAAAAGAATGGAGACATGCCAAAAGTACATGGGAGCCAACATGAAAATGCTCTCAACAGCCAGTCAGGAAAATCTGAGAAACAAAATAAATAATGATAATATGAGATAATAACCCAAAGAAAAAAATAAATATCTATGAGTCCACACTGATAATATATAATGGCACAAATAAATAAGTAGGTGACGAGGGACAATTCTTCATTGTGGAAATAGTCCAATTAATAAATGTAGAAGGAATGAGAGAAAAAGAAAACCACATCACAGTGATAGCAGTTACAGTCAATATTTACCCATGGATGCCAACATTACTGGGAGAATATTTGAGGTAAAACAAGATATTTATACAGTCTCAAAGTATTTTCTCCAAAATATTTATCTACTAGAAAGGGAAAAACAGTAACTTTACAGCAGAGAAACCTGGCAGACACCACACTAAGCAAATGATCAAGGATGACATCACCAGTAATAACACATATTTTATCATGGATCCCCTGGTAGGATTCACTGGGAAGGGAACACCACCTCTGTGTTATTCTTCCCAATAATACATACCTCAATATAACCATAAGAAAATATCAGGCAGACCCAAATTGAGGAATATCCTACAAAATAACTGATCCGTATGCTTCAAAAGTTTCAAGATCATAAAAGAAAAGGAAAGACTGGGAAACTATCACAGATTGGAGGAGACGAAGAAATGTAACAACTAAATGCAATGTGGGATCCTAGATAGGACTCTAAAACAGAAAAAAAAAAAAATGAAAAAACTGGTAAAGTCCAAATAATAGTTAACAGTATTAAACAATTTTAATTTCCTCCTTTTGGTAACAGCACTATAGTTAACAATGAGGGAGCTAGTGAAGGGTATATGGAAACTCTGTAGTATTTCTGCAATTCTTCTCCAAGTCTAAAATTACTTCAAAATAGAAAGTTAAAAATTTACCAATAATCCTATTACCAATGATAACCACTTTTAATATTCTGATTTCCCTCCAGCCTTTTTTTTTCTTTTTCTTTTTTAGTCTTTATTCTATGCATATATTTATCTTTTTACTTTTACAAAACTGGACTCATGCTATAATTTTAATTCCTTCTTTTTTCACTCAACAACACAAGTATTTCCCCAATGCACTAAGTATTCCTCAGAAACAGGATTTTTAGTATTTTTATATGGTATTCTATTCCACCCTATGGATATACCACAGTTTTTTGGAGCAATCATCTGCTAATTTAATTCAGATTTTTTTTTTTACAATTACATGTAACATATCTGGAAAAATTCTTGAATATCAGTTGTCTACATCTTCAATTATTTTCTTGGACCAGATTCCTAAAAGTGGAATTTACTGAGTCAAGGGTTTGAACTTTTTAAACTTTTGATACATACTTCATTCCAGAAAGTTATACCAATTTATGCACCCACCAACATTATTACCACTCAGCATCCATATAATCTGACCAGACGCCAAACAGAGATGAAGAGCCTGAGGCCCAACACGGGCAAAAAAGAAAGCTTTTTCCTTCCAAAATAAAGGGTTAATTATAAATATAAAGACCATGATCTAAAAGGTGAAAATTAGAGGGGAGGCCTGAGAACCACAGTCCTGGAACTGTCCATTCCAGCCACAATAAACCACCTTCAGTTCCCCTGAGCTCACGTACCTCTCTCTTGCCTCTAGGATCTTGTGCACACTGCTCCCTCTGCTGGAACATCTCCACTCACTCTATGTACTGCCAACCTTCCTGCCTTTTTCCTCCAGGAGTGTTTCAGTCTAAGTCTATTTTAAAACTCATTTCCTACACTGAGTTGTTATTAAAGCAGGTGGCAGTTTCTGCCCTAGACTAGATAATGATTTCCTTCAGGGCAAGGACTGTTTCTTCATTCCCTACTGTGTCCTCAGCACCTAGCAAAGTACTTGAGATATAGGAGACACTGAAAAAAATTTTATTGAATGAAATAATCAATCACAACGCAGACGATCTAGAGCAGGAATTAGCAATCTTTTTCTGTCTGTAAAGGGTTAGACAGCAAACATTTTAAGCTTTGGAAGCCATATGGTCTCTGTCACTACTATTCAACTCTGCCTTTGTAATGCAAAAGTAGCCACAGACAACACATAAGTGAATGGACATGACTGTCCAATAAAACTTTATTACCAAAAGCAGGTGGCAGGCCAGATTTGGCCCATGGACCATAGTTTTCCAATCCCTGTTTTAAAGGAAGAGCCTTTAAACTTTAAAAATGAAAGAAAAAAAGTAGATTATGAAAAGATCATAGAGACTTAGTGTTTTAACCTATGCAAAGTTTAGGCTAAATTGTAATCATACAACTCAATTATTATCATTTTGTACTTCCAAATTCCTTTTATCTGTGGGTTTGTCTGTAATTCACAGAATAAGGGGAAGGGCAATAGCTGAACAGTAGGGGAGAGCATGGTACCCTAAGATGGGAGCTGAACACAAGGTGTTAGGCCTTAGTCACAGGCGAAAAAGGATCAGCCAGATGTGAAAAAAAAGCAGAAATGGGTTTAAACCAGAAAGAACTTGATAGAACTTTTAAAATTTAATCAGTCACCTTTAATTGAGTGTTGGTAAACCTGGGTTAGACACATGGACTGAAGATAGGTAAATAGCTCAGAATTTCATTACGCTTTAAAACGAATTCTTCATCAAAACAATATATGAGGGTACTTCAAAAAGTTCATGAAAAAATAGAATTAAAAGGTAATATGAATCTTACCATGAACTTTTTGAAGTACCCTCGTATATGCCTGCCTCCACAGATCAAGGTAAAGAAGGAAAAAATGACAAACATTCAATGAAAGAATGGCTATTCAGGTTCAAAAGCAAAATCCCTCCTCATTGTTGATGCTTTCTAGACCCTGACTTCACATGCCAGATTTCCCCCTCCCCAAACCTCTTGCCCCCACCACAACCCTCCAATATAAAAACTCCTTTGGTTGTGGCAACAGAAGAGGGAACTCAAGACTGAGCCAGCATGGACCATGGGAACCCGTCATCTCTGAAATGTGTATGCTATGTCTGAGAAGTTAGTATATTTGATCAGAGCCTTACTTTTCATAGTCCCTTCCTCTTCCTCATCCTCTGCATTGATCACCATGGTGCCCAGCTGTGATGGCAGTGTGTCATCATGCTCAATCATAGTATTGGCTCCTTCACTTATGGTGCTGGCTACTCGGACAGTGCCCATCTCGTCACCCACTGCTCGAACCATCGTGCCAGAATCCATTTCATCCTCCTCCTGCAAAAAGACGAAATCACACACTGGGGCTAATTAAATCAAAAGACTTTGAGTTTTCTGAATTACTGTTACTCATCTTGGTGCAAATTTTTCTGGATTTTGACACTTGTTCATGTTCTAAACTCACCTTTTAGAACTAAAAGGACTCTTACTTAATAAAAGAAGATCACAAACTTACCGATATGAGACGACCAGCATATCTAACCCTAAAGAGTCCTCTGCACCTTAAGAGAGTTTTGAAACACAGATCTAAAAAGCTGATGTGAGCATCCTTGGAATCTGAGGGTTGTAAGGGAGTCTATAAGTATAACAGCTACATATTAAGTATAGAACCTATATTCCTCAAAAGGGCATGGAAAAACCAAGTCTCAAGAGAGCATTCTCTCTCCAAAATATAAATTAATAAAATATAAGGGGGCAAAAGAGCAAAATTTAAAAGTGTTTTAGGAAGCACTGGGAGAGGAATAGGCACAGATTCAGCAAGCCTCTAGCAAGTCTTGGTCTAGGTTAGGATGCAATCATACAAGAAGAGTCTCCAGCTTCAGGCTGATCAAACATCTCCTACTCATCTTACCTGGCTTGGCAATCATGAAATAACAAGCATTAATGTAATGCCTGAGGCCCAGAGCAGTACCTGCCACTCACCGAGTTTTCTTCATCATCCTGGTCCACTTCCCGCTGCTGGGCTTCCTGGCGTTTCAGTTTCACATCCATTGCTTCGTTAATTAAGTCCCGCAGTATTGACACTCCTTTGGCACTCTTGACAAATGGGTGCTTAAACGAGAAAGGGGAAAGCACTAGACACAGTTTATATGGCCACAGTGCAAAAGCAGTGCCTGGCACACAGTGGGTAATTAAATAATATTTGTTCAATCAATTAATGAATCTAATGTTTCTCTTTATGCTTCGAACAATAGCTAAACCACACTTACTTTCGTAACTCTGAACAGACGCACATTCAGGCTTTGCCTATCTTTTTCAGCCTGGCTGGAACACCTATACCATTTATCTCTCAAATGTAGAGATTCTCAACAGGGTGGTATCACCCCATGAAGGAAGTCTTGTAAATGTGTTAGGAGCATGTTGTAGTGTTGCCACAATGTTTAGAGAACACAAATGGAATGAAACGAGAGGCAGGGACACTAGCAATCCTGGAAAGTGTGGAACAGTCCTGCCTGCACAACAATGAACTGTGGCATATTCTGCATGTCTTCAAATGTCTCAGAATATATGTACACTTTAGGAAATAATAGTGAAAAATTTTTCCAAGAGATTTACAAGAAAAAAAGAGGGCAACGTCTGGGGTCCTAGGCAGGAGCCAAGGGTGACCACCTCCTTGTCCTAGAACGGGCAAGAGAGCTACGCCTGAGGTCCTACGCAGGAGCCAAGAGCAGCTTCCTCTACTCTGAAGCAGGCAAGAGAGCACACTGAAAATACCATCTTCTTGCAGATGGCCTACCTAGCCACTGCCACAGACCCAGCTGCCAGAAAAGCAGCTTGATGCCACAATAGCAGCCACAGCCACTGCGCAGGCAGCCCATCAGTGAGTCACCAGTGGAGACCAGAAAAAGAATAGGACATCTCTCTCAAAGCCCACCACAGAGTGGTAGAAGAAGCAACTGCTCTATCAGATAACCAAACATCAACATAGAGATACTAGAAATAGGAAAACCGAACAAAATATGACACCACCAAAAGAATACAGTAATTCTTAAATACTAGACCCTATAGAATCATCCAAGCAACCATCTTAAGGAAACTCACTAAGATACAAGAAGACTCAATTAGACAACATCATGAAACAAGGAAAAAAATCCAGGATATGAAGCAGGAAATTTACAAAGAGATTAATACCTTAAAAAAGAATATAGCAGAACCATGAGACAGAAGGATTCCCTCAATGGGATAAAAAACACAACTGACTGGTTAAGCAGCAGGCTAGAACAAGCAGAAAAAAAGAATTTCTGATCTTGAAGATAGTGTTTTTGAAATAACCCAGGCAAAGAGAAATAAAGAAAAAAGTATTTTAAAAACTGAAGAAAATCTAACAGAGCTAGTAGAAGATAATCTTAAGTGCACAAACATTTGAATCATGGCTGTTCCAGAAGGGGAAGAGAAAGTAAAAAGCATGGAAAACCTATTCAATGAAATAATAACGAAAAACTTCCCAGGTACAAGGAGACATGGACCTTCAGATCCAGGAGACTCAAAGAACACCAAACAGATTCAACCCAAGAAGATCCTCTCCAAGACACATAATAGTCATACTGGCAAAGCTTGAAGACAAAGAGAGAATCTTAAAAGAAGCAAGGGAAAAGCATCAAGTCACCTATAAGGGAGTCCCTATCACACTAACAGCAGACTTCTCAACAGAAACTCTACAGGCCAGAGGAAAATGGGATGATATATTCAAAATACCAAAAGAAAAAAACTGCCAGCCAAGAATGCTATACCCAGCAAGGCTATTCTTCAGAAATGAGGAAGAAATAGTGTATTTTCCAGATAAGCAAAAACTGCAGGAGTTCACCACCACACCAGTCCTACAAGAAATCCTTAAGGAAGTTCTGCATCTGGAATCTGAAAAGTGATAATCACTACCATGAATACACAAGGAAGAACAAAACACACTGGTAAAACCAAAATGCAAAAGGGAAAGAGAAAGAAACTAAATCTTACCACCACAAAAAACTACAACGACAACATAATAATGCCCCTGCTTTATTTCTGATTTTAATAATTTAGGTCTTCTCTTTTTTCTTGGTCAGTCTAGATAAAGGTTTGCAAAATTTGTTAATGTTTTTAAAGAATCAACTTTTGGTTTTGTTAATTTTTTCTATTGCTTTTTAATTCCCTATTTCATATATTTCTGTTGTAATCTTTGTTATTTCCTACTTATATTTGCTTTTGGTTTAGTTTGCTCTTCTTTTTCTATTTTCTTAAGGTAGAAATTTACATTACTGAGTTGAGGTTTTTCTTATTTTTAATATAGGTGTTTATAAGCATAAATTTTCCTCTAAGCACTGCATAAGCCCTGCAACCTATAAATTTTGATATGTTGCACTTTGATTTTTATCTCAAAGTACTCTCTGATTTCCCTGTGATTTTTCTTTTTACCTATTGTTTATTTAGGAGAGTGTTCTTTAATTTCCACACATCTGTCAATTTTCTAGATTTCCTTCTGCGATTGTGGTCAGAGAACGTATTTTCTATTATTTTCTATGATCTTAGTCTTTTTAAATGTATTAAGACATGCTTTGTGGCCAAAAATAAAAATAAAATATATTAAAAAAATGAATTAAACCAATAAGTTAAATGTAGAATCAGTCCCTAATTAGTTCTTCAATACTGTGTTTAAAAAAAAAAGGGAGAGAGATGCAAAAAGTGCAGTAATTTAGGAGGTGATTTTGAGAAGGGGTGTTTACACTGAATAAAGACATTGTTTAGAAACCACTAAATAATTTACTCATCCCATTTATTCTTTCTATTCAATGTACTGCAGCATTTCCACATTTCCAACTACATATTTAGGTTAAAAGGATTTTAGTGCAAAAGTACAGTTACAACAGAAATACTAAAACTGACCACAGTATGTAACAGATGTAGACTCAAATATTATTTAATCAGCAAAAACACCTGAAACCCAGGAATATTGCTGAATTTTAGTAATAAAAATTGTTTTAAAGTTTTTCATATTAATACCATATTATGTTTTTGTTGCACATGTTTATAACACAATGATAACAAACGTATGCTGTGAAAGTTACAAATGGAAATTCTTTTAGGGGGGCTGCCTGTTGTTTTTTCTAAACTTACTCTGATATTATCCCCAGGGTTTCTTTTTGCAATCCATTCTATTCTCCATCACCCACCAAAACATATGTCTCTAAGGCTTTTATAAGTACTCCAGAGATTGAAAGTATGTATGCCTTAACATGTGGTGGGATCACAATACAGGAGATATATTTCCATAAAACTTCATCACTACCCATCCACCCAGGAAGAAAATCTGGCAATACACTTAGAAGTAAAACCCAAGCTCATCTGCAAGAATATCACATTACATTACTCTCTCCACTTGCAGTCTATAAGATTGTTTCTCTCTTTCTCTTATCATATACAAATAAGTCTGGCCTATCATTACTTAACATCAGTTTTATGCTAGTGTCCACCCATTCATTTTCCTGTATTTACTGAATGAAATGGTTTCTGATCTTCTTACCGCTCTTAAATCTAAACTGATTCATCATGCCAGGTACAGGTATCTATTTCTACGCCTGCAAGTTATGTCAAGCTGGGGCATTTTTACAATCGACATATATATTATTTTATTATAAAATATCTTTATATTTATCCACTATATCACAGACAATACTGATTCTTTTTCATTATGGGCATAAATAGATTTTATTATCTATGAGCTTCATTTCAGAAGAATAACAAGAGTGTTAAAAAATATATGCTGGTTATTAAAAGGGGGAAACTGGGTCTGAAATGGTTAAAAACCATTGGCCTAGCCCAGTAATAATAGCACGTATTTATCAAATTCATACCATACTACCTTCAAGACATGTAAAGCTTTATTCAAAGTTGCACACATGATATAAATTAATCTTCATATGATGCAAGTACTTTATCTCCATTTTATAAATAAGAAAACTACAGTAACAGAGAGGTTCAGTTACTTGCCCAAGGTCACAAAGCTAATAAATAGGGAGAAAGGACTCAAACCTGGGCAGTCTGACTCCAAAATCCAAGCTCCTAACCCCTAAGCATACTGCCTGCCAAATATCATCCACCCATCCTTCAAGGCCCAGGCATAGAAGCTACCTCCTCCAGAAAAGCACTCCTAGTATCTCTAGTCCAAAGTGGCTTGTTCCTATCATGAGGTACAACAATGCCCACCACTGATCTCAATTCTTTGTCAGAATTGGGTAGACTTGATGGCATTCGTGCTTTGGAATCAGAAAGACCCAGGTTCTAATGTCAGCTCTGTTGTTTATCAGCTGAATGGCACTAAATTAGTTGACTTCTCTAAACCTCCATTCTCTCACCTATAAAAGTGAAAGAATTCCCACCCCTCACAGGGTCTATGTGATGATTAAATGGCATAACATGCAAAGCAGTTAGCACACAGCAGGCACTCACTAGATGTCAATTCCCTTTTTCTAATCCCACACAGCCTGAATTTTCTTGCATTATTGTATTGTTCAATGAGTTAACATTCTTTTCCATATCTTTTCTATTCAAATAGATACACCCCTCCCTAGAGGCAGGGAATGTCTTACATATATGTCTTTACTATCTCCATGTAGATGGCTTAATAGCATCTTTTGGTCAGCATGTGAATGAAATAGAGAGAGGCAGCATCACAGGGTGATTCATACCTGTAGGAGCTGAGTGGCTGTGGCTCTCTGCTCAGGGCTCTTTACAAGACACTGCTTCACAAAATCCGTGAAGTTATCTGACCACAGCTCTGGTTTTCGGAATGTGGGAGGAGGGTTTGTAGGAATCATGAAAATTGCCTGGTGAAAAAAAAAATTTGGTAAAATAAAAGTGATGCTCCAATAAAAATATGACTAGAATTACATTTGAAGCTTGGTAAAATGATTTCTCTCTTATCCACTGATAAGCCTATCCAAATCCCAACAAAATCTAGGCCATCTCAAAGTAGGAAGTATGACAATTAGAGAATCTGATATATTTCTCTTCCTCCCTTTCCCTGTCTCAGATGCAGTCTTGTCCCCTAAAAATCTCACAATAATGATCAAGCTTTTTTTTGTTTGTTTTCGGCTAACCACAGTCCATTGCCTTTTAAAGTGAGAAGGCAAGACCTAAGAGTATCCATATCCTGAAGATAACCTCAGACCCAGAGATGCCAAGTTTCCCTCATCCTTCAAAGTCACCACCAGGGAACACTTATTCTATCTTATGGAATAGCGTGTTTCCCAATTCTAGAATCACAATAAAGTTAACTGAGATCTTTAAAAAAAAAAAAAAGTCACCACCACTCCTGGATATCAGCAGTGACTACAATGAGGTCATCAACCAGAAATCCCAAAAAGCACGTGAAAGTTAGTAACCTCCAACCCAATCCAAATCAACATACTTGGAGGAAAAAAAACAATTAAAAATTGACTCACTATACTGCAGTGAAATTCTGTTTCGAAAATAAGACTATTATTTACTGGATTTCCAAAGAAAACTTCAATTTTTTAAAAAATAAAACTTTATAATAAGCAGCTTAAATTATATTGTTTAAATCTAAAAATATAGCCAGTAAATCCCCCCACCCTTCCCTATTTCTGCCCCCCAATAAAGAGGGGAAGCTTATTTTTGAGTTCATGAATACTTTAAAAAAACTGTTAAGTCTTTTAATAAGAGAACTAATTAATCGAAGAAGAGGAACAGCATATGGAGAGGACTACGAAGCCTCTGAGGAAGGCAGGGTCTGGAGTCTTATAAAAGTGCTACAATGGGGGTTTCCGGGAGTGAGTAAAGCCTAGGAAATCCTCGGGGTATCAACATTGAGGGCAATCCAGTGGGTATGAAGTCTATGGGCCCTTAACACTCTAGAAGTGGATGGAAGTTGGAGAGTACAAGGCCTCCAAATGAAGAGAGTCTGGGGATCCACAAACCAGAACTCACAAATTTTAACACCTATACTAGCCAGGCAAGAAAAAGACAACAAATGAACCAGGCTGGGTGTTAGCGACACAAGTTCAACAAAATAGTTTGCTTTCCTCTTAACACTACTATAAAAAAAAATTAGAGAAAAACTCTGTAATAAGTAGCAGCTGATACCTGGTGACACAACAGGGAATCGTGGAAACTGAAAAAGTGGAAAGCTCATGCCCTGTATAAAGGAGACAACACTACTCAGCTCCCGCTAATGTTGACTTGTTAAAATGTGGGTGCCTAAACTATTAAAAGTACATATTATATATCGCACAAGTCAAACTCAGCATTTCTATGGCCTACATCCTGTCAGAGGGCTATCAATATACAACCTATGGAACGGAGAGGAGTGGATCACACTTAAATTAATTAGTGACTACATCTAGAGTCAGTGGAAGTGCCAGGCTGGCCAGGTAGCTTAGTTAGTTAGAGCACAGTACTATAACATCATGGTCAAGGTTTTGGATCCCCCTACCAGGCAGCCACCAAAAAAAAAAAGAGTCAGTGAAAGTCTATCACCTACAGTGACACGTCAATTATACACAATTAATACATTTATTGTTTGGAACCTAACCAAGTAAGCCATTGAACTAACTTTCTAATGATAATCAGGAACTAACCACCCCACTGGTTTCCTGTCCATTTCCTTACCCTCATTGGATGGATATCAGCATAAGGAGGCTTTCCTTCAGCCATTTCTATGGCAGTTATTCCCAGCGACCAGATATCTGCCACACAGTTGTACCCAATTTCTTGAATCACTTCTGGAGCCATCCAAAATGGTGTTCCTATCACTGTATTCCGCTTGGCCATGGTATCCTAAAAAAGAAAAAGGATATACCAATACTAAGCATTAAAACTGAGGAAAAGAGATTTTTCCAACAATAAAAAAATGCCTTGTACTTACAATACATATAAAAACCATACATAAGGCATAATCAAGCAAGTCACAAAAGAAATTCAAATGACCAAGAAACATAAAAAGATTCTCAATCAGTTATTAAAACACAAACTAAAATAAGATTGACAAAAATTTTTAAAATTAATTATAACTAGTGCTGATAATAGCATAGAAAATCAGGCACTGAAATACAATGTTACTGGAGTATAAATTGGTACAACTTTTTAGTTGGCAAATTGGCAACACTCATTAAGCTTTTAAATATCCATACTCTTTGATCTAAACCTATTTCTAAATATTTATCTTATCTAGATATTTATCTTATGTGCAAGACATAAGCACAAGGACTGTAGGAATGTTTACAATGGGGAGAAGGGAGAAAAAGGAAACAACTCAAATGACCATCAAAAGGGAATAAGTTAAATATAATAAATATCCATACATTGAAATACCACATTAAAAAGAAAAAAATAAAGACGATATATATTTTTCCCAGTATGGAAAAAATGTACAAGACACATTATGAAGCAAAAAAATTAGGTTGCATTATATATAAAATAGCCCTGTTTTTGTGACAGGAAAACACATATAACAATGATCATAATAATAAAACAACTAAGAAGCAGAAATGCTGTTATATCATAAAAAAATCTGGCGAAATATACACCAAACTATCAACAACAGTTATATCTAGATGGCAGAATCACTAAGGACTTTTACTTTCCATCCCATATATTTCTATAACATTCTGATGGTTTACATGAGCATGTATCACATGTGCAATCAGGAAACTTAAAAATATATTTTAAAATGTTATATAAAAAGTCTTAGTTTGTGGCTTAAAGAATATGTAGATACAGTAAATACTATGGCAAAAAACCACTTTCATACTTTCCCCGAATGGCATGGCCCTATTGAAAGAGAATCTTCCTACAGTTCCTGTACTCTAGGAAGAGAAGGATTTTAAAACAGAACTAAATATGCAAAAGGATTTCCCATCATGATCACCCATGTTCCTTCTGAAATACCTGTGACTTAGGTTATGTCAGTCAGGAGCAAATGACAGGTAATAAATACTTTTAATTTGATCTCACTCTGTCAGTCTCATGTAAAAAATTAACACAGGAACTAACTTACTGCTAAGTCATTTCCTTAGCCCTAAAGCTTCAAATTTGCAGCAGTGTTTTCAAATGGTGGTAAAGTTGTTTTCACTGGGTTATTTCAATTATAAACAAATACTTGAATAGCTAGAATTTTTAAAAAATTAATTGCAACAAGTGGATATTAACCCCAACTAGATCTGTATTACAAAATTACGTTAGTACAATAGCATAGCAACAGGAAAATATGAAATCCAGAAACAGACTGTGGAGTACACACACGAGGGTACTTCAAAAATCTCATGGCAAAATAGAATTAAAAGCAAATACAAATTTTTCTATGAACTTTTTGAAGACCCTTCATATATATGTATAATATAACTGTCATTTCAAATCAGCAAGCAAAGAAGAGATTATGCCAGAAAAAAGAAAAGAACTGGGCATCTGTCTAGTCATTTGTAAAATCCTACACTTAAATTTCCACCTTATACTTTCTTCAAAATACGTTCAAATGGATTGAAATTTTAAATATTAAAAATAAAACTCGAAAGAGTACTAAAAGAAAGTATAGATGGACAGTCATATAATGTTGGAGCATGACATCAAAACTTTGAAGCATGACATCAAAGACAAAAACCATAAGATAAAGGATAGATGGATTTTTCTATGTACAATTTGGAAACTTCTCTATGCAAAAAAAACCCAAAATATAATTTATATTAAAAGACAACTAGCAAACTAGGAAAGATATTCCAACATACACAACAAAAGATTAACAATTTTAACATAATTTTTTTCAGTTTTGGCTTATCTTTTTAAACAAACAGATTTTTTAAAAAGGTCCAACATTCGATTAGAAAAATTGACAATAAGATGAACAGTTCATTTACAAACGACTAATTACAAATGGCCAATAATCAAATGCAATAATATTTTAATTACTCTGAAAATGGTAAGGAAGATACAATTTATTGCCCATCCAGTACTGGCAAGTATGAGGGATAATGGGCAGATCTATATACTGCAGTTGGAAGCAGAAACTGTTCCCTTCTAGAAGCACTTTGGCAATATTCATCAAAAGGCTTAAAATTTCACATATTTTCTGGCCCATATTCCAATGTAAAGAAATTAACCTAAAGATATACTCAAGGAAATGCTGAAAAGTTTAGTTGCAAGGATATTTTTCACAGAGATTATGTTTATGATGGTAGAAATACTGAAAGCAACCTAAATGGGCACCCAACATCCAACTGTAGAAAATAAGTTAAGCAATGGTACATCCATACAATAAGGTACCCATGTTACCACCAGAAATAATATTGTAGATTTCTGGGGAAAAATGACAGATTGAATACATTTTATTTTCAATCCCTCCCAAAACCCACTAAAAAGATACTAAAGGGCTTTTTTTTAAAGGAATAAATCCACAAGAACAAAAAATAAAGAGGAAAGAAACCACAGCCAAAAAAATTTTTCAGTTGGAAAGCAGTTAGCCAAGTTGCAACCTACTGAACAGCCTATAAAACGGAATCTCGAATTAGTTGCTGGGAAAACAGGGAAACAGGTTGATTGTAACAATAACCCCACCAAAAGACTTAGAAACTGGTGGCATCAGGTACAGTTAAGAGGTGTAAAAGTGGACCTAAAAACAGGACGACTGGGTTGAAAGACAGTTAAGAAGCAGTTAGAGCTCTAGACCCTCCTATCATATAAAGCAACTTGTGGGCTTCCCTTGCCCCACCTGGCATTAGACTGGAGGTGTAGTCTCCACAGGGTGAAATTAAGGATCTCTAGACTGTAGAACGTGTGGGCAACTTTGTGAATCAGGAACATTAAGTGAGCATTTTTACGTCAAATGCTGAAACAATCCCCACCATCACCACCACCCCTTCCTGGGACCAGTCAAAGAGGAATCTAAACTTAGTAGCACTGGAGGTTTCCCAACAAATCAGTCCAGCCAAATCACCCTACACTACACTCTCACTTTATTTTAGTGAAGAAAAAAAAATCTGTTTTTTCTTTAGCAAAACAACTCATGTGTTCATTGCAAATTTAAAAAAAGAATCAATAAATAAGTTCAGGAAGATTGCAGGATATAAGATAATATACAAAAATCAAGTGTATTCCTACACACTAGCAATGAATAATCTGAAAATAAAGAAAGCAATTCTATTTAAATGGGATCAAAAACAATAAACAACTTAGGAATGAACTTAACCAAATATGTGCAAGACTTGTACACTGCAAATTATAAAACGTTAAAAAAATTAAAGATGTAAATAAATAGAAAGACATCCTGTGTTCATGGATGAGAAGATTTAATACTGTAAAGATGGCAATATTTTCAAATTGATTTATCAAAATCCCAATGGCCTTTTTCCAGAAATTAACAAGCTGACCCCAAAATTCATATGGAAATGCAAGCAACCCAGAATTGCCAAAATAATCTTGAAAGAGAACAAACGTGGAAGACTGACACGTAACTGATTTCAAAACTTTCTACAAAGCTACAGTTATCAAGACAGTGTGGTACTGGCATAAGAACAGGCATATTCTTACATTAATGGAACAGAACTGAAAGCCCAGAAATAAACCCATACATTTATAATCAATTCATTTTGACAAGCAAGCCAACACACAATTCACCGAAGAAACAGTAATCTTTTCAACAAATGGTGTTGAAACAACTGGATATCAACATGCAGGAGAATTAAACTTCATGTCTATATTACACAATGAAAATTAACTCAAAACAGATCACAGACCCAAATGTAGAAAACATACGAGTAAATCTTCATGATATTGCATTTGCTAACGGTTTCTTAGATATGACACCAAACAACAAAACACAAAAGTACAAGGCACCAAAATAAATAAATAAATAAACTGAAAAATCACCAAAATTTAAAAATTTTGTGTTTCAAAAGAAATCATCAAGACAGTGAAAAGGCAACTCACAGAATGGGAGAAAAATATTTGCAAATCATGTACCTCATAAGAGATCTGTATTTAAAATATATAAAAAAACTCTTATGATCAACCATAAAAAGACAAGCCAATTAAAAATGTGCAAAGGATTTGAATAGACATTTCTCCAGAGAAGATATACAGATATCCAGTAAGTACAAGAAAAGATATTCAACATCAAAAGTCACCAGTAAAATGCCAATCGAAACCACAAAGAAATCCTACTTCACACTCACTAGGATGGCTACAATCTAAAAGAAAGTATGTAAGCAGTGGCAAAGATATGGAGAAATTAGAACTCTCATACATCAGCAGTGGGAATGTAAAATGGTGAGCCATTTTGGAAAGTTTGACAGTTCCTTAAAAAAGTTAAACACAGAGCTACTATATGACCCAGCAACTCTGCACCTTATAAAAACACAGGTACACATAAAAACCTGTACAAGAATTACACAGCAGCATTATTCATAATAGTCAAAAAGGAGAAACAACCCAAATGTTCAACTAATGAATGGATAAACAAAAGCTGGTATATCCATATAATAAAATATTATTCAGCCATAAAAATGAATGAAGTACTACAACATGAATGAGCCTTGAAAACATTATGTTAAATGAAAGAAACCAGAAACAAAAGGTCACATATTGTATGATTCTTTTTACATGAAATGTTCAGAATAGGCAAATCTGTAGAAAGTAGATTGGTGGTTGCGAGAGGTTTGGAGGGAAAGGGAAGTGACTGCTAAAGGGTACAGTTTATTTGGGGGATGATGAAAATGTACTGGAATTAGATAGTGGTGATGGTTGCACAATTTTGTGAATATACTGAAAACACTAAATTATATACATTTAAAAGGGAGGGTAAATTGTGCCAAGACAGGCAATATAGCAATAATAATATTATAAGTAATTTTTGAGTAATCAATTACTAAAATTATTACTAAATGTAATGAATATTCTTAATTTTAACATTATATCTTCTATACAGCACCAGAAGGATGTATTTATCTATTTTGTTTCCTTATTAGGATTGTAGTTTAGATAATATTGTTTAGTGATGTCTACTTGTGTGTTAACAACAAAATCTTTTGTAGGGCCCGTAAATCATGATATTAAGCTTCTGATTTTTTTTTAAACATCAAATCAATTTCTGCACTATTGCAATAAATAAGACTCTCTAACATGTCCTAGGCACATTTAAAATAAAAAAATAAAAACTGTACATAATACCAGTTCTAAACAAAGTACTTTATATATATATATATATATATATATATATATGTTCATTCTATCACCCAAGAAAACCACTTGATATATAATATTGTTGCAAATTTTAGTGTATACCTGTCCAGAACTGTTTCTATTTTTCTGTATTTTCATATATACTTATGTATTTTACAAAAATCAGATAATTCTAGACTTCCTGTTTTGAAAACATGTCTTTTCTTTTTTCAGTGCCATGCACTAGTGAGGCAGGAGGAGAAAAAAGAGACTATATCCCAGAACCAAATGAGGAGAGTGTTTTCAGTACAGTAACTGTAGAGTACTACCTGGAAGTTTGATGAGATGATGTCTTATTCAAGGAAAGCAGGTTGGATTTAATTTTTGTTCCTCTTATAAACACACTGATTTAGTATAATAGAATTTAAACTTCTATCATTTTTTGTTTTAGTTTTCATTTTTCTAAAAGTTAAACAAGGCTAAACTATGTGATTTCATGAACTCCAGGAAAGGATCTACTATGACCTACTATATCTTTTGTGACCTATTCTAAAATTTTTACTAATACAATTAAGTCAAGTGCTATGATTTGAATGGGTCCCCCAAATTTCATGTGTTGAACTTAATATCCAAGTTCATATGTTGATTGGAGGTGGGGCCTGCAGGAGGTAATTAGGATTTGATAAAGTCATCAGGCTGGGGTCCCCAGGATGAGACTGATGGCTTTATAAGGAGAGGAAGAGAGAACTGAGCTGACAGGCATGCTCTTACTCTCTCACCATGTAATGTCTTTTGCCATGTTATGATGCAGCAAGAAGACCCTCACCAGATGCAGCTGCCCAATCTTGGACTTCCCAGATGCCAGAACTATAACAAATAAATTTCTTTTCTTTATAAATGACCCAGTCCCTGGTACTCTGTTATAGCAATGCAAAATGGGCTAAGAGGGCTGGCCAGTTAACTCAGAGTGTGGTGCTGACAACACCAAGGTCAAGGGTTCGGATCTCCATAATCAGCCAGATATCACCCCCCACCCCCCATCCCTGCCAAAAAAAACCAGGCTAAGACATAGTATCATATTTTTTAAATAAGCAAATAAAAGGAATTGCTTCTCAGGACAGAGCTGAAAGTTATCAACAATTTTACTTACTGTAAGTTGACCTGCTACCCCAAAATCTGCAAGTTTTGCATGTCCTTCTGTATTTAGCAAAATATTTCCTGCCTTGATATCTCGGTGTATTTTTCGCATAAAATGAAGGTATTCCAGTCCCTTAAGAGTTGATTGTAATATTGTAGCTATTTCATCTTCTGCTAACTGAAAAAAGAATGAGAATTTCAAATTCTATCAGTTTACATAAGCACATTAGAAAAAAAGGAAAAAAAAATCGATCCAAACTTCTTTTCTTGAACAGGTTTCTAAGACCTAATTCAACCTGTGGACAGCATTTGACTGCTTGTAATACCATTGATACACTGACCACTCCCAAAGTTGTATTTCCAGACCAGATGTCTCCCCAAACATCAGATTCATATATCTGACTACACAACATCTCCAAGTGAATCATAGGCACAGTATGTCAAAATCAAATTCTTTATATCTGTCACCACCCTGCCCCTCTCCCTCATACCCACCTAACCTACTCTACTCTTCCCACAGTCCTTCCTCTCTCAGTAAAAGGTAACTTTATTCTTTCAGTGTCTCTGGCAAAAAGTCTTGAGGTCATCCTTGAATCTTTTCCATCTTTAAAATATATCACCCTGGTCCAAGTCACCATGATGTCCTGTCTGAAAAATTCTAATAATCTCTCAACTGGTTTCACTGCTTCTGCCTTTGACCTTCTACAATGTATTTTACACACAGCAGCCATAATGAGCCTTTAAAATGTAAGCTGGATATGCTTAAAACCTGATATGCTTCCTAGGTCACTTAAAACAAAAGCCACTCCTCACCAAGGCCTTATATGATCTGCCTCCCAGCTACCTAATTCATCTTCTACCACTTTTTACCTTGCTCATTCTGTTTCAGCCATGTGGGCTTCCTTGCTGTTCCTCAAACACTCCAAGCACACTCCTTCTTCTGGGCCTTTTTACCGTTTGCTCTCTCTGCCTACGATGCTCCTCATCCAGATATCTGTACAATACACTTCCTTACTTCGATATCTCTACCCAAATGTCACCTCATCAGAAAATCAGAGAGGCCTTCCCTACTCTATTCCTAGCCCACTCTTATCCTACCTCATTTGTCACTACAGCATATCACTATCTGACATACTATATGGTATTTGTATCCTAGTTATGTGCTATCTTCCTTGTTAGAAACATAACCTACATTAAAAATGTCTTTTGATTTGCTTATTTTTTATCCCTGGCACTAAAAAAAAATATTTGTTGAATGATGATACATATATGAAAGTGAGAATGGAGACTGACACATATTTGATCAGTCCAATGTCGACTTTGCACAGATCCAACCCCAGTCCTAAACAAACTCAATCAGCAAACTCTCACTCAGTTCTCCTTATAACAAATAACTCATATTTTTGGGGACTAGAAACCAATATACGACTTGGGATTAGAAAGACCTAGCTTTTATTCTTAGCTCCATTTACTAGCTGTATGACTTAAGGAAGTTATTGAACTTTGCCCAGTCTCAGTTTCTCAATCTGTAAAATAAGAATATCACCTTTCTTTAAGAGTGTCATCAAAATCAAGTGATATAAGGCACCATGGTTTAATACCTCCTATACTATCAATCAATCAACAAATATTTAAAAGCACCTATTATGAGCCAGGCACTATATTAGCAATATTAAAAATAGCTTAACAGTTACTAAATGTTTAATTTATGCTAGGCACTATTTTTGTTATTTCATTTAACACTTATAACAACTAAATGAGGTAGGGGTATTATTATTATCACCACCATTTTATAGATAATAAAGCTGAAGAACAGATGAGTTAAGTAATTTCTGCCAAAGCCCACCGAGCTAATAAATGACAGAGCTTTTACTAAAGTCCAAGCAAACACTGCTGAGAAGGCAGCAAGCTAGAGTTTGGGGTACCTTGTGGGGCCCAAGGGAACAAAACTCATGGTTTGATTTACTAATTCCTTATTCTAACCAGCTGAGCTAATCAGTTGAGGTACTACTGCCCAATAGAAATATAATGGGAGCCACCAATATAATTTTTAATTTTCTAGTAGCCACATTCAAAAAAATGAAAAGCAAAATTAATTTTGATAATATATTTTACTTAATTATACTTATCCAAAATGTCATCATTCCACTATGTAATCAATATTTTTAAAATTAAAGATTTACCTTTTAAAATAATAATTCTTCAAACTCTGGTGTGTATTTTATACTTACAGCCCATCTCAATTCACACTAGCCACATATCAAGTCCTCAATAACCACACATGGCTAGTCTACCATTCTGGACAGTGCAGAGTTATAACATTTCACAAAATAACGTGTAATAATTAAAAATCAGCACTTAATAGTTAAAAATTACATAAATATAATAAACTAATATTAAGATATCAGAAAACACCAAAAGCACCATCAAAATTAATTTTGAATTGTTTTAAAATACCCGAAACAAAATAACTTAATGCTGCATATAAGCAGCCCTGGAACCCAATTTGTAATTGAATAAGTAATTCAAGCTTTGGGACTTCTTTAATTATATCTCATGTTAAGATATTATTCCTAGCTAAAGAATTTGTTATTTGTGTAGGCAAACAAACTAACACTGAATAATATAAATTAAGAAAAGGAGATAGTAGTATGGATAATCCAAAAGTTATAAATCAGGGCTGGCTGGCTGCTCTGTTGTTTAGACTGTAGTGCTATAACACCAAGTCCAGATGCCCGTAGTAGCCAGCCACCAAAAAAAACCGTTATAAATTAGTTTTAAAACACCTGCACCTTATAATCTGCATAACACCTCACAATTTACAAAGTATTTTTACATATTTAAATTAATTTTCACAACTTTGTAAATACTTAATATGGGTATCATTTCCATTTTTCTTATTAAGACAAAAAAAAAACTAAAGACTAAGATTTCCCCTACTTCTACTACTCATATCCACCCACAGTCTACACAAAAGCTAGTCATCTTTCTAAAACGTAAATCAGATGGCTACTTGCTTGCTTAGAACCCAGCAATGGTTTCCTATGGCACTTGGAATAATATTCAAACTCATTATCATAGCCTACAATACCCAACATAATGTTGCCCTGCCCACTTGTCTAATTTCCTCCTACAGTTTCCTCTTTGCCTATTCCCTTCTATCTACAGTGTCCTTCTACCACTTAAACATGCCAAACTCATTCTAGCCTCAAGGTCAGTGCACTGGTTATTACCCATCTAGAATGTTCCTTCAAGAGTCTTAGAACTTTCTTGTCCTTCTTGTCTTACTTTAAGTGTCACCTCTTCTAAATGACCTTCCTCAACCACCATTTAAAATATTAACATTTAACATTTAAATTTCATTCCATAACCAAAATTGTATAGTCATTTTTTCCCCAGTAAGAAATAAGCAAATCATGCTAAAAAATCACTCGATTGAGTTGGTGTCAAAACCGCCACATTTAGAGGACGTGAAAAAGTAAACAGAGAAAAATAACCATGGAAAAGGGGAAATCTGACAGTCACCTCTAGATAGGGTAGTAAGAGAATGCACATGAATAAAAGGCCAGAGAAAAGACGACAGCATAAGAGACTAGCTCAGCAGCATTGTTTCAGAAGGTAACTTACCGTTTTATTTCGTAATCGAATGATATCAGACACAGAACCAGCCCCACAGTACTCCATAACAATCCATAAGTCTGTGTTCTTAAAATAACTGCCATAATATTTAACTACATGAGGGCTAGAGAAAGAGACATTACACATTAGCGGAATAGCCTTCAAACATCTCTATTAATTCATGCTGTTAAATAAATGTAAATTAATTCTTCATCTCAAAAGATTAATTATTCATATTTAAGGTTAAAATGGGCAACCTCCTGATAAGAATGCAAAACGGTATAGCTTTTCTGGAAGGTAACACGTTTAAAAAGTACAAATATGGGTGAGTTCTTTAACCAGCATTTCTAAGTCTACAATTTATTCTCAGGAAAAAATTACAGATGCTCAAGAAACAGATGCTTATACAGATGTGCTCTAACCAGGTCAGCTAAATTATATTGCCTTGGGAGATCTGACCATTTTTATTTAGAAGCAGACATAATGGCACCAGAAAGCCATAAAATAACCTAGAATGCCTCTTATAACCCTTACCATAGACCCCTGCATGTAGGATGTAACTAGTAACAGCCCCAAATCTAGACGTTACATATAACCACTAGAAACCCTGATGAACTAATTAAGCAGGGCTGTCCTCTCTCTCTCTCTCTCCTTTGATCCTTCCCCCTTCTTGTGATTATGAAATGCTAAGCTCTGCTGGCTCTCTTCGAAGCACATTTCTCAGGGCTACCTGACCTATGCAATTGTCACATTGGTTCAATAAATTCTGTGCTTTGTAAATACTTAATATAGGTATCATTTCTATTTTTCTTATTAAGACAAAAAAAAGAAAAAGACTAAGATTTCCCCTGCTTTTACTACTCATGTCCACCACCATCTACACAGAAGCTAGTTATCTTTTTCAAATGTAAATCACATGGCTCACTCACTTGCTTGCTTAGAACCCAGCAATGGTTTCAACTGTCATATTGGTTCAATAAATTTTATACTTTATATGTTTGGCCTCAGTTTCTTTTAGGTCAACATTACCATCACAGCACTGTTAATAAAAGTTAAAATTTAGATAACATCTAAATGTCCACCCAACGTTAAGGAGTTTAAAAAATAATGATATAGCCATATAATGGAATATCATGAATCCATGAAAAATGTTATAGGGGAATATTTGATAACACAAGATATCCTTTTTACAAAAAATAAAACAACAACACAAAAACACCAGGCTACAAAATGGTAAGCATAGTAAAACTCCAAAAAAGACACATGGAAGGATATGTACGTACATCAAGCAGCATTTAGCAACAACAACTTCTCCAAAGTGAAAAGTGATTTTATTTTCTTCTTTACGTTTGCATTTTTTCTAAGTAATATGCACTTTGTAATAAGAAAAAAAATCACACTACAATCTATTATAAAGAAAAATATTCGGGATCAGATCTGAAATTTTAGATCTTAAGCTTGAGGAGAGATATCAAACAAGAAATTTCAGAGAAAAGTCAAACACCCCATTAAAATGAAATAATCTGCCCTCTGAGAGCTACCAGCTTTAACTGGCTAGAATGTTATCAGGGCCAAATAAAGTTGCATAACAATTGATGATGCTAAAATGAATTCAATTTCATTAACTCTCAGAATTTCAAATGCTGCTTATCCTTGGGAAACATGCCAATGATAAGGACAGCAGGAAAAAAAAACACACACACACAAAATGAGTATTAATGAAGAAATGAATGAATAAGTCTCTAAAGTACAGACCAACAAACTTGGTCTCCCTTCCCTAAACTGTAGTATTTATAGGAGTTAAGTACTACAAGCTATTACTACAAGGCAATTACTTACTTACCGCCGGAACATGTTCTATACAGTCTTGTATTGTCTGCTACATTTTCCTGTACATATATATCCCTGGCCTGTCCAATGAGTCTATAAATTTTCACAGTACAAGGGCTCTGACCTGTATTTTTTGTATTCCTTACAGTGTTTAGCACAGAGTAGGCTCTTCAAAATATCTCCTCTTCGATTAAAAGGCATTTTTGTACCCTGTTTGGAATACAGCTCCTGCAGAGTCTATCAAAAGTGGCAAAGTGCCAATTTGCCAACTGGAAAGAGCTTCTATAATGTATTTTATAGAGGAGGAAAAGGAAAATTGCTACCTTAATCTGGTCAATCCAATCAGGAAAAACGGAGGTTTTATATAGTAGACAGTAACCACAAAAATATGAAAACAAAAAAAAGAAAAGAAAAGAAAAAAAGAAAGGGAGGGAGAAGAGAAATGGCCTCCATTCACAAGTCTGTGAGACTTAGAGGCTCCAGAGCAAATTTCCTGGTAGGTAGCCCCACCTGCGATAATGTTGAAGTATTACAAAAAGGAGATACTGAGTTGGTCTGGTGACCAAAAAAGATTCAGGAGAATTAATACAGCCGCAAATGCAAGACTTTTTCACCCCTCTTCCAACTCCCTAGAGTTGGCACTGTCCCTAACTTTGTGTTTCTTTCAAGTCTAAACAGTCTGGGGAAGGTTGCCCCATCACAGTGACGAACCCATGTTGTTACCGAATTTCAGAGCAAACCACGTGCTGTTCCGCGGCTGCCTTTTGGCCTGACTTCCTGCTTACAGCACTTGGCAAATCTTAGTTCCTCAAAAATCAAATACTTAACTACTCTTAGCTTGAATAATTTTTTTAATGTGAAGGAAGGAGTAGTAATACATAAATAAATACTTTTCTTATAGACCTACCTGATATTCTAAGATTTCTAGAGCTAAAAAGCATTTGAATTATCTCTTCTTAGCTATCTCTGCAGAAATGTTTTCTCAATAGGAAGTAAAAGAGATCACTATCAAAAAAAAAAAAAAAATCAAGTACCACCTTCTGCCTCTTCCTAGTTTCTAAAAGGGATTACTGAAGAAAAAAAAAAAAAAAAAAAACTATGCAGAAATAGAAACTGTAAAAGTTTAGCTACAAAAACATACAAACTTTTTCACTATTTTTTTTTTTTTTTTTTTGTCTTTTTCGTGACCGGCACTCAGCCAGTGAGAGCACCCACCGGCCATTCCTATATAGGATCCGAACCCGCGGCGGGAGCGCCACTGCGCTCCCAGCGCCGCACTCTCCCGAGTGCACCACAGGCTCGGCCCTTCACTATTTTTTTTTTTGTAAAGGACATGCACAGTGATTCCATTAAATTTTCCCTTCTGTAAAATATTTAAGAAAATGCATCTCTAGGTGTCAAACTCTAAATGATCAGAGAAAATTCAAAACCATGCCCTCTCCAAAGAAAGCCCACGTGCCTTTACCTGTCACATTGCTGCATTATAGAGATTTCTTTGATTATCTCCTGCAGGTCTGATTCCACAGGAACTTGCTTAATAGCAACAATCTGACCGGTCTCTTTATGAATAGCTTTGTATACACTGCCATAGGACCTACAATTGGGGGAAGGAGAACATTTATGAAGTCAAAGCATGCCAAGAGATAATAAGTGGCAAAACACAAGCAACTCATAGTTCTAATATATATCCCTAAGTGCCTAATACATATACAGTTAGCTAAATTTGCAAAACTAAAATAGCTAAAGTACTTTGGGAAAAAAAATTGTCAAGAGAACTATCACAAAACAGCATCTTAAAAACTTCACCTTTAAACTTTAATGAATGTGTTATTGTAAAATAATAATATAATAGCTACCATGCACTGCATGTGCTGTCTCCTAGAAACCACCATGTCAGTTCATTCTTACAAAAAAACGAGGAAGAGGTGATTATCCCTATTTTACTTGTAAATGTAAAAAGGTTCAGAGAGGTTACATGATTTGCCCAAGGTCAGGCCAAGATTTGAAACCAGGTGTGTCTGAACACAAAGCTTGTGTTCTCTCTACATCTATGCTGGAGTACAACACAGAAGAGGAGGTCTTTGTTTTCTTACATTCACTCCAGTACCACAAGGTCTTTCTGTCCCTGTTCCTCTCACCTGCAATGATGCTTAAAATATTATAGAAACTAATTAAAATCTAAGCCTATTTAATTCTAGTATCAGGTGAACAGAGCACATACAAATTATTTTTGCCTTCTACTTCATCTTCCTTTAAGAGCTTTTTATCAAAATAAATAAAAGTTTATATATGCATTCAATTTGGGGGCTACAAGAGCATTATTAGATTTAGAAACTAAACACCTAAAATTTAAGTCCTACCACCATTACATTATTAGCTGTCATTTGCAGACACTTATTAACCTTGATGTGCCTCAATTTTCTCATCTGTAAAATGACAATAATACAAAATACCTTACAAGATAGTTGTTTATGATCAAATGATACACCATCATCACCCTACACAGATTACATTTTCACTGGCATCCTGGGCAGCTGTCAGTAAAATAACGAGTATATTATCATTCAAATTTGCCAAACATACCTATTTCTTCATACTGTCTTGGTGAAAACTATCAAAATAACAGTGCATTTAATGTCAAAGCAACAGAACACTCTAGCTGCCAAATAGATGTTCAAGAATTGTTTCACTGTGGGCCGACCCCGTGGCTCACTCGGGAGAGTGCATAGCGCTGAGGCCTCGGGTTCGGACCTATATAGGGATGGCCGGTGCACTCACTGGCTGAGCGCAGTGCGGGCGACACCACACCAAGGGTTACAATCCCCTTACCGGTCACGAAAAAAAAAAAAAAAGAATTATTTCAATGTGAAAGTAACAAATGTCTTTTTGAGTCTATAGAGCGCACATAAAAAATTTCCATTCCATCAGAAGCCTTTATATTTGCAAAACTAGTATAATGACCCTTAAATATGTGATCAAATACTTTTTTTTTTTTTTTAAAGATGACCGGTAAGGGTATCTTAACCCTTGACTTGGTGTTGTCAGCACCACGCTCACCCAGTGAGCAACCGGCCATCCCTATATGGGATCCGAACCCGTGGCCTTGTTGTTATCAGCACCAGACTCTCCCGAGTGAGCCACGGGCCGGCCCTGTGATCAAATACTTTTTGCCAAAGAGAGGTAACTACTGACCATGTGTGGAGGACTCAACCACTTCACCCTCTTCTTTACTAAAATAACCCCCTGATCTGTTAGGTTGGCAATGTGTTTGATCCCAGGGAATGTATCATAGCAGTTCAAGCTAGTCATAGGATTCCTATTCCCTTCTGCCAGTGACTGAACTAGTAGCAACCAGTCTGGCCAATAAAATTTGAGGAAAATTCTGCTGAAGGATTTCTGAGAAAGATTTTCATCCCTGGTAAGAAACAAGCACAAAAGAAGGCCCATTTCCATCTGCCACTTTCTTTCTTGCTTTGGTTACTATAATGTGAGGGATGATGCTAGAAACTGAGACAGCCATCTTGAGATTATAAGAATTATCCAGATGCCAAATTATTATCAAGCCAATTAACGGCTCATGGAATCTCTCACCCCCAGATTTATTATTTAGTTATTAGATGCCTTTATTAGTTAGCCACTATAAGTTGGGTGTTCTGTTACTTTCATCCAAAGGCATTCTTGATACACGAGGTCCCTTATATCTGAAAATATCTTTATTTCACCTTCACTCTGGAATGAGTTTTGCTTGATGTGAAATTCTTCTTTGATAATAGCTTTCCCTCAACACCTTTACTATAGTTTTCCAACATCTACTGTTGCTGTAGAAGTTTGTTTACATTAGATCATCATTTTTCACAAGTAGTCTCTCCATATAGCTTTTAAGATTTCCTCTTTATCCTCAACATTCTACAGTTTTATTATAATATAACTAGGAGTTGATCTCACACTTCATAAGCTTCTCCAATTTGAGGACTCATATCTAATTCTTTTTTTCTTTTCAGTAGATGCAGAAAAATCATGTCTTTAAGTATGAAAAATTCTTAGTATTATCTGTTTCCTTTCTCTATCTCTTCTAATATTTCCTTCTAGAATTCCTATTGGACCTATATTGGACCTCCTTGATCCATGTTGTCTTCCTGGTTTCTATATTTTGTGATCAGTCTCATTTCTATTTTTCAATTCATAAAGTCTCTTCCACTTGTCTAGTTCATTAGTTTATCCAACTTATTTGACTTTTAAAACTCCAATTATTGTAGTTTTCATTGTAAAGATTCCGTACCTTTTATTTTTCATTGGGCTAAGTATTATGTTAATAATCTGATGTTCTTCTCCTAAGGATGTTATTCCCTTCTTTTATCCTTCTGAAAATCATAAACATTAAATCCCTTTTCAGATTGCTCTATTATGTCTTTTTCCTTGGGTGTGAATTCTCCCATTTGTTAGGTCTGCTGATTATCTCATGGCAGTGGATTTCTTCATATGGATTTCATTTTATCTTGAATGATCTTTCCCTATACCATATTCAGTGTCAGATTGTTTCACGGTTTCATAGTTCCCTTAGCACAATCATCTGGACTATACAACTTAAACCAAGTCCTGTATTAGGAGTTTGTGGGTTTTGCCCTTCAAGATACCACACCTGAATATAGTCCAGGCCCAGTTCTTATTGTCAGTCCAGTAATTCCACTTTTTCCCCAAAGGCAAATGACACTGTCTAGTGGTAGTAAGGCAAATTTATTTCAGCTTCAAGATCATAGACGGGGAGCCTAGTCCCAGCCCACAACTTCACGTAGGAAGCCCAAATGCAATCTCTTGACAAAGATAGGGCACGCTTTATCCTTCTCTTATTATTATAGATTTCTTTTCTATCCCTGGCCCACCACTGTCTATGTATCCTTATATTTAAAAGAATTAGTGTTCATTCATTACTCTCATGTATTGGAAATGGAAAGGAGAGGTCTCTGCATGTACTTACTCAGCAATCTGGACCAGAACACTCTTCATACTTCCCTATGCTATCTTGACAGCAAAGAAAATTCCAATAGCTCATATGAACAATTAAGAATCATGACTCCACAGACTGCACTTACAGTAATATGAAGAAGAGTTAGAAGACTTCAGTAACCATGCTCACTTACAGACAATTCCCTTAAAACCTGATTCCCAACAAAAACAAAGTGATTCAGTGAATTTCAACTGGCAGAAAACAAAGATGGTGGAGAAACAGGTGTCTTACATAAGCAATACAGGCAAAGATCAATGTAGAAAAATGGAAATAATAGAGTATCTGAGGCCAAACTAACCAGGTACAAGGTCTTAACAACAGCACTCACTAGCTATGAAACCATGGGCAAGATGATTTGGTTTCACTCTATGTTAAAGACTTAAATGAGTCAATGTGTAAAACTTTAACTATAATAGAAGGGAAAAGGTACTAGGCTTTAATTCAAAACACTTTCCAAGTGCTCTCCACTCATCTTGGTCTGGAACTTTGGCTCCACTCTGCCATAGATCCATAGGATTTCCTCAAAACAGACAGAATGACTGCAGCTTCCAGAATCTAATACAGTTTTTTAGCCAGAGCTTGTTTCATAAGACACAAGTCAGTGAGAGTCCACAATCCATTCATGCTCCTGAACAATTTAAGGATGGCATATAAGTGCAGTTAAGGTCTTCCTTCAGGATTCTGCTAGTTAAATGAAGCTTGCTCAGATTCATTCAGTCAGGATGACAGAAATCCAAGCATCTGTGGTATCATTTTTAAAAAGCAATACAGTGATAACATGAGAAGAAAGATCTGAAGCTTTGTTTTCTCCCTGTTGGTATCTTTACAGGGAAATTTCCACATTCCTTGCTGAAGACATCCATAGATCTAAAACACAATTTTAAAAATCATAATTAGCTTAGTTTTTACTTATATTACATTCCTGATATATCCTCTATCTATAGTTTTCTTTTGACATACCCCAAACCCAATCAACCCAAGCAGAACTACCTGTAAGAACACCTAAATATACTTCAAGACTTAAGATTTAACTTTGATTTGATATGATGAGGTCTGAAAAATGCTTCAGTTGATACTTAAAAATAATACAATAATAGTTGCCATTGACTGAGCATTTACTGCAACAAGCACTGTACTTGGCATTTTACCCCTATTATCTCATAAAGTACTTGCCATAACCCTATGAAGTAAATACTGTTATTATCCTCACTTTACGAGGATACTTCAAAAAGTTCATGGAAAAAGAGAATTAAAGATAATACAATTCTTTTCATAAACTTTTTGAAGACCCCTCCTATAGATGAGGATTGTTAGCCTCCAAAATATTAAGCAATTTGCTCAAGCTCACTTGTTTATTATGACCAATAAACAGTAAAGCAAGGATTTTAACTCAGGTCTATCGGGCTTCAGAGTCTATGCTTTTGTATTGCAACATGCATTTACCAAAAATGAAAGAAACAAGTCAGTTATAACATAGTCAGTTATGCCTACCAGTTTTTATCTTATTCCAAGTACAACCTATGAGCATTGTTAGATTGAGGGCCATGGATTCACTACCTTGAGGAAAATAGCAAGGATGCCAAGTTGAAGCTGAAAACAGCAGGCAAGAGATGTAGAGGGACTGTCATTTCCACATACCTTTAATGATGCCAGTGAACTGGGTCTTCAGATTCATCTTGGATTTGTCTTTTGGTAGCAGAGCTGGTGTCATCTTTTATTTCCCTTCTCTGCTTGATTTGTTTGCTGGATTCCAAAGAGTATTTTTCCAACTTATGAAAAGATGACTAATGTTTTTCACAAGGAGGTTATACATGAAAAACTATTCCACATAACCCAATATTGGGTTTAACATTATGCAAGATCTATATGAGGCATATATAACACCAACACCCCCCCAAAAAAATCTAATCACATATAAGAGCTAATTTTAAAGAGCATACGGTCATTAGACAGTAGATGTTTTTAAAAGTTAATGTCAGGTCTTCCCTTGTGCCAGAAGTATTCCTAAAGGATTAAAATAAACACACACCCACACAAACACACATATTTGCTTATATATGAATAAACTATCTCTGAAAGATATGCAAGAAACTGCTATCCTGGTTGCTTCTAGGTAGCTGAGAGACAGAGGTAGGGGGCAGATTTTTTCATTGTATACACTTTTATACTTTTTGAATTTAGAATTAATTATATAAATTTATTATATATTCAAAAATTAACAACAAAAACTTAAGAAAGCGTTTTCCCAATATTTTAATGTCCTGGTTATTACAGAAGAAGGAATAAATACATAGGATTAAATTTAAAAGATATATAAAAATATAAAATATTATGATGTAAACTTTATCATATCATGAAAGTCAGAGATGGCCACTGCCTATTATTAAACATCATTTCATCAGTATTTTACAAACTCATTTGCAAGTCTAAGTTTCAAGAAGTACACTGGCTCCCAACCTGGGATTTTGGATCTCCTAGGAAGCTAAAAGGGTGGTGGCAGACCTTGATTTATTTATTGTATTTCACAAAGCTGCAAAAATTAAAATGCTGAATTCTATTGTTTCTATTGAAACAACCGTTATTGTATACTAATCAGGAGCTATGAGCAGCAAATAAAAATACATCTGATTTAAAAAAATTTTCATGAGTTATCATCTAATTATTGCTATTTGAAAAATAGATAAAATCATACAAACCACAAATTCTACAAAAGAGAAAACAATAGATGTCTTTGGTGTTTAAAAGACCAGGAATCACTAAATCTTTCTATAACAGTGATTGGGATGAAGTGGTGAAGGGCATTTCAAGTTGTAAATTTACCTCCCACACCACCTAGAGCTATGCCAATATGCAACATTAATCTTTCTTCTCCTGAAGTTTGAGAATTATTGCCATGAGGAAGGTTCATATCCTTTTGATGCTGGGGCAGAAAAAAGACTGGGACGCACTGGTTTACCTATATTTTCCTTACACTCACCCTTCTCCAAGTTTCTCTAAGACATCAAACACTTCTTCTGGTTGTTTAGTTAAACTATCTTCATCCAACTTTTTCAGCTGCCTGTGAATGAAGAAATATAAACACAAAATACATTTTACTTACTAGCATCTAGAACATAAAATACATCATTTATTCTACAATTAGCATCCTAGGAATTTCTCTACAAAGTCTTCAATAGTAAACAACAAGGCAAGCTAAGAAACTTAAGGGACACTGAAGGACTATTCTATGGAAGGATTACTCTTATTCTGGGTCACCCTGATAAGCAAAATCAGGACCAGAAGTTGGAGAGCTGCCAAGAGTCAGACTTCAATTCAACATGTGTAAGAATTTTCTAACAATAAAAGTTGCCCTACGATGGTTTAGACTGCCTTAAAAGGTCCCTACCTCCCCATCATCGGAAAATTTAAGCAGAAAATGAATTGTCGTGTGGCTGAAATGCTATATATAACTGCTTTAAGCATTAAGTATATATTCTAAAATCCATTTCAATCTTGAGATTTCATGAATTAAAACGATATAACTATCTCTTCAAAAAAGATGTTTAACATAAGATTAATTATGAATTGAACTGGAGGTCAAGGAAGACACAGTAGACCTTTGCTCTCCATTAGCAAGGTTTCGGTAATTTCGTCAAAACACATAAATTCTATAGGTATCACAGAAACAGAAACTGAAAAATGTACGTTTAGACATGATCAAAAGTGAAAACTAGGCAGCTGGGAGTTTCAAATAGTCTCACCAAGACCCTCCCATGAACAGCCATGTACCTTTGACTAGTCCTCCAAATCAAAGGTAAATGGCTGCTGACAACTTCCAGATAGTTCAGATTTTTCTGACTATGCAAGACAATCATAACAAACATGGGAGGTTAAAAATTAACAAAACTCTGAGACCTCTGAAAATTATTAATGGGCTTAAAGAAGGGGCTTGCTAAGAAATATTTGTTTGTGTGTTTGTGTATCGTCTACACAATGGCTTCCTGAAACTACAAAGGACAATAAAGAAAAGAAAGCTCAGGAAATGGTGAAATATGGAAGCAGTCACACTGGAGATTTCTTTGTAAAGAAAAAAGTTTAAATTAGCTGGACAACAACAACTCTTACAATAAAAGACTTGTATTTAAAAAAATACATACACACACAAATAATGTACTTTCCTAAAGAAAATAACAAAATCAGAAAGAAAAAAAAAATCTGACCACATTAAGTGTGTCTACCAATAAACACTGATCTCAAAAGGATAATCTTACAGAACTTTATAAATACCAGGGACTATGTACTAGAGAAATGGAGAACTGCTCCAAGTCAATAATTGCCTTAACTTGAATATCAACAAAACAAAATGAATACACTGAACTTTGAAAGTCAAAAGGTCTTAAAAATTAAATTCCAGTGACACCATAAAAACTCCCAGCTTCAAAACAAAAAGGGCTGAAGTGAAACTCCTCTTAAATTTCAGAATTGAAATTTCTCTGAACTCAGAAGTTAGCATAAAACCTCATATGCCAGGGTTTTTTTTTTTTTTGTAAAGCCCTGAATTACAACTGTATAAACAATGGGACAATACCTCATTTCTCAAGTATAATTAAAGTTTTACAAACAGTTTATATAAAGGAAGATAAAATATGTTTCTTTGAAATGTTGACTGTTTGTGGTTTACAAAAGGCAAAACTCACTCTTTCATCTACTAAAGAGACCACAGCATAACAAAGGAAACTGCCACTGCCATGAGAGAGACAGCTGCAAGCCTCTGATAATACTTTGACACACGAACTTTATATGACTGCTCAGATACTTCTTTAAAACAATCTAAGTGGTTTTTTGTTTTCGATCTGGGTTTATTAAAACAACTTGAACTCAAGGGATCTTTATATCTCCAGTGCCTGATAACCAAGAAGTGGTCAAAATATATTTGCTAAATAGATTAACAAATGAAATGATGGGAATCATAACCTTCATCAGCAATCTTTGTGAGTTATCAAAATAAAGAATTTCACCTAAAAACTATTACTGGATTATCAACAAATAAGATTTCTATGGAAAATCTTTTGATAAGCAACTCATAACGATATTTTATACCACAAGTCTTCACAAAACAAACACTATTAGCAAAACAGCCCGACTTTTTTTTTTTTTTTTTTTTTTTTATTTAAAATAAGTAGTAGTATTTTATTTTTTTTTTTTTTTTTTTTTTTTTTTTTTTTTTTTTAATTTTATTTTGTCGATATACATTGTAGCTGATTAATGCTCCCCATCACCAAAACCTCCCTCCCTTCTCCCTCCCCCCTCCCCCCCAACAATGACCTTTCTGTTTGCTTGTTGTATCAACTTCAAATAATTGTTGTTGTTATATCTTCTTCCCCCCCCCCCCCCGGTTTGTGTGTGTGTGTGTGTATGTGTGTGTGTGTGAATTTATATATTAATTTTTAGCTCCCTCCAATAAGTGAGAACATGTGGTATTTCTCTTTCTGTGCCTGACTTGTTTCACTTAATATAATTCTCTCAAGGTCCATCCATGTTGTTGCAAATGGCAGTATTTCATTCGTTTTTATAGCTGAGTAGTATTCCATTGTGTAGATGTACCACATTTTCCGTATCCACTCATCTGATGATGGGCATTTGGGCAAAAACAGCCCGACTTTAATGATGCAGCTTTTTCAACTGGGACTTCCCCGGATCCTAGGCAGTTCCAGTGCTTGCTCATAAACAAACAAGCCTCGTCAATACACCATCCATGGGGCAAATACTGGTGGCTGCTCCTCTCCTAAGTCAGATTGCCACGTGGATGGCCAGCATCCCAGAAATGCACTCTACGCCTACAACCACACCATTATCTAATGGCAGCTCACTTTTTAAAATCAGTAACTCCTACTAAGACATCAATCTCTCATCACTTACTTAGTCACACGCAAATGTCAAACTCATGAACACAAACACCACTTCCTGCATTGGGGTTGTTGGAAACATGCAATCTGAGTCTCTGAAAAGACACCTGTATCTTTCCAAGCAGAAATAACAGTACTTATGAAGCAGTCACTCATAGGTTTGGCTAATTCTCAAAGCTCTTTCTCACATCTCAGAACTCCTATATGGTTCATTTAATTTATGTACACCTTTCCCTCTTTCCACACAAAATTTGATATGGGTTATGACAAATATATAAGATAAATTGATGAAATTTTTAAATGATAATAAAAATAATTGTGTCCCCCCATTCACATGTTGAACTCCTAACCCCCGATACTTCAGAATGTGACTGTATTTGGAGACAGGGCCTTTAAACAGATAATTAAGGTAAAATAAAGTCATATGGGTGAACCCTAATCGAATATGACTGGTATCCTTATAAGAAGAGATTAGGACACAAACAGGTACAGAGGGAAACCCACATGAAGAAACAGGAAGAAGAGACATTTATAAGCCAAGGAGAGGCCTCAAAACAAACAACCCTACAAAACCTTGATTTCAGACTTCTAGCCTCCAGAACTATGAGAAAATAAAGTCCTGTTGTTTAAAAACCACCCAGTCCATGATACTATGTAACAGCAGTCCTAACTAATACAAACGATAATAAAATTAATCTACTGCAAACTAAGCAGCCCACTAATACCAGTCATTCAAGAACTGAATGATCAGAACAAGTCTTGCAATGCTCTTCTCTCACACTTTTAACACATTTTTCAAATTCCCAAAGATACAGGAATGAGAATATCAAAAAACAAGGTTTACTTTACTACTTTGCCAAAGATTACACACAAGGCAAAGGGAGAAACAAAACACAGATACCTAATCCTCTTCGACACAGTTAAGAGATGGAGTTTGGACCAGACTGCCGGGATATTAAAAGTCCAGCTCTGCCTCTTACTAGCTTGGGACCTCAAGCAAATGACTACCTTCTCTGTGCCTCAGTTTTATCATCTGTAAAATAGGGATGGAGGAATATCCACCTCAGAGGACTGTTATGAGGATCAGATGACTCAATAATAAGTTGGACCATATGGAATTACCATTTTTATATGTCAAAAATGGCCAAATATCAGCAATTTCACATGTTTCAACATGAAACATGTGCCTGGCACCCAGCAAGTGCTATAATCATTAATATTACAGTCTCAGCACACTACACAAGGGTGAATCATGAGACCATTCCAACCAGCAACTTGCCTTCTGCAATGTTTGGGCACTTCATAAAACCCCCAAGAGTGCTGCCCAAGCTGTCAATCCATTCCCCTCACCTCTGGGTTCCCCTACCCCCACTCCCACACACTGACACTTCCTACTTTAGTGCTCAATCCGCTGCAGGAAGTCAGACATCTCTGTGAAACAGAAGTTCATTACACAGCACCTCAGAGAAGCATGATTCCCTCAGTCTCTATTCCCTAGTTTTCTCCAGATGTGGCAGTGACATAAGACCCTGGTGTCCACAGGGAAAACCAATGACAACTGCAACCGATCCAAGAGTTCAGGCTTTTTAGAATCAGCCACCTCCCTGATCTTGACCTAAAACAATTCCAGGTACCACTAGGAACTGGAGCTGATCTTTACAAAACAACAGAGGCCTGAAAAGGGAACAGTCTGGCCGGGCCCAGTGACCCAGAGCAAAGAAGGAAACAGGTCTCTCAACTCTTCTAGATTTCGGTTTGCCTGTCTTGAAAATATCTCCTTATTTCCTCATCTACCTCCCAATGTCGGGTTTTGAAAGGCTGAGGAGAATGTAAAGAATATCAGGAAGATACCCTAGACATCAATAATGAAGGATGCTATCATTCCCAAACAAGCAAAGGGGCAAAAAAAAAAAAAAAAAAAAAAAAGACGACACCATCATCCCAGAATGGGACACCACCAAGAGCATCTTCCTAAATGCTATAGTTCACGATCCCCTTCCTGGTTCGACCCTCAACCTTTCTTCGCACGCCTTCAGCCTCAAGAGCAAAGCTTTTCTGCAACAGATCTTCCCCCGCGCGGCACCCCTCAAGTGGGACTTAGGACCCTTAGAAAGTCCACCCAGCCTTTCCATGTGCTAGTTCTCCATCCAAGCCCTCAGACATCTCACAGGTTCTCATCCTGCTTTCGCATTCCCCCACTACCTCCGAGAGTCCGTCCTCGGAGAGCCTTCCCCTAGTGGCCCCGGCCTCAGCAGGTGCTCTCCCTAACTTGTTCTCACGTTCCTCAGCAGAGTCCCTCCACAGCGAGTGCGCTCCCAAACCAGCCCCACGTTTATCCCCCTCAGCAAGTGCTCCCCTCAACCAGACCTCCACCCACCAGACGTCCCCCGCAATCAGCAGGTGCCCCATCAGCCGAGTCTCCTAGCCCTGCAGGTCCCTTCCCTCCAAGGGCTCCCACATAGTTGTCTCCCTTCAGCCAGTTCCCGCCTTTCCCTCCTCCCGCCCCCATGCCCTTCCTCGTAGCCAGTGGTCCCTCACCGGCGCGGCGGGTTCCTCAGCTGCACCGTCTCCATGGCGCTGCCGGCAGGCGCCCAGACCCGCTCACTGCTCCATCCACCCCGCGTTCCTCCCGGACCCGCCCAGCAGACCCTCCCACACTTCCGCTTTCCGCCCCTACCGGAAGCGGCGCGGGGCGCGGGAGTTGGGCGGAGCCGCGAGAACGCGGCCTGGATCACGTGGTGTCGGGTCTGGGTCATGTGGTTCACGTGTCACAGACCTGGAACCGCAAAGCGAAAAAGGCTCTTCCCGATGGTGGTGTCCGCCGTGCTTGAGAGTGTCGGCGACGCTGTCTCGGCGACGCTGTTCGCCCGAGACAATCCCTATGCCGGCAACCCGTCTCTGCCTCGATCCTGGCCCCCATTTCTCAAACGGAGGTACTGAGGCGTCTAGCGAAGCCCGGACTTGATAAGAACTGGCGGCCAAGTTCTGTACGATTTGGTGGGAGACGCTGCTCCAGGGACACCTGGAGGTATTTGTGGTTTTCTGCCGTTTCCGTGGTTTACCTCTGGTCCCCAAGGGTCCTCTGCACATCCTCTCCTTGGATGTCACAGAATATCAACTCGCAAATTGCCCTATCTTCTTTATTAACAGCCTCCCCTTTGAGTCAGTTTGCAGGCAAAAAAATAGCTATTTATTAAGCTCTTGCCATGTGCTTAATATAATAAGTGAAGGCATATTATTATCTTATTTAATCTTCATGTCAAGTCTGTAAGGTTATCCCTATTTTAATATATTTATCTATTTGACAAGCAGTACTCACCACGTTCTCAGTTCTTTACTAATATTAACTCATTTAATACTCCTAACAATCTTATACGGTAAGTACTATTATAAAGCCAAAGAGGTGAAGTATCTTGTTTCAGGGTCACTAGCTAAGTGTATAGGTTTGGTAATTTAAATCCAGGTCGATCTAATTCCATAGCCTGCACCACCAACTGTATAGCCACAGATGTGTACCCTCCGGTTGTGCATGAGAGATAGACCTCACTCTCTAATTAGTGTGTGCCTCATCTGGTTTTGTTCTTTCCTCTTGGGTATTGCCTGTGCCGGGCTGGGAAGATTCAGTTGGAACAGTCACCTAATCCTGAGAAAGTTTATAGTCTGGTGGGTTTAACAGTTTACACAGATAATTATAACTGTAAATTCCTGAAGGCAGAGACCAGGTGTTTGTCAACAACCTTTATAAAGTACATGCTGGGTGCCAGGAGAGACAAATATAAAGAGGACCTACTTCCTGCCTTTATAGACCTCACAGTCTTTGAAAAAAACTGCAAACTGACAATCACAGAGTGATAATTGCTAAATTAGGGATCGACCTAGGGACCAATAGAGAGCTGAGGAGGGACATGTTGGAGGAGGGGCAGAATCAGGAAAGGCTTTCAGAGATGATGTTTAAGTTGAATTTATAAATTGATTCAGAATTAGGCAGGGAAAAATGTATGGAAAGGAATTCCAGGAAAAGGGGGAAACAAGCAAAGGCTAGGAGGCAAGAGGAAAAGCTTAGGGTGTTCGGGTAGCAAGGAGCAGTTAAAAAAAAAAATTGGAGTAGTGAGTGGGACATAGTGACGTAAGATGAAGCTGGAAATAAAAGTGAAGTCATTCTCGGTGAAAGATCTTCATCTATCAAGTCTATCTGTGCATTCATTTATTAAATCAACAACTACAGACCGCTAGGCGCGGGTACTTTCTAGCCTCAGGGCCTTTGCGCTTGCTATCTCTATGGAACAGCATTCTCTAAATTATCTTAGGCCTCAGCTCAATGACCCCCTCAGAAAGGTCCTCCCTTGTTCCCTTATCTAAAATAGTCATTCCACGTGGCCACTTTCTAGTGCACTGTCCTGTTTTGTTTTCCTTGCATCACTAATCACGTGAGATTAGCGTGCTCACTTGCTCATGATTTAGCAGCCTGTCGGGCCCCCCTAGAACAAAAGCTCCATGACAGCAGCGACCCGGCCTCCCTCACTGCTTCATCCGTAACGCTCTAGGAGGACCCGATGACTCTCAACGCGGCTCCAACCACTTAACGCCCCGAGGGAATACAAGTTCCAAACTGAGCACGCGCCGAGGGCCGGGCGCTACGGGTTCCACTCCGCGCAGGCCCAGGCCCCGCCCCCGCCCCGCCCCGCCTCGCCCCCTGGCAGCCGGGTTAGCCGTGCGACGGGAGAACTCGCAACCGTCGCTCCCTCTCGGACGCCGTTCCGCACGACTCGGTTGCCTGTTCGCCGACCAGGTCCCGGGATGGGCCCCAAACTCCGAGAGTCCGTGAAGGGGCTCCGCACCGCCGGCAACGAGCGATTCCGCACCGGCCAGTACGCCGAGGCCTCCGCGCTCTACAGCCGCGCGCTGCAGATGCTGCAGGCTGAAGGTACCATCCCGCCTCCCGTTTCTCCTCCAGGCCTGCCTTCCTCCAACCCCCGCCACACCACACAAGGCTCTCTCTGTCCCTTTCTTCCTGGGGCTTCGTTTCCCCACGTCCGACCGTCCCACCAGGCCCTTCCCCCACTCTTCTTGCCCCTTCCCGACTTTGGCATCCTGCGAGAAACTTCCTTGGTCCTTTCTTTCCGTCTGCTTTTTAACTGCTCTGGTGGCCAGTATCTTAAGTAATTCAGGCCTCATTCTGATCCCAATTAAATTACTATTTTGTTGAGCACCTGTTATATACTGAGTGTATAACAAGACAGAAGATCCTTTCAAGGATCGTATGTTCTTGTTTGGTGGGGAAGGGGGCGTGGATCTTAAGCTAAGAAATAAGTAAACAAGACCTGTGGGATAATTAGGGCTATGAAGAAGATTATAGGGTGATACGGTAGAGTTGACTGGGGAGCACCCTTAGAGAGGGAAGTCAAGGGCAACTTCTATGAAGAAGTGATATTTGAGGTGATGTCTGAATGATGAGAAGAAGCCAAGCGCCCGGAGTTTTGATTGCTGAGCATTGCAGGTGGAGGAAACTGTAATAACAGAGGCTCCTAGACGGAAAAAGCATGGTATGACCCTGGAGTCAACGCATAGTGAGTCGGCGGAGGGAAAGTAAGACATAGGTCAGCTAGGTAGGCAGGACCTTACTGTGTGTTTTAAGCCCTGGTAAGGAGTTTGGATTTTATTCCCTGATGGGAAGCTACTGGAGAGTTTTAAACAGAAGAGTAGCATATTCTTATCAGTTCTTGAAGCTTCCAGCTCACTTCAACCAACCACAGACCTTTGCCCAAAGCCTCTTCTCCAAAGTGTCTTATCTAGGAGTCCCCTTAGTTAAAGCCCTGACTTTTCTTTTCTTTCTTTTTTTTTTGTGTGTGTGTGTGTGTGACCGGTAAGGGGATCGTAACCCTTGGCTTGGTGTCACGCGCACCACACTCAGCCAGTGAGTGCACCAGCCATCCCTATATAGGATCCGAACCTGAGGCCTTGGCGCTCCCCAGCGCCACACTCTCCCGAGTGAGCCACGGGGTTGGACCAAAGCCCTGACTTTTCAGAGGAACCTTGGATCCCATTTTCTGTAAGCCACTGTTTGGTACCTCTTTCCCTTTGCCTCTCTCCTCTTTTTCATTTTTTTAGCTAGCATTTGTTGAGTGCTTTATCGTGTGCTAGACATTATCGATGTTATCTCTTTTCATCTTCATTATGACTCTACGGGTAAGACGTTATAGGTGAGGAGTCCAGAAAAGTTAAAGTGCCTAGCCCAGTGTTATACAATGAAGATATGTCAGAGCCAGGATTTGAATATGGATTTGTCTGATTGCTGAGTCCAAATTTTTAATCATTCTGTTAGACTTCTCCCAAAATCGTCTCCAAATTCCAGTCTTTTTTGTTTGAATTTCTTGCTTTTTTAAGACACTCTTTTGCCCCCTTCTTTTTTTCTAGAAAATTCTCTATGGGTCCACCTCCTCATGTCAGCCTCACTTGATGAAGTTGCTGAGGAATCTAAGGTATTAAGGTTTCTGCCATTTTCTTTCCTCTCACCCCAGCTAGCCTGGGAAAGCTTGTGCTTTTGTATGGATTTATTCAGATCCCTAGAAGAGCTGGTCTTGTGTCTAGATTTACCCAGGGACCAGAGTTTGGTTCTAATGCTATTATTGATTTTCTTGGTAATTGTGGGCGAGTCCTTGATGCTCTGATCGGTTTTATTTATCTTGAAAGGAGTGCAGGGAGTAACCTGATATAATGAACCCTTCCAGCCAGTCCATAGAGTGATATCTTCACGTGTTAGGTGAACACACATGATGAGAGGGGTTGAGTGACTTGGGCAGGATCAAAGCCTGAATTGTAGGTTCTGATGCCCCTTCCACCACACCCCTGCTATTTCTGAGCAACCATGCTGTGGTGACTTGAGATGGATTACAGTTGAGTACTTCTGGTTGCTCCTTAAAGACAAGGATGGATTTACTTATCTCTGTACTTTCTATCTTGGGGCCTGGCAATATAATAAGAAAACCTACTATTTATTATGGGGGTATTTTTGGTACTGAATTAAAGACATCAAATACCAGCATGGTAACATGATACTCAGTGAAAGAACCAAGTTGCAGAAGGATAGGCAATATGATGCCACTTAGGAAATGTTTTAATAGACAAAAAATGATGTTGTATCTTACCTGTGAATGCATGTATAATAAAGGTAGACAGACATACTTGAAAATGTTATTCACCAGCTTCAGGATTGTTCTGACCTTTGCGGGGTATGGGGAGGGAGCATAGGGAAAAGGATGGGGATGAGTGGAGCTTTAGCCATATCAAAATAAAGGCTAGAAACAAATATAATAATGTATGCTAAGTCTAGTGGTGGATACTGAGTATCTGTTATCTGGTTTTCTATATGTTTAAAAATTTTCAAAAAGAGAGTCTGTTTTCAGTTATTTGGGGTATATACCTAGAAGTAAAATTATTGGGTCAACATGTACTTTCTGTTTTGTTTTTTTAATTATGGCCCATGCTAGTGGGTATGAAGTGGTTGAAAATTATCTTTAAAAATGAAAATCATTGTGGCCACAGTGAAGGACTTCAGCTTCACTGTGAGTGAATTCCTGAGAGTGAGGACTGCCTTTAGAGAAATGTCTAATAAATTCTCCCATTGAGAATTAAGAAGCTTGAGTCCTTCCCCAAATTAAGTTCTCCAAAGTCCTGTCAGACTCAGCTTAGTTATCACTTCCTTGGCAGAGTCCCCTCTGACTTCACCAGGTAGAACCAGTCTCTGTCTTTCATGTCCCTACAACGCTTAGTCCACTTATCATGGCATTTATCATATTGTTCTTTTCCTTCATTAATTTTTTTCTTTATTGGGTTTACATGCTTTTTGTAATGAAATTAACACACACACACACCCCTAAGGAGTGACAGCATAGATTTCTTTGAGGCAGGAGCCAGTCATTTTATGTTTATCTTTTGCCTGGTACCAAGTTCAGTGCTGGAGTAAGTGAATAAGGAGTTGCTTGGTTCCCTGTGAATGGCAGAAAGCTCAGCGTCCTCACTGTCATGTAAGAATGACAAACATGCTAGCCCATCAGACCAACAAGCCTGATCAGGTTACAGTCATCTCTGCTGCCTTTCCCTAAAGCCCAGAGAGCTTCATCCCAGTGTACTAAGGTATCTATTTCCCAACCTTCTCACTCTTTCTGCCTCCACTTGGATAGGTTCTTCAGACCCTGAAGAAGAAAGTGTTCTCTACTCCAACCGAGCAGCATGCCACTTAAAGGATGGAAATATCAGAGACTGCATTAAGGATTGTACTTTGTAAGTGGCCAAGGGTAACTTTGGGATTCCTGAGGGTCTCAGAAGGCTGGGTTTATCTGGCTTATTTCTTCTTTGGAAGGATCCCAGCAGGTATATCTGTGACAGATATTAGGAAGTATCACTAAGTGTCACTAGATCACTGAGAATAAGAGGCTCTAATTGGTCCTTATGGCCCCTGACTTGTGTCTTTGGAGTCTTGGCTCTGCTGCTGAAAAAGGAGCAGGACCAGCAATTAGAGGTAGGCCTTAAAGTCTCTGTGAGATTTGGGACCTGGGGATGAGGTAGAGTTGATAGACCAGTGACTGGTTGGGATGGGTGTCAGAGGGAGGGAGGGAGGAAAGGAAGGATAGAGGCTAATAGATTGTCTCAAAAGAAGCAAAGAGAAAGGAGAAAATGGTATCCATAAATGACCAGCCGTAGAGGACATTGAACAATTTTTTTTTCATACCTCTTTCTTCTTTAAAACCAGTCTAATATTGTCTTCGTTCATCATTGCTAAACTAGCACACATACCCTAAATGTGTTCTCAGATCTGATATCATGTGACATTGCCTTAGATTTATGTCCTGGTGATAGATGGGAGAGGAGGAGAGAGGTGAGCATGCTCATGAAGCCTGTCCTAAGTTAATTTGTTCCAGGGTCTGTGCTAGGTTTCCTTCTTTGAGTGCTTACAATTGGTGTGGTAAGTTTATCATGCTTCCCAGGCCAGAACGGAGTTACTGAAGATTGAGGCAGTAAAGTGATTTGCCTTGGGGTCACATGGTTAGTGGCAGAGGTGGAGTTCAACCACCAACCCATCTGACTCCAAAGCCTGTTTGTTATTTACTGGGCTGCAACTGTAAAAATCCATAGTAGCATGAAAGCCATGAGGTACTCATTCTTGATTTTGGGGGGATTGAAACTGTGAAAATTGATGTATGTGCAAACAAATTTCACAATACTAATGGTCCTCTGCCCTCTTTCTCCTCCCCACTTCAGTCTAAATTGAAAAGTCCCTGGTCTAAGATTTGGCATTTTCAGCAGTTATCTCTCAGCCAGAAATTACCTCCTATATACTATACCGAGTGCTGCAGATCACCCTGTCTGGAAGAAACTGCAGTGGAAGCCCTGGTGGCTCAGCAGCCAGGTGACATTTTTGCCTCCTGTTCTAGAGCACTGGCCTTGGTTCCATTTGGCATTAAGCCCCTGCTGCGGCGAGCATCTGCCTTTGAGGCTCTGGAGAAGTACCCCCTGGCTTATGTCGACTACAAAACTGTGCTGCAGATTGATAATAGTGTGACATCAGCCCTGGAAGGCATCAACAGGTGAGCTCAATTCACTGTAGGCAAACTCCATGGAAACTCCCTGTTCTCCTTGATTGGCTTTGGGCTGTTGTTTTGGTTGTCTTCTGGGAGGATCTCTTTGGCTAGACTTAGAAAACTCTTAAGGAGTATGTGAGGGAAAGAATCTACTGTTATGTTTAGCGGGTTTTTAAGGAGTCAGAATTACGAAGATTGATTGATTTTTGCCTAGACATTCAAATTTATTCACACAGTAATACTTATTGAGCTCTGTGTAAGGCATTGTGCCAGATTCAAAGAACTAACTCTAATTGGGAGAATAAGACAAAAGCATAAGCAGATATAACACAAGCCTGTAAGGATATTGTTTGTGGCTGTGGTTCAATGTATTGTACCATGACCCTTCCCTGAGGACCCTCAGGTGAAATTTCTTTCTGGTCTTTTGAGCAGTTGTTTGTTTTTATCACATGGATACCCTGATTTATATACTATGATGTTTTCCCTCTTTGTGTGGGCTGATAGAAAGCCAAACACCACACTAACAGCAGACCCTTAACAGGACTTCATGGTTTGTATGTAGTGCTTCATTTCTGGCTTGACTTGTTTGTCAATATCCTTTGTTTTCTCTTTGCCTCCTTTTAATTTCTGTCATTCAAAATATGCCTGTTATGTGCCAGGCTTTGCCCTAGGACCTGGACTGAGACATACTTATTTCTGCCATCGTAGAGCTCCTGGTCTCCTGGAGAACACCAGTCAGTAATAGGCAAGCACAATTCAGTGTGACCAGTGTTATGGTAGGAGGCAGCACAGGGTGCCCTAGGGGCAGAGAGGAGGCACCTAACCAACTAGCAGGAAGAACTGGAGGCCAGAGAGGGCTTTCAGAGGAGCTAAAACTGAAAGATAGAGATCTGGGGTGGGCGGCCAGCAAAGAGAAATTGCAGCACATGTAAGGGTGAGTGAATGTAACATATTGTAGGAATTGTAAGAAGTTCATTTCACATGGTGCTACAGGCAGGGAGCTCAGCCTGGGACAGGATGGTGAGGCCAGAGCACATAGGGCCTGGTATTCAGGGACTTGGACTTAATCCTGAGTAAGTAAGGCATCATGAAAAGGTCTTTAGCAGGTTTGTATTTTAGAGAAAAACTCATTGGCTGCCATGTTGAAGGATGAGATGAAGGGTAACAGAATACGAACGGAGCATGCAGCAGTCCTGAGGAGAGGGTAGAGATAATGGAGAGAGAACAATGGGACCAATTCCAGGGACATTTAGGAAGTATCTCAACAAGCTTTCATGGTTGAGGAGTAATAAGAAGGGAAGAATAGACGGGACGTCCAAATTATAGATATGTTGACTTATAGGTAACTGTGGGACATGAGACTAGAGAAGATGTATGGAAGGTGGTTGGGTATTTACTTGTGTTTGGAGCAAAGGAGAAAAATATAGGTTAGAAATACAGATTTGAGAGTCACCAGCATAGAGGTGGATTGAGGCTATGAGACAGAAAAAGAACACCACAGCAATAAGAAGATGGAGCTTTGAGAAACTCCTGCATCTGAAGGACTTGCAGAGGAACAGCAGCCACAGAGGTGGGAGGAAACTTGGGGCATTAAGTATGCCCAGGGAAGGAGTATTTCAAGAAGGATGGAGACATCATGAGTGTCAGGTGTTCCAGTGAGCTTAAGTAGACTGAGTTTAGCAATGAAGTCACTGATGATTCTTATGGAACTGTTTCAGTGGAGCCAGAAGCCACATGGCAATGAGTTCAAGTGTAGCTGTCAAGGGAGGCAGGGAGTATAGTTGGTGTTTTAGTCTGTTTTGTGTTGCTGTAACAGAATACCTGAGACTGGGTAATTTATAAAGAACAGAGGTTTATTTGGCTTATGATTCTGGGACAGCTGCATCTGGCACAGGCCTCAGACTGCTTCTCATGGCGGAAAGCGGCCGGCAGCCGGTGGGTAGAAGAAGATCACATGGCGACAGGAAGCGAGAGAGAAGCAAGAGAGAGAGAAGGTGCCAGGGTCTTTTTAAGCAATGAGCTCTCGCGGGATCTAATAGAGCGAGAACTCACTCATTAATCCCCCCTCCCCTAGGGAGAGCATTAATCCATTCATGAGGGATCCGTCCCCATGACTCAATCAGTTTCCAACACTGCCACATTGGAGATCAAATTTCCATATGAGTTTTGGAGGGGACAACACATCTAAACTCCATCAGTTGGGATGTCATAGAGGTGTCCGGGAGGGTTTTATTAAGTGAGGAAAGAGTTGAGGGGCTTAAATGCTGATAGGTGGAGTCAATAGAGAGAGGGTGAAGATGTAGGAAAGGGGGATGCTACCTGAGTGTGGTCCCTGAGAGAAGCAGGAGGAGACAGGATCAGCTTAGGTGGAAAGATTAGCCCTGTCGTCTCTTATATTGTGACAGCAGAGAAACAGGAAGGATTGGGCACCTAGGCAGGTAGGTTTGTATTTGAGATATGAAGAAGTTTGCTCTGAAAAAGGAAAAGGGTTAGGGAACAGGTTTGAGGAGAGTAGAGGTTTGAAATAATTGGACCAACCGGGAATACAGCTTTGAGGCCCTGGTTGGAGACCATGAATTTGTAGAGATATCTGTATGTATGGTTTTCATTCTTGTAACATAGGAACATGGTTGTAGAAGCAGAAAAAGTAGACAGTGGCTTTATTCACTCATTCAGCCCATACTTACTGGGCCTTGGTGGGTGCAGGTGGTGTGTTGGGTGCTAGAAATCAGTTAACAAAATGAACATGGTCACTGAGCAGCATTTTAAACTGAGATCTAAAGAACAGAAGTTAGATGGGCCTAGGAGGTGGGAATGGGAAGTGGAAGAGATTGTTCCAGGTGGAGGAAAAAGCATGTGCAAAGCCTTGAACATAAGGATCAGAAGGCAGTGTGGCACACGATAAGGGTGGAGAGGAAGAAGGGGACCAGATCTCACAGTCCATGTTAAGCTGGGGAAATGGGAACTACTAAAGAGTTTTTTTTTTTTTTTTAAAGATGACCAGTAAGTGTATCTTAACGCTTGACTTGGTTTTGTCAGCACCATGCTCACCCAGTGAGCTAACGGGCCATCCCTATATGGGATCTGAACCTGTGGCCTTGGTGTTATCAGCACCACACTCTACTGAGTGAGCCACGGGCCGGCCCCTAAAAAGTTTTAAGATTTGAGAATAAAATAAGACTTGCATTTAAAAAAAAATCTCTGAGCATTCATCAAATGTCAGGTGCTTGCCTGGCTTTGTATTAGATTCACTGAGAAAATATGAACAATTTTTCGTGTTTGAGAAAATTGAACGATATAATTGAGAAATGTGAACAATTAAAACATATGATCCTTTCTTGGGGAATGTGTAGTCTTCTGGGGGCAAGGTTTCAGTGCCCTTACCAAGCAACAGATCACCACTTTAAAGTTAACATAGTGAGACCAAGTTCAAAGGAAGGAGTGTCATGTGGCTGATCTGAGAAGGCACTTACGGGTGGCAGACTCCTGATTCTGTTTTGCAGCATGTTGAAGAACATAACGAGATGGTTCAGATCAGGCGGAAGGTGATAACACAGGCTCTTCTGAAAGGACCTACCTCCCTTGGGTGTGTGAAAAGAGGAATATCTTCTTGACCCAGTTGGAAACCTCCCTGCAATTCTGCCTTCCTTTCCAGAATGACCAGAGCTCTCATGGACTCACTTGGGCCCAAGTGGCGCCTTAAGCTGCCCTCTATCCCATCGGTGCCTGTTTCAGCTCAGAAGAGGTGGAATTCCTTGCCTTCAGAGAACCACAAAGAGATAACTAAAAGCACATCCAAAGAAACCACAACTACAAAGAACAGAGGTGAGCTGTGACTCCCTGCCCAGAGAGTCTTGCAGTCTCCCAGTAGCCACTTTCTTTAGAGTAGTCCTGTAAAAACTGGCCTTGTTTAGCTGAGTTATAAAAATAATCTTACCAAAAAAGTAAAAAACAAAACAAAATGAGAAAATCTCTTAGAGATTGTCTCCTTAGCTGTACAATGAGGGTGATGATAAAACCTACCTTATAGCTATGATGATTAAATGATTTAAGGCATGTGAAACTTCCAGCCTGGTATATGGTATTAGTTCCCTTCTCTTCCCCTGGCAGCATTTGGGATGTATCACTTAGGATGTTTTTGATTGCAACGTGGTAAAAATAGTCAAGGGAATTTATTGGCTAATATAACTGAAAAGTCCAAAGAGAATTCAGGCAAGGTTTGTTCTAGCAGTTCACTGCATTGTCAGACTCTGACTCCATTTCTCTGTACCTCTCTCAGCTCTCTTCTCTGTTGTGTGTCAGCTTGGTCTTCGGAAAGGCTTCCCTCCTAGTAGTAACTTAGCAATAGCAGTTCCTGGCCTCACATCCATATACCATGACTCGTGATCCAGAATAAGAGAGAAAATCTTTTTTCCTGATAGATTGCTGGGAGAAGAGGGCACTTTTCACCCCAAATCCCTAGCTCACATATTTTCTCAGTCTGTTCTGTTCTGTTTGATCACAGGCTATTCCCTTAACTAGTCACTGTGACCAGGGAATGAGATTTTATGATTAGCTTAACCCTGAGCCATCTGTCCCCCTCCATAGCTAGAGGGTGATGCTTCCCTAGTAATACGTGCACCGTGTGAATATCTGGAGAAGGATGAATAAGAGAAGGGAGATCCAAGCTGGGCAGCCAAAAACAAGAGACTGCCCACCTCAACTGTGTAAAATGAACGCCATTCATCAGACAGAGCCTCACTAGGTAGCTCTTTTAATGTTCCAGGGGAATTGTCCCAGCCCAGCAAGCTAGGGATTGAGGCCAGAGAGATGCAGAAGGGATCAGGGCTGGAGCTCTGCCATGTATAAATGACCTTTAGGTGTCAGAAGAGGGCAGGAGTTACTCCCCTTCCCAGTAGGACACTTACCTAGCCATAGATAGCATTCACTCGGCTTGTGGGAGGCTGGTAAGTGTCCCCCACTCTTCCCTGGAATGAAAATGTGGAGTGCTAACACACTAGACAGCTTCAGTGCACCTGCCATTGATTTTGTTCTTTTGGAGTCACTGAGCTGTCCATGCTCCAGGCCTTGTGTTAAGCAGTGTGACACAGAGAGGACAGGGCAGTCTTGGTTCTCAGGAAGCTCTGGGTCTAATGAGGGACTGAGACACGTAAACAGGGCATTTTAAACTACAAGGAGGAGGAACAAATGCTTTAGAGTCTTTAGTGTTTTGGGAATTCAGAGTGGAAACTGACTTAAGTGCTTGGAGGAGTCAGGGAAAGGCTCACAGAGGGGTTGGTCACGGAGATGACAGCTTGAGCCAGACCTTGAAGGATGAGGTCATCAGGTGGGAAGAGAGAAGGGAAGAGAATTCTTGGCAGAGACAGAAGGGAGAACTGGAGAATGACAGTGCATGGGGCGAACTGTGGGAGTCAGTGACTGCTGTGAGCGGTGTGTAGCAGGGCTCAAGTGAAGCTGAAACCATGCACACATAGCAGCCTGCTGGTTCTGCTTCTATAGAAACGTGTGCACAAGGAGACGTGTGCAGGACTGCTCATAGCAGAATGTTTGTAATAGCAAAAAACAAAACTAGAAATAACCCAAAGCTCTGTAAAGAGGAGAATGGGCAAATCAATTGCAGTATTGCAGCAGTGAAAATGAATGAACCACAGGTATATGCATCAACAGATGAATCTCAGGAATATAATCCTGAGGGGGGGAAAACCTAAGTCATAAAGAATATATAGAATTGTTTATTCTTCTATGACATTCAAAAACAAACAAATGGTTTATTTAAAGTAAACAACAAATGGTACTATCCTATATAGTTAAACTATTTTTTTTTTCTTAAAGGGAAAGAAGCACAGAATTGGAGACAATAGTTTCCTCCAGGGGTAGACTGAGATGGGGAGGGATCCACAGGACTTCAAAGGTCCTAGTAATGTTCTGTTTCTTAAGCTGGGGGATGAGTTCAGAGTGCAAGTTTTATTCCTATTACCTTACCCTTGTCAGGTATATTCAGTATTTTGTAAAAAGAGTTTTTAAAAATTTAAAAACCAGCTGATATGGAGCCAAGGCTGGAACAGCTAATCGGGGGCAGGCAGAGAAGGGCCTGAACACGAGGCTGCACAGCTTGGATTTCACCTTGTTCTCTCATTTCTCTCTCTCTCTGAAGGCTCGAGCAGAGCTGCACATGTTAGGTCAGGGAGGATATCCACAGGCTTAGACCAAAACAGAGTTCTGCCCTTTTCTGAAAACCCAGAAACTATACCCTTTCTTTACCAGACTCTTGTTTATTAATACTTATTTACTTACTCTGTTGCTTTAAATTTATAAGGTGTTCTGTACTTTCTAGTGTAGTCTCAGATTTGACCCTGAAAATAGCCATGTGTGGAATAAGTATTGCCCCACTGTATTGGTGAGGAAGTTGGGGTCCTAAAGTTAGGTAGGTCACAAAAGATCTTCCATCTACCAAATGGCAATGCCAAGGCTAGAACCTGGGTTGCTTTTTATCATGTATGTTAGTATGTGCATGTATAAATATGTTTATATGAGGAGATCCCAAGCTCTTCTGAATAAAAACTGTTTAATTTCCCAGAAGCCATTAATTGGGGGAAGTCATTAATCAGAATGGGATGATTTACAACAGTGTAGGAAATCTCTGGGGGAGACAGGATTATAGACAACTTGGAAGAGATGATGCTGAAGAGATCTCATTGGTCTCAGTTGGGTACCTGCTCCATGTTTTTTCCTTTTCTGAATTTGTATCTAGTGCCTTCTGCTGGGGATGTGGAGAGAGCCATAGTTCTGAAGGAAGAAGGCAATGAGCTTGTAAAGAAGGGAAACCATAAGAAAGCTATTGAGAAGTACAGTGAAAGCCTCTTCTTTAGTAACCTGGATTCTGCCACATACAGCAACAGGTATCTTCTCCACAGCTGCTGGCCTGGGGCATTTCAGGACATTGGATGTTTTGTTCCATAGTCTTCTCTTGGATTGTGGTGGGCTCCTGTTCCCTAGATTTAGTCAGTATGTTACAGCTCAAAATGTGCATTCACAATGTGAGCTAGGCATTGCCAGTGACATTCACTCTCTTAAAAAGGAAGAAACTGAGGGATGCCCAAGGGCAGCCTGGGTATTGTTAGCCCCTTTCCTCAGAATTTTCATTAACCTCCCCCAGTAAGCAGACAATATAAGTAAAAGCAGCACACTTGCTGTGCAAACACAACCTTAATACAAGTCTCTCAGCCTTTCCACCCTCCCCTTGCTCCACACCCCATGGCTTCTCCTAGGCCTTCCTGTTAGAAATTTTGGCACCATCTCTGTCTGAGAGCACTGGCCCAGAAGCCAGGGTGTGGAGTAACTTTTGCCTGGCCTGAGAGCAAGAAGGAGGTGTGCAGTCTAGCCTGAGGAGCTAGACTTGTGGGCCTGTGAAAACTCTGTGCCAAGAAGTGCTGTCAGTGACCACTGACAGAGAGCGCTGGGATCTGGGGCACTGTCCCTTTACTGTGTGGAAGTCACTGTTCTGCAACAGTGCTCAGATATATAGGTGGTAGGTGATCTTCCTATTTTAATGTTGAGAAAACTGAGACTCAGAGAAGGAAGGGCTTTGCCTAAGCTCACCCAGCCAGTAAACAGTGGCACCATAATTGGAATCTGGCTCCAATAAGATCTTTTTGTTAGTTTTACCATCAGAAGCTTGAAACATTCAGCAAGGGACCGTATCTGATTCAAACATTATAAAACATTTAGTTGAAAATGTTATAAATGTTTCTCCTTCTCTACCAACCTACATACATCACTTTCTTGTTCAAAAATCTTTAATATAGGCTCACAGTTCCTTATTCAAAACTCTTGGGATAAAATGTGTTTGAGATTTTAGTAAGGTTATATGGTCCATATACTGAATTACATAATACCTTAGCAGGGTCTGGGGCAGCTTGCTGAAGTTAATTATTAGTGTTTCTGCAATGAAACATGGAAATTCCATGTTCACATCGGGTGGGATAAAAACTAAGCCTCATGTCAGTTCAGGTCAGATTTTGTTCCCAAATGAGTTGAAAAGATAACTTTTAGTTTTAAAGCTAGGATTTGGAATTTTGGACCTGTCGTTTTACTGCTGATTGTACCATGGGTGCCTCAATCTGCCAGGCTAACTTGTATCAGCACCGCACTCTCCCGAGTGAGCCACGGGCCGGCCCTGCCAGGCTAACTTGTAAAAGCAGCCTGCAGCCCATTTGTTCCATGTTTGTGTGGCATAACCTTTTAACTCCTCTTTCCCTGGGCTTTCTTTGGCTTTGGTTACCTTATGCTGCTGGACACCTCCATTAACTCATTTTCCTGGATTTTTGCCACATCTGGGACAATGTTTTGTTACATTTAAATACTGTCTTCATGCAAATGTATCTTTGCCACACTATTTTAATTGTTATTGCTTTATATTATCTTCCAGGGCTAGTCTTTTTCTCATTTTCTTAATCAGAGCATCCCTGGCTATTTTCCCATGTTTGTTCTTCTAGCTAAACCTTAGGATCATTTTGACAATTCCAAAAAATATCTTGTTGGACAGCTTTTTGTTGTGATTGAATTGGATTTATAATCTTAATTTAGAAAACTGATTTTTCATCCATTATGGCTGAAATCATCCTACATCTTGGACATAGTTTTTTTTTTTTTTTGTCTTTTTGTGACCGGCCGTACCGCGCTCAGCCAGTGAGTGCACCGGCCATCCTTATATAGGATCCGAACCCGCGGCGGGAGCACTGCTGCACTCCCAGCGCCGCACTCTCCCGAGTGCGCCGCGGGGTCGGCCCTTGTACATAGTTTTAACGCTCCACCTCGGGCTTATGCATCTATATGGAACACTGCCAAGTCTTTGGCTTACTTCAGTTCTCTTTGTACAGGTGAGACCTGAGTGCATAGCACCACTCAGTACCTGGCACCTAAAATTTGCCAGGCCCAGAATGACCCTCCCATAAGAGCCTCATTGAGTTCTCCCAACAGTTCTTCAAGTTAGGTCATCATCCATTTTACCTAAACAGGCATGGAAAGATGAATTAATGAGCACAAAGTTAAACAATACTTGGCAACGCTTCAGTTTAAGTATTTGTGAGTCCAAAGCTTGTGTTCCTTTTCACTCACTTATCTCCCAGACCTCTTTGTAATTAAAACCCTTCTGGCCGGGTACAAAATCATTCTGTTTATAGAAAGCCAAGGGGGTTTATTTTATAAGCCACAGTTATATATTTTTATCATCTTAAATATAAACTTTAGAAATAATATATAATCATATTCATCACATTTATATTCTGAAGTCACCGTATAGTGTGTAATGCTTATGCTATGGTTCCTCTCCTTCCCAGAAACTTGCCTAATTCTTTAAATTGCAAAGCCCATAGGGAGAAAACTAGTTTCTTTACAGTTCCGGTATGTTCAGAATTTAAATCAGGGACTATTTTCTAAAACTTAGTGGATTAACAACAGTTATTTTATATCATTTATTTTGTTTGTTATTTTTGGGTCAGGAATTTGGGAAGGGCAGTTCTCATCTAGGGTCTCTCATTCAGGGTCAGCAAGATGGCAGCTGGGGCTGAAGTCATGTAAAAGATTCTTTGTATGTCTGGTACCCAGGCCAGGATGACTCAAATGACTGGGGGATGGAACTGCTAGAGCAAGCTGGCACCTCTTTCTTCTTGCCTGGCAGCCTTTTTAACATGTGCTGGCTGGCTTGAGCTTTCTTGTAGCATGGTGGCCTCAGATTAGCCAGCTTCTCACATGGCAGGTCAAGGCTCCAAGAGCAAGTGTTCCAGAGACGAAGGCAGAAGCTACAAGGGCTATTATGACTTAGCCTTGGAAGTCACATCATGTCTCTTCGTCTGTGGTCAGACCAGTCACAAAGACTGCCTAAATTCAAGGGGAGAGAACATATGCTCCTCCGCCTCTCAGTGGGAAGCATGCCAAAGAATTGTACCTATCTTTAAATTGCTACAAGGAGAAGTTTTTCTCTTACTTAATTTATAAATTCCATGCAATCACAAAGTATTGGTAGAATTTTTTTCTTTTTAATTTGTGATAATGGTTCATGATAATGACCTCCTTGAGGTCAGTGTCCTTTCCTTCTGGGCAGGCACTTGCTTTTTTGCTCCAACATTAGCCTCCTCCAGGCTTCATAGTTCTTTGTTATATGTTGAAATTAATTTGAACTGACTCACACTTTGTTGAACTGTGTGTTTAAGCTATTGCATTAAAAAAGGCTTTCTTCTACATAAATGTCAGGAAAAAATGAGAATAACAGCATAAGAGAATTTAGTGTATGATAAAGTATGGGAAAAGAGGTATTATTCAGTAAATGGGGTTGGGTTGGCTGGGTAAGAGTTAAAAATAAACTTGAATCCTACCTCACTCCGTATTTTAAAATAACTTCTAAGAGGATCACAGTTTCAGATATAAAGAGTGAAACCATTAAGTTTTAAGAGAATGCATGGTTTATCTTGCAGTGGGGAAGGAATTATGTTGGTGGGGGGAATCCCACAGAAATCATTAAAGAAAAAGATAAGTTTGATTTCAAAAATCCTATGTAAAGATGTTTAACATTGCTCATATTTAAAGCAACTAAATTAAAACAGTGAGATACTATTTTCTTCCATATTGGCAGATATTAAAGTTTGAGACCCAAGGTTGGTCAGTTGTAGGAAAATAGGCTCTGTCAGTAACTGTTCTTGATATATGCTTTGGAGAACATTGTGGCAGTAAGAATCAAAATTTTAAGTGCACATGTCTTTTGACCTAGCAATCCTTCCCATAGGTAGTCATTTATTTAATCAGAGTCATTTATTTAATCATTTTATTTATAAAATGGAAATAATGAAAAATATCCACTGATAGAAAATTGGTAAAATATATTATGGTATATTCAACTAAGTGAATACTCTGCACCCAATGAAAACAGTGAGGTGGAATGGATGAACTTATATAATCAGCTCTAAGACATGTGGCTGTTTTGTTTTTAGTGACTGTCTTTGGGAAAGAAGGACTAGATTTGAATGAGTAAGATACACACACACGCCTTTTTCTCCACATATGCAGAATATTTTGTTGTATGGATGTACTATTTTTCCCAACATTTTATGAAATTTTCAAAATATAGGAAAATTTAAAGACCACATACCACACTGAACACCCATATACCTATCATCTAAATTCTAAAACTAATATTTAGTTATATGAGTGTACTTCAAAAAGTTTGTGGAAAAGTAGATTTAAAAGACAATACAAATCCTTCCATGAACTTTTTGAAATGCCCTCATATTGTTTCAGCACTATTTAGCCATCTGTTGATCCGTATTATTTTTGATGCATTTCAAAGTAAATTGTAGACATCTTTTCATTTTATCCCAATTATGTCAGCATGCTTATCATTAATTGGAGTTAAGTATTTATGCATTTGTTATTTTATCTGTCAAGGGGAAGGTTTCAGGAAGCCTTTACTTTGCTTGAAAGAGTGTAATGTAATACAGGAGAGTGAATTCAAGAATGATAGAACTAAACGAAATGAAGTCAGGATCTGGAGTCAGGAGAACCCACCTGGTTTAAGTCCCAGGTCTGCCCCTCAGAACAGCTGGTACCTTGGGCAAGTCCCTTCACCCCTCTCAGCCAGGGTTTTTCATCTGTAACAATTTCACCAAAAAAGTTGTTGTGAGGATCAAAGAAGATGTACAATAGCCACACAGAGTAAGTGTTCAGCAAATTGGAGATCACTTCTCACACTACCTCACGGCTTGCGGGTGCCCGTAAGAAGTGACTGAAACCTCTGAAATGGTCTTTCCCTGTCAGAGCGCTCTGCTTTTTGGTCCTGAAGCAGTACAAGGAAGTAGTGAAGGATTGCACAGAAGCCCTCAAGCTGGATGGAAGGAACGTGAAGGCATTTTACAGACGGGCTCAAGCCTATAAGGCACTCAAGGTAAAAAGATCCTGGCCAAAAGGTACCAGCGTAACTACAGAGATTTATGCCAGTGGCAGCACTTGCTGAGTACAGTCAAGGTGAGGTGGTCTCTGCCACTTTCCTTCTCATTGCAGAGCCCCAGGAAAGCCCCAGGCAGGTGGACAGGCTGGGGTTTGAAAACATTCTGCTCCCTCAGCAACTGTCCCCACCCCAGCAACTGTCCCCACCTCAGCTTGATCTCACCTCACTCAAGGTACCTTCACCACACTCTTTTCCTCTCTTCTGTTAGGACTATAAATCCAGCTTGGCAGACATCAGCAGCCTCCTACAAATTGAGCCCAGGAACGGCCCTGCACAGAAGTTGCAGCAGGAGGTTAACAAGAGCCTAATCTAAAAACCCAAAAGGGCAGCAGGAAACCTCTGCCTGACCTTACCCCAAGAAGCCAAGGGCCTCATCCTCTGCCCCTGCTCTTGCAACACAGCATGCCCCAGAGCAAGCTCTGAAGCACCTCCTCAGCCCTGCAGAGAGGCGATGGCCTCCCACCCCTTAAGAGGCTTTGCTTGTTCAGATTAAGCTCAGTGTAGTCAAACACAGACGCTGTTTCGCCAGAATGGTCTCTGCTAGAGCTAAAGCCCTGTCCGTACTCCCCCATGCATCAGACAGCTAACAGATCACACAGGTCCTCATCAGCAAGGCACTTGGCTTTGTCCCTGCCCCTAAGCGTGCTCCACACTGAGTGCTGCCCTTGTAGCTTCACCAGACCCAGCCTCACTGCAGTTTATCTGAACAAACCGAGCTCCTATGCAGGGGTGGGGGATAAGCTAGAAAATCCTGGCCCTCCTATACCCAAAGCAGCCTAGTGAGCTGGTTCTCCAGAGCTGCAGTCTTTCCAAGTGTGCAACTGCTGTCTCCACCCTGTCCTTGACAGTCTCCTGTGTCTGAGCCCCAGTGCCTTTTGTCCAGGCCCTCCTTTGGTGGGAAGGCAGAGCCCTGACCCTTGGATGGCTCTGTCCTTGACTCTGCTGCTTTCTGCATGGAGGTACCTAAGCTGTTTCAAGAGCCCGGTGGTTGCAGCCACTCCTCCTGGAGGTGGGATGAGAAAAGAGGCCTCCTTGAGGTCGGTGTCCTCTCTTTCTGGGGAGGGACTTGCTTTTTTGCTCCAATAGTGGCCTCCTCCAGGCTTCATAGTTCTTTGTAATATGTTGAAGTTAATTTAAACTGACTGATTTTGTTGGACTGTGTGTTTAAGCTATTGCATTAAAAAAGGCTTTCTTCTACATAAATATGTTGTACTTTCATTCATGCTTTTTCAGCTTTGCACCTGGAACTTTGTGGTAATAAAAGCCACTGCTTATTGAGCATTCATCCGTCCGTTGAACAAATTTGCTGAAGTGTCTGCATGGGTCAGGCACCAAGTATAGGGCCAGGGAGACAACAGTGAATAGACATGGTCCCTGCTCTGAGGGCTGACAGTCCAGTGGGAAGGCAACAAGTTAATTGGGTAATCACACAAGTGTAAATTGTAGATGGCTTAAGCATTGTGAAGGTCCCTGCAGAAGTAAAGCTTGAATTGAGTCGTAAAGTGGGAGGTTAACTAGTGAAGAGGGGAGGGGAAAGCAGTGTGAAAGGACACACAGAACAGCATGTGTAAAGGCCACGGATGGGGGGAACAATGTGAACAATACAGAGACCGAAGAGTGCCATTCAAGTTCACAAAACATGCTATGTGGTGAGACTGGAGGGTGCTTTAGGATCTGGCCAGAATGAAGGGCTGCCTTTCCTTCCTGGCCTGTGTCCTAGTTAAATTATTTTCAGCTATTGAAGTAGAAGTTATGATTCCACAGAGCAAAGCAGGCAAAGGGTGTCATCATCCCTTTGCTCCCCATCACATACAGTCCTAAGCAACATTCAGCTGTTAAGCTCGCTGCTTCTGACCTCTCTTAAGGATGAGTCTTTTTGCTGTCTGTGTAATGATAGACCTCCAGGCTGAAGCAGATTTGGGTCAGACAAAGGCCATGAGCATGGCCATAGGACCGTTTCAAAGTGAAGAGCTGTACCCCTTTTACTGTTTTCTTAAGCAGGCAGGACTCTGATGTGAGGCAGGCTCAGTGGTGACATGAATCACAACTGACTTACATAGTCTTCTCGAGCTCTAGAAGACAAGTGTCTTGATTTGCTAATGAAAACATAGAAGGCAAGGCCAGCACAACTTGAAGAAGCTTTTTTTGGGCTCTAAAAATTTCTGATAAACACAGAGAATAGTGGAAAGCTTACTCTTCTATATTACCCATCTTTGAAATGTATCACCCTTCTGTCATTTTGAGAGGCTTTGAGGATTAAGAATTCTGCTTCTCATAAGTTAACATTTCTAGGAAAGGGACATGCAGCTATCAATGCAATTGTCTTATTGGTCATGATTGAATTCCATCTCCCACTCCAAAAGAAAGTAAGTTCATTCCATGGGAATGACAGGGTTCCTGCAGATTCCTGTGTCGGGGCCAGATCACACAGTGTCTCTTAGGCCATGTTAAGTTTTATCCTTGTTCCAGTGATAATGGGAAGCTACTGAAAGATTTAGGCAAGGATGAGACATCAGGTTTGCATTTTGAAAAACGCCTCTCACTGCATGGTGGAGGACAGATTGGAGGAGTGCCAGAGTTGATGCAGTTAAATCAGTGAGAGGCTATTGCAGGAGTCAAGCTGAGCTCAGACGAGGATGATGGTAGTGGTTTTAGAGAAGTAGAAAGATTTGAGAACAGGATGTAAAATTGATGGATTTCATATGGAAGATAAGGGGGAAGTGAAGTGGCAGTAGGGGAGGGGAAACCATCAGATTTTGGCTTTGACAACAATGAGGGTGGGGCCGTGTACTCAGGATACTGTAAGAGAGAATCAGAGAATAAGGGGTAGGAGGAATCCTATCATGAGCTCCATTTTAGACATGAATTTGGAGTGTTATTAACTCACAGTTGATGGTAAGTGGGCAGCTGAATGTGAGATGTGACCCAGGAGCTCCTAAGAAGGGACTGGACTGAAGAAAAAACTGGGAGTGACTCTAGACTAGGTGCAAATTGAAGACATAGTTGTAAGTTAGACAGCAGAAGAGGAAAAAGTGGGGTGAGAAAAGGAGAGGGGCCCTGGGATCGAGTCTGAAGAAATACCAGCAGTCAGCATTTGGGGAGAAGAGATGAATTTGCACAGGGAACAGATTGAAAGCAACCAGGGAAGTGGGTAAGGCTAAGTGATGATGGGATGGAGGTTTGAGGAGTGGAACAAGTTTGAAATAGCATTTTTGGAGAATAGGAAGAGTGAGGAACCGAGAGAATGGCAGGGCAACCTTGAGGGCTCAGTCGAATTTGCTGCTGGTAAACTTGTAGCAGAACCCACCTGCTGGGTCGTGACTTCACTGTTGTTTAGCTGCTCAGGTACAGGGAAGGACAAAGAGTTGGGGTATACACCGCTAATGGGAGTCAAGTACTAACTGTACCAAAGAACCATTTTAAGAGATTCCCCCATTCCCTACACAGGGGAAATCATGACCTGGGAAGGTACCCTAAAGTATTTCTACAAGGATTCTTTAATTATTACAAAACCTCTCAGTCAGTCAGCCCAGAGCCTATAAGCAATTGCTTCTGGGGTGTTTGCCTGTCCTGCAGGGTGCTCAAGCCAGGGGTCCAGAAACACCATGCATACATGTGGGCATATGTAGCTTTAGTCCATTTTCTCAGTCCATTACATGATGATATCCATTTAATCTTCCACAGCACCATTGATGGGCCAGTCGTTTCTAGTTTGGGACTATTATAGTTAGTCCTGCTCAGTTCCTGACAGTTTTCCTGTTCTAGTGTACACACCCTTTCTGTACTTCAGGGCTCATTTGGGTTTCCTTACAGCCAAAGCTCCAATCTGGTCAAGTCTACCCTTTGCTCTGCCCCCGCCTCCCCCAGACATAAGGTGGCCTTCTGGGAGGCAAGACAGATTTTGCAGCACTTTTAATACACAAAGCAAAGGGTACTAGGCTGGCTGGATGACCAGTCTTCATTGTACATACTGAGCTCAAGTACAGATATAGACCAATCAGGAAATAAGTTATAGTTCACAGGGCCTTAGAGCTGAGGAGCAGGAAATGCTGTTCTCTTGGCAGCCATGGGAGTGAGGATTCCATTTTCTGCAGGTGAAAGGGTAAAAATAAGTGTTTCTAAAGTATGGCAGACACCTGGTCTTCAACTAAGAAGATGGAGTAGCCCAGGCTACTGCCCAGGGAGGGCAGCTGGCAAGACAATACCTCCTTCACTCTGCCCTGTAATCACTCCCACCCACTATAGTCACACTGTTCACCATCTCTGATTCTCATAGCTTCCCCCAAACTCCTTGGTGCTTCAGAGAAAGCCAGCATCACAGCGCAGTTTTCAGTGAGTTTGTAAAAGTCAATCTCTGCCCAGTTCTTCACAGTTTCTAGGCTCAGCTGCTTCTGTCAACGTTCCTCCCACTCCCACCCACCCACCTGGTTTCAGTGCATGTATGCCTTTGGCTCCATGGCCTAGTGTGCCTGCAACACTGCCACCGCCTCTTCTATCTGTGGGGACACAAATGGAAAGGGCTTGGTACAGCTGTCCCTGCCAGGTCCCAGAGAGCCTTGACCTCCACCTGCCTCAGCATGCTAGATACAGGGACTCTCCTCCCTCCGCATCATTTCTGCGGAACCCATATCCACTGCTGCAAGATCCCATGCCCCACTGTCACTGTTTTGAGACAGAGGTACATCGCTGGACAGCTGGTAAAACCTTAACCCTTATATTGACTCAGAACACAAAAGCTTATACCAAAAGCTTGCCTATAGAGCTACAAAGAATTAGTCTGTGGAGGGACTAAAATAGCAAACACTTTGTTAAGGCCCTCTCCTACTAGATTCAGCAGACCTTCAGGTTTTAGCAAGAAGATAAGCTTCATCTGTCCAAGCAGCTGCCTCCTAGCTCGTCTAGAAGAGCCCTTGTTCTTAGCTCTTTTCCTTTCCTCTCTATCCTCCCTGCCACCAAGGCTCCAGCCTACCTTGGCATGAAGGGACTCTGGAGACTCCAGCATGAGCAACAGCTCTGAGTTGTCAATCTCCAGCAGCATGCCGGTGATCTTGCCCGCCAGCTCGGTGTGGACATCGTGGATAAGGGGGTAGAGACGCTCCCCTGTGTGGAACAACCTCTAATGGCTTATGCACATGCCTGGCTCAGACTCCATCACCCCAAGGGTGGTATCATGGAGTGGAGCAGTGAGGACATCTGGGTTCCTGTCCCAGAACTGCTCCTTCAAGGCTGTATCACTTAACCTTACTGGGAGAGCCTCTTTTCCCATCCATTAAGAGGGCATAGCAAACCCGCCATAAAGGACAGTTTGAAGAATCAAGTTTGATATTATATGTAAAGTAATCTGCAGCACAGGGTCTGACCTAAAGTTGGTTGCTGTTTAAAGACTACCCTTGTTCATTTTGCAAGAAATAGTTCAAAATGTACATGTCGAAATTCTAGACAGGATATGACAAATGCTGAACTTGATTGAGACTTGCGGGGAAGGGAGGGTGGACAAATATATAGGATAAATTCACCTACCACCACCAGGTATTTCTAGTGACAGGGCCTAATGCTGGTGGTCAGCTCATCTTGGCAAAGCACAGAGGGCCCAGCCAGGATGGGATGCCTTAAGTGGGGGTTGCAGGGGCCTTCCCATGAGTAAAGTGGAGATGTTTACAAGGAACTGCTAACAAAGCTTTCTACTTTTATTAAGCCCATTTAAAATTTTTCTTGGGGAGGGGGATTAAGAGGCAAAACTCTAAGTAAGCTGAGAAAACAATGGAGTGGTAGCAATGGGGGCCTTCGGTGAAAGGTCTAGAGATCTTGGTGGCCATGAAGTAAAGAACCTGCCAACCAGGAACAAGCTTGCTCAGTCATTCAGTAATCAGTGGCATCTGTAGCAGAGCCTGGCACAGACACTGGGGATGGAGGTGAACTGCAAAAGGAATCCAGAGTCTAGTGTGGAACAACATGTATTTTACCCAGTGCACATATATTTCCCACCTCCCTGCAACGGGCACTGGGAGACTAATGAAATCTGGCATCAGCTTCCTCCCATTCAGGGGAGGTGTGAGGAACTGTAACACCCACCTAGGGGCCATTTCCCAGCAGAAACCCAAGACCATACCCTCACTCCTCCTTCTGGCCTCTGATCTCCACACATCTGGGGTGTCTCCCAACCTAAGTCAAAGTCATAGAACAACAGAGTGGAAAAAACCTCAGGACCATCTGACCTGGCCAGCGTTTTAAGACAAAAAAGCAGGGGCCTAGAGAGTAGAAGGGTCTTGGGCAAGGTCACCCAGCAGGTTGGTCAGTGACAAAGCTGGACCTTGTCTGACCTCCACTCAGGATGTTTCCCAGCAGACTAGCCAGCTCTCAGCCCACCTCTTCCTGCTCCACAGTAGGAGGATCAGCCACTCACCAATCATCTGCTTTTGTTCATGCAGGGGCGCTGCAGCCAGCATGGATGCGGTCAGGGGCTCCTGTCCAGGGACATGCACAGCAGGCTCCTGCACCTACACATGGTGTCAGGAACACATCCCTTAACCACCATGGATGGGCAAGACCTCAAAGTACTTACCCTGTCAGCTGAACACAAGGCCTCCAGGAAGGCTCTGGAAGAGGGGAACAGGGGGCAAGTTCTGGACAATCAGGAGGGGCAGAGTCCCTAACAAGGGCACAGTGGATTAGAAAACAAAGTTATGCTCTAACTTAGACATTTTCTGTGGTGCTAAGACCCTATAAAGGCCCCTGATGAATACTGCCAAATGAGAGCCATGCATTACTAATCAGTTTGTGTCAAATAAAGCACTTTACCAAGTAGTTTTATGGACACATCCTCAGCACACTTCTGACCCTTTCACATCTTGGTAACTTTAAAAGCATTTTTGCTATTTAAAGACTACTCTTGTTCATTTTGCAATAGTTTAAACTAGGGACATTGAAATTCTAGACAAGATATCATAATGCTGAATTTGAGATCTTTTGGGGCGGTAGGGAGATAAGTAACAGCTTTTCATTTAATTATAGTAGACATTTTCAGTTCTGTTTTAAAGATTAATCACATCCTTTCAATACTCAGCATATTCTTAGAATACCTTTCTTTGCTGCTCAACACAAATACTAAGGAAATCCAAATTAATTTTGGAAATAACCTAGGCAAAGCAAATCGTAATTAGTAAACAAAATGCGACCCTGGCCCTCTCTCCCTTTCTGTTAGGGTGATCTCTTATTGATTGCACACATTAATAAATCAAACTTTACAAGCCAAGAAAAGAAAGAAAACCAAGGCCCAGAGAGTCAACACCTTAACCAAGGTTCTGAGTCAGGCCTCCCAGAGCCACAGCTAAGCAGACAGCTGGGCCAGCCTTACCTGATGGGTATTGTGTATTGCTGAAGAACATTTGTATGGCAGGAGAGGCCGGCCTGGTGTGAAGCATCCCGCCCCACTGGGTCCTGTAGTCTGGGTACCAATGTTGGCTGTGTAAAAAAAAAAAAAACCACACACACAAAAAAAACAGAGTTCAAATTAATATTAAAAAAACAATGGGCCGACCCCGTGGTGCACTCAGGAGAGTGTGGCGCTGGGAGCGCAGCAGCGCTCCCACCGCAGGTTTGGATCCCATATAAGGATGGCCGGTGCGCTCACTGGCTGAGCACGGTGTGGCCGGTCACAAAAAGACAAAAAAAAAAAAAAAAAACCCACCCAAAACAGAAAATAACAAGTGTTAGCAAGGATGTAAAGAAACTGAAACCCTTGTACACTGCTGGTGGGAATGTAAAGTGATATAGCCTCTATGGAAAACCGTCTGGCAGTTCCTGAAAAATCAGAAATTGAATTACTATATCATCCAACAATTCCACTTCTGGGGGTATATACCCGAAAGAATTGAAAGCAGAGTCTCAACAAGGTATTTGTACACCCATGTTCACAGTAGTCAACAGGCAGAAGTAACCCAGGTGTCCATTGACAGACGAATGGATAAGCAAAATGAGGTCTATATATACAATGGAATATTATTCGGTCTTAAAAAGGAAAGAGATTCTCACACATGCTACAACCATAGATGAATCTTAAGGACATTAGGCTGAGCGAAATAAGCCAGTCACAAAAGTACAACTACCGTATGATTCTACTTATACATGGTAACTAGAGTAGTCAAATTCACAGAAACAAAGTAGAACGCTGGTAGCCAGCGGCTGGGGGAAGGGAATTATTGTTTAATGGGTACAGAGTTTCAGTTGCTGTGAGAGGAAGGGAGTTCTGGAGATAGATGGTGGTGATGGTCATGCAACAACATGAATGTACTTAATGCCACTGAACTGCACACTTGAAAACAGTTAAGTGGTAAGTTTTATGTTATGTGTATTTTACCACAAGAAAAAAAAAAAACAGAAAAAAGTAAGTGGGGGGTGTCAGGGCCTGGTAGCAACCTCAGGCCACAGACTGAGTCTGGCTCATTCATGCAGGATCCCCCGTGCCAAGCACGGGGCCAGCACAGAATAGACGTGAGAATACACGCCAAATGAAGGAACAGATGAGCTTGTCTTAAAAAATCTATGCCCTCGTTCACAGTCATTGCAATACTTACTAAGGAGGATGTCCAATGCCAAGCCCTTGCGTGTGTGATCTTATGAACCTTCACAACAAAATGGGGGTACTGTTTTTACCCCTATTTAAGTTAGGTAATCAGATACTGTCGTTAGCAAAGGCCACAGAGTGAATGAGTCCCCGGCACTGGAGCCCAGGCTAACTACAATGCTACATACAGTCTTCATAGTCAGCTTTGCCCACCAAGAGGGTATATGGCAAGTGCACCATGGAGGCTGGTCCTGTCTCCCCTCCAGTGCCAACCCCAACACCAAGCCCGTGCCACACCCTCCCCACACCCTCATCCCTCCTGGCTATACCCACACTCACCCACTCTTTGGGTATGAGGCACTGGGTGTGGCACCTGGCTGGAGGCCTGCCTGACACTGCTGACATGGGCTGGGGGGCGCCGAGGTATGCCCGGTGGCCGGACCATTGAGGTACCTGGAGGGTGTGGCACAGAGACCATGGAGAGAGAAAGGTTAGGTAGGTGAAGGATGGTGGAGGTAATCCCAGTGGCATACTGTGCCCTGAAGCTTCTAGGGACAGCAAAAGAATGGAAAGGGGGACTAGAAAGTTCACAGCAGAAAGATGAGTGAATCTGCTTAGACCCAAAACTCCAGAGAGGGGGATGTAGAAATCTGTAGTGACAAAGCCAACTTGTGTCCACCCAGAACCCCAAGATGCATAAGTATCATGATCATACACCCTAGTCTCCCCAAACAGTTTAAAGTGTGTGTCAACTTCATTTCACTCTTACCAAGAAGGGCCATTTGTCAACAACACTGCCAGAGGCATTTCATCTTCTCAGCTTTGCAAGAACACTGAGTCACAGATCGGAAAAGTCTGGAGATAACTGATAACAGCTATACTGCATGTCTTTTATAGGTTAGACACTGTGCCTAGTACTTTACACACATCTCATTCAGGCCCATGTCCAGAAGAGGAAAGTGAGGCTCAGAGAGGAAATCACCCACCCTGGGAAGTAGCAGAGAGAAGCATGACCCCTACGTCATGGGGCCCATACCCACAGGCTGAGGGTAGAAGGGGCTGGGTCACTCACATGAAGGTCTAGGTGGCTGGGCCGTCCACCTGGGGGCAGGCTGGATGGGTGTCACGTGGCCAGAACCATAGTACGTGGCCTGGGCTCGAGGCTGCATGGGAGAAGAGGACCTGGAATGAGGGGCTTTGAAACAGGGTGGGCGAGAAACCATATCTCCCCCACCACTGGAGGAACTCCATTGTCCCTCCAGTGTGTTGGGTAGTAAAGACCCATAGAGCTGGGATGAAGGCTCCTTCCTCCCATCTCAGGATGTCCATTAGGCCTGAACCCTTCAGGGCAAGATCTCAGACTTCAGTCTTTCCTCCTTATCAGCACTAGCCCTATGACCTGGGTAGAAAAGGGGACATCTTACTCTAACTGGTATAAGCAACTGCTAAAAGCATAAGCAACTGCTGAAAGGAGAGGGAATGTTCCCATCCTGGTGGCCTTCAGTGGCTCACATCTTTTTACTTCCTCTAAGTCCCATGAGGTCCTCTCCCAAACCATCCTTCTCGGAATATTAATACCCAGAGGAGATGTTAACAGGCATCCCACAAAAAAATAACCAACTCAGTCGGGGAAATGCTACATATCCTGCCTGTTTCAGACAGTCCTAATAGACACTGGCATATTAGGGTAGAATGATGTATATAGGAAAGAAATTTAGGCTTCTTTTGTTTAACACAGCACTTCTCAAACTTATTTGACCATTGAGAGCCTCTTTCAGCACAACATTCACGAAATCTCTGACTGGGAAATGCTGTTTGACAGCAGTACTCTAACCCCCTTTTACAGGTGGGGAAACTAAGACTCAAGAGGTTGAAATGGGCCACCTAGTGAATGAATGTTCAGAAGAAAGGTGGGAACCTCCATCTGCTTGTGAAGCTCTGGTCTTCCTGCTCTACCTGGCTGTCAGGGAAAGGGTGTGGCTGGAGGTGTGGGCAGGCCGTCACCTGCGGCACGGCAGGCAGGAAGTAGCTGGCAGGCTGCTGGAAGGAGCCCAAGAGGGGGCCGCCCAGGGCCCGCATAGTGGAGAGGCGTTGCATGTACTGGTTGGTCAGGATGGCCTTCCGCTCCTCTTTGCGCTGGGCCAGCGCCACATACAGCGGCTTGGTGCCCACGATGCAACCATTCATCTCAGTCACAGCCTTTGTCGCCTCTTCTGGAGAGGAAAAACACACAAAGCCAAACCCCTTGCTGTGGCCACCCTCTGTCATCACCTAAAAGCAAGACAAGACAAGAGCTGCTGGGGGAGGGGAAGGCAGACTCCCGGGCAGTGCACCCCTCCTCCCTTGGGGCCAAGCAAAAGCCCGGTGCTGAGCAGGCCCACGAGAATCCTGGGATCAAGGGACACACCGTCGACCCCGTGTTTGCTGAGGCCTACTGCATGCCAGACACTTTACATGCCTTCACACCTCACACGCACTACCTCCTGACAAGGGAGGTACTGCAGCCCCCACTTTACAGGTGAGGAAAGGGAGACTTGAGAGAGTGACTTGTCCAGCCAGTGGCTCAAACATCAGCCAGGACTCAACCCAACACACTGTTGCGGTAAGCCTATTATCTACCACCTTGCAAGGCCCTGAGCCCAGTTCTTTAGGAATTTTGGAAGAAGTTTTAGCCTTTTTATTAAAATAACCTTTTTATTTTGGAATAACTTGAGATTTACAGGAAGTTACAAAAGCAGTACAAAGATTGCTGAATATTTCTCACCCAGCTTCCCCTAATGTTAACATAGTACATTTTTCAACACTAACATTAACACTGGTGCAGTACTATTAACTGTCATACTATTAGATCCTATTAAAATAATGCTATTAACCAAATTCCAGACTTCAGTGGGATTTCACTTTTTTTTTTTTTTTTTTACACTGATATTCTTTTCCTCTTCCAGGATCATATCCAGATTGCATTTAGTTTTTTGTTTTATTGCAGCTGGCCAGTATGGGGATCTGAACACTTGACTGTGGTGTTATAACACCTCGCTCTAACCAACTGAGCCCCCCACATTTCATTTAGGATTCTTAACCTATTTTAGGGTCAAGACACTGGCCTGGCTCACATAACTCAGTAAGGACTAGAACTATTTTTAAACTCTGTGCTATTACTCTGCTACGCGTTAATATGAGCGGCTTATCCTGAGAGTCCATGAAACCCCCTCAGGGAGATCATGGTTCAAATTCAGGGGGTCTGTGAATGTGGATGGGGAAAAAGTGACATCTTTATTTTCACATTAGCATTTCCTTCCATTATAAATATGGGTTACAAACAATATAGCAGTATTAGCTGTGCCTGTGACTTTGTCATGAAGAAAAAGCAAATATTTTCATATCACATTAATTATTGCTGATCTCAAAATATCATTTATGCTAATTGCTACTTTGCTAGCTCTTATAGTTAAATGCATTAATAAAGAAGTACATACTGTTGTCACATTAGTATTTTGATAATTATATTTTAAAATAATTGGGCTTTTTGTAATTCTATTTATCTTATTTTATGCATTTAAAAATACTCCTAGAAGAGGTCCGTAGACTTCACCAGAAAGCCAAAATGTTCTTGATAAAAACGTTTTTAAGAACATCTGTTAAGAACTGTTAGTAGGTAGTTAAAAAATGATAAAATTAGTAAAGCTAACACTTATGTAGAGCTTACTATGAACTTGATAATGGTATAAGTATTTACATACATTAATTCATTTAATTTTCTTTTTTTTTTTTTTTTTGAATATGTTTATTTATTTATGTTTTTTTTGCACCAGCCATTCCTATATAGGATCCGAACCCGCGGCGGGAGCGTTGCCGCGCTCCCAGAGCCGCACTCTCCCAAGTGCGCCACGGGCTCGGCCCTCATTTAATTTTCATAATCACTATTTTATAGAAAATAAAAAATATATAAAATTGTATAAATATACATATAATCATATAAAATCCCCATTTTATAACCTGCTTGGCCAATTATAAAGATGCCTCAACTCTAAGCAATCCAGATTTATACATTCCCTTTATCCAAGGAATCCTCAAGGTCAATAAATCTCCTGAAATTATATACAATGTATGTGATGAGTATTTACAGCAATCACTTTTTCGCTACTTATTGTATTCAGATGCTCTACATACAGACTTCAGTAGTTCTCAGGATACCTCTAGAGGCAGGTAATGTTGCTGTTTCACAGGCGGGTAAACAGGCTCCAAAAGGCAAAGTTACTTGTCTCAGCTTCTACAGCTAGGTAGAAGTAGGACTAGGATTTAGATCAAGGTCCGATTAACTTTGAAATCCCAGCTTTCAAGCACAGTACTTCATAAAGTATGTATGCATTTGCTAGGAACAAGGGCCCACAGCTTTTTATAAAGTTTAATCAAATTTACTGGTGCCGCGGGCCACGCCGTGGCTCACTTGGGAGAGTGTGGTGCTGATAACACCAAGGCCACGGATTCGGATCCCTATATAGGGATGGCCGGTTGGCTCACTTGGGAGAGCGTGGTGCTGACAACACCAAGTCAAGGGTTGAGATCCCCTTACCGGTCATCTTTAAAAAAAAAAAATTTACTGGTGCCTAATTTACATGTCCCAAAGATTTGTCACATTTTTCAAAAGGTTCTTAACCCAAAAAACTAGAACCTTAATACCACCCCCGCCCCCAAACACCAGGCTCCGTGAATGACATTTAAAATTGTGTTCAATAAGCAAGAGAACTTAGAGACCACTTCCTAAGAACCCAACCATCACATTATATGCATGGGTCCTCAGTCCCATCACCCATACTGATATCTTTAGAAAGTTCCTCTTTCCTACCTGTAGCTCCCTACCTCCTCACAGCCAAGTCAAATGCAGCTGCTACTGCCACTTCTTCCAGGAAGCCCTCCTTCCTGTTCCACTGGGCTCCCACAGCTCTGTCTCCAATACTGCCCCTACCCATCTTATACACATTTCAGTTAGTGATTTGTCTGACTTTCTCACTAGACTATAAGCTCAAAAGCAGACCACACCTGATTTGTTCCTGTATGCTTTCCACAGAGCCTGGTAAAACAGCAGGTGCTTAAGTATAGAAAGAATGAATATTGGGTCATCTTAAAATCACCTGGGGAGCTTTTAAAAATAAAATGCCCAGGCCCTACTCCCAAAGATCTATATTCAATTGGTCTGACACAAGCATCTATATTTAAGAACTCTCCAGGAGATTCTAATGAGAAGCAAGGTTTGAGAACCACCCAGTGAGTCCAATGCCCTCATGTTATAGATGAGGCTTAGAAGTTAAGACACCTGATTGAGGGCACAGAGCTACTGAGTAGTATGGCCAGTTGTCACATCTCAGGTGCATAACAGGGTTGAGCACACAGTATGTGCTCAATAAATGGATAAGAATGAATGAAGGAACAATGAGACAACCCAACCCTCTCATTTTACAGATGGAAAAACTGAGGCCCGGGGGATTATGTCACTGATGAAGGCCAGACAACAAAAGTCAACGGAAATACTGAGACATGGATTTCTGGAATCTGGCATACAGTAGGCACTCCGTAAATGCTTGCTGAATGAGTTAAGGTTACAGTGAGCCCCAACCAGTCCAGCTGTGTGATTGAGACTATATTTCTACCCTCTTCCCCTCCAGCCCAGACAAGGTTACAGATTAACTAGAAGCTCCAATGGTGTCAACGCAGAGCCCCGAAAGGGGGTAGCTCAGCACCAAACCCCAGAAGCTGCTAGGTAAGAAGCTGGAGTGGGGGAGGGGCAGAAGGAAGGATGGTGGTGAGAGGATGGAAGGGAAGGCTGGCATGCCGGAAGTGCCCCCAGTCCTCACCTTCGCACTGGTAATCACTCCATATGGGGAGAACTCTTTCCTCAGTTTCTCATCATTGATGGAGTCATCCAGGTTCTTCACATACAGGTTCACGCCCTGGAATGAGGGAGCACTGCTAGACACATCCCCTTCCCCTCCAAGCCCCAGAGTGCCTTGGGGACAGCAAGGGCACAAAGGGCACTAGGAGCCCTACCAGCCTCCCTCCTGCTCTCCATCTTGCACAGCACCCATTGTACCCCAATCTTTCAGCATGCCCGCCACCTGGAAGCTGCAGCCCCCACACCCCTGAATCCCCCAGCCGCTCTCATACACCTGCACTGGTCCCAGTCTCACCAGAAGCCATTACCCATTTCATTGATGGGACCCTCAGAGGGAGGCTCAAATCCTGTAGCAGTCTGAGCACAGAGCTGAGCCGCAGCACAGCTTTACAGGCGGCCGATATGGAGCAGCAGGAGGCTAAGCTCCTCGCGGGTCGGCTCTGGACCAGACACGAGCGAGAGCAAGATAAGCTGCCACTCCACTGCCTGCCAGCTGAGGAACCCAGACACTCATGCACGCTTGGTACCAGGCGCCACCCTAAGCCTTCTCACACATTTTAACTTTTAATCTTAACAACCCTGTGAGAAGGAAGTTTTTACCCCCATTTTACAGATGAAAAACTGAAGCACAAGCAAGTTAGGTAAATTGCCCCAGATCATCCAGCCCCTAAGTGGCAGAGACAGGACTAATGCAGGCCATCTCCAGTCTGTGCTCCTCACCACTGAATGACAGCTTCCTCCAGTACCTTGATTTTCACCTTCCAGATCTCCCAAGCACAAAAGTGTGGGACTGCACAACAGAATTGAGGCCACACAGTTGTGGTTTGATATCCTGCTCTCACAGATCACAGGAGTACTTTGTTCTATAAGTTTATAAATCCCCCAAAATGATGTATGTGCACAATGAGGTGTGTGTGTGTGTACACGCAAGGGTTTCTCAACCTCAGCACTAGTGACATTTTGTGCCAGATAGTTCTTTCTTGCAGGGGCTGACCCGTGCACTGTAGGATGTTTGCCAGCATCTCCACCTCTACCCAGCAGATGCCAGTAGCACCCTAACACCAAATGTGATAATTGAACATTCCAGATATTACCAAATGTCCCCTGGAAAAATAAAACTGCCCCATGTTGAGAACCACTACGTATGTATGTGTATGTATATATAAAACATACACCCCCACACTCACACACATCCCTCTCCATGAGGGACCTAGAACTTTTATTAGAAATCTTAGAGGGATTCATTTCCCAAAGAAGGCTAAATTATACTAATCTACAATATTAATTTTAATTAAGTATATTAACTTAATATAATTCTAATGGCTGCACAACAATCCAACTTTTGGATTTAACATATATGGCCTAATTACTCGACCAGGAGTAGGATTTCCTCTAGGGCATGTTGGTTGTCCATAACTGGAGGGTCAACTAGTACTGAGTGGGGAGGGGTTAGGAATGCTACCTGGTCCCATGCAAAGGATTATTCCAACCTAAATGTCAACAGCACCTCAACTAAGCCCCTATGGTTGGGCAGTTGTGTTGTGTCCAGTTTCTCCACTGTTACAACCAGACAGCAGAGACCATCCCATGCTCATCTGATTCCTGCTCTGAGCCCAGTTCCCAGAAGTGGGATCACCAGAGAAGGGAGTCCCACTCGGGGCCCTCATTCACAGCCACATTCACACAGAAGCAGCTGCCCCTGGGAGGCCTCACCTCACCTGGTAACGGTTCAGCCGGTCCTGCTTCATCTGCTCGAACCTGCGCCTCAGTTCATTCTGCCGTTCTACCCGTTTCTGGGCCCGGCCCACGTAGAGCAGCCGCCCGCTCACCTCCTTCCCGTTCATGTGGACCACAGCCTGGGGAGAGGAATGGGGTCAGAGCTCTTGGAAACCACCTGGATGCCACCCTGGCCCTGGCCTCCAGGCCCCATCTTCTGGGCCTAGAGGAGATGCCTACAAACCAGGCCAGCCTTGAGAATAACTGAGAATAACTAGTAGCTGAAGGCCATCTAAAGTGCATTTACTTTTTAAAAACATGGAACAAAATTTCAGAGTAAACTGTAGATTTAAAAAAATTTGATTGAGGCACTACTTTGAAAAGCAAAATTGAAATCTGCAATTTCCCATATTTAGAATTTAAATATTTTCAATATATTTAAATAGTTTCATATTTTAAGTGCATATTACTAAACAAAAGAAGCCAGTCTGAAAAGGCTATCTACTGTATGATTCCAGCTATATGACATTCCGGAAAAGGTAAAGCTATGGAGCCAGTAAAAAAAAAAAAAACAGTGGTTGTCAGGGGTGAAGGTGGAGAGAGGGCTGAATAGGCAGGGCACCCAGGTTTTTTAAGGCAGTGAAAATACACTGTATGATATTAAAATAGTGGATGCAAGTCATTAGACATTTGTCCAAAGACATTGAATGCACAACACTAAGAGTGAATCTTCATGTGAACTATGTACTTTGGGTGATAATGTGTCAATGCAGGTTCATCAACCATACCAATGTACCACCTTGGGGCAGGATGTTGATAGGGGAGGAGGCTGTGCATGTGTCAGGGCAGGGAATATGTGCAAAATGTGCCTTCCACTCAGTTTTGCTGTGAAACAAAAACTGCTCCAAAAAATCAAGTCTATTTAAAAAATAACAAATTTTAGGTTCTAACTGCAACTATACACAGGTAATTTGAATAAAGCAGCAAGCATTATTCTTTCAAAATGGCATGACAGCATAATCAACATTCTTCATATTGGATTTTGCAGCACAATAGAATCCTGTGGAATATACTATAAAACATATGTACTTCACAGGGCCTGGTTTTCCAAAGCCTTGCAGTTTCAAATATTGACCTTGCAGAGGACTGGAAATTTTCCTCAGGCTACATAGTCTCTGGTGTAAGATAAAGATTTGTGTCACTGCAAGGTTGCTGGCTCAAGGACAGACTAGTTACTGATTGTTATGTAAAGATACTGAGAAATTGCTGTAAGATCACTTAATGGTCTACTAGAATGTCATCTAGCTTGTTTCACTGAAAGTTACCAGCCTATATTGTTAAACTATAATCCCACCTATGTTCTCTTCCTGTAACTTCCTGATCTGGAAACTAAACAGAGGAAGAGAACCCCAATTTGGGGTTAATTTCCTAAGGAAGTGATGCCTCTCGCTTGAGGGTTCCAGTGGGAAATTAACCACTTTGGGGTCTCTCACTGCTCGGAAGAGATGGGCTTTGAGTAATCCTTTGCATCTCCATCACCCAGGGGAAGTGGGGTGACAAATCCATAGGGGGAGAAGCAACACAAAGCAACAGAATCCTTTTTGCTAACTGTGAGGGCTTTAATTCATTTTAGAAACATTTGTGTCTTAACCTTTGTTCATTTTTTTCAGTTAACTCGCCTAAGCCTGCTAAGTTTGACTGCATAAAACACTGCATCTCCTGCAAGATGTGCAACCTCTCTCTTTAATTCATTTACAAAGTGATTTTCATTAACTCACCCGCAAAAATCAGTACCAGTCAGACCCAAGTGTATAGTGACTGAACAGACACTGCAGTTAGTGAGGAGAAACGTTTGAAGTAGAACTGAATTTTTTTTTTTTTTTTTGAACAATGACCAGTAAGGGGATCTTAACCCCTGACTTGGTGCTGTCAGCACCACGCTCTCCCCAGTGAGCTAACCGGCCATCCCTATATAGGGATCTGAACCTGTAGCCTTGGTGTTATCAGCACCACACTCTCCCAGGTGAACCACAGGCCAGCCCTGAAGTGGAACTGATTTTAAGTGGTCAGTTCATTAGTAAATATTTTCACATAAGGATGACTTTTGCTTCTCTACCGAGATTTTTAAATCTCTGGACCTCAGGACTTAGAAGCAGCTTAGGAAAGATGAAGCCTTCGGCCTTTGCACATAGGCCCTGTGTGGGGGACTTTCCCACCCTGCTCAGTTCAGGCTGAAGAGGGACCTTCTTCCCTTCCATGGTCAGCTGGAGCCACCTGCTCCTGATCTCCCTTCTTCCCAGCCCTGGCTCAGTGCCTCCTCCCTGGGACACAGCCATGGGAGGCTCCTACCTTCTGGGCTTCCTCATGCTTCTCAAAGTTGACAAAGCCGAAGCCCCGGGAGTGGCCGCTGCTGTCCCTCATCACCTTCACACTCAGCATCTTTCCTGGGAAAGACCAACCTGGCTCAAAAGGGAGTTTAGAAAGCCCCCGCATGTTCCCTCCCTTATCACCAGTTTTCAGGAAGCCCCCTCCCTCCCTGCCAGACCTGGGAGTAGAAGAGCAGAAACAGTGATCCCCTCCTCCCTTGGGGAACACACCCACCAAACTGGGAGAAGAGGTCCTGCAGGCCTTGCTCATCCATGTCCACTTGGAGGTTCTTCACATAGATGTTGGTGAACTCCATAGCCTGAGCCCCCAGCTCCACCTCCCGCTCCCGTCGAGACTTGAAGTGGCCAACAAAACTGTGAACATATCAACAGGGTAGGCAGGCGCCAGCCATCAGCCACCCCCATCCCAGCCCCAGCCCACCCACCACCCCAGCACAGCTGGGCCAACTGCTGCCCTTCTCCTGGCCTCCTTATCCCTCATGAGGAGAGAAGGCAGAGCAATACTCCTAGACAGACTATATCTGAGGCCCAGCTGCCTCCAACAGCCAAGATGCTATATTTCAGAGCTTTTCCCCAGGATAAGGTTAAGAAGATTTCACTCCTGTGACAAATGCACACAGAACTACTACTATACACCAGGCAACCAAGAGCACGGGAGATAACAGCATCAACTTGGGAGTCAGACAGACACAGGCTTGAATCTTCACTCTGCAGTTGCCTAGCTGTGTGACCTCAGGCAAGTTACTTAACCTCTCTGAGCCTCCATCTTCATTCCTATAAAACCGGGGTCAAACTCATATCACAGGGCTTCACTTATTCATTAAATGTATACTGGGTGCACTGAAGAAGCAGGGGTGAGTGAATCTGACATGGTCAATGCCAGTGTTGCTGTGGTAGATGGGCTGAAATCACTTAAATACAACATTAATTTTAAAAGCTAATTTTCAAGTTCATGTAAACACATCTAGGAAAGTATTCTTGATTAAGAAAAAAACACAGTAATTCCTGTACTGCATGATCTCACTCATATGTAGAATCTTAAAAAATAAAAAGTGGTTCTCATGTAAGTGGAGAGTAGAATAACAGTTACCAGAGGACAGGAGGGGGAGTAGAGGGGAGAGAAATGGTGGACTAACAGGTACAAAACTATGCTAATTACCTTAAGCGAATCACTGTGCAGTATATGTATTGAAACAACACACTGTATTCCACAAATATGTACAAATAAATGTGGGGGGGGTTTTTGTGACTGGTAAGGGGATCGCAACCCTCGGCTTGGTGTCGCCCGCACCGCACTCAGCCAGTGAGCGCACCAGCCATCCCTATATAGGATCCGAACCCGCGGCCTCGGCGCTCCCAGCGCCGCACTCTCCCGAGTTTTTTATTAAAAATAAAAAAGAAATCATTGCCCTAACAAAAAAATTCTATATGTATCTATATAGCACACTTAGCACAAACAAGTGGTAGCAGGCATCAAACACTGAAGAAAACTGAGTGGTAAAGGTAAACATGAGTAATTGTAGCTAACAAAGATAGCATCCTTCTGAGAATTGGAGAAAACCCACCAACACTCAGTTTGACAGGATGACGGGATCCTCCCCTGAGAAACCCTGGACAAAATGACTGTCAATGCATCTCCCAGCTCAAAGCCACCTTCACTCCATTGCACTGACCATGGGGCTAGACCATCAGATAGGCAAATTAAAACTGGGGGACAGGAACAGCCAGAAGCAGCTTCTCTCCAGCATCTGCATCCCAATTTTCCCATATGAGAAATGGGGATGATACCGAACTTAACTGCATGAAGATGGCAAGGTAAGCATAAGCCTTCTTTTCTTTCCACCCCAAAATCCCATCAAACACACAAAAGGTTTAAGGAAAAAAAATCACAGCCATATTGAGAGGACTGGAAAACAGATGAAATCATTGAATCCACCGATGATTTGGCCATTAGCCATTCCCTCTAGAATTTCAAAATCATCACTTCATTTCCTACTCGGAACAATCCTCTAACACTTATCATTAGCTCCATTTTTACAGGAGGAAAGAGAGGCCCTGAGGGATTGAGAAACTTGTCTGAGGTCACATTTCGAGGGAGAAGACCGTCCACTGCTCAGTGCCTGGTGTCCATTAGACCATGGTGGACAACATCAATTCCTAACTGGCAGTGCCACGATTCTGTCCCTTCAGCCTCGGCCCCTCCCTGGGGCCCAGCCACTCACACTTTGCGGTCGTTCAGCAGCATCCCGTTCATCGTGCTGATGGCCTGCTGTGCGGCCTCATGGGTCTCAAAATGGACAAAGCCAAAACCCCGGGAGCCATGCTCGTTACACACCACCTAGGACACAGGGAGGAAGGACAGGGAGAGCATCCACCAGAGGGTTCAGGGGGAGAATGGCAAAGGTGATATGACCAATGTCTGAGTGCCTGTGAGGTAAAAGACAATCCTTTGTCACCCAACAGCCCCATTTTAGAGATGGGAAACTAAGCTCAGAGAGATCAAGCTACCTGCTTAAGGTAATAGGAAGGGAGAACACTCTCAAAATGAGCACAAGATTCATCTATACCACAGACCAGCTGTTAATTGTCTTCCTAAGGTGATGGACAAGAGGATTAGAGTCAAACCCCCATATATGCATCCTTTTTTCTAACAGCAAACTGGAAACAACCTGAGTATCCATCAAGTGGTGACTGGTTAAGTACATTACAGCACATTCATACAGTCTACTGCACGTGCACAGTTGAAAAAATGTGGTAGATTACATGGCTGACAGTTATCTGTAAGACATATTGTTACATGGAAAAAAAAAAAGAAAATCAAGCCCATTTGGGTTAAAGTGGGCATCTACACACCAGAAGTTCTGAAACAGACACACACTGAATTGTTAATAATGATTATTTCTGGGGACTAGGGCCAAAAAGGATGGAGCCTTCTCTTCTCCTTCCCTTCCACCTTTACCAATTCATACATTATTTCAACAACAAGCTCATTTCAATTTTTTAAAAGAAGCACAAACATCCTACTCCCATTCTCTAACCCTCCCGACTCAAGTTAGGAAGAACCTGAACAGGGAAAGACCTTCTAGTTCACATAGTTCCCATCCCTGTTGCTGAGCTTGAAGTAAGACCACTAACCCCCATTTCAAGGTGACCACAGCTCCACCCATCCCTGCAGCCACTGCCCCAGCTCAGCTAAGTGGCATTTGCTGCCTAGACGACCATCCCAACTTCCACTGACCACTGAGATGCTCTTTCTAAAATGTAATTTTGACCACGTCCCTTTAACCTCTAGTAGCTTCTACTATCCACAGAACTGTATCAACTTGGCATTCAAGACTCTTCAATGGGCCCTGCACAATAAGTCCTGCTTCCAAACCCATACCCAGCACACATACACCCCTCCATTTCTCCAGTCCCAGAGCCCTTCCACTTTTGACTCAAGCCCCAGATCTTCCATTCAGATTTAATCACACTGACTGGGTCCTCACTCTGGGTCAAGTACCTGCTATGGGCATCACATACTTATTTTATTATATCTGCTATTAGAACCCTTCCAGGCAATTCTTATCCTCTGAGTCCCAGAGAGAAAATGGGAATAAATGACTTGTCCAAGATTAGCCAGGCAGCAGAAGCAATTTCTTATTATAGTTATCACTTAGATGCTCGGCAGTGTGCCATGTACCTTTTCATGGCCTATACAACTCTATGAGGTAGGTTCTACCACTGCCGCTGTTAGAGGAAACTGAGGTATGTAGAGGTCACATAGCCAGGAAGTGGAAGAGGCAAGATTTGAACCCAGAAGGTTTGACCCCAAAGTCCAAGGTCTGACCCACTACATTATGCTGCCTCTCTGCTAAGCGGCAGGGCTGAGCTTTGCATTTAGGTGGTCTGACTCAGGTCTAGTGCTCTTCCCACCGGGCTACAGAAACCTGTCTGGACCAGCTAATGGCTCTCTCCTTCCTGGACCGCTGACTACACAGATCACTATGCTCTCCCTCAGAGCCCAGTTTTTAGCTATTCTATATGTCTTTCCATCTCCAACCAACCTGAGAGCTCCCAGGGGTAGGGATCACACTGTACCTTTTTTTTTTTTTTTTGGCTGCTGGCTGGTGCAGGGATCGAATCCTGAACCTTGTGTTGTCAGCACCATGCTGTAACCAACTGAGCTAACGGGCCAGCCCTGCACCTTGTTTCTAACCAAGCCCATGACAGGACCTTATGAGGCCTGTAAAGACTTGCCTGACCACACAGAGCCTTTGGTCCAATCCTCAGTGGCCCAGAGGAAGCCTCAGGTCTGGATAAGGGGGAAAGACATACTGTTTCCTGTTAAATTAGCTTCATTTAAGCTGGCAAATTCACTGGTTCAAATCCTGGCTCTGCCACTAATCCTGCTCCCCTGTACAACACACAGCTATAGACAAGTAACCCTAACTGTCTGCCCTCAAATGCAACTCAGGGATCCTTCCATTTACATCTTAAGGGGCTGTGGTGGAAAATCCAGTGTGGCCACGCATGCAGAGAAACTAACACATAGAAAGTATTTGATAAATCTGCCATTATTATTGGAAGAATCTACCACACAGTTAAGAGTTTCTTTCTTCCACTGATCCTCAAAAACAGGAAACAGCCCTGTCTCTGTTGCGGAGAACCCTTAGCACACTACTGCACCTCAAGTCTCAGTCTGCTCCTCTGAGCCACAGAGAGTGCCCCTCATTCACAGGGAAGTTGTGAGCACTAGCTGAGCACTGAAGGTTTGTGCCTGGCACACCATAGCACTCAATACAAGTTCTAACACAGAAGTCACCACAACTCCCCCCATCTATTCCAAAGGCTGCAGGGGTAACTGACCAGCCATCCTCATAAAACCTAGAGGCAGAACACCCAGGTTGAGGCCCTCTGGTCAGGACACATTGACCATGGCCTGTGATCCTCAACATCCTCATATACAAAGTCAGAGAAATAATCAGAGCCCTTCTCAAATGATAAGACATTCATTTGCTTAACAAATATTTATTGAGCACCTACTATGTGTCACATCTTATTCTAGATACTGGGATACAATGATGACTAAGAGAAAGGTCATTACTCTCAAGGAACTTATGGTCTAATATTAGAAATCTTAAGAACAAGATGTGGTCCACTGATTGCCACGATGGCCCTAGTTAGTGGCCTTCTTGTAGCCGCACCCTTCATTCTATAATTTCTGCTGCCCTCTCACCCTGTATGTTCGCAGGCCTTGTGACTCGCTTTAACTAACAGAATGCAGTGGAAGTGATGGTGTGCCAGTTCTGAGTTTCAGTCTCAAGAGGCCTGGTAAGCTTCTACCCTCCATTTTCAGGGACCCTGCGACTGCCATGAGAATAGCCTGCGCTATCCTGCTGGAGGATAAAAGACCATCAGGAGGAAAGCCAAGATGTTGCAGTTGACAATCAGCCACTCCCTCACATGCCCACTGGGAGCTGCCATCCAGTTTTTAGTGGCCCTATGAGGGAGCCCAGCCAAGACCAGAGAACTGCCCAGCTGAACTCAGCCCAAATTGCCAACTGCAGAATTATGAGCTAGATAAGTGGTTGTTGTTGATAGCCACTAAGTCTAGAGGTAGTTACACAGCAAGAGCTGACTGATAACAGAGGTATCAGTGCCTCTGACAGTGCTGGGAAGATAAAACTGAAGGAAAAGCTACCATTCAAGTGCTTGCTATACTTGGAGCTTCACTGTGAAAAGTGGCTACATTCTCATGTGGCTTTTATTTTTACTTGCTGTACTTGGAGCTTTACAGTTTACTTGTAAACTGTGAAATGAGGTGTTGCTTGGCATCCCTCTACTATACCAGGTAGTTGACAGTGATTCCTGCCCCCCAAAGAGGCACACCCACCTTGCAAGAGAGGATGTTCCCAAAGGCAGAGAAGGTGTCATATAAAGCTTTATTGTCAATGGAGTCCTCCAGGTTCTTGATGAAGATGTTGCCCACACCTGACTTGCGAAGTCCTGGGTCTCGCTGGGACCACATGATGCGGATGGGCTGGCCTTTGATCATCTCAAAGTTCATTGTGTCCAGTGCCCGCTCCGCTGGACAGGAAGAGGAGAGAAAGGATCAAGTTAAGATTTTCCTACCCTAAACTGCCAAAGTGCTTAATTGGGAGCTAAAAAAAAAGTCATTGAGTGTCACCTGGGATAAAAACCTGAAGGCTCAGGAGGGATAAACTGAGAGAATTAATGTGTATTAATCTTAATATGCCTCCCAGTTCTGATTTCATTTAACTCCTTACCGTAGCTACATGAGCATGGATTCCTATCTCCATTTTACAGATGGGAAAACTGAAGCTCAGAAAGGTGAAAGGACTGTGGCAGAGCCAGGTCTATTCCGGCCTCTAAAGCACACCATGTAAAGCAGGGGTCCATATGACAAGAGGTGGCAGCAGTCTGAGGAAATTAAACTTCAGAGGTGCTGAGCAGCAGAATTGAAATTTGATCTCAAGCAGCCTGGCTTTGGGGGAAGAGAAAACCTCTCTGACCCTGCTCCTCACCTGTAAAGTGGGGATGATGATAATATTATCTACTTTTCTACACTCAAAGGGAGATAATACCACCTACCTCCAGGTTGTTGACAAACTGAAAATTAAATAAGATATACAAGGCGATTTGTTTATACTTTGTGCCTGACACAAAATAGAAGTTTGGTAAACAGCGATATGTCTGAAAACAGTAGCCCATGCCCATCCTCCTGCCACTTCTATGAGCTGTTCCCTCCCAGGTAATATGCTATTCCCTGCCTGGAGACTGCCAGTTTCAGACTCATGGAGGAGGGCTGTGGGGAACACAGTGGAACAGTTTCAGGAAGTCTGGGTTCTCCATCTAGTCCTTTTACAAACACCCGGGGGCAAAATCCCTTCTCCTCTCTGCATTTCCCCATCTATGAAGTGCACCAAAAAGGTAAGGGCTTGGAGGAAGACGGGAAGAGGCAGGAGGTGGGGTAAAACACAGCAAAGGGGAAGGACCCTGGAATCCAACTCAGTCACCTGCTGTGAAACGGGCTCTGCAGAACAGCCCCTCCCCGCAAAAGCCCTCTGCTCAAGGGAACCTCCCCATCCACCCAGGAGACCTGGAGTAAGGGTGCCCTCTTTTAGATTTGGTTGGGGCAAACCAAAAAACCAAATTTTTGGTTTTCTCTGGAGTCTCACACCAGAATGTTACAGCTACTATTATTTTTCTTAGGTTATCACTTAAGAGGGCTTACAATGTACCAAATGATACCAGGGATACTTCATAGAGACCAACCACATCTCTATTCTTTATGCTACTGGGGAATAAGCCTTAGCCCGCTTGACAGCTGCAGAGGTGAGGAGGGTGAAGTCTTCTTGCCCATGGTCACACCCTAGTAGCAGAGCTCCAGCAAAACCTGGTGCTTACTCTCTATCCTCTCCACTCAACAGACTGCAGACAAGCTCAGTCCTATCAGCTCTGAGAATGGGCCTCAGAGCCTGGAGTAGGCCGCGTTTCAGGGCTCCAGTCCTTGGAGGCACCAGATGTAGATCTCAGGGCATCTGCTCTGAGAGGCCAGAGACGGCCCAGCTCTCTTGGCTTCCCCACTCACCAGCTGTGCCGTCTTGGCACCTTCCTCACCAGGTGCTTTGAATCTCACCCTCACAACCACTCCATCAGGCAGGTAGGACTCCCATTCTCCAGACAGCCAACTTAAGCTCAGAATGGTTGAGTAACTTGCCCAATGTCACACAGCAGCTGGGTTTCTATCCCAGGTCTGCCTGACCCCAAAACCCTTAGCTGTTTTCACTCGGCCTTAATCTCTCTCTTCTGTAACGTGGAACAGAATCAGTGAACCACACAGTAATTGCAAATTCTTGTCTCGGAGCCGGGCCCCTTCCAACGCCCTGTTATTTCTGGGTTCCAGTTTCCCTGGCTGCAGAATGAAAGACGAAAGCGCGGGCGGCCCAGCCCCGGATGCCGTCCCTCTGTGTCAGACCATCGGTCTGTCACCTCCCGCGCCCGCTGCCCCGGGGCTCACCGTCGGCGGGCTGCTGGAAGTTGATGTAGGCGTAGCCCAGCGAGCGCCGGGTGGCCACGTCGCGGCACACGCGGACAGACAGGATGGGCCCGGCGGGCGAGAACTTCTCGTAGAGCATGGCCTCGGTCACGTCGGGGTGCAGGTCGCCCACGTAGAGCGAGGCGAGCGGGTAGCCCGGGCCGCTGGCGTTCATTGTGGGCTAGGGGCCGGGGCTGCGCAGGAAACGAAGAGCCGGGTCTCCGAGCGGCCCCGCGCTCACCCGGGCGGCAGCCTCGGCGGCGGCGGGCGCGGAAAACCCTCCCTGTCCAGCGCCAGCCCGCCCCTTCCCTTTACCGCCCCCGGGCCCCTGCGCACCAATCACGGCCGCGCCCGGGAGCGACCCCTCCCAGTGCCGCAGCCCACCTGGGAGCTCTCGGCGTTCCAGAAGCCGCAGGTGGGGGCATCTCTGACAGCCCTCAGTCTGGCCTAGGGTAGGGCTGCGGAGACGCGGGTGGAGCTCTGAGAACCCCCGGGAGCTCCGAAAGGGCCGAGAACGGGGATGGCAGGAAAACGAGTCCTAATCCCGAATAGGTCATTGCCCTTCTGGACCCGTTTCCTTTCTCTGTAGAATGGGGACGACTCCCTCTCGGGAAGGATTAAAGAGAACCGGCTTTTTGCGCATTTCACTTACGAACCGGAGGATTCCGAGCCGAGCACTTTCAAAGATTGCGTAGATAATTTTACTCTACCTCGTGACAGAAGTCTTTCTCAAAACAGCCCAATCCAGTCCCACCCTTCTGCCCCAAGGATGAAAACGGTTTTGATTTGGGCCTGAAGGCTCCATGAGAGAACTCGAGACCACTAAGGCCTTCCTTGACTCTGGCTCTTATATTACCACCACCTCTTCTTGGGATTTTCCTTGCCCACCTCTTTCCTGTTGACTAAGCCATTCCACCTGCATTTCACCAGGAAGGCTCACCGAGTTACTTGTGACTCGGCATGTAGGGGAACAGTAGGGACCTAAGAGCAGAGCAAGGCTCAGGTAGTGGCCCCCAGTTGAGCAAGACTCAATCTGAACTTGCAGCCTCAATCTGTGTTAGAGGACCATTTAAAAATAATAATAATCCTTTGTGGACCAATATTCACCTTGACTCTCATAGGGATTCTCCTGGTTTCCCTGCTGCAAAAAAGCAGGTAGGGCTCCTGCAGACCTTCGGTTGGGTGTGGCTTCAACAGGTGGAACAGCTCTCAAACCAGAGGCAGAAGTAGCTGGTCTGCCTGTACAGCCTCACAGTAACCCGGAAGCACCAGTCAATTCTAATCTTCGACTAAAACGTACTCCTCTATCCTGACTTTTTTTTTCTCTCCTGTGGGAGTGTGGATGTTTTTAGGAGGAGGTAAATCCCAGAAGGAAACAGTGCTGCAGGCTATCATAAACAGTGTTAGGGCAGATGACAGAGACCAGTATAACCTTGGAGATGACCAAGACGCAACCATAAAGCTTGGTTACTTTTCACTGGCTTGGTTACATCTCGGGGTTAAAAAAAAAAAGGAGTGGGGGTGGATCGGGGAATCTTAAAAGCAATGCAAAATAATTCTCCATACCAAATCTTAGAAGCTAACACATGGATGACTATGGTGAAAGGTAGAGAGGCATCAAGTAATGGATGGAAAGAGGCTATTTAATTAATGGTAATTTCTTCCCCTTTACAACACCATGACTTCTGGTTCTAAAAGATAAAGTAAAACTGTTTGCCTGTTCTTAAAGAGAGAGCCAAAAATAAGTGTGATCAGAATAGTTAACGAATTCTGATAGCGATAGAGATGGCGGTGACAATTCACAGGCAACTAACTGATAAAAGTTTTTATTTCACTTTTGAATTTTTACACTTTTCCTGATTATTCCATGTAAGGTGAAACTAGAACTGTTTAAAAGACATACACAAATCTAGTACATCAATAACCGGGGATTTTTCTTTTTTGCTATACTATTTTCACAACCACAGGTGTGCTTGCTAGGCAATATAACCATCACAGAAGCAAACGTTAGGCAGGATACTGGTAAAGAAAAACAAAGCAAGAAAGAGCTACCAGATATACAGACAGGCTGGGTTCCACATTCACTACTGCATTTTCAAGCGCCAAGTATTAACTGCACATTTTTTTCAGCTAGAAACACAGGGATTTTTTTGTTGTTGCTGTTTTCTTTTTTATTTGTTTTAAATCAGTGCATGAATTTTTCTTTTCTCATTTCAGCAGATGGACAAACAGATGGACTCTACAGCTACATGGAATGTTAAAGGTGGAGGGGTAAAACTTGAGACTGATAGGCCTGGCTATTCTTGGTTCTCTCCATTGCAGTGTCCATTGAACTTCCCTGCATTATAGGGTCTTGTTTAAACATGTGTGAGAACTGGGCTGGATGAGTACATTTGGGAGATCTGGTGATGGTACTAACAAGCATTATCAGGGCTGGCTACAATACAGGGAGAAATCGTGGATATTTAAAATACTTTTTTGATTCAAATCTTGGTACAACTGAAGAGCAACAACTGTGCTGAGAACTGGAGGACGACAGAGCTATGGTGCCAGAAGCTCTTCTCAACTATTTAAAGCAAGGCTTGTTCACCAAGTTGTTCACCAATGTCTCTCACCCCCTACCCATAAAGTACTAAAAAGAAAAAAAAAGGAAGAAAGTGGAAGGACAGAAATCTAAAGAAGGAAGAGAAAACCAAAGTCAACAGTCAAAAAGGACAGTGGTAAAGGTGGATTAAATTTCAAAATTTAAAAGGCCCGAGCTAGGAAGAACCCAAAGACTGGGTGAAAGGCAATCTCTACAGAATACTATTCTTAAAGATATTATCCAGGAAACAGATAAGGCCATTCATGAAACACACGGCTTCTTTTGTTCTTTAGTTCAGTGGTTACAAGGAAACAGACTACTACAGAAGCACAAGCTACAGATCGGTAACACACTGCTGTAGGAAAGAGGGTTTAGTCACATGCGTTATATGAGCACTAGACCTTTTTGCGCTGTCATAACCCAGTTATCTGCCACAAAGAATTTAAATTTCAGGCTTCGAGTTTCCTCAGAGGAAGATACTGTGGACATGTGTGGTCATGAACTTTTAAGTGACAATAGCCCAAACTGGTCAAGTGTCTATAAGCCCTGAACAAAAGGCAGAATTACTGTGAATTACCATAAATCTTGAACGCCAAATGATAGGCATCTCACTCCACGTCCCAGCATCACAATATAATCTCTATAACTTTCTGTACAACTTTACAATGGAATTGTATTTCAGTGACTATTCTGATATCAGATTGAACCTTCCAAAAAGTTACACATAATTCAGGTTTATTTTTTCTACCAGTAAGAGTTCTGCTAAATTACAAAACCCCATAATCACAGTGTTCAGTTTTAAAAAAAATTAAGCACACAGTAATCCTGTCAATGTTAATCAAAATCAAAACTTCAGAATGCCGTGGCATTTATGTGACCAATCTGAGTTTTAGATACAAACACCAGCTGTTTATTCCATGGACTATTTTTGCTAGGCTGAGGCTGTGAAAAATCGAAAGTCAACGTACATTTTTTTTTTTTTTTTTTTTTTTATCGCACAAAGGGATATATGTGGAGGATACAGAGTGATACTGAACAGATCACAAAGCGCGACAGACATTAGTTCTCTCCCTCTCCAGCATCTCCTTCATCCCCCTGGTTTTCCGACGTCCACAGCTGCAAGAGAGAAAAAAAAAAAAAAGAGCTGTAATCAAAGTAGGGGTACTAAAACTTAGGGAGGTAGTCCAGTCTGTATAATCTTATCTCACTCAACTGTTTGAAATTCTTCCTGTATTACTGCGGACAGTGATAACTACAAAGCCCAAAAGTTTAGCAATCAGTTATAATCAATTTAACAGTTAGTTAAATATTTTAACTATATTTAAGAGGGTACAAGTCCCTTCTTGAAACTTGGATAACAGTGAATTATAGGCTGGCTGGTTATTTCAGTCAGTTAGAGCATGGTGCTGGTAACACCAGAGTCCGGGGTTCAATCTCTGTAACCAGGCCAGCTGAAAAAAAAAAAAGTGAATTATTAAGTAAGTGAATAGAAAAGAGACTATAAATCCTGCAGAAGTAGTACTTACAGTGAGATTGTCCCTAAGTAACTGCATGATCAGGGTGCTATCTTTGTAAGACTCTTCATTCAGTGTATCCAATTCAGCAATCGCTTCATCAAATGCCTAAAACAAAGAACCTTTAGCAAAGAATTCACAAGTTCTCTGGAGTCAGTTTAGCCCAATTTTTTTTCTGCTAATAAGCGAATATAATTTTTCTTCTTGTACAGTACACTTTGGGGAACCTAGGCTATTACTACCTTGTTTGCTAATTGTTTCATAATGAATGTTTATAAAGTACCAACCAACAATGACAAAACAATGACAAAAATTCCTAGATAAGAACTTTGCTGTACTTAATAAGGAAGCAGTATTACTGTTACCCCTAGCACATTCATTCTAGCAAATTCACATAATTTTTTAATTACCAAAGACATCTAGTAATCCCTTTTTTATTACAGATTTAGAAAATAGTAATCCGTTTTTTCAAAATAAAAAAAAATTTTTTTTACTAAAACTCAAAAGGTCTGGATACAAGAGATAAAGAACAGTAAAGTTCACACCACTTAATCTGCTCTAAGTGATAAAACTTTGAGAATTCATTTCAGACACCTTTTCTGAATTAAAAAAAAAAATTTAAATAACAGTGTGCATGTTAAAAGACTCCAAAAATATGGAGAAAAGTCCAAAAGAAGATACGAGGTGATCCAGCACACAAAGAAAACATTATCTGATTTCTTTCATTTACACAGCCATAACCTCAAATCTTGGTACAAGGATGACAATATATAACCAAGATCGAAAGCTTGATGAGACACAACAAACACAACATTCACCTGGAATCTTCTACAACCACCCCCCCAAACAAAACAAAAATCAGCAGGAGATATTGGAAAGGAATCAAAGAGCAACAAGTCCGTATTTATTTCATAAAAGATATACTCCCACTCATACCAAAACTTCAAAAAAGTCCAAGACAATGAAGAGGTTCAGGAATAAAAAGAAGTTATTAGAAAGCACAAGCACTGTTTTACTATCATCAGAACCACACAGAGAGACGATCTTTCTCACCGTTTTTGCCAGGCTGCAGGCCTTTTCAGGAGAGTTTAGAATCTCATAATAAAAGACTGAGAAATTAAGAGCCAGGCCAAGTCGAATTGGATGTGTAGGCTGCATTTCTTTCTTACTAATTTCAAATGCTTCCTGGTAAGCCTGCTGGGAGTTTGACACAGTGGCTATAAGAAAGATGAAAAATATTAAAGACTGGGTTCTTTCATAAGTTGCATCACATATTGATCCACTATCAAATTATTTTACCAAACTGGGCCAGAGCACATAACCTATCAAATGCGGTATCAGTATCTTCACCACTCAATTAAACATTTATTAAATGTTTACTCTAAGCCAAATACTATTAATGCTTTTGGGGGGAAACAAACACAATTACGATGAAGTCTACTAAAGCACTTAAGAAATATAGACATAATCCTTTAAACAAGATAAAATGTGGAAAACAATATGCTCTAGTGGAAAGATCTTGGGCTTTATAGTCAATAGACCCAAACTTGAATTCCTAATTCTTATTCACTAGGTATGTGGCTTAGAGAAAGTAAAAATCTCCATGAGCCTTGGTTTCCTTATCAGAAAATTGGTCGGCTGCCACCTAAACTCGTATGGTGGTGTGAGAAATAAATGAGACTCTAAAGTACTTGGTACATAGTAGGCACTTAATAAGGTACGGCTATAATTATCACCATCACAATAATACAGATGTTAAAAAAAAATGCATCCCTATGGTTGTTTCACAACATCAAATATTTTAAAGTTTCACATCTAAATAGAAAGCTACCAAATAATCCTCAAGATAAAGATCTCTTCAAATGTACTATGCACTAAACTTTTAATGCCTCCATATTTGCCCCTTAGATACATTTTCATTTGTCAACCCCCATGACCCTGTTCATTACAATGCTATATAGTCTTTTAAATTCTGAGGACTGTGATGTTAGTGTCTATGGTGAACAGATGAAGCAAAACTGTTAAAGTCATTATGAAAGAAGACTGGCTCCACTATTGGTCAAATTTATTTTTTAAAATATTACTTACTTTGCTTATTGTCTCCAGAAGCCACCTCAGAAAGATACCTAAAATAATCTCCTTTCATTTTCAAGTAGAACACCTTACTTTCTGGTTGTGTAGCATTGGGAATAAGATATTTGTCCAACAGCTCCTAAAAAATGATTCACATTGTTAAGAATTTACAATTATTTACAAGATCTTAAACCTATGTTTGAAATTAAAGATACACACTACCACTTCTAAATAATTTTTTTGAAGATTTAAAAAAAATGTATTTTTCATCCAAGCTTCTAAATGTTGGTTAGCCCAGGTCATAACAGCTGATGTCTGTATTCTTCTGTTAAAAATCACTTTTACCATCCATATGGGGTTAATTAAACTATAGCCATACAAAGGAATGCTATGGAGGCCTTAAAATGATGCTGCAGAACTACACTGATAACACGGAAAAGCTCTCAAAAGAAATCTGAGTGAAAAAAAAAGCAGATTATAAATACCACAAGAATCCTATTTTAATATTAAAATATATATATGTGTGTGTACTTGCACACAAATACATAGGGGAAAAGCCTGGAAGAATTATGTTAATAATAGTTCTCTGCGTAACAGGATTGGAAGTAATTTTTACTTTCTTATTTATACTTTTCTGCCCTGTCCCCTACCCCCTTCTGTTTTAAAAACATAAACCTGTATAACTTCTGTTAATTAGAAAAGAAAAAAAAAACCTTTCCATTCTGGGAGGAAAAAGGCAATAATAGAGCAAAACTGCCAAGAACTGAGCTTAGAATCAATCTGGCCTGGGTAGAAATCCCTTTTCCGCTGCTTATGAGGGGTCTTCAAAAAGTACATGGAAAGATGTGTATTATCTTGTAATTCTATTTTTCCATGAACTTTTTAGAGTACTCTTGTACTACCTGTTTGCCCTTGGACAAATTACCTAATTACCCTGAGCCTGTTTCCTTGGCTATACAATGGAGGATTACAACAGCCACCTTCTAGTAGTTATGAGGACAAAAGAGCTAACGTACACAAAGCACTTAACATGTCGCCTGGCACATAGTAAGCGCTCAAAGAATAGCTAATACTATTATTAATAATAAATTCCTTTAAACATTTATGCTTACAACAAAAGTAGTTCTGAAGGAGTCCAAGCTTCGTATACAGAGCAATATTTTCGAAGAGTTGTTTTAGAATGTGGCATCCTGAAAAACTGGTTAAGAGGCAGTAAGTACCATGCTCTTCTTCAAATTCTTTCAGATGCTCTTAAAAGCTGGTCTACATTTCAGGAATTATTCAACTTTCTTGCCCTTGGAATGCATGCCATACTTCATCTGAATACCAGATGTACCTAACATTCAGGAATTAGTGCACCATTAACAAACCCCCAAATTACCAACAGGCAACAAATTTAGCCATGACACTCTTACACCATGAGTCTAATGAAGAGAGAAGCTGAATGCAAAGCTTAGTTATAAGGGGATTTAATCAATCAAAGTGAGAAGATGCAAGGGGCAGTAGTCATTTTAATATTCTTTGCAGACAGACAGGGTATATATAACTCCTTAAGGGTTAGGAAGGAGGAGTACTGTCTAATGGCTATATTGGTTTTCAAAAGAAAGGTATCATGGGCAGTAATTCGGAGAGGCAGCCAGCAGGGGAGGAGGTAGATCTACAAGTGTGAATTCCTTTTCCCTTCAAAGCAGCCCTTACCGTTCATTTTTACCTGATTTGACCTGGAAGAAAAAAAAAGTTCCCAGTGGGCTCAGGATGTGAGGGAAAGACATGATTTGTCCTATGATATGCACCCCTCCCATCCAACCCCACATTGTGGCCAGAGAGAACCAAACAACCATCTGGTTAAGGCTTATGTAAAACACAGGAGAGGAGAACATCCAAACCACTTCTGATTTGGCTTTGGAATACATGCTGAACTCAATGGATGTGCCTAACTTTCAGAAAAACAGTTCTTTACACTGTGAAGGAATGACGGGGGAGAGGCTGAAAGGCAGCTCAGCTTTTTGATCCTGCCTCTCCTACTGGAGATGACACTACTCAGACTAATATTTAGAATATTATTATACTATCTGTGGCTGCATCTATCTAATATCCTGTCTATCTGGCCTCAGTTTCTAAAGAAAATATGGAGGGATGTTGACTAAATGTTCCTGTTTTTCACAGTTCTTTTTGATAGGAGAGGAAAATCCCCCAGAAGTGATAAACAACTCTGATCAAGCAAAAGGTAAGAAAAAACACATGGTATGCTTAAAAATTAGTTGCAAATGGTTTGCAGCTTTCTAGTCTATCAGACACCTCTTCCTCATAAGCTGTTTTGAGAGTTTGTATTTGAACATTAAATTGATACTATTTAGAAATGATTGTTTAAAACAGAAGCACTGGCCTCTTACCAGAACATCATTGCAGATGTCCTGCAATTCCGCCTCTATCTTCTCCCGGTACTCTTTGCCCATCTGCTGCTTCTTCTCATTCCTCTCTGTTTTCTGTTCAATGCTGGAGATGACACGCCAGGAAGAACGACGGGCACCCACCACATTCTTGTAGGCGACAGAGAGCAGATTCCTCTCCTCGTTGGAGAGCTCGTGGCCCTGCTCCGTGACTGCCTTCATGGCTGCGGCCATGTCGTCATAGCGCTCAGCCTGCTCGGCGAGTTTGGCTTTCTGGACCAGCTCACTCTTATCCATGGTCATTCCCTGGAACAAGAGCAGGAGAAAAAGAAAGGAGCAAGCAAATGTCAGGCTTCAGGGCAGGAAACGCATGTGTGAATCTTCCTCCAGCCCATCTGGAAAGCAGCATATCTAAATGTGAAACATCTAGTTCCAGATGCCATCCACAATACTGATCGTGTATTGAGCACCTACAGGCTTAGGTATTTCACTAAGCCCTTTTATTATTTTAGTCAGTTGATTTTCCTAACAGTCCCACAGGGTAGGCATGTACACAACAACCCCTTCTCCTTTTTAGAGGTGAAGAAACGGAGGTTCAGAGGCAGCCAGTGATATGCCCAGAGCAACACTGCAGTAAATAGTAGATAGCCAGAACTCAAATTCAAGTGCATCTTGACTCTAGAGCTTTTGTTTTCTTCCACTATCCTAATCCACCTCCCCAACACATAAAAACTGCTTAATAACTATTTCTTTAGAAGTTTATGATAAATATATGTCCTTTACTTCTTTCAATAATTGTCTGGGGTTTTTTTTTTTTTAAATGACCTTAGTCCAAGCCCTGTAATACAGGAAGTCTTCTCTTCATTGCCCTGTAAGGAATTGCCTGGTTTTAACCACATCTGTTTTTTCCCATAGTATAGGGAAAAATACTTTAGGCATGATGATTACTTCAATCAATCTTGAAGCAAAAGATGATTTTAAATGATCTATTTGGCAGTACCCATTAAGCAGTAGGCACCTGAAAAATGGGAGCCATTATTATCATGTCTTCTGCAATTTGCTAACTTTGTTACAAGGACACACTGCAGAGGAAGAACATAAGCAAAGGGCAGGCAGACTTGGACTCTATCTAGCACTAGCTCTGCTACTTACAAGTGGCATGAACTCTGTTAAATCACTTAACCTGAGAGCTTCAGTTTCCTTACTGGAAAATAAGAACACTACCAACTCTCTTCATGGGGCTGTTGTGAGGAACAAATGACATAATGCATGTGGAGGCACTCTGAAAAGTTCAAAGCATTATTTACAAATACCAGGCACTAATTCTGTATATGGTATAGGTTGTAAGAGACAGGAGTATACAACAAGATGCACAGCAACAGAACTTCAAACCATAACTGAATTCATGTGAACCATCAGTGGGTGCATTTAAAAGTTTTTCTGAAATACACAAAAATCTTAGTGACTTCACTTTATCATTTATCAAATCCTTTATATACACCAATCAGTGAATACCTCTTAAATTATTCACCTCACCTTAGTCAATTCCCCACTACAATAATCACCATTTATAGAGTGCAGTAATTTTTGGATAATATATAGCTAAGAAATTATTTACTGAATAATGAGTTAGTTTTATGTACTGTTGGTTTAAATATGAATATATTCATCTGTGCCACACAGTGTTAACCTCTACTCACAAATAACTTTTGCTTCAAAAGTCATTGCTGTATTTCCAAGAAAAAATTTTTACAGGGCCCTATCACATGAAAAATGTTTTATTAGATGGAACACAATGATATAAGATACACTCAAAATCTAGGCAATTCAGGAGTAGTTGATTCTCCAGTTCAAAACTAATTTTTCTTCTTATCACTTATTATCTAAATTACATTCAAAGCTGTGTCCTATGTAAGGCTCACTAATTGTAAGTTTACACTCAGTGAAGTCTCACCTTGATCCATCTGATATCTTCACTCACAACACTAGAATGAGACTGCAGCAGAGACAGTAATCCTCACACAATATTCCACTTGCTCCCCTCTATTTCCCAGCACTCCCCACCCTCCAGCAGTTAAGAGGGGGTCCTGTGGTAGTTCTGTCATTGAAACAAAAACAGAAATGATGCTATTTCCAGGCTGAAACTGTGAAAATGCTATGTGTGGTTCCCCAGGATCTCTTCTCTTACAGCAGCCACCTAGATAGACGACCATGTATTCTAAATGTTACGGTCACAAAACAGTGGAATTTCTGTCTGCCTGAGACTCTGGGTGTCTGTGTAGTACAGAAATTTCTGTAAACCTGCATGGCCATGTGGTGTGAAAAAGAATCTTTCCTTGGGTTAAGCTATTGAGATGCTGGGGCTGTTTGTTACCGCAACACAACCTAGTCTACTCTAATATAAGTATATAAAAAATACTCTGTTTAGGGCCAACCCTGTGGCTCACTCGGGAGAGTGCGGTGCTGGGAGCGCCACACACACACACACACACACACACACACACACACACACACACACACACACACACACACACACACACACACACACACACACACACACACACACACACACACACACACACACACACACACACACACACACACACACACACACACACACACACACACACACACACACACACACACACACACACACACACACACACACAAAAATACTGTTTATCATCTTAAAATTAAAAACTCTCTTAGTTTGTCTTCCTTGATCATAAAGTCTTTGAGATCAGGACAATATCTCCATCATTAAATAACTTTACTTTACTGTTCCTAGAAGTGTCAAGCACAGTAGAAAAAAGCCAACATTCAATGACTTGACTAGCTTCAGAAAATTTCCAGTCTACAGACTAATGCAAAGTTAGAAGTGTATTAGAGGCCCACTTCAAAGTTCATAAATCAGCACCTCTAAACCTCTACCTATGGAAGATTTCAAATAATAAAGTGCTTGCCAAAAGCCAATTAAAAGCTAAGTCGTCCTATGCAGTATTATAATAGAGTAACAGAGAAATACAAAGTATTGACATTGCTAAACGATGCCACAAAACTCTTCACCCCTACAAGGCCCCCAAATTAAGTACTACCCCCTAGTTCTCTCCTTCCCAAGCATTAAAAATTAAATCACACTTCTTTGAAGAATCCTGACTACTCCCTGGGACCTCCCAAATGTCCACACCCTATTTCCTAAAATAAAATTTGGCCTTTCTGGTTTGGGGCCAACTGTTTCAAGCTTCTTTGGGATCATACAAGAGTTCTTAAGAGACAGCACCATCACAATACAGCCAAGACAGAATGCACGCCTTAAAAAAATCTGTATCCATTTATCTATCTGTTTTAAAACATTTTAATTACGTGCAGTACATACGCACAGTAACAACTTACAACAAACAAAATCCATAGCTAAAAGTGCTGATTGATGCCTACTGCTTACATAACTTTTGACTTATATAACATGGATTTTGAAGTAGCTAGACCAATTTCAACAGGAAATGGGTTACACAACACCCAGAAGTTTGGAGGAAGGCAGCAGACAAGGGAAAAATTAAATTGTCCCCGTTTCTACATCTATAATAAATCTCCCATCCATATTCTTTCCTTATTCCCACTGCTTTGACTCTCTCATTATCTCTAGCCCCCTTCACGTCTTTGCTATCAGACCCACCTTCTTAAAGCTCTGATCAAGTCATTTCCTGCTCAAAATTTTTTAAAGCTCCCTGCTGCCAACGGGGAACTTTGCCAACCTATCTTCCCAGACTTTTCCCACAACATGCCATCCATACAATAAGTACTTCTGCCAAAATGGTATTTTTTAGGGGGCAGGGGGGCAGTGCAGGGGGTGGTTGGTCAGTAAGGGGATCCGAACCCTTGAGCTTAGTATTGTAACACCACACTCTAACCAACTGACGTAAGCAGCTAGCCCCACAAAACGGTATTCTTACAAAGTGAGCTTTTCTGTCTTTGCTCACTAAGTCACTCCCTCAACCTGGAATGGCCTTTCCCATATACTCTGAATACAAAGTTCTTCAGTGCATGGCTCAAATGCGACCCACTCTATGAATCCTTTCTTAAGCTGCTAAGCCTGAACTATGTAATATGAGAGCTACATATTTGGCTATTCACTTGAAATTTGGCTAGTGCCACATGCTGAAATCACAATATTTTGGATTATAATGGGTTAAGTTAGAAAATTATTAAAACTAACTTCACTTTTTTTAAAAAACTTTTTAAATGTAGCTACCAGAGAAATTTAAATTATATATGGCTTGTATTGTTTCTATTGGACAGCACTGCTCTGAGATGAAAATACTCTCACAAAGCATTTCATCTCTACTTGTCTTAATATCTTATCACATTTCTTCACTACTAAAATTATTTGTATATATCTAAGGCCTTTCCCACCCCATAAGTTCCTTTAGGGTATATTTCCCACAGCATCCTGCACATAACTGGTATGAACAAATACCTGCTGAATCAATGAACAGATCCTGAAATGAAAGAATAAAACTGCAAACATGGTAGAGTTCTCTCTTTTCTCAATTAATTCAAAGCACCTCTTCCTCACAAGCACATTAAATCCTCATTACATTTGTACCTCATTCCTTGTACTTCTGCACCCTACTTCCTGCTTTTCCTAAACTACCTTTTAGACATGCCTTCACTCTTACTCAAAATTTTCACAATGCTTCTCTTTTGGCTACTCCATCAAATCTATACTCTACCTGGCTCTCAAAGTCCTTCATAACTTGGTTCCTCCTTACCTGTTAGGCTTTCTCATCCACTGTTCTCCACATGTCCCTTTCTCTGAGCCTGGATACCACTACATGCCCTATAAACACCATGCTCAACCATGCCTAAAACTGCTTTTGTATTCCCTTCATCTAGAATGCTCTCCTATTTACTTCTTGCCTATGTAAACCCTATCCATCCATCTAGGACTAGCAGGCCTTCCCTGGCTGCCCTAGCCCACATTGATCTACCCTGCCCATGACTCCAAATACACCTGTAGCCTATCACACAGTCTAGGGCTTCTTTATGCTATTCTATAGTACAGATGATGAGTACTGTACCATTAACAGTTTCACATGTGTGAAAGCTTCATGTTTTGTTTCACATTCAATGCCTAAAACCATGCTAAGTACAAAACTAATATTCAAATAAATATCTGTTAAGTTTCTCAACAAATCATTACTGGGAGAACACAAAGAACACAGGCTACCTATATGTGGTATGGCAGAAAGGCAACAGGACTATGTGTAAGAGTGCATTCTGCCACTACATAGCCATGTCAGCTTGTTAAATTTCAGTCTTCCAATCTATAAAATGAAGATAACAGATCTACCTCAGAAAAGTTGCTATGAAGAGGGGCAGGAAATTAAAGAATAGTAAATGTAGAAATGCACAGTGCAAAAACAAATTTGAAGTCCTATTACTACACTCACAGTACCTACAATTACTGTTTTAGCCCACAAAATGTGAGCTTGGATTTTTTTTAGTATACAACCCCATGAGAAGGAAAAGAGAAAGTAAAGGTTAATCTTGCACAGAAAGTGAATGTCAACATTCCTAGATAAGACTTCATTCTCAATATCCTCAAAGTGGATAGACATATTAACTGTAACTGACTTTTATTCATTAATCCTTAACTGGATCTTCTACAGATAACAAGTAGAGATGGTTTATAATCATGACCTAGTTTTCTTCTGAGACTCTGAATGAAGTTCCCATCATGAAAAATATCAGCAAGAGAGCCTTTATTTGACTCCTAAAAAGTTTCTAAGATTGCAGTCTCATCATTGGGCCTGGGCATCAACACAGCAGACAAGATCCCAGAACAAACTCATTAGAGTCTGGAGGGGGCCTACCCCTGCAGAAAGCCAAGAGATCTTCCCCATGCCGCACATTTTTCAGAAAGACACTGAAATGCTTGAAAATAGGAGTTCTGGTGCACAGCCACATGATGATGATGGGTATCAATCTGTTGTAAGCCACTGGGTGCAGCAAGTCAGTGGACCAGGAAGATTTGCTGGTAAAAGCAGCAACTGCTTAGTGAAAAACTGAAAATAATCTAAATATCCAACAATAGGGGGATGATTTTATAAAAAAGAGAGAGAGATGGTACAAGATTTCATGGCCACCAAAAGAAAAGATTTAATGTCATGGAAATATTTATTTAAGAGCTATGGCGGGGAGTAGGGGAGGAAGTTGCACAACAGTATTTCATTTTCGTAAAACATCCCCTGAAGAACATATAAACAAAAAGGTTAACACTAAACGGGTAAAGTGGTTATCTCTCCAGTGTATCTCTGGGTGATTACATTATTATAATCCTAATTTTCTTATCTTTTGCTTATTTTTTTGAATTTTCTTCAAGTATATATTACTTTTTAAAAATGTTTTGTGTTTTTATGAGAAAAAAAGGTTTTTAAGAAGAGAAGCCACTGGTGAACAGAAAGTTATGAAAAATAATTCTAAAGGAGCCCACAAATAATAGGATTTCCTTCAAATAAATGAAACCCTAAAGCAAATAATAAATGCTGAAACAAGAGTACCTATGAACCAGTTGAGTCTCCCTATCTCCAGTCTCTGCCTAACGAACATTTTTCTAGTCAGTGTCAAAATTTTGGGAAGTCATTCCATTTTCCAGTGGCCAGAACAGACATACAAGGATGGACAAAAATGACTATCGGTCTGGCCAGTTAGCTCAGGTGGTTAAGAGCTCGGTGTTACAACACTAAAGTCAAGGGTTTAGATCCGTGTACCAGCCAGCCATGAAGCATACAAAACAAATGACTATTACTAATCCATATTTTTTTTAAAAGGGGGGGTGCACTGCAAAGGAAGAGTTGAAAATGACAGCTGTGGCCTTTAGAGGCATCAACTTTCAGCTATGATTGTTTCCAAGGAAAAGAACACACTCAATTCTAAAATAATAAGCTTTAATTGAGTTTAATAATGTTAGAAATTCAAAATGAGGATTCCATTATTTATCATATGTCAGGAATTACCCAAGCTCTATATAAAACATATGGTGGGATCTGTTTTTAGGAAAGCTGTACATAAAACAAATCTGGGCTTCTAAAGAGAAGTTAAGGTTTTCTCCACATTTCCCTATTATAACTTCTCTGAATCTCAGTTTCCTCAATGTTAAAAGGAGACATTAATAGCCATCAAGTATGATAATGTACACAAAATGCTTATATAATGCTGGTCAGAATAAAGGCACATAGGCAAATATTCCTACTCTTAAGGTACTTCACAAAAATGTAATACATATAACCAACCTAATGTGTGTTGAAATAACTGCAAAATGAAAAAAATACTAGTATTTCCAGGAACTCTTTGGATTATTCACTGAGAGGAGTTCAAAAGAAATATAAGAAGTGTGGTCCTCCTCTGAGAGAGCAAAACGTTAATGGTAGGAACATAAAAAAGCAGTACATATTTAATTCCAGCAAATAGCTAGTGTTAGCAGGAAGAGCCATAGTTCGAAAGTGAGTGGGTCCTGATTCATTTTATGTGATAGCAGGGCTCCCTCTGTATAGGGAGAAAAAGGGAACTCCGGGTGGTAACAGGAACAACAGCTATCTGAATGAAGTGTATATTTTATCAATCCAGACAGAAGATACTGACAGGAACACATTAAAAATCTAGGCTCAGGGCCGAGCCCGTGGCGCACTCGGGAGAGTGCGGCGCTGGGAGCACAGCGACGCTCCCGCCGCGGGTTCGGATCTTAATAGGAATGGCCGGTGAGTACCGGTCACGAAAAAGACAAAAAAAAAAAAAAAAAAAAATCTAGGCTCAAATTGACTACAAATTCTGAATAGCATTCATAGATGTACCATTCCAGTTAGAACATCCACAGCACCATAAAGTAGAAGTTACAGTTTTGGAGTCACTCTGCTGAAGGAAAAACAGATGCCAAGCTACTGCAGGAGGGACTGAGAAAGTCAGTGGGACCAGGTGGTTAGTGGGTGTTATCCAGAAAAAGTTAAGTACTCCTGGCTCTCAAAGAAAACTACTCACTGAACAACACCCACTCTAAAAATGTCTGTGTGCCATTCTACACACAGAATTTAGAGTTCTGTAATAAATTTAATCTCATTCAAACATTTGCAGGTTCTTTGTTAGAAAACGAGACACTGCATATCTGAAATGCAAAGTCATAAGCACTATTGTCCACTCAACACTGAATTGTGGAGGGAAATTGTACCTCTACTTCAAAATCCCTTCCCTCTTTCACATCTGTTGTTGAATAACGTTGCTAATTACATCCAATTAGCCAAGATTTAATTTAAAACAGTACAGTGTTAAATGATATGCCCAAGATCACACAATGTGAATCAACAGCAGATATAACAATAAATTGATCTCTTGGCTTTAAGTGATCAATCCAAGAAGACAATATGCTAATTCAGATCAATAAAGACAGCCCGGTTTGTTCACCTTGTGAATAGGTTTTAAAAGTTTTGGGTCCACCAACATAATGAAGCCACCCAGTACAACTTACCAGTACAACACACCAACTCCATAGGTTACCTGACCTCTGTGAGATTCATCCGTAAGATAGGCAAGTCTACTTAATAAGGTTCTTATAAGGAGTAAATTTGTTCGTGATACAAAACATTTAGCACAGTCTCTGCATGTCTTAAGGACTCAAACAAATGGTAGCCACTGTATATTCCACACAAAAATTAACAAACGAATGGCCAGCCTGTGAAGGGACACTTAATAGGAATCTCATTTCTTTTAAATCTAGATTGCTTTCTTTAAAGACTTTTAGTTGGTAAGAACACAGCCTTGTAACACCAAGGTCAAGGGTTTCGATCCCCATACCAGCCAGCCAACAACAACAAAAAATAAAGACTTTTAAAAGAAAGGCATATGTTAATTTAACTATGCCTATTTCTTTCTTTTTTTTTTTTTTTTAAAAGATGACCGGTAAGGGGATCTTAACCCTTGACTTGGTGTTGTCAGCACCACGCTCAGCCAGTGAGCGAACCGGCCATCCGTATATGGGATCCGAACCCGGGGCCTTGGTGTTATCAGCACCGCACTCTCCCGAGTGAGCCACGGGCCGGCCCCATTAACTATGCCTATTTCTAAAACAGCACTTAGCACAGTTCACTGTAAAGGTCTTTGTTGGCTCCCACTCTAGATTGTGAGGTTAAAGTAGGAATCTAGACTTTCATCTTTGGACACCTACTGTGTAGCACAATGCCTACCACAATGAATAAAACTACCTGATCAATTGATGAATTTTTTAATAGTGAACAAGCTGTTATTTCCAGTGTGGAGAGAGGTATGTAGACCACTTCTGACCTATAAAATACAGACTACTTTTTGAAAAGAGCCATCTCAGCTCTAATCAGGAGTCAAGAATATGCTTTTTGACTAATATTTTTCAACTACTACATTATAATCTATAGATTCAAACTGAGTTTCAACAAGCCCTTGGAATATTCTCTGTCCATCTCTACCATTCAAAAGTCCAATCAATTAGCTATACAAAAACCCAAACCAGATAACTTGTTTAGTAAATAACCAGCATTTATGGTCTGCCTAGATGTGCAAAGCACTTAGGGATTTACATCAACTCATTTAATTCTAAGTATCATATGAGGTAGGAGACACTGCCCCCTTTTACACATGTAAAGAGTAACTTGCTCAGGGTCACACAGCTATATATGGCAGGGCTAGGATCTAAACCAACATTAATTTTAAAATTAATGCTCTTTCCTTGATGTAGTACTATCTCCTAAAGACCAATTCTAATTCCCAATGCTTACTTAAGAAAGAGACAGAATTGTCAATTTTTTGAATACCCATACAAGGTTATTACAGTGAGGCTTTAGCAGTGGCTTTATTAAGCTAATGTATCTAGCTTTAAAAATCAAAATTAAGTTAAAAAGTAAAAACAGCATATGTCAAAAACTCATCAAACTGTCAAACAAACTGTCTGGTAAGACTCTCATCTGAGGGCAAACAATAACAATGAACAGGGCTCACATCTACTTAATTGTAGCCTCAACCTCTGTCCTGTTCAAGGCCATTCAGAAATAACTTTTCTTGTTGGGTCTCTTAGGGAAAACAATAAAATAAACTAACCAGTACAGGAAAAACTTACATAACAAAGAACTGCCCAGAACTAAAAAAGAAAAAAAAAAAAGGCAACTAACCTACAATCTGCTGGGAATGGACTGGTTCTCTTGAGGCCATCAACCATGCTCATCTCATTACAAGTATGAAGAACACATAACTATGCCTCTATCAGAAGATCTCAGTAGAGAAAGCAGTAACATGATTGCCTTTCAGCACACATATCACAAAATAGAAAGTACTTTTAGACTATTTCTTCTCTTTAAATATTCCCTTTAGAAAAATCCCCTCAGAATCCAGCTCCAACTGTTAGTTTCTCCATCATGACATACAGATGATATTCATGTAGAGAACAAGATGGTTCTCAAGCTTAAAAGTTGCTATTATAGAACTATAATTTCTTGCCCCCTAACTAGTGTTAACTAGCATCTCTCTCTAGAAAAATATAGGAACCCAAAAACTTAAAATTCCCTTTATAAGGAAATTTTAGTTCATTCTCTAAGGTATCCTCATTAAAAGAAAAACTGCTTAGTTTGATGCCACTGAAAGAGCAGGTAGAATAACAGGATGTTATAATTTACAATTTTTTCTCTCTACTTATGTAGATGATCTATTGCCTAATCTCCTCCTCCTCAACAAAATATGGAAAATCTAAAAATCTACAGAAAAAGAAGTATGATTAACAAAAATTAATGACGGTCATGACCAAATTCTATTAGATGATGAATCTAGGATTATGTGCCACAAAGTAACTGATGAACTTTCTCCCTAGTATGAAGCAAGTACTAGAAAAACTGGATTTTTTTTACAAGCTTCCTGATGCACACCAGCAGCACCATCCCTACAGGCCAGAACAGATATATTCCCCCCCAATAAATTACATTATATCTATCTTCAAAAATAGCTAAAATTCCTGTTGAAACACATTTATTTTAATAGGATATGGGTAAAGAAAAATTAAGAACTAAATTGTAGGTCTGGCCTGTTAGCTCAGTTGGTTAGAGCATGGTGCTTATAACACCAAGGTCCGGGGTTTGACCCCTGTACCAGCTGCCCCCCCCAAAAAAACTAAATGGTGTTCATGTAAAAGATACACGAATTGTGTTGTTTTACCACAAATAGAAATCTGTATCATTCCTTCACCTGGGTTTGATTCCTGGTTCCATCACTTTTTGCTCTCCATGTGTAGGTGTCTCTCCTTGGAAAAATTACTCTTCTCTGTGCCTCTGTTTTGCCATCTGTAAAATGGGGCTAACAGTACTTACCTCTCATTGGTTGTTGAGGTAAAATATGTAAAATGCTTAGAAAAAAGCCTGGCACATAGTAAGTGTTGTAAGTAGTAGCTATTATTACTATTATAGACTAATTGTTTGATGCTGCTACCTCATCAGCTGGTGAATAAATCACAAATGAATGGACTCTATATACCTGTCTATGCTATATAACATATATGCTATGTCTAATCTATGTATGTGTATATTCATGCATACAGTCAAAAACATTTATTAAACACCTCCCATATCCCAGATGCTTATTTTAATTATTGCTTTTGTCACACCAACACATCAAAGACTGCATTACCACTTGCACTGTACAGATAAGAAAATGACTCAGAAAAACTGGATATGCTATATGCAAAATAAAGTTCTATAACAATACATCATTTTTTTTAAAGCAACATGTGTACAAAGCAGGACTGGGTCTCTTCAGAATGTAATTGGATTAAAAAAAAAAAGGAAACCATTAATAGTGAACTCTGTGATTAAAAAACAAAACCCAAAGCTGTGTTTAACAATTTACAATTTGTAAGAGGACCTCATGACAACTCTGGAGACAGGGAAACTAAGAACCAGAGATTAATTAACATACTGAGGACCACACAGCTAGAAAGTACTGCAGGCGAGATCTGAATCAAATTTACTTGATTCCAAGTCCAGTGCTCTTTCTGTTTCTGTATCCACAGACAAATGGGCAAAATGCACTCTTTGCAGTAGCCCAAATCTCTGGAGACTTTACCTGAGGAACTGTCATCATAGGAATTTGCTCAGCTTGGTTTTAAAGACGTTGCCTCCCTGATCTGTAGAGCTCCAATTCTAAAATGGCTTCAACATAACACAAGCACTGCATGATGGGAAACGTACAGAAGATTATAGGGTAGAAGCCATAACCCTGACAGTCCATAAATATTTGCTACTGATGAATGAGGATACTCAACCTAAAACTAGGTGTGTGGTCCAAGCCAAATCACCTCATTTCTCATAAAGACTTCATCTGTAAGATAGGTGAATGGTTTCTCATCTCATTGAGGGAGAGGCTAGGAAAGTAATTCGGCAGTTGCTACTGGATTATTAGTCTTCCATTTTGAAGGCCAGGCTTAAAATCCTAACCTGGGCTCAGTAAAATTATCCATTTTTACATTCACCACGCTGTGTGCTGCTAAGAACATGGATCCAAGAAAAATGAGAGCTCAGACAACTAAGATGTCCCTAAGTAAGAAACGAGAAGCAGTCAAGAAGAAATTCACTAAGAATCAAGTAATATTTATCCATACAAATTTTCAACAGGAAAATGCAAAAAGCTGAGTAGCCACGTCCAGTTCTATACACTGCATATGTGTGTGGTTTCACACGAACAGATGAAACAATGAGAAGTGAAGACAATTTTCATATCCTTGTAAGTGCTTCACCTTTCTGTTTTGGCTCCTGTGGCCAGCTGATTTTAAATGTTCATAACATCTTGCCAAATTCCATCTCCCACACAGGGCAAGTAAAATCAGAGCCTGATGCTATCTAGCCTTACCAAAGAGAAATGCAGTGAAGGCAAAGACAAGAGACATGCATTTTTACAGAAAGGTTGGCAAATTGTCTTACCAATGCTGCCACCTTTGAAAACCACATTACATGCGAGTTCTCCATTTGCAATAGACAAAGATATACTTACCTTCTGAAGAAAAGGGGTCCAAATTGCTCCCACCCTTTCCCCATCAGCAGGAAGGTCAACAGGCAAATTTCAGACCAAATAACGTGCCAACACACAGTATGGGGGAATTTGGGGCGAGGACACAAAAGATTCTGGCATTAAACGACGGTAAATTTCATCGGAAAATATTCCGATTCTCAGCCTCTGATAGTTTCTTCCTGGGGATCCGACCTCAGTAACCGGTTTCAACAAATGAATTTTCTTAATTCGAGCCTCAACCCTGTTCTTCCCAGGAAATCTCAGGTCCTGCCAGGCTCCATAACCAGTGGACGATGATGAAATATGGCTTTACTGCAAAGTGGGAGGGGGTGTACCCCCTGCTGTCTCCCAAGGTTAGACCCCCTTACTCATCCAGGGGGAGTCAAGCAGGGGCACGGAGCTCGAAAACTAACCTTCATTCGTTAAATTTTAATTTTTAGAAACCGGAAAGCACGGAGTAGGGGTGACAGGGCTGAAAGGGACGGTCCTCACCGACCAAGGCGCAGGGAGGAGCCGTGCGGGGATCGGAGCTAGGTAGTGAGAGAGGGTCCGGGGTCCACAGATCGACCGTCCTTTTGGGCGCGGTATGGAGCCGCACCCTGCCCTGAGATCAGGGCCGCAGGCAGCGAGGGAGGCCCGGGCCTCCCCCAGAGGCGAAAGGCCCGGCCCCGGAAACAGGGAGGGGCCGCGGCAATGCCGGGCCCGCGCCGCAGGCGGCCGCGCGGGCCGAGAATATGCGCCTCTACCCTGGCACCCACCCGCGGGGCCACCGTAGTCGCCACCGCCGCAGAGGGGCTTCAAACTTGGGCCCCCGGGGGCCCCCGGCGGGCCCCGCGCCGCACTCACCGTGGGAGGGCTGCAGGGGGCAAAGACGCTTCCGAGCGAAGCTCCAAGCGCGGCGACCGCTTCCTTCCCAAGCCCACTCTTCAGGCGCAGCGGCGGCGGCTGCAGTGGCGGCTGCAGTGGCGGCGGTGGCAACAGATACCCCGGCTCCAGAATCAGCGGCGGCGGTGGCGGCAGCTCCACTTCCGCTCCGGACACCACTTCCGCTCAGGCTCAAGTCCCGCCCCATTCCCCGCTGCGCCCGGCGCCGTCTCCTCATTGGGCAAGAGGGTTACGGGGTTTCCCCGTCCGCCAGAGAGGGGCGCTGACGGGAGGGAGGAGGGAGAGCGAAAGACCTGGATGCGGCGGACTGGGGAGGGAGCGTGGAGGAGGCGGGCGATGCGAAATGGAAGGAAATGGGGTGGGGGAGCGGGAATAAGGGTGGGAGGAGAGAGGGCGGGGCTGGGGTCGGGGTGGTGGTCAAGAAATGGGATGTGCGGGAACTGGAGGACTGGGAGAGAGGTTTGGGGTGGGATGGAACGTGGGCCTGAGGGGCAGGGTTCCCGCGCTGCCTAGGCGAGGGTCATTGGTTTCCATCCCACCCCACCCCGAGAGTAACCCTCACGGAGTCATCGGAGGCCAAAGTCGATCTCCTTTTGCTGTGTGCTTTTGGGAATACCGGACCTAGGGAAGGACAGAAATCGCTCAGTCTTAAATGTTCACCTAGGTCTCCTTCCAGTCATTCAAGGTACTTTCTCTTTCCTCCTCTCCTAGACAGAAGAGGCCACGTGGAATGCCAGGAGTCTAAGGTCTTTTCCAAAAACCTGTGTACATGATCTCTTCATTGAGATACTCCTTCCCAAGGCTCAGAGAAGAAGCTTCAGGAAAGGAAGCAGGCCTCCAAGGCCCCCTGCTCACCAATACCAATATTCTACTCCTCTCAAGGCAGTTGACTTTCAAACCCAGTCCTTCAAAATGTCTTTCACATTCACTCCCTCTCTTTCATTCATTCTTTCTTCAAATATTGAGCAGACTTTCTGCTTAGTGCTGGAGACACAGCAATGAACAAGACAGATGGAGCCCTGCTGTCTTGGAGTTTACAATCTGGTAGAGAAAGAACAAAGTAAATAGGCCTTTGTCATCTCTCCTTTATCCTTACTTAGCTTAATGATAGCTTTCTAATTCATCATCCTACTTTCAATCCTGTCCCCATCAACTGCCAAGTGATCTTTTAAAAATGCCATTCTAATTGTGTCTGTTCTTGCTTAAATCCTTTGGTGATCTCTCAGACCTAGAAGACATGTTTCTTGAGTGTGACAATGTTCAAGGTACGCCAGAAGCTGCCCTTACCCCTCATCCATTACTTGCTATTTCTCCCCCATCATAAATACCACAATTCAATTGGATGATTCCTTATCCTCCCAATATGCCATTTCTGAACAGTTTGAGTTAGTTGCCAATATTTTTAAAAGCTGAGAGAGATTACCGTGTGAACAGAAATCTGCATCTCTGCTTTCTCTGGCAACATTGTCCACATTTCTGTATGGTGACAATTGGCCAAAGCCAAGGAATGGCTGCCTACTCTGGACTGGGCATAGACTTTACAAAGTGCCAGGATCTCCTCCTGACCTAAGTCTGCTCTCCTTATTAATGTTATTTGTTGTATAGGCATTTGTGCCAGCGACCCCCGTACTACCCCACATGGCCTGAACTGCATGCCACACCACCTTTTAATTTGAACAAGACTGAGAGAAAGTGTTGTGTAATGTAAACAGCATGAATTTGAACCCTACAGAGGCTTCCTAGTGCAAAACCTTCCCTGTGGGGATCGGTCTTTGGCAGACCAAGGACCAGTAATCTGGAGACTGCTCAGGATGAAGTAAGCTTTCATGTGGCATGACTGTGTCTTATGCCCCCATCCAGAAAATAGCCTAGTGGGTCAGAGGGCTCATAATGATTACACCACAAATGACATCATCAGTGCATTGAGGGAACAGAGTGCCTTTGTAAGGCATCCCTGGGTGCCTGCTAACTTGTTGCATGGATTAGCTCCTTTTGCCATCTCTATATTCTAGGCCAGGGGATGGCAAACCACAGCTATTAACTGACAGAGATACAAAGAGATATTAAAATATGATGTAGATGCAATCATAGAAATATATACATGTGCAGGGTATTATGGGACGTTGGGAGAAGGCCACCTAACCCAGCTTGGTAGTGTGGTAGGAGAGCAGAAAAGACTTCCTGAAAGAGGTGATACTTGAGCCTTAAATTCTGCAGTGAATTTTTTTTAATTAATAGCCTTTTTTTTTTACAGAAAAATTGACGAGATAGTACAGAGAGTTCCCATATTCCCCTCAGCCCCCATGCAGTTTCCCCTATTATTAACATCTTGTATTAGTGTGGTAGATTTGTTACAACTGATGAGCCAAGAGTAATACATTGTAATTAACTGAAGTCCTAGTTTACATTAGGGCTCATTGTTTGTGTTGCACAGTTCTATAGGTTTCAGCAAATGCATAATGTCATGTATCTACCATTAAAGTCACATACAGAAGAGTTACACTGCCCTAAAAATCCTGTTTCTTTTATTTATTTATTTATTTATTTATTTATTTATTTATTTATTTATTTATTTATTTTTGGCTGCTGGCTGGTAGAGGATCTGAACCTCTGTGTTTCAAATATTCTTCCCTCACTCCTTCTCTAATCCCCCAACCTTTGGCAACCACTGACCTTTTACACTCTATAGTTTTGCCTTTTCCAGAATGTCATATAAAGTAGTTGGATCACATAGTAGGTAGCTTTTTCCAACTAGGTTCTTTCACTAAGCAATATGATTTAAGGTTTTTTCATGTCTTTTTATGGCTTGATAGTAATTTCTTTTTATCACTGAATAATATTCAATTGTATGAATGTACCACAGTTTGTTTATCCATTAACCTATTCTTAAGGATTGACTTGTGTCCTCCAAAAATGCATGTTGAAGTTCTAATCCTTGGTATCTGTAAATGTGACCTTATTTGGAAAAGGGTCTCTGCAGATGTAATAGAGTTAAGATGAGGTCATTAGAGTGGGCCCTAATCCAACATGACTGTTGTCCTTAAGAAGGAGGAAAGTGCCATGGGAAGACAGAGACACACATGATGTAGAAGGCCACGTGACAGCAGAGGTGGAGATTAGAGTGATGCAGCTGCAAGTGAAGGATTGACAACCACCACCAGAAGCTAGGCAGAGGCATGGAAGGGTTCTACGCCAAGTATCAGAGGGAACATGACCCTGCTGACACATTGATTTCAGCCATAGCCTCCAGACATGTGAGATAATAAATTTATGTATTTCTAAGCCACCAAGTTTGTGGCACTTTGTTATGGCAGCCCTAGGAAACTGTTAATAGACCTATTGAGGGACATTTTGATTCAGCTTTTGAGAATTATGAATAAAACCGCTATAATATCTGTGTGCAGGTTTTTATGTGGACATGTTTTCAACACATTTGAGTAAATACCCAGTATTAGAGTATATGTTAAGACTGTTTAGCTTTTTAAGAAACTACCAAACTGTCTTCCAAAGTGGATGTATATCTTGCATTCCCATCAGCAATGAAAGAGAGTTCCTGTTGCTTCACATTCATGCTAGCGTCTGGTATATGTTGTTTGTTTTCTGTGTTTCTGGATGTTAGCCGTTTGAATAGGTGTGTAATAGGATCTGATTATTGTTTTAATTTGCAATTCCCTAATGACGTATAATGTTGACCATCGTTTCATATACTTATTTGCCATCTGTATATCTTCCTTGGTGAGGTGCTTGTTCAGATTTTTTGCCCATTTTTAAATTGGGTTGTTTGTTTTCTTATTGTTGAGTTTTAAGTGTTGTTTATTTTTGTATACCAGTCCTCTATCGGATATGTGCTTTGCAAAGATTTTCTTCCTGTCTGTAGCTTGTCTTTTATTCTCCTAACAGTGACTTTGCAGGGCAGGAGCTTTTAACTTTATGAAGTCTAACTTACCAATTTTTCTTTCATGAATTGTATTTTTCATGTTGTATCTAAAAACTCATTGCCAAACCAAAGGTCGCCTAGATTTTCTCCTATGTTAACTTCTAGAAGTTTTATGGTTTTCAGATTTACATTTAGGTCTGTGATCCATTTTGAGTTAATTTTTGTGAAAGGTGTCAGGTCTGTGTCCAGATTCTGTTTTTGTGTGTGGATGTCCAGTTGTTCCAGTACGATTTGTTGAAAAGACTATCCCCACTGAATTACTTTTGCTCCTTTTCAAGTATCAGTTGACTATATTTGTATAGCTTTATTTCTGGGGTCTTTATTCTAATTCCTATGTTCCACTCATCTATTCATCTGTTCTTTTGCCATTATCACACTGTCTTGTTTACTGTTGTTTTATAATAAGTCTAAAAGTCAGGTAGTGTCAGCCCTCCAACTATTTTCTTCTTCTCTGGGATTGCATTAGCTGTTCTAATTCTTTTGATTTTCTGTGTAAATTTTAGGATCAATTTGTTGACATCCACAAAATAACTTCTTGGGATTTTAATTTGGATTGTATTGAATCTATAGACCAAATTGGGAAGAACCAATGTCTAACAATTTTGAGTCTTTCTATCCATGAACATGAAATATCTCTCCATTTATTTGGATTTTCTTTAATTTTTTTCATCAGAGTTTTGTAGTTTTCCTCACATAGATCTTGTTCATATTTTGTTAAACTTATGCCTATTTTTTTGTGCCGATGTAAGTGGTATTACGTTTTAATTTTCAAATTCCACATGTTCATTGCTGGTATACAGGAAAGCAATAGACTTTGTGTATTAACCTTGTATCCTGCAACCTTGCTATAATTGCTTATTCGTTTTAGGAGTTTTTTGCCATTTCTTTGGGATTTCTCACATAGATGATCATGTCTTCTGTGAAAAAAGACAGTTTTATTTCTTTCTTTTCAATCTGTATACTTTTTTTTTTTCTTATCTTAACTTATTTTATTAGCTAGGATTTCCAGTACAATGATGAATAAGAGTGGTGAGATAGTACATCCTTGACTTGTTACAGATCTTAGGGGGAAAGCATCTAGTTTCTCACCATTAAGTATGATGTTAGTTGTGGGGGTTTTATAGATATTCATTGTCGAGTTTAGGAAGATCTCTGCATAGGTGTTGGATTTTTGTCAAATGCTTTTTTGTATGTGTTGATATAATCACATGATTTTTTTTTCTTTAGCCTATTGCTGTAATGGAATACATTAATTTTTGAATGTTGAACCAGCCTTATATGCTGTATTAGTTCATTTCTGTTGCTTGTAACATAAATACCTGAAACTGGGTTATTTATAAAGAAAACAAAATTTATTGATTACAGTTTCTGAATCTGGGCAGTCCAAAGTACAAGAAACACGTATGGTGGAGGTCTTCTTTGGTGGTGGCTTTACAGCAACACAGGGGTCTTACATGGCAGAAAATGACAGAGCAGAGAGAAACCTTCATGTGCTCTTCTTTTAAAGCCTTCAGAACCACACCCCTGACTACCATTATTAATCCATTCACTATGGCATGGTCCTACAATCTAATCACCTGTTCCAGGCCCCACCTTTCAATTATCATAATAGAATTTCCCACCATCTTAACACTGTCATAGTGGAGGCCAAGTTTCTAATACTTGGAACTTTGGGGGACACAATTTAAGTTTCAAGGAGTTTGGGGGGACATTCAATCCACAGCATATGCCTAGAATAAATCCCATTTGGTCATGGTATATAATTAATTTTATGCATTGTTGGGTTTGATGTACTAATAATTTGTTGAGGATTTTTGCATCTGTGTTCATAAGAGAAATTGGGTGGTAGTTTTCCTTTCTCATAATGTCTTTGTCTGCTTTTGGTATTAGGGTAATGCTTTCTTTTTGTCAAATTTTAAAGGTACCCTGTGTGCTTTTTCCATTCGTAGATCTAGTTCACTCTTAAACTCCAGAAAATTTTCATTAGTTCTTAATTACTGTTTCAGCTCCATTTGCTTTGTCCTTTATTTCAGGTATTCCTATTACACATAGATTGCATCTCCTGGACCAGCCCTCTAGGTCTCTCTTTCTCTCCTCTTTTCCTATCTTGATTTCTTTTCCCTTTTTATCTGCATTCTGTGAGACTTTCTCTCATTTTGCATTTACTTCAGTAATTCTATTTTGTGTACAGTTCAGCTTGAACCTTCTTTCTATTAACTCTTTCAACTCCCTGATACTTTTGAGCTTTCTGACCACCCCTTCTCTATCACTGCAGATAGTTTGTTAAAATCTCTTGTTATACAATTCTTAGACCTTTCCATAGCTTCTAAATCCATTTCCTTCAGTTCTTGGGTATTTTCGTGAATTATTTCTTTGACTATTTCTTCCTCTCTCTGTTTTTTGGGTTTTTTTATCTTTACTTTCTAGAAGTTCAATTGTTTAGATATTTGAACTCTTAGAATGCTTTTCTAATTTTACTGGGTTTTTCTTTCTCTCTCCTATTTTTTATATTTTTGTACTTGGGTCTACTTTCTGAATATTGTCTCCCAACCTGTACTCAGTCAGGGTTCTGTGCAGGAGACAGGAACAGAAAGCACTTTAGGTATTTTAGGCAGAAAGGGACTGAATACAGCGAACTAGGTGCTTGCAAACTCATGAAAAGAGCTGGAGATGCAGAAGTCAGGGGGGACTTTTGGTTCAAAGACACCATAGCTGTGATTGAGAGGTCCGTGCTGCTACTGCTACTTCTGCTGCTGTCACCGTAAGTGCCTGACGTACATGAAGCTGGGGACTGGGCTATGGATCAGAAAGTCTGGCCACTTTGGTTTTGCTCAAAAATAAAGTTCAAAGACAAGAGGGATGTCATTTGGCTTGAATAAGAAGTTGAAATTGCGAGGTAGTCTATGACATGTCAACTGAACTCACATGAGGTCTTTAATATTCACTCAACCAATTTTGGTTTTTCTTTTTTTTTTTGCCATCTTGCCAGTACAGGGATCAAACCCTGGACCTTAGTATTATCAGCACCACACTCTAACCAACTGAGCTAACCAACCAGCCTGGCTTTTCATTTTAATGGAACAAGAGCTGAGATCCTGATTCATAGAGCTCTACAAGTATAATCTGAAACAGAGCTCCTATAGCTCTCACTCATTTTACTAGACAAGGGTAGGTTGAGTCAAGGAGATCAGAATTCTCCTAGATTCACTGAATTGAATTTTGGTTATATAATCACCTTTGTTCTCATATAAATAAGGTCACTGGAAAGGTAGGTGTATTAGTCTATTTCTGTTGCTTATAACAAAACACCTGGAACTGAGTAATTTATAAAGAAACAATATTTATTGCTTACAGTTTCAGAGGCTGGGAAGTCTAAAGTCCAGGGAACACATCTGGTGAGGGTCTTTTTTAGTGGCGGCTTTACAGCAATGTAGGGGTCTCATATGGCAGAAAATGGCAGAGCAGAGAGAGAGAAAGACTCTCATGTGCTTTCCTTTTAAACCCCTCAGAACCAAGCCTATGACCACCATTAAGTCATCATCTTAATCATCTCTTCAAGGTCCCACCTTTCAATTACCGTAATAGGATTTCTCACCCTCAACAGTTACAGTGGGGATTAAGTTTTGGAGGACAGTCAACCCAAGGTAGTAGGCATTATTAATGTAAAAATAAAAGGATTCTGAATCTGCATTTCAATTTCATGATAGCTGAACTAGAAATAAGTTTCACAGTGTGTCTAGGCTCTACAGATTTCTACCTGCAGAGAATGTGGCAAGACAGTGTCATGCTCCAGTACTTCCGCTTGCCTGGGAAAGTTCACAGAACTATCCGCCTCCAGTCTCCTTCTTCAGAGTGCCAGCTGGGCAAAAGAACCACTAATTTATTGGGTGTTTTTGTGTGTATTTTAAGAATGATATTTTTTGGCATTTAATTTTAAGTAAGAAAAACACCTGCTGTATTCATTTTAAATAATGTATTTTTATTACATAGCGATGCATGAATATATTTTCACTGTAAGATAACTAAAATATTAAAAACAAAAATTAAAGCCCCCTGTGATCACCACCCCCCAATGCTATTTCTCCTCCCCAGAAGTAACCACATATCAATTATATAGCAGCATGTATTAGTTATGGTAGATTAGGTTATGCTGCAATAGCAAGCATCCTCAAAATCTGTGTCTTAAAATAACAATTATATTTTGATCACTTCACATGTTTGTCATGGCTTTGCTGCAGCTATATCTTTTAACGCAGTTTGAAGAAGCAGCTGGACATGCTGATTTCATGGTACAGGGAAAAGAGAGAATGGTGGAACCTCTTAAAATTTATGCTTGGAAGTCTCACATATTACTTTCACTCACATTCCCTTGGCCAGAGCAAATCATATGGCCAAGCCTGACTTCAGTGGCACAGGGATGCATAATCCTTCCATAGGGAGGGGCAGTGAAAAATTTCCCATACTTTTATGGAGCACATAAAACTATAGAAATATGAATTCCAAGCTTTTTGCAAGAAGAAAAGAACATAGAAGAAAACTATAGAAAGAGATATCATTTTTATATAATTTATTATGGTTCTGAATCTTACTTTCTTCATGCAAAAATATGTCTTAGATATCTTTCTGTGTTATACAAATAGAACCATCTTTTAAAACAGCTACATAGCATTTCATAATATGGAAGTATTATAGTTTATTTAGCTATTTCTCTATTTGAAGACATTTAAGTTATTTCTAATTTTTTGTTATTGCAAACAAGGGTGTAGAAAATATCCTTGTGTTTGCCCCTTTTGCAGCTGTGCAAGTGTTTATCTAGGGTGAGTACAGAGAAGAGGAATTGCTGATGAATAGTTCTCCAAATGAACTGTGCCAATTTTCTCTCTGTATCCTAATATGTCACACTTATTAGGAGATTTTCAAGGAGAGTTTAATAAGGGGACTGTTTACAAAGAATAGTGCAGTACCCAGGGACTGGTAAGAGTGGGGCTCTTACTACTCCTAGGCCTGAAGGAGCAAGGGTAGAATGCAGTTAATAGAACCATGTGAAAAAGAGTCATGTGGAGAGGAATGGATAAAGCGATCTCAATATGGCCCCATAGGAAGAAGCCAAGGGAATAAATGCTTGACTCACTCTTCTCCCTCTAGTGTCCTACTGAGATGATTTCAACCAAATGACACAGAGAATCTGTTGATGTAGCCAATGCAGGCCAGCCTCCTGGAACACAGGAGGTGGAAAAGGATACAAAGCAAATACAGAGGGGCAAATAGAAGATATCCAACCCAGGGCTAGCTGGTCAGCTCAGATGGTTAGAGCATGGTGCTGGTAACATCAAGGTCAAGGGTTTGGATCCCCATACCGGCGAGACCCCCCGCAACCAACAAACACACGCACACAAGATACCTACCTCACTCTCCAACCCACATTACAGGAAATGATTTAACTCTTTGCCGATATCATAGGTGAAAATAGTGCTTAATTGCATTTTTAATTTGCATTGCCCTAATTATTAGGGAAGCTGAGCATGTCTTCATATGTTTATTGGAAATTTGTATTTCCTCTTCTGTCTGTACATCTACTTTGCCCCCTTCCCTTTTCAATGAGTTGTATTTTCCTAAATGAGCTGGATCAAAATCTTTTGTAAATCTTATCTCATAGTGTGTCACTTGTCTTTCACATTTGCTTTGTCACAAGGTTTAAAAATGTTGACATAACAATTTAATCAACCTTTTCCTTTATATTTTTTGTATTGTGTCTTGTTTAAAGAGATCCTTCTCTACTCTCAGGTAATCAGTATATTCTTCTATATTTTTTCCTAATATTTTAAAGATTTTTAACCTTATATTTATTGTTTGTTTTTCTGGAAGACCCTGAGCAATACAAATACGTAATAAATCCCCAGAAATTCATTTCTGAATTCTTGTTTCACTGACGTATTTGCAAATTCTAGTACCAGTCACATTCTGTTTTAGTCACTGATGATATATCATATGCTTTGATACCTGGTAACACAAGTTGCTCTTCTTCAATTTTTTTCAAAGTTGCCTTTGCTATATATACCTGCATAATTATTTTCCCACATGAATTTTATAATAAGATTGCCAACTCTTATAAAAAAATTATTTTGGTATTTTATCAGGATTGTGTTGAATTTATGTATTCATTTAGAGAGAATTGATTTCTTTTTGGTATTGTGTCTTTCCTACCGAGGAAGATAATATGTATTTCCATTTATGTCTCAAAGTAATGATTTATAGCTTTATTTATAAAGATCTGGAACATTTTAATAGATTAGTCCCTAGGTATTTTAGCATTTTTTTTTCCTATTTTATTTTATTTTTTTATTATTATTATTTTTTTTTTACAAAAAGATGACTGGTAAGGGTATCTTAACCCTTGACTTGCTGTTGTCAGCACCACGCTCTCCCAAGTGAGGCTGACCAGCCATCCTTATATAGGGATCCGAACCCATGGCCTTCATGTTATCAGCACCACACTCTCCCAAGTGAGCCACAGGCCGACCCCCGTTCCTATTTTAAATGGTATATTTTGTTCCATGATTTTTGAAATTTTAGTTATTGTATGTTTGTCCAAATTGCTCAACTCTCTTCCTAGTTCAATAGTTGTTAGTTTATGTGCATAGGTTTTAAGAATTTTTATCTTTCAATAATAGTTTCGACCCTTTCTTTCTAGATTTTGTATCTCTTGCCTTCACAAGATAGTTCAAAAACAAAACAAAACTACATTCTGCAGACTCTCTTGTAGCTAAGGTTTAGGATATGCCTCTTATCAGACGGGCTTACTCAAGACAAAGCTAGAGAAGGAGTAATGTCAGGAAGCAGCAATTGTGAAGAGAGAGAGACTTTTCTGGCAATCAACGGTGGTGGAGGAGTATTGATTGTTCTTCTGGGCAGAAGTTTTGTCATCCAGTCCTAACACTCTCTGGTCCAGGAAGGGTTGCTTTCCCCGGAACTGTCTGTGCTGTGGTTGGGAGCTGTTTCTGACTGAGATGTTCTGGGTTGTCTAGCTTCCAAGACTGGTTTTTCGGCCCTCTTCATAACTATCTTCTATCATGTAATAAATCTCTGCCTGGTTAAACTAGCTGGTGTGGATTTTGTAGTTGGCAACTGAAAGCCTGCTATATGATCTTGAGTAAAGCATCTGAACTCTCTGAGCTTAAGTTTTCACGTCAAAATACATAGGATAATATACTACTACTTACCTTGAATTAAGTATTTAAGTGAAATTTAAATGATATTATGCCCTTAATTCCAGCACTTGGGTATAGAGTAAATTCTCATAAAATGTGAGGTATCATTTTAGAAGAAGAGATAGCCTTGCTACTCAAGGTTTGGTCTGTGGACCAGTAGCTTTGGCATCACTTGAGAACTGGTTAGACACACAGACTCTTAGGCCTTACTGCAGATCTACTAAATCAGAATTTACATTATAAAGAGGCCCAAAGACCTCCAGTGATTCACATGCACATTAAATTTGGAGATGCTGTAGGGAATATGCACGTGCACCCAGGTGTTCCTTGGTTATGGACTTAAGTATGAAGGATGAGTGGCTCTGATCCACAGGGACCCCTGCCCCTGGGATGCCCGCAGGGGGGTCACGGGGAGGCTGCTACTGCTGCTGGAGGCTGTTGCTGCAAGCTGTTACTGCCAGTGCCCCCAGGATGCTCTGAGAGGCCACAGCCGCTGTTGCTACTGCTGCTGTAAGCTGCTGCTGCTGTTGCTGAGGACTGAGCTCATGTCATCTGCCAATAGCTCCCAGGATCTTTCCCAACTACCTAGCATGGACCTGCGTGTAAGGGGTCTGATGACACAGCCTGGCATGTGAGGGGTCTGGTGACCCAGTCTGCACAGTGGATTTGAAGGGTCTGAGCCCTAGCCCTGACAATCTTGGTGTGACTAAAATAATGAAACGTTTTGGCCCTAATTATGAATTGCCTAGCCATACAGATACACTGGTGAATGGTAGTGGTTAACAGTTGGACTGCCGAGGTTCAGATCCTGGCTCTGCTACTAACAAGCTATGAGACTGAATAAATCCTCAATCTCCCTGAGCCTCAGTTCCTTCATTTGTGAAATGGAGATAATAACAGTTTGTTCCTATGGAATCGTAAGGAGGATTGTGGTAGGCAGAATAATAGTCTCCCACAGGATGTCCTTGTCCTAGTCCTAGAACCTGTGAATATGTTAGGTTACATGAAAAAGGGGAATTAAGGTTGCAGATGGAATTAAGGTTACTAATTAACTGACCTTAAAATAGGGAAATCATCCTGGATTATCCAGGTGGGCCCCATGTAATCACAAGAGTCTTTAAAAGATGGAAGAAGAAGATAGAAAAGTGAGTGTCAGAGAGAGCAAGAGGTTGAAGATGCCAGGCTGCTGGCTTTGAAGACAGAGAAAGGGGCCACAAGCCAAGGAATGCAGGAGGACACTAGAAGCTGGAAATGGATTCTACCCTAGAACTTACAGAAGGAATCAGTCCTGGCAACACCTTGATTATAGCCCCATAAGACTCATTTCAGACTTTTGACCTCAAGAACTATAAGAGAATAAAGTTGTGTTGTTTTAAGGCATTAAGTTTGTGGTAATTTGTAATTTGTTACAGCAGTAATAGAAAACTAATACAAAGATTAAGTGAATCAACACATAAAGCAGCTAGTAAAGTGAAAAATCATAATAGTTAATAAATGTGGGCCAAACCCATGGCTCACTCGGGAGAGTGCGGCACTGGGAGCGCAGTGGCACTGGCAGCGCCGAGGCCGTGGTTTTCGATCCTATATAAGGATGGCCGGTGCGCTCACTGGCTGAGCGCACTGGCTGAGCGCGGTACAGGTGACACCAAGCCAAGGGTTGCCGATCCCCTTACCGGTCACCAAAAAAAAAAAAAAGGGATTAAATAAATGTTATTAATTTTCTTCTTAAAATTACAATAAAGTAAATACTTTTCAAAGGTGTACTTAAATTTCTGATTTTTAAAAAGCTTTGTCAGCATGATATGGTGGAAATAATTTGGTTATGAGCCAAGAGACTTGGGTTCTGCTCCTAGCTTAACCTGCTGTGTGACTTTGGGCAGGCCACATGCCCTCTCTAGGTTTTATCTTCCACATCTGTCAGATGAGAACTACAGTTTTCTAGACTTTATCATTAGCTACTTTCCACAATTCTTACCATATTTGCATAAAACCTGTAATACTATTTACTTAATATTTATCTTTTTTTTTTTTGACCAGTAAGGGGATCGCAACCCTTGGCATGGTGTGGTCTGCACCACCACACTCAGCCAGTGAGCACACCGGCCATCCCTATATAAGACCCAAACCCGCGGCCTCGGCACTACCAGCGCCACACTCTCTGAAGTGAGCCACGGGGCCGGCCCTACTTAATATTTATCTTTAAATCAACTTTCCTTTTTAAATTTGAAATTTATTTGAAATGGAAACTTTATATGCCTACACTATGTGAAAAATCAGTACCACTTACCTTAGTAGGAGGTAATTCTAAGAATAAATATGATGGAACAAGATACTGTTACTAAACCATACTTCAATATTATTGCCTACTAAAGACTTTGAACCTAAAGCCCCCTCTGTTTAAAAGAAAGATTAAAGGGTAGAGAGGTGTTAAAGACAGCAGCACTAAGCTGAGGCTACCTTCTTGCAGTAACTAAAGAACTAAAAGTGAATTCATAAGAGAATACTTTTATCATGAAGTGGTCCCATGCCATTCAATGTCATACGTAAATCAGGTGTCCCACACTGGAAAACTCACTCTCAAATCTTAGCCCCATGGTTCAGGCAGAATTAGGTCCATTCCCAGCCTCAGGGTTTTGTACCAGTTAGCTTCAGTCAGTCCCTGCATCCCATTCCCTTGGCAATTGGTGCAAGTGTGGCAGGAGACCTAAGCTGGTTGTATCTGAAGGAACTTGAAGACTTCTGAGAATGCAGGGACACAGATTGTCTCTTCTTCCCTGTTCAGTGGTAGAAGGATATAAAACCACGTACTGCTGCAGCCATTGTGCAAACATATGAGGGGCTAATGGAGAAGAAGAAGAGAAATGGATCTGGTGACATCATTCAAGTTCTGGATCAAGCCTCACTGGAGGCTACTCATGACTGGTAACATGAGTCAATGAATTTCCTTTTGCTTTGGACCATTTTGTTCATGGTGCTGGTGGTGTTGGTGGTGGTGTATGTGTGTATTGGTCACTCATAACTGAAAGACCTCCAACTGATCTGGGATTTGAAATCCACTTTTTATATTGAACCATGTTTTGTATATGTTTTGCACATATAAATTTTGGGCTGAACAAAGCCTTAGTAGGAATATCATTCTCTTCCTACTTTCTCATTTTTACTTATGTATTCAAAAGTCTGAACATATAAAAACATAGGAGAGTAAGGTAATAATCCTCTTATTTTTGCTTCTAATTTGGTTAAATAATAAAGAAATAAAACATTGTTTAAAAAGTTGAAATCACTTTTATATCCTTCCCTAGTTCATTCTCCTCCCTCTCTCCCAAGAGGGAACAAACATAATGAATTGTTTATGTATCTTTTCCTACCATATTTTAATATTTTTACCACATTTGCATTTATTCATGAACAATATATAAATTGTTTTGTGGGTTTAAAAATGTTAATGTGAATTTATTTTATTGTATGTATGATTGTGTACATTGCTTTTATCATGCAACATTAGGTTCTTGAGAACTAAATATGTTCAGACTTACAGATATGGTTCATTCTCACTGTCATAATAGTGAAAATATTCATTGTGTGAATATACTGCAATGTATTTATCTATTTCATTTCTATAATACACATCGAGGCTGTAGGTTGTTTCCCCAACACTGTAATGAACATCCTGGAGCATCTCATGGTGCACACAAGCATGAGTGTCTCTAGGGTATATATTTAGTACAAATAGTTAATTTACATTGATTGTACCAAGTTACATTTCCACCAGCATTGCATGAAAAGTCCTGTTTTCTCCATATCCACACGAACACCTGGAATTAGGGGTTTTGATTTTGCCAATCTTATTGGTGTGAAATTGTATCTGCTTATTTTAATTCACTTTTCCCTTATTATTAGTGAAGGTAAGCATCTTTTCCCATGTTTATTGGTGATTCTGCTCTCTCTGTTAACCTCTTCATTTTACTGATGAGGGAAAAATGACAGAGATCACGTCAGTTCTTCAGCATCAGGGTCTAGAACTCCGGTCTTCTAATTTCAGTCCAGTCATTTTTTTTCCAGCACACTGAACTGCTTCCAAAAATACATTTTTTAGAGTTTATCGTTTCTGCTAACAATAAAAGACCTCTTTTCTTCTAATAAACGTATGGACTATGAATTGTCGATGGTTGGACTGTATCAATCAGGGTTAGGTTTGTTTGTGAATATCAGAGACGTTAACAAGTTAGAAGTTGTTTTATTTCCCCTCTACTAAAAGTTTGAGATAGGAGGTTTGGGGTTGATTTGATGGTTTGTGCCATGGAGTCTTCTGAGACTTCGTCTCTTTTAGTCTTATTACCTTATTCTGCATAGCTGCCATTTCCAAGTTCATCTCATGGTCCAAAATGGCTGCTCCAACTCCTGCATTACATCTGTAGTCAAGACAGAAGGAAGGAAGAAGAGACTAGGGGGAAAGGTGGAGGTATTGGGTGTAACCCTGCTGTCTCTTAAGGAAGGTTCTAGAAACTATATAATTATCTGATTTTCATCCTATTGGACAGAACTCAGTTACAGGGCAATACTTGGCTACAAGGCAAGTTGAGAAGTCTAGCACTTATTCTGGCAGGACCATGTGCCTGGGTACAAGGGAGATGACCTCTAAACACTATTCAAAGTCCAGGATTGGATAGACATCCTTCCCTGGCAGGTGAATTAGTCCCTACCCTCTGGTCTCCATGACCCCTGGCTCTTCGCTCTGAAAGGATCTTCCTTGTCCAGTATCCTCATGGCTATATCTAGTAGACATTAGAGTTGTACCTTTTTGGTAGCTGCTCAGGTTTCACGGCCCAGTTTCTTGATGACTTGGGGATCCTGGAGTTTCTTGTTTCTTTGGAGAAGAAAGAGAGACATTTATTAGGGAACACTTAGTCCTGTCTGCCACAGATGCTGAGAAAAATGCCTGGTCCAATTTTTGCCATATATAAATACAGGAGTCACATTTCATATAGAAATTAAGGTCTAAAGACAGTTTTTAAGAACTCATATACAGTTAAAATTACTCTTGACATATCCAAGTGTGTTATCCTTTACAACCCTGTAAATGTGTATCAGTCAGCTATTGCTACATAACAAGCCATTTCAAAATCCAGTGGTATAAAATAATAATAATTTATTATCATACTTCTGTGGGTTTACTGATCTAGGCTGAGCTCAGCAGGGCTTGACTGGGCTTGGCCCTAAACTGCAGGCTGGGTAAAGATCTGCTCGATGTGTCTCTCATTTTCCACAGACTAGCAGGCTTGCCAGGATATATTCTTGGAATGGCAGAAGCATGGCATGGCAAGATCAATCGTGTAAGCACATTTCAAGCCTCTGCTCATATCACAACTGCTAACATCCCACATGGCAAAGCAAGACACATGTCCAAGCTTAATGTCAGTGGATGGGGAAATACACACTTTTCTCCATGAGGCTAAAGAAGTCACATGACCAAGTCTAACATCCCTGAACATCAGAAATTCACTGCTCTTATACGGGTGATATGGGAGAAGGAGTGAAATGTTTTAAACAATTTAATCTACCACAAAATGATTTTTAAAATCAGTTGCTCTAATGCATTATTTAATTTGTGGCTCTCAATTCCTTCATTTCTTATATGAAGATACCAAGGAATCCATCACCAACCACTTTCCCAGCCAGCTGAACATTGCATTTTACTTCTTTGTTAATGGTTTGGAACCCATAAAATAATCCATATGTTATTTCTGTATGAAATGACCAAAATGCATTGGTTATTGCAGCTGGATGCAGGCATGGCCTGGGTCACAGTTTCTTTGGGTGGATGGTCGAAAGAACCATTTGCACTCTTTAAATCCCCCTATCCCACTACCGACATCACTGATGTTGGCTACCTACCAGCCATCCCCCTTGTTTGGGCAGCAGTTCCTGTGAAAGAGGGACTGGGCTCTGTCGTGGCTATTGTGATATGCCACCCAGACCACCCACTCCAGGACTGAGGTACTCATTCCCCCAGCTGCTGGGATCGTTGGCTGCTGACAGCTCTCAACTGAGTGTCTCTTGGGTATTCGCCATTGGACGAAGAGAGCAACCTGGCCCAAGTTCACACCTACTTCCTGGGAGAGTCTGCACCTAATGACTATTCGATGTGGGGGTCCCAAGGTCCAGCCTCCTTGCCATCCCAGCTCCACATTCCCCCTGGCATCAGCTGAGGCCTTTGTTGAGGCAGCTTGCAGTGAGACTTTCCATTTCCACAGATGTGATCCTTAAAGCACTCTGCAATAAACTTTCATGCAAATCTCTATCTTGGAGTCTGATTCCTGGGGAACCTGACCCACAACAGGCTCCAAAGTGAGATGGAACTAGGTTTAAGTCCTATCCTAAACACTAACTAGCTGTGTAATTTTAGATGTTATAAGTCTACCATAAGCCTCATGTTTTTAATATCTAAAGATACAATAATAATAGTATCTCCCTCTTGCAGTTACCTTGAGGATGAAGAGAAAAAATGCATGTAACGCATTTAGCACATGCTAGGTGCTCAAAACAAGTGCTAACATATTAGTAGTACGATATGATATTAAAAATAATAATCTTGGTAGAGTAACTGGGAGATCCAGGACAGAGGAAATGTAGAGATTTTGTTGAAACTGATTTCCCTCAGCGCTTTGCCTGCGTTTGCCGAAGCTGTGCTCCCTTGTACCACTAAAGCAGAAACGAACCGTTGTGTCCACTTATTTCCGGAAGGGGGCGCCAGTGGATGAGGCTGCCGCCCGGTCGCGCTCAGTAACAATTTTTGCTATTCACAGATTACGAATCAGTTTCACGTGCATTGTCCATTTGCTTCTCCTTCACCAATCATTTACCAAATGCTGATTATTCCATCATTTATTCTTTCATTTCTTCCTCAACAAATGCTTACTGAGCACTTACTGCAGCCAAAGAGCAGCTTTAAATCCCTTCTAAAACATGATGGTGACTAAGAAACAAAAAAAGGAAATAAATAAAATTCTAAGCTCCCACTGGAGAGCTGAATGTTCGAGAGACGAATAAGACAAGTTCTGTCCACTGATGACTTTCTGGCTCAGGGTCGATGCCGACTCATGCTCTCAAAGGACGCTGCTTTAATAAAGCGGAAGAAGCTTAATTCGAGTGAAACTGAGCCAGTAAGAAAACGATTCCTCTGCAGGAGCATCCGAGGTGCCTCCTAGAGACCATCCGCAGTCCTTCCCAACAGTTATTGATCTGAGGGCAGAGCAGTTGATCCCTGGACTAGTTAAAATTGCCGAGCCAGAGAAAGAAGAAAAAAAATCCATACAGGGAACAGAGAGAAGGTGTTGAAGGGCTGGGGGGTGTAGCTGGCCTGGATTCAGACGCTCCAGACGGCTCTTGCAGGTCCCTGAGCTTTGCAGACAAGCCAGCAAACTTACCTGGAAACCTGGTGGAGATCTCTTTCTTTTTTCTTTCCTTTTGCTCCCTCCCTTTCTCCCTCCCTCCCTCCCTCCCTTCCTTCCTTCCATCTGGCCAGGATAGGAATCAAACCCTGGACCTTGGTGTTATCAGCACCGTGCTCTAACCAGCTGAGCTAACCAGCCAGTCCCTTGGAGTTCTATTTCTACGGGGGACAGAGGGTATTCACCCGCTACCTTCTCACACCCAGTCCGGAACTGTGGGGAGGATGAGCTCACCTCAAGGCGATCTCTGCAGTGCAACTTTAGGGGTTTCAGTAAGGGTGATTTCAACTCCATGGGTGAAATCTCTCTCTCTCAACAACCACTCTCTGGTGCCCAAAATGCCACCATTAGTGTACTTTAAAATGAATATTGCAGGAGTTAAAAGCAGGACTTCTACATAGGCGTTTGTGTGTATGTGATTACATTGGCTTGAAGAAAAGTCTGCAAGTATACATATCAGTTAACACAGGTTATCTTGAGCCAGAAGATGTGAAGTAAGTTAGTGAAATTAATGGAGGATGGGAAAGGAGAAGGAAAGGGATAGGTAAGAAAAAAATCGCATTAAAGAGGAGTGTTCACGATTTAAAAAATGTTTATTATCTGATTTCATTTATGTAAAAGGTTACTTCTGTTGCCCAGGTGCATAAAGCTCTGTATTAAAGATGCCTATCAAAATGTTAACATTTTAACATAATTAATTTAACATAAAATAATCATCATGTGGTGACAAGATTTCAAAAGATTTTACTCTCTTCCTTACAACTTTATGTATTTATTTTTTTTAATTTATAGGGAGCATTTAAATCAGGAAAGTGGGAAAAAACAAAACCAAGAAAACGATCACAAGCCTAATGGGAAAAGCAATTTTTAAAAAAGCTGAGCCACTAGTGTTCTATAGGGTTCAGATTCTAACTTCTCCTTTTCCAGATGTGACTCCTAACAGATTACTTAACCTCTCTGAGCTTCGGTTCCTTTCTCTTCAAAAGCAAGGATGTGGTGGACAGTTTTGTTCTTTGCGTGCCCAGCATACTTTCCTCAAATCACCCATCCCACTCCCACCTTAATCCATTTGATTTGGGTGAAACCAACCCTGGGTACAGGGGTGGAGCCGTGACCTAGGCCTAGCCAATCAGTTTATTCTACTGCCCTCCCTAACCACAGTGATTGGTTTAGAGTGTACATAACTCGACTTGGGCCAATAAGAAAAAAGTCTAAGACTTCCTGGAACTCCTGGAAAAGAGAAGCTTTTTTTCTCTCCTGCATTCTGAGCTGGTGGTAAGGTAAGGCAGGAGTTTCTCATGACCATCTTGCCTTTATGAGGGGAGAGTGTGGCTAAGAGTGGAGACAACACATAGGAGAGTTAAGAGAAAAAGATGAAGCGACTCGATGATATTACTAAGTCCCTAGATCCAACTCTACCTGAAGCTGGAGGATACTTCCCAAAACACCATAGCATACTGGTTAAAAGTGTAACTTTAGGGGTAGACTGCTTGGGTTCAAATCCTGGTTTTGCCACTGTAATCAGTAAACAACAGGAAATAACTGACAGAGTAGGGCAGTGAAGGAGTTTGTTGAAACATGCAGAGTAGATCATGGAATCACTGGGGAACGAAGCTCAGAGGTTCAGCAGCCAGGAATGGTGTCCACGTTCACATTAACACAGCAGAATGGGTCTGGGGACACTGTTGACCCTCCAGCTCTGGACACCCAATGCAGCCTATAACCTTACTGCCATTGCTGTCATGGGAATTTGATCTTACTGCCCCCACCATGGCTGCTAGAGAACATTCTCCATGTTAGTTCGCAAATTCAAGCAGGTGCACCTGATTGGCAGAGCCTAAGTCACACACTCATGTCCTTGGTGCAAAAGAGGCTGGAAAAATGAGTGTGTGGCATTTTCTCCCTCCTTTGTGGGAACCGAACTCTGGGTTGCAAAGGAGTCTGATGAAGTAGGCAATGCCTTTAAACACAGGAAAGGGATTCAGATGCTGGGAAGCAAAAAGGAATGGCTTAGCTGGATAACCACAGTAAAATTGTTAAGATCTCAGTACCCAAATTTCCCCATCGGCAAAAATGGAAATAATATCAGTACCTTCCTCAATATATTGTTTAGAGGATTTAAGGAATTTATACATATAAAAATTTTAGAACTATGTTGGCCACATAATGGTTTAATGAATGCTAGATCTGATTTTTCAGATGGTTCTATATGAACCTTTTGGCTCAAGCCGTTTGAGAGTTGGTTGTTATGGGTTTTTTTCTGCTTGCAACTGACAGTCCTGACTAACAAGAGGACTAGTGATACCTCACAGGGTTGTCGTAAAGCTTAAATGAGGAAATATATGTAAAGTTCCTGGTACATAGGAAGTTTTCAATAAGTGACAACTACTTACCACTAATATTAAAACTATCACTATTAATTAATGGTTCTTTATGATCTTCTCTCTTGTAACTGCTGAGAACACGGTTTGGTAAGAGGTACCTGAAATGGTAATCTAGGGAGGGGTTTTGATTATTTGGGGGCTACAAGAGGATCCAGGACACGAAAGATAAAGAGAACATTGAGGAAGGGAAGTGGGCACACAGAAGAACTCAGTAAATATTTGTGGAACTGGTGACTAAAGAGATGAAAGAATTTATGAAGAGGTTGTTTTCTAGTAGCAAGTTACATTCATTATGGGAGACCTACTCTGAGCCAGGCACTATGCTGGCTGTTGGAACCACAGCGATACACAAAGCACCATGGCTGTTTTCAAGGAGCTCCCAGCCTAGCGCAAGGGCGGAAAGCCCAGGTACCTTCAGGGTCTAGTCTGGTAATGTGTAAATGAGGGAAGTGGACCAGGTGTGAGGAAGGAATGTGGATAAAAGAAATATTTTGCTTTCTTCACTGTAAGAAAAGTCAGTACTGCAGGAGTGATGACAAATGCTTCCTGACATGAGGCTTTAATGCTGGGCAGACAGTAGGGCATAGTGGATGTTAGGTCCCTGGAACTGAGAACCTGACTTTTTGAAAATCCCCACCCTTTGGTTTCGTTTATCTAAGTTTCATTCCTCTAAGTTTCTATTTCCCTAAGTCTCTGTTCCCAGGGGCAGGCTGAGTAAGCTGTACCCAGAATATAACATTGTAACTGCTTCCCCCAGCTAGCCCAAGGTTTCTGTCTCCGCAAGTCTCTGTTCCCATGAGCAGGCTGTATCTGGAGTGGAACCCTGTGACCATTTTCCTAGGCTAGGCCAGATGCCAACCTTAACCCTATAAAAGAAGACACCCAACTGCCTCTCTGCGCTGACGCCATTTTTCAGCTCAGCCTGGCAGGTCAGCTTGCCACTTGCTGATAAAGTCTTCTTTTCTTCTTCTTTCCTTGCTTTACTTGGCTAGCGTCTCCTTCCTCAGCGACCTTACAATGGGGACTGCAGAGAAATGGAGAAAACATGCTCTATCCACAGTACTGCTGCTATGATGGCTGAGAGCTGGACCCATGTTGCCGGATTTCCACTTTGTCAAGAGAAGCCAGAAATCTGTATTTTTATGCAAAATCTCTTGATTTTTAGTTTTTGGTGATGAATGCAAAAAATTTTAAAAACACCACGTGAGCCCAAACAGTGCAGGCCAAAGGAAGTTTGTCTGAATGCCAGATCTGAGTCTGAGGGTCCAGTGTATGATCTCCAGTCCAGTGGGAGAGGCAGATGGGCATAGGGGCAACTTCAACACAGCATGACAAAGGCAAGGACAGAAAGATGTGGCGTGATGCACAGAAAAGCAGGAGGGATCTTGGAGGAGGAATCCTAGAGGAGGACTTAGGCAGGCCGAGAGACTGGGTCAGGTGGTGCAGTCAGAGAGAACAACGTATGGAATTTTGGTGGGTCAGGAGCCCAGTGAGCTGGCAAAACTCAGATGGTGTGAGAACGGGGAGATGAGGCTGGGGAGGTGGGCAGGGCTAGATGGAGAGTGGCCTTGACCGCATCATTGGTCTGTTCAATGACTTCTTAATTTTCCTGATTGTAATTTCTTATGTTTTTGATAGAAAAACAAGTTGTTTCTGGGCCCCCTCAAAATGAGCATTTCCTGTAATAAAAAGAAGCCCTTTCAGCTGTCAAAGCTGGCAACCCTTCTCCTCCTCTTTCTCCTTTACCTGCCTTGCTCACCCTCAACTGTGTCACATTCTTTTCCCCAGAGTATTCAAGAAAATAAATACTTTTGACCTTGGGCTTGCCAGTGCAAAAAGAAACAGTTTGCACCGGAGAAAATGTTTCAATTCTTCTCCAATTGCTCTCTTTCCTCTATGTCCAGAGCCAAGTGCAGTTGATGATTCAGAGATCAAAGGGATGGCCAGCAGGGCCCTGGGCTGGAAGTCAGGAGCCAGTTCTAGTCCCTGTCTTGCAGATCAATTCCTCATGTAGCTCTGGATAACACTGGGCCACGCATGCTCAACGGTGGCATATGCAGGTAGTTGGATGGTCTCTGAGAATCTGATGTCTCCCCTTCTCCCTGAGAACCTGTCATACATGATTTCACTTAATCCTCATAAAAGTCCAGGAACTGGATAGTATCACCACACTTTATAGGAAAGGAACCCGAAGCCCAGGGAAGTTAAGTAATAGCAACTTGCCCAATGTGGCAAAACCCGTATGTATGACTTTGAAGACTATACTCTTGAAACAAAATGTTAAGAATTTGCATCAAAGTAGTTCATATACATGATAATATGTTAAATAGCACAGGAGAGTTCCCGTGAAAAACAAACTCTCAGCCCCATTTCCCAACCCTACTCCCATTTCCTGGAGGCCATCTCCTTTAAACATTTTGATTTTCTCCTTAAATATAAACAATAGTGCAATGGTCTAATGTCCCCCCCAAATTCATAGGTTGAAATCCTAGCCTCCATGGTGATGGTATTAGAAGGTGGGGCCTGTGGGAGGTGAGGTCGGTGCCCATATAAAAGAGGCCCGAGTGAGACCCCTCACCCTTCCACCAGGTAAAGATATGGCAAGAAGGCATCATCTATGAACCAGAAAGTGTCCATTACCAGACACTGAATCTGCTGGCACCTTGATCTTGGACTTCCCAGTCTCCAGAACTGTGAATAATAAATTTCTGTTGTTTATAAGCCATTCAGCTTATGTTATTTTGTTATAGCAGCCTGAACAGAAGAAGACAAATAGCTGGACAATATTTATTGACTATCCACTGTAAAGTTTATTAACACTCCCTGCTTTCTCTGTTTCCAGCTGTTTGATGTTTATATACTTATTTCTTCTCTCATTTCTCCTCATGAGTTCAGTAAACATCACCTCTATTTTATTATTCCATCACATGGACACTATCTCTTGACATCCCGCTTTCTAAGATGAAGGTATGCGCAGTATTATTTTCTCTCCCTCTTTCCTCCCTGCTTTTAGTTTCTACCTTTTGATCAGCCTCACTTTTATTTTTAAATTGTCATTTTTTAATAGGGTAGAGACTTCAAAGTTTTACCCTTGTTCAGTTCTCTTCTCCTTTAGGAAACATGGAGGATTACGTTTCCCCACCCCTTTTAATTGGGTGCAACCATGTGACTATTTCTGCACAATGGAATGGGTTGTAGGGGAAGTGATCTTTGTTACTTCCCGGCTGGTTTGAGCTCCGCCCTCCCCACCCCACTGCCATATGGTAGAGCTTCTATAAGCCTGGATCCCAAGAGAGCAGAGGCCCCCTCTGATGTATAGTCAACATGTAGTATGTGAGAGACAAAAATCTTTGTTGTTCTAAACCTCTGAGAGTTTGGGAGTTATTTATCACTGGTCAGTTCACATTATATTCTGTCCTACAACTAAACTTCAGTGTTTTGTCCTTACTTTAAATAAACAGATTACAAAAAAGACAAATTTTCTCTGTCCTGGCAAGTCTGAAATGTCTTTATTTTGCCCTTACACTTGATTATGTTTGCCTGAGAAAAGAATTACATGTTAACAAGATCTTTCAGAACTTTCAGATAGTGCATTCTTGGGGTCTGGCTTTTGATGAGAAACCTGACATTGACCTGAGTTTTTTTTCTTCATAGATAAATATTTTTTAAACTCATGGAAAACTTTTAGACTCTTTAAAATGTATTCTGTCTGACACAGTCTCTTAACTTTTTTTTTCGTCATATTTTCTATCTTTTTGTCTTTTCCATCTCTGACTTTTGGTTCTGTGTTGGGAGGACTTTGCTCAACTTTAATTTTTAGCCATCTATAAAGTTTTCAGTTTAGCAGTAATATATATTTGGAGAATTTTAATACGTATTATATATAAGTATAAATAACAGAGAAAATGCATGAAGTGTAAGTGCACAAATGGATGAGTTATCACAAAATGAACACACCCAGATCATCACCACCCAAGTCAAGAAATACATTATTACCAGCAACCAGTTGGCCCCCTGTATCCTTCTCCTCAAAGGTTACTCATTCTTCTGTTTTAACACTGTCTGTTAGTTCTGCATGTTTTTAAAGCTTTATATAAATGGAATCATACAGCAAGTCACTTATCCTCTTGAAGTCCCAGTTTCCTCAGCTGTCAATTGGAAGTAAAATATAACTGAAAGTTCATGGCAGATTATAGGTGTTTAGTACTTGTTTGTTAAATCTGTGTAGTGCTTAGTACCTTCAAATCACTTTCATGTATTTATCTTACCTCTGGTGGATTTATGGCATAAAAACAGATGATATAATAATTAACCACAGAACCTACAGTTATAGGACCTGATGTGGGGCAGACTGGGAGATGGAAAGCCACTAAGTGAGAGAGGAACATTTTCTCCAAACACTGTACTTGACAAGATCAATTCTGCCAACTCACAAGCAACTCACTAGGAATCTTATGGGGGTCCCTAATGTTAACACTGTGGAACTACCTCAGGAAACACTGGTGGATAAGAGGGTGGCTAACCCAAACTGCCTGGATTCTAAACTTAGCTCTGCCACCTTCTCACTGTAGGACCTCCAATCCGACTTACTTATTTACTTGAAGTCTCCGTTTTCATATCTATTAAATGTGGACAGTAATAAATATCTATCTTGGTGTTGTTAAAAGGATTAAGAAATATGATGGAAATAAAGTTCTTAGCACAGTGATGGCATGTAGTCAGTACTCAACAAATATTAATTAATATTCATTCCAAGCTGCCAAAGAGGCTGGAAATAAAAATTTTAGTAGTTATTAATGGGAACAGTGAATTTCTCCTAATAGCTCATTTATTAATACTTGGGAGAGTAAAATGCAAGACAGCCAATTCTTTTTTCTTAGTTTCTTTCACCACCTTTTCTATTCCCAAATAGTCCCTGATTTAAGTGAAATTATTGTGATAAGAGATGGTCTTTTGCTATTCAATATCTTTTCTTGGTGTATTAGTCTGTTTATGTTGCTTATAACAGAATACTCGAAACTGGGTAATTTATAAAGAAATAAAATTTATTTATTACAGTTTTGGAGGCTGGGTAGTCCAAGGTCCAAGGAACACATCTAGTGAGGGCCTTTTTCTTGATGGTGACTCTCTACAGCAACTCAGGGTATCACATGGTGAGAGAATGGGATAAGCAAGAGAGTTAACCTCCTCACTTGCTCTCCTTTTAAAGCCATCAGAACCACAACCATGAATGGATCAATCCATTCACAGGGATACAGTCCTCACAATCTAATCACCTCTTAAAGGCCCCACCTTCCAATTACCATAATAGGATTTCCCACCCTCTTAACACTGTTACCATGGAGATTAAGTTTCCAATACAAAACTTTGGGGGGACACATTTGACCCATAGCACTTGGCCATGCTGGGCCACCCTCATTCCATGTATCCTTCCTCTTTCCTTTTCCTTCTCTTTTTCCCACCCCTTTTCCTCTCCTTCTTTCCTACCTTTTTGGGTTAAGTTTCTTGAGGTATAATTTACGTAAAGTAAAATCTACCTTTTTTAGTAAACAGTTCTATGAGTTTTGATAAACACATACAATTAACTACCTCTGCATAAAGATATAGAACTATTCTATCACCCCAAAATGTTCCCAACCCTTTTTTTCCTTAATACTTTAAAGAATTTTTTTTGGCACTGGTTTTCAATAATTTTGATTATGGCATATTGGTATAGTTTTCTTTATGTTTATTCTGTTTGGGATTCATTGAGCATCTTGGATTTGTGAGTTTATATTTTTCATAAAATTGGAAAATTTTCAGTCATCATCTCTTCAAATATTTTTCTGGTCCCTTCACCTGTCTCTCTTCTACATTTTGGGATCCCCCCCCCAATTACATATATGTTAAATCACTCATTATCACTTATTATACCAGAGATAACTGATGCTCTGTTCATTTTTTTTTCTGTCTTTTTTTTTTCTCTGTGTTTGCTTTTGGATACTTTCTATTGCTATACCTTGAAGTTCACTGATCTTTAATTCTGCAGTATCTAATCTGCTGTTAATCCCTTCTAGTGTACCTCTCTCTTCAGATCTTGTATTTTTCATCCCTAGAAATTTCATTTGGGTCTTTTACTATATCTCCCATTTATCTTTTCACCACGTCAGTGGTCCCCTATGTTGTCTTATGTATGAAGTATATTTATAAGAGCTCCTTTAACAGTCTTGTCTGCTAATTCCATCATTTCTGTGATTTCTGGGTCTATTTGTACTGATTGGCTGTTTTTCTGATTATGGATCTTATTTTTCTGCTTCTTTGTATGCCTGATAATTTTTTATAGAATGCTGGATATCTTAGTCAGCGTAGGCTGCTATAACAAAATAATGTAGCCCATGTGGCTTAAACAACAGACATTTATTTCTCACAGTTCTGGAGTCTGGGAAGTCCAAGATTAGGGTGCAAGAATGGTTGGGTTCTAGTGAGGGCCCGTTCCTGTCTTACAGATGTTACCTTCTTGCTGTATTCTCACATAGTGGAGAGAGAGATAGAGATCGCTCACATGTCTCCTTTTGTAAGAGCATTAATCTCATTGTGAGGGCTCCACTCTCATTACCTAATTACCTCTCAAAGGCCCCGTCTCCAATTACCAATGCATTGGAGGGTAAGGCTTCAACATATAAATTTGGGAAGGGGGACACAACTTAATCCACAGCACTAGACATTGTGAATTTAATGTTGTCAGGTACTGGGTTTTATTGTATCCCTTTAGTGTTGAAATTTGTTTTGGGACACAAGTTACTTGGGCTCATTTGGGTTCACTTCAGGCTTGCCTTTAAGCTTTTTAAAAGCAGGTTTAGAACAGTCTTTAATCTAGGACTAATTTAGCTTCATTACTATAATGAGGTGAGTCCCTGCTATAGTGTGGATATGTTTGGCCCTTCTAAACTCAGTTGAAATTAGATTCCCAATATGGCAGTCTTGGGAGGTGGGGCCTAGTGGGAGGTGTTTGGGTCAAAGGGGCAGATAGCTCATGAATAGGTTAATGCCCTCCCTGGGGAGTGAGTGAACTCTCGCAGGAATGGGTTAGTTCCTGATAGAGCAGGTGGTTACAAAGAGCCTGGAACCTTCCCTTCCTTTCTCTTCCTCCCTCACCATGTGTTCGCCTTGCATGGGCCGCTGCCCTTTTTCTTTCCATCACGAATGGAAGCAGCCTGAGGGCCCACACCAGATGCAGCTGCTCCAGAACTGTGAGCCAAGTAAACCTCTTTTCATTAGAAATTACCTGTTCTCAGTATTCTGTTATAGCTGCACAAAAACTCTAAAACAGTCCTTTTGTGAGGACTCTGCTTGATGCCTGATATATTAAGGAGTGTTTCTATTTCAACTGTTGGAATCACAAACTATTCCTGACACTGTATGATCTCTAGAAATTCTTCAGCTACTGCTTTCCAGCAGTTTCTCCCCTGGCCTTGTGTAGCTTTTTCTCACATATGTGAAGACCAGTACTCAGCTAAAGATTCAAGAGGACCCCTCGAAGATCTCTGAAGCTGAGAACTCTCAATTTCTCTCCAATACTGTTCCCTGGAAATTCTAGCCTCCTTGGCCTCCCTGGGCTCTGTTTGGGTTTCTCTTCTCTGACCTGCATTCTGAAAACTGTCTTCAGGCAGTAAGGGACAGTCGCAGGCTCATCTCATTTGTTCCCTTTCTCTTGAGAATCATAGTCCTCAATTGTATGTTGTTCAATGTATGAAAATGATTGTTTCATATAACTTTGCCTGCTTTCCTAATTGTTTAAAGGAGATAAATCCAGTCTCTATTACTCTATCATGATTTGAAGACGAAGTCTTTACCCAACACTTTTTGGGGAAAAATTACACATCTGGAAAATCTGAAAGTCTGAAAACCACTGCTGTAGACCTTTTAAGTCTTTTAATACCATTCAAGGGAAAAAAAATTATAGTGTGGGCTCTGACCAATCCAGATCAAAACTGCACAATTTCTCCTCCTTGAAATTGGAGTAAAGGGTAGGGAAAGGAGAAAGAAAAAGGAGAAAAGAGACACAAGGAAATTCTCTCCCTGCTATGGTGTGAAGGTATGTGTCCCCCTAAAATTCATATATTGTAACCTAAGACCCATCGTGATAATATTAAAAGGCAGAGCCTTTAGGAGGTGATTAAGTCATGAGGGCTCTGCTGTTGTAATGGGATTACCACCCTTATAAAAGCTCTTAAGGGAACTAGCTAGGCCCCTCTGCCCTTCCATCTCTTCTGCCATCTGAGAATGCAGTGAGTAGTGCCATCACTGGAAGCAGAGAGGAGCCCTCACCAGATACCGAATCTGCCAGTGCCTTAATCTTGAACTTCCCAGTCTCCAGAACTGTGAGAAAATAAATATATGTTCTTTATAAATTACCAGGAATTTATTCACTCCCAGGAATTTGGTTATAGAGCATGAACCAACTAAGACACTCCCCCACATGGAGAAATGCATCCTGCCTGATTTGGAGGCTGCATAGCGGCTGAGAGCCCAGGTACAGGAGCTAACTACTGGGATTCAAGTCCCAGCTCTGCCACTTACAAGCATACCTTGGGCTGATTACTTAACTATTCTGTGCCTCAGTTTCCTCATTTGTAAAGATGGGATGATGTCAATATTAGTGCCTACTTGTTAGGGTTGTTATGGGGATTAAATAAATCAATATTAGTAAAATACTAAGTACAGTGAATGGTACGTACCAAGCACAATGTAAGTGCTTGACTAGAAATATGCACAATTTTTTCTCATTAAAGAAGTAATATGTATTTAATGTAGATACAGAAGTTCACCAGTGTGGAGCGGTGAACTCCTGCTTGTCTCAAAGACACCTCATAGGTTGGACTTCTTTTATACAGAGTATTTACTTAAGCCCACCTCTCAATCTTGCAGGAGAAATAAAGTTTGCAGTTGTGGTTAGATCAGACATACCAAAGACAACCTGATCTCCATAGTACCAAGCACTGTGAGTCCCCAGCGGGACTGTATATTCAGAAATGATCTCTGCCCAGTGAAGAATTTACACATCCTTTACTGGGCAAAAATAACCACATAAAACTGGTCACTCTCTGCTTTTTACAATTTAAGTGGCCAAATAAAGTTTCCTTTAACTAACACGTTTTATAACGTAACTAGTTAAGTTGTTATGAGTCTTATGGTTTAAAGATCGTATTTACAATCTGTTTAGTCCCATGGTTGTAGCTCTCAGAAAGCCAAGTGTCTTTCCATTAAATATGATTAAACACAGGGAAAGAATCAGTAACTGTAAAAGTCAGGAAAAATTTATAAATATTTTGTTTATTACTTTTTGAAAATTGTCATAAAACACACATAACATGAAATTCACCATCTTAACCATTGCTAAGCGTACAGTTCAGCGGTATTAAGAACTTTCACAGTGCTGTGCTACCCTCACCACCATCCAGCCAAAAGCTCTTTTTTTATCTTGCAAAACTGGAGCTCTACATATTAAACAATTACCTCCCTATTCCTCCCTACCCAACCCCCTGGCAACCACCATTCTACTTTGCCTCTGTATAAATTTGACTCCTCAAGGTACCTCATGTAAGTGAAATCATGAAGTATCCGTCTTTTTGTGACTGGCTTATTTCTCTTTTCCTAAGTCAACCATGCTTCGAGATTCAACCATGTTTCATCATGCGTCAGAATTTGCTTCCTTCTTAAGGCTGAGTAGTATTCCGTTGTATGTATGTATCACACTTGGTTTATTCATTCATCTGCTGATGGACACTTGGGTAGCTTCCACCTTTGGCTATTGTGAATAATGCTGCTATGAACATTGGGGTACAAACATCTCTTTGAAACTCTGCTTTCAATTTGTTTGAGTATATACTCTCAAGTGGAATTGCTGAATTATATAGTAATTCTATTTTTAATTTTTTTTCAGGAGGCACGATTCTGTTTTCTACAATGGCTGTATCATTTTTACATTTCCAACAACAGTGCACAGGGTTCCAATTTCTCCACATCCTCTACAACACTTGTTATGTTAAGATTTTTTGATGGTGGACATCCTAATGAGTATGAGGTGATTTCTCATTGGGGTTTAATTTGAATTTTCCTAATGATTAGTCTTATGTTTCTTTAATTAAGGAATAGCTTACATGCAGGAAAGGGCCATACCTTATAAGCACAGCTGAATGAAATTATACACATGTATATACCTGTGAAACCACCACCAGATCAACATTTAGAACATCCCCAGCACCTAGGAAGGCCCCCTCATGCCCCCTCCCAGTCAGTAACCCCCAAAGGTAACCATTCTTCAGGTGCGTGTATGGTTTTAATCTAACCTGTGGCTTTTGCCCCATCTGATGAGTTTCCAGGAACACCCCTGGCCTATGGTCCTCTTGCAGTCACTGCTGTGTTAACATTCTCCTCCTCCTTATCTTGCTGAGAGGGCAACTTCAGTGCAGCCTTTAAAATTCTCTAAGTACTTATGACCTCCAGGTTACTTTCTTCTCCTTACAAATCTTATCAAATTCAATTGTGACTTACACTTCTGTAACCTAGATAGGTTTGATTCTACACACAGGCTTAGGAGCTGGTGTCTTCTCTCAAAGGTGGAATTACATTTACCAAGCTCATGGGACTGAGATGGAAAATTGGAATGTCAATGTATTCATTGATAACAAGAAATATAATTGTTAAGCTGACTGAAATATTCACATCAGCATGACCAATGCATTCGTTCCTGAAAGCAAATCTAAGTGAAAAGTCAAATTATACACAGAAGGTGGCTTGATGACCATTTGAGCATTCAACACGATTGACTAATAGACTATCATATGTCGAGCATTGTGCAGGACACTAGGAGAGAACAGTGAATAAGGGAGATGGGCTCTGTGCTTATAGCTCCTAAAGTGCAGAGAGAAGACAGGCCCTGAACAGATAATCAGACTTGTAAGTTACAAAAAAAAAAAAAAAAAAAAGACTGCACACCTTAGCATCTGCTTCCTCTCCAAACCCACTAAAATAACAGTACAGAGATTTTTAAAAGGCAATGCACTAGTACAGGGCTCAGCAAACTGTGGTCCGTGAACCAAATCCAGCCTGCTGCCTGTATAGCCTGCAAGCTAAGAATGGCTTTACATCCTTAAACGGTCAGAAAAAAATCAATAGAAGAATAATACTTTATGACATGAAAGAGGAGATGAAATTCAGATTTCAGTCTTCATAAATAAACTTTTATTAGAGTACAGCCACATGTTCCAACATGTGTTTCACATATTGTCTGTGGCTGTTTTCATGCTACAGTGACAGAGTTGAGTAGATGCAATAGAGACCATATGGTGTGAAAAGCCCAAAAGTATTTACTATCTGGCCTTTTACTGAAAAAATTTGCCAACCCCTGCTCTAGAGCAGCACTGTTCAATAGAACTTTCTGCAAGGATGGAAATGTTATGCACTGTCTGATACAGTAGCCAGCCATTAGCTACATGCGGCTATTGAACACTTGAAATGTGACTAGTGCAACCGAGGAACTGCAAGTTTATTTTATTTTAATTAAATATAAATAGGTGCATGCAGCCAGAGGCTACTGTGTTGGCTAGTACAACTGCAGAGAGTAAGAGAAAACTATCTGGATTGGGAGACAGCAATTACAGTGGAAGATAGAGGCAGTGTGTCTAAAACAGTGGGATCAAGTAAAAGTTCACATAAGGAAGGTTGAGGTTCCCTGTCCAGCCTCTTCCTCTCAGGCTTCTTTCCCAATCTAGACTCCAGGATGCTGGCCCTGAACAGGCATCCTCCCAAACCCCCCCCCCCCAAAAAAGAACAAATAATGAGGCTTCTAGGTTGAAAAAAGACTAAAAGGTATTGCTTTGCCTCCCACGGATTTGTCATCCCTTTTCCCCTGGGTGATGGAGCCACCAAAGTACTCAAAGTCCATCTATTTTGAGCAGTGAGAAGCCTCAAAAAGAGGTTAATCTCCCATCACCCTCAACAATGAGGCATTTCTTCCATTTGGGAAATTAACCACAAATTGGGGTTCTCTTCCTGCATTTATTCTTTAGCCCCAGAAGTTACAGGAAGAGACATAAGTGGGATTTTGCTAAGTACAGTTTAACAAGTTTTTACAAAAGAAGCTGGTAACATTCAGTAAAAACAAGTCAGATGACATTTTATTAGACAATTAAGTGATCCACTAACAAAGGCTTAATTTAGCAAACATTCCTTCTCCCTCCAGCAGCTTTTTAGTAACTTTACATATCAATCAGTAACCAGTCTGTCTTTGAGCCAGCAACCTGGCTATGTTATCAGTCTTTATCCAACCACAGAGACTAAATAGTCTGGGGAAAATTTCCTGTTTCTTTCACGGTTAATATTTGAAACTGCAAGGCTTTGGAAAGCCAGGCCCTGTGAAGTACATTTGCTGTATGAATCCTCCATAAAAAGGGATTATACTTTCTAAGGGATGATAATCCACTCCTAAAAAGAAGCCCAAAGTGTCTTTTCTAGAGAATTTGACCAGCACGAAAGGAAAGACCTAAAGATCCTGACACTGGGGGCTCCAGAGATGGGTGGTCACACCAAAGCCCATACCTAGTAAGCTCTCCTCACACGTACACAGCTTCCCATAAGCTCTGGTCTAAGTATCATCCTTCAGTATGAGCAGACAGCCAAGGATCATTGTACATTTGAAGGAAGCCTGTAATAAATAAGAAAAAGACTGAACAGGTAAACAGATGCAGGCAAACATCTATGGAAATATATATTTTATTAAATTAGTAGGTCCATGAACTTGGACAAGAAGTCTTTCTTTCCATAAAGTTCAACTTAAATTTAGCATTTCCTTCAATTCTGAACATAAACAACAAACCACAGTGGTATATTAGCAGTTCCTGTGACTTTATCACCAATAGAAATCAAATATTTTCCTATCACATTGCTGTTGAAGTTATTTCAAAACATCATTTATGCTCATCACAACTTTGAAAGTATTGTTATTAGACATGCTGCAAAATCTTGTAATATAGAAGTACATATGTTACTCTAAGACAGATTTTTTAAAAAGTATTTCGATAACTGTATTTCAGTATACATGGTTTCTTTTGTAACTCTATGTATGGAATTTTATTCATTTAAAACTGTTATGCTGAGAAGGCATCCATAGGCTCCACCAGACTGCAAAGGTGTCTATGGCACAAGAAGGGTTAAGAATGTCTATAATAAACTGAAAGAAAAAAAAAAGAATATCTGTAATGATGTTTTTCTTAGAGCTATATGTGGATGGGGAATGCAGATAACTATCAAGCACTATGTGGCAGATTTTAAACCTCATAATTCTAAGAAATAGGTATTATTATTATTTTGATAGCTTTCATAGAATTTTCAGATGCTTATTTTGTCATTTCAAAGGGATTATAGGAGGGAGGAGAGAATAGATGTGCTCAATCAGCCCTGTTGACCCAAAATCCAGCTTTCTTTTGTAAAGATAGTATGCACGGATCATAAATGAATTAGAGAAGTGCAAAGAGATAGCAAAAATCACCCCCAGTCTCACTACCTGTTTGGTGAACCTCATTCCAGACAGCACTCTATGCATATAAACATAAATACACATATATACCTATCAACTCACACAAATATAATTATACTATAAAGATATATAGATAAATAATTTTAAACAAAACAGTATCAAACTACATTTTTAATATTATTTTATCTTTTATTTTGTTACTAATCAATATATGTGCTTATCTTCCATATCAGTTATATGAATTGAGGCAGGTAATTATTTTCACCATAGAGGTAAGGAAAGTGAGACTCAAATAATTAAAGCTTTGTTCATGATTATATAGAGCAAGAGAAGAAGAAATCTCTTGGTCATCCCAGAACTACTTACTCTTCAAGGACACTGTCTGTAAGAGGGCAAACCCTGGAGTTTAGCCGGACTGAGCAGCCTTCACCCTCTCAGCTGCATTTACCTGAAAGCTTGTAGCCTTATATAGCTGGGAGTCTTGATGATTTCGGGGGGATTCTAGCTCAGGCACAGGTGGCCCATATGCCAAATCCCAACAGAGATATTCTACTGAAAAACTTCAATTAAACTGATACAGAGGCAAGAATCTGGTGCCTCCTGGGCTCCTTGCTTAATTTCTGTTGACTCCTTTGCAATGCAAACACAGCAACTCACCACTAGGTGTCTCCATGGGGACCGTGTGTGCAGCCATTTGAGAGGACAGAGAGCCGTTCTCAGGAAGGTTGACCACTTCATCGTGTCTGCCTCCCAGAAACTGGAGGAAGATGAGAAAATTCAAACGCAGGTCCAAAGAAAGTGGACTCCCTGAGGTCAGATCCATGGGTTAATTAATCTTCAAGCTCCCAAAGTTTGGACTGGTTACATGAGAATCACCTAAGGCGCTTATTGGAAACAGTGATGCCAAGGTTTCAATCCCAGAGCAGTGGGTATCAAAGTGGCTGCACATTAGAATCACAGGGAAGCTTTTCAAAATCTGATGCCCCCAAGGAACAAAATGGCAGAGTAGGCGCTTCAAGCTCCTCCACAGAAACACTGAAAAAAGCAAGGAGAAACTGTCAGAACCAACTTTGTCGGAGCTCTGGAAAACCATCAAAGGTTTACAGCAACCAAGTGAATACCGAATCAAGAGAAAAGCAACTCAAAAATAGCTCAGTGCAAGCAGGAACTGAAGTCTAAAGCAGAATTGTAAACAGCCTGGCTCAGTGTTGAGGGAGAGCCCCCAGCACACAGCCAATCTGCAAAGACAGAGAGGTGTGTTTTGTTGTTTATTTATTTATTTATTTGCTTCTGGGATTCAAGGAAATCTCTGTCAAAACACTAGTTGAACACAAACTAAAGGAACAGAGACCTCTATGACATGAGGCAAGGAATACGGTCTTTGCAAAATAGTTTGGAAGAGTCACTAAACCAACAAACAACTACAGCCTCCAACAACTGAAATCAGCAAACTCTGGGTAAAAGGGAGAATCTGATTTCCAGAGTTACCATATTATAATATTGAAATATCCAATTTTTAGCAATAAATAAATAAATAAATCACCAGGCATACAAAGAAATAGGAAAGCATGATCCAGTCAAAGGATCAAAATAAGTTGACAGAAACTATTGCTGAGGAAGTCCAGACTTTGTACTTACCAACCACAGACTTTAAATCAAGTATCTGAAATATGCTCAAAGAGCTAAAGGAAACTAGGGGCCAAAAACCAAAGGAAATCAGGAAAATGATGTATGATCAAAATGAGAATACAAATAAAGAGATAGGAATTATAAAATGGAACTAAATAGAAATTCTGGAACTGAAAAGTATAATAACTGAAATGAAAAATTCGATGCCCAGGCCTCATCCGTGCCCAATTATCAATCTCCAACATTAGTATTCCCCAAAGCTCTATCAAGGCCGAGAGCCTCTGTCCCACAAGTTCTCTTTTAGAAAGTCCAGGGCTGTGAATCTCAACCACACATTACAGGCACATTAACATCACCTGAAGAGCTTTAAAAAATACTCATGTCTGGACTCCTCATCAGACCAATTGAATGAGAATCTTTGAGGGTACACTCTGGGTATTGGCATTTTATTTATTTATTTTTGAGGGGATGGTTGGCTGGTAGAGGATCTGAATCCCTGACCTTGGTGTTACCAGCACCACGCTCTCCCAAGTGAGCTAACTGGCCAGCCTTAGTATTGGCATTTTAAACAAACTTCCCTCACAATTCCAATCACCAGCAGAGTCTAGAAACCATGGAGAATCCCAAATTGTCCAATATCTGTGAGGGCCTTATTTCAACCAAAATATCAAAAGCCCCAATATCTGAAGTACTTAGATAAATTAATAACATTTGATTATTCTAAAGCCCATTGATGAGGCCATTGAGATTGGATTAATTCACTATTCATTTCAGACTAAAAATATTTATTGAGGGCCTCCTATGGGCCAGGCCCTGGGAATAGAGCTGTGCACACAACAGACACAGCCCCAGCTCTCACAAAGCATTCGTTCTAGCACAGGAGCCAGAAATAAAATATTATATAATTATGACAAGTGATAAGAGAATTAAAGCGAGACAAGAAGATGTGGGGAATGAGAGCTGCTATTTTGGATAGAGTGGTCACGGTGTCCCTGGGTAGATGACATTTGAGAAGAGGCCTGAAGGAAGCGAAGGAAGGAGTCTAGTATTTAGGGATATCTGGGGGAAGAGCTGCTGGTTGAACAAAAATATTTAACATCCCGGTTTAAGCATGACAGTCTCACCCTCACATCAGCCAGTTTCTTTCTTTCTTTTGCTTTGAGTATATATCTTATCTGAGTCCGACTAAGCTGGCTCCTCTGCTTTGCACTAACTGTGTGAATTCTGACCAATCACATCATCCCTAAGAGTTGTATTAGTCTGTTTTCTGTTCATAACAGAATTCCTGAAACTGGGTAATTTATAAAGAAGTAAAATTTATTTATTTCAGTTTTGGAGTCTGGGGAGTCCAAGGTCCAGGGGCGCATCTGGTGAGGGCCTTCACCCTGGTGGAAACTCTCTGCAGAGTCACATGGCGATGCAGGGTATGACATGGTGAGACTGTCAAGAGTGAGAGTTAACGTGCTGACTTGCTCTCCTTATAAAGAAACCAGATCCAATCCCTGATAACCTGTTAAACCATCAGCCCATTAATCCTTGAATGGATTAATCCATTAGTGAAGGCACAGTCCTCATGATCAAATCACCTCTTAAAGGCCCCAGCTTTAATTACCATATTGGAAATTAAGTTTCCACATGAGCTTTGGAGGGGACAAACATTCAGACCATAGCAGTCGTAATGTGTTCAACTATAAAATGCATATAATAATCACAATGATACCTACCTCACTGTAGGGTTGGCCAGAAGGGAAAATGAGCTGTGGAAGTGTAGTGCAAAGGTTAACAGTGTGGGAGCTGGAGCCCGACTGTCTGCATTCAGAGTCAGGCCCCACCATTTTCCAACCATATAACCTTGGGCAAACTACTTAGCCTCTCTGGACCTTTGACTTGTGTGGTAGGCACAATAAAGCCCCCCACCACTCCCACCCCAATGTTCAAGACCTAATCCAAACTGTGAATATGTTTGGTTACATAGAAAAGGGGATTAAGATTGCATTGGAATTAAGATTACTAATCCCCTGATTTAAGGTAGGGAGAGTGTTTTGCATCACCCAGGTGGACCCAATGTAATCACAAGGGTCCTTAAAAGTGGAAGAGAGAGGCAGAAGAAGAGATTCAGAGGGGGGTGTGACTATGTGATGTGAGAAGGACTTGATCCTTTGTTGCTGGCTTTGTAGAAGAAGGCGGCCACTAGTCAAAGAATGAAGGTGGTCCCTGGAAAGGAATACAGGCCTGCTGACACCTTGATCTTAGCCCAGTGAGGCCTGTGTAGGACTTGTAACCTACAGGACTGTAAGATACTCAATTTGTATTGTTTAAGTCACTAAGTTGGTGGTAATTTGTTATGGCAGCAATAAGAAACTAAGGCTCCTTGTTAGGTGACAATGGACAAAATGATAGTAACTACCTCACAGGTTTGTCAGGAGGTTTATATGAATTCACAGCAGTATCAAGTACATATAGGTACTGGTGGTAATAAAATAACAGCCCCACCAAAGATGTCCGCATGCTAATCCCCAGAACCTGTGAACATGTTATCTTACATGGCAAAAGAGACTTTGCAAACCTGATTAAATTAAAGATTTTGAGATGGAGAGATTATCCTGGTGAACTCAATAATCACAAGGTCCTTGTAAGTGAAAGAGGGAGGTAGGAGGGTTAGAGTCTCAGAAAGAGATGCAACAACGGAAGCAGAGAGAGGACTGGAGAGAGGGATACATGCAGCCGGCTCTGAAGTTCGAGGAAGAGGTCATGAGCCAAGGAACGTGGGTGGCCTCTAGAAGCTGGAAAAAGCAAGGAAATGGATTCTACCCTAGAGCCTCCACAAGGACAACCCTGCTGACACCTCGATTTTAGGAATTCTGACCTCCAGAACTGTAAGAAAATTAATTTCTGTTGTTTAAAGCCACTAAGTTTGTGGTATTTTGATATAGCAGCCACAGGAATCTAGCATAATGCTCAATAAATGTTAGCCAATGCAGTTAGGTAGAGCCTACAGCAGAATCAGGCACACAGTGTGCTCAATAATTACTAATCGCAATAATAGCAACAATGACTAGATTCACCGGAAGGGGCACTCCAGGATGCCTCCACCTTTTCTGCTTAACTTTTGGCCTTCTAAGCGTCTGAAAGCATTTTATTCAGTTTTTGGTTTTGTTTTTTAAATAAAATTCTAAACCAGCTACTTTGTTCCACCATTCAGGCTCAATTTCACACTTTAGTAGAAGGTAATGATTTTGTCACAGGAAGAGGCAGTGGTGACATGAAACACACCTCAGGGTGGAAGTCAGAAAGTCTGGGCCCTGGTCCCGGCTTTGCCTCTATCGGGCTGTGTGACTTAAGTCATCTTGCTTTCCCTCTCTGGGCTTCACTTTCACCATTTAGAAAACAAGGGGCTTAAACCAATAATAACTACCATTGTTGAACGTCTACAATGTGCAGCTGTTACTGATAGTCTTGTTTGAGCCCCCCCACACCTGCGCAAGGTATGATCCCCACTTTATAGTCGAGAACTTTGAGTGGTCCAGAGAGGTTAAGCAACTTGCCTAAGGTCACAAATTTGGTATTTCATGGAGCTGGAATTTAAAACCAGGACTGTATGACTCCTTTTCGATCACCCTATCTACCTTTTACCTGTTTCTCTGAGGTCAACACCATCTTTAAAGGACATATTTATGTGGCTCCTGGTTTTCTCAGTAGGTCACAGTAAGGACGAGGGAGGGACTGTGAACAGCCCTAAGACCATCCTCCAACTCTCTTACTTTCCACAATAGGGCCCTGGAAATGGGTCAATCTTGTGTGTTCCTGAGAACCTGTAACTCATCCCCTCAGAAGATTCTCTCAACGATGACCCCATGTCACCTTCTGGGACAGACACTACTAGTTGCTTAACCAATGTCTATTCTCCCCTTCTTACTTATAATAGAATCCCAATTTTGTTTGAATAACACTGTGCCCCTTTAAAAACACCTCCCCACATTCCCCTGCAACTGGGGGCAGTCCTCTGACCCGTTCTACCAATGAGATGTGAGTGGAAATATGGGCAGGGCTTCCTGGAATCTCTTGTCTTCTTCATGCAAAGGGGAGGGAATTCATCAGGCACGTGCCTTTCCCTCTTTGTCTTTGCTTTTATTTCTGCCTGGAATGTAGGTGAGATTTCTGGAAGAGGGCAGCCATTTTGTGCCTATGAGGAAAGAGCCACCTGTTAAGGATAGCAGAGCAGGAAGACAGAAAGAGCTCTAGTCCTCAAGGATTTCATTGAGCCTCTCTACCAGCCTGGACTGCCTACCTCTGGACATTTTGTTAGGTGAGAAAAGTAAGCTTTATTTGGTCAGCTCTCTGTTATGTACAATTCAATGCAATCCTAACTGATAAGTTCACCAGGAAAAGTCTCTTCTCTGTCCTGTAGCCCTGACATGTGGCCTTAATAAGTACCTATGGTGATCCAAAAATACACCCGGGGGAGGAGGGATTGGCCATGGTTATGATTCTGAACTGGCTGAGCCATCACCTGTTCCGGCCACACTCAGGACAAGAGTACTGTTAATTACCACTCTCCCCCGCCAGCCAGAGCATGGGAGGCTGCGTCTGTGTGTTCTCAGGGAAGCTCAAATATAGCTCAGGCTCCGCCACTGCTTTTGCTGAGTGTGCAGCATCTGCAAGTCTGTCAGCCCCAGTGCAGAATGGAGAAGCTTCTCCTAGAAAGTTAGGGTCTGATGAAGGGGCTAGAAACCAGGGATGTTGGTATGACCTGGCTCAAGTAAAGGAGATCTCCTGCCTCCTGCTTCCTGTGAGGTGGGCGTTGTACCTTCTAGTTAGCAGATGGCAAAACTTGCTTGGGGGCAAACTGGGGCTCAGAGGGTGAAGTGACTATTTGCACTCAGCTGAAGTAGAATCTATATAGCTGAAGAAAAAAATCGTTTGTTGGAAGAATATGGGATGGCTTACAGAATCATAGGCGAAGTTTAAAAACCAACTTGGACACAAAAGGAGCCATAGTTCCAGGAGGTCTGAGCAGCAGAAACAAGTGTTGAATGACACAGCTTGGGTCATGAGCCCGTTTCTCAGTTGAAGGAGGGCAAGATGCCTTGACTGGCAGTCTTTCTAGATGATATTGGGAAGAGGGTTTTCTTGAAGCAACTGAGAGTTCTAGTACCTGAAGAATGGCAAGAGAATATTGGGTGGTAAAAAAAAAAAAAAAAAAAAAAAAACAATCCACTGCAGGTAGTATAGAATTGTTCATGGGTTTTGGGATCAGGCTGACCTCAATTAAAACTTAGCTCTATCCTTTACTGTCTGTCTTCAGTCAAGTCAATTAACCTCATGAAGCCTCAGTTTTCTCATCTGTGTGTGACAATAGGAGACATGTTTAAACCCACTAGAACGTAAGCTCAAGGAGGGCAGGGATTCCCCCTGCCCCCACTCCTATCCCCAGCACCTAGACTAGTGCATGGCTCATCACTGATGCTCCATTCATATTCACTGAGTGAATGAATGAACTTTACATGTGTCCCAGAACACCTCTTAGGTAGAGAGCTATTTGGTTGAAAATATAATGTGGAAGGTGCTTGGAGTGGGAGGGAGGAGGAGAGGAAAAGGAGAAGGCGACCCAGGCAGATGCTGAGACAGAGACAGATGCACGCTCTGCAGAATCTTCACCAGACACCCCCCACCAGCACGCTGACCTGCTTACTCACACGCACAGTCACCGTGCCCTCCTGCTCACAAGCAACGTCTTTTGCTGAAAACGACAGTCGGCGTTGAGTGTAGGATGGCTCCATTCCACCAATCTTCAACTTCCTGGCATGATGTTGGCATGTTAAACTCGGCTCATAGGTTTGATGTGTTGAGACGTCTGAAGTCACCACACCACTACATTTCACAGTAAACTACGACCTATAGTGGCAAATACAATAAATTACAGTCCCAGGGAATATGTGCATTGTTAAAAACAAAACAAAACAAACGAATGAACAAAAAACACACACAGCAGGAACTTCACTGGTGGAATGAATGAATGTCGACTTTCTCAGGCATGTTTTTATCCACCGGTCTTGACAAGTTGAAATTCTAAGTTGTTTCACTCCCCAGGGCCATTGTACAAATACAGAGCATAAAAGAAAAGAACAAACCTTGAGGACATAGGGATTTTGGACCCATGACCTTTGTCACCTCCAAGCAGCACCTTTGCCATATGCATCATCACCCTCACCAGCACCAGCACCACGCCACCAGTTGCCATTACCCCAGCAATCCAACCAAGCCCAATGTTGCCAGCAGCACCACCACCCACCTTTACCACTTCTAGCATCTCCAGCTCTATCACTTTCACCATAAAAAGACCATCAGCATGGTTGCCACTACATAATAAATGATACTAGGGGCCCACCAAGATGTGCTTTGCCATGCTGGTACCCCCATTCCCCAGCTGCTGCAAGGGCTGGTTGCTCACAGGTCAAAGCTGCCCCCTTCTTCTAAGAATTCCTCTCAGCTGGTGGAACTTCCTTGCCAGGAACTTTCTCCCCCTGAAATTAGCCTGCACCCATGGCTGACTATAAGCCCCCTGCCCCCTTGCCTCATGCTGGGACAAGTCTGTGGTAGTACTCAAACTCCAGAAGTTCCTGTGGGATCAGGCTGAGGCTAGACTTCAGCTGATCCCACATTTTGGCCATGCTTTCTCTCTTCCTGTTCTTCTCCCTTCATCCCCTAACAGGTTTCCCCTGAGAAGTCCCACAGTAAATCGCTTATACTAGAAATCCTACTTTAGAATTTGCTTCAAGAGAACCCAGCCTAAGACACTCCACTGCCATTATTATCACCACTCTAGTAGACACGTTGTTGAATGCTTTCCTCTCCCATATCCCCTTTGTGGGGAAATCCCACCTATACATGCAGTGGTGAGCTGGTGAGTTCCAGCTCGTGAGGGCCAACTGTGCACATTCTTCCCAACTCTGTGTTTGGTGCCTTCACATTGATAGCTTGAAATCAACCATGGTGGGAATATTTACACCATGAATATTGGCAAAAAAAAAAAAAAAAAGTTGTTGCTGTTTGTTTGTTTTGGGGATCTGGTCTTTAAATATTTACCAGCACAACAGGGGGCATAGGCCATACAATTCTAATCTTTTGACTAGATTTTTCATGTCAGGGGCTGAGATAGATTCTTACCCCTGGGGAGACTTATCCACAGGCTGCCAGTGGCATTTGAATTATAATGTCCTGGTGAGAAAAAAATGACTTAGACCAGCAGATTGTCTTATAGAATTGGGAAGTTATTAAGTTGTAATCAGTTGGCAAGGAGAGTTAGATAATGATAATAATTATAGCTATACATTGAACACTAGGCTAAATTTATGCTGTGCTAAACATTTTGCTTGCATTATCTTGTATAATTCTTGTGACACCCCTCGCAGTAACATTATTATCCCCATTTATCAGGTTGAAAAGGCTCAAGGAAGTAAAGTCCTTACCCAAGGCCACATAGCTTGTCAGTGGAGAAAATAAGATTCAATCCCCCATCTTTTTGAGTCCAGAGCCCGTGTTCATTACCACTCAGAAAGCAGATCTAGGGGCCTAGACTGGCAAAAGCCACAGGCATGGTGACATTAGGGGGGAGTGGAAACTAGAATAAATAGAAGGTGTTCATCAGAAAACTTTGGTTTCAAGTTACAGAAACCAAACTTGATCTAGCTTCAATAAAAAAGGGTTCTTTGGCCCAAATCCATCCTTAAGAGGGTGCAAAATGGGAACTGGCCTTAGGGCTAACTGGAAGACGGAATCTAAAACTAAGCATCTCTCTCTCTTTCTCTCTCCCTTTCTTCCTCTCCCTTCTCTCCCTCTCTTCTTTATTTCTCCCTGCATACCAACATCCTGCCAAGAAGGGGAGAGAGAAAGGCTGTCCCGCCTACCCCAAGCCTTTGCTGCATCTGACTGCAGAGGGCAGTTGTCCAAATCATCCAGAGGGTAGTGGGAACCTGACCGAGCAAATCATGATAGGTGACTCTGATCCATGAGGAGACAGAGAGATTATAAAGAACATGAAAAATCTTATGAATAGTGGATAGTCGCCAAAGCTCATTATCTTTCCCCGTAATTGGAATTCCTGTACCTGCTCACAGTCCTTCTTGGGAAGTAGGTGGTATGGAGTGGAAGAGAAACAGTGTAGGTTCGATGTCATAGAGATCTAGATTCAAACAGTAGCTTTCCTGTGCCTACCTGGTACATTGCCTGACAGATACCTGATGGTTAACTGGCAGTGTAACGTTGAGTAAGTCACTTCACTTTTCTTAGTCTCGATTTCCCCATAAAATGGAGATGATCGTCATACCTAGCTAGCAGAGTTGTGAAGATTAAAAGAACAAGGTGCAGCCCCTGGCACATAGATGATGCGTAGTCAACGTTAGTTCCTATGCCCACTCGCTTTCCAGCAGAATCAGCTCTACTCTGTTAGGCCGTTTCTGACTAGATGAGTGGGGTAGCCCCCACTCTCCCCCAGGACTATAGGCTAAAAGGAAATATATTATATTAGAAATATCTGTATGAGGCCCTAATTCTTTGCTCTGCTAGCAGTAACATAAATCTCAATGTCATCTCCATCTTTTCCGCTACCCTGGCTAGCCTCCAGACCAATTAAACATTGATGTTACAGCTATACATATCTTCCTTTCCTCTTCCAGCCAAGTCTTAGACATCAATTCTCTCTTTCAAATAAAATATTTAACCCTCGCATTTGCAGAGTTCTTCCATTTATGAAGAAATTTGAGATTCACTCTTTTCACATACTCATTATACGAAATTAAAGCAATATGGAAAAGTACAAAGAATGAAGTAAAACAGTCAAGTGACCAAGGTCAACATCACCAGTGATAAGTCATGTGGATATCACATGCCCCTAATATAATGGGATGAGAAGAGTACATTAGTTCTGTGGTATTCTTCCCCAAAGCCTATAACCTCAGTTGAATTATGAGAAAACATTGGATAAGCCAAAATTGAGGGACATGCTATAAACTATCTGACCACTACTCTTTGAGAGTGTCAAAGCTAAGAAAGACAAGAAAAGAATGAGAAATTGTCATAGGCCAGAGGAGACTAAGGAGACATGACATCTAAATGCAATGTGAGATCCTGGTTTGGAAACCAGAAGAGAAAAAGGACATCAGTGAAAAAAATTGGAAAATCCGAATGAAATATACAGTGCAGTTAACAGTGTCATACCAACTACCAAGTTAATTTTTTAATTTTTATAAACATAACATGAATATGTAAGATGCTAACATTAGAGCAAGTTAGGTGAAGGGTAAATGGGAAATTTCTTCCTATCTTTGCAAGTCTTCAGTAAGTCTACTATCATTTCAAAATTAAAAGTTTAAAAACAAACAAAAAAGCCTGAAATGAGCATAACTGACATGAGAAGAACAACATTCCAAACATCTTTTGATGCATGTATACAGATAGGTAATCAGAAATAATTTTATAAAAATTGTTTCATATTATAATATTCTTAATTTTTGAAGGGTATGTTATTTATTTTACTTGGAATTGATGGGGTTTATTTATTTATTTATTTTTAAATTTTATTTTACTTCTCAATATACATTGTAGTTGATTTTCATGCCCCTTGACCCATTGGAATTGACAGGATTTAAAAAATGAAAGTAAAGAAAGAGTTTGTGAACTTTAGATAGCTATTTCTCCACCCAAAGAGATATTAGCTCCTTAAAGATCCCTCTGGAAAACATGAAGAGGTTGCAGCCATCATTGTTTTTAACCACATATTTCAATTTTAGATGGTGACTACTTGCAATAAAACATTGGCATTGTTTTACTTTTTCTCATCTCTTCTCCCCACACTTCCCATTTTGGATTAGTTATATTATTATTTTTACATTGTTGGGTGAGTCAGTGAAAGATTGCTTCTAGCCATGAGTTACAGAAAGCCTGAGCAGACAGTGGCTTAAATGAACAAGTAGTGAAGAGTTAGGCAGTTGTGATCACTGGTTCAGTGTCTCAAGGATGTCAAAGTTGGGTTCTGTGCAATTCTTCCAGTGTTTTCTTCATGATTGCAAAACAGCTGCTGTAGCTCCAGCCATCACGTCCTTGTTCCACCCAGGAAAAATGAGAAAATGACTATATTGGGAATGGAAAGTTTTTCACAAATTCCCAGGTTATATCTCATTGGCCGTAACTGTGTTATATGCCATCTCTAGCTGCAACAGAGGCTAGGAAAAGTGGATTTTTTTTTTACCTAGGTACATTTGATTGCCCCAATAAAATTTGTATTTCTTAGTAAGGAAGATGGAAAGAATTGCTAATTCTCATAGGCATTTTTCCCATTTTATATTTAAATGTATTTAATATTTACCAGTAATCTTATATACCAAATTTTATTATATCTAAATTCTTTATTTTGATCCACTTCTTGGTTGGCAAAATTTTATTATCACAGGGGAGCTGAAGCTGGGATCTCAGAAAGCACCCACAGTAACCTGCTTTGCACCTCTCTGATTTCTCTACTGCCCTGGAATCAGAATGTAAATGGAAAAAATAAAAGAATCAAGGTGGCCCAATCCTGGCCTCCTTACGCAGGCAGATGCTGTCCCTTTAAAAGACAGAGGAGGCAGAGATGGCTTACTGCTGCCAAAAAGGCTTTTGATTGACAGCCAATGTGCTCCCTGAGGCCTGATATCATCACCAGTGAGCAACAAGGCATCCAACTGGCAGCTGAACAATGAGTTGTTGCTGTGACCAGGATGGCTTGTGCAGCATTCACCCAGCTGGGTTTTAAAATCAGAGGAATTTGTCTTAAGGATGTTGCTTCTAGTCCATCTAAGACTCTTGAGAGCCTCTCACTCACTTTTACCTTCCAAGCAGGGCAGGTGCTGGGCTTCTCTCCTCCATTCTCTGTAGCCTGGAACGATGGCATTCTGCCTACAAGACCAGACTCAGGTGGGCGGCCAGGACTGGAAACCTTGAACTGCTCTGTTTACCTCTAGGGTTCCAGGTCTGGATTACAGCCTGGCTTTCATGGGCTTCCCCCACACCCTGTCCCTTGATGAACTTGGCATTATTTTTTTTCTAATTATAAAGATAATACAGGCTCATTGTGAAAAACAAAATGGTAGAAGGAAAACATGGTTACATAAAGAATAAAATAAAAATTACACTAAGCAACTATCACTGCTAACATTTTTCTGTTCTTTTCCTCCAGGACTTTTTCTATGCATTTATGTATTTTCTAGTGAGACATAACTTACATAAATTTATATAAAGCATACAAATTTTAACTCTACAACTGGATTAATATTTACATATATATGCACCCAGGCAACCTGGACCCAGGTAAAGATATAGAACATTTCCAGCACCCCAGTGGGCTTCCCAATTGACAACCCTTCACCCCTTCAACCTTGATCACCACAGACCAGTCTTTCCTAATTTAGAACTTCATAAAAATAGCATATATGCATTTTTAAAATTAAAATAGGACATAACTGTTTTACATCATCTTTTTTCACTTAATGTATCATGAGTATTTCCCCATGTCATTATTCTTTCAAAACTTATTTTTAAAGACTCTGTGTCTTATCATATGATTCTACACGATTTATTTAATTATTTCTCAATTATTGCACATTTAATGCATTTCTGAATTTTGCTATTTTAAACAGTGCTATGTAGAGCACCTTTTTTACACACAGTTTTCCAGAGGATAGAATAAGAAGATGGTTCAGAGCATGAGTTTTGGAGTTAAAGAGGTCAGAGTTTGAGCCCTAGCCTCTCACTTGCCAGCTTCTTGAACTTCTTGAGCTTCTTCAAGTCTCAGATTCCCTACCTAAAAATGGACCCAACAATACACACCAAGTCGTATTTGCTGCAAGGGCTAAATGAGTTAAGTGTAAAGTGCTTAGCATATCGCTTGGCACAGAGTGAACACTCAGTAAATGTTAAGCTGCTATTATTCATCTTTGTGTTCACTTCTAATTATTTCCTTAGGAAAAATTCCTGGAAGTAGGATTCTGGATCAAAAAGAATGCTTGTTTTTAGGATTTTTTTAATACAGTCTGCCAGATTGCCCTTCACAAAAGCTGTGCCAATTCACAGAACTACCAGCTGTACTTGAAAGTGCCCTTTACCACTTTCTCAACAATGAGTGTCTATAGAAAGAAATAAGGAAAGGAAGGGAGGATGGAAAGAAGGAAAGAAAAAAGGAAACCTTGCCAATGAGACAGGGGAAAAAATCCCTTATTGTTATTTTGCTTTCTAGTGAGGTTGAACATTTTCTTTTTCATATTGGTTGTTTGTTTTTCTTCATTTGGAAATTTGCCTGGTCAGGTCTTTTGTCATTTTTTCTGTTGGGACATGGGCTGGTGTTTCAATAACTGAAATACTGCCTAATTTAAGAAACCTCTTCCATCCTGCATGGGCCACAGTTCCTGTTCCCAAGTTTCCACCTTGGTGGTCAGCCTGATTTCATGGTTCTTCTAGGTTTGAGCTTCTGCATCATTCTTGCCGGGGTTCCTCGCTATCTGACTAGGCCTTTTTCCCCACACTTTGCCAGACTGAGTGTATTAGTCCATTTATGTTGCTTATAACAAAATACCTGAAACTGGGTGATTTATAAAGAAAATGAAATGTACTGCTTTTCGTTTCTGAGGCTGGGAAGCCCAAAGTCCATCTGGTGGTGGCGACAGTGACTCAGGGATCTCACATTGCAAGATTATGGAAGCAGAGAAAGCAAAGAGAGAGAGAGAGAGAGAGAGAGAGACTCTCCTCTTCTCTTAAAACTCTCAGAAACATGCCTCTGACCACCTTTTTAATCCACGCACTACGGTGTGATCCTATAATCTAATCACCTCTTCAAGGCTCCACCTTTTAATAACCATAATAAGATTTCCCACCTTCTTAACAGTCACAGTGGGGGCTAAGTTTCTTATACATAAAACTTGGGGACACAATTCAATCTTCAGTGAGTTTTGGGGGACATAATTCAATCTGCATTTGGATCTGCATTTCTGAGATCTTTGGTGTCATCTCTGGCTGAAGAGGTGATCCAGGAGGCAGGGTCATGAAGGGAAGTATATTAAAAACCTGATTGTCCTGCAACAAATACCACTTCTACCTATTAAATTAGAGATTGAAAAACAGAAAGAAAAGTAATTACCTAGAAATTAAGTTAAGTATATCAGAGAAAACCTATTAAAGGAGATAAAAGAAGACCTGGATAAATAAATACACTATGTCTGTATATGGATAAATAAATACACTATGTCTGTATATGGTAAAAAAAAAAAAAAATTGTAATAGTGTCAACTCATGTAATTCTTACTAAATATTTGGGGGAGAGGAATTAGGTTAAAAAATTATAAAATATTTCTGAAAGAATAAGGTTACATGAGTAGCTAAGACAACTATTCTCAAAAATAAGAGCAAAATCCTACCTGCTATCTCTAAGGAAAAAAATAAATAAATAAGAGCAAAGGTAGGAGATCTCCCTACCACTTATGAAAATATATTATAAAGTCATTTGATTTTTCAACATGTGCTATTAATGCAAGAACATATGGACTAATGGAACGGAAGAGAAGAATCCAGAAACAGACCCATGTGTGGATAATTGGTATGTGATGCAGGTGGCAACAGAAATCAGTAGGCAAATGATGGCTTATTTAATGGTGTTGGAGAAAATGGCTTGCTGTATGGAAAAAAATAAAAGTAGATCCTACCTCACACCATATGAAAATAAACTTCAGATAGTTTAAGAAGCTATAAAAAAATTAAAGGCATCTTTATGATACTGGGTTAGAGAAACATTTCTCAAATAAGATACAGAAAGTCCAAACCATAAAGAAAATGATTGATGGTTTTCTGCTCAGTAAATGACATCACAAAGTAAACAAATGATTAACAGACTGGGAAAAGGTATTTTCACTATATTTTCAACAACAACAATCAAAGGATTAAAATTTAAGCTATATAAGAAACTCAGCAATATATCAGCAAGAAAAAAATCCAGCAACCCAATATGAAAAATAGGCAAACACACCCTCTGAGGAACTCAAATAGTGAATATACATATGAAGAGAAGCTCAACTTATTAGTAATTAGAGAAAAAAAAATTAAAATAACAATGACACACTGATCATCAGACTGGCAAAAAGAAAAAAAAGATAAAATCAAGTGCTGGCTAAGATATAGGGAAATGAGAACCTAATAATGCCTTGTAAATTAGTGTATCCACTCTGAACAGTAATTTCAAAGTATTTAGTGAAGCCAAATATATTTTAATCTACTGTTTTTCAAATTGTGGGCCATGATCCATTAATATGTTGTAAAAGTAGTTTAGTGAGTTGTGATTAACATTTTAAAAAGGAAGTGGAATTAGGTAGAATAAAACATATTGGAATTGTGCTTGCTTCAGCAGCACATATACTAAAATAGGAACAATACAGAGAAATTAGCACAGCTCCTGCACAAATATGACATGCAAATTCGTGAAATGTTCCATATTTTTAAAAAGGAAAACACATCAGAATGCTTTTCTAGTAATAAAGATAAGGATTATTTCATAAAACATTTGTTTTACTTGTGTATGTGGAGATTATGGTGTAAAATGTATTTCTTATTGCCAGTCACAGTCAAAAAAGTTTGAGCAACACTGCCGATGCTACTAACTAGCAATCCCACTTTTGCATGGAAACTCTAGTAAAAATAATATGGATACGAAGATGTTCATCACAGCATTGTTTATAATAGCAAAATGAGGGCAACAAGTTATGTTAGTCTGAAAATGAACGTAAAAAATGAAGAGGGCTGTACAGTTGGCTCAGCTGGTTAGAGCACAGCCTTGTAACACCAAGGTCAAGGGTGTGGTTCCCTGCACCAGCCACCCAAAACAAACAAACAAACAAAAATGAAGACAAAAATTAAACAGTATTTAAAATGAATAAATTAGAGTTATATAAATTAACACAGATCTCAAAAACAGAATTGACTGAAGAAAAGGGGCAACAGAATAAAATAAATAGCATTTACAGAGGGTTTAAACATGGCCCTTCCAAACATATTGCTTGTGGACACACATATATGTAAATAAAGATTTTGAGGTTGGATTTTCTAAGTTCACGCATTTAATACATCAGAGTAGGTGACTGTTGGCGATGGGGAATGGAAGGTGTGAAATTATGGGATTGCTGATGGCAAACAAACAAACAAAAGAATCTCAAAGAAACTACTGTAGCTAGTTTTAGAGAATGAGGTTGGGGAGTGATGTCCTATGCTCCTAGAGAGAGTGAACATTGGTACAACATTGTTAGGGGAAATTTGTCAATATTTATTAAAAGCCTTGAAAACATGCATCCTTTTGACCCAGCAGTAGCACTTCTAGCGAAGTCATCATGAATGTGTTCAGCATCTAATTGCAAGAATATGTCTTTAAACTTTAACATGAGAGCAAAAAACTGGAATAATATACATATCCAACAGTACGGGTTAGTTAAATAATATAGACTATGATTTAGTAAGGTAAAATAATGACATGGAGATATATTTATTGCTGTGGGAAAATGTTTATGACAGAAAGCAAAGTGAAAAAAACCAGAAACCAAAAAAACTCCACAGGCCATGAAACCAGTTGCAGTGTGATACCATTAAAAACGCGTTTATATGATATATGGTTAAAGAAATAAGGAAGAAAACACATCAAGTTTAAAAGTAGCTATCTCTGGGTGGTATGATTAAGGTGATATTCAATTTTTTTCTTTGTGCTTATTTTTAGTTTTTCCCTAACTTTCTTAAAATGTGCAAGAATTATTTTTGTAATAAAATTAATTGATTTTGATTTGCAAACTAGGCAGGCTGTCTAGATGATTTGTCAAATGGAAGGAACTAGGCCAAGAAGAGAGAACCAAGCACAAAACCATCAGGATGGGACTCTAGGAAATGGGCAAGAAGGTCAGAAGCAGGGAGGGTGAAAAACAAGGCGTAGAAAATAGAAGGCCTTGCAGATTTACAGGGACTCAGCAGTTTGGGGCATGGCTGGGAGGGAGCAGTTAAAGGTGCAGAGTCTTGTCTCTGCCTCGAGCCCAGTGGCCAGAGCCCTGTGTCCTGCAAGCAGCTTGCCAGTCTCTGGGCCTCCCATGGCCTGGACTCCAACATCTCCAGGCCTTATATTCCCACCGCTCTCCTGCTCATCAGGCTGGGAGTAAAGATCCCCTAACATATGGATGGATACTGAGTTCTGTCCACCAAGAGGAACCTCGGCCACTGTCTCCTTCAACTGGACGCAGCCAGTATGAATAGGGCAGGGCTCCTTGAGAGTCAGATGTGGGAAGCTGAGCAACAGCCTCAAGTCATCAGGGTCCATAAATGAGCCATGCAAATGGTTAGGACCTAGAGAAGCACTAGACAGAAAAGGTGTATTAGTTGTGAAGTGCTGAGTGTCAAATGACCACGGACTTAATTGCTTAAAAAGATACATGAATTATTTCAGTTTCTGTGGGTCAGGAGTCTGGGCACAGCTTAGCTGGGTCCTCTGCTTCAGGGTCTCTCACAAGGCTGCAATCCATATGTCAGCCAACGTGTCATCTGAAGGCTCGATGAGAGAAGAATCTGCTTCCAAGCTCACATGGTTGTTGGCAACATTCAGATCCTCAAGGGCTTTTGGACTGAGGGGCTTGATTCCCAGGTGGCTGTTGGCCAGAGATTGCCCTTGGGTTTCCCCAACATGGCTACTTCCATCATCAAAGCATGCAAGCTGAGCAGCAACGGAGAGAGTTATGTCAGCAACGTGGAGGTCACCATCCTCTGTGGAACCTAATCGTGGAAGTGACATCCTATCACTTCTGCCATATTTTATTGGTTGGAAGCAAGTCACAGGTTCTACCCATGCTTGAGGGGAGGGGATTACACAAGGGTATGAACACCAGCAGGCCAGGATCATCTTAGAGAGGGTCTACCACGGAGACAACCTAGAGAAGGGCGAGCTGAAGCCAGATGGTCTTAGGCTACAGCGTGGGCTGTGGTAGGATGACCAACTGTCCTGGTGTGTCTGGTCCCGATTATAGCACTGCAAGTTCATCCTGGGAAACCAGAACAGTTGGTCATGCTACCTAGTGGGATGCAAGATGATTCTAGGTAGTATAACACTAAATAGCATCACAGAGAAAGTCTCCATTTGGTGCTAGTATGTCTTATCACTTCTCTAAAACTGTCAATCAGACTCAAGTTTTCTGTAAGCCACAGTATCTCTCTATAACCTAATAATGTTTCAGTTTTGTTGTATTTATTTATTTGGTTATCTTCTATTTGTGGCAAGTGATATTGGTTCTTCATTTATTGTAGTGATATATAAAATTTTCATCTCAAATGTATCTAAACAAAAAGTAAGCCAATTTAAGGAGTGATACTACTTATGGCATAGGAATATTGTGCAAATCCACAAGGACTCTACTGTCTTCCCACTCCTCCCCTCATTACCTTTCCGACTCCATGTATTACCACCTCCGCTTCATTCATCTATACCCACTGCACTGGCCTCCGTTCCATTTCCCCAACACACCGGGTGTGCTCCAACCTCAGGGCCTTTGTACATGCTGTTCCCTCTGCCTGTAACACTCTTTCTCCAGATATATGCATGAGTCATTCCTTTCAGGTCTTTTTACTCCAGTGTCACCTTCTCATGATGCCTTCCCAGACCATCTGTATAACATTATAAAGCCCTCTCTAGACACTACCATTTCTCTTCCTTTTCTGCTTTATATACCCTTTCCAATAGCACTTACGTGTAAAACACTATGGTTTTTTTACTTATTTATCTTCTTTATTGTCTGTTTCTCTCCCAGTAGAACATTAGTTCCATGAGGACAGAAATTTTTGTCTGTTTGAGCATTGTCTTCTGCACTCCCTAGGACCTAGAACAGTGTCTGGCTCAAAGGAGGTGCTCCATAAATATTTACTATCCAAGTGTGACTGAATCAGCCTGGTTTAGAGACACAAGGCTGGGGAGATGCTACAATTACCTCACTCTCCCTCCACCTGTTTTCCCGTGGAGAAACATTCCTTGCTACTGCCTGATTCTTTCCTCCCTGAATCAGAAACAAATGCACCTGCCATTAAAATCTATACTTGGGGGTGACTTGGAGAAGCTCTGGCTGAGTCTGAGGTTATTTAGTTTTAAGAAACAAAACAAGGAGGGAGTTTTATTGAAGGGATGCAGGAGAATGTCAAAGAGGTCACTGGCAGGAAATATAGTCAGGTGGGTGTTTCTGTTAGGATGCTTTGGTAACAAAAACATAAAACAAAAAGCCCAAAGCACAATGTATTAAACAATAATGAAATGCGTAGACTAACAATTACACTAAGCCACTAAGTAGGGCAGATCCAAGTTTGGTTAATTCAGTGGCTCAATGACATCATTAAGGATTTGGGATCTTTCTTTACCTGCTCTGCCATCCAGTATTTCAGCTCTGTCCTCATTTAGCTTCTCTCTTTGTTGCAATGAATGTTTGCCCAGCAATGGAAAAGGTAATATTTCCCACTACGTGTCTACTTTTCAAGATGAGGGAAACTTTCCTAGCAATTCATTGTCCCTGCAAACTTCACTCACATTGCTGTGGTCAAAATTGAGTCATATTCGTAAACCAAACACCAGCAAGAGGAATGGCTATGTAGCAGAGGGGACTCATTCAAATAAAAACAGGCAAGGTGTGCTGGCCGGTTAGCTCAATTGGTTAGAGCATGGTGCTGACAACACTAAGGTCCAGGGTTCAATCCCTGTACCAGCCAGCCACAAAAAGCCAAAAACAAACAAACAAAACAGAGCAACGGCAGGAAGGTGGATTTGGGTAAGCGACCCACTACACGTGTTTCAGACGACCTCATGAAATAATAGGATTGGGAACTGAAATCTCAGGCACCAAGGTGGCCCTCTCTCTGTTTTCATAGCTGCATTTTCTCTGTCATTTCTATGGAGTTTTTCTTTACTCTCCTGCTTCTCTGGGAAGTCTGGCTTTCTTTGTCACATGGCCCAAAGCCCAGACAAGGCTCCTTTAGCCCCAACTTAATTTCTCCTCCCAGTTCAAGTGCACAGTAGTGAATGGAGTCGCCAGGGTAGGCTAACTGCTGTAAAAAATCAACTCTGAAATCACAGTGACTTAAGACAATAAAATTTTATTTCTTGCTTATATCAGCCTAATTTGGGTCTGTGTGTGTGTGTGTGTGTGTGTGTGTGTGTGTGTGTGTGTGTTTGCTGCTCTGTGTAGTCATCAGCCATCCAGTCAACTTCTGTTTTGTGGCTCTGTCCTCCTGTAGGTCTTGGAGCCTTCTCCAGGGTTTTAAGGGCCATGCCTGGAAGTGGCTGTATCATCACATCCTCCCACATTCCAGTATCCAGACCTCAGTCACATGGGCCCCTTCTAATTGCAGTCTAGCAGTGCTTATAAGAGAGTTACGGAAATCCTATGAACTCTATGATCTCTGAGAATCTCTGCCTCAATTAGTTATTCTATTTTATAAAGACAGCAACGAAAGGCAAGAGAAGAAAAAAGAAGTGTTGGGGAGATCACAGGTTGGGGGAGGATGTGTTTTTTAATTTTGCCATGAAATATTATATACTGGTGGAGGTTATAGCATTTTAGGAGAGCAATTTTAGTAAATGTCAATATGTAAAATGCACACAGCCTTTGGTCTTACTTTGCCACTTCTAGAAATAAATTCTAAGGAATTAATAGGCCAACTGTGCGATGAGATATATACGTGGATGTTCTTCACAGAGTTGTTTGTAATATTCTAAACTAGATACCACCCAACTGTCATCAACAAAGGAATTATTAAATTATTGGAACTTAGAGACATCCCATTACGGACTACTCTGCATATTTATTGATGCTATAATGAATAATTTATAAAAAGTGATGAAACCTGATCCTGTCAATTTAAAAGTGAGTGAATTTTTCTGCATGATGAAAGATCTGGAAAGAAGTACATCTAAATGTTAGTCATCTAAGTCCATAAATATATCCATGCAGTCCCCTGATTGATGACAAAGGGGTCATAATGGGGAAAGAATGGCTTTTTCAATAAATGGTTTTACATCAATTAGATATTTATGTTGACAAAAAAGAAACCTTGACTCCTTTCCTCAAACAGTACTCTAAACAATTTAAGACATATCATAGATGTTAGTATGAAAACTAAATGTGAAATCACAAAGAGAAATCACTACAACATCCACCAGAATAACTAAAACTTAAAAAGATTAACAATACAAAATGTTGGTGAGGATATGGAGCAACTGGAATTCCTCATATATTGCTGATAGGAGTAAAATCAGTATTACTACTTCTAAAACTGCTTAGAAGTACCCTCTAAAGATAAGTATATAATTACATTATAATTAGCAATTTGATATGTAGGTATATATCAAAGAGAGATGAGTGCATATATTCCCACAAAACAACAACAGCAAAACATGTATGAAAATGTTCATAGTAGTTTTTATTTATAATAACCATAAAGTGTCCATAGTATCCATCAAATAACAGAATGGGTAAATAAATTATGATATATTCATATAATTGAATAAATACCATACAGAAGTGGAAAAGAATGAATTAGAATTATATGCAATGATATGGATGAATTTCACACACATAAAGATGAGATAGAGAAACTAGAAACAAAATTAAATAGTAAATGATTTTATTAACATGAACTTCAAGAACATGTAAAACAAATCTATAATGATAGAGGCCAGACTAGTTGACCTCTGGGGGCAAGAGTGTTGATTGAGAAGGTAGCTTCTGTGGTGCAGCAAATATTGTATATCCTGATCCGGGTGATCTCCACAGGTGTATTTATAACATAGTCATTTCAGAGGAGTTGTTTGATTTTGATTGATGCTGTAAATGGAATTTTGTCCCCCTGAAATTCATATGTTGATGCACTAACCCCCAATGTGACTATATTTGGAGATAGGGCTTTTAGGAAGTAATTAAGAATAAATGAGTTCATAAGGGTGGAGTCCTAATCCAATAGGATTGGTAACTACATAAAAAAGAGGAAGAAAGAGACAGAGAAATATCTCTTTCTGTGAGCACCCACTGAGGAAAGGCTATGTGAGCACGTGAGAAGGCGGCCATCTGCAAGCCAAGAAGAGAGGCTTCACCAGGAGCTAAATTGGCCAGCAACTTGATCTTGTACTACCCAGACTCCAGAACTGTGAGGAAAAAAAAATTATGTTGTTTAAGACACCCAATCTTTGGCAGCCTGAGTGGATTAATATACTCTGTACTGCTTGATTTTTTTTTTTTTACAGCAAGTATATTACATTTTTGCATTCATTTTTAAAAATTACTTCTAAGTTGGAAACTCATCTCCACCCTAATTCTCCTATAGACTACTTCCCCTTGATTGGGCTGGGAGATCTCTCTACCACACTTTGGAGCAAAGCATCTAGGACCTCAAGGGCTGGCTGCTGTTCTTTGCTTTGGGGTAGATCTCCAGTCCCCAAAGTCTCCTGGCAACCTCCCCTGCCCTTCAGCCCCAGTGAATGGGCTTTGATAAAATATAAATGGAAAAACAATATTAAAAAAATCAATGAAATCAAAAGCTGATTCTTTGAAAAGATCAATAACCAACAAGCAAAAAGAGAGAGAGAGAGAGAAACCACAAATTATCAACATCAGGAATGAAAAAGGGGACAGCATTAAAGATCCTACAGACATTAAAAAGATAGTAAGGGAATATTTTGAACAATTTTATGCCAACAAACTCAACAACTTAGATAAAATGGACAAATTCCTGAAAAGACATGAATTACCAAAACAGACACAAAAAGAAACAGAAAATCTAAATAGTCCTAAATCTACTAAGTACATTTAATTCATAATTTAGCCTTTCTCAGAAAGAAAACAACAGATCTAGATGAAAATGCTGCTGAATTCTATTAAACATTTAAGAAATAATATCAGTCCTACACAAACTCCTTCCAAAAGTAGGGGAGGAGGTAACACTTTCCAACTCATTCTGTGAAGCCAAGATTACTCTGACCCCAAGTGAGTAGACTGTCACTCCTGCTATTTCTCCCGTACTTCTTTAATCAACAATCATTGTTTCAAAGGTGAAGTGATATCACAGATAGGTAAGCACTTTGAAAACTGTCACCTCTTCCCCAGGGTGATGGAGATGCAAAGGATTACTCAAAGCCCATTTCTTCTGAGCAGTGAGAAGCCCCAAAGTGACTGTCTTTCTGCAACTCTCCTGTTAGAAGAGAAAGCTGAATGTGACAGCCCTGATTCAAAGTTAGCTTCTCCCTTTTATTGTAAAGACAAGGAAGTTTCACAAGAAAATTCAGTTGATTTGATCATTACAAAGAACACAAGGACATGGGCAGAGTTATGGCTAAGTATACTTTTAACAATGGAAACTAGTAACATCAGTGAAATAAAGTGACATTCCATAATGCAGTTTGTAAAAGGTTAAGTCAATCCACCAACAAAAGTTTGTTCTTAGCAAACACTTTCTTTTCCTACAGCAATTTCTTCAGTATATTTACACAACAATTGAGCAACTTTCTCAACATATCAATCAGTAGGGTAACCTGCACCAAAGACATCTGCCCTTTGAGCCAGCAATTTTGCTGTGTTACAATTCTTTATCTACAGCAGAGACTTTAGCCTGGGGAAAGTTTCCTGTCTTTTGCAAGCTTAACATTTCTATGTGTAATTTTTAAAAGTTGGGCCACACCTGAAATTACAGGGTCCTGGAAGCTAGGCCCTGTGAAATACATTTGCTTTATAAATGTTACCCCCCACAGAAAACTGCCTCTGTTATACAGATAAGGAAACTGAGGTCCAAGGGTACACAAAAGCCAGGGTTAGAGAAGGTACATGGCACAGCAAGGAGAGAGAGCCCACTCATTTGGTATCAGTTTGGGATGGGTCTGTGGGGTGGAGATAGAGAAGGTGGGGGAGTATCCAGTTTCTTCTTTTGGGGACAATCCCACATGGTGGCTAAATCAGAGCCTACACAGGTAGCATAATTACGTGGCACTGAAAATTCTCTTTATGCACTCCTTCCCTAAATCTTAAGGGCTTGTCACAGTACCTGGAGGGAAGGTATCACTCCTGGAAAAGATATTGCAAATAAAACCCAGATGAATTCCAAGAGGCCCCTATCTAAAAATCCTTCCCATGCACTAAACTTTCCTGACCATCCCAGATGCTCAGTCTTTACTAATTATAATACTCATGGGTGATTTGGATGGGGTCACACATTAACCTTTGCCTCCACATGAGTTCAGTAGCAAGGATAAGGTTTTATGCTGATTGATTCCTGGATCACAGCACATGATCCTCCTGGGCTAAGAGAGCTGTTGGGTGCAGAGTGGGAGGCAGAGTGAGAAAGGTCTTTAATCAGGCCTACTTCTGAGTAGGACAGGCCAAGTGACACTCTGGTTGATGATGATAATGGCTCTTATCTATTGAGCTACTACTATGTGCCACGTACAGTTCTAATGCTTTACATACTCTATCTTCCAACTACCCTATGAGATACTGTTTTACAGGTGAGCAAACTAAAGCTCAGAGAGATGAAGTGACTTGCCCAGTGTTATACAGCTAGTGACTTTTAGAGCTAAGATTTGGACCCATGACTACCTAACTCAAGGGAGTCAGTTACAGAAGTGGAAAGAGCACCCAAACCAAATTAGACTCGATAAGATGTTACGGCTGGGAGACAATCATCCTATCCCCCTTTTTACATGTGGGGAAGCTGAGGCCCAGAAAGAGAGAATGGCTTCCACAAGGTCACAACCACAAACTTGTGGCAGAGCAGATCTTAATCCTGCTCTAGGCTTCCAGACCCCAGCTCTCTCCTTCTTTTGGTCTGAGTGCTGTCAAGGGACAGGTGGGATGTCAGTGTTGCCTGATTGGGGGTGAGGTGAGCAGGTGGGGACAATGCAGTAGGAAAAGGTTCTGATCTTGCAATGAAGGGTCCACTTTCTCTACCCAGCCGGGGCCTTCCTTGGCTCAGGAGAGGAAGTGATGGCTTGGGAAATGCCAGGTGGTTATTTTGGGCAGCCTAGCCTACTTCTCCACTCCCAGGAGATCGGCAGTGAAGCATGCTCCCACCCTGAGGGTGGTCCCAAGGGTATCTGCTTCACCTGCTTTCAGTCTGTCACCAACTCGTTATGATTCTGAGCCTAATCCATGTTACCGAAGTCATAGGTAACAGGAAGCTAGCATGTTACCTTGGCCCAAGTAACACAATTACTCCTTAGTTATTTACTTATCGTTGATTCCGACTCCTTTTTTAGGTGAAAAATGTACTTAAAATTATTTTACTCAAAGCAATGCATGCTCATGGAAAATAAATAAATAAATCACGTCATAGAGAAGAGCATAAAGCAAAAGACACTGACTTCCACCCAAAAGTTTTCAGTTTCACTTCCCTAAGGAAATCACCATTAATAGCTTCCTATGTAACACTCCTGAAATTTGTGTGCCTATTCAAAGATATATATCTAAATACGTACATCTATATCTTTTTTGGGACACAAATGGGATCATACTATACTTGCTATTCAAACACTGCTTTTTTATTTTGTTATATATCTAGGATATCAGTGCATAGAGATCTATCTTGTTCTTTTTAATGACTGTAGAATTCTCCTATGGATGTACTGTGGGCACTTAGCTTGCTTTCTGTCTCTTGCTATTATAAACAATACTACAAAAATATTCTTGTATATATTACCTTCATGCAAATGTGCAAGTATATATGTAGAGTATAGAATAAATTATTAGAAGAAAAATTGCTGTGTTAAATGTTGAATTGCTAAGTTAAATGGTGAATTGCTGGGGGAGGGAGGGGTAGGGAGAATTTGGTAAAAGGCCACAAAAAATGTTTACATCGTGTAATGATAAAATTAAAAAATTAAATTGAAATTTTAAAAAATGATGAATTGCTAAATTAAACCGTTTGTGGATTTAAATATTTTGATATATACTACCAAATTAATCTCCCAAGTTTCCATCAATTAATATATACTCCCACCAACAATGTGTGACTGTGTCTATTTCCCCACTCTCTCTCCCATACAGTTTGTTTTCAAGCAATTTCTTTTTTGTTAGACCAATGGGTAGAAAATGATGGCTCACTTTTGTTTTAATTGGTCTTCCCTTAATTGTGAGAAACACTGAATAACTTTTTGCTATTTATATGTCATTTGTATTTCTTTTTCTGTGAATTATCTGTTAATGTCCTTTGTCCATTTCCTATCGGAGCAATGGCTTTTTTATACTGTTTTGAAAGAACTCTTTATATAAAGAATTCATCTTTTTTTTAGCTTTTTAAAAAACTTACTGTAGTTTCATAATGTTTTACTGCCTGACAGGGCTCATAATCTCTCATTATTCTTCCCTACTTTACCCAACCCCATATTTTTCCTGACAACTTTTACATGTTTGTTTTTCCTTATGAACTATAAAATTAGCTTGTCTAGTTCCAAAGTTTCTTTTCCAAAATTTTCCATTATTTCTAAAACTCATTCCCATCCGTTATCCCATTTAGCCTTGAAACCACTGAATGAGGTCCGTGGACTTATTTTCCAAATGAGGAAACTGAGCTCCAAATGAGATGTGGCTTGGCATTGTCTAAGTTCACACAGGCGGTTCCTGATGGCCGGAGTCCACCCCTACCTTGAGGCCCCTGCCTCTTCCTCCACTCTGTGAGTATATGTGCATGCGAGTGTGTGTGTTTGAGCATGTGAGTGTGTGTGCATATGTATGTGAGAGTGTGTTGGTTGAGGGTGACCTGAGAAGAGACCAGTCCTTGCCACGGGGCTACTACAGCCTTGCTTTGGGGCAGCCAGAACCAGGTCTGCAGTGAAGCCTGACTTCACTCCCTCTGTCTCCCTGTCTCCAACTGTGTCATTCCCTCTCTCTTGTTTCCACCTCCACTTCTTTTGTTGTCTCTTTGTGTCTCCCTGTTATGGTGTCCTATGTCTCTTTTGTAGTCTCTGTCTCTTTTTCTGTCTCTGTCTGTCTCTTGTTCAAAGTGGTGATTATTTACTGGCGAAGAAATCATCCCTCTTAACCTGTTCTTTTTTTCTTTTTTCTTTTTCTTTTTGTTTAAAAAATATAGCTCAGGTGGTTAGAGTGTGGTGTTATAACACCAAGGTTAAGGATTCGGATCCCTGAACTGGCCAGCCACCAAAAATAATTAAAAAATAAAATTAGTAATAAGGTCCCTCACCAAATGGTGAGATATTACTGGTAGGGTAAGGGTATTCTACCCATTCTATGGGTTCAGAGAGGGCACAGGCTTTATCCGAGGCTTCCCAAGAAGGTGGTGAGGCAGGCACTCAATAACCTCACCAGCTTCTAGCTCAGGAGTGTCCCTTAGTAAAGCGTTGATGAGAATTTGCTGAAATATACTGATCACAATGACATGATAATAATAGTTAATGCAGTGAGCATTTACTATGTGCTGCGAAATGTTAAGTGTTTTATCTGCACGATCTCACTTTAATCCCCGTCCCACACCCCCAGCCTTATCAGGTAGTTTCCTTACCCATCGCCATTTTAAAGATGAGAAAGCTGAGACGCTAAGAAATTTAGTAATTTGCCTAAGAGAGATAAACTACATAGTAACTAAATGTCAGTGCAATTGAGATAGATAGGATGGATGGATAGATGGCAAAATAAATTAGTGGTTAGGTAAGTAGCTACGGGACTTGGAGTTCATGAAAGATCTTAATACCTCTATCTGCATCAGCTTTAAGTCATATATTAGCCACCTGAAGGCAGAGATTACTCCATGAAAATACAAGAGTCCCCTCTCAAGCTACCAGTCATGAATATGGACAAGTTCACACCCAGCAACATTCACACACAGTCAAGAATGTATTCATACTGAGCAGGATGCAAAGAGAGGCAGATATACACACACAGAGACAAGAACAGAAATCTTACACTCTACCCAAATATGGTCAACACAACTCAGTTACACACATACAAACACATGCACTCGGATACACTTAGAGACAAGGCAGACACAGAGGACACATCATTGATACAAGACACAACTACATAACCACTCAAGCAGATGCAGAACCACACAAAGATCAGGACACATGGATCATGTGCTCACAAAGACAGGATAAGCACTCTCTTCTGTGTGTCTCTCTCTTACTCAACACACTCACACACACACACACACATACAAGTACATAAAAAGACCAGGATGCATGTTACATTTAAAGCCAGACTGGACACACTTAACACTAGGACACACATCTTTCAAGGATACGCTCAGAGACAAGGTCATTGCCACTCAGACAAGGACATAGATATGCAGAAATGCCCTCCCATCCAGAGACATGCACACATAAGTAGAGATGTAACACACACACACACACACACACACACACACACACACACACACACACACACACACACGTCTACCCCAGCAGGCAGAACACAAAGATCAGTCCTCTCTCTGACAAAGAAGCAACAGGATCCCCTATAGGTTTAGCTACATTCCAGCCACTTCTCACCTTCTGTAGGTGAAAGCCACTCACCTGGGTCTTGCTAAATATGCAGAATTTAAGGGTCGCCTCCCTCAGGGCTTCAGCTTAGAGGAGGGTGCATGGAGAGGAGGGATTCCATCCACATGTGCTGTTTCCTCTTGGTGCTCAGAAGCTTGACAGTGCCTTTTTCCTCCTTTTCCTTCCTTACACTCACCCTGTCCAGTCTGTCACCTAATCCTGTTCAAGTGATCTCTGCAGCTTTCTCAGGCTCAGCTCTCCCCTTGGCCTCGAACTTTGTTACTTCTCACCCAAGTCTCGACCACAGTCTTCCACCTGGCCTTGGGACCTGCGGTCCCTTACCCTCCTCCACATCACCTTTCACAGGGACATTCTTTCTCAGCCATCTTCCTCTGCTGAGGAAGCAGAGAAACAATCAACGGCTTTCTTGTTCAAATCATGACTTCTGTGAGGAGAAGGGGTCAGGTAACCGTCTGAATTCACTCAAATCCATGCCCCTCAGAGCAGCCCCAAGATTATTTTTAAATGCAAATATGAGGGCAATGACTTTATTTTATTTACTGATAAACAGGGCCAAGAACAGTGCCAGGCATGTAGTAGGTGCTATATTCAGCTTAAACATCACTTCCCCATTGATCCCCTCAGGATGGATTAGATTTCTCAGCCACACACCCACCCACCCACTCGCGGGTGCACACGCTACACAGGTACTATGAAGCAGACAGACAGCTGTCTTTGATGGCACTTACCAGAGTTGTAATTAAAATTATTATTACAATTAAACTATTAAATAATATTGTACTTAAATAATTATTGGCATACTTATTTGTTTAATGTTGCCAAACTGTAAACTCCATGAAGGCAGAGCCCAGGTCTGTTGTATTTATCGCTGTATTCCTACAGCCGGATGCAATGGCTAGCACACAGTGGGCACCTGGAAGTTTGATTCAATGAATGCATCTATGAAGTACCTACTATATGTCAGGCACTCTCTATACATCTAATCTTCACTGAGACTTTGCAAAATGAGTGTTAATTATCTTCATTTTTTGATGAGAACCCTGAAGGGATTTACCCAAGGTCACACAGCTAAAATAAGGACAGGCATTTAATCCAAACTTGGCGCAATATTTCAACTTCACTCCGCTGAGCTGTCTGGCCCTTGGCATCCTCTACCTCACTGGGCTGTGAAGCCCAAACTGGAAGTTCAGCTCTCGTTTCCCTTCCCTTCCTTCTTCTGGGTGCATATCCACTACCTCCCCTATCCATAATCTCAAGCATCCTCCCACTGTCAAACTTGTTCTTAGAACACATCATTTGTACTCAGGTGCAAGTGGCTGGCCTTGCAATGGGGAAACATCACACATTTACAAAGGATCAAGGACTTACAGACTCAAACTCTATTGGTGAAATTTTAGCCATGAGCTAAGCAAGAAAGGAGAAATAACACCAGGACGTCCCCCACCTAGATTGTTGGTCAGAGTCAGACTGCTTCCTTGGCTGCCTTTCCTCCTCTACACCGCAGCCTCATCCGCACTGACCCCAGGGACCCCCTGTCACTCTTGGCAAGTAAGCACACACCTGGAGCACAGTAGGAAGAGCATTGGCCCAGGTCAGGAGGCCTCTGACTTGCCAACAGCTCTGTCCCAATGTGCTATGTGGCTTTAGGCAATCCCTCACACTTTGGGGGCCTCAGTTTCCCTCTCTCCCAGATGTGGGGTTGGATGATCTTTGTTTCCTTCCAGCTCTGATGTCCAGCTCTGACAGATGAGGCTGTCCTGTCCTATATATGTACTCCCCCACCACATGCACACATATATGGGATGTGTCAGATGATAATAAGGGCTGCAGAGAAAAATAAAGCAAGGTATGGAGGGTTTGGCATTTCAGGGAGGGGTATTTGCGACTTTACAAAAGGGGGTGAGGGAAGACTTCACCAAGAAAGTGACATTTGAGCAGACATCTGTGAGATGAGCCATACAGCTCTCTAAAAGGGCAGAGGAAACAGCACGTTCAGTGGGTCTGAGCCACAGAGGAGTGCTGGAGATGACAGAGCGTGGCAGAGCCAAAGAAGTTAGGACCTTGTAGGACTTGGACTTTGACCATAAGTTGGATGGGAGCCATAGGAGAGTTTGGGGCAGAGAAGTGGTCATTTTCTGGATACATTTTGGGTGTAGAATCAGTAGGAATTGCTGCTGGACTAAATGTGGTATGCAAGACAAAGAGAGGAGTCAAGGGTGATGCCAAGATTTATGGTCTGAACAACTGGAAAAAATGGAACTACCATTTACCAAGATGGGGTCGACTGTGCAGAAACAGGTATAACCATTGCCCAGTGTGCTTTCAAGGTTTAGGTCTGGTTCTTGGAAAGGGGCAGGACTCAGGAGCACCTACCTTGTGCCAGGCACCGTGCTAAGTGTTTTACATATTGTGGTGGGCAGAATTGTCAGAATGACCCCAGTGACCCTTACCCTTGTATACTACCCTCCTGTTTGAGTGTGGGCGGAACCTGGGACGATGATAAGATATCACTGCCGTGATCATGTTAAATTATATGTCTAAGGGAGATTATCCAGATGGACCTAATCTTATCACAAGAGCCCTTTAAAAGTGGCGAGGAGGGTTTAACATCCTGATGCTGGCCTTAAAGATGGAGAGGCCATGTGCAAGGGCCAGAGAGCCACTGAGATCAACTCCTGGTCAACAGCCAGCAAAGAACAGGGACCTCAGTCCTACAACCATGAGGAACTCCTGCAACAACCTGAATAATCTTGGAAGCAGATTCTTCTCCAAAGCCTGCAGATAAGAGCCCAGTCTTGCCAGTGTTTTATGAGGCCCTAAGCAGAGGGCCCATCTGAGGCTGCCCAGACTTCTGACCTACAGAATTATAAACCAATAAATGGGTGTTTTTCAGCCACTTAGTTTGTTACGCAGCAATAGAAAACTAATACCAATGTTACCTTTGTTAATCCTCACAACTATCCTAGATGGAGGGTTCCTGTCCCTATTGCACAGATGAGGAAATAGACCAGTGAGGTACAGGGTTTTGCCCTGGGCCACCCAGAAAGATAGTGCCACAGATGGGATTGAAACTTGGCTGTCTCTTTCTGAGACCTGAACTCTTTCCATCTCACCAGGATGCTTCACGAAGAGGGTGTGGGAACAGCTGGGAGGGTTAGAAATCTGGAACCCAACTGGGTTATTGGGGATCCTGAGGTCAAGACCAGGGAATGGAGTGCGGGCTTCTGATTGGGCTTGTCTCTGTTTATCCTAGGGGCTCTGAGTGTCTGAGCCTGTGTGTGAGTCTGAGGACTGTGGGTCACTTGGGATGTCTATGTGGGAGAGTCTGTGTGAGTGTGAGCCTGCCAGAGTGTGTTTCAGTGTCTGTGAGTCTGACCAGGTCTGTCAGAGTGTTTGATGCTCGGTGCTCAGATGGTCAAAGGGGACACCGAGTGTGTCTATGTGCGAGTCTGGGATCGCGTGTCCATCTGAATGTATGAATTCTAGAGTGTCTGTAAGTGTAGGTGCATGAGTGTGTGTGCCCGTCTGAACTTCTGTGAGTTTTTGTGTGACCTGAGGGTCTCCCTGTGTGGGAGGCTGGGTGAGAAGGGTGTCCTGCCTGTCACTCTGAGCTTATCTGCTGGTCTCTGTGTGCAAGTCTGAGGGTGTCTGTTGTCGGTGTGGGTCTCTGTGCGAGTCTGTATGTGTCCGTGGATCTGTTTGTCCAAATGTCTATGAATGAGCGAGTGTGTGGGTATATGTGTCCAGTTGTCTGTGCATGAGTCTGAAGGTGCTTGCAGTGCATCTTGCAGTGTGAACATGGAAGTGTGGGTCCCTGTTTGAGCTTCTTTGTGGGCGCCTGTGTGAATCTGAGGTTCGCCGGAGGCCGAGTGCGGGGGCCTGTGCCGGCCGCTCTGTGTCCCTTCTGAGCTTGTCTGTGTCTCTGGGTGAGGCCTGTCTGGGTCGGTGACTGGACACCTATTATGTGGGGCGAGTCTGAGGTTTGGGGCGGGGGGCGGGGAGGATACGGCCACAGGACCGGGGCGCAAGCAGCCTCGCCCGGCGCCTCCCTCCCGGCGCGCGCACCTGCCCGGGCTGGTGGCGGCGGGCAGGGCACACGGCCCGCGCCCTCCGGGCTCCCACGCCCCGCCCGCGGCGCCCCCTCCCCCGGGCGGCGCCGATTGGCTGCGGCGCGCCGCTCCGAGCCCGCCCCGCGCGGCCGGAGGGGGGCGCCGCGGGCCAGAGCGCGCTGCGCCGCTGTCGCCGCCGCCACCGCTGCCGCCTCCGCCGCCGCCGCCGCCGCCACCGCCGGGAGCACAGCGCGCCTCGGGCACCGCGCGCCGCCAGCTCCTGGCCCGCCCGCCGGCCCTGCTGCGCCCGCCAGCCCCGCCGCGGAGCCCCGGTCCGACCCCGGGCCGCCGCCACCACGCCGCGCGCCGTACTCCGCGTCAAGAATGGGGCGGCCAAGCTGCCCAAGCCGCCCGCCGCCGCCGCCGCCGCGGCCGAGGCGGGCGCCGGCGCGGGCATGGAGCGCTCGCAGAGCCGCCTCAGCCTGTCCGCCTCCTTCGAGGCGCTTGCCATCTACTTCCCGTGCATGAACTCCTTCGACGACGAGGACGCGGGTAAGCGCGCGGCCCGCCCCCAGACCCCCGGGGACTCTCCCGGGATCCAGACCCGGAGGCCCCCTCCCCGCCCCGGTACGCTCTTAGAGGTGGCCGCTATCTCCTCCCCACCCCCAACCCCACTCGGGGAGGCGCCCCCAGCGTCTCCTTCCCCACCCACGGGACCCCAGGGTCTTCAGGGTGCTCTCTCTTCTAGCCTTCTCCCGCAGGGACCCCTAGGTCCTCCGCCCTCAAGCCTTTCCCGCAGGTGGGCCCTTCGGGTCGCTTGACCCAGCTCTCTCCACTCACCTGCGCCTACTGGATGCTCCCTGCCTTCTCCCTGCTTGTGATCTGCCACCCTCCCTGAGTCTCCGGTATGTGCCCACTCTCTTCAGACCCCAGGGCTTTGGCCGCCTCACCTCTGGGGCTCCGACGCGCCTCCCGCCATTGGAGGTGGTGCGCAGACCTCACCTCTCCATCTTTGTCTTGGCTGCGTCCAGAGGCTAGACCACCACCCGGCGCCCAAGGCCTTGAGCGCCCCCATTTTTCTCTCCTCCGCTTCCCCCACAGGCTGGGGCTCTGGACTCCTGGTTCTTATCGTACTAGGGTGGGCCGCGGAGAACTGGGCAGGTGACGGCCTTTCCTCCCTGCTCTTTCCGGAGGGAAGTGTAGGGCAGCGCCAACTCTACACTTGCGTGCCCTCCGGTGTGTGCCCCCGACCTCAGGTACACTTGACCCTGGAGTAGCCCTGCTGGGTGGGCTGAACCCGGCTACCCTCCAGCGGCTCGAACCTCCTGCTCCCAGGCCTGCGTGCAATCTCAGCCAGAGCCAGAGCCGAGGAGTGGGGAGATGTAGGGAAACCAGCTCTTTAGCGCTCTGGGACCAGGCAGAGGGAACATGAGAGCCCCAAATCTGGTTCTGGGGTGAGGAAGTGAATCCACCAACAGGTGGGGTAGCAAGATAGCTTGAATGAGAATTCCCCAAAGAGTGCCAGATTAGAAGTCAGAATCAGGTTCCAGTCTCCATTCTGTCTTATTAGCTGTGACCTTGGGCAAGTCATGCCACCCCCTGCCTCGATTTCCTCATCTGAGAAGTGGAGATGACAGTGACTCAGACACAGGCTGTATATAGTGGGAGGGTGGAGTTGAGTGTTTTGCGAGCTGAAAATCTGAAAATTTGATGAGGGAACAAAACGGAGAGGAGTGTATGTGCTGGCCAGTGAATGAAGGGGGAGGTGAGGTAGACCCTGATAGATCTGTCCTGCTGCTGGACAGGGGGGTGGGCTGAGATGGTTACCACAGAGCCTTTTACAGAATCACCATTGTACAGAAAAAATAACGGAGCCTCAGAGGCTTAAATTCCCTCTCAATGTAGCTGAGAGAGGTTGTGTTATTATTATTCTGGACAAGGCAAGGTGAACTGGGATGGGGGCTCCCTAACACCGTGACCTCCACTGGATCAAAATCAGGCTAACTGGGGGAGGGAGCCGGGGCAGGGAACCCCACTAGCCTGGGTGAGCTGGCTCCTACACCTCACCTGATAGCAGGGTACCCTCCTGAAGTTCAGCAGGTCACTTAGGTCTCAAGAGCCAGGCTGGGCAGGAGCATGGGTTTATAGGAGCATTGGAAGCAGGGATGATTTGGTTTTTCTCCAAAGTCATGCTGCATATCATGGGTCAGACACTTTGGTTATTATTGCAGGATGCAGGTGACTTGCTTTGGTTTCACTTAAATCAGAACAGATAACTTCTTGTAATATTAGAGATATTTTTAAAGGTCCACCTGATATTTTTTTCCAGCAGGTTTCTGCAAATCCTTAAGTATTTCACTTAGAAGAGACCTAGAAATCATCTTGTCCAATCCTTTTTGCCCCCAAATGGATTGGGTTGTGTGTGTGTGTGTGTGTGTGTGTGAGAGAGAGAGAGAGAATGTGAGTGATTGTGTGTGTGTGTGATTGTATGTGTGTGTGTGTGTGTGTGTGTGTGTGTGTCTGACCCAAGGTCATCTGGTGAGGCAGACACAGAGCTGAGACTAAAATCAGGTTTCCAGTTCTCTTTCCAGAAAACCAGTAGCCCTCCCTCCAAAAAGGATTTTTTAAAAAGCCAGATCTCACTGTGTAGGAAATGATTCCCAGGTGAGGAGGCCTGGGGAGCAGCTGGCAGCCAAGAGTTTGGTTTGGGCATCTTTTGCTCACTGACTGCTCTACTTGAGGGATGCTTCGATTTTGGGAGGGGGAGGGAGAAAGGCGCTTTCATTTCCGGAAGAATAATGAGTGTCTGGTGAAAGTCGGAAGTAGGGAACGTTGTCTTGGTGCTTAATTTCTCGTGTTCTTCTCAAAGTCATTAATTTTCTCCTAAAAGAAGCCTTTTGGTTTTATTCTTTTGGAACAGCACTGTGCCGAACTAATTTCTAAACGCAGTTGCAGTAGTCTCTCGGATATTGGGCAGAGACTCCTTCAGTAGGAGGCTGTCAGCACTACCTGCCTCTTGGCTCTGTCTGCCACTTTCCCGTCCCTCCCCTGGCCCTCTTGATGCCTATCTGTCCCTGACAGCTGTCTCAGAGAAGTGTGTCCCTGACAGGCCTCTGGCTCATCCAGGAGCCTTCCCTTTGTTACTGCTTCCAACTCATGTCAAATGCATCTTTTTTTATCGACCACATCGAGCCAGAGCCATCTTCAGGGCTTACATGCCACCTTTCAGCTTAGTTTCCTGAGAAACGGTGTGAGAAGGAGACTCTTTTTTTCCATTAACCCTAACTGGGGCAGAGCACGTTCCTGCTTTGGGCTTGGGAACCTTGGAAATTGGGGTGGGCACAGGAAGCTGCCCCGTCCTCCTACCCCTTTCTAGCCACCCTTGGGTCCAGGATGCTGGTTACCGCAGGTTCCTGAAATTCCTTTCAAGGGACAGCTTCCCTCATGCACTCTGAACTCATTTCTTACGATGCTGTCTTTGCTCCTTTCACAAGGATGCTGGGACTGTAGACAGGTGTGCACTTGGGGGCATTTTTGTGTCTGTCGTTGTTCAGCCTTGCTGAGTTTGTAATTAAGGAGGTTTGGCGTGGGGAGAAGTTAGACTTGTGACCTCGGTTTTCTCATCTGGATGAAGAAGAAAATAATAGCATGGATCACATAGGGTTGACATTTTAAAAATGATTACTGTATGCCAGACATCTTCACAGGCACTTTAAATATATTATCTTAATTTGTTCCTCCTAGCAACCCTTTAAAATTAAAATCCTGTTAATATTCCCATTGTCAGATGAGAAAACTGAGGCACAGACATAGTAATTCATTCAAGGTCACTTAGACAGGAAGTAAAGGAGTTAGGATTTGAACTTAGGCAATCTGATTGAAGCATCTATGCTTTTAATCATTATGCTGTTCATGTTGTGCGAAGGGCCTAGTACAGTACCTGGCATGAGGTAGGCTCTTAATACATGTTAACTATTATCTGTCTTATTACCAAGTAAGAGTTGTTTCTAAGCAAGACTGTAAAAAAGAATATGTTGGTTTGAGAGGGAGAGAAGCCTGATTCTTAAAATGTTAGCTTTTATAATTTTAATAGGCTCATCTTATTGCATTGTTATAGTTATTAAGGTAGAGGTGGGCCCCCCTTCTTTGAAGTGGTTTAAAGATGGGGATTTGGGGGACTTGCATGCCAAACAAGAGGGTGGGGAGCATTCTGGCTGCCCATTGCCCTGTTCTTCCTGACCAATTCGTTTGCACCATCTCTATAGTCAGCCTTGGGCATAGCAGGGGAGCAGGGATGGGTCCAGTATCCAGCAGATACTAAGGGAGTTGTTACATCGGGGTCTGGAATTGAGGATGGGGTTCCTGAGCCTGGCCAAGTGGTTTTGGCATCCAGTTCTCCCCGGCCTGCCCAGGAGAAGGGTAGAGAAGCTGGAGCAGCCAGCTCTGATTTGCCCATAGGATGGATGCTTCGATCCAGTAAGGGAGGAAGTTGCCATGGCAACACCAGCCGGCTACCGGTCCTTTTCCTAGTGGTTCGGGCCACATCTCTAGGTTGGAAAGCCCTTCGTGGCACCGCCCTCTTCTGCTCAAACCAAGTCTGGTGGGTGGGGGGTGAGGGGGGATGGTGGATGGGACTCACAAACTAGTACCACAGCCCCCTCCTCCTCATTTTGGACAGAAGAAAAAAGGAAGGGGTGGTCTGAGTTACTTCTGGGTTGGGGGGGCAGAGATACCCATATCCTGCCAGACAGATCCTGCCAGGGGGAATCAGAGTTCCAATTCTTGCCCCCACCCCCAGGCACCTGGAATGATCACACCAGAATTTTCTTCCTCTACTGCCCCCAAGTGTACTCCATTTGGCAGAGTTTCCTTTCCCAGACCGAGTGCTAACTTTTGCCCTTGAAATTTGACCTGAGCTTTTTCTGGGAAACAAAATGTCCTGCTGTCCCACCCTTCCCCCTGCATGGTGGGAACGGAATCCATCAGCCCTAGAAGGGGCCTGGGCTGGGTAGATGAGTGAGGAGGCCTTAGAATATCCTTCATGGTCAGGACCATTTGAAGGCATGAGGCTGAGGCTTTGAAGCCTCCACTCCCACCCCAGGGCAGGCGACTATCCTTGCCCCCCAGTGTACCACCAAGTGTTGTAAACCCCTTCATGTTTTGAGAGCTGGGCAGGACTCTTCTAGATTTGAATAACTGAAGCATGGTAGAGGATTAAACCAATTATCCCATACTTCAAGTTGAGGGATGGGGTGAGAGTGTGGACCTAAACCACGTTACTTTAATCAAATTTTCCTGAAAACTATTTCAGAAAAGTCTGGTGCATGAGGATTCGCTTCTTCCCCCATTGTATAGATCATTGGCCTCAGATCTGCTCTGATGCTATTAGAGCTCTTTCCTTAAATTCTGTCTCCCTTAGGCAGCCCCCGTTCCTCATCTCCAATCTCCCAGACTCATAGCTGCTGCAGCTTCCTTGGTTTGATGCTGCCAGAGGCCCACCCGGTTCTGTTTGGTAGGAAGGGGGAAGGAAGGGTCCATCCACCTTGTTTCCCTTTGAGGATGAGGTTCTGCCTCCCACCCTGCTCACCCCCAGAGGCAGAGCCAATTCCAATTGAAGGCTGGGACAGCGGGGGCAGAGGTGTGGACAGCAAGACTATAGGAAATACTTCACCCTAAGCTGACCTTTCCTGTCTCAGAACCTTTCTTCTACTTTGCCTCCTCTATGTCTTTGCATTATGGCCTTAGTAATGATCACTTCAGCTTATCTTTTTTTTTTTTTTTTTTTTTTTGGTGGCTGGCTGGTAACAGGGATCAAACCATGGACCTTGGTGTTATCAACCCCACGCTCTAACTGAGCTAACTGGCCAGCCCTAAGCATATCTTTTATCTTTTAAAAATTGTTGGAAGGGTGCCAGTTTTGGAGAAGGTACTCAAAAGGTTACAACACCTTCTCCACTATAATCTGTCCCCTGCCCCACCACAGGGGTCCATGTCAATCCCACTCTTTTACTACAGTGGAAAGATAACTGGGTTTGGCTCTGTGGCCTCAGGCAAGTCCCTAACCTTTTTGAGCCTCATCTGGAGAAAGAAGGGTTAATTATCATTGTACCAGCACCTCAGAGTTGTAAGAATAAAACAGGGGAGGGGACTGCTTGGCCATGCTCAGTGCTTTCCATGATCTAACTGAGTCCTGCAGCAGCCTGAGGGGTAGCTACTGTTGCAGATGTACCCACTTTGCAGATGAGGACAACCAGGCAGCTTGGAGCAGATTAATAACATTCCCATGTTGCATGGTGGTGATTCAAACCCATGTGTATTTGACTTTAGGCCATCTTCTGCCTCTGGGTATGAAATGAGATCCCGGTGGGAAAGGACTGTGCAAGCTCCAGGGGCTGTGCTGGTGCCATCAAAACAGCAAGTGACAAAGGCAATGGTGCAGGGGCCTGCTCAGATTCACATGTGCCCCACAAGGGTCCACCCCACTACAGTCCACCTACCCCATCAGATGGCCTTTCTGGCCATCAGTTCCTGGATAATCCCCACCAGTCTGCCAGCAGCTATGGTGGCTGCCTGGCCTCCTTGAAGATCCAGTTGTCTGCCCTGGCCCTGGGGGCCAAGCCATCACCTGCCTCTCCAGACCGATGTAGGCCAAAGCTGGATTATATTTAACGCTGTGCTATTTCCACTTGACAGCTCCAGAGCGCCGTCCCCCCTCCCCTTTTCTTCCTCCTCCCCCCTCCCCTTCTGATTCACTAGGAAACTGACAAGGCTGATGTCAGCACCTTATTCTTAGCCCCCGTAATTGTAACTGCATTTAGCAATGCGCACTTCATTAACAGTTTCTGCAATGGGGGAGTGAGATGACTGCTTGGCTGGGCAGGGACACGGGTGGGGGTGGGGAGAGGGCAGCTGCTGCCAGGACTCTGGCTAGCTGTCTCCTCTGGATGGACCAACCAGTCAGGTTCCAGGCCTGGCTTTCCAAGACTGGCAGTCTTGGAAGGACCCTTAGGGATCATCTGATCCATTCCCCTCATTAGGCAAGGAGGGAAACTGAGGCTCAAAGAGGCAAAAGTGACTTGCCAAGGTCACATATTAAGGATCTAGATCTCTGGTCTCTGAGTCCAGGTTTTCTTTTCTGGTATTCATTCATTCAACTAATATCTAATTAGCTTCTCAATGCTAAACCAGAACATGCTAGGGATATGTCCAGAAACAAGACAGACATAGTTTCTGCTCTCATGGAGTTATGTTCTGGGGTGGAGGAGACAGACAGTAAATAGGTAACCAATCAAAACAACAAATAATTTCAGATTGTGTCAAGTGGAATGAAAGTAAAACAGTGATGGGATAGGAGATAACATTAAGTAAGTTAGTCAGGGAAGGCTTACTAAGGAGGTCATGTTCTAGTTGAAGCCTAAATGAAAATTTAGCAATGAAAATATGAGGGGGAAGAGTGTTCCAGGCAGAGGGAATAGCTGTACAAAGGCCCTGAGGTCAGTGTGAGTTTGGGTCTTAGGGAACAGAAAGCAGACCAGCATGGTTAGAGAGAGTGGGTGAGGGGAGATGAGGTCAGAGAAGTAAGTGGGGGCAGATCATCTCAGCCTTGTAGACAATGATAAGGAGTATCCTGTGGGGAAACTGAGGTTCAGAGCAGGAAAAGAAAATGCCTCCAGCTGGGAAAAGTCAGAGGGAAGCCAAGAACTCATGTCTTCTGAATCCCTATCTTTTTTGTTCCTTAGGCACAGTTGGCTGTGCCTTCAAATGTACAACGGGGCTCCCTTTCACTTGGTAGCTTGAAGGTACTGTGGAGCCGGGGCAGGGCTCTTCCTGTCCCACCCTGCCTGCCCCGTTCCCCGCTGCGCACCTCACCAGATCCAGCTTCGTAGCTTCTGTGGTGGGACAGAAAGAACATGGCTTTTGCATACGACAGACCTGAATTTGCTTCCCACCTCTGCCACTTCTCAATTGCATGACCTTGAGCAAGTTGCTTCAACTTTCTGGAGTTCAAGTTCCTCATCTGTAAAATGGGGCTAATAAAAGTAAACACTAAAAAGGGTTATTGTGAGGAATAAATGACATAATGCACAAGACGCATGTAGCCTAGGGCTGGAATTAAGGTTTCCTCAGTTATGAGGACTAATGAGATAATGTGTTTAATGCTTGACCCGTGGCAGGTGCTCGGTCAGTGGTGGCTGCTGAGTTTATTGTCTTTGTTACTGTCAGTTTTAATGGGTTAGAGCAGGGTTGCTCAAACTGGGGTGAGCCTCAGAATCATCTAGAGGACTTATTAAAACACAGGCTGCTGGACCCCACCCCAGAGTTCCTCATCAGTTTGGGGCAGGACTTGAGAATCTGATTTCTAACAAGAACTCAGGTGATGCTCTACTGATGCTGCTGACCCAGGGATCCCACCTGAGAACCACTGGGTTAGAGAAAAAGGCTGGAGAAAAATGAAGGGGTCTTTTCAATGTGGGTGTCTCCTGGCTCCCTATGTCTTAGATGCTGGGACATTGGGTACCAAATTCAGTCCTGGGTATGGTATTCAGGCCCTTCTCTTTCTGTCACATGGTCTCTGATCCAAATAAGTCTCCGCTGCTGCCTGCTTTGCACTGGATTTAATGCGTAAGATGTCATAAATCCTTTAGGAAGTCATCTGTACAAGTGATAAATGAGTCAACATGAATAACACATCAGGCCGTAATATTTTTTCGTAGGATATTGGACTCTGGGAATTCTGGGGCTTCAGGTCTAGTACCTTTTACCAGAGGGAATAGGACTCAGTCTCTTCCCTGCACTGGGAAAAGGCAGGACTACACGTTAAAACCAGGAGGTTCATTTGAGGACAAACCTCTTATCAGGAAGAAGTAAATCAAAGAAATCATCGATGTAAAGGGGCAGAATGCTGGGAAATGCTATCAAGGGAGTTTACTGAATCAGTTTATTTAGATGTTTCTAAGAAAGGGGTTGCTGGTAATTTTCTAGGGAAGGTTACAATCTAGCTCAGATTGGAGGCAGGGGACGGACCTTATTCTGTGATGAGATTCTCACCCAGTCCCATAAAATTCAGAATCTGAAGACAAAGGCACTTAAAAATAGTTTCCAGGTGGGACTTCCCCTAAACTGATGGGAAATGTTCTCTGAGAGGGTGGCTTGGGGAAGCGAAAGAGCCCAGACTTTGGAGGCCCAAAGACCTGGGTTTCCATGTGTGCCACTTACTAGCTGTGTGTCTTGACTATGGCATGTAACTGATCTAGGCCTCAGCCTCATCCTTTGCAAAACAGAGTGAGCATTAGAGATACCTTGTGAGAGGCTGACCCTGTGGCACACTCGGGAGAGTGCGGCGCTGGGAGCGCGGCAGTGCTCCCGCCGCGGGTTCGGATCCTATATAGGGATGGCCGGTTCGCTCGCTGGCTGAGCGCGGTGCGGCCGGTCACAAAAAGACAAAAAAAAAAAAAAAAAAAAAAAAAAAGAGATACCTTGTGAGAATTTGAGATAATGTATGTACAATACATAGAAAGCATTCAGGAAATGGAAGCTGCAGCTTTTCTTGTTACTGTAGACTTCCTGACAACGATGTGATGTGCATACCTGGGTGGAGGAAGGATGGGTTGGTGGGAGGCACGTTGCTGGGATCAGGACTCCTGGTTCTGGTCTGGATATGTGGTGTGTACTGTATAGACAGTGGAGCCCGAGAGACCGCACTGAGAGTGCATTGAGAGTGTATTAGTTTGTTTTCTGTTGCTTAGAACAGAGTACCTGAAATCGGATAATTTATGAAGGAATGAAATTTTTCATACAGTTTCAGAGGCTGGTTCCCAAAGTCCAGGGAACACATCTGGGGAGGGTCTTCTTCTCGGTGGTGACTCTCTATAGCAATTCAGGGTATCACATGGCAAGAGAAATGACATGAGCTAGAGAGCTAACCTTCTCACTTGCTCTCCTCATAAAGCCATCAGAACCACGCCCACAGTATAACTGATTACTCCGTGAATGGATTGATCCATTCACGAGGGCACAGTCTGAACCAATCAGCTCTCAAAGGCCCCACCTTTCAAATACCATAATTGGATTTCCCATCCTCTTAACACTGTTACAATAGGGTCAAGTTTCCAATACATGAACTTTTGGTGGACACACTTAGCCCATAGCGGGGAGTCAAGAGAGGAGGACTTCATTCAACCACTAAATCTCAGTGTCTCCTGTGGCCACTTCTCTTTGTCTCTTTGGGCCTTAGTATCCTTATCTGCAAAGTGAGAGTCTAGTTGGCTTGGTTTAGATACACCAGCATCTCCCAGAGAAGGGAGAACACTTGTCCGGCCCCCCATCTCCTTCTTTAGATTCCCCCATTCCTCTATAGTCCCTTTATGGTCATTTTTCATCCCAAGAGCATCCCTTCCAGCCAGAGTTTCTCTCTAGCTGATCTTTGGTTGATTGGCCATTGAATAATGTTTAAAGTAAGTGTTTTTTTTTGGATTGGGTAATATTTGCAGATGTTACAACATTTTAAACACATGAAAAATATCCAGTGAGAAGTGTCCTGGGCACCCTTGTCTCCTGATGCTCCTGTGCTCTCCCGGGTACAAGCACTGTTATCAGCTCTCACTATCCTTTATGCCGATCCTGCTATTACTGATGACAACAAATGTACGTGGTAAAAAAAAGCTGAACAGCAGCAAAGGACATCCAAGAAAATGTTAGTCTCTCTCCCACCTCAGCTACCTCGTCCCACTTGCACAGACCACCATCACAGTCTTGTAGGCTACCAGTTTTTTCTTATTTTCCCATTACCAAATTCTTATTAAGCACTTATTATGGTGCCCAGTACTGTGCCAGGCACTGCCAGGGTTCCAGAGAAGTTAGATTGTACTAGGCAGTAGAGCATGGTAGGGGTAACAATATGGACTCCACAGCCAGATGGCCTGGGTTTGAATCCTGGCTTTGCCACTTATTGGCTGTGTGACCTCAAGCAAGTTACTTAGCCTCTTTGAGCCTGTTTCCTCACCTGTAAAATGTGCTTATAATAGCCCCTTCCTACAGCAAATGTGTCATGAGGATTAAATGATTAAATGAGTAAATATTTGTAAAGTGCTTTGTAGAGAGCCTGGTATACAATAAAAGTGTGCTTAGTGTTAGCTGTTATTATTTTAGAGCCTTCAGCCTGGAGGTCTCTCCGAGGTCTTCTACTCTGGCTATCTGAGTTGAGGCCCTGAGTGGGATCTTTATTTGCCCAAAGCCTCACAACAGGTCTGTGGCAAAGCCAGGAACAGCACTGATATTTCTGGACTTCTGGATCTGGGCCTTCCCCCTCCCCCACCGTGTCCCACATGGTCATCATGGATCCTGCCGGCGGGCACCTGAGGCTTCAAGTCTGCGCCCTGCATCTCCGGCACTTGGTGTCCCTGGTAAATGCCACCTGGAGTTGCCCCGAGAGTGGGTGGGAGGATATGTCACTAATTGGGGCCTGTAAAGGAAATTAATTAGTTCCTCCGCAAATGTCTTGAGCAAGCCTCTTTCATCTGCCTGGGCCCAACACCAAGACTGGACCAGGTCCCGCTGGGGCCCACCCAGGCCTGGGCCAAGCCACCCCCAAGCCATCTGGCCTCAGGGATCTGCCAGTTCTGCCCACTTCTGCTGGGCATGCTGAGTCCCAGCAGAGGGACCCCCAAACTGGGCAGCCTAGTCCTGAGGGGAACCAGGTGGGTGCCTCTAGCAAGGGAGGATTTAACATGTATATTATTCTCTCGACTCCTCCCAGCAGCTGTTTCAAATTGAAAAGAATACAGAAGACAGGAGAACTCTTCCCTCCTATTCCCATGGTCTTAGCCTGAGCCATGGGTTTTTGTGCAGGTGAGAGACTGTGGGAGGGCTCCCAGGTAAAACCTGCGAGAGAGGGAGAAAGACGAAGCAGCCAGACATGGGCACTCAGCGGAGTCTGGCCTCAGCCTGATCCCTGGAGAGCTGTAGAGTGATCCGCTTTCTGTACTTCTGTATCAGATAGTTCCCCAGTGTGCAAAAAGGCTTAACTCATGGGGCAGCACAGCTCCCATCAGCTAAGGGCAGTTCTCCAAAGAGAGGGCAGCTGTGAGCCAGTACCAGCAGATACCCACAGTAGCTGGGTGACCTGCCTGGTAAAGGGGATCTGGCCATGGCACCAGCCGGGTCCACCCAGCCACTGTCTGGGAGCCTCTGGCTGCAGAGTGGGGAGAGCAGGTGCGCCCAGCTCTGTGCTGAGCAGTGTCCAGCCCTTATTGTCCAGTTCTGTGCTGAGCAATGTCCAGTTCAGTTCACTTTCTCCACAGTCCCACAAGGTGGTCATGACCATCACTTAGGGCAGGATAGAGTATCTAGATGGACTCCTGATTTGGCCAAATTTCACATGGCTGGGCTTCAAACCCAGGCCTAACTCCAACACTTGTGGTCTTTTCAACATTCTGTTCTGCATTTAATGTTTCTCATGAATGTATATGTACATTTGGTAGCTTAGTGGGCTTCTTTCCAAGTACCTCTTTGAAGAGTGTCTATCCTGACTTTTTACTTTGCACCTTGCAAACATAAAGTCCTTTGTGTCTGACAAGGCATTTTCATCTACTTGATTTCACCTATCTTCATGGAAAATTAGCCCTATATTTAGAGAGGTGGGCAGGAGCCCCAACAGGCTGCCTGAGGTGAAAGCTTAAGGGGTAGCTGATTTGTCATAAGAAAGCCTGGATTTGAGATCCTATTTCTGCCAATTTGCCAGCTGGGTGGCTGTGGGCAAGTCATTCTCCTCCTTCAACCTTGGTCTCCTCATGGGATGAAGAAGTCCTTGGCTGTAAGCAGCAGGTAACCTGTGGGTGTTTTAATGACAGTGCATATATCAAGTGCTTGGCAAGGCTCTGATCGGGGGCTGGGTTAAGGGTCCAAAACCAAAGCTGACCTCTGCCTTTGCCAAGGAGGCAATGTGTGTGCAGGAAAGAGTCTCAAATGAGGGCTCATCTGTAAAATGTGTGCAGTGACACTGCCCTGCTGTCCTAGTTTGTGTTCCCCCAGAAGCAGACCCTGAAACAAGGACCCAAGTACAAGTATTAGGTTGAACCATATGAAACTGCCATTTTTATAAGTCACGAGAGTCAAATAGCAATTTTACATGATTCCTGTGGTTCACGAAGATGACTGGTAAAACCCCACCAGGAGGCCGTGCATTACAGGCAGATTACCCCTGAGTGAGGGCATCTGGAGTTTGGTCTTGTTGGGGATTTCTGGGAGACGGTGTACAACAGGGCTCAACAAACTTGTGTAAAGGGACAGGCAGTAGATATTTTAGTCTTTGTAGGCCATATGGTCTCTATTGCAACTGCTCAATCGTGCAGTTGTCATGAGAACATAGTCATAGGCAATACGTATGGGCGAGACTGTATTCTGATAAAACTTTATTTACAAAAACAGGCAGCAAGATGGACTTAACCTAGGAGCCATAGTTTGTGGACCCCTGGGATAGAACATGCACCTTAGTAATCACACCCAGGAATGAGAGAGCTCGGGTATTTATACACCAGCTCCTATCTGTCATTGGTTGAGGGCTGCTAGGGTAGGGTCAGAGAGTTGGTTATTGCTGTCATTTCCAGCCTGCCCTGGGTGGTAGCCTTCAGGCAGATGAACGCAGGTGCTAGCAATAGGCGGGTGGGCCAGGATGGAATGGGGGCGGGGGGCCACAGCACTGCTCACTCCAGCTCAGGGTGTGGCTTGTGTGACTGTTTAGAGAGTGTACTGGAGAGAAGACAGCAGGATAAACAGGTGAAACAAGTTTTGGATAGGTCTAGATTCTTTACCTTCATATTTGCCTTTCCAACCGTTTGTTATTTTCAAGGAAAAATCAGCTTCTCCATAGTTGGCAGTCTTGTTCAAGTTTTCTACCTCCATGCCTCTGCTCTGGCCACTTCCCTACCTGAGATACCCTACCCCTTCTCCTCCAGGGCTCCAGTGCCACCTCCTCTGGGAAGCATTCCTGTCTTCTCCAGGGTGGAGTTGGTCATTCCACTTGTGTGTTCCCAAGGTGATTTGTTTTTCCCTCTCTCTTCACTGCTGGCCAGTCTGGCTTCTGTCATTTTTCCACTGCCACACCGTGATCCCCTCTAGGTCAGGTACTGTGTGATTTCTGTCTGCATCCCACCTAAGGGACACTGATTTGTGGAAGGCAGAGCTGAGTCCCAAACGCCTCCTGCCTCCCCTCCTCCCCACTCCATTTCTGCCTTCCTCCTGATGGCCAGGCCCTGTTCTGGTGACAGAAGACAAGCCCAGTCTTTGTCTTCATGGGGTTTACAAACTGGGGGTGGGGGGGGCAGGGGATTAGACATTAGACAACCCTAAGGAACAACTTCTAATTTGATCACTGCTGTGATAGGTGCCATATACGACAAATGTAGGATGCCAGGAAAAGCCATGGCAGTGAGAACTGACTGTGTGGGGGGCAAGGAAAGGGGACAGCTAAGTTGAGACCTGAGGGATGGGTGGAGTTGGCCAAGTGAAGGCAAGGGAGGGGAGGAGAGTGAGACAGGATGCCCTAATGCTGAGAGCACAGACCTGGGAGTCATTATGGGAGTGGGGCATTGAATCCTGGATTCTTACAGTCTGCGTGGCTCTCTCCCCCTCTCTTCTCCTTCCCATTCACCCCCCCCATACGGATGGAAATATTGACTATAATTGCTTCTGGGGAGAGCCACTAAAACTAGAGGGAGCCCATCTCTGGGCCTCTTGGCTCCATTCTTCCAGCCTGTAGCCAGAGAGGTCTTTAAAGATTTGCAAGCCCCAAATCTGAGACTGTCACGTCCAACAGGGGCTCCAACTGTCCTTAAGCTCAAGTCCAAGATCCTTGACTTTAAAGACCTAGTATGATCCAGAATTATGGGTAGTTTTTGCTTTCTAGTTTGTGCTTTTTTACTGTTTTCCAAATTTTCTACAATGGGCATGTCATGGTAAAAATTGAGGGCTTCAGAATCTAGCTAAGATGGCGGTGGCTGCGACGGTTGGCAGTGAGTAGCTGAGGTGGAAAAGGCGGCCATTGGGCCTTAGGCAGCCGGGAAACTTGTGGACCTTCCTCTTGCCGTCTCTTAAGGGAGGACCGCTGCTGGTGGCCAGTCGTGGGGGCTGACTGCCACTTTGCCCTTGACAGGAGAGGCTGCCTCGTTTACAGGCAACAGCTTTGAAGTGCGGAGCAGGAAAAGAACTGTTTCTTAGCTGCAAAAGCGAGTTTCTAAACAGGGAACATGGCGCCGGGGCCGCTGTTGATGCTGCCAGGATCCCGGAGGCCGGGGCAGCGCTGAAGGCAGCCAGCTGCCCTATTCAGGATTCGAGGTTTCAGGCCGGCATAAAAGAAGATTCCTGGGAGCACCCAAGCGGCGCCAGGGGACCGAGTGAGCAGCCCGAGGCGGCAGTGGCCGAAGACAGGGACAGCGATGATGCGGAGGCAGAGAGGGAGCCGCCTGGCCTGGCCCAGCCCTGTTAGTGACCCCCGGCCCAGCCCTGCTCATGGGGCAGACGCCCGCCCGGCTTCCGCCTGCCCCACCAGGCCACTCACTGGCCCCGGGGCTGCCTCCATTTTCTCGGGTGGTGGTGGCTCTGGCCTGGCTTGGCCAGGCCTGTCCCCCTCGCCCGGCTCGGCTCCTCACTGAGCCTTTCCACTTGCTTGCCCCGACACGGGGCTTCCCCGGGCCTGCAGGCCAGCCTCCCCTCCCACTCCCTCTGCAGTTCTCTGGCAGGGCTGGTGGCGTGGGGCGTCCCCAGCCAGTGACGGGAGGGCAGGGAAGTGCGGGCCGGGCCGACTGTCACTCCACCGCACCCTGGGCTCTGGCCCCCGGCAAACTTCCTGTTACCGGGAGGCAGATACCATCTCTGTGGCCATCAGTTTGGAAAAACGCCTAACCGATTTCTGGTTAGGAATAGTGTGGTTGGAGTGTTCCCGAGTTCGCTTGAACCTGCCAGAGAGCTAACTGTGGACGGGTACCGGAGTTGGTCTGCGCCGGGGGGATTCAAAGGTGAACCGTGTGCTGTGGGCTCCTCCCCCGAGGAGCTCACACTCTGGTGTAGGAGATAAGACAAGTACACAAATAACCACGATACCAGGAGGAAGGTGATAATTCCCGAGAAAGATCTACACAGTGCTACAAAGGCACCCAGAGCAAACGGTTGTCTGCACCTAGCAGAAACCTGGTAGACTTCCTGGGCGAGGTGGTGCCGAGCAGGGTCTTGCAGGCCCAGCTGATAGAAGAGGGTTGCAGAAGACACGTCCCAGCCCAGCCCAGTGCACACAGAGCAGGGAGATGTCAGGCTAGGGAGGCGGAGACTCGGCAGAAAACACACACCCTGCGGGTCTGCCACTGCAAGATCCAGCAGCCCAGCCTAGTGCGCACAGAGTGGGGAGACATCCGGCTAGGGAGGTGGAGACTCAACAGAAACCACACACCCTGTGGGGCCGCCACTGCGTGATCCAGCAGCCCAGGCCAGAGTGCACAGAACAGGGAGAAGTCCTGCACGGGAAGAGGAAGCTGAGCAGAGACCACACACCCTGCGGTACCGCCCCATGATCCAGCAGCCCAGCAGAGTCCAAGCTAACCAGAGAGGAGGCTCCCCAGAGAGGCCCAAGACCCGAGGCAACCACACACACAAGGCACTAGAGGCCAACTGAGCACTCATGCAGGTAGCCATACCAAATTGGCAACCACAGCAACATCTTAGTTAGTCAATGGTCTCAAACCGGTGGACTGTGAAACCCCCTGCCACAATGAATAAACATCAAAAAAAAGGATACCAGAAATACAAAAAATCAAGAAAGTACACCACCAAAAGTTAATAAATCTCAAACTCTAGATCCTATAGAACAAGAAGCCCTTGAAATGACTGACAAGGAATTTCGAGTGATAATTCTAAGGAAACTGAATGAGATACAAGAAAAATCAGCCAGACATCATGATGAAATGAGGAAAAGTATACAGGACCTGAAAGAGGAAATATACAAGGAAATCAATGTCCTGAAAAAAAATGTAGCAGAACTTGCCAAACTGAAGAAGTTATTCAGCGAAATAAAAAACACAACGGAGAGTTTAACCAACAGGCTTGTCGAAGTTGAAGAAAGAACCTCTGAACTTGAAGATGGGCTGTTTGAAATAACACAAGCAGACAAAAAAAAAGAAAAAAGAATCAAAGACATTGAAGAAAATCTGAGAGAGATATCAGACAACCTTAAGCGCTCAAATATCTGAGTCATGGGTATTCCAGAAGGGGAGGAAAATGGAGATTGCATTGAAAACTTATTCAACAAAATAGTGGCAGAAAACTTCCCAGGTATAGGAAAAATCACAGATCTTCAGATCCAGGAAGCTCAACGATCTCCAAACGTATTCAACCCAAAAAGGCCTTCTCCAAGACATGTCATAGTCAAATTGGCAAAACTCAGAGACAAAGAGAGAATCTTAAAAGCTGCAAGAGAGAAGCGTCAAATCACCTATAAGGGAGCCCCAATCAGGCTAACATCAGACTTTTCATCACAAACCCTAAAAGCTAGAAAGGAATGGGATGATATATTCAAAATACTAAAAGACAAAGATTGCCAGCCAAGAATACTCTACTCTGCAAGGCTATCCTTCCAAAATGAAGGGCAAATAGTATATTTCTCAGACAAACAAAAACTGTGGGAGTTCACTACCACACGACCACCCTTACAAGAAATTTTCAAGGGAGTACTGGGTTTGGTTCCTGAAAAATAACTACCACTGCCATAAAAACCCAAGAAAAATCTAAACCCTCTAGTATAATAAAAATGGCATTCATGAAGAGAAAACAGACAAACAAAAATGCTATCTACAACCTAAGGAACCAACAAACACAGAAAACAAACAGTAAATCAGAAAGCAAGGAACGAAAGACACCTAAGACAACCAAACAACCAATAAAATGCTAGGAATAAATCACCTTTCAATAACAACTCTTAATGTAAAAGGCTTAAATTCCCCAATCAAAAGACACAGACTGGCTGACTGGATTAAAAAGGAGGACCCAACTATATGCTGCCTACAAGAGACCCACCTCACCCATAAAGATTCACATAGACTAAAAGTGAAAGGATGGAAAAAGATTTACCATGCAAACAGAAAAGAAAAACGAGCTGGAGTAGCTATTCTTATATCTGACAAAATAGACTTTAAACTAAAAACCATAAAAAGAGACAATGAGGGACACTACTTAATGATAAAAGGACTGATGCATCAAGAAGACATAACAATCATAAATATGTATGCACCCAGTTTTGGAGCAGCCAGATTTATAAAACAAACTCTATTAGACCTAAAGAAGGAAATAGACACTAATACCATAATAGCAGGGGACCTGAACACCCCACTGTCAATATTAGACAGATCATCTAGGCAAAGAATCAGCAGAGAAACACAAGATCTAAACAAGACTCTAGACCAATTGGAATTTGCAGATATCTACAGAACATTCCATCCAACAACCTCAGAATATTCATTCTTGTCATCAGCCCATGGATCATTCTCCAGGAAAGATCACATATTAGGTCACCAGTCAAGTCTCAACAAATTCAAAAAAATTGGAATTATCCCATGTATTTTCTCAGACCACAATGGATTAAAACTAGAAATTAATAACAAACGAAACTCTGGAAACCATACAAACACATGGAAATTAAACAGCATTCTACTTAATGACATATGGGTCCAAGAAGAAATCAAGCAGGAAATAAAAAAATTTATTGAAACTAATGAAAATAATGATACATCATACCAAAACCTGTGGGATACTGCAAAAGCAGTATTGAGGGGGAAATTTATTGCATTAAATGCTCACCTCAGAAGAATGGAAAGATGGCAAGTTAACAACCTAACACTTCACCTTAAAGAACTAGAAAAACAGGAACAATCCAAACCTAAAGTTAGCAGACGGAAAGAAATCATTAAGATCAGAGCAGAACTGAATGAAATTGAAACCAAAAAAACAATTCAAAAGATCAATGAATCAAAAAGTTGGTTTTTTGAAAAGATAAATAAAATTGACAAACCATTAGCATGGCTAACAAAAAAAAGAAGAGAGAAGATTCAAATAACAAAAATTAGAAATGAAAAAGGCGATATTACAACTGATTCATCTGAAATACAAGGAATCATTCGAGACTACTATAAACAACTATACGCCAACAGATTTGAAAATCTGGAGGAAATGGATAAATTTCTGGACACACACAAGCTCCCAAAACTGAACCATGAAGACTTAGAACATTTGAACAGACCAATAACAATAAAGGAGATTGAAGCTGTTATCAGAAGGCTCCCAACAAAGAAAAGCCCAGGACCAGATGGATTCACAGCAGAATTTTACCAAACATTCAAAGAGGAATTGACACCGATTCTTTACAAACTATTCCAAAAGATTGAAACGGATGCAAATCTCCCAAACTCATTCTATGAAGCAAACATCATCCTGATACCAAAACCAGTTAAAGATATAACCAAAAAAGAAAACTACAGGCCAATATCCTTGATGAATATAGATGCAAAAATCCTCACTAAAATACTAGCAAACAGAATACAGCAACACATACGTAAAATTATTCACCACGATCAAGTGGGATTCATCCCAGGGATGCAAGGTTGGTTCAACATACGCAAATCAATAAATGTGATACACCATATTAATAAACTCAAACACAAGGACCATATGATCATCTCTATAGATGCTGAAAAAGCATTTGATAAAATTCAGCACTCATTCATGACAAAGACCCTCTATAAGTTAGGTATAGAGGGAAAGTATCTCAACATAATTAAGGCCATATATGACAAACCCACTGCCAATATCATCCATATATGACAAACCCACTGCCAATATCATCCTGAATGGGGAAAAGCTGAAAGCTTTTCCTTTAAGAACAGGAACTAGACAAGGATGCCCACTCTCACCACTCCTATTCAACATAGTGTTGGAAGTACTAGCCAGAGCAATCGGAGAAGAGAAGGAAATAAACGGCATCCAGATTGGAAAAGATGAAGTCAGACTGTCCCTGTTTGCAGATGACATGATCCTATATATCGAACAGCCTAAAACCTCTACAAAAAAACTTTTGGAATTGATAAATGATTTCAGCACAGTAGCAGGATACAAAATCAACACACAAAAATCAGTAGCATTTCTTTTCTCCAATAGTGAACATGCAGAACGAGAAATCAAGAAAGCCTGCCCATTTACAATAGCCACTAAAAAAATAAAATACTTAGGAATTGAGGTAACCAAGGATGTGAAACTTCTCTATGATGAGAACTACAAACCACTGTTGAGAGAAATTAGAGAGGATACAAGAAGATGGAAAGATATCTCATGCTCTTGGATTGGAAGAATCAACATAGTGAAAATGTCCATACTACCCAAAGTGATATACAAATTCAATGCAATCCCCATCAAAATTCCAAAGACATTTTTCTCAGAAATGGAAAGAACTATCCAGACATTTATATGGAATAATAAAAGACCTCACATAGCCAAAGCAATGCTGAGCAAAAAAAATAAAGCTGGAGGCATAACACTACCTGACTTTAAGCTATACTACAAAGCTATAATAACCAAAACAGTATGGTACTGGCATAAAAAGAGACACACTGACCAATGGAATAGAATAGAGAATCCAGAAATCAACCCACACATTTACTGCCATCTGATCTTTGACAAAGGCACCAAGCCTATTCACTGGGGAAGGGACTGCCTCTTCAGCAAATGGTGCTGAGATAACTGGATGTCCATATGCAGGAGAATGAAACTAGACCCATACCTCTCACCATATACTAAAATCAACTCAGAATGGATTAAGGATTTAAATATACACCCTGAAACAATAAAAGTTCTTAAAGAAAACATAGGAGAAATACTTCAGGAAATAGGACTGGACACAGACTTCATGAATATGACCCCAAAAGCACGGGCAGCCAACGGAAAAATAAACAAGTGGGATTATATCAAACTAAAGAGCTTCTGCACAGCAAAAGAAACAACAGAGTTAAAAGACAACCAACAGAGTGGGAGAAAATATTTGCAAAATATACATCTGACAAAGGATTAATATCCAGAATATATAAGGAACTCAAACAACTTTACAAGAAAAAAACAAGCAACCCAATTAAAAAATGGGCAAAAGAGCTAAGTAGGCATTTCTCTAAGGAAGATATACAAATGGCCAACAGACATATGAAAAAATGCTCAACATCACTCAACATCCGGGAAATGCAAATCAAAACCACATTGAGATACCATCTAACCCCAGTTAGGATGGCTAAAATCCAAAAGACTATGAACGATAAATGCTGGCGAGGTTGTGGAGAAAAAGGAACTCTCATACATTGTTGGTGGGACTGCAAAATGGTGCAGCCTCTATGGAAAATGGTATGGAGGTTCCTCAAGCAATTGCAGATAGATCTACCATATGACCCAGCTATCCCACTGTTGGGAATATACCCAGAGGAATGGAAATCATCAAGTCGAAGGTATACCTGTTCCCCAATGTTCATCGCAGCACTCTTTACAATAGCCAAGAGTTGGAACCAGCCCAAATGTCCATCATCAGATGAGTGGATACGGAAAATGTGGTACATCTACACAATGGAATACTACTCAGCTATAAAAACGAATGAAATACTGCCATTTGCAACAACATGGATGGACCTTGAGAGAATTATATTAAGTGAAACGAGTCAGGCACAGAAAGAGAAATACCACATGTTCTCACTTATTGGTGGGAGCTAAAAATTAATAAATAAATTCACACACACACACACACACACACACACTCACAAAAAAAAAACCGGGGTGGGGAGGGAAGAAGATATAACAACTACAATTACTTGAAGTTGATACGACAAGCAAACAGAAAGGACATTCTTGGGTGGGAGGGAGGAGAGGGAGGAGGGAGGGAGGTTTTGGTAAGGGGCAACAATAATCCACCAAAGTGTATATCGACAAAATAAAATTTTTAAATAAATAAATAAATAAATAAATAAATTCATTGCCTTCCCATTCAAAAAAAAAAAAAAAAAATTGAGGGCTTCTGATCTGCAGACCACTCCCACTGGTAGTTGTTACCTTAACCATGTTATTCACCACTCGACAGGGCTTCTTTTTCTCTCTCTATAAATGCGGATAATCGTAGTTCATACTGCTTACATGCTACCCGTCACGTTCTTTTTTTAAAGATGACCAGTAAGGGGATCTTAACCCTTGACTTGGTGTTGTCAGCACCACGCTCTCCCAAGTGAGCTAACCAGCCATCCCTATATAGGGATCCGAACCCATGGCCTTGGTGTTATCAGCACCGCACTCTCCCAAGTGAGCCACGGGCTGGCCCTTCCGTCACGTTCTGATGCTTCACCTCCATTCACTCATCTGAGCCCCACAATTGCTCTGTGAGATAGGCACTCTCACTATCCCTATTTTATAGATGAGAAAACTGAGACACAGAAAGGTTAAGTAAGTTGCCTAAGATCATACAGTAAGGGTCAGAGGCAGGATTCAAACCCAGCTGTCTGTCTGTGGAGTCTAAACGTAACCGTTTGGCTCTATGCCCAAGGGAAGGGGTGAGAGGATGCCTGTGAATCCCTTAACACAGTGTCTGACACATTATTAGTGCTCAGTAAGTATTAGCTTTGTTATAATTAGCAGCTTTGCAAAGGCCCTGTGGTGGAAAAGGGACAGGGTCTTTGAAAGCCCAGGGAAATGAGCATGGTTGGTGAGGTAGCAGAACCAGATCATACTAGGTCTTTAAAGTCAAGGATCTTGGACTTGAGCTTAAGGACAGTTGGAGCCCCTGTTGGACATGACAGTCTCAGATTTGGGGTGTGCAAATCTTTAAAGACCTCTCTGGCTACAGACAAGAAGAATGAAGCCAAGAGGCTCAGAGATGGGCTCCCTCTGGTTTTAGTGGCTCTCCTCAGACAGATCTGACCATTCCAGTATCGAGTCCCTAGACCATGGGGATGGTGATCTTCTGGCCTCTCGGCTGGCTTTGTGGGCCAGAGTGCAAGAGACAAGAAAGTCAGGAGTGTGTCACCAGGCTGGTCTTGTGATGCTGGGAAGCTGGGAAGTGCCAGTTTGAAGGCAAGAACAAATTACTCTCCTGGAGACGAGGCTGGGCCAATTCCTGCCGCGTTACATTATTAAATTTGTAATCTTCATTCTAATACTTTCCAGCAGTGAATAAGAACCAATTTAAAATGCTGGCTTTATATTTCTGGAATCAAGCTCTTTGTCAAGAACTCCTGAAACCCATAATTTCTCTCCAGAGGTGAATGTCTAGGTCTTAAAATAAATTAAAATAAAAATTAAAGGAAAACCACTCTTTAGTTAAAGGTTGGGTTTGCATCCCTGGCCAGGAATTGGGAGTAGGGTCTGTATGTCTCCAGCCCCAGAAAGGGCTCAGAATAGGACTGGGCCCACAGATGCCCTGGCCAGCCCAGGAAACTTAAACTCCTAAATCTGGGACTTGCCAGGGAAGAAAGTAAGAAAAGCCTCATACCCACCTCACCCCCACGTGGTTGGCAAATCTGTTGACTTGTGAAAGGGTTTGGTAAAAATTGGACCACAGTCCCCAGAAGAATCTACCCGTGTCGGGCTCTTGTGAGTTTTTTCATAACCTGTTTGGTGAATGGTCGGCCTGGCTGCAGGTACAATGGCATGCTGCCTGGCTCCTGCCTTTAGACCTGGGCAAGAAGCATCCTGACCTGGGGTTGCCAGTGTTACTGGGCTGCTCTCCCGCCCTCCTCCAGCCAGGCCCCTCCTCCTGGGGTGAGGAACTGTGGGGTGAAGGGGATGTACCCACCTGGACTTTTCTTTCTAATCAATGTTGCAGGTATAAGGACCCTGGAATTCCCTGCCCACATGGCCCTGCATCAGCTTTGGGGTCTGTCCAGACCTCTTCCCTGGGGCCATCCTCCCAAGGGTGACTCCATCCATTGCTGGTGTCTTGATGGGTGGCACTGAAGGTGCTGTTTATGGAGGTGAGAACAAACACAGATGTGCAGAGTGGGCCCCCTTGATGTGGGGGTGGGGGCAAAGAGAAAGAGTGGGCTCGGCTGAGGGCTGGCTCCTCTTTCACCCCACATTCGGCCATGGAACTCTGAGGATTCTAAATTTGATCCCGTCCTGGACTTCAAGGTCATTACGAAGACGTATTTGTCAGAATAGAAGGATAGGACATATTTTATTTAATAGACTGATCTATGACTTTTAAATATTTAGAGTAAGTATGAGTATCTCCATTTGTTCTCTTGCCCTGGGCCCCACAATAGCAGGGGGACCTTTGTGTCATCCTTGACTGAGAGTGAGAACAGTCCAGGACAGCCCTTACTCTCATGGTCCCATATCCTGGGCCCTGGTACAGACACATGGTATATTAGTCCGTTTCTGTTGCTTATAACAGAATACCTAAAACTGGGTAATATATGAAGAAAATGAAATTCGTTTCTTACAGTTTTGGAGGCTGGGAAGTCCAAACTCCAGGGGACATATCTGGTGAGAGCCTTCTTCTGGGTGGGAACTCTCTACAGGGTCCCACGGCAACCAGGGTGTCATAGACATGGTGAGAATGGGCTGAGCAAAAGAGAGACTAACTTTCTCACTCACTGTCCTACGAAGCCATCAGAACCACATCCATGATCAACCATTAAACCATCAATGGATTGATCCATTCACGAGGGCACTGTCCTCATGACCCAATCACCTCTCAAAGGCTCCACCTTTCAAATGCCATCATTGGATTTCCCACCTTTTTAACACTATTACAATGGGGGTCAAGTTTCCAATACATGAACTTTTGGGGGACACATGTAACCCATAGCACATGGCTTATACGGCACCTTTGTGCAAATTAGAGGAAGGCACTTCTGTGCCACTCATGGTGGTTGAATTAAAATACCTCCTCTATTATAACTCCAAGGTCCAGGATTTGGATCCCCTTACTGGCCAGCCATCAAAAAAAAAAAAAAAAAAAAAAAAACCCTCTGGGAGCATGAATTAGAAAAAGACTCCTGCTTCTCCAGTACCAGTGGGACACATGACCTGGCAAGTGAAAACAGGCTATTTTTCTGCCTGTGCCCACCCTGACTGGGCACTTTTGTGCCAGTGGGAGGAGAGTTCACATGAGCCCACACACCTGAACCAAACAGGAGCTGTGGGCAAGGCCTGAAGGGAAAGTTCTGACACTCTGGGGTCCCAAGATAGTCATTAAGCCATTCTACAGTTTTATAACCATCCTCATGATGTTGGTAATATTGTTTTGTATATGCCAAGTACTCTAAGCACTTTACCTGGATTATGCTATTGAAATATCAAACTGTGAGGTGATACAATTGTCATACCCATTGTACAGATGAAGAAACTGAGGCTCAGAGAGGACAGGCCCATCTTTGGCCCAGGGCCATAGCAGTAAGTTCAAACACAGACCTGCCTGGAGCTTGAGTCTGCTAACCTAACCACTGTTCTGCACAGCCCTTCATCATTTTAAAAAGCGTTCTTTATGCAGTCAACAAATATTTACCCGTGCCTGCTCCCATGTGCCAAGGCCTCCCTCAGCCTAGGAGGACAGACAAGCAGAGCAGGTAAGGGGTGACTCCCCTGAGCAGCGAGTGTGAGTACCTCCTTGAAGGGAGAGAAGCTGCTTATCAGGCTGGATGAGGAGAGGTGCCCCAGGCCACTGGGGGTTCTATGTGATCAGGGAGGAGCTTCTTGTGGTTTATTTGTGTCCCATGGAGGCAAAGTAGGTGCATTAGGAAGTGGCTGCAGGGAGGAAGTGGAGCCAGGAAGGCACTAGATGACATAACTGCTCTTCAAGAAGGGCCTGGTCCTTGGCAAGGCAAAGTTGTAGTGCCTTGCCCAGGACCAGGCCCTTCTTGAAGGTTGGGAAAGTTCTAGTGCCTTGCTCAGAACCAGGCCCTTCTTGAAGAGTAGTTATGTCATCATCTTCAGGCCTCTTGGGCCTCTGCTGAGAGGGGTGGGACCTAATATCCACCCCCTACCACACTCCTTTTCAAAGTCAGAAATCTGAGTTCCGGAGGGGAGGGAGGAGTCATTTGTGTATCTGCGGACAAGTTGAGTTGGAACTCAGGCCTCTGCACCTTCCCAGACCATGATCCAGTCCCTTCGCAGGGCCCCTTCCACCCCCCGGCAGTGGGAGAGTTGCTGTGTATCATTTTAATTTTTAAAAACAATAGTGTGTTTTCATAAGTTGCAAACACTTGTACATGTATGCTAGCTGGCATATCCTCAGCACATGCCATGTTCTGAAGCTGTGCTAGGATTTCACGCACGTTACCTTGTACAGTTCTCAGAGCAAACCTCTGAGAGAGAGCCCGCTGCTATTCCCATTTTACAGATGAGGAAAGTAAGTAGTTTCCCCAAGGTGAACAGCTATCAAATGGCAGAGCTGGCTTCCTTGAGTCTAACACTCTCAGTCTATGCTATGCGTACTCATGGTGGGAATTTTGGGAGAATGCAGAGAAGGCACACAAAAGGGAAATAAAAACAACTCTATTTCTGTAATCCAAGAGTAGAATGTTTAACCACTGGGGCTGTCTCTCTCTAGGTGGGTGTGTGTGTGCACACGTGCGCTTGTACACGCAAGAACACATGTTTAAACCAAAGCAGGGTCATGCTGGGATACTATTTCGTAAACCGAAGCCACCATTTAAAAATCACCTTAAAAAGACCTTCCTAGGCTGATCTCCACAGAGACTCTCTGATTTCTAGGATTAGGTCTAGAACTGCACGTGATTCATCCGTAGTCCACAGACTTGGCAAGGCAGGCTTGGGGACAGCACAGGGCAGCTCACCCTAATGCCACGCTTCATTTTTGTCCCTGCTTTTTGCTCCTGTGCTTATAAAAAATAAATAAAATTTAAAATGGACAGACCTCCCCAGGATTTTATTTCATGGCTGGCCCTACATTTAAATGCAAGAAGCAGAAGGCTTATGAGCTATAAATAGCCCAGCCTCTTCTGAACAGTGGCAGGGAGAATTTGTAGGTTCTGTCTCCTCCCAACCTGGTGACCTGGATTACTTCCTTTCTGCAGCGGTTGCTTTCCTTGCCCTCCTCTGTCTATTCTTCATAGAGCAGAGCAAGTCCCTCTCTGCAAGTGTTCAGTGGGCATCTATACTGGGCCACGCCCTAGGAACTGGGCACAGATTTGAGTGAAACCCTAGCCCTGTCACAGCCTGGGGTGGCGGGGGGTAGACATAGACATAGATGCCCACAAGTGAAAATCTTATCTGCTATGGAAGTCCAAAGAGGGTCCCTAGCTCTGCAAATTAGGGAAGGCTTCCTGGAGGAGGGGATGCTGGCACTAAAAAAGGGAGGGAAGAGAAAGGAGCCTGGAGAAGAGGTGGCCTGGGAGAAGCGGTCTATAGAACCATGGGTGTCATGCTTGGCACAGTGCCTGGCCAGAGCAAGCTTTCATTGTTATTAAGCAGATTGCATGTTTCTTGAGAGCATGTCCTGGGTTCCTCTAGTGGCTCCTGTGGCTTCTTGAATCCAGTGACCTTGGGTACAGAGCCTAATCCGTGATTCTCAACCTGCTCTGCACATGCTTTTCCTTCTGAAAGCAGGATCCTGAGCCCCAAACCTGACCACTCAATTAAGAATCTTGAGCGGAGCCCTGAAATCTATTTCTTCACAAGCTCCCCAGGTGATTCTGGTGTTCAGCGACATTCGGGATTCACTGTACTGATTCAGTCTCCCATCTGGGGACCACACCTTGGTCCCCATTCCAGTCTCCCTGCTGAGTGGGAGCCTAGTCTCCCCTGGACCCCCCCTCCACCTTGTGTCAGGGAAGAGAGATCACAGCCTCTCAGGGTCTTCTTCCATCTCAGGCAGCTCAGCTGCAGAAAGTCCTTCTTCCGCCTGTGCTCAGAGTCACCTTCACCACAAATCCTAACACAGTGATGATACTGATAAGCAGCATTTGTACAAACCTTTGTTGTCCACAAAATACTTATTTAATTTGGGAGGCAGAAAATACATAGGTTTTAAATTCAGACAGACCTGGGTTTAAATGCCCCTCTTTTTTACATCCTACCCCATTAGCTGTCCTTAAACACGTGACTGAAACTGTCTGTGTATCAGTGACTTTGTCTGTTAAATGGAGATAATAACAGCACTTACCTGCAGGTCATTGGAAGGGTTGAGTGACATGTATCACACTTACGACATTAAGTGTGACATGGGCCCGGTACAATAGTAAGGCACTCACTTCATCGTACTTTATTGTTATTGTTGTTATTACTAGTATGTAAGACACTTGCATGGTAAATTCAACATTCAGGAGATTTTTATTGAGTGCCTAATGTATGCCCAGCCCTCTCCAGATGATGGGGTACATCATGAAAAAGTTCTTACTAAATGACAGCCATCATTATCAGTATTATTAGTGTTATTTGATCTTTACACTGCTGGTGGGGTAGGTAGTAGAATCACCCACATTTTACTGATAGGAAGATAAAGGTCAGAAGGGTTAGGGGATTTCTAAAGCCTACTCAGCTGATAAAAGATGGGAAGAGAATTTAATCCACGTCTTCCATATTCACACTTCTTTTCTCCCACCTTCAGTCGACTTTTTCAACAGTTTATATGGGAAGGAAGAGAGGGAGGGTCAGACCCCTATGCACATGGTTAAGGGGCTCCCCCAGCCTTAGCCTCCACTGTGCCAGGCAGTTTAGGGACAATTGTGTGGACCTCTCTTCTCTTTCTTCACAGTATTCTACTACAGAAATCTAGTTATGATGCCTTTGAGCATCTTGCAGGTCAAAAGCAGTCCTCAGGGAGCACGGTGTGACCTGTCTATTCAGCCAGCTCTTCTAGGCTTGAGCTTGCAGCCTGAGAGTGTGGTCTGAGTCCTCAGATCTGCTGTGGCAGCTGCAGGTGCAGCCAATACGTTGTCCACTGTCCACAGCCCCTGCTCTATCCTGAGTCACGGCATAGTGCCCACAGTGTGGTTTCCCAAGTCCAGGCCTCACTGGAATTATTGGGTCCAAGGCTGGCCCTGGCTGGCTGTGGAATGTCCCCTGCTCTTCGCTACCTTCCATTCTAGAAAACTGAGCAGGAATTTCAGCCACTACGTTCTCTCTGTGTGAGGAACTGACCTGATCTCTCTCCACTGGACTTAAGGCCTTGTCCCATGGCACAGAAACCTCAGACATCAGGAAGGAAAAGAGAGAAATGTTGTAGCTAAAGAGGGTCCCTATGATCAGATATATACACATGTTCATTGCTGGTGACGTGGGTCCCAAGCCAATGGCTCTTGTGTCTTTTATCCTGTATAAGAAGTTGACTTAAGCTTTCCTCCTATGAGCCTTTCTCTGAGCTCTCTCAGCTGTCCTAATTCTCTTTTTCACGGTCCACTCCATTTATCGGACAAATTTAGTTTCTAGTAGCCCCGACAGTGGAAAAACCCTAGGATGGGAGTCAAGAGACCAAGATGTAAACCAGTGCTGTCCGATAGAAATTTTTGTGTTGATGAAAATGTTCTGCATCTGCACCATCCAGAACAGGGGCCATGAGCACATGTGGCAAGTCAGCACTTGAAATGTGGTTAATGTGACTGAGGACTGAATTCCTAACTTTTGAAAAGCTTAATTAATTTAAGTGGTCACATATGGCTAGTGGCTACTGAATCAGGCAACATGGCTCTAGACCCAGCTCTGTGTGTGCTGAGTTGAGAAAACTTGAGCGAGTTTCTTCCCCTCCCTGGTAAGATGAAGGGATGAGAGCAGAAAACCAGAAGGGAGGCTGTCTGGAGTAGAGACTGAGCTCGAGGATCAGCGGGACCCAGGGTAGATTCCAGCTCTGCCAAATACCAGTTCTGTGACCTTGGGCAAGTCACTTAACCTCTCTGTGCTTCAGTTTCCTCTTTGTAAGGGGAGCATAATAACAGTCACCTCACAGGGTTAAAATGAGGTTTAAATGAGACATGATTCTACAAGTGCCTCATTTCTAGTAGGCTCTTGACAAATTGTAGAAGCAGTTTTAGCTGGTGTTATAGATTCCCATGTCCCCTGCTTGCCTCCTTGTGAAACTGTGATGGTTCTTATTTTTGCTACAGATGTCTATAAAATGCTTACTTTCAGGGCCAGAATTCATAACCTTGAACCTCACTCTGTACAAGTTGTGTCATTGTGCATCTGTAATTTTTTTCTTGGGAAAACCAGAATTTTTCTCTGGGATAAAACAGCTTTCAATAGATTTTCAAAGGAGTCCAAAAGGTTTAGGAACTCTGCGAGGTAAAGAAACCAGTAATCAAGATGTGTGTGCAGCAGGACTGGATGTGATCAGGAAGACAGTGGACTCGGCCTGGACTGCCAGCATCCCTGCCCCAGCCCTGCCTCCTCCAGGCTGCATAAACCTTGCTGAACTTCAGCTTCCCCATCTGTAAGATGGGGATAAAGTAGGACCTCTTTCATGGGTTTTGGGGATTAAGTAAACAAATTCATGTTAGTTGTGTAGCATAGCAGCTGGCACCCGTGCCCAGTGAGTGCTAGCTGCTTTTATCAGCATCAGCGTCATCGTCACCGTTGTTTCCATCCACTGTATGCTGGGCTTGGTGCTAGGTGTGTCTGTCTCCCAAAGTCTGCCCTCTGCACCTGCCACATCATCTTGAGCTCATCTCATACTGCTCCCCCTGCTCATTCTGCTCTAGCCATTCTGGCCTCCTTGTTGTTCATGGGACATACCAGACATGCACCTGACACAGAGCCTGTACATTTCTGGTCCCTGTGTTGGGAATGCTTTTTCCTGAGACATACACATGGCTCGCTCCATTGCCTCCTGCAGGTCTTTACCCACATATCTTAGTGAGGCCTCCCTGATCACTCTATTTAAAAAAGAAACACCCAACCCTACACTCATCACCTTCTAACATCTTCTCTATCTTTATGTATTAGTCTGATTTAATATTTCCTTGTCTGTCCTAGAATGGAGCTTCAGCAGGGCAGTTTATTTATCCTTATTTTGTTTATTGCTCTAGGTCCAGTGCCTCAAACAGTGCTTGACATATAGAAGGTAAAAAAAAAACCTTATGAGTGAGTGAATGAGTGAATGAATGAATAAATGAACATATCTCATCTAGTCTGAGACAGCTCCTATAGAGTTCTTAAACTCCACAATGTCATATTTTTATGACAACTTCTTAATCTCCTATGTCATATTTTCAGTCAACAAATAATCCCTGACCTTTCCTCTGTGCCAGGTTCCAGGGATAGAAAGGTCTTAGGTTCCAGGCATAGAAAGGTGAATAAGAACATACTTGTTCTTGAGGAACTCACAGGCATGTGGGTGACCATAGGACAATCCTCTTCCAGGCACTTACCATGGTTGTAACTGCAGACTAGTGCTGTCATCCTGTTTGCTATCTGTCTACCACCCTAGACTGGAAGGGCTCAATGGGTAAAGACCCCCATCTGTCTTGCATAGTGCTGTGTCCTCAGCAAAAGTATAAGGGCCGGCACATATATGTGGACTGGGCACATGCGTGAATAAATACAGGATGTAGCAGAACAGGAACTAGCAGAGGGGTCTGTGGATACCATGGAGGGGTGACTAAACCTTCCTGGAGAAGGGCGGGATGGAATCATGGGAGATCACACGGGATGTGAGGAACCTTCTGTCCCTTGGCAGCTTGCCTTAACTCTCACTCAGCCAACCATGAAGCAACTTGGGAACGATGGCAGGGTGGTAACTTCCGCTCCCTCAGGAGGCTGGGCGGCTCTTCTGTATTTCAGCTTCTGCCTAAGTCTCTGTCCTTGGAGTTAAAAATAGCCAAGGATGGGAGCACAAGGACATGTTGTCCTTCTTTGCCACTGAGCGGGGATTCTGCTACCTCTTCTCGAAGGGGGCTGTGGGTGGCAGGTTTGAGAAGCCAGAAGCTTAAAGAATTATGCCTTCCTGCCCCTTTGAGGACAAGCACAGACTTCTCTTTCCCCATTCTGGCATGACTCTAAATGAACTATGGAATGTCACAGCTGGAAGGGCTCTCTGGGGTAGGCAGGCATCTGGCAGGAAGCCCATCAACCCTCCAGGCCTGGGACCTTGGCAGACATCACCAATCAATTAAAGCCCCCTTTCCTGGGACGATGGCAGGCATCACCAATCAATCATGGTACCCTTTTCTGCCAAGTCCAGGCTCAGTCTAAGAATCGTTAACACAGGGTATTTCAGGCAGCAGTTACGAGAGTTGGCAAAAAAAAAAAAAGAAAATCTTTTTATCCTTTCCAATCTAGTCCAGTTCCCTCATGGTGGGAAAACAGAAGCTCAGAGAGGGGCAGAAACTTGTCTGATGTCATGCAGGAAGTCAGTAGTAGAGTTGGGACAAGACCAAGGAGTCCTGATTCCCTGCTGAGGCTTTTTTTCCTCTGTCCCATATTGTATCCTCTTTTCCACCAGAACTGTGGTTTGTATGTGCAGAAGAATGGCTTTTAACCCATGGACTGTAGGCACCAACATTTTATGCAACATATTATGTGTATGTGCTGGCAGGTTCTTTTCTAAAGAAGAGAGAATAGCTTTCAACAGCTCTCAGGAGGCTCCCTGCATGACCAAGAAAGCAGAGAAATCAGAAAATAGAGTGAGTGTAATGGACTGAAGTCTTGCTACTCAATACATGGGCCACAGACCTCACCTAGGAGTTGTTTGAAATGCAGAATCTCAGGCCCCACCCTTCAGAGTCTTCGTTTTAACAAGATCCCCAGGTGATTCATTTGCATATTAAAGTTTGAGAAGTACGGGGGCTGAAATTCATTCAGCCTTTGGTGTTTGCGTGGAGCACCTGCTAGATAGGCTGGTCCCTGCCCTCGTTTGAGAGAGTGGAAAGAAACTGAGGCACCTTAGCCAAGATGAGGCCCAGCTGCTCCGCAACTCTGCTAAGGCCAAACCAAGGGAGGCATTTGTTTAAACTATTTGAAGATAAAGGGTAGCACTTCCTATCCAAGGAGCATGAAACCCCAGCATGCATTACGCAGGTATGTGGGAGGCTCTTGTTGGGGGGACTTAGTGGGCACCTGATTAGCTGCCAGCCTGTAGAGTGGTATGGAGAAGGACTGGATTTTCACCAGTTGTCAGATATGGATGAGCTCAGTGGGAAAACGGGATGTGTTGCTTGAGGCCAATATTACTAGCAGCCTCCAGTACTGAGAATAGTTCACTTAAGGCGTGTTTGCTTTTGTGAATGCTGGTGCCAGCTAGTTCCAGCTGGTTCCAACTGGTCTTAACTGATCCTGGCTAGTTCTCCTGGGTCTGGTAGGCTCTGAAGGAAGCTAGCCATGGCCAGATTGAGGAAGGTGGTGGTGGGGAACCTGAGGCTTGCCCTGGTGGGGTTGGGAAGAAGGAATTCTATCACCCCTAACCCCACACCCCCACTCCCCTTGTGCCTCTGCATGTTTTCATCCATGGGCCTTTGTGTGGGTACAAGTGCACATATGTGTTCTGAAGATGACATGCCTACTGTATTAGTCTGTTTCTGTTGCTTATTACAAAATACCTGGAACTGGGTAATTTGTAAGAAAACAAAATTTATTGCTTTCAATTTCAGAGACTGGGAAGTCCAAAGTGCAGGGAGCATATCTGGTGAAGGCCTTGTTGGTGGAGGCAGTGATCTATGTGTCTCACATGGCAGAATGGTGGAGAAGAGAGAAACTAACCTCATTCACTCTCCTTTTATTTATTTGTTTATTTTTAAATTCACATAACATACAATGAACCATTTTTTTAAAATCTATTTTTCATTGGTGGCTGGCCAGTCTGTGGACCTGAACCAGTGACCTTGGTATTACAAGGCTGTGCCCTAACCAACTGAGCTAACTGGCCAGCCCCTTCACTCTCCTTTCAAAGCCACCAGAATCACTCCCATTATTCCAAGAATGGATCAATCCATTCATGATGGTACAGTCCTCACAATCTAATCACCTCTTTAAAGCCCCACCTTTCTTTTTTTTTTAAAAGATGACCAGTAAGGGGATCTTAACCCTTGACTTGGTGTTGTCAGCACCACACTCTCCCAAGTGAGCCTCAGGCCAGCCCTTAAAGCCTCACCTTTCAAACCATAATAGGATTTCCCACTTTTTTAAACACTGTCACAGTGGGGGCCAAGTGTCTAATACCTGGAACTTTGGAGGACACAATTTAAGTGTCAGTGAGTTTGGAGGGACATTCAATCCACAACACCTATTGTCCAGACTGTACAGCTCAGGCCTCATCTAACCTTTGCAGCAGGCTTTACATGCTGGCCTCCTGCTCAGCTGGAGTCTTCTGCTGCCCTTGGCAGAAGCCTTCCCCATCCCCACATTGCAGGCTCCCTGACCCTCTGGGGGTCAGTGTGGAACTTGGGTTAAGAAATAAGATGAGATGGAAATATATATAAGTATTTATTTTATTTACTGAGATCTAATTCAAATACCATACAGTTCACCTGTTTAAAGTGTACAATTCAGTGGGTTTTAGCATATTCACAGAGTTGTGCAACCATCACCACAATCAATTGTAGAACATTCTCATTATCCCAAAAAAGAAACCCTGTACTAGCATTCACTTCCCATTCCCCCTCACTCTGGCCCCTGGCAACCGCAAATCTGCTTTCTGTCTCTGTGGGTTTGCCTATTCTGGATATTTCATATAAATAGAGTCAGAGAATATGTGGTTTTTGGTGCCTAGCTTCTTTCACTTAGCATAATGTCATTAAAGTTCATCTGCGCTGAAGCATGTGTCAGTACTTCATTTCTTTTTATGGCTGAATAATATCCCTTTGTGTGTATATACCACAATTTGCTTATCCATTCATTCCCTGATGGATATTTGAGCTGTTTCCACTTTTTAGGTATTACGATTAACGCTGCTGTGAACATTGGTGTTCACCTGTTTGTGTGGATGGAACAGATTTATTTTGCATCCCACTAGTCTATCACTTACTTGCTGCAGGACCTTGAGCAAACTGCTTCAGTTCTCAGAGCCTCAGTTTTCTGAGAGGTTCTGGGAATCGGAGACACTACTATTTAATCTCACAGTATTACTGGTAATAGTGGCTATAATTTAGTAAGTGCCTTTATCTTATAGTGACAGTCACTGTACTTGTGTTATATCATTGAATTCAGCCGCACAAGGGGCATGAGAAAATTTATTTAACAATTAATATGGATCTGTGTTATAATGGGCTAACATACTGCCTTGATATAACAAATCATTTGGTGATTTGATGAGTTGTTTCCAGTATGGAGGGGGGGTAATTCCCCCACTTCCCCTACACTTTTGGCATTTTTGAATTATTAGAGGCCATATTTCTTTTCTTTCATTTTCGTTTGTACATTTTGTAATACACATAAAGTACAGCAGCTGGAAGAGCTCTCTTATGATTCCCTCGTTTCTATTTTTCCTCTGTCATGAGAACAGCATGTCCCAGATAGGGTTTGCTCCTTTACCCTGGATCCTAGAAGAATCCATGGGATAGAGCCATGCTAACTCATAAAGGTTGTTTAATATGAGTGAGAACTAAACCTTTGTTCTGTAAGCCACTGAGACTTGGGAGTCATTTGTTATTGTAGCATAACCTAGTGAGCACTGGCTAATACATTTCATCCTTACAACAATATGTGAGGTGTGTTACTACTGTGTTTCTGTTTTACAATATGTGTAGTGACTTATTACTGTGTTTCTATTTTACGAGGGAACTGAAGCTCAGATTGATTCAGTAACTTTCTTTAGTTTACTCAGAAAATGGCAGAGGAATGCTTTAAGTTCCAAACCCAGTTATTCTGGCTCCAGAGTCTGTGCTCTTAAGAAGACGGAAGTACGTGGGCTGTGTTTGGTGAATGATGAGTAATCAGTTTGGATGAACACCTGGTATGGGCATGATGTCAGACGTGTAGTATAGGTTCGGGGCAAATCCTGGAAGTACTGAATGCTGTGCGGATGGTGAAGCTTCCCAGTGCCAGATGGAACCACAGACTCTACCTTTTGCCCACAACCCAGCTTCTTCCACAGCTTGTTGAGCTTGTCCCAAGTGCTGGTGGGAGTGGCTTCCTGGGGAAAGGCAGCCACTTGTGGGGATTGTAAATTGTCTTCCTTCTAATGATTGTTGAAATGCCCTTTCTCTGGAGGAGAGCGAATGACTTTTCCCTGACCACCCTGCTTAGTATGGGACCTCCCTCTACCCCAAATGCATTTACTCTGCATCCAGAGCTTTTCGTCCTGTTTACATTTGGTTCCACATTTTTGTCTTCTCCCTACAAGTTTTCCATTTGTCAACATAACCTTCAGCAGTACCAGAAGATAGCACTTTCATGTACAATGAAATCTTATGATTTTCTTTGCATTCAAGGATGATTCAGCATTGAAACAATTCTACTTACAGCCCAGACCCTGCCTTTACCTCCAGTGCTCAACTAATTACCCTTCTCCTCAGCTTGTGTAATATTCTGTGTATATCTCTGCCCTTATACTATCCTATGTTGTAACTGTAACACCTTGTATTATAATTGCCCCCTTACTTGTCTGTCTCTTCTGGTAGACTGGGAGTTTCAGCAAGGTCTGGGTTTACTTCATCTGTGTTATGCATCTTCACCACAGGCACTGGAACTGAATAAACAATTAGTAAAGGGTCTGTTGAATGAATGATAATTACTTATTTGTTTCATCTCCCCTACCCCTTCCTCTACGTGTGAGCTCCTTAAGGACAAAGACTGTGTCTTATTCAAATCCCCAGCACCAAGAAAAACATGGCATAGGAAATGAGCTCAGTAAGTGTATATTTTGTTGGATAAGTGAAAATAACATTTCCTTCTGGGGGCAGAACCCATTACAGTTACAAAGCATTCGTATATATCACTGAGTTGATCCTCTCAAAATCTTCCTTCTCCCTGGCTCATGTTCTCAAATCTTTATCATGTGCCCTTTCCCTCCCTTCCTTCCACCCTTTTTATCTCTGTGTCTTTATGATCTCTGTAAAATGGTCTGAGGCATTTACCCTTCCCCCCGGTGTAAACAGCCTAAAGGGCAAAAATTACACTGGTCTGTGGTGAACCAAGATCGGGCTCCCACTTAACAGCTTTGCCATCTTGGACAGGCTCAGTAACCGCTGGGCTTCAGCTTTCTCTTATGAAGGTGGAGACAGTACTCACCTTCACAGGTAATTGTGGGGATTAAATGAAGTGATGAGTGTCAGGAACCTCTCCTAGTCTATGGTTGAACTCAGGAAGCAGGAGTTCCTGTCTTTATGTGGAAGGGTGATTTTTTTGAGGGTAGAATTTCAGTTATCAACAAACAGTGAGAAGGGATTGTGGTTTACAAATAAACATGGGATGGGGATGCTTTCTTGTAAAATCTCTCCTCCTTGTGAGTCCCACCTCTGTCCCAGGCAGGCCCAGTCCTCTGCACCAGTTCAGCACCACGGACGGTTCCCGTGACCTCTGGCTCTATGGCTACTGTACTTAATAGTATCAAGGAGGCCTTCAACTGCAAGTAAAAACTTTATTTTATGTACCACCGAGAGAGCTAAAACGTGTCAGAATTTAACTCTTGACAGGCTGTTGGTTGTCATTCACATCTTAATTTTAGAGATGTTGAAAAACGCTCATCTTAGAATATGTGAAGTAATGACAGTGTATTGGTGGTGACATTAGTGAGCAATTAACCCTTAAAGAGGTTAACAGTAATAATCATTGACCCTTAAAGAGGTTGACAATAATAGCTAGCATTTATTCCTTAAAGAGGTTAACAATAATAGCCAGCATTTATTCCAGCTGTGTTCCAGGCCTTTTTCATTTCTTTCTCTCCTGTCCTGGGTGCTGTTTGCCCTTTATACATTCTCTTAACAAATATTACATTTGGGGGATATAAATGTGCATCATATAGACAGTAAATCAACAGTCCTTCCCATTCTTCCTCCAAAAATATTCCAATCCTAAGCCTAACTTCTTCAGAACATTGCTTCCTGCTGAAAGATAATCTAATGTATTAAGCTTTCCAGTACTCATCATGCTTAACCCATTTAAAAAAGCATTTCAAATGCATTTACTATGACCCAGCAGTTTCACTCCTATGTATGTGCCCAGAATAACTGTGCACAAATGGTCAGCAAAAGACACATACAGGAATGTTTTGGGTAGAGCTATTTGTAATATCGCCATACTGGAGACTACCCAAATACTTGTCAACAGTAGAATGGATGAAAATACTTTGATATAGTTACACGGTGTACTTCGATAAAGCCATGAGAATGAATGAATGCAGATGAACTTCATAAACACAACGGTGAGTAGAAGAAGCCTGACACTAAAGAATATACTCTATGAAGGAGGCGGCTCTTATGTATATAAAAGTACAAAACAGGCAAAAAAAGTCTGTGCTTTTAGAAGTCAGGACGGTGTTCCTCTCAGAGGAGAAGTAACTGAAAGGGGGCACGCAGGGCTTCTGGGTCACTGGCAGTACTCTGTTTCTTGGTCTGGTTGCTGGATCCATGTATGAGTTCACTTTGTAATATTCATCAAGCTGTACACATACAACTGTGCACTACATAATTGTACACTGTTTTGTATGCATCATACTGCAACAGTTGTTTTAAAAGCACCTTTCTCCAGAAGAGAAGAGAATGCTGAGGCTTTCGTGATGATGAATAAGAAATTGAGGGGTAGCTGGTCACATAGAATATTTGGAATTATTCAGTAGAATGTAGAACACACTGGAGAAAAAGGAAAAATGAGACTGGAAATGTAAATTGGGACTAGTTCTGAAAGGCAGTGTGTGTTAAGGCCTTTGGAATTTAGTCTGCAAACAGTGGGGTGCTATCGAAGGTTTTTAGTCAAAGAGATGCTGTGTTCAGGATTGAGGTTTAGAAAGCTCTTGCAGGCCACAGGATGGAAAATGGGTAGAAGAGTACATTGCTGGTGGAGACACCAGTTAGTATAGAAGAAGAAACTAAGTCAGAGAGAGGTTAAGTAACTTGCTCAAGATCATACAACTAATAAAGTGAGTGGGGCCAGGTTTACAACCCACGAAGTCAGGCTTCATTGTCCGTGCCCTTGACCATTGGACTGTGCTGCCCCCTGAAGATACTCCAGCTATTAGTGAATGGCTGTTGACTGTGAAAGGAGCAGAGAGGTGGGCAATTAGGAGACTTGAATTCCAGTACCAATGTGGTCATTGACTCATGCCCTTCCTTGGGCCTCAGTTGCCATCTCCACAGTGAAGGTGTTGGCCAGGACAATCCCTAAGTTCTCTTCAAATGGAATCTTCTCTGATTTTAGGGGGAAGAGGGGGAAGGTAAGGGCCCTCACAGAAGCAATCAGGGTTTGTACTTTCTCAGCCTGTCCTTAGAGACACAGCCAAAGGCAACATCAGGGCCCTGGAGGCCTCAGTGCCTGAAGATGGTCTTGACCCTTGATTTTCAGATGAATTTCAAGATCTGGGCAAGGGAGGCATGAGAGGCTGAAGTCACTGGGAATAACTAAGCCAGAGAGAGGTTGACTGTGGAGGAAGAAGAGACAGCAGCCTCCAGGGTATTTATCACAGAGTGACAAGGGCAGTCGCTCTGGGAAGGGGAAGCAGTGAGCAGGGGGCCTTGGGGCTTCTCTCATCCTGGTTTAAAGTAACCCAGAGCTCTTGTGTCTGGGGAAACTAAACAGGCTGCTGTGTGGACCTGCAGTGGGCACTCACGGTGACAGCATTAGACATTGGTCAGGGACCTGGTTAGGGATTTTAGAGCCTGGGAACCTGGAGCAAGTCATGTAACCTCTGTCAGCCTTGGGCTCGTCATCTGGAAAACAAAGCTGATAATGCCCCTCTTCAATAAAACATCGAGGTGGGGAATGATTCTCTCCTTCTCTGCTGGTGGAGTGTAGGATCTGTTTTCACACAGATCTGGGTTTCAAAACTAGCTCTGTCTTGTCTGGTGTAACCTCGGACAAGTTGCTGAATGGCTCTGAACGTGTTTCCTTATTGTAAAATTAGGATAACAATACTTGCCTTTCAGAGTTATGGTGGGGTTAAATTATATATACATAATAGTTATTATCCTCTTCCTTATTGAACAGTTGCTTCTGGGAGAAGTTATATTAAACACGTTCATGGTCAAGTATAAGCAACTGAGTAGGATTTACTTGTTTTCTTTAACAGAGGATTTGTTTTTTTCTTGGGGACCCATCCTGAAGCCAATTCGGTTAAACACACTTTAATTGTGCATGAGATGGGCAGTGTGGGTGCTGTCCTAGGTGCTGAATGGAAGTAAACGAGGGATGAGCTCGCACTGTAAACACAGACATGAACTAGGTTGAGAACTGTGGTTCAAGGTGCAGTGGAGTAGTTACCCCCAATAGAGGTGAAGATTAAGTGCTGCTGGGACTCAGGGTGTCAGATCAGTTGACCAGTTGAGGGTGTATATGGAGCAGTGAGGTGCCTGGCCAGGCTGGGGTATGGAGACTGTGAGGGAGACCAGTAGCAGATGGGGAGAGAATCAGAGAACGAAGAGTCTTGAATGCCGGGGCACAAAGATTGAACTTAATTTGGCAGGTGATGAGGAACTATACTAAGGTTTTAAATAAGATCACGGCATGATTGAAACCGCGATTTATTTATAAATTTGTTTGTATTTTACTTTCATTGACATTATATAATTAGTACATTAGTTGTAAAAAATTCAAATGACATAGAATCATACAAAAGAGAAACAAAATATCCTTCCCAAAGTTCTGGTTGGAGTATAAATTTCTAAAGGAGTTGGAGCAACTACTTCGGTAACTCACTTGGCAGTGTCTGCCAAAGTTGGACAAATGCCTACCCTGTGACCCAGTAATTCCACTCCTAGGTGTATTTCTAAGAGACACATGTACAGAGGTTCACCAAAAACCATGCAATAAAATAATTATAGCAGCATTATTCCTAATAATCCCAAACGGGGGTGGGGGAAGCTTATCAGCAGAACAATAGATAAATAGATCGTGGTGGATTCATAGAGTGGAATATCATATAGCCGTGATGATAAGCAATCTACAGCTACAAACAACAATATATATGGATCTCAAATAACGTAATATGGAGCAGAAGAAGCCAGCCCCCTCCCCCAAAGGCTATGCTCTGTATATAAAGTTCAAAAACAGGCAAAACTAATAGCTGGTATTAGAGATCAGGATAATGGTTACCTTTCTGAGAAAGACAGTGACTGGAAGACCAGGCACAAGGGCCCCTTAGGGATCCTAGGAATGCTCTGTTTCTTCATCTGGCTGCTGGTTAAATGGATGTGTTGAGCTTGTAAAAATTCATCAACCTATACACTTAAGGTTTGCACACTCTTCTGTTTATCTCTTATATTTAGATTAAAAAGATACCAAAAAAAAAAAAAAAAAGACCTCCCACACACCTCCTCTAACAATCTTTCTCCCTACAGTTATTCATCATTAACAATTTGGTCCACATCCCAGATTTTTTTGTGCACATGCATAAATATAAAGATAAGTTTGTGTATATGTATACAGATATCTGTAGCATTCCAAAAATGGTATCTTGTCTTATGTACTGTCCTGCAACATGCTCTTTTAACTTAACTGTATGTTGAAGGTCTTTCCATGTCACTATATTTGTAAATGTGGATGATTCTTTTTAATAGTTGTGGTGCTGTGTCATTTAATTAACCAGTCCTGTATTGATGGACAGTTAATTCCAACATTTCACTGGTGTAAACAGTACTGTGGGGAATCCCTTTGTGTCTTTCTTTGTGTACTTTTGTGACTATTTGTGTAGAATGAATTAGTAAGAGTGGAATATCTTGGTCTAAAGTGGTAATTTAATCTGTTAATGGCTTCTGGGGTGGGTAGATTGGAAGTAGGGAGACCAGTTAGAAGGCTGTTAAAATAATTTAAGCTTGAGGTAGTTAGAGTGGTTGGCTGTGAAAATGGACAAAAAGGGAGAGATGTAAGATATAAGAGATATTAAGTGCAAGGACTTTATAAGACCTGGCATCTGATGAGAGAGGAAAAAGTCATTGAGCTCCTGTGAAGTTGGGAGTCTAGGTGTCTGGGAAGATGGGAAACATAAATCAGAGGGAGATTATTGGGGGAAGTAGGGATCAGTGATGGGTTATTTTGGACCAGGTTGAGTTCAAGGACCCTGCTCCTCACCCAGGCAGCGATTTCCAGAATGAAGTTGAAGTATTGCTCTGGTCAGAGCTAAGGGCTGCAGACTGGGAATGGAATTCATTTGCATAGGATGGCCCTGAGGTTATGGGAGAGGGATGAAATCACCAAGGGGGAGCATCTATAGAGAGAGAATCCAGAGACTGAATGGTGAGGGCCTCATGTGTGGGGATGGGGTACAGCCTGGGAGGTCAAAGGCAATGGTGAGAGAGACGGGAGGAGATCTCATAGAATTCACTATCAAGGATGTCAGAGAAGGAGGGAGTCTGAAGTTACTTTATAGGATGAAATAATCAGGAGACTGAGTTAGGCTCCCTCCCCACTGGCCCCCAATAGGCACTATCTTCACATCTTGCACGTGCTTTTCTGAGCATTTAACACACTTGTGGTTGGTCAGTGTGATCATCTGTTTAATGTCAGCCTCCCCCTCTGAACTGTGAGACCACGGAGGCAGGGACCATGCCACTGTTGCTATGTCTTCTATCCCCAGCCTCAGGCATGGTGTTCGGCACAGGACAATGTTGGTACCCCCAAATCATTGCTGCCTCCTGGCATATACCCTCCCTCTCCCCTCCCCTCACACATGTTCTGCACAAGTTGGGAGAGGAGGGACTTAGGACCCTGCGGGAGAAGATACAAGCTGTACAATTTGAGTTTGAGGTGCAGCAAATTTGAGTGGGTAGCCAAAAAAAATGGGTCATCCAGACTCAATTTATTGTACATCCTGGTGGCCGGCCTTGAGGGCAGTCTCCATGTTGATGGCCAGAGCTGACAGGACTCAGACTCCAGGCCTCTACAGTGCAGTGCTGCAATAGCCATGGAAAAGCTGGTCTCTCCTCTGCTCCCCTGCGCCCTCCCTTTGCGAAGCCTGCCCTTCTCGGTGCCACACTCCATACATGGCAGTTGTTTTCATTGCCACGTTTCATGGGAATGGTGTTCCGTGGTGAGGCTGGAGCCCACCTGTGCAAAGATTTTGAACTTTCACTTTCTTAGGGTGCCAGCCTGTCTATGTCAGGTTTCCCCAAAGCAGACCATGAGATAAGATTCGTGAGCACGTAGTGAATGAAGGAAGTGCATCCAGAGGAGACAGGAAAGGGAGAAGCAAGACAAGGATAGAGAGGCAGAGGGCAAGCGTGTACTCTCAAGCCATGCAGAGAGGGTGGTAGGGTTGCTATGCTAGCACTGAGTTGTTCTGGCCCAGGCAAAAGAGAGGAGGAGCTCCTTCTCTTCCATTTAGTCTTTGATTAAGGGTCAGGGCAGGAGCAGGTTAGAGATCAGGAATTCCCAGACCCTCGTAGCCCTGCCTGTGTGGGGGCAAAGTGGGCTCAGGAGCCCAAGAGAAGACCCCATCTCTCAAGAAAAAGTGTCAGGTACTGGCTGTTGGAAGCCAAAGCATGCTAAAGTGGGGAGGGGGGCCACAAAAGTGGTAGAAAGGGGGATCTGGTGGCGCATCACGTTGTTCACTACAGCAGAGGGCTGATTGAGGTCGAGGGAGGGTCTGTTACTGGCCCGATGGACCAGAAGCAGAGGCTGTTAATTCTTCTGTGTCTCCCACCAGTGTGTGTTTTATCAGCAGAACCCAGCACTCAGAGGTGCACCTCCCGTGTTCATGAGGGCTTCACCTCACATCAGGTGCTCAGTAAACATTGAGAGAATGCACGCGCCACACTTCAGGCCTTGGGGGCTGAGGTAAGGCCTCGAACCTGGTCATGAGCAGTCACTGGAGAATGGCTTAGTAAGCCATGTGCAGGGAGCCACGGGCTGGGGGCCACGTCATAAGAGACCGCAGAGTGTGTGCTCAGTGCGATGAGGTTGTTCCCTGAAGGGAAGCCCTGAGTCAGCCTGAGGAGGTGTGGAAAGAGCTAGAAGTCAGAGAGGCAGCAGATTCAAGGCCCAAAGAGGACACGAGGTGGGAGGAGGTCGGGGTGAGGGTGGGAGGAGGTGGGATGGTAGGACAGACGGTGGACCAGCCCCAGCCAGGGTAAGGCTGACCCTTCCTTTCAGAAAGGAGGGGAGGCGAGGGGCAGGCTGAAAGGTCTGAGCGTGGTGAAATTTGGAAGTGAGGAGGAGCAGAACAAAGGAAACGCATTTTCTCTGCCGAGTGGGACAAAGATCTTCTGTTGGGATGGAAGGGTTGTGGGGTGGGGGAGTTGGGAGCATTGGAACAGTTACTTTGGGGACTGTGACTGAGTCAGCAGGAGATGACCTGTGGGGTCAGGTGACTGAGGTTAGATGGTGGATGTTGTTGGTGTGGTTGGGTACAGTCGTGGTCCCCAGATTGTGGAGGTGACACGTCAAGGGGAAAATTCATCTGTGAGGGTGTCCCTAAGATGGTTGGTGAGGGCAAATTTGGGGAGCGTCGAGCTTCTCTCTCCGTAGTGACTGTGGCTACTTTTGCTTAGCACCTCCATGTGCCAGGCACCATGGCAAACATTCTGTCCCTCTCAACTGCTGCGGGAGGTGGGTGCCGTCCGACCTGCTTGGGGTCTTGTAGCTCATGGTCTCTGTACCTGGGCCGTCTGATTGCCAAGCCAGCCTCACCTGTGTGGTGGCCAGGGCTGTTGCAAGGCTCAAGTAGGGGACTGGGTGGGAAATGCTTTGAGGGCTCTGGAATGCCACATAGATGTGAACACCACCCCCGGCCACACACACACACCTCCTCCCCAGACCATGTGGGGATTGAGCTGTTTGCTGTTTTTTGCTCCTCCCTGTTCCGGGAGAAATGTGTCATACCCTGGTGGGTGGAGATGGAGCTAGTGTGTGGCTCCAGAACAGTGCTCAGTGAGGAGGTAAGAAGCCCAGGCAGGTGTCTGCAGCCTGCCCAGTCGTGAGACTGTGTCCCAGTGAGGGGTGTTTGTCCCTGTACATATGACTGTGCTTGTGTGTGGGGGTGGGTGTGTGGAGGGACGTCTCTCTGTGAGTCTGTGTTTCCGAATGTGCATGTTTCTGTGTCTTTCTCTGTGTTTCTGCACCTGCTATACATAGAGAATCACAGAATCATGGGGTTTAAGTCGGGGGAAGAACAGATGGTAGAGTGGAGTGGGGACACAGACATAGGGGCACACAGGCTCCTCCAGGTGTTCACAAACACCCAGGGTGACACACATAGGGATGCACAGGGTGGCAGTTTCTCAGTGTGCTTTCTCTAGTATGTTGGCACGTCCTTCTTATGACGTGCATCATATGTGTGTCTGGCACACACACAGGCACACATACCCAGTTAGCCTCAGAAACACACAATAGCACGTATATTGAGACCCCCGAAAACACTCAGACATGCAACACACTCTGTCTTTGCATGTGTATTCCCATGTGTGTGTTGCTGTGTGTTTTTCTGAGTATGTGGGCATCTGTGTGTCTGAATAACACAAACACATGTAGGAGACAGAAACATGCAGGCACACACTCTGAGAAGCACACACAGTGTCTATCTGTGCGTGCATGTCTGTGTGCACGTGTGTGCATGACTCCTAAAGTCAGGGAGGAAGGAGGCACCATCACTGAGCTGGGAGGAGGGAGGCCAGGAGAAAGCCAGTGGGAGATGTCCTTGCTCTGTCTCTGGCACATGGACCCAGCTCTCTTATCCTCTTGCCAGAGCCCCACCTGGCAGGAGCAGGATGAGGGGCATGAGTGGGGCCGCTGTTCCCCGGTGGGTCAGTCAGCAAGCACTGATGAAGCCCCTGAGGTGTACCAGCCCCTCTGTGGACTTTGTGGGGCAATGGGAAAGATCCCACTAAACATCTACCCTTGCCTCTAGCAAGCCCACTGTCCCTATGGAGTGGAGGGGATAAGTAAAGCCTACCTTGAATCACCAGGCCATGGCACACAGAGGAGAGACCCTCCTGGGGTCAGATCCTGGCTTGCTGCCCACCTTACTGGCTCCACAGGTGTGGACAGGTCCTTGACCTGTCTCTGCCTCTCATCCTCAGCACATAAGTGGGGAGAACAGTAGTGTCTGCCTCCTGAGTGGTGGTGAGGACTAAGACCATGCTCAAGGCAGACACTGAGTCATCAGCAGTTGTGAATTGAGACCTGCAATGGGCCAGCCCTGTTCTTGACACTGAGGCTTCAACAGTGGACTGAGTTCCATGTCCTCATGGAGTTTACCTTCTACTCCAAGGAGGAGGAAGCTGGTCAGTAAGCCAATAGCGTATAACATGTTGGGTGGTGAGTGTCAGAAAGAAAACCAAAGCAGGGTGTTAGTGCAGAGAGTAGTAAAGGTGGGGCAGAGCTGCTGTTTTGGAGGCACCAGGAGTGGTCCAGAAAGGTGCAAAGGAATGAGCTGCTGATGGTGGAAGGATGTCGTCAGGGAGGGAACAGCAAGGGCAGAGGGCCACTTATCCTCATGGTAACTCTGTGTTCTACCACTTTACAGCTGGGGAAATGGAGGCACATTGAGGCTGAGTAATTTGCCCAGAGGCTCATATCCAGTGAGATTGAGGCTCAGGATTTGAACCCAGGTCATCTGGTTTTAGAGCCAGTGGTCTAAATCACCAGTCCTCAATCAAGGGTGATGTTTGCCCCCAAGGGATATTCAGCAACATTTGGAGACATTTCTGATTGCCACAACTGGACTTGGAGGTGCTACTAGTCTCTAGTGGGTTGAGGCCAGTGTTGCTATTAGACATTCCACAATGCCCAGGACAGTCCCTGGGCAAAAAAGCAACATGCCATCCAAAGCACCTGTCATGCTGAGGCTGAGACACCCTGTTCTTAATGCATGCAAGGGACTTGACAGAGAGTAGGACATATAGTAGATGCTCAATAAAGAGTAGCTGAAGAGGAGGAGGAGAAATGACTTGGAGAAGGTTTCAGGGGAGAAATGAATTCAAGAGGGGAGAAAAAGTACGTGGGAATGAATCCATGAATTGACAAAAGTCATGTAATGCTGCTTGTTGGTAGCTGGGAGGGGCGGGGCTGTCCAGGGAGTTGGGTGCAGTGAGGCCAGTGGTGTGAGGAGGTTGGTGGGCTCAGGGTGGGGGCTGAAGCTGGGCAGCCACCATCTGCCAGAACACTAACCAGATGACTTGTCTCTCTGTCCCCTCCCACCCCGTGTCTCTCTCCCCATCTCTTTTGGCCTCTTTGCCCAGAAGGAGACAGCCGGAGGCTGAAGGGGGCGATCCAGAGGAGCACAGAGACAGGCCTGGCCGTGGAAATGCCCAGCCGGACACTACGCCAGGCCAGCCACGAGTCCATCGAGGACAGCATGCACAGCTACGGCTCGGAGGGCAAGTGAGTGAGGGCCCACGCCCACCCCCAGCCCTCCTGGCTCTTGCAGCTCCTATGGCAGGGGTGGGAGAACTGAGCAGCTCCTCCTGGAGCCCTGGGCCAGCCTCTGGCTGGCAGAGCATTGGCTGAGGGTCCCTGGGTCACGGCCATCTTCAGAATGCAGGCAGCGAAGCAGCAAAGCCAAGGGGGAGTGAGCCGGACACCGACTCTGGTACCCAGCTACCTGGATTTGAATCCTGGCTCCACCCCCTCCCCGGCAGTGTGACCTTGGACATACCACATCTTTGTGCCACAGTTTCCTCATCTGTAAAATGAGGATAGTAGTACCAACCTCAAAGGGGTGTTATGAGGATAAATGTTTATAATTCTCATAATCCAGGATTGATATTTATCTTAGTCCGTTTTCTGTTGCCTGTAACAGAATACCTGACACTGGGTAATTTTAAAAGAAATAGAATTTGCTTCTTACAGTTTTGAAGGCCGAGAAGTCCAACATCAAGGAGGTACATCTGGGGGAGACTCTTCAGAGTCTTGACGCTGCCTAAGGAATCACGTGGCGAGAGGGCTGAGGGTGTTCATGTGCTCTCTTCTTCTCCTTATAAAGCTGCCAGTCTGCTCCCATGATAACCCATTCGTCCATTAACCCGTTACTCCATGAATTGGGTTAATCCATTCATGAGGGCAGAGACTTCATGATTGAATCACCTCTTAAAGGCCTCACCTTTCAAATACCATAGTCGGATTTCCCACCCTCTTAATACCGTTAGAGTGGGGATTGGGTTTCAACATGAGCTTGGAGGGGACAAACATTCAAATCATAACAATATTTATAAAGAGCATAGAACAGTGTTTGGCACATAAATGGTATGTATCAGTGTTGGTGGATAAATAAAGAAGAGGGAATCTTCGGAAGGAGCAATCTAATGAAAATAAGGGAGTCAAGAGGGGTTTTATTATCATTATTGTTTCCTCTTTACTTTTTTAGTTTCTTAAATCCCAATTAGGTTTTAAAAATGCATACTGCTGCTTGATAAAGGCATTTCATGAACATCAAATCATAAACCATTAGCGCTGGCTGGCTGCTTGCCGACGTTTCTGTCCCTAGCCGCACATCAGCATCGCTGGAGACTGGTGGCAAATGCAGATCACGGGGCCCTGCTACCGGGCTGCTGATGAGGGCCTCTGGGAGTAGAGCTCTGGAACTTCACCTTTAAAAAGCTCTCTGGAGGGCCGGCCCGTGGCTCACTCAGGAGAGTGCGGTGCTGATAACACCAAGGCCATGGGTCTGGATCCTATATAGGGTTGGCCTGTTTGCTCACTGGGTGAGCGTGGTGCTGACAACACCAAGTCAAGGGTTAAGATCCCCTTACCAGTCATCTTTTTTTTTAAAAAAAAAAAAAAGCTTCTTCTCTGGAAGAAGATCAACCTACACTAGGGGTTTCTTATCTTTATGAGAATTTTGGGAAAGTTTTGGGACTGCTTTCCCCTATTAAATACACATGCACACCCTACACACTCATTCTCACACACACAGTCATATGAACACACTCTTCTCAGAACTGTAGGGGGTTCCCATATTCCCCTAAAACCCATCTATGGATCTCTGGCAAAGAAACTCTGATCCAAAGAGACTTCCTTACTGTACAGATGACCAGGGCAGTCAGAGAGGTTAAGGAGCTTGCCTGGGATCACACAGCGTGCTAATAGGTCTAGAACCCAGGATTCCTGACTCCCAGCTGGGGCTTATTCCACAAACTACATCGCTTCATGGTCCCAGCCATCCTCTGAGGTTAAGGTTGAGGTTATCATGATCTTCGTTGTGCATATGAAGAGACTGAGACGCTTGGAAAAGTTATGTTTCATGCTTTCTAGTACAGCAGCCACTAGAAACACGTGGCTATTTAAATGTAAATTAATTAAAATTAAATAAGGTTAAATGTTCTGTTCCTCTGTTGCACTAGCCATATTTCAAGGGTTCAACAGCAACATGTGGCTAGTAGCAGCCAGAAATAGAATATTTCCACCATCACAGAAGGTTCTACTGGACAGCACAGGCAAAGTGGCTTGTCCAGGGCAGACACCCTGCCAGCACGGGGCTGGCCGGGGGCTCGGCCTCCACCTTCTGCTCCCCTTCATTTCTGGCCCTGCTTCTCAGCTGGGGGCTCCTGCTGGCTGAAAGCCTTCCCCACCCCCAGCGCCTCCTAAACTGGGCGTCTCCGGCCCGTGAATGGCCTTGCCTTGGCAGATACTGCTGGTCCACCCACCTCCTAGCGAGACTTTCCGGTGGGCGAGAAGAGGAGGAAGACAGGTGGAAGGGAGAGGAGGAGGAGGAAGAGAGCCAGTGCCTTCTAACCTGAAACCTGGAGGAAGATATTCCAGACATCTGGGGAGCAGTGGGTCCCTGCTGACATACATGAGGCTCAGGGATCAGGAGGTCCAGGTCCTGATCTGGCTCTGCCACTGTCCCCCCGGATGTCTTGGGCATAGCTGTGGGCCTCTCTAAGCTTTGGGGAGGCCAGTAGGCATCTTCTTGGCCTCACAGGCAGGTCAGGAGGACAAGATCACAGGAAGGGCAGCGTAGTTCAGTGAGCAGTGGTGAGGGACCCAAACTCTCATTCCTATTTTGCAGAAGAGGAGGTGAAGGCTCAGAGAGGTCATGTGACTTGTCCAAAGGGCACATCAGAGGAGGGTGTTGTGAGGAGGGAATGAGGTGATGCCACACATGACAGGTGCTTGGAAGGTGGCTCTTGTTGTCGTTTGCCATAACGTACTTTAAGGGACAAGAGTCTAATTACATCACAGACAGGTTCAAAGCTGGGACTTGGGAGTCAGACAAGCCTGGTCTGTGGCTCATTTCTGCTTCTTAGTAGCCCTGTGGCTTTGGGGAAGTTGCTTCACCTCTCTGAGCCCAGTTTCTTGATCTATAGAAAGGGGACGGTAATAGTACAGACCACTAGTAGAGTTATTGTGAGGAATTAATGAGTTCATTCATGTAAAAGCACTTAGAACAGTGACTGGCACATAGTGAGCACCATAATTATTAGCTATTATTATTGTTAGTTGTTAAGTGGGCCACCATTAGGTGAGTATTTTGCTGCTTGTGGTCATTGCATTCTAACAGATACAGTGAGCCACCCCAAATGCAGTTGTCTTAGCACAGAGTCAGCACTGAATAAATGTTGTTTGTAATGATTATGGTTATTAAAAGGTTTGGGGTGCATATTTTGAGCCCAATTGAGGAAGGAGCAGGTGGGTTGGAGGGTGCCAGCAGCGGGGACACTCTTGCCCTCCTGAGAGGTGCCAAGTCTTGGTGGAGCTCAGCCAGGTGCTGCCACCTGCCCAACACCTGAGTGAGGAAGGGACGTGGAAGGTGGGAACATCGAGCTGCGGTCAGCCTCCTCCTTGTTCTGTAAGTATTTTAGGCACTGGTTGGACACAGATGCCAGGCTCTTAAATGGGAAGGGGTGTGACTGTCCTCCCCCTCTCCCCACCCCCTGGGCTTCTGCCAGCCCAGCTGAGGTACACATGGAACCAGCCATGCTTGAGCAGCCCCCGCAAGGCTGCAGCCCCTGGTGCTGCCGGGTTTGAGTGTGCACTGGATCACCGGATATGTGTGTTCCTGCAAGCGGGCACAGGGGTGCTCGCACATGGATGTGGATTTCAGCAAATGTGCCAGGCAATTTGGCTGGGCACCTTGGAGACCCTGTCCTCCACAGACTTCCATTGTAGGGCACGGAGCAAGCAACTAACGATGTGGTAAGAGCTGCAAAGGACAGTGTAAAGTACGGCAAATCATAACTAAAGCCAAAATGTTTCATTATTTCAGTTATTATTTTAGTTATACTAAGTTTCCATTTTTATTGTCAGATCTAGGGCTCAGACCCTTCAAACCCATTGTACAGACTGGGTCCCCAGACCCCTCACACGCAGGTCCATGCTAGGTAATTGGGAAAGATTCTGGGAGCTGTTGGCAGACGACACTAGCTTAGTCCTCAGCTTCCTCAGCAGCAGCAGCTTACAGGTCCAGCGGTGGCCTTGCAGAGGGTCCCGGGGGCACTAGCAGCAGCAGCAGCCTGTAGCAGCAGTAGTGGCCTCCCCATTCCCCCTCCCTCACCGCGGGGCATCCCGAGGGTGGGAGGCACCGTGGATCAGAGCCACTCATCCTTATACTTAAGTCCATAACCCAGGACACCTGGGTGCGCATGCGCAGTTACAGTAGACGATAACCAAGGAACACCTGAGCACATATGCCTGTTTACATCAAATGCTCGGCAAGGTTCTGAACGTCTTAGGGGCCCTGACCATTTTCCTATATTTCCCCAGCAGACAGGTATAGAAAATTTTGGAACTGCTGTGTTCCCACAGAGGTGTCAGGGATGGGGAAGGAGTGTATATGGGTAGGGCCACTCTGTCAGTGAAGATGGCTTGGGCTCCAGGTTGCATAATACCAGTGAGCCGTTGCCATTCAAAGTGTGGTCCACAGTCCAGCAGCATGGGCATCCCGTGGGAGCTTGTTAGACATGCGGAATCTCAGGCCGCACCCTAGACCCACTGAATCAGGATCTATAGTTTAACAAGATCCCCAGGTGGTTTGTATGCATGTTAAGGTCGAGAAGCCCTGGCTTAATGGTGTCACAGCTAACCCTCGTAAAGACTTAGGCACTGCACTAAGTGTATTGATTCATTTAATTTTCACGACAACCTGATGATGATGGGGCTGTTAATATCCTCATTTTACAGATGAGGAAATGGAAGCCCAGAGAGGGAAAGTAACTTGCCCGAGGTTACACAGCCAGTAAGTGGCCGAGCTGGGATTCAGATCCAGGCATTTGGAGTCTGCCCTTAATGATTGCACTCAACTCTTTCTCTCATTTCATGGTTAAATCTATCAGGATTTCCAGATGTAGAGGCTTCCAGGATAGTTTAGAGGTTTGATGATACCATCAGTGTCCCAAAATTCCTCCATCTTTCCCCTCCACAGGCCTCAGCATGTTGGACCAGTGATGGTTTATCACCTGGTGCTAGGAAAGGGCTTTCTTTTCCTGAGCCTCTTTCTACCTGATCAAAAATTGGGGTTCCATATGTTAAGGAGGGAGGGGCAACCAGCCACGCTCCCACCACCGCCAGAGTAGGCCTACCTCAGCCAGGCAAAGGGCAGGGTATAGAATTCAAGTCCATTCAGAAAGGGCCATGAAAACAGTACCTCCTCAGACATACCTAGCCCCCAGTCCTGAGACACACCCTGCTGTCTGCCTTAGTTTGGGTTTTCCCAGAACCAAACCTGAGACATGGATTCGAGTGCAAGTGGCTTACTTGGGGTGATTCTAGAAAGTAATGGCAGAGGAGCACGTGAGAGAGACAGGGGAGGCGTTCAATAAAGCATGCTTTAAGAAGCCAGCTATGGCTGCTCCTGTGGGCAACCAGAGCTTGATGCTGACGGGGAACTGCGGCAGCTGGCATGGAACATGTGCCTGAGGGTTGCCCCCACAAGGCGAGGGAGCTGAGGTGTTTATACTCCAGCTCGTATGAGTTACTAACTGATGGCTGCTCCCCGTTGACTCTCTGGCTCTTCGTGTGGCTAAATGGGCTCTGGAGGACAGAGAGGTTCTTCCGAGGCCAGAGAAACTTATGCAGGAATGCAGATGCTGGCAGTTAGAAGTCTGCTTGCAGGAGCACCCATGTCATAAGGGGCAGGGAGATGGGCCAGCAGAGGCTGCTACACTGAGTGTATAGCACTGTCTCCCAGCTGCCCAAACCAGAAACCTGGGGAGCTCCTGGAACAGCTCCCCTTCTCACACTCCATATCCAATCTGTAATTGGCTCTACCCTCTCACTCTTAATTCTCTGCCCTCTTGCTCTTGATTATCTCTTGATAGTCTCTCCCCATGTCATCCCCTGGTCAAAGCCACTCATCACTCTTGCCTGGACACCTGCAGGTCTCCTTTTTGGTCTGAACTCTGTCATAGTCTGTCACTCAGCACTTATTACCTCTGACCTCTCCCAGCCTCTCCTGATCCCCAGCCATGCCCCCCGCCCACCCTGAACCTTGCATACATCTCCCTCTTTCTCACCTCCAGGTCTTTGCATCCATTGCTTCGTCTAACTGGCACTCCCTTTTCTACCCCTGCTCCTTCTTCACCCTCTGACTCAGTCCTCCTCCAGATCTCGGCTAAGAACTGGCACATATGCTTTATCTCATGTGCCAACTCCAGTTAGTTGATAGTGGCTCCCTGGAGTGCTGTGTTGAGCAGGATCCTGGAGCCAAGTCCAGGCTTGGCAGGAGTGCTGAGGTTGATTAGCAATGTCTGCCCTGGGCGTGGGCAGCAGAAGTGGAAGGATGCGGGTCATTCCTCTGGCTGCATGCCTCCCCCACCACAGCACCCTCCATTGTCCTAATTGTCCTATGTTTGTCTGTCTGTCCCACTAGACACTGAGTTCAGTGCCTGCTCAGCTTGCCCACATTTGGTGCAGAAGCAGGCACATGTTCTATTCCTTCTCACACAAAATCCAGGGCCTTAGTATCCTCTCTGTCAACTCGGAAGCTCTCACAGCTGGTTCCCAGCACCCCACCTGCTCTTTCCCTCTGCCTTTCATTGTGCTGAGGTGTCTGGGTCATGAGCAGCTAGGTCTCTGGGTGTCTGGGTCACTGTGCCCACAGCCAGGGAAAGCAGAGCGTAAGCCAGTGGTGGGGCCACTGCATCCCAGGCCCAGGGTCACATTCCTGCCAGAGCAGTTTCCTTAATCACCAAAGGCTCAAGAGGCCGGGGTGGGTGGTCAGAACCCTCTTCCCACCTCTGCTATTTAGCAGAGTCATCGTGCCTAAAGGACAAAGTGGGATTGGATGTGGCCATGGCTAGGAGACAGGGATTTGTTTTGTTTTGTCTTGTAAGTGCTAGTATTTGTTGAGCATTTGACTGTGCCAGACTCTGTTCTAAGGAGTTTACCATATTTAATACTTACAACAACACTGAGGATTATCCTATTATTTATTCCTGTTTTACCGAAAAGGATACCAAGGTTCTGAGGGGTGAAGAATGTGTCTCCATGACTAATGAGTGGTAGAGTGAAGATTCAAGTCCAGGCCTGCCTGACCGCAAAGCTTGGACTGCAAATCCCTCTGCTCTGCTCTGGGCAAGGCCAAGGTTCTCCCAGGGCACATGGAGTCAGTATTGTGTAGTGGTTAGGAGGCTAACTCTGCAGCCAGACTCTCAGTGTTCAAATCCCAGGCCTGCCACTTCTTAGCAGAGTGAACTTGTTTGGGTTACTGAACAGTCCTGTGTCTCAATTTCCCCTTCTGTACAACGGATATTAATTATAAGCACCTAGCTTCTATAGAGTGGTTAAGAGGGTTGAGTTAACATTGATAATTTAGTACTGTCAGTGCTTGGCTCATGACAAGTTTTTTTTTTTTTTTTTAAAGATGACTGGTAAGGGGATCTCAACCCTTGACTTGGTGTTGTCAGCACCACGCTCTCCCAAGTGAGCTAACCGGCCATCCCTATATGGGGATCCGAACCCGTGGCCTTGGTGTTATCAGCACCACACTCTTCCGAGTGAGCCACGGGCCATGACAAGTTTTTGGTAAATAAAAAATAAATCCCTGGCTTCATGCCCATGAGCCACACTCTCATGGAGGGGGATGGGTTTGGAAATGTCTTAGAAGCTGGAGTCAGGATGTGTGATACCTTGTATCCTGGCATACGGGCAATTCTGTTTTGAAAACAAGAATTTGCTCCAGTATTATTCAAGTATTAGGGAACAATCTGAGCATAACATGGATTTCGCATTTGCTCAGTCAGGCACAATTTCATCCACGAGAAATACTAGGCAAATGCAGAAAACTGCACCCGCTTAGAAAAAACACGGAGTGCACACACCCCGCACACCTACTGTGCCCTCGGCTCACTGCTTGTCATGAGCCACCCCATCCCACTGGGTGGCACAGCTTCCCATCTGATTTCAGACAAACCCCCTCCCACCCTTACCACTTCCCAGACCTCACAAGCTAGAGCCCTCTGACACCCTTCCACAGGCAACTTCAGGTGGTTTTCAAGGTAAAGTGCTGTTTTTATAAAGATGCTACTGTTTTTACTATATTCCCATCTTTCTTTTTCCTTTTGATGTGACACTGACCACATTTTCCCCATAAGCTCTGTGATTTTTCTTGCAGGGTTTTGCACTGCACAGTAATTTTTAGAACTGCGTATTTTGTGTTACAGCAGAAGTGACTGTCGTAGGCTCGGCAAGTCTGTAGGGAGGTGCAAGATCGGCAGCTGGATGAACGTTGGGAGCGGGTGGTGAATGGATGGACAGGGAGCCCATAAACTACTAAAACCTTTCAGAACCACATAACCTGTGGTTACCACGAAGGCTGTGCAACCTTTTAGCTTCTGACGCTGCTGAGACGGGTGATCCATCTGGAAAAGAGAATGGAGTTAAACCCCTGAATAACCCAATTACTTCTTTAACCACCAAGAACACAGAAAATCCAGGGGCCAAGGCAAGCTCAAAGGTTAATAATAAAGGACAAATGGGTTTCAGCTCCACAAACAAAACTAACAGGATTTGAAACGCAGGAAATCACATTTTGCCATTAACTCAAAATAAAAAACCAGCGGAACATGGGCTGTAATCCTGTTTCAGGCGTCTGCCTCTTGCCCACCTGGCACATGTCCTGGGGGGGAACTGGCTGCTGCAGTCCCCCCTCCTACCCTCCAGATGGCCTGGGCTTGGTCTCAGGCATCCAGGTGCTGCGCTTCCTGACAGATCTGGAATCAGAAACACCATGAAAACGAGGAGAGGGCGGGGAGGCTCTCCCAGGCTAGGCAGCAGGACCAGCAGGCCACAGTATCCCATTCCTTTATTTATCCAGCAGGTACTCCATGCTAAGCATCCTGCCTGCGTCATCTCACTGACTCTCCACAGCAACTCGGAAGGGAATACTGGGTATTCGCTTTTTATACACAAGGAAACTATGGCTCAGAGAGGTTAAAAAACTTGCCACAGGTTGCATAGCAGTGGAATCCAAGGTCTATATTATGCCAAGGGTCAGTCTTACCAACTGTCTCTTATTTTTCCAGTTTAAGACCAAGCTGTAGGGTTTGGCAGTGAACATTTATTGAGTTCCTGTTGCATATAAGAACTGGTCTACGTAGTAGCAAATATGATATTTAGTAATTCAACAAGCTCTTTCATACCTCTTTGCTAATGGATCCTGTGAACTGAGATTTTTGAAACATTTAAAAATGTTTCTAAATTAAAGGTCTGAGCTACCTCTGGGAGGGTCACCCTGTGGGTAAGACAGACACACCTCCTGACCATATTGCACAGGTTTGTTTACACCAGCATCACCCAAACATGTGAGTGATGTGTTGTATTATGACATTCTGTCACTAGGCAACAGGAATTTTCAGCTCCATTATAATCTTATGGGACTACCATCGCATACACAGTCCATTGTCGACCAATGGTACAGGGGCTGGCCAGTTAGCTCACTTAGTTAGAGCATAGTGCTGATAACACCACAGCCAAGGATTCAGATCCCCTTACCAGCCAGCTGTCAATAATAATAATAATAATAATAATAATAATATAATTAAATAAAACTAGCACAGCACAGGCACCAGCTAACTAAACGGCCACATGCTGTCCATGCAGTAGTGTGATCTGGCTTGCCAATAAGAACGTGGACTGAAGTGCAGAGACAATAACAACTTGTTAGAGATTGCACAGCAGGCGGTCGGCTGGTGAGGAATAGAACCGGGTCTGATTTTGTAGCCTCTGCCTTCTTTCCTACTCCAGGGAAGACCCATAGGTGGAGTGGGGTCTCTGATGCAGCTGCACCTCTGGCCAGCAGGAACCTGTCACCACTTTATGCCTCCTTCCTCTAGGCCATGGAGGATGTGATAATCCATTTGGGTTTCTGGGGCGTCAGCCTGGCTCCTTGGCAGCCAGCGAAGCACCCTGGGATGGGAAATCGGGCAGCCGCCCAGATATTATAAACAATTACCGCTAATTACCAGGCCTGCCAGTTCCCTATTGTCTGCTCACAATCCCACCAGGAACTGAGGAGCAGACAATGACGATGCTGGAGGAAACTTTCAATTCAGGCTGCAGAAGGCCTCGCTCTGCCTGGGAGGCCAGGCTCCTTCCCTGCCTTGGGACCCATGAGGCCACCGTTTCACAGGCTTTTGGAGCCCCCACTCTCCTTATAAAATGAAACCTGGACCCCCAGATGGCCGGGAGGGTGGGATGGAAAAGAGACCCAGGGACGTGGAGGAAAGTCCATGCTTCCGGCTGTGAGTGTGTCTAGGTTTTAGCCTCAGTGCTATTAATTAAGGATCTTTGATTTTGTGAGAATAGTGTGAACATTTCAATCCCCAGACATTTAAGGGACTATTTTTTCCATACTTTCTCTATTAAAAAAAACACTGTTGCTTAAGATAATAGACTCCAAAGCCCGACTGCCTGTCTGCCTCTGTCTTGGTTTGACTTCTTCCAGAAGCAGACCCTGACTCAGAGATTCAAATGGACATGGGTGATTTGGCAGCTGATCCCAGGAATCACCAATGTGGGAGCAGCAAGGAATGAGACAGGAAGGGGTAGTTTGTAAAGGATCTGTTATCAAGCCTGTTACCACTGTGGGCAGTGGGAGCTCTGGGGGACCATGCTGGACATATGGCCAAGTTATCCCAACTGCAGACCACTCCCAGTTTGTTACTGGCTGGGGGCTGCTTCAGGGGTGTTGACCCTCAGGCATGTCCAGACTGTTCTGCACATAGGCTGAATGTGCTCTCACAGCCAGAAAATCAGCCCTCAGACAGAGTGGCAGGTGTGAGAGTATGCAGCCTCATTTGAGAGGGTGGGGCAGGGCCACACACTACCTGTATGACTCTCTAGCTCATCTGTAAAATGGGCCTGATAATAGTATTGACCTCAGAGGGTTGTAACACTAAAGTGAATTAACAAGTGTAGAACACTTAGACCATTGCCTGGCACACAGTAAGCACCATAGGTAGTGCTGGGTTAGAGAACATCCTCCTGTAACTATTCATTGAGTGAATGGGCGAATCTTTTGCCAACTGTGAGCTTTTGTGAATTAACAATCAGGCATGATGGCAATCAGAAAGATTTGGTTCAACCAGCAGGGAGCATGTCTAGACTGTGAAGGGCTGGGAGGGGCTGGAGCTCGAAGGGAGGAGAATTATTGAACTGTTACCTCTGAAGAACTTAGGAAAAGGTAGATTAGCAGAGTGGAAGTGGAAAGGGACACCTGTGCAGGTGGGGGAGGGGGATAGGGACCAGAAAGCCCACCTCCTGCACCTGTAAGGCTGAGGTTCCAGCATACTCTCTAAGCAGAGAGCTTTGGGGGCAGAGGGAGGGGGCTCAGGGCAGTGAACAAAACAGCGCAGTGCCCTCAAGACCAGCGCAGGTTCCCCCTCCTGCTCAAAGACCTCCCTGGCTGCTTCTGTGAAACCTGGCACACAGTAAGTGCTTATTTAAAGTTAACTATTGTTCTTAGACCATGCTCTGATGGAAAGTCACATGGGATTGATTTTGGAAGTATTGTGTTAGATATAGTCAGTCATGCACCGCATAATGACGTTTTGGTCGACAATGGACTGTGTATGCGATGGTAGTCCCATAAGATTATAATGGAGCTGAAAATTCCTGTTGCTTAGTGACGTAATGTCATAGTACAACACATCACTCACATGTTTGGGTGATGCTGGTGTAAACAAACCTGTGCAATATGGTCAGGAGGTGTGTCTGTCTTACCCACAGGGTGACCCTCCCAGAGGTAGCTCAGACCTTTAATTTAGAAAGCCAAGCATTTGACAGAGTAAGTCTGACCCCAAGTGAAAGGGTTCTTGTCTACTTTAGAATTCTTACATGTTTAGGGTCCCATATTGAACTTGAGTTGGAAGAGGCGAGTCCGGTCTCAAAATGGAGGGCCATGATCCAAAGGAACCAGAGCAGTTGAGAAAACTGTTTATTGGTGGACTGAGCTTTGAAACTACAGATGATAGTTTAAGAGCACATTTTGAGAAATGGGGCACACTCACAGACTGTGTGGTAATGAGAGACCCTCAGACAAAGCGTTCCAGGGGCTTTGGTTTTGTGACTTATTCTTGTGTTGAAGAGGTGGATGCAGCAATGTGTGCTCGACCTCACAAGGTTGATAGGCGTGTAGTGGAACCAAAGAGAGCTGTTTCTAGAGAGGATTCGGTAAAGCCTGGTGCCCATCTAACAGTGAAGAAAATTTTTGTTGGTGGTATTAGAGAAGATACAGAAGAACATAATTTGAGAGACTACTTTGAAAAATATGGCAAGATTGAAACCATAGAAGTTATGGAAGACAGGCAGAGTGGAAAAAAGAAGGGATTTGCTTTTGTAACTTTTGATGATCATGATACAGTTGATAAAATTGTTGTTCAGAAATACCACACTATTAATGGGCATAATTGTGAAGTGAAAAAAGCTCTTTCTAAACAAGAGATGCAGTCTGCTGGATCACAGAGAGGTCGTGGAGGTGGAGCTGGCAACTTTATGGGTCGTGGAGGAAATTTTGGAGGTGGTGGAAGTAATTTTGGCCGTGGTGGAAACTTTGGTGGAAGAGGAGGCTATGGTGGTGGAGGTGGTGGCAGCTGAGGTAGTTATGGAGGAGGTGATGGTGGATATAATGGATTTGGAGGTGAGGGTGGCAACTATGGAGGTGGTCCTGGTTATAGTAGTAGGGGGGCTATGGTGGTGGTGGACCAGGATATGGAAACCAAGGTGGTGGATATGGTGGCGGTGGTGGAGGATATGACGGTTACAATGAAGGAGGAAATTTTGGCGGTGGTAACTATGGTGGTGGTGGGAACTATAATGATTTTGGAAATTATAGTGGACAACAGCAATCAAATTATGGACCCATGAAAGGGGGTAGTTTTGGTGGAAGAAGCTCGGGCAGTCCCTATGGTGGTGGTTATGGATCTGGTGGTGGAAGTGGTGGATATGGTAGCAGAAGGTTCTAAAAACAGCAGAAAAGGGCTACAGTTCTTAGCAGGAGAGAGAGCAAGGAGTTGTCAGGAAAGCTGCAGGTTACTTTGAGACAGTTGTCCCAAATGCATTAGAGGAACTGTAAAAATCTGCCACAGAAGGAACGATGATCCATAGTCAGAAAAGTTACTGCAGCTTAAACAGGAAACCCTTCTTGTTCAGGACTGTCATAGCCACAGTTTGCAAAAAGTGCAGCTATTGATTAATGCAATGTAGTGTCAATTAGATGTACATTCCTGAGGTCTTTTATCTGTTGTAGCTTTGTCTTTTTCTTTTTCTTTTCATTACATCAGGTATATTGCCCTGTAAATTGTGGTAGTGGTACCAGGAATAAAAAATTAAGGAATTTTTAACTTTAAAAAAAAAAAAAAAAAAAGAATTCTTACATGTTTACATGATTCCTACCCATCCCCATAGCAAGATAATATTTAATAACAGTTAGCTAACACTCACTGAGTGCTTGCTGAGTGCCAGGCACAATCCCTACCTGTGATTTAATTTTCATAACTTTGTGGAGTGGTATTAGTCTAATCCCCATTTAGAATATGAGGAAAGTGAGGCACAGAGAAACTCAGTAACATGATTAGAGAGCCCACGCTCATGCAACCAGTGGCTGGTGTAGGTAATAGGAAAATTCATTGCTGTTCCCTTTCATGACACACTTCCACATAGTGACAAAATCACCTAGCTGCATTTCTCAGGATGTGTCCCAGTTATTAAGTGATGCATGACTGTACTGGCTCTGCCATTGTGAGCCTGTGGCTTTAGGTCAAGGATGGACCTCAGCTTCCTCATCTGAATAATGGTGATAAAGGTAAAAACCAGCCTCCTGTGGTTGTGGTGAGGATCAGATGCGAGAATGGGTTGTAAGTGCCTTGTTCCCTAGGGGTGCCATCAGCCACGGTACTTGGCGCCTCATCTCACTTAATGTTCACAACCGACCTAGCAGGTGGGTGCATGTTACTCCCACTTTAGGGACAGGAGAGGAATGCTTAGAGAGGTGAAGGGAGAGGGAAAACTAACTTAATCTGGTGTAAGCAAAATAATAATAATTATCGTTGTTATTGACTTCTGTAATCAAAAGAAGATGAAATAACTTGCTTCAGGCAGAGCTTGATCCAGGAGCTCAGGCAGTGCCACCAGTTTGATGGCTTCATTCTCGGGCTGCAGTCCCCAGGCCCAAGTCTGCTGGAAAAAGACAGCTTCTCACTCCCCACTGTTCAAACAAAGTGTCCAGACTGGATTCTCGTTGGCTGAGTTGGGCCACGTGCCTGTCAGTATCTTAGCCAATCACTGGCTGAGGGGAAGCAATGCCCTGATTGGCCAGGCTGAGCTGCATGCCTGGCCTCTGAAGTTGGCTCTGCCCCACCCCACAGGGATCATGTACCATGGGGAGGGGGCTCCCCAAAGGAAATTTGAGGTCTCCTCAACAGAGGGAGGGGAAGTGGACATTGGGTAGCCAAGCAACAGCAGCAAGTGCATACCTCAGAGTCCAAAGCTGCTGGCGCAGTGCATCTCAGACTTTCCCGTGCAAGTGGACCATCTGGGGCTCATGCTCATGGTAAGATGCAGATTCTGACTCAGCAGCCAGAGGGTGGAGTGGAGTGCAGTTGTGTTTCCAGTTAGCTCCCAAGTTATGCTGCTGTTGCTGGTCTCTGGACTGCCCTTTGAGTATCAAAGCACTAAAGCCACATGAACCAGGCACTTGATGAACTACATACTGTGATTCTTACAACCACCCCAAGGTGTAAGTATCAACATATCCATTTCACGTAGGCGAAACGTAAGGCCTAGCAAGGCTGCTGTGGAATGAGGGATGTTCTGGAGCTTGACTGCCTGAGTCATCAGAATACTCAGTCCGCCCTGGGAATTTTTTTTTGTCTCTTTTCTTCTTGCAGCCTTAACTACGGGGGAGTTTGCCTGGCATCAGATGCCCAGTTCAGTGACTTCCTGGGCAGCATGGGACCAGCGCAGTTTGTGGGCCGCCAGACCCTGGCCACCACACCCATGGGTAAGTGCCCCAAGGCCTGTTCCCAATGGACAGGGGCGGGGGTCCCACTGGAAGCCCTGCGTCTCTCCCTCCTTCCCCTCTGCCTGTTGACTATGTTCTTTATGCACCCATCCTGGAGCCTGGTCCACATTGTCCAGCCCTCAGCAGAGCCCAGGCACTTGGTATGGAAGTTGGTTCTGGTCTTGTTTTGGGCTGGGAGCAGGGGAAGGGAGTTTCATTCCTAAGCAGAGAGAGTTGAGTCCTTGCTTGAGCTTCTGAGTCGTTTCCCAGTCTCATCGCTTGGGGCCTCTTGCAGGGGATGTGGAGATTGGCTTGCAGGAGCGGAATGGTCAGCTGGAAGTGGACATCATCCAGGCTCGAGGACTGACAGCCAAGCCAGGTTCCAAGACACTGCCAGGTGTGGGGCCTGCCTCCCCTCTGCAAGGTGGGGGAGGAAGTCAGAATCTAGGGGTATCTGCAGTTTAGAAGAGAGAAAATTGGGCTAACTCGGTGGGGGGGACCCACTGTCCCAACTCTATTGTCTGACATGGAAGTGGTAGCTTAGGGTTTATTTTGGAGACCCCATTGAGATTGTTGACATTGTTGGTCTCCCCCGGTAGACTGAGCTCCTGGAGGGCAGGGAGCATCCTTCCTATTTCGCATTATACCCAGTACCCAGGAGGGTACTTGCACACACGGGGTGCTCAGCGAGCACTTGCTGAGGGAGTGGGTCAGCGAGTGAATGTATAAGCCAGGGAAGGGGTGGGCGAGTCATGGGCTAAGAGAGGACAGGTGAGTACAGAGTGAGCCAAAGAGGGGGAAGTGGCTGGGACCACCAGGGAGGTAGAGTAGGCCCCACTACCCACCTTGCCCATGCTTCCTCCTCCACAGACCCTTGGGGGTCCCCCATCCCCAGCCGTGGGTGGACAGCTCCCCTCTGTTGTACATTTTGCCCACCGTTTGAGGGGCCAGACTAGAATTAACCTCTGCTGGCCTCTGTCCCCAGCGGCCTACATCAAGGCCTACCTGCTAGAGAATGGTGTCTGCATTGCCAAGAAAAAGACCAAAGTTGCTCGCAAGTCACTGGACCCGCTGTATAACCAGGTGCTGCTGTTTCCCGAGAGCCCCCAGGGCAAAGTCCTGCAGGTGAGGGGCACTGGGGCACATGTGTGTGGTGGTCAGACTTGAGCAATTTTAAGGAGCTGGAAACCACAGGACTCAGATAAATTGGGCATGGGGGTGATTCCACGTACTGGTTGTGGGCCTCTGAGTGACACTGGCAGGATTTGAACCACTGTGTCTCTTGCCCTACAGGTGATCGTGTGGGGGAACTACGGGCGGATGGAGCGGAAGCAGTTCATGGGTGTGGCCCGCGTGCTGCTGGAGGAGCTGGACTTGACCACCCTGGCTGTGGGCTGGTACAAGCTCTTCCCCACCTCCTCCATGGTGGACCCAGCCACAGGCCCCCTGCTCCGGCAGGCATCCCAGTTGTCCCTCGAGAGCACCGTGGGGCCCTGTGGCGAGCGATCTTAGTGCTGGGGATGAGGAGGGGCTCCCCAAGATGGCCTGGAGACTGCCCAGCCCTGACCTGGGACCCCTGGCCCAGGGGCACATTGAACAGAGGAGGATGGGGCTCTCCCCCCATAGTGGGGTAGCAGAATGGGGAGACCTGCCCCCCTTGGGCCCCTCCTCACCCCTTCTTTGCCTCTTACCCCCAAGACCTTCCCTCTCCCAATGGGATTGGCTGCACTTTTGACTTGGCCGGTTCTTGACCTGGTGGATGTGGCTACAGTCCGGAGAAAGGAAAGACTGGGGTGGCAGAGCAACCACTCTCCTGCCCCAAACACTGTCCACCCTCTCCCCCTTTTTGCCTCCTCGGAAGCTTGCTGCCCGGAGCCAAATCCAGAACCCAGCGGCCATCTCCATGGTGCCAATTACCAGCAAGTGTCTTTCCTGCGGCACCGGGTTCAGGCAGCTACTCCTGCCCCAGAGCTGACGGGGCAGTTTGCAAGGATCCGGAGCCAGCTCCCAGGGGCCCAGAGCCCCCCACTTGAAGAGGAGCTCAGGCCTCCCTCTGCCTGCCCGTGGAAGGAGCTTTGCCGCAGCCTGTCTGAGTCCATCTGTCTGTCCCCTCCTGCCTGCCCTTCTGATGGCTCTAGGAATTGGGGTCCAATAGAGACCAAAGGAAAGAAGGAGGTACCCAGGGCCTGATACAGACCCCCAGGGTGCCTCATTCCAAGGGATTGCAACAGGCTAATTTGAGAACTGTTGGTAGACTGAAAAGAATGTTGTCATCTATGTTTTGGCAGAGGAGTTGTGGGACCCTGAGTTTTCAGAACCCCAAGCTGAGAGAGCTCACTGTCTCTGCATTTGGGGGATGTTGGATTGGAGGGGGAGGCTAAGGAAAGCTGAAATTAGAATTGGTAGTGCCAAGGTAAGGGTTTCCCATATAGGTGAACCCCTCCTTGTTGGATGAGGTCAAAAGTCATCTTGTCTACCCCTCTGCCTCCAGGCCAGGGGTCTGGGGAGGCAATAGAGCCCCCCAATTTTAGTCTTTTTGAACAAATTATCCTGTACTAAGGGCAGAACCCACTGCCCTGGCCTCAGTTACCTTGGCTCAAGGAAAGATGGTGGCAGGAGAGAAACAGAAGAGGTACGAGTATAAGACTTGGGAGATTCCTTCTTAAGCAGGCCTGGGTAGCTGCCTTCCCAGCCCGGCCTTCCCTGGGGCCTGTGGTAGCCCTTTTGCATGCGAGGCTGGCCCCTCTTTCTAGAAGCACATTTCTGCCACCTCCCCTGGAAGGCACCCAGCAGCCTACCACTCCTCTTTACCTAGTCCCTGCTGTGTAGGGCGTAGTCCAGGTTAGCTGGGTAGAGTTAGTGTTCCAAGCCCTGGGGCCTGTTCTTAGCTCATACATAGTCCTTACAGAGTCCCAGGATGGGGGTGCAGAGGAGACTCAAGTACATTCCAGGAGACCACTGTCTCCTTGCTGGCCCAGGCCTGGATCGGGCAGACTTGCTCACCAGGGGCCAGCTCCTCCTCCTGCTCCCCCCACTTCCCCTCTCCCCTGTAGGGTTGTAGCTGGAGCTGCCCATTATACTCAAATGTTCCAATTTATTATCCTTGGTACTGATTTTCCTTACGAGGCACTCTTGAGGATTGCTGGGCCTTGGCGGAGGGGGCCTAGTCTCCATTAGAGGGTGTTGTTTTCCACTGAGGATACCCAGGCTGTGTTCGGTCCCATCCTGTTCTCGGTCTCATCAGGCAATTCCTCCCAACCTGGAAATTCTCCCCTTCCCTCAGCTTGTTTTAAGCCCTGGGTATCCTTTAACATTCTGATCGAGTTATACCACCTCCATGGAGCTTACACTGCACTGGGAAGGGGAGATGGAGATTCCCCTTTTATCCAGGAGGTCTTCAGAGCTTCTGGAACTGTGGGGGTTCCGATCCCAAGGCTGGAGGCAGGAGGGAGCAGGGCTCAGGATGGACTCACATCTAAGGCCCAGAATCAGCCCCTCCCCCGCTTGTTTTTTTTAACCAGTGTGATTTCTTCACTCTTTATTACTCACCATTTGGAATATTTTGAGCCAGGAGAGCACCTTCTCTCTCCAGCTGTCACTTGTTGTTCGGGGGTAGCTATTCAAAGACGGGGCAGAGCCTGACTGTCCCAACCAGAGAGAAAGGGGGCTTGGCGCTGGCTTGGGGGCCCCCTCCCCAACCCCCAGCTTAGCCCTCCCCCGAGTGTCTGCACAGCCTTTATAAAAAGAGAGAGAGCAAGCTCTGAAGCAATAACAACACCCTGGGGGTGGTCAGCCAGGGCCCCCTCAGTGATTTTCTTGTTTGTTCTGTGAAATCTTGCTCACCTCCTGGAGGGGTGGGGTGGGGACTGGAGCCCTGTTTCTTTGTGTCATCCTTGTGAGCACGAGCCCCCTTTGAAGGGGCTGTGACATTGGGTGTGGGAACCATGTCTGTCCTCACCAAGGGATGGGGTTGGGGGAGGGGGAGTGACTTATTTTCATCATTAGCTTTGGGAAACCTTCAAGGTCAGCCTGTCCCCTCTGCTGTCTGATCCCCTGCCCACCAACACCACCATTTGGAGAGAAGCAGAGAGGGTGGAGTTGGGGGGCTGGGGAGACTTCAGGAGGCTGGGATTTCTAGAGGGTGGTTTTTTTTCAATATCTGGGCTAAGATCACCTGCAGGAGGGCCATGGGAGGGAGCCATCTCCACTTTCCTGCTCCAGAATCCTCTTTTCATATAAAAGGGAAAGGGCCTTTGGGACCATTAGTCCATTTCCATTTTACAGATGAGGAGACCAAGGCCCTGCGCAGGGGAAGAGCCCCCCCCTGGTGTCACCTGTGTGGTCAGTGGCACCCCCAGCCTGAGTCTCCTCCTCCCTTTGCTCTTTGGAGCCTCCCAGTGGCCCTGGAAAGATGGGCAGGATGAGTTGTAGCCCATCTGAGAGGTTAGGAAACTGAGGCCCAGGAAAAGGACCTGCTTCACCCAAGACCCCTCAGCAAGTGAACAATGGGGACAGAGCTGGGGACCATCGTGCTGCTTCCTTCAGGTGACAGGAGACCATTGCCCCAGGGCACATCTGCCATGGTACATAGTTCTGGCCTTGAATAAGCCCCAGGCTGTGTAGCCCTGTGGGTCTGTCTCTGTGGGCCACTAGCTCTTCCTGGGCCTGGGTTTGGGGGAGAAGGTTGCCAGGGAGACTTCCCTGTCTTGGGAATCTGGCCCTGCAGACAGGGTGTGCAGGACTTGTTCCAGGCTGTGACGTTTGGGTGAGGGCTCCTGCTGAGGGGCCAGAACCAACTGGAGGGAGAGCTGAGAAAAACCAGCTCCTGCCTAGGGCTGTGAGAGGGTGAGGCTGTGGTTCACCTCACCTTAGGGAAATGCTCCTAAAACTCAGATGCAAGGAGAGTTGGCCTTCCTTGTAGTGCTTTTCAAACTTTCTGTTTTCAGAGTGTTTTTACCTCAAGTGTACCCTTTGACCCTCACAAGAGCCCCTGGGTAGTAGGTGGGGGCCTGTGTTGTCATCCCCGTTTTAAAGAGAGGGGAGCTGAGGTCCTGGGAGGGGAAGGCACCTGCCTAAGGTTCTACTGTGAGTTAGTGGCTGGGCCAGGACTAGAACTCAGCTCTTCAATAGTTCAGAGCTCTATCTTCTACTCCTGGAGGTGAAGCAGATAGTTAAGGGGGTGGTTATGCACTTTCTGAGCTGATTCACCATCCAGTTCCTTAAACCAGGAGCTCCTGGGTACATTTCAGTGTTTGGAAACAGCGCTGAGTCCCACCCCCTTTGGAGGCACAGCTGTTGCATTAGGCGAGGTCACCTGCATTTATTTATTGAGCAGCAGCGCTATGCCAGGCCCACTACCATTCCCTTGTAGTGACTCCTGAGGCCTTCTAGGAGGGCCCCCTGTCCGTAGAGCAGCACCTTAAGAGTGGACGAAGAACATTCACATCCATGAGCTCGCCTGACTCAAACCCTGAGGCGGGCTGAGGGTGTCCATTGTACCTAGAGCTTCTGTGAGGGCAGTGGAAACTTGAACCCAGGGCTGTCGGCATCACCTCTGGAGCCCTTTCACTGTTTGACAGCCTCCCGAGGGGTGGCAGGAAGACAGGGCCCCAGGTCCTCAGGCTGGGGGCCTCTCTCCATCCACCCACCTTTCCATTATTCCCTCTCCAGGAGCAGGAGCTTCCCGGGCCTTTGGGGAGGGAGGGTTCCTGGCCCCTGGGTTGGAATGGGTCACGTTGCATTGTGTTTATGACCATGTAGCTCATGTTGAAAATTAAAAGTTTTTGGCTTTTCTAACCTGGCTTGCTGTTGCTTTGTATTGAAACAGTTCTGTCTGGGAAGTTAAGGGAAGGTGGTGTTTTAAGGGGCTGAGGGAGGGATGCTAGGATCACCACAATGGGCTTTGTGTACCGCGTTATGGGACAGAGGCCTGTTCCAGAAAGCCCTGCCACAGATGCACAGGAGGGGATCAGGGTTCTGGATGAACCCAGTCATTTTACAGATGTGGAAACTGAGGCCCAGGGAGGGGATGAGATTCCCCAAGGTCACATTGCTGGTGATTGGCGGGACCTAGAAGAGAGCTTATCCCGCAGCGTCCGGCTGCATCCAGGTGGCCCCAGCGACGTAGTGGGTAACAGCAAAGCCCTTCTCATTCTGAAGTGGGGCTGGCCAGGGACAGCATCAGCTTTGCTAGGAGGGTGGGGCAATTATTCGGACATGGGCCAGTTCCCACTCTACCTGCTGGGCAAAGAGAATAAATAGTGCGGAGACTGGCCCTGTGACCCACACTGGACCCTTCGGCCCATTTCATCCATCTCTGTTCCCCGTGCTTTTCATAATACGAGCATCTGGCCTCGCTGATCGGATTCCAGGACTGAAAATTGTATGTTTCCCCACAACACGGAAAACCAGCCTCTTCACAACAGAAAAAATAGCCGCCTGCCTCCGCTCTGAAGGGCCAGCTGGTGACGTGGACCCGATGCTGATGCGGCCACGCCTTCCACAACAATGTGGACTGCGAGGGATTCGCACCGTATGTCTACGTCTACGGGACGGCTGTAGAGTCTGGCTTGTGCTTATGATACGACTTCAATATATTTTTGGAGAGGACCGAGGGAACTTGCCGCAGGAGGTAATGAGAAACTGCTTGTGGCAGAAGCCAGAATGCAGGCTCCTCACCCCTGTCCAAGCCCTGGGGAGGGTGCGCCGATGGATGAAGCCAGACCCTCCCATTGCTCTTCCCCCCCACCCCCGCCCCGCGGGGAGGGCTGTCAGATGGAATTCCGCCGGACCGGGGGCCTGTCTGCCCTGCCGCCGCGCACGGCCCCGGGGCTCGAGGGCGGAGAGAAGCCCAGATTGTCGCGGGCGCACATCTCCAGCTGGTGGATGCTATGGGAGATAGAGCGGGAGCCCCCGGGGCGGGCTGGGCGGCGGGTCCTGGAGGGGCCGCGGCTCTCGAGCGCCCCCAGGCGGAGCGGGCTGGTGGCGCTTTCGGGCGCGTCGGCGGTGGCCGCGAGGAAGCGCAGGACCACGAGGTTGAGGAAGGCGCCGATGACCGTGAGACCCAGCAGGATGTAAAGGAAGCTGAAGGCCACGTAGGGCGGCTTCGTCTGCAGCGCCTCGTCGCTCTGCAGCGCCACGAAGTCGCCGAAGCCGATGGTGGTGAGGGTGATGAAACAGTAGTAGTAGGCGTGGAAGAAGGTCCAGCCCTCGAAGTGCGCGAAGGCGGCGGCCCCGAGGCCGAGGGTGGCGGCGCACAGCAGCAGCCCGGCCACCACCATGTTCTCGGTGGACACGCGCGGCCGCCGCAGGCCCAGGCAGCGCTTGGCCGCCAGCAGCAGGCCCCGCACCAGCGCGTTCAGCCGCTCGCCCAGGCTCTGGAAGGTGACCAGCGTCAGCGGGATACCCAGGAACGCATAGAACATGCAGAAGACCTTGCCCGAGTCCGTGCCCGGCGTGGCGTGGCCGTACCCTGTGCAGGGACAGTGAAGGGTTGGGTCGGTGAGTGCCCAGCTGCATGGAACACCGCCCCCCCCGCAGCCCTCCTGCTGGTGTCCCCCGCGCATCGCAGAGCCCCGCAGACCATCTTCAAACACTAGCTCGACTAGGTCACTCCCCAGCTTTAAAACCGTGCGTGGCTATTCATAAACGTCCCAGAGTGTAAACACCCAAATGTTCCTCAGTTGGGGAATGGACGGACCACCTGCGGTACCCCAAACAGTGGAACTCTTTTCAGCAACAGGAAGGCATGAACTACTGTCACCAAGGAGTGGATCTCAGATACATCGGGCTATTATGGAAGAACAAGCTCCAAAGGCTACCTACTGCATATTTCATTTAAATGACATTCTGGAAATGGCAAAACTATAGGGATGGAGAACACACCTGGGATTGCCAGTCACTGGAGGGGGAGTTAACTGTAAGGGGGCATGACAGAATTTTGTGGGGTGATGGAATTTCGGGGGTTTCATGTCTTGATCATGGCTGCAGTTATCAAGTATTCATTTGAATTACGATGCCCAAGCTCTTTCTTGATCCGAATCTCACCCCCCTCCAGCCTCACTCCCTTCTCTTCACATCCCCGCTCTCCAGCTACACCCCATGTTGTGTCCCCAACCAGCCTGTCCCACTCCACATGCCTTTCCTTGGATTTTCCCTCTCCTGGATTGCTCCTTTCTCCCCTCCGCCAGTCTCTGCCTCCCTTGACCATTCAGTCAGCCCTCACTAAACACCTGTTGGTTCTGGTTCAGTCTGGTGTAGCGATATTCTTCACTGGGTCCCCTCAGTCCTTGTAGGGGATCTAAACATGACCAGGATTCCTTGAGTCTTGGAACATGTGTCATTGCTGTGGAATGAATGCACATGTATATTTTCCTGGAGAGCAGCACCAGCTTTCATGGTATTCTCAAAGGGGCCCTTAACCCAGGAAGAGTGGATCAACAGAACATGTATGTCTCCTCTAGTAGATTGGCCCATCTGCCAAAATGTAAAATATACAAACCTTTTTTTTTTTAAAAAAAAAAAAAAAGATGACTGGTAAGGGGATCTCAACCCTTGATGTGATGTTGTCAGCACCACACTCTCCCAAGTGAGCTAACCGGCCACCCCTACATAGGGATCCGAACCCGTGGCCTTGGTGTTACCAGCACCACACTCTCCCAAGTGAGCCATGGGCCGGCCCTAAAATATACAAACCTTTTGACCTCAGCAGTTCGAGTTAGAAAGTTAGCCATCCAATTTACACACATGTGCAACATGATCTATGCATGTGGGTCACCTCTGCAGCATTGATGGTCATAACAAAAATTAGAAACAACCTAAGTTCCATCAGTAGGGGCCTGGTTAAATAAATCATGTTGCCATCTAAATGATGGAACACTACACAGTAGGAGTTCTAACCCTGGAGTGGTTTTGACCCTGAGGGGACATTCGGCAATATCTGGAGAAATTTTTGGTTGTCACAAGCAGAGGAGGGGGTGGCTGTGTGCTACTGTCATCCAGAGGATAGAGACCAGGAATACTGCTGAACATCTTGCGATGCACAGGACAGTCCCACCCCACCACTGCAAAGAATTATCCAGTCCAAAATAATTCCGAAACTGAGAAACGCTCCTGTACAGCCATGAAAAAGAAGATACAGGGATTGATATAAAAACATCACCAAAATATGTTAAGTGAAAGAAACAGGGACAAAACAGTATGTGTAATATAATGTCTATATAACATGTGTGTGTGTTTTAAAGGAATATATAGGCAGAGAAAATATCTGGAAGTATACACAAGAAACTGGTAACTGTATTTGATCCAGGGAGTGGAATTTATGGGTGGAAAGACAGGGCAGGAAGGAGACTTTCTTTTTGTTCTATACCCTTTTTTACACTGTGAAGTGTGTGCTGTGTGCTTATGTAACTTATTCACAATATCAACACAACAGGCATATTTCAAGACTTACTGTTCCACATCCACATTTCTACTGCATGGCCCTATCAGTTTGCATTTCTGTTATTTAGGGGAAGGGGGCTCCACCCATCACTAGACTATGAGCTCCTTGAGGGCAGGGACATGGCAGTCACTTCTCTATGTCACCCAGACACCAGTGCTCTGCACAGAGCCTGACACAGACTACAGGCTCAGTGAAAGTTTTTTGAATCAAGCCAATTTGAAGGGGGTGCTAGTGCAAGACAGAGGAGCCTCTTCAGGAACAAGAAGCTGGGAAGTGCTGTTTCCAGCTGTTTGGGGGCTATGCCGGGTTTTAGCTGAGAGTGAAATGAATAATGGTAATAACTAAACATGCTAGGTACTCCACATGGGTTATCTACCTTATTAACCCTCCCAATGACTATAGGAGATGATATTATTATCCCCATTTTACAGATAAAGAAACTGGGCACAGAGGGCGAAAGCGGCCCAAAGGTCACAGGAACTGAGCTATTAACCACCATTCTCCATTGCCTCTCAGTGCTTCTTCTATCCAAGGAGAACTTGAGCTCCTGGGCCCTGGCTCCTGGCTCTCTGCAAGAATGGCTGAAGAAGACAGGACCACACAGCAGGTGGTGGCACTGCCAGGTGGCCAGAAAAGGCAAAACTCCTCCTGTTTCCACTTTTATTCTGAGTCTCTTTCCCCAGGCTTCCAGATGCATGTCAGAGGGGAACAGCCAGGAGAGGAGGCCAGTGCCATCTGGGAGCCTCCAAAGAATGTGGGGAAGGGCAGAAGAGGTGGATGGGGTCCCACACCAGTGGGCACAGCGACAGGGAGGGTCTCAGGCTGAGCCGAGATAGGGAAGCAGGAGTGCCCGTGGAGACAAGAGCAGGGCAAAAGGGCCGAATAGGAGCTGGGGCCTTGGTCAGCAAATAATGATTATTATCACTAATTAATGGTGCTGACTTAGCCTCAGGCACTGTGCAAGCATTTTACATGCTTGACCTCATTTAAACCTGGCAAGCACCCAGTGAGGTAGGAACCATTGCATTTTGGCTTTGAGAAAACCAGAGGTCAGAGAAGTACAGTCAATTGCGGGAGAAGGCAGGTGGCAAGACACCAGAGCAGAACTCCACTCTCGGTACAGAACTCCTGCCTTTAACTCCACCGCTAAACCCAGAGCTCACATTCACTTGCAAGAGCATTACAGAGAAACTTTCTCCACAGCACCGGCTTCCAGGTTGGTGGCCCGAGCCCAAGGGGGCCTGGACAGCTACAGCTGGAAGCCGGGGAGTGGCTGACACCAAGCTGGGAGCCCTGCAGAGCCTACCTCTTTCCTTCTCGATTCCCCAGCCAGCTGGTAGTCATGGCAACAGCTGGCGGTCCAGATGCTGCAGAGGTACTGCTCTGATCCCTGAGGGTGAGGCCCAAAGCTTGTGGTAATCAGTAATTCCTTCAACAAATATTTATTTATTGAGCATCTAGTACATGATAGGCACTGGCCATACAGTAGTGAGTAAGACAGACTAAGTCCCTGTGCTCACGGAGTAACAAAATAATTGTTATCATATAAAATCAATCTTCTATGTGTCAGGCCCTGTGCTAAACTTTCTGCATATATTATCTCCTTGATAATAATGATCTCATCAGAACCCTGAGATAGGGCCTATTAGCACCCCTATTTTACAGAGAAGAAAACTGTGGCTCAGAGAGGTTAAGCAACTTGGCTAAGGTTACACAGCTAGTGTGATAGATACAGCCAGGCAAAGAAGCAACTCCAGCCCCTGGGTCGCCCAGCCCCTGGGGCGTTCATCAGGCTCTGCGCAAACAGCTCCCGGACGGCAGAGGGAGGCTGGGGGGCTCGGCGGGCCGAACCGACCTGCCGGGAGTCACTCCGCCGGGCAGGGGCAGAGGAGGACCGCAGCCCGGAGGCGCGGGGCGGCTCACCGATGGTGGTGATGACGGTGATGGCGAAGTAGAAGGAGCCGGCGAACTTCCACTGGCGGCCGGCGCGGTGCGGCTCGGCCTGCCTGGCCAGGCGCTCCAGCTCGCGGTAGTCCTCGGCCGAGAAGCCGTACTTGCTGCAGAACTCGCCGCGCTTCTGGGCCAGCCGCCGCTGGCGGCCGCTCTCCGCCTCGGACTCGAGCGCGTCGAAGACGAAGGCGCCCACCAGCAGGTAGGACAGGATGCACAGGACCAGCGCGGCCGCGCGCACGCCCTGCTGCCTCATGGCCGCGCCCCCGACCCCGGCCGCGGCCCCGACCCCGTCCCCGTCCGTCCGGGCGCCCCGACGGCGGCCCGCGCCCGCCCGCGCTGCGCCCCCGCCCGGCCCGCGGGCCAGCCCCGCGCCGCCTACAGGGCGCCCAGAGGCGGGGCCTCGGCGCGGGGGAGGCCCGGGGAGCGGAGGGCTCCTCCGGCCGCTGCTGCCCCGCCCCCTCCCACGCACCTGCCTTAGTTTACCCGCTGGTGCCCCAGGGCTAACGTGTCTGCAAACGGTGACATCCGAAGCGAAGGCCCAAAGCCCAGGTCTGCAGAAGCCCCCTCTCCACCACTAACTCGTCCTGTGACCTTCCTTCCTTCCCTCCTCTCTCCATTCCCTGTGACCTTCCCTCCTTCCCTCATCCCTTCCCTCCTCTCCTCCTCCGTTCCTCCCTTCTCTCCTCCCCTGCCTCCTTCCCAATGACCGTGAACAAAGGAGCAGTAGCAGATAGAAGAACGGGGACTCTGCCTGGGTTCATATCCCACTTCCATTGCTTACCAGCTGTGTGAACTTGAGATGACGCAGTTTCCTCATCAGTTAATTGGGGTCCTATCTTATAAGGAGCTGTAGTGGGCAGAAGAATGGGCGCCCCCAAAGATGCCCGCACCCTATCCCTGGGACTCGTGAATATATTAGGTTACATGGCAAAGGGGAATTAAGGTTGCGGATGGAATTGAGGCTGCTAATAAACTGGCTTTGGAATGAGAGATTATCGAGGATTATCTCAGTGGGCTCAGTGGAATCACAAGGGTCCTTATCATTGGAAGAGGGAGGCAGAAGAGAGAACCAGAGAGACAGCAGCGGCAGAAGGACTCAGCCTGACGTTGCTGGCGTTGAAGATGGAGGAAGAGGGTCACAGCAAAACGGAAGTGTGCTGATTCTGGAACCTGGAAAAGGCAAAGCCTCCCTAGAGCCTCTGGAAAGGAATGCAGTCCCGCCAACACCTTGGTTTTAGCACAGGGAAACCTGCGTAGACCTCCGTCCTACAGAACTAGAAGATAAGAACTTTGTTAAGCAGCTACGTTTGTGATCGTCTGTGACAGCAACAACGGGGAACCAAGACAGTGGTTGTGAGGATTAAATGAGCCCATAGATGTGAAGCCCTGAGAGCAGTGCTGGGCCCTGAGGACTCGTCTAGAAGTGTTAGTCACTATTACACATATCACAGGTGAGTGGATGCCCAGGCCTGTAGGGATGTCAGACCCTGCACCTGCCCCAATTAGGTTCCCAGGGAGATGGGGTCCTAGGCCCTGGTACAGGGGGCCCTGGACCCCTTCCTCTGAGAAGCAAGATGGCAGCTTGGTGGCCTAGAAGCAGGGTGCTGGTGGCAACAGTGCTGGTGCTGCTGCCTTGGCCTTATTTTTAGCTACAGCATCAGCAAGTTAGATTTTCTGGTTTTTGCTGGACTCCAGAGGAGCAGAAACCTGGGCTAAAGTCTCAGAGTGGAAATAGGTGGGACACCAAGGACCTGCAACCCCAAAAGGACCTGAGAAAAGCTTGTGATGGGAGCTGGCAGCTTGTTCTTAGGGGAAGGGCAGAGCTCACCCAAGGGAGAGTTAATAAGGTTCTGGTCGTGCACACAGGTGTAGTCAACGAGACCAGGGTTCAAATTCCACTCCTGAACATTCTAGCTGGGTGTTTGTGGACAAAACTCTTCCACGTCTCTGTGCCTTGGTTGTCCCATCTGAGAAATGGGACAATAATAATGCTCACCTCATAGGACCACGTTGGGGATTACAAAAGCTATTGTGTGTCACTTTCCAGATGCTCCTTAACTAGTAGCTGTTTCTCCTCCCTTTTCATAACTATCTGCCTGCAAATGTCAAGAATTCTTTTTCCAGAAGCAGAGGCAAAGCTAAAACTGTGGAGCATCTGTCTGTGCCAGGCATATTCACAGACATTGTTCGTGGAGCCCTCACTTTACAGTCCAGGAAGCAGAGGCACAGAGAAGATACTTGACCTGCCAAGTCCTCATAGCCAGGTTGTGGCTGAGCCAGGACTTGAACTCAGGGCTGTCTGGTTCCTGAAGCAATGATCCTGGTCAGGCAAGATGCTGCTGGCTTTATCAGCTCCCATCACCTCTCTGGACCTCACTTTCTTCACCTCTGAGCTGGGGCTAAGGACCCCTGTCTGGCTGAACTCCCCCACCCTATGAGGATCCTGTGACATGCAGCTGAGAGATGCTTTGTCAAATGTGCCTGCTAGGGGTGGGTATTAATGGGGCCATGGGGGAGTTGTTTGGCCCTACCAGGCAGGTGACCGTGCCCTGTGCTTAGCATTTTTGGTTCAGTGGCTCTATTTTTAGCCAGAGGAGGTTAGAATTTGTGTATGTGTGTTTCTCAGCTTGGAAAAAAGTCAGCTGAGCAGTCACCAGAAACAGCAACACCCCAAGGCACCCCTTCAACTCCCCTCCCTCTGCCTCCTCCCTTCCTTCCTCCTTTGGGGACCTGAAGGGGCCTAGTGATTTTTCTCTGTACCATCATGCCAGAGTCACACCTGTGACCCCTCAAGAAGGCCTTGGATTTTCTTCTTCCAGAGTTCCAGGGTTGTCAGCTTTGAGGACAACAGAATAGGCAATGCCAGTCCCCGGCTGGGTTCTGGGTACCCTTCAAAGCATTTCCTACCCCTTAGGAGTCTAGATCCTTTTGAAAGCTTTGCGAGCCAGGCAGCCTTGCCATTCCCATGTCAGGGAGAGGAAACTGAGGCTCAGAGTGAGAAAGAGAGGACTCATCTAAGGCCACACAGGGTAGGGCAGTGGTTAAGAAAGAACCTGGGTTTCTGAGTGAGCCAGACCTTGGTTCTATCCTGGGTGAGTGACTTCACCTCCCTGAGCCTCAGTTTCCTTATCTGTGACTTGGGGTAGGAGTAACTGCCTAACAGTTTTCCCGTGAGGATTAAACAGAAGTGTGTAAAGAAGCGCTTAGCACAGAGCAGAGCCCAGCAAATGGTAGCACCCCCCGCCACCCAGTTAATTTGTTCTCTCCCCATTTCCGCTCTGCTTATTCCCTGGGCCTACTGTGATCTTAAGGGATTGGTTTTTATAGTTAGAATGTGGTTCAGTAATTTTCCAGAAGGCCAGAAGGCCCAGGTGTTTTTCCTGATAACATCTCTTTCCTGTCTGTCTCTAAAAGAATGGATTATTTAAATCTCATGGGACATTAGGTACCAGCTCCTTAGTGATGGCAGCTGTGGCCTTTCTGCAGCTGATTATCATGTAGGGATCTGGGTTGCAAAAAATTAAAAATTGCCTCTTTCTAATTTAAAGAATGTTACTGGTAGGATATTGGGATCTCCCAGAATTTTCTGGGCACTGAAAGACAAACCATATGGTTTGGGGGACCCAGAGAGATGGAACCATGAGTCTTACCAGGGAAACACTATAGCCACACCCAGTGGGGGGTCACCACTGTTCCCAGGTGGATGAGGATATTATTTGTGGGACAAATGAGAACTGTCTGAACCATACCTTGTCTCTGTTGGGTCCCAGGCAGGGCTGCTCAGAGGAGTCCTAACACATGTTTGTGACCCTTTAGTTGGAGCCATTGAGAGTTTGCCCTTTAGTCTCCTAAGGATCTTTGGATCAATGGAGATATTAAAACTTTTACTCTGGTTAATAATTTAAAAATCTAAATGATAGGAGTGTGGAGGTTTATTAAACCATTCTCTCTACTTTCATGTATGTTTGAGAATTTTCACATTAAAACGTTTTTTAACGAGCCTGTTCTCTCTCTCCATCCCCACTGCTATTTTTTCCTGCAGTTCCTCTGGTCTGAGCGGGAGGGTTACTCCAAGGGTTAGAATAAATGACAATGTTTATTGAGTAGTTACTATGATTCACGCACGAAGCAGGCATCACTTCTTTTAATCCTCACAATAGTGCAATGGAGTAGGTACTTTTAATTACACCTGGCAGAGGAGGAAACCCAGGCTCAGAAAGAGGCAGTGATTTGTTTGAGGACACGCTGCCAAGGAGGGGAGCCACCTGCTGAACTCTTGCTCTCAGTGGTGGCCTCACTTCCCTGCTGATGAGTAGCTTAGCGAGGAGCTAGCACAGATGGCAGGTACAGCCATATGGTGACTCGGGCTCAGCTGCGCTAACAGAGGCTGAGCTCGAATCCCCTTTTCCTCCCTCCAAGGCCCACCCCTTCCATTCCCCAGCCAGCATAATATATTGGAATCAAGACGTGTCTGAATAAAAGGAGGCAGGACTTCCATTTCAGAAGACATCATGGGCTGGAAAGGGCCAAGGCAAAGAAAAATCCTGAGACATGAAGACAATCATGTGCTATAGTCATTACAACACAGAGCTGTGCTGTCCAGTATGGTAGCCACTAGCCCTAGGGGGCTGTATATAGCTAAATTAATTAAAATTAAGCTACATTAAAAAATTCAGTTCCTTTGTTGCACTAGACACATTCCAAGTGCTTAATAATGTGGGTGGCTTTAGCTATTACGTTGAGTAACACAGATATGGAACATCTTGTCACCACAGAAATTTCCACTGGACGGCACTGACGTAGGGGGTAAGAGCATAGACTTTGCAGCCAGACTGACTGGCTTTGAATCTGGGCTCCATTCCTGTGTTATCCTGGATCTCAATTTATTCACCTACAAAGTGTGGATAATAGTCCCATAGAAGCCCTCATATCCAGTTCAATTGGGACCAGTGGTTAGTCAATTAATCAAAGAAGCAGGGAATACTTTTAAATGATACATACCTTGAGCATTTTAGTCTGTTGAAAGCATAAACATGTGCTCATTTACCAGTCTATTCTTTGAGTCTGGACCTATTAGTTTTGCACACTGTCATCCTTACGTTAACTGCACACAGAATCAATCTTCTGATTTCCAATTTGGGTTTGTTTGTTTTTTTTAAAGTGGAGCAAGGACCTGCAGACACTTGTGTAGCAACTTGAGTGCAGGATGCCCCTAGATTCTCACAGTTATTTTTTTCTACATCTTCTGTAGCTGTTTCTTCCACACCTAATTTGACAGTGTTTTCTTTTAGCAACTAGTCCTTATTGAGTTTTCATAAAAACAAATCTCTTCCTTTTGCACTCATATTTCATCAGCTTCTGGACTATCTAATTCAATCACATCTTTACAATAACAAGTGTGGCTGCTGCAAACTGGTTTAGGAACAAACCTAGCAGACTCTTGGCAAGCCTGCTGTTCTGTGGGAGAGAGATGATGGGGACAAGTCCTCGGGAGAATGGCCTACTAGCTTTGAGTATTCCGTATTCCTGGGACACGAGTGTTGCATTCAGACAGAATAGAGAGCACTGGTTAGCCTTGCAAACTGGAAAAAAGATTGGTAAGGAGGGCTTCTTTGTCACACTCACTCTGGAAATGACTCAGTAGTGTGGAGTTGTCTCTGCAAGACACCCACCCAACCAGACTACATTTCCCAGCCTCCCCTGCACCCGGGTATGACCATGTGACTAGTCTTCACCAATGGAATGTGAGCGAGAGTGGTGAGTATCACTTCCAGGTACAGCCTCTAAGAAGCAGTTGAGCTTCTCCATCCCTGTCTGAAATCTGGATGCAGAAGCCCTGGGTGATGGTGGAGCCACAACATGTAAGTCACCCAGATCCCCACATGAAGGAAAGCACCTTCCAACCAGGAACACCTGCCTTGGAATATGTGAGTAAGGGATAACCTGCTATTGTTTTAAGCCCTTGAGTCCTGGGGGCTGTTATAGCAGCTAGCACTAACCCGCTTAATATACTTACCATATAGGGCTGTCATGAAGATTAAATTAGATGACACACATGTAACAGACTCTTAAATGGGACTTTTCCTATTGTCTCAGATTTCCAGCTAAAGCCCCAAAGCTGAGGATGGACGTGAGATGCTAAACACCGACATATTCCAGAAGGCCACAAGACACATGCCTGCAGGACTTTCTTAGGGACATTATCTCAACCTTCCTTCCCCCATCCCAATCCCTCAGCATACAGAGGCAGAGAACTAGGAATAGAGGTTAAGGGTAAGTTTCAGGAGCCAGACAGCCTGGCTTTGAATCCTGGGTCCAAAACTTACTAGCTCTGTGACCTTAGGAAAGTCACCTGTCCTCTCTATAAAATGCCAATACTATCTATAAAATGGGCCTTATTATCTATAAAATGCCATTAATAATAGTACCTACCTTGTAATGTGCACATATTTAGGCTACTTAACTGTTTGTTAAATTAAATAATAATACATTCTTGACATGAAGGGTCAAGCTTGATTCAGGGAATGCGTTAAGTATGATATGATTAGATGTTCAAACTGGATCAAAAGGCATGAGCAAAAAGGAGAGATTTGATTGGGTGTGTTCGGAGGTAGTGGTTAAAGAAAAAATAAACTTATTTATATGTGTCCCTTACCACATAAACTCAGGTTATTTAATTAAACCAGTTATACACATGAAATATTTAGATCAGTTTGGGCATACTGAGACCCTTAATACATGTTAACTCTCATTACTGTTCAAACTTGTGCCAGGTCAGGAATCAAATTTTCACTAAACTTTATTACATTTGAGTGCTAATAGGAATGAATATTTTTGTGGTGGTAGAAAGTACTGATTCTCATACTTTTAGGTTTTCATAAAACAACAAAACTTCTTAAAATATTTATGAATCCAAATAACATCGCCAACTCCATTTGCAAAGTAAGAACAATGGAAAAAAATTCACAAATGCTATTTACAATCACCCTCATTTTATAAGAGAACAGATTTCATAACCTCTCAAATTAGGAAGGTCATAATCTCAGAGTAAAAGGTCAGTCCTTCAGATGGATTCCATTTAAGCTGATGAGATTTCACCTTATTTTTAGTACCAGTTCACTGGCCAGTGTTTGGAGACTCTGACTATAAATTGGCCTAAAGTTTATGAGCATTCAAAGCTATCATTCCCTTTAATCTTCATGACAGTCCTACAAGACGTGGATTGTCTTAGTTTATTCAGGCTGCTATAACAAAAATACCGTAGATTTGGAAATTTATAAACAACAGAAATTTATTGCTCACAGTTCCAGAGGCTGGAAAGTCCAAGATCAAGGTGCCAGTGGATTTGGTGTCTGATGAGGGCCCATTCCTCACAGATGGCCCTTCTATATGTCCTCACATGGCAGTAGGGCAAAAGGGCAAACAAGCTCCTTCAGGTCTCTTTTATGAGGGCGCTAGTCCCATTCATGAGGGTGGAGGCTTCATGACCCAATCACCTCCCCAAAGCCCCACCTCTTAATACCATCACCTTGGGGATTACGTTTCAATGTATGAATTGGGTGGGGAGACACAAACATTCAGACCACAGCAGGGATCCTAGTCTACATTTTCTTTATTAGGATATTGAGGTTCAAAGAAGCTAAATGACTTGCAAGAACTCAGACCTGGCCCTAAAGTTTCAATGCTCCAGGAAAAAAAATAGTCTTTTCCTGTGGGTTGAATACATACTGGAGGGACCTCTGTTCCATGTTGTCATTCAGGGACCCAGGCTCCTTCTTTCTTGTGGCTCTGCCATGCTGTAAAGCCAAGATTCCTATCCTGGAGACAACAGACCCCCAAGGGATCTGTGAATGGAATTCAGGAATTCACGAACTTGAAAGTAAAATAATTGCATTTTTATTTACACTAACTTCTAACATTTAACATTTCCTTCCGTTATGAAAGTAGACAACAAAGTAGTATTAGCTGTACCTATTTGTTGCCAATAGAAATCACAGATATTTTCATATCACATTGAGGTTATTGCAGATATCTCAAAGTACTGTTCATAATATCACCACATTGAAATTACAGTAATTAGACTAGATCTTGTTTCATGTGTTAATAAAGATCACAATAAATAAAAAATAAATAAATAAATAAATAAACACTATATCACACACTTTTTAAATTTTGGTTACTGTATTTCAGTAACTTGTTTCCTTTGTAATCCCACATGTTTTATTTTATACAATTAAAATTAGTAGTCTGAGAAAGATGCCATAGACTTTATCAGATGCTCAAGGGTCCTAGGTTCATAAGGAAAAGTTAAGAACCATGTTCTAGAACCTTGAAGTCCTCCACCTGGTCCTCTGCATGTGACCAGAGGATGAGGGCAGAGAGCGCGTGTGGAAGATTGTGAGAGAGGTTTATGGTCCCAAATCTGGAGTCACACACATCCCGTGGCCCAACCTCAGTCACCTGGCTTGGAGACGTGGTCTCTCTCTGGCTGCCCAGGAGGAAAAGGGAGACAATGTGGAGAAAAACCAACCAGACTCTTCCCCATTATCGTGTCATTTGCAATGCCTCCAATTTAAGAAGACACTGGGACCCCTTGTCAGCATCCTCTGATTTCTGGATGGAGGGGGAGAGGGGCAGGTGCTGGGTGCCAGGGGCTCATCTTCCTTATCTAATCTGCAGGTGCAACAAGTCTGTGTCCATGGAGGCAGCTCTGGGGCAGTCGGGGCTGAGCTTCTCGGATCTTCCTCTTGCTCTTTCAAATTCTGGCAGCTTTGTGCCCCAAGAACTCATAGTCTATTGGGGGCTGCTTAAATTAGGACAAAATGTACATCTTTGAAAATATCATTATAACTTGCATGTATACAGAGCTTTAGAGTTTTCCAAGCACTTCAGTAAGCCTGGGCTTATCTGGTCCTCAACCCAGCCCTCAAGTAAGGCAGGGCAAGGAGGATCATTTCCATGTGCAGGGTTGGAAACTGAGCTCAGAAGGGAGAAATAGATGGTCAAGGTCACAAACTAGAGAAAAAATCAGAGCTAGCACCCAGGTCTCAATCACCATTCAACAGACATGTATTAAATACCTGCTATGTCCCAGCTCCTGTTCTGGGTCTAGGGACGCAGAGATGAATCAAAAATCCACTCAGTTCTAGGGAACAAAGCCCAAAAGAAAACCAAGAACAGACAGGTAAGTTATACTGCCACATCTAATTATATTTGTCAAGACTCTTAGTTCAAGAAGCAGGAACACAACTCAAACTATTTACATAACAAAAGGAATTTATTGACTCACACAACTAAAAGTTTAGGGATGTATGGCTTCAGGCATGGCTGAATCCAGCAACTCAAACCATGTTCCCTGACATTTGTTTCTCTTATTCCCTTAGTTCGTGTGGCTTCATTTTCAACAGGGTCTCTTCTCACAGTGGCAAACATAGCCTCCAGCAATTCCAGGCTTAGCTTCTACTAGTTTGGCAACTTGAATCAAAAGATGGTACCTCTTTCCCAGTTGTTCCAGAAACAGTCTTGATGTTGACTCTCACTGAATAGGATCACATGATTATCCCTGAGCCAATCACTAGAACTGTAATTGACCAGGACTGGTTACATATTGGCATCTGCATCTGGGGTGTTTTAATCAGCCTCCTTTTAACCATATGGACTGAGGCAGAAGATCTCCCAAAGGAAAACTGGGGAAATGTCCTCAAAAGAAAAGGCAAGATATTCTGGGAAGGCAAAACCAACACCTGCCCTTATGGCAATGGTGGCAATAGCACTGGATGCTATGGGAGCAGAAGAGGGGATACCTAATCCAGGCTGGAGGTTGGAAAAGTCAAGGGAGGAGAGAGGCAGAGGGAACAGCATGTACAAAGACCCAACAATGAAGAGACCAGAGCAAACTTGGGAAACTGCGTGCAGATGGCAAGTGGAACCAAAGGAACTATGCTGGGATGGCCAGGTGCCTTTAAGTAAGTCTGCTCTCCCACCTAGTCTTACTTTGCCATTTATGATAGTAGCAAGGAGCAGATAAGAAGCTCTGTGAAGTCCTTCTGCACCTATGAGGGTAGGATGTGTGTCTGTGCCTTGTTCTTCAGACTCAGATGGTAGAGGCTGGGTCCATATTTATGACTGGTAAACACATGACCAGCTACCTGTATCTGGTCAGCTGCAAGCAGCAGGATGGCAGACTAATCCAGCCAGGGGGCTGGATCCTCTCAGAAGTGGTTGGCCCTGCCACAGGGCCACTTGTCAAATGAGGCCAGGCATGGTTTATAGTGTAGCAAAGTTAAGACTCTTAACCCTGGAAAAACAATGGCATAAAGTCCCCAGAAGTCACAAAGACAATCCAGACCAAGAAGCAGAGGTGGGTGGGGCTAGCAGGGATGCATGCCTTCCTTATTCAGAGCAGGAGAATGTAGTGGAATCAGGGTGGTCTCCCCCAAATTCACTCACCCGTCCATCTTGCTTAGCAGTCCTGGTTTGGGTGAGATGGCCCCACCCCAGCTCCAGGCGTGGGACCAACTGGCCTAGTGAGTCTCTTCTGAAGTAGAACTGCCCCTGGGACATTTGTAAATGAGTGAGGGCAAGTCTGTTATCACAGTGACGCTATTGGCGTTTAGTTGGGGGTGGGGAGACTAGGGATGGTCATGTTCTGAGATGTACAGATAATTTGGCAAAATATGGAATTGGCTTATCAAAAATAGCAGTCACAGCAGGATTGAGAAACACTCCTGCTCAGAGCACCCTCTGCTCACTGGCCGTAGTGATCGGGTCAGGAAAGCCAGGCCTAAACCAGTCAGCACCTGTCAAACCCCTGGCCCCAGGGAATGGTTTGAGCAGGAGCCTAGGTCCTGAGCAAGGAATCTGGAAATCTTTTGTCTCCCCTCCTTCTGGATGTTAAGGTGTAAAGAAGGTGTGAATCAAAGAATGGCTACAGCTATTTTGCACAACAGGAAGCCAGCCTGAAATTATTACTGACACACAGAGAAGAGCAGAGCTGAAAGCACTGTGGAGAAACCAGCCCTGATCAAACCACACCTGAAGCTCGCACTGCTGCTGGACTCGGTTAACATTGTGAGCCAATGCATCCCTTACTCTTTAAGCTGTTTTGGGTTTCTTGTTATTTGAGGCACGCTATCAGATTCAGAGACTGGGGCTGGAGGAGTTTGAAGCTTGCCTAAGACTACATGAGGCGAAGGTGGGCTTATATGGTGTGCTTCAAGAGGCAGGGGAAGGTTTGAGTGTGGTCCAGAATGGTAGAGGCCTTCGCTGGGCTGAATCTTTGCTCTCTCCCTGGTCCTCCAAAGGCCAGAGCCCAGATTTCTGTTGGAGAAATAGTTGCTTTGTAACCCGGGATGGGATAATAGAAAAATCCCTGGGCCGAGAGGCTGGAGGCCTGGTTCTCAAATGGGCTCTGACTTGCTAAATAATCGTAGGAGAAACACTATCCTCCGTGAGCCCCACTGTGGCCCACCTATCAATGGTAGAGGGTCAGGTAAGAGAAACACCCTGTAAGTGCTTTGCTGAGGACTTGGTAACTTCAGGAAACAGAGGCCTGGGGATGTTGTGAGTCCTCTCTAGGGGCCATAGAACCTGCCCTACCCCTCTCCTTTCCCCACTGCAAGCTTCATCCCCAGGGCTCTGAGCCGAACATTTCAACGTAGAGCCTGGGCCACAGGTGCTTCCCACCTCCTGGGTTTGCACCCTCCTTTATCTCCATGGTGTGAGTACACCTAGAGCCAGGAAAACAGAGAGTGCGAGAGGTACCCACTGAGGAGGGAGAGAGTAGCTGGGCTGCCTCCAGACCCACAGCAAGATGCATTTCAGAGCTGGGCCTGCCATTCAAGGGACTCAGTCAAGTAGTTGAAATAATAATGACAATAATATTAATGTTTGACGGTATTGAAGCAGTGGAATTTGTCTCCACTCCCTTCCTGGGGCTTGGTACTTCTGCATACCCTGTCTAGTGTCCTGGTCAATTCCAAGGTAGGATGAAAATAGTGGGGGGTTGGGTTAAGCAGGAAAAAAGAGACAAACTCTCTTAGTGTCTAGACTTACTGAAGTGAAGCTATGAGTGTATTGGTCAAGACACCCGGTTGCAAGTGACAGAAACCCAAGTAGGGTAGTTAGGGTAAAAGATTAAGCTGCTGTAACAAAGATGCTCAGAAGTACAGTGACTTAAGGGGTAAAAAAGTTTACTTCTTTCTCAGCTGAGCTGCCCAGGTTGACAGGGCAGCTATGATCCTTCAGGCCACTCAGAGACACAGGTTTCTTCATCATGTGCTCCCTCGTTCTCTGGGACAGTGGTTTTCAGGGTAGTCCCTGGACTGGCAGCATCAGCAGCACCTGGGAACTTGTTAGAAATGTGAATTCTCAAGCCCTGCCTTCAGACCTAGCAAATCAGAAACTCTGGTTGTGGGGTCCAGCAATCTGTGTTTCAACAGGCCCTTTGAGAGATTCTGCAAGTCTGAGAACCACTGCCCTGGGATATTTTTCCCACCAGCACTGTGCCAGCTGGGCCACTGAGGGCTGCAGCCAGTGGTAAGGGCAAAGAGCTCATGAAAGAGACACTATCTTCTTAGGCTTAAGTCAGGAAGAGGCACTTCCATTCATATTTTATTGGTAGAGAGTTAGTCATGTGGCCACATCTAACTGTAAGGGAGACTGGGAAGTGTACTCCAACCTGTGCTTCAATAGAAGGGAAATAATTTGAGTAGGGAAAGGAGACAGTGGAAAGCTCTGTGAGCTCAGCCTTCAAATCACTGAGACAGTGTTAAATTTGGGATTGTTTCTTTCAACTAGAGGAGCCATGAATCTACCCCCATGACAAAATTCCTACACCAGAAAAAGAAGGCTCACAGAGAGTAGTTTATCCACACTCTTGTCTAACACAGACATTTAAAAGAATTTATTACAAAATACTAGAGACATTGTGGCAAGGACTGCTAGAAGTCTGTGATGGCACACCAGATGTAGATGGGACTGCATTTCCCAGCCTCCCTTGCAGTTTGGTGTGACCATGTGACCGAGTTCTAACCAATGAGATGGGAGCAGACGTTAGGTGTGACCCTTCCTGGCTAAAGCTTTCCATGAAGTGGCTGAGCCTCCTCCGTGACCTGTTCAGGCCATACTGGATGCAGATGATGAAGGGAGAGAAGAGCAAGAGGATGGTGCCTTGATCAAAAGTCCCTGGATCACCATGTGGAGAAGCCCACCAACCAGCAGCACCTATTGGGAATGACCTGTTGGGAAACACCTGAGAAATAGACTTTATTGTGCTTTCGCTAGTAAGCACTTTTACAGTGGCATACCAATGGAGGTGGGAGTGGGAGTGGCCTGAATGCAGGTGATCAAGGGGAGCATTGTCTGTAGAGAGTTTTAAAACAGTAATAAAACTAACTAAAAGTCAACCTCCTTTTATTATCCACACGTGCCAGCAATTCCTCACATTGTCAGTATTAAAATATTCTTTCCCATCACGGAAACAGCTGCCACCCTCTCCCCCCCCAGCCCCTTGGCATGCCACTGGATTTGGGGTTTATAGCATTACAGGAATCTGGTTTAGCCAAGCTAATAAAGACACACATAAAGGTGTAAATAGTAATATGACAAACTTCATATGTATACCAGAATGCTTAGGGGAAAAAAACATTATAAATATGACTGTTCACATGAATTTTTAAAATAATTTTAGATTTTGAAGATCAAAGTCTGATGCCCAAGCAATTGGCTGAGTTGGGGAAAGGACTCAGGGGGACTTTGCATTCCACAGGTGCCACAGTGACCATCTGGAGTAAGGGGCAAGGTAATGTGGGTGCTGCCAGTTTCCTAAACCCTGGGTTTTAATCAGGGTGGGCATGGAGCAGGTATCAAGAGAGGAAGGGAGGGGAATGGGACTCGAATCATATGTCTCAGCAACCAAGAGATGCAGGAGGGTTATCAGGACACGGAGGGCCAGTCCTTGAGGTGAGCAGGGGGTGAAAGTCAAGGGCAATCACCTATGTTTGATCCCCTGCTGGTTTCAGGGCATGGGAGAAGCTACTGAAGAGCTCATGTTAGGTTATTGGCTGTCCTACAGAGGTTGGGTGAATAGACCTAGTCCAGACCTAGCCCAGGAATGAGATTTGGAACATATTTATGAAAGCCAGTGGTAAGGGGGTAGGGAGCAGTGAATTAGCCATCAATAAGGACTTGACAGGGTGATGGGACCACTTACAACCAGAGTTGTCAGCCAACCTCAAGGTGATCAAGAGGCCCAGGCCTCTGTCCTTGGCTTCTCCCTGATGTCATAATTAATTGCAGTGGAAGAGGGAAAAAGTGAATTCTCAAGAATCAGCTAAAAATGACTGCATGGCTGAGAGTGCATCTCAGATCCAAGACACATTTTAGCCATGGCGAGGTAGGTGGACTTTTTGTTAGCACATGAAGCATGGTGGCCATTGGAAGCCTCACCTTCCCCAGGCAGAAGGAGGGGGCACCTCCCAGGAAGGCTGCTGGAGTTGCCCCTTGAAGAAAGCACTCCACCTTTTGTTACTGGAGTAGTCAGGGTGGGTGTGGGCTGATAGGCTCTACCCTTTGCAGCCCTGAGAAAAGGGCCAGCAAGTGTGCATGCCAATGAGTGTGGCTGTGAGATAGGGGGTGCTCAGTCCCCTAGTGATTGGGTTTCAGGCCACTTCCCTTGGTCTCAAACCACTCCTCTAGGACTCAAGCCCCTCCTCTGAGTCCCGAGCTATGGTGGCTTGCAGCACCCATTTTCAGCACCAGCACGTGGACATTGAGACCAAAGAGCGCAAATTTACATAATCTCGATGGCCAAGCATGCACAGTAAAAAGTTTTCCCTCGAATGACCTCCCACTGGAGGTGCCAGAGAGCACCAAATATATTTGAATATGTTCGGCTCATGTGATGGAATCTGACCAATGAGTGTGCTCTAAAAGAGACCAACTGTAACATTTACGAGACTGTTACCTAACTGGGAACCACTCCCTTAGTTGAATATTCATTAGATAACATGAATATGTATTACATAGTGAAACTATCAAAGCTGAATCCTGGTAGAAGACAGGGCCGTTGCTCACTCTCCTAGAACCAACCCACACTTCGCCTGAGGTGTCTATTTCTTTCTTTTTGTATAAACTTGCCTTTGGCAGGCCGCCGTTCACTCTAAATCCAGCATGCACTTTGTGAATGTATATTTCTTATTTCTGTATTAAACTTAGTGCAGGCCCTGCTCAGCCTCTGGATCTAGGCTGCACTTTCTCTGTGAAGTCTGTACTTATTCTCTGTATTAAACCTGTTTTCACTATCTACTGTGACTCTGCTTTTGAATTCTTTCCTGTGGCAGAGTCAAGAACCTGGTCAGAGGACGAGGTGGGTTGAGGTCGGCATAGAGATGGGAAGAGAGGCAGAATGGATGGTGTGGGAGCGAGCAGGTGTGGAGTGAGAGTGGAAGGCGTGGGAGTGAGGATGGGGATGGCAGAGGGGAGCACCTCGGCAGCGAGAGGGGATGGAGCCATGGCAGGCAGAGTGAGCCCCAGGTAGAAGTGGGGGCTGGGGCTTGTGCAGGTGAAGAGCTGGGAAAAGCATGCCCCAGGCAGAGGGCCAGTCTAGGGAAAGGATTGAAAATGAAAAACTGGCTGGAGCAGGGAGCCCAAGCCATCCAGTGTGGCTGGAGCCCAGAAGAGGCTGGAGAAAACAGCAGGGTCTGCGAGCCCTGGAAGGAGTCTGGGCCCAACCCAGAGGTCAATCCTGAGCCTCAGAGGGTTTAAGCAGAGTAACATAACCGTTGATTGTGCTTCAGAAAGATCCTTCTGGCTGTGCTGTGTGGCCAGTGGGAGGAGGGAGCTGACTGTGGGCAGAGGGACCCAGGGAATCATCCAGGGGACAGATGGAGGTGCCCTGGCTCAGGGCCTAGCAGTGGCTCTTACAAGCATCTGCATACATAATACTTTCAGAAAAGAAATCTGCTGCATCTGGCACCAATAGGAAGGAATTCTAGGCCTAGCTCTCACCTTGCCTCAGTCTGAGGTCTTGGGCAAGTCCCTTCCCTTTGCTGAGGCTCCTTCTCTATATCTGGGAAGCAGGAGGAGGTGGCTGGGTCCCAGTGTCTTGAGGCCTCTTTCCAGCGGGTGGCCTCTCGGCTGTTCATGCACTGAAATGCCAGTAGGGGGCAGCAGCACATCAATGTTTTCCTTTCCCAATCCTCATCTAAAAACCACAGTTAATCTTCCACAGATTTTAATGAGGTGGGAGGTTTGCTAAGACACAGATTTCTGGGCCCTACCTCCAGAGCTTCTGTAGGTCCAGGATGGGGCACAAGATATTTGCATTTCTAACAAGTTCTTTGAGAACTACTGAGGTTCGGGATTGGGGCTGGGATGTGAGCTCTGGCTCACACAGACATGGCCATGGGATGTCCTGTGAAGAGGGAGCCACTGTTAAACTACATTTTTTTAAATTTATTTTTTTCATTGCACATGTTTATGGGTGCAGTTTCTTGTTTCAATGCATGCATATATTGTGTAATAATCTAATTAGAATAGTTAGCATTTCTATCACCTAAACACTTATCATTTCTTTGTGGTTATAACATTCAAGATCCTGTTTTCTGGCTATCTTGAAATATACAATACAATATTATTCGGTATCATCACCCTAGAGCACCAGGACTTATTCTTCCTGTCTAACCATAACTTTGTAACTTTGTATTTTTTTTTTTTTTTTAAAGATGACCAGTAAGGGGATCTGAACCCTTGACTTGGTGTTGTCAGCACCACGCTCTCCCAAGTGAGCTAACCGGCCATCCCTACATAGGGATCCGAACCAGTGGCCTTGGTGTTGTCAGCACCACACTCCCGAGTGAGTCACGGGCCGGCCCTAGAACTTTGTAACTTTGTACTGGTCTACCAACCTTTCCCTGGTCCGCCCCTCTCCCATCCCTTCCATGCCTCTGGTAACCACTATTCTACTCTCTATTTCTTTTTAATTTTTTTTTCTTAATTGACCTATGATAACTGCAATTTATGGACTACAATATGATAATTGGGTACATTCATACCGTGTGCAGTGATCATATCAGGGTGCTTCGTACAGCCATCGCCTCAAGCACTTGTCACTTCTTTGTGTTAGGAACATTCAACATCATCTCGACTAGCTCCTCCAAGATACACAGTACTTTGGTGTTAACTGTAGTTCTCCCTGTATTACTATAGCAATTGTCCAACTACATATTTACTTTTCTTAGTCCCATTAAATCCTTTTTTAAAAAGGAAGACAGAGGTACCTTGTTGTATTGTAAATCGATGAATTATAATTGTATATATTTATGGGGTACAAAGTGATGTTATGATATATGCATACAATGTGGAATGATTCAATCAAGCTAATTGACATATCCGTCATCTCAAATACTTATCATTTTTTTATGGTGAGAACATTTGAAATTTGCTCACTTAGCAATTTTGAAGTATACAATACATTGCTATTAATTACAGTCACCATGCTGGGTAATAGATCTCAAAAAGCTTATTCCTCTTATCTAACTGAAACTTTGTACCCTTGGACCAACATCACCCTGTTCCCCACCCTCAGCCTCCGGTAAACACCATTCCACTCTCTGCTTCCATGAGTTTGATTGTTTCATATTCCACATGTAAGTAAGATCATGTGGTGTTTGTCTTTCTTTGCCTGACTTATTTCTCTTAACATAATGTCCTCCAGGTTCATCCATGTTGTTGCAAATGACAGAATTTCCTTCGTTTTAAAGGCTGAATAGTATTCCACTGTGCATGTATTCTACGTTTTCTCTTCCTTCATCTGCTGAGGGACACTTTAGGTTGATTGCCTAAGTTGAGCATTGTGAATAATGCTGCAATGAACATGAGAATGCAGTTATCTCTCTGACACAGTGATTTCAAATCATGTGGATATATACCTACAAGTGGGATGGTTGGATCATATGGTCATTCTATTTTTAGTTTTCCGAGAAACCTCCATACTGATTTTCATGATACCTAGCTGCATTAATTTACATTCCCAACAACAATGTATGAAGTTTCCCTTTTCTTCACATCCTCATCGACACTTCTTAAATTTTGTTTTTTTGATAATAGCCATCCTGACAGGTGTGAGGTGATATTTCATTGTGATTTTAATCTGCATTTCTTTCATGATTAGTAATATTGGGTATTTTTTCATGAACCTTTTGTCCTTTTGTATACCTTCTTTTGAGAAATGTCTATTCAGGTCCTTTGCCCATTTTTCAATTGGGTTATTTGTTTTCTTGCTATTGAGTTGTATGAGTTTCTTATATGTTTTAGGTGTTAAGCCCTTATCAGATATGTGGCTTGCAAATATTTTCTCCCAAGCAAGACAGATTATCTCATTCATTCAATAATGACCAAGCCTGGTTCTGTACTGGGCACTGCTCTTGGTCCTGGGAATTCGTCATTGAAAAAAGCAGACAAAAGAAGTCCCAGCACTTTGCAGTCAGGCGACACATAATAAATGTAATAAGCGAATACATTATGTGGTGTGTTAAAAAGTGATATGGGAAAAAAGAATAAGTAGAGTGGCATGAAGGGGGTTGGAAGAGGGTGGCCAGGATGGATTCTCAGTGAACTGGTGACTTTTGAGTCAAACTGGATCAAGGGGATTAGCCATGTGGGTGTCTGGGGAGCAATGAGGTCAGGCAGAGGGAACCGCCGGTGCAAAGGCCCTGAGGTGGGGCATGTGTTCGAGGAACAGCGAGGAGGCCAATGAGCACTGAGCAGCATGAGCGAGGGGGGAGTCACAGAGGGTGAGGGATCTCAGCGTGGAGAAGAACCGTGTGCCAAGGGCCCCAGGGACAGGCTGCATGCCAGGCTCTTTAGGCACAGCTGGTAGAGAAGGGCTCTCCAGAGAGCATGCAGCCCAGGGACACCCAACACTTGCAGCTCCGACCCACCATTGAGAAAGTGAGTGCAGAGACTTTCTTTGGGGAAAGGCCAGGCCTGGGTACCTCTGGTTATGAGAGCTTCAGAGAGGGTCAGCCTGGTTTTCACCTATGACCTTTACCCCTAACACTACCTCGTCTTCTTCAGCCCTTGCCCTCACAACACTTTCTGACTTGCAAAGAATTGTAGAGGCGGGATGATAATAATAGCTTCCATTTAAGGCAAACATGGAGTAATTACTCATCTAATACTCACAATACCCCTATGGAGTGAGTACTCAGTACAGTGATCATATGGGGTGGGCACTACTATGTATCCCCATTTTACAGACTGAAAAAAACTAAAGCACTAAGAGGTCAAGTCAGGGTAATGAAAGCTAAAGTTACGATTTATATCCCATAATAGTCTAAACAATCCTCTGTATTGAGTATGGTCATTATTGCCATTTTAGAGGAAAGGAAACCGAGAAGTTAAGTACCTTGCCTGAGATAACCCCACTAAGAAAGGGCAGAGCCAGGACCCCACTCTGGGTGGCTAGGCAAGCCCGCTCCTCCCCTCACTTTGCTCAGCAGATGCTCAGTCGGGAGGTCATGGGCCTTGGAACCAACCTGGCCAGGGTCCCAGCTCCACAACGCTAGGGCAATGTGTTCATCACTCTGAGCCTCAGTTTGCGCATCTCTAAAGTGGGAGTATTGGTAGTACTTTCCGTTAGGCATGTCCCAAGGATGGCTCATGATGGTGTGGACAGCAAAGCTCTTGGCAGAGAGGGCCCCATATGGAGGAATCGTTCTATGCCAATTCATTCTTGCTCTTACTGTTTCTCTGGATGTTATCAGAATTTTTCTTGGCCATGTATTCAGAGTTTACCCTTGCAGAACCAGGCCCACCGAAATTCACAGGCTATGAGAGACCGTAAAGCCAGTGCTGAGAGTCATATAACTTCGGTGTGGACTAAAATCCCACCCCAGCTACAGACCAGCTTTTGGACCAATCACTTTTCCAAGCATCTCCCCGTCTATGAGCTAGAGTTAGTTATGTTTACCTTGAAGGGGTTTTGTGACGGTCAGATGGCTCAAACACAGCCTGGGATTTTCAAACTGGGGTTTCTGGAAGGGGCGGTACCTGGACAAGTGCTGGGGGCCAGGCAGCCTCTGCCTTGGTGACCAGCAACCATTCTGGGGATGGGGAATTGACAGCCTTGCATGCTGCGAATGGCACTGGCTCGGGGGCCTGCCCTGCCCTCCCCCTGCCCTCTCCCTGCTCTGCAGCTTCCAGACTCTCTTGCCTTCCACCTTCCAGGTAGGTTTGATGACACAGGAAGCACAACTGGAAATGGGGAGAGAAGAGGGCAGAAGCCAGGGTATGTCTCCTCCCATCTCCATCTGCTTTTTGTTAGGTCTATAAGTTTGCACCTGTGTGGTGGCTACAGCTACCAGCAGATGGCCTTGCTGTGGTCCCATCTTCTGCTGGCTGGCACAGCTTTGGGCCCCGACTTCCCTCAGCCCCTCCACCCCTAGGACTGATGTTGACTTTCTCCTCTTGCTGATCTCACGATCCCCTATTTGGCCTCTCTGCTGAGTAACTCATTCCCCACATTAAATTCCTCCTTTCTCATTATGTTGAGCAAACAAAGTCATTCACTACAGAATACCTGCTATGTGGTTCTATTTATGTGAAGTTCAAGAACAGGCAAAGTGCATCTATGGTGATAGGAATCAGAACAGTGACGTTCTTGGCGGGAGGAGACCTCCAGGAAGGGGCTCAGAACTTTCTGAGACGGTGGAAATGTTTTATACCTTGATTGAGGTGTTGATTACGTGAGTATGTGCACTTGTGAGGACTCCTTAACCCACAGGCTTAAGACTTGGCTATTTAACTGTGTGAATTATAACTAAACAAAATTAGTTTAAGAAGAAATCCCTGTTTAAATACCAAAAGTGTTTTCTAATTTCCTGGTTGGATCCTGATGGAAACACGGTTTTTGTTTTTCAATGAACATAGGTAGACCATGGAGGAGGATGTAAAATTTAAGTGTTTGGTTTTTTTAAAAAAATTTAAAAAATAAAACATGAGACTTCAAACCGAATTTCACACTTGGGTTGGTTTATTTCAGGATATGTCCCTAGTCCCTGGGCGTGGGGGGGAGGCTGGGGGAAGTACCCTTCATTCTCTCCTGCTTTTCTCTAGTCGAACAAGTGGCGAAGTGCTGGTATATATTTAGTGTCTAGCTCAGTGCCAAGCACAGTGTAGGTGCTCAGGAAACGTTACTTCTTACTGATATAAATTGGGTTTCATGGATCATTTTAAGTTCCGTGTTTTCTGACTTTCTTAAAGAGAGTGTGATTTTACCTTGTGAGGGTCACAAAGAATTCTGCCCTGGCTGGGGAGGGCTTTCTTAGACGGCACAAACTCGAGACAAAAGTTCCTGCATAGGCTTGTATTCGGAGATGATTTTATGAAACTCCAGGAAAGGAAGCAGGAGTTCAGAATATCTGTGTGGTCCTCCTCTCTCTACCCCCAGGTCTAGCCCAGTACCTGCCGCAGCCTCACGATTAAGGGAACGGTTGTTCCATTTCCTGCCCAGGGCAAGTTATAAAGAAAGCTCACTGGTGCACATGTTTCATAAGGGCTGCATGTAGGCTAGGAATGGGCCAGAACACCCTGGAAACCTTGGCCAGCCTCCTAGGCTGTGAGTTAGGGGGAGGGGGACTAGATCATGCACCCCTGCTCTATCTCAGCGTCCAGACGGACCAGGCAGCTTGTGAATATTCTCGTCCTCCTGGGCCTGGGTGGTGGACCCAAGCTGGATTGTTGCCAGTGGCCAAGGGTAGGGAGGACCATCAGCCCAGGGCCTGGGCCCAGGGCTGCCTCCTGGGGACAGTGGGTATGGCATTTCCAGTCCCAGCTGCTCTAGAAGGCACTGTTCCGTGGGCTACGGCCCCGGGTGGGTGGGCAGGGCCCAGGCAGACACAAGCGGCGCTGGGTCTCCAGTCGGCAGAAGCGGTTCTGGTTGGACACCCGGGTGGCCACGCCCAGCCCACAGGTGGTTGAGCAGGGACCCCAGGCCGTGCTCCATTCTGGGCAGGGGACACCAGGGGGCGGGGGAGCAACAAGGCCAGAAAACTGAGGTCCTGGGGAAAGAAAGAGGAGTCAGCACTGTGAGGTCAGGACTTGGCTGCCAAGTCAACCCCCCTGCCAGCGGTGTGATCTTGGTCAGGTTGCTTAACCTCTCTGGATCTCAGTTTCTTCTCATGTAATTTCCTAACAGTTGATTGTGCGATTGAATAAAATAACGAACATGAAGCGTTTAGCACCGTGCCTGGTACTCGTAAGCACCCCATAAATATTGGTCTTTAGGTAACTAGGATGGTGCTGGCCACAATGGTCCCCCAGTACGCAGTGAGCTTTCTTGTTTCTGTGTCCCCCACAGCTCCCATGATAAATAGCATCACACAGGCAGGAGGTGCCCTGCCTCGTGTAGTGGTGTCAGGACCTGGTGGTAAGGATCGAAGAGTCCAAGATCCTTGTGCCTGGAACAAGATGGCGAGTTCATCATGTTCCAGCTTTTCCTCTTCCCCAAGCCATCTTCTTCTCTGCTAATATTTTGGTGTCCTTCCTTCTAGTCCTTTATACCAGTGGTTCTCAATAAGGGGTGATTTTCGTCCCCCACCCGGGGACATTTGGCAATGTCTGGAGACATTTTTTGTTGTCACAGTTGGGGAGGGGGGTGACTACTGGCATCTACTGGGTAGTGGCCCCGGATGTTGCTAAACACCCCATGATGCACAAGAACCCCACCCCCCCAACAAAAAATTACTCAGCCCAAATGTCACTAGTGCTGAGGTTGAAATACTCTGATTTCTACAGACGTGCACATTGTGTATGCAGGTATATGTGTACATCTACCTGTGTACACACATAGTGGAGATCAAATTGAAGATATGGTTTCTTATCCTGCTTTTTATATATAAGGTGAACTCACTGGCATTCTCCTACATATTCAAATAGCTGTATCATATTCCAGCACAGGGATAGGAGATACCACTAGGGCAGTACTCTGTGCTAGGCACTGTTACACCTGCTTTACCTGGACTAACTCATTTAGACCTCACAGCAACTCTATGAGGTGGATGCTCTTATCACCAGTTTACTTGAAGAAACAGAGACACAGAGAAGTTTAGCAATTTTTTCAGAGTCACACAGCAAGGAAATAGCAGAGCTGGGATAAGAAATGGTGTAGATTTTATGCACCACACTCTACTGCCTTTCCTGTGTGGCAGCATTATTTATGGAATCCCCTCTTTTTGGTTGCCTTTTTATTTTTTAAATCACCTTCATGTAATAATAATAATTTTTTAAAAGCAACAACATAATAACAACAAAATCTCTAACATCGAAGAGTTTATACCAGGAGATAACTGTCTTTTCTCCATCTCTGCCCACCCCACGCCCACGTTCCAAAGACAACCACCTTGCCTAGGTCAGTTTTGAGTTCCTCTAATTGAGTTCAAATAATAATGTATTGATAATAGTATATATTATCAATATGTATTGATATATTATAAATATAATAATAATGTGTATTACAATAGTATACCTCTGTTACATTTTTTGTACTTCTGCTGTGAAATATGAGAATCTGATTCAAGTATCCTAACCCTCCCCACTCTGCCACCCGATTTTTATTTTTAATTATTTATGATTTTAAATTATATATTTAAATGGCCACTTGTTTTGTCAGTTCTAAAGAGGCCTGGGGACTCACCACTGCACTTTCCTACCTCTCTCCACAGCCACCGCCCCCTCCCAGCTTCCGATGTGTCCCACTGTCCTGGCAGTTAAGAAGCCCCCACCCATCCCGGTGCCCAAGCATCCCAGGCGCCCCCCAGGTGACCCTGCGGGTGGCCTGGGCCTGCCCTGCACTCACCTTGGGCTGGGAGGGGCTGGACCCCCAGTCCCCCTCCCTGGTCGCACACCCACTCGGGGCAGCACCTGCCCGGGACCTCGATCCTCCTGGGCTGGGGGCAGTCCCAGCTGGGCAGCCGGACGTCCTCGCTGCACAGCGGCACGCACGTGAAGCCGCCGTCCTCGCAGCGGCAGCGGATCCTGCAGTGGGGCTGGAAGGTCTCCCCGTCCCGGTACAGACGGCCATTCACCTCACAGCTCCCATCGTCCTCTCCCACTGTGGAGGAGAAACCGGCCCCCCATCGGTGACCCCCACTGTGCATGGCTCTCTGCAGAGCCGGCCCAGATCCCGCTGGGGGAGGCAGTGCCCTTACAGTACCTGAGCACTGCCCACGGCTTCCAGCCCAGCGGTAGGCACCCTCTCCCCACTACCAGCCTGTCCCAGCGCCTGCAGCAAGACAACGTGGCATCCTGGACCCTGGCACAGGGTTTCTGGGAAGACTGGCCTGGTTTGAGCCCCAGCTCTGCCCTTTCTTAGCTGTGAACCTTGGCCAAGTGATCTCACTTCTTGCCTCAGTTTCCCCATCTGCAAAATAGGATATAGTGGTATTTAGCTCACAGGGTGATATAGATGAAATGAAATGGTGTGTAATGAATCCAACATAAAGGAGACCTTCAATAGCTCCTAGCTACTCTATTATTGTTGTATATTAATAATATTTAACTGTTACATACACAGATTTTATGCAACAAACTCATTGTCCACCTGCTGTGTTGTAGTCATCACTATCAGATCAGGGCTTAACCTGCTGGCTGTGTGTGGCTTTGGGAAAGTTACTTAACTTCTCTGAGTCACCTGAACAATATCAATGATGAGAATTATAATTTGTACCTTCAGGTTACACGGCGTAATATGCACATAGTACCCAGCATAGTGCCAGGCCTGTGGTAGGTGCTCAGGGAACACTCTCAGAATGAAGCCCTCAGGATAGGGGTGTTGTTAGCACTTCCTTCACTGGACATGAACTCTTTGAGGGCTGAGAATGTTCATCTTGGCATCCCCCGTGCTAGCTCAGAGCCTGGATGGGACACACACAACCCCAGGAAATGCCCTTCAAGTGAATATCTAGCACAAGGCTCGGCACATAAGAGATGCTGATAAAATAATTCTGACTCCTTATAATGCCGGAGATATTTATTGTGACCCACCTGTGTGCCAACCACTGTATTCCTAGACAGGAATAAGAGAGTTCATGTCTCGAGGGACTCATGGGCTAGTGGAGAGACAGATGTGAAAGTCACCAACTCCAACACAGACAAAGAGCCCTGGAGAGGGGAGTGTGAGCTGCTCAGGAAGTGCAGAGGAGGAGCAGTGTGTGGGGTGGGGGGCAGAAGGGGGCTTCCTCGAGGCCTGGGTGGCTGTTCAGCTGAGTCTGAGGGAAAGGGCTCATTGGCAAGCAGGTTCTCCCAGCTCTTCTTAGAAAAACCTAAAAATAGGTCCATGAACACATGGGTGCAAACCCTAGCTCCCCGCTTGCTAGCTGTGGGACCTGGGGCAAGTTACCTCATCTCTCTGAGCCTCAGTACCCTGCCCAGAGGGCTGCTGGAGGATTAAATGCTCATGGACTTACAGCACAATGTCCAAGCCTGGCACGTAGCAGATGCTCAATAAATGGGAGTGGGTTATGCATGTCCTTCCAGGGAGGACAGGACCATGTTGGCTCCTACAATTGCTCCCTCTAGGCCACCGCCCTTTGGCTCCAAATCCTTGACTTTTTGGCCTGGACCATATGGCTGCTGGTTTCCTAGAAACCACAGAGGCAGCTGCGCCTTAATCCCCTCCCCTGGCCTGGCCAAGCCTGAGTATCCCAGCCTGATCCTGGTGCCACAGCCCTGGAGCCTCCAGGTCGCTGGGATGGCCTGGTAAACAGAGGAATTGTTTAGGAAAATCAACTAGAGGGGTAATAATTTTAGCAAGGTTTCCTGGCACCTCCCCTGGGTCCTCCAGCTCAGAGCTGGTTGGGGGTGGGGTGGGCGGGGGATGGGGGGAGATGATCGCTGGGCGGGGGCACTTCAGGATCCGTGTCATATACCTGCGTGTATGGTCCCAAATACCACGGGGCACCTCCAAACTCAGAATTCCCCTGCCCACCCATAACACATTCAGCTGCCAAAACCCTACTCCTCCCTCCAGGTCCCCTCTAACATCCCCTTCTCCAGCAACTCCCCCACTTAATGCCTTCCTCTGAGTTCCCATAGCCTCTCCCAGGACAGAGCATAGCCTTGTCATCTGAGGATTTCTGCATCCTTCTTCCCTTCTGGGAGTCCCTTGCAGGGACAGGAACAACAGGGTTTTATTGTTTGTTTGTTTACCTTCAGCTACTTGCAAACAGTGTGACCTTAGGCAGGTGACTTAACCCTGGTTCCCTTATTGGCAAAATAGGGATAATAATACGGCCTACCTTCATATTAAGGATAAAATGAAATCACCTACATAAAGGACTTGCTCACAGTATGTGCTCAATACATGGTTCCTGTTCTGCTAGCCCCGCTAGAACTACTCTTATTATTCATTCATTCAACACATATTTATTGAGTGCCTGTGATGGGCCAGGCTCTGTTCTAGGCACTTATGAGAGAGCAATGAAAAAAACAGGCAAAAGTCTTTTCTTCCTTGAAGGTTTCGCTCCAGTGGAAATAAACACGATGAACATGTAGAGTTAATTGTGTCAAATGTTGATTAGTGCTAGAAAAATAAAGGAGGGTTAAGGAGTTGGGGAGGGGGGTTGGAATTTTTAAATATGGTGATCAGGGAAGGTGACATTTGAGTGAAGATGTGAAGGAGATGAGGGAACTCGCCTCGCAGAAATCTGCTGGAGGGAACAGCCAGTGCAAAGGCCCTGAGGTAGGAGTATGCCTGGGCTTTGTAAGGAACAGCAAGGAGGCCAGTGTGCTGGAGCAGAGAGCAGGTGGGAGAGAGGGAGGAGATGAGGTCAGAGGGAAAAGGAGTAAGATCCTGTGGTGCCTTGTAGGCCACTGTGGAGACTTTGGCTTTGACTCTGAGGAGATGGAAAGCCATTGGAGGGTTTGGGGCACAGGAGGGATGTGGTCTGACTTAAGTATTAACAGGATCCCTTGGACCGCTGCATTGAGAATAGACTGGGGGCAAGGATGAAAAGAGAGACACGATTTGGGGGCTACTACAAAATCCAGGCACATGGTGAGGGGGTTCAGCCCAGGGAGGAAGCCATGGAGGGGCTGAGAAGTGTCAGATTCTGGAAATATTGTAAAGAATTTGCTGGTGGACAGTGGGTGGGAGGTGAGAAGAGAGATGTTAAGAATCATGAGCCTGAGCCATGGAAAAGATGGGGGTGCTTGCAACTGACTGGGGAGGCAGCACATTTGGGGTGTGGGTGCTTGGGAGCTCGGGTGGACGTGCTGTAACTATGATCATGAATCTGCAGCACAGAACATGGCTCGGAGCGGCCCTCAGAGAAGGGCAGTTGAACCAGTAAGTGATAGGAGAGTTTTTGACTGCATGTTCCCTGCAGAGCCCAAGACCAGCCTCTGTGAGGACTTAGCTGGATCTTAAGTCGCCTGTGAGGTTTACCAGTTCCTCTAAATTTGGTTCAAATCATTAAACATTCACGAGCACCCACCATGTTGCCAGACCAGAATTGAAAGTGGCAGGAAGGACCAGGGACCAAGTAAATCCTTGGCCGGTAGGTGTTTGAAGTCTGAATTAAGATAGGATAATAATAAAGTTATTGACAATAACAGCCACTATGTCTAATCATATGCTGAGTGTCAGGCAGTTGAGTAATGGAGCCTGTTTGTCAGTTCAAATCCCAGCTCAGCCGTTATGAGCTGTGTGATCTTGGACAAGATGCTTAACCTCTCTGTGCCCTTTTTCCCCCTCATTTATAAAATAGGGATAACATTAGTATCTGCCTCAGATGGTTGTTGTGAGATTAAATGAATTGATATTTGTGAAGCCCTCAGTGCCTTGCACATGGTAAGAGGTGTGTAAGTGTTCAATAAATAAACTGCCAAGTGCTTTACATGTCTCATGGAAAATCTAAGTAACAGCCTTGTAAGCTAAGTGTTACTTATCTCAGCTTTTTCTTTAGATACATCTTCATTAGCAGTCATCCGTGAGTTTATACAACAAATCACCTCTTTCTCATTACTATACTCCCCCGATCAAATAAAGTATTTTACAAGAATTTACTATTGATAATTTTCTGTCTGTAAGTTTTGTTTTTTAACAAGGCTTTTCCTGTAGATGAGTTTATTGTCAATGACTCATGAGCATCTCTCTCTCATATTTATTTTTAGAAAAGTATGACATGCACATAGATGAAAGAGGTAAATCATTCTACAAGGTTTATTATTTAAAAAGAGAAAGAGAGAGGGGTAAAAAGCACAGTCCCTCACCTCTTTCTATTTCTCTAAAGCAGTGGTTCTAAATTGGGGTTGATTTTGCCTCCTGGGGACATTTGGCAAGGTCTGAAGACAGACTGTCTCATGACTTGGGGGGGTCGGTTGATACTGGTACCTGGTGGATAAAGACCAGGGATGCTCATAAACATCCTACAATATACAGGACAACCTTCATGACAAAAAACGATCTAGCCCCACACGTCACTAGAGCAAGGTTGTGAAACCCTGCCCTAAATTGTCAGAGGATACCAAGGCCTAAAAGAGCGATGAGAAACGTAACATGCTCAAGGTCACTGTAAACAGCAAACCCAGGATTCAAACCATGGTCTCAAGGCTCCCACCTGGGAGGAAGACAGAATGGAATGTTGCTTTAGAGCCTGTTTGACCAGGTCTCTAGCTGTGTGACATGAAGCATGTCAGTAGTTAACAACACTGAGCCTCAGTTTCTGCATTTGTAAAGTGGGTCTGAAACTACTGACCGTCACAGGATTCTTGTGAGAATGATGTGGCTTGTGTGGTAGGGGCTTACTTAGCACAGTGCCTGACACCTAGTACGCCCTAAATAAGGGATCACTTTTATTTTCCCCCAAGTGTTGTGAGGGTCCTGAGAAGGGGATAATGACTTCTGGTTGGAAGAACCTGGGAGGGCTTCTCAGGAGACAAGGGGTTTGAACTTGGCTTTGAAAGTTGGCTATGATTCGGATGGGTGGAAATGGGGAAAGGCTATTCACGGTGGGGGCATGGTCTGAGCAGAGACCAAGAGGGAAGGGGGGAGTGGGCCTAGGAGCCTTGGGTCACCAGAGTCAGCTGGAAAGGATGGGGTACCTGAAGTGAGGCGGAAAGGAGGTAGAAAGACGAGGGCTGCTCTTTGACTCAGGACCCCATGGCCTCGACCTCCCGCACACACCCATCATCAGTCCCGCAAACCTGCTTACAGAGGCACACGGCCCCCTGGCCGGCAGGGCCCTCGCCGAGCTGGCAGACCAGGCCCTGGCTGGTGTCACAGATGTGGAGGTGGTCGCAGGGCTCCCCCAACCGCCGTGCGCATACCCGGCAGCAGCCACAGCCGTCCAGCACCAGGGGCACCCCCAGTGGGCATCGGGGCGGTGGCCAGGGGCAGGTACATGGTGTCGGGCACAGCTGGGTGCACACCTGAAGGGACAAAGACCTCACTCAGTTGTAGGCTTTCAAAGTGGGCAGTGAGACCCTCACAACTGGGTTACCTCTCTGCCAGGCTGGGCAGTGTGAGATTCACACCTTGGCCTCAGGGTCACACAGACCTGCCCCTGAACCCCGGCAGTCCCATAGCATTCCCTAAGAGACAGTATGGCATTGTAGTCATGAACAAGGACTCTGGACTAGAGTTCCAGTCCTAACTTTGTTCCTTATTAGCTGAATGACCTTGGGGGAGTTACTTAAGCTCTCTAAACCTTAGTTTCCTCATCTGTAAAATGGGTGCAATAGTAGTATCTAAGTCAAGGGACATTTTTGAGGAGTACGTGAAACGATGCATTAAACCCTTAGCAAGTGGCCTGACATGCAATAAATGTTCAGCGCATTTAGCTGTGATGATCATCATTATTCATTACAATAAAGGCTTAGCCTGTGCCCTCTAGGAGCTGACAGGAAAGCAAAAGCTACAAGCCAAGGGTTAAAACGGCAGGGTATGGAACAATTTCCAGCATGTGTGTACTCATCTTGAGGGCTGTATAAATCTAACAGTATCGTGAATGTTTTTGATCTTTAGAATAATCCAAACATGTTTCCCAACCCTGGATGCTCATCAAATCAGCCAGGAAATAGTAAAATCCAGACCCCCAGGCTCCCTCTTGGACTTACCAAATCAGAAGTCCCAGAGGCAGAACCATGGAATCTGTATTTTTAACAAGCTCTCCAGGGGCTTCTGAAGCAGAGCTAAGTTTTCAGCACCTCTGCCCCAGTCTAACTTCCTCCCCTTGACTTGTATAGATGGGGAAACGGGGCTCTAGAGAGGGGAAGAGATTTGCCAAAAGTTAGTGTTAGACACAGGGCTGGGACAGTCCTGCTTCCCTAGTGAGGACCCAGGGACACCAGGTGGAAGTTGATTTTTCCTGTAATAGGGAAAAGCCTGAGCCAGGGACTCACACCCCATTGGCAGCCTCAAAATATCAACCCAAGTGACCCAACTACCCTTCCCCACCCAGGACAAGGAAATAACCAAACCACAAATCAGATGCTATGGACTCCCTGTATGTCCATTTGTATGTGGAAACCAAGAGGTAGGCATAATTCAAGATGTTCCCAGTGGCCCCATCTTTGGGGAACCAATTACTAGGAGTATCCTTGGGGGACTAGAGGGTTTTATGTAGACTTGCGGTTTAGGAAGATGAATTGATGATCTCATATTTCCTGTGTGGTCCCAAAGCAGTCAATGACCCCTTTGCCCTAGCCCCCAACATCTCCCGCCCCTAGGACCCCCAAGTCCTGCAAAGCTGCTTTCAGTTGTCTGCAGTTCCCACCCCAGCCACCAGGGGCTGCCCCAAACTGGTTGACCAGCTTTTGGTGGGGTTGCAGACTCGGAAGCAATCATAGGCCTCCCACCTATGACACCACTTACTTGGTAACAGAGGAAAGTGTGTGGCTGTGTGCCTGGCTGCGTCAGGAGGGAGAGAGGTCTCAACTCTGCAGGAATTTCAGATGGTATGGTCTGGACAAGCAGCATCACCTTGGAGCTTGTTAGAAAGCTAGGACTTAGGGCCCTTCTTTATAAATCCGAATCTGCCCTTTAGCAAATCCAGAGGTAATTTATGTAGCATTGATATGAGAGGAAATAGTCTGGACTTTTGGGTTTTCATCCAAGCCAGAGGTTCAGCTCTCTTAGTTAGTGAACAGTGGGGGACTCTGACCAGACTTGGTTCTTGGGTCCTGGTTCTTCCTGAAAACAGGGGTACCAGGAAATAGGCCTTCTGCTGTGCACCTAGGTTCCCACTGTGGGCTCCTTTTACCAGGAAAGCTTGGCCAGGGCTGGACTCTGCAGGTCCTGGTACCCAGGAGAGGCTCTAATGATATTATTGAGTATAGCTAACACTTACCATGTTATACCACGTGTGTACCATGTGCCGAGCACTTTAATGTGCTAATTTAATTCTCCAGTGTGGGGTCCCATCATATTTCCACGTTAAAGATGAGGAAACTGGCTTTACAACACCAAGGTTCATGGGTTTGGATCCCCATACTGGCCAGCCAAATAAATAAAGATGAAGAAACTGTAGCTTTAAAAGTTGAGCTTTAACTTTAAAGCAATGCAGTAATACAGCCAGGAAGAGATGAAAAAATTGGAATCCAAGGCTCAAGCTCTAAATTACTACACCTGCCTCTTGTCCTCTAGAGGCTCAGATACCAACTTAGCCTCTGCCTCAATTAACCCACTTGTTGAAGGAGGAAAATGGAAAGTCAGGCAGGGTGTTTTGGCATAGCCAAGGAGGGACATGTCATCCCCAGCTCCCTCTATCACCACACCCTCCCTAACCACCCTGCTGCTACATTCAAGTTCAATCACTCCTCGGTTTCCCCAGAGCCTTGCTGTGGTCAGTGCGGGCGAGGCTCGGTGGTAGGAGCACTAGACATGGAGTTTTCTGGGCAAATGTTCAGATCCAAGTTCTACCACTAACTTGTTATGTGACTTCGAACACAGGGCTGAACTGCTTTGTAATGTGGTGGTAGAGCTCAGTTTTCTCCTCTGCAAGGTGGAGTGAAGACTACCTATCTTTGACTGATGATGGGGATTCAATGAGGTCCCAGCCAACTCTTGGTCAACATAACTTTGCTTGTTTCCAGGTCTCTGCCTCGTGCTCCTGTCCACCGCCCTGAGGCCAGGAGCCTACAGCCTGCCTGCCAGATTTGGAATTTTCTCTCTGAGGACTGTTGTGACTTTCCTTGTTCACAATGACTAAGTCCCTGGATTTCTGTGCAGGATGCTGTGTGCAGGGTGCTGCCCGGCTTCCTGAGACCAGGGAAGAATTGTCCCCTTGGTCTCACTCCAGTGGTGAGTCTAGGATGGCTTTACCTTGGTCTTTCATAATCCTGCACCCCTTCTTTCTACCAGAACCCCAAGTCCCCTGCTCCAATTACCCAAACCACCCACCCTGGCATCACATCCTGCCCATCAGCTTTGGGAGGATAAGCAACAGGACTGAAATGCCTGCAGGGTTCTCAGCCTTCCCTGGCATAACTGCTTAGGGCCCTGGAAAGAGAAGCTCCTGCCCGTGCTCCTCAGAGGAGCAGGAAAATGCAGTGAGATCTTGGCTTGCTGGGGGACAATCCCCACGGTTCCTGGAACTCAGCATTTGCTGAGTGGATGACATGGCACAGCAGCTGTGCCCTTGGTCCAGGTTGGGGGTGGGGAGGAACACCTGGAGTCCCCATAACACACACCCATGACTATCCTGGGCTCCAACGTGCCCCTCCTGTATTGCTCTGTTTCTTTGCTGTGTGGCTTTGGGCAAGTTTCTTACCCTCTCTGAGCCTTGCTTGACTGAAAACTGGGGATAGGAATTCTTTATGGGGTTGTTGTGCATATAAGGCAAGATGGACATCCCGCAAGCTCTTTGATGAATGCCCCATGCAGCACCAGCAGAGAAGGCCATTACTCCTCTCCCCTTCCAGCCAAGGTCCTGGGTCACTCACTTTCTGAATGCCCAATGGCCTTGATGCAGTACAAACTTTTCAATCAGACACCACATCCACTCAAAGCCTGGCTCAGAGTTAGGCAAAGCATGTCATATCTTGAGTCTCCCCCTTTATACCCATCCCTGCTTTGAAGAGGGGTTCTAGGGATTGGTAATAATCATTAAAGTTCTCTTTGGAGCATTTATCACATTCCAGGGGCTGTGCTAAGCACTTTAGATGAACCATGAATAATTTTCACAAAGGCCTCATGAACATTATGCCCATTCAACCAAGAAAGAAGCTGAGGCTCAGAGAAGGAAAAGGACTTGCCTGGGGTCACACAGCAGAGCTGGCCAAAGGCAGCTGTCTAGCACCAGAAGGGAAGCCTGACTTGAGTACAGTAACCAGACTGTGCCCAAAGTGTGGCCCTGCAGGAATTCTGCCCAGGGGGGTGGTCCTTGGCTGTGATTTTACATGCCCACCCCCACCACATCAAAGAAGTCAGCAGTGAATTTTCAGAGCCCGCATCCCCCTTACCTTTGAGAGGAGGCAGAGGAGGGAGAAGGCCAGGAGGTGGGTCTGTGGTGTGCCTCTCATGTCACTGTGTCCCTTGCAGAACCAGCTTAGAGCCTAGGAGGCAGGACCTGTGAGTCTTTATGTTCCAGCAGCTGTGAGGTCACTCCCAGAAACACACACACACACACACACACACACCATTTCATTCCTTGCTTTTGCTCCTCTCCCCATCCTCATGGTCCTGGTGACAAGCCCATTTACCTGAAGGCGAGATCTTGGAGGCCACCAGGGGGGTGCCTGCCAGTGTGTGTGTGTGTGTGTGTGTGTGTGTGTGTGTGTGTGTGTGTGTATGCGAGTGTGTGTGTGTAAGCCGGAGGCAGTGCCAGCTCCAAGAGCCTGTGACAGGCTGGCAGGGGCCTCTCTAGCTCCTCCCAGTCCAAGAGGGTCTTATCCGAAGCAGCTGGTCTAGCTGCTGCAGCCGTGCCCCAGACCTTCTGCCCGACCCCGGGGGGGCGCAGATACTGGAAGTATTCGGCAAGCACCCCTTCTTCGGGTCTGACCCAAGGCTCCTGAGCCTCGTGGCCCAGACTCTGGGCAGCCTCGGCCGGCCTGCGGTCTCTGGCAGGGAGGTTGGCAGCTGCCCAGAGGTGGGCGTGACCCAGAGCAATACTCCCTTGGCGGCCTGTTTGTGCTTGGCAACAAGGGGCCTCTCCACCGCCTGCTCTCCTGGCTCTGGAAGGCGCCCTGCAGTGGGTGAGCCTGAGCAAGCTGGACCTACTGTGTGCCAGTGCTTGCTGAGCACTGCTAGAAGATCTGGTCAAACCAAATCCATTTTGCTTAATTCAGCAAACTCTGAGGCCTCCTCTGCAGGAGCTGGAGACACAAAACTGACCTAAGGACAAGGCCCAGAGGGGGAGACGACAATGGGAAAACAGGTGGAATTCCTGAGAATACCGAGGAGGGTCCCTTGTTCAGACCACGGGCAAGGGACAGCTTTCTGAAGGAGGTACCATTTCAGTGAGCCAGGAAAAGAGAGGGTGAGAGAGGGCAGAACGTTTCAGGTGGCGGGAACAGCCCATAGCAATACCTAGAGGCAGAACATTGCATGACAGCCTTGCCTATTCTGGGAGCCAAAGGTTCCTGGTATGACTGGAGCCTTCTGTGTGGTGGGACATGGTGATGTACGTGCCGAGTGAGACACACACAGATTCTCACCACCAGGATCTGGGGCATCGACAACGTTCCAGCCACTGCAGGTGGGGGGCTGTGGAGACATGGGCTTTGCCTGTAGAATTTCGCAAAGATAATTACAGAGGTGATGTCAGCGGGTGGCTGGGGAAGGCGTTGGCCCCCATCACTCCATCAGTACCGCAGTCCTCAGAGTGAGCGAGCTGTACCACAGAAGGTTCCAGAATGGGTGGTGGGTGAGGAAGAAGAGAGATTTGATACAAGGGCAAGACTGGGATTTTTCGGCACGGGGGAGACTCTCTCCTGGTTGCAGTCCCAGTGGAAAGAGGCAATGGAGGTGGAGGTTGACATTGAAAATGCGGGATTTGGTCATTTATGGCAGGAGGAAGTAGCTGGGGAAGGGTATGGGGGTCCAGAGACGTGAAGGGAAAGAGAAACAGCGTAGGTTGTTTTTTGGCCTTTTTTTTGGAAAAGATGCTTTAGTCAGAGGCACGTCTAGAGTATTTTACACCGAAAATGGATCATTTTAACACCCCCTTCATATGCCAAAATTATGTTTAATAATAATCATGAAATGAAACAAATATATTTTAGGTGTGAACTAAAATTTGCACTTACCAAATGAAAACATTTACACTTCAAAGTTCACCCCGTTTCACTCTTTTCAATTTTAAACACAAATCAAAACTCCAAGTAATTTAGTAGAATGACAAAATTGAAGTACTTATATTATCATCTTTACCATCACTCTGCATCCATTGTTTATTTCTGACTACAGTTTAAATGCAGAAGCATGTAATGCCAGATGATGGAGACAGGAACTGCACCCAAAGCAGGATCAAAAGATTTCAAACTGCAGGGAACTTACTCCCTCAGTAAATGTGTGTTCCTGAGTCCATGTGTGCTGGGGACAACTGTATTTCTAGAAGCTCTCCAAGTTAACTTCCATGTAAAATATGTTTATTAAAGAATAAGAATTAAAATGTGCTCATTTGAAGCTTACATATGTACTATTAAAATTTAAGTTACTGCAACTATCATTTAGAACTTAGACCAATAAATTATATTTTCAGGATGGAGTATTTTATCGCTGACATTAGATTCACCAGTGCATGGTGCTAATACATAAAAAGCAGACTCAGCTCTCTCGTCAATTTTATTTTATCTTTAAATGCTGTACCCATCTTTATCGCATTCACCCAGGAGAGTCCACTCCCACCTTCCTGTCCTCACTAGGCTACCAGTTTTAATAAGTGAAAGTGATCGTGTATTGAGCTCCCAGCAAGAGCCAGCCCTTGTGCTAAGTACTGTTTATAAAAAGTGGAGTTTTCAATCCTCACAATCCATACCTCAATAAAAAAGGTGATATTCAGAGAGGTTAAGTAACTTGCCTGAAGTCACACAGCTAGAAAACAGAGCCACATTTTCAGCACAGGTCCATTTGACTTCGAAACCTAAGTTGCAGTTTTTGTTGTTGTTGTTTATTTTTGCTACTGCTCATAGAGCTCTCTGTGATATATATTTTTTAAATTGAGGGGTAACATATGTGAATGATGTTTGTGAAAAAATAGAATTAAAAGATAATATAAATCTTCCCATGAACTTCTTGAAGACCTGTCCTACACAGAAAGGTGTTTCAAGTGTACTAGTACTTAGTACTAAGTGTACAGTCTGACAATTCTTCACATACATATGCTCATGATTCCGTGTATACACCCATGTAACCATCACTCAGATCAAGCTACATTTCCAGAAGGTTCCTCATGTCCTTTCCTAAAGTACCCTCTACCCCCCAGGTACCCACCATTCTGATCTCTATTGATTAATTTTTCCTGAGAGGAACAGTTTTAAAGCACTTCTTTCTCTGAGGCAAGAAGGAAGACAGGAGAGATTGAGAGGTGCAAGGAGGAGAGCTGGAGAGGGACACGTTGATCACAGCCCAACCAGTGACAGAGGAAGTGCTGATGGCAGGAAGCGTGCAGAGGTGGGTTCCCCGGGGAGTGAAGAAGGCACGAGGTAAGGATAGGAGCTGCTGCCATCCAGCAGGGCCTTCTGAGTCAGAGCATGGGTTTTTAGTTGGAACTTTTTCTCTGCAATAACCAAGGAAGGGAGAGTGTGAACAGTGGGAGGCCTGGGGCCTGGCTGGATCAGGAAGCCTGCTGGCCAGTGTCAGGGCATTTGGTAGTGAAAGTGTGAGTTTCGTTCCACACCCAGCTCTAGGCGTTGAAAGGCTGCAGCAGGAACTGCCACTTTGCTGATTGTCTAGGTGTGGTTCAGCCTTTGCACCGCCAAGTTTGGCACTAGAGGGATGTGAGAGTCCGGGAAACTTAACAGTCTTTTGGCAGCAGTGACTGCCCCCCACCTAAGGCCCCAGAATGAGCACAGCTGCCCTTTGCTTTACCGAAGCAAACACAGGCTCATACATCAAAAGGTCCCTGCCTCAAATGCTGGCATCCCCCCACTGACATGCAGCACTGGACCAGGGTGAGGTCAGAGAGGCAGCCAGCTTGCAAAACTGAAGGAGGCTCTCATTCCCACATGCCAGCCTTGCACCTGCACGACCCCAGGAGTGGGAGCCTCACTCCTAAGGAGACTCAAAATGAGCTCGTAGTAGGAACTCAATCAGTGATTCCCTATCCCAACCAGGGCACGTTAGGCTCAGCTGAGGTCACAAATAAACCCCCAGATCTCAGTGGCTTAATCCAGCGAAGGTTTATTTCTTGCCTGTGAATAGTCCCGTGAAGGTTAGGCAGGTCTTCTCCATCTCAGAACTGCGTCCTGGGTCCAGCGGCTCCTCCCTACTCAAGTGTGTGGCCCCAGGACCAGCAGCATGAGCAATACCTGGTTTCTTGTTTGAAACGTAGACTGTCAGGCCCTGCCCCAGAATTACAATCTGCATTTAAATAAGACCCCCAGGTGATTCATATGTGCATCACAGTTTGTGAATTCCTTTTCTAGACAGTGGTCTCCAAGGTTACCATGACAGGAAAAGAGAGGGATGGAGAAGTGACATCATCACTTCTGCTCACTGTTCATTGGCCAGAAGTAGTCATGTGGCCCCAGCTTAACTGCAAGGGAGGCTGAGAAATGCCATCTTTCTGTGTATGCTCATGAATAAGAACCAGAGTGAGAGATATATAATATTCTTTGCCACGGGTTCCTCTGATCTGGGGCACATACGTTTGCTTCTCTGGGCCTCAGTTTCTCCATCTGTTAAAAAAAAAAGGTGACCTACATGTTCTTTTAGGCCTGGGACAGGCCTAACATTTTAGGATCTAAGAAATGCATCTGAAAAGTAAAACTCATGAAACGCAGCTAGATCATGGCAAAGCATTGGGAAGCCACAAAAAAAGATCTGCAGTTGAAAGGGGGAGGCCAGTTTGGCCACAGTTTGTCAGCCTCCTCCATGAATTTCCTCCTCCGTGTTTATTGTGTCTTTGCCACACCAAGTCCAGGGCTCGATGCTGCGGCGGTGGGGAGGTGGACTCACAGTTGTTTCATTGGGTAGTGGGAACGTAAGAGCCCACCACCGTAAATAGTCATGGAAAATTGGCCTTAGAAGAGGCATTTGGTAAAATGCAGCTTTAAGCAGAATGCTAGCCATAAAGAAGTCTTTTTGTAACCTTGGCTCACAGCATAGCTCATGAGAAAACATCGTGGGATTTGGTGCTCAGGAGGAGCAAGATAATAAGAGCTAATCAGGAACTTGGTGAACTAACGATTATTCCTTTGGAGTCTCAGATGCCTGGAAACAAGACGACATCCAGCTTATGGGAGCCGGAGAACACCCACATTCCAAGGATGAATGAAAGAATTACAGAATCGGATGAAAGAGTTACAGTACCAGCCCTGAGATAAAGAAAGCTCAGAACCTGCAAAATTTCACGTAGCAGCTTTCTGATAAGACTAACCTCCCCGCTTTTGTTTCCCACACTCTTCTCTTTCAAAACCCTTGCTGAGGCTCTTAATCCCCTAAAACAGCTTACAGCCAGATGGTCTCTCAGGTTGTACTTCCTGATAATAAAGTTTCCAACCTTGCATCAACGTCAGACTCTTGAGTCCTTTATTCTGGGTGAAGGAGCAGCTGTTCTTGGTTGCCAGTTTCAGGAACAGAGAAATCTGAAACAGATCTTGACCCAAGCAGGGCTGGGAGGAGGGGCGGTGCTCTTATGGCTGAACGAAGGGATACCTCTACCGTGGAAGATCAACAGTCAATCAGAGAAAATCCCAACTCTGACACTAATTTTCTTGGTGGCTGTGTGTCAGTTCCCTGGCCTTTCTGGAGTTTCCTCTTCAGGAGACTGGGATCTGGGGTAGAGCCTGATAGATGCTCATTCCCATATGCTTTCTCTTCTTCCTCAGTAACCAAAAGCTGATTTGGGGGAGATAACAATGCACTCAGCTTTGCAGCTAGACATGGCCATGTGACTAGGTTCCAGCAACAAGACATAAGCAAAAGTGTTGCGTGCAAATTCTGGAAAAGCTCCTTAAGAGGAAGGGCTTCCCTTTGTCCCACCACCTTCACTCCTTACTTCCTCCTGCTTCCAGTCAGTGTTGCAGACCTGATGGCAGACTTCAGCAGCCCTCATGGACCATGAGAGTGCCTTGAAGGTGGACCTCATGTACAGAGAAGAAAGAAAGAAGGAGCCTGGATCCCTGATGAAACCTATAGCTGCCATGTGTACCCTGGACTCTGCCTGTAGATTTCATTCATGTGATTAAAAAAAAAAAAAAAGTGTGTGTACACTACTATATATATATAACTTTATATACATATACACATAAGCGGTCTTCAAAAAGTTCATGGAAAGATTGATTTTATCTTTTAATTACGTTTTCCACAAACTTTTAAAAGTACCTTTGTATATATACTTTTTTGTTGTCGTTATTGCCCAGGCTAGAGTGCAGCAGCTATTTGCAGGTGCGATCCCACTACTGATGAGCACGGGAGTTTTGACCAGCTTCCTTTCAGTCCTGGGCTAGTTCATCTCTCCTTAGGCGACCTGGTGGTCTCCCACTTCCTGGAGATCACCATATTGATGCCAAACTTAGTGCGGACCCCCGATCGGCACAGCACGCTACGCCCCAGAACTCCTGGGCTCCAGCCCTCCTCCAGTCTCAGCCTTCTGAGTAGCTGTGATTATAAGTGCACACCACTGCACCTGCTATACTCTCTTGTTTTAGCCATTATTTTGCATTTTTCTCTTTAGTTATTGTGATGTAAAAGTCAAGTTTAGTTATTTGAATTTTGCTGTTGATCATGTATCTGGCAACCTTGATGAGCTCTTATTTGTTCTGATATTTTGTCAGCTTATTTGGTTAGATTTTCAAGGTACATGATCACACCATCTACATATAATGACAGTTTGTGTGAGGGTTCATGAAAAATAAAATTAAAAGATAACACGAATATTTCCATGAACTTTTTGAAGTAACCTTGTATCTCTTCCCTTACCATAATTATACCTCCTATTTTCTTCTCTCCAGCTTTAATCAGTAGCAGTGATAATGCATTAAACTGTAGAAGCACTCTTGCCTCGTTCTGATTTTAAACGACATGTACATAAAGTTTCTCTACTAGGAATAATATTTTCTGCAGGTTTTTGATATTAAATTCTCTAGTAAGTGAAGGAACTTCCCCGATGCTCCTAGTTTGCTAAGAATTTTTTTAAGTTATAAATATTTAAGGGTCTTATCAAAAGCTTTTCTGTATCAATTGACATAATTATTGGATTTTTTTTTTCTTTTGATCTAATGATGCAGTGAATTACACTGGTGGGTTTTCTGATGTTGATGTTTTCCAGGGATAAACCTTTCCTGGTGGTGATGTAGTACCATTATTTTAACACTGCTGAATTCAGTCGGCAAATATTTTACTTAGTGTTTTTCTATCTATGTCCCTAAGTGAAATGGGGCTATAGTTTTCCTTTTTGCATTGTCTTATCTGGTTTTTGTAATTAAGATAACACTTATAAGCTAGGTTGACTCCTTTTTTTTTTAAAAGCAACTTATATAATATAGAAATGAACTGTTACTTAAAAGTTCAGTAGAACTTATTCATAAGAGCATCTGGGTCTAATTTGGGGGATGGGAGGATTTTGATTAGCATTTCAGTATCTGTTATACTGTAATACCTATTTAAATTCTCTATTTCTTCTTGGGCCAATATTTTGGCATTTTATACCTTTCTAGGGATTTGTCCATTTTCCCTAAGTTTTCAAATTTATAAGCATATAGCTGTTCACAACAATTTTAAGTTACCTTAAATCTCCAAGTCAATGTTATTCCCCCTTTTTACTCTGTATTTTATTTTACTTCTTTGCATTATATCTCTTTTGTCACCATCAGTCTTGCCAGGAGTCTGTCTCTCGTATTAATTTCATTCTAGAAATGGCTTTCTGTTCTCTTAATCTTCCACATTCTCATTTTATTCTCTAATTCATTGATTTTTCCCAGAAGCTTTTCTGTCACGCGCAGCCGGCCTTTATTTTGGTCCTTGGGACACTGAGATGTTCCACGTCTTCGGCGAGGCCACATGCATCATGGAAGGAAGGCCCATAGAAGGGGCCGGGCAAATGGCCACAGCTTGCTTGGGCCTGGGCCCCTGCCCCCAATCTCAAGGCTTCACCTACCCTGCCCCTGCCTCTGCCTCTCAACTGGTCTGCAAGTGCCCGGCCCACAGGCACACTTCCGTGGCCTCTTCTTGCCACACATTCCCCCATTTGGGCAGGAATTCAGAGGTCTGCTCCTGGCCCCAAGATCCCAGGTGCCATGTGATGGCTCCCCCGGGGCAGCTGTGGGGCTTGAACAGTTTAACACTTGGCTTCAGTCTGAGCTGGCAAGGAACAGCGTGCAGGGTCTGACACATTTCCCATCACGGGGGGTGGAATGTGCAGCTCGCAGCACACGCATGTGACCGCCTCTGCACACAACTGCAGATACTGGTGCCAGCTGGCGGTTCCTGGCAATGAGTGGTCCTTGTTTGCTGGATGAGGGGGTTAGCATGGGGCCATGCCAAGCACACAGCCGGTGAGGCATAGATAAGCCTGCCAGGGAGCTGGAGGGGCCCATGATGGGACATGGAAAATGTTCCAGGAATTGGCAAGAGGGTTTATTTATGGGCCTAGTAAGCCAGGGAAGAGGCACTGAACCTGGCACATGTTAGGTGCTAGATACATATATGTTGCATGAATAGATACATGAATTGAGAGACAAAGGCTCTAACCTCAGCTCTGTTGTTGTGCATCTTTACACAAGTTCTCTGGCCTTGCTTGGTCTCAGTTTCTTCATTTGTAAAATAGGAGAGGGATGAACTCCATATTTTCTAGGGCCTCCTGGCTCTGGAGGTCTAGGTTTCTATGCCTGAAAGCATTTCTGAGATGGCAGCTCTGATCTGGAGGGAGGCATGGAGGAAGGGCCTCAGGAATGCAGAGTCCCAGAGGCAGGGGTGGCTCCCATAGACTCTCTGATGTCTGACTAATTACCAGAGTTCAGGAGACCCCATTGAATCAGAACCAGTTGGTCAGGAGGGACTGGGCATGGCAGGAGGGACACTCCCAGGGCGGCGTGGGTTTGCTCTTGGCCAGACATTCCTTGGAGGAGGCAGATAACAGGTTAGGATATTCCCTCCCCATGCAGGAGCCCCTCCACCAGTCAGGATATCCAGTCTCCAGGGACTTACCTCTCACTGTCTAAGTCCCTACAGGTGCCATTATCTGTCTAATTCATCCATCCATCTGTCCATCAATCCATCCGCCCATCCATCCCTGTTTGTCCATCCATCCATTTGTCTATTGATCCATCTGTCCATCCATTTGTCCATTCATCAATCCATCATTCATTTATCTGTCTGATCTTCTTTCCATTCATTCGTCTGTACATTCATCCATCCATGCATTCATTCAACAAACACTGAATGTAGTGGGTCATGCTCTATGATTAAAGAAAGAATAAAAAATAAGGTCTCTGTCCACAGTGAGCTCACAGACGAGAGGGCAGACAGAGACAAGCAAAGAGATGATTCCAGCACAGTAAGTGGGCAGTACCAGGTTCTGAGGGCAAGGAGATAGAGGACGTAACCCAGCCTGGGAGGTAAAGGAGGTGGCTTTGAAAGCTTCCTGGAAGAGATGACCTCTGAGCTGAGTCTTGAAGCAAGAGTAGGAGTTGTCCAGGCAAAGAGGTGATGAACACAGAGAACAGGAGAGAACAAGGAGGTGGCAGAAGAGCAGGAGCTATTTGGGGATCTGTGAGCAGCTGAGTCTGGATGAAGCCATGACAGCCAGGTGGGAGCTGGGGTGAGATGAAGCTGGACAGGCGCCATGTTAGTTGGGGAGGACATTTGTGACCGGGGTTGGAAATAGGAACCAAGGCCTTGAGCACATGCAAGGATTGTCTGGAAAGGTAGAAAACCTCTGGGTCGGGCATCAGGTTCCATCTTCCCTTCTACCCCAAGTGGCCTTAGGCAACCCACCTCGTCTCTCTGGGCCTCAGTTCCCTGGCTGTGCCATGACAGGTTCTCTTTTAGCCTCTGGGAACTCTTCCAGCTCTGAGGGAGCCTTTGAGTCACATGTGGTCAGCAAAACCAAGGCCCACGTGAACATGTGGCCTGGGCTGAGGAGGGGTTAATTGTTCCCAGTCTCGATGTGTGTTGGGGTGGGGGGGGGGGGGACAGTGGTTAGGGAACCTTGGCTAGGAACCCCCCACCCCTCCCAGGAGAGCTCCCAGTCATGGGATGGCAGGATATGCTGAGAAGGGGGTGAGTCACGGGCCAGTCATCAGCTGGGGCCCCAGGATCCCCAAGGTGGGGTGAGGGCAGCCCCATTCCCCGCTCATGGCTGCCCCAGAGCCCCTTTCTCGAGACAGCAGACCCTTAATTCACAACAGAGTCTCACACAAAACCCTAATATTTAAAACAGGCTCCAGGACAATTGTTTGGGAGGAAGCAGATGGTGGGGGACCTCAGATGAAGCAACCACCAAGGCCCCAACAAGGAGCTCCTCGAGTCCAAGAGTCCAAATGCCCTCATCCCTCAGGAGGGGAGACTGAGGCCCAGAGGCAGAAGGGACTGACCCAAGGTCACATAGCATGTTCGTTCATTTTCTTCTCTCCTCTTCCAGGCTCTGACACTGCCCTTCCCCCATCCTGGACGACAGAAGATTAAACAGGTGCCACCTCCATCTTCCCCTTCCCGTGGCAGGGCCACCCTTCTCCTAGAGGAAGCTGTGTGTCCAGGGCCACGAGGTTTCCCTCAGCTCAAACCCATTGCAGCTTCCCAGTGGCGCCACAGATGTGGACAGAAGCCTGGCTCTCCCCCCAGCAGAATTTATCTCCATCTCTGGGCCTGCTAGAAATAGCTAGCATTCGTCAAGGGGTTACTATATGCCATGCAAGTATTTAATCCTAACAGGAACCCTCTAAGGCATGCATCATTATCCTCCTTTTACAGATGGGGAAATCGAGGCACCAAGAGGTGAAATAGCTTGCCCAAGGTCACATGACTAATAGGAGGCAGAGCTGGGATTTGAGCCCAGGTGGCTGGCCCTTGAGTCTGCTCTCACTCACTATGCTATACCGCCTCTTAAAAGATGGCCTGATAACAATATATATGCTAGTAATATTGATTTGATCAACATATCTCAATGTTGAACCCCCAAAATATGTATAATCAATTTTGATTCAATAAAAATTTAAAAAATAAAAAAATAATAAAAAATAAAAATAAAAATGGTGGGAAAAAAAAAAAAAGATGGCCTGAAAGCGCCTTCCAGTTCCTACTGTCTGGCTTTTGAATAGTAAGAGAGAGGTGGTTCAGAGGGAAGGGAGAGACTTGGTCATGTCTTGGCTCTGTCATTTACTTGCTGTGTGACCCTGGGCCAGTCACTTCACCTCTCTGGGCCTTAGTTTCCAAGCAGGATTGTTGTGAGAATTAAAGGCTGGGACACAGTGGCATTCAGGAGATGGAAGCATTTGTCATGATCTTTTAGTGTCCACCACTGCCCCACAACCTCCTGCAGCCATTCTCTTTGGGTAGATAAGAGATAGCAGCCACAGACCTCTTCCATCTAGTCCTGCCTCCAGCAGAAGTGGTTTCCCTCACTCCCCAGCCCCTCGGAAAGGACCAACAGGGCAGGGTCTAGCCACACCCCGTCTCTTGGGTGCAGCCCCTACTCTGCACTCAGAGCCTAGACCTGCCCCCTTTAGAGGCCAATTCAACCTCACAGGCCTACGTGGGCATATAGGCAGCCCAGGCTGCAGTGAGGGGTATCTAGGCCAGCTTCCAGAAGCCAGAGGGGAGGAGACAAGTGGGACAGGAAGGCCACAGTGCCCCATCCTACCAGCCCCACCAGCCCCAAAGAAAACACTTCATTACTGGAAGCCCAACCAGGCAGAGGGGGTGGAAGTGGCCATGTTAGAGGAAACCGCACAGGGTCAGCCAAACCTCGGCCCCTCTTGGCCAGCAGCACACAGACCGACCAAGCGGGGTTGGCTTGCTGGGGTGTTTACGGAAACGCGGGGCCTGAGGTCGGCCCAGCTGCTGGGCTAGGATCCCCTGACGCACCCCCAGGCCTCCAAGTGCCAGCTTGGCAGGAGCCATCAAAGCCTGCAGCTGGGGCCTTGTTTGCCTCCATGGCCCACCTAGGAAGTGGAGAGCCGCGAGTCCACTGGGCAGTGGAGATGGGCCAGGTCTCCAGCCCAGCCCTGGGCCTCCTGGTACCACTGCCTGAGCTGGGACCAGGGACCAGGCCCTTTCTGGACCCCCCCCTGGGAAAGTGGCATCACCTTAGGAGAAGCACGTAGCAAGTGGGCTCTGGAGGCAGATGGCATAAGATCAAATTCTGGCTGTGCTCCTCACTGGCTATTCAATCTGAGTAGCTTACTTAACTTTTCTAGGCCTCGGTTTCCCCATCTGTAAAATGGGGTGATGATAATAGTACATACTTCCCAGGGATGTTAGCATAATTAATGATTTAATATTTGTGAAGTGCTTAGAACAGTTTCTGTCACACACTAAGTGCTATGAGTATTTGGTATAGAAATCTTTTTCACTTAAACACTTGCTGAGCATCCAGACCATAAATGAGGAGCTGAGGTTATGGAGATAAATCAGATTGAGATTCTGCCCCAGGGAGCCTCAAAGTCAAGGCGAGGGATGGGAGCAGGGGGGTGATAGACCAAATTATAGTCACAATGGCAACTAATTAGGGTGATGTTTGCCTCTCCAGTCTCTGTTTGTGAGAGCAGGGACCCCATGGGTCCATTCTCTGCCCTATCCCAGTGCCCGGCTCAGAGCCTGGCACCGAGGCAGTATTTAACACCTGGTTGTAGAATGGCATGACTCCTGTTGCCATTTGAGCCCAGACTGTGCTGCAGGCACTGAGCCCAGAGCTCCCAGCCTCGGTTTCCTTCAATCTCAGCACCCTATTGGAGTAAGTTGTGTCATTCTGTGTGCAGAGAAGCAAACTGAGGCTCAGAGAGGCCAGCCCAAGGTCCCACAGCTGTTAAGTGACAGAGCTGAGACTGAACCCACCTCTAACTTCATAAGCCTGTATTTTTAACCACTAAGCCACATATTATCTTCCCAAAATGTCGATGTAGTGTCCAATTGCACAGCAACCCTTAGGCCTGAGTTCAGAGGAGTGCCCAACCTGACCTGAGAAAATCCAGAAGGAAATCAGGGGAGGGAGGACTTTCTAGGCAGAGGAACCCGCTTGTGGAAAGGCAAATAGGCAGGGCCAGCCCCCACCCTCCCCCACAACACAAGCTGTGCATGCGATAGCAGGGTCTGTGACATGCAGGGCTGAGGTGTGTAAGTGGTGGGAGCAATAGGTAGCAAGGCTCAGGGGTGTCTGCAAACAGCCTTGAATTCAAGGAAAAGATTTTTAGACTGGGAAACCCCAGAGAGCCATGAGCAGGGCCTGCATGAGGCCAGATGTATGACCACTCTGGCAGCTGGGATAGAAGATGAATTATAAAAGATGGAGGTAGGAGGCAGGAAACAACCAATTTGTACAAATAACAAGTCTCAGCATTGTTACCGGTGATGAGTTGTCTCCCCCAAATCAAAACCTACCTGCCCTGCATTCCAACACATCCACGTGCATGTGTGTGTTTGGGGCCCAGGGCGTGCACATGGAGCAGACAGGCTTAGGGCACTTGGAGCCCAGAAATGTGCCTTCCTTCCCACCCCAACCCCACCCTCCTTTGAGTTAACCCCATTTGGCTACAATGGCTGCCAGCAGTGGGGGGAGGCACAGAAGGCAGCAGGAACTGAGGTCAAGTGTGCACGAGGCCCTCAGCAGCCACACCTTCACTGCCCTCACCCCCTGAGATTCAGACAAGTTGGAGTTCAGATCTTAGACCTGCCATGTACTGGGGCTGAGACCCTGGCCAGGTGCCTTGAGGTTCATTACCTGAGGTCCCTCATTCATCACACAAAGACAGTAAAGAACGAGAAGGCCATGGTGAGCATTGACTGGGATCTTGAATGGGAGGCATGTAGTAGTGCTTCATGTACTCAGGTACAGAGTGAGTGCTCGATAAATACGAGCTCAATGCTACTGTTATTACTGCAGCCCAAAGGCAGAATACACCATCTGGTCTGGGAAGGACTTGGAAACAGCCTGCTGTGGCCTAGAGATGCCCAAAGAGCATCAGGTCCCCTCTCTAACCCAGCCTCAGGGACCAGGACCTGACTTAGCTGACGGAAGTCAGTCTCATCTGACGGGTATCGCCACCCCTGCCTGGAGCCGTCTGTTTGCACACCTCAAGACAAAGGCTGCAGAAATGTGGAAGGAGCCATGTTCTGGCCTCCTGCTTGGGTTTGGGGGTTGGACCATCTTTGTTCTACTCCCAGCTCCAGCCTTTCCTAACAGCGCATCCTTAGACAAGTTACTTAATATTTCAGTGCCTTGGTTTCCTCATTTGCAAAATGGGCATAATCATAGGTTCTACCTTACAGGGTCATGGCAAGGTTAGATGAGATACGGTGTGTAAATGCATAGCAGAGTGCCTGGCATATGGTGAACACGTGGTACTTATTAGCAATCATTGCTTTCATGCCATGAGCATAGAGCAGGAGACACAGGACTAGGAAAGTAACAGTAAATAATAGTAATTAAATATTAAAAGGGAACAAATCATAAGAAGGATTCAATATGCACACGTGGACGAACAGATGGAGGCCATTGAGAAAGACCCAAGACAGGGCCATGGCTGGGAAATGGGCCCAGCTTGTGCAGAAAAGCAGTCAGTAAGAATAATTACTAAACAATAACAGCATTTTCCAAAGAGCAAACACTAAGTGTGTGCTAGGCACTGTGCTAATGTGCTTTGCATAAGATATCTCATCTCCTTCCCACAACAACTCTGGGAGGCTGGGCTGGGACTAGGATGAGGCAAATTTAAGGAGGCGCTCACTCTCGGGCTCCTGCAAAGGCAGGGTCAGCGCCTAAGAACAAGTGCCTCCTTAAATGGTGTGCCCAGATTCTGGTTTTCTTCACCCTAGTCCCAGCCCTGCTGCAAGTTTGGTGTAAGAATTATCCCCATTTGATAGATGTGAAAACTGAGGCTTCCCCAGGTTGGGCACCTGTCCAGTGTCACACAGCTGGGGAGGAAGAGGCAGACCCCAGGTATTTTTAGATTTTGAAGCATGGATTTCTCTTTACCCTGAAGAGCTGCCTCCCAGTCTGAGAATGGAAGGTCCCAATCCATCTCCCCAGTGACCTCACAACCCAGATTGCTGCCTAGAACCACCCTCCTCTGGCTGGTTTGAGCGGCTAGGAAAGCTGGCCTTTAGGGTGGAGGCTTGAGAGATTCCTCTCCACATTCCTGGGGGTTAAGTCTGGGGACCCAGGCTCCCGGCATCAGCCATCACGTTCCCCAGAAGGAATCTCTATTCATAACAAACCCAAAAGGTCACTTGTCTGGGAAGGAGAACTCTGTCTCCACCCCAGGGCAGGACAAAAGGCCCCAGGCTTATGAGACCACTCAGGTGCCCAGATGGGAATGACCTGCTTCCAGCCAGCTTGTGAGCCCTTCTTGCACCTCTGAGTCTCTTCTGTAGGCTGTGTCTAGATGCGACAGGTGGACAGAGTCCAGCCTGCCTGAACTCAAATCCCTCTTTCACCACCTCCTGGCTGTGTGGCCTTGGACAAGTTACTTTACCTCCCTGTGCTCAGTTTCCTCTTCTGTAAAACAGGGATACTTACAATAATAATACCTACTGCATAGGGTTGCTGTGAGGATTAAATGAGATCTACTTATTCAACAACAATTTATCGAAGGTTTATCAGCTTCCAGGCAGTGAGTTATATGGCAGTGAGTAAAACAAACAAAACTCGCTACTTTCAAGTTTTTAAAAAGGAAATACCGTGATGAATATTATTTGCTTTAGAAAATGCTGGCACCAAAAAAATGAAGCAAAGATAGTAAGGTGTTAACAGTGGTTAAATCTAGGTGATGGGCAAATGGCAAATGGGTGTTCATTATATGTTTTCTGTGTTTGTTTATCGGTGTTTGAAATTTTTTATAAATAAAAGGAAAGAAAGAGAGGAGAGAAAAAGAAAGAGAGGGGAGAAAAAAAGAGAGAGAGAGTGAGAGAGGAAGGGGAGGGAAGGGAGAAAAGAAGACTCTGCCCTTTTGAGACTTACAATCAAGTGAGGGAAATAAACAATAAACAAATAAGTAGGACATGCAGTGTCACAGTGGGTGTTAAGTTCTCTGAAGAAAAATAAAGAGGAATGGAGAATGCACAGGGTGGTGGAGGCAGTTCCATTTTAAATCAGGCAGTCAGGGAAGGCCTTCCTGGAAGGTGACATTAGAGAGGAGAACCCAGGCCTGGGTTCTCTCGGTGTCCATGTGCAACCTTCTGCCCACTGAAAGAGTTATTATAAAAGCCCAGAGGCCAGGACTCTTGGGATTGTGGAATCCTAGAATTATGTGTAGCAGGTACAAAACTCAGTCTGAAATTCAGATGGGCAAGAAATGCCCATCTATTTTGAATTAGTTTTTATTACAATGCCTTATTCCATATGCAGGCAGAAAATTAATCTTGGTCAAATTGGGTTTTTCCCCGACCCCATCACCTCCCCACCTCCCCTGCCCAATTCATTTCTCCTGTGGCTGTGTCTAAGTGTGAGGTTGTCTCGGTCCCCTTGGCCATCTCACTCTCCAGTCCTTCCCACTCTCTGGGATTCGTAGACCCACAAAATCCAACATATGGTCACTCATAGCTTTTTCTCTGACTACCTTCCTTGCCTTCTTATTCGGGAGGATGAAGGGGCAGGATGCACACCAGTCAGGGTAGGGCAGGTTCTGGTGCAGTAACAACAGCCCTGGAAACATGTTTCTCAGTCACTCACGCTGCCTGTCCCCTGTGCCACGTCTCCTCGCTCCAGGATCTGAGCTGATGGACCACCGCCATCCCAAATGTTATACAGCAGAGGGAAAGTGAAGCATCAAACCGCACCCTGGCTCTTGAGTCTCCACCAGGAGTGGCACACTTCCCTCGGCTCACATTTTATTGGCCAGAGCTAGTCACGTGGCTCTACCTAACTTCAAGCAGGGGAGGGACTTCAAGTGGAAATCTTCCTATGGGTCCCTGCAATGGTCTGAATGTTTGGGTCCCCCAAAGTTCATATGTTGAGATCTAACCCCCACAGCAATGGTATTAAGAGGTGGGGGCCTTTGGGAGCTGATTAGGCCTCATGCATGGGATAAGTGACCGTGCAAAAGAGGCTTGAGGGAGCCCCCTTGCCTCTTCCGCCATGTCACACAGAAGTCACCATCTATGAGGAATAGGCCTCAGCAGACACCAAATCTGCTGGTGCCTTGGTCTTGGTCTTCCCAGCCTCCAGAACTATGAGCAATGAATTTCTGTTGTTTATAATCTACCCAGTTTAAGGTATTTTGTTATAGCAGCCCAAATGGACTAAGATAGCCTGAAAGGAGAAGAGACAGCATATTTGTGAACAGCCCTAAAGACAGCGACAGGATGGGAGAGCCTTTCTCAGATTCATTAGGAATTTACTATGCCTAAGTCCCTTCAGGAACATTCTCTTTTGAGAAGAAAGAGAACTTTTGAAACCCCTAAATTTGTCGTCCACTTGTACTGAAACATCCCTTCCCTGAATCAGCAGGTGCTCTGCAGTCAACTTCCTGAATAGAGAAGAGAAAATACAAAGGGGAAGTCTTAGATTCCTAGATGTTGAGTATCGTGCAATCTTAGACTGGAATCTGAGAAAATGGGATCTGAGAGTCTTGCAACCATGTATTTTCAAACCTGAAAGTTCTTTGAATTCAATAACACTTTCTATGCTGGAACTGCCTCTATAACCTTTGCAGGTGACCACCAGCCTTTGCTGGTACCCTCCCAGGGCCAGGGAGCTCATCACATGCCAAGACAGCCTGTTCCATTATGGATGAGCTCAAATTGTTCCAAAGTTCTGCTTTATAAGGTGAGCCAAACTTTTTCTCAGGACCCTCCACTCTGGAACCCAGTTATTCTCCTGGGGGAGCAAAGATAAAGCCATCACCAGGACAACCTTGGAGAGAGGCTGGAGGGGCAGCCAGCTTCTGACTTCAGGAGACCCTAACAGCCATGGGGGGCAAATGCATTACTCCTCTGATGTCTGAAACTCCACCATAATAGTCTGTGGGTCCCCAGCAGGGAAGCTTATAAATGGTGGAAAGAATAAAGGCTTGGACTCAGGCCTAGGTTTAAATCTGCATCTCAACCCTGCCTGTAGGCAAGTCTCATCACTTCTCTGAGCCTTGGTTTTCCCGTTTGGCCAATAGGAATATCAGCAATGACAATAATAGTAATAATGCCTCCTGCACAGGATCGTTGGTGCATCCAACAGGGTAATGTATCTAAACACCTGACACAATGCCTGGCACAAAGTATGTGCCCAGTTAGACCTGTATTCAAATCCAGGCTTTATTTCTTATTATTGTGGGGTTAATATTTCACATCCCACAGGGTTCTGCTCAGGATTTTTTAAGCTCATATTTACTGATAATGTGCTATCACACATTAAACTCTATCTTACTTGGACATTTAATCCTCTACCCATTGGGTAGAACATTTATATTCACCCCAATGTTAGTAATGGAGAAACTGTGGCTCAGAGAGGTTGAGTGACTTGCTCAAGGTCACATGGCTGCTGAGGAGCCAAGATTTGAGTCTAGGCATTTTGCCCCCACATATACACTATGTGTGTAAAGGACCCAGCACATAGCAGTTGCTCATTTTGTGTCTGAACTGTCACACCCTTTGTCCCACACCTCACCAAAAAATAAAGAATAAAAAAAGCACAGCATCCAGAGTAGGCTCACCTCTTAACTGTTGTCAGCATTCACACCTGATTATCCAACAGTTAGGAAGTTTTAGGCTGCAAGTAACAGAATATCCTGCTACTCCTGACTTCAACAGTAAGAACTTTTGTGGTCAAGAAATCTGGAGGATGAGGAGCTCTTGGATTGGTTCATTTAGAGGCTTAACAATGTCTCCCTAGGACCTGTATTTCAGCTCTAGCACCCTCAGTGTATTGTCTTTAGCCTCAGGCTTGACCCCTCGTGGTCTCAAGATGACTGCCACAGTTCCAGACATCACGTCCTCATACAACCACTTAAAGTGAAAGACTAGGCACCCTTCTCCAGTACCACTTTTCAGAATTGAGGCCAACGCTTCTCAACCCCCCCCCAGCAGACTTTCCTTCTGTCTCATTGGCCAGAACTGGGTCACATTCTTGTGGAAGACCGCTAGTGCTCATCACAGCTATCCTCTTCTCCCTGGGCACTCAGCTAGCTACCTTTCCCACCCTCCTGTGCAGCTCGATGTGGCCATGTGGCTGAGTTCTGGCCAACAGGATGTGAGCAAAAGTAACTGCATCACTTTCAGTTCTGGCTTAGAAAGTCTCCCACCCACAATCCTTGCTCCTTTTCCCCATCCAAACTGAATGGAGAAGACTCTGGGAATGAGGACAGCCCAGCCACAAAATAACAAGAGTCTCAGTCCCTGAATGACTATACAAACGCAGCCCTCAGTCAAGCCTTATTGCACCGGGATGTGAGAAAGAAGCAAACATTTATGGTATAAAGCCACTGAAATTTTGGAGTTATTTGTAATTGCAGCTAGTATGACTTAACCTAGCCAATACACATGCCCATTCCTGAAAAAAAACAGCCAAGGAAACCAGACAACTTTATAAATGTTCTGCCTAATAGGTAGAGGATTAAGTGTTCAATTCAGGTAAAGAGCTTAGCATGTTATCATTTTAGCCCTGGGTCTGGGGAAGAGATTTTTTTCCTTGAGCTTATTGCCCATCCACTGTACCAGAACCAAGCAAGGCTCTATAGAGAGGGACAAAGGCGGGAAGGGTTCTAGATTGGAGCTGAACCTAAGACCATGGGAGAATGGGGCGTAGGGCGACAGCTGCCTTCCTCGCACGCTGGTGGTAAGAGGGGCACAATCAGGGAGGACAAGGGCTTCCAAACGCGACCCAGACAGAGCTGCTGTGAGTGGGGTGACCGGCACCTCTGGGCACTCCAGGACCTTTGCTGGTTCGCCCCCCTGGATTGTATCCTGTGTATCATCATGTGCACAGCAGAGAACTGGGCAGCTGTGAAATCATAACATAGTGGTGCTCCACTTGAGGAATTCTGGTTTCTTAGAACCATGTATTTGTGGAGTCTTAGCACATGGGATCTCAGGAGCCTAGAACCTTGGGGCCTGGAGGGCATATGAAGGGATGTTCAAGCTGTCTCTCCCCTGCTCCCCCTGGGGAGGCGAATTTGCATGGTGGTTAAGGGGCTAGACTTTAGCATCTCAGTTCCACAACTTTCTAGCCCAGTTACCTGCCAAGTAAGTGTACCACCCCTGAGCCTAAGTTTTCTCATCTGCAAAATGGGTGAGGAACATTAATCTCTTCGAAGAGAGTGAAGGAGAAATGGAATAATCACAGAAAGTGTTAAGCTGAAAACCTCGCACCCAGGAAGTGCTGCTTAGGCACTGGCTGCATAGTCATGGTGGGGGCACATTCGGATTCCATCACTCTCCATCCCACCCCCCACCCCCCAGCCTGCATCTCCAGGCTTAGGTTTGGCTGGAGCCAGTGTGCTCCTGGGCAGAGCTTTCTCTGGACAGAAGACTGCCCTGGTGGTGGAGGGGGGGGGGGGGGATCATAGTCCTAACTCCTTCTCTTGCCAGCATGCCACCAATCTGCTGCAAGCCACAGTTCTCCCAGCTGGACAATGGGTACAATCAGATTCCCTTGCCCCTACCTCATAGAGCAGTGACGAACTCACTGGAAGCAGTAGAGCAAGTGCTTCAGTAGACGGATTCTACAGACACTCAGTCCTGGGTTCAAACCCTTCCTCTGGTCTTCTCTCATACTGTGACCTTGTAGGTGCCATTGAACTAAGGTTTTGGGGCTTTTGAATGGGATGACACTGGTTCCTTCCTCATAGGAGGGATGAAATGGCATGTGAGGTGCTCAGCTCTATACCTGGGGCTTAGGAAAGGCTCAATAAATACTAGCAATTATTATGATCATTATTAGTCTCAATACTAATCAAGATTTTGGAAAATATACAGAGGGCTGCAAGTCAAAAGGTCCTTAGACTAGCCTCCATGGAATACAGAAAAGGGAAGCTCCACCCTCGCCTTGAGGCCATTGGGGTCCTCCCATCCTCCCCTCTGCGAATGCTGTTCCAGCACTCACTTCTGATTCCCTCTTCCTAGCACTGGGTCCAGGTGGGAGTCAGTGTGGTGCAGGACTGGGAGTCTAAGGTTTCAAGTTCTAGGCCAGCTTTCACTGCTCTCTGGCTGTGTGACCCTGAGCAAGTGCATCACCCTTTCTGAGCCCTTTAACAGTTGTGTGAGGCGGTGGGACCGGAGGCTGTACCCCTAAGGACCCATATTATTATGACACTCACTAATTCCTCCCTTGCAGCAGCCAGTGGCCAAGGAGAGAGAGGTGTGGCTCCCCCAGAGGGCTCAGGGTCAGGGTCACTGCTCTGTGTGGAATCTGGCCTCTGCTGCCCAGAATAGCCCCTCCTGATGCCTGGAATTCCACCATGAGTGATTCATGCCCTTGGGAAACCACGGCCCTCAGCCCACTGAGTAACAACAACAACAGTCCCTAGTGGCTTTTCTTTGCCGAAAGCTTTGGTGTGCCACCATCTCATCTGGTCCTCTGCTGTGAGTAGGCAGTGAAGGTGGGGAAAGTTAGGATCAGATTCAGGAAGCAACATTAGTTGCCACACAGCAAGTTAGTTGCCAAACCTAGAATCCTGGTCTCTGGCTTCTTGGCCAGTGCCTTTCCCCCCAAAAAAAACTTTGTTTAAAAAGGCTTCCCCTGATAATTGCACACCCATGTTCATAGCAGCATTATTCACAACAGCCAAAAGGTGGAAGCAACCTATGTGTCCTTCGACAGATGAATGGATAAACAAAATGTGGTCTATTCATACAGTGCAAGATTATTGAGCTTGAGAAAGGAAGAAATTCTGACACATGCTACAACATGGATGAAACTTGAGGATATTATATTAAGTGAAATAAGCCAGTCACAGAAAGACAAATACTGTATGATTCCAGTTACATGAGTATCTGTCTAAAGTAGTCCAGTTCACAGAGGCAGAAGGTAGAGCTGTCGGGCTGGGATGGAAGGGATGGGGAGTTATCGCTTGATGGGGACAGAATTTCAGTTTTGCAAGATGGAAAGAGTTCTGTGGGTGGATGATTGTGAAAGCAGCACAATAACATGAATGTACTTAATGCCACTGAACTGTACATGTAAAAATGTTAAGATGGTAAATTTCATGTGTATTTTGCCAAAATTTAAAAATTAAAAAAAAAGAAAATGCTGCTCTTAAGAGGAAGATGGTAAGTCCTAACATTGTAAGGGACGTGTAACTTAGTTTATCATGATTTCTATTAGTTGGGATACAACAAACTGCCAGGCTATAACAAAGAACCTCAGAATCTCACTGGTGAGTCAGGTACTTAACCACTGCACCACACTGCCATTCACACTAACCCTGTACCCCCTGAGCATTCTTTCTTGCAATCCTAAACCTCTCCCTGCTCAGTCTGCACCCCAGGCTCCAAATAGGCAATGGAAAAAGACATACTCACCCTTGGCTGGCTGTGTGGCTGTGGGCTAGCTAGTTAACCTCTGTAAGCCTCAGTTTACTCATCTGGGAAATGGGGACAATAACAAAATGTACCTCCAGGAGAGAATTCAAGGAGGATGGAAAGCACTTAGCATGGTCTAGGGCACGTTGTCAAGCTATGGGTATATTTAAGCCTCGTGCAGAATTTGGCACCCAGGCAGGAATGAGGTAGGCTTCAGTTTCCTGCCAGCCAAGCCCTCAACCCGAACAATCCCTGGAGAAATACCTTCTTCCAGCCAGCCTTGCATCAGGGCCCTGGAATGGGTGGGTGGGAGCCAGAGGCTGCGGAGTCAGTCGTCTCGCGCTTGGAATACTTTTCTCCTCAATAATCTGTTTTTAATCTCTCAATCCCCCCCTCCACCCGCCTTTTCCAAACATAGCCTGCCAAGAAGCAAGGCTGCAAGTGTGCGTGAGCTCCCAGCCCGGCCAACATTGAACCTTTGGGAATTTCTGCTTTGAATCATGGGGCACGGACCCTGCCGTATACCACGTGTGCTGCAACCTGCGCACCTGTGCATGTGCTGCTTCCCCCCTGCTTTGCCATCCCCAGCTCTGTCATCCACCCAGGTCCCGTCCACTGTCTGTCAAGGCTTGTCCACAGGGCCCTCTCCTGCCAGCAGCCTCTCTGATCTCTCCTCCCTCCCCTGCTAACACAACCCCTGCAATCTCACCAGGTCTGGGGACATGTGTTGAATTCTTGTCTCCTCTCATTATTTAACACCCTTGAGGGCAGGGACAGCATCATCCATTTCTTTGCAAACTGAGATTTCATGAATTGATATTTTCATCACCAGCCTATCAATGGGAGGAGATTTAGTATATTATCACCCCTATTTTACAGATGGGTAAATGGAGGTTGGGAGTCACACAGCTGGGGAGTGGGGACCTCTATCCCTGAGGGCCCTGCTCGCTGTAAGCCACCCTGCGGAGCTGAGCACACAGAAGGCTGTGCCTACACGACACCAGAAGAGGGGGCAAAGGTGGCAGACTGGCAAGCTCTGCTCTGAACTCCTGTCCTCTTCTGCCCAGTCACACAATGAGTCTACACTTCCAGCCTCCTTGCTAGTGAAGCAAGGACTTTTTGGAAGACTGATTACAAAAGTGGGTCCCGTTCTCCATCCCTTCCTGTTTCCATACCCCTTTGCAATGTGACTTTGCCCTAACCCCCCTATTCAAGACACAAAGTCTATTTCCTTTAAATACGGGCTGGCCTTTGGACTCTCTTTGATCAGCAGAACGTGGCAGAAGGGATGTTGTGCTGGTTCTGAGCCCACTTCAAGGCGCCTTGCAGCTTCTTGCCCCCAGCATGGGAAAGCAGATGGAGTGGGGTCACGCTGTCCCAGCCAACTCTTAGATAACAGATAGTTCTATGGTCACTTCAGGTCACACACACAATCTAAATTTAGAGATTGGAATGTCCAGTCAAGCTACTCATTGAAACTTCCAATTTGATTTGGATTTCAACCTTCTCTGCCCACCCAGTGCAGGCCTGCTGGTGGGAGGCCATGTGGGCGGCTCCTTTCCTGCCCATATGTGAGGAGGGGGTAGAGAGAGTGGGGGGACAGCTTGAGCTGTCACCATCCTGGCTGGCTTTGAGCTCTCTAGACCCAGCAGACACTTAAGCTGCCTCTTTCTGTTGTAGGACCCTGTGGTGGGCTCCACAGAGATGGCCATCGCCCAGGGACCCTCTCAACCTTGACCTTGACAGATGCACCTCTCCTGCTGGGGGTCCCTTGCAGCTCCTTCCTCAGCCCTTAGGAATCTGACATCCAACTCCAGCTTCTTGCTGCTGTCACCCCACTGCCCCTCTAGGAGGCCCTATGGGACAGGACCCAAGATGACCCCTTGCCAGATGCCCATCCTCCCACACTGACACACAATCCACAGCTGATCCTAAAACCCTCCCAGGTCCCCTGCCCCTACATCTGGAAGTGCAGGAGTTGTCACCTCTGGGCGTTCTCTCCACGGGGGGGGGGGGGGGGGGAGGTGTAGGCGAGGGCTTGCACCTGAGAGGGGCGGGAGCCCCCCCCAAACCCCTCCCCCCTATTTTCTCACAGTTGGGGAGGGGTGAAGACAGGTCACAGGTGCTCAACCAATTCCTTTATAAATCCTCTGTATACGGTGACCTGGTCTGGAATTTCACGTCTTTTTTATCTTGGTGTTTTCTGTTTAACATTTTGATATATTTTTAAAAATGGAAACATCCCTTCTGCAGTGTTCTGCCCTTGGTTTTTGTTACTCATTATATCTGGAATATTGTCTCATCTTTCCTTATAGACACCTCACTTTTTATATTTTAAATTGTACTAAAAAACATAAATAAGAGTTACTTTTCTAGTTACTTTCATGTGTGCCGTCCCGCGGCGTGGAGTGCATTCACACTGCACAAGCATCTGCACCGTCCATCCACGGAACTCTCTTCGTCTTGCAAAACTGAAACTCTGTACCCGTTAAACACCAACTCCCATTCCCCGCCCGCCCCCAGCCCCTGGAACCCACTATTGTACTTTCCATCTCTATGAATTGGATTAGAATCATATAGTATTTGTCCTTTTGTGACTGGCTTATTTCACTTTGTATAGTGTCTTCAAGGTTCACCCCTGTTGCAGCGTGCGCCAGAATTTCCTTCCTTTTTAAGGCTAAATAATGATCCATTGTATGGATATGCGTACCACATTTTGTTTATCCATTCTTCCACCCGTGGGCACTTGGGTTACTTCCGCTTTTTGGCTGCTATAAACATAAGTGTACAATATCTATTCAAGACCCTGCTTTCAATTCTTTCGGTTATATACCCAGAAGTGCAATTGGGATCATATGGCAATTCTGTTTTTAACTTTTTGAGGAATGACCATAATGCTTTCCTAGCAGCTGCACCATTTCACATTCTCTACAACAGTACACAAGGGTTCCAATTTCTCCACATCTTCACCAACACTTCTTATTTTCACGTTTTTTGTTTGTTGGTTTGGTTTTTAATAATAGCCATCCTAATGGGTGTGAGGTGGTGTCTCCAGCCTTTTGCTGTGATAAAAAACTGCAATGGACCATCTGTACACGCTTCACTTCACATGGGTGAACACGTATCTGTGTTTAATTCTTACAAGGGGAATGGCTGGATCAAAGCAGTTTGGGGTACTTCTTACGGAAATCTGACATATGTTACAAAACTGAGCACAAATCCTAAGTGTCTAGCTCGATGAGTTTTCACAAAGTGATCCCTCTCCTGAAGCCGGCTCCCAGATCAGCAGACATTGCCAGCCCCACAGAAGTCCCCTGGTGGCCCGCAGAGTGGCCATCAATCTGACTGCTAACATCGTAGATGGTTTTGCCTCTTTCAGACTTTGCAGAGTGAATCGTACAACACGTGGTGTTTCGTGTTTGGCTTCCTTCCCTCCGCGGTGTGCGTGTGAGCTTCACCACACCTGCACGCGGTCCCCACCCACTTCCATTCTCACCGTAGCCTTCCGTTGTACGGATACAACACAGTTTATTTTTCCAGGCCACTGCAGGTGAGCATTGGGGGAATCCATAGTTTGGGGGTATTTTAAATAGTGTGGCTATGGAAATCACTAGTACAGTGCTGTCCAATAAAACATAATATGATATACCCAAAAGAATTGAAAACATGGACTCAAACAGATATCTGCACACACATGCTTATGGCAGCATTATTATTTTTTTAATTCAATTTTATTTACTTTTGTGGGGTGCAGTGTGTTGTTTCAACGCATGCATATCCTGCACGATAATTCACTTAGGGTAGATAGCATGGTTTTGTCCCCGTTAGTTCACCCCTAATCTCTCCCTTAACACTACTCCCAGCCTCCAGTGACCATTATTCTACTCTCTGCTTTTTTTTTTTTAAACACACAAAGATGAACATTCTTATTGCAAAAGGAACTCTTAAGAATGAATTAGAAAAATCCAAGGAGGAATTTGGTGAAGGACATGAGCAGATAAGTCACACACCACAAAGAAACACCTGTCATTGCTAAGTGCATTCTAGGATCTGTTTGCAGGGGGGGGCGGGGCTGGCCCGGCCACCATTTTGGGATTCCTGGCGACGGCTGGTTGCATTGCTGGCCTGGATGTGTGGCAAGGGCGGGGCTAAGGCCCACTGCCCCCATCTCCAATGCCAGCATTATGCACAATAGCCAAAAGGTGGAAACAACCCAAATGCCCATCAGTGGATGAATGTGATATATACATACAGTGGAACATTATTCAGTCTTAAAAAAAGGAAGGTAATTCTGACACATGCTGCAACACAGATGAACCCTGGAGAAACTATACTAAGTGAAATAAGCCAGACACACAAGGACAAACATTTTATGATTTCACTTATATGAAATATCTAGAGTAGTTAAATTCATAGGGTCTGAAAGTAGAATAGTGGTTGCCCAGAGGCTGGGGGAAAAGGAGAATGGGTAGTTAATGTTTACTGGGTACAGAGTTTCAGTCTGGGATGATGGAAAAGCTCTGGAGATACAATGGTGATGGCTGCACAACAATGTGAATGTAGTTAATGCCTGAACTGGATGTACCCTTAAAAATGGCCAAAATGGTAAATTTCATTTTATGTATATTTTACCACAATAAAAAATATATGTGTTCATATATATATATAATATAAACCACATGTTGAAGCCACATATATAATTTTAAATTATCTAGCAGCCACATTAAAAAAGTAAAAAGAAAGAGGTGGGATTAATTTTTTAAATTATTTACCCCGATCTATCTAAAATATTATCATTGTGACATATCATCAATATAAAAAAGTCATCAAGGAGTTATTTTGTATATTTTTTTCATAGTAACAAAATCCGGTATATATTTAACACATCCAGCACATCTTAATTTGGACTAGCCTCATTTTAAGTGCCCGTAGCCACTTGTGGCTAGTGGTTAGTACATTAGACAGTGCGGGTCTGGTATGTGTCTCGGTGAATGCACAATGCACTTCTGTTGGATGCATGTGCATTTTTAATTTGGGTAGATACTGCTAGATTGCCTTCTTAAGGAGTTAAACCAAGTTTTAATACCACTAACAGTGGATCAAGGGGTTTCTCTCCATACCCTCACCTGTGTGACTTTGCCAATTTCATAGCTAAAAAGTGCCTGCTCAGGCAGGGTGGGTTCAACACAGTTTTCTCTTATTAGGAGTGAAGATGAGCATCTTTTTATATGTTAAAAAGCCACTGCATTTCCAGTTCTGTGAGCTATCAGCTCAGGTCATTTGAGGGTTAATACTTCTCTGCACCCCTCTCCTGGTTCCCCAGGCCCCCCAGAGCCAGACACTAAGCGGGGGCTCAAGAATCACGTTGGAGCAGGCTGTGAGCCACAGTTCTGGGAAGCAGGGCTTATCTTTGAGGAGATACCACCCCCTTCTGGTGAAGTTGAGTTTCTCCTCCTCAACTTGGACCAGGAGGGGACGCAGAGCAGCTGCAGACTAAGGGGAGTGCCTCTGGAGTCTGGGTGTGATGTCACCTCTACCATTTACTGCTGTGTGACCTGGGGTTAGCAATTTCACCTCTCTGGGCTCTCTACCTCCTCATCTGTAAAATGGGAATAATCATTCCTCCCACTCACAGGGTTGTTGGTGAAATAAGTAATCAGGTGACAGGATATGAAGATGAAGCTTCTGGTCAAGATGGTAGAATAGACGGTCTCCAGTGACACTCTCTCCCACAAATCAACCAACTTACAACTATTAAAAAGCAATGACAGCCAAGCTGGGGCTGCTAGAGCTCAGGGAAAGAGGACGAGAGACCTACAGAGTTCACAAAGTTGGGAGAAGCCATGATGAGATCGCTCCCACCATTTCAAGCTGCAGCTCTTCAAGGCTGGAGCTGCTGAGCGCGTGGACCAAGAGCTGGCAAAAGCTGCAGCTGTGCCCTTTGGATGGAATTGCTTGGAGGAGACAGGGGAGAAGAGGGCCTCGGTGGCCCCCAGGCCAGCAAGACCACTAACAGGGTTCCTGTGGACCCACATAGGAGAGAGGAGTCACAACAACTGTAAAAAGGAGCCACTCAGAGGCCAATGAGGCATCTCAAGGGACTGGCACATGGCCTGTCCCATGGGAAGTGTTTGGAGAGTGTGTGGTGCAGGAGAGATGGGCCCACTGGGGGAAACATTGGGGCACAGCATGGACAGCTGACCTTCCCTCCAATCAGTGCAGGACCACTCAGGAAGTGCACTCAGTGCAGGAGACTGGTCAGGAGTATAGAACTGCAGGGGATGCAGTTGCTGAAAAGACTCAGGCCCAGACCAGAGTTTTCACACAACCCAGGTGTACCCAACCTCACAAGACCTGTACGTGCTTACGAGGTCAACAATTAAAACCTGAGTTGAACAAAAAGCCCTCCCCAGGGAATCAGCAACAAAGCAGCAATTTAGCTCAACCACACAGCTCAAGTGCTGGTCCTCACAGGAAGTCCCCCCATTTTAGAAGTAAGCAAAGAACAAAAATTAGTTCTAGTGCAGAGTTTAAGTGGTGGGAACAGCAAATAATCCAAAATAGAACTGAAAGAAAAAACAAAATACCCACAGATCAGAGACAAAGTTTGATATTAATTGGTAAAGGTCTAATACCACCGAAGAACACCTATAAAACCTAGAAGGACTGGAAGAACCCAGGCTCCCAAGCCAGGAAGGGGAGAAGGCCGTGGACCTCAGCCACACCCCCTGGCATCTGCAATCAGCTCAGCAACAACCCAGCCACCACTGGAAAGTCCCTTGGTCTCCCCTGCTGGAATGAGGGGGTTGACAAGGGCCTCAACCTCGCCCCACCTCCTTCCACTTCCTCCCACCCTATTTCCCCTTCCCCTCTCCCCCTCACCCCAACTTCTCTGCAACAACGTCTTAGAATGCAAAAAATATATGTTAATAAATAAATAAATTGTTTTTTAAAAAGGCTATGAAGGTGCTTAACAGAGGGTGTGGCACAAAACAAGTACAAAATAAATGGTAGCTGGAATTTCTTCCTTCTTTTTTTTTTTTTTTTTTTTTTGCAGTTGGAATTCTTGACATTCAGAAAGACCAAGGGGAGAGAGAGAACAGATATGCAGAGCTAGGCAGCTGGTGCAGCAGGATTTTCATGGGTCCACCCCTGCCTAGCCAGCTTCTAGACCTCAGTTTCCTCTTCTGTGAAATGGCCACCTCACTTTCCATCCAGAGCTCAGACATGCTGCAATGCCAGGGACCCTCACATCTGTACAACCCCATGCCTGAGCTGGGTAGGGCCCTGGCCTTTCCCCCATTGGACTGGGCACACCTGAATGTTGAGCAAATCCACACTCAACACCAATGATGGAGGCATTTGGACTCTCCCTCCCAGGGAGCCTGTGGATACCTCATCGGGGCCTTCTGGAGACATGCTTTCTCTCCAAGGAGCACCGTAGTGGAGGGTACCCCTATGATCACATCACCTGAGAGCCAGCTCTTTGGTGGTGCTAGATGAGGGGACTTTTTTGAGCCAGTCTGGCCCACATTAAAGGGCCCTGTTCTCTTATCTGACAAACAACTCTTGCCTAATTGACAATTCCACCCAAGTCTTTCCTCTGCTCTAAAACCTTCTGTGGCTCCCCACTGCCTGTCAAGCCCAAATTCCTCACCCTGGCATTCAAGGCCACCCATGGCCTAAGTTCTGTTTGTCTGTGAAGGAGACCCCTACAGTGCATGAGAAGCACTCTGTAAAATCCTACCCTTCCTTCAAGATTGAACTAAATGCATCTTCATTCATTCCTATATCCACCCATTATTCATTTAACGTAACTTATTAAACACAAAATTTATTAACATATTTATCACCTGTTATGTGAAGACGTTATTCTAAGCACTGAAGTAGAAAGATACAATGGTCTTAGCCAATTGCAACTAAAATGTCTTAATTTTACAAATTTTATAGAACATATGACCATGTGAAAGCATTGCAGAGTCCTCCAAAGGCCTTGGAAGGGGACATGCAAGTGAAGAGTCCTGAAGCTTCATTAGCCTCACAGTACACCCGCTTGGATGTGCAACCATGCAGGGCCATCTCCTGGTCCAGGGAGCCTTCCTGATGACAGTCTCTTCCCCCTCTGAGCTCCAAGGTCTAAACTCTCGGCTCTGCCACTGACCAACTATGTGACCTTGGGAAGTTATTTTCCCATGCCTCAGATTACTTATATAAAGTGGCAATAATCCAGCTTGGCAATGACCAGCCTGCTGCTAGAAGCTCCCTGGGCCCCACTGGGGTGGAGGGGGGCCAAAGGCCTCCACCACGCCTCCCCTCATGTCTGCATTCAGCCCGGCAACAACCGAGCTGCCTCCAGAAACCTGCCAGGCTCCAGAGCAGGAGTGGGGGGGGGGGCCTGCTGGCACCCACCTCCCGCAACCAGGCCAGCGAAGGAGCCAGCCGTGAGCCAGTCCCAGCCCCCACCACCTCCCACTGCTCTGCAACAACGTCTTGGATTGTAAAAAAGTAATAATAATAAATAAGTAAATCTAAAAACAAGTGACAATAATGATTCCTACACTGAGGGAGTTGTTGAAAGGATTAAATTAGATAAGGTGTAAAAGTGCCTGCACATGGTAAGCACTCACTAAGTGGCAACCATTCTTATTCTTATTCTTATTCTTTCTTTCTTTCCTTCCTTCCTTCCTTCCTTCCTTCCTTCCTTCCTTCCTTCCTTCCTTCCTTCCTTCCTTCCTTCCTTCCTTCCTTCCTTCCTTCCTTCCTTCCTTCCTTCCTTCCTTCCTTCCTTCCTTCTTTCTTTCTTTCTTTCTTTCTTTCTTTCTTTCTTTCTTTCTTTCTTTCTTTCTTTCTTTCTCTTTCTTCTTTCTTCTTTCTTCTTCAGCAGCAGCTGCCACCGCAGCAGCAACAGCTGACTTGACAACTCTGGCTCCCCAGCTGCGAGAGATCCAGAGGTTTGCTCCCTTTGCCCACTAGAGGGCACCAGAGCCCTGCACCCTGGCCAAAACAGACTTCCCAAGCTACAGGGTTATGAGACTCCAGGCTCAAAAGTAGCTCCCAGGCCAGCGAAAAGCCTGGTAGGTTTCCTGTGTCCTTAGGGCTCGCTGCCAGTTGTGGGGGTCAGCTGCAATTGGCCCACAAGGGATCTCCAAACCCCAAGATCCAGTGGATGGAAAGGCAGCCAGACCATCATGCCCAAAGCCCCAGTGTCCTACCCTGGCTGAATCTCTCAGCTCAGGACATTATGGGCAAGAGACCTCTCTGGCTTCTGGAGCCAGCTCTTCACACTTTTGTCTGTGTGACCTTGGGCAAGTCTGAGCCTCAGTTTCCTTTTCTATAAAATGGAAATATTATTGTTCCCAAAGAAAGGAAATGCTTCTATATGCAGAGAGATGGCCATGATAATTAGTGTTGCTTTCCACTGAGTAAATCTGTTACAATGTATTATGCATTGGATTGTGTCCCTCCAAAAGTTTAATGTGTTGGAGGCTTGGTCCCTACTGTGACAGTGTTAAGAGGGTGGGAAGTCCTATTATGGTAATTGAAAGGTGGGGCCTCGAAGAGGTGATTAGATTGTAGGACCATGCAGTAGTGAATGGATTAATAATGGTGGTCAGGGCATGGTTCTGAGGGCTTTAAAAGGAGAGCATGTGAGAGTCTCTCTCTCTCTCTTTCTCTGCTCTTCCATTTTCTGTCATGTGAGACTCCTGCATTGAGACCACCAAAGAAGACCCTCACCAGATGTGTTCCCTGGACTTTGGACTTCCCAGCCTCTGAACTGTAAACAATAAATTTCATTTTCTTACAAATCACCCAGTTCTAGATATTTTTTTATAAGCAACAGAAACAGACTAATACACAAGGTAATTAGATTTTTCCTGTTGATCATGAATGTAATGTATTAATTCATTCAAATGTTTTATTGAACACCTTACCACACTTAGTATTCCACCCTGTAGGAATTGATGAGATTGGCAAAAACAAAGCTAGTAGTTGTGTTAGGGGTGTTGGGATTCTGGGTGGTAGACTTCCCCCACCTCAGGGCTCCCCCCCAATCCCATTTTCCAAACTTTCTGTAATGTTGTTGCATCGCCTTTACAATGGCAGAAAAGGAAGACAGGAAGGAACATTGACTGAGCCCTACTATGTGCCAGGTGTTTTCATTTCATTCTTGCCCTAACTCTGTAGGCTCCATGCGGAGACCACGTCTGTGTCATTCACCACTGTATTCCTAGTGCTTAGTATTGAACCCAGCACATAGTAGGTCCTCAACAGATGCTTGTTCAGTGGTCAGAGGATGCTTTGTGCACAGTTTACATTTACAAATGAGGAAACAGATTCAAGGTAGTTATGTGACTTGTTCATTGTCACTGAAACCAAGTCCCCACAGGGATTACTCCTAAAAGTTTTCTCTTTCCTCCCTGTGCCCATTTACATAGCTTCTGTATGCTTAAGTGTTATGAATAAGATCTGAATCTCCCTCCTGTTTTCCCACTTTCCTAATCAAGGTTTTTGAACAAACGCATTGCAAAGAAAGGCCAAGCTGATTATTAACCTACATTCTTGCTTAAAGAAGATTGTGTGTTAGGTATGCCCATTAGTCAAGGATCTGAATCAGGCACTTTAGTTTCAGTGATGCTTGGTTATTGTCTTTGAGTTTTCACCACAGGAAATAACAACTCCAGCCTCAAAATAACATCAGGGACATCAGGGACTTGAGGCTCGCCAGACCACCGGCCACAGAGTCCATGATACCAAGAATCCTGTTCATGGGATCCTGATCTCTGACTCACGCCACCTACAAACCCCGTGACACCCCCTGCCCCTCACGATCTCCTCCCTGCATGTACTTGCATTCCTTTTTTCTCTTTAAAAGCCCTCATCCTTAGTCGCAGAGGTGGTTGGCATCACTAATCTGCCCAGCCATTCTCCTGGCCATAATAAATCCTTCTCCCCAGCACTAATTTTTGTGTCTCTGATTGGCTCTTGGTGTGATGAGCATCCAAACTTGATTAGATGTTTTGGGCTCTGTTACAGCACCAGCTAGTGGGATGCAGGGCTGGGATCATCAGACTTGGGTCCTAGAGAAGTTCTTTCTGCTCGGTGCCTGTCCCTCCTCCTCCTCCTCACATCCCCAAACCCCTTTTGCCAAAACCAGTTTATTTTCTAGGAATCTAATCTAAGTAGCTTGCCTGAAGAGTGCTTACCCTTAACCTCTATCTGTGCTGCTCCCTGAGGGGCTGCTGGGTGTGTATCTCACCTTCTCCACACCCCCCACCCTGGGACTCTTAGAGGATCCAGACCATGCCCTCCGGCTGGGGGTTTGCACAGCAGGTGAGGCCCCTTAGTTGCCGTAGTCTCATTTGAAAGTTTGGTGGATGGGTTTCTAAGGTAAGGCCATCCCTGCCCTTTGAGCCTGTAGCCACCTGTCTGTCCCACACACACCTGCTGGCAGTGGATGGTGCTTTGAGGGTGCAGGGAGGGTACAAAAACTGGACTTTACCCCTTTATCTGCACCCCCATCCCTACTCTCAGGCAGACATTTGACCAAAAGTGTACAGTGTGTGCCTGGGAATATGCATGTGAGTCCCCGTGTGCATTTCTGTGGATACGAGCAGTCCTGTGCGTGAGTGCACATGGCTGTCTGGATGTGGCGTGTGCGGTCCTGTGTGTGCCTGTGGGCATAGATGCGGATCTGAATGTGAACATGAGCTTATGGGCAGCTCTGCACATGTGTGGGGAATGTGGAAGGACAGACCACCAAGCAGAAGGCATCTTCTCGCCTAGCCTTGGTTTCCTCATTTGTAAAATGGGGACAATAATAGTACCTAACTGGTGGAACAAGCCAGGCACACAGTAAATGCCAGAATATGAGCTTTTATTACGTTTAACCTCCCAGGGGGTGTGCAGAGATTCCACAAAATAATAGCCCTGAAAGGGACTGGCTCCAGAAATGTTTCTCCCATCATGTTTAGGTCCATAATTGTTTCTTCATTCTCTTGGTTTTATCATGGCAAAGGCAAGACAACAACAGTAGAGAGAGTTTGGGAAAAAGAGGTGGGGAAGGGTGGGGAATCTGTCCCCCAGAACCCTACCTCTTCCAACACAAGTAGTAGTTTCATTTTTCTTAGTTCTTTTCCAGTCTGTAAGGGAGCTTGGGGCTTAGCACATTGTATGGTGCTCAAAAAACATTTGATGTATTAAATATTTTTTAACTATAATGACTAAACTGAGTATTTTTACATCCCACTTTTGTTCACATATCATGGGCATTTTCCATGAGATAACCAGTCGTTATAATTATTAGAGATGATAGCAGAAAATTACGAACTCCCCAATGCCCCCAAACAGGAAGACAGTTTATCCATTTATGGAAGAGCCACTTATATTAAGGAATGTTATGTAGCAATGAACATCTTTTACCATATAAGTTTTTTTGTTTCTTTGGTACAGGTTAGTGTTTTCACACTGGGAATGGGGTGTCCCAGGATTTATCTGCCCCTGACATGAAGGGAATCCCATCGAAAAAGATGAAAATTACCCTCAATGAAACACAAATCAAATCCACATTGAGGTACCACTACACACCCATAAGGATGGCTACAGTCCAAAAGACAGACAATAACAAGTGTCGCTAAGGCTGTTGAGAAATCAGAACACTCATGCAGCGCTGGTGGGAATGGAAAATGGTGCAGTTTCTTTGGAAAACAGTCTGGCAGTTTCTAAAAATATTAAAAGTAGAGTTCCCATGTGACCTAGTAATTCAATTCACAAGTATATACCCAAGAGAAATGAGAGCGTGTTCACACACAAATGTTCATAGCAGCATTAGTCACAGGAGCCAAAAGGTAGAAACAACCCAAATGTTCATCAACTGATGAATGGATATATTAAATGCAGTACATTAATACAATGGAATATTACTCAGCAGTGAAAAGAATGAAGTACTAATTCATGCTACAACACAGATGAACCTTGAAAACGTCATGCTAAGTGAAAGAAGGCAGACGGACAGGTTCGGCCCCACGGGAGATCTCGAGGAAGGAGACCCCTCCCGCTCTGATAATCAGGTTGTGGCGCCCGTGGCAGGGGCACGTCAGTGTTTTGGTTTTTGTTTGTCTGGTTCCGTGTGTGTTGGGACTGACGACTTTCTGGGGCGACATGGGGCAGACTGTCTCTACCCTTTTAAATCTGACTCTGAAATACTGGACTGACGTGCAGGCCAGAGCTAATAATTTGTCTGTCTGTTTGTGTTTGAGTAACTAAGTTTGTGCCTTTTGGTCATTAAAGACCTGATGACTGAAAGAAATTATTTTTTTCTCAGTTTCTCCTGGCAAGCTTGAAAAACCAAACACTGTAATTAGCTAAGTCTCTGGACAAAATTTGTCTATCTGTGCACAGAGTTCTGCAAGTGTTATCAGAAAAACTCACTGTCTATGACATTTCAGCCAAGATAAAGAGAGAAAAGCAACAAGAAAGAAATCTTCACAAAATTCTGACCACTGTAGTTAGGGAAACCAGGGAACAGACAGTACTCATGGACTACCCATAGGCGTGGGCCGGGTACCCCACTCGTTCATTGTCATTCCTGAGTGCCCCTACCCACTACTGGGAAGAGACCTCCTCACCAAAATGGGTGCTCAAATTCATTTTGACCCCGAGGGACCTCAGGTGTTAAACCAACAAGGAAAGCCTCTCCAGGTACTAACTCTCAGGCTAGAAGACGAATACCAATTGTTTGCCTATCCATGACTGCCCACAAGTGCTTGCTGAGACACATGGAGGGCGGAAAGACTTGTCAGATCAGCCTCTGACAGACGCCGAAGCCACCTGGTTTACTGACGGCAGCAGTTTCCTGGAGGAAGGAGTACGAAAGGCAGGAGCCGCTATAGTAGACGGACAGAACCTGATACGGGCACAGACCTTACCTGCAGGAACGTCCACCCAGAAGGCAGAACTCATCGCCCTCATGAAAGCCCTTGAACTAGGAGAGGGCAAAAGAATCAACATTTATACGGACAGCAGGTATGCCTTTGCCACTGCTCATGTGCACGGCGCTATCTATCAACAGCGGGGTCTGCTAACCTCTGGAGGAAAAGAAATCAAAAACAAGGCAGAGATCGTAGCCCTGCTAGAGGCCCTTCACCGACCACTAAAAGTGAGTATTATACACTGCCCAGGCCACCAGAAAGGGGATTCCCCCATCGCCAGGGGAAACAACTTAGCCGATTCTGAGGCGAGGGCGGCAGCCCACAGGTCCATTTCTCTTCTGCTGGTTGACATACCAGAGCTGAAGGGGCCCAAGTTTAAGTACTCTGCTGAGGACGTAGCAGTGATCTCAAGGGACTCTAATAACCACTTCAATCAGGAAAAAGGGCGCTGGCATGCAACGTCAGGCAAGCCTATCTTGCCACAAGAACAAGCACACACCATGATCAAACAAATGCACCAATGGACTCATCTGGGAGTAAACAAATTGGCCCAGACTGCCCTGAGGACAAAATATCATATCATAGGGCTAAAACAGTTAGCAGAGCAGATAGTTAAAAGCTGTGTACCTTGTCAAAAAGTAAATGTCTGCAAAAATACAGCGGGACCTGGCAAGAGACTCAGGGGAGACAGACCAGGGGTGTATTGGGAAGTAGATTTTACAGAGATCAAGCCAGGCAGATATGGTTACAAGTATCTCCTAGTTTTTATAGACACCTTCTCTGGATGGGTGGAAGCATTCCCAACAAAACAAGAAACAGCCACCGTCGTGGTCAAGAAAATCCTGGAAGAAATCTTCCCACTCTTCAGGGTACCCAAGGTAATCGGGTCCGACAATGGACCCGCCTTCGTGGCCAAGGTAAGCCAGGGAGTGGCCAGACATCTAGGGGTCGATTGGAAATTACATTGTATCTACAGACCTGAGTTCAGCACAGGTAGAAAGGATGAACAGAACTCTAAAAGAGACCCTGACTAAATTAACCATGGAGACTGGCGTGGACTGGGTGGTGCTCCTTCCCTTGGCCCTGTTTAGAGCTAGAAACAACCGCTCCCGGTTCAACCTGACCCCCTTTGAGATTCTCTATGGTGCCCCTGCCCCCTTGACTTTACTGGGGAACGCTTTTGAACCCACTTGCCACAGTAACAGTGACTTATATGCCAGGTTGAAAGGACTGCAAGCGGTGCAGAAAGAAGTCTGGACACAACTGTCTGCCACCTATGAGCCTGGGACCCCTGAAGTTTCTCACCAGTTCCAGGTTGGAGACGCAGTCTGTGTGAGACGACATCGCTCCCAGACCCTGGAGCCCCACTGGAAAGGACCTTACCTAGTGTTTTTGGCCACCCCAACGGCTGTAAAGTTAGACGGGATCTCCGCTTGGATCCATGCCTCGCATGTGAAACCTGCGCCGCCGGAGGACCAAGGACCGGGAGACACCACCTGGAGAGTCCAGAGTTCCAAGGAGCACCCCTTAAGACTAAAAATTGTTCGGACACCCTAAACGTTGTAAGATGAAAACTCTCTTGCTCCTCCAATGCCTAACAATTCTCTTCCAGGGCGCAAGAGTTAGCAGCCCACATATCCCCAGAAATTTCACTTGGTATGTTGTGAATGGGGTGGGAGATACAATCTGGAGTCAATCCAAGGTGACTACAGGAGGGTGGTGGCCTGACTTGTTTCCAGATGTGTGTAAACTAGCTTTAGGAGCCCCACCTAATTGGGATTTAGTAGAATACTTTGATAGCCATAAACACCCTACCGCCCCCATCCCACTAAGCCGCCCTGGGATATCAGGAGGGGTGGGTTGCACAACCCCTCTTAGAAGGAGTCAGCTGAGGGCTCTCACCTTTTATGTACACCCTGGGTTCCACCGCAACCGAAAACTCAGCTCCCAGTGTGGAGGAATGGCAGATTATTTCTGCAAAAGCTGGGGGTGCGAAACCATGGGAGACACATATTGGAGTCCATCGTCATCCTGGGATTATACAAAGGTAACTGCTAATTATATCCACCAAAAGCACCAAAAGACTGTCCCTGCCTGCAAGGGATGGTGTCATCCCCTCCGAGTGTCCTTCACGGATTCAGGAAAAAAGGCCATTGGATGGGAAAGGGGATTTACATGGGGACTACAGTTTTATAAAGAAGAATATGATAATGGGCTGCTGTTTACTATCAAGCTCAAAATAGAAACCCAGTACACTGCCATAGGCCCAAATAAATACCTAGTTCCAGGGGCAAAACCAAAGACCACCCCAACACCCCTGGGTATCCGACCAAAGTCCTCAGCCCCCACTAGGGGGTCCAAGACTAGGGCATCAGTGGGAATATCTCAGCCCCCTGAACCCAGGCCTCAAGAACAATCTGGGTTATTCCGCTTAATCTCTGAAGCCTTCAAGGTCTTAAATAGCACCAACCCAATGCTACCTGCTCCTGCTGGCTTTGCTATAATGTTGCTCCCCCATATTATGAGGGAATAGCCTTCAGAGATAAAATTAAAACTACAACTGATATCTCAGACTGTTGCTGGCAGCAATGACAAGTCAAACTCACTCTGTTGGCTGTTGCAGGATGAGGAACGTGCGTGGGAAAAATACCTTCCACACACAGCCAGCTGTGCAACCAGACACTCAACTTGACTAAGTGGTCTGGTGACATGTATCTGTTGCCCCCTCCAGGGGGATGGTGGGCTTGTGCCACTGGGGTTACACCCTGTGTTAGCTCAAAGGTCCTAGAAGAGACCCAGGATTTTTGTGTTCTGGTTCAGTTGCTGCCTTGGCTTGTTTATCATCCCTACGAGGAACTACTATCATACTGGGATAATAATAATGGGTATTACCGAATCAGAAGGGAACCCGTAACTATCACACTCTCTGTCCTTTTGGGCTTAGGATTAGGAGCGGCTGGGGCAGCTACAGGAATTTCAGCTTTGGCTGTTCAGCATCAAAATTACCAAGGTTTACAGGCTGCCATAGATGCTGATGTTAAAGAAATAAAAAATTCAATTACTAAATTACAAGAGTCCCTCACCTCTCTTTCTGAGGTGGTCCTACAAAAGAGAAGAGGATTAGACCTCTTGTTCCTTCAGCAGGGGGTGCTCTGTGCTGTACTAAAAGAAGAATGCTGTTTTTACATTGATCACTCAGGAGTAATTAAAGACTCCATGGCCAAAATTAGGGAAGGCCTAGCCAAAAGAAAAAAAGAAAAGGAACAAAATCAGGGATGGTTTGAGTTATGGTTCAACTCCTCCCCATGGCTCACGACCCTCGTGTCTACCCTGCTAGGACCAGTAGTTATTTTAGCGTTGCTTCTGACCTTCGGTCCCTGCATTTTAAATCGCTTAGTAGCTTTTGTTAGAGAATGTGTTAGCACTGTTCAGATTACGATGTTAAGACAACAATATCAGGAATTAAATCAACAAGAGACAAGTATTTCATGATTGAAATACGTACAAGAAAAAGGGGGGAATTGTAGAAAAAATATAACTTTAACATGCTTAATTTGCTTCTGTATTTAATGCTTGCTAAAGATGGGAAAACATAACTAACACCATTTTAAGTAAGGCAGGCCCAGACACATTAAATTCCAGGAAGGGAGTGAAACACCACCCGGTTCCAGGAACTGACGGACCAGTTCTTTATCTAAAAGCCACCTGCAAGATAAACGATTGTAAAGTGCACTTTTCCTTATTGGGGTGCCAGCTCGCTAGAACCCACCAATAAATCTAAAGGCACCTCAGATAACAAGTAAGCAGTACACAACTCATCCTGTTGTGAAATTCTGTCTAAAAAACTGTATAAAAAGCCCTTGTGTTTAAGGCTCGGGGTCACTTCTGTCCAGGAGACTAAGTGACCCCAGCATGCTGGAATAAAACTCCTCTTGCTTGATTGCAGCGGTCTCTGTCTCATGGTCTTTGTGGAGTGAGCCATCCCTGTGTGTGGGATTTGTGCACGGTGCACGGGTCTTATACCATAAAGATTAAGCATACATAGCACCCAGCACAGAGCCTAGTACATAATAAGCACTCAACACTGTTAGCTGTTATTATCATCATCATCATCACATATGTATGGGTGTATGATAAATCGTTGACATAATGGATGAGGAAGGCTTCAGAAGTCAAGACATAAAGAGGAATCTTTGAAGGAAGCCAGGCTGTCCTGGGCAAGGGCAAGACACTTCAGCATTGCCTTCAAGGGTCTGCAGAGCTATAAGAAAATGCAAAGGAGCAGTCAACAATTTCTGGGGGTCCTGAGGAAGATCAGGACCCAAGAAGGAAATGTAGTCAGTTAGTGATCAGCTTCACAGAAGAAACTCCCAAAACCAGAGTTTTGACCCATGATAGTACAGGATTTGGAGGAGGGGTGAGCTCCCCATCCCAGGAGGTGTGCAAGTTCAAGCCTCAGTGGGCAGCTGTCAGGGAGAGAATTCCTGCACTGGTGAGAGTTAGAAGGAAACAAGTTATCAGGTCTTTTCTTTGGCCTTGGTCTCTCTGGATAAGCGTTCCAAGATTCCCTTCCCTGTTTGGCCACATGGCCAACAAGAGTTCACGACCCAATAACGTAATATGTTTTTTAACATGTTGGATTACATAATAACATAAAAAACATATTTCCATAAAATTAACATTACATTTTTGTTACTTAATTATGTAGATTAAAATTGACATTTACATTAATATTTACATCAATATGATACATTGCTACAGTAATTTCATTTCCACATTTTGGTTGTGTACTTCACATGACATTGATTTTGTCATCTCATTTTCTTCAGAGAGAATAAGAAGATAATTTAGTCTTTTCTCTAGCACAGTTGACCAAAAATGTTTTATTATTGATAATTGGAAACGTTTCTTTCAGCTTCACAGCTCATTACTGTAGTGTCATAGAATTTTAGAATTGTTGTCAAATTTAGAAGAATATCTATCAAGTTTCTTTATAGAGGAGCTGTAAGATTTCAGGAAGTTTCATTTTTCCTTGACTAGTAATCTTAAAAATTCTGTGAACTGATGCCATTCATTCACCAGTTTGTCGTCAACGTCCTCTTTATAATGCTGTATTTTGAGTTTTGTTATTTTCACTGATGCCAGTGTTCTGTGACCATTTCCCCTTTGCTAGATCTCAGAATGTGCCCCAGCCACTCCAGCACTGCCCAAAAGAAGGGTGACAGAGGGGGAAGTTGGAGGGGAAGGAGGCAGCATGCTTAACCAATTAACAGTTACAATATCTTAGCTTGTCAAATTCTACAGAAGCATGTGATTCTAAGCATGCAGTGCTAGGGCCCCTCCTGGGTCACCAGAGGGTTAAGTTCCTGCCTCTTCCCAGAGTGAAAGTCCTACCCTGTCCACCCCTGATAGCCATGGTCAACAGTCCCTGATCTTGTTCACCTCCACACAAGTATTACTTCTTCCAGGAAGCCTCAAGAATAGTTAGCCGCCCCGCCCCCACCTCATTACCTACCCCTTGAGGCTGGGGGACATATCTGTCTTGTTCACTCTGTAACCTCAATGGACTTTGAGCAGTGCCTAGTACATAGTACAGTCTTAGGCTTAGAAGGCTGAAGTGATCTGCCAGGGTCAGCTAGATAGTAACTCCCAGAGCTGGGAATCAACTCGGAACAAAAGAATGAATGAATGAGTGAACGAACAAATGAATGAACTCCAGCTTTTCAGGCTTGGACAGAGAAATTTCATTTCTTGCCAGACCCCTTCAGAGCCTGGGTCGGCCTGCTTCCCATCCTGTATCCTGGACGGCCTGCTTCCCATCCTGTATCCTCTTCTGAGCCCTGCAGAAGAAATCTCCCTTCCATTTCTTCACATGATGAGGTATGAAGAGTGTGGACCTGGGATTGAATCTTACCAGCCATGGAGCTTTGGACGAGTTGGCATTACTTCTCTGAGCCTTGATGTCCTCATCTGTAAAATGGGCCTAGTTGTAACCAACTAAAACTAGTCATAAGCATCTGAAACTAGCTGAAACAGGTTTTATTTTCCTATCTCAAGTTGCTTCAACGTTATCTTGTAGGGTGTAAGCTGAGCATGCGCCCAAAGAGGACCTTGCCCTCCAGATGACCACAGGAACCTGAAAATTCTCTACCAGGTTTCCAGATCCAGATTAGACCAATCAGATTACTGGACTCAGAATCAACCAATCAGCTCCTGACTTTATCAGCCTATCACCCTTTGCTGTGTCATCTGGACTGACTCGGATTTAACCCATCAGGGACCTCGAATAGCCCTTAAAAGCCCATTCATCCCCTGATTCAGGGAGACAGATTTGAGAACTGTACCTCCTATCTCTAGAGCAGTGAACTTTGCAAATAAAGCCTTTCTTCTTCCAAAAGCCGGTGCCATTTTATTGGCTTCTGTGAGCATCAAGAGGAGGTGCTCTGGCCCTGGAGACAGCATCATCAGATGATAGCTTCATCTTTATAAACTGGGGCCTCAAGCAGAAGGCTTTTTCTTCTCTCTCCAGACGGAACCCATCTTAACACCCCACCTATACCCCAGTCCCTCAGGATCACCTCAGAGCTTCTACTGATGCTTCTTTGCTGATGTCAACCAAATGATGGACCAAATGTCATTGTAAAGTAATTCTGGAATTAACATGCAATTCTCCCTCCCTCCTCCTGCTTTGAAGGGGGACAGCCACACCTCCATCATGGGCAGGGCAGGGCCATCCTCACACCCACAGAGGTCAGAAGGTAGCTGCCCCTGGATCGTGAGTTTCTCTCACAGGGGCCAGGCCTTTCTCACCAGGTGTCCCCAGCACCTGGCATGGGGCCTGGCCCAGAGTCACATTCAGCAAATGCTGGCTGAGAATTAAGGGAGATGTTGGGACACGTACTGCCCCAAAGTGATCACTCCTGGCTCACCACAGTGGCAGCTGATGAACAAGGTGGTCATTCATCTCCTGTGAGCCAGTCTTTTCTAAACGTTTCTCCCATTTCCCAACAGCCCTGTAAGGTAGGTATCATTATCCCCATCTCACAAAGGTGAAGACTGAGGCTCAGTCTAGAATTTCCCCCTTAGGAAGTCATTTTTTCCAGTTAAGGAATTCTCCTATGTTAAAATGTAATACTATGGCAAACAACTCTAAAATTTAGTTTTAAAATCTACTGTTTTCTACCCAGGGATAAAAATTGTGATCTCTTCAAGGGAAGGAATGGGGGGAGGGTTGCCCATCTCCTGTTCTCTCTGCCTATCACACGGCAGTGGCATGCAGTAGGAATTCAGTTGATGTGTATTGAATGACTGTGTGAATACATGAATAAATGAAAGCAGCCACCTCACCAGTGTTGGCCTGTCCCTGTAGAATTATGACTCTAATCTGGGTCAGATGAGACCATCTAACCCAGACTTCACAGACTGATAGCATGTCAGCTAGATGGCTCATAAACACATATTGCTTAGCCCACACAGTATCTTTTTAAAATTTATTTATTTATTAATATTATTTTTTTACATTCTAAGATGTTGTTGCAAAGCAGTTGGGGGGAGGGGGAAAAGGGAAGGGGGAGGAAAATATGGTGGAAGGAGGAGGAAGGAGGGGGGACATGGTCAAGGCCCATGGCACCCCCTTCATTCCAGCAAGAGAGACCAGGGGACTTTCGGCAGTGGCTGGGTCATTGCTGGGCTGGATGCAGATAACAGGGGTGTGTGGCTGAAGCCCTCGCCCCTCCGCCCCCGGCTCGGGAGCCCAGGGTGTTTATGGTGGCAGCTTAGTGGTCATTGCTGGGCTGGTTGCAGATATCAGGGGAGTGTGGCTGAGGCTTTTGGTCCCCCCACTCTCCCCAGCCTGGGAGCCTGGGACATTCCTGGCAGCAGCTCAGTGGTCATTGCTGGGTTTGGTGTGGACATTGGGGGGGCATGGCTGAAACCCTTGGCCCCCCTACCTGCCTGGCTCAGAAGTCTGGGGTGCTTCCGGCAGTAGCTCGGTGGTCCTCACTGGGCTGGCTGTGGATGTTGGGGGGTGTGGCTGAGGCCTTTAATTCCCGATCACCCTAGCTCAGGAGCCCGGGGTGCTTCCTGCAGTGCCTGGGTGGTTGTGGCTACACCAAGTGTGGTCACTGGGGGGACAAGGCTGGGGCCCACAACCCTCCCTCCTCTGTGGCTTGGGAGTCTGGGGTCTTCCAGTCCTTCTAGATTTTATAGGTGTTCTTTGGTGGTGTTAGACCTTTACCAGTTAATATCAAACTTTGTCTCTGATCTGTGGGTATTTTGTTTTTTCTTTCAGCTCTGTTTTGGATTATTCGCTATTTCCACCACTTAAACTCTGCACTAGAACTAATTTTTGTCCTTTGCTTACTTCTAAAATGGGATAACTTCCTGTGGTGACCAGCATTTGAGCCCTGTGGTTGAACTAAATTGCTGCTTTGCTGCTGATTCCCTGGGGAAGGCTTTTTGTGCAGCTCAGGTTTTAGTTGTTGACCTTGTAAGCACTTCCAGGTCTTGTGAGGTTGGGTACACCTGGGTTGTGTGGGAGCCTGGTCTGGGCCTGAGTCTTCAGCAACTGCGCCCCCTGCAATTCTATATTCCTGACCAGTCGCCACTGAGTGGTCCTGTGCTGACTGCAGGGCAGATCAGCTGTCCTTGCTGTGCCCCAGTGTTCCCCCAGTGGACCCATCTCCCCCACCACTTGCACTCCAAACACTTCCCATGGGAAGGGCCATGTGCCAGTGCCTTGCGGTGACTCGCCGGCCTCTGAGTGACTCCTTTTTCAGTTTTCTATGGCTCCCTGCTCATATGTGGGATGTGGGTCCACAGGAACCCTGTTAGTGGTCTTGCTGGCCTAGGGGCCAACAGGTGCTCTTCTCCCCTGCCGCCTCCAAGCAACTTCATACGAAGGACACAGCTGTGGCTTTTGTCAGCTCTTGCTCCATGCGCTCACCAGGGCCAGACTTGAAGTGGCCGGGGCTCAAAATGGTGAGAGAGGTCCTTTCTTTCTCTCATCGTGGTTTCTCCTGCCTTCATGCACTCCGTAGGTCTCTCCTCCTCTTCCCCTGAGTTCTAGCAGCCCCAGCTTTGCTGTCATTGCTTTTTATTAGTTGTAAATTGGTTGATTTGTGGAAGAGAGTGAGGCTGGGGACCGTCTATTCTGCTATCTTGACCAGAAGCCCATTTCCTAGTTTCCAGGTGTCCTGGTGTCCTCTCTACTGCCTCTGCAGCCCCTGCAGGTAACAGTGCAACAGAGACCAACACGAAGCCTTGTGGGGCATCTGGGAGTAGCCCACACGGTATCTTTTAAAGTCTGGATTACTTGACAACATTTAAAAATTAGATTTCAAATGAAATCTCAGCACGTGGAAGAGTTTGACTAGATTTCACCAAACCCAAGTCCTTTTCTTCCTGGAACACAGGAGACTATACTTCCCAGCCTCCCTTGCAGTTAGTTGGGACCATGTGACCACATTCCAGCCAATGGAATGTGGGCAGAAGTGATGTGCATCACATCACACCCAATCCCTGAAGCCTCCTTCACGCTCCTCCACACTCTTCCCTGGCTGCCAGCCAGGTGCAGAAGATCCAGGGGGGGGACCCCTAGGCCCAAGGAGATGGCAGAGCCACAGAATGAAAGGAGTTGGGGCTCCTCCTCTGCTAGCCCACATTGGACTGTTGTGGGAACAGGAAATAAAACTTTATGGCATTTAAGCACTGACTGAGCTTTGGGGCTGTTTGTTACAGCAGCTGTGCTGACTAATACAGCTTCTTTTGAGAAATCAGAAATCTGGCAGCACTGGGCTCACTTTTTCTCATGGCAACAAGGAGTTGGAGCTTCATAACAGTCGCCCCCTTCAGCCTGACTGGCATTTTTGAGCTCATCTGATGCCTGACCCCAATCTGCCTGGCTCCTAGAATGACTTGATTTTACAACTCCTGGTCAAATTCTACCCCTCCCTCAAATATATGGGGAAACTGAGCCACAGAGAGGTCAAGGGACCAGTTTAAGGTCACAATGTGTCAGGCGCAGAGCTCAAACAAACTGAGATCTCCTAACTCCTACTCCACTGCCCTCTCTCAGGATCTTTCTTACTTGTGAGCAGAGAGTAGGTTCGATTAGAAATGGAATAAAAGAGGGAGATGTTCAAAGTCTAGGACCCTTTTGGGTGGAGGGGAGCTACGTGGCCAAGACGGGAAGGGGGCACCCCAGACAGTGAACAGGGCCAAAAGAGGAGGTGGGAAACTATGATCTCTCTATGATTCCGCATTTCCATAGGCTTGGAAATGTCCATGGGCAAAATAAGGCTCCCTCCTCAAGGGGCCAACCCCATCCCACCCTACCCCCTTTCTGGGGTGGAGCGTGACCCCAGTTCTCCTCCTCTCTCTCCCTCTTGGGAAAAGGCCCATGTCCTTCATTGCTAAAGCTCCACTGACAAGAAGCAGGAGCAAACTTTCCCTCCCAGACAATCAGATCTCAAAAGAAATGAATTTGCAAAATTTATGTGCTGAGCCAGAAATGTCTGCGTCGGGATGGTGGATGGAGCTTTGGGAAGTGTGGAGACATGGGTTCCAGGTGAGCCCTGTCACAGTGGCTACGCTGGGGATGGGGGAGGGACTTCTCCCCTCTCAGAGCCACTACAGTCTCCTAATGCCTGTGGAAACACGCATTTCCTGGAGTGCTCAGGGAAAACACCCCAACTGAGGAAACTTCCTGGGTTCTCCTCTGACACTTTTCTGCAAGAGCTACATCAGCTGCGAAGCTGTCTGAGGCCCAGAGGCTGCTGAGGGACCATGGAGTCTCCTTTGTCTCCACTATCTCACCTGCCCAGACCAGGCAACTGCCTGGAACCCTCAGCAGCTTTGCTAGAAATGTGGTTTGCTCATCGCTTCCCCACAACCTAGGTCCCCTCCCCCGCCGAGGACCAGCCAGCTCCGTCTCCCCACCACAGGCTGAGAAAAGCTCTCAGAGACTTGCACACACACACACCCCCACCCACACACCACCCCCAACTACCACCACGTTGAGAAGAACAGGAGCCATCACTAAACTGAGGGCCTGGGTAGAGAAAAAAGAACAGTCCCCTCAGCCTTCAAAGATTGTTCAGGGCTGTTGGTGCAGAAATGTCCTGCTAGAAAACTGCAAGAGCCCAAGGGGGCCTTGGGCACAAAAGCTCTGAGTTGCCCTCAAGAAGCAATTGCATGGCAGTAACATTAAACAACAATAATAGCAAATCCTTACACAGGTCTGCAATCCCTCATCCACACTTCTGAGATCCAAAAAAATCCAAAACAATTTAAGTTTAACACCAAAACTCATTTGGTGGAAACAACCTGAACAGATGTATGAATATTTATACATTATTTCTGCCGAAATAGTAATATGCTTAGCTATGGGATACTAACCCAGACCTTTGTAGTGTGTATATAACACGTCATGTGCTTTCCAAAACCCCCAAACTCCCCAAATCCCAAAATATCTTGGGATCCTGAAACAGCCTGTATAGCTCACCCTAGGACAGGCCCCATTCCAAGTGCTTTGCATCTATTAACTCACTTAACCCCCACCCCATGGGGCAGAACTTGTCATTATTCCTCCTACTTTATAGATAAGGAAGCAGGAAGAGAGAGGTGGAGTGACTTGCCCCAAGACACACAGCTGGTGAGTGTTGCAGCCCAGGGTTGGACCCAGGCAGTCTGTTCCAGAGCCCACTCTTTGAACCACTCCACCATCTGCCTCGCTTACAAGTGCCCTTGAGAAGCAGGTAAGGGCTGCAGAGGTCGGACAGGACCATGCCCTGGGCTCAGAGAGGGAGGAAGGGCGTCCTGTGTGCTGAGGGCTCCCGGAACTGAGTCTGAACTGAGTCAAGCACTGAGTCTGGAGACTGCCCGTTACATGGTGGGTTGATCATACTTATTTATGTCCACTGTCCTTTGAAATTCTAAGAAAAGGACACAACGGAATTATTTTTAAATGCACATCTGTCTACTAGGACAAAGAGAGCATGTGAGGAGGTAACAGCAGATGAGAGAAATCAACCAAATTCTGGAAGCTGGAAGGTAGGTGGTGAGTGGGGAATGACAAGAACCCAGGGAAGGTGGCTATTCAGGAGGAGCCACCAGGACACAAGACAACTTGTAAAACCTCAGGAAGGCTCAGGGATTGCAGGGACCAGGATCCCCCGTGCGGGGTAGGACTGAAAACAGAAGGGCTGGTTGATGACCAGTCTGGAGGACAACTGAACATCTAGGTTGCCTACCCCAGCTGGCACAGACAGGATGTGTGACCCCCTCCCCACCCTAGCAGGAGGCCTACTCACTGAAGAGGCTGGAAAAGAATAATCTGCAATGATATTTGCTGTAGTTTGAATGTGTCCCCCAAAAGCATGTGTTGGAAACTTAAATGCAACAGTGTTGGGAGGTGGGGCTTAATGAGATGTGTTTAGGTAATGAGGGTTCCACCCTCATGAATGGATTAATGCCATTTATAAAAGGACTTGAGGCTGTGAGCTCAATCTCTCACTTTCTTTCACCCTCTCTCACCCTCTCACTCTCTGCCATGAGATAACACAGCAAGAAGGCCCTTGCCAGATGCCGGCACCTTGCTATTCTCAGCCTCCAGAACTGTAAGCCAATAAATTTGCTCATTATAAATTACCCAGTCTCAGGTATTCTGTTATAGCAGTGAGAAATGGACTAAGACAATGTTCATACAAGGTTCAGCCATGGACCTGGCATATAGAAGGTCCTTGGTAAGTTGTCACTATCATTACTATACTCAAATGACATCTTTCTGCCTTGCTCTCTTATATTCCTCTCCTGGTCAAAAGAGGCTCAAAGACATAAGGCAAGAGAGGTTACACGGACAGCAGAATCCGGCTTCCTGCTAACACCTCCTTCCACCTGTCCACACACCCTCCTCACCCACAAGGCTATTTGATGTGACAGAAATGGCTATTTGCCTTCCAATATCTACTATTCTCTTCTTTAGTAAAGGAATGTCCTTTTCAGCTGGGTACCTTGCCTTGCAGCTACAAGACACTTCCCAGACTCCTTTGCAATTTTGTGTGGCCATTTGACTATATAACTGGAAGTTGTTGCAAGGAAAGCCAGGGATTTGGATCTTTAATGAGGGAGGCACTGGCTGCTTCTTCTTTTCCCCAACTCTGCTCTCTGGATGGCAGATGTGATGGCCAGTGCTCCAGCAGCCATACTGGACAATGAGGATAAGAGCTGCACACTAGGGATGACAGAGCAGACAGATAGAAGGAGACATCTTCACAGAGTTGCCACACCCGCCCTGCACTGTCTGCCTCTAGACTGCTTTCACATAACAGGGAAATAAACTATCTTGTTTCAGCTATTATTCTGGGGTTTTCTGCTGTGTGTGACTTATGTTAACCCTATCTGATAAATGTGAGTTGAGGAACAACCTCTCCCTTGTCCTCTGTCCTTTTCAGAGATCCTAGAAGATCAGAATCAGCAGGGACCTTAGCTGTATGGAGTGCTCAGATCCAGGGGCAAAATCCGGTCCACAGATGTTTTCTTTAGCTCATGCAAAGTTTTGAAAATTAGGAGACATTTGAACACATTTTAAACATTGAAATTGGAGTTTGGGGTTTTTCTTGAATTGGAGGATCTGGCAACTTTGGATTCATGTTTCAGCACAGCAGCATTTAGATGGGGTATCTTACTCTCTCACTGCCACAATCGCCACCTCTCTTACTGCATGAGGATGCTCTCCTCATCCTATGTGCAAGGTATGTCTATGGCTTATCCTACAAACTAGGTAAGTCTATGGTTTATCCTATGAGCCAGTATGTATATGTGTTATGCCCACTCTACAGATGAGGAAATCAAGGCTCAAAATGACTTATCCAAAGCCCAGAACCATACGTGGTGGATCTGAGACTCCAGACCATCTGCATTCCATGCTGCTCTATCAGCATTTGAGTTAGCAGCTCTTGAGTTCCCATGCCTTTACTCTAGTGTCACAGAGGAAGACACTAGAGCTAAGGAAGAGGAACTACTTAATGACCACAGTCAGACTGTGTCAAGTCAGTGGGGCTGGCTCCCCTGCTGTCCTGTGAGCAACTAGAGAGTGGGATTTTTTTCTCCAAATTCTCGGTTCCTGGTGCAGAGCCAGCCTAGAACAGTGTGTGCTGAATGAATGAGTGACCCCCCTCAGTCACGCAGAGCCAGAGAAGAGCCGGGATGCGAATCCAGGGCTCCTGCCTGCCCACCCAAGGCTCCTCCTGCAGACCTGGATGCTGTGTAATCTAACCTGCTTTTCCTGGATACCGACAGAGGTCAAGTGCATAGGCTCTGAAATCTAGCATCTTTACACCCAACCCCAGCTTCAACTCTCACCGGCTGTGCCCATTTTTTGCCTTGGTTCCTCCCCCCCCCCCCAATGGAGCTAATCACGGTACCTACCTCACAGGGCTGCAGGGAGGACTAGATGAGATCTCGAGTGACCAGCACATCATATGTGCCCGATGAATAGTAGCTATTGTTGTGATGCATATTGTGTTGTGGGGAGGGATTAGTTTGCCTATGTCTTGAAATCCTTGTCTTTAGGCATCAACTTGCCCTCCCGAAACCAAAGGCAGCCTGAGCCCTGCAAAGAGCTGGACACAGGCCCTGCTCAGGTGAGGGCTTCCCATATACGAGTATCCCAGGAGCTCAAGAGCAGTGACCCGAATTGCCCACTTATGTTAACATCATTCCTCCAGCACATAACAAGCTCCTACTCGCCATTAGGCCCTGGGCAAGGGCTGGAGATTCAGAGAGAAATTGAATCCATCCACCTGACTGGTAAGGTTAGATAATGTCACATGACTCATTGATACAAGGAAGATGATAAGTCTTGTGGGAAGGGAAGCAAAAGGACTTCCTTGAGGAACACCCATCCCCACTCCGACAGGCTGCTGGATGCTGCCAAACTACATTTCCCAGTCTCCCCTGCAGTTCAGTGTGGCCATGTGACCAAGCTATAGTGGGTTGAAGTGACATGGGCCACTTCTGAGCCCCCAAACCACACACACTCAATACTTTCTTCCCCTTCTGATTGGCTGGCATAATAGGCGATGCCCAGGGGATCCTTGAGACCCACACATCACAGACTCAGTCTAAGTCCCAGAAGGACCAGCAGAATTGTTTCATGAGCAAGAACTGTGTCCAACATGATTGCCAGGTATTTGTAACATTTTATTTGTTACAGTAGCCAGGGTTACCCTAACTAATACATCTGCCTTGAAAGCCCTGGTTTTTTTTCCCATCATGTAGCTTTCCCCCTTCACAACTTTAACAATGACATTTGGTGCTGTAGTACTAAGGTGCCAAGCTATTGTTACAATCTAATTCTTTGTTTAACTGGAGAGGATATTCCTGACTCATATTCTTTCAGACTGGGATTCTTTAGCTCTCTGTTTTCATGCCCTTTTTGTTGGGTGGAATCAGATCTTGAACTAGACTTTTCAGGAAGGCTATGTGGGAGTTAGAATTCCTGCGTGCTTGAGGATGTATCTCTGGTGTCTTCACACATGAGAGATGCGTTGTGTGGACAATGAATTTCGGGGAAGTCATCTCTCTTCCCCCCTTTTCTAACTCTCTATAGACACTGGCCCACTGTGTGTTGCCATGGTGAAGCTCAACACCAGCCTGTATCACCCAGGGTCCTGGCAGAAATGAGTGGCACTCACACTGAGTAACTGAGGAGAGTTTAATAAAGGAATTATTTCCAAGGGTGTGCACAGGTGTGGCCATCAGTGTCCTGCCCATAAGCTCCCGGCATCACCTCTACATGGTAATTGCTACTTAGTGCTGATACCTGAGTCAGTCTCTCTGTTTCTCTCTCCCCACACCTCTCTCTTTCTGCTGCAGGAATTCCCAGCCACAGGAGCAAGCTTAACCAGTTGTATTGAACAAACTAAGAGTGCCAAGAAGTTAATGTCCTGGAAGCAGCTGTCAAACAAAGCCAGAGGGGAGTGGGTGGATAAAGCCCCCAGCTTCCCGGCTCCTCAGTTGGATTAACTGTGAGACATATTCTCCAACATCTCTCAGAGAACCCTAGAGGGACCGAGCTCCAGGTGACAATGTGGTAACCTGCCCACGTTGGCTTCATCTCCCTTCACAACTTTAACAATGACACTTGGTGCTGTAGAACTAAGTTACTAGCCAAGTTACCTGTCTTGTTTCTGCCCTCCCTTTCTTGTGTTCCCCAGGATCTCTTCCCAAATAAACTACTTGTAGTCAAATCTTTATCTCTGGCTCTGCTTCTGGGGAAACCCTAACCCAGAGAGCAGAGGTTAGGAAAAGCAATAGAGGATGGTGCAGCGCCCTGGGGTGAGTAACAAAAGGAGGCATTGCCTTTCAAGAAAGGGGCAGAAAGGAACCTGGAGAGGGAACAGAATGGACAAGATGACTTGCCAGGAGCTGTGTCTTTAATAGAGACATGGTCAACCCAGTGACTGTGCAGAGAGGGGGAGAGGGAATGAGCATCCTGACCTTTCCCTCCTCTCATCTTCTGATCTCCTGCCCATGCACCAAATCCAAGCAGAAGCCAGAGGGCAAGAGAGCTCACTGGTGTTACCTGGCAGTGAGGCTGCATGCACCGGGCACCTGCAGGAGGGTGGAGAGAACACCTGGAGTGGCAAACAGAAGAACTGCAGCACATGGCCTGACTATTTTCCTTTGTATATGACCTGCTTAGAAAGCAGAATTTTGATAGTCTAAGGTCTAGGAAAAGGTTTTTCCAGGTGTCAGGATGGAGTAAAGTGAGATGCAGAGGCTGGAGGGCTGGGGCAGGTAGGAGCCAGCACACCTGCTATCTACTGCACAGCAATCTACACCCAAAACATAGGGCTTAAAATATGATATATCACAATTCTGTAGGTCAGAAATTTGGGCTGGGCTCAGCCGAGTAATTCTTCTTTTCCATATGGCATTGATTGAAGTCAGGTTTTAGGCTGGCAGCTGGTCTGCTGGGTCCAACATGGCTTCACTAAGGTGTTTGGTGTTTTGATGGGGATGGCTGAACAGTTGGGCTTAGCTGGGCTGTTGACCAGAGTGGCTGTATGTGGACTCTCCAGCATGACGGTTTCTTCTAGCAGCTCAGGGTTCCCAGAGACAATGTTCACGAGGCTCCAATGGAAGTTACAAAGAATGTTGACCCAGGCTCAGACATCCAGGAATGTCGCTTTTACCATGTTCTCTTGGTCAAATAAGGCATTCAGGCTAGCCCAGGTGCAAGAGGAAGAAGATTAGACTCCATCTCACAGTGGCAGGAATAGCCAAGAACTTGGGGTCACCTTGAATTGGCCAGCAAGTCATCCAGGATGATCAGCATTTCGGGAATCTGCTGGGAAGTGGTGGGACTGATGTTGGAGAGAGATTTGAATATCATGTAAGGGGCTGGGGAGATACTCATGGAGTCAGACTCCAATTCAAACCATACTTCCGTCACTCACAACCCATGAGCCGAGTGAGCTGTCTCTCTCTGAGCCTCAGTGTCCTCACCTGTAGAATGAGGAGAGCAGTTCCCACTTCACAGGGAGGCTGTGAAGATTAAACGGGATGGTACTTACAAGGCACTTCCAAGGTATTTGGCTCTAGGTGTGTCTCAATAAATGGCAACCGTTATTATTTATCCCAAGTAATTCAGAGAGTCTGGAAAGGATCTTACATAAAACTCCTCTGGAACTTCCACAATGTATTAGAAGGCTCAATTTTGACCCACTTTCCCCCTCACTTTCTCATAAAATCCAACCCCAAGTCCACCTGATTTTAGCCTGTAAATGTAGCTTGAATATGTCTCCCATCTCCCCCACTGTCACCACCATCTCCTCTCCGGACCACTGTAGTGACCTCTTCCTGGTCTCCCATCCTCTCTGGCCCCCTGCCACGCCGCCTCCTCACAGCAGGGAGCCCAGGCTTCTCAAACTTCCAAATGCACTGAGCCAGGGGGAAGGGGGGTGCTTGATCTTGTTGAAATACGAATTCCAGCTCAGTAGGTCTGCAGTGGGGTCTGAGAGTCTGCATTTCTCATCAGTTGCCAGATGATGTTGATGCTGATGCTTCCCAGATCACACTTTCAGTAGTGGGAGACTAAGTTTGATCCTGTCTTACCTCCACTTAAAACCTTCCACTGATTTCCCAGTGCTTTCAGGGGAAAGACCAAAGTGTCCTGTGTCCCGCAGGCCCCGCACAACCCAGTTCCCACCTGAGCTCCTTGCTCTCTACTCTCCCATCCTCTCCTACCCTGTTCACCTGAGATAGCCATTCTTCTATTTATGCTCATCTTTCCATGCTTTAAAATTTTTCTCCACCCAAGCCTGCGTCTAAGCATGGATATTTCTGATTTTGCTTTTATACATTCTAAAAATTGCACCATCCTGTACGTAGTTCTCTACAACTTTTTTCACTCAACATTGTTTCTGAGATAGATATTGCCGTAGCTGAAGGTCATCCAGTTTCACGGCCGTATAATATTCCATGGTGTGAATAATCCAGTTTATTTGCCCACTTGCCTGTGGATGGGCATTTGGGGGTGTTCCAGTGTTCTTGTTATTAGGAACAGCGCTGCTGTGAACATTTCTGCAGGCTTCTGGCTGCACCTGGGCAGGTTTCTCAAGCGTAAATGCCTGCGAGGGGATTTCCTGTGTCCCCCCTCCCACGGTGCCCCGGCCACCCCAGCCCCCTGTCATTGCCAGCTCTCAGGGTGTCTCACGTAGAATGTCCTCTCCCCCGGGGCTGCCCTGCTCCACTTCCTTCACCTGGTGAACTCCTGCAGGTCCCGCAGGCCAGGGCTGGCCCCCCATTACCGCTTCCTAATTATACATCGACGATGTGTGATTCTGCACGAGCGTCCGTCTAGCCCAGCAGAACGCAAGCCCCACGAGGCTCGAGGTGGTCACCGGTTCCCAGCTGCTAGCTCGGCCCGGCCTACAGCAGGCAGCGCAGCAGCGGACGCTCGGCTGTGGCAGGAGGGGCCGGGAAGGAGGCAGAGCTCGGCGAGGCGGCCCGGGATCCAGCCCACCGGTGGGTCCCTCCGGGTGTTCCGGGAGCCGGAACTCCAGGGAACGCGCAGCCGGGGCGGCCGGCGGGGCGGGGTCTCGGCGAGGGGGCGGGCGGGAGGCGGCCCCGGGGGCGGGGGGGGGGCGGGGCCCCCTCGTTAAGAAGAAGGTGGCCCGCTGCTGCCCCCGAGGGCCGCACGGAAGTGGACCGGCCACCAGCCCTGCGGAGACCAACGACCTTCGGCTGAGCGGGCAGCTCCCGGGCGCACGCCGGGCACCATGACCCAGACGCCCGCCTTCGACAAGCCCAAAGTGAGCGCGCGCGGGGGCTCCGGGTCCAGCTCCTGGTCCGTCCCTGGGGACTTAGGGGGGGAACGCGCCGGGCGTCCACACCCCGGGAGCGAACAGGGGCTCGTGCAGGCTCTTGCTTCTCTCGGCCTAGGCCTTGGCTTGCCTCCAGGCTGTTTAATGAGGGACAATGAGGCAGGGAGGGTCCAGAGCGCAGAGGCAGGACTCCGAGGCGTCCCTGGCAGGATGCCGGGTTCTGCTTCCAGTCCAGACTTGACCCACTGGGTCTCAGTTTCACCGTCTATCAAATGGGCATCCTAGCACCGCTGGGGCTGAGCAGCTGTGGGAGCCTAGGCAGGGGGCTAGACCTCTCTGAACCTCGGCTGTAAAATGGGACCCCCATAGGTACCTAGAGTTCTGCGCGGACAGAGCGCTCAGTGAATGGAATCAACTTCACACGCCAATGTTGTGATCGTTTTGTGAGCGTCAGGAGCCCAAGTTTGTGGATGCGCCCGTGGGAAGAACTGTGAGACATGCCAGAAAAGGCACGGAGGGGCGCAGGGCATCCCTTCCCCACGCTGGGGGCAGAGGAGCTAGATGGGCCCTGGGTCTTGGGTCCTAGCAGGCATCACTCGGGGCCAGGCCTCAGCCACTGGCTCCAAGGGAGAACCCCCTTTTCTTTTCGCCCACCAGCTGTGGCGTCTTGGGAACTGTGGGGTCAGGGCGAGTCCAGGCCCACTTGGCCTGCTTTGGAGCCAGAGATTCTGTCCAGGCAGGGGAGGGGCCCAGGAGCCCACCGGGCAGAGAATCAGCCAATAGGATGTGAGACTGAGTGGTGGGGGTGGGAGGAGTCAGCTGCAATCAGCCTCAACTTACCCCTCTGAGAAATAGGTGTGATGATGGCAGACATCACAAAAGTGTTGGTGAGAATCCAGGGAGTGAGTGTGTGTGTGAGAGAGAGAGCGAGCCTGCCTGCCTCCCCTCTGAGGAGGGTAAAGCCTGGACCCTGCTACTGACACCCCCACCACAGGGAATTCCTCAGCTACTCCCTGTCAGAAGTTAGGAGTGCTGGGACAAGCCCTCATGATCCCCACCTGTGCCTCCTTCCCATTTTGTCCGGATGCTCCCTGCCCCATCATTAGTGCCTTTTTTCTTTCCACTGGGGAGCCACCTTTTCCTGATGTGAATCTTAAGGCAGTAGGCAGAGCCCCTTGATTGTGAGTGAAATGGGAGTTATGAAGATAACTCACAGGTAGGTTACACTTCCCTAAAATGTGGTATATGCACCAACTTGATCCTTGCAATACTTTTATAACAGTCCTGTGAGGGCAGGACTAATATGAGTATTATTATCACCATTTTTTTGGCCTTACCCAATCCTTTCATCTGATTCAAGTTAACAGATCCTCTCCCCCTTCTGGGCCTTAGTTTCCACACTTTGGGGAATGAGGCACCACCTGCTGGTGTGAGTGCCTGGATGGTTGAGAGTAAAGGTAGGGTGTCGCCTGCCATATATGTGAGATGTGACAAATCTCATTATCTGAGAAGGGAACTTACCTGGGCTAGCAGGAGAAGCAAGCAGTGTGAATCTCAGAACCACTGTGACTAGAGCTAGTTCCATGCCTTTCCAGGGGTAGGACAGATAATTATAACTTTCATTATTACTAGCTGAAGCTCATCAGATGTTGATTGTTCTGTGCCAGGCACCATTATAAGCATGTCTCCTACATTAATTCATTTGACCCTGGCAATGACCCTGTAAGGTAGCTAATGTCATCCCCATTTTATACATGAAGAAACAGGCACAGAGAGGTTAAGTAGGTCCGAGACCACATAGCTAGCAAGTGGCCAAGTTGGGGTTTGAGCCCAGGAGAGGCTGGCTTCAAAATCCCATGCCCCTAACCATCTTTCCTGAGCTATCTGTGCAGAAGCCTTTGGGAATGGAGGTGCCAGTGTCCCAGGTATAGGCCTCCCTGGGACAGGAGCTGTTTCTGGGTCCCTGAGCTTCTCATACCTACCACAAGCTGAGGCCCTGGACCCAGCCAGCTTTAAGAAGGCAGAGCAGGGCAGTATTTTTCAAACTTCAATGTGCACTCAGGTCTCCTTTATTTTAATGTTCAGACTCTGATTCAGGAGGTCTGGTTGGGGCCTGAGATGCTGCACTTATAACAAGCTCCCAGGCGATGCCGGTGCTGCTGGTCCACAGACACACTTTGAGTAGCAAGGCCCTAGTGGCTGCCTACCTGGTGTGATTGTGTCATTTCAACAAACGCTTCCTGAGCACCTGCTGGGCACTGGAGGGGGTAAAAAAAAAAGGGGGAGCAGAGGGGTGTCTATGTCCATACGAGACAGGGCTAGAAAATCCTGTGGCACTCAGGCATTCTGTGTCCTAGAGGGCAATGCAGATCACGTGCCTGTTGGATCATGTGCCTGTTGTTGTAATAATAATAACAATGGCTGTCCTTTGAGAAGTGGGTACCAGGCGCCTCCAGGGATTTATCTCACAGAATCCTCTGGATGACTAACAGGACAGATGTCTTCATCCCCATTTACAGATGAAGAAACTCAGGCTTAGAGAGGTAAAGGGACTTGCAAAGGGAAGTCTGAGAGCCTTTAAGTTGCGGACTGGTGAGTGAACCTGCCCAGGTTGGAACAGCAGTTTCTAAACTGTCCCTTCCAGGTGCAGAGGGGAGGTGGAGCTTTTTCTTTCTCATATTTGAATGTTTATTCCGTACCAGGTGCTGTTCTAACTGCTTAACGTATCTTGACTCATTTATTGCTCACAGCTGCCCTCTGAGGTAGGTTTTATTATCTTCATTTAAGTAGGAGGAAACTGAAACTCAGAGAGGGGAAGGAACTTGCTGAAGTCACACAGCCGGAAAGCAGCAAGTACAAGTCTAGCACAGGTTTACTTGAAACTGAAGTAGATGCTGTCAACGTTTTTGCTAAATTGCCATTTCCACTTTGTGCAAAAAAAGGGGTGGGGGTGTAGTTAGAATCAGGGTGGCGAGGTGGGCCAGTGTATGGCCTTCAGCTTCAGAAAGATGGGGGTTGAATCTCCACCTCACCACTCAGCAGCTATGAGACCTCGGGTAGACAACTCCTGAACCTCAGCTTCCTCCTCTGTAAAATGGGACAATAAAACCAACATCATGGCATTCTTCGGGGAAACCGATGTGCTGACTGGTTCTTGTGGAGCACCTGGCTGCACCAGCAGGCCCTTGGTGGGCATATCCTTCCTGGGGACTGCAGTGGGGGCTGCGGTGGACTCTGGGAACTTCCCCACCTGCAGCATCTCTCTAGCTTCTTGTCTTCCTGGCACAAAGCCCACCAGCTGCACTTCTTTGGGCTTTCAGTGCCTTTCAGTTACCAGAGCCACCTGTTAAAAGAGAAATGTTCCTGGGAGTCTGCTTTACCCATTTTGACTCACATGGCAGTTGGGAGTGGGGAGGGGGTGAAGGAGATTGGGTTTCATTGAAGACTTTTGTTTGACAGAACAGGAAGCAAGGACTAGGGAGGGGAAGTGGTCACAAAGTGAGGCAGGGGAGGCCAGGCAGCCTCTGGATTCCATAGCCAACCTCAGGGCAGGCTTGGCCTGGGTGGGAGGTGGCCCTGTGAGCTGGTAGAGACTTGTCCACCTTCCCAGGTGTCCTGAGAAGGTCCCTATGGTGCCCCTGGGATGGGGGAAGGTAGAACTGTGGGTCTGGCTTTGGCAGGGGGAAGAGCAGGCCAGGAGAGCCCAAAGTGAGCTTTGAATCAACATTTACCCAAGGTATTAGGGGCAGGCTTGCCCTCACCCCTTAGTGTTCTGAGGCCCCAGAGTGGCCGTGTATGTGTGTGTGTTGGGGGGATGTGTGTCTGGTGACCAGGGAGGCAGAATGGCCAAGGAATTTTAACTTGGGCACTAGCTGGGGCCAGGCTGCCTGGATCTGAGTTCTGATCTTCCACTTTCCAGATGGGGGAGCTTGAATGAGTTACTTAACTTCACTGTGCCTCAGTTTCCCCTCTGTAAAATGGGAATTATACATGTACCCATCTCACAAACACCAAGCACAGGCCTGGCTCAGAGCAGGCACAGCAGTCATAGTTGCTATTGATCTGCGTGATCATCCTCATGGTTATTAATCATGCTGTTTAGACTTTATCATCATTCTCTCAGCACCTCGCTATGCAGGATGAAGGGGGTGTGAAGCAGCACTTAACACCTTTGGCTGTGGTACTCATTAGTCTGGGACACTTATTAGTCTCTTGTGACCTAAGGCAAATTCTCTAATCTCTCTGATCCTCAGTCTGCACACCTATAAAATGGAGATGACTGTGCTGAGGTCCTAAGCTGTGCCCACACCTTGCCTTCCCTAAAACCTCCGGGGAAGCCACTGAGAGCTCAGTCAGTCCCAGAGTCAGCAGGAATCACTGAGGGCTTCCTGGAGGAGGTGGGCCTGAAATGGTTTGTCAGCCCAGGGCTGCTCTGTCTCCTGACTTTACCCTGAAAGTCGGGTGGGTCATGGTGGGCACCATCCGGCTCATTGCCAAGAGCAGGGCTAGGAAGTGGGGGGATGTGCAGCTAGCAGTGCACACCTATGGGTCATCCAGGTTCTGGCCATTGTGCTCAGGTTCTGGGGCTGGTCAGGAAGAAGCCCCCAGCTACTTGGCCCCTGTCTGGGTCTCCCTGGGACTCACTCGTCTGTCTGGCATCTCTTGAGAGCAAAGACTTACTCAGTGCCTCCACAGTGCCTGGCTCATAGTAGGGGCTTAGGAAATATTTGTTGGTTACTGAGGATACTTTCTGTTCAGATTAGCTCTGGGAGGATTTCCTGTTGTTCTGGCAGATGTTGAGCCAGCTGTGTCAGCTTTGCAGAGAGCAAGTGCAGTGGGAGGGGGTATGAGAATCTTCACCAGGGAGGAGGTATGGCCTGTGGACAGGACTTGGAAGCCAAAGGACTTGTGTTCCAATATAGCTCTGCCACCATTTATCTGTGTAACCCTGGGTAGGTCACCGAGCTTCTCTGACTAGCTTGGCAAGTCTGTTTCCCCCTCCGCAACATGGGCTAATGTGAACCTTGCCTAGGGGGTAAGATTAAATGAGATAAAGGGTCTGATAACAGCAGGTAGCTGCTATCATTATTGTTATTATTATTGTTGTGTTATTCATGTCTGAGGCTAGGCCCACAGAGGCGGTATATAATTGTGGTTAGGAGTTCAAAAATCAGACTGGGGTTCAAATTCTGGCTCTATCACCGACCGACTCTGTGTCTTTGGATACTTCTTCAAGCCTCAGTTTCCTCATCTGTAAAATGGAAGTGAAGTCCCTACCTTACTAGTTTTAAGGGTGAAACTAGATAATGCATGTAGATGGCCTAGCAGATAGTAGGTGTTAGAGGCCACTGGTATTCCTTTTCCCGGAATGGGGCTGGAAGAGCAGGTCCCCACCCCAGTCTCCCAGGTGGCACCCCACTGTCATCTGGAATAGGCTGACAGACTTCCCCATGGGTCATTGCCATTTTCTGAAAGTTCAGTAAGAGGCCTGCCTGAGCTTGGGCGGCCTGTGGAGGTGGCCCCTGCCTCTGCTCCTGAGATGTGTCTGGGCAGCTTCGCAGGCAGACATGAGAAGGGATGAGATCTGCAGGGCCTGGGGGCAGGCTGGCTCTCTTTCCCCTCCCCATAGGTGCCCCTGCCTCCTGCCCACTCTCTGAGACACTCCTTGCATGCCCTGCTACGCTGTTGGGCTCATGCTTATTGAGCACCTGCTGTGCCTGATGCTGCCACAAGTACTTCCCATGCGTTCCTCTCCCACAGCGTTGCTCTCTGTCTTCTTTACTGGCTTCCCTCTAACCTGCTCTCTACACAGCATCCAGGAAAAGCTGTTTAAAAGTGACTTCCCTATCTAAAATGCCTCAGTGGGAAACCCTTCACTGTGGCCTCTGGGATCTCCCTGCCCCTTTCCCTTCTCTCTGGCCTCATTCCCTGCCACTAACCTCATTCTGTACCCTCCAGCCAACTCCCTGCCTGCTTTCTGACTCTGACCTCTTAGCACATGAAGTTCCCTCTGCCTTCTCTCCTTCCTTCTTTCTCCTCCCTGGCTAACTTTTCCTCTATTTCTCCTCCTCAAAGTGATGTTTTCTGGATACACTTTCTAAAATGCCTCCCCTCCCTGCCCCGTGTGTGTTTTATCTCACAGCGCTTGGTTCAGTCTCTCATCACAGTTTGTAATGTATGTTTGCTCGTGGTCAGGCAGGAGAGGCTGCGGTGTGCTGCTGTAACAAACATGCCTCAGATCGGAGGGCCCTAAAACAACTGAGGTATACCTCATTCTTGCTCCCACTACTTGTCCATCAGGGGTCTCCAGTGGGACCACAGCAGATGGGGCCCTTACTATCCTGAACATTGCCAGTTGTGTGCCAGAGGGAAGGGACACCTTGCGGGGGGGGGGGGGGGGGGGTCTTGCATTGACACTTAAATGCATTTGCCAGAAGTAGCCACGCACACACCCAGCCCCACCCATGGGGCAAACAAAATCGGGGACCACCTCCCTGATTCACTGCCTGAACTTCCTGTTCTCAGAGGGTCCAAGGCCAGGACTGGTTTACCTTAATCCCTCTCCTGCCTTCTCAGTCACCTCCTTCAACTCCTCTCTCAATTTCAGTCCTCCCCACGATGTTTAAATGTGCCCAAGGCATTCCCACCTTCAAAAGAGACAAGATTATCTCTTGATCCACATTCACCTCCTGCCCCTCCCACACTGTTTGTTCCCTTTCAGGGGCAAAATTCTTGAAAGAGTAGTCTAAACGTTCTCCATTTTCTTACCTCCACTCATTTCTTACCTTCTTCCAACATGGATTTTGCCCCAGCTCAGGCCTCTGAAATGGTTCCTCTGGGGAAATGGTTTTCAGCCTTGGCTGCATGTTTTTCTTTGGGGGGGGGATTAAAAAATACCCAGGCCTGAGCCTACCAGGATTGTGATTTAATTGATCTGGGGTAGGACCCAGGCGTTAGTAACTTTCCAAAGCTTCCCTCATGCTCTTGAGCAGCCAGGGTTGAGAGCCACCCCCCCAAGGTCCCCAGTGCCTGTGTTCTTAGCCCAAGGGACGTGTTTCTCTCTCCTACCCTTGACCTCTAACAGGGCCTGACTGTGTGAGCGTCCTGTGGCTGCTGTAGCAAGTTATCACACACTCGGTGGCTTCAAATAACAGAATGTATTCCCTTGCAATTCTGGACCAGAAGTCTAAACTCAAGATGCTGGTAAGGCTGCATCCTGTCTGAAGGCTCTAGGGGAAATTCCATGCGTCTTCCAGCTTCTGGTGGTTCCAGGCATTTCCTGGCTTGTGGCCAGGTCACTCCAATCTCTGTCTTCGTGGTGACACTGCTGCTTCCTGTTATGTGTGTATTTTTCAAAACTCTCTTGTCCTTTCTCTTATAAGGACACGTGACTGCATGTAGGGCCCACCCAAATAACCCAGGATAAACTCTTCCTCTCAAGATTTTTCATAATCACATCTTTTTCCATATAAGGTCATATTTACAGGGTCTGGGGATTAGGATGAGACAGCTTTTGGAGGGCACTGTTCAGCCCACTCTGCTGACCCAGTGGCTGCTGCTCCTCCCTGCCAGCTGATGTCCCAGCCCTCTGCGCAGCACACACTCCCAGCCCCCCACCTCTGGCCCCTCTTCTCCAGGCTCAGCCCTCTCTGTGAAGCTGCTGCATTGCTGATGCTGGCCCAGGCTGCGTCCCAGGCCCTTTCCTCACTTCCATGGCGTCCTCTGCCTGGGTGGGCTCATTCTAGACCTCGGCTTCCATTACCATCTCTATTCCTACTTACATCCCCAGACCAGGCCTCTCAGGGCAGCCCCAGACCCTCATATCCCATTGGCCCTGTCCATTTATATTTGGATGTTTCAAAGATGTCTCCAGTTTAACACAACTGAGACCAAACCAATTTCGCCTCTCTCCCAGAATCCCTGCCACATTCTTGCCCCCTTGGGACTTGGTCCTTTTCCAGGGCTCTCTGTCTCAGACTGTGGGAATCACTACCCACCCAGCTCTGACCTGAAGTGTTATCTTGACATGCCTTTCTGTCCACCTGTTTTTCCACCTCATGACCCTGGTCTAAGCCACCATCATCTCAAAAACATGACCACAGTGGCCTCTAACTGGTCTTGCTATCAGTCGTCCTCTGCCTCTAGCAGCCTCACATCCTGTAGTGACTTCTCTGTGCTCTCGGGATAAAGCCCAACTCCTTGTGACCTGCAAGGCCCTGCCTGGGTGGTCCTGCCCTGAAGCCTGTCCAGTCCCAAGACCCCTCCCTTCTCTGAACCAGGTTTCAGTTCTTCTCATACTCCTCATCTTCTCCTGCTGCAGGGCCTTTGCACATGCTGTTCCCTCTGCCTGGAATGCTCTTCCTGCCTCCTTCCTCACCCCTGCCTTTGAAGAGTCAGTTCCTCTTCATCCTTCAGCTTTTAACTCAAGCTCTGCTTTCTTGGGAAGCCACTGTCGGCCCTTTAGCTGGCTGGCATTCTTTGGTTTGTTACCCTCTTTCATAGGACTGTGTTTGTGCTTCCCGAGGAGTTGTCTTGGTCACATTTATCATGGGACATTTTCTTACTGCCTTTCCTCCTTGTTGGACTGTACACACCATAGGAATGGGAGTTGGTCCCTTCTGGTCACCTCTACTTTCCTCTCACCCAGCAGGGGCCTAATTAATTTTTTTTTAAATGAAAGACTCTTAATGTATATTTAGCATTTGCTATGTGCTAAGCACTCCACATGCATTAATGTGGTTAACCCTCACGAAGCCCTAGGAGAAAGTTATGTATTCTCCCCACTTGACAGATGAGAACACTGAGGCACAGGAAGCAAAGTGACTTTCTGAAGGTCACACAGGGAGTGAGTGGAGGAGCTGGGACTTTAGCTCTAACTCCATGAAGCTCTAACCACAACGGGACCCTGCCTCTCTGGCTGGATCCTCCCCATAGCTGTGTGAGGGTTAAGGATAAGAAAGCAGAGGCTCAGAGAGGTGAGGTCACTTGCTAAGGTCACACAGCTGATTGGCAGTTCCCTGAGTTATAAGCTTCAGTGTTCCCAACGCTGAGCATATTCTGTGAACCCAATAAATGCTTGGCTGAGTGGGAATTGAACTCATTTTGTCAGGGAATCCAACAACTAACTCCACCCTGAACCCTCTGCTGCAGGGCCTTTGCACACGCTGTTCCCTCTGCCTGGAGTATTGCCCATGTGTGAGTAATGCTCTGTTCCTTGCCAGCCAGATGACCTCAGGAGAGATCTGATTTCTTCAAGGTCCTACAGATAGGAGGGCTTGGTGTCTCAGCTCCCTACTGGGGGACATCCTGTGGGTCTCAGGCTGGGTTTCCTCTGCAAGAGGCAGCTCATGTGGCTGCTCCTAGGATGCCCTTGGGCCAGCAGTTCCCTGACCACTCCTTTCCCCAGCCAGGGCAGCCAACTGTCTTATCCAGGTCTACAAGTTCCAGAGACAGCCCCACCCTGGCAGAGGTGTCGTTGAGTTTTCTGGATCTTCCTCCAGCCTGGGAATAGTTTCCTCCATGACCTGGAACAGGCAGATGGCAAAGTGCCTTTCCCCACCATCCCCCAGCAGCTGCTGTACTGCTCTTAACGGCTCACAGTAAACATCCTGGCTGAGAGGCAGGGGCTGTTTCCCTTGGACTATACATTCACCCATACTGTCTTTTATGTTCTTGGACAAGGAGGCATAATATCCCATAGTTTTTCAGTTGAGGAAACTGAGGCCTGTAGAGGTTATGTGTCTTGTCTGAGATCACACAGACAGAGAAGGGGCAGAGCTGGGAGTCAAGCCAGGTGGGCTGTCTCTAAAGCCCCTTCTCTTAAACTTGGCTTTGTGTACAAAGTCAAATTCGTACATGGGGCTGAGAACGTAGGAGATGATCACCAAGATGGCCAAATATCTAGTACCCTTTCTAGAGTACTAGAGAGACCTTGTGTTGCCTAATATCAATTCCTGATGAGCTGTGCTTGAGTAGTACCTGCTTTTGAAAGTGGTGCCTGAGTTTTAAAATATGTTGCAGATATTCACTAGTTCAGGAAGTCTGTGGTTAGTCTTTTTTGTTAAACCTGGATTTTGTCTAGTGAGTTGGTTGAGAGCAGGAGTTGCCTGTGTGGCTAATTCCTACAGGACCCTGGCTAGCCTCATGGTTAAGAGCACAAGCTTCAGAATTGAGCTGGGGCTGAAATTCTGGTTCTGCCACTCACCAGCTGTAGTTAAGAACTGAGGCATAGAGCTGGGTTTCTGCATCCATTCCTTGCTTGCTGTGTGACCTTGGACAAGATATTTAACCTCTCTGAACCTCAGTGTCCTCATCGGTGGAAGAGAGAGAGATAACACTGACCCCCACCCATGGGTGAGGGTTGAACAAAATAGTGTATGTGGAGAGTTTAGTCAAGTGCAGGCGGTGAGTGTCCAGGAAACAGTGGCTAATGGTCATCATGGTTAATAATAACCATTACAATGATGTAATGACAGCATTAACCCTCCGGAAGGTCCTTCAGGCATTCATGGTGTTTGCTCTCTCCTCCCTCTCTGCTCACTCTCCCCTTCACCTCCTCCTCTCTCTATCCCCTCTCTACCCCCTCCCCCATCTCCCCCATCTGTTTCCCTCTCTGTCTCCTCCCCCACCCTCTCCCTCACAGGTGGAACTGCATGTCCACCTAGATGGAGCCATCAAGCCCGAAACCATCTTATACTATGGCAGGTAAGTCCATAGATAAGAGCCCTCCCTCCCCAGGACTTGGGCGGGGTCCTCAGCTCCACCCAGAGGCCCCCAGAGAATTCCAGGATCACTGCTCCTTCCTGTATCCCTGTGAGAATCAAGCCAGACCCCAGCCAGAGGACGGTCATCTGTGGGGACACACAGGCCTCATCTCCAAGCTGCAGCACCACAGCCCAACTCCTGGGCCTTCCAGGTCTCTCACTCTTGTCCTTCTGCTGCCAGGCCAACCAGCCTGAGCTTGTCCCCACCCCCACCCCGCAACCATATGCAAGTGAAGGTAGTTTCCAGGGCTGAATCAGTTACTGGTTTCTGACTTGGCCGAGAGCCTGTTTGCAGGAGATGCCAGGGACGGTTTGCTGAGCCTCTCCTAGTGCTGGGCTGGCTGGCCCTGTACTTGTATCAGCTTGTCTAATTCCTCCACGCTTGGAAGAGTAGAATATGTGCCCCCCACTTTACTCAGGTAGGGATGTGCTTAGAGAAGTGAGGACCATTGCCCAAGGCCACACAGCAAGTTAATAGTAGAATAAAGAGTTGAACCCAGGACTGTCTGATCCCCAGTGCTTTTACTATATCATTGTGGTAATAACCTGCTAGGGATCATGGAAAAGTGGCTCCCTTCTCTGGGCCCAAATCTCTGCATCTCCCAAATGAGAACAGACTCCTGCCACAGCTCTGGTGCATGCTGGTGGACCAAAGCATCTCCAGCTCGCCCCAGTGAGGGAGGTTCGTCCCTCCCTCCCCAGACCTCAAGGGTTCATAGTGGCCTCTCTCTTGGGCCCAGCATTTAAGAGTAGGGACTTTGGAGGCCAGTGGATCTGCATTCAGATCTGGACATGTCATTTCCTCTCTGTGACCTTGGCCTCTATAAGTTGAGGGTAAGAATAGGGTCTTCCTCCAGGGCTGACCTGGGAGACAGGGGCCCCTCCTCCCAGCCCAGCCCCAGCCCAGCAGACCAGAATCCTTCACGTGTCTGTGGAACAGACATTTTGTTTGGAGCTGGAAGGACTCAGCCTCTCCTTCATGGTCTTGAGAAGTTCAGCTCCAGACCCAAATTTGAACATTCTCAAATCCCCTCAGTTGTCCAGATACCTGCTCCTTGGGAGAGAATTTGTAATCCCTGGGAGTTTGCCCCGAAACTCTCGGGAGCTTCTCTTCCGCCTACCTTAGAGTTCTGGTAAGTACACTCCCCTCTATCTGTTGTTTTACGTTTTTCTTCCCTAGGAAGCTGTCGTTGATTCTACTTTTACTTACCTGTATAATACGAGCACATTAGCATTTTCTGTGTGCCAAACACTCCTTTAAGGGCTTCATCTGGGCTAACTTGTTGAGTCCTCAAGACAACTTGTGAGGTGGGTACTCTTATTACCCCATTTTACAGATGAGGAAACTGAGCCATACTAGGTGAGGTAACATGCCTAGTAAGCACAGAGCAGAGGTTTGAACCCAGTGGGCGGGCGTTGAGGCCATGTGCCTAACCATTACCTCTGTCAGCTAGAGGTCCAGGTAGAGTCGTGCTCATAAAACGCTTAGCTCAGGGCTGAGCACACATTAAGTGCTCCATAAACGTCACTTAGTGATTCTGTTATTATTATTAATTAGAACTTTATGGCTCTGGCTAAGTGGGGCGAGGCCTCTTGACTTATCGCTGCCCGCCCTTTGCCCATGGTGAGCCGCCACTACTGCGCAGGGCACCTAATGAGGTTATTAGAGTGGGTTATCATGCACCGAGATAGGATCACATCGCAGTGCTCGCTGAGGGGTCATAGAGCGCTCATTAGTGGGAGCAGGAAGGAGAGAATGTCCAGGCTGGGTGGATAGAAGAGGGAAAGGAGCCCCAGCGTGGGCTGGCTGGCCTGATTTTTATTTCTCACGTCACCTTGACCGGCCCTGCAGAGAGGGTGCGTGGGTGCCAGCTGGAGTTTGACCTGGAACCAGCAGGCAGGAGGACTTGGGATTGGTCTTCACACTCAGCTATGGGGCCCATAAACACACACTGGAGGACCAGGTGGGGGCAGGCTGAGAGGGGAAAGAGGAGCGGAGCCCCTGGCCTGTGGCCCCCCTGGGCCTAATCCAGTGGCCCCCTTTCTGTCTCTGTGACCAGGCCCTGCCTCAGCGGGCTCTGTTCTCACCCATGTCTTCCTCAGTCAGCTCCTGTGATTCTACCCTTTTCAGGGCTTCTCTTACCTCTTTCTCAATGTCCTCACAACGCTGTCAGCTCTTTCTCCAAAGCACGTTCTGAATCTGGCTGCTCTCTCCTCCCATCACCACCCTGCTCTGAGCCACTACTGTCCCTCTCTGGGACTATCACAATGCTCCTGACTAGAGCAATTGTCTTAAAACATAGCCTGATCGGCTCATTCCTCTGCTCGAAATCCTCTAACACCCCTGTCTCACTCAGGGTCAAAGCCAAAGTCTGCACATGGCCCTTAAAGTCTTATGAAGCTCGCATCACCTCTCTGACCTCTCTACTGCTTCTTGCTTAGTCCACACTGGATGTTTCTCAGACCTGCCAGACCTAGTAAACACAGAGAGGCTGGGTAAATTGCCCAAGGTCACACAGCCTTTAAGTAACAGAGCTAGGATTCAAACCCAAGCCATTGGGCTTCTGCTGTCTTTCCTATGACACATAAATGGTCTTGTTCATACCTCTCTATACTCCTACAAAGAAAATGTTATCTGTGTTTTACTGACAAGGACATTGAAATCCTTAAAGAGGATAGCTCCTGCCAAGGGATATGGTAAATAGAGGAGGGAGATGGACACGGACCTCCAAAACCTGAGCTCATCCTCCCTCCCTGGCTCTCTGAGGTTGGGCTCCTTGTGGCTGTGTCACAAACCAAGGTGGGAAGAGGCCTGGACAATGCCCCAGGGCAGTAGCTATGGCTGACTGGGGAGTAGGGTCTACCTAACAACAGAGAAGAGAGAGGCTGGAGAAGAGGAGACTAATAGGAGAAATATATAAGAAGCATAATAATTAGTTCTTGGGGACAGGCTGTTGGTAGGTAAGGGAGAAGGCAGAGTTAGTGGGGAGGCCCCTGTCTCTGGTTTGGGCAGCTGGATAGATAGAGGGGCCATATTTGGAAATGTAGAATACAGGAGGGGAGAGACTTGGGGGAAGGGGAAAGGTGGCACGAGATGCTACCTTTCAGGGGGTGGTCAGATGCATGGGTCTGTGTGGGTCTCTGCTATCCGTGCTGTGCCCAGCACATTGGAGGCCCGCCAATGGTGGTGTGTAGACATAGAGAATCTGAAACTGTGGACTGTGGATCTGGGACTGAAAACCATGAAAGGAGGTGAGTCCATCTGAGCAGGTGTGTAAAAGGCAGTCTGAGAGAGAATGGTCAGAGGGAAGAGCCCACCAGAAGTGGTAGGGTCCTGGGAGCTGGAAGAAGACCTCAGGAGAATCGCACATAGCCCGTCCAGTGGGCCCAAGGAAAATACGGCTGCTGGATTTGGCAGTATGGGAGCCAGAACCTTAGTGTCACCTTCCTGCCTTCCTCCCACCAGTTCCCAGAATGATATCCAAAATACAGTATTTAATAACTGGTACAAGCTCTCTCTACAGGGGCCGCAGCTACTGGGCACAAACTTATGAGGGTGACTTTGGGGCAGGCTGGCCAATGGTGGAAGGCTCAGCCTCGGGGGCCTCAGCAGGCACTGAGCATCTGACTGTGGGTGCCAGGACTGCACCAGGAGCACCATGTCCCCCATGGGGTCTTACAGAACTAGAGGCTGGTGAGGATCCATGGCAGGCAGGCTAATGGGCACCATGGTGACCCCTCAGTGGACCTACTGTGCCCTCATGGGGACTAGGGCTACAAGATGGGGAAAGGGGCATATTCAGGGGGCTTAGGGAACATTTTAATATTTAATAACAGAAGTTATTAAAGGACTTAAACACTATTTGGTCAAAGTTCTATTTCTTTGGCAATTTCCTCCTTTCTGTCTTCTGTTCTTGCTTTGCGGATAACTGGGTGTCTGGACCTCATGATTTAATCTTCAATTTTCTTAACTGTTTGCTCCATTTTTCTTATTGTGTTTTTGTTCGACTTTCTGGAGGATTTCTTCACTTTTATCTTCTTTTTATTACATCCTGATTGTTGCTGCCATATTGTCTTTTAAATTTCCAGGAGCTAGGGCCAGCCTGTGGCTCACTCGGGAGAGTGTGGTGCCGAGAACACCAAGGCCGCGGGTTCGGATCCTATATAGGGATGGCCAGTTTGCTCACAACACCAAGTCAAGGGTTAAGATCCCCTTACCAGTCATCTTTTTTAAAAAAAAAATAATAATAAATAAATAAATTTCCAGGAGCTCATCTTATTCTCTGAATATTCCCTTTTAAAAAGGGACATTCGGCCGGTGCACTCACTGGCTGAGCATGGTGCGGACCACACCATGCTGAGGGTTGCGACCCCTTACCGGTCAGAAAAAAAATAAATTAATTAATTAAAAGGGACATTCCTGTTTCAAAGATGTAATAATGTCTTCTCATCTCCTTGAGGATATTCATTTTGTTTTTGTTTTTAAAAGTTTTCTTCTGTTCTCTGCATGGTTTGTTTCCTCAGAGTGACTTCTGTCTATTGTTTTGTCTTTGATGTTAGTGGCATTTCTGAATGTCTGGTGTGTTTTTTGGCTGTCCCTTTTGCATTAGAAGTGGGGAAACTGAGGCCCAGGGTGACCCCCCCTTCCCCCTCGAGCTGGGCAGAGCCAGGACTGGAGGAGGAGGCAGGGGCATGTGCAGAAGCGAGGCTGCCACACCGAGCCTGCACCTGCTCCCCTTGGCTGGGAGGGGGCGCAGAGATGCTAATGGAGAAGAGGAGGCTCCAAGCCAGGGAGCCATTTTGAGCGAGCCCTTTCTGAGTGTTGCTATTGTCCAGCCCTGTGCAGGGAGCTGTGGGCAGGGAGGGGAGAGAGCTCTGGGCTAGATGGCCCCACCCATGAGCCTCCAGCCAGCTCTCCCCCAGCATGCTGGGCTGGGCAAGCCTCTCTGTGCCGGCCAGACAGAGGGCGTAGGAAGGAAGTCCTAGCATCAGTACCTGCTCCGGGAATTGTGAGGCTGTGGTTATTGCCCCTGCTAACCCCTGATCTGGCATAGGACCAGCTGGCTCTGCCCATTCCTGGACTGAGGAGAAAGTCATGGGCTTGCCCTGGCACTTTCTCTGTCTCTAGGCATCAGCCTGCCAGGGATGTGGAGGGGGATGTGTGTGTGTGTGCGTGTATGCTTGTGCATGTGTGTTTGTGAGTGTGTGCCCCAACTTCAAACCATTACTCCCCCTTGAGATGCACTTCTTGTCATGGCTTGAGGACAGGTGCTGGAAGGATTCTCGTCCTGGTTCTATACGCCATAGGCCTCAGTTTCCCCAGGATTTCGATAGAGAGATTGCCATGTTTCCTGCTGCCATCCTCTGAGGAGGCTGGTGCCCCTGGGTCTGTTACATCTTGCCCTGTCAGGCCCGGTTGGATCCTGCCCTGGGCTGGCCTGCCACCCTCACTGTTTCATTCCCAGGAAGAGAGGGATCCCCCTCCCAGCGAACACAGCAGAGGAGCTGCAGAACATCATTGGCATGGATGAGCCACTTACCCTCCCGGAATTCCTGGCCAAGTTCGACTACTACATGCCCGCTATTGCGTGAGTTGCCTCCAACCCTCAGGTCCTGGGACAGTGTCCATCCCTGTGACCAGGACCAGGCCTGTGCCTCAGCCTGTGGGGGCCAGAGAAGGCGCTCTGAACACCCAGCTCTGCTTCTCACCATTGTGCACACTTGAGCAACTCTCTCCAATGCCTTTAGGCCTCAGTTTGCCCTTCTGAAAAGTGGGTGTGATGCACTGAAATTCCTTCAACTTCTACAGAGAAGTGGCAGAATATAGGAGTTAAGATCCTACTATCAGATTTTCATGAAATAACTGTGACAATGGGCGATGTCACCCTCTCTGGGCCTCAGTGTGCTCATCTGTACTGAAGGGCTTGTGATCTATCTACCTCATAGGGCTGGTGTTTGGAACAGAGCAAGCACTGTCCTCAGCAGCCCTCTCTTGCTTTGAAGATGACTGCTACCTTTATTGACAGCCAGGCACTGGGGCTTTAATATTATCTTTCATTGATTCCATTTTCTAATAGCAGACTATGTTTTAGATATAGAAGAATGTATGTACAACTTACAGAATTATACTTACCTTTTGTCGTTGTCAACAGTCCTGCAAAGTAGACACAATCCTCATTTGCAGATGAGGAAATGGAAGCTCAGGAAAGTGAAGGAGCTTGCCCAGCACCACACAGCTGGCAAGGGTGACACCCAGACTCTTACCCCGATGCCACCTCAAGTTTGCTGGCATGAGGCAGAGTTCCCCAAGGCAGGCAAGCATTGGGCCTTGGTAGTCAGTGCTGTGGGATCTCAGGAAGGGGAAGAGGCAAAAGGCCTGGGGGCAATCAGGGCAGGCTGCCTGGAGGAGGAAGGGTGGCCCAGGCCTTGAAGGATGGAGAGGATATGATGTCTGGAGGCCTAAACCCAAGGAAAGTTCTGGAGGATGGGCCAACCATGGGGTGTTGGTGAAGAAGGCATGTGAAGCAGAGGGAGGTCACTGGTTGGGTATGTAGTGAGGCTTGTATGAGTCCTGGGGAAGGAAGAAGCTGCCAGCTTCTGCTAGAAGCCTTTGGGCTCAGCCTGGAAGGTGACCCTTCCCTCATCCTTGCCCCTGGTAAGCAGATACACAGGTACACACATGCCACTGCATCTCCCCACACCAGAACACATGTGCAGGTAGAGCTGCTGTACACACCAGTCCTCACGCTGCCTCCCATGCAGCCCCGAGGCAGCTTCCCTCTCTCTGGCCACAAGACAGAAGAGGCCCCGCTCCCCAAAAGCCCATGCTAGGCAGGCTGGTATACATTATCTGGTTCAGGGCTGCTTGGCCTTTGGGGGCCACAGCCCACTGACAGTCTGACCTCACCACTCCTGCCACCATCCACAGACGTCAGAGGAAGAGCCCTTTGTCCAAGGTAACCCAAGGCTTAGGCAGTGCAGGGCTGGAACCTGGGTCTCCCATCTGTTTGTTCAGGGCTTCGTGTTGTGAGGGGAGGGGAGGCTTAACTATGGGATGGGGAGTCGGGGGAGAAAGAGAGAGAGGTTCAAACTCTACGGCTCCTTTTTCCTGTTCTGAAGTGGTGGGGAACATCACTAGGTACTGAAAAGGCCCAGAAGCAGGGATGGGAGAATGCCCGAGAAAAATCTTGGCGATCCTTTTAAACCTAAGCTGGTTCCCTGCCCCAAACTCTCTGGTGTCTCCCTGTGTCCCTCGGAGTAAATGCCAAGGCCCCAAGTTTGGGTCTGGGCCCTCACCTCCTTTTGCTCCCCTCTTCTCACTCCTCTGCAGCCACATTGGCCTCTGGGAACACCTTAGACACCAAGCACACCCCGACCTCGGGTGCTGTGCACTCACTGCTCCCTGTGCCCAGAACACTGCTCCCGCGGATGCCCGTGGTTCACTTCCTCCTGTCCCCATGTCTCTGCTCCAATGGCCCTTTCTCAGCGAGGCCTTCCCAGTCAATATTATTGAAAATTGCAGTGGCTTCTCCTGCTGTATCTGTATCCACAGAACTTTCCACCATCGACCTACTGTATAGTTTACATTTTATTTATTGACTTGCCTGTCTCTCTTGCTGGAACGTAGGCCCTGTGAGGGCACGGATCTACCTGTTTGCTGTATGCTCAGTGCCTACCTGTGGAATGAATGAGTCCTAGTGCCATGGGGAGATGGCACCCGGGAGTCTGGGAAGTGGGGTGAGCATGCTCCTCCGTGGGAGGCCAGCTCACCCGTGCAGGGCTGAGGCCCAGGATCCACAAGGCACGAGTACTTCCAGTGACCCCTCCTCCTGGGAGTGGCCCAGTTTTCCCAGGGCAGGGCACTTTCGTCCCACCGTGGGCTCCTGGAGCACTTGCATGCCTTCTGTCACACGTTCTGCTGATCATTCTGTCTTCACTCTTCATGGTGGAAAATTCCGTTGTCATGTGATCAACACTCCCAGTGGCCTCTTCAGGTCAGGTCAATTTTTGCCTTGTTTCTGGAGCCAACGCGTAGTAATAACAACAATTAAGATACTCTGAGCCTTTGTCTTCCCTGCTCCAAGCACTGGCCTAGGTGCGGTTTATGAAGTTTAACTCATTTGTCCTCACAATAACAAGGAACGAGGATTCAAGTCCATGACCAAGTCCCAGACGTCTCCCCCACCCCATAGTCCCTCCAGATTTGTCCATCTATGTTTTTCTCTTTTATTTCTCTTTCCTGCCAGCCTTCTGCTCATCACTCACGCATATTTGGTCACTATGTCCTAGGCAGCTGGGAGGTCATAGTTGTGACAAGAGAGATGAAGGGGTTCTTGCCTCATAGAGATGATACTCTAGTGCAGGAGATGGAAAATCAGCTAATAAAGAACCCACATGACATATAACATCGAGTCATGATGAGGGCAACTTATAAAGCCCAGGGGATGGTATAGTGGCCATTTTAAGATAAGGTGGTCAGGGAAGGCTTCTCTGAGGCTTGGGCCAGGCTCTGAATGGAAGGAGGCAGGCAGTGTAGGACACGCTGGGGAAGAGCACGCCAGGAGTGGGGCTGCCAACATAGAGGTCCCAAGTGGAACCATCTCGACTGTTCTTGAACAGAATGAAGGCTCTGGTGGCCTCAGAATGAGTGAGCAGGACCATGCTGGGGAGGCTGGCCACAGAGTGGGGATTTCATTCTACGTGGTGGGAAGCCATTGGGCTCAGAGGGGAGAAACAATACACTTTGATTTACATTTTTAAAACACTGCTGTAGTAGCTGTGCAGAGAGCAGAGTCCCAGAGGCAAGCAGGGAGACAGGGAGGCCAGGTAGAGGTGATATGCTTCAAACCAGGATGCAGGGGGCAAGAATTGGCATGTGGTGTGGAATTAGAGCCGATGGAACTTGCCGAGTGTCTAGGATCTTATCCAGCAGATGCTCAGAGCCTGGGGCTGGGGGAAGAGGGATTGGGGGCCACAAGGGGGTTTAATCTGCCAAGTGTTGGGGACAGCCTCATTTGTTCCCTGAGCTCCCAAGGGACTTGGGGAAGTTTGTCCTCAACCCTTTCTTCCTTTCCCAGGGGCTGCCGGGAGGCCGTCAAGAGGATCGCCTATGAGTTTGTAGAGATGAAGGCCAAGGAGGGCGTGGTGTATGTGGAGGTGCGCTACAGCCCACATCTGCTGGCCAACTCCAAAGTGGACCCCATCCCCTGGAACCAGGCTGAGTGAGTGACAGCCCTGGGAGGGGCTGTGCTGAGAGGGTGGCTGGGTGCCCAACCCTGAGACCAGACCATCAGAATCCTTGACCCAAGCAAGACTTTGGTCTTGCCCCCTGATCTGGTCCATGGCATCAGAAAGAAAGGTTTAACTGTCAGAAGAGATGTGGTTCTGATCCTTCACTTTGCGGTTTTGTTTTTACCTTGGGCAAAAGTATTTGGATGTGTCTTGCAACCCATAGCTCTGGACACAGGCCTGCTGGCCAGGAATGTTAACCCACGTAGCCAGTGACTCCTATGGGTCCTGCTGTGACCCTGTAAGTGAAGTGAGTCTGGCCTGTTCCTACCTCCCGCCTGGACCCTCACGGATCTCTAAGTGGTATCATGAAACCACCTCGCCCCATCCTCTCCCATGATTCTGAGAGTGGGAATCAGACCAGGCCGCAGCTTAGCAGTGCTCTCCATCTGGGAGTCGGGAGGGCTACATCTGACCCCCCCCACACACACCCCCTGCTGGGATCTAGAAGTGCCCAGACTGCTCTAAGGAAGCTAGAAGAGGTGTGTTAGGGCCTGGGGTCATCTCTGTGAGTCTTTGCTCAGAGGAAGTAGGTCAGCAGGGGCAGAGGGTCCTCCCCCAAAACCCCTCCCTCTCCTCTGTCCCAGTCCTTTAGGACTTCCCTTTGCCTCAGGCCCATGCCTACTTCTCTCTCCACACAGAGGGGACCTCACCCCAGATGAGGTGGTGGCCCTAGTGAGCCAGGGCCTGCAGGAGGGGGAGAGAGACTTCGGGGTCAAGGTTCGGTCCATCCTGTGCTGCATGCGCCACCAGCCCAGTGAGTATGATCCCGGCCCTGCTGGGGGCTGCATATCTGACCCTGGCTCCCACATCCTGGCCTGGCAGTGGGGCTGTACCTAAGTCTCCTCAGTGCCCCCACCCTGTGGCATCCCCTTGTGCTCATCAGTAGGACCTTGGGGCTTCCCGAAGTCATTGGAGGCCTCCTAGGCAGGCTCAGAACTTCTGGCGACACATTTTTCTCCCCAGGGAGACCAGGCATTGACAGACAGCCACATGGCCTGCAGGTGGCTCAGAACCAAAAGAGCCAGCATTAGAATTGAAAAGAATTCTAAGCCAGGTTCTGATCAGCCCAAGGTTCTCCCCTGAGACCCTGTGGGCCAGGTTTTGCCCTGTCTGGGCCACAGAACCCATGACTAGTTCTGATTTCTGGGATTTCTGAGGGGTCTCCCTTGTCACTGATGCTCATCAAATCTCCAGGGCTTGAGCATCATGGTTCTGAGCCCCCCTATGTGATCTTGGGCAAATCATGCTACCTCTCTGGGACTCAGTTACACATTTTTATAAGGAGTGATCATGTTTATCTCATTCCTCCACCTAAGGATTAGTGAGAACCAAAGCAAAGAGTTAATGCCAACCTGTAAAGCCTACTCTGTGCAGAATGGTTTGCACGCATTTTCTCTAATCCTGCAGCAGCCTATGACATAGAACTACTATTGCTTATTCCCATGTGACAGATAAGGAAATTGAGGCAGAGAGAGGTGAAGCTTCTGCTCCACAGTCAAGAAGGCACAAAGCCATGACTTGAATCTAGGGCCTGTGTTCGGTTCATTCATTCTTTTTAAACACTTCATAATAACTGCATTGATTAAGAGTACACAATATATCAGCAATATATTTAATAATACTAGTGTGTTATATTTTAGATTAAATTTTAAAAATGCCTCTGCTTCCTCATCTGCTAAGTGGGGGTAAGCCCACTTTGCGGGTTATTGTGGGCATCACGTGACAGAATAACCTATTCGTCATTTACTGAGCCCAGGCCCTGTCCTTGGTGCTTTACACACGCCCTCAGCAAAGCTCTGCCAAGATCCTGTGCAGTAGCTGGTGGTGTTCCCTCTCAGAAGGGAGGAAACTGAGGCACTGGGCAGAGCAACGTGCCACAGACCATGTGGTTAGGACATGGCAGTCAGGGTCTGAAGACAAGACACTGGGCCATCTGTCTTGGGCTGCCCTGGGTGGGGGATGGGGCGAGCGGGGGCAGGGCAGCAAGCAGGAGGCTGGAAGGTCTCTCTCTGTGGTGCTGCTGACATAGGCCCAATGGGCGTCTCACCCACAGACTGGTCCCTAGAGGTGGTGGAGCTGTGTAAGAAGTACCAGCAGCTGACCGTGGTGGCCATCGACCTGGCTGGAGACGAGACCATAGAAGGAAGTAGCCTCTTTGAGGGCCACGTGAAGGCCTACGAGGTGGGTTCTGTGTGATGGAGGGGAGAGAGGCCAGCACTGGGTGGGTTTGTCTCCACCCACAGTAGGAAGAAGTCCAACGGACTGGGGAGAGTAGGGCCTCCCGAGTTCCCCAGTGTGTCTTGGTTGGGTCTGGGAGCTTGGAATGAGATATAAAGAAAATACCCCCTTGGTGTTGGGAGTCCTGTGTTTGAACCTGCTTCTGCCAATGACTTTCTGTGTGACCTTGGGCAAGACTGTCTCTTCTCTGGGCCTGATTCTTCTATCTGGATGACTGAGCTGGAGCAGACATCTCAAAGGCCCCTTCCAGACTACTAATGCACTTCCTGTGGAAGGGGCCTAGCATGGTGGTTGAGAGGGGGGACTCGAGCCCCACTGCCCTGTTCAGAGCTTGGTTCCACTCTTTCTGTTTGACCTTGGTCACGTTACTCAACTTTCTTGAGCTTCAGTCCCCCCACCCCCATAAAATGGGTATTATAATAGTTACGAATACTAGATAATATATACAAACCATGTCATACAGTGCCTGACACATAGTAACTCTCTAATAAATGACAGCTACCATTTAGATAATGATTGGGGGCAGGGAGTGGAGCAGAGTTCTCATGTGGTAGAAGCTGACCAGCCTGGCTGTGGGGATAGCTCAAGCCTGCCCAAACTCCTCCTGGGCTGCCCATGACCCAGCTCTTCCCCTTCTAGGAGGCCCTGAAGAGCGGCATTCACCGCACCGTCCATGCCGGGGAAGTGAGTTCAGTGGACGTAGTAAGAGAGGTGAGGAGCTGGCCGTGGGGTACCTTCTTCCCGGCTTCCTCCTGCCCCCTACTCAGCTCCATGCTGCTTCTCTACAGGCCGTGGATCAACTCAAGACAGAAAGGCTGGGACATGGCTACCACACCCTGGAAGATGAGGCCCTTTACAACAGGCTGCGGCAGGAAAACATGCACTTCGAGGTGAGGAGCCAGGGAGTGGGGAGCGACCGCCCCCTCCTGGACAGACAGGTAGAGAGCCAGGCAGTCCTGGGAGCTGTAGGAGCTGCGCGGGAGTGGGCAGTGGGTGTTACAGCTGGCAGGTGGTGGAGGAAAACAAGACTGATGAGCTCACGGGACTCACCAATAAGGTGGCCAGTGCAAACAGGGCAAGAATGACGCCACAGGAGGCAGCCCAGCCCCAGGGCGGGGGGAAGGGCACGAGTGTGGCCTGCACTGTGGGGGCCACACACACTGCTCTTCCAGGTCTGCCCCTGGTCCAGCTACCTCACAGGCGCCTGGAAGCCGGAAACAGAGCACGCGGTCGTTCGGTGAGGTCTGGTCCCCTAGGGCCCGTTTGATTTTGTTCCAGGAAAGCTGAGGGTGGGAAGGAAATGCAGGGACTGGGCTCTAGCCCATGCTGGGTCTCTTAGATAGGAAATCTCTTCAGTTCCTTGGGAAGTAGGCATGGCCGTCATCATCGTACAAATAAAGTCCAAAGCTCAGATGTGTTGTAACTTGACAGAGATCACCCAGCTACTACCTAGCAAAGCTGGGGCCCTATAGCTCATTCAGCTATAGCAGAATGCCTGGCTACCCTTAATGAAACTTCCCACACTCCCTAATTCTCTCAACTCTGCCTCTTGGACATCAGGAAGATGAGTGCCTCCTGCCCACATGTTCTCTGCCTAGAGAACTTGGGTCCTCTTGGCACCTCTGGGCATTTCTCTTGAGTACCATCTTGAAGCTTTCCCCTGAGGGTCTGTCCCACCCCACAGTCTAACAAGGGCCAAGGCCCTTCTTCTGTCCTGTGACCAAGCTCTGGGAGTGGCATCAGGCCTCAGGAGGGCAAAGCTGCCTTCCCGTGATGCAGGATAAGGAAGGACAGCAAGAACTTGGGGTGACTGTGGTCAGGCCAGTGCCATCCTGTCTGCCAAGCTTATGAGAAGGGAAGAAGCTTGGGCTCTGATGTTCTGATGACAAGGGAATCCTGTGGCTTGCCTTGGCCATGTTGAGTGTGCAGTACCTGTGGGACATCCAAGTGGAGGTTCTTAGGGGCATGTGGGTTTATAGTCCGTGGGCTGGAGAAAGTTTCAAGAGTCATCTGTACAGATATGGTAGCTGAAGGAGATGCAAAGTTCCCAGGAGATGGTGGAGCAAGAGGGCCTAGAACAGAACTCAGGACAGTGACATTTAAGAATCAAGCAGAAGAGATAGGCAGAATGAAAGCCAAAAAGTGTGGTATCAGAGAAATCTAGAGAAGGGCTTTCAAACAGTGTCAAATTTGTCAAGTGTCAAATTCTGCTACACAAGTTAAATAAGGTAAAATCTAGGAAAGGTCTGCTGGCTTTAACAAGATGGTGGTCAGGTCCCAAGAAGTTTCCATGGTGTGTTGGAAAAGCCATTTCCCAGCAGGATTGAGGAATGGTTGCGACAGGGTGCCGAAACTGTCCTAGAATGTTGGCTATGGAGGGGAAGGCAAGAGAGGATGGTAGCTGGAGGTGTAGGTTGCCATCCGGCTCAAGCCCGCATCCTACCTGGCTCTCCTGACAGGTCCCTCTTCTGCCTCTGCCCGACTTTAGACTAGCAGGGTGGGGTTGAGTCGTGAGTGGTTAGTTATGTGGCCTTGAACACGTCACCCGAGTTCTCTGACTTTGTTTCCTCCTCTGTACAAGATCTTTCAGGTGTAAAGTTGCTGTGAGGAACGAAGGAGGGTGAAAGTCAAAGTGCATTGGCTGTTTCCCCCTCTCTCTTATCCAGGTTCAAAAAGGACCAAGCTAACTACTCACTCAACACGGATGACCCGCTCATCTTCAAGTCCACCCTAGACACTGATTACCAGATGACTAAACGGGACATGGGTTTTACCGAAGAGGAGTTTAAGAGACTGGTGAGTGGGTGAGCCGTGTTGGCCTTGACTCTCAGCCCTGGGAGTATGTGAGGCCTGCAGGTCCTATCCAGGGGCTGGAACCTCTGGAGATGGGGACAGAGTTTGCCTCGGTAGTCTAAGACAAGCCAAAACTTGAGTTAGACATCTTCTACAGAGAAGACATCTTTGTGCTGATGTTCTGACCTAGGGCCAGGTTTTTAATCCTTGGTTTAGGTCAGGTGCCCTCAAAAAATCCAGTGAAAACTGTTGACCTTCTCCCTAGAAAGGTATGCCCAGCTATGAAATTTTGCACACGCTTTTCAGGCCTTTCCTAGAACCCAGGCTGAGCCCTTGATCTTGGGGGTTACGACACCCTGAGTCAGTCCCTGCAGAGGTATCTCTCTGGCCCTATATATCCCACAGTCTCTCAAAGTTTTCTCCAACTTCCTTCTCACATCCCTGTATCATGCAATGCCACATTAAGAAAACAAAAGCTCATGGTCTCTGCTCTGGCATTTACTGCCATGTGACCTTGGACAAGTCCCTTCCTCTGAGCTTAACTGTCCATGTTCAATGAAGAGGATGGAATATCACTAGATTGCCACGGGCTCCCTTCCTTGCTCTCTGGTTCCATGTTGTCTGCCATCCTGGCCCTTCCAGAACATCAATGCGGCAAAGTCCAGTTTCCTCCCAGAAGGTGAGAAGATGGAGCTTCTTGATCTGCTCTATAAAGCCTATGGGATACCATCTTCAGCCTCTGCAGGTATGATCCTGTCTGGACTTCTGGGCTGTCACCCTGCCCTGGTTCCAGACTGGCTTTCTGTGGGATTTCTTGCAAGATGCCCTTCCTCTCTTAGGCAGCACCAAGAATGTGTGATGACTCCCTGGTTACTGAGCCCTGGCTGATGGCAGCTTCTCACTAGGTGGGCTTATTGTCTGTATAATTGCTGTCTTAAGCGGCTGCTTTAAGGAGGGAGACTTCCTAAAGCCCAGTCCTAAAGGTCTGGGCAGGTTGGGGCATCTCCATGGCTGCCCAAAGCCAGGGCAGGGATTGAGGCCCGGGTCCTAGCTCTGTTCTGATCCTTCCTTCCAAGGTGGCCTTGGCAAGGCATTCCCAGCTCTAAGCCTCAGTCTTGCTATCCATAGAAGGGAGTTCCTTTCTGGTTCTGATGGTCTGATTTTTACAACATCCTGCGTACTGGGAATTGCCTAACTTTGTTTCTGTGACCTGACAAGCAGAGCAACACCCCTGTCAATGCCATGTCCACCTGTTGGAGCCCTCACTCTGTGGATGGGTCTAGTGACACTCTTACTTTTATTCCTTCCAGGAAGACCATGATTTCAAGAGTCAGCTACTGATCCTCTTGAAGCCCGTCTCTGTACACATATACCTTGGCAAGGCCACATCTCTCTGATTATGTGCCCTGGACAGGGACCAGGGCGCTTGGTGATGGGCATGGTTCAATCTGAAACCCTCCTCTGATGGTGACTTGTGCTGAAAAACTGGTGCTCAATAAACCAATGGCTGGTGCTGTACAGCACATGGCGTGTGATGCTGTGGTCTTGGAGGGGCTGACTTGGGTGAGATGAGAATGGAAGGAGCCCCTAGGGTCCCCAGACTCACACAGCCTGCTCAGTGCCAGGGCTCTGAGAGCCCAGTGGAGGCTGCCCATGGAAGCCAGAGCTTCCAGTGCTGTGGGCAGAGGGGCCCATAGCCTGTCCTGCCTCCAGAAGAAATGAGACATCTCTATTTAAATACTCCCTGAACTCTTAGCCCCCTCCTACTCTAGGTTTTAAAGGGAAAACCTTCCTTTTGAGTTCTTGAAGCTGTGGGTTGGGGTGAGTGAGAGGGTAAGAATTAAAAGGACTCATCAAATACTGGGCCTCTGAGTGGTGCTGGCTTCTGTGGAACACAGCATCTCTATCTCATTCCATGGACACCTGGGGCAGTGATGGATCCCAGCTAATGGTGGACTTGGGGAAAACAAGGCTTAGCCGCTGCTTCTGCTGTTTAAAGGACAAATAATCTCAAACCAGTCACACAAATCATCAGCATTTATTTCCTGGGTCTTAGATATCACTTATAGTGGTAGAAAGGGCAAACAGTTGGTCAAATAGTTTTGAGCCAAAATCCCTTTCCTAAAAATGGATCTGTGAAACTCCATGAGTGAACCTCAGAGCTGCATAGATGGTCAGAGGTTAGCTTGAAATGGCTTTAAAAAATTGTGAATTGATTGTCAACTCCCCCCCGCCCCACTGGAAAAAGGATTAAAATTTTTAAAAAGTTTAAAAGTGTTTTTTAAAAAAGAGATAAGAATGTCTTGACCCAGAAGGCTGAGGTTGGGGAGGAGGGGTCAGTGTGGGGACATGGTTCCTGCCCAGGCCACCCAGAAGAGGAGCATTCCTGCGTGAGCTACTCCCCCTGGCAGGCCCTGAGTCCCAGCATCAGTGAATAAATAACATCCTGTGGTTACAGTGTCTTGAAGTGCATCTGGGCACTGGAAGAAGGTGGTGGGAATGTGGAGCCTGGGGGCATGGGCAGGGCTTTCCCAGAGTAGGGGCCACAGAGGCCTCTGGGGGGACCTGTCAGTCTGACCTGGCTTGCCTGGGACATGGGGCTCAGACAAGAGGCTGCCAGGCCAGGGTTCCCATTCCGGGAGGGGACAGCAGGTCTCTCTTCTAGCCTCTTTGGACAAGGCCAGACTCAAGATGAGGTGGTCCCATCGCTGCTCTTGGGCTGGTTGCTGGCCTCCTTATCTGGGGTGCTTGCCTCCACCTGTCCTTCTGGAAAGGAGAGAAAGAGGAGTTTTTCTTGGGCACATTAACATGAATGTGAAGCACAGAAAGGGGTCTGGAAGGGCCCAGTCAATCTGATAACAGTGGATAAGCCATGGGGAACAGGACAGGAGCTGCAGGAGGAGGGATTGTGGCCAAAGGAAACTTTAGCCTGGTCTGTAACATCTTAATTTTTGTAACAGAAATGCATGTGGTGTTACTAGTATAGTCAAAAGTCAATTAATGGCCAGGATTGTGGATGGGTGTTAAAATCATCAGGTGAAGGGCTGTTGAGGGCCGATATTTCTGTTCAGGTTAACCAGATGGAGAGGGTAAATGTTAAGTCACCAGTGTGTGACAGGTGCTCAGTGAATGGTAGTTGTTCTTATAAGGCAGTAAAGGGCATTGAACCAGACCAGCTCAGGGCAGTGGTGGGGGTGGCCAGCATCAGGGCCTGGGGTGCCAACAGTACGTCCTGGGGTGGGGGTGTGCATGGGTGGACAGCCTGACCCAGCAGACTACTGGAAGCCTCTGCCCCCTCTCCAACGCTGCTAGAAACCTCGGAGGCATTAGGAATGAGGGGCAGCAGCAGGCAGGAGAGGTGGAGTGATTTGCCCAGTGAGTCAGTGTGCAAGCCGGAATGCAAGCCCCGCCATGGAAGGTAGGCCTGGCAGGCCCAGCCATCCACTGGGCCGGCTGTGCAGGGTGAGGAATGCGCCCAGCCCCTCTAGTGTCAACACCCTCCTCATCAGGCAGCATGGTAATCAGGCATCTCTCCATGAGGTGCCCCACATGGGCCCTGGCATGTGGGCAAAGCTCAACCTGTGGCACAATTCTTAAACCCCAGTGACACTATGCAATGTCACCAGATGCCTTGTAAGCTCACCAAGGGCCTACATTCAAATCCAGCCCTTGCCAGACACCTCCCTACTTGGTCTCCGTCTTTGCATCCTTCAGGCTAAGCCCTTCACGTGACTGAGGACCACCCTGTGGTTCTGGGGTCTGAGAAACACTTTCTCATGCACTCTACACAGCAACATGGAGGTGTAATTAGGGTTGTGATACACATGAGAAAACCGAATTTCAGAGGAGTGAACTGATTTGCCCAAGATCAAGCGGTGGAGAGTGCCCTGCCCGCCGCCAAAGCTAGCATCCCTTCCATAAACTTAACTTCTTCCAGTAGGCAGCACACTCCAGGGTTTATAAAGCCCAACACGAGCATTACCTCATTTTGCCCTTGCAGAAGTCTTAGGAAGTGGGTGGGAGTGATCGTGAGTGGTGCAGGCAGAAATCGGATGTCTAACTCTCCTGTCTGTACTGATCTCTGTGCCTCCCCCCCCCACCTCTGAACTGCCCCCCAGGCTGCCTCCCATCCTGGGGTGGTGCCTGTAACAAAGGCTTGATCCCAGAAGGTTCTGGCCCTCTAGAAGCCTGGTCAACTAGACTACACTGCGGGCAAAATTTCTACCTTGTGCTGCCCCCCTTGGCCTTGAGCATCATGTCCCAGGAAGCAGAAGGTTCTCTTTTAATTCCCCACTGATCTCTGCTCTGCTATTTCCTTGCTGTGGGACCATGGGCCAGTCATTTAATCTTTCTAAGCCTCTGCTTCCTCATCTATGAGGTGAGGACGGTGACACCTCTGCCAGGACCAGGAAGGGGTGTGGGGCCCATATGCGGTCATCTGGCACGTGGGAATGCTTCCTCTGTGCCAGCCCCGGCTCTCCCTTGGCTGGGGAGAAGGACCTGGAGCACTTTCCTCTCCAGCCAGCACCGTTCCCCATAGGATCAGCAAACAGTCCCCATAGCTTGTGGGGCACTCTCGCTTCATGCCTTTCCTGTTGTTCCGCTCATCAGCAGGCAAAGTAACAAAGCATTTGTACTCCTGATGTCCTGACGTAAGGAACTAAGAAGAAAGGCAAAGGTTTGCACACAGCACACTTGGGGAGTGCTAAACATAGCCAGGGTACAGACTAGGGGAGGACAGGTGGCCAGGCCTTCAAGGCAGGCTAAGACTGTGGCTCCCTTCCCCTGCCCTGGCTGTGTGTCAGTCCCCTGGGAATCTTTAAGCAAATAGAGGCTCTGGGCCCCTATCCCAGGCCTGCTGGAGCAGAATCTCTGGGGTGCCACCTTAACTCTGCATTCCCACTGCCTTGGTGAGCCTGCTGGACTGAGCCTGGCCCACAGCCCTGACTGTGGAAGCTAAACCACTAATGGTGGGGCCTCCTGGAAGGTTCCCCAGCCAGTTCTCATGCCTGAACTACACCATAAGTGCTTCAGTTCCTTGCAGTGAGCATTATTTGTTCCCTCAGGTCCCCTTTGTAAATGTCAGTCACTCTGGCAGGCAAATGTCATGTACCTGGAGGACCCAGACGCTCTAGGAACTCTGAGTCAGACAGGCAAAACAAGTGTTAGAAGTGCCTGGGCACAAGGGCAAGCAGCCACAGCTGCTGAGGTAGAGGGAACCAGAGCTGAGGGTAAAAGTACAGAAGCCTTGAAAGCACCCCTGGCAGCACGCCCAGCATGACAGCTGGCCATGTTTGATCATCAGTCGGTCAGTGAACAGCCACTGACCGGACAATTCTATCATGTGCCAAATGCCACCAGGCACCGAGGGCACAAGGCATAGACCCAGTGCCAGAGAAGCTCAGTCTAGAGAGGGGCATTGTACGAAGTGGGAGTACGGAGGTGGCCAGGAGAAGAGGCACATCCCCCTGACTGAGAGAGGAGACTGTGGTCAGGGAAGGTCTCAGCAGAGCAGATGTCTGGTTCTCTGAGAGTGACGAGAAGCCAGCCAGGCAAGGGGAGGGAGGGAAGAACTGGACAGAAGCTGCACAGGGTTAAGGCCCATTGGGGGCTTTCAAGAGATAAAAGTACTTGACTCGGGCCGGGTGAGAGGATACGATGGGAGGAAGATGGGAGCTGAGGCTGCAGAGAGGCGCAGGGTGAGACCCAGGGAGGCTTATGTGCCTGGGTAAGCAGTCTGGGCCACATGACAAGGGAGGGCTGACAGATCACTCAAAAAGGGAAGGCTTAGGGATGGGCTGGAGGGAGAGTTCCATGGGCAGGGTGCCAGGGGGCTCTCTTTTGAGGCAGTCAGATTCTCATAACTAGGTTAACTTGCTGGGTGACCCTGGGCAAGCCACCCAACTTCTCTGAGCTTCAGTTTGTCCACCTATGACATGAGAGGGTTGGGTTCATGCCTGCACAAAGTCTTTGTTCTGTACTCAAAGGTCACTTCTGGCCAGCGAGGACCATGAGCTTTAGACTGGGGCTACACAGGGAGAGACAGTGTTGCAGACCTCCAAGGACAGCCCCAGCAGGAGACAGTCTGAGGCCACAGTGTGAGAAGCAATGTGACAGCCACAGCCTCTGTGGTGCTGTGGGAGCAGGGTGAAAGGGCCTCAGCCAGCGCAGGGGTCAGGGAAGGCTTCCCAGAGGAAGGCCCCAGGGCTGACCTTGGACTTGAGCTGAGAGGGTCCTTTGGGAGGACAGAAAGAGAGAGGAGGAGGAGGAGGAGGGGCATCCCAGACAATACTTAGGTGGCGGATGCGACATTTCCTTTAGTTATTCATTCAGCCTGTGATTACTAAGCACCTGCTATGTGCCAGGAAAACAGAAGGCCCCTGCTCTCCTGGAGCTCCTATTTAAATAAATGAGATCTTGTCAGAGAGTGATGAGGGTCACATGATTGGGAGGAATGATTTAGCTGCCAGGGAGGCCCCTTGAAGAGCCTGGTACCTGAGCTCGGGCCTGAGGATGAGGAGGCAGCAGCCACAGCACCAGGTGTGTGATGTTCTAGGCAGAGGAAACAGTGAGACAAAAAACCCTGAAGGGGGAAGACCTGTGCCTTGACTGAGAAACACATCAAAGGCAGGTGTGGTTGGAGGGTGGGAGGCAAGGAGAGGGTGGCACTTAGTGAGATCAGAGTGGCAGGTGGGGCCCAGTCCCACAGCAGGATGAGTTTGGCATCACTCTGTGTGATGCCACTGGGGGATTTTCTGGCAGAAGCATGACAAGAAAGGCTGGCTCCAACAAATCCTTCTGGCTGTTACATAGAGCAGGATGGGAGGGATGGAAGTGGGTGCAGGGGACCAAGAAAGAGACCACTGCACTCAGCCAGGTCAAAGCTGAGAGTGGCCAGAGCCGGTGGTGGCTGTGGGGACAGAGAGAAATGTAGAGACCTGGGAAGTATCTTGGAGGAGAACTGCCAGGACTTGCAGATAGACTGGAGGGCAGAGGGAAAGGGAAGAGCCCTGGATGCCTGGCCAGGGAGTCCCTGGAGCCTGAGACGCTGGCACCCTCCAACTAGAGATTGGCTGGACTCTCTGGCACTGATCATGGGACAGGCCTGATTTAAATGCAGTTTCTTCTCTGAGAAGTGTGGGCAGTCTAGGACATGGAGACCAGCCTAGAGGCTGGCAGAGGGCCTCTCACATGCAGGAGTGCTATGGGCCCACTGGCTCTGACCTGCCCCCTTTAGTGCCAGCTCGCCCATGTCTCCAGCCAACTTCCTCACGCTCACGGCCTCCGAGTCTCCCTGGATGTCAGGGACTGCGTTCCGACGGCCTGTCCGGTCACAAGAGATGAAGTCCGAGTAGGAGGATTCGACCTCCATCACGCCTGTTGCATCGCTCCTCAGGCCTGTGGGGACAGGGGGCAGGAGGGCACAGGTAAGTCCAGATGCATCTTGCAGAGAAGACTTAGCTCCAGTTCTCCAGCACCGATGTCTTCTGACAAAATGACAGATACTGCCTTTTTTATTGAAGATAAAGCAGAAAGCACAGAAAAATACAATGAACAAAATAAGTCACCCATAATTCCACCCAAACAAAACCATCAACATTTTAAAGAATGTGTGCTCAGTCTTTTCTCTAAGTAAAGACAGTGATAAACATTTAGACATTTATCAACAGCACGTGCCAGGCACTGGCTAAATGCCGCAGATGCAACAATGAACAAGTCAGCTGTGGACCCTGCCCTCACACAGCTTACAGTCCACTGGAGACAGCATAAAATTACGTAGCACCCACGTCATGACCACACGGCTTCAAGGGAGAATGCAGGTAGTTGGAGTGACCACCAGGACCTGACCAATGCTGGCGGTCAGGAAGTGGCATTTTAGCTGAGATCTGAGGATGAATAGATTTATCGAGATGAAGAGTGAGGGGAAGAGCATTACCAAGAGGGGAACAGCACATGTGAGGGCTCTGAGGAGAGAAGGCATGGTGGGATGGAAGAACAGAAAGAGCCAGCAGGCTGGAGTACGGTGGGAGAGGGGCAGGGACACCAAGGACGCCGCTGAGGTGGCAGGAGCCAGACCACACCTGTAACTTGGTCGCTGAGGGGCTTTAGGCCAGATCAAGAATGATCAGCTGTGCATTTTCAAAGATGTCTCTGGTGTCCGGGCGGAGCAGGGCCTGGAAGGGGACAAATTAGGAGGGTCCTGCAGAAGTTCACGTGCAAGAAGATGATGGGTGGTGGTGGTGGTAAGACAAATTCTAGATGTAATTTGGAGAACAAATCAACAAGCTGATGGGAAATTTAGGCTTCTGACATGAGTAAGTAGGAGGACGGAAGTGTGGAACAAGGAATAACAGAGGAGGAATGTTTTAGGGAGTGGAGGTGGGGTGGAAAATAAAAGTTCTATTTGGCCATGTTAACTTTGAGATGCCAAGAGGGGAGGTAGAGTAGGTACATGGAGCTAGGAGGCTGGAGCTCAGAAGAGAGATGGGGAAAGGGATGGGAGGAAAGATATGAAATTAGGAATTATCATTACAGAGATGGTGGTTAACAGCCCTGGTGGTTGATAAAATGAGGGTGTTTCAAGAAGTTCATGGAAAAATACAAAAGATACAAATCTTTCCATGAACTTTTTAAAGTACCCTCAAACAGCCTAGAGAGAGAAGAGAGCACATATATAAAGAAGAGTCATAGACCTTTAAAAATTATTTTGGGATCATACTATCCACTATATTTTATAGCCTACTCTTTGGAACATTTTAGAACATATCATTAAGGTTCCTTCTACATGATTTTTGTATCTGCATACTTGGATATACCATGATTTATTTGATCAGTCCCCTAGAAATAAACATGGAGGTATTTTCCAATTTTCCACCACTACAGACAGCACTAGATCTTTATGTAAATCTTCGTGTCCAGTCCTAATTATTTTCTTATAATATATCCCCAGAAGTAGAATTGCTAGGCTAAAGGGAAGGGTGAAATATTTTTTAGGCTTCTGACACATTTCCAAGTTGTTTTCCCCAATGGCACAGTAGTAATTATAATAACAAAAAACTGGGAGAAAACGCTTATAAATTCAGTACTGTTTCTATTTATATTCCCACCAGTAGCACACGAGATTGTCCATTTACTTGCACGCTTGCCAACTAGAGGTACTGCTGTTATATTAATAAAATGTTAATCAGCTAGGGGGATATTAGTACCTCTCATTGAGCACTTATGATTTTCTGAAGGAAATTAAATTACAGTCACTGCATGGACTCTACCTGGCAGACCCTGAGTTAGGCAATGGGAGGGGTGGTTAAGCACTGGCGTGACTTTAGGAGTTTACAGTCCAGTGGGGTGGGCCTAACAAATTCCAGTTCTATACACACACAGGCAAATGCCCAATGCTCTATGTGGTGTTAAGATGTTTACTGTATATGGTCGGTAATAACAACCTGTAGGAAACCACCCACATGTCCATCAGGAAGTTAGGCATTACATGAATTATGAAGTATTCAAAAAAAGAAATGTGCCGGATGGATCTGTACTGACATAGCAAGATGTCTGAGACAAACTGTTAATTAAAAAACGAAGGCTGCAAAACAGCACCTAAAATAAAACCCAGTTTCTGTGGGGAAAGATGGCAGACACACACACAAAAAAAAATCTGGAAAAACACGTATCAACCTTATAAACTGTGGTTCTTTGTGATTAAGGGGAACTTTCATTTTCTAAGTCTGCATCTTTGTAATGGTTGAAGGTTTTATAACCCAAGTTATCATGTAATGCTTTTAGAAGGTAACTGACTTTGGCAGGAAATGCCTGGAAAGCACCCAGGGTGGGGCTCAGTCGGTAAGAGCTGCCAGGAGTGTGTGCACGCAAGCACTTGCGCATGTGTGTGAAAGGAGGGGCTGACCAGTATGGAGGGCTAAGCTCACATCCCCCACGACACCTAGCTCAGAAGAGACACCTAAAGAATGGATTAGGGGCACTCAAAGATCAGACAGTTGAGACAGGGAGGCGTCCTGTAGAAGAAAAGAATGAGACATGTGACCTTAAATCCAAACGCTGCCATCAGACCTTGATCAAGACCTCACCCCTCTCTGGGTCTCCATTTCTCCATCTGTAAAATGAAGGTGGGGCCAGAGTTCTAAGGCAATTCCCCATAGCTCCAGCAGATGGCACGCCCCGCTTATGTTTCTTAGCCGCCTTGAGAGAGGTGGCCTTTGTCATGCTCTGGCTCCCCCTCAGCTAAATGAATTCCCAGAAGTTCCAGAGGTGGTTCCTTCTGCAGGTCACACAGAGTTTCACTCCTGCCCTTTCCCTCTGGGGAAACTGCTCAAAGCTTCAGAACAAGGGAATGGCCTGTTGCAATAGTAATAACAGTAATAACAACAGAGAATAAAAATTATGACAATTCTAATGATAATATTAAAGGTAACACTTAATATTATGTTACGTGCTTATGTGTTTTACATAGATCACTTACCTAATGGCCACAACAGCCCTCTGACGTAAATGAGATAAATTTATAACCATGACTCAGAAAGGTCTCAGGCTCCTAGGCCCAGGCTCATCCTCCATATTATACCTGCTGCCTATGGGAAAGGACAGAGACCCTGAGCAGGCCACACCACCTCCCAAAGCCTTGGTTTCCTCAGCTCTTTTCCTCCAGTTGGAATGTGACCTCCACAAGGGATTTTTGTCTGCATTTTCATCATGGCAGCTGAGCCAACATGTTCAACTACTTCTTTCCCTGATTCTCACAGCACCTGGTAAAGAGTAGGTGGCTCCATAAATACTCACTGAACTAAATTTGTATCTATTTAACTATGTATTTAACTTCTCTCTCTGCCTATCTAACTACCTATCTGTGGAGATGATAAAGCAATTCCTTCTTGGGACTCCATCCACTGCAGAGTGCTGTGCTGGTTGGTGTTCTTGTCTGGTATCTATAGGATCTGATACCATGGGATGGAGTTACAGGCTCCATCTAAAAGGCCAGCTTCACTGCTAGGACAGACTCCTTGGAGCTCTGACCTCGACCTTGCTCTGTCTAACCTTACAAGCTGCCCAGTGCAGGAAGCCGGGTCTTTCCTGGCATGGGAGAGAACTGCGCCAAGCCAAAGCCCAATCCTGGAAGACATCAAGTGAGCCAACATGCTCTGGCCACCATATCCCCATTCCCTCAGGAAACAGCGATTCCATAGATGGGTCTAGGGTGCTCTTTGATTCGAAGCACAAACATAATATCATTTCTTCCACATTTGTATTCCTCTTTGCTCACCCTCTGCTCTTTAAAGTGAAGAGCAAATGGGGAAATAAAAGAAGGAATCCTCAGAAAATGGTCATTTTCTCAGACCCTGTTAATGAGAGTGTAAAATGCTAGGACATCCCTGGGGAATGACTTGACAATATGTACCAAGAAACATCAACTTTTTTCATATCCTTGAGCCACTAAGTAAGTTTATAATAATTCTAAGAAAATATTCCAAGTTGTACAATAAGATAAATGTATAAATCACAGTGTTATTTATAATAGCCCAAAACTAAAGACATGAAAATGAGCTCCTAAATGGACATGTTAAATGTCCTAAATGGATAATAGAGAAAAATACACTTATATCCAAATGAAATACATTTGGGCATTAAAATAACGTCTGTAAATATTTTTAAAGACATGGAAAAATGTTCACAAATATTATTAAATAAAAAAGAATCTCAGTGATATAATCGCATGTATTAATATTTAATTATGAGTAATTTTAAAAATCTTTTATATTTTCTAAAGTTTTTACAGTGAAAGCATTCACTTTATTTTAAAATTACTTGATTTTTGAATAAGTGTGCATGTGGTATAAAATTCAAAAGGTTCATCAGCAGGAAAGAGATAAGAGCTCAATCTCCTTCCCACCTTATCCCAGACACCCTTTCTTGTGGCTTTCCAGAGATAGTCTATGCAAAATACATATTCCCTCTCTCTCTCCCCCTTCCATTCCTTTTTCCTTTATTTAAAACAAAAATTTTTTTTCCATCTTACTGTTTTCACTTAAGAATATGTCTTGGAAACAATTCCAGATCACCCAGAAGCCACCGTAGCACTGATTTGATCAAAACACTAGAAACAAACCCAAAGTCCTTATAGAGCTAAATTGTTCCTTTTATTGACTGCATGATATTCTCACTGGTGTAGATTGATTTAATTACTTCCCTACTGGTGACCTTTGGTGCTGTTTCCATAAAAGTAGAATTGCCACATCAAAGAATCAGTGTATTTTTTTATTGTAATAGGTATTGCCAGATTTTCTTCCACAGAGGTTATTTCATTTTGTGCTGCTACAATAAAATACCTGAGACTAGGTAATTTATAAAGAACAGAAATTTATTTCACACAGTTCTGGAGGCGAGGAAGTCCAAGATCAAAGTGCCAGTGTCTGGTGAGGCCTACTCTCTGCTTCCAAGATGGAGCCTCCAATAGCTGTGTCCTCACAGGGTAGAGGCATAAAAGGGTAAACTCCCTCCATCAAGCCCTTTTATAAAGGCTGCTAGTCCCATTCACAAGGGAGGAGCCCTCGAGGCCTAATCACCTCTTAAATGCCTTACCTTTTAATGCCACCGCATTGGCAACACTAGAATTTTGCGGGGGAGACACATTCAAACCATAGCAATTTCCATCAGGCATATATGACGGGCACTTTGTTTTACCACCTTCTTATCAACACTATTTGTTTCTAATCTGAAAGGTGAAAACCGCATCTGGTTTGGCTTGTGTTGCTCCTATGAGTGAAGCTGAGCATCTTTCCATGTGCATTTCCTTTTCTGGGTACTGTTTCTTCAAATCCTTTTGTCCATTTTTGTAAGGGATTTTAGGTCCTTATTGATTTGTGGGAAGTTCTTAATATATTAAGGCAATTAGTCTTTTGCCGTAAGAGAAGCTACAAGTAAGTTACAAATAAGCTTTTTTTTTTTTTTTTTTAAACTTATCCGTCATTTGTATTTTTGGCATTTCTTTCCCCACACACATTTTTATATTCATGTTGTCAAATTGATCCATATTTTATTTTATAATTTCTGGGTTTTGGAACATAATTAGGAATGTCTTCCCCATTCTGAGATTAGTAATAAATCCTCTCTTGCTTATTTCTAATGGTTTTTTTTGTTTGTTTTTTAGAACATCTTAAAGTTTTAGTCCTTTCTTTACAGGTTACCTAAACCACTTTTGATTAAGAAAACTGTAGAAAGTCAGTAACTGCCACAAGTGAATGCCAGGCAGTGGCACGTGTCAATTTTCCACAGAGTCCATTTACTCTCTTCTGCTTTGTGGGGTGTCTGAATGCACTGCTTGGGGTCTCTGCTCACACTTGTTGGGATTAATTGCAGCAGATTTTAGTCCACAGGTCGCTTTTCTCCATATTTCTTTGTAAAACTCTTTAGCATTCTTACAGAATTTTTTACCGTCCTTAGAGTGTTTTTCAGCTAGGTCAGCCTGAAGGGGGTGCTCGGGCTGGGGGGTCATTCACCAGTGCTGTGAAGGGACTGGATTACTTGGTCAGTTTTGTTTGCTGGTGTCCAGGTTTCAGCACTAATTACTGGCAGACAGACCTGCCCCTTTTCATCAATGTTCGGATGATAGATCTTTGTTTTAAATGTGATCTTGGGTGGTTTGAATGGGTACTCTGCTGGAAGTGATTTCGGTTCTGAAGGCCCCCTTATCATATGGAGGGTTGTCAGGAACAATAAGCCCTTACCAAGTCAATAAATTGCTTCATCAACCTGGATGTTAAGGAAGTTTTCATTCCACATTTGCAGATTTCTTCAAGCTCCTTCGTCAGCCTCCTGCTGGCCGCCTTCTTGCATCTGGTGCTGCTGTGTTCCCCTCTAGAGCTTTTATTGCTTCAATTTTCATTTAAAATTGTCTGATTACCTGCTGGAATTTACTTGCCATAAGGTATGAGTTAAAGATCCACCTTAATTAATTTTTTCCACTTATCTCAAAATCATTTATAGAATAATCTGTCATTTCCTCATTGATTTGAAAAGCTGCCATTTTTGTCTACAAAAATGTGTATTGGGGTCTGTTTCTCAACCTTTTAGTCTCTCCAACTGATTTATTATGTACCAGTATCACGTTTTATATTACTTTAGCTTTAATTTTTTAAAATTTTTATTGAATCATAATTGATTATACATATTTTGGGGGTTTAACGTTGACATATGTTGATCAAATCAATATTACTAGTATGCATATTGTTACAAATCGTACTTATTCTTTATGCCCCTTGTCCAATCTCTCTCCATCCCCCTCTCCCTCCCCCGGCCCCCCTCTAATTTCTATACCCTAGATTTCTTCTCTCCTGAAAAAATAATGGTTACTCTGTTAATTTGTTGCCTAGATGATCTGTCCAATGCTAAGAGGTGTGATCAGGTCCCCCAATATTATCATAGAGCAGATGCTTCTTCTGTCACTCTGAAATGGGCTTTGTGGAGAGAGACATCCTCTTCTTTTCTTTATCTCTGCTGGTGACTCTCCTTGTGTCAATGCACTCCAGTGGCTGGTGGACCATCTGCATGGTGGTTGTGGTGTCTAGCTGCTTTTGAGGCAGCCATGGTTACTGTGGTGGCTGAGGTGGGCCACCCACATGGAGGTGATGTTTTTGGCACACTCCTTGGTGCTGGTGGTGTGCCTGATTGTGGGCAGGGGCGACTGATCCCTGGATCCATGTCTCAGGTCCCTCGGTGGACTGAGGCGCTGGATGTGTGGCTGAGCCAGAACTAATTTTTTTGTCCTTTGCTTACTTCTAAAATGGGAGAACTTCCTGTGGGGACCAGCACTTGAACTGTGTGGTTAGCTAAATTTCTGCTTTGATGCTGATTCCCGAGGGAAGGCTTTTTATGCAGCTCAGGTTTTAATGGTTGACTTTATAGGTACTTCCAGCTCTCCAGAGACCCGGTACACCTGGGTTGTGTAGAAACACTGAGCTAGGCCTGAGTCTTTTCATCGAACTGCACCCCATGCAATTCTGATTTCCGGACCAGTCTCCTCTGAGTGGTCCTTTGCTGACTGGAGTGCCAGTCAGCTGTCCTTGCTGTGCCCCAGTAATCCCGTCTCCCCTGCTACCAGTGCTGCAAACACTTTCCATGGGACGAGCCATGTGCTGGTTCTTTGCAATGACTCACTGGCCTCTGAGTGGCTCTCTTTTTTTCAGTTGTTGTGGCTCCTTGCTCCTGTGTGGGTCCACGGGAACCCTATCAGTGGTCTTGCTGGCCTGGGGGCCACCAAGGCCCTCTTCTCCCCTGCGGCCTCCATGCAATTTCACCCGAAGGGCACAGCTGCAGCTTTCGGCAGCTCCTGCTCTGTGCGCTCAGCAGCTCTAGCCTTAAAGTGCCCGCAACAGGAAATGGTCAAAAATGGTTTTTTCTTTCTCTCATCGTGGCTTCTCCCACTTTCATATACTCCATAGCTCTCTCCTCCTCTTCCCCTGAGCTCCAGCTTTTTTATAGTTGTAAATTGGTTGATTTGTGGGAGTGATGCTGGGGACTGTCTATTCTGCCATCTTGACTGGAAGCCTAGCTTTAAATTTTTTAAAAAATATTTGTAGGCTACCTTCCCTCTCATAACTCAAATCTTTTTTTTTTTTTTCCCTTTAGAATTTTTCTGGCTGTTTTTACTAGTTTACATTTCCTTATGAACTTAATAGTTTTAATTTTTCTCAAAACTCTCATAGTATTTTTATTGGAATTGCATTAAATGTATACAATAATATATGGTACATGAATACAGAATGTATGCAGAAATGACATTTTTATGATATTGAGTCTTCTTTCTTTTATAATTCCCCTCCCATGAAGTCAGGCACCCAGTCTTCTCCTTTGTTCCCCAACATATCCCCCAAAGCTAGTCCAGTGCCTGGCACATGGTGGGTGCTTGATTTATACTTACTGAGTGAATAATAAATTACTGCAGCAGTGCTACTTCTGAGATGCAAGGCTAAGTGCCTTCCATCATTCTCTCATATAACTCTCAACACACCCTGTGAGTACGTACCATTCTAATTCCTATTTTAGAAATGAGGAAACTGAGGCTTAGGGAGTGAAGTAACTTCCTTCAACCTCTCAGAAGGCTCGTTCTCATTTTCCTAGTCCAACACCTTGACTACCTGTATGCCCTTTAATTCCATCCATTTACTCTCTTCTTATGTGTTTTCTCTCATTGTTCTATACAAATCATCTCTCTCATCGCCGTCCATTCATTTGATGTGGATTCTCTCATTGCTGAGCTGCAGACATCTAGGTGAATCCACCAAGAAGATATAAACAGAATTATGCTCCACCTTCTCCAGAACTCTCTCCCATTCATTCTTTCTCTTAGTCAAGAGTCACCTCCATAGTCAGTTGCCCAAGTCAAAAACCAGTTACTCTAAACCCATGCCTCACCTCATCTTCCTCTCTGTAAGGAGGCATCCTGCAGCATAAGGCTCAATCACTCTGGTTCAATCACTTTCTCTCAAATATTTCAGGTCCATATGCCCATTTCTCCACACAGTCATGGACTTAGTTAGGCCTCATCATCTCTTTCTGGTCTATTACATTCTTCTCCTAACTAGTTTTCCTGTCCCACCTTATCCTCCCCAATTCATCCTCAAGCCCTCCATCCTCTGTAAGCAAGAGGGGCATTCTCAAACATCAGTCAGCTCATACTCATGCCCTGCTCAGAAATGTTCAGTCATTGAAAAGAATAAGGCAGATCCATTTATGTATATTGACATGGAAGCAATGTTCTCAATAAATGATTACTAATAAGTCCTAACACATGGGTCTATAGAGTCTTTTCTCTTCTGAGTTCTAGGTCTTTACTTCTAATAGCCTATTAATTATGTCCAGCAGGGGGACAGCTTTGATTCATTCAGGACTACCAAAGCACGTGCTCAGGAAATATTTGTTCATGAAATATTTGTTAATGAAAAGTTGTTGTAGAATTTAACTAAAAGGGACCCCAGAACTCACCTAGACAAGCCTCTCATTAACAGCAGGAGAAACTGAGGCTTAAAAATGGAAAATGACTTGCCCAGGGTTCTTGAATCTACAGATTTGATGGAGTTTGGATGTGCTATCACCTCCAAAACTCATGTGGAAATCTGATCCCCAATGTGGCAGTGTTGGAAACTGATTGAGTCATGGGGGTGGCTCCCTCATGAATGGATTAATGCTCTTCCTGAGGGAAGAGGGGAGATTAATGAGTAAGTTCTCACTCTATTAGTTCCCGCGAGAGCTGGTTGTTTAAAAAGACCCTGGCACCTCCTCTCTCTTGCTTCCTCTCACCATGTGATCTGCTTGTACCTGCCGGCTGCCTGCCACTTTCCGCCATGAGTAGAAGCAGCCTGAGGCCCATGCCAGATAAAGCTGTCCCAGAATTTTAAGCCAAATACACCTCTGTTCTTTTTACATTACCCAGTCTCAGGTATTTCTGTTATAGCAACACGAAACGGACTAACACAGGGTTCTAACTTCGGGTCCAGAGCTCTTTCTCCCACACCACACTGTCCCTCTCAGAAGTACCCAGTGATATTTCAAATCTCTGAGAAGGGATGCCCGATGTGGTAAACGGCATGTAGTGCAAACGTCCAGCTCAGCTTCCCTGTTTACTAGCTGGGAGTCCTTGGACAACTCCCTTCATCTCAGCAACACGGGGATAACAGTAACACCTTGCAGCTTATGGAGCTGCTGTGAAGACTCAATGAGATGACAATGCGTAAAGACAGCGTTAAGTTATATGGAACCTAAGGGGCACACAATTAAACCATTCGTGGGGTGACTTAATAAAACTTTCCTCTTGACATTTCATTCAACTCCTGTGTTTATACTCCATGTTTAAAGGTATTATAGAAGGTCAAAACTTATACCTTCTTCTTTTGTGCTTTATGGTGCTGAGTGGAATACAAATTCCACAAAAGGGATGACCCTGGCTGGCATGTTTACTGTTATATCCGAAAGGCCTAGCACATAGCTGAAGCTCAATGAGTATTTGATGAGTAAGTGAATGGAAGATGTTCTAGATTTCAGTGCAGAAAGAGCAAAGGATGTGCAGCCCTGCATCATACCAGTGGGCTGAAGGTCTGGCTCAACCCCCATGCAGTAGGGTGACCCCCAACGAGTCCCTTCCTCTCTCACAGCTTGCTTTTTCCTAATCTTAATAATGAAAGTTGAAATATGATCTCTAAGTCTCTTTCAGTCCTGAAATTTCATTCATTCATTCAATATTTACCAATCAACTTCTATATACTAGACACTGTGCTAGGTGTGGCATATACACTGGAGACTAAAAAAGACATTTACAATCTGATAAGAAAAAAAGTAAATGAATCTATCATCACAGATTATGATATTTGCTATGGAAGAAGAGGAGAGGATTCTGTGAGTGTGGATAGTTCAGTAAAAGGTTGTATAATCAGGAAAGACCTTCTTGAGGAGGTGATGTTAAGCTGAAATCTACAGAAAAGTTGGATAGAGAGAGTGATCTGGACAGAGACAAAAGGCAATCTGATTCTAACGGCAATCTCCTATTTCCTATCTCAGCTTGAGTGCTATGCAGTGCTAGAGAATGAAGCTCTTTCTCTCTTCCTGATCCTCAGGATGTTCTGGTGCCTTTGTGCGATCTGGATGCTTACAGAGCATTTGATTGACCTTGAATGCCCAGGACAGAATGGAAAAACTCTTGTACTCTGTCCCTAGACCTTTCAGGGCCTTGGGGTCAGAGGCTTTGGTGCATGCAGGTGCTTGCTCTGGGCTCTGTAGGGTTTCCCCACAGGAAGCTGCTTCTCCCTCGGGTTTTTAATACTCTCCCCAGCTTTGTAAACTGAAGAGGCCCTGGACACTGCCAAGAACTACATGGTCTGTTCCAAGTCTGTAGCTATTAGTCTCATCGTTCAGGCAGATCCCACTACAGTTGCAAATTGTTTTCCAAATATACTAGAAAGGTCATTTCCTGTTTTTTTTTTTTTTTCTTTTTCAAAAATTCAATATTTGCAGAGACCATACAAAAAGCAAACAGATACAAAGCACAGAAGTGAGACTTGGTCCTAGGGGAGAGGCCTGCTGGGGGTGGGCAAAATGTTCTATAAGGCTTTTCTGAGGGAAGAAAGAGCTGTGGAACCTTGATGGAAATACCAGAGCCTAATGATTGAATTGGCATTCCTCAAATTCAAAGGGCAGTGGCTTCTCTCTGTGATGGGAAGCCAGAACTAGACAGGCACTGAGGCAAGCAGAAAAGTCAGGGCCCCAAATTGGACACATTCTGAGACACCAGGAAAGGCAGGGCTGCTGTTTCTAGCCATGTAGGGCCTGCCAGGGCTGACAATGAAACTCCATCTAATGCCTTAAGGGCATATCCAGCACAGGGTCACCAGAGAGGAGCCTATCTCCTGCCAGGGCACTGACTGCTGCCCATTCAGAGAGCAGCTCTGGGTGAGGCATTGTTTGGAGGCAGACAGGCCAGGTCTTGGCCTCCGCACCTAGAAGACCCAGAACCACGCAGGCCCAGGTGCAGGCTATAGTGAGACTTGCTTTAGGAGGTGGCTTGGTGAGGAGGGAAGGGAAGGGTGCTGGAGCCAGACAAGGTCCTCAGTGAGTCCCACATCCCACCACCTTTCTGTTCTCCTCTTCTCATTCCTTTTTGGACCACTCTCCTTGCGGGGGTTCCAGACACCACACCCTCTGGGCCTCCCTCCTACCTCTCTGGCCACTCCACAAAGGCACCTCCTCCTGTTGGGATCTTTATATTAGAGACACCCCCCCCCCCCCCCCCAGACCCCAGTCCTTCTCTATTTGCTCCCTGGGAGTTCTTCCCTTTCCTTTAAATAGTATAAGTTGGTGACCTCTCAAAAGCCCCAAGCCTCTCTTAAGAGCTCTAGATTTGTGAATTTAACTGCCTACTTAGCGTATCATTCTGCTGTCTCCCCAGCCAGCTCCTCTCCAGCCTTCCCCAGCTCAGTGCAGGCACTACCATCCACCCAGGCTGCTCAAGCTAGAAAGCCGGAGCCAGCCTTGATCCTCCTCCTCCTTCACCACCCACATACAATTCGTCACCAGGTCCTGTCATTTCTACTTGCAAAACAAGAGCTTGAATCTGCCCACCTCTCTCCTCCACACGCACCAGCTGGGCTCTGCTGTTCCTCCCCTAGGCCCATGGTGGAGTCCCTCCCTGCAGTCCTGCTTCCCTCTCACCCCAACCCGTCTATTTTCTACACAGCAGCCAGAGTGATGTTCTCAAAACAGAAACTGAGTCATGTGATTCTCCTGCTTCATTCACCTTTGATGCTCCTCTATTCCACATCTAGGGAAATCCAAACTTCTGACCCCAGCCCGAAGTCCTACAGTGATCTGTCCCTGCCTTCCTCTGCAACCTTTCATCTCATTTCCACTCTCTTCTTGCTCCTTTTTGCTCTGGCCACACTGGCCTCTCTTTAATTGCTCAAACCTAATTTAATTTCTGACCTCAAAGCCTTTACTAGACTGTTCCTTCTGCCTGCAACATTCTCTGTCACCCTGCTGTCTACAGAGCCTCAGAAATGGATAAGTGGATTCCTGGCCTTGGTTTTCAAATGTTCCTGCACTAGGACCTGATGTAGGGGCCCTGTAGGGCATGAAGGCTCCAGAGTTCCTCTGCTCCCCCAACTACTGCATGTCAGGAAGGCCTGGGTTAAGCTTCCCGGAGCCTAATGTGGCATGGTGGACAGAGCAAGGGGCTTTAGAGACTTAACTGCTGTCCCTACAGCTATACCATGTGGTGCTGGGCAAGTCACCTGACCGCAGAAATCTCTTCTGTAAAATGTGGGTACTAACAATTGCCTTAAAAGGTGGTTGTGGGGATTAATCACAGCCAGCATTTATGGAGTCCTAACTGCATGCCAGACTGTGCTAAGCATCTTAGAGGCATCATCTCATTTAATTTTATAGCAACTCTATGAAATAGAAAGTATCATTATCCTATTTTACAGAAGAGGCAGCTGAGGCTCAGAGAAGTTAAGTAGCTTGCTCGAGGCCCTATATCCAATGAGTGGGGAGCAGGACTGAGCCTGCACTAATAAGCTATAGAGCATGGGAATGAATTAGCATCATGCCTGACATATAGTAAGGGTTTGTTAAGAAGTGCCCATTCCCTTATTTCTCCCCTGTTCCCAGCCTCATAATAAGACACTTCTGAAGAGGAAAAGCAAGAAAGCAAGAAAGACTCGAGAAAACGTTCTACAATGTTGGCTAAAATATATGCACAGATGCATTTTACCCATGCCTAGGCAAAATTGTTTTGGATTTTCAGCTGGAGGTAAAAATCTTCAGAATCTCTTCAGTGATGTTGGGTTGACTCTGAATTCTGCCACCAAATTCTACTTTTTGGTATCTAACTTCACAGCAATAGTAAAAAAAAAATTATTTTAGGGTACAAATTTTAAAACTCCCATCCCCTTGGCATCTATATCCTATATCCCACCCTTTGGCAGGGCTGTGTTACTACTGCATGTGGGGCTGGAGATGCGGATTGGAATCGTGACACAAACGCTCCTCAATCCGTGAAAGTCTGTGCTTCTATGGAGGTCTTTGGAAAGAAGAATTGTCTAGATTGATTACTGCTTGATGGCCAGGCATGCTGGGTCTCCCCAGGCCTCCTACTGTTCATGCATTATCTATACTTGCTGAGGGCTCCAAAGCAAGGTTCCCAGAGAGTGGCAGTCTCCATCCTACTGTGCAGGGAGTGGCAGGAAGGAAAGTGAGATCACTTCCAAGCAGGCCTGCCAAAGGTCCAGAGCTCTAGATCTGCTGATGCTAGGCTGGGCACCTCTGAGCAAGGTTTTTCCCCTCTCAAACCTCAGGGGTCTCAAGTGTGGAATGAAGGTGCAAACAGAACATCTCTGTGGTGGCTTTGAAACATGTCTGCAAATTCTTTGAGTTGGAGTCAAATTTTAATCCCCTTGAATGAGCTGGTCTTTGTGACTAACTTCTAACAAATAGAATGCAACACAAGTGACGCTGTGTGACTTCCAACATGAGGTTAGAAGGGATTATATAGCTTCCATCTGGATCTCTCTGGGGCCACTTGACTTTGGAGCTCTGAGCTACATGGAGGAAGCCGACTAGCCCTGTGAAGTGACCACATGGAGAGGTCCTGAGATGACATGGAGAGAGATGCAGCCAGCCAGCCTGTAGCTGTGCTGGCCCTAGCTGCTCCAGCTCCAGTCACTATCTAACTGCAATTGTATGAGAGATCCATGCCAGAACTGCCCAGCCAAGCTGTTCCCAAATTCCTGACCCACAGAAACCATAAGCTGTTGTTTTAAACCACTAAGTATTGTGGTGATATGTTATGCAGCAATGGACAACCAGAACAATCTCTAATGTTACTTCCAGTTCTGGGGTTCCTCTCCAGTTCCTCTAGAATTCTATAAAAAGCATCCCCCCAAAACACTGTAAAGAATGAAAAAAGCAAGATATTATCTCTAAAATATTAATTTATTCTACAACATTTTACTTATCACTTAATATGGACTAGGCTTGAAATAAGATGCCATGGATACAAAAACAATAAGACATCATTGTGCCCCTGAGGGAAGTTCATGGTCTAGTTAGGGAGATCAACTCACAAACCCATAATTCTCAACCAGTGGTGGTGGGGCAGACATATCAGAATTACCAGAATCACTGGGAGACAGTTTCAAACTATACCCCTCACTTCCCCCAGGGATTGTAATAATGACAGGTGGAGGGCCAGGGGATGTGCTCTCTAGCTGATAATCATTGCCCTCGTCAGGTCTCTCTGTTACTAATGGGAGGGCATCATAGCCTGCACACACGACGAGAGAGAATTTAGGGACCACTTCTGCACAGGCATACCTTGGAGATATTATGGGATTGGTTCCAGAGCACTGCAATAAAGCAAATATTGCAATAAAGTGAGTCACACAAATTTTTTGGCTTCCCAGTGCATGTAAAAGCTATGTTTACACTATATTGTACTCTATTAAGTGTGCAATAACATTATGTCTAAAAAATGTACATACCTTAATTAAAAAATAATTTATTGCTCAAAAATGCTAATAAATCATCTGAGCCCTCAGTGAGTAGTAATCTTTTTGCTCTTGGACCATCTTGCCTCAATGCCAATGGCTGCTAACTGATCAGGGTGGTGGCTGCTGAAGGATGGGGTGGCTGTGGCAATTTCTTAAAATAAGATAATGAAGATGGCTACATTGACTGACTCTTCCTTTCACAAAAGACTTCTCTGTAGCATATGATGATTTTTTTAAAAAATTGAAATATAGTTGATTGTACAGATCTGTGGGGTGCAGAGTTGAATATCAACACCTGTGTTTGACAGCATTTTACCCACAGTGGAACTTCTTTCAAAACTGGAGACAATCCTCTCAAATCCAACTGCTGCTTTATCAACCAAGTTTATGTAATATTCTAAACCCTTTGTTGTCATTTCGAAATGTTCACCAGGAGTAGGTTCTCAAAAATCACTTTCTTTGCTCATCCATAAGAAGCAACTTGTCATCCATTAAAGTTTCATCATGAGATTACAGCAGTTCAGTCCCATCTTCTGGCTCCAGTTCTAATTCCAGTTCTCTCACTATTTCCACCACCTCTGCAGTTATTTCCTCCACTGAAGTCTTAAACCCCTCAAAGTCATCCGTGAGGGATGGAATAAACTTCTTCCAAACTCTTGTTAATGTTGGTATTTTGACCTTCTCCCATGAATCATGAATGTTCTTAATGGCATCTAGAATGGTGAATCCTTTCCAGAAGTATTCAATTTACTTTGCTCAGATCCATCAGAGGAATCACTGTCTATGGAAGCCATAGCCTTACAAAATGTATTTCTTAAATAATGACTTGAAAATTGAAATTACTCCTTAATTCATGGGCTGCAGAATGGATGTGTTAGCAGGCATAAAAACATTAATCTCCTGTACATCTCCACAGAGCTCTTCAGTGACTAGGTGCATTGTCAGTGAGCAGTGATATTTTAAAAGGAATCTTTTTCCTCAGCAGTAGGTCTCAGCAGTAGGCTTAAAATATTCAGTAAGCAATGCTGTAAACACATGTGCTGTCATCAGGCTTTGTTGTTCCATTTATAGAGCCCTGGCAAAGTAGATTTAGCATAATTCTCAAGGGCCCTAGGATTTTCAGAAGAGTAAATAAATACTGGCTTCAACTTAAAGTCGCCAGTTGCATTCGCCCCTGACAAAAGAGTCAGCCTGACCTTTGAAGCTTTGAAGCCAGGTATTGACTTCTCCTCTCTAGCTATGAAAGTCCTAGATAACATCTTTTTTCAGTAGAAGGCTATTTTGTCTACATTAAAAATCTGTTGTTTAGTCTATGTTGGTTTACGTTGTTCAGTTAATGTTGGCATTTTATATCAATTATCTATCTTAGCTTGATCTTCTGGATAACTTCCTGCTTCACCTTGCACTTTTATGTTATGAAGATGGCTTCTTTCCTTAAATCTGTCAACCAACCTCTGCTAGCTTCCAACTTTTCTTCTACAGCTTCCTCATATCTCTCAGCCTTCACAGAATTGAAGAGTTAGGGCTTTGCTCTGGATAAGGCTTTGGCTTAAGGGAATGTTGTGGCTGGTTTGATCTTCTATGCAGACCACTAAAACATTCTTCGGATCAGCAATAGGTTGTTTCATTTCCTTCTCATTTGTGTGTTCACTGGAGTAGCATTTCTAATTTAAGAAATTTTCCTTCACATTCACAACTTGGCTAACTGGCACAAGAGGACTTGCTTTTGGCCTATGTTGGTTTTTGACATGCCTTCCTCACTAAACTTAATTATTTCTAGCTTTTGATTTACAGTGAGATACATGTGACTCTTCCTTTCACTTGAACACTTAAAGGCCATTATAGGGTTTTTCATTGGCCTAATTTCAATATTGTTGTGTCTCAGGGAATAGGCAGGCCCAAGGAGAGGGAGAGAGACAGGGAACGTCCAAACGGTGGAGCAGTCAGAATACACAATTTATCGATGAAGTTTGCCATTTTACATGGGTGCGATTTGTGGTGCCCCAAAACAATTACAATAGTAACATCAAAGATCGGTGATCACAGATCACCATAACAGATATGATGATAAGGAAAAAGTTTGAAATATTGTGAGAATTAGCAAAACGTAACACAGAGACAGGAAGTGAGCATGTGCTACTGGGGAAAAGGTGCTGATAGACTTGCTCAACACAGGGTTGCCACAAACCTTCAATTTGTAAAAAACACAACATCTGTGAAGTACAATTAAGCGAAGCACAATAAAACGGGGTATGCCTGTATATAAATCTCTTAAAACATTTAAAAAGCTTGGTAGTTAAGAGCTATGGCAAAAAGATGTACACAGCATTGTGGAGGCTCAGGAGTACGGTCAGTTATAGACAGTCACTCATTTTAAGGAAGGTACTCCTTCACACCCCTCCCTTCCTTTATATTTACCTTTACATTTATTGTTCACCAGGCACTGAGGATTCAGCAATAAACAAAACAGATTCTGTGCCCTCATGAAGCTCACATTCTAGTGGAGTGACTCATACTAACAAACACGGAGTAACTGCCACATGGCAGAAGTGCTGTGGAGAAAACTAAAGCAGTGCAAGACAGGGGAATGAAATTTCTATAGAAAGGAAAGGGAGCCCCTCTGACTGAGGTGATGCTGGTGCAGAGACCTGAAGGAGCCAGGCAAATACCTGGGCTAAGTGTGCCAGGCGAGGAGTAGCATGCCAGATGCAGGGCCCGCCTGGCTTCCAGAAAGATTAACAAAAAGGTGGTGGGGTTCGGGAGCAGTGAGCGGGGAGAGAGTAAGAAGACTGACTGTGACTGGGGACTTCCAGGGTCTTAGAGGGCAAGAGCAGATTTTGTATTTTGCTCAGATTTGGATTTTATCCTTTCACTGGCATTTCTAATTCAACACTGTATTGCTTCCCTTCCATGCTAATTTCCAGAGGCTTCTCCCTAGTGTAGGGTGAGCATAGCGGTGAGGGATTCTCTTCACACATGGCTCATAGGCTCAGACACTGTGTGCCCCAGGCAGTGCCTGCAGGGATTGGGGCCCTCCCGTCTCAAGCTGAAGAAGAAAGGTAGTTCTCCCTCCATTTTTCCTGCCTCCAGACAGAAGAAGGATTCAGGATCCAGAAACCACCACATAGGAAAATACTAATTAAACAACGCACTCTCTTGGAACCTGGGAAAGCAACATGTTCACAAGCCAGAGACCATCACTACTTGAGCACAGTGTAGATGTCACCCGTACCTTTGGCTCACATTAACACAGTTTACACAAGATTCCCAAGCCTTGGTTCAGTATTCCAGCCTTCCCCCCTCACCTCTGGGTGCCAAGTCTTCATGGGACTGCCAGTCCCCAGCCCGCATGTCCTGTGTAACTCTCAGTGGCCTGGGACAGAGATCTCTGAGCCTTGAGTGTCTCTTCCCCTTCCCTGACCCACCAAAAGAGATAGGGTCTCCCCATTTGCCACCTGCAGCACCTTGACTTCTCCTTCCTAGTAATCACTGCACTTGTAATTCATTCAACAGTAAGTCATTCAACAAATACATATTGCAGTCTCCTGTGAGCCGGGTGCAATGCAGGTGCTGATACATTTGTCACTATGTGTCTTCCTGACTGGTTTCAAGGGGTAGGTATCCTGACTTTCTTGTTTGTCCCTGTATCCCCAGCACACAGCACAGTTCCTGACACATAGGAAATACTCAATAGATACATGCATATGAACGAATTCAACCAACCAACCAACCAACCAACAAAATAAGAACTTAAGATCATATGCACCCTGAAGCCAGTGATTAAAATAACCATCTGATGGGAGCAGGGAGGGAGAGGAGGGTGAGGAGAGATTGGATAAGGGACATATAGAATAACTATGATTTGTAATAATGTATATACTAATAACATTGATTTGATCAACATATGTCAACGTTGAACCCCCAAAATATGTATAATCAATTATGATTCAATTAAAAAAAAATCTGAGTCCTGGTTTCTTCCTGAATTAATAACAATGGTAACAGTCAAATAAAATAAAAATCAATTTAAAATTAAAACTGTTATTTAAAATTTAATAAAATGGCTACTATTTAATATGGGGTGTATATACTATGCTCAAACATGACTACAAATGCTTTCCATGTATCACCTTACTTAAGCTTCACAGTAGTCCTATAATCAGATGCCTTTTACTCGTAGGAGTACTGAAGCCTGGATTCAAACCCAGTACTCGCTGGTTCCTAGGCCCAAGGCCTAAAGGGTAGTGCCTCTCTTTGGCTCAGGGAATCAGAGGATAAGGAAGCCCTAGGGTGAGCTTAAAGGGGCTGAAGTGGCAGGAGGGAACTGATACAGTTTGGATATGTTGCCCTCCCAAAGCTCACGTTGAAATCTGATCCCCAGTGTGGCAGTATTGGGAGCTGTTTGGGTTACGGAGGGTGGATCCCTCATGAATAGATTAATGTTGGGGGGGCAAATGGTGAATGAGTTCTTCTATTAGTTCTGTTAGAGCTCATTGTTTAAAGGACCCTGGCACCTCCTCCTTCCCTTCCCTCCCTCCCTCCTTCCCTCTCTTTCTCCTTCTCTCTCTGTCTCTCTGTCTCTCTCTCTCCCCACCTCTCGCCATGTGATCTCCTTGCACTCCCTGGCCCTGCCATTTTCCACCCTGAGTAGAAGCAGCCTTAGGCGCCCGCACCAGATGCAGCTGTCCCAGAATTGTGAGCTAAATGAACTCTTTTTCTTTGTAAATTACCCAATCTCAGGTATTCTGTTATAGCAACACAAAACTGGACTAATAATTCCTAGAAGAGATGTTTTCCTTTGTCTTCATTTACACCCACCTGTCTCCACCTAGTCATCTAACTTGCTAGAGATATGCTCTAGCACTGAGAATTACAGAATGTTTCTTCATTCCTTCAATCATTCTTCCAACATGTACTAAGCATGTATTGTTTTCAGCAATGACCCCGAATGCACTTATAAAGGCACTGCATTTTTTAATCCTCAAAATGGAGAGCCAAGGGCTCAGAAAAGTGGTATAGATTACCCACGGTCCTCCAATCAGTTAATGACTGAAGTAGGACCTAAATCTGTGTTTCCTCATTCCTGATTCAATGCACATTCTTTAGGATGGTGCATTCTGGTGATGATGCCCTGATATGGATGATATTGCATCTGTTCCATCCACATCAGAGAACTCTCCTGTTACTAAACTCTCTGCCTCTCTGGCTTCTCTCAGCTCAAATGGCTATCCTCACCTGGGTCAAATAAGGCCACACACTTTAATAATTGATATGACAAGCTTTCAGAGTGATTCACTGAGCACCTAACATTGTGCCTGGTGTATAGTTTCTAGTAAATGTTTTCTAAATAATGAATGAATTAATGAGTCAAGAGAAATGTACGATGGATCTGCTAACATGAAATAGCTCAAGCGAACACGCAGTTATATGCCCTACGCTGGATACATAACAGGATCTTCTGCCTGCTGTCTCCTGAAACTCAAAGAGTGACAGTATCTCCTTGAATGACCTTCACATTGACAACTACAGAAAGACAGAGAGCAAAAACAAGCCAGGGATTCAGATGACAGAAAGAAGATCCTGTGCTGAAGTACCACTGGTTCTGATGCCAATGAGAAAAGAGGTCCTATGAAATCATCATCATTCTACAGTTGCTCACTGAGAAGAGCCAACTTGACAGGAGACGTTGACAGTCGAAATTACTCAGAAAAAAGCTTGCCTCTTGCCTATGTTAACCCCAAATTCAGGCCTATCAGAGACATGCTTGTAGCTTCTTAGCTAATAAAGCCATTTATAAAATGCATTAGAGTCAAGTTGCATTTGTCTAAGTATTCCTCAGGGAGTGACACACTTCAGAGCATCAAGATTCTCCAATTGTGCCTCTTCGAAGTATCAAAATCTTATGGGGAGACAGAAAGTAGATTAGTAGTTGCCTAGGACTGGGCAGGTGGGGGGTTAGGAGAGTGGTGGCTAAAGGATGTGGGGTTTCTTTCTGGGTAATGTTCTAAAATTGACTGTGGTTATAGTTGTATAACTCTGAATATACCGAAGGCCATTGAGTTGTACACTTTGAATGGGTGAACTGCATGGTATGTGAATTGTGTGTCAATAAAGCTGTTTTAAAAAACCCTTATCTGAATTATAATGGAGAGGAATTCTCCTCATATATTGCACTAACAAATTATATATTACCCAATAATCTTTTCTTCATGATTTAAGATCACTATGAATATAGTGTTCATATCAGCTGTAACACAGCAATGTTCTCAAGTATCACAATATACAGGGGTGTCTGCCCTGCATGGAACAGCCCCATATTTTCCTACTTTCTTTATTTTTTTTTCTAAAAGAACCCTTTACTTTCATCTTAAAGCTTGGTGGCTAAGCTCACGTGCTTTATTCATACACCACTCACTGACTTATTGGCTATGTGTTCTCTGATAAGTTAATCAAGCTCTCTGTGCCTGTTTCTCCATATGTAAAATAATAGTATTAGCCTCACTGGGGTGTTGGGAGGATTAAATAAGATAACATGTATTAAGCATTTAACGCTGTTCTTGTAGTGGTAAGTTAGACTAAATTTTAGCTCTCAAGATAACATGTATTAAGCATTTAACGCTGTTCTTGTAGTGGTAAGTTAGACTAAATTTTAGCTCTCAACACTATTCTCGCTGTCGTCCATGTATCTGCCTATAGCAGCCCCTCTGCACTATGGACTCAGAAACCAGAAAACCCTTTGGTATTCAGTGCACTTGGTGTGTGTTCGGTGAGATAAAATGGGCTGGATGGTACAATTTCATGACTGGACTTTGGGACATCCCATGAGACAGCTGTGAACTTCAGCAATATTTGCTAATTTATCACAGTTCACCCCTAAACAGAAACACGTAAAGGCTTGCTGTGGTCTCCTAAGATCCTGGCATTTGGGAGGCTGGTGCCCAAGGGGACACAGTAGCTCACAACACTTCGGGTTCTCTCTAGACAAATGGTTTTTATACTTCAAAAGACACAGACACATTTAAGAATCAGAGGAAAGCTATGGTAACTTTGCTCAGAAAAGTGTACATACATATTTATGCATGTGTGTATATATATATGACCGCACACGCACAAACACACACATATTACAGAGGGCTCTTAACTCACTAAAACCTACTCATAAACGCCTTGTTAAAAACTCCAGCTCTAGACTTCACATAACCCCAGCATTCTTATGGTTTGGAGGCTCTGGACCTCAATGCTCCCACAGCAGTTGGAACAGAAGGCCACTTGTAGGCTTGTTATCCTAAACCGGCCTTAGCCAGAAAAACAGTCCTGGGAGCTGGCTGCTGCGTCCTAGCCACGGCAAACATCTGCATCCAGGGGATTCCCAGGGGCCCTCAGTCAGAACAGGACATAGGCCTGGTGGCTTGGGGAAGCTACTGTAGTACAAGGCACAGAAGCCTTGCTGATAAGCAGCCAGGGAGCTCCAATCTCAAGGCGGCATCTCTCCAGATGAGACCACTGCTCTGCCAACAGAGAAGAGGAGTCTTAGGAGAGGTGCCGGAGGCACCTCTCTCATGAGAAGAAATTCAAAGAGCTGAAAATCCCCCAAATTTGTGGGACTAGGACTTGGAGAGAGAAATAAAGGCTGGAGATTCTGACCCAATTGCAAAGAATTTCATCTTTGAAACTTTGAAAGAGGTAGGAGGAGTGGTGATGGGGAAGGCTGGTCAACTATGGATCACAGACTTTGAATCATGGCTCCACCATTAGCTGTGTGATGCTGAACGAATCATTTAACATCTCTGAGCCTCAGTTTCTTCATTTGTAAAACAGAAATACCAATCCCCAACTCTTAGGGTTGTAGTGAGATTAAAGAAAATACATGGGTAATTTTTTTGAGTCCTTTCTTCCTAAAAACCTGAAGAGGTAAGAAAGGGGGTTAGTACAGGATGATAGTTGAGAGCTCAGTCTATTCTCAGACGTGACTTGGGTTCAAATCCCAGCTTCACAGCTTAGGCAAGACTCCTAACCTCTCTGAAGCTCTTCATCTGTGAAATGGGGACAATAAAACTTTCCTTGCAAGGTTACATTAGGATTAGAAATAATGAATATATAATGCCTGGCTCAGATGATGAAATGCTCAGTTAAATGTGAGCTATTATTGGAAAAGTGAAGCTAAAATTCAAGAAGTAGTTTAAGTGTAGTTGAAAAAATAAAAGATGTGAAGCTAAAAAAAAAAGCTGGAATGAAATCTTGGCTATGCCATTTTCTAACTTCTGTATATTGGCCAAATGATATAATTTCGAAGAGCTTCACTATCCTCCTCAGTAAAACATGGATAATAGGAGCTACTTAAGTAGACACTGGATGTAAAAGTTTAGCCCAGTTCTTGGCACAAGACCACTCATTTACATGTTAAAATCCATACTACTTGGGCTGATACAACAGCTCAAGGTTTGACTGATGGCTTCCAGTGAACTGGGCAGATTATTTGATTTTTTTTTTCAGCCTTACTGAGGTATTATTGATGAATTAAAATTGTATATATTCAAGATGTACAACATGTTTTGATATATGTGAACACTGTGAAATGATTACCACAATTAAGCTAATTAACCTATCCATCACCTTACATAGTTGCCTTTTTGTGTGTGTGGTGAAAATACTGAAGATCAACTCTCTTAGCAAATTTCAAATATATAATACATTATCATCAACTGTATTTACCATGCTATACGTTAGGTCTCCAGAATTTATTCATCTTATGATTAATTGCAAGTTTGTACCTTGTGACCAACATCTCCCCATTTCCTCAATTCCTTGATCCCTGGTAACTACACTCTAACTCTTTGTTTCTATGAATTTGACTTTTTTAAGATTCGACATATATGTGAGATCATGCAGTATTGTCTTTCTGTACCTTGCTTATTTCACTCAGCATAACGTCTTCCAGGTTCATACATGTTGTTGCAAATAGCAGGATTTCCTTTTTTAAGGCTGAATAATATTCCATTGTGTGTGAAAACACAGAATTAAAAGATAAATCTTTTCATGAACTTTTGGAAGTACCCTCGCATACACATACACACATACCCCTGTGTGTATATATCTCTCTCACATTTTCCTTATACATTCATTCATCAATTAATGAAAAGGTCGTTGTTTCCATATCTTCACTATTGTGAATAATGCTGCAATGAACATGCAAGTGCAGACATCTCTTCAAGATAGTGATTTCATTTCCTTTGAATATATACTCAGAAGTGGGATTGCTGGATCACATGGTAGTTCTATTTGTAATTTTTGAGGAACCTCCATACTGTTTTACATAATGGCTATACCAATTTACATTCCCACCAACAATGTATAAGGTTCCCATTCTCTACATTCTTGCCAACACATATTTTTTGACTTTTTTATAATAGCTATTTTAATAGGTGTAAGGTGTTATCTCACTGTGGTTTTGATTTGAATTTCTCTGATGACTAGTGATGTTGAACACTTTTTCATATACCCGTTGGCCATTTGTATGACTTTCTTGGAAAAGTATCTGTTCATAGTCTTTGCCATTTTTTAATCAGGTTACTTGCTTTTTTTTTTTTTTCTCTCTAATAAATAGTATGAGTTTCTATATATTTTAGGTATTAAGTCCTTATTGCATATATGGCTGGCAAATATTTTCTCCCATTGTTTGGGCTGCCTTTTCATTTTGCTCATTATTTCCTCTGCTGTGGAGAAACTTTTTAGTTTGATGTAGTCTCACTTGTTTTATTTTGCTTTTACTGCCTGTGCTTTTGGTGTCATATCCAAAAAGTCAGTGCCAAGATCAATGTCATGGAGCTTTTCCCGTATGTTTTCTTCTAGGAGTTTTACAGTTCCAGGTCTTACATTTAAATCTTTAATTCAGTTGATTTTTGTGTATGGAGTAAGATAAATATCCAATTTCATTTATTTTGCATGTGGATATCCAGTTTTCCTATTTATTGAAGAGACTATCTTTCCCCATTGTTTATTCTTGGCACCCTTGTCAAATATAGTTAAGCATACATGCATGGGTTTATTTCTGGGCTTTCTACTGTGTCCCATTGATCTATATGTCTGTTTTTATGCCAGTACCATACTGTTTTTATTAATATAGCTTTACAATATAATTTGAAATCAGGTGGTATGATGCCTCCTCCATCTTCTTGCTCTTCTTGCTCAAGACTGCTTTAGTTATTCAGAGTCTTTTATGGTTCCATACAAATTTTAGGATTGTTTTTTCTATTTCCGTGAAAAATGCCATTAGAATTTTGATAGGGATTGCATTAAAACTGTAGATCACTTTGGGTAGTATGGACATTTTGACAATATTGACTCTACTGGACAGATTCTTTAAATGGCCTGGCATGGGCACAGCTCAGACCTGAGCCTTAGAGATGTTGTTAGGCCAGGCAGGATTCTCACCTTCTATTCTCTCCACTTGCTTCACTGGATCCTCTCGAAGGAGTTTTCCTCATAACCAGGAGATGGGGAACACCTTCAGCATCTGTGCCAGATCAGAGCAGGTGGCAGCCTCTTGTGAAAGGAAGTGCTTCCCCTGCATGTGTGGCCTGCCTTCCTTGCTGAGGTAAGAAGGAAAATAACTTGGGAGAAGAGTAGGCACACTCCTTGCTGCCAAGCAGTTTGCCCACATGGTGGGAAGGTAGCTGCCCTGTTTAATGCACTTAGAGAAAAGGACTGACTAAGGGGAAATACTGAATAGGCATACTGGTTCCAGGATTCAGTTCCAGATCATGTTTTAGTTGTCTGAGAGCTATGAACAGAATTTTCGAGGTATGTTAAGAAAATAGAGGAGCTGTCCCTTGATGTTTCTGTTGCCTTGGCACTGTCTGAATGGTCTGCAAAAGAAGCACCAGCAGAAGGCCGAGCCCGTGGCGCACTCGGTAGAGTGCGGTGCTGGGAGCGCGGCGAGCTCGGGTTCGGATCCTATATAGGAATGGCCGGTGCACTCACTGGCTGAGTGCCCGTCACGAAAACGACAAAAAAAAAAAAGAAGCACCAGCAGAATGGCAAGCTCTATGCACAGTGGTCAAAGCATGGGCTCTAGACTCCGGCTCTTAAACTTCTTCCTAATTGGGTAAGTAGTTTCATCTCATTGAGCCTCAGTTTTCTCATCTATAAAATGAGGATAATACATATGTACTTCATAACATTAAACTAAATGAGGTTAAGAAGAATGTAGGTGTTTACTGTAATACTTGTCACATGGTTTAAAAACAGTAGCTGCAGAAGCTTTGCCCAGGTATTCTTTTGTCTGTGCATGTGCCCAAACACATACCTGGCTTTCAGTCAGTGATTGGTTCCTCCCCTCTGTAGGCTGACTATTATGGGCTGTAGGGCGAGAGATCTGTAAGACTGACCCCAAGGATAAGGCTTCCTTCTTGCCCTTATCACAGGGGAGAAGCTGCTGCTGCTACAGGAGTCCCAGTATCCTCTTGAGGATTTCAATAAATCATTACATGGCAAACAAAGCAGAGAGATTTCTCTGGAAGCCCCAACTGGGCACATAAAATTTCCATGGTGAGATGAGAATGCTGATGCTCACAGGTGTAAAGTGACTTGTTTAAGGTCACTTGTGCTCTTTGCTTTACATTGGACATCTCTACCCACCCACCACCACCTCCTCTTTCCTCTCCAAAGAGACTAGCTGCTCTCAGGCTCCAGGCTCTGTCCTCTTGAAGGTCCAAGGAGAGGAGCAGCACAAGCACTGAGAAGAGAGGTCATGAGAGTAGACCAGGGAGAGCACGAACTCCATGTGGTCCATTCTCCAAAATGGAGTTAGAAGGTCTCCTTCTTAAGCCTGACTCATACTTCTCCCCTGCTTAAAAACCCTCCAGTGATTTCCACTCAGAGCATGTAGATAAAGCCCAGACTCTTTCATGGTCACCTCCAGACTCAATTCCAGCCACAGCTCCTCCTCCCCATTGTGTGCAGCCCCAGAAATCCTTTCAGGTCCTCAGGAGCACCTGTGCCCTCTCCAGCCTCCAGGCCTTCACCACGCAGCTCCCTAAGCCCACAGCCTCCTCTTGCTCACTTTTCTCCAGGTCATCTCCTGCACACCTTTCAAACCTCAGTAGCCTCCACCCACCAGCCCTCTGCACTTATTGCAGACAACTGTTACTTGTCTATTGACAACCAGATCCACAAGCTTCCTGAGGGCAAGGACTTTGCCTGCCACTCTGCTCTGGTATTCAGTGTCCAGTTCATAGGACATGCTCCATATATACTCGCTGAATAAATGTACAAATGAAAAGAACTTTTCCTCGCAGAGGCAGTAGTCTAGACTGAGCTGCACCAGACACAACTGCACTGTTCCCCATGTGGTGCTGGAGACGGAGAAAATAACTAGACTTTCTCCCTCCTCATGCAGCTTCCATTGTTCATGTAGTCCCTAGTTTATAGACAGAAGCACAATAGATTCAGTAAGCTCTTCAGAGAGAAGATCGTGTCTCTAGGCTCTTTAGCATCCTTATGAAAATTTTACCTATGGAAAAGACCCAGGTGGGCGTAAGCCAACTTAACACGTATGGCCTTCAATTCTGATATCCTTAACAATTACATTCAGGAATGCCTAAGAAGGCAAGATCGTTTCCATGAACCCTGTACTCCCAACTTGACAATGCAAAGAAATTTACCAGATTTGCAGATAAACAGTAGTGTTTTAGAAGAAAAGCCAATTATCATGTTACCTTGGATTTTAAATTATTTACTTATGCCAGAAACATTTAGATATCATAAAACTATGAATGCTGACCCAAGGTGGCCATATTTCCAGGTAGGCCACTCATGCCCTGTGAATGGCAATTTGTTTCCAACTGGAAGGGACCTCCATTACCCCTCCTCACTGGACTACTAGGCCATGACCAACTCTTTGGGCTGTTTTTTGCTTGCTTTTGCTCCTCTATCACAGCATTAAAATGAAAATTCCCATAATGTGCCCTGCTGGTCTTTGTGAAAATAGCTTTACAACAACCATTTGGTGCAGAGAAATGTTGGCATCATACCCAAAGTTGCTAATAGCTCCTGTGTATGATTCTATCTGCTTAAGTATATGGCTGAAGAAACCCATTCTCTCTTAAGCCACCAGAGGCAAATTGTCTTTCTTGTGCCATAAAGAAACTGTGCATAAACGGAAACATGACTGTGAAATTGCAGCATGATGTTATATAACTTCTGAAAAGAGCCATCCTTCCTTTTCTTCGTGGGACCAAAATTCCTCTCTAATTTCATTTGGAACTTATGTATTTTCTTTCTTCAAACAGAAATAAAGGTAATTAGGCAAAAGTTTGTGATGCTATGGTAGAGGGGTATGAACAGCATGACTACCCACCTGGTTTAATTTCTTTTTCCTGCTTGCATCTCTTCAAATTTTCCACTGTTGACTAATCAGTATGGAAATTCTAAGGCACCAGGAAAAAAAAAAAAAATTAGAGCCAGACATACTCTGGGGTTGTAAACTGAAACAATCTTTCGGGAGGACAAGTTAACAATACTAAATGTGCACATCCTTTGGGTTAGCCAAATGTCCAGAATTTATACTATTAATAAATTCACATAAGAGGATATTCAGTGAAACATATTGGGTAGTAGCAAAAAAAGGGGGGGGGGCAGAAACAACTTAAATGTCTATTAATAGAGAAAGAGTTAAATTATGGTATATCAATACAATAAGAAACTATATAGCTATTTCAAAGTATGAGGAACATTTCATTGTACTGACATGGAAAATGTACATGCGTGATTGTTAAAAAGTATACTGCAAAATTGCATATATTATCACTTTTTAATTAAAAATATGAACATGATTCTTTATGCTTAGAAAAACAGCATCTGTGTACATACACTTTTTAAAAATTTTAATAATATACACAGAAAAAGGCAAGCAGCAAACTAATACACTGGTTCTTTCTGGGACTGAGAAAGATCTTGAAAACATCAATGAAAGACATTAACTTTGTACATGATCTATTTATTTTTTAATTGAAGACTCGTAAAGAGGCATGTAAAACTTTCATAATCATTATACATGCTGGCTATGCGTAATTTTATATCCAGCTAAAATATCAAAAGTAAAGGCAAAAGACATTTTCAAGCAAAGACTGAGCAAGTTTACCATTCACAGACTCCAAGAACCTTCTCCAATAGAAAGGAAACTGAGCACAGAAAATAAGTGAGATTTTAGATCAACAGTGAGCAAAGAAATCAGTAAGCATATTGTTAAATTTTAAAAATTACTAATCGAATAAAACAAAGCTAATGAGAGATAAAAACAAATTTGACAATATTTGACAATATTAAATACTTGATAATAATAACATTGAGGATGGAAGACAGAGCAGAGTTAAAACTTTTTAAGTTACTTGATTATTCAAGACAAACACAGAAATACTATTTTACTTTAGACAATAGATCCATGATACTTATTAAAAATTTAAAGGTAAAAACAACAAAAAACAGAAATAGTATGCATAAGTATCAAAACCAGTTAGCATGCTCTTGGGTAAAAGCATCTTCTTAGAGACCAAGAGAGCCCTGTGAGCAGAGATTCTGCTGTGCAGGGCTCCTCTTCCCAGCAGACCTGCATTCCCAGGAGTGAATTGAATTGGGTTTGGAGGAGGGAGGGAATCTGGAGCCTCGGAAAACAGTCACCAGCACAGAACCAACCTACATAGCACCTCAAAACAGGGCAGTTTCGAGTAAAAGCTTTAGGCTTTCTTTTGGAATTCAGATAAGGGAAATGGGGATGTTTTGCAAATCATTTCAAAGGAAGGAGAAAGAAGAAATGATGAAATAGAGGAGAAAAGAAGCAGAATAGCATTCACAACAAACTTTTGAAGGAGAGCTGCCCATACTGAATGTGCCATTTCAGAGTTATCCAGAAAGCACACTCCACTCTCCCCAGTAGAATGCTTTGCTTTTAACTTTTATTTCACTGATAATAAATGTTTCATTGAAATAATAATACCTTACAGTTCTACAAAACTTCATATTTTACAAAGCACATTTTACAGCAGCCTCCTAACTCCACTCCACTCCTGTCTTCCAGTGCATTCTCCACATAGCACACACCACCCACAAAGGCCTGCATCCTCAGGCACCTGCCTAATTCTCTTAAGCTTCTCCCTAACCCTGACCTTCGCCCATCTCTCTCTGCCCTCCTGCTCTGTGCTTTGGCACCACTGGCCTCCTTTCAGTGTCTCCAACACTCCACCTGCTTTCCTGCCTCAAATCCTTTCACCTGTGCACCTGTGCCTGCTGACTGTGTTTTCCCACCCCACAGCACCCAAGAAGAGGGTGCTCCCCACTTACCTCTTGGTATAACTGACTCATCTTGGTTTAAACATCACCTCTTCGAGGAAGCCCCCAATCACACTCTCCTCTATCCCTCACCCTCTTTACTGACTTCATAACACCACTCTTTGTCCTTGTAAACATAATGTGGATAAGGGCCATGCCTGGTTTATTTAACACTGTCCACCTATCACCTTGCCCAGTGACTGGAAGACATTAGATGCTCAAAAAATATTGGCCAAATACATGGAAAATTATTGAAGAAAATTGAAGGCTTGGCTTAAATGAAACTGCCCCTCCACTTTCTCAGGTCTCCACGGCACTCTGCATCTCTCTTGGGGCACATTATCACAGGTGTTAGAGTTATCTGAGTCTTCTTTCCCTATCAGGCTGTGAGCAACTTAAAAGTCTTATTTACTGATACTCCCCACAGCACCCTACATAATGCCTAGCACATAAAGGGTTCTCAACAGTAGATGAATTCATGCACACATACACGAAAGGAAGGATACAGGAAGGCTGCAGCCTCTGACCAATCATAGAATGGCAGTTTCTCCTACCCAGTGGACCACAGCACAGAACACAAGCCCCTTTGAGATATACAAAACATGAGACTCTGCCCAGGGAGAAATTAAATGAGAGTTAAACTTGAAACGCAGTGGTATTATGTGGGTGAGGGGATGGGGAGACAGGCCCTTAGTCGAAAGCCAGAGAAAAAAATATGTTTTTCTGTACTGTCTAGCTTTCCTTCCTTGAACATGTTCTAATTTTGGAATCAGAAAAAAACCCACAATAAATGTTGTGTTATTAAAATCCAGTGATGATTTCAGACTGCAAAATCACCCATCCCTATGTTTCCTCACTACAACTTGAGACTCCAGATTCAGGGCCCTCTCAGGTGGGGGCCCCTACATTCTGTAAGGAAGACATCCTTGCATTCCTTTGAAGCCATGGTGGATAGGAAGGTGCAGGGATAGTGAGCGCTTTAGCGGGGACGGCTCTCAGCTGCCCCCTAATGCAAATGCTGGCAAAGCTCTGAGAGGCAGAAACAGGACAGTATGGGAGCAATCAACCCAGCTCAAGATCAGGACCTCTGCTTGTTGCTGATCCTCTGCCTGGCACTGTGTAGCACTTCTGAGTATTTTCTCTCATAGTACTTTTCACATGCCACTATAATTATTCATTTGCTTGCCTATCTTCCCTGATGAACAGAGAATGCCACCCTGTTCCTCTAGCCCAGTGCTTAGCACTAGTAGGCCCTCAATATACATTTTATTGAATGTTAGAGACCACACCTATAAAGTACTAAACATAATAACTGACCTAGGTCCCTGAGACATAATAAGAATGCACTAGTCATCAAAGACTTCATCTCCTTAGTGCCCTGAAGGTCCACGATTCAGTTCTGAAGACCCAAGTTGAAGCCAGTAATTTCTTGGAAAATTAACGAGCCTTCTTTTAAAGTAAGGAAATGCTGGCTTCTTCCAGTAAGAGTGGATGGATTCTCACCTGCAATTCAGAATCACTCAGCATCGGAGCTGACTGCAACTTTAAAAAAACCACTCCTTAAAGGAGCAGTATTCGTAGTTTTCACTACGAATTTCTGAAGGGCATTTCTGAAGGATTTCCAGGAAGTGGTGAGCTAAACCTCGGGTCATGATTAATAAACTATTTCCAAGAACTTTAGATTTTCCACCTCTGTCTCCACTTGGGAATCACTTCTGGCCCCTCGTGAAAACACTGAGCTCACTGGGTGAGCACAGCTTCTAGGCACAGGACCTGCTTCCAGCGTCTTCCTTGAGTGGTTGAGGCAGGGTCCTCTGATCCCAGGAGAATAGTACCCACTTCTGCATTTGGCCTCAGCATTGGGTGGTTGATCTGAAGTTCAGCATCACTCACTGGGTGACAGGAAATAGTGCTGAGGCTTGAAGAGCCAACATGGCAGCTCCAGCGTCCATCACAGGGGGCTTCAAAATTGATGAGTACAAAGATAATTTCAGGTTCCTCAAACAAATGTCATTCTGTGACTGAGGGGCAGATGCCTGTGTACACTGGCTAACATTCACTTTCTGGAAACTGTAAAGCAGCAAATCCTGAGCATGTACTTTTGTACCCACTTAGTGCTTTATGAGCCTTATCTCATTCCTCAGCGCAGAGCCACTTTAAGGTAGGTTGATTGTCACCCCCACTTTATAGAAAGAGAAGCAGATTCTCTGAGGTGAAGTAATCTATCCAGGATCTCTCAGCTAGGAGGTGGTGAGGGCTGAGCTCTTACCTGCTGTCAAGCTACAGCTTAGGGTTCACAAACCCCTCAAGCCCATTGTACAGACTGGGTCACAGACTCCTCACATGCCTGGCTGGGTCACCAGACCCTTCACATGCCTGGCTGGGTAATAGACTCCTCACATGTAGGTCCACGCTAGGTAACTGAGAAAGATCCTGGGAGCCCTTGGCAGATGACACCAACTCAGTCCTCAGCAGCAGTGGTAGCAGTAGCAGGAGCAACAGCAGCTTACAGCAGCCTCCAGCAGCAGTGGCAGTGGCCTCCCAGAGGGTCCTGGGGGCACTGGCAGCAACAGCCTGCAGCAACAGCCTCCAGTAGTGGCCTCCCCATGACCCCCCTGGGGACATCCCGGGGGCGAGGGGGTGGCCCTGTGAATCAGAGCCACTCATCCTTTATACTTAAGTCCATAACCCAGGACACTTGGGTGCACATGCGCAATTACATTAGACAATAACCAAGGAACACCTGGGCACATATTTACAACAAATGCTCAGCAAGATCCTGAACATCTGTCCTGACCATTTTCCTTCACTTTCCTACACCTGCCATCCTCACCAACTTCTCATTGAACCCTAGATTGTCTAAACTGACAGATACTGTGAACACCAACCAATCCCAGGGTCACATATGCCCACAGGGACCAGGGGCCAGACAGAAGACTACAGAGCACAATAGACTGGGCAGGGGAATGGCGCAGATGGTAATAAACTGGAGAACACATCTGCCTAAAGGCATTCAAATTAAAAACAAAAACAGAAACACTACTCTGACTTCGATTCTAATTAAATCCTCCTCACTTAGATGGAGAGACTGAGATGCAAGGAGATGATGTGGAAAAGGCAGTATGTGTGGTGGAAAGTTCAAGGGCTTCAGGGAGAGCCAGTTCTCATTAGGAACTCCAGTTCTATATTAAGTGAAATAAGTCAGGCACAGAAAGAGAAATACCACATGTTCTTATTTGTGGGAGCTAAAAAATCAATCAATCAATATACAAACAAATGGGGGGGCAGGGAAGAAGACACAACAATCACAATTCCTTGAACTTGTTAAGACACGTGAACAGATATGATGTTGATGGGGGGAGGGGGGAGAGGAAGGAGGGAAAGAGGAATTAGTAAAGGGACACAAAAATCAACTACATTGTATATTGATAAATTTAAAAAAAAAAAAAAAAAAAAAAGGAATTCCAGTTCTATCACCTGCTAGCTGTGAGACCTCGAGCAATTCACTTTACTTCTCTGTGCAAGGAACTAGGAAGATGGGCTATAATTTAACATTGAGGAAACTGTGTCTCCTTAGTGTCCATGTGCCAGGCTTTCAACTAGGCAATGGAGCATACTGACGGGATAGACAGACACACAGAGAGGGTGCATATGGTCTACTGGAGGCACAGAAAATTGAAGTTCTGCCAATAATTATGTAAACACAGTTCAGGTAAATATTAGGTAGTTCTTTTGATATGGGAATATATTATGAACATTCACCCTCAGTCAATGGGGTTAGGAAATGATAATACTGACCGTCTAGTGTAAAGGGTTGAGAATGACACAGAGCCTACCACTTAAGAGGTACTCAATAATGTCATTCTTTTCTTTTGCCTCTCCCCAAGTGTGCATGCTTGTCCATGCATACACACACACACACACACACCCATGTCACTGAGACTTTTTCTTTTCTTTTTTTAGGAACATAAAACCTGAAAAAAATCATGAAACTCAGAAGTATGTTGCCTGTTTTATGTACTTTTTAAACTGTCTTACAGGCATCAGTTTTTAGCCACTCTGGGATACTGAAAACCTAGGGTAATTTGCTCCCTTTGCTGTAAGGGTCCTCCTCAAAAAGGTAAGAAATATGAATGGTTTATTTCAAGTGGAATTTGTAAATGTAGAGATCATCTATTTTTTCTCCTCATTTAGGTACAAATGAGGAAACTGAGGCCCAGAGAGTATGAAACACCTGCCCAAGGTCACATAGTTTCCTTGGGTGTCCCTTCTAATATACGGTGTCTTTTTGTTTTTTAAAGCTGAAATCTTTCTCCTTTAACAGTAAGTTTTCAAATATATTTAACCTGTTAACAGGGGAGGCAGGTTTCAGCACACTGCAAGCCATCTCAAGCCACCTGAGAACCCTTAGCTGAGGGACCCCACAGGTAAGGGATCAGGGGGCAACAGGGCCCCCTCCCTTCCCATATGCACAGACTGGCTTCATGAGGTTAAAATCCTGAAAACAGACAAGAACAAATAAAATGCCTAAGGGCTTACATGTTTATATTATAGGCATAAACAGCAAATTTTTAAAAGGAACAATAAAAAGTTCACAGAGGCAAAGTTAAAGATTTTCAACCCTTCTTTGCATCTTGAAGTTTTCCATACAGCTACTGTAGCACTGGGGTTATATGTGATCTAACCATATATGTACCTGAAATTTAACATATTAATCTTATATTTGTGAGGGGAAGATTATAGAGGATTTTCACTTTCAGAGACATTTCTTCTACAATGTTTAAAATTTTTTGTACCACCTTTGTAATCAGAAAAAAATAAAGGTCTGAAAAACACCAATTTCTAAGGGAAGACTTATTTCTTCACCTATATTTGGGGCAAGAAGTTGCTTTTAAAGCTCTGTCAAAGTTCTTTGGGTAAGAAAGTAAAACAGCATTCGAATGGAGCCCATCTTGAGACCTGAGGCTCCGACTCTAGCCCTAGGCAGTTTTAGACAAAGCCATAATTTTCAGAGCAAGCTCATATATATCATAATATAAAAATAGACACTTTGTGACCAACAAGCTGGAAAGCAAGCTCTCCAGAGAGCTCTGCCTCGAAGCTTTGCTTCTCCCTGGAGGTGGGGGGCAGAGGAGGAGAGTGAAGATCTACTTACAAGAGCTAAGTTTCCTCCAAGTCCAATGGTCCTGCCAGAAGGGAAGGTAGAATTTAAGAAGCCAGGATTCAAGATTAGCAGTCCAGACCTGTGGTGCAGGCAGGATTCTCTCTTGCCCTTTCTCTCTCCCCGGGTCTCCTAAATGAAAAGCACTTCGAGGTTTTAGTGGGTGTTTCCCATGCCTTGGGCCAAGTAAGTCCCCATTTGTTGTAATTCAATGCTCGGCCTGATGATGTCAACCACTTGACTCACTTGCTCAATTTCCACCTCTCTGTCCATGGGAGAGATCCATTTCCTTTGGACAATGAGCCAGGGGGCTGTAACTACACCCCAGGCCCGTCACATTTGCCTAACATCCTTCCTTCAATTTTTACCCTGCAGCCTTAGCGACAAAAGGCTTCCTATCATGTAAATCCCTTTGCTTCTTAGTTACTGCCGACTGTGGGCTATCCAGTTTACTTTGCAGTATTTTAATACATTTCTTTAGTATAAAATATACTAGTTAGGATGACTCTTCACCCCACCCAAAGTCCAACTCTTTCTTCCTGCCCAATTGTCCAAGTTGTTTAATTTCTCCATAAAGTTTCCTAGATACATGCTGGGCACAGTACATGAGTTTGTCCTTCATGTAGGGAAGATGACGTGTGCCCACAGAAAATGCCCGGAAACAGTATTGGTCTGTTGCCTGGTGAACTGGGTTCCGGTCTTAGTCACGCCCCCAACTGGATGAATGGCCTCAAGCTATTTTTCTTCTTTTCTGGACCTCAGTTTCCCCATCAATAAAATGATGGGTTTGGTGTCTTTCATTTCTGAAATGCCATGACTAAACATCCATGACTGACAAGCCTATCAACAAATGCATTATAAGGCATTTTACCAACTACATGTTTGAGGGAGGAAAGAACTCTGGAGAAATTAGAGGCCATTGCCACAGATGCCAGGCTCAGCTGGGCTCCTTTAATCCCCTTTATTGTGGAGCAGAACAGTTTCTCTGGGAGAAAAACCGAAAGAATTCACTGAACAAGTCCCAGGGGACATGAAAAGAGACAGTATAAACTACTAGATAAAATAAACAAATAAGAGAACTTAATTTCCCTTAGGGAGTAACATGGAACAGCACTGGTTACAAGAGACAATAATAATCCTTTGCATTTGTAGAGTTCCTGATGGTGAAGACATGCATGTATAAAACCTCTCTACTTTTATGTACAACAGGAAGCAATCTGACATACGTAGTGATAAGGAGCATCATTTGAGAGCCAGAGATGTGGATCTGAGTCATGTGTGACTTAATTTCTCTGAAGTTCAGTTTTTTTAAACTGTAAAATGGGATACTAATGCTTCCATTTTAGGAATATAAGCGTTAAATAACACATGTAAGGAAACTGAAAGTATTTGGTACACATTAAGTATTGAATAGATAGATGTTAGCTCTCATTGTTGTACACATTCTCATTTGATTATGATAACACCCTTAGGAGAACTAGGTATCCAGGGACTGCATTATTAATCTTTCTTTCCTGGATAGGAAAATGAAACAGAGAAGTTAAGTGACATGCCCAAGGTCACACAGCTCAAAATGAAAGGCCCAGAATTAGAAACAGTCTCTTAACTCCTAACTAGGTCAGCACACATGCCACACACATACCAATGCTATTTCTCAAAATGGTTACTCCACCCAGCCTGGTAAAGGAAGCACTCCAAACCACTGGGTCAGAGAGGTGCTTACTTGCTTTGCTACCAAAATACTGTGCACCCTGAAGCAAGTCTGGGCTTCAACTGCCTCTCCCAAAAAGGGACAGATCTGTTCTGTTTTAATACTATTTCAAAGGGGATGGGAATCTAGGACTGGAGCTCTACTGGGAAAGAAACTTTTTATAGATGGGAGTAAGGCTGTGGTAGTTTATGACTTAATAAGAATTTTAATTAGTTCTCAGAAAACTTTGATGCTTATCAGGAAAGACCCAAGCAAACAGGCTAATCTGAAGGCTTTACAACAAGTTGATGTAAGACTGTCGTGGAATAAAAAGAACACCAGCCTGGTAACCCACAGAGAGCAGCAGTTAACAGCTTGGAGAGATCTGGGTTTCCTTCTGGTCTCCGAACCTTCTAGCTGTGCATGACCTTGGCCAAGTTGTTTAACTTCTTTATGCCTTGTTTTCCCAATGTAAAATGAGAATAATAATAGCATTTACCCTATAATGTTGTTATGTGGGTTAAGTGCCTGGCACATAATGTAAGTTCAAAAATATTTGCAAAAATAAGTTGCGATGTCTTAATAGTAAGGACCTTATTTTCTAGTTCTGACTCAGTTTCACCATGTGCAGCCCTGATGATGATGTGACAATGAAATAAATTCAAGAATGTCGGAAGTCAGAAGAAAGGTCCTGTATTCCTCTAGAACGTCAGGATGAGTAACGAACAAAAGCCCACTGAGAGCTGTCAGGCATGTTTTCAACAGCAACACTCAGCTTGAAGGGATCAGAGGCTGGGGCAACTCTTTGGCTGTGCCTTTCCAGAAGCCGAGTCAGCGTCAGGAAATGAAGCTGGGCTCTTGAGACAGGTCAGCTTACTGACACTGTCCTTGGTGCTTTGAATCATGTTTTGCTACTTGAACAAAAATAATAGTTAAGGAGCCCATTCATAGAAACAGCAATATCATTTTCTTCAGCAATACATACTCTGTAACATTTACTTTGTGGGCTGAATAATTCTACATCTGTGACAGAATCCATGAAGAGAGAATCATGACAACACCAGCACACTCATTTTGTCTTGTAACTGACAATAGAGGGTACACTTTGTGGACTGGGGCCACACGCTGTGCGGAGCACTCTATAACCACCACTTCATGTAATCCTCACAACGATCAGGTGAGGAGGTATTATTAATATTCACACCTTACAGCTGTGGCAATGGATGCGTGGAGAGGCTGGCCAACCTGCTCAAAGAGTCACAGGAGTAAGTGGCTAAGCCCACGTTATAACTCAAAACTGTCTGGGGTCAGGCCTGCATCGGCACCCCCTTGCTCTACTGCCTCTTAACAGGCTTCCCTGCAGGAAATGTGGCTGTTCTTCACAGACAGCAGTATTGACTCCATTGGGTCTCCCCCTTTTCTGAATATCCTTAGTACTATCAATTTCTCTCTCAAGAAACTTATCCTTTTCTCCTTTGAGGCATATTTATTTCTGGGAGATCTTATTCCTCTGCTAGAACCTGAGCTTCTCAAGGAAAAGATCTGTATCTAATTTGGCCGTATTTTGCACATATTATAAGACACATTAAAATAAGAAAATCCATAAACAAAAACAAAAAAACTTTTATTTGCCAGGTAATACTCTAACTGCTTTATATAAATTACCTTATTTAATCCCCACAAGAATCCCTATTAGGTAGGTATAATTATTTCCACTTGACACACGAGGAATCTTCAGACTCAGATTGATAGAATAATTTGTTCAACTAGTAACTGATGAATATCTGTTGAAAGAAGTGTATGAATGAATAAATTCTGGCCTCCACTAACCACTTTCTAGTCCAAACAAATTCTGTAAAGTACAAGCTCTTCACCCCATCAAAGGTGGGTTTCAGTTGTCATGCTATTTTAAACCCATTTATTCACTACACCATACAGATAGAAGGTCCACACTTTTTCTAGGCAATTAATTGGGAAGCAAACTGAGATTTATAAATAAAAGTAGATTTTGTCTTCTTTCCAATTATAATCATAAATGTTTATTATGAAACATAGGAAAATAAAGAAGAGGAAAAAAGGGAAGTAAATCGTCTATAATCCCACCACCCAGAAATCACCAGAGTTAACCTCGTAGTGTACAGCCCCGAGAAGGAACCACACTTACACTCAAAACAATGTTTTGAAATTACAAACTTAAGTCATTTTATGGGAGAGAGGATTCAACCCCACAAAAGATGACAAAGACATGTTCGATATATTTTTCTGGTTTTGGAGTATACCTGGCTGCTTTTTCATCAGGTTTGATGTTCTGGTCCCCTTTGGACTGCTTATGCAATGTGTCGATGGTCAGCTTGCAGGAGAAGTGAAGCCTGACCCCCAGTGAGTATGTGCTTACAAAATGGACAGGTTTGCAGGATACCATACTGTCCCCTCCCTGCCTTCTTACGCATTCTTTGGAGCTGCTTCCTGCCAACTAGCAATAAGTTTCAGACTGGAGCAGTTATGGGAGAGATGGATCTCCACTCAAGTTAATTTTAAACAATCTCAGATTCATTGATTTTTATAGCTGAAAAGAGCCCGTGGTCTCTTCATTTTAGAGGTGAGAATGCCAGGCCCAGAGAAGACAAGGGACTATTCTAAGGCTGCACAGCCTGGTGCTCTAACAGTAGGAAGACCTTCTATTGGTTTGAGGCTCTCACTTGCCACTGCATTTTGAAATACAAATCCGATCAGCCCTTCCCTCTTATTTTGATTAGCTCTTAATCAGCCATCATATTGCCAATTAAATATCACTTCCTTGGGGAGGCCTCCTCTCTAAGCCATGTTAGCTCCCCCTGCTGTACCCTCAACATATGTTCCTCTAAGTACATGTGTGTGTTGCCATACCACATTGTAAGATCCATGAGGTCAACAACATGTCTCTATCCCGATAGAACAGTGCCTGGCACAGAATAGGAAACTCAATAAATATCTTTTACACACACACACACACACACACACACACACACACACACACACCCGCCCCTCCCCCCCCCCCCGGGTAGTCCAGGCTACGGTAAAACATAGCATGCTTAAAAAGGAAAAGCACCACTATGAATTGGGCCTTCCCTCTGGGGGAGGATCATCAGGGGGAGGATCGTCAGAGAATAAGGGATTTCATTTGAAATAATTTCCAAAAGATAGAAAAAGTTCACAGAAGCATGATGACAGAAGCTGAAGTTCAGAGCACAAGGACAAGAAAGTACCACTGGAAATGGGAGACAAACAGCTACGGGAAACCCTAGGGAGGCTCTGGGCCTGAAGATGGCAGGCAGGGAGAAGAGGATGTAGGAAGAAGAATGAAAATCTGGGGATTCTCTGAAGGTTCTGTGCCAGCCCAATCCCTCCCCACCTGTAGCACACAGAGGGCCTGAAAGCTTTATAGAATCACAGGGAAAGATAGGAGGGCTCTTTAAATAAATTGAATGAAGTCCTTAGGGCTGACCTAGGGCTTCTATTAGGAGAATGGTCTCCTTATTTGACATTTGAAGGACCCTCAGTCTAACTGCTGTTCCTGCTCATGTGCTCTAAAGCAAAATGCACCCTTCTACTTGGTACAGAGAGCTGCCAGCAGCTTCCTAGGCAGGGTCAAGGCCTATGGGACAAACAGACAGAGGAAACCAAGGCCTATCCCCTAAAAGGAGTCTTATTATTGATTACAAATGGCCAAAAAAAGCATTGCAGGGCATCTGAAGAAAACTAACAGCATGATAGACTAAAATAAAGAGAAAATGGACCCTGTAAAAAAGAAAATTTGAACAAAGGAGAAGCTTTCAAAAAATTCTTATGCCTTCAGAGATCCTGAAGATACTGGGTCAAAAAAACATAAAGGAAGTAAACTGAAAAAACTGAGCTTTTTGGAAATTAACAATATGAATACTGAAATTAACAATTCAGTAGAAGGACTGGAGAATAAGGAAAGGAGATATTTCAAAATATAGGAAAAAAGACTCATAGGATAAAAAAGGATCTTGATATAAAGCAACAAGTCTGGAAGTTCAACATCAGACTCAATAGGAATTCCAGAGGGAAAAAAAAAAAGCAGAAAAAGGACAACAGGAAATTATCATAAGAAATCATGAGGAAAATTTCCCAGAGCTCAAGAAAGATATGAATCTTCAATCTGAAAAGTCTGAAAAGTGCTGAGTAGGACCACACCTAGACACAGCCTCCTAACCTTTGAGAATTGAAAAAAATCCTAGTTTTCAGAGGGACAAACAGACTGTTTCAAAAGAAAATAATCAACTGGCATCGGACTTCTTACTAGCAATACTGATGCCTGAAGACAACAGAACAGTGATTTCTAAGGTAAAAGTTCTAAAGAAAAACGATTTGGAACCTAGAATTCTATACTTAACTAGGTAAAATAAAGACATTTTTAGACATGCAAGGACATAGAATAATTGATATCTCATGCACTGTTTTCTCAGTTAACTCCTGGAGAATATGCTTCACCTAAATGAGGGTTTAAACTAAGGAGGTAGGATTTAAAAAGCAGGGATCCAATGAGAGAGGTGAGAGGAATGCCAAGGGTGATGATGATGAGGGTAGCTCTGGGACCTAGAAAGGACCAGTCTGATGAGAGCAGGAGAGTGGCAAGCTCCAGGAAAATGGGAATTGACAGATTCCCTGCCAGTTCTGACAAAAACGGGACTGAAAGTCTGCAGGAGGGGGCTAGCCAGTTAGCTCAGTTAAAGCAGGGTGCTGATAACACCAACGTCCAGCATTCAACCAATCCCTGTACAGGCCAGCTGCCAAAAAAAAAAGTCTACAGGAAAGTGTGGAAAGACTTGGCAATAAGGAACAAACTCAGCATGTTAAAGAAAATAACATATTACTAAGTTCAGGAAAAACAAAGTCATACAGAAAGGAAAAATAATTAGAACTGTGGAATATAGTATAAAGCTTATGTACTTCACAGGGCCTGGTTTTCCAAAGCCTTGCAGTTTCAAGTATTGACCTTGCGGAGGACTGGAAATTTCCCTCAGGGTATAAGTCTCTGTTGTCAGATAAGGATTGTGGCACAGCAGGTTGTCACAGACTAGTTACTGATTGTTATGTAAAGATACTGAGAATTGCTATAAGAAGGAATGTTTGCTAAGATCAAACTGTTGTTGATAGGACCACTTAATTGCTTTACTGGAATATCATCTGGCTTGTTTCACTGAGAGTTACCAGCCTATATTGTTAAACGATAACCCCACCTTTGTTCTCTTCCTGTAACTTCCTGGTCTGGAAAATAAATGCAGGAAGAGAACCCCAATTTGGCGTTAATTTCCCAAGGAAGGGTTCCCCCTCGCTTGAGGGTTCCGGTGGGAGATTAACCTCTTCAGGGCTTCTCACTACTGGAAAGAAATGGGCTTTGAGTAATCCTTTGTGTCTCCATCACCTGGAGGAAGTGGGGTAACAAATCCGTGGGGGGCGAAGCAATACAAAGCAACATAGAAGATTACTGACTCAGCAGTAAATAATATTCATAATGTCATAACACTGTAAAACACTGAATACTGATATCAAAAACTGTGATATTGGGAGAAAAGGGGAAGGAGAAAGAGTATGAGTCGGTCATGGTGCTTATAAAAAACTAAAGCCTCACATGCCATCCTAGGAAGTCAATAAGCAACATCGAAAACTGACTAGTCAAGAAAGAGCAATATAGTAATGTGTGGTCCTTGCTTGGATCTAATTGGAAAAAATATGTATTTATGAGTTAATTGGAGATTTTTGCTACTGTAGTTATGTAAAAAATAAATAAAGTAGTCCTTATTCTCTTAGAGATACATGCTAAAGTAGTTATTGATGAAATGATATTGTGTCTAGAATTTACTCCAAAATAATCCAGCAGCAGGGGAAAATGGCTACAGGCACAGATGAAATAAGATTTGTTGTGGGATGTTAATTTCTGGAGCTGGGTAATAGGTGGTATATGAGAATTTGTTATACTATTCTCTCTAGTTTTATACATGTTTGAAATTTTCCATAATACAATTTTTGTTAAAGACAAAGATAGCTGTATAAGCACATTATTTAGAGATATAGAGATAAACACTAGATCAAACAGCCAACAGGATCAAAAGTGTATGCTCTTAGGAGCAGGACAGGAGGGAGGGTAAAGAAGGGGTGGGGACAGGGGACAGCTGGTTTTTAATACAAGTTTTTAATGATATTTGACCTTAAAAAGAACTAAGCAAAACTATGTGCATGTGTTGTTCTGACAAAAACAAAATTAATTTTTAAAAAGAAAAGGAGGTAATATTATTTAGAGAAATGGAAGTAACCACCAAAAGAAGTAAAAGCAGAAAAATAAAATGGCTGCCTCAGGGTGATGGGGTAAGCAGGAAATCGATACCTTTCTGGACTCGTAGGTTTTTTTTTTATTATCATGTTCACATATTACTTTGATTTTTAAAAGTTATCTATTATTATCACTATCACTATCAGCTTTTTTTAGCAGGGCTTTCTGCTAATCTTGACATCTACAAACTGAATGTTTCCTCAGGATTAGAATCTTAAATCATTCAGAGTTGATATCTCCACATTAAGTGCAATAATAACAATCACTGCCATTTAACTATTGCCATTTATCAGTGCTTTACATATGCTATTTCTAATCCTTATGACATTCCTGCAAGGCAGGCGTTGATATTCTCATTTTACAGATGAAAAGTTTGAAGCTGAGAGACATTAGCCATTTGCCTGAGGTCACAGAACAGGAGGCCAGGCCTGTGAAACTCTACCGCCCAGGCTCTTTTCACTACCTCGCCTCTCCTTCACATTCCACTAGTTCAGGATAGTTCACAAAGTACTTTAACATAAATTTTCTCATCAACCCCATGAAACAGAAGAACTTAACAAATGAAGAAACCAAAGCTAAGAAAAGTTAGGTAACTTGCCCAAGAATCCAGGCTTCCTAATCCTTAATCCAGTAGTCTTTCTACCATCCCTTATCAACTGTCCCCTCGACAACAAAATGTCAAATTATTCATAACCTCCTCACAGCATGTGACATAAGAGTCACTGTAAATGAATGTAGCTGAAGCAGGCATTTAAAAAAGAGAAAGACATTTTTTCCAAAGGAAATATAGTAATAAACCATAGAATGTCCTTGGTTGCTCTATAATGTCAGAATTTTGCTTGAATCTTGAAAGGGGCTCTTGAAATGTCAGCACCCTGCCTGCCTGGCATACAGAAGGTCAGCTGCTGGCATAGGCAGCTTGCAGCAGTTCTGACAACCAATGCCACTCTTCTTGGCTCCAAAGAAAGAAATGAGCTGTGCGTGCTTCTGCCCTGAAAAGAGAAAGTCTGTGCCACCTAAATCTATTCCTTTAAAAGCCATGTGGCCCCAGGGTTTTTAATAGTTGCCAGGAATCTTAAATCAGTGCTACTCTAACAGCAGAGGCAAGTTTATAAAGCTGTACATCAGACTGTGTAGGGGTGGGAACCAAAAGTAGGGAACTAAACTGGGTGAATATCTGACCCCTGGTCATCTCAAGTCTTAGGTGGCAAACTGTTCTGCCTGGCAGAGAAGCAGCCCAACATGCGCACAAGTGCCTTGAGCCTGGTGTGAGCTGCTGCTCCTCAGCCTGTTCTGGCACCCGAATATGGCTGAGCAGCAGTTAGGGGGAAGAAGCTGTTTACTTGAGTTCAAACTATTTATAGCACCAGCAATCTGCACATATTTGGATGACAAATTGCTGGGCTTCAAGTGAGCGGTGCTTTTCTCCTGGACAATTTCACCAAACACATTCCCTCCCCACGCCACCCCCAGACACCCTTGCTTACACATGGTGCCCTCAAGATGTTTTATTTAAGTTGCTCAGTTTTAAAAGATTATAAAAAGAAATTACATTTTAAGAACAAGTGACTTTTAATCCATTTATCTATGAGACTGAAAAATACAGTATCTTCTTTAAGGCTTGAATCAGAAATTAAATTCTAATACATGTATATTCCATAAAAATATACATTTGTCCCATAAATGAACAACACAGTACCTGAATGATATCTGTAATTTAACATGTACAATATTGTTATAATGATGCTGAGCCTTGCTCAAAACTTACAGAGAATATTTCTTATGGCACAGTTTACGTAGAATGATAAAAAGCTTTCAGAACAAATCTACAGACAATATGTAATCATATACACATTCCAAACAAACAAAAGAGGTCTTATTACCCACTGATTCTGGTTTGTCCGGTGTTCAGCAATGTCCCATGCCCCTACTGTATGTCACAAAGGAGAAGGGTTTGACTTTAACAATAAGATGTGCAGAGCCTTCTGCACAGTTTTAACTCACAGAAGGTGTTATAGCCTTGCCAACTAATTTGTTTGGAAAAACCAGCATACCTCTAAAAGCTGCCTTGTTTCTACAGCAAAAGCAATGCTGATCAGCATCGCCCCTGAGACCAGCATTGCCTAATTCTGAAGAGGGAAAAGTGGTTGTTAATCAACATGTATGCTGGTTAATATGCTGGAGGCTTCCAGTCCTATCACATAATGCGGGCAGGAACTGGCATAGAGAAAACAACCACTAGTGAAGAGAAAGGTTTCCAGTGTAATGAGTGATGCCGCATAATCAGTTTAGGGAGAGGGAACAGAAGGAATTCCTCAAAGGAACTAACTTGTTTTCTTATCTTTTCCCCCGGTTAATGAAGCTCATTAAAAGACAAATGGAAATGTCCCTAAGACAATCTTTCCACGATTCCACTTTTTAACATCAGGGGAAAAGTTCTGGTGAGAGTGAAGGAAAAAGGCATGTCTATACACACAAGGAATGTAAATTATTTTTTTAATTTTTGCAGGTCAATATGTCATACCATATTGACCATTTTTAATGCAGGTAATCTTTGATCCCATGATTCTTTTTCCAAGAATTTTAGGAATATAAGAATATACTTGTCATTCAGATCTTTGCTAAAATGTCACTTCTTCAGAAGGACTTCTCTAGCCCACTCAACGTAAGATCACCTACCTATCATTTTCTTTTGTCTGCACAGCACTGTTATTTTTCTTGTTCATTCACTTGTTCACTGCCTGTCTTTCACTGCTACCTGCCCCATCCCACATTAAAATGTCAGCTCTGTAAGAGCAGGCACCTGGTCTGTCTTGTACACTGTTATTCCCAGGCACTAGATACTAGCCAGGGTTTTGCATACGTCATCTCATTTAATCCTTACAGCCATATGAGGCCTCATTTTGGAGATGAGCAAACTGGGGTACAGTGAGTGTTCAGTCTAGTGAGTGCTCAGTTAAGTGGCAGCTGGATTCTGAACAGGGGTGTGTAAGACCACAAAGCTCGTGATCTTAACTACCTCTCTCGAAATGAACCAAAAGCTTAAATGTGCACATTTTTTGACCAAGCGATTCTAGTTGTGGAAATTTATCAAATGGAGATAATCAGACAAGAACACATAGTTAGATACATCTTGTTCATTGCACATTGCTTAAGATAGCAAATATTGGAAATATGTTTAGGCAATTCACCAGTTAGCTATAAGCCTCAAGTGTACTTTTTGGTAAACAGAGGCCCCATCTCAGAGACTCTGTGAGGATTTAATGAGACAATGCACAGCACCTGGCTCACAGTCACTGTTTTGTTGTTGTTGCTATATGCATTTAAATGTCCAAAAAGATATGAAATATACTAAATTGTTAATAGAAGCTATCTCTGTACACTGGGATTGTAGAGGGAGTTTCATTAATTAAATTGTGTACTTCCATGTTGTTTGAATTTTTATAAAATACATACAATGTTATATCATCAAAAATAAAGACATTACTATTCTGAAAAAAAAGAAGACAAAGAAAATAAAACTGGAGGAACTTAAACATAGGAGAAAACTCAATTTACAGGACAGTGATAAAAACCAGTTTAGTAAATCTCAAAATAAAAATGTTCCTCCTCTTTTGTTCTACGTAAGAATAAGATTATCCATGTGCTTATAGGTCCTATCCCACTGCAAGGGCCTAATATCCACAGTGAAGTAAAGGGGATTCTTAACAAAAATATAGACCTACAGAATTTATTAAGATGGCTTCATGAAATTTGAGATGTTAAAACATATATACGAAAAGAAAAAAAAAAGTTCTTTATCATCATATCTGCCTTCTAAAGAGAAAGGCTCCTGTCAAATGGATGGCCCTTTTGGCTGCTGATCGCCTTTTTAGGATTCAGTTACACAAAAAATAACAGAAATAAAAGCTGTTATTGTGCTAAGTAGCTCTGCACAATACAGAAAGAACTGGAATCTCAGGGGAAATCTGTGAGCCATAAAAGAGTAAGGAGTAAGGAGCCAAGAATATGTCAGAAATCTGGACTTTCTGCTATGTGATCCCTTCCTAGAACCCCTAAATCATTAGTTAGGACAATAACGCTTAAAAATGCTTTTTGTGAATGTATTCTTTGTTCTTGATGAAAACCAAAGAAGGGATTGAGTTTCAATTCTGGGCTGACAGGTTGAGAAACAGAGAAAGAGGAGGCAGAGTATATGCCAGACATTCACCCCCAAGGAATCTATAAATTCTTGGGAAAACAATTTCTAGAGGCCATGAAACAAGGAGTAAAGCTGATCTAATCTAGATCTTAAAGGCTGGGACAACTGGGTCATAGATATCTTATTTATCAAGTGGGATCAAGGAACAAATTGATATGTGTGTGTGTGAAAATACATTGACTAGAATACTCCACACCACTTTTCACAATTTGTGCAGTGATTCCTACTCATTTTAGGTCATATATCCCTTTGTAAATCTGATGAAAGCTAAGATCCTTCTCTGCAGAAAATGCATATCTTCAAGTGAATATAACTTCAGGGAGTTTGTGGAACTTCTGAAGACCATCTCTGGATCCACTACAGGTCCACATACCAAATTCAAAAACTCTTGCTCTAGGGAAACTCCAACAATGTTGATGAACATTGCTTATTGTTGACAATGAGTACCACAAGCCACCTTGCAGTTTATAAAGAAGGCATAAGAACACTGCCAACATTCATTCATTTATAAACATTTGTTGGAAACTGTAGTGGATTGAATTATGCCCCCCCAAAACTCACTAAAACTTGAATTGTATCTCCCAAGTTTTACGTATTAGAAACTTAGCCCCCATTGGGACTGTTAAGAGGATGGGAAATCCTATTATGGTAATTGAAAGGTGGAGCCTTGAAGAGGTGATTGGATTGTAGGACCATGCAGTAGTGAATAGATTTAAAATGGTGGCCAAGAGCATGGTTCTGAGGGCTTTAAAAGAAGAGGAGAGTCTGTCTGTCTTGCTCTCTCTGCTTCCGCCATCTTGCAGTGTGAGACTCCTGGGTCACTGTCGCCACCACCAGATGGACTTTGGACTTTCCAGCCTCAGAAACTGTAAGCAATAAATTTCATTTTCTTTATAAATCACCCAGTTCCATGTATTCTGTTATAAGCAACACAAAACAGACTAATACACCAGAATACACCAGAAACTGGAACCTGAAGGTATAAAGATAAATGCAATGTGATCCCTATATCAACAGAGTTATAGTCACCCAAGAGAAGCAAAAAAGCTAACAGACCACCACAATATGGTGGGATAAATCAGACTGTATGTATCAGACTAACCTCGCTCCTCAACTTCCTTTTTGGCTCCAGGACTTACTAGCTACAGATAAGACTGTAACGGGTGGAAATGATTGACATGAATACTGAGTCCAAATAAAGAGGAAAGCAACAAAGGGCAAGGACACTGGTGCCATTTTTAAATAGCCAGCCTGCTCCTCCTGTGAATTTTTGATTTCCCTCTGTGTCTGCATAAAAATATCTCAAAACAAAAACAAAACAGAGCTCTTTTCTCTAATAAACAGTAACCATGGATTTTTAAAAAATGTAACTTTAGCAAAATGGAATTAACAAAACAAAAGATTTTTCTGAAAAACTCATCTATGCTACGAGGCGCCCACAACCCACATTGCTGATTTGCATGGTTAGATCAGCAAAAGTTTATTGAGCTCTGAAATAATAATAATGACTGATATTTGCATTGCATGGGAACTTTCACACTGATTGTCCCATTTCCTGTGTAAAACATACCTCATTGTAACTGCCTATATTTAATGGAAGAATAAATAGAGAGAGGCAAAGAGGGGCAAAGTGGCTTGCCCGGGGACATTTATAGCTTCTAAGTCCTGCAACCAAAATCAGAATACAGACCAATCTACCTTTTCTTAAACTCACATGAAAGTGATAGTAATGACAGAAACAGGAAGGTCAGGAGAGGTAGCAAGGTCAGGAGAGGTAGCAGTCACAGGGAATAAAAAATAAAGAGAATTTGTTAATGTGGCACAGTCCTAAGCAAGAGTATTGAGATCAGATGAACTTGGGATAAAATCCTGGCTCCCTCCCTCACTTACTAGCTGTATGACCTTAGGCAAACCACTAAACCTCTCTGACCTCTGGTATCTCATTTGAATGTAAGGAGATGGAGGAAAGAACAGGAGGTACAGTGAAGTAGAGGAGTGTTGATTTCCTCATCTTTCACAGAGGTGAGTCCCAAGATACAGTGTGGAGATACAGGACTGCCATCTCCAGCCAATATGATGAATTAAATAGCCTGAACCCTCCTCTCACAACACCTAAAATGATGGATACTATCACCCTTGCAGATATGACAAATGCATGAATGAGCTTAAAATAAAAGAAAGCATGAGAAGTTTTCTGAAGCCAAATAAGAACAAATCCAGCAAGGTAAGCAAGCATCAGAACCTTTAAAGACATCTGCAATTCTAATAACAAAAGCTGCTATCAAAGCAACTGTCTAAAAAGACAAATGAAAAACATTAAATGTTTGTGTGTATTTTATGTAGTGTTGGAGGTAACCACCACAATTACAAAAAAAAATAAAGTAAAAATAACAAAAAAAACCAAGTGGCTTTCAGGAGAAGGTGTGGATAGGGCAGGTAAGGAGGAAGATTTTTTTTACTTTTTTCTTTATATCTTTCTGTTCTCTCTGTGCAGTGGATTGAATTGTGTCCCCCCAAAGTTTAATGTGTTGGAGGCTTGGTCCCCATTGTGACAGTGTTAAGAGGGTAGGAAATCCTATTATGGTAATTGACAGGTAGGGCCTTGAAGAGGTGATTAACTTGATGGTTTAATGGTGGTCATGGGCAAGGTTCTGAGGGCTTTAAAAGGAGAGCACACGAGAGTCTCTCTCTCTCTCTGCTCTGCCATTTTCTGCTATGTGAGATGCCTGTGTTGCTGTAAAGCCGCCACCAAAGAAAACCCTTACCAAATGTGTTCCCTGGACTTTGGACTTCCCAGTCTCTGAAACTGTAAGCAATAAATCTAGTTTTCTTACAAATCACCCAATTCCAAGTATTTTGTTATAAGCAACAGAAACAGACTAATATAGTCTGAACATATATTTTTGTGTACGTGTATTACTTTTATAATTTTTGTTAAATTAGCAAAAGAAGGAAGGTTGGTGGAACTCTGCTATTACCAACCACAATAAATAATAATGGGATAAATAATGTAAATATAAATTTCCAAAGAATGAAAACTCACTCTCACAATGACTGAAATAGGTATTCTGCTTTAAATGTGCCTTATCAAAGACTTCTTTTTAATGATATGACCCAGTGTTGTTGAGATAAGTGAAAATGTAGGTGAGAATAGAAAATGTATGTATGACATTCATAAAGGGCAATTTGACAACACATATTGAACTCCTTAAAAATGTACATGCATAGGGGTTATACGGGAACTCTCTATACTTTCTGCTCAATTTCACTGTGAATGTGAAACTCGTCTAAAAAATAAAGTTTATCAATTAAAAAAAATGTACATGCTCTTTGATCCAGTCATTTCACTTCTAAGAAATTATCCTAAAGAAATCACTGTGGGCCGAGCCCGTGGCGCACTTGGTAGGGTGCTGCGCTGGGAGCGCGGCGACCCTCCCGCCGCGGGTTCGGATCCTATATAGGACTGACCGGTGCACTCACTGGCTGAGTGCCGGTCACGAAAAAACGACAAAAAAAAAAAAAAAAAAAAAAAAAAAAAAAGAAATCACTGTGGATGTGTGTGCAAAGACTTGACTCAAAGTTGTTCACTTTAGCACTGTTTAGAATAGTGAAAAACTGAAAACAATCCTAAAAGCCTACAGTTAGGGAATAGCTAAATAAACTTTGGTACATCTATAAAATGGAATACTATGTAGTCACAATAAGTAATATTATAGAAGAATATCTAATGACAGGGGAAATAATAGTCTCATTTTAATGTTAAGATATACAGTAGGGGCTAATGTTTGTAAAAGGAAAAATAATACTTTGCATAGAAAAAAGAATAGAAGAAACTCTTAATCAGCAGTATCTCAGGGTGATGACACTGTAGGTAATTTTTAATTTCTTATTGGTATTTAAAATTTTTTTCTACACAGCATTATTTTCATAATAAAAACATAGTATTTCTTCTACAAAAAACCCCAAATATAACAAGTTATTTTTAATTTCCTTTGGATAATACATATCAGTCATTACAAATATGTGCACACACTGACTTATAAGTGAGAGAGACATTTATATCGGTTATGTATAATAGTGAAAATAATGGAAAGAGTCAAAATATCAAACACATGGTCTGGCTATTAAAAATGGTGAAGAGATACATGAGCCACACTCTGTCAGCTGAGAACAGTCTCCAGGGCCCTTGCTCTTCTCCTCTACTCCTCTGGCCTAGCCCAGAAGGTGTGCTGCCCAGCCTGTGCCTAGCACAGGAAAGTGCACAAGAAACACTAGCAGGACAAAGACCTCATGAGGAGTAGGTAGAGAAGCCCTTGAAAGTGGGAGGAAGTCAGTTCTAAGCCCTATTCAGGCAACTCAGCCATGATCCAAGCCACCTGATGGCAAGAACAACCATGACAAGCACAAGGATAGAGAAAGGAAAAGGAGAAAGAAAGGAGCAAAGCAGACCCCAGAAAAAGAAAATATAAAATAAAATAGGAGAATAAAAATTAGGATTTCTAGAAAAGCAAGATGAAGACAGTTCAGAGTATGAAGCAAGATTCTATAAGATGGAAATGCTCTAAGAAGCCTTTGAGCACCTGAGCCAGGAGAGACCTCTTTTGAGATGCTGTGATGAGATAATCAAAGAGATTGAGAAACCACAGAGCTTTCTTCTCATTTCTTGTAACTGATTATACTGCTCCTGGCAGTTCAATGATCATTACACATGCAGTGGGTTTCAGTACCATGAAAGAGAAGATCAAGAACAAGGCTACCAGTCCATAAAAGAACAAAATATATCTTTGAACTAAATGTGTACCAATACCATGAATTACAACAGAGGGCATTTATTAAAGACCTGCAAAGAGGCTACTGTGTACACAGAAAAATTCTTAGCCAAGAAAAAATTCCAAGCATGAAGCAAAGCAGTCTTTAAAAGAGAGCAGACTTTCAAAAGATAAAATGGACACTTCCCTCCCTATTGGGGAGGACTACTGGCCAAGAGATAAAAAGACTGTAGATACTTAAGTCAAAGTCTTTAAAATTCCCAATAAGGAAAACAAAAAGAAAGATGATGAACTTTGAAGAAAAATTTAGAGGCAACAAATGAGAAAGAGAACAGGAGCAGGCTGGCCACTCCTGTTAGAGGAACTAGAGGAAGCTGACCAGAAAGGTTATTAATAGTTAGTGTGAGCTTTTTTATTTTTATTTATTTATTTATTTATTTTTTTATTATTATTTTTTTAATTTTATTTTCTCGATATACATTGTGGCTGGTTATTCCTCCCCATCACCAAAACCTCCCTCCCTTCTCCCTCCCCCCCTCCCCCCCAATGTCCTTTCTGTTTGCTTGTCGTATCAACTTCAAGTAATTGTGGTTGTTATATCTTCTTAGTGTGAGCTTTAATGAAGAAAATCAGATGGGACAATAACACTGGGACTTCTCCAGCTTGTGGATCCTGTGGTAGCAGAATCTTGTAGGATGGGGAGTAACAACCTCCCATGTGGACTGTATAATACATGCTCAAAGAAGAGAACAAAGTTATAACTGACTTGACTTATGGTCCCTACAATTCTTATGCACCCAACTACTAACTCCATATTTGCCAATATCAGCTGGATGATTCTGATCTAAGTGACTCAACTTACGGGAAGACTGATCTTACAAGTACTTTTCAGCATCCACTAGTTTCTGGTCATATCCCAAAATTATCCATATGTTATGGCAGAGAGCTTACTGGATTTCTAATAATAGAACCCTCTGTGAGCTGGAGACACCATCATCTGAAACTGAAGACTAGAAGGGACATTTAACAAGTCCTATGAGACTAGGAGTGGAGGTCAATGCTCAGATGTTCATTCTGGGCCTCTTTGGACTCCAGCAATCGAGATAGGCCCACACACCAGCTGCCAGAAAAAAAAAAAAAAAAGATAGGCTCACAGCACTGAATGATTTTTGACTGAAGGGGCTGAAATGTCCCAAAGGATCTTGATGAGGACACTATATTCACTATATTACTTAGGGAGCTGCAAGAGGCCCAGAATGAACATCTGAGCATTGACCTCCTCTCCCAGTTTCATAGGACCCTCTTACACAGAGATGTAGCTCTCTGAACAAGTAACCAATAATCTTAAAGAACTTTCAAAGCAAGTATGTCCAGGTGGTACCATAAGCATGTACAGAGTCCAAAAAGCAGTGGGGATTTCCATTACTTCCCCTACCATAGAAAACAAATTTGTAGACTTAACGAAAGATTTTGAAGAGTTCCAACAGACTGACATTGCTGACTGTGAAACTAGTAGAATTAGAAACTAAATGTATTTGACTATTTGTTATATAAATTTTTAAAATTCTTAACTTGGAAATACTTTTCAGAGGATATTAGATATTTGCAAACTATGTTTTTAATTTGTTATGCTTGTTTTTAATTGTTCCACTAATTTGGGACAATTAATTACAGCATTCTAGAGATTAAACATGTATTAAATAATAGATTAAACCCAAAAAATTTTATGCAATTATGTTTGCTGAAAAAATAAACATAAAAATTTTATATACCAGTAAATACATTATATATATATCTAATTATTACACTCATTTAAATATTCATGTCACTCCACTGCTTAAAAACCTTGACTGTAGGTAATGAGCAAACCCTTTGTGCAGCGTTCAAGTTATTCCCAATCTAGTCTCAATCTGCCTGTCATGGGCTGAACTGTGTTCCCCCCAAATTCATATGTTGAAGTCCTAATCCCCAGTACCTGAGAACGGGACTGTATTTGGAGAGGGGGCCTTTAAAGAGGTAAGTAAGGTAAATGTGAGGTCATAGGAGTGGGCTCTAATCTAGTATGACTGATGTCCTTATAAGAAGACAAGATTAGGACACAGACTGAGGGGGACCATGTGAGGACACAGCAAGAAGGCAGACATCTGTAAGCCAAGGAGAAATGCCTCAGGAGAAACCAAACCTTCTAAATCCTTGATCTTAGACTTCTAGCCTCCAGAACTATTAGAAAATAAATTTCTGTTGTTTAAGCCACCCAGTCTGTGATCCTCTATTAAGGCAGCCCAAGCAAACTAGAACACTACCATTAGTTTGATTCTAATCATTCTGTCCTCAACACTCCAGGCTCCACCTAGCTATTATAGAACGATCACTAGTTAGTCCCTGACCATCACCAATACCATCATGCTTCCATGACTTTGCATACATTGTTTCTTCTCTAGGAAATAGTCTTGGCTTATGCACCTAGAAAACTTCTCCTCGGTCCTTTACAATACAGCTCAAGAATCACCTCCTCACTATCCCAGACTGACTGATTTCACTATTTGTTCCTTATGGCAGATATTGTAGATTGGCTCAATTAGCACCCATTCTATTCTCCTCTGGCTTGTCTTCCAGTACTGTTCAAGCTTGAAAAAAAAATCCACATTCCCTAGCAAATGGGGTTTTGATATAGCCAAGGTTCTGATCTCACAGGCTGATGTGAACTGTGAAGAGAAATTGGATATTCTGAAAGGCATAGTGGCAGAGACATATAGTCCTTATGGGGCTGCTCTTGCAGCCAGTGGCCAGTCCCTAGTGGCCAGTCCCTAGTGTCACAGATGCTCAGCAATGGCAGCAACAGAGTTTCCTCTAGGGAAGTATCACGGTATTGTTAGGTGGTTTTCACCAGCCTGCATTTCACTGGCTGCTTGGTTCCCCATTAAGAAGCATCTAAGCTCAGTTCTCTGGCCTGCTGTGAGATTTTGTAAGATTCATTTATATATAATGCGTATGTGTGCACGTATAAATGTGCACATACACTGGGTCATAATATAAATTGTACATCCTATTGTGGGTCAATGTCAAAAAAGTTTGAAACTGAATTATCTGACCTGCTGGACTTACAAGGCAAGGAGAATTTAGTTAGCATTGGAACAGGGGTTGGTAAAATTTTTCTGTTAATGGAAAGGCAATAAATACTTTAGACTTTGCAGGCCATGTGGTCTCTGCTGCAGCTACTCAACTCTGCCACTCTAGTACAAAAGCAACCACAATGTGTAAACAAATAATGAACATGGCTGTATTCCAATAAAACTTTCTTTGCAAAAACAGGTGGTGGGCCAGATTTGGCCTGAAGGCCATAGTTGGCCAATTTCTGCATTAGAGGATAGAATGCTTGTCATCAATTGCATGTGGTGTTGAAAGAGTTTTTTAAATAATCACCTATGATCACCTGAGGTAAAGTCTGTATTGAAGGCAAGGCTATTTTATCTTATTTTATTTAGTTTTTTTGAGGCTGTCCAGTACAGGGAATGAACCCTGGACCTCGGTGTTACCAGCACCATGCTCCAAACAACTGAGCTAAACAGCCAGCCCACAAGTCTATTTTAAACTCAGTAGTTGCTGCTATAAACCAATGTGGGATATAAAGATTACTGGCTAACTGCATCTAACTGTACTTAGAGAACCTAAAGAAAATTATAAGCCTACGTTGTAGAATTGTTCTGGGAGATAGTTTCTGATGTCCGGTATCTAATGTCCCTTGTGCTGAAGTGAGTAAAGGCAGCAGTGGTGTTTTCTCTAGAACAGTCAGTCCCTCTTAGTGTTGCTGGCCACTTCTCATAAAACATTGCCCCTGATTACTTCATTTCCATCAGTGTAACATCCAAACCCAGATCTATTAACCTTCTGAAGACTCTGTAAGCTATCTTTCTGTTTAAGCCAGCTAGAATAGATTTTGTTGTTTGCCCCTAAGAATGCTGATCAATACATGCCCCCAGTAATACCTCTATAATACTACCCAGCACAGTACATTATGATTACCTGTTATATTCTATCTCCCTTAGAAGACAGAATTCTGAATTTTATTCAATTCTGTAGTCCCAGTACCTAGTGCAATGCCTGGAAAATAGAAGACACTTAATAAATGAGTAGATAAATAGATATTAGAAAAAAACCACAAATACATAAAAATTATTGTTTTAGAGAGGTGAGATAAGTAATTTTTAAATGGTGTTTTAAAATATTTTCCTAAGGTCAAAGTTAGTATCATTCATCCAAAACCAAGTAGCATAGTAGTATTCATAACAGTGTCAACATGTCCTAATAAAGAAAAATGATTGCTAATTTTATTTATTTCCATTAATGAGTCTCATGCCTGTTCAAAGAACTTGTCTTAGTTAGACTAAGTCTCAAAGGTCTGAGAGGTTTACTCATTTATATCCAGAACAATGACAGGAATGTGAAATCAGGATCATAAAGGTGTGTTTCTTCCTGTGTTCACAGCCTGCCTTAATAAATGGATGGAGAGTTACAGAAAGACCACTGCCTGAAATGGACTTGGGATCAGGCAAGCAAAATCAGAAAGAAGAGCTCTCTGGAATTGATCATAAAAATAATGACTAGAATTCACCATAACTCATGCTAAATCACAATTTAGAGAAAGCTTATACATAAAATGAAGCTGTGTCTGTTTACGACATCAGAAAACAACCTTTAAGATAGGACAAAGTGTTATAACATGAAGGTCAAGGGTTTGGGTCCCTGTATAAGCCGACCGTGAAAAATAAACTAAAATAAAATAAAATAGACCAAAAATGAGATGAAAATCATAACATGTCATGAGGCCAGTGATACTACAGTAGCACAAAGTTTTGGGAAATGAAAACAAATACTGAAAAAGGATTCAGTTTAAAATTATTTTCCCCACTTGCTATGGGAGAGAGGGATCTCTGACTTCGGGTGCTCATTCCAATTCCTTTAAGTGAAAAAGGAGTAAGACCTCACAATTCCGTACCCTAAGAGATGATCAAGCCACTTTACCAGATCCCCCCTGCCCACAGTCAAAATTAATCTCTCCATCTGACTGAGAAAGGTGATGTTAATGAGTATAATCTTATACTTCATACCAAAAATAGCTTCTAGTGAATATACAGACTTAAATGTGCAAGAATAAGAAATCATGTAAGTACTAGAAAAACACATGGCATATTCTATAACCTCACAATGGAGAAGACCTTTTCAAGTCTGATATAAAACCCAGAAGTCACTAAAGAAAATATTGATATGGGGCCGGCCCGTGGCTCACTCGGTAGAGTGCGGTGCTGATAACACCAAGGCCCCAGGTTCAGTTCCCATATACGGATGGCCGGTTCGCTCACTGGCTGAGTGTGGTGCTGACAACACCAAGTCAAGGGTTAAGATCCCCTTACCGGTCATCTTCTAAAAAAAAAAAAAAAGAAAAGAAAATATTGATAAAGTTGACTCTCTATAAATAAAAAGATACTGCGTGGCAGAAATCATGATCAGCAAAATAAAAATCAAACAACAAACTGGAAAAAATTGTATTTTATATCAATAAATAGCCTATTTCCTTAATCTATAAAGAGCTTCTAGAAATTGATAAGACAAAGACCAACAATCCAAGGGCTTGATTCCAAGCCCTCCAGTAAGTCTTCCCAGCTGGGGGACCAGACAACATGCAACAGAGACAAGCCAACCTCACTGTGCCTGGTCCAAATTGCTGACCCACAGAATCCCCGGAATAAACAACGGCTGTTTTAAGCCACAAAATTTTGGTTAGTTTGTTTCACTATAACACAGTAAGCAGAATATTGTATTTTGCTTTGCTAATATATAGTTTAGGACTTTTCATATTCATGAGTAAAATGGCCTGTGAATTTTCCTTTCTCATAAAGTCACTGCCAGGTTTTTTTGTTTTGCTAAACTCTTTTTCTATTATCAGGAAACACTTGAGTAATATTAATTCTTTCTCTCTTAAATGCTTGGTATACATTCTTAGTAAAGCTATCAAGCCTAGAGTTTTCTTTGGGGAAAGTTTTTAGCTGCTGATTATATTTTTATTAATACTTATATTACTAATGAATTCATTCACCTAAATTTTCAAAAATTGTGGTTTAAAAATTGTTCATAATATTATATTATTTTGTTAATGACTATACAATCCCCTTTTAACTCCTTATATTGGTGGTCTGTGCTCCTTCCTTCCTTCCTTCTCTTTTGTTTTTCTTTTTGGTTGTGGGCCAGTAGGACGATCCTAATCCTTGATCTTGGATCCTTCATTTTCTTGATGAATCTCTTCAGAGTATTATCATTTTAATTAATGTTTTCCAAAAACCAATCTTTGGCTTTGTTGATATTCTATACTATATATTTGCTTTATACTTTATTAATTTCTACTCTTCTCGTTATTTGTTTCCCTTTATTTTCTTTAGAATTATTTTGCTGTGCTTTTTCTGAATTCTTAAGATGAATGCTTGCTTAGTATTTAGACTTTCTTCTTTTCTAATACATGCATTTAAGGCTATACACATTTGAATCTAAGAATTAATATCTTTCAATAGTTCTGAGAAATAATTAGCTGTTATTTCTTCAAACATTGTTTCTGCACCTTTCTTGCTCCTCTCCTTCTGTAATTCCAATTTGATCTATATTATATCTCCTCACTGGATACTCTTAATTCTCTTACCATCTTTTCTATATTTCATATATTTTCATCTCTTGATAGTTCATTCTGGATCATTTTCTTCTAGTCTATCTTCTAGTTCACTAATTCTCTCTTCAGCTATGCAATCTGTTTTTAAATCCATCCACTGTCTTCTTACATAGTAAATATAGTTGTTTTAAATTCTGTGTCTGAAATTCCAGTATCACCTGGCTTTAAGGATGCTTTTGTTGTGTATTGTTTCTGCTAATTCTTTTCATGGTATCTTGTGTTCTTGTAAACCTGGTTTTTTCCTGTGAGCTAATCATTACATAAAAATTATTTAGAGGACCATTTTGATGCCCAGGATAATATCATCCTTTAGAGAAATTTTCACTTGCTTCTGCCAGTTGTCCAATGGCACTATTAGCTGAGATTAAACTCTGCTGAAAATTACAGTAAAATCATTTATTTATATCTGACCATAACAGGGTAGATAAGATTCATGATCCCCTTCTTAATTTTAATGAAGCACCCTCATTTCAAGATATATACAACCCCCAGCAGTTTATTTTGGAAGTGCAAACAACCTGGAAGGCTTGAAGAAGAACAAGCTTGCCAAATTGGAGATTTTTATTCCACTATTATAAAAATAATGAGTGGGGCCTTTTGAAAAGTAGGGCATATTCCAAAGATTTAGCAAACAGGAAACCATATGCATGAGACTTAAACCTACACATCCAGTATGATTTCATATACCAATTTGAGTATTGAACCAGTAAAAAACCAACAAGTATCACTCAACGCTCTGTTCTGCCATAAATAAAATGTTTTACTTGGAATACAAATTAGTACAGATCTTCATAAACTTACTACTCTTATTAGCCAAAAGACATTATTGTTGTTAATATTTAAGTTTTGGTTGTCACATATGGGGGATAAGGTATTTATTGACTAAGATAAATAAGCCAAACATACTTTTTTTAAGTTTGGAGATTCAGCTAACTGAGGACAGAAATTAAAAAGATTACTTTAGGTAATGGATGATTTAGTTGTTCATGGTAATAATCGGCAATAAACTTTATAATTAGAAGAGATCTCTAACATTCCTTCCAGCTATTGGGTTCTATGACTTTATCATGCAACAAGTATTTTCTTATTATTAAAAATACATATATATGAGGAACAATAAATAAAATAATCCATACATACACATACACACACAAAATAGGTGGGAATACTAAGATGAAAGAAATACTTTCAGAGTATGGGTGGGATGCTTTTCAGATGAAATCTTCAAATATCACTAAAGAACTGTGGGTGAACTTAAATCATGTGGGCCTAAACTACTCTGTAATTTACCTAAAACGAACAGGATGATATCTCTGAATTTAGACACAAAAAGATTACAAGGCAGTTTGGATACTTAGAAGGATTTAGTTTAAAGCTAATGTGTACAAAAATATTATAAATTTATATAAAACCTATAGAGCTTGGCAAGCTTTGGAGAAACAAATAAAAATATCTGTTGAGAAATAAACTTCCCGTAAATATATTTCAGAGTGTTTTGACAGTAAACTGTTAAGCACTATTCCTTACAGTTTTTTTTTTTTTTAAGACAAAAAAAAAGAGGCGGAGAATATATTGACCTGGATCTCTCAATGCATTTTTATGTTTGTTTATTTGTCTGTTTTTAACAGAAATTAAAACATTTCCTAATTAGAAACACCAAGGATAATTCTATCCACAGTATCTTTTCTTTCCTTCTTTAAGAATAACATCATCACCAACAAAAATAGCACAAAAGCATGTTAAATGACTTCTGGCACCATGTCAAAAATCCAGATATTAAACTAGAACACTTAAATGACACTAAGCTTCAGTAAATCCCTAAAACTCAAAACTGTAACAAAAATTTTAATGCCCTACTCTTAGAAAAGGAAAAATGTTGCATGTACTCTAGGTAACAAAAATAAATCAATAAGAGGTAAAAATCCTATCTCAGAAGCTGCTCTTCCCCTGCCCCTCCCTCTCCACCCTTTTCAGGAGGCTTTCTTCAAAATGTGGGTTGCCTGAGAGTCTTTCCAGGAAGACCTTGAAAAACCAGTCAGTTGTGCTCTATGTAGACACTTCAGATCCTACAAAGGCATTTAGGGGTTTGTTCTCTGCTGAAAACATCTTAGGAAAACCAAGACTCTGGTTTTAGTTCCTAGCTGGCAGCATCTGCCCACCAGTCTATTCCACTGCCTATTTTCCAGTTCCATCCCTACTAATCTCCACTTCCCCTCCCCCCACCACCAGTTTTAGCTAGCAATTAGCATCAAATTTGCACCCTGCTCAAAACCCATCCTTCCCACTGCTCTTAGTATGAAGTTAAAAGTCCTTATTCATAATGGATTGTTGGTAAAATGTGTATGCATGTCATGCGCATTTTACCATATGTAAAATTTATCTGGGCTAAAAAAAATTTTTTTTAATTAATAAACTGGTCTTCAATGTCCTACGTGATCTGGCCCTGCTAGCTTCTCCAAATGTATCTTGTGCCAAACTTCCCACTCACTGTCCTTTGTTCACACTGGAACTTCTTTCAGTTCCTCCAAGAGAAAGCTTTTCCCCCTACCTCAAGGCCTTCAGACTCATGGCTCTTTCAGTCTGGAATACTATTCAGCCATCCTTGCCCTACCCTAGCCCCTTTCTCCTAGTTAACTCCTACTTACCCCACCAGTCTCAACTTGGATAACTTCCTTCAGGAAGCTGTCCTGTTACAGACAGGTAAGGCTCGGCTTGCCTTAAACAAATGACCTGAAAGTCCAAAAGTTGATGCAAGGATTGGAAGGTTTATTCAGATTACCGGTACTCAACCAAATGTCTAACCAAGCAAACAAACAAAGAGAAAAGAGGAGCAGTGGGATCCAGTTTAGCCTAGTTCTAATTGGCAGGGCCAACCTATTCCATTAACAGTAATTGATAAAAGCAGTTCTCTCCATTGTTTTCAGCATAAAGAAGAAAACTATCGACTAGATTTAAATCAGAAAAACAAAGCATAGCCAGTAGCCCTCCAGGGTGCACCTATACAGAAGTGGATACAATCCAACCAAACAGAAGAGGGCTCAGAAAATCAGAGAAAGCTAAAGAGAATAAAGCATTGCCTTGTCAGAATTTAGGCCAGGGACTCCAGGAGAGATCTACCAGCAGCAGAGACATGTGAGCAAAACAGTCCCAGTGGCCACTTGCCTCTTGCAGCTAGAGTCCTCTCCGGTGCCCAAAGCTTTCTGATTTTTGCCAGTGATTAAATTAGGCTCTCGGATTCCAAAGTCATAGAAATGAACAATGTACCCAAATAGTAAAGCAAGCAACTCTTTATTAAAAGAGGAGACAGACTTATGCATAAGGGGGGTAGCAACAGTAAAGCTAGCCCCCCGAGGGGAGGTGTTCAGGGTCTTCTACAGGGAAAGGAGTTAAGGGGTGGCAGGCCAGCGTCACTGGAGGTGGTCCATTCTGTTCTTCCTGGTTGCATCATGGGTGCATGCTCAGTAGGCAGTGGTGTTCATCATTGTCACCCCAGGAGGGTCATTGTAGCAATCACCTTGATGCTTTGTGCACAGGTGGGAATTCCTAAAGGGGTCTTAAGGTTAATCTGTAACTTTTACAATTACAGTAAACAAGCCTTGGGGAGGGGTTCTGCAACCCAGTAAATATCTGTTTCCTCTCTTATCTCAGTCTGTTTTGTCAGGGGAGCCCATGGGGTAATCATTTGCCCTGAGGGGTCTCATGACTGAGGAGTGGAAAAGTAACAAAGTGTCTTCTGCAGGGAAAATCGAGTCAGTTTGGTTCACAAGCCTAGCCTTACTCTGTTTTAGTCTTTCCTCCTTTCACCCTCTTGCACAAGCGCATGCTCACATGTGCAGGCCACGGCACCTCTATATTCCCTTAGCATATTACAAACGAGCATTAGATTATAAAGTCCATGACAGCAGGCACCATGATTCTATTATTCTCTGTTACAGCCCTAGCACCTGGCATATCACAGATGATCAGTAAATATTCGTTTTATGAATGCGGATGAAGGCATAAGGATATTAGTCATTCTGATCTATAAACTTTCCTTCCCCATTTTGCTGACTCTAATGTGCCATATGAATTCTGTGTCTGTCATCTCAAATCCATCTGGAAAGGCATCATAGCTCTGACTCTAATTCTGCCTGGGTTTCCTATCTCAGAAGACAAAAGTTTCCAAATTCAACAGAACTTAAGGTGACAACAATTTTCAAAGAGCAAACTGTGTTTACTCTAAACATCTTCACCTCAGGTACTTTAACCTCTCAGCCAACAGAATTGGTTTGTCTAGACAAGGTTTTGTGTGAGATGTTCAGCTACATAGTGTTGGTCATACTGGCCATTCCAGTGAAGCATAAACTTCAGCCTTTCCAGAAATGGAATTAATGACATGACACCTTCAAGCTTTCAACTTTGGAAAGTCAAAAAAAAAAAAAAAAAAAAAAATGTAAGCCAACTTAATTCCCTAAAAATTCTCTCCCCTGCAAGGGTGTTAAGAGGTGGTGGGAAGGCAAATGAGAAGGATGAGTCAGTGTGAGTCAGTGTTAAGAAAAAACTCTGCTTCTGGTAAACAGTTTGCTCTTTTACAGACAGGATTAGGATTACCCGACTCCCACTGCTAAAAATACACAAATAACAGGTGGTATACATTATATAAGTAGTTCCAAACAGAGACTCAAATCACTGACTCTAAAAAGGGAACAGTTAATCAGCGATGGGCCAGACCTTCCCCAGAGCCTGTTTCTTCTTGGAGAAGCCTCAAGACTAAGTAAGCATTTCCCTCAAGATAATTTAGATCCTAATTGCCCCAGTGCTCAATGACCTAAAGGAATGACTGAGCCTCCCTTACAATAACTACTACTTTATGAGCACCCACTATGTGCCAATAACTCTGCCAGACACTGTGTACAAATCATCTTTAAACTTTGCCACAATCCTATAAGATGGGTATTATTGCCAATGTTTTATAGATAAGGTACCTGGAGCTCACAGAGGTTAAGTGATTTAGCCAAAGTTGCATAGTGGCAGTGCCAATATTTAAACTCAGACCTGACTTGGAAGTGCTTGCTTGCTTCCCTGTAGTCCAAACTGAATTCAGACATACATATGAATCACCATGTGCAAGGCAATGCACCAGGTACCACAGGGGATACATGAAAAGGGGAGACCACGCCAGTTATCAAAGAAGTAAAGTAAGATGAAAATGAGACTACCTAGGAAAGGTTTGTCTCTTCATTTCCAGGATCTTGAACAAGGCATGACACATAGGAGTTGCCTGGGAAATTATCACTGAAATGTATATGGAAGATAAAGGAAACACAACCAAATGTAATACAAGGCAGTCTGTGGTTAGTGTCATGAGAGAGAATGTGCTATAGGGGTTTAGATTATATCTTGATACAGGGCTCCAAGGAAGATTCATGAATAGGGCATTTGAGACAAGTCTGATAAGTGGACTTTGGCAGGCAACAGTGAAAAGCAAAGAGCTCAGTGGAGTACCAGGAGCAGTACAGTTGGAATAAAGAGAGAAAAAAACTAGAAAAAACGATTCAATATTGTGTAGGCCCTAAATCTGCTTCAAGTCCCCTTATAAGGAAAAGCATAGGAATTATAATTATTTTCTAGTGGGTTCAAATACATGGGGAGACAAACTTAATGGTTAAATAAATCAAGAACTGCCCTACAGCCTTTTTGGAACAAAGTGGTGGTGGTGATAGAGTATAACTGAATAAATGAATGTTTGTATACAAATCTAGAACATGTGGTTATATAACAAAAGGAACATTACAGGTAAGTTTACCACCTTCATTACCTCAATATTGAATCATCATAATAAGGGTTCTGCAAGCATGCATTTTCTTTTAATTTGGCTTATAGCTCTTTCATTAGGGGACTAACCAAGTAAACTAACACTTAACAGGCACAGTTTGCTAGAGGGCTTTCTGGAAATGTGGGAGTAGGAGAGGACATTTTTGGTTGTCACAATATTTAATTGCCTCCTCACTCAAATGGGCACTTAGTAGGTGGAAACCTGGATGTTAAACATCCAGCAAATTGTAGGGCAGTCTTATAAAAACAAAAATTGCTTCTTACCCTGCTTAACTTTCAAATACCAAGATATTCATGTAAGTGAAAAACCTTTTCATAGTTATCTGAGCCTAGAACTTCACTACTTTTTATAGGTAAAAAGTACTTTTGTATGGTTTTAGAGGAAATATATTTTCTAAGAATGCACACACATACCATGTAAAAGGAAGATGATCCTTTGTTTTGTATTTAGGGGTGAATTATCATGACTATAACTTACTTTCAAATAGTTTAGCAAAAAATTGAAACACATACATATGCAGGTAAAGCATATGCATTAAAATGTTAACAACTGTTGATCTAGGTATTTGATACGGATGCTCTTTGTACTCTTAATTTTTTTCTGTATGTTTGAAATTTTTCATAATAAAAAGCTGGAGTAAAAAAATCCATCTGGCCCTCATTAAGTGAGAGGTCATAACCAGAGGTCAAGAGCACTGACTCTAGAACTCTGTGACCTTAACCTTTCCTGCCTTGTGCCTCAGTTTCCCCATCTGTAACATTAGGATAATAAAAGTACCTATCTCATAGATTTATTATAGGGATTATATGAGTTAATGAATGGAAGTTGCTTAGAACACAGCCTGGCACAGGGAAGACACTATTGAAGTCATAGCTATTATCATCCTATCTCAGTACATAGTTACTCACCTAAGCACCTGCCCATCTCTCCACCCTGAGTTATTTGTATAAACAGAAAGGTTGGAAATTCTTGATCAAGAGCAATTTTTACATTATTTCCTTATAATCATATCCTCTCCCTCTGTCCCCTCTCTCGAATATGCTCCAGCCAGACAGATCATACTTATGAGTCTGGCACCCTAGGGCATTTTTTTCTCAGACATCTCTTGACCTTATTTTCTCCCCATCCCGTCTGAACACTTTTTCTCCTTCCTCCCTCCTAATTCTTATTCATCCTTCAGGATGTTGCCAAGAACCAGCTCCTTTGTGAGCCTTGCCAGACTCAGCCATCACTTGGCTGTACTCTAAAGTCCTTTTCCCAGGAACTGAACACAGGACTGCCTCAAAGTGTCAACTACCTTTCAATCTGTTATCTTTCTTAAACAGACTTTAAACTCCTTAAGGACAAGGGCTGTGCCTTTCTTTGCAGTGTATGTTCTTAGACTTCTCACAGCCTCTTGCAGAAGATGCATGATGAAATCTTTCTTTGATCTAGCCTTCTGCACTTGCTCTTTGAAGAACTTACCCTTGTTTTCAGTGCTGCCTCAGAAAAAACGTGACTCAAAGGCTCTGCTCCAAACAGAACAGTTTACTTGACGATATCTTCGGTGCTACCATAAAGTTGAGGATGATCCCAAAGAATTCCAAGCTGCATGTGCTGCATGATCATCAGACCAGGGCACACTGAAGTACTGATCTGGGTGGTACAGGGTGGCTCTTCCTAAATATATCCAAAGCCCAGCACATACTGCATCTTCCTTTCGCTCCCAGCAAACCCATCATTCTGCCTGAATTCTATAATGGAAGGACCAAATGTGATGTGATCAATGGGTGGTATTCTGAAAGTGAAAGGACCAGAGTCCTTTTCCTGAAATGGTTTCCAAGAGAAATGTATACATGGGGGGGGGGGGGGGGGCCAAGCAAGGAAAAGGAAAGCATCGTTCCAGATCAGGATTTTGGTCTCAGCACCTGAGAAGAATTGCAGTGAGCTAAGCTGGACCATGACATCCCCTTGCTTATGACCTGCCAATACTTCCCACCGTGCTTAGAATGATATCCGTACTCCTTGTAGTGGTCTACAAAGCCTGAGGTGACCCGGGCCCTGGCCATTTCTCTACTCTGAAATTGCATGCTCTCCCTCTCATCGTTTGTCCCCTAGCCTCATGGTCCTATCTGTCCTTTGAACAGGCCAAACTTAACTCTAACTCAGGGCCTTTGTGCCTGTAGCTTCTAGTCATGGTTTTACTACTTTCTAGCTGTGTGAGCACAGATAAGTTACTTCATCACTTTAAAACTCAGTTCCCTCATCCAGAAAATTCATTCATTCCTTTATTGAGTGACTACTACATGCCATGTCCTGTTCTAGGCACTGGAGATAAAGTAATAAATAGCAAAGACAAGCCTCCCATTCTCTTTAGCTTAACTTCTACCAGACAAAAACCAATTAAGCAAATAAATAAATAATTTCATATAGTAAAAAATTTTATGAAGAAAATCAAACTGAGTAATGGACAAGTGAATTAAAGGGAATGGGGAGCAGGTTATATTAGAGTGCTCAGGAAGGCTGCCTTGAGGAGGTGACATTCGTGCTGAGACCTAAGGAAGAGAAGATGTGAGCACGTGAAATGCTGAGCGAGAGCACAGAGTGCAAGCACCCTGAGGAGGGAACTAGCAGCGTAGGTTCCACGAAAAATAGTAAGCTGCGGTTGGCTGGAACCCGGTGAGCAGGTGAAACAATGTGGCTGGAGAAGTGGGCAGGAGTTAGGTCCCATGGGGAGCTTTGTTAAGGAGTTTGGATTTTAATCCACATGCAGTGAAAAGCCACTGAAGTACTTAAATCTGGTAATGACATGATCATTTTCCTGCGCTTAAAAGATCACCTTGTAAAGAAATCCAATCAAGACTGGTGGATTATATCAATAGCAACATGTTGGTTTGCAAGATATTATTAAAGGAAACTGGGTAAAGGATACATAGGATCTCTCTGTATTATTTCTTAGAATTGCATGTGAATCTATAGTTAAAAAAATAAGAGATTACTCTGGCTGCTAAATATATATCTTGTAATAGAGCAAGAAGTGAATCGGGGCAGCAAGGAGGCTTCTGCTGCTCTGATGGGTGTGTTTTGCTCTATAGCAATGATTACATTGGGACCGAATATGGACAGAAGAGTGAGAGAGAACAAGGATGAAGATGAGGTTTTTAGCCTTAAGCAATTGAGTATTTAAATCACATTGACCTAACAATACTTCTGTAAGAATTAAATGAGCTTATATATGTAAAACACACAACACAATGCTAAGCACAATAGTAGATGGTCAGTGCATGTTTAAATGAAAGAATAAAATTGATCCTAAAGATCCAGTACATAAAAAACTAAGGTACACCTGAGGTACTAGATAAAACTCCCTAATTCTTTCAGAAGTTAAAAGTAGTTTCAAATTTCATTTTCCAGTGATTAACAAGGAAGATCATGGAGTACATTTAGACCCCATTATAACTTCTTTTTCACGCAGAGAGATAACATGTATCAGAGAAAAAAAAGGGGGGTTCTGATAATTTAAAAAATCAAAAGGTTTAAAAAAAAAAATCAAAAGGTTTTCTTGTCAACCTTCTCAAATAGAAGTTTAAATTAGAAGTAATGGATTTTCTAATACGACATTGGCTGAATAATTATTAGAGATGATTTGTGCCAGATCCTTTAAAAAGAAGTTTCAACAAAATATACTGAAATACCAGGAAAAACAATCAAGAAAAGAGACTATTAAACAATTAAATAGAATAGTCTGTGGGAAAACAAAACTAAACTAAACTAAAGAGTTCATATGTCATTGTGACATGGTGGCACTAGAATATCACTTGTCTTGAGATAAAACTGTACCTTGTATTAGTTTTTGTATTTAGGGGAATAGGGTGGGGGTTTAGTTTGTTTGAATGAAGAAATTTATAAAAGTACAAGATACTATAAATCACAAGTGCTAAGAAGGCCAAATTTTTACTATCTGAAACAACAAAAATAAAACTTTTAAAAAGTCAAAACTAAATGGCAAGTGGTACTTCTAAAAGAAGTTTTTAAAGTTCTAAAACTTCCTGAGAATTTAAGTCTGGAGCACTAACTTTTTGACCTGGGTTTATATAACTCTCATACCCAAGGGACATGACAACTGATTGTCCTATTCAAATAAACACTGAAGAAATTTATTATAGCCATCAGAGATATTCCATTTCACTTCCCACAGTATCTAACTCTTATCTCAAATAGATTATGTGTGTTTGCATGTAGTGTGGATGAATATTCTGCATAATTAGAATTCTTTGCACAAGGAGAAGGCAAAGTGTTTAAAATGTAGTCTTCATTTAAAAGAAAACTGACAGCCAGCCCCCCCCCCCCCAAATAAATAAATAATAAAAGAAAACTGATTTTCTAGAGAAATTCTGGCTTTGGGAAAGTGGCTAAGTAATCTGTGGATTGTTAAGTTCAGCGAGATGGAGAAAAGGGAGAGAAAGAGACCCGAGTCAGGCGCCATTTCAGCCAAACAGCTTTATTTCCACCAGTGTGGAGGGGGACTGAGTCAGATCAGTTCCCCGAACAAAGGAAAGCCGGGGTTTATTAGCCTTTGAGGGTTCTGGCAGAGTAGTGGGCATCTTTGAGATGAGTGGTACGCAAGATGACACAGCCCTTGTAGTCTGCTAACACCTGGTTGGTTAGGGCATAGTCTTCTAATTAGTATCATTACTGTATCAGTGCAAAGTGTTGCAGCCTGAAGCTGGCTATGGCAGTCGCCAAGACATTCCTTTGATGATAAGGGTCGTTTACCCCTTCCCAGGAGAGGAATTTCGCTGCTCTGTTCCCAGAGCAGAAAAGGGAAAGGGGAGAGGGAGAAGGGAGGGAAGTTGCTTAACCTGGCTGTGCTAATGTTAAGCTAGCCATGAGGCCTAATATGGATTACAGAGCAATCTTTAATTAGGAATTGAGCAAACTGTTATACGAAAGATCTAGACAAATAAAGATACTGTTTATATTTAAAAGATGGTGAAACATATTCTGCTACAAAATTTTTCCAACATTAATCCCCAGCAAACAGCTTCTTAAGAAAACTATTTTTATCCTTTTATCAACTTGGTTGATAAGTATTTCATATCCAGTTCATATAAGGACAAGCTATATAAAATGAAACTGTTTTCATGCTTTAGAAACAAACATTTTGCAAATGGAAATGAAGCTTATTGTGCTATAACATTTATTTGCTAGGTTGTCAAATGACCTCAGGGTGATTATCATGAGGTCTCAGAATGAGAGTCCATATCAGGCATTGGCTTGACTCCCCCCAAAAACTCCAGAAGCATGGTCCTCCAGACCAGAACAGCACTCTGGAAAATTGTGACTAATGTTAATGAATCCAGAACACATTTACATGTATTATTTCACTGTCTTGTGTGGTATAAGAGAATATTATTATTCCCATTTTTTCAAATGAAGAAACTGCAGCTCGGAAAGGTTGGTATCCAAGGTCACCAAGTTAGTAAGTGCCATGGCCACCATACTAAGCTCCCTCAGGCACTTAAGATGCACTCACCATTGCTGGGCACTGTTCTTTGCACTTTCATACGTCAACTTACGTAACCCTCAGGACAAGCCTATAAGATAGGTAGGCAGGTTTGCCTTTGGGCCACCAGCCTCTTCTTTCTGTACCCCGCTCACCACACATGCCCTGATTCTCTCCCCATAAAATCAAAATGGGCACCTCAAAGTCTTCATGTTCTCTCTAACCCTCATCCCAAAGCAAAATCTGTTCTAAAATGTTGATAATTGTTGAAGCTGGATGATGGGTAACAGTGGTTTCTTTATACTATTCTCTCTACCTTTGTTTATGTTTGAAATTGCCCTATAAACACAACATTTTTTGTTTTAACATGGAATCTGACCTATTGAAGAGGCTAGAAGACTAGCCTCCACTAACAAATTCAAAGCAAATGTTACTGAAGATGTCTATGCAATAATAGAAGAAAGTGACATTTATTCATTCATGCATTCCATCAACATAAATTGAGCACCCATTATTTGTTAGGATATGTAAAGATCCAATGAAGTACTCCTGTCCTCAACAAGCTAAGAGTTTAGTAGCAGACATAAAATGAATGCAAAAGTAATTATGGAGGAAGATTATTTATGAGAAATGCTATAAAAAGAAAAGTTCAAACAATGTGCTAGGTGAGTTAGAAAAAGAAGTCCCATCAGGACAAATTCCATTACACTGAACTCTCTGGAACAGTACAAACTTTTTGGTATATTAAACATTATTTAAAATCAATGACTGGTCCACAGAAGAAAGGGAGCTAAATCCAAAAGCAAAATCAGGTCTGGAATGCTACATGCCATCTTTTAAGTTATTATAATGGTTCCCAGACTGAAATTCAGGCCCCTCAGTGAGGAGGGGAAGAATTCCTCTGAAATCCTTGGATGAAAACACACTAATTAGAGAAGACTTAGTTGGAAAGAAGGTCACCGGAGCACCATTTAAAATACCTAAAACTGAAAAACAACACAAATGTCCAACAATATAGCTTGGTGATATTATTCATTTCAATTGACACACGGTAACCCATACACAACAATTTAAAAAGATATAAAAAATAGAGGCTCTCTCTCTGATGGGATACTTCATTAATGGCATAATCCATTAAAAAAATACAGTTAAAGAGACTAATCATAGGGTGGGCCCATGGCTCACTTGGGAGAGCCTAGTGCTGACAACATCAAGTCAAGGGTTAAGATCCCCTTACCGGTCATCTTTTCAAAAAAAAAGACGAATCATTAAAAATATACATTCATTTGCCAAATACTTGATCAGTAACCAAGGTCTTTTCATAGTTCTAGCAATTAAAGTTCCTGCATGAACCACATCCATGATGCACATCTATAATTTCCAGTTTTTACTGGAAAGACACTTGTGAAGGCAGAATCCTACATTTTGCTGAATTTTTTTCTTCAGTCTTTTCAGAGGTCTCTTCCACCTCTAATGTGACAAGAACTTTTTTTTTTCCAGCCATTTACCTTTACCAGGTCTTTTAAACATATTCAACTTATTTTTCACAAGAGCAATGTCTTTTTACCCTTTTTGCTCTCATATTTCATTAGTTAACATAATATTTAATTATTTTGTAATTATAATAACAAGTGAAACACAAGTAAACAGGCTTGGGAACAAACACAGCTGACTCTTGTTGGTTATCATCATCATCAACATGATGGCAAATATGTATAATGTGTTTAATATCTGCCAGGCACTGTTGTAAATGCTTACATATATTAAGTCCTTTAACCTTCACAATCTACATACATTATAACACCCATTTTACAAATAAGGAAACTGAGGCATGGTGAGGTTAAGTAATTTGTCTGAGATCAACAACTAGTAAATAGCAGAGTAAAAATTCAAACCCAGGCAGCTACCACGGGTAGTGATTAAAGTCACCAAGTTGGTAACACCCTAACCAAATGGATGAGAACTGTCCTGTTCTGGTGCTCCAAAGCAGCGCTGCCCAAAAGAAGTTTCTGCAATTATGATATTTCTACTGTATCTGGGCTGTCCAATATAGTAACTATTAGTCACATGTGGCTATTGAGACTGAGAAACTGAATTTTTAATTTTAATTAATTTAAATTTAAACAGCTACATGCACTGGACAGTGTAGTAGAGAGTAGTCTACTAGTGGAGAACATTCAGAGGGCCACAAGAATTAAACACTAAGTTTTACAGTGAGAATGGACAGGATTTGTAAATCTAATATTCATTAAGTGGAGATTGGTTAAGAAACTTCAACTGTATACTAACTGACATGAAAAAAAAAACCCATGATGTAATTAAAGGAGAAATATGAATCATGAAATATTATGTAAAGTATGAGCTCATTTTTTGGTTAAAAAGTCATGAACAGAAAAGCAATAAACATATTAAAACATGCTTTCCTCCAGGTGGAAGGTATAGTGGACATTGTTGGCAGCCTATGTGGTGTGCACTGAACGCTGCCAGGCCTATATCCATTTCCCTTTTTTCCATAGCAACAGAACCCCTGTATTGTTGGTAACAGCAATGTGTCCAGCTAAGAAACTACATTTACCAGCCTCCTTCACAGATAAGAATGGACAATGAGATGTAAATTGAATGTGCTGGCCAAGACTCAAGACACTTTAAAGGGTGTCCTTTGCCCTCCCCTTTCCTACTTCTTCCTGATCTCAAGGACTGTTTGGCTAGAGAGCCAGAAGTCCACTTGTTACCACAAGGTGACCATGAGAGTGCAAGCTGTGTGATAAGAATGGTGAAGCAGAAAGAGAGAAATATCTAGACTGCCTGATGGCACCATGGAAATGCAATGCCAGCAACAGACTATCTACTTTGGACTTAAAAGTTTTTTGAGCAAAAAATAACCTGTCTATTTAAAGCACTGTTATCAGCAACCAACACAATTTCTAGCTGACCACCCTACTCAGTGTCCATTCCCCTGATTCATAGAAAATAAAAAAAAAAATCCTTCCTAAAAGAAACACAACTATGTTTCTGACTGATCTAAAGATAATTTCATCCCTCTTGTAAATGACTTGTTCAAGAATCAGGGCACAGCATTGCCCTAGCAACAGGAATTGGTCAGGAATGGGCACAGGACCCAATTCAGGCCAATGAGATTCCAGGGTTAGTTTTCTGGGGGGCTTCTGAGAAAAATTCTCACTCTTAGGAGAAGAACAGAGTTAGAAATAATCTTTCTATTCCTTAGGCAGGTGCCACACGTGGATCTGGGGCTTAGAACTGCTGCAGCTATTTTGCTGCTAGCCTAAGAATGAAACCAATACTCTGAGAAGAGCATAACCAAGAGCTTCTTAGGGAAAGAAGCCTACAACAGTGGATTAAGTTAACCTTGAAGTCTGTCCTACCTCTAGGACAAGTATAACTTATGTGAGCCAAAAAATACCCACCTTACAGAGAGATCATCTTAGAAGCAACGGAATAGGTGCTAAGAGTTACTCAATTATTTTGAGAAGGTAAGTCAGTCAGACCTTCCCAGTGGGCATGCCAGGCTGGGTGGGGTGTCTTCAAAATATTTCTGTGCCTATTCCATACCAGGCCTGATAAAGAAGTTATTATACAGTAAGTTCCCAAATATTGAGTTATTTTAGAAAAGCTTTTTGCACAGGATTTTTCAAAAAAGGTTACTGAATAAGTGTACATATTTCAAAGGCCTCATAATAAATATAACAGCTAACATTGTATGTCAAGTACTTATTACCAGCTAAGACTGTGCTGAGCCCGTAATTTCATGCAATCCTCACAGAAAACACAGAACTGTCGTTACATCCATTTTACAACTGAGGAAACTCTGAAGCTTAGAAAGGTTAGTACTTGTGCATAAAGAAGTAGAAAGTATCTGGGCCAAGATTTGAATTCATGATCAAAGGACTCCAAGGCCTCATTCCTAACCATAACTTTGTATTGCTTCCTTATGAATACATAAAAGCACAGCTACTATTTCCCTGAGACTGCACTACCTCAAAATATTCTGTTCTCTTGACCCTCTAAGTATACTATACTCATCATACCACAAGTCCCAATTTTTTGGTTTAGAAAATATGGCCACCATATTTAATATGTCCTACATATTAACATGCAGAGATTATCAAAAACCATGGAAAGTTAAGCCTTATGCACACAAGAAAGCAAAGGAATTATGTTGTTTGACAATGAAAGTCAGGATTAGACCATCAGTTTTTTCGTTTTTTGTTTTTTAAGTTTCCTTTTGGTGATAAGTAGAAACACAGAATACGTAGGTTTGTGGAATCAAGACTGGGAGAAAGGAAGATTACATTTATTAAGTTCCTTCTAGTGTCCAAGTTTTATCATGGTTAACTCTCAAATGACCTCATGAGAGGTTGTACAAATAAGGGAATCTAGAATCAGAGAGCTTGCCCAAGGTTACCCTGATCTGCCTGAAACCCAAGTTCTTGCTTTTCTCATTATACAACTCTGCATTCCTATAGGTTTTAGCACTTTCCAAGGAATGGCTAACACAGAACAATGACCCTGAAGCCCCAGAAAAGCCATGCATCTTATTGGCCTCCCTGGAAATATAATCTTAATTAAGTTTCAGTGACTTTCAATCATGGTGCCTTCTCTGCTTTAATAGATTATCCATAAGAAAATAACCTATACCAAAAAGACCTAATGACTCAGATTTTAACCTAAAAGCCATAAGGAAACAGGTATTATGTTTCAGATAAACTAATTTAAAATAACACATATATTATTTATTTTCTTGGGTAGTAAAACACAATCAGTAAGCAGAAGAATGCTAATCTTTGGTACTAATATTAAAAAAAAAAAAAAAAAAAAAACACGGTATAGTCTTAAAAGTACACTGCCCATAGAGAATACTTAAAAAAATACCACCACTGGGCCGGCCCCGTGGCTCACTCAGGAGAGTGCGGCGCTGGTAGCGCCAAGGCAGCAGGTTCAGATCCTATATATGGATGGCCGGTGCGCTCACTGGCTGAGCGTGGTGCAGACCGCACCGTGCCGAGGGTTGCAATCCCCTTACCAGTCAAAAAAAAAAACACCACTCAAATCTGCCTCATGTATGATAAATATTAATGTATTAAATTGCCTATGAAAACTTAGAAGTTATATTTTTAAATGGCATATGTATATGATACCATCATTCTCCAGGCAGCTTATCCCCAAATAGAGAATGTTACAGCAGAGAATCAAGAAGACTTATTACTTGGATAAAAATAAAAATTAAATTTAAAACAATTAAAAAAGGAGGCTTTATGTGCAAACATTTAACACAATTTCTTTGTTCACAAAGTATTGATCATCTGCCTATATATCTCCCCTAAATCCTACCATTTTTGTTTCATTACTTTTTTTGGCTGGCTGGTTCCGGGATCTGAGCCCTTGACCTCAGTGTTATCAACACCTTACTGAGCTAATTAGCCAGCCTCCTACCATTTTTGGAGCCATCCCAACCAGGTGCTAATCTCTAATATTTTGTAGCTGTTAATTGCCTCAAACCAAAGGAAACTACTAATCATTTTCTCAATAAGAAGGGTATGCCAGCAGCTGAAAAATGAAACTGAGCAAGGCTTGGGGTAACAGGAGGAAGCAGGAGGCATAACTATTCAACATTGTAAAGCACAACTCAGAAATAATAATCACAGTTAACATTTACTGAGTGGTTCTCATTGTCAGGCACTGGGTTAAGTGCTTTAACAACATATTCAGTCCTTACAACAACTCTATGCAGTAGACACTGTTATTAAAGAACGTAGTCATACATTTAATTAGAATATTTCCAAGATATGGTAAAGCCTTGAAATTTGGCTCCCTCACTTACTGGCTGGTTCTGAGCAACTTACACTCTCCGAACTCCAGTTTCCAAGTTTTAAAATGTTAACTGTGCACTGTAGTCCAAAGTCTGCACTTTCTAGTCCCTTATCCCTGGTGTCACTAAATATCTAACCTGTTTCTGTCCTAAGCCAATCCTGATTAGGGCAAGAAGAATATTAGGGCTACCCTTGTTATCATCATGTTCATGGGAGATCTGGCTCCCTCCACCAGACTCCCATGCCCCAGAAGTCAGCCAAAGGGTTGAGTCAGTTTCTCCACCCACTCCCACTCTTTCCTGCCCAGTCCTAACATCTTTCCCTTTACCCATCAGCTAATACTGATGAGGCCTGACCATGCCTTTTAATGATGACAGTGCTCATTAGAATCATTTACTCTACCTCAAGTATAACCAGAGAATCAAAAACACCAGTCTATGTGAAAATCCCTGGAGGGTTCACATTCTTCATGCATCCAATTCAACTTGAATACTAGAGGATTAGGTCATTCAGGGTAATGTAATTTGGGTTAACAGGTAGTCACCCAAAAAAGCCTTTAAAGGAAATTCTAAATAGATCAATACACTGTACAATTTTATAAACGGATCAATATATTGTACTATTTTGTAAGTTTGAACATAATTGAAGCCTAAGCTGAGAAACTTGCCATACCTCAGGATGGTTGTTTGAATACTGGAAAAACAATATGGTTTTAACGAGAACCCCAAAAAGAAATACATTTTACATCATGGTTCAGACATGCATAAATAGAGCTGAAGCAGAACTTTTACAAAACAAAGCTTATTGTTACTCTATGAGCTGTATTCTGATTATTTTTTCTGTTCTTTCATTAAAAAAAAAATGCTAGAACTCCTCCCCCAAATGATTCCTCAATCTACTAATGTGTAACAAACAGCAGTTTGAAAAACATGGATATAGGCAGTCCTTCCACTGTGTGGTTTTACAAGCAGCTAGGGGTAGAGCATATAGGTTCTGGTCCCTGTTTAATATATTAAGCTGAGCTATTAATTGACAGATTTTTCTCCACCTGCCAGAGTGGAGAATACATGACAATGTGTAATGGCTTGCTTTAATTAGGACCTTACCACCCCCTGATTTGATGCAATAGGAAGTATGCAGCACCACCTATAAAAGTATAATGGCCAAAAAACATAAAGGAACAGAAGAACACATTAAAGGGAAGCAATTAGCCAAATCCAGAATATGAAAAGTTGTACAGGGCAAATGACCTGATTTTTCAACAAATAAATGGCAAGGGGAGAACAAGAAGAAGACAAATTGCTATAGATTAAGAGACTAAAGAGACCATCAACAAGATATAATATGGGAACCTGTTTGGATCCCAATTCAAACAAACCAACTGTAAAAAATGTTATGAGACTGTTGAGGAAATTGAATACCAAATGGATATAAGGTACTATTTAGGAATTACTACCATTAATTTTCTCAGGTGTGATAAGATATTGTGATTATAGGGGGAAAATGGGAAGAAAACGCCCTTTTCTTTTAGATGTGCATAGTTATAGATGAAGTGATATGATGGCTAGGATTTGCTTTATAAATAATCTAAGGTGGGGAGGGAGTAGGGAGGATACATGAAATAAAACTGACCACATGTTGATAACTGCTGAAGCTGGGAGATGGATCTAAAGGTGTTTTGTATTATCCTTTCTATTTCTGTACGTATTTAAAATTTTCCACAACATAAGGCTAATATATAAGAAGAAAATAAGAAAACATGAATTCAAACTCCAAGACTTATTAGATATAGAGAACCCTTGAATCCTCTGGTCTTCAATTTTCTCATCTGAAAATAGGAATGATAATCCCTACCTCACAGAATTGCTGGAAGGACTGAAATGAGATGATGCATCTTCTGGAAATCCAGCTCTTATAAACTGCAAAGTTACTTACAAACGTTAGCACAACAGTTAGCTCCCTCTCTCTGTAATACTCTGGAAGTAGGGAGAGATTACAGGCTTGTGGGAGTAGAGATAGGTGACAGGCTGAATCCATACAGACCCCAAGAATTTGTGCTTGGTAATAATTCCTTAATATGACACTGTTTACTTTATACTGACCCTTTTCTCTCAAAAGGAAAGTGTCAAAATTGTTTTCAATAAATTGAAGTTCCCTAACTTGAATTGTTTATATTTCTTGTTTACTTTCTCAATTACTCATACTTCCCCTACTAAAGGTAGAAAGTAAATTTATAGGAGACTGTGTTGTTGAGATAAAACTGAATACAATTAGGCATCAATGTAATCTAAATAAGACCTTGTTTAAAATATTCCAGGTGCTTTTATGTTTTAACACTAACACTTCATCTCAAATAAATGGAAATTAAGACAGGTTCAAGTTGAAGTAACACAAAGGGGTATTTGGCACTATTTGGCTTCAGCTTGCAGCATGGGTTGGTGGGAGCCAACGATAATCTTTCTGTAGGGCCGAGCCTGTGGCGCACTCGGGAGGGTGCTGCGCTGGGAGCGCGGCGACGCGGCCACGGGTTCGGATCCTATATAGGAATGGCCGGTACACTCACTGGCTGAGTGCCGGTCACGAAAAAGAAAAAGAAAAAAAAAAAAAAAAAGATAATCTTTCTGTAATCTTGCAACGTCATTTCCCTTCCTTTCAACGGTTTCTCTCTGCCTTCTGGAAAAAGTCCAAAGTGCTGGACAAAGGTTCAGGTGGCTCTCCAGCCTTATTTTCTCCCTCTTCCCCTAGTCTAAGCCCTGCCAGGACTGATGCTCCTTCCCACCAAAGTCCAGGGGAGCTTCATCTTCCGCTCTTTTCTACCTTACCTCTCAGTTGTTAAGTCCTGTTGATTTTCTTTCTCAAATGTCTCTCAATTCTGCCCTCTCCATTCCATTCCTGCTGCGACTGCCTTTTTTTACCTTTACTCTCCCATTGACCTAAACAGGATATATTCTGATTGCTTTTCTGATCATGAAAGCAATTCATCCTCACACAATAAAAGAAAAATATGACAATGAGGAAAGGAATAAAAGTTTCCTCCATGATTTCATAACACAGACTCATAGCAGCATTATTCACAACAGCCAAAACATAGAAGCAACCCAAGTGTCTGTCAATGGGTGAATGGGTAAACAAAATGTGGCATAAACATACAATGTAATATTATTTAACCTTAAGAAAATAAGGAAATTCTGACACATGCTGCAACAAGGATGAGCCTTAAGGACACTATGCTAAATAAATAAGCCAGTCACTAGAAGACAAATACTGTATGAATCCACTTATATGAGGTATCTAGAGTAGTCAAACTGACAGAAACAGAGTATAGAATGGTAGTTGCCAAACACTGGGAGAGGGGAAAATGGAGAGCTATTTAATGCATATAGAGTTTCAGCTTTGCAAGATGAAAAGTTCTGGAGAGTAGTCGCACAATGTAAACATACTTAATACTACTGAACTGTACACTTGAAAATGGTTATCATGGTATATTTTATGTGTATTTTACCACAATTAAACATTTAAAAAATTTTTAAAGAACTGATATTTTCAGAATTTTTCCTATAGGGGCTGAGCCCGTGGCGCACTAGGGAGAGTGCGGCGCTGGGAGCGCAGCGACGCTCCCGCCGTGGGTTCAGATCCTATATATATAGGAATGGCCGGTGCACTCACTGGCTGAGTGCTGGTCACGAAAAAGACAAAAAAAAAAAAAAAAGAATTTTTCCTATAAACATGTATGTATTCACTTAAAAAAAAAATAGGAACATACACCTAACCATATTTTGTAAACATCTTTTTAACATATATATATGTTAATTTTATTTTTAAAATAAACCTCCCACCTAATTTTTTTTTAATGGCTGATATGACTGCACCATAATTTAACTGGTCTATTATCAGTTTTTCAATATTATAAAAATGTCATAGTCAACATCTTTGTATACTTTCTCATTATGTCTTATGATAGACCCCTGTTTGTTATTTGCCTTTTTTCTGTTATGAATACTCTGATTTTCCCATGGGAAAACCACCTCTTCTTTCTTCACCCTAACATCCACCCTGTTCTCCCATCCCACTCCCAGCCAACTCTTGTCCTATGTGGCTAGACTGGGCACATTTATTTTTAAGTTTATTTCTAATATTTATTTTTAATGTTGCTATTGTCATTTCTCCCACAATTACATTTTCTGACTATTATTGCTTGCATAAAGCTATTGCTTTTTGTCTACCTTGTAGTTGCTTGTTCACTCAACCTTATTATATCTAAGTATTTTTAACTTATTTCTCCTGAATTTTCTCAGTAGATAATCATATCATAGGTAGAGAATTATACCATCTAGGTAGTGGTTAAGAAAGAGTGAAAGCTCTGGGGTCAGGCAGACCTGGATTCAAATACTGTGTGAACTTGGGTAAGCACTTTGCCTCAGTTTCCTCATTCATAAACTGGGGATTATAATAGGGCCTATCTCACAGGGTTGTTGTAAAGATTATATTATTAATTGAGATTACTGCATGAAAAGTGCTTAAAACAGAATATTAGTTCAATAAATGCCTGCTATTTGCCAATAATGAAAATGTGACTTTCTTTTACACTTACACCTTCGATTTATTTTTGTTGCATTACACTGGTGCACTGCTTTCAGCAATTACCTTGCTTCCTACTTGTCCAAAAAGTAGAAGCCATAGACTCCTATTGACAGATATGTGCTGTGAAGTTTATCCACTCCCACCTTCCCAGGAAAGTTGTTCTATCAATTCTCCCTTTCATTTCCTGTATCTTCTCAGCCTTTCCCTCTCCACTGGCTCCTTGCCAATAGCATTTAATCTCCCTCTCATGCTTAAAAAAAACTTCAATTTAATCTCTGATTGCTCTCCAGCATTCTCCCTCCCTTCTTTCACAGCCAAACTTCTTTGAGCTGCCTACACTTTGATTTTCTCACATCCCACTCGTAATTCATCCTACTGATATATTACATCGAACCTTTGGAAGCTGCCGATATTATAGATTCTGCTCCCACCACTTCACCAAATCTGTTCAATGAAGTCCCTAATACCCTGTATATTTCTTTATCCAAGGAACACATTTTGATTTTTAACTTGTTTCACTTGACATCTCAGCAGCATTAAGCAAAACTGACCTCTTCCTTTGGCTTTGATTTCTACTGTTCTGATTTCCCTCCTACTTCTCTGGCCATTTCTTCTTGGTATAGCCTAAGTGAATGGTTCCTCCAAGAGTGTGCTACTAATGGTTGAATGTTGGTCCCCTCCCAAACTCATGTTGGAACTTAATCTCCAATATGGTATTTGAAAGGTGGGGTCTTTAAAAAGTGATTGAACCGTGGGAACTATGCCCTGGTGAATGGATTAACCTATTCATGGTTTTATGGATTAATGGTTTAATGTGTCATCAAGGAGTAGACTGGTGGCTTTGTAAGGACAGCAGGTGAGCATGTGGGAATGCTCTTCCTCAGCTCTTCTTAAGTGATTGCCTGCTTTACCATGGGACTCTGTAGAGAGTTCCCACCAAGAAGAAGGCCCTCAAGAGATATGCCTCCTGGACCTTGGACTTCCCAGCCCCAAACTGTAAGAAATAAAATTCATTTTCTTATAAATTACCCAATTTTAGGTATTATAAGCAACAGAAAATGGGCCACTACATGTGCAATACAGTAGCCCTGAATGATGTCATCCTATTCTATCTCTCTGGATGGATCTCTTTCAATATTGATCTTTAGGTTACTTGTAGAATCTTTTTTTTTTTTTTGTAGTATTGAATCTTTTAGGTTCCTTGTAGTAGACTGCTTTTGTCTTCGTGAATGTACTTTTGACGGTATTTGGAATATAATACCTTTCACCCCACCCCGGAAAATACAGCTATGTAGCTAACTCATACTACTCCCTTTGGACATCTTATCAAGACCCTCCCTGAAACTCCAAACTAGGTTGGATTGCCTTCCCTGAAACTCCAAACTAGGTGGAATTCACATTAACATGTGCCCCATTTCAAAACTCTCATCACACTTATAATCACTTGTTTGATGCATATTTTTCTCAATAATCTGTGATATCCATGAGGGGAGGGATCTGTTTCCTTACTACCTACACAGTGCCGTGCCTGGCACATAGTACATCCTCAATAAATATTTTTAATAACCATAAATGAATGGCTGCAAAGTGAAAAATAGATGGAAAGAGTGATGAGACCAAGAGAGAACAAAAAAACTGATATTTCTGAAACCATAACTCTGATCAAATACACACGTGCATGCACACACACTCCCCTCCTGTTTAAAATCTTTTGATGTCTTCCCACTGTCCCCAAGATAAAGTCCAAACTCTTAAAAACTTTCAAAGAGAGTCTTTCAGGAGGGGCACCTGCTTATCTCTCAAACGTCATCTAGCCAGACCACCTCCACCTCTCAGAATCTTGTTTCCAGCCAGCCTGAAATCCATGCAGATTCCTAAGAAGCTTGCACTGTCTCCCCAGGGCTTTGCACATGCTGCTGTCAGCCTAGAACATTATGCACTTCAACAGCCTCATCTTCTGGCCAATACAAAGGCAGCCTTCATGTCTCATTTAGAAGTCACCTTCTCTTGGAAGTTCTCTTTGATCATCCTCACCAACCCCACCTCTGGAAATCTGGGTTAAGTGCCTTCTCTGTGCATTCACAGTCCCCTGTATGTCCAAAATCATAACTCGAATCACAATGAATTCCTGTGTATGGGTCTGCTTCCTCCGTGAAACTGTAGAGTTCCCTGAGGACAAGATGTCTCATTCACTTTTTTATCCCTGGCGATCAGCCCGGGCCCTGGCTCCCAAAATGCTCCATGATGAATCTCCTTGTAGTAGTAGTAATAATAAAAGCTTCCAAGTACTGAGGACTTACCTTCAAGGATTTTAAATATAAATTTACTTTTAATAACCCCTCATTCCCATTTTGCAGGCTAGAAAACCAACACACAAAGAAGTCAACCATCTCTGACCCCAGAAGGGTCGCGCACACATAAATTTTCTGCAGTTTCGACTTAATCCCTGACACCAATATTAAGAAGGGCTTTTTTTTTTTTAACGAAACTTTCGAATGAGGCCAAGCACTGCCCAAAAAATATAATAAACAGCTGAAAGCGCACCCCACCCGAACAAGGGGCGGGGTCAAAGGGCATTGGGGGCGCCGCCCCCGGCATGGCTGAGGGAACAAAGGTCCAGCCCCAACCTCCTTCCCCGGGATCCCCCGCTGCCCAGCCCCTCGCTCGTTGTGACAAGTAGACGCCAGGCCGGCGTGTTTGGGCCGCGACTGCCCGCTCCGTCCCCGCTCACCTGTCCTCTCGCCGCCTCGCCGTGCCGGGGCCGCCGGCCCGCAGCGCCTCCCCGGGGCTGCCTGGCACCCGCAGCCCGCAGCGGAGCCCGTTGTCTTGACGACCCGGGCTGCCGAACTCCCGCGGCGCTCGCGCTACGGCGGCTCGGATGGGACCAGGAGGCTCACGTCCCTTCCGCAGCCGCGGAGCGGGCGGAGGTGGGAGAAGCGGCGGCTGTGAGTCCATGTCCTGAACCGTGAGGGATCCGGGTCGAGTTTGGAGGCCTGGAACCTGGCCCGGGAGAAGGTGGTGAAAGGGGCACAGTGGGCCAGGAGGAGGACTTGTGCCTTGGATGTGGCTGGGCCTCAGTTTAGCTCTCTGTAACCTGAGATGGGGACCTTTTGAAGAGATGGGGTAGCTTGCTAGACTGGGAATATTTAAAGAAGGGAAAACTCACGTGGGAGACGTGGCAGATTCCCCTCTTTATAGTCTCTGAAAAGGTGGTGTGACAAAGAGTGAATAAACTTGTTTCTTTGGGTGAGAATTAGATCACCAGATTTAATTTATTCTTTATTTTATTTTATTTTTTACACCAGTTTTAATTTAAATGTGGGAAATAATTTAAGTTGTGACCAGCAGTTACACTTTTTGGAATAATCTGGAGACGTACTGGAACCTAACCACAAAGGATATTCATTACTCTGTTGTTTGTAAAAGCAAAAGGTTTAATATCAGTCTAAATGTCCATCATCAGTAGGGGACTTAGTAAAAATAAGCCGTGGTACAACCGTAAAATAGATTACCGTAGCAAGATTTAAGAGGGACCAAGGTAGATGTAGATACAGTTTAAGTACAGACATATCTTCAAGCTGTTGTACAGTAATAGTTTCCTAACTAGTCCTGCCTTTGCTTCTACAATTACCATCCAACTCTACCACAACTCTGCCCCAGTCTATACCCCAACCAGCAGCCAGAATAATCCTTTTAAAATGTAAGCATGATTATGTCCCCCTGCTCAAAACCTTCCAACAGCTTTCCCATCCCATTCAGAATAAAATCTGAGCTGTTTTTGTAGTCAACAAGCCCCTAAGTGAACTGCTTCCTGGATACCTGTCCAACATCATCTTTTGCCATTTTCCCTCTTGTCTATGCTCCAGCCACTCTGGATTTTTGGTTTTTAGGTCAAGCATGCTTCTTTCTGTCTAAGGGCCTTTACTCTTGCTGTTCCATGTGGGGACCACTCTTCCTCCAGATATCTCTATAGCTTGCTTCCTCATTTCCTTCTTGTCTCTGCTCCAGTGCCCCATCCTCAAAAAGACCTGCCCTGACTACTCTTTAAATTAGCAGACCCCCATGAACTCTATATTCTTTTCTCCTTTCTTTTTCTTCATATCTCTTCACAGTGTCTGATTTTTTTTTTTTTTTTTTTAAAGTTGACTGGTAAGGGGACCTCAACCCTTGGCTTGGTGTTGTCAGCACCACGTTCAGCCAGTGAGCTAACCGGCCATCCCTATATAGGATCCGAACCCGTGGCCTTGGTGTTATCAGCACCGTACTCTACCGAGTGAGCCACGGGCTGGCCTCTGATTTTTGTTGTTGTTGTTGTTGTTGTATATTTGTTTACTGCTTGTCTGTTTTCGCTACAGCATAAGCTCTTTTAAGGGCAGGCACTTTGTTTTGTTCCCTGCTCTTTTCCCATCACTTGGAACAGTGCCTGGTTCATAGTAAAAGCTTGGTAAATATTTATTGGATAAATGAATAAGTTAAGTGAAAAAAAGCAATGTGCAATATCATGTGGTTGGAATGCTACCACCTGTAAAAAGGAGTGATACATAACACCTATAATGTGGACATATACACGTATGAACTCTGGAAGGACATCTGGAAGATGCAGGGGGAAGTATGAGATGGCTCTTTTATGCAGTATTTTTTTTTTTTTTAACTAAGTACATGTATTATTCTTTCAAACAATATATGGAGGAAAAACAACCTGGGTTTGACAATGGACATGTAAGTATGGGAGGAGCTGTTTTGGGTGGCAGTGAGTCCCCTACCGTAGAAGAGATGTTGCTGAGGGGTTCCTGCATGAGATGGGAAATTGGAGTAGATGATCTCAAAGATCTGCTCTCTCCCACTTTGCCAACTAGAGGAGACATTCTTACCCATTTAGGGCCAGACCCACTAAGAGATAGGCAGCATCCCACATTTAGAAGGATGATTGCTTGCAGGCTAAAAAAATGAAAAACTGTTCAGCGGGCAGCTAGACTATACATTCCTACCTGAACATAAACAGCGATCACAGAATATAAACAAACATCAGACAAGAACAGTATAGTTGGAACAAGACAGAGACAGGGCCACTGTGGCACCATAAATATGACTCAACCTCCTCCTCTTCTGACTAACATGAGTGGGTCCTGCTTCTTTTTCAATGACAAATCTGGCCTTACTTTAATCCTCCTACCTCCTGGATAAAAATTATTAAGATACCTAATCACTGAATTGCCCTGCTTCTTGACTGTGTCCAATCTGAAACTGTCGCCCACTTCCTTAAAACCTTCCTTAGAGTTACCCAGCACAAATCCAAATCCTAAAATAAGCTCTCCCCAATTACCTCTTACTCCCCAGTTACCTCTTACCAAGACACCTTATGGTTTCACTGTTGTGCGTTTTCCCTTATTGAACCAGCTGTGTTTGACTTTTTGACTACAGGTGTGTTCCTGGTAGAATTTGATTGATGGGCTTTATCACAGTCTCAGCTGTCTTCAGACCAGTCCAGCGCTACCCAGACAGGAAGAAGCAAGAATTTTAAGAGCTACATGAATTTGGAACATATTTTGAAGGAATCTTGGAAATAACATCCCCCAAATATGCCACATTGGTATGAAGATTACTTCCATGAGGACATTTGGGGAACAGCAAAGGCACAGAGAGGCTTTTCCTGAATTTTGCTTATCAGACTAAAGACCAATGATTCAGAAGGAATTCAATTGTTATGAATCCCCTCCCAGAGAATTTTTATCAATCAGGGAAGATTAACACACCACGGAAGAGACTGAAGGCCAATACCTGCAGCCTATACAGACTATTCTGTTTTCCAAAGACCCATTCATTTTTCTCCAAATAATTTACTCTACCTAGGTGTCTACATTCCCCCTCCACTCTCCCCTCTGAAGAAAGTATATAAGCTTTTAGATTTCACTGGGTAATTGGGTATTCACTTTCCTTTGATGCCCTGTGCACCTGATAAATTTGTGTGCCTTTTCTCCTGTCAAATGGTCTATTATAAGTTTATTTCTCAGACCCAAAGAACCTCAGCAGAGGAGAGGGAGGGTTCTCTCACCTCTACAATTCCTAAGGCTTCTGGTCTAAATATTCTAGGATTCCAAACTCTATAGGTCCTTATATCCCCAGGTAAATGTTTCCCAACATTAGTTATTTGTATAACTTTGTCATTATTTTTGCCATATCTGCATTCCACATGCATTATTATCTATGTAAATAAATAAATTTTCCATTTTTTTTTCTTTAAACGAACTCTCAATTTTTACATGAATTTAGAGAGGAAAAATTTATATCATTGCTTAAATGGAAAACCATCTTATTCCTTGGTAGAAATGGAAAAATTACTGCAAACACACACACACACCTCAAAACAAAACAATGTTATTAAACTGTAGATGTGGTTGCCTGTTGGAGAAATTTGGAAAATGAAGCCTTCATGCTGTTAAAAAGAAAGATAAACAAATGTTAGGAAAATGCTAAAATATTTACTAGCATCAAACAACTAGCCTGTTGGTTTGAAACAGGATCTTTTCATTCTGCCTTTTAGTGTTACTTAATGTCCTGTTCATGCACCCTTACAGCCTTTCATTTACCCCAAATAGTGTATGCACATCCTCCATTTTAGGAAACAATGTCTGTCTTCCCTTGATTAATTTGGACTCATCCATCAGTTCTCAAATTAAATGTAAGTTCCTCAGAGTGGGGCCGGCCCGTGGCTCACTTGGGAGAGTGTGGTGCTGATAACACCAAGGCCGCAGGTTCAGTTCCCTATATAGGGATGGCCAATTAGCTCACTTGGGAGACCATGGTGCTGACAACACCAAGTCAAGGGTTAAGATCCCCTTACCAATCATCTTTAAAAAAAAATAATAATAAATAAATAAATAAATTCCTCAGGAAAGCCTTCCAAGACTACTCCCCAACTAAATTACATTCCCCTTAAATAGTAGGCACTAAATGTACCTTTATTGAAAGAGTATTCCCCTGTAGTGGAGCCTAAAGATCCCATCTACCCATCTTAGTTCTTAAGTAGGATCTAGAAACCAAATCGACACAAGACAGATTAACAGAGAAAAGCATACAAGTTTTATTAATTTTACATGTACATGGGGATCTTTACAAGGGAGTGAAGACCCAAAGAAATGGCCAAAGCAGAAAAAGCTTTTATACTTTCTAGACAAAGAATGCTAAGCTTTGTGAAGAAACGACAAAACAGAGTGGTTTGGGCTAGGGGCAGTAAATTAGGATATATATGGAGGGGTGTAAGGCTACTGGAAGATAAGGTGTTTTTTTTTTTTTTAATAAGTTTATTTATACAGACCCATTGCAGCACCAATTTTCAGTCACTGGTAATAAGAGTAATCTCATTGGTACAGGGAAGAAGGCAGCTTTCTCAAGGGAATTTTCATGGCTTGCTATAGGTAAGAAAAGGCAGTGCAGATAGCCTTTTCTGCAACTGCTGCTTCTCAAGTGCTTTCAACTAGAAATAATCAATATTCCGGTTCAGAGCATTTTGGGGTGTTTTGTTATCACTGGACCACAATTGGGTCCCCTCATCAGTTATTCCAGTATATTGAGATCAGTATTGCAGAGATAGAAAGTAGACATTGATTACAAGGCCAAGTAAGGAGACTCAGGGCAGCTAATGCTGGAAAAACCCCGGGGCTCCCCTAAAATTTCCAAGCAAAGATTTTTAAAGGCAGACTGGAGGGGAGGGGGGTTGTGGCAGCTTGGACAGCCAGTGGATGTTTCTGGTTGGCTGAGTCTCTTGAAACAAAATTCTCTGCGCTTTTGCTTATCATCTTTCAGCTCTAGTCAGCCTGGGATCCTTATAGTCCGCGCCTGGTCAGCACATTCCATTAGCTGGGAAACTTAGACCTCTGTCCCTGTGAAAACATTTTTAGGGTACATGTCAAAATAGTGTCTTTTATTCTTGGAGTCTAACGGCCCCAGTTTATGGCTCCCTCTGTCCCCTAGGTTACATCCTGTTTGCCCAGCTGCCTATCAGAGATGGCTCTTACCTTAATCGCTACCTGTAAATTCCGGCTCCTTAATTGCAGAGCCTAGTTCCCTCAGTCTAAAACATCTCCTATTGGGGTAGGGGGGAAGCCCAGGCCTAAAACCCCCTTTTACCTAAACTTTTGAGGGGATTTAGGGAAGAGGGATACCTGCTCGATCTTCACCTGCGTACTACTTCTTCATAGTACTCGCACTATGGCATGGTGCATTTATGTTGTCGCCTCTTAACTAGGCCATAAGGTCTATGACGGTAGACAACGTGTCTCTCTGTGCAATTCCGTAACCCCCCCCCCCCACCCCCCCCCCGCCACCTTCACACCTGATGCTCTCCCAGTAAATACAAAGGGGGCAAGGAATGAAGTTTTCGCGGCTCTTGCAGCCCCAAGCTGCTTTAGCCCCGCCTTCCTCCTTAACCAATGGCAGGTGCCCTCTCGGCGGCCCGGTCGAGGGCAGTGGGCGGGGCCACGCACTGACGCAGACCTTGCGAAGGGCTAAACGTGGACCGTGTTTCCGCCCCGAGAAACAGTAGCGTTTCTGGGGAGACGCCTCAGCTGACAGTTACCACCGACCGCGCTAGAAGGCTCCGGACCGGCCACCTCCATTACCAGCGTCACCATGGGGGCTGTGCTGGGCGTCTTCTCCTTCGCCAGTTGGGTGAGTTCGGGGTCCTGTGTCTTCGGACCGGCGGTTTGGGGGAAGGGCGATAGGGAGCCTCAAGCCCAGACCCTAATGGGCCTCGTCTCGGGGTAGGGGCAGCCCCTGGGTTGCAGAGGGTGTCCGGGACCACAAGCCAAAATATGCGATGTCCTCAGGTCAGGATCAGGTGGCTCGCTTTCTGAGTGAGTTGAGGTACGGTAGGAGACTAGGCCGCCATTGTTTACAATTCCAGTCGCCCCGCCCCCGCGAACCTTCCGGATTCCTGGTTCCTATGCAGCAGGGGTAGGACCGGAATGTGAGCTCCGCGTGGGCGGGGCGCTCTGGTTCGCTTCGAGGCACCTCGAAATGAGGTGCATTTAATTATGGATAGCTTGAATAATATTTTTAGCCGAAAGCACGGGATTTGCCAAAGCTACAGAGTATTGTGTGTGGCAGGGCGGGGATTTTAACCCAGCCTGTCTACCGTTCTGGGCAAGGGAAAGAAGGCCTGGTTGATAATTACTCAGAATAGGAAGCCATGGCCTGGACGTTTTGGGACCTCTACAGGTCATTTGTCTTTGAGTATAATCACCCCAGCATTCCTCTCCTCGAGAGCTGTTGGGAGAATAAAGGGAAATTTTAGGGTCAGTGAAAGAGAATATGCTGAGTTCCTTAGTATACCCGCTTCACAGCAGCCTTATTCCTTGAAATCATTTTCTTGTTTTGTAGTTCCTCAATTTATATAACTGACCAAGGATTCCATCTTAGCCCATTCTACTACTATTTCTTAGGGACAGAATATATTTTCATCCTTTTTTTAAAAAAAAGATGACCGGTAAGGGCATCTTAACCCTTGACTTGGTGTTGTCAGCACCACGCTCTCCCAAGTGAGCCACGGGCCGGCCCCCACATTTTCATCCTTTAAGTTTGTTGATTTTAAATTAATAAGGAAATTTGGTCATTTAGGGATTCCTTGTGAGCAGTGGCTTTCTAATTTTTTTGACCTTAACCTAAAGTAAGAAGTAAATTTTGCATAGTTGATCTAATGCACCCATTTAGACATAACATTTCATGAAATAATTCTTACCTATACATACATCTACTGTACAATTTTTCTTTTATCACATTAAAAGAAATCTTGGAATGTTAATGTTTATAATCCACAAGTGTGGGTCAAACTCATTATTTACAAAGTAGATATTTTTTTAAAAATTTTATTTTGTCGATATACATTGTAGCTGATTATTGCTCCCCATCACCAAGACTTCCCTCCCTTTTCCCTCCCCCCTCCCCCCCAACAATGTCCTTTCTGTTTGCTTGTCGTATCAACTTCAAATAATTGTGGTTGTTATATCTTCTTCCCCGCCCCCCCCCCCGCCCTGGTTTGTGTGTGTGTGTGTGTGTGTGTGTGTGTGTGTGAATTTATATATTAATTTTTAGCTCCCACCAATAAGTGAGAACATGTGGTATTTCTCTTTCTGTGCCTGACTTGTTTCACTTAATATAATTCTCTCAAGGTCCATCCATGTTGTTGCAAATGGCAGTATTTCATTCTTTTTTATAGCAGAGTAGTATTCCATTGTGTAGATGTTCCACATTTTCCGTATCCACTCATCTGATGATGGACATTTGGGCTGGTTCCAACTCTTGGCTATTGTAAAGAGTGCTGCGATAAACATTGGGGAACAGGTATACCTTCGACTTGATGATTTCCATTCCTCTGGGTATATTCCCAACAGTGGGATAGCTGGGTCGTATGGTAGATCTATCTGCAATTGTTTGAGGAACCTCCATACCATTTTCCATAGAGGCTGCACCATTTTGCAGTCCCACCAACAATGTATGAGAGTTCCTTTTTCTCCGCAGCCTCGCCAGCATTACAAAGTAGATATTTTAAAAATGTATTTAAGAAGGTCATTAGTGAAGGAGTAAATTGGTAATTTAAAACAAACATATCTTTCCTCTTGGATAACCTGAAATACATTTTGGCTTTGATGGAGAGCTAAGATTTGAATTGGTGCCATCCAAGCATTTCTATCCATAAATTGCTTTTATATTTTATTAACTCCTTTTATTCAATAGAAACAGCAAGGAGTTTAGTATACCAGGGAGTAGAATGAGTGAGGGGAAGAATAAACTGAAGTCAGAAAGGTAGCAGAGAGCCAAACTATGCAGATACTCATTATATGGTCTTATAGCAATTCAAAGGAGTGGTTAGAGTTTGGTTCTTATATCCCTAACTTAGTAGGAGATAGGTAGAGGGGAGAATTGCTTATCACTGAACATTCCTGTCTTGCATCTGTAAATAACCTCTGAAATAAACTTTTTTCCCTCTTGCTAACCTGTATTTTTTGTCAGTTTAATTCACAAGCACTCAGAGACTGAACCCAAGAGAATGGAGGAAAAGTTTTTCCTTTTCTTTGCTGCTTTATCCTTACGTTTCTACTATTTTTCACACAGCAACCAGAACCCATTTTGTTAAAACACATGTCAGATCATATCACTACTTTTTCCAAATCCCGTAATGGATTCCCTATATCACTTAAGAGTAGAAGCCAAAGTCCTTAAAAGCCTATAAGACCATATAACGAGTATCTGCATAGTTTGGCTCTCTGCTACCTTTCTGACTTCAGTTTATTCTTTCCTCACTCATTCTACTCCCTGGTATACTAAACTCCTTGCTGTTTCTATTGAATAAAAGGAGTTAATAAAATATAAAAGCAATTTATGGATAGAAATGCTTGGATGGCACCAATTCAAATCTTAGCTCTCCATCAAAGCCAAAATGTATTTCAGGTTATCAAAGTGGAAAGATATGTTTTTTTTTTTTTTTTTTTTTTTTTTTAAAGGAAAGACTAGTGGGTTTTTAGGAGAACAAACAGGACATAAAGTTTGTGTTAATACTTGTTTACTCAGGTGTGAGAGGTCTTTCCAGCTTCCTAATGTCCTTAAAACTCCCCTGGAGAGGGAATTTATGGCAGCCTCATTTCCCAGAAGTTGCTGCTTTTATTGAAATAAGGGAAGCTCTGAGAGGGCTTTCTTTTCCTGTATCTGTTGACTCTCAAATGTCTTCATTTTAAAGATTATTTTATTATTAAAATAATTTTTATCCCAGCTCAGGGGTTCCGAATAGGTCCCTACAGCAGTGAGACAGGAACTATTACATGTAATCTAGATGAGAGATGATAGTAGTGGCTTAGACCGAGGTGATAGGGAGGAATGCTATGACAGTGGTCAAATTTTGGATATATTTTAGGGATAGAGCTAATATACTGACAGATTAGATGAGCATCCTCTTGGCCAGACCAACAGGAAGGATAGAGTTGCCATTTACTGAAATAGGGGAACAGGGGAACAACATAACACGTAGTGGGACATGTTTGTTGCACACATATTTACTGGAAACCTATTCTGTAAAGGTGGTCCCCTCCTCAAAGTATTTACATTCTCATGACAGTTAAAAGACAAGTAAGTAGGTGTATTCATTCACTAGGGCTGCATAGCAAAGTACCACAGTCTGGGTAGCTTTAACAACAGCGATTTATTGTCTCTCAATTCTAGAAGTCCGACCTTAAGGTGTCAGCAGGGTTGGTTCCTTCTAAGGGTGGTGAGGGAGAATTTTGTCACTGGACCACAGTTGGGTCCCCTCACTCATTACCTAGTTATTTCAATACATTGAGACCAGTATTGCAGAGATAGAAAGTAGACGTTTATTACAAGGCCAAGTAAGGATACTCAGGGCAGCTAATGCTGGAAAAACCCCAGGGCTCCCCTAAAATTTCCGAGCAAAGATTTTTTTTTTTTTTTTTTTGTTGTTTTTTCGTGACCGGCACTCAGCCAGTGAGTGCACCGGTCAGTCCTATATAGGATCCGAACCCGCGGCGGGAGCGTCGCCGCGCTCCCAGCGCAGCACTCTACCAAGTGCGCCACGGGCTCGGCCCCCGAGCAAAGATTTTTAAAGGTAGACTGGGTGAGGAGAGGGTTGAGGCCGTGTGGCCAGCCAGTGGATGTTTCTGGTTGGTTGAGTCTCTTGAAACAAAGAAAATTCTCTGAGCCTTTGCTTATCTTTTGGCTCTAGTCAGTCCGGGATCCTTGCAGTCTGCACCTGGTCAGCACATTCCTTTAGCTGGGTGGGGAAGTTAGACTTTGCCCGAATGAAAACATTTCAAGGATACATGTCAAAGTAGTGCTTTTTGTACTTGGAGTCTAACAGTCCTAGTTTATGGCTCCCTCTGTCCCCTGGTTACATCCCATTTGCCCAGCTGCCTGTTGGATCCTCCCTTAATTGCTGTCTGTAAATTCCGGCTCCTTAATTGGAGAGCCTAGTTCCCAGAGTCTAAAACATCTTCTATTGGGGGGTGGGGTGGGGTGGGAATAGGAAGGTGAGAAGCAGCCCAGGCCTAAAACCCCCTTTTACTTAAACTTCTGAAGAGCTTTAAGGAAGAGGGGTACCTGCTCAATCTCAATCTGTTCCATGCCTCTCCCCTAGCATTTGGTGGTTTGCTGCAGTCTTTGATGTTCCTTGGCTTGTAGATCACTGCTTTCATCTTCATGTGTTGGTCTCCCTCTGCTACCAAGTCTATGTCCAAATTTCCCCTTTTTGTAAGAACAGTAGTCATATTGGATTAGGTGCCCACCCTACTCCAGTATAACCTCATCTCAACTAATAAAGAGGGATGTGAGTCTGAAAGTGCAGACAAAATAAACCTGAAGCAATTAGTGTCATTTTTTAGCTGTAAAATACCTGATAGAGATTTTCATTTTGGTCTTTTGGCCCATATGGTAGTTAAGAATTGGAGAGTGAAGCTAGCTGGTAAATTTCCCATTTGCTGTTTCAATTACAAATAATAATAGCTACCATGATATATTGATCTCCTGCTGTGTCGGGCTAAATTATGCTAAGTGCTTTAAATCCGTGACATCATCTCATTCTTCACACAATAACTGGGTTGGGGTAGGTGGTATTATGTTCATTTTTACAAATGAGAAAATAGTTTTTAAGAAGTTTAGTATCTTGCTGCAAGCCTCACAGAACCATGGAAAAGTCCACACAAAGTACCATCTATAAAATAAAGATTACTGGCACCATATTGTAAGACCAGAGTTATCCATTGTTTATATCTCTTGCTACTTCTGCATTAGCCTGACCTTGTAATGTGACTTGATAAGGTCACCCGTCAGAGCAGTTCAAGCAGTTTCCTAATCAAGTATGCATAAGAATGACTCAAATTATATCCTTTCACCTGGGGTGGTCATTAACAGATTTTAGCTGACCAAAGATCCAGCTTACTCTTTTTTTTGTTTTTAATTGAAGTGAAATTCACATAACATAAAATTAACCATTTTAAAGTGTATAATGTAGTGGCATTTAATATATTCATAATATTTTGCTGCCATCACATTTATCTACTTCCAGAACATTTTCATCACCCCAAATGGAAACCCTCTTCACCATTAAGCAGTTACTGCCAATTCTCTTCTTCCCCCCAGCTCCTGTAGTCTTGTTTCTGTCTCTGGATTTACCTATTCTGGATATTTCATATAAATGGAATAATGCAATATGTGACTTTTTGTGTCTGGCTTGTTTCACTTAACATAATTTTTTGAGGCTCACTGGTGTTGTACAGTGTATCAGTACTTCATTCCTTTTTTGTTTGAATAATTTGTATGGATATACCACATTTTATTTTGTCCACATTTACTTATCAGATAATGGATGTTTGAGTTGTTTCCACCTTTTGGTAATTCTAAATAGTGCTGCGGTGAAATTCACGTACAAGCTTTTGTTTGACCAGCTGTTTCAGTTCTTTAGGTATATACTTAAGAGTCAAATCGCTGAGTTATATGGTAATTTTGTGTTTAACTTTTTGAGGAACCTTCAGGTTACTCTTGATGGAGTTGAATGGCTCTTGCTATCTATCAGTATTTATAAGTTTCCATGTAATATTGCCTTATGCTGTAATATCAGCTTTGGTAATTATGATTCTCAATAAAGAGCAAGTGGAGTGAGGTTTGTATTCTCATGTTTCTTTAAAACAAAATATGTTCTCTGTGTGAATATAACTAACATTTATTGGGCTCTTACTGTGTATTAGGCACTGTGTTGAGTGCTCATTTAATATAGCAAAGTTTGAGGGAGGAGGATTCTATTATTGAGCCTATTTTACAGATGGAGAAATAGGGTTAGGTTATGTAACTTGCTGAGGTAAAGTAGCAGAAATAATATTGACACCAGAGCCCATGCTTTTAACCACTTCCTCCCAGCCATGATTCTCTCAGTTAAAACTGTCAAAGCCTGTTTGTCATGAAGGAGTCCACTGAAGGAAGTCTCAAATGACCCCACAGTGTTCTTATTACAGGTTCCATGCCTCTGCAGTGGTGCATCATGTTTGCTGTGTAGTTGCTGTCCTAACAGTAAGAATTCCACTGTGACTCGCCTCATTTATGCTTTCATTCTCATCCTGGGCACCGTTGTGTCCTGTATCATGCTGATGGGGATGGAATCCCAGCTGAAGAAGGTAACTAGAAGTAACAGTACCCTTAGTGTACTGCTTATTTTATTAGATTTTGAAAAATTTTAGCTGTAATTGTTTTTATTTATTTCTTCACCGTTATACTCAATCGAGTTTGTTGTAATTTGGGGTTTTTAGGGTGCAGGCAAGACACAGAATATGAAGATACAAGTCCTTTTCCAGAAATAGATCCAGAATGAACATCTTCAGGCTCTCGTATAACAACTATGAGAAAACAGATATTAAAAGAGTGGCCCTGGAACATTTTCTTTCCTTATATGTTCAACATTTGAGCATAAGAACTAGACTAGTTCCTCATCTTTGAAAAGAGTTGGTTGTAGTTGGAAAATCTCATGGAAAAATGGGAAATAACCTGAAAGAGCAAAGAAAAGAGCACTTATATTTTTAAAATGTGAGGTGTTTGTGCAGTTTTCTAACAAGATTATAAGTGAATCAGAAGGCAAAGAGAAAAACCCCACAGTCTTGCAGTTGTTGAAGTGGTCAGTTTTATAAATCCAGATTTTCCTGTAATGGGATAGTTTAAATGTGGATATTCCCATAACATTGAAATTGCTTTTTTCTAGATTCCTGGATTCTGTGAAGGGGGATTTAAAATCAAGGTGACTGATAAAGCGGATAAAGATTGTGACGTGCTGGTTGGTTATAAAGCTGTATATCGGATCAACTTTGCATTGGCTGTCTTTTTCTTTGTTTTCTTTCTGCTCATGTTAAAAGTAAAAACAAGCAAAGGTCCCAGAGCAGCAATACACAATGGGTATGTAAGTTTTATTATTAACTTGTTATATTATCCCCTTCAGCAGTTAAGGTTGCCATTCTGATGAGACCAATGGAATATGTAAATCAGTGGCCCAGATATATTGCTGACTTATTCTACATGTGAAATTGTTTTAGTGTCGTTTTCGGTTGGAGCCCTGTAACATTGAGAGGATGGGAGGGAGGGTCTTGTCTTATTTTTGTTTTTTTAATTTCAGTACCTTTGCTTCAAGTTCCTAGATTTTTATTGAACTGTCAAAACAGTTCAAGCACTATGCGAGACATTACACGCACAGACTTTTTTCTTTCTGTTGTTGAAATATATACCTAATATATTTAAATAGTATACGAAAACGATAAGCAGTGTGAATGTATATGACATATTCTGTTGCTTCCCATTCCTGATGTCCAGTTCTCTTTTATATGTACAGTATTTTTAATTCTCATTTGAAGACTGAAGGGAGTTTTATAAACTTTATATGTATTAGATCCCCTTTTTATAGATGTAGTAACTGAATTTCACAGATGTGAAATAAATTGCCTGAGATGTCTCAGCCAGTTGAGGGCTTGGAGCTAAGATTGAAACTCAGCTCTGTCTAGCTCCAAAGCCTGGATCTTTCTACTCGTCTATACAAGGCAGTTATTCAGGATCATGAACTGGAAGTCAGGTGTAGTTCTGGCTTTGCCAGTGATGATGATCTGTGTCTCTGTGGGCAAGATATTTATGTCTTATGTTGTAAATGAAGGATTTGGCAATTACAGGTAACACTGTTATTTTAGAACTCTCCAGAATGCTAGAAGAATCCCTACCTTTAAGTACTAAAAGTAGGGAGGCTCTTAATTTACATTTCTCTTTTCTTTTGAATGTGAATGATTTATTCTTTGCCTTAAGATTGTCCTTTAATTGTATGAAATATTGAATGAAGTAGTCTCATGTCAAATGAAGAAATAAACACAGACAGGCTTACATTTCAGAATTTAATTTTTCTCAGTATAAGGGTGAAACTTAGCATGCATTTTTATTTTTTAATAGGTTTTGGTTCTTCAAAATTGCTGCCATTGTTGGTATCATGGTTGGCTCTTTCTACATCCCTGGGGGCAATTTCACTACAGGTATGGCTCACTACTGAGGGGGATAATTATCAGGTATACAAACTCTACAAATAATTGAGTTAAAGCCTCATTTTTATTACTGGTTTTAGAGAACTGACAATTAAATGAGATGGTGTCCAGTTATTATGACTCGGTACTAATGTTAAGATATTGATTTAAAGCCAGGACACATTTGGCCCACTTCTCAGCTTTTCTGGAGTCATATGTTAATCCTTTGCAAGTATTCTCACTTGGCAATACAAAGTTAATTGGAGAGCTTAGAAACATAGGACTTTTGACTCTTGAGCTCCTTGTCTTAACCTGCTTCCTTAACATTGTGTCACGTGACATCTGGATTTCTACTGTGTTTTTTTCCCCCCTCTAAAATAAAGGAAAAGGCTTATAATATCATTTGTAGTGTCAGGTCCTAGGCTCCCTTTGGCATATGCTAAAACAAGTTTTAAAAGGCCTGAAACCCAATGGAACACTTCTCAGAAAATGCTTTCGAGTTTGGAATTGTAATAATCTTGCGCTCCTGCTGGAGACAGAATGTCAGTACCACCTCTCTCGTTTGAAATCTGTCCAGAATGTTGGACAGTAACGTTCTGCAGTGTTACTCCTGTGGTAAAGAATAACTGTTCTCTTGATTTGCAGCCTGGTTTGTTGTTGGCATGATAGGGGCTGCTTTCTTCATCCTCATTCAGCTGGTGCTGTTGATAGACATGGCTCACTCTTGGAATGAATTATGGGTAAATCAAATGGAAGAAGGAAACCCAAGGTTCTGGTATGCCGGTAGGTATCTAAACTCATCTGTGAAAGCCATACTGCTACATTAAGCAGGGTGTACAATAAAAATCTTCACTGACTTAAATGTATAAACTCCCAATGTAGAGCTGCCTTTTAAAGAATTATAATTTCCCAGCTGAGTTGATTCTGAGTTACAGTTCCTCAGTATCTCTGGGGAATTGGTTCCAGGAGCCCCAAGGGATACCAACATCTGTGGATGCTCAAGTCTCTTGTATAAAATTGTGAGGTATTTGCATATAACCTATAAATATCCTGCCATATACTTTAAGTCATCTCTAGATTACTTATAATTTCTAATACAGTGTAACTGCTATGTAAATAATTGTTATACTGTATTTTTTAAAATTCATATTATTTTTATTGTATTGTTATTTCTTATTTATTTATTTCCTGAATATTTTTTCTCCGGGGTTGGTTGATTCCATGGATGCAGAACTTGTGGATACAGAGGGCCAACTGTATATGCATTACTGAAAGGGAGTAGTACAGAATATACAAGTATAAGTCATTGGATTCTCCCAATTTATTTATTTTGAGATTTGTAATGTAACTACATGTGTAAGTAAGGAAAAAGAATTGTATTTAGTGGCCTAGTTTTGGTGTTGATAACCTTGTTTCCATGGACAGGACACTCAGATGAGTAACAGTTGTTAAGATTGCTCACCTCTGTCTCCCTGCACACCACCCCTCCATTGTAAAAATAAGAGATGCTTACGTCAAGAACTTGGAAAATAGAAAATTACGAAAGAAAATAGGTTTCCCCTTTAACCAACTATCCTATAATTATTAGTTGCTGTTAACATTAGTCTATATTCTTCCACACTTTTTTCTATTATGACACATGTGTCTTCTGTATATAGAAAAATACAAATCATTGAAAAATGGAATATGTTTGTGTTTATTTTTTAAATGTATTATACATTATACATTTGAATGGTTTGGCTTTTTTTAAACTTAGAAATGGCTTGTGAATATGTTTTGGCTCTAGTACAACAAAAAAATACCTAATAATAGATGTTTGAGTACAGTTCTGATTATCTCCTTAGGATAAATTCCCAGAAGTAGGAGAGTCAAGGGCCAGCCCATGGCTCACTTCGGAAAGTGTGGTGCTGATAACACCAAGGCCACCGGTTCGAATCCCTATATTATAGGGGATGGCCGGTTGGCTCACTTGGGAGAGCGTGGTGCTGACAACACCAAGTCAAGGGTTAAGATCCCCTTACCGGTCATCTTTAAAAAAAAAAAAAAAAAAAGTAGGAGGGTCAAAGGGTATGAATATTTTAAATGCTTAGTGCATACTATCAAATTGTCCAGTTTTATTTTCATTTTATTTATTTAGCTTATTTCTTTTTAAAACATTTATATAAAACAATACTACATATTATATTCACCATAAGCACAAATGATAGAACTTTATAAATGAGTAAGACATGCAAATCTCTGTCCACTTACAATTCATTTTCTTTTGCAGATGTAGCCAGTGTTCCCTCACCTTTGTATGTTTATGTACATATACATTGCTTTTGTATTTAAATGTAAACAGGATTATACTATATATTGTTCCATGGCTTGTTCTTTTCACTTACTAAATGGTAAATATCTTTCCATACCAGTGAATATAGGTATGTCTTAGTCATTTAACAGCTGCATGGTATTTTATTCCATTCAGTTCCACGGTATTCCATGACACGATATTCCATAATTTATTTAACCTTTGCCCTATTGTTTGTCACCTAAATTGTTTGTAATGGCCATTTCTTTCAGCAAAAGATTTTTAAAATAGTCTTTATCATTTATCATTATGAGTTGGGAATCCCAAAACTCCTTCTTTGCTTTTTTCTGACTAATAAATATTTATTTTTTTATTTTTTACCTATTTCTGTTTTCTGTAATTCATTTTAAGTCACTTAACTCTAGAATTTAATAGTGAGTTGCAGATGGGCCATAATTTAGAGTAACTGAGTACAGAGAAGTCTTGTATATTCAAATGAAAAACATTAAGAACTATGCTGGTAACTTAATATACATCATTTAATTTTAAACACAAAATCCATTGAGATAAGTAGAAACTAATTATCTGAAATAAGTCTGTGCTTTGAATTGAACACAAGTTAACTGAGTTCAGCATTGCTGTAATTGGTCTAAGTATACTGTATGCTCTATTTCATGTTTTCTAATTTTCAGAGTTACATAGCCAGTTGTTGTTTATCTATGAAAATGTAAAGAAACATTACTTCAGATATTTGAAAATAGCAAATGAACCACTTTTTCAGCTCAGGGATGTAATCTCATTGTTTGTGATTGGAAACCAGTTTGGTAGTCAGTGGCTGCAGAGGAAAAACTGCCATAGAAACATGCTTAACACCATCTCTGGTATGTAGCTTGCTGTATGGGCCATTTTGAGGACCCAGGAATCATCAAGGTTTTTAAGAAAAGATTGTAATACACATTATTTAGCATGTAGTTAGCAGTTTACTCTAGCTGGAGTGATCAAATGTCTGGTAATCCAACCCGTGAAATCAAATTAGAGAATCCAGGAAGAGAATTCAGTTGCTTGGTGGATTTTGGCATTTAACATTGAGCCAATCTAACCCAGTCTGAAACTTTAACTTTGGGCTTCTGTAATTTCACTGTAAATTATTTTCCCCATAAAAGTGAATTAATGCCTCTTCATTTTTATATGGAGTAGCAGAAAATTGGTTCTTTATCTTATTACAATTGTGGGCATTCATAATCAGTTTTTCTTTTTCCAGCTTTACTATCTGTCACAAGCTTGTTTTATATCCTGTCAATCGTTGCTGTTGGGCTGCTGTACACATATTATACCAAACCAGATGGCTGCACAGAAAACAAGTTCTTCATCAGTATTAATCTGATCCTTTGCATTGTGGTTTCTATTATATCAATCCATCCAAAAATTCAGGTATGGTTTTCGGCTTCTTCCTCCTGTGAATGGTTTTTAAGTAATGCTAAGCTTAAAACCTGGGTATCCTTCTATATGAATTTATGTCTGTGTTTATCCACTTAAACATTTTTCCATATTATGATAAAGTCTTCATAATTATAATTTAAGTATACAGTGTGCCATTGAGTATATGTATCATAATTAAATCTATCATTTAAAAAAAACTAGGTAACTTGAGAATTTGTAGTTCTTTTTATAAAGTATTTAAATTGTGGAATGATTCTTATGAGTCATTAGCCAAGATATGGGAATTAAACTAGAAAAAATTATTGATTTTAATTTTTAAAAACAAAACTTATGCTTTTTAGTTTTATCTTTTAAATACTATACTTTTAAAAATTCATGGAGTTTTAGATGTAAAATATGAAAAGAACATCCAGACATCACCTCCTTTTAAAAGTGAGAAAACTGAAGTCTCAAGTGATGAGTCACTAGTTAGTGGCAAAGCTGAGCTTAGGCTCTTCCTTTCCACTATACCAAGGGACTAGAAAGTTGAAGCCTTTGTGTGATACACAGGAATTTCCAGGATTATGAAATGCCTTGAGAACCAGTAGTATATACTTTGTTTTTCTTATTTTTTTTGCAAGCTCACTCAAACTGAAAGGTTACTTGTCATCTTTGAACTGATGATTCAGTGAATCCCAGAGAAGTGCACTGGGTTTTACAAGTTAGCCTTTTGTGATCCCTTTGGCATTGTATTCCTTTTGATTCCATAGGAACACCAGCCTCGTTCTGGCCTTCTGCAGTCCTCTATCATCACCCTCTATACCTTGTACCTCACGTGGTCAGCCATGTGCAATGAACCTGGTAAGGGAATGTCAATAGCACAGTAATTTGATGAAAAGAAAGTGGGAAATTACCCCTTTGATGGGTGCAAAAACTAAAGCTAGAGCAAATGTAAAACAAATTTCACTTAAATGTACCGTGTTCATTGTAGGTTTTCAGATATTTACTTTTCACATTTTATTACCCATGTCTGTTTATAGCTATTCATTGCTGACAGCCTGAAGGGCTGCAGTCCTTTAGATAGTCTAGGCTTTATCCAACATGGACTAAATCAAACTAGTTGAGAGCTCTGGACAAGGGCAGCCTTGTTTGGGCCCTTTGTAGAGTTGTTTTAAATGAATTTTACTTTGGTGTCATAGGCTCTAGAAGAAACAGCTGTAGGAACTCTCCTTTTGTAGTTATTGCAGGATTGTTTCTCAATAGGATATTTTATGGACTCCTTTTTAAGGAAAACAATTATTGCAGGATCCCCCCACCACCCCACAATAACTTATTTTTTATTATATTCTTAAATAACTATGTAAAAACAAACCTAGGGATAAACAGCTCATGTACTTAAAGCCTTGTCACTAGAACTAAAAAGATTTGTCAAACTACAAAACCAATAAAATCAAGATTGACATTTATGAAATTTAACAGATACTGTTGTTTCTTATCTTTTTTTCTAAAACGAAGTAATTGGTTGTGACACAAATATGTTGCTGACTGCTAACTTTCAGGTTCTTTAAAGTATAGAGCATTCCCATATTTCATGTCATGACTGAATGATGTATAAGCAACCCTTCAAATCCTTTCTTGGAACAAGATGCTTTATAACCAAAGATAAAAAAAAATTTTCCATTTTCAGATCGTTCCTGCAACCCCGGCCTGCTAAGCATCATTACACACATTGCTGCACCAACCTTGGCTCCTGGAAATTCAACTGCCGTGGTTCCTACCTCTACTCCACCATCAAAGAGTGGGCAATTTCTGGAAGCGGAGAATATTTTAGGGCTAATAGTCTTTGTTCTCTGTCTTTTGTATTCTAGGTAAGTTAGAAGGTACTTAGGACGAGATTCTCACGAAGGTTAGTAAGAGAGAGCGGAAGCTATTTTGCTTTCAAAAAGCAGTGTGAGGAGTTTTAAAAACAACTTAGCTCTCTTTAATGAAAAGTCCGTTACTTGCTTCAGTTACCCAGCTGTGTGCATTTCTTAAAGTTCAGTAAGTCCTCTTATTAAATCCTCCCAGTATTTCAAAGAGATACCTTCTTCTTTGTATAGGAGAAGAAATTCTTCACTAGACCCTAGGTGAGCTAGAATAGTGGCTCTGAAAATTGATTGGGTTATCCTTTTTTTAAAAAAAACAAAACAAAACCAAATTTATTTCTTGATCATTATACATAATATTTAAACAACTACAGAATTATATACATCTAAAATTAAAAGTCTCCAGTTAATCCTAAACCCCAGGTAAAACCTATGTTTTTACAGCCATCCTTCCACCCATTCTAATTGATATTTTCTGTACAGTGGCATGTATTACTTTAATTTAAAATAATTTAAAAATATGAAATGTTCAAAGGGGACAAGGATAAATTTATTTATATAAACTAATAACATAAGAGAGAAAATACGTATAAAGTAGGAAATGAAAGTATCCTCCCTTCAAATCTACCTCTCCCATAATTAACATTTTGATACATATTATTTCAGGCTTTTTTCCTTTTTTAATAATATCTATTTATCTGTATATAGATATAATTGTGTATCTAATTATATGTATATAATTTTATTTATGTATTTAAAAGTTAGGAACATACAATGATTTATATACACGTATATTATTATACTTTTTTGAACCATGAATTTGTCATTATAATTTGGACAGCGTTCCACAACATTATGTATACATTTATCTAGTTTGTTTTAGATTGCTTAGAACAGGGATTGACAAATTACAGCCCTTGGGCTGGCTGCCTATTTTTGTAAATAGTTTTCCAAGAACACATACATGCTCATTTGTTTCCATATTGTTTCTGACTTTGTTTGTTTTGCTTCTGGCTTAAGATTTTTCTTATTTCTCAAGAAAAATGCACATACCGTATAATTCACTCTTCTAAAGTATGAAATTCAGTATTTTTTTAGTATATTCACAGGGTCGTACAACCATCACCACAATCAATTTTAAAACATTTTCTTATTCCAAAAAGAAATCCTATACCCACTGGCAGTCACTCCCCATTCTGCCTTCTTCCAGCCTCTGGCAACCACTAATCTATTTTATTTTATTTATTTATTTATTTATTATGAATTTCATGAGATACAAAGTTAATTGTCACCCCTCATGCCCATGATGTGAGGGCCAGATTCATATGGGGGGCATACCCACTACCAGAAATTACTTTGGTACCCCGTGTCCTTCACTCAACTATCCCTCAACCTCACTCCCCCTCCCCGTTTCTCCCCCACTCCACTTTGTAGCCCTAGGAATGTTCCCTCCCACTGTAAGACCAACACACTACTGTGGTCTTTCTTTCCTTCCTTCTTTCTCTCTCAGCTCCCACATATGAGTGAGCACATGTGGTATTTATCCCTCTGTGCTTTGCTTATTTCACTCAACATAAGTTTCTCCAGGTTCATCCATGTTGTTGCAAATGGGAGTATTTCATTCTTTTTTATGGCAGAGTAGTATTCCATGGTGTATATATACCACGGTTTCCTTATCCAATCATCCATCGATGGACATTTAGGCTGGTTCCATATCTTGGCTATTGTAAACAGAGCTGCGATGAACATGGGAGTGCAGGTATCTCTTTGACATGATGATTTCCATTCCTCTGGGTATACACCCAGAAGAGGGATTGCTAGATCGTATAGAAGATCTATTTGTAGTTGTTTGAGAAACCTCCATACTGTTTTCCATAGTGGTTGTACTAATTTATAGTCCCACCAACAGTGTAAGAGTGTTCTGTTCTCTCCACACCCTTGCCAGCATTTGTTATTCATGTTTTTTTTATTATAGCCAGTCTAACTGGGGTGAGGTGGTATCTCTGTGTAGTTTTAATTTGCATTTCCCTGATGACTAGTGATGGTGGGCATTTTTTCATGTATCTGTTGGCCATTTATATGTCTTCCTTTGAAAAATGTCTACTCAGCTCCTTTGCCCATTTTTTAATTGGGTTTTTTTTTGTTTGTTTGTTTTTACTGTATAATTGCTTGAGTTCTACGTATATTCTGGATGTCAATTCCTTGTTGGATGCATAGTTAGCAAAAATTTTCTCCCACTCTGTAGGTTGTCGTTTCACTCTGTTGATTGTTTCCTTTTCTGTGCAGAAGCTTTTTAGTTTGATATAGTCCTGTTTGTTTATTTTTTCTTTTATTGCTTGTGCCTTTGGGCTGATATTCATAAAGCCTGTGCACAGACCTAATTACTGAAGTGTTTCACTTATATTTTCCCTTAGTAATTCTACAGTGTCAGGTCTTATGCTTAAGTCTTTAATCCATTTTGAGTTGATTTTAGTGTATGGTGAGAGATGCATATCTAGTTTCATTCTTCTGCATATGGATATCCAATTTTCCCAGCACCACTTGTGGAAGAGGCAGTCTTTTCCCCAATGTAGATTTTTGTTGCCTTTGTCCAATATCAGATGGCTGTAAGCCTGAGGGTAATTTCTGGGTTCTCAATTCTACTCCACTGGTCTGAGTGTCTATTTTTATACCAGTACCATGCTGTTTTGTTTACAATAGCTTTGTAGTATAATTTGAAGTCAGGTAGTGTTATGCCTCTGGGTTTTTTTTGTTTTTTTTTTTGTCAGGATTGCTTTGGCTATTTGGGGTCTTTTGTTTTTCCACATGAAAGGTAAGATTGTTTTTTCCCTTTCTATGAAGGATGTCCTTGCTATTTTGATGGGGATTGCATTGAATCTGTAGATTGCTTTGGGTAGTATAGACATTTTCACAATGTTAATTCTTCCAGTCTAGGAGCATTGAATATCTTTCCATCTTTTTGTGTCTTTAATTTCTTTCAGAACTGGTTTGTTCTCATTGTAGAGGTATTTCACCTCCTTGGTTAAATTGATCCCTAGGTATCTTATTTTTTTTGTGACAATTGTAAATGCGCTTGCTTACTTTATTTCTCTTTCCGTTAATTCATTATTTGAGTATATAAATACTACTGATTTGGGGGCATTTATTTTGTATCCTGCAACATTACTGAAGTTATTAACCAGCTCTAGGAGTTTTTTGATAGTCTTTAGGTTTTTCTATATATAGTATGTCATCTGCAAATAGAGAAATTTTGACTTCATCTTATCCAGTCTGGATTACCTTTATGTCTCTCTCTTGCCTGATTGCTCTGGCTAGTACCTCTAGTACTATGTTAAATAGAAGTGGTGAGAGTGGGTATCCTTGTCTTTTTCTTGTTCTTAAGGGAAAGGCCTTCAGTTTTTCCCCATTCAGAATGATACTGGCGGTGGGCTTGTCATAAATGGCTTTTATTGTGTTGAGATAGTTTCCTTCTATACCTAATTTGTTGAGAGTCTTTATCATGAAGCGATGTTGAATTTTGTCAAATGCTTTTTCAGCATCTATTGAGATAATCATATGGTCTTTGTCCTTGAGTTTGTTGATGTGATGTATCACATTTATTGAGTTTCATATGTTGAACCATCCTTGCATCACTGGGATGAATTCCACTTGATCATAGTGTTTAATTTTTTTAATATGTTGCTGTATTCTGATTGCTAATATTTTGTTGAGGATTTAAGCATCTAGGTTCATCAAGGATATTGGCCTATAATTTTCTTTTTTTGTTGTGTCCTTATCTGGTTTTGATATCAGGAGTTATTTTGGCCTCGTAGAATGAGTTTGGGAGAGTAGCATCTGTTTCAATTGTTTGGAGTAGTTTGAGGAGAATTGGTATTAACTCCTCTTTAAAAGTTTGCTAGAATTCAGCTGTAAAACCATCTGGACCCAGACTTTTCTTTGTTGGAAGATTGCTAATGGTAATCTTTTGGTTTTTGGGTCTCTATTTCATTTACTTCTGCTTTGATCTTTATTATCTCTTTCTGTCTACTACTTTTAGGTTTGGATTGTTGTTTTTCAAGTTCTTTGAGGTGTAGTATTAGGTTGTTTATTAGAAGTCTTTCCATTCTTTTGATATAAGCATTTATTGCAATAAATTTCCCTCTTAGTACTGCTTTTGTGGTATCCCACAAGATTTGGTATGATGTATCTTTATTTTCATTTTCTAGAAATTTTTTGATTTCCTGTTTAATTTCTTATTGGACCCATAGATCATTCAGGAACCCATTATTTAGTTTCCATGTATATATATAGCTTCCATAGTTTTGCTTATTTTTTATTTCAAATTTTGTACATTGTGGTCTAAAAAGAGAGTTGGAATGATTTCAGTTTTTTAAAATTTGCTGAGACTTGATTTGTGACCTAATATGTGGTCTATCCTGGAGAATGTATCATGAGCTGATGAGAAGAAAGTGTATTCTTTGTTGTTGGGTGAGATGTTCTGTATATATCTGCCAAGTCCAGTTGGTCTAGGGTGTAGATTAAATCCTGTGTCTCTTTGTTGACTTGTTGTCTGGAAGATCTGTCCCATACTGAGAAAGGGGTGTTCAGATCACCCACTATTAATGTATTAGGTCCTATTTCTTTCTTTAGGTCTAAGAGTGTTTGCTTTATATATCTGGGTGCTCCTGTATTGGGTTCGTACATGTTTATGATTGTTGTGTCTTCTAGCTGGGTAGATTCCTTTATCATTATATAGTGGCCTTCTTTGTCGTTTTTTATGTTTTTTGGCTTAAAGTCTATTTTGTCCAATATAAGAATAGCTACTCCTGCTTGGTTTTGGTTTCCATTTGCATGGTATATGTTTTTCCATCCCTTCACTTTTAGTCTATGTGTGTCTCTACAAGTGAGGTGGATCTCTTGAAGACAGCATATACTTGGGTCTAGCTTTTTAATACAGTCAGTCAGTCTGTGTCTTTTAAATGCGGAGTTTAGTCCATTTACATTTAGGGTAGTTATTGACAAGTGTTGCTTAATAATTCCTGTCATTTAATTGCTTCTTGTTTAGATGGTTTAAATATCTTTTTATCATTATTTCCCCTTTTATTTCTCTTCCTCAGTGTTAGTTGGGAATTTAAGGTGGGATGATTTAGCTTCTTTCTCTTTCTTGCTTTCATTTTTGTTTTAACAGTGGGTTTTGCTCTTTCTTGTATATTTGTGATAATGGTCACCATTATTCAGATTCCAGATGAATGACTCCGTTGAGAATTTCTTGCAGGGCTAGTTGTGTAGTGGTGAACTCCCACAACTTTTGTTTGTCTGGGAAATACACTATTTCTCCCTCATTTCTGAGGGAGAGCCTTGCTGGGTAAAGAATTCTTGGCTGGCAATTTTTTTCTTTTAGTATTTTGAATATATCATTCCACTTTGTTCTGGCCTGTAGGGTTTTGCTTTAGAAGTCTGCTGTTAGTTTGATGGGGATTCCCCTATATGCGACCTTATGCTTTTCTCTTGCTGCTTGTAGAATTCTCTCTGTCTTTGAGCTTTGCAAATTTAACTATAATATGTCTTGGGGAGGATCTTTTTGAGTTGAATCTGTTTGGGGACCTTTGAGCTTCCTGGATCTGAAGGTCTGTATCTCGCCCTACACCTGGGAAGTTTTCTGTTACTATTTCCTTGAGTAGGTTTTCAATACTTTTTCCTTTCTCCTCTCCTTCAGGAATACCTACGATTTGGATGTTAGAGCACTTGAAGTTGTCTGCTGTCTCTCTCAGATTTTTTCTCCTTATTTTTAATTATTTTTTCCTTTTTTTGTCTGTCTGAGTTATTCCAAAAAGACCATCTTCAAGCTCTGAAATTCTTTCTTCTGCTTACTCTATCCTGCTGCTCAAGCTCTCGGTTGTGTTTTTTATTTCATTGAGTCTTTTCATTTTTAGAAGTTCTGCTACACTCTTTTTAAAGGTATTAATCTCTTAGTAGACTTCCTCTTTCATATTCTGGATATTTTTTCTTGTTTCATTGTGTTCTTTAATTGAGTCTTCCTTTATTTCTTCAAGTTTTCTTAAGATCATTGCTCAAAGTTCTTTTTTAGTCATTTCAAGGATTCCCTGTTGCATGGAGTCTGACTTTGGAGCATTACTGTATACTTTTGGTGGTGTCATTTCTTCTTGTTTGTTTGTACTTCTAATATTTTTTCATTGACATTTGGTCATTTGGTAGAGGATTTGCTTTTTCTGTTACACTGAGGCTGGCTGTGGAGTGGCCCCGGTTGCTACTGTGGAGGTGAATTGTCTTTGCTTAACAGTAGGTATGGTGGTGATTATGTTAAACCACCTTGGGTCCTGTTCCAGAATCTGTTGTCAGAGAATGAGCCCCTAGTGCCATGTGGTTCTGCTGGGCATACCTTGGAGGGTCAGACCCCATGGACTGGTGCTCCCCCCTGGGTCCAAGGAGCAGGAAGGGGCTGCCTCTAGCCTTGCAGTTCTGCTGCTGGGCTTACCTCGGTGTGAGTAAGGGCATGGGGCAGGCTGGCACTCTCCCCTCCAGGGTGCGGGGGTGGCCACCTCTAGCCACCTGGTTTTGCTGCTGCTGCTGGGCTCACCCCGGTGTGGGTCGGGGCTAATCGACTTTACATCTCTGTAAATTTTCCTATATGAACATTTCATATATGTGGAATCATATAATATATAGTCTTTTGTGACTGGCTTCTTTCACATGTTTTTGAGGTCCACCCATGTGGTAGCACATATCAGTACTTCATTTCTTTCTTTTGTTGAAAGTAATATTTATTGTGTAGGTGTATCCCATTTTGTTTAGCCGTTCATTAGTTGTTGGACATTTGGGTTGTTTCCACTGTGGGACTATTATGAAAAATACTGTTGTTAATTTTTATGTAGAAGTTTCTTGTGTGAATGTATGTTTTTAGTTCTCTAGAGTATAGAAGTATAGCTGTTGAATAGAATTTCTGGGTTTTACTCTGCTTAACTTTTTAAGGGACTGCCAAAGTGTTTTCCAAAAAGGCTGCATCATGTTGCAGTCCTCCCAGCAATGGATGAGGTTTCCAGTTTTACCGTATCCTAATCATTATATTGTAATTGTTTTTTTGTTTTGTTGTAGCCATTATAGAGGGTATGAAGTGGCAGTTCATTGTGGTTTTGATTTGCATTTCACTAATTATGTTGGACATCTTTTCATATGCTTATTGACCATTTATGTATCTTGAAGAAATCTGTTTTTTTAATTGAGTTATTTGTCTTTTTATTGTTTTTGTGTATGGTTTCAGGCAGGAAGTTCAAATTCATTCTTTTGTTTGTGGATATCCATTTGTCCCAGCACCATTTGCTGAAGAGACTGTTCTTTCACCATTGAATTGTCCTGGCATCCTTGTTAAAAATCAGTTGACCATAAATGTAATGGTTTATTTCTGGACTCTTAATTCTGTTTCATTGACCTATATGTCCGTATTTATGCCAGTACCACCCTGTTTTGATTACTATGACTTTGTAGTAAGTTTTGAAATTAGAAAGTGTGATTCCTTACAATTCGTTCTTTTCAAGATTGTTTTGGCTATTCTGGGTCCCTTGCATTTCCATGTGACTTTTAGGATTCTTTTTTTAATATCTGAAAAAAACATAGCTGAGATTTTGATAGGGATTGTATTGAATATGTAGATCAATTTGGAGAGTATTGCCATCTCAGCAATGTTAAGGCTTCCAGTCTATGAACATGAGATGCCTTATTTAGGTCTTCTTTACTTAGACCATTTACTTAGGTCTTTTTTAATTTCTGTCAAGGGCTTATAGTTATTAGTGTACAAGTCCTAAACTACTTTGTTAAATTTCTTTCTAAGTATTTTATTCTTTTTAATGGTATTGTAAATGGAATTATCTCTTTAACTTTTCAATTGTTCATTGCCAGTCTATAGAAATACTTTTGTATATTGACCTCGTATCCTGCAACTTTGCTGAATTTGTTAACAGGTCCTAATAGTGTGTGTGTATGTGTTCTCGATAGGATTTCCTTTTCCATTTTTTTTTTGTTGTTGTTGGCAACTGGCTGGTAGGATGATCCGAATCCTTGACTGTGCTCTGAACAACTGAGCCAATCGGCCAGTCTCTCCATAGGATTTTTTGTATATAAGATCAGGTCATCTGCTGATATAGTTTTACTTCTTTTCCAATCTGGGTACCTTTTGTCTTTTTCTTGCCTGATTGCTCTGGCTAGAGCAACTAGTATAGTGTTGAAAAGAAGTAGTGAGAGTGGGATCCTTGTCCTGTTTTTGATCTTAAGGGAAAAGTTTTTACTTAGTCTTTTACTGTTAAATGTGATGTTATTTAGCTCTGATTCTTTTCATTAGTGTTCATTGTCAGTTTGAGGAAGTTCTCAACTACTTTGAGTGTTTTTATCATGAAAGCGTATTGGATTTTGTCAGGTGCTTTTTCTATGTCTATTGAAATGATCATGTGGTTTTTGTCCTTTGTTTGTGCTTTTTTATTCGGTCAGTGAGCCATCTGCAGTGCTAGAAATGCATAGATGACTAAGGTCATTGTTAAGGAATTCTTTGAATAGCAAGGACAGGAATGATAAGTGCTGTGACAGAAGGAAGCCTCAGAAGCTGTGGGAAGTCAGAGGAGTGTCTTCTAACCCAGCCGAGTGAGGGGTGACATCAGGGAAGGCTTTCCAGAGAAGTGCGTTAGAAAACTGAAGGATGAGTAAGTTAGCTGGGAGGAGGTTGGTGAGTGGTACATTCCAAGCATAGAAGAGGCACTTGTGAAATCAGAGAAGTAGACACTGAGAGTGTACGGTGTTTTGGGAAACTCCTAAGTAATTAAGCCATCAAATAGTAACTGATGAGAGTACTCTCAGTCTTGTGATGATAGGCAACAGTTTAGAACTCTAAGCAGGTGCATTAGGCTCCAAAGCAGGAATAGCTCAGAAATAACTCTCATGTATACAGGCCAGTGGTAGCAGTTCATCTTCATGGCCCCTTTCTGATTTGTCTTCTTTGGGATCTTTTTCTAGCTTCCGCACTTCCAGCAATAGTCAAGTAAACAAGCTGACCCTGTCAGGGAGTGACAGTGTGATCCTTGGTGATACAACTACCAATGGTGCCAGTGATGAAGAAGATGGACAGCCTCGGCGGGCAGTGGACAATGAGAAAGAGGGAGTGCAGTACAGCTACTCATTCTTCCACTTAATGCTCTGCTTGGCATCCCTATACATCATGATGACCCTGACCAACTGGTACAGGTAGGAGGCACAGACAAAACAGATGGAAGACCACTTAGCTCCTCGGACTGCCTATAAAATATCCATTCGTTGTCCTTATCTCAGAACCCCTTCTCTTACCCCTATAATGAAGTTGTGTTCAGTGCTGATTCTTTTCTGAAGTGCTTTTGACTTTTTCTCCTCCAGCATTTAAAACCCAGTTGGAATTCTTTTAGTGCAGGTCATTGGGAGCTCTTCTAGACTGGAGTTAATCGAGAAAGAAAATCGTAACATAGAGCAATCTGACTTACCTTTATCCACTAATTTTCTCTGTGTCTGGAGATGGCCATATTAAAGTATTCTGGCCCAAGTAATAATGTGCTAAGGAAGAAAAGTTTCAGGGAGGCCATTTCAATCTAGAACTTTTGCCAATAACTGGAACAACCAGATATTCCTGAAGAACCTTGCATAAAGAGTAGTTAGAGTCTTTCATGTTGGCACGAAGAAAAAAGCTGTTTGAGAGGCAGAGTCCCTTGCTCATAAGGACTAAAAATAGCTTCCTCAGGTCCCTCAGTGTACAATGTCAGTGGGGAGTAGTTCAAGTTAAGTTTCACTGGAGAATTTCTTGGCCTTGGCTGGGGGGTTGAGGATGCTGATAACAGGCTCCTTTACCTGATTCTCTCCTGTTTTCTTAGCCCCGATGCAGAGTTCCAGAACATGACCAGCAAGTGGCCAGCTGTGTGGGTCAAGATCAGCTCCAGCTGGGTCTGCCTCCTCCTTTATGTCTGGACCCTCCTGGCTCCACTGTTCCTCACCAGCCGGGACTTCAGCTGAACCTCTTGAGTGCCAAGGAGACCACTGAAATTCATAAAGATCTCTTTTGCTGAAAACCCATATCCCTTTTAAGTTTGCTTCAACTAAAATATTGAGTGAATGCTTTGCAAATTTGAATATATCCAGGTTTATATCAGAAGGCAGGATTGAATAATACTTTATGCAGAATCTGAACTTTTCATGTGTGTGTATATATATATATATAAAATGTTTATTTGTAAGGATATAGCACAAAGGGAACATTTTAGTGTTTTAAAGTGAACTACAGCTGTGCTGGAAAGAGAGTTCTTTGTAAAGATCTATAGGTTCCTACAAGTTTGGTTTAAAATGTAAGATAGAAGAATGTTGGATATTTGAGGCCATCATTAATATATTTCTATTGCAGTATCCTTAAATAATGCATTTATATATGACAGTTTTTCTCTGTGAAGGTGCTTGCCTGTGTGATACAAGCACTGTTCAGTGATTAAACTCTTCAGAGGTGTAGCATCACAGTTCTTGGGGAAGGATTATGTATGTGGGTCCTTCCCCAGAAGAGTGGTTGCTGACATGGCTACTGCTTCTGCATCTTGAGTTTTTTTATTTACTCTTTTAATACAGCAGCGTTAATGCTGCTAGATTCAAGTCTATGGCTTTGTCAGATATGTTAATTTCAATAAATGCTTTGTAGGTTTACTTAAAATGAAGATTCACTGGGAAAACACTGCAACTCGTCTATGTAATTATCTTAAGTATGTAAAAGTAAAATGCATGTGAATTTATTATATTTGCATTATAAAGGTATTTGATTAAAATAGAAAGACTTTAAGCTTTTAAGGCCCTTTCTTTAACAGCTTTTACAAATTAGCCGTTCTTTATTTTTTGGACAGATTTATCAAGCGTCCAGTGAGGATGCTCCTATTCCTTCTAAAACTTTTAGAGTAACTGGTAGGCAGAGTCTTGAACTCATTCAGAAGTTATCCTAAATATCTTTTCTGGTTAAGACACTTCGTAGGTGAGAAACAGTGAGGCACCGTCAAGAAACATCTTCATGGCTGGCCGGTTAGCTTAATTGGGAGAGCGTGGTGCTGGTAACACCAAGGTCACAGGTTCGGACCCCTGGACTGGCCAGTCACCAAAAGGTAAATAAAATAGTTTTTAAAAAAGTCGTCATGAGAGGCAGCATGCTGGGAAATAGAATTAAAACACTTTATTCTTTCAACAAAGGTTTACTGAGTGTTCTGCACCAGGCCCCATAGGTTTGGGGTACAGCTTTAAACATAACAGACACAGACTCTGCTATCTTGGACTTAAGAGTTTAGAAGAGTGTGAAAATGAACTGATAGGTGGTTATAATGGGATGAGTTAGTGCTGTAATTTAGGAACTGCAGAGAACTCAAAGGAGAAGTTCCTGGGGTGGAGGGTGTTATGGTAGGCTTCTGGAGAAAGTGATGTCTAAGCCAGTACTGTTAAGGATTAGCTGAGAGAGAGATGGGAATGTGGGATGACATTCCTGAAGGGTAGACAAAACTATATATTAAAGGCAGGGAGATGAAAAAATTGTTCAATAAAGCTGGAACGGGGAGAAGTAGGCAGGGACTAAGTTATGAAGGGCTTTATCAACCCCACTAATAATTTTGGACCTTATGTTGAGGGCAGAAGAAAACCTATTTAAGGCGGCGTGAACAAATGGTGTCTTGTCACTTTGGCTGATATATAGAGAATGGATTTAGAGAGATGAGACTGGGGCAGTCCACATGAGGTCTGAAATAGAGAAGTGGAAGTGGGGATGGGGAGAAATTGACAGCTGAGAGCTACTTAGTAATTAGAATTTTAACACTGGCAATTAATAGATAATGGGGTAAAGGTAGATTCCTGAGTGATTCTAGTTTAATCCTCTGGGTGGATAGTGGCTCCATTTATTTAGGGGGAAACAGGAAGAAGAACAAGTTGTGTTGGAAGAAAGATGGAGGTGGTTCCTTTAACAATGGTTAATAGGCTTGGGAGTCAGACTGTTGGGGTTTACATCCTGGCTTTGCCATTTTCTAGTTGTCAAAATGGTCAACTAATATTTATTGCGTACATACTATGCTTTATGACTTTGGGCAGATGACTCTACCTCTCTGAACCTTAGTGTTAATGTTTAGTACATTTGATGTTTAAGGAATAAAGTTATTTTGCAAAGTGCTTAACCCATTTTAAGTGTTCTGGCAGTTGCTACTAGTCTCAATATGTGCTAAAATGGGACTGGATGATATTCAAAGGTCAGACATGTTCAACCAGAATCTGATGAAGGCTGGATTTAAAGTGTTCTTACAGAATTAAACAGATGAACATATTGGGACAGTCTCAGTTGGGGTAGAGGTAGGAGGAAGCAGGTCTTGATATGAATTGTTGGAACCACTGTCTTTTAAACCAGTGGTTTATGTCAGGGTATGGAGATAAAGTTGCAAAGGATTTGAGGGGCAGATAGGGAGGTTTAGCCCCTTTGCCAGTGTAAAGCAGATACCCCACTTTCCATAATTGAAGAGGAGCTAGGATTAAGAACTTTAAAGGTCCTAAACTTCGAAAGCATTACAAGTGCCCCATCCTCTTCCTTATGTAATTTAAAATAAAAGCAATACTGAACTGTAAAATAAATGTAACAAAGTCAAATAAAGTTTTTATTTTTTCTCATGATGATAACTTTGATATTAATTTGAAGTAAATTCTATTTAAAAGTTGGGGGGGGCAGTGTTCCTGCTTTGCTTGGTCATACACTGAGTTAAATCTGTTGAATAGTAAACACAGTGGTTTACTCAAGACTCAAGTGAATTACACATGTGAGTGCTGAATTATATGCAAGCATAAATAATGCCAGCATTTTGAGTAAGCCCAGGATCATACTTTAAAGCAGGGGAGTATTTTGAATCATCAGATCTCATGGTGTCATCTCATTCCAGATGAGTCACCTGGTGTTTCATCACTGTGAATGAAGTAATGTCCTTTTTCCGAGAGCAGGACCGACGCCATTTAAGATAACACCTCCATTCTGTATAAACTCAGGCAGTAAAAACCCGGGCGGGAAAATGTGGGAGGGATTGGGAGGAGCCATTCTAACCGCAAAATTAGGTTATGCACTGTTGGCTTGCTTGCATTGGCTAATAACTCCTAGTGCGGTGATCGGGAGACCGAGTTGCTGTGCTTGCAACTTTAAAAACCCAAAGTAAAAACGGCTCGGCGCCGCACTTTGAATTAGCTGGTGCAGTCCCGGCAGCCAGCAATAAAGTTTTTTTTTCCTCTTCTGTATCGGTCTCCTACAAGGGTGATTTCTCCCAACGCCTATAACATGAATAGGCCTGTCTACCCTCCAGGACTACAGCTTGAAGGCCCTGGCTTTGAGGGTCAGTGTCATGCTCTAGGAATTCATCAAAGGCATCAGCAGTGGCTGCCACTTTTACCTAGCTACAGATGGCAGAAAGCTTGTAGGCCCATGCTGGATTAGTTGGTTTTCTAGCTTGGTCTTGCAGGGTACTCAGTTGGGAAATAAAACTTTGTCTTAACCATCAAAGATGCTGCCAAAGAATGGCCACGGACCTGGTAATCAATATACGCTTTTCATGTTTTGGACCAAATCATAACTCAGGTCTAATTTAAACCAGGACATTGAGAAAATGCTGACTCATAACATGGGAAAGTACTTCCGTTGGTCGTCATAACACTGCTATGGGGTGGAAAGGATTGGAGCTATTGGCTCCATTTTTCCAGCTGTGAGAAACACTGAACTTAAGTACCACAACTTCTTCAGGAAAGGTTGACCTGAAGAGTGGCTATACTGCAATGTAAGTAGTTACCTGTTGCATCATCAAAAGCCCACAATAAGTGTACTTCCTATGTTAGAGTATTTCTCAACTGACCAATCACCACCATAGCAGTCCCACTAGGGGACCTAATTTTTGTCTATTCTGGGGCAGAGTGTATGCTCCTCTGTAAAAACATACAGGGGACATGTAGAGAAACAGCTTAGCATGTATGGGACCAGAGTTGATCAAGCCCTGCCCCAGCTGTCCCTAAGGAGCTTGGGCTTCCTTGGATCTCCGAGGTTAAGAACCACTGCTTTATATTTTCCAAGAAGCCAGAAAACAGCCAATTTCTGATACTTTCTTACTCTATAAAAAGATTCCTACCTTCTTTCCTTCTATGCTTTATCTGGGGGTTGGTTATTTGACTTTAAGAATAAGAGACATGCACAGCCTAGCTCCAACCATCAAGAGGAAATAGTGGGCTCCAGTCAGATTGCCTGATTTTGAATCTCATCTTCACTATTTGGCTAGCTGTGTGTCCTTGGGTAAGCTACTTTTCTGTGTCTCATTTTCTCTACAGGGACAATAATTTTACTTCATTTAGGGGTATCTGAAGATTAAATGAGATTATGTGTGCACTCAACACGTGTACCCAGCCCACATGAGCACTTTAGGAATTGTTAGCTATCATTGCAAGGTTTTGAGGCCAGTCCAAGAAGTATAGATAGGTCTCGAGAATTGAAAAGTTTGCATACCATCTCTACCACTGTGTGTAGCTAGCTTCATTGTTCTTTCTATGCACTGGTGTGATCTAATTGTGCGTGATCTTTCAGGGCAGCCGGCCCAGCATCTATAGAATACACTGTGCTCCTACAGTGCTTCCACCTGCCTCACCTGGAGGGAAGCTCTGCCCAGTCCTACGAATAATAAACCTCACAACCTTCATCCACACTGTCAGTCATAAAAGAACTCCACACATATTCAACCTTATAGGGATTTTTATTGTTTAAGACCCAGTCATGCATTCTAAAATTACATATTTTCACCACTTTGACTTAGAAAATGCACTAGAAAAATAAACTTTTGGTCAAAACAAACACTGAAGTAGATGAGTCCAACCACCATATGTCCCTACACTCAAGGCCAAACTGAATTTCAGTTTGAAGCAAGGAATGTGACCAGTGGTTGAAATGGTCCCCCAAACTGGTCAGAAAATTAGCCCACCTACCACCCCATGGAGAGTGGTATTGGAAGGCTCTTGGCCACAGAGAGGTTTCAAGTATTTCACTTGTAACAGGTTCCTACCTGATATACCAAGAAGCCGTAGCATATCCGTAAGAATTCACTACAGCAGCCGGCTTCCTGCCTGACTAATCACACTGCCCAGTAAGATTAAAAGAAAAATAGCTAAGTGAAAAATAGTATATTTATCACTGTCATCTCCAAGCACAAATCACATTGGGCCTTCCCATGGAGTAAGCTCCTATTAAGGAGGAATATCCAACTCTGATGGTGTTTTTTACTTGCATTTCAAGCAAACTATTTCTCTGAGTCAGGAGAGCAAGAAGGAATTTACATTTACAAAAGTAATTGATTCCAGTACTGAGAGGCATTACCAGAACTGACATCTTTCCTGAACAGTTGACATGTTTCTGTTTGGTATCTCCATACCTCTTATGGCCACAGGACAGCCACACATATCAGCCAACATTTTACTCCCCAAATGAAAGGAGATTTCAAAGGAAAACTTTAAGGTGTGGTATTATTGTGCCACAACAGTACTATAGTTTCTGCTACCCAAATGAGAAAGTAATCCCATGATTGATCTGTGAATCAAATGGCATTTAAACAAAATGCCCACCCAGGGAAAATTCTGAATGTCACCGGAATTCAGGGAAAATGCCTCTTAGGCTCTGACTCTATTTCTGGAAATAGTTATCTTGTAACCTGGAGTGTTTATAAACCTAGGACAAGTGGCTTCTTGTGAAAGCAGGATGAAGTATGAGGGATCTAAAGCCACAATGCCAAGAGTAGGTAAGAAAATCAAGATGTGAAGCCAGGGTTACATTGGCTGTTCCTGTAGATTTCATCCAGTCTCTCCCGATGAAGGTAGAATAGGATTCTAGGAAGAGGTATAATTTTCCAGAATTCTTTCTGGGGGGTATAGGGGAAGAAGAAGAGGAAAACTCCCATATACCTGAGCTTACAGATTCATTTGGAAGCTTTAGGTACCAATTCATTCAGACCTAAATTTCCTGAATAATTATTCAGATGAGGGGAAAAAAAAGAAAAAAGCCTCTAAAAAGATAAGGTACTGTGTCCCTGTATTGGTAAAGCCAGTTAGATGCCAGGAACAGCAGAGGGTTGAGTTCAGTGTAGATACCCCTTTCATGATTCAAGGGCGTTGTGGCTCGCCCAAGGCCACATTGCAGGGTAATGCTGAAACTCACATCTCCTAATTTACTATTCCTTTCCTTTCCCAATACCACACTACTCTGAATTTAGGGACATGTTAATTTTCAGGTGTTTGTGTAATGAGTCAGAATTTTTCCCTGAAGAAAAATACTCCCAGTTCTTGTGGTTCACTTGTCAGCTCCCCCAGTGTGCTCCCCACTACTAAGGCTCCCTGTGTGTTCCCATTGGTCATTCCCTACCCTGCTGGGATAACTTCACACAAACACCCTAGTAAAGCCATAGGGAGACTGCCTTGATTTTCACCCTGGGAGGTTCTGGTTTTGCAGTTTGGTTCAAACCTCCTGATGTGCCAAGACTATTTGATCTCTCTTCGGAGCCAAAACAAAGCATAGCAGCTCCAGGAGGCAGACAAACCTACACTATGACTTCTTTCAGAAGCTGAATGAAACAGCTCGTTGGTCCAACTAGGCCTGGGAGATAGGCAATATCATTTCTGGTCTTGGAGATATTTCTGTATGTGAGCTTGGCCATCCCTGTGTCACACAGACAAAGGGATTTAAACCTTGGGAACTTGGTAGGGGCTGATTCATTCCTCTCTTTGTCTAGTTTTTTACTCTTGTTTTTTCTCTCTCTCCCCTCTTGAGACCTAAGAAAGCCTCTAAATGATTCTCCAGTCCAGGCTGTTGGGTTCTGAACCCTCTACGTTAGCCATCCTACTTAGGCCTTTTCAGCAATGCTGGTCACATCATCATCAGATGGAACTAGAGATAGCCAGCAGTGTGCAATTTGTCATTTCCAGCTCAGCCAAGATCCTAGATGATCCAGGGTTAGTATCCATGATGAAAAGAACTTTTCCTAGAATTGGCATTAACGAAGTAAGTAATTTCCAACAAAAACTTGTCCAAACATTTTAAAAAGTGCTATACAGATGGACAGCTTAGTAAAAACAGACTGGACTTTGAATTTTAGCATACTGTTCTTTCCCTAACTGAGTTGTCCACCTTGCCTGCTTAGACTAATAAATGCGTGGAGAAGGTACACACACAACACATTGTACTTGCCAGTATTTAACGTGATCGCATGGCATGAATATAAAAGGAAGTAGGCTGGCTGAAAGCCATCAGATGAACCACCTAATTTGATATTTGGGCTAAGGCTAAAATCTTGACAGGGTCTATAGTGCTAAAATGCAGAACTAACATTCAGGCCGGCTGCTCCACCCATACCAGAGAGAGAAACTCAAGTGGGTCTGGGATGGTGGGGGTGGGGGGTGAGGTTGGAGGGAATGGTGCCCAGGGGGGCTGAGGGGTGCCCCAGAAGTGAATTAGCAAAAACCTGCCCTTGTGTTCATTTCCAGAGACCAAAATTTAAGAATCCCAAGGAATGAAACCACTGTAGCCACGCTTATAATATACTACCAGACTCTTAAGGATGAAAGGAATTCATTCAAGATTCTGGTCACCTCAATTGGCCTAACAAAAGCTATTCTTTTAAAGTTTAAACATCACTACAAAAAGGAAGTTGGTACCACTTGAATCCCAGGAATTCACATATTTGTTTCTTTAAAGGCAGGGCCTCTTAGGCCCATATGTACCACCAAAAAAAAAAAAAAAAAAAAAAAAAGGATCCAACCACTTGTATTTAGATAGTAATCTTTCTAGACAGAAGTAACATTCAGTAACAACCAAATCCCAGAACATTAGCAGCCAAAAGGACCCTAGACATCCAGCCTCATTTTTACAGATGAGAAAGCTGAGGCCCAGAGGCCCATGACTTGTCTGATCGAACACCTGGGGCCAAGGTCTCTGATTCCCAGGCCAGAATTCTTTTAGCAAAACACTTGGAATCCAGTATTTTGGGTTGAGTAAAATTATACAGTCATGTGTCGCTTAACAATGGGGATACGTTCTGAGAAATGGGTCATCGGGCAATTTTGTTGTTGTGTAAACTTCATAGAGTGTACTTACACAAATACAGATGGCATAGCCTACTACCCACCTAGGCTATATGGTATAGCCTATTGCTCCGACTACTGTTGTATATGTGGCCCCTCATTGATTGAAACATTGATGTGTAGCACTCAACTGTACTTCTAGGACCCTGTATGATTCTTTTGAGAACCAGGGCTAAGGCTTTATGGGTTGGGGAAAACTTGAGCTTCTGTTGCAAAATTCAACCAATGAATTCCAGAGGTGCTCTGAAGATCTGTGGCTTCCAAATTTGATCAGGAAGTGCTGCGTATGTCTTGATGCTTGCATGATTCAGTGAAGGTGCTTTCCAAACCCAGTGATGGCAACTGGGGCCTGGACCTCAAACTTGAAGTTTCCTGATGAGCAACAGAGTGTCTGTCATAAGGGTTCATGTGAAAGACGAACTCCCAAAGTCTCCCATTTGGCCACCTTACAGGTTTGGCCAAACTGTTTCATAGTAGTAGTACTGACTGGCCATCAAATTGTTTTCTCTTGAAAAGTAGGATCAAAGTGACTTTGGTACTGATTTTTCTTGCTTCCAAGATGTGTAACAAGCAGATACAGTTTTCAGATTAATAGTTGTAAACTGGGATTCTAAATGGTTGGGAATTAATGGGGACATTTTCTGTGTCTTCCATGGAATAATTCAAGTAACCAAAGGCTTACCTCATGATGGGCTCACCCTTAAAGCTCCACAGGCTGTTCCTCCATGCTGCTCAATTACAAGGAACAAGACCAAATCCTTGGCACCTTAAATTCTCCTTGTACCTCTCCAAAGAAAATAGGAGAGGATTCAAAGGTGACACTCAGGGGGACTGACTAATAGCAGGAGTACAACTGTGATTTCACAGCTCGCATGGAGTCATCACATTGCACATCTGCAGTCAGTCCCTCAGGCAACAACGCCTGGCCCAGGATGCTGTCACAGGCGGGGACAGGTTGGCAGAACTCTTTCACAAAGTCGTCCTCCGAGGCCAGCAGTACTGCATTCCAGGTGGCTGTGTCCAGCTCTCCAGCCGTGCCCCCATACTCCTTGGGAAGAATACTTCTTGGAAGGTTTGTGTGGAGAGAGGTCAGGTCAGACCCATGGAGGAAGAACTAAAGGGGAATGAAATGAAAACACACATGTTCTTAGATTAATCAGTAATGCAGCAATCTCCTTCATGGTAGGTGCTCAAAAAAATATCTGTTGAGTGAAAAAGGGCAACTCTACCTCCCAGTTCCTCAGCCCAAAAGGCTTGGAGTATCCTTAATTCTCTCTCTTATACTGCACACCCTGTTGGCTGCACCTTGAAAATATATCCAAAACCCAACCATTTCACTACCATCCTAATAGAACCATGCCATCATCACTTCTCACCTGTATTCCCACAATAGCCTTCTACCTGGTCTCCTTGCTCCCACTGTTGTCCCACTATAAGCTCTTTTTAATGTAAGTCAGATCATGTCACTCCTCTATTTACAACCTTCCAGTACGCCCATCTCACAGACTAAAAGCCAAAGTCCATAAAATGGCTCACAAGGCCCATCACAGTCTGGCCCTGTTAATTCTCTGACTCCTCCTCTAACCACTCTCCCCTCCACTCTCCTGGCACCAGCCACTCCAGCCTCCTAGCTACCACCCTAGCATGCCGCACATGCTCCCACCTCAAGGTTGTGTCATTGCTGGTCTCCCAGGTATCTGTACGGTTCATTCCCTCACCTCTCAAGTCTGCTCACATGTCAGCTTCTCAATGCTGCCACCTCTAAGCACCCTGTTGAATATGCAGCCCCTTCCCCACCTCTCACATGCACCACTCCCTTTCTCTGTTTCATTCCCTCCACAGCACTCATCACATTCTAGGTTATACTAGATAACATACGTAATCCATCGCATTTTTTTCTAGAATGTAAGCTTCCTAGGGAAAGAATTTTGGCCTGTTTTCTTTATCTAGAACATACTTGCACATAGTAGTTGACAATATTTTTAAAAAATTGAATGAACATAAAAAGGAACAATGAATACCATGGGCCACAAATAACGGCACTTCACAGATATGAGACTTGTCCAAAGGCTGCTTTGGTAAAAGTTCCAAACAGTATCTTTAGGAACCAAGATGGCAGGTTCACACACAGATGAGGAAGGCTCTAAATTAGCAATTCATAAACCTAGCTGCGCATCAGAAATATATGAGATTTTAGAAGCACATATCCCTGTGTTCCATCCCTGAGCTGATGAATCAAAATCTTCAGAGAAGACCCTGGGAATCTGGATCTGGATTTTAAGTTCCCTTCCTTGCAGCCTTGAGATTCCATATCTCTATATGCTTCCTCTTTGAAAAAGAGTGTAAAATTCAGGGCCCAGTTTCTGGAGTGACCACAATGTTCCTAGGCCTAAGAAAGAAGGAGAAAAATACCACCCATCACACTTCAATCAGTGGTACTGCAAAAGGTAAAGAGAGAAGTGGCTCTTCTGGGTCAGAAAGGAAGACTGTCTTTTAAAGTGCCATACATCGTTTCTTAAATAAGACTTAAACTAAAAACCCATACATCTCATAAACCTTGAACTGTTCCACAAACTATACGGCAAGGCAACATATTAAGTAAAAGGAAAGACTTAAACAGCATTTTTAAATCCCAAGGTTCTGTAGTAAGAAATAACCATAACTCTCTTAAACTATCTGCCCTGTGTCTATGTTTTCCATATCCTCTTACATGTATAATGCAATGTTTCCATATCCTCTTACATGTATAATTCACAATGCCCAAGCCAGGATACCAAGAAATCTAAATGATTACAGAACAGGGAGGCATTTTTGATAAAAATGCTGGCTCCTCTCCTGGAAAATATTACATTCTTATTTTCATCTTCCTCTCATAAAAAAGATGTTCATTTATTTTAACTATAACCCTATACTTTCCAAATTAGTAATCCCAGGGCACAAATAATAAACTAAGATAACTACTAGATGTCACAAATAAAGGAAGTAAAAGAAAAATAAATTCAAGGCTCTGAAGGCTTTAGGATCATCACTTACTCTGTTTGCTATTTTCTCCTTCAGAAATGGTTTAATGATGGCAAAAATGCCTTTAAATATTCGAGGTTCATTCACTATATGGACTGCTTTTATCCGAATGGGGAAACCATCCTGTGGGGGGAAGTGAAAGGGGTGTTAGAACATCTGGAATATCTGCAGACTGTCCCCCATTTATTTTTTTATTTTTATTTTTTTAATATGTTATTATTTTACATTCTAAGATGTAGTGGAGAAGTTGGGAGGGAAGGGGCGAGGGGAGGGGGATGGGGAGAGGGTGGGAGGAGGAGGGAGGAGGGGCATGGTCAAGACCCGTGGCTCCCCCCTCATTCCAGCAGGGGAGCCCAGGGTGCTTCTGGCAGCAGCTCAATTTTGGCTGGGCTGGATGCAGACTTGCAGGTGGTGATGGTGGGACATGGCTGAGGCCCTCGGCTCCCCACCCCAGCTTGGGAGCCCAGGGCACTTCCAGCCGCAGCCCAGTGGTCATCACTGGGCTGGATGAGGACATGGGGGGGGGGGGCATGACGAAGGACTTCAGCCTCCTCTTTTGGCTGTCCTCCATTTAAATCTTTTCATTTTAAGCCCCAGAATCAGTCTGGTCTGATTCTCATGACCTCCTCAAAGATAGCCAAAGTGGGGACTAAATAGAAAGATGCACCTCAGGGAAAGAGTCTCTCCTGGGACCCAAAACTGGGTTAGTAAAGAGTCAGGCAAACAAGCAAAGAAGTTCTCTTGTAGCAGAAAATGGTCTGAGTCTACGTGAATGGATGTGGCAAGTATCAGACCTTCTGGATCAGTATTGCCCAAAGCATATTTCTCAGGATGTTATCAGGCATGATGCAAAAAAGCGTTCTACGGCATGTAGATGAGTTTGAGAAATATAGTAAACCAAATATAGTCAAACAGGTTTTCTCAGCTGCAGTCCTGTTCAGAGCCTTTAATGTGTGTTTATGGTGAAATTCACAAGAAAGGGAGGAGCTATGCCACATTTCCCACTTGTATTTAACCCTTTTTTCCCCCTCCAGATGATCTTACAGTAGTAGGAAAACACTGATCCAAACTCTTTATCCTGACACTTGAATCTACATGGTATTCAGCTGGAGGCATCAAAGAGTAGGAAGTCAAGGGTTTGTTTGCATCTTCCTACTTGGCAGCCGCCAAAAAAAAAAGAGTAGAAGGTAAGGAAAGCCACAATATTGGCTGAAAGCCAGAATTCAAATTTATGATAATGTCCAAATGTGGCATTGATTTGTTTAAATAATAAGCCTGGGACACAGTAGGAGCTCAAACACATTTGTGGAATTCAGTGAGGATAACTGTTCTATAACAGGTCACAAGAGACAGTGCCCATGTGGTGGGTCGGAATGAACAAGGTGAGGCTTTGGCCAGGTTATATCTTTTCTAGGTGTCAGTTTCCCCATCTATCAAAAAGGAAAAATAACTCTTGCCTTGCCTATCTCAGAGGATTCCTTGAAGGACTGAATGGGTTATAATGCCTATACGAACATTTTGCAAACCGTTAAGCACTGTGGTTATGTACTTCACGGTTCCCAGCAACTTGTGTTCTGACATGCAGAACACAAGGTGTGAAGCATCTGACCAAAATACAGTCCGACAGAACTCCATGTCCCCAAGTCCAAGGAGGGCAGGAGAGGCTCTAGCACCTGGGGCAGAAGCACAATTTCTGTTTCATTTGTTGGCAGAATTCCTTCTCTGTATTATGAACCAAAAAAGAAAAAAAAGAGAAAGCATTTCCCTGGTTTTTTGGACTCTTGCCCTACTAACGATCTTGCCCAGATTGAAAGTACTTTCCCCCCAAAATACTAGAGACTCTGATGAGAATGGGTGGTAAACAGGATGTTTAAATTTCTCTCCATAATGCTTTTGTATTTTTCCAATTGCAGGAGTGGGATGTGAGGTTTGTGTATCATGTGAGACCTGCAATAAACATATAAGGATCTAGGGAAAGCCAAAACAACCACAGGACAGATACATGACAAATAGGGGCCATACCTGAAGGATGCCAATCACCTTTTTGGCTATAAAAGGGCCAAAATGAGATGCTTTTGATAAGCTCACTCCTTTGTAGTCTGCAAGAATTACAATTCCATTCACCTGGGTTTCTTCAGACTGAATGAGTTTTTCTAATGTCAAGTATATGGCTCGGATGTTTTCGGTAATTGGATAATTGCTCGGTATCCATCTGTCTAAGGTCATAAAAGATGGACAGTATGTTACAGAAATGAATACAAGCAAGTGATGAGACAAAGACTTACCTCCTTTCTAAAACTGTTATTTCAAAATGAAAAAAAATTTTTAAAGATATGCTAGTGGCCATGATTCTATTTAGATTAGTAAATGGGACACCCTAAATGTGTTTCTTTGCTCCAAACACAGCAACACATTCTAAAATGGAAATACAATTGAGTGTTAAGGTTAAAAGCATGAGTTCTGAAGTCAGACACACCTGGGGATTTGAAGCTTACTAGCTGTGTGACCTTACTAGTGTGGCAAGTCACTTCCTCACTCTGAGCCTCCATCTAATAAGTAGAATAGGATAATAATACCTATCTTTGTGGACATCTATGCTTTCTGCCATCAGCCATTTCCCCCTATCTTCATAACACCACGCTGATTTTCCTTGGGGAATCACGTCTTCCCACTCTAGCCATGCAGTTTGGATAGAAGTGACTTGACTCCTGAGTCTAGAAGTAGGCAAGTGCCTGGGGATAGATTGGCTAATCTGGTATTACATCCTCCTGGCTGTGGTGTGTGATGCAAGTCAGGGCAAGCACAGCTAAGGAGATTCAATTCTCGGACCCTGGCCCTAGAAAAAGATCTCTCTTCCTTCATGTAGTGGTGAGGCTGTGAGCCTGTGATTCAGGAGCCCCGCAAAAGAAGAGCTGGCCTGAGAATGAAGCCCATGATAAGGAAAGCAGAGCTGGAGACAGTTTTTCAATGCCATAGTTTGAACCCCTGAATTCAACTGTGCCCACACTGCAGCTGTCTGAGCAAATGAGTTATCTTTTTTTGTTTCAGCCAGGCTGAGTTGGTTGTTTGTCACTTGTCACCCAAAGAGTGAGTCCTAACTCATATACCACCTTCAGGGGCTACTGTGAGGATAGAGCATAATGCTACGTTCCAGGAGACCCCTCACGGAATTCCCCTTTCCAGGGTGGACACTCCTTTAATACTCCCCATATACTTAATGATCCTTTCCTCTCTCTAAAAAGATGAAAATGACAATTTTAGATTGTTAGTCACTATTCTCAAGATCTCACCAAGATCTGTGTGCCCCTTTCTTAGAAAGATAAAACTTCACGTTTGCCACACGATGGGATATGTAATATGTGCAAAATTTCTATGAAAAAATATTTCTCCAAAAATTGTGCCAATTTTCTATTTAATGTTGTAGCTGGTTAAATCTGCCTCTACATAACTGGATGCCATCCCTTTAAATCTTGTATGTCTCAAAAGAGCTTTAAAAGAGGCAACGTCAATACCCAGTTGAGAACAAAATGTTCTGCTGGGTCAGTGGGATGGGGTCCAGATCTGCTTCAGACATGTGGGAAAACAATCTCACCAGGAAAGGGCTGAAATCACACAAGCTACGAGGTGCAACCAGTGTGGTAATATCTGACTGTTTTGTAATATTCTTACGAGTTGAGTACAGAAAAGAGCAGCAGAAAAACCTGTTGACTGGTTTCTAGGTCTCGTACTGCCCTGATATCTGCACTGCAGTGCTTATTTAAAATACACACCTCTAATTTTGGAAAGTGCCTAAAACAGCAGACAGAGCTGTTAACACTGCACCTGGTACACAGTGAAGGCTGAAGAGAATGGTTTAGTCTGCAAAGACAGTTTGGTGAATGACTAAGGAAACAGTGATGTGGGTTTAAAGGCAGAGGAAGGTGCACGGAGGTGTCCACTCCCTATGAGACCTCCCTTCAGGAGGTGTTTGTACACATGAGCAAAAGCAGGCTGCCAGCAGGTTCTCATTTCCTGGCTTGCTTGAGAAGAACTTTGCAGTCTTACTTCCCATTTTTTCCTCAGCTCTGGTCCGATGGAATGTGTTGAGGCTGGGGCTGGAGTAGAGAACACTCCTAAGCTTATAATGCATTTGGTGTCATGGAAAAGAATAGGATTAAGAATCAGAAGGCTGGAGTTCTAGCACCCCTTAGTCATTGTGTCACATTTCTAAAGGCCCTTTGAGGGGAGACGGTGGGGGAGCTATCCCCAATTGCAAACTACCATGCCAAAGAAATGTAAGGCACCTGATTACTAACATGAAGTGTCAAGATCAAAAAATGAATCTAAAGTAAATCCAGGGCTGGCCGGTTAGCTCAGTAGGTTAAGAGTGCAGTGTTAATAACACCAAGTCAAGGGTTCAGATCCCCACACTGGCCAGCTGCCAACAAAATAAATGAATAAAATAAAAAATAAAGTGAATCCTGTCAGTGCCTTAACAAAACAGAGGAAAGGAAAGAAAGATTGGAGGAGGCATAGAGTAGGAACCTTTTCAGGCATCTGCCCAGCCCATACTCTTTCACTGATATCTGTACCTAACCCTACTCACAAAGGAGGGTCAAGGAGCGTCCTGCTTGTATCCTATGAACAGGGGCAGATTCCTCAGCCCACCAGATTCTCTCCCTTAGAAATCTGGAATTTGCATTGAGGGAACCTAATTGGGTGATCAGGTAAATCTGAGAGTTGTGGGGTGCCAGATTTAGCTATGTCCACAGAGGCAGCAAAAGCCAGTCTACAGAAAACAGTGTGAAGAACACATGCAAAGGGCAGCAGAAATATGTGGCCCAGAGGACACACAGACTGAGAGAGACAGGAAGAATGGCTGCCGTAGCAACTGGTGGCATTCTGGTTCTTAGTTCTAGGGACTAGCAGGAGCTGCCTCACCTTTAGCTCTCTGGTTCTGGGAGGTACTCCTGTCTCCTTAGACTAAATCCTCCCTTTTTCTTAAGCTGGTTTGAGTAGGTTTTTATCATCTGCAATCAAGGAGGGGTAAAAAAGGGAACAGGAAAGGAAAACAGGGTACTGGACAGATGCATTCCAGACAGACTGCACAAACATGCCCAGCAACAGTCTAGGAAAATACCTGGACGGATGCAGAGGACATGACAGCCCCTGGGGTCAGTGTGGGGCAGCACAGTGAGGAACCCGGAAGCGAGGACATCTTTTAAGGCTGATGGCTTCAGGTTATTGAAGACTTCGGGCCAGCTTCTCCTGCAGGTGTGGTAGTTGACCAGGAGCTGCAGGGCCCGGTCGTAATCAAACTTGCGGGCTCGGAGGAAGCGCAGCAGGAAGGCGTCGTCAAGAGATGTGCTCAGGTTTGGGTACTCCTTCCGCACCATGTCACGAAGGGCCTGCACATCCCGAAGTCTCCATTCTGGCTTCTCCTGCAGCTCTTCCCGGGCCTTGGTGACCAGTTCTTCTGTCAACGAGCACACATAGCCAGGAGGCTCAGGTGGTGGTGGCAGCTCATTTTCGGAGAGTGAGGCCGCAGAAGGGCTGGTTCTGAGAGAGTCACTTTCTTCTGACATTAGCTACCAGGATCCCTGCCAACACAGAAGCCCCAAGTGAAGCTAAAGCTCAGCACTGCTTGTTTCAAACCCCAGGGCAGCAGGACAGAGGGAACACAAACATTTTTGTCAAAGCCAACTAACCTCAGGGCAGTGGTTCTCAATTGGGGGAATAAAGCAGACCCAAACCAGAGGCCCAGGCCCAACCCCAGACTGCTGCAATTAGAATCTTCTCAAAGGCACCCAGGCAGCCACGGCAGATGAGCACACTCAATAAACACCATGGCCTTGTTTCTAAATGTAGGAATAGGTGCTCAGCCTTACTTGACATTAAATAGATGTGAATTAAACCAATTTTAAGATTCAGCTTGACAAAAATAAAAAACAGGTACTCTGATGTGCTTGCTGCTGGTGGGAATATAAATTGACACAGCCTCTTTGGAGGGCAGTTTGTTGATATCTACCAAAATTTAAAACATGCCCTTTGGTTTAGCAATTCTGTTTCTAGGATGTATACTTGTATGTATATGCAAAATATGCACATGACCATTACAAGTATTGCTTATAATGGTAAAAGACTGGAAACATCTTAACTGCACATCAGCAGGAGACTGGTTAAATACCATATGAATGGGGCACTATTCAATCATGAAAAAGAATTAGGCAGATCTTTATGAATTGACATATTAAGGAAAAAGCAGGTTGCAGAACAGTGTGCATAAAATAATCACGTGAAGGGCCGGCCCATGGCTCACTTGGGAGAGTGTGGTACTGATAACACCAAGGCTGTGGGTTCGGATCCCTGTACAGGAATGGCCGGTTAGCTCACTGGGTGAGCGTGGTGCTGACAATACCAAGTCAAGGGTTAAGATTCCCTTACCGGTCATCTTTAAAAAAAAAAAGGAAAAGAAAAGAATCATGTTATTGTTTTTAAAATACAGTCATGTCACTTAACAATGGGGATGTTCTGAGAAATGTGCTTTTAGGCAATTTCATCATTGTGTGAACAGCATAGAATATACTTACACAAACCTAGATGGTATAGCCTGCTACACACATAGGCTATATGGTCGGTATAGCCATTACAATCTTACGGGACCACTGTTGTATATGCAGCCCGATGTTGACCGAAACAGTTATGTGGCACATGACTGTATATACATAAGAAGAGTCTTCAGAAAGTTGATGGAAAAATTCATATTATCTTTTAATTCTATTTATTCCATGAACTTTTTGAAGTACACTCACATTTGTACTTATAAACCCAAAGAAAATTTCTGGAAGGAGATAAACTGTTACCAATGGTTACCTCTAGGGAGCAGAACTGGATAACTGGATATTTAAGATGAGAAAGAGACCTTTCACTGTACTGTTTGAATTTCTCTCCACGTACCCATGTAACTTATCATGGTGGGTGTGCAAATGCGCTGGTCAGATCTCCTGCTGGGGAAACATAATTGACAAATGGCTTCAGCTGCAGCCCCTCTGGATCCACCATCCAGTGGATGCCACACTTTCCACAACCAGTGATTGAGTGAGACATGGGACTCCTCTAGCAGGTAACTTTGGCTCAAGGACTCTCTGTTAGCCTGGCCAAACTTTCTTGGGACTGCACTGCAGCCAGAGGCTCTTCCTGACCAAACCTCCTTCACAGGGGTCAGGCCCACATCACTGTCAGAAGGCTCTTCTTGACTTCTCCGGCTCCCTTCCCTCCACCCTTCACAGGCATTGCCTCCAATACATTTCTTGCATGTCTAATCTTTTCTTAGTGTCTGCTTCTTGGCAGACCTGAGCACACTTATTGAATGAATAACAAAACAACTGCTGTAGATATTCCAGGAATAAGGTAGCAGCAGGACTGTCCAGTTCTATAGCCCAATCTCTTGTCCACAGGCTGTCACTGATCCTCACTCCAAGCTCAACAAAAAGAGCAGGGACCATCTCAGGGGTACCTGCACATACCTTTGAAGCCTAACAACACCTCGCTGGTCTCCTCCCAGTAAATTGCAGCCAGAGTGACTAGGTGACTCCCTCTAAATCTTAGGTCTGCCCAGTCTGTTCCTTGCATTCCAACCTCCAGCCCCACCCAGCTTCTTTCACTTCCTCCCAGATGTGTTCTCTCATCCTGTGCACATCCTTTTCCTCTGACTAGCATGCCGTTCCTCCAGTTCTTCACCTGACCAATGCCGATTCACCTGCAAGTCCCAATTACATGCCACAACATTCACTCAACAAATAAGGAGCACTTACAACGTACCAGGCCCTCTTCCAGGTGTTGGGGATACAGAAGTGAACAAACAAAACATCGAACCTTCATTGAGCTTAGATTCTGGTGGGGAAGATAGACTATGAGCATAATAAACTATATAGTCTACTTCACAGTGATATGTACTTTGGAGAGAGAGAAAGCAAGGAAGGGTACTGGATATACCTGGGGAAAGGGGTTGCAATTTTAAACAAGGGACCCAGGAGACATTTGAGCAATGATGAAGGAGGTGAGGGAGCAAGCCTGGCATATTTGGGGCAAGAACTAAGTGCAAAGCCTGAGGCAGGAACATGCCTGGCTTTTTCAAGGAACAGCAAGGAGACCAGTGTGGCTAAAGCCAAATGAGCAAGGTGGAGAATTTTAGCAGACAAATTAAGAGATACTGGGGCCCCAATGGTACAGGGCTTTCTAGGGCAGTGAGCACTTTGACTTCTACTCTGAGTGAGAAGGGAGCCATGTAAGGTTTTGAGAAGAGTGACCTGATCCAATTTATACTAAGGATCACTCTGCTGTCTTGAAAATGGACTGTAAGGGGTGAGGACAGAAGCAAAGACCATTTAGAGTCTACTGCAGTGATCCAGGTGAGAGATGATGGTGGCTTGAAACAGGCAGCCTTAGCTAACCCCCAGGCCAGGTGAGGCACCTCCTGTGCAGGAGCTTTCTGGCACAGCACTTCTCCTATCTGTTGTAATTGTCTGTAGGCAATTTGTGGGCAATATCCATGCCTGTCTTGTTCATCACCGTAAAGCCAGCACCTAACATGATGTTAGACACACAGTCTGCACCCCATAAATATTTGCTGAATGAGTTTAATTCGCTTGGTGGAGGCATGCTGAGTGAGGAATGGAACCACAATCATTGCTCTGTTTCTATGGAAGTCACCAACAGATGCCAGTAATCCCAATCCAGTGCTTACCTGGGAGACAGTGTCAGTGGGCTACAGGCCTCTCCTGAAAGCCTCTCTCCAGCCTCATCTCCCACTTTTTCCCTGCCAGCCAAAACAAATGACCCACCATTCTTGGAACACCTCATGCACTTCTGATACCTTCTGCTTGGAATTTCCTTGCTGTTTGTTCCTAACCAAACAATTCACCATCTTCAAGGCCCAGGTTCAATGTCACCTCCTCTGTGAAGCCTTCCCTGACTCCCCTAGGGTGATTTTCTCCAATTTTCCACAGCACTGGGTTCCTATTTCTCTCTTAGGAGCTGCAGTCCAGTGTCATGGGTGTCTACATGAAATCTCTCCCAGTCAGTTTCACCTTCCATTCATTTACCAAATAATTACTGATTACCTACCTATGTGCCAGGCACTGTGCTCACAGGTGCTGGGGACACAGCAGCAAACAATATAATTCTTTGTTTTACGAAGCTACATCGTAGTGGAATGATGAAAAGAGAAAAAATGCACGTGACCATTTTACCATGTATCAAGCACCATGGTAGCACTTTACATCCATTTTCTCATTTAATCTTCATAATATCTGCTGAGAACACTACTTTCCCACTTTACAAAGGAGGAAACTGTTTCTTCGATGTAAATTTCAGGAGGGCAGAGAACTTGCCTGCCATGTTCACTGCTATCCCCAGTGCCTGGCACACAGAAGTGCTCAGGAAATTTTAGCGGGAGCTATGAGGCTAAGTGACGTGCCCAAGGGCACACACCTAGTGAGGCAGAGCGAGGATGCGTCTAGCTCCACCCTTGACTCATAATCTTTACCTTCCATCTGAAGCTTCATGTTTAATCCACACGGCTTCAGAAGTGTCAAGCACCGAGCAGGGCTCAGACTTTGAGGACTGAGCTGGTGGGTGGACATACGGAAGGAATGCAAACACCATTTGTTAGGGTGAAGCCGGGCACCTGCCCCACCTGGAGCCCATCATTTTGTGGAGCACCACCTTCCTCACCCCCAATAACGAGAGGTCGAGAAGCCATCTCTCTTGAAGCCCCAGAGACATATCCCGTTCACAACCTTCTCCCACTTCCGGTTGTCACCTCCTCCCCAAGTGTCCCCATTTCCTGGGGTCTCTCGCTTCTCTGGTCCGCACTTCCGGTTATCCCTCTCAGGGGTCTCGCTCCTCGGCCCCCAGGGCACAGGGACGGGCGTGTGGGCACTCACCGGCCGGGCTGCGGGGCGGAGACGGGTCACTCGGCGGCGAGAGCCTCGTCCAGCAGCGCGCGCAAAACAGACCCGCACTCCGTGCCCGGCCGGCTCGGCCCCCTGCGCCGGAAGTGACGTGCCGGGGCGTGAGAAGGCGGGGCGCGAGAAGGCGGGGCGCCGCCCGTGAGTGCGCATGTGCGATGTGCCGCTGCAGAGCCGGCTTTCTGTCCCCACCTGGTGGTCCGGACTCCGTGCTGTGGGACCCGGGCGGGCTGGGAGGAACCGGGAGCGCGAGCTGCTTGTCAAGCCCGATTTACAGCTGTGGGAACTGAGGCCCAGAGAAGGAACGAAAGAAGCCTCCATTTTCCCAGAATGTGCTACCATGTTCCTAGTGTTTTACATCCATTATCTCATTAGATCCTCATATGTATGCAGTTCCCCTATTTCATGAAAGAGAAACTGGTAATCAATGCAGTAAAGTAACCCAGATTTCAGGATTAGCATTCCAGAATTCCTCCCACTATGGCTGCCACCAGGACTGGCGGCTCCAAAGGCGGAGATTCCAAACCGGGAGACAGGAGACATCTGTCTGTCATTAGCTGAGTGACCTTGGGCAAGTTTCCATTCCTCCTCGGGCCTCAGTTTCTGTATCTGTAACTGGGTTACAGACAGATTCTTGCTCTGGGTCCTGATTCAATAATTACTTGTTTCCTGCTTTGGGGTTCATGAAAGTCCCTCCAGTTTGAAAAAGGCTTTGCTAGCCCCACTCCTAGTCCATTAAAACCACTATACCCCTCCCAACATATACTTTGTGCAACTGCAACTCTGGGACAAATCTAGGTATCTCTTTCAGGCAAAGTAAAGACACTCAACCATTTCCAGAGAGAAATTCTGATAGTCCAGGACAACTTTGAGCCCAAAGAGATGACCTTAAACAATCTCTTCCTTTCCCTACCTTAAGGGCAAGAGGAGTTTCAGGGATATGGGAAGTGACCCTCGAAGGTCAAAAGAACAGGACAGTTTCTGCCAGATGTTGGATTGTGTGTGGAGGCGTGGGGTGAGGGATAACAGGGGTTATTCTGGGGGTCATGAATTTTGACTCCTGCTCTCAGCTGTACCATTTCTAGGGTTGCCGGCTAAAATATAGAACACTCAGTTCTATATGCCCAGTTAAATTTGAATTTCAGATAAACAATAATTTCTTTTTAAGTATAAATATATCTCATGCAACATTTGGGACATATTTATACCTAAAAAATTGTTGTTTATCAGAAATTCAAATTTAACTGGGCATACTGGGGTTTTTTGTTTTGTTTTGTTTTGCTAAGTCTATGTATTAGTTTCCTATCATTGCTGTAGCGAATTACTACAAACTTATTGGCTTGAAACAACACAAATTTATTCTCTCACAATTCTGCAAGTCACGCGTCTAAAATCAAGGTGTTGGCAAGGCTGCATTCTCTCATCTGTTTGCATGCCTTTTTCAGCTTGTAAAAGCCACCTGCATTCCTTCACTCATGGCCCCTTTCTCAAATCACTTCAACTTTTTTCTGTTGTCACATTTACTACTAACTCTGATCCTCTTGCCTACCTTATGTAATCATAAGGACTCTTGTGATTACATTGTGCCCACTCATAGAATCTAGGATAATCTCCCCATCTCAAGATCCTCAATTTAATCGCATATACAAAATCCTTTTTATCATGTAAAGTAAGATATATACGGGTTCCAGAGGGAGGAATTACTGAGCCTACCAAAGTCTGGTAACCCTAATCCCAGCTGTGTGACCTTGGCCAAGTCACTCAAATACTAGTTCCTCATGGGCAAAAAACTGATTAAATGAACTCATAAGAGGAAACACTTTTCCCCATGCTAGGCAAACAGTAAGTGCCTCATAAATGGCAGCTCTTGTGGCAAAGGGCAAGGAATGACCTTGTCCAGACCATGCTGTCCTGGGTGTTGGGATAAGACCCTTTCCTCAACCCATACCCATGCGTTGTGGTACACGGAGCCCAGATTGCAATCCTAGATGCTGCCACCAGGGGGAAGGGAACTTAGTCTCAAGGGCAGGGTAGGGCAGGGCAGGGCTGGCAAGGGGATTCAGAGATGCCCCAGAAGTCCCTGCCCCATCCCTCAATTGAAGGCCGTGATTTCTTGTTCCTCTTAATGTTACATTTTAGAGAAAAGAGTTATCTCAGATTGGAAGGGCCTCAGAAAAACAACAACGACAACAGTTTCCGCTTTTTGAGGAATTATATACGCCAGATGCTGTTCTTGTGTGAGCTCAGTAACACCTTACTGCAACCCTGTGAACAGCTAGCTAGGACTGTTCCATTTACAGAAGAGAAAACTAAAATTCAGAAAGAGAAAGTTATTTGCCTAAGGACTCAAGACATTCAATGAAAGAGCAGGATTCTAACTCAAATCTGTATGACACCACAGTCCCCGATTTTACATTACCTTAGAGGTCATGTAGACCTCTTTGTTTTTATAGGTTGAGTAACAGTCTCAGAGAAGGACAAGAAATTGCCCACAGTCACATGACAAATAAGTGGTTGTGCCGAGATCTGAACTCCTGTCTTCTTTTCCACCTTGGACAGTTGGAATTAACAGACTTTGATTGGCCCCTTAAAAAGACCCATTTTCTTACGTGTAAAATAGGCGTGTCCCCCTTGTTTAAGGGTCCCTGGGAGGATTTGATGGAATGGCATGTGCAGAGTTCTGTACATTATATCATAAAATGTCTATTTATTGGTTATGTTCACCCCACTCTTGAGCAGAAAGATCACCAGAGGGCAGGTTGCTCTGTGTCTTGGCTGGAAGTCTCCAAATGGCCTGCTCTTTTAGCCTTATCCAGTCTCTGAAGAAAGAAATCTTGACATTGGGTATATCCTAGAATTGGCTAGAAATGCCTGAGCTGTCTCTCTTTTCAGGGTGTGTGATTTGGAGCTCAAACAATCTGCTAGAACCAGCTTTAGTACTGATTCTAAAGTAAGACTTATTTAAGATGATCCTGTGATATAAGGCATAGTTTCTCAACCTCTGCACTATTGACATTTGGGGCTGGGCAAGTCTTTGTTGGGGGGTGGGTGTGAAAGGAATGTTTTCCTATACATTGTGGGATGTTTAATGGCACCCCTAGTCTCTACCCACTAGATGACAGTAGCACTCCACATTAACAGTGATGAAAACCAAAAATATCTCTAGACATTGCCAAGTATCCCCTGGGGGACAAAATTGCCTCCAGTTGAGAACCACTTGCATAGAAGAAAGAAGTGGGTAAGTGCAAGGTGTTTGCCATAAGGCCTAAGGGTTAAAGGAGTTTGACCCCTGTGAATTCTTGAAATGACTACCAAGTCTTCCTTCTAGGATAGCCCCCATACTGAGAAGAAACTACCAGGAAGGAAATAAAAATTGAACAGTCTAGAGAAAGGAGAGATAGTGGAAAGAGAAGGGCTAGATAAATGTGGAGAAGGGGAACAGAGCCAGAAAACCTCAGAAAACAAGCCAACATATTTTTTAACAATGTGCAAAAGAACAGAAGGTTGAGCTCTGTGAAGACAGAAAGCAATCTCAACCAAGCTTCCTTCTAAATGTTCAGAAAAACTAATATCTCATGAAAATGAGCAATGGAAGGGGCTGGCTTGTCAGCTTGGTTGGTGAGAGTGTGGCACTGATAACACTAAGTTCCAGGGTTCTAGCCTGTATCCACCAGCTGCCAAAAAAACCCAGCAAACAAACCAACCAACCAACAAACAAACAAAAACAAGCAATGGAAAAGTATCAAGGTCAAATTCTAGGAATACCAATAACTATGAGAGAGAAAGAAAGAGAGAGAGAATAAAGACCAAATATCATCTGTATGAACAATAAAAGTAGCCCAGGAAGACATTTTTTTTTTTAAATGATGAAAACAAGCTAAAAGACTTTAACAAAATGATATAAGGCCAAAAAGAACAATGTAAATCAGAACTATAAAAATTCAGAAATGAGGTGTCAGGACTCATAAAAGAATTAGAGATAAAAGAAAAAACTATTTTTAAAAAAGAAAACTAAACTAAATAGAATATAAGAGCAAATTTTAAAAAAAAAATGAATAGGGGCTGGCCGGTTAGCTCACTTGGTTAGAGCTCAGCCTTGTAACACCAAGGTCACGGGTTCGGATCCCCATGCCGGCCAGCCACCAAAAAAAAAAAGAATAGTGACTTGAGAGAAGTCGAAAGTGAAAAGGGAAAATTTGTAAAATTAAAAATAAGCAAAGAGATAAAAAAAGAAAGTGAGAAATATTGAAGATACTCAATGAAGAATCCAGCATATGAATAACAAATTCACATGTGACTGAACAAAGAAAACAAAGGAGTACATCATTGACTCAGAATGACCAATATCAAAACATAGTTTAGTAAAATTACTGGTTTCTAAAGAGAAAGAAAAAACTCTTTAGCCATTTTGAACATCTAGGCAAAAAGAGTTCCTTATTTATAAAGGAAATAGAATGAGGTTATTATCAGACTTTTCAACAGCCGTGCTTAATGCCAGAAGAAAACGGTAAACTATATTTAAGAAACTCAAAGAAAGAAAATATGAGCCAACGATTTTATATCCAGCAAGACTGACCTTCTGTAAAAAAACTATTATCAACTGGTGAGCACTCTGGGAATATTTTTTCCATGAACCCTTCCAGAAGAGTCTACTTGAGAATGAGCTTCAGACCAAAAGCGCGACTAGAGAGACGTTGACAAAAAGACTGGTGGTAAGTATTCAGTATTCAAATAAGAATGAACGATGGTTAAAAGAGGGATGAGAAAGTATGTAATGCCTGTGTGCTCCACCAGTGTAGCTATAGTACAACATCCCAACTGTTGGAGAATGGGCATATTATATGCAAAAATTCATGTATGCATTTTCAATATTCATAATTGGTGGTAGTTTTCCTACTGTTATTCTAAGACTGCTGTATGTGTAAAATGGGCTAGTGCAAATCAGTAATTATACAACCTTTCCATTTTATCAGCCTCTGTGACCTTGGAAACCAGGAGGTACATATGTAATATAGAAGAGGTCAAGTGAAAGTCCTGTAATGCTGTTTTTGCATTGGAAATATCAGTATAAACTCAAGAGTTTCTAAAAAGAAGTGTACATGCATGTGTATACACACACATGTGTACATAATACGTAGTTCTACCCGCTAAAAGGGCCTAGAAGAAATGACCAATCTAGTAGCAATGAGCATATCTTGCACCCAGATAATAGTTTTGAAATGCCAGTTTCTATTAACAAAATAATAAAGGGACTTCTTGAAGAAATGGTTGATTCCAGATCTACAGCAGGAAATATACAAGGTGAACCTACAATATCTTGTCATGCCAGCTAACAAGGAAGCTATCAAAGGCTGTTAGGTTCACAGTAGAAGGACTTAGAAGCCAACATGCAGATAGGACAATTTCAGCTGCAACAAAGATAACAATTGCAATTGATTGAAACTCATTAAATATGTTTATTCCTTGAGTTCATAGTGATATTCAGCAAAAACACTAATTGATCACCTTCCGAAGATGGCATGACAACAAATTGTATTCTTGAAAACTAGGTAAATAAAAGGGAAGAATCAAGTATTTATCTGGCCTTTCCTATATGAACTGTAATACTGGGTAACCAAATAATAGATTAAGGAAAGCATCTTCCTATAAAATTATTACAGCTAATACATGAAAACAAAATGATACAATATTGCCATTTTGCCGCCTGTGATGAATTAATGTATCTAGGCATTGTACACAGTGGTAATTAACATCAAAAAAAGAGCAAACTCCAGCCATATACGTGGTTCTTGAAAAAGAATCCAGCAGCACCTATAATCACACCAAAGGGATGGTACCTGGGTCTGACCCAGCTACTAATTTGCAGGAAATGCAGAGGTCAGAAGGCCATGTTGTATTTCAGTATGAGATGCCATCGACAAAATCCAGACTTTGGGAAACTCTGCAGGTCAAGCAGCTTGAATTCTCCAACAGATAAACTGCAAGGAAAAGAAAGGATGGGGGGGAACCTATAGACTAAAAGAGGCTTAAAAGTCATATTATGTTTTTTAAAAATGTGCAAGACTATCATGTCTGGGATGCACACTCAGATGATTAAGCCATGATAAATGCAAATAAATAATTATTATAAAAGTCAGGTCAGTGGTTGCTTTTAGGGGGAGGGGCTGTGATTGGATAGGGTACATGGAAGTAAGTATTGCTGGGGTGGCTGGCAAAGTTCTGTTTCTTGATGTGGGTGGTGGTCACAAGGATGTTTGCCTTGAAATAGCTCATTAAGCTACAAGTGTAATTTTGTGGTTTTCTGCATCTGTTTTGTTTTACAATATAAAAGTTTTTAAAAATGAAAAGAGAAGTACCTAACTTACTCTGTGTGTGTGTGTGTACATATACATGTATATGGATGTATGGCTTCTGGTAGCACTAGGTATACAGTAGGTGTTCACTAAATATGAGTTCCCTGGGAATCCTGTCAAATACCCTTATCTGTGTGATTTCAGCACCATTACTAAGATTACTAACTTGTATGACTAATTAAAAATAGTTAATGCTTATTAGGTGACTACTATTTTCCAGGCACTGTTCCCAGTGTATCTAATCTGATCACAACTGTATTATGATTATTCCCATTTTACAGAGAGTAAAACTGAGGCTCAAATAGGTTACCTGTGGCTGTGTGGTAGAGCAGCCTGGTTTGAAACCCCGGCAGTCTGGCTTCCAGGTCCATGCCCACATCCACTGTAGTATATATACCACACTGTTTTTTATTTGGTGTCTAGCACCCTTGTTTGCAATAATTATTCCCCCTTATTGAGTGCCTGCCAACATGTGTGCCATCCCTTCACACTCATTGTCTGGTGGATGGAAAAATTGGAATTCAGAGAGGTGAAGAAGCTTGCCAAACTTACAAAGTAAATGGCAGTTGGGGTGGGGAAGAGTTTGAATTGGGGGTGGGGAGGGTTCATACTTGGCCCTTGGAATTCTAAAGAACAAAATGTTCCGTGCTCTTAAACATGCTCACCTGATGGGTCTGACCCAGTCTGAGGTCATGGGTTGCCCAACTAGCGGTCCAGAGCCTGGCTTGGCTTGAGAAGTGTCCAGACTACGGCTGGGAAAAGTCAAAGGCTTGGCAAGCACCAGACGTGCCTGACCCCAATTAGAGGGTCATGCGAAGCTTGTGACCCATGGGTCTGGTGTGCCTTAAGGGGCCAGGGACTCCTGTTTCTCGGAGTGTGTGTGGGCTTTTGCTCAGAAGCCTCAGCATCAGGACCCAGAACAGAGTAAGGTGCCTCTCAGAGCAGGGATAAAGACGTGCCCATGGGTTGGCTGTGTGGATTTCCCAGAAGTGGTAAGAACACAGCTGTGTTTTTGTGGTCACACATTGATTCCTAACCTGAGTCAGCACAACTGCTTGGAGGTACAGGACGTCCTCTCTGTTCCCAGGGACCTTGGATCCCAGCCAGGCTGAAGAATTTCCAAAGCAGGGCCTGAAATGGTGAGGGGACAGGAAGGGGTGGAGAGCCCACATCCCCTGCTCCATCAGCAGCAGCCTGAGAGCCTTGTCTCCACTGTATTAATAACACCCAGCGTAGAATGAGTTCTTACCAAATGCCAGGCACTGGACTAAGCACTTTATAAATATTAACTCAGCTAACTTCACAGAGATGCTCTGGAGTAAGGGCTTTTATGAGTACCATTTGATAGATAAGAACACAGATTCAGAAAGCTAAAATCACTTGTAAATGGTCCCACCGAGATAACTTGTAGGTCTGTGATTGTGGAACCCTGGAATGTCAGATTTGGCAATGTTCTGTCAATTCACTATGTCATTTAGCCTTCACAACAACCCTGTTGGGTAGAGATTGTCATCCCATTAAGGATGTGAGAAAACTGAGGCCCAGGGACGTGGACGCGACCTGCACAATGTTGCTAGAAAGCTCTGCTGTAACACCAGTGATCATTTTTCAAGAGCACAGTCCAAAGCCCACAACTGCTCAAATTGACCATGACCCTTAAACCCCCATACTTACTATTATCTCTACATTCACCCACAGTTCTCCTAGGAGAAGAGGGAAAAGGGAGCAAAGAATTCCTTGGTGGCCATCTCCTTGGAAGGACAGAATAGAGTCATGGACGGGAGGAGCTTTTCTGTGGGAAGAGGGTGCTATTGGGAGAGCTTAACGTGTGACCCCTCTGTGGAGGTGCAGTGGTCATGTGGGCAGGGACACCTGGAGGCTGAGAGAAGGGGGCTGCCTAGTTGCATTGGTGAAGGAATCAGAGAGTACAGAAGTGCTAAGGTCAGCCCACACTCCCAGGCATTTCAGGGCAAAGGCTGCTTGAGTGTTTCCCATGGACCAGCCATGTGCAGAGAGCACCTACAAGGGGTCATCTTGGGTCCTGTCCCGTAAGGCCTCCTAGAGGGGCAGAGGGGCGGCAGCAGCAAGAAGCTGGAGTTGGATGTCAGATTCCTAAGGGCTGAGGAAGGAGCTGCAAGGCACCCCCACCTGGAAAGGTGCGTCCATCAAGGTCAAGGTTGAGAGGGGCCCTGGGCGATGGTCATCTCTGTGGAGCCCACCACAGGATCCCACAACAGAAAGGGGCAGCTTTAAATGTCTGCTGGGTCCAGAGAGCTTGAAGCCAGCCCGGATAGTGACAGCTCAAGCTATCCCCTTGCTGTCTCTATCCCCTTCTCACCTGTGGGGGAGGGAAGGACCCCCACATGGCTTTCCTCCACAGCAGGCCCGAGCTGGGCTAGAGGAGAAGATTTAAATCCAAATTGAGTTGGGAGTTTTGATTAGTAGCTTTACTGGACATTCTAATTTGTAAGTTGAGAGTGTGTTTGCAACCTAAAGTGACCATAAAATTGTCTGTTTCCTGAGAGTGAGCAGAAGAATAATGGAGGTGAGTTTTCACCTAGTGGCAGGGAAAATGCTTCTTCATTGAATACATTTTAAAAGGGACGTTGGGAAACAAAAATAAAGGTGTGCTTTGATTATGTCACGGGTTGGCTTTGTTCAACATGCTGGTTGTGAAAGGGAAAATGCTCCAAAACAAGTCTAGGAAGTGAATATCCCAGAATGCCCTAAACTTGGTTCATGAGGCAGGCAAGAAGTGTGGGTGCCTCTGGGAACCTCTTGAGCCCTTTATGGGGCCAGCACACCCTCCTCCCCCCACCCCCCCATGGCCTCCTGCATATTGTCCTCCAAATATACTGGTTGAGAGCTCAGCGCCAGAATCAGACCCACTTGAGTTTGAATCCCAGCTCTGACATTTACACCAGCTGTCTGACCTTGGCTGTGTTCCTTTTCCTCTTTGAGCTTCAGATTCCTCATCTAAATTATAATAGAACTTGCTTCGGGATTGCCTCAAGGATCGAAGGAGAGATAGTTCACGCTAAGCAATTAGCATAGGGCTGATGTGTAATTGAGCACTCAATAAATGTTAACTATTATCGATCACCTGGGCAGTGGCTGCTGAGTGTTTAAGTTTCTCAGCCTTTGAATCAAGTACTTACCGACCCAGCTATATTTATTGACATGGAAAGATGCCCAGAACATACTTTGGAGAGGAAAAAAGCAGGCTACAAAACAATATATGTCTCACAGGTCATTTTAAAGATTACAGAAAAAGATTGACATATATGTCTTAATATGGTGCCTAGCACACAGGAAGCAGTCACTGAAAGCTAGCTGTGGTCAGTATTAATGTCCAAGCGTTTTGTAGCCTGTGCAATCCTATGAGAGTTCCTGTGAAACTAAGTAATGTTCATGATTGTGCTTGAATCAAGGGGAGGTAGATCTGTGTGTTCCCTTCTGCCTTCCTTCTGACACTTTGAGAAGCTATCAGGGACAGGGCTTGAGTTGGACTTGAGACCCATTGGTCTGATGTGGGTATTGGTACTTTTTTATGTGGTCCTGGAGAAAAAGAAAAGGAAAACATTGCCCTTTGGAATTGAGACTCCAGTCTTGAATAAAGGGTGTTCTTTGCGGTAACTGAGGGGCTATGACAAAATGTAGACACTGTGGACACCCTAATCAATCTGCATTAGAGAGAACAGAAGGCATGATGGTAATAATAATAATACTACACATGCTGCTGTTACGTTTGACAATGGCTTTCACTTACTGAGTTCTTACTATGACATCCTAAAATGGATGTCACACACTTTATCTCATTTAACCTTGCAAACACCTCAGTAGTTAGATACCATTACTAAAAATTTTATGCATAGGGTGTTTTGCTCTTTAGAATTTTAAAGATATTTTTATGGAGTTAATATTCACAAATGTTAATATTCACAGATCTTGTCAAAAATATCGAGTGGACATGTTGGTGAACTGATACTAGTGTATATACACAGGTGACCTCCATGCAAATCAAGGTATATAACTTTTCTAACACCCTTTCTATTCACCCCCACTCCCACCCAATGCAACCACTGTCCTGACTTCTATCACCATTAATTTGGCTTGTTTTTGAACTTCATATCAATGAAATAATATATATGCAATCTTTAGGGTTGCCAGGTTTACCATATAAAAATTCAGAAAGCCAGTTAAACTTGAATTTCTCCTTGGACATACTTATACTAAAATAATTATTCATTGTTTATCTGAAATTCAAATTTAACTGGGCATTCTGTATTTAACTGGCAACCTAGTAGTCTTTTGTGCCTGGGTTCTTTCCACATAATGAGATTCACCCATGTTGTGGTTATCAGTAACTTACTCTTTTTCACTGCTGTGTAGTATTCCATTCTACGAATGTACCACAGTATATTTATTCTTTCTACTGTTGAGGGGGAAGGTTGGACTACTCTTAGAAAGGCAGTATAGAGATGTATTAAGTGGGTGCACTGTGGTGTCAGAGGCCAGGAGGATTTGAATCTTAGACCTCTTACTGCTTGTGAGACCTTAACCAAGTTACCTAATCTTCCTGTGACTCATCTAGTTCAACTTTAATATGGGCTAATAGTACTACCACAAGGACTGTTGTAAGATTGACAAGAGATATTACATATAAACCACTTAGAATAGGGCCCAGTGCAAAGTTAGTTCTCAGAAAATGTTGCCAGTGTCATTATACCTATTAGACCTAAGAGAAAATGAAGTATAGAGGCTTGAAGAGACTTGCTCAAAGTCACATACCTAGTGATCAACAAAGCCATTTTGTCATCGATAGTGGTTAAATTAGAATCTTATTCACTCATTCAACAATTTTTTTGAGCATCTTCTTTGTGCCAGGCATTCTTTCAGGCTCTAAAGTTACACAATGAGCAAAAAGCTGAAGTCCCTGCCATTATAAAATGCACATTCTAGGTGAACTAACACATCTGTTTGCCTGCTAGGTGTTTCACCTGTGCTTCTCGTTAGTTACATGAAATATTGTCTGAAAATCACTTAGCCTGGAGCCCCACATGCAGTACTCTTCCAGAAATGGCAGCAACTAGCCAGGTAGTAGCAATAACTACAGAAATGCTGTGAGATGGTTATCTGTAGCCCTTTTTTACTAACTGATGCTCTGGGAGCGTAAAGGACTCGTTCAAGATGATGCAGCTGGTATGTGGCAGAGCAGGAATTCAAAGTCATGTCCATCTGACCCAAAGCCCTCTTGGATTTCTCAGTGCTTGTTTTTCAGTCCTGACAGGTGGGGCAGGGTGCAGCTTGGGAATTAAACTCTGCCTCTGGAGTTCAGATTTTGGGGGTTCAAGGCCCAGCTTTATGATCTCGGGCAAGTTTTTGGCTGTCTGTGAGCCCTAGTTTCTACATTTGTGGGATGGAGGTTCACAGAATTGCCTTAGGGATCTATGGAAAGCTCTCAGTGCAGATACAGGCAGAAAATTAGCAGACAATAAATGGACACTATTGTGGATCTACAGTGGGGAGGGGGATTCTGAATGTGTAAGTTACTAAGCCTTTAAATCAAAATCTTACAGAAAGAAGTTTATAGACATGGGAAGATAACCAAGAATATCCTGTTGAGTATGTGTTTAAAAATTCAGGTTATAAAACCACAAGCAAGTGTAGTGCATCTGTACGGATCCAGGTCTGAGGAGGATACACTGAACTCTGCAATGGGTGCTGCCCCAAGCACTCCACAGGTAGTTAACTCACTTAGTGCACTAACAGCCCTGTGTGGTAGGGGCTGCCATTACACAGTTTTGCAGGTGGAGAAACTGAGGCAGAGGAGAGGTTACGCTCTCAAGGTCAGACGTCTAGCATGCAAGCTGGCATGTGGACCAGGCACTTTGGCCTCAAGGCTGTGCTCTTGTCTGCTTAGCTCTGCTACCTCTGCTAAAGGTGAATTTTCTCTGGGTAGTAAAATTTGGGTGTTTCGAACTTTTTTCTTTGTACTTCTCTGTACTGTTTGAGCTTTTGTGATGAGCAGGTTTCATTTTTGTAAAAATAATACTAGGGTTCTAAGGAAGATTTTTGATGTCTTTAAGAATGAGCTGTAAACATTTGCAGGCTAGATTCCAAAAAGGGAATCATTTTGCCAAAGTGACAACCACTGCTGGTCTTTTTTGTGGTGTTGAGATCACTGTCCTTGGAGTTAGAGACCTGTGGTGCAGCCCTGACGTCCCCCACCCTAGGGCCCTCTGTGACCCTGGGCAAGTCACTGGGTATCCCAGTTACTCCCTCCTCCCAGCAAGGCCCCTGGCACAGAATAGCCCTCAGTAAATGTCCACTGGATACAGGAAGAATGAATCACTCCCCTCTGGATCTTGCCTGACCTCCACCGCCACCACCATAATCTGCTCCCTGCCTTCCCTTGAGGCCCTAAAAATTAATGAATGAACTAAGTCACTGCAAAGTGCTAATTGTTTACAGGTTTTTAGAAATCCAAGTGGCAAAAGACTCAAGGCCCAACTGGATGGATGACAAATGGTGGCCCAAAGTGTTGGGGGCAGTGGCCTTCTGAGTGCCCTTGAAATCATTGCCCAGGCTGGGTAAGGGAGAAGCTCAGGCCTCCTCCAGGGAAGGGGCTGCTGGGAGTTTCCTCCTGTGACCCAACTAATGACCCCAGCTCCTATAGCCCCAGCCTCGAAAAGGCTGGGCCCACAGGGCCATAAATTCCTGCTATCATTAGTCAGTATCTTGAGAGCTCAGGCTGTTTGCCAGGAGCCCTACAATTATTTTTATCACTTATGAGTCCTATAATTATTTTTTATCACTTTTTTCTCATAGCAGCCTTGTAAGCAGGGCTAGTTCTCTTTCGGTCTGGAGTTGGTTGAACCCAGGCCTTGGGGGCTTTTCCAGGAATTTCCTAGCTTTGTGTAAAGCTTCAGAGATGGTCAGAGTTTGAAATCACAACCCCCTCTGGGATCCAAGCTGGGACCTTGTATGAGGCCAGAGTCTGTGGGAGAGTAGGAAGGAGGAGAATAACCATTAGGAGGCAGGGAAAGACAAGAGGCTTGGCTTTATTAGCTGTGTGACCTTGGACAAATCACTTAACCTCTCTGTACCTCAGTTTCTTCATCAAATGAAGAAGAATAAAAGTACTCACCTTAGTATGTATAGTTACTCAATAACTGAGGTTTTATTTAATCTTATGTTGGGACCTGGATTCTAAACTCAGACCCTGACCCCTTGGACGACGGGCAAGTCCCTTGCCATCTCTGCACCTCAAATTCCTCACCTGTTAAATGGGCATAATTTTGCCCATTTACCATATACACTGGCTTTCTCATCTCTAGCTCCATTGGCCTTCTTCAGGTCTTCAAACTGACAGCCATTCCCTCTGCTTGGAATTCAGCCCAACCCTCCCACCACCAGCTTTGCCTGATTAACTCCCGATTATCGACTCAAACATCCTTCCTTCCCTCCCTCTCTTCTTTTCTTCATTTATTCAATACATATTATTGGTAAGACAGCAAAGTCCTTGTCCTCATGAAGGGGAGATGGGCAATAAACTCAACAGAGGAAAAAAATCCAGCCAAACAAGGCAATTACAGACTGTAATAAGCACGTCCTAAGGGAAACTTAGAGCACCACAGGAGGAGGTTACTGGGAAAGGATGCTTCCTGGAAAGGCCTCTCCAAGGAGACACTTCTGTTTCAATTAGCAGTTTCTTTGAATATGCACATGATGCTTCCAAAAGGTCATGGGAAAGTAGAATTAAAAGATAATACAATTCTTCCGTGACCTCTTTGAAGACCTCTTGTACATCAGAAAATGCACAAAGCTTAAGTGAGTTGTCACAAAGACAAATGCCACCATGTCACTAACAGAGATGAAGAGATAGAACGTGGCCAGGCCCCAGAAGACCTCCCTCTACCCCTTCCAATCTCTCACTATCCACCCCTTGCCAAGGTAACCATAATCCTAAGTCCTAACACCAGAAATTAGTTTGGTCTGTTGTTCAGCTTCACAGAAATGGAATAACACGGTGTGTATCCTTTTGTGTCTGGCTTACGTTTGTGAGATTCACCTATATTTTTCATAGCTGTAGTTTATTTCTATTGCTATATACTGCTCCATTGTATGAATATGCCACAGTTTCAAATAGTGTTTTGGTTGTTGTTGTTTTTTAACAGCTTGCCTAAGAATCTGAGTACACTTTCAATCAGGGGTGGGGTGGGGGGCAGTGAGCAGGGACTGGGGTTGGCCCACAGATAAATTTTGTTTCACAACCTAGTGTTTTTGTTTCGTTTTCATTGAATTAGCTGCTGTTAAAGATGGATGTCTGGTTTGTCTTGGAGGATCTGTTTTTACGGGGCCCCCGATTTCAAGTGCTTGGAATTGAGTTCCAGCTGCCCCTTCTCAGCACAAGCATTCCATTCTCATTTTGCCACAATCCCCACTACTCCCTGTTGCCCTACAACCACTCACCAACACTGCCTACCTGGCCCGGTAAATATTTGAGTCTTCCACTCTAGCTTTAATTCAGCAGAGATGGCCAAAAGGTGGCTTTATGCTGAGGTCTGCATAGCAGTGGGTTGATCTGGCATACTAAGCATATAAGTTGTCTCCACTGGTTTAAACTTTCGAATGCATATCTAAGAGCGCAAAATTTTATTATTATCATTATTACTATTTCAAAAAATATTTTAAAATATATTTTCATTATTACTATTATCATTATCATTGTTATTATTACCACTTAAAAAGATGTTTTAAAATATATTCAAATATGTAATAGAGATCATGATTAAATATGGAAGCTCTGCATCCAGATAACCTGGAATCAAATCCTGGCTCTACTACTTAGGAGCTGTGTGACCTTGGGCAATTACAAAACTTCCCTGTGCCTCTCTATATAGGGGGATGCTAATAATATTTACCTTGTTGGATTCTTACTGAAATTAAATGAGCTAATCCTATAAAGTCATTAGAACAGGGCCTGGCACATAATAAATATTCATAATAATATCTTTAAAATTATTTTCTAATTATCTGACCTGCTAGAGTGACCAGACATCCCAATTTGATGAGACTGAGGGGGTTTTCAGAACACAGGACTTTCAGTGCTAAAACTGGAAAAGGCCTGGACGTAACAGGATGAGTTGGTTACCCTAGGCCTGCCTGGTGGTTGTATTTCACTGTAATTTAACAGACGGACTTGTTACTTTTATTTAGCTATAGATTTGGTTTTGAAAATATTTGAATTGCATTTTGTGGAACCACATAGAGCCTTCCTATGATATAGTTTCTGCAAAGCACTAATCTTACCTACATTTTCCCCATTTTACAGATTGGGAAATTGAGGCTCAGGGGTGTAAAGCAGCCCCATGATAGTGGCAGAGCTCTTCCCCAGCCCCCATCTTGATGCTTCTCTTCCATCACTTCCTCCAGATAGGTGGTGGATACTGTTTATTTTGTGCTAGCTGTGTACTAGGTAACACGCTAAGTGCTTTCCATTAAATTTATTCCCATAAGCATCTTGGGAAGTGGGTTCTACTATTATACCCATTGTAGAGATGGGACGCTGATACTTGCCTTGTCCTGCCCACCCACCATGTCCCAGGGACTATCATTCACTCATTCTTTAAGTATTTGCCTAATTGTGGTTTCCTTACAACATCTTACAGGGAAACTCACCCAGGTTTCCTGGGTCTGGTTTCACCACTGAATCTAACCCTCTGGCTGTTTTAAAATATTTTTGAAAGATCTTTTGGCTCAATTACCAAATGTCTGCTGGTCTCCTACTACTGGGGCTATGTGGTGAATGACGTAGAGACTCTGGCCCCAAGGACTTGAACCTGGTAGGGGACCCTGCTCACCAGGGTCTCTCCCTACTGCACTGTGGGTAGCTTGTGGGTAAAGACTGGGTCTTTTCATCTTGGTGCCTTTGCGAGGAGACCAACAGGAGGTGAGTAAATGAGTAGATCACACACCGCAGTGCAGAAAGGGCAGCAGGGGTCCAGAACCCCCAGCCGTGAACTGTCGGGGCTCAGGCAGGGAGAAATTGGAATCTCAAAGACTTACATGGGAGTTTGTCAATCTTAGCACTATTGACATTTGGGGGCAGATAAGTCTCTATTGTGAGGGGCTATCCCGTGCATGGTAGAGTGTTGAGCACTATCTCTGGCCTCCAATCACTAGATGCTAGTAGCACTCTCTCCAACAGTCATGACAACAAAAAATGTCTCCAGACATTGTCAAATTCCCCTGGGGGAAAATGTCACTCCAGATTGTGAAACACTGGTTTAACTGAAGCAAGTTTAAAGAAGGGAGTGTTCATCGAGGTGTGGGAAGGCTAAAGGACACTCCAAGGAACAGAGAAGCACCCACAGACTAGCAACAGTGGGGAGCTGTTAGCACCCCAAGGCCTGAAGGGGGAGAGAGAAAAGATTGATACTAGACCCAGAGATAGCTAGAGCCGTGGAAAGGAGGCCAAGACAGGAGTTGAGGCCACAGGGAAATGCAGCCTCTGCCAAAATTAAGGCAAAACAGGAAAGGGATGGGTGGTGGCATAAACACCCCCACCTCTTCCTCATCCTGCTCTTTAATGTCTCGTTGATTCCTGTCTTTGGCTGAGTGCAACGTGAGGTCAGAAGGCATGGGTGCCTGCCGGGGCACAGAGCAGGGCAGACACGGGAGGAGATTGGATGGTGGGCATGTGGAGGTAGTGGGCAAAGAGAGGAACATCATGGGGAGATGGGGACACGCCCCAGAGACAGGACATTTGAGTACATCTTTAAGGGTGTGTAGGAGATTCCAGATGGAGAAACCAGGAAAGGCATTTCACCAGAGGGAACAGCACGCATAATGGCTTTGAGTTGCAAAAGAGCCTGTTTGCTGAACTGTTTATTTAATGGTAACTGTTTGTTTGATTGATTGACTCTGCTCTGTGTGCACTTTGTGAAAATAAAACATTCAAATGGCACCAAAGGGCATAAAATGCAAAGTAGATCTCCTCCTTCCCCTGACCCCAGCACCTAGTCCTCCTTCTCAGAGGCCATCTTTCTCTCCAGTCTCTCATCACCTTCCAGAAATAGTCAATGCACACGCTGGCCAGTAAATGTTTGTGACTTGTGTCACTTAAGCTCCCAATATGACTTAATTTCACTATTGTTTGTGGAACCTCTACCATGTGCAAAAATATAGGCCGAGAGCCCTGGCCTCAGACACTGAGCCCAACTCTTCCACTAAGCACTGCGTAACTTCAGGCCCACCATCTTGGCCTCCCATTTTCTCCTACAAGCACTGAGTAGGTCTCCAAGGGTCCTGCTAGCTCTGGAGTTTGCTTACAGTTATGTTGTTCAGTTGATGTTTTGTGGATTGAACTCAGTTGAAACTGAAGCACTGCTAAGAAGCAATTGTAACACAGGAGCACCCATGCGCCTTGCGGGTGGTTCAGGAGACCACGTGTTGTTGTTTTGGGGCTGATGAACGAGGTTTCTGTCTCCAAGACCTACTCTTGTTGAAGCCAGCAGAGCAGTTGCTAGGAAGGGAATGCCTACAGCATGGCTTAGCTGGGTAGGGAGTGGGTTGGGTCCAACCAACTTGCTGGGACTTGGCCTGGCTCAGACCTGCCCGGGGAAGACCATGTTCTGCCTGGCTACCTCCAGCTGGCATCTGCAGCCCTTGGAAGAGTTTAAGACCAGGAGTGGGAGCTGTGTAGTTGCAGAAATGGGGAACCCCACAACCAACTCATAAATTTGCTGGTTCCTGGATAAACAACCAAATCTGGTCTCAGAGGCCAGAGGAGTCAAGGTGACCAGGAGCAGACAAGGATAGGGCTCTTTCTTACCTCCCCTGCTCTTCTGTTTCTGACTTCTTTTATTCTCTCAAGCCTAGTTCTTTCCTGACAATGCCCATGTTGAGCACTTCAGGGCAAGCACACCTACCACTGACCACCTGCTTTGCGCAGCTGCTGTGTTCACACCAGCTCTTACTCCATGGCTGCTCTCCAAGGAAAGTGTTGATGATCCTTACTTTGCAAATGAGGAAAACCGAGGCTTGAATGGAGCACTGAAGGGCAGTGTAAGGTCAGGGATCATATAGTGGTATCAATGGGCATTTTGTGTTGAATTATGGAGTGTTGAACACAAAATTAGAGAATCGTAGAGTCATGAAATCCACAAGCCCTGGGCTCACAGATTACCCAGTATAAACCCCACCTCCCCACATTCATCATACCACGGATGTTCATCTCTGTTGGGCCCATCTCCCAGGCATTTGAGCCTCTCCTTCTCTCACCTGGGGTCTTGTTCCAGCCTTCTGTCTTGCAAACCTTCTCCTTCCAAACCTGCACACAGCAGCCAAAGGCATCTTTCCAAACTGCTAATCAGACCGTGTCACTCTTCCCCTTAAAACCCTTCACTTGCTCCCCTTTGCCCTCAGGATAAAGTTCAAACTCCTTGACGTGGTTTACTAGATCCTCTGTCATCTGGCCACAGTCTCTTGGCCACTCCGCCCCTCTTCTGCCCACCCCCCACCACCCAGTTTACACCAACTCATACTGAACTTGTCTTAGTTCACAAGATGTACCATGTACTTTCTCCCTAGCCCCCGGACCTTTGCACTTGCTGTTCCCTCCACTTGGAACACAGTCTACTGCAGCTCTCCCTTCTCTGGTTTAAGTACCCTCTCTTCCTGTCTCCTCTGGGAAGCTGTTTCTGCTCACATACTTCCCAACTAGGCGGGGTTGGTGCCTCTTCCCTCCCACACACCCCACCACAGCTCCTGTGCATACGCATGACAGAGCTCATGGCGCATCAAATGTGCCCATGTGCTTGCCTATTTCCCCATCAGCTCTCTAGCCACAGGAAGGCAGAAACAGGAGCTGGCTTTGCTCTACTGAATGCCTAGCTCCCAGCACTTTGCCTCGCAGAGAAGAGTTGTTGAGCAAAGATATATGTTGATAAATGAATCATAAGATGTTAGAATCACAAAATCACAAAATTTTAGAATCATGGTGAAACATGAAAGGTAAAATATAATCATATGATCATAGACTTAGAGAGTATTAGAAACACAGAAACTGAGAATCCCAGAATTAGGATCTCAAGGTTAGAAGAATTTTTGTACGGGCATCTTGTCAAGGACTGTTAGTGGATTAGGAAATTCTCAGGTGTGCCCTTCAATATTATTTAACTTATATTTTTATATGTAATTATATAAATATTAAATTATGATGATGTTTTTAAAATATTTCATTTTTGTGTCCTTCCATAATATTTATTCTGCACCTAATTAATTTATTAATCAGTATTTATTGAGCACATACTAGGTACCAGACACTGTGCTAGGCAATTGTGTTAATTATCTATGGCTGCATAACTAATTACCTTGATTTAAAATAGCAAACATGTATTATCTCACAGTCTTTGTGTGGTAGGACTTCAGGAATGGCTTAGCTGGATGGTTCTGGCTTAGGATCTTTCATGAGGGCAGTCAAAGTGTCTGCTGGGACTGTGGTCACCTGAAGGCTTGACTGGAGCTGGACAATCCACTTCCAGTTTGGCTCATTCACATGGCTGGCAGTTGGCAGGAGACCACAGCTCCTCTGCTTGTGGCCGTCACCTGAGGATTGCTTGAGTGTCCTTATAGTATGGCTGCTGGCTTTCCCACTGTGGCTGATCCAAGACAGCAAATTGGAAGCCATAATTCCTCTTATGATCTAGCCTCAAAAGTCACACTTGAGTGTGCTGTGTTGCAAGTCTTGGTACCCCTTTTGAAGAAACTATGGCATCAACAAGAATCACTTGGAGGGTGGCAGAGTGATCGTCAACAACACTGAGAGAATCCTAATGTCCTATGACCATGTGGAACATATGTTCAATGACATGAGGAATATGCCAGAGGCCTTCAAAGGGACCAAGACAAGGCCTTCGAAGGCACTGTCTACCTTACCCCTTATTGGGTCATCTTTCTGTCCAAGGGGAAGGATGCCATGCTGTCCTTCGTGATGCCATTGTACCTAATGAAGGACTGAGATCAAGCAGCCTGTGTTTGGTGAAAACTTCATCAAGGGAAGAGTGAAGGCCAAAGCAGGAGGTGGCTGGGAAAGCTCTGCTTCCTACAGGTTGACTTTCACAACAGGGGGCGCCATTAAGTGTGGACAATGGATGCTCCAGATGGCATCTCACGCCTCCAGAAGTGAAGCCCCCAATGGAGACTATGGCTACTTTTCCATGCACAGCTGGGCCTATGTCTCCCCCCTCCCAGTTGCCAATGGAATGTACCCCTGCCTTCTTGGCTACCCCTATCCACCGCCCTCACCCAAGTTCTATCCAGGACCTCCCGTGATGGACTAGGCCATGGAGTACATGGAGCCCCCTCCACTGCCCTATCCTGGGTCCATGGAACCTCCAGTAAGAGGCCAGATGTCCCTTCCACTCCTGCAGCTGAAGCCAGGACCGTAGAAGCAGCTCTAAGTACCTATTACAACCCAGGCAACCCATACAACCTCTACATGCCCACGAATCAGCCTCCACCACCTCCCAACTGCCCCCCAGAGGATAAGACCCAGTAGACCCCTTGCACCCTGCTGCCTCCCACCCTCATTACTCTTCCCTACCTCTCCCCTTGGAGCAGTGCCTGGGGTTGGGGGAGGCGAGGAGGGCCTTGTTCTTCCAGAGCTGATTGTAAACAGTTACCATGAACTAGCCTCTTAAGAAGGGGGACCCCGGCCTCTGGAGAGGTGCCTCCAGCTTCCCATGCTAGCTCAGAGCACACAGCTGGTTCTCCTTTGGGGCACAGGGTGTCCCCTTTGTTCTTGTTTTATTCTAGTAGCTTCTTCCCACAGGGATTCTCTGGCCACCTCTTCCACTGCAGTCCAGCTCCCTCGGTCCAATAGTCACTCCACACTCAATCTCATGAGCCCCATCACACCAGCCACAGGTCCTCCCCGCTGGCTCCTGCCAGACCCCACTCACATTCCTCCGTTGGTCTGTGCCCAGCTGTGGAAGGCCACCATCCTGTGGACCATCAGCCCACATTCCTTTCAGCCAGGCCCCAGCCCCAGTCACACTTCCTTCCCTGTCCTTGGTCATTCTGTTGCCACGTCTGTGTGACTTTAGGAGCTTCCACATGAGCTTCCAGGGGTTGGGTGTGGTGGGGCAAGGCCACTGTGGCTGGGGAGGAACTCTCACTGCTTCCTTGTTGACGTTTCTGGAATTTGCTTTTCCTCTCATTTTCCTCTAGCAGGGGTTTCTCGACTAGAACTGGAGAATGCATGTCTGTCCCATCACCCACTTGGGGGCCACTGCCCCTGTGTGCTAACCATGACCTATGCCAGTGCCTCAGCCTCCCTCTTCCCTTTAAGTTTCAGGCCCCCTGGATGCACTAGAATCTGCTCTTGTTGTTCCTGGACTGACCACGAAGTGAGGAGATGGTTATTTAAAGAGAATTCCCTATTTATTGGACAAAAAATCCAGTTAATATATTAATATGAAATAAACACTGTTTGCACCTCGAAAAAAAAGTCACACTCTATCTCCAAAATATCTTAGTTATTGCACAGGACAGCCCTATTCAGTTTGGGAGGTGTGAATAGCAGGAGATGGGGATGATTGGGGCCATCCTGGAGGCTGACTGTCACAGAAGCATTGAACAAGACTGACGAAGTCCCTGCTCTTATGGAATTAACAGTCTAGGGAAAGAAGGCTAGAGAAAGACAATAAATCCATAAACAAATAAATAGATGATTTTGAATAGTTATAAGTGCAATGAAGAAAATCAAACAAGACAGTGAGTTAGAGCAGGGGTTGGTAAACTGTGCTCATGGGCCAAATCCAGCCTGCTGACTGCTTTTGTAAATAAAGTTTTATTGTAACTCAGCCATGCCCCTTCATTTACATATCGCTTATAGCTGCTTTCATGCTTTCATAGCAGATTTGAGTAGTGGCAACAGAGGCTATATAGCCTGCGAAGTCTCATATACTTAGCTAAGTTGACCAGGGAAGGCCGCTTCAAGAGGCGACATTGAGCAGAGACTTGAATGGTTAGGAGGAATGGCCAAGTGGCCGTGAGAAGAGCTGAGGAAAGAATGTTGTAGACAAAGGGTAAAGGCTGTGAAATGCGAACAGCTTTTGTGTGTTGAGGAACAGGGAGGTGGTCAAGAGGGCTGGAATGGCGTGGCCATGGGAAGATGGCCAAGTGGTAGGAGATGACCTCAGAGAAGTGATCAGGAGCCAGGCTATGCAGGGCCTTGAGGCCCTGGTGAGGAGTTTGAATTCTGTTTCAAGAACGATGGGAAGCAACTGGAGGGTTTTAAGCAGGGAGAGGTAGGATCTGAAGAGGATGGCAGAAATACCTGGTGTAGTTTGGCCCCACCCCCTGAGCAAGACAGTGCCTCTGCCACCCGCTAAATGCAGCTGTCCCAGAATGTGTTCGTCTTGACAAGAACCAGGTAAAGACCTTGGCATTATCCCTTGACTACATGTTCAGGAGTTGGCAATCCCCCTGACCAGGAAGTCCTTTCTTTTGGTCCACCTTGAGTCCCTTGCCCTCCCTTCCCAGCCTGCTTCTTCTGGGCCTAAGAAATCTGTGAAGTTGGAAAGGACACTGGATTTTGAGCCTTGGATTCCAGACTCACCTGTGATCTTGAGAGACGTAGGCAACCTCTCTGGGCCTCAGTTTCCTCATCTGAAAATGAGGTGAGAGTCCAGTATGCTTGGTCCAAGACCAGGTGATGACAAATGGGGATGTACTGGACACATACACCACAGTGCGAGGAAGAACATGCCAGGCGTATGACAGCACAGGGTGGGATGAACTTGTCCAGGCTGGGGTTGTGGTGTGGGCAGTGGGAAACAGGGCAGTTGGTCCGTTGGGCAAAAGCCTTCTTGTAAACTCTCCCTGGCTTGAATTTTTTATTGAATCAAAATTGATTATACATATTTTGGGGGTTCAACATTAAGATATGTTGATCAAATCAATATTACTAGCATATATATTGTTACAAATCATAGTTATTCTTTATGCCCCTTGTCCAATCTCACCTCATCCACCGCCCCTCCCCTCCTGCCCCCCTAATTACCCTAGATTTCTTCTCTCCTTCTGAAAGAATAATGGTTGCTCTGTTGCTTTGTTGCCTAGATGATCCGTCCAGTGCTGAGAGGTGTGATCTGGTCCCCCAATATTACTGTAGAGCAGATGCTTCTTCTGTCACTCTGGAATGGGCTTTGTGGAGAGAGACATCCTCTTCTTTTCTTTATCTCTGCTGGTGACTCTCCTTGTGTCAATGCACTCCAGTGGCTGGCAGACCATCTGCCTGGTGGTTGTGGCATCTAGCTGCTTTCATGGCAGCTGTGGTTATTGTGGTGGCTGTGGTAGGCCACCCACATAGAGGTGATATTTTTGGCATGCTCCTTGGCACTGGCATTGTGCCTGGTTGTGGGAGAGTCTGGTCCCCAGCTCCGTTCCTCAGGTCCCTGGGCGGGCCCTGAGGCGCTGGCGTGGTGTGCCTGGTTGTGGGAGGGGGATCTGATCCCCAGATCCATGCCTTGCATCCCCAGGCAGACCCTGAGGTGACAGCCAAACTGGGGCCACTACAGCTTAGGGGAAGAGGAGGAGAGACCTACGGAGTGCATGAAGGCAGGAGAAGCCACAATGAGAGAAAGAAAAAACTGCTCTGACCATTTCATGCCATAGGTGCTTTAAGGCTGGAGCTGTTGAGCACATGGAGCAGGAACCAGCAAAAGCAGCAGCTGTGCCCTTCCGATGGAGTTGCTTGGAGGCAGCAGGGGAGAAGAGGGCCTTGGTAGCCCCCAGGACAGCAAGACCACTAATAGGGTTCCTGTGGACCCACATAGGAGTGAGGATCCACAACAACTGAAAAAATGGAGCCACTCAGAGGCCAGTGAGTCATCACAAGGGACTGGTGCACAGCCTGTCCCATAGGAAGTGCTTGCAGCACAGACAGAGGAGAGATGGGCCCACCAGGGGAACACTGGGGCACAGCAAGAACAGCTGATCTGCACCCCAATCAGTGTAGAACCACTCAGAGGAGACTGGTCAGGAATATAGAATTGCATGGGGTGCAGTTTGATGAAAAGACTCAGCGTTTCTATACCACCCAGGTGCACTAAGTCTCTGGAGAGCCGGAAGTACTTATAAGGTCAATCATTAAACCCTGAGCTGCACAAAAAGCCTTCCCCAGGGAAACAGCAGCAAAGCAGCAATTTAGCTCAACCACAGAGCTCAAGTACTGGTCTCAACAGGAAGTTCCCCCACTTTAGAAGTAAGCAAAGGACAAAAAATTAGTTCCGGCTCAGCCACACCACCAGCGCCTCAGGTCTGCCAGGGGATGTGAGGCATGAAGCCGGGGATGGACCCCCCTCCCCTCAGCCAGGCACACCAAGCCAGTGCCTTGGGCCCGCCCTGGGACCTAAGGGATGGAGCTGAGGACTGGGCCCCCCTCCCTGCTTGAATTTTGAACAACAAGGCAGCTCATTTTCTCACAGAGCCTCCTAGGACAGCGGAGTTGGAGTTGTTTGGCTGGGGATGAGAGCTTAGAGGGAGGAAGGGCCTGGGGGCTTATTCACTTCAATGTTGGCCTTTGGTATTAGAGCACAGGATCTGTTGTCAGAGAGGGTCCCGACTCCGTCGGGGTCACATATTTGCCCTGTGTCCTCTGTATCCTCAGCTTTCTCATCTGTGAAATGGGAAATCTGACCTAACATGCTTCAATTGTAAGAGGTACATAGAATGAAAACACACTGCCAATTAAATTATGACATGATGCATTCTTATCACGTAGAATTTTTATTTAACACTTATTAAAAGATCTCTTTGAGTCTTAGACATATCATCTAGGCCACTTTTCTACTCGGCATCTTCATTGTTTATATTTTTTCATGCAATATTGTCCTCCATGCCATTAAATGTTTTCATCATGCAGCATTTCTCAAAAGAATGCTCCACTATCATCTCTGGGATTTTCTTCCAAACTGCTTGCTCCTATTCTGCAGCTTTTGACCCTGGTACTTTCTTGCTGTTATCAGAAGGTGTCAATGGAAGGTTTCGGAAACAGCCAGGACTCACGTCCCTTTCCCAAATGGTCCTTAAATCATTTGTGATGAAATACAAAGTAGGTGTAGTGGTCCAGCCAGGCCACTGGAAATAATGATCAGAACCACTTAGGTTATGACTGTTACCTGATATAACCAACAGCGACCATGGGATGTCATTGATTTAAAGACACATCTTAATTTCAGAGGTATCATAATATGAAAAAGGGCATGTCATAGAATTTTTTAAAATGTTGCAGTAACTGTGGCCTCTCAGTGTTTATATGAGGATGAAGTGAGATAAGTCTGTGATGGGCCCTGACCACAGGCCCCAAAGTGTCCGGATCAGCAGTGGCCACTCCCTTGGCATTGCCCAACTGTCCCCTGACTCTTCTCAGCCCAGGGCATTGCCCTCCCTGGCAGGGTTGTCTCAGTTTATGGCAACAATCACTGCCCCTGCCAGACATGATCTCAAAGTCATAAAGGCTTTTACAGTTTCACTCTCCCCCTGAGATAAGCCTGCGGAGCCCTTCCCAAGGCCGGTGAGCAATCTCAGAGCCACAGGGGGAGGGACTGGGCGTTGCACAAGTTGGGAAATGGAACAAGTTTTATGGCCCCAACTTCTCTAAAAATAACACGTTCTTAGATCCTCAGCTTGAATCTGCTGGTGAGACCTCAGCACCCGGAGCATAGTAATATTCATTCATTCATTCATTTGATAATCAGGGAACAGTGTGCAGGATACACTAGCATGGATTTTCTTACTTTGCCACTATTAAGCTGTATGTGTATTGTTCCCCTCGTCTGTATAACAAGGACAGTCCATTTCGCCTACCCCACAACCTCACCAAATTGATTACTAAGACATGGAGTATGCCAGCACACTTGGCACATAGTAGGCCCGCAACAAAGCTGCCAGAATCCCTCTTATTCACTATCTATATCTGTCTCCCTTGTCTTTGCCAGCTCCTCTTCCTCTGTCCAACCTCAATGTTGGCGTGACCCAGAGTGAAGTCCTCCCCTATGATCTGTTTGCTAACTCCACTCCCTCTTTCAATGAGCTTAAGCAACTACTTGGCTTTTTTTCTTTCATTTTTTTTTAAGGTATAATTTCCATACATGAAAACTCACCCTTTTCAGTTTGTGCTTCTGCAAGTTTTGGCAAATGTGTACGGTCATGTAACCACATCACAATCAAGAGTTCACAGGACATTTCTATCATCCCGTGCCCCCTGTCCTGTGTACCTTTGTATTCAAACCCCCAGCCCTAGCCGTGGGCAACCACAGATCTGTTCCTATGGTTTTGCCCTTTCCAGAATATTGTATATAGGGGATCATATGGTCTTCTGAGCCTGGCTTCTCTCAGAATCATGCATTTAATTTTTTATTTTTTCTCATTTTTAATTTTAAAACTTTTTTTTTTTTTTTGATGGCTGATCACTATGGGGATCCAAACCCTTGACCATGTGTTGTCAGCACCAAATGAGCATCATGCATTTGAGATACATGTTGTTTCTATCAGTAGTGTTTGCCTTTCTACTGCTGAGTGGTATTCCCATTTGACTTTTAAGCTTCCCGTATATGTTTATGATTTGGATTTCTTATCTCCAGCCTCAGCTTTCCCCTGAGCTCTAGACTCATATATCCAGTGCTTCCTTGGATGTTTAATTGGCACCTCAAACAACACACCCTAAACTGAACTCTTTGTTTTCTAACCCAAACCTGCAGCTTTCCTAGGCTTCCGTGTGACAGCAAACGCTACCACCTGCCCCATGATTATTGTTTTTCTTTTCTTCACACACATTAGCAAGTTCTGGACAGTTCTACTTTCAAAACCAGCTCTCACCACCACCACCTGTATCCGTTTTCTGTTGCTGCATAACAACTGACCACAAACATGGTGGCTTAGACAACGCCCACTTGTGACCTCATAGCTCTGTAGGCCAAAAGTCCAGATGTGGCATGATTGGGTCCTCTGCCCAGGGTCCTACACAGCTGAAATCAAGGTGTCAGCTGGTCTGTGGTTCTACCTGAAGGCTCTAGTGATGGATGCAAGCTCATTCATGTTGTTGAATTCAGTTCCTTATGGTTACAGGATTGAGGTCACCATTTCCTTGGTGGTGGTCATCTGGGGGTCACTCTCAGCTTTTGAAAGCCATCTGCATTCCTTGTCATGTGGCCCCCTACATCTTTAAAGCCACCAACAGAGAATCCTCCTCATGTGGAATCTCTTTGATGCTTCTAATTTCATTTGCCAGAAAGAACCCAGTCCCCTTTAAGAGTTCACCTGATTTAGGTCAGGCCCACCAAGGATAATCTCCGTATCATAAAGTCAGCTGGCTTGGGACCTTACGAACATCTGCATGATCTGTTCATAGCAGCACCTAGATTAGTGTCTGTATAACTGAGAGAAGGTGTGTATGCATCAGGGGCAGAAATCCTGGGGGCAACTTTAGAATTCTGCCTGCCACACAACCTTAGTTCAACCTGCCTTTTTCTCTCACCTGGACTGCTGCACAGACTACCTATGGACTTCTCTGCTCCCACTCTTGTTCTGCAGTAGTCCATGCTCTGCACAGCAGAGAGTGTCCTTTTAACATGAAGTAGATTGTATCACCTTCCTATTCAAACACCTCTAAAAGCTTCCCATTTCACCTTAAATAAAATACAAGATCTTTCTTGTGACCAAGAAGGCCCCACCTGGTCTTGTTCCTGCTCACCTCTCAGACTTAGAAAAGTGCTCAATACATCATAGGAACTCACTAAATATTTTGTTGAATGAATGAATGAGTGTCTTTTGGATTCGTTCCCTCCTCTACTGCCGCCATCTTGGTGCAGATGTTACTCTCTCTGACCCGAAACAGTACAGGGGTGTCTTCACTGGTTTCCCTGTTTACAGTCGCACCCCCTCCAGTCTGTCCTCCACAAAGCAGCCAGAGTAATCTTTTAAAGATACACAGTTGGCCACAACCTTCCCTGCTCTCAAACCTCCAGTGGTTTCCTATTTTCCAGGAGAAATTCCAGACTCCTCTATCTAGACTTTGAGGCCCACCCCCCACCTGTGCACAGACTAGCTGTCATTGCAACTGTAATTCCAGGAGTGGGGTGAAGGCCTCCACTGGAATGCTGGGAGATTTTAGGGATACTTAGGAATGGCATTCAGTGGCATTGTCCCCAGAGTCTGTCCCATTACAGGTCTTACTTCCTTCTGAAAACTTTGAGAAAGTCTCCATTGGGTAAGTGTATGTCCTTAGCATCTCTGTAATGCTTGTTAATTTTCCTTTTAAATAATAATTTTTAAAAAAGAGTAGAGCTTTCCCTGGGGCAATTCTATCTGGCAACAGTTTAAGAATATTGTTTTCTTTTCCCTTTAATTTTGCAATCACCTCCTATTTACGGCAAATGATACTGTTTTCCTATTTACGTCAGTGACCTAAAGTTTAAAGAGAATGATTATGAATTGATTCGAAGAAAAATATTAAGTAATAGGAGGTACCATAGTCCTTGGCATGGGAGGTCAAGGTCATGGGCAATGACTGGAGGTTGGGAAGTGCTGGCTTCTGAACTCCCTCCCATCTATAGGGTTCCTGCTGCCTCCTCTAACCTACTGCTGGTTCTCCCCTTAACTTGAATGTGCTTCTGTCCTCTCTCTGCCTCCTTATTGCCTCTGAATCCTTGTCCTTCAAAGTGCACTCCACTCCCATCCCCAGACCACAGTAGTCTGTCCCTCCCTACCACCTCACCAGCTGTCACACTCTCCTTTGGCTCTTACTGTTCAGCTGCTTGTTATTTCTCCCTCTACAAGTGAAAACTGTTGCTCCAGGAGGGAGGCACCTCGTACTGCTTCTTTGCAATCCCAGGGTGCCGCAGGATGGGGCTTTGCCTGTTGACGTGTCAAAGGATGAACTTTCCACCGTTCACACTACTTCTGTGCCCACCACACGGTCCTTCTGTGCCCTCAGTGTCCTCCTCAGGCCCTTCATGGTTGCCTCCAGAATCACACAATGGGCATTTGATCAGCTGTCACACCAGCTATGGACCTTGGACAAGTCCCTTCCTCCTTCTGAGCCTGTTTCCTCATTTGTAAAACAGAACAACAACAATAACTGCCTCGGAGGGTTGTTGTGAGGATTAAGTTATGTCCAGCAATGTTTGGCAAAAAGGAAGATCTCAGTAAATGTTGTCCTTGGCATCACCATTTGGTTTTTAGCTCCACCATTGTCAAACAGCTGCATGGGACCTGTGATCCAGGTCTCTTAGACCACGCATGTCTTGGAATTTGCATATGACACACTGATTCGAGAAATGCAGATCAAAGGTGATCTGGGTTCCACAAATGAGGAAGTAGGGCAATCTCACCCATTTGGGATGACAAGTCATTCACATTGCACGGAACTTCTTTGGATCGTCAAACAGCCTATCACTCAGGGTCCTTTCTACTCTGGTCCCCATTCTGAGAAACGGGGCTCCATTTGGGATGATGGGATAAGAAGCTTCTAGTAGCGTGGCTTGGGAAACCACCTTTGTAGAGGGGCTAAAAGGAGAAGTCTTCTCAGAAGTCCCAATTCTTAAATAAGCCACATGGGTTAGTAGGAGGAGCATGGGCTCAAGACCTGGCTGAATCACTCACTAGTTGTGTGGCCTTGGACAAATTCCTTTACATTTCTGAACCTCCGTTTCATCATCTCTCAAATGGAAATTTTGCTATTTGTCACCTAAGCTGACATTGTTTAGCAACTGAAATGGAAACCAAACTTGAAGCTCTGGCCACCTGCACTGAGATCTGAGATTAACTGGAGCAAAGGGCTGATGAGGTGGAGGAGCCAAGGCCAGAGGAATTTATGGCAGCCCAGGGTTTATGGTTTTGATATGGATTTATTAAGCACAATTTAGGACTGAAATAGCCTCCTCTGGCCCCCACCCCCCATGTCCATGCTGGCAGTGGCATGGGCAAGGCCTCCAGTTGCAACATAATAGAAAACATTTCCTGGTGCTGATGAGCGGAGGGAAGGGAGGGGAAGGTGGGAGGGGCCCCCGTGATGAGGCAACAGCTAATGGGTGCTCTCGGGCTGGAGAAGTTAACCGTTAGCCCCTCACTCGGAAGGGGCTGCTTAAAGAGTCCACTTGCCCTGCTCGTGTAACGGTAGCTCTTACGGTTACTACTATCTCACTCAATTGATCCTGACAACACCCCTTGAAGGAGATATCATTCCCATTTCACAGATGAGGCTGGGAGAGTTGGAGTGACCTGCCCAAGGTTACACTGATCACCAAGATGTGTGACTTCCAGACCAGAGCTGTTGTCCCCACCCTTTGGGAAGAGCTGAAAGGGTCACCCTGCTCTGCCCTCATCCCTGAGTGCCACCATACTGAGGCTCCCCACAATCCAGCCCTCAGTGAACGCTGTGGTATGCTGGTGAATGTTTAACAACTCGCTCTCCAGGAAAAAAAAAAAAACCCTAATGTATATGGTTTGCCAATTCTTGTGGTGTAAATGCTCCCACTGTGGCCAATATCAGGTTGTCAATATGACATCACTGAACACAGAGTCAGGAAGAGAAGCTGACAACTTACTCTCACAAGCTGGCTCCAGCATGTGAGGCTGTGGTCTGCGGTGGCCAAGACACAAGGCCATCTACCTTGTTTAAAAGGGAAAAGGACTAAAGTGGCAACAGACCTGGCTGGAGATTCTCAAGAGCATCCCTTGCTTTTATTACTATTTAAAACAACACTTACTCTTATGAAATTTCCCCATGTCTATTCATCTCTCCTATTGCTGGCAGGTTGAAGTGACCCAGAAAAGGGCCCCATCTTGGACCCTGATGATACATGACAGACCCCTAGGCCCTCTTGTCATTCTTTCAGATATTTCCATCACCGTCTCCCTCATCCCTCCCCTGTTCAGGAGGGAGGATCCACTTTCTTTCCACGCACTGAGTACTTGGGGTCAAGGAACCAGAGCTAGATTCCACCTCTGCCTCTCAAGGAAAATCACTTCCTCTGAGCCTCAGTTTCCTTATCTATAAAGTGGGAGTTAGTCATATTGTGTAACCTGCTTATCTTGATGTGAAGACTAAAAAATACTAATGGATAATGGAAGCATTTTGTACACTGTAAAGAACTCTAGGGCCGAGCCGTGGCGCACTCGGTAGCGTGCTGCGCTAGCAGCGCGGCGACACTCCCGCCGCGGGTTCGGATCCTATATAGGAATGGCCGGTGCACTCACTGGCTGAGTGCCCGTCACGAAAAAGACAAAAAAAAAAAAAAAAAAAAAAAAAGAACTCTAAAACTATCCTCATTTTTATTTCTAACACCCGAAAGGAAGAAAAGACACTCATCCGGGGACTTAGAAAACATATGCGCCATTTATTTTGTTTTATAAACTTTTGTCAAAACACACAAGAGTAAGAAATGTTTTTTTGCTTCTTTGCCACATGGGGCGGCAGTGACGGGGGTGCAGGGGTCTGCGTAGGACCTAATGACATTCACACCCACAAGAAGATGCGGATCTGTCTGATGGGTCCCAGCCCACTTTTGGAATTGCTTGATGTGAATTTCACAATTCATCTTAATCAGGGCAGATCAGAAAAATTCGGCAAAAGTAATTGGCTTGGTCATCACAAGAAAGCAAAGAGCATCCATTTCTGACCCTCTGCTCTCCTCTGTCACTCTCGGGAGAGCCATGTGAATTCTGGAAGCTCCTATGAGCTGCCAGAAGAAGAGGGTGTCTTGGTGGAGGATGTATGGTGCTCACACTTGCCCACCAAAAAACCCTTTTTTAATCCATAAGATTTTATGTTTTAGGACCACAACTCAGGTAGTGTACACACACACACACACACGCACACACACACTCACACACACATAGACACACACACACACGCACGCACACATGCACAGACACATACACACACACACGCACGCACGCACACACGCACACATGCACTCACACACACATACACACACGCACAGACACACACACACGCGTGCGCGCGCACACGCACACACGCACTCACACACACACATACACACACACACACATACGCGCACACACACACAGATAGAATTTCCAGTGTGGTGTCCTCAGCTTAGAATCAGAAAAGTAAACTTTTCATTGTTTTCTGTTTCCCATATTGCGATAAAGTTACTAAAGTAGAACGGATTTCTCCTCCAGAAAGGATGTGTTTGGGGCTGAGGATCTATCCTGCCCCAGAAGATTGCTACCACTAAAGGCCATTGTTACCCAACTCCACTGCATGGGAAATTCTTACCTTAACTTTGTTCCCATGACACTTGCCTGGGCAACACTGGGGGGGGGGGGTGGGGGGTGGAGGAAGCAAAACCGGGAACAACCGCAAAGACCAGAATGATTCCAGCTTCCCTGCTTGCCGCAGACCAGTCTGAGCCATCTAGCTGGGATTTCTGAGGCACTGGAGTGAGGGTGGCTGAGGAAGGCTGAGCGCTCTGAGCAGGGAGCAATCTCTCCTGGGATTGGAAACGTGGCTTGGTGGGGGTGGGGAAGACCAGGCTGACAGCCCTGGGGATGCAGAGGATTCTCTTGGATGTACTGGCCCAGTACAGCTCTATGGCTCTTCAGCAGAAAGGAACCATCAGTAATGGGAGAATTTCTGGACACTGAGGTACTGCCCCCTCACTCAGAAGGACCAGGCTTGGGTGGACAGTAGGTAGTTAGTCTAACAGTTCACTCCTCTGCCTACTCTCAGCTCCAGCCCCAGGACACATCCCTTTTATTCCTCCTGGCATTTTCCATAATCTAACCCGAGGTGCCAAGATTCTGCATGGGTGAGGTGCTGGCTGCTCCCCCTTGGGGTTTAATGTTTCCAGGATGCATCTTGAGTGATGCTCCCTAGAGCAGATCTCAAATCCAGGCCTTCTTACACCTCTCTTCCCCTCATTCAAACTGGCCCACCCTAGGATTGGCCAGTTAGCTTAGTTGGTTAGAGCGTGGTATCACAACACCAAGGTCTAAGGGTTCAGATCCCCATACCGGCCAGCCGCCAAACTGTCCCCCCACCCCCCCGACGGCCAGGCCAGATCAGTCTGTCTCACCAAAACCAGACCCCTGCCACCCCTCCCCTTGACTTTGGGAGTGAAGAGAGAAAAGGTGTCAGGAGTCATGAATTCTCCTTAATTTTTATCAGCAAACACAGTCCTGGACCCTAGTGGCTTTTAGTGCAGCCTCAGGCCAATCTTAGTCCTGGGAGTGGGCAGGGCTCCTGGGAAGAATGAACCTTTGGTTTCTGAGGTTGGTGAGGGGGTAAGGAAGTCCCTCAGCTCCATCACGGTGAGGACAGAGGGTCCTTTTCAGAGAAGATGCTCAGCTCCTCTGGTGAAGAGCTCCTGTTCTGCTCCTGGCAGACCTGGGTTCAAGTCCTGACCCGGCCACTGACTAGCTAGGTGAGTTTCAGAAAAAATCATGTCACTTAGAACTCAGTTTCATCTTCTGTAACAATCTCTTGGTAATAGAGAGGATAAAATGAGATGATGCGTATCAACTGCCTTAAGACAGTGCCTGGGAGTAAGAAAGAGCTGCAGACAGACCCGGGGGGATAATTCCTCCTGAGTATCACTGTGACCTGAGGATTCGCCTGTCCCTTCCTCTCCATGCCCAAGCCTCCTCACTTCCCCTCATCTAACCTCCCCCCCACACCTCTGTAGCTGTCCAGCCTCTGCAGGATTGCTGTGTCCATCCTCTGAAAGCCCAGCTCCCTGCATGGCCCTCTGCAGCTCCTCTGGCATTTAGGCCCCACGCTCTCCAGAGAGCCCAGTCTCTCCATCACCTCTCACTCATCATTCTTCCTAACTCCAGGCCTTTGCCTCAGCTGTTCTCCCTTGCAATGTCCTGTCTCAGCTGCTCCACCAGCCAGAATCCCACCCTTCCTCAAAAACCTAGTGCAGTCTGCCTCTTTCCAGATGCTTTCTCTGCCCACTCCAGCACCCCTCCAAGTTCCTGCTGCAGTTGTCAATCTTGGATTGTTCTCTCATTGTTGGAAGCTTATAGGGACTATCACTCCAAATGCCCACCCCAGTCCCTGGAGAAGGAAGTGTGGTGGTGTTGGAGGAACAATGTCTTCCTTCTCCACAGTCTCCTGCACTCTGTCTTGCCCCAGTCAGCACTTACAAAATGTTCCCAGGAGGACTGGGGAATGGTTTCCAGGTCTTCCTCAGCCTCTAGAGAAGTGGCTTGGGAGAAGATGGGATGGCCAAGGAAGGTGACAGTGGAGGCTGGAGAAGGGCATTTGAGGTTTGGGCAGCAGAAGAGGGAGGAGTAAGGTGCTCCCATCTGACCCAGCCTCCCAGGGCTCTGTGTCTGGACACCATGACCAGTACGAGGAGAGAAGTCCCAGTCTGGGGGAGAAAGGAGCTGTGTTTAAGCAAGGTCCCAGATCATCTCCAGACAGCCGTCTTTCAGAGGTGGAGAGTTGGGGTTACATATGAATGAAGGTGAAGGCAGTGGCTTCAACATGAGAAAAGTTGTCCAAGGCAGCAGAGGACTTTCCAGCTGGGGTCTCCCCAAGTCAAAGCCCCATCATCCAGAGCAGGGAGTCGAGGGTGACAATGGGATGTGTTCCTCAGCCCACGTTCTTGGGCCCTTTGGCCTTTCTATTACTGCTCTGGGGCTGGCCCTGTTGTCACGCCTTCCTTTACTGTGACCAAGTGATCACTAGGCGCTCTCTGAGGGGGATGGGGGGAGCCAGCAGAGCCCCCGACCCCCAGCGGCTTGCTAGATGACTTCCTGCTTGGTGATGGTTGGCTGGGGGATGGCGGAGGGGGGCTTGACGATTGTGGCGATGGCTCCTGGCAGGAGCTTGTAGGGCTCAGACCCTGAGCCACCTGGTGGTGAGGGCTGTGGAGTCTCAGGGGTGGCTGGAGGGACAAAGAGAGAGATAAAGGCTACTCGAAATTCCAGCCTTTGGGGGAGTAAATGAAGAGCTCTGGGAAAGTTCTTCCCTCTCTCTGAGATTTTGTTTCCTCTTCTGTAAAATGAGAACAATAAACTAGATAGTCCCTAAGGTCTCTTATGGCTCAAACCTTCTATGAGTCCCAGATCATAAAGTCTAAGTTCTATGAGGTGTGGAAGGTCCTACCACTCATCTCCTCCACCATTTGATATGGAGGCTTGGGCTGCTTCTCCCAAACCAGGGCCCAGGTCTGACCCTTCCCAAAGGCAGTGGGACATGTGACAGGGATACTCTTTCCTGGAAGAAGCAGCAGCAGTTGATGAGATCCAAAGCTAACTGGCTCCAAAAATACCATTTCTTTGATATTTAGGAGATGAGTACAGAAACTAATTTGCTGTACCCCAATCACAGGTTCAGAGAGTAACTTTGACCCAATTGGCCAACTTCATTCAATGGACAATTTTTTCAAAGAACAATTTCAGTGAAATATCATCTCATATTAGTGAACCACCTTATTCCATTGATAATCTTACTCTTTGAAGAGCTTTGCCCAATGACAAACTCATTCTTTGGAGATTTCACCCCAGAGGATGGTCTAACCCAGTGGACATTCCTACCCAGTGGATAGTTTCATGCAATTGCCTAATGGATAGCCTTATCCAATCAGGCAGCCTTACTTCAATGAACACTTTTGCCTATGAACAATGTCACCTAATGGAATTCTCACCCAGTGGACACCCTCACCCAACGGCATACTTTATCCCAAAGACAGCTTCATTCAGTAGAGGCTGTCAATCACCTCACTGAATAAACAGCCTCACTGAATAAATGACCTTAACAAATGGACAGCCTCACCCCTCATTTCCTACCCTGGAGCACAGAGAACTGTTGTGTTCCAGTTCTACTAACTATACTCAGTCTTCTCCTGCCTCCTCTCTTAGGCCCCATCGTCACCCCTTGCAGGGTAGACCCCAGGTTGCCCACCTGCCTGCCCTCTGGGTTGGGGCCACTCACACATCTGTCCATTGCTGAGGTGAGTGGGCATCGTGTTGGCGACGATGACGTTGGTGCCCATGTGTTCCTGCATCAGGTGAGGGTGCAGGGGATGGTGGGCATGGGGTGCATCACTGGAGGACCCTGCAAGTAGAGAGGGGACGAATCAGGACAAAGAGTCTGGGATAAGGACTGCAGGCCTTGAGGCACCATCTTGATAGGTGTGGCCAATCAGCCTACCCATCCAACACTGATGTGCCTAGTAGGGACCTTCCTTGGTTAGTAAAGGGCTTGCCATTCCTATTCATAGGTTTCATGAAGGTACTGAAAGGACCAAATAAGCAAGAGAACAAAAGCGATGTGAAAGAAACAAGGAGCATATAAGGAAGCTCAGAGATCATTTAAATATTATAATGGGTAATATATTGGTTGCATAATAATTTAATGGATCTAATCAATGGCTCTCGAAGCTCCTCGGCATGCAAATCCTTCAACCATTTGATTCCTACTCAATTTTCAGCCTCTTTCCCATATCTCTGCTTCAGCCAAGCTGACCTACTTGGAGCATCTCTGTGTCCTCTGACTTTTCCTGTCTCTCTGCTTTTGCTCACATTGTTGCTTCCATCAGAGATGCCTTCTCCACCCCTATGTCCATAAGTCCAAATCCCAGTTCATATGTTTTCTCCTTTTGGCAGTTGTCCTGATTCTTCCCACTCTACTTTGCTTGGAATTCTCACAGTAATTCATCGGTAACCCAACTTTTTGGAACAATCACTTCTTCTGTCTATAAGCATTTCAATTACAGGTATATTTTTCTTCTTTCCTTGAGGGTCTAGTAAAAGTGTCTGGAACACAGTAACAGCATCAAAAAATGTGTCAGGGAGTGACACCATAGTGGGTGTGCTTTAGTAATAGGCCATGGTCAGTAACATGACAAAAGTGGAATTTTAAGGGTTGCACGAGGCCTCTCTAAAGAATATCTGTTCCAATGATAACTAACAATTACCAAGCACCTATTATATGCCAGGTACTGTTTTATAGCACTTTCCATATTTTACAGAATTTAATCTTCACAACAATCCTATAGGGTGGAATACCATTATTATCTCAATCTACAGATGAGATAACAGGACCCAGAAAGATTATCTTACCCACGTTGATTTGGCAACAGAACATAAGCTTCTGATTCTGATCTCAGTGACACCATATTCACAGGGTCAAAGTGAGAATGAAATATGCTACCATATGACAGCAGTTCTCAATGGGGGATAAGCAAAGAATTATCTAGTTTCAAATACCAATAGTGCTGAGGTTGAGAAACCTTGCCCAGAGCCACGTCATCATCAGTGACTGCGTCACCTCCAAAATCTCGAGTTCAAGCATCCCCGCTTTGATTTTGCCTCTATCTTTCCAGCTCAACAAATCCAGTACCATCATTGCAAGAATTCGTCAACCCTACTGAGGCTGTCAATTCACTGACCCCCACTTTTTACTATCTGTCACCCCACCTTTATTTCTCTTTGAGTCCAGCCAAGATTCCATGGTCCATCATTATAATTGCCCCCTCGCAGTCATCCTCAGCTCCCGGGCAGCTCCCTTCACAGCCTGACATTCTCAAGTGTTGTCCACTCTATCTCCCTTCTTCGCTTCCACACTCCCTCACCCTGTAACACCCTGCAAGCTGGTTTCCATTCTCCTGGGCCTCGGACACTGCTCAGCACGATTGCCAGGAGCCTGCGTGTTGCCAGTCCAATGGACACCTCCCTTCCTCCCTCTTTCTCTCTCTGTCCTCTTGAAAACACACTCTTCTCTTGGATTCTGGAATTGCCCTGGTTTTCTCCTATCTCCCTGGCTAGTCTTCCTCTGTTCCTTCCATGACACCCCCTCTCCTGCTGACTCCTAAATACCAGACTCGTACATTCAGTGGCCTCGATAACTCAACTCGGATATCTAATTGTCGTCACATGCGTAACCACAGTCCAAAGTGGATCTCTTGGGTCACTCCTCACCACCACGCCCCTACCCAGCCCCAAGCTGTTTTTTCTCGGTCTTCCCCATCTCAGTAGATTACTCCACCAGCATTTCTGCTACTCAAAGCAAAAATGTAGACTTTGTCCTTGATTCTTCTTTCTTTCACTCCGCACATCTGATCAGCAAATCCTGGGGGTTCTTCCTCCAGACAGATACTAGAGTTTATCTAGGCTGCTCCACTTCCATAGTCCAAGCCTCCATCATCCTTCACATGATTGGAGATGTAACATCCTCACGGGTCCTTTGCCTTCATTTGCCAACCCCCAAAATCTATTATCTACCCAACAATCAGAGCAGTTGTTGAAAACATTAGTCTGATTTTCACTCTCCTTACAATATCTGCAATGAGAATATAATCCAAATTTCTGACCATGGCCTACAAAGCCATATGTTTATGATTTCATTTCTGCCCAAGCTCAACCTTCATCGCTTACAACTCCCCATCTCACAACCTTGTCCTTCTCTCTCAAACACACAAATCTCTCCTGCCTCAGGGCTTTGAACTAGCTACTTCTGCTTGGAACATTCTTCTTCTGGATTTTAAATCCTCCACTTGCTTTCATCTATCCGGTCTTAGCACGAAAGTCACCACTGGCCTCACTTGGCCAATCTATCTTCAGTTAAACTCTATCACATTACCTGTTTATTTCAAAATCTGTAGTTACCTTCTTTATTTATATACTTGGTTACTGTCTGTTCCCATGAGCCTTTATACATGCATGCATGTGCATGCACATGTGCACACTCACACACACACACACACACACACACACACACACACACACACTCACCCTCCAGGAGGGCAAAGATCTTGTTCTTTGCTGAATCTCCAGCACTTAGAACAGTGACTGGCACACACTAGGCTCTCAGTGCCTACACAAATAGACCATGTCCTTGTCCTCATTTTTCTGGTGAGGAAACTGAAGCATAGGCATGTTAAGTGACCTGCACAGAGCCACACAGTGAGGAAGTAACGAGCTGAGTGTTGAGCTCAGGTCTGTGTGAGGCTTCTTTCCTGGAGGGTCTCCCCACCCCGCCCCTCCTGGGCCTGATACGGACCTCCCAGCAGCATCTCCTGCAGCAGGTTGTCAATCTTGGCCATGCCGAAGAGCTTGATGAACTGGATCTGCTCGATCATCTGCCAGGTGATGCTCTGCAGGGTGGGCAGCAGCAGCAGCAGCTCGCCGAAGCGGCCGCGTGAGTCATACTGGCGGTCATTGATGTAGTCCTCCAGGCTCACCTGCACCTGGGACCGCAGCCGCTTGATCTTGCTCGGGTCGCTCAGCCCCTTGGCATCTGCAATGGGAGGGGGCGAGCAACGGAGGGCAGTGGGGCCCATCTGGAGCGTCTAGGGAATCAGGACCCAGATATCTCCTGACATGTGGGGATCAGAGGGAGGCCTAGTGACCCAAAGTCATGTAGGGAGTCTTCAGCAGTGCTGGGACAAAGATTCAAGGTCCTCAACAACCAGGGTATACTAGCACAAATTGTGACTTCCTAGACTCAGGCAGAAAAAGGTTTCTGTTACATTTCCTAGGATACCAAACTGGGGGAGTGAGAACTAGTGTATGGAGCGTGGGACTTCAGAAACACACCCAATAGGGCACCCAGCAACCTCCCCATCTTACCCATGGGGAAACTGAGGCACAGAGCAAAGAAAGGATTTGCCCCAGGCCACACAGCCAGTTTTTGGCAGATCCGTGAAGTGAACTTGGGCTTCTGACCCACAGCTGAGTTTCCACTGTCCAGGTCTCAGCTCATGCTGTTTCTGCTTCACTGGAACAGTACCTCCTGCCCTGGCTCCTGCCGCCTATCACCTGGGGATCAGGTTTCACCTTCTTCAGGAAGTCTTCTCCATTTTACCTTCCTAAGTCTGCACTGTAAGTGTCCATCATGTCCCCAGGTTTTGTGACTATTCCATCACTACTGCCCACACTGAATGGTTCGTCTCTTCCATTAGACTGTGAGCTCTGTATGGGTAGACATATGTCTAATTGCCATTTTAAACCCACCATCTAATACCCGGTGTAGTCAATATTTATTGAATAGGTAACTGGATGAGGGGAAGGTTAGATGGATGGAAACATGAATGAAAAAATCAGTGAATAAATTCTAGATCCTTAACCCAATGCGATACTTTAGTCTCAACCTTCAAGGAGGTAATGCAGTCATTTCGCATTTCCTCTTTTATGAACAAGGGAAATGGCAGAAAGAGAATTCATCTACAGTTCCAGTGGGCTTTCTCCACTGAGCATGTTTGTGCATTATCTCATTCAGTCAATGAACATTTACCGAGCACCTCCTGAGATATGCCAGGCCCTGAACTAGGTCCCTGGTTGCTGAGTCAGTCTGAGCATCAGTAATCCTGCACATTTCACTCAGCAATTACCCCTGTTCAGCCCCGTGCCAAGCACTGCAGGAGTATACAGCCTAGGCAAAGCTCTATAGGAAACTATAACTAGAAATCTCACCATCCAGGAAATGGGGACTAGTGCATGGTAGGTAAGAACATGGGCTTGAGAGATAGAGACCAACAGACAGCCTGAAGTTCATATCCAAGCCCTGCCATTTCCTGTTTGTGTGACTTTGGGCAAGTTAACCAATATCCCTGTGCCTCAGTTTTCTTATCTGCAAAATAGGGATAATAATAATTCCTACCTACAGGTACCTCACAGGTACCCCACAGGTACATGTAAGATAATTCATATAAAGTGTTAAAATGATGCTTTAGTGAACATGCAATAAATGCTGGTCATCTTCTTTTTCATTACTGTTATTCCTGGAAGTGTCTATCTTAGACAGGGCCCTTGCACTGAGAACGTGCCTGGCACAGAGTAAGTCCTCTCTAACATGTAAGGGAAGAAGGAAGCAAGCAAGCCTCCAGGGCTGAGGCACCTTGACATTGTGAAATGAAAATAGACTTTTCACAGAGACCTGATTTCAAAGACTTTCTGTAAAGATGCAGGTGTGAAAGTCAGTACATAAGTTGCAAAGACATGGAAATAGCAAAAAAATGTATTAGGAGGGTAGGGAAGAAAAGATGGGAAGGGTGATGGAGAAGAATGAAATCCTCAGCCATCACAGGAGAAAAAATATGATTTAAAGTGGTTAAGTCAAGAAATATAAGGCTTAGCAGTTTATTTAGAACTATCAAGGTAACTGCCACAAGAAACAGTTAAAGGAATCGGAAGTGCTTCTCTTGGGAAGTAGGCTTCAGGCTGGAAAATTGGGGTGGAATGCGGAGAACTATTTCCATTTTAAGTATGTGTAGGTATTATTTTGCTAAAAATTTTTTGAGGAGAGGAAGCAAAGATGGAGTAAAGGAAGGAAGATAGGAGGTAGGGAGGAAGCGGGGAGAGGGAGCAAGAGAAAGAAGGGAAAAGAGGGAAAGAAGATAGCCAGGCCTTTGAGTCAGTGTGTCCTCTGAAGTCCCACCATCCCTTCGAACCTTGATTTGCCTCATCTGTTACGTGGAGCTGTCCTGCTTGTCGTAACAATGAGATGAGTTGTGAACTGAGTATAAATACTAGTAGGAGAAGTCTGACCAAGGGTCTGGAGCATCCGGGATGGGTTAGGAGGTGTGGGCTGTACCTGGGTCGAAGAAGATGATGGCTTTGAGGCAGGCGTACTCATTGTCATCGATCTGCAGCTCCTGGAAGGGCAGCACCAGCTCATCAAGGATGCGCATGGACACCCGGCTCATCTCCGCCAGCTCCGGGCAATGCCGAGGGACGATGTAGTCATTGCCTGGGTGGGTTGGGAGGGAGAGAGGAGGGAGCAGTCACCGTGGATTGACCCTTCTCCTTCAGCTTTGGCTCTGTGCTTGGCAAGGCAGCTGGTGCCCCTGGGAGGAAACCACCAGGGGTTGTCACACCCATTTTACAGATGAGGAAGCTGAGGCCCAGATTAAGAGAGTGAGTTACCTGAAGTCATCAGGCTGAGCATGAAACTTGGCATCTAGAACCCCTTTCACATCACCCAAGTTCCATTAGCCAACATGACTCATAAGATCGATGACATTCAAGGGCCACTTGGGAGGCACTAAAGCATGAAGATTAAGGAACCAGATTTGGGAGCTGGAGTGCCTGGGTTGAGAGGGGACTTGGTTACGTTGCCTAAGCTCTCTATGCCTGTTTTCTCATCTGTAAAATGGGGATAAATAACGGAGCTTCCCTCAGAGGTGTGTCATATTAAAAGATGTAACGTTCATAAAGTAATTAGCATAGTTGCTGGCACACAGTGTGAGCTACATAAGCATTTAAATAATAAATATGTCATGAAGGCACAGGTGACATGGGCTGGGGTTTTGTGTCATTCCTGGCCATCTCTTGCTCCTACCCAGAAAGAACATCAGAATGCACGAGTTATTCCACGCATAACCCTGATTGTGCTCCAACTTTAATGCTGGGGTAATTTTATTCCTTGTATTGGAGTGGGGTATTCAGTCGAGAGGCAAGTCCTGGAGTCTTCCATTTGCAAGCTTGAGGACAGGGCTATTCTTGGTCTGTCTGCCTTGCTCCTGCATGCCAAGGGAATCTCCCTTGCTGGGTGCATGTCATGCTGGTCACACCCTCCTCACCTAGGAGCAGCACGTCCTTGAACACCATGGATCGCTTGGTGGCTCCGAGCAGCAGGTGCTCGCCAGCGTGGGCTCTGAGCAGGGCCACCTGGAAGAGAGAAGGGTTGGTATCTGGCGTCTGCACCCCTGGGAAGGCTGCTCCCAGCCAACTCAATGACCCTGGACAAGTCAGCTTAATGTTCCCCTCTGTCTTTACCTGCCAGAACTATAAAATGGGCATCATAAAACTGCCGCCTTCCTCCCACAACTGATAAAACTAGGGGCCTGGAAAGGATTCAGCAGAAACCTGGAAGGGGAAAGAACATGGACTCAGAGCTGGGAGACCTCATGCTGATGTGCCCTTGAACTGCTGTGTCCTCGAGCAAGTATCTGCTCCCTGTAGACCTCCTCTGTGTGCCTGGTGAAACTGAATGACAGTCTGTGTATATTTTTTTGAGCAGAGGCTCAAAGGCTTTCCTCAGATTCCCAAAAAGTTCTAAAACTGTAGGTCACAAATCCTACCCATGGGCCAGCTACAGAGAATTATGAAGGATGCTTTATAAAAAAGCAAATTCTTAGTCTTTACTACCAGGGATTCTGATTCTGTATGTATGTGGTGGGCCCAGGGTTCTGCATGTAATAGGCTCGCCAGTTGATTCTGATGTGTAGTTGTGTTTGGGAAATCATTGGTCTGGAAGGTCTCAAGGGCATCTGCCCACTTGACATTGTAAGATTCTAGGATTCTGACAGAGCGTTCTAAGAACTTGGATGTGGATGTTGGTGCTCAGGGCTGGCCCTTCCCAAGACAAAGCTGTGAGCACTGGTCCCTGGCAAACAATCAGCTTGGCAGACCCCTTCCCCAAAGGGAGGACAGGCAGCCTTTGGAGCCTGAAGTCCAAAGCAGGGGCCCAGCTAGCTGACAGGAGGACATCACCCGCCCTCCCTTTCAGAGCCATCTGCTTTAGTCCTTGCATGAGGACCAAAAGATGGGCTGGTAAAAACATTAGCAGGCTGGTAGCCTCAAGGATCTTATCTGCAAGGTTGGGATAGGGAGTTTGGAGGTTCTATAGTAAGCCAGCCGAGAAAGTTAAAATGTTTTTGCTCATTCATTCATTGATTGTTTATTCTTTCAGTTATCAAATGTTAAATGCCTACCAGTGCTACACAGTTTTTTAGACAATGGGGACACAAGGGTGAAAAAGAGACACAAGGTCTCTAGCCCCAGAGAGCTCCCATTTTACAGGGGGAGGTGAAACAGATAATAAAGTGGAGAACAAGTAAGTAAGTAGGACAGAAGGGGACAGTGCTAAAAAGGTAGAGAAGCAGAAAGCAAGGAAGGAAAAGAAAGAAAGAAAGACAAGTCAGGCACAGAAAGAGAAATACCACATGTTCTCACTTATTGGTGGGAGCTAAAAATTAATATATAAATTCACACACACACACACACACACACACACACACACACAAACTGGGGGGGGGGTAGAAGATATAACAACCACAATTATTTGAAGTTGATACGACAAGCAAACAGAAAGGACATTGTTGGGGGGGAGGGGGGGAGGGAGAAGGGAGGGAGGTTTTGGTGATGGGGAGCAATAATCAGCCACAATGTATATCGACAAAATAAAATTTAAAAAAAAAAAAAGAAAGAAAGAAAGAAAGAGGGAGAAGAGGGGGGATAGTGAGGAGAGAAGGAAGGTTGGGAGGGAGGGGGAAGGTGAGGGCTGTGTGGTAAAGAGCAAGGGGGCAAGAGAGTCTGCATCAGTGGGGAGCTCGAGAAGGTCTCTCTAAGGAGGTGAAACTGCTGTAAGTCATGGAAGATGCCTGGCACATAGCCAGCATTCAGTAAGTATTTGTTTGAATGAACGAAGGACAGAACGGGTAACGAATGAATAAATGAATGAATGAGCAAACATCTTGACTTCCTCTCCAGATCCAGTCCTTCCTGGGCAGTCACCTGTCCTTTCGCTTTCTATTCCGCCATGATTAGAACCTTGTGAGGAAGAGAGAAAAAGGGAAATGGGAAACAGCCTTGGAGGTGAGAATCCACTCTCCATGACAAGCACAAAGGACGGCAAAGGCTGCTTATTACTGAGCGCCTCCGATGAGCCAGGCACTGCGCAGGGCATGTGCCAGTCACCCCGGTGGCTCTCCAACTGCAAGCCAGAAGATCTGGATTTGAATCCCAGCTCTGTGGCTAACTTGCTCTGGAAGTTTAGGCCAATCGCTTTCTCTTTTTAGGCCTCAATCCCCTTATCCAATGGTACTCAGCCTTCTAGGTCTCAAAGGATTGATGTCCAAAGGATTGATGTTTGTTTGTTAAGCAGCAAACAAACTTAGAAGCTGGCTTCTGGGGCAGTGTTGACAGAATTGGGGTGTCCTTTGGAGGACCATGCCCCCCAACTCTCCCAGGTGTGCCCCACCTGAGTTGGGCAAGATGGGCTCTTTATATACCATAGATGGGGAGCTGGGAACGCTCCTGGTCTCAGGTTCAATCCCCTGACATGGTGGCTGTTCTTGGGGGTGGGCAGGCAGGTGGTGGGGGGGTGTTAATGATTGTCCCTTGTTATTGGCCACCCATCACTGCTTTCTGAGAATGCTCTGAGCCCCAGCCAGGGAGGTTTGGGTGGGAAATCGAGGTTAACAATTGCTCAGCTTGGGGGTATCTTGTTGCCCTGCTAAGTACCTGGGAAGGAACAGGAGGGATTAAACATTAATGTAGATTCTCCAGCAGAGGGGACCGGGGCCAGAGCATGAAGAGCAGGGGAGAAGGTAGCGGCAGCTTGGACAAGATCCCTGCCCTGTCAACTCTTCTCAGGGAAGGAGAAATCCAGCCCCTGTGTGAAGCTGAGGACCAGCCAGTCCAGAGTTTTCTCAGAGTGTCCCACTGTGCGATATTAACAGTTGTTCCAGGAGAGTCTGGGGGCCAAAGGGGTTGGAAAGCCCTGGTTTCCACAAAGTCAAACAGCTGCCTGGACAGCAAGACTTCTCAGAAGATTTAAAAGACTGGCATGCACTGTTTGTCTCTTGTGTGCAAATGTGCAAGACAGGTAGGCAAATGCTCCAGGGGCTTCCCCCAAAGCTGGACAGGTGGCCCAGTCCAACTCCCCTTTCCCAGACAGGGAAAATGTGGGGGCCGAGGGGGTGCTCTGGGCAGTGGCTGTCATATGTGGCATCTCAGAAACTCATATATCCTCAGACACATACCACCTTCCCCCAGATCATCCCCCCCCCCCCGGGAAATTTTCAGATTCCAAGGAATGTACTTTGGGAAATAAAATGCTGAGTTAAATCGTCTTGATGGGATACAAGGAAGACACTAAGGTTTAGGGAGGCCAGCTGTGGTCTAGCAACTGCTCCATTACGTGATTTTGCACTTTGCAAACAGAAATGTCCTCACCCTCCCAACCACACTCTGAAATAGATATTATAATTCCCTTTTTATAGATTAAAAAACTGAAGCTGAGAGAGAGGAAATAATTTGTCCAGGTTCACGCAGGGAACAAGTCTTAGAGCCAGAACTGAAGCCAAAATTTCCTGACCTCTGGTACTGGGTCCCTGTCAACATTCCCCCAGGAGAGCTGCATGGTGCAGTGGTTAGGAGCCTGGACTTTGGAGCTTCCCTGCCTGGTTCTAATCCCAGCTGTGCTGGATACAAGCGGTGTGACCTTGAGCAAGTTACTTAACCTCTCTGTGCTCCACTTTCCTCACCTATGAGATGGTAATAATAATAGTACCTACGTCATATGGTCATGGAGGGATTAAATGAGTTAATATTTGTACAGTGATTTAAACAATTCTGGGCACACATGAGCACTATTCGAGTTTTGTTAAATAAAATCAAAGCAGTCCAAGGCTATAGGCCAGGTGGCTGCGCAGAGTCCACCACTGCTGCAGTCCATGTCCTCCCTACCTGGTCATCCAGGGGGAGCTCGCAGAAAGCCGGGATGTACTTGGCCCACTCGACGAGCACCAGCAGCTGCTCCTTCATGGACTCGCACACGTCTGTGATGCTGGCAATCTTCTTTGCACGAATGTCACCATTGATCCCAGAGACAGGAGAGGTGATCTGCGGGAGAAGAAGGAAAATGCTGGGGATGGCTGGACCCCTCACTTCACTTTCTGTCCTCTGCACAGAGCCCCCTCCCTAGAAAGTTCCCTTGTATGAAATGGTGTGGGGGGGGGGCGGTGTGGTGGACTGTGGGTACCTTCCAGCTCTGAAGTAAAGTACTTTCTGCTCTCACAGCAGAAATGGGCAGAAGGGAGGGGGCACGTGTGAGGGAGAAGGGCCCCCTCTGGGCCTTTGCCTGCCACCTGTCCCCTGCCTCCTCCTCTGCCAGCTTCTCAAAGCCCCACGGAATCCCTCAGCCCTTGAGGAGGAGCAGGGCAAAAATCATCATCCTCATCTGATAGAGGAAGCAATCACGACTCAGAGAGGTGATGTGACTTGCCCAAGGTCACACAGCAGGGGGCTGGCAGAGCCCCAGTTTGCCACCTGTGTCCACTGGTTCACTGCTCTGTTCCCTCAGGGCTACGCTGATCTCAGGCTCTCACTGAGAGCAAAGACTGTGCTTGACCTGTGGAATGCAGGCAGCAGGATGAACTAGAAGGTGCCCCAGAGCACCAGACCTGGGTTCAAGTTCTGTCTTTGCTGCTAAATCGACTGTGTGGCACTGGACTCAGTTTCACTTCTGTGATATCCGAGGCCCCTTCCATATGCTACTCCAGGGCCTGGCTGGGGAAGACAGAGGTGGAGGAAGTATTGGGGGGTCCTCTGGTGGGTGGGAGGGTCACCCGGTACCTGCTGGGATAGGACTTCTGCCTGCAGGAGCGCATTGATGGAGGGCAGGCTGCTGTCCTCGTAGCTTGACCTTCGAGTGCTGATCCGGTCCCGTTCATTTTGGACAGCTGTGAGGAGGCAGGGGGAGATGAGGAGGAGGCAGGGATAAGTGGGGGTGGGGATGGGGGTCCCATGACTGATGAGGGAGGGGTGAGGGGCAAGAGGAGAGAGTTCAACCCAGAAAGAGATATTGCTGCAGGGCGGTTCCTGGGTGAAGGACACACAGTTGAGAATGGGAATAGGCGGAGGGTGTCCAGGGGACAGAGCCCAGATCAGCACATGGGAACAAGGGGAGATGCATTATAACTTAGCATGTGGAAGCACTTTCCCAACACCAGAACGGCCCCCCACACAAGCGGCCAGCTGCAGGAATGATCTGCCCATCACCAGGGGAGTGTAAGGCAGTGATGACTTGATGGGTCTTGAGCTTTGAAGATTACAGAGTTTCAAGCTCTGTTTTAGAAAAGGGTTGCTTTCTTTTCAAGTGAAAGTGGATAAAACAAGCAAAGTGAATTGCTCTGAGTGACACAGAGATGGTCCAGGGATTTCTGAACACCAAGGTGGAAGCCCTGGTTGAGCAGATCTGCAGTCCCCCACCTTCCCTGACTGTCTTGTCCATCCACGGATGCTGTGTGTGTTCTGGACTAACCTTTCCACATTCCTCAAGGCAAGGCCCTGTCTCCCTCCTGCCCCACTACTGGGCTTTCTTTAGGCCATGCAGGGATCTGGGGCCTCGGTCCACGAGGGCCCCACACCCCACTGCCTGCCCACATCTGAGTTAGTCCTGGCCTAAGATCTAAGATGGTCCTTCCGCTGTCCTGCCCCTATCCCGGAGTCTTCGCAGCCTTCCTGTGGAACGAGGTTTTGTTGAAGCGGGAAGGAGGGAGGATGAGGCTGCAGGAGACCTGGGTTCTTGGTTCCTGTCCAGAATTTACTCACTCTGTGTGCTGGTGGGAATCGCATCCTCTCTCCAGGCCTGTCTTCCCATTAAATAAGTTTCTCCCTCCTGCCTACTCCCTGCGCTCTTTCCCATCTCAGGAGCTGGCAGGCTGATTCTTCCAGTCCCTCAGGCCAAAAGCCTCTGGTCTTCCTAATCTTCTCTTTCACGCCCCATGTGCTCTCAGTAATCCTTGCAAAGCAGACAGAGCTCCCACCTGCTCAGGGCCCCGCGGTCCTCCCCGGGGTTAGCACAGGCCTCCTCACGGGTCTCCTTGCTTCTGGCTTTTCCCCTCTGTCTGTGCTCCTCTCAGAAGACACAGGTACCAGACACACCTGGACACACTCCTGGGTCACCCTGCCTGACAGGGCATTCCTCATGCGTACTCTGCCCCTTCACCTGGCTTTATTTTTCTTCAAGGCATTTGCTGTAGAATTACTTGTTAATTTCATTACTATTTATCTCTCTGTAAGAAAGAAAGCTCCAGAAAGCCAGAACTTTGTCCCTCTGTTCACTGCTGTAGTCTCGGCGACTAGAACAGAGCCTGGCACACAGTAGGTGCTCAATAAATATTTGCTGAGTGAGTGAAAGAAGGTTTGGGATGAGAAAGACTCTAATTCTTTTTTTTTTAGATAGACTCTAATTTTTTACAAGCACCCTATTTCTCCATGAGACATTGACATCCCAGCTATTAGACTTTCTCTTTTATATTTTTATTGGCTATGTAGACTTTTTCTTGATTTCACACATTGTTGAAATCAGAGAATGAAATTGACAAAGGGCCACAAAAAATGACTGTATTGTGTAATGTTGACTATACTAATTATCCTGATTTGAGCATCACATACTGTACACAGGTATTGATATTCAACGCTGTACCCCACTGATATGCAATCAGTTATGTTCCAGTAAAAAATAAATAAATAAAATAAGGACAAGACATAGGAAAAAAAAAAAAGAAAGTCAGTCTGAACTGAGCCCAGTAGTCAGTGGGATATAATAGAGGTAAGAAATCTCCCTTCAGAGACCCCCATCTTGGACAAGGGCAGCCCGGAGCACACTCCCCTGCTCCAGGTGACACTTGGCCCCGCCCGCCGACACCCCTCCCATGGCAGCCTGGCCTGGCAGCCTCCCGCACCCACCAGGGCGCCGAGTGGCCCCGGCGGGTGGAATGAAAGGGCTGCTGTAAGCAGCTGCGGATAGGGCTCCTCAAGGTTAGGCCGGTGTTATCAGTGCCCGGCGCGAGCTCAGTCACGGAATGATGTTTTCCAAATGTTTGCTTAGTATTAGCAGGGTCGGGGACCTAATGTAACTTCTATTGAATATTAACTGACCAGGGCAGAGACAGAGAGCAGATGAGCCTGTCTTCCCAGAGAACCATTGGGTGGGGGTCCCTGGGGGGCTGGGGCAGGACTTCCGAGGAAGATCCATCAGATGGCCCCTGGCCCATCACCAGCTCACACCTCCTGTTACCCCTGCTTTCTGGGCTGGGTTTCTGATGCCAGGAATTGGATGTTTGTCCTGGGCTGGACAGCTGAAGCCCAGATAGGTGTCTGTCTCCCTGGCGTTGGGTTATAGAACAGAATTGTCAGCTCACTGTTGGCCCATTGACCCCCGGGTTTCTCCCCAGAATCTTTGTCCCTCCAGGGAACCCCCTTCCAGCCACTATGGAATATCCTCTTGCAAAGCTTTACAGGCCTATGAGCGCTGAAGCCTTCCCTGCGGTGGAGAGGAAGTTGCAGGAACCTAGATCAAAGAATCTACCTCCCAAGCCAATCACTCCAAGTTTTAATCCAGGGAGCTTGCAGTTTGCTCAGCTTTGGGGAGCTTGAGTTCCGGTCCTGACTCCACCCTAACCCATCACATCATCTTTCTGGCCTCAGTTTCCTTATCTGTAAAGTGGGAAAGGGGTAGATCTGATGACCTCTTTTAGATCCAGCTTGTCTATAAATCCCACATTTCTAGCTCATGCTTTCCAGTCCTTAAGGGAGTATTTTTGGGTTTCAGTCCCCAAATCCTCCTAAAACCATCAAAGAAAAAAAAAAAACTTGTCCCAAATCTCCTGATCAGTGAGGCTTCCACCGATGGTTTCCCTTGGTTTTGGGAACTTCCCACCTAGGCTGAGGAGGGGTGTTGGGGGCTGGAAGGCTTAGGTAGAACTAGTAATACCCTAACTTCCCAGGGCTTGACTACAGTGACAACTGAACACTCTGCTTCCACGGCCCATTCTCAAAGCAGCCAAGTGACTGCATGTGTCACGATCTTCTGTCACGATGGTGCATGTAAATAAGCACCAGTGTTTACTAGCTCACACTCACTGGTCATCGGCCAGCTCGCCTGTCCTCCTGGAAGAGTGCCAGTTTTCCTGGGCTGGGAGCAAGTGGCTATTTTCACTTCATGACTGAGCTAAGGCTGAATAGCCTGGGGCCCTCACTCCTTTTCCAGAAGTCAAGATGTGAGGCCTGCTGCCTCTGTGGCAGCTCAGTTGAGGACCAGGGGACAAACACACATATCCTGGCAGGTCAGTGAGTATATAGCTAGACTCATAGAGATCATTGTCCAACCCCTCGTTTTATAGATGGGAAAACTAGAGCCCAGAAGGGGTGGAAACTTCCCTAAAGGTACACAGGTGAAAATGACTCTGGATGTTTAATAAGACACATATACATAGATATAAAGACTGACCACATGCAGGATCAGGCCACATGTAGCATAGGTAGGTAGCCACCTGCTCAGATGGACTGCCAACCCCTCTCCCATCTGCCTGTCACACGGCCTGAAATTTCAACATGAGAGATTCATTCTCTCAAACACAGTGCCCTCTGGACAATCATAGTGCCTAAAATATCAGGCAATCGGAATAACAGAATCAGTGACTATTAGAACCATAGAAGTTCGAGTCTTAGACTGTAGGTCTCTATCTTCTTCTTGTCTCCAATTTTTCATACATGCACCACACTTCCCACTCACAGCATTTCTCGTTGCACAAAGTGGTTCTGAACTTGAGGTAAGAGTGGGGGAGAGAGGCTCAACCCCATGGAAAATGGGGGTGAAGTGGGGCGAGGAGGCAGAGGCACGTGAAGTTTGAAAAAGCTCCTCCTCCACTTGGAGAACCCCTGAGGTCTGGATGTTAGTATTGTGGTGTTTAGGGCAGGAGGGGGCCTTGGAGACCACCCACTCCTTCATCAGGATCAGCATGCCCAGACTCCCCAGCTGAACTCATGAGCTCAAACTGAGGCCCTGCAGGGATGAGACACAGAAGATATTTCCAAGGGAGGAGGCAGAGATGGGATGGGGAAGGGGAGGCCGCCCAAGCTTTGCTTCCCCTCCTGCTCAGTTGGCCAGGGCAGGCTGAGTACCTGGTTCCTGCTTCTGGGGTGGGGTGGGGTGGGGTGTGTGTGTGTTTGTATAGGACTAGACCAAGGGTTTGGCTGGTATGGCACAACCGTGTGCTAGAAACGAAGCTGGGAAAGGTGAGTTGAGGGGAGAAGGAAACAGAGAGATTTAAAAATGAACTCAAGTTATTTTGAAAAGTAGTGAAAAGAGTTTTGCTTCCTGGGCTTGGGCTGAAAACAATTTTACATGTTCCTGGGGTATGGAGGACATAAAGTAGTCAGCATCAAAGTGTTGCCCAAATAGCATGAAGCTCTGGATTCAAACCTCAGACCTTCCAGTGACCAGCTGCGGGGCCTTAGGCAAGCTGCTTAACCATTGTGGGCCTCAGTTTCCTCATCTATGGAAAGGGGGTACAGTAACAGTCCCAGCCACGTAGGGATGTCACAAGAATGAAATGAGCTATCCAATGTGGAGAAAGCCCAGCTCCGGTCTTCCCAGACTCCTCCATCCAGGACCAGTCCGATACCTCATTTCCACTTCCAAGAACTGCAAACTTGGGAGGTCACCTGATACCCAAGAATGAAGACTAAGAGAATCGGGGTGCTTGTCCCTGGGACAGGAGCTCAGAAATAGAGCTCCCCCCCGCTGTTCACATTCGTGAAGTCTGGTAGTTGGGTATTTCGATGTTCGTAATGTCATTCTGTATGCTTTTCCTAACGTTCGAAATATTATATTAACAAAAAGCACCCCACTTGGCTGCAGGCAGACAGGGGTGGCTGCTGGGTGCCCCAGGAGCTGAGAGTGGGAACTTATCTCTTTGAATCTTTCTCAAGACCAAGCCCAGCCGCTCCCTATGGTCAGATTTCCAGGCCCTCCCTCCTCTCAGCCATTAGCCAGTCAGCCTGGGGCTTGTCACCGAGTCATAAAGTGTGGCTACAGTTGTAAATGACTGTCGGGGGAGCTGCGGGTGTGGGTGGGGCAGTGGGGCAGTGGGGGAGGGCGGGGGCTCACCTTCCTTCTTCATGCCAGCCCGGAAGCACTTCTTGAGTCTGCAGTAGCGGCACTGGTTCCTCTTGTCTTTGTCCACCACGCACTGCCGGCTAAATCTGGGGAGACTTTGGATGGTTGGTTGGGGAAGAAACAACCTTCCCTTCTTAGGACTCCTCTAGGACCCTGGCCATCTGGTTGACCTCCAGCCTCCTTGCTGTATCCCTTCACCCCAGGAGTTCCCCTGCTGACCAACCAGGCACTGGAGAGGTCCTAGGGACTCTTGAAAAAGTCGAATACTGTCCTGCTAAGCAAAGGGAAACTGGGGCTCAAAGAGGCGACATGTGGACATAGGTCACTCAGCTGGTCGGTGGTAGAGCTGAGTTGGGAAACTTAGCCTCTTGAGAACCCGAGCACTGCTATTTCCACCACATCCTATAAAAGCCTAGAGCCCACAGCAGCCTCCTGGTTGAGGCTTAGCATCAATACTTGGTCCACCTAAGCCTTTCTCTGGAGGAGGACATAAGGTAGAGGCAGTATTGCACAGTGGTTATGGGTGAGGCCCTGAAAGTCAGCCCTGGCTTTGCCATTGATTCAAGCTGGGTGACCTTGGGCAAATGCCTAGCCCTCCAAGCCACAGCTTCCTCATCTATAAAATGGGAATAATAATAGTAGCCATCCTCACAGTGTTGATGACAGGTATAATGAGACAATACACGGATGGGGCTTGGCATGGTATCTGCACATGGCAAGTGCTCACAACTGATAGCTGCTATGATTTTCTTATTGTTGTTACCCAGAATGGGAGATGAAAGAGGGATCTCCAAGGCCTTGGGAAGCCCTTGAGGTAGGTGGAAGAGCCTGGGGTCAATTCCCTAATTGTCCCAGAGAAAGCACCAGGTTGGAGGATGGGCCCATGCTTTGCAGCTTAAGAGGAGGCTTGACCTTAAGCCTCATGGATCCTTATTTGCTGACTGAGAAAGGTAAGAATGGGATCATGAGAATGGTTAAATACATGCAAAGACTTAATATGGTGCCAGGCATATAGTAAGTTCTCAATAAAGAGCATCCAATAGCTTTACCATCAGCAAATGGGGTTCCTAGAATTGATGTTCCCTCCTGAATCTGCAAGGCTTAAGAAACTAGAGAACCTTGACAGCCTTGAAGGGCAGATGCCTCTGGAACCTATTCAGGGAGAAGACAGACCCTGGAGACATGAGCCCAAGTGCACCCATCTACCAGCTGGAGAGATCGCAGCCCAAGAAGGACACCTCACCTGCAGGAGTACATGTGGTTCTTCCTCACGCTCCTCCGGAAGAAGCCCTTGCAGCCGTCACAGCTTGAGGCACCATAGTGTTTGCCCGTGGCCCGGTCCCCACAGATGGCACACAGGGCACTGACACCCAAGCTGTTGGGCGCGTTGAGGTTGGCGCCTTCTGACGGGGATGTGTCTGCACCAGAAGAGAAGGGAGTGGGAAGTCGGAAGCCAACGGGAGCCGTGTGGGGATCTTTCCAGGGCTTCAGCCTCAGCCAGACTTGGGGGCTGTTCTGCTCCATCACCTCCTCCATCACCTGCTCAGTGACCTCGAGCAAGTCACTTGGACTTTTGGAACCTCAGTTTTGCATCAATAAATTGGGGATGGTTGTGACTATGACTTCACAGAGTCGTTTGAAATTCTGCTTCTCCCCGTGGTGGAGGCTACTAGTCCTGGCCTCCTCTCGGAAGGAAGGAAACCTGACTCCTCCTAGGGTACATATGACCCTTATAGACTCCTAATTGGGCAGAGGGGGCCGTGGAGGGGACAAATACTCCCCCAGCTTCTCCCAGAAACAGGTCCCTCATTTCACTCTGAGTGACCAGGGCTGGGCAGATCTCACCTTGCTGCCCAGGACCCCGCAGACTCTCCTGGGAGCGGGGAAGACATGCACCAAGAACATGCACTCATTTGCCCTCCTAGAATGGTCCTGGTGAAGGGCTGGGCCCTTCAAATGCCTCCTATCCTGGAGGCAAAAGCTACTGCATCTATATAAATGCTAGGAGGGGGATAGGAGGCAGGTGGCAAAGGGGATCTGAATTGGGTGCTAAGAGTCCGGGCCCTCGCGCAGATGCCACCACTAACTTGCCTGTGACTTTGGGCAAATTCCTTTTCCTTGCTTCAATTTCTCCTGGGCCTCGGTTTCCCCAACTGTAAAAGGGAGCAGTTCAACTGGTCCAGTTGTTTTCAAGTTTTAAAAAATTTCAGTAGCTCTCTTTTTTGTAAGCGTATCTTCCACCAAGAATAGACCCTTTGGAGAATATGATAAACGCTGTGGACCATCCCCCCAGAAAAATGCACGTGTGTGCACACCACACAGAATGCACACACACACACACACACACGCATTTTCATAGAAACCCTGAATCTGACCTTGTATTCCTAAGGGGACATCCAGTTCAGAACTGGAGAGGCCATAGTGCTAGAGTTAAGAGCAGACTCTGAGGGCTGGCTGGTTAGCTCAGTTGGTTAGAGCACCACGTTATAACACCAAGGTCAGGGGTTGGGATTCCCCTACTGGCCAGCTGTCCCCCCTCCACACCCCCATCCCAGAAGAGCACAAACCCTGAAGCCCTTCTGCCCGGGTTGAAATCCCAGCTTGCCCATTTCTCAGCCAAGTGCCTCTCGGTGTGCTAGTTCACTCCTCCGCGCCTGTTTTCTCACTTGAAAAATGCAGAGCCTAGTAATCCCCTCATGCCATTATGCGGACTCAGGGAATCAGTACATGGGAAGAGCTTGGCACACAGTAAGCACCACATCAGCGTTTGTGAGATAAAGATATTCTGCAGGAGGAAACTTGGAGCCGGGGCTTCCAACCTCCACACACAAGTGGACACTGCTGCATCTCATTTCTGCCAACACCTGGCTGAACATCTCCTGGGGCTCCCAAGTGTGCCCAGGAGTGCAGCCCCCTCTACTTGGTAAATTATTCCTGGAGACGGGGATAATTGTTAAGCAGCGTTGGTGCCCTTTCTCCCTCTGCCTCTCCTCCCCCGACCATTGGAGAGACCTGACCCCACAACTCCCAGCCATTCGGGAGAAGCTGCGGAAGGAGCTCCCACCTCCTGGGCAGGATGGGCCGGGAGCTGTCAGGTATCATCTCCTCCCCGAGGTCAGCCCATCACCCCATTCTCCAGGTGAGGACACAGGCTCAGACAGGACAAGTGACTTGCCCAGTGTCATAACGCTGCTGTTAAGTGGAGGGGCTGGATTTGTAGCCCAGGTGTGCTGGACTACTCTGGACAGTGCTACACTTGTTGGGGGTGTCTGGTGGGGCCTCTAATAAACAAGGACCGCTTGCTGCAACTGTTCCTGAATTGGGGGTGGGGGTGGGGGAGAGATTCATTGGAATCTCCTTGGAGCTTTGGGGCCAACAGCCCAGGATGTCTGCAAAACACTTTGGGGGACAACCTCACATACCCCTAACTCTCAGACCACTTAAAAACTCCAGTAGGGAACACAGACCCTTCTTACAGATGCTCAGAGTCCTTGAGACGGCCCATGTGGGGGCCAGGATTGGTTACCACGGTGCAGCACTCAGGCACCTTATCTTATTTATCATCTGGTTAGCCCTGGGAGGCAGCACTATTATTTATCCCCATTTTACAGATAAGCAAACTGAGGATCAGAGAGGAAAATGGCTTGCCGTGTTCCCACAGTTAGAAAGATCCACGCCAGATTTGAGCCCCGGTCTTTCTGGCCCCCGAGCTGCAAGCTGTCTGGTCTTTGGGACACCTGGCTGAGGGGACTGGCCTCTGCCTCAGGAGCACACAATTCCGGGCTCTGAAGGGGTGATGGGGCTGGCCCCAGGAGCAGCCTGGGCTGGATGATGGCTAGGGGTGTGGCAGCACATTCTGTCCCCGTGGGGTCACACGACAACCCGCCTAGTGCAACAGCAACACGTTTGCCATTTCCATCGTGTTTTCTTCTTGAGCCCCTCACATGGTCCTCAGACACTCCTGAAAGCCAGCTAGCCAGCAGGCCTGGGGTGATGAAGCCCATTCTGCAGAAGACACAGAGGCCAGGAGAGGGAAGGCAACATGCCCCTGCATGGCGGGGGTGGGTGAGCACCTGGTGAGACTGAGCACGGGCAGTGCCCAGCTGCTGCCACCTCTTTCTAACTGAACTAACCACAAGCTTTCCAGACCTCGGCCTAACACTGGCTGAGCGGCTCAGAGCCGTGGAAGGAAGGCTGGTGGCAGGCTGACCTTGGCTGTCTGCCACCTCTCCTCTAAGGCTGGCTTGGGACCCATTAGGGCTCTTCCCCTCCTAGAGCTTCCAGGCCTCCTCCCTTCCCCCACTTTATTGTGGAGGAGAATCGACCACCCCCTACAGATGTGCCCTCAGTGATGTTGGAGCGGATGCATAAACCTGGGGAGAAACGCACATGGGCAACAAAATCTGCACAGAGACAAATGGATGAGCTGCTGATGTGAATCTCATTTGGCAAGTGGCAACTTCAAAAACCTGTACATCGTATCTGCACACCAGAGTGCTGACTCCCCCCTCCCCCCGGTACAGAGGGTGTGCATACATACACAGCAGGTTCAAACATGGGCATGTGGCAAAATGTTCATACAGGACATACGTGCAGAAAGCACAGGGCACGCAAACATAGCCACGTCTACAAACATGTGATCAATGACCCACATACACGTGTACAAACACCCACAGACACATGTACACACTCGCCGTCACTTACATACATAAGCAAGAGAAACACAGGCACCCCCCAAAGACGCAAACAACCCACACAAATGGAAACAGACACAGAACACACACAAATGAACACAAATACACAAATGTATTCCTGCAGATATACCTCTGCCGATACAGCACTCCACCACACCCACACAATTACATGATCACACACATGAACACATACACACACGATACACACACTGCTGAGTTGACTTCTTAGTTAGCAAAACTTCCCTGAGAACTCCATTTTCTCTAAACTCCAGTTCCCCTAGGAAAGTCCCAAAGACACCCTGAAATGCAGTTATGCCTCCAACCACTGTCTCTGGGGGATGGACGTCCCTTTCCATCTCTCTGGACCTAGGCCCAAGAGGCTCGAGAATGGGCTGTGTTGGGCTGAATGACAGGAGCTGGACAACAAGAGAGAGCTCACCATCAGGTCCCTGCTCCCAGTGACACACTGAGCAGGACAGCTTTTTGGGAACAGGTACCGGAGGACCCAAGGGGAACACCTAGGATCAACTTTTGCTGGAAATTTGCTCTTACAGGCTTTCACTCAACCAGAATGCCTCTGATCGTTGTACCTGGGCACGTCTGCCTCACCTGGCAACACCTGTGCTAGTGGATAAACCCAACCTACCATTTCCTACTGCTTGCCTCCCACCCTAAAGTTGAGCCCCAAAGATCTGCTCCTGTACCTGGGCACACCTGCCCCCACTGGCACACCTGGGTGCACCTGCCCCCACCTACCATTGCCCATCGTCAACACCTGCACATTCTCAAATTCCAGAGTGGTGTAGGCTGGGTCCAGCGCAGCACTGTAGTCAGCCATGTCCATGTCGACGAGGGTTTTGGAGAGGCGCATTCTCCCCTGCCTCCACACCTCAGCCACCTGCCCTGCCCAGGATGCCCACCCTGAAGGCTCTGGGCTGAGCCCTGGCCCCCGCCCTCTGCCCTCCCACTGCCTCCTCCCAGGTGCCTCCTCTGCCTTCCTTCGTTTCAAACCGTCCTCTGGGAGGACCCGCCGGGAGTCCTGGCCTAGCCTCTGCAAAGGGGTGGAGGCTCCGTTGGGGAGGGGTGGGGGTTAATGGTTAATCGGTCCCCCGCTGGTGGATAGGCTGGGTGGGGCTGCAGGGATTTGGCTGTTTGTTGGTTTCTGGCTGACACCCGGGGTGCTAATTACAACTGTTGGGGCCCAAACTCACCAGTACTCAGTTATCAGTTCTGAGGGGAGGCACTATAAGTCACTGGCAGTCACTTGACCCAGCCACCCCCCAAGCCATTGTCGCCCCAAATCGGGCATTCTAACTGATATGCTCAGACACTGACAGCCCACCTCCAAGGTGCCCTAATTCACTAACTTCCCAAATCATTGACTTCTACCCTCAATGCTCTTGCTGAGATAAAGCTGCTTTGTGGCCTATGAATACAAAACCTAAATCCCAGGCCCCAGACACCGAAGGGTCCTCGTTCTGAGAGCTCCCTTTCAGTTCCCTAAAAGTTCCTCTTCCTCCCCCAGGAGCATAATGGACTGGAAGTCTGGGAGGGCCCGACTCACCTCTAGTCCCCCTCCCCTGCTCCCTATGACCCCACTATGGCCACCAACAGCCCCCACAGCTCCCAGCTGCTCTGGCCAGACAGACTCCATCTGTGATTTCCCTGTTACATCCCCCCATTTCTCTTACTTCCCACCCCCACCCAGGACAGGTGGAGCCAAGGTTTGCAGCCCCACAGACCTAGGTTTACATTCGGGCACCTAGCACCTGCTAATTGTGACTTTGGGTAAATGATTCTCCTCTCTGAGACTCAGTTTCCTTCTCTGTAAAATGTACGATCAACCTCAAAGGGTGGTTTGAGTGGTAAATGACAGGGCATAAGTAAAGGTCCAAGTGGTGCCTGGCAAACGCCTTTTCTGTGTCCTTTTCCCTCTACCCCTCTCCATCTCTCTTGTTTCTCTCCACCACCACCACCCCTCCGGCAGGCTGCGTGTACACTACCTGTGCAGTCACGCAGAGCCCCACTTAGAAAGTCCCTTGCTTGGTTTAACACTCTGCTTTTGCCATCTTGAAATTCTTCATGATTCTGGAACATTTTCATTTTGAACTGAGACCCCCAAATTATGCAGCTGGTCCTATCTGTCTTTGGCTCCTGGCTCACCCTCTTTTTCTCACCTCACCTCCACCCCCCAGCCCTCATTGCCTTTTGTGCAGATGCTTTCGAGGGCTCCCATCTAGCTGGGGAGGTAAAGTCACAATGCAGAAGGTAGAGAGCGAGGGCACAGGTAGCAGGGCCTGAGACTTCGGAGGCCTGGGAGCCCGTCCTCCTCTGCTGGCTGGCAGGGCAGTTTGGAGGGACATCCGTGAGCCAGAGTGGGTGAATTAGGGAGACAGCCAATGAATGAGTGGGTGGGTGGGAGAATTAGGAGTGAGTGGAGTAGAGACAGGGTGAATTCATGTGTGAGTTGAGTGAATGAGTGAGTTAGTGAAAGTGAATTAATAAGTAAGTGAAGGAGTGAATGGGTGGGTGAATTAATGAATGGCTTAACCAGGGGAGAAGGGCATGTGTGTCAAGGGGTGTGTGGAGGCATCCTCTCCGTATTATTCCAACTATTAGAAGCCCACCCTCTGCCCTGCTTAGCTGTATTCTCCCCTCTCCATCCTACCCCTGGAGCTGAGACAAGGGGGGGGCTGCTGTTTCCTGGGGGAGAGAGGGGGGCAATTGTTGTGGAGGAGAAGAGAGGCTGGATTTGGTGTCAGGAGTCCTGGGTTTACAAACTAGCTCTGTCACTATTTGGATGGCTTTGTTTAAAACACATCTCTTCTCAAGGCCTCAATTTCCCCATCTGAAAAATGAGGAGATGATCCTGGACCAGCTGTTTGTTAGTCAGGACAAGACTCTGAGGGAAGGAAGAAGAGAGAGGCCCCCCAGCCCGCACTGTGAGATTTGATAAGGCCTGAAAGAGACTTCAAACACTGGCGGTTCCTCCCATGCCCCACCCAGGGAATATCTGATCCCAGCTCCAGTGGCCTTGCGAGCAGTGCTGAGTTGAGCAGAAAAAGGAGACATGACTAAGGGATAAACACAGAAGAGATGCAGAGAGCAGCTCTGGGAGTGGCCTCTGAGGGCTGACCCCAGGTCCCTGCCACCTGTCTGGAACCTGTGACAGGCCACTCACAGCTACTCTCCACATGATCCAGCAATACACAGCCTACATGTACAGTGTCTCATCAACTCTAAAAGGCACACTTCCACTTTCTGAAAGTGGAATGTGATTGCTGGCATGTCAGTTTAATCGTAATAAAAATAACAATGCATCTTTCTATAGATGACACTTAGATTCAATTAAATAAGGTCTGCAATCAACCTGGATCCATTATACCACACCACACACATGACCCATGACATGTAAGAACTACCAGGTGAACAGCCTGCAGACGATGAGCTACTAAGTACACAAACCACAACATACATGAGTTGCCAAATGCACAACACGCACGACTGCCTATGAGGCACATTCCAGATTCATGTCCCACCACACCACAACCTACCCCATAAGTAAATCTGTCCACTCTTCACCTATACATTGCACAATCTATCACACGTGAGATTCACCCCACCTTTAGTCAACTCCAAACAATATCTTCTAGATACACCTCCCTCATATAAGTGACACACCACCTATAACATCTACTGGCTCTGTGACATGGGGCATGTTGTTATTTCTTTTTTTTTTTTGTTACCATATAGTTTATTTAAACCAAACTATGATAATGCAGAGAAGAGACTGAGGTGGTAGAATCTTTGTGGATTACGATGCAAAGTAGTTGGATACGAGTCCTTGTACCCACGCTCCAGTACAGACAGACAATCAGCTGTATAAATACAAAGAACACAAGACACAGGACCGTTCACAGCTTCTTGCTTTGCATTCCATTTTAAAAACATGCATGTTACAACTTTACACTTGAAATTACTATTCCACATATTTTCTGATAATGGCTAAGGATGCAGTGATCCCATCCTCCCAACATAAGCAGACCTTGATCTTCCACACGGAACACATAACAACCCTTAGTACATAACGTACAAAAAAATCCTTAAAAATCAGATTAACAGTGTTCCTCACGTTATCTGAGGAAAAAAGGGAAGTGGAAAAACAAGACCTCAGGGGAGCTTTAAATATATAGTATCCTGAGGTCTTAAAAGTTTCATTCTCTTTCTCCCAGGGAAAAATTTTTTAACTAATGGAGAAAAGAAAGCAACAGTGCAACGCCCTGCAATGAGAAAGAAGAGAATCCTGACAATGCTGAGATGCTACATACAATAAACAGCAGGCAGCAGAGCAAATGTCACAGGACTGGCTTGGTTTTTATTCGTATGCTTATAAAAAAAATTAAGCTTCTTTGTGTGGACTGAATGGGCGTTAGCCTGTGGGTGTTGGTCTTCGGTGTCTGTACACCAGCAGCTGTCTACACTCCCGGAGCTTCCTGCAGCAGGCCCCGTGGCCCGCTGTTTGCATGAGGCAAGCTATTATTTTGAAGCCTTGGTTTCTCCTTCTGTAAAATGGGCCTAACCTGTAGTTTGTTGTGAAGTTTGAGTGAGATTGTACTATAAAGTTCTTAGCTCTTCTTCCCTCTAGACCCCTTTAGAGGCCACAGACCTTGAAGTCAGACAGATTTGGGTCAAAATCCAGGCACTGCCAATTTACCAAACTCTGTGGCCTCAGGTTCTACCTCTCCCAGCTTCAGTTTCAGCATTAGGAAAATGGGATTAATGCCTTCTTCGCAGGGATGGTGTGGGCATTAAATGACTGAGTATAGATGTACAGTGCAAGAGCAGCGATGATCATCATTAGTCACTGTCTCCGTGACCTGCTGGCCACGTAATCTGTCAGTATCAGGAGCCCTGCTCAGGAGAGCTCCCAGGCACGCATGCCCAGCCATGAGCAAGCACTGGCCTCGAGGGCATCCATTTAGCAGCCGTGCCTTATCTCTGCCCTCCTTCTTGGCGTGCAGCTCTCAGGGGATAACAGAGACCTCGGAGCTCACCTGGAGGCCTAGCTCTTTTATGTAGCTACAGAAATGGAGACCTTGAGAAGGGAAGCAGGGACTTCTCTGAGCAGCTAGGGGTTGAGGGGTTGCCGCAGCCCCAGCTGGGGACCGGCAGCTCTCATGCCTCTGCTGCGGACAGTGGTTAAGGAGCCGCCACTGCGGATCACGTCATTTTTCTCTTAAATGATAACAATGGCTACTGTTTATAGAGATTGTGTGCTAGGCCTTGTGCTAAGAACCTTCCATCTTGTCATTTTATCTGCCCATGGAGGTAGGGACTGCTGTCACCATCACTTTATAGGTCATCAAACTGAGGATCAGAGAGGTGAAGTGACATGCCCAAGGCCACACAGACTTTAACCAGAGGGGCTGTCATTTGGAACCAAGTCTGACTCCAGAGCTTGAAGGCTTCACCCCTCTCTATGCTGCCCCGCTCTCGGAATCCTCCAAAGAACTTCAGAATTCTGGACCCTGGGGATGGTGGTTTCACCATCTCGGTGCTGCTGAGGAGCTCACAGATCTGAGAAGTAAAGGACACTGTCCCTGGGCACTAGCAGGTTCAGAGTCATCGTGCACACACCTGCCACCCCAGGGCCGCCTGGCTGCCCCTGGGTGCTCATCACTCCACTATCTCCTATCGTTCCTCCCCAACCACCACCCGGGGAGTGGTGCAGGGAAAACCGGGACTTATCAAGACAAAGAACAAAAGTCGTGGGGGAAAGAAGCCAAGAGCCATCTCCACTCTAAAGTAGGGCCCTTCAGTTTCGCCCCTTTGAAATTTCAAATTCCAGTTTGTGGACAAAGTCCTAACTATCTCACAATATATGTCCCCAACCACTGACCAAACTCCAGTCCAGCAGCCACCTGGTCTGAGGCTGGCCTGGTCTTGCCGCTTCCTCTGGCAGCTCTTGAGGTCTGGGCTTGGGGGTCCTGGGCCAAATGGGATCTGCCCGGCCATCCCTGCAGCCCTATTCCAGCCTACAGGGACACCTGTCTCCCACCTCAGAGGACAGTCCTCTTCCTGGAGCTGGGATCTGACACTTGCTGGTACCAACAGCAGATACAGGTAGGCGCCCTCCCTGTCTGGTCATCTTTCCTTCTCCTTGGGCTTCTGAAACACTCCCACACCGCCCTCTGCACCCTGGGTGCAGGCCACCATGGCCTTACAGAACTTGAAGACTGGAAGGGTTGTCTCAGCTAACGCACCACACTGAGGTCTTCGGGAAAGTGGCAGCTGGCTGCAGGTTGAGGTGTACAACCGGGGCACAGAACTTGGCCCCTCACTGGGAGCACCAGAAGGTGGAAGGGACTTTCTCAAGGGACATCACTCAGCGACGGCGGTGAGCTTTGTCTTAACAAGGAGGCCTTTGCTTCGCAGCCCTCGCGGGCCCTGGCAGCACCGTGGACAGTGGCGTGTTGGTTCACTCAGTGGCTGATGGCCACTCGGTTGCCACAGAAGTATTTCCGAGAGGAAGATGAGGCAGCGTGGGGCTGAAGGCCATTGCGTTTGGAAGGAAACAACATTCATGTGGTTAACTGATAACTGGGCCCCATGCCGGGCCTCTGGAGGCCTCCTTCCTCCCCCGCTCTCCTCAGCATGATTAAGACGAACTTACCTGCCTGCTAATCATTGCTGAGCCTGTTGATTTTGCCTTAAAAAATTAACTGGGCATGAGTTTGCGGTTTGCCTCACCCCTAACCCTGAAAAGGCCTGGGTGGGCAGGAGGCCTCCCGGGTTATGCAAGAGGCTGCTGCCTCCCCACACACCGCCAGCAGCCTCCTCTGCTGCTCTCCAAAGAGGGGGTTTTGCTCAAGAGTCAACAGTCTGCTTGCTCCCCTGCTCTGGGTCCTGAGCAAATTTGCTCTGTTACCAAATACAGATAAAGGCAGCAGGAGAGAGCTTTCCAAACAGGGATGCGAAGTGGAAGATTTGGGCTTGGAATTTTAGAATTCTGCAGCGTCAGAGCTGGGAGAACCTTTAGGAGGACGTGGGCTGGAGCTTTTCAAACTGGGTTCTGAGGTTTGCAGGAGCCAAGGGAGGGTATCCGCAGGCCCTGTTTCAACCAGAGACTCCCTCTTAGATGAGATCTTTAATATTTCATGTGAGAGTTGGAAAACCACTGGTCCAGCTTCATCCCCTCATTGTACAGATGCAGAGAGGGAGGTCTAAGGAGAGAAGGTCACTCCAGGTGTCCTGGGTCTCCAGCTAGGATGGGGATGACCAGATCTCTCTGGCCCTGAGTGATGTGTTGAAGGACACCAGTGAACAAGATGGCTCTGCAAATGACCTCCCCTACCCTTGTCTCCCTCCCCCGCAAGGGCTGGCTGGAGGCAGAGAGGTGCCTAAGAGCCACTGGAAGACCTTGTGTCCCATGGGCCCTCTGAGGAGTGTCACCCGCAGCCATGAACTGTGAACCAGGACTCCATGTCATTACCTGTCTCAGCCACGTCCTGTCTCTGGAGGCATTGGGCCCCAGAGAAAGATGCAGAGCCCTTCACTGACTCTCTCGACCTCTCTAAGCCTCAATTTCTTCACCTGTAAATTGGGAACGACAGTACCTAATTCCTAGGGTTGGAGCGAAATATGTCCATTGCTAGTCACAGCCAATGTGTAGAAAGCTGTTTTAGGGCGTTGCACGTGTTAGTTCATTAGTGCTCACAGCCACTCTGTGAAGTAGGCAACGTTTTCATTATGGTTTTACAGACCAAAGGCACAGAAAGGTTGAGTTCTATGCCCAGCCTCAGACAGCTAATAAGAAACAAGAGGTGGAATTCAAACCCAAGCAGTCTGGTTCCGGACACTGTGCTCCTAACCCCAAGGCCACCCTGCCCTTCCAGAGCTGCCACCTCTAGTGAGTGCCCAATGGAAGTGGGCCAGCAGAAGGGCATGGGAGCCACTCTGGTCAGAGAGCAGGGCCCTGTGCAAGATGCTGACCACAAGCTCAGGAGGTAGGTTAGAGTATGGTCTGCAGAGTGATCAGGAAAGAAGCCAGGAGGACTTGGGTCTATGTGGGTGGAGCCTCCCTGTGGGCTGCCTCCTGCCAGGTGGCTTGTGACATCTGGGATGAGGCTATTGCTGTCCTGTTTGTGTTCATCTGTCCTGTTTATGCTCCTGTCCTTATCTATGGGGTGACCTTGGGAGTTAGATGGGGCCTGTCCTGCCTTAATGGGGCCTGAAGGATGACGGGAGTCCCTGCCTGGCCCAGGCCCTGGTCTTGGGGGTGAGGAATAAACCCCCATCCCAGAAGCCACCTTGGTCTCTCCACACCCTTGTTCTGAGGGGCCCCAGGGATTTGCCTGGAGGTCACTGAGGTGAAGTGTTTGGAAGTCCTGAGACTAAGGCCAGGGTCACTGCATACATTGGTACGAGCTGCTCACTGCCCAAAGGTTCCCAAGACCGGGGGATATTGGGGGTGGAAATTTAGCTCTTGTTCCACTTGCCAAGCCAAATGCCCACGGCGATTTACCTGTCCAGAGGGGGTGTCCTTTTCTTATTTGCACAAAGACTCCATCTCTGGTTCCAGCCACTGTGTGACCTTGGGCTAGGTTTCCCATCTGAGAACTTTGGTCTAGCATAAAGCACAGATACAACCCTGACAGTGAAATAGAATCATCTGGGACCTTTAAAAAAATACAGATGCCCAGGCTTCATCACAGACCAATCATCAGATCTTGGGGTAGGGGTTGGCAGTGGTGGTGGTGGGGTGTGAGGCATCAATATATTTTCACGTTCCCAGATGATTCTCATGTGCAGCCAAGACTGAGAGCCTCTGTAGGAGGGCTTGAAATTTGGAGCAGGAAAAGCCTAGATGGACAGCCAAGTTCCACAACTTACTGCAACTTACTAGTCAAAACTTCAGGGAGGCTCAGTTTCCCCATCTGTAAAATGAGAAAGATGATAACTTCCTCATAAAGTCAGAATGCCAATTAAATGACACGATGTTCAGACAGTGCTTGGCACTGTGTCTGGCATGTAGGGAGCTCCTGATTCTTGGTACCAATGACTATTATTGCTGCTATTGGCAACATGAGATTGGCTTAAAATAAAGGGCCTTTTCAGGTCAAGGATTCGGTGAATTGGGGCCAGCCTTTCTGTGTTCTTTGCAGTCAGTTCCTAGTACATGGGTCTCAATCTTGGCTGCACATCTGTCAGATTATTGAGGTATGTGTGATTATTATTATTATTTGATATTTTGCCTAATTGGTTAAAACGTTTACATTTAGTTTTGAATGACTACTACAGTCATTGATGGTTCAAAATCAAAGTATAAAGTTGCACATTGAGAAGTGCTGCTTCCGCCTGCGCCTCCTGTTCACCTGTCCCCTTCCTTCTTCACCAGAGGCAACAGCTTCTCTTACCTTCTTACACAAGAAAGTTTCTTTACACAGATGAAGCAACATATAAGGGACTATCTTATTGGCTTTGCTAATATCTGGCTTTGCTCATTTAATATCAGAGCCTGGAGGTTTTGCTGTAGCAGTAGAGAGCAAGATTTGAGAAAGGAAGGGTTATTGTCCCCTTTCACAGGTGAGGAAACTGAGGCTCAGAGAGGGAATGTGATTTTCTCAGTGAGCCAAGTCCATGGTGTTTGAACTATCTCTGCCTGGCTCCAGAGCCTTGTTTGTCTCCCTGCACTGATGTGACCTTCCAGGAAGCTCAGCACAGTGAGCTTTGGCCTAAATCTTTCCAGTGCAGGTTTGGCCTTCTTAGGGCAAGAGATAGGGTGGGTTGGGCTGTCAGGGTCCCCACCGTGTCTGGGTCCCAAAGCCCCAAAGAGAGGCTGAAGCATGAGTGAAAAATATTCAAAGTCATCCAAATGACAGGGACCCAACAAGGGGGTGTCCCCTGGATGGGACAGTCAGGGTCTGGTGGCTGAGCCCTCCTGCACCGTGGAGCCTGCCCAGAACTCTCTGCCAGCCTCAGGTTGTGCAGGCAGCAGGGGAGGTCAGGAGAGGTAGGGAGGAAAGGGAAGCAGGGCCACTGGGACAGACCCCGGGGAGCAGGAGAGTGAGGGGACCCCATCCCTGGAGGCCAGGGGGAGGATTTGGAATTCAAGATGGAAGTGGCAATGAGATTTTAACCAAATGTCTTCCGCTCAGGCAACCTCTGGATTCTTGACCTGCTTTAGTTCACCGACTGACTTTGGGCAAGTCACTTTCCCCTTTCTGTGCCTCAATTTCCCCAAGTACAAAATGAAGGAGATTAGATAGCTGGTCTTTAGGCAGCCTTGGAATACCCCTAAAAGAATTTATTGGGCTCCCTTTACCTTATTGAGGGAATCTGGATCCTGTTTTGATCAGAATGTCATTCACCCATCAGTGCCTGTGGCCTTCCTGGGTTGGTGGCTGGGGGTACAAGTTCTCCACACTGCTCAAAGTCTGGACTCCTCTCCTCAGTTTCATGTCTCTCTCCTGCCACCCCATCCTTCCTTCCAGGCAGATATGGAGTGAGGATCATACCTGGTGGGTCTCGGGGGAAGCCCTGGCCCCAGTCCGACATCCTCCTCCTGGTGCTATGGGGTCCCTCACAGTGGGCAACCTCTTCATCCTTGAGGGAGCTCCTGCTGCCACCCCAGCACCCAAGACCCTGCGAGGGCTGCTGAGCAAAGTTAATCCCTTAATACTGGTCACAATGAGATTTCAGGGATGGTGGGAGGCGGTCTCCATGGAAACCGTGACCCTGCCCAGGACCCATGCAAGGAATTAGCCACAGGGCTCAGCAAGGGGCTCCCAGAGACCCAACCCAAATAGGAATGGGAAACACAGTGGCCTGGACTCCTGGGTCCTGCTCCTGCCCTCCTGTTGTCTCTCTGGAAGGCTGGGGACAAACCATGCCCCTTAAACTGGCCCAGTGTTCTCCTGCTAAACTGAACAGAACCATATCCACAGGGAGAGCTTAGACACCTTTCTGAGCCTCATTTCTGCATCTCTCAATTGGGGTTACAATCCTTAACCCAGTGGCTTTTCTAGAAGGGTCCAGGCTTCAGAGTCTGCCAGACCTGAGTTTGAAGATCAGCTTTTCCCTCTCAAATTGTAAACCTAGGCAAGGCATTTCACTTCTCTGAGCCTCAATTTCCTATCTATATAATGGGCACAGTAATACCAAGCTGGCATCATTCTTGAGCCTGACTGCTGGGTAGTGACACTCAGTGAAAGCGAGTCTCCTTCTCACCTTTTTCTGACTGTCCCCATCCACATTGCACGTCTGCCCTTCCCAGCCACCTGCAGCTTTCAGAACCCCATGGCCTCTCCCTTGTCTCAGCAGGGAGCTGTCACACCTTTCTTCACCGCCTCATCCTCCAACTGCCATTTTAGTCATCTTCCTCTGGGAAGTCCTGCTAGCTCGGCCAGTGTTGGGGGATCCTCCTCTGTCCCCCCCACAGCCCCAAAGCTCTGCAACATCATAGTTTAATCAGATGGTGGTTACCGTTACTTGTTTGTCTCCTCTACTGGACTGTGTGCCGTTTCCTGCTGTATTCCCAGGACTCAGCTGGCACCTGATATAAATGGGTCGGATGAATAAATAAGTGAACGAAGGAAGCAATTGGCCCATCTGAGCATTCGACATTTATGCAGCGCCTGCCACGCGCATTGCTGCGGGCGCTGGAGATGCAGCAGAGAAGACAATGGGCAAGATCCTCACAGGGTTGCAGTTTAGCAAATAAAAATGCAGATGCCCAGTTAAATTGGAATTTCAGATAACAATGAATAATTTTTTTAGTGTAAGTATATCCCAAATAATGCACGGCACATACTTATACTTTAAAATTGTGTTGTTTATCTCAAATTCAAATGTAATTTAGCGTTCGGTATTCCATCTGGTAGCCTATTCCCTCTTTCACAGAGCTTCCATTTGGGTGCAAAGGCCGGGTGAAGACAGTAAGTAAGTAACTGAATAAAAAAAGAAGTAAATTTCAAATAGTGGTGAAGTGCCTTGAAGGCAATGAAACAGCACGATGTAAGAGCACCTGGGATGGGTAGGGGGCGTCTTTGGACCTGGTGATCTTCCGAGCTAGTGGCCTTTGCCTGCATGGGACAATTCTAAGCTCGAAGGAGATGCTACTTTAGGAAAGTTCTTTGAAGATTTTAAAGGGCACGGTGGAGGCTGTTAAACTTGAGAGGACTCCCAGAGGGCTCAGCTGAGGGTCCTGAGTCTCACCTGATGGACTGTACAATTTTGCAACTTGGATCTGGGCCTTCGCAAACCTTCGCGAACCCGCAGTCCCACCCCTCGTGTCAGCCAATGTCCTCCGCGGGGCTGAGAGCCAGAGGAAGAGGCCAAAGGAACTGTGCAGAGAAGCGTGGCCACCTGGGCCGGAGCTGAGAGCCCTGACGCACTTCCCCGCCCCACCCCAGCCCGCGGTTGCCCCAGAGAGCAGGGCAGAACCAGCGCCACGCGGAGCCGGAGGGCGTCGGGGAGGAGGCGGCCCAGCAGCGCCGCAGGGCCGCGCTCCGCGCTTCTCTGGCTCCCCCTAATGGCCAATGCTGGAACTGGCGCTCAGAAACTCTTAAATAGCCACCTGAAGTTCACCAATCACAGCGGAGGCCGCACCGCAATCCCACCGTCGGTCAGACCCAGACGGACTGTGACTCTCCCAGTCCGGCGGAAGCCAGCTCGGCACGGTGGTCAGTCACAGCTCGCTGGGTTTAGTTACCCCGGTGACTTCCCTCCAGTCACACGCCACCACGTGGCCACTGCACCAATCAGAACGCAAGATTTCAAAACCAGTTCCCAAGGCCAGCACCGCGCCACCATTTCACCATCTAAGAAACTTCTCTCCTCAACACCTGGTCCCAGTGTGCAGGTGACTTTAAAGAAGGACCCAGGCTTTGTGCCCGCTCCATGTGCAACCCCACATTTGCATTCAGGGGCATTTATAATGATATTGATATCATTAAATGTCACTCCCAACCCCCATTATAAAAATTAATGTGTGGCTACGGGAGAATGGAAAAATAAGACCTTTGGAATTTGACACACCCGAACTAGAGTCCACATACTAGCTCCGTGAAGTAGGACGACTCACTCCCCTCCTCGGTCATAAGAAGAGAACAGTAATAATATCTATATGTCATATGCCATCAGCTCACCCCATCTCCTTTATTCATGCTAACATCCCGGGAGTGACTATTTTTGCATCCTCTTTCGCCCCTCCCAACTCATCAGAAAAATCCAGAATTTTCATCATCTTTCCATCTCCACCACAGCCAGCCTTGCCCGCATCACCACCATCTCTGGAGAGCTGCAAAAGTCTTACCACCCACTCTTCACCCAGGGGTCCCCTCCCCTGCTTAAAATTGTATGACTTCCTATGCATTTATAATAAAACTCATAAAACTCCACCATAGACTGTGAGTCTGTGCATAACCTTGTTTCTATATGTTTATTCCACCTGCTCCCACGCCTAGTGGCTGCAACCACACTGGCCATGTTTTTAAGTTTTTCTTTCCTGTCTCAGGGCCTTTGCACGTCCTTTTTTCTCTGCCTGTAGTATGACTCCTTGGTTCTTTGCATGGCTGGCAAAAAAAGACCCTTCAGGGCCGACCCCGTGGCTCACTCGGGTGAGTGCAGCGCTTGGGAGCGCAGGGGCGCTCCCGCCGCGGGTTCGGATCCTATATAGGAATGGCCGGTGCGCTCACTGGCTGAGCGCGGTGCGGGCGACACCAAGCCAAGGGTTGCGATCCCCTTACCGGTCACAAAAAGACAAAAAAAAAAAAAAAAAAAAAAAAAGACCCTTCAGAGCTCACCCCATTGTCACCTTCTCTGAACCGTCACCATCTCTGGGAGGACTCTCCCACATGTTCACATAGGTTCTCTGCATCCCTCGTCCCTTTATTCTCTGTCCCTGTACCTATTTCTTCTTAACACTTATCACAATTTGAAATTACACGTATGTTTAGTTACTTATATATAATCAATTTCATTTCTTCAACCCCCACTAAGGAGATGATCCTTGTTGATTGTATTCCCCAGGATATATCCTGCATCTTCAACAGTTTAAAATTAAATGAACAATAGATGCTTAGTAGGTATTTGTTGGATGAATGACTGAAAAGGTTTTTGAGGAGAAACTGATAATAATGTACATGTAGTGCTTGCTACATAATAGATAGTCAATGAAAAGGATTCTAAGCTTAGGGTCGACCCCGTGGCTCACTCGGGAGAGTGCGGCGCTGGGAGCGCAGCGACGCTGGGAGAGCCGAGGTCGCGGGTTTGGATCCTACATAGGGATGGCCGGTGCGCTCACTGGCTGAGCGCGGTGCGGGCGACACCAAGCCACGGGTTGCGATCCCCTTACCGGTCACACACAAAAAAAGTATTCTATGCTTATAGTAGAAAGTTTGGAAAATAAAATAAGAGGAGATTAAAAATCATATGTGAGTCTAGATTTATAAAGGCTCAAACTCTTCATTGTTAACCAGGGTTTCTTGACCCCGGCACTGTTGACATTTGGGGCTGAATAATTCTTTGTTTTGGAGGCCTGTTCTGTGCATTGTAGGCTGCATGGTAGCATCTCTGGCCTCTACTTATCAGATACCAGTAGTATCTTCCCCCACTCCCAAGATGTGATAACCAAAAATGTCCCCAGATATTTACAAACGTCCTTTGGGGGTCAAAATCACCCCTGATTGAGAACCACTGTGCTAGGCCTCTAGCCTTGCAAGAAATTTTTTCCCTGTAATTTGGTGCTTCTCAAATTTCAGTGTCCATAAAAATCAGCTGGGGCCATTATTAAAAAACTCAGATGCCTGGGGTCCTACCTCTAGGCTCCAGGGTCAACAGTGGCATCAGATGTTTAATGAACTTCCAGATGCTTCTGATCCAGGGAGCCCTCAGACCCCGCTTTGAAAACTCCTCCAGGAAGCCTCCTGACAACCTGATAACCAAGCACTGTGCGAGGCTCCTTACCCACCTTGGACCTTATCCGTGAATTCTTCTTCTTTCCAAATTACCCTTCCCTGGATATCTTTTTAAAGTAGTGACAGAATCAAATCCTAGCTCAGCCGAAGCCCGAATTACCTCATTTCCCTTCAGGGAATAGACAAAAACTGATGACGATGACGGAGTTCAGCTGTAATCACTTATGAAATAATAGCACCTCCGCAATTAAAAGATCCTGAGTCACTGCCTGGGAGAAGTATCTGCTTATGAGAATAGTGTTGTCAGACGGCCGTCTCCCTGGTGGACCAGACCCTTCTGGGAACAGGTGCAGAAGGCCACTTGATGGAGTTGGTCATAGTGGTCAAAGTCAGGTAAGTCCAGTGTGTCACGACTCAGCCTACATCTGCAGGCTCATCTTTTAAGCTTTCTACTCATCATAAGTCTATCTGTGGGCTGTTCTCAACTATTCTACTTCTCTCCTTTCAGGAACACGGTAGATTACATTTTCTTGCCTCCTTTGAAGTTAGATGTGACCATGTGACTTGTCTTGGCCAATGAGATGTGAGCAGAAACAGCCTGTGTTGAACCTTAATGGCACCTTAGTGGCAGGTGACATGATAAAATTCTAGAAGTTTACTTGGCGGCACCTCCCCAAACCTCTAACCCAGTGCTCAGGTCTCTCTGCATTCTACCCTTAAAGAACTACATATGGACAATTGTGTTGGGTTTCAATTTTAAAAGGAACACTTAAAAATTTCATAGGATGGGACAGGGTGAGAAACCTATGCCCCTTGAAGAATAATTGAAGATCCAGAGGAGTTCTGGGCTGGGTACTGGGGAAGAAGAGAGAGGCAGTGTGAAAGGCCATTGCCTTTGAAATGTCAATGATGCAATTTACACAGCTGTTTGATCTTGAGAAAAGCATAAGCTCTTCAAGCCTTATTTGCATAATCTATAAAACAGAATCAATAACAGGACTTCTTCACAGATTGCTTTGTGGGGTAAGTGCGACAAACCCTATAAACCTGGCATGTAGTTGCCCAGCATGTAGTTGTGTCATTTACTAACTTCAAAGTACTTTCCTTTGGAAAAGCATGCTCTGATTCTTATAGACCCAGAGGACAAACTAAGACTTACAGATGGATGCTACAAGGAGGAAAGTTTGGGCAAAAAATGAAGATCTTTCTATCAGATACAATTTTTCTACCAGAGATAAAGCTACTTTATTAAGTAGTGAGCAACCTGTCACCAGAAGTATCAAGCCCAAAAATGACTACCTGCTAGGATGGTGAAAGGATGCCAACAGTGGATCAGAAGTTAAATCAAAGCAGCATCTCCCAGGTACAAATATCTTACATCACATATTCTCAAAACCAAACTGATATTGGGGAAACTGGATATCTACATGTAAAAGTATGAACTGGACTCTTTCCTTACACCCTGTACAAAAATTTACTAAAAATGGATTAAATACCTAAAACTATAAAGCTCTTAAAACACAGGGGAAAAGCTTCATGACAATGGATTTCACAATGATTCCTTGGCTATGACACCAAAAACACAGCCAACAAAAGAATAAATAGATAAGCTGGACTACATCGAAATGAAAAACTTTAGAGTACTAAAGGATACTATCAACAGAGTGAAAAAGCAACCCATGGATGGGAGAAAACATTTGCATATTATGTATGATAAGGGGTTAATATCCAGAATATATAAAGAACTCTTACAATTCAACAACAAACAACTCAACTTAAAACTGGACAAATGACGTGCATAGACACTTCTCCAAAGAAGACATAGAAATGACTAATGAGCACATGAAAAGATACTTCACATCACTAATCATTGGGGAAATGCAAATCAAAACCACAGTGGGGTGCCACTTCACACTCATTAGGATGAATATGATAAAACAACAACAATGAAACAGAATGTAACAAGTGTTGGCAAGGATGTGGAGCAACTGCAGCCCCTGGGTGATGCTGGTGGGACATGGGATGGTACAGCCGCTGTGGAAAGTAGAACGGCAGTTCCTCAGAAAATTAAAAATAGAATTACCATATGATCCAGCATATACCCCAAAGAGTTGCAAGTAGGGTCTGGGAGAGATATTTGTACACCCATGTTTATAGCAGCATTATTCACAGTAGCCAAAAGGTGGAAAAAGGAAGGTAATTCTGACACATGCTACAACATGGATGAACCTTGAGGACATCATGCTGAGTGAAATAAGCGAATCACAAAAAGACCAATACTGTATGGTTCCACTCACGTGAGATGGAGCAGTCAAATTCACTCGTGTGACCTACAGTAGTCAAATTCGTAGACACAGAATGCGGAGGGTGGTTGCCAGGGGTTGGAGGGGAGGGAGGAATGGGGAATTATTTTCTAATGGGTACAGTTTCAGCACGGGAAGGTGAAAAAAGTTCAGGAGACAGATGGTGGTGATCATTGTATAACCATGAGAATTACTTAGTGCCTCTGGATTACACATTTTACAATGGTTAAAATGGTCATTTTTATGTTATGTATATTTTACCACAATTTTTAAAAGTTTTTAGCAATGCATAAAATATAGATACTGCATCATGGTCAAGAATGCAAGGAAACACTAGAAAATGTATTCCTAAATTAGCAGACTAAAGGAAAAAAAAGAGATTATCTCAGCAGATGCACAAAAAGCAATGAAGACAATTCAAGTCATTGTAATTAAGAAACAAACTTTTAACTTACTTCGAAGAAACTTTTTAAAACCCAATGAAATTTGCCTACCAAAAACTTAAAGAAGATATCATATCTAACAGGGTCAAAGTGTCCCTTTTAAGTTCAGGAATAAAACAAGGTTGCTCATTAAGGCAGAAGCTGTGAGTTGTCTTATATCATGTAGTCTCCCTGTTTTCCTTTGTAACAGAACCTCTAATTTTCATTTGGGGACGAGTGGCCACCCCCCCAAAAAAAAGATTTATCTCAAGCCTTCCTTGAAGCTAGGTGTGACCATACAGGTTTGTTCTGGCTAATGAAATATAATCAGGAATGTAGTATGGCAGCATCTGGGAACTTTCTGGAAAGCGACTTTCACCCCCCTTTTCTTCTTTGTCTCTTGCTCCATCTTTCTGTCTTGATCTCCATGCCTGGAGATCTGGCTGCTATCTTGGGCCATGAGGATAAAGACCTCATGGGAATGGAAGAGCAGCAGCTGGAAGGAGCCTGGGTTCTTAAGGACTGTTATGGGGAAGAGCTGTCATACTAACCTTAGACTGCCTGCGTTTGGACTTTTACAAAAGTGAGGAGTAATGTATCTTGTTAAAGCTACTGCTATTTTATGTCTCAGCTACTCAAGTACAAACTAATCCCTGTCTTATACACCCATTGTTACTAATTCTATTTGATATTTTACTGGACTCTAACAATGCAGTAAGACAACAAAGAAAAAACAGATCTAATAAGATAATTTAGCAAGGTTGCTGGATACATGTTCTGGCAGCTGGCCGGCACAGGGATCCAAACTCTTGACCTTGTTATAAAACCACACTATAACCATCTGAGCTAACCGGCCAGCCCCACATTTTCAATGTATTAAAAGCAGTTGGTGTGTATATTAACATCAAATGAGAAGATGCAATTTTGAAAAACTTTTTACAATAGCAATAACAATTATAAGTTATTTAGTAATAAACCTAACAAAAGACTTGTATGGATTAAAATGATCGAAACTCATTGAAAAAACATAAAAGACCTATATAAATGAAGACCTACATAAATGTACCATGTTCACAGCAGAAAGATTCCTTATGTAGAGATGTCAATTCTTTCCAAATCAATTAATAAATTCAACGAAATTTTGATTAAAAGCCCAGCTGGACAAAGCCAGTTAGCCCAGTGTTTGGCTGTGTTGCAAGCACTCAAACTATGGTGGTTGCTGTCACTGAAATCCAGTGGAGGAGACAAATACGCCATGGGTCTCTAACCTTTGTTCTCTCCTGTTCAGCCTCATTCTAAAATTTACATGAATGAGCAAAGAGAATAGACAAGACAATTTTTAAGAACATCTATACTATGAGGAGGTGCTCTACAATCTATATTTATAGCTGTACTGTCCAGTAGAGTGGCCACCAGCCACATGTGGCTACCAAGCACTTGAAATGTGGCTGGTTCCAACTGGATGGGCTGTAAGTGTAAAATACACATATTTTGAAGACCTAATATCTTAAAAATAATGAAAAATATCTTGTTAGTTGTTTTTATTGATTAGATGTTGAAATGATATTTTATATATATTGGGTTAAATAAAACATATTATTAAAATTAATTTCAACTGTTTCTTTTTTTGGCTCCTTTAAAATTAAACTTTATTTTGGTATAATCATAGATTCACTCACCATTTTTAAAAGTTGTTTAAATGTGGTTACTGGAAATAGATAAGTGGAACAGTACAGAGGAGCCTAGAAACAGGTCTACATATATTTGAGAATGGGAGAAAAAAGTGATGACATTGCATACCAGTCAAGAAAGGGTGTCCTCCTATTCAGTAAATGAGGCTGGACCAATTGGTCATTCATATGAAGAAAAATATAAAGGCATCCTTACCTCACACCACACACACAAAAACAATTCCTATGGAATAAACACCTACATATGAAAATAAGGCTTTAAAACTTATGGAAAATATTGAGGATAGTATCTTTATGATCTCGGGACACTGCAAGATTTTATAGACAAGATACCAAAAGCACAAACCATAAAGAAAAAGATTATGAAATTTAATGATTTCATAATTTAACTAAAAAGTAACTACATTAATATTGTAAACTTCTGTACAACAAAAAGGCACTAAAGAGAATGAAGATAAGCTATAGACTGATCAAAGGTATTTTCTAATATAATTTTAAAAGGATAAGTATCAAGAATAAATACTAATTCCTGTACTACGTTGAGAACAGTGTCATTTCAGTGAATGGATGTGCTGACCACCGTGTAGGGCATGTAGTATAGAGTTTAAAACTACATGTATAAAAGATGTTTCTAAGGGTGCAAAAAAAAAAAAAAAACGCCAAGTATCATTTTACATTCATCATCTTACAAAATCCCGTGCTGGAGAGGAGGAGGAGCAACCAGAACTCCTAAACACTGCTGACTGAAGTGGTAGTTGGTCGGCAAGAGCAAGCAATTTCCCAGTAGCTCATAAAAGTGAGGATGCCCATGGCCTAAGATCTGGAAATTCAACTCCTCTGTGTTACCCTAAGACACTTGCACCCACAGGTGTAAGAATGCTCCTCATAGCGTTAAGAGTGACAAACTAGAAACAACTCCATTATCAAAAAACAAAATAAATATACTTGGGATATTCATACATAGCATCTTATTTATTTATCTTTTTTGCTGGCTCGTCAGTATGGGGATCGGAACCCTTGACCTTGGTGTTACCAACACTGCCCTCTAACGGCCAGCCCCTACACAGCATTTTAAATGAGTGACGTAAGTGCTACTTGTATCAGCATGGGAAGGTCCAAAAAGCTACTCTGTGGAGTAAATAAAAGGAAGTTGCCAAAGAATATGTACAACATACCATTTAAATACATTTTCCAGATATGCAAAATAATATTATATACTATTTAAGTAGCCATGTATACTAAAAGTACAAAAACATGTCTGATGATGATACACACCAAATGTGGACAGTGGCCACTTCTGAGAAGGGTGACAGGGCAGTGGGATCAGGGAGGGGCTTCAACTCTAACTGTGAAGTTTCATTTCTCATTAAAACAAAGAAATAAATCCAAAGAAAATATGGCCATAGAGTAGGATTTGACAAAACTGAGTGGTGGGTACCTCTGTGTTCACAATATCAGCTCTATATTTTCTTCATGTTTGTGGTATTTCCTACTTTTTAAAAAAAGGAGAAAAAAGACTATGAAAAAAGAAAATCAACTGTCTTCCTATATACTAGCAATAAACAATTTGGTAATAAAATTTAAAAAATCATGCTATTAAAATAACCAGAAAACAATTTTTTAAAAAGCAGCTAGGAATATTACAGATATAGCATTTCTCTGTTTGGAGGTAGGGAGAGCTTTAATAGGTTTTAATGATTTTAAAGTGTTCTGTGATGAACTAATTCGGGGCCCTGCACACTGTAGGCATCTCTTGGGTCTGTTGGAGTGCCCAAGGCATTGCTGTGTATTAAGGACTCTGTCCCTGATAATAAAATTTGTGCAGCATTCTTTAATCCAGACTTTTTTAAACATCTAACAATAGACTTTCTTGTCTGAGTGTCCTCACCTTGGGAAACGCTGAGCTAGTGACCTCAAAGATCCCTTCTAATCTGCACAGTCTGCCATTCTTGTTTTGGCTTTGCCACTAATTTGCTGTATGACTTTGGCCAAATCACCTTTCTGCTTGCGGCCTTGGTTTATTAGGCTATCAAATGGGTGTGCGAAGTCTGGACTGCAAGATCTCTTACCTGTTTCCACCTCTAAAACCCCATGTTGGAGCCCAGCATTAAGGTAACATTTCCACTTAATTTTATTCCTCCTCCCTCGATTAATTTTTTATTACTTAACTAAAGCAGGTTCATGGTACAATAATTACAAAAATGCAGAAAAGCAAACTAAAAAGAAATCAAATTTACTCCAAAGCCACTTTGGACTCTTTTCCAAAAGGTATGATGACAGCTAGCATTAATGGAGCCTTTATGTGCAAAGCATTGTGCCAGGATATCTCATGTAAATTCTCACTAACTTGTGAGTCAGGTCTATTCTTATGTTCATTTCACAGATGAAGAGACTGAGGGTCAGAGAGTTAAAGTCGCCTGTCCAAGGTCAAACAGCTGGTATAACTCCAAGTCTTCCTGACTGCAGCACTGAGTTCTCGGTGCCATATAAGGACTCCCCATTTGAAGGGGGTCTTTATCAATGCCAAGATTCCTTTTCCTTCCAGCTCCCTAAGTCTTCAGGATTCTCTCATCTCCCCAAAGAAGCTTAGGGACACTGTCTCCTCCTAAAACAGTCCGTGCCTTCACTATAGAAAAGTCTGTGTCCCTCCCCTAAACTCAGTCTATCTTATCCTCGGAAAAACTACTACTTGCCGTGGAGAAGGCAACTCCACCCCCCAAATCACTGGTTTTGGGGTAAATAAGACAGAAGAATGGGTGTGTTACTAAGTTTCAAATTGACTATTGTTTTATGTGAATGTCTGATAAAGAAAACACAATGGCTGTCAGATGGGAGCTGGGAGTGAGATTTCCTATGCAGAGAATTCTCAAAGATGTGCCTGGAGTTCCGGCGACTGGGTGCTCCTGACAGACAGGTGGCCGCACAAGGGTGGGGCCACCAAAGATAATTGTGAGGTGGGGAAAAGACTTAGCCAGGGGCACAAGCCCAAGAGGTTTGGCTAGGACTGGTCTACTCAGGAATGGAAGACGAGGCAGAATGAGTTAACAGTGAGCTGTAGAATCCAAGGGTCTAGACCGGTGCTGTCCAGTAGAAATATAATGTGAGTCACAGTTGTAATTTTAAATGTTCTAGTAGTCCCATTAAAAAAACCCAGTAAATCTATGAAATAGGAGATTGCTTTTACAAATAATGAGCTTTCCCTTTGTCTTAGCAATCGGGGGTCCCAAACTTAAATGCCCTCAATGCCCAGATAGGTAACAGAAACATATGGAACAGATGGGGTGTTGGCAAATGTCACAATTTCCTGTAAGACAATGCAGTAAAAATAATGGTTTACTTTCATTAATAGAACTTCAGTGTAGGGGTATGAAGGAATGCGGGGGCTGTGGCAAATTGGAGAAAGCCCACCCAATCTAAATTAACTCCAATAGAGTGCTGCCTCATGGGCATAGGCAATCAGTGTTGCTAGAGCTTCCAGTTTTTGGAAAGAACCTGGAAGTTGGGATTTTTAAAGGCTAATAGTCAGTTCAAACTGTGTTTAAAAAAACCCAAAAACCTGGGTGGGCTGGATCTTCACCTCCTTAGTTTTACAGAGGAGGAAACTGAGGTTCAGAGTGGTTAATATTTTCCCATCTCGTAGCGAAGATCAAGAACGGGCTCTTGAATGGGTAAAGGGTCATGAAAATCAACTACAATGTATATTGAGAAGTGAAAAGAAAAAAAAAAAAAGAACGGGCTCTTCAGGTTCCCATTTCAAGTCATTTCTGCTATGAAGCGAACAATAACATCAGAAACATTGATTTTTCACTGTTCTTATTGAGAGTCGACAAGGTGCCGGGTTCTGTCAAGGCAGATTAGGATGACACCACAAGGAAGTTCTGTTTAGGATGCCAGACTTACAGAAGAGGTAAGCCCAGAAGGTGGGGTGAACTGCCGAGGTCACACTGTGGGGCTGGAAACTGGGTCTGTGTTTGATACCAGTATTCTAGATGCTTCCTCTTGCTACACTCCCTTCCACCCCACCAGGCTGAAGAACCTCAGAGACCAAGGAGCCTGGTGGTTTGCACCCTGGAGCTACTCTGAAGGGCCAGGGGCTACAGGGTGGACAGCCTCCTGCACCCCCGCGCTTGCGCAACCCAGCACCTCTGTGCGTCCTTCTGTGAACTGGCTTCCGGGTAAGATTTTTTTTGGAAGAAACAGTGTCACTGCCTTTTTTTTTTTAAGTTTGAAAAACACTGATCTGCCCATGGTCCCTTGATTGACAGGGGAGGAAACTAAGGTCCAGAGATGGCAAATGACCAAGATCCCTCTCCAAGGCTGGGATAGGACCTGGGTCTCCTTGTCCCCAGTGCTGAGCCTTCAGGCACCTGAGGCCAGCCCCAGGGTGTGCCAAGGTCTCTCTCCAGTGACTCTGGGCTCTGCCTACGGAAGGCCGGAAGGCCGCCTGCTCTCTCTACGTCTCACCACCTACTCCGCCCTTCCTCATGCCTGTTTGGATAACTTTTTGACCTGTTCCTTCACAAGCTCTCCCTGAGGTGTGGCTGCCTCCGCTGCTTATGCAGGGAATCCTGGGGCCTTGGCAGTGTGGCAGCCCAGGCTTGGCCGGTCCCATGGCAGACAGTTGTCAAATAGTGGTTGTCTGGGCAGAGGAGGCCTGTTTACCCAGGGCAGGGCCTGAGCAGAGGCTGCAGCTTCCTCCCCACACCGCTGGCCCATCCAGCTGCTCCACACACTGACTCAGCTGTCCCCATCTGTATCTGTTCATTCCACAAATATTTATGGAGCGCCTGCTGTGTGCCAAGCACTATTCTACATGCTGGGGATACCGCAGGGAACAAAGGCAGATTCCTTGCTCTAATGGAACTTCGTTATAGTGGAGGAGACAGATGATAAACAGGTCAACGAATGCACAACTTCAGAGCTGTAGAGGATGACGGGGTTATAGCGATGGGTGGAGGTGGGCCAGTATAGATTCGGGGGGATCAAGGAAGGCTGCTCTGAGTGGAGGACACCTGAGAAGAAATCAGCTATGGGAAGATCTGGGGGAAAGATGTTCCTGGCAGAGGAAGCAGCAAGTACAAAGGCCCTGAGGCAGGAATGCTTAGCATGACTGAAGGATGGTAAAAAGGCCAATGTGGCTGAAGCAGAGCCAGCAAAAGGGAAAAAGACAAGAGAGACCATGAGACAAGAGTTGGAACCTGGGGGGCCTTTTTGGTCAAAGAAAAGAGTTGGGGTTTTATTTTAGGTACGATGCAAAGCCATTGGAGGGTTTTCAACAGGGATTTGAAACAGGACTGTCCCCTGAACTTCTCCTCTAACTCTGCTGTTTCCCTCCATAACTTTCTGTACCAACTCTTGCTTTTAAGTACACTTGAAGTTGTTTGAAATAGTGTCTAATTATTCCCTTTTTCCTTTTAATTTTTTTTAAAAATCAAAGCTGTATACGTACACAGTTGAGAAAGTCAAATACTACAAGGCTAATAGCAGTAGTTGCCCACCCACTCTTTCCTGAACCAGATTCCCACCACCCAAAGGCAACCACTAGCAACTATTTTAGCTGAGTTTTTTTCTCCCTGATGTTTCCCTCTGTATTTCTAAATGTCATGGTTATATGGCTACTTCTTGATTTTTCAGTTTTAGCTGTAATGTGTTAACTTGCTAATAGGTAAGATCCTATATAACAATATGTCAGTTTGGAGATAAAGCAATGTTTGTTGTTTTCGTTTGCATAACCACATTACTGTTATTACTATTATTCATAGTTGATTTTGTCTGTTTGTGAACCAAGGCCTTTCCCTGCATCATCTCAATTAATTCTCACGATAACACCATAACATAGGTGGTAGTCAACATCATAGTAACGCTGACACTTCTCTTCCAGTGAAACTCTTTGTGGTTTGTAGAAGACTCTTGGATCCATCCCCCTGATCTCCCTGAGGGGTAAGCAGAACTGGCATTATTAACGCCATTTTCAGAGGAGGAGTTGGAGCTCAAATGATAAAAAAAATTCCACCAATCACCATAGAGTTTGGTGGTTAAAATAAAACCCATCTTCCAGCAAGGAAGGAAGGAGTTGGGGTCCCTGAATGAATGTGTGAAGGAGATAAAGTCTCATCTCACATTTTGGGTTTGTTTGTTACATCAGCTAGTGTGGCACTCTGGCTAATGTCTTAATCCTACTGACGTCGCCAGTTGTAGTGCTCTTAATCCTGTTCGTGACGCCAATTGTAAAGCTACTCGACTGTGCCGGTTGTCAGGTTCTTTTACCTGCCCATAATTCTGCCAACTGGGCCAATTGTGGAGCTAGGGCTGGGTCTGGAGCTCACTGGCCCCTCAAGCCCATTCGCAGACTGGGTCACAAACCCTTCATATGCCAGACTGGGTCCCCAGACCCCTCACATACCAGGCTGGGTCACCAGACGCTATGAGCCAGGCAACCGGCAAACAGGTCCTTGGAAGCCGCAGGTTGGAAAGGCATAGCCGCTTGTGCACCAGTGCCTTCCCCCAAGGCACTAAACACCAGCCAAGGTGGTGGCGCCACCCATGCACACTAACTCCACCCACACACAACCTATTCACAAAGAATGCGTCGCACCACCCCCAACCTGCCCCTAGGTGAGGTAGCCTAACCAAACCATTCTATTTTCCCAACAGCTAGTATTGCCCTTACTAATACAACACCTGGGTTTGAATCCTAGCTCTGCCTCTCATGGGCTATGTGCTTTGGGTAGCTATTTCACCTCCCTGAGCCTCTGTTATGTCTCCTGAGAAATGGGTACAATGACAGTACCTACCTCAATGGGCAGAGGATTAAAGGAACTAATTTTTATAAAGTGCATAGAACAGTGCCTGGTCCATAGTAAATAGAGATCTAGAAAATGAATGAAAAACAGGATCCAGATTTGGGCCTTCTGATGCCAAGTTCAGTGTCTAGCTCCTGAGCCCCAGACATTTATATTCCTCTTGACAATTTTTACCGTATCTGCCTATCACCTATACTTTATTGACTGTAACTATTTACTTGACATTTTCTTCCTTTTGAAAATCTACATTAATTTTTTAAAGGATATTTTATATTAATCCTTGCATATGCTAGTTATAAATTTTTCTAACACATAATAAAATAAATTCACAAAGATTTTAAAGCGTTTGTCCATGGGCTGCATAAAATCAGCCCCTGTACCCTTTGGGTACAAAAATTTTTAACTTTGTAAAGAACCTTTGGAGAGGATGGCCTCTTAGCTCACTTGGTTAGAGCATGGTGTTGGTAACACCAAGGTTAAGGGTTTGGATCCCCATACTAGCCAGCGCCAAAAAAAAAAAAAAGAAAAAGAAACTTTGGGAACATTCTGTCCAGTGGCTTTTAAACCTTTTGACCATGACCCTCAAAATGTGTAAGAAACACATTTTACTTCACATATTTTATGTACAGTAAAAAGCAGTAGGCCCTGGAGCCCATGCCTGGGTTAGAACCTCCACTGCCTCTGAATGCCTGTGTCACTTTTGCTGAGTGATTTAACCTCACTGTGCCTCCATTTTCTCATCTGTAAAATGGGGATGACAATAATAATATTTACCTTACAGGGTCATTTGAGAATTAGGAGTTTATATATGTAAAGCCCTAGTAAGTGTTCTATACATTTTTGCTATCACAATCACAAGCACACATCTGTAAACATGTAAATGAAACAAAAGTCACATACGCATATACATAAATCTTACTACAGGAAATGCACTATGATATTTTCTATTCTATTTTACTTCATTCTTTTAAAAAAAGATGTCATCTTTGTGAAATTTTACAGAGCTACATATTCATGACATTTTCTGTTTTGAACATTATACTTCAGTAAAAAATATTTTTAAAATAATATATTTTTATTTAAAGAAAAGGCAAGAAATAAAAAGAGAAATTACAGTTGATTATATGAATAGCAAATATGCTGAAACTATTTTGTCTAGCCCAGTGAGGCTATGGAGCATTGTATGTTAACAGATTTGAGGTCCCTAACAGCCTGGATGCTGCTGATTCACAATTCCTATTGAATACTGTTGAATCGTACTCTAGAATAATACATCTGATTAAAAACAAAAACACGTGCATCAAGGGCCTTTAAAATAAATAATATTCAATATATTAAAGCAAGGGTCAGCAAACTACAACCTGTGGGCCAAATCTGGCCTACTGCCTGTTTTTGTAAATAAAGTTTTATTGGAACATAGGCACACTCATTCACTTATTTATTGTGTATGGCTGCTTTTGTGTTAAAACAGCAGAGCTGACTAATTGCCTGATATCCCATCTGGCATGCAAAGCTTAAAATATTTACTTCTAGCCTTTAACAGATAAAGTTTGCCAACCTCTGCATTAAATTTACAATTCAAAACCCTTAAGGTTAAGTTAAATCTTATTTTTTTTATATATCTTATTTTATTCTATTTATAGGCCTAGCAAATTTTAACAATTTTATTTTCCCCAACATTTTACTTTGAAAGATTTCAAACCTACTTAAAGTTGAAAGACTAGTACAGTGAGCACTGATGTAGCCTTTCACCTAAATTCACCAATTGGTAGCATTCAGTCACATTTGCTTTATTGCTATCTCAGTATCTGTCTATGTACTTCTTTATTGAAACATTTGATCTAAAAAATTGTATATTCACAGTTGTTATACATATTTGACTTGTGTGGGGGCGCTGTGTGTACGTGTGAGCATGACTCAGGGCAGAGGTGGCTGGCTGTGTACCGGCAAATTCATCCTCCTTTTTCCATAGTTAGAGCTATCCCTGGAAAACAGCGGCCCAGCTAGGGACCACATATCCCAGACTCCTTTGTCTTTGGCTAGGGCAATGTGACGAGTTCTCACCAATGGAATGTGAATAGAAGTGGTTGGAGTCACAGAGAAGGCCACTTCTGGGGTCCCTGGGAGACTATGTGATAGAGGTAAATAAACTTTTAACTTTAACATTTAGGGTTTGCTTATTATATCAGCTAGTATTGCTAGAACTAATACAACCCCCAAAATTGCATGATGCATTACTGGGTCAAGATTACAGTCTGAAACACACTGGTTTGGTCTTCTGATTTTCCAAACATTTTTGAACCATGAAGCCCTTTCATTAAATGTTTCATTCAAAAGTCAAAATGGAGCATCTCTGATTGAGTCAGAGGTTGCAGGGCAGGGGGAGGGCTAGGAGCTTGGTCCCTTTAAACATCCTCCCCCAGCCCCCAGTTGTCCTCATAGTGAGCCCTGAGGCATCTTTCCTGACTCCTAAGGCTCCAGAGAATATTGTGTGACACTTTTCGCTGTCCCACCTCCATTTCTCAGAAGAGGAGCTGGAGAAACAGCAGGGGAAGGACTTGAGTGAGGTCACAAACAGCCCCCCAGGGCAGAGCTATTGCCCAGGTCTCTGGCCAGGGCAGGTCTGTCCCCTCCACTTCCATGCCTCCCATTTGCTCCTCTGTGAAGGAGGCACACAGGCCCACACCTATGCACCCAGCCCCTCCCGAGAACAGACTCCAGGCACTGCAGGTCATCTGAAGGCCTAGAACTGAGTTTTGTCCCGACTCTCCAGCCAGACAGTTGCAACCTGGAACCAGCTACATATCCCTCATTCATTTCTGTTTGTTCCACAACAGTTAAAAAGATGCTTAGCACATAGTAAGCATTCAGTCCCTTGCACATAGTAGGTGCACACTCTAGAGGTATAATAATAATAATAGTTCAAATTTACATAGCACTTTCTATGTGCCAGAAACTGAGCACTTTACCAATATTAACCTCATTTAATTCTCACAACAATCCTATGAGGTGGATGCTATTATCACCCCCATTTGACAGATGAAGAAATTGAGGCACAAAAGATTAAGTAATTTACTCAAGGTCACACAGCTAGTAGTTGGCAACTTGAACCTATGCAGCCTGACAGCAGAGTCTGAGCTGCTAAATGCTATGTCATACAGCCCCTCGGATGCTGTTATAAGGAGTAACAAGCACAGCTGAAAGAATGCACATTTGGTGTCGGACTAGATTTTAACCACTCATTTGCTGTGTAATGCAGGGAAACTCACTTAACATCTCTGAATCTCAACTTCCTAGTTTATAAAATGGGGATAATACTTGCCCCTTTGATAGGTGATCGCAAGGATTCCAAGAGAGAAAACACACAAGGTAGCCAGCATCCCACCCACTATATAGAAGGGGCTTTAATGGGAACAAGTGGCTTTCCTCCTCTCGGGCCCACACTTATGCTAGAGGCATGTGAGTCAGAAGCAACAGAAGGCACAGCTCCTGCATGTGAGCCTCTCAGGATGCTTTTAAAACAAGATAAATTCTTCGCAAAACAACCAGAGAAGTCCCAAGACACTTTCAACACAGGATAGAATTAGTTGCAGTCAAGTGTTAAGTACAGTCAGCGTGGTGTGCAGCCAGGCTGTCATCTTTGCAGACAATGTTCCCTCAGCTGGGACAGTCTCCCCTCTCCCTCTCTTCTCCTGGCTAACTTCTGCTAAACTGAAATGTTCAGATATCAGCCCAGTCCTCCAGGATCAGGGGGTCCCTGACCCTTTTCCTCCTGAATCCCTTCATGTTCCCACAGTGCCCTATCCAATCATATCATGGCACCCTGTCAATTGTTGTTGCTGGTTTGTCTGTCTACCCCACTAAACTGGACACTGTCCAAGATCTAAAGCCAAGTTTTATTCTCCTGTGTTTCCCCAATGCCTAGCCACTAGTAGAAGCTTGTTGAAGAAATGAACAAGCAAACAATGAATTACTAAATGCAGGAGGCTTTGAGGTAGAGACAGGATGCACTTGGGTATCCATTTCCTCCCTTTACTAAGTGGGACAGAGTAAAGCAATGGTTCCCATACTCCAGCTGACCGGGATACCCCAAATCACATGAGAAACTCAATAAAAGGTTACAGATTCTTGGAACTCACTCCAGGAGATTCTGATTCACCAGGTCTGGAGTGGAGCCCCAAAATATGTTGGTTTAAGAAAGTTTTCCATCTGCAACAAGGTTTGTGAACCATAGGAGCTGAAGACTGAATTGAGGCAGGATAGAAAGATGATGTGGAGATAGGAGATAGGGGAGGAGGTGAGGGGAGACCACATTTTGGGAATGAAGGGTGGCAACACATATGGCCTTACATTGGACACAGTCCCATAGCCAGCCAACATCTGGGGTCCTACCCAACTTTGGGCCCATTGATCCTTCACAGGGACAAATCATGTTACAGTTTATAATACGTTTTTCCTTCATTAACTCATGGAATCCTCACAACAACCAAGGTTCATTCAATGGATGAAGAAACTGAGGAACAGAGAACTGAAGCCAAGAGTCCACCATCTCACAGCTTCAAGGGGAGAGCCACGTCACCAGACTAACAACAGCTCTAACAACAGCTGCTGATCTGGCCTGAGGCTGACGCTATTAGTCAAAAGGACTAGACCTATATACGTAGAAAAACCAGACTCATTTGGCATTTAGAAACGGACACATTGCCCTGATGGAAGACTGTTGACCCATGGTCAAATCATCCCATCTCCTTACTTGTTCTATCCTGAACACTTGAAGGTGCTGCTATTCCCAAGCCATCTCACCCATCCACCCATCCACCCATCTACCCATCCGTCCATCCATCCATCCATCCATTCATCTTTTCAGCTACCCACCCACCCATCACATCATTCATCTATCCATCCACCCATCCATCCATCCACCCATCTGTCCACCCACCCAACCATCCGTCCATCTGTCCGTCCATCCATCATCCATCCATCCATCCATCCATCCATCCATCCATCCATCCATCCATCCATCTTTTCAGCTACCCACCCACCCATCACATTATTCATCCATCCATCCACCCCCTAAGCACCCACCCATCTATCCAGCTACTTAGTCATCCATTTATCACATGCATCCACATATCTTTCCATCCATCCCATTCATCCACTTATCCATCTATCCATCATTCTCCACACCCACCCATACATCCATCACATCTATTCATTAACCCATCCACCCATCTATCCACCTATCCATCTTCCCAATTACTCATTCATCCATCCATGTGTCTCATCCATCCATCCATCCCTTCCTCCATCACATCCATTCATAAATCCATCTGCCTATCTGCCCACCCAGACACCCATTCATTTATTCATCCATCCATTGTCCCATTCACTCAACTATTCAACTAACCCCCACACCATCACAGTCTACAGGGAGTCAGGCCCTGTGGAAACGTGGAGCATAACAAAAAGAGTCAGACAAGTACAGACCCTGCCCTCCAGGAGATTTGAGGTTCTTATGGAAATGACAAACTATGAAAGAGCCAAAATAGATAAAGGGAAACTATGTTGTTGCTGTTGTTGTTTTTGGCAGCTGGCTGGTATGGGGAAGGAAAACCGTTGAAAGGAAAACAAAGGTGGGAAAAAAATCAAGCCAGGAGTCTGGTCAGCACACAGATATGCACACCATAGCATCTCATCCGCACAGTGTTCAGGCAACCCCAAATTTGGCACTGAGCTAGATGCTGGCACTCAAAGCAAATTCTACAACACAAGAGTCGCAGTTTCCTCAGTTTTGATAGACTGCCTGGTAGCTATCCCTGCTCTCTTATAACACACTGGTTTTACATGTGTCCTGGGGTTCTTTTGGCTATCTGGAGACATTTTTGATTGGCACAGCTGGTGGGGAGAGATGTTACTGGCATCTACTGAGTAGAGTAGCAGCCACAAATGCTGCTTAACATCCTGCAATGCCTAGGACAGCTCTGCCATGACAGAGAATTACCCAAGCCAAAACGTCATTAGTGCTGAGGTTGAGAAACCCACTATAACACAGTCTCAATTTCATGTGGAGCAGTAGTGTTGCCAGACCCCAAGAGAAGAACATCATTGGTCTAGACTAGTTATGGCTTTCCCATTTTTTTCCCTAGGGACTTGACTTCCCAGCTGTCCTTGAACTGAGGAAGTCTGCTGAGAGGTTTCTAGGGACATTTTTTTTTTTGGTAAAAGAGACAAGTGCATTCAGGAAAACCCCTTCTCTCTTCCCTCCAGCTGCAGACACTTTTGTGCAGACCTGATGTTTGATGCTGGGACAGCCACCTTGGGTCTGTAATGGGACAAATTTGAGGACCAAAAGCCAACAAAGTGAAGGTGGCAGAGAGAAAGGAAGGGAAGAGCATGCATCTGGCTGACATTGATGACTGTTGTTGCAGGGCTATCTCTTAAGATCTTCCACAATTCATTCATCCAACAAATGTTTATTGAACATTTCTTCTGTGCCAATCCCTGTGTGAGACATGGGACAAGCAAGGCCAACCTCATGGAGTTTATAGTCTGGGACGGGGGACAGACACACAACTCACACTGATAACCATCTGATCAGAGTAAAGATAAGAATGACAAAGCAGAATCCAGTACGCCATGGAGGCACTGGAAGTCCAGAAGAGGGTCAAGTTCACCCAGTATTGCCACACCTAAGATCAGCTCATTACAGACTTTCCTGCTAAGGCTCAAAAATGGGAAACAACTAGGATTTATTGAGTGCTTATTCTATGTCCGGCACTATTCCAGCCCTCATGAGTTAATGCATCTGATCCTCACAACAACTGTGCCCTCCACTGTCTCTGAGACTCTGCTACATGCCCTGTCCCTTACCCAGCAACTCACCTCTGCGATAGCAATCCTAGGAGACAGTTTTTGTTATCCCCATTAGAGAATCCCAGGAGAGGGATTTCTCCCCCACGTCCCCACAAAACACTTATTTCTTTTATCAGTAAGCAAATTCTTCCCAGAGCCTCCCAGCAGACTTCCGTAGTTCATTTTATAGATCAAACACCCGAGGCTCAGAGAGCATTGGTGACTTACAAGGCCACACAACTTGAAAAAAAAAAAAAAAAAAAAAAGGCAGGTCCAGGATGCTAACCCAGATTTATTTGATCAAAAAAGCAGGGTTTTTAGCTATGATCACACACACATACACACATGCATACACATACTTAAGCAAATGTCCCACTGTCCCAAGACAAAAGTACTCTTTTTTTGTTGATGTGTGTTGCCAGTCTGGCCACTGGAACCCTCCTTTCTCTGACCAGCCATATCTGTAGCCAAGAGGGTCAGCAATACCTGGACTATGTCAGGTCTGGAGTCAGATATCTTTCTTTCTTTCTTTTTTTTTTTTTTAAATAATTCTGAGCCTTAGTTTTCTCTTCTGTACTTGGAGATAACAATATTATTTATCTCATACAGTTGTTGTGAGAATTAAATTAGGTAATAGGAGTGGAACATCTATCCATCCATCCATCCAACTGTCCAACAAGTGTTGGTTGAATACTTACTACACAGGGGCTGAGATGAAGGGACATGAGGACATCCTACAAAGTGCACAGACCTGGGCGACTGTGAGTGGCCGTCAGGGCATGTTACTATTATATTATCTTTGAGGAGGAACTCTGTGGGGCCTCTGTTTGCCCCTAGCCTAGGCTTACACCCTGGGCTGTTCTTTCCCAGAAGCTGACTGTCTGGCTCCTTTGGGAGACAAGGAGTCTTCCTCTGGCAACAAGTTCAATCAAGTCTTGTAAGTGTGTCTTACACCAAGTCTTAAAATTGTGGATTAAGGTATGCTTAGCCCTTTAGCTATGCTATCTTCCCTAAACCACCCCCCACCCTCCACACCCTCTGTGAGATAGATCCTGAGTTATCTCCATTTTACAGATGAGGAAATAGGTTCAGAGAGGGGAAGTGTCTTGCTCAAGGTCACACAGGTGATGTGTAGGATGGGTCCCCAGCCTGTTTGTTTCTTCGGCCTCTGCTATTTCTGCCGTATCACATACTCCTGTTGGATGGAGGGTCAAAGCAAAGGAGATCCCCCAGACTACACTCAGGAGACCAGTTCCTGATTCTGTCATTCCTTGGCCATCTGTCCTCAGCTAATGATGACATTAAACAATATTGAGTCCTTATGATATGCATGGTGTCAAAGTCTTTACACCCTTGCTCTTCCTTAGCCACCCACGACATCCTAGTACTGTCTCCATTTCAGAGAGAAAGAAACAGTCACAGAAATGTTCAGGAATTTGACTAAAGTCACAGAACTAGCACCAAGATCTACTGGAATCCAGAGGCTGAGTTCTGTGCATGTGTGTGATTTAAATAGATTTATAAAATGCACCTAATTAAATAAAATCCATAATGTGCTCCCCAAAAGGTAAACATTCTCTAACATCTTCCTCCTCAGAAGCAAAACTCTTTAGGGCCGGCCCGTGGCTCACTTGGGAGAGTGCGGTGCTGATAACACCAAGGCCACAGGTTCGGATCCTATATAGGTATGGCCGGTTAGCTCACTGGGTGAGCGTGGTGCTGACAACACCAAGTCAAGGCTTAAGATCCCCTTACTGGTCATCTTTAAAAAAAAAAAAAAAAGAAAGAAAGAAACAAAACTCTTTTACCAATTTTTTTTGTCTTTCCACAAACTTTCTATGCAAATACAAATATATGTGTACATATATACCCTATATCCATTTTGTTTTCAGAAACTACACACGGTCCTTTAGCTTATTGTTTTTACTTGGTGTAAATTAGACGCTCTTCCCTCCAAGTTACAAAACAATGCAAAAAAAATACACAGATCTGCATTTTTTTTTCCAACAACGAGATAGCATTCCATGGTACACATGCTTTATTTACCTGTCCTCCCTCTACTGAGGGACGTTTGAGTTGCAATCTGGGGGTCACCCCAAGCGGTAGAGCTCAAGCCCTTCACCATGGGTAACATACACCTCCCTAGCCTTGCATCTAAAGTTTCTCACATACAGCACTAGATCATCTTCCAACGTCCCACACTGGGAGGTGTTTTCTGCCTCTTCCTCTTTGCAAATTATCCAAAGCCAACGGAGGTGTGGAGGGACCAAGATGACCCTTCCCTGGATTTACCAGCTTGGGTCCCATCCCCAGCTAGACCATGCACCAGCTAGATGACCTAGGCCCAGCAAGGATATCTGTGGGCCTCAGTTTGCACCTCAGCAAAGCGGGAAGATGACCCCTCCCTCTGTGGAATTTTGGAAAGACCCCTGGGATACATTCCCAGGAACGCCCTTAGGCAGACAAAATGGGCCAGGTCCCTGGCCCAGGGCTCCTGCAGCCCCTCCCAGCACTTCCCACATCAAACAGTCCATGCCCCTGTTTGAGAGCTCAGTGAAGGAAGCAAGTCACATGCCTGGGCCAGGCTTCCTGCCTTCTAGAGGAGCTGTTGGAGAGTCTTTGGGCCCATCAGAAACACACGCGGTGGTGTCTCATGGCCTCCCAAACCTGACATGGTCCCTCCCTGTCCAGTCCTCCCCCAGCCCCAGCCGTTGGCCTCACTCACCATAAGGACTCTCCACTGGAGCCCCAAGGGGCGCGTTCACACTGACCATGGCTGAGCCCACCCAGCTGGAAACCCAGGGGCATGAGGGAGCCGGGGCCCACACACCACGGCAGCAAGGCCACCAGGAGCCAGCGCACCAGGAAGGCAGTGAGTGCGGCCAGCTGCCACCGCCCGGTTATCTTATTGATTCTTCTAATCACCTAAGGTGGGTGGATACGTTAAAGAGTAACCAGTCACTTAGGGAACCTGTGGCTGGGAACTGTCGCGGTCGCTATGGCAACGGCAACCTGGCCAGACCTGAGGTCCACTTGGGCCTCAGTCCTGCACTCTGGGGTTAGGGGCATCTGGAGCCAGGGACATGGACATCAGCCCCCCAACCTGAGGGAAGGGACTGAGCAGGAGGGTCTGGGGAGGTGAGAGTCCAACCTGGGTTGGGTTTTATGGCTCCAAACTATGGGTGTGGCACAATGCAGGGAGTGGGGAAGCCTCAGGAGGAGTAGAGGAGAAAAGGAGGTGGAGAACCGTGTTATTGGTGCCTACTGGATGCTGGGAACTGCATACAGCACTGCTGTGTTTAAATTAAACCCTGAAGGGCCGGCCCATGGCTCACTTGGGAGAGCGTGGTGATGACACCACCAAGTCAAGGGTTAAGATCCCCTCACCGGTCATCTTTAAAAAATAAATGAATTAATAAATTAATTAAACCCTGAGATGAGGAATTTAAGGCACCTCAGAGAGAAGTTGCTTGCTTCAAGTCTCATGGCTGGTGCATAGAAGAGTTGGAATTACAACCTCTGTCTCTCATTCATCTAACATATTTATTGAGCAACTACTATATGTAGACTCTGTGCCAGACACCAGTGATACACAAATGAGCAGAGTAGATGTCTTCCCTGCACCCACAGAACTTATGGACTAATGGAGGAGATGGGTCTTAATCAGATCATCGTTCAAATATACCACAAATTGGTGGGTGCTTTGAAGGATGGAGGAACACAGGTCTGCCCATGGGCCAAAGGCATTCTGCTTGGTCCCCCCCACAGGGCTTCTTCCCCATTCTCCATGCAACCTGCTGCTGAAACCTACATTCTGGTCCCTGAATGCAGAGTCACCCTGTGTTTTAGCTCTCTTGTGTATTAGACACCGGGCTTTTTTGGGAACAGCCCCATTACTTTTGTCCCATGGTGGACCTCACAGCCTGCTCTGGGATTCTGACATCAAGGTCTTCATCAGGTTTATCATGTTAGAAAAAGCTCAAACAAAAAGCAGTAAAACAAACTCAGGACTCAGAAGAATCAGAAACCCCCAGCTCCACCATTTTCTTGCTCTATGGTTTTCGGTAAATCATTTCATTTCTTTATAGTGATACCTACTACATGAGTTCCTCCACCTCTAAAACAGCTAATTGATATATTCCTCTCTGCCCACAGTCTGTCTTTCCAGCTCGCTTGCTCAGTCACCTCAAGGGACCTCCAGTCGGTTAGTTCAGTTGGTTAGAGTGTGGTGTTATGACACCAAGGTTGTACAGGCCAGCTGCCAAAAAATAAAAAATAAATAATTAAAATGAATTAAGCAGCTATGTATATTCATGGAAAAGTCTTTGTGTGGACATTATGTTTTCGTTTCCCTTGGTTAAATTTCTAGGAGTGGAATTACTGGTTGACAGGTATGTATGTATTTCATTTATAAGAAATTTACAAATTGTTTTCCAGAGTAGTTACACCATTTTGCATTCCTACCCCCAGTATATGAGAGCTCCCATTTACTCACATCCTCCTCATCACCATCAACTCTAATTTTAAAGCCTGTGATTTGATTGTTCCTTTTGCTTTTGTTTTAAACTAGTTTTATAAATGAAAAAGTAATGCATTCATGTATTAAGGAAAATGGAAAGACAGTATTTAATGAAAAATAAGCCTCTTTTCCACCTTAGTTCCCACATCTCGATCTATTGAACTTTTAAACAAATTCTTTTTTATATTTCCAGAAATTATGCACACACACACACTCACACATACAAATGCATATAAATACATGGGAACACATTAAACACACTCTTCTGCAACTTGCCTTTTCTCCCTTAGTATCTGAAGACTGTCCCCATATCAGCATACTTGCTTCATTCTTCTGGCTATCTATGCAGTATTCCATTGCATGGATGTGTTATAAATGATTTTACTAGGTTCCTATTGCTGGTTTTTTACTTATATTTAGATTGTTTCCAGGCTTTTACCACTACAAATAGAAAATATCTTCATACACGTCTTGACTAATATGTGCAGAGTATAGCTATAGGACAAATTTCTAGAAGCAGAATTCCATCAATATTTAAATATGCTACAATATCTGTTTTATTTTTTTTTTAATTTTATTTTATTTTGTCAATATACAATGTGGTTCATTATTGTGGCCCATTACCGAAACCTCCTTCCCTCCGCCCTTTCCCCCCTCCCTCCCAACAATGTCCTTTCTGTTTGCTTGTCATATCAACTTCAAGTAATTGTAATTGTTGTGTCTTCTTCAATCCCCCTCAGGTTATTTGTGTATTTATTAATTTATTTTTAGCTCCCACAAATAAGTGAGAACATGTGATATTTTCCTTTCTGTGCCTGACTTGTTTCACTTAATATAATTCTCTCTAGGTCCATCCATGTTGTTGCAAATGGCAGTATTTCATTCTTTTTTATAGCTGAGTCGTATTCCATTGTGTAGATATACCACATTTTCTGTGTCCCTCATCCGATGATGGACATTTGGACTGGTTCCAACTCTTAGCTATTGTAAAGAGTGCTGGAATGAACATTGGGGAACAGGTATACCTTCAACTTGATGATTTCCATTCCTCTGGGTATATTCCCAGCAGTGGGATAGCTGGGTCATATGGTAGATCTATCTGCAATTGTTTGAGGAACCTCCATACCATTTTCCATAGAGGCTGCACCATTTTGCAGTCCCACCAACAATGTATGAGAGTTCCTTTTTCTCCGCAACCTCACCAGCATTTATCATTCATAGTCTTTTGGATATTAGCCATCCTAACTGGGGTGAGATGGTATCTCAGTGTGGTTTTGATTTGCACTTCCCGAATGCTGAGTGATGTTGAGCATTTTTTCATGTGTCTGTTGGCCATTTGTATATCCTCCTTTGAGAAATGCCTAATCAGCTCCTTTGCCCATTTTTCAATTGGGTTACTTGTTTTTTTCTTTAAAATTGTTTCAGTTCCTTGTATATTCTGGATATTAATCCTTTGTCACATGTATATTTTGAAAATATTTTCTCCCACTCTGTTGGTTGTCTTTTAACTCTATTAATTGTTTCTTTTACTGTGCAGAAGCTTTTTAGTTTGATATAATTCCATTTATTTATTTTTCCTTTGGTTGCTCATGCTTTTGGGGTCATATTCATGAAGTCTGTGCCCAGTCCTACTTCCTGAAGTGTTTCTCCTATGTTTTCGTTAAGAAGTTTTATTGTTTCAGGGTGTATATTTAAATTCTTAATCCATTTTGAGTTGATTTTAGTATATGGTGAGAGGTATGGGTCTAGTTTCATTCTCCTGCATATGGATATCCAGTTATCCCAGCACTATTTGCTGAAGAGGCAGTCCCTTCCCCAGTGTATAGGCTTGGTGCCTTTGTCAAAGTTCGGATGGCTGTATGTGTGTGGGTTGATTTCTGAATACTCTATTCTATTCCATTGATCAGTGTGTCTGTTTTTATGGCAGTACCATGCTGTTTTGGTTATTGTAGCTTTGTAGTATAGTTTAAAGTCAGGTAGTGTTATGCCTCCAGCTTTATTTATTTATTTATTTATTTTGCTCAGAATTGCTTTGGCTATGCATGGTCTTTTGTTATTCCATATAAATGTCTGGATAGTTTTTTCCATTTCTGAGAAAAATATCATTGGAATTTTGAGGGGATTGCATTGAGTTTGTACATCACCTTGGGTAGTATGGACATTTTCACAATGTTGATTCTTCCTATCCAAGAGCATGGGATATCTTTCCATCTCCTTGTGTCTTCTTTGATTTCTCTCAGCAATGGCTTGTAGTTCTCATTATAGAAATTTTTCACATCCTTGTTTAACTCTATTCCTAAGTATTTTATTTTTTTGGTGGCTATTGTAAATAGGCAAGCTGTCTTGATTTCTCTTTCTGCATATTCACTATTGGAGAATAGAAATGCTACTGGTTTTTGTGTGCTGATTTTGTATCCTACAACTTTGCTGAAATCAACTCCAAGAGTTTTTTTTTTTGAAAATCCCTAATAGCTTCCTTCCCCAGCTCAGCTACTCCCTCTTGCTGCTGAACTTTTAAAAAGAGCTGTCTACCCTAGCTATCTCTATTTTCCCATTGCCTACTTACAACACCACCACCACCCACCCACACACCACCGAGTCTTCATTGGTGAGCTAAGAATGGCCCCATGCCTAAACATCCAATGGACATTTTACTAGTGCTCAGCATCATTTGACAGCTGACCCTTCTTCCTTTAAATGACCTCTTCTCTCAGCATCCATACTACTATAGTCTTCTGGTTTTCTTCCCACTTGACTGTTTTTTTCTCTGTCCCTTGCCATTTCATGCTTCTCTACCTCTTCTTAAATACTAGAGTTTCTTGGGGCTGAGTTCTCGATTTACTCCTTTTTTTTTTCACTCTGTGGTTTCTCTTCCCATAATCTCATTCATTACCATGGCTTCAATAGCCATCCATATACCTATGACTTCCAATTGTATATCTCCAACCTAAACTTCTCCTCTGGAGTCCAGATTGATAAGTCAACTGCCTCTTAGCTATCTCCACTTACATGTGTAACAGTCATCTTAAGTATAACATGGCACTCCATGCACTCCTGCTCTTTGCTTCCATCAAAACTCCTTTTCCTCCACTCTGCATCTTGATAAAATGGCAGCCCCATCTACTCCATCTCCTTCACCCCCACACCCAACTATTCCAAAGTCCCCTTCAATTCCACCTCCTAAACATCTCAAAAATGTATCCCCTTCTGTCTCTCCAGTGCCACCATCTAAGTTCGAGCCATCCTCCTCTCTCACCTGGGTTACTGACCTAGCCTTTTGCCCACTCCCGGCATCCACTCTGGTCCTCATCAAATCTGTTCTCCATTAATGTAGTCAGAACTGTCTTTTCCGGTGGAAGTCTGACCATGTCTTTCCAGAGGTAGAATCTTGATGTGCCATCCATTGCCCTCTAGTGACTGTTCATGATTTGACCCTTGCCTTCCTCCCCAGGGTCATCTCACTCCCTTTCCTCCACCCCTAGGAAGTCCCCTTTTAGTCCCTGGTAATGCCATGTGCTCTCCCCCAGCTCTCCACCCACACTGCCATGACTTCCTCAGAGCCTGTCCAGCTTCTCCATCAAAAAGATCCCTCTGAGGCCGATAATGGGGGAGGCTGAGCATATGTGGGAGTGAAGGGTATGTCAGAAATCTGCACCTTCTGTGCAATTTTGCTGTGAACCAAAAACTGCTCTAAAAGATAAAGTCTATTTAAAAAGAAATCTCTCTGCAGGAAGACCCACCTGACTATCCACTCTAGTTTAGACTGTGCTCTTGTAATTCTCTGTTTTTTTCCCAGGTAACACTTACTTGTATTTTAATAAACTATGTGCATGTTCATCTTCTGTTTATTGCCTGTCTGCCCCACTAGAATGATAAGCTCCAGGAATACAGGAACATTATAGATCTCAGGGGTCAATAAACTTTTTCTATAAAGGGGAGAAAGAAGGAAGTAAATATTTTAGGCTTTGCGAGCCATTCATTCTCCATTTCAACGACTCATCTCTGCTATTAAAACATGAAAGCAGCCATAGACAATACATAAATGAACAAGCACAGCCGTGTTTTTTTTTTTTTTTTTTTTTTTTTTTTTTGTCCTTTTCGTACAGCCGTGTTTTAATGAAACTTCACTCACAAAAACTGGCAGTGGACCGGGTTTGGCTGTGGGCTGTAGTTTGACCACCCTGATCTATATTAGTGACTACTGTGCTCAGAACTGACACTTTTACAGCACTTATTACATGCTAGGTGCTGTTCTAAGTGCTTTTATGTATTCATTCATTTACTGTTTTGAACAACCCCAGGAAACAGATTCTATTAGTGTTTCAGTTTACAGATAAGACTGAGACACTCAGAGCTCGCGGCATGGTAACTTACCCAAGCACACATAGCTATTAAGTCAAATTTGTACCTAGGCAGTCTGGCTCAACAGTCAATGTTCTTAACTGTCTTGGCTATTGAATGGATGAGCCAATGAATGATCAAATCAGATTGGGATATGAGTCCTCAAAAAGCATAAAAGAGTACAGAGGTTTGAAGGTTACTGTTACATAGAAAATGAAACAGACTTGCAGCAAAAGTTCCCCTTCAATTGAAACAGCAGCTTAACAAGCCGGGATACCAAGGACAGTCCCCTTCACCCCAAGTCCTCACCCTCTCCAGATCTGCCATGTCCCAAGGCAGGACCAGCATGAACAAGCCCAACTTGCTCATTTCTCCTTTGGCCTGGGCTCTTCTCAAAGGCAGTATCAGAAATGGTGAACCCGGGAGATCACCTGGAATTCCCACCCTGTAAGGGCAATGTTTGCTTCTTTGTCTCTCCTTTGTCCAATCCCTGAGCTTCTTGCTTCTTAGCAGAGAGGTGGGAGTGTGAAGGGGTTAAGACTTTGAGCTTTTTCATCATACAGTAGATTCAAATGCAGCTTCCTGAGCCTCAGTTTTTACATCTGTAAAATGGGGATAGGACCTGTGATTATTCAGTGAGATGAAAAGTGAAGGGTGCTGACACACTAAGCAGTTCAGAAATGCCAGTGGTTGTCATTCTCCTTACCCTGGTACTCAGGACGCGGGAGGGCAATGAGAGGTGCAGTTGAAACAGCACAGGCTTTGGCGTCAGATGATGCCAAATTCAAATGCCACGTCTGCTCCTTACTAGCTATGTGACCTTATGAAGCTACTTAATTCTGTGTGTTACATACCACTTAATTTCCAAAACGTTTAGGGAAAATGACATATGGTCGGCAAATCTTCTCCCCTCCACACCCATATAAGGATATTAATATATTTTTTAATCTAACACTTACTATTACCATTGTTTTACCAAAGAAAGGACATTTTTATATCTCTCCTGCTCCTCATAAAAAGTAGAAAGGATGTAATCTGAGAATACTGAACTCACAACAGTGTCCTTGTTTCTCTTATTTCGCTCATTTCCAGCATGTAAGCTGGGATAATATATAAACAGGCACATGTGTATTGATCTAGCCTTTGAGTAGTCGGGCTAGAGGGGCTGTTAGTCCCCTCCCTTGGTTGTGCAGGTTTCTTCCTCACCCCATCTCCCCCCACCCAATTATCTCCCCTCCTCTTTTGACCAGAAAGAGCCACTGCATTGGATCTCAAAGTACTTTATTAGGGATGAAAGGGGAGGAGGTGACATGCACAGGTCAAGGCCTGGGTAGGGATGACCAGGAGTATAGAAAACTCATTCCGACCAGGACAATATAGGGACTCTGTAGATTTCCTAGTCTGCGAGCAGAGCTCTCTCCAGCCAGGCAGGGTGCGGGCCGCAGCTGGAGGGCAAGGTCTGAGGGAGGAGATTTTACTATCTCTGGAGACAAAAGGACTTCTGTGTGTCTCTGGGTGGGATGGGGTGGGGAGAGGGGACATGGTTTATTGGAATGAGAATGTGAGCATAGGGAGAATCAAAGACACAGAGTCTGAGAGGGAAAAATAGACAGGTATAGAGCAGACAAGTAGACAGAGACACCAAGGCAGAGGGACAGAGTGATGCATAGGCCCAGAGACAGGAGGTCCCTCAGGCCAGCTTTGGCTTTGTTCTTCCGTTTTGAGAGCTTAGAGAGGTGTCAGGGAGCATGAAGGGGATGTCAGAACCTGAGCTCCAACCTCACTGCCATCGAGGACAAGATGTGCAGCTCTGAGTGAGTCACACCTCTCCTCTGAGCCTCAGTGTACCCATCTGTAAAAAGGGGGCCTGGACCCTGTGGTGGCTCCAGTAACATGCAATGGGGGTGGGGATGGGATGTTCACAAGCTCATTTCTATGATTTTTAAAAGCTTGGACCTGAAATGGGCCCAAGCTGGTTGGCTGTTATTGGATGAATGAAGGTGGATTTCAGGCTAAAGAGTATATAATAAACGCCTTTCATTGGATGGAAAAGGCTTTTGGGCTTCAACTCTGAGAGTCACAAAACTAATCTGATGGTACTGCTCCATGCAGCTCTGGCTCTCTGAGAGTTGAGTTAATGAAGGGTGTCAACCAAAATAACAAACAGAGAGGATCTCTAAAAGAAAATGATATTTATTCTGGAATAGGGCATTGCAATGAGAATACATGTGCCATAGTAAACTGTGTGCATATTCAGGAAGGTAAAGGAAGACAAAGTGTTGCAAAGGAAAAATGATGGACAATTACATAATTGTTTGGGGATAATTATCCTTGGCTACACAGATCAGTAACAAGGGTGACACCAGTTCAAGGTTACACAGATGGTTGCTGGGCAGATGTCCTCGCAGAAGTACTATTTTGTGTAAAGTTGTGATGGCCGCTGTGCAAGGCTGTGGTTTTGCAGCATCTCTTGTGATAATTCTTGTTATTAGGCATTTGTGCTTGAGAACCCTTCCCTTCTTGGCTTTCCCCAGCTCGATTTGTCAGTTTTTTGTTGTTGTTTTTTATTTTTAGCACAATCAACTTCATTTTGATTCTGAAAACTTTTCATGCAGTTCTCTTTCTGGAGTCCAGAGAAAAGAAAGATATAACTAAGGAAAGAGGGAAGACACGTGGCTGGTTAGTTCAGTTGGTTAGAGCGTGGCGCCATTAACATAAAAGTCCAGGGATCAATCCTTATACCAGACAGCAAAACATAAAGAAAGAGAGGTTGCTTTCTTCTGACACATGCTGAGCATTTAGAAAAGGGAATCTAGGAGGGAAAACACAGGTTAGTGCAGTGAGCCCAAGTAACATGCCTTTTTAAAAATCATCCCCCCACCCAGTCTTTTGGGAGGAAACCTTGTAGCACCAGGCCCAGCTGGAGGCACCCCAGGGCCCAGGGAAAGTTCAGAACCACAGGAGCCTGTTGGATTTGAGCCCAGGGAAGCAGAGGTTGCTACTGCAGCTGCCTTGGTAACGGGGGGGACAGGCAGAGCATGGTCTCCCCATCTTGTACGGTGCCTCGCCGATCCAGTTGCCTCTGGAAGAGAAAAGGTCCCAGGGAGACAGGGTCAGGTGAGCAGGTTAGGTGACTAACCTCCACATAGATTTCCAAATCTCAGCACTGCCATATACTGGCTGTGTGACCTTGGGCAAGTCACATCTATAAGCCTTGATTTCCTCATCCGTAAAGCCAAGAAGACCCCCTCCCTCCCCAGGATGCAGCGAAGATCAAACGCAGCCATGAGTAGCTGCTCCTTGCACCACGCCTGGCAAATAAGTGACTCCCCTGCAAGGCCTGATTTTCTTATCTCCCTCATTCCCCCTGGAGAATGCAGATCTGAGTTCTGGTCCTGGATTCTGCCACCTGCCAGCTGGTGACTGAATAAGGAACCCCACTTCTTAGGACTTGATTTTTATCCTCTGCATAAAATAAATAAATGAAACGATGTCCCTGAAAATTACGAGGAGACCTATGAGAAAACACTTTGTAACTTACAAGTGCTGTGTGAGTGAGAGCCAGAATAACCAGATGGAGAGTAGACTCCAGTCATGGAGGGACGTGCCCATCAACCTCATCACGGCCCCTGTGGACACTTCTTATCCCAAATCCATCCTACCTGCTCCTGAATTAATCCTCTCAAAAGATCACCACCTTCTGAGAGGAGGCGGGATAGGGAGTTATTGCTTAATGGTTACAGGGTTTCACTTTGGGGTGATGAAAAATGTTTTGTGGTGATGGTTGCACAACATTGTGGTTGTAGTTAATGCCACTGAGTTGTACATCTAAAAATGGTTAAAATGGCATATTTTATGTTGTATATTTTTTACCTATATAAATATATATATATATATTTTTTTTTTTTTTTGATGGCTGGCTGGTATGGGGATCAGAATTTACCATAATTTTAAAAAATTAATTGTGTACTATACTAAAACCAATTGGTACATTGTATGGCATGTGAATTATATCACAATAAAGCTGTTTTTTGGTCTGGCTGGTTAGCTCCATTGGTAGAGCATGGTGTTGTAACACCAAGGTCAAGAGTTTGGATTTCCATACCAGCCATCTGCCCAAAAAAGCTGTCTTTTTGTTCTTAAAAAACCCTACTTTCAGCTTTCCATTGCCTATGCTGGGGTTGGCAATTTTTTTTCTGTAAAGGGACAGACAATAAATATTTTAGGCTTTTAGTCAGGCATTCTAGACTGCCCTAAAAGCATGTGGACCTGAATTACACACCTCATCTTTCCACACTCTTTTCTCCATCCCAGTGTGTGGAGTTGTCTCTTTTTTCTCTCCCTTTCCCCTCTCAAAGCCTAAAATCATTCCCCCAGCTCTTGCTCATGGCTGCCTAATAATCTCACCACTGACTTGTAGTGTTAGTTTGCAAGTCCCAAAGCCTTATTTTCTCACCTTATGTGATCACTCCTTGTGGGCAGAAATGGAATCTTTTTTCCTCCAAAAGTGACTGTGAGGAAAGTCAGCCAAAACGCTCAGATAAGTATGCACTTATGGTTTCCTAACAGGATTGATTGATTCATTCATTCATCATTCAACAAATACTTCCAAGAGCATCTATCGGATATCAGGATTCATGCCAGATGCTGTCAGTCCACAGTTTTCAAAAGGTGCTCTTGGAAGTTAGGGAGCTGGGAGAGTTAAGATGCCTGGGGTGATGGAATCCAAGTAGGTTTTTTTGGTACAATTTAACCACTTGGGAAAAAGCTCTTCTTAAAAAAACAAAGGGTTGAAATCACTGAAATAGAAGGATATAGAAATGAATAGGGTCTATTTCCCACCCTCAAGAGTTTATAACCTAGTTGTGCAAGGGTACTTCAAAAAGTTCATGGAAAAATGGACTTAAGAGATAATATGAATCTTTCCATGAACTGTTTGAAGACCCCCTTGTACTATAGGCAGGACACCACTCAGGCTACACCAATATTTTAATCCTTCAATTCTGTGAGGCAGGTAGTATTAACCCTAAAAAAGGGGACCGAAGCCTATAGAAATAAAATAAAACTTAGTCCGAGCTGGGAATCAAATCTAGGCCTGATAGCAATAATAGGAACCAATATGGAGTCCTCACTTACTATGAACCCAGGGGTATGACCTGGTCTATCTCACTAAATTTCCTCAACTATTTCATGAGTAGGTACAATTTTATTCCCATTTGCAGATGAGGAAACACGCATGGAAAAGTTGAGTGAAATCACAAATTTGAACCCTAGCAGTCTTGATTCCAGCGCCTAAAAATCTTAACAACTATACTGTTAATACTCAATGCTTCAAAAATGTGCTGTCAGCAAATGAATGGGAACAGTTCCTTACACTATTTGTAATGGCGTTTGGTTTCTTGCATTTTCCCTGTGTGGTAAAGCTGGGCTGCAATATGTACGTTGTCAGCATGCCACCATCTAACAATAACAAGTGTCCTAGCTGGAGAATTTGTGGTCAGGCTACCAACGACTTCAAGAAAATCAGCATATTACAAGGGTACTTCAAAAAGTTTATGGAAAAATAGAATTGAAAGATCATGCTAATCCATCCATGAAGTTTTGAAACACCTCCTTGTATAATGGAAAGAACATGGGACTTGGAATCAAGAGACTAGTGTTTCACACAGCTCTGCTACTTATTGGCTTTGTGACCTTTGGTAAATTACTTAACCTTTCTGAGCCCCAATTTCTCAATCTGTAAAAAGGGGCAATATTTTCCCAGTGTCCCTCCCTTTTTATTCCTTCTTTCTTTCATCTCTTCAATGAGATAATAAGATGAAAGAAAGTATTTTGCAAATGATCAGGAGCTGTGTAAGAGTAAAATGTGGTTATTATTATGTAGTTTTGAAATTTTAAATATCATGTTTACTTAGAATTTGTTCTTGTTTTTGTATGGGAACCTGTAAAGTTTGCAAGTTTGTATGCTGTGCATTGGCTGGGAACTTCCATTCCCCTTTCTCCATGTTTCTAGAGATGTGTATGAAGACAGCTCCTAACCTCTCTCCCACCAAGCTAGCTGGAGAGTCTGGGAGGAGCTGAGATGCTCATTCTGTTCTTCCTTTGTTTCCTTTGGGATCAGCCTGCCTGCAGGGAGCATGTGTTCTTGGTTGTCTGTTTGTTGTGGTGAGCTCAGAGGGACTGGCTCTGCACTTGTAAGAGGCCTGTGCTTGCCTGGTGCTGCCTGTCACTGGGTGTGCAGTTCTCATTCAATAGTGAGATATTTGCAAGCCCACTTGGCTGGCATATTGGCAGATCTATTTTTTTTTTTTTTTGTCTTTTTTGTGACCGGTTAGGAGATCGCAACCCTTGGCTTGGTGTCGCCCGCACCACGCTCAGCCAGTGAGTGCACCGGCCATCCCTATATAGGATCCGAACCCGCGGTGGGAGCGCAGCGGCGCTCTCCCGAGTGCGCCACAAGGTCGGCCCATATTGGCAGATCTAAGCCACATTTTCCACTATTGATTTCTTTGTTGATGCTGCCTTTCCATCTACCTTGGTCCTCTGCCTATCTCCCAATCAATTCTGAAACTTGGTCAAAGAAAAAACATTACCAATTGATCCTGTAAAAGTACCAAAATTGTACAGTATTGAGGGTACTTAAGATGGAGGAAAGAGGGATGTTGCATGTCTTTCTTTCCTTTGCATTCTCGGGATCCACCCTTCTGCCACAGAGCCTCTTTTGCCTCGGTGCTGGCACTTACTTAATGGCATAGTTGCAGACCAGGTATACTGCTTGATGCCAGGTGCTGCCCCAGACCTTGATGCTGCCACAGGTGTGGATGGCACAGCCCAGCCGATTGGAGGATGCCCACACCATCTGAGGAAGGACAGAGACAGGGCAGGCTATGAGAGGAACTCAGCTGCGCCCATGTTCCTTGGGACTGCATGGCCCTCATGCTTGGTTCAGGGTGGGTGCAGTGCTGAGGTCTTCCTGGGGAGGCAGTCTGCCTGTCACAAGGTAGGAGGCTGGAGATATTTATACTGTAATATAAAGTTTCTCAAACTTTTTTTACTACAGCCAACTGTAAGGAATAAATTTTTTATTGTTACCCAGCATACACACACACACACACACACACACACACACACACACACACATGCACAATTGGAACAAAAGTTTTATGAGCCAATATTTAGCCTTATCATATGTGATATATGCTAATATTTCCTATACTGTTCTATTCATTTTCTTTCTCCCTCCACCAATCCCCAAATCTTTAAAAAGCATTGTTTTGCTTGAGGTTAAAACAGAAACTTTGGAGCCAAACAGACTTGGATAAGAGTCTCAATACCACCAGCTGTGTGACTTTGACCAAATCACTTGACCTCTCTGTGTCTCAGTTTCTTCTTTAGTAAAACGGAGGTAATAATGTCTCATGGGAAGTCAGGAAGGACATTTGGTTTAGGTGTCACATTTGCTAGAGGATCTCAAATTTAGATTTTTGACATTACCTCCAAATGAGTCATAGAGAGATGGATAGGGCTGAAAGATGACATCTGTCATACAAATGGAAATGTTCATCCTATTACAACAGTATATTGTGTGGTAATTTTATGTGTAACAATGGTTAACCTTCAATATTAGCTCTCAAACTATACTACTGTTTTTGTAATCTTATTTTGGCATTTCTTTTTTTTTTTTTTGAAGATAGTGGGAGCCTAATAATCAGAAAATACCTAAGACACCCAGCAAAACAAGATTCACCTCAATTCAGTGTATACCCAACTTTCCAAGAACATACTTCTAATGTAAGAGGAAGCCCACAGGGGCCTCTGTTTTAATTCTTATTTCTGCCACCACACTATTTTTATTCTAAGGTACCAGGATTTGTTCTCCCGTCGGCCCTCAGCCTCGGCAGAGTTACCTGGGTATAGTGGGAGCAGACAGGGCCACTGCAGCGCCAGGGACACTGCGGATTACAGTCCCTCGGGGCCGGAAACAAGTAATGCTGCTTCTCCTCGGACCAAGGCTTCACAAGGTCTATCACTGAGCGGTACCTGGGGAGGCAGAGAACATGGAAGAAGCTGGGTGGGAGGGTAGAGAAGTCACTCTGCCACCAACGTGCCTCGTGACCTTGGGTGAGTCACTTCACCTCCCTTCCCTCAGGTTCCTCATCTATAACGAGAATGAGAGCAGCAGCACCAGCCTCCCAGGTGTGTTCTGAAGATCGGTGGAGATAGTGCACAGAAAGGTTCACCTGCACCTGGCAGGTAGTAAGTGCTCAATAAAGCACACTCGTCATTGTCATGTGAGGGGCTGGCCATGAGCTGGGCATCTCAGGCAGGGCAGCTTCTATTTATAAGGAAGAAAAGACTCATTGGACCATCTCGTAGGCCTCTGAGATGTGAGATGCAGGGAAGGCAGACACGTGGTGTGTCAATCTGAGAAATGCTACAGCCTGAAAAGCCACCTGGTTGGGGCCTGGGGGCTTTTTCTATCATACACGTTTGACAGAGGCACAAATACACGAAAGGGCCAATAAGAGGGAAAAATCTGGAAGAATTCACACTCATAATTTACAACAGCACATCTTTATCCCTAACACCATTTTGTTTTCCCTTTGGGGTAGGGGTGGAGTCTGGCAGGAAGAGTTTAATGGCAGGAGAGAGAGGATGTGAAGTTGAGGAAAGACCGAATCACCTGATGTCTGCTCTGGAGGACTCTGAGGGACCATTCACGGTTCCCAAATGCCAGTGCTGGCCCTGACCAGTCAATGACATGAAAAAATGCTGCCAGGGCCCTGCGTTTCTACTGAGCTCCATCGAAAGGACTGGCCTTGATTCTGGCTTTCCTGTTCTTCTGGGGGGTGGTAGAATGGTGGGGAGAGGAAGTGAGCTGTCTCTCTAATGTCCTTATTTGGCAAAATAAAAATATGACAATCATGTGTCTGTCTTGTAAATGTCTTTTTGAAATTCAACTGGCCTATGAAATCCTCAAGTCTGGAAAGAACTGAGCTAGGTCAACATCTTTGTTTTACAGACAGGGACACCAAGGTTCAGAAAGTGCAAAATTACTTCCCTAGGCCACACAGATCAGAACTCAGGTCTCCAGATTCTGACTCGAGAGATGGAGTGGTCATAAGAAAGTCAGGCCAGGAAAGTAGGTTTGCTGTTCTCAGGCTTTGGGGGGGGGCACCCTTGGGCCTGATGCACCCAACTCCCAGTTCCCAACTCTGCTCCCGTGACTCTCCTCCCCTTGTCCTGTCTTACGAACCTTCAGATCACTCCTCAGTCTCCAAAACAATCTGTCCCTTTTTGTTCACCCAGTCATTGCCTGTCTCCTAACGAGAATGTAAGCTCTCACAGGTAGGGAGCTTATCTGCCTGGCTTACCACTGTATCCCAGCACTGAGCACAGCACATGGTACAAGTAAGTGCTCAAGGCGTGTTTGTTGAATGACTAAATAAGGAAGCTCAGAGGCTCACTCACCGGCCAGAATGGATGGAGAGGTTCTGGCCCACGTATCTCATCAGCTGGGAGGGCCCATGGGCCCAGATGCATTGTGTCGCCCAGGCCTCAGCAGACCTGGCCAGCCGCTCGTCCCAGACCTGGGGAAATACAGACCATGAAATTCCCCAGAGGGATAACCACCACCATCACAGCAGCATGCAGAGATGCACTTTTACCTGGTGCCATTCTTCCCCCATCTTCTTGGAACCCTGCAAAAAACTCAGGCTCAGAGTTGGAAATTGGGAAACTGAGGCTCAGAGAAGGCTATGACTTCAAGGTCAACCTCAACTCCACATCAGAGCTGAGATCCACATGCAGGTCTCTGACTCTGAGGCCCTTGATTCTGAACGGGGTCCCAGATGTTTGTCCAGGAGTTCTCAGCAGTCCCTAGAAGTGACTGAGCCCAGGGTGATGGGAAAATAACTGACTTTCAAATTGTATTTATTGTAATTTCTAAATGTGTTTATTTTAACATTAAAAAATTTTAATTCAAAAGCTTTTTTTTGGGAATAGTGAAAACATGCACAAATTTAATATATAAAATATCCAAAGGAGGAAAAGTGGAAATTCTGTCATCTCTCTCCTATACCTATTCCCCAAGCCACCCTGCACCTGCCCCCAGAGGTGATAATCATGTTTCTTGTGTCTTCTTCCAGAAATACTCTATATCTGTGCAAGCAGATATATAGATATCTGAGACATATATATATATGTATATATATATATATACATATATTTTACAAATGGCAGCATTCTGTTCTTTACTTTGCTCTTTTCACTTAACAGGATAGTTTATCTTAGTGATTATTCCACATCAGTACATGGAGAATACCCTCCTCATCCTTCTTAACAGCTTTATCATTTTCCAAAGTGTGAATTACCCAATTTTTATAAGTGGAAAAAGTGTTACTTAATAAAATACTAGTTCCCTTCCCCCTCTGACTTCCTGCAATTCTCTAAGAGGTCATTTGCTCATTCAGCACATACTGAACAATATTATTTCTAGGCACCAAGGACTCTAGGACAGTCTAGCAAGAAAATGAGACATTCAATGAGTCATTAATCATTATAATCCTCGTGGGTGTGACAATGTGAAATGGGGCCATGGGAGAAGGGGCTCCTGGAGCGAGGGATGCTTAGTCAGGTACCTGTCTGCAGGCAGAAGTCACCTAGTGAAGAAGAAATTAGGGTACCAAATACGTCTCTGCAGTGTTGTCTGACTCATAACCTTTCAGCAAGAGCAGAGGAGTTCCCTCATGCTACAAAGGGGTAAACTCAGGGAAGAAGCATGCTAACCATCAAACCCAAACCCCTGGCCCCTCCCAGAGCTCCTAGTAAGACATCCCACTCTCTCTGCTCCATACTGCATGTAATCATTAAACACCTGTTGGGGTGAGTGCCATGCACACACAACTGGTGCTCAATAAATGTGCCATTTGCTTGAAAAGTGGAGGGCATTCTATGTGCCAATCCTGTGTTAATACATGAGTGAGTCAATCAAGAAACAAATAAACGATGCCCCCTACCGCTAGCTATCTGCCACCGCGGCTCCTCCCCAGCACCTTACTCCTTCCTGACATTGTATTATATGTCTTGTTGTTGATGTGCATTTTCTCTCATCCCCACTAAAATGTAAGCTCCGTGAAGGGAGGGTCCTCTTCCATCCTGTTCTCAGCAGTATCCACAAGCCTTAGCATGGTGCCTGGCTCCGAGTGTAAGTGAATGGATGTGTTGCAAAAGTCTAAGAATATTCAGGCTGTTGATTAGCACATATTTGGCCTAGAGGTGGTGGGCTGGCAATCTCTTGCCCTAAAGAAATCTACGGGTGGGCTGGAAGCCTATCTCTCTAGTTCGGTGTGGGACAATGGTCCTGGAGGAGGAGCTTCGATAAGAGGAAGGTTCCCTCCTTCACGCCAGGAGTCTGGCTTCTGGGGGCTGGAGTGAGAGCCACCAGCCCTGCCTCTTGGAAGGAAGATATCCCAGTTTTCTCTGCTGGTCAGCTGCTGGTTTTCCCCAGCCTGAGATCCCAGATTCCTGTCCCTAGGGCTCCAAATCCTGCCTCCACAGACTTGCTGGAGATGGTTTGGGTATGTCAACCAACTCCCAGGGCGAAAAGACAATGGCATAAAAAGTGCCACCCACCTGCCCCTGGCAGGTCCCCAGTGAAGAGGCAGAATTCTCAGGCAGGGTATCATGTTGCTTAAGACCACAATCTTAGCAGCAAGCAGACCTGGGTTGAAATCCTGGCTCGGTGGCCTTGGGCAAATTAATTTTCTGAGTCTCAATTTCTTTATTTGGAAAATGGAGATAATAACACCCACCTTAAAGGAAGAATAGTGCGTTCAGGGTTATGTGCAGTGTCTGGCACACAAAGGGGGTCCGTAAACATCAGTCCCATGGCTCACTGGAGGAGCTGTGCAATCTCCTTAGTCTCCTCATCTGTAAAATGGGCAGACTAATTCCTGCCCTTCCCACAGATCCTGGACACCCAGATACCAGCTAGCAGGACCACGCTGGCAAATGGTCCAGTTCTTCAAAGCCAGTCATTTCAGGCCAAGGTGAGTTGGCTGGAAGGGGTACTGGGGAGGGCATGGAGACTCACCATGTATTCCATGTTGGCAGCAGGTGGGTATACGCTGGCCCGGATGTGGTTGTGATAATCCAGTAAGGCACTCATGTCCTGGGCAGAGATGTGGCGCTTCCGATGGTACCGGGGCACCCCCAGGCCACTTGGGGGCCTCACAGCTGTGCCCTCAGGCTGGGCCAGGGCCAGAGTACCATTGGGCACCATCAAAGCATTCACTGTCTGACCTGCCCAGAAGAGCAGGCCTGCCAGACCCATGGTGCTGGGAAGCAGGGGCATAGCTGGCTGGAGGGGTCGCACGTCTGCCTCATGCAATCAGAGCAGGCTGCCTGGAAGGGGCAGGCATGAGAGCACCAAACCCTGAGCATTCTCCTCTGGCATTGCCAACCCAGAGGATGTTACCCACTAGGAACTTGGCAAAGACCTCTTGACTCAGCACTGGTGAGATGCCCAACAACTCTTTCTTTCCACCCCAGTGGACTGAGTGGTTTGGGGAATGGGAAGAAATACCCAGACAGTGGCTAATCCGGACCAGGCTCAGGAGTGAGATGGGGCCATCACTTCAAAGCCTGGGCTCTATCCCACCTGCCCAGGACACAGACAGCAGTGTCCTGTAGCCTAGACATGCTCTTCACCAATCCTGCTCAAGTGGGCTCAGCTGATGTCCTCAGAGGGCAGGGCCAACCTACTCCAAGGCATATTGAGGGGCCCTTTGTCCCTGAGTTGCTGCAACTTCAGGATTGAGGGTGAGACACAGAAAGAACCAGATGGCAGAGAATGAAAGAGGCAGAGAAAAGAAAAATGAGAAACAGAGAAAAAGGAAATGAGAGAAACCAAAAAGGGCACAGGAAAAAAAGAGGGGGGGGAGGGAGAGAGAGAGATATCAAAAAGGAATGAAAGAGAAAATAGAAAGGCAGAAAGAGATAAGAGGAAAAGAGAAAGAGAGAGAGAGACAATGATGGGGAAAAGACAAAAAGAGAACAAGGGAGAGACGGAAACAGAGGGAGAGAGAGAGACAGAGACAAAGAGAAGAAAGACAGGACAAAGAAGGGGAGAGAAAAATAGAAAGAGAGCCAGAGGAAGGCATGGGAAACCAGGCAGCAGGCTCCCCGGGGCGCGTACCCAGGACGGGCAGCCCAGGCGGTGACAGGAGGTGGCTGAGGAGGCAGGGGACCTCTGCAGACACCCTGGCCTGCCTGGCAGCACAGTGACTTTAATGATCCCCTGGGAGCTGATGGCATCTGACGTCCCCGGCCCCACAGCCCCCTCCCCTTCCAGCCAGGCCAGACTTGGACAGGGAGGTTCCGCCTGCTGATTTATGGGCTTTTCTCTCCCGCCCTCTTGTCTCTGCTGTTCCCACTTCCACCTGGAGTGTGTAGGGCGGGGACTGAGCCGCTGGTCAGGGTGGGGATGTGGCAATGGGGCAGGGATTCCAGGAGGAAATAACCATCCCTCTAGGGAGACCCCGCATCCAGAAGCTTCTCTCTGCCTTCCAGGGAATATTTGCTGACTGTTTTCCCTACAAAGCCCTCTGGCCTCACAGTAGGCAGTTAATATGGCCCTGTCTAATGAGCACCCACTGTGCACCAGGCCCAGGGCTGAGTGCTTTACACACACAGGCTCAGCCCACCCTCAGAAGCAGATACAACAGCTCCCGTTTTACAGATGAAGAAACCCGAGCCCCACAGAAGTGAAGGAACAAGTCCAAAGTCAAGCCAGCTGGTCTGCAATAGAGGCAGGATTCAAGTCCAAGTCTGACCTCAGGGCCCTGTTAGCATGTAAAAAAGAATGCCATTTTTGCAACCAAGCCAAATATAGATACAAAGGGGGAAAAAACCTAGGAAGATATTCATTATGATGCCACTCAAACATAGCACTGGTTAGCATAATTAATTAAGCCCAGGGATCTGGGGTCAAATCCCCAGTATTCCTCTCCCTTACTGGGTGTCCTTGGGCAAATTATACAACCCCTGTGCCTCCTCTGTAAAAATGGGAGAAATAGTGCTCCCCACTTCATAGCATTGTTGTAAAGATTAAATGAGTTAACATTTGTGGAGTGCTTAGAACAGTGGCTGGTACACAGCATGTGCTTCCTAAGTAAATGTGTGTAGACATGTGTACTTGTGAGAGTATTATGTGTTTGTGCACTGTGTGTGTGAGTACCCTTATATGCACGTGTGTGAGTGTTTGTGTGTCTCATATGTGTGTCCAGGTGCATGTGAGAGTTCGCAGATGTGTGTACACGCATGCATGTGTGTTGTCAAAGCCCCATTGGTTTCTGTGTTGCTGAACTTCTGGGTTAAGGCTTTACTTTTCTCCTTCTGGATTACTTATATTCTCCACAGATAACAAGCATTCCTTTGTAAGAGGAGGGGTAGACTTAACAACGAGCAAGGGGTTATATGAAAAAACAGAAGTCAAAGCATTTGCAATCCTCAGACTCCCCTTCTACCAACGTCTGAGAATCTCCAGGCTGAACTCAGTATCAGGGTGGCAAGTTGAACCCCAGTCCAGCTAACTGTGCAGAGCTGGGGGCTGGGACTGGGCTACTCAAGTTAGGTCCTCCCCAGACACATGGAATTCCTGCCCCAGGCAACTGCCCAGCCTCAACCTCCGTGGCCCAGACAGTGCTGGCTGCCAAAGCACACACCTTCCTGCTGGAGCAGTTTCCTGAGCCTAGGCAGCTGACTGCTGGATGCTAGGGGAAGCTGGGGAGGGCAGAGTAATGAAAGGTGGGGGCTGAAGTCCATGACCTCTACGGGGCTTTCCCACCACACCAGAAGGCCAAGAGACACTGGCTCAATGTAGCCCCATCTCTGCCTCCAGTATTCTGTGTGTCCTGAGGCAAGTCCCTATCTTTCTCTGGGCTTTGGATGCCTAGTAGAGAAACTGAACTAAGGGTTCTTCCGAGTAAGGCAGGCTGGGATCCTTGGCATGCCAGGGCCAGCTCTGCAGCCAGGGGAAGGCAGACACAAACAGCCTTGGCACATAGGAACTCAGGAGTATCCACAATTATGCCCAACTCTTTCAGAATGCTTAACATGAGGTACTCCCGTGTATCCAGCACTTGCACTGGTTCAGAACTTTATATCCATGATTCACTTGGTCCTCCACACTCCCTTTGAGGTAGTAATCCCACCTGTTGTACAGATAAAGAAACTGAGGCACACGTGCGTCTCAGTGACTTGTCCTAGGATGTGGAGCTTGCTTGTATGGCAACCAGGGTTCTGCAGGGAACATCCTCACACATATGCAGAATGCACACACACCTGCTGCACACACCACACACACACTTACATGCACACGTGCACATAAGCACATCCTCCTCCCATGAGTCACAAAGGGCTCATTCCCCCAGCACCTCAAATCCTCTCTACTGTACACTCACAGATGCCCTGGCACAAATATACAGAACCCACCCTTCACCCATACAATCATAACTAATACAAAGAAGCTGTATGTATTTGCTACCATCTCATAAGTGCCCAATACTGTTTTAAGCACTTTACAAGGCTGATCTCATTTAATCTTTAGAACAACCCTATTATCATCATCCCCATTTTTACATATGTGAAGAAACTGAGGCACAAAGTGAGTCATTTGTCCGGGGTCACACCTCCAGTGGCAGAGGCAGGATGTGCACCCCCCACTGTGCCTCTCCACAGAGACAGACAGACATCGAGGAAAGTAATCCCAAAGCCCAGCCACACAAACATCACCATCTCCTACCCCACACATTCACACATCTACAGAAACCCAGAAAATCATGCTGTAGCAAACACACAGCAACACCCCTGGCTGTTCCAACTGGTGAGACCCTCCCTACTGCCCTCATTGACAAAGTCTGTTCCCAGTTTCACATTGGCAGGTTTCCAGTGTTAGGAAGTGGGGGCAGAAAATAACCAGGGATGGCCCAGATTAATACTGTGGACATTAATCTCATTGCAGGGTAAGAGTATCTTTCTCATCCCTGGATTTTGCCCACCGAATTTAGCTACTGCCCCATCCTCCCCCCTACTGGAATTCTCTCTGGCTTGGGCAAGTGAAGGGGAAATTCTTCCACAGAGTAGTAGCATTCAAGGTAGTACAGCATGATGGGTAAGAGTGCAGGCTCTGGATCCAGACAGCCTGAGTTCATGGCCCAGCTCCATGGCTTACTAGCTGCGTGACCATTGGCAAGTTACTTAACCTTTTTGTGCCTCAGTTTCCTCATCTGTAAAGTGAGGCTACCCCTCATGGCATGGTTGTGAGATTAAATAAGTTAGTACATCTTAAGACTCTTCACACAATGCCTGACACAGAGCAAGCAGTCAATAAATAATAAATAACAGCTAATAATAATAACAATAACAGTCAACATTTATGTAGCACGTACTAGGTGCCAGGAACGAAATGCTTCGTGCGTATGATCTCATTCTAGCTTCATTCCAGCTTCACAAGTCAGGTATGAGGATCCCCATCCTATAGATGAGGATGTAGAAACTCAGAGAGGTTAACTAACTTGCCGAAGTTCACACAGCTAGTTCCAGTAGAAACTGGATTCCAGCGCCAGCTCTCTCTTACCCCAGTGTTTTTTTTGTTTGTTTGTTTTGTTTTTTTGCAGCTGGCTGGTACAGGGGATCTGAACCCATGACTTTAGTGTTACAAGGCTGTGCACTCTAACCAACTGAGCTAAATGGCCAGCTCTCCAGTGTTCTTTTTGCCCAGTAAAGTTGTTTTGGGGAAAAGACTGTGGGACAGGAGTGTGGTCCTTGAAAGAGGAGACTGCAAAAACTGGAAGGCCCTTAGAGATCACCTAGGTCACCTGCCCATTTGCCAGTTGAGAAAAGAGGTTCAGAGAAATTAAGTTCAAGGTCACATAGGAACTGGTATACTCAGGACTGTCACCCAGATCTATGTTATTTCAAATCTAAGCAGGAGGAAGGAGGGAGCCAAAGAGAGGGGTACACATGTGGAAAATATAGTGAGGATTCAGTCTCTGCAAAACTCTTCAGGTCAAATGTCCCAGGCTCTTGAAAAGATTAACTGTAAGGAAATGAAAGGGATAAAGGGTAATCATTAGAGACTTAAAAGCTATACATTTTTATATGGACAAGACTAAACACTGCCATTTAGAAATGTGCATTTGGGGGATAAAACCATAAAGAAACACAAAGAAATACTACAAATGTCAGGCTGTGATTGGGGTAGGGCACTTGAGGGGCTTCTATTTCTTGATTTGGCTGGTGGTTGCAGGTGGTTCACCTTATAATAACCCATTAGGTTCCATGTTTGTTTCACATGACTTCCTATATTTGTATTTTATTTTACAATAAAAGATTTTTAAAAAATAACAGTAGTAATTTATATGGTGACACCTTCCATCTGTTACTACCTTAACCATGTGTTGGGAAAATAGAATAGTTTGGTCAGGGTCCTCACCTTGGGTCCAGTTGGGTGTGGTTTTAACACATCCTTTGCAAGCAAATTGTGTGCATGTGTGGAGTTAGTGTGCATGCATGCCAATGTATCTTTTTAGTTTTGTTGCTATTCTTGTATTTCTTTAGAGAGAGAGAGAGAGAGAAGAGAGTAGTTTGAGTGAAGCAGGCAGGTGGGCGTCTGCCTCGGGCGTCCACCCCAGGCGTCCACCTGGTGCAGCCATGCTTTCCAACCTATGGCTCCAAGGACCTCCTGGCCAGTTACCTAGCTCATAGACCTGCGTGTGAGGGGTCTGGTGACCCAGCCTGGTATGTGAGGGCTCTGGGGACCCAGCCTGGCATGTGAAGGGTTTGTGACCCAGTCTGTGAATGGGCTTGAGGGGTCTGTGGGCTACAGACCCAGCCCTAGCTCAGCAATTGGCCCAGTCGGTACAGGATTATTGGCAGGTAAAAGAACCTAACAACTGGCATAGTCGAGTAGCTAGACACCATGTACGAGTATTTTAATATTCTTTGAACAGTTGAGGACACTGAGGTTCAAAGAGGGAGGCAACTCACCCAAAGTCACACAGCAAATAAGTCCAGGAGCCAGGACTCGACCCCCATAGCTTGGTGTGTCTCCACAGCACACTGGTGGTTGGGCTGCTGGACTCAGTCCTTGACCCAGCAAGGGGACTTGGAGAGGTCTCAGGACAGATTCAGAGAAATCAGCTCTTCAGAAAATAAAGCACACCCGGAGGCACCTCTGAGCTACAGGCTCTGTTTCTTGCTCTCTCTGCACCCAGACAGCAGTTCTGCTCTTCTGCAGATTCCTAGGGGGAGGCAGGATGGTCTAATGGGCAGGGACCAGAGCTGCAGAGTTGAATAGCTATGGGTGACTGGGGTAAGTCACGGGCCCTCTCTGAGTCTCAGTTTCCTCATCTGTAAAATGGCAACAATTAAATAGGTGCTACCTTATTCACCTGTTATGAGGAATTCAGTGGAATATGGTGTGTTTAGCACACAAGGCTTTTTCCATATTAGCTATTAACCTCCCCAAATAGAAACACTGTGTGATTCCATTGACAAGATGCTCAAGAACAGTCAAAACTAATTTAAGGTCATGGAAGTCAGAACAGTGGCTACTTTAGCAGGGTACTGGCTCCGAGGGGGTATGAATGAGCTCTTATTGGGGTGCTGGCCATGTTTTATGTCTTAATCTGAGTGGCAATTACATGGGTGAGTCTTTGTCAAAATTCATCCAGTTGTAGCTTAAGATTTGGACACTTAAAATTAAGTTATACCTCAATAGAAAATTTTAGAGTTATGTATGGTAAAAAAAAAAATCTTTGTTTAATTTGAAAGAAGAGTTTTTTTCAACAAATATGAAGTTAAAATCCTACATAAGGAAAAGCCAACAGAAATATCCCACTCTTGTCCCCCCAACACACACTTCCTACTCAATACACTCCCTAATTTACCAGCTAAAACCCCCAACACTGTAGACACATAGCCAAAGACTCCAACAGCAACACAAATAGAAGTCACTATCCAATAGAGCAGACACGCCTACACTCCCATGCAACCCCACAACATAGCTGTCTTCAAATATAGCTGCTTTTCCCCTCTGTGTACATGGAAACACACTCTGCGTGCAAACACACAAACAGACAGACACAAACGAAATCCATGGACCAAATTGACTGGATGGGCAGTTTCCTGAGTCAGACAGACGTGGCTGGGGGTCTTGACCCCACCACTTCCTTCCCATGGGACTTACAGCAAGTCAGGACATCAACTCATGAGCCTCAGTTTCCTTATCTGTAAAATGGGCCCGATAAGAACTTCTCACATATAATGAAATAAAATGAAAAGGAAGACAAACAAAAAAGCTCTTTGAGGGAAGGAGCTGCGTCTCATTTGTCTCTGTATCCTCAGTGATTCACATCACCATTATCATTGCTGAATTTATGTGTTTGTCCAGTCACTCCAGAGTAATCTATAGATTCAATACTCTCCCCATCAAAATACCAACAAGGTTTCTGGAGGAAGTTGGCAAGCTTATTCTAAACTTCTTGTAGAAGAGCCATGGCCCAAGAATTTTCAAGACACTTCATTGGTCATAATCTTAGTAAAGATGATGACTAAGCAGAAGAGAGAAAAATGAGCAGAGGTCTGTGGAGTGAAAGGGGAAGACATGGGGGAGGGCCGGAGCTGGGAGCACAGGGAGAGGGGACAGCATGGGGAATGCCTCTGAGGCTGGAAGGAATTTGGTTCATTTGACCAGCTGACAAAGGGCAGGTTAGGGCCTAGAGGGTAAGGAGAGTGTAGGAAGTGGGTCCAAGACGGTCTCAGAAGTAAGCAGAAGCCAGTTCTTGCAGGGCTGGAGGCCTTGAATGCTTTGCCCTGTGCCCAGTGCTGCACCCTGTTGGGGTGGAGGGTGTGGGGGGCGGTGGGTGGGAGGGAGGCAGGGAGAGCAGATCAGGGAGCCCTTCAGGAAAAGGGAGCACTCATCCCAGTCTAGCCTCCTAGGAGCTGAATTCCCACAGACCCCCAGAACTCTGAAACCAGGGTGGTGCCCCTGAGGTGTCCCTTCCCACCCTACCCCCTCCACTAAGGATTCTGAAAAAGGTGTTCTCAGGGGCGGAGCCAGGGAGTCCCTCTCCCTCCTGGATGTCAGAGAGGACTAGTCCCCCTCCAAATAGGATGGGGGATGCCGGCTGGAAGGTGGGGCTGGCCAGAGCACACGGGCCAGGGCCATCCTCAGAGGCAGAGCTGCCTTCCATCCCGGGGTGCCACAGGGTTGGGGTTGGTAGCCGGCCAGTGAGAGTGGGCCTGGCACGCTTAACCCCGGGGGGGGGGGGGGGGGGGGCGCCGCCCTGTCCCAGCAGTCTGGGATCAAGGCCGTGCCCTCGGGGAAATCCTCCTCTCGCTCCAGCGCGGACAGCTGCACGGCCAGGTGTGGTTGCGGAATTTGCTGTGTCGCCGGGCCGCGCAGCTGGAGCGGAAAAGCCTCGGCGTCAGCGCCCCCCGGCCTGCCACCTGCGCGGCGGGCGCCCCACATTCCTGTGCGGGCCACGTCCCCGCGCGGACCCTAAGAATTCAGCAGGGCGGGGTGGAAAGGGACCCGTGGGTCCTGTCCCTCCGGGCCTCTTCGCTCTTCGGTGGCGTGAGTATCGAGCCACCCTTACCATTTGCTAAATGGGGACAGTGACGCTTTGCCTGGTCTATCTCGTAAGCTACTATGAGCAGCCGAAGATGAGCATCTTTATTTTAGAGGTGACCATGTATTGTGTGCCTTTCCCCACACTTATCCAGCAACGAAGTTTGCAGATACCATTCTCATTTTTCGAGAGAGGAAATAGATGAGGAGACTTGCCCTCGGTAGTGCAGGTAATAAGTACTGAGTCTGGACTTGAACCCATGTCTGTCTGGCTGGGTTCTTAACCAATGTGCTACATGCCTCTAAACCCTATCAACTGCGACTTGGTAAACTTTGCAGAGTGATGGGGCCATGGGAATCATCACTTCCGGAAGGCAGGTGAAGTCAGTGACACCCTCCAGCCCAGGAGGCAGTGTGGGGTAGTGGTTAAGCCCTCCCTCCCATGGGGCATGCTGACCCTAGTTTGAATCCCAGCGCTGTGTTAGCCAAGGTCTAAGTTTCTTAGCTTCTCTGTGTGTCAGTGTTTCCACTTGTAGAAAGGAGTTAACAGTCCGTGCCTGTGGGGTGGTTGTGTGAAGCCCCTAACGCAGTGCCTGGCCCTTAGTTAAGGCTCAATAAAACGGAGGATCTTCCTACTACCTGGGCATTTTATTCCCAGTGTGGTGCTCCTTGTTTTTTTTGTTCTTGTTTGTTTTAATACCATTTATTTTATTGTGAAATATAACAAGCATGCAAGAATTATAAAATATTATGAAATATAAAGGTGCTGACCAGTTAGCCCTGGTGGTTAGAGCATGGTGCTGATAACACCAAGGTCTGGGAATCCCTGCACTGGCCAGCTGCCAAAAAAAAAAAAAAAAGAAAAGAATTATAGAATATAAATGCATAGTTTAATGAATATTTTTAAAGCAAACACCTAAGTGACTAACCCTAGGTAAAAAAAACAGAACATTGCACCACCAAAACCCATCAATTCCAACGTCCTCCCTCCACCCTATAGGTCACCACCGTCCTGACACTGATGTACTCATTTTTTTGCTTTTCTTTCTAGTATTACCAGCGTTCTTTCAGGCAACAAAAGTTCCTTCCTCCCACACCTTGGCCCTGTGACTGCCTGAGATAGGAGTGGCCAGAGGAGGGAGCAGGAGGGTCTTCAAGGCTGCTGGGGGTATATAATGTCTCAGGCAACCTCTCCTGCCACTCTCCCTGTGGCCTGCAGGGGAGCACAACAGGATCCTGCCCTTGGGCACGAGGCCTGCTAACCCTGTGCCCAAGTGGGCCCAGACGATGGGCAGCCTGGGGATGTGTACACTGGAGGCACAGGCAGTGGGGAAGCCTCTCCCAGTCAGGCAGCCTGGCCTCTGGCAGACAATGGATTTGCTCAGCTGCATCACCCCAGGGAGTGGCTAGTCATCCCCTCGGGCCAGAAAGAGAAGTGGCCAGAGGTTAACAATGGGAGAGGCATTGCAGAGGAGAGCTCAGAAGGAAGGAATTGGTGCTGGGCATGAATACTCCTGCTCACTGGCCAGTAGCTGTGGACAAAGAGGGCCACCCGCTGAGGGAATTACTGGGCTGCCAACCCCCACCCCCTCAACCCAGAGTGAATTATTTCATGCACGGCAGCCAACAAAAGGGCACCGGCTGGTTGCTCTTCCTGGAATGATGCTTCCCACTGTTCCTCTGGCCAGTCCTGGCCAACCCTTTAGAACTTTCCTTAGACAGAAATCATTTCTTCCAGGAGCTCTTCCCTGACCTTTCCCTGGCCCTATGGGGGCCTCTCTGCAGTGGCCCCAAGCATCCTCTACTTAACCCATTGTCATTCTATTGCAGCATCTTTCAGACTTCATGGACCAGAAAACCCCTTTCACAAAGATTTATAATCTTGGGAACTTCTGAAGAGTAAAAAAAAAAACAAAAAAAAAGTTATGCTCACCATATTCTATTGTTTCTCTCCTGTTTATAAAGAAGAAATTTAGATTTAAAAATAATTTTCTTTAGATCAATATGTTAGTAATGATTCTTTAATTTATTCAGCAGTAGGGGCTGGCCGGTTAGTTGAGTCGGTTAGGGCACAGCCTTGTAACGCCAAAGTTACAGGTTTGTATTCCCATATCAGCCAGCTGCCAAAAAAAAAGACACAATAAGAAAATATTTTCTTGAATGTTTAGTAGGTGCCAGACACAGATCTACACACTTGGGACTCATCAGCGAACAAAACAGGCAACGTTCTCTCCCCTCTGGAGCTGACTGACATTCTAGGGGAGACAGAATATAAACAAACAAATACGTATATTATAAAGTATCTTTTAAATAGAATCTTTGATGGATATTCCTAATCCATGAAGATCCACTTTTTGCCATTTAACAAAGCAATATAGGCCAATTTACTTTAAAACAGATCAAAATCATTGTCAAATAAAGATCTTTTTTTCAGTGGAAACAAACCCTCATTTTTGTTTTCTAACCTAGCAGAATTTAATCCCCTGATGAATCACTGGTGTTAAAATGTAATGTGGCTATCGGGGGCCGGCCCATGGCTCACTTGGGAGAGCGTGGTGCTGACAACACCAAGGTCAAGGGTTTGGATCCTCATACTGGCCAGCCACCAAAAAAATAAAATAAAATAAAATAAAAGGACACTAGTTAGCCATAACTAAGAACAAAGAAAACTAGTAAAATGACTTCATAGGTAAACATAAAAGCCAGTATCATTGTACATTTGGTTTGGTTTATAAATTCTCTATTTCTTCCATATGATTTAAAAGGCAAATGTAGGGCCAGCCCGTGGCTCACTCAGGAGAGTGTGGTGCTGATAACACCAAGGTCACGGGTTTGGATCCTATATAGGGATGGCCGGTTACTCACTGGCTGAGCGTGGTGCTGACAACACCAAATCAAGGGTTAAGATCCCCTTACCGGTCATCTTTAAAAAAAAAAAAAAAAATGTAATGTGGCTATGAAGAAGAAAAATTCTTTACGAGAAGACATCATAAACTTGTTTTCCTTCACTTTAATCTTTATTTATCTATACTCATGTATAACCTGGCCAATGCACAATTGTAACCTCAGATGATTTCCATGCAGCCACTCCACAAATTCAGTAATTTTACATTTTTCAAAAAACCCAAACTTTCATGTGCAGATGGGTGAATTAAAAATTTTTTAAAAGTCTCAAAATGCCATCAAAATAAAAAGACAAATAAAAGTGACTTTCAAAAAATTTTAAAAACACAGTATTTATTTGCCCAAAAGAGACTCAGATTTCAAGATAAATTCTATAATTTCCAAACTCTTGCAACAAAAGCGACATATATATGGAATTTGCGAATGAAATTACATTTACCATTCAATAAGAAAATGTTACTTTTTGAGGCAGACGTATTTTTGGTTATAGTTCTCCATTTCTGTAGTAAACACGAAGTCGTATACTTCTGTAAAATCTCACTTTGAGAAACCTAAAATATAAAATTCTGGGCAAAGATCTAAATTATGATAATCTGTTTTTAAAAACTTAAACCTATGAGGTAGATTTTTAGAGATTTAATTAAAAGTGCTGCTGAGTGAGTATTTATTTTTGTTAAATTTTTCTGCTTATGAATATCTGTAAACTGACTCTCACTCACCAATATTTCAAACCAAAAAAAATTTTTCAAAAATTTTTTTTAATTGAAGCATAATTGATTATACATATTTTGGGGGTACAACATTGAGTACCATCACCTGTGTACAATATGTGTGGATCAAATCAATATTATTAGCATATTCATTATTACAATTCATAATTATTCTTCACACCCCATACCTAACCTCTCCGCATTCCCCTTTCCTTTGCTCCTCCCACCTCTAGTAACCATAGATTTGTTCTCTCTTTCTGAAAGATCAGTGTATTGTTGTGGTTTTTTCCTTCCTTCCTCCCTCCCTCCCTCTCTCTTATGAGTGAGGACATGTGGTATTTCTCTTTCTGTGTCTGGCTTATTTCACTTAACATGATTTTCTCCAAGCTCATCCATGTTGCTGCTAATGGCAGAATTTCATTCTTTTTTATGGCTGTGTAGTATTCCTGTGCGTGTGTGTGTGTGTGTGTGTGTGTGTGTGTGTCTGTGTGTCTGTGTGTGTGTGTGTCTGTGTGTCTGTGTGTCTGTGTATGGAACTTTAGGTTGGTTTCACGTCTTGGCTATTGTAAACAGAGCTGTGATGAACACGGGACTGCAGGTATCCCTTCGACATGATGATTTCCATTCCTTTGGGTATATACTCAGAAGTGGGATTGCTGGATCATATGGTAGTTCAATCTGTAGTTATTTCAGAAACCTCTGTACTGTTTTCCATACTGGCTGTACTAGTTTACAATCCCTCCAACAGTGTAGGAGGGTTCTCCTTTCTTCACATCCTCTCCAGCATTTGTTATTCTTGGTTCAACCCAAAATTTTTACTTCCATGTGACATATTCTATCATCCCTATTTCAATTATTATTATTAATTTATTTATTCGTTTATTCATTTATTTAGTTTTTTTTTTTTTTTTTGGCAGCTGGATCCAAACCTATGACCTTGGTCTTATAAAGCTTTGCTCTAACCCACTGAGCTAGTTGCTAGCTGGCCGGCCTCCAACTTCCATTATTAGTTGAGATATTTCTCTAACAAGAAATTCATCTATTCTTTGATTCAGTTCACATAGGAAAGGCAGGGAAAATGCTTGATTCTTCTCCTTTATTTACTAGTTTCCAAAATAATGAGTTGGGTCCTCCAAAAGTGACCATTAGTTTTTTTAAGCACCATTATGAACCCATGATTTAAATATATTTTTGTGTTTCCATTCATTGCAGTTATTACTCTTTTTTAAAATTAAATATTTTTTTCTTTTTCAAAGCATCTCACCAATGAAACATTGTAGTTATTATTTATGCTCAAATTGTCCCATCTTGGCCTATGGGAGGATTTTTTATTGACTCCTGTGCTGTCTTGACTTTAGCAGTCTTTGAGAGGTTATGGTAACTGTTAAGAGAAAAACTGAGACAAAATAAATTTAACAGAGTTTATTTGAGCACAGAAGAGTTCATGAATTGGGCAACACTAAAAATCAAAAGAGGTTCATAGAGCTCTGTTCTACTAGCAGTGGGAGCTGCCAGCTTTTATAGGCTGAATGCAGAAGCAAAGTAATTTCCTGATTGGCTATGGCAAGACATTTGCCTTGTTTGCATATGGTGTGATGGGAGGTCCCTAGTTATACAACTGTATTAGTCTGTTCCTATTGCTTATAACAAAATACTTGAATCAACTCAAAATGAATTAAGGATTTAAATATACACCCTGAAACAATAAAACTTCTTAAAGAAAATATAGGAGAAACACTTCAGGAAATAGGACTGGGCACAGACTTCATGAATACGACCCCAAAAGCACGGGCAACCAAAGGAAAAATAAACAAATGGGATTATATCAAACTAAAAAGCTTCTGCACAGCAAAAGAAACAATTAACAGAGTTAAAAGACAACCAACAGAGTGGGAGAAAATATTTGCAAAATATACATCTGACAAAGGATTAATATCCAGAATATATAAGGAACTCAAACAACTTTACAAGAAGAAAACAAGCAACCCAATTAAAAAATGGGCAAAAGAGCTAAGTAGGCATTTCTCTAAGGAAGATATACAAATGGCCAACAGACATATGAAAAAATGCTCAACATCACTCAGCATCCGGGAAATGCAAATCAAAACCACATTGAGATACCATCTAACCCCAGTTAGGATGGCTAAAATCCAAAAGACTCTGAACGATAAATGCTGGCGAGGTGGCGGAGAAAAAGGAACTCTCATACATTGTTGGTGGGACTGCAAAATGGTGCAGCCTCTATGGAAAATGGTATGGAGGTTCCTCAAACAATTGCAGATAGATCTACCATACGACCCAGCTATCCCACTGTTGGGAATATACCCAGAGGAAAGGAAATCATCAAGTCGAAGGTATACCTGTTCCCCAATGTTCATCGCAGCACTCTTTACAATAGCCAAAAGTTGGAACCAGCCCAAATGTCCATCATCAGATGAGTGGATACGGAAAATGTGGAACATCTACACAATGGAATACTACTCAGCTATAAAAACGAATGAAATACTGCCATTTGCAACAACATGGATGGACCTTGAGAGAATTATATTACGTGAAACAAGTCAGGCACAGAAAGAGAAATACCACATGTTCTCACTTATTGGTGGGAGCTAAAAATTAATATATAAATTCACACACACACACACACACACACACACACACACACACACACAAAAAAAAAAAAAAGGGGGGGGGAGAAGATATAACAACCACAATTACTTGAAGTTGATACGACAAGCAAACAGAAAGGACATTGTTGGGGGGGCGGGGGGGAGGGAGGTTTTGGTGATGGGGAGCAATAATCAGCCACAATGTATATCGACAAAATAAAATTTAAAAAAAAAATACTTGGAACTGGGTAATTTATAAAGAAAATGAAATTTATTGCTTACAGTTTCTGAGGCTGGAAAGTCCAAAGTCCATCTGGTGGTGGTGACAGTGACCCCCAGGGGTCTCACATTGCAAAACGGTGGAAGCAGAGAGAGCAGAGAGAGAGAAAGACAGACTCCCCTCTTCTTTTAAAGCCCTCAGAACCACACCCCTGACCACCATTTTTAATCCATTCACTACTGCATGTTCCTACAGTTCAATCACCTCTGTAAGGCTCCACCTTTCTATTACCATAATAAGATTTCCCACCCTCTTAACAGTCACAATGGGGCTAAGTTTCTAATACATAAAACTTGGGGGACACAATTCAAGCTTCAATGAGTTTTGGGGGGACGTAATTCAATCCACTAGAACAACCAGTCGGCTGATTGACTGTGATTGACTGGAATGGTTTTGTTTTATTTTGTTTTATGTTAGTTACAAGAAACACCTCCAAGTTAAGTTTTGGTTTGCTTATGTAAGGGCTCTGGGTACAGAGACAACCTCAGGATAATAGCCTCCTTCTTATTTGCTTTAACACTTTCTTGCTTTCTGCTTTGACAAGGTGATCCAGCCTCCTCTTGTACATTCTGCCTCAAAACTGGGAAACTATAATTTCAAAGGGCAATAAATCTGCACCTATCTAAAACGTTAGAAGCTCCAACATCTAACACAATGCTTGGTGCACAGTAAGTATTGTCAGTAATCAATGTTAGTTGATTGAATAAGTTAATGATTACCGCCTTCAGTAGATTTTAAGTTCCTTGAGGTCAGAGACAACATACTTCTTAAAAAAAATTTTTTATTGTAAATTCACAAATTATAGTTGTATATATTTGTGGGGTACAAAGTGATGTTATGATTTATGCATACAATGTGGCATAATTGAATAAATCTAATTAACATATTCATCACCTCAAATATGTATCATTTTTTGTGGTGAGAACATTTGAATTTGTCTTAGTGATTTTGAAACGTATAAAATACTCTATTATTTGCTATGTTCACTACATTGTGTAATAGATCTCAAAAACAAAACAATAAAAAATGAACAAAAACTTTACTTCTTCTAACCGAGGCTTTGAACTCTTTTACTGTCATCTCCCGATTCCCTCCACCCCCAGCCTCTGGTAACTACCATTCTACTCTCTGCTTCTGTGAGTTTGATTGTTTTAGATTCCACATATAGGTGAGAACATATAGTATTTGTCTTTTTGTGCCTGACTTATTTCGCTTAGCATAATGTTCTCCAGTTCCATCCATGTTGTCATAAATGACAGAATTTCTTTTTCTTTCTTTCTTTTTTTTTTTTAAAGATGACCGGTAACGGGATCTTAACCCTTAACTTGGTGTTGTCAGCACCACACTCTCCCAAGTGAGCTAACTGGCCATCCCTGTATAGGGATCTGAACCCTTGGCCTTGGTGTTATCAGCACCACACTCTCCTAAGTGAGCCACGGGCTGGCCCTGAATTTCTTTCTTTGTAAAGGCTGAATAGTATTCCATTGTGTAAATATACCACATTTTCTTTATTCATTCATCTGTTGATGGACACTTAGGTTGATTCCATAACGTGGCTATTGTGGGAGTGAAGTTGAAATACTGATTTCAAATCATTTAGGCAAATACCCAGAAGTGGGATTGCTGGATCATATGGTAATTCTATTTTTAGTTTTTTGATGAATCTCCCTACAGTTTTCCATAATGGCTGTACTAATTTACATTCCCACCAGCAGTGTACAAGAGTTATACAAGACAATACATCTTTTGTCTTTTTGATAATAACCATTCTGACACATGTGTGGTGATATCTCATTATGGTTTTAATTTGCTTTTTCCTAATGATTAGTGATGTTGAGTACTTTTTTTATATATCTGTCATCTATTTGTAGTCTTCATTTCAGAAATGTCCAGTCAGTTTTCTTGCTTATTTTTTAATCAGATTATTATTTTTTCTTTCTATAGAGTTGTTTGAATTCCTTATATATTTTGAATATTAACCCCTTATCAGATATGGCTTGCAAATATTTTCTCCTAATACGTAGGCTATCTCTTCACTCTGTTATTTTTTTCCTTTGCTGTGCAGAAGCTTTTTACTTTGATGTAATCTTGTCTGTCTATTTTTGTTTTTGCTGCCTGCACTTTTGGGGTCATATCTAAAAAATCTTGGCCCAGACCAATGTCACGTAGCTTTTCCTCTATGTTTACTTGTAGTTGTTTTTCAGTTTTGGGTGTTGTTTAAGTTTCTAATCCATTTTGAGTTGATTTTTTTATATGGTGTGAGATAAGTTTCTAATTTCATTCTTCTGTCTATAGATATCTAGTTTTCCCAACGTTATGTATTAAAGAGGTCACCCTTTTTCCATTATGTGTTCTTGGCACCTTTGTTGAAAATCACTTGACTGTACATGTGTGAGTTTATTTCTGGGTTCTCTATTCTGTTCTATTGGTCTATGTGTCTATTTTTATGCCAGTACCATGCCATTTTAATCACTATCATTTTGTAGTATAGTTTGAAATCAGGTAGTGTGACATCTTCAGCTTTATTCTTTCTGCTCATGATTGTTTTGGCTATCTGGGGTTTTTTGTGGTTTCACAGGAATTTTAGGATTGTTTTCTATTTCTATGAAAAATGACATTGGAATTTTGAAAGAGATTGCATCAAATCTATAGGTCGCTTTGGGTAGTCTGAATACTTTAACAATATTAATTCTTTCAATATATGACCATGGGATATCTTACCATTTATTTGTGCAGATACCATATACTTCTATCAAATATTGGTAGAAGAGACAAGTGAAGAATAAAAACCAACCATTAGGTGGTACCACTGAAGAAGTCTCAGACAGGGCAGAACTCTGGTATTTGTGGTTTTCTTTCACCCTCTTGTGGCAAAGGGCAGGAACGTCAGTCTCCAATGCCTTAAAATCTCCTAATGCAGTGTTTTTTATACTCACTACCCATTAGTGAGTTGTAAAATCAATTCAATGGGTCATGACCAGCATTTTAAAAGATTGAATTGAATTTATAATTGAGTAGGAAATATCAGAGTGCCTCGCAGGTGATAGAGGCGAATTCTGTCATGCACTGTTATGAAGCTGTATCTATATCTATATCCTTATTAGCATGTATTCACTTATGCGCCACAATATATTTTTTATGTGTGTTCTAAACACAAACAGTGGTTTGTTGACAAATGTTTAACAACCAGCTCGCCAGGGGAACATGTATAAGTATGGACCTACATAAGTTTATTAAAAATTTCTCTTAATATAAAGAATGTATAGGACATAATTTTCAAGTAATACAGTGTACAAACACTCTTGATTGTAAATATAGCGAACTGATTCTAATGGAATGCTTGGTTTCAGTTCAGCCATATTTTGACAAATGGAGTTGCATCCCAAAGTAGACAATTAACAAAATCAAATAAAGCCCTGATTTGTAGCACTTGTTAATTTCCTGAGTAAATACTCCCACCATGGCTGATTTCAAGCTGCCAATGTGACATCTCTAAGTACAGAGTTAGAAAAGGTACACAGGAGCATACCATACAGGTACAATAGATGTAAGTAACCCCAAGAACATAGATAATAGTAAAACATAGTAAAATAATTAGAAAGTGATGAATTTTGAGTATTTATTTTGAGTTTAATTGTTAGTTTATATAATGCAATTCTTTGTATGATTGTGTTTAACAAATGACTTGCAAAAGTTCGAAAAATCAGCTCTCACAGGCAAGTATGAGTTGGCCCCACAACATAAATATGTATTTTCTAACATAGGATGAAGTTTTAAAATATATATGAAAACTGCTCTTGATACCTGCAACCATTTTTCACATTTGGGTTTAAACTAGTCTTTAAAACTCTCCAGGAATAAAGATACATGGTTTCAAATGAAACAACCCATTTCCTTTCTACAGAAATATAAATCCTGAAACTTTCAGAAGGTACTTTTTTGATCGTCCCTCTGGGTGATATCTAGAGTTTCTATTCACCTGGCACTCTTTTTTTCTTGGGTTGGGGGATCAGCGTCTGGATTTTCCACTGGAATGACCCAGCTAGTAAGAAATGGGGCTGGCACCCAAACCCAGCCACCCTGCTCTTAATCTCTGTGCCGTTTGCTACAGAAAGTAACACGACTTGAGCACCTGCCAACCTTAAGAGATAGAGGTGGTTTTAGATACTATGAGCTGCTGGCACAAACAACACCTTTCTGGCTGTGCAGTTTTTATTCCCAATTATGAAAAGCCAATTTGGTATCATTATCAGTATATTTTCTTTTTTAAAACTAGTTTTTTGATGGCCCAGAGACATCTTGGTACATCAGAACTCTGTTCAGATAAATGCAATTTACTGATATAAAGATCATCTGAAGATGGTTTTAAGGAATAGTTGCTTTTGGCTGGCCTGTTAGCACAATTGGTACAGTGTAGTGCTGATAACACTAAGGTCAAGGGTTTGGATCCCCCTACCAGCCAGCTGCCAAAAGAAAAAAAAGAAAGAAAAAAAAGAGGGGGGGGGGAATTATTACTTTTATTTTCATTAATTTGTTGGTTCTCTACAGGAGAAACTTTAAACATCAGTCCATTATAAGCATAAATCAGGCCAGTGTTTCTCAAAGTGTGATAGCTATCCTTGGTATAGGGATATGAGATCATTTTAGGCAGCTAGAGATCATGAATATTTCAATAGAAATGTTTTTTTGTAATAGAAGAAATATCACTGGCACATGATTTCATGGATAGTTTTGCTTAGGAGACTATTCAGTAGGTAGTTATGTTTTAAATGTGTGTTGTTTAAAGAAAAATATCAAATAAATAGAATTTTAATATTAAGGTGGCTTAATGGGTTGAATGATGACCCCCCAAAATATATGCCCAAATCCTAATCCCTGGTACCTGGGAATGTGACCTTATTTGGAAATAGTCTTTACAGATGTAATTAAACTAAGGATATCGAAATAAGATTATCCTGGATTTAGGGTGGGCCCTACATCTAATGACCCATGTCCTTATCAGAGACAGAAAAAGAGAAGACACACAGAGACACAGAGGAGAGAAGGCCACCTGAAAATAGAAGCAGAGATTGGAGTGATGTAGCTACAAGCTGCAGGATGCCCAGGACTGCTGGCAGTCACCAGATGCTAGGAGAGAGAAATGGAAGGGACTCTCCCCCAGAGCCTCCAGAAGCAACCAGCCCTGCAGACATCTTGATTCTAGACTTCTAGCTTCCAGAACTGTGAAAGAATAAATTTCTGTTGTTTTAAACCAACAAGGTTGTGGAAATTTGTTACAGCTGCCACGGGAAAATAATATAGTGGCAAAGGAATGACTGAAGGTTGGGAAACACTGGATTAGGCGCCCAACCGTCACAGGGGGTGAGATGTTTAGCTCTGTGATAAACTGAGTGCCTGAGTCACCAACGTCCCCAATGAGATCTCCATTAACGCCCAGCATCCAGCATTTTCATTCAATACACACAACTGTTTTAAAAATGAAACTATATTTAATACCATAAAATTAAAATTTAATAATTATTTTATGGATTTACTTTCCAATGAAATTTCATCTCGTGTCCCTATACCTGGGCCACCGTCATGAACCCCTGCGTTCTTTAACTCTTGGGAAAGGTTCATCTCCTCTTGTCTCCCCCCTTTACAGATGAGAAAACTAAGGGTCAGACGGAGGAGATGTCTCCAAGAGAAACTAAACGATGCTGTCACCTCTGTTCCATTTCTCACAGGGCTACATTTATTCTCCCCCAACCTCCAGCGTATTCCTCCGCCAGTGCTTTTTCAAAGCAGAGCGAGACGCACAGGCGAACTGGAACCTGCAGTTTCCGGAGCGCGTCGCCTGGCGGCGGAGACGGGGAGAAGGGCGAGGAGTTGGGAGACGCGCACGCTGCAGAGGCCACCAGTGGCCACGAGGAGGAGCGCGCGGACTCCGCAAGGGGTGGAGCCCGCGGGCAGTGCGCATGCGCCCGATGGAAGGCGACAGTGCCGGCCCGGGCGAAGGGCAAGACGGTGGCCGAAAGGGCACGGGGAGGCGGACGGTGGCCGACGAGGTCGGCATGGAGCACCTGGAGCGCTGCGCGTGGTTCCTTCGGGGGACGCTGGTGCGGGCGGCTGTGCGGCGCTACCTGCCCTGGGCGCTGGTGGCCTCCATGCTGGCAGGCTCCCTCGTCAAGGAGCTTTCTCCGCTGCCCGAGAGCTACCTCAGCAACAAGCGCAACGTCCTCAACGTGTGAGTGCACCCGGGGTCCTCTCCTTTTCCCGCCATAGCCGGCCTGCTGTCGCCTCGTCCAGAGAAGCCGGGGGTTAGTTCCCCCTGGCGGACGAGTCATTGGAAAGGAAGTCCTCCTCCCGTTCGTGACAGCTGCATTTGCACGTGTATCGTGACTGAGGGAACCCGGAGTAGCTAGTGTCACTAGCAGTTCGCGTTTGCAGACCCAGATAGGACAACATGAGCTTGACCGGGCGGGGAGTGCCCAGCAGGGTTGTGTATATGTCTGTGTGCATTTAGGGGTGTGGAGTGCGATGGGGCGATGAGCCAGCCTATGTCGCTGCTGTCCCCACCTTCCCTTGGACTTAGGAGTTGGCCCTTGCCCTCTTTGAGAGATGCCACCTCCCTCCGCCTCCCTGTGTCGGATCCCCCACCTTGTGACAGAATCCCATCACCATCTGTGAAAGACCCCTTCCCCCCATCTTTGAGAGCTTCGCCTCAGTCCGTAACAGAAACCCCACTCCAAGATACCCGCAGGAGTGGAACAATCCAGTCTATGACCTTTCCCCTGGATCGCCTTGGACCTTCTCAGCCACCAAGAGTACATGGCAGTGGCCCAGGAAAGCCGTCCCAACCGGGCTTTGAGACCTCTCCTTAACTCCACCCAGCCACTCTTTCTCTTTTATTTCTTTTTTTCCTTTTCTTTTTTTTTTTTAATAACAGTTGGACCTTGGAGTTATCGGCCTCTTTTTTTTAAAACTCCTGGATTGTAAGTTTATTACACAAAAATATTGTTGCTACAATAAAGGGAAACTGAAAAATAAAACTACTCCCTTAATGGGAGCCTATTTCTTCTTCAGAATTAATGTCTCCATCTTCTCCTGAGAGTCAGCCGAACTTTGGTTATCCACTTAATATCCTGGTTTCTCTCCCAGGCTGCTTTGTTGAATGCCTGACAGGTCTTGGCTCTGGTAAGATCCTGGTTATAAGTCCCAATGAAGATTTTGGTGACAGGCCCTAGGGTGGTGTCTGAGAAACCACTGGAACCTAGGAGAGAGTCATTCTGTCCTTGGCCCACCTTTCTTTCTCACCCACCCTGAGAGGCTGGGCTAAGAATAGATTATGAGAGCCCCAAGTCCCTTTCATGCATGTTTACTGCAGCAGCTGTTCCCCAGGTTAGCCACCTTTCATGAGCACAGGGAGGCAGACCAGGCAGCTGCTGTGTTATCTGGCCTGGGTGAGCTAGGAGCAAAGCAGCCTGGCACATAAGTCCCTGTAGTTTTTGGGTAGCCATGGATTCTGGCATTTTGTTGCAAGCCTCTACTCTAATTAATAGAAGGGAACTAGTGAATCATTGGATCTGGAAAGGATCTTAAAAATCATTTGGTCCCCTCAGTTGTTTTTTTGTTTGTTTTGTTTTGTTTTTGCAGCTGGCTGGTATGGGGATCCGTATCCTTGACCTTGTGGTTATAACACCTTGCTCTAACCAGCTGAGCTAACTGGTCAGTCTGGTGCTCTCAGTTCTGTTTAACAGCTAAGGAAACTGAGGCCTAGAGGGCTGTAGTAACAGGTCAGAGTCAGGATTTGAACCCACGTCTTCTAGCTTGAAGAAAAGTTCTTTGTCGCAAGACTATTTCTGTCATTTAGGAAAGAACTGTGGTATGATAGAAAAAGCATGGGACTTTGGGCTGGCCAAACTTTGGTTTGATCTCTGCTTGCTGGATGAGTGAGTGTGCCCCTGGGCAAGGTACTGAACTTTTCTGAGCCTCAGATTCTTTGTCTGTGAAATGGGGCAAATGATACCTTCCTCCCAGGGTAGTTGTGAGTCTTCTACAGGAAAGTGAATGTGTGAGAAAGCTCGATCATTATTACAGATAACATAGTGCTTAAGACCTCAGACCCTGGATTTGAAGCCCAGCTCCACCCCTTATGACTTTGCGCATGACACTTTTCTGTGCCTCAGTTTTCTTGTCTGTAAAATGGGGATAATAATGGTACCTATCTTATAGAGTTGTTTAAGGATTAAGTAGTTAACACATGTAATGTACTTAGTAAATGAAACACATAGTGAATACTCAGATTGTGATAGGTGTTGTGACCTGTAGCTTTGATCACATTGTCTCATTTTCCCTCCCTTGAGAATCTAGAGACCTGAGTCATGACATTGTTTTCTCTCTGCCATGTCCCTCTCTTCACTTCCACTTTCCTTCTCTGTCAGGTATTTTGTCAAAATGGCATGGGCCTGGACATTCTCTCTCCTCCTGCCTTTCATTGCCCTCACCAACTACCACCTGACAGGCAAGATTGGCCTGGTCCTGCGGCGGCTGAGCACCCTGCTTGTGGGCACGACCATCTGGTACATCTGCACAGCCATCTTCTCCAACATCGAACACTACACAGGCAGCTGCTACCAGTCACCTGCCCTGGAGGGGATCAGAGAGGAGCACTTGAATAAGCAGCAGTGCCACAGGGAAGGAGGCTTTTGGCACGGCTTTGACATCTCAGGCCACTCCTTCCTGCTGACCTTCTGTGCACTCATGATTGTGGAGGAGATGGCCGTGCTGCACGAGGTGAAGATGGACCGAAACCACTGCCTCCACACCACCATCACCACCCTGGTTGTCGCCCTGGGCTTCCTGACTTTCATTTGGGTGTTGATGTTTTTGTGCACAGCCGTTTATTTCCATGATTTGTCCCAGAAAGTGTTTGGCACCTTGTTTGGTTTGCTGGGCTGGTATGGAACATATGGGTTTTGGTATCTGAAATCCTTTTCCCCAGGACTTCCTCCCCAGAGCTTTAGTTTGAATTTGAAACAAGACAGTTACAAGAAATAAACGGGAAATAGAAGGTGGGGATAGCAGGACAATGACTAATATATTTTTCATTTATTTTTCTTAGTTATTTAGCTAAATATTGATCCTACTTCAGAGGGGAAGCTTACCAGGCAATTTTGGTGGGTGGTGGTAGAGTCTGGGGAGTGAGTTTAGTCCTCAGACTATTCTTGGTGATGTCACCTATGTCACAAGCACCACCATTCCCAGTCAGGCAATTTTTGTCCCTGGCAAGACTTCACCTTAATCTGGAACACCCCTTTTGTCCCTAAGTGGGGAGAGCTATGGCTCAGTGAAAGGACAGAATCAGGAAGGCCTCTTGTGTGGCTGAAGGGGAGGCCAGAGCCTCAGGACTCCTCTGCTGACTTCTCCCTGGTTCTAGTTGTCTTTCGATTTTAATGACTGTTAATACTGTTATTTAACAGTATTTCCCTTCCGTCAATTTTGCATAAGCATTTATTTCCGGCAGGGTTCTTTATAAACACCCAATGCCTGAAAGACATTGTGGTTGTAGTATTTGTTAACTGGCTTGTGATTAGCCACCAAAACAGGCCTGTTAAATTGCAGTGCCTCTGCGACTGAGTATTGGATGATTCTTATGTAATGAACAATGATAATTTTCTGTCTGTATTGTCTATTATATGTTGAATTTTGGAGCAATATGGTTACCTTTTTCCTCTTCTATTTTGAGTGAATGCCTTATAGTTTTTAATAACAACTATAGCATTTGTTCTTTGTTGACAAAACGCCTGAAAACAGCCCACAACTTCAGTGCTGCACTTTGGCACATGTAGATTGTTTTGAGGGGTTTTTTTAGAACACTAATTTACCTTTTATAAACCAAACTCTTGGCTTATGGTATTAAATTCCACTTCATGGGGCTGTTTTCTCTGTTAAGAGTAAAACTGGAAAGCAGGCCTTTTAATAATAATTCGATGAATTATAAGCTGAGTCAGAGTAATTTTGCAAAATGCATATTTGCACTGAAACTTGCCAGACCACACATCAGTGATATAGACTAAACAGTGCTTCAGGGTCATGTGATGAGTACATCGATCACTCTGCTGTGGCCCAGAGCACTTTTACCTCGCGGACAAGATTATGATAATTCAGAAGTGAAGTAAAATATCTCCCTCTGATGGCAAGAAGCCAGCCTGTTTGCAAAAACACCCTTATTAAATGGTGGCATGACTTTGGCTCCTCCCTATTCTTAGTTGCACCACAAACCAAACCAAACCAAACCAAACCTGGGCCTGTCCAATGGGCCTTCAATCAGGTGACCTTTTCATTCCCTTTTGCAGCACCTCTCAGCTTCCAACCCTGTCATTCTGTGGCCTTCACTGAGAGTGCTGGGAAAGGTTGGAAGTCCTGTCTCCTCCATCCCACAAAGGCACAGTTCCACACTCTGATAAGGTATCCCCTCTCCTCTTCCAGACTATCTCCTTAAGCCTTCCAAACGGAGCCCCTTGCCTTCTGCATCATCATTCTTGAAGCTGCTTTGATGCCTCTGCCACAGTCAAGCCTGATAATAGCATTAGCTAAGAAGTTCTGCATTTGACTGGCTTAGCTCAAGCTTGGGTTGTTAGGAGCTTGAGGGTAAATCTTAAGGGTAAATTTTTTTATTTAAAGATATATTTAAAATATTTTAAATCCCACCAAGCTGAAGGTTAACTTTATCAATCAAAGGGTAAGGCGTGATACGTTGTACTCAAAAGGGGCAGAAACACAGGCACTGAGACAACAAGAGGCCTCACCATAGTGCTTTGGAAGTGTTGGCAAGATGTGACAGTCCTGACGAGAGAGAATTTTCTGCCCTCTGGAGTTTACATCTATAAACAGGGGGTGGGGTGGGGGTGGGGTAGATGGCGGGGGCTTGTTGAGGAATTGAACCTGAATCCCAGGTTTCATGTTCAGCACCAAAAGGGAACAAGCATGGGGTGACTCCATTTGTTTGTCACACCTAAGTCTAGAGACCTTTTTTTCACGAGTCTGATTCACACTCAGTACTAAACTGACTCTGTGGAAAAAGTCCATTACTGAGCCTTCTGTATCGATGAGGCTTCCTACGCTTGGGCATCCTCAGTGCCCTTTCCTTCTCCCTGTGTGAGACAGCGGGGCGTGAGTGAAGGAGTTTGGGCTCAGGCAAACATGAGATGTGGCTTCAGATCTTGACACTGCTCCTGATAGCTGCAGGACCAGAGGCAAGCCTCATTTCCTCATTTATAAAGTGGAGGCAATACTGTTAGGACTAAGAGAAATGGTGCGTGAAAAGTGCCCAGCATGTGTGCTCAGCAGGCGATAATCCCCCTGTCTCCTTTTTCTTGACTAAGCCTTTAGAACTTTCTGGCTCCTCTAGAGAAGGCAGAGAAATGGACATCTCTTAGGTGCCATTTGAAGTCTGGGTCTCCTGTGGAAGTGGTCTGGTATTGTCTTGAAAAGTGTCTGTTGTCCCCAGGTGCTGAACAAGAGGTTATGGGGGCATCCACGTCCGCAGAATACTGCTCTGCCTCTCCACGTTGAGGTTCATTCACTGACGCCTCATTTTCCACATGCATCTGTCATAGTCTGGGTACCAGATTGTATTTAGAGAATGGCTCTTGCCACTGTTATATACACACAGATCGTGTGTGTAAACAAGCAAATTAAAGTAAACTGGATAATGAAATCCCACATTCCAGTGTTTTGAGTGTGTTTTTTTGAATACGCTTAAGGAAGTCTGGAGCCCCGTAAACCTCGCCCACTTTATGAAAGTAGATAATTCTTTCTTGAGCTACTCTTTATGTATAGGGTATGTCATGGCTGTAGTTACTCTTATTTTTTCCACCAAAGTCCTGTGAAATAAGTATATGTTCAGTCATAGATTTCTGAGCTTGATTTATTCCTTCCCTCTGTGCCACCTTTGTGTGTTACAGTCCTGAGGTCTGGATCAGCCAGACTTGGGAGCAGTCCTCTTGGAAAAAGAAGTAGGCTCATGGAGGGAACACTGAGAGCAGTTACAGAGTCACTCAGATGAGGTCATCTCTGCAAGTGCTTTGTAGCCCCAGAGGCCTCTACATACGTGGGAGTTTCTTGTGCCTTTTAGTGCCCACTCTTTTGTCAGCCTGACCTGCTTGGCACCTGCAGGTAGTGTCTGTTGAAAGCTCCATGGCTCCAGGATTAAAATATTCTCACACTGTAAAACTTCCCTCTTCAGATTCCTGTGGCAGCAACGAATCCTTCTCAAGATCACACTGTGAGCTAGGAGCTGGGGTAAAGTGACCAACTCCCACCCTCATGGGGTTTGTGGTCCAAAGTCCATCCCTTTGCAGCTTAAGCTGTGTGTTGGGGTTGCAAAGGTGAATTTGTGACTCTGCATTTGAAGAATTTTCACTCTTGTGAAGAAGAACCAGTCTTACCATAATGTTTTCTGAGTGTTGGGGCAAGGTGAGGGCCAGGGAACACAGAGCAGGGAACAATCAGCTGCTCTGGAGAATCGGGGAATATCTTCACAGAAGGTAACAACTCTTTTAGGTCTCAAAGAATAAGAAGTTCAAGCAGTTAGGCAGAGAAGGGAATCCAGGGCAGTTGGGGACAGCACACGCAAAGGCATATAGATGTGTTCCCATGATTTTTATTCAGATATCCCTTTTTAAGAAACCTAACTTTCTCATCATTTTCAAAAGCGACAGATTGGGGAAAGGCAGACTTAAAGGATTATCAGTGGAGATCATAGATGTGCCCTGCTTTAATATAAAGAGCACCAGCGAGAAGTTAGAATACTTTGCTTTGAGCTGGGTTGTACCACTGCTTTTTCTGCTGTTTGGTGTGACCTTGAACTAGTAATTCAACATCTCTGGGTTTTAGTTTCCCCATCTAGTAGACAATAAACAAGCAATGGGGTGGATTGGACAATCTCACTCACTCTTCTATTCCCTACCCTGTTTCTCTGTTCTGCTTGATGAAAAGTTTTTCCAAGCTGGTTACGACTTATTTTAGGAAATAACATGAAAGAAACTCCCACTCAGCTGAGGTGGCAGCTGGTTTCATGGGGGAGCAGACCTCTGGGTGCACTTTATCACCACCTGCCTCCTTTTTCTCTGCATCAGCACCCTAGTGTAGTTCAGACTTGATCGCATGGGTTCATAGGAGCTTACTGGACATGGAGAGCTGAACCTAATTCCCTAATTCCTAATCCCTTAATTCCCTCGTTTCCTAATTCCCTCTAAGACTTAAGAGGTCTTTTTAAAAGTCTTCAAAATCAAACCGTTTTTGATAGCTATCAAGAAGGTAGTTTCTATTAAGAGAAACCCTGTACATTTTAGACACTTTGAGTAGTTTTAAAGTTGAACACACACAGTACAGAAACAGGTACTCTCATATCTCAGGGGAAGGCGGGTGGTAAATTGGTACCTCCTGTTTAGATGATGACCTGGTAGTACCCAGACTTAAAATGTGCAGACCCAACAATCTCAGTCTAGGGATTTGGGATATGGAAATGCTTATAGACATAGGCAAAGATAAAAGCATAAAAAGAGTTAAAAGCATAAAGATTTTATTGCAGATGTCTGCAAGAGTGAAAAATTGTCAAGAACCCAAATGCCAATCAACTAAATAAATTATAGTAACTCTCTATTAGTAATATAAGGTACAAAGAATAAGGGATGTTATGTCCAGTGCGGAGTCTGGAAGCAGAAAGACCTGGGCTCATGCTGACTATAGCTCGCATCTGTGCGTAGTCTCTGAACCTCTGCTTCTGAAGTCAAGATGGGGTTAATAGTGCCTCACCTCATTCAACATTCACTGCCCCAGTAGTTGAGGAGCACCAAGTATACCAGGCTCTGTGCTAGGCACAGGGGATACAGCCATTAATTCAGGGGACATGGATCTGCCTTTGGTGGGTTTACAGTCCAGCTGGGCGTAGACAGTGAAATGAGCAACTCCAAACAGTGTGCTGAGCGTCAAAAGCAGACTGTTCCCCCAACCTACCTTGTCATTGTCACAGCTCAGGCAGAACTGGTTTACATGGAGCATTTAGAAAAGCAAAGGGCTGCCTGGGTTCCAATCCTGACTCTGCCTCACACATTGGCTGTGTGACCTTGCACAAGTTCCTTTACCTCTCTTGGCTTCTGTTTCTCAGCTGTGAAATGGGTGATAAGTATCTGCCTCATGGGGTTGTGAGGATTAAATGAATTAATAATTGCAAAGTGCTTAGAACAGGACTTATAATGAAGACACTATTTATATAGTGTCTTTATAGAGTCTATATTATAGGTAGAGACACAATATAAATGCTTTTAAGTGCAAAGTGAGTCCCTAATGTGCCACTATTACCATAACTTACTTTAAAATCAGGAAAAAGAAACCCCATACATGTGAATGTTTTAAATTTTGATTGTCTCAGAGACAGTTAAAATGTACAGTCCTTGAAGGTAGGAGGCCTTGTCCCAGTGCTCTAGCATGAGAGTGGAGTCTGAGACTCTAATCTGGTTTCAGGGTTAACTAGGGGGGAGAGGGAGAGCGAGAGAGCTGTTTTCCAGGACAGCTGAAAAGAAAAGGACACATTTTATCTATGGTGTCCTTTTTGCCAAGGCAAACTAGGTCCCATCTTGTTTGAGGTACTGTGCGCTCACAGGCAAACTACAGACTTCCTGACCCTGGTTCCCAGGCTGCTCATTTGGGGGACTAGGCTGGGAGCCTTACCACAGAGCCCTGTCTTCTCGGCCAGGGTGTGGCTGCACAGGGTATGTGCACCTGGGGTGTCTGAGTCCCTAAGAGGTGAGTGGGTGGGGAGCCTGGGAGGCACCCCTGATTAGCATCTTAATTTCTGGAGCAAAGTTATTCAGGCCCTGCCCAAACAAGCTTCTGTAGCCCATTTCCTACTTCCACTTCTATGCCTTTCTACCCTCTGCCTGCTTTCCTGAGCATGCTGCATCTGCCAGGCGCCCCAGTGCTGCTGGAAAGTGATGTGGGGGTGGATGGATGGGGGTACAAATAAAGTCTCATCTGGAGTAATTAGAAGCTTTGGACCTGGAGCCAAGCAGACTGCATTCAAATCCTGCCTGTCACCTTCTCAGCTGTGTGATCTTAGGCAAATCACTTAACCTCTCCAAGTTTGTTACTCAACTATGAAGTGAAGATAACACTTTCTGCCTCACTAGTCTTTGATTGGCTTAATGAAATCGTGGATGGGAGAATATAAGCTTTAAAATGTCAGGCACCTATGAAGACTGCTTATTAATGAAGAGATTTAGCTTTGCCCAGTGAATGTCTCTCTCAGAAGCCTGGGCTGTATAACTCCTAAATGTCCCAGTAACCCTGAAGTGACTTTCTGTCATCAATATAATTTTAAAATTACAAGATTGAATAAAATGAATAACAACTAACGTTTACTTTTGATATTTTAATCTGGTGCCTGACATTTTTACTGTATCATCTCATCTGTAGTTTCCTAGCTCATAGAGAAAACAGCAAGGGCTTTGGCTTCTAACACATCTGGCTTCATACCCCTGCTCTGCCACTGTATTGGTCAGCTATTGCTGTAACAATACTTCGTGACAAACCACCCCAAAACTCACAAGTCAATGCTCTGCTGATATGGGCTGGCTTCAGCTGGTGACCTCTGCTTCAGGCTACAGGTTGGCTGTGCCACAAGCTAGACTTGTGACTTGTTTCATTCTGGTGTCCAGACTAAAGAGGCAGCAACTACCTTGGGGCATGCTCTTCTCATGATGATCCCTGGGGCATCCAAGCCAAAGCCAAACCACACAGCACAACTAAACTCTCTGTTCATGTCCCATCCTTCCACTAACATTCCACTGGCCCAAGAAGGTCACATGGACAAGCCCAATGTGAATGGGCAGAGAATAAACTTCACGCACAGTGGGGGGTGCTACAGAGTTTCATGTCAAAGGCTGTGGACATGTAATCCTATTGGAGAAGACCAATAATCCAAACGACTGCTTGTATCCTGGGTACTTGAACTCTCTCAACCTCAGTTTCCTAATTAATAAAACATAAAAAGCTATGTTTTTCAGGGTTAGAAATAATTTCTGTAACTTTACATAAACTACATAGTGCATAGTTAGTACTCAGTGGATGGCAGTTATTATTCTTACAAGCTCCTTTTCAGAGATGAGAACACTAAATAAAGCCTTTGGGCAGTGCGGGCCCAGGTTGTTAGAGAAGGTCTTTGGAGATAAGCTGGAGTGACCTGGGCAATGGAGGCTGTGACTTTGGCAGTGAGGATCCAATGAACTGAAGAAAATGAGACCTTCAGCAGCCCTTACTGTCCGCCCCAACAGGAATCCTTCTGTGACTGTTGGAGAGACCTTTCTTAACTGTGTAAACTTTGGGGCGCCCATTACCACAGTCCCAGAAGTGGCGTTGTGGTCTTCCTGACTACTGAACTCTGACGGGCCCCTTGTCTCCATCTCTGCATCCCCTGATCGCACCTCATGGAAGGCCAGGCAGCTGATGGATTCTGAGTAAATGCCTACGTAGTGATGCTTCCTGTCCTCCCCGCTAGGTTTTCTTCGTGGTATTTTGAGAGACAGAATTTGGACCAGAGAAAGAACTCTTGGTTCTAGCTCACTCACAGTGGGACCCTGACCAAACCAGATAACACCGCATCTAGGGCCTTGGTTTCCCTGTACATAGAATAGGCAGGTGAGGGTTCATGATATCTTCCAGCCTGGACTTTCTTTGAGTCGACCATTCTCTCCAGCAGTCTGCCTGTGCCTCTTCTCATTCACATTATTCCTTATGTCAGAGGCTGCTAGTCCACCAAAATCTGTTCTTTCTTAGCAATAGGCTGCCCGACCATGGACGACATTCCCCAGCTTCCTTTGCAGCTGGCAAGGCCCTGTGATTCAAATCTTACCAATGGATTGTGAACAAAGTGATGTGACGCTCTTCCAAGGACAGGCCTTAAAATATTGGCCACATGCTCCTCCATCCTCTTCCTGGGCTGTCACATACAACCTGGGCTTCCCATAACTGAGTTTTGACCCTGCCAATGAAGACATGACACTGGAAGGCCGGGAACAGAGACTCCATACCAGTCTACACCACTCACCTTGTTAACGGGAGACAACTGAACTTGTACACTCTTATGCCCCTGGTGTTTCTTCCCTCTTGTTAAAACAGCTCCGCCTTCTCCTTGATGATTCTGCATTCCACATCCCTGTATTCCATCTCCTTTATTCCCAGAACTCCAGGCCCAGATTCCCTGCTCTCTCCATGCACATGCTGAAAGGAAAAAACCGCAGCCCGAGCACAAAAGAAACACACCAGGAGACAGGGACTCAACCAAAGTGTACTAGGCAGGCAGAATGAACAAGCAGGCTGCCCTCTCAGAAGTGGGAGCAGCAGCCAGGAGAGTTGGGGTGGGCCTTTTATATCCAGTTAGGCTGAGCTGGACTGTTCCTATTGGCTAAGAAGAAAGGGGAGGGAAGCGAGCTGGGTTTAAGCTGAACTGGGATTTTTCTATAAGTGGACAAATTCAGGCGTGTGGGGAGGGGATGTGGTGGTGAGGAAGAAGGGGGAGGGGCTTCTGTGATTCTCGAAAAACATGCTGTTCTAGGACCTGAAACTCTCTGCAGCCGTTTCGGGTGTTCCTCTCATCCACCCGCTGCCATCTTAGACATCGGCTAAAACATAATTGCCTAACACATGCCCTTGGAGAAGCTGCAGTGTGTTAGGCATTTGGTGAAGAAACAGCTCAACTGGGCAACAGTCTTCGTGGAAAATGTTCTAGGAAGACTTAGCAGCCTTTCTAACAAATGAAGACCCTCCCTGTCTGCAAAGTGAGAGGAGGTTTCTCTATCTTCACTATGGCAGTCACCACAGAGTCTCAGCAGGACCAAACAAATCTCCCCCTCTTCCTGCTGATTAATCAGCCCCTTCTGCATCCCCAATAACCCAGGCTAAGCCTTCACTTATTGCTCTGGCCAAAATTGCTTCTTATCATGCTTCCAGAGTTCCCCTTACCTTCAAGCACTATTGCTCTCTTTTAGCCCCCAGGCTGGAGGCTCCCTGGGGGCAGAGACTGGGTCCTATTTAATGAGTCTGGCGCAGGGTAGGCGCTCTGGGAGTGTTTGTCAATGGATTCTCCTCCACCAGGGATCCAGAGCGTAGGGCAACACCATCCTTCTGCTTCTGCTCCAGCAGATAGAAGAGGCTGTAATGCAGCATCCTCTGCAGCTCAAATTTTTGGGCCTCCCAGTCATCTCTGCCTTCTCTCCAGAAGTGAAATGGTCAAAACATCCTTCAGAGGGTCAGGAGAGCTGTGTCAGATCTCTCTGCCCTGACTTCATGTGCGTCCTGGATGAGTTACTTAATCTTACTAGGCCTCAATTTCTTCATCTGAACGAGGAGTATGTGTGACATTCTCTGCCCTTTCCACCTCTTAGGATGGTCTTAAGGACCAAATGTACATGAGGTTGCTGGAAGCACTATGGTAATTGCCTTAGGTTGGCTTCCTCAGACACAGACTCTGAAATGAGATTTACATTTAGGAGGCATATTGGGGAGTGATCTTGGGAACATCACCTGCAAGGGAGGGAGAGGAGCAGGATCGAGCGGAGAGAGAAGTTGAACTATGTCACAGTTGCTACAGAACCTCATCTGATCCTATGGGGAGCTCTGGGTCTGGGATGGCCCTTTTGAGATTTCCTAAACTGGGGCAAGAGGGGCAGCCCTTTCTATCCCCATATCTACCTGTACTGGATGCAGGCTACCCTTGGGGAGGGGGGGGCGGAATAACCTGGAGTAAGTCGGATCCCTTCAGGTGAAGCAGTGCCCAGAGAGGGACTCAGCTGTGGGTTGTCATCAGCCAACAGTCCCAGCAGCTGGAGAACAAGTGCCTCAGTGGGACAGGGGCATAGGGGTGGGATGCCACAGTATCCATTATCACAGTGATATCAATAACCCATGCAACTGTGATAAGGGTCATAATAGTAATAATCTATCACAAGTATACAGCAATTGATAGTTTATAAAGTAATTTCACATCATCTTATTAGTTCTGCAAAGCAATCTTCTGGGGTAAGTATGGTGTGAATTTTTAACCCTGTATTTGAGGTGAAGGTCTTGAAGTTTAGAAAGGGCCCTGGTAGTAGAGACTGAACACCTGACCATGAGACAACAAGTGACTATGCGACCTTAGCTCCCCATCATGAACTGGGTGCTGTCTGGCTCATCAAGCCATAAAACTAGCATTCTATTATCCGGTGAAAATGATATAGCTCAGACGATGTCATCTATTCTGCCGCATTGCTGCCTCTTCCTCGGTCTATACCTAAGGCCTTGTGGCAAATTCCCTATGATCAGTTTATGGAGGAAGAAAAAACTCAGTCCTGGCACCAACTGGAAGTGGATGGTTGTAGCACTACAGGAATGCCCTGAAAAACATTGCAGAAGGAAAATCCTTTCAGTGAACAGAATTTCAAGCAATACGTCTGGTTGTCCACTTTATTAAAATGAAGACAGAAGTTCAGAAATATGAATTTATACTTATTCATTGGATGGATGGTTTGGCTGGATGATCAAAAACATGGAAAGAATTAGATTGGAGTATTGGTAACAAGGACTGTGGGAGAAGGTATGTGGATGGACCTCTAACAACGGGCACAGAATGGCAGGGCATTTGTGTCCTATGCAAATGTTTCCCCAAAAGGTGCCCAGTGCAGAGAAGGCCATTGGTTGGTAAACTAATGGACAAGATGACTCATTCTGTAGAAGTCAGTCATTCTCTTTCTCCAGCTACATCGTGCTTGCTCAGTAGGCTCATGTACAAAATGATCGTGGCGATTGAGCTAGAGGTTATAAATGGACACAACATGGACTTGCTCTCATCAAGACTGATTTAGCTAATACTGCTGATGAGTGCCCAGCTTGCACAGAGTTCCTGATACGGCACCATTCACCATAGAAACTAGCCATCTAATGGCAGATTGATCACTCTGAACACCTTCCACCATGGAGGGAACAGCAATTTGTACTCGATTATTCTATACATGGATTTGCCTTCTCTGACCACTACATTCATGGACTTATGAATGCCTTGTTTCCAGTCTTGGTATTCCACGTAACATCACTTTTAACCAAAGACTTGATATTACAGCAAAATAAATGCAGCAGCGTGATTATGCCTGTGGAATTTTCTGGTCTTACCACGTACTCTTATTTAGAAGCATCTGGAATTATAGAACATTGGAATGGCCTATTGAAAACTGTTGCAGCGCCAGGGGGGAGACGCTGCAGTGCTGGAGTTCTGTGCTACAGGATGCAGTATGTACACTGAACAAACCACAGTGTTGCTTCTCCCACAGCTAGAAAACATGGGTCCAGCAATGCTGGCGTGGAAGTGGAAGTGACTACTCTCATTATTACACATAATAACCTGTTCACAAAACTGCAGCTTCCCATTCCTGAAACACCAGACCTGGATGGTTTAGGGATTATAGTCCCCAAGGGAGGAATGCTGCTATTGGGGGATACATCAAAATTCAATTGAAGTAAAAGTTTAGATTGCCTCTTGGCCATTTTGAGGTCCTCATACTACTTAGACTACAGACAGAGATGTAGGTTACTCTGCTGGCTGGGGTGATTGATCCTGATTACCAAGGGTGAATTAGGTTGCTGCTACACAATAGTAGCATGAAAGACTATATATAGAAACTAGGGGGTTCTCTGAGGCGCCGCATAGTACTTCCACATCCAGTAGTAAAAGATTAATGGAAGACCTCAGCAACCCAAGGACCACCAAAGTCTTGAGTCATTTCTCCAGGTAAAATACTCCAACCAGCTGAGATGCTGACTGAGGGCAAAGAGAACATAGAATAGTTAGTGGAAAAAAGAGAAATTTTAAATGTCAGCAATGGCCTTGGGATGAATTACAGAGATGAGGAATGTAGCAGCTATGGGTATTTTCTATTTTGCTTGTTATGTGCGTGTATATATTTTGAATACATTGAATATAAGGAATGCTGGTGATGGTTAAATTTACATTTTAATCTGTATATTATAGTGTAATTAAGGTACGATTATGATCTCTAGAACTAGAGGAGGAATGAGAAAAGAATCCAACATCATCCAGAGTGATGTTACTGACTGATGGGGCTTTTTGAGTCTCACTTTTGGAAAGAGGGTGAGCATGTCCTTGTTTCAGGAGGGAAGTTGATCCTGTTAGGATTTAGCATGATGTCCGTGTTCTTGAGTGAAAGTTTACTTACGAGTGGGGAAGGCGGTGTGGATGTTTGAGTAGCCAAAGGGGTGGGCAGTGCCAGATAGTGTATGATGTAAGTTTCACCCTTGCCCTGTCTTGTCCCGGGGTGATTATTGTTTCTTTTGGCTTTGATGGAAAAATGTGCAAATTCTTATACTTTATTTGCAAAATAAATAAAACTATGCCTTCTGTTGTACAAATTATACTCCTGATTTAATGTTCTTTGGGCATTTTTTTTTTTTTTTTTTTTTTCCCGTGACCGGCGCTCAGCCAGGGAGTGCACCGGTCATTCCTATATAGGATCTGAACCCGCGGTGGGAGCGTCGCCGCGCTGCTAGCGCAGCACTCTACCGAGTGCGCCACGGGCTCAGCCCTGTTCTTTGGGCATTTTAACCCATTTTTCCCTCTGAGAAATTGGGGCAAGGGCATGAGCCCTGGATACCCCCTAAAGGTTCATGCATGGATTAATGTGAACAGATGCTCTGTATACTGTGAAGTACTGTGCCCAAGTGAGATGGGTTGAGGTCAAGGTCAGAGCTTTGGAAATTCTATCCAGAAGCCAGCTCCAGAACTAACAACTTGAGACCTGAACTCAACTCTTCCTTGCTCTTGTGAAGAAAACTGAGTCTGAAACTTTATGTCTCTACCCCTCTGGCCCCAACCTTTGGAAATGAGAGCTGGATGGACAACAGAGTTTTCGAAATGAAAAGCAACTCCTCCTCCTGGATGCTTTATTGGGGGCTTTCAGTGGTTTCTAAGCACAGTGGCAGTGACACCCAGACCCTTTCCCATCATGCAAAAGGCACAGGAAAGTGAGACCCGACCAGGGTGGGCAGCGTGAATGCAGAGACCCCCCCCCCTTCGTGGCATGGTGGGGAGTGGGGGGGGTGCTGGGAGTGATGCGATAGGTGGGCCTTAAAGGAGATGGCTTGGGCGGAGGCTGGGAGAGGGACCTGAGGTTTATCCGCCTCTGGACCCACCCCTGCACTTGGGCCGGGACTGACCTTCTGAGAGGTCAACATGGCTTTCACTGAAAGTCCCACCTCACCAGGTGGGAAAACTCAACTCAAGGTAGGAAGGGGATGATGGATGCTGCCTTCACGGATTTCTCTTAAAGTGCCAAACCAAACACACTGGCCAAATCAGGAGGGGAGTGAGAGGGTGTGCTCATGGTGTCAGTCCCAACCATGGCTTGGTTTTTGGGTGCTGCTGCCTTGGCTCGAGCCAGTGCTGTCTCAGTCCATGTCCAGGAGAACAATGAAGCCCCTTCCAATCTTCTGGGGCCTCCTAGGGGTTTCTGGTTCTCCAGCCCCACCCGGAGGTACTGGTTAGAAGAGTCGAATCTTGATGTTGGCTTTGTCCTGTGGAAGAGGTCCCTGGGCAAGAGGGAAGGGGAGGCCAGGGGTCAGGCCCTCTGTGCCCCCAGCACCTCCCAGAATCTGGGCCCTGGTGGATGAAATGGCCTGGGACTCACCTCAGATCCTAACAAGTCCCCACAGTTCCATCATGAGACCTTGAATTGAAAGAAAAGGCATTCATTTGTGTTTTGTTTCTGTTATTTTTCTCTCTCTCACTTTCTCTCTCTCTCCTTTTGTAGAGCCGTGGCCTCTAGGAAGTCATGGCACCGGCAACATCTACTTCTAAACTATGGAATGTTTTCACACTGACAGTAGAATTACTCAGAACAAGGGGCGGGGAAGGGCTGTCCAAGTGTTCATGAAACAGTGAGTTACTGAGAGCTCGTTGAGAATCATACAGCACAGAGACACCAACAGTCAGACACAAGCCCCAGGCCCGGCTCTAGATGTATTTTTTCTTGAGGTACCAGTAGGCGAAGTAGCCCATCCCGCCCAGGGAGCCCATGAGGAAGGATGCTCCGAAGAAAGATGGGGGTTTCCTTTTGACCAGCCGGAATGCATTGGGGATGACCGCTGACAGCAAGGTGGTGTGGATGTCACCGAGGACTTTCCGGAAGGCAAAGCGTCTCTGGACCCTCTCAAAGAAGGACTGCAGGTTGGGCCGGCTGCCGTCTTCCCAGTATTTCTTAGACAGTCCCAGGAACTTGAGGCGGTGCAGGGTGGCTCCCAGGAGGACATCAGCGAGGGTGAAGGCACAGCCACAGAGCCACAGTTCGCATTTCTGCCCTAGAGTGGAGGAGAGAGGAGATGCGGGGAGGGTATCACTCGCTTCTCTCTTATTAACTCCACCGTCTACCCTAGAGTTCCCCAAGGGCCACTCATTTCTGTACAACTTAAATGATTTTTGCCATATCCTTAAACTACCTCTATTATTATTTATTTTCTTAAAATAAACTGACTTTTAAAGTGCAAATAAAAGTGAATAAAATGTATTTAAACTCTAGACTCACATATCCAAGTGCCCATTTGACAGCTCCACTCGGCTGTCCACTCTGCATTTCATACTTGACATGTCCAAAGTGGAATTCCTGATGGTCACCCCCAAACCCACCACACTCATCCCCATCTCAGTATCAGCGCTTCTGCCTTTCTAGCTGCTCAGGTCAAATGCCTCAGTGCCACAATGAATTCTTCTTTCTTCCATCCCCCACACACAACCTGTCAGCAATTCCTATCAGCTTTATCTTCAAAATACATCCAGAATCTGATGTCACCTCCACTTTCACCGTCCTAGCCCAAATACCCATTATCTCCTACCCAAATTATCAGAGTTTCCCCTTAAAAGGTCTTCCTACTTCTGCCCTTGCCCCCTTGAGTCTATTCTCAGTGCAGCTGCCAGAGGCATCCTGTTAAAATTTAAATCAGATCATGTCACTTCTCTCTGCTCAAAATCCTTTAATGACACCCCATTGTGATCAGATTAAAAGCTGAAGCCCTTCTAAGCCCTGCAAGGCCCTCTATGATCTGGTCCCCAGGAACCTCTCAGACTTCAGATTCTGCTTCCCTTCTTTACCCTTCTCCAGCCACACTGGCCTCCTTCCAGTTCCTCATGCCAGGCACGTTCCCACCTCAGGGCCTTTGCACTTGCCATTCCCTCCACCTGGAACAGTCTTCCCCCACATAGCCACAGGGTGCAGTCCTCCCCCTCCTTCAGGTCTTTGCTCAAATGACTTCTTTTCAGGGGCTTCATGGGCCACTGATTTAAAATTAAAACCCACCCCCAGCAGTCACTATTCCCTCCCCTGCTTTGTTTTAATAGAACTTACGAAGATTATTACACCATTTATTTTACATTTTATTGTCTTCGTCCTCTACTAGAATGGAAGCTCCACGAGGGCAGGGATTTTGGTTTATCTTGTTTGTGGTTGTATCCCCTATACCTAGAACAGTGCCTGGCACACAGTAGGTGCTCAATAAATCTCTACTGGATGATGGATGAATGAAAAAAGAAACTATATCATTAACACTATAAATTATATTGGGCCGACCCCATGGCTCACTTGAGAGAGTGTGGCGCTGGGAGCGCAGCAGCGCTAACGCCCTGGGTTCGGATCCCATATAGGGATGGCCGGTGCACTCACTGGCTGAGCGCGGTGCGGGCGACACCACGCCAAGGGTTGCGATCCCCTTACCGGTCACAAAAAAGGACAAAAAAAACCCACTATAAATTATATCATTAACATGGACATAAACTATCTTAAGTGATAAAAGTAAGCATAAGAAAAACAAAACAAATGCTATTAAATTCCAGAGGGGTACTACTGCCTGCCAAAATCTCTGAGCCCAAGACTTATTTTGTTTGGTTTTTAAGGGGCAGATATTAACACATACTATAAAGGGGTTAAGTACTAGCATTATACTAATATTATTTCTCTTATATAATCAAAAGAATTGAAAATAACTCTAAGTGGTTTCATATGTTCATCATGTACCATCTAAAATTAGCCTGCTCATTTAGGAAACACTTGTTCACGCAGTGTTTTCTCCCAGTTGTTTAGACTTGAAATTCTGGAGCTTGTTTGGTCTCCTGTATCACCTCTTTGCTCAAAACCTTCAATTGTCCCTGCTGACATTAATGTCCAAATTCTTTTGCCTGCCTTTTATGCCCTTTCAAGAGTTAGTTTAGCTCCAATATACTTTTCTAATCTTGACTTCTCATGAATCTCCCATTTGCCCACTGTTTCCCCCAAACAAGCCATGTCCATTTCAGCCTCTGGGCCTTTGTCCCTGCTGTACCCCAGGCTTGGAATGCTCTCTCCCACCCTGCGCCCACCTCCTGTAAGGTCTGCTTTCCTGGGGCTTGTTTCTGCACCTTTGAACAGGCTGTTCCTTTCAGCTCAGGAATTCCATGAATCCAATGCCCTCCACCATCAAAACGTGAACCCCCCCTTTCACTCTGTGTCTTCTTGTTCATTTATTCATTCATTCATTCTACAAATGTTTATCTGGTAGTATGTGTGGACATGAAGACATGACAAGACACAACGTCTCCCCTCAAGAGGCTCATGATTATGGGGGCAGGAGGAGAAGTGTAATGATGGCTCTAATCAGAACTGCGTTCTTGAATACGTAACCTTCAAGATGCCCGATGGACATCCAAGTGGAGATAATGAGTCAGTAGTGAGAGACACAGGTAACTGGTTCAGATCAGTGACATCGATATGAAGATGGTATTTAAAGGGAGGAGACTGGATGATATTAGCAAAGGAGTGAGTGTAGACAGACTCGAGAATAAGGCCAGGGACTGGACACCGAGACCCTCCAAGGCTTAGATATTGGGCAACAAGGAGAAACCAGCAAAGGAGATGGGAAGGAGGAGCCTGTGAGGTAGGAGATGAACCAGGGAATGTGGTGTCCTGGAAGTCAAGAAAGTGTTCCAAGGAGGAGTGGGTGCCCAGCTGTGTGCAAATGCTGTGTAGATGTCAAATGAGAGGGCTGAGAGTTGGTGATTGCATTTAGCAACTGGTGGCCTTGGCAAGAGCAGCTGGAGTAGAATGCTGACAAGGAAAGCCCAGTTGGAGGGAGTTCAAGAGAGAAAAGGAAGAGAGGAATTGGAAACCGTGAGCAAAGATTACTCTTTCAAGGAGTTTTGCTAGAATAGGAAGGATAGGCCAACCTGTGAAACAGTTAAGAGTGTTTTTATAAGCTGAGAGGAATAAAAAAACATATTGATGGGAATAATCCAGCAGAGAGGGGGAATGATTCTACAGGAAAGAGTGGAGAGAATTACTGATGTGGTGTCCTGGAGTGGATGAGTGTGGATGGGATCTAGTGCACTAGGGAAGGGACTGGTCTTAGCTAGTTCAAGGACAGTCCACCCTTGGTAACAAGAGAGAGTGCATGGTACCATATTTCATCAAATCCAAGTTACCATCAAATATAAGACACTCACCCAAAAGTAAGAGAGAATAATTAAACTATTGATTGTCAGAAACATTCCAATTTCAGAGATGTTAAGATGTGACTTAACAAAGATGCATCTGCGAACTGATAAGATACAGTGTAAGTATGGACACTAATGCTGGTGGCTTGGTGGTTGTGGGGACAAGAGCTGTGAAGAAATCTTCCTAATGTATTGAATTTATCAGTGACATAAAAAGAAAGTGATCAGTTGTGAGTTAGGATGTGGGAGGAGTGGTTGGAGGGTTAAGGAGAAAGGAGAAGGTATTGAAGAGTCATCTGGAGAGTGGGGCAGCGGGAGGCCTGGGACAGCATTAGGTCATCCAAGGCTAGCGGTCATGAATCAGAGTGAGCCCAGCCAGCATCACTGTGTGTTACTCTAGGTTCATCACAGGTGCCCATCACAGGTGCAGGCACTGAGTAGGTGGAGAGTCAGGTTTAACCAGGTTTGGGGTTTCACAAAGCAGGTATGATAAAGCAAGAGAAGGGCAAGGGAGTTGAATGTTCAGGCAAGGAGGTGCTCATAGTGGTGGATCAGGGAATTACCACTAGGTATGGGGGAGGTGAGGTCATGAGGGCGGTGAGGGACAGTAAACCTGACACAAGCAGAGGCTTGAAGAAGGTTTGCACATCGGCTCTTTGCTCTCTTGCTGCTCTTGGTAACCCTGTGACCACCACCACACGGACAAGCCTGCTGGGTGACGAGCAGCCTGAAGTCCAATCACCTCCACTGGCCCTGCTGACAGCCAGCCAACCACTGATGTGCCAATGAGGCCACCAACTGCCTGCTGGCCACTAATGCAGGAGTGAAGCCAGCCATCCCCACGTGGGACAGAGAAAAGCCATCCCAGCTGAGCCTAGCACACACTGCCATGCCACAAATCACAAACAAAATGTTCTTCTTTTAAGTCACTCAGCTTTGGAATGGTTTCAAATGATTTATGCAGCAGAAGCTAACTGACACAATACCCTTCTCAAAACCCTCCAAAGATTTCCAACTGTAATTAGTATGAGACCTAAACTTGTAAATGTAGCTCTGAGGCTCACCTCATCCTCTGAGCTCTCTCCAGCCTCACTCAGGCCATTGTCCCCAGGACTCATCACACAGTAGCCAGTGACTTGAGAGTGTCCAGCTCTATCCCACTTCCATGGAATTCCCTCAGTGTGGGACATGCCTTCCCTGGTTCATCACTGGGCTCCAGCTTATCCTTCAGGTCTCGCTTTGAATGTCACCTCCTCAGAGAAACTTTATCCAATTTTCCCTGCCCACTTCACTCTTGATATTAACACTCATCGCTGCTTGTAATTCTTGTAGTTCTTACTTATGGGTTTTTTTAACCAATGTCTTTTTCCTCCCCTTGACTGTAAACTCCATGAGAGCAAGAACAATGTCTGGTCTTTGTTCACAATTTTATCCACAGGACCTAGCACACAGGTAGGTTTCCAATAAATACGTGAAAAAGTAAATGAAAAATAATGGTAATAATTATTTTAAAAACTGCTATTTCTAGAGCAGTTCACCTTGAACCAGGCACTGTGCAAAGTGCTCAACACTTGCTATCTCCACAAACCCCCACACCCTGCTAGGAGTTAGATCCTGTTATTATCCACATATTGCAGATAAGCTCAGAGAAGAGAAGTGAATTCCACAAGGTCAGGAGCCAGGAGGTGGTTGATCAGGAATATGTATCAATGTCACCTGGCTCCCTGTGAGGGGTTTGAACTGTGACATTATAGTGCCCTGGGCTCTGCTCACAAAAGGAGAAGTGGAGGGTGTGAGATTTCTCCCTGGGCAGGTTCGAGGGCACCCTGGTGGGTGAATGAGTGACAGAGGGGCCCAGCCAGTGAGACCTTTAAAACCCACAGCCACCTCCTGGGACCTTTGCTGCCCACCCTCTAAGCCGTGCAGGGACACAAGGACTGTACACACCTCTCCATTTGAACAGCCTTTGTCATCTCACCATGGGGTAGTGCAATGCTGCCTCTTCTTGGAAGACCTCAGGACCAAAAAAGAGAGGGGGGAGCAAGGTCCCAGTCCAGGAATCCCCCAAGGAGTTCGTATCCAAAGCTATTCTCCAGGACCAAAAACTCTGGGCTCCATCCAGTTCAGACCCTGTGTCTCCCTTGATCACAACAGCTGCTGATATTTACAGACGCTTCCATACTGTGTGTCAGGAACTGTGCTAAGCCCCTTGCATTTTCTCATTGATCCTCACAACAGCACTGTGAAGAAGGTGTTCATTTTTATCACCCCTTTGACAGGACAAAAGAGGAGCCAGAGCTAGTGCTTAAGAATTCAGGCTTCAGGAGCCAGAGTTTGTATCCAGGTTCCACCACTTCTGTGTGACCTCAGGAAAATTACTGAGCTTCTCTGTGCCTTAGTTTCCTCATATGTTAAATGGGGTCACTAATGTTACCTGCCTCCTAGGATTGTTAGGGGATTAAGTGAGTTGAAATCTGTGAAACACTTAGAACAGTGCCTGACACACAGTAAACATTGTAAAATATGTCAATTGTTATGGGCTGAATTTTCTCCCCTAAAATTCACACATTGAAGTTCTAACTCCCAGTATCTCAGAAGGTGACTCTGTTTAGAGATGGGGCCTTTAAGGAGGTGACTAAATTGAAATGAGGATGTTAGTGTGGGCCATAATTCAATCTGGCCGATATACTCAGGAAATTTGAATACAAGAAGACACCAGGAGCATACAGTACAGTGAAAAGACCATGTCAGGACACAGAAAGAAGGTGGCCATGTGTGAGCCAAAGAGAGAGACCTCGGGGGAGACTGACATTGATCTGGACGTCTAGCCTCCAGAACTGTGAGACAATAAATTTCTATTGTTTAAGCTACCCAGTCTGTGGTATTTTGTTATGGCAGCCCTAACAAACAAATACATACATAAATAAATAAATACACCTGAGATTCAAGGTCACCCAGTGAGGGAATGGCAGGGCTGGGACTCTGTCTGACCCCAAAGGCCAGTCTTGGAAGCACCATGCCTTTCAGTTCCGAGAGCTCTTCTGTGATGTCTCCCCTTGAGCACCCTCTCTGATAGAAACAGGAAAATTCCTCCTTGAGGTGTGTATTACTTTTTGCTCACTTAGCCATACCACGCTTTTTTCCAGAAAGGAATTAAGGCAGCTGGCTTCAATATTATGCATGACGATGTCACTGTTCGGGACTTTAGGTCTCTGTGTGTGTCTTGTGCTTCAGGCGTCAGTTGTGAGATGATGGAAAGAACACTAGACCCAAAGAGAGGGATCCTGTTCTTGCCTTAACCATGCCATGTATAAGCTGCATGACCCTGAGCAAGTCACTTCATCTCTCTGAGCCTTAGTTCTCTCATGTGTATGTGACATGTGAATGCCTTTAGCTGTCATATGTATTAAACTAGTATGTGCCAAGCACTGTGCTGAGTGCTTTTAATTTTCACAAGAGTCCCACAAGATGGGATTTAGGTTTTATGTTGTATTATTACCATCCATTTTACAGATGAAACTGAGGCTCCAGTAGGGAAAGCAACTTGTCCAAGGTCACACAGTACAGGCAGCAAAGCTGGAACTGTAACTCAAATCTGTCCCACACTAAGCCCATCTTTTTATACACTGTGCTCTCCAACCTTCCCATGTACATGGACATGTGTGTGCAGGAAGCTGTGAGTGTGGCAGTGCATGCTGAACGTGCTCCATGAATTTGCATGGTTGAGGAGACAAGACTAACAGGTCTCCTAAAACAGAGCAAGATGGAAAGGTCCAGAATGAGATTTGAAGGGGAGTGGCAAAGACCGTGTGTAACAGGCAGAATAGAGCAGAATGGTGTGGAGAAGGTACTCCAGGCTGGAGGGGCTACAGGAGAAAAGGTGTGGAGGTGGGAATGAAACTGGCATGTCAGGGCCCAGAGACCCACTTGAGAGCAGGAGGAGTCAAGGCCAGAGAGCCTGTGTGAACTTGGATGTCTGGCTGCAGCATGAAGGAGCCATAATACATTCTTGAGCAGGGCAAGGTGAGATGGTGTAGTGTAGTGGTCACCGCCACCACCATCATCATCTTCATCAACCTTTATTAAACACCTAATATGAGCTAAGCCCCAATCTAAGTATTCTACATGTATTAGTTCATGCAATATCTCAACAGCTCTAACAGGGAGGTCCTATTATTATCTCCATTTTATATATGGGAACCCAGGGTCCAAAGAGGTGAATACCTGACCCAAGGTTACTCAGCTAGTAAGTGGCCAAGCTAGGACTTGAACCTAGGTCTGTCTGACTCCGTAGCTCATATTCCTAACTACCTAGGGGGCCTCTGAGTTCTCCGGGAAAAAAGAGACAGGGACTGTTCAGGGGTGGGGTGGGAGGGGTGGGCTGCAGCCCCCACCTATCCCAGGGTTGGCACCCACCCTCATTCTCGAGTTTCCTCTTCTCCAGCTCGGCCTCGATCTGGTCCAGCACCATGGCTAACTCCCCAAGGATCTTCTTCAGGTAGCTCACGTCATCGTGCTCCAAAATTTTGGCCTGTGGGCAGGACAAGAAGGAGCCAGAGAGGCTGAATTGGCCTCAATAGAGCTAGGATATCCAGGGATGGAAGGAGCTTTGCCTAAACCCTCTTCTGCAAACCCAGCCTCAAATAACCCCTGGTGTTGCATAGCACCCTCGTCTGGTGCTTACAACAGTCCCGTGAGCTTGGCTATCCTGCCCAAACCCATTTTATGGGGCTCTTACTCTCCTATGCCCCACTGCTGGGAGGGTTGCTCACTAGCAGCTCACAGCTGCCCCTTCTCCAGAGAACTGCTCTCAGCCAAGGAGGAACGGCCTTGCCCAGAAATACCTGGGAGGTTATCCCCCTCCGACCAGGAAGTCTGACTGACTGATACGGGGGTATAAAAGGCTGGCCCCTTGCCTCAAGGTGGACTGACTTTGTGGTGCCCATTTATACTCCAGAGCTTCCTGCGGGGTTAGATGAGGCTTGGCTGTTTCCTCTTCCCTATCCCTCCCATCCTTACTGGGTTCTCCTTAGAGCACTCCCTCAATACCTCCTTATCACAGCTTCTGCTCAATGCTCTGTTTTCAGGGACATAACCTAAGACATGGGGCAGCAGTGACTTGTCCAAGGTCAAACAGCCAGTAAATGGCAGAGGAGACAGGATTGGAAAAACTAGCCGTTGGTTCTTCCATTTCATATCATCCGCTGATCCTCTACTTAGAACCAGCTTCTCCCAGTTGTTCCTTCCCATGGAGAAGATGGTGGGGAAGGGGTATCAGCAGGCCTGGGGGTGCTCACCATGAGCTTCTTCTGTTTAGAAAGGTAGGGCTCGGAGAGCTGGGGTTCCTCTTCATGGTCCAATTTCATGAGGTCCGTGGTGGCATTGGCTAAATGTCCTGGAGAAAGGATAGAAAGGTCCTGTCCCTCTGATATCTGGTGCCTCCCCATCCCTTCCCCCACACAAACACTGGTCCCATTCAAACACTGGTCAGGGAGTAAAAGTATCATCAACGAACACTTAGTGAGCACTAGGGCTGTGACATGAGATGGATGAAACACCATTCAGTCCTGGGCTCAGGCTAGTGGGAGAGACAGACACACAAAGGCAAATCTCTATGACACAGCGTGATCCATCATAATGAGGAATGAACAGAATGCTGTGGGACCCAGAAGGCTACCTGCCTAGGCACAGGGGGTCAAGAAACCTCACTGACGAGGGGACTCTACCCTTGAACATGAGTAGGAGATGCCAGAAGTGGACAGAACCTGAAACTCAGACCTCAACATCTTGCCTGCCCCCCTTCTCCTCCCCCAGCATTCTCCCCAAATTGCAGCACTCCCTTCCCCACAGGAAGCCAAGCGAGGTGCCTGGGAGCTGTCCTCAGCTTCTCCCTCATTCTCCTTCCCACATCACATCAGTCTCCAGTCCTCAGGTACTGCTGATTCTTCCTTCTTAAGCTTTCTCATATTTTCTCACATTTAACCTCCCCCATTCAGTCCTCTGACTATCTCTTAGTTCAGAGCCCCCATTAATCTCTCACCTGGATGGTTTTAACCCTCCCTCTGTCACTCTACTCTCTCCCCTCCAAGCCCTTCCCTCCACCTCTGCCACAAAGACCTTCCTTAAACACACACTTGACCATGCCACTCCATTTAAAACACACTCCTGGCTCCTCACTGCCCTCGGATAATGTCCGAGCTCCTCGACTTGGCTTAAAGAGCCTGCAGGATCCATCTCCTCTCCCTCTCATTTACTCCATCTTTCATTGACTTCCCCCAACTGTCCCTGCCCCCAGAGGGTACATTTTAGCCACTCCAAATGCTTGCTATTCCCTGAATGTGCCAGACCATTCCAAACCTCTTTTTCTCACACTACTATTTTCCTGGAATAGCCTCTGTTCCTGAAAACCTCCTTCCAGATGCAGCTGAAGATCACCTCCTCCATGCAGCCTTTCCTGATCCTCTAGGAGATCTGACATTCAATGCCTTTATTCCCCCATGTATGCATGCTCTACAGACTTCTGCCAGGAAATGCAAACACACTAATTAGAGCCACCACTGTGTGACTCCATTAACATTGTAGTCTATGTGAAAAGTTTTCTGGACTTTTGCAGTGCACAACCTGTACTGCTTGCTGTACATGGAGATTTTGATGTTAATGTAGTTATCTCTGGATGTATATGTCTCCCACTAGAATCTGAGTTTCTTGAGAACAGTGGCTATGTCAGATTCATCTCTGTTCCCTTAAAACCCAGCACAGGCCTGGCACAGAGCAGGAGCTCAGTGAGTACTGAATAAATGGGTGGATGGAAGGAATGAGTGAGTGAATGAATGACTGCAGTTGTTCAGCTTCTGTCCTCTGATGCTTCCCCCACCCCACCTCCTGGCCTGATACAATCCCCCGGAAACACACTCTCAGCTCTTTCACCTTTGGGGCTATATTAAGTGCCATCGATGTTTTATGAATGTGAAGGTCAAGTACAGCATCTTCTCTCTTGCTAGTCACCCGGAGCTGCCATGTGGCTCTCTTTAGACTCCAGGAGGGCAGGCCGGGCCAAGTAAAGACCTTGGACTTACTGGGAGGACTCACTGCATGCTGGCTTCTGCTCCTTCTGCACCCTGGTCCTGCTCTGGACTCCCAAGGCCTTCCAGGTACCTTCAAATGGCTTAGGATGGATTGGGGGAGGGCTTCCAGCCCCCAGAGTGCTTGGGGACCACCTCCTCCCCCAGGCCAGGCCACCATCATTGCTCACCAAGATTAACAGCCAGGGCCACCTAACTGCCTCGCCCATTCTTCTGTCAAGGAGTGATCTCTGTAAAATGCAGACCTGATCATGTCACTTCCCATCACTGTTCCTCTACTGCTCTTTAGATAAAATCTCTATTCTGCCAGACCCACTTCCCAGACTCACACCACGACCACTGCCACTCTCCTTGGGCTACCCTTCAACCACACTGAACTTCCTCGGGTTCCCCAAACACACCACTCCCTGTCCTATCCCGGAACCTGAAATGACTCTTCCTTTCCTTCTTCTAACTCCTACTCATCCTTGGATGTTGCTGCATTTTGAAAGCCTTCTGTGGCCCCTGAGGCTGGGGTGGGCATCTTCTAGGGTCCCATAGCCTCCATGCCACCCTGATCATAATGCTGGTTAGTATGAGATTTAAAAAAAAAAAAAAATATATATATATATATATATATATATATATATTTGGCAGCTGGCCAGTACAGGGACTGAGCACTGGAACTTGGTGTAAAATATTTTTAATAGTTTATTTTGAACAGGTTATATATACATACTTGTCAAAAATTTAGACGATATTAAAGAAAGTACAGTAAAAGTAAATCTCTCTCCTCTCCAGCTGCAGTCCCTTAGTTCTGCTCCCCAAAGGCAAGCAGCATTAGCAGCTTCTTGTTCCACCTTCCAGAAATATTCCCTGCATTGCAAGCACCTGAGTATCCATTTATCCCCCTTTTAAGTACATTACTAATAGCATACTAATCCTGTTTTTTGGCCCTTCATATTTTTTCACTCGCTAATATATCTTAGAGAGCATTCCATATGCCTATTATTTTTTAATCATCTGAACAATATTCCATTGTGTGAAAGTTCCATAACTTATTTAACCCATCCCCACCTCATGGACAGCTGAGTTATTTCCAGTGATATTTCTTGCTGTTTACCACCTATGCTGCAGTGAATCTCTCTGTATGTAATTCTTGGTGCACACGTCCAAGTGTAACCACAGGATAATCTCCAAGGTGTGGCCTTTTTATGTTTGAAATACACTGCCCTCCTACCAGGGCAAATTTCTTTAGTCCTGCACTTTACTTATCTGGTTACCTGTCTTTGCTTCCTTAGAACTGTGACCCCAGGATGGCAGAAGCTGTGTCTATCCCTATCTGTCCCCAGCCCCCTGCCCAGGGTATCATAAATGTTGACAGAATGGGGGCAGGACAATATAGATAAATCCTGAGTCTTGTTCAAGGAGATTCTAAAGGGACAGGGCTGAGCTCAACAACCCAACCCTCCTCCCCACCTTAGAACATCAGCCTCATTCCTTTGAGAGGAAGGGGGTAACCTTTACTGAGCACCTGTTATATACTAAAAACCTCATGTCTCTTCTGTCTATAGGAACCCATGGTGTCTGCATAAAATGTGGACCAAAGTCTATAAACAGCTATTCATAGATCATCTGATTTACTCCAACAACCATTCACTGGGCCTTGGAAATAAAAGGATGAGCTAGGCTGTGGGCACATCCAGGCTAGTGGTTAGGACAGTACACAGTGACCTTGAATGAGAAATCAGAGACCCCACTAGGGGCCTTGGCACGTCTGGGCAGCTTTCCTTGGTAACTCTAGCCCTAAGGTCACTTAGTGCCCTTGGCCACCAATCATAGCCCTGCTTGTCCCAGACCCTCCCCAGGTCCTGACCCCAGATATCTGCAGCTGGAACTACTGTGGGGAGGTTCCGTAGCTCCTGGTGGACAAGACAAGCCTTGGGGGACAGACAACTCCACAGTCTCTGTATGGCAGGACAAGAGCAGGGGGAAGGGAGGGGAATGAGAGAGAGCTTGATAGAGAGGGAGACAGACATACTCAGTTAAAAACAGGGTGAATGAGATGGAAGGCCAGAGAAAGATGGGGGAGGGGACAGGGAGAGAGAGAGCAAGAGGCACCCGAGTGAGAGACAGAAAGACTAGCAGGGTAAGAGACAGCAACCCCAGGGACAGAGAGAGACACAGGGACAAACAGAGAAGGCAAGAGGGAGAAGAGGAGGAAGAAAGGGAAACCAAGAGAAGGAGACCCAGGAGTGGGAGGACGAGGTCCAGGAGGACTCGGGTAGAAAGAGAGGAGGGGCTGTGAGGGGCAGTAGGAAGGGGCTCGCTGGGATCTAGGCCATGGCGTACTCACTGCGGATCTCGGCCGTGGCATACTTGGGGATCATGGAGTCGGTGGTAAGCTCGGGGTGCAGGATGCAGCCGTGTGTGTAGGCGTCCATGGGCAGCGCGTCCAGCAGCTCGCGGTACTGCAGCACCCGCGCATGCTGCGGGCTGCCTGGCTCAGGCATCAGGGCCACCACGTGCTCTGCAGGGCACTGCCAGGGGTTAGGCCAGGTCGGCAGCACACCCTGTCTCAGCCACCCGCCCCCCAACATCCAGGAACCCCGGAATGTCATGGTCCGGAGGTCCCAGGCCCACCTCCTTCGCGGGACTCAGCTGCTTGGCTGAGGGGATCCTGATGGTCTGTAGCTACCTCTCTTCAGTGGGCTCTACCAAGCTGTCCCCTTGAGGGGCAGCTCCTCTCACCTTCAGACTTGTTGCCGGGCAGGGTCTAGGCTCAGTTTCAAGAAAAGCTGGTGACCTGGATGTTTAAAACTTAGGTGTCCTTGATTTGTAAACATTGGCAACTAATTCATATTCTTATGAAACAGTGCCTGTCTGGGCCCTGATCCCCTCTCAGTGACTGTCTGAGCCTTTGCAGAGGGCAGTGAGCTCCTGAGCTAGAGGAAGCCAGAGGGAGGGAGAGGACATGGGGTTCTGTGGGCTTCTGGGGTGTCTGGACCCTGCCCCTTCTGGGGGATTCTGGGATGTCTGGGACCATGTCTATGGGGTTCTTGGGGAGTCTATGGCCCTGAGGCAGGTGGACGCTGCTCATGCCCTGGAACCCTTGGAGATCTGGACCCTGTCTGTGGGGAACAGAGAGGCTTTGAAGGGTCTGTGACCATGCCTGTGACTCCGGAGTTTCTAGGGAAGAGGGCTAAGGCCCCAGTGATCCTTGGGGGATATCTTGGCCATGCTCTTTCCCTGGAGAACTGGGGGGGGGGGCTCTAGGGTCCCCAGGGATCTGTGGGCATGCCTGTGGCTCGGTGGCTCCTGGGGGGCATCTGAGCCCTGCCTGTAGCCCTGTGGTTCCTTTTGGGGAAGGCCGGGCCTTGCCCATGGCCCCCATGGATTTTCCCAGGCTACCCAAGTTTCTGAGAACCTGTCTGAGTCTGTGGGATCCCCGGGGTCTGTGGCCCTGCACGGGTCCCTGGGTGGGGTTGGCAGCTGTACCTCCAGTGAAGGTGCGCTCCACGTAGTCAATGATCTGGTCGTAGTCACTGATGATGTTGTCGCGGTGGATGATGACGGGCACCTCCTCGCCCAAGTTGAGCCGCATGAACCAGGGCTCCTTGTGCTCACTCTGTGGCAGGCTCACGTCCCGCTCTTCACATGCCAGGCCCTTCTCGGCGATCACCAGCCGCACCTGCAGGCGCCAGGGTCAGAGCGGGGAAGGCGGGCGGACACAGGGGACACTCTGCCCAGGTGGGGCGGGGGCACGTGGGAAGGGAAGTCAGAGGTCACACACAGGAGGGGACACCGTTGCTTTCAGTTCATTTTTGGGCACCTGGAGATGGGAATATCTCCCAGGGGCATGTGCTTGGTGGTGGGAGGAACACAGCCCTGCTTTGGGGACAGGGGCAGTGCTGGCTGGTAATTAAGGGTTTGAGTTTTACAGCTCAGCACACCTGGGACAGGATTCCTGGCTGTGTGGGTGAGGGGAAATTCCTAAACTTTCTGAGCCTCAGTTTCCTTATTTGCAAAATGGGAGTATTAGTAGCACCAACCCAGTGTCTGGTACACAGATGGCACTCAATTCATGCTTATCATGATCATGATTGGATACTAAGCCTGGCCTCCAGGGATGGATCTGGCTAGAAAATTCACAGAAATTCTATCTTCATAATCAGTAGCTAAATTTCTCAATTTGGGTAACAAAAATGAGGTGAAAAATAATTTGCCAACATCAGTTGAGCCCTTTACTGCCCCTGAACACCTTCCCATCTGGTTGCCTGATTGGATGTTTGCAATAGCTCCTAGAGCCTGGCAGAACAGGGAGTATCTTCCTAATTTTCTTGATGAGAAAACTAAAGCCCAGAGAGGGCAAGTAACTTATCCAAAGTCACAAAGCGATTTAGCAGTAGACCTAAAACTGGAAGCAGTGGTTCCTGACTCCCACACCAGTGCTCTCTGTTCTGAGGGCTCCTGGATTCAAGGGAGTCCTGGGCCTGCCATCTCCTGAGTCTCTTCTTATGGCTCTAGGGAGTCCCAGACAAACATTTGACCAGATAGAAGCTAACCAGATAGAGAGCCTTGAGGCTGGGGCATGCTTCTGACATGCCCCATATTTCTGAGCTGGAAGATTGTTAGAGGTCACCTAGTCCAAATGCCCCTACCTGTGGACTGAGACTCAGAAAGAAGAATAGACTTGTCTGAGGTCCCCAGCACGAGGATGGCAAGTGACTCCTCCTACACTCTCTTCTCTACCTTCCAGCTCCAGTCCAGGGGAGAGGGGAGGGCATCCCTGGGAGAGGCAACGGCCCATCCTCCTTGAGCATTGATGTCCCCACATACGCCTGGGACTGGGCATCCCCAACCTCCCTCCTGGATCCAGAAGTTAAACAGCCAGAAGAGGCAGCATGGTGTCATGGTCAGAACCTTGCACAGTGTCAATTTAAATGTCAGTCCTAACATTTATTTGCTGAGTGATGGCTTTACAAGTAGCTTTAATTTTTTGTGCCTAAGTTTCCTCTCCTGTCTAACAGGAGTCCTACAGCATTCCCTCAGCAGGCTGTTGTGAGGATTAAATGCATTAGTCCCTATGGGATGGTGCCTGGCACACAGCAGGGGTGATGTGTCTTAGCTACTTGTAATAGACCAGGTTTTGGAGGACAGACCTGGATTTGAAGCCTGGCTCTACTGTTTATTTGCCGGGTGACCTTGAGCAAGTCACTTGACTTCTCTGATCTCTATTTTCTATGAAATGAGAAATGTAATCCATTCCTTTGAGGCTGGCATTACTTTGACATGGATAGAGTCCCAGCAAAGGAGGTTAATACATGGGTTCTAACATCACTATTATTATACACACACAGACACACACACACACTCTGCCCTGCCCCCTGGTTGATGTCCTCAAGTACTTCATGCCCCACCCTCACAGCGACATGAACACCCCTTCTGTTTGGTGGACCGTGGGCAAGGAGAGGCAATTAACCCCTGACCACCCACCACTCATTCACAGATCCATTTGCTCCATTAGCCAAAAGCAGGTCTTACAGGTAGGGCCTGTGATACAGGTAGATCTCCTGGGCAGTAAGGCAGGAATCCGGATTCTCATCCTGACTTTGCCGTGGCAATGCTGTGTGACCTTAGAGCTATCATTGCCCCCCCCTTTTTTTTTTACCACTGAACCTTCTTTTTCTCATCAGCAAAATGAGGGGGCTGAACTCCATGTTCATGGAAGGCCCTGCAGCCCTGCTGTGAGCCAACACTACATCCTGACCATGCAGGAGACAGGGCTGGCTCCACCTCCTTCCTAGGCAGTGAGAGGGAAATGCTGATTCTGTCTTAGAAAGGGGAAGGAACTGTTGAGTGAGCAGCCTGGTGGTGGCATCTGTTTGGGTCTGGGTAGGTGAGTGTATGTGTATGAGTGAGAAAGTGTGTGTGCGTGTCTGTGTGTGCATGAGGGTGGTTGTGCACAGATGAGTGCGAGACTAAGTGTGAGTATTCAGGTATTGCATGAGTGTGGTGTGTAAGTGTGCATGTGAGAGTGTGCATGTGTGCACATGTATATGTGTGCCCTTGTGAGTATGCATGTGTGTGAATGCACATGAGCAAAAGAGCATGTGTGTATGTATATGTGAGCTCATGGGTGTCCTGTGCCCAGAAGAAGCCCCAGAACAGTCAAGGCTGGAGTTTGGCTGGAGCAAAACCACACCATTCTCTTACTCCTACCTGTTCTGACATCCTGCAGCCTCAGCAGTCAGGCTCCACCCGGATGGATGTCAGCAGTCAGCCTCCGAATGGATGGATGGATGGAAGGATGGAAACAGAGACCAAAGTAGGCCTTTGCCCTTGGCAGGTCCAGACACTTGGCCTTGCATCTTGGCAAGGCACCTGCCCCCAGAGACCACCCTTTGGGCCCTGCCCAGTGCACCAGGAAGAATGTCAGGTATGGCTGATGCAGGGAGAGGGGACTATCTTTAGAGGCACAATTACCCTGCTTGGAGCTGCCTCAGGGTCACCCTGGCAGGCAGCCAAGGAGACTTTCAGCTTTAGCTGAGCTGCAAGCCAGAGCCATGTGCCACCATCTCGTGGGGGAGAGGAATCCAGAGAGGAAGCCAAGCTCAAGGGAAGAACATGCAGCCAGGAAGGGCATGCAGCCACCAAGGCCATCTGCCATCTCTGCCTCCTGGAGGCTGGACCACACTTAAGTGGTCACCTCTCAGTGCAACCAGACTTTAGCTATCTCTGGGTAAACTATCTTCTATGTAGGTGCCTGGAAATTACCCATTCGTGCTTCTGTCACAGGTTAGGCACTGTCTCTCCTTGCCCAGGCCCTTTATGAGATGGGCTCAGTTGGCATATCTGCCCAGCCATTTAGTGGCTGTGTGACTTTGGAAAAGACTCTTAGAGTCTCTGAGCCTTGGTTTATTTATCTCAAATACTCTTTTAAAAAAATTAATAGACTTTATTTTTTAGAGAAGTTTGGGTCAAATATCTTTTTAATGTAACACCTTAGGGCTTAAAAATCCATCACTTTTCAACATTTATTTATCGAGTGCCTAATATGTGCCGGATATTATTCTAAGTGCTGGAGACTCAGCGGTAAACAAAACAAATATCTCTCCTTTCAAGGAACTGACATGTTAGTGGAGGCAGACAGATAAGTAGTTACTACAACACAGTAAGTCCACAGATGGTGAGTGCTTGGGAAAAAAGAAAACAGAGCAGAGTAAGGGGAATCAGCGTGTCGGAGTGTCAAGGAGACAGGTGGCCATTTTAAACAAGGTGGTCCATCAGAATAAGCCTCTCTGAGAAGGTGGCACTTGAGCAAAGGCTTGAACAAGGTGAGGGAGTGGTCCAAACAGGGACCTGGGAGACAGTTCCAGGCAGAGGAAACAGCCAGGGCATAGGCTCTAAGCAGGTCAGACATGTTTAAAAACAGTGAGGAAGCTGGTGTGGCTGGAGCAGGTGTACAAGGTTAGACAAGGAGGTCAGGAAGGATTATGTGCAGGAGCTTTTAATCAAGACTCCCAGACCAAGGGGTCCATGAATAAATTCAGGGAGTCCTTGAACTAGGATGGGAAAATTACATGTTTATCTTCAAACTGGCATTTAGCAATTTATTCAATTACGAATGTAGGCGATAAAGTAAAGTAGTGCTAGCAGCACCTGCAATATTGTCACCACTAGGAATCAGATATTTTCATCACTTTGCAGTTGTTGTAGCTACCTCAAAATATCATGCACACTCATCACGACTTCAACATGACAGTTATCAGATCTGCCACCAGTTCATGTTATATAATGAGTTAATACAGAAACACATATATTATTGTATAACACATTTGTTTAAAAGAATTTTAATAGCCATACTTCAGTATGATTGGTTTCCTTTCTAATCTGAAACTCCTATGCATTTTATTTTATTTTTTTATTTTTTATTTTTTCTAAAGATGACAGGTAAGGGGATCTTAACCCTTGACTTGGTGTTGTCAGCACCACACTCTCCCAAGTGAGCTAACTGGCCATCCCTATATAGGGATCCAAACCTGTGGCATTGGTTTTATCAGCACCACACTTTCCCAAGTGAGCCATGGGCCGCCCCTTGCATTTTATTTTATTCAGTTAAAAACATTATTCTGAGAGAGGTCCATAGGCTTTCCCTGATTTGGGTCCTGACTCAAGCAAGATTAGGACTCTGCAGTAGGGCCTGAGACCATTGAGAGGACTCTGGATTTTTCCTGGAGAGAACTGGGGAGCCATGAAGGCTTCTGAGCAGATGAGTGGTGAGATGTGTTGGATCACTGCCCCCATCAGTTCTTACCTGTGGGCCTGCTTTTGGGCAGGGAAGGCATGGACAAGGCTGGGGACCAGTGCCCAAGAGTTTGAAAGGCAAGGTCATAGTGGGAAGTAGAGATCATCCTCCACCTCTTGCTTCCCTCCTGCTAAGCCTGGAGGTCAGGACTGGCCCCTGGCAGGACCCAGACCTGGGTCTCTTACCCTTGGGGGCCAAAGGCTGGGTCTGGGGCTCCACTCCTCACAGTTATATCCAAGACAAGGGCAGACTCTGGGAGGATGAGGTAAGGGAACTTTGAACTGGGCTTGCCACAGGGAGCCAGGGATAGCCTTCAGAGACTCACTCTGATGGAAATTATAGCAATAATAAGAGCTTACTCTTACATAGCACTTCCTCTGTGCCAGGCACTGTTCTGAGAGCTTTACATGTATTAACTCTTATTCCTTACATAAACCAATGAGGTACGCACTAGCACCTACTAGTACCCTTATTATTATACAGAAGAGGAAACAAGCACAGAGACAGTAAGTAACTTTCCCAGAGTCACACAGCTAGTAAGTAGCAATCTTGGTTTTTAAACAGCTGGCAAGAAATAAACAAAAAATAAAAAAAAAAAATTTTAAGAACTAAATTTTAAAAGCTGGCGGGTGCGAGCCAGCCTGTGGCTCACTTAAGAGAGTGTGGTGCTGATAATGCCAAGGCCACAGGTTCGAATCTCATATAGGGATGGCCATTTAGTTCACTGGGTGAGCATAGTGCTGACAACACCAAGTCAAGGGTTAAGATCCCCTTACCAGTCATCTTTAAAAAAAAAAAAAAAAAAGCTGGTAGGTGTGAGGACAGACGGATGCACAAAAGGCAGGGAGCACAGAGAGGTAGGACAGTTTTTCCTGCCTGGAGAGGGAGGGAGAGAGAAAGGTTGTGTCAAACACCTAGTCTATTTTTCTGTTGAGGAAACAGGACTAGAGAGGGTCAGGCCCCACAGCTGGTTAGTGGGATGGCCAGTACTACAATGTCGGTCTCTTGACTTCCTGCATTTTTGCCTCTCCCAACTTTAATCCTTCTCTCAGAGGAAGAGGAGGCCAGGGGCAGGAACAGCCTCTGAAGTACGCTAACACTTACACTATGCATTTACAGCCTCCTCCAAATCCCGTGGCCAAAACATCACCTATAATGGTGCTTAAAAGCTCACCTTTAGCATGCAGTTTTTAAAGGCACTGTGCTAAGTGTGTGACCATGCATGGTACCATTCAATCCTCACAACCCTCTGAGGTAGGTACTGCAGTTACCCCCAAACATATGAGGAAGCTGAGACTTAGGCAAAGACACTTGCACAAAGTCACATAGCTGGGAAGCGGCAGAATTGGGATTTGACCTTGTGCCTGGCTGATTCCAAAGTCCATGTCTTTGTAACAGCAACTAGCACTTAACTGAGCACTTTCTATGTGTCAGGTGCTATCCGAGGTTATCTACATGGATACATTTAGTGAATCCTTACAATCACCCTGTTGGGGAGGCACTATTATCATTCTCGATTTACAGATGTGGATAACTGAGGCATGAGAGGTTAAGAAACTTGCACAGGACTACCCAGCTAGTCAGTGGTGGAACTAAGATGGAAGCCCAGGCAGTTTGGCCCTAGAGTCTTGACATGGGATCCCCACACTGCCCTGCTGCCCTCTGGGTCTGGAATGGTCACCAGATGCCCAGTGGAGCCACCATCACTGCTGGAGGTGGACTATTTTCTGCTATTAATAGTTCGTGTGCCATTAGGACAGGCTTCTCAGATGCTCCACCATGGAAGACTGCTCCCTTCCTACAAGCAAGGCCCTTCAGGACTGCAGGGAAGGAAGTGAACCTACTTGCTAAGCTCCTACTACATGCTCAGCATTTAACATCTGCCTATGTCCTCTAAAGCCCCCAGAAATTCTGGAGGGTAGGATGTAAAGTCTCCTTTTTCGGATGAAGACATTGAGGCACAGAGAGGTGAAGTGACTTGTCCAGTGACTTGTCTGGTCACTTAGCCAGAAAGGAGCCAAGATAAGACTGGAACCCAGGACCATCTGATCGCAGAGCCCATGCACTTTCTGCCAGACTACCGTGCCTCTAGAATCCACCATGGGCCCCTGGGCAGGAAGAAGGTCCTGGCAGGGTAGGCAGGAGGATGCCCAAGTTAGCTTGGTCAGAGACTTGGTCAAAAGTGGGGTTGCAGTAGGTAGCCCCATCTGTGACCAAGGTGCAACCTCAGCCCTGAGCTCAGGCTGAATAGGACCTATTCTATGGGGAGTGTGGGGGGTGAGACAGGAGGCTCCCTCAGGGGATGGTGATGGCTGCCCCCTGTCTGGTCTGGTCCCAGCCACTGGGGCCTGGTTCCCGAGGTTCTGGGTGGGAGGAGGTTCTTGAATCTGGAGGTCAGTTTGATTCATCTCCAGCCCCCAGCTCCTTGCACAGGGCCAGGCATATAGTAGGACCTCAGCAAGCATGTGCAGAATTTATGAATGTGTCCCAGGATAACCTTGCTTAACCCTGGCCCCTCCTTTACCTAGCACTTTAATGACATCATAACACCCATTATTAGCAGAGCCTTGAGCCCTCGCCAGGCACAGCTATCAGCACTTTTGTGCACCATATCTCATTTCATCCTCACAATAGCCTTCTGAGGAAGTTACTGCATTAGCCCCATTTTACAGATTATAAAACTGAGGCTTTGGGGAGACAAAGTGACCTGTCCAAAGCTTCACCATGAGTTAGTGGAGAAGGTGGCTCTCCCACTGAGGACTGTCTGGACTTAGAGTCTATCCTCTACACTGGGACTACTCAGATGGTGGTTGGTGGATCAGCTCCATCAGCATCACCTGGTAGCTTGTTAAAAACACAGCATCTTGGGCCCCAGTCCAGACCTACTGAATCAGAATCTCAGTTAGAATCCAAAAAACAGCAGTCTGTTTTTAAACCAGGATCATCCAGTGATTCTAATGCACGCTCAGGTTCGAGTAGTGACAGTCTAGAACACTAAGTTACACTGCCTCTTCAGCAACCCTCTCAGCAACTCTGAGAAGGGGTTGTAATTAGAAGTAGCTATTATTATATCTCACTTTCCAGATGGCAAAACAGCCTGGACCAAGACTCAAACCCTAGTCTTTTAGTTCCAAGGCCCTTTTCTCTTCACGGAATCTTTTTTCAATCTGGAAAACGAGTAAATGGAACAAAAGGATCTTCTTTGGAAGAAGAGTCAACGGGTCAAGCATTGGGTGCTGCTTAGGCCCCAGCAGGATCCGCCTCTGGGCCCTGGCCATGGTGCTGAATTCCTGACCTAGAGATGGGACTCCTGCCCCAGTGGGAGATTGCACCCCTAGAGACACCACTGCCCTAGGGGCACAGTCCCCGGCCTCACCTCTGGGAAGCGGGAACCCCGATAACTCAGCACAGGGCTTGATTTCTAACTGCCCCCCAGCTCCCCTGGGTCTGAGAAGGGTCTAAGGGGCCAGGGCCACACTGTGCCTTTAGGAGCAAAACACAGATCTGACTGGGCCAAGCCTCGCTGGTGTGAGGGGATGGGTTAACTCCTTCCTTCTCAGCTCAAGATAAGGGCTGGGGGTGGGGTTGGGGGCGGCGACAACTAGGGAGAGATCCTCCAAGCCCCAGCCACAGGAAGGCCTGCAGCCGGACAGAGGGACAGAGGAGCTGTGACCTGGCAGGCCTGCATGTCTGGGACAGCAGCATGGAGAGAGGGCCTGAGATGGGGCTGATGGGGCTGGACCCCAAGAAGCGCTTCTCCTCCCTCCCGCAGCACCTCCCCCCACCCAACAGGCCGCCTTTCCATTAGTGCCCATCCCCTTCCCCTTGCTTTTGTCTTTCTTCTTGGCCCTGCAACAGACCAGGTCTTTCTGGGAAGGAAAGAGGCAGAATGGATGCTCCTAGAATTCGGGACTCTGCTCTTGGGGCTCAGACAGGGCCAGTCACCTCCTAGGAGAACAGCCCTGGAACCCCTACGTCCCCAGTCCTCTCGGCCCCCCAGACCCCCAGGTTCACCCTCCAGTCTCTCACTGCCTGCAGACCCCTGAAGCCCTTGGGCTCCCCTCCCCCAAGTCTCCTAGCCGCCAGCGCATCCCGTTCCCCTGCTCCTCGGGCTCTACCTTCTGCGAGCTGAAGGACTGGGTCCAGTGGTACAGAACCAGGCTCTCCTTGGGCCAATGGGCGGGGCTGGCCGCCTGGGGCGCGTCGGGGGCCTCCGCCAGCTTGGCTGCATCGCTCTCCAGCGCCGAGATGGGCCACCAGCTGCAGTTGGTGGGGGTCAGGTTGTTGGGGGTCGCCATGACAGCCCAGAATCAGTGGGAGGAAAGAAGGAGGCTCCAGCGGCGGCTCTCTCTCGCCCAGCATCACATCACATGGCCTCGCCGAGCCTGTCCTTCTCCTTCCTTCCCTCCCTCCCTTCTCGTGAATGTCATTACTCACTAGGCGGGAGGGGGAGGGGCAAGGGGATCCCAGGAACTCCTTCCTCCTCTCCCCTCGGCCCGCCCCTGGCCCGCGCCAGCAAAGCCACCAGTCCTCTAGGTCAGGCTCCGCGGAAGAGTGCAAGGAGCCATAAGGAAGTGGGACATACCCCCAAATAGCTCCTACCTGGCCAGTCACCTGCCAAAGATTCCACCATTATAAACGCATTCGTGCCTTTTAATCTTCTAAGAAGCAAATACCTCTTAGAACAACTGGTGTTATAGAGATCTATTCCTTCAGAAATTCGTGTCTGGAAATAGTTCGTCTTTCTTTGAAAGTGCTATTTTCTAACTTTTCCTCTGAAGGGCCTCTAAGGGCAGAAAAGAACGAAGTATGATTTATTTAACACTTACATTGCACTTACTGTGTGCCCGGGCACTGTTCTAAGGGCTTTACAACTATCAAGGCATTTAGCCCTCATAATAATTCTATTATCTTCATTTTTCAGAGGAGGAAACTGAGGCACAGAGAGGCAAAGTGTTATTGTCCAAGGTCACCTAGCTAGTAAGCGGTGGAGTTGAGATTCTAACCTAGGCAGTCTGGCTCCAGAGTCATGATAATATGATAACAATATAAACAACAGTTCTTGGGCTGGCTGGTGAGCTCAGCTGGTTAAAGTGCAGTGTTGTAACACCAAAGTCACGGTTTCAGATCCCCGTACTAGCCAGCCGACAAAAATAAGTAAAACAACAGTGCAGCAAACATTTATCAACCCGAGCACATTACATGCATCATTTCATCTGTACAGCATTTTTCCCAGATGAGGAAGGTGAGGCTCAGAGATGTCAAGTCATTAGTCCAAGGTCACATCTTCACGCCAGGAAGCCAAGGCACAACTAGAGGGATCCAAAGAAAGCCTGTAATGCCTTTGCCATCACATAGTCTACCCTAAACATTCATAGGAACTTTACACAAAATTCCTTAATACACCCATGCTTCCCTGACTATAAATATTTTAACTTATTTACCATTGAGCAGAAACGGAAACAGACCTGAGATAATAGAGGCAAATAAGATGTACTAGGACGATAAGCTTCCAGGTTTGCCTCCCTCTCCCTGCCAGTCATGCTGCTAGAGACTCCTGGGCACACCAGTCCCCAGACCATAAGTATGGCTCATAAGGAGTCAATGTCCTTCCTCCTACAAGGTAATGAAAGTTCTGTGGCCCATGGGTTTCCCTTTTTGCCTTGGCTACCAGGAAGCATGGAGCTACATTTCTATTAAGTTCCAGTAGCTATATTAGCCTCCTTGGCTCAGCAAATTCTCTTTGTCACCCTTTTATGAATATTCTTTTTCTTTCTCTTCAGAGTGTTTTGTTCACTGTTTGATTTTGCAAAGAAGGATACAGTGTATCCTGAGGGAAAACTCAAATATCTGTGAAATCAAGGAAGCATGTAATGGAGTTGGAATGTATTGTCCTCCCAGAACTTGTGGAAATTTGATCCCCAATGTGGCATGTTGGAGACTGATGGAGTCATGGGGGCAGATCCCTTATGAATGGATCACTGCTTTTCCTGGGTGGGGGAATTAATGAGTGTGATCTTGCTCTATTAGTTCCCCCAAGAGCTAGTTGTTTAAAAGACCCTGGCACCTCCTCTCTCTCTCTCTTGCTTCCTCTCGCCATGTGGTCTGCTTGTACTCTCCAGCTGCCTGTTGCTTTCCACCTTGAGTAGAAGCAGCCTGAGGCCTGTGCCAGATGCAGCTGTCCCAGAATCGTAAGCCAAAGAAACCTCTGTTCTTTATAAATTACCCAGTCTCAGGTATTCTGTTATAGCAACACAAAATGGACTAATTCAGCATGACCTTAGAAATTTGATCAAGGGGAAAGATCTGATCCCTTTCTGTGTCTTAAACCTGACTGTATCCATGGAGTCTGACTCACAGCAGTCATGTTCAAATATGTATTCATTCCCTCAACAAGTATTAATTGTGGACCCACTGCATGCCAGGTGCTTTACTAGGCACCTGTATTAGTCTGCTTCTGTTGCTTATAACAGAATACCTGAAACTGGGTAATTTATAAAGTAATGAAATTTATTTCTTTTTATTTTTGGCAGCTGCCTGGTACAGGGATCTGAACCTGTGACCTTAGTGTTACCAGCACCACGCTCTCCCAAGTTAACTAACTGGCCAACTCTATTTCTTACAGTTTTAGAGGATAGGAAGCCCATGGTCCACTGGGCACATCTAGTAAAGGCCTTACTGATGGTGACTCTATAGCAACACAGGTATCACATGGCAAGAATAGCAAACGCTCTCTCATGTGCTCCTTATAAAGCCACCAGTACACACTGATGATATCTCATTACTCATGATCCAATCACCTCTCAAAGGCCCCACCTTTCAAATACCATAATTGGATTTCCCGCCCTTTTAACACTGTTACAATGGAGGTCAAGTTTCCATTACAAGAACTTTTGGGGGACACATTTGACCCATAGCAGCACCAGAGACAGAGTGATAAATAAGATAGACACTTCCCTGCTCTTTGCATTTTTCTCTTAGCAATATATCTTGGAAAGAGTTTCCTGCCAGTACAAGTTTAACCCATTCTTTATAACACTCAACACTATGTGGATAGACCATAAGAAATTTAACAACTCCTGTTGATGGACATATATGCTGTTTCTAACCTTATGTTATAAAAATAATGTTGCAGTGAATATCCTTATTCATGTATGTGTGTGTGTGCACGTTTGAGTATAATTTGCATGTTAAATTCCTAGAAGTGGAATTGCTGGAGCAAAAGACATGTCTTTGCCAAATTTTCCTCTGAAGAGATTATAGCAATTTATACTTCCCACTAATAATCAAGGAAGTGCCCATTTCCCTATACCCTTGCCAACACAGCATATTTTACACATTTTTTCTTTGTGAATCTATTGGTCAAAAAAATAGTAATATTATGAAAAATGTTTTTATTGTGCTTTTAAAAAGCTTTTTATTATAAAATATTTCAAACATATGAAAAAGCAAAGAAAATAGCTCAATGAACACCTGTATCTTCATGACCTAGATATAACCATTGTTAAAAATTTGCCGTTATCTGTTTAATTGGGGGGGGGGAGTAAAGTCTTTTGAAATAAATTATAAGCATCATGATACTTCTCCAACTAAGTACTTCAGTGTTAGATATTTCGTAAAGTATTAGACACTTTATATCTAACATAGGTAATTTTCTTATTAGTTTATAGGAAATATAGGGGAGAATACAAGAAGCTAAAGAATATCACAATGAAGCAATCAGACAAATCCCACCATGGAACATTGTACAAGACAACTGGCCCAGTCTCTTCAAGTCAATGTCATGGGGGAAAAAAGAAGAGTGAATATCATTCTAGATTAAAAGACACTTAAGAGATACAACAACAAAATTTATTGCATAGTCCTTGTTTGGATCCTGATTGAAACCAGCTATACACACATTTCTGGCAAAACAGGAGAAATTTGAATTTAAACTAGATTATTGGGAATAAATAAATAATAAATACATAAACCAACTAGATTATTGGGGCCTTATTATTAATTTTTAAAATGTGAAAATTGTGTTTTATGTCAGGTGTTCAAATTTTCTGGGTTTTTCTTCTTTGTTTTCTCATTGAGTTCTAATTCTTCTTCATCCAACTTATATCTGCACTGCATTCTTTGTATGGCAAAACAACTAAAACATTTTAAATGGTCCACAAAATGGGGTTTGTTAACTCATGCTTAACAAAACAATAAAATAGAAGTTGTCAAAGAGTATTAAGAAATGAGTTCACTATAGTAGTAAGTGGAAATAGCAGGCTACAAAATAGCCTGTATGGTAAGATTCCATTAAGAAACATTTTATATATATATATACACCTAGAAAATACCTAAAACAGTGATTCTTGTTGTTTGGAGGAGAGTCAGGTACTTCTCTACAGATTGAATGAGAGGTAGAACTCCAAACCCATGCACAATTTCCCCCAAAGCCCATCCACGAGTCCAGGTTAAGAACCACTTATCTGGAAGGATCCCACCAAGACACCAACAGCATGGTGTCTGGGTAGGTGGAATTATGGGTGTTCTTTTATGAATTACTTTTTATTTGGCTGTATCTCCACCTTCCTCCCTGTCCCCCTGCCCTGTTCTTCTGAGCACTTATTATTTTCAAATAAGAAAAACTAAGCTAACAAGTAGGAACTGGGCTTGTTCTAAACTGTACTTTAAATCTCTAACTCATTTTAGACAGATTTATCTAGTTGGCAACGTTTTTATTTGAGAGAATTGCAGATTGAAGAACAGAGCAAATGCTTCCAATAACCAGTTAATGAGGAAGCTGAGGTTTGCGAAGGTCAAATGACTTATCTGCCAAGGGCAGGCAGCCTGGCAGAACTCAGGCCCTTTCCTTTACATCCTTCCTCCGCGTCCCACTGTGTGCCTCTTACTTTCTCTCTCTGCAATGCTGGGTGTCTCAGGCATTCGTGTCGTCATAGCTTTGACACGCTGTTCCACTGACATGATTTGTGTGGATTCTAGAGAGCGGAGAGAACCATTAGACCAGGCAGCTTCCACACACGCATTTGCTTTACTGCAAAGCCACACTGGTTACAGATCAAACACACAGATCTGCTGGCAGAAGACCTGTCCCCAGCACCAGAGCCAGGAACCGTCTGCCCACTTTCAAAGTCTGATGTTGGGTGATTCCAGTCTTTGTGACTTGTAAAGGCTGCAGGCAAGTCCATGCTAGTTCTACCACACGGGACATTTTCTTGGGAATATCCAAGCAATACTGAAAAGTCCTCCATGGGCACTTCCTCCAGGCTGGCTCTGACTCACTCTAAACCAAATGGAAGGAGTGGGCGCTGCTCCAGGAGTCCTTGTCCCCAGCACTAGTCCACTTCGTTTTTACTCAGATGTGACCTAGTAAAGGCGAGGGGATGTGAGGGCATGATGCTCCACCAGAGCCTATGCAAGCAGCTCCCAGGCTCTGCAGAAGCACCAGAGGGCTTGGCTTAGCTGTGACAGCCCCAGAAATACATTGGGTGAATGGATGTCAGGCTTCAAAGCTGAGAAATGAGCGTGAGGATTTTTTTCTAGCGTCTGGGCAGATGAGCCATGGTGGGTGTTCTGGGTTCCCTAAGGTAAGGCTCAGGACACATTTTGTTTTGGAGCCCTGGTCTGTGGTGAGAAGTGTTTCTAGGTGAAGATGATTCTCAGAGATGGCTCCTAGGTCTGAATGTCCACTGGGAGAAGGTGCTTTGGAAGAGCAATAGAAAAATTTTGAAGGCCAGAGGATGGGAGACTTGAACCTGAAAGACCGATGGCTTCTCAAGGCCCATACTGAGGACTTCTACAAGTATACATTATCAGGTAAAAACAGGCAGCCACTTACACAATTAAATCTTAAAAATAGACTGCATACTAATAGTCAAAGAGGCACAGACTTTTTAAAAAAATCTTTAATGGCTTTTGAAAAGAATTACAGAAACAACAGATGTTCATTATGACAAACTCAAGTACTATATAAGGTAAGAAGTAAATATAACTCCATTATTCTGAAGAGGTAAAACATAAAATAAGGTATCATTTTTCAAACTACCAGATTGGCAAGATTAAGAAAAATGACAATATCCAGCACTGGCAAGGGTACAGGCCAGTATTTCTCAAACTTGGCACTATTGACATAATCCTTTGTTGTGGGGGATCGTCCTGTGTATTGTAGGATGTTTAGCAGAGTCCCTAGCCTCTACCCACTGGACATCAGTAACATCTCCATAGCCACCTCCCATGTTGTGACAACCAAAAAGGTCTCCAGGAATTACAAAATGTCCTCTCGGGCAAAAATCACTTCCAACTGAGACCCAGTGTAGGCAAATGGGCACCCCAAACACCTCTGATGGGAGTGAAATATGGCAGTTTGGTGTATATATCAAATATTAAAATTTGTGTCACCAGCAACTTCACTTCAAAATACCCTTACAAGAGTACAAACTTATTTGCCAAGCATTTTAACAGCACCATTGGTAATGTTTTAAAAATTCGTAATGACCCAAATGACATTGGTAGGTTAATTGATTAAATATATACACCTGTAAAATGCCCAGACACACAGAAGAATGAGGTAGCTCTGACACAGCAAGGTCTTCAAGATGAAGTTACTAAGGGGAGAAAGCAAGGTGCAGATGGTATAGCGGACATTTTTTATAAAATTTAAAGAACAAAATTGTTTGAATAAGTGCATGTGGGTATATACATTGAAAAAGTACATACATAGAAATATGTATGTTTTTTTTTTTTTTTTTTAAAGCCTACAAGGAGATGTACTAAACCACAATGGTGGCTATCTCTCTGCAGAGTAGGATGAGGGGAATGGGGCTGGTGGGAGGTAGGCGTGGAATTTTTCCTTTTTTCCTTAAGTATTTCAGCATCACTTGCCTCATCTTATAAGAACATTGTAAAACAATAAAGATAAAAATACAAGGTAGAAAAGGACAAAAAAAAAAAAAAGGAGCTCTCATTGGAGTCTTGCCCTATCCTCCCCAGCTTAGGGGGTTCCTCATGTTCCAAACTTTTAAGTCCTCAAGGCAGCACCATATGTACCACCTTACCAGATCCTCAAAGCAATTATTGTAAGTTGGCATAGAAGAGTAGTTATTTCCATTTTGCAAATGGGGGAAACTGAGATTCAAGAAAGTGTAGTGACTTGCCCAAGGGCCCAGAGGAAGTGGTGACCCTGGAGAGATTCAGGGGGAACCCAGATCTCTGGAGTCTCAGGCTGCTGTTCCTTCTGCTGCAAACCCCCAAGTAAAGGGAGCAGTTCCAGCAACAGGCTTTTATAACCAGAGGCCTGATGTCCACCTCCTGTTTAAGCTTGTGCCTCTACTCCTACAACGCCTCTTCTGCTTTTATTCCCTCAAACAAAGCTGGTATTCATCTCTCCAAAGTAACTTCCATCCTTCTGGCTCTCCTTTTCTGAAGGTAACATGCTTTAGAAAGATCAGGGACTTGAGATCTGACTCTGTCACTCATCAGTTCACCAAATGGCTTCACCTCATGGGCCTCATCTGCAAAATGGAGATAAACATACCTAACCCCCAGAACTCAAAGGATCAAAGCAATTGTGTGTGAATGCACCTTATAAAATATAAAACATTTAAAAATATTTTAAATGTTGATTTTAAATATTAGTTGATTTTATTTTAACAAAATAAAACTAGCTCTCTTTCTGAGAGGTTAGAATAGCACTAGTAGGGCAACTACAAGGGAAACTCATGGAATGGAAATCTTAAGTTGAAAAAGGCACAAGTATTGGCAACACATGTTGGGAAGGCCACACAGAACACAGAAAATGGGTCAGCCCACCTAAGCTCATATCATACCTGCGTCAGGTTTCTTTAGAACCTATTACTGGGCTTTGAGACCTGTATTGTCACCAGGGAGAGATGACACAATGCTGAACATCTCAGGGCAGGGGGAGCAGGAAAACAGGAAAAGCCATTGTATTATCAGCACGACAGATTATATTTCTACCTACAGGAAAATAGACCAGGCAGGAAGCAGGTTAATATGTCTACTCAGGGTTTATCGGATTGCTCAGTTAATTTATAACATTATAAAAAGTAATGTAGGTGGAAGTACCTTAGGCATGGGACCAACTCCCACCATCCCACTGAAATGTAGTAAAACCCACCCTATATAGAAATAGCAGCAACAATGGCTGATTTAGAAACACTCATCTCATTGCTAGAGAGCGTGTGGTGAGGTGGGCCCTGTTTTATACACTGCTGAGTGTGTAAACAGTTGATAACATTCCCTTTAAGCAATTTATTGGTGTGTTACTGGGGACTTTAAACAATTCATACTTTCTCATCCAAGAGTTCCAGGTATAAAATTGTATTCTAAGAAAACAATCAGGCTTATAGTCAGATGTAAATATAGATATACACACATACCCCTAACTGTCCAAAAATAAAGGAGTGGTTAACTATAGAATAAATTGTGAATACATTTAAATGATGGACTATTATACAGTCATTAAAATCAGTTTGGAGGAGTATTTTGTGACATGAGAAAATGCTCACAATATAATAGTCAATGAAAAAAGCAGGATATAAAACTTATACAGTTTATGAGCAACTAAACACACAAACTGAAAATAGCAATAATCATCACAGCAGTGGCTAGCATGTATTGGATGCCCTGAGCCAGGCAGTGTTTCATCTCTTCATTCATTTCACTGTCTCCAAGCCCTCTAAGGTAGGTCCCATCATTATCCCCACTTCTCAGAGGATTTACAGGGGGCCTAGGGGCTTGTGCAGTGTGACCAAGGCCACACAGAGAAGTGGGCATGGTGGGGCAGGGCCTCAAACAGAGCTAGACAGCAACACTATGACAAAACGCTGACAGCGGACATCCTCGTGTGCTGGCGCCAAAGGGCATGTGATTTTCTTCTCTAGATTTTCTTAATTTTCTATAGAGGTATATTTTTCTTTTGTTAAAATTAGTTTTTGGCTGTTAACAGTTAGCTCAATTGATTAGAGCACAGTGTTATAACACCAAGGTCAAGGTTTTGGAGCCCTGTACCTAACAGCTGCCAAAAAAAAAAAAAAAAGTTTTTATTATAAAAATAATATATTAACACATTAAAAATATTTCCAAAGTATGCGAGAGGGTATTAAATAACCCAGGAGCCAGACAGATGGGAGATAGTGAATCAAGTTCAGTTTGATTCAATTAAATTGAAAGGGGCCAGGAAAGGCCAGTAGACTAAGCTTATAGGGGAAGAAAACCTGTTCAATTTGGAACACATTGTGTTTCACCAGGTGTTTATGGGACACTCACGTGGACAACTGAGTAGTAGGGTACTGGACACAGAGTTGTGGCTCTAAGGAGACATATGGGCTAGAGATGCAGATGTGGTGTGAAAAGCAAGTAGATATAACCTGAAGCGGTGGAAGACATCTGCTGTTTCTACCTGCCCTCCCCCTCTGCCCCTTTCTTTGGGTAATAGCAATCCATTTTTTCCTTTGGAGAACTACCCCACCCTTTCCACAGTCTTGGTGAGACAGTCAGTCAAAGTGCCCTGCCACCTGAGAAGTGGGCACATATGCTAAGACAGGTGTAAAAGAGAAAATCTTTTGAGATTAAAAACCAATGCACTCTTGTGGCTGATAATTCCTAATGACTAGTTCTCTTGTAGCTCTCCATCCATTCGATCAATGACCTTTGCTGTTCAGGGAGCCACTGCTCCTCTCTGAGCTTGAAATTTGATTTTCTTGAGTCCTCAGTGAGATAAGTCTTAAAATCTGGCTTTGTTGAGGGAGAAAAAAGTTTCCTAACTTCCGAAATCTTCCCCTTGAAGATCAAGGGCACAATTTGGAGAGGAGAGCATAGAGATTTCCTATAAGCCACAGTGTGGAGATGACACAGTACAAGATTAAAGACAGGTTCCCATATATATCAGGAAGGGACAAAGGCCTTCTGGTACTGCTGAGGAGGAAAAGCAGAACAAGAGTCCAGATGCAAGTGCTCTGGTCCACCCTCCTCTAACGTCACATCCCCTGTGTGGGGCTAAGAAGCACCTAGACACAGGTTAGGGGGATGCTGGTGTCCCACTTCCCTGAGCATAGCCCAGGAGAGCACCAGCCTCTGACAGAAGCCTCCCACTGACCATAGCACAGCACCAAGTTGGTGTCTATACTGTAAAAGTACCCCAGGAGATAGTGTGGTGGACAAGCGCAGCTTCCTAATTTCCCTTTGATCTGCAGGTGCCAAGTAGGTGATCTGGAAAGGTCCATTTGCCCCTGTGATGTGCTAAGTACACTGATGGATGGGGAGAGGCCAGGAGAAAAGCCATGGAGATGTGGCAAATGAGGACCTCATGACTAGAGACACTGGCACTTTTCATGATTCTAAGCAGGTCTCTGAACTGCTCACAACTAAGTCAGGTCAGCTTCATCTTAGTGGCTTCCTCCTTAACCCATAAGGCCTAGGGACTAGTCTAGAGCTGCCACAAGGCAGCAAAGACCAACAAAGGGTAGGAAACAGTATCTGAACTATAAAGCTTGTCTGCTGCCCCCTTTTACCCAGATGCCACTCCAGGGGAATGGAAGGAGAAGGAAGAGAGGAGAAATCCTGAGATGCTGAATAGGTATGCAAGTGCTGGAAACCAGAAGAGACTGAAATACTCCCTAAAGTTCGGAGAATGGATGCTAGAGAGGAAGATGAGATCAGCTGAAAACTGTAGCAGAAGGCACATTGGTTTTGTACCTCTCAGTAGTGGTGGGTAGAATCTGACCATGCTGCAGAGGCCAATCAGAGCTTCTCTCCTGGGTATTTGAATCTTGTAGAGAGGGACATATCAGGATCAAAAATGTGTAGAACCAAATCATTCTGAGGCAATGCCCGAGAGATTCCTGGCACCCGGGAAAGGCTCTGGATTCCAGGCTGAAAGGCCTGGTTGCTCAGCTTTTCTTTGTGTTGAGTGAGCTTTCTCATATCCTTCCAGTACATTCCTTTTTCACTCAAGCAAATCAGTGTAGCTATCTATATTGTCTGATACAGGATCACCCTGGAAGTGAATGTGAGATGAAGAGAGTGTCAAGGTGAGGCCCCTGAGGTCAGAGATGGGCAGAAGAGGAGCCTTTGGAGGAGACTGAAAAGGAGAGGACGAGAGGATGGCCCTGGTGCAGTGGCTACAGAGGCCAGAAGGAGAGCGAGTTAAGGAGGAGGCTGTGTTCAGTCCTAGACAGCACTCAAAACTCAAGCAACATAACAACCAAGACTGGGTCTCTAGATTCATCAACAAAGAAGTTATTCATGGCAAGAAGCATTTCAGTGGGGATGGAAGTCTGGTTGCAGTAGGTTGAAGAGAAGGAGACAGACACAGAGGTGGACACTGACTACGGCTCTAAAGAGGAGAAAAGGACAGGAGCTTTAGGGGAATCTGGGTAGAAGGGAGCTTTGCGGGTTTGGGTTTTACTTTTTTATTTTTCACTTTGTTTCTGTTTTTTAAAATTTGAGAGCAGCGGGCCTGGATAGTTAGCTCAGTTGGTTAGTGTGGTGCTGATAACACCAACATCCAGAGTTCAATCCCTGTACCAACCAGCTGCCAAAATAAATAAATAATAATAATAAAAAAAGAAGACATGATGTGTGTTGGCATATACAGAAAACAGTATGATTTCCTGAGAAGGTGGGAGAGGTGGTGTATTAGTCCATTTTTGTTGCTTATAACAAAATACCTGAAACTGGGCGATTTCTAAAGAAAACAAATTTATTGCTTACAGTTTCTGAGGCTGGGAAGTCCAAAGTTCATCTGGTGATGGTGACAGTGACTCAGTGGTCTCACACTGCAAGATGATGGAAGCAGAGAGAGCAGAGCAAGAGCAAGACAGACTCTCCTCTTCTTTTAAAGCCCTCAGAACAACACCACTTACCACCATTTTTAATCCATTCACTAGGGCATGGTCCTACAGTCCAATTACCTCTTTAAGGCTCCACCTTTCAATTACCATAATATGATTTCCCACCCTCTTAATAGTCACAATCGGGGCTAAGTTTCTAATACATAAAACTCAGGGGACACAATTCAAGCTCCAGTGAGTTTTGGGTGGACATAATTCAATCCACTACAGATGGGAAGAAATGTGATGCTGGAGTAGGGACTGGTATTAGGAGGAGGGAAGGGGAAATGATGGATGTAGAGACAGGCAAAGACAAAGGGCACAGAGCAAGATCTCATACCTAATGGCTTCTGAGGACAAGTGAGCACCTTTCTGGTGAAACCTTTTCTTTTTCTCTCAGGCAGAATTAGATGCTCATGAATGTATACGCAGAGAATGAACTACTTTGAAAAACTATAGTTGAGTGTTAACACTTAAGCGGGAAGATTGGTTTAGAGCATATGCAGGGCAAGGAAGGAATTCTTGAGAGGCTGAGCCAGGAAACTGTGATACAATACTTCAAATGTGGAATGAGTTGAAGACTCTCCCCAAGACATAGCTTAATTAAAAATAAAAAACCAAACCCAGCCACTCTGAAATTGCAGAGATATAATAAGTATAAATGCTTATAGTCAAATACAGCACTCCAAATCTATCTTCAATGTCAGGAACAAGACGAGGATGCCCACTATCACAACTCCTATTTAACATAGTGTTAGAAGTGCTACCAAGAGCAGTCAGGCAAGAAAAAAAAAAAAAAAAAGTATGAATGCCTACAGGTTTAGCTCAACAGCTTTAAAGCATAGGCTCTTTAAATTTTATTTTGTTTTGCTTTGCGGGTAATCCATTGACATGATTCAAAAATCAGAACACAAGGTACACATCGAGAAGTCTGGCTCCCCTGCCCTGACCCCACCATTCTCTGAAAGACTCTCTTAATTTTTTGTATATCTTTTCAGTGTTTCTTTATGCACATACAAGCAATACAAATATGAGGGTGCTTCAAAAAGTTCATGGAAAGATTTGTATTATCTTTTAATTTTATTTTTCCACAAACTTTTGAAGTACCCTCATACACATTCTTAGCTGTACATCTTGCTTTTTTACTATGTATCTTAGAGATCTTTCCTCAGTACACAAAGAGCTTCCTCAAACTTTTCTCTAGTTACGTAGTATTTCATTGTGTGGATGCACCAGTTTTTTTGCCTAGTCCTCTACAGATGGACATTGCAATTGTTTCCAATCTCTTGCTATTGCAACCAATGCTGCAATGGGTAACCTTTTACGTAAGTCATTACATATGTGTGTTAAAGACATCTACAGGGTGGATTCCTAGACTTGTAATTTGATAGATATTGCCAAATCAACAGGGTTGTCCATTTCACAACCCCACCAGCTGTGTAGGAAAGTGTCTGCTGTCTACTGCCCCCGTCCAGCCTCTCTGCATAACCTTCAGTTCCATCCACAGGGTGTGCTGTTAAACTTTGGGATTGCAAGGGTATAGAACCCCCCCCCAAAAAAAACAAAACCCCCCCCCAAAACCTTTGGGATTGCTGCCAAACTGATAGGTTAAAAATGATATCTCAGTGTACATTTAATAAGAATTTATTGTTATTATTATTTTGGTAGCTGGCTGATACAGTGATCGAACCCTGGATGTTGCTGTTATCAGTAGTACGCTCTGACCTAACCAGCCGGCTCTAGCATTTATTTATTTTATTTTTTTGTGACTGGCCACACTGCGCTCAGCCAGTGAGTGCACCGGCCATCCCTATATAGGATCCGAACCCGCGGCGGGAGCGCTGCTGCGCTCCCAGCACCCCACTCTCCCGAGTGCGCCACGGGGTCGGCCCTCTAGCATTTACTTTTGAAGACTGAGCTGGCCAGTTGGCCCAGTTGGTTAGAGCATGGTCCTGATAGCTTTTGAAGATTGAGGCTGAGCATCTTTTCTTATATTTAGGGGTGACCTGCATTTCTTTTTCTATGAACTGCCTATCTGTTCATGTCCTTTGCTCATTTTCTCTACTCTGCTGATGCAAAAGTTCTTAAGCTGGGGCTTGTAGATTTCTCAGGGGGTCTCATGACTCAGATAAGATTAAGAATAGTAGGAAAGAAAAGAACAGTTCACTCTAATCCAACACCTATCCTGTGGCACACATGCAGAGGTTTATTTTATTTTTCTAAGTTTTTAAAACTTCTTATCTAGGTTCAATATACACAGAAAAATGTACATATACTACATTACAGCTTCATGGATTTTTACAAACTGAACACATGCCTATAAACCAACATCAGATTAAAAAAACAGAATATTATCAGCAGCCCAGACACCCCCTCAATACTACTTTCCAGTCCTCACCATGTGTAGGTTCTTTTCTTCCATAGCTTTACTTCTTGATTCTATTTTTTTGCCTTAACACAGTCCTTATGTCATCATACAGTTTAAATTGTAAAGTTCAAATGAATGAACATTTGAACAAGAAGGCAAGAGATTCACATTAACTCTGGGTCTTCAACAGTTTTGAAAGTCCACAATGAAGGGTTTTACAATTAAAGAATGAGAACTTGTAATCTCAGGGCCCCCTCTGTTGGTGATCAGGAGCTACCAAGAACAGCTCCCATTCTCTCCTGGAGCTCTGAGGATTAACTGGAGTCCTGGAATTAAAGTTGCTGCAGACTTAGTGGGAACTAGCACAGACATGCAAGGACAGGTCACTTTCAAAGCATCACGAGGTCCTCCTTCACTCTCCATTCTGCTCCCTAACATTTCAGGAAAGCCACTCTCAACATAACAAACCACAGTAGCTTTGGGGCTATGAAGAGAATGACAGGAAACAGCAGCTAATCCCCACTCTCCCAGCCCTTACCTAATACCTGGCCCCCCACTTTCCCAAACAAGACTCTGTTGTGAAAGTCCCTACTGCTCAAATCAACTGTCAAAAGAGTCAACAGTCCCCAGTCATGGTTCTAAAAAGCCAACTGGCATCTGGAATTATCTGCTGAGTGAGACGACTGATTGATTGATTTAGTGATGGACTCACTGGCTCGCATACCCATTTACTACATACTGTGGCACACCTGTGCTAGGTACAGGGATACAAGACACTGCCCCTGTTGTGATGGACTAGGTGTGAAGTACTCTGGGAGCACGTAACATAGGGGCATTTAACCTACACAGGGGAATGGGGCCTGAGCAGGGGAAAGCCAAAGATAAAAAATCTAACAGATGCTTCTTGCCCTCCAGAAATTTAGAATCTAGCTGGAGATACAAGAAATGTATGGGTAAATGCTAAAATATAACTTAAGGAGGCACTTAAAGAAGTCCCAAGCACACCGTTATTGGAGTACCAGATGGGGTGGGGTTCTGAGCTAACAGAGTGGACAGGTGGTAGACGGAGGAGCTAGAGGTACTCTGTCTGTAGTGAGGGGCAAAAACCAGCTGTCCAGTGAAGCCAAAAGGTCACCAAGTAGAATCTCATGGTAGAAGAGAGTGGAAAGGATTGCCACCATCCAAAGGAAATCATCAGGGCTGTGGGTCCAGGAACTCTGCTTTGTCTGAGTGCCCAGAGCTGATCCCCTTGTTGCTTCCTCCTATTATTTCCCACCCTCTCCTTGGGGGTCCTTTTCCTCTCCTGCGGCTTCAACAGCGACCTGTATGCTGACTCTGCAATCTCCTTATCCAGTCCCAAATCTTCCACTTGAGCTTCAGACCCACATATCTTCCTGCCCCCCTAGACACCTTCACATGGCTGCCCACAGATCTCTCAAGTTCAGTATGTCCAAACAGCTCTTCATTTAGCCATATCAGCAGCAAGAGGCAGTGAGAGCACTGGCTGCCTAGGTTCATATTTTAGCTCCGCCACCTACTAGCTGTGCCCTCAGGTGAGCTACTTCTCTTTGCTTGCGTTTCCTCATCTGGAGAATGGAGATGATAATGGAAATGTCACAGACTGACGTGAGATTTAAAATGGTTTTCTGACACCTAGTAACAGCTATAAAAGTATTAACTGCTATTATTATCCCCAGATGTTCTTCCTCTGTTCCCTGTCAACTGGATTCACTAGAGTTTCACTAGAAGCAGGCAACAATACCCATTCAATTGCTCAAACTGGAAAGCAAAATGTCATCGTTCACTTTCTCTCACTACCCTTCCTGTTCACATTCATTCTCTCACCAAAGCCTGATCAACATTTCAATCTATTAACTTGCTCTCTGTACCTACAGCCTCCTACTCTTTAGATACTGCCACGTCAGGCCTGCATCACCGTGTCAGCCCACGCTGAAACCAGAGCAATCTTTCCAAAATAAATCTGGTCACTGCACTTCTCCTCCATAGCTCCCACGGTTCTTAGGAGAAATCCTTTGCCATGGTCTTTAAACACCATTCCTGACCTGATTCCTGCTTCCACTTGCACTTCAAACTCCTGTCCAAAACTAAACTCTCTCTCCCCACTCCTCAAACCTGTTCTTCCTGAATTTCCTTCTTTAGTGAATGGGGCCACCTGCTGGTTTCACTCAAGCCAGACATCTCTGCCCAACATGCCCGCTGAGTCCTGCTAGTTTCTCCAGAATTCATGGCCTCCTTATCTTCCTTCAGCCGTGGTTTCAGTTCCTGCATTCCCTCAGATGAATTCCAGTGTCTCCTAAGTGGCCTCTCTTATATTTACCTCCCTCCCCTCATCTACTTTCTAAGAAGCTGGCAGAGTGACATAAACTAACTGGCAAATCACCATTTTGCTTAAAATCATTCATGTCCTTCAGGACAAAATACAAGCTCTTTAACATAACTGCCTCTTTGAGTTGGCCTGGCTTTTCTCTCCAGTCTCATATCATCCCTTCCCACTGCCCAGGCAATGCCTGTCTTTCAAAACCTCCTCCAGGAAGCCTTCTCTGAGACCACCCTGCACCTCCAGAGTGGGTTAGGCAACCCTCTGGGTGCCCACACAGCATCCTGTGCTTCTGCTGATTCTCTGGCTCTCCAACTAGCCCCCGAGCTTCTCAAAGGCTTCAGCACAGCACAGGGCAACCAGCGGCATTCACTCAGGTCTGTGGAAAGAGCGAGTGGGACTGAGTACACAAGAGGTCACCTGACATGCCGCAGTCCCACAGCACAAGAGCGGATGCAGCTCTCTTCACTTTTCCAGCCTTCCAAAATGGTAAACACACATTGTTCAACACACATTTAATTCTCACCACCATACTGCCTTGGTAACAGGAAGTATTTCATAACAGGGTAATTGCCAAGATTAAAGATGTTTAAATAGCTTCTGGCACATAGCGAACATAGTGCCTTCCTTTGACAAGTAATTACTGAGTGTGACACACAAGAGTAGAGGCCCTGGGAATATTCTATATTTTCATCAACTCAAAGACACTGTCATTTTAAAGACTCAACATTTACTGTAGTACAATTAAGACAGGAAGTATACTACCAACTAAACCAGGACACACTACCAATTATAAGACAAATCTAGACCTTGAGAGTGCTAAATTGTGGGAAAATGTGCACCTTAGATCCTACTTTTTTTTTTTGGTGGCTGGTCGGTACAGGGATCCTTCGATCCAATTTTTAAAAGCAGTGATAAAGAAAAGAGACAAAGTCTCTGTTCTCAGGTAGCTTCTATTGTAGTGAGGGGACCTGATAATAAATAAACATTGTCAGGTAGAGATAAGTGCTATAACAAAAAATAAAGCAGGGTAACGGGATACAGAGTGAAGGGGATTTCTGGGGTAGCCAAGGAAGGCCTCTCTGGGGAACTGATATGAGCAGAGACTTGAATTAAGAGACAAACTGTAAGTAAATTGTTCCAGCAGAGGAAATAGCAAATAAAAAAGACTTGAGAGGGAAATATGGCTGGTGGGTTCAAGGACATACAAGGCAAGTATAGCTGGGACACAGTCCTAGACCCTGGGCTGTCAATTTCCTCAAGTCCAATGGTATTTCCAAGGTGAAAGGTATCCCTGGTCTAGTTGGATATGAATGGGGTTAGGGGTGAGGAAGCTAAGAAAAGCAGTGTAAATCAGTGATGATGAGGGTGGGTGTAGAGTCAGACTGCCTAGATTTGAATCCCTATTTTGCCATTTACAAGCTCTGTAACCTTGGACAGTTACCTAACTACTTTGAGCCTTACTTTCCTCAGCTGTAAAATGGACATAATAAAAGTACCTGTTTCACAATTTGCTTATGAAGATCAAATAACACTTGTAAATCAAAACGCAAATGATCATTACTATCACTACCTTCTACCCCAAAGTTAAAAAATTATATCAAGGTAAGGAACAAATTAATTTGACTCTTAAAACATAATACTACTTTTCCAGATTACCAACTGGTAGGATGGCATCCATATCGTTAGGGGAATAATCTTTTTTTAAAGATTTTTTTGTTTTTGTTTGTTCTGGTGGCTGGCCCATATGGGGATCCATGACCTTGGTGTCATAAGGCTGTGTTCTAACCAACTGAGCTAACCGGCCAGCCCAATTTTTTAAAGACTTTGAAGACTCTGAACTTGCCTTTTCCAAAGTTATTTTATAAAATAACAGGTTATCTTCCTATACAGTTTTTGCAGTATAATTTGATGGAATTAAGTCTCCCCTATTCAATCACTAGTAAAACAACCATAACAAGAAGGAAGCACTGTTACAAGAATTTTATACCTACCATAGATTTTTAATTAAATGACATAACTATGTGCACTAAGTTAATACCAGGTTATTTTCCTGAATGTAAAGTCTACACATATATTCAGGGTTTTTTCCACAGCTAAAAATATCCTGTGCTGCTGGTGCAGCAGGTAGGTCTGGCTTTTAGTTCACTTGGATCACATGTTTTGTAGCTTCTCTATCTCATTCCAAGTCATGATGTACCACATGGTGAGCCAATGCTATATATAAAGACCTGAAACTTCAGACTATGTTAGGGGTGTGAGTTAACAGACTTCAGTATTCCCAACTCTTCCAAGTATTCACTGAGTAATAAGTCACATTTACAGAAAGCATCTAACTTGATGATGGAGATGTGCTTACATAAAATGAAACACTAACTTTTTAGTTTTTAGTATTTAATGTCATAATGGGCAGAAATAAAGTAAAATGAGAATTCACCAAAAATTGTATTGAGCAAAGCTCTGGGAACTCAGTAGTGATCTAGAGACAGTCCTAAGCCCTCAAGGATGTATGAGATTTTATCTGAAACTATATTTTAAAACGGCAGTGTAAAAACACGTTTGGTCATTTGCCAACTCAGAAAAAATGCATCATACTTTCCTCTCTTCTTTTCCATGAGATGTTGAGAAGAGCAGCTGTGGATGAACAGGCTTTCCATACAGTTTAAATCCTGATTTACTAGCACTGTGTGACACAGGACAAGGGGAGCTAGAACAAGTTATCTAATCTCACTAAGTCCCAGTCATCCTCATCCGCAGAATGTGTAAAGTCACAGGAATATTAAATAAGAATAAATACATAACTGCTGCTCAGTAGAAGGCATCCATTATTATTAGCATCATTAAGTTATAACTAACAGTTTTCTTTCATCCTTTTTCAGTTATTGAGCCTCTACTATGAACACGGAGAATTTTAAATGTTTTAGCCAGGGCCCACTACACGCTTTATGTTTAACAAACTTAAACAATGAACCATAGATTTCATTACCAGACATGGTCCAGGCATTCCAAGGCTTGGCTGTAGTTAAGCTAGATGTGGCTAATCTATGCTCAGCAGCCTACCCCGTTGGGTGACTACACTTAAGGTATTGGGGAATGGGGGTGGGACGAGCCAGTTTTGGTTCAGGAAAAAACCTCACTCTAGGGCTGGGTCAGAACCAACTCTATAGAAGAAAGCCATCTTTTCCCACCAAGCTCTGAGAAGTGTACAAGTGGAGCTAAGGAGTGGCAGGCGAGGACAGGCACAGCTAGATCAGCAGAACCAGTCCCGGTGATGGGGAAGGTGGCAGCTGTTGCCCAGATCACCGCTTCCCTGACTGCTATCTGAGCAACCCTCAGTCATAAACATGGGAAGATCCATAAAATCACCTACTTAGGTGTACTGTCTAAAACTTTCTTGCAAAATAGAGTATGTGCATTTCTCTGGTGAGAGGGACTATAGTTCTCACCAGATTCTCAGAGGAGTCCACGCCTGAAAAAAGGGGATTCGCTGATACAGTCCAACTTCCTCACTTAACAGATGGAGAAACTAAGGCCCAGAGAGGGGAAAAACAGTTGCCTCAAGTCAAAAGCAGAGACATTAAAAGCGAAGGCATTTCAGTTCCAATTCTGGCCTCACGTTCATGGCCCTGGTCATATCCAATACCTCTTCGCTTCTCTGCAGGCACTGAAAGATCCCCAGAAGGTGAGGGTTGGTGTCCAAGCCCAGGAGATGTCGCAGGCGGTCCAGATCCTAGCATCATGGAGACTCAAGCCAAGCGCTCAGACAGAGCTCGGTTGCCCTGAAGACTCCTGCACCCCGCCCTCATCTTGAGGACTTCCGTCTTCTAAGTGACTCCAGGTAGAGGACTAAGAACAAGGAGACCCCGGGCAAGTGAAGGCGGCTTGGCGACATCGAAGAATAACTCCTCTGATTCACCTGACAGAGAAGAGGAAGCAGGCACGCCCAAAAGCCTGTCTGGAGCGAACCCACGCCAGAGGGAGGAGGCAGCGAAAAGAATAACAGGAAATGACGTAAGGCGCACGTGCTTCCCAAAGGGGCGGGTGCGGGGCGTTTGAGAAACGCGGCCGCCGCTCTGCGCCTGCGCAGCCACCGCCCGCAGCGCTCCGAGTCACGGGAGTGGGAGGAGCATGATCAGGGGGCGGGGCAGATGCCTGAGTGACGCAGGCGCAGTGCGACTCCGGAGCCTTGGGCCGCCCACTCCGCGGGTTTGGATCCGGGTCAGTCGGGCGCCGCGGTCGCGGAGAGGCGTTCTGAACTGAAGGGGCCGATTACCGGACCGCCCCTCTGCGAGAAGGTAAGTGCCCTGACGTGACGGGGAGGGTCGCGGCGCAGCGTCTCGATCTCCAGGCCTGACTGTTCCGCGAGCCGCTTCCTCTGGGCCCGCCCGCCTCGTCGCGTCGTCTCCCGGCGTCGACTGCCTGAGCCGGGCCTGGGCCTCTTCGCACTCCTTCATCCGCCGCGTCGTGGACCTACCCGAGCTCCGCTCTCTCGCCCCTTCCCGCCTTCCTGTCCTCCCGCGGCCCCCGCCCTTCCCCTCCGCCGTCTCCCGCCCAGCCGTAGCTTCTCCTTTTCGCTCTCTTCGGCCGCTCTTTGCCCCTTCCCGCCCTTTCCCGTTTTTCTCTAAGCTTTATTCTCGTTGGGTGCGTCTTGGGCCCCGCTCCGGTCTCCTCCCGCATCCCTTGCGCCTCGGCCCTCTTCCAGTCTCTTGTTCTGTCCCGGGGAGTCTCCTGAGGGGGCCAACTGTCTCGCTAGGGACCCCGGGCGGACAGAGTCAGGGCCTTGGACAGCTCCCCGCTCGGCTCCGAGCCCTCCAGGTCTTTCCACCGATCTTGTTTTACCGCAACAGGCCAGATTCTGGGTGAAAATAATTAATGTCGTGATTTGGCGGTAGTATTGCGAGTGTAGGGGTTGAGTGGGTGTGCAGAGAGGTGTGAATGTGTTTTTGTCTTGGGGGCCGATTGTTTCAACCTGGTCTTGTTTGGCTCTTCGAGAGTTGCTGGACAGGGTTTTCCTGCCCAGACTCCGCCTTTCCTGGTGGTCTGGGAAAGTTTAGAATTCTTTAACATTGTGATGATACTCTTATGTGCTGATCTTTTATCGATCGTTCTCAAGTCTTTTGAGGGTCCTGAAAATGTGGCCCTAGGCTTGAGATTCAAGGAGATCTTGGCTAAAACAACAAGATATAAATAAGATTGTGACACATACTATTTGTTGAAAGTCAGAGAAAACCAGGAATTTGCCCTTTTGTTGGAGGAACTTTAGAAGAACTTTACTTTTCATTTTTGAAAGATTGGGGAAAATCCAAGGCAGAGTTAAATTGCCCAGTGCGATTTAACTTAAAACAATACGAAGTAATTTCTAATAGGCCTGTAAAAGTTTGATCACTTTGGGGAATGTTCAACTTGTAGAAGTCACTGCCGTGAAAACGGCAAGAATGTTTCCCACAAATTTAGTCTGAATGAAGACGGGCAGATCAGTTATATCTGTTGTCCGGAGTTAGTTGTACAGAGGAGTATAATAAGCCTTTTTACAAACATGCTCTGATCTAGCTCTTAAAGTCATCCCTAAGACTCCTTTTTGCTCTGGGTTAAAATATCTGAGAAAAAGGTGAGCAATCAAAATACTGGAAATCTAAAAATAGTTTTGACAGCACTTCACTCTTGAAGTTTTAATCTGTAGGTAGATTTTTATTTTGGTCTGTTTTGGGTTTTAGGTGATTTATCTTTTAGTATGTCAACAAGAATGTTAACTGAGTTTGTATTAACATCTAGGGTGGTTATCTATGCTATTAAGTCACCAGTATATAGTTAAAAGTTACATATCTGGGTGCAGAGCTTCCTAGCACAGTGTTACATTGTAAGCTCCTGGAGGGTAGGAATAAGATTCCAGTCCGATTCCAGTCCTTATAGAAATAGTGTTCACAGGCCTTTTTTGTATCAGTTTTACCTTTTTATCCCTAGCATCCAGTCTGGTACTAGGCACATGGTAGAGAATTCTGTAAATACTTTTGGAAGGAATTAATTTCTGCCTATAGGATTCAGCAATGTATACTTGGATGTAATGTGTACTTAAATGTTGACTGATTTCCAGAGAGGTCCAAAGAGGATTTGTGTGGGATCTGCGGAGTGGGGAGCCTGGCTCAACTCTATAAGGGTCCATAAACTGAGTGTTTGGCTGACTGGTCAACTACAAGTCAAATGTTAATTTAGTTCTGCCAGCAAGAAGAGTTTGTTTACAACCTATGATAACACCCCTTCAGATGCTGTGGAGCTTCAAAAATATTAGAACATGTGATCTTTGCTTATCCCTCCCCCCAGGTGTATAGGGCATTACTGTGTATTGGGGGGAGCCTACTCCAAATTGAGAATTAGAGACCAGTGAAACATGGAATTGTATGGATAATGTTTCCTCATGTTCATGTATTGGTTAAATAAACCAGCAAAATATGTGTGGATAGTGTATTTAAAGTTTTTGTCTTAAGAAGTTGAAGTGAAAGCTAGTTGAATTCTTTTAAGTTTGTTTTTAATGCTCCCCAGAGAGATTTGCCTAAAATACCTTAACTTCTACACGTAAATAAATGAAGCAAAAAATCTTGATTATTTGCTGCTATATACTGCTACTCATTCTACCTGGTTACATTGTATCACACATATTATGACACCTTGACCTTTGGAATATTAGAGGTCTCACAATAACATCAAACCCACTCCTGAGAAATAAGCAGATATGGAATCAGAGAGGACCCAAGAGTCCGTAGAGAGGCACTGCTCCCTCTGAGAGTGCTTGGGGGGGTGGGGGGATGGGGTTGGGGATAACAGCTTAGAAATAGAGGTGACGTGAATCTTTTGCTTCAAAAATTCTCTATTTTTTTCTTTTCTTTCTGATTCCCTTTGATATGTTCATAGACACTGGTTTGCTTATTTTTTGTTCAGGATTTGATACTAGTTTTTTTACCGAGTGAAAAAATAATTTGGAGACTAGATTCAAGAGTTTATTAACAGACTTCTCTGTTGTGTTTCTTGTTGCTTTGGTTGGTCCTTCATCCCCTTTTCTTTGTTTAAATATAAAAATAGGGGTGGAAGAGATGGAGAACTTGGTTACTCAAACCTAGTGATTAAGAGGAAATCATTTGAAGGTGCATCTACAGGACAATAATTTATGTTTTCTTTACTTCCTACCTCTTCTGGCTACAGAAAAGTACTGTTCTGTTCATTACCTTTTTGTGAGTTGCAACTACAGTTCACTTTTTTTCTTGTTTAATAATTACAGTATTCAAAGCTATGTAGAAACCCAAATGAAGGTATCAATCTTATAGGTAGAATGTGGAATAAGCAGTAATCATTGAAATAAATTTTTAATCCTGCTGTAACAGTGGTAAACATCTTGTTCTTGAAAACATGTGTTCATGAATGTTAATATCTGGTTCAGGATTGCTTTAGAGAAATGCCGTCATGAGTCATGAAGTTATACTTAACTGGAATTGTTAGGGTAAGACTAGACAGATGCTCAGTAGCATTTTAAAGAATCAGTGCTATAGTCTGAGCTTTTCCTTTTTATTTCTGATGAAAAGTTCATTTTGTTTGTAGGATTTCTAAACCTCTACAACTGGGAAGATTTTCCTTCTGTTAAAAAATATGCTGAAACATAGATTTCAGGTAATCTAGTTTCCCAAACTAATAGGATATTGGCATCAAGTATTTGGACAGCTTAAATTCTGTCATAATACATACATATTTTCTGTATCATTTTACTTTTTTCTTCTTAAGAAATAAAATCTACAGTCTCCTAATCATCTACACTGAAACTTCCATTTAGAAATAAAAACTTTTTTTTTCCTCCCAGCAGTGATGGTATCAGGAATATAGATTTTTAACAAAAGGTATATTTTTGATCCCAACTCTTTCACTTTGCTCATCTTCATTTTCTTTTTCTTTTAGTATTAACGGGGACATCCATAGTAGTGTAAGAATTTACACAATGAAATCTGAAGCCAAGGATGGAGAGGAGGAGAGTCTACAAACAGCTTTCAAGAAATTAAGAGTGGATGCATCAGGGTAATTAAATGTATAATATATTATTTGGATTGTTTGTTTACTACATTTAAATAGTCCTTTTCCCCTAAAGAGTTCTTTCTCTTTTAATATTTCTCATTGTTCGTAGAAGATATAAATACTAAAAGTGTGATATTCTACCAAATTCTGTGTAGTATTGTTTTACTTTAAAAGGAAACCCGTCTGTTGCATTTGAAAAGCAGCAACTCATTTGTACGCCGTGGTTCAGTGCTTTGTTTTCTCTTAACTTTGAGGTGGGTTTCTCCCCTTTTTCTTTTTAATCAAAGATTATCAAGCAGTGTCCCATCAGGGATTTTCTCATACATCTCCAGGGAATCACAGTATTTTTCACTAGAAGTGAATTGGCTCAATAGAAGTCTGTGAAGACATTGTCAATTTCATGGTTTCTGATTGCTGAGTCTATCACTATGGAAACCTCTATTCAGTAGGGTTCTGTCACTGAGATCAATAATCTCAGACCCTTTGGCTAAATTAATTAGAGCACCTGCACACCAGCTGCTGTCTGAATGTTAATATTTCATCCTTTGCAAAATGTTCTGTGCAAGACTCCTCTCACCCTAATTCTTTGCCCCAGACCAGAAGAAATCTCAAAATTCTAACGGATATAAGAATTATAGAATTTTTCTTTTCATAAATAGAAACCAAACACTGGAAGATTAGAGTAGAACACTCCACAACAAGTCATAATAATAATTGGTAACATTTATTACTTACTATGCCCTCAGTGCTGGGTTAAGTACTTCATGCACATTATTTAATCCTTACTACCCCTTTAGAAGATAGATACTACTGTCATTTCAGTTTACAAATGAGACTCATAAATTAAGTCACTTGCTAAAGGTCACATTGGTAAGAAGTGACAGAGGCAGGATTTGAACCCAGGCAGTCTATCTCTAGAACCTGTGCTCTCTTAAACCATTCCTTTATATGGCACCTTGAAGACAATCTGAGGGAATGCATGCAGTACCCAGCACAAAGTAAAAATTAAATAGATGTTTATTGTTGTTATAGCTGTCTGCCTATTGCTAGTACTATTTTTGGCCTATCAAATGAGAAGATTTATGCTAATAGATTTGCACAGTAAATGTTACAGGTGCTCACATTCACATTTAGTTCCATGACGCTTTAAAAAATTATCTTACTATCCAGTGGTTTTTCCAATATGGTCATCTTGCCATTTCATATCAGTACTTTGATAAGCCGTTTTGGGAAATGGAACCAAAGCAGAGAAACAGATAGTTCCAGATTGTGGTCACAGTGTATTCCTTTGTTATTACGTTTTTAAAATCCAGAAAATACTAGGAATGCATACACACACACATTTACAGATCCCTTGGTGTGTAAACTTACATTTGTAACTCTTGATAGACTTCTTTACTGATGTTTTAAGAAGTTGGAATCTAAAATCAAGCCATTTTGGTGCCCCTAAAAATTACTTGCAACATAATAAAAAATTTTTCCAAGTATCCATGCAATATGGTTTAAAATACATATTAGTAGCGTGTGATCTGCCTTGAGTAAAATTATAGGAAGATGAAAAACAGTGGAGAACATTTGAGAAAACCAAATTAAGAGTTGAAGGGGTGAGTCATTAGCATGACTTAGCAGAATGAGACTTGTGTAATGTATCTTAAATTTCTCGTTGTTTCATATTGTTGCTAATTTACAAATGGGACATCTGAGGGACTGACTCATAAACTAACCAAGCCTTGCCAGGAATTGAGCATGATCCTGTTCAGCAGGTTTTGATTCCTACTGGTATTTGTCTTACCAAGACAAATCTTTATATACTTAATTCTATTTATCTGACTGTAAAATAATATGTGCTTTTTATAGAAAAATTCACAGAAATAAAAAAGGAAGTAAAAATCATAATTTTTCATAACCACTGTTAATATCTAGATCATCTGTACATGCCATACACTTCTTTTTTTCTACATAGTTGAGATTGTAATGTACATATGTTTATCCATGCTGTTTTTTCCTAATATTATAAGCATTCTCCCTTGTCTTTAAAAGTTCTTTGAACACTTTTTTTGAGGTGGTTGGGGTGCAGCTGGCTGATACAGGGATTGAACCCTGGATCTTGGTGTTATCAGCACCATGCTCTGAACACTTAATTTTTAATAAATTCCTGGTATTTCATTGTATGGATGTGTCATAATTTATATAATGTAGTATTTTTCTATTGTTGGATATTTAGGTTATTCCCAGTTTTTAAATTATGTGTCAGTGACCATCTTTTCACCTTAGTTTCTTTCTAAAGGATTTTTGTCAATACTGTGGTATGTATAGTAGGAGATGTGTGTATGTGTATTGAAAAGGTCTGGCAGTATTTACACGAAAATGTTAATTTTGCTAATCTTTGTGTCCTGAGATTGTAGATGATTCTCTTTTTTTCTCTTAAAAATTTTTTCATGTTCTTTACTGTGAGCCCTTGTTACCAGTATAATTTTAAGCACAAAGATTTAACTTAGTCATTTTTCAAGTTTATTAGTTGCAAAAATTAGAATATTTTTCTAGAAGTTGTATATTTGAAAACGTATTCATTTTCAAGTTAGATTGAGTCTCCTAAAGTTTTTGCTCCTAAACTTAGTTCCCACAGCTCTGGTTTGCCTGCATAAAATAAGTGATGAGTGTCATTAGCATTTTCTCTGGACAAAAGTCCTGATCTGCCTCAGGGAAACAGCTTAAAAGTCTGTTTATATCTTGTTGCTGGTTATACTTAAGAATTATTGTTTGGCTTATGATTATGCAACCGTAGGTTTTTAGGGATGCTCTATATTTGATTTTGGAGAAAAATTTATACTAAATGCTGAGCAATTTTTGAGAAACCCAAACTAGAAAGAAAATAAAGGTATTGATAAAAGTTCTATTGGGGTTGGTGAGAGCAATACGTTACCCTCATTTTACAGTTTTCTATAGCAGTAAACTTTGTTCTTTGTCTTCAGGTCCATAGCATCTCTGTCTGTTGGAGAAGGCACAAGTGTCAGAGCATCGGTCAGAGCAGCAGCAGATGATACCAAACCTAAAACCACATGTGCATCTAAAGACAGTTGGCATGGGTAAGAGCTTCTTATTGAGATGATTTTTATCCTAGTACCTTAAAATATTATTGGATTTTCTTTCTTGAGTATCCAGAAAAGAGTAGATTATAATATAGAATCCAAGACCTAATGATAACAGAAGGACTCATTCTTCTCACTTGTGAATTTGCTGAGACTCTGTGTATGGCCTGGTTCATAGTCAGTTTTTATAAATGTTCCATGTGTGTTTGAGAAGAATGGATCTTAGTTGTTTTTGGGTTGTGTTCATCAAATCAGGCTAATGTGTTATTTGAATCTTTTAAAAAAATTTTTGTCAGCTTGACCTATTGGTAATTGAGAGGTATGTTGAAATCTCCCATGGGAATGAATTTGTCTATTTTTCCTTTAAGTTCTCTGTTTTTGCTTTATGTATTTTGGGGTTATTTTGTTAGGTTCATACAGCCTAGGTTCATTCAAATTTAGAATGTTTTCTTCCTGGTGAATTGAAACTTTTATTATATATAGTGACATTCTTATTTCCTCATAATGTCTTTTGTCTTAAAGTCTACTTACTACAGGTAACCCATTTTCTTTTAGTTAAAGTGTTTGCCTTTTATGTCTTTTTCCATCCTTTCAATGCTTCTGCGTTTTTAAATTTTAGGTGTGTCTCATATAAATAGCATATGGCTAGATTTTATTTTGTTCTGTTTTGTTCATTCTGTTTGATTTTTTTTAACTGCTCAGTTCAGTGCATTTACATTTACTTTGATTATTGATGTATTTGGTCTTGCCTCTGCCATTTTACTTTGTTATTTGTCCTGCTTTTTTTCTATGGCTTTCTTTTTCTCTTTTCTTCCCACCTTCCCTCTTCTCCCCATCTTTTGAAAAATTGAAAGGATTTTATTTGTTTTTTCCCCCTACATTTCTCCATCTACTAGTTTGGACATTGTATACTTTGTTTCTATTCTTTTAGTAGTTAGCCTTAGAATTTCACCATGCATGCTTTTAACAAAGACAAAAGTTAATATTTTAAACCTTCTTAGAACCCTTTTACTCTGACTTCCTGATTTTTGTAATGTAGTTGCCCAGTGTTTTTGTTCTGTCACTTCTTTTTAATCTCACAAATGAAGTTTTGTTATTGTTTAAGCAGACAGTGTTTGTTTAGATTTATCTACATGTTTATAATTTCCTAATTTCTTTGCTCACCATTCTTGTATCTTAGACCTTCCATATAGGATCGCTTTCTTTCTTAAAATTGTTCCTTTAGTAAATGTTATTAGTGAGTAGGGCCTTCGCATTGTATAACTCCACATAGTAATACATTTGAATGGTGCCCCCTGGAGTTATATAATATCATGTCCTGTTGGTAAATATGCCTTGTTTTGATTTATCTGAAAATGTCTTTATTTCATCTTTTTTTTTGACAGATAGATTTGATATACCTGAAAGCATATTTCCTGGCTGACAATTATCTCTTAGCACTTGAAGTTACCATTCAATGTCTTTTGGCTTCATTGTATTGATATTGAAAAGCCTACTTTTAGTCTAATTGCTGTTCTTTTGAAAATAGTCTGTCTAGTCTCCAGCTGCTTTTAAAATCTTCCTGTTGTTTATGCTGTTCTGCAGTTTTGCTACAGTGTGTCTAGGTGTGGATTTCTTTTTTAACTTGCTCCTGTGTGCTTCCTGCATCTTAAGATTCTCTTCTTTCATCAATTCAGAAAATTTCTCAGCCATTATTTCTTCAAAATCACTTGTCCTCCATTCTCTTTATTCTTTCCTTCATACGCTTCAGACTTAGTCTGTCTTCCATCTCTCTTAATTTCTCTTATATTTTTTCCAAATCCTTATCTCTGTATTTCCTTTCAGGTCAGGGATTGGCAAATTTTTTGGTAAAGTGCCACTTAATAAATATTTTAGGCTTTGGAGGCTGAGGCACAATCCAAGGATATTATGGATATCTCTTATCTTAGATAAGAGAGAAAACTTCTGCCCTGCTCTGCTCTGTTTTGCTTGGGGTAGTCCATCCTGGCTGGTGGATACACTTTGTGTTCAGTTGCTAAGACAGTCTCAGGATGAAATGACAAACCTGAGGTGGGGGAGGGCCTGGTGCAAGGGGTGGGTCAGGGGCAGCACCAGGGTAACTTTTATTGTCTGTCCCAGTGACATCCAGATCTCAGCATGGCCTTCTGCCCTCCAGATATCCTGGCATTGATCAGTCTTAAACTGAGATTCTGCCTCGTAGTACCCGAAGTTGCCAGCAGCAGAGACCCAGCATGTAGATGGTAGCCAGTGTGGGCCCTGGACAGTGGTGTGATGTATCCACTGGCTAGAAAGGCAGGTGGGGAAACAGAGGAGAGAGCACCGGCAGAGGTGAGGAACCCAGCCTGGTCTCCATGGCTCACGGTACTAGCCCACTAGAGCAGTGTCTGTAGGCTGTACAAAAACAGGCAGGGACCCGTGTTTGACCCACAGTTTGTAATTTGCTGACCCCTGTTATGAGTAATTAGATTTATTTTCTAGTTCAGTAATTCTTTCTTTAGCTGTATGTGTTCTGCTATTTAGGCCATCAGTTTAGTTTAATTCCAAATAAAAAAGTTTTTATTCCTTTAAGTTCTATTTGGTTCTTTTTTTCTAAATTGCTTGGCAGTTTTGAGTCTCCTTTTTCTTTGCTCATTTATTATATTTATTTAAATATTTCATAAGTAGTTATCTTGTATAGTATGTCTGATTAATTCCCAGTGTCTGAAAACCTTGGAGAGTCTAAGTCTGTTTTTCGTTGGCTATTACCAATGATAGAAATGGTCATAAATCTGCTGCTGTGTTTAATAATAATGGCATAATGGTCATTTGTAGCATTAATCTCAAAGTGGTACTGACACTGGTATATTCAGGCTTAGAGCACCACATTTAGGCTTCACAGCATCAATTTAAGTTGTCTGCGTAGGGAGCTTCTCCTAGATCCACTGGTCAAAGGTTACCAAGGCTGCAGTTGGGACAGGGCAGGTGTTCTGCACCAAATGTTTGGCCCAAGTGATTCCATTAAAAACTTCCCTTACCTCACCTATTTCTGTAGCTTGTTAATAAGGAGATGGTGAAGTTTTTGAGACACAAAAATTTAGCTTGAAAATGGAAGCAGGCACATCTCTTTGGGGGAAATTTATGGCCTCAGACTAATAAACCTGCGAGGAGGTAAATTTCCAACTATCATAAAGAATCTGCTTAGGAGGGCTCTGTATCTGGACATCTTCTTGTGTATTTTTTTCCTGTTAGGTCTACAAGGAAGTCTTCACGAGGAGCAGTGAGAACCCAGCGTCGTCGGCGTTCTAAGTCTCCTGTCCTTCATCCTCCAAAATTTATACATTGCAGTACAATAGCATCTTCTTCCAGCAGCCAGCTCAAGCACAAAAGCCAGACTGACTCCCCTGATGGCAGCAGTGGGCTGGGAATTTCAGCACCTAAGGAGTTCAGTGGAGGAGAAAGCTGTGCTTCTCTTGATGGTAACCACACAGGGGTAGTCATTGAGCCTTTGAGAACTTCAGTTCCGAGGCTCCCATCAGAGAGTAAGAAGGAAGACTCCTCTGACACTACCCAAGTCTCCCAAGCAAGTCTCAAGGGCAATGATCTCTCTGACTTTCAATCTGTTTCCAAGCTAAACCAGGGCAAGCCATGTGCATGCATAGGCAAGGAGTGCCAGTGTAAGAGATGGCATGATATGGAAGTGTATTCCTTTTCAGGCCTGCAGAATGTCCCTCCCTTGGGCCCAGAACGAAGATCCACGCTTGAGGACTACTCTCAGTCGCTGCACACCAGAACTCTGTCTGGCTCTCCCCGCTCCTGTTCTGAGCAAGCTCGAGTCTATGTGGATGATGTGACCATTGAGGACCTATCAGGCTACATGGAATATTACTTGTATATTCCCAAGAAAATGTCTCACATGGCAGAAATGATGTACACCTGATAGCAAGAAGCTAATTTGTATGCTATAAACCAATGAAGGGTTGTCAAAGAGATTTAGTTAATGGCAGACCTTATGGCCACTTCATGTGAGAAGACATCTCTTTCTGCTCACTGTGCTTGCAATAAAAACTTTTCTTGGCATATCAGTTAATCTTCGTTCTTTAAACTTAATCTCCGAGTTCTTACACACCCATCAAGGCAAGCAGATTGAAGAAAAATTCCTCTCATTTAGAATTGTTCCTGGGGGATGAAGAAAGCATAGTTACTTGGGTATAGGTAAAAACCTTTGTAAAACAGTCCATTTTTCAGATCTGTTTAAGATGTGGTAGCCAAGGAAAATCAAATGTAGTTTTGTAACTGGACTGAACATTTGTCATACTGTAGTTGCCAGCCAGAATACTAGAAGTTATAAGACTGATTTAAACCATCTCTGATTTAACACAGGATTTATTGTGTCTTTAAAGGTTTCTTATGTTATTGTTAAGCCAGAGATCTAAGGTTTAGATTAAATTTGAATAAACTAGCTGGCCTGCTCTATATTGTTTGAGAGAGTCATTAACCATCACTAAATAAACTCTGCTTGTGCTCTTCATCCCAAAGCATGTTACATGCAGTTTCTCAAGTAAGAAGCAGCTTGCAGTGGGCTGCTTCAGAGGCAGGAGGTGTAATATATGAAACTAGTGTGTATCTTCTCTGTCTCTGGCATTTTTATATATGGTATGTTTCTTGCAATCAGTTGTAATATCGGTCTCATAATCAGTTTCAAATATTCTAGATGGTTATTATCTCTTTGAACTGCCTTATCACCTCGGCAACCCCCAAAGAAAATTTTGTACGTGCTGTATCCTATGTTTCTGGTCAATTATCCCAAAATTCCCTCCAAAGTTTGATTAAAAAATCTGTCCTCAGTTTCAGCTGGAGAATGAATTCCTATTTTTTCCAGGTGGCTCCAAAATGAATTTTGCATATGCCACATAGCTGTAATTTTAATTCAGAACATCCCAAGCATACCAACCAAATTTCATACCCGTGAAAAAGTCTAGCCATGTTAACAATGTTAACAGAAAGTTTGTTTTAGTTAAGATTGTGAAATAAGTTTTTACTATTAAACATCTCACTGGCAGTACAGTTGATTCATGACGATGGGGTCTGGGCTTCAGGTGATTGTACTTGGGAAAGGTGGGAAGGGTATTTACTAGAAAAGCCCTGAACTTAAGTAATGGGAGTCCCCTGCTAGTTACTAGTTTAGAATGGATTTAGTAACACACCTGAAGCCTGAGTTTAACGAGCAAGGGAGCAAAATGCCTTGCCATCATAGCACTAGAAGCTGTAACAGATATTTTTTAATAATGGTGACAGAAGGTGCACTATTTTGTATACCTAAGGCAACAGTTTTCAAATTTTTTGGTCTTTTACACTGACAAATTCAAGACCCCAAAGAGATTGTTTATGTGTGTTAATCTCAATTTTTTACCATATTAGAAATTAAAACTAGGAAATTTTAAAAATATTACTTCATTCAAAAATAATGAACCCATTGCAAGCTAACATAAACAACATTTTTAATGAAAAATAGCTTTTCCAAAACAAAAAATATTAGGACAGTGGCATCGTTATACATTTTTGCAAATATTTTTAATGTTTGGCTTAATAGAAGACAGATTCTCATATCTGCTCCTGCATTCAGTCTTTCAGGATATCGTGTGGCCTCCAGCAAACTGTATTGCACACTTGTGGGAGAATGCACATGAAAAAGGCAAATAATGTCCTGGTACCGTGAAAATAGTTTTGACCTCAGGTTCCCTAAAAGGGTCTCAGGGACTCCCAGGGATCCCCAGACCACACTTTGAGAACCACTAATCTAGGCCACTTAGGCTGCTGTTGTAAGGGCAGCACCACGCCATCACCTCTACAACTGGTGTTTTGCCTCACCTTTTTACTAAAGAGCAGTGGAGCTGTTGTAATTAAGTAGTGAGCTAATTAATTCAAGTTCATGGTAAGTGGGCTTGACGTGTTACTTCAATTAAAACAGGTTTTTAAGTCTTTAAGTCCTTAGTTTGCTTTTCAGACCAGTGGTCTGGTTATTAATGCTGTATATTAACACAGCAGTCACTAGAGAATGAAGAATGATACATATTCTTTTCAGACAAAGTTGTTAGAAGGGGGATGTAAGGATTGAAAAGGACAGCATTCCACTGACTTAGTAACCTGTTGAAGAAATCCAACTTGAATGAAAGTTTAGGCGTTCCAGATTTGTAGGGTAAGTTGTAAATTGTGTCTCAGACAAAATCTTCCTCAAAATGTGAATCTTGAAGTTAAAAATTACCCTGCTTAGAACCAATTGGACCAACTTTAATAGTAATGTTTCTCATTGGAACATCTGACTTTGTTTTGTGGATACTACTTGATTCAATAATGTCTTTTCTCTAATGCATACTGGAAAATGGATTCACTTTGTGGATTGAGGGAGTATGTAGATTTTACTCTAGTGTTATGAAGCGTAGCATCCTGATTTCCACACATCTTTATTTAACAAATTTCACTGAATATTCATTTACTCAACCAACAAATATTTATCAAGTGCCTACAACTCATCAGGCACTCTGTACTAGGTGCTGGGAATAGAACAGTAAGCAGAACAATATCCTTGTCCTCAGTGGAGAAAGTTGATGAACGTGTAAGTGGTGTGTAGAAAAAAAGGATTAGGACATAGGAAGAGCCGGCGTAGGGTAAGGACTGCTATTTGGGGTGGTTAGTGAAGCTTCTGTGATAAGGTGACATTTGAGTAGAGACCTGAAGGAAGTGAGGGAGTGAGCCATGCTGTTATTTGCGGGCAGAAGCATTTGTGGCAGAAGTAACCGCAGGATATCAATGTGGCTTGAGCAGGTAAGGTCAGAGAGATACGGGATGGGAACAGATCATGGAGGGCTTGGTAGTCCATTTATTTTTATTTTTATTTTTTAAATTTATTTTTATTAGCATATTCATTGTTCCAAATCATACTTTTTCTCTATACCCCTTATTCAATGCCCCTTCCCCACTCTGTTTGCCCCTCCCTCTCCCTTTTCTAATAACCATAGATTTGTTCTCTTCATCTAATAGATTAACTGATCCTCTGTTGGTTTGTTGCCTAGATGATCTGTCCGGTACTGAGACAGGTGTAATCAAGTCCTCCCCTATTATTGTAAATCAGATGCTTCTTCTATTACTCTGGAGTGTGCTTTGTGGAGACAGGACGTCTGGGGTGTTTTTTTTTTTTTTTTTTGGTCTCTCCTAGTGCCTCTCCTTGTGTGAATGCAGTTGAGAGTCTGGCGTGCCATCTGCATGGCGGTTGTGACTGCTGCTATAGAGACTATCTGCTTTTGCAACAGCCATGGCAATTGCGGTGGTTACGGTGGACTACCTGCATGGAAATTCTGTTTTTGATGTGCCCTTTACCTAGATGCGGGAGCTTACCTAGTTGTGGCTGGGTTCGGCTTCCCCCTCTGGTAAGCCATTTTAAAGGCTTTAGTTCCTAGTTTGAGTGAGATAGGGAGCCATTTGGGGGCTTTGGAGCTGAAGAGAGAGACATGATCAGACTTACCTTTTAAAAAGAGCACTGGCTGCTATGTGTAGACTAAGGGGAAGGCAAGGGGGACAGCTAGGAGGCTGTTGCAGTAAATAAGGCAATGGTTTCTGGCGGCTTGGGCATTTGGCAGTGCAGGGGATAAGATGTGTCCTGGAATTATTTTGAAGGTAGAGATGAAGGTATTTGCTGATAGACTGGATATAGGATGTGAGGGAAAGACAGGAATTAAGGATGACTCCAAAGGTTTTATTAAGTTGAGAGTCAGCTGGAGGAGCAGATTTGGGAGGAGAAATTGGCAGTTTGCTTTTGCTCTCACCAAGTCTGAGATGCTTATGAGACATAGAGAAATGTTGAGTGGGTGGTTGGATATATGACTGACAAGAGAGAGGTATAGGCTGGAGACGCAAATTTAAGAGCTGTCAGTGTATGGATGTTATTCAAAGCCATGAGAGTGGAGGAGTTCACCTAGGACGTAAGTGGAGATAGAGAAATCAGAAGACTAAGCTCCAGGACATTCCCAGGTTACAGACATCGAGGGAATGAGGAGGAACCAGTAAGGCAGGAGCAGAACCAAGAGAGGGATCCTAGAAGTCAATTGAAAAAGCATTTCAAGAAGGGAATCTTCAGCTGCCAAATGCTGCTGAGAAGAGGAGCAGCCACTGTGTGCAGGTGCTGTGCATACACAGATGAGCCAGAGTGGCCACCACATAGTAGGTGTTCAGGTATTTTTTGGAAAGAAGAGATCCTTGCTTCAAACAACTCATAGTTTGGGGAGGAGCCAGCATGTGGGAAGGGCACCTAATCCAGCCAGGAAACTTATCTGGAAAGGCTTTCTGGGAGGTGAGGCTTCCTCAGCTGAGCCTTCAATGGCTGAGAAGAACTTCATTGGGTTTCTGTGCCTAGTCTTCTCTGTTCTGGATTTTTGTTTCCCTCTCTTCAGACTCCCCAGGAAGCAGCCATGCTTGAGAAATTGAGGAGGAAATACAGGGAAGAAGGGACCAAAGAATAGGGAGTGAGAAAAGACCTTGGAAAAAGAGAGAATGAGATCGCTATCTTTAAAAACAGTTTAAAATTCATTTCAAGTTTAGTTAATTCCACCTGGTTTGATGGACTGTTTTTCTAAGTAAAACCTGTTGTAATACACATATGGCCACAAGAGGTCTCCCTTTCCCTGAAATGCACTCAACATGGGGCAGGTAAGGCCAGTGCCAAATTTGGCAAAGAATTTTGCTTAAACTTTTACAGAACAGGATTACGGCAATTTGCCCAGCATGGCATTTAATCATAGAGGGTTCTGAACTCAGGCAGCTCACACTCTTATAGCTTCCAGTTTGAAATGCTCTTCCCTCTGCCCCTAATAGCAGAGCTAGAAAAAAACTTGATTCTCCAACAACCTCGGCAAAAAGTGGCAAAAGCAGAAGTCTCTGCAGGTAGCGTTGAGGTGTTCTTAGAAATGGATTGTGCAGACAGTCTGTCAACCTGGCCAGGCGGTCAGTCAGACTACCCAGGTGTGCACTGCTCTCTATTGCTGGTCACCTCAGCAGACAGCTAGTGACAGTGAGCTCAAGACGTTGGTGTTTCTACCTGGTAGGGAAATGGAGACCCAGAAGGTTGGGGGATATGAACAGTGAAGGAACCAAATCGTAAGATCTGGTAATCATCTGGGAAAAAAGGAGAGAACATTTCCTACCCATTTCAAAATTTCTGCAGTGACTTTAAGTGGCCTAAGTAAGTCATCATGGGATTTGAAAATATGTAGATAAGTTTGAAGTCAGATAATAGTGTAATGTTCTTTTTTTTTTTTTTTTTTTTAAAGAAAGATGACCGGTAAGGGGATCTTAACCCTTGACTTGGTGTTGTCAGCACCACGCTCTCCCAAGTGAGCTAACCGGCCATCCCTATATAGGGATCTGAACCCGTGGCCTTGGTGTTATCAGCAGCACACTCTCCCAAGTGAGCCACGGGCCGGCCCCTAGTGTAATGTTCTTTAGTGCCTTCTGTGCCTGCTTTTTGGCGATTTCTCTCCTCCCCTCTTCCCCCTGCCATCGCACACACATGCACATGTGCACACACAAAGCTTCCTATTCGTGGTTGCTCTTACATTTCCCAGAATTACTCTGTACTCCTGTTAACCCTAGGCTCAGTTGGGATTTACAGTCATTAGCCCCAGCCACAGCTTCTTGTCATGGAGATTTATTTGTTCTTTCTACTGGAGTCTGGTGGGAACCTGAGTTCCCTGGAATCCATCCAGGCCCTTCGCTCTTGACCCTGCTCCAAGAGCTTTCTTTTTTTTTTTTTTTTTATTGAGTCATAATTGATTATACATATTTTTGGGATTCAATGTTGACATTTGATGGTCAAATCAATATTATTAGTATGTATATTGTTAACAAATTGTACTTATTTTTATGCCCCTTGTCCAATCTCTCCCTATCCCTTTCTCCTTCCCCCCTCCCACCACTGATAACCCTAGATTTCTTCTCTCCCTCTGAAAGAGTAATGGTTACTCTGTTGATTTGTTGCTTAGATGATCTGTCCAATGCTGAGAGGTGTGTTCAGGTCCCCCAATATTACCATAGAGCAGATGCTTCTTTCATTCTGGAATGGGCTTTGTGGAGAGAGACATCCTATTCTTTTCTTTGGTCTCTGCTGGTGACTCTCCTTGTGTCGATGCACTCCAGTGGCTGGTGGACCCTCTGCGTGGTGGCTGAGACATCTAACCACTTTTGAGGCAGCCGTGGTTACTGTGGTGGCTGTGGTGGGCCACCCACATGGATGTGATGTTTTGGTCATGCTCCTTGGTGCTGGTGGTATGCCTGGGTGTAGGTGGGGGGCTCCGGTCCCCTATTCCATGTGCCGGGTCCTCGGGTGGGGCCCCGAGGTGCTGGTGGGGTGCCTGGGTGTGGGTGGGGGCCCAAGAGCTTTCTCAAGTCTGGCCTCACAGACTCTTAGGACACTAGAGCATAAGAGAGCTTGGAAAGGAAAATTTTAAAAAAGGAATTCATGATCCTTGAGTATTTCTGAGAAGACCTCATTCCAGCACAACCCACAACCCTCTTTCTCCTTCAGAGGTGGTGTTCACCCTTTGGAAGAGAGAGAACGGGAGCACTGGTGCTTTTTGCACTGGTTCCCAGAGCTTCTGGGGTGGAGGGAATTTGGGGTTGTGCATGAGTGCTGGACTCAGATTTGCTGTATCTTCCAGACTCTGTTTCCAGAAACTCACCTCTCTTTTTGAGTTCCTTCCTCTGCTTTCAAAAGCAGAGGGGAAACTGTCCCCGTTCCTTTCTCTTTAGGTCACCCGATTCCTTGATGGGGTTGGCAGTGGTGCTGTGGCCCCAGGTCCTGTTAGGGCATGTGAGTGGTGGTGGGGCTGAGATTTGCCAAACTCTGCGCTCTGGGGGATTTTAAGTGTACCAGGACTGGGTGTTCTGCTAGTCTTCTTCTCCCCTCCCTTCCCTGACTCCTCTGCGCCCTCCCAGCCTGAAGATCCAGAGGACTCTGAGGGTGGGCGGGAGCTCTTACCCATAGCAAGAAAAGACACCAAGTTGCAGGGGCTGCCTACACTTAGTTCTTAGCTTCCCTCCTCATCTCTCCAGCCACTGCCTGGGTCTGCAGCAGGAGGCCAATTGGAAGCACCCTCCCTCCGCTTTGAAGGAGGCTGGGCTGGCCAGGGGGTTATTTTGGGAGCAGCTTCTGAGATCCAATGGCCTTGTTAGGGCAACGCTGACCTTTCTGTCCCAGGAGGAGAGCAGAATTGGGGAAGGAGGCGGGGCAGCGGCGGGGAGATCGACAGCCCAGCACACCCACTGGGGTGGAGGAGAAGGGGGCCATCAGGCTGCAGGAATCCAGCCTCGGGCTGGGGCTGCCACCGAGGGGAATTTCCCCTCTTTGAAACAGCTGGGGACCCCTCCACTCCACCCCTTTCACTGTGCTTCTTAAAGGGACACTGTTTTTCCTTGAAGTCCATGGAAGCCAGACTTGGGACGCTTTGTGGCGACTTTGAATCTTTCCTTACTGCTTCCTTCCCAACAGGAAGCCCTCCTCTGGCTGATGGAGTGGGGGCCTCCCAGGCATGGCACTAACCAGCCACCCCAGTGCTGACTTGGCTCCAGGGCTCTTTCCGCCTCTGCTGGCATCTTGCTTCCCCCCTCCTGGGGTGCGGTGGTGAGTCTGGGGGCCTAGTCCTGAGGGTGCCTGGAGAGTGTCGCTGGTGCCACCCGACGCCCCCTGCACCCAAGCTGGAGGACGGGCAGGTTGTTGGGGGCTATGATGAGATGAGTGGGGGCCGCTTTGACTTTGATGATGGTGGGGCATACTGTGGGGGCTGGGAGGGGGGGAAGGCCCACGGTCACGGACTGTGTACGGGCCCCAAGGGCCAGGGTGAATACTCAGGCTCCTGGAACTTTGGCTTCGAAGTGGCGGGCGTCTATACCTGGCCCAGTGGAAACACCTTCGAGGGATACTGGAGCCAGGGCAAGCGGCACGGGCTGGGCATAGAGACCAAGGGGCGCTGGCTATACAAGGGCGAGTGGACACATGGCTTCAAGGGACGCTATGGAACCCGGCAGAGCACCAGCAGCGGTGCCAAGTATGAGGGCACTTGGAACAATGGCCTGCAGGACGGCTATGGCACTGAGACCTATGCAGATGGAGGTGAGTCCAGCCCAGGGCCTGCAGAACTGGGGTGGGACCAGGGAGGGTGAGGAACACTGGTGGAGGGTATGAAGGGTGAGGGGCAGTTGGCACAGAATCAGATGGGCTACGATGTGATTGGCTGTGTGGCTTTGGACAAGTTGCTATACCTCTCTGAGCATCCATTTTTTTGTCAGTAAAGGTGGGGCCGATAAAGGGGTTATTGAGAGGATTGGCAGGAGTGCTTCATACAAGACCTACCATATAATACACACAATAAAATGTAACTACTACTGTTGCATACTAGGTATATTAACAGCCACAGAATATACCCTGTTCCTATTCCCTATACCCTAGTCCCTATTCATAAAGTATATTTGTGGAATATACCTTGTGCTCTAGCAGAATTGGCATCTAGGTGCAACTTTGCCATGAAAATTATTTTCAGGCAATAGATCATGAGAAGTGTTCATTCATTCATCATCCATCTACCCATCCACCCATCCATCCATCTACCATCCATCATGCATTCCTTCATTCAGTGCATATTTCTGTGTTACCTCCTATTTACCAGGCATTGTACAAAGGATTAGATATAAAGAGGAATAAGATACAGTCCCTGGCTTCAAAGATAGGCATGGAAACAAACAATTATACACAGATGTACAGAGTGTTGTGGCAGAAAAGAACAGTTAGACTTGAGGAGTTCGGGGTATGCTTCAGAGGCGGTGACACCTGAGCTGGATCTTGGTGGGAAAATTGCATTTGTGGAGGTGGGAGTGTGGGATCGTCCAGGCAGAGAGAGGAGTGTGTACAGAGCTCTGAAGCATAGGAGAAATCAGTGGGTTCAGTAAACAGGGAGTAGTTTTCTGTGGCAAAACGACCCTGTGAAGTGGCAGAGCAGATACCATTACCTCGTCCACTGGGTGTAACTTTGGACATATAACTTAGCTGGGCCTCAGTTTCCTCATCGATAAAATGGGGCACTTTAGGGTAGTAGTCCTGCTCAAAATGCAGTCAGTGGACAGGCAGCGTCAGTGTCGTCTGTCCATCAGTCAGAAATGTAAATTCAGGGGCCCCATCCAGAACTTCTGAATAAGAATCTCTGAGCTTGGGCCCAGAAAACTGTTTTAACAAATTCATCAGGCAATTTTTATACATGTGAAAGTTAAAAAGCATTACTTGGGGCTAGCTGGTTAGCTCAGTTGGTTAAAGTGTGATGTTATAAAAAGTGTTACTTTAAATCGGGGACTAGCAAACTATAGATCAAGGGCCAAAGTGGTCCACTGCCTGTTTTGTGCAGCTTGTGAGCTGAGAGTCGTTTTACACTTTTCAATGTTTGAAAAAAATCAAGGGAAGAACAGTATTTTGCGATATGTGAAAATTATATGAAAGTCCCTGCATAATGTCCTCAATTTTGTGTCTTGTCCCACTTAGCCTATTCACTCTCTGCCTCTTTGTAGAAAAGTTTACTGGCTTCTGCATTAGGTGGACATTTAGATTCCTTCTGACTCAGAATAGTTTCATGAAATCTTCCTAATGTGCTGCATTGGAGAGAGGAGCTGACACAGAAAACTTAAACTTATGGCTGTCTTAAAAAATTATATTTGGCATCAAAAGGCATTTGTAGGATATTGAATTTGTCACTGGTTTCCCCTCTTTAGGATGGAGGACAGGAAGTGGACAGTTTGGGAGTGGGCTGAGGGTGTGGCTGGGGATGAGGCAGGTGGGATAGGAAGAGGCGTCAGCCAGCCCAGGGTGCAAGGTTTTCTCAAGCAGAGGCTCTTGGGCACACTGGGAGCAGCCTCAGGTGCAGGATGGGTTCATGCCTGGGCTGCCAATTGGTGGGTGTCTGGGTGAGGGCCTGTCCTCAAATGTGTCTGGATGTTAATGAGGTTGTGTCCCTCAAGTGTCTGTGGACACATATGGTGGCTACATGGTACTGGCTGGATTTGGACCGCACTGAGGATACATTCTGGCTCCACCACTTGCTAGTTTGGTGACCTTGAGCTGCTCGCTGAACCTCTCCAATTTAGTGCAATTCAATTCACCAGATGTTTATGCTTGACACTGTGCAGAGAGCTATGTCCCAGTACCTAGCACAGTTTCTCTGGCTGTAAAATGGAGATAATCCTTGAGTGCTCAGGAGGCATCATTACTTGGGCAAAGTGGTGCACTGTGGGCATGTGCTGAATGTTCCTTTTCTTCTCCTTTCTCTTTCTCCAAACCAAGGTGTGTGTGTGTGTGTGTGTGTGTGTGTGTGTGTGTGTGTGTGTGTGTGTGTGTTGGGGGTCTGAATGCAAGTCCCAGGGACACACATTCCTGGGTTGAAGTGAGCATGGGGATCTATGGCCTGATCTCCTAATACGTCTAAAGGGGGGAAACCCCATTCATTCATTCATTCAAGCAACTGATATTACTAAATACCAACTCTGTGCCAGGCACTGTCCCACAGCAAGTTGTAGAGACGGGCGGCGAGCAAGATAAGTTCTCAAGAACCTCCCTGGCTAGTGGAGAAGACAGAAAGAAACCAGAAAACAAACACATATGTAATTTCCAAAAATTACTAGTGTTATGAAAAAAATAACAGAGAAGGAAGAAGGTGGTGTTTTTAGATAGGGTGGTCTCAGAAACAGGATGGAGAGGGCTAGAGAAGTAAAGACTTTCAGGCAGAGAGAATGGTGATGCAAAGGCCCTGAGGCAGAACCGGGCACGGTATGCTTGAGGAACAGCAAGAACTCCAGGGTGGCAGGAACAGGGTGAATGAGGGGTACAGGCAGGGATGGAAGTTGGGATTCTGAGCATGGGCCAGATCACATGGGCTTTGCAAGCCCTGGGTTTTATCCTAGATGTGCCCACAAGCTCTTCAGGCCAGGCAACCAGAAAACCTGCTGCTCTGGTTTGTCAGAGGCTCAGAGTTTTCCCAAATGAGATGGCCTGACATCCAGGGGCCCTGGAAACCTCCCAGATTCTCTCCTAAGCCACACATGAGGTGTAACTCTCCAAAATTAGATGTGGCCACTGCTGCGGAAAATCTCTTCAATCAACCTGTCATCAGTCCCCAGAGGGTTTACTAAGGATCTGCCCTTTGCCCCATCATGGGTAGTGCTGAGGGGAATGTGGACAAATAAGATCCTGTGATTTGGAATGGTTGGGAGTCAGGCAGCCCCGGGTTATTACTCTGGCAGTAGCACATTATTTAATCTCTTTGAGCCTTAATTTCCTTATCTGCAAAATGGACCTAGTTTAATCTCTAATAAGATTTCTTGTGGGATAGATGGTAGTTGCTATTATCACTATTACCTATTATTCATTCAATAAATATTTATTGAGTGATTATTAAGAAGCGAGCACTATGCTACCCAGGGGGTGTAGAAATGACCAGAATGAAAAGTCCCTGCCTTCCCAGAGAATCTAATGGGGAATTGTAGTGCAGTCTAGTGTTGGGTGCTAGGCAGGGGTAGACAGGGACTAAAGGAGCAAGAGGTGGGCACCTAACCAGACTCAGGCACTCAGGGGGGCTTTCTGGAGTAAACAGCAACCCAGGCCCTGAAGTACATGCAGGAGTGTCCAGGGTGGTGGATGAATACTCCAGGTGAAGAGAACAGAGTGCACAAAAGCCAGGAGGTCTAAAACTCGCTGTCCAGCCAGGAAGTAAAGCTGAAACTTGCAACTTAGCCTCAGCGTTTGGAAGCATTCTCCACTCCCCGCCTGTCTGTGATATTACAGGTGACTGTCTGCTCCAAGCCAAGAAAACAGCAGCTTTCTAAACTGGAGGTGCCAACCCCATTAGGAGGTGATGAAATCGATTTAGTGGGTCATGACCTGAATTTTTCAAAATGGAAGAATAGAATAGAAAGTATCAGAGTATTTCACAGAGAATAAAATAAAGTGTTATTATCTGAAATATTTGTTCAGTTGGGGATATATATACATATACACACACATACGAGGGTACTTCAAAAAGTTCATGGAAAAATTCATATTATCTTCTAACCCTATTTTCCATGAACTATTTGGAGTATGCTTGTATATACAATGTGTGTGTGTGTGTGTGTGTGTGTGTGTGTGTGTGTGTGTGTGTGTGTGTGTGTGTGTGTGTGTGTGTTTTAAAATGTCTGTATTTATGTGTGTGTCATGAAGTAAAATGTATTTCTTACTGCAGGTCATGGTCAAAAAGTTTGAAAATCATTGTTTTAAAGTGACCTGACCTGGCATCTTCTTCAAAGCCCCTGCCTTTCCCATCTCGAGAGACTTTCCCCGTCCTCCGGGCTGTGGCTTGGGTTGGAAGTTAAGCTCTCCAGCTCTTGCCTGGGAAAGGAAGGGGAGAAGGCAGGGGAGCTCCAACCTCCCAGAGCCTGTTGTAAGCTTCTTGCCCACCCTCCTCCTCCTCTAGCCCTCATCCCTTCCCTGGCCATATATAGCAAAGCTAGAAATAGCTACTGACTTAAAGCTACAGGCACACACACCAGCCCTGAAGACAATCACAGACTCCAGCACTTGAAGGGCCTCAGGGGCCTATAAGTGCCAGAAACTTCAAGCAAGATGTGTATATGTGTGTAGACTATCAGTGTTTTTCTGGGAGGCATTTTCTCACATAGGCATCAGATTCTTCAGGTAATCTCATGCTTAAACAAGTTCTAGAACTATTGATTAGTTCAGTAATCCCCTCCCCAAAATGTGCAAAGGAAAAACCAGGCCCAAGGTTGACTTTTTTCCATAAAGCTAATCATCATCATCATCATCATCATCATCATCATCGTTAACATTTTTGGAGTGCTTACTATGTGCCAGGTGCTATTCTTGGTACTTGACATATGTTGTGTTATTTAAATCTTTACAACAACCGTATGGGGAAGTTACTACCTCTATTTTACAGATAAGGAAACTGAGACAGAGATCAACAAAGTATTATCACTCAAGGACCTCTAGCTAGTAAGCAGTAGAGAAGGAATTTGATAATGATAAATGATAATTAAATATTTTATATTATAAATAAGTATTTTAATAAATGATAGACAACAGTACAAAATAATCAGGGCCAGCTCCATGATTTGTGGGACCCAGTGCAAAATGCGAATGCAGGGCCCATTCTTCAAAATGATTAAGAATTTCAAGATGCTGACAACAGAGCATTAAACCAAGTGCAGGGCCCTTCTACGTGCTGGGCCCTATGCAACTGCAGAGGTCAAACACCCATGAAGCTGGCCTTGACTATGGTAGTAACTGCGTCTACCGTTACAATGTACCAACCTTTGTGCTAATAACCTTACATGCATTATATTATTTAGGATTTTTAATAACCCTCTCATTTACTAACTAGTGGCTTTCAAACATTTATGATTGCAACCCCACTGTAAGATATGTACAAGTATTTCACCTTGTAATTCTATACCTGCACATGCCTACAAAAATGTAAAACTGAAATGAACCATCACCAGACAATATTCCCCTTCCTGCATGCACTGCTTGCTATTTTTTCCCTTTTATTCTGTCTCGTTGGGGGAATTAAATGGTGCGCTGATATGTGTAAAGCTTTTAGAATAAAGTTTGGCATGTGTTAGCCCTTTTAATATTATTACATGATGAAAAGAGACTTTTGTGTTTAACTTTGACAGCTGGATCAAAAACCCAAGCTTCTGCACTCTGGATCCAGTTTTTTTTCTCCTGCCCAAAGCTGAGGACTTAAGCTCATTTTAGTCCAACCGACTCTGAACACAGGCGCTAAGATATTTGCAAGGATAGAGAACTGAGCAGTACCTGGTGTCACTTCTCTGGGCCTGTGTTACGTGTTCCTTGCAGAGATAAGCTTGAAGGAACTTAACCCCCATATTTATTTATTTATTCACTCCCCAAAGGAATATCTTTACTGTTGGTCTGTTTGTCTATCTTTATGCCAATGTCACTCTTCCTTGTTACTGTTGCTTTATATTGTCTTAAAATCAGATAGAGTAAACCCTCCAACTTTGTTCTCTTGTTCAAGATTAGATTATTCTAGGTCATTTCCATTTCCATATATATGATAAAATTAACTCGTCAATTTCTTAAAGAAGCATGCCAGGATTTTAATTGAGATTGAATTAGACCTATAGATCAGTTTAAGAGAATGTACACCCTCTCAGCAGTGAGTCTTCCAATCCATGAACATGGTACATATACCTATTTATTTAGGTTTTTAATTTCACTCAGCAATATTTTGGAGTTACAGTGTCTTATACGTCTTTTGTTAATTTTATTCCTAAGTATTTTATTTTTTTACAATATTGTAAAGGACATTTTAAATTTCATTTTTTTCAATTGTTCATTGTTAGTTTATAGAAATACAATTGTTTTTGTGTATTGACTTTGAATTCTTTTACGTTGCTAAATTAATTTCTTAGTTCTAGTGGGCATTTTTGTCTTTTATTTAAAAAACATTTTTTTGGTGGTTGGCTGATACAGGGATGTATCAGCCTGGACCTTGGTGTTACTGGCATGATGCTCTAACCAACTGAGCTAACTGGCCAGCCCTAGGATTTTTGTTTTTGTTTTTCTGATTTAAAATGAGTATCTTTTAATTTAAAATGTTTTGATTACTATTAAAAATCGAGTGTAGAGGTCCTACATTACTAAAGAAAGATACATGGTATGTAAGCATTTTGGGCTTAGAGTAGCCAGAACTGGATTTAAATCCCAACTGTGCCACTTCTTAACTATGTGAACCTGGCATACCATGTAACCTGTCTGAGCTTCCATTTCCCTTGTAAACATTAGGGATGTTAAAATCTCCCTCAAAATATGGTTGAGACAATGAAATGAGATGATACATATAGAGCACTTAGTATAATGCCTGGCACATAGAAAATGCCAAAATATATATTCTCCTTCCTGTATTTCCTTCACACTCCAAAGGGTGACTTAATTCAGGATGGCCTGAATCATAGCTGCCCCCATCTTTGGGAGAATATTTGAGGACAAAAACTAGCTTTTGATTTTGGAATAGTTAGTAAGCCAACACTTTGGTTCACTTAGTTCTGCCTTGGGTCCTGCCAGTGGAGATAGAACCCATGCCAGGCATGATTTCATTTCAAATATAGAATCAGCATAATTTAACCTCATCTTGAAAATCTCATGTCCCAGTTCACAGCCAAGGGTCCAGGTGACAGTGGAGGTGTTGCTCTCTCAGCAGCTTCTTGGCATTATTTGGAGACCCCAGGGGAACAGAGCAGACCCTCAGCAAGACAGGGAAGCAGACCTAACTGGCCTGTCCTCTCTGTGGTCTTGCTTCCTATGATTCATGTGTCCAATTGGCCAAATCTCTGCAGACATGCCCCTGTCCAAGGCCAGGCCCTTGGGATTCATCCAGCTTGCTCATTTCCAGGACCTGCTAATTCTGTGCCCCCAGCAGCTGCTCCCCAGACCAAGCCTTGCCCGCCACACCCTTGTGAGGAATGTCAAGTCTCATTTTCTTAGGGTCCTGGTTGAAGGTGGAGTGTGGGCTGAGGGGGACAGGGTTGCTTCCTGACATAGACTAGAGGGCTGTCCTGTTCCCTCCTATCCCTTCCCAAGCTGGAGCCACAGAGTAGGTGGCCACTGCGGTCTAGCCCTCCTTGCTACTCTGCAGCTTCTGCTCCCTGCTGGAGGGGAGCTGATGAGAATTGGCTGGCACAGACCCGTGCCTGGCAGAATCCACAAAGCAATCCAGGGCAGTAGGAACTCCAGAACTCCCCCCATTCCAGGCCAGTAGCGAGCATCTCGTGCCTGGAGGTGTCCATGCCTTTGCAGGCTGACCACTGCTGTGGATGGTACGGAGTGGGGGCCACGTACCCAGGCCTGCGGAAAACGCTCTGTGTGGCATGCTCCGTGTTTTTATTACTTCTATTTTTAATTAAGTTGGAATCCTTTCTGGATAACTTCTTTAAAAGTGATCAAATTTAATGCCATCAGTGACAGGACAAACTGACAGTATATACCCCTGGTGGGATGTGCACAGAAGGACACAACATTACCTATATCATATTCCTGCCAGGAAGGTGTGGAGCAGGGATGCTCTGTGCAGGGCTTGTAGGCTGTTGTAAGATTTTGGCTTTTACTCTGAGAAAAATGGGGACTATACAAGTGACAGGATCTGACTTCATTTAATGGGATTCCTTTAGCTACTGTGTTGAGGAGACTGTTGGGGCAGGGGGAGGTGACGTTGAGACCAATTATTGACTTTGTTGCGATGCCGCAGGTAAGGGAAGATGGCACTGGGCCCACCGTCTTGTAGCAGCCAAGGCGAGAAGTGGTATTTTGAAGGAAGAGCTGATGCATTTTGCCGATAGACTGGATGGGTCGAGGGAGAGAAAGAGGGGTCAAGGTGGCTTGGAGGCTTCTGCCTGAGCTGCAGAAGGACAGTGTTGCCATGAACTGAGATGAGATGAGGGTTTGAGAAGGGGAGCTCAGGAGTTTGGTACTGGACATCAAGGGTGAGATATACCTGGTGGCCATGCCCAGGGCGTGGGGGTTGTAGACAGGCCTGGGCACAGCAGGATGGGCCTCCTTTGGAGCCCATACTCTCTCCTCTTGACCTTCTTTGCCTCCTGCACACCCAGTTGTTCCTGGTTTCCAAGGCTCTCAGGGCTTAGCAAAGGGGCTCTCACCCAGGCAACAGGCTCTGGGACTGTCAGCACCCAGGCGATGTCGCCTGGTTAATCCTTTGCTTCTAGTGTGAGCTGTGGGGCAGCATCCAGGGCAGCATCCTCTGGATGTGGGGGTGGCAGAGCCCTGCAGGCCAAAGGGACTTGTCATCCACCTGCTGCAACCCAAGCCTGCTTCTGGGAGCTGGTCACAAATGCCACCAGCTCCTCCACTCTGGGTTATCTATTGGTGATCCCAGGAAACCAGAGACCATGGAGCTTTGATGGATGGCAGCATGAGGACATCATGGGAAGGGACTTTGATGCCAGCCTTGCAGGCAGACAGAGAACAAGTCCTTGGGATTGTTATGAGAAAAACGTAACTCAGTCTAAATGCTCACCAAAGAGACTGTTCAATTAATTCATGAGCCATGTGATGAAGTACTAAAAGCTTTTAAAAAGACAAAGGTAGACCCATCTATACTCTTATGGAAAGGAATACAAAGCATTTTAAATGAACAAAAGCCATTTGACAAATATTTGAGTGCCTACTATGTGCCAGGTAGTGTTCTCTGAGATGAGGTAGAGGTAGAAAGGTGAACAGCTAACTTTTTAGCTTAGTTGTTATATGTATATGCTTGTGAATGAGTAGACAAAGGCCTTCAAGCACCTAAACAGCGAGTGCCCTTGGGGAGACAGTACAGAGGTCCTTTATTTTAAAAACTCCTCTGTTGTTTGAATTTTTTGCAATGAGTATGTAGGACGTCTGTAATTTTTTAAAAGTGCTCCCTCCCCAACATACAAACAATATTTACATGTAGACATGATAAGAAGCCTCCAGGGAGCAAAAAGCGTTTGGGGGAGTAGGGGGCATCTAAGCAGTTTCCCAGAATCTAGACTCAGAATCCCCAATGGCTCCCCTTTGTTCCTCCCCACTCTGGAGTATTCAGCTCTTCAAGGCAGGCAGGATTGAAAGAGCCAGTGAGGCGGGAGATCTGTTCTTTAGTCCTACCTGAGCTACTGTCTGGCTGTGTAGCCTTGGGCAAGTCCCTCAACCTCTTTGAGCCTAAACTTCCTCCTCTGTATAAAGAGGGGGCTGGAATACACTTACCCTTAAGGGTAAGTTGATTTTCACTCACACACAACACTAGCTTACTGGTTGTGGCTACCTGGAGAGGCAATGAGAGGAGACTGCGAGACCATGTTAGGATTCACCATCGTGACTAACTAGCAATATCTGTGGTGGACGCAGGATGGGGGAGAGGTAGACCATGTGACAGGTTACTCCTTGCCTTGGACTAGAAGCTCCACTCCAGCCATGATCTTCTCAGGACTGAGATGTTCTCTTATACCAGAGTTGAAGTTGTCTATGACTGTGTTGCACATTTGTAGGTAGCAGGAACATGACAGTCCAGATGAAATACACGGCACTGGAGTCAGTACCTATTGGCTCATGAGAACCTACTGTTAAATTTTTAGGAATTTTGCAAAATAGCTGTTTAACTGTTGGTAGTTTGACCAGACTTGGTGGGAGTATTTATAAAGTGGAAGTTGGCTAATGCTACAAATCAGGGTTGTTTGGTTGGTTTTTCCTGAAAAGCTGGTTTACCAGCATACCACCGAATATTGTGCTAATAAAAAATGCCCTTCTTTCCTTCTCACCCAAATTTATGGTGACCAACCATTTCAGTTTGCCTAGAACTGCCCTGGTGTTAGTATTGAAAGTCCCACATCATGGGAAACCCCTCAGTTTCAGGAAGACTGGGATGATTGACCACCCTACAATCCTTTTCCATGAAGTGAAGGAGACAGAGTTTGTTGAGAGCCTGAGATCTCTGCTAGATAACCCATGTAATACCCACAGCAACTCTGCAAATAAACTTACTATGCTTACTTTTCTGAGAGGAGATAGACCTAAAGAGAACTCATCCAAGGCCACGTGCTTGGGAATTCACTTGAAGTATATTCTATGTGTCAATCATTGCACTGAGTGCTGGGGATGCTTTGGTGGGCAAGGCAGACCTGGTCCCTGCCCTTAGGAGCATGTATCCTCAAAGCAGAGACCCACATCTAACAGTTACTTCAGTACAAAGTGTGATCAAGAACTTGAAGGGAAAGTAGAAGAGTTTATGACCTGATCACAGGAGAACTTGGCCTCGTCCAGTGATCGAGAAAGCTTCCTTGAGGAAGAGATGTTGGAGCTGAGATCTGCAGGATGAGTAGGGGTTAACTGGGTGACAGGGGAGACCACACTGTGACAGGCAGAAGGAACAGGACATGCAAAGGCTTGCAGGTAGGAACGGAGCATGCTGTGTTCCAGAAAAGCTCAGACCACAGAGACCGAGAGGGAGAGGGGTAGATGAACCTGGAGAGGTTGATAGAGCCCGAATCATAAGGCTTTCGTGGACCACAGTGGGGAGTTTGGACTTCATCTTTTTAGTAGACTCTGGGGTACACTGTAAACACCGCTGAGGATCAGGGCCCTCATTCCCCAGCTGTTGGGAGTGTTAGCTGCTGTGGCTCTAGCTGGGCTCCATCTAAGAGAGCTGCTTAATCCATAGCCAATGACTGGTCAGTACAGGAGTACAAAGACCTGGCCTCCCTCCTTCGATTTTGTACAGCTCTGAATTCTATACTGGCTCAAGACGTCCCATGGAATCAGTTGAAACTTCTGTTGCAGATGTCCCACTTCTTCCACTGCCAGATCATGCTCCCTCCCTTACAGGTGTCCTTCCCAAGAGTACTCTCCCCCAAATCACCTGCATGCAATCTCAGCTCCAGAGTCTGTTCCCTAGGAATCCTGACCCAAGACAATCCTCAAGGCACTGGGAAGCTATTGCAGGGTCTTAAGAGGTGGAGTGACCTGTTGAGATCTGCATCTCATAAAGAAGATGACTGTGGCAGCAGCAAAGGGTCAACTGAAGTTGGAACCAGGGAGAGCACTACTGTAGTCAGCCAGAAGGAACTGATGTGGCTTGGACTAGATGGACGGGGTGGAGACCAATAAAAGTACAAAAATGTAAGAGATACTCAGAATCAGGACGACCTGTTTCCAAAGCCCATGCCATTTCCCTTATTCTTTGTCTCAGCCTTGACTTGCTTTCTCCAAGATGCTGGGTCCATAGTCTTTACCAAGGTGGGTTTGAGCGTGTTTACCACAATGTGCATTCCTGGTTTATCTGGACTGACCTTGGTGAGTTTGGACAAAAGCCACTGACCTAGAGACTCTCTGGCACTCACTGCATACCTGCCATGCTCAATCTTAAACCCTGTCTGAAATCTGTTGATGACACTTTCATGGGCCTGCCCAAAGATCTTGTGCTAACATGTGATACTTTGTGAGAGGACTTGCAGAAGGATTAGGAATGGCTGTTAGAGAAAGTAGAGATGATACAGATAAGAGAGCTGGCATAGGAGGTAAGAAGCAACGTATGTCTCAGGCAATGAGTGTTTGGAAGAAGGAAGATGGTTCCTGAAGGTGGCTTTGAAACTAGGCTTTGAGGGCTGGCCCGTGGCTCACTTGGTAGAGTGTGGTGCGGACAACACCAAGCCAGGGGTTGGGATCCCCTTATCGGTGATCTTTAAAAAAAAAAAAAGGAAACTGGGCTCTGGAGTATTTGGGAAGATAGGGCTGGGAAGGTGAGTTGGAACCAGGTCAAACAGGGACTGTACTTTCAGATGAAGATTTCCATAGGCAATGGTGAGCCCTAGAGAGGAGTTAGTCCTGATTCCTGGTTCCTTTCTCTCCAACTCTGTCCGGTTCCCCAGGGACACTGACATTCTATCCTCAGAGAGAGAGTTTCCTAGAAATAAGAAGATGTCACTGGCCAGATGGGGTGGTGTTCTCGGTGTCTGTTCTGTATTTGGAGGCAGATCCCTGGTCTGACCCCCATCTCTTCTCTGTCTCAAAGTGGATTCTGGAGCTCTTAGACTTTCTTTGGGCTTCTGAAATGGTCATGCTTTCTTCAGAGCTGAGGTTTGGGTGAGGAATTCCAAACCTTTAACTTGTAAGGAGTGTTCTCAGATTCTTAGAGATGCAAGCACTAGTCAGGACCCTTGGCTGTGACTGCGAACAACTGCTACACTGTGTCATTGTGAGAAAGTCATTTAAATTCTTAGATTCAGTTTTTCCAAATGTAAAGTCGGAATGTTGATACTTGTATCTGTTAGGATTTTGTTTTGTCTGCAGGTAACAGCAAACCCTAACTCCAAATGACTTAAATCAGCACATTAAGAAATATAGAAATATAGTATTTCTATATTTAGAAACATATATTTCTAAATAGAAATAAAATGTGAGCTACATATGTAATTAAAAATTTTCTAGTAGCCACATCTAAAAAGGCAAACCTAATTTTAATAAAATATATTTTCTTTAACCCATTATCCAAAATGTTATCATTTCTATATATAATCAGTGTACAATTTATTAATGAGATCCTTTACATTCTTTTTTGTACTAATTCTTTGAAATTCGTGCTCATTAATCACATGTGGCTAGTGGCTATCATATTAGATAGCATAGACATACACATTAAGGTTATTTATGATCCTATATATATAAGAATCCAGAGATAGGGCAGCTCTAGGATTGGTTAATTTGGAGACTCAGCAGCATCCACAAGAATCCAGGTTCCTGCCACCTTATTGCTCTGCTATGCACAGAGCATCAGCTTTGTCCTCAGCTAGCTACCCTCATGGTCCCAGGATGGCTGCCACTGCTCCAGGGGTCACCTCCAGATGCATCAACATCCAGCAGAAGAAGGGAGTGTGTTTCTCTGCATGTATCTCTTTGTAAGAGCTAAGAACTCTTTCCTGCCTCCCCTGCTCCCCCACCCAGCTGACTCTCCCTCAGTCTCAATTCCAGATTCCATCACATACTCATGTCTAACCCAATCACTGGCAAGATGGATAGACTGAAAGTCTGGCTTAGAGTAATCAGGATTTACCCCTGGAATTAGAGACAGCTTACCCTCCTCTAAGTCGTGGAGGAGGACTGGACGGTGAAACAAAATTGGGTTCTATCAGCAAAGAAGTGGAGAATTGCTGTTGCCCAAAGTGGGTTCCATAGAACATGAATCCCGACAGATGCTCTGCAAAGGGGGTCTTCTGATTAAATAACATCCACTTCTTGGAGATTCACGGTACTCATAAGCAAAATAAGGGTTTGGATAAGTCCCATGGTAAGGAAACATTCATTTTATGCAACTTTGTTGTTCTCAAACTTTCTTGACCTCAGAACTGTTTTTTCTCCCCCCATGATAAAATATATTAACCTAAGTTTTGAGAAGCACGTTTTTTGAGATCCTGCCTTAATGGATTTATTGGTTTGTACAGCAGGGAAAATCTTTCACAGGCTGTATGCCCTCAGGTTGGACTGTTTTGGTTGGGACAGAATGACCTGCACTAAACATGCAGGGACATGTAAGGAAAATTCCTACAGGCAGGGCAAAGACAGAATATCCAGTGGCTTAAGCAACAATCATCATTTCCCTAAAGAAGAACATAAAGTACAGTTTTCTCTTTGCTAAACTCATCCAAATGTTGGATTCACACCCTATGGAAAAGTCTCACATACAATCATATGGCAAGTCTATTGGCTTATGGTTATTTGCTTATTTTCTTTGCCTTAGCCTTGGTGGTCCATCTGGTGTCTTCCTTCCTGGGATGGACAGACCTCTTTGCCAAAGCAAATGTATTCAGACCAATGTTTAAAACCACAGTAGAAGCCCTCTTATCTGATGTCATCAATACCATTTATAAATTGGTTATTGAAGAAGTCAGTGAAAACAGAGAAACATAAAAAATGGCACATATATCTTATCCTTTTTATTGTAATTTAAATCATATATGTATAATGTGTAGTTATTCAATCTTTATTTTTTCATTCACTAATCTTTTGATGACAGGGTCTTTATTAAATGGGGTTTCTCACTGTCTTTCTTGCATGCCCATAATGTATAATCTACAATTTCCAGTTTCTTTTGGTTTCTTTAGAGTGGAATGAGAAGTTAATGACACTTGCAAAACAACCTGAGTGTAGAAAATGTCTAGATTTTGATCACTTTATTCCCAATATTTTGTAGTTATCTCAGTCATACTGAATTTGAGGACAATTTTTTAAGGATTCTCCTTCATTGGCATCCAAAAGTATTTGGCTTTTCAGAGAAATAACAACCCTTTTTTTGATACACTCATATTCCATCAGTTTGCATGATAAATATTAAAAAATAACATCATTTCAATAACAAGCATAACTGAAAACAGGATTGGGAATGGTCTTAAACATACAACTCCACATGCGGGTACAGAAGCCTCTATGCTTGCTGGAGCATGGGCTACCAGCCAGAGCATCCGTGTGCTAAGGGCATCAGTTAGCAGGTTTTACAGAGGGAATGGAACATGCTGGTTAATTGGAGGTCAGTGGAGAGGTTTTACAGCTCTCAATCCAGGCTGCATATTAGAATCATCTGAGGTACTTAAAAAAACTCCAGTGTCCCCTTCAATTTAGTAGTGATCTCTGGCTAGGAAGGTGGATCTTGTACTATAGATATGGCTTCCAGAAACTATTCTGTAGTGTGTGTGTAGGGATGTGGAGAAAGATGAACAGATCCCAACATTTTCCTCTTTCCAAGGATGGGAGCTTGAGGACTGCCTGAGTAAGGAGTGTGCCCAAACTAGCACAACCTGGGTATTCCAGAGCACAGACATGCTTTCTTCCAAGCAACCAGACATGCACGGAAACTTGGAGATGGCCTCATACTCTCCCTCTGAGTTCTCTCTGTCCTTCCTGGCTCCCTTTCATCTTTCCAGTTAATCCTTGCTGGGCCAGCTTTTCTTAGCAAAGATGGACCTGCCAAGAAGCCAGCTTACTGAGCACTTACTGGGTGCCAGGCACTGTGCCAGCCTCCTCAAACATAGTAATTTCATCTTCAGCCAACCAGTCCTCCCCTCTCTGTTACGCTTCTCACTGTGTAACAGAGACGCAAAAAGATTATTCAAGGCAACATGAATGCGATGAGAAGCCCAAAGGGACTGCACCTCAGCAAGTCCTCTGTTAGAAGGAGAAACTGGGTACAGCCCCAAATCAGTTTTTGCTTCAGTTTTTATTGTATAGAAAAGGAAATTACAGGAAAAGAAAAGATGGTTAATCAATCATAGTAAGAACATAAAGAAATTGGCTATGTAACAATCTTCATCCAAGCATGCATGGTTCAAAATAGTTTAAATAATATACTACCAAAAACGTCATAAATCTAAGCTATGTGACATGCAAAAGAAACAATCAGATAATTATTAAAGTGCCTGATTTCTTGAGAAACTCAAAGAAACAATTTAAAGCAAAATGTGGAACAACTCCCATGTACTAACTAATCTAGCAGAACATCCTTGGAAATCTTAACTCACATATTTTCCCATCATTTAAGTTTTGTTGAATTAAGGGTTATTGCCCTCAGAATGATCCCTGTTTTGCATCAGTTTTGTTCACATTAAAGGCTTTAGACCTATGTGAGTTTCCTTCTCACAAAATCTTCCAATTAACCCATTATATTAACAATCAGTGTATACGATCCCTTATCTAAACAGTGATTAGAATTGATTCGTTGTGGGCCGGCCCCATGGCTCACTCGGGAAAGTGCAGCACTGGGAGCGCAGTGGCGCTCCTGCCGCGGGTTCAGATGCTATATAGGGATGGCCAGTGCACTCACTGGCTGAGCACAGTGCGGACGACACCAAGCCAAGGGTTGCGATCCCCTTACCAGTCACATAAAAAAAAAAAAAAAAAGAATTGATTTGGTGCACTCTTGCCCACTATCTGTAAGCTCTTGCCTCCTATCCAAAGACTTTTGTCCCATACATGCATTACCTAAAAACCCTATCTAATAGTCAAATAGGAATCAAGATTTCTAACCCTCTACACCACTCCATGCCGCCCAAGGCCAGGACCATCACCTCTTGTCTAGACCACTGCTGTGGCTGCTATATGTTTATTTTTGTGAATGGTTAATTAAATTTAATCTATCCCAGGCACTAGACTCCAAGCCCCTTGCAGGCAGGGACCATGTCTGTTTAGTTCACTGCTGCATCCCCAGCACCTAACACAATGAATGCATTGTCCATAGCAAACACTTACCAAATTTCAAAGGAATGAATGAACAACCAGAGGAAGTAGATATCATTACCTTGATTTTACAGACAGACAAACTGAGGCTCAGCAGGCTTAAATAATGGATGTGTGTTTTAGAACTACTCAGTGTCAGAGTTAAGGTTAAAATCCATGTTATTCTATACTGAACCAGAAGTGCAACTGCAGGGATAAGGCTCTCTTCAGGTTTTATTCAATTCAGGAGCCTTGTCTAAGGGATGAGACTGTATTACCATGGTTACAGCCATCACCAGCCTTTTACACACACCCAATAACTCTTAGAGTTTGAGCTGCTGAATCTAGACCTGAATACTCTTGGCAGCCACTGCCATCTGCTATTGAGTGCCCATTGCATGCTGAGTCATGAGGGAAAAGAGATGTGGTTCCTGCCCCTTGAAGAACATAAGGGTGTCATTCAGGAAACAATAGTCATGGATTTATCAGATGATTACTGAGGGCTTCTTTGGGCCTTGGAACTGTGCTAGATGCTGGGATCATAGTGGAAATACGCTAAACATGGCTCCCTTCTATCTTGGAAACCAAAGACAGGTAGGGAGGGCTTACAGCGAACAAATGATCATAATAATTACTTAACTGCACTTGGGAAAAGTGCTAAGAAGGACAACAGCATGTGTCTCTTTCCAGCAGTACTCAATGAATGGGCCTCCAGAAATCTTCCTGATGAAGTCACATTTAAGCTGAAACTTGAACTATCAATACAAGCTGGCCAGGGGGAGAGGGAGAAGAGCATGCCAAGAAAAGGGGAAAGCATGTGCAAAGGCCCTGAGGTGGGAAGGTGAGCGTGGCTGGTGGGCACGGGCTTTGTGGGCTGCCAAGGATCTTGGTCCTTCCCTTGAGGACAATAGGAAGCCCTGCACAGTTTACAAAGCCAAGTGAGGGGGCAGCCCACAGGGTATCAGAGGAGGTACTTCCTTCTGCAGAGGGCTCCTCTCAGCCACACAGCTGTAAGCAGGGTCCTCCCTCTTCAGATGTGTTCTTCCTGTCCCCAGGGAGAACTATCCTGTCTTAGAGAGTGTCAGGGCAGGGATGGTCCCAGCAGTTGGCTTTTCCCCTTCCCAGGGCCCTGTCACTCCAGCCTCCCCTGGGTGTCTGCGTCTCTTGCCACTTGCTTGTAAGTTTCCTAATATAACCTGGCCATTTCCTCCCCAACTGGTGGCCAAGAGCTGCTCTCCTGTTGCAATCTCAGTTTTCCTTGGGCTTAAAGGGACCATGTCAGCCCATCTCATGCCAAATTTAAGCTAAAGGTAGGTTGGTTGATTTAATTTCACGAACTTGTCCAACCCAGAGATTAGATGTCTTCTCTCTTTCCCCCAGCTTACCATTTTCTTTGCTCTATTCTTATTCACTTTCTCCTTTCATCCTTTTTTCTTCTGAGAAGTACAAGGAGCAGAGGTAGACACAGATGTGAGTTTTTTGTTTTTGTTTTTTAAAAAGATGACCGGTAAGGGGATCTCAACCCTTGGCTTGGTGTTGTCAGCACCACGCTCACCCACTGAGCTAACTGGCCATCCCTATATGGGATCTGAACCCGTGGCCTTGGTGTTATCAGCACCGCACTCTCCCGAGTGAGCCTCGGGTGGCCCCAGATGTGAGTTTTGACTGCGGCATATGTATTAGCTATGTCATCTTGGGTGAGTCCTTTGTCCTTGTTGGACCTTAGTTTTTTTTATCTGTAAAATACAAACCATCAAAAACCTCTCCAGTCATTTCCACAGAGCTGTTTTCAGATGGATAAAGCAGAAGGAAGAGAATAAATGGTTATAGCATGCATGCTGTTCATTCATTCATTCATTCGACAAATATTTATCCAGTGCCTACTGGCACTGTTCAAGGACACTGCAGTAAACAAAAAAGAAAGGATTTCCTGCCTTTATGGAGTGCATTTGTCAATGAGGGAGATGGTTAATAAAAGAAAAAGCAAAATATATGTTATATGAGATATGCTATGAGTTAAAATAAGGTAAAAAAGGGAGATATAGAACCTTGGGTGGAGAGTTATAGTTGTAAATAGTGTGGTCAGGGGTGGCTTCACTGAGGCAATGACATTTAAGCAAAAGCTTGAAGAGGGAGAGGGAGTGAGCCATGCTGGAGGAAGACCATTCCAGGAAGAGGGACAGCCAATGCAAAGGTCCTGAGACAGGACCATGGCTAGTGTGCGGGAGGAACTGCGAAGAGGCCTTGGTGGCTAGCATGGAGTGAGGGACAGGGGAGCATGGGAGGAGATGAGAATCTAGGAGTGATGGGGAAGAGATCAGGTAGGGTCTTGTGGGTCACCAAGGACCTCAGCTCTTCCTCTGAGTAGGAAGGGGCAGAGCAGTGTCCTGATGCGACTTACTGCATTTCAACAGAATCCCTCTGATTGCTGTGTTAGGAATAGATAGAAGGGGCCTAGGTGGAAGCAGGAGACCAGTGTGGCTGTGATTATGAAAATCCAGGGGACAAAGAACGGTGGCTCAGACCACCTTCTAGTCCAATGGGAGTGGTGAGAAGTGGCCGGGTGCTCCCTCTCTCAGCCCTACCCCGCCTTGGTCCCTCCTGCCCTTGCACACCCAGGTCACCACGCACCCGCGGGCGCCCCGTCGAGCCGCCTCACTGACGCGCCCTCTCCTCGCCCGCAGGGACGTACCAAGGCCAGTTCACCAACGGCATGCGCCACGGCTATGGCGTGCGCCAGAGCGTGCCCTACGGGATGGCCGTGGTGGTGCGCTCGCCGCTGCGCACGTCGCTCTCGTCCCTGCGCAGCGAGCACAGCAACGGCACGGTGGCCCCCGACTCGCCCACCTCGCCGGCCTCCGACGGCCCGACGCTGCCCTCGCCCGCCATCCCGCGCGGCGGCTTCGCGCTCAGCCTCCTGGCCAACGCCGAGGCGGCCGCGCGGGCACCCAAGGGCGGCCTGTTCCAGCGGGGCGCGCTGCTGGGCCGGCTGCGGCGCACGGAGTCGCGCGCGTCCTTGGGCAGCCAGCGCAGCCGCGTCAGCTTCCTCAAGAGCGACCTCAGCTCGGGCGCCAGCGACGCCGCCTCCACCGCCAGCCTGGGCGACGGCGCCGAGGGCGCCGACGAGGCCGCGCCCTTCGAGGCGGACATTGACGCCACCACCACCGAGACCTACATGGGCGAGTGGAAGAACGACAAGCGCTCGGGCTTCGGCGTGAGCGAGCGCTCCAGCGGCCTCCGCTACGAGGGTGAGTGGCTGGACAACCTGCGCCACGGCTACGGCTGCACCACGCTGCCCGACGGCCACCGCGAGGAGGGCAAGTACCGCCACAACGTGCTGGTCAAGGGCACCAAGCGCCGCGTGCTGCAGCTCAAGAGCAGCAAGGTGCGCCAGAAGGTGGAGCTCAGCGTGGAGGGCGCCCAGCGCGCCGCCGCAATAGCGCGCCAGAAGGCCGAGATCGCCGCCTCCAGGTAGGACCCCGGTCGGGGCGGATGGAAGGGGTCCCGGGCAGGACAACCTAGCAGGCCCTGTCTCCAAGCCTGTTTGTGCTTCTTTTACCGTCAAGGGTTCCCCTATGGCCTTTAGGGGGTTAACTGTCGGCCCTTCAGGAGGTGGTGTCACCTGTTTCCCCATCCATCCATCCGTCCATCCGTCCATCCGTCCATCCGTCCATCCATCCATCCGTCCTCTTTTCCATCCACTCAGTGACTCCAATCCACCCATTCACCCTGTCCCTCCGTTCTTTTGACCCTTCCACTCACCCAACCTTTCTAATATCCAACTGAACAACCATCTCTGCACTTAATCATCCACCCCACCTACCCACCCACTCCCCTTTTAAATTTATTTATTTATTTTATTTTATTTTATTTATTGAATGAAAATCGATTATACATATTTTGGGGTTGAACATTGAGATATGTTGATTAAATCAATATTACTAACATATATATTGTTACAAATCATAATTATTCTTTATGCCCGTGTCCAATGTCTCCCCTTCCCTCATTCCCTCCCCCTCCCTCCTCTAATTGCCCTAGATTTTTTCTCTCCTTCTGAAAGAATAATGGTTACTCTTTAAACTTGTTGCCTAGATGATCTGTCCAATGCTGAGAGATGTGATCAGGTCCCCCAATATTATCATAGGGCAGATGCTTCTTCTGTTACTCTGAAATGGGTTTTGTGGAAAGAGACATCCACTTCTTTTCTTTGTCTCTGCTGGTGACTCTTCTTGTGTGAATGCACCCCAGTGGTTGGTGGACCATCTGCGTGGTGGCTGTGGTGTCTAGCCGCTTTTGCAGCAGCCATGGTTATTGTAGTGGGCCACCCACATGGAGGTGATGTTTTTGGCATGCTCCCTGACACTGGCGGTATGCCTGGTTGTGGGGTGTGTTTGGTCCCCTTCTCCATGCCTCTGGTCCTTGGGCAGGCCCCAAGGCGCTGGCGCTGTGTGCCTGGTTGTGGGAGAGGGGTCCAGTCCCCTTCACCATGTCCCAGGTCCCTAGGCAGGCCCTGAGGTACTGGCACAGTGTCCCTGGTTGTGGGAGAGAGATCCAGTCCCCTTCTCCTTGCCCTGGGTCCCTGAGTGGGCCCCGAGGTACTGCCGTGGTGTGCCTTGTTGTGAGAGGAGGGTCTGGTTCCTGGCTCCATGCCTTGGGTCACTGGGTGAGACCCAAGGCACTGGCTTGGTGTGCCTGGTTGTGGGAGAGAGTTCCGGTCCCCTTCTCCATGCCCTGGGTCCCTGGGTGGGCTCTGAGGTGCTGGCATGGTGAGCCTGGTTGTGGTAGGGTGGTCTGGTCCACTTCTCCATGCCCCGGGACCATGGGTGGGCCCCAAAGCGCTGGTTTGGTGTGCCTAGTTGTGGGAGAGAGGTCCAGTCCCCGACTCCATGCCCTGGGTCCCTGGGCAGGGCCCAAGGTGCTGGCATGGTGTGCCTAGTTGTGGGAGAGAGGTCCAGTCCCAATCTCCTTGCCTCAGGTCCCCAGGCAGGCCCCAAGGTGCTGGTGTGGTGTGCCTGGCTGTGGGAGGGTGGTCTGGTCCTCTTCTCCATTCCCCAGGACCGTGGGTGGGCCACGAGGCACTGGCTTGGTGTGCCTGGTTGTGGGAGAGAGGTCCAGTCCCCTTCTCCATGTCTCAGGTCCCTGGGCAGGCCCTGAGGCACTGGTGCAGTGTGCCTGGTTGTGGGAGGGTGGTCTGGTCCCTTTCTCCATGCCCTGGGTCCCTGGGTGGGGCTCAAGGTGCTGGCTCAGTGTGCCTGGTTGTGGGAGAGAGGTCCATTCCCCTTCTCCTTGCCTCGGGTCCCTGGGCAGGCCCCAAGGTGCTGGTGTGGTGTTCGTGGTTGTGGGAGGGTGGTCCGGTCCCCTTCTCCATGCCCCGGGACCGTGGGCAGGCACCAAGGCGCTGGCTTGGTGTACCTGGTTGTGGGAGAGAGGTCCAGTCCCCAACACCATACCCCGGGTTCCTGGTTAGGCCCCAAAGCACTGGCTCAGTGTGCCTGGTTGTGGGAGAGAGGACCAGTCCCCTTCTCCTTGCCCCAGGTCTCTGGGTGGGCTCTGAGGTGCTGGCATGTTGTGCATGGTTGTGGGAGAGAGGTCCAGTCCCCTTCTCCATGCCCCGGGTCCCTGGCACCCACTCCACTTTTTGTTTACCACCTAACCATCTAGTCACCCAGGCATCCATCCAATCTCTTCATTCACCTAAGTTCTTTAATAGCCACCTGAACAATCCCTCCATCCACCCAAATCATCCGTCCATCCAACCACTCCAGTCACTCAACCTCTGTAACAAATGTACACCTAAACAACCACCCATCCGCATAAGCATTTACTCATTTACCCCTGTCCACTCATCCCACTTTCCGTTCTTTTACCTGCCCAACCATCCAATCACTCACCCATCCATCCACCCAACCACCCATCTAACTACCAAACACCCATCCAAGTATCCAGACACTCATTCAACCACTCATCCATTCCCTCAGTCACCAGTCACTCATATTCACTCAGCTGCTCACATCCATCCTGGCACCCAATTTAACATCTGGCCTTGCATCCACTCACCCTGCTAACTGCATTTTCCAACCACTCCCATCACCCAACCATACTTCTCTCCAACAATCCATCCATACTTCCATTCACTCAACCACCCCCACCCACCCATCCACCCAGCCATGCATCAATACACCCTCCCATCCACTAAGTACCGGCCCTATCATCTACATTCAGACTCCTCTATGTCTTCCCACTTGTGCTTCAGATAAAGTTCTAATGTTGTCTGCAAGCATTTATAGCACCTACTATGTGCATGCCAATTTTAAGTGGTTTATAAATATTGACTCATTCAATCCCCTTAACAACCTTAGTAGATAGGTACTATTTTTATTTCCATTTTACAGATGAGCTAAATGAGTCTCAGATAGATAAGATGACTTGTCCAAAATCATCCATTTAGTGAGTGGCCTTGCATAATTTGGTTCCCACCCTCCTATGCAGTCTCTTTTTTTCTACCATTCTTGCCCAGGCCTGGATTTTATTTCTCTGTGCTAGTCACTCTGATTTTTTATCATCCTTCTTTAGTTTCTCCTGCCAATGGCTTTTGTTCATTTGTGGTGGTTCCTCTGCCTGGATTGCTCTTCCTTCCTCTGGCTGCCCATTTAATTTCTGCTTCTTCGGAGTTCAGGTCAAGCTTGACTCCATTAGAGAGCTGATGAGGTCCCACTCACTGTCACAGTCACAACTTTACACTGATTACATGATTTGTTTTTAACCTACCTTATAAAGGGCTCCTGGTATGCCAGTCACTCTTCTGAGATCTTTACGTATATTACCTCATTTAATCTTTAGAATGTCCTGAAGAGGTAGGTATTCGCATTATTCATATTTTGCAAGTTCGGAATGAGCTGCAGGGATAGCAGCAGGTGTGGCAGGACAGCAGGGAAAGGCACTCACACCTGACCCAGTACCTCTAGCAATCCTGTTGGTTGTAAATGGCCTGGGCTGGAAGCTGTGGCACATGGTCTTCAGAGTTAACCAGCCCTAGGGCCAAATCCTGGCCCTCCCGTCTTCTAGTGCAGTGATCTGGGCAAATGAGTTTGCCCCATGTGGTGCCACCACTTCTTAGTTGTGTGTCCTTGGCCAGTTGGAGTGTCTTCTCTAACCTCAATTGTCTCATCCATAAACACGGGGCTGGTCTGAGTGTTAAGAAAGTCAGTGCAGGTCCAGTGGTTCCCTGTCCTGTTGTGGGTTGAGTTCCCTGGGAAACATCCTGAGATGGAGATTAGTGTGCAGGATGTTTATTGGATCAACACTTGTGGGGAAGGAAAGGAAATGGGATTGGGCAGAGGGAGATGCTGGGGTGCAATGCAGTCTCCACAGAGGCGTCAGCTGACCGTAAAGGGTGCCAAGTTGGGGTGAGGGAGCTGGATCTCTGCATAGGATGCAGGCTACCTCCAGAAAGGGCCATTACCTGGGACTGGACAGCTCTCTTCAGCCAAGGGCAAGCCCTGGAGAGGGTTGACACAGCTGGGAGCACTCTCTGAGCATCTGGGGGTGGGAGAAAGAAATCCTCCAGTCCCAAAGGGAAAGCTGGGTGGCACATCACAGTATCCACTACAGTGCTGGACACCAAGCACGGGCTCAGTAAATATTACTAGTCGCTGTCATAATTTGATGAATTCATTTGACAGATGTGGAAACTCAGGGAGAAGGAATGTAACATGCCCAAGACCACTTGGCAAGCAAATTGGGAGAACCAGGGCTTTGGCCCCTAGCTTTCTGATTCCAAAGCTTTAACCAGAACATCTTGCTGTCTCTAAACTTTGTAAACTTTAAATTGCCATGAATGTGTGAACAGTTAGTATCGATAAGTAGGAAAGAAGGTATACATGATTTTCTTAAGACTTCTTGGTTTGAGGCTGCTATGGTTTGAATGTTTGTCCTCTCTACAACTCATGTTGAAATTTAATTGCCGTTGTAACAGTATTAAGAAGTGAAACTTTTGAGAGGTGATTGGACCATGAGGCCTCCACCCTTGTGGGTGGGATTAATGCCGATGTAAAAGGGTGTGTTCAGTCCCTTTTTGCCTCTTGGCTCTTCCTTCCACCTCCTGGCAAGTGAGGGTCCAGCCTTCCTCCCCTCCAGAGGACAGTGTACAAGATACTTTCCTGGAAGAAGAGAATGGCTTCACCAGACACCGAACCTGCCAGTGCCTTGACCTTAGACTTCCCAGCCTCCAGAACTGTGAGCCAATAAATTTCTGTTGGTCATAAATTACCCAGTCTCAGATATTCTGTAATAGCCACACAAGTAGACTAAGACAGAGGCAGAGGTAGGCTTATGACCAGGTGATCATATAATTTATTGCCTAAACCTGGACACTTTTATGAGTAAAGGGGAGCACTTTTAAAAAATAAAACATTTATGCTGGAATAATTTTAGATTTATGGGAAAGCTACAAAGGTGGTACAAACAGTTCCCGTATGCTTTCTACCCATTTTCCCATAATGTTAACTCCTTACATTACTATAACACATTTGTCAAAACCAACTTAGCACATTACTATTCACTAAACTCCAGACATTTTTTTTTAAAAAGATGACCGGTAAGGAGATCTTAACCCTTGACTTGGTGTTGCCAGCACCACGTTCCACCAAGTGAGCCATGGGCCAACCCTAACTTTTTTTGAATCTTGCTAGTCTTTCCACTAATGTCCTTTTTCTGGTCCAGAATCACATCTAGGATCCCATATTGCCTTTAGTTGTCATGTCTCCTTAATCTCCTCTGGTTTGTGACGGTTTCTCAGTCTTTCCTTGTACTTCATGACCTTGACAGTTTTGAAGGAGTGCTGGTCAGGTGTTTTGTATACTGTCTTTCAATTTGGGTGTCTGATATTTTTCTCATAATCAGATAGGAGTTACAAGGTTTTGGAAAAGAAGACTACAGAGGTAAAGTCCTTTTTATCACATCATGTCAGGGGGTAACTGATCGCAGCATGATTTCACAGGTGATGTTAACCCTGATCACTTGGTTAAGGTGCTGTCTGCCAGATTTCTCTGACATGAAGTTACTATTTTCTCCTTTCCATACTATATCCTTTGGAATCCAAAGGTTAGGTTCTGCTCACATTCAAGAAGGAGAAGGGCCTGGAATTAAGCCTCACCGTCTGGAAGGAGGAATATCTACGTATATTATTTGAAATTATTCTGTATAGAAGATTTATCCCTTCTTCTAAAGGGAACATTTGTAATAATTACACCAAGTGTATATGTTTACAACAGGCATAAGCCAGGACTGTCCTGGGCAACCATGGGACATGGCAGAGTGCAGTAGGTCAGAGTTTAGGCTCTTGATTCAGAAGACCATCAATTGGGACTCAGGCTCTGTACTGAATAGCTGTGTGACCTTGGCCAAGCTGCTTCCCCACTCTGAAGCTGAGATCCTCTTTCCTCTTAGGGTTGGTAGAAGGAGTAGATGAACTAATGCCTGCAGAGTGCTTGGCACAGGGCAGCCAGCAGTAAAATCAGTCATTGTTATCTAATAATGTTTGATTTTAAAGGTGAGGAAATGGAAGTTTGGGAAGAACAAGGGATTTCCCCAAGTTCTTGCCTGCTGGGGGCAAAATCATGGCCCCTCTCCCTCTTACTTTCCCTGCCCTCCTTGTCCTTCCTGCCAATGCCTGTGCCCCAGAACGTGGAAGTGTTGAGCTTCCGCAGAGAAGGCCATCAGGTATCACAGCAGGGCACCGAGCCTCCGGAGTGAGAAGCTGGTAACCAGCTTCTTGCACCCGTGCTGCTGTGAGGGCAACACAGGGGAGATGTGGATTCCCTGAGTGTATGAGGAATGAGTCCTGTATGCCCACGGGGCTGGTGCCACGTGGGGTGTGGCCGCCTGTCTTGGTTTCAAGCTCAGGCTGAATTTCCAATTAAGGGAATCTTTGAGTGGGGAGGAAAAGCAGGATTGTGGCCTTTTTCATCAGAGACTTCCCCCTCCTGGGGCTTGGGTGAATACTTTGGTTGCAGAGGAACAGGAGGCTTCTCCAGCAGGCTCCTCCAGCCCAGGCAGGCCTGGGGTTTCTTTGCATTGTGGCCTCTGGCTCCTCATCTTGGGTATATGTGGAACTTGTCAGCTCAGCATCTATGATCAGGACACCTTTCCCAGGAGAAGGGAGAACACTGAGGCGTCTCATCCCCCTAAAATGGGCTATGCATTGAAAAAGATTCTAGCCCTGTGCTGTCCAGTATAGTAGCCATGTGGCTATTGAGTACTTGGAATGTGGCTGGTCCGAATTGAGATGCACGTTAAGTGTGAAACACTCTGGATTTTGAAGTCTTAGTATGAAAAGAATATAAAGTAACCTATTAATAGTTTTAAAATATTGATTGCATATTGAAATGATTATATTTTAGATATATTGGGTTACATTAAATATATCATTGAAGTTAACTTTGCCTGTTTCTTTTTACTTTTTTGAATGTGGTTACTAGAAAATTTAAAATTACTTATGTGACATTATATTTTTATTGGACAGTGTTGTTCCAGACCCATTCAGGACCCTTGGAGATAGTCCAACCCCTTCACTAACCAGATGGGGAAACTGAGGTACAGAAAGGGATAAAGACACACCCACAGTGTATCTTTACTAAGTGGTCAAGGAGGAATTAGACTTATGTCTTCTGATTTTGTGACTAAGAACTCTTTTTGTGATGCCTTTTAAGGTCATGGATACTGGGTTGTGGAGGGAAGCTGGGATGTTTGGGGAGATGCCTAACCTTTTCTGGTTGTCACGCCAACGCCCTGATAAATGGCCCTTTTGGAAAAGCCCAGCGAGTGGTTAAGAGTGAAGTTTTGACTCTGTCTCTTGCTTGCTCTCTCTTGTCTTCAGACCTCAATTCCTTCTTTTCTAAAAGGAGCATCATGGTACCTACCACCAAGTGTTTTCATGAGAGCTGAAGCAGAGCCTATATGTGACACTGTGCACAGGGCTGGCAGGCAGGAAGTGGTCCATAAATGTTACTGCCCTTGTCTGGTCTTCTCATTGTTGTGTCCCCATGGCAGAGGCAGGGGCTGCCTGCAGGAGTTCTCAGCTGCCCCAGGGTATGATGTTTGGAACATCTCAGGCTTTGTACCAGGGTAACATCACTGAACTGGTCTGTCTTCTTCCCCTGCCCCCTTCCCCCCGACACCTCTAGATCCTCCCCGGGAAACTCCTAAGCTGAGCACAGGGTTAGAGTTGGCTTTGCAAGTTTCTGGGACCTGAATTTCTCTGGTGAGCAGGAGCCCATGTGGTACAGTGGCTGGAAGCTTAGGCTGTGGTGTTGGACAGACCCAGGTTGGAATCTTATCAATTCTGTGACCTCTTATCATCTCTGTGATCTTAGTCAAATTATCTTACCTCCCTGGGGCTCACTTTCCTCTTCAGTCAATGGGAATTACATTAATTCCTTCCTCCAAGTATTGCTGCAGGGAGTAAAAGTAGCAGCTCATGTGAAGGACCTGTGCTTTGAAGGCACGTAAGGAGGCGTAGCTGTTATGAATCATGTATCCTTCTGCACTGACCTACGTGTTTCCCCTGAGACTGTAATCACCACAAGGGAAAGCCCTGTCTCTTTCACAGTCCCCACAACTGTGTTTCCCAAACTTTCATCTTCCATCAGTCACAATCCCAATTTTTGCCAATCCATGTACACCTTTACTTATCTTCTTAATCTCCATCTTTAAATCAACTTACTTAAAAATATGTAAGTACATTTACTGAAAAGGAGGACTTTCTAATCCTTGTTGTAAGTGGAAAACCAATGTCATGGGATGTTCAGAAAATGGAATAATGTTATTCAAGTCCAAGGTCCAACTATTGATGGCCAGTCTCTGAGCCTGAAGTCTGTTCTCTTTTTGCTAAAATGTGACATTGGCAAGAGATTGATCAGGAAGAAAGAACTGTAGGCACCTAACTGAGCCTTTTTCCTTGATTAACAAGAAGAATGGGCTGGGTTTCATTTCTAGCTGAGCCTCTGCATTGCCAATACTTGTTCTCGGCACCATTAGGGGACACAGGCCACCCAGGAGAAGAGTGCCCTGGAATAGGTCTAAAGGAGGGTCTGGGTAATTGCCCGTGTTTGAGCTTATTTATTTAATTCTTATTTAACAGGCATTCAATAGCCCTTATTTCATGGAGCCAGGCATGATTCGAAGTACTTTACATATTTCAACTTATTGAATCCTCACAACAACCCTGTGAGGAAGGTACTATTATTCCCATTTTACAGGTGAGAAAACTGAGGCACAGACAGCTTAAGTATCTCAGACAAGGTCATATAGCTGAGCAATGGCAGAACTGGGAGTTGAAGCTAGGCAGCCTGGTTTCAGAATGCTTTTAGCCATGATCTGACCTTTGGTCGGTTTTCTGTCACAAACTTTCATTAGCACTCAGTCTGTACTGGGATTGTGCTGGAGCACTGGGCACTCAGTGGTGGATTGGTGTGGTCAGCATCTTCCAGGGTCTTACAGCCTAGTGGCAAAGACAGACAGGGATTGGACACAGTGGTGGATTAGAAGGAGGAAGGGGACCCAAGGCAAAGAACAATTAACTGAACCAGGCAGGGGTGGTCTGGGAAAGCTCCCTGCAGGTGGTGACCTCAAGCTGGGAGTTTGCCAGGTGGAAGAGAGGGAGAAAAAGGTCGCTTCAGGTAGAAGAACTGAGATGTGCAAAGGCTTGGAGGTAGGAATGTGTGTAGTATATTTTGGGAGCAATGAGTCACTGAGAGTGCTGGAGTGGGCAAGGGGGGGAAGATTAGTGATGAGACTGGGAAGGCAGCCTAGGGCCAGGTTAGGATGGGCTTTGAGTTGCCAGGTGAAGGAGGAGGTGGTAAATGTTACAAACTAAAATATTACAGGGCCAGGCAGGTAGCAGGCTTATGTCTGATTTGCTAGAGGGTGGTGGGACCGTGAGGACCTGGCCTCTGCCAGTTCCCTCGGGAGGAGCTGCCACTTCCTAGAGGGGAGGCTGATGGCTGCCTGTAGGATTAGGGACTCAGCATTGACACGGCTCTTAATCTTTCCAGAGGAACTGGAGATTTTCATTTTCTCCCCTTTTTTGACTCCTTATTATGGAAAAAAATTAAGCATATATAAAAATAAAGAGGCTGGTAGAATGAACACCCATATGTTCATTAGCCAGATTTAACAATTGTTAGCCATTTTGCCATATTTGCTTTACCTGATATAGTCTAAAGTAAATTTGAGATATCATGAGAGAATTCTCCTCAAAGTACTTTAAAGTGCACCACTAAAAGATAAGGGAACTTTCCTTATAACCCTAGAGCCGCTATCGTACCTAACAGATCAACAGTAATTTCTTATGGATTATTTCTTCCTTGGTTTTATCCAATGATATTTAATATCCAATTTGTTCAAATGAGTTATCTTACTGTGGTTTTGATTTGCATTTTCCTAATGACCAATGATGTCACGCATTTCTCCTTGTGATTATTGGCCATGTGTATATCTTCTTTGGAGAAGTATCTATTCAAATATTTTAAAATTTTTAAATTGGGTTGTCTTTTTATTATCAAGTTGTAGGACTTAATATATACTGGATATGAGTCCCTTATTGGACATATGACTTGCAAATATTTTTTCCCCATTCTGTGGAGTGTCTTTTCACTTTCTTGATGGTGTCGTTGGAAACACAGAAGTTTTACATTTTGACGAAGTCTAATTTATCTATTTTGTTGTTGTTGTTGCCTATGCTTTTGGTGTCCTGTCTAAGAAAGCATTGTCTAACCGAAAATCTTCTCCTATAATTTTTTCTAGAATAGATTCATGTTTGACTTTTCTGGCATGAAAACTTAATAGACGTTTCTGTACACTTTGTATTATATCACATCAGAGGCACTTAATGTCTGGTTGATATGCAGTCTTCCAATTCTTAAATACTTTGCATGACAAATTGGAGGACTTGGTTTGGGAGCGGGGGAAGGGCAAAGAGAAGAGAAGGAGCAGGTGGAGGAAGGTGAGGGACATTGGGTAACAGGGAGGGAGACCTAGCACATCTTCCACTAAACTCTAAAGCTCTCACATCCATGCATGAAAACCCTCCAACACATGAACACATATATGCACACGTGCGTGCGCAAATATTACAAGGCCAAACAGATCATTTACGTGTGCTGTGTGCTGCCCCGGGCCCCTTGGTTAGCTCTCTCTAGGCAGCGCATAGCTACAAGCGCTGGGCGTGACTGCTCAGATGTGTCTCACCAAGTCTAGACCAGTCCCTCTTGCTGCAGGAGTGAGGGGTGGGAGGGTAGGGCCAGGCTGTAGGCTGCGGGTCAATGAGCAGGCTGCTGCAAGGATCTTGGGAAGGTGACAGAGACCTGAAATATGGCAGGGCCACTGGGGTGGGGAGGAAGGGCCTGGTTGGACCACTAGGAGGCTGGTTAGGGGCAGGGTTGGTCAAATTACCTTCTTGTACCATTATTATTATTATTATTTTTAATTGGAGGAAGCTGAGTGTTGACGTGGCACTCTGCCCCGTGATGAGTCAGGTGTGGGTGTAGAGACACATGTACTTTAGACTGTGGGGATGGGGGAGGGGAGGGGGCATGGGAGTAAATGCACAGAGAAGGATGGTAATGAACCCAAGGTTGTGCAGCACCTCAAAGGGCAGCTTGTGTCACCTTCACCCAGCACATTCTCCCTCTCTGCAACCAGGACATTGTCAGCAGGTGGGACAGAAACCAGGAATCCTTTGTTTCTGTTTTCTCAGCACACTCCCTTTCCAGATCCTCTGTTAGGGGAAGGCCACTGAGTCAGAAAGAGAGGCAGGCAGGGAGAGCAGGAGGAGCACTGGAATGGCGGTCAGACCTGGGGGCTGGCCCAGCCTCTGCGCCTGTGACAGTTACACCTCTCTCAGCCTCTGCCGTCCCGGAGGATCGCAGGAGATCTTGGATGGTAATGGCTGACATTGGATGACGTTTATTGAGGACTTAATATATGGCAGACCCTGTTCGAAGTGCTCAGCTGAATTATCCAATTCTAACTGAGGCACATAGAAACTTTTTTTTTTAACCTGCCCAAAGTCACAAAGCCAGTAAGTGATAGAGCTGAGATTCTGGCCCCAGAGTCTATCGTCTTAGCTACTGCCTTATTCTCCTACTTTAAATACAGTTAATTTCTCTTTCTCTCTCTTTTTTCCTTTTCCTTTTTTTTTTTTTTACATTGCTCTAGACAACATAGTTGATAAAATTTAAGGAAGGTCAGAATAATAAAAACTAAAAAGTAATAAAACCCTTGTCCTACTTCTACCCTAGTTGCACCTCTGAAGTAGCTATCGTTAACAGTTCACTTATAGAATTCTTCCATTTACCTCTTCTGCTTTCGTTTGTGCCTGTTTTTCATAACTAGGACTACCTACATAATGTTCTGCAGCTAGTCTTTTTGACTTAATATGTTTTGAGATCTTTTAATCTTATGCACCTAGATTGCCTTATTCTTTTTAATGGCTGTATAATATTCCATAGTTTGGAGGTACCATGATTTATTTAACCAGATCTCTCTTGATAGAGATTGAAAACAATTTATGTCTTCATGATCTCAAATGAAGCTGCAGTGAACAGCCTTGGACCCATATCCTTGTTCACAGAGCTGGTTAGGGGGATGGCCCAACCAGGCAACTTATCCTAACAAGGACATTCAAGCAGCATTGGAATATGTTGGAAATAAAATGCCAAGCAACTTGGATCTCTGCAAAGGACTCACCCCTGACATTCACTGTCAAAATGTAAATTTGGTGGACTCTCTCCTGACAAGGTCTGCAGTACCCCTGAGTGGATTAACACAAACAATCAAAAACCCAAACCACCCCTGTCCAATGTTCCACCCCACCCCTCCAATATATGTTCAACAAGTATTTAAAGAAAAATTGTTGCAAGAGAGATACAGATCTACATTTATGGGTCAGATTCCTAGAATTGGATTGCTGGGTCAAAAACAATATGCATTTTAATTATCATCAGAACCCCAGTTAACTTCCAAAAAGGTTGCACCAAACATATACCACCCACCAGCAGTGTACAGGAGTGAAGTTTCCCTCACACCCTCGCTGCCAGCGCTGCGTGCTATCAGTCTTTTGCATCTTTGCCAAATTGTTTGGCAGGTGCTCCGTGGATCCAATGATCCCCTTCCACACTCCTCCAAACAACCACCCATACCATAGAGGCAAAGTTTGTCTTTTTCTCTCTGTGTCTGGCTCACTTCCTGAGATTCCTGGATTTGAGGTTCCGTTGAGTAGGACAAAGCTCCCTGGGGTTGGGCTTGAAATGTCTGAAAGTCCCCTGGCCCCAGACTATTGCCCTCCATCACGTCCCTCCTTTGCAGATTGCCAGATGGACGAAATCCCTTTGCGCCCAGAGACTGAAGACTGGGGTGAATGGAATTTCCTGAGTTGTCAGAGCCACATTCTGGTGACATACATGAGGCAGCTGCGACTCCAACGCTGAGTGGTCTGGGGAGAGAGTGAAGAGCTTGCCTGGGTCCCTGGTGGCAGGGAGATGTTAGAACAATGGGGACAACGTGTTTGGGGAAGTCGAGCTTTCCAAGCTAGTAGAGTAGAGAACTAGAACCAGCCTGCCCCCATCAGTCCTCAGAAAAAGCTGGAAGGTGCCTTAGCAAAGATGAGGTCCAATGTGCTCATTTCACAGATGAAGAAACCGAGGCCTTGAGAGTATGATATGCCCAGGTCAGGGCAGAGAGGAACGTGGCTGGAGGGCAGGGTGAGGGAGGCTCTTGTGAAACCTCACTAGCTTCTGGGTCATAGTTAATAAATCAAGTTGGAAGAAGACAGGGCTCTGTGAGCAGAAAGGAACATTTTTATCTCCCCCTCTCCCAGCCTTAGGGACCGGCTCCAGAAACTTTCCAGATTTATTTTTCAGCATAAAGTAGCTGAGTCAGAGAACAGACAAGCCAGCAGCCTGCAGCTCCTTCAGGAGAAAGATGTCCCCTCCCCCAAATGCAAGGTTTATCCACTTCCCAGTGGGGCCAGTGCTTCGTCCCAACCCTGGCACCTGAGGACACAAGAATGTTAGAATACCAGTGACCATGAGAAGTCTGGTGGCTGCCACAGGGGACATACTTGAGAGCTCGATCTCAGGCTCAGGCAGCCTGGGCTCTGGTCCTACACACTTGCTGACCACGTGGCCTTGGCGGGTGACTTCCCCCTAAGCTTCTTGTACCTCCATTTCCTCATCTCTAATATGGGGATCATAAGATAGCCTGCCTCATGGGGCATAGGAGAGGATCAAGTGGGTTTTCATGGATCCGAAGTGCTTAGGACAGGTGCTCATTCTCACTACCGCCTGCCGGGCTCTAAGCGAAGGCCCTTTTTATATGTCATCTCGTTTAATCCTCATGAGCGAGGTGCTGCTTATTATATTTAGCCATTTTGCAGATGAGGAAACTAACTTGTCCAAACTCACAAAATAACTGATACAGCCAGGCTTCAAGTTCTCTGATCCAGACTGCACCCTCTTAACCACTGTTGGAAGAGAAAGTCTTTTAGCTCTGACATTTCAGGATACTGTCCTACCAGTCTGGCATTCTGTGCCTTGACCTTGGTGCCTGGATGTGCTTTTGTGCGGCAGAGTAGTTGAGAGTGTAGGCCGGGGAGACTGAAGAATTGAGGTTCGGGTCCCGCTCTGTTACTTGCTCACCAAATGACCTTGGTCCTCTCTGAGCTTTACTTTCCTGGTCTGTAGATTGGGGGCAGTAACAGCCCTGCCTCCCAGGGTGTGGTGAGGACTGAACAAGAGGACGTGTGCGAAGGGCTTTGCACAGCTGTGGCCCACGGTGGTGGCACTGGGCAGGTGTTCGGGAGGTAGCAGACCTGGGCTCACTCCCCTGGGTTTCCAAAGTCCAGCCCAACTTCCGCTTGACTTCCCAAGTCCCCACCAGCAAGTGCCTGCCATTGGGAAGAGAGTTAAAAATAAAGCCAATCTTCAGATCCTTCAAGTAAACACCCAGCTCTCTAAAAATAGCTGCTTTGCAACAGGTCTTTGGAGCCAGGATGGGCTTGAGGGCTGGAACATGGCGAGGGTGGTTCTCCACGCAGGGTGCGACCTGGGCAAGTCTCTGTGTCACCCCACCCCACCTGTCGAGTCTCTGGCCTCAAGGGAACCATGTGCCCCCTATCTGTGTCCAGCCCCTTCTCTCTATGTCCACTGCCACCAGCCCATTGCCAGCCCCAGCCCCTCACTGCCCTACGGCGAGGTCCCTCCGTGGCTGTTCCCTCCTCTTTCTGCCGCCCTGCTCTTCTCCATGTGGCAGCCAGTGGGAGTCTTCATCATTGCCAGCCTGCCTGACTACTCCAGTGTGCAAACTTTTCATGGGCCCTTAGTTTGGGTTCCTGCGAAAGCAGAGCCTGACATGAGGATTTGGGTGCAGGGTGTTTATTTGGGAGGTGATGCCAGGAAGGAGGAGGTGAGAGGGGGTGAGTGGGGAAGGTGAGACGGGGAAGAAGCACAAGCCATGTAAGTGCGTGTTGTCAAGGCTTCGCTGCAGACCACCTGACTGGATTCAGCTGGGACCTCATATCCCCAGGATTGTGCACGTGAAGGATGGACACTGGCTCCAGTCCCTCATTCATTGAGCGTCTTTCGTGGGACATAAATCCCCCAACTCCTGGTTGTGCTTGCACTTGGGGTGAGGGCGGAGGGGCCACCAGCAAGCTCTGGGCAGAAGGTGGGCCGCTGTGCCTCAGTGAGTCTGGCCTTACATGAACTGCCCTCCACAGCCATGGGTGAATTTAGGGGCAGAGATGGGATGTAGGCACGAGGGGTGTCTGCTTTTAGGAGAAATTCCAGATTCCTTGCTTTGGCCCACAAGACTCTGCCTGTCTGGCTGCTGTTTATCCCACCAGCCCCATCTCACACCACTGTCCCCATCACTCACCATCAGCCACAGTTCCTCCAGAGGGCCATTCTCTTTTCTGCCTGCAGTCCTTTGCACACGCTGTTCCATTCGCCTGAAATGCTTTCCCCTTATTCTTTACCTCACTAACACCAGCTTGTGCATCTGGCCTCACTCAGCTAACATATTTCTTCCTCAGGGAAGCTCTGAGCTCCCTTCTAGTCTGGATTCCCTGTTTTATGTGTCCCTGGTACCCTGGTCCCAGGTACCAGGAGCTGGCATAGCACCCAGCACATAGGTGAGTTCAGGAAGCATGGTTGACTGACTGATATTACATCTTAAACATCTCATAATCGAAAAAACCCGCAGTACAGAGGCATCCTCCATTTTACTCAGTTAAGCCTTCAAACACATTCAACAAATATTTACTGAGAGCCTGCTGTGTGCCAGGGAGTGTTCTAGGCTCTTAGGGAAGAAAACCTGAAGATCCTGGCCTTCATGGCGTTTACATTCCAGCTGGGGAGACAGCCAACACAGCCAACAGGAATAACTAATAGAGCCTGTGGTGGAGGTGAGGTGCCTTTCTAAATAAGTGGTCAGGATAGGCCACACTGAGAATGCCTCGTTGACATTTAAGCGGAGACGTGAGGAGTTGAAAGCATTAGCTGGGGGGACATCCGGGGGCAGAGCAACCCAGCAGAGGGAAGAGCAGGGAAAGCCCTAAGGAGGGCATGTGCCTGCGTGCTCTGGGGACAGCAAGGAGACCAGCATGGCTAGAGAGCAGTGAGGACGATAGTAGGAGAAGAGGCCAGAGAGGGTGTGGGGGTGGGGCGGAAACAGATTGCTGTGTTTTCCGATATGGGAGCCAGTCATCACATGTGGCTATTTCAACTCAAATTTAAATTAACAGAAAATGAATAAATTAAAATTTTCATTCCTCAGTTGCAGTAGCCACATTTGCAGTGCTCGACAGCTACTGGCTGGGACAGCACAGATATAGCACATTTTCCTCATCACTGAAAGTGCTAGTGGACAGTGCCTTCGTGGGGCCTTGCAGGTCATTGTAGGGCATACGCGCCTGCCCATACATAACTGGGCACACATCCTGGGGTCCTTTCCTCACCTCCCAAAGTGGGTATGATTAAAGCATGCAAGGCCATTTGTCCATCCCCAGCCAATGTCGGAATGCCTTTGCCATCCGTCACCCCTGCCAAGTGGTCATTCAGTTGCTCCTTCTGTCCCTCTAGGCATGGGGAACTCACCATCTCTTGAGGGTCCAGGCCAACTTGGGACAGCTTTGACTTTTGGATTTGCTAAAACCAGGACTTTGTGCCTCTCTGTAGCTTCTGCCCCTGGGTCCCAGTCGTGCCCTTGAGGACTGTGTCAGCTGTAGATAGGAGAAGCTGCCTGTGCTGTCTTCCCCACCGGGCTTATTTTCACACATAACATGATGGAGGAGGCAGTGCAGGACTGATGTGGCAGCTCTACGGTGCTCTCAGGGACCCAGCTCCATCCGTCTTTCCCTCCTGCTGTTCTCAGAGTTTGGCTTTTGTCCTCATACTCAAAGATGCCACTGCATCCCCGGCTTTACTCCTGCATTCCAGGCAGGAAGAAGAGGAAGGGCACAGGTCACAATGCAACAGCCCACCCTAGGGAGTGTCGTCGCATTCTCCAGAATGGGCCATAGGGCTTTGCCCAGATGCAGAGGAGTCTGGGAAGGCAAATATTTCTAGCCAGGCGCTTTGCTTGTCTGAACAAGATCAGGCTTCTGCTAATGGGGAAGAAGGAGAAAATGGATATTTGGTGAGCAGCTAACAGTGTCTGCCCCAGTGTCCCTGCAGAGGTTTGAAGGCTGTGATCTTGACATCCCTGAATCTTCTGTGGTCACCACATCTGTAGTCCCTTCACTCCACCTCTGCTTTCGAGTCTCTTCACTCTCTCCATCTCCAGGTGGAGAAACAGAGGCACAGACAGCGCTTATAGTCACCAGCAGAAGCCTTGGGGTCAGATAACACTCGTTCCTTGGGCAAGCCACTTCTCAGTCCCTCAGTTTCCCCAGCTGAGGAAGGTAGTGGAAATTGATAACTGTACTTGCTGCTGAGGGTGTTGTGAGAGCAAAATGAGACAACCCACGTGAAGCACTTACCACGATGTCTGGCACACATTAGCCGTTCAGTAGTGGCAGTCGTCGTTTTTATTATTATAACTATTATAATTATCACTCTAGTGATTCCTTCTGGTATTATTGAATGAAGAACCAGGGAGCCCAGGACTGGGTGAGCACTCTCTGGGAATCACCCAGGTGTTTCCAAAATCCCAGCAGTCACCCCAGGGAGAACCTCTTTCCTTATGTCTTGAGAGGGGGTGTGCCATGGGACCGCCATAGGAGGGAGGGGCTGCAGTGGGGATCCGTCTCCAAAGCCACCTTGGGCCAAGCCATGTACCTTGTAGGGCCCTATCGCATTACTGCTGAAACACTTTTCCCATCAGCCCTGGCTTCGTGCAACCCTATCTGGGAAGGGGAAATTACCACAAGGTCATGGCAGCTGGTGCTAAAACCATAACCCCACAGGACTTGCTGTAGCTTTGCCAGGAGCCCTGGAGCTCTGACCGACCAGGTAGAGGGTGGGAAATGCCACTGAGTGGGTCCTTTAGAAGGACATTTATCAGAGGCTAAACTGGGGTGCCACCCCCCTGAGCCAAGGCCTGCACAGTTCTTCCCTGAACACCCCAGCTGGGGTGAATAGAGAGAAAAGCATGGAGCCACAGAAAACCTGCAGTGGGAGGCCCTAATGACTTTTCCATTAATTAATTAATTACCTCTTTTTTTGGTGGCTGGCTGGTATGGGGATCTAACCCTTGACCTGTGTTCTCGGCATTATGTTCTCCAAAGTGAACTAACTGGCCAACCCTCCTTTATTTTTTAAATATGTTGTACATTCATTTGATTCAAAACCCCACAGTTAGAAGAGTATAAGGGTCTTTTTCCTTTCCCTGTCCCTGTCTTGTTGCCACCTGCACTCCCCATATGTAACTATTGTTAGTAGTTTCTTTCCTTTCCTTCTGTGGTTACTTTATGCATATATTAAGGTAAAACATATGAAATTGCTAGTATTTGTCAAGTTTGACCCACAAAATGGCAATTTCATCTGGTTCAGCCTAATATAAGCAAATGCGTATTTAGATTCCTATTTTCCTCTTTCTTACACAAAAGGAAGCCTATTATACATACTGTTTTAAACCTTCCTTTTTCTCTTTGCTGTGTATATATCTTTCCATACCTTTCCAAACAGAGATTTTATCAGTCTTTTAAAGCCTGCAGAGTATTCCATTATATAACTGCACCATAATTTATTTAATCAGGCCCCTGTTATTGGACATGGTTGTTTGGGTAGTTTCTAGACTTTTGCTTTGTTAGGTAAAGCTGTACACATATCATTTCATCCATGGACCAGTATAGCTCTAGAGTAATTTCCCCCAAAATGCAATGGCGGGATCAAAGGCTCTCTGTCGTGGTTGCCCCATTTTATCTTCCCATCCACACTGTTTTAGGATGGGAAGGCCTCAGCCACTGACTTGCTGAATGACTTTGGACAAGTCCCTGTCCCTCTGTGGGTCTCCATCTCCAGGAGTACTGAGCTCTCCTTCCCTTGTCCTTGGGGGAAAAGTCATTCCAAATTTGCTTCCTTGCTTGGCCTTTCCCATGTCTCAGCCACATGCAGCTATTGTTACCACGGCTTCTTTGGGAGATGACGTCAGCCCGGAGGGAGTCCAAGGCAGCCCAGGGAGGTCAGCATGGAAAAGCAGACAGAGGGACGAGCCAGGGCAAAGGCACAGAGGTGTGGCCATGTGGAGTAAGGCAGGGTTTCCCAAATGCTGGTCCCTGGTGTACCTTCCTGAGCCATGCCCTACCCACATGCCATCTGGAATATTATTCCTTTACTATTTAAAAAATATTTTAACTCTTTACATCTAAATTTATTTTTACAAAGGAACTTCAGATTATTACCATAAATAGAAATCCAGTTTTAGATTAAAAGAAGTTAGACAAAAAGAAAAAGAAAAGATGCAACGAAGCAGAACATTTATTAAACCATCCCTCAGTTGCTTACTAAGAGCTCAGACTCAAGCTGCTCATTGCTCTGCTCTCTGTTAGAAAACGGAGCGTAAGAGAGGTGTGGAAGATGTATTAGCACCCATTGGGGCTTCTCACCATGCAGTCAGGATAGTTAAAACTGAATTTTAAAGGAACAATGTTACTTAATGCATGGCTCGGTACCACCTATCATTCTTGGTCCAAACAATAGAAACCATCCCATACTTTAGAGACACTGGCCTGAAAGAGAATTCTACTCTCCCTCCTCCCAGAGCCTCAGAGAGAGGGAAAGTCAATCTTTGGAAGGACCTGTCCTCCAGGAACTAGACTCTGGGGGCTCTGGATAGGAGCACAGACCTTGAACGAGCTTGGACAGGCCTTGAACACAGTAGGCACTCGTAAATGCTTGTCAGTGACTGACTCATTCGTGGGCTCAAGGGGCTCTTAGGAAAGAAGGATGGACATTCAGACAAACAGGTTCCTGCCTGAATCTTGTCCAAAGAGGGCAAATGTTCCCCTCTCCGTCCTCCTGTGACAAATGGTTTATCTCCCAGCTGGGGCTTGCTGGTGGAGCACTGGAATAGGAGCCACCCAAAATGGACAGGAGGAACGCAGCCTGTCCCTCAGCTTCTTCCATCCTTCAGAGGTTTGTACTAAGTGGGGAACAAACAAAAACACAAATGTAGAACAGATCAGCACAAGTATATTTCTTGCTCAAGTCCAAAAAGGGTGCCCTCCTCAATGGACAGCTCTCCTCCAAGTGATGATTCAGGGATCCAGGCTCCTTCCACCTGTGGCTCTGTCACCTTCAACATATGGTTGCCAAGGTCGTCATGCTCTACTGCATTAAGCTGGCAAAAAGGGAAAACACACAGAAGGATGCGCGTGGAAGGTTTTTCTTGGCTGGTACAGGAAGTGGGCAGGCACATCATGTTTTAACACGTATTGTTGGCCAGGAGCCAGTCCCATGACCATGTCTTCCTGCAAGGGAGGCTGGGAACAGTGTAGGTGTGTGCCCAGGAAGAAGAGGAACAGGGTTTGGTGAACTGCTAATGGCTCTCAGCCACGTGTAGTGAACGTGACAGTCAAGGTCGTTTATCATCCTAGCTCTTCGTTCTCGCATGACATTGTCAGGCTGACCTCTTCTCAGTTTCTTAAACACTCTGTGTATGTGTGCATACACATCTTTCTGCCTTGGTTTTTGCTGTTCCTTCTATTTGTGTGCAGGTAGAAGAGAGGACACTGGTACACAGCCTGGAAGTTTCTCTTCAACTCTCTCAGCTCCTTCACTGAGCAAATTACAGGTTTTCTTTTATACGGATGCCTCCTAAGACCCACTCTGAGAATTGCCCTATGATAAACAGGGGAGGGGGCATCTCATAGTCATAGACAGCAAACTTCAAGAGCTTTATGTCAAGAGAGCTAATAATCTGTTTTTCAGAGGCGGTCACAGAGATTTCCAGGGTGGACGTGAAACATAAGGGTCTGAATTTGCTGAGATAATTAATTCTTTTTTTAGTTAATGTCTCTTATGAGAAGTAGTGTGCAGATTAAATAGCTCTCCAGGGTGGGAAAAACCCTGCTTTCTAGAGTTTGCCAATTTCCATGGTGTGAATACTGCCACTGTGGCCGATGTCAGGCTACCAGGGAGATGTCTCTGAATGCAGAGCTGGGCAGACTTGCAGGCAATTAGCTCCCCGGCGCAGGCAAGGGCTTGCATGAGCCAGCTCCAGCACTTGACCCAGCACATGGACTGATGTCTTCATCCTGCTTTGCTTCAGGCTGTAGCTGAGACCCATCTTCTGGGAAGCTTTCCAGGCCCCTTTTTCTTCTTGGCCATCTATTTTAGAAGACTGAACATTCTGTATCGGATTATTTTCCTTCAGATCTTTCCTACTAGTCTATAAGCTCCTTATGACCAAGACATAGGTTTTCAGTTTTTCTATCCTTATTGCATTGACTGATGCCTGCATTTAGTTGGCACCAAGCACACACACACAGAAGGCAGGCAGGATGGAGGATGGAAGGAGGTGGAGTTGAAGAATACCAGCCTATAAGCCACTCTCTGTTCTGTGACTTCTTGGCAGTGTGACCTCAGGCAAATCCCTTCTCTTGTCAAAGTCTGTTTCCTTGCCTGTCAAAAGTTCCTTTTTTTATTTTCCTATGCTCCAGCTAGGCCAGCTATTGCTGCATAATCATGATGATGATGATAATCGTAGCAATAGCTACCGTTTATTCATTCAGCAAATTTTTGTTAAGCATCTACTCTGAGCCAGACCCTATTCTAGGTACTGTGGATTCATCAATGAACAAAACAGACACAAATCCCTTTCTTAAGGGTTTTATGATCTACATTTGCAACAGGCCACGAACTGAGTGGAATTTCATGGGCATCATATTGTTTGATCTCTGGACATCCCTGAAGGGCGAAGCTCCATTTCACTGCTGTGGGAAGTACAGCTGTATGAGTTGCCGTGTGTCAGCCAGTGTGTAAGGGGTGGAGATGGGATGCACCTGGCACCTACGTTCTTAGCCATCACGATGTACTCCTCTGTCCCCAGCATCCTCATTCCTGCCCGTGCTACAGCCTTTGTCCGTGCTGTCACCCTGGCCTCTCCTCCATTTGATCTGTTCCCATGAGCACATCCCTCAGGCCCACCTGACACCTGATCATCCCTCCCTGATGGTGTCTTTTCTGTGTCTCAGGTCCTGTCTCCAGATCCTTCCTCGTTATTCAACCAACCATGGTTGGTCACAGAGAATGGAATCCTTTCCTTCTTTGCTTGCTCCCTCACGACCCCACTTTCCCCTTTCCCTTCATCCTACCACCACAGGGCCCAGGCATGGACCCACATGAATAAACTTCTCTTAGTTAATACATTGAATTCTTTAATTTTTTTTTTTGGACTCAAATCTTGGTTTTAAATGTCTTCGTCGTATGAGGTATTTATTCTTCCTGGGAAATCTGAAGGTCAGATCTGCTAAAGCAAACAAAGTCTCAATACCCCTTGTGTGCACGTACTGTGTGCTGAGTTTGGTGTTCATTGCTGCGGCGTTTCGAAGATGAAAGAGACATAGTCACCGATCTTTGGCCTCAGTTGGCTCCTTAGTGTGGTCAACGTCAGGATGATCACATAGTCCCGTGTGCCTGGGACAGTACTGGCTCATGCTAGGTATAATTATTAATAGCCTTTCACTCTCAGATGCCATAGTTTGAATGATAAATTCTCTGGTCACCCTGAACAAGTCTTGAGAATATGGCCTCTTACTGCTTTAAGCACTTTGCAAATACCAAGTGATTTAATCCTCTCAACCCTAGGATATTGGTGCTGTTATTATCTCCATTTCACAGAGGAGGAAACAGAGGCGCAGAGCAGTAAAGTCACTCACTCAAGGTCACAGAGCTAGGAAGAAGCAGGCTGGGTTTTGAACTCAGGTCACTTGGTGCTGGAGTTTTCCAGCTCAGCTACTCCCTCAGCAAGAACTTCCTTAAGGTCTTCCCTGACACCTCCCCACCTGAATCCGTGGACTTATATCCCGGTCTTGACTGCTGTGACGTAGTTTTGTGGTGGGAAGACAGCCACAGGGTTGGAATTTCTTCTGGATCCCTAGTGCCTGGCACAGCGCCTGGGCCAAATAAATCTCCAGGAATGCTTTTGAACCAAGGGATGCAATTTTCCAGGGCAGGGGCAGGGTTTGGCCCCTCCTCATGGCTTCTTCCTCCCCTGTCCCTGTGGCAGCAGGGATGTCAGCCCCCAGAAGCAAATGGAGCTGCCTGGAATTCCTTATCAGTTTTCAGAGCAGTCTGCGGTAGGACCAGAGCGGGTGTCAGTGACACTGGGGGCTGCTCTGGGAAAAGCTGGAATGCCATAGCCAGCCCCACCTGGGGAGGGGCCGGAGGTGGGGGAGGGTGCTGGGCAGGGAGGGCTCAGCTGTCACATTCCTCCAGCTCACAGAAAGCTCTCCTGGGCGCCTTGTCCTTATTTAGGCAGGCGATGTCTGCTGACTTGGGCCTTGTCGGATGCCATTGCACACTGGCCCGCCAGGGGTGGGGGTGGGGTGGGACAGGGGCAGAGCACACCCAGTGCTAAGTCAGCAGACTCTTGGGTGGACAATCCTGGCAGACCCGGACTCCCCAGGGTGGAAAGTTCAACCCCTGAAGAGAAAAATCATTCTCTAAGTAATAGTAACAAAACCAGCAGCTACCATTCGCAGAGTGCCTACTGTGTGTGGGCACCATGCTAAGCTGGTCTGTAAGCTCCAGGAAGTGAGTTTCTCCTGTTCACTGTTGTACACCCGTATCTAGCTCAGGACCTGGCACACAGTAAGTGCCTAGTAACTGCTTGTCACAGGTGAATGAATATTCATTTCACATGCCACATTCACTTACTCCTCACAGTGATTATCGTGACAGCTCAGTGCTCTTATTAACCCATTTTACAGATGGAAAAACTGAGGCTTGTTGAGGTTCCTTGACTTGGCAAAAGTCACAAAAGTTGGAGGTGGGGGAGCTGGGGTTTGAAATCAGGTCGTCTAACTCCAACACTAACTAATGCTGCCATCTTTTGTTTTGGTGTAAGCCACATGGAATTCCTGGCTTTCCTCCTTCCTGGCAGTGTGAGTTGTTTGGGCTACATAACCCCCTCATATATTGAATGGGGATTGAGAGTGATGTCTACTTAAGGGGATATTGTGAGGGTTGAATGAGATAACACACGCAAGTGTCACAGCGTAGTGTCTGGCACATAGTAGGTGCTCAGCAAGTATTGTCTATTAAGAGTGGTGGTGGCGGTGGCGATGAGACAGTGATGATGATGGGCTCTGGGGGATTTAGCGTCCTCCTGCTGGGTCTCATCCACGGAATGGACTGGACAACTGGTGAGACCGTTTCCCAGTAGCCTTCATCCCCTCCCGGGGCACAGGGACAGTTATGCCCTGTGGAGAGGGTGGCAGTCCTGTCTCTGGTTTCCTAAAGGGAACATTCACTACTCTTGGGCTGTCTGAAGTCTCCCAGATTCCCAGAGCAGGAGGCTGGAGGGGCTGGGGTTTTAACTTCTGTTAGTACCTGCCACGTAATCACATTCTCGTATCAGCTGCTTCCATGAGCACCTACTGTGTGCACAGACTGTCTGGACTCCTGTCCCTGGCTGTCTGTGTGCCACTGGGAAAGTTATTGAAATGGTCAGAGTCCCAATCTCCTCATCTGTGCACTGAAGATTATAATAATCATATTTCTCTCATATGATTGTTGTTTGGGTGAAATGATGTAACATGCAAGCATTCAGAATAGGGCCTGTCACATAGTGTGACCCTTCTGATGTGTCCATAACAGAGTAGCAGTATGACTAATTTTCAATTGTTGAAAACTGAAAATGATCACACAGGTTTCTCTGGGCCTCGGTTTCCCCAGCTTGTCTCCGTGTTGGTATAAAATGAGATGAGATGCTTTCTGAGGCTCCTTCCAGCTCTGTGAGTCTCACAGTCAGATATATATGATCCATTTAAGTCAACAGTTATCCAACAAATATTTAGGGAGCGCCTGCTATGTGCCAGCTTGTGTTCTGGTGGGTGCAGAACTGAAGCTTCTGCTTCTTGTGGGGCTCATAGATTAGTTAAAGGAAGACGAAGTAACCTGGCAGGTAAGTACAGGGGGCTGTAAGAGCAGAGACCTGGCAGTCAAAGTAAGCTTTCATGGGGAAGGGTTCTGAAGGATGAGTAGGAGTTTGCCAAATATAGATGTGAAGGATAAGGGTGGGGACAAGAGTTCCCAGGAGAGGAAACAGCCTGTGTGAAAGCCAGAGATAGGAAAAGTAGCTAGGGCACATTTGAAGAACTGGAAGTTTTTGTCTGTCTGGAGGGCTGAGTTTGGAGTGAGGTTAGCGAGGCTAGCAGGAGCTAAGTTATGAAGTTGTATTAAAGCATTCTCACATTATCCTTCAGGCACTGGGAAAGGCACTGAGGTCAAGATCAAATTTGCTGGGGGTGGCCTCTGGGGAAGGCTTCCTGGACTGGATGGGGCATAAGAAGGAAAACTTACATCCAGGGTTAGTATCCAACTTGACACTCCAGCAGGGTCATGCCAGTTGTTCAATTTTGGAAATTTAACTGTATCAGTTTGTAGGCAGCAGCTACCTTGAGCCCCCTAAGTGATCCCTGCCCCTCATTGCTGTCCCGTCCACCTGGCCTCTTGCCCAGGACTTTGTCTTCCCCAGCATCCAGCAACTAAATGGTTAGCCACCTGGCACAGCAGGCGGCCTCCTTACCATTCTCATTAGTTGGGGCCCCACCTCCACCATACCAGTTGCTAGATATATTTAGTGTCACCCCCCTACATACATCTCAGTCAAGCTTTCCAGCTCCAAGAAGGCATTAGAGAACATCAGAGAGGACCAGCCCAGAAACCTGGGTTATAACCCAATACTTGCCCTGTTCTCACAAGGTAGGCAGGAGTTTAGACTGGAATGTCCTCTAGGGCCATCCTGCACTGGCTGATGCCTGGGTGGCACCTTGGAGAGGCATAACACAGGCTTTGGAATCAGTAGACCTGCATTTCTGTCCCATCGCAGCACTTCCTGGCTGTGTGGCTGCCCCCATAAGTCACATTGCCTCTTAGAGCCTGGTTTCCATGTCTATCTAGTAGACATAATCATACCTACCCCTTAGGGTTTTGGTAAGGAATAAATTAAACCATACCTCTAAAAGTTCTAACATCAACCAATGCTGGATTTTTAAAATACTTACTAATTTATTTTGGAATAAGTATACTATCTGCACATTCATAAGATCTAAAATGGTTGTATCAGTCAGGGATCTGGCAGGAAAGGGTATACTCCAAGTGTTTAATTGAAGAGAGTTTAATGAAGGTGCTGTTTGCAGAGATGTGGGCAGAAAATTAACAAGGAATGCTAAGGCATCCAGGACTGGCAGCAGTGGGAAGCTGTTAGCACCCCAGGTCTGAAGGGGCAGGGAAGGGGGGAAGTGGTGTTGTTACTGGAGGCTGGTGGGTGAGAGCTGCCCCTGTGGATGAGGGAGTCAGGTGGGAAGCGGGAGAGAGGAATAAATGCCCAAACCTCTCTCTGCTCCACCCTCTAGCCTCTTGCTGGTGCCTTGCCCCGCCATTGGCTGGACCCAGTTGTAAGCCAGAGAGCAAGGGAGCTGGGTGGTGCAGGCAGTGAGGACAGTCTCCCCAGGTGACAGCTGGGTGGGGAATGGTTGGGATAGGGGAAGGGGAGGAGATGGAGCAAAAGGAAAATAACCGGCCCAAATGTGTGTGTATCTGTCTGTCTGTCTTCTTCCCTTCCATCTTGATCTCGGCCACCTAGGTTTCTTTCTAGTAGGCAGCCTGTATTACCAGTTTCTTACCTCATCTTCCACAAATATTCTGTATATAGAAGAGCAAACACATTTGTTTGTTTGCTTGTTTACACAGTGTTACATACACTTACACCTTGCTTTTTAACTTAACACATCTTGGAATTCACTCTGTCGCTACATAAAAATCGATCTCATTCTTAGTATTGGCTACGTAAAATTCCTTCAGAGGGCTCTACCATAATTTAGTTAACTGGATCCCTACTGCTGGCTTTGGGTTTGTTTCCAATCTTTTGCTATTACAGTGTTGAAATAAATACCCTTGTACATGTGTCATTTTGCACAATTTGAGTATATCTATCTGTTGGCCAGATTCCCAGAAGGGGAATCGTTAGCACAAAAATGTGTAGATGCTAGATTTGTAAAGAAAAAAAAGGTTGAGCACTTTGAAGTGATAACTATGCATATATGGAAACATGGAAAATTATTTAAGTGAAAAATGTATAATAGTAACAGCTAACTCTTCTATAGTGCATACTCTGTGCAAGGCACTGTTCTTAGCGCTTTATGGATATTAACTCATTTAATTTTTGTAACATCTCTGTAATCATCCCCATATGTTAGTTACCTATCGCTGCGTAACAAATTATCCACAAACATAGCAGCTTAGAATAACACACATTTATTATCTTGGTTTCTGTGGGTCAGGTAGCATGGCAACTGGGTCCTCTGGCTCAAGGTGTCTCAGAGGCTGCAGTCAAGGTGCCAGCCAGGGCTGTGGTCTCATCTGAAGGCTGGGGAAGGATCCATTCCAAGTTCACATATGCGGATGTTGGCAGGATCCAGTTTCTTGCAGGCTCTTGTACTGAGGGCCTCAGCATCTCCCTGGCTGTTGGCTGGAGGCTGCCCTCAGTTCCTTGTCGTGTGGGCCTCCATAACACAGCAGCTTGCTTCATCAAAGCCAGCAAGAGAGTCTGCTGGCAAGAGAGAATTCACAGTCTTTTGTATACTAGTATAACAGTTACATCTTATCACTTTTGCTATTTTGTATTCATTAGAAGCACGTGTCTAGGTCCAGCACACACTTGAAGGGAGGGGATTACACAAGAGTGTGAATACCAGCAGCCATCTGGGAAATCTGCTTGCCACCCTCATTGTTCAGAAGAGGAAACGGATGTGCAGAGAGGTTAAGTGACTTGCCCAAGTCACAGAGCTAATAAATTTCTGAGTCAGGGATCCTAACCCAGGTAGCATGACTTCAGATTCCATGCTCTTAACCATAATGCCTAAAAATTGAGTCTCCATTGTGTTCACAGCCCTGTTCGAAAAAAAAAAAGGGGGGGTGTGTCCATGGATAGACTAGAAAAGAAGGCTCATAAGCTTAAATAGCTATTGTGTTAGGGCGGTGGCTTCAGAGTGCTGTTGCTTTAATATTACTGTTTTTACAGTTTGGAAAATGTCATGTTAAAATCAGGCAGAGACTTTTTGAAAAGAAGTTTCCCTCATAAGTCAAGTTAAGCAGACCGGGCATTGCTAGAGTAGCCATAACTTTCTGATGTTAATAAAAACAACATTGGCAGCTTGAAATTAAATCATGCCAAGGTTTTGATGCACTTGCCTTAAAATATTAATGAAACACTTCCGTATGAAGCATCCCAATTCTCAGGTGTTTGTTGTGTGTGTTTTGTTTTGTGTATTCTTTTTTTTTTCGGTGAATGTCCAGCATGTTGCAGTCCTCAAATGTGGTTATCTTTGTTGCATTGGCATAATCTGTGACTTGTACATTCAACAATAACATTTAAGCAAGTTTTATTAGCAAGCGATATTTTCAGTTAATAAATGTTTCAAAAGTCATTTAAGAATGGATTTGAACTTGCTGAGTGTAAAGATTGAACCTCAAGTCACTGTAGCTGTGGTAATTGCTTACTGTATTAGTTTAGATGCTAGCACTGCATGTGCTGTGCATATTCTGATTTTATTAAAATAAAAAGTTGAACTGCACAGTCAAAAAAAAAAATAAAAGGAAAAGAAAAGAAAGTTTCCCTGTGCTTCTTTGAAACCCTCTGCCAACTCATGCAATGAAGGTCTGTGGCCTCCCTGCTGGGTGGCAGCTGACTCCAGGCTGGACTGCAGGGCCCAATCCTCTGTGGGGAGGAGGAGCAAGGTCTGAGGTCCTCTCTCTGTCATTTTGCTGGTTGCTACAGTGCAGCCAGACCTCAGTCCTACACTGTCAGCCAGGCCCCAGTGGACCAACCTTTTTTCTGGAAAGTGAATGGGGACCACTTGCTGACAACCTAGCTCTGGCCCCTCAGACCTGCAGCGTGAATGCAGAGTACAGTGCCCCTTGGGGAAGAGGCTGGGTTGTGGCCAGTCCCAGCTGCTGAGCCCTTCTGGAAAGTGAACTTGAACCGAAGCAGGGTAGCAGATATGTGAGTCGGCACAGGCTTTGGTGCCAGACAGACTTGGGCTCAGGCTCGGGCCAGCTCTGGACATACTAGCTCTGAGCCTTGGGCAAATGATTTTCTGAGCCTGCATTTCTTCTCCTGTGAGGTGGATTGCCCTGAGAATGACATGAGCTCACACAGGTAATTTTAGTTTCCTGTGGTTGCCATATTGAATGAACACAGACTCGGTAGCTTAAAACAATACAGATTCATTCTCTTACAGTTGTAGAAGTCGGAAGCCTGCAACCAGTTTTACTGTGCTAAGATGTCAGCAGCTCTGGTTCCTTCTGGAGGTTCCAAGGGGAGGGCCCACTTCCTTGCCTCTGGAGCTTCTAGTGGCTGCTGTCTAGGTGGTATGAGCCCTTAGGTTATGTCCCCTTTTTTTCTTACTAAAAACAGTGTTCATAGATCTAAATCTAAGAACTAAAACCGTAAAATTCTTAGAAGAAAGTAAAACAGTAAATCTTTGTGATCTCGGGTTAGGCAAAACCTTCTTAGATACAACACCAAAAGTACAGGTGACAAAAGAAAAAACAGATAAATTGGACTTCATTAAAATTAAGAACTTTTGTGCTTCAAAGGACACCATCAAAAGAGTGAAAAGACAGCCCACAGAATGGGAAAAAGTTTGCAAATCATATATCTGATAAGTGACTTGCAGTAGAATATATAAAGAAATTTTACAACTCAATAACAAAAAGACCAAAACATTAAAAATTGAAATTAAAAAAAAATTAAAATTGGGCAGGAGATCTAAACAGGCATTTCTCCTAAGAAGATAGACAAATAGCCATTAAGCACATGAAAAGATGCTCAACGTCGTCAGCCATCAGGGGAATGCAAATCAAAACCACGTTGCAACTTCACTTCACAAATCACTCATCTGGCAGCCTTGGAACACCAAGGTCAAGGATTCGGTTCCCCGTGCTGGCCAGCTGCCAAAATAAATACACAAATAAATAACAAAAAGCTTCCACAAAAACAAAAAAAGCCAAATCACTTGTATGGCTATAATAAAAAAGGACAATCATAAGTGTTAGAGAGGAAGTGGAGAAATCAGAACCCTCGTATGTTCCTGGTGGTAAAATGGTGTGGCCACTTTGAAATCAGTGCCTCGTACGTTCCTGGTGGTAAAATGGTGTGGCCACTTTGAAATCAGTGCCTCGTACGTTCCTGGTGGTAAAATGGTGTGGCCACTTTGAAATCAGTGTGGCAGTTCCTGGAAAGGTTAAACACAGAGTTACCACGTGACCCAGCAATTCCACTCCTAGGTATAAACCCAAGAGGAATGAACATATATGTCCACACAAAAAGCTTATACACAAATATTCATAGCAGCATTATTCATAATAACCAAAAAGTGGGAACCACCCAAATGTCCCTCCACTGATGAACAGGGAAATAAAATATGGTTATCCACACAATGGAATCTTATTTGGCAATAAAAAGGAATGAAGTACTGACACGTGCTACAAGGTGAATGGACCTCAAAACAACGTTTAGATGGCATATCTTTCTACAGGGATACATATCTACTTCCAAATTAGCTGCAATCAACAGCATTTTGGAAGGGAATGCTGGTAAGCATTGTTATAATAATAAAAGCAACAATAATAATGATAGCTAATATTTTAAGTGCTTAGTTACACTAAGCACTTTTATGTTATCTCGTTTCAGACTCCCAGTAATTTTGTGAGGCAAGGTTATTGTCCCCATTTCACAGTCAAAGAAACTGAGGCCAGAGAGCAAAGGTCAGATACCCAAAATGTGCTGATGCTACAATATAGATTTGAGCTTGTGCCCTTGACCCCTCTGATGAGGGCTTCCTGGTAGGACACTACTGATCACTGTCTGTCCCTCTTGCACGTGGCACTGTGCTCCCCATAGTAGGGGCTCAGCACATGTTTGCCAAATGAGGACTAATGGAATCCCTGGTTTGTTGTGGGGGGGAGGTCCATCAGCCAGGGCTTGCTGACTGTGCCCCTGCCTATGTCCTCAGGGCATGGGGGGCTTCCTCCCAGACAGATCTCTGGGCTGGTGGCCGGACACCCAGCTGTGGTTCCTCCTCTTCATTGCCTGACTTGATCGTTCTGGGGGAAACAGCCAGACCCAGCCAGAGCTGAGGGTGAGGGGCTATTTTGGGAGAGGACAGGGCACTGGCATCTCAAGCATGCCCACCTCATGAAGATGCTTGGCCACACTGTCCCTTTAACCACCTCTGCAGCCTCCAGAGAGATTGGCGGAGGCCTGAGCCAGGAACTCTGATTATCTGCCTCTGTCCTACGAACCTACCATGTGCTTCTTGTGCCTAATGGTTTTTTTTTTTTTTTTCCATTCTAAAGTGAATAATTCAGTGGCATTTTTGTACATTCAGGATTTTTGTTTTAGTCCCCTCCAAAAACTGTGCTGCTTATTTATTTTATGTAACAAGCACGTTTATGGCATTTCTTGTATTTGGGCTGCTGTCCTAAGAGCCATGTGACTGTTAGGTCATTTCCTCCTTACACTGTTCCTCTGAGGTGTATCCCCATTTTATTTATCCCCATTTTACAGATGAGAGTCTGGGACTCGTTCAAGGTTATAAGGAGTAGAGCTGGTATCTGCATCCAGGCCCCCTGGCCAGAGTTGCCCTCTCTTAGTACTCCACTGTGTGGTGTATAGGCTTTGCCCTGAGCCCCTGTCTGTCCACTGATTTCCAGAAATGTTAGCTGGTTGACCTGGCAGGACCGCATTAAGCTGTGAGCTCCCCAGATGGATGCTGGGTCCTGTTCATCCCCACCCTGGGTCCCCACACATGGAGGACCTGGTCCAGAGTTGGTACCAGGAGGATAGCGGCTTGGGGTAATGGGTGAAAGCTTGGGCAGATTCACCTTCTAGCTGTGTGACCTAGAGAAAGTGGCTCCACTTTTCTGAGGCCATATGTGTTTATAAAGGAGGTTGTAGCAGAGTCAGACACAAAGTGCTCAACAAATAATCAAGATTAATATTATTAATAACAGTGGTAGAAGAGACATTTGCTGATAGAATGCATTAGAACAGAGGTAAGCAAACTTTCTGTAAAGGACCAGATGGTAAATATTTTTGGCTTTGCAGATCATACAGTCTACTTAGCTCTGGACAATATGTAAACAAATGAGCCAGGCTGTTTCCAATAAAACTTTATATGATCACTGAATTTTAAATTTCATATAATTTTCACACATCACAAAATATTGCTCTTGTCTTTTTCCAACCATTCAAAAATATAAAAACTTTTCTTAGCTTATGGGAGGTACAAGAACAGGCAGCGGGCTGGATTCAGCCTACCGCTGTGATTTGCTGATCCCTGCAGCTGAATGTGAGTTCTGCAAGGGATTTCTGGATGTTCGGTTTGCTGCTGTGTTCACAGTGCCCAGTCTGTAGCTCAGGTGGGTTTGAGCTGGCCCTTTAGGGCTGGGAGTATGGAAGGAAGGAAGAGCATCCCAGGTGGGGAACTGTCTGAGCAAATGTGTCAGGGGTAAGTCCAGTGAGTGTCCCTCTTGGGCACCATGAAACCACCAATGCCTGGGTAAGACAACTGGGAGACAAGGCCAGCTGTAACCAGGCAGTTAGGGGGCTGGGGGTGGGGAAAGGAGGCAAGGGTGGAGGTGGATGCCCTAGAAGTGGTGCTGTTGGGTGACGGCCCTGCCCCATCCCAGAACCGACAGCCTTATTTTTAACCCTGCTGACGAAAGTTATTCGGAATGAAATCAAGAAGAGTGACTACTCCCTGTCCCTCCCCCTGCCCCAGTTACTGCTCCCTTCCCTTCCCCCAGCAAGGTCAGAGCCATCTTAAGAGACCTTCACCCAGAGGCATGAGTCTGGATATGGGGAGGGGTCAGAGCAGAAAAAGCAGTTTCCTGCAATTCCCTAGCAGAGACTTGACTCAGGGAGAGAGCCTGGTGCTTAAAGAAACTCACTCCAGTCTCCTGGGGGGTTGAGTGGGCCAGGAACATCCCAAGATGGGGATGGATCTTCTCTCTCTGCTGAGCACATCCTTCTCAGACTTCAGTGTGCAGCACAAGCGTCTGGAGGGCATATACAACAGATTCCTGGGCTCTTGCCCCTTAAATTTGGATTCAGGAGGTTGGGCTAGAACCTGAGAATCTGCATTTCTAATAAGCTCCCAGGTGATGAGGATGCTGGGGGTGGGGTGCATGGACCACACAGCGAGTGGCACTGGACTAAAAGTGGTAGCCTCCGGGCCACAGCAGTTCAGCTGCCCTTCCCAGGTGAGCTGTCTGTGTACCCCCCATCGAGGCTGCCTGGAGCTGAGAATCCGGAGAGCCTCAAAGGCCATGCTAAGTGGTTTGGACTTTATTTTGAGCGTGGTAGGCAGACTTACAGAGATTTTAAGCAAGAGGTGAGGCCATGGCTTGTATGGTAAAGCAAGTTCTCCACGCCGCCGCTGAGTGCAGGATCAGTGGTGGGGAGTGAGCCTGCAGGCCGGCAGGAGACAGATGGGGAGGCGGGGCAGGAGGAATGGCAGAGCGAGGGGAGCGGGACAGACAGGAGTTGGTGACTGATTGGCTGTGGGTGTTGAAAGGAGGTGGGGAGGGAGGTGTGGACGAACTCTGGGATTCCTGGCTTGAGGCTTCGAGCTGGGAGTCATCCAGGGATCAGGGACATGGGGGGTGGGGAGAAGGGCTGACAAGGGGCCTGTGGGCCAGGCCGAGGGAGGTGGGCAGCGGGGTGCGCTTCCTTCCTACACAGCAGCCGTTGTTGCCTTGGGCTGAGTGGCCACCCCCTCTTGACCCCAGAGTTGATCCCCCAGAATCTTCCAGGGCTCTGGGTGGTGGCTGTGGTTCCTGCCCGAGGAGTCCCGCAACACAGCTTCCCAAGGCACCAGAAAATGAGCCTCCTTCAACTCACATGACCAAAAAAGGACATTCTCTCAGTCTGAAGGTTTGCCCGGGGTCCTTTCCCTCCTCCCCCGACCTGGGGTTTCAGGTTCCCAGGGAAGTGGCTCGGAAAAGTTTAGGACTTTGTCTCACACATTCCCAGTTCAGGCAGAATGAGCCTGAGGATACCCATGTACCACACTCTGTTTTGATGTCACAGATGTCATCCTCCCCTCCTCCACCGTCACCACCGCCATTGTCATCGTCATTATCATCATCACCATGTGGGCTGAATGCTTTCACAGGCTGCCTCTAATTTAGTTTTCACAGTAACTCTGAGAGGGGAGAATTATTATCTCTGCTTTACAGATGGAGAAACTGAGGCACAGAGAGGCAAAGCCGCGCACCCAAGGTCCTAGAGTCCCAGTGGGGTCGGGACTAGGGGGAGGTGCAGGAGCCAATCCAGTCTTTATTCCCCTCCCTATCCGGTCTTTATTTGAAATTTCCTTCAAAGTTTGTTCGTCAAGGATTTTTTTTTGCATGAATTTTGACTTTTAAAAATACAAGGGAACTTCAAAAAGTTCATAGAAAGATTTGAATTATCTTTTAATTCTGTTTTTCCATGAACTTTTTGAAGTGCCCTTGTATTGCATTAAAATATGATTTATCTTGATTTCTGAGGTTTTTGGCATCCCCATAAGTTTTGCGCCTGAGGTGAGTGCCTTGGCCGTCTCACTCTGTCCCCAGCCTTGGTAGCGCCAAAATTGGAACCCAGGGCTGCTGATTCTTAGGCTGTGCTCTTCACTTTGCCCTGTGCTGCCTCCTCACCAGCACACATGTGCCTGCATGCCTGTGTGTGTTCTTTATGCATTCTTGCATTCATAAAATATTCTCTCATTCAGTAAACATTGTGGCAGTGTTGCATAGCAGGGAGGCAGGGTCTTGGAAATCAGGCGGTTCTGGGTTGAAAATCTTACTCCACTGCTAATTACTGAGTGGAAGTCGAGCCTGTGGTTTGAGCACAGACTCAGGATCCCGGAATGCCTTGATTTGAACGCTTGCTCTGTTACTTACTAGCTGTATAAGTCTGGGTGGATTCTTTAAAACCTTCTTGTGCCTCGGATTTCTCCTCTGGAAAGAGGGATGATGGCCACATCTACCACCTAGAGTTATTGGGGGGATTAAACAAGTTTATTTCTGTGAAGCCTTTGGCACAGAGTCAGTGCTTGGTAAGAATTAACCACTATTTTGCATCCTTGAGCAAGATACCTCTCTGAGCCTCAGTTCCACACCTGTGGAGTAGGGATGAGTAAAAATGACCTCACAGGCAGTTTTGATGGTTGCAAGGGATAGATAAAAGGCCTGGCACATAGTACAGCTTAAGAGAATTTATCTCCCTTACTGTGGCCCCACTTCTCTGCTGGAGACTGAGATAAAGAGATGCAGGCACATCAACTCCCTGAGGAATTAACTCATCTGCAGAGAGTGGACACTCTGACTGGACCTTGAAGTTCCTCCAAGGCACCAAGCTCTTGCCCTGTCTCAGGGCCTTTGCACGTGCTTTTCTCTCTACCTAGCTCACTGTCCCCATCTACCTCTTATGGGCCTAATGCATGTATTTCTTCAGGTCTCAACTTACATGTCTCATCCTCAAGGAAACCTTCCCTGACCACCCCACCTCCACTGCCAATCTGTATTAAATCATCCTGTTTTCATTGCATTCTATACTTTTCCTTCTTGGCAAGTCTCACAGTTGTAATTAAATACTTGTTACTTAACTATATTTTGTTAAATAAGTTTTGTTGTTTATTTACTATCCATCTCCCTCACTTGACAGTGATGGCAGGGGCCTCTCTGTTCCACAAGGTCTCTGTCCTCAGCTCCTGGCTAAGCTTAGATCTGGGCACAGCCTCTACAGTAGTGCTCAAGCATGCAGGCTCTGGAGTCATGTTGCCTGGGTTCAAAATCCCAGCTCTTGCCCTTCATGACTCTGTGACCTTGGGCAAGTTACTTAACCTGTCTGTGCCTCAGTTTCCTTTTCTGTAAAATAGTGATAATAACAACAGCACCAGCTACCTAAGGCAGTATGATGATTATATGAGATCATCTTTGTAACTCCTTTAGAACCATGCCTGGCCCATTCATAAGTGGGGCTGTGATTAATTTAGAAGGTACTCTGTCAGTCAGGCTAGACTGACAGCTGAAACAAACATCTCCCAAATCTCAGGTGCTTAATTGCAGTAAATGTTTAAAGCTTGCTCCTGTCACATCTAGTGTGGGACTGTGGCAGGGAGGCTTTACTATATGCAGTCATTTATGGACTCAGGTTCTTTCTATCGTGTTTCTTAACTCGGAGTCCACAGGTGGCCATGAACTTGGATGTTGTTTTAGGTTAGGTACTCAGGAAACAGAGCCTGAGATGGGGCTTCTTGTGCAAGTGATTTATGGAGGGAGGCTGAGGATAGTGGGGAGGGAGAGAAGCAGGGTAGGATAGGAGGATAGGGAAGGATCAAGCAAGGATGTGGTCTCTGGGTGACCTGGAGGGTGAATTGTACAGTGCTGCAGTTGGAGTTCATTCCTCTAGGGGCAAGAGGGGTCTGGCCAGAGTCAGTCAGTCATTGGTGTGGGTTTCCTGGGTGGGGAGTAGGTGGGGTGGTATTTCAATTCTAGAACAAGGTGGTTTCTGTTGGTTGCAACTCTCTGGGGTAGCAATGAGCCGTTAGCAGCCAACACTCACACAGCCAGGGAGTGGGCCCATTTGCCCAGTGAAGGGATTTGGGCAGGGCACTGACTGTCTCTACTATAGATGGGAAAATTACATCTCTATTTTTACTAAGCTATAACTGAGATTTAGCATTTTCTTTAATTATGGAAGGAGGCAATACACCATAGTAGTATTAGCGGTAGTGTGACTTAGTCACAATAGAAATTGCATATATTTTCACGTCACATTACTGTTGTTGCAGTTATTCCTGAACTATCCTTTATGCTAACCTGCACTTTCAGATTACAGTACTTAATACACCTGATAGATATTTTGTTTAATGTGTTAATAAAGGACATAGATTATTATAATTTTATTCTTTTACATATTTTGGTAACAGTGTGTCAAAATAACTGCATCTTTTTGTAATCCTGTGTATTTTATGCATTTTAAAACATTATTCTGGCCATTATTCTGGCTTCACCAGACTATCAAAGGGCTCTGTGACACAAAAGAACTTCAGTACCTAGTTCTGGGGCCTTGGCATCCTCTGCATTCAACCAGTAATGTGCGGAAAAAGAGAGGGCACAGAGGTTTTAATGGGCCAGGCCTGGAAATAGCGTACACATGTCTTCCCATAATGCATTGGCCAGAACTCAGTCACCTGACCATACCTAACTGCAAGGGAGCTGGGAAATGTAGTCTACCTGTGTGCCCAGTAAGTAGAGGAAAGGGTCTGGGGAATGCACAGCAGTCTGGGCCACTGGATTTGGTAAATATTCGTTGACAGCCTGAGTGAGGGAGTGAATGCTGTGTCGAGGGTGTCCCTTTGTGGGTTGGGGAGAAGGGGCAGAGGGCTGGTTCTATGGAGGGATCCTGAATCTCCTGTTATGTTGTCTTCTTAGGACAAGCCACGCCAGGGCCAAAGCTGAGGCAGCAGAACAGGCCGCCTTGGCCGCCAACCAGGAGTCCAACATTGCCCGCACTCTGGCCAGGGAGCTGGCTCCGGACTTCTACCAGCCAGGTAGGCCAGCCAGGGAGGGGAAGGGCAGGACAGGTTAGGGGCCATCCCTGGGGTGGGCACTTTTCTTTGATTGCTGGAAAGCTGAGATGCCCACATGGGCTCATGCATGCTTATGAATTTTAGGAACTGTGGGGCATGGTGCAAACGTGGGATGGGATGATGCAAGGGGAACGTGGGGGAGACACATCTCTGCCTTCCTGCTGAGACTGTGGTGGGGTAGCAGAGGCTCCCAGTTGTGGGCACCGACTCCAGCCTATCTCTTCTCTGTGCTCTGCACAGGGCAGATGATTGGAACTGGTGGAGCTTAGAGCAGGGGAGGTCTCAGATGGATGAGAGGAAAAAGGGCTTCCCGCTCTTGCTCAACAGCTTCAGTCAAGCATTAATTGAGCACTGCCCACAGGTCAGACACTGTGCTGGGCTCTGGGGGTACATAACTGGGGTCCAGAATCTGGAAGGAGCAGAGAATCACAAAGACAGCATAGCAGGGGGTGGGGCATGTGGACCCTGCGTGCATTTAAATCCTACCTTCACTGTTTACCAGCTGGGAGAACTTGGGCACGGTATTTAACCTCCATAAACCTCAATTTCTTGATCTGTAAAGTGGAATTAAGAATAGTGCCTACTTTTTTGTGCATGGATTAAATGCCTGTAAGGTGGATGTCCAGGCCACTGTAAACTCTCAGTGACTGTGACAGTTGTCTCACTATTATGATTACATTTCATACAGCATGGTGAGTGCCGTCTACTTAGAACAGGGGCATTGGAAACTCACAGGAAGCACTTAACCCACTTAGGCAAGGGAAGGCTGCCCTTGAGAAAGGCCATTTGAGCCAAAACTTGAAGGCCAAACAAGAGTTCACCATGTCAGTGGGTCTCAAACTTGACATGGACTGCTGGGCCCACCCCCCGAGTTTCTGATTGGGTAGGTCTGGGGTGGAGTCCATGAATATGCATTTCTAACAAGGAGCAGGTGATGCGGATGCTGCTAGTCTGGGACCACACTTTGAGAACTACTGCACCAGGTAGTGCTGGGTGGGACAGGTGAACCTAGAGGAGGGGACCATGGATGCAAAGGCACAGAAACTCGGGACGGAGTGGAATGCTGGGAAGCTAGATGGTAAAATAGGCAGTGAGTGGTAAAAAATGAGGCTGCAGAGACTGATACAGACTTGCACTTGGATAGAGCAGTGGGAGCCCCTGAGGGCAGGAGACTGGTGTTCTCTGCATTGGGGGCTTTACGATGAGTGATATGATTAGATTTGTGTTGCCTTAACATTATTCTTGCTGGAGCAAGGAGACCAAAGGGAGACTGGATGGAAGACCTAGGAGAGCAGATCTGTGCCTGGAAAGATGTCACTTCTGGTCGCCGTGCTCCCCCTGCTGGTCCCAGGAAGAGCGACCCTGTCTAGCCGCCTCTGCCTTGGGTGGTCGTAGCAACAGCTGTAACTCTCTATGCTTGTGCCAGGCACTGAGCTCAGCATTTTACATCCGTTTTCTCAATTGATCCTTCCATTAGTATTTATGAAATAGGTATGATTAGGAGCATTTTTCAGATAAGGGAATGGAAAAAGACCAGTCAGTGTCTGCCTGGGTGCCAGGCCTGACTCTGCCCTTTGTCAGCTGTGTGACTGAGAGCAAGTAATTTAACCTTTCTGAGCCTCTCTTCCTTCATCTGTAAAATGGAGTTTCACAATAGCATCTACTACATAGGGTTATTAAAACGGTTAGACGAATTAATTTTTGGAATTGCTTAGAACAGTGCCTGGCACTCGGTCAATGCCATGTGAGTGCTGACTGTATAAATGAATGGAGGCTCAGAGGGTTAGACGGCTGGCCCAGGGTCACCCAGCTGCGGTCCTGGGGTTCGAACCCAGCCTCCCTGTGCTGTCCCCGGCAGGTCCGGAATATCAGAAGCGCCGGCTGCTGCAGGAGATCCTGGAGAACTCGGAGAGCCTGCTGGAGCCCCCCGACCGGGGTGCCGGCGCCGCGGGCCTCCCGGAGCGGCCCCGCGAGAGCCCCCAGCTGCATGAGCGCGAGACCCCGCGGCCCGAGGCTGGGCCCCCGTCGCCGGCCGGGACGCCCCCGCAACCCAAGCGGCCCCGGCCCGGGGCGGCCAAGGACGGCCTGCTGGGCCCGGGCGCTTGGAACGGCGAGCCCGGCGGCGAGGGCACCCGGCCCACCACGCCGTCCGAGGGCGCGGGCCGCCGCAGCCCGGCGCGTCCGGCCACCGAGCACATGGCCATCGAGGCGCTGCAGGCGCCGCCCGCGCCGCCCGCGCCGTCGCGGGAGCCCGAGGTGGCGCTGTACCGCGGCTACCACAGCTACGCCGTGCGCACCGCGCCGCCCCAGCCGCCGCCCTTCGAAGACGAGCCCGAGCCCGAGCCCGAGGTCTCGGGTTCTGAGTCCGCGCCCCCGTCCCCGGCCACCGCCCCGATGCAGCCCCCCACGCTCCGAGGCCCTGAGCCTGCGCCCGAGACCCTCGCCAAGCTGGAGCCCAAGCCCATTGTCCCCAAAGCCGAGCCCAAGGCCAAGGCCCGCAAGACTGAGGCCCGAGGGCTGTCCAAGGCCGGGACCAAGAAGAAGGCCCGGAAGGAGGCAGCGCTGGCGGTGGAGGCAGAGGTGGAGGTGGAAGAGGTGAGGCTGTTGGCATAAGGAGTGGCTAAGGGCAGGCTCCCTGGAGGTCGTAGGGCTGGAGGCAGGTGCAGGCGCAGGTACAGGCGATTGGGGGAGGGTTTGCTGGGGGTGGGGAGAGACGAAAGCAGGATAGGGCAGGGGCAAATCCAGCAGGCCTGTGGGTTAGTCCAGTGTGGCCTTGGCCTGATCCACAGAGGAGTTTGGAGCGTAGGTGACACCGCAGTGTCCTCCCACCTTTCGGCAGGCAGCTACCTTTGCCCTTGGTATCCCAGCAACAGATGCAGTTCTCTGGAGCAGGGGGCAGCTGGGAGTCGTGAGCAGCTGGAGGGTGGATGCACTTGCCGGGTGGGGAGGATTTGCGTTGGGCACCGGCAGCATCTGCTACCAGGTGTAGCAGGGAGGGCTTCCTAGGGGTGGAGGAGGGGCCCCACCAGGATTGGGTTGTGGACCTCCCGGCTTATGGGAGGCTGGGCGCTAGGAACAGCAGGAACAAAGAGTGAATTAGGCTGTGAGGGACTGACGAATGTGACCAAGAGGAATTAGCAGTCGGGAAGGCAGGGTACCTGGGTTCCAGGGCCACTTCTGCCCACCATGTGACTTGGGACATGTTCTTGTCCCTCTCTGGACCCTGAGGGATTTGGTTAATTCTTTCCAAGAATCCTTCCAGTTCTGATGGTCTGCCACCCAGGTTACAGGATACAGCAGGAAACAAAATGGATTGCTCTCAGGAGGGTCTTTCCAGAAGTTTCTGCTCCTCTGTCTAGCCTTGTGATTCAGGTAGCCTCTCTCCTACTCCCAGGTCCCCAACACCGTCCTCATCTGCATGGTGATCCTGCTTAACATCGGCCTGGCCATCCTCTTCGTTCACCTGCTGACCTGACCCTCATCTACCAGGTGTGGCCAGAGGAGGGGGGTGGGAGCCTATAGGGAATCTGGGCATCAGGGTTGTGGTAGGAGGGGCCTATTCAGTATTGGGCATCTGTCCTGTGACTGATTGAGGTCCAACTCCCAGCAGAAGCAGGGACCCAGAGTGTGGGTTTGATAGGTCATGCCCTCCCCAACACACACACACACATGCACACACTTCCTTAGCTCAACATTTACAGAGTACTTGCTCTCTGTCAGGTGAGCATGGGGGGATTCGTTCACTCATTCATTCATTCATTCATTCGACCAACATTTATTTATTGAGCAACTGCTTTGCTGGGAGATGGGGATAAAGCAGGGATTCACTCTGCCCTAAAAAGTGAGGTGAACACAAACTAAAGTAAACCCTTAACTTACAGCTCATTATGTGAAAGCCTTGCAGTTCAAATGTCGAACAAAACAGATCTTGACTCCTTGAGCCCAGACTCCCACGTCTAGACTTTCACCTGGGATGATGGAACCCTCTTTTCTCTGACCTGCCTTTTACTCTTGCCCAACCTTAGTCTTTAATCACTCTGCCCCCCCCAGCCCCACCCCTTCCTCTGTCAATTGTTCCATCTCAGTTTTCTCCCTATGATGGAGCTGGGGGGCTGGATAAGTTCCCATGAAAAGCTGTGGGGTAGTCTGGGTTGAAGGAGACTGGCCCTCACTGGTCTCAGGGTGATTTATCTACAAGACAAATATAATCTCCCTCCTGCTAGGACCAACCTTTACAGCCTAAGTCCTGTGCTTGGCGATGCTAACAGTTTCTGCCTCTTGCTCTGCCCCCACCAAAGACCCCCCCTTCTTTGATCTTAGCTTAGTGCGGGCTGGAGGTTCCTACTCAGTCCCAAAAGAGTCTGTGCTGTGACCATGTAAATAGCCAGTGACAATATTAGCCTAGTAGGTGCTGCCCTGGGGGTGAATGCTGAATTCTGTGGGTTCAACATTTCACAGGGGATCTGGGATCACTTCGTGCAGGCACCAATTACTTGGATGGCCTGAAGGACGAAATGATGAGCCAGATGACAGTGGGGAGGAAAAAGGAAGGGAAGAGTGTATCAGCAAAGGGAACAGCATGTGCAAATAAGCAGAAGCTTCAGGGATTTGTCTCTGATTCACTGAGTGTCAGAGCCAAGGGGCTAGACTATCCTGGGGGATGGGAAGATGAGATCTTGCCCCAGAAAAAATGAAGCCTCAGGCTTGAGCTCTGCACCCAACTTGGTGGCTCACCCTTGGGGTACCTTCCCTCCCTCACTCTCCTGACCCTGTTCCTGTTGCTGTCTCTTTGCAGAGCCAGGAGTTCCTGCTGAGGACGTGAGGACCCATCTTTTCGCAATGCCAGGCAGGGTGACCAAGGAGGACTGGACTCTGGACCCGGAGCCCCAGGGTCCAGCTCACATGCATACCACAGATGTTTAAGGAGGTGTCCCGTGGCACCTGTGCTGGGTGGTGGTGATGCCAAGAGGAATAGAATGTGCCAGAAACCCTCCAGTCCGTCTCTGCCCAGGGGCAAGGAAAGCCTGAAGGGAAAGAGCCCTGGTCTCTTGAACTTCCTGATTTCTTCCTGTCCCTCATCCTCATCTACTCCCTGGCCTGCCCCTAGGTCACCCCCTCTCTGGGCTTTTGTGTGTTTTGGGAGAAGTCACCTAACCAGGATATTAATATTAAATCTCATCCCCTTCCTCCTATCCCCCCTCCACATTAATTTAACCCTGTGGCTGGTGGGCCAAGGCCTGCTGGGGAAGCTTGGGGCGAAGAGGGGATTGAAATCCCTTTTACTGGGCAAGGGAAACCCCTCAGACCAGTGCCAAGGCTCTTCCTTTTTCAGCCTTGACCCAGCACAGACTCTGTTCCTTGCTTACAGATGTTTGGGGTGACAGTAGAGGAAATGGACATGCTCAGTTTGAATATCCCACAATACAGAGCTCTGTCTCCTCCCACCAGTCCAATTAGCTTCCCTTCTGGACCAGTGGAAGAGGGGGAGACCTGAGGAACTGGAGCCTCTGGCTGGGAAGCCACTGACCAGGTGGCCAGCAGGCAGGGGTGGGAAGAATGGTTAAGGTGCAGGTCTGATGGCCCCTGTTTCTGAGTGTGTCTGAGCCTGAGGCTGGGATTGCATTTGGGGCTTCCAGTGTGCTGGAGGTGCTAAGGGGTCAGGTGCAGGAGCCCTGGGGCTGGCGAGATAAAGCTGCATTGCTTTGTCCCCTTCTCCACCAGGGTGCTCTGCCAGCTTAGGGGAGCATGGCATGGAAGCCCATGGAAACCCAGGCAGATTTCCCTGGGGCAGAATCTCAGGCAGGTGCTGAAGGCAAGCTGCTTGTCAGGAAGCATTTTCCAGAAAGAGAAGAGCAAATCTGGTGCTCCAGCTGGGTGCAGTCTGTGCAGGGATGAACTCCTTCAGCTTGCTTGGCAGAAGATTATACTCGCATGTACCCCACTTAAAGATACTTTGTACCACACTGGGTGTCTGTGTCCTTGTGCTTGCTGGGGCTGGCCTGGTGGCCAGGGCTTGTTTCCCTGCCCCCAGGAGGATGGAGGGAGAGGGCTTCTAGGCCCCTCCAAGCCTGGGGAAAGATGTGGTGATGGCATCCAAGCAGAGCTTAATCCTGGTTCTATTTTTCTGGATCTTGAGGGTTTGGGGATTGTGGCTGGGCCTCCCCAGGACAGCTCTGGGACTTGGAAGTTTGCTTCTGCTGTGGTCAACTTCCCCCTTTCCCCCTCAGTACCTGGGATTCTTCTTCTCCAGCTTCACACTTGCTGTTTTCAAGCACTGCTGGGGCCTGGTGGCTTGGCTGGAATACTGGACTGCATTTGTACAGAGGCCCCTCCAAATTTTCCCATCCTTAGTCAGCCATGGTCCATGGCTCTGCATCTGTGTTTGGGCTTTTCTGGACTCCTAGGGAATGAGGGGGGTGGGCTGGGGGCACTTGTCCAGTGCTGGGGGTAGGCCTTTGGCTACCAGAGCTTCTGGGCCTAGTTTTGGGGCTGATGTTTGGGGTGAGGCTTGGGATGCCACAGTCTGTGCAACAATAAACCTGCATCTGCTCACGGGCTCCGGCTGGGCTGTTGTCTGCTTGTGAGCCCAGGATGAGGGACTGGCTGAAAGAGGGTGGGGGAGAGACTGGAGGTGCCAGGTCCTGCCAGTTCCTCTCTCTTGCAGTTCCCATAATACTTCTGAAGGGACATCTGAGGAGCTTCAGTCCTGGAGGGGAGGCTCAAAGGACACAGACCTTCCCTGGCAAAGTCTCACTTTCTAAAGCAGACTTTAAGAAGCTTCTCTGAGTAGTTTAGGATAGAAACAAGAGCCCACCCTTTGAGGTGGAGTCCTCCTGGGCTCTAATACTGGTTCAGCTACTTTCTACATCTATAACACGGGGATAATAATAGTGTCTTCCTCCTGGGGTTCAGAGAGGATCACATTAAATATTGAAGCTTGTATAAAGCCCAGCTGTCGAAAGCAGCTGAGGAGTGGAAACTTATCTCACTACAGTACTGGCATGAGCTGTTGCAAGTCCTCTTACATTTTGATGGAGGATCCTGGCAACTCCAAAGGGCCAGAGATGATTCAAGCACCAGTTATATAGTCATAGAACGTCTCAGTCACAGGGAGGCCCCAGATGCCATCTCCACATTCCACAGTCTCAGGGAAGAAGGAACTTGTCCAGGGTCTCACACACAGCAAGTCAGTGATGGGAAAGAAGATTTCTTGGCTTGTCTGGGAGTAAACACTGTCCATCAAGGGTTTCTCAAAGCCGGTGGCCCTCAGCAAGGAGGCTGGAAGGGTCCCTTGCCCACCCATAGGCTTGAGTTCAGGCATGCCCTGGAGTAATTTGGTCATCAGGAGCCCTGGCTCTCGCTCTAGCACCACCACTACTTTGCAGTGTGTTCCTTTAGCTCATTCCCTCTTTCTGTGCCTCAGTTTCCTTTTCTGCCAAGGAGATTATAATACCTGCCCCATAGTCTTCCTCACAGGCAGCGCAGTTGTGAGACTCAAATGGGTGGTAAAGAGGTAAAGCTCTGGAATGATTCTGGGATCCCCAGGAAGAGCATGGGCTTGGGGAACCATAGGAGGGGTGGGGAAGTGGGAATATGGAGGGAATTGTTTTCATCTGCAGAGGATTGGATAAACCCACAGGGGGTAAGGGGATGGGCAGCCAGCCTAGTCAGCTGCTGTGCAGACTGGCTGTGTGTTGGAGTGGAGGGAGGAGGACTGGGAGTGTGGGCATGGCTGCATTAGAATCACCTTGGAGGATTTCAAAAGGTGCTTCTGAGTCAGGTAAGGTTGGTCAGAGTCGGGTGCCCCCTGGTGGCTCGGGCCCAGGACATAGCCTGGCTGGTCCCTCCTCTTCCTTCTTGGCCACCAGAAGCTGTAGGAAGTTTGACCCATCTCCTGCTTTGTCCCATATTCATTTACAGTGTTTCCTACCATGTGGGGACTTATGGGCATTGCTGGGGCCTATGACTACTGACCCCTGTGTCAGGATCTCAGCAGGACTCCTCCAGGGCAGAGAAAGGGAGGGGGCCCAGGATCTATGGGAGTCAGACGTGGGATTCCTGGCAAGAAGAGAAGTTTCATAATCTCTGATGGACCCACAGAGGATCAGCTGTGCTGGGGGAGATGCAGGCCCAGATGATGACCTGTGGAGGTGCCAAGCCTGTAAAAGTTACATGGAGCCTCACCCCCCATATGTAATTCAAAATAAAAACAATACCTAAACTGTAGAACACAAAACGTGCTGTGTGCTGAAATTAAAATAGCTTTTTTTTTTCCTTTGTGCAAACCTCTGCGTCTCTGGAGGCCGAACTTCTCCCTCTCTCTCCCTCTCTCTGCCTGTCTTGCTGGTCCTCTCAGTGCAGTCGGGCAGCTATGGCTCAGGCCCTGTGCTAAGCCCTTCATCTCCTCTGTCTGAACAGTCAGAACAGTGTGGTTCAGCTCAAGGGCTCTGGAGCGAGGCTGCTGGTTCGAATCCTGGTTCTGTCCCTTAACATCTTGAACTTTCTTAGTTTTCTTTTCTGGGATGATGGTTACCAAGCTACCTGCCTCTTCAGATGAAAAGTACGAACAAAGCATTTAGAACACTTCCTAGCGTGGCATGAGCACACGATGTGCTCTTATGTTCACTTTCTGCAATACTCTATGGTGTAGACGTTAGTCCTCCCATTTTGCAGATGAGGAAATTGAGGCTTGGAGAGATGGAGTGATTGGCTCAAGGTATCACCCTGAGGGAAGTGCAGAGCTGGAACTGAAACCCAGAGCCTGGGCTCTTTCCACAGAACCACACTGCCTCCCACAGGGAAGAAGTGAGCTCCCCGTCACTGGAGGCAAGCCAGCTAACGGCAGACTCAATGGGGATATTGCAGAGGGTTCATATGTTGGATGTGAGTGGATAAGATGATTTAGAGTTTCGGAGGAGCTCACGGAAGGAAGGAGGGGGTCCCTCAAGAGGCTTGAGGAAATGGCTCCCTAGGTTGTCACAGGTGGAGATGCCCTAAGATATCAGCTATTCTGGCCCCCTTATTTGTCATATGGGGGAAACAACTCTGAAGCGAGAGTGCAAGATTCAAGCTGTGAAGTTTAGTTGCCCAGGATTTGTTCCACAGAAATAAGCATATCTCCCTCCAGAGAGCACTGACTGAAAGGTGCTCTGGTCCCAGAATCTTAGGGAATTCTAATGTGAGATACAGGCACAGAAATAAATTGTAAAGGGTCTCTAGAGAGTAGAAACCTGGGAGAAAACCAAAGCAAACCCATTCTCCCAGTTGTCACCCAGAGATATCGTCAACATTTTGAGCCCACTGGTGAAGTATAGGCTTTTCAGGTTGTCAATGTCTAAGTGAAGGGAGTAAGGGAGTCAGAAACCTCTCGGTCCTGGGTCCCCTCGTCCTGAGTACCCTTCCAAATGGAAATTTGTGCCATGACCAGAGAAGCCGGAAAGAGGGTGAAAACGGGACTTGGTCATCAGGTCAAAGGCTGGGCTACAGGCAGTAATGACGGGGTACCTGGTGGGAGCAGGGGCTGGGCTGCTGAGAGGGCAGGGATGGCTGAGAAGACTTTGGTGAGGGAAGTCAAGAGGTGCAGAGGGGCAAGCCCCGTGTGCCTCAGAAGTGACACAGAGTCCCATTTTTAAAAATTGGCAAAAAATCTGAATACACAGTTTTCTAAATTAAATATACAAATGGCCAATAAGCACATCAAAAGATGTTTGACATCAGTAGACATCAGAGAAATGCAAATTGAATCCACAGTCAGATATCACTTCACACCCACTACCATGGCTATAATCACAACCATGCATAAAAACAGTGTTGTAAGGATATGGAGAAATTAAAACCCTTACACATGGCTGAGAAAACTGTACAATGGTGCAGCCACTTTGGAAACAGCCTGAAAGTTCCTGAAATGATTCAGTATAGAGTTATCATATGATCCAGCGGTTCCACTCCTAGGTATATGCCAAGGGAAATAAAACTATGCATCCACACAAAGCCTTGAATACAAATGGTCATAGCAGCATTGTTCACAATAGTCCAAAGTCGGAACTAGCCAAGTGTCCATGAACTGAGGAATGAATAAACAAAATGTGGGATATCCATGTAAATAAACATTATTCAGTCATAAAAAGCACTGAAGTACTGACACATGTTACAACTTTGCATGAACCTTGAAAACATTATGCTAAGAGGCCAGTCACAAAGGATCCCATAATGTATGATACCTTTTTTATTAAATGTCCAAAATCAGGAGATTTGTAGGAAAATAAAGTAGATTAATGGTTGCCTAGGGTTGGAGGGGATGAAATAATTAGGGATGATGGCTAAGGGATTTAGTTTTGGAGTAATGAAAGTGTTCTACAATTGTTGTGGTGATTGTAAAACTCTTGAGTGTACTAAAATCCATCAAATCACACACTTTAAATGGGTGAATTGCATGGCATGTACATTATATCTCAGTAAAACCTGTTAAAAAACAAATATGCCATGACTTCAGCTTCTCATTAGATATAGATGTTGCAACAGCTTGATGCTCAACACAACGACTAGGAAAAAGCCAGATAAACTATAAAAATCCTATTTTTGAAGGCATAACAGAATTGTGGAAACAATAATTATATGAACTTGAATTTCATAGAGGGAGACTTCTAGGGCAGGGTTTTTGCTAATTTTCGGTAGGGACTGATGATCACACTTGGTCCATGTGGGGGACAGAGAAAACAGGGAAGTATTGGTTGGTCACTCATGACTGGTGCTGGCGTCAGAGATCACACAACTCAAGAAGCACTGAATGATGTCTGTGGGGTCCCAATAGTCAGTCTCAACCCACCCTGCCCTCTTACTGGGTTCTTGACTCTGCCATAGGAAAGAATTCAAGAGTGGAGTCACAGAACAAAGTGAGAACAGGTTTACTGTAACAAGAGGTACAGATTTGACAGAGAGACAGAGATGAGGGAGGGAGGGAGGAAGGGAGAGGGAGGGGGAGGGGGGAGAGAGAGAGAGAAAAAGAGAGAGAGACCTACCTCCACAGACTGAGCAGGGCCCACACCAAGTTTAACACAAAAGCAAGCAATACACACTTAAAGTTCAGTACAGAGTGCAGGCTGGCTCAAGAGAATGAGCAGCTGCTCGCTGAAGGTAAGTTTGATACAAAGAGAAAGAAATCCACACTCCACAGGCAGAGCGTGGCTCCCTCCAGGAGATTGAGCAGCAGTCCCTCCTTCTGCTGGGATCTGGCTTTTATAGTTTCACTGTCTAATAAATATTCGACAAAAAGTGTGGTTCCCAGTTGTGTAACATAGTCTTCCACATGCTCAGTTGGTCTCTTCTTGGAGCATGCTCATTGGTCAAATCCTATCACAGGCACCAGACATATTTGAGAACATTTGTGCTCTCTAGCTCCTGTAGTAGACGGTCATTCAGCTACCAGGGTTACATAACCCCTCTCTACTGAGCATGTCCAGCCACTGGGTTTGCATAAGCTGGCCCTTTATGTTCTCATTTCCCCCATGTTGGTGCTGAAAATAGGCCTAACTGGTAACAGATTTCCTCTAGGGGATGGCCTAAAGGAGGGACCTGAGAGCTCAGGGAGTGGCAGCATTGTTCACAATAGTCCAAAGTCGGAACTAGCCAAGTGTCCATGAACTGAGGAATGAATAAACAAAATGTGGGATTATCCACGTAAATAAACATTATTCAGTCATAAAAAGCACTAAAATACTGACACATGCTACAACTTCGCATGAACCTTGAAAACATTATGCTAATGTTTTCCCTGGGGAAACATGGATCCAGGAAAACTGAGCACCTCCTGTCTCACAGTGTGGTTGGTGTTTTCTACAAGACATTCTGCATGTTCTGGAGATGAACATAGAAGATTGAAGAGCCAGGTCAAGATTTCCTAAAATCAGAGTAAAATCTTCTTGTATCTCAAAATGCTTGGGAGATTATGTTTCCCCAGAGGGACAGGGCTGCTGATTGGTCCCTCAAGATTTTTGGCACATTTTAAAGCTGCAGGATGTGTGCACTAAAGAAGCAAGCTGAAACATCTAAAGGTCACAAGTGTATTTGTCACAGTCTTTCACGATTGACCAGTGACCCACTAGAATTTCCATCCAAATTACTGAAGAGCCTTCTCTGAGGAAGAAGGAAGAACCAGAGGTGGATGAGCCTTATTAAACCTGCATATGTGTACTTAGACTCGGCGGGGGGAGAGGGGAGAAAGAAGGGGTAAGAAGCAGTCATTGAAGGTGTAATGGCTGAGGATTTTCCAAAATGGGTATAATACATCAATCCACAGATTCAAGAAACCCCAAGTAGATTGGCAAACCACAATTAGGATTAAAAAAGAAAAGAGGAGAAAATCATACTAAAGTCCATTATAGTTAAATTGCTATAATGTAGCAGATAAAGTTAAATATCTTAATGACATATAAGTGTATGAAGCAAATTCATTCCCTTATATGTCATTATTAAACAGTAAATATTAAAATATTTTAAAACCGCTTATTCATCATTAGAAATTAAGAAAATAATAACAAACCTAAGAGTCACAGGGGAATGGGTATACTAAACATAAAAGAAATCAGATTATCAGGACAGAGGACATTGATAGAATTGATAGACTAATAAAACTGAAAGCTGGTTATTTGAATAATAAAAATCCAACAAAAACCATGTATTCACTTCCAGTGTTTATTTTAATTAAATAAATTTGATTCAAATAAAAATATACAAATGTGGGAGTGAAAAAAAGATGTGACTATGGATTCTGAGGAAACCACAAAAATAAGGGTAACTATAGAAATAAACTTTTCATAAATAAGTTTGATATTTTAATGAAAAAGAAAAATTTCTGGTACAGTATAAAGTATAAAACTTTACTAAGGGCCCCCCTGGCCTGGACTGGACTGCTGCTAAGGGCCTCCCTGGCCTAAACTGGTCTGCAGCTATTGGCCTGCTGGCCTGGTCTGGACTTCTGCTAAGGGAAACCTGGCATGACCTGGTCTGCCGCTAATGGCCCTCTGGTTTTGGCCTCTCATGCCTCTTAGGGCCCCCTGGCCTGATTCAAAGGGCACCCTGGCCTGACGTTGGTGGTAAGGAACACCAGGGCCTTGCCTGGCCTGCCACTATGGGCCACTCTGGAAAAACTAGCCAGCCACTAAGGGCCCTCCTGGAGTAACTTGGCCTGCCACTAACAGCCTCTGTGGGCTGTTTTAGCCTGGCACTAAGGGCCCAAATGGCCTAGCACTAAGGGTTGCCTGTACTGTCCTACATTGGTGCTAATGGCCCCCTTGTGTTGGACTGGCCTGCCCTGCCACTAAGGGCCCCCTTGGCCTGCCATTAATAGTCCCCCTGGTCTGACCTGCTGGTAAGGACAACCCAGGCCAGACCTGGCCTGGTGATAAGGCCCCCCCAGGCCTGACTTGACCTGGTCTGCCACTAGGGCCCCCCTCACCTAGCCTGGGCTGGGGCTATGAGCACCCTGGCCTGGCCTGTCACTAAGGGCCCCCCTTGCCTGGTCTGACCTTAGGTTCTACTTGGCCAGGCCTGCCTCTAAGGGGTCCCATGACCTGGCCTGCCATACAGACCCCCTGACATGGCCTGTCCCTAGGGCCCCTAGCCTGGCCTGTCTTTGAGAGAAGCCTATCACTGTGGGTACTCTGCCTCTAAGGGAACCCCTGTCCTGGCCTGCTGCTAATGGCCCCCCTGGCATGGCCTGAATGCCACTAAGGGACACCCTAGCTTGGCCTCACCTGGACTGCCACTAAGGGCCCCCCTGACCTGGTCTAGACTATCACTAAGGGTCCCTCTAGCCTGGCCTGTCAGTAAGGATATCCTGCTGATGAGGGTACCCTGTCACTAAGGACCACCCTGGCCTTCCCTGTCTCTAAAGGTCTCCTGGCTGCTAAAATCCCCCTATGCCACCAAAGGCCCCCCTAGCTAGGTCTGGCCTTTCAGTAAGAGCCCCTCTGGCCTGGCCTAGGGTGTCCTTAGCCTGACCTGGCCTGCTACTAAGGACCCCCTGACACTAAGGGTCAGCCTGGCATGGCCTCTCCAAGAGGTCCACTAGCCTGGCCTGCCAAAGGGGCCTCATCTACAGGTCTGCCCCTAGGGGTCTCCTGCATTTAAGGCCCCCATGCTGCTTAGGGCAACCCTGCCACTAAGGGACACTCTTGCCTGGCCTGACCCTAGGGGCCTCCTGGCCTGCCTCAGGGTCCCCTGGCCCAGCCTGGCACTAAAGCCTCCCTGGCCAAGCCTACTATTCAGGGCCCCCTTGCCACTAAGGGCCCTCCTTCTGCAAAGGGCCTGCAAGGTCTGTCCCGGCCTGCTGCTAAGGGACCCCCTGTCATGGCCAGGCCTGCCCCCTGGGGCCCCTGGCCTGATCTTGCCTGTTGCTATGGGCCCCCCAGCCTGATCTGGTGCTAAGTACATCCCTGGCCTGATCTTAGGGCCCCCCTGGCTGGCCTGCCCCTAGGGACCCCTTGCCTGGTCTGGCACTAAGGACCTCCATGGCCTGACCTGGCATTAAGAGGTCCTCTGGCCAGGCTTGCCACTAGGGCCCACTGGCCCGACCTACCATGAAGGGCACCCCTGACCTGAGCTGGCCTGTTCCGAGGGCTCTCCTGGCCTGCTGCTAGGGTCCCTCTGGTCTGGATTGCCACTAAGGGCTGAACTGGCCAGGGCTGCTAAGGGCCCACCTGCCACTATGGGCCATCCTGACCTGGCACATGCAAAAAACCCACTGGTCGAGCCTGCTGTAGGGCCCCCCTCTACTGGTCTGCCCTGCAGGGTCTCTTGCCATTAGGGTCCCCCTGCCACTAAGGGCCCCCTTTCTGATAAGGGCCTTCCAGACCCCAGGCCTAGCCTGTACCAGGGCCTTCCTGGCCTGACTTGGTGCTAAGGGCTTCCTTGCCTGGCCTGCCCAAGCGACCAACTGGACTGATCTGCCCCTGTGAGCCCCTGAGCTTGGACAGCTGGTAAGGGCACCTGCTGCTTCCTTTTCTTTTCTTTTCTTTTCCTGTTTTAATTTTAATGTAATATTTCCTTGTTGAAAACTGCTCAGAATCTTCTGTTGATTAATAAAATCCAAAACACCCTGGCAGCAGTGCAGCTTAACATTTAAGAGTGGAGGGGCTCAGAAGTCAGACTCCCCCAGTTAAATCCCATATGCACAGAGCTGGGTGGCTAGGAAAAGTTACTTCTCATCACTTACCTCTTCCATTAGCTTTTCACCACAGGAGCTGAGGAGCAGCAGGCTCAACATTAGGGTCACCCTCTAGGGAGGAAGCAATACTTAACAAGACAGAGACCTTGAAACTCAAGTGCCTGTTGCTAATTTAAGATGCATCTAGGATTAGTCTCCTAAGCCAAGGAAATCCAACGAGCTCATAAGAAACTACCTGGAGTAGTATCCTTAAATGTAGTAAACAAACAAATGTAGAAATTCTCAGGACCTATCCTAACCTTACTAAATCCCATTAAATCTCTAACAATGTGCCCAGAACTGTGTTTTAATGTGCTATATACCACTGGAATATCTGGTCTACATTAATATACTCGAGTAATAGGATTCTCTCACATGGCAAAGTACAGTAACTCTCTTCTGTCTTGCAAAATTGATAATCATCTTCTGCACTCACAATTTTCATAATGTGGTTATTTCAGACACATAAAGATAGATGAGTACAATGACTGGGAGGAAAAATGAACCACCAGATAATGTAGCCCCCAAATGTTATTTCCACGTGTTGGTGTTGTCCTAATTGCAAGCCTGCAAGAAGATAAGATCATAACATACACTAGTGGCCTTTTGACCAAAAGTATAAGAACAACTTAGTGCTCTCATTTTGAACAGTAAAGAGAAAATATAGTTTTAGATTATTTTAATATGTCTAAGTTCAACGTGCAATGATACCTTAGTTACATTTTCCTATTCTAACCACTAAACAACCCTCCCTCGCCATTGATTTAAAGTAAGAAATCATTCATCAATGTGCTTACAAATGCTTTCAAATCATCAAAAAAGAATCAGAGCCCAAACTTGGATATTTCCCATCACCTGTTCATGTCTTTGTCCTAGAAATTCTGTTGACTTGCTTTCATTTGAACAACTTTCATTTTTACACCTGCAGTACATAGAATGACAGACACAGATCCAAATCAAAGATTTGTACCCTATGGCTAAAGTCTCCATATCTGATTAATGTCTAAAGATCATAGAACAAATTTCAGGCTTTGTCAAGATATTCCTTTTTCATAAAAATAAATTTAGAGTTAGAAAAGTGTTTTTATAGTAAAACTCAGATAAGTTGACTCAAGTTTCTTTTGGAACACTATCATCAGAGGTTGTAGACCCAAATTAACTTTTGATTGCTGACCAGCCTGGGTATAATTCAACAGTATACCTGAGTCACTTCTATGTGAGAACCTATTACCTTTGAGAGCAAAACCAGGTTTCCTCCAGTCCATGCCCATGGAAGTCATCTGATGGCTTGAAGGTCAACTAGCAAGCGTGGTGGCAACTGACTTTTTACCACATTGTGAAGTCACATACTTCAGGTTAACTACAAAGCCATACTTTCACTTTAGGACACTATGATCTTTTCAGTTTCCCACGTAATCTGTGTCTGAACAAGACAGGCACATCATAGGAAGGCTACATTTAACAAGATACATAATTGTTCTAGCAGAACTCAGGGATCATTTCATAGAAGCAACATTTTATTCTGCATAATGAAAATTGGGAACCTACTCAAAATGGCCCATTTGAATTTAGATGCCACCTCAGTAAAATCTTTTTTTTTTTTTTTTTTTTTTTTTTTGTCTTTTTCGTGACCAGCACTCAGCCAGTGAGCACACTGGTCATTCCTATATGGGATCCGAACCCGCGGCGGGAGAGTCGCCGCGCTCCCAGCGCAGCACTCTACCAAGTGCGCCACGGGCTCGGCCCCACCTCAGTAAAATCTTAAGCAGTCAGGCACTGGAACTGCTTCTCATGGTAGCAGAGTTCTGAATCAAGTCCATCTCCCCAAGTTCCATTCTCAATCCTTGTTGGAGGTCTGTAATCATCTCAATCGATCTCAATGTGAACAGTATAGTCTTGGTTCCACGTCAAAGATTTCCTACATAGAAGTCTATATTAAATAAAAATAGCCTTTACAAATAAAGGCAAACTCACAAGAAGCATGGTAAAAAAAAAAAAAAAATGACCAGGGAATTTAAGCAGTATGTTCGAAAATACTTATTTAATACAAATGAAGGCAGTAATGGAGTCAGAGATCCATTTAGCAGAATGGATTATTTAAGTGATCCAATTATATATTGCCTACAAGGAACACAATTTAGATTTAAAGACACAAATGGTTTGAAAGTAAAAGCATGGGAAGAGATACACCATGCAAACAGCAACCAGGAGTGGAGGACTGGAGTGCCTATACTAACGTGAGAAAAAATGGACCTGAAGACAAAAATTCTTCATAAAGACAGAGGACATTTTACAGTGATAAATAGGTCAAATAATAAAAGATTCAATCCATCAAGAGGATATTCGAATTAAAAACAAAAATTCACCTGACAGCAGGTTCCAAGAGAATACCTAAACCATAAGGATCACAAATTATTGAAATCAAGGGGGTGGAAAAAGTTACACTATGTAAGCACTAATCAGAAGGAAATCACAGTAGATATATTTATCATCTAAAGGAAACATTAAAGAGGGAGGAGGGAGGGAGGTTTCAGTAATGGGCCACAATAATCAACCACATTGCATATCGACAAAATAAAATTAAGAAAAAAATCAATCAATAAATAAAAAAAATAAATAAAGGAAACATTAAGGCAAAAAGTATTACTAAAGGCAGAGGACATTTCTAAATGATAAAAAATGGTATGCACTAGGAGGACATAATTCTAAATTTGTATGCCATTGGACAGCCTTAAAATGAATAAAGCAAAAACTAAGAGTTTAAAAAAAGAAAAATAAGTAAATCCTCAGTGGAGGATTTCAACATATCTCTTAGAGTGACAAATAAGCAGGGGGAACATTACTAAGAATATAAAAGACTTGAATCTCACATACATATATATAGATAGATCACTGCATCCGATGGCAGTAGAACACACATTATTTTCAAATGCACAGGACAGATTAGTAAAAAATTAATCGTATTTGATCATAAAGCAAGCCTTGACATATTTCAAAAACTGGAAATTACTCAAATGCCCTTCCAGAACAAATAAATTGTGTGTAATTATGCTTATTTTTGTGTATCTTGTGCATGTTTTTCTCAACAAAATGCTTACAAAGTGAGAATGAACACACTACACAGACATGCAGCATGCTGTGACTCTCACATGCATGTCACAAAGACAGACAAAACTGCAGTGTTCAAAGATCCATGCTCAGGTAGCAAAACTCCTAAGAATTTTGTGATATCACAAAAACCACAGTGGTGGTTTACTTAGTGAGAAAAAGAAGCAGTGAGTAAAAGACAGCATAAAAGAAGCTTCTGGAAATGTTCTTTATGACTTGGGTTGTGTATTAGTTTACCAGGGCTGCCATAACAAAATACCACAGACTGGATATATTAAACAACAGAAATTCACTTTTCACAGTTCTGGAGGCTGAAGTCCAAGATAAAAGTGTCTGCCGGGCTGCTTTCTTTGGCCTCTCTCCTTGGCCTGCAGACGGCTGCACTCTTCCTGCCTCTTCACATGGTCTTTCCTCTGTGCACCTGCTTTCCTGTGTATCTCTGTGTCCTAATCTCCTCTAGTTAAAATGGCACCAGTCACTGGAATAGGGCCCATCATAAGAATGGCCTTGGTTTAATTTAATTGCCTCTTTAAAGGCCCTGTCTCCAACTACAGCCACATTCTAAGGTACTGGGGTTAAGACTTCAATATATGAATTTTGGGAGTGTACAAGTCAGTCTATAACAGGTGGTAATCACAAGGGTGTTCACATAATGATAAACTGACTTGTATATTTTGTTTTGTACCTTTCTCTATAAGTATATTTTGCTTTAAAATAAAAAAGAAACTAAAAAACTCATGAGGTTTCACAACACTCACAAAATAACAAACTCCTTTAGGACTAGGTCACCTTTCTTTTACATAATTATGTGCACTCAAATCCTTGAATCACACTGAGCCCCTCTTGTCATTCCTTCTGGATCCATATGCTTTTAGATTAAGATTAGTGTTGAGAATGAAAATACAAAAGATTTAATATTCATCAACACTAAAGAAAGATCACAGCAGAACTAGGACACTAATTTACAGTTAATCAGAAGGTGCCATTTATTGTTAACCCAATTAATTTTTACCTACTTGAAAGATCGATCAACAATAGTTATTACATCTTTACATGTTTCAGTTGTACAGGTTCCTCAATAGCAAATCCATTTACTTGTGTTGGATTTGTGGAACTTAAATTATACAATATTACCTTCAAGTGGAAAGAAAGGAGAAAATATGTTACTAGTGAATAGACAAAAAGTGAACTAAAAAGTTTTAAAAATCAACTTCTAAAAATCCACTTATCTCCTCCTCTCTGATTTCAGTTTTGCTGTGCTGTTTCAACACTACAAGAAGCTGGGTACAGATATCACATTCGATACCCCTTGATATAAAAGAATTAAGTTTTTTTTGGTTGTTGCAACTTTTTAAAAAAATTACCTCAATTTTTCAAAACAAAACAGAATTTGACTAGTATGTTTGATCTGTAAATGTAATGACATAAAGAAATAACAAAATGAAATGTGTAATATAAATGATCTCTGCAGTTATCCAAGGGATGCAAGGATGAGTCAACATACACAAACCAATAAGCACGATACATCATACATGCTCATTATTGATAGATGCAGAAAAAGCTTTTGATAAAGTTCAACATTCCTTCAAGATAAAAACTCTCAACAAATTAGGTAGAGAAGGAATGTACCTTTAAGAACTGGGGCAACATAAGAATGCTCACTTTCACCACTCTTATTCAACATGGCACTGGAAGTCCTAGCCAGAGCAATCAGGCAAGACAAAGAAATAAAGGGCATTCAAACAGGAAATGAGGAGGCTAAATTGTCCCTGTTTGCAGATGACACAATCTCACATGGAGAAAAATATAAAGACTCTACCACATAACTCTTAGAACTGATAAACTCAGTAAAGTTGAAGGATAAAAAAATCAACACACAAAAATCAGTAGCATTTCTATACACCAATAATAAACTATCTGAAAAATAAATCCAGAAATCAATCCTATTTTCAATAGCTACTAAAAATATAAAATACCTAGGAATAAATTTAACCAAGAAGGTGAAAGATCTCTACAAGGAAAACTATAAAACTCTGATGAAAGAAATTGAAGAGGATGCAAAAAAGTGGACACAACCCATGTTCATAGATTGGAAGAAATTAATAGTGTTAAAATGACCATACTACACCAAACTATTTACAGATGCAATGTAATCCCTATCAAAATACCAATGACATTTTTCACAGAAATAGAAAAGAAATCCTAAAATTCATACAGACCCACAGAAGACCTCAAATAGCCAAAGCAATCCTAAGCAAAAAGAACAAAGCTGGAAGAAAAGCATCACATTGCCTGACTTCAAAATATACTACAAAGCTATAGTAATCAAAACAGTATGGTACCAGCACAAAAACAGACAGACTAATGGAACAGAACAATAATCCCAGAAATATACCCACATAATTACAGCCAACCGATTTTTGACAAAGGCACCAAGTACATACATGGGGAAAGGGCAGTTTATAATAAATGGTGCTAGCGAAACTGGAGATCCATATGCAGAAGAATGAAAATAGACCCCATCTCTCAGCATATACAAAACTCAACTCAAAATTGATTAAAGACTTAAATGCTTAAATATAAGACCCAAAATTATGAAACTATTAGAAGAAAACATAAGGGAAACGCTTCAGAACATTGATCTAAGCAAAGATTTTATGAATAAGACCTCAAAAGCACAGGCAACAAAAGCAAAATTAGACAAATGGAATTATAACAAATTAAAAAGCTTCTGCACAGCAAAGGAAACAAGCAACGGAGTGAAGAAACAACCTGCAGAATGAGAGAAAATATTTGCAAACTATTCACCTGCAAGGGATTAGTATCCAGAACATACAAGAAACTTAACAGCAATATATATATATATATACATATATATTTTAAATCCAATTAAAAAATTAGCAAATGATCTGAATAGACATTTTTCAAAAGACAAAACGGCCAACGGGCATATAAAAAAAAGCTCAATATCACTAATTATCAGGGAAATGCAAATCAAAGCCACAATGATCATTTCTCCCCAGTTAAAATGAATATTATCAAAAATACAAAAAAACAAAAGCTGGCCATGATGTGGAGAAAGGGAAATTCTTTTTTTTTTTTTTATTGTAACATAGTTGATTGCATATTTCTGTGGGGTACAGAGTTGAATATCGTTACCTGTGTACCTGTGTGCAATATGTGATGCTCAAATCAGGATAATTAGTATATTCAACATTATACAATGTAGTCGTTTTTTGTGGCCCATTAAGAATTTCCTGGATTCTTATACATTATTGGTGGGAATGTAAATTAGTATAGCCATTATGGAAAACAGTGTGGAGGTTCCTCAACTAACTAAAAACTAGAACTACCATGCGATCCAGCAATCCTACTAATGGGTATATATCCAAAGGAAAGGAAATCAGTATGTCAGAGATACTACAGCACTCTTTACAATAGCCAAGATATAAAATCAACCTAAGTGTCCATCAACAGATGAATGGATAAAGAAAATGTAGTATGTACACATAATGGAATACTAGTCAGCCATAAAAAAGAGAATGAAATCCTGTCATTTGTGGCAACATAGAAAAGCCTGGAGGACATTATGTTAAGTGAAATAAGCCAGGCACAGAAGGATAAATACAGTATGTTTTCACTCATATGCAGAAGCTAAATAAGTTGACCTCATAGAAGTAGAGAGTAGAATAGTGGCAGCCAGAGGATGGGAAGTGGAAGGGGAAGGGAGATGTTGGGTAATGGACATGAGATTATAGCTAGATAGGAGGAACAAGTTCTAGTGTTCTACAGCACTGTTGGGTGACTACAGTTAACAATAATATATTCTATATTTTCAAATAGCTAGAAGAGAGGATTTTGAATGTTTCCAACATAGAGAAATTATAATTGTTGAGATGATGGCTATAACTCTGACTAGATCATTATGCAATGCACACAGGTATTGAAATATCACTGTACCCCATAAATATGAACAATTATTACATGTCAATTAAAGTTTTTAAATTTTTTAAAAAATTGGCAATGTAAATGACCTTTGCATTTGCAAACAATTTTTACAAGTATTGTATAAGTAACTCCTTTAGATCTTTAAAACTTAAAGTATTTTAAAATAATTATGATGGAGGTGGTCTGAGTGCAGTGGTGTTTGAGACTAATTGATCACAACCAATTACAGATTTCTTTGTTCCTTCTCCACTCCCACTGCTTCACTTGACCAGCGTTTAAAAAAAAAAAATCATAGAAAATACCAGAATACAAACTGAATTACTTTTTATATAAACAGCTATATTTAGACAAAATAAAAGTGTAATGATATCAGTTTTGGACAATGACTATTTTTAACACTCTGTGCTTAAAAAAAAAAGCTTATGTATGTTTATTTGTAATGTCATGTATGTTTAAAGCTTTAATCATCCCCCAAAGTAGGGTATTTTATGTACTCTGTGCCTCAGTTTCTTCACATACAGAAAAGAGATTACATTAGCTCCTACATCATGGTGGTGTTCAAACATAAAATGAGATGTATACATCACTTATTTGCTGTACACTCAGTAAATGCTCATTATGTGTGAGATTTTCATTATTTTAAAACTACATTGTATTAAGTGACAGAATCAAAAGCCTGCTGACATTAAAAATACTAATCTGCAAGCAACAAAAAACAATATGTGGATTCAACTGGTCTTTTCCACAGAAAGCTAACATATGGCAAAACAGTGGAATAAACCTACACATAAACTAATAACCTTAAGAGCTCATTAGCAGGTTCCTGGAGTCTGGTGTTCCTGTTCTATCCTGTGGATTAGAAAGTTTGAACAAACTATATAATGTCCTGTTATAGTAGACCCCAAAATGTAAATTTCTAAGCACCCCCTCCCCTGTTTAACTTTACAGCTAAAACGTGCTTGCTTGTAAGGGACACCTAAGAGTGTGTTAAGGGTTAACAGTTAATTGTATCTCTGGCTTCTGTGACTCTGCAGTTAGAGACGGGCAGCGTTGCCTGCTTCTGAGAAGCTGTCAGCTTGTTTTACAGAAACCCCTTAACCACATTTCCTGCCTCTGTGTAACCCAGCTTGATGAAGCCCCTTGCCTGTTTTATGAAGGCCCCCAGCCTGGGTGACTCTGCCTGGATACAGACAGGGCCAATAAAAGGCTTGCATGCCTGCTCAAGAAAAGTATATAACCACAGCTCTCCCTACACTCAGGGTCCCAGAATCTCAGGATGTGAGCCCACCTGAGTCCCGCTAGTGTTCCTGTCCCACTACTGTAATAAACTTCCTGACTCTCAATCTCTGAGTGACTGGAATTGTTTCCTCGCCGAATTCTTTCCATAACACTGTCTGTTCTCCAAATGAACCTTTGGAGTCTAAGTATATCTCTTTCCTACCCATGTTGTATGACCAAACACTTATGAATTGGTTTCTAAATTATAAAATCTTGTATAAAAGTGTACTTAGGTAGTACTGTACACTAACCAAAATGGCTGCCATTTAAGACTGAAATGTTTATTTTTTATCTTTTGAAGAGAAAGGAAGCTAGGGAAAGTGAACAGCTTCTTTTACCCCAGGAAGAGAATTAGATTTTTAGGTATCAGAACATCCCAGCAAAAGAGAGACAATCTCACTGGAGATGAGAATTTGTTTGGCAGGAGGATTACTATAGGTCAGTGTTTCTTAACCTCAGTACTGTTGACATTTTGGACCAGACACTTCTTCATTGTGTGGGGCTGTTCTGCGCACTGCAGGAATGCTCAGCAGCACCCCTGCCCTCTGCTCAGTCATCACAGAGGCAAGTCCCTCCCCCATGGTGACACGGAAGTCTCCAGACCTTGCCAAATGTCACCTTGTAAAATGGCCCTCTTGTGAAACCACTGCCATCTACTGATTACAAGTCCCCATCTCCAGCCCATATTTCTACTACACACTTACCAGAGTGTAATATATTGGTCACCTCTTACATACCAATCACCATTCCTGGCCCTGAGTACCTAATTATTAACAAGATAGTCTCTGCCCTTTGGGGAGCTTAGCCTAGCAGGAGAGGCAAACCAACAACTCATCACTGAAATTGTGGTGTTAGGAAAGACAAGCTTTCATTAAAGTCTTATTTCTAGGTAACATTTAAACACATACCTGAAAGAGGGAAAGGAATTACTCAAGTACCAGGGTGGGCAGAAATTCCAGTCATAAAGTTCCAACTGTGTAAAGCACCAAAGAGCTTGGAATGCCTTAGGTGGATTGACCTTGGTAGGTGATGGGGCTGGGAGAATGGGGTGAGGCCAGAATGGGGGTCAGGGGCCAGGTCACACAAGAAGACACATTGAAGAATGAAAGGGGGTGCTGTTAGCAACTGTGCCTTCTTACAATGGCATGGGGTTATTACCACAACAGGAAGGCAACAGTTCTCAAAGAGGAACAGTTCTCAAAACACAAGCAAGAGGGCTTTCTCTCCTATTTTCTTTTTTCCAAAAAGAGCCAAGAGCCAAGGGCTGCGCCTTCTTCCTTCATTCCCATAGTGTCCAGAATAGCCAGGAAAAGCCCTCTGGGGAGGGACTCGGGTGCACACAGTGTCCTCTAAAGACTCCCTGAAGCGAATCAGGATTGAGAATCATCTCCATCATTCCCCACCAAAAGATTTCTATCAAGTCAATTTTAAAACTTTTGATTGTTTTAAAAAAACCACTTAACTATGTGAACATTTTCAAACTTTTACTTAGTAACAAACAACTACGTTAAGGTGAAAATGTATAGGGAAGAACCCAGGAAATTGGAGGGCAGGAACTAATCCTAGAGCATGTTTCTGGACTTTATACCAGGATTAGGACATTTCCATCTTTCTAAGCTGAAACGTGGGCGCGCGCGGGGATCACCTTCCCAACAAGCAGGTCCTCAGGCTCAGTGGAAAGTGGGGGCTGTCGACGCCGCTCCTTTGGATGGTCACCAGGCGTCCCGTAGGCCCATTTTCTACACCGGACACTGAGTATGACCCGTATAGGGAGGACAGGCCTCAGAACGTTTGCAGAAGCCAACCTACAAGCGACTCTTCGCTGCAAAACAGGTGGGGTACTCTGAAAGTGGAGGCTCTAAGAAGTAACTTGTCAAGTGACCAGACAGGGTCGACTGTACAGCTCCCCGATCCCGCCACCCCGGCCCACACCGTAACTGACCCGTGGCAACCGCGGCCACGATGCTGTCCCCACGGCCCGCCCTGAGGGGAGTTCCCACCGAGACCCCCTCGCCAGAGCCAGGAGGGACCCCGCAGCCCAGCCCCCGCCCCCAGATGCCCCCACTGAGGTGCAGGCTCACCTTGGACGAGTCGGCCCGCACAGCTTCCCGTCGGATCCCCGCTCGTCCCGTCGCCCCCAAAGTCCGCAGCAGGAGGAGCCGGAGACGCGTCCGCCTGTGTGCGCCGCCCCCGCCAAGCCCGCGCCTCGCCACGCACGAAGGGCCGCCGCCCGCGGGGTCCGCCCTCGCCCACCCCGGCCCGCAGCCCCCGCTGCTCTACCCCGCCCGCGACCGGGACCCGGAGGCCCGGCGTCCCCGGCTCGCGCGTGGAAGGCCGCCCGTCGTCCCACTTCACCGCCCACCGCGTCCACCAGATTCAAACGAAAATTGTGATTCGAATTCTGGCGCTAAGCCCTGCGATTGGGCGGGAGGCGCGGCGGCGGGCCAATGGGAAGGCGCAGAGGGCGGGGCGGGGCGACGGGCCGGCCGCGCTGCCCCGCACAGGTGCTGCAGGAGGAGGACAGCGGTAGGAGGCTACAAGCTGAGCACGTTCCTACTGCCGAGATGTCCCCTCCTGCCTTTTTTTTAAGAACCAAATACGTGGAACAGCGCTCACTGCTACGAGATTTAGAATTCTTATGATTCTTTTTTTTTTTCCTTCTTGGTGGCTGGCGGCAGGGGGTTCACGAACCCATGACCTTGGTGTTACAAGGCTACACTCTAACCAACCGAGCTAACTGGCCAGGCAGATGATTTAAAATTTTTAAAAACTACAAACCTTCCTCTCCAGGTCCTACATCTAGTCAAACACGACCAGTTACTTTAAGTAGTTTCTTGCGTCTTTTCCAGTTACATATGCATTATTCTCTTTTCCAAACACACACAAAAATATCATAATGTGCACATTGTTCTATATTCTGTAATATCTGCTTAATAAGTCCAGAGGCTATTTCCACTGAGCTCATTCTCTCCCACTTTCTGTTTGATGGCTGCAGAGTATTCAGCTTTAGAATACTGTAATATACCTAATCATTACTGTTGCTGCACATGTAGGTTTACAGAGCTTAGCTACTACATTAGAAAAGTTATCCAATTAAAATACCTCGTGCATGACAATTTGAATGAATCCTAAAATAATTATGCTCAGGATTCCATCCTGGAGCCACCCGCGTTGTGGGGGTGTGTGGGGGGGAGCTTCCTTGGGCCCACCTAGGGTCAAGTAAATAGAGCCCAAACATGCCTGTGGTGACGCCCCTTCCCCCCACATCCAACCCCCTCCAACTCCCTCATACCCTTTGGAGCTTGGCTCTCTTGATCAGGAGCAGCAGCTCTCACAGCATAGTGGGGACTCCCGAGGGTCTCCAGAATCCTTTCAGAGGGTCCATGAGGTCAAAACCGTGTCTGTGATGACGCTAGAGGTATTTGCCCTTTTTACTCTCATTTTCTCAAGAGTGTGGGGTGGAGTTCACCAGATACAGAAACAGTGTGAGAATCCAGCTGTCTTAAGCCAGGTATTTCAGAGATTTACAAAAATGTGAAAGAATGCTGCTCTTTTCACTATTTTTGATTTTGGATAATGAGGTTTTTTTTCATAAAAATAAGTTATTTGTGTTAACAAGAAATGGGTTCATCGTTATTTTCAAATGAATTAATAAATGAATATGTGAAAAATTTCTGTTTTAATTTCAAATAGAGCAAGTACAGATAGCTATAACCCACATTAATAAAAGTTCTCCGTGGTTCTCAAAAATTGTTAAGAGTATAAAGGGACCATGAGGCCCCCCAAATTTGAGACTCCCTGCTCGAGAGCAACGACACAGAAATAAGCTGTCTATGAGAATACACAAACCCTGAAGAAAGCAACGAGAATGTGCAGGAAAGCCAGCTCTAAATTGTATGAGACAAGGCAGATGTAGATAAATAAATGCAGGGACCTTATAAACCTTTTCTGGGACATTAGCTCCCATTTCCTCGTCCATTAAACAAAGCTCACCTCTGAATAACCCCATAAAATGCTATTTTTGTCCCTATAATTGCTGCTTATTTTCGGGGACAGTTCTTCCTTACTTACAGAGGCAGCCTAATTAGGCATTGGAGGTGCTAGAATGTCTGTTCAATAATCTTACAAGCACTAGAATACAAACCAACTTTTTCGAGAGAGAGAGAGAGAGAGAGAGAGAGAGAGAGAGAGAGAGAGAGCAGGAAATTCAAGACGGAGGGGCGTGGTCAGACGGTAGACCTTCCATCTGTGGGGGAGCCTACCTTTAAACCGTTTTAAGGACAGACTTTTGCAGCAGTGCTTTCTGTTGGGTTTTTAACTCGGTGAATAGCCTGAGACTTCATTATAAACACAAATCTCACTCCTGTGAGGAGATTCCCTTGCATCCTTTCCCAAGGCTGGCTTTTAGTTCTGTAGCTCCTCTACAGCATTATCAGAGTCGCTACAATAAGGCAAGCAATAGAGACCCTGTACTTAAGGTACCAGGGACCCAGGATGAGCAGGAAAAGCCTTTCTAGGCGGTATGCGGACTTGGGGAGTTTTCAGGGAATCAGTTTCCAAATCCTCACAGTCTATATACATTCATGCCCAAATCAATCAGCCAGAGAAAGAGTCTCCAGGGAAGTCTCTGCTCCTGGGCCCCTTCTCACTTTTCTTTCCTTCTCCCACGTGCCAACGCACCTGCCTGAAACTTACAACAACGGACATCGCCCCAGGCACCCAAAAGAGATCTCTCAGCAATTCCCTTAAGTGCCCATCCATCTGATTAGAGGGTGTTTTTCCAATACAATTTGAGCTTATGTACAATAAATATTAAAATTTGAAACATTTATGTTGTTTTATTAAGTGCTTTTTAGTAAATATAATATGTGTAAATATGTGAGTGTAAATAAGAGAGGGAGAGAGAGAAACAGAGGTGCAGATAAGTACAATGGGAGTGGATAAAAGACTCAAGCACAAGAGTATGTGAGTTACCTTAGGATAAAATTCGGTGGGGACGTGGCATAAAAACACAAAGCCCGTGGCACACTCGGGAGAGTGCGGCGCTGGGAGCGCGGCGACGCTCCCGCCGCGGGTTCGGATCCTATATGGGAATGGCCGGTGCACTCACTGGCTGAGCGCCGTGCGGAGGACACCAATCCAAGGGTTGCAATCCCCTTACCGGTCACACACACAAAAAGATAAAAACAAACAAACAAAAAAACACACACAAGTTCGAAGAAAAAAGGAGCACTGTCGAGATTGCATTTTGAGATTCTATCAGTTTTGGCAGGTCTCCCAAGGGGTGGCCTCTCCCTATTATTAGAGCAGCCTTTTTAGCTTTGGCTCTTGTCCTGTTTCTCTGTAAATTTCCTTCTAGAACTTAACCTGAGCCAAAGGGAGGGAGAGAGGGAGGGAGGAAGGAAAGGAAATCGGGAGGAAGGCAGGCAAGAACTCAATACACACATGCAGCCCCCCTGCCCCACCAACCCGGGACCCAACGCAAAATCCCGCATCCCAGGTCCCCCCCCCCCCCGTCATCCCGCCAGAGGGACAGCAGGAGTGACAGCAGGAGGCGGCGCCACCGCCCCCTACAAGCACGTCCTGAGGCCCCTTGGGTGCCGGCCGCCCCGCGGTTTCGCCCCTTTCCCTGGCCGAGCCAAAGCCACCCCAGCCACCAGTAAGAGATGCTGCTGCCCTGATGATCCAGACCCCTCTCTCCTTCTGCCCCTGCCTCTGGCTGTGGTTCTTCGTGAGAGTGCTTGTGTGTGCTGGAGTTTGCTCCTGTCTTTTCCTCTGTCCCAGGGGGTGCGACTGGATCCCCGCCAACCCCGAAGCAGCCCCAGGCAGGCAGATCCGGGGCGTTGGCGGGTTTGGCTGCTGCAGCGCGCCCTCTTGAGGCGCTTGTGCGCAGCCAACGGGGTCTGCAGCCAAACCACACTGCACGCCGCGCCGGATCCCCTCTGATCTGGCAAGCTAAGCAGGGTAGGTCCTGGTTAGTACTTGGATGGGAGACCGCCTGGAAATACCGGGTACTCTAGGCTTTGGGCCACGCTCCCTTCTGCGCTTGGCGCCCGCCCACGCCTCCTGCCCCTCCGGCCCTTCATCCGGTGACAACCCGTTCCATTCCAGTGGCCTCCGCCGCGCCTCCGCCACCCCAAATACCACCCCGCCAATGGTGCAAGCCTCTGGTCTTCCTTCCACCTCGCAGCCCCAGCCGACCCAGGACCAACCGGAGGCTTGGTACATGTCGGCATCTGGAAGCAAACGTGAATTATAGGAGCAGCATTTTCATAAGAGCAGAAAAATAAACTTGAAACAGCCCAAACGTTATAAGCATTGGAATGGATGGGTAAGTTGTATGACCTACAGTCTCAAACACCAGCATGTTTGAAACAGACTGAGGCAGAGGTCAATGATGACCATGTTCAGGGTAATTCTATTAATATCCCTTCAGGGAACGTTTTAAAGAGGCAAAATTATACAAAACACTTCTTAATGATACCTAATAGATGGTAAAGACAAAAAGAATATAACATTTCTGATAATGGTTACATCTAGGGATAGGAGGGAAATGAGGTCAGGATGGACACACTGGAAGCCTAATATCTGCCCAGTCTATTCATTAGTGTGTGTCCAGTCTTCAGAGTTTATATGACATTACTATTTAAATTTAAAACATTTTATGTAATCTTTTCTCTAAGTATGATACACCTCACTAAAAAATTTTAAAGAACTATTTACATGTGGAAAAATGTACAATTTAAAAATATTTATTTTGCCATATTATATGACTACCTTCCCAGTTTTGCCATCAGTCTTAGTTTGGAAGGAGTTCTCAAGCCTTTTGTACCATGTTCATTTCAATTTATCTCTGTCTTCATTAGTGCAGATTTGAGTAGCAAAAGATTGAGAACCAGCCAGTGTCTGTTTAGAGATAACCAGTTACATAAACATATATTAATTTTTATAAAAATTAAGGAAGTCACCTATTCATAATGAAAAGAGCTTCAGGACTGATGTCTAATTGAACAAAAAAGCAAAGCATGTATCGTTGTGTAAACCAGAAGGCATAATAGAGTTGTGGAAACAAATATTACATGAATCAGAATTTCAGAGAGGGAGACTTCTAGAGCAGGGTTTTTTTTTTAAAAAAAAAATTCTCAGCAGGGACTGATGATCACACTTGGCCCACGCAGGGAACAGAGAAACTGGGGAAGTATTGGTTGGTCACTCAGGGCTGGTGCTGGTGTGAGACATCACACAACTCAAGAAGCACCGACACAGTCGGTGTTTTCCATAGGACGTTCTCTGTGTTCTGGGGATGAACATGGAGGATTGAAGAGCCAGGCCAAGGGTTTCTAAAAGTGAAAGTAAAATCTGCCTGAATCTCATAGTGCTTGGGAGATAATGTTTCCCCAGAAGGACAGGGCCTTCTGATTGGTCCCTCAAATTTTTTGCCACATTTTAAAGCTTCAGGGCTGGGTACTAAAGCAGCAAGATGAAACCTCTCCAAAGGTCAAAGGTGGATTTGTCACAGTCTTTCGTGAATGACCAGTGACCCACTAGAATTTCCATCCAAATTCCTGAAGGGCCTTTCCTCAGGAAGACAGAAGAAGCATAGATGGATGAGCCTCATTACAACTGTGTATGGGTAATTGGACTCAGAGGGGGACAGAGAGAAGGGGGCAGAAGCCATCACTGAAGGTGTAATGGCTGAGGATTTCCAAAATGGGTATAATACATCAATCCACAGATTAAAGAACCCCAATTAGATCAGCAAACCCCAACTGGGAATAAAAAGGGAAAGAGGAGAAAATCATGCTAAAGTCCATCATAGTTAAATTGCTAAAATGAGGCAGATGTCAAATTTCTTTTCTAAAGCAAATTCACACCCTTATATGTCATTATTAAATAATAAATATCAAAATATTCTAAAACTACTTATTCATTAGAAGAAGGTAAGAAAATAGTAACAAACCTAAGACTCACAAGAGAATGGATATACTAAACACAAAAAAATGAAATCAAATTATCAGGAGAGGGGAAAATGATAGAATTGATAGACTAATAAATCTGAAAGCTGCTTATTTGAGTAATAAAAACCCTACAAAAACTGTGTATTCACTTTTAGTGTTTACTTTAATGAAATAAATTTGACTCAAATAAAAATACACAAGTGTGGGAGTGGAAAAAAAAGTAAATGTAGATTCTGAAGAAACTACAAAAATAAGGATAATTATTGAAATACACATTTCATAAATAAGTTTGATAGTTTAATGAAAAAGAAAATTTTCTGGCCAAATATAAATGATAAAACATTGCTAAGGTCCCACTGCCCCCTGGCCTGACCTGCCACTAAGGGCCTCCCTCAAATGGTCTGCCCCAGGGCCCCCTGAGCCTGTTTGGTGCTAAGGGCCCCACTGGCCTGAACTGGCCTGCCACTAAGGGCTTCCCTGTCCAGGCCTGCTGCTAAGGGGCCCACTGCTAAGGGGCCCACTGCCACTAAGGGCAGGCCTGACCAGGCATACACAAGAGACCCACTGGCCTGGCCTGCCTCAGGGCCTGTTTTAGTCCATTTTGTGTTGCTATAACAGAATACTTGGAATGGGGTAATTTATAAAGAAAACTGAAATTTATTGCTTATAATTTCTGAGGCTAGGAAGTACAAAGTCCATCGGGTGGTGACAACAGTGACTCAGGGGTCTCACACTGCAAGATGCTGGAAGCAGAGAAAGCAGAGACAGACAGACTTTCATGTGCTCTTCTTTTAAAGTTCTCAGAACCATACACCTGACCACCATTTTTAATCAATACAATTTGGCATGGTCTGTCTCTGGCCCCCAAAACTCATGTCCTTTTCACATGCAAATACATTCATTTCATCCCGACAGTCTTAACTTGTTTCAACTCGAGAGTCCAGAGTTCAAAGTTCCATCTGTGAAATCAATACAATTTATCTACTTCTGAGAAACAGTGTTGGGACAAACATAGGGTACATACTACCATTCCAAAAGGGAGAAATAGGCCAAAAGAAAGGGGTATCAGGTTCTGAGCAAGTATGAAATCCAGCAGGGCAGGCATTAAATCTCAAAGATGGTGAATCATGTACCTTGAGTCCATGTTCCACATCCTCTGCATGCTGGTGTGGGGGTTGGGTCCCCAAGTCTTTGGGCAGCTCTGCTCCTATGGCTTTCCCGGTTGCAGGCCACACTTCAGCAATCCCAGGCTGTCATTCCACTCTGTAGCTCCACAGGTCTGGGGTCTCCATGCTGGCCCCTCTCTCACGGCTCCACTGGATATGGTGCTGATGGGGTTTCTCTGCTGCAACTCTGACCCCACATTTCCACTTGGCATTGCTCTAGTGAAGGCTGTCTGCAGTGACTGCCCCTGTGGCAGATCTCTTCCTGGGCCCCCAGACTTTTCCATACATCCTTTGAAATCTGGGTGGAGGCTCCCAAGCCTTCTGAGCTCTGGAATTCTGTGAGCCTGAAGACCTAACACCACATGGACTCCACCAAGGCATCTGGCTTGTATTTTCCAAAGCTGCAGGTCCAGCCACGCCTGGGGCCAATTTAGCCACAGCTGGAGCAGCCAAAGCATCTGGGGTGCTGGTGCTAGAAGCAGTTTCCCAAGGTAGTCCTGAGCAGTGAGCCTGTGGAGGGCTCCTCAGGCCTGTTCCCAAGACCATTTTGTCTCCCTAGATCTTTGGGCCTGAAATGGGAGAGGTGGCCCCAGAGGCTTCTGCAATGTCTTCAGGGCCTTTTTCTCCTTCTCTTGATGACCCAGTTCTTTTGTGTTAATCTCCTTAGTACCATTGAATTTTCCTCCTGAAAATGCTCTCTGCTTCTCTACCACATGGCCAGGCTACAAATTTTCCAAATCTTTACACTCTGCTTCCTTTTGAAATTCTGGCTTTATGTTCTGCCTTTGCCACCATAACTCAGAGTAGGCTCTTACAAGTAGCCATGCAGCTTCCTTAATGCTTTGCTGCTTAGAAATTTCTTCCACCCTGTTACACTTTCCTCTGTGTAACAGAGACAGGAAAAAGAGAAATAATTCACTCAAAGTACCATCAATGAGGCCTGGAGGGACTGCTGCCCATCAGGGGAGCAGCTCTGATTCAAAATCAGCCTTTCTTTTTATTGACAAGACAAGGAAGTTTCACAAGAAAAATCAGTTGATTCAATCATCAAAGAAGGACATAAAAACAGGTGGTGTAAAACTTGTAACAGTGGTAAATTAACAATGTGACATTCCAGAATGTAATTTGTAAAAAGCTAGGTTAATTCACCAACAAACAGCTTGTCCTTAGTAAACATTTTCTTTTCCACATACTTCCTCCAGCAATTTCCTTAGCATATTTAAATAGCATTCAAGCAGTTTCCTTAACATATCTTAAGAACAACCAGTAGGTTAAATAGTCAATAGTCATTCAAGCTGGAATCAATCCAGCAACCTAACAGTCAAAGTACACAATCCCATCCCTAAACAGTGATTAGAATTGATTAGATGGCTTTCATCAACCTTATCTGTGGACTTTCATCCCTTACTCAAGAGGTTTTTGGCTCATTCATGCATTACCTAAAAATCCTATTCTATGATCAAAGGAGAATCAAGATTTCTAACCCACTACACTACCCAATACTCTGGTTCACAACTCTTAAGTTTCAATTTCCACAAAGTCCTAGGGCACGTACACAATGCTGCCAAGTTCTTTGCCACTTCACGGCAAGGGTGATCTTTGCCCTAGTTTCCAATAAACTCCTTATTTCTATCTGAGACCTCCTCTGAATGGTCTTTACAGTCCATATTTCCATAAGCACTCTGCTCACCACCATTTAATAGGTCTCTAAGACATTCCAAACTTTCCCTCATCTTTTTGTCTTCTTCTGAGTCCTCCAAACTCCACCAATCTCCTCCAAACCCTCAACACCCAGTTCCAAAGCCATTTCCACATTTTCAAGTGTCTGTTATGAACAACAGCCCACTCCTGGTTCCAATGTTTTGTGGCTATAACAGAATACTTGGCATTAAGGGCCTCCATGTCCAGGCCTTCTATTCAGGGCCCCCCTGCTGCTAATGCCCCCCCTTCTGCTAAGGGCCTGCCAGGACTGCCCCAAGTGCTTCCTTGGCCTGGACTGGCATTAAGGGGTCCCCTGGCTGGCCTGCCCCTAGGGCCTCCCTGGCCTGGCCTGGCAATAAAAGCCCCAGTGGCCTTGCCTGTCCCTAGGGACCACTGATCTGGCCTGCTTCCACAGACCCCCTAGAGTGACCTGGACTGCCGCTAGGGCTCCCCTGGCCAGGCAAGCCTACCCCAAGTGCCCCCTAACTTGTCATGGCCTGCTACTAGTGAAGCCCTGGCCCTGCCTGGCCTGCCCATAGGACTTCCCTAGACTGGCCTGGACTGTCCCTAGGACACTGCTGGCCTGGCCAAGCCAGGCTCAGAGCCAAGAACACCCTGACCTCTCCTGGGCTGTCCCAAGGGAACTGCTGGCCTGGCCTGACCTGGCACTTTGGGTCCACCTCTGTCCTGGCCTGGTCTGTCACTAATCGTACCCATGGCCTGGACTGCCCCTTGGGCCCCTGTGCCCTCACATGCCACTAAGGGCTGCCCTGGGCAGGCATGCTTCCAAGGACCTACTACCACTAAGGGCCAGCCTGGCCTGTCTTGCCCAAGGAACCCACTGGTTGTTCTGCCATACGGTCCCTCTTTACTAGTCTGTCCCTAGCAGACCACAGCCATACGGGCCACCCTCCCAGTAAGTGCCCCACTTGACTGGCCTGTCCCTGGGTCCCATTGGCCTGTCTTGGTGCTAAGAGCCCCCATGGCCTGCTTCTAAGAGATCACCTGGCCTGCCTTGCCCTGCCACTAAGGGCCCTCTTTAAATGGCCTGGGTCATGGCCCCCTTGGCCTGCTTAGTGCTATGGCCCCCCTAGCCTCACCTGCCTGCCTGTAGGAGACCCCCTGGACTGGCCTGTCCTGTCCTGGGGGTCTCTTAGAGGCAGGCCAGGGCAGACCTGAGGCAGGCCCAACCAGTGGGTCTCTTCTCTACACCTGGTCAGGCTCACCCATAGTGGCAGTGGGGCCCTTAGCAGGCCTGGCCAGGGACCATTAGTGGCAGGTCAGGAAAGTCCAGGGGCACCATTAATGGCAGGACAGGCCAAGTGAGGCCAGGGGGTCTCTTAGAGGCAGGCCAGGCTGGGGGTGCCCTAGGGGGAGAGTCTTTCTTTCTTTCTTGGGGGCCCAAGGGAGGTCAGGCCAGGGCCTCCTGCCTGTTAGTGGCAGGGCAGGCCAGGAGGAGCATAGGAGGGCTAGAAGAAAGAAGGAAACATGGAAGGAAGGAAGGAAAGAAAGAAAGAGAGAGAGAAAGAAAGAAAGAAAAAACAGACCCCAAAGAAAGAAGGAAAGAAATAAGGAAAGAAGGAATGAAGGAAGGAAGGAAAGAAAGAAAGAGTCCCCAAACAAAAAAAGAAAGAAGGAAGGATGGAAGGAAGGAAGGAAAGGAAGGAAGAAAGGCAGGAACAGGAGGGAGGGAAGGAAAGTCAGAAAGGGAAGGCAGGAAGGGAAGGAAGAAAAGGCAGGAAGGGAAGGCAGGAAGGGAAGGGAGGAAAGGCAGGAAGGGAGGAAATGCAGGAAGGAAGGGAGAAAGGGATGGCAGGAAGGCAGGGACCAAAGGAAGGAAGAAAGAAAAGAGCACCCCTAGGCCCCCTGGGCTGGACTGACCTGCCTCTAAGTAGCCCCCTGTTCTGGCCTGGCCTGGCCTGGCCTTCCAGTAAGGGCTCTTCTGGCCTGGTGTCCCCTAGGGCTAGAAAGAAAGAAAGAAAGAAAAAGAAAGAAAGAAATAAAGAAAGAGAGAAAGAAATAAAGAAAGAAAAGAAAGAGAAAGAAGAAAAAGAAAAAGAGAAAGAAAAAGAAAGAAAGAGAAAGAAAAAGAAAGAGAAAGAAAGAGAAAGAGAAAGAAGAAAAAGAAAGAGAAAGAAATAAAGAAAAGAAAGAGAAAGAGAAAGAAGAAAAAGAAAGAGAAAGAAAGATAAGAAAGAAAGAAGAAAAGATAAAGAGAGAAAGAAAAAGAAGGAAAGAAGAAAAAGTAGGAAGGAAAGAAAGGAAAGAAGCAAAGATAGAAAGAAAAAGCCCCTAAATGAATAAAGAAGGAAAGAAGGAAGGAAATGGGAAGGGAGGGGAGGGTTAAGGGAAGGTTAGGAAAGGTTAAGGGGAGGTTAAGAGAAGGTTAGGGAAGGTTAGGGAAGGTTAAGGGAAGGTTAGGGGAGGTTAAGGGAAGGTTAAGGAAAGGTTAAGGGAAGATTAGGGAAGGTTAAGGGAAGGTTAGGGAAGATTAAGGGAAGGTTATGGGAGGTTAAGGGAAGGTTAAGGGAAGGTCAAGAGAAGGTTAGGGAAGGTTAAGGGAAGGTTAAGAGAAGGTTAGGGAAGGTTAAGGGAAGGTTAGGGAAGGTTAAGGGAAGGTTAGGGGAGGTTAAGGGAAGGTTAAGGGAAGGTTAGGGAAGGTTAAGGGAAGGTTAGGGGAGGTTAAGGGAAGGTTAAGGGAAGGTTAAGGGAAGATTAGGGAAGGTTAAGGGAAGGTTAGGGAAGATTAAGGGAAGGTTAGGGGAGGTTAAGGGAAGGTTAAGAGAAGGTTAGGGAAGGTTAAGGGAAGGTTAAGAGAAGGTTAGGGAAGGTTAGGGAAAGTTAAGGGAAGGTTAAGAGAAGGTTAGGGAAGGTTAAGGGAAGGTTAGGGGAGGTTAAGGGAAGGTTAGTGAAGGGAGGTAGGAAGAAAGAAAAAAGAGTCCCCCAGGACCCCCTTCGCCTGGCCTGGTCTTCCTCTAAGAGAGCCCCTGGCCTCACCTGTCCTGCCACTAAGGGCAACTCTGGCGTTTTCTGGCCTGCCACTAAGGGCTTCCCTGTCTAGGCCTTTTTATGGCCCCACTGTCACTAAGGGCAGGCCTGGCCAGGCCTGCACCAGAGACCCACTGCCTCAGAGCTGCCCTGGCCTGACCTGGCCTATCCTTAGGATCCTGCAGGCCTGGCCTGACCTGGCACTATGGGCCTGCCTGGCCCAGCCTGGCCCAGAGCCAAGGACCATCTTGACCTGCCCTGCACTGTCCCCAGGGCCCTGCTGTCCTGTCCTGGCCTGGCACTATGGGCCACCTCTGTCCTGGCCTGGTCCTAAGGGCGTCCCTGCCTGGGCTTGCCTTCCAATAAGTGCTCCCATGGCCTGATCTGCCCCTAGGGCCCCTGTACCCTCACGTGCCACTAAGGGCTTCCTTGTCTCCTAGGCTCTCAAGGGCCTCCTACTACTAAGGGCAAGCCTGGCCTGTCCTGCCTAAGGAACCCACTGGTTGTTCTGCCATATGCCCCCCCTTTACTAGTCTGCCCCTTACAGACCACAGCCATAAGGGCCACCCTGTCACTAAGGGCACCCCTGCCACTAAGTGCCCCACTTGACTGGCATGTCCCTTGGGCTTCCTTGGCCTGTATTCATACTAAGGGCCCTGTGGCTTGGCCTGGCACTAAGGTCACCCCAGACCTGGCAGGCCTGCCCTAAGTGCTTCCTTGGCTTGCCCTGGCACTAAAGGCCCCCTGCCCTGGCCTGACACTAGCACCCCCTGGCCTAGCCTGCCCAAGGGACCAATTGCACTGGTCTCTCCCTATGGACTTCTGAGGCTGGACTACTGGTAAGGGCATGCTGATGCTTTCTTTTCTGGTTTTTTGTTGTTGTTGTTTTTTGTTTTTACTTGTCTACTTTTTTTTTTTTTGGTTTCTCTTTTATGGTTTTTTAAAATTTTTTCTTGTTTGCTTTTCTCTCTGTTTTTTCATTTTTTTGTTTTTACTATTTTTCTTTGTTTCATTTTTTCTGGGTTTTTTTTTTTTTTTTGCATTTTTTTTGTTTTTTGTAATTTTCCTGTCCTCTTTTTTTCCCTCCTTTTTTGCAGCACTCTTTTTTTTGTTTTCTTTTTGTTGGGGTTTTGTTTGGTGGGGTTTTTCTTCTTTGGGGGCTTCTTTGGGGGGTTTTCTTGTTTTCATGAGGGTATATTTTTCTTTTGGGGGGCTTTTCTTCTTTTCATTGGGGGTTTTCTTTTTTCTATTGGAGTTTTATTTTATTTAAAAAATTTTTTTCTAAAAAGATGACTGGTAAGGGGATCTTAACCGTTGACTTGGTGTTGTCAGCACCACACTCACACAACTGAGCTAACTGGCCATCCCTATATAGGGATCCAAACTCTTGGCCTTGGTGTTATAAGCACCACACTCTCCTAAGTGAGCCATGGGCTGGAACTGGAGTTTTCTTTTTGTTGGGCTTTTGTTGTATTTGGTTTTTTGTTTTTTTTTTCTTCTTCTTCTTTTATAGGGGTTTTCTTTTTGTTGGGGTTTTCTTATTTGGGGGGAATTTTTCTTCTTTTTCTTGGCATTCTTTTTGTTGGGGTTGTCTTCTTTTGGCGTTTTTTTCTTTTTGGGTTTTCTTCTTTATGTTGTGGTTCTCTTCTTTTTGTTGGGGTTTTCCTGTTTGGGGTGTTTTCTTCTTGTTGTGGGTGATTTCCTCTTTAGAATGTTTTCCTATTTGGTGTGTTTTCTTCTGCTTGGTGTTTTCTTCCTTTTTCGGATTATTTTCTTCTTCTTTTTGATGTCTTCTTCTGGGTGTTTTCTTCCTTTTATGGGTGTTTTGTTCTTCTTTTGGGTATTTTCTCCTTCTTCTTCCTGTTTAACTCTTCTTCTTTTTTTCTTTTTTCTTTTGGTTGTTTTCTTTTCTGGCACAACTTCTCAGCCAGCTCCATCTTCACATGCTGCCCCGACTGCAGTGCACTGGTGACCTCCATGTTCTAATTGGTCTGGATGTATATAAGCAACCGGTGGTCCCCGATGCAGCTGGAGACCCATGGCACAGGGAAGGGGGCACAGGGCACTGGCTCACAGGTGCCTTCCCAGATACCATTTCATGTGAGGTCTCCATGACCCCAGTTTACAGGTGGGAAAACAAAGGCCCAGGGGGTGAGTATGGAGGGCAGGCTGGCAGGGCAGTTGGTGTACCAGCTTGATGATGCCAGTCTACAACTTAGCCAGCTGCTCCTGGAGCTCACAGGCATGGGACAGCATGCAGCTGGTGGTGGCATGGTGGTGCTGCATGCCCTTCAGCACCTGCTTGTGCTGCTTGCCTTAGAGCCCAGTAGCCTCCCCAGTTCCAGCAGCCACTCCTCCTGTTCCCAGTTCAGGTGGCTCAGACCCTCGTTGTCCTTTACCCGAGCCTGGAGCTGACCCGCCAGGCTCTCCAACTGCTTCTGCAGCTGCTCAGCCTCCACCTGCAGCCACTGTTCTTCCTCGCTGGGCCCTGCTGGAGGCTCTGGGGGTGGAGGCTCAGCTGAGAAAACAATAGGACAATAAAGGATTCTGGCTTCTGGAGCTGCACAAAACCCTCTTCTTGATCCACAGCTCCTAATTCAGCCTTGCCCCAGGCCATGGCTTAATGTCTAATCATTCCTCATGCCCAGATGATGGTCAATCATTCAAACCACTTTCAATAGAGTTCTTCACATTCTTGTGCTCAAGACAACTGTGGGTGGCTGACAATAGGCACCCCACCCCTCTTTGCAGACAGGGACACTGAGGCTCAGATGAGCAGATTTGCTGTCTGCTGGCGCACACCTCTTTCTCTTCCCCCCACCTGCTCCCAGGCCGCACCAGTCTCAGCTTACCTGTCCACCTGCTTTCATCAGCCAAGCAGGTCTCTGACTCCTGGACTTGATGCGGGCCCTGCTCCTCCCTTGAAGCGTGCATCTGTCCAGAGCACAGAGGCATGAGCCATGGAGGGAGCAGCTGAAGAACAGACAGGCTGCCACCTCCCTCTCTACCACACCCCCTTAAAACCAAAACCCTGTGCTGCAGCCACTCACCTGTTGTGGCAGGAGCTTTCATGTCTCAAGCTTCATCATCTGGAGCTGCAAGGCTGCCTTCTACATCACAAGGACCTGAAGCTTCCTCTTCAGTTGGGACTGGTGACATTTGTGGTCCTCATCATTTTTCCTATGGCCAGAGGTGGTGGAGAATGGAAAGAACGAAGAAAAGAAAAGACCACTTTGGTGATCAATGCGCTGACTTTGCTACACAACCAGAGGACCACGGTATGGAAAGGGGGCCCGAGGAACCAAGAGTCACAAGTGTCAGTCCAGAGAGTGAACATGAATTGCCTGAGGCCACACGAGTCACTGGCACAGCTGGGGCCAGAGCTTAGCTCTGCACATGTTGAAACCTGTGCATCCACCTCATAATGCTCACCTTACCCTCCCACCTCCCTTCATTGAAGCCCCCAGACCTGCCATCCACCTTCCCCCTCCTACTTGTTGTCCTCCAAGTGCAGGTGGAGAGCATCTCACTCTTTCTTTAAGTCATGGTAGTACTGCAAATACAGAAAGGTGAAGTCAGGATTTGGCAGGGAGAAGATGTAGTTGGGGCACACTCACACTAACACCTACAGCAACCATTCAGCAGTGACATTTCCCCCCCTGAATCACACTTGACATCTTTTTCAAGGCATTTCCAAGCCTATGTTCTCAGTTGGTTTTACTAAGAACTCAGTAAGGGTGGAGGAGGCAGGAAAAGGAATCTTATTTGCAGCTGGCTGACAGAGGCCCAGGGATATAGGGTCATGTTGCCATGGTTATGACTATCATCACCATCATTTGACTGTACTGAGCACATCACCAGGCACCATGCTAACAATCCATTGAATCCTCACAACCACCATAGGAGGGAGTTACTATTATCTCCATTTTGTAGGTGAAATACAAAGTATTAGAGGTTAAGTGCTAATGTCATTTACAGCTAGGATGTGAACATCCAGGTCTATCTAATTCTCTAAGGCCATTTTTCCCCTGGGGATGGAGGTGCAAGCATGAGGATGGGTGGCTGGACTCACCCTCTCTGCCTCCTTCTGTTGTACAGAGACAGTGGTCAGACTCCACTGCAGCTCTTTTATCTGCACTCACATGAGCACAGGCAGCTCTCCAGATGTTCTCACTCCCCTGGAATGACAGAGGTCAAGATGGAGCCCAAAGGACTTCCCTAAAGGTCTGCCAAGGCACCAGGTTGTGGAAGGAAGTGTGCCCAGACTCACACCTGCTTTCTGCCAGACTGCATGGTGAGTGTTGGTCAGGGCTCTCTCTAACTGTGCTTTTTCAGACATTAAGACATCAGTGGTCCGAATCTGAGCCTTTGGGAGAAAAGCCAAATGGGTGCTGAGAGATGGAAAGGAAGGTTCTCTAGGGGACATGAGAGATGCCATACAGTCCACTGCCTGCAGTTGTTTCCACATAGAATTTGCAGGCTGACATTTACTCTCCTGCTGTAGGAAGAGGAAAGAAACATTTCTAATCAGGGAGGCAGAGATGTAACAGCAAGGGACAGACCCCAGGAATGCGACCAATGCCCCAGCACAGGCCCACCAGTGAGACCAGATTCTTGGGGACCTTGTGGGGCTGAGGGTGGGGTGCAGAGGTGAGCCTTCTCCAGGTTGGGAGTGGGCAAGACAAGCCTATGGCCTCTCCCTCTGAGTCTTCCCCAAACCCATCAGACATGGAATGAGAGAACAAAGAAATCATGTTCTTTCCAGTTCATCCAGAGTTTCCTGGTGCTGTTTTTTTCCTGTGCAGAGAATCACAGGGAAGTGACTGAGGTTGTCCCCGTCAGCTCCATTCCCCAGACTAGAGTGGTGGGCAGGGGACAGGAATTTCAAGGATTTTCAAGGAAAAGCTCTCACACCCTATGGGGATGCAAATTGACAAACTCTCCTCGAACTCCCAAGGAAAGAGAATTTGGGTCTTTGTGGTTTTCACTCACAGCTACAGAACTGAACATCTGAATCTGGATTCTCTTTAAAAGACAGGCATACAAACCTCTAGAAATGGAGGCTGAGAAAGGAAAGACTACCCTTCTCCCAGCTTGTGATTCACAAGTGTGCATGTATTCACCACGAACCACAGACTATGGGACTGGGACTGTTCTTAATAGCAGGGATCGAGGAATGTGAAAGACAGGCGAGATCCCTGTCTCCCTGATGTTTCAAGTGTGCCTGGAAATCTTTCATTCTTAGAGCTGAAAGGGACCTTTGACACTCTCTAATTCTATCTCAGGACACTCAAGCCCAGGCAGGAGAGGTGGCTTGTCGAAAACCAAAGACAAAGCAAAGCGGGAACTAAGTCAGGGTGGGAACAGAGGGCTTCTGACAACAGTCAGCTTAGTGTTTCCGGCAGGGGGACAGACCAGGGCATGTGTGGCGAGGACTCAAGCAGGGGTGCCTGGAGAAGAGAGAGTGGGCAGATAGGGCGGCAACAGAAAGAGCCATGATGCATGGTCTGGGGTCCCTCCTGCTGAGACCTAGGCCCCCCACTACCCCATCCTCCCTTGGCATCAGGGACACCCAGCCCCATTCTTCAGAGCCCCAAGGGGAAATTGGAGCCCAGTATTGGCAGCGGAGAATCAGGGGACCCCACTGGACTCTTACCAATTCCTGGATCATGCTCCTTCGATGTTTGTTTTCTGCATAGCTGGAGTACTGGGCTACTGCCAGATCTAGGCACCAACTCTGAGGCGCCTGCAGAGAGGAAGAATTAGAGGAGGTCTGGGGGGAGAGGTAGAATGAGCAATCATTAGGAGTGAGGGTTGGAGTTGTCTCAGCTGACAGGTGGGCACCCAGCCCCCAGCATGGGAGGTGGTCAAGAGGCTGGCCAGCAGGGGCACAGACCTCCAGCTCCTTCATATAAACTGATGTCACAAAGGCCTCCCCACTGATGTCACAAAGGACTCCCCACCGATGTCACAAAACCTCCCCTCTGATGTATGATGTGGGCTAGAAGAGATGAGAGTACACATGGAGACGCTCTGTCCCCCTCAATGGCTAAGCCCTCTGATGTCCTTTCTTCCCCATCAACTGGCAAAAGTCTCTTTCCTGCCTGACCTGGACAAGGCCCTTCTTCTATAGCCCATTTGTGCCCACTTCTCAAGTTCTCTCTCCTGCATCGTCCCTCCCCTCCCGAGCAGCTCACATCCTGTACATTTTTTCTTTTGGTGGTGGTGGCCAGTACAGGGATTGAACCCTGGACCTTGGTGTTATCAACATCATCCTGTGCTTCCTGCAGCAGGATCCAATGAGATAGCCAAGCTTGTGGTCTGTCTTTGTGTGTACAGTTTCAAAGGAGAAGACTCAGAAAAGACTCCTAAATCATATCCCTAGCAGAGGGAGAGATAGGATTCAAATCCAGACTTCTTACCTAGTCCCTGAAAACTTCTTCCATGACTGTTACCATTACCCCCTACTGCCCATTGAGCCCCCTGTTCCCATGATCCTGACCAGCTGACACTCACCTCCTTAGGCAACTGGTGACCCCCAGAAGTGGTCGAATCATGGCTCCTGCCAGTTTTCATTTTGTTCTTTGCTCCTGGAGGACCACCAGGCCCATTTCTCCATTGGTAATCTCTTAACCGTGAAAAGGAAAAGCAGTAATATTCAGGAGAATTATAAGCCCCTATACTTGCATCCTACTTTACAGTTTTTACAAAATATTCTTACTTATATACCATCTGATTTAATGCCATCAGCAACCCTATAAGGTGTTGTAATGATGACTAAATTGCTGAAGAAATGGATTGATAACATGACTTTAAAAAGGCAATAATGGAATTTAACTTCAGTCTTCTGGGGCTTTGTCATGAATCAGCAGCTGCCAGGTGGCAAAATACAAATCAGACATTGGGGTACTTTTTTATGGAGCTGTGAGAGCTGCACACCAGTACTTCTCAAACTTTTACATCAATGTATCCTAGTGGCAGAAGTCATGAGGGCACACCCCTAGGGATCTGGGGACCTAACAAAAAGAGGACAACCAAAGCATCATTTCAGAGAGAAGTCTATTATAATCTTACAAATCTAAGCGAATGTCATCCCTAAATATATTAATAGGTTTTTTCTCTCTCAAAAGAATCAAGCAAATCTGATTCTTCAGTAAGATGCCCCCCATGAGTCCTGTGGCACTGCAGATTGAAATGCTCTGAGCAAGATTCAAGCTGTGAAGTTCAGCTGCCCAGGATCTGTTCCACAGAAGACAAGCACATCTCCCTCCAGAGAGCACTGACTGAAAGGCACTCTGGTCCCAGAATCCTAGAGAATTCTAATGTGAGATACAGACTCAGAAATAAACTGTAAAGTGTCTCTAGAAAGTGGAAACACAGGAGAAAACCAAACCAAACCCATTCTCCCAACTGTCACCCAGAGATGTTATCAACATATTGAGCCATATGTTGTCAATGTCTAAGCAAGGAAATAAGGGAGCCAGAAACCTCTTGGTCCTGGATCCCCTAGACCTGAGTACCCTTTCAAATGGAAATTTGTGCCACAACCACAGAAGCCGGAAAGAGGGTGAAAACACTTAGGGGACTGGGTCATCAGGTCAAAGGCTGGGCTACAGGCAGTAATGACAGGGGATGCCTGGTGAGGGCAGGGGCTGGGCTGCTGAGAGGACAGGGATGGCTGAGAAGACTTTGGTGAGGGGAGTCAAGAGGCTCAGAGGGGAAAGCCCTGTGTGCCTCAGAAGTGACACAAAGTCCTGCCCCTGTCCCACCATCAGAGGGGCCTAGGGCTGGGTCTGGGGCCTGTGACCCAACAGGCTATACCCTTTTCTAGGGCACAGTCAATTTCCTCTGTCAGGTTTCCTCCAGCATCTTGGGGCAGGGAAAGGGAAAGCGGGGCTGCATCAGCATCATCCAGGCACTGGGGAATCACTTCCTTCAGCTAAGGGTGCAGATGTGCAACTGAGCCAGAGCTGGTGGGAGCGGAGGTGCTAAACAACACTGAAGTGGGTGTGGCCTCAATACTAACAGCCCATTGGTGGATGAGAGAGATAAAACTAATGAGGGTGTGGCCAGGACACAAGGAAGGGTGGAGTCATAATGAAAGCTGTGATTGCTGGCCCCGCCCACTCCAGGGGGGCCCCCCCTCAGGGGAAAGGGCGGGGCTCTCACTTGGTGCCCATGCAGCTCTTGTGTGACCCTTCATGGTGGCTGTCACAGAATTTGAGGCACCAGGCAGAGCAGAGAGGCCACTCTCCAGCCCCCACCTTGGCCCCTCCTGTGCCAATTCAATCCCTGATCCCCGGGTGTAGGACCCCAGGGCTTGGGAGGTGGGCGAGGAATGGACAGCAGGGGAGAGTGTATCACTTCACAGTCCCTTCCAGACTCCTCACAGCTCTGCCCCAGAATTTCTCATCCCAGAAACCACCTCCAAAGACCCCCATCCAGTCCTCCAGATGCTTCTCCACTCATCCTCTTCCTCAAGGGTCCCTTCACTGATCCCTGGTGTGTTGCTGCCCCCTCTCAGCTGGGTCCCATCCAGGTCACTCCTGCTTGCCAGGTGCTCCTTCTCTCACACCCCACAGCACCCCCTTCCTCCCAGCATGGGCTCTGGGTTCCATCAGCCTTTCCCCTCAGGCTCCTCAAGGCCAATCTAGGGGGGGCCAGTGCCACCCAGGGCATATTATCTTATGGATGTGAAACAAGTGCAGGAATTAAAGCCTCTGCTCATATCATGTCTGCTCACCTCCCATTAGCCAAAGCAAGTCACATGGCTGAGCCCAACCACAATGGTGTGGGGAGTAAACTCTTCCTAATGTAGAGGGAGGTCCTTACTGCAAATGGCATGGGTGTATAATTCTTTTATAAGGACTGAGGGTTGGGAATAAAAATCTCAATATACCACAGCAAGAAAAATCAGAGAGAAGCCAGCGGTCGGGGAAGGGGGTTCCTATGAGCTGCCATGGGCATTCCAGTCTCCAGCTGTGATGGCATTAACTCTTCATGCCACCAACCCTTCTGGGCTGCACTGATACCAAAGTCCCTCCCTCCAGTTTAACTCATGACTTCTTTTCACAAGTTCAGTTTCTCCCATGTGTTCTCTTCTTTCCTCTCTACCTCTCCTCCACCCAGTCCCATCTAATATTGGTCAGTAGAAAAATCTTTCTTGGTATTTACCTGGATTGGATTCCCATATCCAGGTAGAGACAGTGGGAAAAGCTAGTGATTACTCTCTTCTGAGACTTGAACACCTGGACATTCCCCAGCAGGAGGTGTATCTTCTCCCTTTCTGCTTCTCCATCATGTATTTGAAAAAATATTTAAGATATCAATGATTTCCAGGGCCTTTCCTCAATACTTGAATTAAAGAGAAACACCAGGCATGGTCCTTGTCCTCTAGGAAAACAGGCCTGGACTGTCTTGCATTACAGGGTGAGAGTGCCAGGCCAGAGGAGATGTGCAGGTGGCTGTGAGAAAAATGCAGAAAAGCATTGTGAGTTGGGAAGAGAGGGGATGGAGGTGTTACCTAAAAAGCACTCTGAGTTTTACCCCTACCTGTCCTATCAGAAAGATTCCTGGCACACAGGTATCTGTCATAGATCCATCAAATATAATTATTTGTGTGGTTATGGTTTCTTTGCCTTCTCTGCTATACTGTAAGCTCCATGAGCTTAGGAATGTGCTTCTTTTGTTCATATTTTTTGTCTTTGTCCATTTAGGCTGCTATAATGAAATACTACAGACTGGGTAGATTTTAAACAACAGAAATTTATTTCTCATAGTTCTGGAGGCTGAGAAGTCCAAGATCAAGTCAGCAGAAGTTTCGGGGTCTGGTGAGGGCCCATTTCCTGGTTCATAGATGGTGCCTTCTTGCTGTGTCCTCACATAGTGGAAGGGGCAAAGCAGCTCCCTGAGTCCTCTTTATAAGGGTGTTAATCCCATTCATGAGGGTGCTGCCTTATGACCTATTCACCTCCCAAAGGCTCCACCTCCTAATGCCATCACCTTGGTGATTATGTTTCAACATATAAATTCTGGAGGGACACAGACATTTAGACCATAGCACCATCTAGGTGCATTCTTCCTTTTGTTCAAGATATATGATTATTTGCTATTCATTAACCTACATTTAGAATCCAGCTCCTTCCTTCTACAGCTTATTCATATTCTCCAGCTTTCATAGTTTCCAACTACATACCTTATTTTATACTGTTTTTGTTATGAGGTATTTATAGATGTTCTTTTAAAACATCCTTTGTAACATTTGAGATTTTTGTTTTTATTTTTTCTGTTTCCTTCCTTCTTGTTTAATTTTTTTAACCCTTAAATTCCCAAACTTACCTTTTTCCCTGTCTATCTGACTTTTCATTCTTTTGTTTTAAGATGTGCAGTCTAATTTCAAAATCCTCATGCTCTGCCAAAGTTATTATTTTTAATGTGTCACTTTCTTTAATTCACCATTAGACTTCATTTGATACTTTAGACCATCTTCCCCCAAATCAAAGATTAACATGTTTTTTTAAAAAAATTGTATTTGTTTAATTTTGGTAACATAATACAACCTTGACGTTACCCTTCTTCATTAAGTGGCTTTGCATACATCTTACCTTCCTGTTCAGTTCTATATCAGCCACCTTTGAATCTAATTTATCTTCATCTCACTGTTTCTTTTTCATTTCACCTGTCCTTCCTAGTTGTGAAGCACCAGATATGTCAAAGCTATTCAGGCATTTTGTAATTTTATTCCCTATTTTTCCAAAACACCTGGTTATTTTGACTCTCCTACCAAATGAAATGAATAGGGGAAGTTTGTTAACTAGGATTTCCTTCACTCTGCAAGACTAACTTCAAACTTAAGATTCAATCCCGTGTTCCAACATTCACTGAGAAATTCTGTTCCATAACAATTATGTAAAGACTTATGAGACATGTTTAACTTTGCCTTTCTCTACAGAAAGTCTGGAATTTTGTTGACCTGGTGGAGAAAAACCAAGAAAACCAAAACGGTGTTTCACAGCTAATCATATTTCGGCAAAACAAAGCGCTGCTTAGAAAGGGAGGTAATGGACTTGAGAAAACATTTGCTATTGGTGCAATTCTTGTTTCTGCAAGTAAAATTTACCATGAAGATGACTCATATAGACAAAGTTTGAAACCAAATGTAGGTATAATTTTGGAAAGGAAAACTATACAGAAAGGTGTCATAATGACAGCATTGAATGTGGCAAAACTCTCTGTGATACCAAGCAAGAGAAAACACTTTCTAGAATTAAAGATTGACAGTAATCAAAATGACAAGGGTTTTAGTTCAAATGAAGATAATAAAAAAAAATTCAACTTTTTGCATCTGAGGGATCTGGAAAAGCTTTCCTCAAGAAGGCAGTTCCTGTTATGTGTAAGAGTATTTCTGAAGTAGAGATACTGTATGAATCTTTTAAGTGTAGTGAATGTCTCAGGAATAAGTCAAACTTTGCTGCCCACTAGATAACACACACAGGATGAAAAAACAACGAATGTCATGAAAGTGAAAAAATATTCAGGCAGCAGTCAAATCTTATTGAAAACCAGAGAATTCATTCAAGGGAAAACTCTATGAGTGTAATGAAGTGGCAAATCCTTTAGATGGAGGATACATTTTGTTTCACACCAGTGAACTCACACAGGTGAGAAACTCTATGCATGTAATGAATGTGGAAAATTCTTTGGTAGGAAGTCTTTTACATGAGAGGACTCATATAGGAGAGATGGTATAAATGTAATCAATGTGGGAAATCCTTATGCCATAAGTCAGCCCTCACTGAACATCACAGACACACAAAGGGGGAAAACTCCATGAATGTAATGTGTGAGAAAATCCTTCCATCAGAAGGAAATCCTCAGTGACCATCAAAGAACACATACAGAGGAGAAACCCTATAAATATAATGTGGAAATTCATTCAGCCATAAGATAGCCTTCATGGTACATCAGAGAACACATGTAGAGAGAAGACCTTATAAATGTAATACATGTGGGGAAATCCTTTCATCAGAGGGAAACCCTCAATGTCCATCAAAGAACTCATACAGGAGAGAAATCCCATACTTGTAATGAAAGTGGGAAATCACTCAGTCATAAGTTAATCCTCACTGTTCATCAGAGAACTCATACAGGACAGAGACCCTACAGGTGTAATCATTGTGGGAATGGTCTCAAGCAAAGGTCTCACCTATGTGCTCTTCCTAGCATTCATGCAGAGAAACATTAGAAATGTAGTGAATGTGGGAAGTTATTCACGCAACTGTCAAACTTGTTACACAGAGAGTTCATTCAGGGGAGAAGCCCTGTGAATCTAATGAATGTGGCAATTCCTTTAGTGGGCAGGGTAAGGCATCATATTGCATTTAAAAATTTTTTCATGGGAAAGAAACCCTAAACAGAGGACTCACATGGGTGAGAAGCCCTAGGTATATTTTTAATGTAGGAAGTCCTTTGCTGGGAGGTCTTGAGTCATAGGTCATCAAAAAGCTCTCACAAGTAAGAAACCCTTTGTGTAGGGTGAGAGTGGGAAATTATTTGGTAAGAAGTCCTGCTTTATAATGTGAAGAAAATGTGCACTAGAGAGAAATCTTAAGAATGTAATGTATGTGGTAAATCTTCTGCCAGAAGTCAGACTTCAATGTACCTCGGAGGACCCACAGGAAAGATACCCTGAGGAGAACACAAATGTGGGGAAGCCATCCCCCTAGTCCACATATAAAGCAGGGGGGAAAAACGTGAATATTTTTATTGGGTGAAACAAGCAATAAAGAATTTAGATTTTATTCTTTATTAAAGACTCTTACCTGTAAAATTATTAATCAAAAATAAAGAAAAAACATGTTATTTTGTACATATTACATTTAATGACATATTTGAGAAATAATACTCAACTTTTCCCAGAAAAATTAATGAAATGTTTATTAATTACCATTCTGTATTAAACATGAGGGTTCTTAAAGGACCACAAATAACTTGAACCATTGAGTTACAATTATTAAATGTGTTATGCTATATAAAAAATATACGTAATATCTGAATATCTGAGCGTCACATAATTTCTGGGTAGGCAAATAAAAAATCTTAGTACAGTAACATAAAATTCAACTTCTAAGCTCAGAAGTTCTTATAAACTAAATATTAAAAATAGCTGTGTCTGTGAAAATGTTTTGGAGCACTGTTTCTATATAATATGCAACCGTATATTCCAAAACTGGTAACAGAACTTCTGTGTAAGAGAAATAAATGGTGTTTCAGAAACATACAAACCTAGTTTATGTTACCAATAGCTTTCAGTGAGTGCCTTTGTATATTCCTTGGTGCAAATACTAACCAAATATTAGACAAAACGTTAAACATATGCATGTGAATTTTGTATAATAGAATATGTATCATATATTGTATATTTTATCATTTTAATGCTTATTACTAAATATAACTAACAACCACACTTATGAGAAGTGGCAGTGGTTACCTAACCCACAACTATTTCCATTTACTCGTTTTCAGCGATTCAATCATAAATCTGGTAAACTCTTGCCAAATCCATTCATTTTAGCTGCATTCGGTTTGGTGATAGCTCATGATCATATTCTCACTGAGGAGATACCAGGGCCAATCTGCCTCATGCTTTTTGTATTTGTATCCTCAGTGCCACATGACAAGCAGGGAAGCAACCCTGCTGCTGCTTCCATTTATTGTCATGTTTGCTTGTTTTTTTTTTAATTTTAAACTTTAGTTTTTTAATTTAAATATAATTGACTGTACATATCTGTGGGATACAGCCTTGAATATCAATACCTGTGTGTAATATGTGATGCTCAAATCAGGATAATTATTAGATTAAAAATTTTACAATGTAATCATATTTTGTGGCCCTTTATCAATTTCTCTCTAACCCTTCTGCTCTCTCCTCCTTTCGCACCCCTGGTGGCCTCTGTTCTGTTCTCTCCTTTTGAAAGTTCAGGGAATTATTGTGATTGTTGTATCTTTTCCTCTTGATCATGGTGTATTATTTTTTTCACATGTTGCTATATTCTGATTGCTAATATTCTGTTGAGGATTTTTGTGTCTATGTTCATCATCGGTCAGTGTTATGTTCTGCGGAATACCCAAAATGACTATAGTACGATGTTGCCAAGCCTTGAGGCAAAATTGTGTTTCCCATATGAATGCGGACTGTTTTTGATCCTTGTTCGTGAGTAGGATAGAAAAGAAAACACTCACCAAATCAATGTTTGAATATCATGTACCTAATTCTGTATTAACTGACTTTAGCAAAGATACCATGGCCAACATGGTAGCTGTAACTGGGCTACGACCTGGCTGAGCTTGGGTAGTCTACAGTTATCTTTTTTTTTTTCATTCCCCTTCTTTCAGTAATGGCATTCCTGTGCTGTGCTGAGGTTGTCCAGGGTTTTTCATATTCAACTGAGCTCAGGTTTCCAGTTGTTTATGGTGGAAAATCTAGTTTAGTACCAGTTACTTTGTGATGGCCAGAGGCAAACATGGGAAAATATAATTAGAGGAGTAGATCCCCACAAGGACAAACCTGGTAAATAGACATGTATTAAGTCATAGGATGTGTAATAGAAGGTAAGTTGAAATCTGTTTCTCATTTCTACAAAAATGGTAAAAGTACAATCTATTATATGATTTGATCTATCATAAAGAGAAAAACATAGTTTCTCTAGGGATACCAAAATTTTCTAGCACTAAAATCTAATGTGTGTTTTTTTGGTGGTTTTCATCTGGTACTATGGATGTACAACATGTCTGATTACACCCTGGAATTAAATGCAGTTGTAGAATCTTTGTGCATTGCAGCTTTGCTCAGTGTTAGCAGAAGACTTAAAGCAAAATTTACATTCCTCAAGAGACCAAAATATCAACTGTATATATATATATATACTTGATCCCAGTATAAAACCAGATTTTCTGGAGAAATAAATGGCTTAGATAGCCTATGTTTAATTCTCTACAAATATTTAACTGAGCAAGTCTCTGTTAAGATTAAAGTGTAGCTAATTCAACTTTACATTCTCTGGCAAAAGCTTCATTACTTGCCGTACACAGTTCAACATTCACAGGCGCATGTGCCTCTTCTGAGTTTCAGATTATTCGTTTGAAAATTATATATTATGTTTATGTTCTTTTAGTTTTTATAACGCTAGTCAGAAAAGCAGTTTTAGCACTTAGAAATTATAATACGCATCCCGAAATTCCCCAAGTCTGAACTTAATCCATAACTTTACAGTATTGTAAATCTTTAAAACTTTATATTTTACTGATGCCTGAACATCCCCACACATAGGCTGTGAGCATCCCCTCCCCACATCCAGGTGAGCAGGTGCAGCCCTGTGATGAAGCTGGTCTCTGCTGTAAGTTTTCCATCTTGCCCTCCTTTAACTGTGACCTGGTGACATTCACGCACACCAGTGAAATCCCCTCATGCCTTTTGCTTATGTGCTCCTCCCAACCTCCAGTAAAGGTACTTGACCAGGGGTCCTCTGGAATCCCCACCTGCTGGGTTGAGCTCACTCCTGGGGAGTCCATTTCATATGGCCCCCTGTGTGGCATGCAGCACCTCTTGTCTTGAGGACCTGTGAGTATAATAAATCCCTTCACTTCATATGACTCTCTGAGTGTAATTTCCACAGCTTTGTTGAAATGATCCTTAAAGACTCCACAAGAAGGACTTACTTTCCCATTTACAACACATTTACACTCTTCCTGGATTAAATAAGGCCCTTAAAATGCTTTGATTCTTTTATACCCATCCTCACTTAGATTTTTATTTCTACTGTTATTAACTTCAGAAAATATTATTTTTATGTCATTGTTAACTTAGATTTTCCCACGTAGTTAACATTCTCTTTGCTCTTCGTCTTTCATTCATCTCAGACTTTTCATCTGGGAAAATTATCTTTCTCCTTCAAGTACATTCTCAAGTGCATGTTATTACTTTTCTTGTGTCTTCTTTATTAGCTCAATTTTTTAAAAAACTGGCATTTGGTGAGGGTATTTTTTTCCAGTATTTTCCTTAGATGGGCTAAAGAGGCTATATGTTCTGGGGTCTTGCCTGTCTGAAGATGACGTTCTTCTCCCCAAGTCCTCAGTGGTATCTTGGCTGTGTATAGTATTCTTGGATGATGACATTACAATGAGAAATCTGATTTGTTCATTTTATTTTGCATGTAAACGCTTTTTTCCTCTGTGCTGTAGGTTGGATGCCTCCCCAACCTCACTGAGGCTTAATCCCCACTCTAACTGTTGAGGATGGGAAATCCTATTATGGTAATTGAAAGGCAGGTCCTTGAAGACGTGATTAGATTGTAGGACCATGCCATAGTGAAAGGATTAATAATGGTGGTCAGGGGTGTAGTTCTGAGGGCTTTAAAAGGAGAGTGAATGAGTGGGTTAGCCTCTCTCTGCTCCACCATTTTTGCAATGTGATACTCTGCTGTCTCTGTCACCACCACCAAGGTGCGTTCTCACCAGATGTATTCCCTGGACTTTGGACTTCCCACCTTCAGAAACTGTAAGCAATAAATTTCATTTTCTTTATAAATCATCCAGTTTCAAGTATTTTGCTATAAGCAACAGAAACAGACTAGTACACTCTGAAATCTGGTAATATTTCCTCCAAAATTCAGTGTCCAGAATTTAAACAGAGTATGTCTAAGGTAGGTTCTTTATTAATTAATTCTATCCTGTTAACAATGTGTGTTTTATGTGATAATTTCAGTCTTCAGCTCACTGAAATTCCCCTCTCAAATACGATTAATTATCCAACTGTCTTCTAATTCTATGTTTTCCTGGATGCTCTGTTATTCTCATTTGGGTGTTTTGGACCTATCTTCCCAAAACCTTACTTTCCCCCATGATCTACGTGGTGTGCCTCTCATCTCTATGGTGAGATGTCCTGTCCACTTGTACCATGTTCCCATTTATTTCAGTTCAACTATTGGATACTTCTTTTAATTTATGAAATACTTTACCTGCCAGAAAGTCTTTTATTAGGCCCAAATTGCATTTTCTTGGATGTTCTTCTTCTTCTTCTTTTTTTTTTGATTAATCTTTTCTCATCTCTTTTATTAATTCTTTCAACTTCTTGGGGAGTTAATTCTACAAATGGGTTTTCTTTTTCATCCCAGGATAGTTAATAGTGGAGTAGTAAAAATAACAACTATGCAAAAGCTAACAAACAGACACTAAATATTTTAAATGTATAAATACATTTAATCCTAAAACAGTACAATTTTTTTTGTATTTTCTAATAATTTTTTTAACTTTAACATTTACTTGTAAGCTTTTGTGGGGTACAGAGTGTTGTTTTAACATGTGTATACTGCACAATGATTCACTTAGGGTAGATAGAATAGTTTTGTACCTGTTAGTCCACCACTTCTCCTCCTCCTCTCCACCCCCTCCCCAGCCTCTGGTAATCATTATTCTACTCTCTACTTCTATGAAAACCACTTTATTTTTATTCCTTATATTCCACATATGAGTGATATCATGCGGTATTTGTCTTTCTGTGCCTGACCTATCTCACTAAACATGATGGTTTCCAGTTCCATCCATGTTGCTGCAAATGATAGGGTATCATTTCTTTTTATAGCTGAATAGTATTCCCTTGTGTATTTATACCACTGGTTTTTTAAATCCATTCATCTGTTGATGGGCTTTTAGGTTGATTCCATCTCTTGACTATTGTGAACAGTGTGGCTATGAACATGGGAGTGCAGGTTTCTTTTTGATATATTGATTTCATTTCCTTTGGGTATATACCCAGTAGTGGGAAAGCTGGGTTGTAAGGTAGATCTATTTTTAGTTCTCTAAGAAAACTCCATACTGTTTTCTACAATGGCAGTGCCAATTTACATTTCCACCAACAATGAACGAGGGTTTCCTTTTCTCTGCATTCTCATCAGCACGTGTTATTTTCTGTCTTGTTGATGATTTTCATCTTAACTGGGGTGAGATGATATCTCATTGTGGTTTTAATTAGCATTTACCTGATGATTAGTGATTTGGAGCATTTTTTTTATATGCTTGTTGGCCATTTGTATGTCTTCTTTTGAGAAATGTCTGTTCAGGTCCTCTGCCCATTTTTTAATTGAGTTATTTGGTTTTTTGCTGTTGAGTTGTTTGAGTTCCTTATATAGTCTGAATATTAGCCTCCTGTCTTGTGTGTACTTTGCAGAAACCTTCTCCCATCCTGTAGGTTGCCTTTTCACTTTGTTGACAGTGTCTCTTGCTGTGCAGAAGCTTTTCAGTGTGATGCAGTCCCATTTGTGTATTTTTGCATTAGTTGCCTGTGCCTTTGTAGTCTCGCTGGAAAAAACGCTGCCCATTCCCATTTTGTGTAGCATTTCACCTGTGTTTTCTTCTAGCAGTTTCATAGCTTCGGGTCTTAAATTATGTCTTTAATACATTTTGAGTTGATCTTTGTGTATGGTGAAAGATAGGGATCTAGTTTCAATCTTGTACATGTGGATATCCAGTTTTCCCAGCACCATTTATTGAAGAGGCTATACTTTCCCCACTGTATATTCTTGGTGCCTTTGTTAAAAATCAGTTGGATGTAAGTGCATGGGTTTATTTCTGGGCTCTCTATTCTGTTCCATAGGTCTATTTTTCTATTTTTATGCCAGTACCATGCTGTTTTGGTTACTATAGCTTTACAGTATATCTTGAAGTCAGGAAGTGTGATGTGTCCAACTTCATTCTTTTTGCTCAAGATTGCTTCAGCTATATGGGGTCTTTTGTGGTTCCATACAAATTTTAAGATCGTTTTTTCTGTTTCTGTGAAGAATGTCATTGGTATTTTGATAAGGATTGTGTTGAGTATGTAGATTGCTTTGGGTGGTATGGACATTTTGATGATGTTAATTCTTCCAGCCCAAGAATATCTTTCCATTTATTTGTGTCCTCTTCAATTTTTTTTTTCACCAGTGTTTTATAGCTTTCATTGTAGAGGTCTTTCACATCCTTGGTTAAATTTACTCCTAGGAATTTCACTTTTTTGGTAGCTATTATGAGTGGGATTACCTTCTTGATTTCTTCTTCTGCTATTTTGTTATGAACATATAAGATGGCTATTGCTTTTTGCATATTGATTTTGTATCCTGAAACTGTTTTGAATTAATTTATTAGTTCTAGTATTATTTTGGTGTAGTCTTTAGGGTTTTCTATGTATGTGATCATGTCATTTGCAAATAGGGATAGTTTGACCTCCTCCTTTCCAATTTGTATACCTTTTATTGCTTTCTCTTGCCTCATTACACTTGCTAGAACTTCCAGTACTATGTTGAATAAAGGTGGGGAAGGTGGGCATCCTTGTCTTGTTCCAGATCTTAGAGGAAAAGCCTCCAAATTTTGTCCATTTAGTATGATATTAGCTGTTGGTTTGTCATATATGGCCTTTATTGTGTTGAGGTTCATTCCTTCTATACCTAGTTTGTTAAATGTCTTTATCATGAAGGGGTGTTGGATTTTATCAAATGTTTTTTCTGCATCTATTGAAATGATCATATGGTTTATTTCTATCATTCTGTTGATGTGATGTATCACATTTATTGATTTGCACATATTGAACCATCTTTGCATTCCTGGGATGAATCCCATTTGATCATTTTGAATCATCTTTTTAATATGTTGTTGGATTCTGTTTGCTAGTATTTAACAAGGAACTTTTCATCTGTGTTCATTAGGGATACTGGTCTGTGGTTTTTTTGTTTGTTTATTTGTTTTGTTTTTGCTGTATCCTTTATCAGTTTTGGTATGCAGTTAAAGTTGGATTTGTAGAATGAGTTTGGAAGTATTCTCTTCTCTTCAGTTTTTGGGAAGAGTTTGAGAAGAATTGGTATTAGTTCTTCTTTAAATGTTTGGTAGAATTCAGCAATAAAGCCATCTGGTCCTGGGGTTTTCTCTGTTGGGAGACTTTTTGTTACAGCTTCAATCTCATGACTTGTTATTGGTCTGCTTAGGTTTTCTAGTTCTTCATGATTCAACCTTGGTAAGTCATATGTGTCCAAAAATTTACCCATTTCTTCTAGGTTTCCCAGTTTGTTTGCATATAGTTGTCCAAAGAAGTCTCTTATGATCCTTTGTATTTCTGTGTTGTCAGTTGTAATGTCTTGTTTTTCATTTCTAATTTTATTTATTTGAGTCCTCTCTTTTTTTCTTCATTAGTCTAGTTAAAGGTTCATTGATTTTATCTTTTTGGAAAACCAACTCTTTTTTTATTGATCTTTTGTATTGTTCTTTAAATCTCCAATTCATTTATTTCTTCTCAGATCTTTGTTATTTCTCTCCTTCTACTGATTATGGGTTTGGTTTGTTCTTGTTTTTCTAGTTCCTTGAGGTATAAATGTTAGGTTGTTTATTTGAAGTCTTTCTTCTTTTTTGATGTAAGTATTTATTGCTATAAAATTCCCTCTTAGAACTGCTTTTGCTATACCCCATAGGTTCTGGTATGTTCTGTTTTCATTTTCATTGGTCTTCAAGAATGTTTGAATTTCCTTTTTGATTTTTTCTTTGACCCATTCATTGTTTAGGAGCATGTTGTTTAATTTCCATGTTTTTAAATGGTTTCTAGTGTCCCTTTTGTTGTTGATTTCTAGTTTTATTCCTTTGTGGTTGGGCAGGGTAGTTGATATGATTTTAATTTTTTAAAATTTGTTGAGATTTTTGTGGCCTAACATATAATCTATTCTAGAGAATGTTCCATGTGCTGGTGAGAAGAATGTGTATGTTGGGGCTGTTGGATGAAATGATCTATATATGTCCATTAGGTCCAATAAGAGAGATTAATTCTGATATTTCCTGGTTAATTTTCTGCCTGGATGATCTGTCCTTTGGTGAAAGTGGGGTACTGAAGTTACCAACTATTATTGTGTATTAGGTCTAATAGTAATTGATTTTTATAACTGGGTGTTTTGGAGTTGGGTGTGTATATATGCAAAATTGTTATATTCTCTTGTTGAATTGATCCCTTTATCATTATATAATGACCTTCCTTATCTTTCCTTGACTTGGAGTCTATTTTATCTGATATAAGTATAGGTACTCCTGCTCTTTTTGGGTTTCTATTTGAATGAGATATCTCTTCACTTTCAGATGGTGTGTGTCTTTATATGTGAAGTGAGTTTCTTGTGGGCAGCATATTTTTGGTTCTTGTTTTGTAATCTATTGAGCCACTGTGTGTCTTCTAATTGTGCATCTAATCTGTTTACATTGAGAATTATTATTGATATGCAGGGACTTGTTACTGCCATTTCGCTACTTTTTTTCTGTTTGTTTTGTTGATCTATTTCTCCATGATCATACTTTCTTCCTTTGTAATTGAGTGGTTTTCTCTAGCAGTGTATTTCAGTTTCTTGCTATTTATCTTTAGCATGTCTCTTATAAGTTTTTGTGTTATGGTTACCATGAGGCTTACAAAAACATGTCATAGTTATAACAGATTACTTTAGATTAATAACAACTTAACTTTGATATCTGTGAAAATAGAAAAAAAAAAACCAAAGTCAACTCTACACTTTGGTGTCCTTCCCCTCCCCACCCCTTTTTGACAATTTGTTGTTTCAAGTTGCATCTTTAATATTGCCTATTTCTTATATGGGTGTTGCATGTTAGTGTCTTGTTCGGTTTGTTCTTTAGTCTTCACACTAAAGATGTAAGCAGTTTACTCACCACCCTTATGACATTGGAGTATTCTGAGGCTGTATGTGAACGTACTAATGAACTGTGTACCTTCCAATGTTTTCTTGCTGCTCCTTAGCATCTTCTTTCAAACTGAAGACCTCCCTTTAGCATTCCTTGTAAGGCAGGTCTAGTGTTGATGATTTCCCTTAGCTTTTGTTTGTCTGGGAAAGACTTTATTCTTCCTTCATATTTGGAGACTGGTTTTGCTGGATAGAGAATTCTTGGCTGACAGTCTTTTTCCTTCAGCACCCTGAATATATCATCCCATTCTCTTCTGGCCTGTCGGGTTTCTTCTGAGAAATCTGATGAGAGATGTATTGGAGATCTGTTGAATGTTATGTGTTTCTTTTCTTTTGCTGCTTTCCATATTCTTTCTTTGTCTTTGGTTTTTGATCATTTGCATAGTTGTGTCTTGGGGTGTTCCTCCTTGGATTGAATTTGATTGGTGACCTCTGAGCTTCCTGCACCTGGATGCTGTCATCTTTCTCCATACTTGGGAAATTTGGGCCATTATTTTCTTGAATATACTTTCTACATCTCTTCTTTTTTCTTCTCTTTCATGTCTGCTAATTATGCAGAGGTTATTTTGCTTGAGGGAGTCCTATGTTTGCTGCATTTCTGTTTTTTTGGATTTTTTTTTCTCCTCTGATTTGATAATTTCATATGCTCTATTTTTGAGCTTACTGATTCTTTCCCATGTTTGATTAAGTTTGCTGTTGGAGCTTTCTATCAAGTTTTTCAGTTCAGATGATGTATACTTTATTTCTAGAATTTCTATTTTTTTAATTCATTCAATTCCTTTGTCATGTTTTTCATTCTACTCTTGGATTGTTTTCTTCCAGGTATCATTTAATTTTCTATCTGTGTTTTCTTGTGACTCCTCGAATATCCTTAAGAGGATAATTCTGAATTCTGTCAGACATTTCATAAATCTGCTGTTCCTCTGCATCCATTGCTGGTAGAATGTGTCCATTCATTTGTTTCCTTTGTTGCCATAGTATTTCTCTGTTCCTTTTCAATGTTTGTGTCTTTTCACTGATGCCTGGGCATTTGAAGAGATTGCTACCTCTTCTAGGTTTTAATGATGTTCTTTGGTGGTGTTAGGCCTTTACTGGTTAATATCAGAGCTTTGTCTCTGGTCTGTGGGGTTTTTTTTGTTGTTGCTGTTTTCAGTTCCGTGGTGCATTTTTGGCTACTACCACCACTTAAACTCCCACTGGAACTAATTTGTTGTCCTTTGATTAATTACAAAATTATGGGAACTTCCTGTGGAGACCAGCACTTGAGTTCTGTGGTTATGCTAAATTGCTGATTTGCTGCTGATTCTCTGGAGAAGGTTTTGTGCAGGTCATATTTTAATTATTGGCCTTTTAACCCCTTCCTGATCTTGTGAGGTCATACCCGGGCTATGTGGAAATTTTGGCCCCGGACTGAGTCTTTCTAGCAAACTGTGCTGCCTGCAGTTCTGTTTCCCTGACCAGTCTCCACTGAGTGGGTCTGTGCTGATCAGAAGGCAAATCAGCTGCCCACTCTATACTACAATGTTCCCCTGGCAGACCAGCCTCCCCTGACACTCCAAACGAATGCTTCCTTTGGGGTGGGCCATGAGTGGGTCCCTCGTGAATACTCATCAGCCCCTAGGTGGTTCCTTTCTTCTGTTAGCTGTGGTTCTTACTCCTATGTGGGTCCAGGGGAACCCCGTCAGGGGTCTCACTTGTCTGGGGGCTGGTACAGTGTGCCCCGAGGCCCTCGTCTCCCCTGCAGAAAATAAGCGACTTCATGCAAAGGGCTCAGCTGTGGCTTTTGCTGGCTCCTGCTCCACATGCTGCAGCTTCCTCGTGCCTCTCCCTGGGCTGGCCTTGAAGCAGCTGGGCTTGAAATGGTCGGGAGCAGTCCTTTCTCTCACCGTGGCTTCTCCCACCTTCATGAACTCCATGAGTCTCTCCTCCTCTTCCCCCAAGCTCTGGCACTCCCTAGTTGGCAGTCTTTGCTTTTTAATAGTTGTAAACTGGTTGACTGTGGGGGAGAGTGATGCTAGGGATCATCTATTCTGTCATCTTGATGCCATCAGTCGACAGCAGTATAATTAGACGGACACTATCATTGTCCCCATTATACAGATGAGAAAACTGATGGCCAGAAAAGTTACATAATTTACCCTGAGTTGTTCACTGACTCCAGTGCTCACACTTTCAACCTCCACCCTCCACTGTCTCTTGGTGATAGAGTGGGTACTTGATCTCCTCCAGAAACTGTTTTCCTTTGCCTATTCTTGGCCATTGTGTTCTCTGAGCTCTCTTACAGGTCAGAACAGTAAAGTGTTGATCAAGGCAAACCAGCAGCTCTTATCTGATAAGTTGGCAAACTGTAAATCCATCAGATATCCAAGAAAATTTTGTAGCTGCATTTTAAGTTATCTCCCAGCTGCAGAGATTTGAGTCATGCCTGCTTCGGGCCCATGGTATTCAGCCAAATAAGGTCACACTCAGCAAACAGGATGGCGTTTCTTTGTGTGCATCAGGGACTGCCACACTATGGTTGGTGGCCAAATCTGGCCCCATGTGTTTTTGTGAGCTAAGAATGATTTTTATATTTTTAAATGGTGGTGATGGGGGACAAAGGAAGAATATTTCATGACGTGAAAAATGATATGAAATTCACATTTCAATGTCATAAATAAATTTCTATTGGAACACAGCTATGCTCATTTATATATTTTTAACCTTCACAATAACAGAGTTGAGTAGTTGTGATAGATAGTGTGTGGCCCACAAGGCCTAAAATATTTACTTTCTGCTTCTTACAGAAAAGGTTTGCCAGCCCCTGATCTTGATCATTTAAATGGATCTACTGACTAGACTCCTTCAGGGAGCACAGGAAATCTTTGGTCTTGCTTAAAGCCTGGTGGAAACAAGCTTCCTGTTTTGTTTTGTTTTGTTTTGCTTCATGTGTTGCTTTACAGAAATAAGAGATTGTTTAGGTTCTGGGCCCTGGAATTTTGGGGGACAGGACAGAAAGTGGAGAGGGCTGATTTGGGGGAAAAAACAAAAACAAACCTCCCCCCCTGTTTAAAATATACCCTCTAAGTGTCACTATTCTGCTGGTCCTGTATTTTGAGTCACTACGTCAAGATTATTGAGGAGAGTATGGTAGGCAGAATAATGACTTTCCTAAAGATGTTCATGTCCTATAGTCCGCAGAGCCTGTGAGTATGTTACCTTACATGGCAAAAGAGGGTTAAGGTTGCAGATACACAATGACAGACGCAATTAAGGTTGCTAATCACCCGACCTTGAGTTGGGGAGATTGTCCTGGATGATCAAGGTGGGCCCAATCTAATCACATGAATCCTTAAAAACAGATCACCATTCCCAGCTGTGGTCAGAGAGATACAATGATGCGTATCAGTCTGTTTTCAGTAGCTTGTAACAGAATACCTGAAATGGGCAGTTTATAAATAAACAAAATTTATTTCTCACAATTCTGGAGGCTTGGAAGTCCAAGGTCCAGGAGATATATCTGGTGAGGGCCTTCTTCTTGGTGAGAACTCTCTGCAAAGTCCCAAAGGTGGCACAGGCTACACATGGCAACGGGGCTGAGCATCCTACCTGCTCTCTTCTTTTTCTTACAAAGCCACCAGTCTGTTCCCATGATAACCTATTAATCCATGAATGGATTAAACCATTCATGAAGGCACAGCCCTCATGGCCCACTCACCTCTTAAAGGCCCTCCCTTTCAAACACTATATGGGGGATTAAGCTTCAACATGAACTTTGGAGAGGACAAACATTCAACCCATATCATGAGGGAGGCAGGGTCAGATAGATGCTATGTTGTTGGCTTTGAAGATGGAGGAAGGAGGCCATGTCCAAGGAGCCCAGTGGCCTCTAAAAACTGAAAAGGCAAGGAAGCAGCCTCTCCCCTAGAACCTCCAGAAAGGAGGACACCATCAGATACCTTTTGGACTTCTGCCCTCTAAAACTGTGTAAGACAATAAGATAATAAATTAGTATTGTTTTAATCCACTAAGTTTTTGGTAATTTTTTTTAATAACACCAGTGGAAAACTAATACAGAGAATGAGCTGGGTCTGCTTTTTAAATCACCATCTTGCCCAATTTTCATATGTCTATAATATAATTTTTGGTTGTTGAAATATGTTTAGAATCATTTTGTGTTTTAGAACTAAAAAGAACTTCAGAGTGCATCTTATGAGTCTCCTATTTTATGCTTGAAAAGGAAATATTATCCTGAATTTTAAAAATTAACTTCTCCTTGACCCAGATCACAAATCATCAATGAACAGAGACTCTAACTTGACTCTTCTTACTCCCAGTCCAGAGCCATTTGCACAACATGATCAGGCTCTCTTCAGAAGAACTACAAAGTGATGTATGGTTATTGTGCAAAACTTCTACATGAGCAAGCTTTGTAAATGGAAGATTCCACTTTAGTAATTTTTGAAAAGTCAAAATAATAATATGAATGTTTTGGACAAGACTTACGTATATTGCTTTGTCAATTTTAAGGTTTCTTTCTACATAGGTAGCCATCGTTCTACTTTTCCACTATGACTTTTGGAGTACTCCATCTCTCTAACCTGTTGTGTAATATCGGGTAAGCTATCCAACCTCTTCACCAAATCATAAAATCAGCTTGGAGCATTTGCAACAATGTGGGTTTCAAAGAGCAACTATGCATGCATTTTTTATTCTATTCTAGTCATAACAAAAGTATATTATATTTTAACAAATTGATATTTTGCAAAATACAGAAACATGGATGAATTATACAAACATAATGTTGAGTGAAACTAGACACACACAAAATTCTGCCTTATGATATCATTTGTATAACGTTCAAAAACAGGCAAAATTAATCTATTGTGTTAGAAGTCAGGAAAATAGTTAGAAAAGAGGGATATTATTAGGAAGGAGAACAATAGGAGTTTTTAGGATGCTGGTAATGTTCTATTTTTTTTTTTTTTTTGGCTCCTGGCTGGTACAGGGATCTGAACCCTTAACCTTGATGTTATCAGCACCATGCTCTAACCATCTGAGCTAACTAACTGGCCAGCTCCAATAATGTTCCATTTTTTAACCAAGTGGAGGTTTCCTGAGTCTGTTCACTCTGCAGTAAGTATGTCAGCTATACAGACTTAAGATTTGTGCTTTTTCTGCACATATATTTTACTTAAATTGAAAACTTTATTGTGAATAAAAATGTATCAGAATCACTGGGACATAGCTAACTTGGTGCTTAGATGAGAACTCATACCATTTAATAGCTATGGCAATAAATGTATTAAAAAGAAAAGAAATAAGTTTAGCAGCCAACTCACAGTTAGGAAATCAACAACAATAAAAATGACAATAACAAAAAGAGGCGGAAAGAATTAATAAAGATAGATGTATAACATATTGAGTTAGAAAAGAGAAAGGAAATAGTAAAACAGAATTGTTTCTATGAAAAAAATTACTAGCTAAGATGTTAAAAAAGAAATAAAAGCACAAATATGCAAAATATTACAAATGACCCTAGAAACATAAAAAGAACATAAAAAACAAATTATGAAACTACTTTATGCACACAAATGTAAACATATAAATAAGATCAGCCAGGATAGATGCTGTGGATTGAATGTTTCCCCCAACCTCATTGAAGTTGAAATTGTGTCCCCCAGTTCCAGGCATTGGAAACTTGTCCCCACTGTGACAGTGTTGAGAGAGTGGGAAATTGTAACTGAAAAGTGGGTCCTTGAAGAGGTGATTAAGTTGATGGTTTAATGGCGGTCATGGCCATAGTTCTGAGGGCTTTAAAAGGAGAGCACATGAAAGTCTCTTTCTCTCTGCTCGCATTTTCTGCCATGTGAGACCCCTGCATTACTGAAAAGCCACCACCAAAGAAGACCCTCACCAGGTGGCTTCCCTGGACTTTGGACTTCCCAGCCTCTGAAACTGTAAGCAATTTTTGTTTTCTTATAAATTTCCCAGTTCCAAGTATTTTGTTATAAGCAACAGAGATGGACTAATACGATAGAATACCAGGGGCCAGATTTAACCTCCCTCCTGCATCAACAAAAGAAGGGACAAAACAATGGTTTGCAAGACACTGTATGTATATCAAGTAACAAAGAACAGAGATAACTGGGAAATGGGAAGTAAAGGAGGTGAGCCTTATTTATGGGCTGACTTGTGTCCTCCCTCCCCAAGTTCATATGTTGGAGTCCTAACCTCCAGTGTGACTCTTTTTAGAGATAGGGCCTTTAGGGAGGTAATTAAGGTTATATAAGTTCATAAGGGGGGGGCCTCTAATCCAATATCATTGGTATCCTTATAAAAAGAGGAAGAGACACTAACCCCCCCTTCCCTCCCACACAGTCTGTGCCACACAGAGGAAAGGTCACAAGAGGATATAGTGAGAAGGAGGCCAGCTACAGGCCAGGAAGAGCATTCTCACCCAAAACTGAATTGCTATCACCTTAGACATGGACTTCCAGCCTCCAGCCCAAGCTGACTCATACTGTGACCAGGCACACAGGTCTGGCTGCCTGCCCCCTTCCAAAAACAAACCACTCAGAAGTCAAATGTTGATGAAAATGGAAGTCAGCTTTTATTCAGGAATACCAGTGACCTGGGGAGAGATGACAGGTTAACCCATCTCTCTGGTAAACCTGGAGGAGAATGGCCAGGCTAAACCTATCTCAGAGACTTGGGTTTGCCGAGGGGTTTTTAAAGAGGGGGCCAAGGGAATGGAATGGGAATTGAAAAGCAGGACGGAGGGGCACATGAGCAGCGAGGGCTTCACGAAAGGTCTCAAGTGCAAAGTCTTGTCAAACTTTGTCTGGTTTTTGCTCCCATCTTTGCTATTATCTCAGGGTCTGGGTAGTACATGCAAGTCTGCAGCTTTGGGTTGGCTGGAAAACTTTACATTCATGTAAATAATGTCATCTTGCCCAATAACCACGGTTCAAAATATCAAATAACCATGGAAAAAGAGGGACACCAGAGAAATGCATGCCAAGAAAAAAAACTGTCTTCTTAAAATTTGCCTACAGCCCATGTGGTTTTAGGTCCTAAAATGGCTTCAGTACTGCTCACTCCAACCACACACCCTACAATTTCTTCTGTGAGTTTCCACATTGCAGTTTAGAGATAGAGAACCTGGCAGAATCCTTGAATTGAAGACATTCTTCCAAGAGCCAGGGAAAACTAAAGTAGATAGAATTCTCATGACAGTATTAGAGAGGACAGAACTGCACAGATGGAGTATCCTAGGGAGCATCCTAGTATCTGCAGAAGGTCTCCTTTATTTGGCTGATTTCCATTCAGTGCATGTATGCAATGGAACTACTTGAGACCAGGGAAGAAGTGCTCACATAGGACCAGGCATAGTGCCTGCTCCCACAAATCAGACTGGAAAATCTTAAGATTCACAGGGTATTGGGTAGAATAGACAAAAGGATCTTGCCTCTGTAGTGGAAAATAATTAGTCTAAGTTTGAGAATTGCTCCAATTATACCTGGCAAGTCTTAAAAGCAAGACCAAAGAAGTTCAACTGTTTTTCAAGTAGGTTAATTTTACCCCATAACAAAGCTCAGGAATATACATAGTAACATGAAAATACCCAGCACCTAACAAGGTGAAATCACAATGTCTGGCATCCAATAAAAAATTACTAAGCATGCAAAGAATCAGGAATATGTGACCCATGACAAGGAGCCAAATCAATCAGTTGAATTGATTGATTGAGTAGAATCGATCAATTGAAAATGATCTGAAACTTTCACAGGTGTTAGAATTAGCAGACAAGGACACTAAGACAGTTACTACAATGGTATTCCATATATTGAAAAAGTTAATCAGACACATGGAAGACATAAAAAAGATCCAAATCATAGTTCTAGAAATGAAAACTATACTGTGTGATATGAAAAGTACAGGATAGTATTAACAGCAGATAAAACATTGCAGAAGAAAACATTAGTGAAACTGAAGACATAATAATGGAAACGATTCAAAATGAAAATCAGAGAGGATAATCAACAAAAATGAACAAAGCATCGGGGAGCTGTGAAACAACTTCCATAGAATATATTTATAATTGGAATCACTGAGGGGAGGAGCAACCAAAAACATACTGGAAGAAATGAGAGCTAAAATGGTTCACATATGATGAAAACTATAAACATATAAATGCAAGAATCTCAATGAATCCCAAGTACAAAAAACATGAAGAAAAATATACCAAGGCAAATCATAATCAAATTTCTCATAACCATAAGAAAATCTTAAAAGCAATCAGATGGGAGGGGGCAAGACATGTTATAGACAGAGAAACAAAGAAGATCAAAGGTAAGGATGACAGCAGATTTCCCATTGGGAGCAAGTGAGAAGACATAGATCAATATCTTCAAAGTACTGAAATAAAAAAAAAAAAAAAGCAACAAAAACCTGTCAAACAAGAATTCTATACCCAGCAAAAATATCTTTCAAAAAAGTAAGGTGAAATAAAATATACTTTCAGGGATACAAAATCTGAAAGAATTCATCACCAGCAGACCCCAACTATAAGAAATGCTAAAAATCATCTGTCAGGCAGAAAAAAATGATACCAGATGAAAATATAGATCTAAACAAAGGAATAAAGAGCACCAGAGATGGTAGCTACATGGGTAAATATACAAATTGTTTCATTATTATTCAAATCTCTTTAAAGGAAATTGTCTGCTTAAACCAAAACTACTAGCTATATAGTATTGCGTTTATCATATGCTAAAATAAAATGACCACCATGTCAAAAAACCTGGGAGAGGAGAAATGGAAGTAAACTATGGTAAGGTTCTTATACCATACATGAAGAAGTAAAATATCTTTTGAAAGTAGACTGTGATAAGCTAAAGATGTATTCTATAAACCCTAAATTAGCCACTAAATTAAAAAAAATTATAGCTAATAAGCTAAAAATGAGATACACTGAAATCATAAAAAATATTCCATTAATCCAAAAAAGGCAGAAAAAGAAAAAAATGGGAACAAAATGAAGATGATGGATTTAAAAAGCAATGATCATATTAAATATAAGTGTCAGAGATGGTCAATTTGGACTAAAAAAGCAAAACCCAATTCTATGCTGTCTACAAGAAAAACTCATTTCTTCCTTAGTGCACTAAATCTAGCAATCCCAGCTGCCTTTCTGTTCCTAGAAGAATTCAAGATTTTTCCTGAATGTGCCTTTTGCTTTTCTCTCTAAGATCATTATGGAATGGGTTTCTTGTCTTCCAGGTCTCAGCCCAAATACACCTGTTGGGAGAGAGCACCTGTCACCTCCCAATTAGTGCTGATGCTCCTGTTTCTAGGTTTGGTCTTCAGCACATGACCGTGTTTATTTGTGTTCATTCTGCTTTTCATTCTCAGAAATCATCTCCTGTACTTCCTTACATTTTAATTTTCCATCTCCCTTAAGGGGTTGGTTTCACAAGAGAAGAAATGTGATCTGTCATCTTGACTGTTGTATCCCCAGTGCATATGATAGTGTCTGGCCATGAAGGAGTTAATTACAGGTAAAACTTATGCTAGAGCTAATGACCCTGGAAGGTATAAAATGAGAGAAGAGGTGTGGCAAGGCGGGGGGAGCTGGCGTTCTCTGTTGTAGGGAGACAAAAGTTGTGGGAAAAGTTCAGTTAAATGTGGTTTAAGTGCTTTGTTTAAAGGTGTGAGTTTCCAGCAGAAAATAACTCTTAATCTCTCAAAAACTGGGAGGAGTTTGGAAGAGGTAACATGTGAAGCTGATAAATCAAGAAAGAATAGTATAAATACTCTATTTAGAGTTATACCAGGTAAGCATCAGACACTTGAGAAGGAATGATATTGAGAAAGTTGCATTCTCCATATAATGTAGGGGGAGAATGAGGAAAATTACTGCTTTCTAGAATAGGCTCTTAAATAATATTTAAATCTTAGGTGGCAGCACGGTTGGTGCCATGGCCTGTGTACTCTCCAGCACCCTACTCCTGGGAAGGATGGTGTCTGGGACACCTGGTGGAGTGGGAAGGACTTCAGTGCAACAAAGTCTCAAGGACATGTTGGGGCAGAACACGGGGGTCTCGGGGGGCAGGACAAGGAGTCTGGAGTCCAGCAGTGTCTGCACCAGCAGCACAGCAGCTGCATGCTGCAGAAGGGTTTCCTGCCTCTCGTGCAGAGCTAGGAGTGCACGTTCTGTCCTGGATGCATCAGCTGTGTCTATTGCAGCTGGAGCAACAGTGTCAAGGCCACCATGGTCCTTAAAGGGCCCTAGGTTGTGGAAGTGGAGACCCTTCTGCTATCCCTGCCTGTCTGCCACAGTGCCTGATGGCCACCACCAGCCAGGCAGGGCCAGGGTGCAAATCAGAAAAAGGCACCTCTTCCTACAGTAATTTTTGAAGTCAGTATGCCATTGCATAGGCAGCCCTGGGGGGAGGCTGGACCTAAGGGGGACATTCCTTCCAGCTGTGTTGGGTGACTGCAGTCATGGCCTAAGTGTAAAGGAGGAGTTGGGGGAAGGATGAGGGGAGGGGACAGGGGGCATAAACAGAAGAATCCGGCTAATTATAAATCAAACTTCTTTTTATCATATTGCACACCAATAAAAATACAAATGATTGATATATGCAACTGTAGGAATCAATCTCAAAAAACGATGTTGAAAAAAAGAAGCCACACACAAAAGATGACAATATATGAGCCTATTTACATAAAATTATAGAACAGGCAAACAATTAGTGGTGATAAAAGTCATGATGATGGCTACCTGGGGTGGTGGTGGGTAGGGGGTAGAATAACTGATTAAGGAGGGGTACATGGGAACTTTCAGGGTGATAGAAATGCTCTATCTTGATCTGGGTAGTGGCTACAAGGGCAGAGATGTGAGAATTTGTTGGTTAAAAACAAAGCAAGCAAACAAAAAGCCGTCCTTTTAAATCAATATCCAGAGAGTATGCAACAAGTGAGAAATCAGGCAAATTGTAAGCTGCTTCCCCCCAGGCGAACTCAGCTACACACACAGGTGCCCACGCCCTGGGCTGCTCACACACACCCCAGCCCACATGCCGGGGGTACCCCGACAGCGACATGCTACTCCAAGGCCACTGTGTCACAGGTTTGGAGTCGGCAGTGCATGGTGGGGCACAGGCCGATGTGCTCTCCTGAGTGCGCTGCGTGGCTGGGGCTGCCAGTGCAGACTTGGTAGGCAGGGGCTCTCCTGTGGTGCCCCGGGACTCGGGTGATAGCCGAGAAGCTTTACCACTGCTACTTGTGTGAGTTAGTATGTCTGCCTTGTTGCCCTTGGACATGGCGTCCCTTATGCAGGGCCCAACCTGGACACTTGCACACTCAAGTCTTGCCTATTTGATTCCAAAAACCACCCAGGGCAGACCTCAGGGCTTCAGACCATTTCCCCACACATCTTGCCTGCTATGGGGAGGAGCTGTGTGGTGTTTTGAATTCCCCAGCTCAGATCAGTAACATGTGGGCCAAAGTACCAGACAAACAGGTAACACTTGACAGAGTCCTGGACTCGGGTGCCAGCTTCTGATCTTCACCTGGGGTTCACTTCATGAGGTAGGGCCATAAGATAAAGGTCCCATGAAGATCTCGGGGACATGGGTCCTGCAAATCTCACATCAAGCTTGAGGTGATTCTGAAGTGGTAGATCGAGTGTCCCATTAGTGGCCCTCAATGTACCTCCTGGTGTTCACACACTGTGTAGTGTTCTCCCCTGGAATCTGGGCTGGTCCTGTTACTTGAACCCAGTGATTCTCAACCTGGGGGGCAATTTTGCCCTTCAGATGCTATTGGGCAATCTCTGGGGACATTTTTGCTTGTCTTGCCTTGCGGGGGGGAGGTGTGCTACAGACATCTAGTGGGTGGAGGCCAGGGATTCTGCTAAACATCCTACAAAGCTCAGAACAACCACCTGCCCCAGCTCCCCCACCCCCACCCAACAGAGAATTAGTTGATTCAGCGTCAATGGTGCCCAGCTTGAGAAGCCCCGCTGTGACCAGGACAGCACAGCAGAGTGATGCTGTCTCGGTTCTGGGCTTGCCTTTAAGACAAATGGCAGCTTCTCCTTCATCCCTGGAGCCTGGTCATGATGTATGTTAGTTTCTTAGGGCCACCATAACACATTACCACCAACTGGGAGGCTTGAAAAAACAGCGGTTTATCCTCTCACAGTTCTGAAGGCTACAAGTCCAAAATCAAGGTGTTGGCAGGGCTGGTTCCTTCTAGAGGCTCTGGTGGACAGTCTGCTCTGTGTCGCTCTTCTGGCTTCTGGTGGCTTCTGGAAACCCTTGCCGTTCCTTGGCTTGTGTTAGCATAACTCCAGTTTCTGCCTCCTTCCTCACCTGGCCTTCCCTGTGTGTATCTGTGTTTCCTCTATTCTTAGAAGGACACCTGCCATTGGATTTGGGGACCACGCTAATCCAGTATGACCTCATCTTAAATACTTCCATCTGCAAAGACCCTATTTTCAAGAAAGGTCATATTCTGAGGTTCTGGGTAAACATGAATTTTTGGGGCGAGGGGGAACACTATTCAACCCACTACACCATGTAAGAAATCTAATGCCCCTAAGACCAACATGATGTGAGGAAGCCCAAGCTGGCCCCAAGGATGAGCCACATGGATGGAGAAAGAGAGACGCTCAGTCAACCCCCAGATGTTCCAGCCATCCCAGCTGAGCTCTAGGTTCCATGAGTGAAGCCAAATCAGATGTTCCAACTCAGCTGTCCTAGTGCCCCAGCCAACCAGGCGGAGCAGGAGAACCATCTAGTCAACCCACAGACTCGTGAGATATAATGAGTTATTCTAAGCCATAAGTTTGGGAGTACTTAGTTATGCAGCAATTGATAACTGACACCAGGCCAGGGCTGGGCTGCTATGAACAGAATTGTCCGCACCCTCGTGGGTTAGATCATTTCCTCTCTCAGACCTGGGGTGTACCAGGGTCTTCACAGAACCACACCTGAGCACAGAACTTCAGTGGGGACTAGAGGTCCCACCTTCTCCCTGCCGCCTCCCCTGGTCACTTGCAGCCTCAGGATACCCCAGATCATGTCCTTCCCACTTGGGACTGATGGGAGGGACTGAATGAGCATGTTCTAAGGATAGAGGGAGCCGGGGATGTCTGGCCCCACAGAAGTTCTTTGGCCTTGGAAGCCTGTAGGAGGCCGGGCAACTGACCAATCAGCCAGGCGACCTTCTCAGATTCCATCCTTTGCTTCTGGTCAGCACTCAGCCTGTCTTCGGGAGCTGTTCCAGTCCCCTGAAGCCCAGTGAGTTAGTCTGGAAAAGAGGTCAGTTGGTAGGTAGTTCTGGCTTATCGGATGAGGAGTTAAAATTAGTTGGCCAGATCATACACCTGCTTTGGAAACAGTTGGGTGGTTTTTTCTGAAGTTAAACATGTACCTACCCTATGATCAAGTATTTTCACTCCTGCATGTTTACCCAGAATAAATGAAAACATATGTCCAAAAAGACGTGTACAAGAATATTCATAGCAGCCTTATGCATAATTGCCTCAAGCTAAAAACAACGCATGTGGCTCTCCACAGGAGAATGGAAAAACAAGCCGGGCTCTACGCAGTGCAATGAACTCCTACTCAGGAATAAAAAGGAGCAAATTAGAGATACAGGCAACAACATGGATGGATTTAAAAGCCATTATGTTAAGTGAAAGAAGCAGACACGTAAACAGTACATACTGAACACTTCTATTTATAAGAAATTCTGGAAAAGGCAAAACCAGGCTAAAGTGATAGAAATCAGAACAGTGGCTGCCTGGGGCTGTGGGTGCTGGGACTGGTTGGAACGGGGTGTGAGGGGATTTCTGGGATGATGGGAATGTTCTGTGTCCTGACAGAGATGGTGGTGACATCTGCAATTGTTGCAGCTCACCAATGTGTACACCTAAAATCTAGGCATTTTAGAGTAGGTAAATTATACCTCAATTTTTTTTTTTTTTTTAAAAAAAAGCCCTAAAATTTTATAAATAAAAAATTAGATCTTTTTAAAAGCAGAGATTAGTTGGTCAGGTCATAGCTTTTCCAAGCCAAATGTTTGTCCATTAGTTATAACACATTTGGCCAGTGACATTAGTTAGAGTCGGTCAGAGTGTCAGTTCAATGATTTATTAATGTTCATTTACGATCAATTGGAGAGTGAGCTAATAGGTTGGATCTTAAGTCAATCAGACAAACGGTCAGTTAGCAGCGGGGGCCCTGGATTTAGGGATGGTGGGAGTGGCTCATCATTGGGCAAATACCGTAGTGTGGTGGGGCTGGCATCAGGCTTGTTGGTTTCTACCCAGGCTCCAGCACTTTCTAGCTCTGGGATTCAGTAAGTCACTTGCCCCTCTAAGCCTTAGTTTCTCACCTATGAAATATAGATAATCACCTTGCCTACTGCATGGGGTTGATGAGATGATTAAGTGAGACTATTGGTCTGCAATGCCTAGCATAGGCCCCAGCACATGGTACTCCAGCAACGTGAGCTGTTATTCCTGTTTTTATTTCTCCTCCAGGTGGCAGGAAAGGATGATCTAGGAGGAAGCGGAGGCCCCTCTTCCTGGGTTTCCGGACAGATGGTGCTTCAGTTTGCTGGGAAAAGAGCCCAGTACCTTATAAAAAGGCAGGAGCAGGGTGTGGAGAAGGGGTACAGCTGGGATGGGGGGAGCAGTTCCAGAGGGTCGCAGCAGGAGGGGGCCCCTGCAGCCTGAACCCAGGCCTGGCCTCTGGTCATCCATCTCCTGGAGACAGCCTGGCCAGCTCAAGGGTAGAGTCTCCCATCCTAGGCCTGAGTGGGCTCCTCTCCTGGCCTCTGAGAAGGTAGGGAGTCAGCTTTGTAGGCAGCAACAGCAAGCAGGCAAAGGGCTGTGAGTGGGGTGGGGGATCCAACTGGAGGTAATGACAACATGAAGTGTCCCCTACCTCCAGGGTCCCCCAGACGCCTCCTGTCTGGAGAGAAGCAGCTGATAAACTGGGTATTTGGGACTCATACAGTCATCCCTCCAGGAGAACTTTCAGTTTAAAAGGAGTCTGGGCAGAGCAATGAATAATCCAAAAGAATATTTTGCTTCTGTGAATTTCAGGTATCCACAGGGGATCTATTTTTTGGTCAGGGGCTCTAATCCCCTCTCCACCACCACCCAATAAAAGAAAAAATAAATAAAAACTGGGCACCGACCTGTTTTACCTTCTCACAAGAGGGAAGAATCTTGGCAATGTGAAGACAGGAGTGTTCTGAGGGGTGGGATCATGCTAGGGTCCCTGGGTCAAAACCAGCACTTACTAAGGGCTTACTGCATGCCAAGTGATATTATATTGTCTCACTAAATTGTCAGAGACACTCCATGGGATTGTAATTGTTGGGACGGGGGTGGAGGGAGGAGAACATGGAGTCTAAGCATGGAGGTGAATGACCCGTGTTACTTACTTGCATATGGCAGGACTGGATTCAAACTCATTGTCTGACCCCGAAGCCCAACTCGACTCCTAACCATTGTTAGGCCTGCGGCACTGCACTGCAGTTCATGATTACTACCACCAGGGGGCGCCGCCGCTCCACACATGAGTGCTCATACATTTGCTCGAGGCTTTTTAAAAAAAAACATCACCATCCCCGCTTTCTGATTTATCACAACAATAACAGTTGCTATTAATTAGGCACTTACTATGTGTCAGGCCCTGTACTAAGCACTTTACATGCTGTATTTCATATACGCCTCTCAGCAGCTCCAGGATTTGAGATACGACTGTGTTTTACAGATAAGAAGCTAAGATTCAAAACTAGGTCTGTCTTCAAAGCCCATACTCTTAACCATATCCTCAATGGAGGTCACAGACTATATGCTTGGAGGCTGCATTTTGCTTGAAGACTTGCTTGTTGTTGCTATTGTTTTTTGGTTTTGGCTAGCATGGTGCTATGGGTTAAAACTTCCTCAAAAGTTTATGTATTGGGGAAAAAAAAAAAAAAAAAAGTTCATGTATTGAAACTTGACCTCCATTGCAACTGTGTTAGAGGGTGTGAAATGCAATCATGGTATTTGAAAGGTGGGGCCTTTGAGAGGTGATTGGATCATGAGGACTGTGCCTGGTGGACTGATCCATTCATGTTATCATGGGCTTGGTTCTGATGGCTTTATAAAGAGAGCAAGTGAGAGGGTCGTTCTTGCCATTCTTACCATGTGACAACCTACATTGCTGCACACAGTCACTGGCAAGAAGGTGGCCCTCATCAGAAGCGTCTCCTGGACCATGGACTTCTCAGCCTCTCAAACTGTAAGAAATACATTTCATTTCTTTATAAATCACCCAGTTTGAGGTATGCTGTTATCAGCAACAGAATTGGGCTAATACACCTGGCATTTTAAAATGCACTGAATTCAAATGCTTTTTGGCAGGGCAGTCAGTCTCCGCTTAACCACAGTCCTCACCACTCCCTCTTGTATGTTATCCTGTCTCCTTCCTTTGTTCATGTTACCTGCCTGACCCTGATGTCATTTGAACTTGCAACTTCAATGCTAATAAAAGTTTATTGGCTCCATTTGTACTAATAACATTTCATGGACTGGAATCAAAGGATCAGGGGAAAACCCTGAAGGGAAGCTTGGATTTTTAGGAAAGCACCAGAACAGTGAGAAATTGTGTGTCTCACTGTCATTGTAGAGACGTGGGGAGGTAGCCCTGTCCTGCAGTGTCTGCCCTGACACATTAGTAAGTGTCGTTTTCCCTCCACCAGCATGCACAGCACCTCACAAGATGTGTAGATTCCCTGGAATGACCAATGGCCATCTGCGGGTGGGGGATGGCATGTTTCAACCTGGCAACATCCTTCCAGAAGAGTGACCTGGCTATTTTGTGCATCCACACAGAATTCTGGCCTGTTTGTGTCTGTTTCCTTCTGCCTGGTCCACGAACCAGTGGCTGGGCTTTCCCTGTACCACGGGGTTTATAGTCACTATGGAGCACCCCGTCTTTTACGGACTGAATTGTGTTCTGAAAATTCACATGTCGAATCCCTAGCTGTCAGAACCTCAGAATGCAACTGTATTTGGAGGTAGGGCCTTTAAAGAGGTGATTAAATGAAAATAAGGCCTTTACAGTGGGCCTAAATTCAATCCACCTGTTGTCTTTTTAAGATGAGATTAGGACACAGACAGACACCAGGGGCGTGGCACATATGCACAGAGGGATGACCTTGTGAGGACATGGTGAGAAGGTGGCCATCTTCAAGCCAAGGAGAGAAGCCTCGGAAGAAACCAACCCTGCTGGCATCTTGACCTTGGACTTCCAGTCTCTAGAACTGTGAGAAAATAAATTTCTGTTGTTTAAACTGCCCAGTCTGTGGTAGTTTGTTACGATGGCCCTAGCAAACTCATACACCGTCTTCATCAAAGGTGGGCTGGGCAGGGGCTGAGACAGGGCTGGCTGAGCTGAGGATGTGAGTCTGTGTCCTAGAGCCAGCCTGGGAGAGGAAGATGAAGGGGCTTGGGGACCACCCTCCCATCCCCCACTCCCCCAGCATAAGACACGTAGGCAGAGGCATTAATTGATGTGATTTGTTCCTTACATTCTTACTATTAGTGAAGAGAACCACCATTTCTTCATGGACAGGAGCACAAAGAAGCCAGAGTATTGGTTCCTAAGTTCTGAAGTACAGTCTAGGAGGAAGTCGGAAGGAATTGGAAGGGGAGGTGCGGTCTAGTGCTCTTGGATTGGAAGGGTCCAGCGAGTGCCATTATAATACAAAAGACCCACCTAACTGTACATCACCATGAGGTTTCAAGACATAGTGGATAAAAGCAAATCTAAAAGGTACCAGAGAAGGGGGAACAAAGCAGGCAACCTACAAAGAACGGGGAAGCAGAATTGCATTTAACTCAAACAGCAATGCTGGAAACTGGAGGGCAGGAGGGCAGCGCCTTCAAACTCAGAGACAAAGTTGCTTTCATTCTAGAAGTCTTTACCCAAACCATCAATCAAGTGTGCAGGCAGAATGAAAACTTTTGCAGAACTGAAAATTATTTCCCACGTGCCCTTTCTTAGAAAGCTGCTGGAAGATGTGCTCAACCACAACAAAGCAGCAAAGCAACCAAGAGGAGGACCCGTCCGCGGAGAAAAGCAAAGGAATTTCCTAAATAACAATAAAAGGTAGCATCAGATGGCAGCTGCCATCCGCCTCGAGGGAGAGATCGAATTGGAGCACAAAGTGTCTGGCCATATTTACAGGGAAGTCACAGTTCTGTGAGATTTGGGAAAGAATGGGTGATAAAGAGAGGAAAGTCAAGCATATGAAAAACAAAAAAATACAAACAAAAACTTATTCAAAAAAAAAAATATTAAGTGCACAACTTGGCCCACCAGTAAACAGAACAGGAGCAATGTAAACGTGGAATATGGATTAATTGAGACTGTCGTGTAGCTCCATTGAGAGGACGGGGAAGGGAAGCCAGGCAGAGGTGAGGCACAGATCCTCCCTTTCTGCAAATAATATTAAATAAGTAAATAAATAATATTAGAAAATGGATAAGTGCATATTTATTTGTTAGGTAACAGAAAGAGTTGAGAGTATTTAGGTCCAGGTGGTGGGAGTCTGGGGTTGGAAGAGTAGAGAACAGAGGACAGTTGGGTGTCATCATAAGCTTCATAGTACAGTGTGACTTTTTAAGCCACCTACACGTATGACTAACGTTTTAAAGTTGAAGTAAAGGACCTTGGAAATTACCGAGAACCATGTAGATTTCATTGCCTTTACACAACAGCACAAAATGACTGTGTCGGTGCCCCGCAGGCATGATTTTACACTGCTGCTGCCCTGCTAGGTCCTGGTCCCCTTTTCTTGTCCCTCTGGAGCCCTAATTCTGAGAGTGTGCTGGTCAGCTTGGGCTGCCATAACAAAATACCACAGACTGGGTTGCTCGAACAACAGAAAATTTATTTTCTCACAGTTCTGGAAGTTAGAAGTCCAAGATCAAGGTGCCAGCATGGCTGATTTCCAGCAGGGGCTCTCTTCCTGGCTTGTAGATGGCTGCCTTCTTGCTGTGTCCTCACCAGGCAGTGACAGGTGCCACCTCCAGACCTTGTTTCCCAGACCTTCTGCAACACCCTCTGCTCATTCACCATTGGCTGGCTGGCTGCAGAGGACCCAGGGGAGGACTCTGAGGCCCAAGTGGGTGGCAGAGCATCTAGAGAGAAGAACTCTGGATCCTGGAGTGTTCCTGGAAGCAGGAGAAGGACCTCCAAGAGCACCCAGGACCAGAGTCATCCATAAATAAACTCCTATTGGGTCAAGCTGCTGAGATGTCAGGAGTTGTCATTGCAGCATAGTCTAGCACATCCTGACTAGTACACAATGCAAGACACTTGACCTTCTGGTGGGAGATTAAGTAATAATGATAATGATAATGATAACACTATTCTGAGAACTTTACATCTATTAACTCACGGTTGCTCACAACAACCCTAAGAAACAGAGGAAACTTGCCCAGGGTCATACAACTTGTAGACAGCCGAGTCAATATTCTCCCAGGCAGACCCTGTCCTCACTCCTAACCAGCACACCACACTGCCTCTCACGGTCTCACACTCTGCTCTGCAGCATCTAGTAGGTTTGGAGTTATTAATTTTGGGCAATTCGGGAAGCAGAGCTGAGTAATAACTGATGTGTTGAGCAATTTTTTAAAAACCCCTGTTCTGTAATAGCATGTCAGATATTTTTTGTATGGGAGTTCTTCCAAACTTTCTTGAACAGATAATTCCCATGCTAACTGATGCGTGTATACACATGCTGTATACCAGCATGCACAGTAGTGTGGTTTTTATGTGTGCATGTGGTTTGTACATGTGTATCGGTGTGTTGTGCAAGACACACATGTGTCTGGTGTGTGGGGGTATGAGGAATGTTTGTGTGCATGTGGTATGTGTGTGGTGGGCTTCTGTGTGTGAATGTGGTATGCATATATGTGATGTGTGTGCACATTTTTGTTACATGTGTGTGGTGTGCCATGGTGCTCGTGGCATACATGTGTGCATGGGCATTGTGTGCATGTGGTATGTGGTATGTGCATGCAGTATGCATGTGTACATGTATTTGTTTGTGTGGTTTGAGTGTGTGTACTGTGTCCATGTGGGGTTGATGTGTTTATGGGTATATGTGTTTGTGGGATATGTGTGTGCATGCACCTTCAACCAGAGGATAGCCACCCCTGCTCCTGATTCAAAGAAATCTCTATGCAGCTACGTGGACTCTGCCTCAGTTTCTCTGAGTGTCCTGTGCAGATGAGAGTCCAGCCTAGGCCGGTGGACACTTCAAATGGCGCCTATGCTTCTGGTGCAGCGATGAGGGCGTGATGGAGGCCTCTGCCTCAGAAGTGACAATCTGATAACCTCACACTCTTATTATTTTGGGCTGTCTGTGTGGATCAAGTCATGCTGTTTTCTCAAATGTAAAAGCTAGAGTCGAATATTAAACTGTCTGGGCCATCACTGTGTTACTGACAAGCTCCACACAGGAAAGGAAATTGTAACCACATGAAATATTTATGTTCCACATTGCGGTGCTGCCACCAATGTGACAGCACGTTGTTATTGTTTGTTTGGGGTTTTCTTTTTTCTTTTTCCAAAGTGGATTACAAAATGCCCTCCAGTGAGGAAACTGTTCACAGAGAAATTGCGCCCTGCTCCCGGGGCTGTCATCTGCAAGGAGTGGAGGTTACTATGATTGGAGAACAAGAGGTCTAGAGAGCTGTTGGAAATGCAGGGCTCCTCTGTCTAGATCATGGGCCTGGCTCAGAGTGCAGGCACCTGACCCCACCTCAGAATAGCTGTGTCACAGGGCAGATAGCTGCAGCCTCTCAACAAACCTTCATACCAGGTAATTGTTATTTTTCCAGACATTGTTGAAGTAGTCACATAATCATTACGTTTTTTTTAAGTACCACCACCTAGCACCTGCCGGAAACCTGGTTTAGAGTCCCTTGTCTAAGAAGCTTCCGAGACTCAGGTTTGAAGAAGTTCCCCCGCCCGCTAGGCTCCTGCCACTCACCTGCACCAGCCTGGGGCTCCATCCCTGAGCAAATGGTGAGGAGGGGCTCTCCACAGTCATGTGCTGATGAATGCCCCCCCTGCGGCAGCACTGAGTTGGGGGGACCCATCCCCCACACAGACCCACATGGGCTGGTAAATGGCAGGCAGGACTTTCACCGAGTCTGTCTGGCATGAGGGGCTCCGTTGTGGCAAAGCCACCACCAAATACCAACGTGCAAAAAGACACAGACATGTTTTCAATTTTTCAGAAGTTTTATTATAAAGAAACTTCAGAGAAGCACTGGGCACTGAGACAGACATTTGCCAGGGCCAGGAAACAGCTGCAAACAACAAGAACCCAAACCCAAACCAAACCCCCCAAACCACGCACATGTTATGATAAACTGCAACTTGGTTTTCAAGTTTTCTTCATAAATAGATAGACAAAAGTCATAGTTGGCAATTTTAAATAGATGGACATATGGTTTAAAAAAAAGAAAAAAAGCCTCCAAGTGTGGCTATAAATTGTCCGGTCCTGGCTGTCCAGATGATGAAATGGTTTGGCAGCCGCTATTGTGCATGTCTCTCTTAAGATAAAACTTAAAAAAAAAATGTGCTAAGCATCATATAAAATGTTTTTTACCTTAAAGGAAACTACTTCCTTCCCCCCACAAAACAATTTTACAGATGTCTCCAGCACGGTTCTAGAACACTTAGTCAACTACTTACACGGAGCCAACAGTTCAAAGGGTTCAAAATCTTTTGCTCACACCAAAAAACTGCATTTGCACGTCTGTGGCTGGGCCGGCCCCTTGCCCATGCATCTGGGGGAGGGTTTCCGTTGGTCAGTGACCCGCCAGGGGCAGCCCATGTGAGCCGGGGCTGGGGCCAGACGTCCAGACATAGGGTACCGTGTGCAGGGCGAGGCGCGGGGTCCACAGTTACCCTGGAGCAAGCGGGTCAGCAGGCAGAAGTTTCCTGCAGGTTCTTTGGGCTGGTGGGTGGTGGGCTGCTCTGCACAGTCTGGTGGGAGGTCGAGGAGGAGATTCAGCCCTGGGGTGCTGGTATGTCACTGCTCTCTCTGGTCAGTCACCTGCCTCCTGCCAAGGCCTCGTTTCTGCTATCAGCCCCTCAGGCTCTGAGCAGTGCCCGTCCAGCAAGCCTCGGGCAGGGGAGGGCAGGCGGCATTAGGTGAGGTAGAGCGATTTATCCCTGGGGAGCAGGCTGTGGGAGAGAGGAGGGGCTGTCAGAGCTGCCATGAACCCACCCAGTGCCTTGAAAATGGGGCCCGGGGAGCACTGGGACCACTGCACTCCAGCCCTTTATCCCTCACCCTCAATGCAACTGTCCCTCTGAGGATGGATGAGGCACATGCGACTAGGCTCCTCTTGCTGTCCATCAGGCAGAACCAAACACCCTATCTAGAATCCCAGCAGGGGACCAACCGGTCTCAACCCTGGGGGATAGGGCAGCACTGTGTCCTTCATCGAAGCCCCTTCCAATGCCACCATTGCTCTTCTATCATCTTTGATCACAGTGTTTTCCTTTATAAGTTCCAAACAATTAAAAGAGGGCAGGTGCTCTTTATGTTTTTAGAAGAGGGCACTGCTGTGATCCAGCTCCGAGTTGGGTGTGAAGGGGCAGCCTCGGGAAGCTCTGACCTTCTGTGACATCCACAGCAGAAGTCCCTCTCCCCCAGCACTCTGACTTTTGGGAAGGGAAACAGGTGAGGGGAAAGGGCTGGAGTGAGAGGGTCAGCTCCTACCTGGGGTGGGGGAAGGGAATTCTTGCTGGGCTGAGTCTGCCCCCCATGTGGAATCCCTCCCCATGCATAGCAGAAATGGGGGCATGTGCCGTGTTTGTCTGCTCAGTGCCCGTGAGAGCTGGTGGGCCTGGCCCTGTGCTGGAAGGCTGACGGCTAGGGCTAGGGACAGCAGGTGGCCAGCAGCAGAGATGGCCGCCCGGCCAGCAGACATTAGTGTTCTACTTTTGAAGGTGTGGAGCGGTCGCTGGGACAGCCTCTCAGCGCTACATCCCCTATGTGTGGCCAAGGGATTCATTTGCCAAGGGACTGGGGACCCAGCTGGCAGGTTAAGGAGCAAGCGTGGCTTTTCCACGCTAGCTTTCCTCTTCTGCTGAGATAAAAGATCAGGAGGGAGTGTGCTGCGGACCCAGGAAGACTCTCTAGAGGAGGGGCAGTTGGCGTGGGTTGGAAAGGCTAAGAGTGCAGGGCGGGAAGGGAGGCCCGAGGCAGGAGGCCACACGAGGACTGGGGAGGAGCCACGTGGCACCGGAGTCTGGGTGTCTGGAAGACGGTGGGCTGCAGAGGGTAGGGGAACCCTCTAAGGTGTGGGATTTTCTTGGGTTAGACAGTTGGGCTTCACCCAGTTTCCCAGCTGCCCATTCCCCAGAGAACTGCCCTGCTGGGGGGCTGCACTCCCCCAGGGGCAGCCCACCGCCAGTGGCTGACAGACACAAGGGTACCAGAAGCCGCTCCCTGACCTCCAGGTGGGACCCACTCTGTAGTATCCCTCATGCTCCAGGTAGGATCAGGCAGAAGTGAGTCCCAGCTGAGGCCACGTCCTCGCTCAGCCCCTTCCCCTGCCCTGATCTGCCTCTCCCCCACCCTTTTCTCCTGCAAGCTCTTCCTCAACACATCAGTGAGGGCGCCCAAGTCCCTGCTGCCCCAGGCTCTGCTTCTAGGGGGCCTGGCGTAGCACATGGGACCCATCTGTGAATGTCACATGGGAGCAGTTGTGAAAAAAACAGGACAAAAGGAGAAAAAGCAAGACTGGAGACCAGCCTCAGTTTCCCAAGCAGGCCTCGGCATCAGGCCAGCTGAGTCCTTCCAGGCCCGCTCTGCTCCACCTCGTGTGCTGAAGGTGCTGAGCGCACGCTCCGCAGAGCTGACAGTCACTGCAGCCTCGCCCTGTCCCATGTCCCTCTTGGCCACGTCCATCCCTTGCCATCCCTTTTCCCACTCTGCCTGCATCGCAAGACAAGGTGGGTCCAGCATGGGATGGGAGAGGACTGACCTGCAAGTGCTGATGCCACACTCCCCGCTGGGGTAACTGCTGTCCCAGTCCCCGCCGCTCGTGGGGTTGGATGGGCCAGGTGAGCGAGATCCCGAGCCGCTGGGGAACTCAGAGATGTGAGGGAAGTCCTATGGAGGGGAGGGAGCAGATGTGAGCAGAGCAGAGATGAGGGACAGTCTCTGGCAGTGGGGGTGGGGAGTTCTATGTGTCTGAGGGTGTCCACAGGATCTCCACTCTGCCTCTTTGCCCCCAATGCTTCTGCCTGTGCCCCAGCACCGCACCTTTTGAAAAAGTCAACCCTTGTCTTAGCTGATAAGGGTGACTTTGTTTTCAGGGCCTTTCCTTTTCTGGGCCTCAGTTTGCCAATCTGTAAAATGGGGTTATTGGACTAAATGACCTCCGAGGGCTGGGCGAAACTTGTAACAATCTTAGGGAACAATTAGTGGGGGTGAGGCCTTGAAGGCTTTGGGGAGAGCAATGGGCTAGGGCTGATCTGGCAGAAGCTGCAGTTGCCTCAGCCCCTCAGGCCAGGGGGCCGTAGTGGACAGAGAATGAGAGGGGGACCTGGAACATTCTAAGAATCTCTCTGGCAATGGGTCCATTGCTCTGTGTAGCCAGTACATCTCAGGTAAGGTGCACTGGACCCACTTCACAGATGCGGTAACTGAGGCTCAGAGAGCTGAGAGGCCTAGGTTGAGGTCACACAGCTGGTGAGTGGCAGGTCCAGTATCTGAAATCCCAGGCTGCCTCCCGCCTCCACAAGGGGTCACAGAAGGGCTCGTTCCTACTGTGCCCTGCTTACCTGCGGCCCTGGGGGTGAGGGGCTCATGGCCAGCTGCACCTGGAGTGCCATGGGGGTGGGCAGGACGGGAGGCTGGGGGGTGGGCGACATGCTGACAGGAGGACTGAGGAGGGCGCCCTGTGCATGGGGGGGCAGTGGTAGCTGCTGGTGCAGTGAGGGGCTGAGCGGGAAGGAGGGTGGCGGTGGTGGGGACGCGCTGAGGCCTGACAGCAGCGACTTGGAGCCCAGCGTCCGGGCAAGACTGGCAGGGGAGGCTCCACTGCGGAAGGCCTGCAGGTCTGATGGCGTCAGGAAGGAGGCCAGGCCTGGCATGGCGTACACAGGCTGCTTGGGTGGGAGCATTTTGGCTGGTGGATTCGCCTGAGTGCTCTTGGCCTCACTGTGGTCTGGGGAGCTCTAGAAGAAGATGGAAACCAGTCACTCTGGAGAAGAGAGATAAGCCAGAGCTTGGGCTTGAGGCCAAGTGGTTCTGCAACCCACTGATATGGCAGTGGGATGGCTCTCTGGCTCCTTGGGGGACACTGTGGAGTAAGCAGAGATCACTATGCGGGGTCTTTAGTATACTTGGCTCTGACCATCCAGCCATCCCCTGCTTTATCTCTGGGGGGTGGGGAGGTTCCCCTGCCCATGAGAGGCGGCTGGCAGGGAAGCCAGCACCAGCCAGCTGAGCCGTCCTCTATTCATTCTCCGCACTAGCCTCAGGGCCTTTGCATGAGCTGTTCCCTTGATGGGAACACCCTCTTTCCTCAGCCTTTAATGGCCAATTCAGATGCCTTCTCCTCTGGAACAGCTTTCAGGACAATACCCCTGCCTCCACTGTGGGATCCACAGCCGCATTAAGCCTCCTACATTGCTAGTGTAGAAAGAGAGCAGATGGAGTGGTCAGGAGTAAGGCCAATATGAAAACTGGCAAGACTTAACAAACTGCATCATTTCAGGCAAGGTGCTTGACCTGAGTATTAGGTTCTTGTTGGAAAATTTCAGCAAGATGAACACATGGAAAGTGCCCAGCCTGAGCCCATACACCATGACCATGTGGGTCTCAACCACCCTTTCCACCACCCACAGTGCTGGCCATTCCCATAGGTCCCACTCTACCAGGGCTGTGGGTTCCACTACCTTGGAGACGAGGCTAGCCCTGTAGGCTGCCAGAGCCTTCAGATACTCCTTCTTTGCCGCTTCAGTCTTCCTCTTGTAAGCCTGAAATATCCAAGACACGGGCAACACTGAGGACAATGTTATGGGGGAGACACAGTGCTGGGGGCTGGGATGGCATGGTTTCAAGGGCCGTGCATGGATGAGGGAGCTAGGATCAGAAGCCAGGTCAGTCACCCACTGGTCCCTCTCTGGGAGCACTGTACAGGGATTATGGAAACCAGGCTACATCCCAGTTCTTCAGCCAAGCTGCTGTGTACCCTTGGGCAACATGCTTCACCTCCCTGGGCCTCAGGGTCACATCAGCACAACTGAGTATGTAAAGACAAGGCCCCTTGAAACCACCTATTCTGATATAGCACAGCGCAGATATCTTAATGTTGCACCACCATTATTTAACATCTTTTTCTAGAAATTCTAGTCAATGTAAATGGGAAAAGAAAACAAAAAATTAGAAATATAAATATAGAAAATGAGGAGACAAAATTATCATCATTACCATCATTTGTAAAAGATATATATATATATATATATATACACACACACACATGTGCATATTTATAGACAGATATGAGAGTACGTCAAAAAGTTCATGGAAAAATAGAATTGAAACATAATATAAATCTTTCATGAACTTTTTTTTTAGACTTTTTAAAATCAACATACAATATAGTTGATTTTCGTGTCCTTTTATCAATTCCTCTTTTTCCTCCCTCCCTCTCCCCCCTCCCCCCCACCAACATCATATCTGTTCACATCTTAACAAAATCAAGGAACTGTTGTGATTGTTGTGTCTTCTTCCCTCCCCACCCCATTCATTTGTTTATTTACTTATTTATTTTTATTAGTTCCACAAATAAGTGAGAACATGGTATTTCTCTTTCTGTGCCTGGCTTATTTCACATAATATAGTTTTCTCTAAGTCCATCCATGTTGCTGCGAATGGTAGTATTTCATTTTTTTTATAGCAGAGTAGTATTCCATTGTGTAGATGTACCACAGTATCCTTATCCACTCATCCGATGATGGTCATTTAGGCTGGTTCCAACTCTTGGCTATTGTAAATAGCACTGCAATAAACATGGGAGTACAGGTATCCCTTCCATGAACTTTTTGAAGTACCCTCATATAGACAGATATATACAGATCTCTCTCTCTCTCTCTCTCTCTCTCTCTCTCTTTCTTTTAACATTAAAGACCCAGGAATTAATTTTAAAATAATTAGAAATGATAACATAGTTTGGCCAGGTGGGTAGTTACAAAATAAATTCTTAACTTTTTTATGTATCAACAAAAATCCGCTAGGAAAATGGGGAAAAACATGCCATTTATAATGCATCAAATAAATGGAGAGATATACCAAGTTCTTGAATGGAAATAAATATATACCAAGTTCTTGGATTAAAAAAAAATTTAAAAGACCAGAAAGGTCAATGGAAATAAATAAAAAACTCAGAAATAGTACCAATTGTAGGAGGTAAGACCCTCAACCACCTTTGTTTGCCCCTGGGCTGTGTCGGATGGGGTCAGAGGGAGCACCTGGTGGAAGGAGCCTCTGGGGATAGAGCACCTGAGATCAAATCCCAAGACTGTGTATAAAAGGAAGTCCTTCCTCCCCCCTGCAAAAAACTAAAGTCTTCTTAGGAAGGGGAATGGGTGCCAACAAAACAAGCAAACGAAAGTGACAAATGTCCCTACAGCAGAAGTTGGCGGTGCCCTGCCCATATCCCCAGGCCCTTACTACTGCACTGCAAACATGCTCCATGTCTAACTGCCAACAGCTGATCCTTTGCCCATGGGGTCTTTCTGGTAGCAGAAACCTGGTCTGCCATGTGCATAGCAGGCAAGAAGTTCTGGAGAATTAATGTCCCCTGGAGCAGCTCTCAACCAATGACTGACAGAAGCTGGTGTACACCCAGCACCCTTGCCGCTCACACGGGACAACTCCAAGACCTGGCATGCTCCACTCTGGCTGTGCAGTCCCCATTGGGACCGTGCTCCTCTTGCCTACAGAGGTAACTTCTTTGACAAGGTGCCCTTCATTGGCCGCCTTCCTTTCCCTGTCTCACTTCCCCATTCCCCTACAAGCAGATTTCAGGATCACCTCACAAATAAACTATTCTCACTATAATATATTCCAAAATTATTTTAAATTTTAGAATATGATAAAGGAGGCATTTTAAATAAGTAAAGTCAATAATCCATCTCTCTAGCCCTGGGCCTGCTACTCTTCCCATGTTTCCCAGCTCAGTGAATGGCATTTTCTATGGGTCTCCTATCCCATCCACTTGGTCCAGGCCACCGTCATCTCCCACCTGGACGGCTATGGACCTGCTACATCCACTCCAACATGCCTTCATGCAGCCAGACTGGTCTCTCCTCTGCATGAATCTCTTCAACTCTTCAGTGGTTTCCTCTCCTCTTAAAACAAGGACCCAAGTCCTTCCAAGGCCTGCAACGCCCAGCTTAGTCTGGCCCCTGCCAGCCTCTGCAGCTCTATCTCTCCCATGTGCACTCTCACCATCTCCTCCTAGCCATCTGGTCTCCTTTCAGTCGCATGTGCTCTCCAAGCTCCTTCCCTTACCAGCTCTCCCACCTGGATCTCTTCCCCTTCCTCAAGGGAATTCACCCTTCAGTCTCACCCAGACTATGTCCTTCCCCCTCTTTCCCCGCTCAGGTGCACAATAGTAATTTTATATTTACTTATTTGGTAATTGGACCAATATATCTTATGTCAACAGCTCAACTGAGCTTCTTGGTTCTGTGAATCTGAATTCCAATTCTGACCCTACCCTGTCTCATGATGGTGGCTTTGGGCACGTCACTTAGTCTCTTGGTGTCTCCATCTACTCCTATTAAAAATACGAAAGCAATGGCTACTCCTCAGGGTATTGTGAGGATTCAGTGAAATGAGGGAGGGAGAGACCAGCCCAGTGCTCAGCCCAGACACGAGCTTGAGAATGGCAGCCAGCACCCCCTGTTTAGAACTGGCAGGCACCTAGCTTCCCGGTTTATAGATGGGCAAATGGAACCCAGGAAAGACCTCTGCAAGAGTCTCTAGTCCCAGAGGCTGGGCCTGCTTCTGGAACTTCAAAGTCTGTCCCTGAGTGCAGGACCACAAAGCCTTGGGGGATGACCCAGAAAGGGATCGAGGCTCACCTGCTTCTGCTCCTCACCCAAGCTGTCCCACATGGAGGCCACAATTTTGGACACATCCCCGAAGGTGGCACTGGGGTTCTGTCCCTTGATGGCGGCCTGGGTGTCTCTGAAGAAGAGCGCATAGGCTGACACAGGCTTCTGTGGCTCGTTGGGGTCTTTCTTCTTCTTCTTCTTTGGGTTCTTGGTCTTTTTTCCTGGGTCAGCTGAGGGTCTCTTTTCTCCCGAGATCTGCCCAGGTGAGAGGAGTCAGAAAACCAAAGAAGCCCATGGCCCTCCTGCCCAAGGAGATCCAACGCAGCCTCAGGCCGAGCTGGACTTTCCTCTGCAGCTCTGTGTGCTTTGTCCAGTCCCAGTCACACACAGGCAATGACAGGGGGCTGCCATCAGCCGGGGCTCAAACACTGACAGGCTGACCACTCACTAGGTGGGGGAGGCGATGGACAGATGGACACACACAGAGAGAGACAGATATATACACACACACACACCCACTCTGGGTAGGAGCCCTGGGTGTTTGTTCAACTCATCAAAGAGAATCAGCATGGCTGTAAACTTGATTCAGAGAAACACAGAAGGAAGAGAAGTCTTTACAGTCACCGAAAGAATGACAGAATAAAATTACTAAATTACACTTAAAACTAGTTATTGCTCTATAGAGCAATAAAACAATCACCTTTGGGACTTTTAATCTTTTCTACTGGACAGAAATCATTTGAAATTCTACAAGGCAAAATTAATTTGCTTTGTAAACAGACAAAAATCATTTACATCTCTATCATTTTTTTCCCCAAGTTAACATCTGCCTTTGCAGAATTATAAAATCCCTTATCAATAATGAATAATGAGTTGAAACGAAGGGCCATTTTCCCAGAGAATCGGGGAAGTCTTGAGTGAGTCTGTTAAGACAACGCTTTGGCATAACACTAAAAGAATGTGCGTCACTGGGGGGCCTATTTCCAAGTTTTGGATATACTTGTACAGTTGACCCTGAACAACACACAGGTCCACTTATGTGCAGACTTTTTCCAATAAATACAGCTGGCCCTCCATACCAACAGGTTCCACATCTGTGGATTCAACCAACTGAGGATCGAAATATGCAGGATGCAGAACCCGCACACGCAGAGGGCGACTTTTTTCATGCCCGCGGGTTCTTCAGGGCCGACTGTGGGACTTGAGCATCCACAGATTTGGGTATTTGTGGAGGTTCCTAGAACCAATGCTCCACGAACACCAAGGGAGGACTGTATATATTTTTCTTAACTGCTGTTCACCTTGTTATCACGACTAATCCCCAAAGATTATTCCTGGTTACAAAAGGTCAGTCTCCTCTACCACATTTCAGCTGTGCAACTTTGGGCAGGTGACTTAGTCCCCTGGATCCCTGTGAGGTGGTTGGAAGGGATGAGGCTAATGTGACGGTCATTGGGTCAGCCCTGGAGCCAGTGGCCTCACCTGGACAGGCTCTAGGACCACAATCCTGTGAGCGCCTGGCATAGGGTTTCCACGACGGGGGGTGGGGGTGGCTAGGATGTTCATCACAGACCTCAGTGGGTCTCTGTTAGGACCCTCAGGCCACATAGGGACCAGGGACTTTGGTAAAAGGCCCTGGATCCTGGGGTGAAGACTGTGGCTCTATGTGCCAAGAAGATGGAGGTGATACCGTGAACTGACAAGGAAACCATGGCCAGTGGACAAGACTCCGGCCTCCACAACTGAGGGACAGGGAGGGGCAGAGTGTGTGGCAACATTGGTTCTGTTCCTGAGACTTTCTCTGCAGCCACCCATGTTTCCAAGCCTCAGTTCTACAGTGTCACGAAGAGGCCCTAACAAGACACGGATGAAGATGCATCTTGTCATTAATGAAAAGCTGCACAGACTTGGCTTTGCAGGTGGTTAAGGGCACATACACCAGAGTGCAACTGCAACCACCAGCGTTTGAATCCTGGGTCTGCCACTTACTAGCTGCATGGCACTGGATAAGTTACTTAACTGCCCCATGCCTCAGTTTCCCCATCTGCCAAATGGAGATTATAATACCTGCCACTTAGGATTGTTATGAGGATTACACGAATGAATACATTATGTGCTTAGAACACTATCTGGCCCATTGGGAGTATTTTAGAAGTGTTTGTTAAAGAAAAAGTTAAATGAAAACTGTCCCTGCCTGGTCTATGATAGAGCCCTAGTTATCCTAAGGATGAAGCTGGACCAGGATTCAGGGGTAACTTCCCCCACCCACCCCGTGCAAGATGTCAGAGTCTAATACCATGGGTGCCATGGTTACTGCCCCAGGCCTCCGCAGGGCAACCATGTGGAAAATGGTGAGGGGCCTTTATGAAGAAGAAAGGGCAGGAGTCACAGGGTCAAGCCTTGACTGTACCAGGAGCTTGTTGGGAGATTCTGGACCAACACTTCCCTCCCTGGCCTTTTGGGGCCTCTGTCTTCCTGCGCAGTAAAACAAGATTCTCTCCAGCAAGAAGGAATCTTTGGAGTCAGTGCAAGGAAAAGACCAGAGCCTGGGCCGGTGGTGGCTCTGAGCACTGACATGCTCCTGAAGAGGCTGTACCACCTCTGAACTCTGGGGATGTTGCGGGGGCGTGCCCCCAACGGGGGGTCATTTTTAGTGTCCCATTCCTGAGTTCAGTGCTGATACCCTGGGTCCAGAGGTGCCCTCTGCTGAACTACATATTTTTTGTCAGAATATTTTCTCCTAAGAGGCCAAAATGGCATAAGATATGACCCGCAGGATCTTGCTGATGCCACTGGTGTCACTGAAATGACCCACTGGACATGCAAGAATAAGACTGAGCCATGTTTTCACAGCATTTTCTCACCACATCCCCTCGACATTTGCTGGAGTTTTCTCTGCTTTATGCACAACACCACAGGAACACACAGGGGACAGAACAGTCAAGGACACTTAGTGAGTTCAGCAGCTGAAGCCCAATGTCCCAAGGCCCCTGAGCAGGTGTTTGGCCAGCAGCCCCTGTTTCACCGGCTCATTTTCTCCCTTCTTGGTTTCCAGCAAAAGCTACAGCCTCTCTTCTCGTCTTTTCTAGAGGGAGACGATGCCCATTTCCCCGTAGCAAGAGGGCAACTTAAGGCATCTTAAGGCTTTGTCTCTCCACCCCATTTACCTTGAAATGGGCTTCCGACTCCTCCTCCTGAGTTGAACTGGAGGGGGATGGGGTCGCTGACTTGCTCCCTGGGGGTGACGGGGAGCTGTGGGCGATGCTACTCCGGATGCCCATCTGAGAGATGAGCTGGGACTGGCTGAGGGCGCTCATGTGGCCGGTCAGCATAGCTGGGCGGCCCAACAGGGGCCCTGGTCGGCCTGAGTCGTAGGCGGCAACCTCCGAGTGGACCATCTCCTGGATCTAAGAGAGAAGGACAGGGCACTTCGAGTTAGAAAGGATCTGCCCGGCCACACCATCGCATCTGCGTGACGGGACTCAGAGGAGGGCCCACTGTGGCTCCCCTGCGGATCCCCACTGGATGAATCTCGAGGGGGAGTTAGTTCCTTTCTACTTTGACCCCTGCATGATTCGGTGCACTTGTGGGGGGGACTACAGCCCCTTGTCCCTTTGCCATTCTGGTGACATTCACCCTGGACAGATGGTGACCCCTTCAGCCCTTGCCAGACAGATCAGTCCAGTTGTGAATGGATCATTTTGTGACGTGGAGCCTTCACTCCTGGAACATGCTATGTCCCAGCAAAGGGCACAGATGCTAGACACTGGCTCTTTTGAATCCTGATCCTGGCACTTACCAGCTGGGTGACTTTGGAAGCTACTTAACTTCCCTGTGCCTCAGCTTCTTCATCTTTTCCAAACCTACCTTCTAGAGTTGTTAAGGATCATGTGTCTCTGGCTGGCATATGGTGAGCCCTATTTTGTGTAAGGGTTTGTTAAATACATTGAGTAAATAAATTCCTTGATAAAGTTGAGCACTTTTTATTTTATAGGCCAGTAATTTTCTTATTAACTCCATGCCCACGACATTTTCTAACTGATTATTTCTGGAATATAAGCAAGCTACTGATTTTTACATATAACCATTTCCCATACTAAACATCTATTTAAAAGTGTGTACTTTTGACCTAAATATAAATACGTATCCACACACTTCAGCGAGGCATACCAATTTGCATACGCTTATCATTATTTTTATTTTCCTCTGCATCTGTGGTTATTCTCCTTTTCTAATTTCTAATGTTTCATACCTGTGTTTTCCTCTTGCTTTTTCTTCATTAGGCAGACTAATGGGTTTTCAATTTTATGCGGGCTGTTTCTTTTTTCCTCAAAAGAACCAAATCTCAAATTTATCACTTCTGTTTCTGTTTTCTAATTCTTTAATATCAAATTTTATCTTTAGTAATCCTTCTTCTGCATTTTAAAGATTTATAATTGTCACTTCCTCCTCAATTTTGAGTTGCATTTTATTTATTTTTTAATTGACAGATGACAAATTGTATATATTTATGGTGTACATTGTGATGTTTTGATGTATGTATATATTGTGGCATGATTAAATCAAGCTAATTAACACATCCATCACCTCACATACCTATCCATTTTTTGATGAGAACATTTAAGATCTACTTTCTTAGCAACTTTCAAGTATACTGTACATTATGATTAATCAAAATCGCCATGCTGGACAGTAGATCTCCAGAACTTACTTCTCCTGTCTAACTGAAACTTTGTACCCTTTAAGCACATCGCCCTATGTCCCCACCCCCAGCCTCTGGTTACCACTATTCTACTTTCTGTTTCTATGAGCCCTATTTTTAAAGATTTCACATATAAGTGAGATCACACAGTATTTGTCTTTCTGTGCCTGGCTTATTGAGTTGCATTTTTAATTAATTTACTTCCATTTTCCATTTTTAGTAATATGTTAAATGCTATTAATTCTCTTCTGAGCATGCTTTCAACACTTCTCATAGAGTCATCGTGTAAGATATCTGTTATTGTTTTTTATGTATTTATTTTTAAATTTCAGTTTTAATTTCCTCCTTGATCCAAGAATTGTTTAGGAAGAGTCCTGAAATTTCTAAGTGGTTAATTTTTTTGTGTGTTTCTTTTCCTTTTGCTACTTATTTCTAGTAACAAAAGTGATCAAAGAATGTGGTCTATACTATTCGAACTCTTGAGAATTTGTTAAGATTTCCTTTGGGACCCAAATATGATTAAATTTTAAACACATTCCACAGTACTCACAGGCAAAGGGTAGGCTGTGTTTGCATATTTATGTCACAATGTAATATTTACCTATTTGATCAGCAATGCTTACATTATTTAGATTCCTTTCTTACTTTTTGGCTCTTTAATCTGATACAGCCCTGTCTAGGTGGCCTACAACTTTTCTGCTTCTTTCAATATCTCCCTTTAGGCACTCTTGTATGGTGTTGGTGGGAATGTAAATTAGTACAGCCATTATGGAAAACAGTATGGAGCATCCTCAAAAATGTACAAATAGAACTACCAGTATCAATAGAACTACTGACGATCTATCAGTCCCACTACTGAGTATATATCCAAAGGAAAGGAAATCAGTATATTGAAGAGCTATCTGCACCCCTATGTTTATTACAGCATGATTCACAATAGCCAAGATATGGAATGAGCCTAAATGTCCACTAACTGATGAATGGACAAAGAAAATGTTTATTTACACAATGGAATACTACTCAGCCATAAGAAAAAAATGAAATTCTGTCATTCACAGCAACATGGATGAGCCTGGAAGACATTGTGTTAAGTGAAGTAAGTCAGGCACATGAAAGATAAATACCACATGTTCTCACTTCTATGTAGGAGCTAAGAAGTTGAGCTCATAGAAATAGAGAGTAGAACTGTGGTTACTAGAAGCTGGGAAGGATAGGGGGTAAGAGAGAATAGGGAAAGGTTGGTTAACAAATACAAAATTATAGCCAGATAAAAAGAGTAAGTTCTAGTGTTCTATAGTAGTGTCAGGTTTCTATAATTAACAACTTATTGTATATTTTTATTTTTATTTTATTTATTTATTTATTTATTTATTGTCTTTTTCGTGACCGGCACTCAGCCAGTGAGTGCACCGGCCATTCCTATATAGGATCCGAACCCGCCGTGGGAGCGTCGCTGCGCTCCCAGCGCCGCACTCTCCCGAGGGCGCCACGGGCTCGGCCCTTATTGTATATTTTGAAATGGCTATAAGAGAGAAGTTCAAATGTTCTCAGCCCAAAGAATTGATAAATGTTCACAATGATAAATGTGCTAGTTACCCTGATTACATTACATTGTATACATGTATTTGTTTTTGTTTGGGGAATTTGGTGTTAGTTTTTATTGCAAAAGGAATATGCAATTATATCTTTATTATGGATTGATTTTTTTTTTTCAAAGCAGCATGGGAGGTTTTTATTCAGGAAGAGGGGAAAGTTTACAAAATAGTAGTTTTGAAAAACACAGATCTTTAAATCCTTCCTCCCTTTCTCGTCTCTCCTCAAGTACGAGGTTTTGTATTTTCTCTATTGTTACAAAATGATTGTGTCCCATTCTGTTACCAAAACTACATTTAAAAAAATTATCTTCTTGGGCAGGACCTAAAAATGTTGGGTTTAACAGGAAATAGATCTTGATAAAATAAAGTTACTTTCACTAAAAAAAAATTATCTTCTATGCTCCTCCAAACCTTTCATCTGATAGGATTGTAGGGAAGAGAGACAAAGCATTTTCATATAAATGTCTGGATAGATTTTCCATTTCTGAGAAAAATGTCATTTGAATTTTGATGGGGATTGCATTGAATTTGTATATCACTTTGGGTAGTATGGACATTTTCACAATGTTGATTCTTCCAATCCAAGAGCATGGGATATTTTTCCATCTTCTTGTGTCTTCTTTAATTTCTCTCAGCAGTGGTTTGTAGTTCTCATTATAGAGATTTTTCACATCCTTGGTTAACTCAATTCCTAAGTATTTTATTTTTTTAGTGGCTATTGTAAATGGGCAGGCTTTCTTGATTTCTCATTCTGTATGTTCACTATTGGAGAAGAGAAATGCTACTGATTTTTGTGTGTTGATTTTGTATCCTGCTACTTTGCTGAAATCATTTATCAACTCCAAGAGTTTTTTTGTAGAGGCTTTAGGTTGTTCAATATATAGGATCATGTCATCTGCAAACAGGGACAGTCTGATGTCATCTTTTCCAATCTGGATGCCCCTTATTTCCTTCTCTTCTCTGATTGCTCTGGCTAGTACTTCCAACACTATGTTGAATAGGAGTGGTGAGAGTGGGCATCCTTGTCTAGTTCCTGTTCTTAAGGGAAAAGCTTTCAGCTTTTCCCCATTCAAGATGATATTGGCAGTGGGTTTATCATATATAGCTTTAATTATGTTGAGATACTTTCCATCTATACCTAATTTATAGAGAGTCTTTGTCATGAATGAGTGTTGAATTTTATCAAATGCTTTTTTTCTATATGGAATAACAAAAGACCATGCATAGCCAAAGCAATTCTGAGCAAAAAAAATAAAGCTGGAGGCATAATGCTACCAGACTTTATACTACAAAGCTATAATAACCAAAACAGCATGGTACTGGCATAAAAACAGACACACTGATCAATGGAATAGAATAGAGAATCCAGAAATCAACCCACACACCTACAGCCATCTGATCTTTGACAAAGGCACACTGGGGAAGAGACTGCCTCTTCAGCAAATGGTGCTGGGATAACCAGACATCAATATACAGGAGAATGAAACAAGACCCATACCTCTCACCATATACTAAAATCAACTGAAAATGGATTAAAGAATTAAATATACACTCTGAAACAATAAAACTTCTCAAAGAAAACATAGGAGAAACACTTCAGGAAGTAGGACTGGGCACAGACTTCATGAATATGACCCCAAAAGCACAGGTAACCAAAAGAAAAATAAAGAAATGGGATTATATCAAACTGAAAAGCTACTGCACACAAAAGAAACAATAACAGAGTTAAAAGACAACCAACAGAGTGGGAGAAAATGTTTGCAAAATATACATCTGACAAAGGATTAATATCCAGAATATACAAGGAACTGAAACAACTTTACAAGAAAAAAACAAGTAACCCAATTAAAAAATGGGCAAAAGAGCTAAGTAGGCATTTCTCTAAGGAAGATATACAAATGGCCAACAGACATATGAAAAAATGCTCAGCATCACTCAGCATTTGGGAAATGCAAATCAAAACCACACTGAGATACCATCTCACCCCAGTTAGGATGGCTAATATCCAAAATACCGTGAATGATAAATGCTGGTGAGGTTGCAGAGAAAAAGGAACTCTCATACATTGTTGGTGAGACTGCAAAATGGTGCAGCCTCTATGGAAAATGGTATGGAGGTTCTTTAAACAATTGCAGATAGATCTACCATACGACCCAGCTATCCCACTGCTGAGAATATACCCAGAGGAATGGAAATCATCAAGTCGAAGGTATACCTGTTCCCCAATGTTCATTGCAGCACTCTTTACAATACCTAAGAGTTGGAACCAGCCCAAATGTCCATCATCAAATGAGTGGATACAGAAAATATGGTAAATCTACACAATGGAATACTACTCTGCTATAAAAAAGAATGAAATACTGCCATTTGCAATGACATGGATGGACCTTGAGAGAATTATATTAAGTGAAACAAGTCAGGCACAGAAAGAGAAATATCACATGTTCTCACTTAATTGTGGGAGCTAAAAATAAATAAATAAATACACAAACAACCTGGGGGGGGGGGTAGGGAAGAAGACACAACAATTACAATTCCTTGAAGTTGATATGACAAGCGAACAGATATGAGGTTGTTGGGAGGGAGGGGGAACAGGGAGGAGGGAGGGAAGTCTTGGTAATGGGCCACAATAATCAACCACATTGTATACTGACAAAATAAAATAAAATTTAAAAAATAAAATAAAAAAAAAGAAAGAAAAGGAATAGACTGTATTTCTTCCAAAGTAGGAGAGGGAAAAATCTGAATCAAATCAAGAGTGGGGGGCAGGGAGGGCGGAGAGAGCAACAACAACAACAAAATAAATAAAAAGAGAGAGAGACAAAGCATTTTCATTAAACAGTATTTTTGTATAGCCAGAAAGGCACCTCATATGTAGGAATTGGTCAGGATGCTTGCTGGACTACCTGGGTCACTTGAAGATGCCCAAAGTAAAGGACTTATTCTCTCATAAGACCATCAAAAATTGAGATGCTGATTAACTCTATATTTCTGATAGAGTCTAATTACATTTGTAACTTGTGATTGCTGCCAAAATCTGCAAGTTAGTGCAGGACACATCAAAGAAAATGTGACCCCTCTATCCATTCCTGACTATGGAACTCCTGACGACCTCTGGGGGAGGTTTTAATTCGGTCGGCTTGTGTGAGACTTTTCAGATTAATTGTAGTTTACATTAGACTGACAGCTTGACTTCACTCTCCTCACATGTCTTCTGTTGTACATACCGCAGTAAGACAGTTTTATTATTAATTGCAGCTGTCCCCAGAAAGGCATTGATCTTTTCTAGACTGTTCACTGAATAGCTATAAGAAGAAAGGGGCTGGACATCAAGTAAAACTTGATGTAAAGATTTTTATTTTTTATTTTTTTTCTAAAAGGTGACCGGTAAGGGGATCTTAACCCTTGACTTGGTGTTGCCAGCACCACGCTCAGCCAGTGAGCTAACCGGCCATCCCTATATGGGATCCGAGCCCGTGGCCTTGGTGTTATCAGCACCACACTCTCCCGAGTAAGCCACGGGCCGGCCCGATGTAAAGATTTTTAGATATTTTTGGAAACTGAGAATTTCATCCTGACCAATTCCTAAACATGAGGTGCCTCTCTGGCTGAGCTACATAAAAATGCTCTTCTATGAACTTTTTATTATTATAAAGTGTCTCATTTTTTGTCTTATTTTTGCCTTGAATACAGAGGAGACTGATATTAATATTGCTACCCTTGTCTGAATATTTGTTTGAATGCGTCTGGAGTGTCTTTATTTCTGGGAAACTCTTTTTTACATATCTCTTAGTTTTTCTTTGTTAGGGTTATCTTTGTCAAATGTTGGTGTCTGTGTTATCATCAGCTTTAGAAAAAGAACTGAGATGTTTCCCTTTTTCTTTATGCCCTGAAACAGCATAATTAACATAGAAATTATATTTTCCTTAGAGAAAGTAAAGACTTTAGATATAAAACCATTTGAGGCCCAGTGATTTTTTTTTTTTTTATAATATCTTTCATGGCTAATAGGTCTATTTTAGTTTCCATTTTCTCTTGGGTCAGTTTTGTTAATTTATATGTATGTATATATACATATACACCAAATATATAAATATACATGTATATTTTTTAGAAAATAGTCCATTTAATCCACATTTGAACACTTAATCACATATAACCTAGATAATACCAAATTTTTAATCCATTCTATGTTTTTTGTAGTTAAATCCTCAGTCAAATTTGTAATATTGTGAATGCCTATTGCTTTAAAAATTTTACCTTCTCGAGAAAGAGAGAAAAAGAGAAAGAAAGAAAGAAAGAAAGAAAGAAAGAAAGAAAGAAAGAAAGAAAGAAAGAAAGAAAGAAAGAAAGAAAGAAAGAAAGAAAAGGCTACAACAATTCATTAAACTTTCAGAAGGAGAGAACAAACCTAAGGTTATTAGAGATGGTGCGGAGGGAGGAAGGGGTTTGGGGAGGGACAGGTCGGGTAAAGGGCTTAAAGAAAAATCATGACTCATAACAATGAATATGCTAATAATAACACAAAATAAAATAAAATAAAGATGACAATAAAAAAACCTTTTTTTCCTTCTCAAAAGTTTATATATTTTAACTATCAAAAGAACAAGTTCTTATATTTTAAAAAAATCAGTTTGACAATTTTTATGATCATTATTAAATTCTGCTTTCCTCTGTATTAATGTTGACCTCAAGTATTGTGTTGTTGTTTTTAGCTAGCTTTTCAAATTAAACTATTTATTTATTTTTACATTTTCTTTCTTAGCGATAGTGGCAGGGGTTCAAGCAGGAGGAATTTTACCATGTGGGGGACATTCGAAGACAATTTTGGTTTTCACAACTGGGGGTTGGGGGTTGTGCTACTAGCATCTAGTGGGTAGTGGCCAGAGATGCTGCTAAACCTCCCAGAGTGCACAGGACAGCTCCTTGCCCCACCACCCCCAAACAAATAAATGTCCTAAAATGTCAGTATTGAGGAGGTTGAGAAACTCTACTCCACAATCATGATTTTTTCCCCTGAAAAGAATTTTAGCTGCATCATATAAATATTTTTAAAATACTCTGCAACCGAAGACTTGATTTTCTTCTTTACCCTATAGTTATTTGGAAGAGTGTTTTCATTTAACGTATCTCTTTGTTATGGTGTGCAGAGAACATGACTCCTAGAATTTCACCTTTTTGGAATGTATTGAGGTTTTCATTATGGCATAGTATATGATCAATTTTTGTAAAATGTTCATGTACATCTGAAATAATGTTTACTCCATAATGTAAAAATTTATATGTCTATTCAATAAACTGTTTTGACTACTTTAGCTGTGAAATCTTTAGAAAAATGAGTTAAAGCCTGCCATTCCTATTGTGTTCTCATCAGTGTCTCTCTAGAATTTAAACAGGTATTTTTTTATATATAGATGTAAAATTATTCATTCCTTAAATGTCCCAGAATGCTATATCTTTATTATGGCTTCTCCTTATTCATAAAAAAACAAGCATCTTTGCCTCAATTAATCTTTTTGTCTTGAATTCTACTTTATCTGCTATAATTATCACTGTTTTTTCTAGTTTTATTTTTGTCCTGTATCATTTTAAGCGTGCAGCCTGTAAACAGCATATGGTAGATTTTGGGTTTTAATCTAGTTCTTATAATATATTGTGATATATATTTTATTACTACATTAATCATAAAGAGACCTGAGAAACAGACTTAAAGTGAACTGTGTTAAAGGGTGGATGGTTTTAAAATCTATTCTCTAAACATCCCCCTCTTCCCACCCCAGCATGTACACACTCTCCTTCCACAAGTCTTAAACAAGAACCTGACATTATTTCCTCAAGGGCAAATCCACCTTAGGGTTCTGTGTTAGGGCTTCTTTTGTTTTGATTTTCTTCCCAGCTGCCTGCTTCAGAATTCTTCAATCAGATATTCCTGACTTAGTAATTTAATACCTTGCCAACACTTGCTAATGACAGATTTTTGAATTTTTGCAAATACGCTAACTGTGAAATGCTCCTAAAGTCATTCTAATTTGCACTGTTCTGGTTACTAGTGAGGTTGAACACCTTTCCACAAGTTTACTGGGCCATTTGGGTTTCTGCTTATATTGCTGTTGGGAGTGTAAAATAATAAGATAAACACTTTAAGAAACAATCGGATAATACTCAGTACTTTAAACATGCGCATATCCTGTAACCTAGTAATTCTAGTCCAAGATATTTACTATAAAAAACTTTCCCACATGCATAAAAAGACATATATATTACAAGAAAAATAGTGAAAAACATTGAAATGAACAAATGAGTGTCCTTTGAGTGGAATGCTGGGCATTGTCTAGGGGACCTCTGGGGTTATCTGAGTGTATAGAAGTGTGCGCCTTCATCTCTGACGAGGCTATTTTACAACTTTGTAAGCTGCAGAAAATTATTAATGCAACTGATTGTATTCTTTAAAAATGTTTACACTGTTGTAAAATAAACATAATATAAAACGTGCCATCTTAACTATTACTAAGTGTACAGTTCAGTGGCATTCAATACATTCACATTGTTGTGCTACCACTACCACCATCCATCCACAGAATTCTTTTCATGTTGTACAAAAACAATAACTCCCCATTTATCCCTCCCCCAAGCCCCTGGCAACCCCCATTCTACCTTCCGTCTCTGGAATTTGACTACTCTAGGTACTTCATATGAGTGGAATCATATGAGTACAAGGTACTTTAAGAAGTTCGTGCAAAAACAGGATGGAAAGATAATATGAATCTTTCCATGAACTTTCTGAAGTTACCCTTGTATTTATTCTTTTGTGACTGGCTTATCTCACTTAGCACAATGTCGCCAAGCTTCATCCATGTTGTAGCATGGGTCAAGATTTCCTTCTCTTATTAAGGCTGCATAATATTCCATTGTACGTACATTTTGTTTATCCATTCATCTGTAGACGGACACAAGGGTCGCTTCCACCTTTTGGGTGTTGTGAGTGATGCTGCTATGAACACGAGTGTACAAATATCTCTTGGAGATCCTACTTTCAATTCTTTTGAGTATATACCCAGAATTGAAATTGCTGGATTATATGGTAATTCTATTTTAAATTTTTCGAGGAACTGCCATACTGTTTCCCATAGTGGCTGAACCATTTTACATTCCCTCCAACACTGCACAAAGTCTCCAGTTTCTCAACATCCTCCCAGCACTTGTTTTTTTTTCTCTCTCTCTCTCTTTTTTTTTTTTTTTTGATAGAAGCCATCATAATGGGCATGAGGTGGAATGCAACTGATTCTTTTTTAATTTTTATCATTTATTATTAGCATATTCATTATTACAAATTGTGATTTTTCTTTTTGCCCTTTACCTGACCTGTCACTTTCCAAACCCTCTCCCTCCCTCCCTTCCATCTCTAGTATCCTTAGGTTTGTTCTCTCCTTCTGAAAGTTCAACATATTGTTGTGGTCTTGTCTTTTCTTTCTTCTTTCCTTCCTTCCCTTCTTTCTTAGCACCCAGTTATGAGTGAGAACATGTGGTATTTCTCTTTCCTTGTCTGGCTTAGTTCACTTAACATAATTTTCTCCAGACTCATCCATGTTGTTGCAAATGGCAGAATTTCATTCTTTTTTTATGGCTAAGTAACATTCCGTTGTGTATATATACCACATTTTCCTTATCCAGTCATCCATTGATGGATACTTAAGTTGGTTCCTTGTCTTGGCTATTGTAAATAGAGCTACAATGAATATGGAAGTGCAGGTATCCCTTCGACATGATGATTTCTATTCCTTTGGATTTATACCCAGTAGTGGAATTGCTGGATCCTATGGTAGTTCTATCTGTAGTTGTTTGATGAAACTCCATGCTGTTTTCCACAATGGCTGTGCTAATTTACAGTCCCACCAATAGTGTAGAAGAGATCCCCTTTCCCCACATCTTCCCCAGCATTTGTTATTCTTGGTCTTTTTAACAATAGCCAGTCTAACTGAGGTGAGATGATATCTCAGTGTGGTTTTGATTTGAATTTCTCTGATGACTATTGATGCTGAGCATTTTTCATGTGCCTGTTGGCCATCTGTATGTCTTCCTTTGAAAAATGTCTATTAATCTTCTTTGCCCATTTTTTAATTGGATTATTTGGTTTTGTAATGTATAGTTGTTTGAGTTCTTTGTATATTCTGGATATTAATCCCTTGTCAGACGTATAGTTTGCAAATACTTTCTCCCATTCCACAGGCTATCTTCCTACTCTGTTGATTGTTTCCTTTGCTGTGCAGAAGCTTTTTAGTTTAATATAATCCCATTTGTTTATTTTTTCTTTTCTTGCTTGTGCCTTTGGGGTCAAAAAATTGAAACAGAAGCCATTCTCTCAAACTCATTCAATGAGGCCAGCATCACCCTGATACCAAAACCAGATAAAGATACAACAGAAAAAGAAAATTACAGGCCAATATCAATGATGAACATAGATGCAAAAGTCTCAACAAAATATTAGCAACTAGAATACAGCAACACATCAAAAACATTATACACCATCATCAAGTGGGTTTCATCCCAGGGATGCAAGGTTGGTTCAACATAAGCAAGTCAATAAATATGATTCACCACATCAATGAAACTACAGACAAAAACCATGTGATTATCTCAATAGATGTGGAAAAAGCATTTGACAAAATCCAACATGAAGGGTCATGATAAAATTCATGATAAAGAGTCTGAGCAAATTAGGTGTAGAAGGAAATTACTTCAAGACAATAAAAGCCATTTATGACAAACCAATAACCAATATCATCCTAAATGGGGAAAAGCTTAAAGTTTTTCCCTTAAGAACAGGAACAAGATAAGGATTCCCACTCTCACCACTTCTATTCAACATAGTATTGGAAGTACTACCCAGAGCAATCAGGCAAGAGGAAGAAATAAAGGGCACCCAGATTGGAAAGGATGAAGTCAAACTGTCCTTGTTTGCAGATGACATGATGTTATATATAGAAAAACCTAAATATTCTACCAAAAAACTCTTAGAGCTGATTAACAATTTCAGTAATGTTGCAGGATCCAAAATCAACACCCCCAAATCATTTTTGTACTCTAATAAGAAAGTAGCAGACAATGAAATCAAGAAAGCAAGCTCATTTACAATAGTTGCCAGAAAAATAAAATACCTAGGAATCAATTTAACCAAAGACGTAAAAGATCTCTACAATGATAACTACAAAACACTATTGAAAGAAATTAAAGAGGACACAAAAAGGTGGAAAGACATACCATGCTCTTGGATGGGAAGAATTAACACCATGAAAATGTCCATTCTACCCAAAGCAATCTACAGATTCAATGCAATCCCTATCAAAATACAAATGACATTCTTCACAGAAATAGAAAAAGCAATCCTAACATTCATGTGGAACAACAAAAGACCCCGAGTAGCCAAAGCAATCCTGAGCAGAAAAAAAATAAATAAATAAAGCTAGAGGCATAACACTATCCAACTTCAAATTATATTATAAAGCTATTGTAACCAAAACAGCATGGTACTGGCATAAAAACAGACACTCAGATCAATGAAACAGAATAGAAAACCCAGGAATCAACCCACATACTTACAGCCAACTGATCTTTGACAAAGGCAACAGGAACATACAGTGGGGAAAAGACTGCCTCTTCAATAAATGGCACTTGAAAAATTGGACATACATATGCAGAAGAATGAAACTGGACCTGTACCTCTCACCATACACCAAAATCAACTCAAAGTGGATTAAAGACTTAAATATAAGACCCAAAACCATACAATTACTAAAGGAAAATATAGGGGAAACACTCCAGGAAGTAGGACTGGGCAAAGATTTTATGAATAAGAACCCAAAAGCAACTGATTCTTGTCCATAAAAATGCAAACAAATTTTGTCTGGTGGAGATATAATTGATCCCACCCTGTAGAAAAGATGATTCCAAACATTATATTCTATTGCTCTGTAGATATTAACCAGTTTTGCATTTACTATATTAGCAAATTTATTTCAGCATTCCTGACTGCCTACATATGTGTTTATTCTTCAGGTTCTCCTTTGAACCTACTGTAGTATCTTACTGGCTTTCTCATTAATAATGAGTTAAATAAACTTTGACATTTTTATATTTATATGAAAGTCATGGTGTTACCTTTCAAAAATTACACATTACAACAAAGATGATCACTGCAGCATTTTTCTTAATTCCAGAAAAATTGGAAATAATCTACATGTCCACCAACTGAGGAATGGCAAAATTCTGTGGTATATACACATTGTGGAATTCTGTATAAAGTTAAAGAGAACGACCTAGAGCTACATCCGCCAGTGTGGATAAACCCATAAACAATATTGAGCAAAAAGAGTTTCAGGAGAATACATACAGTATAAAACTTTATGTATGTGCTTAAGATGTAAAACATTACTATCAGGTGTTTAAGGATATATAAAAATGTAGTAAAAGCATAAAAACACCAACCACAGAACAGTGATTATTTCTTTCTGAAAACAGAGAGATCAAAGGGAGCTTAACTTGTATCTGTAATATTTATTTCTACAAAATACATAGCCAAAGCAATAATAGTAATAATAATAATAATAACATGGGCTCTTCAAAGCATACTATAGAACTTAAGTGGGAAGGGTTCTGGGAAGTCTGGGAGGAGGGAAACGTGGGCATCCACCTGCTTAACTGGCCATGCTATGAACCATGAAATGTCTGGAGTCAGGTAAGCTAAGCCCCTAATCTCCAACCTGGGCTCCAGACTCCTACGTCCACTTGCCTAACTGACATCTTCCCTTGGATGACCCACAAGCACATCCAACTTAACACGTTGCAAAGGGAATTCTTCATTCACCTTAAATCCATTCCTCCCCCAGTTTTACCAAAACAGTAAATGGCACCATCATTCTTGCTGTCGCCCAAGCCACAAACCTGGGCACCAGCCTTGATTTCCCTTATAACCTCCCCCCAGCCCCAACCCCACCACTTTTGACCCTACCTCCACAATAAACCCTAAATCTCTCACACTCCTCTCCCTCCCAAGACATTGCCATCTAGAATATGTAAACCAGGCCATACTATTCTGCTTCTTAAAATACTTCATTGGCTTCCTGATCGTCTCAGATTAAAATCCAAACCAAATAATAACAATAACAATAATAATAGTGGATCCTTTATACTGCAAAGTTTCCTTAAATTAAAAAAAATTGCACTATGATATTTTTACATGCGGGGAATATTTTTAATTTTGCTGATACATGGCAAGCTCTTTCGAGTTGAACATTTTCCACTTTCTTTAGATAAGAGATATTTTCTACTATTCATTTGAGTATTGCCTTTTTTTCCCCTGAATTTCCTATTAAACATGTTTTAAGTCATTAAGATCTTTTATCGTTTCAGTCACAATTTTGAGCTCTGTAACTTCTTCCACGGAAATTTGAGAGAAAAATCTTGTGCTGCTCATCTTTGCTTATTTGGTTACCAGCAGTGTTCATTTCTTTTACTGATTTTTTAAATCCAACCATCATATCATTTATCTTAAAGTAATCTTTCCTGATGATTTTTTCTCACCACATGGATACATTATATAATTGAAGTTTGTTAAGAGTGAGCATTTACCACTCCACCCCACCCCCAACTTTTTGGAGCAGGACCCTCGAATGCATCTTCTTGACAACTACTGACTTTTTACACTTCTCCAGTGACTTTTCTTTATATTCTTAATACCTAGATTTGGGCCTGCAAACTTAAAAGCAAATGCTTGCTGGACCTATTGAATAAAATTAAAGCAAGAATAGCAGAACTGGATGTGATCTGGGAGTGAGGTCCAGTTCTCCCTGGAGGCACTTCACTCCTGCTGTAGGTACAAATATATCCTCAATAAACTATTGTCAGACCTTTCATGAATGTTTGCTTTGTGATGGACATAATGCTAAACTCTGGGGATGAGCACCCTTCTCCCAACTGCCCTTCAGGGTCTCACAGTCAATTAGGGAGACAGACCCCTACATAAACACAAAACATAATACTGGTTATTAATAGATACGAACCAACAAGACACGGGTCACTAAGCAGCCCAGATTTCCTAGGGCATTTTAAAAACTTTGCCCTAATCTCCCCAAAGTGAAAAATATGGCCCCAATTTGAGGCTTGCTATTTAAGGATGCCCACTGTGGAGGGCACTGCAAGTGCCTGGCCCGGTCCCCTTCGCCATGCTATTGTACCCACCCCCCAGGTTCTGGGGTGTCCCCTTTCCCAGAGAAGTGTCTCGGCCAAATGGGAGCTGCTTCTCTCAGGAGGCTATGCCCCATGCCACCTGCCCCGCCCTGCAGCAGACCTCACCAGTGCGAGCCTGACGCAGGGGTGCAAAGGGCAAGCCCCTTGTTCTGTTGTGCAGCTGTGCTCTGGGGCTCCCCATGGGATCAGGCTGAGGCCACAGCCTTGCTCAGCCCTGTCCCTTGTGGACCCTGATTCCTGCCGCCCCTTCTCATGAGGGCGCTCCCGCAGTAACCAACCTTCACAAGAATCCCTGTGTAGGGCTCTGCTTCCAGGAAGCCTCACCTAAGACACCCTCCGTTGGTTGAGCTCTCATCTCCCCTCTGTTGGCTGCATCTCATCAGCATCAAATCCCAGTCATGTCTCTCTCATCTTTAAATGAAACCTCTCTTAGCTCCAGGTCTCCTAAAAACTCTGTCCCAACTTTCTCTCTTCCCTGTGCGGCCAAGTGTGCAGAGAACTGTCTCTCCTCACTGTCAGCAGGTTCACTCCTCCCATCCGTGACTCATCTGTCCTCTGTCCTCATTACTATCCACACTGCTATAATCACCTTTATTGCCCTCCCTGCAATCCTCATCAGGAGGAGGAGAAAGAGGAAGAGGAGGAGAGATTTTTATTAAGCACTGACTATGTGCCAGAAACAGCGCTAAGCATAGCAGTTCACATATGACTCACTGAATCACCATGACTCCACAGGAGGTGTAACATAGCCATCGCCAGCTGAGAAAGCCGAGGCTCAGAGAGGTTCTGAGACTCGCCCATGGTCACACAGCTACCAAAGGTGGAGCTGTGTTTCTTCAGACTGTTACACTTCCTCCCTAAGTCACGATGCCTTCCCCACAACACTCCTTGCTCCTCTGTGCTGGGACAGCCACCTCCCCAGGCTGCCCTCTTTCCCCTGTCCCGGGCCGGGGTAGCTCTTGGCTGTCCAGCTACCTTGTAGCCAATCTTTCTTTCTCCCACCCCTTACATGCCGGCATTCCTCAGCCTCCCCAACCTTCCCTCCTCTCTTACACTCGCCCTGGGTGAGTCTGAGGCTCCTACACGAGTACCTACAAATAAGGGGCACCCCCCTGGTGACCATTCTAAATTCTCATGTTCCACCGAAGAAAGTGTTTCCCTTAAAGCCAACTTCAGGCTTAGAAGAAAAAAGGTCAGCTCACAGGAGAGGTACACAGTAATGTTCAGACCATGTCCATCCCTCCACACATTCTACAATACTCTACTAGCTCACAAGATCCCTACCCCAATTAGAACCCACCCCCTCTGGCCCAACATGTTTAGCAACTGTGACATTTCATCCTACCAGCTACAGCAGAGGCTGTAGCTCATTTGCCCTTGGCCTACTTTCAGGGTCCCCTCCAGAGGGTATTGTCCCTGTGGATGGCCTCCTGCAGCTGCCTGCCTGAGGGCATCCTCTGCCAGGAACACCTGGGTGTGCTGAGCAATGGAGGCCCAGGAGTGACCCTCAAGCAGTGAGGGACAGGAGTTTGTGAATGAAACCTTGGCCCCCTCTCCCCTCGATGGGACAATTCTGAGTTGTATCCCACAAGCCTCTCAGAGAGTCCCCAGCAGGATGGCGTTCCTGTTGCCCACAGTGGTCACAACCCAGTGGGCTGCCCTTGACTTTCTTTCCTCCCGGTCTCACTTCCTTTCTTCCCACTTGCAGCCAGAACTTTGTGTCAGGGTCAGCTTTCAAGAGGATCCCAAACTATGGCACTAGCCCTCCTCCCAGCCTCCAGCATGGTTTCCTTGGGTCCAGGTGTCTCATCCCTGCTTAGCATCTTTTTGCAGCTCCCCTGGGTCTGCTCAGCAATGGCCAAGCCTTGTAAAATGCCCGCAAAGGGGCTCAAAGTCTCTCTCTTCCTGACCTCTCTGGCCCCTTCCCAGAGCTGTCTGGGGACGCTGCTCCATCCCCTGGCCCCCCCCTCTTCCCGAGCCTCTCCCAGAGCCCTCCCCAGTGTGTGTGAGCATCTGCTAGTGAGCAGAGACACCTGCCTCCCCAGCACTGGGCACAGGGCCTGGCATGCAGCCGGCACTCAGGAGATGTCTGGGAAGCAAATGAGACGTGCCTCCTGCTTCCCTCCTGGAAACATATGGCCACGGTCAGGAGCCACATCTGCACCCTCTCCAGGAAGGACGAGGCAGAAGAAACAGTAATGAGGTGGCGTCGTGAACGTAATTAGGTTCACTGGGCTTAACAGATTCTCAGGGCTGCAGAAATACAAAGGTGTTTTTCACAAATTGCCCATTTGCAATCTCTATGGAGAGCAGCCCATGTGCTGGGCATGACCCCACACAGACGGGAGAGAGTAAGAAATCACACCTTCCTCCTTCCCCCTTTCTGCTGATTCACAGAACTGACACCCTGCCTGCTTCCTCCCAGGGAAACGAAGTGTCTTCAAACACAGCCTCAAGCTCTCCCTGGGGAATTGGAACTTTTTTTTTCTGGTGGGGATAGTGGATCTGCTCAATTGTGTTTTCTCAGTTTGGACTCTGCCTCAGTTTGGGAGGATCCAGAAACTTCTCAATTTCTGAGCAGATCAAACCCCAAAGAAAAATTAACAAGCCACTGACCAGCATTTTACAATCCCTTCTACAGTCTCAGAGTAGCCATTGCCAACAGATACTAACATCCTTGTTTTATAAAGGATGGAAACAATAGTAATCATGATAATAATACTTAGTCTTATGTTTGGTGAGTGCATGCCATGTGTCAGGCACTGTACTAGAAGTCTCACAAACAAATCTTTGATATAAGCACTCTTATCACCTCCATTTTACAATAAAAACACTGAAACTCAGAGAGGTTAAGAGACTTTTGCAAGATCACACAGCAAGGAAGAGGGAAAGCCAGAACTCTGCCTGTCTTCTGATCCTGAGATCTTTTCACTGCACCCATACTGATCTTAACGGCCCTCACAGGGGTGAAGGGTAATAATGAATCTGCCCTCAGGGAGCAGCTGTGAAAATTGAATGAAAAGGTAACTTTGTACAGAGCCAGGAACATAGTAGGTGTTCAATCAGAAGGTTTCCTTCCCTTTATCCCCTAATGAACTTGTTCAAGGTGTGAGTTTGAACCGGATCTCAACTGGGCTAAGGAGAGTTTAGAAACAATAGAAGGTTCTGAAATACGAGAGGACAGAGAAGCCAGGAGGCAGGCTCCAATGACAATAAAAAACAGCAGCACGGGCCGGCCCGTGGCTCACTCTGGAGAGTGCGGTGCTGATAACACCAAGGCCCCGGGTTCGGATCCCATATACGGATGGCCGGTTTGCTCACTAACTGAGTGTGGTGCTGACAACACCAAGTCAAGGGTTAAGATCCCCTTACCGGTCATCTTTTAAAAAAAAAACAAAAAAAAAACAGCAGCACAAGGTCTGACATAGGGGCGGGAGTGCCTCACAAATACTTGCTATATTGTTAGATCAGGAGTTGGCAAACTTCCAAAAAGGGACAGATAGTAAATATTCTGTGGGCCAGATGGTCTCTGTCGTACCTACTCAACTCTGCTGTTGTAGCACAAAAGCAGCCACAGACAATATGAAAATGAATGGGCTTGGTTGTGTCCCAATAAAACTTTACTTACAAAAGAAAGGCAGAGGGTCTTTGGCCCATGGCCACAGATTGCCAACCTCTGTGTTAGTTGAATGTTGTTAAGTAAGTGGAAATAATGGTAGAGGTGCTGCCTTTTATTTGGCAGGTAACACTTGCCAGGCACTGATTTTCTGACCACATTTAATTCTTACCCTCTCGTGGGAGGAAGGTGTGTTTATCATGAGCATTTTACAGATAAGGAAGCTGAGACTCAGAATTGGAAGTCACATGCCCAGGGTCATTTTGTTGTAGGTGGTAGAGCTGGGATTCACAGGAGGGTCTGTGTGGTTCCCACATCCATGTCCTTAGCCCTACATCATCACCCCACCCCCTGCCCAGCATGGTTTCGGCAAACTCCTGCTCAGTGTGCCCTGCCCTGGCCACCAGCTGGGCTCTTGCTCTGACCTCGCATTGCAGTCTCTCTCTAAAATTGATGCAGCCATGACCCCGTAGGGAATACTGTGGCATGCCACTATGGCTTCAGGACCATGACACTCAGTCCCCAGCTGCTGGACAGTTCACAGTTGCAACCTTCTCCAGGAATTGCCTTTGGCTAATGGAGCTGCCTCACCCACAGCTACAACTCCTCCCAAGGGGTGGCCCGCATCCAGTGATATGGGGGCTCAAAGGCCCAGTCCCCTTAATTCAATTCAGGACATCTCAAAAGGAGCATCCTAGTTCCAGAGCTCCCTAGGGGATTGGCTGAGGCCTCTAGCAATACATTCTGGTTCAAGTTCCTTGCTCAGTTCTACTTCCTCTGCTCCTCACAGGTGACATTCCTGAGTGTTCTTCCCCAAACTTGCTGCACACAATCTTCATCTCAGAGTCCGTTTCCAGGGAACCTGGTGGACAATGGCTCCCTTGCTGGCCCTTGCAAACCCACTGACCAGCACAGTTAAACTCTCTTTGTCTCCCAGGCATTGGACAGGCTCCTGCTGAGAGAGCAAGAACCAGCCTCTCCCTGATTCATTAGCCACACCTCCCTGAAGCAATTCAGCAAACCCTGGTGAGCATGCCCAGGTGCCAAGTGCAGATGCTGGGCTCAGGCAATACAGGGGTGAACGGACACAGTCCTCCCTTCAAGGCCTTGTGTGGTGGTGGGGGTGGCAGTGGTGGCAAGACCTGTGCATAGTCCCCTACCCAATCTGGCAAAGAAGGAGGCTACCAAGAGGAAGTGGAGTCTGAACTGAGTCTTATAACTGGTCAAGGGCTAGCAGGTGAAGAGGGGGAGAACATCAGGAAGAGGGAACAGCCTGTGTAAAGCCTTGGAGCTGAGATGGACCTGGCAGCACTCAGTGTGGCTTTGCTGAGTCTAGGTCCACCTGCTGGGTCTGAGAGGCACTAAGGAAGACTAATAGGTGGCAGAGTGGGATGTGGAGGATGAAAAGTGGACAGGAGTCAAGCAAGACCCTTGGGATGAAATGGTGATAAGGGGTGGGTATTGCAGTTCTCTGAGGCAGAGACACAGGAGGGAGAGCAGGACCAATGATGAGCACAGGCTGAGATGTGCTGAGTTTGAGGAGCCTACAGGGTGTCTATGGAAGCTAACACATTCACAGGTTCTGGGGATTAAGATGTGGACATCTTTGGGGGCCATTATTCAGCTTACCACACTTGGATCAATGATGTGAGAAGTCAATGCCAAAACTTCCTCATGCCAGTCCTGGAGGGAGAAGAGAGCTCATAGGTCTGGGGTCCAGCCTAGAAGTCTAGACCCAGCAGAGAGGCCAGGATTGGTGACAGAGATCTGGAGGCTGAGCTCCCATTGCTGCCTTGAGCCTCTTTCTCATGTCCTCTACTGGGCCTCTGCCTTGAGCTACTCTCATCAGAACTCTCTCTGTGGTCATTTTACTTCTCTAGGCTTCCCAGGTCCCCAAGCCTGTTCCTGTTACCCACTCATTCATTCATTCATTTGATGAACAAACATTCCCTGAGGGCTGCTATGTCTGAGACCCTGGGCCCTTAAATACAGGAGACAAAGAGCATATTAAAAATATCCCATATCCAGAGTGCATAGTCTGATGGCAAAGGCAGAGATGCACCCACACAGTGTTAACCAGTGCAGCACCCAAATATGCTGGGGGTCCTGTGGGTTCCAGAGAAGAAGCGCTATTAATGTCTGGAAAGCCAGAAAGCTTTTCCAAGGAAAAAACTCTGAGCTGTCTCTTGAAGGGGAAGTTTGCGGAAGACAAGGAGGGTGGTGAGGGTGTTCCCAGAAGCAAGAATGGCATATGCAAAGGCACTGAGGCATGGAGTGGCATGATGAGCTTTGCAAGCTGCCCATGGCCTGGCAGAGCTGAGGTGCTGGGGAGAGTGAGAGATGAGGATATCCAAAGGCTAGGCTTGGTGGAGGGGACTGTGCCTACAGGTGCTAAGAGGACGGCAACAGGCAATAGGTCTGTGCACTGACAGCTGAAAAAAAGTCCTACTGCCAGCAGCAAATCCGTCACCCTAGTGAAAGTCACTCTATCCTTGCACTCTGAGAAGGCGGTAAAGACTTTGTGTATTAGTTTCCTGTTACTGCTTTAACAAATTATCACTAACTTAGGGTCTTAAAATAACACAAGCTCATTCTCTTACAGTTCTGGAGGTCAGAAGTCCAAGGTCAACCTCAGTGGGCTAAAGTCAAGGTGTTGGCAGGCCTTCCCTCCAGAGGCTCCAAGGAAAATCTGGTTTCTCACTTTTAATTAATTGATTTATTTTTTAGAATGGATGCTGTCCTCATTCCTCGCTTATGGCCCTGTATCACATGGCCTTTTCTCTCTCTGCTTCCACAGTCCCATAGGCCATCCATGTGTTGGACCGTCCTGCCTCTCTTTTATAAGCGCACTTGTAATTTTATCATTGGGCTCACCTAAATAATCCAGAATAATCTCCACATCTCAAGATCTTTAACTTAATCACATCTGCAAAGTCCCTTTGGATACATAAAGTAACATATTCACAGGTCCCAGGGATCAGGACTTAGACATCTGGAGTGGGGGGGATGGGGGGCATTATTCAGCCTACTGCACCCTGGAATTAACAAGATGGGAAGTCACAATCAAAGCTCCCCTATGCCAGCCTTCCCAGTGGCACACTGTTCTCTGAGATGTCCTCAGGCTTTACAAGTCTAATATTTGAAAATGATCTCCTTTTAGGGGAAAAAAAAAATTCCAGCACAAAAGAGAAGGGAAAAAAAGCCAATAGGAAGTCTTCCCCAATGCCTGGCTCTGGCCCTGAAGCTTCATCGGTAAGTATTTCTAATAAACTTTCATGCTTGGCGGGAGATCCTTCGCACGCTGACAAATTTCTCCTGAAATGTAGATGTCTTGTTCAGAGTAATAGCTGTAGCACACAGGTGCCCAGCTGCTATTGTAAAATCAGTAAGCATTTAATTGAAACAAACGACTATAATAATGGTACATTATCCCTGCAGGCCGAGCGCCATCACAGTTTTAATTATTGAGTTAAGAGTCAGACTAATTTATCCTTTAAAGCAGCAGCCCCATTCCTGTTATACTGATCACCCTGTTATGAATATGAAGGCACCAGCAGGGAAGGATGTAAATGAAAAGCAATTTGTCCCCTTTGGGGCTGGTTTTGCCTTTGAAGAAAGGTTTGCAAACAAGGGTGCTGAGCCCTTGGGTCTGGATTGCAGGGCTGTGAGTGTGAGATTTCTGTTCCAGTTGGAAGGGGGGCTGTGGTCCTTACGCTTTCTGTTGCCGGGATGCAAGCCCTCACTCCTCTGCTCAGAGCCTGCACTAGCTCCCTACTTCCTTCCAAGTAAAAGCCAAAGTTCTCACCAAGCTACAAGACCCTGTAACAACCCCACCACCACCACCTGGTACCTCTCTGGCCTCCTCCCTACTGCTCTCCCTTCACTGGCTCCGCTGCAGCACACTCATCTCCTTGCTACCCCTTGAACATCCAAGATGCTCCCTCCATGGGGCCCTTCAGTGTGGTTTTGCCCCCCAGGGGATGTTTGGCAATATTTGGAGACATTTTGGCTGTTATAACTGAGAGGATGTTACTGACATCTAGTGGGTAGAGGCCAGAGATGCTGCTAAACATCCTACGACAACAAGACAGCCCCCCACAACAAAGAATTATCCAGCCCCAAATGTCCATAGGGCTGAGACTGGAAAACTCTGTGAAGTTAGCTTTTGCCCCCGTATGGAATGTTCTTCCTCCACTGGGCTGACCTGGCTCACTCCCTCACCTCCTGCAAGTCTTTGTTCAAATCTCACGCTTCCCGTGAGCCCCGGGCCTGATCATGCAAGCTGCCCCCTCCCATCCCCCAACCCCCCAGCATCTCTAAAGCTGCCATTTATGCTGCTGCTCTTCTTTCTTCCAAAGCACTTAACACCCGCTAACATACCATATGACTTATTTATTAGTTTATTGTTTATTAGCTTTTTCCCCCTGCTAGGATGTAAATCCCACAAGGGCAAAGATCTTTGTTTTGTTCACCAATGTATTGCCAGCACCTAGAACAGCACGTGACACCTAGCAGGACTTCCGCAGATGTTTGTTGAATAAATTATCTGCCCAGACTCCTCCTCCCTTCACCTCCCACTTTCATGTGGCTTCCAAGTCAGGCACATGCCACCTCTTCATGATCTCCCAAATCCACCTCTTCTTGCCAAGGTTCAGAGCCAGTTTCTTTTTCCTGAACAATGAAAAGTCTCTTAACGGGCCGCTCGGGAACTTCTCCAGCAAGTGTTTTTGGGCAACTCCCATGTACCATGTGGTGCTTTCTCAGTTGGTTCCTTGAGGACAGAAACTGTGGCCTGTGAACTATCACAGCCTCAGGGCCCACACGGTGACAGCCCATGGGCCATAGGTCCTGGGACATAAAGAAGTCAGGCACAGGTCTTGCCATACAGGAAGGGCCACCAAGTCCAGTGAGACAGAGAGACAAGTCAGTACAGCACAATCCGTCCCATGAATGCCCTCACCCACTCAACAGCCGCAGTGTGTTCTGATGTAAAGCATCCCATCCCTTTGAATCGCACTGGGCAGAAGTCCTGCTCTGGCAGAGCGATTGTTCCAGCACAGTAGTATTTTGTGCTACCAAACACATAGTCGCTGAACGCAGAGGGAGCCAGCACAGTGGGACTGAGCAAGCCACAGAGGCATCAGCGCCATTCCCGATGGCATTCGCCACCTTCCTCCTCTTGTCCCTCTCGGCCAGATAGTGTTCTGGCATGAAAGCGCTGACTGTGTGCTCCTCCCCAGTGTGTGTGCATTTTGCCCTTGTCTCTGTAACCCAGCAGTGAACAGGTGTCTTACACTGCCTTCCACCGAGCTGCCTCCCCACTTCTTACTGAAAGTTTTTCAGTAAGAATTTAACAAACATTTTTCAACTGCACAGGTACATGTATCAGGATTGTTACCATTTTCCATTAGTGCTCTGGTTACAAAGTTGCATGGACCTTGAGTGGCTTGCTCTATATTTCCGGTAAATTGTTATTTTTAGGATTTTGCAGGTGTCTCAGGAATGCATTTGTCACATCACAGCAGACACATCTGTATTTATTAGTCATCTGCCCTGTGCCAGGTACTGTGCTGAGCATTGATTGGGGATTCAATCAAGTGACTAACAGATGGTCTCTACCCCATGGAGCTGATTCCACACCCAAGTCAATACACAGTCACAGCGGTGAGTGCTGAAAGGAAAGCCACAAGCCACTGTGAGACTGTAAGATGGAGAGGGTCAAGGGCAGACTAGGGATCAGAAAGGCCCCAGTCTGGCTGGAGTGAAGGACAGTGAGGAGGCTGAGGAATGATCAGCTGAAAGAAACAGGCAGGGCCAGGCTGGGTGAGCCCTGAATGCCAGGTGAAGACAGTGGGCTTTGTCCTGAGGGTCACTGGGAACCCAGTAGGGTTTTAGAGCAGTGGCTTGTATTTTAGAGAGGCCAACTTGGCTGCTAGGAGCAGGTGGAAGCTTCCAGGTACGGAAGTGGTGCAAAAAGTGGTACGGCCACCACCTGAGCCTCGGAAGATGGAAAGCAAGACATGGGTCCGAGAGACACCAAGGGAGAGAGGCAGGATTTGTGACTGGTCATGACAGGTGGTCAAGAATGACACAGAATCACTGATGGTATTCCTGGGCTGGTCCCACAGGAGAAGACATATGTCCAGCTAGATGGGAGGCATGGTCAGCTGTGAACAGGCTGAGCTTGGGCACAATATCCAAGTGGGATTCTCCAGGTGGGGACAGGTCAATTACATGGTCTGGTGCTTAGGAGAGAGGACCGATCGGTGGAAACTGGCCTGAGCTCCCCTTTGGTACTCAGCCATGAGGGTGGAAAAGCAGATAGAGAGAAAGAGACATGGGAGGGGCCTGTAGAGGAGGCCACAAAGGGGCAGAGCAGGACACCAAGAGTATGTCACATCAAGGGAGCAGATGAGTGAGAGTTTCAAGAAGAAGGGGGTGGCCAGCTGGTCTAATACAGCCAAAGTCAAGAATAATAAAAATAGCATGTGCCCGATGGGTTTGGCAATCTGGAGGCCACCAGTGCCCCTTGCCAGAGCAGTTTCATAATCAAAGGGAAGGCAGAGGCCAAAGAGAAGGGGAGGGAAGAAAATACAGACAGCCAGGGTTGATGACTTCTCCTGGGAGCTCCACTGCGACCATGAGGAGAGAGACAGGACAGTAGGCAGGTGTCAAAGAATGACTTTCTATTTCAATGTGAAGGAGAGAGTGTAATTGTAGGAGGTGGGTGTCCCATCGCAGCAATGCCCCATGGGACCTTAACTGCACAACTGATCGACCACAGCATAGCTTTGCCACTCACGGGCCACGCTGCTGATTCTGCTTTACAGATGAGCAGATAGAGTCTCAGAGAGGTGAGGCCAACCACTCCTTGTCTTCAGCTCACACAGAGCAGGGCCAGGATCTGAACCTGGGTCTGTCTGACCCCAGAGTCTGAGCTCTTTTCAGTACTGACGGCAGAGGGGTGCAGCGTGGGCAGGGCTGGCCTCACCACAGCTACAGAGTGCTTCAGAGTTCTTGGTATCACTGTACAGGGAGTCAGCCCAGCAATATCTGCTTTGTTTTGACTAATCCTGGTGACTAATCATCCTGCATCTTGTGAAGAACTGGGAGGGAAACACTGGACAAAAACAGTGACAAACCACCAAAGAACTGCTGAGATTAAAGAAACCCTGGAGGGTGAGGCTTGAGGTTCAGAGTCAGCATGTTGGCCGCCCCAAGCATCAGGGGGCTGCTAGGGCTCTGTGGGTCATGGGGCCGAGGCAGAGATGAAGCCGGGGGAACCCAGAGAGGCTGATTGGATGTAAGAGTACAAGGACTTGGTCCTGCAGGCACTGGGGAGCCAGAGTGGTGTGTGAGCAGAGGATGGACCAGCAGGTTCCTCTGTGCTCAGGGTAAGAGGATAGAGGTAGGGTCAGGAGGCACCTGGGGTAGATGCCAGGGACAGGAGAGAGCTGAGGAGGTGGAACCAGCCACCCTTGGCCACAGGGGGCAAATAACCAAAATGACCTGTCCAAGGTGTGAATCCTCCATCTTCCTGACTTTGATCTTCAGTTTCTATTTTGAAGGGGGCCTGATACCCCCAACCCCCAGCACTGGGGCTGGAAGGATGGAACCTGATCTGCATTCAGAAAGCTTGCACTGGCTGCCCCAGTGGGGATGAACTGGAGCAGGGGAGATAGAAGCAGGGACACCAGGTCAGAGGTTTCTGCACCTGCCCAGGTCACGCTGGAGGATGTCTGAGCTGGAATGGGGCAGGGATGTGGGAGAGATTCGGGAGGCAAGATCTGCAGAACCTAATGGCAGGCTCAGGGTGGGCTCAGCATGGCTCAGAGATTCCTGGCAGGTGGTGAGACCCCACATGAGAGGAAAACATAAGGAAAGGGAAGGGTGAGCCATCCCTCCCCCTTAATGCCGAACATTCTACATTCTGAACTGGCACATGTGCTAATTAAAACCATCTTTCCAAAGAACTTATTATAGGCTATTCCAGGCTAATTATAAATTCTCTGTAGCTGATCCTGAGCAGTTTGCTAATGTAGTGTTGAAATCTCTTTGGCCACCTCATTTAAATTATTCATCAGACCCTGCAACAGTTGTGAACTGTGATTTAAACAGTCAGCTCATGAATATTCAATTAACACAACAAACACTGGCATGTTTTACTGTCTTGCTACTCAATATTTTGTATCCTCACCCGTGTTTACATGTTTTTATGAACTCTTGAGAAAAGCATTGCCTGTTGAAGTTCCTGGTTAAGCTGAGATTGAAATGCCTGGGAGGGGAAGGGGGCCACAGACAAAGCTTCCCATATCTTTTCTCAGGAGACTTGTGGGTGGTCAGGCTAGGGGGGTCCAGAGAGGGTTCTTAGTGGCCTCACCCCACAGAGGAGGAAGGGAGGCCCAGAGAGGGTGAGGACTGGCCCCAAGGTCACACAGTGGATCTGAGTCACAGATAGGACTTGGAGTTTGGGACAGTTCCCGCTGCCTAATATGCCACTAATTAATGGGTGAAGGGGGTCTGTGGAGATCTGGCCTCTGAGACAACATCAGCAAGGCAGAGGAAGCCAGGCATTCCCTGCTCTCAGCCTCTTATGGGCAATGGCAAATGTCACCAGATTAGGTATAGCTGTTCAAGGCACCAGGCTGGCTCCACCCTCGAGAAGCAGAGTGCCCACCCCTCCATAGTCACGTCAGAGGACTGTGTGTCCCCTTTGCCCCCTGTAGAAAGTTTAGAAGTCTCCACAAATGGCTCTTCCTGTGTCCTCACACCCCCTCCTATGAGGCAAGTGCTATGATGATTCCCATATGTACAGATGAGAAATCAGGCTGAGAGAGCTCAGAAGCGTGCCCAGGGTACCGCTGGGCTTGGGCTGGGGGCTTCTAGCCCAAGATCCCTCCTCTCCTCCGTGCATCCAGTGGCCTCTCCAATGAGGATAGAGGTTCTGTCTTATGGAGGAAGGGGAAAATAATATTTTTCAATCATCAGATTAGTTAATGTTTTTTCTTTAAATCTACAAAATCCAGTGCTGACACAGTTGGGAGAGCACTGGCATCTCTGACACCATTAGTGGGGGTGTAACTGAGGCACCATTTGGTGGGCAGTGTGTGGGGTATGGGCTCGGCACTGAGCAGACAGACCTGGTTTGATCACTTCTTACTGCACAGCTCCATAACCTTACTGCCTCATCCACACAATGGGGTAATATCAGGGCCTGCCTCATAAGGTTCTGTGAGAATTACATAATGCACAAGGAAGCACTTAGTACAGTGCCTGACAAATAGTAAGAAAGCCCTCGGTACACAATAGCTATCATAATATCATCATCAACCACCATAATCAAAGTTACTTAGCAACATGCTTCAAAATGTGTGTGTCTTCTGGCCCACTATCTACTCACATTTTACTTAAAAATAAATATTGAGTGTCTCCTAGTATGAGGCCCTGATTTAAGAGGCTCATAGCTACTCCCTTCTCCAGAAAACACTCCTTGGCCAACAGGCGCCAGTGCTCCCAGGAGGTTACTCAATCCCCCAACCTACAGTCCATTACCAAATGACAACCAAAAGTACCAAAAGGCAACCCCTTTGCCCTAAGACAGCATTGACTCTGTGGTGCAATTCATGCCCCAGAGCCACTGGAGGGTCAGGCTGAGGCTGGACTCTAACAGAGGGAAACTTCTTAGCCTGCCCTGACACACATCTCTCGCTCCCTCTCCTGAGATCCCACCCTCAAAAAATCATTTTCACAGCTCCTAAGGAACCCATATCAAGAGAGTTTATAATAGAGAAAAATCAGAAATAGCCTAAATGTTTGTCAGTAGAAGGTTAATTTCATGCTGAAAAATCCACACAATGGAATGCTATGCAGTCACTAAAAAGAAGGGCGTGATCTATAGTTATGGACATGGAAATATATCCATGCCAAACAGTTGTAGAAAATGGGGAGTTCAAAGAACAGTTCCAATGAAACAGACTCGAAAGTACAGGAAAAGGCAGCATATTGTAGTCCCATTTATGTAAATTATATGTGTATAACACACAAAGATATGACTGAAAAGGTATTTAGCAAATGGCTAGGTTAATATGGTTATTTGTGGATGGCACAGTTTTAACGATGTTTATTTCTTCTTCGTATTTGCTTGTGTTTAATTCCTTTTTTTTTTTTTACAATGAACATGTGCCATTTTTATAAAGTCCACAAAACTATGCTTTGGGAAGAAAGAAGTAAAAGATGTAACAACGTTTCATTCCAAAATTTACAGGATACAGCCAAAGCCATACTCAGAAAAAAATGTACAGCCATAAACTTTTTATTATTAAACAATAAACAATAAAAGTAAAGAACCGAAAATGAAGAATTTAAACATGTACAGAAAGGGAAAGAGATTAATAAACATAAAAGAGAAAATGAATAAATGAAGGAAAAGAAAAGTAACAGAATTGAAACATAACTCTGATGGTTAGTTCTCTGAATAAAATGAATAAAACTAAGTAGATAAATTAATAACGTGATCAACCCCTGGCAAAGATGAGCATGAAAAAGAGAGCGAAACCACAAATATACATTAGAAATATAAATGGGGTATAATTATAGGTGCAAAGCCTATAAAAATGATAAGATAATACTATATACAATTCAACAGTAATGACTGTATAGATCTCAGTGGATCAAATTCTTCATTTTATGAAGGTGGTATAACCTGAATACGAAAGTATGAAAAAACTGTCGTATAAAAAGAAAACTACAGACCCATTCTACTATAAAAAAATGTAAAAGAAAAACATAAGCAAAACAGTAAATTAAACCCAGCTGTATATTTAAAAAGGTATATACGTTTACTAACCAAGTAGACTATATGAGTATGAGGGTACTTCAAAAAGTTCATGAAAAATAGGATTAAAATACAAATCTTTTCATAAACTTTTTGAGGTACTCTTGTATTAATATTGGAGAATCTATTCATAAAATTAATCACCTCCATATACCAAGGAAGAAAAAATTATATGATCATTTCAGCACATACTTAATAGGCATTTGATAAAACTCAACACAAACTAGGAGTAAGCTGAAAAAATAAGAACGTTTTAAAATATGCTAGAGAAAACCGACTCCACGCCAAGGATGAATTTCATTTCCCTTTCCCTGGAGGGGAAGGCCAAGGTCACTGGTCACTGGTATCACCACTATTAAGTGAAAGTTTGGCCCAATGCAATGAAACAAAAAGAAATGAGTTACAACCACTGGAAAGTATCTTCTTTGTAGAGATGAGTGCATTTCTAGAAACCTCCAAAACCTCAAATCCTAAAAGTGTTAGAATTTGAGACAGCCAGATAAAAATAAGTATCAGATAAACCACGTGAAGATTCAGATACCTGCCGCTTCTGTGAACATCTTAGGGGTACAGTAAGAGTAAAAGACAAATGTCTGCATCTTGCATCCCTCTCCACAAAAAAGGAAGGCCTCTCTGGACTCTGGAGGCCACACATTCCCAGCCTAGGGAGACGCTCTAGCCCACATATTAGGTGACATGGAAAGCTGCGGCTTTGGGTGGGGCCCAGACATGAAAGGGCTCTCCAGTGGTCCAGATTTCAGTACAAGCAGATCTACCACTTGGGTCATCTGATATGGTAAGGCCTGCGATGTTGGACACATCAGTGGTGGGAAAAAATGCCAGTGGGGGCTTATAAAAGAATCCCAATGCAGGTCCCTGGGATTCCAAGTAGAGCCACACCTTTCACAGCATATAATTAGACTCCATTTGGGAAGCAGTTCCTAGAGTGCCACTGGGCTGTGGTAGAGGTGGGATGCTTGACTACAGGGCACCACATGGCCATGCATCTGGAACTGCCTATTAAGAGCTGGCTTCTGTTGGATGAGCCAAGTCCTAACATCAGATGGGCCCAGCAGCTGTCCATCATGAGATGGAAATGGTATATCCAGGATCGACCCCAACAGGACTAGAGGCAGGAGTACATTGAATGGGAAGACAGCTCAAACCCTCCTGTCACCTACCATAGTTGCTCCAATGCCCCTCCCTGAGCTCACATCTATGGCTGTACCAGGGAAGGGGCAGTCCTGCACAACCATTGAAAAAAGAAGAAAGGCCTAAGTATGATTGACAAGTGAGTCAGGTCCACATGTGAGTACCAGCTAAAAGTGGACAGTGGCTCTAGCACAGCAGAGCTCACGGGGGGCCTCGAAAGGGACTAGAGAAAGGAAATCTTTCTGGGAGGTGAGCTGTAAGCTCTGCACCCAATCACCCACTTTGTGTGGAAGGGGAAGTGGCCTGAAGCGAGAATATAGTCAACTCCTGTTTTTCATGGTAGGGATATTCTATTTAAAGTCACCTCAGACACCAAATTGGCAAATACTGAACTGCGTCAGCCTCTGGTCACAATATTTTTGTCAATTGATCGAGACATAACCTTGTTTTATGTGTGTTTCTGTTTAAAGACACTCTATCTAATATATATTGTTAACTCATTAACCTTAAACCCACAGCACTGTAACTCATGGCTGCACGAAGCTTATCTAACACACCTATTGTCTCCATAAAGCACATCACAGACTTTTTGGGCTTAGGGACCCTAGACCACTTCAGCCCTAGGCCCAGGGCCATTTTACACAGCAACAAAAAGCACAGAAATGCGAAAAACATGGCACTAAATAGACCATGAAAAAGACTCCTGTTTACAGTATGAGGCTGAAACAAGAAAGCAGAACTTCACCCTTGTTTGACCTCAGCTGGAGATATGGCCACTGGGTGACTCAAACTTTCTGCCACTCTGTGCATGTCCACGAATAAGTGTGAAAGTGTTGTGTGTATTGATTTTGGGGTTACAAGTGCATTTTACTGAGTAGATAATATTTAGCAATTCACAAATACAGCTTTCTACCAATAATGAGGATTGACTGTATATATATATATAGGTTCGCAGGCAGTGGCCAATGTCTGCCTGTTTGGTCAAGGGTCTGGAAGGAAGAAAACTGTGGACTTGGAAGCGAGCTCGCTGGGGAAGAGGCACATGGGTGGACACATGCAAGGAGACATAAGGGGTAACTTTGACTCACACATTTTGCCAGTCAGAGAGCATTTGCCACAGAAGAGGCACTGAACAATCAAGCAGACAAAATGTGCGAGCTGTTGACATTAGCAGCCTTTGTTGTTGTCCACCCCAGAACTGGCACTGGGCACATGAATGGAGGAGCCAAGGTGGCAGAGATGGAGGCCATATGTGGGTCCAACAGCATGAACTGCCACTGACTAAGGCCAGACTAGCTGCTGCTGCCTCTGCAGGTCCAACCTGTCAGCAACAGAAACCAATTCTGAGGCCTTTTCATGATGGAAGGGGTCCAGTGCAGTCCACTTGCCAACCAGTGGCTGATTGGTCTGCTCAAGGAGAAGAAGGGTCTTACAGGGGTACCCACTATCCATGTATCTATACATATATACAATTGATCCTCATTATTGGTGGAGAGCTGTATTTGTGAATTGGGTACCCCTATAGGACCCTTCTCCTCCTTGAGGTCACCAACAAGCCACTCAATGGCAAATGGACTATACTGGACCCTTTCCATCATGGAAAGGCCAACAGTTCATCCTCTCAGAGACAGATATTATGGGTCTGAGGTTGCCTCTCCTGTCTGCAGAGCCTCAGCCGGTACCTCACTCTGGAGACTGATAGAAGGCCTGGTCCACAGGTGTGGAATCCCACACAGCACAGCATCCAACCAATGGCCCACGTCACAGTGACAGGCATGGGAATGGGCCCTTCATCACAGGACCATCCAAAAGCCACCAGCCTCAGAGAATGCTGGAATGGCCTAAAAGTGTGGATGAAGCCTCAGCTTGGGGACATCACTCTGAAAGGATGGAGTGCTGTCCTTCAGGATGTGGTACTAGCAGTAATCAGAGACCTCCATGCGGTCCTCTGAAGCATACGTGGGTCCAGGAACCAGGAGTGGCCTTCCTCACTGTCACTCCCCAGGACCCACTGGGGAATATTTCTTCCTGACCCTGCAGCTCTTGGCTCTACAGGGTTGGAGGACTTGGTTCCCAAAAGGGGGTGCACTCTTGCCAGAAGACACAAGGGCCCTGTTGAACCATGAGTTATGGCTGCTGCCAGGGCCCTTTGGACCTTTTATGGCTAGCGACCAGCAGGTGAAGAGACACCATCATGGGAGGGGGAATTGTCCCCGATTGGCAGGAGGAGGTATGGCTGCTGTTGTCCCATGGGAGCAGGGAGGGATCCACATGTGACCCAGGTGATCCACCTGGGCACTCCCTGGTACTCCCTCCCCCATGGCAGCTGTGAAGGGACATGTGCAGCAACCCAGACCCAAAAAGCGAATGACTGTCAAGGACTCAGACCTCTCAGAAGCAGGTGAGACAGGTGGGCCACCAGGTGTGCCGAGGTGGCAGCTGAGTGAGGGGAATATAGCTGAGCAGGTGGGGAGAGGTTGAGTAGTGGGTACAGCCTCAAGGAAGTGCTGCTTCCTCACCTGCGTGGAGAAGCAGAGCCGTGTGGTATGAGAGGTGCACTGCTCAGGTCCCCTGCGCTGGGGAGCACCAGTGCTGAGTGCCAGCCACTGCTCATCAGGCACCACAGACCACGGGCCACTCCCACTCCAAGCACACCACAGGGAATGAAGGCAGGTCCATGCTGGAGAGACCTAGTGTGCGACTTAGGTTTGAGCACTCCCTGTTGGCCTGGCCAAACCTTTCCTAAAACTATGCTGCAGTCCAAGACGCTTCCTCCCTGATTCTCCTTTGTTCTTCAGGTGTCAGACCTGCACTGTGGTCTGACATCTCCCCCACCTCCCACCTTCTCTTTCTCCCTCCTCAACAGATTTCCTACACATCTAATCCTACCTGGCACCTGCTGCTTGGTAGACTCAAACTAATACAACTAGAATCTCTCTTTGGGAGAAAACTGTACTTGGTTGATAGAAATACACTGAGGACCCACTTGGGGTGGAAGGCGGACCTTACGGATGCTCGATTCAAACCAAAGGGTCATCAAATTAACTGCCAAGGAAGACAGGTCCTGTTAACAGAGGAGCCTCTGTTCTGTAAGCACAGAGATAAGTGTGGAGATCTGTAAGTCTGGGAGGAGATGCCAAGGTGAGGAAATTATAGCATGGGACAGGACTGAGAGCAGCCCCAGACACTGAACACACCATGGGGCAGGGATAAGAGAGAGACTGGGACTTGGGAACACAGAAATGTGTAAACTGTTTGTAGTGGGTACCCTGTAAGACCACCAGCGAATCAACTTTGCTCACCAATAGTTGAACAGGTGGATTTCTTGGGGGAACCAGAAGGAATATAGAGTTCTCCATGTGGGTTGGCAGGGAAGGAAAACAGAGACAGCTCACACCTAACGTGCTTAGAGACAAATAATAGCATTGCTATGGCTACCATGCTGAGCATTTTGTAGGCATTTCAGCGTTTAATTTTCAAAACAACCCCAAATGGAAGACTTATTAATACACTCACTTTACACATAAGAAAACTAAAATTCGGAGGATGTGGGTGACTTGTCCCAAGGCAGACAAGGGGGGTGGGGTGGCTGGGGGTCTTGTGTGCAAAAGCATAGGGCCCTGAGGTCTGGAGTTCCAAGGGAGAAGAGGAGTCCTGTGGGTAATGACCATCTCAGGCTGACCCTTTGGGCCCAGGATCTCAGCTGAAGCTCCACGATTTACTGTCCCCCTGTGATTTTGACCAAGGCCCAATTCTTCTGGTCCAGCTGCTGCCAGTGTTGCAGATGTCTAGCTTGAGTCTTTCATCCAACTTCTGTCACTCTGTTCTTCCAGAATGGGCTTCACTGGTCATCCCTTACCTGGTACACACACACACAGTCTCCCATTTGCAGTTGGAGGAAACTTGCCTTCCGGTCATACAGAGGTCCCTGATATAACCCCTGTCCTGGGCTTCCTTTCTTTTCTCTGGTTGCATTTTGTTTCTGACTCTGCTTAGGCCCTTGCCACACAGCTGCGCAAGAAGCCTCCCCAGGATGAGCCATTCTACAATCTAAGGAGACCTGGAGTCTTTCTGATCACAGGCTGGGGACTTCCCTCAGGCCAGTGTCTGCTTCAAGGCCTGAGCTGATGGGAGGCACAAGGGTTGGAAAGAATCAAGAACTACAGGCAGAGATGTGGATTACCTGGTTTCTCTGGGAGAAAAAGTCTGCAACTGTCACAGGGGTGATGAAATCCTCAAGGCAAACAGAAACACAAGTGACAGTTCTGTGTATCCTAAAAACAACAAACTCAGGACTCATCTGAGGATGGCTGCAGTCCTATGGTTCCGAGCAGGCATCAGAATACCATAGAGGGCTGCTTAAACATGAGTTGCTGGGCCCCAGCCCGAAGTCTCTGATTCTCTAGGTCTGGGGAGAGGCCTAGGAATTTGCATCTCTAACAAGCTCCCAGGAGCTGCTGACCCTGCTGGTGTTAGGACCACACTGTAAGAACCGAACCATGTGGTTGTCCGCTGCTGGAGCCCCACCCAGATCTGCTGCTGGGAGGGGTGGCTACCAAAGGTTCATAGCTGCCCTATCCCCCCACAGCTGCCCTTGGCCAAGAGGAAGTTATGCATTAGGTCTACTCCCCTTCTGGACTGACCAGTGACTAACGCACACCTCACATGGGGGTACAAATGCCAGCAACTCTGTGGTTTAATTCATGCTCCAGAGCTGCCTGTGGGACCAGGCAGACCTCCCTCTAGCATGGATCTGGATAACACCTAGGATGTCTCATTTACTCCTCACAACATCCCCATGAGAAAACTGGGCACAGAGAGGTTAAGTGGCTTGGTGGAGGTCACACAGCTGGTTACATGTGCAGTTGACAGAGGGTCCTCCCCACTAACCCACTGGGCTCTTCTGCTCTGTGGCTCTAATCTGCAACCCCAGGGACAACAACCTTGCAGGCCCATTCATGAAATGCTTTAGAGATACTCTCTCCCTTGAGGCTTTCAACAACTCCCTGAGGTAATATGGGTTTTGTCTGTTCAACACACGAAGAAAGTGAGGCTGGGAGGAAAGGGACTAGTCTCACGCAGTCTGTCAGTGGCGGCAGAGACAGGGAGTGCATCCTGGCTTCCTGACTCCTGGGCTTGACATCAGTTTCTGGAGTGACAGGAAGAACCAACCAAGCCTTGTTGACAGAGAGACTCCTCAGGGCTCCAGCATCCCAGGCCCACAGCTGCCTCCAACACCACAACCCAACAAAGGGCCCTAACTACTCTCCCCACATTCCTTTCCTTTTTCCCTGCTTCAAGGACTTTGGAGACAGAGCCATTGGGGCCGATGTTTTTGCCCCTCCTGCAACACTCTGTCTTGGCTGAGAGCTTTGACCAACCCCCACACCGGATGGGGAGTCAGGGGTGAGAGTCCCACCCCCAATTCAGAGGCCTGGGGTGAGGGATGCTTCTCTGTTGAGGGCACGAAGCATTTGGGGTCAAGGGAATATAGTTCCCATCCTGCCTCCACCACTTCCTAGCTCGGTCTGAGTCTCAGGTGCACATGTGCAAAATGAGGATAATTCTCTCTCACTCCAGAGTTGACAAGAGTGTTCGATGAGATAAGGTGGGCTGCACCATAAGACAGAATAAGCTATAGGGTCACCATTTGGCTTACTCTCCAGCAATGAGGTAGGCATCACTCTACAGTGAGGTGTTTAGATAGGCATTTATTTTTCATTCACTCATTCAGTCATTCAGCTAGTCAACAAACCTGTTTCAGACACCTGCTATATCCCACACACAAAGCTAAGCATCTGGAATATTCATTAGCACATTTAGTTCTCACCGTCACCCCATAGAGTAGACAGAATTAGTTCCATTTTACTTGAGGCTCAGAGAGAGAGAGAGAGTAACTTGCCCAAGACACCCACCAGGGCAGAACAGGGACCCCAGGCTCCAGACTTCTAGTTAAGTGTTATCGTTGGGGCACCAGGCTGCCACCATCACAGCTACCCAGGTGGTGTGCTTAAATCCCCAACAGAACACTCTTCTCCTGGAAATGCTCTGGCCTCAAGTCTTACATAGTGCATCGACACTCGCTCCTGGAGCTTTAATATTTAGATGAGTCTTATTTGTCTTGCTAGCTTTTATAAAGACTCTGAGTTCTAAATGGACAAAGCCACAAGATGAGAGAAAGAGCGCACGAGACTGACTTTTATTATCCAACCAGAGCAAGGGGAAAATGACTCCAATAAATCTCAAGTTTTATGTGCTCCAGACATTCTGCAGAGCTAGAGATGGCTTCTCAGCAATGCCGATGGTACATTAAAAGCTCATTTTCCCAAACATGGTACCGAATATGCACTCGGAGGGAAGAGTCATTACACCAAGTAATATCGAAACTGCAGCTGACGAATGTCACTGCGATTTTCTCTGAATTCTCCCTCATGATTCGGGAGCAGGTCTCTCTCAGAGCTCATAGTCTGCTAAGCTTGGCATCCTGCCTGGAATGGAAGTTAAACACCTGGCCCTTGCACTCTTTGAGGCTGGGAGTCATGGCTCTGATTAAGAGCCTGGCATGGGGTGGAGAGGGTGGGTACCAGGGGTGGCTAAGTGATCATAAAACATCACAAACTATTTTATGATTCAAGCAGGAGGGGTGGTGATTAGCTCTGAACAGGGAGGTCTGTGCAGGCGTGAAGTTTCCTTCTCTCAGGCTTTTGCCATTATCTTCTGGCCCCCAAGGCCCAGCCCCAAGGCCACCACCTCCAGGAAGCCTTCCCTGCCCCCACTGTCCTCTGAGATCCTCAGAACTTCTTCCGTCCCTTGTTCCAAACTCTGAGCAGCTCACACTTCACGTTGTGGCTACTCATGAATGTGAATGGCTCAACCCAGACTGAACAGGTAAAGCTCATATCAGTCCTGGTTCATCCAGTCCCTTGCTCATTCATTTATTCATTCACATATTCACTGGAAGGCTATGTAGGTTATTGAGAGCACAGGCTAGGGAGTCAGCCTGCCTGGGTTCAAAGCTTGGCACCACCAGTCAGATAGTTGTGCAGACAAGTCATTTACCTCCCTGTGCCTCTGTTTTCTCATCTGTAAAATGGCAACAGTAATAGTACCTCCTTCTCAGGGTCCAGGATTAAACGATAAAACAAATATAAAGGGCTTAAGTGGGTGCCAAGCACACAGAAAGTGCAAAATAAATATTAGCTGTCTATAGTTATAGATATTTCAGCCATTCATTTAGGAAAAGTTCACCGAGAGGATATAGGGTCAAATGAGTTGTGGACCTTGCCCTCCAAACCAAGATAAGGCATCTGATCACATGAGCATGAGCAGTGCTCTAAAGGACTGGCCATCATGGCTCTGTTCTTGGGGATTCTCTGTATCCGTGAGCTGTGTGTGCCAGCTCTTGCCTGGCACGGAGGTTCTGAGGCTGAAATGAGACAACCACAGGGACAGCCAAGTTGAGACCAACCTGAAATCATGGCTGCTGGTCCCTGCCTCCCTCCCCCAGACTGTGAGCATCCCACGGCATCTTTAAATCTTCTCTGGCTTAGGTACCACTCTGCAGACAACAAGGATTCACCCCATACACAGCCTGAAGGGTGAAGACAGCACTGGGCTTGGAGTCAGAGGCCCTTCCAGGTTCAAGTTCCGGCTCTACCCTTTGTCTAGCTCTGTGACCTTGGACAAGTAATTATCTTTGCCTATTTATTCAGTAATAAGCAGACATTGAGGGTGATCTGTTCTCCAGGCCCTTTGCTAGTTGCTGGTGCCAGAGAAAGGCGGAAAGCAGGCCCAGCCTTCAGTCTGCTCCAGCCTGGCAGCACAGATGAGCAGGAAAATGGACAAGCCCATATTTCTGTGAATTCAGACTGATTCCCACCTTCATTTACATTTTTTATATTTTGTTCACCATGTTTTTTTGTGTGTTAATTTTTATTTTTAAAAATATTGCATCAAAATGTTACTTATCTTGATAATTGAGTTTTTTGGCACTCCCTTATATTTTATGATTGAGATAAGTTTCTCACGTGCCTCACCCTGGTCCCAGCCCAGAGGATCCAGACAGCCTCAGAGAGAAGATGACTTCTGAACTGGGTCCTGTTGTAGGAAGAGGAGTTCACCACGTCTACAAGGGGGAAGAACCTGCCAAGCAGAGGGAACGGCGTGCAGTGGTTCTCAACCAGGAGCAATTGTGTACCCCAAGGGATACCTGGCAATGTCTAGAGATATTTTTGATTTTGATTCTGACTGTGGGAGTGCTATTAGAGGCCAGGAAGAATGCATACAGGCCAGGGATGCTGGCAGACATCCTACAAGGTACAGGATAGCCCCCCACGACAGAGAATCAGCCAGCCAAAATGTCAGTAGTGCTGAGGCTGGGAAACCCTGTGTTAAAGAACAAAGGTGGGAAACATGACATATGATGCTACCTCAGGCTGATCTCCTGACCTCTCTAAGCCTCAGTTTCTGCATCTGAGAAATGGGAATAATAATGATATCTACCTCAGAGGGTTATTAGGAGGAGGCAGGGCACCAAGCGTGTACACAGTAGGTGCTCAGCAAATGTCTATGCTCCATCTTTTCCTGCTCTGAACACACCCCAAACTTTAGGGAAAACAGTTCTCATGAGACAGCATCCCTAGGTTCCAAAGAAAACTGGGACCCGGAAAAGGACATGTTTTGTTTCTTTCCGACTTTTCTTATAGGGAAAATCATGAACCTTATCTCTAGACAAACATAATCCTGTTTGCAGAGGAACTAGCCTGCGTGTTGGCTTATCACTGGCCTGAGTTTTAACAGGGAGTGAATTTTTATGACCGAGTTGTAAACCTTTGCAAAAAACCATTTTTAAACTAAAAACCACTGACAGACTCGTAACTAGTATAGCTGCTAAATTAAGCATGAGGGATGGGATGGGGGGGAGTAGGAAAGAAAACAAAAGTGCCCTAAAAGAGTTAGTGGAGGTAAAATAATGTTCATTAAAAATAGAAAACAAACACGCGAAAAAAATCTTTTGTGTTCAACTTCACACTCGTACATCATAATGTTCCAGTAAAAGGCCATTTCCCCCTGAGATAATAAAAGAATTGAATTTTTCCTTATCGGTCATCTATTTTTCTAGCCAAAGCTATTACTCCCGCTCTGGGGTTGCCAGGCAACAAGAAATATTAATAGCAGCTTTTATTAGCTTAGCTTTTGCAGCCGAGTACCAGAATGAGAAAATGGGAAACATAAATGTGTTACATAAATCTTTCAACCTTTCAGAGCCAGTGTTAGTCTCTGTTTTCATAATGATTTATTGAAGTGATGGTTCATTTATGAGAAAAAGGAGTGCAGGATAAGAAAACGGAGCAGTCCCCTGCAGGAGTGTTTGAAAATAAATAATTATAGCAGGGGAGCAAAAGCTGTTTAAAGCCATTTATCTGAGTTTTAGAAAATGTAAAAAGACATATTTCTTTTGCTTACTGCCTCTGAAAAACAGGAGGACAGGGTTTCATCCTGACTCTGATGAATACAAAGAAACGTTTGGGCCTCTAGTTATGCCCATTTAGGACCCTCAGAGCCCCATTAAGAAGACTGCCACCCTGGGGCCACTCCCATCCCCAGAGGGAAATTAAACAAAAACACAGCACCCAGGAAAAGCCCAGGCTGGAGGTGCCCCTGTCAACCTCTTGCTTTGACTAAGATGGATCCTCCCCTGGACATGCAGCCAAGAAGAGCTGAGTTGTGGGCCTCCACTTTCTTGAGGAGCCGTGCACCTGTCACTTCACTGTTGTTTTTAAGCTCTGAGCCCTGACCGAGGTCCTAGTGTCATGAATATGCCCTCCCCTGCCTGCCCACTGTGGGGGTCCTAACCCTCACCCCAGCCATCACAGCCTCTCATCTACTTTCCAACACTTCTTGGAACCCACCCACCCACTCCCCACCCATCCCACCATAAGCCAGTCTGACCATTGCCCTAGCAAAGCCCGTACCCAGGAGGGCAGGCTGGACGAACTAAGAGACAAGGCTGAAGCCACCAAAGCCTGCCAATATGATGTACAAATGAACACACAGAGTAGCTCACATTTACTGAAGGCCGGCTGTGTGCTGCTTTCCTTCCACCCATCACTGAATCTTCCTAAGTTCCTATGAGACAAGTAACAGAACCACCATTGTACAGATGAAGAAACTGAGGCTCAGGGAGGACAAGTCCTTGCTCTGGGTCACAGGGTGGGAGTAACAGATGGGAAATACTGGTTTTGAACTTAGGTTGTTGACCATAGAGCCTATGCTCCTAACTGCTAGATGATAGCATATGCCAAGAAAGCAAAAATGCACAGAAAACAAGATATCACAGAACATTGCAAAATGGCCACACATCCCTACCTCCCTGCATCCGTGCCCTTCTGCAATGTGCCTCTGCCGTTTCTCCCTTCAAGAGGTGAGATCCATTTCTCCACCCCTTGGCTCTGGGCTTAGCCATGTGGTAGTGCTGGCAGATGGGACAGTAGCACAAGTGACACTGGCGGAGATGTGAAATTCTTGTGCAGTGGGGCCAACCCTTTCTTGATGCTCCTGGGAACCCTGTGACCAACACCATATGAATGTCGGGCTTTAAAAACTAACACCACCTTAAGTGACATTACAAGCAGTGCCATTATGGGCCCACAAGGGCGTATTAATGTGGCAGCCTAAGATGGCACCGGGAGGAAGTAGGGTGGGAGTGTCTGCGGGAACTTTGCCTTAGCCCTTAATTGGCCGCACTCGTGAACACTGCGTGATTGCAATAGATAGGCATTGAGACAGGACCCTTAAGCTGATTGGAGGATGTAAAAAACCTGCCTTCCCCATTTGCCGTTAAAAACAAGTGCTTGTGTACTAATAAACGGAACTGCTCGACAGAACCCCCTCCGCATCTGAGTGTCCTTTAACTGGGCTGTTTTTGGGGGGCTGGCGGTGTGCTCACCTCTCTTCACGGCTCTCTTCCCCCATCTCCTTCCAAAGGGGACAGGAGGGAAAGAGGAATCCCGGGCCATTTGCTCGCCCACCGAAAGGAATGAGGCTAGGGCTGTTCGGGTTGGCCAGCGGCAGACCCGACATATGAACAAGCCCAGGCCACCATGTGATGAGAGAGCCGTTGGTGTCCACTGACATTGGGCCAACTGGTGAGATGTGAATGCTGCCATCCTAGACCATGCAGCCCCAGGCAAGCTGAGAGCTGACCCCAGAAATCACCCAAGCCAGTATAGATCAAAGAACTACCTCACTGATGCACAGAAGCATGAGAAATAATAAAAGTTCATTGTTTTAAGCCACTCAGTGTTGGGGTAGTTTGTTACACAGCAAGATCTAACTGATACAATCAATACAAAACCAAACCAAAAACATGTTATGCATCAAGAATAAATAAAATGAAGAGATTGAACTAGGGGTCTCTACTTCCCCCTGTGCCTCAGAAATCCAGAGGACCAAGGGTTGAGAGTTTCTGGTTCCTGTGGCTCAGACTCAGGAGGGGATTCCCTGTGTTTCAACTTGTGAGAAACAAGCAGGGATAGATGAATCCTCCCGACGGGAGGAGGAAAATGGCAGGGCAGGGAGGAGGGGAAAGAAAGGAGTTTGGAGGGGAATGATACAGAACAGGAAGAGAAGTGGGGAGGTGTGAGGAGGTATAGTCAGGACCTCCCAGTGTCAATACACAGGCCCTGGGCCCAGGATCCAGTCCCCACCCCAGGTTCTAAGCCTCACTCCCAGGCTCCAGGCCCTAACCCAGAGCTGCAGGCTCTCTTGTGGGAACCATCTCTAAAGCAAGTTGGTCAAGTGACAACTAGGTACTGTCCAGGCTCCCTCCCCAGCAGCCTACCCCTGGACACTTGCCTGGAAAGGCCCTTCACTTGGGGTGGGAGGTCCCTGGGCCATGGCCCCTAGCCCTCTGTTTGTGGCCAGAAGGATCAGCCTGGCAAGATGCACTGGGACAGGAACCTGGAGCACAAAGGATCTAAAACTCGGCACTCAAGATTTTGATCCAAGTTGAAGGGATTTGAGCCTCCCAGATCAGTGGCCTGTGAGGTGGTGGTAATGGGAGGGGGATCAAACCTCAAACCCATATACTGCTTGGTATATCACAGCTGACAAAGCAATTATGCCCACTGTCCTATTTGTGAGTTCACCAGAGCTGGATTCCTGATCCCCACTTCACAGATGGGAAGACTGAGGCTGGGAGAGAAGTAACTTGTCCAAGGTCCCAGAGGAAGCACACAAGAGCTGGCAGGAGAATGCTTGAATGACATCTGCGTACCACCCCTGTGCTAAGTGAGTCCTGCAGCTGGGCCACACAGCGCCAGTGACCCACAGGGCTCAGCTTAGGAAAACCCCGTATTTCTCAGATAACCAGAATCCATGGCTGGTGTCGGGGGAGCTTTTCCAGAACTCACTTCCTGTTGGGCCCAGCCTCCACCTGCCCAAGGCTCTCTCAGGAGTTTCTCTGATCTTGCAAAAGATGCGGGTTCCCCAGGAACCTGTCTGAGAACGTCAAGCTCTGTCCCTTCCCAGGATAATTACTCTCCTCAGTAAGCCTAGACCATAAACTTGAACATTTCCCAAGGACGACTCCAAAATAAATGATTTCAGACTTAACAGAAGCTGCTCAACAAATTCCACTCTTTGAGTTTCGTTGGTATTTTAGAAACTGATTTATACACACAATATCTCTCTCAAAATGAGACAATCAACACAGGATAAAATTATTGAGTTATGAAAATAGGGGTCAGATGGAGGTGCAGCACTTTAAATTAAATCGGCAAAATATATCTTTCATACTAAATTGACTCTTTTTGTCTTGGAAATGAATGTTTAATCAGTTAAGACGCTGAAGTCAAGAGAGAAGCCTTAAGCATATTTAATTTTGTAAAAGGGGCCTGAGTCCAATACTGCACATGATTCCTGCCAGCAGCCATACTTTTAAAGCAGAAGGGCTGACTCCCATGCATCCCTGTGAGGCCGAGTGGGCTGGGTCAGGAGACCAGAAGGAATCAGTGGCCTCTGGGATCAGAGCCAAGGGAGAAGGGGAGTGTGGCATTTGTGAGATAGCTGTCAAACGCCTTGGCCTCACCCACCTCTCCAAGGATGGCATCCTCAGTGCATCTCAGTCTGTGCAGACAACACCTGAAGCATCCTGGCCATCAGGGCATCCCCCGTGCCACCTGTGGCCCTGCAACCCGCTGAGCCATCCCTCAGTCACTGGTTAATTGGAGAGGTGGGTGGTGCAGGACAGAGCTGGGTTTGAGTTCTGGTTTTGCTGCTTAAGAACAACATGACATTAATTCACTCACAAAGTACTGATAGAACCTACTCTGTATCAGGCCATCACTTCCTATAGCAAGTGATAAGCCCACATCTGAGTCGGGGGCCTCTTCCAGGCACACAGAGCACCACACACTGACACTACTAGAGCATTTACTACATTTTTAGAAATGGGCTTTTCACCTTCTCTCCTTCAGCAGCAGGAGTTCCTCAAGGGCATCTTATAAATCCTGAGCCCAGAACAATGCCTGGTACCTAGCAGGTGCTCAATAAAGGCTGCTGCACAGCTGAAGATCACTGTGGTAGGTTGAAAAATGCCCCCCAAAGATATCAGGTCCTCATACTGGGAACCTGTAAATATTACCATATTTGGAAAAAGGGTCTTTGCAGATGTAAGTTAAGGATCTTGAGATGGGGAGATGATCCTGGGTTCTCCCTAAATGCCATCACAAGTGTCCTTATTAGAGGGGCAGAGAGAGCTTCCATAGACAGAGAGAGACAAAATGAAGATGGAGGCAGAGAATGGAAAGAGACCACAGACCAGGGAAGGCCAGCCACCCCCAAGAAGCTAAAAGAGGCAGGGATGGGTTCTCCCCAAGAGCATCCGGAGGAAGTGAAGTCCTCTTGGCACCTTGATTTTAGCCTAGGAATACTGATTTTGGACTTCCAGAGCTGTGAGAGTATACATTTCTGTTGTTTTAAGCCACTAAATGTGTAGAAATTGTTAGAGCAGCCACAAGAAACTCATACAATCACCTACCTCCTGGAAGCCCCCATCCCCGCATGAGAGTAATACCTACCTTCCTCAGTTTGGTTTTTGGGAGCAATTATGTGAGAAAACATTTGCAAAGGCCCCTGCACAGTGCTTGACACCCAGCAGGTATTAACATAAATGCCAGCGTCACCTCCACAGTGTGCAGGCATACACAGACACCCCTTCCTCCTGCAGTTGAAATGAATTTAAAAACTTTGTCTTTAAGGGCCCTTGCCTCTTTCCACTAGACAGCCCCAATGTATATACATGTTCTTATCTGGTTTTCCCAGTTGGTCCAAGCACTCTCCCCTGGGTAATAGGGTTTGGCTTATCTTTTGTTACCTAATGAGGGAACATAAAATTCACTGAACCCTTGCAAAGTCTGACTAATGGAAGAATTAAGGCTATCTGAATTTGTGAAACATCTTAAACATGAGCTAGTTTAAAAGAAATCTGGAAAATGACTGTAAAGTGCCTATTTGGACAGAGCCCAACAAAAGCATTTCCTAGGAGGGGTGATGAGGGGGTCATCTTTGATAAACAGATAACATGCTTTGTAATTATCAGAGCTATTATAACCAGGTGGCCCTGCAAATGTACTTGAGAATATCTGCAATCTACTCCCTTAGGTAAATGAGACTTAAGGGAAAACACTGCCATTTGGTTACAGTGAGAATTAATTTTTATTACTAATAATAACAATAGCAAATATTCACTGGTTGCCTACTCTCTGCCAGACATTTGCAAAGACTTTGCATACATTATCTCAGATGCACTTCACCGTAGTCTGGAGGTGGGTACTATGATGATTCTAAGACAAGGAAATGGAAGCTCCAAAGGTGGAGCCAGGATCCAACTCCAGTCCATGGGACTCCAGAACTCAGACACCAACCACTACCCCACACTGTCTCCATTCATCATAGTACCAAACACCAGTGACACTGTGGTGCAAAACTATAGCCATGCCCACCCTGAATCACGGAACCTTGTAATACATGACAAAGGTGGCTGCCTGGTTCTGCTCTTGCTTGTGTTACCATAAATCCCAAACAAGGACGGTCTGCAGCAGTGAAGTTTTTGACAGGAAATGAACCAGGCAAGCAGCTAAGGTATAAGCATTCTAACAAAGTGGAATTAGGACCATATGGCTGTGGAGTCTGAATCCTTAGGTCTCTTACAGAGAAAAGAGGCAGCTGAGGACCTGCATTATTGATAAGCCCAAAAGGAAAGTATTCCTCAAGAAATGGATTTTTCATTGAGCTCTTTAGTGAGAACCAAACACTGTAAAATGTGGATCTTGAGTTGGTTTCCTCTCTTCCTCCTTTCATTTCTTACCTGGCTTCAAAAACAAACAAAAAAATGTGATCTGGCTTACAAAAATACACAGAGTTCACCATATTTTTTAAGCAATGAAATTTGGTGGTAATAAAAGAAGAGTAAACAATAAATAAAATGCAGTCTAGACTGTTAGAATATACATGCAGTATACGTAAGGTCCCAGGTATCTTCTAGAACTGGCCTACGAATTTGGCCGTGACTTCTGAGCAGCCATCGCAGAGGTAAACATGATCCAGCCAACACATGTGATTCTGATATGAAAATTAATTAAGCAACCCCTCCTCCCCTGCCACAGGTGTGTTTGTGACCTAAGCTGACAAAATTGAGGACTGCTTTCTCTTGGACACCGTGATTGGTTCAGTGATGCTCAGTCATGGTCCTTCCCGGGAGACCCAAACAGCCACCTGCCAGAGATGTCAGGGAAGATGTGCATTCCTCAGGCTTGCTGTGTGAAAATGGGTATGGGACAGGGCCCTAATGATACTACTGGAGTTCCTGGATCAAACCATGCCTGAAATCCTTTGTCCAGACCTAGATATTGAAGACTTATTTGCTTAAGTTAGTTTGAGTTTGGTTCCTGTCACTTAAAAATGAATGTAAGAGTTGTGTCTAGCACATACTATTAAGTGTGAAGGAAAAAAAAGCAAAAATAAACACAAATCACAGTCCTTCAAGAGAAGTACTAGAATTCCCTTAAGGAGATTTTTCCATTGTCCAAAAAAAAAAAAAAAAAGGTCTACTAGTTTTCTATAGGTCTCGATAATTCAAATCAGCCATTCATGCTAAAAGACATACATCTCCTTAGCATGGGATTCAGGATTTTTGTGATCCAGGCTCTGCTGAGCCCTTTCACCTCCTCTCTACCTCCTTGGCTCCAGGTCCTTCCTCTCCAGCCCAATAAAAGAATGAATCTCACGCAGTTCCTAAGCATGGCACGAGCCTCCTTGCTGTTCCCCCAGCCTGGAAGGTTCTTTCCTACTTTCATCTACCTGCTAAATTTCTACCTATCCCATGAACTTTAACTCGGTAATCACTCTTCCTTGGCAGCTTAAGCAGGATACAATTTTTATAAAAAGTAATATAATTCCATTTATGTAAAGTGTCCAAAATAGACATATAGATGCAAAAAGTAGATTAGTGGTTGCCTAAGGCTGGGGCTTGCAAGGGACAGGTTGGGAGTGAAGGCCAAAGGTCTAGGGTTTCTTTCTGGGGTGATGAAAATGTTCTAAAGTTGATTGTGCTGATGATTGCACAACTCTGTGAATATATTAAAAGCCATTGAATTGTACACTTTAAATGGCTGCAGTGTATGGTATGTGAATTATATCTCAATAAAGCTGTTAAAAAATAAAACATAAAATATAAATGAGATTATGCTATTAAAGAATAATAAAACAAATAAGCAGATATTATAAACAGAGCTCCCAAAATGAGCAGCGGGATGACACTTAACGTCCCTCTGTGCTCACCTCTCATATTCTGCAGACTTCCAGGTAAGCAATGAGTTGAAAACCCAAACCCTGCACACGAGCAGAGGGCCCTCATCAAGGCCTTGGCATTCTGCTTCCCTCTCAACCCCCTTCCCTGCTGTAGCCAGAGGGAACCACGGCAGGTGACGGGGACTCACCGTGGGCAGCTGGCCTGAGAGCAGGTGGCTGTCCTGGGCCAACATGTTGGACACCATGATGGCTGGGAGGTCCATGGCCTGGTAGGAGTAGGCAGGGAGCAGACCGCTGGGTGCGAGGCCGTGGCACAGTGAATGGTAGCCGGCTTCGTGGTCTCCCAGGTGCAGGAGCGATGGCTCAGGAAGGTTGGGAGGTGTTATCGGGGGGATCTCATAGTCTTCGTTGCTCTCGTTCTGGCTGTTGTAGGTCTAAAACATCAAAGGGGCATGTTGTTGGGGGTCAGTGTCTTCAAACTTCAAAACATACTCAACAGCACCAATAACAGCTCTCCTTAGCAAAGAGAGAAAGGGTGATCCCTGTGCAAGGCAGAGGGTCCAGATGGCCCCTGACTCAGTCAGACTTCTGCCCCATCCCCAAATGATGCTCCCTCCCACTAGAGGCTCTGTAGCCCACAGCCTGCCCTCTTGGAGAGTCGGAGCTATCTCCTGTTCACCTGCCTCTCTCTGTTTTCCCACCTTGGATCCATCTTTCCATACCCATCCATTTAAAGAGGGGCACTCGGGTCTCAGGAGGAAGGTGCCCCTCCAAGGTTAGTAGAAGAGCTGGGAATGGAGCTGAAGTATCCTGGCTTCCAGTCTGGTGGTCTTTTCAGGGCAGCTGGGCAATTTTCTCTTAAGTGTTCCCAATACTCAGCCCACGTGTGGCCTCTTTTAGTCTTTCTCATCTTGGTAAATGGTACAAACATCCCCCCAGGAGCACAAGCTGGAAACTAGGAGTCATCCTGGGTATCTTCCTTCTAATCCTTATTTGCTTATTTTTTCCAGCCTCACTCAGCTGTCCAGGAACCTCCAGGACAATGTTGAATAGAAATGGTGAGAGTAGACATCCCTGCCTTTTTCTTTATCTTATGTATCTTGGCATTTTACCAGAATGTATGATGTTTGCCATGGGTTCTTTCAGGTATTCTTTAGTGGGCCAAGGGAATTCCTAGTTTGTCAAGGTGTGTAGTGTTTTAAAAATTGTGCATGGATTTTTAATTTTATCCAATTCTTTTTCACTGCATCTACTGAAAGGCTCAAATGACTTCTAATTTGGTTAATATGGCAAATAGCTCATTTGGTTTTCTAAGGTTAAAACAACCTTGTATTCCTGGAATAAACTCCACTTGATTATGATGTATTTTTTTAATGTATTGCTGGATTTTGTGTGCTAATATTTGTTTAGGATTTTTGCATCAGGTTCACAAGTAGGACCGGCTTATAATTTTGTTGGGTTTTAGTATTAGGGTTACATTAGCTCGAGGAGTCATTCTTCCTTTTCTATATCTGGAAGAGATGAGATCCAGCAGAAGACAGATGTGTGAACTGGAAGATGGATCTGAAGAAATTATCCAGAATTCAGCACAGAGAGACAAAGAGAAAATATGAAAAAGAGATTATGAGCACGGAGGACAGAGGAAGAGTAGCTAATGGACATCTCTGTTCAATCAGCATTCTGCAGGGAGAAGAGGGAGAGAATGGGTCAGAGGAATAACTGAAGAGATAGTGATTGAGAATATTCCAGAACTGATGAATGATAGCAAAGGTATTGGTGAATATGATGGTAAATTTTAAATCAATAAAAAATATATGTGTAAAGAAGGAAAAAAACATTAAACCACAAGAGCATATAAGAAACACCATCTTCTAGCATCTTTATCTTGTTTGGTAAGTCAAGCATGTGTGTAACAACAGCTAGGGTCATTGAGCCTAACCCAGTGCCTGGCTCTTGATAGGCAGATTCTCACTAATTCTTGTTGGATGAAGTCACTGAGCAGTGAGGATGGGTAAGTAGAGCAAGAGCAGAAAGCACAAGGTTCCTAAATGCCTGCTCAGTGTCAATTCTAACCCTAACCCCATGGGGAAGAGTTCTGGACTGCCCTTTACAGCCACAGACAGACTCTGAGAGGCTAGGGGCTTGCCACCCTGGCACCCACCCCTTTGGACCTTGAGCTTGCGTCATCTCTTGCTCACTGGCTCCCTCTGCAGAGCTGTTGTGCAATTACTTCACAGATGGACAAACTGGTCTGGGAAGAGGTGACTGTGGCTACCTTCGTGCTTTGCCTTTTTCTTCTCTGTTCTCATGCTGGAGTTTCTCAGGCTCAGTCCTGAGCTCTCCTCTCTTCCTGGCCTATGCTCTTCTCCAGTTTGGTCCTCAACCAGTCTTAGTGTCAAGTCCCATGTAGGTGCCACATTTACATCTCGAGCCTTGGTCATGCCCAATTGATAATCTCATTTGATGATCATGATGCCCTTCCCCTTACCCTGTACCTGTGTGCTCCCATCTCAGCAAATGACGCTATCCTCCATCCACTTAATAAAACCACAAACCTAGGGTGCAGCTTCAGTCACCTCTCACAGGTGATGAAACTCCTCCAAAATATCTTTAAAATCTGTCCGTTTCTCTCCATCCCGACCGTCACTATCCTAGCCCAGACCACCACCAGCTCTTACCCAGGAAGTGACAACAGGCTGGCCTCCCTCAGTCCTCTCCCACCTCCTCTATTCCCTTCAACGTAGCCAGAGTGGTCTTTATCAAGATGATCATCTCATCATGTCATTCCCATGCTTAAAATGCTCTGACAGCTGCCCACTGCCTCTAGGATAAAGTCCACGGTCCCAAATGTGGCCCTGTAAGTCCTCACAGGGCCTGGCCCCTGTCACCTGTCTAGCCTCAGTGACCTTTCCTGCCCCCAGGCCCTCACCTGCACTGTTCCCCCCGCTGGAGGCACCGCCCACCAAACGTTCTGGCTCTACTCATCCTTCAGTGACAGGTTTCGTTTAAATGTCCTCCCTGATGCTCTCTAGGGTGGGTCATACCCTATTGTACACCCCATGACTGCCTGGCATTTCCCCTTGGAAGTGCCCACTGAACTTGTGGTTAACTGACTTCTTGTGTGATCATCATGTTTAATGTTTAGTGTGAGTTCTGCTCACTGTATCCCCAATGCTTAGGTCAGAACTTGGCACAAAGTCGGGGCACAAAGAACTCAAAAACAGTGAGTTGAATGGATGGCTGGGTCATGGGGCAGTGCTGTTAACATGTCTCTCACTTAACCTTCGTGCTGCCGTGGGGGTGACTGCCCTTCGTGTGTCTGTTATACAGGAGGCAGTGTGGTGTAGTGGTCACAAAACAGCTTGTGTTGGACTCCTGGCCCTGCCACTTACTACTTGTGTGTGGCTCTGGACACATTACTTAACCTCTCTGTGCCTCAGTTTCTTCATCTGTGAAAAAGAGCATAATGACAGCATGTATCTATAGGGTTGCTATAAAGTGTAAATGAATTAATACATGCATATTGCTTAGGACAATGCCTGGCACATAGCCTTCTCAGTGTGAGTTATTATTGCTTTCCCAGTTGTCCTTTCCTGGAGTTTCAGAGATGTTAAAGGACATCCCCAAGGACACAGAGCTGATAAACAGCAGCTCACTGGCTCAGATCCTCACTCGTGAGTGTTCCTAATTTGCAAGCCACAGACCTCTGCACCGTGAGGTGACATCTGTTTTCAACTTGACCACTGAGATGGGCTAGGGCAACTGCCTTTAGGTGGGAATCAGCTTGGGTATCACATCACCCCTGAAAGCAGAGTCCCACTGCCAGCCTTCCTGTTCAGAATCACCTCCTCCAGGAAGCCTTCCTAACCATCCTGCAGCAAGACTCCCCTTCTCCAATGCCCCCTCCACAGGCCCTTGTCTACGTCCCCCATAGTATGCATTACTACCCGCAATTATTTTTGACTTTTTGCTTACCTTTTTTTTGTGCCCCCCTCCCCCCAGATCCCAGGCTCCATGAGGGCAGGGGTTAAGTCTCTCTTGTCAACCATGCCTAGCATAGTGTCTGGCACATAGTAAATCCAGTTGACCCTTGAACAACATGAGTTTGAAATGCATGGCTCCATATATGCAGGTTCCGCATCCGTGGATTTAACTAACTGCAGATTGAAAATACAGTATTCACGGGATGCAGAACCCGAGTACAGGGCAGGCCAACTTTTTGTATCCACAGGTTTTGCAAGGCCAACTGTGGAACTTGAGCACCCACAAATTTTGGTATCCATAGGGGGTTCCTGGAACCAATCCCCTGTGGATGCTGAGGGATGACTGTTCTCATTTACAACGCAATAAATGAGCACACAAAATGCGGGCATTTCCCAGGCTCTAGGTTCAAATCCCCCCTAGGTGTTTCCATATCTGTCCCTCCCAACATACTGTTGACTGTACCTCCCACCCTGACACCCAGCACTCCGAACATGTGTTGTCACTTAGCAGGTGCCCCGTGACTGCTATGTGACTGCATGTGTCCAATCCTTCCAGTCAAAAACCAAAACCTCCATCCACTGGAACCAGCCCAATCGACCAGAAGCCTTTTGAAAAACTAAGCATATGTTGCATCAAAATATTGGAATAACACAATTATGACAATTCATTTAAAGAGGCAATTAGCACACTTAAAAATAACTAAGCATGCAAACACATACATGCCTTTCTGAGTGCAGTCAAATCCTAAATGCATGGCACCTGAACACAAACCAATCTGTCCTCCTACCGATTTATACTGAGTACCTACTGTGTGCCAGCCACTGGACCCGGTATTTCCATACACATTCTTCACTTAATTTGTATGCATTCTGCAAATAAGTGACGATTATTCCCACTTTGTAAATGAGGAAGACAGAGTGGACGTGTCACATAACTAACAGGTCTTGGTTGACATTCAAACTCAGACTTTGAATCCAACATATTCCCACACTAGGTGAGATGCCTCTTCAAGATCCATATTTCAGACTTTCCCATAAGTAAGAGACCGGCCACTCAATGGTGCCGAATTTGTTCTCTCCCACTGGAGTCCTCATGGAAATAAAGAAATATATGCCAAGTTGTAAGAGCTCTGGCAGCTGAAAATATTTGTAAAACCTTCCAGAAAATCTGCAAAAAGTACCCTCTTCCTTTCCACCCCTTCTCAAACCCATTCCAATCCCATTTTCATTCCTCCTTCAACCAAAACTGCTTGGGGAGATCACCGATGACCTCCAGGTTACTAAATCCAATGGTCAATTCTCAGTCTTCATCTGACCATCTTACGTGACCTTCTCAGTGGAACTTGATATAATTGCTATGTCCTCCTCCCTGGGAACAAATTTCTTCACTTGGCTTCTGGAACAGCAGAGATGTCGGTCCTCTGACATCACAGCCATTTCTTCTCCGTGTCCTTTGTTTGGTCCCCTTTCTTTTCCTCAACCTATTAATGATGACCTGTCCCAGAGCTCAGACCTGAGACCTCTCTAAACACACTCAATCCCTTGCTGCTCTCGTCCAGACTCATGGCTTTAAATACATCTATATGCTGCTGCCTCCCCAGCTCCCATCTCCCAGACCTTCCCCTGAACTGCAGCTCAGCTATCCCATTGCTATCTGACACCTCTGCTTGAATTTCAGTTGACATCTTAAACAACTTAACACATCCAAAAGAGCACCTGTCCATCCCACGGTCTTCCTCACCTCAACTAATGGCAACCCCATCCTTCCAGTTACTCAGGCCAAAAACCACTAGCTATCCTTGACTCTCTCTTTCTCTTACATCCTACACTAAACCTGCCAGGAAATCCCATTGGTTTCACATTCAGAATAAACTCAAGATGTGACCACTATGGTCCAAGCCATCAGCCTCTCCTAACTGGTTCCCCTGTCTCCACCCTTGCCGCAGACTATTCTCACTCAGGGGCCAGAACTATCCTGTTAAAATGTAAGATCTGGAAAAAAAAAAGTGAGATCTGCTCATAATCCTCCAGTGGTCCCCTTTTTGCTCAGAAAAAGGTCCTTACAATGGTCTCCTACAATGTGCTACATGGTCAGCTCCCCCGAGTCCCACCTCTGTCTTTTTTACCTCCCTGACATCATTTTCTACTCTGCAAGTTCACACCACTCCAGTCATACCAGAATGCACCTACCTCAGAGCCTTTGCACTGGCTGTTCCCTCTCTCTAGAACATTCTTCTCTCAAATATCCACACAGCTCCTTCCTTCACCCCCTCAGGTCTTTACTCTAACACCCCTTTCTCAACGAGGTCTACCCTCACTGCTCAATTTAAACTTACAAACACTGACCATGCTGTTTTTAAAAAATCACTTACCACCTTCTAACCTCCCATATATTTTCTTTATTTATTATGTTTATACCTGTCACACCATACTAGGATGTCAGCTCCATGGGGGCAGGAGATTTTCATGTTTTGTTCACCGCTCTGTACCCACTTCTTAGAAGTGCCTGGCACATAGCAAGTGCCCAAAAGGTATTTGCTAAATGAATGAATGAATAAAATGAATGAACGAATGAACTTTTCATCAAATGCCAGAAGAAATAGTGGTAAGAAAATAAATGGATTGGCAGATCAGGAAGATCCTTCCCTCCCAGGAATCCAGGAGAAGACTTACCCAGGGCTCGGAGCCAAGGGTAGGACACAGGTTGTTTGAATTAGTCCAGTATTCCTGCCTTCCCTGAACTGGTACATGAAAAACCAAAACTGGCTGTCTTTTGGGGAGGTGTGAGTTGGCAAGCGGGAGGAGGAGAGACATTGAGGCAAATGGCAGGACTAGGAGATGGGGATTTACTAACAAGTGAGAAGGCAGAGCTCCCTTATCATGCAGAGATGTGCTATAAGGCTGCTAGAATCACCTTGCTCCTCAATTACTCCATCTGTGCTTCTCTCTCCAAATCAGCAAAGAAATGGGAATCCAGAGCAAAGTGATATGGGTGGGGTAGAAAAGGCATCCAGACAGGCAGATTATTAGGTTTTTCATGCACCAGTTCCAGGAAAGGAAGAATGCTGGACTGATTCAAATGAGCTATGCCTTGCCCTTGGGTCAGAGAAGTGGTAAGCCCACTCCTAGAATTCCTGGGAGCAGAGATCTTAAAGCATTGAAGGCAATAACTTCTCAAGGCAGGGGAGTAAATGGGCAAAGGGGAAGCCTGTGGGCCTTGAGGAAGTGATAAACAGGAAGGAACCTGAAGAACAGCCAGCGGGTCAGAAACGTGTTACAGTGATAAGCTTATGTTCTATCAAATTATCACAATGAACTCATTCATTTACCACCATAAAATAAAATGACAAATTGATAAAAAATTCAACCATAGAAAGTAAAAACAAAAAATATTTTAAATAATCCTTTCTGGAAAAATACTCAAATCTAGAACCCAGAGAATGAAAAGTGAAACCAAGAGAGGGATTCTAGAAAAAGCAGCAAGCTAAAAAACCACTACAATTTATATCAATTCAAAATAGTTGCTGATAAAGTGACTGTGGAATTTAACATGATTGTTGAATAGGGATTCTTAAAATAGAAAAAGTATAGGATTATAAAATTAATTCGATCCTAGACTAAAAATCTAGATGATTTCAGCTAGAAGTTGTCTTCTTTAACAGAGATTACAGATAGTAATTCATTATTTATATTGTAAGAAAAATATAGGTTTAAATATATTTGTTACAATGTTTAAACTTTATTGAGATGAATTCACATGACATATAATTAGCCATGTGAAAGTGAACAATTCAGTGGCATTCAGTACATTCACAATGCTGTGCAGCCACCACCTCTATCTAGTTTCAAAACATTTTCATCATCCTCCAAAGAAAACCCCATACCCATTAAGCAGCTTCTCTTTATTCCCGTTGCCCCCTCTACCCCTGGTAACCACCAATCTTCACTTTGCCTCCATGGATTTACCTATTCTGGATATTTCCATATAAATGGAATCACATATGACCTTTCATGTCTGGCTTCTTTCACTTAGCATAATGTTTTCGAGGTTCATCCACATTATACTTAGCATAATGTACATAATGTTCACTTAGCATCATGTTTCTAAGGTTCATAGCATGTACCACTACTTCATTTCTTTTTATGGTTAAATAATATTTCATTGTATGGTTATACCACATTTGTTTATTCATCTGTTGATGGACATTTTGGTTGTCTCCATCTTTTGTCTATTGTGAACAGCATTCATGAACAAGTGTGCACATATAATAGTTTAAGTCCCTGTTTTCAATTCTATTCGGTATATACCTAGGAGTGGGATTGCTGGGTCTCATGGTAATTCTATGTTTAACTTTTTGAGGAACTGCCAAGCTGCTTTCCACAGCAGCTGCACATTTTGCATTCCCACCAGCAATGCATGAGGGTTCCAATTTCACCACATCCTTTCCACCAATATTTATTTTCCGTTTTTTAAAAATCATAGCCACCTGCATGGGTGTAAAGTGGTACCTTATTGTAGTTTTGATTTGTATTTTCCTAAAAACTAATGACGTTGAACATCTTTTCATGTGCTTCTTGGCCATTTGCATATCTTCTTTGCAGAAATATCTATTCAAGTCTTTTGCCCATTTTAAAAATTGGGTTGTCTTTCTGTTGTTGCATTGTAAGAGTTGTTTGTATATTTTAGACACTAGACCCTTGACATATGATTTGTAAACATTTCTTTCCTTTTCTGTAGGGTGCCTTTTCACTTTCTAGATAATGTCTTTAATGCACAAAAGTTTTTAATTTTGGTGAAGTCCAATCCACTTTTTCTTTTGTTGCTCATGGTTTTAAAGTCATAACTAAGAATCCATTGTTAAATCCATGGTCATAAAGAGTTACCCCTATGTTTTCTTCTAAGAATTTTATGGTTTTAACCTTGAAATTTAGATCCTGGATGCATTCTGAATTAACTTTTGTATATGGCATGAGGTAGAGTCCAATTTCATTATTTTGCATGTGGCTATTCAGTTGTCCCAGCACCACTTCATGAAGCAACTGGTCTTTCCCCATTGAATGGTCTCGGCATCCTTCTCAAAAATAATTTGTTCCTATTTGTATTGATTTATTTCTGAATTCTCAATTCTATTCTATTTGTCTATATATTTATCCTTATATATTTATGACTACTGTAGCTCTGCAGAAATTGGGAAATGTGAGTTCTACTTATTCTTCAAGATTATTAGTACTATTCAAGGACCCTTGTGATTCTGTATGAATATGAGAATTAGCTTTTCCATTTCTACAAAAAAAAAAAAATGGCCAGTGGAAATTTGATAGAAATTGCATTGAATCTGTAGATCGCTGGGTCAGTATTGCCATCTTAACAATATTACGTCCTCCAATCCACAAACATGGGATGTCTTCCCATTTATTCAGGTCTTCTTTAATTTCTTTCAGCAATGTTTTATGGTTTTCAGTCTACAAGTCTTTCACCTCCTTGGTTAAATTTATTCCCACATATTTTACTCTTTTATATGCAATCACATATGGAATTGTTTGATTAGTTTCCTTTCGGGATTGTTCATTGTTGGCTTATAGAAATACAACTGATTTTTGCATGTTGATCTTGTACCCTGAAACTTTGCTAAGCGTGTTTATTAACTACTCATTATAATTTTAAGGGAAAGCAGAAGTTCTCCACCATTAGAGGAATCAAAAACAAAACAAAAAAAGGAAAAGTAAATAGAAGAACTTGATCAACCTAACAAAAATCTGAAAAGAAAATAAGAATGAACTATAAACCATGATGATAAAGAATCTTCATAAAATGGCAGTATTAAACCTAAGTATTAGTAATTACAATCAACATGAATGATTTCAGTTGCTTTATTAAAAGATAAAAATTAATATTTTGATTAATCTACATGAATCCAGCATATGACATTTATAATAGACATGCCAAAAATAAAATTACATGGAAGGTTAAAAATAAACAGATGTATCAGGCTAATAAAAAGAAAAGTGACAAAATTAATAACACATTAAGTAAAATACAGGGCAAAAGGCATTAAAGAGACCAAGAGGAATACTTAAGTTGATAAATGATACAATCCATTAAGAAGAAATGAAGATGTAAACTTTTATGTTGATTGATAAACCATAGGAATATAAAGTGAGTACAACAAAGTGAGACACTTTAACCCATCTCTTCAAAAACTGACAAATCAATCAGATAGAAGTGAATAAGGATAGAAGATTTGAATAATACAATTTACCCTCTTGATTTGTCTCGATACTTAAAGAAAACACATTCATTTCAAATGTCCATGGAACATCTACAAAACAACCATGTACAAGCTACAAAAAACATCTCAAACTTGTCAAAAGGTAGAAATTATATAGACCACATTCTAAGATCTAAATGCACTAACCTAGTTATTAAAAAACAAACAAAAGAAAGAAAGAGGAAGCAGAAAAAATAAAGGGAAACCCTCCTCAACATGTGCATGCTTTAAAAGCAATCTTCTAAATAACTTTTGGGTTAAAGAGGAAATCAACTGAAATAATAAGATTACTACCTGACAAAACCTGTGAGAGGTAAACAATGGAAAATTTATACCTTTTTACCTCAATAAATTTATTAGAAGACAAGAAAGACAAAATAAATGAACTCAGCATTCAATTCAAGAAGATTCAAAGAGAATAACAAAATAAATCAAAAGTCAGTAGAAGAGAAAGTAATAAAATAAAAAAGAAAATTTAGATAAGAAATATAAGAAAGAGCTGATATTGTGAAAAGGCCAATGAAATAGGTAACAAGAAAAAAGAGGATACCCAAAAAGGAATGAAAAATATATTGATTCTTTGAAAGCCATTGACAATTACTTTGTAACACAATATAAGGCTAATTTTGATAAGCGTTTATAATTTCCAGCTTGTTAATTCTGTTGTTTAAATCTTCTAAATAACTGTTACATTTTCTTCTTTTTTTTTTTTTTTGACCAGTAAGGGGATCGCAACCCTTGGCACAGTGTGGTCCGCACCACGCTGAGCCAGTGAGCGTACCAGCCATCCCTATATAGGATCCAAACCCGCGGCCTCAGTGCTACCAGCGCTGCACTCTCCTGAGTGAGCCACAAGGCTGGCCCCACATTTTCTTCTGCTTCATCCATTGGTTTCTGATAGAAGTATGTTAAAAGTTTCTACCATAATAGTGATTTTATCCACCTCTTGTATTTCTGTCCATTTTTACTTTGTATATTTCAAAGGTGTGTTGCTAAGTATTTACTATTTACAAATTAACTATTATCATGTCTTTTTAAAAATATATTTAACACAAATATTTTTATTTAAATATCTTTTTTTTTCTTGTAGCTGGCCAGTACTGGAACTGTATCTTCTCCTTCCTCTTTTTTTTTTTTTTTCTGTTGTTGTTTTAACTTAAACATCATTGATAGTACATATCTGTGGGGTACAGAGCTGAATATCAATCCTGTGTGCAATATGTGATGCTCAAATCAGGATAATTAGTATATTCAACAATATACAATGTAATCATTTTTCATGGCCCTTTAACAATTCCTCCCTTACCCCCCACCTCCTCTTTCTTTCCCACCTCTAGTAATCTCAGTTTTGTTCTCTCTTCTGAAAGCTCAACATATTATTGTGATTGTTTTATCTTCCTTTCTTTCTTTTTATTTATTTGTTTATTTTTTTTAGCTCCCACTTAAGAGGGAGGACATGCGGTATTTCTCTTTCTGTGCCTGGCTTATTTCACTTAACATAACTTTCTCTAAGTTCATCCATATTGCTGTGAATGGGAGTATTTCATTCTTTTTTATGGCAGAGTAGTATTCCATTGTGTAGATATACCACATTTTCCTTATCCAGTCACCTGCTGATGGACATTTAGGTTGGTCCCAACTCTTGGCTATTGTAAATAGAGCTGCGATAAACATGGGAGTGCAGGTATACACCTTCGACATGATGATTTCCATTCCTTTGGGTATATACCCAGCAGTGGAATTGCTGGACCATATGGCAGTTCCATCTGTTGTTATCTGAGGAACCTTCATACTGTTTTCCCTCTCGCTGAAGTGTTCCTTTCATTATTTGATGGCTTTCTACTTTGTCCTAGTTAATGCTTACTATGAGGTTCTGAAACTGACATTTTGACTATCCATCTCCATTGCCCACCCCAGTGCTATATAAGAGAAAGGTGAAGATTCACTGAGGGAGCAGGGGGTGATCTGACCTTTCTCCAAACAGCTTGCTGAGACTTGGAGTACAGCACAAAAGAGAAAGTGGCACCTCATTCCCTGGTGAAGCCTGGTGAGAAGAGTTCTTGGGAGATCCCAACTTGTGTCCGCAGAGTTGAGAAGCTTAGGAGGACCCCAACTAGTATTTGCCTGTCACTGGAAGATTTTGGAAGCTGGGAGGATAGCTGGAACTGCTTGAAACAGCAGGGCAAGGACAGAGAGAGACAGACAGACAGACAAAGAGATTGAGGGCAATCTGCATGTACATGGTTTGGCAAGGCAAGGACATGTGAGTTCGTGGTGGGAGGGGATGAATGCTAAGGAAGGTAGCCAGCTAAAGGCATCTAAAGAGGTCCCCCTAAGACAGTGGCCTGATAGGGCAGGGGGACCTCAGCAGCAGGAGGTATGTCAACAGTGGTACCAGCTGCAGGGCAGGTCACAAGAGATGACCTTAGAGTGAGCCCCCAGGTCAGTGTGACTCATGGAATAGAGCCAGCATGAGAGGGTCTGATAGGATAGCAGCGTCGACAGTAGGACATCAACAGCACTAGTCAGCCAAGGTGTTTTGACCCTATTCCTCTAGTTCCACCTCACCTTGTCCTGATCCTAGAGTCCCCAGCAGCAGCAGAGGAAATGGGCGTAGAAGAGTAAGGGATAGACCACTCCCATCCCCACCACAGGTTCCCAGGGCCACGAGCCAGCAGGGGAAATATCATGGGCTTGGCCAAGAGACTGCAGTTCTGATTCTCATAGCCGAAAATGCTCAAAAAGCTGCAGGATCTGCCGGAGATGTCTTCTATGAATTGTTAAGTGAGATTCGGCAGAGCAAGTCCAGAGACCATGGGAAGAAAGGTGAACCCATGTTTTTCTGTACCCCGTAAGTCCAGCCTGCTGAATAAGCTGGTGTTTCAGCAACAGTACCTTATATCGATACAGGACTCTGGGGTTCCAAATGCTTTCACGTATTTCAAACATTCCTTCCAGCAAAGCTTGGAGATTCTTGGAATTCATAATCAGTGAGCACTATTCTTTGATCTGCAGGAGGAACTCTGGCTTTGGAGTTGGGCTGGCCTGGAAAATCCAGTGCTGCCACTTGCTGAGGGACTTTTGGCAGTTTATCCAAACTGCCTATTCCTCCATTTCCTTTTCTAGGAACCCCCTCCCCCAACAGCTGAGAGAATTATACAAGGAAACAGATGTGAAAACTCATTAACCGAAAGTCAAAATGAACCCCCACCCATACCCAAGGAAGGAAAAAAAAAGATTTCAGGTGGTAAGCAGAACAAAGATTAAATAGCATTTACATGTCACAGATGAGGAAACTGAGGTGCAAGAGGGTGAAATGACTTATCCAAAGTCACATGGGTAGCATTTATGGAAATGAGGATGAGAAATCCCGCCTTCCTAAAGCCAAAGCTTGCTCTGTCACCATGTGTGCCCTTCCCAACACACACATTAACCCTGCTTACCCCTACCTCAGTCTGTGTGTAATGTTTAATAGTGCTCTCTTTCACTCTAAACAGTGTCCTTGTTTGGATGATATATCATATGGCCACCATCCTACTCTCTTAACATCAATACCCTGGAAGGACATCTCAGCTAAAAGGCTGTCATGCAATTCAGTGTTTCCCAACTCTGTGTTCAAAACAAGGAAAATGGTATCTATCCAAACCCAGAGCCCAGAAACTGAAGCAAGTCTCCCAGCACTGTGACTTCTCATCATGTGTACAGTGATTTTATGAATTCTGCAGGGAATGAAATGCAATTTTGTCAGGCTTGTCTGTGTCTATAATGACCGAGTCAAATTAATCATCTTGGATAATACCCCTGTGACACCCATCCCAGAGATGTTTAATAGAATCTTTCTGATTCATGTCTCACAGAACATCAGATCTGGAGTATTGCGGCACTTCTGAAAATCAGTACAATTATGCCTTCTGCTTGGCCTGTCATTTTCCTGGACTAAAAATGCTTCTTAAATAAATAAATAAAAGCACATACCATACCATATATAAACCAAATGGAAGTGAGAAAGCCATACTGTTAAAATTGAACATGGATTCTGGAGGAGGTGGGGGAGGGGAGACGTAATATCTTTTTAAGCCTTTATTTACAGGCAGAACCTCTGAGCCGAGCCGTGGTAATTGCAGTGGAGGAGTGTGTCCACCATGCTGTCGGCCACGGTTCCTTCATGGCTGTTCCTGACCCTGAAATGCTTGGGTCAGAGCAGACAGAGGTATCATAATGGGACACTGACATGCAGACACATTAGACATGAGTTTTGTTTACTAAAACCGTATCTAGGAACAAACATGATAATCCCCATGTGTTCTTGCTCAAGAAATTATCTGACTCACTCTAAGGTTCCGGCAGCTTTCGGGGTAATTCACCTTGCAGGGAGGGGCAGTTCTGGAAAGATGAAGGATTGGTGGTTGGGTTTGGGGGTTTCCTTCTTCTTTAGGAAGCAGTCCCAGCAGAACTTAAGCAGTAAGGCCGGACATAATTTGGGGACCCCAGCTTTCGACTGAGAGGCAGGTTGAAACAGGCATTACCTCCATTTTGCAGATAAGGAAGCCCACTTTTCCAATAAGTGGAAGAGTTGTTTGTTTTTCTTAAACATCACTTTTATAACCACATATCCAACAACCTCTCTGACCCTTTCCTTTGGATGTCCTAGAGGAGGGCTCAGCACATTTTTTCAGCAAAGGTCCAGACAGAAAATATTTTTGGCTTCGTGGGTCATACAGTCTCTATCAAAACCATTCAACTCTGCTAAAGCATGAAAGTAGCCACAGGCAATATTTAAACTAACGAGTGTAGTGTGTTCCAGTAAAGCTTTATTTACAAAAAACAGGTGGAGGGCTGGATTTGGACCATGGGCCATGGTTTGTTGCCCCCTGTCCTAACTGAGTTAGGAAAGTTGACATGTCCAAAACTGAGCCCAGGGTCCTCCTGGTACCCACCAGGCATGTTTCTCCCTCAGTGTTCTTCCACCTGTGGCTCAAGACAGCACCTTGGAAGGGATACTCAGTTCCTCCTTTTCCCTCACCCCTACCTCCAATCAGTCACAAAGTCCTGCTGCCTTACCTCTATTGTATCTTGAATCTACCCACTATGATCTATCTGCAGGGTGACTACCCTAGTCCAAGTGGCCATCATCTCCCCCAGAACAGCTGCAATTGCTTCCTGAATGGTCTCCCAGCTTCAATTATGTTCCCTCCAGTCCATTCTCTCCATTGCAGTCAGGGCGAGAGTTTTACACTCAAACCTGGTCATGATACTGCCATTAGTTGATGTCCCCTTTGCACTCAGGATACGAAGAGAAACCCTCTCTATACCCTGTAGGGCACTGCATGATGGCCCAGCTGCCCTCCAGCCTTACCTCCTGTGACACCCCCTCTCCTCTTGTGACACCTCCTCATTTTTATGAACCAGCCCTGACAGCATCTAACACACCAGGCACCTTTCCCTTCCATGGCTGTGCACAAGACCAACGTCTCTGTGTGGCTGGTGCCTTCTCGTTTTCGGGTCTCAGCTCCAGCACCAACTCCCCAGAGAGGCTTTTCTGGACCCTCCTTCTCTCCATCATCACAGCACCCTGCTTCTCTCCTTTATGACACCTCACACTCTCTGATTTGTTTGCATGATTATCGCCTGTCTCCTCGACCAAAGTGCAGGCTCCAGTAGGGCTTGGCACCATGTCTGTCTTGTTCCATACTGAGCCCCTAGGGCCTACAGCAGTGCCCAGCACATGGTAGAAACTTAAGAAATATTCATTGAGTGAACAAATGAATGAATGATCAAACATACATCATCTGTAGCCACTCTCCCATTTGCTTCCTGCTTGAGAGTCCTCTGAGTCCTCAACTAGCCTTGTCCCTGGCCTGCCATCCTTGGCCTAATGAGACCAGTTCAGCAAGAATCCCCTTGCCAACCCCAAACACCCCCAAAACCTAACCAGCTCCTCTTAGTTATTTTCCATCCACTGACTCCCTCACCCACCACACTGCTTATACATCTTCAGCTGCTCCTGTCGTATTTGGAGTTGGAATCAATCTCTCTCCCCCATTGCAGCAGTCTTGACTCCTGTTGTAATAGTCTGGAATAAAGTCTTTCCTGCATGTTTAACCCCATCTGGTGCAATTTGTCTTTGACACCAGTCACCCTGATTCTCCCAGCTCCTCAAAGGCTTCAGGGGCATTCCCAGCTCAGGGTCTTTGCACACACTGTTCCCTCTGTCCAGAATGCTTTCTCTGGTGCCTTGCTCAGCAGCTTCTCGTCTTCCAGTCTGCCTGAGAGATAACCCCTGAACCCCCAAATAGAACACATCCCTGACCCTGCTGCCCACCAATTATACCCTTCCCCAGCCCCCAGTACTTCTCACACTTAGCACTTATCACAACTACAATTATTTGTGAGATTATATTTTTAATGCTCATCTTCCCCATGAGACAGGAAGACAAAATTTCTGTATCCCCGGGATGTAACCTAGTGTTGGGTACAGAGTAGGAACCAAGTAAAAATACTGTGATTCAATTATTTAGTTTATTTATTTAACTGACTTCCTACTGATGGACATTTGGCTTATTTTCTTCAATTTTTCACTTTACAAACACTGTGACAAATAGCCTCATTCTTACATGTTTGCACATTGTATAAAACTCTCCACAAAATCTAATCCTAGAGGTAAAAATGACAGATAACCAAATATTACCAAGTTTTCAAAATTTAGCCCACCCGAGAAAAGAATATCTTGCTTGCATTTTTGTTTATTTAATTGTTAATGAAGTTGTGTACCTGCTCATATTTTTATGGACAATTTGTATTTCGTGTTCTGAAACCAGCGTTACCTTTACTATTTTCCTAATTATCTTATTCTATGTATTTGAAAAAGCACTTTGCATATTACATGCTGCAAATATTATCCCCAGTTTGTCATTTGATCTTATTTATACTTTTTTTTTTTTGCCATACCAAGCGTTTGTATTTAAGTTAATAAAATTAAATGTATTAATGCTGCATAATTTCTGGCTTTCAAATCATGCTTAGAAAATGACTTCCCCACACTAGTATGACTCAGATATTCAACCATGACTTTTTCCAGACATGGGATTTGAACTCAGAAGTGACTGAATGTACAGGCCATGATCCTTTTCTACACCACACTGATTCCCTAAGGTGGCTTGAAAATGGGATTTCCTTTGGCTCTAAGACATTCTGAGATGCTGAGACCTCCCTTTAAATCACTACAAGGGATGCTGGGCCATATGCAGGCCAGCAGCTCCCCACCTGCCCACATGTCAATGCTGGGGGCTTTTGAAGGAGGTGGGGCGTCCTGGCTCCTATACTACAACTGCTGACGCAGTCCTGGGTCACTCAGCTCTATGTTCCAAAGGGTCAGGAGCTGCCCTTGACCATGCCAGCCATTGCTCAGATATGTCTCCAGCTCCTCTTACTTCCTCTCTCTCCCTCACTTCACTCCAGCCATGTTCCCCAAACATGCCAGGCATACTCCCACCACAGGGCCTTGCACTCACCATTCCCACCGCTGGAATGCTCTTTCTCAGATCTCACTCCCTTCAAGTCTTTGCTCAACTGTCCCCTTCTCAGCAGGGCCTTCTCTGACCGCCCTGTTTGCAACTACAGCTCCTGCTGGAATATCCAGTCCCTCTTACCTGCTCTGATGGTTTCCCCATAGAACTCTTACCTTCTAACATGCAATACACTTGATTTTTTAAAAATAATAATTGCCTGTCTTCTTCACTAGGATGTAGATTCCAGTACTTGGTCACTGATATATCCTAAGGGCCAAGGACAGTGCTTTGCACATAGTAGGTGTTTAATAAACATCTGCTGAATGAAAGAATACATGAATGAATGAAGGTGCATGTTTCTATTTTGGCCACAATAGTATCTCCAGCACATACGCCATTGCCTGGCACACTGTAGATGCTTAGTAAATATGTTTTTGAATGAATGAATCTATTGATGGCCTGAGATAGCATTAGGCCGAGCTCTGCGTCACTTTCCCTGCAAGCGCTAAGAAGTTAGCAAAGCTCCAAAGTGGCCTTCCCCTCAGAGATGCTACTCAGTATGAAATAATTTCAACTTGGCTCATGATAGTCTCCTGGTTCCTTGTGTTTACCTTGGAAATCATCTTTTCATGAAGGTTTGAGTCTCAGCTCTCCCCCTGACAGGCTGTGTGACCTTGGCCAAGTCACACCTTTTTGGGCCTCATTCACACCACTTGTAAAAAAGAAAAAGTCAGATAAGGGGATTTTTAAACCCAAGTTTAATTCATGCCTTTGTCACTGTTTTGCAGGTACACAGGCAGATGCAAGGCTGTGCTGATGTTTAAAGCATTTTAAAATGATGAGTAGGCTCTTTAATTGTCTCTGTGCTAAAATAGCTTCTGGAAAAAATTATGTCTCTTTGCAGCTTTTTTTATTTTCCATTTCTACCTTTTGAAAATTATAGAAGTAGCATTGTCTAAAAATGTGCCAAGCCAGCTGCCTGTGGAGGAAGGCACCCAAATTCTCAGAGCATGGCCCTCATGAGTGCTCTACAGTCCTGTGACACCAGGCTAAGCAGAAAAGTCCCCCAGTGCACGCTGTTCCATGGACACTACCCTGCTCAGACTCTTCCAAGAGTGGCTGCCTTCAAATGAGGGTCCTCACCTCTGCCTGACATCTGAAGCCTCCTGGACCAGATCCTGCAACCCCACCTGACACCAGCCACAATGAGCCCACTGTAGCTCCCAGACACCACACACTCTGCTACCACCATGAACTTGGGCATGCTGACCCCCCCTGATCAGGCCATTGTCCCCTCAGGTAACACTTGCTTATTGACAGGACATTTACAACACCCTCCTGCTTTCCCATGTGGTGGTACCAAGGACTGGCCCCAGCACTCTAGACCAGCTCTGAGCAGAACGGAGCAGGGCCTGTTCCTCCTGCAGCCAGGCCCCCACTCCTGTCAACATTCCCCACAGATCTCATCAGGGGACAACCCAGAGCTCATCCACTCTGCTAAGGTTTATTGAGCACCCACTCTGAGCCAGGCCTGTGCTGTGACCTGAAGAGTTACTAGTGAAAAGACAGTTCCATCCCCATCCTCATGGTGTTCTACAGCTATGTTCAAACAATAATAATAGCAGCAAACATTTATATAACACTTACCATGTGCATGTGTGTCCCTGTTCCATGCACTTTTCACACATAAATGTATTAGTCTTCACAACAGCACTGTGGGGCAGGTGCTATGATTATATCCATTGTACAGAGCAAAAAACTGAGGCACTGAGATATGAAACTTGCCCAGAGTCACACAGGCAGAAAGGGAGGGGGCCAACTTGAAAGTCTAGCTCAGGGAATCCTGCCAAAAACCACCAGAGGTAGCCTGGAAGCAAATCCTCCTCCATCGAACTGCCAGATGAGAACACAGCCCTGATTGCCACATTGAGTGCATAGAACAAGAGATCTTGAGCCAGAGGCACCCCGCTAAGCCAACCTGGATTCCTGACTCACAGGAACTATGAGATGATTAATAAGCGTTGTTTTTAAAATTTAAAAGTCTAGCTCATGAATTGGTACTCTTAACAGTTAGGTGATTCTCCATCTTTATAAGTAGGAGGGACTGGGCCTCCTCATATTCCATGTTGATTCTGTCTTGAAAGGCAGTTCCCGACTGCCTCCTCTCCCATTTCTCTGGTTGCTCCTCAGGGTGGGCATGTGCCTGGGCCCCACTGGCTTATGAACTCCTTGTGCATGGGCTCTAATTCCTCACAATGCTTGGGGAAGGCAGAGTATCTTAGGCCAGTACTTCTCAATCTGTAATGTGCATGCAAATCAACGAGGCATCTGTTAAAATTCAGATTCTGATTTAGGAGGTCTGGGTGGGGACAGACATGCCACATTCCTTACAATCTCCAGGATCACACTGTGTATAGCAAGGCCTTAGACATCAAAAGCATAGACTTTGATGCAGACAGACCATAGTTCGAATTCCAGTTCTATCATGTCCCAGCTGGGAGTCCTCGACCTCTGAGAGAAGGAGAGACTTAGCCAAGGTCACACAAATTAGAGTAACCTAGAGCCACAAACATAATCCCATGCTCTGACATCCAGTCCAGAGCCCCCAAGGTGCAGCTAAACCCACCCTCCTGAGTTCCAAGTCTGAACATGTCTGTTTGGGTGTGTGCATGTATAAAATCCTGTATGCATCTGCATATGTGAATGAGGTTTCTGCGGACATGTACAAATGTCTGGACAGAGGTGCTTGTGAATGTGTCTAAATTTCAGCACATGTGCCAGTGGTTTGTGAGAGGTCTTATTTGCTTACTCACTCACTCACTCACAGATATTAACTCAGCTCCTACTATGTGCCAGGTCCCTGCTCCCAGGAAACCCACAGTCTAGGAGGGAGGCAGCCATTAAACAAGCAAACAGATAAAAATCTCATTTGTGTGTGTATGTGTACACACATGTGCAAGTGTTGCTCCCAGTAGCCCCAAGAGCCAGGTGCTATTATTATCTCCATTTCACTGAGGAAACTGAGGCACTGAGAGGCTAAGTAACTTGCCCAGAGTCACACAATAATGCTTAATGTGTGCAGAGCTGTATATAATCAGCACGCTGTGCTCATATGCTTGTATTTGTGCATGAATGTGTCTGCAAACAATGTGAGTGTGAGTGTGTGTGTTTATGTGTGTGTGTCTGGAGAAACTTTTCCATAGACATCTTCAAACAGTTCATTAACAAGATTTTCTGGTATCACGGTATAGTATCACAATACCACACACACACACACACACACACACACGCATGCATGCATGTGCTACAAGATACTTATGTTTCAGACATTTTCTTAAACTCTGTCCACAGAGAAATGGGAGTGAAGGCCGGAGACTGCAGAGCTGAGCAGATCTGGGGAAGCCCATGCTATCTGCCTCCCTGGGGCAAGTCACTGCCAGAGCAATTTCACAGCTCATTGTCCATTATGAAGCTAAAATAATTCTTCCCCTCCCAGGAAGTTTAATAAATTGTTCAGGCTGTAAAAGTCCATCCATGCTCCCAGTGGGAATGTACTACCCTGGTGACCTGATTAACACAAGATACAAATGACCAAACCTGGCTAGGTTCCCTCCCCCAGCCCGCTCCGTTTCTAAAAATAGATACCTGTACAAATACAATACCTTAATCCTTTTTTAAAAAACTCTTTATTGAAGCATGGGATACCAACAGAAGAGTTCACAAATCATAAATGTACACCTCAATGAATATTCACAAAGCAAACAGATGTGTGTAAACAGCACTCAAAGGAAAAGAGAAAACCTTACCAGACCCTCAAAGCCCCTTCCCAGGGTAACCATAATTTACATTTGTATCATCATTGATTAACTTGCCCGACTTGTTTATATAAATGGCAACATACAGAATGTTCTGCCATGTTACTTGGTTTCTTTCACTCAACATGTTTGTGAGATTCATCATATCACCACATGTGGCTATAAATTGTTCATTCCCATTGCTGTATAGTATTCCACTGTGCAAGAATATTCCACAAGCATTTATCCAGTCTACCACTGGTGGACTTTTGGATTGTTTCCAGTTTTGTATTTTTTATGAAAAGTGCCGCTATGAACATTCTTATACTTATCTTTTGGTGAACCTATAAAGGCATTTATGGAGTCAGATTGCTGGGTCACAGAGACACACGTTTAGCTTTAGATGCTGCAAATGGTTTGCTAAAGTGGTTGTACCAATCTACACCACAATGTACGATGGCACCAGTTCCTCCACACCCTTGTCAACTTGGTATCTTCTGTCTTTTTTATATTCTCCTTTTTGGGGTGAGTGTTTCATAAATTTTAAAATGCTTTCCCCCTTTCTCCCCCATGATACACCTCCCATTGCTACCTCCAACAATTGTTTATTAAGGCCAGCAGCAAGAACACAACTACAACCGCTCAATGTTTACCCATCACAAATATAACCACTAACCCCAACCTGCCTGCCCTGGAGGGCCATCTCAGCACAGTAGAGTCAGAAGTAACACAGAGCCAATTACAACAAGAACTTCACTTGAGGTTTCCTTGAGGGGACTTTTAAGAGGAAGATCCCACCCACAATGCAATTAAAACGTCCTCAAAGCCCCCCTTCCTTCCTCCCCACCTCCCTCTCCAAAGCAAGTAGTCATGCACATAGCCCCCCACCCCGCGTCCTGCCCCAGGCCTCCAGTCTCCTCTGGAGGCCACGCACTCCAAGCCGCCAGTCTGCTGTAAGCCGCCCTCCCTACACTGAGCTCAGTGCCCTGGGCGGCTGTCCAGCACAGACCCTGCCACCTGGCAGACAGACACAGGCCTGCGGCTGGCCTGATTTGAGGGCTTCAGGCCTATTCTCTGGGCTGGATTTCTGTCTACCTAAACACAAGCCTCATCTCATTGATTCCACCCCAGTCCTAGGTAGAAAACATTCACAGAAAACTGGAGCCAACATTTTCCTAGCTCTTTCACTATTTTGCTTCCCTTCTCTAAACTGCCAGTTCTAACAAAATAACTTTATCAAGCTCCTATCATAACCAGCACAGGCCAAGGTGGTTACCTCACATCTACTTCTGGGTTTCTGAACTAACCTGCCAGGTAGATATCAACACTCCCATTTTACAGAGGTAGAAAGCGAGGCCAAAAGAGGTTAAGTAATTTGATCAAGGTCATACAGAGAAACAAAGCAGAAATGGAGCACACAGAACACAGACCTGCCACCAAGACGGTCTCCTGAGTCCCTTGGGCTCCACACTGTCCCAGGAGCTGGTAGGACTTGGATGGGGTACAACCTCACACATGTGTCTTCATTCCTCATCAGAGCCTCGGGCTTTGAACATACAAGAGATGGAGAAACTAGCTGTCTGGGCCACATAAAGCCCTTGACTCCTTATGAGTCAAGGAGGTTTAGCAAACCCAGCTTTTCCCCAGAACACTAAGCAGAGGGTAGTCAAATGGCGGGGGCCCGGGGGTGGGGGAGGCTGCTCATTTTCAACAGGCTAGAAATGATCAGGAGGTTTCTTTTACTAATTGTTTTTATTTTATGGGGGCATTTCTTGGCAATTTTAAAAGCAAGACAGTTCCAATAGCATCTTTTCCATTTCAGTCCTTAGCATAATTCAGTTTTCATTAGATAAAAATACTGACTGGCCTTCCCTCTGCTCGTGTTTCTGATGCTGCATCTGACTCCTGAGCTCACCACATCCTGGGTGGCTGACCCAGAGAAAGTTGTTTTATCTTCTCGAAAATTAGTTTTTTCATCTGTAAAATGAGTGCTCTAATAGATGCTCATGCCTACATCACTTTGCACAACTTCTAAAGATGAAAGTGAGGCTCAGAAAAGCCGGATAACATGTCCAAGCTCCACCAGCCATGAAGTGTGAAGACAGAATGTGAGCCAGATTTGTCTGTCTTCTCGTGTCATTACCCTCAAAACCCACCCAACCAACAGCATCCCCTCAGTGTCATCCCCAATGGGCTGAAACTTCTCTCAGAGCTACCTGCCTCATCTCAGGGCCCTTCAGCATTGGTGTGACTCAGCCAGGTGGGGGAAGGTCAGTGTCTGGCCTTTTGGATAGACCGCTGTCCCCACTAGGCACTCAGGCAGCAGTGGAGGAAGCCAATCCCTTGCTGGCCACAAAACATAACCTGGAAGATCCCTTGGAGATATCCATCCAGTCCCCATTCGCAGATGCAAAAACCAGGGCCCAGAGAGGGCAAGGGATCTATCCAAGGGCACTCAGTGAGAGAGGCTGAAAGAGGGGCCAGACCCAGGCTCCTGACTCTCCAGCATCTAAGGACCCAGTGCCATTCTGGAAAGTTCCCCATGTCTGGCCTCGTTTCCACTTCTTGGTCACAGGGTGGGCTCACATGTAGCAATGAACAAATGTGTAAAATCAAGGACTCTCCAACTACCCCCAGCAAAGACCTAGGCCCTACAGAGGATGCTAAGTTCAAGGTGGCAGGAGAGGGGGAGGGGTGCTGTTTTCAAGAAAATCCTTGAAATTACATTTCCAAGTGACTGCTGTCCCCTCCCCCACCCTGCCACTGCCAACACCATGCTCATGGTTCCCATCCCATTTAGAAAGAGTGAACATTTCCTGGGATTCAATTTTGCTCATAATAGTTGGAAGGAAACAAACCTATATGCTGTAAACATCCACTGCATTGTATGAAAAATATCTTTATTAGGGGGAGGCACGGTACATGCAGACCAAGGTCCTCCCCCAAATCCGTCTCCTAATGCCTCCATGCCTGTGCCCTCAAATATTTAAACAGCTCAAAGGCAGGAATCCAGAGCTTTAAAATAAATACATTTTCAGCCATTAGGACACAAAATTAAGATTGGTGAGGGTAAGTACTGACTCCTTCTCGGCAGTGTGCTCTCAATGAGAACAGGAGAGGCTAGTCCATTCTTTCTTAGCATGTGTTTAGGGCCAATGGGCGAGAGCTCATTAGCTCAATCTGACATACACTCAATTCTCTCCATATACATAGGATGGGTTATTTTTTTTCCTCCTTGCATTTTATTCTCCAGCTGTGAAATGATACTAAATTTCATCAGATTTGAACAAAATCTGTGGTTTTGAAACAGTTTCCTTTAAGTCCCCCCTCTATATTTATTCAGAACTCATGAATCGTGTTCCGATAACACAACCATAATTATTTTTAAAGTGTGATGTTTGTGGCTTTAATAGGAAATGCTCGCAAAAGGCCTTTCTCTTTGATTGTTTGTAATCTTAGCCATAATCGCTGCTGTTACCTTCTGTGCACCACAGCAGGCAAAACACAATTTCATTTTAATATGAATCGCGAGCTCTTCACACAGGTTTTAATTAAACCAATAAAAGCCGTGTCATCTTTGCCCTTTACAATGTACACAGACTCCGAGGCCAGAGTTACTAAGCCTAAAATCTTAGATTTCAACAACGCAAGAGGGTTTCCTGTCTCCCAATACATTTACTGGGGAGTGTATTTATTTCAAAAAGACTTAGCTACCTCTCCATCTCCATGTGCTACAGTTTTCTCATCCGCAAAATGGGGACAGCAACATCACCTACCTGATAGAGTCAATATGCGAATGAAATGAGACCAGCCATGGAAGGCATGTGCCTGAGCCCAAAGAAGTCCATAATAATGTTAATGACCATCAGCATCATCATTATTTAGGTCTGGGACAAAAGTCAACAGACCCTCCCTCATCATTCGCATGAGGAAACTGAGGCTCAGAGAGATACCAACATAGGTCGAGGGAACAAAGCAGGGCAGAACCTCAGTCTCAGAGTTTCTGGCTCTTTTCCCCATTCTGGGCAACCTACACATCCTGGTGGAAGGAAGCTGTGACTTCAAGGTCACAAGGACCTCAGTGCCCAGGGACTGAGCCCTGAGCTCTCTCCTGCACAGGCTGACCAGCTCCCTGTCTTCTGGCCTCCTGGTGGTACCATATACCCACCCTAGGTCCATGCTTGATCCAAATAGTGAGAAAAACAGAACAGGCATCGCTGGGGATCTACGACAGAAGGCTGCTACACAATACAGTGATGGTGCTTGGAACCAAGAGTAAGAATCCACTGAACTCAAAGTTCTTGCATGCCTGTGTGTGCCCCATCTGTGTGAGGCCCTGGGAAGCCTCATTTTGTAATTGGGGCCGTTGGCCTTTGTGACATGATAACCGCACTCCACACACATTCTGGTGGAGCATCCGGGAAGGGAATGTGAAGGCACAGTGGGTGGCAGGGCCACACTGGGTGCTGCTCACACTCTGTGACGCTCACACCTGGCAGCGCTCATACCTGGTGGTACTCATCCCACTCCAGAGGCCCATGGGCTCCCCAGTGAGCACCTCACAGGTAAACCCCTGAACTTTCCTGCCCTACTGTGCAGTGTCTCGCTCTTGCAAATAGCTCCTAGCCCTCTGGGACTCTGCTGTCAGAACAATCGAGTCTCCTGTTCCCCAGCTGCATCTTAGAACACACCTTCCACTAGCCCCCGCCTCAGCAGGAACCTGCCTTCTCCACTCCTGCACTGAGCTGCCTTCCCCCACCACCCACCTGCCTCAGGTTGGAGGTGGGACTGACATCCTCCTCCCTCTCCACTGCCCCATCCAGGCCACTGCCCACTGTCCCTCTAAATCTCCACCCCCACCCCAGCTCCATCAGCACCCATCAGCTCCATCAGCACCCGCCTGCCCCTCATGCTCCCAGCCATCAGCTCTGGGCTCCGGCTTCCTGTGCACCCCGCCCCAGCGTCCCCCTGGGTCCCTTCAGCTCAGCCACCATGTCAATGCTTCACCTCCCAGGGGCTTCTTCTCCCTGCTGCCTCAGCTCCCCACTCCCCGGACACACCCAGGATCCTGTCAATGCCACAGCTGCTCACCTTCGAAATCTCCAGCCGCTTCTAACTCTAACTAAAGTGTCCTTGCTGCCCAGCTGCTCCTTGGGGCTCTTTTGTGGCACTGGACACTCTGAGCCCAGAATCCCGTCTTCTCCCCATACTCAGCTTAGACTCCCGGGTCCTTCACGTCAGCCTCTCTTTGGGGCAAAAGGCGTGAGAGTCCTCCTGGTACACCTGCCTGGTAAATCTCTTGCCCTGATTAACCCACCTGCCTTCCCCCACAGCTCCTGCACCAGGAGCCGATTCTCCCATGCTCCACGACAAATATCCCAGACCTCCTCCCCCAGTCAGTCCCTCAGTGCCTTGATTCCCAGCAGGTGACCTGCCCATCAACTCTCTGAGAAGAGACATGCCTTCCGGAGCAGACACCCTTTGCTAAAGCCACAGCCTCCACCTCTGGGCAGGACCCACCTCCTGCCACCTTCTCTGAAAACTTAAACCATCAATTAACCTTTGCCTCTCCTGAACCCTGAGCTTCACCTTTTCTCCTGGTCGCCTTTCATCAATGATGAAACATTCTCGTTTCTAAAGACTGTCTCATCTTTTAGAAAATCCCTTCTGTGGAGTCCTCGTGGCATTGAGCGACAGCCCTCCCCCTTGTCCCGCACAGCTGGACTTCTCATGAAGGTTGTCTGCACCTACTATGTACATGCTCTCACCTCACACTCCCTCCTCAATTCACCCAGATGACCTGCACGATGTCCCCACACATCAGAACTACTTTTACGAAATCCAGAACGATTTCTTTTTTGCTAAAATTATTGGACATTTCAACTCTCATCTCAACCAATCCCTCAGAAGCATTTGACCTGATTGATCTTTTCCTTCTTGTTTAAATGTTACTTTAACTTTTTGAAGGTATAATAAATCTCCATCGTTTAAAACCCCATAAATACAAAAGGGTACAGTGGAAAGTCTCTTTTCTACCTGTCTACCACCTGGCTCAGTTTCCGTAACATACACACAACACACAGAGCTGCTGTTACTCGTTTCCACATATCTTTCCAGGTTTACTTTAATCAAATACAAACACATAGAAACATACATTCTTACTACCTTTTTTGCATAAATTGTGGCATACTGTACTTAACTGTTTTACACCTTGCTTTTTTCAGTAAGTAATGTATCTAAAGAACTTCTATATCACTCCAGTTTCCTCATTCTTTCTTTAGATCCACATGGTAAACCATCCGATAGATGCACATAATTTAATGAACCAATCCCCCATTGTTGGACATTTGGGTTGTTTCCAATCTTTTGCCATTATGAACAATACCAAAATGAATAATCTTGAATATGTCATTTCTCATGTGTTCAAACATATCTGTAGGAAATATTTCCAAAAGGAGAATGGCTGAGTGAAAGGAAAAGCATTTGTAATTTGGGTAGACACGGCCAATTTACAACCCCCCACAGCTGATTCCCTACAACAATGTACAGACGTGCCTGCTTCCCCACCGGAACCCTGACAGAGTGTGTTATCAAACCCTTTGGATTTTTCTCAATCGCATAGCTGGAAAATGGTAGTTTTAATTTCTCTTATGAACTATTTTTAGTATCTTTTCATATTTTTAAGTTCCATTTTTATTTCCTTTTCTGTAAACTGCTGGTTCAGGTCTGCTTCCCTTTCCCTGCCAGGGTTCTGAATTGATTTCTAGTAATTATTTATATATTAGTGAGATTCATCCTTTGACTATGTGGGGAGCTGAAAATATTCTTGCCCCATTTTTATCTTGTGATTTTACTGATGCTGTTTTGACCATACAAAGGTGTTTTATGTTAATCTATGGCCCAATTTTTAAGTCTTTCCTTCTAAGGCTTTGAGTCATAGAAATGCCTGCCCCAATCCAAGGTTGTAAAGTATACCTTAAAAGCTGTTTGGCTGGTCTTTTGTGCTTTTATCAAGTACATTTAAATCTTTGATTAATTTAAATTGTGATTTTTAAAATTAATTTATTAAATATTAATTAATCAATTGAAATTTCAATTAATTAATTTGATAGGTCCAACATCATTTTTCCTCGGAGCCTCTCCTTCCTTCTTGAAACACTCTGCTCTTGGCTTTGGAGACTCCACGTTCTCCTGCTGCTTCTCAAACCACTCCTCACTCTGCTTCATAGTCTTCGTCTCCTCCACTTTGCCTTCAACGGTTGGAACTCAGCACATAAGAGCCATTGGTCCTCTGCTCCTCTCACTCGTCCTCTGCTCCTCTCACTCTTCCTTCTCTCTCCATAAATCTCATTCACTCCCAAGTTTTAATACCATGGGCTGAAGACTTCCAAGTTTACTCCTCCCAGGAATTCCAGACTTGTACAACCATCTACCCACTTGGACACGTCCACTTGGATGAGCATCTCAAATGTAACATGTCCAAGTCTGACCTTATCAAATACATGTCTCCCCAGGCCTTTCCCAACTCAGAAATGGTACCACCATGCTAGGAAATGGGCTCGTGCTGGAAGCCTGGGGAGTCATCCTTTACTCCACCATTTCTCTTTCCCGCTATGTCCATCATTGTCAAGACCTACTGACTTTATTTCCAATACACATCTCAGATCCATCCACTTCTTTCCATCTTCTCTGCCTCTACCACAATCCGGGACAACATGATCCTTCCTTTGGCCTTCTACTACACTCTCCCAGTTGGTTTCCCTGTATCCACTCTTGCCACTGAGAGCTTTCAAAACTGCAGATCTAATCATGTCATTCAATCTCAATCAATCACCTTCCTGACTCTGTTTCTCTATCTCCTCGCTCTCTCTCTCTCTCTCTCTCTCTCTCTCTCTCTCGCTCTCACACACACACACACACACACACAAGTTCTTTCAATAATTCTTAGGAAAAACTCTGAGATCTTTAGCAGAAGTGGTATTTAAGGCTATGACAGTGGAAAACTCTACCCGTAGCCAGGAAGGCTATAATGAGGAGATGACATTTGCAGTGCCCCTGAATGAACAAATAGGCATTTGTTAGGTGAAAATGGCTGGGGGATTCCCATCAGGGGAAATAGTGCATACAAAGACACGGAGTTGTAAATGAGCTCAAGAGGTGACCAGAGACTCATCTTGTGTGATCAAAGCATTATTTATGGTAATAAAAACAATGAAAATAAGCCTTAGCTACTTTTCCCCGAACACTGGTGCTTTACATACTCTCTTAGTTTAGATTTCCTGGAAGTACAGCCTGAGATGGGGATTCCTACGGCAGTGACCTAGCGGAGGAAGGCTCTCAGGAGAAGCATGTAGGACAGGATGGGGAAGGAGCTGAGCAAGGATGTGGTCTCTGCTGGAGTCTGGCTGGAGTCAGCTGGAGCTCCACGGGGAGTTGCAAAGTCAGTCCCCCCTTGAGATATGAGGGTGGGTCTTGACCCCCCCCTTCCTGGTTCATAGTTCCCATTTGACAGAGGTTGGTTTTTCCGAGAAAGGGCAGCTGTGAGTAGTTCACAGCCAACACTGGCAACACCTGGATGGTGAGTAGCCTGGCCTATTGAAGAGAATCTGGTGAGGCACCATCTGAATCCAGAACACACACCTCATTTACTCCTCTCAGCACCCTAGTAGGCAGGCATTACTCTTCCCACTTGATAGGAAGCTGACATCACTTGCATAAGGCAATTTGGCCCATGCTGGAGCATGGAAGAGCTGGCATCTGAATCCAGGTCTGCTGAGTCCCAAGCTCACCTCCTTTCTTCTTCCCCTGTTCACCGGAAGATACTTCCTGGGTCACATAAGCAGGAAATATCAATCCCTGTAAGTCCTGGACAGGGTCTACTCTTAACAGGGGGAAGGGCTGATCTCTACCAGGCCCTCCAGCCCCTCCCCCAAGCTGCTGCTAATGCTACAGCCCTGCCTGAGAACTACATCCCATTCTCAGACCACGCAGGCAAGTCTGGTCCAAAAAACCCACAAGGTCTAGGGAATGGGGGAAAAGTGGTAATTTGTGAAAGCTAAGGCAACTATGCAGGAACTTTGTGGAGAACTTGCAACAACCAAACAATGCAATATGAATTTGCATAAACTTCAAGCCCATAAAAGCTGGTCTGAAAGTTTTTAAAAAGGAACGTGGTCAGCTAATACATACCCCATGGGAGCCTCTGTCTCGGCTCTGAATGAAGAAGATGGTGTTTCAGGAGAAGTGTTAAAGAGCAGGTTTATAACATGATAATATTGGGTGTTCTAGAAGTAATATGTTTTTCAGAAATGGTTTCCCACTCATATCTAGAGCCTTGCACATAATGGGTGCCCAATAAACAGGTGTTGAATGGGTGAAACCTGTATTTACCTGTATTTATAAAATGTATTTTATGCCATTTATGGTGTTCATCCTCTGAATCCTCTACTGGCTATGGTTCCTTCATTTTGCTCTCATGTTGCCTTAGATTGAATGCCCCCCCAAAACTTAGTCCCCACAGTAACTGTTGAGGGTGGGAAATCCTATTATTGTAATGGAAAGGTGAGGCCTTGAAGAGGTCATTGGATTGTAGGACTGTGCCTAGTGAATGGATTAATAATGGGGGTCATGGGTTTGGTTGGTTCTGAGGGCTTTAAAAGAAGAGCACATGAGAGTTTCTCTCTCTCTCCCTGCTTCCACCATCCCACAGTGTGATACTATGTCACTGAACCCACCACCAAGGAAGGCTTTCACCAGATGTGTTCCCTGGACTTTGGACTTCCCAGCCTCAGAAACCGTAAGCAGTAAATTTCATTTTCTTACAGATTACCGAGTTCCAGGTATTATGTTATAAGCAACAGAAACAGACTTACACATGTTCATGTCAATCCTTCAGAAATTGGGACAATATAACTCCTGCAGTTGATGAGGCAACACACCCTAAGAGGGTGTTAGAGTGTGTGTGTGTGTGTGTGTGTGTGTGTGTGTGTGTGTGTGTGTGTGTGTGTGAGTGAGTTCAAGCAAGCACTCCAGGGAAAATACTGGAAGGAAACATATAGGACTTTTGCCATTAAAGAGTCCCAATGAGCCGTAGGAAGCTGTAGGTCCCAGAAAAATCTAACTTATTCTTCAGCAAAATCAGCATAAACTACATCCCACATGTTGCCTACATGTGGTAGTCTGTAAAAAGGCCACAATACTCAGCAGCCCCTCCCATCAAGAGGTGGAGTCTATTTCCCTGTTTCTTGAATCTAGACTGGCTCTGTGACTGGCTTTGACCAATGGAATGTGCTAGAAGTAGTCATGTGCTAGTTCCAAGCCTAGGCCTCATGGGGTCTTGCAACTTCTCCTGCTTTGGGAACACTTCTCCCTATGTGAACAACCTTGGACTACCTTGCTGGAGGACGGGAGACTCTGTGGAGAAGTGAGCCCCTCATACCAACCAGCCCACAGTTGACCTGGCAGCTAATTGCTGCCACATAAATGATCCTAGCCAAGACCAGAAGAGCCACCCAGCTGAACCCAGCCAGACTCCCAACCCACGCAATCATGAGTCAGATAAATATTTGTTGTTTTAAGCCATAAGTTCTGAGGTGTTCGTTATGTGGCCAAATCTAACTTATAGACTATAAGAAGTCTAAATTGCAGTGGCAGAATTGGCTCACATTAAGGTTGGATCATGCTGCTGGGTAATTAATCTCAGAGAATTCTAATGTTTTCTTTGTAAATTACTAAGTTGGGGAGACCCTCTGGGTGACAGCACAAAAGGTTTGGAAGGAACCTCGAGAAGTCCAACAACCTCGTTCCATTGTTAGGGAAGTTGAAATTCAGAGAAGAGAAAGGGCCACCTTCTCTCATTATCCAGATATCTCCCAAGTGCCTTCTATGTGCCAGACACTGTGCCCCACTGAGGTCACAGTCTAGTGTGTAAATCAAACATCAACCAGGTCATCACACAGATAAGGAGACAACCACAAATAGTGACAAACCCTGTGAATTAAAATGACCTGGTGCCATGAAAAAGAATCACGGGAAAGGGACCTAATTTGGATTTAGAGGTCACAGAGAGCTCTCTGAAGAAGTGACATGTAGACTGAAGCAAGCTGGAGCTGTGAGTGGGAACGGGGCTCTCCACAGAAAGGGAAAGCTGGGTATGTCCAGCTTTGTTCGAGTCCCAGCTGCGTGGGTTCAAATGCCAGCTGTGCCGCTCCCTGGCTGAGTCACCTTGGCTGAATCTGTCCACATCCTTAAGCCTCAGCTGCCACATCTATAAAATGGACTTAATGATAATGTCTACTCATTCTCAAAAGTGCTGCAGAGATCAGCTGAAATAACCACTGAGGAAAAGGGCTTCACAACGGTAAAGAGTTGGGTCATAGCTGAGGTTGTTACTATGAAGGGTTGGGGGAGGGTAACATTTATTTTCCTTGAGTTTCCCCTCCAAACAACTGTGCTCCCCTGGGCCCAGGCCTAGAGCAGACACAGAGTCCTCTTGAGTCTCACCCTCCCTTCCTGGAAGGACGATGCCAACACTTTTCATCAGGGCCCCAGTCAGAACTGACTTCACCACAGCGTGGTTCTGAAAATCAGGGCTCAGTATGTTAACAAAATGCTATTTAAACATTGTGAAAAGGCTCAGATGAGATGCTCGGAGATAAGCTTTGGTCTTTTCAGATGACCACATTTCCAAGCTGATTAGGGACAACTGAATGACCTCAGTGACTCTTCCAAAATGACCACTTCCAGGACCTGGAGTCTTGCCCACCGGTCTTGCAGGTTGGCACATGTCAAAGCAATATAATGGCAGCTTTGCAGCAGCAGCACAGCACTCACAGGGGGACAGGCTAGAGAAGGTGCACGGCAAAGGGGTGCCAGCATGAGCTCCCCTGCACTGCACTGCCCTGCAGTGGAGCTTCCATGCCCCCCTGGAGCTGCACTGTCTTCCTACTGGCAGTGCTCCCAAGGGCCACAGGCCCATGTTTTACTCATCTACGGCCCCCACAGAACCTGTCATAGAGTGAGGCACATAAATGTTTGGGAGTTAACAAGCTTCTGTTTCCTCAGCTGGAAAATATGGGCCCAGCCTGATGGCCGAGGGGCCACCCAACTTGGACCACCACAGTCCCCATGACAGAATAGACAGAGGGTGGAGGTCAGCTCCAGGGCCAGGCTTGTCCCCCCGCTCCCAAAATTTCTCAGCAGCTATGAAACTCCTTGGCCATCCATCTAGCACCCTGAGCCGATGACACCCTGCAGGCACCACTGCTTTAGAGAGCCATCCTCCACGGTGCCACAGCCTGCAGGGAGCTTCTTCCTCAGGGTGCCAGCCTGCCGTGAGGACCTTCTGTGGCACTGTAGTCTATAGTGAGGATGCTCCTAGCTGACAGAAATGTTAATTTTCAGAAACCAGGCTTTCAGTGGAAAATATGATTCTACTTGGCATCTCTGACCCCCCAGAGGGCTGGGCTGGGGTTGGGACAGCCTTACCCAGGATGACTCAGCCCCCTTCGCCACTGGGAAGGGTCTCACAGGAAGCCTCTGCTGTCCTCCCTTTGCGCCGTGGCCACAACCCTTCTCAGTGGCCTTAGACAACTCCAGGTGGGCAGGAGAACCCCGCACGCCTGTGCATGGGTGTGTGTGCATCCACACGTCCCATGAGTGCTGTGTGCTGGCAAGAGGCAGGCAGCCCCAGGGAGCACTGGCACCTCTACTCACTGCTGCTGGAAACTTCCCTCTAATCATGGGAAATGTGGGCCACATATTTCGAGTTTCATCAAGTTCTCAATGATGTCAATTTTAAGCCAACAGTTGCCAGGTAGCTGATTTGCAGAAAACACTATAGTACCAGTTTGATTGTCCCTTTTAAGAGGACTCAGCTGATATTCTTGAACATTCAGAGAGAGGATAGTAACAGGCTATGCACCCACCCCACCCCTGCCGCACACACTCTGTACCCTGCCCATCTCCACCCCAGGAGCAGATCAACTCCAGCCAGCCCAAGGCTTAGACCCCCACTCAGGGAGGACAGGGCACCCACCTGGCTGGTTGACAGGAGCTCTGGGTTTCCGTCACTCATCCCCACGTAGGCACTGTCACCATCAAACTAGAACAGAGACAGAAAAGCAGCTCTGATTAAAATGTTCTCAAGAAGACACCAGGTGAAGCACAGCCAGAGGAGGTCAGGGGACTGAATGCACAGGGCTGCGGGGCCCAAAGAAGCACAGATTGGAGCACAAGATGACAAGGCTCACTTCAGAAGGGCTCCCTCTGGGGTGGAAGGAGCAGCCCCTGGTCTGTGGCTCCTGAGGGCTCAGGTTAGCATCATTAATCACACTTGGAATGAAGACAGGAAAACCCTTCTGCCCTCTATACCTGTGCATAGACGTTGCTATGTCAGGCACTAAGGTTCCCACCCTTAGAAGTATGCAAACACTTCCCTTGGCCAAAATGACATCAGGCAATCAGCTTGAGCTAGAATCCTGTGTGCCAGAGGGAGACCGAAATCTCCAGAGCCTTGGGGTCATGACAGCCTGCCCCAGACATGTCTTCCAGGTCTTACTACCCTCAGTTCCTTTGCCCCTCACCTATCCCATTCTAGTTCCTATGGTCATCCCTGGCCACAGACAATGAGGACTGCAGTACAAACCATGTACAGGAACTATGATCCTGTGTTCAGAAAAGCTGTCAAGTGTGGATTCGGGAAGACTTCCCTATGGCAGGGAACAGGTGCCGTGGGAGAAACACGGGCTTGGGGGCCACCGGCTCCCTCTTTGCTCTGATATGTGATCTCGAGCTGGTGTCTAAACATCTGAGGTTCCTCATCTGTCAAAGGGGGATAATAACAGAACAGCATCCTCTCTTCCTAGGATGCTGTGCTGTAGAGCCCTTGACTCAACATGTCAACATGTTAAGCCCTTGACCCAATTCCAGTTGGTTCCCTTTCCTTGAGATGGGTGTCTTAGATAGGGTTTCCTAGACACAGAGCCCGAGATAGGGGTCAGGTGCATGTGGCTTTGAGTGAGTGCTCTTTGGGAATGAGCTGTAAAGGTGGGAGGAAGAGGAAGGGCCATGGATGGAGCTAAGCAGGGCTGTGGTCTCAGCTGGAGACTGGCTTCAGCCTGGTCCTGTGGGGAGCCCTGGGGCATGGACTGTACTGCAAAGCGCATCCCAGCAGGAAGCAGAGGCAGCCTCTTATAGCCCACATACATCAGTCATTGGCTGGAGGCTGCCCTAAGGGGACACGGGGAGGCATAACCTTCTGAGCATGGTGGTTCCATTTGGCCAAGGACAATTCTCCAGAGAATTACACCATCTGCAGGTCATCTGCAGCAGTGCTCAAAGCGGGTGGAGATGACTGTGCTGGCTGGTAAAGGGTTCTGGATGGGACACCAACAGCAACCGGCCATTTTATTTTAATTGAACCATGTATTTATTAGGATATATTTACATTGTCCAAAATTCCAAAAGTACACAAAGCAATATCAGCCCATCTGCCAGCCATCACTGCCCCTCCCCAGTGGCCCCTGTATCACCCAGCTTCTCTACAACCTTTCAGAGACAGTCTACATCTACACATCTCATAGTCATTCATTCCTTCCACATGAGTGACAACATACAAGACACAATTTTTTGCACCTTTTTCTCCTCCTAGCAACACATCTTGGAAAGTGTTTTATACCAGAACATAATTCTTTCATCCAGTTCCCAGTATTCCATAGTATGGATGTAACATATTATTTAATTAGTTGAGCACATGGGCTGTTGTGTTGTTTCTAGTCTTTCACTATTCCAACAGTGCTCCCATGAATGTTTCTGTACAGCCACCATTTAGCATGGTGTGAGTTTATCTGCAGGATTAATTGTGTGAGTGTAATTGCGGGGTTCAACTGTATGTGTGTGTGCAATTTTGACAGACATCACCAAGTAGCCCTCGTGGAGGTTGTAAAAATCCTCACTCCACAACCATGCACAAGATGTCAGTTCGCCAGCCCCTTGCTCAGAAAGGCTCTGCTCCACAACTGACTCAGATGTCAACCCCCTACCTCTGTGGGCTCTGAGAGCCCCCTGCCACCTCTACCATCATTCCCAACTCCCCTGCTCTGCTTACCCTTGGTCTTTGTTCCATAGCCCCTTTTACCTTTCAGCATTCTCTAGAATTTACTTATTTACCATGTTCATTGCTTATAATTGGATTTGCCCTACTAAAATAGAGGCTCCTAAGGGTCAGAGATCTTAGTCTATCTATATACTAATGCCTCCTTAACTCCTAGAATAGTGCCTGGCACAGAGTAGATACTCAATAAATACTTGTTGAATGAATGAATGAAGCAGCCACTATGACATTCAGATTGTCTTGTGCCAGGCCAGTCTTCTCATCACATGGGAGTGATGGTTACACCTAAGTGCCTCCCCAGCACAGGGGTGGGCAGAGTCCCTTAGTGACTGCTGGATTATCAGAAGAGAAGGCCATGGCATACCTAGAGTCTGTGCACTGACCCTAAATGCAGGGCTCCATCCACAAAACTGCACCCAGGGCTCATGCTTCAAGGCCCTGCAGAGGTCACTACCTTCAGGAGACCTGCCATGCTCTTATCTCCTCTGGCTGTCCCTCTTACAACACAAACTCTCTCCACATCTGTTGTCTGCCCCAGAATGGGAGCAATGTGGAGACATGTCCTGGTCATCTCTGAATCCTCCAGCTGGCACAAGCTGGCATCAGGAAATGAGACTATGAATTGGGCAGGGTAGGGGAGCTGTCAACAAAAGCTCCTGGGTGCTACTTGATGTGTCACCATGGCCACTGATTACTTTGACAAAGGTATAATTTACTAATATATTCTAACAGAAAGAATAATTAGAGATGGAAGGAGACTAAGTTTAACAAGGTATTTGAAACATTTCATAAAGCAATAGTAATCAAACAGTAAGGTACAGGTTAAAAATATAGGAATATGTGGCAGAGAGGGAAAGATGTCAAAAAAAAACCCTTTGTAACAGCCACTATTTATCAAATATTGGCTAGAATAGTGCCACCATGACGCAGGGGCCACTATCTGCTGTGTTCCCCAATGCGCATAGCAGACAATCAAAAAACCTTTGGTGGATGAATGAATATACCAGGCACAGAGCGAAATGCTTTACAGAAAAGATCTCAATTAATCCTCACAACAACCTAATGAAGAAAGTATTCTTTTCCCTGTTTAAAACCAAGGAAACAGGTGGGGAGAGGAAAAGCAGTTGCCCAAGATTACTCAGCTGAGGAGAGACCAGAATTAACAGTTGGTTGTTTGAGATTTTTTCTGCTTGGGCTCTCCCACTAGGCTGCAAGCTCCTTGGTAGCAGGGATCAAGGCTTTTCTGGATCCTACCTGATAGAGTATGGATGTGTTGTCTCCACCAAAACTCATGTGGAAATCTGATCTCCAATGTGGTGATGCTAGAAGCTATTTGAGTCATGGGGGTGGATCCCTCATGAATGGATTAATGCTCTCCTTGGGGGAGGGGGGCCTGAGTGAGATCTTGCTCTATTAGTTCCCATGAGAGCTGGTTGTTTAAAAGACACTGGCACCTCCCCTCTCTCTCTCTCGTTTGCTTCCTCTCTCCATGTGATCTTCCTGTACCCACCAGCTGCCTGCCGCTTTCCACCATGAGTAGAAACAGTCTGAGGCCCGTGCCAGATGCAGCTGTCCCAGAATCATAAGCCAAATAAACCTCTGTTTTTCTCAAATTACCCAGTTTCAGGTATTCTGTTATAGCAACACAAAACGGACTAATACATTACCATATGATCAATAATTAGCTCAGGGCCTGGCACGTAATAGGTGCTTGCCAAGTATGTTAGTGGTTCAGGAGAGGGAGGAATTGCCCACAGTGAGGAGTGCGAACGGCATTGAAGAGGAAAGGAAAGGAGATCTTGGATTTGGGTGTGTGTGTCAGGGTGGGCAAGGGAGTGGGGCAGTGGATTCCCACGAGGCTGTCTCCACCAAATAAGTGGGCTTATTCATTCATTCAGTTATTCGACCAACATCTAAGAAAGAGCTGCCACATGTCAAGTAAAGCTTGCTTGCAGTTTACAAGGAGGACTTGAGAAGTTGGCAGAGGTTACCGAGGCAGGGCTGGTGCCTCGGTTCCGTTACCCCTGGGCACCTTGCACAGTGCCCTGGAGCATGCTGGGCTCAGGGCCGCTGCTGAGCAGCTGTGAACAGAGGCCCTGAGGTGGAGGGGAGCCCTGTTAACTGCCCACCTCTGCCCAGGGCTCCACCACGGCAGAGGAGGCAGGAGGACCCTGAGGATTCCTAGCTTCCTCTGGCTTGGCCTCTGGGACACTAAGGCTCTTTCTGGAGGAAAAAACTTACAAGCCAAGGGGAGAGGTCACGAAGCAGGCTCTGCCCTCAGACACAGCAGGACTACCTCCTCCTTCATGTGTGCACAGACAAAATCGAAAATGCCCACACTACACCCACCGCACAGTGCACGCTGAGTGAGAACACGAAGGTACACAATGTATTCAGTATGCACAAGCATGGGGACATATACACCACAAATCCATGTATGTGTGGATCAATGTCACACACAACACTGCATTCAAGACGGCACTTAGTCACCCATGTGCCACGTCCAAGGGTAACACAAACCAACATAAACCAATGTGTGCACAGCACAAGCATTAGTGTGAACATATCAGAGACCCTTTACATGACTGGGCACACAATACCCATAGCATGCACATGTAGGAAAGGAGGGTGTGCCCAGATGTGTGTAAATATACCATGCACCTGCAACTGTATAAATGTAATTCACATAAAATGTGAACACAAGCTCATCCTGCATGTGCATGTAGAGATATACAAAACAAAAATGCACATGAACTTAAAATCCTGTGCATATTTCACAATGTATCTTTGCCTTGGTCAAAAATCTTTTCTCATACCACACAACCTTCTGTACATTCTAAATGTGAAAAAAAAAATGTAGGGGGAAACAACAGCCTAAGAATTTCCATGAAATGCCAAGAGAACATCCTCTTACCCACTGACTGGAATAGATTAATTTTCCCCATTTCATATTCTAATTATAATTCCTTTTCCCATTGCCATCTTCAGTCCTCATTACAGCTGGAAGATTGTTCTGCAAAAGCGAAGCCTACATCTTCTCTTCCCAAGAGTTTTGTCATGGAAATGAGTTTTGGAATCTGAAAGAATCCACATTTTTGCAAATATCAAATGTGTAGGGATAACCCTTTCATGACGGCCATTGCGGACACAGATCACAGAGGCTTCTGAAGGGTCTGTCTCTCCCCACATTGTGTGGTCCCCTCATAGAGAGGGGTCTTTGGTCCCTCCAACATCCCCCTCCCAACCTAAGCACACCATGTTCCCCAGAAGGATTTTTCTTTATCTTTAAGGAAACTTAGCAAATAGGCAGCCAAGGTGAAAGATGAAGAGCCCTGATCTTAAAGAATTAGATCTTAGTTCCATCTGTGCCACCTTGGGCAGGTTCCTTAATTGCTCTGAGACTCAGTTTCCTCATTCTTATGATCCACAGAGTCACTGGTTCATGACAGCATAAATTAAATATTTGTGGGATAGACAGATGTGATTAGTGGGTGGATAAACAGATGGAAGGAAAGAAGGGAATAAAGAATAGGATGGATGGATGAATGAATAGCCGGACAGATGGATAAACATATGATGAACAGACAGGCAATGGATACATGGGTGATGGATAGTTGGATGAGGGATGGATGAGGGATGGATTATATAAATTAGCACTGTCCAACAGAAATATAATGCAAGTCACAAACATGAGCCACATATGTAATTTAAAATTTTAGAATACTAGAGCAGTCACAGTTTAAAAAGTAAATGTAAACAGATGAAATTAATTTTAATGATATATGAGGGGTCTTCAAAGTGTCCATGGAAAGATTTGGATTATCTTTTAATTCCACATTTCCATGAATTTTTTGAAGTACTTCATATTATATTCGAATTATGATTTCAACATATAACCAATATAAACATTTTTTACTCATGAGATGGTTAATGGGATGGAGGAATGGATGGATGAAGGGATGAGTAGATGGGTGGCTGGGATGCATGGACTGGAAGGATGGGGAAAGAAGGAGGAGCAAATGGAGGGACGGATGAGCTAGGATGTCTGGGTTGGTGGGAAGATGATGGCAATGGTGGGTGAGATAGATGGATGGATCGTTGGATAGCTGTTTGCAATGCATGCGTGGATGCCTGAATAAGTGGGTGCTGGGGAAGACAGAATGGGTTGAATGGGTGGGTGGGATGGATAGGTAAGCAGATAAGGGGTCCTTACTCACACATTCTCTGGACAATGCCATGACCTCTTAGGGTTGCTACAGATCACTGACTCTCAAATCTTCATCTTCAGCAAAGTTACCTCCAGATTCCAATTGTACAATTTCCCCTTGGATATCTCCCCCACTTGGCCCATGAGCACCTCAAATTCAACACGTCCAACACTGAACTCATGACATGTGTACAGACTTGCTCTTTCTCCAGCACTCGCCCATCTTAATAGAAGGTGTCAATTTCTGCATAGTCCTATAGTCAGCTCCCCTGTGGTGACTCAGGACTCCCTCTCTCCTACATCTCCCTGATCCAATTACCCACAAGAGCTTCATGCTCAACTTCCCCACCAATCCATCTCCCATGCTGGTATCACTAGTAATCTTTGTGCAATCACTTCACTCTTCAGGTCAAAACCCTGCAGTGACTCCACATCACTTAGCCTTGCATCAAGGACCCTCGGAGATACCTTGTCCTGAGCCTCAGCTCCCACAGCATCTGAAAAAGATGACTTGGAAGATCCATAATGTAGGATGCACAGGAGGTAGCTGGGCAAAGAGCAGAAAACATGACATCCAAGGCTGCTGTGAGCACCTACTGTATACCAGCAGTTGTCTTAGAGCTGTGCCTAGTCATCTCATTGGAACTGCCTGGAAAGCCCAAGGCTGCCATGACAGCCCCACTGTAGAGATGAGCAAGGCAAGGCTCAAGGTGGTTGGGAGCTTGTCCAGAGCCACCCAGCCATTCTGAAGCTGGCCTTGACCCCAGGTACCAAAGCAACATTTCTGTACAAGCTGCTGCCCCTACCCTCTGCACAGAGACACAGATCAAAGACCAAGGATGCACAGCGCTCAGCCCAGACAGTCACAGGCACTGAGAGATGTACCTCACAGAGATCTAAAGAGGAAACAATCAAAGCAGCATTCACTGCTCCCGCCTGCCCCCGCATCGGGCTGTGAGAACACTTGTTCTGCACAGATAAAACACAGCTCAACAGATAGAAGAAGCAAGCTGTGGCAGCTGCAACTTAGGCCCTGCCGAGAGTGCAGTTTTATGTGGAAATCTCACAGGAAGATACACATCAGGACCAGGGAGACACTGGGGGAGGGGTGGAGGCAGAGAGGCCTGCACAGATGGAAGGAGGACAGGAATAGGGGATGTTCCAGGAAGCCTCGGGCTCAAACTGACCTAGGCTCTGTATGCCCAATACCAGGTCCATCATCACCTGGAGAAACATGATAGCACAGTGGTTACAAACATGGGTTCAATTACTGGGCTTGTTGCTCTCAAGCTGTGTGATTTTTTTTTTTTAACTAAGTACTGTGTCTCAGTTTCCTCATCTGGAAAATGGGTATGAATGTCGTTTGGATTAAATAAGTTAATATATGAAAAGTGCTTAGGACATTGCCTAGTATAGAGAAAGCATTCAATAACTGTTAGCAATTTCTTATTTTTTATTTAATCTTCACTACAACTCTCTCAGGTTGCTATAAGGACTTCTCTTCTGTAGATGAAGAAACTAAATCGTGCTTCTCACAGTCCTCTGATGTCTTAAGCATGGGAAAGATCCGCAATGCCTCTGCCCTCTGTGTATAATTTAAAATGAAATTTGTAAATTAAAGTCTTTGTAAGAAAGTCCAGCTGAGGGCTGACTTTTCCCCATGATGACGACTTATGTGCTTTGTTCCTGAAATATCAAATATCAATTTCTCTCAAAAAAAAGTTATTTCCTTCTTTGCCAGACATAACTCCCATTCTTATCCTGCCCACTAAGAAATCCAGCCCTATGACTGAGGCCCAGAGAGGTCAGGGGATCTGTCCAAGGCCACACAGCCAAGACATGCCTCAGTCTGAAGTCCAGTCTGCTGGACCCCCAAAAGCCCACACTGGCTTCCCACCCCCAGCATGTCAAGGTGATCTTATGACTCTGGGCCTGGGGTCTTCTCTGTCTGTAAGAAGGAACAAAGCCATGGGCATGATCTGCCGGAGGAGCTGAGAATGTCCCTCATGAGCAAGTCTGGTGCTGCGGGCTGCTTGCAGGACCCTCGTCCCTGCTGCTGACAAGAGTGGGTGTGGATGGTGCCCCACGTTTGATAAAGTCACTAAAAACCACAAAGAGGTAGTATAAAAACAGTAGTGATCACTACAGTTGCCATGAACAAGTGCCACCCAGCACCTGGCTCCACTAGAAGGCAGGAATCACTGTCCCCACTTCACAGGTGAAAAAGCGGAGCCCTCTCACCTGGCTGTGTGTTCCTTCCAGACCTGCACTATCCAGAATGGTGGTTCCCAGCCTCATGGGGCTACTGAGCACTTGAAACGTGACTGGTCCAAATTAAGAAGTGCGCAATACGTACTGGATCTCAAAGACTAAGAACAGCAGCAGCAACAAAGAATGTAAAATACCTCCGCAGTACTTTTATACTGATTACAGGTTGAAATGATAATATTTTGAGTAGACTGGATTAACTACAATGTATTATTAAAATTAATTTCATTTGTTTCTTTTTACTTTTTCTGAATGTGGCTACTAGAAAGTTTAAAATCATGTATGTGGTTTGCATTATATTCCTATTACATATTGCTGACCTTGACATCGCCCTGCCCTAGCCATTGTCTGCTCCAGACCCAGAACCTTAGAGAGAGAAGAGTTGACATCAGTGATAGCTGAATCCAATTCTCCATGATAGATATCAGGAAACTGAAGCCCACGAAGGGACAGTGACTTGTTGATGGCAAGAGTCTAGTAAAGAGGCATTCAGTCATTCAACAAATGTTAACTGAGGCCCTACTATATGCTCTGAGTACAGGGATACAGCAGGGAACAAAATATGGGGCCACATCCCAGGCCAGGGCTCTGCCCTGATGCCAGCTTGCAGGCTGGGTGAGTGTGGTGATGATGCAGGATTCCTTGCCCAGCCAAGTCAGCCTGAGGGCCAGAGCATCTGGACTCAGCACCAGTCCCTCATCTCCCCACAGCTGGCTTGACCACAGAGCTCACAGAATGTGGACAGGAACTCTAGCTCCAACCCAGAGAAGATCTGCCTACAAGACCACCAGTGAGCCCCATCATGGGACATTAAGCAGCTGCATTTGCCAAAAAGGGCCCAATGGGCAGGGCAGCGAAGTGGGCAGAGCATAGTGGCCCAACAGGCCTGTGTTTCCTCACTGGTTCTGCCATTGGGAGCTCACACACCGTCTGCCTTACTGCAGATTTATGGCAAAAATTATCTTCTCTCTCGGCTCCATTTAAAGCCATTTGGAGCTCACTCCCATCCCCAATTATAAATCTAATTGCACATTCCAAACAGACAAGCGCTCATTAAGCTTTAATTATGCACATGTTGTTTTCAACAAACATTTTCATTTGGCCGCTGTGAGGGGGAATGGTTCCAAGGGGGGCTGCAGACGCCCCGCCTGAGGCTGGAGGGAGCTGGGCTGGGAAGTGGGTCAGAGTATGGTCAGAAGGGACCATCCAAATGGCAGAGCCAGGCCCCCATCAGATTGGGCTCAAGACTTTGTGGCCTTCCACCAGGCTTTTGCCATGGGAGGTGCCAACTTGTGTGCTCTCAGCTGGTCCCACCTGTACCCCAACGTCTCCATAGACTCATCTAAGCTGGTGTCAACGGGCCTCTCGAGAGATGGGGAGAAGGGAAGATAAGGACCCACAGTCCCAGCCCTAAGGATCGACCCTCCCCCACCAGGAGCTGGTCTCTTTAGAGCCTCAGAGCTTGCCCCTGCCCCACCCCACCCTACAGCTGGAGCCATCTCTCTCCAGCACCGTTGTCCCTTCCCTCACTCATTTATTCCATAGCTATGTACTGAGCATCGACTGTGTCAGGCAGGGAGCGGCCAGTTGTGACCATGTGTGTGGCTCTGCCCAGGCCATTCTCCATCAAGTCGCATCTACCCCACTGGGGAATAGTCCTAATTCTTGACCATAGCCTTCAAGGCACTTGAGAATCTGCCCCTGCCAGCCTGACCACCCCAGGCTGGCCTCCCCACACTCACACACGCTGGTCCCCTGTTCCATCTCTCCAAGATACCTTGAGTTCCCTGTATGGACCACACTCTCCCACAAGTCTCTGCCCCTGTGGTACTCCCCCTCTGAAACTCCCTTCTCTTTCTTTTCCAAGCACTTAACACCCATTCAACTGCCATGCTGCCTCCTGCAGGAAGCCATTGCTGATACCCACTCCCAGGCCAGACTGGCTACCCCTCTGCTGTGGGGACACCTATTAAAGTGCTTATTGGACCACAATGCAGTAATGGACAGCCACATGTCTGACTTCTAAGTCCTGCCTGTTCACTACATCTCAAGGCACCATCCCTTCCAAGGGTTGAAAGGAGGGGCACCCGCTCACTGTGTGGCCTTGAACAAGGCCTCCCCCTCTCCAGGCCTCAGTTTCTTCTTTTGTACCTGGAGGGATTGAATGGGTGAGGTTCTCTGGGCCTCTCAGCAGTTCCGTCAGTTTTAAGTATTATGATTCATCTAGGAGCAAGGTTTTCCTCTTCCTGCCTGAAGAGCAGGAGGGCCCTCCAGGAACTGATGGAGCTCACCAAGGCATATCAATCATGCACAAATGATGCACACCCAGGAACTGAGGGATAGGGGTGGTGGAGAGCCCCAAGGCCACTCCTCAAAGAGCTCCTGGAAACTTAAGCAAGTGAAATAAATGTATGTTTTCACTGGATGAGTTACTTGTTGTTTTAGGACCGGTTCCCTGGAAACAGACCCTGCGGGTGAAATCTACTAGTAGGAAGTTTATTGGGGAGCACTGTAGGGGAGAGACAGGAGCAGGATGGGCCAGAGGGACAAGTGGAACTGTGACGTAATCACAACAGAGGCCTCAGCCTGTCTCAAAGGGAGCTCTAGAACTGGGATGGCCCTGCAGAGATGTCCCAAACTGAGGCAGGGAACCCAGCATTGTATTCTCAAATGGACCAACTGTAGGATCCAGGCTGCTAGGGTTGGGGTGGGAGGATAATGTTGACGAAGGCATCCTCCTTCCACCAAAGGCAATACCCAGAGAGGTTCAGCTGTGAGCGGCCAAAATTCTCAACAGGTAGCAGAAAAAGTGCCGTAGTCCCGAGGAGGGATCTGAGTGACAGACGATAGCAGCCACCACTGCTACGATCATTTATTTGTTTTAACTAATGTGCGCAATGCTTAAATCAGGCTTACTACAAGCCAGGCACTCTTTTCATTGATTTACAAATACTCACTCATGTAATCCTCACAACAGCCTTATGAGGTAAGTTACTATTATTAAGGCTCCCATTTTATAGATAAGGAAGCTGAGGCCAAGTGAAGTTAAGGAGCTTGCCCTAGGCTACAGAGCTAGTAAGTGGTGGAGGGAGGATTCGCAGCCAGGAAGTGCAGCTCGGAGCTCATGCTGTAAGGACGAGGCTGTGCTGCTCCTGCGGTCTTGCTCCTCACATCCCAGAGCATGGAGCTGTCCACCTCCCTGCCTCCTCCTCAGAGGCTGGGCGGCGGTCAGCCGTCTAGGGCCTAGCCCTGCCAATATTTGTGCTTGACAATTATCTATCATCTGAGCGGTTGGGAACAAGTCCCAAAACTGATTCTTGCCAAAGACAATTAACTAAAAGCCGCATGAGCGTACATCGGGTGGGACTGCGGCGTGGGGGGAGCGAGAGTGACGGAGACAATGAGCAGCAGATGATTTGGAAGATATTTTCTCCCCAGTGCCACAAAACAAGCCCTCAATCATGCCACAAAGGGCTTGTATTGTTGGAAGGGAAATATGTCAACGACAGCATTTGATTGTGGGGAGGTTAAAAAAAAGAAAAGAAAAAAAATCTTTTGAAATTGTCATTTGACCTAGAAAGGTTTTTCTAGGTCACCTGAACTTGGCACTTATGCATCTAACCCCCAAACCTAACACACACAAAGCGCCAGGTTCACTTCCTTCTGTCAGTACCAGATAGCACAGGAAATGATATTTGTAAACATTGCTGATGTATAAGTGCTGTATTAAAATCAGTCTTTGGACTTGGCTGCTAAGAGAGCGCTGGTGCAGCACAGCTCTAGAATCCTGCAGATCTTAGTTCAAGCCGAGACTCTGCACTTAGCTGCTGCATGGGTAAAGACAGAGATCTCGCCTCTCACCTCTTCAGATTCCTCCCCTGTAAGATGGCAATGGAAGTGGCAGGGTTGTGTATGCTGTGCCCTAGAAAGTGAGTGTGCCCTAGAAAGGTGAGCCCCATCTTTCATCCCAGCTACCTTCCCAGGCTGAGGGCCACCCCTCTATTGTTGACTATTGAACCCTTACTCTCCAGATCTGGGCTCTCTCCTGGAGACCCAGGAGGGCAGTGGGGCATCTGTCTTGGTAGGCCTTTTCTCCCTCAGAAAACAGAGAGGGAAAACCCCTCCAACACACAGCACGTGCCAATGAGTTATTCTAATTCATCTTCACTATCGAGCCGCCCAGTTTAAGATGAATCACAGGGCCTTGGGCTGGCAGAGCTTCAGAGACCTTTTTAGTATCCTCCTGGAGAAACTGAATCCAGGGCTGGTAGATGGCCCTCAGTTACTAGTAGCAACAACATGCCAAGGGTTACAACCACCACACTGTTGGATCCCCTGAGCCTGTGCCTCCAGGAGAAGCCAGATTTAGCCCAGTACTATCAAAGCCCAAGGACGTGGTGAGCATCCCACCTCCCCTAAGCCCTGACCTGAGCACCTGCAATGTACCCACCCAGTGCCAGGCTCAGAGGGGGAGCTGGGACACAGAACCAATCCCCAGGGAAGCTCAGATCCAGGGAGGGCACAGGCACCAGCATGATGCCACCCGGGGGTGATAAAGCACTAAGTGGGAGACAGGCTAGGTGAGAGAAGTTGATATACACCTATCAAGCAGAGAGAGTGGAGAGAGCACAGGCTAGGCAGCTGGAGGGTGAGAAAACCGGCATGTGTGTTAGGGGAAGAAGATGGGCTATGGGGCAAAATGGGAGGGAAGAAATCAACATTCACTGAAAAATACAAGTGCAAATTTAAAACAATATTCCTAAAAGAAGATTAATGGAAGGGGTGCCCAGTTTGGCCAGAGAGTAAAACATTCTGTGAAGCAACGATTAAAGCAGTGTTGTAGTGGCATAAAATGAGAAGTTTAAATCAATGAGACTAAAGTACAGAATTAGACCTAAGTATGGAAACATACCATGATTAAGAGGGCATTTACTTTATGCCAGGTACCGTGTGATGTGCCTCATGCACGATATTTCACCTCATCTTTGCAACAATCCTGGGAGGGAGATTTGTGTGATTGCCCCGTGTTACAGAGGAGAAAACAAGCTCAATTTTAGCACTGTGCTCATGGGTCGCAGCCCTAGAAAGAGGCAGAGTCAGAATCTTAATTCTGCCAAGGTTCCTGCTCCTAACAACGACTCCATTTTGTCTCTTCTCAGAGACAAAGACCAGTTGTTTGATAAACAGAGTAGGGACCACAGGATTATCGTGTTCCTACTGAGGAATATTCAACTAGATCCCCACACTAAGACACTCACCAAAAAGCACTCCAAACGGACTAAAGAGTTAAGTAAAAAAAGTCATGTTACAGGGAGACAATCAGAAAACAGAACAGAAAATTTATCAGAACTGTGGAGGCAGGACAACTTCCTCAGCCCTTGAAGCAATCACAGAGGATGAGAGATTGACAGATTCAAATATATATGCATTAATATCTTTCATGGAAGGAAACACAGTAAAACAAAATGAAAAGGACATCAGGCTAAGAAAATATCAGCACCAACCATGAGACGATTAATATATACGATGGAGAAATGGCTCAGTCAAATTAAACAGAAAGCAGGATGCCGACACACAGAAAGACAAGGGATTCAAACAGAGAGGTCACCCAAGAGGCAAAATACCAAGAAACAAATGCATAGGAAAAAATGTGCACTTGGTTCAACGGCAGTGGAGAAATGCACATAAAACAAACCTACGTAATGAAACTGGGATATATCGCACCACTGCTGAGATGGAAAATAGTTTCTGACTTCCAGGAAAGCAACATGGTGGCCACCCCTGGGAAGACGGCCAGCCAGAAGCTGGTACCCAAGACGCTTCCTGCTGTCCTAGGAGTCACCCCCCACCACACTGTCCGTCTGCTTCAAGTACACCCAGGCTTGCTTAAAATAGCCTTCTGAGTGCTAGGGATGATTCTGTAATGAACAGGACACACTTTTTTGTCCTCCTGAAGCTTATGATCTAATGAAGGGAACAAGACCAGGACTTAGAATATAGATGAGTGACAAGTATACTGCGAGCCAGGTTCATGCAGCCTAGACAAGGGTGTGTAAAAAGACTTCACAGAGGAGGTGGTTTCTCAGCAGACCTACCTGCAGGATGAGTGGAATTAGCCAAGTGAGGGAAGGGGACACCAAAGGGAGGGCAGAGACTGTGGGAGGAGCATCCACACGGCCTGGGAGCTGCAGAGAAGGGCCTATTCAGTGAGTGGGGAGGCATCGAGAGAAAAGACGGGAAGGCAAACAGGGCTTTACCGTGATGGCACATTCAGGGCCACTCCGGGGCTTGAGACTGAAGCCCAGAATATGAGCTGCATTTTAGGAGCTGGCCTCTGGGTTCTGGGTAGAGAATGGACTGGGGAAGATAAGACTGGAGCCCCGTCTAGGGCATCACAGGCAGAAGCTGCTGCGATGATCTGAGGGCCGGACAAGGAAATGGGACTCAGAGCAGGGCGTGGACGAGAAGAAACATTGGGCAGAGCCATAATAAGTAACAGTGTGACAGTAATTCAAAAATGGAAATCTGTATTGATGGCTAGAATGGGAAGCAGGTGTGGCACCAGAATCAAACCATGACAGCCCTGACATGTTTGAAGAATACAGCACTGAGTGTCTCAGAGATGAATGAAATTGCCAAGAGCAAGGGATCACCCAGGAGTCAGAAAGGGTTGACTCACGCAGTTTGCAAACCCTAATTTCCTCTCCTTGGTCACATACTTCCTTCTGATTTCTTTTTCTGATGATTCATAAGAAAAAACATTTCCTCTTTTAAATTCAAACCAGAAATGTTTGAGTACCTGGGCTTACCCTGCCCCAAGCTTCAACCTCTGCCCCTGAGCCAGCAAAACCCAACTTAACCCCAGGTTACTATGATGCTGGCTGCTGAGAAACCCACTGAGAGGAAACAAGAGGTTTCAGCTCTGTGCCCGCTGCCAGAGGTCCCCATGGGCCCTCCCATGCCCCAGGAGGGTCTTCAGCAGCAGCTCACATACATGGCCCTTGGCCAGAACCCATGCAGTTTCAGAATTCAAAATTTCTTTAGATTTCAGAAAAGTAATGAAGTGCAGATTTCACAACTATGGAATGGCTTCAGGAGGTTCTGGGGCAATACCTACCATCAAACGTATTCATGTTTCTGCAGTGACATGTATGAATATTCACACAAGTCAGTTAAGTAAAGATTACAAAGAGCCTCGTGTCAGTTCAGGTCAGGTTTGGGGGCCAAATGAGTTTACAGCATATTCTCAAAACAACTTTTAGTTGTGGAGCTTTTTGGATTCCGAATAAGGGAATTTGGAGCTGAATCAAGCACCAGGCACATGTGTGCTAGTCCCTCATTGGGAGACTGCCCCTCTGTGTGATCATTTTACAGATGAGGAAACTGAGGCCTGGAGAGGCAAAGGAAACTGCTCAAGGTCTCACAGCTATTAAGTGGCTGAGCTGAGATCCAAACCCAGGTCTGATGTCTTTCCATACCTCATGGATCCTCCAGGATGCTGAAATGCCAGGTAGAACATTTACCATTACAGAGAATGTGGCAGGAACTGGGAGTGGATCAAGACCAGGTGCAACAGGAATGAGGCTGATCAGGTGCTGAACCCCCTCCTCCTGTGCCCCTCCACAGGTGGCCCCTGCATGGTGTCTCTCTTCTGAGGCAGGTCCAGGAGCAACCATCCATCCTCAGGTCCAGAGCTCCCTGCATCCTCTGCAGATGTTTCCTGAGTGCCCACTTCATGCCAGGCCCTGTCCTGGGGGCAGAGACACAGTGAGGAGCCAGGCAGACAGGTCCCAGCCCCTGCAGGGCTCCAACCCACTGAGGGATGTGGGTGACAAACAAGCAGACACACAAAGGAGGCCACAAACTGTGATCCAATGCTGTGAAGCAAACAAAGAATGTGTAGAGATAGAGGATGGAGAGGAACATACCTAAAAAGGTCTTTCTCTAAAGGTGGCATTTATTTATGCATTTTATTTACTGAAACATAATTGATTGTACATATCTGTGGGGTATAGCTTTGAATATCAATGCTTGTGTGCAATATGTGATGATCAAATCAGGATAATTAATATATTCAACATTCACAATGTAATCATTTTTTGTGGCCCTTTACTAATTTCTTGCTAACTCTCCCTCCTCCTGCCTATTTCCCATCTCCGGTGGGCTCAGTTCTGTTCTCTCCATTTGAAAGTTAAATGAATTATTGTGATTATTTGTTATCTTTCTTTTTTCATTTCTTTGTTTATTTTTTACCTCTCACTTATGAGGGAGGACATGTGGTATTTCTCTGTCTGTGCCTGGCTTATTTCACTTAACATAATTTTCTCTAAGTTTATCCATGCTGCTGTGAATGGCAGTATTTCATTCTTTTTTATGGCAGAGTAGTATTCTATTGTGTATGTATACCACATTTTCTTAATGCAGTTGTCTGTTGATGGACATTTATGTTGTTTCCAACTCTTGGTTATTGTAAATACAACTGCAATAAACATGGGAGTGCAGGTATCCCTTCGACATGATGATTTCCATTCCTTTGGGTATATACTCAGGAGTGGGACTGCAAATCAAAACCATATTGAGATATCATCTCACCCCAATTAGACTGGCCATTATCAAAAAGACAGAATGACAAATGCTGGCAAGGATGTGGAGATATGGGAACCCTCCTGCACTGTTGCTGGGACTATAAATTAGTGCAGCCATTAATAGAAAACAGTATGGAGGTTCCTCAAACAACTACGGATAGAAGTGACATTTAAATGGAGGTAGCCCTGAAGGAAAAGAAGGCGACACCAGGCAGGGGGAGCAGCAAGCACAAAGTCCCTGAGGCCCACAGGCAGAGCTCTCATGTGGAGGAGGAATAACGCAGCTGGAGCAGGCAGAGGGGCTGGGAGAGGATGAGATCAGAGTGGTCATCAGGAGCCAAAGCATGTGGGGCTCTGGGGCCATGGTAAAGGACTTGGCCTTTATCCCATATGGGAAGCCCTTGGAGAGTATTTGCAGAGGCGTTCATGCTCTAATTTACATGAGGACTCGGGCAGCAATAGGGAGAATGGATTCCATGAGACTCCGTTCTGTGAGTCCCAGTGTTCTCATCTATAAAATGGGTTCATGAGATACCTTGTGAAAAGCATAGTCCAGGGGTGTCTGGCATAGAGTTGACTCTCAGAAGGTGGAAGAACAGAGACTGGGTTTTCCCACCCAATCATAAACCAGGAGAACCCAGTCATACTTCATTGGTAAGTCACTTCCTGCTCAAAGGCTCCCCACTGTCCTCAGGATAAAGACTACCACTTGCCCTTGGTCCTGAGGTCCTGATCCACTCCTGGACGGTGCTAGCGCCCTTTGCCTGAAGCACAGGGTCTCCTTTACTCAGGCATTGCTATACGCCTCCCCTTCCTTCCTGCGAACATTTGATGAGTGCCCACCCTGGGCCAGCCCTGGCCTGAACAATGCAAAAAGTGGCTGAGAAAGAGTGTGTGTGTGTATGTGGATGGAGGGACTCTGTTAAGAGATCACTCTGTGCATGAACATGATGACAACAGGATGGTGGAGCACACGAACAAAGGAGGAAGGGACTAGCTCTGTCAGAGCAGACAGATGGGGCCTCTGTGCACTGGGTTTCAAATTGTTTTCTGATGTACGGTGATGGTTTAGTTTCCTATCGCTGCTGTAACAATCACCACAAACTTGATGGCTCAAAATAACATGAAATATTTTCTTACAGTTCTGGAAGCCAGAAGTCTGAAATCAGATTCACTGGGCTAAAATCAAAGTGTCATTAGGACTGGTTCTCTGGAGGCTCCAGGGGAAAGTCTGTTTCCTCGCTTTTCCCAGCTGCTAGTGGCTGCCCACATTCCTTGGCTTGTGGCCTCATCTTACAAGCACATCACTCCAGTCTCTGCTTCCATCCTCACATCTTCTCTGATTCTGACTTCTTCTGCATCCCTCTTAAAAGGACCATTGTGTTACATTGGGCCCACGCAGATAACCCAGGATAATCTTCCCATCTCAATATCCTTACCTGAACCACATCAGCAAAGCCCCTTTTGTCATATAGGGTAACAGTCACAGGTTCCAGAGATTAGGACATGGTTATATTTAGGGGCCATTATTTAGCCAACTACAGGTGAGTTCCATGAAGCTATTGATGAACTGTGTCTCAGTTTCCCCACTTGTCTGGAGATGACAGGGAATGACGTGCCTGCTGTGGTAGACTTTACTACTACTCCCCAATATCTGCCTCTCCTCTCCTTCTGACCATGAGGAACACTATGCCTTGGGCTCCCCTTGGCATTTATGGGGGCCATGCATCTAGTTTAGGCCAATGGGCTATGAGCAGAAATGACGTGGGTCTCTTCTGGGTGGAAGCATAGAAAAGCAAGCATGAGATCTCCAGGCTCTCTCTGTAGGACCAGCAAGATTGCAGGCAGTCAAGACTCAATCAGCCTACAGTCCAGAGTGACTGTGTGGAGCAGAGCCCAACCCCCTACTTCTCTGATTGTCACGGGCTATGTAGGAAGAGCAAAAATGAACATTCCATGTGATAAGCAACTGAGACTTGGGGGCATATTTCTTACTGTAGTATATCCCAACCTAACCTGACTATTGTATTACTCAATTAATGAGTTTAATAGTAACAATCATTTGCTGACCATCTACTGAAAGCCAGGCACTTCACACACATTACATGTCATGCTCCTTATCACCACCCAAGCAAGATCAGAATTATCTACTCCATTTTACAGACAAGGAAACTGAAATACAGAGAGGTAGAAATGAAGTCCACCCAGCTAGGAAATGGTAGAGCTGGGATCCAAACCCAGAGCAGTGTGGTTCCAAACTCTTAACTGCTGCAAGGGGTCCCTCCTTCAGGGCACCATAGGTTTCCAGAGCCTTCTCTGGTACCAAACAGCTGTCACCTTGAAGGTCAGCAGGGGCTTCTAGCCAATGCAGGTGATCCTGGGGCCAGAATCCTTAATAACAATGTAAGTCTATCCCTGGGTCCTGCAGCCCTGAAACAACCCCCCCCCACCCCCAATTCAGCCTGAACTACTTTGGACTGCTGGGCTGGTTCTTATTCATATATATCCACACACTGAGAGAATATTTGCTGAGCACCTCCTTTGTGCCAGGCACTATTCTGGGCACCTGGGCCATAGTAGTGAATGAAGACCCTGGAGATTACACTCGTGCACTGGAGACAGAGAACAAACAATACACATGCTAAATAACTGACTTACAGAGTACCTTATAAGGTTGTAAGTACTATGGAAAAATGAGTCCCCAGGTGAGGGGAATCAGGAGGGTTAAGATGGAGGGTATGCATATTTAGGGTGTCAAGGTGGGCCTCATTGTAGAGGTGATGGCTGAGCAAAGACTTGAAGATGAGAGAGTGAGCCAAGCAGATGTGTGGGGGAGAGCATTCCAAGCAGCTGAACAGCCTATGCAAAGGCCCTGAGGTGGGAGTGTGCTGGTGTGACCTCGGTCAGCAAGGAGATCATCAAGGCGGGCAGAGCAAGCATGGGGGGCAGAGGAGGAGAGGCCAGCGAGGCAACTGGGGAGTAAGCATACCCTGCAGATGGCACGGAGATTACCCCTCCCCAGTGAGAGGAAGCCAGCATTTTTTCCACCGGCCTTATCTGATGCTGTGGTTGCAGGAGCCAGCGAGGGCAGGCGTGTGAGGGCTGTACAGCTCGGCACATCCGAGGAACCTCAGCGGCGCCTCAGAGCAGCTGACATCCGCTCAGCCTGCGGCTTCTTCCTGTGGCTTCTACATCTCAGGTTGCCCCGATGGCTGCTATTTTTGCTCGTTTGGGGTTCTGGGGAGGGCTCTTCTGTGCACAGTTGGGTTTGCTCTCCTCGGAGCAAATGTGAGAGTTCATTTAAATGTTCCAAGTGTCCTTGGGGACACTTACTGTCCAGCAAATGGGAAAGAAGAGAAAATCTGGTTTGGTTTTGTTTGGGGACAGGTGGACGGTATGGGGATCTGAACCCATGACATTGGTATTATAAGGCTGTGCTTTAATCAACTGAGCTAACCAGCCAGCCTAGAGGAGATTTGTTATATGTGTCATCTTGTCCATCCTTATGACCATCCAAGCTCAGAGAGGTTAGGTGGCTTGTCCAAATCAAACCACAAACTGAGGATTCTAATCCAGTCTGGCTAGGTCTGAAGACGCTTTACTTGCAGAGAGTTCTTTGAATTTACTGCCTAAATGAATGTTTCCCAAGCAGAGACTCTGTGCTCTCCAGCCTTCCAGCAGGTGTGAGAATACAGAATAAAGAACAGAGCATCACAGCACTGATGGGGAGGGCTATGACAGGCTTGGGAACAGGGAAGAGGCCCCTGGATCAGACTGTTGGGTTGGGACAAGAGGGCAATCAGAGAAAGCTTCTGGAAAGCCATGATGTCATACCACACCTGCAAGGATAAGCAGGAGTTTGAGGGGTAAAGGAAACGCATTCTGGACAAAGCGTTCTGAATACATATAATCGAGAGGTATGATAGCTTGGTCAGGGGGAGGGGCTTTAGGGAACAGCGGGGCGGTGATGCTGGAGGAGGCAGAAGCCAGTTCTCTGACTGCACAAAGTGAGATCAGACAGGTGCCCCAGCCCCCCAGTGGGCATAGTCAGGGTATCGGAACAGATCCAGCAGATTATGAGGGACATCTGACAAAAAAGGCTTTCAGCAGGGAAGGGATGTGTGTATAAGGTGGCCCACAGTGTGAGAGGTGGTGGGAGAAGGACAGACTAACAGTGAGGGGTGGAGGCAGGGAGGCCTAGGAGGAGGCTCTGAAGTCACCCAAGTGACAGAATAGTGAAGCTTGGAGATGTGACTGTGCCCTGAAAGTACTGCCAGTAGCACACACAGGTGGATTCGATGCACGGAGTAAGACAGAGAGAGGGGCCAAGGATGACTCTGGACGTGTCGTCTAAGCCAAGGGGTGTATGGTCCTGTTTACTAAGACGGGCATGATGGGGGAGGGGCATGATGTTCGGGAGTGAGGGGGTGTGACTCAAGAGAAGGGCCATTTAGAGTCACTGTCTCCCCTCTTGGGGTGGGGGAAGGACATGCAAATCAAAGCCACCTTTCTACGCTAACTCCCTCCCCCCACTATTAAGGGGCTGCTGCTCGTGGCCTGAACTGTTCTTCACAGCAAGTAACACCCAGAGAGGGTAAGTGAGCTGCCTAAAACCTTACAGTCAGAAATCAAGAGAGCAAAGACTGAGAAGCCAAGCCCGCCTGACTCCTGCTCTACGGCTCTTCTTGACAGACACCCAGCAGCGGGAGGCCCCCAAGGGCCTCCCTGGAAAATGGCTCCCCAGGGCCTAGAAGAAGTCAGAGAACCCACTGCCTGTCTGTGATGTTTCAGGCCTTCCGCTGTGACTGTCCACATGTGTGAACATTTGCTAGGCCCCTGGCTGGGCAGAGATGGCAGCCCTGGGGCCTCCAGTGAGTGTCACTGAGGCTGTCCCAGCTGTGCCCGCATTGCCTCCTCGGGGACCCCCACCCCCTACCTCTGCTCCCAATTTCATTAATTACTAGTTTGTTAATGCACAAGGCAGCAGCAGGGGAGAGTCCCCAGGGATGCCACTAGTCGCAGAAAGAAAATTAATTTCAAACATGCCTCCTCTGGAGGCTCCCCACACACCCTCTATGTCCAACATAGAAGAACAGTAGGTGTTGGTGTGACCAGTCAGAATAATTTTTCTGAGGAAACCAGAGGCCAAAAGCACAAAGAACTTGCCTCAAATCACACAGAAATTACCTAAAAGCAGGAAGAGCCCTATAACATGGGCTTCCCACTCCTGGGCAACTTCATTCTTCCCAGAAGTATTCAGTGGGTGCCTACTGTGTGCCAGCCCTTGTGTGCCAGCAGACACCCCGGGCCCCAGTCAAAGGCTCCCAGGGTCCCTTCCCCAGGAAGAATCAGCGTTTTTATTTACTGAGCACCAACAATAAGCTTTATATATCTTGTCTCATTTAATCTTCTAACAATCAGCCATTTTTAAAAGATATTTATTTATTTATTATTTATTTTTTTACATGCAAAGATGTTGCAGAGCAGTGGGAGGGGTAGGGGGACGGAGGTGGAGGGGGGGCAGGGCTGGCCCAAAGCCAGCTACTTCGCTGGCCTGGTTGCGGAGGTGGGGGGCATGGCTGAAGCCTGTGGGCTCCCCCTACTCCAGCTTGGAAGCCTGGGGGGTTTCCAGCAGTGACAATCTGCCATTTTGTAGGTGAGGAAACTCTGGCTCAGAGAGGTGAGGTGACTTGCCCAAGGTCACACAGCAAACAAGGAACAGAGACATAACTTAAAAAGCCAGATCTTAAACCTGGGTACAGACTCTTCTCTCCAGGCAGGGGGGTGCAGGGGAGGTGACAATTCTCCAGCCATGTGCTTCCTTCTAGGACTACTTCCTCTGTTCCAAGGCCTTCCTCCCCAGCCAGGGCTCTCAGCAAACAGGTGATCAAGTAGCAGTCTGAACACTGTTTTACTGGCTGGCCATTCTCCTGAGATCCCACCAATATAACGCTGACTAATATGATGATGACTGGCATTCAGTAAGTCGCTCGGGAAGGCAAAAGAGTCAGTTCTGTTTCAAGATGGACAGTAAGTCTCTGCAATGAACTCCTCTCCCAGTCAGGAACCAATAGAAGTAACAGAGACATAGAGAGGCTACTGTGAGCCAGGGCTGTGACCAGGATGTGGCCCTGTGCTCGAGCTCCCTGAACAGAACACACAGTCTCTGACTCTCAGCACAGGGGGAGAGCTCCCCAGGCCTTACATACATAAGCACACAAACACACGCCTCTGTTGTGAGTCATGTCCTCCTCCTGAGCCGAGCTGATGGTCTGGGTCATTTGTTCATTAATTCATTCAACATTTATGGAGGTCCTTCCACATACAAGGCCAAGTGTTAGGCAGTATGTGTATGTGTGCATGTGTGTGCGTGCATGTGTGTACACATACATATATACCTACATGCAATACACAAACATGCAATCATCCCAACACAGGCAAGTAGGTATCATGCCCCATTTAATGAATGAGGAGACTGAGACTTGGAAGGCTCAAGGAGCTTGCCCTACGTCACATATTATATTTGTGGCAGAGCTGAGATTTGAAAACAGCACCTAACCCAGGCCCTGGTATGCAGTAGGCACTCAATAGCTATTTCCTCCACAGCCGGCTGTCTCCAAAGCCTTCCCTAGCAGACCTGGGGCCTGCTGCCTCTTGCTTGCTTTCAGAGCCAGCGTGCAGAAAGTGGACAGCAGCCCGGGAGGCACAGAACTGCTGTTTCTTGGTCTCTCTCCATTCACCCAGGATGTTCCAAATGAGAGAAGGCAGACCCGAGCAGTGGTTTCCACTTCTGGGACACACATACATTAAGCCAGGTTTTCAACAATGATAAATCAGAGCAGCAGCAGAAGTTGGGCCTGCTGGCATGCAAGTACTGTGCTGTCAAAACTAGCCCTGCCCCCAGCTCAGCTCACATCACCAGGACTGCTACCCAGGAACGGCAGAAAGGACCATTCACGTTATTTCTGCATTCAAAATCTCTTCCACCTATTACATGTATGTGTTTGCCCGTAAACCCGTAACTATGTCCTTCCTCATTTGCTACTGTCCTTTCTTCTACAAAAGTATGGTGAGGGGTTATTTTTCAATATCCTTACTTGACAAAAGGAAAAGGTGGTATTCACGTAATTTTAAGAGGAATTTTTATTGGTTCCCCAAACTCCAAAATCCAACGGGAGAGGCAGCTCAGACTTTGTTCCTGGTGACATCCCCAGCTACTCCTCCTGCCTTTTGGAAGGCCCCTCCCACTCAGCCCAGGTCTCTTCTGGGTTCCTAAATGCCATGGTCTGTCCCCATCACTGCTCTCAGTTTCTGGTCTGAGTCACCCAGACCCCCTGCTGAATGAACAAACAAGTGAATGAATGAATGCTTCCTGAGCAAACTGGGTAACTATGATGCTCTAGGCACCAAGACCAGAGCCTGACCCTACTCTCAAAGGCCAATCCCAACTACCTCCAGAATTCCTTTTCAAGAAGGAGCTGCCAACCACAGGCCTCCTGGACACTCCAAAGCATCTTCATTCCAGAACATGACAGGCACCAGTCCAGGTCCCTGCCTGCCCCCACCCACGTGTCGTCTGCCTTCACCCCGCAGCGACAGCCTGACAGCCTCCACCCCATGAGGCAGCAGGCACCAACTTCTTACCTTCTACGGAAACACACCTGCAATGCACCAGCGTCTTGCAAGTAGGAGCCCGAGTCTCATTCCACAGAAGCCCAGGCAGCGAGAGAACGCGCCCGTGACAGCCTCTGTGCGATTCTGCTGCATAATCAGCAGAGAAAGAGAAAAAATGCCAGAAATAGCAAGCTTTACAAGCCCTCCTGACAACTCTTGGTCCTCTATTGGCTGGAGGCCCAGCACCCCCACCCCCCATCCCAATCCTATAAGGTGAAATGGAAAAACCTGTTATTTAACCTCTTTTATAAAAATCTATCTTGTATCCCAATTTGGGCCTGCATGTTCAGAGCTCCTGGTGGCGGTTTCCACACCAGGTCTCAGGGAGCAGAGGGGAGGCAGCCCCTATATACCGCACCACTCTGCGTCATTTGTGGCTTAAGAGCCTTCCCCACTCGCACACACCCCCTTGGAGCAGGTGCTGCACTGGAAGGGCCTTTGGAAGGCAATTTGGCAGCACCTGTCAACGTGTGAAACTTGCATGCATTTTCACTCGGCACTTGGACTTCTGAGCATCCACCCTGCAGAAATACCTGTCCCTGTGCACCGATGCATGCCCAAGGACATTGTTTGTTACAGAAAGAATCAGAGGCAAGCTAAATGTCTAAGGCCAGGGTCTGGTTGAATAAATTGAAACACATCCATTCTGTGGAATGGGATGGAATAAAGAAGGTTTGTAGGTGCTGACTTGGAACTGGTCAGGAGAAAAAGTCAAGGACATGGTCTCAACTTTATAAAAATAATAAGTGTGTGTGTGTGTGTGTGTGTGTGTGTGTGTGTTTGGATATGCACTGTAAAAGATACCAAGTACACAGGGAGTAGGAAATGGAGGTATTTTCAGTTGCTACTTTTTTCTTTCTTGTCTTGTTTCATTTTTTTTTTCTTTACAACAAAGCATGTATTATATTTGTATTTTAAAACAAAAACATAGGAGTCTCCCCTGGTTCCTTCCCACTCCTCTGAAGCAGCAGGCTAAGGGCCAAGGTCACCTACCACAAGCCTTCATTGGGTTTGTGACAGTGCTGGCCTGAGGCACTGTGGACCCCCCAGGAGTCTCAGTAGCTTTCACACAAATGCAATTAAATTAAGAAGAATGCAAACTTTGGAATATGAGACAACTGTGTTTGAATCCTAGGTCTGCCTGCTGGAACAGCTAATTTCTCTGAGCCTCAGTTTCTTAACCTATAAAATGGGGATAATAGTACCTATTAAATGCCATGTACTATGCTGGGTGCTATTAAACGAATTTTAATTTCAGAAGCAGAAAAGGCTGCTGGAGAAGTGTTGCAGAGCTAAGAGAGTATACAGGACTGAACAAGAAGAGTTCCGGGGAATTGTCCTATTACTGAACACTTGTAACAGTAATAAACTAAGTGACAGAGACTAGGGCCTGGGGAACAGCAAATGCCAGGTGATGACAAGGGCTGATGCCCAGTGTGTCTGTAAGAGGAGGAAGACAGTGTGGAGAGCTTGATTAGAAAAGGCTCCAGAAAGGAAGAAGTCTTGTTCCCATGCTGCTGTGCCTTTCTCATGCTGTTCCCTCTGCCTGGAATGCCCTTCCCCAGACCTTCACACAACTGACTTCCTATCCTTCCAGCTCTGCTCAAAGATTCTCCCCAAAGAGGGCTTCTCTGATCTCACCTACACCTGACTTATTTTCTTCATAGCACACTCCTCCGGCTGACAGTTTCTTCTTGTTTGTTTCGATGGTTTTTGTTTCTGGGTTTATTGTTCATCTTTCTCACTAGGCTCTCAGCTTCCTAATGGCTGGGACCATCTGTCTTGCTCATCACGGGGTCCCAGCTCCTAGCACGGAGTCTGACACACAGTAGGTGCTTACCAAATAGAAAGTACACACAGCCCATTGACCAAAAGCTAAGATCCAAGTACCTGGAGCTCAGATGAAGGAAAAAGAGATGCAGATTTTGCACCATGGTGCAAAGATGAAAATTTCTGACATACTGAAGATCTAGAAACACACACAAAAAGCTGTAAGGGTGCTAGAAGAAACTATCCATGAATACTTATATAGACTTAGGGCGGGAAACAACTTTCTAGGCCCAAATTTTTGTGAAGAAGGATGTCTACTTCATCATTATGTATAAGAAAATGGAAAGGAAAATAAAGTCCATGGATAGGGGACTGGTTAAATAAATCATGGCTCTCCATACAGTGGAATACTATGCAGCCATGAAAATGATCAGCATTTGTTGATGTGAAAAGAAGCCTATATTGTTTGTTGAATGTTAAACTTGCTCATCAGAAACCAGAGATTCTGACATATTCAAGGTAAAACTGATTGTAACAGAGAAAGAGTGAAGACAAAAATCCTTCAATTACCATTTATGTATCCATTCACTCAACAAGCATTTTCTGTTCCCTCTGCCTACTTCCTGCTCCACACAGGTTCCAGGCGCTGGAGGAATAGGTGAACAGGACACTGTCCCTGCCCTCAAAGGCATCTTGGCTCACTCACGTAGGTGAGTAATTATGATATAAGGGAGACAGTGCTCACAACTAAGGGCCTCAGGGTGGTTGACTGACTGATGGCTTCATGGAAAAGGTGCTGTTGGAGCTAGAATTTGAAGGGGAGGAAGAGTTTGGGTATATAGAGGGGAGGAGGCATTTAAGAGGCAGAGATGGGACTACATGGGGCAAGTACAGGAAGTCCCTGCATTCTTCATCCAACACTCAGTGAACTCCACCATCGACCTGTAGGAAAGGGAGTCTATAGGAGCTAAGTCTGGGGCCTGAAGATTCCTGACTTAATTGTGCCCCATGTGCTGGGAAGAGGCATTCTGAGGCTGTGATCCAGGTGTGCAGGTAATAAAGCAACTTCCCGACCATGACTCATTCACCCTGACAGCGCCAGCCCCACAGGACAGGCAAGGCTGGGGCAGGTGCACTCACCTGGTGGGATAACTGAGACCCAGCAAGGCGAACCCCAGTGTGTGGGCTTGGATTCCAGGCTCAGTGCTCTTGGCTTTGCACTAAATATTTAGGCCAAGGTGCCCACCATGGGTTGGAGGCAGGGGGGTCCCATCTCTATGGACCCTCTGCTCAGTTCCTTCTGGGGTGAAGCCAGAGTGGGGCCCTTATACCTTGAAAGAACTCAGCAGTTTTTATTTTTATTTTTATTTTTCAGATTCTGAGGCAGCTTGATAGTTAAGGTTCAAAACAAAGAGATATGACTCAGCTTCCTGTGGAGGAGCTGTAGCCTTTTGGAAAAGATATTTCTGTTTTAATGACGTTCTCTTCTTGGCCATAGAGGTGGCTTGTCCGGACTGCCTTGTTTTCTTATTGTTCCACTTTTCCCAGAGTGAGGGGCAGGGAGAGTGGTCAGGCTCTGGGGCCAGACTGCCTGCGTTTGAACCCTGGCCCTCCCCCTTACTTGTCCAGAGAATCTGGGCAAAGTTATGTCTTCTCTGAGCCTCTGTTTACTAATCTTAAGAAGGAAATAATAGTTCCTTCATGGCAGGGTTATTGTGTAAAGCAGATGTCACCTATGGAAAGGGTCTGGTCTGGTGCCTGGCAGAAAGTAGGTGGTCCCTAAATTTCAATGTTAATGACAACAGCCAGCATGCTGAGGTTCTACGGGGCTTACATCTCATTTAATCCTCATGCCTGCACAGCACAAGTTCCCATTTTACAGATGAGGAAACTGAGGCTCAAAGCAATGAGTTGACTTGAGATTTTGTCTTACCACTCACGTGAGTCAGTGCACAACCCCAAGCCAACTCACAATCGAATCTATACGAGCTTTCTCCTCTAACTCTCCCTGTACCAGCAACCAGGTTCACACCAGCCCCTCACTGTCTTTATCTGAAAAATGGGGACAAATATTCTAAGCCTCTTGAGATATTCTAACCAAGGCTTATAAAAACAATTCTGTGAAGGACTCGGGAAACTTCAGGCATATCACACGATTCCTTCCTCCGCAGCAAGGAGTTGACAAAGAGCTGAGCTCTTCCTGCACAACATCCCAAGGAGAGGCACGAAGCCCTTCAGGAAACCCCCTCACAAGACTAGAGGAAGAACTCTAGACAACACAGAGGAAAAACTCATGCATATAAAAGGAAAAGGCCTTTAAAATGATCCATCACCCAAATGGCCACCCTACACCATGACATTAACACTGAGTCTCTCAAACCTTTGTCCTGGAACTAATTTTTTTTCTTCAAAGTCCTGCTGCCGGTGAACACTAGGTAACCCAAGACAGCCAGCACCCAAGTTTCCATCCCCCTCCCCTTGCATCGTCCTGAAGCAGATGCTGACAGAGCAGCCTTAATAGTAACTGACTAATTTTAAACCCTGTGATTACCATGGTTGATTTCCATGGAACCTTCCTTTCACAGCACCGAGAACCTCACAGGCGCGGTAATTGCCAAGTTCAATTTTAGCTCCGTCATGCTCAACCATCGGTGCTAACTAAGGCAGCTGCTTCAGCACCAGGTAAGCTGGTAATGAAGTCGGCTTCACGGCTTCATTTCACAATATTGTGATGCCCCCATCAGCACCTGTAAGTGCTGAGGAGCTACGAGCTTCTATGAAACAAATCTCACCCAAGGGAAGTCGCTACAGCCGCTTGAAGCTTCTAAGGTGCCCTGTCTAGATCCTCATGCCTACGGGCATGTTGTTGTTCAATCCATGTACCTTCTGGTGGCAAAACACCGCCCACCACAAGCCACGCCTCACTCCTGAGGGTCCCTGATCCCCACCTCCCACGCCCCGCTCCAGCCCCGCGGCCCTGGTCCAGGCTCTCATCGTTTTGGCATGGACCCCCACAATAGCATTTAGATCACCCTGTCCCATTCATTTCCCACACCAATCACTAGAGTTTTCTCGCACAAAAAGAAAAAAGAAATGTGACTCTATGCTTGCTGTTCCCTGTTTAAAACTCTGAATTGGTGCCCACTGTCCTCAAGGTAGAAAGTCCTCACACTGTGTGTTCTGTTAAGCCTAGTCATGAAACTCACTGTCCCTCTCCCTCATTCACACTGTCCCAGGGTCCTGCCTGCAGTCCCCCAAGCCCCATTCACCCCTGGCCTGAATTAATCAGATAAATAGGCCCCTGCAACCTCATTTTCCCTGTGAAAAAATGTCTCAGGCTGGGCTCCCTGCCCCTTCAACACAGAAGGAAACCTCTGTCGAACATGTGGGCACAACCCCAGTAGTCACTCAATGGCAGCACTGGCTGAATCTTTGGGCTACATCACATAAATGCACCACACAACATTCTTTTGACGCTTAGTAAGCACCTACTGTGTGCCAGGCACCAGCACTCTCTGTCTTCCATTAATCTTCAAACAACATACCAAAATGAGATAAATTGCTTCTCTTTCCAGGTGTCAATAGGCTCAGAGAGGTTAAGTAAGTTCTTGAGGCCTCATAGCTTCTAAGTTGCAGGGTCAGTACAAATGGTCTCATCAAATGAGCCCTCACTTCTCCAACCCCACTGCATGCACTTGTTTGTGGGACTTTTGCACAATGCCACATTCATTTTGTTAAAATGCCCCATTGGCCTGTGCATCTGTCCTATTGTTAATCAGCGCTCACCTCCTACACACAGACACACTCCCCTGGCCAGGTTCCGACAGCAGAACTATACTGGGGGCACAGATGAATCTGTTTGGGCTGACTTTGCGCTGACTTCAGCTTTTGTTCAGAAATTGACAGGAGCTAGAACTGGGTTTTGTTCTTCCTTTTTGCCTAACCCCTTGCATCCTAATGTCATGAAATCCCTGTGCAAACCTCGCCATACATTAAGGGGACAGGATTATTATTCCCATTTGACAGAGGAGAAAACTGAAGCACAGAGAGGTTATGTAACTTACTAGATGTGCACAGATAGTAACTGTCAGAGACAGGATTGGAACGAAGGGCCTGGGCCCTACCATGCATGCTCACTACCACTAGGGTACACTGTCACCTGCATCACTGATTACCTCATTTTACAGATGAGGACACTAAGGTTCTGAGAGACAAGGGGTTTGCCCATGCTAGGGCTCTGACGTCCAATCTGGATGGCTGCAGACACAGAAGGTAAAGCTGGGACTTCAGGAAGCCCCAACCCCCACTTCCAATTAAGGCAAGACCACGTTTCTAGAAGTCTAGTCCTGAGAGGTGCACTAGGAGGCCATGAGGCAAAAACACAAGGGCTAGAAAACCTCTGCGGTCTTCAAGACTGTCTCAGCTGCCCCCACCACCACCACCTGGACCTCTGTGCTGGGGGCAGGCCTCACAGGCCAGTCATCCCCATACAGGGAACTTTTCCCTGCCACACTGGTGGCTAAGCTCCCTATTCAGCCAAAGGCAGTGTAGGAATAGGTTCTGAAGCATGAAGACACAGGTTCAAATCTCCACACTGCCACTTCCTAGCTTTGAACTCTGCATAAAGGGTTGAGACTGTCCATGAAATGGGGTATTCGTACCACCACCTCGCTGGATGTCTGGAGACTAAAGAGCCCACTGGCCAGTGCCCTCCCAGGGTAGATTCACTGCCATTTCAGAGCCTGCCTCCAGCAGCATCCTACAATTCCTTCTAGTGCGTCCATCAGATGATGCGGGGTGGGGGCAGAGAGGTTTGCTTCAACTTATCTCATTTGAGACATGCTTTCTGGGACAAGGCTAAAAAAGTAAAATTAAGTAACAATAAAATATGAGGTTGAATAGAAACTCAAAGTCAGCAGTGATTTCTCTAGAACTGCTTGGTGCCACCTCAGGCAGGAAGGGAGGGCTAAGGGAGTCCCTGTGGGTCACCCCACAGCTGGTGGAGTCTTGAGTGGAACCTGCATCTGTGGTAGGCCCTTCTCCTGGCCACAACCCACTTGACGCATCCCTGTTGCCATGATTTCTGTTTATTCCGGGGAAGATAGGTTCACTGACATTGATGCCTGGTAAAAGGAGGGTTTCTTTCTCTCTACTGTATCACCAGGGTCCCCATTGTCCTTGGCCACACACAGGCAGGAGCCTGCAGGCACAGGAGCAAAGGCGCTAACATTAACTTGGCCCCTGGGGTTCCTCCTCACCTGGCCCAGGAGATGGGACCAGGCCCCATTTCCAGATGTGAAAACTGAGGTTCGAGGCTGAACAGCTCCTTACCCGGAGTTTCATGGTGACCTAAAGGAGAGGCAGGGATTCATGGTTGGATCTGTCCAACTTGTCCCACTTTTCTAATTTGTGCTAGCTCATTATTTATGATCATTATTCTGGTTCCCAGGAACCCAGGGCCTTTTCCAAAACCACATATGCCTTGAGAGAATCTGTTGAAAGCTCTAGGGACATCAAAGGCAGCTCCCCAGGGGGATGCGCAATTCAGGTGCCTACCCCAAGACATCCTCCTGGCCTGGCACATGGACACAAGAGGCTGGCTTGGGGCTTAGCTGCTGAGAGTTCCCCAGCATTCTTCTGGGTGCCCTCCCCACAGGTCTCCCACCCAGATCTGAGCACATCACTCTCAGTCCATGGTTCAAAGACCACCAGCCAAGAGAACTAAATCCAAATTTCTTCACCTAGCTCTCCTGCCCCCGCTTACCTCACACATCAGTGCTCCCCAAATCCTACGCCTCTGACCCCTCACTCACTGCCTCCTTACCCTTTCAGTGCTCAAATCCCTCCTCTCCCACAAGTCTTTCCTGAGTCCCCATAACAGCACCAAATTCTCCCTCTTCCCAGTGCCCACAAAGGCCACTCTCGTGTATGAGCTGCCTGTAGGAAGGTCTCGCCTCACCTTTCTTCAGAGACTGCATCACCTGGGAATGCTCAGAGGACATGTGTGAACCAGAAATTCCTTTCTCAGCCCAAGGTTGCCAACACTTAAAGGGAACTGGTGCTTCACTGCTTGCCCAGATGTGCCAGGTCTCTCCTTCCACAGGGCCTTTGCAATGTGCTGTTCTCTCTGCCTGGCATGCTTCTCCTGTCCCTACCACATAGCAACTACTAGTCTTCCCATAGTTCTAAGCTCAAGTGCCAGGAAGTCCTCCCTGACGCTCCGTTATCTGGTCTCCAAGCCCCATGCAGCTTTCCTTCATTATACCTGTCATACTTTTATTATGTGTTTCATCATGTGAGTATCCATTGGCCAGACTAGAGGCCAAACAAGTACAACACTAGGCCTGTCTTGCACACCCCAGAGTCCCTGCAACAGTGCCTGGCATGCAGCAGGGGCTCAGTGTTGTCTGCAAGAGCAAAGGCAGCTGTGGTGGTATATTAGTCAGTTTCTGTTGCTTATAACAAAATACCTGGAATGGGGTGATTTATAAAGAAAATGAAATTTATTGATTACAGTTTTGGAGGCTGGAAGTCCAAAGTGCATGGAACACATCTGGTGAGGGTCTTGGTTGGTAGTGGCAACAGTGACCCAAGGGTCTCACATGGCAGTAAAAGGCAGAGCAGAGGGAAAGAAACGTTCATGTGCTCTCCTTTTAAAGCCCTCAGAACCAGGCCCCTGCCCACCATTTTTAATCCATTCACTACGGCATGGTCCTACAATCTAATCACCTCTTCAAGTTCCCACCTTTCAATTACTGTAATAAGACTTCCCACCCTCAGTAGTTAACAGTGGAGATTAAGCCTCAGTGAGGTTGGGGGGCATCCAATTTACAGCAGGTAGATTACAGAGATGACCATGAATCCTCCCATTCCTACACACACACCCTCTGCACTATCATGTTGCTTCTTTTCTCATCAAGAGAGGGTCTACTTCATGCCTTGAAGCTAGGATTGGCCATTTATCTGACCAACGGAAGGAAGCAAATATGATACAAGCAGAGGCTTGAAGAGCGCTGGGGCACTGGGGCTTGCTCCCTCTTGCTGCGCCGGGAAGCCTGGGAGCAGCAGGGCAGCCAAGCCCAAGCTAGCCTGCTGGAGGATGAGAGGCTAGGGGAGAGCTGAGCTAACAACCAGCCAGCCCCAGCCAGTTGGCCACAGACATGAGAGCCTGCAGAGACCAACCACCCAGCCAGAAAGCCTTCCCACCAACCCACAGAACTGTGAGCTAAATAAAGTGGTGGTTGTTTTAAGCCACTAATTTGAGGTGTCTTGTTATGAAACAATACACAACTAATACAGGAGATAATAGAAGAGCATTTGGCCTGATAGCTTCACAGCCAGAGAACATGTGTCTGGTCTATACAGCATCAAGCTGAAAACAACAAAAGCCTCTTTGTGAGCTGGAGAGTGCAGGTGGCAGGGAAGGTCAAGCCCCTGGTTTGAGCCCTGCTGGCCTGTGACTTTGGCTTCTATACCTTGGTCTGCCTGTCTCTGCAGTGGGAATAACACATCCCATGCCAAGCCTCTTCAGGTGGGACAGTCTGCATTTCAACAGGAACCTATGTGAAAGTGTCTCCAAAATGAAGCTAAAGATCCCGGAACATGTGGGGACATATGGGGCAGAATAAAGATCATGACTTCAGAGTTAGACTGATTCAGGTTCATGATCAATTCTGCTCCTTACAGGCTGTGTGACCTTGGGCAAGTTTCTCAACCTTTCTGAACTTCGGTATCACATCTGTAACATGATGGTAATAATAAAACAACTTACAGGGCTGTTATGGGGGTTAAATAAGATAGTATACAAAAGACACTTAGTACAGTGCTTGGCACACAGTAGGTATTTAATAAATAGTAGTTCCTCCTCTGTTCCCACCCCCACTACACTAGTACCTTTCACACTGCTTTTACCCTCCCCCTCCACTCTACTTGGTGGTAACGGTTTCCATGTTTGATACCAGTATCTTGTGCCAGGTGCCAAGTTGAGACTGCAGCTTACATAACATCCTGTGAGCAAAAGTTTATACACAAGATAAGTAAGGAGGAGCTTGATGTTGTTGGCTTTGACTGGGAGAGAACACTCAGGTCATAGAGGTGGGGACAGAGTGAAGAAGACTGAAGACATTTCAGAACTGAATCCTCATCCCCAATGTCTGAAACATCTTTCTTCATCTGGGACCATTACCTGTGGTCCTTTCTCCATTCACCTCCAGTGCACCAGTGCACAGCCTGAGGCGGCCTCGCAAAAAGGAGGGAGACAGGCAAGGCACTGGCTGTGACCAAGACCCCTGGAGAGCAGTTTGGTTCCAGGGCCACTGTCAGAATCATGGCCTGGTCTCCACTGCACAAGGCACCTACAGCAAAAGCAGATGCCCCTTTGCCCCAAGTAACCCAAATGTCCAGAAAGTGGTCTACAGGAAAGGCCCTGGATGGACTCCACCCAACACACACACACACACACACACACACACACACACACACACACACACACACACACACACACACACACACGAAGAAGTGTGAATCCAGGGAGGACAGACAATGTGGAGAAGATGGCTCAGAATGGGGGTGGGAAGGGGACCCCCAGAGCAGAGAAGCACGAATCTGGATCATTCCCTGCACACACCATGCCTGCCCCAAAGTCCTCTGTGGCTCCCCAGTACAGGATCCAAACTCCGGAGCCTGACATGAGCCTGTAGCCATCTAGACAGGTCTGCAGGAGTTCCCTAAGCCACTACATCCCCACCCCCTCTCCCCCGCCCCCTCCCTACATAGTGTGGTCCTGTAGGAAGAGAATGGGTGTTCCTGGCAAACAGGCTTGGTCCAATCCCATTGTGACCACAACTCAATATGACTGTTGTCACCTCACCCTTGGAGCCTCAGCTCCTTATCTGCACAGTGTGGATGGCTTTCTATTTTGGGGATTGTTGTGAAATTAAATAAATGACAAGAAAGAAATACCCATCCTGTGATAGATGCTAAATAGCTGGCATATATATACCCATCCTACCCTTCTTGGAGGTCCTGACCAAATGGCTCCCTCTGCCAGGAAGTCCTCCCTGAACACCACAAGAATTCTCATTCTCTCTCTCTCTCACTCTCCCTCACTCCTACCTTGGGAGTAAAATAAAAGCTGCCTCCTCCTGCACAGACCCCCACCCATCCCTATCCTCAGGCTCCATCACATCCTGAGGACAAGGACCAAGAACCAACAAGAACCAACACCTTGTGAGGCTGCAGCACAAGCAGCTCCCAGAGAGAAGTGACTTACCCAAGGTGACACAGCTGAGTCCACACAAGGGCCCAACAGTCCTGCCTCCCAGACCACATCCCCTAAGGCCATTCTCAGGCAAAGATGCTGTGTGTGGATGATGACGGGCCCCACCCAGACCCACTTTCAGGCTGTGCACCCGTCCCACAGTGGCTGTGAGCGCTGCTGCCCACAGCTGCCCCTCCTCTGGGGAAGTGTGCCTGGCTGGTGGGAGAAGGCACAGGAGGCTTGGCACCCTCCCCATCACTCCCAGCAGCCCATGGCCAATGACTGACTGACATGCAGGGTGCAGAAGGCCCCACCCCCCACCCCCCACCTCGAGATGGGACCCGCTCTTAGTGTCACCCATGCTCCCCTGGGATCAGGCCACATCCTCACTCCACGCCTTCCCTGCCCTGTCCTGCCTCCCACTCCCCTTCTCCTGAGAGTGTACCCCACTGAATCTCCCCCACAAGAATCCTCTGCTTCTATAGCTCAGCCTAACACAAACACCTTGACTCTCAAAATGTGGTCCACTAACAGCATCATCTAGACCTTGTAAGAATTACAAAATCTCTGGCCCCATTCCAAACCTACTGAATCAGAATCTGCATTTTAACATGACCTCCGTGCAATTCACATGTACCTTAAAGTTTGAGAAGTGCTGGCTTAAGGTAGGTAGTTACCAGCCCACTGTAGGGATCAGCCAACTAACACGGGTATTAACCAAACCTACCATTTGTCGTGGCAATCATATAGCTAATGTAGATGTTATCTGCTATGCTGTGAATGTTTGTGTCTCCCCCAAATTCATATGTTAAAATCCTGATGGTATTAGGAGGTGGGGCCTTTGGGAGGTAATTAGGTCATGGGGGCAGAGCCCTCATGATTGTGATTAGTGCCCTTATAAAAGAGACCCCAGAGAGCTAGCAAGCCCTTTCACCATGTGAGGACACATTGTAAAGATGGTGGTCTATGAGGAAGCAGGCCCTCACTGGACACCGAATCAGCCAGTGCCTTGATCTTGGACTTCTCAGGCTCCAGAACTGTGAGAAATAAATTTCTGTTGTTTATAAGCCATCCAGTTTCTGGTACTTTGTTCTATTAGCCTGAATGGACTAAGATGATCAAGGTTGGATAATTCCAACCTTGACCATCAACTGTGCAAATGAGCCAGCTGATATGGACATTAACCACCTGACTCCAGCTGTGGGATCTACATGGTCTCCTTTGCTCTGTGTGAGTGCAAATCTCAACATTACCCAGGTGGAAGCTTCTTGTCCTTCTGGTTTGAGCTCTAATCCCACATAGCCACTCGGTCACTAGAATTCTGTTTTTCTTTGATGCCACAGGGACTGGTCCCAGCATTTGCATTTGCCAATTAAAGCCTTTGCCTCTACTTCCCTCTTGAAGGGACCTCACCCCCACCTCTAGAAAGCTAGAAAAGATTCCCCAAAAGCAACCCTGAGGAAGGTGCCAGAAAGTAGGATGAATGAGATTCTCCAGGGCCCTAGAGGATGTGGGTTGGGGAGCTAGGCCCATAGTCTCTGCTTCAGAAGAAGAAGCCCCTGGCCTGCCCTGAGCCAAAGGTCATAGGGAGGGCAGGAACCCCTCTTCAGAGGCCCCACCCCAGGGTGTGAGCTCCCCATACTGGGGTGAGCCCTTCAAAATCCCTCCGAGGGGATGTCCATGACCTTTGCTAAACTAAATGCAATAACCAAGTCCTATGTGCTGAGCAGACCCCAGGGCCAGTCCTGGAGGCTGCAATAATCCAGACGTGTGTTTGGACAGGAGGCACCCTGCAAAGCTCAGTCAACTCTGCCTGTCGCCTGAGGAAGGAAGAAGTTCACCTTTTGCTAATCGTACTAATTCATTTTTTATTACTAACTTTCCTGTTTTCTATTTGCCATCTGATTGAAGATATTACCAAAGGCATTTAAACAGCATCAGACCGTACCACAATGGCAAACATAACTCTTTTTATTGAAATCTGTATTAATACACATATAATTCCCCAATCACAAAGACCTCATGGTCTACATGTTAGACCTAAGTGACAGTGGAGGTATGAGCACGATGGAAGGTTTTTCGAAAGATAACAAGCCGTGCTGGGGGTGTGTGATAAAATGGGCACCAACTCATGCTGCTGATGAATGTGGATGACCTGTTGGAAAAGGACATGGTGACATGAATCATGACCATAAAAATGCTCACTCCTTTGGGCCCGGGAATTCTACTTTGGCCATAGCCAACAACCTGGGTCTTATCCTTGACACCCCCTCTGCCACACCCCACATCCAACCCATCCCCAAATCTCATACATCCTACCACCCAATATCCCCCGTGCCCTTCCATTTGTCTCCATTCCTGCCCCCCCACCACAGTCCATGCCAGAGTGGACCAATAGAACTTTCTGCAATGATGAAAATGTTCTATATCTGCACTACCCAATAGGGGTTACAGATATGTGGCTATAGAGCACTTGAAATGTGGCCAGTGTGAGGGAAGAACTCAATTTTATTTTATTTTACTTTATTTTAAGTGGAACTAGTGGCTTCCATACTGGATAGCACAGCCGCAGGCCATCATCAATGTCCCCCCGCCAAACCATAGGAATCCCCTCCCGATTGTTCTCCTGCATCCACTCCAGGCCCATCTACTGTCCCCCCACCTCAAAGAGCCGCAAAGATTCTTCTCAAATGCAACACACCTTCACAACTCCCTCTGCCCTCGAATCAAGGTGGAAGCTCCCAAACACGGCCTCTGAGGCCCCTGTCTCCTGAGGACATTGAGCAGCTCAGCTCTCAGGGGGCCCACAGTATCACAGGTGCTGGATGGAGGGAGGACAGTGGCACAGGGAGGACAGCAGCAAAGGCCTCCCAGAGGAGGTGGCACTCGAGCAGAAACTTAAAAGACATGTATGTAGGAGTCTGCCAGGTGGGTGAGGAATACCAAAACCAGAAACCCAGTCAGACATGCTCTGATAGCTGCATTCATAAGCAAAGAGCAGAGAGTTCCACCCTCGTGAAGCTGATATTCTGGGGAGAGGAGAAGAAAGGAAGGAGGGATATAAACAATCAACATGATGAACAGGTAAATTACCATTGTTACAAGAAAAAGACAAAGATAGGTAAGGGATTTCTGGTGGACCAGGGGTGAGGTAGAGCAGTTTTCAGCATTGAATATCATTAAGTAAGGAAAAGTGCCAAAAGAAACACTTTTCTTGAATCTGTATAGTGGGATAGTAGCAAGTGATGTCCCACCATTTCCTAAACTTTTGGGCAGGTAACATTGTGTTCATAATTTAAAATTTAATGAAAAGACAGGGGTAAGAGCTTCAGGAGAGAAGCCACCAGAAAGTCCTCCTTCCTCAACAGAAACATTCCCACGGGCTGGAGAGAGATTTCATTATCTCCGAAGGCCGGGCTTACTGTGCCCCAGATACCCCAGCCCAAGCAACTGGGAGTGATGCCTCCCTGCTGACAAAAGCAAGGTCACCGCCCGAAAGGAGATGGAAAGGGGTCAAAACAGGGCTGGATCTGCCAGCCCTCGCCCCAGAGAGTCGAGCATTGATTAAAAACCACAAGGAGGAGGATTATGAACATCAGCCCTCTTGACTCACACTTCAGCCTTCTCCCTAAGCTCAGCTGGAGAAGAGCCTAGCAGGTTGCTAAAACAAGAATTCGAGAATTCCCATTTATTAACACTTGCAGGCCCCAGACACTGTCCCTCACATTTATGTGTTTAATCCACCTGATGACTATGTGCAAACAAGATAAGTGAGGCCCGGAGAGGGAAGGTGGACTATTCTTAGAAACACGGCCTGGGACATCTTACAATGGCCATTTCTAGAAAATACAACCCACCACATTCACTTATTCATTCTTTCAACAACTTTTAATTAAGCACCTACTATATAGCAGACACCGTGCAAGGTGCTGGGGACTCAGTTGTGAATAAAACAAACACGATCCCAGTGAGTTTTAAAGTTTACTGTTCTGAAGGGGGAATGATCAAGTAATCTCACAGATATATCATGCCATGAAAAGAAAAATAGAGACTGTGATAGAGAACAGGACTAACTGCAGAGATTAGTGGGTCAGAGTCTGAGAAGATGAGGATGAAGCCTGACCTGAGGGATGATCCAGAGCCGGCACATGAAGAATGAAGGCAAGAACATTCCAGACAAAGGGAACGGCATGTGCAAAGCCCCTCAGGCAAGAAAAAGCAGGGTGAGTCTGGGAAATGGCACGAAGGCTGGGGTGGCTAGAATGAAGTCAATGAGGGGATGCTGGCTGTGCTTACCACCATGTCCCCAGCACGAAGCCTGGTGCTTGGTACAGAGTGGCTAGGAGTGAGGCTGGAAAAGCAGGCAGGGGCGAGATCACATGAGGACCTATGGGCCAAAAGAGGAGTTTAATGTTATCTGCACTCCAGGAGAAGGCACTGGAAGGTTTTAAGTAGAGACCTGAGAACACATGATTGGGGTTTGTAAGAATTCATCAAGCCACAGTGGAGAACCATTGAGCAGTTTCACACTGAAAAGAGATAGGATCCAATTTATGTGTCAGAAAGATCTCTACCGTGGGCACAATGGCTCCTCGGCTCAACCTGATGTGACTTTTGGTCACCAGAGAGTAAATATCTCCAAACTCCATTGAAATCTAAACTTCTCCAGCTGGTATACGGGAGGCAGCCACCCTCCAGAAAGCAAGATGAAGCTGCAAATGACAGGACGTGGTGACAGAGCATCAGACAGAAGCATGGCTCTCGGCAGACGGAAAACTGTCCCAGAGAACACCTCAACAGGGTCGTTGCTTACTGTTAATGTCAAGCCATTAAGAAAACACAATTACATGCTTTGTTGATACTGTAAGACAAAATCCAGGACAACGTGAGAACATTTAGTGCTCCATCCCAAAGAGCCGTAAAGCAACAGACAGTACAGCAGCTGGAGGAAGTGCATGCTCTGTGCAAACAGGTGGCCAGGCCCTTCGGTATTTTTTAATCCTTGCCTCAATCAAAATCACATCCTGGCTCTTAGGCATCTGAGATAAACTTGGAAAGGGAATTAAAGCTAACTATTCCAGGTGCTTAAACATATATTACTACCTCATTTAATTCCATAAACAAGTAGTATGCTTAATCCCATTTTGCAGATGAGGAAACTGAGGCCCAGAGATAACAAATAGCTTTCCAAATGGCCATGGCTCCCTCTCCAGCCTCATCTCTTGACACTCTCATCCTCTTCTACGCCTTTGCATATGCTGTTCCTTCTACCTAGAATGCTTTCCCCTACTTTCTTCATTTGGTCAAGTCTTACTTACCTTCAAGCACAGGCAGGTGTCCCCTCCTCTGAGAAGCCTTCCCTGACTATCATGCCTGGCCTGGTGGTTCCACAGTCTCCTGAGCTACTTCTACCTAATGCTTACCACATACATTTGAAATTGTTTATTTCTGTCTGTCCCTCTAATAAGACTGTGGCTCCTCAAGGGCAAAGATCATGTCTAAATCACCTGTTAATGCCCGGCACCTACCACAAAGCCTTGCACACAGCAGGCAGTGAATGTTCTTCTGATGGCTAAATGAATGAATGAGGAAGGAGTGAATAAGTGAATTAACTCTTAATAAGTGGCAAGGCCAGGATTTGATCCCAGGCCAGTAAGACATCAAAGCATATCTCTTGGCCAGAGTGTGTGTGAGTGTGTGTGTGTCTTAGGCAGATAATTAGAAAATGTACACGGTGTGGAATATATTATAAAACATGCTGAGTAATTAATTTATCTGTTCAAATTGATGCTGAAAAGCACCACACTCAGGGGAAAATAGGATGATGAATGTGGGTAAAGGGTTAACCAAACCCTTTTCCTTGCTGCAAGAGAATTTCACCTTTGCTAACAATCTAGCATAACTCCCCTGGAAACTTGATGAAGGTAGGATGTTAACTATGTTACTAGGCAACTCTGTTCATGGTAATAATGACCCCTGGCTGGTTAGTTACATCCACACTGGGAGGACTACATATAAATTATAAATATCTGATAAAGAAGCCATACTTTAGGCTTTTCTGAGTGCAGTGACATTTGTAACAGGCATGTCCCTTGTGAGGTCCTTGAAGCTAAGCCTATGGAACTGTTAAAAGAGATCCAGCTGCTATAGAGAACAAGGATTCCAAGCCAGGGTGGCTTCCAGATCCACACATTGTGGGTCTCATTCCTTTGCACTTGAACTACAACCTGGGACAGAGCGGGCGGCAAAGAAAACACCTCCTGGCCACCTCGGTGAACAACTGCAGAGACTTCTACAAGAACTCATCCTGCAGAAGAGGGACAGTTCCTGTGCCTTGCTGGCAGGCTGTGGTTTCTGTCCCAAATCCTTCCAGGAGACTGGTACCCGTTGTCATCTGTGTTAGTCTTGTGCATCTGAATGTTTGATCAATCCTTAAAGACTCCCTGTGGGAGCTGCAATGAGAAAGAAGGGAAACAATACAGAAAAGAGAACATCTCCACTGGAACAAGCACTGCCCCTATACTGAACTGAAATCTCCTTAGACTCTAGAACTTAAAATCCTGGGATAGAGCCTATTCTCACAGTGGCAGCAGGAATGAGGGAGGGGATGGCTCACTTGATCTCCCAGAGGCCTCACCACAAGCCTGAGTTGCAATTGTGGTTATGTAAGGAAACTGGGGCTCAGAGAGGGTAAGTGACAGGTCAAAAGTCACACAGCTTGTACATGCCAGGATATGAACCCAGGCACTTCCATCGAACTCAAAGTCAAATTTGAATCCACCATCTGGTTTTACATAAAAATTAACTCACATCTAAGGTGGATATAGAGAACAGAGAAAGCTTGGAGGGTAGGTGGGGTGAAAGGACCTCCTTAAATAATGTAAGTAGCAAACAATAGGCACTCAGTAAATATTTGCAGATTAAATGAGCAACGAAAGGCCCAAGGTCCACTTTCCACATTATAAAGTTCAGTTCAAGTCAAAACACAGCACCATGGAACAATAAAATTTATGCATGAGATTGACCCTGGGTTATACTACTGAGTTGGATTCATTTCCAAGAAGTTTCTGAATCATTCCTGCAAATTAGGCACAACTTTGAGGTAAGCACGTTTTAATTAGCTGTAATGCGAAGGCATTCTACTGGCAAATGATGTCTGAAGTTGAAAATGAAGGCAGGAAGCCCAGCTGGGAACCGTCCCCCCCCATAGAAACAAGAGGCAAGCTGCCCATTCTTGCATCCCCAGCAGCTGGAGGGAGCTCTGCCCAGGATGGTGGGGACTGCAGAGAGAGCACAGGCCAAATCCCAGCTCCCCCAGCCAGCTCCTCTGCTGCCCTTATTTACTTGATCTGTTTGAATCTCAGTTTTCTCACCTACAAAATGGAGACACTGGTGCCTCTCATAGTTCTTATGATACGAGGAGATCATATGAGTGAATGAGCCTGAGATGCAGTAAATGCTCAGTGAGTAATCTGTGCTTAATTCTACCCTATTTCTCTCCATAAAACACCACAAAATTTAAAATGAAAATCAATGTGAGAGGACTTTTTGTCCAAGATGTTGATAGAGCACACACTTTTATCTCCCCTTTTTTCTAACCCCCACCGGAATGACCATTAAAAAAAAAAAAAAAAAGCCTGTATCTATATCTATAGATATATATAAATAAATATATATAACATATATAAACATACAAGGGGTCTTCAAAAAGTTAATTCAATTTTTCCACAAACTTTCTGAAGTGCCCTCGTACATACACCATTCAGAATTCATACATACGTACACACACGTGTATGAAAATAGAATCACTCCCTAAGAGCCCATAAGAAAACAAGAAAAGGCTGGCGATACATAGGTAGGGTGCTGGAAATTAAGAGGTCAAAGAGACAGACTGACAAGGAAGCCTATGAGCATTAAGGGACCAGCACCCCCATACAAAACTTCTAAAAAAGCGAATTTCCTGGGGACTGGCTGGTTGGTTCAGTTGGCTAGAGCGAAGCCTTGTAATACCAAGGTCTAGAGTTTGGATTCCCAGCCAGCCACCAAAAATAAAAGCTATTTTCCTAACAACCCCAGAAAATCCCAAGAGAGAGGCAGCTGGGGTGGGGAGCCCCGGGAAGGAAAAGTGACAGAACCCCTTGTGTCAGTCCAAAGCCCTTGGAGAAGCTTATTGTGGGGTTTTCCCCCACGCTAAAGCCAGGGGGAAGACTCTAACTGAAGTGAGAAATCCGCCTCAGAGATCCCCTGTGGCAGGCAGGCCTGAGGCAGGAGAAAAGTGGTGCACCAGTGCCCACGGTGGCTGCTGGCCACCAGGAGAGGAAGAGAGGTCCCTAATGAAGTGGGCACATCCCACACTCTCGTAGATGCTCTGGGCGAAGAGTCTCCACCCACACACCTCTCAACTTGCACGTGACATCCACACCGTGACCCACACAGTCGTGGCTTTCACTGGTGCTGAGGAAAGTCACAACTCTAGAACAGATCAATCTAGATCCCATGTACAAACTTAAATGTCAACCAAGAATCACCAGACATTTTAGTAAATATCAGCGTAAAAGAGAGGCCTAAAAGTGAACAGAAGAACTAACCACCAAGAAAAGAGTTAATGCAGGAAACAAAAGATAACTTTAAAAAATCGAATTATCCTCTTCAAAAAGACTCAAGATATTCACATATCCATAAAAAAATAAACAGGCTACTATGACACAGCAGAATTCTGGAAAAAACGATGACAGAATTAAAAGCAATAAATGCATTAGCAGTGCTGAACTGAAGAGTGGGTTCGAGTGGAAGAGCACCTAGCAAGCCCTCCTTGCAGGTCCCCTGGGGAGTAGGGCTGAGCAGGGAAGGGGAGGTGAGAGGGACTTTACTCATGTCTTTATATTCTAGAATACTTCTCTGTGTTTTACAAAGAACAAAAGCAGTTTTTTAAAAAAATAACTCAAGATAAAGGGGGAAAACAATAGGAAAGTGAAATAAAGTCGGGAGAGAATTAATGAACAAAACTCATGCTGTGATACTCTGTTAAGGCTACAAGTGACTCATTCATTGGCCTCTCAGGTTCCTGGGAACTCAGAGAAGGTGATGGGCAAAGCCAGGGACACTGACCTACATTAAGGTGGGGGCAGGGCCAATAGCCTCTTGTTGAAGAACTTGACAGGACTCCAGTCCAAAAAGAAAGCCATGGTTGCCTGCCCAGGGGTGACTTGCGTAGGCATGGCCCAGAAGCTCCTCAGAAATCCATCTGGAGTCCTCCCCATACACAGAAAAATGTGCAACATCTCAGCACAAGAGCTCTGGAATCCTACCCTGGAATGTGAAAGAGCATCTCTTTGGGCCCCTGAAAACTTCATTAATTGTAATTTTTCTTCCCTTGGACCTAAGAAGCAACTATCCTGCATCTCCCACATAGGGCAGATGGCACAGAGAAGAAATCTTCAGCAAGAAAGGTGAGTTTTCACCCCAAGATGCATCTCCCTAAAAGGAACACTGTGGTGCCCCCCCATCTATGCACACATCCACATCCCCCAACTGCAGGAATATCAGGTGTTGGGCTCACAGCTCTGTCCCCCCGACCCCCTTGCCCCAGGAACTGCTCTCCGCTGCAGGGACCTACCTCACCCAAGGGAACTGCCTGCAGCCAATGTCTGGGTGATGCAGGAATCAAATGCTTGGGCAGTCCCTTGCCTCAGTCTGGGACAACTCTGAAGAGCCTCCCCAGCTCCAGAGCTCCCTGTGGTATGGCTTTCATCGGTAACCACATGATGGGTCAGCTTCTCTCTCTGCTAAGCTTGCTTCCCTCACTCCCTTATAGTGCAGCCCCTCACAGAGAACTTACCCCCAAATAAACCTTCCATGGGCAACTCTCTATCCCAGTGTCTGCTTTTAGGGAACCTAACATAAGACTCTCCCCATGACCTATCAGGGGGCTGAAGAAGGACACCTGTGTCTGAGCCAGAGCTACATGCCCTGGGCCAGCAATACATCTCTGCTGTCCTAGACCAAGGCAGGAAAATCCTCCCCTGTTCTAGTCTAGACGAGTGGTTCCCTACCATCACCTTGTTAGCAGCAAAAATGTTCAGCCCCTCCCCACAGCTACTGAATCAGAACTTCTGGGAGTGGAGCCCAGCAATCTGTTTTAATTGCCCTCCAGGTGATTCTGTTGGGCCAAAGTATCCCTGAGAAGTGGAATATCCCTGGCCACTGGGGAAAATCAAACACAAGTCATTAAGCTTTCCCATCAGCAGAAGACCATGAGACAGTCGTTGAGAATGGTCTGAATCCAGCAACATGAAACATTCCATACTTCTGCCCCCCACCTCTGGCTTCCAGGCACTTCTCTACTTAAAACCCTACAGGCTGAATGCAACATTCTTTATGACAGTCTCCGCTGGTGTCCACTCATTAGGCTGAGGGTGCCCCAGACCATCTTTGCACTGGCTTCTCCCTCTACACCGCCCCCACCCCCCACCCCAGCCCACCTGGAGTTTCCTTTCCCACACCCCTGGAACTGTCACTGCCCCAGGTAATTTTATATTTAATGATTATTCTGCATTTTGAGCCAGTAGATCACAGCTCCACACAGCCTTTCATTCAGTAAATAAAACTTTCCTGTTTAGTCACCGAGCTTTCAGGATACAGCTGAATCCCCAGCATCTCAGTACATAGTAGGCATTCAATAAAAACCTGTTGAACACCCAAAAACCCAGCGGTAAACAGGTTGTAAATGTTGAAAAATCACAATCTTCTTGTTCATTCTAGCAGGCACCAAAAATCACAATTGTGGTTTTTTTATTTATTTAATTTTATTTTTTTGTCTTTTTGTGACCGGCCATACCGCGCTCAGCCAGTGAGCACACCGGCCATCCTTATATAGGATCCGAACCCGCGGCGGGAGCACTGCTGCGCTCCCAGCGCAGCACTCTCCCGAGTGCGCCACGGGGTTGGCCCCAGAAATCACAATTGTATAGTAGCAAGTGCTAAGCATCAGGGTAATTGATCAAAATGTATTAGCCTGTGTTATAGAACATCTTTTCACTAAGATGTAAAATTACAATTAACCATGATTCATTAATAGTTACTTACCATATGTTTGTCCTGCTGCTCCCAAACCACACTGAAAAAATCGCCATGTAGGTTTGGGTCCATGTAAATAAAATGACTGTCAACCCTGCGGATATGGGGTTTACTGACTGAAATACTGGACAGAAAGCACAAGCCGTACAGCTCTGCCACTCTCTGCACCATCCTCTTCTAGTTTACCTGCACGACACTTTCCAGACCAGTGGGTCTCAACCAGAGGCAAAGTCTGGAGACATTCTTGGTTGTCACAACTGGGAGCAGGTGCTACTGGCATCGAGTGGGTAGAGGCCAGGGATGCCGCTAACCATCCTACAACGCATAGGACAGCCCCCACAACACAGAATTATCAGGTCCAGAATGTCCATAGTGCCGCGGTTGGGAAACAGTGTTCTAGACTAGAGAGAACTTCCATATCTGTTACTTTAATCTGAATGTCACACAATCTGAACAACTTTCTGTGCCTCCAAAACCCACTTTCCTACACAGATTCAAGAAGGTAACAGAAGGACGTGGAGGAAATGAGCAGCTCCCCCGCCCCCCGCAATTTATTATCCTGAACAGTCCAACAAGAGACTTCTTCAAACCAGAGGCCCTGCAAAGTCGGATCCAGAGAAGCACCCCACGTTGGGAAAGCCAGGCCCCGCCCAGCACAAAGACTCAGGAAGGCAGCTGGGGGTGTGGTCAGTCCTCCCACAGCTAGCGCTGAGAGGTAGGTTCCCCTCCTGCTTAACTTTCAGTTGCGTGGCTCTTTGTCAATGGAAATGAAAGCACTTTCTGCTAGGGCCCAGTGCTATATGTGCATGATCTCCAGCCCTCACTGCTCCCCTGTGGGGGAGGCATCAGGCCCATTTTGTAGAAAAGGACACTGAAGCACAGGGAGGTTAAATAATTTGCCTGCGCTGATGATGATGAAGGCAGCGTTCAAACCCAGATCTGGCTGGTTCCAGAATCCATGCTGCCTTCATATTCTGAGACCAGCTCTAGGAAATCAGAGAAGCAAAACAGACTGCCCTATAGAATCAATGGGGCAAGTAGCCATACAGCAGAGGGACTCATGGGATGAGGGTGAGGCGTGGGACCTTGGCCTGTGTGCACAGACTCAGCTGCTCTTCCCTACTCTATCTATAGCCAGGCACTGTCTCCTGAGCCTGCTCAGGGAAGCTCCTCCAGGAATGGTAGGTCAGCCAAGAGAACCCTGTCCTACCCTGGACTCAGTAAGTTCATCACAATATCTTCAGATTATAACAGCCGAACAGATGCTAAATTCCTCAAGTCACAGAGGACAACTGGCCAGCCCCAACTCATTCATTCATTCATTTAGCAAATATTTGTTGAGCACCTATGTGCCAGGCCAGCTCTGCAAATACAAAAGTGAAAGCAGACACTCTGAAGCATATGGGGCCCATTTTCTCCAAAAGCACCTCCCTCATCCCTCCCAGTGCACTACTCTTTCCACAGTTATAAAGGACATTCCCAGCCCTTACTTCATAATATTTCCACACCATACCATCCCACTAGGCTGATGGTCACTGATTCACTTTCCCTTTGAACAGTGGGGAACAGAGGCCCAGAGAAGGGCACTGATGTGCTCAAGATCACCCAGCAGGCCTGGGCTGCTGCTCCTGACATACAAAGTGTGGTCCAGGAGGAGCCTCCAGGACAGGTGGGGTAAGGAGCTGTAGGGAACATGTTTAAATGGAAAGTAAAGAAGAGCTTCCCAACAGAGATGAAGGCTCCCTTCTAGAGCTCCCTGGGACCAGCCATCTCAGCTCACAGCCCACCTGGCCCAGGCCTCCACAGGACCCACCACAGCCACCTGCGCCCCTGTAGAAAGAAGCTGTGGAGATCTCACCCACCAGGGATGCTGAGCAGGCTTCACAGATTTCAAGTCCAGATGAAGCAGTAACAGCAACCTCCACTTCATGGATTTTTCTCAAAAAAAGGCTCCAATCACTCATTAAGCAAGCTAGTCTAGATCCCCATCCTTACATGATGCTGCGCCCAGAGCTGTGTGGGTGGAGAGTTGAATCATTCCCTTACCAGCACATATCCACTGAGCAATTATGGGCCAGGAACTGTGCCAAGTGCTGGATATTGTTCCTGCCTGTCAGGAGCCCACAAAAATCTGTACACAAACAACCAAACCACTGTTACCCGAAGTGTGGTTCCTGGACCAGCAGTAGCATCACCTGGGGGCTCATTAGACATGCAAATTCTCAGGGGCCCCCTCCAGACCAGCTGAATCAGAATCTCTGGGAGTGAAGCCCAGGAATCTGTTTTTAAAATCTTGCCAGATGATTCTTAATAAAGATGTGTACTTAAACTTGAGAAACATTTGGTCTAGACCACAAGGCCTTCCCCAACCTTCCCCAAATATTTAAAACTGCAAACCAGCCCCAGGCCTTGGCACCACTCTAACCCTCTTCTCTGCTTCGTTTTTGTCCATAGTTATATTGCCATCAATCATAATACCATATATTTCATCCACATATTTATGATTTCCCGCACTGATATATAAACTCCGGAGGGCAGCAATTTGAGTCACTCTTGTTCACTGCTGTAGAATTGGTTACCTAGCATAGAGCCTAGCACAAAAGAAATGATCAATAAATATTTGTCGACTGAATGATGGATGGCAGAACATGCCACATTCCACAGGGTACCAGTTCCTGGGGGAGCCTGGAGGAAGAGAGAATTTTGCTTGCCACGAAGCACTGTATAGGGAAGGTGGTACTCGTGTTGGCCTTGAAGGATGTTTAGACCAGGGATGAAGGATGCTTGGAACAGAGAGGCTAAGCCTCTTACTGGAATAGGTCCCAGATGGTTGATACCATCATTATCTAATTAGTAGCTGCTATGTGCCAAGAACTGTTCTAACCTACATCACCTCACTTAACCTTCCTGAACCTCAGAGGCAGGCAATGTCCTCAAGAGGATACCAGAGCTCAGAGATATTAAATAAATTGCCGACCCACAAAAAGGCTTGTATAAGAATGTTCATGGAAGCTTTATTTATAGTAGCCCCAACCTAGAAACAAACCCAAATGTCCATTAGCAGGTAAATGGATAAACCAATTGCGCTATATCCATATAATGTAATATTTTGCAGGAATAAAATGGAAAAACTATAGATACATGCAACAACACAGAAAAACCTTGAGTAATAAGCCAGACTCAAAAATATTTATGCTGCATATGGAGTTCTAGAACTTAAATATAGTTAATATACCTAAACTGAACTACATAAAGCATTGGTAATAGAAATCAGATAAGTAGTTGCATCTGGGGGTGGGGATGGGGGTATTGCCTGGAAAGAGGCTCCAGTGATAGAAATGTTCTATATCTGGATTGGGATGGTGGTTACATAGGTGTTTACATTTATCAAAACTCATGGAATCTGCATTTTATTATATATAAATTATATTTCAGTAAAAAATGAGCCAAAAGTCATTTTCCCTTGGTCACAAAGCCACAAATGGAGATCTGAACCAGGTTTGCCCACTTCTAGGGGCCAATTTACACTGGAGGGCCACAGATAAGTGAGGAGCCGCCAGCAGTCTCCTAGCCTGGTAAAGTGCCTTGTCAAAATCTGAATAAACGGAATTCACAGTTACCCTAGGAAGGATGTCCCAGGCCCCCAACCCCTAACCACAGCAAAGACTTGTGGGGAGGTCAGATGAGTGTCCAGCTGGGAGTCAAGAAACTTGGGTTCAGTCCTCAGCTTTGCTCTTTACTCGCTATGTAATTTGTGAGTACGCTACCCTGTGACTCAGTTTCCCCTTCTGTGAAGCAAAGAAGAAGGAGGGGATCAATGGTTCCCAGCAGGGGGCCACAGATGCTGAGGGCCACAAGCCCCTATGCTCACCAAGCACCGTTATTACATTAAATAATGTGCCTGCCTCATATCTGGTAAGCTATTTTTCTAATGCAAGCTAATATTATGTGGTTAATAAAATGCACATCTATTTCAAAGCAAAAATGAAACCATAGCAGCTTTCTGTCATCATGTATTTTCTCAAACAAAAGATACCAAAAGAACAACCACTGCTCATGACTTTGGTTTAAAGAGGCTGGGAATCTCTGTATAGAGGATCACTAAGAGGACAGTCACCAAGGGGACGGTCACCAAGGGGACAGTCACCAAGGGCCCTTCCAGGTCAACTGCCTCATGGTTGTCCGGCATCACTTGGGCAAATGCTTACCCTTGTGTTTCTAAAGTCTGGATCCCTTAGGGACAAGCCTCTTCTCTGGGCTCCAGAGACAGAACCCTCAATGTATAGCCTGTGTCCTGGTTCTGCAGCCCAGTCTACAGGCCCCAAATGTGATTACTGCTGTACCTTGAGCCTCAGTTTCCTCTCCAGCTCTGATAGTGACCAGCTGTAAAGATGAAGCCCAGGCATTTCCCTCCCCAACTCTTCACCATCAGCTGCCAGGGACAGAAAAAGGGAGTTCCTGGTCATGGCAGGGCCCCACTCCATAACCACTACCACTGAAGAACACCACTTGGGATCTGCTACCAACAGACCTCTGGCTCCTAGCTGAGCCAAGTGACCTCCCCTGCTTCATCCTGCCCTAGCCTGAAGGACTGAGTAGCAAGTCTCACATCCAAGCGTAAGGTTAGAACTTCCTTTCACCTATCCGGGTGGCCCAGCTGGACACCCCCCTCCCCCACCTCCCTAGATATGGGCCAAGGGTCCTAGATCACAGAACAGAAGCCAGAGTCACCATCTTCTCATTCTCTCTCCGCCTGGGCCCTCCTGCCGGTTTCACACAGTTTCTGGTGCTGAGTCAGAGGTTTGGAGAGCATCAGAATAAAGCAGGGGCCTGGGCTGAGTGCTGCCTCTCAAAGGCCCGATGTGGGACGGCCCTAAACTGGCGAGGTTTACGGAAACACCATCCCCAAAAGGAGCACTCTCGGCCAAGGTCCCAGCCACCCAACCACCCAAACGTTGAGGCACAAATCCCCACTCCCACCCACACCCTTAAACCAGAATCTGTCACCTACCTTGCCAACCTCATATTTTAAAAACTAACAAAGCGAAGGGCAGAAGACAGACCAGCGGCCCCACACCCAACCTTCTTTTCCCTGAAAACTCCAGTCGCTACTTTCTAATCTATTTTCCCTCCATCGCACTGCTTGAGAACTTGCCTTCTCTCCAGGTTACCATCCCCCTCTTCGGCTTCTAACTTTGCTGGTCACTGGACAAAAGATAATCATTCCACCCTCCGCGAGACCTCACCTGTCGCCCACCCCACCCCACATCGTCCCAGGCCCTGGTAGCCCCAGACCCTCCCCGACCCCCGTCCCGGGCAAACTGCATTGGGCCCGAGGACGCCCTCGGCGAGGCCCAGCCCGGGAGGCCCCGCGATCGGCGCAGGGACGCCCCCCTCCCGCAGCCTCCCCACAGCAAGGGGCTGGGCTAAAAGCCTGTGGGGTGAGGGAGAGACCCTGGGGGGCCGCCGATCCAGCCACCGGACGCGCACTCACCAAGCAGCGCCGCTGAGCCCGCGCGTCTGCGCCCGGGCCGCGGGGAAACCCACGCGCGCTGTTCAATCCGGGCTCAGAGTGACGAAAAGCCGCGCTCGGCTCCAGTCGGGCTCGGACCGACGCACCGACCGGCGGACGCACGGACGGCCTGGCTTCCTAACTAAGTTTGAAAGTTGCCTCCCTGGCGAGAAAAGAGGACGCGGACAGCGCAGCTACACCTAAGCATCCCGGCTGGGCCCAAGCCGCGCCGGTCCGGAGTTCGAGGCGCGCGAGCCTCCTTCGCGGGGGGACGCGGCTCGGGTGGGGGCGGCGATCCTGCAAAAATGGAAGAGGGTTTGTTTCCCTCACTGCAGCCCCTGGCTGGAGGGACGCCCGCTCACCGTTCCTCGGAGGAGACAGGCCTCGATTGGCTGCTGTCAACTCAGAATCCGAGGCCCCGCCGGGCAGTGACGGCCAATTAGTAAACGACCCAATTAGTGTGCGGCGGCACCGAGAAGTTAAAACCCCGACGCGCGAGTGTAGATGACCGAGGCGGGGGTCGGTGCGGACACTGTGGTTTTCCCTGGGTGTGACTGCGTATGACTGTGTGGCCGTCAGGGCGATTTGTGTCTTAGGTTCATCGTCCAGGGGGTGGCTGTGTGTGCCTGTATGAGTCATTGTGAGTGTGAGCGTGACTGTCGAGCGACGTCTTTGTGTGGCTGTTTCCAGTTGTGACTGGGTGTGACAGCGGATGGGGGCACGTAACGGTGTGTGCATCGTAGTGTGTGTGATGGGTGACTTGTATGTGGCAGTGCGACAGTATACCTGCACGAGTGACTGCGTGCCGTGCACAAGTGACTGTAAGGGTGACTTGCGTGGACGGTAGGTCAGTGTGAGTAGTGCATGGCTGTCTGTGTGTGTCACAGTGGGTCACTGTGTCTCAGCTTGTGAATGAATGTGAGGCTGTCAAGGGGGGCGTGGGTGATTGTGTCACTGTGTCGTCGTGTGGGTGGCTGTCGGGGTGACTTCTGCCTGTGATCTCAACAACTCAGGGTGTGAGTGTAACCGCGAGGGTAGCGGCCCGAGTGGCATGTGCCCGTCGGCAGGGCAGATGTGTGCGTGTCCCCCCGTGTGCCCCCGACAGTGCCCGCGTCCGGAACTGCCAGGCGACTCCTGTCCCGCGCTCACATCCGGGACGCTCAGGCCCCGGCCCGGGGTCCGAAGGCGCGGGCAGGCCCCGCCCGTCTGGCGCCCCCGCCCGCTCCCGCCTACCTTGCCGCAGTGGTAATAATCCAGGTGGGCCAGGCCGGCCGGCTCGGCCCCGGGCCGCGCACCCACGGCGGGCGCCGAGGGGTACAGGCGGACGTCCATGGCGGGCGCGGCGGCGGCGGCGGCGGCTCCCGCGGGCAGTGCCTGGGCGGGCGGCGGGTGGGAGCCAGTGTGCGAGCGGGTGTGAGAGCGCGGGGGGCGGGCCGGGGGCGGCGCCCGGCGGAGCGCCCCGCCCCCGCCCCCGCCCCGCCCGCGCACGCTATTGTTCCGGCCTCCGGCGGCGCCGAGGGCCAGGGGCCGGGGCCGGGCGGGGAGGTCTCTTCTCTCGGCTGGGCCACCTCCGGGTCCCCCGCCCGGCCCTCTGCCCGTGAGGGACCGCGGGGCTTGCGCGCTTGTCCAGACGGCCCTTTCCAGTCCCCGCCTTTCGCCACCAACGGAGAGGGTGGGAGAAAGCTGTACGACACCCCTCCCCAGAAGTGGGACACTCCCTGCCCTAGATATTCGGGAGGTGCTGAGCCCACAAGCGGCATGGTGGGAGTGTGGGGAGGAGGGAGCAAGGTGGTGACCGGAAGACTTTCAGAGATGGGTGCTGCCTTACCGGGGGACGCGGCCCAGCTCTCCAAACTGATCTCAAGATGCCCTTCCTCCTTGTCCCGCTGATTTGAATCACCGTGAAAGGCCCCCCACCCCGGGGGGGGATCGCTGCGCTTAAACTCTTTCATATGGGGAAACTGAGGCAAGGACTTGCGGTATCAGTAATAGAGCTCCAGGGTGGTGGACTCCACTGCCCCCAAAGGATCCAGAACTGAAACCCCTTGGAGAAGGCAGAAGGACCTCGCCCCCTTTAATGACAGGGAGGGGAAGAGCCATAGGAATGGTCTAGAGCCCCAAGCTCTGAAGAGGGGTCTAGAATCTCCTGGAGGGATAAAAGAAAAGAGATGGGATGGCTCCGATGGTGGATCGCAAAGATGACTATGAAATGGCCTCCCTCCCCCACACACAAAAAGGCCCCCTGATTCCTCACATCGCTTGCTGGCTGCTACAATGTTGCTCCTCCCCTTTTCATGCAAGAATTGTCTACACTAGCAATCTCTACTCCCTCACCACCCACTCACTGCTCCACCCATTGCCCTCTGGTTCCTGGCTCTGGCACCTGAGATGCCTGCTGGGGAGGGGCCAGGAGGAAGAAGTCTACCAAAATAGTATTCTTGGGTGGCTGCAGGACATGGATTGCTATTTGGAGAAAAGAGCCTCTTGTCCACTCAGGAGCCAGCTTGGTACTTAGCTCCCAATTGCTGCTTGGGCTTTGCTGGTCCTGGCCTTAAGCTGGGACCACTGTTTGTGACCAAAAAGATGCACTAACACAAGATAGGTGTGGGAAACAGGCTTTCACTGAAGGTTGGGAAACAACAGAGGGAAATTACGACTCAGAAAGGAAAGATCTTCCAAATAAATTTCAGCATTCATTGTTTCTAGAAATACAGTGCCACGCCTCATCAGAAGGAATTTTCCACTGTGCCCTCTCCTTTTTTAAAAACCATCTGGATGCCTAATTGACCCAGAACTACTTATTGAAAAGAACACCTCCTCCCTTCTCCATAGTACTAACTTTGTAGTAAATCAAGTAGTCCCATATGTGCATGGGATTGTTTCTGAATTCTCTACTCTGTTCTACCAGCCTATTTTTCTGTCCTTGTGCCCTCAATACACTGTTTGGATTATTATAGCTTTATAACTCTTAATGTCCTATAGAATAAATCTACCTGCTTTATTCTTGAAGACTGCTTTGGCAATTTTTGACCTTTGCACTTCCATAGAAATGTTTAAATCAGCTTGTCTGTTTCCACACATACAATCTTGCTAAGATTTTGATTGGTATCACATTTAATCTTTAGATAAATTTGGATAAAGTGACATGTTCAATATTGTGTTCCTGTTCATGAACATGGTATGTCCTTCCATTTATTTAGGGTTTTTAAAAATGTTCTCCAGCAATGTTTTGTAATTTTCTATGTAGAGATCTTGCACATCTTTTTTTAGATTAGTCCTGGATGTTTTATGTTTTTGATGCTACTGTAAATGTTTTCTTGATTTTATTTCGTTTGTTGCCAGTACAGTGTTGTGGTTTTATAACAAGTCCGCAAATTCTTTGACACTCCTTCCAAGAGGTGGATCTAATAACCTTCCCCTTGAAAAGGGTTGCTCTTACGGAATGGTTTTTTATTAATAGAATGTGGCAGAAGTGATGCTGCATGACTTTTGAGGCTAAGCTAGGTCATAAAAGTTAATACAGCTTCAGCCTGACTCCCTGTCTTGGGACCTTTGTCTTTGGAGCCCTAAGCCATCATATAAGAAGTTTTGGGCTTCCATGAGTTGAAGAAGCCCAAACTAACACACACAGAGAAACCATATTCAGACAGCCTGAGATTAAGCGAAGAGAGGAAGATACCTTACCACTTCCCAGCTGGGCCAGTGCCTGCTGTTCCAGTTCTACCTGATGTCTGACTGCAACCACATGAAAAACCCAGAAACATTCATCTGAGGGCTTCCTGAATCCAAAATGCACAGAAACCAACAGAAATAATAAATGATTCTTGTTATTTTAAGCCACAAAGTTTTGGGGTGATTTGTTACTTAGCAGCACAGATCTGAAACACAATAGAAAATAAATTTGTATATAATGCCTTTTATCCAGCAACTCACTTATTAATTCCAAACTCACTTATTAATTCTAACCATTTATCTGTAGGTTCTTTGGCTTTTAAAAATATGTATAATTTTCTGTCTCATCTGTAAAAAAGAGAGTTTTAGTTTTTTCTTTTCAATTCTTACACATTTTATTTTTTTCTTGCCTTGTTGCACTGGCTGGTATCAGCAATATAATGTTGGAAAGAGGCAATAATACTAGGCATCCTTGTCTCATTCCTGATCTCAGAAGGAAATATTTCAACATTAATTATAATGCTTGATAAGTTCTGTTTTTGTTTGCTTCATTTTGTTTTGTTTTGTTTTGTTTTGTTTTTGTAGATACCTCTGTTGCAGGTTGGGGAGACCAATCATCATAGCATTTCTTTGAGTCTGTGGCCATTTTACAGATGAGAACAGTAAGGCCAAAAGAGAAATGCTCAACATCACAGAGCTAATAGCAGAGCCAGGACTATACCTAAGCCTGGAAATCCCACTTAGAATATTTCCCACTGCCTGTATTTCCACAGCCTTGGTCTCACTGACTCTGGCCAGGGATGAAGAACAATATCCCCCAGAGTTTGGAGGCTCACATGCAATGGGTCAGCTTCAGGCAACCATTTGGCTTCCCTGGAGCCTGCCAGTCACCTACCTCCACTCCCTATCCTGAAGAGGGAGTCAGCACCCAGGAGGGATCTGGGAAGTCCAGAAGTGAAGTCCAGCAGGGATGCCATTTGGGCCCCAAAGCTCGGGCTTGCTTTCATGTTGGCAGTGATCAGATGGGAATTTGTTGGCTCACTTCCCCCAAAGAAACAGCACAGCCACGTTTATTGTCTTCAGGGTGGGAGTGGGACTAGAGCCCTCCCCTCTTTCCCTTGACCCCAGGGGGAATCTGTGACAAGGGAGTCTCAGGTCTCAGCTAATGGAATAGCTGGTCCAGTTTGAGCAGATACCCAGAGTATCTGCTCATGCGTCTTCCAGCTCTCGGCTTCTGATATCATCAATAGCTGAGATGTGAGAATATAGATGGTGTTTAACATGTTTTATTATTCTTTAAGTAAGGTAAGACCAACAGAGTAGACAATTGCCATTGAAAAGATAGTTTGGTACTCACAGTTTCCAAGAGGAGGGGCATGCCATGCCATAGGGGGGGCCATTTGGGGACGTACCGGTGTCAATCAGGAGGGAGAGGGGAGAACTGTGGACAAGAGACTTTACTGTGGTTTCCAGAGAAAGGAACAGGCGAGGCAGGGTCAGCAGGTTTAGGATTGGCTAGTTTGAATGGTTTTGGCAGCTCTAGGGCATAGGGGCTGTCCCTGGTTGTCTTGTACCTGGCCCTGGAGTGATGAAGGCAGGTGGATAATAATATAGACTTTAAGAGCCCAATAAAGGAGGTGGTTGGAGGTTTAGGCTTTGGATTGGTTTTTTTACATTTAAAAAGTACACTCACAGGCAAGTTGTTTACACTATTTCTAGGAACTGGCTAACCCTAGAAGGGGCAGTCCCTCCAGGGTCTGCAAAGCTCCAAATGTCAATGCATCAGAATACAGAAAATAAAAGACATGGTTAATACAAGATATGTCCACTTACCCATGGGATTCCAAAGTGAAATGTGTCCTGCTCCACCTGTGGCCCCTTTATCTGGGTAATGTCTTGGCTTTAAATCAAAATTACCAACCCCTAAAAAACAAGTGTGGCAGAGGAAGTAAATGCCCAACTGTGGAGACCTTAGGTCTAATCATGAGTATTATTCCTCTTTCTCCTTGTGGGCACATAGAAGGATTGTACTTTCTCTCCCACTTGAACTTAGGTTTGATCATGAGACTTGCTTTAGCTGATGGAACATGAGCAGAAGTGGTATATGGCACTCCAATCTGTCCATTATTTCTGACAACTGGCCCAGGCAGCCCACAACTTCCACTCAAAAGGTGTGCTGGACAAAAGAGCAGATGGACCAATATGTGTGTGGCAGAGACTGGCACAAAGGGATCCACTCAGGCCTCTGCCCACGAGAAGAGCCCTAGATGAGACAGGGACACCCAAGGCACTGAACCCAAGTCCTAATCTCTGCTCAACTAACTCCCTGTTTGGACTTAGCCAAGTCACTGTACCTCTCTGAGCTTCAGTTTCCACATCTGCAAAATCAGGTGGTAATGCCTATGCCACTGGCTTGTTGTGAGAAGCAGTAAGGAAATGGATAGCAAAGCACTTGGAACACTCTGAAGCACCATTAAATTGTGAGTAGTTGTTACTGAAAGACATTCTCCTACTCAGGTGTTCTTCTCCCTCATGACCCACCCCTGAACCATGACCCCTCTCCAGCTTTCTAGAGGGCCATGCCAAGGTCCATCTGGGAGACTCCACACTCCTTGAAGTTTCATGGGGAGGGGAAGGAGGGTCAGAAAGGAAGGAGGGAGTGTAGAGTCCTTGGGAGAGGACTGAGGTTCATGAGGAACCTCCTGTGAACTGTACCTTGTCTTTTGGGGTCCTCTCACCAGCCTTGAAGGTGGATATTATTATCAAAGCACTTTTTACAAATGAGGAAACCTTAAGGTGAAGTCCCTGAACCTCAGTCTTACAGCCAGGGATTCAAACCTGAAATCCATACTCCTTGTATAACAACATGCTACATGTGAGGTTAAATTACATTGGGCAGATTGCCCTACTATTCAAAGAGCTGTTGATGGGTGAACTACCTGCAACATGCACCTCAAGAATTCTCTAGGTTTCCTTACTTTTGTCTGCCATGTGAACACCTGGATACTAATGTGTTATGTTACATAGGAAGAAAAATGAGAAAAATTAGATGTGAATGAAACCCACTCCAAAAAGAAATAAGAAAAAAATTCACTATGTGTGGCTATCTAGAGGGAAATAAGTGCAAGTGCTAATAACAGCTAAGAATTACTGAGTGACAGATGTGCCAGACACTGTGCAAAGTACTGTGCATCTACTGTCTGTATTGATCTTGATAACAATCCCATGAGTTAGATACTACTATTATCCCTATCCTATTTTACAAATGAGGAAAATGAGGCACAGACAGGCCAAGAACTTACCTGCAGTTAGTACATGCTGTAGCCAAGATTTGCAACTAGCCAGTTTGGCTCCAAAACCCACATTTGTAACCACTAGACCTCATTGCATCTCTCTGATTATTCATATAAATTTCAGGTAAAGATAAAAATAAAACTCTGTTAGTGTTTTGATTGAAATTACATTTAACTATTCTATTAACTTGGAGAGAATTGAATTTTTTGATAAAAAGTTTTTTCAATTCATTGAGATTATATCTATATCCATATCTATGTATGAGTATATATATATATATTGATATTTCAGAATACCATTAAAGTTTTGGATGTTGATCTCATATCCAGGAAACTTAATAAACTCTCTTATTTATTCTAATAGTTTTTCTGTAGATTTTCTTGTTTTCTATGTAGATGATCATGTTATCTGCAGGGAGGGATTGATTCTGTTCTTCCTTTCCAACCTTACTACTTCTTTCTTTGTCTTTTCTTACTGCATTGTCAAGCACCTCTAGAATCAATGTTAAAAAGAAGTGGTAATATCAGGCATTCTTGTTTTATTTCTTACTTCAGTGAACACACTTCTTATATTTCATCATTAAGCCATTGAATAAGATACTTATTGTAAGCTATTGGTAATACTCTTTATTAATCAATAAAGTTTTTTTATTTCTAGTCTAAGAGTTTTTTTTTTTCTGGCATGAAATTATAGTTTGCAATATCTTTTTGCATCTACTGAAATAGTCATCAGCGTTTTTTATCTTCTAACCTATTATTATTGTACATTATAGTAATAGATATTATTTATATTGCACCATCCTTGAATTCCTAGTGTAACTGTTGGGACTTCTATCTGGTCATAATTTATTTTTTGATACACTATTACAGTTTCTATTTACAGTTATTTCATTTAGGATTTTTTTTGCATCTATGTTAAGAATTAAAATTGGTCTAAAATCCATCTATTGTTGCCAAGCTTTATGTATAAAGGTTATACTGGTTTTGCCTAATGAGTAGAGAAGAAGAATTCTGATAACTAATTCAACTTTTTAAATTATAATTGAATCCCTACAACTTATATTTTTTCCAGTAAAGTTTAGTAAGTTATACTTTTCGAGAAAATTGCTCATTTCCCCTAACTTTAAAATTTTTTTTTGTAAAAGTGTTTTTAGTATTATTTTATGGTTTTTAAAACGCTACCATGTCTATTATCCTTGATTTTTCTCTTATTTTCTTAATCAGTCATACCCGAAGTTTGTCAATGTTATTAGACTATATATTTTTATTATATATTTCTATTTTCCATATTCTTTTCTTTCCAAATTTTCTACAGTAAGTGGGTAAAATATTAACATTTTTTAAAACAAAGGTAATACGTGTAAAGTACTTGGCACTTACAAAGTGTTTGGCAAGTATTGGTTAAATTAATATTTTTGAGCACATGGCAGGTACTTGAGATTAAACAGCAGTTGAGACACAATTTGTACTCACAGCTGAATCAGGGGGACAGACAGGTAAACAGTCAGTTAAACTCAGCGTGATAAACATAATAGAGATGAGTACAAAGTGGAACAGGAACACAAAGGAGGGCTTCCTCAGGGGGGTGATGCTGAGCTGAGGACTGTAGGATGAACGGGAGTTAGGCAGGTGAAGGAGATGGGTGTCTCTTGGCCTACCCTTGGGCTCATCTTTAGTTGGCTCAGCTCTGAGCAGGGGTGGGCTGCCTGGACTCAGGAATCTGATCTTAAGACTTCTTCATTTCCACAAGAGAGTTTCTGCTAATATTTCTCCCTTCTAAGGATAACGATATTCCACTTTGGTCCCAGAGACTCTTCTGGTCCCATATTCTCTATCACCTGCAGTGGCCTCAATGATGTTCAAGCTTGGGCAAAGGAGAGTAAAGATAGACTTGGCTGCTACTTCTCCCCTTGAAGAAGACATTTGGCAAAGCCCCTTATGGAAATGACCACTCTCCCCTGCTGGTGACTTTGTAGAAGGAACGTCAGGACAAGAACACTAAAATAAAATGTGTACAACTCTCTGGCCACTCCCTTTCAAGTCTCGGGGCCTTAGAAAATCACTCTGCAGAAGCCTAAATTTCCTGGTCCAAAAACATTTAGAGAAATGGGACTTTAAATGGCTAAAATTGGACAAAGGCCACAGTTTAATTAATGGCCATGAGAGAAAAAAAGGGTTTCAAGTTTCCAGGGTGCTGTCGGAGACCATTCAACTGTGGCCTCCCTGAAGAACTATGATGACTGAGCACTTGCTGTGTACTAAGTGTTTGGCATGACTTGTCTCATGTAATCCCCCAAGAAACCTGTGGGGTTGTTGTTAATGTCACTATCCCCAGTCTACATGTCAGGAAAGGGAAGCTCAGAGAGGTGAGGTGACTTTACCTAGAAAACACCAGGCCTGCGATTGAAACCCAAACAACCTGGCTCCAGAGCACTTACACACCATCTCATGTGGGGGCACGTCCCCAGTGTCTGTGACAGTGAAGACCCAGGTGACTAAAGAATGAATTGAGTGAGTGGACAGTAAGACAGAAAGCAACATGGGGAAATTATTTTGCTATAATGGTAAATGAAAAGCAAATGACAAAATGTTGTGGGGAGGGGAGATGGAATTGACTGGAAAGGAGCATTGAGATAAGCTTCTGGGGTGATCCGAATGTCCTATATCTTGATAAAGGTTTGGGTTACCCTGACACACTCATCAAAACTCAGCAAAGGTACATTTTGAGATTTGTACATTTCATTGTAAATAAATTTCAAATCAAAAGAAAAAATGTAAACAAATATTGGACTCTGATGATATGCATACTGATGTCTTTTAGGGGGATTGAAAGGATGTCTGCAATTTGAAATGGTGCCCCCCAAATAAGATGGCATAATGAATGGATAAAAATGTGATAAAGCCAGGAGAGAAAATGTTAATGGTGGAATCCAGGTGGTGGATATACAGGTGTTCACTGTAATTGTCTGACAACATTGTTTAATAAACTGTCCTAATCAAGTGTTGAGGGAAAATATCTTGTGCAGTATGGTGGCAGTTGTACAAACATATTTGTGCCTGCCACTTTTGCCTGCATTCTGCTATTTACCATAATTTCCCCTTTGAAAGAAAGCTGAGACAGCCCTTCCTCCCTCTCTTTCTTCCTTCCCTCCCTTCCTCCCTCATTTCATCCAGCGAATAGCAACAAAGTGCCAGCGCTGGGTGGCAGCTAATCCCAGGTTCACTATCCCCCTGCCTACCTCCTGTCCCCATGCAGCATTGGTTACTTCCTCTGATCAATGACTGCCTAGACCTCAACCAAAGGCCGTGTGGAGTTGTATGCAGATCGCACTTACATGGGACCCCACTATACCATCCACTTTAGGCAGCAAAACCTGATGTGTCTTTGCACGCCCACCCCAACTCTTAGCCTGGCTTGCAGCGGATCATCCAGTAGTGTTTGGTGAATGCAAAGACAGAGACAAGGAAAAAGTGTTCTGTGGCTAGTGGGTGGAATTCCAGCTGATATTTTTTCCCCAAACTTTCCTTAGTGGTGTCCAGTTACCTTTTGGATAAGCAAAACCCACAGGTCACCCAGGGCCCCCAACAATGCCCATAAAAAGGCTTTTTACCCAACTTTCTCATTGAGAGAGGAGGAATCAGCATGGTGAATTGCAACGATCTTGTTTGTTGGCTTGGCTATGTATTTACTGCTGGCTTCTTTATTTTTTCTTTGGTTTGTTATATGGTTCTTTAAAAATATCCAGAGAAGGAGACCACTCTACATAAAGAAATTTTAATTTTTGAATGCCCGCTTCCCATCTGAAATGTCACTTGCACGTTAAGTCTGTGTCCCTGAGTTGCTGTGGCAACCTCGGCAGCACTCTTTGCCTGGGGTGACAAAGGGGCCCTTTGTTAGCCGGGAGGCCAGGTCTGGGTGCAGGGACATCCTATTCAGCCCATCCTAACAAAGGAGCACACGTCCCCCTCTCTGAGCAGGCCAGCACCGGCCCAATTATGCCTGTGCTGTTGACAACCTTCCATGGGGAGACCAGGAAAAGAAATCCCCTCTTACTGCATCTTTGAACCAAAGTTGTTGTTTTTTTCTTTTTCTCTCTGTGCTGCTTGCTGTACAAAAACCCCTGCAAAAGGCCCCACTCACGCTCTTGCAAAGAAAAACACCGATTGTGAGGCCTCCCTGGAAGAGGAATGAGGCTCCCAATCTTAATTGAATCTCCTAAAGTTGGTTATTAAAATGGCAACTCTAGCAGCAGTGTGTGAGCAGATGGGTTCTTCAAATTTTAGCAAGCAGCCTGGCCCTGGCCTGGAAAGGGGTCCTGGCTGCCCCTGGCTCTGTAGTGGCCTCTGTACCCAAGGGACTTGTACTAAAGGCACCCCTTCCCCATGCAGTCAGATGAGATCTGGGGTCTCATGTTTCATTCAACCTTGGACTATCCTCATTCCTCAGAGTTGAAGCCTAATACAGGGCAGTGCCTTGCCCAGGCTCTCTAAGCTGGTCCCAAGAGAGCAAGACCAGAAGTCTAGCCTCCCAACTTCTGGGCCTAGGCTCTTCAAGGTCACAGGTGAGTGGTAAACAGCCACCAGGCCTTGACTGCAGCCCTCCTCCAGCTCCCAGAGCCATGGGCTTCCACCACCACCTGCCAGGTGAGGCCCGTGTTAGGCTCCTGTAGTCCTTTATCCTTTCCTTTCTCATTGCTCCCACCAGAATCATCATTTCATATTTCTCTGTCTGATCCAACGAGGTATGTAAGAGCTAAGACTGGGAGCTCCAACATAGCCAATAACAGTGTGCATCATGTTCACTGTGGCCCAGGGACCAGCACTGTGCCTCCACACACTATGTACTCAGAAAACATTTCAACCAGTGAATTATGAATGAATGGATCTATCAGGATGGACGCATTTCATCCTATCAAGCACTCTTTGAGATTGAAACCATTTTCCTCATTTAATTTTATTTCCTGCTGTTCTCTGTTGCTAGGCCCAGGACTGGGGCATACTACTAAGATGACAGACATGGTCCCTGCCTGAGAGGGCTGCATTCAGACAAATGTGTGGCAGACACTGCAGTGGAGGGCAATGAGTGCCAACGGGGGCCACCCAGGGACTGCAGGAGCCAGGGTGGAGGCTGCAGGAGGGAAGAAGGACATAAGGACTTCCAGGGTGAGGACACTCTCAAACAGTCTCAGAAATGACCAGGAGCTGGCTGAGCAAAGAATGCTTCAGTCAGAAGAAACAGCAAGAGCAAACAAAGGCAGGGTGGTGAGAAGTAGCCTGCTGTGTGCAGGGCTCCCCATGAAACTCTGTTTGTAGAGAACACAGGGCACAGCAGAGAGGGCCTGGACACAGACAGAGAGGCAAGCCAGAGGGAGGACCCCATGAGCCAGGTGTAGGAGCTCAAAGCCAAGTTGACCATGCATAGTTGTATGAGTTGTACACTGTGTAAAGGGAGTGAGTGGAGTTCAAATCCAACCTGTGGTCTGCTGGACAAGCCCTGTGACCATGGCTGAATCCTTCCACTTAAAGAGGCAGCAAGATCGGCTTGCAAAGGCGTTAATAACACATGTGTCTGTTCCCGGAAGTGGGCAGCAGTGTCCTCAGTCTGAGCTTCAGGCAAGGGGGCAGGGTGCCAAGTCCAAAAGCAGGCCAGGCAAGAAGCAGAATAAATGAGTAGGCCTTAGAGAACCACTAGGAGACCCTTGGGCTTCCAGGGATGTATGCACATGCACCCCACAGTCCACCAGTTGCTCCAGCATTCTGTATCTGGGGGTGAGGGCATTTGCAAAGCAGCAGGGGAACCCCTCAGCTTTCAGATCAATTCTAGATTAAGGGAGAAGGGGAGGCATGAGGGGGCAGAGGATGATAAAGGGAAGAGGCTCTGGTTTGGGAGGTATCTGTGGACTCAACCTGAGGAAAGATGAGAGAGCTGAGGATAGGTGGGGAGGCCTTCAAGCTGGACTTTTAAAATAAAGATGGGGTACTTGTTGGACCATGGGGTGGGAGAATGAGGGCCTCAGATCAGCAGCTGGACTGTCCCCTCCAGAACAACCAGACAGGAATCTCCTCCAGGAAGGGTAGGGGTGGAATCTGTGCTGTGTCCGGGGTGCCGAGCCCTGCTTCTTGTACACAGCAGATAAGTTCAATCAGTGACTGAAGTGATACCATCAGTGATCCAGTTACCCTGGAACTGTGTGGATGTCATCTGTGAATGTATGAGAGGTTTGAAAGGGAAGGCACCAAGGGTGCTTGTGCTAGAGAAGGTGAATATGTGGACAGAGTGTATCTGTTAGGGTAACATTAGCTGCTGTAACAAATAAACCTTGAATTTCAGTGGCTTCACATAAAAACAGAAGTCTTTTTCCTGCTCACTAAAGAGTCCAATCTAGTTGTTCCTCATTGGCTGACAGATTTCCTCCATGTGGTGATTCAGGGATCCAGGCTTCCTCTATCATGGGCTCCACTGTCCACCAGGGCCTTGAAGTCCTTTGCATTCCACTGGCAGGTAAAGGCCAGGAGAGTGTTCATATAAACCCCAGCCCAGAAGTGGCACATCCCTTCTGCTTACCTTCCCTTGATGAGAACTTGTCACATGGCTAATCCTAGACACAAGGCAGTCTGGGAAATATAGTCCTAGACTGGAAAGATGATGCTTCGAAACAATTTCACACCATGGAAAGGGCAGCACAGATTTTTGGTGCACTGACATAAGAGGTGACAGGGACATGAGGAAGGTGGGGCCTCTGGGCCTAATTTGTGGTCATGGTCAAGGACATGAGCAGCCACCATTTGAATTCAGCTCTTGGTTTTGCTTGAGATTCCAACTGGAACATGGAATTGTGCATCAGGGAGGAAGGTGTGAGGCACGAGTGACCGTCTCACCCACTGATTGCTACATTTGGTCCTCTTGGGAGATGGAGCTCATTAGCTCATTTCCCTCTTTTACAGATGAGAAAACAGGTTCAGAGAGAGAGCCTTGGGCAAGGTCACACAGGTGAAGCCAGGACTAGAACCCAGGGCATCTGTTTCCTAGTCTAGTGCTGGCTCATCTGTCCCCTGAACCTAAACTGATTCTCTGAATGCCATGGAGATTTCTATGTTATTCCAGAAAAACAACGTATAGCATGGCACATCACAATTTTGTTCCCAGCACTGAGGGAGTGGCATGTGGTCATCAGGCTGGGCGATTTCTTTCAATGACAGCTTGGAGGAGGGGGCCTTTATTTCCCAGCCCCCAGGGACAGGGCTTGGCCAGGCTCACCCTGCTGTGTCAGGCATTCTTCCACTATTGCTCAGCAACTCTGTTACAAAGTATAAGATCTTTTAACATATTTTTAAACACTATCAACTCTGCTCTGTGTTACATTTCCCTTTGTCCTGAAGCTGGGCTCAGGCAAAAACATTTTTTCCATCAAAAATTCAATGAGACTCTTACAAAGTGACAGCAGATTAAATAGCTGCATTTATGATAAGATCCTCCCTCCCTCCCATACCCCCCCCTTTTTTTTTCTGGCCCAGCACCAAAAATCAAATACCAGAAAGGCAATGGATCTCTGCTGCTTTGAAATAGGCTGTGTCAGTCCAAAGTTTGTTTCGTTTTGGACACTGTGTGACCCTGTGTTTAGGCGTCGTATTAAATTAATAAAAACATGAAGATAGTTGACGCTGTGTTCCCAGTGCCACAGCAGGCTCAGTAAATTTAGGAGGAAACCCACACCTTGGGTTTCTCTGACTTTCTTGAAATGCAGTGGGTTAGAGATGGCAGAGAAACCTGTGATTTGTGGTTTTCCATTCTAAATCCAAGTGTTCTCACATTGTCTTAAAACTTATAAATGCATCAGTATGGAGAGCATGCCCAGTATTCCCAGTGCTTAGCCTGGTGTGGCTCAGAATAGATAATCAATAAGTCATTCGTTGAATGAATGAACCAAATAAGTAATTAATGTCTCAAGATGGGCTTTCACACATTACCTTATTTCCTGAAAACAAGAACCTGAGTACCTTCCCGGTAGTTTGCATGACTGGGAGGTGCAGGTGCAAAGTGATAGCCCTGGGGCCTAGAAGGAGAAACCCCCTTCAGCTGCCCCGCCTCTGCTCTGCACCCTCCCCCCCCCATTCTGGTTGCCTGTGGCTCCCACCCCCAGGTTTTTCCTCTCTGCTTCCCCTCTCGCCACTGCCCACAACCTTCAGATCTCCCACCCACCCTCTAACTTGGCATCCACCTCATCCCCCACCCCTCTCACCAGTCCTAACCCCATACCTCACCTCCTTGTACCCCCCGACTCAGCTGCCCAGCATAGCCTCAAGATCCCTGGCTTGCCCTCTGAGGGTAGGGGTCTCACATGACTCCTCCTGGCCCCCATCACCATGCCTGGTGCAAAGGAGAGAATAGGAGGGTCCAGGGTGGGCCATTTGGGTAGAGAAGTAGTGGTGTGAGGTTTTCAGCTCCTGGTACTTAGGAACCTGCACTGGCCCAGCCTGCCCACCTGGAAGCTGGCTTGGCCCAGTGGGAGTTCAGGGAGAGGGAGGTGGACGCCTGCAGGAAGGGGTCAGGGACAGAGCCTAAGGCTCTTTCTCTGTCCACCAAAGTATTTATTTAGCCCTCAACTTTACTCCTACCCCCAAATTAATATTAATGATATCTCCTTCACTCACATACAGATTTTTAAAAAACATTTTCCCACAGTGGTGTTTATCTTTTACCTTATGGTTTCTTTTGCTCTATAGAAATTTTCTATTTTATACAATCAAATCTGTCAATCTCTTCCTCTAGTTTTTCTAAAGATTACTAAATATTCTCCTGTGTTTTCTTTTATACTGTACAGATTGCACTTTTAAAAAAAAATTCTTTGATCTATGTGAAGTTTATTTTGGAGTAAGACAGAGGATGGTTTCTAGCTTAACTTTTTATCCAAATGGTTAGCCTATTTAGATACAATGTAATGAATAATTCATCATTTCCTCCCCAAATGTGAAACACCGACTTTATTATATACTGAATAACCACATGCTCTGCGGCCCCTTTCATTCATCGCCCCTGCCCCCCCTGCTTGGTTTTCATTATTTCACCTTTACAATATGTTTTGTGAATGAGCAGGGCAAGTCCTGCTTACTATGCCTCTTTTCCAGGAAATTCCATTCTCCTCTTTCCTACCTATTGTTCCATATTTGTAATAATCTTGTTAAATTCCCATCAATTTGAGTGGGGTGTTTTTTATTGGGATCACATTGAATTAAAGACTAGTCTAAGAAGAATGGACATCCTTACTATACTAAATCTTCCTATCCAAGATATGTCTCCATTTATTAAAATCCTATTGATATCTTTCAGTGGAGATAAATTGTTTTCTTCATATAAAACCATTTCCTGATCTCATTTCTAGGAATCTTCCTTGAGGCACTTGTTATTGACTTCCAGGACACCACACTTTTCTGGTTACCTCCTACCTCACAGGTCACTCATTGTCTTTTACTGTTTTCTCCTCTTCTCCCAGACCTCTTGACATTGGGCCCCAGAGCTCAGACTTGCAATTCTACTGATAAACAATTCAGTGATAAATATCTTTGTGCAAATGGGTCTTCCCATGGATTGGGTATTTTTCTCCTTAGGATTTCTCATGAGTGGGAACACAGAGCAGAAAGCCACAGAGGGTTCAATTCCTTATCGTGTCAGTACTGACTCCAGCTGCCTGGACACCTGTGGGTTAACGTGGAACAGCACAGAGAGCTTTGGGACACTGGGATAAGAAAGCCCCCTTGTCTGAAAGTTGAGTCTCCATGTTGATCTGCAAGTATAGCAGTCTCGATTTGAAATGCAAATGTAAGAGCTACATTTAGAAGGAAATTGTGGTAGATTGCAAAAATCAGTCCCTCCTCCACATGTAGGAAAATGTTTTCTGGAGTATGTCAGTCATGGGTTCAACACTCACATTTACTTGCATTGTGGTCTTGGGGAAGATATCTTCTGTGTCTCCATCTCCTTGTCTGCAAAATGAAGAAAACAATACCTAGAAGTTGTGAGGATTTATTCACTCATTTAGCAAATATATATATACTGACTGCCTGTCATACTCAGCACTCTTTTAAACACTGGACACACAGCCCCGATGAAACAGACAAAAATCCATGCCTTATATAAACCTACATTCTATAAGACAGATAATAACAACAGGATAGGCAAAATTACGAGAATTCCTAGTAAGGGCTAAAAAGAAAAATAAAACAGGGAAATGAAATGGGAAAAGAGGTTTACATTTGAGGTGGAGTGTTCAGGATGGGCTCTTGTTAAGATGACATTTGACTATAGCATGCCAAGGGTGGAAGCAGGGACATTGCTTAGATGCTATAGCAAGTATTCAGGAGAGAGGTGATGGTGGCCTAGGATACAGGGGTGGCCATGAGTGCGGTAAGAAATTAACGGAGTTTGGATATTTCACAAGGGTAGAATCAAGGGAATTTACTCATGAATAGAATGTAAGGGTGAGAGAGATACCGAGAAGTTAAGGACATCATCAAAATGCCGAAGAAACTATAAGAATTCAATTGCCAGTAAGTGAATTGCCATTAAGGTTGAGGATAAAGCAGGTTTAAGGTGAGATCGGAAGTTCGGCTGGGACAAGCTACACTGGAGATGTCTATTCCCATCCAAGTAGAGGGATCATGCAGGTAGTGAGACATATGGGTCTGGAGGTCAGGGGAGTAGTCTGGACTAGCAACACAGATTTAGGATTAAATAAGATATGGAAAATAAAGTGTCTAGTCCTTTGCAAATCTTACACAGAAGACAGACAGGTGTATGCTGGGTACTTGCCTGGGCTCACTCCCTGCTAATTAACTTGCTCCAACATATCAGTCTACACAATTTAAATTGATGCCTCTGAAAAATCACACTTTTTTTAATAGGTCAAAGTCCTTCCAGGCCTCTCACAGATGGGTTTGAGCAAACAGTGTGCATCAGGAAGACCTGAAGAACTTTCTACAAATACCCCATTTCTGAGTAATGCCCCCATGGGTTCCAACTCAATGGACTTAGATCTTTATTTTGTAAAAGCTCCCCACATTGGTTTTCATGGACAACTCTAGTATGATTCACTGGTCAAAATCTTGAATGCTAAACTCATAATGCCCAGAAAGAATAGTGTAAAAGAAGAGAAAAAAAAAGAGGAAACAATCTGAATATCCAAATACTGGGAACGAGTGTTCTAATCCTTGTTTTATAGATGAGGAGTCTATAGCTCAGAGATTAAGCTTTCTGAAATCACATAACTGGTGACTGGCAGCCAGCATTTGACCCAGGTTTTAGGGCCAAACATGTGTTCTTGCCACCACACTGTGCTGTGTCCTGCTGCTGGGTCACCCATAATCCCACTGAGAAGGCGGAAGTCTATTGTGATGGTTTGAGCGATAGATACACGTCAAGTAAGTTCCCCTGCCCTTTTAGTCAACCCTTCAGCATGAAAGAGGTAAGGATTTGGTCAGTGCATCTCAAATCCCAGTACAATTGGAATCCCAAGGGGATTCCTATGCCTCAGCCCCATAAATTATGTTTTGTTAGGTCAGAGTGAGAAACACAGCCTTAGATGTAAAGCGTTAGCTGCCCCCAATACTCAGTCATTCCATAATTCTTTCTCCCTCTACCCTCTGGGTGCCCAGAGTCAGATCAGGACCTTCCCCTGTCCCCAGCATCGATCCTCGGGTCCTGGCAGGAGAGGGTTAAAGTCCTGAGAACTCTGGGCTCTTTTCTCATGAGATTGGAATGTGGAGGGGAGTGAGCTGAGGGATGCTGGTGGTCCTGCAGTGAGCATGGCCATTGTTGCAGAACAATTGACCCCCAGGAACAGAACAGCAGATGCTAATTATGGGACACTTGTGTTGTCCTGTAATTATGAGACCTTTGTGACAATTAGCATAAGAAACTAAGCTCACTGGCTTGTTTTGGTCATAACTTTTCTTGAACTGCTCTCTCTCTGCTCAGGAATCTGAAGTAAAACTATTAACTCAGGGCTTCATAAAAGACTCAGCCCAAAGATTCTCTAGTGTTGGTCAATTTTGAATCACCCAGATGCTTGAAAAACATGCAGATTCTCAGGCCCCACTTCCAGAAACTGGGATTTGGTGGGTCTTAGTGGAAATGAAGGTGGTTTAGCTATTGAGATTCATGGAAGTTCAAACTTAGCACTGCTTTGGAAGCTGGCAGAAGTCTTAGCAACCATATTGAAGTTTTCTAAGCCCCTCACTCCCTGAGCAAGGACTCTCAGTGCCCTGCTGAGGCTGCCTGAGCCTCGGGAAGTATTTAACACATCCTCAAACTCTGACTGGACTCCAAGCTAGCTCACTATGAGGACCATTGCCCTGCCCACATAGTGCTTTGGATCAGGTGAAGAATGTAAGAATCACACAGAGAGAGTAATATCAAGCTGGGGTTATGATGGGTCTGAGGAGGGGGAGGGAATGGAGAAGAAAAATGACCTTATCTGAGGGTCCCCCAATCTCTGACTGACCTTTGAGTTAGTCAGGTGACTTCATGCAAGGATCAGAAATTTATCTTAATCTAGCTTGGGAAAAAAGGGTTTACTGATGGGTGGGCTTGCTTCATGTGGAAAAGGCTGCAGCCGGCTGTAAAAATAACCAGAACCCAAAGTTAAATGCCTCCAAGGCTCTCTCTAGGCATCATTCTTACACACTGGCTTTCTGGGCCACATGGTTACCACCAACTCCCTGCCTCACATCTGTGAAGCTCTCCCATCTGAAAGAGGTTACCCCTCTTCCTTTAACTCCACAGTGAAAGTTCACAGAGAGTTCTGTGTCTCCACCTGTGTGTCCAGGGAAATAAGCTGCAATGATTGACAGCCTGCAGAACCAAAGGTTGGAAGTAGGAAGGGAAGCCTCTTCCCCAAAGAAAAAGATGCTGAACTAAGCAAAACTAGTTCTCTAAAGATTCTTCACATACCCTATCGCATTTAAACGTCATGACCACCAAGGGAGATAGGTAGACTCATCCTCATTTCAACAGATAAAGAAACTAAGACTCAGGAAGTTGATGTGACTTTTCAAGGTCACCCAGCTAGTCAGTGGCAGAGCTGGACTTCCTGAACAGGTCTTCCTGTATCCCAAGTCCACGCTGTCAGTTACATTGTGCTGAATGGCATGCCAGACGCATGAGGGAGAAGTCCAGATTCACTGGTAAGTTTGGTCAAGTGTCCCACAGAAGGATGAGAGGAGTTTGAAGAATATTGCCCAGGAGAATAGACAGGTGGGTTGGGATCATATTCTAGAAAGATGGGAGTGTTAGATTAAAACTTAGGCTCATTAGAATGCAAAGAGGAGTCAATGAAGGTTTTTGAGTACAGCTGTAATATTACTGGATTTTAACCCTGGTCTCTAAAAGAGCTGGGCACGTGCTAGTCAGTGCAGAGAGAGCTTAGGTTCTCAGAAGCCCCACACTGTCTGCAGAAACATAGACTTGCAGCTTCTCCATCTCAGCAGCTGTCTGCTAGTCACCCTCACTGGGACAACCTGTGCCTGGAATGGCCAGGTTCTGGGCTCAATGTCTTTATACATATTCCCTCTTTAACCTCACAACAAGGAGGAAATAAGGGTGATCATCCTTGTCATAGGATTCTAGCTAGTAACTGGGCATATAAAGGATAGAGCTCTCAGACTGGGCAAAAAGGGGCAGGTAGGGTCAAGGGCTGGTCTCTCTTTGTATCTAAATCTCTACCTCTCTATATATATATGTCTAAGTCAATATCTGTATTGAGATAGATTTGATGTCAATATTAATATCAATATCTATATCCTATTGGTTCTGTTTCTCTGGAGAATCTTGATTAATACAGACCAAGAGGGATCAAGGGATGGCAGGAGAGCCACTTAGATGTACCCAGGTGATGGATGGACGACATGGGCGACCTTGTATTGTAGAGTTGTAGTTATGCCTCCATCTCATTTTTAAAAATTGACATGTAATTCACATACCATAATACCCTTTTAAATTGTGCAATTCAGTGGTCTTTAGTATATTCACAGAGTGGTTCAACCATCACCACTATCAAATTCTAGAATATTTTCATCATTCTAAAAAGAAACTCTGTAACCATTAGCAACCACTCCTCACTTCCCACTTCCCCAAGAGCCTGGCAACCACTAATTTTCTTTCTATCTCTATAGATATGCCTATTCCAGACATTTCATATAAATGCAATCATACAATATGTGGGTTTTAGTGTCTGGCTTCTTTCATTTAGCATAACACCTCTAAGGTTCATCCACTCTACAGTATGTATCAGTAATTCATTCTTTTTTAAGGCTGAGAAATAGTCCACTGTATGGATATACCACATTTTGTTTATCCATTTACCAGTTAATGGACATTTGGGTCATTTCCACTTTTTGTCTACTATGAATAAATCTGCTATAAGCACTCACATACAATTTTTTTGTGTGGATATAGGTTTTCAGTATCAGGGGGTGTATACCCAGAAGTTAAATTGCTGGGTCATGGTAACTCTAGGTTTAACCTTATGAAGAACTGTCCAACTGTTTTCCAAAGCAGCTGCTCCATTTTATATTACTACCAGCAGTGTATGTGTTATGATTTCTCCACATCCTCGCTAATCCTTATTACCGTACCACATTTTTATTATGGCAATCCTAGTAGGTCTGGAGGCTGTCTCATTGTGGTTTTGATTTGCATTTCCCTGATGACTAATGATGTTGAGCATCTTCTTACGTACTTACTGCCGTTTGTACAACTTCATGGGAGAAATGTCTATTCAGATCATTTGCACAATTTTTAAATTGGGTTATTTGCCTTGCTATTGTTGAACTGTAGGAGTCCTTTATGAATTCTAGATACAAGTCCTTTATCAGATATATAATTTACAAACTTTTCTTCCATTCTATGTGTTTCTTTCACTTTCATAATGGTGTCCATTGAAGCATAAAAGTTTTTAGTTTTGACCATGTAATTTCATGCAATAACTGATAAAGTAGAATTTACATCTGCCATTCTGTTCTTTATTTTTTATGTGTCATATTTTTTGGTTCATCTGTTCTTCCATTATTGCTCTCTTTTGTGCTAAGTAGATATTTTCTAGTATTCCTTTGTCATTTCTTTCATTATATATGTTTTAGTTATTTTCTTAGTGGTTGCCCCAGGAGAATACAATTAACACCTTAATTTATAACAATCTAGCTTGGATTAATACTATTCTTAATTTCAATTGCATGCAAAAACTTTTCTCCAGGGCTGGACATTTAGCTCAGTTGGTTAGAGCATGGAATTATAACACCAGGGTCAAGGGTTTGGATCCCCATACTGGCCAGCTGCAAGTAAATAAATAAATAAATAAAAATAATCTGTTATACAGTAAAAAAATAAAAAAAACCTTTTCTCCTTTATAGCTCCATTCCCTCCCTCATCACTGTGCATTTTTTGTCATACAAGGTACCTCTTTAAATGTTGCATGACCATCAACACAGATTAATAATTTTTGCTTCATGCAGTTGTCTTCTAAAATAAATAAGAGAAAAAAGTTACAAAGAAATATATATATATATATATTGACTTTTGTATTTACATATGCGCTTACCTTTACTGATGCTCTTTCTTTGTGTAGATTTGAGTTGCTGTCGAGTGTGCTGTTATCTCAGCCTGAAGGACCAAATGTCTTTTAGCATTTCTTATAGAGCAAGTTGTTTAGTGATAAATTGTCTCAGGTTTTGTTTTTCTGGGAATATCTAAATGTCTCCTTCATTTTTAAAGGATAGTTTTGTCGGATATAGAATTCTTGGCTGGCAGTCTTTCCAGCACTTTGAATATACCATTCCACTGTCTTCTGGCTTTCAGGGTTTCTGATGAAAAGTCAGCTGTTTATCTTATTAAGGATCCTTCATACATGAAGAGTCACTTCTCTCTTGCTGCTTTGAAGATACTCTCTTTGTCTTTGCCTCTCACCAGTTTGATTATGTAATGTGTCTAGGTGTGGATCTTTTTGAGTGTATTCTACTTGGCGTTTGTTGATGTCTTTGGGTATGTAGATGAATGTTTTTTATCAAATTTGGAAGGTTTGGGCCATTATTTCTTTCAAATATTCTTTCTGCTCCTTTCTCTCTATTCTTTCCTAGGGCTCCCATTATGCATATCTTAGTATGCTTGATGGTGGCTCATAGGTGTCGGAGGCTCTGTTAATTTTTCTTCTTTCTGGTCACAGATAATCTCATTTGACCTATCATCAGGATTGCTGGTTCTTTGTTCATCTGCCTATTCACATCTTCTGTTGAGCTCCTCTAAGCAAATGGTTTATTTTGGTTCTTATACTTTCAATTCCAGAATTTCTTTTGATTCTTTTTTATAACTTCTTTCTATTGATATTCTACATTTGGTGAGACAGCATTCTTACACTTTCCTTTAGTTCTTAGACATGGTTTCCTTAGTTCTTTGTACATATTTTAAATAACCAATTTAAAGTTTTTGTTTAATATGTCCAATGTCTGGACTTCTTTAGGGCAGTTTCTATTGATTGCTTTTGTCTTTCTTTCTTCTTTTTATCTTCCCTATTTATGGGCCATACTTTCTGGTTTCTTTGCATATCTTGTTTTTTGTTGTTGAAAAAATGGACCTTTAAAATAATATAACATGGCAACTCTGGAAATCTGATCCTTCTCTTCTCCAGAGTTTATTGTTGTTGTTACTGTTTGTTGTTGCTATCACTGTTTGTTGTTGCTATCACTGTTTGTTCGTTTAGTGTTTTTTCTGAATTATTCTATAAATTCTGTATTCTTTGTCACATGTTGCCACAGAAGTCTCTGCATGACTAGCTTAGCCACTAATGACCGGACAGAGATTTCCTTAAATGCCTCAGACCAATAAGTCTCCCATTCTTTGGCTTGGTACTCTGTGTGGATGTTGGGACACACCTTTAATACTCTGTCAAGAAACAAAATGCAAGAAAATATGGAACACATGAAACATAAGATGAGAGAAAAAATGATAATGCAATAGAATGAGATGAACGGAAGCATGATTGAGATTTTTTAAATGTGACAAACTAATAATCTCTCATATAAGAAATAAGTAATGCTATAGCAGAATTTTACACTGTGCAAGAAGTAGCAAAGTACTGCAGCAAAATAAGAGCACATCAAGTCATCAATGTTGAGAAGATTCAGGCATGCAGTGGTAAAAGAAAAAGGATGAAAATTATGAAAGAGGAGGCAAAAAATGGAGGACCAACTATCTGATCTGCCGTAGGAAAATTGGTGTTTCCAAAGAAGTGCTTTCATTCATACATTTAATGAATATTTATTAAACATTGGCTTGGTGCTAGACACTGAGAATAAAGTGTGAACAAAACAAAGTTTCTGCCTTAATGAAGCCCACATTCTGGTGGGAATACAGACAATAAACAAGTATAATGTAAACAATAAATATCTACATTATAATAAATATACTGTCATGGAATGATAAGTGCTATGAAGATAAAGAACACAGGGGAAAGGTTACAGAGTGACTGGAGTATGTGGGGTGGGGGAGGGGGTGTAGTCAGGAAGATGACACTTAAATAGAGACCTAAATAAAATGATGTAAAGAAACTTGTGGATATCTGAAGGGAAAGTGTTTCTAAAAGAGGAAAAGCACATGAAAAGGCTTTAAGAAGGAAATGAGCTTGGTATTTAATACCAAGAATGCCAAAATGCCAGAATGGCTGGTGAGAATTGGGAAAGAAGGAGAGTAGTAGGAATGAAATCAAAGAGGCAGGGGCCAGATTGTGGCTGGTTTTAAAGGTCATTGCTATTCTAAGTGTAATACAGCAACACTGGTATCACCTGGAAGCTTAACACAAATTCTCAGGCCATACCCCAGACTTATGGAATCAGATATGTATTTTTAAAATCTCCTGGTAATTTGTATGTCTGTTAAAGATTGAGAGGCACTGTTGTAGGCCAGATGAGGACTTTTGATTTTATTCAGTGTATGAAGAGAATACATTGGAGATATTCAAGCAAAGGATTAGGTTTTTAAAAGTATTCCTGTGGTTGCTGTGTAAAGAATAGGTTGTATGAGGTCAAAAGTGAATGTAGGGTGTATTAGTCTGTTTATGTTGCTTATAACAAAATACTTGGAACTGGGTACTTTGTAAGAAAACAAAATTAATTGCTTACAGTTTTGGAGGCTGGGAAGTCCAAAGTCCAGGGCACACATCTGGTGAGGGTCTTCTTTGGTGGTGATTTCAGTGATACAGGTATCATATTGTGAAAATGGCAGAGCAGAGAGAGAGAGACTCTCACATGCTCTCTTTTTAAAGCCCTCAGAACCACGACCATGACCACCATTATTAATCCACTCATCAGGGCATGGTCCTCATAGTCTAATCACCTCTTCAAGGCCCCACCTTTCAATTAGCATAATAGGATTTCCCACCCTTAACAGTTACAGTGGGGATTAAGCTCCAATACAAGGACTTTGGGGGGCACAATTCAATCCATACCACAGGGAGAGCAGTTTTGAGGCTTTTTACAATGGAGAGAGAGAGACAGAATTAGTAGCTTGGGGCAGGGTGAGTGTGGTGGAAGAGGTTAGATGTGATCAAATCAACGGAACATTTTGAAGAAAGCGTTAACAGAACATGAGGATGAGTTCGGTGTGGGAGTCAATGGGGAAAAGGGAAGAATCAAGAATGACTCTTAGTCGAAATAGCCATAAAAGAGGATCTTGAATGTTATAATGATAAAAAATGATAAATGCTTAAGTGATAGACATGCTAACCTTCCTGATTAGATCATTATACAATATATGCATGTACGGAAAGAACAAGCTGTACCCCAGAAACATATACAATGAGAAAAAAAAAAAGTTAAAATTAGACTAAAAAAAAGGAAAAAGCAACAACTCTTAGATTCTTGAACCTGAGCAACAAAGTAGATGATGGAGTAATTAATTGAGGGAGGGAGACTGAAGGGGAAACAGGTTCTGGAAGGGGGAGAGGACATCGGTCAACACTTCTGGATCCTGAATTGGACATTTTAAGTTTGAGATGCCTTTTAAATATCTATTGGAGGTGTCGAGTTGCCAGATGAATATATAAACTGAAGATCAAGGGAGATGTCAAGACTGGGGGCACAAAACTGAGAGTCATCAGTGTGTAAATGATGTTTAAAACCACCGTGCTTTAAGCCCACTGGCTATTGGGTCAAAGTGTTGGACCCAGAAATGAGAAGATGGTGATGAAAGGGGACTAACAATAAGCAATAAAACCAATTATGTGTGGAATTTACTTCAAATATCATACATTTCTAAAAATTAACTCTCAGAAATGAATTGCCCTAAATTTAAGTCCTTACAACATCTTATATGGAAACACACTCTCAGTTTCTTTATTTTGAAAAAAAAAAAAAATCTTGTTTGGGGAAGAAACATCAGCCTGAAATGACCTCAATCAATACTAGTTTGTGATGATTAGAGACGTCACCTGACAGCATCAGTAGATAAGGAAGGCAAAGGAATTTGACACAGATTTAGTAATTATTGCTGAAGATACCACATCACAATTCCAAGTGTCAGGAGTCTTTGTAAACAAGCCCTTTAAAGCTCACTTTAAAATCAGCACAGGAAACGGTTGTCTGTGGAGATCATGCACCTACAGCACCAGGACGAATTAAACAACCAAAAACCTGTCCTGACATAATGGGTTATTGTGGCTTGAAATAAAAATTTCTATGACAGCAAAAATAGATTCAAACATTAATGTATCTCAATGCCTTAGATGGAAATAAACACAATGTGCTATGGAAAACTGTGTTGGATGATTCGAAAAAATGGCTCTACTGATAACAAAGACACTGATGTCCAAGCTGCCAGTGAAGAGTTAAATAAAATTGTTTCTTAAAATATGAGTGAAAAATGCAGTAAATTAAATTACTTTTAGAATACATAGCTTAAAATTGTGTGTGTAATGAAATTATTCCAATAAAATTCATAAGTACTGTAAATGTCTGTTTCAATTAGGCCCTAAAGGTTTTTTATGTTTAAGCTGGCCAAAATTTTCGAGGGTGCTCACAGTTAGAAAATGGATGGAGGTGCTTTATATTTTGGGTTGTCCTGTATTTAAGCATATATGGTGCTGTATATTCCTATAAGTATAAAACTAAATGCAAAGTTATGGCACTACCTCCAATTTGGAGGTATGAGGAAAAAAGACATGATGGGCTGTGACAAAATCAGAGACCCGTTTCCCTACATAGACAACATTCTGAGCCTTGGTAACAGGGCTGAATGAGAAGACCAAAGCCCTTCCCCATCACATCTCTCTGACCCAGATTCCTAATACTGCTGAGTGCACACTCCAAAGGAGGGGGAAAATGTTTGTGTGTGTGTGCGCATGTGAGCGTGTGCACACACAAACAGGTACACACTCAGATGTTATGAAGGCAAAAGGCAGAATCAGGGAGGCTGGGGAAAATGATTTTGGAGCTATTTTCACAGCTATAGACCAATATTATCGGCAAATGCCTGTTTGGGTGAGAATGCTAGTAGCCCCCAACATGGAAAGCCTATGGTTATGAGCTTTCCTTTAGCTTGATGTCTCTGTGATATGGTTGGTCCACCACGCAAAAGGCAAAGAAATGTGAATCACAGTGGGACAGGGCACTTCCCCAGCTCCATGTTGCATAATGGGTTCAACATATAAAGAAAAATGTACCAATTCCCAGTTAAAAATGATAAATTGAACCTAAGCTTTGAGCTCTGTTCCCTTTAGAAACTCCATTAAAGCAACAATAAAGGGATTTAACAACAACAAATAAGGCATCTATTAACATGGACCAATAGGAGAAAAAGCAACACAAAATTTTGGAAGCTGGAAAGCAGATAGGCAAGTTCAACTGACTTAGCTGAGAACTAAGAATGTTGGGCTCTAAGCCAAACAGAGGGTAAAGTTAAGAACCAGCCAAGTTTACACTAAAGAACCTCTAAATAACTCAGCAATTGTTACGCAGTACCTCTAGAAGAAGTAAGGATATGACTTGCTGTGATTTGAACGTCCCCTCCAAAGCTCATGTGGAAGCTTGATCCTCAATGTGGCAGTGTTGAAAGGTGGGACCTTGGGGAGGTGATTGTATTGTAAGGGTTATGCCCTCATGAGTGGATTAATCTATTCATGGATTGATAGGTTAGTGGATAAGTGGGTTATCATGGCAGTGGCACTCGTGGCTTTATAAGGACAGGAAGAAGCATGTTAGCATGCCCTTGCTTGGGCCTCACTATGTGATAGCCTGTGTCAGCATGGGACTCTATAGAGAGTTGCCACCAAGAAGAAGGTCCTCACCAAATGCACCCCCTGGACCTTAGACTTCCCAAGCTCTAAAATTGTGAGAAATAAATTCCATTTATTTATAAATCTCCCAGTTTCAGTTATTCTGTTATAAGCAACAGAAAACAGACTACTACAGACTAAAATGTCAAGGATTATTGAAAGTCTGTTTAAGAGACAGTTGGACACCCCTTTCCTATTCCCCCCTGAATAATCACATCCAGAGAGAAGACTGAAAGTCTAGTCTCTGCACAAGGGATGCCAGGCATAGTTGAGGGACACAAGAGAATTAAGTAAACATGTACATCCTGGATCTTGAATCCCCATACCTCTTTACCCACTTGGCTTGCACAGCTGTGGTGGCCAGGCCTTCTTTCTCCAGGCAGGAGAATGTAAAAGTCTTCTCTGGGGAATCTGAGAATCCAGCCCAACAGGAAGGACCCTAAGACATTGAAATGGGGTTCCCCAAGGAAATGGCAGTCAAATCACCCATAGTACAAAGTTGATAAATTCCACTCATGTTTTCAGAGCTTCCAATACATTTTTTAATCTCCCATTCTTAAATATATGCAGATAACTAAAGGTTATCAGACATCCAAAGAAAACCTCTAATGTGAAAATCAGAGAACAACAAAAAACCCAACAAGAGGAAGGTACAGTAGGCAGAATAATGGCCTAATCCCCAGAACCAGTGAATATGTTACATTACATGGTTGCTTTGTTTGGTTTTGTTTGCAGGTTTAAGGTTGCAATGCAATTCAAGTTGCTAATGAGCTGACTTTGAGATGAGGAGATTATTCTGGAATATCCAAGTGAGCCCAGTCTAATCACATGAGCCCTCAAAAGCTGACAACTTTTCATTTTCATGGTCAGAGAGAGAGAAGTCACAACTAGAGGAGAGTCAGATGTTACTGGCTTTGAAGTGATGTTACTGGCTCTGAAGATGGAGGGAAAGGGCTATGAGACAAGGAATGTGAACGGTCCCTGAGAGCTGGAAAAGGCAAGGACATAGATTATCCCTAGAGCCTCCAGAGGGAAACACAGTTCTTCTAACACCATGACTTCCAGTCAGTGACATCCATATTGAACTTCTAAGCTACAGAACTATAAGATAACGCACTTGTGCTGTGTTAATTTTTTACAGCAGTGTTAAAAACCAATACAGGGGTATTTAGAGAAAAAGATATGAGTCAGGAAGAAGAAAATTTCTTTTAAAAAACTATTAGTTTCCTCAAAAGGATGAAGTATTGCAAACACGAAATAGGAACAGGATTCTATTTTAAGAAAAGCAACATTCTGAGACCAAAAAAGTGCTCTTAAAGTTAAAAATACGAAAGGATAAATAAAAAAAAAAAAAAGTCAGCAGCAGGCTTGGAAGATATAGATGAGGAAATCTTCCAGAAAGTAGATCAAAAAGACGAAGATATAGGCTATAGGCACAAAAAGATAAGAAAACTAGAGAAACCATTCAGATGATGCCATCTAAATAAAAGGAGTTTCAGAGAAAACAGAGATACACAGGAGAGTACATCAGCAACAAAACAATAATAAAAAATTTCTCCAAAAGAGAAAGACGTAAATTGCCAGATTGAAAAGGCCCATGAGTATCCAGTAAGACAGACAAAAATAGACCCATACTAAAATATATCATCACAAAATTTCAGAACACTGGGAACAAAGAAAATTTTAAAAAATATTTCTGAATATTTTTAGACTACCTAATCTGTCCACTTCTAAGAAGAATAGAATAAAAGATCCAACTACAAATAATGAATTATCAGCATCTCCCTGTGGTTTTGTTAATTGTTGCTTGATATATTTTTAGTGTATATTTTTAGGTGCATGTATGTTTGTGTTGGTTATATTTTTTGTTTTATTGTTCCTTTTATTGGTATACAATGTCCTGCTTTGTTTATTATGATTTTTTTACATTAAATGTTATTTCATTGCATATCAAAATGGATAGCCTAGATCTCTTTTGATATTTTCCTGGAATCCAGTCTTTGATTTTTCAGACTTTCTATGCCTTTTTTGTATTTTTTTTCTATTTTAAAAAATATAATATTGAGTCTCTCTTTAAAATCTCTAATCTGAGGTGTCTCTCTTTTAATTAGAGAATTTAATTCATTTCCATTTATTGCAATTATTATTATATTAGAACATATTTCACAATTTACACTTATAGGGACTTCTTTTTCTTATTTCTTCTTCTTTCCTGCTTTTTTTGGATAAGGAGAATTTCCTTTTTCCAGTTCAAAAGTTATATATTTTGCTTTTGGTCTTGCATTGGTTGCTCCTAATTTAAGACCCATATTCAAGTTTATTTGCCCTTATTTATTTTTTGAACTTGACAGTATTTATATCTGGTCCCCCTTGCTTTTCATATTACTTGTAGCTTCCTCTTGATGTTGGTTTGATACTTGCTTGATGGCAATCTGCTGTGCTGTGGACTGGATGCCCACCCCCCAACCTCACTGAGGCCTCATCTCCACTGTAACTGCTGGCGGTGGGAAGTCCTATTACGGTAATTGAAAGGTGGTGCCTTCGGGAGGTGATTAGATTGAGGACCATGCTGTAGTGAATGGATTAAAAATGGTGGTCAGGGGCATGGTTCTGAGGGCTTTAAAAAGAGAGTAAATGAGGAGGTTAGTGTCTTTTTCTCTCTCTGTTCCACCATTTCTGCCATGTGAAACCTCTGGGTCACTGTCACCACCATCAAGACCTTCACCACATGTGTTCCCTGGACTGTGGACTTCCTAGGCTCAGAAACTGTAAGCAATAAATTTCATTTTCTTATAAATCACCCAGTTCCATGTATTTTGCTATAAGGAACAAAAATAGACTAATACACGCTTTATCTCCGAAAATATTTAGAACTTGTCTTTGATGCTCTTATGTTTCACTCTAACATAGGTGCAGGTTTTTTCTTATCTCTTTTATTTGTTTTTCTATAACCCTTTTCAAGCCAAGGACTTTTGTCTTCAATTTTAGAAAGCTGAATCTTCACTGTTTCTTCAAATATTTCATCTTCTCCATTTTTCTTTTCTTAATTTTTTATTTTCTGGATATTGGCATTTCTACGTCTATCCTCCAAATTTCAAAGCATTTTTCTTTTTCTTTTTTTTTTTTCTTTTTCAGGGTATAGGTGATTTTTTTTAATTTAGTTTTTATTGAATCAAAATTGATTATACATATTTTGGGGGTTCAACATTGAGATATGTTGATCAAATCAATATTACTAGCATATATATTGTTACAAATCATAATTATTCTTTATGCCCCTTGTCCAATCCCTCCCCAACCCCTTTTCCTCCCCCCCCACCAATTACCCTAGATTTCTTCTCTCCCTCTGAAAGAATAATGGTTATTCTGTTGATTTGCTGCCCAAATGATCTCTCCAATGCTGAGAGGCATGATCAGGTCCCCCAATACAATCATAGAGCAGATGCCTCTTCTGTCACTCTGAAATGGGCTCCGTGGGGAGAGACATCCTCCTCCTTTCTTTATCCCTGCTGGTGACTCTCCTTGTGTCAATGTACTCCAGTGGCTGGCAGACCATCTGCATGGTGGTTGTGGTGTCTAGCTGCCTTTGTGGCAGCCATGGATATCGTGGTGGCTGTGGTGGGCCACCCACATGGAGGAGATGATTTTGGCATGCTCCTTGGTGCTGGCAGTGTGCCTGGTTGTGCAGAGTGTCTGATCCCTGGCTCCATACCCCGAGTCCCCAGGTGGGTCCCAAGGTGCTGGCATGGTATGCCTGGTTGCAGGAGAGGGGTCCAGTCCCCTTCTCCATGCCCTGGGTCTCTGGGTGGGCCCTGGGGCATTGGTGCAGTGTACCTGGTTGCAGGCGGGGGCTCCGGTCCCCTTCTCCATGTCTCGGGCCCCTGAGTGGGGCCCTGAGGTGTTGTCAAGGTGTGCCTGGGTCTGGGAAGGGGGTCCAGACCCCAGCTGCTAGCTCTGGGTCCCCGGGTGGGACCTGAGGCTTTGGTGGTATGCCTGGATGTGAGAGTGGGGTCTGGTCCCGGCTCTAATCCTCGGGTTCCTGGGCAGGGCCCTGAGGTGCTGGTCATGTGAGTGGTTGTGGGCGGGGGTCTTACCCCTGGCTCCATGCTTCATGTCCCATTTGGGCCCCAAGGCATTGCTGGCATACCTGGGCTGGAACCAACTTTTTGTCCTGTGCTTACTTCTAATATGGAGGAACTCCCTGTGGGAACCAGTACTTGAGCTGTTTGGTTGAATAAATTGCTGCTTTGCTACTGTTTCCCAAGGGAAACCTTTTTGTGAAGCTCTGGGTTTAATGGCTGACCTTATAGGTATTTTTGGCTCTCCAGGTACTTGGTGCACCTGGGTTGTGTAGAAACTCCAATCTGGGCCTGAGTTTTTTCATCAAATTGCACCCCATGCAATTCTGCGTTCCTGACCAGTCTCCTCTGAGTGGTCCTGGGGCGTGGATCAGTTGTCTTTGCTGTGTCCCAGCTTTCTCTTGGTGGACCTGTCTCCCCCACCTCCCATGCTCCAAACACTTCCCATGGAATGGGCCCTGCACCGGTCCCTTGCGATGACTCACTGGCTTCTGAATGGCTCCCCTTTTTCAGATGTTCTGAATCCTTGCTGCTGCATGGGTCCATGGGAACCCTGTTAGTGGTCTTGCTGTCCTGGAGGCCACCAAAGTCCTCTTCTCCCCTTCCGCCTCCAAGTAACTCCATCTGAAGGGCACAGCTGCGGCTTCTGCTGGCTCCTGCTCCATGCGCTCCAGCATTAAAGTGGCCGCAGCCCAAAATGCTGAGAGCAGTTTTTTATTTCTCTCATCGTGGTTTCTCCTGCCTTTGTGATCAAAGCATTTTTAAAATCTATATTTTTACCTTTTCATCATTTAATCACCTCCTCTTGGGAGAGTTCCTAAACCTGATCCTCCATTTCATTAACTTGTTTTTCAGTTGTTTCCATCCTGCTCTCAATCTCATCTCTTGTATTCTTTACTTCAACTATTATATTTTTCATACTTAATACTGTATCTATATTTCCACTTGGTTCTTTTCAATGATTTCTTACTTTTTCTTCATATGCTTAAAATCTTCCCTTATTTCCTTAATTATTTTTTAATGTTTGTTTTCAATTCTGGATCCATCTCTTTTAGTAATTCTGCTTTAGATGGGATGCATTCAGTTTATTATCTTTCCTTTGTAAGAGATGTACTTCTCAGGTGTCTAGGTACATTGGCCTGTGAGTTCATGTTCCCATGATGGTATCAGCTACGTTGTCTGGGGAAGTATATGGTTGAAACGCCAAGAGCCAGGCTCTCATCTGTGTCTCTTCAGATGAATGTCAGTTAAGTAGAAGGATTGGCCTCTTGGTAAAGAAGCTCAAACACCATAGAACAACAGGTAGTTATTACTCTTTGCTACCATTGTAACTGACCAGTCCTCTGGTTGGGGTTTCATTTTGCATTAATTCCTCACCCAGCTGTCCTGACACTGGAGGTTCGGGCTTTTGCTTCCTACTTCTATGGTGAAATAGAAGTTAAAGACAGTCTCAAGACGTTTTAGGAGCAGTGGCAGGAGCAAAAATTTTAAAAAGTTTTCCGCTAACCCAGCGGGTTTTAATCCTGGTTCTACATTAAAATCATATGTGGAACATTTTTTAAATGCCACTCTTTCCCAGACCAATAAAATTAGAATACCTGGGTGAGGCCTAGAGATGATAGTGATTTTCTCAACATTGTATTTTTGAAAAAATAATCGAAACTACAGAACAGTTGGGAAAAAATAGTATAATGAACACCACTATAGTCCACCCAGATTCACCAGAAGTTGCCACATTTGCTTGTGCGTGCTCTCTCTCTCTTTCTCTCTCTGTTGGGGGTGTTTCATTTTGCTGAAGCCTTTGGAAGTAAGTTGCAGACTTCAACATGAATCTCCTAAAAATGAGGACATTCTCCTACATATGGTTATTATCTGTTGTGAATATTTTTAAAAGCTTCCTCAGAAGATATTTAATGTGCATGAAGATTGAGAATCACTGCTCTAACCTATCTTCCCACCATCATCTTTGGTTGCCCTTTCGCTTACTCCCCAACATATATGCATGGGCACACACACACTCTCTCTCTTTCTCTCTCTCTCTCTCTCTCTCTCTCTCTCTCTCTCTCTCACACACACACACACACACACACACACACACACACACACACACACACACACACACACACCAGCTCAAAGTGTCTTCAGACTTCCTAGGGGTTTCCAATAGTTCTTTGTTAATTCCTCAGATTCATGTTTCTTCCCATTTCAGTGGCTTCTCCAAGGTAAAGTTTGAGGGCAAGACCCATTAACATGAGCTACAAGGTCACCTTAACAGGAACTTGAAGCCCTCAAGCTGTGTATATTTATTTTATAATGTTGATGTATTTGGTCAAGTCCAGTTCTTGATAAGGCAGTGGAAAAATCAGCATGTCAGGCAGAACATACAGTACAGAAAAACTGAGTCAATCCTAATGCAAAATATAGTCTGATCTTGAATTTGTTCATAAGTGTTCTTCAAATTATATGAAATATTTCTTTAGTGAAAACAAAACACAGAAAGAATAAATTAACCCACTTTTTTTATAAGCCCATTTCCATCTGGATTTGAAATGCCGGAAATGGTATTTTAAGTTCTATGATCCAGTATTCAAGTTCCCTTTTTAAAAAATTTTTCTGAAATAGTGCATCTTTCCCAATATCTTTGCCACATTGGATAATATAAAATTGTAAAATTGTAATTTTTTTCCAATCTGATGTGCAAGAGACGCTATCTCAGTGTTTTTTCAATTTGCATTTTGTTGGATATCAGCATGGTCAAGCATCTTTTACATGGTAACTTAGTTTCTTATAAATTTTATCTGATATTCATAATGTTTGCCCATTTTTAAAAAAATAGGTTTTTAAGTAAAAAGTTAATAGTCTCTCTCTCTCTAATCTGCTTTGAAGTAACTCATATTTTCTGTTGATTTTGTATACTTCTAACTCTTTCTCTAAATGCATCCAAATATCTATACACTTATAGAGTTCTAGTGTGATGATTCCAAAGCTACACACATACATAGCGGTGGAGTGTGAAGTGTGAGGAGTCACCAGGGAAAATCTATCCATGCTTGCTTGAGGCAAGTACAAATCCTAAATAGAATCCTGTTCAAAAATGAAAAAAGGACACGTAAGCAAAAACTTTGCAACAAAAGAGAATGAAATGAAAACAGCAGCATAGAGAGATGAGAAGTATGTTTCTGAAAATTGAACCATACAACAGATCAAAATTTGGAAGTGAATCTACTTTCTACTCTCAGTGGAATGGAAAAAAGATCAAGGACTCCAAAGAAAAAAAGATAAAAAATGAGATCCTGTAACAACAGATGGGGTAAACAAAAGAATGGGTAGTACTAAGAAAAAACATTAAGGAAATAAACAATACTATTCCAACATTTTTTAAATGCTGTAAGAAGCAATGAAGAACAGAGTTGTCGTTGAGGAAACCCACAATGGCGAGGTAGAGGGTCCTTGAGGAAAACTACTGCAGAACATAGAGGCAAAGGACAAAGGAATGAGAAAAACCACAGAGGAAAGATAACAGAGATTAGGTATAAGACAATTGGAGTTTCCAAAGAAGAGACCAAAACAAACTATGCAGAAACAATGTTTGGAACATAAAAAAAAGAGATCTTTCCGAATATGAAAGTGCCCAACAAGAAGAGGAAAAAATAAAAAGACAATGTCAAGGCAAATTCTGACAAAATTATTTCATTTTAGGTGTAAATACAAATGTCTGTAAATAACCATGCTGAAGGAGGAGGAATCTGGCTTTTTGGCTGTACAATTTACTGCTAGAAGACAAGACTGGAATTGAAGAGATAAAAAGAACACGGTCCCAGATTCAAAGCCAAGTTTAGGAAACAGATAAGGTGTTACTAAACATCAGAGAACTTGAAGAGATCACTTGAACACTCTTTTTCAAGAACTAGTTGAATAGATAAATATTTCTGAACGTGAAAATTGTATCATAGAAGGACTGGAGTGAGAGCCAAATCCATCCAAATTCTCAACATGGAATTTAGACTCAATAACTATGAGATATAACGTTATAAAATAGAAGGAAAATATTAAATTTATTAACAAAGAAAGGCAAACAATACAAATATTAACAATAATTTCATCATAATACACTGGGATGAAACTTCAAGACACACATATCTGGTGCAGTGAATTTGGAGTTGAGATTGACACAGAGGGGAATAAAAGGAAGTAAAAATATGCAAATTTCCTTCTTGTTCATCGACAGAAACAAAAGACAAGGCCCTAATCCTAAAACTGATGAATTAGAGAATCTAGGATTAATTAAGTTATTCAATTATTTATAGATCTAAAAGCAGAATCTATATAGTCATTAAATTACTTTAAAATTGCAAATGGTGAGGCAAAAAGATACAAAGCAAATAATACCACAATGAATCACAACAACGAAAAACCAAAATAACCTAACAAAATTTTAAACTGAAATTATGACAATAAATGAGAATGGGATAAATGCATACATTTTTAAAAACTTACTTGAATTAAAACACAAAATGCAGATCCAGAATGCCTACAGAACACTTAAGTAAGATAAAATGATTCAGAAAGATGACTAAGTGGACAAGCAAGGATGTTCTAGGGACTACCAACAGGAAGAAAGTGGAGCCGCAAAGTTAGCATCAGACAAAGAGGAATTCTGTCCAAAATTCAAATGTCATAGAAGTCTGTTGCTATTTATATAATCCCAATTCATAATGAAAGAAAATGTTCAATTAATTTTACAATATACAGAACTCAATATAAAAAAGCACACAAAGCACAAAATGAGACTAAAAGCCCAATTCTGAAAACCCATGCAAAATATTAAATAAAATATCAGCAAATAAATGAAAATATATTATAAGAGGAAATGTGAGATTAAGCAAGGATTATTAAAAATTTAATAGGCCATTAATATGATAAGAAAAAAGTCTCAGTAAATCCCTAAAAACCAATTTTAAAAATAACATTGATAGCCACAGAAGATGGTGGAATAGATGGTCCTCAGTGTCACTCTCTCCCACCAATCAACCAATTTACAAGTATAAAAAAGCAACAGCAGCCAAGCTGGAGCTGCTGGAGCTTGGGGGAAGAGGAGGAGAGATCTATGGAGTTCATGAAGGCGGGAGAAGCCACAATGAGAGAAAGAAAAGCCTTTTTAAGGCTGGAGCTGCTGAGCGTGCAGAGCAGGAGCCAGCAAAAGCCACAGCTGTGCCCTTTGGTTGGAGTTGCTCGGAGGCAGCAGGGGAGAAGAGGGCCTTGGTGGCCCCCAGGCCAGCAGGACCACTAACAGGGTTCCCGTGACCCACACAGGAGGGAGGAGCCAGAACAGCTGAAAAAAAGGAGCCCTTCAGAAGCCAGTGAGTCACTGCAAGGGACTGACACACAGCCCGTCTCACGGGAAGCGTTTGGAGCATGGACGGTGCGGGAGACGGGCCCACTGGGAGACCACTGTGACACAGCAAGGACAGATGATCCCCCGCAATCAGTGCAGGAACACTCAGAGGAGACTGGTCAGGAATGCAGAATTGCATGGGGTGCAGTTTGATGAAAAGACTCAGGTCCAGATCAGAGATTCTACACAAACCAGGTGCACTGAGTCTCTGGAGAGCCAGAAGTAACTATAAGGTCAACCATTAAACCCTGAGCTGCACAAAAAGCCTTCCCTAGGGAAAGAGCAGCAAAGCAGCAATTTAGCTCAACCACAGAGCTCAAGTACTGGTCCCCACAGGAAGTTCCCCCATTTTAGAAGTGAGCAAAGGACAAAAAATTAGTTCTGGCCCAGGCACACCACCAGCACCTTGGGGCCTGCCAGGCCACAACCACCACATAGATGGCCTGCCAGCCACTGGAGTGCATTAACACAAGGAGAGTCACCAGCAGAGATAAAGAGGATGTTTCTCTCCACAAAGCCCATTCCAGAGTGACAAAAGAAGCATCTGCTCTATGATAATATTGGGGGACCTGAACACACCTCTCAGCATTGGACAGATCATCTAGGCAACAAATCAACAGAGTAACTATTACTCTTTCAGAAGGAGAGAAGAAATCTAGGGTTATCAGTGGTGGGAAGGCAGGGTGAGGGGGATAGGGTGAGATTGGACAAGGGGCATAAAGAATAAGTATAATTTGTAACAATATACATACTATAATATTGATTTGATCAACATATGTCAACATTGAACCCCCAAAACATGTATAATCAATTATGATTCAATAAAAATTAATCAATATAAAAATAAAAATAAATAGCTGCATGTAGCTAGTACCTACCACATCGGACAGTGCAGATAAAGAACATTTCCATCATCACAGAAAGTTATTTTGGACCGTGCTGGTCTGTAACTTACTCTCAAATGATTCAATAAATAACAATAACATACATGTATATTTAGAGAGACAATGTGGCAAAATATTGTTGGTGGATCTATATGAGGGTATTTATTGTGCTTTTCTTTCAACTTTTCTATGGGTTTGAATTGTTTCAAAATAAAAGGTAAAGTAAAAAAATAAAAAAATAAAAAAATAAAAATAAAAATAACATCTATTCCTGAGAGCAATGTTGCATAAAACAAGGATAGAAGGATATTTCCATAACGTGACAGAACAGGTTACACCTGCACATCTAATGACCATTAGCATCTTGCTGAAAGGGAAGACACTCACAAATATTCCTTTTAAATCAGAGAAAAGGCAAAGGAGATGGGTATGACCACAGTTTGGGTACTGTCCTCTGGAAGTGCTACCAAAGTCAGTAGGCAAGAGAGTGTAATAAGAGGTATAAATAGTAGGGAAAAAAGAAAAATGACCAATGTTTGCACATTTTATAATTTTCTACCTAGAAAAAAATTAAGAAAATCAATTAAAAACTGGTTAGAAATCATAATAGATTCAGTAAGGCAGATGGTTTAAAAATAAACATACTAAAATTAATAGTTTTCTTAGATTTTTAACAATGACAACTAGAAAATATAACAGATTACAAAAATGTTATTCATGCTAGCAATAAAAAACAAAAAATACCCAGGAATAAGCTTTAAAATGTGTATGATCTATACAAAAAATAACAACTATTTAACTCTCCTGAAGTATTTAACAGAAAAAAAAAAAAGGAAAAAAATAGCATGTTTTTGGATAAGAACATTCATCTGGGATAAATACCTTTAGAAGGTAATTTTGTCAGTGTTTATCAAAATGGCAAATGAGCATATACTTTTATTCAGCAAACCCACTTCCAGGGAACCTACAGAAATCCTAGCACAAAGTACAAAATTATTATATACAGAATGACTCAAGAATTTTGGCCTGAGTTACTGGGTAAATAGTTGTGCAGTTTACAAAGTTAGCAAAATTTACCAAATTGGAAAATTATCAAATAAATGCCTTGAAAGTGTTTACCCTTTGAGCTGGCAATTCCATTCATAGTCATGCTTAAAGTGAGCTTCCAGGAAGTTAATTGCAGTGTTGTTCGTGATAATGAAAAAACGCAAACAACTTAAATGTTTAACATTGGCATATTGTGGAGCACTTGTCATTTATGCAGGAGAATATTCAACGATGGGGAGAGATATACACGATTACACTGTAGCGTGAAAAATCATGACGTAAGATATAGTATGTTCTGCTATGTTTCATGTGATTGAAATTCTGTTGGAAAAAACTGTAGGGCTATGCATATGCTTAGAAAAAAAGACTAGAAAGATAAGAGATCAAATTGTTGACAGTGGTTGTCTCTAGGGTACAGGCTTCTGGGCGATTTCAAATTTTCTTTCTGTCTATACTTTCTGAATTTTCTCCAATCATGTTTTACTTTTGTAAAATAAAAACTGCTTAAAAATTGTTTTTTATTCTGTGCACGGCCCCAGAGAAAAGCGATGTGCCATCCTGACAGTGCTGATTTGGGAAAGGTCCCTTTTGCTCTGAAGCCTTTATGTTCATGTCATCTGAAAGTCAAGAGGCTGGTGATGGCTACAGTCCTCTGAGCATGTGTCATGTGCTCTGTCTCACTTTAAACAAATCACCATTAGCCTGAGGGGCCCTTTAACACTGCTCAGCAGCTGCCCTACCTGTTGCTGGTTCTTTTACTCTCCCACCACAGCTGATGCTGGCAGGGTCCCACCCAAGACCCTTGAGCCCTTCCCACTTCAGTGCTGACCCAAATTGTAATTGCCATCCTCTGCGTGTCTTTGCCTAAGGGCTTTTTCCAGTGGCCACAGCAGCTCTTTCTGCCCTTGCAGCCATCTGGACCCCCTAACAAGGAGCAGCCTTCAATAAAAACTTCTCCCAGGTGGTGTGCAGATAACTCCAGCTCCTTCCCCTCCTGGTGGCTGCCAGCATTCTCCAGTGGGATTGACTTTCAGTTGCCCTCCATGGTAATGGGCTTGGCTTCCTTCCCTTCCTGCCTCCCTTCCCCACTCCCCTACCTGCATGAACTGGGACCACCTTCCAAATAATCACTGTGCTCTGGCATCCTTCTGTTGGGGTCTACTTTTGAGCAACCCAAAGTAAGATAACCCACACTCTGCATCTCCCCTCCCCTCAAATCTCCATCCCTGCTGTTCCCACTCTCAGCTGTTGACCTTGCTTTTTATTCTGTGAAAAGAAATAGAAGCAACCAGAAGAGGACTGTCCATGTCCCACCCCCAACCTGTTCTATCTTCTCTCCTGTTATTGCCCAGTGTCTAAAGGGGTGTCTCAGAGGCCGGTCTTAAAAGGGCATCAGAGTTAGGCAGGTGAGAAAGGAGAGAGGCCATTGGGCCAGAGAAACGACACAGGCAAAGCCACCCAGAGTGACGAGCCGACTCAGCTTCCTCACCACCCTTGTCAGGCCCAGCCTCTCGCTGGCTGCCTGGGAGGGTCCTGACACCAGCCCCAGTACCCACTCCAGGGCCTCCCTCACCCTGCCACCCCCTTTCAACACTGGAGTTGAAATATCTGAATATGGACTGTCAGTTACAACCACATTTGCATTAATAATAATAAATATTAATATTTATAATATTATGTGAAAATTAATCAATAAATATTATTATTAATATGGTTAACATTTATTCAGCATTTACTATGACTTTGGTGTGTGATTTAGTCTCCTTGGGCTGCCATAACAGAATGCCACAGGCTGGGTAGCTTAACGACAGAAATTTATTTTCTCACAGTTCTGGAGGCTAGAAGTGCAAGATCAAGGTGCCAGCAGGGTTGGTTTCCGGTGAAACCTCTCTCCCTGGCTTGCAGACAGCCACCTTCTTGCTGTGTCCTCACATGGCCTTTTCTCTGTGTGCAGGAGAAAAGGGTGAGGTGGGGGGAGGACCCTGGTCCTATCTGATTAGAGCAGATGACTTCATTTAACTTTACCTCCTTAAAGACCCTAATTCCAAACACAGTCACACTGAGGTTTAAGGCTTCAACATATGAATTTGTGGGGAACACAATACAGTCCATGACAGCATGGTTCTTTGTGTTTTATGTACATTAACTTCTTTCCTATTTGTGACCACTTCTTGAAGTAGGAATGGTTATTAATATAATCTTTTAGATGAAGAGATGTGACACAGAAAGGCCGAGCATTTGGCCCAAGTTCAGACAGCCAGTCAGAGCTGGGGTGGGATTTGAGCCTGTGCTCTTACCCATCCTCCTGCACCAGGCAGCCCAGAGCATCAGACGGCAGAGCCCAGGTGGCAGTCACAGATCCCCAGGTGAACAGGCCATGGAACCGCAACCAAGCTCAGTGGTTCTTCTCAGTTCACCTTCACAGCAATTCAAGGAGTTAAGTGCTCATTGTCCCATTTTACAGACGAGGAAACTTAAGCCCTGAGAGTTAAGGCCCTGATTAGTCTAAGATCACAGAGCTCATGCCAGGCCACATGTCCCCTGGCTGTCTAACGTCTGGCACATGGCAGGTGTTCGACTGAGATTTAGCAAGCGAGTGAGTGAAAGAAGGAATGAATGGGTGAATGCAGAACATTCCCCGCCCGTTCAGTCTGTTGTAGGAGTGGGAGGGTCTGTGTGGACGGCCTGTGTGAACTGCAGAAACTTTCTTCTGTAAGACGAGGGGCAGAGGCAAGGTTTGGGTCTGGGGCACTGAGGATAGGTTCAGGGCAGAGGTAACTATGTGGGGCATAGGGAAACAGCTTCTCTAACAGTTGAGGTTGGGGAGGGTCTGGGCCAGGGAAGGTGCTGCTTTCCCTGTTTCGGCTCAATTCCCCCCAGACAGAGCAGGACCCCAGGTCATACAGGGTGAGCGTTGGAATCACATGGATCAGGGGTTCCTGCCTCCGTGTGTGACCCCAGCCAAATGAATTATGCTCTCTGAATCACCATTTCCTCCCCTGTAAAGTGGCAGTGAAAGTCCCTAATCCTGTGGCTGCTGTGAGGACTAAAACAATGCGCAGATGTGAAGCCACCTAGCAGCCAGCACATGTTCCTCCCCACTCACAGATGCTGTTGGCTAGTGGCAGACCAGCTGGTGAGGCCAGGAAGGTTCAGAGTGAGCACTTCTGGGGGAGCCGGACAGTCCTTGAGCTGTGTCACTTGGCAAGAGAGACAGACCAGGGTGTCTGGGGCAAGTCTCTCCCCCCAACTGGGGCCTCACTTTCTCCATCTGTAACACATGATCCCAAATCTCTTCCAATTCAGATCTTCTGGATTTCAGTATTCACTGGCCACATCAGGCAAAGGAGGAGTCATGAGCCTCACTGACCATAGGACCATCAAGAGGAGCCACAGAGTGGGGACATACTCTCTCAGCATCTACCCACAGCAGGTCAAGAGAACACCAGTCTCTGACCCTCTGATTCCCAGATCTGGCTCCCAAAATCTGGGCCCAAAGTGAAGGAAAGAGCACTGGATTTGGAGTCAGGACACAGAGGGCCAGTCCTGGCTCTGCTACCTAACATCTGTGGACACTGGGCAAGTCACTTCATGTCTCCAATCCTCAGTTTCTGTATCCATAAGATGGGAAGAACAACCTTTATTTCTTTTAGAAGAAAATGCAGAAAATATTGTGGGCATAGGGAATGACTTAAACAACTTACATAAAACATAAACCACAGTGAAAAATCTGACTGTATTAAACTGAAAAGTTCTGTTACAAAAAAGCACCAAAATCAAAATTAAGACAGGCTATCGGCTGGGAGAAAATATTTACAACATGTATAACCGGCAAGGGATTAATATCTATAATATATAAAGAATTCCTATAATTTAACTTTAAAAAAATAGAAAAAACCAAAAATATCATCAGGCATTCACAGAAGAAATTCTAAAGCCCAATGAATATATGATAACACACTCAGCTTCACTGGTGATCAGGGAAATGCACATTAAAGCAACCGACAGATTATTTCATAAACATCAGATTGGAAAAAAAGTCTAACAATACCAAATGTTGCAGAAGAGGTGGGGAGAACAGGAACTTTCATACCTCGGAATGGGAGTGTTGGTACTCTCACCTTGGGAAGCAATCTGGCAGGATCTAGTAACGCTGGCGATGTGTACGTATGGTGGCTTCCTGACCCAACGATTCCACTTGCAGGTAAGTACCCTAGTGTAGTTCTCACACAGGGGCTCAAGGATATTCACTACAGCCCTGATAGTATTAGGAAGGAAAAAGGGACAACTTAAATGCCTATCAATAGGAAACTGGATAAGTAAATTTTAAAACATTCTACGCTAGAATACTATATTAAGGCAAATGAACTAGATCTACTTGCAAAAAGGTGAATAAACCTTAAAAGCACATGTTGAATAAAAATAAGTTGAAAAGAGGCATACACTATTTTATGTAAACAGCAAAGGCCTGCCTAACAATGCCGAATGTTATTTGTGATTACATACAATGCAGAAAAAGTTTTAAAACATGGTAAGACATGTTACCTTTAAAACATGAGTAGTGATGGAGGTTACCTTCGGGGGTTGGGATAAAGAAGGCTCCAACTATATCTACAATGTTTCATTTCTTTAAAAGAATTTTATTTTATTTCTTTATAAGAGAGGGTGGCTGAAGGGAGGGGGAGAGAGAGAGAGAGAGAAATGAGGACAAACCAAAGCAAATATGGCAAAACAACATTTGCTAAACCCTGGTGGTAGGTTTGCAAACGTTATTTTGTGATACTGATCTCTGTACTTTTCTAGGTGGTTGTGCTATGTCTGAATGTAAAAGAGAAAGTACTGGGGTGATGGAAATGTTCTACGGCTTGACTGTGGTAGTGGTTATATGAATGTGGGCTTCTGTCAAAGCTCACTGAAGTGGACACTTCAAATGGGTGCATTTTATCATGTGTCCGTAAGACCTCAGGAAAGTTGATTCTGAAAGAGAGAACGATTAAGTGGGATGCTGATGATGGGTGCTCAGCCTGTCCTGAGGCTCCTGGTTCCAGGTGGAAAAAGAGGGAGGGCAGAGATATCACAGACTCTGGGTCAGTCTTGACAGCCTGTCCCCCAAACTGGGGACTTCAGGATGCCCATGACCTCCGAGCAGATGGGATGTCTTTTGCTTTGGGGGTAAGGGGGGACAGAGTCTTTGCTGAGTCTAATTTTAGAGCTTTGGTGGGGGGTTGGGGGGGAACTGATCTGCTCCTGCAATGAGCTCATCATATTTCTTGGCACCTCAATGTTCTCTCCGTTTAATTTTTCAGAAGCACCAACAAATCAGAAAAGAAGTCTGCCTTGAAATTGCTGTTTGGATGAACGTGACATTTGTAGGCCAGTGACAGCAGCTGGAGGAGCTGATGTGCTTGCAAGTCCTAGCCTCATCTCCCGGCCCAGACTCCCTAACAACGCGCATGCTTGTAGGGAGAGAGCGGTAGCCTGGATGGAAAAACACAGCTAAACAGGCTCTCAGCAAGGTGAGGAAGGAGAGGAGAAAAGAGGGAGGACAGGCAGCCTGGCTAAAATATATCAAACTCTCACTCCGTGTCTTGTTTCAGCATCAAAACACAATCATCACCCCCCACCCTTTTACTAACGAGGAAACAAGCACAGGAAGGGGATGTGTTACTCTGCCAAGAACACAACGCTTAGAAGGAGCAAAGTTGGATTTGACCCAGTGTGTTTGATGTCAAACTCCTTATACTGTGCCCATAGCAAAGAGAGGTAGCTCAGTACGTGTTTCCTTCTTTTTATCACTCTGTCCCTTCTTTGTCTCTTTTCCTAGGGAAACTGAGGCCTGGAGAGATTAGAGGTGTGCTAAAAGTTATGAGCCGTTTGGAGGGCAGAGCCAGGACTAGCTAGGAAACTAACTGGATGGTGAAGCAGAGGAAGATGCAAGAATCCAGGATGAGTTGCAGGGTTCTGTCTTGTGTCCCACACAGAGAGCAGGAACCTTCACAGGAAAGGGGGCCATCGGTGGGGAAGTGGAGGGAGTGTGGGAGATTTAAGATATCTTTGGAACATCCAATAAAGCAGCCCTGAGACAACTGGACATGTGGTTCCAGATTTGTGGAGAGAGAGGTAAACTAGAAAGATCGGGATCCCTCTAAAAATGAGCTTCTTGTGATTAGACTTTCTTCTCAGAGTCCAGGATGAGCCCTCAGTGCAAGAAGTAAGGACATCACACGGCCTGATAGCCATGGGGGAGAGAGGAAATCATAGAAAGCAAATATACAGACTAAAAGCAGCACAGCCACAGGGGAAGAGTTCCTGATGGGGCCAACGGCCGTTCCCACCTTCCCATGCCTTTAAGGCACCACGGGGTCACGTGATGTTCACAATGATGATCCCTAACACCAATAAAAATTAATATTCAATGCCTTAAGTTAAATAAGGCAAGATATCTAACTCCATTCAATATCAAACCAAGATGATGCTTAAAAGAGTAGATTTTAGTTTCAAGCATGTTCACCTGGGGGAACCTCCTCCAGGAAGAGCCTGTATGGGAAGGAATATCTCAGAACAATTTTTTTTGTTTGATAACAATAGAACACTTGTCACAATGTGACCTCACCCAAAGGTTGACCATATAAAGCACAAGCCTGGTCTTTCTGCTTTTCCTTCCACAGTTCCTAGAGTTCCTTGGAACACAGTTTGAAAACCAATGAGCTTCCCTAACAAGATTACTTTACAGATGGACAAACTGAGACCCATATAAAGAAAGAAAGTTGCCCAGGGCTACCCAGCAATATAGCAAAGCCCAGGCTGGAGCTATGGTCAATCCCCACATTTGAATTTTATGAAATCTGAAAACTTAAAGACAGGAAGAATATATGACCCTATACTTTCCATTTCTAGCAGAGAGAAGTGAAGCCCATGTTTAACTTTCTCTTGGCCACACAGCCAAGACAAGGGTCACACTGTTATTTCCTCTGCATAACCTAAATGAAGTGGTCGATCCCCCAGTGGAACAGAAAAGGGGTACAGGCTAAAAGTTCCAACCCATAGTGAGTCAGTACTTGTGTTAGATTTCTCCCATTTCCAATAGGCAGAGGAGAAAACCACATCCATACGTAATTGCACTTGCAACAACACCTGCTTTTAATGATGAGTTTTTGCAGTCACTTAACAGCAAGACAAAAAAAATAAATAAAAATTAAATTAAAAAACCCAGGGTAGTTGTTCCAATTAAGTCAACTAAATATGCTCTTAGGTAGAGTCAATATGGTGAGCAATGTCTAGAATCCAATTTCTCTGACAAACACACTCACCAGCATACGAGGAGGTTATTATGTCATTTATTGAAAAGGAACGTGGTGTAGTAGAAAAGGCACAAAATTTAGAGTTGAACAGATTTAATACACGTCAACTCACTAGCCATGGATGAGTGAAAGCTGCTATAAAATGGGCCTAATAATACCTACTTCAACAGTCTGCCATAGGATTAAATGAGATAATGCACAGGAGAGAGTGATCTGAAAATTAGCTCCAAACAGTAATTACAGCCACTTCTAGAATACGAGGACTGAATTATTCTGTGAGGTTTTCTTTAAAATTACCTGAAACATCCACGGAAAGACAGTAAAATAACTATAGGCTTACTAAATGCCCCTCTCCCCAAATTGAATCAGAATGACAAAGATAAATAAAAATAAATTTAAAATGACTAAGAATATGATGATAGCCATTCTGAAGTATGGTTTGAACGTATGTGTCCCTCCAGAATTCATATGTTGGAACTTAACTCCCAAGGTGATGGCATTGAGAGGTCAGACCTGCAGGAGGTGATTAAGTCACAAGAGCACTGCTGTCATAAATGAGATTAGCACTCTTATAAAAAGCTCAAGGGAACGAGCTAGGCCCTTTTTTGTCCTTCCATCTCTTCATGTCATTCATCCCTTCGGCCCTTTTCTCCCTTTCTGCCATGTGAGGACGCAGACAGAAGGCCCTCCCCAGACACCAAATGCCTACACCTTGATCTTGGACTTCCCAGCCTCTGGAACTGTAAGAAATAATCTGTTCTTTATAAATTACCCAGTCTCAGGCACTTTGTTATAGCTGCAAAAATGGACTAAGACAGGCTCCAACCCCATGGGTTGAATTTTGAAAAGGATCTTCCTAAAAAAGGAAAGTTCAGGCCAAATTAGAAGGAGACTAAGAATTGATATGTTGATCCTCTCTGCAGTGGTGAAATGTTGGATGAATGAAATTCAGAAGAACCTCATGACATCACCTCGTTTGGTGGGATGGAGACAGGGAGGTGTACAGCCCCAGGGAGTGGTCAGGGAATGTCAGTGTAGAACAGGGTTTCTCAGCCTTGCACTATCTACACTTTGGACCAGAGAATTCTATGTTGTCAGGGGCGGTTCCTGTGGGATGTTAAACAGTATCTGTGGCTTCTACCCAGGAGCACCTCCTCCCAAGTTGTTCCAACCAAAATGTTTCCAGACCTTGTCAAATGTCCCCAAGGAAGGAGAGAGGACAAAGTTGCCCCTAGATGAGAGTCACTGGTCTAGAAGACCCTTCCTTATGCCAGAAAGTAGTGAGTTGTCCAAACCCAGACAAACACATGATACCTGCCTCTAGCTGCAAGAGAAGCAGAACTCTTCCTAGGGGAAAAACACCAGGACAACACTGACAACAAACAAAGCCTTAACAGAATGGAAAGAGAAAACAGAATCTCCTGTGGGAGAGGCAGCCCAAGGAGAGATGCACAGTGTAAAGAATGACCCACTTGGCCTCTCTCCCTCACTGTGAATAGACAGAGGAGCTGGAATACCTACAGTTCAATCTCACGAGAAAGCAGAAGAGCTTGGCTGTGGTAATGGCCTGAAACTGTTCTTATGACAAAGATGTATCCTCAAGAGGCAGTCTCGCTCTGAAGCTGGGAGCCATCTGAAACAGTGTCCCTCCTCTCTACCGCTCCCTATTAGATGCATCTCAAAGCAGGCGGGGAGACAACCCTGCAGGGCTTTCAGGTATATGCGATAGACAAAGTTATACAAGTTTCATATATGACCATTGCCCAGGGCCCTAGTGCCTCCTCCCCTTCCTTCCAGGCAACAGAAAAGCAGCCTTTAAACTCAAAGTCATAGAGGTACAGAGAAGAGCCATGCAAACAGGGAAGGAAGTTAGGGAGACTCCAGTGTTCTGTATTTGGGCAAACAATACACCTGATGAAATCACCCTGGTTCACAGGTAAATAAACTGGAATAACAACAGCAACAACATAGCATCAAAGCTATGGAGATTATTTTTAAATAACAGAAAAGGAAAGGAAGAAATAGATCATACTAAAGATAAAGACTGCACTTTGGAAAAAGACATGGCCCAGAAAACAGAAAAAAAAAAAAAATTGACCACAAATGTATCATAGTCTCAAAGAAACTAAAGATGAGATAAAAATTACAGAGCTGAGGCAAGGAGTTATAAACCAGAATAATACCACTGTGCTCTCATGAAACAGACAAGAAACAGTGAGGACAGAACTGACACAGCAGAAAAATAAGTTGGGAGTATTCAAGATGATTATAGAAAAAACACACAAAGTGCAAAAGAAAAGTCAAAGGATTAGGAGCAATTTAGAGAAGATAGTTATTATGGATGACAGACAACAGAAGGAAACATACAGATAGATGAATAGCTTCTTTAAAGGAGAGAACAGACAAATATATCATAAAAACAATCCATCATATAATAAAGGAAAAAAAACTAACTATGAAGATTAAAATAGTATATGGCATTCAAAAAACATTACTAGAGAAAGATGAAAATCCAGATATATTCGGATGAAGATGTTCAATATAAGGAATTTAAGGAGAAATTATATAAGCACCTATCTAGGAATACCAAGCTACTAACAAGAAAAATATCAGACTGCCCTCATTAATTTCTTCACATTAACATTGGATGTCAAAAGACCAAAGTAAAAAAAGTAAGTTCTGAGGAATAGATGTATGACTTAAGAACTGTATACCCAATAAATATTTTATTCATATTTATTCAGAAGTATAGCATCCATTAACATTTCTTTTTTAAAAATGTTTTTTGATAATGAAACCCAGACAACTAAAAGATAATTCAAAATGAAGAAGTCAGGAACAGGGAAGCTATTGAAAGCAAGGACCAGAAGTGAATCTTGGATCTTTTTAAGTATAGAATTCATCCTCAATCACTGAAACTTAAATACTGCCATTTGCAACAACATGGATGGACCTTGAGAGAATTATATTAAGTGAAACAAGTCAGGCACAGAAAGAGAAATACCACATGTTCTCACTTATTGGAGGGAGCTAAAAATTAATATATAAATTCACACACACACATACACACACACACACACACAAACCGGGGGGGGGGGGAAGAAGATATAACAACCACAATTATTTGAAGTTGATACAACAAGCAAACAGAAAGGACATTGTTGGGGGGGAGGGGGGGAGGGAGAAGGGAGGGAGGTTTTGGTGATGGGGAGCAATAATCAGCCACAATGTATATCGACAAAATAAAATTTAAAAAAAATTTAAAAAAAAAAAAAATCACTGAAACTTAAGTTTGACTCACAATTATAATTCCTAAAAGAAATCTCTATTGTGTAAAAAAAAAAAATTAAAATATTTATGATGAAGTGTCATAAAAATCTCATATTATAGCAAAATTGGGATGGGGAGGAAGTATGAATCCCCAGACTTTGTAATCTTTCATGGTAGGGTCACTATGTACTGTCATACACTCTCTTGTTTCTTGAGCTGACAAATCAAGAAAAAGAGGTTTAAGTATATATCTTTTTAGAAAGTAAAAACATGTAACAAGCATATGATACAGGTAGTTGGCCAGTTGAGTTGGGGACCGAAGGAAGTGCGAGGGAAGGAAAAAAATTGCAAAGAAATTGAAAATAAAATGATTTTCATGGACCTACCACACAAATGCAAACTAAAAGACATCAGGATTGATGATATTATCAGACAAGTTTGAATTGAAACCAAAAATTATTAAATGAGACAAAGCATCACTCATAATGATAAAGGATATAAGACTCATTAAGAATAACTGTCATGACACTTTATGTCTCAGATAACACAGCATCAAAATACATGAAGCAAAATTTTAGATAAATACAATGTGGAAATCAGTAGAAATGAAAGAGAAGGAAAATTGAATCTTCTCTCAATTTTTGACAGGTTAAATAATTAAGGAGATAAATAATTTAAATAATATAATTAGTAAAATTCATCAAATATGTGTGTATATGATAAATTAAACTCTGTCCACAGAGAATATTACTTTTCTTCACATGCTAATGGAACATTTGCATGAGCTAGGCCACAAAAGAAACCAAAAATTTCTAGAAGTAGATATATTACAGTTCATAAACTCTGACCTTGATGCAATACAAACATAAATTAATAGTAAAGGCAAACAAAAAAATAAAAATTGAGACTTTTCTCCCCTTGACAACTCCAGGCTCAAAGAAGAAATGAACTTAAGCAGCTAAAGCTGTATTCAGAAGATAATTCTTAGCCTTAAATAGTTACATTCCAAACAAATGTCAACTGATACATTCTTAATCTTCAACAGTTTGTAGCCACAACGTAATTTTAGGATCCAAATTACCATAACCCTTAGCCACCCATCCCACTAACCATAGTGCATCCTTCTACCAGGTTCCTCATAAAAGTATTTCTGGGGACCCCTGAAGAGCATTTGATTCTCTGTTCTACAAGTTCTTCCTGATCACCATCCCATTATCCTCCCTCCCTCTTTTCCTCCCTACCTTTTTCTCTCTCTCTGTTTCTCCCTCCCTCCCTTCTTCTCTCCTTTCCTCCCTCTCTTTTTTTCTCTCCCTTCCTCCTCCTCTCTGCATGCCTCTCTCTGCCTTTCCCTTTGGTTGGCAATCACAAGAGAGCTTTGTATAGTGATGGACTTATTCTACATCCTGACTATGGTGGTGTTTACAGAAATCTGTATATGTGTTAAAATTCATAGAACTGTACTTTCTCCAAATAAAGTCAATTTACTATATGATAATTTTTAAAATACAATAAGGAAAAAATACATGGTCCAAAGCATTTGGATAGAATAACTTTATGAATTTTTAAATAAAGCAGACATAAAAGTGACACTAAAGGCTGAAAACAACAAGAAAACACAAAACTGATCTCAAAACATTAAATAAAATACTAACAAATTAATTATGGCAGTATGTTAAATAACTACCATAATATGCTGTAGAGCTAGAGCTGGGTCTCTGGTGCTCACGGACTCCTCAAGCCTGTTCACAAACCCTTCACATGCAGGTCTATGAGCTAGGTAACCAGCAAAAAGATCCTTGAAGTCTTGGTTGAAGAAGGAATAGTCTTTATTCAGCACACACAACACTAATACCTAGGCAGCACAGACAGAAACTCCGAAACTCCACTGCTACCAGCAAAGTCCAAGGAAAAACTGAAATTGAGCAGCTGCCCACAGAGCAAACATGCTCTATTTTACACACAAGCTCTGCCAGCCAGCCTGCTTCACAAACTGAAGAACACACAATAGAAATTAACTAAAAGATACATTGGTGCACATGTGCACTAACTCCACCCACACACAACTTGTTTACAAGAAATGTGGAGGGAGCCTGACTAAATTATCCTATTTTCCCCACATATGTTTACGCAGCGACATGCAGCAGGACTACAAGGATGGTACAATATTAAGAAATATATTTAGATAGCTATAGATACCTATTGGATAGAAATATACAGATGTCTCCAAGAACTAATATCTTACTCAGTTCAGCCAAAGGGCATTTTTGATAAAGCAGAGTAGGATCAGGACATCCACAAGTAGATAAGAAAATAAAATAGGGTATAACTTTGGAAAGGATGCAGCAAAATATTTATATAAATATGTAATCACCTTCCTACAAAATCTAGGAGATCGACTATTAGATAAACTATTAGAAATAATATAATAATTCAATACGATACAAGAATAATAATTCAGGAAAATACATAATATATACAATACATAGCTCAGGAAAATAGCTCATTACAAAAATTTTAAATAGTAGCTAATATTTGTTAAGGACTTACTATGGACTAGAGATATTTCCACAAAAAGGCATTATTTTTATTCTTATGTTAAAAATGAAGAAATGGAGGCTCAGAGAGGTGAAGTTACTCTAGCCACAGTTAAACACCTTGTGAATGACAGAGCTGGGATGGAAACCTAGGTAATCCCATTCCAAAGGCCACGTTTAACCATCAGGGACTACTTCCTCCCAGTATAAGTTCATATATACACGTACATAATAGCCTGGTTAGAAAATACAGACTAAAAGACTCATTTCCCAATAGCAACAAAAACAAGAAAATACTTAGGAATGAACGTAGCAGAAAATATGCAAAATGTGCAGAGAAATATAAAGCAATGCTTAGGGACCTAAAATATGTGAAAAAACTGCATGTATAGCTGCATGAAAAAGCTGCATGTATAGATATCTTCTTCTATGTAGATCTAACATCATAAAAATATAAATTCTCAAAAATAACCTAAAATTTAATGCAATCCAAATTAAAGCCTCAAAAACATTTTGGGGGATGGTAACAATTCTAAATTTTGCCAACAAAAATTAATGTATAGAGCTGTAAATATCCTTTTATAAGAACAATAGAGGGGTATTTTCCTTACCAGGTATTAAAATGTATAATAAAACCACAGTAGTCAATAATGTCAAATGTCACTTAAAGATACAGACAAATGAGTGAAACAAAATGAAGAATCCAAGTTAGACCTAAATATATATTGGTTTAATTTATAATAAAGGCAACGGTTCAAATTAGTCAGAAGATTATGGGTTAAACAACAAAAGATGTTGCTATAACTGGCTAGCCATTTGAAAAAAAAAAGAATTCCCAAACTTCCTCCTAATACCAAAATGTATTTCAGAGAGATCAGTGATTTATATGTTTCTGAATGATTAAAATGCGACAGAAAATATATTTACATAAAAATTGGGAGGTATAAAACCCTAAAAAAAGGTTTACTTTATCATGTAAAAATTTAAAATAGTAATTAATAGCATAAATAAAATCAAAAGACAAACTGTAGCTTATGACCAAGATCTCTACTGTGCAAAGAACTCTTTCATATCCATAAGAAAATAGCTGAACCTAGTAGTAAAGGGGGCGAAATAAATGAACAGGCCATTCAAATGAAAAGATACTTAGCTTTGCTAATGACTGAAGAATTCAAATTACAACATCGACTTTTTTTTTTAATTGTAAGATTGACAAAACTTAGTGATCAGAAATACTTTGGGGGATAGGTGTGTGGAGGCGCTAGTCAGTGGCTGAGGACACATGGCCAGAGGCGGGGGGATCGTGAAAAAGTGTGGGGCCTGTGAGCCGGGTGGCCAAGGAAGCTGATGGTGATGGGGGGCTTGGGGGCTGCATGGAGTTGTGCGCTGGCAGTCACAGCAGCTGTAGGTGCAGGCTGGTATGAGAGGGATGAGGTGGTGGGCAGAGAAGACAGCAGGCAGGTGGAGTGGGGAGATGGGCTATGTCAAGCAAATAAGCAAATCAGTTGAGCAAATAAGTAATATATTGAGATAATAAGAGCCAAGATTTTCACTGCCTGAGAAGATATTTATAAACGTAAAAGGGGAAGGCTAGAAAGAACCCTAAGGTGTTGGATTGGAATTGGAGGTGTTGGTATGAACTCATGGTTCTACAATATATATATATACGAATAGATACGGAAATAATTAATACCTGAAAAAGTGTGAGTATGTTTGTACACATGCACACATATATACCTAGACGCAATGATACTCCAGGTGCAACAAGTGTACTGATGTTGGTTTTAAATATCACCCTCTGATAAAATGAACCAGGGCTACTTAGGGAAATGACTGATCCCAAGGCTGAGGCAGAAAATACAAGATGGGAAGGCGAACCTAGAATATCTCATTTTGCCAGAAATTAAGGAAATGATCAATGACTGATGGGGTCATGTCAAAAGGACACAGGAGTCACTGTGTTCTTGAAGTGGCTCCCACTGGTCAAATCTGGGACAATTTGAGTATCAGAGTAGGTAATAATAGACATGGATTATAAAATAGGAATCCATGACTCCTGCTAATAGGAAGGAAGGAAGAAAGGAAGGAAGGACGGACGGACGGACGGAAGGAAGGAAGGAAGGAAGGAAGGAAGGAAGGAAGGAAGGAAGGAAGGAAGTTTTTTCTGACAATAGAATACTGACTGATAAGTGTACAGGAATGATGGTTTGGCAGCCATCACAAAGGTGGTTCATCCATCAGGAGTCATCCATGGCAGAGATTTAACAAGGAACAGAATATTGGCATCGTCTCAGATGATGAGATACCCACAACATACTGATCAATTACGAAAAAAGAAAAAGAAAAAAATTGTGAGTTTAAGGTGGAGAAAGTTGGCAGGCACCACACGACCAGGTGACCAGGGTTAACATCTCCAGGTGGGGTGGGTGACCATCACGTGCCTCCTGAGATGACCCACTGAAGGAGGGCAGCATCATTTTCATAGTCTTCTTGCCCAGGAAGCACGACCTGAGTCTGGACATGATGAAGCATCAGATGGATCTGAGCTGAGGGTCATCCTAGGAAATGTAAGGCCTGCGCCCTTTAAAACTGCTGAGGATTCAAAAAACAGGGGAAAACGGAGGAATGGCTCCAGCTTGGAGGAAACTGAAAACATGTAAGAACTAAATGCGATACATATTCTTAGAGAAGATCTGGACCAGAAGGGAAAAGACACTCTGTTGCGACAGTTGAATGGGGTCTGTAGGTTGGATGCTGGTGTTTGCACTGAGCTTGACTTCTTGATGAGGAAGGTTGCAAGGGTCTTACGAGGCAGAATGAACTTGGTCTGGTACATACAGCAGTGTTTAGAGATAATGAGATATTATGTCTGCAGCTTGCCCTCCAAAGATTCAGAAAATGTGGAAAGAGAGCACACACGTGATAAAATGTTAATGGGAATCTGGGTGAAAGGCATGTGGGAGTTCTTTTTATTGTTCTAGCAACTTTTCCATAAGCTGGAAATTATTTCAAAATATATCATCTTTTCAAATATTTCATGTTAGTGAGGGAACAGAAAAAAAGATTCTGTGATGATAGGTTATAATTTGGTACAATCTATCGAAAGGGCAATTTGGCAGTATCAAAATAAGCCTTTCTCTGAGTCTAAAAATTGCATAAAGAAGTATGCAAGGATATACATTTTATAAGGATGTTTTGTGCAGAATAGGTATAAGCTTGAAAAATTGGAAACAACCCAAGGACTCTTTAGTGGTTATGGAAAAAGTTGTGTTTCTACAATTTAGTTCTCAGCTACCCTGAAACAATGAAGTAGGGTTCAGTGGACATACAAAGATGTTTATAATATATTTTTTAAAAATTTATTTATTTATTTGGTCATTATTTTAGCAAATATTTACTGAATCCTTTTATGTATAAATTATTGGGTAAGATATTAGATTTGTAAAGATTAATAAAACACAGTATTTCCCCTTCCGAAACTCAAATTCTAGTTGAAGAGACAGACATGTAGACAAATGATATCTATGATGTTGTAACGTGAAAATTCCAAGGTGTAGAGCAATTTCCGTAGAATGCCATTTTGAAAAAAAAGAATTATATGAATGGTAATGTGTGCGATTATATACGTGGGACAAAGAACACATCATGATGTATTTGAATCCTTTATTAGTGGTTCTTTCTGGAGAATGAATTAAAATGGGGGAAATTTCACTTTCTTTTGAAATTTTTACAATGAGCATGTATTGCTTGTGTAATTTGGGGGGATAAAAGCGATAAAAATATCTATGACTAAGAAGAAATAAACAACATGGTATTACCTGAACACAGAACAAGGACAGGATTGGTCTTTGTCCCTAACACTGAGATGCAGCTTTGCCCAGGAGAGATGGACCCGAATTATTATTAATCGCAGTTGTAACCTCACTGCTTTGCCATATCTGCAATTTTAAAAAGTAAACAAACATCTTGTTCTCAAGATAATCCTGAACTGTTTATATTTGGTCTTTCTGAGAAAGGACATTTTGTGACTCACAAGGGCTGGAAGGGAGGAAGGGACAGGCCCTTCACTGTTCACAGGTTTGCCTGCTGCTTCCAGGGCCTGCGTTGGAGATCAGCTCCCACTGCCTCTGTGTTAGCCATAGAGGATACTCTGGTCATGAGCACTTTCCCATGCTGAAAAATCCTGGGGTCCAAGCTCACCCCTAGCCCCATCGATGACAGGGGATCTTAATGGAGGGGGGTGATAAACTTGGATGAGAAAAAAAAAATTACATCAGTCTCTTCACTAATATCTGACTAAAATTTAGCACTTCTTTCCCTGGTGAATGTCAGCAACAAATCACAGTCATGTTAGCCATGCCCTTGACTTTGTCACCAAGAGAAATGACAAATATTTTCATATTACATTACAGTCATTGCTGCTATCTCGAAAGATCATTTACACTCATCACCGCTTCAAAATTATGAGACTAGTTAGACCTGTCTCTAACTTTTGTTATTTAGTATGTTAATAAAGAAGCACACTTATTATTATATCAAAAAATGTGTTTTTAATACTTTGATAACTGTATTTCAACATAATTGGGATCCTTTGTAATCTAACGCATTTTGTTTTATGCATTTAAAAGATTTGCTCAGAAAGGTTAGGAGTTTTTGATCTTGAGGGTTACAAGGGGGTTAAGAGTCTCAGGAGCCTTTACAGATCATTCCAAACCTCCTAGCAGCCAACCTTCTATAACTCGACATGGTCAACATGAAAGTCTGAATTTTTACTTTCTCCTAAGAAGGGCTGGTGATACTGGGCCTGCCTCCCCTCGTGGGACCCAGCTCCTGGTATAAGTAGAGCCTACTCCTTCAAAGGGCATCCTCTCTCGAGTGCCCAGGCCCCGCCATGTCCCCCACCCACGTTCCCACAGTGCCACAGGCCCCACCATCCACGAAATGTCAGACTCATGTACAGGCCACATCTACTTGTCTTTCTCCTGAGTCCCACATAGGCATTTGCTTTTGTAACCCTGATCTAAGTCCACCACAGATGCCATAACTGTGACCTGAGAGGCATGGAGCCAAGATCACATAGCTAGTTAGTGTCACCTCCAGAATCACCCCCACCCTGGGCCCCTGCTGCTCACTGGCCAGCTGCTCTCCTGGGAGCACCACTGTTTGCCTCCCTTACACTCCACAGGAGTCCTCGAGGAGGGATCTAGCTGCAGACCCTACAGACCTGCCTTGGGATCTTGGATGACCACTGCACTGCCCCCCAAGCCTTCGTTACCTCATCTGTCAAATAGGTGTGATTTTACCAGGAACAGGACAAGTCTCAAAGTTTAAGCAGGTGCTCAGTGGCCTCACGCTGGATGTTCCCTCCTGCCCAGGGATGTCATGAAACTCACAGGAGAAGAAGGATGGGACAGAAGTCTACCTGGATGTGGGAGATAGTGACGTCCACTCTGCAGCACTGTCTTTCATGTACCCCAACCCCAAATCCTTTCTGTGAAACAGAACTCCCCCTCCCCAAGCTCCCTTGAGCCTCCTTCTTCACCCCACTTCCCTGCCCCGGGACCAGCTGGCTACGGGCATCTGGATGTGTTCACCCACATGGTCTCGCCACAATCATAGTAGGAAGTAATTTGACAGCAGCATCTAGAATCTTAAAGGCCCTTTCCCATGGACCCAGCAATCCCACTCCCAGCTACACAAGTGAAAGCTCAGTGTGTGAAGACATTTATGAAAGGATGTTGGTTGTAGTCTAGGATGTGAAAGGAGATCAGAACTGCGCACGGATCCATCCCTAGGAGAGAAGCTGGATAGACTGTAGCCTGGCCATCCTGTGGAATTCTGTCAAGCACTCAGAATGCAGCGGATCTGTACATTCCCACGTGGAAAATGCTCCGAGATGGGCTGATAAGTGAAAAAACCAAGATGCAGTCCAGTGTCTGCCAAAAATAAAGACGCACGTGTATGTTGCGAGAGAGAATTATTAGCACACCTATCCCCAGCTTTCTCCCCGCCCTCTCTGATAGAAAGGACTCCTTTGCCTCAACATCAAATTGGGCTTTGACAGAGGAGGGGAGGGAGGTGGGGGTAGGGGATTCTCAGAGGCTTTGGCTAGAGGAGGGGATCTGAGGGTGGTAGGGGTGGTCTGGGGAAAACAGCTACTGCTCGGTGACAGGGGGTGTCCCCCTCCCCATCAGTGCACGCTTGTGTGTATATATCCGTATATTCATATAGATGTGTCAATGAGACTATAGGTCAGAGATCAGGCAAATCAAGAAATGTGCACAATAAACTGGTCTCTGTGGGTACTCCAGGGTGGGATGAGATGGCTTCTCGTTTCTTACTTTATATTTTCCTAGAGCAATGAGGAAAATAACATGGATCTTTCAATAATGACATGGACAAGTGTCCACAGATTACTGGGGAAGCAAGGGGCACAGTTGCAGAATAACAGGATTAATACAATATCACCTTTGAAGTGACATTTTTTTGAGTCACCTTATATGTATGTACCCTGAGACACATCAGGCTTCCTGGAAATGGGATAGGAAAAGGGTGAGGGGCTGTTCTCTTTACCGCCTCCCTCTGTGGGAAAGGTTGGTACGAAATTCACAGCAGAAAGCATCGAGCACAGGGCTTGGCACCTGACAAGCCCTCAAAAAATGCTCATGTTTGGAGGAGCTAGCAAAATGGAGTATTTTGTTGAATAAATATTGTGGTTCACAGATAGTCTATGCCAATGATCAATTCTCAGATAAAGTTTCATACAATAAAAATGCATGAGCACTAAAACTAGACAACTCATTTTTAGAATGGAGGATCTGGAAGATTCTATATCTGTAAGGAACATGTAATTCTCTTGGCCTCGGGGACATCATGTGCTCCTGGTTTTCCTCCTATATCTTGGCCTCTCCTGCTGAGTGTCCTCTGCTCAGTCACTCACTCATTCACTCACTCATTCATTCAACATGTATTTATTGAGTCCTTATTATATGCCAGACACATCCACGGGTGCTGGAGATACAACTGTAAACAAAACATACTAAACTCTCTGTCCCCGTTGGTTTTAATTCTCATTGGGATGACAGAAAATGAACACATAAGTGCATAGGTAGAGATAGGCACCGTGGAGAAAAACGGAGCAGGGAAGGGGAATCGGAAATGTGGGGATGAAGAGGGAGCTGCCCTTTTAAATTGGTCATCAGGGAGTCCTTTGGGCAGAGACATGGCGTGGATGAGGAAAAAAGCCATGCAGACATCAGGAATGGGGAAGGGAGTTCCAGAAGAAGGAACGGCAGGGGCAAAGGCCTGGAAGCGTGGGGGAAGTCAGCCTATCCGGCTCTGGGTGTGGGTGGAGGGCAGGGGCTGGGGGCAGGCTGGAGGCAGGAGTCTGGTGATAAGGCTCTTACAATCGCTGGGCCACAATGACTAAGGCAGGTGGAAGCGGGTATCTGATGCCAAGAGGGTGTGGGAGTATTAGTTCCCTGTGGCTGTAGTAACACGTTTCCATAAACATGGTGGCTTACAGCAACAGAAGTGTATTCTTTCATAACTCTGGAGGTCAGAAGTCTAAAATCAGTATCATTGGGCCAAAATCAAGGTGTCAACAGCACTGTGATCCCTCCAGAGATTCCAGCGTGGAATCCATCCCTAGCCTCTTGCAGCTTCTGTTGGCTGCTGGCATCCCTTGACTTGTGGCTGTACTACTCTCGTTTCTGCCTCTGTGGTCCCACTGCCATCTCTGCTCCCTGTGTCAAATCTCCCTCTGCCTCCTCTTATAGGTAGAGCTGTGATTGTAGTTAGGGCCCATTTATTCCCAGATAATTTTACCCCTCTCAAAATCCTTAAGCACATCTACAAAGACCATTTTCCCATACTCACAGGTTCCAAGGAGTAGAACCTGATACCTTGGGGGCTGTTATTCAGCCTACCATGGAAGTAAAAAGTAGATTGCCTAGCCCTGGGGCATCACCCCAGCCAGGGTCTTCCCATATGGCCACTGAAGACTTCATGTTGCTAAGCCCAGTGACTGGTTGTCCGTCCTTGTCTTCCTTAAACAGTCACAGCACAGCTGTCCTGGTTCTCCTCCTCCTGCACTGGCCACTCCTTCTCAGTCTCCTCTGCTGATCCCTCCTCTCCTCCTCAGGGCCCTCACGCTCAGTCCTTAGTGACCATCCAGGCTGTGGCTTTATAGCCACCTATGTGCCAGCAACTCCAGCCCAGACCTCTTCCCCCAACATGAGCCATTAGCCCACCCCATTAAATATGGCCACCCTCCCCCATCCCTAAGATTTCCAGTTCCTCACCCTGCTCTATTTTCTCCATGGTACTTGCCATCCCTGGCACATAGCATTTGCTTATGTATGTTTCCTATTTAGTCTGTTGCTGTGAAATAGAATGCAGAGATGTGTATTTTCCTCACTGGCTTCTCCTTTGAGCCTAGAACTGTACCTGGCACACAGTAGGTGCTTGATAAATGTTTGCTGAGTGAATCACTGGGTGGGGGATAGGAGCTCGGGATAACTAATTCCAGGCTGAGAGTCCTCTGTCTCCAAGAAGGGGACAGAGCAGGGTGGGCCAGGGAGCTCAGGTTTGAGTGTGATGTGTTTTAGGTGTCCCGGGACCCACGGGGGACCTCCGGGGGCAGTTGACTCTCTGGGACAAGAGCTCAGACAGAAGTCTGGCTGCCCAAAGGAGCCTGGCCTAAATGAAAAACTAAAACAGAAACACATCCTTCCACCTGCCATTAGTCCGTTTCTGTTCCTTATAACAGAATACCTGAAATTGGATACTTTGTAAAGGAATGAAATTTATTTCTTACAGTTTTGGAGGCTGGGAAGTCCAAGGTCCAGAGAACACATATGGTGAGAGTCTTCTGCTGGGAGAGAACTGTCTACAGGGTCCCAAGGCAACCAGGGTGTCACAGGGTGAGAATGGGCTGAGCAAGAGAGACAGCTAATCTTCTCACTTGCTCTCCTTTCAAAGCCATCAGAACCACACGCATTACTCCATGAATGGATCCATCCACTCATGAGGGCACAGTCCTCACAATCCTATTACTCTTAAAGGCTATACTCTTCAATTACCATAATTGGACTTCCCACCCTCATAACAATGTTACAGTGGGGGTCAATTTCCCAATACGTGAACTTTTGGGGGACACATTTAACCCATAGCACACCCTTACCCCAGACTGAGACACACCTGGGTTTGAATCCCAGCTCCTCCCATTACTGACCATGAGACTTTGGACAGGTTCCCTCACCTTGCTGACCTCAGTTTCCTCATCTGTAAAATGGGGACAGTCAGTGTACAGCATCTCTCACAGGGTTGAGAGGATTAAATGAGATAATACTCCAAGCCTTGAATAAGTGGTGGCTGCTCCTGTCCGCTTTCCAAGGGCCAGCTGGCAGGACAGGTAGCAGGGCCTCAGAAAGCTGCCCTGGGACTCCAGTTTACCTCCAATCCCTGGACCCCTCAGGTTTGCATGGCTCAGTTGTCTGGCATCTCTCTCAAAAAGTCCAGCACACCAGCTTATCCTGGAGCACATTCGATAGTTAAAGCAGGCTTTCAGCTGTGCTTGAGCCTGAGTTAACGGGCCTCTGACCCATTTTCTAGCGGACTCATTACCTCATATTTAGCCTTGAAGATGCTGGTGGCTGATTGGCAGAGCAGCTTTCTCAGCTGGGAGGGGATGGGATCCGGGTGAGCAGCCTGCTGTCAGTGAACTCTAGCCTCAACAGCTAATGGCAGAACTGGGGCAGGCACAATGAATTCACTGGCCCCAGGACCAGGTCCACCTGGGAGACAGGGTCACCTTGTCTCAGCCTTGCCTGGCTCCCACGTGGTTCCATTCCAGCCCCCCAACGTGGAGGTAGTAAGAGAAGAGGTCAGACCCCAAACATTGCCTTCTTCCCATGAACCCCATGCTTCTAACCGATGCTCCCTCAGGAGAGGATCACGGGTCAGTAGGGTAAATCAGAGGCTGCGCAGGCCACTTGATCTGTGTGCTGGCAGCACCTCTCCTGGGAGGCCAGAACTGGGAGCTGTGCTGGGCCACTCTACAGACAGTGGGAGGCCTTGGGTACCTTACACAGCAGGGTGATGTGGGATAAAGCACACAGGCTGCATTCCCCAGAGCCCACCACTGCCCCACTCTGGGCCTCAGGTTCTCCACATGTTGAAAGAGCGGAAGAGCAGATAATCCCCAGTTGTGCTATTCAAAAGCCACCAGCCACATATGGCTATTAAGCACTTGAAATGTGGCTAGTCTTGTAAGTATAAAATACACATCGGATTTCTGAGACTTAGTAAAACAAAAACAATAAGAACATAACAGTTCTTATTAATACATTTTCATTTTGATTATGTATTGAAATGATAATATTTTGCATATATTGGCTTAAATAAAATATGGTATTAAAATTAATTTCACATGTTTCTGTGTACTTCTAATGTGGCTAAAATAAAATTTAAAATTATATGTATGATGTGCATTATATTTTGATTGGCTAGTGCTGCTCAGAGACTTTCCAAGTTTGAATTTTTGAGGGATGTGTGGATGTGGGTTCTATGAGTGTGTGTGCAAGTGCGTGCATGCGTGTGTGTTGAGGTGTGAAATTGGCAGGAGGAACATGTGAGCACAAGTATGTACACGTATATAAATGTATGTTAGTATGCACTGCAGACAAGAGGGCATGGGAAGAGGAGACATGTCGTAGACCCAGGCTTGTCTGCCCCAACCATGATCCATAGCCCTCCACAGGCATAAAGCTCCTCACTTCCTGCATCCTGCTGGAATCTCATGGAAACCTGTGGGTTAAGGGTTCTGGTCCCCTTTCTATAGAGGAGGAAGATGAGACCCAGAGACTTGTGGGTGATAGATGCCTTCCATTCCACCGATGCCCACAACAGCAGAGAGGCTGGTCCTAAGGGGCGAGTCCAGAGGAAGAAGACACATTTTGGCAGCTGTGCTGACTGCTCTTTCATGAATTCTCTCACTCAATAATCCTCACAACAGGCTGGAGGGTACAAATGAGGAAACTGAGGCTCGGAGAGGTGAAGTTATCCCATCCTCCAAAACCATCATCCTCAGACACCACTATGAACCCAATGGCTACACAAACTGAAAAAGAGAGCCATCGTCCCTGCCTCCTTCCCCTCCCTCTCCTTCACATCCACCCCATGTGTCATCAGCTCCTGTGGGGCCCACCTCCTAGATTCTTCTCTGCAATCATCTCTCCACCCCTACCAGCCCCATCCCCCAAGCCCACTTCCCCGCCATCTTCCACTGTCCCCACCCATTCTCCCCAAAGCCACTAGAGGGAGCTTTTCAAATCACCAATCAGACTTTGAGGCTCCCCTGCTTCAAACCTTTGTCTGCACTCATTGCTCTCAAGAGAGACTTCCAGGCCTTACCTCTTTGGGCCTCAGCTGATTCCTCCAGCCTCATCTCTGATCACGCTCCCCCTTGAGCACTTGGCTCCAGCCCCACGAGCGTCATTCTGCTCCCTAAAGGTACCACTCCCACCGCAGGGCCTTTGTACTTGCTGTTCCTTCAGCCTGGAATGCCTGTCCCTCCCACTGTTGCCTAGCTACTGCTGACCCATATCTCATAGCTCAGCTCAAAGTCATCTCTGCTGGGAAGGGTCTCGTGGTAATCACAATGATAATGATGATGATGATAAAAATAATAAACAGACAACATTTTTGAGCTCTTACTATGTGCTCAGAACACTTAAAGCACATTGCATGTTATTAATTCATTTAAACCTCACAACAAACCTACGAGGCGGGTACCTTAATCGTCTCCATGTCACAGATGGAGAAGCTGAAGCTCAGAAAGGGTAAGCCACTTGCTCATGGTCACACAGAAATTTATTTAGCTCCAGAACCTTCACTCTCTGGACCAAGTCCCACACACACTCTGCACCACGTGCTTCTCCTTCATTGTATTAATCATCATCATCGCTCTAGCTGACCTTTATTGGACACTTATTGTATTCCAGGCACAGTTATAAGCATTTTATGAGCATTATTATCACTGTTGTAATTTTATATTTGCTTGTAGGATATTGTCTGTTTGACAGTTCAAGTTGTTCACATTCTTAGTCATACCCTGTTTCATTTGTATCCACAACAGAATATTGGTTAAGGACAGGAAGCCTGGGGACAGTGGAGTTGAAATACAAGTTAATGAGCATCGCCGAAATGATGACAATTCACTGCGTGTGCCTCATGGTAGTGTTCACCGGTGCCATCTGATCTGAGTCCTTACAAAGCATATCCATATGCTTTTAGCACCTCAAAAACCAATTACAAAGAGAGAAAACACAGGATGAGTACAACCGACTTGACTTTTCATTTATTGTAGGGGAAAAAAGGCTGTTCATACCACGATGTGTTCCTTGAGTAGGTCTTATCAACACCAGCCTGGAGCCTTCTGTCCTATTTATAGTCAATTTGAAACAAAATCTCAAAATTAACCAACAATCTAATGACTTTTATTTTAGGCACAAAATGCAAAAATTCCTAACATCAGGCTGAGAAAGCAGTTTTTTGATGGTGTACGTGATTAAATACCCATCTACATTTTCATAAGCATTTATTCCCCCAAATCAGACATGTTACGTCATTCGAAGATTTATTTGTTAACAACGTGTGCAGTTTATTACATAATTAATTCAAAATAACTTAATTGTGTGCATCTCTTTTTCAAGGGGCAAGATAAAATTGTCTCTTTCTGTATTAAACATGAACTTTGTAATATAATCTTTAACGGTATCTGATCTAAATAATTAACTGCTTTTTAACATATACCACATGAAAGAAATGCAATAGATTGGAAATCTCCTAAAAGGATTGGAGAGATTATTCCTACCATGACTGGGGAATGCTTGTTTTACCACGAATGGGCACCCCTTTGAGGTTCAGCTGGGGTAAAGGACTCTACAGAGGGGATGTGACGGGCTGCTTTCATGCAACTGGTTGCTCGGGGAAGAACGGGGGCCACAAGCCAGGTCTCTTTCCTCCCAGCCTGGATGGGGCTCAATCCTTAATGCTAAAACACCCCCGACCCCAACCTCTCACCTGAAGGGTCTCCCCCAGCCACTAGCTGCCCCCTACTACCCTCCACTCTTACTGGCACCTCTCACACCCTGCTGGCCATGTCTTTGGTTCTTTGGGTCCCTCACCTCCTCCGTGAAGGCCTCTCTGACCACCCCACTCCCTGCAACAACAGTGCACGTCAGAACTCATCTGTCCTCAGCTCCTGCTGAGTGTAGTTATGTAACTATCGTGTGCCTGGGCCTCTCATCTCCCTCTCCCACTGGGCTGTGGCCCCCTCCAGAGCCCGGCTCCACCTCACACCTCTCTGAGCTCTTCTTGTGCAGCCCAGGGGAGGGTCCACTGTAATCAGAGGCTGCATCACGTTGCTCCTGAGGTGGACCATTTCCTGAGGGACAGGGTCCCTGGATCTGGCTGAGCCACAAGCGTGAGAAGGGCCTTGTGAACAGCTGTATGTTCTGGAAAGAATAAGATCACTTCACCCCTGGAGGCCTCAGGGTTCCCACCTATCAAATGGGAGAAAACTCTCCGCCCTGGCCCAGAGTCTCCAAATACCCAGAAGTCAGGTTTGATAGGTGTCTTGACCTGCACGAAATGTATCTGGGGCTGACCTTGGCTTGTGTCTTCACCACTCCCTCCCTGAACTAGGCTGCCAGCACGTCTCCCCTGGGCTCCCTGAGGCCCCCCGTCCCCCACTTCAGTCTACTCTGGAGCCAGGAGAACCCTGTGCAGTGGGAGTCAGTTTGTAACACTCTTGCACTCTGACCCCTCCAGTGGCCCCCCATTTTCTTACCCAGGGCCACTGCTGACCGGGCCAAGATCATTTCCGCCTACCCTCCCCACCCCCCACACTTTGGCAGGAATTTGAGCCTTCTTTTAGTTCCATGAACATGTGGAGCTTTTTGTCACCTCTGAACCTTCGCATGTGCTGGGAGCACACTTCGTCCCCATCTTCAGCAGCCAGCTCCTCCCCACCCCTCAGCTCTCAGCCTAAACTGTCGATCACTCACAGAGGTCTTCCCTGACTGCCCTATCTAAGCACCCCAACACCCAGGACTACAGCAACATTTGTCACCTTCATCACAAGGGTCACGATGGTAATTAATTAACATGCTGGCTGATTTATTGTCTGTGTCACCCCCAAGGTCCCTGCTGTTTCCCCAGGGCCTGAGACAGTGCCTGGCACATAGTAAGTGCTTAGTAAATATTGTTGAATGAATGAATGAAAAGCAGGGGTGGTGGTACAAGGTACCCCCTTGAAGGCCTGGATAGATGTGAGGGGCAGTTATTTATAGATAGCACAAAAGAGACTTACAAGTAACTATCTTGAAGAAGGTTCTTTGCAGCTTGACCTCTGTCTCGCCCCAGACCCCCACTCTGCAGACCCTTCCTCACCTCGCTCCTTTTCATCCAGGCACACTCTCTTCTCTTACCTCATCCAAGTTGGTCAAGGCACAAGCAAAGCATGTTTTCAACACAGTATAGAACAAATCACCACCCTGACCTCAATTTGTGGAAATGTGATTAGTTCTGTAACACAGGTTCACCACCTCCTCAAATGTTGCCGTGCTGAAGAGATCACTGGGGGTCTCAGCCTCTGTTGCCTCGATTTGTAAAACAGGGGTGATTCCACCCCCCTTGCAAGGTTGTGAGGCTAAGAAGTGAGAACATATGAAAAAAAACTTGCTCACAGCCTGGTGCATGGCAGCCTTCGGGAGCCGCGAGAGCCTCTCTCCAATTCCATCCCCTCCTCATTCTCTTGGCAGTCCTCGAATCAGGAAAATTCTGGAATGCAGACTGTGTCTCTCAGTATTCGGAACCAATCACCAAGTTTCTGAGGATGTCTGGCTACCTCTCAGGGACATCAAGAGTCTTAATTAATTATGATCTGAAACAGTTTGATGTTCCAGGAATAAAAAGGCATAAGGGAGCCCAGACTATTTTCAGGAACATTCATTATTTAATGGACATTATTCATAGAAGATTGGGACTTACTGTTAAATGTAAGTTTAAGGTGGGAGCACCCTAAATCTCATTTTCTCTCCCTCATCATCAAGAAGATGCTCTTTGTCTAACAGAAGAAAGACAAGGTTTTAGTCTGAGCTCTGTTATGGACCTGCTATGTGACTTCGAGTAGGTCGCTGCCCTCCCTTCTCTGGCCTTAGTCCCATCATCTATAGGGTTTGTACTGGATGGTTTCCCAAGTGCCTAAGCTCTGACAAGAGTATTTCAGAAATGTCCAATCCTAGGACCTGTTTCCAAGGATCTTATTCAGTGGGTCTGGGATGGGCCCCAGAATCTACGTTTTAAGAAAGCTCATGAACCTGTCACCAGAAGTCTTTGGGCCACACTCCAAAGAGAGCTGGCTGTGACCCTGAGACACAAACAGAAGACCCTTCAGAGGACTTTTGCACATAAAAGATATCAATTTTTATTGGCTGCTTATATGTCGAAAGAACACATTAAACTACATTTAAATGAATTTGCCCAGTTCCTGATTTTCCTCTTCATTAAAGATCATGTGGTTAATTCCGGGGTCAAAACCATAAAAATTTCCTCTTGTAATTAGCTGCTAATCGATTCACTACAGTGATTCCCCAAGGAGAAGTCATAATTCTTGTCCACAGGAACTGGAGATGAAACACACACACTGTTCGGCTCTCTACAGAGAATCTGAATGTAAAAATGTCCTGAACACACAGAGGAGAGGCTTGCATCTGAAAACCTAGGAGTTGGAAGTCACCCATCTATCTATCCATCCATCCGTCCACCCATCTAACTACTCATTCATCCATCATTCATCTACCTATCCATCAACACATCTCTCCATCCATTCATTTATCCATCCACACATCTATCCAATCACCCATTAATTAATCTATCATTTACCTATATATCCATCAATCTCTCCATTCATCCATCCATCCATCCATCCATCCATCCATCTGTTCATTCATCCATTTATCCAAGAAATCCTTGTTGAGGACTATGTGTCAGATGCTGGAGATACAGATGGTAAACAAGACAACCTGGTCTCTATCTTCCTGTAGCTACAGTCTTTTGAGAGATACAGACATTTAACAAGTGAAACAAACTAAATAATCACAAATTGTGAAAAATCTCATGAATGAATTCAATAGGTCTCTGAAATAGAGAGTGGCAGGGTGGGAGAGGAAGAAACTTACCTCTAGTGAGTGATCAAGGGAGACTTCCCTGAGGAGGTGACATTAAAGCTGAAACCTGGAGGATGAGAAGGCATCCTATGAAATATTACTAATACTGTAATACTAATAAGCATTAATACTAATTAATACTAAATTAATACTAATAAGTACAACTACCCCCCCCCCCAAGAGCCCCTGTTAAATGATCGTCTAGCTTCTGCTCATACACTTTAGGTGACAGGGAATTCATTGCCTCTAGTAACTGTCTCCCATTACTGAGGATTTTTAAAGGTCAAAGTTCTTTCTCATATGAACCCTATCATGTCCACTAACTGGTTCGGATTATGGCCTTAAGGACACCCAAGTTACCCTGAGCTAGTCCACACAACACCCTTGGACAGTTGAAAACAACAATGATGCCCCAGGTAAGCTGCCTTTTTGCCTGTTACACCACTTCAGCTCCCTTAGCCATGTCCCATAGGCCATCCTAGCTACTTTTAATAGCATCTGTTCCAATGACCTCATGTTCTCCTTATCCTGTAAGTGCAGAACTGATGAGGTCTGACCAGAATTGCAACAAATGGGACTCTTGTCTCCTTTATTCTGGTTGTTATACCTCTACTAATGCAGCCCAGGGCACCTCAATATATATTTTTTCCTCCTTCACACTGATAGAACAGTATTTGGCTTTTATTTATTTTTAACCCTCCAAGCTCTAGTTACCCCTCTCCATGCATAGCTCAGCAGACCCTGTGATTAGTCCTTGGCCAGAAAGTGTTAGTCCTGACTGCTCTCCCACAACTGAGGGAGCATATTCTTATAGAAACCACAAGAATGGCAGAAATCATTTACGTTTCTCTGCACAGTACCCCTGGCACCTGGAACACTGCCTGGAATATATCAGGTCCTCAATAAGTATCAGGTAAATGGCTGGCAGATGAGCAAATTAACAACCAGCCAAACAGGGCTCTGGTCCTGACTGCCTCTTAACTGCTGGGAAAAGTTTCTCAGTATCTCTGAGCCTCAGCTTCTGCACTTGCAAATGGGCCTCATAATTCTATTCAGAGATGGCAGTGTGTGGAGGGTGCTGGTGACAAAGCCTGGCACACACAAGGTGCTGGAGAGAGACTGTCTCCTAGGCCTGGGCCTGGACAGCACACAGCCAGTGTTAAGATGCCTTGTTGGTGCTGAGCAGGGATCTCTGGGTCCTGAGACTCAGCGGGTTTGGTGTCAAGAGAACAGTAGCTAACATTTACTGAATGCTTGCCATGTGCCAGGCACATGGATTCACTCATTGCATCCTTATAACCAGCCCAATGAGATGGGCACAGCATTTATCCCCATTTTACAGATGATGAAACTGAGGCACAAAGAGATTAAGTTCAATGGCCATAAGTTTCCAATTCCAAGCGCTGCTCAAACTCCTGATTGCTGTGCCCTGGGGCTTGGTTGTGGGTCTTCTTCCCTAAGGAGCCGAGTAAGGGAGCAGTTGTAAAGGCCCCTGGACTACAGGGCTTGCTGGAGCTCACTGTGCCACACACACACCCCTCCAGTCTTGAGTATAGGTAGAGGGAAAACGGCCTTATGAAGGGGTCTGGGAAAACTTTTCGTGATCTGATGGTATCCAGTGCCTTGAATATTTTTGCACATTTATCAAATGCTTACTGCATACCCAGCTGTGTCAGGTGATATGACAGGTATGCTCTCACCCTCATAGCAATCATATGAGGGAAGTCTCTCTTGCCCGCATTTTACAGATGAGAAAGCTGAGGGTCCAAGAGCCAGAGGATCCCATGCTTGCTGCACCTTTCCATCCCCTGCACCCAAAACATGCAGCATCAGTTTGGCCCAGGGCACCTGGAGGGAGGGGGTGAGGACGGGGTGTGCAGGAGGAGGGAGAGAGAATGGGGTGAAGGTCAGATAACGTGGGGAAGAAGAGGAGGGGCAGCCAGGGCAGGTACAGCATTAGGCAGGTGTGGGCTCCTCAGCCCTTGGCCATGTGAAACCCCAGATAGGTTGGTTAACTTCCCTGAGCCTCCAGTCCTTCAGCATAAAGCAGAGATTACTAACAACTCTTCATTATCAGACAGATTATATGAGAAAATGTAGCAGTGTTCCAGGCAGAGAATAGGAGCTCAGGAACTTTAGGGCAGGCATTGGGTGGGTTAGGGGGGTGATGAGAGCACGGGGCAGGCATCCATCACTGTTAGCAGAACAAGGCAGTGGGGGAGCTGGGCAATTTCAGGGCTGAGACTGGAGGGTGTAGGTGTGTCTCGAGGTTGCAGGGAAACACTAGGTTGTAGGGGTGAAGGGGATGGATATTGAAATGTGACTTGAGTTGCAAAGGAAATTTCCACTGGGAGTTGAAGGGGTGACAGTGAGAGGGGAGCGGTTGAGAGCAGTTGTAGGAGAGTCTATAAAGGTATCAAGCAGAACTGTGAGAGGCACAAGGGTGTGGGTGACAGCGGAACATGAGGGGAAGTGATAGGACATCAGCATGGCAATTGGAGGTGAAGATCATGGGAAATACAGGTGATGAGAGCCAGCAGAGAAGACCTTGAATATGGCAGAATTGGGGTGAGAAAGCCCATGTCTACAAGCTCCATGCTCCTGGGGAGCTCCCAACCTTGTAACCACCTCCACCTGGTGATAGGGCTTCTCTGGATGTATCTGTCTGAGAATGACAGCCCTGTGGCCAAAGCATCTTTACAGCTAAAGGTGCTAAAATCCGGACACCGGCCACAGACCAAGCATGCAAGCAGGCCTTTCTGGGGACTCTGTCACAGGCCTGCTGCATCGAAGCCCTCTGCACACATCCCTTACAGCTAGCTTCTCTCTTTCTCCTTCCTTGTGTCCCTGCTACACCTCGTCCATGCCACACTATTAGAAATACAGTCACACTGTCTGCGCTAGGATCGTCACTACCACAGCAGTAGCTGTGGTAGTTACTCCTGGGTGGGCCAGCCCACTGAACCGAGATCCCCTAGTTCAGGAACATCCACCAGCTTAGGTGCTTGATGAATGTGTTGAATAAATAAACTTAAAAATTAAGCATGTCCTCAAAAAATTAAAAATAGGACTAACATGTGATCCAGCAATTCCACTTCTGGGTATATACCCAAAAGAATTGAGAGCAGGTTTTCCAAGAGATATTTGTACACCGCATTCATAGCAGCATTATTCAAAATAGCCAGTGTCTATTAACAGACAGAGGGTAAACAAAATGTGGTATATACGTACAATGGAATATTATTCAGCCTTAAAAAGGAAAGAAATTCTAATACATGCTACAACACGGAAAAACCTTGAGGACATTAAACTAAGTAAAAAAAGCCAGTCACAGAAGGACAAAAACTGTATGATTCCACTTATATGAGGTACATAGAGTAGTCAAATTGAAACAGATAGAAAGTAGACTGTCAGTTACCAAGAAAGGGGCAGATTGCGGAACCATTGTTTAGTGGGTAAAGAGTTTCAGATTTGCAAGATAAAAAGAGTTCCAGACACTAGTTGCACAACAATATGAATGTGCTTAACTCTACTGAACTATACATTTTAAAAAGGTGAAGATGCTAAATTTTATGTTATGTGTCTTCTATCACAATTTTAAAAAAATGAAGCATGGCTCTACCTGGAGGTAGGGACCTGGACTATTTGACCTGAAGTTTTTACAATCATGTGAAAATACAACAGACCACAGTCCAAGAGACAAACGTGACTTTTATCCATAATCAACAATAAGAAGAAGGTTCACTAGGTATCTAATGATTGATATTAAAATTCTGATTGAAAGACCTGATGTGTATATTCAGAATCAGCTTGCCCTGCAAACCACTAAAAACGACTTATGACAGGAACTCACACATAATTGCTATCAGTGGAGTCAGCTTGTAAGAATACCCAAAGCATTTAATTGACTTTTAAAAGAATAGCTACAGCAAGCTAATTAAATAGCAAGTTAGGGAATGTGTTAATTGATATTTAATAAGGATGTCAATTGATGTCTTACTAGCCAATATGTCTCAAAATATGTCAATTAGATGCCTAAAGATCCTTTTCCAGGGGATTAGGAGTTGAACGTATTGAGGATGTAACTCGTTAATTTTTTAAAATTACAAATTGCAACCCTCCCTGCTGACTTTCTGTGGGTCTAGAGCCATTTTGAGCCACCTTGCCTAGTCTCCAAGCTGTCATTACATACAGACCCTTAGCGCTAAAGCAGGCTTTTGTTGGGTGCTTGTCCAACAACTGTATGAAAATGGGTCCCAGAGAGGATGGGTGAACCCTGCCCAAGTTCTCCATCAAGTCAGGGATGGGCTTTGCCTTCACTCCCCATGGCTGATTGTAGGTGGTCATGTACCATGGCCTCTGTACAGATGTTCACCCTGCCTGGCCACCCCCACCTTCCCTGCCTTGGGACAGGAGGGCTTCAAAGGAACAATTCCCTCCCTGCCCCTTTCTCCTTTCACTTGGACACCAAACCACACCTGAAACCTATACTGGCCAGGGCCTTTCCTTCCTGTCTGCTCCCTGGTCACAGTACAAAGTTGAATCAGGAGAGCCCTGTCCAACTTGAAACCAAGAGCAGAAGCTCACCTGCCTCCCCAGTATCTCACCAAACAATAGCAATGAAAATAGTGTCTTTATCCATTCTCTCATCCACCCAATACTCACTGTGTGCCAATGTGTGTCAGGTAATCTGGCAGGAGGTGGGGAACCGTCATGGATCCTGCTACCCTCATGGAGCTCACAGTCCAGTGGGGAAGAATCAAGAAAAGTGATTCAAAGGTCACTAGGGTTACATTCATGAGAAGTTTGGCATGTGATGGAAGCCCATGATGGGGCCTGACCTGGTCGGGGGGGGGGGAGCGTCAAAAAAAGTGCTCAGAGGAAATGATGTTTGAGTTGAGATTGAAAGTTGAGTGTGTGGTGACCAGCTGAGGAGGGAAGAACATTCCAGACAGAGGCAAGAGCATGTACAAAGGCCCTGAAGTGAGATGCGTGGAGTGTCAGTCTGAGTTGAAGATAGTTGAAGGCCATCTGCAAGATTTGAGTCTTGACCCATCTGTCTACTGCTGCATAATAAGCCTCCCTAAGAACCTCCATTTTATTATGCTCTTGCTTTTTGTGGGCCAGGGAACACCGAGGATGTCTTGTGTCCGCACCTCAGTGAGTCTGGGGCCTTAGTTGGGACAAGAATGGCTGGAAGTGACTAGATGACTAGAGATCATATATTTGGCTTCTGAGCTCAAATAACTCAAAGGCTGGGCTTCCTCACGGTAATCAGACATCTTACATGGCGCTCATGGCTCCAAGGGCTAATGTCTCACCAAATAAGATAGAATCTGCATGGCCTTTCACGACTTAGCCTCAGGAGTCACATGGGATCATTTCTGCCATGCTCCGTGAATGAGTTGAAACAGTCACTGCCTAGATTCAAAGCAGAAAACATAATTTGCAGCCATGTTTTAAAACCACCAGAGACCTTCACCATGAGAGCAGGGAAAGCCTGTGAAAGGATTTAAGCAAGCGAGTAACGTGATCTGATTTGTGTTTCAAGGGCATTCTAACTAGAGTAGAGAAGAGACAGGGCAAAGTCGAGGCAGGGAGCCGGGGTAGGGGGCCGCTGCAGTCAGCCAGGCAAGCGATAATAGTGGGTGGACCAAGGCAATGGCAGTGGAGATGGAGACAAGTGGAAAGATTCTAGAGTCTTCCTAGGAGATAGAATCAACCTGACTTGGTGATGGATTGGATATAGGGGGTGAGGGAGAGGAAGCATTAAGAATGACCCCCTAGTTTCTACCTTGACTGCTGAAGAGAGAGTAGCACCATTTCCTGAGAGGAGAAACGCTGGATGGGGGGAGGGGGAGAGACAAGTCTTGGTGGGGAAGATCTACCTTTAGTTATGACTGAGTTGTTTGAGATGTCTTAGGGGCATCCAGGAGGAGATGCAAAATGGTCCTTGCAGAATACAGGTGCAGAGCTCAAAAGAGAGGTGTGAGCTGGAGATTTAACTTTGAGAGTCGTTGGCGTGTAGGTGGAATTGAAACTATGGGTATGGTGGGCAATGTCACCTAGGATCAATCCTTGAGCCTCTCTAACACATAGAAGTCAAGTAGAAGAGGAAGAACAGAGGGAACTGGGAAGGAACAACCAGAAAAACAAGAGGAAAGCCAAGGAGGGGTGGAGTCACAGAAGCTGAGGACAGGGTACTTTCAAGATGGAGCAGTCAGCTCTGCCACAAGCCACTGAGAGATCAAGAAAGATGAGTGTCCTTCTTAAGAAAGTGTATGTTTTAGTCTGTTTTGTGTTGCTATAATAGAATACCTGAGACTGGGTAATTTATAAAGCAAAGAGGTTTATTTGGCTTACGATTCTGGGACAGCTGCATCTGGCATGGGCCTCAGGCTGCTTCTACTCATGGCGGAAGCAGATCACATGGCGAGAGAGAGAGAGAGAGAGAGAGAGAGGGAGAGAGAACAGGTGCCAGAGTCCTTTAAACAATCAGCTCTCGTGGGAATTAACAGAGCAAGAACTCACTCACCACCACCCCTCCCCCAGGGAGAGCATTAATCCATTCATGAGGGATCCGCCCCCATGACTCAATCAGTTTCCAACACTGCCACATTGGGGATCAAATTTCCACATAAGTTTTGGAGGGGACAACACATCCAAACTCCATCAGTGTATTAGTCCATTTCTGTTGCTTATAACAGAATACTCCAAACTGGGGAATTTATGAAGAAATGAAATTTATTTCTTACAGTTTCAGAGGCTGGGAAGCTCATGGTCTAGGGAATATACCTGGTGAGGGCCTTCTTCATGGTGCTCTCTACAACAACGCAGAGTATCACATTGTGAGAATAACAAGAGCAAGCAAACTGATCTTCTCACTCATTCTCTTTATAAAGCCATCAGAACCATGCCCATGACAACTCATTACTCCGTGAATGGATTGATCCATTCACAAGGGCACAGTCCTCATGATCCAATCACCTCACAAAAGCCCCACATTTCAAATACCATAATTGCATTTCCCACCCTCTAACACTGTTACAATAGAGATCAAGTTTCCAATACACAAACTTTGGGGGGACAGACAAAACCCATAGCAGAAGGGATCAAGATGCCAAACTCTGGGTTCTTCTTGCCTCCATGCTTCAGGGCCTTCATGAATTATCAGCTTTGTACAATACTGAATACTAAAACAAGAGTATTCAGAGGGAGAGAGAAACTTCATGCAATGGCCAAAGGTCTTCCTTTCCAGAGTTGCCTGGATTTCACTCCTGTGGGCAGGTCTGCTCCACTGCACGTCACCCACCAGGGTGGAAAGAAAATCCAGCAAGGAGAACGAGGACTTTGAGGCAGCAGCCTGGGTGAGTTTCTGCTTCCCTAATAATTCAAGGGCTACAGCATCTTGAGGACCCACTGACACCACTTCAGGATGATCAAGTGAGACAGCTTCTAGAATAGCCTTGTGGGGGCCGTGAATCACTGCGAGATGTTACCTGTCCCCACAAATAATTCAGTAGACGAACGGTGTCACAGGGGAGGACTGATAAGTTTTCCATGTGATCTCAGAGGAAAAGGACAGAAGCAGAACAGCTGCATGGTCACAAGCATGAGTTTCTGAATCAGGCAGGTCAGGGTTCAAGTTCTGCAGCCTGCTGGCTGGATGCCCATGAGCATGTATCTCAGCCTGTCAGACGAAGCTGGAAAATAGAGGCTGAGTCACTTTGTCCCACCCTCTCCACCGGCAGAGGGGAAACAGAAGGGTGGCTTCAGCTTGCCCAATATCAAGGGAAGATCCCCAAATGGGGCAAAGAGCCCAGCACTTAGGATCAATCAGCAATAGAGCCTGGCTCCTCTCACTTCCAACTAGAAGGGAAAACCATCGGCAGCTCCTGCAGCTGTTCTCCAAGAAGCTTATTCTGTTACCAGTAACAACAGTTGCCATGGAGACGGGCAGACCAGCCAGCCAGCCAGCCCGGAATTACTCAGACCAGGGCCAGATCAGCCACCTCCACACCCTTTCCAAACCAAAGAGGCAGCTTGAGCCCCTGCTCTCCCTCAATTACATGGTCGAGGGGGTTCCCCACTTTATTGTTCCCTCTTGTTTCTGTCACAAGGAGACCACTATTTGAAAGTTCATTAAGATGTAGGTAAAGGCACAGAAAGACCTGTGACTTGTGCAATTCCTAAGTCTTTCTAAAGATGGAGGACAGCTTCTGTCGGGGGCGGGGGGGACTCACAGAAGGTAGATGAGGCAGCTATAGGTGTTTGGGGCTGAACGAAGCAGGGTCTGTGAATCCAGGATGGCTCTGGAGGTCTGCGCTGGTGTCAGTCACCACAGAGTGGGGCAGTGGCAGACTGGGATGTTTCCAGAGGTAGTCGGCTGGGTGGGCAGCTGGAGACAGCGCACCAGGAGGGATGGTGATGTCCACACTTGAAGAGGACCTCAGCTCCTCCAAGCCCCTGAAAGTCACTCCTGCAGGCAAGGATAACAAATCAAAAAATAAATGAGAATGTTATTGGTAAAAGCAACCAGAGATAAGCTCTCTTCATAGGGAACAAACCGAGACCCTCGGAGGGGATGGAACTTAACCACAGCTACCCCAATCTCATTCCCAGAAATTTCAACTCCCAGTCTGGGTTCCTCCCATCACAGCATAGATCCAGTCGTTCCTAGAAGGTTACTCGATGTGAGAGGAGCTTTCTAACTACGAGAGCACCAGCTACGGACCGGCTTTTCTGCTGGGGTAGTGAGTTCCCTATCATTGGAGGTGCATAAGCAGAAGGGGAGCTGAGCTTTGGCTGGAGTGTTTCAGAGAGGGCTTTTGCCTTGGCAGGCAGTCAGGGCTAGACGACCTTGGAGCCCCGTCTTCTCAGGACTCCTTGATTCCACAGTGCGTTGAGGTGTCCCCAACTCATCCCAGAGAACATGCAAAACCCCAGCAGCCCAGCTCCTTCTACTGTTTTCCTCCACTCCCAGGGCTGGGCCTCAGAATGGGGAGTGGAAATGCTTTCTCAGCTCATGCACAAAGAAAGGACCCAGGGTTGCTTCAAACGGCAGCATCCAATCCAGCTCTCTCTCCAGCTGCTTGCACAAGGCCTGGGTCAGAGGGCTAGTGGAAGATCTACTGCAAGAGCACCGCCTGTGAGAGGCAGAGGCAGGCAGGAAAACAAGAGCATTTCCCAAAGCCTCAACGGGAAAAAGACGCAGGCAGGTGGCTGCCCGAACGGCTCCCACAGTCTGCAGTCGAATTTAGGAGACTAAATCATAAAGATCTGACCTGGCTTTATCCTGTGTGTCCTCGGCCCTCAGCAGCATGAACTTGGGAAAATCTCATGTCCTAGTTTCCTCAAGTGAACAATCAGATACTCATATCTGCTAATAAAGTGGATTTGTTGTGACAATTAAGAAGAGAATGCAGGAAAGTACCCAACACAATGCCAGTAATAATTGAGGGTTATGGGTTTGCGTCAAAATAACGAACGGTGGAGGGAGAGGAGATGAAACAAAATTGACGTGGAGTTGCTCGTGAAAGCTGACATTCACAAAGTCAAAACTGTTTCCCCAATAATACTAAGGTGTCCTTTGCCTTTCTCCTGTTCCTTTTCTCATGAAGGTGCTATGGAGTTATCCAGAGACCACACAGCATGTGCTATCACAACAGATTAAATATAGAAGCAGATATGAGAATCCAGCTGCCTATTAAGCCAGACATCAAATTTGCAAAATGTAAAACAATGCCTATATTCTCACTAATTTTTTTGTTTAGGAAATGTAGTTCATTTTTTATTAAAAATGTACTTACCCATTTGGATGGTTATTATTTAAAAAACAAAACAAAACACAAAACAAGCATGGGCGTGGATGTGGAGAAATTGGAAACTGTTGTGCACTGTTGGTGTAAATGTAAAATAGTGCAGCCACTATGGAAAACACTACAGTGGTTCCTCAAAAAAATTAAACAGAATTACCACATGATCCAGCGATCTCACTTCTGAGTATACACACAAAGGAGTTGAAAGCAGCATCTCAAACATATATTTGAACACCAATGTCGGTAGAAGCATTCACAATAGCCAAAAGCTGGAAACCACGTAAACGGCTGTTGGTGGCTGAGTGGACGGGCACTATGTGGTATAAGCACCCAATGGAATATTATTCAGCCTTAAAAAGGCTAATGATATTTTTTAAAAATTCTAATATATGCTACAATATGAAAGAATCCTGAGGACATTATAATAAGTGAAATAAGCCAGTTACAAAAGCACAAATGCTGTATCATCCCATTTATATGAGATGCCCAGAGTAGTGAAAATCATGCAGACAGAAAGTAAATAATAATAATTGGCTATCCTCTTTCCTTCTCTCTGTTTGGGCAAATTGCTTAACCAATGACCTCAGCATCCTCATCTGTCAAAGGGGCAGAAAATTCCAAAGTGTGATTCTATGAATCCAACCTGACACTGCACAGACATACACGCTGCTTCCCCCAACCCTGAGCTTCCGCAGAGATCTGAACCTCTCTGGGCTGAGGAAGAGAGGACTGTGCTCCCGTATTAATCAGATCCCATTAATTTTTCAAAGCAGACAACAGCCCACTTACCCATCTCTCGTAGAGGCTCATCCATAATTGATCCTGAGCTGCACTTACCCAAATAGACCGAGAAGATGCCCATGGCACATGGGGCTCTGGGAGGGTTTTCTGCTAATGAGCCTACTCTGAGTAGTGAAGGCACTCACAGCCATGATGTGTCATAACTAAAGGGGGCCTGACACTTTTCCTTCCATCAAAAACAACAAGCAAGAGAGAAAAGAATAACACCCTAAATGCTCTGAATAGTTGTTCTGAGGTTATTTCTGGGTACAAACCAGCTTAAGGAAAATTAAAAATGGTAGGTCTAAGCCAGCCTTATACCTGTGTCTTAGACCATTTGGGCTGCTGTAACAAAATACCATAAACTGTGTGGCTTATAACAACAGAAGTGTATTTTTTACAGTTCTGGGAACTGGGACGTCCAAGATCAAGGTGCCCACAGATGTGGTGTCTGGAGAGGGCCTGCTTCCTTTTTGGTAGACAGCACTTTCTAGCTGTGTCCACACATGGTGGAAGGGGCAAGGCCACTCTCTGGGGCCTCTTTTATAAGGGCACTAATCCCATTTATGAAGTCTCCATCCCCATGACCTAATCACCTCCTAATACCATCACTTTGGGGGTGAGAATTTCAATATATAAATTTGGGCAGAAAATAACCAGATCATAGCACCCTGCCAAATCAACAACCCAGGACCATGAAGATTTCAACAAGTTCAGCCCCAAAACCCATTTAATCACTTCTAATCTCATGCCCTCTACCTGAGACCATATACTTCTGGCCCTCTACCTGAGGCCATATACCTCTTGCCCCTTTCCCACTCCAAAATAAATGCCAGCTGGATTGAAGATTTAAATGTTTTTAAAAAGAATTAGTTAAAACCCTTCAAGACAACTTAAGATGAAAATTTATCAGATGAGTAAGGATTTTGCAGAGAGAAAGATAAAAGCAGCCCCTAACATTGGGGAGCTGGCCTGGTACTTACAGCTGGGCCTTGGTGTTTTCCTGTTGAACATAAACAATTTCACAGAACACCAGCATCAGACAAGGTCACTATGTGACTGTGTTTGAGCAGGACAAAAGCTACAACACTGTGTAATCATATCTGAACTGTATTAGTTTGCTAGGGATGTCATAACAAAGTATAACACATTGAGTGGCTTAAATAACAGAACTTTCATTTGTTATCTCAGAGTTCTGGAATCTAGAAGTCTGAGATCAATGTATCTGCAGGGCCATGCTTACTCAGAAAGTGCCAGGGAAGGATCTTTCCCAAACCTCTCTCCTAGTTTCCGGTACTTCCTTGACTTGTGGCAGCATAACTCCAATCTTCACATGGTGTTCTCCCTATGTGCATGTCCCTATGTCCAAATTTGTCCCTTTTTATAAGGACACGAGTTCTATTAGATTAGTGGCACACTCTACTGACTTCATCTCAACTAATTACAGTTGAAAGAACCCCATTTTTAAATAAGGTCACATTCTGAAGTACTGGGGGTTAGGACTTCAACATATGAATTTGGGGAGGAGCACAATTCAACCCATAGCCCATTGATTTATGCAGAAATAAGAATATTGTCCAAACCATAAAAATGACCAGTCATCCCCTATATTAATTATCTAGGGCTGCTATATCAAGCTTCCACAAGCTTGGTGGCTTAAAAAAACAGAGATTTATTCTGTCACAGTTCCAGAAGCCAGAGTCTGAAATCAGTATCAGTGGGCTGTAATCAAGGTGTTTGCAGGGCTAAGCTCCCTCCAGAGGCTCTAGGGGAAAAAAAAAAACCCATAGTTTTCCTCTTCCAGCTTCTGGTGGTTGCCAGTATTCCTTGGCTTGTGACCACATCACTCCAATCTTTAATGCAGCACCTTCAAATCTCTCTCAGCTCTATCTTTACATTGTCTTCTCCTAGGGGGGAGAGAGAGAAAGACAGAGACAGAGAGAGAGAGAGACAGAGAGTTTGTGTGGGTGTGTAAAGTTTTCTTCTGTCTCTCTTTTATAAGGACACTTGTGGATATATTTAGGGCCCTCTCAGATAATCCAGAATAATCTCCCTAATCTCAAGATCCTAAATTTTATCACATCTGCAATGACCATTTTACCACATAAAGTAACATTCACAGGTTCCAGGGATCAAGATCTGATATCTTTGGCAGTCATTATTCAGTCCATTATACCCCCTATCCTAGCTAATAGGGTGACTTCTGCTTCTTTACCAATTATAGCTTTAATCTCATTTCATTCCTCCCACTTTCTAAATAAAATTTATTAAAATATGCAATCACACAATGACCTTCACTTCCAGAAAGCTTCCAATCTGGAGAAAAGCCCTGCTTCCTTGAAACCTCCTCAAAATGATTTGGTAGAAGCCAAAATCCTATCCCAAGTCCTTTGTAATTCCTCTCATGAGGTGCCTCACGGTTCCCCAGGATGTGTGGTTTCTCTTGTGGCAAGGAGTAAATAAATCTATCTTTGTTCAATAGTAAGTGGTATTTTGCTGGAGAATATTACTAATAGCATAAAAACCATGAGATGTCACAAAGAAGAAAACGCTTAAGTTTGTTTACATAGGAGTGGCATCATCAAAAAACAGCAGAGTAAGAACCTCCAAAAATTCTCTCCTCCATAAAAGCAAAGAGAACACTGGAATAAAATGTTAGAATCAACTACTTCAGAACTGTAGAAATTAACCAAAGTCTTACAGCAATCTGGGAAGCATTTAGTCAAGAAAAACACTGACTCTCAATAAGAACAGTGAGCTTTGTGGCAATTTAACTTGCCCTAGTCCCATCCCTGCTCTTCAGCCCACAGTAACCTTGAAAACTAACAGCCCATGTCACATGGATGACCAACAGCTTTGCAGCCACTGGAGAAGCCAGAACAGGGTTGAAGCTCTTTCAAAACTCCATTCTCAGAGACTTGTCATTATTTGACCTGTCAGGAAGCCCCCTGGAATATTCCACTCAGAAGGCATGTCTTTTTTGACCTGGCTCAAAGCTTTCCAATTATGAACAGTCTTTGGTTTTGTTTGTTTATTTGTTTGTTTCCTAATGAAAGCTTTTGTCAAAAACAATAAGAAGAATTATTTAGCATTGTAGCTGCCTGGTGGGAGATAACAATTTGGGCAAACAACAAGCTAACCAAAAAACTTAAAAGGAAAAGCTGTAGAATGAAATTCCATAGGAGATTTTAAAAAGAAAGCAATGCACATGCATAGAGTTGTGTGCATAATCAGGAAAGTACTCATCTCTGGCTGAACTTGAGGCTCCCTGCAAGCAGAAAGTGAAGGTAAGCAAGAGTTGTAAATTGCTTGGCTGAGTATTGAAGGCACACCCCAACATGCATACAGAGCCCCTTGGCAAAGACTGGGAGACTTATTGGTTTCAGGCATTTAAGGAAATTTCTGCCTAATCAATAGCTGACCACTAAGCTTACCTGAGTAGAGACTTCAGTGGTCACACACACACACACATGCACACACAATACAGACTTTACAGAATTGGTCCAGGAAAGTCACTAAACAAACAAACAAACAATAATAACAGTAACAGCAAACAGCAAAAACAGCAAACCCTAAGAAGAAGAGATAATCTGATTTCCAGAGTTGTCATATGTTGTTTAGAATGCCCAGTTTGCAACAACAACAACAAAATTATAAGACATCCAAAGAAACAAGAAAAAATGGCCCATACACAGGAAAGAAAAAATCAGTCAATAGAAACTGTCCCTGAAGAAGCACAGACATTGGGCTTACTAAACAAAGCCTTTAAATCAGCTTTCAAAAATATATTCAAAAAACTGAAAGAAACCATGTCTGAAGAAGTAAAGCAACTATAAGAATGATGCCTTACCAAGTAGAAAATATCAATAAAGAGATAGATGTTATATAAAGGGACCAAATGAAAATTATAGAATTGAAAAATACAATAACTGAAATGAAAACTTTACTAGAGAGTTTAGAGTAGATTTGAGCAGGCAGAATAAAATAAAGCAAACTGTAAGATAGGTCAATTGAGATTATCTAGCCTGAGGAACAGAAAGACAAAGAATTAAGAAACATGAACAGAGCCACAGGAACTTGTAAGACACCATTATGTGTACCAGCATACATACAATGGGAGCCTCAGAAGGAGAGGAGAGGTAAGAGGATAGAAATATTTGAAGAAATACTGGCCAAAAACTTCCAAAATTTTATGAAAAACATTAATCTACACATCCAAGAAGCTCAGTGAACTATATGTAGGATTAACTCAAATATCCTTGCCAGACACATCATAATTAAATAGTCAAAAGACAAAAGGAGAGAATCTTGACAGCACTGAGAGAAGTAACTCATCACATTCAAAGGACCCTCAATAAGATTAACAGTTACGTCTTATCAAAAACTATGGATACCAAAGTCAATGGGTTGACATATCCAAAACATGTAAAGAAAAAGATGGTCAACTAAGAATTCTATATACAGCAAAACTACCATTCAAAAATAAAGGAGAAAGTAAGAACTTTCTATATAAACAAAAACTGAGAGAATTTGTTGCTAACAGACCTGCCCTACAAGAAATACTAAAGGGACTCCTTCAGGCTAATATAAAAGGACACTAGAACACAACTTAAATAAACATGCAGAAGTAGAGAGTACCACCAGTAAAGTCAACTATACAGGTAAATATAAGAGGCAGTGTGCAGGTATTTTTTGTTTGTAACTTTTCCTCCTATTTCTTTTAAGAGACACCCTCAAAAATCAATAATTATAAGACTGTATTGATAGGCATACGATATATAAAAATACAATTTGTATGGCAAAAACAGCACAAGGTTGAAGGGAGGGAATAGAGTTACATAAAAGAAAAGTTTTTGTATACTTTTGAAATAAAGTGGGTATTATTCTGAACTGCATTGTTATAAGCTAAGTTGTTAATTATAATCCCTAGGGCAACCACTAAGAAATTAACTTCAAAAAATATGTAGTAAAGAAGACAACAAGGGAGTTAAAATGGTATACAAGATAATACCTACTTAATACAAAATAAGGCAATAATGGAGGAATAGAGGAACACAAAAGACCTAAGATATACGGAAAGCCAATAGAGAATAACAAATGTAAACCCTACTTTACTAGTAATAACAGTAAATATAAATGGATTAAACACTCCAATCAAAGGGCAGATACTAGCAAAATGAATTTTTTTTGGGGGGGGCAGGTGAACAGTACAGGGATCTGAACCCAGGCAGAATGATTTTAAAAACATGATCTAACTTTGTGCTATCTACAAGAGACACCCTTTAGATTCAAAGACAAAAGTAAGTTGAAAATAAAAGGATGGAAAAAGATATACCATGAAAACAGTAACCAAAACAGAACTGGAATGGCTATACTAAGATCAGATGAAATAGACTATAAAACAAAAATATTTTATTAGAGCCAAAGAAGGACATTTAAAAATGATAAAAGAGTCAATCTACATAATAATCATAAGCATATATGAACCTAATAAGAGTCCTGAAATACACGAAGCAAAAACTGATGGAATTAAAAGAGGAAATAGACTATTCAATAGTAATAGTTGGAGATTTCAATAACTTTCAATAATGAATTAGAATAACTAGACAGGAGATAAACAAGAAAATAGATGATTTGAACAACACTATGAACAACTAGACCTAACATCTGTAGAACATTCTACCCCAATGACTGTAGAATCCATGTAATCTCAGGCATACATGGAACATTCTTAAGAATAGACTACATGTTAGGCCATAAAACAAGTCCCAGTAAATATAAAAGGATAAAAATCATGCAAAATATGGCCTCTGACCACAATAGAATGAAATTAGAAATCAATAACAAAAGAAAATTTGGGAAATTTACAAACATGTAGATATTAAACAACACACTTCTAAGTAATCAATGGGTCAAAGAATAAATCACATGTATATTAGAAAATACTTTGAGGGCCAGCCCACAGCTCACTTGTGAGAGCGTGGTGCTGACAACACCAAGTGAAGGGTTAAGATCCCCTCACTGGTCATCTTTTTAAAAAAAGAAAGAAAGAAAATATTTTGAGATGAATGAAACAAAAACACAACATACCAAACTTACATGATGCAGTTAAGGCACTGCTTAGAGGGAAATTTATAGTTGTAAACACCTATATTAACAAAATAAGAAAGACTTCAAATCAATAACTTAAAATTCCATCTTTGAAAAAGTAGAAAATAAAAACAAACTAAACCCAAAGCAAGAAAAAGGAAGGAAATAATGAAGATTAAAGCAGAAATAAGTGAAATAGAGAACAGAAAAAAATAGAGAAAATCAATGAAATCAAAAGTTAGTTCATTGTTGGGCTGGCCAGTTAGCTGAGCTGGTTAGAGTATGGTGTTGATAACCCCAATGTCCAGAGTTTGATACCTGTACTGGCCAGCCACCAAAAAAAAAAGTTAGTTCTTTGTAAAGATCAACAAATTTGACTAGTAGACTGACCAAAAAAAAGAGAAAACTCAAATTACTAAAATGGGGAGTGAAAAGGCAATATTACTGTCATCCTTACAGAAATAAAAAAGATAATGAAATACTATGAACAGGTATATGCAAACAAATTAGGTAACCTAGGTGGAAAATGGTAAATTCCTAGGAAGACATGAACTACCAAAAGTAATTCAAGAAGAAATGGAAAATCTAAATAGACCTATAACAAGTACAGTCATCAAATTAGTAATTAGAAAACTTCCCCCAAAGCAAAGCTCAGGACCAGATAGCTTAGCCAGTGAATTCTACCAAATGTTCAAAGAAGAATTAACATCAATTTTCACATACTCTTCCAAAATATAGAAGAGGAGAGAACACCTGCTAACTCATTTTATGAGGTCAGTATTACCCTGATACTAAAACTAGGCAAAGACATCACAAGAAAAGAAAACTACAGATAAACAACATATAAAAAAGATTACACACCATGACCTAGGGGGATTTATCCCAGGAATACAAGGTTGGTTCAACTTATGACAATTAATCAATGTAATATACCATATCAATAGAATAAAGAACAAAAACCACATGATCATTTCAAAGGAAAAACAAACTGACAAAATCAAACCACCTTTTACGATAAAAAACACTCGACAATATAGGAAACATCATCAATCTGATAAAAACCAACTACACACACAAAAAAAACAACCCACAGCTAACATAGTTAATGATGTAAGACTGCAAACTTTACATCTAAGATCAGGAAAAAGATAAGGATAACCCCACTCATCACTTCTATTCAATATTGTATTGGGAGTTCCAGCCAGGACAATCAGACAAGAAAAAAAAAGGTATTCACATTGTCAAAGTAGAAGTAACATTACCTGTATTCACAGAAGACAGGATTCTGTATATAGAAAATCATACAGAATCCACAAAAAAAACTGTTAGAGTGAATGAACAAGTTCATTAAGACTACAAGATACAAGATCAGCATATAAGAATCAATTGTCTTTCTATACATTAGCATTGCACAATTAGAAAATTAAATCAAGGGCTGGCTCCATGGCTCACTCAGGAGAGTGCAGTGCTGGTAGTGCTGAGGCCGTGGGTTCAGATCCTATATAGGGATGGCTGGTGCGCTCACTGGCTGATCCCCCTACTGGTAAAAAAAAAAGAAAATTAAATCAAGAAAACAATTCCACTTACAACACCAACAAAATAAAATGAAATACTTGGAAATAAATTTAATCAAAGAAGTATAAGATTTGTACACTGAAATTACAAAATATCATTGAAAAGATTTAAAGAAGGCCTAAACAAATGGAAAGACATCCACGTTTGTGGATTAGAAAACTGAATATTTCTAAGATGGCAAAACTCCCCAAATTGCTCTACAGATTCAGTATTTCTGTATTAGTTCATTTTTGCTGCTTATAACAAAATACCTGAAACTGGGTGATTTAAAAAGAAAATGAAATTTATTGCTTACAGTTTCTGAGGCTGGGAAGTCCAAAGTCCAACTGGTGGTGGTGACAGTGACTTAGGGGTCTCACGTTGCAAGACAGTGGAAGCAGAGAGAGCAGAAAGAGATAGACTTTCCTCTTCTTTTAAAGCCCTCAGAACCATGCCTGTGATCACCATTTTTAATCCATTCAGTACTTCACAGTCCTACAATCCAATCACCTCTTCAAGGCGCTACCTTTCAATTACCATGGGCTATAACAAGGTGTAGGCTGTTACAAGTAACCATGCACCTTCCTTTCTAAGTTTTGCTGCTTAGAAATTTCTCCTACCAAATACTCTGGTTCACTACTCTTGAGTTCCAACTTCCACAAAGTCCTAGGGCATGGACACAATGCAGCCAAGTTCCTTGCCAGTTCATAGCAAAGGTGATCTTTGCCCCAGTTTCCAATGAGTCCCTTCTCATTTACATCTGAGACCTCCTTAGAATGGTCTTTACAGTCCATATTTCTATCAGCATTCTGCTCACCACCATATAACCAGTCTCTAAGACATTAGCCCTTTGTAAGTCCTAACCAAGCTTTTTTGACAAAAAAGAAAAAAAAATGACAAGCTGGTCCTATGATACACATATAAATACAAGGGACTTAGTTTAGTCAGAGTAGCCTTGAAAAAGAAGAACAAAATAAGAAGATTATTTACACTTCCTAATTTCAAAATATATTACAAAGCTACAGTAATCAAAACAGTGTGAGACTGTCAAAAAGGTAGACATATAAACCGATGGAATAGAATTGAGAAACCAAAAAAAGCCCTTCTAGTTATGGTCAGTTGACTTTTGATAAAGGTATCAAGGTAATTCAATAGGGAGGGGAAATCATCTTTTCAACAAGTGGTACTAGGATAATTACATATCCACTTTCAAAAGAATGAAGTCAGACCCCAGTCTCCCTCCATACACAAACATTAACTCAAAATGGATGAAAGATCTAAATGTTAGAGCTAAACTATAAAACTCTTAGAATGAAGTTAGGTATAAATCTTTTGACCTTGGATCAGGCAATAGTTTCTTACATATGACACCAAAAGCACAAGCAACAAAAAGAAAAATAGATAAATTAGACTTCATCAAAATTTAAAACTTTAAAATTTTAAATTTTAAATTTTAAAAGCTTCCACAGACACTATCAAGAAAGTGAAAAGACAGCCCACAGCATGGGATAAAATATTTACAAATTGTGTATCTGATAAGAGATGAGTATTCAGTATATCAAATACTCGTACAACTAAACAATAAAAAGACAACCCAATTTAAAAATGGGCAAAGGATTTGGATATACATTTCTCTAAAGATATACAAATGGCCAAGAAGCACATGAAAAGATGTTCAGCATCATTAGTTATTAGGGAAATGTACACCAAAACCCCAATGAGATAATACTTTACACCGCTAGGATGGTTATAATCAAGATGACAGAGAATATGCAAGGACGTGGAGAAACTGAAACACTTATACATTGCTGATGGGAATGTAAAATCATGAAACTGCTTTGGAAAACAGCTTGGCAGTTACTCAAAAAGCTAAACATAGAGTTACTATGTAAGCAAGCAATTCTACTCCTAGGTATATAATCAAGAGGAGTGAAAACATATGTTGAAACAAAAATACATACACAAACATTCGTAGCAGCATATTCATAAAAATCAAAAAAGTGGAAACAACCCAATGTCCATCAATTGATGAATGGATTAATAAAGTATGGTATATCCATGCAATGGAATATGATTCAGTCATAGAAAGGAATTAAGTACTGATTTTTACTACACATGGATGAACTTTAAAAACCTTATGGTACATAAAAGAAGCCAGACATAAAAAGCCACTTATTGTATAATTCCATTTATCTAAAATGTCCAGAATAGACATATATCCACTGAGACAGAAAGCAGACTAGTGGGAAGGGAGAAGGGGCTCACTATTTCTGACTGTGTGATCAGGGCAGGTTTCTCTACAGAAGTGGCATTGGGACAGAGTCCTGATTGTAGAGACAGGGGACACCCTGCAGATTCTCCTGAGGAGCGTATTCCAGGCAGAGGGAACAGCCAGTGCAAAGACTCTGAGTCAGAAAGAGCTTGTTGGGAAGAGAGAAGAGGCAGCACAGGTGGGTCGAACTACATGCTGTAGGGCCTAGAGTGCAGCAGGGGTTTCTCCTAAGATAAAAGGAAGCTTTGGAGGACCTTAATGGTACGTGAAGGATTGGGGGTTGATTGGTGTTCTGAAAAGACTTCTCTGGCTGCTATGCGGAGAATGGACTGGGGAGTAGCAGTGTAGAATCGAGGAGACCAGACAAGTGATGAGGGAAGCAATGGGCATGGCTTTGTCCCCAGTGGGAGCCAGGAAAACAGAGCAAAGTGGACAAACTTTTAAAATATTTTTGAGCTAAAGCTGATGAGATTTGCTGATGCACAGAATGATGCTTCTCCTAGCGAGAGCTTTTTCCTCTCTTAATTTTAGAGGCTTTTAACGATCCTCTAAATTATGAGCTTCTCATATTCTTCTTTCATCCATTTGTAGGGAGAGCAAGTGAGGTTATTTTTAGAAAGTCTTTCAGGAGTGAAAGCTGAAGAGATGAAGTGAAAGTTCCCCCTGCTACCTGTACTCTCAAAACTGAAGCAGGCATGTCCACAGAAACAACTGCACGAGAATGTTCGTGAGAGCTTCGTACATAATAGCCCCAAACTGGAATCAACCCAAATGTCCATCAACAATAGAATGAATAAATAAATTGTGTATACTCCTGCAATGGAATACTAGATAACAATGAGAAAAACAATCTACAGCTACCAGCAACATGGATGCACCTCAAAAACATTATGTTGTGCAATTACAGCCAAGCAAAATGAGAGTACATATTTATGATTCTTCTTTCATGGAGTTTAAGCACAGGCACAATTTTTAGTTTATAGTGATAGAAATCCAAACAGTGATTACTTAGAATTGGGAGGCAGAGATTGACTGGAAATGGGTACAAGGGAACTTCCTGGAATCCTGGAAATGTTCTATATCTAGATCTGGGTGGTGGTAAACAGGTGTATGCACTTTTAAAAGTGTGATCAATCACTAGGGATAAGTCACATGGCTATCACGTGCCCCTGATGTGGTGTGATGAGAAGGGCACTCACCTAGGGGAGTATTATTCCTCCAAACCTGCAACCCCAGTCAAATCATGAGCACAACATTGAAGAAAACCCAATAAGGAACATTATACAAAACTCTTGACCAGTACTCCTCAAAACTGTCAAGGTCATGAAAAACAAGGAAAGACTGAGAGACTGTCAAAGACCAGAGACTAAGGAGACATGACAACTAAATGCAATGTAGGATCCTGCATGGGATCCTGGAGCAGAAAGGGGATACAAATGGGAAAGCTGTGAAATACAAATAAAGTCTGGAGTTTCATTTACAATCATGTACCAACATTGATTTCTTAGTTTCAACAACTGTATTATAGTAATGCAAGATGTTAACATTAGGAAAAATGAGGTGTAGGGTGTATGGAACTCTGTACTACTCTTGCAATATTTTTGGTAAATATAAAGTTATCCCAAAATAAAAAGTTTGTTGTTTAAAAAGTTATTAAGTTGAATACTTAGATCTGTGCATTTTGATGTATATAAATGATCTCTCAATAAAATATTGAGGAGAGGGGAGAGGACAGAGCACATAAAATGCTCCCTCAAGCCTGTGGGAGCCCCACCATTGAGAAAGGAGGCACAGAACTGTGCTCTCCCCAGATCTCTTCTCTTGGGAGAAGGCGGCTGGCTTCTCCTCTTGCGTGTCCCACCATGGGACACACTGGACAGCTGCCACGGGTCTCATGTTAATCTCTAGAAGGAATCTGAAGCTCCCTGTTCAAATATCCTTTTGAATATTATAGTCAAAAATTCAAATGTTCCCACAGTCTTCGCGGGTCCCACAATGAGCCAGGCATGGGCTGGTTGAAGGGGGTGAAAATGTAATGACTAACTCTGGTGAGAAGGTGAGTTAAGCTGAGGCAGCATAGCACAGTGATTAAAGGCTTGAGCTGCAGTGCCACCTGCCTGGGTTCAAATCCCAGTTCTGCCACCTAACAGCTGAATAGCCACAGAAAGGTCTGTTAACTGTTCGGAGCCTCAAACTCTACATCTGTGAAATGGAAATAATGATACCTGCCTCATGGAGCTCTGAATTTGCATATGTCTCTAACGTTCAAAGACACACCTCTTCACTTATGTCCTGGAGATTATATCCTGACCCCCTCTGGGGTTGGATCTCTGCCACCCTACCACTAGCCCTCTAGCTTGGCCTTTCATTTCACCCACAGATACCCACTGGGCACTCTCGCACTGGGAGACACACCACACACTGCAGTGAGATGGATGGAACCTGGCTCCTGTTTACATCATAGGTCTGTCCCCTTCCTGTCCTCTGTCCCTCCTCAAGGCCTTCCCCTTACCCCACCCCTCACTCATGCAGCTAACTCCTATATACCCTTCAGATCACCCTGAACCCTCACTTCCTCTAGGAAGCCTTCCTTGACTCCACCTGCCCTGATCCTGTCACCCCTGTCTTCACCACTAGTGGGGAGCTCCTCACCTCTGTCTTTTCGCTACTAAGTCATCTTCAGGACCCAGCACAAGACCCAGTACCTGATCATACTCCATGAGAGTTTGCTGAATGAGTGAATGGACAAATGAGTGAATGACTGTAATAGAAGGCTTCACAAAGGAGATGGCATTGCATTGGGTCTTAAAGGATGAGTGGAAGTTAACCAGGAGAAGAGTTGGGGGGAGGTGGGCACTGTTGAGGGAAGGTCTAGGGCTGTGGCCAAGGCTGATATTTTCTGGGGTCCCAATGGGAGGTGGTAGTTGAGGTTAATATGTTAGGCTAAGATTTTAGGGCTTGATCCCATAGGCCACAGTCTGCCAACCCAACAGAGCATCTGAACTGCCTGGACTCCAACTTTGCGGACTCTTGTCCAGCTAGTCTGGTCCCCAAGATTCTAATGAGCAGCCAAGGTTGGGGGGCCACTTCTAGTGCACCAAGAAGAAAGCCAGTGAGATTTTCAAGCATGGGAGGAACAGGATCACATCTTCAGAGCTAACAGTGTGCAGGGAGGGAGGCCAGACAGAGGCAGAGTCTCCAGGTCAGAGATGAGGGCCAAACTGGGGCAGCCATTATCAGATGGCAGAAAGCGGGGATATCAAGGGACAGTCAGGCTCTCATCAAATGTAAGACATGAAGTAAACAGTGTTGAGGTTGAGTGATGAAGAAGTGAGTTGAGGTTATACTGCTTTCAAGTAGGCAGAAAATCTAAGAGAAACAAGTGTGTCTGATCAGTGTATACACACTGCACAACTCACCCCTCCCAACATACACAGATGCACACATAGCCTTTCATCTCTGAAGCCAGCTGCCCATCACGGTGGACCACAGACACACACCCAGCACACTGAGTCTGGCTGACAGATCTCCAAACTTATAAAATATTGCCTGCAAACACTTGGCAAGGCGAGACACGGCACAGCTCCAGTTTCCACTGTATCAGTTTCCACAGAACAACAACACAAGCAATGGCTTCTAGAAGGAGCTTCAGGCTCCAACGGTTTTGCCTTTTCTCAGAAGCAATTGCTACTTTCATAAACACTGGGTGGGGGCAGGAGGAGCCAGCACAGACAGACAGCGGCTAAGCTATTGCTCATTATAGGCAAGTCCTGATACAGAGAGGAGAAAAAAAAAAATCCAGTTTGTACTATCTTCAAATATCAGTGTTATGACTTATAACAGCATCCACTGTATCTTGTTTCATTACAACTGCCAAAAGGAAAAAAAAAATTGAATTACCATGCTAATGTCTTCTCTTTTGGTGAAATCTGTGATTCAGGTACGTGGATATAAAATACATCATTAGCTGCTTTTAAACTTGTCTCTAATGATGAAAAAACATTGAGGGGCATGAGGAGGGATATAACCAAGCCAGCGGCTGGCAGCGTTGGGGAGCCTCTTACAAACTGTAATGTGACAGTGCAGTTTCTTTTTCCCTCAGAGATGACAGTTAATTCCAGACCAGGAAGGCTGTCAAAAATGCTTAGTTCTGCTCCACTTGAGTTAATTACCAGCCCCGGGGCAGGCTGTCCTCCACTCCTCTGCTAATGGGGCTGGGCTCCAGGTAAAAAATCCATTTGCAAGAATGTTTTCTTTGCCCCAGATCTAATTTATTGAATATCAAATATTTATGCCAATGCAATTAAAGTGACAACACTGCTCTCCCTTCTCCCCTCCCCCCAGTCCTGGACAAGCCCAGGCTTGCGGACAGAATGCTTTGAGTCAACATAGGGTGAAAGTTCTACTTGAGCTTCTAAATCAGGAGCTTTGAAACCTCTGCAACCAACAAAGTCACCTGGGATCCTTTTATCTTCTCCTTTGTAGGTAGCCACGTGACAGGTTATGGAGCAATGGCTGAGATGCTGGGACATGAGGCCCAACTGTGGTTTCAATTCAACCAATATCCACTGCAGCCCACTGTGTGCCAGGCACCAGACTAGGCACGGTGGGTAAGCGAGATAGAACAGACTTGGTCCGTATCCCCAACAATCTCCAGCCTGACAGAGGAGACAACACAGGGCATGTGCAGAAGAGTGACAACACTGACCATACAGAAAAGCTGGGAAGGCTCCAGAAATAGGTCCTTATAGATCTCAGATTTGGGGTTTCCAAGGTTGGAAGGCCACCCAGTGTCCCCTTCCACCCAACCAAACCTAACTGCAGGAAATTCCAGATCCAGCCATGCCTATTCCATTTTTCCCCAAACCCTAGTCACCCAATAAGGGGGCCTGAGACTGTCCAGACCCTGAAGCCTTCAGGCATCCCCCCTTGGAATAGCACCCAACCCCCAGCTTCACCCCCATGATTCTCTTGCATCACCAGACACATGACTTGACATCTGCTCCAAACAAGGATGCTATGAGTTAAATGCACACCCTAAAAGTTTATGTCTTGGAAACTTAATCCCCACTGTAACTGTGTTAAGAGGATAGGAAATCCTATTATTGCAATTGAGAGGTGGGGCCTTTAAGAAGTGATTAGACTGTGAGGATTGTGCCTTCATGAAAGAATTGGTCCGTTCGAGGAGTACTGGGCATGCTTCTGATGGCATTAAAAGGAGAGCAAGTGAGGAGGTTAACTCTCTTGCTAAGCCCATTCTCATCATGTGACACCCTGGTCACCACGGGACCCTATAAAGAGTTCCCACACAGAAGAAGGCCATCACCAGATGTGTTTCCTGGACTCTGGACTTCCCAGCCTCCAAAATTGTAAGAAATAAATTTCATTTCTTTGTAAATTACCCAGTTTCAGATGTTCCAGGATAAGCAACAGAAACAGCTAATACAATGGATGACTGGTAAAGTCAGGCTAATGAACCATCTCATGTGCACCCTCCCCCAGGTATGCCCTGAAAATGTGATAAAGGAATTGCATTTGGCTAAAGGAGTATTTTTTTCTTTTCTTTTCTTCCCTGAAGCGAGGGAACTTAGCAAAGCCTAGGCCAGCAGGTCAATACAGTGGCACATTTTAGATTGTGCTATGCCTCCTGGCTGGCTGGCATTCTTTCACTCCCCTCTCCCTTCCTGCAATGGAACAGAGGCCTTTCCTTGGGTCTGAACTGGGTTGTGAAGGAGAAACAGACATCCCAATGTGGGGCCAAATGTACAAAGGCTTAGTAAAGGGAATACAGGACATTGTGTTCAAAGAACTAAAAGTAGATTGATTTTTACTGGAGCCTGAATCACAAGGGAGCGAGTCCTGCGAACATAAGCATCAAATGAGGTAATAATCTAAGCATGTTTGAAAATGCAAAGTCCTGGATAAATTTGAATTACTGTCTATATAACAGAGATTTTGGGGAACCATATGGTATGTTATATGCATACTTGCATTACACAAGTTGCAGTTGTTACAAGATATTTTGAAAGAAAATGGATTAAGCTATACAAGACAGATCAGTTAGCTTCTTTTGATCCCACCTTTCAGAACTGTTTCTAAACTGAGAATTTTGATAAATTTCCTTTCTGTTCTCTTTTTCAGATGAACACACTGTACCTAACTTTAACATTTACTGTTTAGATATTCTTGGTTTTCTGTACAGTCGGCTACTATGTTTCAAGTTTGAAGCTTTGTGATCATTTTTTATGGCCTGACAACTCTTTTGTCTGTGAATATGAGGGAAAGAGGGCTGGATTTCTATCTCTTTCTATATCTTCAGTTTTTGCCCTTTTCAAAGACATTTTCTCACCACATCTAAACTACTGCCATATTATTATTATTATTTTTTTGCTGTATACTCTGCTTCTAGCTTCCTTTGTCTAAAAATCATATTCCTCTTGTCTGCTTAAATATCAGCATCATTTTTACTATTAAAGCTAATTGTAAAAGAACTTCCACTATAGCCAATGTGATATGACAAGAAAAATAAATGAAGGAAAGCTGTTGGGAAACTAATTTATCATTATTTGCAGACAATATAATTACATATCACAACACCCGCCCCCCCAAATCACAGAAGAGCTATACAAGCTATACAAAGTATATTAGTATGAAATAATAGTTTTCCAATGTATAACAATTGCCAATTAATAATATTATTAAAAAGTCTGGCTCACAATATAGATCTAGCTACCTTGTTAACACCTCCATGAGAACCCATTACAGAAACCTCAGTGCAAAACTGAATTTTGGGATCTTACACTCAAATCTACTCCTCCTCCCTAATTCAGTGAAAGGTTCTTCCATCTACCTATTTGCACAAGGCAGACCCCTAGGATTCATCCCTGTGTCCTCCCTGTCCCATAATCCCATACCCAAATCTGCCACCAAAACCTGACAATAATATCCTCTACATATATCTGCTTGTCTCTCCAACCTGATTGCCTCTATTTAGTCTAAGATTCTGTATCTCTCACCTGGATGACTCTAGTAGCTCCTCATTGTTATTCTCTTTGGGGTTCTTGCCTTCTCCAATATGTCTCACAAAGCAATTAAAAGGATCCTTTGAGATTTTAAGCTAAATTATACCATCCCCTGCTGATAGCCCTTCACTGGCTTATAAACCCCTTATCCTTATCATGGCCTACAAAGCTTGGCTTTCCTTGGTCTTTGATGATCCGTCTAGCTTTGTCTCAAGCCACTTACCTCCTCGCCCCTATTCTTCAGCCAAACCAGCCTCCTTTAGTTTCCTCAGATGCCCCCAATCTATTTCCCACCTCAGAGCCTTCACTCTCTGTCTTCCCTACTGAGAATATGGATCACTGATCTCCCTTCAAGAAGGTTGGGTAGAACCAGGGGGTTTTAGTCTTTGTCAGAGACCTCCATGACTCCCTGGGCCTTAGTTTCCCTATATGCAACATTAGTTGGTTGAATTAGAGGTTCTCTCTGGCATTCTATGAGCTGAAGTTTCAGCAAGAGATGAGAGCAATTGAACTGGTAGAGAAAGAGAATGGAAAGCAGGAAAGGGTAGAGGGGAATGATCCTGGGGAAGACAGCACAGAAAGAAAAGCCTAGAAAACCATGGCTAACTACTTTCAGGGTATTTGAAATACTAAGTGCTATCACTTTATTTTTATTAACATAACAACTCAGATTAAATCTTAATAGGATTTGGGATCATCATAATAATCTTGTCTTGAGGAGAGAAAAAGCCGGCTAACTTGTGGTATTTAAACATTATATACATGCACTATATCGAAAGTTTCATTCCATTCTATGAAAATAATTCACATCATCCAAAGCCAGGAAAAACAAACAAAAACAACCTTCATTTATCCAAATAAACAGCTTCTAGTCAGCCAAAGAAAGGAATACATTGGCTGCTTTTGCTCCTGACTTCTGCAGAGACTCCTCCTGGTTGCCTACTCAAATCTTTCTTCTTAAGAGAATTTTGGTTTCATTCAGGGAAGCAATGTGCCCAATTGAAATGCTACATTTCTCAGCTTCCTTTGCCAAGAGGGGTGGCCACATTGCATAGTCTGGCAAATATGTTAAGAAGAAACTACTGGGTGGACTTTTGAGAAAGTCATTAAAGGCAGGGCAGACTCAACAGGTACATGTCCTTTTTTGCCTGTTGCTATTCATATTTCCCCCTTCTTCCTTCTCCAACCATCTTGTGACATTCATCTCATTCTTCCACCATCTTGTGACCTTGAAGTGACCATGAGGGACAGGCCGAGAGATTAAGAGACTTCCACTTAAATTCCAGCTCTGCTACCTATAAACTCTGTGAATTTGGACAGATCATTTAATCTCTGTGAGCCCCATTCTTTTCTGCAAATGGGAGTCATAATCTCTCGTTTGTGATATTAAGATTAATTAAAATATTTTATCACATAGGTGACAATGCTTCGTAAATTGTATAGTTCTAAAAACCAATGCTAAATTGTTTGCTTGTTTGCCCCTCCTCCCTATTTTGTGACAAGTTTTACTCCCCCATCTAAATCTAAAATACTCTAAAAATGAGAATGCTGTGTTTCTACATGACATTCTTTCATTATAGAAATGTTGTTTCCTTGACACAATACCCATACACTCTGTTATCAGATGCAGCCAGAGGTCCTTGGTATGTAGTCTGGCCACCTGCAAATCTCAAGTTAACTTGTATTCTCCAACTGTGGCATCAATTATCTTCTAAGAAAACCATAAATTTCAGGTACATGGTCCTTTAAAAAAATTCTCTTTTCTAAGGTGTGGGTCTATTTTGTTGGACATTTGATGGGTCCTATCCATCTAGACTTCCACATCCTTCAATTCTAGGAATTTTTCTTAAATTATTTCTTTGATGGTGTGTTCCCTTTCATTTTCTGTGCTCTCTCATTCCTCAACTCCTATTATTTGGATGCTGGACTTCTTAGTCTGTTTCTCTAATTTTCTTATCTTTTTTCTTCTGTTTTTCATCTCTTTGTATATATCACTCTATTTCTGAGACACTGGCCAAACTTTATCATCCAATCCTTCTATTGACTTTTTCATTTTTTATTATTCAATAAATTTTTTTCATTTTAATATTTAGTTTCCTTGAGTTTCTGTTGTTTTTATTGTTCTCCAAATTCCATGTGTTCTTTCCATTAGCATTCCTTACTTGTTTCATAAACGTAATACCTTTCTATCTCGTATTGTTTCTCTGAGAATTTTAATCATGTTTTTAAGATTTCTTCTCCCTGCATAGTGTATCTCCTCCAAGTTGCTCTGTTTCATTTCTTCTTCATTTGGGTCTCTGTCCTTTATCGTAGAGGCTCTTCTTTACTGTCGAGTGACCCTCGGTTTCTGCTCATATTTAACATCGAGGCATTAAAAAACTGATTGGAACTTCTGAGCTTGTCAATTGTGAGAGCCGTACAAAGAAGTCTATTTGGAAAATTTTCTTGAAAACACTCCAATGATAATATCTTTAGGGCTCTACTCTTGGGCTAATTATATGTTCCAGAGAAGAATCTTTTCATCACCTGGTTACCAGCATTCTGTGAGGTGAGTGGGATCTTAACATTGAGAATAAATGTCAGTCGTGTCATTTGCATGCCCCAAATCCTAAATGACTCCTGACTGTCTATGGTTAAAGTCCACACAGGTAGAGCAGTTAAATTCTGCTTATTCCAGTCTGGTCTTTCAAAATTAACTCTCAGCCAGCTCCCTTGCTACCCACATTCCAGCTGGGTCCATTTACTTATGTGTTCCATGAGGTTCCTGTGTCTCAGCTGCAAATCATCTGTGCTGTACCCTTGCAAATTTCCCTGATGATTCTCAAAAGGCATCAATCTCAGCCCTTTTTATGCAGAGTAATTGAACTCAGATTAAGCTCCCCTAAGGCTTTTATACCTATCCCTGTCATCACTGTAATCAGGCAAAGGACCCCAAAGGGACAGGAACCATACTCCCTAGAAGGCAATAGGGAATTATAAATAATAAATACTTTTTTCCTATCACACAAATCAAACAACCCAATCACTTAGATATTTTTAAGTGCTGTCTGGGATAACATTCAGGCTAAAGAGCAAAAATCAAAACTGCAAACAGATTATTTCAAAACAATGAAAAGAGAAAATCTTGTAAGAAATTTTATGGGATGAGGGCAAAGCAGATTTATAGGCAAATTTGTAATCTTAAATGCTTTTATGGTTAATCAGAAAAGAATGAAAATAGGTAAAATAAACATTCACCTAAATAACTTGGTTTTTATAAAAGATCAAAATAACCAGCCAATGAAGCTGGAAAGTACAGTTAAGAGCAAATATTATTGATTAGTAATTTTAACAGACAGACAGAAAAACAGTAGAATTAATAAGCAAATTGTAGAGTTGGTTCACAAAATAGCCTTGCTTCCACCATTAGAAGAAACATAAATATTACAAATGCCAAAAGAGAAGCTACAGATTTTTAAACTCTAAGAGGACTCTGCACATAATTATATGCTTATTATTTCAAGACCTCAATGAAAAGAATTATTTTCTGGAAAAACATAACATACCAAAGTTGCCTCAAGAAAAATTAGACTACCTGAATAGACCGATAACAGAGGAAAAATATAAAGAAAGTTGTTAGAGTACTGCCTACTAAAATGGCTCCCAGCCTCTGCTGATTTTATGGGTGTGTTACTTCAACTTTTCACAGAACAAATAATTTCCACGTAACATAAATCCCTCCACAGAATGAAAAAAGAAGATGTAAACCCTATCAGTTCATTTTACAAAGCTAAAAAGACTACAAACATGTTTTGGATGAATGTCAAAAATATTAATGAAAGAAGCCAGACACAGAAGAGTGCAAACTATATGATCCCATTTATATGAAGTTCAAGAACAGACAAAATTAATTTCTGGTGGTAGAAATCAGAGAAGTGGTTGCCGTGGGTGGAGGTGAGAGTGACCACAAGGGAACTTTCTGGGGCCATGAATTAAAAGATAGATCACAAAAAAAGGCCAATCAAATCACACTTAATATTTTGTATATGCAAAAATACTAGACAAAATATAGTCAAACATAATCTTGCAATAGATTAGAAGAATAATACATCAAAAAACTGCAAGGTTGTTTCAGTATTAGAAGTCTGTTACTATAATAACTTGAAGAAGAAAAAAATCATAATAATATTGAAATTACTCTATAAAATCCATTTAAATAAAACTCAAATAAATAAAGATAATACTGCAACATGAAAAATAACATCTATCTCAAACTGAAAGCCCAAATCATCCTTAGCAATAAAACTCAGGAGACCACCTCATTAATGTCAAGAGCAAAATGGGGATGGTCACTGTTCCCACCACTATTTACCATTATTCTGAAAATTCTAAGCAATGAAAAAGGACTAAGAATAGATATGAATCATAACTATAGGAGATAAAGCAACAAAAGTATCATTTTCAATGGATGATAATATTGTCTTTCTAGAGAACTCAAGAGAGCCCACTGAAAGACAATATTATGGCTGGTTAAAAATAAATGTACAGAAACAAGAAGAAAAGTTCACTGAAGCATTGTCATGATGAACAACTGGAAACCACCTAAATGTCCAATTATAGGAGACTGGGCAATAGAAGTACGTGTGCACCACAGAATACTATACAGCACTTCAAATGAATTAAGTAGAAAAAAATATCAAGTGAAAAAGAAAATGCAGGATGATATATACAGAATCATACTTGAAATACAATGTTTAAAAACACACTACTCAAGAACGAAAAAAAACAAACAACCTGATTCAAAAATGGACAAAGGACTTGGATAGACATTTCTCCAAAGAAGATACACTAATGACCAATAAGCCCATGAAAAGATGCTCAATATCAGTAATCATTAGAGCAAATCAAAACTACGATGAGGTATCACCTCACGCCCATTAGCAATGAGGATGAAAACAAGCGCTGGTGAGGACGTGGAGAAACTGGAGCCCTTGGGCGCTGCGGGGGGGAATGCTAAAGGTGCAGCCACTGTGGAAAACAATATGGCGGTTCCTCGAAACATTAAAAATAGAACTACCATATGAGCCAGCAGTTCTTTTTCTGGGTACATACTCCAAAGAATTGAAAGCAAGGTCTCAAAGAGATATTTGGACTCCCATGGTCCTAGCAGCATTATTCACAATAGCCAAGATGTATAAACACTGTACCATTCCACTTATACAAGGTACCTAGATTAATGAAATCATAGAAACAGAAAGGAGCATGGCGGTTGCCAGGGGCTGGGAGAAGGGGGCAATGGAGAATTAGTGTTTAATGGGTATTCGGTTTCAGTTTTGCAAGATGAAAATTTCTGGAGATGCATGGTGGTGATGGTTACAGAATGATCTGAATGGACTTAATGCCACTGAACTGTATACTTAAGAATGGTTAAGATGGTGATTTTGTGTTACGTGTATTTCACCATAATTTTTTTTAAATGGGGAAAAAAAACACACGAAACTACAGTGTTTGGAAAAATATAAAAATATGAATGCAAAAGATACTTACCAGCTTCAGGTCACTGGCTGCCTCTGGGGAGGGAGGGAGGGAATGAGATTGGAGAGGGATCCAAAGCGGCTTCAACTATAGCTGTGCCTTGTTTTTGAAGGAATAAAAGTACTGGGGGAAAAACACTCTCCATCTGACATGTAGGCCCATTGTACCAGAAATAATCCCCCCCAAATTGCCCTTTGCGTTGTAAATAATCCCCCCACAGTGGCCCCTTCCAGTCAGTCTTTCTCTCCCACCCCCAGCAACCACTTCTCTGATTTCTGTACCCAGAAATGAGTTTGCCAGTCTTGAGGTTTATTTAAATGGAAGCATGAATTTTCTTTTGGGTCTTCCCTGTTCGTCCCCCGGAAGACTGGCTTCCTTTAGGACACTGAGTGTCTCTAAGAAACCTGCACCAGCCTGAGGCATGGTGGAAGACCACACACCTCTGTGCTGTTGGGCTCTGTGCAGGTCAGGGATGCAGCCAGGACTAGGAGCAGACACCCAGAGGACAGTGTACTAACCCCTCACAACACTTAACAGAGTTTCCTCTGTTACTGAACAAAATATGGCTACACTAGGAGGACAATGTCATGGGTGAAAGACTCCACTCACAATATAGGTAGATCAGGTTCTTAACCTCAGCACTACTGATATTTGGGGCTGGATAATTCCTTGTGTGGGGGCTGTTCTGTGCATTGTTGAATATTTAGCAACATCCCTGGCCTCTACCCATTAGATTCCAGTATCTGGTTTCCAGTTGTGACAACTAAAAAATACGTCCAGACATTGTCAAATGTCCCCTGGGAGACAAAATCACCTCCAGTTGAGAACCACTGTCATAAATGATAGATAGATAGACAGATAGATCGATAGATAGATAGATATAGATTTTTTTTTACCTAGGAATAAAATCGTTAACATATATGCAGAAGTGAGCATAAAAAAAGACTTGCATAGACAGAGAGCATACCATATTCAAGGGTGGGAAAACGATATTACGAAGCTGTTGATTTTGCTCAAAGTCATATGAAAGCTTAATGGAATTGCAATTAAAACTTGGCTGGAAACCTTTTAGAATTTAAAAATGTTAGTCTAAAGATTGAATGCAAAAGTAAAAGAGGCTGAATAATAAAGAAAAATTTCAAAAATATAAATAAATTATAGATTTTATCTACCAGATATGAAATGGGTTGTAAGATTATAATAATTAAAACAGTGCAGAAGAATAGACATAGTTACGAAAAAATTAAAAGCCTGGAAAGAGGCCCAAGTGTAAGAATTTAGTATTGATTAAAGTGGCATTTAAATTAATGGGAAATTTTGTGGAATGCTCAATAAATGATGCAGGAACAGTTCATTAACAATTTGGGGCAGATTCCAACTCTTGGCTATTGTAAAGAGTGCTGCAATGAACATTGGGGAACAGGTATACCTTCAACTTGATGATTTCCATTCCTCTGGGTATATTCCCAGCAGTGGGATAGCTGGGTCATATGGTAGGTCTATCTGCAATTGTTTGAGGAACCTCCATACCATTTTCCATAGAGGCTGCACCATTTTGCAGTCCCACCAACAATGTATGAGAGTTCCTTCTTCTCCGCAACCTCACCAGCACTTATCGTTCAGAGTCTTTTGGATTTTAGCCATACTAACTGGGGTGAGATGGTATCTCAGTGTAGTTTTGATTTGCATTTCCAGGATGCTGAGTGATGTTGAGCATTTTTTCATGTCTGTTGGCCATTTGTATATCTTCCTTAGAGAAATGCATGAGTGGATATGGAAAATGTGGTATATCTTACACAATGGAATACTACTCAGCTATAAAAACGAATGAAATACTGCCATTTGCAACAACATGGATGGACCTTGAGAGAATTATATTAAGTGAAACAAGTCAGGCACAGAAAGAGAAATACCACATGTTCTCACTTATTGGTGGGAGCTAAAAATAAATAAATAAATTCACACACACACACACACACACACACAAACCGGGGGTGGGGGGCGGGAGAAGACATAACAACTACAATTCCTTGAAGCTGATACGACAAGCAAACAGAAAGGACATTGTTGGGTGGGAGGGAGGAGAGGGAGGAGGGAGGGAGGTTTTGGTAATGGGCCACAATAATCAACCACATTTTATATCAACAAAAAATGGGAGGGAGGAGAGGGAGGAGGGAGGGAGGTTTTGGTGATGGGCCACAATAATCAACCACATTTTATATCAACAAAATAAAATTTAAAACAAACAAACAAACAAAAAAAACCAATTTGGGGCAGAAAAAAAATTCAGTGCCTCATACTATATATCAAGAATCAAAGAGTTATTATTTTAATTAAACCATAAAAATAGAATAAAATATAGATTAATATTTTTCTGAAATCAGAAGAATGGTTTTTCAAGCAAAACGAGAAAAAACAGAAGAACTCAAAAAGGAAAAAACTGACACACTGACTACATTAAGATGCCAACCTTCTATGTGTCAGGAAGCACCACAAATGAAATTAAAATTCAAAAAACCTATTTGTCCTATAAAAAAGAACATAATGTCTAAAACTTTTCCCTCACCAATATGAAGAGAAACACCCCATTTTTATTCTTTAAATGAAAGAAGGACATGACCATTCAACCCACAGAGGATGAAATAGAAATGTCTAAAAGATATAAAGAAGTTAATTGCACAGGAAATCCAAGCTATGCAAATTAAAATATTCAGACACCATCTTTCACCTACCAAATTGGCGTGGGATTTGGGTTTTTTTTTTTTTTTAGTTAATACCAGCATTTTGGAATTTCCATACCCTCTAGAGAGAGTGTTAATTCATGAACCTTTCTGAAAAAGAATTTAACAATTATTTTCAAAAGCCTTGAAAAGTTACATGTAGATGTAAGCATTTCCCATTTCTACCTCCAGCCCATAAGTCTTTTCTGAATTCCACAGTTGGGTACCTAACTACCTTCTGCCCAACTTCTCCAGTTGGATGTCTAACAAGTACCTCAAACATACCATGTCCAAAACCAAGCTCCTGATTCCTATGGCCCCCACACCCCAAAGCTGTGTGTCCCCTCGATCTTGGGAAGAAGTAACTCTCCACTGTTGCCGTTGTTCAGACCAAAACCTTGATATCACCCCTGACTTCTTCTTACTAACATCAAATTCTGGGGGCACTACACTTCAAATAGATTCAGAACCCAACTCCTTGTCACCACCTCTGTCGCCAACACCCTGGCCCAGGCCACTCTCACTTTTTACCTGGACCAGGTAATACCCTCTTCTCTGCCCATCCTGCCTCCACCTTTGCCCCCTTCTAGATTTTCCTCAATGTTGCTGCCAGGGGGTTCTTTTCGAAGCCTGAGTCAAATCAAATCATTTGTCGCTGAAAACCTCATAGGCTCCCATCTTAGAGAAAAGGAAAACTCATGTAAGGGCCTACAAGGCTCTATTGGGTCTGCCTACTTTTCTCACTAACCCTAAGTAAGACAACATAATCATAAAACCCAATATTGCAGAATGTCAGTGCCAGAAGGACTAGATTCTACCTCAGCCAGTCAGGAGTGTTGATATGTAGATAATACTTCCCTGGTATAATACTTCTCTGATAGTTTGGAGCCACAGAGATGCTAATCGAACACTTCCATTCTGCAAAAGAGCAAATCAAGATTTCTGGAGATGTGCAGAGTCAGCAACACAGCTCCCTCAGGATGTCCTCTTGATCCAGCCCTTCCTGCATCCCCTCTAGCTCTTAAGAGTGTTCAAGACCTGGTCTAGGAGGCCATCTCTCTGTGATAGCTGCTGCTGTAGCCAATCAGAACTTATATTTAGAATAAACAGTCAGAATAAATTCTAATTGCCCAGACAATAGAAACTTCTCACTTTCTCATGTGAATGGATAACATTTGCATGGCTTTTTCTGCTCAGGTCTACAGCTTGTTAGGGACAAGGATCACTCACCACACTAAATAAGTGATTGGAATATAAAAACCCCAAGACAGATGGAATGACTGGTCTCCCAAGGGGCTCTTGAACACTTGTGCAAGGCCCATGTGTCTGTTTCCAGCTCTTTACTTCCACCCAGGCAGTCTGTTTATCAGCATTCATTTCTTCACTAATTCATTAATTCAGTTTGCATTATCAGCATCTACTGTGGGTCAGGCCCTGTGCAAGGCACTGGCAATGCTAAGATTGGAAGCCCCCTTGAGCACCAAGCAGAGTTGGGAAATGAGCCAGAAGGGAGGTGGAGAGGAGGGCCGGCCAGGCAAACACTAGCCACACTAGCAAGCACCAGAAGCTCCAATGGTTGGTTTCATTGTCCCCATAATAGATAAGGGAACCAAGGCACAGAAAGACTGAGAGACTCCCCAAGATCACATGGGATGAGGTGCAGAGCAGAACTGTAGCCCGGCATTCAATGCCTCAGCCAGAATCCAGTCTACGGGAGGTTCTATGCCTCTTAGGATCCAAGTCAGGACTGGAGGTTGGGCCTCATCCCTGGGTAGTACTTCTTTATTGATGTTTGATCCCCCACCATCCAAACATCTTTCCTATTTACAAGAAATCCCCTAGGGTGTAACCAACAGCCTTGCCCTATGCACCTGTCCCCACGCCCCAAGTGACCAAACTGGCTGCCTCCTTCTTAATGCAAAATTCTGTCACACATCTGTGGGTCTCAGTATTCCTGCCTGTCAAGGTGTATTAGTCCGTTTATATTGCTTATAACAAAATACATGGAACTGAGTATTTTACAAAGAAAACAAAATTTATTGCTTAAAGTTTCTGAGGCTAGGAAGTCCAAAGTCCATCTGGTGGTAGTGACAGTAACCCAGGGGTCTCACATTGCAAGGTGGTGAAGCAGAGAGAGCACAGAGAGAGACAGACTCTCCTCTTCTTTTAAAGCCCTCAGAACCGTGCCCTTGACCACCATTTTTAATCCATTCACTACTGGATGGTCCTACAGTCCAATCACCTCTTCAAGGCTCCACCTTTCAATTACCATAATAGGATTTCCCACCCTCTTAACAGTCACAGTGGGAGCTAAGTTTCTAATACATAAAACATGGGGTATACAATTTGAGCTTCAATGAGTTTTGGGGGGACATAATTCAATCCACTATACAACATATGTGAAAAGTTTCACCCAGAGATTTCCAGGGCCATGTGGGTGCCTAGGGACCTCACTTAGAGCTCTGGGCAAGTCACCAAACACTGTCAAGGCTGCTATTAAACACCTAGCTGGAGAATCCAGCAAATAAAGAGGCCACCTAATGACAGGCCTTGACAGTAAGTCTTTTTATAATTCATTCTTCCCTATCAATGGCCCCAAATAAAGATGAAATCAAAAAGGAGCCACTCTTGCCAGTGAACACGTGTGCATGGAATGTTGACACTTTGAAAGCCCCTCCACACTTGTTCTTGTGTAGATGTCACTCCAGGCCACAGGCCTATGCAGAGCAGGCCCCTGGACGACCTGTCATGAGACCTGAGTGAGGTCATGTGGTTGACATCCAGTGAGTGTTCGGTACCTGTCAGCTATGAAAGGCCCACTCAATCAGATAATGAATGTCAGAGAGATTGTGGGATGGAGCCAAAGTCACATTGGCAAATGGTGGAGCGTGGTTTTGGCACACATTTGCCTAGTTCTAAATTTCTTTCCCCCATACATGTTTAGGATCCTGGCAAGGTCTTAGATTCTTCTGAGTCTTGAAATAAAGTCAGGAATACACCAGTGTTAGGTCTTGTTTAAGAGAAAGGCTGAGGAGTTAGACTGCCTGGGTTCAAATCTTGGCTACACCACTCTCCAGCTGTGTGCCCTTGGTGAGCTACCCAACCTCACTGAGTTTCAGTTTCCCCATCTGTAAAATGGGGATAACATCACCTAACAGGGTTGTTGTGAGGATTAACTGAGATAATGTATGTAAAAGGCTTAGCACAATGCTTCAAAACATTAAATAAATGTTATTTTTGTTGTTTCTGTTATCATCACCTTGCTCTCAGGCACCAGAGTCAGCTTGCCATGCCCCTTCCTTTAAATGTCTTGGTACAAGTTCCCTAAGGGTATGGTCACCTCATGCCTCACTGCTCAGGCAAGGCTGCTGCACTGCATAACTCCAAAGGCACCCTTCACATCTACTCCATTTGAATAGTGTCTTCTGAGCTTGTGCAGTGCACAGCCTATACTCTTGTACATAGGAATCCTGTACTCAGAGTAACCAGATATCAGGTTCTCTAGTTGGAGATCACGAACACCATGAGGCCAGCAGAAGCATCCTGGTTCTGGAATCTTCCATTTTAGAGCTAGAGTCCAGACAGCTCCCAAAATTCTACGGGATATGTCTCATCGCTAGAGAAAGATGGTAAGAAATGGCAGATACTCTCCACACAGGAACACAGGTTGGGGTCTAGACTGCTGGGTAGGGAAACAGGACTCGGCCAGCAATGGTCTCAGCTCCAATTCAGGGTCTCTGAGTGGAAATAATCCAGAGTCAAGGACAAGGACCTGTATATTCCAGCCATGGCAACAGCACATTAGACTCTAGTTGCTGCTTCAGAACATGAACTGTATCCTGTACAACAGGAGCCCAGCCTTAAAGGTGGCAGAGCTGAATCTTCAGGGGGCCATTTCACTCTTCCACCAAGCTGACTGCTTCACGTCTACATGTTAAAAATGGCAAAACCCATGAGCATGCCCATTGTCTCCCTGTTCTCACTGTGGTCGGAGGAAATTTGTGGCTATGGAGATGCATTTAACAAATTCATGGGTGGTGACGCTTTCAGGGCATGGTGGAAATGGAAATCCAGAATAAGTATCTACTCTGGTAAGAATGAATGCTTCTTCTCCATAGCAAATAGGGGCCAATTTATCAACCAGCCACCAGGTCCCCTCTTTGTGGTATGGTACCCCATTGAAGGCTTGGTGAAGACATCCGCTGCTGGAACATTGGGCACTGAGCAGCGGGGGAAGCCCAGGAAGTCTTGGAATTGGGTGTGTGCCTACTGCCATGGCCACATGGTCATGAGCCCCTCGAGCAATGGGGCTGGCCGGGGAACGGGGAGGGTGGACACCCATGGGAAAGTTATTTTGTCCACTGGTATAGGGCATATATAGATGGTTAATAAATATTTACAGAATGACTATATTAGCCTGCAACTCTGTACCCCACAAATATGTATATTCAAATTATGTTTCAATAAAAAAAAGTGTGTGTGTGCGTGTGCGTGTGCATGTGTGTGTGTGTGTGTGCGTGTGCGTGTGTGTGTGTGTGCGTGTGTGTGCGTGTGCGTGTGTGTGTGTGCGTGTGTGTGCGTGTGTGCGCGCGTGTGTGTGTGTGTATACCTGATGATTGAAAGGCATCGGGGCTAGGCCTGGACTAGGGTGAGGCAAGTCAGGGACTCGCCTTGGGCACAAAATATAAGTGGAGGTGCCAAAAATTGCAGTTATCAAGATAAACTATTTTGTTGAAATAATTTTTAAAATGAAAATTGCTGCAAAAAATCTATGATGAATAAAATATCAAAATATTAAACAAATACAGGATCTGATGGAGCCACGATCAGAGTGAGATGAGTGAAGCCGAGTTATGCAAGTGCCGCCGAGTCATGCAAGTGCGGGATTGGATTCTGTCTACTTAAAGTTTTGATATTTTGGTTCCAATGAATTTTTGTGCATTAATTTTTACTTTTTTAAAAACACTGCATTAAAATATTATCTATCTTGATTACTGAGGTTATTTTCGCTACTCCCTTAAATTTCGTGCCCCAGGCAAGTGCCTCACTTGCCTTACCCTAGTTCTGGCCCTATCTAGCACCATCAGCTGGGATTCTCAAGATGTTCCACAGGCTGCAAACAGCACCCTGATCTGCCACCAGCCTGCCCAGGGATGGGGTCACTTGCACAGTTGTTGAACCAGCTATGAGACCTCCTCTTGCCTGCAGCTCCATTTGAAGCTGGGAGCATTTTAGATAGCACGGTCACTGGTTGCAATAGGGCCACCCAGATGTGAAAAGCCACATTAGGCACTGGGGGCTTCTGCCTCACAAGGGAAATCTCAAGAGGACCTACACCCTTAGACCACAGCAGCTTCCCCAAAGTGACTGGCCCATGAGGGTTTTTTTGTTTATTGTTTGTTTTTTAATAGACTTTATTTTTTAGAGAAGTTTTAGGTTTACAGAACAATTGAGCAGAGTACAGAGAACTCCCACATATTCCCCCTCTTCCTCCATCTCCCCAAACAGTTGCCCCATTATTAACATCCTGCATTCATGTAGTACACTTGTTACACTTGAGTGAATATTACTATTTACAACTAAAGTACATAGTTTACATTAGCGTTCAGTCTTTGTGTTGTACATTCTGTGGGCTTTGACGAATGCATGTCATGTATCCACCATTACAGTATCATACCAAATAGTTTCACTGCCCTAAAAATGCCCCGTGCTCCACCTACTTACCCCTCCTCTCTCCTCCCATACCCCTGGCAACCACTGATCCTTTTACTGTTTCCGTAGTTTTGCCTTTTCCAGAATGTCATGCAGCTGGAATCACACAGTACGCAGCCCTTTTAGACTGGCTTCTTTCACTTAGCAATATGTCTTTTTAAAGATTCCTCCGTGTTTTTTCATGGCTTGATAGATTTTTTTAAATGACTGAATCTCCATGCAGGGAGGTACCACAGGTTGTTTATCCATTCACCTATGGAAGGACATCTTGGTTGCTTCCAAGTTTTGACAATTATGAACAAAGCTGCTATCAAACTTCAGGCACAGGTTTTTGTGTGGACCTAAGTTCTAACTCATGTGGGTAAATAGCAAGGAGCCCGACTGCCCATGGGTTTTTGAGTCCCAAGAAGACCTCTTGGACACCACCCCTTATTGTTTTCTAGCCTCCATAGACATGACTTCTTCAAAGGAGTGGACCAGTAGGATATTCTATAGGATGGGGAGGCCATCAGAGTCTTTCACACTCGTAGATTTGCTTATCCCTGGAGCATGAGGGCAAGGTTTACTGCTTCCTCTATGAGGAGAAGGCAAATGATTTCTAGAGGTCCAGTTTAACAGAAGTAGAGAAGAAAAATAATTCCCCACCACCAATAATACTAGCACCCTAGAGAGGAGTTGTGCCAGAGAACATAGAGGTGAGAAAAAGTTTGTATTTTCCAATTCAGCACAAATCTCTTCTCCCCAGGTGTGGCAGGATGCATGCTATGGCTCAAACCTGTCCCCCAAAAGTTCATGTATTGGAACTTGATCCCCACTGTAACAGTGTTAAGAAGGTGGGAAATCCCACTATGGTAAGTGAAAGGTGGACTATCTCAAAGGCAATTAGATAGTGAGGGCTATGCCTTTGTGAATGGGTGGATCCATTCTTGGAGTAATAGGCATGGCCCAGATGGCTTTCAAAGGACAGCAAGTGAGGGGTTAGCTCTCTCTTGATCGGACCACTCTTGCCATGTGATACCCTGCATTGCTGTGGAGAGTCACCACCAAGGAAAAGGCCCTCACCAGTAGTGTTCCCTGGACTTTGGATTTCTCAGCCTCTGAAACTGAAAGAAATAAATGTTATTTCTTTATAAATTACCCGGTTTCAGGTATTCTGTTATAAGCAACAGAAACAGATTAAGACAGTCCAGTTCTCACTTTTGTGCTTGTTCTCTAATAAGAGAGGACTTTTACCTGCAAATATTACCTGCCACAAGGAGATCATAATTAACAGAGAGAACACATATTTCTAGAAGTCAGAAAACTGTTTTCTAACAACAAATAAAAATATAATTAACATTCCCCAGCTCTCTCCTCTAGGGAGATTTTTTTTTCCCCTTTTTCTCTACAAACTGAAAGGAAAAGAAAATATTAGGAAGATGTTATGAGTTTAATTATGCCCCCAAAAAGATATGTTGAAGTCCTAGCCCCAGTTATTGAGAATGTGATCTTATTTGGAAATAGGGTTGTTGCAATTGTAATTACTTAAGATAAGGTCATACTAGGGAAGGACAGGCTCTTAATCCAATATGAATGGTGTCCCTTTAAGAAGAGACACAGAGACAGAAACACACAAGAAGAGAACATCATGTGGTTACAGGGGCAGAAATTGGAGTCATGGAGCCAGAAGCCACAGAACGCCAAGGATTGCTGGCAGACACCAAAAGCTAAGACAAGGCAAGGAAGGATTCTGCTCCGGGTCCCAGAGGTGCATGGCCATGCCATCACCTTGCCTTCACACTTCTAGCCTTCAGAACTGTGAGCCAATACATTTCTGTTGTTTTAAGCCCCCCAGTTTGTGGTGATTTGTTACAGCAGCTCTAGCAAACTAATATAGAGCAGAATCACCTAAGTCTTCACCTTGCAGATGAAATGCCCGAGACTCTGACAGGGCGGTGACTTTCCTGAGGTCCCAAGCAAGTGGGAGGCAGAGATGAGTCTCGAGTCAAGGCCTGACGGACCCAGAGACCAATGTTCATTTCACAACATGGTTCGTTCTCCTGTGGGCGGCAGCCTTACCTGCTGTGACCACGCTCCCATCTGAACATGGACTAGTTGGGGTTCAGCACCTGGGCAACAGGTATGAGCAGGCCTGTGGTGTACTCTGGATGAAGGAGGCTTCAGAAACCAAAGTGGAAAAAAAATGTGTGTAATGAGTGAGAAAGGGGGTATTTAAAAGGGAAAAGTGACTAATACCGATTGAGCTCTGTGCCAGGTGTTTCATACACACTGTCTCATTTACATCGCTTGGCTATTGCCAAGGTATAATTATACTTGTTTGTCAAATCAGAAACTGAGTCTCAGAGAAGTTAAATAACTCTCCCAAATGACACAGCCGGATTGGGGTAGAGAGTCAAACCCAAGTCTATGTGACTCCAAACTCTTCAAACTCTGTACACTCTTCCTGAGTCATTCCATCTCTACCAATGGCTTTAGTTGCCGTCTTTATGCCAGTGGCTCCTAAATATCAGTCTCCAGCCCCACATCTTGTCTCCTTGGTCAATATCTCCATTTTTATGTCTCTTGGATGTCTCAGATTCAACATGTCCAAAATTTAACTCATCACCTTCCAATGAAAACCACTGGCACTCCATCCACCAAGGTGCCCAAACTAGAAACTTGGAGTCACCCTTGACTCTTCTGCCTCATGCCCCCTCCCTTGCGTCCAATAAGTCCTGTTCATGAATCCATCTGCTTCCACCCTGAGACCGGTGTCTGAGCACCATCATCTTGCTCCTGGGTGGCTGTAATCTTCTCTAACTTGGCTCTCGGCTCCCACTCTTTCCCTTCCGCAGGTTAGTTTTCCTTCATGCAGCCAGGACAGTGATTTCTTGAAGCATGAATCTTATCACATTATTCTCCTGATTAATACCCTTCAACAGTAATTGTGCATTCTTATGTGCTATTCACTGTTAGAAGCCTTTTACACAGATCAGCTCATTTAATCCTAAAACCACCCTACAAGATGCGATGCTGTTCTCCCGTTACGGAGGAGGAAATCGGGGTGCTAAAAGGTTAAGTAACTTGCCCAAGGCCTCACAGCTAGTAAGTGGCAGAATCATGCTCTTACTAGTTACCCTAAATATCCTTTCCAAGGATGCCCTTCTGCTCTTAAGATAACACCCAAATCCTTATCATGGCCTATGAGGGCCCGCAGGGTCTCACCCCTACCTCCATCTCTCTGTCCCATCCTACCCTACTCACGCTCTTTCTCTCTCTGTCTTACTCTTCTCAAGGTCAGAGCAAGAATAGTGTGTGTGTGTGTGTGTGTGTGTGTGCTGTTTTCTTTTTTTCGTGCTGAGCTTTTTAAAAAAAATTTTTTTTTTAAATTAAAGTCCTCAAAATCTCTGAGCCCTACCTGCCTCGGGGCCTTCGTACGTGCTGTTCCTTCTGCCTAGAACTCTACTGTTCCCCATTCTTCACTTGGATGACTTTTTTTTTTTTTTTTTTGTGGCAGCTGGCTGGCATGGGGATCCAAACCCTTGACCTTGGCCTAGCTGATGCCTATTTCTCCTTCATGTCTCACCTTCAACGTTGCTTCCTCATGGAAGCTTTCCCTGAGCCCCAGATCAGGTCAGGTTCCCTATTTTATGCTTTCATGTCACCTATACTTTTTCTTTGTAGGGCTTACTACAATTGTAGTAAGTCGTTTGTGTAATTTTATATCCAGTGTCTGCTTTGTCCCAGTAGAAAGCAAGCTATGTCTTCCTCGTTTCTCCAGGACATGGCCTAAAAAACAGACATTTAATACCATGATGGGTTGAAAGAACAAATGAAGTGACAAACAGAAGAATAAATGAATGAATATACTGTGCTGTTCTTCCACTGTCTGCACAGCCAGGGGCACATCTCCTGATGTAATACCTTTTCCTAAGGAGAGCATCTCCCACTTTAAGTGTGTACACAAACCACCTGGAGAGCTTGTTAAAATGCAGATTCTGATTCAGCAGCCTGAGGCAGGGCCTGAGAGTCTGGACAAGCTGCAGGTGATCCTGAGGCTGCTGGTCCAGGGACCACACTTTGCACAGCAAATATTTAAACGATCTCTCACCTCAGACTGTCTTTTATAAGTAAAACTTTCAGATCTCTTCCCCTATCTCTTCCTTTCCAGGTGGCACCTGGTCATTAAAAGAGGACTTTATGTGAACTTTTGCTCCAGGGGAGGGGGTAGTGAGGCAGTGTGGGTGCAGAGCTGGCCCTGTGCTGTGCCTGGGTGTGCACCAGCTGTGTCTGCTGGAGATGCTTGGCCAGGCCTGTGATAGTCAGGGAACCCTAGCTTCTGTCTTGAATACACCCCGACATTTCAATGGCTTAACACAATAGACGTTTTTCCCACTGCTCACAGTCCAGTGAGGTGATTCCTAGTCTGTGGGTGGCTTTCTTCCATGTGATGATTCAGAGACCTAGGCTCTTTCCATTTGGGACTCTGCCAACCTCTCAGACCACAGAGTCATCTTCTAGCCACTGGGAAAATAGTAAGAAGAACCCCACCCCCACCACCACTCCTCAAAAGCTATTGCATAGAACCGACATGTGCCACCACCACTCACATTCTGTTGGTGAGGACTTGTCACATGGCCGGTCACATGTCACATGCAAGGTTAACTGGGAAATCTAGCTCCTGTCTGGGCAGCCACCTCCTAGCAACCATTGAACGCTGGGAAGATGAACACAGATGACTGACAGGTAGAACGCCAGTAGTTTCTGCCACAGGGCCTGATCCTAGGATCATTTTGGCTTTTATAAGTCTACTGTTATTCTCTATCAGCTCATCAGGACCAGGTCTGGGGTCTTCTCTGAATGTCTTGACCCCCACCTGAATCTCCAGTAGTGCAGCTTCACCCTGGGGCCCCATCTGTCCCCTGGCAGGAGCCTCTGCTGTAGGACCCGCTCACCTCCCACTGCAGCTGCCCTGGTGACAGGCTCTTGGCTTGAACCTACACAGTTGGAGCCTTCCCTCTGCCTGAATCCCCTTTGCTGCCCTCCTTACCCTTCAAGGGCCTTCTACACTGCCGTCTCCTCCTGGAGTCCCAAACAGGAAGCCAAGCAAAGGCCTCAGGGTCTCTCCAACCTGCCGTCTGGGCCATCTCCCCTCTCTGGGTGACCCTCTCCCCTCCCCAGCCTCACCCCTCACTGCCCTGCCCTTGCATGGCATCTCCTGCCTGCTCCCCTCTCTCCGCCTCCCTCCTCTCCCACAGTCTACAGGGCAGGACGGGGAACCGCTCCTCTTCCTTCTCCTTCTGTCCAGTCAGGGCTGTCCCTGTAGGGGATGCTGTTGGCTCCCAACCCACATCCCCTTTACCAGACTAGTGTCCCTAACTCCCAGATCCCATGAGTGTTGGTCACTAAAGGCTAATACTGTCCCCTTCTCTGGAGATCTGCCTAGGGGGTTACTCTCCTCTCACTGCCACCTCCAACAGTGGCCACCAGTGACTGATGGACATGGGAGTACAAACAACAGCCCCCAGCCTCACGTGAGGACTAATCTGGTACACTTCAGGTGCCAGAGCTCCCTGTGGATCAGGCTGAAGCTGGTCTCTGGCTTTAGGTCCTTTCCCTCCCCTGTCCGGCTTCCCTCACTCCCCTTATCCTAGAGTGCTCTGCAATAAGTCACCACCCAAGGATCCCCATCTAGAAAACCTGTCCTAAGACACCCCCTCCATCAGATCCTCCTCTTCTTTCCTAAGGTGGTATCTACCCTCATCTTTCTCCAGGGCCAGAATGACAGACAGGATGCAGGAAAAGAGAAATCAGTGTGCAGACAGAAGAACATGCCTTGGGAAACACAATTAAATATCACACACAGAAACTCCAGGGTCTTGAGCGCTGTGCTGCCCATCAACACTCTCACCGGCATGCCTCGCATGGCCCTGGGGTCTGCCTCGTGGAGGGAGGCCATCCACCAAACCAGGGGGGAATCGTGGTTTAGGATCCACGGATGCTGTGCTCTGAGTTACAGCAGATCCTTGTCCCAGAACCCCACCTGGCCTCACGGTGGCCTTCTCAGGGCAAGCCCACTCCTTGTTACCATGGTGGCCGTGTGGGGGAACAGTCAGGAATCCAGAGAGAAAGAGAGCCTCACCTTCCAAGAGGTCCCAGCACCTTTTGCTTTGGCCTGCAGGAAATCTGCACCCTCTCCCCCTGGCCTATCAGCTGCCCACATCTGGGACCCAGGTCTACAAACGAAGTGCTTTCTGTGCTCGGGGCTGGGGGAGGCGGGGGGGCGGTGAGCCAAGAGAAAGTGCCTGCAGCCCACAGGCAGTGGAGCGAGGGGCGAGGCTGGGGAGAGGAGAGGGTTAAGGAGCCGGCAGCCCGCACAAACACTTCCACACTGCACTCCTTGCCGCAGTTTCCTTTCCGTGAATTTAAATGCATTCTGTCACACTGAGTTATGTCACCCGGAGGAAATGCCCAACTCGGCGACGTTTTTAAAGATTATTTTTTAGATCACCTATCACTATCCATTTGAGGAACGATTGTTCAATCTGAAAAAATAAATTCAAAACGGTCCCCATCTAAGCAAGATGGAGAAATAACTTTCCCTACGCTTTCCTTTTCTTTCTTTTTATTATTATTTTTTTTAAAGAAGGCTTATTTCTGAAAGACAGGTTTGGAAATCTGTTTTCACCTTGACATTCTGACTGGATTTGAGCACCTCGGTCAGCTGAATATCATGACTTGTCGTGCGGGTAAACAAATGAGTGTACAGCCCGCCGTGTGACCTCAGGCAACTCATTTACCCTCTCTGAGCCTTGATCCCCTCAGTTGTAACACTGAGATAACAATACTGACCATGATCACCAAATGAGATGACGTCCAGGATAGTCCTTGAATACGAGACAGATGTAAGGTGTCTGTTCCACTAAACTGTCAATTCCTCAAGGGCAGGGAGCGGGCTGTGGCCAATTCTGCCCTCCCAGTAGACTTTGTATGGGGCCTGGCACACAAGAAGTGTTTGATAAATGTTGGATGGATAGATGGACGTACAGAGAGATGGATGCATGACGGAGGGACAGCCGAGTGCAATGATGTGCTGCAAAACAGGTATCCAAAAAAACAAACAAATAACAATAAGCCTTTATCTGCAGTGTCCTCAAATTTCCATGGTGTAAATATTCCCACCATGGCTAATTTCAAGCCACCAACATGACATTGCCAAATGCAGAGTTGGAAAGAGATGTGCCCAATCAGCTCTTTATGAGACTATAAAGCCAGCTCCCGCACCAAGCACATGGAAGGAAGGAAAGTAGAGAGAAATAAGGGAGAGAAGGAGGGAAAAGGGGATGAGGTGTGAAGGAGAACCATGAATAATGTTTACTTGTAGAGAAGAAAATAAAAATACTCAGGGACCAAGGCAGTGCCAGAAAGAGCAAAGCCCAAGGAGGTGACTCTGGGTTCACCAGCATTCATCATGGACTGGGATCAAATCCACCCATTTTCTGGAGTAAATTATTTCTTCTTAAGAACTGGATTGGGCTTCTTACTGCAGGACAATGTTCCCTAATGATTTTTAAGAATTAGAAACCTTTTTCTCAAATGAAGTCATATTTGCATACATCCAGAAACAATAAAACTCCTTAAAGAAAACAGGGGAAACACTTCAGGAAGTAGGAGGGGGTACAGACTTCATGAATAGGACCCCGAAAGCTCAGGCAACTAAAGGAAAAATAAACAAATGGGATTATATCAAACTAAAAAGCTTCTGCACAGGAAAAGAAACAATCCACAGAGTGAAAAGACAACCAACAGAGTGGGAGAAAATATTTGCAAAATATACATCTGACAAAGGATTATTATCCAGAATTTACAAGAAACTCAAACAACTTCACAGCAAGAAAAACAAATAACACAATTAAAAAATGGGCAAAGGAGCTGAATAGGCATTTCTCAAAGGAAGATATACAAATGGCCAACAGACACATGAAAAAATGCTCAACATCACTCAGCATCCAGAAAATGCAAATCAAGACCACTTTGAGATACCATCTCTCCAATCAGGATGGCTAACATCCAAAAGACTGAGAATGATAAGTGCTGAAGAGGTGGCGGAGAAAAAGGAACTCTCATACACTTTGGTGGGACTGCAAAATAGTGCAGCCTCTATGGAAAATGGTATTGAGGTTCTTCAAACAATTGCAGATAGATCTACCATATGACCCAGCTATCCCACTGTTGGGAATATACCCAGAGGAATGGAAATCATCATGTCAAAGGGATAGCTGTACTCCAATGTTTGTTGCAGCTCTATTTACAATAGCCAAGAGTTGGAACCAGCCCAAATGTCCATCATCAGATGAGTGGATAAGGAAACTGTGGTATATCTACACAATGGAATACTACTCTGATATAAAAAAGAATGAAATACTACCATTTGCAACAACATGGATGGACTTAAAGAAAATTACATTAAGTGAAACAAGTCAGGCACAGAAAGAGAAATACCACGTTTTCACTTATTTGTGGGAGCTAAAATTAAATAAATAAATAAACACACAAACAAATAGAGTGGGGAGGGGGGAAGAAGACATAACAATCACAACAGTTCCTTGAACTTTTTAGGACAAGTGAACAGATACAATTGGGGGGAGGGGAGAGAGGGAGGGGAGAGAGGGAGGGGAGAGAGGGGGGGAGGAGGAATGGGTAAAGGACCGTGAAAATCGACTACAATGTATATTGAGAAGTTAAAATTTAAAAAGTGAAATCTTATTTGGAAGCACAGTAATAATTACAACTGATATTTATTGAGCATTTACTATGTGCTGGATACAGTCTTACATACATTGCATGGTCTGTCCTGTGGAATCCTTCCTACAACCCAGTGAGACAGATACTCTTACCATCCCTAGTTTGCTAGTGGGGTTGAGGCACTTGTCTAAGGTCACATAAGCAGTAGACCAGGATTTAAATCCAGGTGGTGATGTCAGTCCTAACTATTTTGCTCTCCTGCCCTAATAGACCAAAAGGAAAAGTACGCACTGCTGAACTGTCGCTGCAGGCCCAGCAACTCCAGAGGCCCCACATAGAGCCAGATTCTTGGAAAGAAGCAGGAGAAACAGGTGCTAGTCCTGGTTCTGCCTGTGGCTGGCTGTGTGTCTTTGCCCTCTCTGAGCCTCAGTTTTCTCACTTATAAAACAGGATGATCACACTCTATAATTATTATAGATTATGCATTGGGAAATTCTCCTAATAAGAGGATCAAGAAGTCTTCAGAAAAGAATAACTTGAATAAGTCACGTTATGTATTTTTTTATTTACCTCTAGTATGCAAGGACCTGTTTGACTTAGAATACATCCATTTTTGAGCTCATATGACATTCTTGAAAAACCTTGATAGCAATCTTTTCTCAAATTCAATCTTGTAGGGATGATTTTATTCTCCATGATACATATTTTGAAAGTCATTTTTGTTAATGCAGAGTAATATGGATTTAGTTTTTAGCCCTGCCTTCACATACAATTTTACAAATGTGCATGCAACTAAACTCATTTTTATAGTGAACAACCACCATCAAGAACAAAACAAAGTGGTCAGCCTAGTTGGGCATTACTTTCTTTGGGACTCAAATCCCTTTGAAGATCTAAAAAGGAAACACCAGCTTTTCTCCTCAGAGAAATGCAACACTTACCAAACTTTGGATATAACTTTGGGACAGGAGGGATAAGGAGACGGTAAGCCCCAGGAGCCAGGAAAAAGGAGGATCTTTGCCTGGACAAGAATGTCTTTGAGGTCCCAGGTAATTCTTCAGGTCCACACTTCAGCATCTGCAATCAATGCAGAAAAATAGCCCGAAGCCACTCAGACACTGCCTGAGATTTTAAAATGAAGAATGCTCTCGATAAATAAATCTCTTAATGAAATACAAGCAATTAAGCTAAAAGTCCTATCAAATGCAGCCTGTCACTCAGCAGCCTGACACTTAATTGAATTTCTTTTTCCATCCCCTGGCTCCTTTTCCCTGATAAACAAATTCATTCACTGCAGATCAAGTTTCCCTAATCCAGAAACCAATGATAGTCAATCAACTAATTGACACAACAAAGACTTCTATTTAAAAAAAAAAAAAAGTTCCCCTAATTAAAGTGGGAATGAAATTTTATAATACTCTGGTGCCTGATATTAATTACTCTGTGGTTAACCCTCTGCCTCCTCCCCAATGACCTGGCAGTGGGTTGGGGGGGGGCCCAGTCCCAGATACAAATCCAAGTTCTCGTTTTATCCCGAGTTCACTGTGTGGCCTTTGAAAGTCGCTTCCCCTCTGTGATTTTTATCATTTATAACACAAGGGACAGAACTATGTGACTTCCAAGGCTGCTTCTGGTCTTAACTCACATTTTTTGATCCAGGGGACAGTCAGATGGCATAGTCCTCGCTTTGTGACTCACAGGATAACCAGCACAGCTGCCAGGAGCTCTCACACAACACTGGACTGAAAATACAGCCCTGCTTCTCCAATGGGCCCCTTTACCTGGTAAGTGCAGAAGCCAGGGATGAGTGCACTGCTCTCCCTGGGCATCCACCCCCACCACGTTCCCAGGCACACCCCTTACACACACATTGATGTAAACATCTCCTTGCAGCACATTCTGCACATGCTCATATCTCACGCATACACACACACTGTGCACCAAGGCCAGGTGCACACACACATTGACACATGCCCTCACTCATGCACATGAAACACACACGTGCACATAAACACATGCCCCTTACTGAGCAAGTCCCCTTGGTCAAGGCCATTCACATACACACTACATTCTCCTGAAACACACACACTTATTCAGACACATGCGCCTTGAGAGAGTAGATCTCCTCAAAGCTGTGCGCGCCCCCCTCTCCTTCGCCCCTAACACATAAGCACACATGTATGTAGCCCCGGACTCCCCTTTAGAGCAAACCTCCTCCAACAAGGCCGTGCACATGTGTATTTACACACTCACGTGCCACACACACTCACATGACCCTCTCCTTACTGTCCTGTCTAATGTGGGCTGGGTTCCAGCAGGTTCCCCAGCCTCAAGAAATCTTTTGCTGGGGCACAGACAAGGGCCACAGAAACCTGGCCACTGACCACTAGGACTTTCCAGAACTGTTCGGGTTGCAAAGTTTCCTTCCTTCAACCATGGACTCCTGAGCGCCTCCCTGGTGCCAGGCACTGCATGGGGAGGAGCGTAGTGAACCAAATAGACACAGCCCCCCAAAGGCAGCTCCATTCCTGGCATCTGCCCAGCCCAGACTCCGTAGCAGGTAGTGAAGGCCCTGTCCTGGGACTCTGACACATCTAGGGGTCTCATGCAGAGGCAGCATTTTCACAACATCAGGGTCAAGGAGTGGCCTTTGGGCCAGGCCTTACAAGACAGGACAGGGTGTACCAGACAGACACAGCATGAATAAACACAGGGAGGCTGAGTACAGGGCATGTTTAAAGGCAGTGCCAGGTAGGGTGTGGACAGCCCAGCTCCACTGCCCACTGGCTGCATGGCTTGGAGACATCACTTAACATCTCTAAGTTTCAATTGCCTCATCTATAAAATGGGGACAATAGCAGTAGCTACCAGAGAGGGAGCATTTATTTGCTCAACATATAGAGATTGAGCAGCTACTATCTGCCAGTCTCTGTTCTAGACACTTGGGGTTGTTGTGAAGATTAAAAGGGGTGATGAATGCTAGCTCTGGGTGCTGTGCCTGGCTTGGCAGAACCCCCAGGCTCATGAGGGGGTGGAGTGAGCAGGAGGCCCTGAAGGTCAGTAGGGAGACTGGGCTCTGGAATGAATGGGGGGGGGCGGGGGGGTGTTTTGGGTGCTCCTGAGCAGCGGAGCCAGGAGGGAGCTTGTAGGAGGATGGGAGGGGCAGAGACTGAGGCTCGAGGCCAGCCTGAAAGAGGGGACCACGGACAGGGACTGATGGTCGAGCACTCAGGCTTAGGCCCTCCACAGTGTGCATCTCCTGATGAGAGACATGTCTCGGCCTCGACCCCCTTGGGTGTCCCCTCTCCCCCACCCCCATTCCTTGTGGGGCTCCTTCCAGGACAGGGGCCTGGCTTCCCCTGCAACTCTGCAAAGCCAGGCCAGGGTAGTGGCTCATGTTCCCCTCCACTTGGACCCGGAGAGGATGCTCTCGGCATCTGATGCCTTCTGTTTAGCTCATCTCCCTGTCTCTGTTTTCATGTTTTCCTCTCTCATGCCGGCTGTGTGGAGCACATCTCTCAGAAAATACTTGCTTTTGAAAGTTGTTGCCATAACAACCACTTCATTACACGCCAGGCCCAGTATCTCAGAAATGCAGAATCTTTCCTTAAAAGCGTGCGCTCCACATCAAAGGGGAATAGGAGCTCATTATTTTTACATTATTTTGCAGGCAAATAGATATTTTCCAATACACATTTCTTTTCTAAGTTGATTTTCTTGTTCGGTGGAAATGCACATTTCTTAACGCTTTCCTGCCTGCAGTGTTCAGGGTCTAGAAACTCAAGTTCCTCAGAGTAGGAGGGAAAAAGCATTTCTTTGCTGGGCTATCCATCCCTTGGCTCCCAACGCTGCAGCTCATGAAGGGTGGTTTGCTCTAATTCACAATCTGACTAACCCTAGAAATACTAGAAAAGGCAGACATTCTTAGTATAACATACACAGGCCTTCACTGGTCTGACTTTGTTCTAACCAGGGTTTCATAACAAATAAAGCTAATTATTTAAGGAGACAAATCAAAACCAAACCAAACAAACTTAACCATTTGGGGGGGATGCATCCAGGAGTTTGTTTTCTGAACCAGAGGGTGCTGGCAGAATTTCCTAGTTCCTGCTACGTGAATCTAAGTGAATGCCTGGAGGGTCTCCCCGCCTACTAGCATGCAAGCCCCTGGTTTTTGTCTGCTTGGCTCGCTGCTTTGTCACCAGTACCAAGAACAGGGCCCAGGCCTGTAGGCACTCAGTAAATATTTGCTGAATGGACCAATGAATATGCTGTGAATAACAATTCTACAAAGAAAGAGATCTTCGTTCCCATCATACAGAGGAAGAGTTCAAGGCTCAAAAAAGTTAATCCGATAATAATAATAATAGCTACCATTTAAAACTTTTTATTGAAGCATAATAATATGCATAGTGCACATACTATAAGTGTACACCTCTCTAACTTTTCATAAATTGAACATCCCTGTGTAACTAACACCCAGATCAAGAAACAAGACAATTGGAGAGAAGGAGACTGTGATCAGGACTAGCTTCTGGGGTTCAGAATCCACTAAACTGCTGCATGTTTGTCTTATGTGGATTTCTGTACTTGTTTTATTTTACAACAAAGGGCTGGCTGGTTAGCTCAGTTGGTTAGAGTGTGGTGCTGATAACACTAAGGTCCAGGGGATCGAAAATCCCCGTACAAGCCAGCTGCCAAAATAAATAAATAAATAAATATTTTACAACAAAAAAGGCAAGGTGCCCTTGAGTCACTACCCACCATAACCAACATCCTGACCTCTGATGTCATAGATTAGTTTTGCCTGTTTTTGTGATTTCTGTAAACGGAACCATACTATAGGTGCCCTTTTGTGTCTCTTCTTTCCCTTGTCATGATGTTTTTGAGATTTGTCAATGTTGTTGCATGTAGTCGGCTAATAGCAGCTAAGTTTTCATGAGCATTTACCATGTGCCCTGTAAACTCATTTAATCCTCCCAGTACTCTAAGATGAGGGCATTATCATAAGTGATTTGCCAAGGGTCCCACAAACAGTGAACAGAGGATCGAACCCAGAACTTTACAGTCCCCTTGCTCCTGCTGTTGTCAGAAACCCCTTTTCTGGATGACGCGAGGCTGTGTTAGGCCTGGGGTGAGTAGAGAGCATTGTGCTCTGACACTAAATGGCCCTGGAAGCTGTCTCGGCTTCTTGTAATTGTTTTTATATTTCTCCAGTTCCTGACCTCTCTATCAGACCATTGGCTGCCCCTTCCTGCTGAGGTCCATGTACCTGCCAACAGCCACACCACCAACACGTCCTCTACTTTTCATGCAAAAGTACTGGAGTTATTAAAATTATGTGAAAAACAAGAGAAAACAGCTATGAGCAAGGGCATGCCAGTGCATGCATTTAGAGACAATGAGATCTGTAAGAGTTTGCTTCCTGAGTCCAGGTAGGAGTTTCTAGAGAAGTCAATGCCACTCTGGTAAATTTTTTCCCTTTCTGACTGCCAGGTTTGGGGCCTGAGGGCTTCATTCTTGAAGTATTTCTGTAGCTCATGCTGATGGTCAATACCTAACAAGCTAGCTGAGGTCTTGCTAGTCTTCAAATCCTGTCAGATAACCAAGTCAGGAGAAACACGAAAGACTTTGCAGCTCTCAGTTCTAAGGCAGAGAGGAATGCTGATGTGGTACCTGAGAGGGACTGGTTTCTCGCCCCATGGTGGAGCTGGTGTCCTGTAGCCTGGGCTCTGGTGATCTGTTCCAACTCCACTCTCATGGGAGGGCCCCTCTCACTCCCCCTGCCCCCGAGGTCTGTGGTGCACTTACCATATTTAGGGACTGTTCAGGGTGCTGGGAATGCTTAGCAAAAGCAGGACAAGACCTATCCAGCCTCAGCCTCCTGGCAGCTCCCTGCCCATCTGCCGTGCAGCCCTCCATGGTCCACGCCTAGGTAGCAGAGTCTCATGCAAGTTCCCCATCCCAGCGTGTCCACCCCTCCAGCAGAGAACACTCACTCACTCTACTGAGCACCTCTTGGCTCTCAATATTTTTTTATATGAAACACTGAATCTTCCCGCCACTGCCCTTATGCCTCTTGGATGAAGCCAATTTTGCATCTATTAACCAACTCATTTCCACATTCCTAATTACCTATACTCATGTCACTCTATGGGTTCTTGCCTGAACCAGTTTTTAACACCTTACTGGTACCTTCATTAATTAATGAGATTAAAAAATCTTTGACATGTTTAAAAATAATTGAATCTGTCCTTTTGGAGCTCACGCTGTGAGTGTGAGTGCTCAGTTCTCCTGGGCTTCGCACTCCCCCAAATCCAGGGCCTGATATCAGAGAGAGCATCTCTCTTCATGGAGAGCAAGAGCCATTTGCTTATTTTCTGACACTTTTTGCAGCAGCCCTGATGGCTGTGCTGTAAAAAGCCACTCCACCTTGGGCCCACAGCTTACATTTGGCAACTGTGTCCCTCTAATGGATGCACACGTGTCTATTATGAGTACAAACATAATGGTCTCCATGGAGACGTGGTCACAATGACTAATTAGACAAAAGAGAGTGTTTCTCAAGCCTTGAAAGACATCATAGATGTAATGAACGAACATCATCTTATTCAATTGATGTATTCCTTCTCATTTCTCCCTAGAAACATCCATAAATGGTCCCAGGCGTCATGCCCTAATTATGGAGTCAGACTCTTTAGCCACCTAGCCAGAACCTTCCAGATCCTCACCTGCAGGATTCTGATCCTGTCCTGCACTCCCAAAGCGGCCACAGGGGCACACATCCACTGCCAGCATTTCCAGATTGGGCTCTCCCTCTCCATACCTCCCCCAGCTCCACTCACTCTCAGGGCACCTGTTGAAAGAGACCAGGCATGCTCCAGGCTATGGGGTCCTCATCCCACTCCCTCCATCACACCAGCCTGACTCAGCCATCAGCTGCACAGGGCTCACCCCAGCGCCTTCATCGACTTGTTTCAGGGTGTTGGGTGGGATTTTTCTTGTTCTGCCCCTCCCTAACACGGCTGGAAGCAATGAGTTTTTAACCATCCCACATCCTTAAGAGAAGTTATCCTTCTTCCCAAGGAGGTGTAACCCTGACATAATGTATTGACAAATCCCAGAAGTGAGAAAGTATTTCTTCCCAAGGCTGTACATTGCCCCAGTAAGCTTTTCCACTCTCCTGTCTTCATCCCACAATGACCCCAGGCTACAGGGAAAATGTGCAGAACACAAAATACCCAGACCTCAAACTATGGCTAAGCCTGTCTCTAATACACTGAGAATGAGTCCAAAAGCCACGCTATATAACAGCAAGAAGAATACTTGGATAGAAGTGCCCGAGCACAAGTGAGAAACAGGTGGCAGCTATGCAAACACACTTCCCCAAGAGCCCAAGAAAAAAGTACCCAAAGACAAAGAATCCAGTCTAGAAGAAAATATAACCCCAAAACTGGAAGAAAATTTCACATAAGTGTTCTCTGCTATAAAACCACATAATAAGAACATGAATTTGGCAAAACAAAATTTCAAAGATGAGATGATCAAGCAACAGAAGGACGTAAAAAAGAGAGACCTAAGTAAACAAACTGAGACCAAAACAACATTACAGAACTCATAAATTAATATGAATGTCAAAAACAGAACAGACTTCAATATATATTGAAGAAAATTAAAGGTGATTTTACACTAGAAAATTTGGTACAGCACCAACAAATGATACAGAAAAAAATGTATTCAAAATTATAATACAAGAAAATCTCTCTTACATAAAGAAAAAACTGATTCTGCAGATTAGGAAATTTTATACGCACTGCACAGCCCCAACACACATCCAGACTAAGCCATTTAATTTCCTAAAGAGCAAATTTTTGAGACATTTGGCTAATTGTGATAGATCAACCACAGTACATATCCTCACTCCCTCCTGAAATCCCACAAAAGTGGCACTAAAGGAATATTTTAAGTTATAAACTCTCAAGAACAAATATAACAGAAGAGATGACAGCAGAGAAGATATGTCATCAAAATTTGGAAGATAAAAAATAAATGCGGCTGGCTCGTTAGCTCAGTTAGTTAGAGCATGATGCTGATAACACCAAGTTCCAGGGTTTGATCCCTGTACTGCCAGCTGCCAAAAAACCAAACAGACAAAAAAGTAAATGGATGAGTGGTAATTGACCCAGAAAAACAGAAAAAAACTGTGTCCTGTATGTGCCTGCAGGTTAGAGAAACTACAAAGAGAAAATTGATTCAAGGGCTGACCGGTTAGTTCAGCTGGTTAGAGTGCAGTGTTATAACACCAAGGTCAAGGGTTTAGATCCCCGTACTGACCAGCTACCAAAAAGAAAAAAAAAGAAAGAAAGAAAAGAAAACTGATTCAGGCCACAAAACTCCAAGTCAATCAGAGTATCTCTGAAAGCTTGGGTACAAGAGTTGCCAAAAACAGAAGTGATTGAGAGTCTGTTTGATGAGCATTTAAAGCCCAGGCCCCTTTTCCTGACCCTGAACAGCCAGGTGATGGTGCCTCCCCACACAGCAGTGGAAGGTGAGAGATTGACTCCCTAGAGATGTTTGAAGCCAGAGGCTTGAGAATGAACATCAACCACAGGTCATGGTGGGTATGAGATGCTGTGATGAAAACATCAGAATTGAGTGCAAGTCTTTACACTAAACTGTGGGAGGCAGAGATTCTTTCTCTATCCACTCCTCAGATCACTGACAGATACATAGGCCCTGAGGCAGATGAGCAGAGGATTCCTCTCTGGGGATACTAACCCAAGAGAAAAGACTTAGAGACACCAGCATTTGAGGTCTCCCAATGGAAAATCTTCATTCCTGCCCCTTCACCCCAAAGTGAAGCCCACCAGCCAACAAGCACTGCCCCCTCCCCCACAAAAAAACCTCACTCAGAGCTTGCGATGGGCCTTTTAGTGCCTCATTCTTAAACATGAGCAGAAGCCAGGGATCACCAGACATTTGGAGAAAACTTCAAATATGAAAGAGAAAGAACAGATTAGAAAACACCTCCACAGAAACTGACAGAAAAGGAGAAGGACGAAAGGAGGAAAAGTATGAATACAGGGGTAAGTCAATAGAGCATGTCCAAAGTGGAAAGAAAAAAAGATAAAGCAATACAACCGTGTTGTTTAGAAATATGAATGCAAGACTAAAAGAAACAGATTAAAGGACTGAAAGAGGTTGGCGAGAATGAAGAAAGATAGGTCAGAGACAGCTGATTTTCATTATAAGCCTGTGAGTACAATCTGACTTTTTAAACCATGTGCATTTACCCTTCATTAAAAATAGAAAGGAAATATTTTAAGAAAAAGAAAAAGTAATTTTGAGCAATAAGTCTTCAGGCATTCCAGAAGAAAAAGCAAATCATCTGCGCAGAAGATCTTGGGAACATGGCCACTTAGTTTATGGGCTTTACTTTGTGACCCAAGATGGTTCTGTCTTGCATAGATGTTGTTCAAGTAAAAAGGTGTTAACAGACATTTGCAAACATTAGCTAACTCAGAGTGTAACACACCTGTGAATCTGTCCGAGAAAAACTACTTGATAAAATAAAGCAAATGAAGAGATAAATAAAAAGTAAAGAACTCAGGGTTGTAGAAGTCAAGAGTGGAATAGTGGTTACTAGAGGCTAGGAAGGGGAGAGGGAGGAAAGAAAGGTTGATTAAGGTATGCAAAATTACAGGTAGAGAGGAGGAATATGTTCTGTTGTTCCATAGCACTGTAGGGTACTATAGCCAACAATAATTCATTACATTTTTTCAAATAGGAGAGGATTTTGAATGTTACCAACACAAAGAAATGATAAAGATTTGAGTTGATAAATATGCTAATAACCTTAATTTAATTATTACATATTGTATGCATGTATTGAAATGTCACACTGTACCCCATAAATATGTACAATTATTATGTGTCAAAAAATAAATACACTTAACTGTTTTAAAAAGAGAACTCAGGGATGGAGATATCAGGGCAAAAGGACTGAGCGTGAACAATGAACCCATCTAAAATTAGAGTTCACACCAAAAGTATGTTTAGACTGTCATTTCACATAAACATAAATGTTTTTAAACTTGATGTAAAAATAATAATGGAGATGAGGAATGAGAGTGGGAGGAAGTGGGAAAAGGCTATTCTTTATGACAAGGAGTTCATCCATACTAACAAGTAAACATGTCATTTAAAAACATACGATTCTAGTTCCAGTCAAGATGGCAGAATAGATGGTCCCCAGTGTCACTTTCTCCCTCAAATCAACCAATTTACAACTAAAAAATGTAACATCAGCCAATCTGGGGCCACTGGAGCGCAGGGGAAGAGGAGGAGAGACCTACAGATTTCATGAAGGCGAGAGAAACCACGAAGAGAGAAAGAAAAAACTGCTCTCAGTGTTTCGGGCCGCGGCCACTTTAATGCTGGAGCACATGGAGCAGGAGCTGGCAGAAGCCGCAGCTGTGCCCTTCAGATGGAGTTGCTTGGAGTCGGCAGGGGAGAAGAGGGCTTTGGCGGCCCCCAGGACAGCAAGACCACTAATAGGGTTCCCATGAACCCACGCAGGAGTGAGTAGCCAGAACAACTGAAAAAAGGGGAGCCATTCAGAGGCTGGTCAACACAAGGGACCAGCACAGGGCCCATCCCATGGGAAGTGTTTGGAGCATGAGTGGTGGGGGAGACGGGCCCACCAGGAGAACACTGGGACACAGCAAGGACAGCTGATCCACCCTCCAATCAGCACAAGACCACTCAGAGGAGACTGATCAGGAATGCAGAATTGCATGTGGTGCAGTTTGATGAAAAAACTCAGGCCCAGATCAGAGTTTCTACACAACCCAGATCCACCCGGTCTCTGGGGAGCCAGAAATACCTATAAGGTCAACCGTTAAATCCTGAGCTGCACAAAAAGGCTTCCCTAGGGAAACAGCAGCAAAGCAGTAATTTAGCTCAACCACAGAGCTCAAGTACTGGTTCCCACAGGAAGGTCCCCCATGTTAGAAGAAAGCAAAGGACAAAAAATTAGTTCCAGCACAGGCACACCACCAGCACCTTGGGGCCTGCCTGGGAACCCAAGGCTTGGAGGAGGGGACCGGACCCCCCTCCTACAACCAGGCACGCCACACCAGCACCTCAGGGCCCACCTGAGGACCTGGGACATGGAGAATGGGACCGGACTGCCCTCCCACAACTGGGCACACTGTGCCAGCACCTCAGGGCCTGCCTGGTTACCCTGGGCATGGAGCCAGGGGCCAGAACCCCCTCCCACAACCAGGCACACTGTGCCAGTGCCTCAGGGCCTGCCCAGAGACCTGAGGCATGGAGCTGAGTAGCGGACCCCCCTTCCACAACCAGGCATACCACGCCAATTCCTCAGGCCCCGCTTGGGGACCAGAGGCATGGAGAAGGGGATAAGACACATCCCACAACCAGGCATACCACTAACACTAAGGAGCATGCCAAAAACATCACTTCCATGTGGGTGGCCCACAACATCCCCCACAATAACCATGGCTGCCACAAAAGCAGCTAAATACAACAACCAACACACGGATGGTCTGCCAACCACTGGAGTGCAATGACACAAGGAGAATCACCAGCAGAGATAAAGAAAAGAAGAGGATGTCTCTCTCCACAAAGCCCATTTCAGAGTGACAGAAGAAGCATCTGCTCTATGATAATATTGGGGGACCTGATCACACCTCTCAGCACTGGACAGGTCATCTAGGCAACAAATCAACAGAGTAACCATTATTCTTTCAGGAGAGAAGAAATCTAGGGTAATTAGAGTGGGGAGGGGGGCGGGAATGGGGAAGGGAAGAGATTGGACAAGGGGCATAAAGAATAATATGATTTGTAGCAATATATATGCTAGTAATATTGATTTGATCAACATATCTCAATGTTCAACCCCTAAAATATGCATAATCAATTTTGATTCAATAAATAAAATAAATTTTTTAAAAAACATACGATTCTCAGAAAAATGCAAATCAAATCCACAATGGAATATTTTTTCATACTTATTAGAATGACTAAACTTTTAAAAATGACACTGGCAAGTGCTGACAAGGACACAGCAACTAGCACTCTCGTGCATTGCTTGGGGAGATGGAAAATGTTACAGCCACTTGGAAAAATAGTTCAGCAGTTTCTCATAAAGGTCACACACTTCCTACACAGCCCAGCAATCCCAATCTTAAATATTTATTTACCCAAGAGAAATGAAAGCTTATGTCCACACAAACCCTGTATGCAATCAACTTAGATTGCAACTTTAGTCATAATTGCCCCAAACTGGGCAACACCCCAAATATCCATTAACTGGTGAGGGGATAAGCAAACTGCACTACATCCATGCAGTGGACTCAGACACACAACACGGATGGGTCTCACATGTGTTATGCTAAGTGAAGGAGGCCGAAATGAAGACACTATCTTCAGTATGAAAGATGTGATTTTCTGGAAAACGCAAAACTACAGATACAGAAAGCAGGTCAGTAGTAGCCAAGGTCCAGGTGTGGAAGGAGGGGCCCAAGAGGGCACAGAGAATTTTGAAGGGTGTTGGAACCATCCCACATGTTGACTGAGACCTGGCTATGGGTTTGTGGAAACTCATAGCACCAACTGTACACTGCTCTGTGAAGAATGGATCAGGAAAGGGCAGGAATAGAAGTCGGTCACAGACTTTTCACAGAATATGCTTGTCTTCTGATTTAATGATGGGCTAATTTATGTTGCTTTCTCAAAAATCCCATCATTGCAATAATTTAAGTATTTTGTGTGAGAAGAATGCCATTGTTCATTGTGCCTATGAAAAAACACATGGATTTTTTAAAAACCTTATGACTTCAATGGTGATGTTTTTTCTTTTTTTTCTTTTTTTTTTTTTTCTTTTTTTAAAAGATGACCGGTAAGGGGATCTTAACCCTTGACTTGGTGTTGTCAGCACCACGCCCAGCCAGCGAGCCAACCGGCCATCCCTATATGGGATCTGAACCCGGGGCCTTGGTGTTCTCAACACCGCACTCTCCCGAGTGAGCCACGGGCCGGCCCAATGGTGATGTTTTTTCTAATCTCTTGTCAAACTTGGAGGGATCTTTTCAGAACCAATTCCATTGGTGATGATGTAGTATTTGAGGTTCAAAAATCCCTTTGATTTCACTTGTTTCCTTTTCTTCTGTTTATGCCAAGTAAAATCACCTTTATAACTTTTACTTTTAAAAGTATCCCATTTTACAAGAGTACTTCTATCTACCTCTCTGTCTAGAAACTCCACATAGGAATATAGCACGAATGATGGTTTTGGAGGAGAGGAGGGTTGGGAGTTCCTTTTGTCTTGTTTATTGCATCTTTTCTGCATTTTTTGCATTTCAATGCATACATGCTATTTTTATGAAAACAGTGAGTCCTTCCCGACCCTACCCCAGCTAGAGTCTCAGCTCTCTTTCCTCTCTCTCTGACAACCTTATGTTGCCACGCCTGTCCCCACCCCCTTTCTGTACTGCATATTCCTGAAGATGAGAGCTCTGTCTTGCTCATCCCTCTATTCCATGGAGTGCCAAGCTACACACAGTGGGTCCTCAACACATACAGCTGAAATAAGGGAGCCCACATGCCAAGGGGGCCAGAGGAGAAGTCCTTTGTAAGTTTGCAAAGTAAAAAGCAGCTCAGAGTTTTAAATTCTGAACAGGGGCAGTAGTTTCGCACTGTCTACTTTCCTACAATGTCAGAGAGAAATCAAGGGACAGAGGGACACAGCTAAAAGCCTTTAGCTCACAAGAATGCTGAGAGCCCAGACACAACTATCTCACCTGACATCTAGTGACATGTCTCTTTTCCTAGGAAGATACTGAGCCTTTGACAGAAACTCAGTGGTTGGATCACAGAACCACGAGTAAACAAAGAGAACTTCAGAATATGACAGAACCACTGATGCTGGACGACATCAAGGTTAAACAGAGACTGAGGAGGTAAACCCAGTCGACCCTTTGGTATTCAGGAAGTCAACATTAATCATTTGTAAGCCATCCTCCAAGACTACGGCATGAGATCATTTGCTATTTCATCGAGGAATTAATTCAAATCACGTGCATTGCAGAACTGGGTACAGGTGTTGAAGGCGAGTCCCTTAGCCAAAGAATGAGGAAAACCACCACCAGGGACACCTCAACTGCTCTGTTGTTTTCTCTTGGTCTTTATGTGTCCATCAAAATCAAGGTTTTGTATCCCTGTACTGGCCAGTTGTGAAAAAAATATGGTGGCTTAGGTTCAATTTCAGTGCAGTCCTCATTTTGATAAGAATTCCCAGTCAGGGTGCTGTAATCTCCGATATGGGTAATGAACCTGTGGGCAGTCCTGCTGTGTGGAGGTGAGGTTTGGGTCCAGACACAATCAACCTACTCGGCGTCAGATATCCAAGCGGCAGGATGCTCAGGAGGATACACCCAGCAGGGCACCTGACCTAGTCTTGCTTGGGTCTAAGGCCAATGTTTAAAGCAAAAATTGTGTATTTTCAAAACTACCATCGAAGATGCTTTAGACAAATCAGTGAAGTGGACTGAACACGGCTATGACCGCATGCAGTCACACTGCCGCACCGCTGAGTTCCACCACAGGAAGAGGCAAGTGGAAAGTCTCAATGCAGCCATACGGGCAGTAAGATGTTCCGGTCCTGGGCCGGGAAATGGAGGGTGGGGGGAGAAATCTCAAAGCTTCCTGCTTATCTATAAGGTCTCCTCCACTCTACTCTGCTATGAAGCCTCTACACTTGATACCTGTTGACTTGTTGTTGTAAGGATTAAATGAGATGGTAGTGTCAGTTTCCAAAGTCAGGGAGGGGTCATGATCAACTAGGCTTGAGTACATATGCCACCTCTGCCCCTTACTCACTGTGTGGCCCTGGGAAAATTACTTAGGCCTCTGCCACGCAGAGGTAGGAATAATGATACCTACCTCATCTGATCACTGTGGGAAGAAAATGAGATCCAGCACGTCCCAGTGCATAGCACTGCACTTGGCACTGAGGAAGCCCCAGTCCAGGTTTGGCCCTGAGACTAGCCTCATGAATGTTCCCTTGCAAGTGCAGAGATGGGAAGGGACTTCTGAAGGGGTTCAGAGGCCTTCAGGGTCCCTTAGGACTGTTTTGGACCACATGCATGCCCAGTCTGGACAACAAGTAGCCTTGTGCATCCCCAGATTAAACCACCGACCCACAGGAGAAGGAACAAGGTTGACTTATTCTCAATGGAGTCTGGAGTGGGGGACTTAGAGTTGTTGGACTTCAAGAGTGGGGGACAGCCAATGGGGAGTAAAATGAACCCACCCTCCTAGGGAACTCTCAAATGATCAAAAGGAAGCTAAAGCCCAGAAAGCTGAAGGTGACGTCCAAAATCACACCACCAGTCACATTATAGAAAACAAAACTGGAAAGGCCCTTGAGTACCATCTGGTCTAGCCCTTCATTTTCCAGATGAGGAAACTGAGGCCCAAAGAAAGGAGGAAGTTAGCCAAGGCCAAGTGGCCAATATGTGGCAAAGCCATACCTTGGACTCAGACCCTGGACTCAAGGTCCAATGCCTCCTCCCATCCCCAACACCAGCTCCCACGTTGCACACCCTTTGCAACCCAGCAGAGATCTCTCGAACGCTGCCATGAGCTGCCTCAAGGTGCTCTAGGGAGCAGATGCAAAACATTTTGTTTTGTGTCACGCCTGTGGTGACAGCTGAGTTAAACTGAATGTTCACAGTCATTACACTCAGAAACCGCGCATGAGTTCCATCTATTGGGGTTTCAGAATGAATCAGGTTTCCAAACTGCGTTCTCTGCATCTAATCGTATGTCTGTATATGGTAACCTTTCGAAAACGAGTCTAACAATTAGTCATCTTGGCCCGGTTAAAGACAACAGTATGTTCTCCAATTTCACTTTGTTTTCAACAAGAGAGTGATGCCAACGGTAATTTTCACCATGGTTAAAACATGCTTCTCAGCTGGTCCCTGCAGTCAGCCGAGACAGCTCTGGTCCCCACACCTGCCCAGTGCTTCCCCACGGCTCCTGTTTAACCAAGCTGTGCCCCCCACCCCCAGGTGCCTTCCCCCAACTCAGTCACATCCAGGTTCACCCCACATACTGACACCAACTGTGTACTGGGCACTAGACTAGATGCTTTGGGTTCATCATTACAGTTAATCCTCTCTGCAAGAGAGACCTTGGGGCTGGCCATTTAGCTCAGTTGATTAGAGCACAGTGCTGATAACACCAAGGTCAAGGTTTTGGATCCCCATACTGGCCAGCAGCCAAAAAAAAAGTGACATACGCAAAACAGTTCGTATGGCCCCATGTTGAAGATGAGAAATTTGAGAACCTGACGGTACTGGCTGTTGCCTACTGCCAAACCCGTTCTCCCTGCTCGAGCCACGAGCCACGCTGCCTTCTGGCAGTTCCTCCAAGGCAGTGAGCTCATTTCTACTTCAGGGCCTTTGCACATGCGATTCCTCTGCCTGAAACACTCTTCCCCCTGACTGTTTGCCCAGGTAACTCCTACTCAGCCTTCAGATCTCAATTCAAGCTTAATTTCCAAAGGGAAGAATCCCTCATACCCTCCTTCAAGTTTCTATAACTCTTCTTCCCTCGCATAGCACCCCATATTCCTCCTGCTTCAAAACAGTTACTATAAATTGTAATTTACTATTTAAGGAATTATTTGTTATTATCTGGCTCCTCCACAAAAGTATGAACTCTAGGAGGGCAGGGATGGTGTCTGTCTTGTCCATCACTCTATTCCCACACCTAGAAAGGACATATAGTACAGGTTTACTTACTATGTTTTGGATGGATGATGAACAGATGGATGGTGGGTGGATAATGAATGGATGAATGGTGGATGGATGGATGGATGGTGGACAGTGGATGAATGGATGGATGGTGGGTAGATAATGAATGGGCAGATGGTGGATGGATAGATGGATGGATGGTGAACAGATGGATGTTGGGTAGATAATGAATGGATGAATGGTGGAAGGATGGATGATAGATGCATGAGAAGTGCTTAAAAAAAACTTGCCACCAATCCAAGTAAGAGGTGGGCCAAAAATGCAAGCCCAGGCCCTCTAACTGTCAATCCCACTTGCTGTGTGTGATAATCCTCTGTGCGCGCACGCACACGCACAGCACACGCACAGCACACGCACACGCACATTACACTGGCCCTGGGATACGGTGCCCACTTTCCTAGAGCAGAGTTCTCAAAACTCCTCTGATCGCAACCTTGCTGTGCAAATCCCCACACCTCCCATTCCACACACAGCTTCAGAGATACTGATTCAGTGGATCTACGAGGACCCAGAAATCTACATTGCTAACAAGCACCCAGGAAATTTTGAAGGGAGTGTGTCCCAGTCCTCCTCTGGAGGATTCATAGACGGGTGAGTCCAGGCGAATCCGAATCCCGAGGGTGAGCTGCCCAGCGCTCCACCCACGGCCGCCCAGCGCGAGAAGCTGCCGGGGCGTCCGAAGCTGGGGCCGTGCTGCCCTCTGGTGGTGAGTGACGGCGCCGCAGCTGCTGGGCTTCCCGAGGGACACCCGCGGCTGGCGCCTCCCACCGGCCGGTGATGTCCTTGTCGCCCATGTGAGCCAGGGGTCAGAGCACCTGTGTCGCAGTCCCTGACCCTCCCCCTGACCTTTCAGTGACCTCTCCAAGACTTTTTTTCCTCTACGTAAATGGAACATAATCAGTTTCCCAAACTTCCCTTCTTTGTGTATGTAACACTTCATCATTTTGCACGCCTTATTCATGTGCTACCTGAACTACCACTTACTGAATTTATTTCCTAAATGTGATTATGTCAAATAAGTTGTTTTAAAAGAGAGACTTGAATACCCACAGTAGATGAGGAGGCAAAAATCAGTTTCGCTGGCCATAAATGAGATGGAAATAAAAAATAACAAGTGAAATACAAGTAATTTACAAATTCACACCTAAATAAAAGGAGGTGACACTGAGCAGCAGCAGGTCAGGGGTGACAGCTGATGAGGAGGGACCCTTTGTCTCCTGAAAGGACGGCTCCTGGGGTTAAGTTAAATGCCCCAGAAACAGGGTCATCACCCAGGGCCTCCCAGGTAGGTCCTGTGTGAGAGGTGGGCTCCAGGCAGCAGCCCTCTCCCCGCCCACACCTGTCCTCCTTCCTTTCTCCCCTGGGCCCCTCGGATCCAAGCTCAAAGCTTAGAGTGGTCTGTGGGGGCCTGGGCCAGGGTGGCAAAAATAGCGTGAACCCATTTTCGGGGAACTGTTAGCACCCCAATCACCAGGCGGGTGGGAAAGACAGAGCTTGTCTTGGTGTTGTTGTGGGAAACTGGAGACATTGAGACATTCGCAGGTTATCTACTGCCAGCAGCTGTTCTGGTTGGCTGACACCTGTGCCATACCAGTTGTCAGATATGTGTAGGATCAGCCCTGCTGGTATCCATTAAAACATATATGTCATTATTAAAACAGAAACTGTTCATTCAAATACCATCGAATATCACACATACCTTCAGTGGGGCACGTACAGGATTTTAGGATATGGTGGCATTACCTGGCCCCTCGCAGGGCAACTTTAAGGACCTAAATGAGCAATCGTGAGCACTGAGTCACCCGTAAAGGAACATGGTTTACAGTGAGCACTCCCTCGTCTGGGAACTGTGGGGCAGAGGAGAGTGCTGAGGCCACAGGGCACGAGGGGCTCCGGTGGGAACTCACAAGTGCTCTGCTCTTTGCCTGTTTCTCCCCCCCGCCCCTGTCAAGGAGCAGCTGGGGAAACTGAGGCTGGCCAAAGCATCAACCATCCTCTCCTTCCACCATTTTTTTCAATTTTTCTCCTCTGTGTGGTGTGCCTTTCTTCCAAGGAACCCTGCTCTATCCAACGAATTCAGAGTTCAGGTCCCACTAAGAGTTCACAGGCAACCCTACCTCTCCCACCTTATTTAAACGCACTCCCATTTTAATTCAACCTGTGTGTCCATGCACAGAGAGTTGTATTAGTCTGTCTCTGTTGCTTATAATAGAATACCTGAAACTGGGTAATTTATAAAGAAATGATATTTATTTCTTACGGTTTTGGAGGCTAGGCAGTCTGTGGTCCAGGGGACATATCCTGTGAAGGTCTTTTTCTGGGTGGGAACTCTCTACAGGGTGGCAGGGTGTCACATGGTGAGAGATGGCATGAGCAAGAGAGTTAACTTCTCGCTTGTTCTTATAAAACCATCAGAATCACACTTGTCACTCCATGAATGGATCAATCCATTCACCACGGCACAGTCCTCGCAATCTAATCACCTTTTCAAATACCATAGTCAGATTTCCCACCCTCTTAGCCTTGTTACAACAGGGGTCAAACTTCGATGAATTTGGGGGGGACATTCAATACACAGCAAGAGGCAACCTGGAAGACTAGACACCAACATTTTCTTGTCCTTTTCCTACATTTTTGCATTTTCGGATTTCTTTTTACAATAAAGTTTGAAGATGAGAAGAGAAAACACTGTTGTGTGTTAAGGAAGTAAAGCAGCACAGTTCTGAGCAATGAGCCCTAAATGAGAATGAGGGAGTCCGGGGTTGAGTCCTCACTCTGCCCTTCAATTGCTAAATGACCTTAGGCAGTTCTTCCCCTGCCTGGGCCTCAGTTTCCCCACCTATTCAATCAGAGAATATGCTAGTTATTCTTTATCCCCAATGCCCACTTTCCCCATTTTTCTGCCCTGCCTTGAGCCCTGGAGGTTTGGCCCCTGTGGACTGTATCACAGACATCCTTGCTGGCTGGCTTCAAGGTTTTGGAGGCCAGAAGGAAAGAGAGCAGTGGCGGTGTTTCTTTCCTGATTCCTTCCTTCATTGGGTCTTATTTCTGGCAGTGGCTAAGTCCCTTTACAACTATGGTCCTGATGGGTGGTCCTGCCTATGTCTCCGGTTTCCAGTGGACTCCAGCAGCACAATCCCCTTCCCTGACCCCTTCAGGCTTGCCATTTTTGCTAGTGCCTGGGACTCTCAACAGCCTTGGTTGGATCCCTGAAATCTAATTGAGTTGGATTCTGTTCCTTGCTGAAACCTCAAGGCACACAGGGGGTTGGTTAGTCTATGTAGCAAGTATAAATTTCCCAGACCACATCCTTGAGAATAAAAAACTGTTCATTTCTCTATTTCTTCACATTTCATTCATCCGAGCTTTTAAGCATCCATTCCCACTGAAGGTGGGAAACACAGTTGCAAACGCAAAGTAGAACGGCCACCTCATGCAACTTTTCTTCAGGTAAATATGCCCACTGTATCCACATTTCAGACATGTGTACATTCACACACACTCCCCAGAGGTGACCCACCTGGTGGGGGGGGAGGGGCTCACCCATCACACCAGCATCAGGGGCAGGTTGTCCAGGTGGGAGTGATCCTCAGTCCTCCCTGGCCTCCCTGGAGTCTGAGTCACCGAGTCCCTGCTGCTTCTGCAGAGGTGACTACGGTCTGCCATGGCTCCTGATCATCCACTTCTGGGGTTCTGAGGCCCACTCAGGGCAGCCATCCACTCCAGCTACCTGCATGCCCTCTCTGAAGGGTTGAGGACTCTAGCCTGCTCCCCTACACTGTGCTGGGTCTCTGGTCTCCATGAGCCTGTCCTCAGGCCACTCCATTCCAACACTTCCCTTAGCCACTGCTGCCCTGCCTCTCAGGTGCCATATTGGACTTCTCTAGGGGGCCTCTTCTGGGATCCCTACAATCTTAACATAGGTTTCTATTAACCTGTAGGATGGGGTACCGGACTCACTCTTGGGGACCCAGTAACTCTCAACCCTGACCGTGCCTCCTCCCCCCGGTCCTTGCACACTTGCTCTTGAGCCCATCTTCTGTGGGCAGGAGAACTCTCTTCATCACTACCCGTTCTTCCCCACCCTGTGGTTTACGGTATAAATTGTGTGCTCTGCGTCCCCTTGGCTTCGTGTGTAATAGGCCAAACCAAGCTTTGAAAATTAAAAATGAGCAAATAGAAACATTTGTTCTTTCTCCAGTATCTGGTTCTTGCAATCAAAAGCCATGGCTTTCAAGAGCACTAAGGAACTCAAAACTCTGAAATTTGACTCTTATCGCCCAGGCTTCTGTGGGGTTTTCCCTTCCCTGAGATCTCAACCTCAAGGATGGCTTTTAATAATCATGATGAATTTCTATGGCATTTCTGGCTGTGACCAGCTCTGAATCATTCACTTATTCATAAGTTAACAAATATGACTTGAGCACCTGCCACACACCAGGTGCTGTGCTGGGCACTGGGAATATAGTATGAATTGAAAAAAACAAGGTGTTGCATTTAGGGAACTGATAGTGTACTGGGGGAGGCAGGTGCTTGTCAGAAGATAGAAAGAAATAAATGTAAAATGGCAACTGTCATAAAGTGCTTTGAAGAAGAGGCATGTGGAGCCACGAGGGCAAAGAAGAGAGATATTTAGCCTAGTCCCAGAGTGCCAAGGAGGCTGAGCTCCAAAGGCCAACTAGGAGCTTAAGCACACAAAGAAAGACAAGAGCACTGCAGGATATGCCAAGGCCCTGTGGTGGCAGAGAGTGCATGGCCCATGAGAGGCTGAGACCAGCCAGTATGGCTGGAGTGCAGAGAGGAGAGAAACACATGCCAGGCATGGCCAGGGATGGGCAGCTCTTGGAGGGTGCAGGGCCTCATGGGCACCTAAAGGATCCTAACTGTATCCTAACAGAGTAGGAGGCAGAGGGGAGACAGTGTATCTGCATTTCTAGATGCTCCCTTGGGGTATGGTCTAGAAAGACAGAGGCCAGAGGGGAGTTGGGAAGACTAGTTAGGACACCACCACCTGAGACTAGGCAAGACATAATAGTCACAAGGACTAGTGCAGTCGTGATGAGAATGAAGAGATTTGGATAGATTCAAAAGCTGTTCAGAAATTAAGAGTGATGGAATGTACTGATGGATTAGACGTGGTGGGGAGGGAAAGGAAGGAATCAAGACCCCTGGTTTGCAGGAGTAAACAGAAGCGGACGGGCGATGGTGTCGTCCACTGAGAAGGTGTGACGGTTGATTTTATGCGCCCACTCAACTGTGCTACAGGGTACCCAGATGAGACATTGTTCGTGGGCATGCCTGTGAGGGTGTTTCTGGATGAGATTAGCATTTGGATTCGAGGATCATCCTCCCCCGTGTGGGAGGTCATCATCCAATGCACTGAGGGCCTGACTAGAACAAAAGGCGAAGGAAGGAGGAATTCACCCCTTTCTTCCTGCCTCACTGCTTGAGCTGGGACATTTCATCTCACCTTCCCCAGTCCTCAGACTGTGATTTAAATCATTGGCTCCCCTGGTTCTCAGGCCTTTGGACTTGGACTCAATTACACCATCAGCTTTCCTGAGTCTCCATATTGCAGAAGGCAGATGATGGGACTTCGCAGCCTCCATAATCACATGAGCCAATTCCTCATGTTATTTTATTTACATATACATAAAAATATACATGTACACATACACACACACATATATATATACACATATATATCCTATTGGTTCTGTTTCTTTGGAGAACCTTCATTAGCACAGGTGTCAACTCTGAAACAGGACCAGATTAGGGCAGGAAGGTCACTTTTAGATTGGTTGCAGGCTAAGTATGAGAGGCCCATGAGATGTGGGAGGGGAGCTGTCAATTAGCAAGATGAATTCACAGGCTGGGGCCTCATCTCATGCCCTCCCGCACTGATGTTGGAATGAGGTGTGGGTTATTCCTGTAGCTGGGTACAGAAAGGGGGTCCAGCTAACTTTGCGCTGTACAGCAGAGAAACCCTGGAGCACAACAATCAAGTCATCACCATGCAGCTTCACTCCTTGGCTGGGTCCCTCAGACAACGGGGCTTCCAAGATGGCAGAGCAAAAGCCCAGCAAAGCCAACCTGAACAGGGATCGGCACCGCATCATACAGGGACCACACCGACATCCCCACGCCAGCCCCTCCGAGAAACACATCAGCACTCACAGGTGGGCTCAGAGGTTGAAAGACAGAGGTCATATCCTAAGAATGAATACTGATGACCCTCAATAAATAGCTGTTCCTCAAGAAATAAGAGAGAACCTTATAAAACAGAGTTTTCTGAATATGTTCCACAGAAAACTAGCTGCTGGAGGTGGAAACAGGTGTTAAGGCTATGCTTGGGAAACACCTAGTTGCTAAGCGAAAGCTCATGGATTGCTTCACCTTAGGACTTCTTGGATCTGGGCTGATGCGCACTGTGATTCCCCAGGAGAGGGTGCAGCACGCCAATTCCCAGAGCAACTTGTAGGACTCGTGTTCTAAGGAGTGCCAGCTTGGAAAAGTAAGCTTCACTTAATACATGCAAACAGAAAAGACATTTAGTTCAAACATCTGGGAGGAAGTGACCGAAACTGATGACATTCTAGGCCACAGAGAGGCCCTCGGAGGTACTAACAAGCAATTGTTTTTCTGGCCACATTATCTATCCACAATGCAATAAAAACAGAAATTAAAACAAAAGGATAAGAGGGAAAAAACCAAATCACTTGGAAATTTATTCCAAAATAACTCGAATCAAAGAAGGGCACAAAACTGCAATTATAGGCCATTCAGAACATAATGACAATTGGAACGCCACCCAGCAAAACTTCAGGAATGTAACCAAAGCACACCCCAGAGCTCTAAATGTTTTTGTTATTAAACAAGGAAAAGTGAAAGTAAATGAAGCATCCAACTCAAGGAGCTAGAAAATAAGCAACAAGAGAAAACTCGAAAGAGAAGTAAAATTAAAGATAAAAATTAATGAAATAGAAAACATAAAAATAGTGGAACTGACAAAATCTAATACACAGCTACTTGCAAATAGCTGTGAGATACCCAGACTTGTAGAAGCCCAATAAAGGGAGCGGGTAGGAAGCGAGAGAGCGAGAGAGAACAGAAAAGCACATTAGAAAATTAAAGGAAAGTTAGCCAAAGATGCAGAGGAGAGTTTTCAAATTGGAAGAGTGTGCTAAGTGCATGTGGGATGCTAGTGTATTTGGAAAGTTCAGTGGAGAACGCATGTGTCTTAGCTCAGGCTGCTGTAACAAAACACCACAAATGCGCGGCTTAACCAACAACGATTTATTCTCTCACAGTTCTGGAGGCTGGAAGTCAGGACCCAGCAGGGTTGGTTTCTGGCGAGGCCTCTCTTCCTGGCTTACAGATGCCAGCCTTCTCTGTGTGTCCTCACATGGCCTCTCCTCTATTCAGGAGGAGTAAGAGTGATCCTGGGTGTCTCTTCCTCTTCTTGTAAGGACACCAGTCCTATCGGATTAGGGCCCCACTCTTATGACCTTGTTTAACCTTAATTATCCCCTTAAAGTCCCTGTCTCCAAATACAGTCACATTGGGAGTCAGGACTTCAACATATGAATTTAGTGCATAACAGCTTGCTTTTCTTGAAATATGAGAAATACCAGGAGAAGTGGAAAACCATGGAATCAACCTTAAAACTGACATACAACTATTAAAAGAGTGGGTCAGGAAGTTTATAGACAATTTTTTTTCAGACTTTCAAAGAATGTTTCTAAGCTATTTAAACTGTCCAGAAAATGAAAAAAAAAAAAAAGTTAAAATGCATGCCGATTCATTTTACAAATCTAGCACAGCCATGACACATAACCTGAGGAACATAACCAAACTTCACCCGGCTGGGCATTTTAATGATATCCCAGGTCATTTGTGTGCACATTATGGTTTGAGAAGCTCTCCGTGATGCAACACTGAAGATCATGCCCTGGAAAGAGTTTTCAAAATAAAGTCCTCCAGACAAAGGGGCTGGCAGGAGCCTCCAAAACAGCCAAGCCCAGGGGAGACCTTGAGCAAGGAGCAGCCCACAGAGAAGGGTCGCGTGGAGAAGTCCCGGGCCACAGCGCAAGTGCTCATGGGGGCTACCTATGCTGTCTGCACCTGTCTTCCAGGCATGGCAGAGACAATCAAGGAGCCAGAATGGAGTGGCCACCCCCAACCTGGGGGGTGGCCTGAGTGTGGCATGCTTAGGATATCCTTACATCCTGGAGGATGTCCCTGGGATGGAGGGCACAGTGTTAACACTAACCACTACAGGGTAGGAGGAGGTAGGTCAGCTCAGTGTAAAACCTAACAGCTGAGCTGTCTGGAAAGGTAGTGAGCTTCCCGTCGCTGCAAGACCACCTCCAGGGATGCTCTGGAGGGGCACAGGCATTTGGAGAGAAGCTGGCCTTGAGGATATCAGACACCCCGGGCCTGAAGAATTCAAATTCGTAATGACTCTAATCCTCCAATGGCTCTCTGCCACCCCATAATGATCATTGCTGACATGGCTGCCCAGGACACGGCATTGTTTTCAGAAAGCATGATTTCTGCACATTCTGAGACCTTCTCCTCTCCATGCCTGCATTACCCTCTGTTGGCAGCATCTCTCAGGATGGAGATTAGTGTGGGAGGTGAGGAGGAGGAAAGCAAACCTGATCTCACTCACATTATTGGTCACGGATGTGCAGACAGGCCTGAAAAGTGCAGCCCAGACAGGTGTGTGTGCATCCCTCTCTCTCCTTGGGTTGCCATGGTGAGCAACCTGTCAGGTCCAGGCTCAGAGCACACGCCAGGAGAAGGCTGCTGGCTTGAGGACCACTCAAGGCGCCCATTAGAAGCACAAACAACCCCGTCCTTCCCTCTCTCCATAATGGACTAAATGCCAGCCTGCTGCACTAATTGGTGCTTGACCACAAAGTAAACCTGCAACCGCTAATGCCTTATTCCTTATTATGTGGATTTCAATGGTGGGTGAAGTGCTTTCCTCGTGATGTCCATATGTAGACTTGCAGAGGCCCAATACTCCAGCCTAGGACACCCTGGCCATGAGTATGAAAAAAGGTGCCATCATCTTCCGTAGCAGACACCATGCCAGACTTTGGAGGTACATGAGGGCAGATGCTGGACCACCTGTTAACTCCCAGTTGTACCAGTGTCGGAGTTTCTCTGATACTGGGGTGCAGGTTTGGAGAAAACAGACACTCTATCACATAAATAGTATGGAAGGTGTACCAAGGATGCCTTCTCAGCAGATCAACCCAGGAGACAGCCCTGGGGTGAGTGGGTTGAGCATGACTCCTCACAGGAGACCGTTTGGTTGGAGGTGCTAGAATTCTACCTGTCTGGGGTAAGGTCCTGCCAGATCTCAAGGAGCCCAAGCAAGCAATGACCAAGCTACTGATCCCATCTTCCCCAAGCCCAACATATACACTCTGAGCAAGAACTTGGGGTTTTCTCCTCCGGGGAGGAGGGAGTGTGTTCTGCATGTGTGGGGAAAAGGGAAATGAATACTGGTGACGAGAGGAGGCTGGGGAACTACTTAGGACTCTTGACAAAGTTCCTATTCTCCTACTTCTGGGCATGTGGCAGGACTGTACCTCCTAGACCTTGAAGTTACGTGTGGTCATAGGACTTACTCTGGACAATCATTTCCTGATGGAAGCTTAAAAGCCAGTGCCTGATTCACCATATCCCTTCCTTCTAGAAGGAAGCATGCTTTGCCATGGAGGCTCCATCACCCTGGGTCCCACTGACCACAGTGAGCAGGTCCCATCCCCCTCTCCACTCCAGCCACATACCTTGGACCTGAGATGGGAGTGAGATGAAAACCTTTATTGCTTTATGCCCCTAAGGTTTTGGTGCTGTGTGTTACTGCAGCCTAACCTTGCCTATTCTGGCACACCCAGAATAATTAAACAACGTGGTTGTAAAAGCTGCCTTTTTTTAGACTCCTTTGTCTAATCCTTTATCTAAACCTGGGTTTCCATTTTGATTTCTTACTATGACACCAGTGAGTGTCATGCTGCTGTGTTGTCCACATGTCACGTGATAGTAACAAGACATCCCACATTCACTGTCACATTACAACTATATCACAATGTGGACAAAGACAGTCACTTCAAGGCTTAGGATGGGCTGAACACCATGGCCAGGAGGCAAAGAGATGGGAAAAAATGCCATTTACGCAGCAAAAAAAGAAAGAAAAACTATGAAGCATCTAAAATTAAATTTATCAAAATGTGCAAGACCAACATGAAGAAATCTACAAAACATACCTGAAAAGACACTATCAATAGAGCTTAGTAAATATGAGGCAGTACTCATACACACACACACAAACACAAACACATACATGTCCCATGCCCAAGGTCACGTGGCTGAAAAGTGGTGGGAGGGAGGATTTATATACAAGCAGTCTGCTTTTTTTTTTTTTTTTTTTTTTAAAGATGACAGTAAGGGGATCTTAACCCTTGACTTGGTGTTGTCAGCACCACACTCTCCCAAGTGAGCCACGGGCCGGCTCACTTTTTGAATCACCCTGTCTGCTTTTTGAATCACCAACAAATTAAGGGAGGGGGAAAGAATTGAGAAGTTGATTGCAAAATTCATCAGGAATAAGGGCCAGCTCGTGGCTCACTTGGGAGAGCGTGGTGCTGACAGCACCAAGTCAAGGGTTAAGATCCCCTTAGTCGTCATCTTTAAAAAAAAAAATAATTCATCAGGAAAAGGGTCGGCAAACTTTTTCTGTAATGGGCCAGACAAAATATTTGAGGCTTTGTGGGGCATCTGGACTCTGTTGTAACTATCCAAATCTAGCTCAAAAGCAGCCAATAGGCAATATGTAAACAAATGGGTGTGGCTGTGTTCCAATAAAAATTCATTTACAGAAACAGACAGCCAGCCACCTGGATTTGGCCTGTGGTCCATAGTTTATTGACATCTGATCTAGAAGAATAAATCCTTGAGGATAGTCAAAGCTTTTTTTGGAATAAAATAATAACAAGGAGGGATTTGGTCCACCAGATATCAGCACATAAAATAAAGCTACTACAATTAATTATTTGGAATTGTACTATATGTATAGATTCATTTAGGGTGACTATGTAATTTATATCATTTAATTTGGGGAGGATATTTGTATTTGTTTATTATTTTAAGTCTTCCCATTCAGGAATTTGGTATTTCTCTTCTATCACTCAGAGCTCAAGCAACAGTTTAACAGTAGGAAACTCAAGGCCAATTTTTAGATAAAAACCTAAAACCAGAGAGGTAAGCAGAATGTCAGAGAGCCAAAACCATTTACCCCCTGGGATATTTGCCAAGAGTATACATCTGGACTTTGGTTCAGTCCTGTGTGGTTTAAGCAGGACAACATCCAATATGAGGAGTTTTATAGGAAATGTTTCCCATGTTAAGCTGGAACTCCAAAGGGCTCCACCTTCAGGGCTATACAGATAGATCTAAACCCTTCTCCCCACGCCAAAGATGTAAAAAGCTACCTTGGGCATCAGTAGAGCAGGAGGATAAAGGAAGACAACCCTGAGCCCCCTGTCCATGGACCAGCCCTTATGCCATATATACTGGGTACAAAAATCCTGATTCAGCCAAGGAAGCCATGGTGCCCACTAGGTGCCTGGCAAGCCTCTCTGAAGGAAGGCACATCTGTCCTAAGCTTTGGAAAATCCCGACAAATAATTTTTCAAGGACAATAAACAGCAAGCCATCAAAACAACCAGAACACAGAGGAACAGTGCACATCAGTGAAAACTTGCAAAAATGGACAGTGAAACAGGCTTCAGACACTGGAGATATCTGACATGCTCTTTAAAACAACTCAGGTTGTCATGCTTAAAGAAATGAATAACAAAACCTGAAAAAACCTGCAGGGAAAAGAAATTATACAAAGTGAGGTGGCAGTTTTGAAAAACAACAAAAACCTCTAGAAACCTCTAGAAATACAAAACCAATGGGCATATTTGGCAACAGACTGGTCATTGCAAAAGACAGAAATAGTGAGCTAGAGTATAAATCAGAAATTATACAGAATACAGCACACAAAATACAGAAGAGAGGGTATGAGGTGCTGCTACAGGGATACAGTGAGAAAGTCTAGCATTGGAGCTCCCAGGAAGAGGGCAGAGAGAGAAATTAAGATAGAAGGAATATTTGAAGAAACAATGGCTGAGCATTTTCCAAAAGTAATGAAAAACACTAATCCATAGATTCAAGAGGTCTAACAAATAAATAAAAAGAATAAATAAAAAGAAATCCACAGCTCGACATCACGATGAAACTAGAAATACTAAAAGAAAAATTATTTAAAACAGACAGAAAAAAATAGATTACTTTCAAAAGAGGTTAGGTAACAGTAGACATCTGAATTCTCAACCTCAACAGTGGAAGCTAGAAGAAATTGGACTCCACTCCAACATGAAGAAAGAAAATAACACAACTATACTCAGCTAAAATATCTTTCAAGAATGAAGGTGAAATAAAGACATTTTCAGGACAACAGAACCAAAAGAGTTTATCAAGAGAATATTCTGAAAGTTAAACTTCAAGTAGAAAGAAAGTGACCCCACATGGCAAGTCTGAGATGCAAGGAGGAACAGAATAGCAAAGAGGAATAAATATGAGGACAAGTGTAAATGAACCGTGACAATATAAAATGACAGTAGCAATAATGAAGTTTTTTTAAATGAGGTATAAAACACGGGGGAAAACATAATAAGTCAGGAGGGGAATAAAGAAAAAGCCCTATATTACCCAGGAAAAGGATAAAATGTTCATCAACTTCAAACCTTGATAAGTTAAATATGAATGTTTTCATTTGCAACATAACTACTAAATTAGAGAGTGTACAAAATAGCAGAAAAAATAGAAAGATTTTAAAAAACTGACTATTTAAAATAAGAGAGGGAAGGAGAAATAAACCAAAGAATAGGTTAGAAAGCACAAAATAAGATGGTAGATTAAACTAAATATATTGGGAATTATATTAAACAAACTGACAACATATATGTAATGAACAATTTGAATGGCAGCTTTTCCCAAAGCCATTCACCCTTCTCAAGTGGTGGACAAGAAGTCCTTTCCTGTGACTTAAGCTGTGCATTGTGACTACCTGTGACTGCTCCTTGACATCACACAGTGTATCCCTCAGAGTCAAGGGGAGTGGGCACATATCTTCTTCACCTTCCTGCACAGCCGCTATGTTTTTTTGGTTCCTGCAGTTTTTCTCTCTCACGTGCCATTTGCTAGCTTTGTTCTCTGAGTAGTTTCTTCTGACAGCTCCTCATCCCTCTTCTAATCCCCTACTCGTGACCCCAGAACAAGTTAAGACCTTCGTCTACAACGTTCCAAGGGCCAACGCTAGGCAGAAGACAGCTCCATCCTTACAACAGGGCTTTTCCACGTGGGACATTTCATTTAGACTCTGGGCAGTGAGACACTCTACTTCAAGAACAATTTCTCATGGAGCCAGAAGCCTTCGAAATTTGCCCTTATAATCCTCACCACCAAATCCCACACAGCAGATTCCAGTACCACCTGGCATTATGCAGGAGAAAGAACCCCAAGAAAGCCAAAAAGATGGCCAGCTGCAAATATAACGCCTGCCATGTGGTCCCCATCAAAAAGCTGGAGGAACACGAGGCTGCCTGTGTCAACAGAAGCTCCGTGGAGGAAAAGGACACCTTGAGCCCTCTGAAAGCTAATCTTCCAAGTTCAGAGCAGAATGATGACCCCCTGCAGGTCTCCCCCTGGCTTTCCAACCCCAATATCTGGAATGTTGATGGTGCTAATTGCCCCCCTATGTTTGTTCTCAAGACTTTTCTTCCCAAAAAGCTTTTTTGTAACAGTAACACAAGAGAGTCAGAGAGAGAGGAGACTAGCACCCAGAAGACCCTCAGATCAGGAGAGTAAAATGCCAGCAGGAGAAACACATATCTCCTAAATGCCTGAAAGGATACATACCTCATCAGAATAAAAGGCGTGCAAAGTAATCTACACTAGCACACCTTTTTCTTTTTCACCTAGCAGATTGGCAAATCACAAAAAGGTTAAAAATATTCAGCTGGGAAAGGGAGTGGGGGAGGCAAAACAGCCATTTTCATAACATTGGTGAGAATAAGTTGATACAATCTCCATGGAGGGCAACTTGACAATAGCTATAAAAATTATCAATGCACATAGGCTTTGATTGAGCAAGTTCAATTCCAGGACTTCATCCTGTAAATATATTCACACGTGGAAAATGAGGTAAGTACACAGTTATTCATTGCAGCAGCATGTGTCAGGAAAAGGTCAGAAATGACCTAAATATCCATTGGGATGGCCTGATTAAATGAAGTGTGGTGCAACCATAGTGAAATAGTATGCTGCCATGAAAAAAACAAGCTTTTTGTTCTAATATGGAAAGACTAAGAAATATTGTTTAACTCAGAGGTCAGCATGCTTTTTCTGCAAAGGGCCAGATAGTAAATATTTTAGGCTTTATCAGCCATGCAGTCTGTCACAACCACTTGGCTCTGCCATTGTAGCATGAAAGCAGCCACAGGTAATAGGTAAACAAATGATTGTAGGTTCCAATAAGACTATTTACAGAAGCAGGTGGCAGACTAGATTTGGCCAGTGGGCCACAGTTTGCCAACCCCTTCTTTAACTGATAAAAGCCAAGTTTGGAATAGTCTATATAGATGTGAATATGTATATGCTTTTATTTGCAGAAAATTTCTCTTCAAGGGTACACTAGAACAGGGGTCTGCTCACAAAGCCTAAACTGATTACTATCTGATCCCTCACAGATAAAGTTTGCTTTTTCTGGAAAGAAGAGAGACTTCTTCACTAGAAACTAACATCTGCTGCCTCCAGGGAAGACCATTATGTGGGACAGGGAAGAGAGACCTTCCTTTATTAAAGACCCTTTAATACCTTTTACATGTGAATACATGTGAATGTGTTATCTGGTCAAAAAAAATACATATTTTTTTTAAGTAGCAGGTAGAAGACTTAGGTCTTCTGAAACTTTTTCAGGAGAAAGTCTTAACTGCTAAGGTTTTTTTTGGTAGCTGGCCAGTATGGGGATCTGAACCTGTGACCTTGGTGTTATGAGGCTGTGCTCTAACCAACTGACCTAACTGGTCAGCCCTAAGCTTTTGTTTTTTTTAAGAAATCATAACTTTGCCATCCCCCGGTCCCTTCAACTGTTTCCACAAAGAATTAAATAAAGATTTCTTCTTGGGGAGAAAAAAAAAAAGATTAATAAAGTGCATGAATTAGGGAATTGCTATACAGGAAGGAGGGGAAATAAGAAAGTGGTGTGAAGGGTATATTTATATACATACATCTGTAAACTAAACTATAGGCCAATTGGGCAAGAAAAAAGAAAAAATCTGATCTGGGTTATGAATGAGGCAAATTGGACATGAGTTAATAATTGGCAAAGCTGAGTGAGAACAAATTTTACTATTCTCTCGACTTCTGTATAAATTTATTTTACCATTTTACCATGCTACTTTTACACAAACTTAAAATCTTTCATAATAAAAAGTTTTAAATATTTTTGAGGGTACTTCAGAAAGTTCATGGAAAAATTCATAGTTATCTTCCAATTCTATTTTTCCACCAATTTTTAAAAGTATTCTCATATATAAACTAAATACAGTATGGTATCCTGGACTGGATTCTGGAACAAAAAAAGACATTAGTGGAAAAACTTGTGAAATCTTGTGAAATAAAGACTGGAGTTTAACTAATAGTATTGTACCAATGTTGACTTCTTAGTTTTGTTAACTGCATCATAGTTTTGTAAGATGTTCACATTAGGGGAAGCTGGGTGAAGGGTATATGGGAATTCTACCTACTATCTTTGAAGTTTTCTGTGAATCTAAAATAATTTCAAAATAAAAAGTTTAAGCACACACACACAGAGAGCAAAGAGCAACATGGTAGATACAAGAATGGACTCTTGTGCCATACTGTCTGGGGTTGAATCTCAGCTCTACCACCTGTTGGCTGCTAGACTTTGTGATTGTATCTTCATCCACAAAGAAGATATGATAAGTTCCATATGATTGTGAGGAGGATTAAGTGATTTAAAACAAGTAAGATTATTAGGACAGTGTTTAATACATATGAAGCCCTCAATTAAAGCTAACTACTAGTTGTGGTGATATCACTCAGCAAGAAGAAAATGTAATGGGGTAAGAAAAACAATGATAGTAAATTTATAAAATATGTAAACAAATTTAATCAACTGAGAAAATAATCAATTTTTTTGCGTTTAAAATGATTTTTAAAACTTATAGTTTAAATAAAAGGTTCAGGGAGGTTATTGTCAGGAAGATAGAAACATTGAATAACAAATATGTGTATTAAAATGTTTAAATAGCCTCTAAAATAAAATATTTTATATTTTCCAAACCAGACAAGAGGAGAAAAGAGACCAGATCACAGAACACTTTATAAATTCAACAAAGAAGACAAAAAAAAAAAAAAAAAAAAAGGAATAGTAAAGGGAAAACACAAAATTAAATGGTAGAAATCAATTCAAATATGTTAACAAATCATATAAATGTAAAGGGATTTAACTCACCTGTTTAAAAACATCCTATTTAACTTATTGAATCAAATACATGTCCATTTTGATCAATAATAGAAAATATCTTTGAACCAGAAGTGGTAGCAAACGTGAAATGTGAGCCAGCACCTCTCATGCACATAACAGACATCACTAATCAATCACAGCACTCCTCCTGGAGCCTGGACAACACCTCCAGGAGCCTTCTCAACATAACAGTGACAGAATCAGCTCTATCTTGCTCTGTCTCGGCAGAGCCCCCTGAGGGCAGGGCTTCCACTGGGCCCACTCTCACCCTCATGGCCCAACTCAAGATGTTTCAGAAAGAGTAGGGAAATACAGAGGCTTAAAACACCCGCCTGGAGATCTGGGAGAAGAGTCCAAGCAAGAAAGGAATTTCTATTCTAAATTTCTGGCTAGATCTCAGCCAGCTGTTCCCTCCCCTCCTCCTCATCCCTGCCTCCACTGGGCTTGTCCCCAGGAAAACAATCATAAAGAATCACAGAGGTGATAGTGAGCACAGCAAGCAAATGTGGAAGTTGGCACCGGTGACTGAATCACAAGGGAGAGCTGGCAAACAGGCTGGCGAAAAAGGCAGCTCCACCAGCCCTGGGCAGCAGTGGGCGAGCTTTCCAAGTTGATGCTTGAGGGTTCCCAGCAAAGAGGGAGCCTAGCGGATAAAGCTTTTTTCTGGGGCTCTGGCTGAGAGAGGAAGGAGCGGAAAAAGAGGGGAGCTACATTTGGGCCAGGTGCCTTGCAGCTGTTATTTTATTAAGACCTGGCCACCACACTGAGGAGCCAGTCTGTTTATTTCCAATATACAGATAGGAAAAGTGAGTCTCAGACAAGCTAAATAACTTGCCTTGGTTCACACAGCTGGTACGAGAAAAGTGACCTAATTAAATTGAACCCATCCCAGCAATTCCACTCCTAGATATGTATAAACCAGAAATGTGTACAAGAGTTCATCAGAATAACAGCAGTATTAGTACTAGCCAGACTGGAAACTATCCACCCGGCCTTTGGGAGATTAGGTAAATTATGGAAAAGACACACAATGGAATACTAGACAATTTTCTCTATTTCAAAATTGAGAAAAATAGATTTTAAACGTTCTCACCACACACACATACACACAAAAGATTATGTGAGGTGATGGATATGTTAATTAGCTTGATTTAATCATTCCACAGTGCATACGTATATCAAAACATCACATCATACCCCATAAATATATACAAGTATTCTTTGTCAATTAAAAATCAAATGGACAGTCATGATAATGAACAAACTTATAACTACCCAAATCAACCTGTGTATGTCTCACATAATGTGAACTTCGGTTTACACAACACCAAACAAATAAAAAAGGCAAAACAAATCTTGTGATATATGAAGTCAGGATGGTGTTTGCCCTTGGCCGGGTGGAGGGAAGACTTTCCAGGTCCAGGTTGTGTTCTGTGTTCTTCGTTTTTTTGCGGCTGGCTGGTACAGTGATCCGAACCCTTGACCTTTGTGTTCTAACACTGCGCTCTAACCAGCTGAGGTCACTGACCAGCGTTTGTGCACTCTTTTGAACTGGGTGCTGGGTTACATGAGCCTGTTCACTTTGTGAAAATTCATCCACATCCATTTGGGATTTGCACACTTTTATGTATGTATGCTGCACTTCCTTGGAAAGCTTTTAAAAACTGAACCTACATCTAATGCTTATGTTTTTTCCACTGCACCACACTTCTTCCCTGATTGACATAAATGATGACATGGGACAGGGCACACTAGAGTGCTAGCCTTGAAATCCAAGGCTAAGCTCAAGTTCTGACTTGGCCACTATCCAGTAACTTCCTCCAGAGCACTCAACTGAAACACGGCCACTAATTTCTCCTGTGCAGAGTTTGTTGTATATAAGCAAGGAATGAGAAAGCATTTTGTAATAACATGATAACGGCCCATATGATCTGAACACCAAGTACGTTTCAATGTTCTCTCCAATCCCTTCAGTACCTCTGAAAGTTTAAGAATTCTCTCCTATTTTATAGCTGAAGACCCCAAGGCTCTGTACAATGAAGAGACATACAACTATTAATAGCCAAGCTGGGATTTATGTATAAGTTTATCTGGTCCAAAGTCAGAGCTTTATCCAGGGCTACCAGGAGAACCATGGAGAGTTTGCCAGATGCCATGAGCCCCAATCAAGATACAGCATAGTCACAATGGCTTTGGATTCCAGAATCCTTCACCCACTTGTTTCCAGCAAAGTTCTGGGAACCACAGGTCTCCTAAGTTCCTCCACTACCCTGTTGAACTCAGGGCTCCTTGTCCATTTTCCTCTGGGGCTTTTTAGTGGACACAAGTCTATCTTCTGTATCAGCTAGTTATTGCTAAGATAATGCTGAGTAACAAAACCACCCCAACATCCAATGGCTTAAAACATTCTTATCACGTATCATTTGGAGATTTTCTAATCTAGGTCCACAAAAAGTCAGCCAAAAAATGAGGTTATTAAATATTTGGACAAAAGCTATAATGACCTAATGGACAAAAATGGGACACTGCCCCCAACGCCAGCAGAGTACACATTCTTTAAAGATGCATGAAGTATATTTATAAAATTAGTCATATGTTCAGCCATGAAACAAGTCTCAACAAATTTCAAAGATTGGAAACCACACAGGTTGTTCCCTGACCACAGTAGAATTAAGCTAGAAATCAGCAATAAAAAACAACAAAGCCTTCGCCATCCCTCTGGTCCTAGCTGCCCTAGGATTTTCTCTCTGCCCCATTGCTTCATGGCAGGGAGAGACATTTACTTAGCACCTACTGTGTACCAGGCCTGTGCTTCTCTCTGGCCAGAGTACAGAGACTCTTTCTCAGGGAGAAGACAGACATCCTCTTAACTACCCCTTTCTGAAGGGCATTTGAGATACAGGTTCTACACCTGTCCTTGTCAGACTGTCCCATTCATTACGTAACTTTAACCTAAATACCTACAGTTTAGCACCAGTTAATACACAAGTAAAATACCTTAATCCTGACCAGTTGAGACCACCGATCTGTATCAACAAAAAGTTCAACTCCAAGCTCATCGAAATTCAGCTTTAATTACTTTCAGACATGTCTGGTCAAAGGTGGAAACATAAAATTAATCTTACAGGTGGTCTGTTCACTGTCATTACTAAATCAAAGCCTCAGGGATCTCTCTGGAAACAACTAGACCCCAGAATTATTTCACACGGGGTCTGCTGAGAAAGTGGCTAATTCAGACTCTCCAGCTTTTATTTGTGGCCTATCAACTACCTGTCCTGGGAGCCCAATTTCCCTTTAAAGCAACTTTCCAAACACCCCTACCCCATACTCACTCTAATAACTTTATATATTACAAGGAGGGGACTTTTTTCTCTAGATAAAGAATCATTTTCTTCAACATTGCTGTCCAACAACAGAGCTGGCTTCCAGGTAATAGAGTCACCTCTCTCTGTCAGTGGAGGTGTTAAAGCAAAGGCCAGGAACTTGCATGAAGAGGATGCTGAAGAGGGGCCTGAAAGTGAGAAAAATGCTTTAAGGACCTTCTGTGGATGTCAAGGACCTTCTTTACCTGCTGCCACAAACACACCAATGGCCACCAGGTGGCAACAGAGTGTCACCATAATTGCACTGCCTTTAACCAGCCCAGCATTCAGCTTTTCCTGAAAATAGCCCAAACCTGATTGAGACAAAATATAAACAACTAAAATTAAAAATGGAATTGCCATATGATCCAGCAATCCCATTTCTGTTCCAAAAGAATTCAAAGCAGCGTCTCAAAGAGATATTTGTACACCTGTGTTTACAGCATTATTCAGAAGAGCCAAAAGGTGGAAGGAAGCAAAGCAAAAAATCAAAGAGAAAAGAAAAATAAACAACAACAACAACAACAACAACAACAAAAGATGGAAGCAACCCAGGTGTCCATCGAGGGATGGGTGGATAAACAAACTGTGGTACATACATACACCGCAGCATATTCAGTCTTAAAAAGAAAGGAGACCAGCCGGTTAGCTGAGTTGTTACAGCATGGTGTTGTAACACCAAGATCAAGGGTTCAGATCCCTGTACTGGCTGGCCACCAAAAAAAGAAAAAAAAAAAAAAAAAGAGGAAATTCTGACACATGCTACAACAGGGATGAGTCTTGATATTATGCTAAGTGAAATAAGCCAATCACAAAAGTACAAATACTGTATGATTCCACCTATATGAGCTGTCAAATTCAGAGACAGAAAGTGCAATGGTGGTTGCCAGGGGCTGAGGTGAGGGAGAATGGACAGGGTATTGTTTAATAGGTACAGTTTCAATTTTGCAAGATGAAATAGTTCTGGAGATTGGGTGCACAGCAATGAATACACTTAACACGACTGAGCTGTATACTTATAAAAAATTGGGACGGTAAATTTTATGTTATGTGTTTTTACCACAATTTAAAAAACAAAATAGAAACAACTAACCGAACCCAACTTGTAGACGGGATCTAGGATTATCAGTCATGAACACAGACTGAGAGGTAGGCCTTCAGAGTTGCTTTAAGTCCCCTGTAGGACCCTGGGCACTGTGGGACAGGTGAGGATTGATGGAGGGCATTATCTGATCTGGGACAGGGAATCCTGCATCTGGAAGGAGGAGGAGGGGGCGTGACTCTGGGAAGAGGCCTCTGGGCCTTGAAGCGGCTGGGTCTGGCCAGCTGGAGTGGATGAAGCAGGAGATTCCTTCTATTAAGACACATGTGCAACTCTCAGTCCACAGACACTTTTTGGTCAGGCCCTATGGTCACACAGCAGAAAGCCAGGTCTTCCCTTGCCCTTGGCAAGAGAGCAACATTATTTAGGGCAATTTGATATGAAGATCATTAGCTCACAAACGCCGAACAGTTGCCAAAGTATTGCTGATCTCTCTGGGTTTTCATCATTCCTTCAAAGAAATATTTATTGAGCACCTGCTATGCGCCAGGCACTAACTGGGTGCTGGGGATAAAGCAGTGAACACAACAGGTATAGTCTCTGCTCGCTTGGAGGTTTTGTGTGAGTGGAAAGAGTCGTGCAATAAATTAGCACAACATGTGTATAATCGCAGGTACGGACAAGGTCTTCCCAAGTGGATACTGCATGGCCTGAGAGGCAAAGGCAGGGTGGAGGGGGTGCAGGCATCTGCCTCACCGTAGTAACCACATAGCGCACAAAGCCTACCTCTTATCTGCCAGCACAGACTTCTTGAATGGAGTGAGGTTCTAGGAGATGCTATGGAGATCAAGGAAGAAAAAAAGGTAGCAACAGTCCTAAAATCTCCAAATACTGAATTTTATTAATTAATTAACAAAAAATTTGGGACCTTATATTTTTACCCCAAGCAGATGAACACATCACTCACATCCATGAGTCATTCCCAACTCAGCATCATCTGGGACCTTCTAAGAAATGCATCATCTCAGGCTCCATATGAGACCTTATGAATCAGAATCTGCATGTGAACAAGATCCTGAATCATTCATTTACACATCCAGAATTTGAGAAGCATTTTATTAGACGATTAACAATGGTTACCTCTGGGGAAAGTGGGGGTGCATGGGTGAAAGGAAATATCTACCTTTTAATTTATATACTTCTATATTACTTGAACTCTGTGTAAGGCTTTTATAATTTAAAAAATAGAAAAATATGTAATAAGAACATCTTAGAAAACTCCCTTTATTAAAGGAGAGATATAAAAATGCAAATAAATGTTTTACTATATATTTTAAACATTATAAAGAAGCACCCTATACCTAAACATCTATCCCTAACAGCTTCCCTGAATGTCTTTACCTCCTCCACCTCACCAGGGGAGCCTGGTCCTGCTCCCAACCCCTGCAACTTCCTCAAGAGAAGAAAGCCATTCTTCCCCTCTACTTGGAGTTCTATGTGATTGGGAGGCAAGCTTCTCACTGCCAAGCTCTGCTCCTCCACCCTTGTGCTGGCCTAAACCCAGGTTTGAACCATCCATCAGCTGTGACCTTGCCCTGCCCTAGTCCCTGCCCTGCCCGCCCTGAGAACCAGGACATCTGATCAGTTTATCCCAGATCACACAAGTACCCACAAGTCCCAGTCAGCTTCCACTGCAGAACAAACCACCCCAACACTTAGTGGCTTAAAACAATACCAATTTATATTGCTCATGAGTCTGTGAGCAGCTGGGCAGTTCCTCGGGTCTGGGCCAGATCAGGTGAGGCTGAATGGTTTAGGATGGCCTCACTCACTGTCTGGAGTCGCAACTGGGACAGCTGGAGTTCTCACCTCCTCAAGCAGACTCTGCCAGAGTCCCTTTGGGCAAAGCAAGTCACGTGACCTGCTCAAGGGCGTGGCTGCAGGGAGCAGGGATTCATTGGGACACTTACTCTAGTCATCTACCACAGCCTCTGTATCTGTTGACATGTCACCTTCATCTCCAGACCATGTTAGCCATCAAATGCCAGGCATCCATCTGGATCTTGTCAGAACTCTCACCCTCCTTTCCCTCCTGCCTGTGCATCTCCCAGGCCAACCCCAGCACTCCCACCCTGTACTCCCACCCTGAACCCAGGCCTCTTGCCCTCAGCTCTCTGGCAAACTCCCTCTTGCTCATCACACTAGCCTAGAAAACACCAGCCCTGATCAACCCAGATGACTGAGGTCTCGCAGTTGCTGGGCCCCACAGTGCACTGTAGTGCCCCCAAACACGTAGTCAAACAGCTGGACCCAGCCCTAAGTGGCCACCAGTCCCCCCTCCCTGTCCTCATGGTGGCCGGAGGCTATGTCAAACCTTCTGACTGAAACCTGACACCTCCCCACTTCCTCTCAGTGACAACCTGGCCCCTGTGGCCTTCCCTTCTTCACTTTTCTTCAAAGCTCCTATGACTCTGGCATGTTCTATACAGATTTGTTGGCTTAAGTTTTCTCTGCACTCTCTAGAATTTAACCACCATGAGAACAAGTTTGTTTTTTGGTTTGGGTTGGTTTTTTTTTTTCTCTCCCCGAAGGGGGTGCACCATTCCAGGAGGGACTACAGTACCAGGCTGATGCGTGGAGTGGACGGAGCGAGCACCTATCCTACTTCCAAAAATCCATTTAATATTTCCTCAGATAGAGGAAGTGTCAGATATTAAGCTTATAAGAACAGATACTACACTTGATCTCAGCCAAAAAGCCAGGAGGTGATTAGTTTGGGGTTTTAACTGTTGTATCTTCAGCCCGAGAATCATGCCTGGCAAACGGCGGGGTTAGAGAGACTCTCAATAGGTGTTCATTTAATGCGTGAACCAAAGAACAAGCCCACAGTGAAGAGCTTGCAGGGAGGATGGTGCTAAGAAGCTTGCAGCCCCTTCCACAAGGATAGGGAAAGGCATCAGGGACAGCCCCTGACAATAAGAGACCATGGGCAGGAGAGGGCGCTGGGTGAACAGCCCCTGGAGTGTGGGTGGCCAGCCAGTCCATCAGAACGTGGCTGCAGACCCCTGAATGACAATCACCTGGGGGAGGTGGCTAGATCCCCATTTTCAGGCTCCACCCCAGGTGTCTACGGTTCACTCAGGTTGGATGGCCTGGGAATCTGCATCTTTAGCCAGTGGTAGGAAACCCTGCAGTGCACTGCCTCTTTGACGAAGGTGTCCCACAAACACTGAGTGTTGGTGTGAAGCCTAGGAGATGAAGCAACCCAGCCCCCAACCTCACCGTGTGCAGGGTCACCCATCAACACCTACAGCCCTGTGCAGCAGGTAGGACAGAGTCCTGGCCCCTCCTTGGCTCTGAAGCAGGAACTGGGACACAGCCAGACTCACATAGGGTGTGCCTGGGTGTGGCTGGACAAAGGTGTCTGGAGAGGGCTCCACCATGCTGAGTGAGGGACCCCATGTGTGAGCACAGCAGGGAGGGGTGTGCCTGAGGTCTGATAGACCTGAACACTGGTGTCCTAACTCAGTCCTCATCTCTTGCCCCAGGAGAGAACCAGTCCTCGAGTGTCCCTTGGCAACAAGGTTCTGAAGCCAGGTCTTGTGCGGGTCTGCCCCAGGCCCACTCAACCTCAGCCCCCAGGCTGGCCATGTACCTACCCCATCCCACAAACGCCACTGCTGAAAACACCACTTCCTGATGTAGACCGTCTCAGACTTGGCATCTCCCCCTCTTCAATCCCCAGGGATTCTTCCTGATTACCAGCAGGACAGGCTACAGCCAAAACCGCTGCCACCACCTTAGGAATTTAGGGCCACCAGGGCAGAGGGTCTGGCCCGATCCAGCTGCCTGTCACTCCTTGTTTACTGTTCTGGCCTAGGAGCGGAGCTTAGCTTGAGGTAGGGGCTCATTGGATGCCAGGTGAGCCATCCATGGCAAGGGCCAAGCAAGGCCTGAATGCACCAGCCCACCACCCTCTCCTGCTCCCAGGCTCTGCCCACCCACCCCCACCCAATGGCTGAGGGTCCTCAGAGCTTTACAGAGATGCCCACTAGGAGCAGAGACAAGAGAAACTGCTCCCACCTCACTGGGCCCCTCTGGGGGAAAGGTCCAGAGCCCCTAAACAGACAAGGCTGCACTCTGAGGATGAGGGCCTAGATCCCTACATCCCAGAAAGGGCCCTGAGGACAGTCACCAGGGAACCATGAGCAGCGTCCAGGAGAAAGGTAGGGTCCAAAGCAGCACATGGAGAAAAGCAATTTTATTCTTTCAAAGAAATGTTCTAATAGGGGTTGAGGAAAGGAGCATCCCTGGCCATGCCGCCCACCCTAGGTAGGGGTCTGAGATGAGCCCAGGCCTGACCAGGGCTTGGGAGAATCTGACTGGGCTCCCTGTGGCACTACACAGGGGACCAGGCAGGTCCAGTGGGACTTTGTTCTGTTAGCACCAGGAACTGACCAAAGCTAAACTTGGCAAAAGGACAGTGGTGGCCTATTTGCTTCCACCTGAGCAGTCTGGGGAGGGGCTGGCAGCAGAAGGCTCCCTGCAGGTTGTCACCTGAGAGTGACTCTCACATTCACAGACCTGCTCTGCTCCCCCAGCCCCTGTAAACATGAGAACAGGCTCGTGATCCCCAAGCCCCTCAGGACAAGATGAGGGTCCGAGATGTGTGGCTAGGCTTCAAGCGGCCCAGGAGCTGCCGAGCTTTCTCTTGCATGAAGAGCTGGTCCCTGGTCCCCCCACAGGCCACCGTCTTCCAGGCACTGGTCATCTGGGAGGAGGCAAGATGGTTACCATCCTGCAGGGACAATGTACTCCCAGCAATCCTGGTGATGTGGCCGGGGAGGGAAGGGCTAGGGGGCATTTCTACGAGCCTCCCTCCCTCTAGAAGCCAGAGCCTTCTTGTGCTCTCTCCACCTCCTGGATAGCCCTGGGGAAGTCATTCTCCATCTGAGCTTCCTGTAAAGAGGAGGCTGGACCAGGAGACAGGGCTGCAACCCTGATGCAGCCAGCACCAGCCCCACAAGAAAAAGCCTCAGCCAATCAAGATGGCCAGAAGGAGCAGTGAGAAGGTTCATGTGCGCAGACACTGAGATGCAGCCCAGGGCCAGCCCTGCCCTTGAGGACAGACATGCACTAAGCACACCAAATACACAGAGAATGACTTAGTCAAAAGGGAGACCCAGGCCATAAAAGAGGGAATGGCGGGGAGGGGCTGACCCAGCACGTGGGGTCAGGGACAGCTTCCCTGAGGAAGTGGCATTTGGACTAAGATCAGGAGAATAAGTTAATCAAGCAAACACCACAGAAAGACAGCAGGAAGGGCACTCGGACAGAGGGAACAGCCTGTGCAAAGGCCCTGAGGTGAGAAGAGTGGCAGGACAAGACCCCCAGGATGGCCAGCACTCACAGGGGCAGGTGTCAGAAAGTGGCTTCGGGGCTTCTGGGCTGCCACTGCCTTCTCGGGCTTGGGCTGTAGGAAGCCCTGGTTAAGAAGGCTGTTATCCTCTTTGATGCCTGACAGGGTGAGGCCGGAGGAGCTTGATGGGACATTTGTTGGCTGAAATCAAAACCAAGGCAAAGAGTCACTCACAAGCTCTTAGTGGGAAGAAGAAAAAACACATTCACGTCCCTGCACCACTGGTGGCTAATGAGATTTTGGGCAGGACGCAAACTTCTCTAAGCCTCAGTTTCCTCTTCCAGGTAGAGAGTTTAAATGAACTTATTTTATCTTTCCTACTTAAAAGATTGAGCAAAGAACTCAATCTTCTTTTAAAGAACTTTCTTACTTAAAAGATGAAATAAGAAAACATTTGTGAAGTACCCATTCAGAGCCTGGCACTTAGCAAACACTCCATAATGCCGGCTCCTTTCATATGAAGCCTCGGGAAGAGCCCAGTTCTCCTGGTCCCAGAAACATCCGGGAGCAGCAGAGATGCAGCACCAGCCTGCAAAACCTGGAGGAGCTGCACCAAGCACCTCCACATCCTCCCAGCCTCCCTGCTCTGCCTGGCACTCTGCCCTCCTGCCAGTCTACTTGGACTCGGTACTTTTTCTAGAGCCAAGAAGCTGGGGCTCAGGGAAGCTGAGCAATCCCAGGGAGCAAGTGGTAGTGGCAGGACTCAAACCCAGGCCCATGTGACTCAGAATCTGTGCTCTTCACCACTTGCCCTAACATGTTTTTTTCTTGGTAATATGGCTGGAGTGTACTCAGTTGCCAGCCTGGCAGGGAAACCCAGCCAGAGGGAGGTTTCTCTGCAAGGACCAAGTACAGCAGTTGTGTTTTGCGAGATCTGGTCAGGCAAGACCTCTGTTCGTGACCCCTGCCACACCTCTCACTGCCTCCCCACCAGGAGCCAGGGCAAGGGGGCTCACCCCACTGCCAGCTGTGAGGGATCAGCAGCGTGGCAAGGTTGCTGGGGGCCTATAGGCAATGTTATCCTCCTGAGGTTGCCTGACACAGCAAGTGCGCTGGCCTGAGAGCTGAATTGCACCAACCCAGGGCTGACATGTCCCCCACCCACCTGGCTATGCTGAGGCACATCATTGATCCTCTCTGGGGTCACCCCTATGAGCAGAAAGCAAGGGAAGATGCTGGAGGCCCAGATGTGTGGCTTCCCAACATGTTCCAGCAATGCAACACTTGCCAAACAAAGCCTTCCATGAGAGGAACAGGCAGAGCTGCTGACGGAAGCCAGGTGGGTGCCCAGACCCACCTCCCTGATATCTCCCTCCCTGTGGAGCCCCGCATTCCGGAAGCCCAGCGTGAGAATCACTAGACCACCGCACCTTGAGGGTCCTCCACAACTAAAGGGTTCCAGAGGCAGAGGCTTCCAGAGAGACTCCCTTCTCCCTGGGGCAGAAGAGTGCTCTGCAGTTCTGCAGTGGGGCAAGGGTGGCCAACCCCTTACCAAAGACAGGGACTTGGGCAGTGTGGACATCATCAGCTTCATGTCCTCATCCATGATGTCAAGAGCCAGGGACTTGCGGACTTTCTTGATGGGGCTCCGCCGCAGCTGAGGGTTAGGGAGGAAGGAGGCGGTTAGGGTGGGCGTCGGGGATTCCTGTGGCCAGCGCCTTGATGACAATGGTCACAGAACTAGGTCCTGCTGCAGAGAAGCCTATGAGCAAGACCCAGCTAGAGGGATTTGTTGTCAGGGGCGTGGGGGCATCGGAGGCTTAGGTACCATGACAGACTCTGTGCCCAGGGTGGACCCTTTCTTGCCAGATGCTGTGGCAGTGAGTGAGAATGCAACACGAACCTCCACCCCTGAATGGACCACACACACCCCTAAACAGGCCCAGCAGAGACTCATCCAAGTGACACCTCAGACACCTACCCGACAAATGGTGTGCAAGTATAGGACCCCTTGGAACAGGCCGTTCTACGAACATCTGTCACAAGGAACACTCAACCCTAACCCTGCACCTCTTATGAGCAGGTCAGGGGTCTGCTCCAATACTAGGGAGGACTCCCCTCCCCAACCCAACGGTGTTACCACATAGGTGGTGCCCTGGCTAGGGACTACCATCGACACCAAGGAGAGGCCACGGAGGGCCCAAGGCTTTGGGCCAAGCTCTCTCCACTACACACAGGGGTGCTGGGCCCTCCCAAACTGCATCCCCATTGCTCTCCATAACCCACCCACCTGACAGCTTGCTCCATCCCTGTTCTCATCTCCCCCTCAAGAAGAGCAGCTGAGAAAAATGAAGCACAGAAGGAGACAGTAGGAATCTGCCCACTATTGGGAAAGCTAAAAACACAGGGCATGGGATGGGGCTGGCTAGGGAGCATGGCTGCTGTGCTAGCCTTGGGACACTCCCTTCCCTGCCCCTGTGGACTCCCAGGTGCCCCCAACCAGGGTACCTGCCAACTCTGCCTCAGCCGAACCAACTCTCCCGGCTGCTCACGTGGCCCAGACACCAGCACAGTGTCCCCTGCCTGCACCTGAGGACTCCCTCGGAGCCTCTCCTTGTGTCCTCTTTCTCCAGCCCCTCACACTGTGGGAATCAGCCTAGCTGTTTCCGCCCACTGAGCTCAGCCAAGCAGCCCCGTGTCTGCATCTGAATCGCTGCTGCAGCCCCCACGCCCAGTCAAGCCAGTGCTGGGCAAGATTGGTTCAAAGTGAAGGGAATGGTCCCGGACATGGGGTCAGTTCCATCCGTAATCACTAGGGGGCGGGCACATGGCCACATACTTTCCCAGTGCCTCCCTTTATCACCTATCCCCAGACACCCCCTCCCCACCAATAGCTCCAACTCCCCCTGCCCGAGCCATGCAGGCTGGCAGCAGGGCCTCCCCTGCCCCACAGCCACACACCCCAGGCTTCCTCTTCTGCTTCTCAGGCCTCACGTCATCCTCGATGATGAGCTCGATGCCGGCCTCGGAGCGCAGCACCTCCTTCAGGTCCTCCTCCAGGTGCGGGGTCTGGGGCTGTGGGCAGGGGTGGGACAGCCCGTGTGAGGTGGCACACTCAGGCTGTGCCAGTGTGGCACATAGCCTGCTCACGGGGACAGCAGGTCAGACCAGCCACTCCAGGCAGGAGGCCTGATACCTTGATGCCAACCTTGCGCATACCACTCACAAACATTAACAGTCTGGCCTTGGACAGCGGACTCCAACCTCAACTCCCTGAGGGCCTGCCCTGACCGGGAGCAGCCCCACACCCCACAGGAAACCTCACACAGCCCCATGCTGCAAGTGTCATCTCCTGCACGGCAGAAACTCAGGCTCAGGCATCAAGAGCCCCGCCCACGGCCACACGGCTGTAGGGTTAAAGCCTAGGCTCATCCCCTGCTTGGTTTTACACTAATGGAGAAACTCAAATCCAGTTCCCTTTCACAGGCCCAGGGGCTCCAAGCAACCTGTCCAGCCTCAGGCAGCAGAGCCTGGGAAGAGATAAGAGCTACTGTGAATGGCAGGTGTACGGTGTGACCCTCAGAAGTCACTTGAGAAGCTCCTGCACACTTTGATTACAGCTGCCAAGGTCATGAGATTTGCCCTCTCTGGCTTGTATGGACAGCAGACAGATATTTCAGCATCTCCACTCCGGCAGGAAAGGGCAATGCTCACTAGTACCTCACCTCGGCCCCATGCAACACAGTCCCTACAAACCCTGCTTAACTCAGAATCAGTCCCCATCGCATGACCAGGGGGACACTAGTCCCCAGCTTTCATAAGGCCTCCGTGCAGTGGACAGGGCAGAGGTGGGGTCTGCCATGGACCGTTCAGTACATGCTTCGCCACAACCATGCCTTTCTCTCACTTTCCACTGATTTCCAAAACACCTGCCTGTTTCAGAAAGGGCAAGGTGCTAGCTCTCTTTCTTTTTTCACGGGGAAAGTGCCACCATTGCAGCAGCTGGAGCGCAGGGGAGAGGGGCAGTGTGTGCACTGTGGGGGGAGATGCCCAGGAGGCGCTTCCTCACCAGCCCCGCCAGCCCCACTGAGGGGCTGCCCATGTTCTGTAAAGCACAGGGAGTAGGTCAAAAGGCTGAGGCCAGAGGAACAATTTGTCCTATCTTGGAATTAGGCGCGCCTCCTGAGAAGTCCTTCTCCATTCCAGCACCTGCCCGTTTTCTTCCCAGCACTCATCCTGTGCTGGAAGTACTTTAGTTACTTATCTGTCATGTGTCTAATGTTGTCTCCGCCATCCTAATTGCTAAGCTTCACCAGGACACCACTCCTCATTTATAAAATTAGGATATCTGCACCTTCTCAGGAGAGAAGAATCCAATAAGATCTCAGAGGGAAAGGGCCCTGTGAACTGTAAACGGCTGGATGAACCCCAGAGACACCACTGCGCACAGGCCAGCAGCAGGAACTACACCACATACCAGGGGCTTTAGTGGTCCGTACTTCTCCAGGGCGTTCTTGAATGGGGTTGGCGTGTGGGGAGTGTTATCCATGGAGTACTTCTGATCTGGGGTTACAAACCTGCCAGGGGTCAGAGAGAGGGCTTAGAGACAGGGTGGGGGGCAGACACTAGATACTGCTGCCCACGACCCCAACTTCCCTCCACAGGGTTTATGGACCCAGTGGTGGGGAGGGAGCCCCCTGTATGGTTCTCTTCCCATGGCACTTGCCCACCCCTGCATGACTGAGTCTGGGGCTTAGAGGAAGGGCCCTCCTCAGAAACAGAAAGGGACAGGGAAGCATCTCAGAGAGGCCAGGAGACCCAGATGGGAAACAGATGGCTGACAATGCCGTTCAGTCACAGCCCAGTCTTAGGGCTTCCCAGAACCAGGCCAGCCTGTGGCCAGGCTTTGGACACAGCAAGAGGGTGGGGGGGGGGATCCAGGAAGACTGCATGCCCGCCTGGCTCCTCTCCAGAGAGCATGTGGCGAGCAGGATGGTGGCAGCGCGTGAAGGAAAGGCAGGGTGACCTCTGGTAACAGTCGGTGAGGCCTCTGTCTTCCCAACCTCCTCGGATCCAGCATAGCAGGGGCAGAAATGTGGCGAGAATGCTGCAGCAGACAGGAACCTGGCAGTAGTCCGGCCCAGTAACAGAACTCCTGAGATACTTCTGTCAGGTGTGGACCCCCCAGGTGCGATCTCTGCATGTGATGGACAAGCCCGCAGGGGAAGAGGAAGGGGCTGAAGAGGCGTCTCCCACCCCAGAGCACAGGGCTGCAGGTGGGGAGCTGGGGTGGGCAGCTGTGGGCACACTTCAGCTCTGAGGCAGGTGCCAGGCTCCACAAGCTCAATCACCTGTGCTAGGTCCATGCAGCCTTAGTCACCTATACACACTGCCATGGCTACACTCAAGGAATAACCAGGCAGTTAGAGGACATGAGAAACACCCCAGGGAGTCAGGAACCCAGGTGTCGAGGCCAGCTCCTGCACACAGTCACTTCAGGCTGTGTGGGCCCAACTTCTCTCAGCCTCCTGGCCATCCCACGGGGAGATAAAAATCTAGAACAAGTGCAGTCCATTTTTGTCTTCCTTCCTCAGGATCCAGATTAGGCAGGGATCCCACAATATCTCCCCAAACCCTTGTTATCTCCCACACATGAAACACAGAGGTCCCCCTACTTGAGGACGAGTACGCACAGATAAGCACAGGCCAAATGAAAACATCTCCCAGTTCAAACCACAGTTCATGGGACATGGAGTTTCTCAGAAACGTGAAAAAAATCCAGAACCTCCCTAATCCATGGCATCAGCAAGGACTGAGATTCACACACGTTAGGAGACTCAGGGAGGCCGACTTAAAAAGGGAACATGAAAGGTTGCCTGGAGATGGAAAATACAATTCTGTAAGCCAGAGGCCTCAGCAGGTGAGAAACTGCAGAAAACCAAACCTGTGAATCAGAAAACAATCCCGTGATGTTCTCCTAGAGATCAATGGAATGATTTAAGATGACGAATAGGAGTATGAAGATGAAAAGGAGATGTGCAGGGCAGGCCGGTGAGCTCAGTCGCGTCAGAGCGTGGTGGTGTAACACCAGGGTCAAGGGTTCGGATTCCCACACCAGCCAGCCGCCAAAATAATAAAAAAAAAAAAATAAAGAGACATGGAGCCTGATCAAGCCCATATATAAAGGAATTCCTAAGGTCGGAGGGAAAGGGGAAGACAACAGAGAAACGGTAATTAAAGAAATAACAGCACAAACATTTTCTCAGCTCAAGGTTTGAATCTTTAGTCTGAAATGAGAACAAGGAGAGAAAAAAGTGAATAAAGGAATACCATACCTACAAATCTGAGCAATAACTAGCTCAGCTGGTTAGAGCGGGGGGTTATTACACCAAGATCAAGGGTTCAGATCACCGTACTTGGCTAGACACCAAAAAACAAACAAAAAACAAACAAAAAACAACCAAAAAGCAATTTATCTATAAAATCAAAAGAACTCTAAAAAACAATTCGACTGACCCAGAAAATGATCAAATTTTAACACAGGGAAGGTTTGCTCTTATGAAACAGTAAAGTCTTAGGGTTGTGTTCCTGGCAGCTCAAACTGGCCCAAGCCGCCTGTTGCACGGACCTGGCAAGCTCTAATACCTTTCCTGCTGTTCTTTTCTCCACCCGACTCACTACAAACTGAGAGGCCTCTTTCTGTTCCATAAGCACAAAAAGCTGTTTCTACCTTACAGCCTTTGCCTTTGCAATTCGCTGTTCCTGGATTTATTTTCCTCAGAATTCTTCATGGCTCACTCTCTCAGAAACCTCTCACCAGTACTCTGTGCTCCCCAGACCTGTATAACTTCCCCCACAGCATCTATCACCATCTGAAATATCACATACTGACTTGTGTTTTGCTTATTTGTTAATAACCTGTCCCTTCCAAGAAAACACAACCTCTATGGGCAAAAAAAAAGGGGAGGGGGGAGCAGGGATATAAAATTAGTGGGCAACTAGGCAGAGTCAGGAAGAGCTGCCAAAAAAAAAAAAAAAAAACACCTTGGAATTTAAGCCCAAATAATTCTTGCCTAGTAAGTCTTGCAAATGTCAAAAAGAATTTTCAAAGAGAAAACAAGAAAACCAAACAAGACTTTTGTGACAAGAATCTAGATTTAAAGATCAAGCAGTAGACTTCCACTCTGGCCAAAATGGAACATCAGAAACCAGACTCACCCTCCCACCTGAAACAAAAAAAGACAAGATGAAATGACAGCTTTTAAGATACTGACATCACGGCCGGCCCGTGGCTCACTCGGGAGAGTGCGGTGCTGATAAGATACTGACATCAGGCAATGAAAGAGAGTGATCCCTGAGAAACAGGAAACAAAGGAGGGAGTCCCATGACTGCTCCAGCTAACTGCGCCGAGAGACACTCGTGGCCACGGCACAAGGAGGAAAAACACAGGTTGGCCTGGCAGACTCCTGAGCCGATGAGAGGCTACTGAGGGTCCAGGGAGACCAGAGCAGCTGGAGTTCACAAGGCACGGTACAGAGCACCAACCGGTACATACATGTGAGGAAACTACCCGAGACCGGAGAAGAACCATCCAAAAAAATCAGTGAGAACAGTGCTCGACACTCACACAGGGCTGGGAATAGTGCTTATCCCACCAGCCAGATTGGAAAGGCATGGGGCTGAATACTTAACGATCCGGAACTAAACGCTGCTGTTCTGGCTCCACCTAATAAATCTTAAAAGCAAAACCTAAAAGGATCAGACTATTTCTAAGTAACTAACAGCATCCCAGAACAAAGCTCTAGAAAATTTATAGGAATACAAACATATACAGCACCCGACAAGGTAAAATTCACAACACCTGACATCTCATCAAATACGAGGGTACTTCAAAAGGTTCATGGAAAGATTCATATTACTTTTTAATTCTATTTTTCCACGAACTTTCTGAAGTATCTTCATATTACCAGGCATTCAAAGAAGCAGAAAGTAACAACCTAACAAGACTCATAATGAGAAGAACTATCCATCAACCAAAACTGACCAAGAACTGACACACATGCTCAAACGAGCAGACAAGGACATTAAAACTGTTATTATAATTGTATTTTATGTTCCAAAAGTTAAGTAGAGACAGAGGATAGACCCAAACTGAACTAGTAGAGATGAAAACTAAAATGTCTGAGATGAAAAATGCATTGGATGGGATTACTGGCAGGTTAGAAATAGCAGAGGAAATGATGAATGCACTTGAAGACACAGCAATAGAAATTATCCAAAATGAAACAGAGAAAGAAATCTCAGAAATAAAATAACTTAACATCAGTAAGCTGTGGGATAATTTCAAGCGGTCTAATATACATGTAAGGGTGGCGTGCCCTGAAAGACTGGGAGGTGGAGGACCCAGAACGTTTTTTCTTTGTCTGTTTTTTTGAAGGAGATTATCCTAATTAAGAAAATATTTTTGAAGAAATAGTGGCTGAAATTCCCTCAAACTTGATGAAAACTATAAACCCACCGATCCAAAAAAGCTCAATGAACACCAAAAACAAGAAACAAAGAAAAACACACCAAAGTATATTATACTCAAATTGTTCCAAACTGATGATAAAACAGTGCAAGCCAGAAGACAGGAGAACAACATCTTTAAAGCAGTGAAAGATAGGAACTACACCCAGGAAAAACGTCTTTCAAAAATGAAGGCAACTTTTCAGGTATACAAAAGCTGAAAGAATTTATCACCAGCAGGCCTACACTATGTTAAAGGATGAGCTTCAGAGAGAAGGAACCAGAGGGAAACACACATCTACAGAGGAATGAAGGACACGGGAAATACTTCTTTACATAGAGGAGGAGTTGGGGAGCAGGGATGAGCAGAAAATGTACCGATGCCTTTTGTGGTTCTAGCATTAAAGGCTGAGATTTAAAGTCTGGATTCTAGCTCGAATGGAAAACCATTTCTCATGAAATGTAGCTAGGTAACAATATCAATGCCTTTTGTGGTTCTAGCATCTCTGTTTTAGGGGCTAAGTCCAGGATTCTGGTTTGAATGGAGAACCATTTCTCATGAAACCTATCTATGGTATACTTGAGATCAACTGTTTAGAGACTGATTTCTGACCATGGGATTCATAAATCTTTTCTGAAATTGCATATCATCACAAGGACTAAAATTCCTGAACTGATTCCTGAGTCACATAACTCACTCGGGAAATAACAGCAATGCTTCTCCTGCAGCAAAAGTAATAAGCAGAGAAACAGTTATAAGCAGCTCCATAAAAGCAGGCTGGCGAGCAACCTGTGCAGGCTTCTGAGCAACCTGCACAGGCTTCGGGATGGGAAGTGCTGTGCTCTGTACGCTGGGCAGACAGGGTCACAGCCTCCACCCCTGACAGAGCACCAGGGAGATGTGGGTGCCAGGGACACTTAGGTCCTGAATGTAAGGGCTACTAAAACACAACGGATTTGCACTGGAAACTTACAAAAGGGGAAGAGATTATGTTTTTCGTGCATTTTAGACTCTCTGTTCCTGAGATTACAAAACTATCAGATTGAAAAATTTAAAAGAAAAGGAAAAGCAAAGGTGAAGTACCAGACTACAGGAATGAAAATGAGGAGGTGTGGTGGCCAAAAGGGAGAATGTTCTCTTGAAACAGTCTCCCCACCACCTCACCAGTGGTCCCAGGACCCGCTGCAGCGCAGCACTCACGCAGCGTGTTTCTGGTGCAAGGGTGTCTTATCCCGGTGCAGGGGCGTGGTAACCACCACCTTCTGGCTACACACGGGGGTGGATGTCAGCGAGGGGCTCTCCAGCTCCAGTGTGTCCTGTTTGTTCCAGAAGTTCAGAAACTGCAGGGAAAGGACAGGAATCAAGACAAAATGATGACCCGCATGTGGCTTCTTGAGTCCTCAGGGGGCAGGGGGAAAGACCCCTGGCCCCAGCCCGACATGTCTGCTCTGACACTGAGGTACCCTCCTGACTTATCAAGCACCAGAGGCCAAAGACTGGGACAGATCAACAGGAGCCACCAAGTAGGTTCATGTAGACCCCTGGGCTTATCTTCGCCCCAATCCTGGCTTTTGCCATCTCCACCTTCACATGCTGCTGACAGTGTAGACTGCAAGAGTAGCTCTTTTTCAGAAGAAATAAAACTAGCTCTCAACTGACCTGGAGGCAAAGGTTTGGAGAGGTGTAGATTCTTGTACTGAGTTAGAGGTGAGACTCAAATCCATGTAAGCAGACATCCATGCTCTGACGTAGCCTTTCTCCTCTCTCCCTGCCCTGAAGGTACCCGGAGAGCCACCTGCAGCCTCAGGCCACCCATAAACTGGTCTCTAGCACAGGGCAGCCACCACGCCCATCATCCCGGGCTGCTATTTGGGCAGCTTGAAGCTCTGCTGTCATCCTTCTCCAGCCCACAGCCTTCACTTGGAGCATGTCACTTGGAGCTTGAATTACGTCAAATTCATGCTGAAGCCCCAACCCCAGCACCTCAGAATGAGACTGTATTTGGAGATGGGACCTTTAAAGAGGTAATTAAGTTAAAATGAGGTCATTACGGTGGGCCTTAGTCCAATAACCAGTGTCCTTATAAGAAGTTTATTGGGCTGGCTGACTTGGTTAGAGTGTGGTGCTGATAACACCGAGGTCAAGGGTACTGGCCACCCACCATATAAAAAAGTTTATTAAATAAGAGACTGTAAGACAAAAGATAAGAGATTAGGACACAGACACACAAAGGAGGACCATGTGAGGACACAGGAAGAAGGCAGCTACCTATAAGCCAAGGAAAGAGGCCCATAAGAAAACAATGCTGCTGACACCTTGATCTTGGGCTTCTAGTCTCCACAACTGTGAGAAATACACTTCTATTGTCTAAGCTGGCCAGTCTGGTTCATTGTTATGGCAGCCTGAGCAAACTGATAGAGGGTCCATCTCGTAAACACCACTAGCCATCCCAACCCTAGGCTGAGCCTCGATCCTTCCATGACAGGTGACAGGGTGGCTCCTGCAAAGTGCCCCCCTGGGCCCCTCTCCCATAGCCTCAGTAGGAGCAGACTCAAAGTTCCACCCACCCATTCCTATCTGGGGCCATGGGAGCTACAGCACTCACCTACCCCAACCACTCCAGCCCATCCTCCCATAGCCCCAGGGCAGGTTATACCCAAGGCACTCCCAGGCCCCTGCCCCACCCCCACCCCTCCTAGCTCTGGACTTCACACCTCCACTCTGTGATCCTCCCTGTCTGTGTTTTTGCTCAAGGTGACAGAGATCAGCTCAGACACCTCTCCAGGAAGCCTGGGGGCCTCCTCTGACCTCTAGGAAAGACCCTGGAGCCCCTCCCCATCTCCTCTGTGCATGTTACAAACACAGCCCAAGGCAGTGCCCAGGACACAGAAAGCTCCCAATGACTGAGCACCTGCTGTCACCAGGGCACTCTCCGCACTCCAGGCTGGTTAATTCATGAGAAGTGTGCCCCCAGCAATAACTATCCTGTCCAAGAGCGGGGCTGTGGCATCTTCACCTTTCCTCCCCCAGTGCTGGCCAATCTGCTGTGACACACGTGTTCAATGAATGGATTCTTTTAACAAATATGATTGAGGCCTCTTCCCCACTTCTTTACCTGGTTATCACCTACTATTTTCTCAGCTCAGGCAATTCCTCCTCCTCCTCCTCCTCCTCCTAGGTCTTCCTGAACCCATCTCAGACTAGATGCATATGCAGTACCGTAAGCCTCCTTCCCACCACTTACATTTATTTGGGTCTTTTTTTGTAAACCCGTCTTCCTACCAGAGCGTAAGCTCCATGACAGCAGGGCCAGGTCCGTTTTTGCTCACCCCTATGTCCCCAGCACTGAGCACAGGGCCTGGTACACAGCAGGCGCTCAATGAATACTGGCTGAATGGTGCATGTCTGTGTCAGGCCCCGTGCTGGGCACTGGGTGTCTACAAACCAAACCCAACGAGCAGCTGGAGTGGGGTCCACGCACCTGGGAGGGCGAGAAGGGCAGGGTCTTGACAGGTGTGCTCTTGGGGGTGAGGCTGTTACAGGAGTCCAGGAAGGACAGGCTGGTGCTGTTCTCTGTGACAGGGGATAGAGCCACACGCCTCTTCTTCTGCCGCTTGAGCACAGAGGGTGGCGTGCTGATGCCCAAGCCCCCAACTTCAGTGTTGGGGGAGATGGGGATCAGCTCGCCCCGGCTGCTCCGGCTCAGGTCTGAGATGGTATGGCCATCCAGGCGGTACTCGGTCACACTGGGCACCAGGGCAGCTGGCTGGTGGGGCGGCAGGGCCTGCTGCTGATGTGATGCTTGGGGCTGCACCAGGCTACTGCTGATGCTGCCCTCCATGGACGGCTCCTCCGGGAGGTCAAATTTACTCAGATCACACCAAGCATCGGGATCCTACCCAACAGGGAGGTTAAGAAGAACTGCAGTTACTCTGCTTTTAACACGATGGGATTCACTCATTAAAGGAAAATACACAAGTGTCAAGTATGGCCCCATGGCCCAGGACCAATCACTAACATTTTCATGCATTTCCTCAAAGACTTTCTATGTCATGTAACTATATTTTTATAGATATTTTTAGAGAACACAATACAGAGCAGTGGATGGGATGCCTGCCCATCCTAGGTGCCTCCTCAGGGCATTTCACAGAAATGGTTTACAAGCTCCACCAGAACCCTGCCAGGGAAGCATTACTTTCCCCACTTTCATACCTGGGACCCTGGGCCCGAGAGAGGGGAATCTGCCCGAGGTCACTAAGCTTCTAAGAACAAACCTGAGAGTCTCCCCAGGTCTTCCCACCTTTACCAAATATATTACAATGCATGCCAAAAGGCTTCTGGAGACAGAGGGTTCCACTTTGGTCCCTGGAGGTCTGGCCCTGAGTAGACTGAGACCCTAGTGACCATTTCTGGTCCTTGGGACTTACGGGAGCCTGAGGCCATTCACTCCTGAGGGTAGAGGCCAGTTCCGGGCAAGGCTGACCTCAGGCCGATACTCCCAACCTCAGGGAGGCCCCAGAACTACTGGGGTCTAATAGGCCAAAAGCACATCCTACAAGGACTGTGTGGAGAGCAGTGCTGCAGGGGAGGGACAGCAGGATTCTGCAAACACTGTAGGGACTCTGTTGCTGAAGGCAATGGAGGAAAGAGCCTGGGCTCTGAGCCAGACAGGAGGGTCTGACTTCTGGCCCTGGCAGTCACCAGCTGTGTGACACTGGACAAGTCTCCTAGCCTCTCTGAGCTTGGGATTCCCTCACTGGTAATGAGCCCACAACCCACTTCATGGTTTGTTTAAGGACCAGCTAAGGTTAGGTATGCATGTTAGGTAGCAAGTAACAGCCCTGGCATGCAGCAGGCACTCAGATGTTAACTACTGTGGTTGCTAGATAAGCATTGGGCCTGGTATACAGCGAGTGCTCAATAACAGTGAGCTCCCTCCTCTCCCCTTCTCTGTGCCTGTCAAGTGGAAGAAAATACAGAACAGTCTGAGGCTGAAGGGGGTAATCCTGTGAAGTGCCAGGCACAGAATGGGCCCACTTCTACTCTCAACACTTCTTAGAACCCAAAGAAAGGGCAGATGGCATGTGGCAGCCTCAGAGCTCTGCTGAAAATTGATGAACGCGCCAGACCTGCCTCCCAAGTTCCTCTGAAATTCCCTGGAGGTGGAAGGGGCCCCACAGATGGACCTTGCACCTGGGTCCAACCCCAGCCATGGGGGCCAAGAGGTGAGACCCAGAGAGGGCCTGAGCAGATCTTCTTCCCCCTGGAGATGGCTCCATTCAACCCCTCATCAGGCAGAAGAGGGGGCATAGCATGATAGTCGAGCCCACCAAGCTTACTTGCAGTGCAACCTTGGGTGCACTACTTGACCTCTTCTGAGTCTCAGTCTCATCTAACAGAGAAAGGACACATCTCATGCGATACCATGTGGACTATACATTAAGCTCAGAGCCTGGCATTTGGTACATGTTCAATAAACAGGATCACTACTCTCAGCAAGAAGAGGGGATGCCCAAGTGGGAAGGAAAATGAGGGTGTCTCACACTGAGCTCCCCTGCCTCAGGTGACCAGACTTCTTATCCATCACCTCCTGAAACCTGCTCCACAGTGCAGGCCTGGCTGATGAAGCAAGTAGTTGGGCTGTTGTGACAAGCTGTGAGCTCTTTCCAAAGGAGCACAGCCCACAGCCAGCATGGTAAGCACAGCATGCCCTCAGGAGCTGCTCCACCCTGAGTGACCAGAACACACTCGCCACTCCAGACCCAGCCCTAAACCCCAGCACATCCTGGATCCCTCTCCAGGGAAACCAACCATGTGTGGTGCCACAGATACCACACTCTCTCGTACTGTTACCTGCCAGTGATCCCTGAGGACTCAGTGTAGTGTCACCTCCTCTGGGAAGCCTTTCCTCCCGACCCCATACCGTGTGTATGGGTCAGGTGCCACTCTGCGCCCCCCTGCCACTCACACCGGGAGCTCACCGAGGGCAGACACTGTATGGTGACTATCTTGGTGTCCCCAGGCCCTGGCTCAGGGCCAGGCACTCAGCATCGGGTCAGTAAATGTTAGCAGGATGATGGAGTGAGTGGAAGCATGCAGGCCCCACAGAGAAGCGCTCCCTACTGGTGGATGCTCTGTGCCCACTGTGAAGTACTGTGACCAACATACCGACTCAATCAAGTCCAGGGCTTCAGAGAGGCTGGACCCCACAGCAGGGATGAGGAGGTTTGCTGCCTCCACCACCCACTTGTAGGGCAGGCTCGTCTCGGCAGGGGAGCCCTCCTGCTCTTCACGCTTGGGGAATTCCTCCAAGGGCTCTGGTGTTCGCGGTCCATCCAGCTCTGCAGAGACAGCCTCCTGCTCCTTAGAGGTGGTGGCTGCTGCAGGCTCCTCCTCACTGCTTTCCTCTTCCTTCATGGCAGGAGGCACCAGGGGCCAGCTGGTCATGAGACCTCCCTGTTGGACACGAGGACACACCATTTTTTTTTTTTTTTAAATGAGGTATAGACTAGGCAGTAGTTTCCAGCTAAAAATGCACGGCCTGAGTATAGCAACAAGGAAATTGAAACGAATCCAAATTGTGAGACAGTCCACAAAATAACTAGCCATACCATATGCTTCAAAAATATCAGTATTGGGGGCAGAGCAAGATGGCCAACTAGAAGATTCTACCACTGCCCGTCTCTCCCACAGACAGATAAAACAACAAATACACGACTACTATTAGACAAAAATAACTAAAGGAGAATGCTGCAGCACATCAAAGGGGTAACAGAAATGCTAGTGAGCAAAGAATCTTAGGACAACCACACAGAGAATGGAAGAAAATTCCCAGCCTCCACCCCTCCACTCCCCAGCCAGGAGCTGAAGAACCCAGGAGGAATTTCTGCCTGCAGGAAAAGGTAAGCATGAGCTGCGCTGAGGACACCTGCAATCCAAGCTACAGGAAAGTTATGCAGCCCTTACAGGCTGTGAGCCATGTGGGGAGCTGCTGGGAACCCACATGACTGCATCAGTCCAGGGAGGGCGTTCACACTGAGCCCCGTAAACCCAGGGTCATGGCTGCCGCAGCACATCACCATTTTAGGATCAGAGCCAACACCCTAGTGTATTTTGTCCTGGGCTGACAGCCCCAGGATCTCCACAGCCCTGAGGCCCCCTCTTTATGCCAAGTCTCTGGCACTCTGAGCCCACGCAGCATCCTGTACCCTAGGAACAGGTGGCCCAGTACAGTGTGGAGGTCACTCTCAGGACAGAGCTAGTCTGTGCATGCTTTCCAGAGCCAGAGAGCCTACCAGTCAGGGCCTCCTGCCACTGCCGGTGGCCCTGCTCTCTTCAGTGGACCAGCCACACAGCTCTCACAGGGGAGGTGCAGAGGGACTCAGCACCTCTCTTGGGGCTCGGGGGCCCACCCACAACCCCAGCAACCTTGCATGGGGCAGCCCATCCCAGCTGAGGAGTTGCAAAGTGACCTACTGTTTCTCTTGAGGGCACAAGGGTCTGACCATGACTGCAGCAGCCTCGCCCGGAGTGGCCCACTTCAGCTGAGGAGGTGCAGAGAGCCCTAGCATCTCTCCGGGGTGTGCAGTATCCCACCAACAACTACAACAACCTTACCCAGAGTGGTACTCTGCAGCCAAGGAGCTGCAGAAAGACGCAACATCACTCTTAGGGGGGCAAAGGGTCCTGCCCATGACTCCAGTGACATTGCCCAATGTTGCCCACTTTGGTGAGGAGCTTCAGAGCACTGCAATGCCTCCTATGGGGGTACAGCGCTCAGCCAAAGCACCAGAGACCCTACCCAGAGTCTCCCACTTCAGCTGAGAGGTTGCTGAGCACCTCATTTCTCCTTTAAAGTCCAAGGTCCTAATCTGGACCCTAGCAATCCCACCCAAGGTAACCAATTTAAGCAGGAGCTACAGAGGACCCCAGTGCATCTAACAGGGGAACAGGATCCTGGCCAGGGCACCAATGAGCCTGCTCACAGTGACCAACTCCAGCTGAGGAGCAACAGGGCACCCCAATGCTTCTCCCAAGAGCCCAAGACCTCATCTATGACCCCTGTGACCCAACCCAGTGTCATCCAATTCAGCAAGGATCTGCCAAGTGCCTCAGCACTTAGGACACAGAGGCACTCACAGACAATTCCAATGTTGAATACAGCCAAAGAAATCACATGGAAACTACACTAGTGCATTCACCCAGAACCAAACCTAAAATGCCTACCAATCTGTCACTATACAACACATTTACAGGAAAGAGTCTCTTCCTTCAAAAGCTACTTCAGAGTATTAGAAGAAGTGACCATTCCACCAGATGCCCAGACATCAACGTAGATACAAGAAACATGAAAAAACATGACACCACCAAAGGAATACAATAATTCTCCAATACTAGAACTCCAAATAAAAGGATACCTAGGCAATGCAGGAAAAAGAATTCCAAATTATAATATTAAGGAAACTCAGTGAGATGTAAGAAGATACAGACAGACAACACAATGAAATGAGAAAAACAGTTCAGGATATGAAGGAGAAATTTAACCAAGAGCTAGATATCATTAAAAAAAAAAAAAAAAAAAGCTAAACAGAAATCTTGGAACTGAAAAATTCATTCAACAAAATAAAAAATACAAAATACAACTGAGAGCTTATAAGCAACAGGCTAGATCAAGCAGAAAAAAAATTGCTGACCTCGAAGACAAGCTTTGTGAAATAACAAAAGGAAAAGAAAAAGAATTTTAAAAAATAAAGCCTACAAGATCTAAGGGACAATGTTAAGCTTATAAACATCCACATTACAGGTGTTCTGGAAAGGTAAGAAAGAGAAAAGGCATCTAAAACCTATTTAACAAAATAATAGATAAAACCTTCCCAAGTATTAGGTGACGTGAACTTCCAGATCCAAGAGGCTCAAAGATCCCAAACAGATTTAACCCAGAAAGGTTTTTTCCAAGACACACAGTAGTCAAGAGTCAAAGATAAAGACAGAATTCTAAAAACAGCGAGAGAAAAGAGTCAAGTCACCTATAAGGGAATCCCCATTAGACTAACAGCAGATTTCTCAGCAGAAACCTTATAGGCCAGGAGAGAATGGGATGATATATTTGAATTGCTGAGAGAAAAAAACTGTCAATGAAAAATAATATACCCACCAAAACTATCCTTCAGAAATTAAGGAGAAATAGTGTATTTCCCAGACAAACAAAAACTGCAGGAATTCACCACTATACGACTGGCCCTACAAAAAATCCTTAAGGGAGTCCTACATCTGGAAGCAAAAGAACAATAACTACCTCATGATAACACATGAAAGAATAAAACTTACTGCTAGAGCAAATACACAAAGAGGAAAAAAAACTATCTCATCACTACAAAAAACCAAACAGTAAAGACAAAATAAAAGAGAAAGGAACAAAAGATATACAAAACAAACAAAAAAATTAATAAGATGTCAGGAATAAGACAATACCTTTCAATAACAACCTTGAATGTAAATGGATTAAATTCCCCATTTAAAAGATATATACTGGCTAAATGAGCTGAGTATATTAAAACACTAGACCCAACTATATGTTGCTATGAAAAACTTACTTCACCTGTAAAGATACACATACAGTGATAGTGAAAGAATGAAAAAAGATATTCTACGCAAATGAAAACCAAAAATGAACAGGAGCAGCTATACCTATATTGGATAAAATAGACTTTAAAACAAAACTTATAAAAAGAAACAAAGAAGGACATTATATAATGATAAAGGAATCAATTCAGCAAGAGGATACAATTGTAAATATATCTGCACCCAACATCAGAGCCCCCAGATATATAAATCAAATATTATTCGATCTAAACGGAAGGATGGACCCTCCAATAAAATAAAAGTTGAAGACTTCAATAAGCCTCTCTCAGGATTGTACAGATCATCTAGACAAAAATCAAAACAAACGAACAAACAAAACAGCAAAGAAACATTGGATTTAAACTGCACTGTGGATCAAATAAACTTGACAGACATTTACAGACTGTTTCATTCAACAACTGCAGAATACACATTCTTCTCATCAGCACATGGATCATTCTCTAGGTTAGATCACATATTATGCTACAAATCAAGTCTCAACAAATTTTTAAAAACTAGAAATCATATCAAGTATCTTTTCAGACCACAATGGAATAAAACTAAAAATCAATAACAAACAAAACTTTGGAAATTATACAAATACATGGAAATTAAACAACATGCTCCCGAACGACCAATGGGTCAAAGAAATAAAAGCAGGAAATCAGAACACTCCTTGAAACAAATGAAAATACAGCACAATTTACCTAAACCTATGGGATAGTGCAAAGTAGGAAAGTTTATTACAAGTGCTCACATCAAAAAAGTAGAAAGATTTCAAATAAACAACCTAATGTTACACCTCAAGGAAACAGAAAAGCAAGAACAATCCAACCCCCAAATTAGTAGATGGAAAGAAATAAAAATCAGAGCAGAGCTAAATGAAATAGAGAACAAAGGAAAAGAAGATACAAAAGATTGATGAAACAAAAAGTTGCTTTTTTAAGATAAACAAAATTAGGGCCGGCCCGTGGCTCACTCGGTAGAGTGAGGTGCTGATAACACCAAGGCCACGGGTTCGGATCCTATATAGGGATGGCTGGTTTGCTCACTGGCTGAGCATGGGGCTGACAACACCAAGCCAAGGGTTGAGATCCCCTTACCGGTCATCTTTAAAAAAAAAAAAAAAAAGATAAACAAAATTGACAAACCATTACCTAGACTAAAGAAAAAAGAGAAGTCCCAAATAATGAAAATCAGAAATGAAAAAGGAGACATTACAACTGAAACCACAGAAATACAAAGAATCATCAGAGACTCCTATGAACAACTATACACCAACAAATTTGAAAATCTGGAGGAAATGCATAAATTGCTAGACACTTACAACCTACCAAGACCAAACCAAGAAGAAACAGAAAATATGAACAGACCAATAATGAGCGATGAGATTGAATTCAATAATCAGCAGTCTCCCAACAAAGAAAAGCCCAGGACCAAATGCCTTCACTGCTGAATTCTGCTAAACATTTAAAGAATAACTGAGAATTCTTCTCAAACTATTCCAAAAAATTGAAGCAGAGGGTATTCTCCCAAACTCATTCTATGAGGCCAGCATCACCCTGATACCAGAATCAGACAAGACACAACAAAAAAAGAAAACTACAGGCCAATATCCATGATAAACACAGACGCAAAATTCTAAACAAAATACTAGCAATCATAATTCAACAGCACACCAAAAATATTATGCACTATGATTACATGGGATTCATAAGAGGGATGCAAGGATAATCCAACATATGCAAATCAATAAATGTGATACACCACATCAACAAAATGAAAGACAAAAAACCATATGATCATCTCAATAGATGCAAAAAGAGCATTCAATAAAACTCAAAATTGCTTTATGATAAAAATTGCCAATAAATTAGCTACAGAAGAAAAGTATCTCAACACAATAAAGGCCATATACGACACACCTGCAGATAACATCATCCTGAATGGGGAAAAGTTGAAAGATTTTGCTCTAAGAACAGGAAAAAGACAAGGATGCTCACTTTCACCACTAGTATTTAACATAGTACTAGAAGTCCTAACCAGAGCAATCAGGCAAGAGAAAGAAATAAAGAGCATCCAAATTAGAAAAGAAGTCAAAGTGTCCCAGTTTACAAATGTGATCTCATACACAGAAAAACCTAAAGACTCCACCAAAAACTCTATTAACTGATAAATGAATTCAGTAGTGGCAGGATACAAATTCAATATACAAAAATCAGTAGTGTTTCTATATACCAATAAATAGCAGAAAAAGAAATCAATAAAGCAATCCCATTTAGAATAGCTATCAAAATAAAATATCTACAAATAAATGTAACCAAGGAGCTGAAAGATCTCTACAATGAACACTGCAAAACACTAATGAAGGAGATAAAAGAGGACACTCAAAAAAATGGAAAGACATTCCATGTTCCTGGATTCTAAGAATTAATATTGTCAAAATGACCATACCACCCAAACCAATGTACAGATTCATCATTATCCCTATCAAAATACCAAAGAACATTCTATACAGAAATAGAAAAAACAATCCTACCATTCATATGGAACCACAAAAGACTCCAAACAGCCAAAGCAATCCTGAGCAAAAAGAATAAAGTTATTGGCATTACATTACCTGACTTCAAAATATACTACAAATATACTACAAAATATAACCAAAACAGCATGGTACTGCCATAGAAACAGACACACAGACCAATGGAACAAAATAGAAAACCCAGAAATAAATCCACCCATTTATAGCCAACTGATTTTTGACAAAGGCACTGACAATATACATTGGGGAAAGGACAGTCTCTTCAATAAATGGTGCTGGAAAACTGGATATCCATGTGCAGAAGAATGAGACCAGACCCCTATCTCTCACCATTTATCAAAATCAACTCAAAATGGATTAAAGAGCTAAATGTAAGACCAGAAACTATAAAACTTCTGCAAGAAAACACAGGGGAATGCTTCTGGACATAGTATTGGGCAAAGATTTTACCAATAAGACCTCAAAAGCACAGGCAACAAAAGAAAAAATAAACGTATCAAACTAAAAAACTTCTGCACTGCAAAGGAAACAATCAACACTGCAAAGAGACAACCTACAGAATGGGAGAAAATATTTGCAAGCTATGCATCCAACAAAAGATTAACATCCAGAATATACAAGGAACTCAAACAATTCAACAGTAAAAAAACAAATAATCCAATTTAAAAATGGGCAAAGAAGCCAAATAGACATTTCTCAAAAGAAGACATACAGATGGCCAACAACTATACAAAAAAATGCTCAACATCACTAATTATCAGAGAAATGCAAATCAAAACCACATTGAGATATCATCTCTACCTGGTTAGACTGCTATTATCAATAAAAGACAAAAAATGCTGGTGAAGATGTGGAGAAAGTGGAACTCTGCATTGTTGGTGGGACTGTAAATTAGTATAGCCACTGTGGAAAACAGTAGAGGTTTCTCAAACTACAGACGGAACTCCCATATGACCCAGCAATCCCACTAATGGGTATATACGCAAAGAAAGGAAATCAACGTTTCAAAGGAATACCTGCACTCCCATGTTCACTGAAGCTCTATTCACACTAGCCAAGATTTGGAGCCAACCTAAATGTCCATGGACAGATGATTGGATAAAGAAAATGTGGTACACATACACAATGGCAGCCAACCACCAAAAGAAAAAAAAAAAAAAATTGCCTAACTATTTACAGTAGAATACTGTTCAACCATAAAAAAGAGTGGAATTCTGCAATTTGTGGCAGGCATGGATGAGCTTGGAGAAAATTATGTTAAGCGAAATAAGCCAGACACAGAAAGAGAAATACCACATATTCTCACTCATACGTAAGAGCTTAAATAAATAAATAAATAAATAAATAAATAAATAAATAAATGAGGAACTTTTAGAGGGAGAGAGTAGAACTCTGGGTATGAGGAGGTGGGAAAGGCGGTGGGGGAAAGGATAGTGAGAGGTTGGTTAATGGACACAAAATTACAGCTAGATAGGAAAAATAACTTGTTGGTGTACAGTCGTGCTAGTCACCTATAATTAACAACTTGTTGTATGTTAAATGGCTAAAAGAGGAGCTTAAATGTTATCACAATGAAATGATAAAATTGCAGTGATGAATTTGCTAACTACCCTGATTTGACCTCTACACACTGTATACATGTAATGAAATATAACTCTGTACACCATAAATATGTAAAACCAGTAAGTTTCAATTAAACAAAAAAATATATATATCAGTATCACGAGACTAAGAAAGGCTTACAAAAGACACAAGACAACTAAATGCAATGTTTGACCCTGGACTGGATCCTGGGCAGGAAAAACATGGAATGTGGATAGATTAGATAGAAGTCTTGATAGATTAAAGTCTTAGATAAAAGTCTTGAATCAATGTCAAATTCCCTAAATTGGACACAACCTGTACCATGATTATGTAAGTCAATGTCCTTATTCCTAGTATTAAGAGATAAAAAAGCACTATGTACGTAACCCACTCTCAAATTGCTCAGATGAAAAAATGTTTTACACACAGACACGCACGCACGCCCACACATACAAATGAGAGTACTTCAAAAAGTTCATGACAAAATGTTAAAAATTAATGAATCCAGTAAAGGTATATGAAAGTTCTTTGTACTATTCTTGCAACTTTCCTAAATGCTTGATATTATTCAAGACAAAAATTTGAAAAATGCATGTACAATAATTTTGTGATTAAAAAAATAAATAGAGCAAAATCCTTTGCAGCAATAGCTCTCCTGGCAGAACCTTGGAAACAAGCTTGGCATATTAACCTTACGAACCCCAGTACAGCCTTGAAAACAGAAGATGTGATTAAGAACAAGCAGCAAGATCCCATGTCAACGGGGACACAATGGGGCCAGAGCACAGACTGGACTCAGACAGAGCTTTGCCATTTACTGGCTGACCTTGGGCAAGCTGTAGTTTCAGTGTCCTTGCCTGTAAAATGAGGATACTAAGGTTTATCAGGCAGGGATGTTATGCTAAATGGTAGCTATTATTGTTACAGTTGTCAGGAAAACAGAATGAAAACGGTTTGTGCAACAAGCAAAGGAAGAAGGTAAGATGAACAGATTTAACTGAAAATTGTAACTGCTATAATGGGGGGTGGGGGTGGAGTGGGATGCCAATAAACACTATTTAAAAGCTACCAACATGAAGATGTCACTTGGAAAAATAGCTGCTTTGAAAAAAAGTTTGACAGTTTCTTAAAAAGTTAGGCATAAGATTATCATATGAGCCAGCACTCCCACTCCTAGATATTTACCCAAGAGAAATGAATACTTAATGTTCACACCAAAACCTATACACAGATGTTTCTAGCACCTTTAAATGTAAACACTAGCTAGAAACAATGTCCCTCAGCTGGCAAGTGGATAAACTGTGTATATCTGTACAACAGGATATTGATCGGTAATAAAAAGGAACAAACTAGGATAGGAAGGGACATGGATGAATCTTAAAAGCATCATGCTGAGTGAAAGAAACAAGACCAAAAGAATAAGTACTCAATGATGACATCTACAAGACACTCTTGCAAAGACAAACTACGTGGAAACAGCAAACAGGTGAGTGGCTGCCAAGGGCTGGCAGTGGAGGAAATGGTTGACTAACTCAGGAATTTTGGAGGTTGATGGAAATGTTCTGTGTTGTGATTATGGAGATGATCACATGACTTATGCATTTGTCAAAACTCACAGAATTTTCAGCTAAAAAGGGTAAATTTTACTGTGTTAATTATACCTTTATTAAATAAAGGGATAAGGAAACTACCAACAAACTGGAAAAAAATAGTTACTACATGATAAAGAGTGATATTCTTAACATATAAATAAAAGTTTAAAAATCAAGAAGACAAAAAAAGGCAAAGAAAAATCAATAAACTGAGGAAAAACAATCACCTCAACAGTAATCAAAGAAATGAAAACCAAAACATCACATTGTACACTGTAAATATACATATAATTTGTATTTTTTAATTATATCTTAATAAAGCTGAAGGAAAAAATAAAGATGAATTCAAAAATAAATTAATTAAAATAACAACAATGATAATGCATTTCCTGCTTATAAAACTGGTAAAAGATAATTTTTACATAACCACAGCCAGTACTTACAATGATGTGGAAACAAGACCCATATATGGCTGATAGGAGGATGAAATGGTACAACCCCTGGGCAGCAATGCTTATGAAAATCCAGCAATGCTTAAGAAAATTTCAAATGTCCACACTATTTGACCCAATCATTCCACATTTATAAAATTAACCACATAAACAGGCAAATGTACAAAGAATTTGAACTATGATGTTCATTGCAGCACTGATAGAAATGGCAACAGATGTTCACCCATAGAAGAATGTTTTAATAAGATAGGACACATTCAAAAATGGTGTAAAGATCTCTGTATATACATAACAATGTGGAAAGATAAAGTAAGTAGGAAGAGAAGGTTTAAGATAGTACAATATAACATAATCTCATTTTAAACTTATTAACCTTAGTAATGAATGTTAGCAAATATAATCAACAACATATTGGTTCTCTGGAAGTTGAGATTAGCAGCCTCAGCCTTGGGCACTGTCCAATTCTATAAAGTTGGTTACTTTTGACAATGATCATGCGTTAACTTTTAAAGCACAGGAAACAATTTTATATTAGCAAGCACTGACCAGTGAGTGAGGAAAATTGGGGGTCCCATACACACATAAATTTAATTAAATTTAACTTTCTTTGGTAGGCAACCTAGCACAATGTATTAACTCTAACCCTAACCCTAAAGAGTTTTTTTTTTTTTTTTTTTTTTTTTAGGGCTGGCCAGTTAGCTCAGTTGGTTAGAGTGTGGTGTTGATAACACCAAGGTCAAGGGTTTGGACCTCCCTTATTGGCCAGCCATCAACAAAACAAAACAAACAAAAAAAGAGATATTCTCTGAAGTTAAAAAATCAAGAAACAAGAGGCAAAAACATATAACTCACAAGCAGGGCATTGTGGAGGAATGGGATCCATGAACAATTTATCTCTAGCCAGTAGGAAGAGGGAAGAGGGAAATTTTTTTCTCAAATGGTTCACAATTACAAAAAAGATTGGAAAACAGTATTGAACACAACTGTATTACCCACCATGTACCCAGCACAGTCAAATCTTAGTACTTTGTCACATTTGCTTCAAATCCCTATTTTTAAGGAATAAATTACCAGACATATAGTTTAAAAATATAAATAAAAAGTTTGCTGTGGGGTGTAGAACAGGGGATGTTAACATATGCATATATTTTTAATTTTAAAATTGCAAACGTAACAATATTAATCAAAATAAATAAGTCAAATTGCAAATGTGATACTATATGATTTCTATTATTTGACTTACTAGAAAAGGCAAAATTATAGAGACAGGAAACCCATCCAGGTGCTAGGAACTAAGGGTAGGAAAAAGGCTGAATAAAAGGAGCACAGGGAACTTGGGGGTGATGGGAATGTTTTATATCTTGATTGTGGTGGTGGTTACACAAACATATACTTTTGTCATTACTCAAAACTGCACACTAAGCACAATATGTAAATTATACTTCAATAAATCTGATAGATTTTTTTTTAATGGCAAACATGCTTTCATTTTTAAAAGACTGGAAAAATAAACAAGAAGAAAACTGCTGACAGGAACAAAAGGAGCTGAGGACCTCTTCAACCCAATTCTTAATGTTATGTCACTCACTCTGTTACCCTTCACCTGGGGGCAGACAAGTGCCAGTTGTATGCAGAAGTGGGTCACAAGGAAAGGCCCTAGAAACACGCAGCCTGCGTTTAGATCCTGTGGCAGAAACTAACAGGTGTGAGTAAGCTGTTCAATGAGATGGTGTTGAATAAACAAACTCAAAACAACCTAACCCGGAGTCAAGCCCAGCAGCTGAGCTATCTCAGCCATCTCACCTGGCCTTCTGCAGGCTGGGCACTCTGATGGCCATCCTTGTCCTCGAGCTCCAGCAGCAAGTACACGGGGGGCTTGCAGTCTTTGGACTCATTCAGGAAGCCTCCCGTATCCACTTTCCTTTTGATGGTAGAGTTCCAGTGGTTCTTCACAGCATTATCCGTCCTGCAGGGGCAAACAGAGACCTGTGAATCCCAGCTCAGCAGCCAGTGTACCACCTGGCACATCCATAACCTCCCTGAGCTGAATTCCCACTTCTGTAAATGAAGGATGTGTTCTAAGATCTCTTTCATCTCTAAGATGAAGTCTCATGTGTTTCCAGCTCTTAATGATTTTTTTTTTTTTTTTGTATGTGGCTAGCCAGCAGGCCCTTAACAATCTATAAAGCATTTCCACACATCTCTGTGAAATAGCAAATGGCAAAAACTGTAAAACTGAAGATATGTGTTTCAACTCTCATCCCCTTTGCTATGGTTTGAATGTGTCCCCCAAAAGCTCATGTATTGGAGCTTGCAACCATGTTAAGAGGGTGGGAAATCTGACTATGGTATTTGAAAGGCAGGGTCTTTAAGAGGTAACTAGATTGTGAGGACTATGCCCTTGTGAATGAATTAATTCATTTACGGGTTAGTGAGTCAGTGGTTTAGTGGGTTATCACAGGAGTGGCACCGTGGCTTTATAAGGAGAACAACAGAGCATGTTTATGTGTTCTTGCCATTCTCACCATGTGACTGCCAGTGTCACCATGGAATTCTGCTGAGATCCCCCACCAAGAAGGCCCTCACCAGATGAGCTTCCTGCACCTTGGACTTTCCAGCCTCCAAAACTAAGAAATAAATTTCATTTTCTTATAAATTACCCAGTTTCAGGTATTCTGTTATCGGTGACAGAAAATGGACTAATAAACCCTTCCCTGCCCAGTTTGCGTGTGTAGAAACCACGAGAAAACCACTGGCTGCTGATCCCATCCTGAGTCTCACACTGATTTCCAACACAAGCCCTGTTCACCTTCCACAGACTGATAGGCCAAAGAGGGGAGAGGGTCTTGCTCCTAAATGTGAACAGACAGCCAAGGATCAGCAGATCTCCAAAGGAAGCCTCAAATATAAAATGGAACCAGCAAAACAAGCAAACACAGAAGAGACAGAGATAATGCAGGAGGGGAGAGATATTTTCAAAAAACATAATATTGATGGAGAAATAAGCTGTTAGAACCAAAAAGAAAGAATAGGGTGCCAGAAAAATGAAGAAGCCCTTAGAAAGTAAAAACTTTCAGTCAAAATAATTTCCAAAGAAGGGTTGGAAGGTAAGGTCAAAGAAATCTCCCAGAAAATAAAACAAAAGAGATGAAAAATAGGAGGAAGAAGAAAAGATCATGGAATGCTTTCAATATTCTGAATATAAATTATTTTCAAACTTGAAGTCTATATCCATCCAAATTATCAACCAAAAGTGAGGTAGAATGTAGATGACGTGCAATTACCCAAAATTTACCTCTCATGCACTGATCTCAGGATGCTAATAAAGGATGTGCGCCACCAAAACAAGGAAGAAAACCAAGAAAGAAGAGGGATCCAACACATGAGAAGGGCGAAGGAATGCTCCAAGGTGACAACAGGGCAACAGACCTAAAAAGCAACTGGCAGAACAGAAAGGACAGAGGTCTCCAGGATTGATTCCCCAAAGAAAAAATAGAGCCACGTATATTGCATGATTTGTTCTGAGTATTCAGAAAATAGCACTGATGGATGCTCTGACAATGTGATAGGCCACTGACAAAAAATTAAGAACTATATTGAAAACTGTGTGAATGAAAAAACAAAGCAATTATTAATTCCAGGAAAGACAAACGTCAGATAAGAAGGAAATTTAATCCCAGATAAGTTAGTAGTTCTAGCATTGAGTTATATTTATAAGGTAATAATACTGTTAACACATTGCTGTTTTAACTAAAAATTATGGCACTATATTGGGACAATAGGAAGGTATGGGGAGCAGGAAAGTCTAAGAAAGCTAAATCTTGTCCTGTAGCAGAAAACCAAAATATAAGAAAACACATCATTTACAAATATGGAGGTAAATACCAGAAGAGCTAAAAAAAAAGATGAGTTTTTCTTTTAGTAGAAAGTGGAGACAGGGGACTGATGGTTTTCATTATAATGCTTTTAGTAGGTTATAGCACTACTTGAATTTTGTCCTTTTTTTATCTTAAAGAAAGCCAGTTTACCCCATACCAGCCCATTTTATATCAGCTGAAGAAGAAACTGAAGTCCAGAAGTGGAAGGGGCTGACCAAGAAGACAGCAAGCTGGGAACAGGGGGAGAGCTAGACCCCAGGCCTGCTGATTTCTGGCTGAGGCCTCTGTGGGCACTGTCTGTCCTTTTAAGCTGACGGAGGTCAGGGCCTTCTTGGGGGACTCTATCCTTCCTCTGACTAACACATGTCTCTGGGAGCCCTGGACCAGAAGCTAGGGGTTAGGGATAAGAGCACATGATCACAGTATCCTGAGGGACTCTCCTCCATCATGAGAATGGCCTTCATCTCCTGGGAATACCATCCCGTCTGCCTTAGCCCCCCAAGCCCCAAGAAGGCAGCTCACCTCCCAGGAAGCATCTTGGCAATCTCAGCCCAGCGGTTGCCCAGCACCTTGTGGGCCTCACAGATGATGCGATCCTCCTCCTCGGTCCAGCAGGACTTCTTCACCTCGGGGTTGAGGTGGTTGTGCCAACGCTCACGGCACTGCTTCCCCAGTCGGCCCTTCAGGTGCTTGGCAATCAGTGTCCACTGCTTCGTGCCATACTTCTTGACCAGTTCAATGACCTTGGAGAAAAGCCTCTGTGAAGCCAGTGGGACCTGCCCTCCCTCACTCACACCACAGCACCGAAAGGTGCCACCAACCCCACCCCTTCACACAACATGGAAGTCACTATGGTGGTTGTTGGGGACCTGCTCAGAGGATGACCTTGTGCATTCCACAGACATCTGCTGAAGGATGATACCGTGTCCTTGTCATTTATTGCCCAGAATAAATACAGGCCAAAAGTGCCAGAGACTCTTTCTAGAGTGGACCTCAATCAAAGAAAAGGGAGTTGACGTCCTGCCTCCCTCTTCAGGGCTCCACTTAGTCAACTCACTAAGTAGAAAAGGGCAGAGGGATGAGAAGGACCTGATCACAGGGGTCTAAACTCACGTTACCTAAGGCTCACTCCCCACAGCCAGGCCATGTGAACTACGGATGGGGGATAGACCTTCCTACTCCCAGCCACATCCCAGGATGCCATGAACTCCTCCAGCACTTTTGTGGAAATCTGGAGGGTAGAGCCCTGAGCCATGGTGCCAGACTTGACGGTCTAACTAGGGCTGGATTTCAGTCCCCATTTGACCTCTCAGCCAGGCCCCTTTGCTCAGAACATAAACCACAACATCTGTAGCCACCTGAGCCAGGCCAGATCCCTCTCCTGAACTCTGGACATACATATTCTCACATGCATACAGGCCACAGCAAACAAGGAAGAACAGACATTTCTGGGCAAAAAGATTTTGGTAAGGAAATATTCTGCTTCGTTTCTGTATGGTTTAAATTTTTACAGCAACCACATATCATTTTGAATTTTTTAAAACTGAAGTATTTTAAAACCAAATTAAAAATATCTAGGTCCCTTTGCCTCCCTCTTTTCCCTGGACTGTGCCTGCCACAGTGGAATGGTGTCCTCTGAGCTGACATCAGAGAGGACAGCCAAGTGGAAGCTGAGGGTAGTCATGGCACTGCCTACTTCGTAGCTTAGGGGTATTCCCAGGCCTCTGCGGGCCTCGGTCTCCCTGCCTATAAAACAGGACTAACAAATCTTCTGCCCACATCACAGGTCTGCTACTGGGACCAACCACAGGAAATAAGGCCCATGCGAGGCTCTGTGTTTCATGAGAACCTCACATGGTGCAATCATTGTTATAACAAAGTGTAACAGCAGCGGCCATTTGCTGAGTATGCCACATGCCGGGACCAGGCAAACCCCTTTACATGCATCACCCATCTTATCCTCACGACACTTCTACGCAGCAGGCACTATTACTATTCTCCTTTATGGATGGGGAAAGAGAAGCTGGCTAATTTGCCCAGCATCCCTCAGCTCATGACTGGGGAGGCCAAGAGACGCTCAGACTCAGGACCTAAGGGCAAGAGCTGGGGCAGCGTGAGGATGTCCTGAATAGTCCTTGGGACGACCCCCACCCAGTGTTAAGCGTGGCACTTTGCCAGCACAAGGGCAGCCTCACAGCTCCTGGATTCACTGGTGGGGGTGAAGGTCCACCGTGTGCGAGGCACTGTCCCAGCAGTTACCTTTTGGTCTTCCTCTTTGGTCCATGGCCCCTTGACAAGGTCTGGATTCAAAACTCTCAGCCACCTGTACTGGCATTGCTGGTCAGTGCGGTTCTGCGAAAAGAATAGGAAGAACAAACAGGCATCTGTAAGAACTTCTGGGATTGTAAACTTGGACCCTGGTTGAGCAATGAGTGTAGGCGATGTCCTGCTCCAAGCACCTACCTACACGCCCACACTCCAGAACACAGATGGTTTCCCTTTGCTACAAGAGGGCAAACTCAAGCCCCTGTGGGAAGCCACTTCCCACCACCCAAACACTGAGGGCCGCCACCATGAGGTATAAAAGCCTTGTGGGGTATGTCAGGGATCCTTGTTTTCTTCTGGAGAGTGTTTTTACTCCCTGAAAAGTTCCGATTACATGGAAAAGGGTAGATGAAGAAACAGGACAAAAAGTGATCCGTTGACTCAGTCCCTGAGATGTCCGAGAGATATAGGCATTAAGCTAGACAGCAGCTCCTGCCATGCTCTCCCTCCCAGACACCTGCAAGTCCTGGGGATGGGGGCCCAAGGGTGGCCTCATCAGCAGGAGGCTTTAAATGCTCAGACATGGTGACGCCAGACAGCTCTGCAGGGGCCTCACTGTGGAGTCTGCTCAAAGTGCCGGTTCCCCTCAGTATCAGTCTCACTACTGAGAAACCGAGTACCCATTCACTCCTGATTTGCAAGAAGAAATGCAAAATGCCACTGATCACATGCTGCAAACGTTGCAGAGCCTAAAGACTCCCAGGCATGCAGAGGCAGCTGGTGGAGATAGCTTAAACTCTGGTTTGAGAACAAAGGTCCTACAAAGGTTGTTCTTGGAAAGGGGAGGGGGGCTTGGTAAGAACTTCCTTTTCTTCTCCTCCTCGGCAGAAAGTCTGTCCTAGGTACACTGTCTGGTCACCCAGAACCCTTACCCCTGGGGGAGGGACTGCAGAGAGGGTGTACTCACAGGAAAGTGGCTGGCCAGGAACTTCCAGTCCTGCTGTCCAAACTGCCTCACCAGTGCCCTCAGCTGCTCGTCCTGCCAATGCCAGAAAGACAGAGGGCTCAGCTCACACATGTGTGGAAAGCCTTGCAGCCACCTCTGACGGAGCCCCCTCAAAAAGAACAGCTCGTTCATTCCTAAAGTCGTGATGTGAGTACCTACTGTGCACAAGACACTACAGTCACAGCAGCAGGGAGCAACAGAGCTGCCCTGACCTCATGGGGCTTACAGTCTAAAGGGAGGCAGATGCTAATCAAAGGCTCATGTGAACAAAAGTGAAGCCACCCCCTCCTGGGGGACATGGAGATGTACATGGTGATTGCCTATTCAGGGAGACCAAAGGATAGGTTCAAAGGAAATGCGGTATCACTAGAATGCAGGAAGAGAGAGAGAGAGAAGGAGGAAGGGAAAGGCAGGAAGGGGGAGAGGGGGAGAAAGAGACACAAGATGATTTTGGAGGGGGTGACAGGGGCCATATCACATGCAGGATTTACCTATGTCATGCAAGGCCACTGATACATTTGAGCAGTAGGCAGTCATGGCCCAATGTGGTTGTTATAAAGTTCCCTTTGGCTACTGCACGGTGGGAAAGGGGTTGGAAAAGAGCAGAGTGGACATGGGAGGCCATATCACACCTAGGCCAGAGCCAGTAGTGATCCAGCACTGGAGATGGGCAGACATGGGCAGAATCAAGAGTGGCTGGAAGGCAAGATAGTATCTGTCAAAATATTCTCCTGAAAATGAGCTATGATGAAGCCAATCCCCAAGGAGTTAAACTTCCCAAACTTAAGCATGACTCAGTCTCAAAGTTGTTTTTTTTAGGAAGCAAAGAGATCCCATTTGGAGCAGACCAGCTGTAACCAGCTCTGACCCCCAACCTAGTGACTGCACCCACAATAGGTGAACTTTTGACGTCAGATGGCCAAAAACTCCTCCCTTGGATATGCCAGTGCTGCCCTTTCCCATACACGTGACCCATAAAGAGGCATGAAGCTTGCTTGCGCCTGAGAAGATGAATAAAAGACTTCCTTAAACCCTCCAATCAATCACCACCCCTCACATCTTACACCACCTCTAATTATTCCCCCATAAATATCCCATCCACCCGCCATCAGTAAGACAGATTTGAGAAAGATTTCTCCCCTTGCTCGGCACCTGGCCATAAGCCTTTCCCTTCTGCAAAATCGGTGTCTCAGTACTTGGTTTTGCTGATTGTTAGAGGGTAAAAAAAACCAAAGCCATTGTGTGCCCCCCCTGCCATGCTGACTCCTACATGCATAACCTCATTCCTTTACTTCATTGCTGCACTTTAACCTTAGGGCAAGCTGGAAAAGAAACACAGGTTTCAGGGAGTGAATAATTTATTACAGCAGATGGCATCAGTGGTCTGAGCACCAAAATCATAAGACCCCCTCCCTACCTTGTGAATCACAAAGACATCTGGTGAATGATGTTATCAACTTATTTTTCTTAAGATGTTTCCTTGAAATTATTTCTAGTAATGGGGGCTTTGCTATATACATTATGTAACCTCAGGAGTCAGAGCGCTTGCCTGCTGATGTCTGATTCTTCACTGTGTCCAGCTTTCCTGTGTATAAATCACCCTGATTAATAAATATCTTTGTATATATCTGAATGGGTTTGCCTGCCTTATTCCTCAAAATACCTTCTCAATTTGGAGGGCATTAAACTTTAGCCCCCTCCTCGAATACTGCACATTGGGAAATGAACCCCAGTTCGGTTATACTGATACGTGCAACAACACGACTCTCAGTATTGTTAAGATGAGTAATAGAAGCCAGATGTAAAATGGTACACACTGCATGACTTCATGCACATGAAGTCCTAGAAAACATAAACTAAATTATAGGGACAAAAAGGTGGTCAAATGGTTGTCTGAGCCCAGTGGTAGAAGGAGAGCTGGACAGCAAAGGGGAGCAAGAAATGTTTTGGGGGCAATGGAAATGTTCTAAAACATGACTGTGCTGGTAGTTTCACGGCTATATATATACATCTGTCAAAACGCATTGAATTGTACTTCAAATAATTGCAGCTGATTATACATAAAGTGTGGGAGTGAGCAGGACTGAAGCCATGTTGGAACCTAAAACTACATGGGCTCTATAAGATTTTAAAATTTAAAAGGACACAGTTCTTTTTCCTTGGCATTCATTTCTCTGAATTCCTTCTTTCCCCATGATTATTTGATATCTTGAACCTCGGTTAAGGGGCAAGATGACATTATTTACATGAATGTAAAGTTGTTTTCCAGCTAGCCTGGAGCTGCAGACTTACATACTATCTAAGAGGAACCAAGGAAGACACCAGTAAAGCTTTGTTGATGCCGCACCTCCAGCAGAACCATGAGATAACAAGGACAGGAGCAGAAATCAGACAAGTCTTGGCTAGACTGCACCTGACTCCTTGCATGTCCCTCTCCCACTTGTGTTTCATTTCCCATGTTCCATTCCCTCATCTCCTCCTCAAACCCCCTCCTCAACCCTAAATTGGGGAGACAGTTCTAGTCTATCTCCTCAGATGTCTGATAATAAACTTCCTGCTACACACCAACATTTGGGACTGAAGAGTCTTTTGTTTCTGAACAGAGAGCAGTGGGACCTGGATGCTGGTAAGAAAAGTATTCCTCAATTACCTTGATTTTTTAAGTTTAATGTATAGATATAAACAAAGAAAATGTGGTATATACATACAATAGAATATTACTCAGTCTTAAAAAAGTACATTCTGACACATGTTAGAACATGGATGGGGCCGGCCCGTGGCTCACTTGGGAGAATGCGGTGCTGATAACATCAAGGCCATATAGGGATGGCCGGTTAGCTCACTGGCTGAGCGTGGTGCTGACAACACCAAGCCAAGGGTTGAGATCCCCTTACTGGTCATCTTTTAAAAAAAAAGAACATGGATCAACCTAGAAGACATTATGCTAAGTGAAATAAGCCAGGCACAAGAGGACAAATACTGTATGATTCCACTTATATGAAGTATCTAAAATAGTCAAAATCATAGAAACAGAAAGTAGAAAGGTGGCTGCCAAGGGCTGGAGGGGAGGGGGGAGGGGGAACTGGTATTTAATGGGTATAGTTTCAGTTTTCAAAATGGAAAAGTTCTAGAGATCTGCTGCACAACAATGGGAAAATACTTAATACTATTGAACTGTACACTGAAAAATGGTTAAGAGTATATTTAATGTTATGTGTTTTTTGTTCCCCCCACCCCAGTAGGTTTCTAAAATGGTACACCCAATTTAGAAAAAGGTCTGGCAGTTTCTATAAAATTAAACATACATCTACCCCCTGACCATACCTAAGTATTGTCCCAAGAGAAATGAAAACATACATCCACAAGAAAACTTCACAGACTCAAGAATCTTCATGGCTGTGCTTATGCACAATAACCAAAAACTGTAAACAGCCCAAACACCCATCAACAAGTGAAACATGTTATGGTATACACATGCAATGAAATAGTTGACCCTTGAATAACATGGAGCTTGGGGCGTTGACCCCTGCACAGCTAAAAATCCATGTACAACTTCTGACTCCCCCCAAAACTTTACTAATAGCCTACTGTTGACCACAAGCCTTACAGATAACACAGTCAATTAACACATATTTTGTATGTTATTACACGAGTATTGTGTACTGTACAAGGATGCTTCAAAAAGTTTGTGGAAAAATGGACTTAAAGATAATATAAATCTTTCCAGGAACTTGTTGAAGATCTCTCATATTCTTAAAATAAATTAAACTAGAGAAAAGAAAATGTTATTAAGAAAATCATAAGGAAGAGAAAGTACATTTACAGTACTGTAGAGCATTTATTGAAAAAAATCCACGTATAAGTAGATGCATGTAGTCCAAACCCATGCTGTTCAAGGGTCAACTGTATTATTCAGCAATAAAAACGGATGAATTACTGAATTACCCAACATTACTCTGAGCAAAATAATCCAGATACAAAAGAATACATGTGTATAATTTCGTCTGTAAGACATTCAAAAGAACAAGCAAAACTAATGGACTGAAAGACATTAGATCAGAGATTCCCTGATCTGGTATCATGAGCATAAAGAGCCTCAAGAGAACTTTTTGGGATAAATAAGAGTGGTGCTTACATGGGTATATGTATTTGCCAAAACTAATTAAAGTGTTCACTTTAAAAAGTGCTTTGGGGCTGGTTGGTTAGCTCAGTTGGTTAGAGCATGGTGCCAATAGCAGCAAGGTCCAGGGTTTGATCCCTGCATCAACCAGCTGCCAAAAAAACCCCCCACAAAGTCACAGAATTAAAAGCTGCTTTTGATTGTATATAAATTATACAAAGTTGACTAAAGAATAAAAAGAGATAGCAGAAAATCACTTTAGAGCTTGAAGTCCAAGATTCAACATAATTAATTTTTTAAGAAAAGAAAGAGAGGGTTGCAGATTTGGCTGAACCTCCTATCAGTCAAAGAGCAAGAGGCACAAGCAATGTCCAGGAAGCAGAACACGCTAGCTTCTCAGGAGACACAACAGTGATCTTTGGCCCTGAGGTCTGAGAGACATATCCCCCCATCCTAAGAATTGAGTCTCCAAGAATACTCTGAGAAGAGGCACAGGGTAGAACCAGACAACCTGTTTTTTTCCTTTTTTTTTTTGGCAGCTGGCCGGTATGGGGATCCAAACCCTTGACCTTGGTGTTACCAATGCCACGCTCTAACTTAGTGAGCTAACCGGCCAGCCCCATCCACACCTTTCACTCTGGGGCACATCAGGCAGACACCCCTGACTCGGTGGTCTGGAGGCCACCAGCTGCCATTAACCCTCTCCTCCCCAACTCCATGGAGTCACAGTGCCACTCACCTCCTCGTGGGTCCACTTGACCTTGCACTTGCTGTCCCTCTGCTCTGGCACATCTGAATCTGTGTCCTGGTAATGCAGTTCATCCAGTTCCTCACTGCATGGGAAGCAAGCGAACAGTCAAGGACAGTGAGTGTTGTCCACATGCTTTTAGACGACATGCACAGCATGCGGGCAGTGGCCAGCCAACTCCAGGGAAAGGTTTGGGAAGGCAGCTTTTACTTTTTCTGCTTTTGAAAACATAAATACTTCCACCCTCCTCTCTTTTAAAATTTTTTAATGAAATGAGGCTACAGAATATTTTTATTTTCTTCTTTATTCTTTAAAAAAAAAAATACTAATGGTTTCAAAAGCCACAAGAAAACAAGATTTCACCAAGAATATTATGATTTTCAAAACCAGACTCCTGCAGAATCATAGAGTTAGAATAAAAACCATATTCCCATTTTAATATTTTCCTTTTGATAACAAACTTGCATGGATATTTTAAGGATTAAAGCTGATGATGTACGTACTCATCAGGCACTAGGATTTTAAGAAATATTAGTTATTTCGGGAAAACATTTTAAATACATTCTCTCGTTAACTATGTCCATTTTTGCATATCCTTTTTCAATCCTTGCTTAACATGGGCATAGTTAATGGAAAGAAAAATCACAGTACAAGCAGCTTTGAATTCTGGATGTTTTTACTCTCCAACAGGCAATTTACCAACTTGCTCCTCATTTTTATCTAGTATAACAGTTACAAAAATGGAGATCACACTATTCACCTTCAGAGATGTCAGGTGCTCTCACAAGGTCACTAACTTCCCCCAACTCCACATGATGAGATCTGCATGAGGTCACCTTAGTCACGTACACTCTTAGGTGAGATATTTGTAAACTAGGAAAAGTCCACAGATTTCCACACAAGCAAGGCAAGCACAGGCCTTGTGGCCAAAACAAGGAAGTAGTGTCCACGCACTTTCCTCTTGTTTTCCAGAACCCTGCACTGCTTCTTAGAGTCACTCCTACACTCCCACAGCACATTGGAAACCCTCCTGTCTTAGGACCTTACGATGCATTTCCTCAACATCATCCACAAAGGTCAGCTCCAACTCCATATCCCAGGGTCTGGCACCGAAAGGCCTTAAGAAATGTTTGCCCAGGGAATGACCCAATACATGAATGAATGAATGAATGAATGAATGAAGCAAATATTTTAGAAGTAGGACAGGAAGGGGCTGGCCCATGGCTCACTTGGGAGAGTGTGGTGCTGATAACACCAAGGCCGTGGGTTTGGATCCCTGTATAGGGATGGCCGGTTGGCTCACTTGGGAGAGCGTGGTGCTGACAACATCAAGTCAAGGGTTAAGATCCCCTTACCAGTCATCTTTAAAAAAAAAAAAGAAGAAGTAGGTCTAAACCCAGCAATACATCGGTCACAGATGTCCTGTCATTCCTGACCCCATTCATTGGTCCTCCACCATCGCAAAGCAGAAGGCAAAAATCTACAAGATACTAATAAGAATGAAGCTGGCATCGAAATCAACTGTTCCCAGACTCCTCACTGACAGAAACCATCTTTGCTTCTACAGCACCCAGCACAAGGCCTGGCTTCTAACAGATGCTCAGCAAATATTCCTTCAAAGGGTGTCTGTGTGGACACTCTCTGATGCTCCAATGCTGTTTAATGGGGATAGCATCTCAGACAGCTGTGAGAATTCTGTGACATAATATATTGCTGTCATCTACATGTGCTGGCCATCCACTTCGCACCCACTCTCATTATCTCCGTTTAACAGATGTAGAAATTGAGGCTCAAGGGGTATGCCACACGCCAAGTCCACAAAGCCAGGCTCTAAACTGCCTTAGCTCCACACCTGCAAGTCCTCACCTTGTAATCCCAGCTGAAAAAGCAGAGGCAACTGCATTTTGGTCCAACATTCCCTTTCTTTTGCCCTTCGATGAGCTGGGCTCTGCTCCAGGGCTGGGGTAAGTCAGAGGCTGAGCAGGAGGTTGGGCACTGGGGCAGAGGAAAATTAGAGCAAGTGGCCAAGAAATGATCTGAGGGCTGTGGGGGTCCCAAAGTGCAGAACCCATCCCTCACATGGGAGGGGGTTCCTCCTCTGAACCCCAGGGGAGAAGGGGCAGAGGACCAAGGGTGGTCTAGGGGCAGTCACTATTGGAGTAACACTTCCTGAACCAAAAATCAGGGAAGGGTCTGACAAGTGTCTGACCAGAAGAACTCCATCTGAAGAGGGGTCTAAAGGTTATCTGGGTTGCATGGATCCAGGGAGGGAACAAGACCAGACCCCACTGTCAGGTTCCCCAAAACTGGCTGAAAATCTCAGAGCTGAGGTCCCAGGTGCACAGGGTTAAGAAAGGGACCTGGAACCCACAGACCTGGTTCTAGGCTCCAATCTGCCGCTTATTCTCTGGGGGACTGTGTAAAATGGAGACCGCAGTTCCTGCCTTTGCCCCAGGGGCTGCTGGCAGAGAGGTCATGATACACATCAGTCTCTCTTCCCCTCACCTTCAAGCCCAGCTGTCCAAAACTCTTCGTCTCAAACGGGAAGAGAAGTCTCTGAAACTAAACCGAGGTGGGGCCTGGAACCCATGTTGGGGACACAAAAGAACCCCCTCCCCAGACCGGGAGAGACGGCTTGGGGGGCTCTGTACTTCCCCGAATGCTGAAAAAAATGCCCACAGGCAAATCCGAACCCAAACTAGGTTTGACCAACAAGTGACTCGCAGACTTGGCCTCCCACTCGGTGGGACTGGGAGAATCACTCTCCCTCTCCAAGGGTCGCCTCCTCGCCAGTAAAGGCCCTTCCAGCTAACACCGGCCGTCCCACCCCCAGCCCGCAATTAGGCGGGAGACAAAATGACATCATGCAGGGATTGGCCCGGGTCCCAGGAGACCTGCCCGTCCCAGCTCCGAGACCCAGCAGGCCTGGGGAGCCGAGCTAGGGGCCCCCAAGACCCCCCTCCCAGCGTTGCACGCGCCCCCTTCCTCGGGCGGTCCAGGACGCAGCATTTCCCAAGGGACCACCCCGCCACGACCCTCTAGAAGGGGCCACGTCGAGGGTGCGGGTGGGAGCAGGGGTGGGAGGGGGGAGGGGAGAAAAGGGGGATTCTCAGCCCGCCCGGCTCCGCTCACCCGCGCGTCCGCCGAGACATCCCCCCGGCCCGGACCGCGCCGCGCTCGCCCGCCCGCCGGCTGAGCCCGGAGCGGGAGCCGGGCCGGGGTCAGGACGAGGGCTGCTCCGCCGCTCCGGGCCCCGGGCCCGCGCGGCGCTCCGAGGCGTCAGCGCGTCCGCAGGTCCTGCCGCCTGCTCGCAGGAACTGTGGCCGCCGCCGGCGCGCACAGAAGCACTTTTCTATCTCCCGCCAAGCGCGTCGGCGCCGCCCGGGCCTGGCGCGCGGGCGCGGGGCGGGGCCTGAGGCGGGGCGGGGCCGGGGAGTGGGGGGACCTGGGGCTGGGCGGAGCCCGCGGGGCACATACCCAGAGCCTCTCCGGCTGGGTGGAGGTTGGAGGAGACTTGGGAGGTGAGACTGCAGCAGGACGCCACATGACTGAGGCTAGGCTCAGCCGTAGTGTCGTTCCGGGACGGCCCAGAAGTATCCCACATAGCGAAAACTGAGGAAAGGGAAGGAGGCGCTAGGATGGAAGGGGTAGGCTGGGAAAACCGCCTGGGCAAAATTCCTCGCGCTTGTCCAAGCCACTCCTCGGTCCCTATAGCCTCCACCTTATAGTGGCCCCCTCACCCCTTTCTAGACCACGGTTGCGCCTTTGAACTGTCTCCGGCTTCCTCTCCAGCCTCAGGGCGACCTTGCTAAAATGCAAACTTGACCTTTCCTCTCCAGAATTTAAAACCTCTCTCCTCTCCCTCCGGGTAAATTCCCTACTCCATAATCTGGTTTATAGGATTCTGCCAGATCACCACCTGGCCTAAGGAAACAGCCTCCTTGCCTTTGCTTGGGCCATTAACTAGACCAGGAACGCTTCTCGCCCCTCCCACCTGGCTAATTCCTTTTTATCTTTGGGGTCCACTGATCACAATCTGCTTGGGGTTTTTTGTTTGTTTGTTTTTCTAAAAGTGACCGGTAAAGGGATCTCAACCCTTGGCTTGGTGTTGTCAGCACCATGCTCAGCCAGTGAGTGAACCGGCCATCCCTATATAGGATCCGAACCTGTGGCCTTGGTGTTATCAGCACCACACTCTACCAAGTGAGCCACGGGCTGGCCCCACAATCTGCTTGTTGACTCATGGGTTTCCCCTTTGAACTGTGACCATCGTGAGGTCCAAGAGGCCTATCAATTCACCCAGTATCCCTAGGGCCCAGCACAAGACCTGACATAGGAGGCCCTAGGTAAATGTTAAGTTAAATTGTTCACCATGTGGTTAAACAAACTCCTGGAGGTTTAGCAGGGATTTTCCATTTTAGGTTGTTATTTACTAAGTACCTACCGATATCACAACACACTAGACTTCCTGGGGGGAGTGCTGGGACAAAGATAAATGAACCATGAGACAGGAGCCTGGGGAGACCAGGCCAAACCCCAGCCTCTCAGCCCCTGCGTATGCCTCAGATCCCTCTTCCAGAAACTGGTGGCTACCTGGGGACAGTCCAGCCAGTCACTGCAAACTTCATTTACCACAGCAGAAGGAAGACTGACATCTTAAGTTCTAGAAGCTTCCACATCACTTAATTCAGGACTTCCCCCCACCCACTCCCCTCATAACGTAATTCATGTGGACATCCCCCTCCATTGCTAGTGCAGGCTCTACAACCAGACTTCCAGGGATTTTATTCCCAGATCCACCACTTACTGTGTTATCTTAGACAAATTGTCTAATTCCTCTGTGCTTGTCTCATCTGTAAAAATGGGATTTATCAAAAACTTAGTTTTTACTATGTACCAGCCACCGTTTTGTGCATAAATTTTAATCCTCCTAACAATCCTATGACGTAGATATCCTCTAGTAAATGGCAGGCAGAGCAGGGATTCAAACTTGAGCTGTCTAATTCTAAAGTTTATGTTTTTAATCACTGCACTTTGTAGAGTGGCTACAGGATTAACTAATATGCGTAAAGGGTAGAGAACAGTCCCTGGCATGTAAATACAATATTACTGTTATCTTTATTATTGTTGTTGTTGTGACTCTCCAGCTGTCCTTACATTGGTCCTTTGAGGTCCAGGAAGCTACTTTGCATGCAGCACACACTCTCATGTGGATTATTAGTACCATTTAAGGGACAGGCAGGACCTGGTGGCCAGGTAGGTATTTGCCCACGTTGAGAGGTAGGGAGCAGCTGTAGAGTCCACCTGGAACCTGGAACTGGTGCCAACTAATACACTAGAGCTGGAAGAACCTAGAGTCAATGCTGTGAGTCAAGCAGCAGGGAGATCACCATGGTGCCAGATGGAATCTGGTGATCTCCACAAGTATGTCCTCTCTAGTTATCATTATACCAACAGACACCCTCTGGAAAGAGAATTCCCAGCATCTTGGGTGCAACCATGCCTGGCAGTGGTCCCAGAGCCCAGGACTGGTAACATGCAGACTGGGAGACTTTTCCTGGACATGCCGTCCTTGGACAGAGAGGCTCCAGCCATTTGGTCATTCTACAATCTCCCCCACCCCAGGCTCCAGACCCAGGACCTGCCTTTGTGTTGGGAAGACAAGGATCAAACCTACTTATTAAATGCTCGCAGTCCAGCACGAGGCTGGACACAAAATAAACACTGATTGATGACAAGTAAATGGTAAGTAGGATCACATGGCCCTTCTGCCTGGAGTCTCTCCCCTTTCCACCTACTGAGAGCCCTCCTTATCATTCCTGTCCTCCCACTACACTTCCTCCACCTGTAGTTTTATGGCTTTGTCAAGAGCAGGGACAGCCTCACATGCATATTTTTAGCTTCAGATCTTTACCATAATGACCTTGGCTCCTGTAGGTACTCATGGAAGAATGTTTACACATTTTTTAATTGAGTGAATGAAATGTTAAACTAATGTTTGGCTGGAGAGTTAGATAGGCTTGGACCACAACTGAGAAGGCTTAGAATGCTGGAGTGTGAATTGTATCTCATAAGATATTGGACATCGAGATTTTGAAATGAAGGAATGTTTTCCAGGCACTTCTGCCCCAACCCTAGGGCATCAGTGTAGAGAACAGAGTCATGGCAACAGGCAAGTGGCCTTAGGCATGAGAGGCCAGGACCAGGACTGGAAATGGGACACTTTCAACAACAGGGAGGGAAAATGGGACACTTTTCCCAATGGAGGGAAAGCAATTCAAATGACTTGATACAAGGAATCAACCTCCAAGGAGAAAATGCCCCTTCTACTTCTCAAGATTGAGATTGTGTGAATAACTATTTGCATAGCACCTAACTTTGAGCTTCAGAAATGGACCAGAAGAGTATTCAAATCAGAAAATATTAATAGCTCAATTTTACTGAGGAAGACACCAGGTGCCAGGTGCCACACTAAGAGCTTTACATTCATTTTGCACTTAATTCTCACCACTAAGTGAGGCAGGTAACATTTTATTTATTCTTTTGCAGCTGGCCAGTACAGAGATCCAAACCTTTGACCTTGTTCTTACAAGGCTGTGCTCCAACCAACTGAGCCAACCAACCACCTTCAGGCAGGTAACACTTTAAAGGTAAAGAGACTGCAGCACAAAGATGTTAAGTTGCTCATGCAGCTAATGGGCTGGTGGCTTGAAGCAAAGCACCCACAACTTAACATGTAAATTTAGAGAGTACTCTTGGTGGAAATATGCTGAAAAGATTGAATCCGGGTACAGCCAGAGGCTAGTCATGAGATAATCCAGCCATCCACATTCTCCAGAAGCTCACCAGCTAGTAAGTGAAACAGTGAGTAAACAGCTAATAAGGGTGAATAGAATCTGCAAGAGCTGTAAGTACCTGCCCAGTGGGGTCACTGAAGGCTCTTCAGAGTTGGGTGATTTAGGAATTTGCAAGGCAGCCAATGTAGGAAATAGCACAGGGAACACCCAGTGCATGGAAGGGAGGACTAAGAGTAGGAATTACTCCGGGATTGGTGAGAGTTCAGTCATTCTTGACTCTTCTCTCACATCACGCATCTAATCCATCTTCAGATCCTATTGGCTCTACCCTCAAAATCTACCTTCACAATATATCCAGTGGTAAAAGTGTTACTGGGTACAGGTCTGGCTGCCTGCCCCCTTTCAAAAACAAACCACTCAAAAGTCAAATATTGGTGAAAATGGAAGTCAGCCTTTATTCAGGAATACCAGTGACCTAACCCATCTCTCCAGTAAATCAGGAGAATAGCCAGATTAAATCCACCTTAAAGACTCAGATTTACTGAGGGGTTTGTAAAGAAGGGGTTGAGGGAATGGAATGTGGGAAATGAAAGGAAGAAGGGAGGGGCATGTGAGCTGTGAGGGCTCTGTGCATGGAGCCAGATGCAAGGTTTTGCCCAAGGCTCCATCTGGTTTCTGCTCCTGTCCTTGCTGTTATCTCAGGGTGCTGCTGGAGGGGTGGAATCAGCATAACTCTACGGATGTCTTCCTTGGTTTCCCAAGGTCTGGATAGTATGTGCAGGTCTGCAGCTCCAGGCTGACTGGAAAACAACTTTACATTCATGTAAATAGTCATCTTGCCCTATAACCAAGGTTCAAAATATCAAATAACCATGGGAAAAGAGAAATATATGCTAAGAAAAAAAAAAAGAAACTTAAAATCTTTTTGAGCTCCTGCAGTTTTAGATCCCAGCAGGCTTCAGTCCTACTCACTCCAACACTATTCAGCAATAAATTATTGATACAATATAGGTGAATTTCAAAATAATTATGCTGAAAGAAGCCAAAGAGAACATACTGTATGATTCCATTAATATAAAATTCTAAAAACATTGCAAACCAGTCTATAGCAACAGAAACCAATCTAAAGTGTCAATGGCTGTGGAGGAAAGGATTACAAGGAGGCAGAAGGAAGTTTTGGGGGTTATATTAGTCTTTTTCTGTTGCTTATAACAGAATACCTGAAACTGGGTAATTTATAAAGGAATGAAAATTACTTCTTACAGTTTCGGAGGCTGGGAAGTCCAAAGTCCAGGGAACACATTTGGTGAGGGCTTTCTTTGGGGTGGTGACTCTTCACAGCAACTCAGAGCATCACATGGTGAGAGAATGGCATTAGCAAGACAGAGCTAACCTTCTCACTTGCTCTTCTTAAAAAGCCATCAGAGGGCCGAACCCCTGGCGCACTCGGGAGAGTGCGGCGCTGGGAGCACGGTGACGCTCCCGCTGCGGGTTCGAATCCTATATAGGAATGGCCAGTGCACTCACTGGCTGAGTACCGGTCACGAAAAAGACAAAAAAATAAATAAATAAATAAAAATAAAAAATAAATTAAAAAAAAAAGCCATCAGAACCATGCTCACCACCACCCATTAAACCATCAACCCACGTTGGGAAAATATAATTTAATCAGGCCCCCTTGCCTTAGGTATGGTTGGGGGTGGTGCTGGGGGTGGTGCAGTGCATTCTTTGTAAGCAGATTGTGGGTGGGTGGAGTTAGTGCACATGCACGGCGCCACGGTTTGGCTGGCTATGCTCTTCAACCACAGCTCCAAGGACCCTTTTGCCGGTTACCTAGCTCATAAACCTGCGTGTGAGAAGTCTGGTGACCCAGCCTGGTGTGTGAGGGATCTGGGGACCCAGACTGGCGTGTGAAGGGTTTGTGACCCAGTCTGGAACGGACTTCAGGGGTCTGTGAACTCTGGACACAGCCCTACCTGAACAACCCATTATTTCACTAATGGATCAATCCATTCAGGAGGGCACAGCCATCATGATCTAATCACCTCTCAAAGGCCCCACCTTTCAAATATATATAATTGGATATCCCACCCTCTTAACGCAATGGGGATCAAGTTTCCAACACATGAACTTTTGGAGGACACATTTGACCAATAGGAGGGGTGATGGATATGTTCTATTTGAATGACTCTAGGGGTCCCTCTTTAATGAGTGGGAGAAGTGTGGGGTCACTGACCAAAGGATAGCGCCTTCAACCCCGCCTGAATTTGTCCAGGCTCATGCCAGCGCCAAGTGTGTCCTCACGTACACAACTGAAAAGTGGGAGAACTTGGTTTTTTTGAAACAATCTAATACAAATCCTTTTCGTTCCTGATTATGAAGATCACAAGTCCCCGTACCTTGGGCTACTTTATACAAACACCACATCCTGGCCCACACTCTTGACCTCTCCTCTGAGCCTTCTGGGGCATCCGCTTTCGCCAACACTCAGTTCTTTCTTTGGTAACATGGTCACTCGCAGTTCAGCAATCCAGCAGAGAACCACTCGCGGGGTAGTGAGTGAGGAGTACAAAGTCAGGGCGGAACCGCCGGTGAACGGCAAAGTCTCTTCCCGAAGAGGGTGGAAACCAACTGCACAGCTCGGCCAGCCCCGCGGCTGCACTTGGTGGCGTCTTCACCCTCCTCTGTGAAGAGGGACAGGAGAGTCAGGACCTAGACTCGACCAGGCAGCCACACCGCCCGCGGGCGACCCGGGACAAGTTTCGTGACCTGTGTCGCGGCGTCCCCCAGGATGTCCGTCTGCAGCGTCAGAGCTCGGGGCCGCCGGCGGGCCGCCGGGCCACACGGTCAGGACCGCGCATCGGCCCACAACGTCCACGGTCCTGGGAGCCCGCACTCGGGCGCGGGCGCCGGCGCCCCGCAGAGCATCGTGGGAGTCGCTCCGTCTGACGTCATTAGGAGGCGCCCGCGCGCGGGACCCGACTGCAGCCCGGCCGCTGTGCCCTGGAGCTCGGACTAGCCCTGCGCTTTTCGAGCCTTCGCCTCTGCGAGGCCTCTCCCGGCGTTTGCCGTTTCGGTCGTGCGGAGGACCGGGATGAGAAGGAGCAAGGCCAGGGATATCGCTGGCCTCCGACATTATGTCGGTCACGGGAGTTCGCATTCCTTAGTCGTCTCCGGCTCTGAGCCGTTCCTGACTCCCTAGTGGGGATCGGAGGCCCTGGACAAGTTTCTAACACTGCAAGTTTCCCTCGTGCTATTTGTCACCGTTTGCTACTCTTATTAGGTGAAATTCTCGCCGCTATTAGATTGTGAGCTGCGGGAGGGCAGCCCTAGACTGACACATTAGTAGACTTCATGTTAAAATTCTTACGTATCACATAAGCAAGGAGATTTAGTCTTTCTAGTTTAAACTATATATGTCTTCCTATCTCTTGAAGGCATTGGAAGAAATCTGTAACATTGGTTGTAGAGAGAGGAACTGGATGGCCGAAGAGGGTGTTCTTTTCCCTCAACATCTTTTAGTTCCGTGCTCAAGTATTACCTCGTTGAATTTTTAGATTGAAAATAAATTTAAATTTCAATAAGGCATATGTAGAGCTCTAGGACCTTTCAGGGAACAGAGTTTAAAAGCCATCCTTTGATATTTGGTTTGATAAATGAGAAGTAACTTAGCAAAGCCACACTGTAGGTCCAGGAATCATAAGATGCCACAAATTTTTCTCCTTGTATTTGGGGAAAGAAGAGAGAGGTTCCATCACTTCCATTTATCTCCCCTTTCCCATTTTCTGTTATTTTCTCTTCATTCTGACATAAAGTTTCTCTGAACAGAGACATATTTAGTTGAGTTCAAGAAATAAAATCTCCAGTTATTTTTTTATGCTGTTACCTGCTAGGACTGGTACTATCACTTTCTTTTTTTTTTTTTTTTTTATTATTTATTTTTGTGGCTGGCCTCTGCAGGGATCCGAACCCTTGACTTTGGTGTTATCAGCATCAGGCTCTCACAAAGTGAGCTCACTGGCCATGTTTTTTGAGAGTGAAGTTGAAACACTTGTTCAAGTCAGTTATTTTTCATCTCAACTGGCCTATGTGCCTTTCTGAATTCCTGACCCATGAAACATGAAAAAGTGGAAAGAGTAGGGCTGGCCAGTTAGCTCAGTTGGTTAGAGCATGGTGAGCTAACTGGCCAGCCCTATTCTTTCCACTTTTTCATGTTTCAAATTTTTCATAAGAAGTTGAGAGAAAAAAATATCCTTGCCATAAGCCATCCATGGATGAAGGGGAAAAGCCTGCTAACCTCTGTGGCAGGACATACCTTGTTTCCTCCAAGGCATCTTCTTGGGTCAGGAGAGTGTGGTGGGAGAAGGTATGGGTTGGCAGGCTGTCAGTTTCTTCCATCTCTAGGCCTCAGTTTCCCCTTTGGAAAATGAAGTTGGATTAGATTCAGATAGATCCAAAAAGTTCCTTCTAAGATTGTAGGTATTTATTCTAGTTATCTATTGCTATGTAACAAATTACTCCAATAGCTTAAAACTGCCATTTTATTATATTCATGGATTCTGTGGGTCAGGAATTCAGAAAGGACACAGAAGGGACAGTTTGTCTCTGCCCTATGATGTCTGGGGCCTCAGTTGGGAAAACTTTAAGGCTCGGGTGATTTTAATGGCTAGGGGCAGGAATCGTTTGGAGGTATCATCATTCATGTTTGGCAGGTGATGCTGATATAGGTTGGGACCAGTGGCTGTTGGACCTATATGTACCCTATCCACGTGGCCTCAGACTCTTACACGGCTTATGGCTCTAAAGGTGAATGTCCCAAGAGAACCAGGTAGAAGCTGTATATCCTTTTATGACCTAGCTTCAAAAGTCACATAATGTCACTTACACCATAGTGCCAGATCCAGAGACCCCACTTCTCAGTGGGAGGAGCATCAAACCCACAGTGTAAGAGAAGAGCATGTGGGCTGGGAAACAACAGTTCAATAGTTTTTAGATGTAGAAGATATTGACTAAGAAGTTATTCATGAGATAGAAATAAAACACATGCATTTTAAAGGACCAAAGTCCTTAGTCTAGGCCAAAGCCTGTAGTTTAGAAGGACTAAAGTCCAGTAGTTTAGGAGGCCAAAGCCTCTAGTTTGGGGGGCCAAAGCCCAACCCTTTAGGAAAACTCGTAGAAATGCTAAGATTAAGAAAGACCAGAAAACTTTCATAGGACTAAAGCCTTTGATGTAGATGAGAATTGAAACACAGCAAAGAGTGATTGCTCTGGGGGCAGCTGCCCTTGGTGCAGCTAAACCTAAATGATGGGAAAGTACGTAAGCTAAAACCTCCAAGGATATTCTAGTGAGTGCTTGAGGATGCTCCACATCTTGCCCTAAGCTGTTTGAGTTTCTTGGGGAGTTAGGTGCTTTGACGATTATCTCATTGTTTCCTTTTGTATCTCACATAGTTTTATGACTTCTTTTGATGGTAAATTGCTTGAACTACTTTAAGTTACACCTGCTTTAATGAAGATCGTCTGGTAGCCAGTTTTATGTTTTCACTATGATTGGTTAACCACCTGTTTTTCTTCTGTAACTTTCTTGTCTTTACAATAAAAACTGAAACAAAAACTGACTCGGGGCTGTGCCTGGCTCTTCTCTCATGAAGGAATTTTCCCTTGGTGCAGTCCCATTGGGCTTCTCATTGCTCTGAATACATGGGCTCTGAGTAATCTTTTGTGTCTCCGTCACTCTGCGAGAGGTGACATTTAGAACATATTGCAAATACACTGCCACAGCACTCCCCAGTGTTGCTCCATAGCTGCTTGTGTCTCAGCTGGCTCCTAGACTGCCCTCTGAGCAAAGTGGCCTCCCCCTTCCCCAACACTCTGTCCTGGTTTGCTACTACAATGAATAAGCCCTGCACTAGGGCTTCAGTGTATGAGAACTGAAGCCTATGAACAGAGCTTTAACATGAATAAATTACTTGAAATTCAGGACTTTACTTGAGCCTTTCTTCTCAAAGTTTTAAATTTCTTGTATGTGTGTGTGTGTTTTAAAGATGACCGGTAAGGGGATCTTAAGCCTTGACTTGGTGTTGTCAGCACCACACTCTCCCAAGTGAGCCAACCAGCCATCCCTATATAGGGATCCGAACCCGTTGCCTTGGTGTTATCAGCACCACACTCGCCCAAGTGAGCCATAGGCCGGCCCTCCAAAGTTTTAAATTTCTAAAAATATCAATTCCTTGACACACTATTCTCATGGCTTCAATTATCAGCTCCGTATGAACAATTCATCAGATCTTGAGACTGGACGTATTTTCTAAGCCTCAGGTAGGGATTGCCAGCTAATTACTGGTTATTTCCACCTGTATGAATTGCCATTATCTCAACTGGACTCTCATGTTCCAAAACTGTTCATTTAGACTTCCACTGTCTTCTAATTGCTTTACCACTGTTCCAGGCAATCAGGCTTAAAATCTTGCCAATCTGACCAACCCCCTAGACCAAATCTGTTTCAAAATGCCACGTTTCCTATAACAACCTCTTATCCACATCCTCATTGCTTCCTCTTGGGGTTATATCACTTTCCTCTAAATGGCCTTCCTTCCACTATTCCCACCTTTATAGAACCCACAGCTAAACTATTCCCATTGTGTTACATCCTTTACACACCTTCAGCAGCTCTTCAATCTTCTATCTGGCTTTTAGGGTTCCCCAAAGTATTCCAGTATACTGCTGTGCATTTCCATATACCAGTGGCCCCATTCAGGCAGGTGTAATTTCCCACTGTCCAATGACAACACCATCTAGACTCCTTGGGACAGCGTATCACATTTTGCCCTGCATTATAACCCAAAATGATGATAGAATTGAGTGATTTAGTTTAGGGGAAGGGGAAAAGGTGTGGGTGGAAGCTACAGCCTCTAAAAGGTTGTGTCCTATGGGCAGCTGGTAGACAAAGGAGTAGGGTGATTTATAAAAGGAAAGTATCTGTCTACTATATTTTATCTTTTCCTTAGGTACAGTGGGGTAAACAGACGGGGGGTTAAGTTCGTTTTGTATCCTTTTGAATTAGTCCAGAAAACTGTCCAGTATTTATAATAAGCTTGAGATTTAGTTATGCCTTTGATAAAAGAGGTTCAAATCCAGAACTTGAGTCAGAAGAAAAAAAAGACTTTAATGAAAGACTGTCTCATAAATTATAAAAGTACAGATTCAATCACAGATTTAATTAAAAAAGGAACATATCTTACACAAGGATTTTGTAAGTTAGAAATCTTACACCTATATAGTCTGTACAGAAGATGCACAAACCTTCCACAGCTCATAGAGGAAAGAGTGTATAGACAATTTTGGTAAGGAGTTGAGGAACGATTCAAAAATAGTTTACAGAGAGAATCAGGAGGCAGAAAATGCTTCAAGAGGCACGGTCCTCAGAAATTGTTCTGGAATGCCGTTTCACTTGTATCAGTGTCATGTTCCTGGATGAGAGAATAAGAAATAGAATTTTAGTATTTCAGTACAAAGCCTGAAATGTGAATGCTCTGGTGTTTTGGACTTTAATTAGAGATGTGAAATCATCATTAATTGGGACACATAGATAATCTCTGGCTTTATGGCTGAATCCAACCCAAGGATCAAGTTTTCTCTACCAGGATAGGGCTTTGCACTGCTGCTTATCACCCCCTTATGAGTGAGTAGCAAATACAGTTGGAGGCACTGGTGCAAAGACCCAGCAGCTTTCTTACTTTGGCCTTCCTCCATCCCACCAGGGTGAGTACTGCTGGGAATCTACCTGAGCCCCCATCCCACATTTCACTGTTGAGTAGACAATCTCAGAGCACTGTAATTGCTTATATACTCCCAGCTCCCACTGCACATAGCTCTGAGAGAGACAGCAAGGACTGCATTCATCTTGCTGCTATGGCCCCAACATCTAGCCCCATGTCTGTCACACATGAGGTGTACAGCAAAACACTGCCAAATGAGCCCAGCAGAGCCACCCCCTTCCAGTAGAGGCTCAGACCCTAACCGGTCTTTTCACTTAGCATCTAATATCCTAAGCTTATATATTGTCTGCTTACATTAAAAATAAACCAAAAAACTTTTTTTCCTATAAAAGTGATACATTCATTATAGAAACTTTAATAGAGAAGGAAAATAAAAATCACTCAAACACTGTACATGTGGATAAATATCTTTATGTTCTCTTTTACTATGCAAAATAGATATATGTATATGTATATTTTGTAAAGAAAAATGGAATTTCTATTTACACTATTTTATAGCCCCTTTTCCCCCATTTACTGTATCATGAATGTACTCCCAAGTCCTCAAACAGTCTTTTAAAACATTTTTAATTATTATTTTTTTCAGTGGCTGGCTAGTATGGGAATCCAAACCCATGACTTTGGTGTTATCAGCACCATGCTGGCCAGTGAGCTAATTGGCCAGCCTTAAAACATTTTTAATCTGAGAGATACACTCTAGGATTCTTCACAAGTTCCCTACTGATGAAGATTTTTCTTCTATTAAAACAATGCTGCACTGAGCATCCTAGTTGATAAATCTGCACATATTCATAATTATATAATTCAAACAAATTCTGACTATTAGAATTGATGGGTAGGGCCAGCCCATGGCGCACTTGGGAGAGTGTGGTGCTGATAACACCAAGGCCACAGGTTCGGATCTCTATATAGGGACGGCCGGTTAGCCCACTTGGGAGAGCATGGTGCTAACAATACCAAGCCAAGGGTTAAGATCCCCTTACTGGTCATCTTAAAAAAAAAAAAAAAAATTAATGGGTCAAAGGTGTATACATTTTTAGGGCTTTTGAATGGTATAAAAATACCTCTAGAAAAGTGGAACCAACTTATTCTCCCATCAGCGGTGTATGAATGCCTATTTACCAACACAGTTGGGCATTACATTTTAGAAATCCTTTCAAGGGGATAGAAAAAAGAAAAACCAAGGCCGGCCCGTGGCTCACTCGGTAGAGTGCGGTGCTGATAACACCAAGGCCATGGGTTCGGATCCTGTATAGGGATGGCCGGTTCGCTCACTTGGGAGAGAGTGGGACTGACAACACCAAGCCAAGGGTTGAGATCCCCTTACCGGTCATCTTTGAAAAAAAAAAAAAGAAAAACCAGGCATGATTTTAAAGTTCTTGGTTCTCGGTCTGAGAAGGATGATATCTAACATAAGGTGCTGACCTTGCATCCTGCCAGTCTGTCCCTTTACTTAGTTCTCTCTCACCACAATAGCATCACTGCTGTTCCTCAAACGTGACAGATGCACGTTTGGGACTTTGCACAGGTCTTCCCTCTGCCTGTGACACTCCTTCCCCATGTATCTGCATGGCTAAGTCTCTCAAGACCTTTGCTCCAGTACAACTCTGTAGTGAGGCCTACCCCAACTACCCTATTTAATACTCGCTTGTCACCACTGCTACCCTCAACACACTTGTTCCCTCTTGCCCTGCTCTACATTTTTTATACCTTTTTTATACATTTTTATACCATCTTCTGGCATATTAAGTGACTTGCTTAGATATTATATTTATTGTTTTTTTTTTTTTTTTTTTTAAAAGATGACCGGTAAGGGGATCTTAACCCTTGACTTGGTGTGGTCAGCACCACGCTCACCCAGTGAGCGAACCGGCCATCCGTATATGGGATCCGAACCCGGGGCCTTGGTGTTATTAGCACCGCACTCTCCCGAGTGAGCCATGGGCCGGCCTATATTTATTGTTTACTGTCTGTATCCTCCAGCTAGAATATGAATTATGTGTGCAGGGATCACTGTTTGTTTTGTTCATCTAGTAGATACTTAATAAATACTTGCAGAATTAATGAATGTCATAAAACCTGAGTACAGTTTATGAATGGTACCGCCACTTGAAGGGCTCCCACTTCAGCGAGCCTCGTAGGCTCTGTACCTGGTTCAATTTCTTGAACTCTACCACTTGGAAGAAGATGTGCTCAAGGATATGTTTGGCATCTTGTTGGTCCTTTGGTAGTTTACTGGTTACTCCAAGAATGTCACCACACTTCCTGACATAGAATTCCAGGTCTTCTTCAGTACCTAAGCACAGTTGGGGGAGTTAGATTAACTCTTAATTTCTGTCCTTCCCACAGTACAGATTTGGTATGTTTTATGTATCCCCTATCAAGTTCCTACATCTCTCAAGATCACTTACCTCGCCTTGGGGTAATGTGACCACAGGACTTAAATTATGGTGATGAACTCTAGAGATCTCTGATATGCTGCTTTTATATTAGGACAAAAGTGTGACACTCCTAATCAGAATAAAGCTGGGCTGGTTCTGGCTTTCCTATTCCCCAGATCCAGCATTCCTACATTACAACGAACAGGAGCAACCAGCAGGAAATCAAGTTACTATTCTCTGAATGCAACAGGACCACTATGAGAAGGGCATATGAGTATTCTAAAATACATTTATTACAGAAAAGAAAAAATCACCCATGATTCTACCAACAACAGATCTCTGTGAAGTGTCTCCAGGAGCCCTACATTTAGGATGGACAGCCATTACTGCCCTTCTCCCACTATACTGTAATTTCTTTCCTTTTTTCACCTCTAATTTGCATTTTTTAAAGTTATGATAGAAATGTAAACTTTTTTGAAGATATTCAACTATAAAGCTGTAACAATCTCTCATCCTAGCTCTACCCCCACCAATACTACCTAGAGTAATTATTGCTCTGTATTCCTCTGTGTGTAAATACAAGTTTCACAAAAATGGAATCAAACTACAATAATTCTGTAAGTTGCCTTCATAATTTTATGAGGTATCATAGACATTCCATGTCAAAGCTTATGATCTATATCTTTCTTTTAACAGACGTATAATAATTCACTTTATTTCATAATCTTTTTAATCAATCCCCCTACTGATGGATGAACCATTAGAATACTTAGAATTTTTTAATGCTACAATTAATATCTATATAGCTACATCGTTTTTGTTGTGCATTTCTACAAGGATTCCCACAGGATAAACTGCAGAAATGGAAAAGCTGAGTCAAAGCATCGGATTCTTCACAGGCCTGTTATTTCTACTGAACTAATCACTATGTCTTGCTAATTGTCGACTGCCCCACACCCACCACAATGCCTGGTACAGAGCAGAGGTGTGGTAAAGGTGTTTTATTTACATTGCACTATTTCCATTTTTGCATATGCCTTTCAGGTTTGGGGGCACTTACAGATATTGTTTATACAGTTGGGTTACTACTGTGAGTGGTTTTATAACTTCCTTTCCTCACTTAGGATCCTCTCCTAAATTCTGTCTGTGTTATTCCCTGGCCTTTGTAAACCTCTTTCATAACTCCTACATATTATCCCACCAATTGAATGTCACACAATTGGCTACTATTCTCCTGGTAGTGGACACTAAGGATATTCTCAGTTTTATTGTATTTTTTAAATAAATAGTGTAGAATTCACCTGTGTACCTTCATTCATCTCCTTAGATTAGATTCCTAGGAATGAGGTCACTGCTTCAAAGTGGATGATTAATTTAATGCCTCTGAGCATATGTGTGCAGGCCCATGCTGTGTTGAAGGCAGTGTGTGTCAGGAGTCAAGAGTCAGGAGGACCACTCACATGGAGCTGTGTGGCCCAGGCCTCATTTCCTCATCCACATGTCAAGGCAGGCACACCTGTCTTGCTAGGATCCTGTCCACTTTGAAGTCTCCATGATTCTTTTGGTCTTGACTCAGTTTTCTTATTTAACTTCTCCCGTGACCAATGACCTAGATTTGCTAGGTCAGGATTGATCGTGGGATCATCCATTGGTCAGAACTAAGGACCTAGAGGAATCAAAGCTGAGACATTTGCCTTTCTGCTTAGCACCATGTTCTAACTCACTAAGCTAATCAGTCTTGAGAAAAATAACCAACATCATTTATATGAAATAAACAAAAATTGTTACTTTATACACCTGTTCATATTTTGTTCTCCTGAAACTCTAAGCTTTCTCTCACAGCGAACCTCAGAAGTTCATAGTTAAATAAAACTCATAAAACAAAATTTTAAAATTGGCCAAACTTACACTTATTGGTAATCTGAGCAAGCCGCGCCTTCTCAGAGGAAAACGTCTCATCTAAGTCAAATAGCTCCAGAGGAGGAGGTGGTAATTCCCTGAAACTAGGAGGAAAAACCTAAAAGGAAGTAAAGTCTTTTGTGAAAGGGCTTATCCAAAGCCATAACTAACAGTGATGAAACACAAGGGAAATGAGAGGCCAACTCAGCCCTTCCCCTGGGATGAATCTCCTGAACTCCCATCACCTCCCACCTTCACCCAGTAGACCTGTATCAAGCCCACCCTAAGCAACCAAGTGGAACCCGCTCCAACTACACTACTAAACTGACCAAGTTGACATTTGTGTTGAACATTTGATTGCATGACTCTTTTCTCATTTAATCATGACTTCTTTAGGGACAGAAATTATTTGGGGACGTAGATGTAGATTAGTGTAGAAAGTGCTGAACTTGGAGCCAGAACTCATAGGTATGAACCAATGGTGTGCTGGTAAATGTTTAACTGCTAGATCTTGAAACAAAACATGAGGTCTGAATTGTAGCATTTGCCACTTTCTGTGATATAAATACTCCCACCATGGCCAATTTCAAACTACCAAGATGAAGCCGACTGGCCCATACCACCCCAGAATATGGTGGAACAGGACAACTTTGAAGGCAAGTTGAGTTAATGCTGGACTGAAAAGTTGAAAAATACCCTAGCTACACATGACTATTCCCTCTGCTATTAGAATTGTGCTATGAATTTGAGCGTCCAATGCCTGGAAAGGAAGTGCAAAGCTTTTCCTCCTGTTTACCCAGGAATTTTCATATATGCCCTCCAATCCCACAAGATGGGAAATGTTTAATAGCCAGAAAAGTCCATGTCCTTGATTCCTCAATTGGGAACCATACCACATGGAAGTCCCTACAGAATACTAACAGGTTGGTGTCTGACCATGTTTAGAGGCAAAGCACTGCGACCCTGTGGAGCGCCACCAATGGCATCTGGTAGGGGCCACAGAGAGGGCAAGCTGGCGAGAAAGGGCCAACAGTGGGGCTCTGCAGCAGGATGCCCCGAAGCACACCCACTCACTGCAGGCTGAAGGGCAGGCAGCGGTGTCTCAAACTGAGGTTGGATGAGCTGGAGTGGTTCATGTTTGACATTTAGCTGCTCATGAGCCCTGTGTTAATAATAAAACAAAAAATCAGGATCAACATGAGACACTGTAGCAAAGCACCTCTAACTGACCACATTGCTGTGTTCTCCATCAAATATGGCAGTTCAGCACTCTTTTAGAAAAATATACAAAATGTGTTGTTATATTTGATGTAATGATCCTTTTTGGAATCTTCTCTACTGTATCATACAGCATTATTCATTGAGAACTAAAAGGAAAAATTTCTTTCATATTTCATATCAGGCTTCTCCTAAATAGGACTTTTGTTTTGACCACCAGAGATAGGAGTCAACTCTGAAGTCTGCTTCTGGCAAGTGAGCAGATCTGTGCAATATGCATTCTATGTGCCCATTCACTCAGCAAATATTTACTGAATATCTACTATGTACTAGGCAGTTTTATATACCAGGAGTATGTACAGCAGCAGTGACAAAAGAGACTAAGGCAGGCCCTCGTGGAACTTACATTCTAGGGAGGAGAGACACACACTAAACAAAAAATCCAATAAGATGCCAGGTATCGATAAGTATTAAGAAGAAAAACAAATCAGGAGACAGGGAGAGAGACAGGGAAGAGGTGGGGAATGTGGCTTGTCAGAGGAGCCCTGAGGGAGGGAGGGAGGGAGTCACATGGTTATCTTCAGAAGTGTCCCCGGCAGAGGGAAGAGCAAGGCGGACAGGCAGATGGGTGTTGGGCATTTTCATGGGACAGCAGGACAGCCAGAGTGGCTGCAGCAGAGAAAGAGTGGTAGGAACGAGTTACAGAATTAAATGCTAATCTTATCCTGGGTTACTTTTCTATTGTTGCTTCTCTTCTGCCTTCATCCTCTCAAACATTCATTTTATCCTTTTGCACTGCACATAATTTTGTAAGCTGGCTGAACTCTTCTAAGGAAGAGGCAAATTAAAATATACTCATCCAAGGGCTGGCCCGTGGCTCACTTGGGAGAGTGCAGTGCTGATAACACCAAGGCCATGGGTTTGGATCCTATATAGGGATGGCCGGTTCACTCACTGGCTGAGCGTGGTGCTGACAACACCAAGCCAAGGGTTGAGATCCCCTTACTGGTCATCTTAAAAAAAAAAAAAAAAAAAAAAAAAAAAATATATATATATATATATATATATATATATATATACACACACACTCATCCAATTTAAATTTTATACATATTTGTGGCCTTCCAAAATTAAGCTGGAAAAGCAAATGCCAATGGGTGGACAGAGTTCATGGCAGCTTCTAAGTATGCATGATTTCAGAAAGGAGTGAGGCCTGTGACTGCAGGAAGGTGACTAACTGAGCTTTCTGCTGTTACCTCCTCCACTATTCCCAGGTGCTTGGGGAGAATCCTTCCTACAAATGAGCAGATACCCAGGGAGGGAAGAGAAATGACTTACAAAGCACCTACTGTGTGCCACGTACTTCTCCTGATCCTGTGCTAGGCTCTTAAACTTATTTCTCTTAATCCTCAAAATAACCCTGGAAAGTGGGTGTAATATCTACAGAAGAGAAAATGGAGGTAGACACTTAAGTAGCTTCCCAAGGTCACATGGTTAAGAAGGGACAAAAGCAAGATCAGAACTCAGACCTGGCCAATCCCTGCCAACCAGAATCCCCTTAACTCAGTCTATTCCGAAAGCAAAAATCATTAGGAGCAGTTTTAAGCTAAAGTTCCCACCATCTGCATATAAAGAATCCTGGGGCTGAGCCCTGGCCTTGGCCATCCCAGCCATGATTTTATTTCTGCTTTCTGTCCCCAAGGGGAGCTGACAGTACTGGAGCAAATTCTTCCTTCCACTCAGCTCACCACCTGCCCAAATCTTCCTCTTGCCAGTAGCCAATATGTTCTTGACTGGGGGGAGTGGGAGGGGGGAGGGGTGGAGAAACTAATCCTAAAATGAAGCAAAATCTAATTCAGAAGGCCAATCTGTATGGGATAAGGGGAAGAATAAATGCCGAAGCCAAATAGAAATCTGTGAAATGGGGCTGAGCTATGTATTTCCATAGCACTCTGGCCTGACCTCTGGCACTGCATTTCACCACCCCATGTCTCAATCCCCAACCCAGCAGACCACAAACTCTGAGGGCAGGGACTCCACACCATATGTCTCTACCTCCAACCCATAGGCATCAATATGTACCGGGAGGACAAAGGAAGTTAGTTCAAAGCAACACCCTATAATTGACATCAATATTTAAAGCCTAACTGAATTTTTACTCAGAAAAGAGAAACTGCTTTCAAATATGTTACCAGCAAATAAAAATACCTGAGTACAACATACAGACATTGGAAGCCAGTAACAACTGCCCTCTGCTGTGATACAAAGACAAAGACAATTAAAAGAGTTTGTCTAAGCCTCTGAAACATCCACTACTTGACTCTGCTGACACTCACACAATAGGCAGTTCCAATCAACCCTTTATTCAACACTGAAGAGCAGTCATAATGGCCTGGTCTAAACACATTAGGAGAAAATTAGGCCACAACAGCAGAAGCTGGTTGGACTGCAGCTGGCTAGAGGAGCAGCCTGATGTATCTTTGGTTCTAAGAACAGCTCTGAACTGCAGAGGAGGAGAACATCAGAGCTCAAAACCAAGCAAGCAAAGAGCCAAACATGCAGCCAGGAGCTAAAGGATTTATGCCTTGGCTGTCACTTGCAGAAGACTACAGGTGGGAGGGGGTGAAAGAGATGCCCCAGCAGTTCTGGCAGCTTTGGTCCTGTTTTTCAAAAGCACCCTTACCTCATACAGCAACAAACCTCCAGAAAATTTCTTCCCAGGTTCAGCGTTAAGATTGCCTGGATTGAAATTCAGGCTTCAATTAAAACTAGTTGTGTCACCTTGAGCAAGTCACTTAATTTCTCTGTGCCTTGGTGTCCTCACATGTAAAATGGTGATAATAACTTCATCATGATTATTACATGACAAAGCAAAGTACATATAAAACTTAACATGGTACTTGCTACATGATAAGTTCTCAATAAATATTAGTTTATTATTAATAATATTGAGGGAAGGGGAGGTAAAGGGGTGAGCTAAGGGCAACTGTGGTCACCGGGGCCTGATTAGTAAATAGCTAACTTTCCCCAAGCCTCAGCTTCTTTAAAAGATAAAATAGAGCTACTCTCTACTTTTAAGAATTGTTGTAAACAGTAAATGTGATAGTATTTGCAGGATCTAGGTAAAAAGTAGATACTTAATAAATATTTGTAAAAGTTAAGTTGATATGATGCAGGTACAATGTATAAGGTTTTACAAAACAAGTTCATTAAAACACAATAATAATAGCAGTTACTTTTAGACTAAAACATGCAATTACATAATTCCTGGGCATCTTGCCTTGCTTGACAAAACCACAACGGTTAAATCCATGTCTTGGCCCATTCTGCCCGTAGTCACATAACTAAACAAGGTTGGAGGAAAACACACGACCATGTTGGCTTGTGGAACTTTAGATCCATGACCACTAAATTCTGGTGTGCCTTTAACATTGTTAGGCAATCCTTCTAAAGCAAACTTGTCCATTTCCTGTCCCTTTCCCCTAGAGGCCTATTGTATACCTTTTCTCCCAAATCTGCAGTAGTTTGTAAAATTAATTGGAATAAGGAAAAGTACAGGTGACGAATCCTATTAGGAGACTGCTGCAGCAGATCAGGAGGGTTGAAAGATGGAGCTAGTAAGAGTAGTAGCTGTGGTTTTGAGGGATGTTTGGGGAGAAAAAATCCACAGATCATGCACCACGGGAGGCTGTGATGGACAAAGCTGAGAGACTGATTTCTCCCTGGGGCTCTGGGCAACTGGTAATGCTGTTAACTGGCTCTAAGAATGCAGGAAGAGGGAAGTTAAGTAGGTTCTGTTCTGGGCATTGTCTGTCTAATAGCTGAGAGAGTTCCTTGACTTTAAATCCCTGCTCTCTCCTTGGGAAAATACCTTCCCTTCTTTAAACCTCAGTTTCCTCATCTGGAAATGAGGCTAGTAACTCAGGACTGCTGAAAATATATACATATTTTTTTCGGGTGGCTGGCTGGTATGGATCCAAACCCTTGACCCTGGTGTTACGACACTGTGCTCTAAACAAGCTCACTGGCTGGCCTGCTGAAAGTATTAAGTGACGTAACAGCATGAAGTGCCAGTAAGGTGACCAGCCATCTTGGTTTACTGAGAGGATTCCTGGGACTTGGGACTCTGTGCTAGAACCAAGAAAAGTCCTGGGCAAAATCGAACAAGCTGGTCACCCTAAATGCCTGGAACGCACAGGGGCTAATAACTGCTGGCAACTCCTCGGCATCAACCCCGCACCACCACCCCAACTTCTTTGTTGACCGCATCATAGATCTGAGAACATGTTTTGCATAGTACATTTGCCTAGCTCCTGTCCCCAGACTCATGTTTTCAAAACAAACCCTCAGAATGGAATGCAGTGCAGCTCGGAGAGCCACAGGTACTGACTTGATGACCTTGGGGAGGGAGGTGGTATCCAGCTGGTAAATGGACAGGTCGAAGAGGGTGGTAAAGTCCCGCGGGTTCTCGTCGCCCTCCTGGAGACACACTCGAAGCCGCTCTGACAGGGTGGCTGTGTCAGGAAGCATCGTGTAGTCGGAAATCTGAAAGTCACAAGAGGGTTCCTCTCAGCAGAGCAGGCACAAGAGTTTATTCTGTCAAGCCTCCACTGTCTCAGGTCTAAGTCTACAATATTTATACTCTCTTGTCAAGAGACTCCACTGTTCGTGATCACTGACAACTCACCCTTAACTAAGCCACTTTATGTGGAAAGAGTAACAAAACCCCAAATTTGGCTAAACCCAACTTTCCCATGACAACAGTACTCACACAGCTGAACATAGCTGGAGAAACACAACCAAGCTGACTGGTCTCCTTTCTCTCCTGTGAGACGCGTGAGAGTATATGATACTGCAGATAGCCCCCTCCACTTGTATGCTAGATCCCAGCCCTCCTCCATAGTCTAGGACATCCCTCCAGCATTGCTGAGGGATCATGACACATGCCATGGTTGCTAACCATAAAGGACCAAGAAAACTTAAATGTCCATCAATTGGAGACTAGCTAAATATATTACATTTAAATAATAAAAAATACAGTCTTATAAACAAAATGAACAAAAAAGAATAAAGAAGACTCTATGTACGAATATGGAAAAATCTTCCATATATACTGCTAACCTTAAAAAGTATGGTGATGGATAGTATACATACACAGTGTATATAGTGCCATTTATGTAAAAGAAGGGGGAAGGAGAGTACACACACATATATTTACTTATATAAGCATAAAATATCTCTGGAGGAATATACAAGAACCCATTAAGACTGTTGTTACTATGGAGGGGAGCAAAGTGGCAGGGCTGAAAGAAGACTGTTCATTGTGTATGCTTTTGAATTCTGAACTATGTGCATGCATAACCTACCCCCCAAAATAAATTCAAATTTAAATAAATGCATGCTGACAAGAAGTTCATTCCTAATTGTGTTTTGAACTACATTTAGCCAACAAGGCCAAGTTAGTAATAGTTTAAAAGCTGGTCCTCTGAAGTTACCTGCAACACACTTCTACCTTCCCTCGCTCCAGCACTGGAGGAGACATGTCTGAGCATTACAGAAATAATAGGTCAACAGCTCATTTTTTTTTGTAGCCCAGGGGTCAAAAACTCCCCAATCCTCAAACTATTTTTTTAAACAAAAAACAAGGGACAAACATAAACAAATAAATGCCCTTCCTAGCAATATTTGGCTGTTTTAGAGACATCAACCCTCTGACGTGACAGTGGGTGAAGGCAAGAGCAATAACAAGGGCACTGACTGCCAGGACACAGCCCCAGAACTTGACACAGAGACCAGTAATGAGTCCAGCAGTCCCAAAGATCTGAGGCTGACTCTCATCTCTCTGCATAGAGGCCTTCTTCAAAATCCAAGTTCAAAAAATTCCATCAAGACCTTAGATGTTGTATTAGTCTTTTGCTGTTGCTTATAAAAAAAAAATACTTCAAAATGGGTAATTTATAAAGAAACAAAAATTTATTTCTTACAGTTTCAGAGGCTGGAAAGTCCAAAGTTCAGAAAACACGTCTGGTGAGGGCGTCCTTCTAGGGCGATGCAGGGTATCACGTGGCAAATGCGCTGAGCAAGAGAGAGCTAACCTCCTCACTTGCTCTCCTTTTAAAGCCATCAGAACCACACCCATATCCACCCATTAAACCATCACATGGGCACAGTCCTCAGGAACCAGTCACCTCTCAAAGGTCCCACCTTTCAATTATCATAATAGGATTTCCTACCTTCTTAACACTATTACAATGGAAATTTAGTTTCCAATACATGAATCTTTGGGGGACACATTTAACCCACGGCAGATGTGCTGACAGAAACATAAAAGAGTGTTCCCAGGACCACTGGCTTTCAATAGTTCCTGGAAAATTTTGAGGTTCAAACTTGTTATGTAAATTCCTACAGCTCTTTAATTGAGCTACCATTTTATTTTATTAAATACCATTTGAAACTGAGCTACTAACAGAGTTTGAAACCTATTCGATGTAACATGATTTGATCTGAAATTATATTTAGTAAGTTCAGTTTTTCAGAACTGCGCACTTTCCGATGTTACTAGATCCAGCATATTACTTTTCAAAGCCTCACAATACAAAGTACACTTTTCACCAGGTCTCAAATCTCAAGATATATGTATGGTCCTGGAGAAAGACTTAGCAACACTATAATCTTCCACTAGCTTTCTACTGATGCTTCCCTTCTGAACTATCCAGTGTCATGTGTGGTGGACAGTGGACAATGGAGCAGTAGAAAACGTCCAGGCTCCAGAACTGCCCTGACCTCGACGTTAACAATGGCCTGGACAAGTATTAATCTAAGTGGAGACCTTGAAGAATTTACTTACTTCAGTTTCCCTAGCTAGAAAACAGGAATGACAGAAACTGAGCAGGAGCAAGGTGGCCACACAGAACAAGAGCAGATGTGGCACCTCTGAAGCTGCTCCCTCGACCCCGACACTAACTAGGATTGGCAGCTGCCAAAGAAGCCATCCATTCAGGGTTGGGTCCTGTGAGATCTGAAAAGCAAATCCCTTGCTGTACCCCTGTTCTTTTATATTCGGGGACTCATATCATTTTTCAGGAGGAATTTAAAGAAAATATTCAACACTTAACATTTCCACATAAGGGAATATTTTAGACATGGGGTGCTCCTGTTTCCTAACCCAAATTGGCCTCTGGGAAGCCACCCTAGCTGAGGGAGGACACAGTCAGTGGACAGCCACCTCTGATCTTCTCACCCACCTCCTGCTCCCCACAGCCAGGAAATCATTTTCCTGACATTTCAGAGTTTAAGAATCAAGGAAGCAGCTGTAGAATGAGTAGGCTTTGAGTCAGGAGACCTGGGTTTGAGTTCTGACTCTGCGCTTGCCTGCTATTTGAGCACACCACAATCTCACAGAATTTCAGTTTCCTCATCTATAAACTGAGAGTAAGATTAGCTACCTCCCAGAGCTGTGTGAGGATTAAATAAGATGATTGACATGGAAGTATATGACATACAGTGCCTGGCATATCATAAACACAAAACATTACAAAAAAAGGCTTATATACATATAGCACTTTTTACACCTTTTAGTTTAGTAAGTAAATTCACATATATTAACTGAGGCCTCACAATCATCCTGTGAGACAGAGAGCATAGGTATTAGTATCCCCATTTCACAGATGAGAAAACTAGGATGAAAAAAAATCAGAAAGCACCTGCTTAAGGTCCAAGGGCCAGTAGTGGAGCCAGACCTGGAATGTAAGGACTCCTTCCTGTGCAGGGCTGGTTTCACTATCCCTTGTTTTATGAATAGTATCATAATGCCTTTAGAATTGTTATTTCTAAAAGCAACAAAATTATAGTTTAAAACTTAAATCCTGATGATCTTTGTTTCTTCATGAAAAAATTATTATTATTATTATTTTTTTTTTTTTTTTGTCCTTTTTTCGTGACTGGCACTCAGCCAGTGAGTGCACTGGCCAGTCCTATATAGGATCCGAACCCGCGGCGGGAGCATTGCTGCGCTCCCAGCGCCGCACTCTCCTGAGTGCGCCACGGGCTCGGCCCGAAAAAGTTATTTTTATATCCCTATTTCTGAAAGAAGTATTCTCTACAGATAAACATTTTGAAAGTTTGTGCCAGACAGCATAATTTAAATTCCAATTTTTATATATATATGGGCTCCAGCCTAATTAATTCTATGATTAATTATATAATTTGTTTATTATTTTTTACAACGTGGACTTCATCTCCCCAAAAAGCATCACATCTTTCCACCTGTCTTATATATTAGGCAAGACAGACATATATTCCTTTGGAACTGTTTGAAGTTGTGCTGAGAAGCTGGACCCATTTTTCACTTAAAAGTTTTTTTTTTTTTTTTGGTGGCTTGCCGGTATGGGGATCTGAACCCCTGATGTTGGTGTTATAACACTGTACTCTAACCAACTGAGCTAACCAGCCAGCTCTAAAAGTTTTTTAATGATTCACAAACTCCTACCTCTGGGTCCTCAGCATCAATCTGGTTTAGGTGAATGTCTCCTGTTGTGAGCCACTGGAAAACAACATCCTGAATTTAAAAAAAGTAAACATGGAATTAAATACTTGGTTATCTGAGAACACTTAGGGTCAGAATTAGAAAATTAAATCAATCAAGAAAAAAATAATAAAGAGAAAAAGACTAACAAATGATTCAAAAAAGGGTGGCTAGCCTTCTCTTGGTGAAATCATATGAAGACTTTTCTTCACCCTAATGCAACCTTTATTATCAGAAATTTATAATTTATCTTAGAATGCTCTAACATCTAACCACAGTCAAAATTTATTAAAACTTGTTCACAATCCTGAAGCAATCTCTGTTTAAGGTCATGACAGTCTTAAAAGTAAAACTTAAAAAGTAGAATATCTAGATCTCCCAGAATGTGTCTAGAGACATTAGAACTTCATGTGGATTCCACAGAAATAAGATCTTAATCAATCTCCCAATACAGTTACAAAGCTGAAGAAAATTATTTCATTAATGGAAAAGCTCAGCAGGAGCTTCTTCCTCTGGCAAACGAGTCCCTGGCACCACACCAATGTGCAGCTCTGGCACGCACTGTAAAGATGACCGACTGCTTCCCCACTCGGTCCCCCTTCATGAGACATTTTTCCTCTGCACCCTCTGACAGAACAATTGCAGCGTCTTTACTTCATTCCCACATCAGCCAGTGAGCAGTCCTGTCCATAACCCCTCCTAACTACCGTGCATGCCGTCAGCCCCTCCTCTCCATTCACACCTTCATTACCTTAATTCAGGTCCTCATTCCTTCCTGCCTGGCTGACCTCCACCTGCCTCCTAATTGGCTCTAGGCTGCCTCCTCTTTCCCACCTTCCGTACAACTGACAGAGGGGGTCTTTCTAAAACACAAATCTGACTGCGTCCAAGGCTGCTGAAAACCCTAGACAGGCCTCCTCTGGCTTTCAGCTTAAAGTTCGAACTCCTTGGCTTTTTATGAGAGTTCCTTGTTGAGCTTGCTTCTCACTACTTCTCCAGGGTCAGCTCCCACCAAACATGGAATGCTTAGAAACGTCCCTCTAGATTTATTAATCTGTCTCTGTCTCTCTCTCTCTGTGTGCACTATAAACTTTTCAAACCAGGGGCTATGCCTGACTCAACTTTATATTCTTAAAAAGATTAGGAGATGATCTTTAACTGAGATACAACAGACCTAAATTTAAAAGATTAACGGAAGCATTTCTGAACAGTAGTTAATGGTTATTAAACATGATAATGAGTTAGCAAGAGAAGTCAAAGAATTTCTTTTAATGAAATAATCACAAATATAATACCTAGAAATGGTTTAGGGAGGTAGAAGATCTCAAATGCTTTTACAGATCATTTTTAGTTGACCCATAATATAATTATATCTGAATTATTTCCACAAACTCCCTACCAAGGACATCGTTTCATCAGCTTTAAGGACTAAACCATGTATGTGCTATATAAAATAAAAAATTGGGGTGGCCAAAACAAGACAAAACTTTATATTCTTAGTGCCTGGCGTATAACAAGTTCTGAATAGCTGGTTTTAAATGAGTAAATAAACTTATCAGTATTTTTTAAAATGATGTGGAAATCATACTTATACATTATACATTAATGTGATGAAAGAGAAAAGCTTACCATGATTTTGCTGTTTTCTTCTTTATCTAAATATTGGTCACTGAACATGTGACATGAGCCAAGCACTGCCAGCTTCCCACCTTGGTTCTACTGATGACAAAGCAGTGTCAGATTCTCAGATCCCAAAATGCACCGCATGTATCCTAGTCCCAAAATGCTTATCACCAGAATCATAATAGCAACTGTCTTATATACTAATAAGTGCCAATTCACATAGGGATCTTAACAGTCTAGAAATATCAACTATAATAACAATTACGCTTTAACCTGCTTCTCATTTTAGACACTTCTATATTCTTCTATCTGACTTTAACAAAAAGTAACAAAAATTGGTTCCACAGCATTTTCCCATTGTTAGTTACCTTATAGATGAAGAGCATGATCTTAAAGGAAAAAAAGATAAATCCAAAGACAATCCATACAGAATTAAAAACATTTATGAGTACCAAAAAACAGTGTTTAACTAAGATCCAAACAGAAAATTAAGCCACAAGCATGAAAAATCTACAAAAGAAGTAACTGGTTAATAAGAAAATTTTCAATTTTTAACAAATCAAAACAAAGTATTTTTGCCTACCAGATTAATGAACATTAAAAATGACTATAAACAGAGTTGGTCAGGTTTCAGTGAAATAAGTTCTTTCACACATTGTTGCTCAAACTGTCAACGTATGCATCAAAGCAGTCAGAAATATACAAAAAGGCCAGTAATGGATGCCATCAGTTACTGGGCAATCCACTGTTTCACCATAAGTAATATGTAGACAACTGAAACATTACTTTGCAGGACTGGAGTGAAGATCAATGAGAAAACATATAAACCTTTCTTGAAATGGTAAGGTAGTTTTTATTGTTTTGATAATAAAAATAACATATACATTCAAACGTAAGAAAGGCTGTACCTTCGAGTGATAGAAAGCCAGAATGGGTCTGTTAAGTGGGAAGCAGACAGAGCCTGTGGACAGAACAGCCACTGCTGGTTTCATGACACTCAGTGTGGCACCAAAGGGATAGACAAAGGTGAGAGCCCTGTAAGGAATTAAAGAAATACATTCAGATTTTCACAAAATGAATTAAAAAATTCTGAAAATAATCTCAGTGTTTCTTGAGTAATGCTCTTTGATTCACCATCAAACACAAAATTTCTTCTAAACTTTGGTTTCCTAACTTAAAAATTGGGGCAATTGTAGCTACAAGTTTAATAAAGCATTTTAACAAATACAAATGTAAATTAACAGCAAAGTGTAAATGATTGTAACTGGAAGAATTAAAGTAGCCCCTAGGATGGGGAGGAAAAAGATAGGGCCTCTTCTAAGAACTGAACTAGAGCTAGTCATGAGCCTGCTCTGCATAATAATGCCTTAGAGGTAAATATTTTCCTTTTCCATGGATTTGGCTGGTGCTATCTCTAAGAATTAATGTCTGTAATTGGAAGGGTATGTTACAAGCTGAATGCTTACACAAATAGAGGCATATATATACACCATATTGTATACTTCTACATAGATCTGCCTTGGATTCCCTCCTCTACTCTCCACTGTCCTAACAAAGACTTAGAGTATCTAGAGTCAGTTGGTCTGAGTTGGTGCAAAAAACTCCTGAAGAGGGTGTGGGATAAGGGGTTCAGTGGAGTGTGGTGCAGATCCTGGGTGAGGCCAACCCATGTTGGAGGGGCTAGGGTTTTACTGAAAGAAAGACAAAGCTCTACAAGGTAGCTGTTGGCAGCACCACTCTCAGCCAGTGAGCAAACCGGCCATCCCTATATAGGATCGGAACCCGTGGCCTTGGTGTTATCAGCACCGCACTCTACCGAGTGAGCCACGGGCCAGCCCTACAAGGTAGCTGTTGGAAGGAAGTCTTCTCAAAACGGGGAGAAACAGATCTTAAGACCAGAACATAAGGGCTGGCTGGTTAGCTCAGCTGGTTACAGTGTGGTTCTGAGAACATCAAGATCAAGGTTTCAATCCTTGTACCAGCCAGCCACTAAAAATTAAAACACACACACACACACAAAACATACGGTTAGAAACTTTGGGGGTACACAGAGGAAGCACCCATGAGAAGTATCCTATAAAGATTTTAATTTCCATTTTCTTCTAGACCATGAGAAAATTCTTTTTTGCTTAAGTTTAAAATTATTTCCCTCTAGTGTTAGTTTTTCTCATCCCTCCAGTAAAGTCTCATCTGGTCATATGACCACGGGCAAGAAGTGGTAACTGCCCCACATTCTCTGCTGTCCCTCTTCCACCCTTACCCCAGCAGTATCCCAGTAAAAAGCAGCGTTGCCCATGAATTCCAGGCCAGGAGCAGAAGGAAATGGGCAGTTGCCCATGCAGGAAGAAAGGCTAAATGGGAGAAATAGGCATACAGATGTGAATGCACATCCCTCCCCCACTGTTTCTCCAAATGAACTCAAGGGAGATGATTCTTAAGGGGAAAAGGAGAATGAGTACTTGCATTATATGAACTATCAGCTATTATTTACACTCCTCAATTTCTTTTATTACTACTAACAAATCAATCAGACTGAAATTTTGATAAGACTTTAAAGTGTGAGACAAATACCCATCCCCAAATTAGTTGGGTGAAAAGTTTGGGAAAGAGCATTCTTGGAAGAGGGAACAGCTTATACAAAGCCCTTAAAGTGAGAATGAGTTTAGCCTATTTAAGGAATTGAAACTAAGTCAGTGTGGCTACAGCAGGGAGAAGGGACTTGATAATAAATGAGGCTAAATGAGAATGTGAGACTCCAACAGGCCAAGATATTTCAAAGCGTGAAGCGGACCAGTTTCCACACCTCAAAGCCTACCAGGATTTCCCAGGAAATGAACAACCAGACATTTGTCTTCACTGCAATTAACTACAAAGTCGTAATGCCACAACAGGCAGGGTACTATGCTTTATACCTTACAAAGCACTTTCACAAGTTATCACTTCACTAGAATTTACCAACAACTTTGTAAGATTAATATTGTTCCCACTACATGGACATGGAAAGAGAAACTAAGAGTTACTCTGCCTTGGGTTACCCTGCAAGTAAGAGATGGAATCATGAATTTCTAACTCCTTTTAATTCCAAGTGCACAGTTCTTTTACTTACACCAACTGGGTGAGCTGACACAAGCTAAAGAGTTAGATCGATTCTTGAATGTCAAAAATGTTAACTCTTATCATATATGTTGCATACATTTTTCTGCTTTAGGACTTTACCTTGGTTTCATACTAAGAAAGCTCTTCCCTACTGTAAGATTATAAAATACTCACCTATATTTTCTTAGTACTTTTATGCTTTCATTTTTAATGTTTAAATTTTTATCCATCTGGAATATTTTGGGGGGTATGGTTTGAAAATGGAAATGTTTCTCCAAATTGTCAGCAAAAATGATGGCACCCATCTCCAATCACTTGAAATGCCACTTTTACGATACACTAATAACCCCCACCCTCTATATATGTTTTGGGTCTGATTATATTCCACATTATTTATTTTTTTTATTAATTATTATTTTCATTATTTCTGCACTAGTATCACATTATCTTAATTACTAGAACTTTGTAACATGATTTAGCTACATAAAAATGTCAACTTCTGTGGGGCAAAATACCCCAAAGTAAAAAGGTAAACTGGGAAAAATATTTGCAACACATGTAAACAAATAAGAAAACAAACCATCAATCGGGAGCAGGGGGAAGGCCAAAAATTTAAAAATAATAAATAAATAAATAATAAAACAACAAAATAAAAAATAAAAATAAATAAAATTCTAAAATAGGAAAAAAAAAAAGGCCAAAAAGCAGTGACCAGGAAGTTCACAGAAGAAATACCATCAGCCAATAAATAGACTTTGGAGACCATCCCATGCACTAATAATCAAAGAAATACAAATTAAAAGAAAAAATACCATTTTTATTAGAATATTCCCTGCTGGTAAGAGAGGAAAAAAGGGGCATGTTCCTATGGACTGGAAGTGTTACCACCTGCCTGAAGGTGCATCACACTGGCAAGTTGGATGATCTTTAACCCAGAAATTCCGATGCAAAGAATCTATCCTACTAAAATATTAGCACAAGTACACAAAATTTATACATTCAAAGACATTCATTTGCGCTTTATAATAACAAATGTAAAATTTTTTATAACAACAATTATAGAAGTTAAGAGTACAGGCTCGGGAGTGGACTGCCTGGGTTTGAATCTAAGTTCTGACACCTGGTAGTCATGTGAATTTGGGCACATACCTCTCTGTATTCTCATCTCTGACCTTCTAGGGCTGTTGTGAGCATTAAATGAGGTAATACATCCCTGTCACACAGTAAGTGCTCAATAAATGTTAGGTGGGTTTTTTTGTTTGTTTTTTTTGGGTGGCTGGCTGGTATGGGGATCTAAACCCTTGACCTTGGTGTTATAACACCACACTTTAACCAACTGAGTTAACCAACCAACCCACAGGTGGTATTATTAAAGCAAAATATTATAAACTACCTAAATGTCTAATAGGAGACTGATTAGATAAATTAGAATAAGTCCAATTTAATCCAGTCATTAAAAAAGATAAGGTACCTACCTATGTCTTTATATATGAAAAACTATATCTAGAAATCTAAAAACCATACTGTTAAGACTGATTATCTTCAGGAGGAGAAGCATGGATTTACAGTAGATAATGTCTACTTTCTTCCTCTTGAACTGTTCAAATTATTTTTTTGGTGAAATTACTTTTGTAATCAGAAACAAAAACTCTTTTCATTTGGAAATAGAAAATGCTTCAAAATGATAAATCCATCCTCTTCAGGTGGCCTCCGGTGACAACACACTCACTGGGCATTGTTTCCACTGCTCTCCTCATCAATGATTCCAGGCACAGCCTTTCCTGCAGCCCGGCTAATTTCCCTAGAAGAAGAAAATTCAAATCTAGTAAACAAAAAAATTTGGGAATTTCATACTGCATTCATTAATAGGAAGTATGAACTAGATGCAAAGGGCCGGCCCGTGGCTCACTTGGGAGAGTGTGGTGCTGATAACACCAAGTCAAGGGTTGAGATCCTCTTACCAGTCATCTTATGTAAAAAAAAAAAAGAACTAGATGCAAGAATTCTGCAGGCTTTGAAATAAAATTTTTAAAAATTAAATAAAAATACACCCACACCTCTTTTGGGAAGCATGCAAAAGTTAACATTAAAATATAACGATCAGTTCTCTTCCTTCTTGAGTCCTGAGGACAGTGTCCATATTCCAGACCCACATTCCAGACTCTACATACTCAGAGCCAGCAGAGTGCTTGGTATTTAGCAAGTTCAAGTGTGGAATTAATAATTTTGAATGTGGGGAAAAGCTCAGAGGGCATCTGATGTTGACCCCTAATGCATTCATTTCCCACTTCCCAAAAGCCCCTTATTTATGTTTTAGAATTCAGATCAGAGAAAGCTGACACCATCCTAGGCTCCAGGGGATGGCCTAGCTATGCCATCAGAGCGTTCTATGCCCTCTGCCAGTTCAAATGGGCATGTGGCATAGGCCAGCTCAAACAGAGTAAATCTCAGGACTGCCCTTGCTGGGAATGCTGGAACCAAGGCATGCTGTCCTGCCCTAGATGGTGTGACATGCAGATATGAATTTGGGAACTGTTAAAACTATTCGGCCCATACATACAGGAGAGAAGAGCCAAGAGAACTGCAGAAAAGGGAACTGGAGCCCTGATGACATGAATCTTTTAGTCACTCCATACCCAAAGCCTGCCCTATTGCTGGGCTTTTCAATTACATGAATCAACAAAGCCTCTTAATTGTTTAAACTCAGTTGAATAGGGTTTTCTGTTACTTACAACTGAAAGTAACCTAACTGACAAAAAGGTAAAAGTGGAGGAAGGTTTCAAAAGATGGAGAAATACACACACACACACACACACACACACACACACACACACACACACACACAATTTTTTTTTTTTTTAAAGATGACCGGTAAGGGGATCTTAACCGTTGGCTTGGTGTTGTCAGCACCACACTCTCCCAAGTGAGCAACGGGCCGGCCCTAGGAGAAATATAATTTGATAAATGATAAGTAGTAATATAATAAAATAAATTATAAAAATATGAAACAAAGAGGCAAGAAAGGAAAAGGGACAGAGAAGAGAATGTGTGAGAGGAGATGAGAATTATTCTGCTTCTATGCTCATCAACATGCTTACCTGTTCAAGACTCCATTGGAAACTAGGGCTTCTTTAGGATGGAAATACTTGTAATATACATTCCTAACCACAGCATCTTTAAGAGAAAATGAGAGGAAGGTGCATTTTAGATTAGAAATAAGTTTGGTATTGGAGACTCATACAAATTTTGACCTAAAAGGAACCCTGGAACTCTGTTCCAATCCCTCTCATTTTTTAAATGGAAGAAGCCTAAGCCCAGAAGGCTCAGACTGCTGGTGAGAACAGAATGGTGGACGATGTACGCTCAGCCCAGGGCTTTTTCCACTGTACCACTGGGCACAGAGGGCTATGGTACGAATAATGAATGGGAAATTACTGCCTCTATTTAAAATAATAATAATGTTAATTACCATTATTAACCATGATTCCATATTCTTCTAGTAGAAAGTTAATATTGGTGTCGAATCTGGATTCTCCACCTTCTCCTAACATCACAAGGATATCTCCACCGCTGTCAAGGTACTTCTTCAGGACTTCAAACTACACAAAGGAAGAAAACAATCTATGAATACCCAAAAGACTTTGTCCAAAATATTATGAAAAATAAAAAATAAAAAACCAAAATATTATGAATAAGACCTTAACTAGCAGAAAAATAAACACTTCAAGTCTATAAGGAATTTAAACATAAATGTATATAAGATATTATAAAATTTACTGTCTATGTAGGATCTCCAAGCTTGTCTTTGAATGTAAAGCTCCGAAACACTCAAACTGAATTGACATTTTCAAAGTTGACTATCTGGACAGCAAACTGGAAGTGGAAAACTATTAGCTAGCAGAAGCTCATAGTTCTCTATTCAGCAGCACCCCTGGTTTCCACCTACTAGGTGCCAGTTGCACCTATCCTCCCCCAACAACCAAAATTATCTCCAGACATTGCCAAACGTCCCCTTAGGAGGACAGGGGGAGGCAAAATCACTCCTGGTTGAGAGCCACTGATCTAGACCAGGCCTTCTCACTGCCCACCAAGGATATCAGGATGAAGGCATTTTGTACCACCCCAGGGAGGAATTCTGTTCAAGGTCATCAACTGACCAAGCTACGGTGAGAAATGAATATTGTCTGCTTATCTCCTGAGAAGCTCTCTCTTTGCTTTCACAAAGCCAAGGAGAGGGGAGAAATCTAGGGCTGATCTTGCTGACACAGCCTGAGAAAATCTGGAGTGGGTAGTCCAGAATAGTACTGTCTCTACTTTCTTCACCAAGCACCCCACCAGAAAAAAAGCTTGAATATACATATATATTATAAAATAATTATAAAATATAATGGAAACATTCACATACTTTCTTCTCTGTCCTCATTTATCTCTCTCAATGTTTGCTTTCACAAATCTACTGGAATACCAACAAATCGTAAAAGTTTGGGTATATATGACCACGTACATTTTCAGCAGCTTATTAAGAGTGAAGGAACATAAATTAAATATTTTTCCAATTCAAAAAATAAAGAAAAAAACTTGAACATGCACTCTAATATGTATATAAATTATGTATATTTATGTTGTAATTTAAAACATACTCTCCAAAAGGAAACGTTTTAAGGATAAGAAAAATATGAATAAATACAATTTTCTTCTGGCACCCCAGAGGTTCATCACATGCATCCCACTTTGGTAACCACTCGCCCAGACCGGCTTTGCTACAGCATGGCCTTCTTGCTCATGCATACTCCCTGGATTTTCCTCTCCCCCTGCCTTCCCCATAATATAGAAAACAAATGAATCAATTATTTCAAAATCAAAGTTCTTAAAAAATCTGTTCAAAAGACATTTCCTCTGTCTTATAATCTAATGCCTGTTTTCTGTGCTTCTGTAGAAATTGTGGAACTTAGAACATTGACTGTTATTGTTAGTTGGTTCATTTGTTTGATTTCCCCTAGGCTATCAGTGCCTTGAGAGCAGGGATCTTGTGTTATTTGACTTTGACCCCTGGTGTCAGTCATAGGACGCAGCACATAATAGATTCTTAATGAATATTTTGGGGGAATAAGAAAAAAAAAAAAAAAACCACAAATACTGCAATTAAAAAATAGGCAAAGGAGCTGAACAGACATTTCTCAAAAGACACACAAATGGCCAACAACTATATGAAAAAATGCTCAATATCAATAATCTGGGAAATGCAAATCTAAACTACACTGCAATATCATCTCACCCCAGTTAGACTGGCTATTACCAAAAAGACAGAAAATAACAAATGATGGCGAGGATGTGGAAAAAGGGGAACCCTCCTACACTGTAGGTGGGATTGTAAATTAGTACTGTCATTATGAAAAACAGTATAGAGGTTTCTCAAACAACTACAGATAGAACTATCATATGATCCAGCAATCCCACTACTGGGCATATACCCGAAGAAATGGAAATGAGCATGTTAAAGGGATACCTGCACTCCCAAGTTTATGGCACCTCTATTCACAATAGTCAAGATATGGAACCAACCCAAATGTCCACTGATGGATGATTCCATAAAGAAAATGTGGTATATATACACAATGGAATACTACTCAGCCATAAAAAAGAATGAAATTCTGCCATTTGCAGCAACATGAACTCAGAAAAAAATTATGTTAAATGAAAGTCCAGGCACAGAAAGAGAAATACCGCATGTCCTCACTCATAAGTGGGAGGAAGGAAGAGAGGGAAGGAGGGAAAGAGGGCAGGAGGAAGGAAGGAAAGAAGGAAGGAAGATAATAAGTTGAACTTTCAGAAGGAGAGAGCAGAACTGTGGTTACTAGAGGAGGAAAAGGGGAAGTGGGAGGGAAATAGTGAGAGGTTGGTTAATGAACACAAAGCAGCTAGAGAGGAAAATAAGTTCTACGGGTGTAGAGTTGGGCTAGGCATCTATAATTAACAATAATTTACTTCATGTTACCAAATGGCTAGAAGAAAGGAGAATGAATGCCCTCATCACAAAGAAAAGTTCTGTAATGATGAATATGCTAATCACCCTGATTTGACCATCATGCATTTGTACACATGTACACATTCATATACATGTACACATTCATATACATGTATATATGTATTGATATTCACCTCTGTACCTCACAAATATGTATAATCAATACGTTTAAATAAAAAATAAAAATAAATATTTTTTTGGAGGGAAAAAATGAGGCATAACTTCATGGATCCTGGACTCTTCACAACAGACTGCATCTCTCCCTAGATTCCATCTGCCTTTTTCCTCCTTTTGATTTCCTGACAAACTCTGTTTTCCAGATAGCTCTAAATATCTGTTGTGTTGTTTGACTGATAATAGCAAGCCAGGCCTAGTCTGCAATATATATACATATTCTCAGAGCATAGCTTTTGCTTGGGAATTCTCAGAGCATAGCTTTTGCTTGGGAAATCCTACTGGGACTTGGTACTTAAGATTGTGTGGTTCTGGGATTTGTCCATGTTGTCTAAATGCAGTGGGTATAGAGTTGGTACTGACATCTCCTGTGTCCTACTGGCCATCTCACATTCTGAGAAAAAGAGATATATGAAAGACAGAATGTATAAATAACACAAGTTAGGAAAGAATGTATAAATAACACAGAAGGAGTTTCCACAGATGAGATGACTCTGGCTCCACTAGGCATCTAAGTGAGACCCTTCTAACAAAAGAACAGATATTTTGTACAAATTGGAGATTTCTTATTTTTTTATGGCAAAAATAGGAAGAAAGATTAATTTTTAAGGCCTAAATTTTAGAGGCCGACCTCCTAGTAGGAATGTATTCACACTGTTAAGTTTTACGATATGGCAGCAAGGGCAGAATATTTTATTTATTGACATTGTATGACCCACGCCAGTGGCTCTTACTGGAGACATTTAAGGTATCCAGCAGGTATTTTTGATTGTCATAATATTAAGGTTTAAGGGCATTTTAGTGCATGGGGGGCAGGTCCTGCAATGTTCGGGCCAGTCCCACATGGAAAAGAACTGTCCCACAACTTTTGAATTTCTTCTTCCCAGACAGTCATGTAGATTTAAAAAAGAAAAACAAACAAACAATAACTGATCCTAGAATCTAACTCCAGTTTACGTATAAATACAAAGTATTTTTTGCATGGTTTATTTAACATATCCTGAATTTCCAGGTATATAACTATTGTGTAAACTGAAGGAAGAATTATACTTTCTTTTTTTCAGAACTTTACCAAGATATGGTCAGTATTTTGGAAAATCACATCACCAATGGCAATGAGGCTCACAACTGAATTGCCAGTACAACACCTATGCATCAGTCTGCATTTGTACCAGTGCCATTCATGGTGATTCCACAAGCGCATTTAGCCTTTCTTTCAAAATGTCAGATATAAAGAAGTGTTCTATGTAGGTATGCCCAAGCATTAACAAACTGAAATACACATATTCTTCTAGTGTATATATGCCTAAACATTTACAGTCTGAAGTACATATCCTCTCTTATAAATTATCTTCATTTACTTTTTTTACATTATAGTTAGGACATTATACTGACATCTTTTTAAATGGTAGTGGGTTATACTATTTATGCATCTCAACTCAAGACAATAAAGGTGGCATTTATAATATAGGTGGACACTGGTCTGCCAGGAGTGGAAAACACTGGTCTGAGCCATGTGGTCACCTGGTGGTAACACCAAGTGAGGTGGAAACAGGAAGATTCTTCAGCCTAGTTTCTAGCCTCATACTAGCATCTAACATCAGACATATGATGCCTGTCCTGTCAGAGAAGCCTCTGGAGGACAACATGAAAGAGGCATCACACAGTCTGTGAGGGGTGATCTGACCTTTTACTAGTCCTAGGAGGCCATTAGCAATGACCAGGAAGGCACTGATCTCCTCCCTCCAGGAAGCCCCCTGCTGACCAGTGGGATCAGTCCATTGGAAGAATAAAAACTCTAGGGAATATTGGTTCTTATAAAGAAGCTAAAAGGGTTTTTTCCTCTTTCCTTCCCACCTCCCTTCAACTCTAAAGAGAAAGTCAGGGACTAATCTGGTGAGAGGACATTTTATTAGGCAAAAGTTCCAAAGAACTAAATAGGCCTCTCAGGGTACTGTGTCTTTTGGAAGCCACAGCCTTCCATCCCTCAGACCCTGAAGTAAGACTTGGCCTGGTGCCCATCCTGCCTGGGAAAAGACTCAGGCACCGGGCTCTGCCCCTCTCTCTGGATGCCCTTGCTTTCCGAAGGCTGCTTGCTCCTTGGGCAAGGACCTGGTCACCTCTCTCCTTGGCTTTCCTCAGTGGAGGAAGAAGGTGGGGCCAAAGCCCAGTAAGTAATAAAGTATTCCTCTGCAGGCTGCTGGCCTCTGTGCGTACATTTCTCTCAGGGTCTCACTGGGTAGGGGTAGTTGGTCACCTCTACATTCCCAGAAGTAATTCCTACTCCTCTCAATTAACCTGATCAAACAGTTATGTCTCTCTCCATGCATTTCCCAGATGCGAACTTTGCCTTGTAATCAAATTGAGAAAAAAAGGACAACAGATATACTCCCCTGAAGACCTCCTCTCTGTGGCGCCACCCAGAGTAACAGCAGGTTACCGTGATCTGCCTCAATCGATGACCACACTGGCCCTGTTTGCCTCAACCTCCCTACTACTCTCATCTTCCCTGAGCACCAAAGGCACCTCCCATAAGTCTCTATGAGAAAGGCTCTTGCTGTGTTCAGGGTTTTTTATTAATTGTGATAAAATACACATAACATAAAATCTACCAATTTAAACATTTTAAAGCACGCAGTTCAGTAATGTTAAATACATTCACAATGTTGTGCAATCAATCTCCAGCATTCTTTTCACCTTGCAAAACTGAAACTCTATACCTATTAAACAATAACTGCCCATTCAACCCCTCCTGCCCACTCCCAGCAACCACCATGCTATTTTCTGTTTCTATGAATTTTACTACTCTAGGTACCTCATATAAGTAGAATCATACAGTATTTGTCTTTTTGTGACTGGCTTGTTTCACTTAGCATAACGTCCTCAAGTTTCATCCATGTTGTAGCATGTATCAGAATTTCCTTCCTTTTTTTTTTTTTTTTTTAAAGATGACCGGTAAGGGGATCTTAACCCTTGATTTGGTGTTGTCAGCACCACGCTCAGCCAGTGAGCGAACCGGCCATCCGTATATGGGATCCGAACCCGGGGCCTTGGTGTTATCAGCACCGCACTCTCCCGAGTGAGCCACGGGCCGGCCCCCAGAATTTCCTTCCTTTTTAAGACTGAATTGTATTCCATAGTATGTAGACACCACATTTTATCTATTCATCTGTCAGTGGACACTTGGGTTGTTTCCACCTTTTGGCTATTGTGAACAGTGTTGCTATGTATATGGTTATACAAATGTCTGTGACGATTCTGCTTTCAATTCTTTTAGATATACATCCAGAAGTGAGATTGCTGGATCATCTGGTAATTCTATTTTTGTTTCTTTTTGAGGAACCATATTGTATTCCATAGTAGCTGCATCATTTCACATTCCCACCAACAGTGTAGAAGAGCTCCAGTTTCCTCACATCCTAAGACTTGCTATTTGTATTCTGGGCTTTACATTTATCATTCTTTATCTATTCCATGTAATCAAATAAAAAACAGCTTAATTTTAAATGGAATTTTCCTATTTTCAAAGTGAAAATATTACAAAGAAGTACAGTTAATATTTATTTATTTATGTATTTATTTATTTTAAAAGGTGACCAGTAAGGGGATCTTAACCCTTGACTTTGTGTTATCAGCACCATACTCTCCCAAGTGAGCCATGGGCTGGCCCCATAGCTAATATTTAATTAGTCCACATTTTGTGTCTGGAACTTCACATGGATTATCTCAGCTAATCATCACAACTCCATGATGAGGACAGAGATGAAGTGACTACCTTAAGACAACACAGTAAGTGCTGAAGGGGGACTTAAATACAGGATTTCAGTGTCAGTGCTCCTAACGGTCTCACTGTATATCTTCTTTATGAATATTCTTACCTCAGCTGCAGTAAATTTTTCTCTTGGCCCAGCTGTAATCCACAGTTTCACTCCAATTAGCTTCTCGGATGTAATTTCATCTTTTAAGCTAGAAATATGATTTCAAAAGCAAGTGTTAATCCAAAATTTATACCAATTTATGAGTTATTTTAGCCTCTGAACTGTATGGACCCAGAAGACACAGAGGCTGAGAGATGAAGGGACGAGCAAGCAGTACCTGGCCCAGCCTCTCCCAAAGTGAGAATCTCCTTTATAGGCCTGCCCCAGAGTCATCTGGCCTCTGCTCAAATACTTCCAATAAGCCATGGTGTTCAAATTAAACCATGCTAGAGCATAAAGAAGTACTCCACCTACTAATTCAATCAGCTCTACCATTAGCTTGTATGAGTACATAACCTTAACCATTAAGAAAAAACATACATACACACACAGAGATATTCTCACTTAATTCTCATCTTTCCTTTCCCTTAACTGACATATTTACCCATGTTAAAATATGGACAAAGGGCCGACCCCAGGGCTCACTCAGGAGAGTGCGGCGCTGGGAGCGCAGTGGCGCTCCGGCCGCAGGTTCAGATCCTATATAGGGATGGCCCGTGCACTCACTGGCTGAGCACGGTGCGGACAACACCAAGCCAAGGGTTGCGATCCCCTTACCGGTCACGAGGAAAAAAAAAAAAAAATGACAAAAAAAAAAAAATATATGGACAAAGCCACCAACACCTTAAAAAAATTATATTATGCATAATCAGAATAATTTCTTGGTTTGTGATTTGGGGGACAACTTAATAATATGCTGATTGCAAATATTCTTTTCTTTTTTCTTTTTGGTGGCTGGCTGGTATGGGGATCTGAACCAATCACCTTAGTAGTTACCAGCACCACACTCTCCCAGGTGAGCTAACTGGCCAGCCCTGATTGCCAATTTTCAAAAGAGATGTTTTAATAATAATTTATTTACTTCTGAACAATCTTTAAATTGAGCTCCTCCCACCTAAATAATCTATCTTACTTAAGATTATAAAGACTTTTCAGTTTTACCAGCAGGCTATTACTATGGCTTAGAAGGGAAAACAATACACGTGGTTACACTCACCTTTGAATCTTCCAATTACTCCGAAGTCTTTTCTGCATGGATTTATAGCCATTATTGTTGGTAAATACCTCCTTTTTGTATGCATTGAAAAGAATGGTGCTCTGAAGCTCTTTCTCCATGATTACCTTAAGAAAGACAGGATCAGAAAAATAAAAACAATAAACATTATTCTAAAAGAAAGACCTCCAAAAGGAATACATAGTTACTTTCCACTTCTAATTTATCAAGAAAGGGTATACAACTGCAACCTATCTATGAAACCCCTACAGTTCTCAAGGGTTAAGAGTGAAGTGCACAATCACAGCTGCAGAAACCTAAAGCCAAACCCAGTCCACCCTCAGCTTTTGCTTCCGGTCTCTTGCTCTGGCCTTGCCACCAGCCTACTCCCACAGCCCCACCATCACCCTATTCTACGCTCTGGGACCATGTTTCCAACCTGATCCTCACTGCTAACTACTGTTAAGTGTGAGGTATATTCTTGGAGATTCTCTCTTTTTTTTTTTTTCCCTGAGATAAATGCTGTACAAGAGTAGATTCTTTTCATATATATATATATATATATAAACTTACAGTTATATTTATGAAATAGGATCTTACCATACGCACTATTCTGCAACATACTTTTTGACCTAACCTTGTATCTTTCTATATTTAACTAGCCATGTCATGATTGACATGTATTTTTTCAAATTTTTGCTAGTAATACAATGCTAAGAACATCATTCATCATTGAACATGATGTTTTTGTGCACTTTGTATATTTGTAGAGTAAATTCCTACCTGTTGAAAGGCTGAGTAAATCATTTCCAAGTTGCCCTCCAAAAAATTGTACTAAATTATACTTCTACTAACACTAATACATTTCTATTTCCACACAAGCCTATGTATTTCCAATCTTTGTCATCTCAGCCAATAAAAAAGGCCAATAAAACGCTCTTTGTTTTAATTTGCATTGAAATTAGTGAGATGGCCATCTTTCACTATATATATAGGGAATTTGTATTTCCTCTGATTTTCTTGTTCATGTACTCTGCTCATTTTTCTATGGGGTTTCATATTTTTTCTAACTGATCATTAAACAAGCACTTTCATAAGTTTCTGTCTTTAGACTTAGGTTCTGGTAGCTTTTCTCGTTTTTGGTTGAATTTTGCAGGCCATATAGAAGGTTTTAAAGTTCATAGAGTCCAAATACTAATGTTTTCCTTTCTGGCTTCTGGATTGCATGATGCATTTAGAAGAGCTTTTGCCATTCAACAATGTTTTCTGCCAGTATTTTCATAATGTAACTTTTTAACATTTAAATTTTAGTTTATTTGGAATTTATTTTGGTGCTCAAAATGAGCTTCATTTTTTTTCCCAAATTACTAGAAAGCTTCTAGACACCAATCCTTTTCAATGCTGATGTGAAATACCACCTTGACTATATAATAAATCCCTACATATATCTATGTCTTATTCTGAATTCTATTATATTCTACCTGCTTATAAATTCCCACTCACTTCCATACTAATTTAATTACTGTACCTTTATGTTATAATATATGGTGAGGCTGGAGAGCTAATCCCTCTATTACCTTTAATTTTTACAATTTCTCTGGCTACTTTCACATATTCTTCTTTATGAACTTTAAAATCATCTTGTCCGGCTGAAAAAAAAAATCCATGATCCACCATTACGACACAGCTATCTTTTTATGTTCAATTCCATGCTTGTTTCACACTGTGTACAAACAATATTGTATTCTGCTTTCTCCGTTTCCTGAAAGAAAAGTCTTCATGATTAGGTGAGTGATTGCATGATCTATTGCATGGTTATGCCATGATGAACTCAACCATTGCCTTCATGGGTATCTTTTCAGCATTTTACCATCATAGATACTATTGGAATTTACACATTTCTGTTTTTGCCACTAATTATTTTTGCCGAAGAACACATCCCTAGGAAAAGGGGATAAATTCCTTCTGGAGGTTTACGGCTCATAAAGGGAGAGCATAATCAAAGCTACACTTCCAGTCAACAGCTACAGCTCAGCCCTGGTGAGAGCAGCAGATCTGGGTTCCTGTACTGTCGGAATTATCCAGAATTGAATTTCCTTAAAAATAAGAAAGGACTTTAAAACAATAAAAATGATCAGCATTTGGGTAGCTCTGTCCAACCATTCTCTCGCTTTCTCTTCAATAACCTTACCGGTCACATTAGCATTTTGCCAGATGAGTGATAAAAAGACCAAGGGCGGCAGCAATGACAGAACACAGACTATGATCTTATAGTTCTTCGTCCAATGCTCTTCCATACTCAGGAGGGCGACTAAATATCCGCGCGGTCCGAAGCGATGGAGATTGGAGCCATTGGAGCCACTGGAGCCGGGATTGCGGCCTATATCCGCGCCCCCAGTTTCCTTTACCCCAGCAGACTTCGGGTTTTCCTTAAGACTAGTTCAGGGGCTTCAAGGACAGTGTGGCGAGGCCTTCGTCAGGTCCCAGGCCGCCCCAACGTCCCGGCCGGCCCATCACTGTCGGACCTCTCCTTACCTCAGGCACAGCGACCACCATCACCACCTGACACCGCCCAGCATCCCGTGTCCAGGTATCTAAGGCTGCTTGGCAACGGCGGCGGCTTTCCGACTCGCTGGGAAGGCGTGGCCTCAGACGTAGAGCTACCTCCTAGGCGACGTGATGACGACAGAACGGAAGTCGCACGTTCGCCGTGGACGTCGGGAGGGAGGGAGGTGGTAGGCAGGGGGCGGGGCTAGTGCGGGGCTGTACCATTACTTTGGCTGAGGAGTAAATCCAAACACAGCGATCAACTTTTTCCCAAAATATAGCCCATTTCGTTTGTTCTTTAATATTAGATATTATTAAAGGCTGATAAAAATGGTAAGTCTCAAGGGTCCAAACCACACCCCACCCCGAGGGAGGAGAATAGCGAAGGCTTCCGGCAGGGGCGGGGCTTCGCTGCTGCGCGCGCGATCCCCAAAGCGCAGGCGCAGAGTGGAGGGGCCGGGCGGGCGGGTCTTTTCCGCGGCTATCCTGGATCTGGGTGGTCTTCGGAGCTAGTGTGTTAGGTTGCCGGCTGTTGGGGACTCGTACCTGGAGGCTTAATTCGTGAAGCGAGAGGATTGGGAGGCCACGGCAGACTTCCCGAAAGAGGGTGGGCAGGTTTAGTGCTGAGAATGGTATCACAAGGTAGTTCTTCCTCTTTTATTAACCCACGTCTTTGAGCGCCACACTGCCAGGTTTGAGTAAAATATAAACTGTATTAGGAAGTTGTGAGGGGTCCGAGCTGGTCGGAAAGGCGCTCCCGTTGAGCAGAGATCTGAAAGAAGAGTGGTACTCATTAAGGCACGGGCTGTGCAAGGGCGTTCAGGGCAAAAGGAACTTTTTTTTTGCTTGTGCGAAAGAGCCATTGTGGCATACAGGTTGCCCTGCCATCGCCATGAAATTGGGTAACCAGCCACCTGCAACCACAAACAGGTCACCCTTCTCTGCCAGCGAGCCCTCTATGACTGCCCTGAGAGGTGTGTGGAATTGTGTACAACGCTGCACAAACCGATGAGTACAGAGACATCTGACAGTTTTGATTTACATTTATGTTAGTCTTCAACACGTACAGAGTGGTAGGTGTTCAGGATATTAAAGCACAAACACAAGTCGTGTTGCCTTTCCACAACTACTGTCACTTTATGAAGTGGAGAAGAGTGTGATTGAGAATTCTCCGGATGCTGTATTTCGATGCAAAATTGGGTGAATACCGCCCAAATTTAGGGATAAAAACGGAAGTGATGTATTCTCACTGGAGAGAGTAGGCTGTGCCACTTGAGGGTTGGAGCAGGTCTTGGGATCTTTCTGCCTGTTGTGCAGTTAGTGTATAACAGGCACCTGCCCAGGGCATTTCTCCCACTTTTGGAGATTATAGAAAGAGCAAGGATTTTAGAATCAGCTACCACCATGTTCAGTTCCTGGCTGTGGCTTGTACCAGCTGGATGACCTTGGGCAAGTTGCTTAATCTCTCCAAGCAAATGTTTCCTATTTGTAAAGTGAAGTTAATAATTTCTAAACACTGGATTATAATGAGGATTGTAGATAATGTGTATAAAACTTGGAATGTGTTGCACTGGCCAGCCACCAAAACAAAAAACAAACTTGGAATGTGCTCAATGAACATAGGCATAGCATGAGCAATTCAATAGCATAGTTTTTCTTTATTTTTATTTTCTATCCCAGTGAAACATTTTGTGATTTTACAATATTAGAACAGATGGAACCATTATGTTTCACAACCCATAACTTGTTATGTACTTTTGACTACTATCCTGTTTCTGACAATTACACTCTTGTTTTTTGCTTTGGGAACTTGGGAGGATTTTGGTCTCACTTTCCACATTTATCAATTTACAGTTACTATTAAGATGGAAATCAAAATGTTTCAGAGTTCTCAGCGCATGTCGAGCTTAACATTAACCCTTCCTGACTCAAATTTGATCTCCAGTAGGTCAGTGTCATTGGTGTTTTTTCCATGGTCTCCCAGCTTTGACCACCCTAATTCCTGGGGCAGGGGGCTGGGTGGACAAAAAAATGGAAGGGAAAAGAGTGGGACTGAGTTAAGAAGAAAAGGCAATAAAATCACCAACACACACTGATCCTAAGAAAATTCCTCCCTTTGTCCCTAAACCTAAAAGCTAAGAAGGCCACCCTAAAGTATGAACAACAGGTTTGTGAAAAAGCAACCAATTTTCCGCTGAAGTAAGGCAGCATGATCCATCTCACAAGTGTAGGGTGTCCTGAATTCTTGAGGTGTGGACTTACGCTCATGTCCTGTCCAATCAGAATCACCTTTTGAAATGACTGATCCTGAACACATGGAGCTCCATGGGTGGCCAGGATGCTCTGGTCATCAAGTCTGCAGCAGGTCTATGCAAGGCCTGGCCTCCTCATGTGAAGTAGAGCACAGCATGAACTTGGCAGCCAAGCTCAGACCATGAGCGAGCATCCAGTTGAATGTCTCCTTTTCAAGACCCCATTTCTCATAACTGGCTTGTTTCAGCCAGTTCTTGATTTGGTTCTCATTAGATATTTTGAGTCATTCTGCTTGGACCTCACAGCCAGAGTGAAGGGCAGACCAACACAAAAGTTAAATGTGACAGCCTCTGGAATCAGCGTATATTGCTCCATGTCCCAGTTCTGGCCCTTGTTAACCACATGACTGTCAGGCAAGAAATAACTTCTCTGATGCTGTTTCTTCATTGGTAAAAAAGAGGAAAAAAATAATTTCTGTCTTAGGGTTGTTTGGATGAAAACTGGTAACAGACATGAAAGAGTCTAGCACAGAGACTGGCCCAGTGTAAGCAGCTGATCTGAAGCTGACTTTAGGCCATTACGCAAAAAGGAGTGTGTCATAAGGACCAGAAGCTCTCGAAATCATTAGGAAAGTTAGAGAAGGGGGCTCGAGGCTTCCGGGAATGATACTGCAGTGCTGGTCTCGTGAGCAAACTGCTGCTTTTGCTGCCACAGAGTACCAATTGCTACAATTTGCATTGTTCCCCCTTCTACACCAGGAACTCAGTTTTGTGGGTACTGTTACCTCAGTTACCACATGAAAGAGAACTTCTGGTCCCTTCCTTGGGTCAAAGTCTGGTACAGGTGTACCCCGGGGCCACATTCCTGGCCCTAGCTCAGGCGAGGTTGGGAAAGTCAGTAACTAGCATTTTCAGTAACTCTAAGTGGAGGTAGTTATTGCCCCTCATGAAGGCTCATAAAGTAGGGGATTCCCTGAATATAGGAAGGGGTTCTGGGTCGACCCCGTGGCGCACTTGGGAGAGTGTGGCGCTGGGAGCACGGCAGTGCTCCTGCTGCGGGTTCGGATCCTATATATGGATGGCCGGTGCGCTCACTGGCTGAGCGCGGTGCGGTCACAAAAATGACCAATATATATATATATATATAGGAAGGGGTTCAGATACTAGGCAGCCAAACCCAAAACAAATGTCCAATACTATCCACAACAAAGACAGACACCATCAATAGAGAACAATAACAGATGTTGGGTAATACCCTGCAGGCTTGTTACATCTGTCATTTTACACATTGAGACCAAAATCCAAACACCAAGAGGTCCTCTGGTAAAGGGTGCTGGTTGCCTATCCAGCACTCTCCCCTTCTCCCTTTGTGTCAGAAGCCCTTTGTTACTAGGAGTAGTCATTTTCCCAGCTAATAAGCCACATATCCCAGCCTTCATTGCAGGTAGGGGTGGGTGGTTAATAGGATGTAAGCAGAAGTCATTGGGTGGGGCTTTCAGGAGGCTCTTTAAAGGTGCCCTTTTGCTCTTCCCTCCCTGTCCTCCTTTTTTCCTGCTCAGAACACAGAAGTGGTGGCTAGAGCTCCAGTAACCATCTTGTGATAACGTAACAAACCTTATATTGGAAGCCGTTTGCCAAGGATGGCAGAGCAGAAACACAGAAAGCCTCTGGCCCACCCAACACCATTCTTTTGTGATGGAAAAAAATAAACCTGTTTCTTATTTAAGCCATTGTAACATTGAGTCTCTGTTACTAGCAGCTGAAGGTAATTCCTTACTAATACCGGCTGGCCTCAGTGGTTTCACAGGTGCTTTTCTACCAATCCAAGATGTCATCATCCTCCGGCACATATGAAAATCCCAGGAATGCACCTGACGCCCCAGAGCTGCTGGCCACTGTGTCAGGGGTGCAGCCAATGGACTTGGACACGGCTTCCTGTGTGAACTCTGGGTCAAAGTGTTTCAAGTCAGCAGGTCCTGCCTGTCAATGTAAGCCAACGATGAGAAGGGAAGCCTGAGGTCAGAGCTGCCAAAGGAGCCCAAAGCCCCAGAGGATGTCAGGCCTCCCCTCGAGTGCCTCATAATCATCCATACCTACCTGTCACTTTCCCATGCATTTACATTAATCAGTTTATTCCATGTGGTCGACTCTTCTAACCCTCTGACACCTTGCTCCACAACAACCCTCAGGCAAGGCAGTCAGTCAAAATTTGTTTACTGAAGGCCTAACTGAGCACTGTTCATGGCACTGGGAATACAGGAGAACACAATGGAATGAGCCGCTGCTTTCAGGGAGCTTACATTATGTAGGGGTAGGAGGGCTGATAATAAGCATGTATACACATTGATCATTCAGTGGGTTCGTAAGTCCAATAAAGAAGATAAAATAGGGTAAAATGGTAGTGATTGGGGCTGCTTTAGCTATCTTGGAGGAAGACCTGTGTGAGAGATTGCAAAAAATGATAAAAAATTCTCCATTGCCCATTCAGAAGTAGAGTCCATTTCTCTATCCCTTCAATGTGGATTAGCTACATGACTTGCCTAAGCCAAGGGAACATTACCAAATGTGATGCAAGTGGAGGCTTGACAGAAGCACACTGAGAACTGTTTCCCTTGCTGCACTTGGAACCCTAAGGCCACCATGTGAACATGTCCAGACTATCCCTGGTGGAGTGTGGGCAGCCTCATGAAGGAGAACCTAGTTGCCCTGGCTGCCTGCTAGCTCCCAGACATGCAAGTGGGGCAATTCTATACCATCAATTGCTGGCTGTCCTGCTAGCTGACCACAGTTGAAAGAGAGCTCTGCACAAACCAGCTGGCCTGGTGCAGACTAGGAAAACCAAACCATGTAGCCGACCCATAGACCTGAATGAAATAAAAGATGGTTGTGTTAAGCCAACTAGTTTCGGGGCAGCTTGTTGTGCAGCAAGAGCTGACCAATACAGTCTCTCTGTGGGGGAGGCACAGTCTCTGGAGAAGATGATTTCTGCTCCCTTAGTGTCAGAAGCCCTTTGTTAGTAGGGGTAGCCATTTCTCAGCTAATAATCCACATATTCCAGCCTCCACTGCAGGTAGGTGTGGAGGGTTTTCTGAAGCCACCTGGGTTTTCTGAAGTAAGCAGTAGAGCAAGTGGAAGGGTCTGCAAATCTGCTTTAGTATGCAAGTCCTGGGCTGTGGAACCAAACAGACCATGATTTCTAGCTTCTGAAAAAGGCCACAGGGTACAGTGGGCTCAGCCCAGGGCTCAGAGTTCCAAGACAAGAATGTGAATCCAGGCCCTGGCCCTTGTTATTCGTGTGGCCCTAGACACAGCGGGTATTTTCTGATGTTACAGATGCAGAAATTGATTGTAAAGAAACTTATTTAGGGTCTCACAAGTGGTAGATGGCAGAGCCAGGAACCCATCCTAGTATATGTCACTCTAAGGCACATTGCTGCAGTATATTGCATTCCTGCCTAGTATTCCAGGTATCACTCTCTCTCCAGGTTGTATGTTCAACATTATCTTCACTGTCTTTTTTAAATCCCAAGAAAAAGAAACTTCTCAGGTGCCTAGGTTGAGTGTATCCTATCTGACAGCTGTTGTCACAAATCCGATGATCAAAGACACATTTGTGAACAGGTAATTCACAGAAGGAAAAATGTAACGTAAATCAGAAAAACACAGCCAAGGCAGTGTTTAGGTGTGCAGACTGCTTGGATGGAGGGGGCTTGACATCACGCTTTACAGGTGGCTGAGAGAACCTCACATGTGCACTGCAAATTCATATTACCACTGCTAATTAACATTTTAAAACTAACCACGTTCACCATAAATCAAATAAATATAAATCAAAACAATAAGAGATGCCATTTTTACTCACCAGATTTGCAAGGTAAAAAGCAATAACAAGGACACATGCTGCAGAGAGTGGGTAAAAGGAAAACTCTCCAGCAGATGCCACTGGTAGGGAGGCGATTGCTCTCCCTTACATACAGTGGACGGGTGGTATGAATCAGGAACCTAACAACGTTCTCATTCTTTGACCTGGCAATTTCCCATCTGGAATCCTTCTTAAGGAAATAACCAGAACTCTAGGCAAAGATATATATTTAAAGATGTTCATCAGCACATTATGATAGGAAAAAAATGGTAACAACCTAAAGTTCAACATTAGGAGCATGGATGAGTAAATTATGTTACCAACAGAAGACTGAAATATGCAGCCACTAAAAATGACATTTATAAAGTTTTATGCAACATGGGGAAATAATGACATAGTTTTTGGACAAAAAACAGGAGAATGGGGAAGATATATGAGGGTACTTCAAAAAGTTCATGGAAAGATTCGTATTATCTTTCAATTCTATTTTTCCATGAACTTTTTGAAGTATCCTTGTGCTTCTCTTTATATATGGAATGACCCTGAAACATCACACGTACCCCATAAACATGTACAATTAAAAATAAAAAAATAAAAAAACATATAACCTAACTATGTAACACACACACACACACACACACACACACACACACACACACACACACACACACACACACACACACACACACACAAAGACTGCCCCATACTGGCCAGCCACAAAAAAAAAGATAGAAAAAAAACTGTAAGTAAATACACCAACAGAGGGAAACCTTCTCTGTTTCACAGACTTTCTACAAGGACTACATGTCATTTTTATTTTCAGGAAAAAAAAGTATAAAAATAGAAAAAGATAAAAATTTCTCTGTAGGGCTTGGCTCTGCCTGGGTGTGCTACATGACACCAAGTACTTTTAAAACTGTAAAAGGCTGCAATGTTGGTTATTGGTGCTAAGGATAAAGGAGCACTTTAAAAACTGTAAAAAGCTTTGTAATGACTCGTCGGTGCTAGGATAAAGGAGCAACAACATGTCTCAGCACCCAAGAGCTAAACTAGCAGTCAAGACTTTTGGGTTCTAGATCCAGTTCTACCTCTACCTTACGTGTGGCCTTGGACAAATAACTGAGCCTCTTGGACCCTCAGTTTTTCCATCTGTATAGGGACAGTTGGTCCAGATACCCTCCAAGCTCCCATTAGCCCTGGAAATCCAGAATCTAAAATGCCGTGATGTCTTACCACATTTGGGTTGAAGGGTGGAGTCAGCCTCTTGTGGTACAAGTCATCCCAGTTTATGGGGCTGAAGAATACATGGTTCTTAATCTCAAGCTGCAGGAAGAAGGTGCTGATCAGAAGTAGTCCTCCCAGGGGGCTAGCTGGTTAGCTCGGTTGGTTACAGTGTGGTGCTGATAATACCAAGGTCTAGGGTTCAATCCCTGTACAAGCCGGCTGCTCACAAGCAAACGAACAAAAAAGCAGTAGGTGTTCCCACCCCATCCCCACATCCTTTAAAACCCCTACTCTTCTGGCAACTGGCTGGCAACTTGAAGTTCTAGCTGCTTTCCTGGGACAAGAGAGCATTCTTCAGCCAGGCCTCTGCCCTCTATCATCACCCAGAAACCAAACCTTTTTCCCGCATAGCATTTATTTATTACAGAACTATTTACTGAGCACCTGCACTGTGCTAGGCTTTGGAGGTATGTCAGTGAACAACACAGAAGAACATGTTCTGGGGAGGGAAGGGTAGTCCCAGCGGAAGCTGGGACCCCTCCCCCTACTCTGCCCCAGTACATCTTGAGTCTTCCAGAATGCAAACCAAAGAAATAGACCAAATCAACTCACTAAAGAATGTTTGAGAAATAAACATTTGTTTTTTCTGTGTGGGTTATTTTTTCATAGGTTATATGTTTTAATTTTTTTTTTAATTTTTAATTTATGGGGTACAGTGTTTTATTTCAAGAAAAGCTGCAGATTCCCAGAGACCCAGAATTTAGGACACAGTGCTGGGCATGATTCATCACTTCTTTCCTAATCAAAATAAACACTGGCACTAAATTCCTCCCATCCCAACGTGACCCTCCCTCTATCTGTGCTTCTCAAATAATAATTCTCTGACTCCCTTTATTAGAAACTCCTGATAGTTAAAAAGCCAGATCCCAAATATCTCCAGAATACCCAAGAAACTGGTAACACTGGTTACCTCTATATTGAGGAACTGAGTGGCTGAAAAGACTTTTTCTGAATACCTTTTTGCATCCTTGAAGTTGATGAAGTTGATCTATGCGAATGTATAACTTATTTTAGAAGTCATACATATTTTTTCTAGAAATGAAGAATATGTTACCAAACTAAGAAGCTCAGTAGAAAGCTCCAATAGTAGACTTGATCAAACAGAGGAAAAAATCAGTGGGCTTAAAGATGGAATATATGAAATTATCCAATCAGAGGAGCAAAACGAAAAAATGAAACAATTGCAGCAATTATGGGACTCCTTCAAGTGAAATAACCTGTGCATAAGTGGTATACCTAAAGGAGATGAAAAATGAAGAAACCTAGAAATCATATTTAAGGAAATAATGGCTGAAAATTTCACAAGTATGGAGAAGACAACAACATCCAGGTACAGGAAGCTCAGAGGTTTCCAATCAAATTCAACCCAAAGAGGAACACTCTAAGGCACATAATCAAATTATCAAAGACAAAGAAAGAATACTGAGATGAGCAAGAGAAAAGAAACACATAACATTCAACGGAGGGCCAGCCCCATGGCTCACTCGGGAGAGTGCGGCGCTAGTAGCGCTGAGGCCGTGGGTTCAGATCCTACATAGGGATGGCCGGTGTGCTCACTGGCTGAGTGTGGTGCGGACAACACCGAACTGAGGGTTGCGATCCCCTTACTGGTCAAAAAACCCCCCAAAACCAAAAAAACATTCAATGGAGCCCCAATAAGGCTCTCAGCAGATTTCTCAGTAGAAAACCTATAGGCCAGAAGAGAGTGGAATGATATATTCAAAGTGCTAAAGGAAAAAGACTGCCAACCAAGAACTCTGTATTCAGCAAAACTAACCTTCAAATACAAAGGAGAAATGAAGTCTTTCCCAGATACACAAAAGCTAAGGGAATTCATCAACACTAGACCTGCCTTACAAGAAATGCTAAAGGGAGCTTTTCAAACTGCAAGATGATGCTAAAGTGTAACAAGAACACATTTGAAGGTACAAAACTCACTAGCAAAGTAAATACACATTCTCTGAATATCCCAATGTTGTAAGGATGGTAATTAAACCACTTATATCCTTACTATAGGACCAAAGGAAAAGCCCAAGAAAATAGCAAATTCAACAACCATATAAGAGATAGGCAGTATTAAAAGATGTAACCTGAAACAACAAAATGTCAAAAAGTGGGGAGAATGATGGCAAAGCACAGAGTTGGCTTTTTTTAAAATTCTTTTTAGTGATCAAAGCTAAGTTGTTATTAGTTTAAAATGATTTGTTATAACAATACATGTTTTTTGTAAGACTTGTGGCAACCATAACACAAAAACCTGTAACAGACATACTAAAAATAAAAAGTAAGAAATCAAAATATATACTACCAGAAAAAACCACTTAATCACAAAGGAAGACAGTAAGACTAGAAAAAAGAATCTATAAAACCAGGAAAAAAGTAACAAAATGGCAGTAACATGTCCCTATATATCAATAATAATTCTAAATGTAAGTGAATTAAGTCCCCTTATTAAAAGATACAGAGTGGCTGAATGGATTATAAAACAAGAACCAACAATATGCTGCCTGCAAGCAGCTTACTTCACCTATAAGGACACACATTGACTGAAGGTGAAGGGATGGAAAAAGATATTTCATTCAAATGGAAATTAAAAAAAAAAAACAGGAGCAGCTACACTTATATTCCATAAAATAGACTTCAAGCCAAGGAAAGTAAAAAAAGACAAGGAAGGTCATTATATAATAATAAAGAGATCAATTCAACAAGAGGGTAAAAAATTCCAAATAAATATATGCATGCCCCGACTCTGGAACACCCACATATATAAAGCAAATACTACTAGATCTATTGAAGAAATAGATCCCAATACAATAATAGTTGGGAACTTTTAATATTCCTCTTTCAGCAAAGGACAAATCATCCAGACAGAAAATTAACCAAGAAACATCAGAGTTAATCTCCACTCTAGACTGATTAGACTTAACAGACATTTATAGAACATTTCATCCAACAGCTACAGCATACACATTTTTATCAGCAGCACATGGAACATTCTCTAGAACAGAACATATGTTAGGACATAAAACAAGTCTCAACAAGTTTAAAAAAATTGAAATCATACCAACTACCTTGTCCGACCACAATGGAATGACACTAGAAATCAATAAAGAAAGGGACACTGGAAACTCTATAAATACATGGGAATTAAACAACATGCTTCTAAACAATGAATGGGTTAAAGAAGAAATTAAGAAGGAAGTTGAAAAATTTCTGGAGACAAATGAAAATGGAAACACAACATACCAGAAGCTATGGGATACAGCAAAAGCAGTTCTAAGAGGAAGCGTATCTATTAAAATGATCATATGGTCATTTTAATAAATGCCTACATCAAAAAAGAAGAAAGATTTGAAGTAAACAACATAATATTACACCTCAAGGAACTAGAAAAACAAGAACAAACCAAATTCAAAATTGGTAGAATGAGGGAAAATAACAAAGATCACAGCAGAAATAAATAAATTAGAGATCAAAAAGACAATACAAAAAAATCAGTAAAACAAAGAGTTTGTGTTTCAAAAAGATAAACAAAGACAATAAACCTTTAGCTAGATTAAGAAAAGAGAGAAGACTCAAATAAAATCAGAAATGAAAAAGGTGATGTTTTAACTGATACCACAGATATACAAAGGATCATAAGAGACTATTACGGGCAACTATATGCTAACAAACTGGAAAACCTAGAAGAAATGGACAAAATCCTGGACATATGCAACTTACCCACATTAAATCATGAAGAACTAGAAACCTGAAACAGACCAATAATGAGTAATGATATAGAAGCAGTAATAAAAAGTCTCCCAACATAGAAAACACAAGGCCCAGATGGCTTCATTGCTGAATTCTACCAAACATTTAAAGAAGAACTAATACCAATTCTCAAACTCATCTGAAAAATCGAAGAGGAGGGAATACTTTCAAATTCATTCAGTGAGGCCAACATTACCCTTATACCGAAACCAGAAAAAGACACAGCAACAACAGAGAAAACTAAAGACCGTTATCACTAGTGAATATAGATGCAAAAATCTTCAACAAAATACTAGTGAACTAAATCCAAGAATACATTAAAAAGATCACTCACAATAATCAAGTGAAATTCATCCCAAGGATGCAAGCATAGTTCAATATACATAAATCAATACATATGATACATTACATTAACAGAATGAAGTAAAAAACAATATGATCATTTTAATAGATACAGTAAAAGCATTTGATAAAATACAACACCTCTTCATGATAAAAACATTCAACAAATTAAGTAGAAGGAATGTACCTCAACACACTAAAGGCCATATATGACAAATCCACAGCTAATATCATACTGAATGGACAAAAGTTGAAGGCTTTTCCTCTAAGATATGGAACAAGACAAGGATGCCCACTTTCCCCACTCTTATTCAACACAGTAATGGATGATTTAGCCAGCACAATAAGGCAAGAGAAAGCAATAAAGAGCATCTAAATAGAAGAGGAAGTCAAACTATCCCTATTTGCAGATGATATGATCATATACACAGAAAACCCTAAAGACTACACCAAAAAATTATTAGAACTGATAAATGAATTCAATAAAGTGGCACAAAAAATCAACACACAAAAATCAATAGCCTTCCTATACACCAACAATGAAATAGCCAAAGAAGTAATCAAGAAAGCAATACAATTCACAATAGCTACCAAAAAAGTGAAATACCTGGGAGTAAATTTAACCAAGGAAGAGAAAGACCTCTAGAACAAAAACTATAAAATGCTAGTGAAAGAAATTGAAGAAGACACAAATAAGTGGAAAGATATTCCCTGTTCATGGATTGAAAGGATTAATATCATCAAAATGTCTATATTACCCAAAGCAATCTATAGAGTCAATGCAATCCTTATCAAAATACCAACAACATTCTTCACAAAAATAGAAAAAACAATCTTAAAATTTGCATGGAACCATGAAAGACCCTGTATAGCCAAAGCAATCTTAAACGAAAAGAACAAAGTTGAAGGCATCACACTACCTGACTTCAAAATGTACTATAAAGCTATCGTAACCCAAACAGCATGGTACTTGCATAAAAACAGACAAATTGACTGATGGAGTAGAATAGAGAACCCAGAAATAAACTTACACATTAATAGTCAACTGGTCTTCTATAAAGGTACCAAAAATATAAACTGGGGAAACGACAGCCTCTTCAATAAATGGTGGTAGTCAGACTGGATATCCACTTGCAGAAGACTGAAACTAGACCTCTATCATCACACACAAAAATCAACTCAAAATGGATTAAAGACATAAATTTCAGACCCGAAACTATGAAACTACTAGAAGAAAACAGGGAAACACTACATGAAATGGGAGTGGGCAGCACTTTTTGAACAAGACTACAAAGGCACACACAACTAAAGCAAAAATAGACAAATGGGACGATATCAGACTAAAAAGATTCTGCACATCAAGGGACACTATCAACTACAGAATAGGAGAAGGTGTTTGCAAACTCCATACCAGAAAGGGGCTAATATCCAAAATATATAAGGAACTCAAACAACTCTACAGTAAAAAACCAAATAACCCAGTCAGTAAATGGGCAGAGGACCTGAACAGACATTTCTCCAAAGAAGACACACGAATTCTCAACAGGCATATTAAAAAATGTTCAACATCACTAATTATCAGGGAAATACGAATCAAACCCACAATGAGATATCATCTTACTCCAGTTAGAGTGGCTGTTATCAAAAAGATAGAAAATAACAAATGCTGACAAAGATGCAGAGAAAAGGGAACTCTCCTACACTGTTGGTGAGAACATAAATTGGTACAGCCACTGTGGAAAACAGTATGTAGGTTCCTCAGAGAACTAAAAACTGTGGAATCTAAAAAAAAAAAAAAAAAAAAAAAAGCAGTTCTCATAGAACTAGAACGTAGAATAGTTGTTACCAGAGGCTGGGAAGGGAGAGGGTAGAGGAAGGAGAAATGGTGGAATAATGGGTACAAAACCATGCTATCTACACTAAGTGAATCACTGTACAGTATACGCATGTATTGAAACAACACACTGTACCCCACAAATATGTACAAATAAATGTTAAAATCAAAATAAAAAATAAAAGTAAAAAAACTGTCATACACGTTTTAAGATGCAAACTCCTGCTTGGAGAGAGGGCACCCATCTTCATGGAAGCTTCTGTTTTTTAAGCTGTCCAGGGATGGAGTAAGTAGATACCCTAAATGTTACACTTGACAGTATCTGGTATGGAGGGCTCTTGATACGAACACTTAAAGAGCACTATTTGCCAGGCACTAGTGTAAGTGCATTGCATATATTAACTCATTTGATCTTCATAACTGCTACAAGCTAGGTGCTGTTGTTACAGATGAGGAAACTGAAGCTGATAGAGAGAAATTAAGCACTATGCCCAAGGTCCTGCAACTGGTAAGTGGTGGAGAAGGACTCTAAACCAGGTAGTCTGCCTCACAGTCCATGTATCTAACCACCATGCTGGAAAAGAAAATAAATTTCTAGGGAGAAATGCCTTCTTTCAATAAATCTAAATTATCTTGTGTTGAGTGAAGAATGTAAGTTTTTTTTTTCCTGGCGCCTGCCTAGCAAGGAGATCTGAACCTTTGACCTTGGTGTTATCAGCATAGCACTCTAACCAACTGAGCTAACCAGCCAGCCCTGTAAGATTCTTTTTAAAATCCTACTTTAATAAAAATGCCATGAACTTGTTAAGGGAATGGACTATGAATTATTTATCTCTATATCCCAAGTGCTGAGCCTGAGTTCTGGGAAGGAGGAAATGCTTGTATATTTGTGAAAAGCAAGTCCAGCCCACTCTCTGCACAGAAGCCAGAGTAATCTTCTCAAAACTTAAATTGGGTTATGCCACTCCCCTGCTTACAGCACCTTAAATCTTCCCACTCTCCTCTTCGTCCCATCATGGGACTTTTGCATATGCTGTGCCCTATGTCTGGGTGCCTTCACTCAGCTCTCTGCAAGGCTGGCCTCTCATCCTTCAAGTCTCAGCTCACCTGTCACCTCCTCAGGGAGGACCTCCCTGACAATGCTAGTGTAAATTTGCCACCCCCCCAAATTGTTGTCTATCTCAGCTCATTGCTTATTTTCTTCCCGATACTTTCACACTTTGTGATAACTGTATACAATGTTTATTTTTGTCACCCCCTCCCCACTCCCCAAGCTTAATAAGGGCAAAGATCCAGTCTATTGAATCCCTAGTACCTAGCTCAAAACCTGGCCCATAGTAGGTGCTCAGTAAATATTAGTTGACTAAAAGAACTGGACTAAAGAAAGTAGTCAGCTAGTAGCAGCAGTGATTTCCAAATGAACAAGTTAGCAGCCTCCTGTGTGAGAAGGCAGCAGGATGCACGTAAATGTGCTTCTGAGCTGCCTCCTCTGGAAGCAGAGAGCCACACAAAAGTCCACTGCTCTGCTGGCAGGTCACCTACAAAGTCTGCTTTGGAGCCCAGGCGCTGCCTCTGGTCCTTGTGGAGAAGGCCTTGCAGGAGGTCACAGGCGGCCACTGTCCGACCCCCAGGGATCTGTAGCGGCTGGTGCAGAATGTTCTCATACATCTGGGACAGATCTCGGCTGTAGAAAGGAGGCTGGTGGGGGGGATGGGGAGAAGCTGGAGGATCACCCATTTGAAAGTGGGCATAGGTCTTAGGGAAACATAGGCAATCTGGGCAGTTGGGAGGATCCAGCCAGGCCCGTGTCTTATGCACACATGGCAGACCCAAGAGAGACAGAATCTCCAGGCTTCCAGCACAGTGCAGAGGGTTGCTGGGAAGGCCAAAAATCTTCCTCACTAGCGTGAGGCTCATGGACCTCCCAGATGCATCCACCGTCTCATCTCTCACAATCCAGCTTGTGCACTAACTTCGCACTTAGCAAAGTTTACACTTTGACCTTCATCATTTTATCTCAGTCTCATCACCATTCTCCAGGAGAGGTTGTAATTTTTCAGATGAGAAGGCAAGGCTCAGAGTGATTAAGCCACACACTTAGCAAGAGAGCCAGGCCCCAAACCATAGCCAGGGTCCACTTCTCTTTCCTGCTGCTCTTCCTCCCAGTCCTCTACCAGCTATTCCTGACTCGGCAAAGCCTGATCCTTCACATGCACTGAGCCATGTTGGTGAAACCACCCAGGAAAGCATGGCCTGGGTGAGTCTACGCATGCCTCCACCTAAGCAGGTAGCCTAGGACTGAGTTTAGGGGTTGGTTCCGCAGTCTATAAGGACTGTGACCCCTCTTGGCCTCAGTTTTGCCCTCAAGAAAATAAGAAATGACACTACTCCATTTCCCGTAGTGTCAACCCCAAAAGGCTATTTTGAGGCACCGAACGATGTGTTGTAAACTGTAAAGTGCTGAACAAACGTTACTGAAACAATATATGATTCTCACACATCATCTTTTTTAGCTTGGAATGAAGAGATTGTTTAGTTCCCTGAGCAGAGTTTGAACAGACCACATGAGGGACAGTCTCACCCCCAGCTCTCCCCAGAGCCAGATGTCCCTCGTAGCTGGCTACACACTACTCACCAGGCCATGAAGCATCTCATACAGGACTGCCCCCAAGCACCACCAGTCCACTGCCCGATCATAAGGCTGTTTACGAAGCACTTCAGGAGCCAAGTACTGTTAGAAGGAAGCACACTTATTTGAAAGATCCTTAACCTCAGTTGTCCCATCTGTAAACAAGACACTTGGAGGAAGATCACAAAGGGTTGATCATGTAGTGATATTCACGTGGCTGTTCACGTGTTCATTCAGCATCCATCACCAAAGGCCTGCTTTGTGCAGGGCCCTTTGCCATGTGCTGGGGACACAGCGGAAATCATGCAATACTGCCCTCTACAGTTGTATGTGTTGTGCACCACACAAAAGTACTAGCCAAGGGGTTAAAAGGAACTGTAATCCTGGCTGTGATCCACTCACCAAGCCATAACCCTAATTCAGAGGTATATCTTGCAACTTTATTATTGTTTAAAGGGGTGCTTTTTAAAATTAGTCCACCCAGAAGGGGTGTTTTCTTCTAACTTGCACAAAGGCATCCAATGGGCTATCAGTGTCCTGGGAATGGGAAAGCCCTGGGAGTACTCTCACAGTGCAGTGGGGAGACTAATGGATAAAGTCTAAGTGATGTGGCATGTACTTGTAGTGGAAATCTTAGTGACAGGGTCAGGAAAGAGGAGATGACATTTGAGTTCACACTGATAAATGATTACACGCCATGCCTCTAAGCCTTGCACAAGAACCTGAGGCAGAGCTGGGCTTTCTGCCAAACCCAAGGCTTGGTGACCTCTTAGCCTGCTGTCTCTTCCACTGAGGAGAGGAGTCTCAGCAATAAGCAAAGCTACCCTCAGAGACTGCATGGGTCTGTGGAAGGGCGGAGTCACATAGACCTGAGGCCTACTTGATGTATTGTCTCAGGCAGGTCATCTAACCTCCCAGAACTTTTCTCTCACCCATATGATGGGGATGCAGAATCCCTCCTGGGAGCTGTTTTAAGGATATGTGCTAATATGCGTGCAGGCCCTTGAGCAATGGGAGTAATTGTGGCTACTCTCGTCTGTGCTCCCTGGTACCACAGCAGTGGCCGAGTCACAGAATGATAGAGTTTGGATGTTATTGTCCCCCCAAAACTCATGTGGAAATCTGATCCCCAATGTGGCAGTGTTGGGAGCTGTTTGAATCATGGGGGTGGATCCCTCATGAATAGATTAATGCTCTCCCTGGGGGGTGGGGGTAATGAGTGAGATCTCGCTCTATTAGTTCCTGGGAGAGCTGGTTGTTTAAAAGACCCTAGCACCTCCCCTCTCTCTTTCTTGCTTCCTCTCGCCATGTGATCTGCTTGTACATGCTGGCTGCCTGCCGCATTCCACCATGAGTAGAAGCAGCCTGAAGCCCACACCAGATGCAACTGTCCCAGAATCGTAAGCCAAATAAACCTCTCTTCTTTATAAATAACCCAGTCTCGGGTATTCTATTATAGCAACACAAAACAGAGTAATACACGGAAGAAGTCACATGTTGGTGCCACGTGTCTCTGACACAAGCCAGGGTTCGACTTCTCCTGTCCCCACCCTTGGCAGTGTCCAGGGAAGGGCTGGCTCGGCTGTCAGGCTTTGGGGGTCAACTTTGTCCGGTGAAGCCGCTCCCACACACAAACATGGACCAGGGCTCCTGCTCAGAGAGATCATCTGTCCATCAGCTACCCTAGAACCAAACTGAGGAGGCCCATCTGAGATCCGGGACTCAGATGTTTAAGCACATGGAGAAAAAGAGTAGCTGAAGTCCTGCCCCAGGCCAGGTGGGGAGGAGCTTCCCAATCTGCATTCTCAGCTGTCTACCCGCACCCTGATGTCTGTCCAAGCCACTGGGAATCCCTTCAGGTCCAAAGTTCAAGGTCCAAGACTGGTAGGAGTTCAAGTAAAGGTTTTAACTCCAGGGTGCAAGGAGGCCTTGGCAGGATAAACATATGTGAATTACTGCTGAGACCTGCAAATTTTAACCCTCCAGGCTCTTGGCTGCTGGAAGAGGAAGGTGCACCTATGTCTTAAGTTGCAAGCCCTGATCTTAACTCCCAGGCCAAGTCCCGTTGCACATGGACTTCATACTATAGGGCACTGCTGTTCAACAGCAGCCCCTAGACACACATGGCTATTGAACACTTAAAATGTAGCTGGTCTGAATTGAGATGAGCTATAAGCATAACACATATCAGATTTCAAAGACTTAGAAGAAAAGAAATGAAAAAAAATTTCAACAATTGTATGTTGAAATGAGAATATTTTGGATATATTGAGTTACTAAAATATATTATTAAAATAATTTCACCTGTGACTTTTCTACTCCCCCCCACCCCCACCCCCCGGTGGCTGGCCTAAACCTTAGACCTTGGTGTGTTGTAATACCATGCTTTCACCACCTGAACTAACTGGCCAGCCCCACCTGTTACTTTTTCATCTTTAAATGTGGCTGTTAGGAAATTTTAAATTGTGAATGTGGTTTGCATTTTTTAAAATTTATTTATTTTCAAGCACAATGAAAGCACATCATGCATTTCTATTTCTATTTCTATTGGACAGCACTGCCAAGGAGCTACACCAGCAGCAGCTGGCTGGGTTTCAGAAGCCCTAGAGCTGGTGTCCGCATTACACAGATGAGGAAACCAAGTGTAGTGGATTGAATTATGTCCTCTCAAAACTCATTGAAGCTTGAATTGTGTCTCCCAAGTTTCATGTATTAGAAACTTGGCCCCCACTGTGAGTGTTAAGAAGGTGGGAAATCCTATTATGATAATTGAACGGTGGAGCCTTAAAGAGGTGATTGGATTGTAGGACCATGCCATAGTGAATGGATTAAAAATGGTGGTCAGGGGTGTGATTCTGAGGGCTTTAAAAGAAGAGGAGAGTCTGTCTTTCTCTCTCTCTGCTTCCACCATCTTGCAATGTAAGACCCTGTATCACTGTTGCCACCACCAGATGGACTTTGGACTTCTCAGCCTCAGAAACTGTAAGCAATAAATTTTCTTTATAAATCACCCAGCTTCAGGTATTTTGTTATAAGCAACCTAAACATACTAATACACTGAGGCTCAGTGCACAGCCAGCTCAGGGGAAGTGCTTGGGTAGATGGAGTGAGTCCCCTCAGCTGTAACCTATTGTCTCTAATCCAGAGCTATGGCCCCAACCACTAGTGGCCTGCCCTCTCCTAGGATGCTTGTACTTACCTCAGGAGTGCCACAGAACGTGGATGTGGTCTCCTCGGGCTCTACACCTTCCTTGCAGAGGCCAAAATCAGTCAGCACCACGTGTCCCTGAGGATGAGGGAGGACAGGGCCAGGAGGGTCGTCTAAACTGAGGGTATGGGCACGCGTCACCCCAAAGCCCAGATACCACACACCAGGGAACTGGCTGTGGGGTCTGATAGCTGAGCTCTGGCTGGAGGCTCCACTAAGACCCACCATAAAGGGCAAGGTGGGAACATGGCATTCCACTGTATGCCCCCAGCTCATCACAGACCCAGACCCATCCCTGCAACAGTGGCAGCTCCAGGATGTCTTTGCTGGACAGCAACCCCTTTAAAAGAGGGCTGGGGACTCAGAAAGCAACCACAACTGTGGTACAGGCAGAGGGTGGAGTGAGTGGATACTGCTGGCTCTGCCCAGATCCCCTCTTCCAGAGATGCCATGCCTGTCCCTCCGCTGCTGGGACACTGCCCTTGCCCAAAGTTATGGTCCTTCCCTAGGGTCAACCCACACGCAGTGACTGCATTTCATAGGCCCAGCCCCTTGCTTCAAGTTGGGACAATCTCAAAGAACCATCTCCTCACCTCCATAAGATCAGCTGAGATCTCACAACCACAATGCAGGTGAGCTTTTTCCTCTGCTCAATCCTGTCTTCTTCACCCCCTTAAAGGTGTATCTCTTGAGAGTGTTCCCCAATAAACCTTCTGCACTCACCTTTCCATCTCAGAGTCTGTTTCCAGGGAACCCATTCTCAGATGAAATCCACTAGCCTCCACTTTTCTCTGTCCTTGCCCCACATGGACCTCATACACACACACACACACACACACACACACACACACACACACACATACACACAGTCTTATGTGCACACAATGCACATATACATGTGTGTACATCTGAATGGGCACACAATGCATATACATACTTGAATGCATCTCCCATCCATGTGCATGCATATGCAATGCTTGCACACTCATGCACACATATTCATGGCCAGACAGCACACATATGCAGCCATGCCCATAGGCATACACACACATACCAACCTGGCAGTCCAAGAGAATGTTCTCTGGCTTTAGGTCCCTGCAGAAAATAGGAGAAAAGAGCCCTGTGGTGTCTCAGCCATGCAGTGAGAAGAGTTGGAGATCTGGGGTCCTGGTGGGAGAACTATTCATGGAGGGTCCCAGAGATGCAGAGGAAGAGGCCAGGTAGGCTGGCACTTGGTTCTATTGAGGAGGAGCTCCCAATTCCACCCCAGCTGATGGACCCTCCTCTGCAGACAAAGGACCATGTACACTGGATTTTGTCAGGATTCAGGGGTCTGAGCAAGCCCTGGCTGTTGGAGCGAGAAGGGCCTGGGCCTGGCTCTGAGCCCCAGGCAGGCCTCACCTGTAAATGATGTTGAGGGAGTGCAGATAGCCAATGGCACTGGCCACCTCAGCTGCGTAGAACCGGGCCCGGGGCTCCAGGAACCGGTGTTCCCGCTGTAGATGGAAGAAGAGCTGGAGGGGAAGGAGATACGTAAGAAGAGTTCCTAGGGGCTCCAACTCCTAGAGTGCAGAGTAGGGACCCATGGGATCCTCACCCTGTGCCGGTGGCCAAGTCACCCCCTCTCTGAGCTGCAGCGTATTCCAACCAAAAGAGTGCATGCTGGTCCCTGCCCTGGAGAGCAATCTCAGGTGTCCAAAGTGTCAGCAGAAGGGATTAATTAGCATTGATTAAGCACCTACTGTGTTCCAGTCTCCAAGTCAGGCGCTTTCACATCTATTATCTCATTTAGTCCTTATGACAACATTCCAGGTACAAATATTATGCCAGTTTCATGTAAGAGTAAGCCGGGAGGGGTCAGAACAGTTAGGTGACTTGCAAAGGGTCATATAGCCTGTAGTTGACAGAGCTGGGATTTGAACTTGGGTCGCTCAAAACTGATTTTCCGAGCCAGCCTGTGCCTCACTTGGGAGAGTGTGGTGCTGATAACACCAAGGCCAAGGGTTCGGATCCCTATATAGGGATGGCCAGTTAGCTCACTTGGGAGACGGTGGTGCTAACAACACCATGGCAAGGGTGAAGATCCCCTTACCGGTCATCTTTTTTAAAAAAAGACAAAAAAAAAAAAACCAACCTGATTTTCTTCCAGTCCAGGCGATAAGATGATTACAGGTATCAAACTGAGTCCAGGTTAGATCTGCCTGGGGCTAATTCTTTGGTTTACTTTGCTGGTGCAGAAAGCCCTGCACATAGGGACGCAGGACAAAAACTCCCCTCTTGGCATCAGACTGAAGGGCATGAGGTCACACAGCTTCAATCTGGGGTCACTGAGGGGAGCCCCATTACGTTTTTCCATCTTGTCCAGAGAGACAGGGTGAAGTCCAGTAGGGAGCCCAGCTTGTCCCAGGTATGCTTCTGCATCATCAGTTGGTTGCGCGTCTCTGTCTAACACAGTGACTGGTCATTCCCACCCTGTGGCCTATGATATAAAACGGGATCACTGGAAATGTGGGGCACAGAGTTCCTCTTAGGATTGACCCTTCCCAGGTCTATGAAGTGTGGGCAGCTTCGCATGAGGAAGCAGGAAAGCATTATGGCTGGGAGTCAGGCAGAGCCGCATTCAAATCCTGGCTCAACCAGGTGTTGGAATGAGCAGGCTGAAGCCATGTTGGGACCTAAAACTGCATGAGCTCTAAATGATTTTAAAAGCACACAGTTTTTTCTTGGCATGCATTTCTCTGAGTTCCCTCTTTTCCCATGGTTATTTGATATTTTGAACCTTGGTTATGAGGCAAGATGACATCATTTACATGAATGTAAAGTTGCTTTCCAATCAGCCTGGAGCAGCTTACTTGCTACAAAACATGTTGCTATCCAGACTCTGAAAAACCAAGGAAGACATCAATAAAGCTATGCTGATTCCACCCCTCCAGCAGGACCCTGCGATAACAAGTGCAGGAGTAGAAACCAGACGGAGCCTTGGTGAGACCTAAAACATGGCTCCTCACACAGAGCCCCCACAGATCACGTGCCCCTCCCTCCTACTTTTCATTTCCCATGCTCTATTCCCGCAACCCCCTCTTTAAAAACCCCTCAGTAAATCTGAGTCTTTAAGATGGCTTTAGTCTGGCCATTCTCCTTCAGGTTTACTGGAGAGATGGGTTAGCCTCACATCTCTCCTCAGGCTACTGGTACTCTTGAATAAAGACTGACTTCCATTTTCACCAACATTTGACTTTTGAGTGTTTTTTTGTTTTGCTTTTTTGTTTTTTTTTTAAAGATGACCAGTAAGGGGATCTTAACCCTTGACTTGGTGTTGTCAGCACCACGTTCTCCCAAGTGAGTAACCGGCCATCCCTATACAGGGATCCGAACCTGTGGCCTTGGTGTTATCAGCACCACATTCTCCCAAGTGAGCCACTGGCCGGTCCCTTGTATTTGAAAGGAGGCAGGCAGCCAGACCTGGGTCTGGTAACGCAGCTACAGGCTGGGTGGCCTTGAGAGAGTGACTTACCTCCCTGAGCCTCAGTTTCTTCAGCTACAAAATGGGTCTATTGTAAGGATGAGGTGAGATCATTACAGAACTTGGTATGCAGTGGACATGTGGGATGGATAACTCCCCGCCAAGAACCAACCTAGGGAAGCCTCCCTGCGGATCTACCCACCTCTCCCCCGTTGACATAGTCAAGCACAAAGTAGAGCTTCTCTGATGTCTGGAAGGAGTAGCGCAGGCCCACAAGGAAGGGGTGCTGCACATTCTTCAGAAGCACACTGCGCTCTGCCATGATGTTGCTCTGCTGTGGAGTCACACAGACAGGGGTCCATGTCACAGCCCACCACACCCCTTTTGTCCTAGCACAGTCCACATGGCCTCACTGGTAGGAGGTATCCTGCCCAGGACTTTCTCATGCCCCTGCTCAAACACCCATGATGGCTCCCTATTGCCCTCTAAGCCATGCTCAGGTGCCTTGCCTAGTATTTAGGGCTCAGAATGGTCAGCCTCATCCCCAGCCACTCCATGTGGGTGCAGCTCCAGTCCCTGGAGCAGAAACCCCTGCCCCTGGTGAAAAGCAAAGCATATATGATGACTACATACGTGAGTCCTAAGGAGCACCTCTAAGAATAAGCAGCCACGCACTATCCACATTCATGCCTAGCTTGTGCTGTTCCCCTGATCGGATGTTCTACCCTCTTTTGGACCATCAGAATTCTACTGTCAAGGCCAGCTGCAAGGCTGCCTCCCTCAGGAAGACCTCTCCTCTCCACCCCCACGATATCCTTGTCAACATTAATCACTCTCTATCCTGAGTCCCCTGACTTCATATTCAATCCTTTCTCTCTGCCCTACTAGCTGGGCCTGGTGTTAAAGGAACTCAGGTCACTGAGGCATCAAGAAATCCAGGATGGCCTTGGGTGGAAGGGCCTTTAGAGATATAAAGTGTGAGCTCTCATTGCACAAATGGGGAGCCAGGCACCTGGAGAGGGCGGAAGATTCGTCCATCATTTCCCAGGGGAAGGCAGAGGCCGGGACTGGTCTTCCTAAAGGCCCCATGGGTGAGTTGGCTTGGCCTGCCTTCTTTGAGAAGGGTCAACATTCTGGACACCACCTGCCCAGCCCCCTGCCACACCCCCCACTGCTGTGACCACCTCTGCACCCAGCCCCATGAGCCTCTTAGAGGTGCAGAGCCTCTTAGACCCATTTCTGGAAGCCACCCTAGGCTGGGGGTAAGGAAGCAGAAGAGGAAAGGCCTGGGCCTGAGCTCTGGTACCTCTTTCTTCTTTAAGATAGACTTTTTCTGCAGCACCTTCACAGCATAGAACGTCCCGTCGGACTTGTGCTTGGCTAGTAGGACCTGAGCAGAAGCACAAATGCAAGGCCCGTGGTGGTGACTGTGGATTTCCTGGTGGCAGCACAGGGACTCTGGCCCCTCCCTGCTCCACTCTGCAGGTATGTGAGCTCTCTCTTTTGCACATGCAGTGGCAGGCAGGGGGAGGAGAAGGCTGGAGGGGGAGACTCGGGCCTCCACCTTCACCAAGTCACTCACCTTCCCATAGTTCCCTTTCCCAATGACTTTGAGGAAGTCAAAGTCTGTGGGCCTGGCACTGAGGAAGAGGGAAAAAACACAGATCAGCATTTGAAAGGTCCAGAAACCTGCTGCCTGAGAACAAACTCAGGCTTCTTTTTAACTTCAGAGCTGGGAAATGCAGGGAGCCTTCCAGGAGCCACACCTCCTTGCCACAGCCAAGGGAGGGTTTATAAGACTCACCCCTGCTCCAGGGAAGCCTCCATTCAAGTTAACAGCAGGCAAGGTGGAGATCAACCCAGCCACAACTACACAGAAGATCTGCATAGGAGGCAGGCTTCAGTCCCGCCACACTCTGAGAATGCAGATGTTTGGGAGGAATTCCAGGCAGAGGGTTCAGTATGGGTGCTGGGGAATGAGTGGGAGATAAAGCTGGGGAGGGTCCCAGGCTCACATGGCAGAGTCTTGAACACTAGACCAGCAAACTTAGATTTTATTCCCAAGGTAGGGGGAGCCAGGTATGAGGGGAGCCAGGTAGGAAAGAAAGGTGCTGGAGAGACCAGAACTCACTTTAGGTTGGCTGAAGGCCCCAGGCTGATGTTCCCATTGGCCCTTGAGGGCTAAAGACATTCAAAGAAAGAGGTGAGTAGGATGAGCAGGTTCCTACTCCTCAGTGCCTCCCTTTCCCCTGGCCAGGCCCTCATCCCTTCTCTGACATCACTGCTAGGCTCCCTCCCTCCCTCCTTCCCTTCCTTCCTTCCTTATTTCTTTCCACCCACCTACCTGTCCAGCCACCCGCCCACCCACCTGCCATCTCACCTGCTTCTTGCCACAGCCTTGGGAGGCTGCGGCTGTTGTGCCAGCAGTGAGGGTGGGGAGACTGAGGCCCAGAGAAGAGTTGTCCAAGGTCTCACAGGCAACCAGGCTGGGAGTAGAACCCAGGTGTCCTCACGACCAATCCCATGATTTTTGGCCAATCCCACCCCACCTACTTCTGGAAGCCCTGGCCCAAACCTTTTCTCTATTTACTGTGTAAATAGCCTACTTCTGGGTGCTCACGGTGACCCCTGTTGGCCCTCAGTTCTGGTCTGAGACAGCCCACAGGGCTGGCTGGTGTCTACAGATTCCCCCTACCTTGGGTGGATGCGAACCCCTGACAGTGGGTGATGGAAGAAGAACCACTCACCTGTGGACTTGGCATTCTAGCTGGGCATGAGGCCATTCTGAAGAAGTGACCAGGTGGGCTCTGGGGGCACAAGGAGGAGCAGACATGAGAGAGCTGGTGTTGGGGGTTAGTGTCACCTGTCTGGGGCTTCAAGCACTGCTGCCCTCTCCACCCTCCCCAACCCTGTGCCCGTTCCACAGTCTGAACCTCCCCTATCCCAGAGGCCAGCAACCTCTGCATGGATGGGATTAGAAATGACAGCTCCTGGACCCACCTTTCTAACTAAACATCTCAGGAGGGATGGCAGGGGATGGTCAAGGTTAGCCCTTCCCAGGCTGAGTCTTTTCAAGGGTTGGGGACAGCCAGGACAGCAAGACCCCCGTGAGCCAGGGAAGCTCTAGAGTCCAGGATGGCCAGGGCTGGAAGGACCCTTGCAGGGCATAGTCTGAACCCTTTCCCCCATTTTACAAATGGGGAACCTGAGGCCTAGGAAAGGGTCACACAGTTTATGAGGGGCATCTGTGCTCCCCAGACTCCCCCATAGGCCTGCAAGCAACCCTGAATTTCTGCGGACAATCCCAGGCTGGGCTCTGTGCTATTATCTTCGTGCCACAAGGACTTTCACTGAATGCCTCAAGAACGGTGGCTGCCCTGGCGGTTTTGGGCTGGAGCCGCAGAGAGACTCAAGACTGGTCAGTGTCTATTTGAGGTCAGACAGCAGAGGATGTGACCACTGGGTCTGTGCACCAGGAGCACAGTGTCTTCCCTGCCTCCATACTGCAGGGTGGAGGAGGCCATGGTGCCCAGGCCCTGGATCAGAGTGCTCAGGGCCCCACAGCCTCATCCTCGCTTGGAAGGTGAATGCCAAGAGCAGAGATCTCACCTGACAGTCCAGTTGCTTGAAAGGGCTACTGGGCACTGCACATCCCAAGACCACAGCCTTGGCTCATTCTCTGAGTAGAGACTGCCCAGCTGTGCGAGGCGGGTGCTGGAGGCACCACTCCATGGCCTTCTTAGGAGCTGAGAAAGTGCCCACAGGGGAAGGCAGGGAATACCACAGCCAGGCTGATCTGAGAGGCCCAGCCCTGCCAAGCCCAAGAGAGCAAGCTGCAGAACTGCTGAAGAGGGAGTGCAGCCCGGCTTTGACCAGTGCCCGCCGGTCTGTGTTCCCACCGACAGCCCACAACACTGCCACCGCCTCTCTTGGGCTGACCATGGTGGCCCCTCTGCTAGACCCTGGCCTCCCCAGCCCCACATACCTGTGCAGACTGAGGAGAGGCCGCTGGGAGAACCAGCAGCTGGAGCAGAGGCCAGGCAGTGGACAAGAGAGCCTCTCTCTGTTCTCCCAACAAGGGCCGAGTGTCTGTGCCTGGTGCTGGCCTGGCCCCAGCACAGAGCTCACAGCTCCCACAGCAGCGAAGAGGCTCGTTGATGTCACGTGGGATCCAGCAGAGCTGAAGATGGGACCAGAGACCTCTGTTCCCTTGGGGACATCATCTCCCCCTGGGGGATGGGTTGGAAGTGGGGTGTGCAACAGCTCCAGGAGAGCCCTGGAGATCTGTGGGGCTTGTTAGAATGTGTGTGACTATGTGGGACAGGGTGTGTGTGTGTAGTGTGCATGTACAAGTATTTTGTGCATAGGTGTGTCTCTGGTGTGTCAGTGCAGCTCTGTATTTCAGGTATGTGTCAGTGTGTGTGAGCCTGTGTGTAGACGATGGCATGCAGGTGTCAGTGTGGCCACATTTGCATACTAATGTCAGTGTGTGTCTGTGTATCTGTGACTGTGTGTGTCATTGGGTTTCTTAGTTTGTATGTTGTATATATGGATGTGTTTCAGTGTGTCTCTCTGTAGCATGTGACAATGTGTATCTTTATATGTTAATGTGCTTGTGTCAGTGTGCTTGGGTGTATATATAGTTGACTGTGAGTCTGTACGTGGGTGTTTATATGTGTGTTTGCAGATGCGTATGCGTGTCTGTTAATATGTGCATGACAGTGTAACCACATGTATGTGTATAGGCATGTCATTCTATGTCTGTGTTCACATTGGTGTATATCAGTTGTAGTGGATTGAATTATGTCCCTCCCAAACTCATTGAAACTTGAACTGTGTCCCCCACATTTTATGTATTAGAAACTTAGCCCCCACTGTGACTTTTAAGAGGGTGGGAAATCCTATTATGGTAATTGAAAGGTGGACCCTTGAAGAGGTGATTGGATTGTAGGACCGTGCAGTAGTGAATGGATTAATAATGGTGGCCAGGGGCGTGGATCTGAGGGCTTTAAAAGAAGAGAGAGGAGTCTGTCTTTCTCTTTGCTCTCTCTGCTTCCACCATCTTATAATGTGAGACCTCTGGGTCACTGTTGCCACCACCAGATTGACTATGGACTTCCCAGCCTCAGAAACTATAAACAAGTAAATTTCATTTTCTTATAAATTACCCAGTTCCATGTATTTTGTTGTAAGCAACAAAAACGGACTAATACAACAGTAAATTTCTGTGTGTGTGCACGTGTACAAATGCCCACATGTGTAGGGGACTTGTATGTAGGAAGATATGATCCCTTGGGCCTATCCAGGCCCTGTGCAGACCATCTGGGACTGCAGAAGAGGTCCCAGAGACCTTGGCCGTGGCAGCTGAGAAACCTTTGCCTCCCAAGAACCTGCAGAGCCTGGGTGTCTGGCTCAGGCCAGCTGGCCTTGGTCTTTGACTGTTGAGCACTTAGCCCATAGGGCCTTTCCTTGCTGGCCCCTCGAGGGCTCTGTCCTGCTGTCCCCAGAGCAGGCCTGGTTGGCCCGCAGCTCTCCTGCTGTGCGAGAATCGGGGTCTCAGCGTGTGAAGACTTTGCTGCCTGGTGCGATCATTAGGTACTTACACATCCCTTCCTTTCCCTAGGAGCTCACACAGGGTGGGAAGGTGTTTTGGGGAATGGAGTTGACAGACCCAACACAGCCTCTGCCCTTCTGGAGCTTTCTGTGTGGCTATACTACACTACAGGGAGGGATCCATGGGACAGGAGCTGAGGGGATTGGTCAGGGAGAGAACTGAGCCCAGTGGCCTGAGGGGACCTCTGGGTGTTGGCCAAAGAAAACTCATGAACAGCAGAGCCTTTCATTTTTCAACAAAATAGAAAATGTTGAGCCAGTACGCAGGATATGTTGACAAAACAGACACCCAGAACACAGATATTTCTTTTCAATAACAAGACCCTGATGGGGTGTTCATTCAGCAGCATGTTTATAACAGCACAGTAATCGTGATAATGATAATCTAAATGTCCCACTGCAGGACACTTCAGAAGACCCGCCAGCCACATTAGCTCCCTCTCTTGACCTTGCACCCTGTCCAGGTTCTGTCCCATTTCTGTTTTCCTTTTCAGTTAAACTCCTTGAAAGAGCTGTACAGACTCACCGTCCCCATGCTCCTTTTCTCTCTCGAACCTATTCCAAGAGAGAGGCTTTCATCCCAACACTCCAAGGAAACAGTAGACAGTGGCCTCCATGTGCCAAAGCCAGTGAAATCTGCTTCCTCATGCATTCAAGTTCTCTGAAGGATCTGTCACACTCGCTTTACCCACCTGGCTTCAGGAGCTCCTAGTTTTCCTTCTAGCCCATTGACGGCTCTTTCTCCATCTCTTATGCTGGATTCTCCTCCAAAATGGCCTATCCCAGGGTATGGTCATTGGACCTCTATCTACACTTGTTCCCAAGTTGATTGCAACCAGTTTAATGGCTTTAAAGACCGGTTATAATAGACAGTTCCCAGTTTATTTTTCTAGTTCTGATTCTCTCCTGAACTCTAGACATATATCGAACTGCTTCCTCAACAATTCACTAGTTAGATGTCTAGAGGCATCTCAATCGTAACACGTCCAAAACAAAGGTCTCAACTCACATTCCTGCCACTCTGCTCCAGCCTGCTCCTCCCTCAGGCTTCTGTCTCACTAATGGCACCGCCACCTACCTACTTAACAGTTCAAGCCAGCAACTTGGAATTTGTTCTAGAAACCTTGCACTCTCATTCTCTCACCCCCCCACTCCACCACGAAATTCCATTCAAAATATATCTGGAAACCACTGCCGCCCACCACCATTGCTGAGAGTACCCTGCCTGAGCCCCCCTCAGCACTTGCATGGATTATTGCTGTAGCTTCTTTACTGACTCTCTGCTCCTATCTTGACCCCTACAATCTCTCTCCAGTGAAAGCCAGGGTGAGTATTTTCAAATGTAAATCAGATTATGTGACTTGGTAGCTCAAAAACTCCAGTGTTCCCATCTCCCCTAGAATTAAAATCCAAAGTCTCTACCACAGTCTATGAGATTCTGGATGACCCTCCTATCTCCATTTCCACCTTGGTCTCCATTTCTCCCCACCTTCCAGACTGCTTTCCAGCCTCTCTGGCTTTCTCTTGCAGTCCCTCAAATGCACAAAGTGCCCTCTGGCCCCCAGCCTTTGCACTTACTTTTCCCTTGGCCTAGAATGCTCTTCCCCCAGACATCTGCCAGGCTGACACCACAGAGGTCTCTGCCTAAATATCACCTCTCATAGACACCAGTACTGATTACAGGTGACAGATTGTCCCGGCCTGTCTGAAACTTAGGGTTTTCAGTGCTAAAACTGGTACAGTCCCTGGGCAAACCAGTACGGTAAGACACTCTACAGTACCAGTCCTCTTATTCCCTATGCACTTTTTCTGCTTTATGTTTTACTTTGTAGCATTTATCACTCTCTGACACCTCATCATGCAACTATTTGTTTTTATTTTCTGTCTCAAACCAGAACATCAGTTCCACAAGGGCAAAGACTCTTATTGTTTACTATTAAATCCCCAGCACCTAGAACAGGGGCTGGAATAAATAAATAAAACAGGAGGTGCTCAGTACATATTTGACTAATGAATGAGTTGATAAGATCAATTATGGTACATATATAAGATGGAAAATTACACAACCAAAAAACTATATATAAACCTATATAAATCAAAACAGGAACATATGTAATACAATGTCAATCAAAAAAGCAAGTTTGTGAGGCATGGAGCCAGGGACCTGACCCCCCCGACACACACACAACCAGGCACACTGCCAGTGCCTCGGGGCCTGCCTGGGGTCCTGAGGTACGGATCTGGGAACCAGACCCCCCTCCCACAACCAGGCACATTGCCAGCACCAAGGAGCATTCCAAAAACATCACCTCCATGTGGGTGGCCCAGCACAGCCACCACAATAACCATGGATGCCACAAAAGCAGCTAGATGCCACAACCACCACGCAGATGGTCCACCAGCCACTGGAGTGCATTGACACAAAGAGTCACCAGCAGAGACCAAAGAAAAGAAGAGGATGTCTTTCTCCACAAAGTGTATTCCAGAGTGAAAGAAGCATCTGCTCTGTGGTAATATTGGGGGACCTGAACACACCTGTCAGCATTGGACAGATCATCTAGGCAACAAATCAACAGAGTAACCATTACTCTTTCAGAAGGAGAGAAGAAATCTAGGGTAATTAGAGGGAGGAGGATGGAGGGAGAGGGGCAGGGAGAGAGATTGGATGAGGGGCGTAAAGAATAAGTATGATTTGTAACAATATATATGCTAGTAATATTGATTTGATCAACATATTTCAATGTTGAACCCCAAAAGTATGTATAATCAATTATGATTCAATAAAAATTTTTAAAAAATCAATTAATTGATTTTTTAAAAAAGCAAGTTTGAAAATGGTAAGTATACAAGGGGTACCAATTTTGTAAAAGAAAGAAGATATGCAGGCACAGGTACATTTGTGTGTATAGCCACAAGAAAAAAAAAAAAAAAAAGGCTGGAGGGCCATGACCCAAGGTGACAGTGGGTTCTCAGGTTATTTTTATTTTTTTCTCTGTAAGATTGTGTAAAAATTCTCAAGATGTTGCTATTCAGTTAATACTTAAGTACTAAGTCCTGGTGGGAACTTTGGCATGCCCACTGCCCACCACTGCCCTCCCCCATTCGCCTTGACCGAGACCCCCACACCTGAGTAGCTCTCAGTTCCTAGGCTTCCTTCCCTCTCGCACCACTGTCTTCTGATTTCCTGGCGAGGCCAGGCATCAGTATCTTCTCCTGACTCTTTGGACCTATAGAGACTCCTGCGAACTCCCAGGGGTTTACCCAAGTCCCTTCATGAGCCCTCAAACCTGTCCCTCCCTAACTTGCTGCAGCCTAGACTTGCATCCCTCTGTCCCATCCCTACACGGGCCAGTTTACATCTCCCTGGACCTGCTGAATGGGGTGGGGGTGGGGGTTTCACACAGTTCCCTCTTCTTGGAACTTCCCCCAACCAACCTGGTCCTCATTATCCTTCCTCTTCCCCAGAAGCCTTGCCAGACACCTCCCAATCCCATGAACCCTCACTCCCTTCCTTGTGTCTGCTTCTGTTCTGGCAGCCTATCTCCACTCTAGAGTGATTTATTCATTTACATAACTGCTCAGTTCAAGTGCAGCTCAATCTTGTTTTGTTCCCACAACTCCATGATTATTGTCATCCCTGTTTTGAGGAGGAAACTGAGTCATGGAGAGGGGAAGTGATGTGATCAAGAAATATAGTTAATAAATGATATAACTAGGATTTGAACCCAGGCAGTCTGACTCCAAAGCCCATGGCCTGGAATTTCAGGAAGAAGTTAAGTAATTAGAAAAGGAAAGAATGAAGTTAACGGGAAGGAAGTCAGGATCTAAGTTGGTTAGTTAAGGAGGAAGAAAATTAGGCATCTGTGAAGGCAGAGAGTTAGTTGGGAGAGAAAGAAGGAAAGAAAAGAGAGAAGAGGAAAGAAGTTGGAAGGAAGGAAGGAAAGAAGGGAGAGAGGGCCGACCCCGTGGCACACTCGGGAGAGTGCGGCGCTGGGAGCACAGCAGCGCTCCCGCCGTGGGTTCGGATCCTACATAGGGATGGCCGGTTTGCTCACTGGCTGAGCGCGGTCACAGAACAGGACAATAAAATAAAATAAAATAAAATGGTTAATTTAAAAAAAAAAAAAAAAAAAGAAGGGAGAGAGGGAGGGAGCTGAGAAGAAAGGAAAGTAAACAGGTAGTTTGCGAGGTAACTAGTTAGTCAATTTGGCAGACCAACAGGCCAGCAAGCAGGTGCCCGCTCACAGGTTCGCCTCTCACCTGAAAAACTCTGGGTCGCAGCTCAGGTCCTGGGGAGCAGCCCCAAGCACGGCTCTGCCCTCCTCTCTGTGTATGATCTTCTGACCTGAAACCCAACCCTGACTTACTGAGCAACCTTCCCAGTCAGGAGCGACCTGTCACCCACTTGCCTAGGCTCCCAATCTGGCTTGAGTTAAACCTCCTAGCCCTGCCAGCTGCGAGTTGGCTTTGGGACCTTCCAGTTACTAATTAACAGCCGGACCTGAATTACCATCCTGGCTGTACCCACTGGCTCATGGATAGGCTCTGCCCTGGGGACCCTCTGAACTTTTAAAAGCAACTGCACAACTTAAGCTGTATGACCTTGGGCAAGTGATTTCAGCTCCCTGAGCCTCACATGAATTGGTGATAAAGGTGTGTGTCCTGCCTCAAGAGAGGGTCTCTGTAAGTCCCTTTCAACACTGTCATGATTCCATTCTCTGAAATCACCTCACCTCCCAAGGTCTAGTTCAAACGCTGACTCTTCCACATAGCCTTCCCTCATCCCATCAGCTGAATCACGTTCTCTTTCTCTTAGAACCTGGAGAGATGACAATTGAAGGGCTCTTCTCACACAACTCTCTCCTCTACCCCTTCTCTGATGGGGGCCACCAGCCTCTGTGTTTAGCCCTCTCATGGACAATTTCGGGGATGGGCAGCTCAGTTCCTCCTGAGCCAGTCTCTGGCACTTGTGTTGAGCCAAAGCCTGTCACCCAGAGCTCACCTGCTCTGGCACTGCCCTGGCACTGTTCTGGGAGAATCACAGCTGAGATGAGACCCATACCCTACTCCGCCCTGCAGAGATCTGAGGCTCAGCAACCAGGGCTCAGTTTGCCCCAGCTCGAATGGAAGTAAGGCTTTCTCATGGTTGACCCAAAGCTGCCCATGCCGAGGATTCTAATTCCAGAAAAGGCAGAACCTGGCCCACTGGACAGGCAAGAAAAGCTCTGCTCAGTGACCTTTCCTCCGTGGGCACTCCAGAGTCTGACTTTCACGCTGCTTCCTCCACTATATGTCAGCTTCTAGTGCCTTAAAAACTGGCTGCTCTAATATGCTCTAGAGGAGCCTGCATGGCCACACTCCCCACCTCCACAACACACACATCAACATGTGTCTGTCCCGGCCCAGCGAGGAGAGCTGATTGGCCCAAGTGCACAGAGCAAACCAGGGCAGCACCCAGGTCCTGCCCCATTCCAGAGCTGCTGCTGCTGCTGCTGCTGCTCCACCCAGCTTCTCCTCCCCTGCACTCCCAAAGTTGGTTTTTAAAAAACCCACATAATGTTATTGACTGCCTAATCTATATTGGAGAATCCCAACATACAGAAGAATGTTGAGTAAAAAGTGAAAGCCCCCCCATTCATTCTCATTTTCAGAGGTCACTGCTGTTAACTAAAGGATAACAATCTTTCCAGACTTTCATCTATGTCCTAATCTACATATCTGCACACATTATTTTCCAGAAAAATGGGCCATATACTATACATACTATTCAGCAATTCCCTTTTTTCTCATATACATCTTTCCTTGTCAACACAGATTCAATTTTTTTCTAACAGCTCCATCACACTGCACAGTGTGGGATTAATTTCACTACCCCTATTTCCATTCCCTGTTCCTTTGCTGGTGGACATTTAGTCTCTTACCAGTTTCATGATACTTCTCACAAGGCTACAGAGAACATCTTGGCATTAATATTCTGTGGCCTTGGGCTAGTATTTCTGTCTGATAAACTCCTAAGTGGGAGTGCTGGGTTAATTTTGACCTATCTATCAAATTACTGTAAAAAATTGTGCTAATGATATGGCTATGAACTTGCCCATTCCCTTCAATGATGCAAAAAACAGGTAAGGCCACTTGTGGGGTGAGACATGCATCTCCTCCCCATCTTCCTCTCTTCCTTCTTCTTTCCCCTTCCACCCTCCTGGCCAGACTCTGTTCTTTGGGTATGAGGGTCAAAGACATGTTCTCAGGGATGAGAAGGGGAAGCAAGAGACTGAACCAACGGGGAGCCATCTCCACGAACATTCCCTCCCCCTTGACATTCCTCAGTCTACTTTTTTGTCCTTTGTGTGGCCCCCAGCCCTACTCTCACCCCCACGCCCTCCTGCAGAATCATCCATAGCAGAGGGAATGACGGACAGAGGGTCAGTACAGAAAAATCTGTTACCCACATGGGCTGGAAGCAGGACCCTTGGGCCAACAGTTCACATATAGCCCAGACATTGGTCCCAGTTTTCTTTTTAGAAAAAAAAAAAAAGTAATAAATGTACAAAGTTAAAAATCAAATAGGACTATGAGGTAGATGAAGAAAAAGGTCAGTTTCTTGCCCCATTCCTCACCTTTTTAGCTGCTTCCTTTGGTTTTTACCTCCATGTGTCTAAACAGTATGTTTATACTGCTATTCTTTCATTTTTCAGTTTAATTTTTTTCCTTTTCTTGAAAGAAAGAAACAACAATCACAATAATACACTGAACTTTCAGAAGGAAAGGATAGAACTGTGGTTACCAGAGGTGGGAAAGGGGGAGGGGAGGGGGTTATTGAGAAGTTGGTTAATGGACACAAAGAATGATTACGTTTTGTGATGATGAATATGCTAATTATTCTTATTTGATCATCACGCATTGTACACAGGTATTGATATTCAACTCTGTACCTCATAAATATGTATAACCAATTATGTTTGAATTAAAAAAAAATAAAAATTTTCCTTTTTTTTTGAGCTTGAATCACTTGGTAAAGGACTGAAGCAAGCTTCCTTAGTCCTGTCCCATTGGTGGGAAGGTGGGAGAATGGATCACAGCTGCATAAAAGAATACAGGCAAACTTAGGGTCATTTCAGAGAGGCATTCCTGTGAAAAGCAACTGGTAAGTCCTACTGTTAATCTCTAACATCGAACAACGACATACTTTGTCCCCATAAGTCCTCTCTCCATTTTCACTCTTCTCCCAGTGATAAACTAGCTGGAATATACCCAGGTAAAAAGATGGTGCCTTTTTTTTCCCCTTACCTGGGACCTTCCAGAGACACAGACAACTGAGCATCCATCCCACAAGTTACATCAGGAGGTCCTTCCCTCACTCGACTGTCAGCAGCATGTTCACAGGGACTGTTTCCTTTCTGTTCATCACCCTGTGCCTTGCACCTGGTACCTAGCAGGCACTCCATGCATACTTGCTGGATAAGTGCCCTTGTTAGTAAGGGGTTTTTGTAATTCTTTGGATTGATCAGCTCTCCAGCCAAGAGCTCAAAAAACCAAAGTAGGGCAATGTCCATGGAACAGGACCACAATTTGGTGCCAGCGACTGACCCATTGCACAGAGCAGGCTACTGATAGGACCCTGCCAATCAAAACCCACATCCCATTAGGGACAAGAGCAGTCTCCCCAGGTAAAGTCTCTCCACAGCCCCAAAGTATAAATACCACCCCCTCCCAAAGCGTCTTTCAAAATGCTTTCTTGGAAAGAGTGCTTCTTTTCCATTAATTAAATCTACTTAAAAAAAAAAAAAAGTGAACTGCACCTAAATCAGAAGCAGAATTGAGAATACATCTCTAAACTCAATCCTCACAGGCTCTCATTTATCTAGTAGGTCACTTGAGTAAAAGGACCATTATTCATGGTTTTTGTAAAAATACATTTCCTTCCTACCTTAAAGTGTAGACAGTTTAAATTCCTGTAAGGCATTGCACACCAGCACACCCATGAATACACCTGTGGCTCTCCTTTCCTCACTCAATAAGTGAAGCCAGTCTTTGAGTACTTTTAAAGTAACCTTGAGAAGCCCAAAGCTTTTTTCTTTTTTCTTTTTTCTTTTTTAAACCAAAAAACTGTACAGTCAGGCGTCCACCAGGGTAGGATGAAGAGAGATTTGGGTGGGAGGGGTTGTTCCCAATTACGTGGTTTAACCCACCAGTTTCCAAGGAGTTGGTCAAGTTCTACATGCAGCACTTGGACCACCTCTGGCCTCAACCCTTCCCTCCCAAGGGAAAGGTACAGCAAGGTATGTGACCACCAGCGTCATCCGGTCCAGGGTCCAGAGCCCTTGCAGCAGTGGCAACCACAGCCTCAAATGGCTTCCTTCCTATTACGGAACATGAATATTTGGATCTTGCCCACAAACACTTCCATTTTTCATGCAGTTAATTTATAATTGCCTCATTTGATGGTTTGAGAAATTGAATGTATATATAATATTCATGTATATTCAGTTATTCCTATATTATAGAGAATTATATAATTATCTGTACCTCTCTGACAGAGCTGAGACTATCCTCTTAGTACATTAATATATCAGTTTCGGTTGATTGGGGTTTCTTTCCCATCCTTCCTGGAGCCTTTCATCCTCCTGTTCTCACCTGGACCACTGAATAGGTGTCAACCTGGCCCTTCATTTCCCATCACTCTGGAAATTTCTTTTGTCTCTTTCCTTGTTCGATGTTCTGCTTCCTGGATCCTATGTACTCTTCTTTAAAAAAATTTTTTTTTTATTGTGGTACATGAATATAACATAAAATTTGTCATTGTAACCATTTTTTAAAGTGTGCAATTCAGTGGCATTAAGTGCATTCATGATGTCGTACAACCATCACCACTATCTATTTCTTAAAAATCTTTTCCCCCCAACTTTATTGAAGTATAATTGACAAATCACCACTCTCTATATTCAAAATTTTTTCACCACCCCAAAGAGAAATTGTGCAACTACTAAGCAATAACTCCACATTTCTCCTTCCCCACAGTCCCTGGTAACCTCTAATCTACTTTCTGCCTCTATGCATTTGCCTGTTCTAGATATTTCAGAGGGAGTCATCCTTTGGTGTCCATGGAGGATTGATTCCAGGAATCCCTCGGATACCAAAATCCACAGAAGCTCAAGTCCCTGATATAAAATGGCATAGTATTTGCATAGTATTGCATACATCCTCCTATATACTTTATCTCTAGATTACTTACAATACCTAATATAATGTAAATACTACATAAATAGTTGTATTGTTTAGGGAATAATGGCAATAAAAAAGTCCATACATGTTCAGTATAAATGCAACACCCTCTTTTTTTTCCAGGTATCTTTGATCTGTGGCTGGTTGAATGTGCAGATGCAGAATCCATGGATATGTTAAGTGAACTGTATGTGGAATCATACAATACTGTCTTTTTGTGTCTGGCTTATTTCACTTAGCCTAATGTTTTCAAGGTTCATCCATGTTGTAGTATGTGTTAGAACTTTATTCCTTTTTATGACTAATATGCTTTTGAATGAATATACACTTTGTTTATCCATTTGTATTAGTCCATCTCTGTTGCTTATAACAGAATACCTCAAGTAACGTACAAAGAAATGAAATTTATTTCTTATAGTTTTGGAGGCTGGGAAGTCCAAAGTCCAGGGAACACATCTGGTGAGGACCTTCTTGTTGGTGGGTGGTGACTGTAGCAATGCAAGGTATCACATGGTAAATGGTTTGAGCAAGAGAGCAAGCTAAGCTTTTCACTCGCTCTCCTTATAAAGCCATCAGAACCACGCCCATTACTCCATGAATGGATCAATCCATTCACCAGGGTACAGTCCTCACAATCTAATCATCTCTTACAGACCCCACCTCTCAATTACAATAATAGGATTTCCCACTTTCTTTTTTTTTTTTTTTTTTTTTTTTTTTAAAAGATGACCGGTAAGGGGATCTTAACCCTTAACTTGGTGTTGTCAACACCACGCTCAGCCAGTGAGCGAACCGGCCATCCGTATATGGGATCCGAACCCGGGGCCTTGGTGTTATCAGCACCGCACTCTCCCGAGTGAGCCACGGGCCGGCCCGGATTTCCCACTTTCTTAACATTTGTCATAGTTGGGATTAAGTTTATAATAAATGAAACTTTGGGGGACACATTCAACTCACAGCATCATTCATCTATGGATAGTCACTTGGGGGTTTTAACACTGGCTTACAAGTATCTGTTTTCAAATCTTTTGGGATATACCCAGGAGTAGAATTGCTGGATCATATGGTAATTCTATGCTTGGCTTTTTGAGGAACCCCCAAACTCTTTTCCATAGCAGCTGCACCATTTTACATTACCATCAATAGGGGATCCAATTTCTCCACATCCTCCCTAACACTATTTTCCATTTTTTTTTATTATAGCCATCGTAGTGGATGTGAAGTGGTATCTCATTGTGATTTTAATCTGCATTTTCCTAATGCCTAATGGTTTTGAGCATCTTGTGCTTATTGGCCATTTGTACTGTGTATCTTTTGTGGAGAAATGTCTTTTCAAGTCCTTTGCCTATTTTTAAATTGGGTTGTCTTTTTATTGTTTAGTTTTTAAAGTTCTTTATATATTCTGGATACTAAACTCTAATCAGATATAATTTGTCAATATCTTCTCTCATTCTGTAGGTGCTTCTCACTTTCTTGATAATGTCCTATGATGCACAAAAGTTTTTAATTTTGATGAAGTTCAATTTATTTTTCTATGTGGTATGTGTGTGTGTGTGTGTGTATATATATATACACACACAATGAAATGCTATTCATTCATAAAAAAAAAGAATGAAATTCTGCCATTAGCAGCCACATATGGCTGCTTGGAGAAAATTATGTTAAGTGAAATAAGCCAGGCACAGAAAGAGAAATACCACATGTCCTCACTCATAAGTGGGAGCTAAGAAACAAAGAAAGAAAGATCATAATAAAATGTTGAACTTTCAGAAGGAGAGAACAGACCTATAGTTACTAGAGGTGGGAAAAGGGGAAGGGGAGGCGAGATAGGGTAACTGAGTAAGAGACATAAAAATTATGATTTGTAATGATGAACATGCTAATAATATTGATTTGATCATCACGTACTGTACACAAATACTGATAGTCAACTCTGTACCCATAAATATGTATAAATGAAAATTTAAAAATAAATAAAAATAGACATCCATCATGGTAGTTTAAAGTTAATCAGAGCAGATTCATCTTAATGAATTAAACTTCATTCTGAATTGGCAAGAATGTGTGAATGTGTTTTACCAGGGTTTTAGACAGAATTATGCATCTTGATTTTTTAAAGGTGTTTTCTTATTCAACTTTAAATTTTTCAGCATGTTTTCATAAAGTTAAAAAAATTAAATAAAAATGGTCCAGAAACATCAGTATAAAATGTATGTTACAATTTTTTTAAAGAATTTTTTCTTTTGTTGCTTGTGCTTTTGGTGTCATAGCTAAGAATCTATTGCCAATCCCAAGGTCATGAAGATTTACCTCTACGTCTCATTCCAAGGGTTTTATGGCTTTAGTTATTATATTAGGTTGTCAATCCATCTTGAGTTAGCTTTTGTACATGGGGTGAGGTACACATCCAACCTTACTCTTTTGCAGGTGGAAATTCAGTTGTCCCAGCCCCATTTGTTGAAGAGACTGTTCCTTTCCCATTGAATGGATTTGGCATTCTCATGAAAAATCAATTGTTCATAGATGTATGGGTATTATTTCTAGATTCTCAATTCTATTCCATTAGTCTATATATGTACCCTTATGCCAGTACCACACTGTTTCGATTACTGTAGTTTTGTAGGAAGTTTTGAAATTAGGAAATGTGAGTTCTCCAATTTTGTTCTTTATCAAGATTGTTTTGGCTATTTGGGGCCCCTTGCAATTCCATATGAATTTGAGGACCAGTCTTTCCCTTTCTGAAAATGTCAGCTGGGATTTTGATAGGGATTGCATTGAACCTGTAGATCACTCTGGATAAAAATTACATCTTAACAATACAGGGCTGGCTGGTTAGCTTAGCTGGTTAGAGCATGGTGTTTTAACACCAAGGTCAAGGGTTTGGATTCCCATACTGGTCAGCTGCCAAAAAAAAAAAAAAAAAAAAAAAAAACACCCCAAAACCAAAACAACAACAACAACAACAACAACAACAACAACAAAAAACCCCACATACTAAGTCTTCCTATCCATGAACACAGGTCTTTCCATTTAGTTAGGTCTTCTTTAATTTCTTTTAGCAGTGTTTTCTTGTTTTCAGTATTTATCTTTCACCTCCTTGTTCAAATTTATTCCTAGTTTATTTTTTCAGTTACCACTGTAAACAGGATTGCTTTAATTTCCTTTTTGGATTGGTTATTGCAGGTGTATAGAAACACGATTTTTGTATGTTGATCTTATACCTTGCAACTTCGCTGAATTTGTTTGTAAGTTCTAGTAGCTTTATTGGAGATTTCTTGGAGTTTCTAGATATAAGGTCATGTCACCTGTGAATAGAGATAGCTTTACTTCTTCCTTTCCGATTTGGATGCCTTTTACAGTCTTCCCTCCTCATCCTCAGAGGATTGGTTCCAGGACCCTGCAGATACTATAATCCATGGATGCTCAAGTCCCTCATATAAAATTGTGTAGAACTTGCATGTAAGCTGCACACATTCTCCCACATACTTTAAATCATCTCTAGATTATTTATAACACCTAATACAATGGAAATTCTATGTCAATGGTTTTTATACTGTGCTTTTAAAATTTGTACTATTTTTCACTGTTTTTTTCCCCCAAATGTTTTAGATATGCAGTTGGTGGAACCCGCAGTTGGTGGAACTCATGGATGTGGAGGGCCAACTGTATTTCTTTATCTAACTGCTCTGGCTAGAACTTCCCATACAAGATGAAATAGCAGTGGTAAAAGTGGGCATCCTTGTCTTGTTCCTGGTCTTTGGGAGAAAGCATCCAGCCTTTCACAATTGACTGTGATGTTAGCTGTGGGGTTTTTTTGTAGCTGCCCTTTATCATGTTGAGGAAGTTCCCTTCTAGTCCTGGCTTTCTGAGTGTTTATATCATGAAAGGATGTTGGATTTTGTCAAATGCCTTTCCTGCATCAATTGAGATGTGTGTGCCTTCCCCTTACCCCATTCCATTAATGCACTGTATTGCATAGGTTGCTTTTCTTACGTTGAACCAGCCTTGCATTCCTGGCATCTTCTTCTTTTTTTATTTACTCTCATTTTGATGGAGCACATCCTCCAGTGGCTTCCTGAGGAAAGGTGCACAGGAGATAAACGTTTGAAAGCTTATGTTTGAAAATGTTCTGCCTTCATACTTGATTGATAATTTGGCTGGGTACACTATTCTATTTTCCTTTGGAATTGTGAAGACATTGTTCCACTGTTTCATTTCAGGCCTTGCTGTTGAGAAGTCATATGCTCTCCTGATTCATGTTGCTTCGGATGAGACCTGTTTTATTCTCTCTGGAAGATTTTAGCATCTTTTTGTCCTCATTATTCTCATTATTTCACATAATGTAGCTTGGTGTTATTCCTATCACATCTATTGTACTGAGCATTCAGTGTGACCTCTCAATTTGAAGACCAGGGTCTCTCAACTCTGAATTTTTTTCTTTTAGGTTTTTAAATTATTTTTTCTGTTATCTTCTATTGGAATTCCTGTTAGTTGTATATTGAACCTCCAACTAGTCCTCTGATATTTTTTATTCCCATTTTTCATCTCTTTGCCTTTTTATTCTTTCTGGGGAATGTCTTCGATTTTATCTTTCAACCCTTGAGTTGAATTTTTATCTCTGAAATAACATTTTTTATTTCCAAAATATCTTTTTTGCTCTCAATGTTTCTTTTCCTTTTATTGCAGCCATGGCTGGTTGAGGACTAGCTTCTGATAGGTGGAAGGGTCAACTCTTCCACTCTAATAGGAAAGAAAGAGGGAAGGATGGATGCAGGTGGCAAGAGACATGCAGATTAGGTGGCAGGAAGGTGGGCCTGCTGGACAGCTCCGTGGTTGGTATTCTTCTAGCCAAGTGGTCTGTCAGAGCAGCAAGGCAAAGGAATTAAATATATTGACAAGAAAGGGGTTGAAGTGATTGAACATGGCATTTCTGCCACTTTCCCACCTACTCACACTGTCTGGGAACCTTAACAAAATCTAGCCGTTCAGGTTGACATTTCTCCACCTCAAAGCTTGATGTTATTTTAAAAACTGGAGGCTTCAATTTCCTGCCCCTGACCATTTATAAAATGTCAAGGATCAGGCACTTTTCCACACTGATCCCCGGAGGTTCCCATTGTTTATACTTTCAATGTAGACAAGTAAACCCATTTATTCTTATCCTTTGTTTCTTATCTTTAAAATAGCATAAAAATCAGATTTTTTAAATTTAAATTTAAATTTTTTTAAAGATGACCGGTAAGAGGATCTTGACCCTTGACTTGGTGTTGTCAGCACCACACTCTCCCAAGAGATTTTTTTAATTGAAAGATAATTTATTATACATATTTGTGGGGTACAAAGTTGACTATCAAAGAATCAGATTCCTAGGGCTGGCCCCGTGGCTCACTCGGGAGAGTGTGGCAGTGGTAGCGCCGAGGCCGCGGGTTCGGATCCTATACACGGATGGCCGGTGTGCTCACTGGCTGAACATGGTGTGGACAACACCGAGCTGAGGGTTGCGCTCCCCTTACCGGTCAAAAACAAAAACAAAGAATCAGATTTTTTTTTAGGAACCCTAACTAACAGCAAAGAGAACACTTTAGTCTCTTCAGTAACGGCACTGCTGGTATTCATTTAGCGCTTCTGAATGTTTTATCATGAAAAGAAGACAAGACTCTGGCTGCATATCATCCAGTTGTTCAAGTTTATTTATGTTGTTTTAATACACTGACAAATCACACCACATTTTGTTTGTAACCTTTTCTCTGTTGAAAGTCACTTTAGCTTGAACCAGAAGATTCTCTTAAAGAACACACACGCACACAAGAGGCAAATACAGAAATGTAACCCCACCAAAGTGCATGTGAATGAAAGTGCAAAAAAGCTTCATTTTCATTTTCAAACTCTGGGATCATTTTCTCTGCCTCAGAAATTAAACAGAAAGGTCTTCCCTGCCCTAGGCCTGGGCTGGGCTGGGCAGGGGCTGGGCGAGGCTGCTGGGGGCCAAAGTTTAAGTGGTGCCCATTGCTAGAGAGGAGGGCAGAGGGCACAGGGCACCAGGAGCCGCTGCCAACTCCCTCCCCTTGCTACGCACCAGGTCAAGGTGCAATGATTTCATTTGGTGACAGGGTGGGGGAGAAGAGGAGGAGTGGACAGAAGGCAGATTCCTTTCCACTTTATGATTTAGTTTCTTTTCAAAGAGTTTAATGTTAACGGAGAAAGTGCTGAGGCTTCAAAGTCTGAAAGCCTGAGGACGCTTTTCTCCAAGGCCTATGGTCCATCTTGCCTTTACCACAGGCAGGCATTAGGTGGTTGGCAAGTCCACAGAGCAAAGGCCATCCAAGCCCCTATCTTTAGAGGCTCCGAGGTCCCACAGCACTGGCCATGAGCTGCCTGCTCCTCATGCCAGTCAGTGAGTATCTCTCGTTTCGTAGAGGAACAGACTAAGGACCAGGAGCTGATGTGTTTTGGTGCCCACCAGGCAATCAAGATAAGAGAGGTGTAGGCCTGCCCCTTTTTACTCTTGGCCAAGGGGACACCAATGTCACCTCTGTAAACCCAACCTTCACCCCCTGGCAGGACTTGCCCAGTTTCCTCTCACGAAGATTGTGCTCAGATTGCCTCTAAGGGCTGAAGGAGAAGGATCATCTGAAGCCCTGCAGAAGTTCAGATGGGGTTGAATGGCTGTCCTCAAAACCTGGCCCAGTCCAGAAGGAAACAGAAGGGCCCCTACTGGGCTGTGCAGAAAATCATAAAAGCTTTGGGTTTTCCACTTCTCAGGAAAAATAAAGCTTCGTATTTAAATAATAGCCCTTGATATTTTCCCAACATTGAGTCTCACATATGCACCAAACACTTCTGAGAGTGACACACACACACACGCACACACACACACACACAAAGCATGCATACACCCATCACATGATTCAAAGAAGGGGTCTGGAGGACCCCCCTGGCCCCATACCTTGCAGGACCATCTCAGCACCTGGGGGCACAGGAGCTTGACAATAGCTCCTCACCTCCATGTGGGGCTGGCTCTGCTGGGGGCTCTGGCCCTTCCCACCCAGGTTGGGAGGCAGGTTTGGCAGTGGCTCAGTGGAGTCTGGGCCCCCACTTGGACAGAGAGATCAAAGTCCCAGAGCCCCAGCAGGGACCCAGCTGGCAGTACAAGACAGATGGAGAGTGCTAAGAACGGCTTAAGGGACCCAGAGAATTCAAAGATAGAAGAGTCCACCCTCCCAACTCCCAACTTTAAGTGGTCTCTTTAAGATTCTTTAAGAGCAAGTGGTAAACATTTAAGGGACAGACTGAAAGTAGTGTTGGGGGCGGGGAGTGGGAAGGAAGTGTGCTAGACAGAGTGCTACATTCTCATGGCAGGAGGCCTGGCAGGCTTTGGGCCCTTGCCCCATGGGCAATACCTTGGCTGAGATCACAGCTGCAGAAAGGATGCTATGCCCAGCTTTGGGCACCATCATGCCTGCTACAGCTGTCCCTCTAACCAAAGGCCCGAGATTGTCTGACATATTCTTGGGCTGGTCCCCTGGCCTAGGCTACATACTAGGCAAGGCTTCCCCCTCCCCAGACCCAATTCAGGAAGGGTGTGTGGGGAACATCAGTGAAACCTCAACCTCTGCCAGCTATAAAACAGGTTTTAACCACCTGCTCAGTCTGCTGGAACCAGGACTTGGCGTGGGACACTAAAATGCCAAGTGATCCAGAATCGGGCATGTTCAAGAGGCATCTTGGCTCAGAATCCCCCACTTTCAAGCAAAAGGGAGAAAGGTAGCCAGAGACTCCCAGGGGATCCTATGAAAACATGTTTCTGAGGCTCACACATCTAAGGGGGAATAGCCAGGGGGTATGGCTGTCTGTGGCTGGGGGCGCTGCCCAGGAAAGCAGGCAGCAGAATGAGGGCGGTGAAAGCAGCAGAGAGGGAGGAGGCGCCTTCATGAGTAAGTGTGTTTGTGGCAGGGCCACTTCTTGGTAGGAGAGAAGGAGCCAAAGAGAAAAGTATGTAGACATACCTAAAAGGGAAAAGGTACCCAGAGTGGAAGACTCCTACTCTACCAGACTCTTTCTAACTGCTAAGAAAAAGACCCTTTGTTGATAAAACAAGTTGGCTGGAGATGTGGGGCTGCCATAGGCAGTGCACCTCCAACCTACTCCATCAGTAACATCCCCAGCTGAGTCACACAGCACCCATGCACCTGGTGGCAAATGAACTCCAGGACTCAGGGGCTGGGACTCCACCTTCCCCAGGCTCCTCCGCTCCATGCACCACCTAGCAAGGACCAGCTCTGGTCAGATTTAGAGAGTGGGGGTTGGGGCACAGGTGGGGACATGAGGAGCTCAAGTTGGGAAAGAAGCATCAGCTGGAGAGGGAGGCCCAGCTGGGGCTGGAGGAAGGCCCAGCCCTGGGCCAGTCACTTTAAGGTGTCGTCGGCGTTTTTGAACATGAGAATGGCGTTATAGATCTTCAAGGCTGGGCCCAGCTTGACGCTCATGATCTTCACAATGTCCGCCTGTGTCAGCAAAAGGAAGGCCTCGCCGTCAATCATCTGAGGGGTTGGGGGAGGTGGAAAGTGGAGAAGGTGGAAAGGGTCGCAGGGAAGAGGGGAAGGAGAGGTGGGGATATGTGTGGGGAGGGATAAAGAAAACGGGAGTAAAGGACATGTTGGGGGAAGGGAAGGAGGAGAGAAGGGGAAGGAAGGACAAGGAGAAAGGAGAAAGGAGAAGGGAGGGAGAAAGGAAAAAAGGAAGATAGCAATGGGGACGGAGAAGGAAAGAAAGATAGCCACTGGATTCCCCGTGCTCACACACACGTGTTCTCTCTCTCACTTGCTCTCTTTCTGCTGACTGGTCTGGGTTTCAGAGTTTGTGTTCACTAATTGTCTTTTGAGTCTCCATGGACAGTGGTTTCAAAAAACCTGCTGCAGTTGTCCCCACATGATCCCGCTGGTCAATTTTAGTGCTGCTAACAGCGAGACCAGCAGACACCAGGTGCACTCCGACATGATGCAGTGCAGAGTATGCACTGTTACCTAGGAGCTATTCTTGGGAGTGGGGGGGGCGGATTTAACCTGAATCTAATTAAGCCTTTGGATCTAACTTCCAGTTTATAGGAAATACAGGGAATAGAGGAACAAGTTAAGCAACATCACAAGGAAAATGATGAGACAAATCTAGGAGGATACATTTTGTAAGACTGTTAAAAATGTCATGAAAAAAAGAGAAAGAAAAAAAAAAGCAAGAGGAGGCTATTCTAAAAGAGAAGAAACCAAAACAAATTATGTGGGCCTTGTTTGGATCCTGGTTCAGAAACTGCAGAAAATATTCTAAGACAACTGGGGAACTTTGAATATAGACTGGGTGTTGGATGATATAAAGGAGTTACTGTCAGTTTGCTAGTGGGGATAACAAACTTGTGGTTATGTAAAGGTCTTAGTTTTTAGAGAAGCAAGCTAAAGTGCTCAGGGGTGAAATGTCATGTCGTCTATAATTTTCTTAAAATTACTTCATCCAAATATAGGTGAAGCAAACATGGAAAATGTTGGTAACTTAATTCTCGGGGACAGGTAGATGGGTAGAGATGGGGAAGGAAGAAGCCAGTTGTGGAGGAGGGTGTGAGACAAAGAGAGCGGGGGAGGGAGGCTGTGTGGGGCTAGGGACTCAGCGGGGGACCCCATGTCTGAGGAGGTGCCATCCTCTTATGCTCAATCCTCATGAATCATAGCAAATAAAACCCTTCTATGTTGTTTCCGATGTGCCAGGAACTACTCTTAAGCACTTGTCATATATTAACTCATTTATTCCTCACAGCGACCCTACGAAGCAATACCATTATTAGTCCCATTTTACAGATGAGGAAACTGAGACAGAGAGGCTAAGGAATTTGCCCAAAATAGACCTGGCTTGTAAGTGCTGGCCTGTGCCTTCAAGCCCCATGAGTGCCAGGCAGGGGCTCCTGTGTACACAGTTCAAGCAGCTCAGTGGGTGACGCCTCGAAGGCTGGCCCTGCCCACCGTTCCATACAAACCCTCCTGACCTCCAGCTCCACAGAATGAGTTAGACCCTTCCCCAATCTCTGGGCATTTTCTGCCTTGGGCCTCTGCTGCCCTGCCTGGCAGGCCTTCCCGCAGTGTGCTGAACCCCAATACTTTTCCCACCACTCAGAACTGCCCACTCCTCTGCACTGCCTAGACCCCGCACAGTTCAACACACCCCACTGAACTGTATGGGTTTGCTCATTTGTCTTCCAGGAGCACAAGAGGGCTGTGTATCTGACATGCGCTGGGTGCTCAGTAAATCCTGAAAGAATTAACGAGAGGATCTCTGAGACATGGCAGTGGGCGGGACAGGATCTCAGAGGCTGGCAACTGTAGAGGTTAGATGGGGTGGCAGACAATGAGTCCCACACATCTGTCCCCCCAGCAGCTCTGAGAAAACAGTTACCTGGTCCTTCACTATTTACTAACCAAGGAAGCTCTAAAAACTGGCACTTCTGAGGGCTAAAAACCTTCCCCCTCAAAAAAAGAAAGAAAAGGGAAAAGGGAAAAAAAAAAAAAGCCTACTAGCCAAAAGCCCCTGCTCAGACTATCTGCATTACGCTTTCTTTCAAACACCCTAAAATGACCTCCTCAAGTAAAATGGGGTCTGCTAGGTCTAAGATGGGGTCTAGTGAATAAGTCCATTTCCCCCCATCTCAAAGAGTCTGCAGTTCCACTGTCTCTCTAGTGCTTCCTTGAAGGGGTGAAGTGCCCAAGATATTGAGAGCTGTGAGTGGATCTGCCAGCCAAGTGGCCTTCCCAGGAGGTAACTCCCTTGGCCCTACAGAGCTCTCCCTGCTGATGCTGGCAGATGTGTCTGTGCAGAAACACCCAGATCCAGACACCTCGTGCTGGTCAGGCTCTGGGGCTCCCTCTCCATGGTCCCACTGAGTCACAGAGTCTGGTCCAGGAAGAGTTGGGGACACCATCCATAAATGGTCTTGACATCTTAAAGTTCAGAATATGGAGGAAAGGAACCCAAGCAGAGTTAAGTATGGATTCTTAGGGGAGTTCATTTATTTTCATTCAGAGAACCCCTGGTACGGGTTCCTGTGCATCACCTGACATTTCTCACCCACACTAATGGCCAAGGCCCAGATTCCAGGTTCTTCAAAGCAAAGACTGGAGTTTGTGGTCTGGTAGTTTGAGACTATGCAAGGAGACAATATGATTATCTCAGAACATGTGTGTTGGTGTATATGGGGAGTTTTGAGCCTTAAAATCAGGAAAAGGGTCATGTTCTGATTTTGAATGTAGAGGAAATCAACAGGAAAATGGGTAAAATGAGCCAAAGGCAATAATTACTTCACACTCAGCACATGCTTCTCTCAAACCCCTCTACCACACTCTATCAGAAGCAGCAACTTACAATTCTGTCTCTTCTACTCTGCAGGGAACATTGAGAGCAGGAACCTCTTCTCACTTAGTTCTGTATCTACATCACCTTATACTGGGCCACAGCAGACATCAACAATTATTCGCTGATGAATTCAACAAACACACAAAGGCTACAATAAAAGAACACTGGACAGACCACCCTTAGTACTACCAATGGAGACTACCCATAAGACCATCTAGTCACTTTGCTCTGATTTTTCACTCATGAAGCAATTCTCTGATGACTGGTCTGTGTCTCAGATGGAGGGCATTTTGACTGATGTCCCTGAATGCCCAATCATCACTTAAGCCAGAAAGAGCCCATTCCCTGGAGCATGGTCCTACCAAAGTCATGACATGGATCAGACCCTGGAAATGGTGATCCTCAGCCCCCGCAAAGGTCCTGCTCCACTCTGACACTTTGATGCTGAGGTCCACCAGCACACCTTCCCCCCTCCAGCTATTGTTTTTTTGTATCACAAATCATGATGAATCGAGATATGTCACAGATCTTCCTGGGAGAGACAGCCCTTGTCCCATCAAGGGAAATGTAAAGCTGAGCACAGGCTGGAGGATCGATTCTTGGGTGGCTCTGCAGTTGGCTGAACAACTGTACTCAAAGAGTGTTGATTTATGACCTGCTGTCAACCTACAGGAAGATCTCTAATGGGGTGCCATATGGTTCTGTTCTGTCTCATTAAACATGTGTGGTGAAGACTCGGAAGAAGACATAGAAAGCTTAGTTATCAAATGTGCAAGCTGTATGAGATTGGAAAGGTTATTAATATCATAGATGGCAGAATCAAGATTTAAAACAATAAGCCATGAAAACAACAAGATAACATTTAATAGGGTAGATGTAAAGTTTACATTAGGTTAATTAAAAACAAAACAAACAGTGGTACAAGTATGCACTGGAAAATATGGTTTGACTACAGTTGATATGAAAAGGACTTGGGGGCTTTCGTGAACTCCAAACTGGTGTAATGTGGCTATAATAAAGACAGTGCAAACTTAAGTTTTGCTAACAAAAATGTAAGGTTCAAATCTAGCGGAAAAGAAAACCACCCACATGTCCATTAACAGGAGAACTGTGGTATGTTTATAAAATGGAGGGTTGGGTGGTTAGCTCAGTTGTTTAGAGCATAACCTTATATATACCAGGTCATGGGTTCAGATCCCCATACTGGCTAGCCACCGAAAATGAATGAATAAATAAATAAAACGGAGCACTACTCAGCAACAAAAACGAAAAAACAACATGGAAACACATGAAAGACGTCACACTGAACAAGAAGAGAGAGACCCAGAAGAGTACAGCTGTATGATTCCATTTATATGAGTTTAAGAACAGGCAATTGTTCTAGAATTCTTGAATTTATGTTGTTAGAAATTAGAACAGTGATTTTCTATTGGGGTGGGGACTGACTAAATGGGGCCAAGAGATGAGGGCACCTGCTTCCTGTTGTCTCATTTTGGTATGATGGAAATGTTTTATATCTTGAATGAAGTATTTGATTCAGGTGCATACATTTCATAAATGTGGAATTGTGGAATTGTACTTTAAGATGTGTGCATTTCACTGTACATATATTTTATCTCAAAAACATCTAGGGGAGCAGCAGCCAATATATTCTGTTGGTCAGAGGGCATCAGAAACAGGGAATGTGCAGCTCCCTGTTTGGACACACCCATGAAGAAAAGAAGATCACCACTCCAGAAGTCAACAAAAGCACCTTGAATGGGCAGGAGTTTGGAAGGATCAGATGAAGAAACTGGGTCTGTTGGGCACGGGAAAAGACATTCTTCCAGGGAAAGAAGAGCCAACTTCTTTGTTATGGGCACCTGACCTGGAGTGGGCAGCTGTGGGCAGCTGAGACCACATTCTCCCGGGTGAAGGAGGATGCACAGGAGGGATGTTTGTTTAGGAAGCCCTAAAGAAACATCAGGGTTCTTTCCAGTTTCAAACTCTATAAATTAGAAGGGTCACGACAGAGTTCTTTATTTACGGACAACTACGTATTAAAAGTCAGAACAACCATTTACTGAGCCCCCCACTGTATCAGGCATTCTGGTACAGTGATACGATTTCTATACTACTCTATAATACTGCTATATAATATAAACATATATACTGGTGATACAATTATACTAGACATTCTGGTACAATGATTCATTTGCCATTTCTGGTGCTCACAATGGCCCTGCAAGGTAGACTTCATTATACTCACTTTATCTCCATTTAACAGACAAGAAGATGCAGGTTCAGAGACAGTAGACAGCTCAAACTGGCAAAACTGGGATTCAAACCCAGGTTGTCTCCAAAGCTGGCATTCTTTGATCTACAATTACTGCTTCTTATCTTTGTTAAGCTCTTGGGTCTTGATTTAAAGTGTGTGTGAGGATCTTTGCAGTAAGCAGCAATACCTGTGCCATCCAAAATATGTTTTAACTTATTGACCATCGCTGGTGCAGCTAAGCTTGGCAAGCAAAAGACTGGGCAGAGAAAAGAGGAGTGAATGGAATCCTGTCTCCAGGATGCTTTTTCCTTCCTGAAGATGATCTGAATGCACAGGGTCTTCAAGCTGGGCCACAGTCCATAACAGACTTTTCCCAGAGACATAGGTCACTATGACTAGTCTCACCCAGGTGGGGCAACAGAGTCCCCTCCCTAGTTGGGGCAGCGCTGGTGAGGGCACCTGCTTCCTGCCGTCTCAAGGACACAGTGACCCCATCTCTGTCTCCCACTCTGTGCTTGCACCTTACCTCGTCTTTGAATAGGCGTGCTTGGTCCTCACACCCTGTCAGGGTCTGAACGAAGCCGAAGACCTTGGGAACCAAAGAAGCCATAATGACAAGGGGATGGGGCTTGGAGTGCAGGGGAGGGCTGGCTCCTTGGTCTTGGAGACTTCTAGGCTGTGCCAGGGATGCTTTTTCTCATCAGCCTAGGAAGATTCTGTCTCTATGCTGGCAGGTGTGCAAGCTGAGGCCCTTGCTCTGGAGGCCGAGGGCTGAAGCCTGTCTCTTCGCTCAACAGTCCCATCCCCATCTGCCATGACAGGCCTAAAGGACAGTGTCTCAGTCAGCCCCCACTGGGCAGCTAGAAGGGACTGTGAACAGGAGGGATGAGCAGAAGGTAGTATCAGACTCAACCTGACCAGGGCCCGTCTTGAGCCCTTCTGCCCACAGGAGGAGGAAGAGGAGAAAGATGAGGAAGGGCCCCTTGCTCCTCACCTCATCGATAGTCCACTTGGCAACCATCGAGGCCGAGATGCCAGCCACTCCTGGCAGGAGCTTGCAGTGCTGCTCCCAGCACAATGAGAGTGAGCGGTCGGGGTGGGCTGACAGGGCGGACATGAAGAGGGACTGGTGCACAGCGTCGGGAGTAAGGGCTGGAAAGCAGAGGCAGGGGCTGGCAGGCTGAGGGAGGCCTAATCTGGTCCCCAAAGCCAGCTCATACCCACATCACTCGGGAGCCTGGCGGGCAAGGCAGACAGGACCAACAGCCCGTAGAGCCAACAGGGTGATCCGTATCTCCCGACTCCTCATGTGGCACTCGCTCCTTCTGCTACAGTGGGTCCCTCAGGTCAGCTATTTGAAAGGACCCTCCCACCCAATCTTTCTGAGGCTGCATCACTCTGGGCCCTACAAGGACATGCTCTTGGACCTGCTGCAGCATCTCTAAAGATACCATTCTCCAGATACCTTCAATCGAAATGGTCCCCAACATCCAAACAAGCTCAGCCCCAATGCCACAAGTCCATTCTGTTTGCCCTTCTTTTCCCAAGTCCTTTTGGGCCCTGACCAACTCTCTGCAATGGGGTCATTCTGTCTCATTGTCACAATTGTCCTGTCCAGTCCGAAACCCATGCCTCGACCATGGCAGTTCCTCTCCCCTAAGCCACCAGCCCAGTCTGGCTTGGGACCTGCACACCAGCCCTTGCCTCTTCCGGCACTAGAGGGTAATCCCCGACCCACTCCCCAAGTCCACATTGCCTGTCTCTGCTTCCTGATGTGTTCCTGGAACCCTGGTTCCTGACCTCTAGCCTCGGATTGGTTCTATGGATGTGACAGCCACCTGCGGCTCTGCTTGGTCAGGTGTGGCGCTCACCCCCTTGAACTCCATCCACGACTGGCTGTTCAGACAAACCTGGACCTGTCCACTTCTGCCAGCCTTAGGCGGCCTTGGGCAATGTGGCCACTCTCCCACAGGGCTGCTTCCTCCTTACTTGCTTGGTGCTAATTTCAGATGCTAGTGATTCCAGCACCTCTGGTGCCCTCTTCTCAAAGACCCTCCCCTGATCATCACAGACCATCCTGGCTTTTTCCTGCACAGCCTCAGCCTTTCACCCTGACTGCTGCACCTCACAGCATCCTCTGTAACTCCATCCTGGCCCCACTGACCACTCTTCCACTGTGACTCTGCCTCCCTGCTGCCCCCACTGCTCATCAGCCCAAGACTGAGCACCTGCCCACACCCCGAATAGCCCACTTCAGTATCACCGAGGAGCGCTTCCTCAGCATGGCTCGGCCAGCTGCAGTGCACTTATCTACCTGTGACCTCATCTACCGGGCTACAGGTTTGGCTTCCTGTCCACCAGGTGCTCCCTCTTTGAAGCCCTGTATCTGGTCCTCCTCGTACCCTGGGGTGGGCTCTAGGGACAACACCAGGTCTGTAGGGAGCTTCCCTTATTTTCCTTCCCCAGAGCTTAGGAGAGGTGCTTTCACAGGCAGTTACAGCATCTTATCTAACTGCAAACCATCTAGCTGCAGGTGACAAACAGCTCCTCTGGTTCTTTCAAAGGAGCTGCCACTCCTGGGGCCTAATGACTAAGCACAGCCAAATCCAGTCCTGTCCTCACTAGGCAGTCCTCCCTATGGAGCTGTTCACCAGCAAGCCTCGAAACTTACACTAAGGAGTTCTGTCCCAGATGTGTGCAAAGTCTCCTCCAGAACAAAACCTTGAGTGACCAGTGTCCCTTTTGTGCAAGAGGCCAGGTGTAGAGCAGGAAAGCCCTAGGCTCTGTCCCCTGCTCTATTCCTAAAGTGCCTCAAGGCTTTAGGTAAGTCCATCCTTGCCCCCTCTGGGCCACTGTCTCAGCCTGTTGAAAGACTCAACTTCCCAAGAATTCTCTGGCACAATTCTGGAATGAACACAGGAGGCAAGTGCCCCCTGGTGGTCATAACTTGGTCCTGCAGTGGAAACTGGCCAGGTATACCACATGCCGGTAGAAGAGGCGCCCACTGCAGTTTGATCCTTGAAAGTCCTCACTCTGAGGGCCTGGAGGCCAACCAAGACCACCATCACTTAGGCCTGGGGCTGCAGGAATTGCTTCTGCTTCCATGAAAAGGAAACAGTATGGAAAAGCATCCAGAGAGAGTTAAGCAGATGATTCAGACTAACGATACAAGCAGGTAGCTGTGCTAAGCACTTTGCGTGGATCATCTCATTTAAGCCTTTCATCACATCACGAGGTGATGCAGATGAGGAGGCTGAGGCTCAGAGAGGTGGTGTCACCTGCCCCAGGTCTCACTGTCTGTAAAAGTTAGTCTGACTTCAGGGCTGTGCTTTTAATCACTATGTTACATACTTCCCAGGTTACAGAGACTGTTCCCAAAGACCTGCAACAGCTTGGGTCCTGCCCAAGATGTAACAAACCAGGTGATTTCTCAAGGTCTCTTCTAGCCTTAAAACGATGCGCATTCAACTTAATTGAGGCAAGATTGTCAGTGTCCCTGTGTATCAGGCCCTGTACCAGTGGCTGAAGATGTGAGATGAATTAGCCACCCAGTGGAAGACGCAGTCACTGTTCCTTCCTGTGGAGCATGTTATGGACTAAATTGTGTCCCCTGCCAAATTCTTATGTTGAAGGCCCAAACCCTCAGAATGGAACTGTATTTGGAGATAGGGCTCTTAAAGAGGTGATGAAGTTAAATTGAGGTCATAAGTATGGGCCCTAATCTAATCTGACTGGTGTCCTTTTAAGAAGAGGAAATTTGGACACACAATGAGACCGCAGGGATGCCCATGCACAGAAGACCATGTCAGGACACAGTGATAAGCTGGCTATCTGTAAGCCAAGGAGAGAGTCCTCAGAAGAAACCAAACTGCCGATACCTTCACCTTGAATTTCTAGCCTCCAAGACTGTGAAAAGTAATTTTCTGTTGTTTAAGCCCCCCAGTCTGGGGTATTTTGTTATGGCAGCCTGAGCAAACTAACACTTGAGAAGTGAACTGACACTTGGGCTAGGTCTATTACACCAGCAGTAGGTAGCAGGAGAAATCATATCAGATCCAAGTTTGAATCCCAACTTTGTCCCTTACAAGGTGAATGGCCTTGGGTAAATGACTTCAACCCCTGAGCCTTGCATTCCTCCTCTCTCAGGAGAGAGCAATAGCCATAGCATAAGATGCTTGTGACACTTAGAGACAGTAAATGTAAAGCACCTGGCACAGTGTCTGGCCCACAGGAGGGGCTCAGTAAACAGTAGTAGGAACAACTATTATTTCAGGTCTTGACATATGAAAGGCAGGTTTTATCCATGTTTTCAAGTGAAGAAACTGAGGCTCAGAGATGCTACGTGACTTGCTCAGGGTCACACAGGTGGAAAGTGACAGCCATGGCCACCTTCCCAGGAAGCCTAGAACCAGAGGACAGCAGAGCCAGGATCATCATCATGCCTCACAGGGGAGAGCTAGGGGCCCAGAGAGGCTCTGTGCCTTTTCCGCAGATTCTCAGCAAGGCCAGAGGGAGATGAGACTGGAACCCAAGGCCACTTGAGGCCTCTCCCCATGCTCTTCCTACTACTCTAGGCTCCCAAAGTATCTCAAATGAAGAGGCAGACTTCTTTCTAGCTTCTCCCACTCTGGGCAACCCTGGAGCCTGAGAGCACTCACTGTGAACACCTTGTGGAAGACACAGCAGTGGATGACCCAGACTTACTCTGGAAATCTTCCTGTGGACTCTTCCGATATTTTGGAGGGCGTCCAATTCTGGAGAGAGAGGGACCAGGTCTGAGGCAGGAAATGAGTACCTAGGCTTGCCCCAGCGGACATAGGGCCCCACACCCAGGAAGCCCATGCCCTGATTCCCTGGCCTCCGCACCGGCCGTGATGGCGTGGCTTCTTCCTCGGGGAGAGGCCCGAGAGGTTCTTCTTACGGGCTGAGGCCTCTGTGTCGGACAGCTCAGCTTTCAGCCGGCTCTGGTTCCTCTCAGCCAGTGGGCAGCCTGAGAGGCAATGGTGCGCTGTGAACTTGCCTGTGACGTGGCCAGAGCCGTCACAACCAGGAGTGGGGCACTTCCTGTGGAAGAAGAGGGCGTAAGTTGGGCTGAGTCTACTTGTCCTTACTGAGCCCTCCACACCCTGTGCCCCATTCAGAGAATATCCTGGTGAACCCTGATCGTATAAACAGACCCTTCCCTGAACAACGCCTCAGGGCCTCTCAGCAGGAGCCCTCCACTCACCGGTGGTGAAAGCTGTATTTGGAGGTCCTGGTGTGAGCCAGGCTCCTATAGCTTAGAGGGGGACAGCCCCCAGGGGAGGCAGAGCTGGCCTCTCTGGGTCCTGGAAGAGCAGGGAGAAGAGTTGGCACGGAGCCTGGGCTGGGGACTGAAGGTCAGGGCAATTTCCATGGGGAGGCCAGTACTGGGAGCTAGTTCCCCAGAGATGGGGCCCTGAGCTAGGCTGTGACACCATTTTCTGCCCCTCTCTGGGGAAGAGAGCTTGGCTGTCATATAATTTGTTAAAACCCACAGGCCATGCCCTCAGTCTGAGAGGAGAACCCTCAGGAAGAAGACAGACAAAGAGCTGGTGTGGGTACAGCTGTACCTGAGAAGCCACATCAGGCAGATTCATGTTATTCTCGGTTCTCTTCCCCATTTTCATTCTCAAGACTTTGGTCATGGTTTTAGGCTCTGCCCATGTTTGGAGGAGAACATTCAAGAACAGGTATTATGAGGGTGAGAATGGACTGAACACTCCAATGACCTCAACTCTAACCCCTATCTGTGTGAAGGACCAGAATTTTACTTAAGTGGGATGATTTCCTTAGCAAACACAAGGTACACTCGGCATGGCTCTGCTAGACACGGAGAGGACCCCCTAGGTGTGTAACTACCTCCTAAGCACATGTGACCAGGTGAGCTTGCCTCTGCACATCACGATATCCCAAACAAGTGGGGGAGCCAAAAGCACTGCTTAGTGTAGCAGACAGTCCTGGGCAGATCCTGGAGCTCACTGTGGGCACAGGAGCCATCTGTGTCATGCCTGGGCATGGGGGTCAGAGCCCCCTGGGCAAGCTACATACAGGAAAGGAGTGTTTTCAGAGTTTGCGGGGAAGGGAAAGGGTCAGAGTGCTCTAGGGCTACACACGGAGAGGAGGCTGCAGGGCATGTCCCGTCCTGGAGCACCAGCCTGCAGGATGGATGTCCGGGTGGTCGGCGTCGATCCAGAAATCATAGCCATGACTCCAGCCATCAAAGTGGAGCTGGGGAGGAAAGCCCTTGGAGGTCAGATGTCCCTCGTGGAGCCCAGCTCAGTAGGGAGGTCCTCCAGGCTCCAGGAGGCTCTCCCCATCCCTGGGGCCTGTCAGAAGCAAGATCCTGGATTGGAAGAACCAAGGGGCCAACCCCACAACACTTGGTCTTGGCCACCACATTTTCCAAGGGCTTTTCTTCTTAAGTTATCTCTCATCAATCCTTGGGTGGGACAAGGATTATTAGGCCCATTTTACAGATAAGAAGGTTAAGGCTCAGAGAGGGGAAATGACTTGTCCAAACCCACAAAAGTCGGTCACAGTTGAGGGGAGAATGAGATCTAAAATCATCAGCCTTGTCTGTCTTATACTGTGACCCTGAGCTCTAAGCAATCTACAGAATTCCCGCCCAACTGGCCTGTCCACGCCCCCCGCCCTGGGGTCCCAAAGCCACCTTTATCCGATGGTCCTCCACATCCTCCACGCTGGCCACACGAATCAGGGCTGGGTTCCTGCGGTCCACAGCCTCCAGCTTCATGTTGACCAGGAAACTGTGAGGGGGTCTCTGTAGGAGGACAGTTGCCTTCAGGCCAAGGCCCAGCTCAGCAGAGCTGAGGCCCCAAGGAAAGAGCCCAAGTGCTGTGCCTGGGGAAATTGTGGTCTGCCCAGGGCGGGGGGGGGGGCCGGGGTCCCATCCTGGCTGGCTGAGTGCTCCATGCCTTCCTGAGCTCAGCTCTGGGGGGAGGAGGCAGGGGGCACCAACTCACCACCTTGAAGGCCCAGGCTGGCACAGCAGAGGCCCCAGTTTCTTCCAGATATTTCTCCCAACAAAAGCTATCAGGGTCTGGGTAATCTGGAGGAGAGGGTGAGAGCAATGTCTAGTCACCCAGGTGTACTGGGAGGACACTCTGCCCCTAAGCAGGACCAGACACACAGAAGAGGTAGAGGCTCTCAGAGCAGAATCTCCCCCCATTGCCACAGCAAGCTCCTTGCGCCAGGTTCCTGAGGCAGCTGGGTTTGAGTGAGAAGGAGTGCAGCACCACCCCAACAGTTCACAGAGCTGGTGGGGACCCTGGCTCCCAGCACCCTTGGCCTTGTTGCTCCCACTCCAGCCCCATTTGAACCTTGATTCTACTTGGGCCAGTGTACTACTCCCAGGAGAAAGGACACATTTCCTTTGTTCCGGACTCCCTGCTCCCTTGCTGTGATAGTCATCTAGCTTTCTTCCCCTAAATCTCAATGGAGTCAGGGTTTGACAGGACTCTCCTAACATCAAAGGGTTCGGTTCAGTTCACAACTCCCAGACCAAGAAGCTGAAGCTCTAGGACACATGTACCCCCTCACCCTGACCCTTAAGAGCGAGCTAATGAGGCACCGGTAAGGGATCAGGAGAGAGGGAGGTGGAGCCAGGCCTGGGGCAGGGTGCTGGCTCTGGCTGCAGGGTCACCTTGTGGAGGGGTGAGAGGCTTTCCTTGCTTCTGGCACCAGCCCACTGGGTGGATGTAGGGGCTGCTGGGATCACACCTGAAACCCAAGAATATGTCATTGTCCCAAAAGAAATGTGAGGCCCTGAGCCTGCCATCCTCTGACAGCATAGCTTCTGGGCCCATCCTCCTCCTACTTCTTAGTAAGGGGGAGACAGATGACTGAAGACAAAATCAGAAAACTGCAACATTAACTAAAAACTCTACCACCACCATAATATCTAAAGGAAAACCATGAGTCACAGGGGTTTGTTCATCTTAACCATGGTATTTTTAGATAAAACATTTAATACCGAGCTGTGTTTCTTATGATGCAGCTCAAATCCACAGGACAGTCAGCTATCCCCCACCTGAGCAAGATCTGAATGTTAGGAATGGACTGAGCAGGACCACATGGTGCCTGAAATATCAAAGTAGTTGCCCCCTGCCATCCCCTCACCCCCCAGGCCAAGTCTGGGCCCTCCTACTACCAGTAGTCATAAGTATCATCCCAGTTGTCAAAGTGCACCAGGAAGCGGCTGTCCACCACGTCGGTAACACTGGCCACGCAGACAAGGGATGGGTTCATGCGGTCGACAGCCTCCAGCTTCATGCCCACCTGGAAGCCCAGGGGTGGGGGACTCTAGGGGAAAGAAGAGGGGCTGCCACGGCCAGGGCCACGGTGGCTAGCACTAGCCCACAGCCTACCAGCAAATAAAGGAGTAGGTTCTCTATGAGGACTGCCTGGGGGTTAGGAAGGGAGAAGGGAGGGAGAAATAGGCTGGAAAAGAGGGTTCCTCCAGGGCAGAATCATAAGCTGCGCTCTGAGCCACTCACAAACTTCTGGCCTCCAAGGTGCACTCAGAGGAGGCATGACTTATGGCAGAAGGTAAGTGATTGGTAGAAGGCATTCACCCAAAGAACCTGGCAGGCTGTGTATAAGTGTCCCCTACACGGACATGCCTGGCCTAGCTTGACCTGAGGCGGCTGGGGCAATAAGGGGCTGGTGGGGAAGAAAGAGCTGGCACATATGGTAGGGAGTGGGGAGGGAATCACTATTAACTGAGCAGCTGCCATGTACCAGGCAAGCTTCAGACAACATGACCTCCCTTGATCTTTACAACAGCGCTGTGAGATAGGTATTATTACTCACATTTTAGAAGGTAAATAACATAACCGAACACAATGCTAGTCAATGGCAGGGCCAAGATTTAAGCAGTTTGTCTTTAAAAATCTGCATTCCTTCTCAAAACAGTAGGTAGGACCCTACCAGTCACCTGAGAACCAACAAGTGGGTTCTCTGGGGCTGGACTGGGGTGGGGAGCAACTATCCCTGACTGAAGCACACGGTGGACTCCCTTGCCTACTGGGACTCTGGGCCTTCAATACGGTAATATTTTTAATGGAGGTTCCCTTTATCTCCCAGACCTTTGATTGGGATTATGTGAGATACATTAACTGCTAGATAAGCTGCCAGCTGCCTTGAACTTTCTGTTCAAGGACAAGGGGTGAGCGTCAGGAATGAACGGGAGAGCCTCAGTGTTGGTCGAAAGAAAGGAGAAAGAATAGAGGCTTTGACCCTATACCAAAAACTTGCAGAGCAACCCAAAGCAAGAACATATGAACAATGCCCTCTCAGTGCCCAGGCTGACTCAGGTGGTGGGCCAGGGGCTCCGAAGGGATGTGTGGAGGAGAGGAAGGGGGGGAGAAGTGAGGAAACCTACATCCAGCGTCCCGCCTCTGGCCCTGGGCCCTGCCCAGCTGAGCCCCTCCCGTCTGATGTAAAAGCTCGGAATATGGCTGAGAGCACCAGCAGATGAGCTCTCTTCTGCAGAGTCGGATACTCGGGGCCGGATGCAGCGACTCTGGCCCAGGGGGAGATGTCCACTCTCGCTCAGGGGCACTCACGTGGCTCTGGCTCACAAACAGGTGCTTGGGCGCAGCCTGAGCTCTTGTGCTGCGCAGGTACTGGCTCCAGCTGAACTCCTCCTCCTTGTAACCTAGGCCCCTCGGGGGGATGAACAGAGCGCCGTGCAGAGGCTGGGCGGCGGAGAGGGCACCCCACACTGAAGCAGCAGAACCAGGCAGGCTTGAGGACCCCACAACCCTTGAGAAACTGCCCAAGGACCCCCTGCCAAAGCAGGACTCAACTGGGTGGGCACTCAAAGGGCAACGGCAAAACAGAAGCCCTGAGGCTGCTGGCCAACTTGGCCCTGGGGCAAAGTCAGGATGCGATGAAGAAAGGCTGGCTTTGGAACAGGGTACAGCGTCAAAAAACACAAGAGTTGGAAGAGGTGGACCCCTGGGGAAGAAGGGATGGGTCTGAGGGCTCACTGCCTTACTGTGACCAACCCAGGTAGGCCTTACCTTTGGGAGGCTGCAGCTTGTGTCCAGTCTTCTCGTACCAGCCAGCGGGGTGAATGTCAGGGGAGTTGGCATTGACCCAGAAGTCATGGCACTCGGCATACCCATCAAAGTGAAGACGTAGGCGGTAGCCACACACCTGGCCCCACGAGGGGGGAATCACAGAGACTCCGATGTCAGGCGATGGCCGGCCCCCTATCCCTCACCTCTCTTGGTGCAGCAAGGTGGTCTCAGGGGCTGTAATGCTAGCAGGTTCACTGACCCCACCTTTATTCACTCCCAGGTTTCACCGTGCTGAACTCTGCCCCGTGCTCTACCACCCTGCAGTGAGGGCAATTCATGTACTTGTGAATCCCCAGTGCTGGGTGTTAAGACAGGTGGACTCTAGGACATCCTCCTGCCCTTTTGAGCCCTGGACAGGACTCTGAGGGCACCTGCCAAAGCTCAGGACTGCTCAGGGCCCCTGATGACCTTTCCTTCTTCTACCCTCTCTCGCTGCTCCCCACTCACACTCTGCTGTGGTCTTGCTGAGCTAAGAGCAGTTCCTTAAACGTGGAGGCCTGTTCCATGCTGCACAGCCTCTGCTCACTTTGCTGTTTCTGCCAGGAACTCGCTGTGCATTCACAGCTCACCTCTTAAGACTCAGCAAGGAGGCCTTTCCTCTGTGCTTGTCCTGCCTCCTCAGGCAGAACTGACCACTCCTTCCCTGTGCCTCCCTGCTCATGTCTGTCACCACCCTGGTGGCATGTCACTAATACATTTATCTGGCTGATTCTCTACACAGCTGGGGCATCCTAGAGGACAAAGACCTTGTTTGACTCATGCCAGCGTCCCTGGCCCTTGGGATGTCTTCTCCTCAAGCGCCCCCAACACAGACAGTATATATCATTCAGTAACATCACAGTCCCCTAACACTTCATCTGGTTTTTGTTCTTTTTTGTAGCTTTCTGCGTGTTCCAGCTGCATCCCCTACTAGACTGTGTGCTTTCTGAGGGCAGTGTCCCCTCTGCACCCCCAGCACTGAGAGATACCATAAGAAGGGTGGCACCAAGCCCCAGCTCACCTCAGCCACAGTGAGGATGAAGTACATGGACGGGTGTTGAGGGTCAATGCCTTCCAACTTCATGCCCACTTTGAAGCCATTCTTGTTATGAGTGACTGCTTGGGACTGTCAACGCACAGAGTGGAGAGGACCCAGCTTCCATCCAGCCTTATCCTTGCCTGGTGGGCTTGGGGTGAAGGAGCTGCCTTTAGGCCCCACCTGCCTGCTACTACCAAAGGGGCAACTTATTTGGGGATTGTTACTGCAGGGATCCAGAGTGGGACAGAACAGCTCCTAGGTCCCTTGAAAAATGTGGGGGGAGTCAGGGCTGGACCGAAGGGCCCCCACTTATCCAAGTCACGGAAAGATCAGTGCTAAATTGAGTACAAGGTACCAGAATTCAAGTCTGCAGGCCCAGTGATGGGTGAGCCCAGAAATAGGGTTCCATCCCCCAATTTCTTCCCAACCTGGATGGTCCTTATGGTGGGCCCTTTTCCACTCTGGGCCCTAACAGTCTCTCCCTCTTCTATTCTGCCAGTCCATCGAGGAATGTCAGACACAGAAACACAAGAAAGCCTGAGTTTGGTAGTGAGTCCCTGGACTGGGAAGACAAGCTCTTCCTAGGTAGAAATTGTCCAACTCACGTCCTGGAAGAGGCTGACCGGGGCAGTGATGGCCTTCTGCTCCTCCAGGTAGGACTCCCACGACCAGCCTTCCTTCTTCTCACCTGATGCTGTGAAGAGGAGACAGACAGGCTGACTCCCGCAGTGCTCCTGATGTACCTTTCCTCAGTTTCCCCTGACCAAACTAACTTAACCTCTAAAACAAACCTTTGTTTGTAGTCACATGTACCCTCTGGTCCTACCCAGGCGTGATGGTGCCAGACACTGGGAGTTCAAACCTAAGTTGAGGCTTGGTCTCAGGTGAAGCTATACCAAATTCTGCTCGTCCCTCTCCTGCTCCAAGGCCACTGTCAGCAGGAGTACTTTGGAAAATGCAGCAAACAACTGAGGTTACAAAGTCTTAGCCACAGAGGGTCCCTGTCCTCAAACATGTAACACAGGACAAAGCTGAGTGACAAGTCCTGAACCAGAGGACTTAATCAAAGTGCCACCTAAGCTCACAAGGAAAGAAGAGGAAAAAGAGAGATGAGAGGGAAAACATGGAAAGAGGAAGAGATAGAGAGAGGACACATATAAATAAGAAACCCTTTTTTTGATTCTTCTTCCACTGAACACTTATAAGCACATACAGAGACACACACAAATGTACCTATGTGTGCTTGGTGTGCCCCCAAGTAGATGAGCTAATTCTACAGTCCTCCCAGACATACACGCACTGTGTACAACCCACACACACTCACATGCATAGACTATGGTCAGGGTCTACAGGCCATGTCCTGCCCATACCTCCCAGTCTCAGGGTCCTAGGAAGGGGAGACAAATTTCCCTACAGGACCTTCGATTTAGCCTGAGATGGAGTGCTAGCCTCCAACACAGAGGACAAACACCCTTTAAAGGCTAGAATAGCCAGCTACATGTAAGGTAGGCTGACCATGTCAGCCTGAATTGCCTTCAGCTGAAGGCCACAGACAAATAAAGAGGTAGCAACTCACATCAATCTATTCATACCCCTTGGGTAAATAGCTCCAGCTTCTTCTAGAAACTTCTATGCCTCAATTTTGTCATCTGTAAAATGCAGATAATTTCATCTACCACAGAGGGTTGTGATGAGTATTAAGTGAGATGCTGTAAGAGATCCTTATGAAATAAAAAGGGCTTGACTCATGTTATTGGTCCTTCCTGGGTTTTCACTCAGTCTGTCTGACTTGGATTCTAGCTCTGCCTTGCTCTGGCTCACTTGGCTACTGCCCTGGATCATTCAGAAAGATGCTTTCTTCCTTAGTTGGAACCTAAGTGGCGAGACGCACCTGTCACGCAGCTTCCTACATTCCTCAGTCACTGTACTAAAACTTGAGATCCCAACTATCTGACCCACTTGTGCCAAAGCAAGTATTTTGTTTATCAATCGATCAGCCAAGCCATCAAACTCCCAGAGACCTATGCCGGCACACCAATATAGAGCACATCTCTTCAACTATCCCTTGTCCTGAGTGAAACCTGCATTGTCTCTTGGAACACAGCACCTACTATGCTCCCTCAAGAAACCCTCCAGTTCTCCCACTCAGTCTTCATCTGTACTTAATGAGCAGGGAAAGAGAAGAGAGAGTAGACTTCAGGATGCCAGGCTTAGCACCATCTTGCTGTGTTTTGCCACTGGGATTCCACATCATCCTGCATAATAGCCATTTACTTTTTCCAAACCACCGCTAGTATTACCAAGCCCTTCGCAACACCTATTTCTTCCTCCCTAGATAAGATTCTTCTTTTTGCCTCACTCTTCTCAAACCATAACACAAGCTAAGGGGCTGACTACTTGCCCAATTTCTCATCTCAGGCACCTCTGCTGCTCTCTGGCACTTCAAAGTTCACCTTCCTTTAGCCACACTCAGACACATCCAAGCCCTAAGATGCCCATGCCACAGCAGACACCCCAGCACCCTCTCTCTCTGCCATCTCTTACCCTACCACCCCCCAACTCTGCCACTCCCTCTCTGGGCCTGTACTCTCTTGATACTCTCACTAGTAATAACACATAACAAGTATACAGTCTTCACAGTTTACCATGATAACACCACTTCATTTTACCTTAACCATTCCTTTTGCCATTTAGCGGACCACCTGTGTGCCATTTGCTGGGGGTACAGACATACCTCAGAGACTTCATACACATGGTCTCCTTTAGTCCTCACATTGTCTTGAGGTGACAGGAAGGGCTCATAGTAACCCCTTTCACAGATGACAAAAGAGATTAAATGTAATTCACTGGAAAGAGGCCTGACCACTAAATCTTTCAGTAATAATTGGACTCCTTCCCTGATCAAGCCGCCAGCCAACTCTGGTTTCCTGCATCCTTTTTTTTTATAGATGAACAATGGGCTGCACCTTTAGGCACATCCCTAAGCCCAAATAAGTCCCAAAGCTCCTGTGTGTGGTTGTGTAATTTGTGCCTGTGCATAGACGCCAGCCAAGCGGGTGAACGGAGATGAAATCCAGCCTGGACTTCTTGCCAACCAATGTGGCTGAGTCTACTGCAAAGACAGGTTGCCTTTTCCTAACTGCTCCATTCAGAAGAGGCACCATTTTATAATTTGTACGAAGGCACCATATAGGCTAGATAACACTGATTCTACTTTCAGAAATGTGCCTTTGCTTATTTCTGCTTCTTTAGACTAGATGCTCTTGGCTGGCACTTTCTTTGGCAAGCTCAGCCTGTCTAAAACCAAACTTATAACTTCTCTGCCAAAGCCTGTGGCCCTTTTGGTATTCTTTATCCTAGTCAATGGTGGTCCAAAAATATTAAATGGAAAATTCCAGAAATAAATAATTCATAAGTTTTAAACTGCATTCAATTCTGAGTAGCGTGATGAAATCTCGCACCATCCCACTTGGAATACGAATCATCCAATATATAACCTTTATCATAGGTACATATGTACAGGAAAAAACAAAGTATATATGGCATTTGGTGCTATCAGGCATCCACTGGGGGTCTTGGAGTGTATCCCCCATGTATAAAGGGGGATTACTGAAACTGTTAGAAATATCAGAATAGCTATTAATAACTAAATAGATGGTAAAGACTATTGCAATGGTATGTCAGAAAATGACCACACAAAATGGCTGCTGAGAAGGTGAAGGAGATATATGTGTGTACATGAGGAACAAGTTTCTAACTCTTAAACTACTGGAGCACTCCATTAGCAATAGGTATGTCAGATCCATGGGACATGAATCCAATAGCTGGCCATCAAACTTCCAAACAGGGTGTAGGTAAAACAAAGATTCTCACACTCACACACACAGGAAACTCAGTAATCCTGCCGCCCCCATGCCTACCCCCAGATTCTTCTGTCAGAAGACACAGAAAATGAGTGGAAAAGCATTGCAGTTATAAATACAAACTTCTGTCTACTAATAGAGTTTTCTTCCTTGGGAAGAATAAAAGGGGGTGGGGTGGGGAATACGCAGAAACCAATATCACACTAATATTCACAGTTGAGATGGTGAATGGTATGAATCAAAAGATGACTTTGTATTCATCAACAGGGCCCTGCTAAAAGAAAGTTGATTTATGAATCTATTTCCCTAACTAGGATAGAGCAGTTGAGCCAGTAGTAGTTAGATACTGTCTCTTGCCTCACATAAGTCTTAAGGGGCCATAAACCAAAGAGAGCTAAGCCTTTGGCTTCTGATGTGACTGCCTTGGGTGAAACACAGCAGTGAAAATTTCGTTGGGATGTAGCGGGCAGAAGTTAGAGGAAGCACTATAAAGTTTTGAGCCATGGACACAGATTGGGCTCCTCCAGCTGGTACTGGATCCATCAAGGCAGGATGATGTCCTAAGGACTGACTTCACCCTTCTGGTTCTCTCTGGGACAGGAAAGACAAGGACTTAAAAGACCCAGACATAGTAGCAGAGGAACCACCACCATACAAATCATCCATTCATTTATTGAGAAAACATTTATTGAGAACCACACCAGGCTCTCTGCTGAGCACCAAGGATACAATGATTAATAAAGCAGACTCAGACCCTGTGGTGATGGAGTCTAAGACTTGAGGGAGGAAGACAAATATTAAACACATAGCTACACCATATTTGGGTGATTACAAGTGTGATAAATACTACTTAGCTCTAGTTGACAGTTGTCACATGGGAACATGGAGATGGTAGAGAAGGCCTGAGGGCTGGAGCTGACTATAAATGGCCCTCTGCTCCATTTCTCTTAGAATCAAAGAATCAGAATGGGGGCCCAAATAGGAAGGTCAGACTAATGTGGGATTACCTACACCACCAAAGGGAAGCAATGCCATGTGGTACCAGGAAAGGCTGCTCAAGTCTTCAGATACTAAGCAAAGAACTCCCAACCAGTGGGAACCTACTCATAACTGGATAATAGAGGATAATAAACATAATATAATCCCCAAGAACATGCTTATACAATGGCACTTAAAAATTCTGTGGAAAAATAAAAAACATAATACACACAAGAAAGATCATACAAATCTTTCCACGAACTTTTTGAAGTACCTTTGTACTAATGCCCATACCAGAAACTGTCTGTCTCTCTCTCTTTCACACATATATTATGTGTACAGCATACCATCACAACCATAATCCACACTCCCAACCTCACACCTCCAAAGGTATATACACACCTCACACGAATATATACACACAGGCCACCATACCAGGCTGGCTGCTGCTCCACTCTTCACTCTCCGGGGTGCTAGCGGTGGGTTGTCCCTCTGGATTCTTTCCTTCTTCCTGTTTCTCCTGTAGAAGACAAGCCTGTTCCCAGCTTCTTGTCATCGTGGGTTGGGATGATGCCACAGCCTCTGACCCTGACCCCTGCCTGGTTCTCTGGTCACATGGTGTTCTGCCTCAAACAGGCATGATTTCTTCTAGGCCACCAACAGGAACACAGCTACAGCAGACAGCCCCTATGACTTAGGCACATACTCACGTGAGCACATACACCCTAGTTAGCTTTACTATAACTCTTCTCATTCCTAGACAGGGAGAGTGAGCACAGGAACACCTGCTCTGTGCTGATTTTACCTGCTCAGTAGAATCTTCATGCTCTCTCTCTTCCAGCCTCTGCAGCTCTAGAGCCCTGTGCTCCTCAGCTTCTGGCCTAGCTACCAGACTCCAGTGATGTTTTCCATTTCCCTGCACATCTACCTTGGGTGCTGGTTCACGTGAATATATCTTTTTTTTTTTTTTTTTTTTTTTTTTTTGTCGTTTTTTCGTGACCGGCACTCAGCCAGTGAGTGCACCGGTCATTCCTATATAGGATCCGAACCTGCGGCGGGAGCGTCGCCGCGCTCCCAGCGCAGCACTCTACCGAGTGCGCCACGGGCTCGGCCCACGTGAATATATCTTAATCCTGACACTAGACTGAGATGGGAGCTCTGGAGAGTGATTTATTCATTCCCTACAACCATGTACAGGAACTGACTCAGGAAGGGACCCCAAAATATGATGAGTGAGTCATTATGGGTGCCTTCTCTGGCCCAGCCTCATGACCTGACTGATAGAAGGAATAGGGGAATTAAGGCATAGGCTCTAGCTTCCTCCTTCCCTCCCAACTGCCCACTTCCTACCATGGCCTCCGGCTCCGACTCCTCCTCTGATGGGCTCTGGTATTCCCTGCGCTTCCTCTTCTTCATGGGTTTGAGGAGCTCAGAAGTACTGGTGCATCCCGAGGAGTTCTCCACTATGACCAACCTGAACAAGGGGCAGCATTAGAGAAAGAACCACCCGTCCTGCACCACCCAGCCCTTCTCCTAAGCCGTGAACAGGAATGGGGATTTGGGGGCTAAAGGCAGAAAAGCAGGGCTGTGACCACCTCCCCCCTTACCGCTCCTGGAACAGCTGAGGGCAGCCATCATTGGAGGAACCAAGATCTGGACCAGCTCCTTGCTGAGGCCCGCACGCCTGGCACTGACAGGTGCTATCAACCTCTGGGGGATCCCGAGAGGAATCTTCTGGAGGGTTCTGGGGGAGGTCTTCTGTGGGAGCCAAAGTGGCCTCAGGCATCCCACCCCATCACAAGCACACTCACGCTCCACCTACGCCCCCTTAGGCCGTGCCTCCACCTTGGTCCCATCGACACACTGGACAGCCTCCCCCAGCCTTCTCCACCCCAGGATCAACCTCTGGGCCCACCTGTAGGGACAACCCCGGGCCACGTCCCCGACCGAGGCTCCTTAGGGAACTCAGGCCTCGCCCCACCCACCCAGGGCCCCAGCTCAGAGCCCCAGGAGCAGGGCTCCTACCGGGCTGTTGGGTGCTCACGTCGCCACCTCCCACCGGAGCCCCGCCATCTTCGCATTCGGCCACGCCTTCTCGGCGCTGCTCGGGGTTCTGTGGCTGCTCCACTCCCACCATGTTCAGTGGCGCGTACTCGCTTATTCGGAACTGCAGCACAGGAAGTTCTGAGGACTGTGACTAATATACCGGTCCTTGACCCACCTCGGAGTCGGCATGATCACCCTGTTGCCGCCTCATGCCAGCTCATGCCCCAGCAGGCTTCCAGACACAGACCTTGGGCGCCTCACTTGGAGCCACGCCCCCAGACACTCGTCCATCCAGTCCCAGGGTGCCTCACTCCCGCCACGCCCCCAAGCACCAGTCGGCTCAGTCCCAGGGAGCCTCACTCCAAGCCACTCCCCCAGTTGCTTGTAGGCCCAATCCCAGAGTGCCTTGCCCCAAGCTCCGCCCCCAGACACTCAGTCATCGGTCCCAGGGTGCCTCACTTCAAGCCCCTCCCCCAGAGACCCTCGGACCTCGGAGTGCTTCATCCCAAGCCACTCCCCTAGTGTCCCTCATTCGAAGTCCCACCCTCAGGATCCGTCATATCAGTTACCTTCCCCCCTCCCCACTCCCCACTTCCATCTCAGGCCCGCCCCACAGCAACTGCTCGTGGGCCTAGCCAATCCCCATAGACACTGACCCGCAGGCCACTCCCAGGGGGTGGGGCCACGGCCTCTGTCCACTCCAGAAGCCGCACTGCGCTGGCGCTAGAGCTGGCCACCGGCCCTCCGCTCAACTGCGGCAGAACGGTGGCCGTGACTGGTTCGCTGATGGCCACCCGTTGTGGGGCGCCTACATGGATTGGCTCCAGGGGAAAGCAGGACACATCCAGGGCACTGCTAGGCAGGCCAAGAGTGGCCGAGCTGGCTGTGAACAGATACACAGACAAGACGCAGGTGAGCCTGGTGGCTCTGCCTCAGTCCTGCTATGCGTGTATAGGCAGGTGAGGGGAGGCAGGTGTGAGAAACTGAAAGGGTCATCTCCTCCCCAGGATCCACACCTGCTTGAGTTGGTATGAGGATGCTCCTCCTCCCCAGACCCCTGGCTTGACCCACCTGGAATGATGAAAGCAGTTGTGGGCAGGTGAGAACCGGAACCTGGGCTATCTCTGGCCACTAGGTGCACGCTGACCTCCCCTGTGGAGGGCCCCTTCAGTGTCCTCAGCATCTCCACATCAGCATGCCCCTCCATCCTGGTAGGCCTACAAGCTGAACACAGTCCCCAGGTCGATCAAGAGGGGACCTTTGCTACAAAAACAATGGAGATGGGAAGGGAGAGGGCTTGTCTGAGGAGGAGCTGGCCACCTTCAGGCCAGCAACCTGTAGAGAAAGACCTCAGCCCTGAGGGGAGTAGGATGTCTTAGGAGACAGTTCTGACTCCTGGCTCCACCCAGGTCACTGTGAGGGTTCTGGCCAGGCCCTGTGCCTCCCCCAGTCTCTGTAAGGATGGGCATGTTGGCATGTGTGAGGGTGCTTTGTAAACTGATGTACAGAACTGACTCTAGGGAGCATGACTCAGGGCAAAGTTCTGTTTGGCCGACTGTCCTTATGACATATCCCAGGCCAAGTTCAAACTCACCTCTTTCTCCACCTCCACCTCCATCACCACTAGAATGACTCCCTCCTTTCTCTGGGGATTCAGGGCCTTCAAGTACCAGGTTCTCCTCCACCTATACAGGGTTCATCTCCCTGGGAGGTGGGATCTTTCCTGATCACATTCTTTTATTGCTCCTGTCCACCACTCCCTCCAACCCCAAGCACAGAGTGGACACTCAAACATCTACTGAACAAACGCATGTGTCTGAAGAACAAAGAGGGTAGTATATGACAACCTAGTCAGTACATAATTTTGCTTTAATAAAGGCAGTAGAGGCATTTAATAAGGAGGTGGTTGAATGGGTAAACATGAAAGAAGACCTAGAAACATGACAAATATACTTAATACCTACTAGTAACTCAACTTCTAAAACCTGTTGGCCACTGTTCTAGATGCCTTATCAGCACAGTCCAATAGAATTTTCCGTGATAATGGAAATTTTCTATACCTATGCTGTCCAACACAGTAGCCACTAGCCACACATGGCTACTGAGCATTTGAAATGTGACTTACTAAGGAACTGAATTTTTTATTTTATTTTAATTAAATTAAATAGCAACAGTGGCCATGACTACTGTGTTGGACAGCAGAGCTTTATACATATTATAATGGGCTTGTCGGTGCTACCTCTAAAACACACTTCAATTTCTGACCACTTCTCTCCATCTCCATTGCCTCCATGCTAGTCCCAACTACCACCTGCTGTCCCTGGACTTCCGAAATTGCCTCCTTGGTGCTGATAACACCAAGGTCAAAGGTTTGGATCCTGGTACCAGCCAGCTACCAAATAAAAAAAAGAAAAGAAAAGAAATTGCCTTCTAGCCTGTCTCCCTCCTTCCCATCCTCCTCCGCTACAGTCTATTCTCCAGGAAGAGAAAGCTTTAAAAATGTAAACCAAATCACATAGTTTCCCTACCTAAAATTCTTCAGTGGCTGTCCATTGCCCCTAGAATAAAATCAAAGTGCTTTACCCTGAAGAATCTGACCCCTATCTTCCCCTCTGACCTCATCCTCCACCACTCTTCCCCCCAGTTCTCTACACCTGACGGACTGGTTTCCTTCTATTGCTTGACCAACATTCCCACCTCAGAGCCTTTGACCTTGCTGTTCCCTCCACCTGGAATGCTCTTCTCCAAGCTCTCTGCTTGGCTGGCTCCTTCCCATCTCCCAGGCCTCAGTTCAGTGGTTACCTCCTCAGAAGAGGTCTTTCCTGACCATGCAGTTTAAAGCAGCACACTCTCACCCTATTCCACCACTATATCTCATTACCATGTTTATTTTTATCACATCCTTCATTGTAATCAATAGTGGTCTTCATTTATTTCTGTTTGATCAGTCATCCCCACATAAATGCAAAGACTACGTCTCGTTCACTGCTATATCCCCAGCACTTAGAATAGTGTGGCACAGAGTAGGTGCTCAGTAAGTATTTGTGCTGGATTTCAATAATTTGAACTTGTTAATAAAAAGCATTGTATCAGTGATTGATACTTGGATTCTTTAAGGTGTTAGGAATACTTGACAATGGCTCCTGGCACACAGGTTCAAGGAAAGAACATGGGCCTAGGCTTAAGACAGACCCAAGTTTAAATCTCAGCTCCCCCACTGAATACCTGCGACTCCGAGTAAGTAGCTTACCCTCTCTGAGCCTTGGTTTCCTCATATGTAAAATGAAGGTGGTACTGGCATCTACCTCAAAGAGCTTTGGTGAAAACTAAATGTGGAAAAAAAATATGCGAAGTCTTGATACCAGCATGCCCTCAGCAAATCCCAATCCATTCCCTTTTAAGAGGAATTCCAGGGAGTTTGGTAGTCTCTGGCCAGGAACATGTAAGCTGCTTGCTTGCAAACTCAGCTTGCAATGGTTGCAGTCTTGCCTGCCTGCCCTCCTGTTGTTCTTGTGTATTCATTTATTTTCCAGCTTTTCCTCCCTAAAATAGAGTCCATCCTCCATATTTCTGAGGTATATAATAATAGAGGTATATACTAGAGGTATACACTAGATATATAATCAGTAGGCAAAGACTAGATACATAACCTGATTAAATAAGGCAACAGTCAAACCAACCAAAATGTGTTTTCTCATTTTTTTAAAATTATAAAACAGAATTCCCTGAATTTGAATTCCAATTATTTCACTATGCACATCTGAAGTACTTGTACCATTTTAAATTCTTTTAAATAGAGTTTTTTGGGTTTTTTTTTTTTTTGGCATCTGGCGGTGTGGGGATCCTAACCCATGATCTTGCTGTTAGAAGGATGCACTATAACCAACTGAGCTAACAGTCAGCCTTAGTTAATCTTTTTATTCAAAACATGGGCAGTCAATAAGAGTGAATGTGGGGGCTGGCCGGTTAGCTCTATTGGTTAGACCGCGGAGTTATAACACCAACGTGAAGGGTTGGGATCTCTGCACCTGCCTGATGCCAAAAAAAAAAAAAAAAGAGTCAGTGTGGTTATTTCTTAAAGAATTCCACTCAATTTTAAAACCCATCATATATTTCAAGTCTGTTAAGAAAGGGTGGCTGAGAGGATTGCCTTTCTGTTCAGGTTTGCTGCTTTTTTTCAGCAAACATTGGAGGGCCAACTAGGTGTCAGCAACATTCTGTGCTCTGGAGATACAGTCGCAAACACGACAAAGTGCTCTCATGAAGCTTACATGCTAGAGCTAACAGATAAGGTTGGGGCTGGAGATATAAATTTGAAAACCAGCATGTATAGATGGCATTTAAACCATATAATTGAGGGCTGGCCGGTTAGCTCTGTTGGTTAGAGTGCTACAGTGCGGTATCGGAACACCAAGGTCAAGGGTTGGGCTTCGGATCCCTGTACCTGCCAGCCGCCAATAATAAGTGAGTAAGTAAATAAAACCATAGAATTGAGTATAAAGAAAAAAGTGAAAGCCTTGGAGCACACCAGCATGTATAGGTTGGGAATAGGAAGAGGAAAAGGATCCAGCAAAAGAGACTGAGAAGGAGCTTGCAATGAGATGAGAGGGAATCCAGAAGAGTCTGGGACACAGGAAAGTTTTCAGCCTGCAGCTGTCAGTTTCTCTTGGAGCCCCACTCTCTCCTGCAGGCAGTGTTCCAATGATCAGTTCATATGGGGTATAAAGGCCCCACCCTCTTGCCTAACTGGGAACATCTCCGCCGCTCCTTTTGAGTTCCAGAGATTCCCCTGAAACACGCTGAGGCCTCTGTTGAGACTACATCAGTTTAACTAACTTCTTCCTGTGCCCACCAACCCTGCCTGTCTTCACCCCCCTACAGCTGATATTCCCAAGGGCACTCCGATAAACCTACACTCAAATTTCCCTCTCAGAGCCTGTTGCCAGGGAACACGACCTAAAACAACCATTGTATCTCCAGCCCACAAGGGTGCACATAATAAATGCTCAATAAATATTTATTTAATGGATGTGTCCATATTTATTTCCTCTTGCTCTGTCTGACAAGATTTCCCCCATCCCTCGCCCTTCAAAGCCATGCATACAACAGATACCCAATAAGTGCCCTCGCTATAGGTACTGGGGTGGGGAGCTAGCGCCCCAAACAGATACCCCGCACCCAACACACAGAGCCCCAGCGAGACAGCGCCACAAACTTGGGGCCTCGGCCCCGCCCCCGGCCGCAGCTGCGGCGGGGCCGCGGGAGAGGGTGGAAGCGGCCTGCACGCCGGGTTCGAGGGTCGGGACCCGCCACCCACCTCCTCAGAGTAGCGTAGACAGCGGCAGGCGGGGCGGTCACTGATCCGTCAGCTCCGCAGAACGTTTATTTTTTAAAACGCCAAAATGGCGGAATTCTTTTTATTCTTTCCCTTTATGGAAAAAAAAAAATAAAGAAATCCCATTTCCCGTTATAAAAATCGGAAATTAATGGTAGGAAAGTTTGCCGAATGACCCATTTCCTAAGAAAACCCAAACCCCGCCCTCTACACGCTCCCTTCCATTAATGAAAAACTCTTAATTGATTGCATTTCTCTAAAACCGAAGCCTCCGCCCTCCCTACCCCTCCCGCCCGCGGCCCCCGGCCACTCCGCTGGGTCGGCGGCTCCGCGAGCCCCGCAGCCGGCCGCCTCCGCACCCCACCCAGACCGCCTTCCACTCGGTTTGCCGGAGCCTCCTCCCGGCCCGCGCCCCCGGCAGGAGCGAGGCTCCGGGGCCGCAGACCCGAGCCACCGCCGGGCTGGGCGGGGGTGGCGGCGCGGCGTCCCCGGGCCGCGGGGTCGGCGCCCGTCCTCCGGCGGGGTGCTCACCTGCGAGGCCGGCCGGTGGCCGACGCGCGCCGAGCTGCGGTCCCAGCCGTGCGGCCCGCGCCTGCGCGCACAGGGGGGCGGGCCCGCCTCCCCGCAGGACGCGGAGCACTGAGCCCGCGCGCGGGGCAGATGTCTTCCTTCGAGGCCCTGGCCGTGCGGGCCTAATGTCCTCTTCCCCCTGGGACTGGTTTGCTGCTTGGGCCAGCCGCGAGATTCTTCCAGTTCCCCACCCCTTGCTTCTCAGACAGCCACGCGCTGGGGGGCGCGGGACTACCCAGCTGAAAGAGAGCCTAGTTGACTCCCGAGCTGAGTGGTGGGTGACAAAGACAAGGTTGCACCTCCGCACACATCCCAGCCGGGTGGCTGCTCTGTCCAACGCCTTCCAACTGCCCCGGCCCCCTACCTGGAGAAGGGGAACCAAGGAGCTTCAGAAACAGGGAGGGCTGGCCGGTTAGCTCAGTTGGTTAGATAGAGCTCGGTGTTGTAACTCCAAGGTCAAGGGGTGAGCTGCCAAAAACTTCACCCTTCAAGAAGTGTGAAGAGCGTGTGCGACCTGAAAGGAAGCCTCAGGTGGCGTTGGGTTCTGGTCCTGGTCTCCTCTGCGTTGGGATCACCCCACTGACATTGGCTAGGTGGTGTGACCTAGGGAACATCACTTTGTCTTTCTGGTCCTCCATTTCGACATTCGTAAAGACCATCACCTACTTCGTGGAATATGTTTCCTGCTGTGGTGCTGCTTTTAGTAAGTCACTCCTCTGTGCTTCAGCTTCCTTGCCTGATCTCTCGGCTGCACCTGATCTAACTAGTTAAATCTCTTCATTGGTTCTTATAACACAAAATACCTGTCTTTCTCACAACATCACAGCTGTAACTTCACATAGATTTGAGTAAATCAAGAGATTAAGAGACTGCAAGTGGCAAAAGGGAAAGAAACAGTTTTTATATCCCTAGTACCTAGCACAAAGTAGGTGCTCAATAAATATCTGTTGATTGACTAAATGATGTAATGCATGCAGATGAAGACAGGGCAACTCTTGGTACGTCCAGAGCCCCAGACCCCTCTCCCACACCAATGATTAAATTTACTCCCTTATTATTACAAAAAAGGAAATTGAGGTCTATTTGGCATTAGGTCTTGGCCGCAAGTCATACCTCCAGGCTCCTGACTCTCAGTCAAGTGAGAAAAGGGATCCTAATTAATTGTGAGCAAAGTTCCCAAATTGCTGTGATCAACAGGTTTAAATTTATGCAGAATTTAACTATTCTGGTTGCCACGCCAACGCATTACATGTGTTCTTCCTTACTGCAATGTCAATTTTTAATCACATCTCTGATGCAACAGGGTTGCATCAGTTGTGGATGCTGGTTGCCATAACAATGGAAGTCTTGTATACACACCAATACAACACAACCATCCGTTCAGTTTTCTCTGATCTCTATCCAGACCGTGATTGTTTTGGATTCCGAAATGTTTATTTTATGTATTCAAAAGATTAAGTGATAAACCTACACAAACACATGGCTTCTCAATAGTAAATGCATCTTTTAGATAGTGGTCAAGTGGAATTTGAGCTAGCGGGACCAGGAACAAACGACCAACATGGATTTGAGTTGCTGAGAGATTATATTTCTGCCCATTAACAGTATTTTGGTGGTTTTGATACCTGGCTGCCTTGCTAGAACACCTTCAGGGATGGGAACCCCTCCCAAGTTGTAATTTGGGGAAGATTCTGCCTTGTATAGCCAGAATTTGCCCTGCTGGTCCCACTTTGCATTCAGGAGCAACTGGGCAAGTCCAGTCCTTCCCTCAAGTGACAGTCCGCTCTTCTGCAAGTTAACACCCCCAGTGTCTTCTTCATGTTAACCCTCTACCAAAGAGTGGACCTCAAATTTTTTGAAATATTGATGAGTAGAAACATTGAGAAAACTGTTGCTTGTAAGCAGCCCACACCTTTCCACCTCTACAGGAGAGTTTAATTCACCATTGGGGTGGTCTGTGGAATTTAGGAAAATCAAGATGTGTCCTTTATGTGTGAAAACACTTCTGGTTCCAGCGACATGTCAGACTGTGCTAGTAGGGAACTCTTTCTAACACAAACACCTTAAAATCTTGCATAAAATATTATGAGAAAGGAAGCAAGCAAGCACCCAAGGGAGGAAAGTAAATTCATTGCCAAACTTGCAAGGGGAAATCCTCAGGAGCCAGAAGCGAAGAGGAAAACAGAGCAACAAGGGGTTGGGCTGATGTCTCTCATTCTGGAGGTGGTTATGGAATAGAGAATTGAACATGTTAAGCACAGACTTAGAAGATAATTTTTAAAAGACCCAAGTTAAACTTCTAGAGATGAAAACTACATTGTTTGAGATAAAAAAAATACACTGGGGAGCTGGCCGGTTAGCTTACTTGGGAGAGTATGGTGCTAGTAACACCAAGATCATGGGTTTGGGTCCCTCTACCGGCCAACTGCCAAGAAAATAAAAATAAATGTACACACACACACACACACACACACACACACACACACACACACACACACACACACACACAACGATGGGCATAAATAAAAGGGCACAGGAGCCAAGTGCTCACATAGCGCTCCCAATGGCTGAAGTTGGAACAATTTACACAACAAAATAAATAAAATAATATTGGCTTATAAGCCAAAATATAAAATAAATACCCATGAATCCATACTGATATAAATAAATGATTGAATAAATTAATAAAGTGGGGAGAAGAGACAAATCTCTCATGCAGAAGGATTCCAAATAATTTAGAGTAGATACTCTACCCTAAAGGAAGGCAAGCATAACTCCCCACTCCTTAAGTGTTGGCTGCACATAGTGACTTCCTTCCAAAGAGCACAATATGGAAAGGGAGGGGGAGGGAGATGAGCAACTTTACAGTAGAGAAACCTGACAAACACGACTCCAGCCAGGTGATCAAGGTCAGCATCAAGTCACAAACCATGATGGTAGTATATACCCTTGATATGATGTAATTAAAAAATGGTTTTTACCTCTGTGATCTTCCTGCCCCAAACCCATAACTCCAACTCTAATAATGAGGGAAAAAGCAGAGAAATTCCAATATAGAAGCATTCTACAATATACCTGACCAGTACGTCTCAAAACTGTCAAGTCCATTGAAACAAGGGAAAGTATGAGAAACTCTCACAGGGCCGAGCCCGTGGCGCACTTGGGAGAGTGCGGCGCTGGGAGCGCGGAGACACTCCCGCCGCGGGTTCGGATCCTATACGGGAATGGCCGGTGCACTCACTGGCTGAGTGCAGGTCACGAAAAAGCCAAAAAAAAAAAAAAAAAAAAAAAAGAGAAACTGTCACAGCCAAGAACAGCCTAAGGAGACATAACATCTAAGTGTAATGTGGTGTACTGGATGGGATCCTGGAACGGGAAAAGGCACTAGGTAAAAATGGAAGAAATTTGAGTACACTAGAAACTTCAGCTAATAATAATGTATCAATATTAGTTCATTAATTACAATATATATATACCATACTAATGTAATATGTTAATAATAGGGAAAACTCTACAGAGTATGTGAAACTCTGTTCTTTTTTTTTTAATTAAAAAATTTAAAAAAATTTTCTCATTACACAGTGTAAACATTTTTTGTGGCCTTTACCAATTTCTCTCTAACTCCCCCTCCCTCTCCCCCTTTCCTACATCTGTTGTCCTCAGTTCCATTCTCTCTTTTGGAAACTCTTTGTTCTATCTTCTTAATTTTTCTGTAAATCTAAAACTTTTTAAAAATAAAATCGATTTGACTCTTTTCCTCCCTGGCTTGCTGAGAATCAGCTGCCATCATGAATTACACAATGACTATCCAGACCAGGAAGTTCATGACCTATTGACTACTTCAGAGGAAACAAATGGTCATTGACACCTAAGACGGAAATTTGGGAAAAACTAGCCAAAATGTATAAGACCATACCATATGTCATCTTTGTATTTGGATTTAGAACCCATTTTGGTGGTGGCAAGACAACTGGCTTTGGCACGATTTATAATTCCTTGGATTATGCAAAGAAAAATGAACCCGAACATAGACTTGCAAGACATGGCCTGTTTGAGAAGAAAAAGACCTCAAGAAAACAGCAAAAGGGGCCAGCCTGTGGCTCACTCAGGAGGGTGTGGTGCTGATAACACCAAGGCCATGGGTTCGGATCCTATATAGGGATGGCCAGTTCACTTACTGGCTGAGCGTGGTGCTTACAACACTGAGCCAAGGGTTAAGATCCCCTTACCGGTCATCTTTAAAAAAAAAAGAAAGAAAACAGCAAAAGGAACCCAAGAACAGAATGAAGAAAATCAGGGGGACTGCAAAGGCCAATGTTGGTGCTGGCAAAAAGCAGGAGTAAAGATTCTGCAATTATTTTATCTGTGGTGATTGTGTGAATTTTTCACAAGAGGATTAATAAACTACAAAAAACTAAAATAAATAAATAAATAAAGCCGATTTTAAAAGAAGGGGGCTGGCCAGTTAGCTCAGTTAATTAGAACACAGCCTTTAACACCAAGGTCAAGGGTTTGGATCCCCATACCAACCAGCTGCCAAATAAATAAATAAATAAATAAATAAATAAATAAATAAAATTAATAAAAAAATAAAAAGAAGGAGGGCTGGCCAGTTAGTTCATTTGGCTAGAGTGTGGTGCTGATAACATCGAGGTCATGGATTTGGATCTACTTACCAGCCAGTAGCCAAAAAAAAAAAAAAAAAGAAAATGGAGACTAAAAGGAAGAAAAAATAAAAAACCACTGGATAAAGTTAATAGCTTAGATATAGTAGGAAAAAACCTAATTAACCTCAAGATACAGCAATAGAAAATATCTAAAACAAAATGCAGGAAGAAAAAAGTAGCAAAAACAAAATTAGCAAAATATCAGTGAGCTATGTAATATATACATTTAATTGAAATCCTTGAAAAAGAAAACAGGAGAAAAGCAAAAATATTTTTAGAACTAATGGTTGAAAAATTTCAAATTTGATTACTATAAACCCACAGATTTAGGGGAGGAGAAGTGGTGGATTAATGGGTACAAAACTACTATCTACTGTAAGTGAATCATTGTGCAGTACATGGATGTATTGAAATAACACACTATACTCCACAAAAATGTACAAGTAAATGTTAAAATAAAATTTAAAAAAGAAATAAAAACCCCACAAATTCAGGAAGCTTAATTAATCTGAGGCACAAGAGACATGAAGAAAACTATGACAAGGCTCATTGTAATCAAATTCCTTAAAATCAGTGATAAGGACAAAATTATAAAGCAGCCACACACACTCAAGAGAAACAAAGAGAAGGGTGACAGTAGACTTCTCATGAGAAACAATGCAAGCCAGAAAATAATGGAGCACCATACATGAAATATTGAAGGGGGAAAAACTGTCAACCTAGCAACAAAGCAACTGTTTTTACTTAGGAAAAAAACAAACCAACAAAAAACTTTCAAAAATGAAAGTAAAATAAAGACTTTTCCAGATATACAAAATCTGAAATAATTCATCCTCAGCAGATTTGCACTACAAGAAATGTTAAAGGATACTCTTCAAGTAGAAAGAAAATGATAACAAATGGAAATATGGATTTACACAAAAGACTGAAGAGCACTGGAAATGGTAACTATGTGGATAAATACAAGGACTTTTTTTCATGTTATTTAAATATTTTTATAAATAACCAGCTGCATTTAAAGCAAAATAAATAGTGGTATATTGTGGGGTTTCTGACATATGTAGGAATAAATATAGGACAGCAATAGCATAAAGTCCAGAGGGGAGGAAATGAAAGTATATGAGAGTACTTCAAAAGGTTTCATGGAGGGTTGGCTGGTTAGTCCCGCTGGTTAGAACAGTTTTATAACACCATGGTCAAGGTTTGGATCCCTGTACTGGCCAGCCACAAACAAACAAACAAAAAGTTTCGTGGAAGAATAGAATGAAAAAATAATATGAATCCATAAACTTTTTGAATCACCCTTGTACTGATCTAATGTTTTTATACTATATGTGAAGTGGAAAATAACATCAATTGAAGATAGACTGAGATAAGAAAAACATATGTACAAAGATGGCAGAAAAAGAAGAAAGCAGGAACAAAGAACAGATGGGATAAAGAAAAAAATAGCAAGACGGTGGATTTAAACCTAACCGTATAAATAACAACATTAAATTTAAATGGTCTAAACACCCCAACTAAAAGGCAGAACTCATCAGATTAGATTAATAAAAAAAAAAAAAAGGCAAGACCCACACATATGCTACCTACAAGAACAAACTTCGTATATGAAGTGTCTTCAAAAAATTTGTGGAAAGATTCTTATTATCTTTTCATTTTTTCACAAACTTTTTGAAGTACCCTCGTATATAAAGGTACCAGTAGTCTTAAAATAAAAGGATGGAAAAAGATATCCTATGCTAACACTAATTTAAAGAAAGCTGAAGTGAGTATGCTAATATCAGATAAAGCAGATTTGAGAATAAAAATGTTACCTAGATCAAAAAGAGTAATTTTGTAATGCTGAATGGGTTAATTATCAAGAGTTCATAACAATCCTAAATGTTTATATACCCAAAACTAGAACTTCAAAATACAGGAAGCAAAAACTGATAGAACTGCAAGGCTCCTATGGTTGGAATATGTCCCACAAAGTTCATGTGTTAGAAACTTTATCTCCAATTCAGCAGTGTTGAGAGGTGGGACCTCTAAGAGGTGATCAGGTCATGAGGCTCTGCCCTCAGGAATGTATCAACGTCATTATCACAGGCATTGGTAGTTATCTTGGGAGTGGGCTCCTGATAAAAAGGTAAGTTTGGCCCCCATCTTTCCTTTCTCTGACTTGCATACTCACTAGTCCTTCTGACTTCCACCGTCGGATGGTGTAGCATGAAGTCTCTTGCCAGATGCTGGCACCATGCTCTTGAACTTCCCAACCTCCATATCTGTGAGAAATGAATTTCTTTTCTTTATGAATTACCCAGTCTGTATTCTGTTATAGCAGTAGAAAACAGACTAAGCCAAAGGGGAAATAGATAAATCCACACTTGAATTTTATCTAATCAAAATTTATAAAACACTACATCCCAAAATAGCAAAATGCACATTCTTTTCAAGTGCAAATGGAACATTTATCAAGGTAACTTTTGTGCCGTAAGACAAATATCGATAAAATTTAAAAGATTCAAATCAAGCAAAGTATGTTCTCTCGCCACAATTGAATTAGGTTAGAAATCAACAACTCAAAAATATCTGGAAAATTCCCAAATATCCTGAAAATAAATAATGATTTTAAATAATCAACAGGCCAAGAAACAAAAAAAGAAAGAAAAAGAAAAAAGGGAAATTAGAAAATAAATAAAAATGAAAACACATGTATCAAAATGTGTGGGATGCCCTAAAGCAGGACTTAAGGTGAAATTTATAAAACTAAATTGCGGGAACTGCCCGTGGCTCACTTGGGAGAATGTGGTGCTGATAACACCAAGGCCATGAGTTCGGATCCCATATAGGGATAGCCAGTTGGCTCACTGGGTGAGCGTGGTGCTGACAGCATCAAGTCAAGGGTTAAGATCCCCTTACCGGTCATCTTTTAAAAACAAAACAAAAAAATAAAAATAAAAATAAAAAAAAATACAAACTAAATTGCTATGTGAAAAAGGAAAAAGGTCTTAAATGGATGACCACTGCTTCCACATTAAGAAACTAAAAAAGGAAGAGCAAGTTGAACTCAAAGTAAGTGGAAGAAAGTAAATGGTAAAGATCAGAGTAAAAAAATCGATGAAATAGAAAACAGAAAACCAACAGAGAAAATAAATGAAACTAAAAGCTGGTTCTTTGAAAGACTGACAAAATTGATAAACCTCTAGCCAGACTGATCAGGAACAAAAGTGAAGCAGCACAAATTACCAAATCAGGAATCAGAGAGGTAACAACACTTTCAGAATCTACAGATATCAAAAGAATAATAAAAGAATACTGTGAACAACTCTGTGACAATAAAGTCAACAACTTTGGTGAAATGGACAACTTCCTTGAAAGGCATGAACTGCAAAATCTCAGTCAAGAAGAAACAGAAGAGATAGATAAACCAAATAGCCTTTCATCTTTTGAAGAAGTAGCATTTGTAGTTAAGACCCTTCCCCCGCCACAAAAATCCAGGCACAAATGGCTTCACTGGGGAATTCTACCAAACATATACGGAAGAAATAATACTAATGCTACACAAACTCTTTGGAAAATTGAAGAGCAGGGAATATTTCTCAACTTATTCTTTTAGGTCAGCATTACTCTGATACTAAAGTCAGATAAAAATAGCACAGTGTAAAAAGAAGATTATAGCCCAATATCCCTGATGAACATATATGCAAAATTTTTAACAAACTTTAGCAAATCCTATCTAACAAAATTTTAAAAGGATATTACATCATGACTGAAAGAGATCTAGCCAAAGAATGCAAGGTTAGTTTAACGTTAAGAAAATCAGCACTGGCCCGTTAGCTCAGTTGGTCAGAGAGCAGCCTCATAACACAAAGGTCATGGGTTCAGATCCCTGTATTGTCCAGCTGCCAAGAGAAAAAAAAAGTCAATCACTATAACTCACCATATTTTCTTTTCTAAGCTAGAAAAACCATATAATCAACTCATGTCTTAATCCATTTTGTGCTGCTGTAACAAAATGTCACAGACTGGGAAATTTATAATGAAAAGAAATTAATTTTCTTACAGTTCTAGAAGCTGGGAAGTCCAAGATTGAGGGACCAACATCTGGCAAGAGCCTTCTTGCTTCATCATAACATGGTGTAAGGGCAAAGAGAGGGTGAGAGAGAGAGATAGAAAGAGAGAAAGAAAGAGTGACAAAAGGGGGCTAAACTTGTCCTTTTATAAGGAGCCCACTCTGTAACAAGGAACCCATTCCTGCAATAACAGCATTAATCCATTCATGAGGGCAGAGTCTTCACAGCCTGATCACTTCTTTTTTTTTTTTTGTCGTTTTTTCGTGACCGGCACTCAGCCAGTGAGTGCACCGGTCAGTCCTATATAGGATCCGAACCCGCGGCGGGAGCGTGGCCGCGCTCCCAGCGCAGCACTCTACCAAGTGCGCCACGGGCTCGGCCCCTGATCACTTCTCATTAAACCCCGTCTCCCAACACCGTTGTACTGGGAATTGTTTCCAATGCACACTTTTTGGGAGAATACGTTCAAACCATGGCATCCCAGTAGATACAGATAAAGCATTTGAAAAAAATCAATTTCTGAAAAAATGCTCAGCAAACTAGGAATCAAAAAAAACAAAAACTTCTCTGACCTTGTAAAGAAAATCTATGAAAAACCTACAGTTCATATTATATATTCAATGATAAAAGGATAAATGCTTTCCTCCTAAGATCAGGAATAAGGCAAGTATGTTTAACACTATACCGGAGGTTCTAGCCAGGACAATAAGGCTAGAAAAAGAAATAAAAAGCATCTGATTGGAGAAGAAGTAAAACTGATGTCAACTTACTCACAGATGACATAATCATCTGCATATATACAACAAAGTTAACAGAACTAACAAGTACATTTATTGGGGTTGTAGGAAACATGATCTGTACACCAAAATCAATTGTATTTCTATATATTAGCAACAATCAGAAATTGAAATAAAAATACCATTTACAATAGCATAAAAATATGAACTACTTAGGGAAAATCTGACAGAAGATAAGCTAGATCTGTACACTGAAAACTATTAAACATCGATGAGAGAAATGAAAGAAGACCTAAAGAAGTAGAGAGAGATCCTGCGTTCAAAGAGGTCTTGATGTGGTGATGAAAGACCATGGAAGATGCCATCCAAATAGAGAATTTTAAAAATTGGGATTCAGAGAGTGCTCGGTTCCCAATGATAACTAAATTCTGGATATATTCATGGTGTAAATTTTTGAAAGAGTGAGAAAGTCGGGGAATCAGCTGGGTGGCTCTCCCTGCCCCATGTTTAGAGCACCAAGGAGAGGGTATAGATGTGTGATGGCCAGAACACCTGAGCTAGCCTCCTGGGTTCTCCACTGGCACTGGGGCATGGCTCTCTTGACTTCACAACTTCTTTTGTTCTCCACCATGCTGTCATTCTCGACCTCTCTTCTACTTCCAGGCCATGTTAACCAGACCTTGCAGGACCCATGATGGGAAAGACAGAGGGCACAAGTTCCTAAATATGATTAACTTCAAGTGCTGCTTTCTCCTGGGTAAAGCTGTATATTATGCAGAACATCAGCGACTCTGACAAAATTTATATCTGGCTTGGGGAATTTACTGTTAAAACTTATATTTGTGAAAAAATTGGTCTGTACAGATCCCTATACAGGTCAGCTGCCAAAAAAAGTGGGGGAGGGTGCGGTGGGGATGTCTATAGCCACTAGAAAAATTTGTCTCATTGAGGGCCAGGAGCTTCAACTATTTCCCTTTCTCCTACCCTGCTAAACATCTGAACCTTGCTCTCAGCACATCGTTAGAACTCATGTCTTACTACAATGATGAGGAGCCCAATGGAAAAGAATCAGTTAATCAAGCTGTGTTCATTTTTTGTTTTGATTATTTTTCTGTTTTTTTCTTTACTTTTTTTTCCTTTTATTCTTTTTTTATTTTTGGCTATCTTTGTGTTAATATTTTTATTGCTGCTGTAACCAATTACCACAAAATTAGTGGCTCAAAACACTTACCACAAATTTATTATCTTATACTTATGAAAATCAGAGTCTGAAATGGGTCTCACTTTGTCTAATGATGTCAGTAGGGCTGCATTCCTTTCTGGAGGCTCTAGGAGAGAATCCATTTTCTTGTCTTTTCCAGCTTCTCTAGGCTGTCAACATTCCTTGGTTTATGGCCCCTTACTCCATTGTCTAAGTTATCAATGGCTAGTCAAATTTTTCTCCATTGTATCACAGTGACTCTGATTCTTCTGCCTTCCATCTTTTAAGGATTCTTGTGATTACATTGGGCCCACAATAATCCAGGATAATCTCCCTATTTTAAGGTCAGTTTATCAGCAGCTTAATTCCATCTGCCACTTTAATTCCTCCTTGCCATATGACATAACTCATTCACAGTTTCCAGGGATTAGGATGTGGACATCTCTGTGGGACCCTTATTCTGCCTAGCACACAAGCTAACAATAAAATTGGTCAAGTCATTGATCCTTTTATAAAGTGCCTGACATTCATATTCACTTTCATGGTATCACTGTGTACTGAGATAAACTGATGGAAGTGATTAATACATGCACACTAAAAGTAACCACTCATTTAAAAAATGTATGGAGATCCAAAGAACACAGGAAACAAAAAATTAAAATAAGCTGCCTTAGGTTGAATGTCCCCCCAAAACTTAATCCCTATTATAACTGTTGAGGGTGGGAAATCCTATTATGGTAATTGAAAGTTGGGGCCTTGAAAAGGTGATTAAGTTGGTGGTTTAATGGTGGTCATGGGTGTGGTTCTGAGGGCTTTATCTGCACTACATTCTCCCTTTTTTTTCTTTTTTTTTTTTTAAATAAGATGACCAGTAAGGGGATCTTAACCCTTGGCTTGGTGTTGTCAGCACCACGCTCAGCCAGTGAGCCAACTGGCCATCTCTATATAGGATCCGAACCCATGGCCTTGGTTTTATCAGCACCACACTCTCCCGAGTGAGCCACGGGTTGGCCCTTTGTGGACTACTTTGGACAGCACGGTGAATCTCGTGGCAGCCAATGCTACTACAAGGATTGAAGCAGCATTCATTTTGACAAATTCCTGTTTAATGAAAAGACTTGTGTAAATACCTCAAGTTTTGCATAAGAGGATTCAACCTATGTAATTTAATGACATATATGTAATTAGATTTCTTTTTTTTTTTTTGTAATTAGATTTCATTTGTGGGAGAGTGCATTACTTTGAATGGCAAAATGTATAAACCAGGAATTTTCCCTAAGGACATAATTTGGGGGGAGGGCAGAAAGAAGGGTGACTGATTGGGGAAAAGGGTTGGTAGTGCCTGGGAGGAGAATTTCAAGGAATTTCTGCACTTCAACAAGAGTAGCAGCTGTATTTTTTATTTAAAAAAATCTGTTTAAAAAATTCAAAAAAATTTAAACCAGGGTCAAGGGTTCGGATCCCCATATTAGCCAGCTGCGAAAAAATTAAAATATTAAATAAATAAACTAAATCAAATGGAAAAACTTAAAAATTTAATTAGGGCATTTTGCTAAGAATCCTGGAAAAGTCATGGTCTTGCCCTGGCAAGGATCTAGGGGATAGAATTCAGTTCTACGAAGCTATTTTATGTCTTTTGTGCTTTTGATCCTCACCAGTCCCCTAAAGAAGGAAGTTCCATTTTAAAGGTAAGAACTGTGAGATTCCGAGGGGTCTCCAGCCTTGGTCAAGGCCTTATAAACTAATACCCAGCAATGCTAGGACTGAACCCTCTCCCTATCCCTTCTGCTGCCTCTGCTCTACCTGAGCTATGCTCTCATCACCGTCACCTTCCCTTCCCCCACTGTCTCAGCTGAGACCTCAGGCTACTAGGAAGCAATGCAGGCAAGTGACCCATGGAACATGGAAATCCTGGGTTAGCAGGTGGGAGGGATATCCCAACAAAATGTAGGTACAAAAAATTGGCAAATATGGTTTGTGTGAGGGGATCTGGGAGAGAGTTCAAGGAAGCAGGCCTTTACTCTGGATTGGGTGTTGTCCGGAAGCAGGGGTAATTCTATGACTCGCTACAATAATTTTTTACTGGAGAGATAAATACAGAGCAGAGATAAACCTTTAATTGGTAAAGACAGCTTGTGACTCAGTATCCAGCCTAAGGGTATGTTCGATTCTTTTGAGGTTTAGACATGTTCTTGTTTTTGTTTGTGCTCAGACATGATTATGTAATAGACTTGCTTTTGTCTCATTCCATCACTGTCTCAGAGCAGCCCTGATGTTGGTGTTTTGTGAAAACGTGTATGTTCAACAGAATACCAAGACCCAGCTGTGAGTGCCAGGCTAGCTCCCGGCTGCCTGGGGCTGCTTTTCTGTTCGCCACTCTTTAGTGATATTAAAAAGCAAAATTTCAACAAATTTAAAGATCTAACTGGCTTTCATTAGCAATTCATGAATCACATAGTGTCTTTTCTAAAGATTTAGAAAAAGTGCTCCCACTGGACATGACAGAAGAGACGATTTTTGTAAAGTAGCTTGAGCAAGAATGAGGAAACAGCATAATACAAAAAGCAGATTGGTTAACCTCTGATTACATCAGGTTGCTTTCCTCATCAGGGTTAAAGCAGAGGAGACCTCATTATCACGCTGGCTGAAACCGGCCTGTTTGGGTATTTGACAGTCATCTCTCTCTCTCCTGATTTCTCAGAAGGTCAGACAAAAATTTAGTTTTGGTCTGGTGACATAGATCTTTAGCATGAGTAACTCCATTTTGGTTCGGCCTGTTCTGTTGGGGCCTAGTGCAGAAGTTCAGTCCAAAACAATGGCCTTTAGGGGGGTAGGGATAGCAAGAAATTGGTAAAGGGCCACAAAAAATGATTACATTGTGTAACATTGAATATCCCGACTTGAGCATCACATATTGCACATGGGTATTGATATTCAACGTGGTACCCTACAAATATGTACAATCAATCATGTTTCAATAAAAAAAAAGTGGTCTCCCACAAATTTCATTTAACAGTGAGATTACGTCATTGTGGATAGTAAAGCCAGAATTTTAGCCCCTGAGCCCACACTCATATTGAAGATGCTACATTGCCTTGTGTGAACCCATAGGCCCCTGAAGCCTGGGGATCTGTGCTTTTTATCTGTCTTGAAGAATCAAAGAAACAGACAATGGTGTGAAAGCCACGGCTCAGTGCAATAAAGCCCTTTATAATAACTCAGGTCCTTTAAAAATGCACTGTGGGGTTCTAGGTGCTCAAATAGATGAGCTATCTGAGCAGGCCGGATATGAAATAGCAAAAGCAGATTCAAGCATCAGATAAAGGACAGGACAAGATGACAGTGAAGGTTTGTACCAGCTTGGAGAGTCTCTGGTGCTATTATTACTGGTAGCCTTGTCCTTGTTTGTTGCAGGGCACAAGGTCACAGACTACCCAACATATCCATCTTTGCGTTTCCAGTAGCAAGTGGCAAGCACCTGGCACCAAATAGGCTCTCAAAAGAGAAGTTTGTTTCTTCTCTAAACTTTTTAATTTTTATTTTATTAAAAAAAAAACTTTTTTTTGGTGGCTGGCTAGTACAGTGATTAACCTTGGACCTTGGTGTTAGCAGCACCATGCTCTAACCAACTGAGCTAATTCTTCTTTGAACTTTAAAGCAACCTTCTTCTAACTTTTGACCTGAATGTCCACTTTGACCAGGAAAGACTGTAGTGAAATATAAATCAATATACTTTAAAAAGTTCATGCAAAGAGTCGTATTATCTCAATTCTAATTTTCTGTGAACTTTTTAAAGTACTCTTGTATACCTTTGATGAGGGAAAATGGATTTACAATTCTTCTCTCCTCCTTCTATGGATTTCTTGTTTGCACATGGAATAACAGTAATTACGAAAATACAATCTGCTGGTTAGGGGGCTAAATAGTCTCACCTAAAGCAAGGGACTGGCCAGCCATGCCCACAAAGGCTACGGTTTAGGAGCTGCAGGCATTTTTTTTTTTTTTTTAAGCTAACTATGTGAGGCTTTTGTTTTGCTAACGGGGTGTACAAACCCACAGAAGAGCTAAGTGGCATTTCTTTTCTTTTTTTCTAGAGATGAAGAAGAAATGGCTGAGTGATAGAAGCTGAGCTATCAAATGGGGACTGCGAGGGGAGGAAATGCTGTGTGCTGCTAATGTTGTCATTCTCCTCCATTTCCTCATCATTACAATACCATGTTTTTTCATTAATGAATTATGGGATGTATAGAATGTGCCCTCAACACAGGCACCAGATGATGGCACAGGCTGCTTGTGGGGATGCTGGTAGTATTGGTTAGACAGGTTGCTCTGAAAACTTGAGTGTAGTTCAACTGGATGATACAGTTCTATGTACTGTTCTAATATTTACTAGGCTAAAATGGTTAAGAAAATGAACTGGACATGAGAATTTGATACACAGTTTCCTTAGAGTACTGATTTTAAAAATTATATACTGTGAAGCACCACATCAAAGTACTCTAATCTTACTAAATTTTTATCGTTTTTGAATCCTCTAGTTCTCAAGGGTCATGCTGGAAGAGTGATAAAAAACTGACAAAAAGCTCTCTCCTTGACCAAATTTGCACCTCCCACACCCCCAATCTATCCAGTCCTTGGCCTGCTTAGCCATTTTAGCAAGTGATCTCCTACCCTTGATAGCTGATCAAGGTCCTCATCCCTCACCTTTGATATATGTCCTTGGTGTGCCTTTAGCAAGAATCCTGTAGGTCAGTTTAGCAAGAACCCCCCTACCCATGATATCTCTTCTTAGAAATTTTCTGTCCACTGGCCCCCTCACTGTGCTCATTGACTATAAATCTCCACTTGTCCTTGCTGTGTTTGGATTGACAGGAAACAGGAGGCATGCTCCAACTGAGAAATTTGAAGAGAATTTAATAAAGGGGTTATTTATAAAGGTGTAGGCAGGCTGTAGGAAAATCACAATTGTTAGCACAAGACTGGGGGTGCTAGGACATAGAGAGACCGTGGTTATCAGGATATGGAATGAGAGGGCTTTGTAGGCCAGACACCATGGCCTTCGGTTGAAAGCCACCACCAGCCTTAGGTAACCCTGCAGGGAGGGAGCTATAGGAATAAATACCCCAACTTCAATCTTCTCCCTCCCTCCCATATCTTACTACTATTCCCTAACTGAACCCAATCAGAAACCAGAGGGCAAGGGAGTGGATGGATGGAGTCAATAGAGGTTAGCTTCCTACAGCTCAGAACTAGCAGAGAAAGAATGCGGGTGGGAGGAGCAAATGGAAGATATCTTATTTGCTTAGGCAAAATTAAACAAATAACTGGACTTCAGAATACACTCTCATGTGCGACTTTGGGCATGTGGATTTAACTAACCTGTCTCATAATCTGAAGATGCTGAATGACAATTTTTATCATGTATTGTTAATGTAAAGGACATGTGGAGCTGCCAAACACCCTGTTAGCTATTGCTGCTAACCTCCCAAACTGAGAAGCACACAACACCATGTTTTTATTTTTCCCATTACTGCAGGTTGACTGATTTGGGCTGGAGTGAACAGGCGGTTCTGGCCCACCTGTCTCTCACCTCCTCAGACGAGCAGGACGGCTGAGGAATATTCCTCTCTCAGTGGTGGCAGAGATGCAAGCAAGCAAGGCCAGCAGTATAAGTGTTTCTTAAGCCTTCAGTTGTGTTGTATTAAGCTTCCTGTAGCTGCAGTAACAAATTACCACAAATTTGGGGCTTAAAACAACGCAAATTTTTTACCTTATGGTTCTAGAGATCAGAAGTCTTAGATGGGTTTCACTGGGCCAAATCAAGTTGGCAGGGCCACATTCCCCCTCAAGAGGCTCTAGGGGAGAATTGGTTTCCTTGCTTCATGGCCCCTTCCATCTTTAAAGCCAGCAATGTCGCATCTCCAGTCTGATTTCACTTCCCTTTTCACATCGACTTTTTCTGATTTTCGACCCTCCAGTCTCCCCATAAGGACCCTTGTGATTACACTGGGCCCAGCCAGATAATTCGGGACAATCTTATTTGCAGACCTTCATTTAATTACATTTACAAAGTCCCTTTTACCATGTAGGTTATATAATCACAAGTTCTGGGGATTAGAACATGGACATTTTTGAGGGTGGGTGGAGGGAGGGCATCATTTAGCCTGCCAAATATGTCATATCTGATAAAATTCCATTGGTCAAAATCAAAAAATGGGAAGAACTCTGCCCATGGAGGTGGAATGGGCTGATAGTAAATATTTCCAACAGTAATGTAATCTACCACATATCTGGTAAGGCCTTTAATAAGTGTTTGCTGAATGTGGGTTTGGACCATGGTGACTCGGTACTACACTCTGAGGGCTTACTGAAGACACCAATGAGCATTGATCATCTTATTACAATCATAGCCACACTGTGGTCTGGCCTTGAGTTCCTGCTGGCTCAAGACAATGTTGGCAATGTTGTCTATGGCAAAGGTGGATAAAAACTATAATTAAAGGTCTTGTTTACTTATCCTATTTATAGTGCTGTTGCATATTATAGAATCACACTGAAATTTAGGCTCTGAATTTCCCTTCTTCCTCTACTCATTACCTAGAGCAAGATGACACATGATCTGCTTAAAACCCTCTAAAGTGCAGAAAAAAATCTGCAGGGGTCCTTTAATCCCCTCACCCCTTTGCCAGAAATGGCTCAGAATTCAGCTGAAGAAGCATCTATTAGGGCAGGGAGGTCATGTACTGCTCTGCTTTGAGCATGTTAGGGCAAACCTGAAGTGCTGTATATATTACACTTCTTACAGAGTGTGATGGGCCACACTCTAAGAACACTCATAAACCAGAGCACAGGAAGACAACTGAGACGGCGAGGAGATTCAAAACTGCTGCACTAGACAGGGTTGAGAATGTGTTTAGCCTGGAGAAGGGAGGACCTTCAGATGGCCCGAAGATAACATGATCTGTGTGGCTAGAGGGAGAATCAGGCAATGGTTTTCCAGCTCTGTCCACTAAAAAAGGCCTATGACCAAATAAGCAGCAGTGAGCTCCCCAAGGGCCCAGACTGTAGCTGCTAAATACCATTTTCAAGTAACCGTAACCAGGACTCCTTGGAGAAATGGCTGATTTCAGGTCCAGAACCAAAAACGTACAAGACGAGCCCTGAAATCTGACCATACCAGAAAGCAAGGAAACTGACAAGAGAATTGTTTCAAAAGAACTGAGCGCAACTTGAGTCCTGCTAACTGAAGACAGAACAAGATTAACATTGGTAAGAACTGCAATGGATTGAAATAAATACTTTAAACCATCAGTTCATGGTTTAATGATCTAGGCAAAGATCATCGATGGCTGCCATTATGACAAAAAAAGACACCTAAGTAATCTTTGAGGAACAAAAAACCCCCCTTGTATTTGATAAACCCACTAGAACAGTGGGTCTTATATTTTAGCATGCACAACCACCTGGAGGTCATGTTAAAACACCTATGGCTGGAATCCACCCAGAGTTTCTGATTCAGAGACTGAGGTGGGGCCTGAGAAGTTGCATTTCTAACAAGTTCCCAGAGATGCTGATGCTGCTGGTCCGGGAACCACACTTTGAAAACCATTGCTCTAGGTCTATCAATTCACAGGAAATGCAAGGGACAAGGGAACATGCTTAATGACACCACTGAAAATGCTGTCAACAAATTAAGACTAGGAAGCTATAGGACAGTGACCTGGCTTCTTCAAACACATTGCTAGGGAAAAAAGGACTATAGGTTTAAAGAGACTTTAGATGTCTGAAAGGTATATACTGAACCATCTACAGATGAAATGTCTAGGATTTCCTTCAAAATTATCCAGGGGAGGAAGTGTACAAGTGTGTATTGTTAAAGCTAGATGAGTACATGGGCAGTTCATCATATTATCTTCACTGGTGTTTGAAATTTTGTATGGTAAAAGAGCAATGTATGTAGTACACTCGGGCAGTTCTTGACTAGAAAGTAGGGATAGTAGATATCTTAATACTTGGGCACCACATTCAGCAACTCTGCTTTGCTTTTTTCTTAATTGGCTAGAACAGTATTAGGGTTTAGTTAGAATTTATAGAATGTTTTTATAAAGGCAACTACTATTTCATGAGTGACTGTGCCAAGTACTTTGACAATAGCATTTACTTTTCACAATACCAGAAGCTATCATTTTACAGAAGATGATCCAGCCAATTTTCTCTTGTGTATTCCTCTTGTATAAATGATGTCTCCCAACCTGTTTCTGGCTCTGGGCTATGGGACTCACTTTCCTGCTTGAAAACAGGAAAATGGAGTTTCAGCAGTAATGGAGTTCAATCTGTTGCCATGAAAGCTTTCTCTTCAGCAGCTCTTTCTCAATCTCCAAAATGACTGCGTTCCTCTTAAAGACAAAAAACCCCTTCTTTCAACCTTACCTTTAAGACAGTCTACCAGCCAGAGAAAGCACTTCCTTTACAGCAAAATGCCAACGAATATGGCTTAGAATGTCACCAATAAATGTCCATAGCAGTAAACAAGTTTGATAGGGCATTACATATTTAATAAAAGATTCTAGTTACCCTCCACAAATCATTAAAGAGGAAAAGGTGACTTGATGGTGATCGGGTTATCGTGGGCTACTGGATAGGATGCATTGAGGACAGTCTTTCTTGTGACATTCTTGCCAAAAATGCAGTCAGGAGACAAACCCAAATTGACGGAAATTCTACAAAATAACTGTTCTTTACTCTTCAAAAATGACAAGGTAAAGAAACAGGCTAAGGAAGTATTCCATATTAAAAGAGACTAAAGTCATGCCACTAAAATCTAACAATGACTACAGACAGAGAAAAAAATATAAAGAACATTATGGGCAATATGAAATTTAAATATGGGTTGTAGATTAGACAACAGTATTATATCAATGTTAGTTTCCTGATTTTGATAATGCTGTGTAAGAGTACCCCTGTTCCTAAGGAGGAGAGCATGATGTCTCCAACTTACTTTCAGATGGCTTAGAAAAAAACAAGTGCAAATAAGAAAAAATCCAAAATATAATTGGGGAATTAGAAAATGGTATATAGGTTTTTGTTCTATACACCTGCAACTCTTCGCCTAGTGTGAAATTGTATCAAGTTACAAAAAAGTCAGAATCTAAAACAGACATTGGATTTTAATGCTTTAGGCTGTTAGGAACTAAATCAGGACTTGAGCCCTGCCACTGCTTAGAAAGCCTATTATACCACACTGACCCTTACAAATAATCTCTCAAATAGGTGTAAATATATGGATGTTAGCCGTGAATAATACTAACTACAATTAATACAGCTTCCTAATGCAAAATGCAATACTTAGCATCACTTTGCCTACGTGAAAATCCAAATGAGCTATGTGTAAAAAAAAAAAAAAAAAACCTTAAAAATCAATAAATAAGCTACTTAGAATCTAAAAGATCAATTACACACAACGGCACTAACTTATCCTTTTAGTAAATGAATGCCTACTTCATGTTAGGGATACAAATATACATCTTATTTGAGATATGGTCATTGACTGGAAAAGCTCAAAGATTACCATATAAATAATTACCATATAAATGATGATAATTACTACACTATATGCTAAACTGTGTAAGAGCTGTAGTTTGATTGTATTTATTTTTTTCAAAAAGATGACCAGTGAGGGGATCTTAACCCTTGGCTTGGTGTTGTCAGCACCACTCTTTAGCCAGTGAGTGAACTGGCCATCCCTACATAGGATCCGAACCCGTGGCCTTGGTGTTATCAGCACCGCACTCTCCCGAGTGAGCCATGGGCTGGCCCCTTGATTGTATAATATTGAAAGTTGAAAGTAATTTTTTAATTCATGTTATTACATAAGCAAAGATTACTTAACTGTTAAGATCTAAAAAAACCTAATTATACATTCAACAATATACCAGTCAGCCATTAAAAGCAGATCTCTTAGCATACACTATGTAAAAACAAGTTAGACTACTACTGACAGTATAAACAAATTATCATTGAAAACAAGACATATACATATGACCACAGAACTCTGAGCAGATATACTGATACTATTAACAGTGGCTACCTTAGTGAGTAGGCTCTTGAGGGACACTATATTCCAAGCATGTATTATTTCTGTAAATAAAGTTAAATCACAACTAAGTCAAACTCTCCACTCTAGGTTCCATCACCACAGGACTGAAATTGGGTGCAACCATACAAACTGAAGTTGGAAACAATACTCTCTGAAAACACATTACATGAAAAAGCAGCAATTGCTAAGTGCATACTGCCGAAGTTAAGGAAAAGATGACTAAAGCTTTCTAGTTCACCTGAAAAGTAATTGTGCTGTAGAATGCTTGGACCGCTATTTAACACATGGGTAAATTTTATGTAAAAAACAGTTAATAAAAACTGATTTAGTATATTTAATCCTTCATAATAGCAGCTAGTATTTATTATGGTACTTTTCTAAGTACTCTTCATGTTAACTTTTTCTTCACAACCTTTAACCCTACTGTCTCATGAATGACACTGAAGTACAAGGGGGAATGACTTGACCAAGATTAACCATCTACTATGTTGACCTCAAACACATTTCTGAGGAACAAGATCCTTTCCCCATACTTGAGACAGGAATGGCTTGCCAACAGCAACTCCAATTGAAATAACCATTTGCCAAGAATTTGATTCCAAGTGGGAATACCCAATAAACTCAAAACAAGCCTTTCCCGCAGTAAACATTTTATTGAGATAAAGCATAAATAGGTTAACAAAGTGGGAGAAAAAAATACCAAGATGAAAGGTGTTAACAGAGGAATGGGAATGTTTAAGTCAAAGTAAGTAGTACTCGAACTAGCCATAAAGGCACTACGGCATGTCAATGAACACTACCAAGTTAAAAGAAAGGGGAATTAAGATGTTCCTCACATTTCTCTTGCTCTGCATCAGTTTAATACTCCATCTAGCCACTGATGTGTGACATGTATTAACTCTGATCCTACTCACAAGTTAGCAAACTGAACATTTTATCAGTCAACTATGTTCTCAAGTGGGCCAATGTTATATACTGGCTTAGTGCATCCAATGGCTTAGGTCTACAAATATGAAACAGGACTAGACTTTTTTTGCTATTCTTGCCTCTGACCATGTGATGTCACATTGAGAGCCCAGCTGATGGATGTTGCACTTTTAGAAAGCCAACATTTACACTGTAATATCCCCCTCCTTCCTTTTAAAAGGCTGTGGTTCAAAACTTTTGTTCTTTCCCTGAAAACAAGAGAACTTTGGTTAAAACCAATTCTTAAGAGTCATCACTTCTGTTCTTTGAATAGGCAAAATAAAGTATAATTACACACAATTTCTTTAAGTTTTTTTGTTTATATTTAAAAGATAAACTCATTACTTATAAACAAAAAAGTATCAAAGAAAATAAAATAATGAAAGCACCACCAACATTTTGGGGCACTACATTCCTAAGGTTAGGCTTTAAGATTTTTTTTAACAGTCAGCCCAGGAACTTCTCAAAAACAAGGCCTTTTGCACATTACCAAGTATGGTACTCCCAGTTCCTCTGACACCTTGATCTTTGACTCATTTTTTCACTCAGCTTCATTTACTGGGTTTGTTTTCTGGATTATTTAAACCTACAAACCAACCATAGACTGTCATGTGTCCTAGTCACACCTGTGGCACAACGAGCTGTGTACCACGATGCCCTATCACAATCCAACCCTTATTATCTTACGTAGTGACAGCTCCTAGTAAGGTATTAAATCTGAGCCAATAAACCTACATCTTCATTTCAGACTAAGGTTAATAAACAATTTCAAATGTAATTACTTAAAAGTATGTGAATAAGGTATAAGGTAATCCATTCTAATTGCAATTTCAACTAATTAGGGTTATGGATGTATGGACTATTTGCTAACCCAGTTACTACAAATTTGCATTATAATTTGGTTTCCACAGTATTATCGTATCATTCATAATAAAGTACAAAAAGTTAGATTTACCCATTTAATTGTTTTTCAAACCAACGACACAAAGTATAAAATTTGTAAGGATGTTCTAACCCATTACCATATAAACTCACTAACTACAAAGGGGCAACTGGTGGCTGGAATTTTACTTTAAACTGACTTTACCAAGTGATCTGCTAAGTGTCTGTCAATTATGATGGATCTTTCAGCAGAGAACACGATACGTGCTTTCCTATTATGAATACACTAAATTTTTGATCAAAGAAAGGCTATTTCTACTTTTACATAACATTAAAGATCATTAAACCATACTCTAATGTCAAACAGCACTAATTACACCTAACTTCCAGAAAGCGAGATTACTAGCTAAAGGAGATCCGAACTATTAGGAGCTATTTCTTGAAGAGTTCAATCAAATTTATGTTTAAAAAAAGTTTTATTATTTAGGTAAAACTGTGTAACAGACTGACTACAAAATATCTTTTATTTTTAACCCAACTTGTTAAGGGGGCAGATAAAGACTTTGGCAAATTTGATTAACAGGACAAAATGTGTTATACAAACTGAATAATTTATTGCTGGTCTGAGGCTTGCCTTGTTTTACACTTAGGTAGAATTTACATCACTTCCACAAATAGCAGTTATCAACATTTGTAGGAATTTAATAGTGACCTATTCAATAAGGCAATCATCTTGGTAGCAAACTTATTTAAATCTTACATAACTCAAGCTTTATAAAAAGCCAACATAATTGAAAATTGGGTTCTCCCTCTAAAGCCTTAAGTATTCAAAGCTTGAAACGGTTAATTTAAAAATAAGCAAACAAAACAAAGAACCCTACAGCAGATCCTGCTGAAATACTTAAAAAAAAAAAAAAAAAAAAATCTAAGTGAGCTTAATCTTTACAAAAGTTATTTTAGCTCAAAAGCTATAAAATCAAAGTTATCTTAATTCTACAAAGAAGGGAGAGGGTCTTTGACTTCTTGCCACCATTTCCTTAGAACCTCATCTTTTTCATCAAATTTGGCCATAAATCAAATTTGTGTGTGCCCCCGTTTTCAAGAGATTCCTCTTGCAGAAGAGGCCAAGTATAAACATGGAAGAATAACTGCCTAAGCAAGTAGGAAAGTGTTCCATAATAGTGTGCAAAGAACACAGAGTTTTGGGTTAATCTCTGGAACTCGATCTGGACCTTGATCTTGACTTTGAGTGAGATCTAGAATGGGATCTTGAAGCAGCTTTTTCTTTTTTTGGTGGAGGGGACACAGAACGAGCTTTTGAAGGTGGAACAGGTAGGGGTGAATTGGAATGAGACTGGCTCCTTGATCTGGATTTCGACTTTATATCACCTTTTCCATTTTCTTTTGGGGAACGAGATCGAGACCTGCTTCGAGATTTCTCATACTCATCCTTAGATCTACTTCGAGAATGTGAACGGGAGCCCCGATCAGACTTGGGCTTGGATTTGCTCTTCGACCTAGATTTCCTGCCTTTTGACCGAGAACGTGATCGACCTTTGCTCCGTGACCTGGATCTGAACAAGAAAGGCCAGATTTTTTCAATAGCTTGTCAAAACATACATGTGCTCCATGAAAAAATATAGTAGTATTCAGGAAAAGGAAAAGGAAAAAAAAAAAAAAAAAAAAAAAAGACCCAATACCACATTATTTACCGGGAGCGACTTTTTGAGATACTTCGAGATCTACTGCGGCTGCTCCTGCGACTCCTACTTCGTGACCTTCTTCTGGATCGTGACCTGTAACACAAAACACAATCAAATCTTCATTTCAATACAATAAGAATATTTGTGCCATTTAGCGAAAACAAGACAAACCAAAAAAGAATACACTTGCTTACTACAAAATTAAATCCATCATCAAAACATCTGGAAAGGAATCCAATAATGCACAAAGCAAGAAGAAAATAGGAGCTTGCTTAAGTTCAACTACCCAACAACTGGAATTACTCAATTATTATTTTTGGTTGGCAAATATTGTTTCCTCCCCTCTCCATGTTCTTCAACAAGTTACCTAGAACGGCTTCCAGAATAAGATCGCCTATGGCTAGCTCGTGGCTTATCTTCAATAAGCCTAATATTTCTGCCATTTATTTCTGTACCATCCAGTTTATCCAAAGCACGCTTCATGTCAGAGTAGGAGCGAAACTCAATTACACCCTCATTTGTGCGTTCCTTGTGAGCATCCGCATAGGTCACTTCACCTGCTTGTCGCATAAAATCCTAAAACAGCAACAATACTGGTTAGGCTCAGAAATCTAATGAAAAATGTTTATATACTGTACTTGGTTCTCAAGAATAAAAGTATGAAACAAGTCTACCTTTTAAGCACCAGTTATTTTTATCTCAAATTATAGCACATACCTTTAAATCCTGCCAACTGCAACGACTAGAAAGATTTTCTACAATAAGCCTGTATTCTGTACGAACAGGTGGTCCATATTTGTCTCTGCCAGAAGTTCTCCGACTGCTGTATCCACCTCCACCACCTTTATCACATGAAGGAACAATTAGATGCTTTGTAATGACACGGATTCATAATGTTTTTGAAAGTTAGTACAAACATATCAATTTTTATTTACTGGAGTAGGACTTTGCTATTATATTGCTAAACCTTTGACACATTTGTGATTTGCCATAAATTAAATTAAGGGCAAGTCAAATAGACTAAATCCAACTAAACCTCTCCTACAATCTGTTAGAGAGTGACTGCTCCTTTATTCAATTTACCTCGCTAAGTTTTATTTTACAGAACATTGTAAAATATAAAACTTAACTGATTACATGCATTTCTACATTTTACAAAAATGTTTACTAGTTACACTAAGTACTTACATCACAGTGTGAGGTTTTTGGTGGTGGTTTGGCCACAAAACACGCAAGGTAACAGTCACCTAGTTCAGATTAACCAGTTTTGTCTAACCCTTGGAATCCTCACCATCACCCTGCGTCTAATGGCAAAAGGCTGCTGTCGTCATGGCTTCCGGTAAGGTCAGCCAAAGGGTCATAGGGCAAGGGTCACACAATGTATGGAAAAGCCAAGGCCAATCAGGAAAGGCAGTCATCTTAGCCTCAGTGGACACAGCCTCAGCCCCATTGGTCACTTTCAAATTGAAACATCAAGGACTTGTTAAAAAGTTTGAATTCAACATGCAACAATTTCAACATTAAACATTTCACATAACCAAAAATCCCCCCACCTCCTCCCAATAACATGCCCCAACTAGTTCAAATACAGCATAAAGCTTATTTAAGTCTACTTTGTGGTACAATACCACATTACTTTAATATAATACTTTCTTTGGCCCCGTCAATTTTAGTAACTAATGCCTATATTTTCAGCTCCTCCCCCTTTTCCCGTCCCCTACCCCACCTCCACCCCAGCCTGCCCTCAAACTTTCACATTTCTAGCTAATGCACTGACAAGTAAGCAAGGGATATAAAACAAATACAGCGAACCCTCACTTCCTCCGTGGGCAGAACCCACGACAGTGCTGACAAGGGCCCATCAGAAGCCGCTCCCCTCCCACCTAGGCAATAAATCAAAACCAAACACCCAGACCCAATCCCCGCGCTCCGGCGTCCCATGGCTGGCCCGAGCAGCCGTGAAGGCAGCGGGGTCCGGGGACACCCGACTCTAACGACCCCCGGCCCCCACGTCTGCCCGGGTTGGGAGGCCCCACCCCGCCCACCCTAATGCCTGCGCCCATCTCCCACGGTCCCCAAGGGCGCGGAGCGAGCGGGGGTGGGACTCACTGCGGCTTCCGTAGCTGTAGCCGTCGCGATCACGGCGCGGCCCCCGGGCGTGCTCCACGATCACACGCTCGCCGCAGAGCTCCTTGCCGTTCAGCTCGTAAACGGCGTCGTCGGCGTCGCGGGAGTCCTCGAACTCCACGAAGCCGTACCTGGGGGCGGTACGAGGGCTGAGCACCGGCGGGGGCGTCGTTAGCCGGGGACGCGCACGTACGCATCCCCGCGGCCTCCCGCGCGCACCCGCGGCGCCGCGCCGCCGCCATCTTAGAGGCCCTGCCACGCGGCGCCGCGGCCTTGGCCGTCTTTTCCCCCGGTTAGGTTCCGCAGCCGCCGCCGCCAGGCCCTAGGCGCTGGGCGCGGGCGCCCAGGCCAGACTCACCCATTTTTGAGGTCTACTTCGAGGAGGCGGCCGTAGCCACTGAAAAAGCGCTGAATGTCCTTCTCTCGGACATTGTAGCTCAGGCGTCCTATGTAGACGCGCGGCATGTCCTTGGCGGGCGGGGGCCCGAGGGCTGGCTGTCGAACGGCAGACCGCAAGACAGTAGCCGCGGTGCGGGTGCGGTGACGGCGAGAGCCAGAACACGCGCCTCACACCACAGTAGCGGCCGAGTCCAGCCACACAATGGTGCGCGCGCGCGCTAGGGCTACGCTATATGGGCGACCAACTGGGGCGGGGCCCGGCGCGTGACGTCAGCGCGCAGCACGTACCCTCCCGCCTCGGAACCCCTGGCTGGAGAGTGAATTGCCAGTCCGCTCTCCGCAGGGTTTTGTTGTAGGGCGATCTTGCTCTCTTCTGCAATTTCCTGCAGCCTTCCTCATTCATCTTTGTAATCATAATATCCCGTAGCCCAGCCGCGGACTTCTTTTCTAACTTGCACCTTTTAAAAAACTGCTCCCCAGTGTAATCTTTCCGAGGCTGAAGCTTGGGGGGGGGGGGGCAGGCTAGGAAAAATCTCCGTTTTTCATTGGCTCTCGCGGATGTCATAATAAGCCACCGTGGCCTCTGATTGGTCCCTTAAAACAAGGCTGCGAATTTCCTTCACCGATTGGTTCACGCTCACCTTGGTGGGGACTCCGCTCTCGGACACAGCTGATTAACCCGTTTCATAGAATCCGAGGATTACGCTCTGAGGTCGTGGTGACCCGACCCGGGTCGCGTAGCGAGCGCACAGCCCTGCCGGCTGCAGTCCCTTGGGGTCTCACAGCCTTCAGCAGCCGTCACTGCACGTTCCCCTCTCTTCCTGGGTTTTTGTTGGAGCACTGGCAGCTCGAGTCACCTGTAGATTGTGGTGTACGTGAGAGTCCCACGCTCACTGCAGACTCAAAAGGTCCCGTGGCACCAAGAAGGTCGACCAAGACCTGGTAACTCTCCTACAGTGATGAGCTTTTTCTCCCTTATAGTGAGAGTCCATTGTCCCAATACTATCCTTTTCCCCATTGGTTTGGAAGTCACCTTATTTATGGGACAGAAATATACATTTGTGAATTTATCAACAGAGATGCCATTTAAAGCTGGAAAACTAGATGGAAACCCCAAAGGAGTAAGTTTAAGTGGAGAGCAGAGACTCAGAACCACGCTCTGGGGTACTCTAAAATTTACTAAAGTACAGGAAACGAGACTGGGTAGAACTGACTGGAGAGGTAGGGAAAAGATCGGGAAGGTATGGTGTTACAGAAGCTAAGAAAAGAAAGTGTATCACGGAGATAATACCACCTTTATAGGTATTTCAGTATTCCTGCTCTTTTTGAGCGGTACAACCTCCACATCCTTCAGCTTCTGGTTGAAAAGGGACGATTTTGCCACTAGGGGACATTTGGTGGAGTCTGGAGACATTGCTGGTTGTCAGTACTGGGGAAGGGGAATGTTAATACTGGCATCTAGTGGGTAGAGACCATGTTTAAAGTTAGATAAATAAAATATGTAGGTAGACTTAAACATTTTAAAAGATATTTATGGAATGTAGTTAGGGACATGAAAATTCAATAAGATAACACTTTTTTTCCTCATCAAATCGTCAATATTTTAAAATTTGTTAAAATTCATTATTTGCAAGAGGTGAACCAGGAAATGACACTCATGTAGTGTTGGTGGGACTGAACGTTCCTTCTAGGAAGGTAATGGGGTAGTACTTAAAGGCTGCATATGGGGAGTGGGGTGTTGCCTCCTCTCGCCTTGCAGTTCATTTGCCCAAAGAGAAAGATACAGCTGACATCATCTTCTCTTCCTCTCACCTCTCCTTCCCAGAACGCAATGGCTAATCTTAACAAAAAACTAGATAGCATCGATTGCAGAAGAGAAAGCCTCAAATATCATCATTGATGGGGGAAGTTGGCTGTGCTCTTAACCAACTGAGCTAACTGGCCAGCCCCTAGATGTAGGTGGCTAAAGAAGTGAGCTCCCATGCTGCCCATTCATCATTCCTCCTTTAAGTTCCTCTTCCAAAATATCAAGAGTTATTTCAGCAATGGAACACTCAGCTATTAAAAAGAGTAAGATTTATTCATGTATTTATTTAACAAATATTTATAGAATGCCTACTGTGTCCCGGCCACTGCTCTCAGCATTGGGACTACCACAGTGAAGCTATGTGTCTCTGCAAACTACAGCCGCAGCCAAACCTGGCCTGTTACTTGTTTTGTAAATAAAGTTTTACTGGAACACAGCCACACTCATTTATTTACATATTGTCTATGACTTCTCTTGAGCTACAACAGCAGTATGGAATAGTTATTGTATTAGGTAGAGACTGTCCTGCCTGCAAAGCCTTAACTATTTACTAGCTAGCTCGTCACAGACAAAGTTTGCCTACTCTGATCTATGTCATTGACTTGTAGAGATGTCCATGATGTCTTATTCAGTTAGACCAGGGGCTGGCTAGATAGCTCAATTGGTTAGAACATGGTATTATAACACCAAGGTTAAGGGCTCAGATTCCTGCACCAGCCAGCTGCAAAAAATAAAAAAAAAGGCCAGTTTTAATATATGCACAATCCATTTTTGTAAACAACAACCACTCCCAACTACTCCCAAACTTCCAACCCTTTATATGACTATCTATTTGTGTATTGGGCTGGTTGTGGTTGTTTTTGAACATCAGTGGGGGTAGGCCCTACATAATCATGTGCTGCCAACTCTCACTGCATTTCTTACCCCTCCTTCTCCCACCAGGTTCTTACATGAATGTGCCAAATATACATCCACCTTAGGGCCTTTCCCCTGAACAGCTCCCTTTTCCTGGAGCTCTCTTTTCCTGTCGTTTGTTCCCTCCCTTCCTCTGGTTTCTGTTCGAAGTTATCTTATCAGAAGGGCATCCTGTAACCACCCATGTAAAAATAGCATCCCCTCTCCCTGCACTCTGTATCTTCTTACCCTGTTTTATTTTTCTTTGTAGGGACTTTTTATCATTTGACATGTTTATTTACTGTCCCCTCACCCCCCACTTTATCTTTTTTTGGGGGGGGCTGGCTAGGTCAGGGATGGAACCCTGGACCTTGGTGTTATCAGCACCTCTCTCTGACCAACTGAGCTAACTGGCCAGACCCCATCCCCTCCAGAATGTAAGCTTCATTAGAGCAGAGATGTTGTCTGTCTTTTCAGTCCTCTAGCCCTGCACTTAGAAAAGTGCCACACATGGTTAAGTGCTCAATGAGAGAGCACAGCCCTATGCTGGTGACTGTCTAGAGCCTGGGAAGTGTGAATCTCCGTTCAGCAGATATTAGTGTGCTGATGGGTCCATTGGGATGAATCTTCCACCTTCTGGTTCATGCCCACCTGCTAGTGCTGGCCATACACACTGCCCCTCTGAGGGCTCAGAGGGGTGCAAGGATACCCCCTCCAGATCCCACATTTCCTACAACAAAATTTATGTAAACAGAAAATTCTGGCAAAGCTATGCAGCCTGGAACTCTCAGACATTGTCAGTGGGAGAGTAAATTGGTACAATCACTTTGGAAAATGGCACGATAATGTCTTCTGAAGTTGTCTACTAAAGCTGAAAGTTGGCAGTGGCTGCCCCTGTGACCCAGTAATTTCACACTATGAAGATATGGAGAGGAAAAACAAACTGGTTTTCTATCTCAACAACACCACAGAAGACTACTCTGATCTCTGGTCACCAAGAAGTGTGTAGGGATTTCTCCTAGTGGACACCAGCTCATTGCTTTCCAGTTCAGTTCTGCCACTATCTACCTGGAGACAGTGTCAGATTCCACAGGTTGAGGGCTCAGTCCCGCCCACTTCCCATGCCAATGCCCAGGTTCTTTTACCTGTGCTTCTCACTGACCAGCTACAAATGAGGGTTCCCATGACCCCCTCCTTGGGTTTGATTAATATGCTAGAGCAGCTCAGGGAAGCACTTTACTTACACTTACTTGTTTATTATAAAGGATATTACAAAGAAAACGGATAAGGGATGCATAGGGCAAGGCGCAGGGGAAAGGTGCATAGCTTCCACGCCCTCCCTGGGTATGCCATTCTCCACCCTCCAGGAACCTCCACAAGTCCAGCTATGCAGAAGTTCTCCAAACCCCGTCCTTCTGGATTTTTATGGAGGCTTTATTACATAGGCATGATTGATTATTGTTGGCCATTTAACCTTCAGCCCCTCTCCGTTTCATCTCATCTCATCTCATCTAACCTAATCTGATCCTGCCTTGGTCTTTCAGGTCCCCATACCGAAGGTACCTAGGGGCTGCCAGTCATCAGTCAACCCCTTAGCATACAAAAACAAAAACCAGAAAAAACCAAAAACCACTATCGCTTTGGAGATTCCAAGGATTTTAGGAGTTATAGGCAAGGAATCTAGGATGGAGACCTAATATTTATTTACAATATCACACACCCAACAGAAATGCGGTGTATTCACACCATGCACTACTACAAAGCAGTGAGAATGAACTACAATACACAGCAAAATCAATAAATCACAAATGTACTGGCCAGCCACCAAAAAAAAAAAAAAGAAAAAAGAAAAAAAGGAAAAGAAAAAAAAGAATCTCATAAATGACCTACAGAAAAGACACAAAGGAATCTGCACTGTATGTACAATTTAAAAACAAACAAAACTAATCAACGCTGTTAGAAGTCAGGTTGATGGTTGCCCTTGGCAGGGGCTACTGGAATCCTGGTCATATTTTTGTTTCTTGAACTGGGTGCTGGTTACACAGGTGTGTTCTATTTGTGAAGATTCATTAAGCTGGACACTTACAATTTATGCATTTTGCTGTATGTATGTTTTATTTCACTGGAAAATTAAAGCAAAAAAAGGTTAATAAATCTCAAGAAAAATTACAACCACCTGGTTGACCTGGAGTCCTCTGGGTCATGCTGAGGACTAAAGCTCTACTGAAGACTTGATTTATAGTCTTTGCCAATGAATATCAATTTATCTGTATCAGTTAGTTGTTTATGTGTTTTGTTTGGTTTGGTTTTGTTTTCCAATTAGGTTTTCTGGAGGCCAAGTTGTGCCCGATGGCATGAAGGTGCAGCTTTGTCGCCACCTGGTGGTTAGCTGTGTGATTACGGTGGTAGATACATTTTACTGGATGGCTTATGCAATGAACTCAGAGATACAAGGTCTTTGAAGATCCCTGAATTCAAGTCTTCTAATTGCCAAGACTCTTACTCACCCAGAAGTTTTCTGGCCCTTAGTTGACCACCACCCTGATGGAGAATTCACTATCTAGCTAGGCATACAAGTCCATTGTTGGATATCTTTCACTGAGCGTAAATTAATCTTTATATAAAGTAAAAAATTACTGTCTTGAATTGTCTATCCACTGGTCCTAGTTGTGTCCGAGGCTGTGCAAATACCACATCTGTGTCTCACAAATGGGTCTTTCGGATGTTTGGGGACAGCACTCAGACCCTCTGCTCGTGTCCTCTTTTCTGGCTAAATGTCCATGTTCCCCCAAATATCCCTCATGTGACCTGGTTCCAAGTCCATTTGTCATTCTGGCTGCTGACTGTTAGCTCATGTGCTCGGACTCATTTGTGGCCCTCTTTAGGTGTGACCCTCAGGCTGACTGTATTAGTCTGTTTCTGCTGCTTATAACAAAATACTTGGAACTGGGTAATTGGTATGAAAACAAAATTTATTGCTTACAGTTTCAGAGGCTGGGAAGTCCAAAGTCCAGGGCACACATCTGATGAGGGTCTTCTTTGATGGTGGCTTTACAGCAATTCAGGGGTCTCACATGGCAGAAAAAGGCAGAGCAGAGAGAGACTCTCATGTGCTCTCCTTTTAAAGCCCTTGGAACCATGCCCCTGACCACCATTATTAATCCATTCATATTGCCACGGTCTTACAATCACCTCTTCAAGGCCCCACCTTTCAATTACCATAATAGGATTTTCCACCACCTACAGTTACAATGGGAATTAAGCTTTTAATATGTGGACTTTGGGGGACACAATTTAATCAATCCACATCATTTTACTCTGGTCCCCAAAGTTCATGTCTTTCTCACAGGTAAATACATGCATTCCATCCCCAAAGTTTTAACTTATTTCAACTTAAAAGGCTCAAAGTCCCATCTGTGAAATCAAAACAAGTTATCTACTGCTAAGATACAATGGTGGGACAAGCATAGATACATATTCACATTCAAAAAGGGAGAAATAGGCCAAAAGAAAGGTGTAATAGGTCCCAAACAGGTCCAAAACCCAGCAGGGCAGACAATAAATCTTAAAGCTGGTGAATCATGTACCCTGACTCCATGTTTGACATCCTCTGCATGCTGGTGTCGGGGTTGGGTCCTAAGTCTTCAGGCAGCTCCATTTCTATGGCTTTCCTGGTCTCAGAAGATGCTTCAGCTCTCCCAGGCTGGCACTGCACGCTGGTAGCTCCACAATTCCTGGGTCTCCATGGTAATACCCCTCCTACAGATCCCCTAGACATGGCTCTGGTGGGATTTCTCTGCTGCAACTCCGACCCCACGTTTCCTCTTGACATTGCTCTAGCAAAGGCTCTAAGTGGTGAATCTGCCTCTGTGAAAGAATTCTTCCTGGGCCCCGAGGTGTTTCCATACATCCTTTGAAGTCAGGGTGGAAGTTCCCAAGCCTTCATAGCTCTGGCATTCTGTGAGTCTGCAGACCTAATACCACGTGGACACTGCCAAGGCTTCTGGCTTGTATTCTCCAAAGCTGTGGGTCCAGGGCCGGCCTGTGGCTCACTCGGGAGAGTGTGGTGCTGATAATACCAAGGCCACAGGTTCGGATCCCATATAGGGATGGCCGGTTAGCTCACTGGGTGAGCGTGGTGCTGACAACACCAAGTCAAGGGTTAAGATCCCCTTGCCAGTCATCTTTAAAAAAACAAAAAACAAAAAAACACAAAGCTGTGGATCCAGCCACACCTGGGGTGAATTTAGCTACGGCTAGAGTAGCCAAAGCAGCTGAGGTGCTGGTGCTGGAAGCAGCTTCTCAAGGCGGCCCTGGGCAGTGAGCATCTTGGGCCTGTTCCCTGAGACTGTTCTGTCTCCCTAGGCCTCTGGGCCTGTAATGGGAGGGTTGGCCCCAGAGGCTTCTGCAGTACTTTCAGGGCCTTTTCCAGCTTACCAAGCTGCAAAATTTCCAAATCTTTAAGCTCTGCTTCCCTTTTAAATTCTGGCTTTACATCATGCCTTTGCTGCTATAACTCAGTGTAGGCTGTTACAAGTAGCCTTGCAGTTTCCTTAATGCTTTGCTGCTTAGAAATTTCTTCTGCCAGGGCCCTGAGGTGTGGAGCTGGGGGAAGCCAAACCCACATGCAACCAGGTAAAGAGCACACCAAAAACACTACTTTCATATGGGTAGCCTTCCATAGCCACCACAATTGCCATGGCTACTGCAAAATCAGCTAGTCTCTGTAGCAGCAGTCACAGCTGCCATGCAGATGGCACGCCAGCATCTCCACCTCACAAGGAGAGGCACCATTGGAGACAAAAAAAAAAAAAAAAAAGAAGAGGTCCTCTCTCTCCACAAAGCACACTCCAGAGTAATAGAGGAAGCATCTGATTTACGATAATATGGGAGGACTTGATCACACCTGTCTCAGTACTGGACAGATCATCTAGGCAACAAACCAACAGACAAATGGTTAATCTATCAGATGAAGAGAACAAATCTATGGATATTGGAGGGGGGAGGGGGAAGGGAAGGGGAGGGGTAGGGAGCAGGAGAAGTGGGAGGAGAGAGATTGGATAAGGGGCATAAAGAATAAGTTTGATCTGTAACAGTAAGTATGCTAATAAAAAGTAAAAAACATATATATATATATATATATATATATATACACAAAAAAGAAATTTCTTCTGCCAAATACTCTGGATCAGCACCTTGAAGTTCCACATTCTGTAAGCTTTTGGGCATGAACAAAATGCAGCTAAGTTCTTTGCCAGTTCATGGCAAGGGTGATCTTTGTCCCAATTTCCAATAAATTCTTTCTTATTTCTATCTGAGACCTCCTTAGAGTGGTCTTTATAGCCCATATTCCCACAAGCATTCTGGTCACCACCATTTAACCAGTCTCTGAAACATTCCAAACTTTGCCTGGTTTTCTTGTATTCTAAACTTTCACCAGCATTTAGGTTTTTTTCTAGCCTGTCCTCCAAATTCTTCCAGCATCTCCTCAACACCCAGTCTAAAAGCTGCTTCCACATTTTCTTTTTTAAAAAAAATTTTTATTGACTCAAAATTGATTATACATATTTTTGGGGTTCAACATTGAGATATGCTGATCAAATCAATATTACTAGCATATATATTGTTACAAATCATACTTATTCTTTATGCTCCTTGTCCAGTCTTACCCCATCCCCCTCTCTGTCCCCCTCCCCCCTCTAATTACCCTAGATTTTTTTCTCTTCTGAAAGAATAATGGTTCCTCTGTTGATTTGCTGTCTAGATGATCTGTCCAATGCTGAGAGGTGTGATCAGGTCCCCCAATATTATTATAGCTTAGATGCTTCTGTCACTCTGGAATGGTCTTTGTGGAGAGAGACATCCTCTTCTTTATCTCTGCTGGTGACTCTCTGTTGGGAAAAATGGGAAAATGGTTAGGGCTCCTCAGATGTTCAGAACCTTGCTGAGCATTTGATGTAAATATCCTCAGGTGTTCCTTGCTCCTACTTAATGTAAATTGTGTATGGGCACTCAGATGTCCAGGGTTGTGGACTTAAGTATAAAAGACTAACAGCTCTGCTCCACAGTGCTTCTCAGAACTCTGAGAAGCCACTAGGATAGTTGCTCCTAGATCTGAATAAAACCCATTCATTTTTCTATACCTTCAGCTCCCAGATCCTTTTTTTTTCTATTACCTAGCTTTCTATTCACAGACCTGCGTGTGGAGGGTTTGTAACCCAATCCATGCAACAGACTTGAGGGGTCTGTAAGCCCTAGCTTTAAAATTGGCATAGTCAGCAGGATATTTGAGCAGGTACAGGAGCCAAAAACCCCTTGGAGAGGGAAGAAATGTGGCTACTCTTGAATATGTTGTGCCCTCTGGCCACTTTCTTGTTGACCAGGGTCTGGTTGCCACTTACTATACTACAAGTCAGCATAGACCAGGAACTCCTGAAGCAGTGCGGCCTCGGAGAGCCCCTTGGGAGGGGGAGGAAATGTGGCCATCCGTGAGCATATGGTGCCCGGTGGCCACTTTTCTGCTGACTGGTACCTGGCTACTGCTTACTATGATACAAACTGATGGAGATTTAAAGAAGAAACCAGAGCTGTTGGAAGCATGGATAATCTGTCTGGAGGATGACATGCTGCGACTGGGTGCCCTTGCCTCTCACACCTGTCTCACACCTGGAAGAATGACATACCCAGTGGTGAGTTGGAGGAGACTTTGCATCTCCAGGCATGACCTGTTGTGCACCAGAAACTGAAACACAAGCAGCCCATAGGACCAGGTGGACAACCGAAGGGTGATTCACAGGTGACCGAATTCACTACCTCTGTCCCATATACCCAGGTTGAATTAATTGATTTAGGGAGACAGTTCCAGCAGAAATGGTGTATTAGTCAGTTTTGTGTTGCTATAACAGAATTGCCTGAGACTGGGTAATTTATAAGGAAAAAAGGTTTATTTGGCTTACGATTCTGGGACAGCTGCATCTGGCATGGGCCACAGGCTGCTTCTACTCATGGCAGAAAGTGGCAGGCAGCTGGCGGGTACAAGTAGATCACATGGTGAGAGGAAGCAAGAGAGAGAAAGTGCCAGGGTCTTTTTAAGCAACAAGCTCTCCCAGGAACTAATAGAGTGAGAACTCACTCACTACCCCTCCTCCCCCAGGGAGAGCATTAATCCATTCATGAGGGATCTGCCCCCATGACTCAATCAGTTTCCAACACTGCCACATTGGAGATCAAATTTCCACATGAGTTTTGGAGGGGACGACACATCCAAACTACATCACAGGGGGAGCCCCTAGCTGCTTGGCTGCTGCGGTTATGGGATCTAGGGGTGGAAAGTGTGATGTGTTCTGGTGAGGAGATGGAAAAATTGGCCTCCATCACCATGCACCTGTCCCTGAGGCAGCAGCTGCAGAATAGCCGCAGATATGCACAAGGGCCAGGTAATCACTCCTTAATGGAATGGGTTAGTGCAGCTGCCCGAACCGTGTGGGCAAATGCTGGAGAACTGACTGCCCAAGACTGTGAGTAAATGGCAAACATATACTGACTTGGTTCAAGTAATGTGGGAGCTGGGGATGAGGCAGTCCATGTTTAATGTGAATACCCGTGGCCTGGATGATGAAAATTTTACAGGCAGCATGAGAGACAGTGCTGTAAAATGCCCCATCAACATCCTTTGGGTCACTGATGGCATACTGGCCCCATACGTTGGTCATCCTATACACGAGGTAATGACCATGATAGCCAGCCTGGGTAAAGTAGAGGAGAGGAGACAAGCAAAAGAGGTCCAAAAGGTGGCTAAGACCAAACCCCTAAGAAACGACCAGGATCTTATCCCAAGGGGACCAAGCAAGACTAGCTGTAAGCAGATGTGGCTTGATTTGCTTGCAGCAGGGATTGATAGCAAGAAAGCTGACCAGCAGCCAAATGCGGTCCTGTTTGCCTTGTGGCAGCAATTGCACCCTGAACAGCGTTTCACTAAATGTCCAGAAACAGGTAGCAGAGTGTGCTCGGTGGACTTAAAGGATTTCTTGATTGCTTCTGAGGAGGCAGATGAAATGTTCCAGTTTGATTAGGGAGCAGGCCAAGGTACTCGTCTTTTGAGGGCAAGCAAGGACCGGAGGCTTCACATTGAACTGGCAATACACTGGTCAAGGACTAATGTGCAGTGTGTTTTGGCATTGGTAGATACAGGCATAGAATGTAGCCTGATATATGGCAATCCAGATAAGTTTCCAGGGGCCATAGTTCATGTAGAGGGCTATGGAGGACATACTATTGAAGTCAAAGCTGTGTCACTGCCATTAAGCATTGGACGATTGCACCCTCGTGTGTGTACTGTATATATATATCCCCAGTAGCTGAGTACATCTTGGGTATGGATGTACTTTATGGCTTGCACCTGCAAACAACAGTTGGAGAATTTTGGCTATGAATACGGACAATAAAGCCTGTGTTACGGGGATATGCTAAACATGACCCACAGGTGTTACCCCAGCCAAGATGTGTGGTTAATGTAAAGCAGTATCGCCTACCAGGAGGACATGCAGAGATAGGTGCCACTATACTGGAATTAGAGAAAGTTGGCATTATTCGTCCAGCTCATAGACCATTTAATGCTCTGGTATGGCCAGTGAAAAAACCTGATGGTACCTGGAGAATGACTGTAGACTGCTGAGAACTAAACAACGTAGTGTCTCCTTTGCATGCAGCCATGCCTTCAGTTCATGACTTGATGGATCAGCTGATGACTCAGCTGGGAACTTATCATTATGTACTGGACCTTGCAAATGCTTTCTTCACTATTCCAATCTTGGCTGATAGCCAAGATCAGTTTGCCTTCACTTGGGAAGGGAGGCAGTGGACCTTTCAAGTATTGCCCCAAGGTTATCTGCATAGCCCAAACTCTGTTGTGGTTTAGTGGCTGGGGACCTAGCCAAGTGGACAAAGCCCAGCATGGTTATGATGTTTCACTACATTGATAATGTAGTGAATTGTTAACCTCGGATTCTCTTACAGATTTAACCCAGGCAGCTCCAATGCTGCTAAGCCATTTGGAAAAATGTGGGTAGGCCATGAACACAGCCAGAGTACAAGGACCTGGGCTGTCAGTCAAATGCTGCTAAGCCATTTGGAAAAATGTGGGTAGGCCATGAACACAGGCAGAGTACAAGGACCTGGGCTGTCAGTCAAATTCTTAGGATGGTCTGGTTGGGTAAGACGAGGGTCATCCCAGAAGCTATTGTAGACAAGATACAGGCATACCCTCAACCCACAACTGTAGCTCAGCTGCAGACATATTTGGGACTTCTGGGGTATTGGAGAGCTTTTGTACACCATATGGTTCAAATGGCATGCCCACTGTATGCATTAACAAAGAAAGGAACCCCCTGGGATTGGACTGAGGAAGTAGAACAGGCTTACTGGGCTACAAAAAGGGCAATACAGACCCCACTAAACCTTTTGGATTAGACGTAAATATCACCCAAGAAGGGTTAGGATGGGGTTTGTGGCAGAGACAAGACCGATTCTGAACACCTGTAGGATTCTGGTCTCAGCTTTGGAAGGGTGCTGAAGTACACTATTCTCTAATAGAAAAACTGCTAGCAGCTGTGTATTCTGCCTTGATGGCCACCGAGGCTATCACAGGAACTGCCAAAGTACTAGGAAGGACAACATATCCCATACTAAGTTGGCTGCACACGTGGGCAGCCAACCCTAAAACAGGTGTAGCTCAGACTCCCACTCTGTCTAAATGGGGAGCATATACAGAACAAAGGAGCACTGTGTCAACGGGTCCTCTGTCCAAAGAGTTGCAAGCTGTGCTAGGCCCAGTAGAGGCTGTGGAGGAAACTTTGACACAACCCCTACCCATGGAGGTGGAGGCTACACCTTTCCATGAGGGACAGGGACCTATCACAGAACAAGCTTGGTATACAGATGGCTCTAGCATGGGACACTCGGCATCATGGACAGCTGCTGCTGTCCAGCCCTTAACAGAGACCACGTGGTATGAATATGGCACAGGGCAAAGCAGTCAATGGGCAGGACTGAGAGCTGTTTGAATGGTAATAAAAAATGAGCTTGGGCCATTAACCATCTGTACTGACAGCTGGGCTGTGTACAAAGGTTTAACACTTTGGATTTCAACTTGGAAATATCAATGGTGGATGGTAGGCCACCAACCCCTGTGGGGACAAGCCATGTGGCAAGAGTTATGGGAATTGGGACATGAGAAAGAAGTAACTTTTTTCCTTGTCACAGGACACTTCCCCTTAGCCAGTCCAGAAAATGATGAAGCTGATGCCTTGGCTAAGGTAAGATGGCTGGAGAGGGCCGCAGCTACTGATGTAGCCCAATGGTTACACTGATGAATGCAGCATGCTGGCAGCAAAACCATGTGGATGGTGGCTCAAAGATGGGCCTTGCCTATAAAATGGGAAGATGTAGTGAATGCCTGTCATGCTTGTCCAGTATGTGCTCAAGAGAGTCCACACCCTTGGCAGGTACCCCATACAGATGGGAAAATAACTCGAGGAAGGGTGCCCCTGACTCTTTGGCAAGTGGACTTTGTTGGACCACTGCCAAGATCAGAGAATTTCAGATACATCTTCACTGCTGTTGATACAGCTACTGGTCTTCTGTTTGTATGGCCAGGTAAACACTGTGAAGGCATTGACTAGCCTTACTGCTATGTATGGTCAGCCTGTAGTTATAGAGAGTGATAATGGAACCCACTTTACTGGACATGGGGTTCAGAAGTGGGCTTCCCAGTTGTCTATTCAGTGGAAGTTACATATGCCATATCATCCCCAGGTAGCAGTGATGATTGAGAGATACAATGGTCTTTTAAAAAAGGGGCTAAGGCTATCTGCCCAACCCCTATCCCTGAAGGGGTGGACGTGGTGGTTATGGCCAACAGTCAGGATTCTAAATGAGAGACCCTGCAAGGGTGGGCCCTCTCTAGTGGAAGCTCTGTTGCATAGGGCTGCAGCACCTATGCAGCTGCAAGTCACTACTAGAGATGAGCTTTTGAAGACAGGATATGGCAAGAATGGAAATATTCTCTTACCAGCCCCAACCTGTTTACAACAGGGACAGACAATACAATGGGTATGGCCTTGGAGAATAGAAGCCCCCCATATACACTGGGTAAGCCTAATAGGGCCTTGGGGGAAAGGATTAGAAGAGGACTTGCAAATTTCACCTTGGGTGACAAGTACTTGGCCTCCTCGAGTAAAGGTAACAAGGCCTGGAACAGATAAGTGCTCTATTCCAAAGGGCACATTTGTATTATCATTATGGCCAATTATGAGTTCCCCTATACTGTTACATCAGTACTAGCAGATAAAGTATGGTATCATAAGCCAGGTAAGATACCTATTCCTGCAAGCATCCTTTCCCAGGATGGCAAACTAGCATGTATCTTACCAGAGGGGTGAGAACTCCCACTATTGGTACCAATAACCCTTCTGTCTTTTCGCCCATAGTGTTCTGGCTGCCGGCACCAGAGTCAACTGGATACAGACACACGTTCGTGTGACCAATGTGTTGGCTTATTGAATATACAGTGCACTTCATACTAATGATGACTACTAACCAGACATGTGCGGCTAATAATTGAAAGAACAAAACTACAGGACAAGACTTAAGGACAAGCCTTAAGGCATATTGGACAGACGATAGGTTGTGTGAATGTAAGCGTCACTTATCCTTGCTAAGGGAACATTGTGGAGGATTCTGAATGCGTAGATTGTATGGCGAGGGACCCTGAAGGGGTGGATTGTTGGGAAAAATAGGAAAATGGTCAGGGCCTCACAGATGTTCAGAACCTTGCTGAGCATTTGCTGTAAATATCCTTAGGTGTTCCTTGTTACTACTTAATGTAAATTGCATATGTGCACTCAGGTGTCCAGGTTTGTGGACTTAAATATAAAAGACTAACAGCTCTGATCCACAGTGCTTCTCAGAACTCTCAGAGAAGCCACTAGGACAGTTGCTACTAGATTTGAATAAAACCCATCCATTTTTCTTTTCTTTTCTTTTTTTTTTCTTTGTCGTTTTTTTCGTGACCGGCACTCAGCCAGTGAGTGCACCGGTCAGTCCTATATAGGATCCGAACCCGCGGCGGGAGCGTCGCCGCGCTCCCAGCGCAGCACTCTACCAAGTGCGCCACAGGCTCGGCCCCCCATCCATTTTTCTATACCTATGTCTCCCAGAACCTTTTTCTTTCTATTACCTAGCTCACAGGCCTGCATGTGGAGGGTTTGTAACCCAATCTGTGCAACAGAAGACTCAAGGGGTCTGTAAGCCCTAGCTTTATACTCTCCTTGTGTCAATGTACTCCGGTGGCCGGTGGACCATCTGAATGGTGGTTGTGGCATCTAGCCACTTTTGTGGCAGCCACGGTTATTGTGGTGGCTGTGGTGGGCCACCCACATGGAGGTGATTTTTTGGCATGCTCGTTGGTGCTGGTGGTGTGCCTGGTTGTAGGGGCGTCCAGTCGCCAGCTCCTTCCCTCAGTCCCCAGGTGGGTCCTGAGGAATTGGTGGTGTGCCTGGTTGTGGAAGGGGGCTCCAGTCCCCAGCTCCATGCCTCACATCCGCGGGTGGACCCGAGGTGCTGGCAGTATGTTTGAGCTGGAACTAATATTTTTATCCTTTGCTTACTTCTTTTTTTTTTTTTTCGTCTTTTTTGTGACCGGCCGCACTGCACTCAGCCAGTGAGTGCACCGGCCATCCCTATATAGGATCCGAACCCACGGCAGGAGCGCTGCTGCGCTCCCAGTGCCACACTCTCCCGAGTGCGCCACGGGGTTGGCCCTCTTTGCTTACTTCTAAAGTGGGGGAACTTCCTGTTGAGACCAGTATTGAGCTGTGTGGTTGGGCTAAATTGCTGCTTTGCTGTTGCTTTCCTAGGGAAGGCTTTTTGTGCAGTACAGTTTATAATGGTTGACTTCAAAGGTACTTCTGGCTCTCCAGAGACTCAGTGCACCTGGGTTGTGTAGTAACTCTGATCTGGGCCTGAGTCTTTTCATCAAACTGCACCCCATGCAATGCTATATTCCTGACCAGTCTCCTCTGGGTGGTCCTACACTGACTGGGGTGCAGATCAGCTGTCCTTGCTGTGCCCCAGTATTCCCCGGGTGGGCCCATCTCTCCAACTGCCCATGCTGCAAACACTTCCCATGGGACAGGCTGTGCACCAGTCCCTTGCGATGACTCATCGGCCTCTGAGTGGCTCCATTTTTTCAGTTGTTGTGGATCCTCCCTCCTATGTGGGTCCACAGGAATCCTATTAGTGGTCTTGATGGCCTGGGGACCACCAAGGCCCTCTTCTCCCCTGCTCCCTCCAAACAACTCCATCTGAAGGGCACAGCTGTGGGTTTTTGCCAGCTCCTGCTCTGTGTGCTCAGCAGTTCCAGCCTTAAAGCAGCCATGGCACGAAATGGTCAGAGCAGTTTTTTCTTTCTCTTATTGTGGCTTCTCCTGCATTCATGCACTCCATAGGTCTCTCCTCCTCTTCCCCTGAGCTCTAGTGGTCCCAGCTTGGCTGTTGTTGCTTTTTTATATAGTTGTAAATTGGTTGATTTCTGGGAGAGAGTGATGCTGGGGACCATCTATTCCACCATATTGACTGGAACTCCACTTTGTCTACATTTTCAAGTATTTGTTATAAGCAACATCCACTCCTGGTACCAATTTTCTGTATTAGTCCCTTTCTGTTGCTTATAACAAAATATTTGGATCTGGGTAATGGGTGAGAAAAGAAATTTGTTGCTTACAGTTTCAGAGGTTGGGAAGTTCAAAGTCCAGGGAACACATCTGGTGAGGGTCTTCTTTGGTTGTGGCTTTACCACAATGCAGGGGTCTCTCACATGGTAGAAAATAGTGGAGCAGAGAGAGACTCTCACATGCTCTCCTTTTAAAGCCCTTGGAACCATGCCCCATGACCACCGTTATTAATCCATTCACTGTGGCATGGTTCTACAATCTAATCACCTCTTCAAGGCCCACCTTTCAATTACCGTAATAGGATTTCCCATCCTCAACAGTTACAATAGGAATTAAGCTTTTAATATATGGACTTTGGGGGACAAAATTCAATCAATCTACAGCACTGACCTTTGCCCTCCTGCACTCATCTGGATATTTCTGATGCTGCTGCAGCCATTTTGCTCTCTGGGCCAGGTAAGAGCTGTGGCTGCTGTTTGCATAGGTGATAGCTGGTGCCTATCTCCCCACTCAGCCCTACTTCTCCTGCTGCTTGGAACCAGACTGGGATCAAGAAGCTCCTGGAACAGCTCATTGTGGCAGCAGCATGGAAATCCAGTATGTATCGGCAGGTAAACTCATGATTTTTGCTCAGGTTCTCAGGGCAGTGGGGAGATAGAAATGCTGATGAGGAAAATCCTAGTTGGCCACGTGTCAAGTGAGAAGCATGAGGCAATGGGGAAAATCAGAAGACAATTACTCACAGAACTAGCAGCATATTTTAGTTAGCACTATGGTCTTCAAGCCTGTCAGAATCACTTGAGAGGCAATGCTGGGGTCCCCTCCCAGATCTTCCCTGAAGCAGGATCATGTATGTTTCTGACCTGGCACTGAGATGTGGCTTGCAGACATTTTACCCATCATTAGTTCCATGTGCAACATCTTATTTGGACAAATTTAAGCTGGAGCATGTTCTCAAATACCTGTGCGTGCTCATGCTTTTCACTACAGTCCTTATTCTGGCAGCAAAAGCTGCATCAAATGGTGTCCCTCTAATGGCATAGGGCAGGAGAAGCTGAGTGGAACCACAACATGCCAGAGATACAGAACCTACCTCCTAGGAGAGTGAGGGGAACCAAGTCTTTTAAATGCACTTTTCATGGCCCAGGCACAGCGCTAGTCTCAGGGGATAAAACAAGGAATAGGACAGACCCAGTTGGGTCATCCAGAAATTGTACCCCAAGGCAGTGGTCCTCACACATTGGCTGGTACCATTTAAACACACAGATATGTGGACTCCAGCATCAGAGTTAGATTCACTGGGTGCAGGCGGGGCCTGGGGGTCTGCGTGTTGAACATCCTCCTGCATAACTGTGATGTAGATGGTCAGGCAACCACACTGGAGAAGGCAGAACTAAGGGACAGAAAACAGACTGTGGGGTCCTGGAGCTGGTTACTGGGGTAAGGGATTGACTGCAAAGAGGCAGGAAGGAACCTGTTGGAGTGAGGTAAATGTTCCGTATTGTGATTGTGGTGGTGTTTACACAAACGTATACATTTGCCATAACTCATCCAATTGTATACAGATACTCCTTGACTTATGTTGGGGTTATGTACTGATAAACCCCATTGTAAGTTGAAAAATTGTAAGTTGAACCATTGTAAGGTGGGGACTGTCTGTACTTAAAATGGGTAAATTTTACTGTATCTAAGTTATACATCAGTAGAGATGATAAAAAACAAATCCAAGAAGGTCATCAAGTGTTTTGGATCATCTATGTTGTCCCAGGGAGCCTTGGATAAGCCTTTTCACTCTTCCTTAGGGCAGATTCCTGAGCCTCCTACACTCACCTGAACAAAAATGAAATCTGGGACCTCCAGGCCTGAAGGGGGCACTGTGTCGTGCAGTCTCACTCTCAATGGGCCATTAGGAGAACCCACTTTGTGCCACAGGCACAGTATGGTGAAGAAGGTTGAAAGTAGAGTTGTCCCTTGGTATCCATGGGGAATTGATCCCAGACCATCACCCTCATACCAAAACCCACAGACGCTCAAATACCTTACATAAAATGGTGTAATATTTGCATATAACCTATGCACACCCACCCACATACTTTAAATCATCTCTAATGTTATAATACCTAACACAATGTAAATGCTATTTAATAGCTATTATACTGTAGTTTGAGGAATAATAACTTGTGCATGCTCCATTCAGATGCAACCATCCACTTTTTCTCTCAATTATTTTTGATCTGTGGTTGGTTAAATCCATGGATAAGGAACCCACTGATACAGAGGGCCAACGTACATCTCTGTATATCTCTGGACCTAGATTGCTTGTCCAGCTCTGACATCTGCTAGCTACGTGAACTTGGACAAATTTCTTAACCTCAGTTTTCTTGTTTGTAAAATGGAGAAAATAATAGTATCTATTTCAAAGAATTGTGTAAAAAAATTTAAAAGTTATTTCATTGTAAAGCATTCAGAACAGCAGTTAGCACACAGTACACATGAAATAAGTGTTGGCTATTATTATTTAATAAATGCAAATGTCACCCATACTTTTTTCCTCCCAGTTTTGCCACGGCAATCTTTTGTATGGACTTGTTACAGACTAAGAACTCTTAGTCCTCCATTTTTTATCACAGGCCAGTTCTGGGAGCAGCCCCTGGTTCCATTCCAGCTGTCTTCACAAATGAAAGATTTCTGGGGAACAATGACATACGAGGTGGGAGCTGGACCCAGAGCAGAATGAGCTGTAAGGCTGGGACTCAGTCAGGGTCTGGGACAGTTTCACTCTGTGGTTAAGAACAGAGGTCTCAACTCCCCTCCCCCTAGGAAACTTTTTTGTGGACACTGGACCTTGCTAAACCCTGGCAGGTGGGTTTCTGCTTGCTTAATCTCTGTGAGCCCCTCAGTCTCCACCAGAGATGACACTGGATCCCAGGGCTGTGGTGGGAGATAGGTAAGAGGGCAGGAGGGGCTCTTGGTGCTTGTTTTGGTTTGGGTTCCACCGGAAGCAGGCCCTGAGACAAGATTCAAGTGCAAGTTGATTAGGGAGGTGATCCCAGGAAACACATGTAGGAGAGGATCTGAGACAAGGGTAAAACCTGTGGGCAACTGGAGTTCCATGCCCCCGGGAACTCCTGGAGACAAACTAGGAAAGAGAAAGTCCTCTTCCCAACCAAGTGGGGAGGAAGCCGGGGTATTTACACATCACCTGTCCAGCCATCATTAGCTAAGGATTGCTTCCAGGAGCATTCACTCTCTGCCATGTCTAGCTTGCCTGAGTGGCCAAATGTTCGTCCATAGCCACAAATGAAGCCTTGGGCAGAGAGGCAAGTGTGCCCAGCAAGCTGACTTTTGTTGTAAAGTTGAGCACCAGGAGGACAGAACGGTGAAGACAGCACCTGCCATGGGCATGACAATTCACCTCCTCTTGCAATTCCATTTTCATGGCATTTCTCCTGATAAGGATGTACTGATGTAGCTTCTTGTGAGCTGACCTGGGCCCACTTTTGTCATGCAGCACACTCCAGGTGCCTCCCCCTACCACGTCATCTTGCCTGCCTTTGCCAGCGCCTCCCTGGCATGCCAACTGCTTCAATAGTAAAATCAACAGAAGACAGTTCCACCTGCCTGAGATTTCACATTAACACATGAATACCAGTGTTACAAAACATTGGCCACCAACATTTCTGATGTGGCTTGAAGTACGAGAAGGGCATGTCAAAGGGGAGGAGAGAGGGCTTTGGAATTATCCAACTTTATACCTTTCCCGTGATGTGAAAGTCATGTCATGTCTTTGAGTCTCATTCCCCATCTGTAAAACGGACACAGTAGTAGGATACCTGACAGAGTTGAGCTGAGATAGGGTATCATCAGCACCTGGCATGGTGCAGACCAGGAGTTGGCAGACTTTTTATGTAAAGGACCAGACAGTAAATACTCTGGCTCTGTGGGCCACACAGTCTCTGCTACGCCCACTCGAATCTGCCCTTGTGGCACTGAAACCACCATTGACAATATGTGAATGTTACAGAAACAGGTGCAGATCCCTTGTGTAGAGAATGGGCGGAATGGGGGGGATTTGATGTTTCTGACTCATCCTCTGTCCTCCTTTGGGCCTACCGTGGCATGGTACATAGTAGGTGCTCAGGAGATATTTCCTGAAGGAAGAAAAACAACATATGGCTTAGGGAGGAGGATGGTCTTTGGGGTTGGACAGGCCTGGGTCTAAGTCAACTTATTCTCTATGTGGCCTGGACTAAGACTCTTGCCCTCTCTGAGCCTCTTCACCTGAAGAATGGGCATAATATTAACACCTACTGCATAAGGTTATTGTGAGTATTAATGGAGATCATGGGCAAAAAGTGAGATTGCGGAAAAAATATTTCTAGAAAGAAAGCATGAATAAAGGCTCTATATTATGTGATTTTTAACCCATGGTCCTTGACCCTTAGTTCCTCTGGCCTGAGGGTCATTTCTTGTCTCCTCCAGTCTGTACAACCTGGTCCCTCTTGGGCTCTGGGAGGAGGTGGGGGGAGGGCACCTCTCCAGGGGAGAGGAGTGGTTGTCTGTAAAGATTGTGTGTGTGGTGGGGGGAGAGTCAAGCTTCCTTTTCTGAATTCAGGACCAGGCTGGTGGTAACTGCCATCAATTTTTGCCCCAAGGGCTCAGTGTTGGCTGTAAAGAATTAATGACCAAGAAAGGCGTCTGCCAATTATTTTTCCACTCAAGGCACAGAGATTACAGAAACACATCCCAGCCCATTTCAGATCCAGGCCTCTCAGTGCTGGCTGGCAATTACCCCCTTACAGACTTCCCTCCCAGGGGAGTGCTGGGAGTCAGGGGTCTCTCCTTTGAGGGTATGCTCAGACTTCCAAGTATGTGCAGAATATTCTGTTTCCACAGAGAAGAGGGTAGAGAAAGGAGAGACACACGAATCTCTTGGTTTGGGTTGTCCCAGAAGCAGGCCCTGAGACAAGGATTCAAGTATACTTGGGAGGTGACCCCAGGAAACACCACTAGGAGAGTAGGAAGTGAGATAGGGAAGGGACAGAGCGTGTAGGTATATTATCAAACCAGTAACATTGTGGGCAACTGGAGCTAAATCTCATCTGGGGACTCTGGGAAGTGGTACAACACATATATCTCAATGCAAGGAGTTGTGGGGGGGGGTGCTGGGCATTTATACATTGACTCCCACACATCATGGGTTGAGGCCTGCTCCGGGGGTGTGAATTACCCAGCATTTCCAGCCTATCTTACTTGGAGGTCAAGAAAGTCCTCAGGCAGGAAATGCAGGTGTTGGCAGCTGTGGTACCCTGAAATGGTAAGGGGACAATAGAGTCTTCTGCAACACGGATTGAAGGTCCACTCTGATCCAGGCACTTAACACCGGCAATCTCATTTAATCCCTGCGTATATCCAAGACTGAATCCTAGACCTACTCCTCAGGGCTGTGACTAGGGAGAGGTGAGGGAACCCCTCATCCCAGGCACAAAATTTAGGGGAGCACCAAAAAACACAGCAATCAAGTAATAGTTTAAAGTGATATTAAAAAGAAAAGAAATCAATGCAAAAAAGTCCATGACAAACAAAATATCAATTTTTTAAATCAAGACAGGGTCAGTAACAGTGCTGGACCATTTTGAAGCCTAAGGCAAAAGGGAAAAAATAAGTAATACTAACGTTGTTCATCACGGATTTCTTTTGCATTCATTTTGGATTTTTAAAGCAAATTATTGCATTAAAACATTATTTATCTTGATTACTGAGTTTCTTTTGGCACATCCTTATAGTTGGTGCCTGAGGAGAGTATATCACTTGCTTATCCTAGTCCTGGCTCTGCTCCTGCCCACCATGTGTCCCCATCTTAATGGATGGTGCTCAGTCCACTCAGCTGCTCAGGTCAGAAATCTGGGGTCGTCTGCACGCCGCTCCTTCCCGATCTATTCCTGATCTTTCAAGCATCTCTCAAGCCTGTCCTCTTTTTTCCATCTCCATCGCTACGATTCCTCTACAAGGTCCCCGTTTGTGGTCTCCCTTTGGCAGACAGGAGTGGCTTCTCAGATTTTCCTGCAAGCTCTGCTGTGTCCACTCTAGTTGGTGCTTCCAGCAGATGTGACAGTGGCTGTTTCTCTGTCCCTCTCATTTTCTTTGTCTTCCAAGTCCTCCCACACCCTTGTACGTTCTTGTTTGAAAATGAAATCTCTTATTCCCATAGTGCTAGGAGACGCTCTGTTTCTTTTTTTTTTCAATCCTTGAATCGGAGAGGCTCTGTTTCTGTGACTAAACCCTATAGCCTGCTGCCACTGCTCTGCTATCTTGGCTGATCGTTGGTGTACCCTGAGGGACAATCTCAGAGCTTCAAGGAAGCAATCCCCCCCTCCAATCTTTCCTTATTCCCTCACCTGCTGGGATTTCTATTTTCTTACCTTCCCGCATTGGGGCCAGGGCTGAGGGAGGTGGGGAAACTTATCCCTGAGAGACCCAGGCAATGTCCTTCTTCTAGTCCCATTTTCTCTGAATTTCCCTACTTTCTTGGTTCCACCTCCAGGGCTGGAAGACATCACCTGCAGGGTGGACAAGTTCCTGACCTCACTAATTCCCATCTCACAACTGCTTATAAGAAGCTCCAGGCACAGACCTCCAAGCTTTGCCCTAGATATGGAAAGAGGAGGTTTTGGAACTAAGAACCCCCGCCCCCCACCGGGCCAGGTTTTAAGACTACAGTCCCTTATTTGCTGGGGATACACTCCAAGACCCCCAGTGGCTGCCTGAAACTGTGGATGGTACTGTACCCTACATATACTATGTTTTTTCCTATAGATACATACCTGTGATAAAGTTTAGTGTAGAAATTAGGCATAGTAAGAGATTAACAACAATAACTAATAATAAAATGGAACAATTTAACACTATACATATGGAAATAAAAGTTATGCGAACGTGGTCGCACTCTCTCAGAATATCTTAGTGTGCTGTACTCACCCGTTGTAGCACCATGGTTGACTACAGGTAACTGAAACCGGGGAAATGAAATTGCGGATCAGGGAGAACACTGGACTTTCTCGTACAGACTCAGAGCTAAACTATGACCTCTTTATTTCAGGTGGTGTCTGCATCCTCTTAAAGTAATAAATGTTTTTGATTTAACGGGGTGGGAGGTGATGAGGAGAAGGGACATCATGATTCATGGGGATAAAGAACGATGGATCTTGGGCTGCCAGGTTAGCTCAGTTGGTTAGAGCACAGTATTTCAACCCCAAGGTCAAGGGTTCAGATCCACGTACAGACCAGCCACCAAAAAAAAAAAAAAAAAAAAACAAAAACCCAAAAGATGGATCGACGGTTTCAAAAACATTATCCCCTTTACAGAGTCAAATAGGTCCCCAAGTTACCGATACCTTTACTCACCTCCTTGGCATTCACCATTTCTAGAGAGTTCTGGCACGTTCTGTGTCGCACTTCCTCCCCACATTGGGGCCACATTTCTTCTCCTCTCAAAGGCCATATTTGCCTTGGGCACACTCATGGCTCCTTGGATCACTTATTTAAACTCTGAGCATATAAAGAAGCTCCTGGAATCGCCAGCGGTGAAATCCAAAGTTTGGGTGGCCAGTCCAGTGAGGAAAAGGGGGACCTGGATTCCAATTCCAGACCTGCCTGGATCTAAAGAAGTCGCTGAGAGGAAAATGGGGAAAGAGTACAGACAAATGGGTTGTGGGAAGGATTACACGAGATGACACACGTGTACAGTGAAGCTTCCCAAAGCGGCTGCCACGGCCCGAGTCCTGCTGTCTGTCCTTTTTCTTCTCTCCTGACTCGTCAACCTGCTGCCATCCCTGCTCTCTGAGCTGGGCCTCGCTGCTCTAGAATTCTGGACTTCTCGAGCAGACTTAGTTTGCTAACCTGCTGAGCAAAGTCAATCCAGCTCTGCAGCACCAGCCCATCTGCCTGTTGTTGAACAGAGCTGTGATCAGTCGTAAGTGGGTGGCAGCCAACTGAATGGCTAATTATTAGTGCCACTCTTTCAGCACAGAGCCAGGGTGTTGGCTTCCCAGTGCTGTGATTGAGTGTATAAAGAAGCTCCTTGAATCACTGGTGGTGAAATCCAAGCTCTGCGTGGGCACTGGAGCTGAGGATTTCCCCAAGACAATTTGCTGAAACATTCTTGTACACACACACACACACACACACACACACACACTCGCACACACTCTCTCTCTCTCTCACACACACACACACACACACACTCGCACACACTCTCTCTCTCTCTCACACACACACACACACACAGACACACACACACACACACACACACACACACACACTCACATGTTTGGGTTCTGGCTCCTGGCATCTGGAAATCTTGGGTCAGCAGACGTGTTGGGTTAAGGGAGGTGGACAGGGGAGCAGAGGAAAGGCCAGAAGTCCCTCTAGGTACTTACCGCTGCCCTTCTGCCCCCAACCACTCACTTGTTGGGTCCTCAAAGCCTGGGGCTTACTTTGTGTCCCACCTGTTCTGAGTCCTGTTCACATGCAGGTGGGTGGGACATAGTACTAAGCCCAGTGTGGAATGGCTCCTGCTGATCTCTCCACTCTGATCCTGAATTGACCCTCCCCTCTGTCCTCTGTACTCTAGGCACAGTGACCTCCTTTTGATGAGAGGACATGCCAACCACTCTCCCTCTGCAGAGCCCCATTGCCTGCCCTCTCATCCCATGGCTGACTTCTCATCCTTCAGGTCGTGGCTCACATGTCCCCTCTTCAGAAAAGTCTTCCCTAACCACCCTGTCTAAAGAGGATCCCACAGAAATGGTTTATTACACCTCACTTGCTTCCTTCATGGCATCTATCACAATCTGTAATTATTTTAACTTATTTATTTGCTTTTCTGTCTCTTCCACCAGACTGTGCACTCCATAAGGGCAAGAGCCATTTTTGTTTTGTTCATTACTCTGTCCCCAATGCCTAGAATAGTGTTGGCACATAGTACATGTTTAATAAATATTTGTGGAATGAAAAATCCCATATACCTTTTCCATTTTATTGTCAAATAAATCTCACAGACAGTCCAATGGGCCATCTGGTTGACCCACTTTGGGAATAGTCTCTGGGGTCATGTCTCCTTCTCACACTTTAGAAGCAGCTGGGGTTGGATCCTGCAACATGTAATGCCTGAGCCTCCCTGGGACGACTCTTTGACTCACATTGCTGAGGCTAATCCCAGCAGGTGACTTTCTTTCTAATACGTGATTCTCTTCCTACATCTGGTGAGGGAAAGTCAAGAAGTAGAAACTAGTCTTCACTCAGATCTTACTATACGAAAACTGTGTGAACTTGGGCACATCAATCTTTATGGGCTGCAGTTTTCTCATCATTTAAAAGGAAATAACAGTAATATGGGGTTTTTCAACCTCAGCACTGTTGACATTTTGGGCTGGATAATTCTTTGTGGGATGGTGTGTGTGTCCTGTGCATTGTAGGACATTTAGCAGCATCTACCCACTAGATGCCAGTAGCAAACCCAGTTATGATGATCAAGAATGTCTTTAGACATTGCCAAATGTCCCCGGGAGCAAAACCACATATTTCCCCCTCATTCTCTCCCATTGCAGACCACTCCAATAAAATCTGTCTTATAGGATTATTAGTAGTTTAAATGAGATAGATCATGTTAAGTGCTTCTTATCATGTCTGGCATAGAGTGAAGATTTAATATATGTATTTAAAATCTATTATTGTTATTTTTAACATCATTACACCGAAGGCCACAGGACTTTCTAGAAAGAGAGGTGCATATAGAGAGGCAAGCAGGCCCAGGAAAATCCACCCCTGTGCCAATGGTGTGCTAGAGTTATACGGTCTGTGTTTCCAAGCACTGACTTAAATTTTCAGGAAATTTGCAAACCAGTTGTTAAACATCACCATCCTTGAAATTGGCAATGGCAGGAGTATTTACACCTTGGGAATTGGCAAATGCAGCACAGCAGAGCTTTATTTTCTGAAAGCCACCTGGCTACCACAGTGCTTCTTTAATAATGCATGAAATGACAAGATCTTGTGGTGGATCTAATAACTACTGACATTTTGAAACAGTGATAAACATAAATGATATTTTGAGATATCAACTGCAATATGATATAAAATCTGTGATTTCTACTGGTGACAAAGTCACAGGTACTAGCTTGTTGCCCACATTCAAATTGGAAAGAAATGCTAAATTTCATCTAGAAGTCGGAGAACATACAGATGCAATTTTTTTTGTTTAAATCTATGAATCTCCTGAATTCTATCCATGGATCCCAGTTAAGAACCTTTGCTCTAGTGGACACATTTGGTGGTAAAGTGTAAATGAACCTGGGCCTTAGAATTGGACAGGCCTGGGTTAGAATCCCAAGTCTGCTAGTAAGTAACTAGCAGGTGGGCAGGTTTAGTTTCCTGAATCTCTAAAATGGGAATTTCAGCTTCATAGGTTGTTGTGGGAATTAAATAAAAAGATGTGTTTAAGGCGCTTTAAGAGGGGCCTGGCACCCAGTAGCTAGAGAGAGAGAGAGAGAGAGAGAGAGAGAGAGAGAGAGAGAGAGAGAGAGAGAGAGAGAGAGAGAGTGTTGGTGGGGAGAAACTTCAGCACATCTCTCCGTCACCCCCAAGTGTCTGCAGAGATCTGTGGATTTGAGCAGCTAAAGGTTAGTGGCAGATCACACCCCAGATGGCGCTCCTGGCTCATCTTTATTTTTAGTTTCTGTCTGGATGAAATATTTGCAATGTATACACGGGGCAGAACAAATAGAATTATGACTCACTTTTCACAAATTGTGTAGTGAATTTCACATACTTTTATGCTTGATTTTCCGCCATGTTTCAAACTGTTACAAAATGTTTTTTTCCCCTTCCTTTGGGACATTGAGGCATGTGCCCCAGTGGAAGGGGCATTGAATCCTTCCCCCCTCGCCTTCCCCAGGGCACAGCAAGCGAGGAATCACATTCTCTCCCTTCCTCAGGCTGGAAGCTTTATTATTTCCAGGCCCAGGCCCATTTTTTCCAGCTCATTAGAATCTGGAGCTAAGATAAAGAAGGGCAGAGCTATTAGGTAGCAATTTATATGGAAATGTGGAAGTTACCAGAGAAAGAGAGTAGGCTCTTTAGGAAACAATCAAGTTAGGACCTTCTGGAAAGCGGGTATCAGCGTTGAGATCCTTGAGTATGCCCCACCATCCCACTGCCAGGCTCAAGGTTTGTCTCCTTGTCTTTACCACGGGGAGACTGAGGCCTGAGGTCACACGGTGAGTGACATGCAGAGCCAGGACTGACAACCCACAGGTGGACCCCAAAGCCAGTGCTCAGCCACTTTATGGGGTACCTCAAAGGAGAGGGCGCCTCTGACCAGCCCATAGCCTCATTCTCTCCTTTCTCCTTACTTCAGTTTTTCAGCGTATTCGGGCTAACAAAGGCTCTCTCCTTTGACCAAAACTTTAGCAGGGCTCCTCTGAGCCCTCTGCTTGACTAGGTCTGAACTTTGACTTCCCTCTCTGTCCTCGTAGAATCCAGTTAGAACAAGAATCCTGCTAGGTCAGTGTAGCGAAAACCCCCACTCTTGATATCTTATCACCATGGTGTGCCTTCAGCAAGAATTCTGATGAATCCACTAACAGAATCCCTCCTACCCCCTGGTGTTTCCTTTCAGGTATGTTCCATTCACCAGCCCCTACCTGCTCCCTGGCTGTAAGTCTCCACTTGTCCTTGTCGAGTCAGAGCTGAGTTCAATCTCTCCCCCACTGCAGTCGCTCCTATACGTACTGCCATGGCCCCTCTTTTTTTTTTTTTTTTTGGTGGCTGGCCGGTAGGGGGATCCGAACCCTTGACCTAGGTGTTATCAGCATCACACTCTACCCAAGTAAGCTAACCAGCCAGCCCTCCACGACCCCTCTTGAATAAAGTTTGCCTTTTTGTCTTTAACGAGTGTCGTGAATAATTTTTTCTTCAACAAGGCTCACCTCTGGCTTGGGAGCTTGCAGCTGAGGGGGAAAGTGTCTTGTGCGCTCCATTCATATAGATTAAAGTCAACAGTTATTGTGCCCAGTGCTATGACATGTGTGTGTGGAGGATGGTCACGAGCAAAGGAAGCCTCTGAGCTTGGTCCCAAGAGCCAATATCAAGATGTCAGGAATTAAAATGGAGGATGATATAAAGGAAGGCCAGAGCAGAACCTTCTTCCTAAAGCTAAAGAAAAGTGGGCTTTGTCCCCAGTCTGGGCTTTTCTTCTCTGTGCTCAGTAGGCTCCAGCCAGCCCACGGCCCCAGCCTCTCCAGAATCACAGCGTTAGAGGGGAGAGTGAGAGAGGCTAGGTTGCCAGCCCTCTCACAGGGGAAGACATCCTCACCTCTGCCAAATGTTCCAGCTCTTAGTCTCTGCCATCTCCTGGCCTAGTGCCCCAGACCTTGAACCTGGCCCACAGCAATGCTCTCCCTCCTCAGACACGGGGTGAAGACAGAGGCCGGGGGCTGGAGGTAACGTGTGTGGGAGGCTGAGTATATTCTTAGACCAATATGTCATGTTTAAGGGCTTGATTGTGGTCTTAAGAGCAATGAGAGACCCTCAAAGAGTTTTAAGCAGCAAAGTAATGTGGTCAGATTTGTGGTTTAGAAAGATCTCTCCGGGGTCTATGGGGCATGAGAGGAGGGCAGTGCACAGAAAGATGGGTTAATGGGCTGCTTCGGTCATTTAGAAGAGAAATTATGGCGCTTGAATGAAGGTAGTATAATGGAGGGGCAGACAGGAAGATGGATTTGGTGAAAACCCAGGAGATAGAACTGATAACACTTGGTGACTGCTTGGATGTGGGAGTAAGAAGGAGTGAGTAATGTTATGGCTTGAGCAACTGGGTGGGTAGTGGTGTCTGCCATTTCCTGACATGCAGTAGGTTTTAGGGCAAAGATGATGTTGGTTTTGGCCATGTTGAGTCTGATGAATTTGTGGGACATCCCAATAGAGATGTTTGGTTGGAGCTCAAGAAAGCAGCTTGGGAAACATTGGCATATATGAGATAGTGATTAAATTGAGAAAAGGAAAGTTCCATGGTCAAAATGCAGAGGAAGGTGATGGGAAGGATGGAAAGAGAAAGATGAGTTCACAAAGTTGACTGACAGCTGATGGCCAGAGAGGCAGGAGGGGGCGCAGGATGTCATGGAACAGGGTGGAACAGAGTATTTCAAGGAGACATCTGCGGACAATGTGAAATGCTGGTGAGAGGTCAGGTAAGCTATGGACCTGGCAAGACTAGGGGTCGGGGTGGGTTGAGGAGAGAATGGCAGGTGAGGATGTGGAAGCAGTGTAGACAACCCCTTTCCTTCCTCCCTTCCTTCCTATAAAAAAGGAAATAAGGGTCACCTGGAACACTACCTCCCTGAGATGACCATTATTAACATTTTGGTGCCCAGCCCTCTGTGCATCTCTTTATGTACCACACACTAAGTACATACAGAAAATGTAACTTAAATGAAATGATATGCATGCCGTTTTTATTATGAATTTTCCCCTTAACCTCACATCGGCACTCAGCCCCTTATCTTAGCCTTTCCCCCTAATCTGTTAACAATACATATAAAATATTTATTCTTTCATTATTCTTTCTACATACTTAATCCTATCCAGGGTGTGTGTGTGTATGTATGGTGTATGTGTTCTATGTGGTGTGTGGTGTGTGTGTGTGTGGTTTGGGGAGTGTGTGGTATGTGGTGTGTGTGTGTGTACATGATGTATAGTGTGTGTGTGGTGTGGGGTTTGTGTGTGTGGTGTGTGTGTATGTGGTGTGTGGTGTGTGTCTGTGGTGTGTGTCTGTGGTGTGTGGTGTCTGTGTGGTGTGGTGGTGTGTGATGTGTGTGTGGTGTGTGTGGTATGTGGTATGTGTGGCGTGTGTGTGCAGTATGAGTATGTGGTGTGTATGTGGTGTGTGGTGTGTGTGTGTGGTTTGGGGTGTGTGTGCGGTATGGGTGTGTGGTGTTCGATGTGTGTGTATGTGGTGTGTGGTGTGTGTGTGTGGTGTGGTGGTGTGTGGTGTGTGTGGTGTGTGTGTGTGGGGTGTGTGTGCAGTATGAGTATGTGGTGTATGTGGAGTGTGGTGGGTGCGTGGTGTGTGTGTATGTGGTGTGTGTGGTATGTGGTGTGCATATGTGGTGTGTGTGCGTTGTGTGCGTTGTGTGTGGTGTGTGTGGTGTGCGTGTGTGGTATGAGTATGTGGTGTGTATGTGGTGTGTGGTGTGTGTGTATGTGGTGTGTGGTGTGGTGGTGTGTGTGGTGTGTATGGTGTGGTGGTGTGTGTGTGGTATGAGTATGTGATGTGTGGTGTGTGTGTGGAGTGTGGTGTGTGTGGTGTGTGTGTGGTGTGCGTAAAAGGTGTATGTGATGTGTGGTGTGTGTGGTGTGTGTGTGGAGTGTGGTGTATGTGGTGTGTGTGTGGAGTGTGGTGTGTGTGGGGTGTGTGTGCAGTATGAGTGTCGTGTGTGGTGTGTGTGGAGTGTGGTGGGTGCGTGGTGTATGTGTGTATGTGGTGTGTGGTGTGGTGGTGGTGTGTGTCGTGTATGTGGTATGCGGTGTGTGTATGTGGTGTGTGTGTGTGGTGTGTGTTGTGTGTGTGTATGTGGTGTATGGTGTGTGTGGTGTGCGTGTGTGTGGTGTTTGTCTGAGAGCGAGGTTGTTTTACTGAAATAGGGTCGTGCTATTCACACTTGCCTCTCTCCTTCAACAAAGCCTCAGTGAAAATTCCTTCAACAGTCTGGAGGGTCTGGTTCGTTCCTTTCAATGTCCAGGCAGGAGTCCGTGGTGGGTGTGCCACACCTCATTCAGGGGAGCCCCCAAGTGACGGCTGTTCACTTTGCTTCAGCTCTCGGTCACTAGGAACAACACTGCAATAAACATTCTTAGACATATGTTGTTCTAGACAGGTACTTTTATTTCTATAGGATAGATTCCCAGGAGTAAAGTTTCTGGGTTGAAGAGCGTATGTATTTTTCTCTATAGTTTTATCATAGAAAATTTCAAAGATACGGAGAATTTGAAAGAACTGTACATTTTAACACTGGTATATTCGTCACCTGCTTGTGTATTTGCAACTCACCTCTTGCTGTCTTTGCTTTATGACTGTCATCTACTTATTCATCTTTTCCTTTCTCAACCCACCTTATTTTTGGGTGCATTTCAAAGTATGTTGTAGACAACAACATACCTAACCTCTAAACACTTTAGCATGCATATTATTAACTTTAGTTTGGTATTTGTTCGTGGATTTTTTCAGATATAATTTATATAAAGTGAATTGCACAAATCTTAAGCATACTTTTCAACTAGTTCTGACAAATGCAAGCACTTATGTATCCCAATTCTCAATTAAGTTATAGAACATTAGCATCAACTCCAGAAAGTTCCCTCATGCCCTTTCCCAATCGATCCCCACCCACTCCCCAGAAACACTGTTCTGACGTTTCATAATATATTAGTTTTGCCTGTTTTAGGATTTCATGTAAATGAAATCAAATAGTATGTGTGTTTTTTTAGTAAGAGTTCTTTCACTCTGCATAATGTTTTTGGGATTTATTCATATTGTTGTCTGTGCCATTTTATTGCTCAGTAGTATTCTATTTTATGAATATACCACAGTGCATTTATCCATTCTTCTGAGCCGTCTTAACTTTTGATTATTATGAATAAAACTGCTATGAACTTTTGTGTACAAGTCTTTTTGTAGTAGATGTTTTCCTGTCTCTTGAATAAATACTTAGGAGTGGGGTTGCTGATGTATGTTTAGTTTTATAAGACACTGACAGATTTTTTTCTGAAGTAATTGTACTATTTTACACTCCGCTTAAGAACGTGAGAGTTCTTGTTACACTATATATATATATTTTAACGTTAACTACATTTTTATTGTTAATAAATGTTTCAAAAAAGAAACAAAATAATTATTTAATATGAAAATTAGTATCTTTGGGGACGGGGTGTGAAAGGGAGTTTGGAAGAAGACATTTGCAATACACATAATTAACAAACTATTATTATTTAGAATATAGAGATATCTCTTATAAATTAAATTTTTTTGATACATGAATAAATAACTCAATTAAAAATAGACAAGGGATTGAATAAGCAATTCCTAGGAAACGCAAATGACCAAAAATCATATGAAAATATGCTTAGTGCATTTCTAATCAAAGAAATACAAATTTTAAAATAAGATACCATTTTATGCCTATCTTTCAGAGTAGCAAAGTTTTAATTCTCTTATCATTATGGGTTGGCAAAGATGTGAGGATATAGAATTGCTGGAAGGAACATAATTTGGCACATAAAACATTCAGTAAAGTTGGTTACACTATAACCTTAATAATGATTGGTGGTGTTAGTCTTTAAATGTAGCCATTTTGGTAAATATGTATTCGTTCCTCATTGTGATTTTAATTTGCTTTTCCCTGATGACTAAAGATGTTGAGCAGTTTTCATGTGTATATGGGCCTGATAGAATTTGGATGTGTTGTCCCCCCAAAACTCATGTTGAAATTTGATCCCTGATGTGACAGTGTTGGAAACTGTTTGAGTCATGGAGGCGGATCCCTCACGAATGGATTAATGCCTTCTTTGGGGGGTGGGGGTCCTGAGTGAAATCTCGCTTTATTAGTTCCCACTAGAGCTGGTTGTTTAATAGACGCTGGCACCTCCCCTCTCTCTCTCTTGCTTCCTCTCACCATGTGATCTGCTTGTACCCGCCGGCTGCCTGCTGCTTTCCGCCATGAGTAGAAGCAGCCTGAGGCCCATGCCAGATGCAGCTGTCGCAGAATCGTAAGCCAAATAAACCTCTCTTCTTTATAAATTACCCAGTCTCAGGTATTTCTGTTATAGCAACACAAACAGGGCCATTCACACATTTTCTGTTGTGAAGTGTTTGTTAAAATCTTTTACCTATTTTTCAATGGGCTGGTCTTTAAAAAAATTTTTTTATCATGGTGGTGGTGGTTTTTTTTTTTTTTTTAAATATTCTGAGTACTGGTTATTTGTTAGATGTATACATTTTGTGAATTTTTTTCTCAGTCTAAGAATTGCATATTCATTTTCTTAAAGGTGTCTTGTGATGAGCAGATGCTTTAAATTTCTATAAGACTAATTTATACATTTTTTCTTTTATGATTATTGCTTTCTAACTTCTGCCTAAAAAGCTTGCCAAAGAAGCCTACTTGACAAGCTCAGCAAAAAGTTTCCTGAGTTTTGTTCTAGAAGTTTTGTAGTTTTAGCATTAATGTTTATGACCATGATCTGTTTCTAGTTAATCAATCAATCAATCAATTAATTTTTATTGAATCATAATTGATTATACATATTTTTGGGATTCTATGTTGACATGTTGATCAAATCAATATTACTAGTACGTATATTGTTACAAATTGTACTTATTCTTTATGCTGCTTGTCCAATCTCTCCCCATCCCCTTCTCCTTCCCTCCTCCCCCCACTGATAACCCTAGATTTCTTCTCTCCTTCTGAGAGTGATGGTTACTCTGTTGATTTGTTGCCTAGACGATCTGTTCAATGGTGAGAGGTGTGATCAGGTCCCCCAATATTATCGTGGAGTAGATGTTTCTTCTGTCATTCTGGAATGGGCTTTGTAGACAGAGACATCCTTTTTTCCTTGGTCTCTGCTGGTGACTCTCCTTGCGTCAATGCACTCCAGTGGATGGAGGACCATCTGCGTGGTGGTTGTGGCATCTAGCCACTTTCACAGCAGCTGTGGTTACTGTGGTGGCTGTGGTGGGCCACCCACATGGAGGTGATGTTTTTGGCATGCTCCTTAGTGCTGGTGATGTTCCTCATTGTGGGCGGGGGGTCTGGTCCCTGGCTCTATACCTCAGGTCTCCTGGCGGGCCAAGATGCTGGTGGTGTGCCAGGGCTGGAACTAATTTTTTGCCTTTTGTTTACTTCTACGACGGGGGAACTTCCCGTGGGAACCAGTACTTGAGCTATGTGGTTGTTAAATTGCTGCTTTGCTGCTGCTTCCCTAGGGAAGGTTTTTTGTGCAGCTCAGGGTTTAATGGTTGACCTTATAGGTACTTCTGGCTCTCCAGAGACCTGGTGCACCTGGGTTGTGTAGAAACTCTGATCTGGGCCTGAGTTTTTTCATCAAACTGCACCCAATGCAATTCTGCCTTCCTGACCAGTCTCCTCTGAGTGGTCCTGCGCTGATTGGGGGGTGGATTGGCTGTCCTTGCTGTGTCCCAGTGTTCCCCTGGTGGGCCCATCTCCCCCACTGCCTGTACTCCAAACACTTCCCATGGGACAGGCCTTGCACTGCTCTCTTGCGATGACTCACCAGCCTCTGAATGGCTCCCCTTTTTCAGCTGTTCTGGCTCCTCACTCCTGTGTGGGTCCACGGGAACCCTATTAGTGGTCTTGCTGTCCTGGGGGCCACCAAGGCCCTCTTCTCCCCTGCCCCCTCCAAGCAACTCCATCCAAAGGGAACAGCTGCGGCTTCTGCCAGCTCCTGTTCCATGTGCTCAGCAGCTCCAACCTTAAAGCAGCTGTGTCCCGAAACACTCTGAGCAGATTTTCTTTCTCTCATCATGGTTTCTCCCGCCTTCATGAACTTTGTAGGTCTCTCCTCCTCTTCCCCTGAGCTCCAGTGGCCCCAGCTTGGCTGTTGTTACATTTTTATAGTTGTAAATTGGTTGATTTGTGGGAGAGAGTGACGTTGCGGACTGTCTATTCCTCCATCTGCATGATGTGAGGATTGAGGGTCACTTTTTTTTTCTGTGTTGGATCTCCAGTTGTCTCAGAACCATTTGTTGAAAACATTTCCTTTCTTTATCAGGTTGCTTTGGTGTCTTCATCAAAATTGAATGATCATATACATGAGGATCTTCTTCTGAGTTCTTTGTTCTGATCCACTGATCTATTTCTCTATTCTCAGGCCAGTCCACAATGCCTTGGTCACTGTGGCTTCAAGTCAGGTTGTTAATCCTCCAAATTTGTCCTTCTTTTTCAAAATTGCTTTGAATATTTGCAGGTCTTCTGAATTTTTATATAAATTTTAGAATCAGTTTGTCAGTTTCTACAAACTTGGCTGATTGATTATGGTTGGGATGACTTTAAATATATAGATCAATTTGGGGAAAACTGACATCTTAAAAACATACAGTATTTAAATCAGTGAATTTAGTATACCCATTTATTTAGATCTTTAGTTTCTCTAAGTAGTATATCATGGTTTTAAATGTAGAGTTTTTAATGTAGAGGGTTTTTTTTAAAGTGTAAAGGTTATGTCTTTTGTTAAATTTATTCCTATTTCATGTTTTTTGACAATACAGTAAATAAAATTTTTTCAAATTAATTTTCGAATTTTTTACTGATAGAAAATAAAAATACAATTGATTTTGGCACATAGTCTGTATCTACCAATTTGTTAATTTACTTATTAGTTCTAGTAGATTCCTTAAGATTTTCTATGTAAACAATCATTTAATCTGTGAATAAAGACAATTTTACTTCTTCCTTTCCAATCTGTATACTGTTTACTTCTTTATTTTGTATTCCTCACTGGCTAGGATCTCTGGGACAATGTTGAATAGAAGTGGTGAAAATGGATATCCTTGCCTTATTCCCAATCTTAGTACTTAGTATAATGTACTTAGTACTTAGTATAATGTGAAGTACAGGTGTTTTGAAGATGTCATTGATTAGGTTAAGGAATTTCACTTTTAATTCTGGTTTGCTGGAATTTTTATTTGCTTGTTTGTTTTTGAATAAAGGGCTATTCATTTTTTTTTTCAAATGGTTTTCCTTTTTCCTGTGTCTGTATAAATGAGTATGTAATTTTTCTTTTTAGTCTATTAATACGGTTGATTACATTCATTGGATATTCATAAATTAAACCAACCTTGGATTCCTGGGATACACTCAATTTGGTCGTGATGTATTTTGCTTTTTTATAGATTGCTGGATTCTATTTGCTGATATTTTGTGATGGAGTTTTTCATCAATGTTCATAAAGAATACTGGTCTAGAATTTTGTTTTCATAATTTCTTTATCAGGTTTGTCATCAGGATTATGGTGGTTTCATAAAAGAGCTGGGAAGTATTCTTTCCATTTTCTGAGTGTGTGTTAATTCCTCCTTAATAAAATTCGCTGGTGAAACTACATGGAATTTTCTTTGTGGGAAGGATTTTGTGTGTGTGTGTGTGTGTGTGTGTGTGTGTGTGTGTGTGTGAAGGTTTTAAATTATGAATTCAATTTCTTTTAAGATATATGGCAATTTGGATTTTCTATTTTATTTTATATCAGCTGTGGATTGAATATCCTCCCCCCCAACTCATCAAAACTTGATTGCCATTGTAATGTGTTAAGAGGGTGGGAAATTAGACTATGGCAGTGTTGAAAGGTGAGACCTTTAAGTAGTGGTTGGATCCGGGTGACTGTGCCTTAGTGAATGGATTAATCCATTTGTGGTGTAATGGGTTAATGGTTTAGTGGGCTGTCATGGGAGTGGCTCCCATGGCTTTATAAGGAGAGCAAGTGAGCACGTCAGAGAGCTCTTGCCATCCTCTCCTTACGATTGCCTGAGTCACCATAGGACCCAATAGAGAGTTTCCCACCCAGAAGAAGGCCCTCACCAGATGTGCCACCTGGATTGTGGACTTCCCAGACTCCAAACTATAAGAAATAAATTTTATATCTTTACAAATTACCCAATTTCAGGTATTGTGTTATAAACAACAGAAAGTGGACAAATATAGTATCAATTTTGATAAGTTGTATTTTTTTTAAGGAATTTGTCTATTTTGTCTAGATTGTCTAAATAACTTTTTAGCATAAAGTATTTATATATTCTGTTATTATTCTTTTAACATCTGTAGGATATGTAAGGCTGTCTCCTCTTTCATCCCAAATATTGGTAATTTGTATTCTTTCTCTTGTTAATCAGTTGAGCTAGGGATTTATTAATTTTATTGATATTTTCAAAGAACCAATTTTTGGCTTAGCTAATTTTACCTTATTGTTGATTTTCTATTTTGTTGATTTCTACTTAGTTTAATCTCCCCTATTTCTACTAATTTTGAGTTTGCCTTACTCTTTTTTTTCCCTAGCTTCTTGAGGTGGAATCTTAGGTCATTTATTTTACACTTATATTACTTTCTAATATAAATATTTAAATTATGAAGTTCCCTCTAAGCATTGCTTTAGCTGCATCCCACAGATTTTGATATACTGTTTTCATTTTTCATATAAAAGTGTTTTTAAGTTTCCCTTGTAATTTTTTCTTTGATCCAATGATTATTTATGTTTGTTGTTTAATATCCAGATTTTTTTTCTATATAACTAATTGCTATTGATTTTAATTTAATTTCATAGTGGTCAGAAAAAACACTTTGTTTTTTCGATTTAATTGTATTGAGTCTTGTTTTACGGCCGCAGTTATGGTCTATCTTGATAAATACACCATGTACATTTGAAAAAAAAGTGTATTCTGCTATTGTTGAGTTTAGCACTCTATAAATATAAATTAGATCAAGGTGGATTATAGCATTGTTCAAATCTTCTACATTTTTAATGGTTTTTAAAATCCTAGTTCTTTTATCAACTGCTGAGAGAGGAGTTTTAGATTTTTATCGGATTTTCAAAATTCATACATTTTGAAATTCTATTGTTAGGTGTAATTATAATTTTTATGTTTCCCTGATGAAAATGGGCCATTTTACTGTCATGAAATGTCCCTTTTATTTGAAATTAACCTAGCTCTAATTTCAACCTTCTTATGCCTCGATTGTATGTTGTATAATATATCTTTTCTCATCCATTTCCTTTCCTCTATCTTTATTGTTGTGTTTAAAGTATATCACTTGTAGTCAGAATATAGTCTGCTATCTTTTTGTTTGTTTTTTTGGTGGCTGGCCAGTACAGGCATCTGAACCCTTGTGTACCCTTGACCTTGGTATTATTGTGTGTGTGTGTTTAAATCTTTTCTTACATTCTTTGCTTTTTAGTTGTAGTGTTTAGTCTATTTACAGACAATATAATCGTAGACAATCGTAGACATGATTTGATATAGGTCTACCATTTTATTGTCTGTCATATATATATATATATATCTTCTCTCCTTTTGGGTTAAACAAATCATTTTTAGAACTTTATTTTAATTTATTAATTGGCTTTTTAGGTATACCTCTTTGCATTTTAAAAAATGGTTGCTAGTGAATATTCATTCACTTAAGAAGAATATTCATTCTTAAGTTAGTCTACATTCTACTTAGATTTAATATTTTACCACTTCACACAAAATTTAAGAACCTTGCAACCATATAGGTCCATTAACTGCCCCCTCACCTTTATGCTATAGTTGTCATATATGTTGCATTTACATATATTATAAAACCCACAATACAGTGCTATGATTTTTTTTTAAAAGATGATTGGTAAAGGAGATCTTAACCCTTGACTTGGTGTTGTCAGCACCATACTCTCGCAAGTGAGCTAACCGGCCATCCCTATATAGGGATCCGAACCTGTGGCCTTGGTGTTATCAGCATCACACTCTCCCAAGTGAGCCACGGGCTGGCCCAGTGCTATGATTTTTACTTTAAAGAGTCAGATGCATTTAGAAATCAATAATAATGTCTTTTATATTTACCTACATATTTAACATTTCCAGGGATTTTCACTTTTTCTTGAAGATATGAGCTTCTACTTGTCATTTCCTTTCACTTGACGAGCTTCCTCTAGTGTTTCTTATAACACAGGTCTGCTGACAAATAATTCTCTTAGCTTTCATTCATTGGAAAATGTTTTTATTTCACATTGCAGTGGACAGAACTCGAGTGGCTTCCAGCGATGCCCACCTTCTGGTATTCACATTCTTTTTTAAAAAAATTATTTATTTTTTCCACTGTAAATGTTTATGTGTATATAAACAAAATATTGTTTATATAATGCATATATGGTATAATGACCCAATCAAAATCATTAGCAATCTATCACCTAAACATTTATCATTTCTTTGTGGTTATTGGTATTCACATTCTTGTACGATCTCCTCTGAGTGTGGGTGACACCTGTCATTTGCTTCTAACCAATATAATATGGCAAAAGTGATAGGATGCCACTCCCATGATTATGTTATGTCATTAAAGACTCCGTCTTGTTAGCTGACTCTAGAGTTCTTTCACTTGCTTGCCTGAAGTCATCAGAGCCCACAGCACAAGAAATTTCAGGGAACATCTAGTTGCTCAGATGGCCTCAGTCTTACAGTCTTAAGGAAATGAATTTTGCCACCAACCTGAGTGAGCTTGCAAGAGGATTCATTCTCATTCCAGCTTCCAGTTGAGGACTGAGCACTGGTGGACACCTTGATTGCAGACTTGCAGAGGACTCAGCTAAGACATGCTCTGATATCTGATCCATGGAGACTCTGAGATAATAATGGGTGTTATTATTTTTTTAAATTTTATTTTGTCGATATACATTGTGGCTGATTATTGCTCCCCATCACCAAAACCTCCCGCCCACCTCCCTCCCCCCTCCCCCCCAACAATGTCCTTTCTGTTTGCTTGTCGTATCAACTTCAAGTAATTGTGGTTGTTATATCTTCTCCCCTTGCCCCGGTTTTTTTTTTTTTTTTTTTTTTTTTTGTGTGTGTGTGTGTGTGTGTGTGTGAATTTATATATTAATTTTTAGCTCCCACCAATAAGTGAGAACATGTGGTATTTCTCTTTCTGTGCCTGACTCGTTTCACTTAATATAATTCTCTCAAGGTCCATCCATGTTGTTGCAAATGGCAGTATTTCATTCGTTTTTATAGCTGAGTAGTATTCCATTGTGTAGATGTACCACATTTTCCGTATCCACTCATCTGATGGTGGACATTTGTGCTGGTTCCAACTCTTGGCTATTGTAAAGAGTGCTGCGATGAACATTGGGGAACAGGTATACCTTCGACTTGATGATTTCCATTCCTCTGGGTATATTCCCAACAGTGGGATAGCTGGGTCATATGGTAGATCTGTCTGCAATTGTTTGAGGAACCTCCATACCATTTTCCATAGAGGCTGCACCATTTTGCAGTCCCACCAACAATGTATGAGAGTTCCTTTTTCTCCGCAACCTCGCCAGCATTTATCGTTCAGTCTTTTTGATTTTAGCCATCCTAACTGGGGTGAGATGGTATCTCAGTGTGGTTTTGATTTGCATTTCCCGGATGCTGAGTGATGTTGAGCATTTTTTCATATGTCTGTTGGCCATTTGTATATCTTCCTTAGAGAAATGCCTACTTAGCTCTTTTGCCCATTTTTTAATTGGGTTGCTTGTTTTTTTCTTGTAAAGTTGTTTGAGTTCCTTATATATTCTGGATATTAATCCTTTGTCAGATGTATATTTTGCAAATATTTTCTCCCACTCTGTTGGTTGTCTTTTAACTCTGTTAATTGTTTCTTTTGCTGTGCAGAAGCTTTTTAGTTTGATATAATCCCATTTGTTTATTTTTCCTTTGGTTGCCCGTGCTTTTGGGGTCATATTCATGAAGTCTGTGCCCAGTCCTATTTCCCGAAGTGTTTCTCCTATGTTTTCTTTAAGAAGTTTTATTGTTTCAGGGTGTATATTTAAATCCTTAATCCATTTTGAGTTGATTTTAGTATACAGTGAGAGGTATGGATCTAGTTTCATTCTCCTGCATATGGATATCCAGTTATCCCAGCACCATTTGTTGAAGAGGCAGTCCCTTCCCCAGTGAATAGGCTTGGTGCCTTTGTCAAAGATCAGATGGCAGTAAGTGTGTGGGTTGATTTCTGGATTCTCTATTCTATCCCATTGGTCAGTGTGTCTGTTTTTATGCCAGTACCATACTGTGTTGGTTATTATAGCTTTGTAGTATAGCTTAAAGTCAGGTAGTGTTATGCCTCCAGCTTTATTTTTTTTGCTCAGCATTGCTTTGGCTATGCATGGTCTTTTATTATTCCATATAAATGTCTGGATAGTTTTTTCCATTTCTGAGAAAAATGTCTTTGGAATTTTGATGGGGATTGCATTGAATTTGTATATCACTTTGGGTAGTATGGATATTTTCACTATGTTGATTCTTCCAATCCAAGAGCATGGGATATCTTTCCATCTTCTTGTATCCTCTCTAATTTCTCTCAGCAGTGGTTTGTAGTTCGCATTATAGAGATTTTTCACCTCCTTGGTTAACTCAATTCCTAAGTATTTTATTTTTTTGGTGGCTATTGTAAATGGGCAGGCTTTCTTGATTTCTCATTCTGCATGTTCACTATTGGAGAAAAGAAATGCTACTGATTTTTGTGTGTTGATTTTGTATCCTGCTACTGTGCTGAAATCATTTATCAATTCCAACAGTTTTTTTGTAGAGGTTCTAGGCTGTTCGATATATAGGATCATGTCATCTGCAAACAGGGACAGTTTGACTTCATCTTTTCCAATCTGGATGCCTTTTATTTCCTTCTCTTCTCTGATTGCTCTGGCTAATACTTCCAACACTGTGTTGAATAGGAGTGGTGAGAGTGGGCATCCTTGTCTAGTTCCTGTTCTTAAAGGAAAAGCTTTCAGCTTTTCCCCATTCAGGATGATATTGGCAGTGGGTTTGGCATATATGGCTTTAATTCTGTTGAGATACTTGCCCTCTATACCTAACTTATAGAGGGTCTTTGTCATGAATGAGTGCTGAACTTTATCAAATGCTTTTTCAGCATCTATAGAGATGATCATATGGTCCTTGTGTTTGAGTTTATTAATATGGTGTGTCACATTTATTTATTTGCATATGTTGAACCAACCTTGCATCCCTGGGATGAATCCCACTTGATCGTGATGAATAATTTTACGTATGTGTTGCTGTATTCTGTGTGCTAGTATTTTAGTGAGGATTTTTGCATCTATATTCATCAAGGATATCGGCCTGTAGTTTTCTTTTTTGGTTATATCTTTACCTGGTTTTGGTATCAGGATGATGTTTGCTTCATAGAATGAGTTTGGGAGATTTGCGTCCGTTTCAATCTTTTGGAATAGTTTGTAAAGAATCGGTGTCAATTCCTCTTTGAATGTTTGGTAAAATTCTGCTGTGAATCCATCTGGTCCTGGGCTTTTCTTTGTTGGGAGCCTTCTGATAACAGCTTCAATCTCCTTTATTGTTATTGGTCTGTTCAAATTTTCTACGTCTTCATGGTTCAGTTTTGGGAGCTTGTGTGTGTCCAGAAATTTATCCATTTCTTCCAGATTTTCAAATTTGTTGGCGTATAGTTGTTTGTATTAGTCTCGAATGATTCCTTGTATTTCAGATGAGTCAGTTGTAATATCGCCTTTTTCATTTCTAATTTTTGTTATTTGAGTCTTCTCTCTTCTTTTTTTTGTTAGCCATGCTAATGGTTTGTCAATTTTATTTATCTTTTCAAAAAACCAACTTTTTGATTCATTGATCTTTTGAATTGCTTTTTGGTTTTCAATTTCATTCAGTTCTGCTCTGATCTTAATGATTTCTTTCCATCTGCTAACTTTAGGTTTGGATTGTTCTTGTTTTTCTAGTTCTTTAAGGTGAATTGTTAGGTTGTTCACTTGCCATCTTTCCATTCTTCTGAGGTGAGCATTTAATGCAATAAATTTCCCCCCTAATACTGCTTTTACAGTATCCCACAGGTTTTGGTATGATGTATCATTATTTTCATTAGTTTCAAGAAATTTTTTGATTTCCTGCTTGATTTCTTCTTGGACCCATATGTCATTAAGTAGAATGCTGTTTAATTTCCATGTGTTTGTATAGTTTCCAGAGTTTCGTTTGTTATTAATTTCTAGTTTTAATCCATTGTGGTCTGAAAAGATACATGGGATAATTCCAATTTTTTTGAATTTATTGAGACTTAATTTGTGACCTAATATGTGATCTATCCTGGAGAATGATCCATGTGCTGATGAGAAGAATGAATATTCTGAGGTTGTTGGATGGAATGTTCTGTAGATATCTGCCAATTCCAATTGGTCTAGAGTGTTGTTTAGATCTTGTGTTTCTCTGCTGATTCTTTGCCTAGATGATCTGACTAATATTGACAGTGGGGTGTTCAGGTCCCCTGCTATTATGGTATTAGTGTCTGTTTCTTTCTTTAGGTCTAATTGAGTTTGTTTTATAAATCTGGCTGCTCCAACATTGGGTGCGTACATATTTATGATTGTTATGTCTTCTTGATGGAGCAGTGCTTTTATCATTAAGTAGTGTTCCTCATTGTCTCTTTTTATGGTTTTTAGTTTAAAGTCTATTTTGTCAGATATAAGAATAGCTACTCCAGCTCATTTTTCTTTTCTGTTTGCATGGTAAATCTTTTTCCATCCTCTCACTCTTAGTCTATGTGAATCTTTATGGGTGAGGTGGGTCTCTTGTAGGCAGAATATAGTTGGGTCCTCCTTTTTGATCCAGTCAGCCAATCTGTGTCTTTTGATTGGGGAATTACAGCCTTTTACATTAAGAGTTGTTATTGAAAGGTGTTCATTTATTCCTAGCATTTTATTGGTTGTTTGGTTGTCTTAGGTGTCTTTTGTTCCTTGCTTTCTGATTTACTGTTTGGTTTCTGTGTTTCTTGGTTCCTTAGGTTGTAGATAGCATTTTTGTTTGCTTGTTTTCTCTTCATGAATGCCATTTTTATTATACTAGTGGGTTTTGATTTTTCTTGGGTTTTTATGGCAGTGGTAGTTATTTTTCAGGAACCAAACCCAGTACTCCCTTGAGGATTTCTTGTAAGGGTGGTCGTGTGGTAGTGAACTCCTGCAGTTTTTGTTTGTCTGAGAAATATACTATTTGCCCTTCATTTCGGAAGGATAGCCTTGCAGGGTAGAGTATTCTTGGCTGGCAATCTTTGTCTTTCAGTATTTTGAATATATCATCCCATTCCTTTGTAGCTTTTAGGGTTTGTGATGAAAAGTCTGATGTTAGCCTGATTGGGGCTCCCTTATAGGTGATTTGACGCTTCTCTCTTGCAGCTTTTAAGATTCTCTATTTGTCTCTGAGTTTTGCCAATTTGACTATGACATGTCTTGGAGAAGGCCTTTTTGGGTTGAATACGTTTGGAGATCGTTGAGCTTCCTGGATCTGAAGATCTGTGATTTTTCCTATACCTGGGAAGTTTTCTGCCACTATTTTGTTGAATATGTTTTCAATGGAATCTCCATTTTCCTCCCCTTCTGGAATACCCATGACTCGGATATTTGAGCACTTAAGGTTGTCTGATATCTCTCTCAGATTTTCTTCAATGTCTTTGATTCTTTTTTCTTTCATTTTGTCTGCTTGTGTTATTTCAAACAGGCCATCTTCCAGTTCAGAGGTTCTCTCTTCAACTTTGACAAGCCTGCTGGTTAAGCTCTCCGTTGTGTTTTTTATTTCGCTGAATAACTTCTTCAGTTCGGCAAGTTCTGCTACATTTTTTATCAGGACATTGATTTCCTTGTACATTTCCTCTTTCAGATCCTGTATACTTTTCCTCATTTCATCATGATTTCTAGCTGAGTTTTCTTGTATCTCATTCAGTTTCCCCTCGAATTATCACTTGAAATTCCTTGTCAGTCATTTCAAGGGCTTCTTGTTCTATAGGATCTAGAGTTTGAGATTTATTAACTTTTGGTGGTGTACTTTCTTGATTTTTTGTATTTCTGGTATCTTTTTTTTGATGTTTATTCATTGTGGCAGGGGGTTTCACAGTCCACCGGTTTGAGACTATTGACTAACTAAGATGTTGCTGTGGTTGCCAATTTGGTATGGCAACCTCTGTGACTGCTCAGTTGGCCTCTTGTGCCTTGTGTGTATGGTTGCCTTGGGTCTTGGGCCTCTCCGAGGAGCCACCTTTCTGGTCAGCTTGGACTCTGTTGGGCTGCTTGATCATGTACCACAGGGTGTGTGATCTCTGTTGAGCTTTCACTTCCCATGCAGGACTTCTCCCTGTTCCGTGTGCTCTGGCCCAGTCTGTTGGATCGTGCAGTGGCGACCCCACAGGGTGTGTGGTTTCTGTCGCGTCTCCGCCTCCCTGGCCGCACGTCTCCCCACTCTGTGCGCACTGTGCTGGGCTGGGACGTGTCTTCTGCAGCCCTCGTCTATCAGCTGGGCCTTCAAGACCCTGCTCGGCACTGCCTTGCCCAGGAAGTCTACCAGGTTTCTGCTAGGCACAGATGACCGGTTGCTCTGGGTGCCTTTGTAGCACTGTGTAGATCTTTCTCGGGACTTATCACCTTCCTCCTGGTATCACGGTTATTTGTGTACTTGTCTTATCTCCCACACCAGAGCATGAGCTCCTCGGGGGAGGAGCCCGCAGCACACGGTTCACCTTTGTATCCCCCCGGCATAGACCGAATCTAGCGCCCGCCTGCAGCCAGCTCTCCGGCAGGTTCAAGCAGACCTGGGAACTCTCCTACCACACTATTCCCAACCAGAAATTGGTTAGGCTTTTTTCTGAACTGGTGGCCGCAGAGATGGTATCTGCCTCCCAGTATCAGGAAGTTTACCAGGGGCGGAGTCCAGGGTGTGGTGGAGTGACAGTTGGCCCCGCCCATACTTCCTTGCCCTCCTGACACTGGCCGGGGATGCCCCACGCCACCAGCCCCGCCAGAGAACCGCCGAGGGAGTGGGAGGGGAGGCCAGCCCGCAGGCTTTGGAAAGCCCCGTGCCAGGCCAAGCAAGTGGGAAGGCTCTGTGACGGCTGAGCCGGGCAGAGCTGCCAGCACCTGGGAAAATGGAGACAGCCCCGGGGCAGTGAGTGAACCGGTGATGCAGGCGGGAGCCGGGTGGGCATCAGTCCCCCGAACAGAGCTAGGCCAGGGGTCACTCACAGTGCTGTGCGAGGTCGGGCGCTCACTCTCTGCCTCTGGTTTGTCGCCTTCCCCGTTCTTGGCCGCTGCCGCCTCGGGCTCTTCAGTCGCAGCGCGGCTCGGGCGTTCCCAGGAATCTTCTTTAACGCCGGCCTGAAACCTCGAATCCTGACTAGGGCAGCTGGCCGCCTTCAGCGCGGCCCCGGCCTCCGGGATCCTGTCTGCATCCACAGCAGCCCTGGTGCCGTGTTCCCTGTTTCAAGACTCGCTTTTGCAGCTAAGAAACAGTTCTTTTCCTGCTCCATACTTCAAAGCTGTTGCCTGTAAATGAGGCAGCCTCTCCTGCCGGGGGCAAAGTGGCGGTCACCCCCCACGACCGGCCACCAGCAGCGGCCCTCCCTTAAGAGATGGCAAGAGGAAGGTCCACAAGTTTCTTGGCTGCCTGAGGCCCAGTGGCTGCCTTTTCCACCTCAGCTACTCTGCGCCAACCGCCGCAGCCACTCTGCGCCAACCGCCGCAGCCACTGCCATCTTGAAACCATCAAACATATTTTTTTTTGATCAACTCTTTTGTGCTTTTAGAAAGGCAGTTTAGTTCACTTGTGAAGATCAGTTATGACATTGAACTCGGGTTGAATTGAGCTCTACCCCTTACCAGCGATATGATCTATTTTTAAAAATTTTAATTGAATCATAATTGATTATATACATTTTGGGTGTTCAACATTGAGATATGTTGATCAAATCAATATTACTAGCATATTTATTGTTACAAATTGTACTTATTCCTATGCCCCTGTCCAATCTCTCTCCATCTTCCTCTCCCTCTGCCCCCCACCTCTGATAACCCTAGATTTCTTCTCTCCTTCTGAAAGAACAAAGGTTACACTGTTTTGTTGCCTAGATGATCTGTCCAGTGCTGAGACGTGTGATCAGGTCCCCCACTATTATCATAGAGCAGATGCTTCTTCTGTCACTCTGGAATGGGCTTTGTGGAGAGAGACATCCTCTTCTTTTCTTTATCTCTGCTGGTGACTCTCCTTGTGTGAATGTACTCCAGTGGCTAGTGGACCATCTGCATGGTGGTTGTGGTGTCTAGCCACTTTTATGGCACTGTGGTTATTGTGTTGGCTGTGGTGGGCCACCCACATGGAGGTGATGTTTTTGGCATGCTCCTTGGCACTGGTTGTAGGGGGGAGGTCTGGTCCCCGGCTCCATACTTCAGGTCCCTGTGCGGGCCCCAAGGCACTAGCAGTGTGCCTGGGCTGGAACTAATTTTTTATCCTTTGCTTACTTCTAAAATGGGGGAACTTCCCGTGGGGACCAGTAATTGAGCTGTGTGGTTTAGTTAAATTGCTGCTTTGCTGCTGCTTCCCTACGGAAGGCTTTTTGTGCAGCTCAGGTTTTAATGGTTGACTTTATAGGTACTTCCAGCTCTCCAGAGACCCAGTGCACCTGGGTTGTATAGAAACTCTGATCTGGGCCTGAGTCTTTTCATCAAACTGCACCCCATGCAATTCTATATCCCTGACCAGTCTTCTCTGAGTGGTCTGGTTCTGATTTGGGGGCAGATTGGCTGTCCTTGCTATGCCCCAGTGTTCTCCTGGTGGGCCCATCTCCCAGACTGCCTGTGCTCCAAACACTTCGCATGGGATGGGCTGTGCTCTGGTCCCTTGCACTGACTCACTGGCCTCTGAGTGGCTCCTTTTTTCCAGTTGTTGTGGCTCCTCCCTCTTATGTGGGTCCACAGGAACCCTATTAGTGGTCTTGCTGGCCTGGGGGCCACCAAGGCCCTCTTCTCCCCTGCCACCTCCAGGCAACTTCATCCGAAGGGCAAGCTGTGGCTTTTGCCGGTTCCTACTCTGTGAGCTCAGCAGCTCCAGCCTTAAAACAGCCATTGCACAAAATGGTTAGAGCGGTTTTTTCTTTCTCTCATCATGGCTTCTCCCACTTTCATGCACTCTGTAGGTCTCTCGTCCTCTTCCCCTGATCTCTAGTGGCCCCACCTTGCCTGTTGTTGCTTCTTTATAGTTGTAAATTGGTTGATTTGTGGGAGAGAGTGATGCTGGGGACTGGGTATTCTTCCATCTTGACTGGAAGCCAACTCACATAAATTTAAAGAAAAAATATTTTTATTCCATCTCAAATAAACAGAATTACACAATAATGGGAGATATGAATAAGCCTGTTGGGCACTGCACAACTTCTCAAAACTTAGAATAAAATTAGACATTGCCACTCTTATTACCTGTTCTGCATTGATTTTCACGTGGTACTTGTTTTTTATCACTGGAAACCCAGTTCTGCAAAGATATATCATCAAAAATAATGTAGAACAAGCTAATGTTGAAACCGTGAACTCTACCTTGAGTGCAGCTTGCAGGTGTCCAACAGATGTCACTGAGTTTCTCTTGAACATTTAAGATAACCTGTGGTGTCCCCCTGTCTGTGTGCTGCAGTGCCCAGGGGTGTTGTCTTAGTCTGCTTGGTATGCCGTAACAATATACCACAGACAGTGGCTTAAACAACAAAGTTTTATTTTCTCATAGTTCTGGGGGCTGGAAGTCCAATAATCACAGGGCTAACAAAGTTGGGTTCTGGTGAGAGCTCTCTTCCTGGCTTGTAGACTGCCGCCTTCTTGCCGTGTTTGCTGATGGTGGAAAGAGAGTGATCTCTCTCTTTCTGTTCTTATAAGGCAATGAATCCCATCAAGAAGGTCCCATCCTCATGACCTCATCTAATCTAATTACTTCCCAAAAGCCCCATCTCCAAATACAATCACATTGGGGATTAGGACTTCAACATATGAATTTTGGGGGGACACATTCAGTCCATAGCAGGTGTCTTGGCACATAGTTTGGAAAATGTGGGCCTACAGGGAAGAGCTAATGAGAACAGGGACTTAAACCTAAGCAGTCTAGAGCCTGAGCCTCTACACCTGGCACTGAGCGAGGCTGTTTTGCCCAATGTATGCCAGACCTTGTGCTGGGATGGGTGGGGAAGGAATAAAGAAGAATTTGTTCCTGTTCTTCAATAATCTTGTCATGTGGGAAAATAGTTGCAATTCAGGTATAATAGAAGAATGGACAAAACAGCCTAATCCAGAGAGAAAATCCTCAGGATGAGGTGGGGTGGGACTTATTTAGTTGCTATGAATACTTATTAAGGCTGCTTTACTAGAAATTTGGTTTGGGTAAGGAAAGAAGTGATTGTCCCCTTCCCATTCTTAATTCTTATTCTTTTTTTTTTTTTTTGTCGCCTTCCCATTCTGCCTGTCTCATCACTACAGAATTATTTTTAGGTTAGAGAAGAGACAAACTGGGGGTTTCAATAGGCATCTTGCCACCTCTGAAAGCTGCTGTGGGCAGGAGTAGAGGCTTGGACCAATGAGCCTGTGATGAAGAAGTTTGGGCCAAGTGCTGAGCACCCCATCACTGCAGATGTGTAAGAAAGGGTTTGCGATAGAGACCTATGTCAGAGGGACTGCTGCCTGACCTCTTTTAGAGGCTGGTGGTGCTTGTCCCTTGCTGGAGGTGAAGGTGGGCATATGATTCCCCCCATTGCTGTGAGAGAGGCCCTTGCAAAATATACATCTCACCTTGACTTTCTCCTGATCAGATTCCTCCAGTGGTTTCCCACCGTTTTCTGGATAAAGTCCAGACTCTCACACTTGGCACTGAGGTCCCTGGTGGCAAGGCCTCTGCCTAACCCACCAGCCTTGTCTCTGTGATCTAGTCATCTGGGGTGACTTATAATTCTCTGGAAGCAGATTTTCCTGTGCCTATATGCCTTTAATTATGCTGTTCCCTTTACCTGGCTTACCTTTCCTAGTTTGGTTATCTGGTAAATCCTACTCTCCTTCTGGGTCTGGCTCAGTCCTCTCCTTTGCTGTGGAGGGCTTTAAGCAACCATTTATTTAATTTGTAATTGTGCAGTTTGGCAATTTGGCCTGGGCTCAGCTGGGTGGTTCTTTTGGACTAAGCTGGATCTGTAGTATGCTGGTGGATTGCCAAGCCGGCTGGTTTATGACAGCCTTGTCATAAACCAGAGATGATGGGCCATGCATCTCACTCCAAATGGCTCCATGTGTTCTCATCCTCCAGCAGGCTAGCCCAGATTTCTTCACATGGTGAATTCCAAGAGCTGGAGAACAGGACAAGCCACACTTCCCAAGAGCTCATCAAACCTTTGTGTGCATCATGTTTGCTAGCATCCTGTTGGCCAAAACAAATCACCAGACGAAGCCCAGAGTCCAAATGAAAGAGCACTCAAAGTAGCATAACAAGAAGGTGCAGATACAGGGTGAAGGGGTGTGGAGGGGAGGGAATTTGGTGCCGTTTCTGCAATCTTCCACAGCTGGACAGCCCGCATGACAAGAGGGTCTCTTTGTATGTCTTTATGCCCCACTAGGCTGTGAACCCCTGAAGGCCTTGGTCTGAGATGCCTCAGTTTTCCTAGAGCTTGGTACAGCGCAGGTACTCAGTTATTAACTTCTGCCTCAGTGCCCATGGGGCCAACCTGGGCCTTTGGCTCAAAGGAATGCCAGAGAACCCAAGGAGAAGCTGGGAGCAGGGTGGGGCAAGAATGGATAGGAGGGGGACACAGAGAACCCTGTACAAATTTTTACTCAGCATCCCAGGGTTGCAATTTGTCCCAGAGAATGATCTGATCTGATTCAGCCACAGTCTGGTCTCCACCTTTAAATGTTGGGAACTGCATAAATCAGCACATTTCTCCCAAAGCAGAGTCTATATACAGCACTGCCAGGCTGCTTGTCATAATTAGGCCTCCAGCAATGATTGTTTTTGCTCCTTGCATTCTATCACTAGCCTCACAGGGGAAGGAGATGGGTGTGATGCGGGTTATGATGTCTGTGTGAAACCCTAATGTATGAGAGCTCTGGACAAGAGGACAAATGGAGTCTTTGGCCGGTAGCTCATCCTCTTCTCTTCCCATTCCCAACTTTGCACCACGAGGGGTCTACCTACATGCTATGGTCACTCTACATGGCATTTCCATGCCCTCTCTATCTCCTTCATCCTCCTGCAAATAACCTCCTTTTGGCCCCTTGAGCCTAGGAGACAGCCCACCGTGGGAGGGAGGACCCAAGGGATGACGAATACAAGTCCTGGAAGCACACCATTCAGGCAGGGCGTTCTGGGTCCTGGGGAAGTACAGCATATTCTAGAAGGGGCAGGGGCTGCAGGTGGGCTATGTCTTTGGTCTCTCAGATTCCTTGTCCTGTGGGGAGGGGCTCAGTTACAGGAAGGCCAGAGAAGTGCCCTCTAAAGTAGAGGCACAAGGTGGGGAGGCGCTGGTCGCTTGAGTCTAAGGGTGGTTCTCTTTGTGTGTGTGCAAAGCTAGAGAGGCATGGGGGGCTTGAAATCTGACCCTGCCACACTGCCAGCAGGACTGGGCCTCCCAGAGCTCTTGGAGCCATCTGAGTGGAGCCAGGCTGCTCAGAATTCTGGCGGCAGCAGCCATCATGCTGATTGTAGGGTATAGAGTTCTGTATGTACATATTAGCTTGCTGATTGAGACATTTGCTTGTCTGCTTGATTAGTTTCTAGGAGAGATGAATTAAATTCTCCAAATACAATTGTTGGTTTATTTATTTTTCTATGCAATTCTGTAATTTGTCATTTTATGTATTTTGAAGGTACAATTTTTAGTGGAAATATATGCTCATGGGTGGTTATTTGAAAATCTATAATTCTTCCCTATGATACTACTGTTTGCATTGCATTATATTTGTCAGATATTAAGATGATCACCTCAGCTTTCTTTTGATTTATACTTGTCCTTTCAAATCCTTTTCTCTTCAATCTCTCTGTATCCTTTAAAGTGTTTGCTTATAAATAACACACTACTGGATCTTATATTGCTCATCCAGTCTTAGACTCCCTGTCTTTTGATTGATGATTACAACTATTTATCTTTATTGCAAATACTGTTAAGTTATGCCTATATCAACAATGAAGCTCTGATTTAAAAGTAAGTAGCCAATGATGGAATTAGAATATTACCATCTTGCAATCTCCAATGAAATAATGGATCTAGGTAATGATTGTCAGTGGCTGTTGGATCCAGGGAAGTCTCCTCAGAGGAGGTGACATTGGGATGGTCTTGAGGAAAGTTGTATATAGTACAAATTGGAAGAGGAGAGGCCCACAGACATCACCTGTCTCCTGATAGAACACAACAGCTCCTCTGAAGTAGGCGTGACAAAAGATCAAGCTTGAATGTGAACAAACCTTTAGATTCAACTCCAAATGACAGAATTTACAACTCAGAAAATCCAAGGAACATGTGAAATGATATCACAGGGAGGCAACTCACAAAATCCAGACTATGGGATGTGCCAGGACAAATGACCAGGTTCTTTCAACAAATGAATTGCAAGAAAAAAAATAAGGTGAAACATAGATTGAAAAAGACTCAAAAGACATTGAACCAGTTACAATGTATAGACTTAATTAGGACCCTGATTAATAAACTATAGAAAAACATTTATAAATTTATGAGATAATTGGATATTGGTTGACATTAAGAAATTATTATTATTAATTTTTGGTAAGGTCATGGTACTGTGGTTACACTATTAAAAATATTTATATTAGAGATACATACTGAAACATTTGTGGGTGAAATGATATAGTGCCTGGGATTTGATTTGATTTGAAATAAATTGGCAGGGGAAAATGGATAGTGGGTAAAGAGAAGCCAGATTAGCCAAAACTAATAAATCAGTGAAGCGGAATGATGGGTATCTGGGAGTCCATGACTATGATTCTCTCTACTTTTGTATATGTTTGAAGTTCTTCGTAATAAGATCTGAAAAAAAGTAGTAAACAGCTGATCTGCTCTTCTGGGTCCAGGGCCTTCCTACTCCCCACCCTGAGGCCTGAGGACGGCTCCGCGTGAGCTGCACTCCCCGCAGTCACCAGGAGGTGGCGACGCGCTTTCCTGCCTGCTGCTCCTCCAAGCTCCCAGTCTTTTTTTTTGTTCTTATAGGATTATTTATTTATTTATTAAATTTATTTTATTTATTGAATCAAAATTGATTATACATATTTTGAGGCTTCAACATTGAGATATGTTGATCAAATCAATATTACTAGCATATATATTGTTATAAATCATCATTATTCTTTATGCCCCTTGTCCAATCGCTCCATCCCCCTCTCCCTCCCCTTCCCCCCTCTAATTACCCTAGATTTCTTCTCTCCTTCTGAAAGAGTAGTGGTCACTCTGTTGATTTGTTGCCTAGATGTTCTGTCCAATGCTGAGAGGTGTGTTCAGTTCCCCCAATATTATCATAGAGCAGATGCTTCTTCTGTCACTCTGGAATGGGCTTTGTGGAGAGAGACATCTTCTTTTCTTTATCTGTGCTGGTGACTCTCCTTGTGTCAATGCACTCCAGTTGCTGGCAGACCATCGCGTGGTGGTTGTGGCATCTAGCCGCTTTTGCAGCAGCAATGGTTATTATGGTGGCTGTGGTGGGCCACCCACATGGAGGTGATGTTTTTGGCATGCTTCTTGGTGCTGGTGGTGTGCCTGGTTGTGGGTTGTGTCTGGTCCCCTGCTCCAAGCCTCGGGTCCCTGGGCGGATCCTGAGGTACTGGCACAGTGTGCCTGGTTGTGGGAAGGGGGTCTGGACCCATTCTCCAAGCCCCAGGCCCCCAGGCGGGGCCACGATTCCGAGTCTTTTGAGTTTCCTTGAGGCCTCCAAGGCTGCTGCCTCCTTCTCTTCCTTACAACACTGGATGCGGCGAGTGGAGACGTGGAGTCCAGCAGGGATTTGTCCTTTTCAGTGCGAGCTCCAGGTCTCTCCTGACCTCCATCCTTCACGGCTGTGCCTACTCCTGTTCCACCTGTCCAGGCTAGGGGAGGAGCCTTGTCCTGGCCTTGGGCCCCACCCCATTGAACCCAGTCTAGTCTCCTGAGGATGGCCTTGACCTTGGGGTCTCCATCCCCTCTCCTTTCACCTCCCCCCATGCATGGAAGCCCAGCTCCTGCTCCCACTCAGGGTCAGGGTGTCAACCAGGCTGCCCCACATCCCTGGGCTGGTCCCCCATGTCCCCATCCCAGATGCCTCTTTCAAGGCTGAGGGGGATGTCCCCTTTGGCTGAGCCTCTGATTGCAAGGCCCTCATCTGGAGCCACAACCACATATCTGGGTCGGCTTGGCTGTGGTACTGAGCTGAGCAAGCAGTGAACCGGGAGTCAGTCAACCGAGGTCCCAGACTAGTCTCCCTTGAGTGTGTCATACCTAAAAAATTGTAGTGATTGGAACTAGAATAGAATAATAGTTTTCTAACTTTTTATAGAAGTGAAATTCCATTTCCAAAGCCCCAGTGGATGAAATCCACAGCAGTGGAGCATCCTGGTTCCATATAGGGGAGATTCAAACACTTGGACCTCCTCTGGCCGCCATGCCCACCCCAGAGTGAAAAACACTGGACTTCCTGGACTCTGGGTTCCTTACTTTTCTGGCTGGCTGTCAGCCCAAGAGTTCCTACAAGCTTCTCTGAAGCTCTAGTAAGTCTCCCTGGCATTCATTCAATTCTTTCATTCATTCAACATACTTTTACCAAGTGTGCGCTCCATGCCAACCCCCCCAGGGAGACAAGTTGACCAGGATGGGGACCTTGTCCATGAACCCACAACCTGGTGGGCAGACACACTGTCTGGGGCATGTCATACAAGCAGGTGGTCCTAAGTTCAGGGAGCACAGAGGAGAATATGCCACCAGCTGGAGTGAGCCAGGGAAAGCTCCTTGGAAGAGGTGACATTTGGGTGGTCTTGAGAAAAGCTGTGTAGAGAACAATTGGAAGAGGAGGGGAGGCTTCAGAAGACAGTGAGAAGCTTTCTTTCTTGATGGAGTCATTTAGAAAGGACTCCCCAAAATGACGGGGGTTGGGGTGGGGTGGGAAGCAAGGACGTCCTTGTCGATACCCCACCTGGCTCTTAGTGTGAGAATTTATCTATCGGGCCACCCACACAGATGAAGCAGCGAGTCCCCACTCCTTCCGAAGTGCCACTACAGGATGTCTGGAAGGAAATCCACTTCCCTTGCAGAGTGAAATTGCCAATAATTGGTGTTGCTGAAAACGCAAATAGCTTCATGGGTCCCACATGAAAGACTGAATCCCAAGTGTTCCTTCCAAGTGCTGAGGGTGCATCAGTAATAAGGTGCCAAGATTTTAAAGCCCCCATTCTTGGGCAGAATGCCTCTCCATCCACAAATAGAAACTTGCTGAGAATTTAATTAAGAACTGTGTACATAAAACTCACTGTTCCTAAGTAAACAAATATTAAGCAGAGTACTTTGCTTTCACATTATGGGCTCTTAAGAGATGGGAAAAATAGGAACAGGAGGGGGTCGTGGAAAGATATTGAGGAGGAAGAGGGAAAAAGATTCAGATTGAGGAGAAAATAGATTCCAGGTTGGGGAGGGAGAGGTGAAAGGCAGATATATACATTGCCAAGGGAAGAGTGGAGGAGAGGCTTATGGAAGGTTCCAGCTTCTTTGTCTAGAGTTTTCTTTTGTCTCAGATCCCCACTTTCTTGCTCGTTGTTGGGTTTGTTTTGTTTTTCTTTTTCTTTTGGCAGCTGGCCTGTAAGTAGTTCCAAACCCTTGACCTTGCTGTTATCAGCACCATGCTCTAACCAAGTGAGTAACTGGCCAGCTCTTGCTTAGTTTTTATTAGATTCTGATGCCTATTAGTTAGTTAGTTGGAGACAAATGGCTCTAGTCACACCTGAGTTTTACTTTGGGCTTGGTAGCAGGCCCTGCTGGTGACTTGCCAACACACACCTGGCACACACTTTTCCTGTACCGGCTGAGGGTGTCCTACTGCAGGCACCTGCTGCTCTCCCCTTGAGGGCTTCCTCTAAGCCCTGGAGACTTGGGCAGACTGGAAATACTGGGGAGTTAAGGGCCTGAGAGCAGGCAATGGCAGATGGGAGTTGAAGAACAAATACCCCACCTCCCCTTCCCCTTAGGTGGATTAATTCGAAGCGAGTCTTCTGTGCTCTCTCCCAGAGTTCCCCAGTAGCATTGAGCTCTCCACAGTGGTAACTGGACTGATAACACATCATTAATTGGCTTCCATCCCTTCTCTTTCTTCCCCTCCCTGGCTTGCACTCAAATCCTTGTCTCAGGGTCTGCTTCTGGGGGAGCCCAACTCTAAGGAAGACTTTATATATTACACATTTATTTTGAGGATCTCATTAGCGCTCCCTAGAATTAGGCTGAGTCTGTTTGCAGTGCGGAATGACTGACTAATTTCCTTTTATTATCAAGGTTTTGTATTGAGGACTTATTTTCTCATTTTATTTCAAAGGTCTGTTGTCTCTGAAGGATGACTTAAGGTTTAAAAAATTACTTTTGGACCTTAGAGTTAATGGTCGGCTTGTTAGAAGGTAGTTGACGTTTCCATTTCCAAAGCCTAAGTGTATATCTGGACCCAATCCTCTAGGTCACCTGGAAAGAGAGTCAATAGAAATAAGAGTGTAGGGCCAAGCCCGTGGCGCACTCGGGAGAGTGCAGCGCTGGGAGCGCGGCGACGCTCCCGCCGGGGGTTCCGGATCCTATATAGAAATGGCCGGTGCACTCACTGGCTGAGTGCCGGTCACGAATAAGACAAAAAAAAAAAAAAAAAAAAGAAATAAGAGTGTAAACCCTCAGCTGAGTTATCATTTATTTATTCTTTCATTCATGAAATACATTTTTACTGAGCAAGCATGTGCCATGTGCCAGGCATCCCTGCCCTATGAACTTGCCACCTTAGGCAGCTTGAAATTGAATTTCTGGTGAGGTTTCAATTTATTTGGTTATTAATTTACTATTTCCAGAGAGCCTCTATGTGCCTGGTACTGTGCTGGATCCTGGGCATACAAGAATAGATAAAGCATGGTCTTTATTTTCTAGAAGCCTAAAAGCCGGAAGGCTGAGATGGATGTATAAACAATGGTGGTAATGTTTCCAGCAATAGATGCACCTGCAGAGTCAGTGCGGCATGAAGGAGAGAGGGATTGATTCTACCTTAGGGGCTTGGGAAGGTCTAGAAGTCTTCATGATGGAGGTGACCTGGAGCGTCTCAGGGAGAGAAACACGTGAGCAGATGTGTGCAGGACTGAGACCGCAGTGGTGAAGTGAGCCTGCAGCTAGAGTGTCCAGGCTGGAAGATTCTTTGGTTTTAAGATCCGGGCTGTGCTGAGAAGCAGTGTGGTGTAGTGGTTAGGGCCCAAACTCTGACTATTGACAGGCCAAAATTCCCATCTCTGTTCGGCCACTGGCTCACTATGTGCCCCTGGACAGGTCAGCAGCCCCCCTGCACCTCAATTTACTCATCAGTGTTACACTGAAGACAGACTACCTGCATAGGGTTGTTGCGAGGATTAAATGAGGGAAGCCAAGCGCAGCCCCTAGGGCACAGTGAGGGCTCAAGCAAAGGAAGTGGCTTGTTAGCAATTTACACCAAGATATCCTGGCCGGGTTTAAGAGGGGTTTGTGTATGTAGAATTGAGAGCTCTCCGCTGCTATATATGTGTATCTACTGATTGCCTGGTGCCCAAGGAATGTCTTTGTAAGAGACAATTGACCATGCTCTGGGCAGAAGGAGCAGAAAGTGGACTAAACTGGGGCAAAGAAATGGCCCTCAGTGTGGCCCTGCGTGTCCCTATGGGCTGGAGAGTTGCATCGTTTCCATCATCGTCATTATCCTGGTGGTTCCGTGAATTCGTCCTTTGACAGGAGGGCCTGGTGGGGGATGGCACTGTCTCTGATAGTGCTCCCTGCCCCTCCTCCCATGGGGAGTTCTCAGTGCTTTGCATTCAGAGGATGCTGTCTGTCTGGTGAGCGTGGGGACAGAGTGGCAGCACTCCAAACTTCTCACTTGCCACAAGGCCCACGTCTCACCCTTTTCAAAAGCATCTGCAGCAATGTTCTCAGAAAAGTTGGAGACCTCCCAACTGCCCACCCGTACTGGTGTCACTCTGCACCCAGGACTGGCAGATGGGTGGTGAGACCCACTCTGCAGAGGGCCTGGAACACGGCTTTGCCTTAGCAGTTTGGGGATACCCCAACCACATGAAGTTTCCTCAGACTGGCAGATGAAAGGGACCAGAGAGAGGGAGAGCTAGAACAGCCCTATATTTGTGTAGATGGGGAGACTGAGGCTCAGAGAGGTGAAGGGCGTGGCTCAGACTTACAGAGCAGGTCAGTTTCCAGGCAGGCTTCTGTCTCCCCGGTTAGTATTCTCTCTATACCCCTTGCCACCACTTTTTCCACCCATCAAAGAGATCTGCCTGCCAGAAGGTGTTGCCAGCTTCACTTGAAGTCCTCACCTCAGCCTGGCTCCTAATTCTTTTTTTAAATTTTCCACTGAAGCATTTTATTTGTATGTGTGTGTGTTACATTTCTAGGAAAAGAATCCCAGGATTTTCCCTCTTCCGTGTTTTCGTCTTGCTTCTTTGTGGTCTGTGATGCCAGCTGAGGTTGTCAGTACAATTAACCAACCTGATAGGATGGGAGGAGATTATTCTGCTATTTTTCTAGATCTTTGAGTTGTGCATCAAATCTGGGACTGATCACGCCACACTTGTTTAACCTGCCTGTGAGGTTCACTACAATTCTCCCAGCTCTGTGATCACCAGTGATTTCAGATTCTCCAATGTAACCGTGTTTCATCATCACAGTTAGAAACCAGACGACGACTTTGCAGCATGGTCTAATAAGAACTCGGTGTCTGCTTCTCCTTTTGGCACTGTTGATGCTCTTGAGAGCATCAGCCAGGACATTCATGTGCACCATTGTGGCGACACAGAAAGATGGCGGAAAGAGGATGGGGTGGGGGTGGGGCTGCAGACACTCCTCTTATTAGGGCCAGGGTTGCTAATTCTGCTTTTAGAGAACTGTAGAGTCCTCACTGAGCATTTGTCCAACTATCCATCCATCCATCCCTCCATCTAGCAAAAAAGCATTGATGCCATCTCTGCTCCGGGCACTTTTTGTTGTTGGGGATACAGAGATGAATATTTTGTTTTGGGAGGGGGTTAATTTGAACTCCCCATTGAAGCAGGGAGAGTCTGGAGTCACAGCTGTTCCAGTATTTCTTCTCCGGTTTTTTCCAGAACTTGTGCATTTCCTCATCTATTAAACCAGTCTTCATCCTTTAGTAATTTGCAACCCCTTGACTCACAATATTTTCCCTCTCTCCTTCTCATATGGATTTTGCCATCAATCTGAGGTACTGTTGGGCATGGTGGGGAGATCTGAGTGATAACTTCTGGGGCCAAGGGTCCAGTAAGGATCTGTTATTTTCTTAAATTTGATTTAATTAATATTATGTTTTTAACATTCTGTGATGTTGTTGCAGAGCAGTTGGGAGGGAGAGGGAGAGGGGAAAGGGGAAGGAAATGTGATGGAAGGAGGAGGAAGGAGGAGGGGTGGGGTTGAGTCATGTGGTGCCCCCCTCATTCCAGCAGAGGAGACCAGGGGGCTTCCAGTGGTGGCTTGGTCATTGCTGGGCTTGGTGCCAATGTCAGGGGGTGTGGCAAAAGCCCTTGCCTCCCACCACCCCAGCTTGGGAACCCGGGGCCCTTCTTGCTGTGGCTTGGTGGTCATCACTGGACTGGCTGTGGGTGTTGGGAGGCATCGTTGAGGCCTCCAGCCCTCACCCCTTTCTGGCTTGGTCGCCCAGGGGACTTCCAGTCTTTCTAGGTGTTATAGGTGTTCTTTGGTGAAATGAGACCTTTACTAGTTAATATCAAACTTTGTCTCTGGTTGTGGGTACTTTGTTTTTTCTTTCAGTTCCATGTTGGATTATTTGCTGTTCCCATCACTTGAACTGCACTGGAACTAATTTTTTATCCTTTGCTTACTTCTAAAATGGGGGAACTTCCTGTGGGGACCAGTAATTGAGCTCTGTGGTTGAGCTAAATTGCTGCTTTGCTGCTGCTTCCCTAGGGAAGGCTTTTTGTGCAGCTCAGGTTTTAATGGTTGACTTTATAGGTACTTCCAGATCTAGTGAAATCTGGTACACCTGGGTTGTGTAGAAACACTGGTCTCAGACTGAGTCTTTACATCAAACTGTACCCCATGTGATTCTGTATTCCTGACCAGTCTCCTCTGAGTGGTCCTGTGCTGATTGGGGGGCAGATCAGCTGTCCTTACTGTGCCCCAGTGTTCCCCTGGTGGGCCTGTCTCCCTGACCGCCTACACTTCAAACACTTCCCATGGGATGGGCTGTGCTCTGGTCCCTTGTGATGACTCACTGGCCTCTAAGTGGCTCCTTTTTTTCAGTTGTTGTGGCTCCTTCCTCTTATGTGGGTCCACAGGAACCCTATTAGTGGTATTGCTGGCCTGGGGGCCACCAAGGCTCTCTTCTTCCCTGCTGCCTCAAAGCAACTTCATCCAAAAGGTGCAGCTGCGGTTTTCTGCCAGCTCCTGCTCCATGCACTCTGCAGCTCCAGCCTGGAAGTGGCCGGGATTTAAAATGGTGGAGTGGTTTTTTCTTTCTCGCATTGTTGCTTCTCCCACCTTCATGCACTCTGTAGGTCTTTCCTCCTCTTCGCCTGAGCTCTAGTGGCCCCAGCTTGGCTGTTGTTGCTTTTTGATAGTTGTAAGTTGGTTGATTTGTGGGAGAGAGTGATGCTGGGGACCACCTATTGTGCCATCTTGACCGGAAGTCCAGTATGGCTCTGTTTTTTTGTTTTTAATTGAAACACAATTGATTATATGCATTTGTGAGGTACAGAGTTGAAAATCAACACCTGTGTACAGTGTATGATGATCAAATCAGGATAATTAGCGTGTTAGTACTACAAAACATAATCATTCCTTGTGTCCATTAACCAATATCTCGCTAACCCTCTTCCCCTCCCTCTTTTCCCACCCCTAGTAACCACAGTTCTGTTCTCTCCTTCTGAAAGTTGAATGTATTATTGTGATTGTTGTTTCCTTTTTTCACTTATTTATTTGTTTATTTATTTATCAGCTCCCACTTATGGGGGAGGACATGCAGTATTTCTCTTTGTGTGCCTGGCTCATTTCACTTAATGTAATTTTCTCCAAGCTCATCCTTGCTGCTGTGAATGGCAGAACTTCATTCTTTTTTATGACCGAGTAGTATTTCATTGTGTATCTATATCACATTTTCCTTATTCAGTCATCTGTCAACAGACATTTAGGTTGGTTCCAACTCTTGGTTATTGTCAATAGAGCTGCAATAAACATGGGAGTGCAGGTGTCCCATTGACATGATGATTTCCATTCCGTTGGGTATATACCCAGTAGTGGGGTTGTATGGTAGGTCTACCTACAGTTGTTTGAGAAACGTCTATACTGTTTTCTATAATGGTTGTACTAATTTAAAGTCCCACCAACAATGTAGGAAGGTTCTCCTTTCTCTGCATCCTCGCCAGCATTTGCTTTGCTCTTGTCTTTTTGATAATAGCCAGTCTAGCTGGGGTGAGACGATATCTCAATATGGTTTTGATTTGCATTTCCATGATTAGTGATGTCAAGAATTTCTTCATATAGTTATTGTCCATTCATATATCTTCTTTTGAGAAATATCTATTCAGCTCCTTTGCCCATTTTTTAATTGGATTATTTTTTTTTACTATTAAGTTGTTTGAGTTTTTTATATATTATGGATATTAATCACTTGTTAGGTGTATAGTTTGCAAATATTTTCTCTCATTCTATAGGTTGTCTTTTCACTGTGTTGATTTTGCTGTGCAGAAGTTTCTTAGTTTGATATAATCCCATTTGCTTATTTTTTCATGTGTCACTTGTGCTGTTGAGGTCTTATTCATAAAGTCTTTGCCCAGTCCTACATCCTGAAGTGTTTCCATTATATTTTCTTCTAGGAGTTTTTTATAGTTTCAAGTCTTATATTTAATATTTTAATCCATTTTGAGTTGATTTTGGTATATGGCAAGAGGCCTGGGTTCTAATTTCATTTTTCTGCACATGGATATCCAGTTCTCCCAGCACCATTTGCTGAAGAGGCTGTCCTGTCTTCACTTTATATTCTTGGTGTCCTTGTAGAAGATCAGTTGGCTGTAAGTACATGGATTGATTGCTGGGTTCTCTATTCTGTTCCACTAGCCCATGTGTCTGTTTTTTGTGCCAGTTCCATGCTGTTTTGATTACTATAGCTTCGTAGTATAATTTGAAGTCAGGTAGTGTAATGCTTCCAGCTTTATTTTATTTTTTTGCTTAGGATTGTTTTGGCTACTCAAAGTCTTTTGTTGTTTCATATGTTAAGATTGTTTTTCCTATTTCTGTGAAGAATACCACTGGCAAATCGATGGGGATTGCACTGAATCTGTAGATTGCTTTGGGTATTATGGACATTTTCACAACATTAATTTTTCCAATCCATGAACCTGGAATATCTTTCCATCTTTTTGTGTCCTCTTTAATTTCTTTCAGCAGCATTTTATAGTTCTCATTGTAGAGATCTTTCACGTCTTTGGTTAAATTTATTCCTAGGTATTTTATTCTCTTGGTAGTCATTGTAAGTGGGCTAACTTTCTTGATTTTTTTTCCTGCTAATTCATTATTGGAGTAGTAAAAAGCTGCTAAATTTTGTCTATTGATTTTGTATTCTGAAAATTAACTGAATTTATCAATTCTAGCAGTTTTTGGTTGGGAGAGTTTATATCTCTCTCTCTCTCTCTATATATATATATACTTTTTTGTGTGTGTGTGTGGCTGTCTAGTATAGGGATCTGAATCCACAAGCTTTGTGTAAGGCTGTGCTCTAACCAACTAAGCTAACCAGCCAGCCCAAGGCTTTTCTATATATAGGATCATGTCATCTGTGAACAGGGGCCATTTGACTTATCTTTTCCAATTTGGATGCCCTTTATTTCTTTCTCTCACTTGATTGCTCTAGCTACTACTTTTAATACTATGTTGAATAGGAGTGGTGAGAGTGGGCATCCTTATCTTGTTCCAGTTCTTAGAGGAAAAGCTTTGAGCTTTTCCCCACTCAGGATGATGTTGGTGGTGGGTTTGTTGTGTGTGGGTTTTATTGTTTTGAGATACTTTCCTTCTATACCTATTTTGTCTTTATCATGAAGGGATGTTGAGCTTCATCAAATGCTTTTTGTTTGTATTTATTGTGATAATCATATGGTTTTTATCCTTGATTTTGTTGATGTGGTGTATCATATTTACTGATTTGTGTATGTTGAACCATCCTTGTGTCCCTGGGATGAATCCCACTTGATCATGCTGTATAGTCTTTTTAATGTGCTGTTGTATTCTGTTTGCTAAAATTTTGTTGAGTATTTTTGCATCTATGTTCATCAAGGTTATTGGCATGTAGTTTTCTTTTTTGTTGTGTCTTTATCTGATTGGTATTAGGGTGATGCTGGCCTAGTAGAATGAGTTTGGGAGAATGGCCTCTGTTTCAATTTTTTGGAAAAGTTTGAAAAGAATTGGTATTAATTCATCCTTAAAACTTTGGTAGAAATCAGCAGTGAATCATCTGGTCCTGAGCTTTTATTTGTTGGGAGACTGCTGATTACTGCTTCAATCTTGGTGCTTGTTATTGGTCTAGTCAAGTTTTCTGTCTCTTCTTGGTTCATTCTTGATAGTTTGTAGGTATCCTAAATTTATCCATTTCCTCCAGATTTTCAAATTTGTTGGCATATGGTTGTTCATAATAATCTCTAATGATTCTTTATATTTCTGTGGTATTGGTTGTAATGTCTCCTTTTCCTTTTCTGAGTTTTGTTATTTGAGTCTTCTCTCTCCTTTTTTAAAAGCTAGTCTAGCTAACGGTTTGTCTATTTTGTTTATCATTTCAAAAAACAAACTTTTTGTTTTATTTGTATCATTCTTTTGGTCTCTATTTGATTTAGTTCTGCTCTGATCTTAATTATTTCTTTCCATCTACTAATTCTGGGATTGTATTGTTCTTGTTTTTCTAATTCTTTGGGGTGTAATGTTAGGTCATTTGAAGTCTTTCTGTTCTTTTGATGTAAGCATTTATTGCAATAAACTTCTCCCTTAATATTGCATTTGTAGTATTCCATAGGTTTTGGTAAGTTGTGCTTGTATTTTTATTTGTTTCAAGGAAATTTTTTATTTCCTGCTTTATTTCTTCTTTGATCTCTTGGTTATTCAGGAGCATGTTGTTTAATTTCCATGTATTTGTATAGTTTCCAAAGTTTTGTTTGTTGTTAATTTATAATTTTATTTCATTGTGGTCTGAAAATTAATTGATATGATTTCAAACTTTTTAAATTTGTTGAGACTTACTTTGTGGACTAACATGTGGTTTATCCTGGAGAATGATCTGTGTGCTGATGAGAAGAATGTATATTCTGCAGTTGTTGGGTAAAATGTTCTGTAAATGTCTGTCAAGTCTATTTGATCCAAAGTGCTATTTAAATACAATATTTCTCTGGTAATATTTTGTCTTGGTGATATGTCCAATGCTGAGAGTGGTGTGTTAAAGTCCCCAATTATTATTGTGTTGGGGTCTATCTCTTCCTTCAGATCCAAAAACAGTTGCTTTATATATTGGGGTGCTCCAATGCTGGGTGAATCTATATTTAAGATTGTTGTATATTTTTGCTGCATTGATCCTTTTATAATGTCCTTCTTTGCCTCTTTTTATAGTTCTTGGTTTGAAGTCTATTTTATCTGATATAAGTATGGCAATTTCTGGTTGTTTTTTGTTTCCATTTGCATGGAATATCTTTTTCTATCTCTTCACTACTGGACTATATGTTTCCTAATTTGTGAAATGAATTTATTGTAGGAAGCACATAGTTGGGTCTAGTTTGTTAATCCATTCAGCATAAATCTTTTAAGTGGGGAATTTAATCCATTTACACTCAGGGTCATTATTGAAAGGTATTGCCTTGTCCCTGCCATTTTATTAATTTTTTAATGTTGTTTTATATTCTTTTGTTCCTTTCTTTCCCTTTTATTGTTTATTTTTGCTCTTTTTTTTGTAGTGATAAGATACATTTTCTTTTTCTTTCTCTTTTGCCTATTTGTTCTACCCATGTTTTTTATTTTTCCTAACATATTTGTGGTGATATATATCGCTCTTCAGATTCCAGATATAGGACTCCCTTGAGGATTTGTTGAAGGGCTGGTCTGGTGGTGGTGAATTCCTGCAGTTTTTGTTTGTCTGGGAAAAATATTATTTCTCCTTCATTTCTGCTGGAAAGCTTTACTGGGTATAGTATTCTTGGTTGGCAGTTATTGTCTTTTAGCACTTTGAATATGTCAGCCCATTCTCTCTTGGCCTGTGGGGTTTCTGTTGTGAAGTCTACTGTTAGCCTAATGGTGATTCCCTTATAGGTGATTTGATGCTTTTCTCTTGCTGTTTTTAGCATTGTTTCTTTGTCTTTGACTCCTGACAATTTGACTATAATGTGTCTTAAGGAGGTCCTTTTTAGGTTGAATCCATTTGGGATCATTGAGCTTTGTGGATATGAGACTGTATCTCTCCCTATACTTGGGAAATTTTCAGCTGTTATTTCATTAAACAGGCTTTCAATACCTTTTCCTTTCTCTTTCCCTTCTGGCATACCCATAATATGGATGTTTGTATGCTTAAGATTATCACAAAGACTTCTTAGGCTTTCTTCATTTTTTTCTTTTTTGGCCCAGCTGTGATAATTCAAAAAGTCTTTTTTCTAGTCCAGAAATTCTTTTTATCTGCTTGTTCTAGCCTGCTGCTTATGCTCTCAGTTGTATTTTTTATTTTGTTGAATGAATTCTTCAGTTCCAGGATTTCTGCTTGGTTCCCTTTTATTATTTCTATCTCTTTGTTGAATTTCTCATACATGTCCTGGATCTTTTTTTTTTTTTTTTATTTCATTGTGATTTCTATCTTTTTTTTCATCCATCACTTTGAGCTTCCTTAATAATGCCATTTGGGATTCCTCTTCAGGCAATTCACTGGTATCCTGTTGTTTGGGGTCTGGTATTGGAGAACTGTAGTCTTCTTTTTGAGGTGTCATATTTTCCTGTTGTTTTATGCTTCTTATATCTCTGCATTGGATGTCTGGGCATCTGGTGGTGTAGTCATTTCTTTTAATTTTTGCAGTGATTTTTGAGAGGAGACATTCTTACCTTGTCCTGGCAGTGCAGGGTTTCTCCACTCTCTGTGCCTGTCCTAGTCAGATGTTTCTCTTGTCCTTGTGTTGCTGTCTCAAGTTTCCAGGTCCTGGGTTTTTTTTTCTCACTGTTTAGCTGGATTTGGTTGTTTTTTCCTAGACACTCTACTCTTCATGTGACTATCTATTTATTGTTTTGGACTGTTTTTGCATTAGAGGTGAGGGCTGGCTGCCTCAAATCAGCCATCTTGCTGAAACCTCCTGGCTCTGATTTTTAAAGGAAGATTAGAACCATATTCAGAGGCCGTGGCCATAGGGAGGACAGACAGAATTTCCTAGAACAAACCTGTCAGTGTTGAGGGTGAATGTTGCAATGGTACATTCTCCTCTTGTCTCCTGAATGTGAAAATTGTTACCCTCACATCCAGGTGACCATGGTAGTGATAGTGACTTTCTCTTTCTTATTTGAGTCAGGTTTCTTTTGGGTGTAAGTGAAAGAAACTTGTATGAGGGTAGTAGAATAACATGGTGCCAATAGCTCCATAATTTGAAATCTCACCATTTCAACTCTCACAAGGAGGGATAGATTCAATTCTCACTTTGTCCCATGTCCAAAATTCCAGAGAAGGGAGTCATTGGTTCAGCTTAGATTAAGTACCCACTTCAAGCCAACCAGCTGTGGCGAGGGCAGTGAGGTCACGGTATACAGAATGGCTGCTTCTGTAGTAACTATGTGGATGGTGGGAAAGTTTCCAGGAAAGGTTTCCAGAAAAGAGGGTATCTTGGTAGGTAAAATATTTTTTCTATAAAGGTTCATTCAGAATGCTTTCACTTTGGAGTGGGTCTGGAGATACCAGTACCTTTGCTCCCAGGGTGCTCAGTTTGACCTCAGTAACAACTACTCAGATTTGGTGAACCCCTCCAGGCTCCAACTCTTCTCTCCATTACTTCAGACCTCTAAAGGTCATGACAACCACAAAAAGGGGTTGTAGCACTGTTAGCCTTACCTGTGTGGTGCTCATGGTCTGGGAGAGATGGGCTGTAGTTCAATTCAGGGATTCCTTATCCCAGCTGCCTGTGTTCAAGGAGGCATGGCAGAGCAGAGGGAGCTGTTCTCTGGTGTCACACTGAGCCTGGCTCAAGTCCTGGATAAACCAAAACCTTGGCAAGGCAGGTAGGCTCCCTGAGCCTCAGTTTCTTCATCTATGAAGTAGGGACAAGAGCAATCATCTTGCAAGGCTTTGAAACAATCTATACCACTGGTCTTCAAACTTGAATGTGCATCAGAATCACATGGGGGGCTTATTCCTGGGACTCACCCCTAGGGTTTCTGATTCAATGGGTCTGGGATGTGATGTGATAATTTGCTTTTTTAACAAGTTCCCAGTGATGCTGCTGCTGCTGGTGTGGGGACTGCATTTTGAGAACCACTAGTCTACATTTACAATGTTTCTCAACAAAGGGGGATTCTGTGGAACCTCACCAAAACACACTCCCCCTCCATCCTTCTCCCCACTGCCCCCCAACAAGAGGACATTTGGCAATGTCTATGGGTATTTTTGATTGTCATGACTAGGTGGGATGATGCTATTGACATCTGGTAGGTAGAGACTAGGGATGCTACATTCTACAACGTACAGGAAAGCCCCCTACAACGAAGAAATATCCAATCCCAAATGTCAGCAGTGATGAAGCTGAGAAATCCTGGTTTACAGCAAAGCTGTGGTCCTAGCTGTGCTTCGTAGTTGTGATACCCTGGCAAAGTTGTGTCACTTTTCTGAGCCTCATAATTGCACAGAATTAGTTCCAAAAAACTTTGTAGCTCTAACATTTAGCAATTTTAGTAAAAAAAAAAAAAAACATTTAGTAAGTACCAACTATATGCAAGACATGGTGGCATTTCCGTGCAAAGCACTTCTCTCTTATGGGATTGTACACTTGGCAAGCACTTTGAAAATGTGGTTGGGTTTTATATCGTAATGTGTAATGATTGCTTTTATGAACCTGTATAAATATTACTGTGTTTTCTTCCTTGTCCTTCGTGGAATTTAGAAAAATGATGCTATGGCATCATAACTTCATTTTTGTTTATTTGTCACAAACGCATGCACTAATGAAGGCTTTTGGGGGACAAGCTTGCTAACTGGTGATGGTAACTATGGGCATATGTGCAAACCACCATAATCAAATTTTTCACACTTGGTTAATTAAAGCCACCCTTTTGTTTGAGAATTAATAAAATACTTATTGCAATTAGTTCTGGTCTACAATATACTGTTAATTAATGGTACGTTATTGTTAATTAACGGTTTATCAGTAACTATCTGATTCAGATAGAAAGAGCAGAAGAAACTGCAGGAATAGAACAGGCAAGAGCCTTCCTTTCTTGGGCAAATATTTGATTGTTGTCCTTGATTTCTCAGCAGCTGTTTGCAGAAAAAATGGCATCTCAGCTAGGATGGCCAGTTCTCCCAGTTTGCCCAGGATTTTCATTGGTTTTAACCCTGAAAGTTCCATGTCCAAGAAAACCCTTCAGTCCTGGGAAAACCTGAATGATTGGTCACCCTGGGAAGACTGAAGACCCACGAATAAGAGAAACACAGTCTAAAAAGAGATCAAGCCAAGACAGAATGGGAAAACGGCTTCCTGTTCAGTGTTTCCTGACCTGTTTGTTATTTTTGTGTAGATTCATGGGAATGTAGCTTGAAGAATTAACAGGATAAGGGGGATGATGGTGGAGAGGACACATCAATTAGAGGAAATGACTTGTGCAGAAGTCCTAAGGAAGGATAAGGGAATAGTGATGTATTCAAGGAAGCCGGGTAATACTGGAGCAGAAATGATGAGGGGAGAGAGTGGTATGAGAAAGGGCCAGAAAGATAGGATTTGGGATTTTATTTTAAAGTCAGCAGATGTGGAGAAAAGGGAAATTTTGTACACTGTCTGTGGGAATGTAGATTGGTACAGCCATTACGGAAAACAGTATGAAGGTTTCCAAAGAAATTAAACATAGAACTACTGTATGATTCAGCAATCCCCGCTTCTGGGCATATACCCAGAAGCAAATAAAAGGAAATAAAATCACCATCTAGTAAAGATATCTGTATTCCCATGTTCATTGCAGCATGATTCATAACAGCCAAGATATGGAAAAAACCTAAGTGTCTGTCAATAAAGAAAAATAATGGATAAAGAAACTGTGGTACATATATACAATGGAACATTATTCATCCCTAAAAAAGAACAATATCTTGCTATTTGCCCCAACATGGATGAGCCTGGAGGACATTATACTAAGAAAAATAAGTTAGATTCAGAAAGTAAAATATTGCATGATCTCACTTATATGTGGAATCTTAAAAAAAAGTTCATGTATACAGATAGAGAACAAAATAGTGGTTATCTGGGGTGGAGGCTGAGTGGTGGCGGGGGAAGAAATGGGGAGATGGAGATCAGAGGACGTAAAGTAGCAGATAAGTAGGATAAACAAGTCTAGAGACCTACTGTACATCATGAGGACTATAGGTCATAAAGTTGTACTGTATGTGGGATTCATGCTAAGTGAGCAGATTTTAGCTGATTTTGCCACAAAAACAACAAAAAAAGGGTAACTGTGTGAGATGATGGATATGTTAATTTGCCTCACTAAGTAACCTTTTAACTATCTATGTGTATCCTGTAACATCATGTTGTATACCTTAAATATACACAATAAAATGTATTGTAAAAAATCAAATCAGTGGAAAAGGCTAAGAAGCGTTTAAACGGAGAGATATCATGATTGTAAAGTATTTGCATTACAAAAACCACTCTGGCTGCTGACATAATGGGTTTCCAGGGAGCAAGACAGAAGCAGAAAGACCAGTTAGGAGGCCACTGTAGTCATCTAGCAGAGAGCTGGGGGTGGCTTGGCCCCAGTGGTGGCAGTCACAGTGATGAGAAGAGAAATCTGAGAAGCATGTAGAAGAGTCATCAATAGGACTTAAGGATTGATGGAATATGGAGAGGTTTTTGGCATGACCAGGTGGGCTGATGGAATAGCCACTGGCATGCCAACAGAGCAGATAGAGGTGGGATGGGATGGTTGGTGGAGGAGGTTGAGTGGGCTATTGGAGATCAAGACTTCAGTTTGGCATATTAAATTTGAGATACGGAAGGCTCCCAGTGGACTTGTTGAAAATGGAGTTGCATATTCAATCTGAGTGAGCCTAGAGGTAGGGATTTGGGAGTCTTTGGTGTATAAACTTGAATGCATAAGATTGCTAAGGCAAGAAGAATTGCTAATGAGAAGAAATGAGGGTTCTGAGCCAGGCCTTGAGCCTAGGTTTTTTAGGTTGTGTGCCTTTAAATATCCTGAGAAAAGGATTCGTATGCAAGAAGTTTATTTGGGGAAGGACCAGTAAGAAAGTGAAGAAACAAAACAGGGAAGATTTGGTAGTTTAAATATAACCCTGAATTCTTTTCACTGCTCACATCAAGAGGTGGAATCTATTACCCACTCCCAGAAGTGGCCTATGACTTGCTTTGACCAACAGACTTGCAGCAGGGAAGTTGTGCTATTTCCACAGCTACCTTTACCATTTTGGCATGCTCCCACCCCCATGTAAGAAAGCCCAGGCTAGACTATTAAATGATGAAAATCCATGTGGAAAGAAAATCCCAGCCAAAAGCCAGCACCAAAGGCCTCAGGACTGTGAGTGAGATCCCTGAGACCCTCTATCATCAGCTGAGCTGCGAGAAGATTGCAACTGCTTGAGTGGTCCTAGGCAGGACCAGCAGAAGAACTGCCCAGCTGAGCCCAGCCCAGACTGCAACTGAGCAAATAAACGATTGTTACTTTAAGTTTGGGGTGGTTTGCTACACAGCAATGGATTACTGAGACAGAAGGGAAGAAAGCCAATACAGGGTTTGTTAAAAGCAGTGCTACTGGGTTGGCCAGTTCGCTCAGTTGGTTAGAGCATGGTGTCATACACTGAGGTCAAGGAGGGTTTGTATCCCTGTACTGGCCAGCTGCCCCCTGGACTCCTCCCCTCCCCTTAAAAAGCAGCACTACTCTTGGCACCTGGGGATTAGTCTGGGAGCCTCAGAGATTCCCCCCCACTGACCCCTGGTCCCTGGTCCTCTGCTATATTGCTTGTCTGTTGCTGCAAAACAAATGACCCCAAAACTTTTCATAGTTTCTGTGGGGTAGGGATCCAGGAGTGGCTTTGCTGGGTCCCCTGACCTAGAATTACTCACGATAGTACAATCAACATGTCAGCTGGGCACTTTGTCATCTCAGGGTTTTGCTGGAGGAGGATCTGCTTCTAAGATCCCTCACATGTATTAATTTCCTAGGGCTGTTGTAACAAATTACCACAATTTGGTGGCTTAAAACAACAGAAGTCCATTCTCTCACAGATCTGGAGGCTACAAGTTTAAAATCAGGGTGTCAGCAGAGTTGAGGGCTTTGAGGGGAACCTGTTCTTTGCTTCTTCCCTAGTTTCTGGTGGTGGCTGGCAATCGTTGGCATTTCTTGGCTTGCAGCTGCAGCACTTCAGTCTCTGCCTTCGACGTCACATGGCATTGTTTCCTCATGTGTTTATTTCTCTATGTCTCTTCTCTTCTAATTTGGATGCCAGTCATATTGGATTAAGGGCCCACCCCAGTCCAGTATAACCTCATCTCAGCTAATAACATCTGCAACAACCTTATTTCCAAATAAGATCATATTCTGAAGTACTGGGGGTTAGGGCTTCAACATTTCTTTTTGAGGGGGACACAATTCAACCCATAAGAGTTGGCTAGAGACATAAGTTCCTTGCCACGTGGATCTGTTGTTGTGTTGGGGTACCTCCCAAAATGGCAACAGGCTTCTCTCAGAGTCAACAAGGTAGAAAGCTAGAGAGAAAGCAGCAAGTTGGAAGTCTGTCTTTCTGTAACATAATCTGAGAAGTGACATCCCATCACTTTTGTTGTGTTGTGTTTATTAGAATTGGATCACTAGGTTCAGCCCACCGTCAAGGGAAAGAGATTACACAAGGGCATGAATAACAGGAGGTGGGATCATTGGGACCATCTTAGAGGCTGCCTACCACACCGCCAAGGGCATGGTTGCTGGTTTACCCACCAGACCCCATTTTCACCGTTTGAGAGCTGCTCTTAGGGGGGCTTTTCTGGCTTTATACTGAAGGTTCCACTCCTTCGGGAACCCTTCAGTTTGAGGCAAACTGGGACTCTTAGTCACCCCAGCACAAAGTGTGCCACACGGGCACAACTGAATCAGGAAACAAGGACATCCTAAAATATCATAAGTACTATGAGATTGCATACTTGGGTTCAAAATATCAACAGCTTAGTTGCTCAGGATGGGAGAAGGTGTGATCACTCATGGAAAAGAAATCAGGGGCTTTAGTTTACTCTGAGCTCAGTTAGTGTCAACGGTTTGATTTGGCCACCCCCAAATCTGATGCAACAGACCTCAGGAGGCATTCGGCAAAGCATCACGACAGAAACAAAATTCACAACAGTAGGCAAAAGCCAAGACCACCAGAGATTTGTTGTCAAAAACCAAGAAGACTTGGCATTGTTTTGAGAGGATAAAGCGGGATTAGATAAAAATAAGCCCTTAGCACGCTGATAAAAAAGGGAAGGAGATAGTACTAGTTGTCACAGGCAGGCAAAAGGACAAAGGGCACAAGTCTGATCTTACATGCAGTACAAACTTTCCAGTTTATTAAGGAAAGATGTTCTCGTGGTGAACATCTGAGACCACCCCCCCAGGAGCACCGTGTTGCTGGGGTGATGTAGTTGGTCTACCAGAGGGAGGGTGGGCTACTTTTTGCAGTCATCTACTGAAGGCGCTCCTGGGGCTTAGGGAGACACAAGCCTTTTAGCGTTTTATTTTTTTCTGATGTGACTTTTCCAGATGCCACTGCTTTGGGTAGTGGATGTGAAATTTGAGCATGCATCAGAATCACCTGGAAGCCTTGTTGAAACAGATGGCTGGGGCCTACCCTGGAGTTTCTGATTCAGTAGGTCTGGGGTGGGGCCCAAGAACTTGCATTTCTAACACATTGTCAGGTGATGCTGATGCTTCTGGTCCAGGGACCACATCTTGAGAACCACTGACCTAGGGCGATGAGGCCCAAAGCTACTCTACAGTTATAGCAAAGGAAATTGAAATTTATCTTTTCAACTCACATTCACAACTCTCTTCTAACGTTGTTCTCTCCCCTGTAGAACAAATGAATGTGTGTGTGTGAGTGTGTGTGTGTGTGAGTGTGTGTGTGTGTGAGTGTGTGTGTGTGTGTGTGTGTGTGTGTGAGAGAGAGACCTTCTGAAGGGTTTCTCTCCATTTCTGACATCTTATGGTAAAAAGCCTCCCCCACCCCATTAAAATCTTCTAATTGACTTCTCCCACCAACATGGTCTTCTTGATGTCGACATAATGTTTGAAATTTTTGCCTCCTCTGATGTCTGGCACCCACTTATCAAAACTCTGTGCTAGGGAGCATATGCATTACGGGTCTTTCCTCTCCCTAGACCCTGGCTGCACCTTAGCGACTCCTGGGATTTAAAAATCCCAGTGTTGGCCTCAACTTAAATGAATTAAATCGGGACCTCTGAGGGAAGGGAGGGAGTTATCAGTTTTAAAAAACTTTCTCAGGCAATTATCATTATAATATGAAACCAGAGTTGTGAACACTGACTTATTTCTTGTTCTCAGAGGTGCTAACAGCTCTTATGCAGAGGTAATTCTAGGCCCGTGGTCCCCAACCTTGGCTACACATTAGAATCACCTGGGGAGCTTTAAAAACTCTCATTGCTCACTATGTACAGTAGCTAAGAGTTGGAACCAGCCTAAATGTCCATCATCAGATGAGCGGATACAGAAAATGTGGCACATCTACACAATGGAATACTACTCTGCCATAAAAAAGAATGAAATACTACCATTCACAGCAACATGGATGGACCTAGAGAGAATTATATTAAGTGAAACGAGTCAGGCACAGAGAGAGAAATATCACCTGTTCTCACTTATCTGTGGGAGCTAAAAATAAATAAATAAATGCACAAATAAACTGGGGGTGGGGAGGGAGGAAGACACAACAATTACAATTCCTTGAAGTTGATAGACAAGTGAACAGATATGAGGTTGTTGGGAGGGAGGGGGGAGAGAGAGGAGGGAGGGAGGTTTCGGTAATGGGCCCCAATAATCAACCACATTGTAAATTGACAAAATAAAATAAAATTTAAAAACAACAACAAAAAAACCTCCCAGTGCTCAGGCAGCACCCCAGACCAATCAACAGGATCTCAAGGGGTAGAGTCCAGGCACTGGTATTTTAAAAAATATGTCAGGTGCTTCCAATGTGCAGCCAAGGTTGAGAACCACTGAACTAGAAGTATCTTTGTGTAGGACCTGTTACTGTTCCAGGTCTTGGCAAGGGGATCTTAAATGCTTAGCTTGGAGAACAGAGACAATAGGCCCTGGTCCCAGCCTCATGGGGTCTCACCTCTGAGCTCAGAGACACCAGTGCAGCCGAGCAGTGCCTCCAGCTCAGAGGTCTCATTCACAGCTCTGCAGAGCCCTCCCTCCAAGTTCCGCAGTTTTATTAATAGTTTTAATAATACCAACTTCTTCCCTTTGTCTGCCCAGCCCCCAGGGTGGTCCTTGCTCCCTGCAATTGCTGCCTCTGTTATACCTTAGTGTTCTCTTTTTGCCTTTTCAGTACTAGTTAATAATGTTATACCTAGTCACCAGTTACTTACATTAAATTATTTCTATTAAAATAAATGGTATGGTTTTTGTCCCCTGGCCAGCTCCTGACTACACTGACCAGATATGGAGAAGAGGGAAACCTGGAATTGAGGTGGGGATAATTTGTGTTCTTGGACAGTAAGGAATAGAACCAGTGCCACAGAAACAATATTCAAAGAGGAAATTGAAGAAAACATCCCTCAAGTGAATGTAGATGTGAATGTTCAGTTTAAAAAGGGTTGCCAAGCAAATTTAATGCAGGAAACAAGACTTAAGAGTGAGACAGATACTCTGATGAAATGATTACATTTTAAGGATAAAGAGTTCGATGCAGGTTGTCTTCAAAGAAAGTAAAAATCAGATGGCCTCAGCTTCTCAACTCTGACATTAGATTCCACAAGAAAATAAAGCAATGAAGACAATGAAAGGAAAAAGGACCCAAAATTTCATCAAAATTGATATTTTCACGTGACTCAAATATGCAGGTATCAGGAAGCGTATCATCCACATATGCTTCCTGAGGGAAAGGGAGTGGGGAGGAAAAAACTTGAAAATGTGCTTCAGTCAACCAGGAGATGAATTGAAACAAAGAATTCACAAAAAAAGCCTCTAGCACTTCTGGAAAAGAAAGTGGTTGTATGGTGGTGTGCTTTGAAGCTATTTATATGTAAAATTATATTGAAATAACCAGGGAAAAATTATAAAACAGAATGTTATATTATAATTCTTAAAGCAAAATATACATAACAAAATAACCTCATACTTTAAAAGACTGAGACAAAAATCCTCAGAACATCTCATTGAAAACCAGCAGATGGAGGTGAGGAAGTAGAAGGAAACTGATTTTCTTATCTTTTATAAGGGGGTCAACAGCTACTTCTTTATATTTGAAGTTGATAACTTCAGACATGTAAGTTAAAGCACGTCGTTTAAAGATATAAAAATAATTACCATTAGGACTAAGAGCATTCTGTTTACCAAATTAGCAGAGAGTAGGAAAAATTGGAAAATAAGAGAATGAAAGCCTATAAAACAAAAAATAAGAAAATGAAATTAAAACCAAAGACATTTGTTAGGAAATCACATGTAAATTAAAAAAAACCCCAAAACCCATTAAAGTAAAATGACTCTCAGAATGGGTAAATTCGATCCAAATTCAACCATATGCCAACTTCCAAGCACACACCCGAAATGAAATAATTAAGGCAGAATAGTCACAGATACACCAGTCACTTGTAAACCAAAAGGCAGGGGTCACAACACTGCTGTCAGAGGACGGGAATTCAAGGTAAACATTGTTAAATGAGATCAAGTGGATCACTTAAACTGATGGAGACTGTAACCCACAACCAAGATATAACAGTTATGAATGTAACGTAGCATATAAATATATATAGAAAAAAAGTGGGAAATACCATGAGAAATGGATGGAAAAGTGATTAGTGAGAGACTTGCAAGTATTTGTTTAATTCTTGACAGATCATATTGACAAAAATATAAATTATGCTACCGAGGATTTAAATAACAGAGTAGCTTAGATGATGTACACACAGACCAAAGCCCTTCCTTCCTCTGGTTCTGGAAAGGGAGTTCAGGATCTTACTCCCAGGTCCCTAATGGCCCTTTGTAAACTGTGTCCTGGGATGAAAGGGAGCACATGGGAAGACAGTAGGAAAGGCAGAATGTGGAATCCCTCCTACCTGGACTTTGGTCTCAGCACCACCACCAACTGCTGTGCAAACTTGGGCAAGACCCTTCACCTCTCTGAACCTCAGAGTTCTGGTTCTCTAAGGAATGGGCAGTGCTTGACTATAGCAGGCAAATAATGCATGTTTCCTTGCAGGATGAGAAACAGCTGGCATAGTGTGAACTCAATTATGTAATTATCACGGAGCTGCACAACCATATGTCTATAGCAGCAAGGTTTTTGGCCTCAGCACTACTGACATTTGGGCCAGATAATTCTTTGTAGCGGGATGAGGGGGCTGTCCTTTGCAGTGTAGGATAGTTAGCAGCATCCCTGGCCTCTACCCACTAAATGCCAGTAGTGCCTCCTCCCAATTGTGACGACCAAATATGTCTCCAGACATTGCTGAATGTTCCCTGGGGACAAGATTCCCCTCAGTTAAGAACCAGTGGAACAGAGAGAGATTTGGAAAAATGTTCCCCAAAAGTGGATGACTTTTGTCTCTGGATGGTCAGAGTTGGGGGCATTTCCTTTCATTAGCCTGTTCTGAATTTTTGAATGCAAAATCTACAATGAGATTTATTTCACCACAATTAAGGTGGTGAATAAAACACAAATATTCAATGTTTTATTTTCTTCTTATTTATGTTGTGGTGCCAGAGGCCAACCTGTCTCCCCATGTTCTCGACCCCGGCTCCTGGACCAGGAGGAGATACTTATTCAAACCTTTTTAGTGTGTGGCTGAAATTGACACTAGTCAATAAAGGACAAACAGAGTGGGATGGTCTCTGTGCAAAGACGTTAACAACTTCATGATTTTATTTCCAAAGAGCAGGTATGCAATTTGTTGACAGAAATCTACCAAAGAAGCGTGCATTAGGCAGTAATCCACCTGAGCTGCTGCTATGCTTGTGGCAAAATCTGAAAGACCTTAAAAGCATAGCATCATCATATTTACATCATAGCTCTGAAACCAACAAGAAATTGCTATTGAGACTGATTTCTCATTATCCTGTTGCATTCTGATTTTTAAAAGAGATCAAAATTCCATTTTTTTCTGAAGAAAGGGAGTGCAGATTCACAGATTTCATTACCAACTTAAAACAAATTGAGCAAAAAATTAAGGAGAATGTTTTTTCATACCCAGCGAGGCCTCCTTTTAAAACCAGCAAACATCTGTGCACTTAAGTACCTTCTGTTAAGGTCTAAGGGAGTCAGTTTCTGGAATATGTGTGAGTTCATTGGCTTTGCCTCACTTTCAAAAACTGAATAAGAAATAGAGAAATCATCCTTCAGTTTTTCAAAAAGTGTAAAAAATGATACATCTGCCAAGAAAGTTTGGATGGGGCATTCAGATCTCATAATAAACAGATGCAGAACGCAGCACTGGTCTGGAACTGGGCCAGACATGAGCAGCATTTGGGTTTTCTGTTCTGAGTTTTTATTTATTAATTTGAAAAATTGCATCAAGTGCTCTTTTTCTAAGTATAAAAATATTGGTTCTCTGTAGAGTGCTGCTCTTAAATACAGTAGCCATTAGGCATGTGAGCTATCTACATTCAAATTTCAATTAATAAAATAAAATAAAAATTTCAGGTCCTCAGTTATATTAGCCATATTTCAAGTGTCAATAGCTGTGTGTAGCCAGAGGCTACTGAGTACCCTATGGGACAGTGCTGCTTTTGAGAATTTGGGAAATAAAGACAAGAATAAAGGAGAGATGTAAAATAATCTTATCCCAGCACCTTCATCCCTCAGAATTGCTGCTGACGTGTGGTGAATTTCTTTCTGATCTTCTTTTTAGTACTTTCTATATGAAAGTTTAAAAATTGCTTTAATTGGGATATTTATTATGTATAATAAGCCTCTCCTTTGTGTATTTCACTTTTCACCTAACATTTTATTATGAGAATGTTCCCATCTTAAAATATTTTCTTTGAAAACATGATTTATAAATTTTCCTGTTTGGAAAGACAATACATTTTTATTGTAGGCAATTGAAGTAAAAAAGAAAACAAAATTCCCCTGAAATCTTACCTCTCAGTGATAAAAATCTCTGGCCATTTGGTGAGCATGCTTTTAGATATTTCTTTGAGTATAAATACACATATTGGCATATAAATAGATCGTCATTTTTATTGCAGATATTTTCATGTAAGTGAATATGAAGATACACTATCCCTTTTATTAGCTGCAGATTATTCCACGACATGTTATGTTTGACTCCTGTTGCTTCATCTGAGCAATACCTCCCCTCTTCTTTAGTTTTCGCCTTTTTTGTGTTTTCTTTCCTTTTTTCGTTCCCTCCTTTCCTCTCTTTCTCTCCATTTTTCTCCCTCCCTTTTCTCTTTCTCTTTCCTTCCTTGTCTCTCTCTCTCTCTCTCTCTCTCTCTGTCTCTCTTCCCTCCTTCCATAAATGTTTTCTGTGCCACATGCTTCACTAGTGTAAGGAATAGATCAATGAAGAAAGTAGTAGAGTTCCTGCCTTCAAGGAGTTTATATCCTAATGGACAGGCAGAAAAGACAAGAGGCAAAGGGAGGAAAGATTAACATTTCAATTAGCGATTGGGGGGAGTGACAGAGGCAGACTGGCTGATGGCTGAGGGGAGTGGCTTAAAGCTGGGACCCTGGAGTCCATCTGCGTGGATTCAGACTCCCCTTCTATCTGCTTCCTGGGGGGGGGGGGTCTTGGGCAGGGGAGAAGGCAGATGTTGCACCACGAGAGGGATGAAGTGTAGGACATTGGACAATGTCTGCAGGCATTTTTGGTTGTCAGTCTGGGGGGGGCGGGAGTGTGGTGTTGCTGGTCTCTGGTGCGGAGAGGCCAGGGATGCTGCTAAGCATGCTACAGAGAAAAGGACAGCCCCCACCACAAAGAATGATCCGGCTCATAATGTCAGTAGTGCCGAGACTGAGGATCCCTGCTCTGGAAGGTGCCAGGACTTACTTAGGATGGGGAGGGTCTTCAGGAAGAGGAGAAAGGAGAGATTACAGAGACAGCTTTATCTGAGGTGAGGAGTAAAGAGGATGCTTACTGCAAATTTGGATCCTGAGGTCCGAGCATGTTGCGCGGGGGGGGGGGGGGGCAAGGAGCAGCTCCAGCTACAGAGGGCTGCGGGGAAAGTGGGGTTTGAGGGGGCAGAGAGCTTCAGTTGAGACAGAAGGTGCAGATGCTGAGTGTGTGCGGAGGTGGTTAAGCATGGGGTTGAGTTTGTTTACTTGAACAAGGGGCTCCAGAAGGCACAGGGAGAAGTGATAGAAGTGGGGAGGGGAGTGACAGAAGGCAGGTCAGGCTGGGGGAAGCCAGGAGGCCAGGACAGGTGTGTCAGATCCAAGGTCTTGGCCCCTTTAGCCCTGTTGTTCATGCTGGAGGTCAGGCTGGGATATAAATCCAAGCCTGTCTGTCAATCAACCCCAGGCTGAACCTGGTGGGATGGAGGTGTCTAGGGGACAGTGACCAGAGGAGCTGTATGGTGGGCAGACCCTGGCACTGATGTCTGGCTCCACAGGGAGCCTGTCCAGGGAGGTTCCAGCTGCCTTGCCTGAGAATGGGGCTCCTGTCCCTACTGGCTGGACTGCATATCTGTGGGCAGTTGAATGGGTGCCAGAGAGTTCTGGGGCATTATCTAGTGTCTGGCCCAGCTCTTGTCTGGTGCTGAGGACAGGTCCAAAGTCTGAGAGAACAGCAGCCTTACCTTGTCCCTGTCTGCATCATTAGTGGGTGAGTTCAAAAGGCTTGTGAGCCAGGAGGTCCTAGGTTCAAATCCTAGCTCTGCCACTTAGCCGAGTGGGTGATCTTGGGCAAGTGATTTGGCCTCTTTGAGTGTTAGTTTCCTCCTTGGAAAGGCTGCTGGGAAGATCAAATAAGATTAGGCACATGACAGGGCTTTGTAAAGTGCTATCCCCAAGTGAGATATGAATAAAGACCCTAGAAAAGGAGATGGAAATGCTCCTGAAGTTCTTGAGTGATGGGGGCTGACCAGACACAGCCCGGAAGGGGACTGTGAAAGATGATCTGGGTTTGAAATGCCACCGGAACAGGCTTTGTGTGTGATATTTGCAAGTTTACCGCCTGAGGCTGAGTCAGAGGAGAACAGCTGAGAGGACCTGGGCACTTCACACTCCTGCCTCCAGCGCTGCTCTGCAGAAGGGCAGGCAACAGAGGCACAGGAAGAGTCCTTCCAACAAGCCTTGTCTCTTCACACACACTCCCTCTGTGCCACCTGAATCCCAGGGGACCGAGGGAGGGTATGGGAGGTGTGACTGTGGGCTGGACACCTGGGAACCAGGCTCTCTCCTCACCTGCCCTCCTTTCACGTTCACTGCCTTCTTGAGAGGTGGCATCTTTATTCCCGTTTTGCAGATGGAGAAGCTGAGGACCAATGGGCGCATTAACTGGCCTCGGGTCACATGGCTCATGGATGGGGCTGCTAGAATTCACACTCAGGCTGGTCTGCCCATCCCAGAAAAGATTCTCTTTCCCTCATGCCTCCCCAACTTCCCTCAAGAGCTGGATACTGGAGGGGAGTTTAGGAGTTTTTTTAAGTCAGGGATAATGTAAGAGTGCTTGGGACTCTAGATCTCAAGGAGCCAATGATTGTGGCCTGATGGCCTGGGGTGATCTCAGCGGGGCAGGCAGGAGCTGGGTGGTGGCTGAGCTAAAGAGACTTTTTCCCTTTAATTTTGCTTTAACTGGAGAACTCACCATTTGCATATAGGAAATGATTGCCTCCTTTGCTGTCTACACAGATGTAGATTTTGTTCACCAGAGCAAGGCAGTCTATTGAAGTCTTTTTTGTTTCTCAGGCCACGGGTCAGACAAGGCATTGTTCCTGGGAGGCATTGCAGAGGCCAGGCCTGTTAATCCATTGATGACACATTTTGAGCACCTGCTGTGTGCACAGAACTGTGCTCTGAAGGACAGGGCAAGTCCCTAAGCTGGGCTGTTTATGGGCCACTTGAGGAAGCTGAATGCCTTGTGCACCGGACAGACCCCTGTTCATCCTCCAGTCCTTGGCTCACACATCACCTCCAAAAGGAAGCATTTTGGAATCTTCTCTAGCAGAGTTGGTGACTCTGGGCTCCGTGCTCTGTCCCTGCATAGACCACGTCTGCATCAAACGCATCTTTCCCTATCTGTCTCCCCACCAGCCTGGGAACAACTGTCTCTCTCATCTTGGAAGCCCTAGGATGTAACACGAGGTCTGTACACAGAAATGTTTTGAGGGAATGTATATACCCTCCCATATAAAGCAGTTTGCATTTCAGTGTCCCATGAGTTGTTATGGCTGGAGGAATTCGGAAGGAGCTAAACCCTCATGGATTAGGAGGGTGTCTAGGCAGAGGCAGATTCCAATATGTTCTCAGGAAAACTTCCTTGGATCCTCACTAAAATCCTTTGAGGTCGGTATTGTCATTCCTATTTTACAAATGTGTAAGCTGGGTCTCAGAAAGGAAGAAAGATTTGCATAAAAGCTCTTCCATTGATAGCTGCAGAACCAGGACAAGAGTTCCAGCCTAACTCTACTTCTAGTGCTGGTTATTTATCCATCGAGCAAATATTTGTTGTACGTCTGCCAGTGGTTCTCAAAGTGTGGTCCCTGGGCCAGTAGCAGCGCATCACCTGGGAGCTTGTTAGAATGGCAAATCCTCAGGCCCCACCACAGACCTACTAAATCCAAAACTCTGGGGGTGAGTTGCAGTCATCTGTGTTCTGACAGGTTCTCCAGCTGATTGTGTGGAACACTAAGGTTTGTAAGCCACAGGTCTACTGTTTGCAGAGTGCTGGGAAAGGAGGGACTAGAGAGGAACTCAGAGCTGGGGAGAGACAGCCTTGCATTCAGCTAACTTGGATTCTAATTGGGATGATGCCCAGAGAAGAGACAGAGGCTGTGCTAAGCTCCAGCACTAGAAAGGCAGGAAAGGGACAGTAACAAGGACAGTCTGGTGATACTTGGCTCAGCCACAAAACCTCTCAGTGGCTACACTGCCCCTTTTAAGATGACCTCTTTTGGGGGAGAAGAAAAACTTCACCCCTCTGCCTACCTGGCAGGTTCCTCTGGGCCAACTAGTGGGTAGCAAGAAGCCAAGATTTAGATTAGGGTGTAGGGGAGTTGGTGGATCAGATTGGTTTTGTATTAGATATTTTTACTGAGATATAATTTACATACAATAAAATGCACAGATGTTAAATGTGATGAGTTTTGACAATTGTGTACACCTCTCTGACCAAGACATAAATATTTCTGTCAACCCAGAAAGTCCCCCTCTCCTTCAAGTGTGGTCTGTGGAACAGCAGCACCAAAAACGTCTGGGTCTTTCACACCAATTCCCCCATCCCTACTCCTTCCCAGAGGGAACCACTTTTTCATTCCTGTCACCACCGATTAGTCTTTCAAGCTGGGTTTTGTTAGTGTGACAAACACATTCCAGTTGGTCTCTCCAGCCAAGCTTCATGCTCTAACCCCTGCCCCTTCCTCTGCTTCACAAAACCCATGGTCTCTAGTGAAGGGATGCTCCAGTCCCTCAGCTGCCACCTCCCTTGCAACAGATAGGTCAGGAGTTAGGTGTTCCTGCTTCTGATCGTAGTACCATCAGATACCCCCCACACTTTCATTTGTGAGTGGAATGATGAAGCACAAAGACCAAGTGGTGGCTGACAGGGTGCAATGTAGACTTGCTACTCAGAGTGTGGTCCGTGGACCAGCAGCACCAACAACTTGGCTCTTGATAGAAAAGCAACATCTCGCACTCCCTCTGCCCCTGCCCACCTTCCCTCCCCCAGACCTCCTGACTCAGGATCTGCATTTTCACAGGATCCCCACGGGATTCGTGTGCACTTTGGGGCTTTACTTCTCACACTCATGGGGATTATGCTCCCCGCACTATCCTCAGAATGAGGATATCCTAGGGCTGAGCCCCTCTCCCCAAAAGGCCAGCAGGTGGTCTCAGAGTATTGTTGCAGGACTCATAGCCCCATGCCCATGACAGGATCTTCATCTCATCCTGCTTAGGCTCTTATAAATAATTGAACCAGGTGAGAGTTCCGTTCCACCTCCCTAACGCAGATTTGGAGAAGCATCTGGTGCATTAAACCCTCTCCCTTTTTGCTCAGACCCAAGGTCAGTTCTAGTCAGGACGGAGGGAGCAAGATTTTAACCTGGCTCGGATGCGTTCTTCTGCACTCCCTTAAGGATGGAGGCTTTCCCATACTCATGCCCCTCTCAGGCGATGAATTATTGAAATCCAAGAAACACTATTTGGCCAGTTATGTAGGCTCTGGGGGCCTCAGAGAGCAGCGCCTTGGAATAGCCTCTTTTCTTTTTCTTTGAGATGTTAAAAGAAAAATACAAAAGCAACAAATTGGCATGCCCACCACTGGCAATGATAACAATGAGTATTTTGTTATATTTACCTCCAGTGTATTTTAAATAAAAGAGATAAAACATTACAGATGAAGTCAAAGCACTCTTCGATCAATACCCTCAGATGTTAATATTTACCCCTTTCCAGAGTTAATCACTATTGTGACCTTTACAAATAGCTGTGCCTTTTAAAATAATTTTTTAGAAAACCTTTGTATTCTTACATACATATATGATGTATTATGAATAATAAATACATGGTATTGTCTTGTGGGAATGCCTTTCAGCATGTACATGTATTTGCTCTGGGTCTCTTTACACCTTGCTTTTTCACATAAGGCCACTTTTGACCTGTGTTCTTGTTGATACATTTAGCTCTAATGTATACATTCTTACAGCTGCAAGGTATTCTGTCACGTGGATAGACCATGTTTTGCTTCTCATTTCCTTCTGGTTGCATATTTAGATTGTTTCCAATTTTTCACCATAACAAATGATGCTGCAATCAGTATCCTTGCGCTGGATCTCACTGGGTTCACGTGGAATAGTTTCTGTGGGTCGCATCACTGAGAGTGGAGTTATTATGTCGTATAGTGTGTGCACTTTCAAGTTTACTGGATATTGTCGATTGCTCTCCAAAGTCGCTCTAATGATTTACTTATCCACCAGCAGTATAGAACAGTACAATTTTCTCCACATCCTGTCCAACACTTGATATTGTCAGAATTTTTTATTGTTGCTAAAATGATATACCTCTGTGGTTTTAATTTACCAGTAGTTCCTTTTGGTCGGAAGAGGTCCCAGTAGGGTGGGATGAGGTCTGAGCTGAGGTCAATAGACTTATATTCTTGTCCAGTGCTGCTTGAATTGGAAATTGGGCAAGCCCCTTCCCCCCTCTGGTCTTTTATGAGAAGGTTGGGTCAAGGGGTCTCTAAGCGGGGACACTATGAAGTGGGCAGGAATCTTTGGACCCATGGTATTTGTAGTCTGCAATACGACTTGCATAGGAAGGTTCTTTCAGTACTTAGCACCTATATTAGGATCTTGGGGTTACCTCTTAGTAAATGATTCTTGAATTAGTGAAAAGGCTCCAGCATGCAATCAGAAATGGGTTTTAGTCTGGCTCTAACATTTATCGAAGGCATGGTTATGGATGTATGACCAGGTGTTGACAGTCTGGAAGGGTTCCAACATAAATATGCTTCAAGGGCAAGGAGGCCCACACCTGGAGCCCAGAGGGGAGGTCATTTTCCTGGCAGGGACCAGGCTCTGGACTAGCGGTAAGACCTGGGTTACAAGTGCAGCTCTGACTAAGTGTATTTCCTGAGTCTGACTCTTTTTGCTCTTGGCTTTGGCTAAGATGGTTTTTGTGAAGTAGAGGATATAACTTCACCTGAGATTGCAGGAACTTGGCTCAAGCACCTGTAGACTTCATGGGTAGGAATGTAGTATTGCCAGATTTAGCAAATAAAAATAACTATATTTGCATGAGGCATACTAAAAAGTTATCCATTATTTATGTGAAGTTCAAATTTAACTAGGCATCCTGGAAACCCTAGGTAGGAGGTGAGCAGTCCCTCAACATAAGAAATAACTGAAGACTGGATCATTTAACTTGACAAGTAGTGAGCACGTTGTTGTTGGAGGGATACAAGCACGGGTTAGACAGACCATGAGTGGAGAGGCTGTGCATGTGTAATGCAGACCCCCTTCCATCCAGTGCTAGAATGGTCTTGTAGCCTCAGCTTGTGTGCCTCCAGGGACAGGGCACTCAGTGTTGCTTGAAACATCTTGGGGACATCTTGGAAGGTGAGAAAAGGCAGACTCCTGCCCAAGCCCTCCATGCCTCTCCTGCCCACACAGGCGAGCAAGTTTTGCGGCTGGGAATGTCCTTCAAGGACTGTCCTCTGTGAAGCACTGTTCTCGTAAGTGTGATCCCTGGACCAGCAACATCAGCATCACAGTGGAATATGTTAGAAGTGAAAACTCTCAAGTCCCTTCCCAGACCCACTGAATTAGAAAGTTGGAGGCTAGGTCCAGCAACCTGTGTCTTTTTTTTTTTTTTGGCTTTCAAGAGACAGGGTCTCGCTATGTTGCCCAGGCTGGAGTGCAGTAGAGATTCACAGGCACAATCCCACTTCTGATCAGCATGGGAGATTTAATCTGCTCCGTTTCCAACCTGGGCTGGTTCACCACTTAGGCAACCTGGTGGTCCTGGCTCCCAGGAGGACAACATATTGATGTGGAATTTAGTGCAGACATATGAACAGCCCAGTGCACTACAGCCTAGAACTCCTGGGCTCAGGAAATACTCCAGCCTCAGCTTCCCAAGTACCTGTGACTACAGGCATGCACCACTGCACCCAGCAGCTATGCCTTAATAATCCCTCCAGAGGGTTCTGATGCACGATCAAGTTTGATTACCACGGGAATGAAGGATTGGATCAGAGTGCTGACCTGAGATCCTGAAACCATTGCTTTGAGCTCCACAGTTGCCGAAGGAGGAGTGAAGATGGAAGCTGCATCCGGGGTGAGGACATGAGAGGGGAGGTGGCTAATGCTCTGTTAGGTGTGTCCGGCACGGAAGCTAGAGGGCAGAGGGAGCCTGGTGGATGCTTTTAAAGAGTTGTGTTTTTTTAACAAAGGGATTTTGAAGCATCTATTTCAGTCAGGCATCGAGGAGAAAACTTAGTTTATGCTTTCAAGGAGCTCACAGTTAAGTGGGGGAGACAGACAGTAATAAAACACGCTGAAGCACAGACAGCTGTGCATGCTATCAACAAGGGCAGGGCAACATGAGGGGGGTTAAATCTGATTGGGGACGACGGGTTGTGGTGGGTGGCATGGTGCTTTACTGAAGAGTCTTTGAAAGACACTCCCAACCACAGCTGTGGCTCGAATATGGAGATGGGGCAGCATAGAGGGCTTGGCCAACAGTCTGCCTTTCTCACCATTGGAGATGTCCCCAAGCTATTTTGGGCATCAGTGAGTGCCCTGTCCTTGGAGCCACACAAGCTGAAGCTACAAGACCATTCTAGTGCTGGATGGAAGGGGGTCTGCATGACCTTCCAGGAGGGGTCCCTTCTAGGATTGTCAAGCTACTCCCAGGGTCGGCTGAGGGTAGCTTGGGGACTTTAACTCTGGTCCCCTTTGTGACGGCTTCTGTTTGTACCCCATTCCAGCTAAGTAACTGTTCACACGTTACTCGTGAGTGGGCAGAGAAGAGTGGCTTTAGGGGTCATGCAATACGTAAATGAAAGACAAGGGAAAAGATTGAAACATTCAGCCCAGACCCTATGTCTTCACTAAATGTGCTTTTGCAAAGAACGGCTTTATTCTCTTGATTTGTCTGCCTTTATCGAGGGATTCATGGATTTTCCAGAGCACCTTGTACTTAGCCCATAGGTCCAGTGGGCATCTCTGTGGACAGGGATAAGGCATTTTTGTTCCCTGCCAACAGTCCTTGTGTAACTTGGCTTTGGGGTGGGGTCTGGGGCTGCTGGCTTTCCAGCAGGCTGGTGAACACAGGCCATTTCTCTGCAAAGGCATAGTTGTCTCGACATGTTTCTGTGGTGGCTGCTGCTTGGGAATGGGAAACGTACTCCCACCATTTGTCTGTCTTCACAGGCTCTGTTTTGGTAACATGATGTTGGTGCTGTTGAATTTGGCTGTGGTATTTGTCCAGGCTGCTCATAGCCACATATACATCTACCTTCCTTTTGCTTCCTGATATTTCTGATTTATTGTTGTGACCAAATACATTACATCTTTGCAGTTATTACTGCTGATTCTAGTAATAGCTGTATTGCACTTACAGTTTACAAGATACTTCCACATGCATTATATAAGCGTCTGACTGCATCAGCTTTCTCATCTGTAAAATGGGAGTAATAACCACTTACATAGACTTGTGAGAATTAAATGAGCTATAAAGCTCTTAGAACAGCGTCTGACACATAGCAGACACTCAAGAAGTGTGAAATATGTTCACTTTTTGAAGGATGGCGGGCGTCCCTCCGTTCCAGTAGTGCACTGAGGATCAGCTGCTGCCCTGGGTGCAAGCAATAACAGGAAGTGTTACTTTTAGAGGATTTAAAAACAATAACAAAACCCAACAAAATCAGTCTGTTTTTTATTATCACTATGCACTGGCAATTCTAAACAATGTCAATGGTAACATACTTCTTTGCCCTGAAATATTTAGTTGATCTAATATCTAAATCGCTGCAGCTATTGTTCAATTGTAATAACGTATGTGTAAGCTTCAGATTAGCATATTTTAATCTCCTATCCTTTAACACACATTGTATTTTACATGGAAGTTAATTCAGAGGATTCCCTGTATGTAGTCATCCTTCTGCACACATGGGCTCAGCTACCTTGGTTCATTTTGAAAGTAAGTTCCTAATGTTTCAGAATCATTCAAGCTTGCTTTGGGCGCAGTTCAAGTCTCTAACTCTTATGGTACTACACATTCCTGCATTTAATCAAACAGTTGATCCAATACCAGCAATGATAGTCCAGTAATTAAATGATGAAGAAATCTGATGTGCGTTACTTTAATTCTGTCCGTCTATATGACCACTTGGAGTTTTTATTTGTGCTTAAAATTTTGAAATGTGATATTGGACTTGGATCGTGGGCTGGAATATTTTTGTTTGGTAAATGCAAATTTTAGTTCCAACAGTAAATATTTTACTGAATCTGAATAATATATGCAATATTAAAAGTTCTTTATAATTGTTAATTCTTTTAAGACTAAAGAACGAATCAAAGAAGTAGTTATTATTACTGATTATTCCATGATTATTACTGGAAATAATCTTGCCATCTAGGGGATGGGAGGGGAGATGCTAAAAATCATCTTTTCTTATGTAGATACATGTCTGTTGGCACCAATGGGTCATTTCACACAGTATCTCCTTTAACACACAGGGTGGCCCAAAGAGGGAGGGCTTATTATTCCTGGTTTATGTTTTTAATGATCTAATTCTGCTAATGATACAAAACTCTAAAACACTGCTTATCCTTACTTTGAAATTTACTCCCATTTTGTTTCTTTCCCATAAGACTATGTATTACAAATGTAACCTGGAAGCCTCTCCAGTGCTGTGAGGCCAGATCATGCATCCTGCCCACAACGAAATCATCTGGCTTTAGCCCCTCTGGGCGTCTTGCTGGTATTTTAAGCCCCTCTCAAGAAATGCCCTATGTTAAAGCGCAGCCTTGTAACACCAAGGTCAAGGGTTTGGATCCCCATAATGGCCAGCTGCCAAAAAAAAAAAAAAAAAGAAATGCCCCTGTTATTCAGAGGGTTCCCCCCTGCCACCTTGTGTGGCGGGAGGGGCACAGCAAGACCTTCTGTCCCTGTGGTCATGCTGCTGCTAGTGACCCTTATGAGTAGCCGTGTATTAGTCCATATTCTGTCACTGATAATGGGATACCTGAAACTGGGTACTTTATAAGAAAATTAAATTGATTTCTTAGAGATTTGGAGGCTGGGAAGTCCAAGGTGAGGGGCACATCTATAGAGGGCCTCTCTGTGGAGTCCTGAGGCAGCACAGGGTATCAGATGGTGAGGGCTGAGCAGGAATGTGTTTCCACATGCTTTCTTCCTTCCCTTATAAAGTCCCCAGTCTACTCCCTGATAACCCATGAAACCACTAACCCATTTCCCCATGAATGGATTAACACATTCATGAGAGTATAGGCCTCAAGATCTAATCAGTCACCTCTAGTCCCACATTTCAAATCCCATATTGGGGGCTTGTCAGTTAGCTCAGTTGGTTAGAATGCAGCATTATGACGCCCATGTAAAGGGTTTGGGTCCCCATACCAGCTGACTACCAAAAAAAAACAAACAAACAAACAAAAAACTGAAGAAAAAAACAAGTCCCACATTGGGGATTAAGTTCCAACATGAGCTTTGGAGGGGACAAACATTCAAGCCATAGCAAATATTCAAACCATAGCAAGTCTGGGGACAGGGGCTTCATTGCTGATGACCACTAATACCCCTTGTCATTGGTCTCCTGTGGCCACTCCCCCTCTCTCACTTAGGGGCTTGTCGGGCCTTAAAAACTAACGCTACCTTAAGTGACATTACAAGCGGCGCCATTATGGGCCCACAAGGGGTATTAAGGTGGCAGCCTAAGATGGCGCAGGGAGGAAGTAGGGTGGGAGTGTCTGTGGGAACCTTGCCTTAGCCCTTATTGGCCAAATACACGCTTCCGCGCTAATGAACACTGTGTGATTGCAATAGCTAGGCATGGAGACAGGATGCATGCTCTCCTAACCTTTAAGCTGATTGGAGGACGTAAAAACCTCCCTTCCCCATTTGCCTTTAAAAGCAAGTGCTTGTGTGATAATAAATGGAACTGCTCAACAGAACCCCCACGTCTGAGTGTCCTTTAATGGGCTGGTTGGGGCCGGCGGCTGTGCTCACCTCTCTTTACAGCTCTCTTCCCCTGTCTCCTTCCAATGGGGACTGGAGGGAAAGAGGAATCCGGGCCATCTGCTTGCCCACCAGAAGGGACACCTAGGGAGAGACTGATAACGAGGCTAGGGCTGTTCAGGTCGGCCGGCGGCTGACCCGACAGGGGCTTAGAGGCTGAGAAGCAGTTGCTCTGGGAGCCCACAGACTGCAGTGCCACCCCCAAAGAGCTGCCAGCTGGGATCTATAGGGCAGGGCCTTCTCAGCCCCCAGCAGCTGGCACCTCCAGACATCCATGCAGCTTGGGATCCAGGCAAATTTCCTCCTTGGCCTTAGAGGGAGATTAAATCTTTTGGTTGTGAGTCCAAACACCTTATTTCCTGCCCTTAGATTATGTGCCCTTCAGGGGGATACTCTTCCACCACTGCTGGGGGTTGGTCTGGCCCCATAGCTCTGACAACAATCACAATGGTACCCATCACCTTCCCCAGTGTATGGTTCGTTTGATCTTAAATATTGTGTCACACATGAGGTGGTGGGCCATGTAGGTTCTTCAGCCCCACCTGCCCAGTCTCCCTTTCCAGTCTTTCCTTTCTAGGTTTCTGCTGCTTCCTTGGGGTACAGAACCATTTCCCCACTGATCTCTCTAGTTCTCCTTCTCAGTCCTGGGAGGATGTCTTTGTTTCTGCTTTCCCCCAGGTTACATCCTGCCCCTCTCTCAGGCAACGAGCTCAGAGCCTTGCTGGTTGGTGGGAGGAGGTGATAGAGGAAGCAAAAGAGGGTACTATTAGCAAGAAAAAGGAAACACTGGCTAGTATCTTAGAAACACTATCCTGCACCATAGGAAAGAAACTGGAGTTCATAGAAGCTTCTTTAATAGCTTCCATCCTGGTCCTCACAGCCCCTGGGCTAATCTCAATTTTTGTCTGTAAATTGTATCAGTTTCGTATTGCTGCTGTAACCGGTTATCACAAACTCGGTGGCTTAAACAATGCAAACTTATCATCTCACAGTTCCAGAGGTCAGAAGTCTGAAAGGGGTCTCATGGGCTAAAATCAAGGTGTCATTAGAGCTGATTCCTTCTGGAAGCTCTAGGAGAGAATCCCTTCTCTTGCCTCTTCCATCTTCTAGAGGCTACTGGATTCCCTGGCTCGTGGCCCCTTCCTCTATCTTCAAAGCTAACAGGATGGAATCTTCAAATATCTCTCTGATTCTGCCCCCCTGACCGTTCCCTCACCTTGCACTTTCACTTATAAGGACCCTTGGGATTATATTGCCATTTTAAGATCCTTAACTTGCTCACATCTGCAAAGTCTCTTTTGCCACATAGGCCATGTATTCACGAGTTCTGGGGATTAGGGCATGCACATGTCTTGGGGGACATTATTCTGCCTACTGCAACCTCCATACCTCACAGGGGGGTCGAAAGGATGCATGGGAGGGGATGTGTGTGGCCACACAGCTGGCATACCCTGATGTGACATTTTTCCTACCTGAGGGTCTGATTCTGAGGAGGAACTTGCTTCCTGACAGGAACCTCCTTGGAAAACACAGGCAGGTGGACGACCAGAAGGTGTCCTTGATCCAATTCCAGCTATCCTGTAGCAGGAGTTGCCAGTGCCCTCCCCACAGTCCTCAGCTCCCTGCATCCCCGGATCACCTGCAGTTTCAGTGGGCAGTTCCTGGGCAGAACAATGGCTTCATGCTGCAAGCACAGGTGTCTTTCTGCCTGAAGCCTTTCTCTCGCTGCAGGGGTGGGCCCAGCCTTCAGTGGCACAGGCTAAAAATGCTGGGGGTGGTGATGACCCCAGGACAAACCCTTAACCAAGAAGGAACAGGAGTTGCTGGATGTATTGGTGTCCTGCGGCTGCTGTTACAGATTACTAAAAACCGGGAGGCTTAAAAATGTATTCTCTCACAGTTCTCAAGGCCAAAAGTCCAGCATCCAGGTGCTGGTAGGTCTGTGCTCCCTTAAAGGCTCTGAAAGAGAGTCATTCCTGCTTCTTCTAGCTCCTGGGGACTCCTGACATTCCTTGGCCTCTGGCTGCATCGCTCCAATCTTTACCTCTGACTTCACATGGCCTTTTCCTTTTCTCTCCGTGTCTCTTATAATGACACCTGTCATTGGATCTAGGATCCACTGAAGCAATCCAGGATGATTTCATTTCAAGATCATTAATTATATTGACAAGGACTCTTTTTTAAAATAAGGACACATCCACAGTTCCAGGGGTTAGGACACAGACACATCTTTTTGAGGGCCACCATTCAACACTCTATAGTGAACAAACACCTGGCTTTTTTGCCCCTTAGGGATACTTCTCAGGTGTGATCCTGTCGGGAAAATTAAGGTTTATAGTCTTGTTCAGGCTTCAGAGGCATTGCTAGGCCTCTGGCCAAAGAATGGCCCCACACAGGCTATGGGCCAGACTCTCAGAAACTGTGCAGGCCTACAGGATAGGTGCTTAGTAACTGTCAGATAAGAAGGAAAGAAAGTTCTGGAACTTCTTGGACCTTGGGAACCCGGCCAGTTCCCAGGGCCAGAGAGCGTTGTGAAGACTTATAAGTACTGATCCAAGCATCAATAAAATAACCACAGCTGCATGTAGATTAATGTTATCAGTCGGTGGCTGGGTGATATAAGCAGGATTTCCCTAAACTGCTCTCTGAAGTCTCATTGTGGAGTGGATGCACTGCCTGGGACAATTCCAGCTGGGACTCCAGATCGCTGTGCATGGGACTTCCCAGTGCTGCTTGGATCTGGATGTAGGTGTATCCCCAATTTGGTGACGTAAACAGTGTTTAATTCTTTTTTTTCCTTTTTTTAAAATATGCCTGCATAATCTCACTTTCTTGCTTACTTGCTTATTGCTGTATCTTAATAAATATCATAAACTGGCTTATTATTGTGACGAGTCGTTTCTTTTACCAATGAATCCCTTGAACCCAAGCTAAAGTAAAAACTTTCGGGAAAACAGCTCCACACAGTCTCCCAGAGAGATCCAAGTGGGACTGAGTCCCGCTGGCCCACAGCACTGGCCCACAGTGAAAGTCCTTTATCGACTTTCTCCACGCCCTGTCACTTCGCCCACCTCTTCACGGTGCTTCCTGGGATCACCTGCCAAATAGACCACCTACACCCAAATCTCTGTCTCTGAATCTGCTTTTGGGGAAACCCAAATTAAGACATACCCCCTTGTTGCAAGCAGCTGAAAATCTATCTCAGCTGGTTCCCAGTTGCAGTTTGCTCCGGGCCACCTCTCACTGTTGCATGCCTGGCTGATCGTTCTCTCAGGACTGCCTCGGCCAGTCCTCTGCTCTCCCTGCCCTGTCCCTACTCCTGTCACATTGCCCTTGTGATTCCACAACCTCATCTGTACCTCCTGGAGACCCCAGGCAACATGCAGCCTCAGCAGAGGAAAATAATTGCGAAGGCACCTGCTGCCTTAGATAGTGGAGAAAGTATCACAGTCAGCATGTGGCTTAATTGAATTAAGGGAAAAAAAGTCCTGCTCCCTTCTCCGTGGTAACTCATTGCCCTTGACAGGATGCAAATAGAGCTCATCCCAGAGCAAGAGTCAAGGCCAAGAGGGTTGCTGGGCTGCAGGCTTGGCTTTAGGGAGCTCCTGACCCAGATGGGGTAGAGAGTAGGAGCTGAGTGCTTGGGCCACTGCTCAGAGCTCAAAAGCCTAAGCAGGCCCTGGTCCTTGGGGTGATGAAAGGAGGCTGTTCAGGGGTAAGGAGACAGGGGCTTCAGCCCTGGGTTGGAGAGCATGGCCCAGCAACCAGAAGAAGGTCCAATAGACACAATCCTGACTCAGGGCCAGCAGGTGGATTGAGTTGATAAAGAGTGGTCAGAGGTGACAGGGAGGTGCTGTCTCTCTCCAGAGGCTCCAACCCCTCTGACCATCTGGTTGTTCACAGGCTGGGACAGTGATCACGGGACCTGTGGGCAAGGCCACTGTGGGCTGTGCAGTTGCACCTGTGCATGTAGATCAGTCTCTCCTTTCTGAGGAGGTGCTGCCAGACCAACATGCCCTCCCTGCTGGTGCACTGTTCCTGGAGTTTTAAGGTGGGTAGAGGCTCCATGGCTGTGATTCCAAGTGTTACCAGGCAGCAGTTCCAGGTTCTCAGTCAACTCAAAAAAAAAACATTTTTCATGGGAATGGTGAAAGGAAAGGCAGAGAGGGACAGAGAAACAGAACAAAATAGGGCTTTATTACAAAGTACAAGTACGGTGGAAATAGTGTGCGGGAATCCCAGCAAGGGAGAAACGCACACATGCTCCCGGATTCTTAGGCGGAGGGTTTATATGTTCTTCTGAGGCGAGTGTATTTCTCTATCCTAACTAAGGGGAGCAATATTCAGCTGTGGGGGAGGATCTAAGGTAATTAAGGCCTAATAGGGCAATGGGAGGTGCGTCCCCGAGTTTCTGAAAATTTGGGGGCATGTGTGGTGGCATCACTGTTCCATATCTTTGTCCTTTCTGGTTTGGCATCATGGTTGGAAGGTCATATAGGTCATCTGCATTTTTGTTCCTCCCAGTGCACAGTCACTGGCTGATCCAGTCTGAATATTTATAAGCAGCTTCCCTGGGGCATGTCCGTGTTCTGTCCTGCCTCGCAAGCTCTGCACCAGCCTCGGTTCCTTTGAGTTCTGTACAGTGTGGAGCGGGCATGGGCCCAGCTCATTACAGTAGAAGGTGGTGTTTGGTAACTCCTCTGTGATGAGGACTTCCCAAGGAATCCTACAAGGAGGCAGGATCCAGGCATTCTGGGGTGTCCAAATGCAATAGCATCAAGACCCCACTTCTGTCTCTAGCATAAGGGTGACTTTGATGCTCCTTCCCAATCGGAAGAGTGGGAGCAATGGAAGTGGGGGGCTGGAGGGATGGGTCCAGAGTAGGAGAGGGGAATGAGTGTGTTGGGGACAGAGGGAGCTCCAGGGCTAGTGAGGTCCCAGGAGATGTCTTTTATTGGGGAACTTAACTCACCAAAGAGTGATCTTGTATATCTTTTTTTCTTTTCTTTCTTTCTTTCTTTTTTTAATTTTAATTTTTATTGAATCAAAATTGATTATACATATTTTGGGGTTTCAACGTTGAGATATGTTGATCAAAGCAATATTACTAGCATATATATTGTTACAAATCATAATTATTCTTATTTATTTATTTTTTAACTTTTATTTTGTCGATATACATTGTGGTTGATTATTGTTGCCCCTTACCAAAACCCCCCTCCCTCCTCCCTCTCCTCCCTCCCCCCCAACAATGTCCTTTCTGTTTGCTTGTCGTATCAACTTCAAGTAATTGTGGTTGTTATAGCTTCTTCTCCCCCCCCATGGTTTTCTTTTTCTGTGTGTGTGTGTGAATTTATATACTAATTTTTAGCTCCCACCAATAAGTGAGAACATGTGGTATTTCTCTTTCTGTGCCTGACTTGTTTCACTTAATATAATTCTCTCAAGGTCCATCTCGGTTGTTGCAAATGGCAGTATTTCATTCGTTTTTATAGCTGAGTAGTATTCCATTGTGTAGATGTACCACATTTTCCGTATCCACTCATCTGATGATGGACATTTGGGCTGGTTCCAACTCTTGGCTATTGTAAAGAGTGCTGCGATGAACATTGGGGAACAGGTATACCTTCGACTTGATGATTTCCATTCCTCTGGGTATATTCCCAGCAGTGGGATAGCTGGGTCATATGGTAGATTTATCTGCAATTGTTTGAGGAACCTCCATACCATTTTCCATAGAGGCTGCACCATTTTGCAGTCCCACCAACAATGTATGAGAGTTCCTTTTTCTCCGCAACCTCGCCAGCATTTATCGTTCAGAGTCTTTTGGATTTTAGCCATGCTAACTGGGGTTAGATGGTATCTCAGTGTGGTTTTTTTTTTTTTTTTTTTTTTGTCTTTTTCGTGACTGGTACTCAGCCAGTGAGTGCACCGGCCATTCCTATATAGGATCCGAACCCGTAGCGGGAGCGTCGCAGTGCTCCCAGCGCCGCACTCTACCAAGTGCACCACGGGCTCGGCCCTCAGTGTGGTTTTGATTTGCATTTCCCGGATGCTGAGTGATGTTGAGCATTTTTTCATATGTCTGTTGGCAATTTGTATATCTTTCTTAGAGAAATGCCTACTTAGCTCTTTTGCCCATTTTTTAATTGGGTTGCTTGTTTTTTTCTTGTAAAGTTGTTTGAGTTCCTTATATATTCTGGATATTAATCCTTTGTCAGATGGATATTTTGCAAATATTTTCTCCCACTCTGTTGGTTGTCTTTTAACTCTGTTAATTGTTTCTTTTGCTGTGCAGAAGCTTTTTAGTTTGATATAATCCCATTTGTTTATTTTTCCTTTGGTTGCCCGTGCTTTTGGGGTCGTATTCATGAAGTCTGTGTCCAGTCCTATTTCCTGAAGTGTTTCTCCTATGTTTTCTTTAAGAAGTTTTATTGTTTCAGGGTGTATATTTAAATCCTTAATCCCTTTTGAGTTGATTTTAGTATATGGTGAGAGGTATGGATCTAGTTTCATTCTCCTGCATATGGATATCCAGTTATCCCAGCACCATTTGCTGAAGAGGCAGTCCCTTCCCCAGTGAATAGGCTTGGTGCCTTTGTCAAAGATCAGCTGACAGTAAGTGTGTGGGTTGATTTCTGGATTCTCTATTCTATTCCATTGATCAGTGTGTCTGTTTTTATGCCAGTACCATACTGTTTTGGTTATTATAGCTTTGTAGTATAACTTAAAGTCAGGTAGTGTTATGCCTCCAGCTTTATTATTTTTGCTCAGCATTGCTTTGGCTACGTGTGGTCTTTTATTATTCCATATAAATGTCTGGATAGTTCTTTCCATTTCTGAGAAAACTGTCTTTGGAATTTTGATGGGGATTGCATTGAATTTGTATATCACTTTGGGTAGTATGGACATTTTCACTATGTTGATTCTTCCAATCCAAGAGCATGGGATATCTTTCCATCTTCTTGTATCCTCTCTAATTTCTCTCAGCAGTGGTTTGTAGTTCTCATTATAGAGATTTTTCACCTCCTTGGTTAACTCAATTCCTAAGTATTTTATTTTTTTGGTGGCTATTGTAAATGGGTAGGCTTTCTTGATTTCTCGTTCTGCCTGTTCACTATTGGAGAAAAGAAATGCTACTGATTTTTGTGTGTTGATTTTGTATCCTGCTACTGTGCTGAAATCATTTATCAATTCCAAGAGTTTTTTTTGTAGAGGTTTTAGGCTGTTCGATATATAGGATCATGTCATCTGCAAACAGGGACAGTTTGACTTCATCTTTTCCAATCTGAATGCCCTTTATTTCCTTCTCTTCTCTGATTGCTCTGGCTAATACTTCCAACACTATGTTGAATAGGAGTGGTGAGAGTGGGCATCCTTGTCTAGTTCCTGTTCTTAAAGGAAAAGCTTTCAGCTTTTCCCCATTCAGGATGATATTGGCAGTGGGTTTGGCATATATGGCTTTAATGATGTTGAGATACTTGCCCTCTATACCTAACTTGGTCTTTGTCATGAATGAGTGCTGAACTTTATCAAATGCTTTTTCGGAATCTATAGAGATGATCATATGGCCTTGTGTTTGACTTTATTGATATAGTGTATCACATTTATTGACTTGCATATGTTGAACCAACCTTGCATCCCTGGGATGAATCCCACTCGATCGTGGTGAATAATTTTACGTATGTGTTGCTGTATTCTGTTTGCTAGTATTTTAGTGAGGATTTTTGCATCTATATTCATCAAGGATATCGGCCAGTAGTTTTCTTTTTTGGTTATATCTTTACCTGCTTTTGGTATCAGGATGATGTTTGCTTCATAGAATGAGTTTGGGAGATTTGCGTCTGTTTCTATCTTTTGGAATAGTTTGTAAAGAATCAGTGTCAATTCCTCTTTGAATGTTTGGTAAAATTCTGCTGTGAATCCATCTGGTCCTGGGCTTTTCTTTGTTGGGAGCCTTCTGTTAACAGCTTCAATCTCCTTTACTGTTATTGGTCTGTTCAAATTTTCTACGTCTTAATGGTTCAATTTTGGGAGCTTGTGTGTGTCCAGAAATTTATCCATTTCCTCCAGATTTTCAAATTTGTTGGCTTGTAGTTGTTTATAGTAGTCTCGAATGATTCCTTGTATTTCAGATGAATCAGTTGTAATATCACCTTTTTCATTTCTACTTTTTGTTATTTGAGTCTTCTCTCTTCTTTTATTTGTTAGCCATGCTAATGGTTTGTCAATTTTATTTATCTTTTCAAAAAACCAACTTTTTGATTCATTGATCTTTTGAATTGTCTTTTGGTTTTCAATTTTCAGTTCTGCTCTGATCTTAATGATTTCTTTCCGTCTGCTAACTTTAGGTTTGGATTGTTCTTGTTTTTCTAGTTCTTTAAGGTGAAGTGTTAGGTTGTTCTCTTGCCATCTTTCCCTTCTTCTGAGGTGAGCATTTAATGCAATAAATTTCCCCCTTAATACTGCTTTTGCAGTATCCCACAGGTTTTGGTATGATGTATCATTATTTTCATTAGTTTCAAGAAATTTTTTGATTTCCTGCTTGATTTCTTCTTGGACCCATATGTCATTAAGTAGAATGCTGTTTAATTTCCATGTGTTTGTATAGTTTCCAGAGGTTCGTTTGTTATTAATTTCTAGTTTTAATCCATTGTGGTCTGAGAAAATACATGGGATAATTGCAATTTTTTTGAATTTATTGAGACTTGATTTGTGACCTAATATGTGATCTATCCTTGAGAATGATCCATGTGCTGATGAGAAGAATGAATATTCTGAGGTTGTTGGATGGAATGTTCTGTATATATCTGTCAATTCCAATTGGTCTAGGGTATTGTTTAGATCTTGTGTTTCTCTACTGATTCTTTGCCTAGATGATCTGTCTAATATTGACAGTGGGGTGTTCAGGTCCCCTGCTATTATGGTATTAGTGTCTAATTCTTCTTTAGCTCTAATAGAGTTTTTTTTTATAAATCTGGCTGCTCCAACATTGGGTGCATACATATTTATGATTGTTATGTCTTCTTGATGGATCAGTTATTTTTTTATTTTTAAATTTTATTTTGTCGATATACATTGTGGCTGATTATTGCTCCCCATCTCCAAAACCTCCCTCCCTTCTCCCTCCTCCCCTCCCCCCCAACAATGTCCTTTCTGTTTGCTTGTCGTATCAACTTCAAATAATTGTGGTTGTTATATCTTCTTCCCCCGCCCCCCGGTTTGTGTGTGTGTGTGTGTTCGTCTCTGTGTGTGTGTGTGTGTGTGTGTGTGTGTGAATTTATATATTAATTTTTAGCTCCCACCAATAAGTGAGAACATGTGGTATTTCTCTTTCTGTGCCTGACTTGTTTCACTTAATATAATTCTCTCAAGGTCCATCCATGTTGTTGCAAATGGCAGTATTTCATTCGTTTGTATAGCTGAGTAGTATTCCATTGTGTAGATGTACCACATTTTCCGTATCCACTCATCTGATGATGGACATTTGGGCTGGTTCCAACTCTTGGCTATTGTAAAGAGTGCTGCAATGAACATTGGGGAACAGGTATACCTTTGACTTGATGATTTCCATTCCTCTGGGTATATTCCCAACAGTGGGAAAGCTGTGTCGTATGGTAGAATCTATCTGCAATTGTTTGAGGAACCTCCATACCATTTTCCATAGAGGCTGCACCATTTTGCAGTCCCACCAACAATGTATGAGAGTTCCTTTTTCTCCGCAACCTCGCCAGCATTTATTGTTCATAGTCTTTTGGATTTTAGCCATCCTAACTGGGGTGAGATGGTATCTCAGTGTGGTTTTGATTTGCATTTCCCGGATGCTGAGTGATGTTGAGCATTTTTTCATATGTCTGTTGGCCATTTGTATATCTTCCTTAGAGAAATGCCTACTTAGCTCTTTTGCCCATTTTTTAATTGGGTTGCTTGTTTTTTTCTTGTAAAGTTGTTTGAGTTCCTTATATATTCTGGATATTAATCCTTTGTCAGATGGATATTTTGCAAATATTTTCTCCCACTCTGTTGGTTGTCTTTTAACTCTGTTAATTGTTTCTTTTGCTGTGCAGAAGCTTTTTAGTTTGATATAATCCCATTTGTTTATTTTTCCTTTGGTTGCCCGTGCTTTTGGGGTCGTATTCATGAAGTCTGTGTCCAGTCCTATTTCCTGAAGTGTTTCTCCTATGTTTTCTTTAAGAAGTTTTATTGTTTCAGGGTGTTTATTTAAATCCTTAATCCCTTTTGAGTTGATTTTAGTATACGGCGAGAGGTATGGATCTAGTTTCATTCTCCTGCATATGGATATCCAGTTGTCCCAGCACCATTTGCTGAAGAGGCAGTCCCTTCCCCAGTGAATAGGCTTGGTGCCTTTGTCAAAGATCAGATGGTAGTAAGTGTGTGGGTTGATTTCTGGATTCTCTATTCTATCCCATTTGTCAGTGTGTCTGTTTATATGCCAGTACCATCCTGTGTTGGTTATTATAGCTTTGTAGTATAGCTTAAAGTCAGGTAGTGTTATGCCTCCAGCTTTATTTTTTTTGCTCAGCATTGCTTTGGCTATTCGTGGTCTTTTATTGTTCCATATAAATGTCTGGATAGTTTTTTCCATTTCTGAGAAAACTGTCTTTGGAATTTTGATGGGGATTGCATTGAATTTGTATATCACTTTGGGTAGTATGGACATTTTCACTATGTTGATTCTTCCAATCCAAGAGCATGGGATATCTTTCCATCTTCTTGTATCCTCTCTAATTTCTCTCAGCAGTGGTTTGTAGTTCTTATTATAGATATTTTTCACCTCCTTGGTTAACTCAATTCCTAAGTATTTTATTTTTTTGGTGGCTATTGTAAATGGGCAGGCTTTCTTGATTTCTCTTTCTGCATGTTCACTATTGGAGAAAAGAAATGCTACTGATTTTTGTGTGTTGATTTTGTATCCTGCTACTGTGCTGAAATCATTTATCAATTCCAGCAGTTTTTTTGTAGAGGTTTTAGGCTGTTCGATATATAGGATCATGTCATCTGCAAACAAGGACAGTTTGACTTCATCTTTTCCAATCTGAATGCCCTTTATTTCCTTCTCTTCTCTGATTGGTCTGGCTAGTACTTCCAACACTATGTTGAATAGGAGTGGTGAGAGTGGGCATCCTTGTCTAGTTCCTGTTCTTAAAGGAAAAGCTTTCAGCTTTTCCCCATTCAGGATGATATTGGCAGTGGGTTTGGCATATATGGCTTTAATTATGTTGAGATACTTTCCCTCTATACCTAACTTATAGAGGGTCTTTGTCATGAATGAGTGCTGAACTTTATCAAATGCTTTTTCAGCTTCTATAGAGATGATCATATGGTCCTTGTGTTTGAGTTTATTAATATGGTGTATCACATTTATTGATTTGCGTATGTTGAACCAACCTTACATCCCTGGGATGAATCCCAATTGATCGTGATGAATAATTTTACGTATGTGTTGCTGTATTCTGTGTGCTAGTAATTTAGTGAGGATTTTTGCATCTATATTCATCAAGGATATTGGCCTGTAGTTTTCTTTTTTGGTTATATCTTTACCTGGTTTTGGTATCAGGATGATGTTTGCTTCATAGAATGAGTTTGGGAGATTTGCGTCCGTTTCAATCTTTTGGAATAGTGTGTAAAGAATCGGTGTCAATTCCTGTTTGAATGTTTGGTAAAATTCTGCTGTGAATCCATCTGGTCCTGGGCTTTTCTTTGTTGGGAGCCTTCTGATAACAGCTTCAATCTCCTTTATTGTTATTGGTCTGTTCAAATTTTCTACGTCTTCACGGTTCAGTTTTGGGAGCTTGTGTGTGTCCAGAAATTTATCCATTTCCTCCAGATTTTCAAATTTGTTGGTGTATAGTTGTTTATAGTAGTCTCGAATGATTCCTTCTATTTCAGATGAATCAGTTGTAATATCGCCTTTTGCATTTCTAATTTTTGTTATTTGAGTCTTCTCTCTTCTTTTTGTTAGCCATGCTAATGGTTTGTCAATTTTATTTATCTTTTCAAAAAACCAACTTTTTGATTCGTTGATCTTTTGAATTGTTTTTTGGTTTTCAATTTCATTCAGTTCTGCTCTGATCTTAATGATTTCTTTCCATCTGCTAACTTTAGCTTTGGATTGTTCTTGTTTTTCTAGTTCTTTAAGGTGAAGTGTTAGGTTGTTCACTTGCCATCTTTCTATTCTTCTGAAGTGAGCGTTTAATGCAATAAACTTTCCCCTCAATACTGCTTTTGCCATATCCCACAGGTTTTGGTATGATGTATCATTATTTTCATTAGTTTCAAGAAATTTTTTGATTTCCTGCTTGATTTCTTCTTGGACCCATATGTCATTAAGTAGAATGCTGTTTAATTTCCATGTGTTTGTATAGTTTCCAGAGGTTCGTTTGTTATTAATTTCTAGTTTTAATCCATTGTGGTCTGAGAAGATACATGGGATAATTGCAATTTTTTTGAATTTATTGAGACTTGATTTGTGACCTAATATGTGATCTATCCTGGAGAATGATCCATGTGCTGCTGAGAAGAATGAATATTCTGAGGTTGCTGGGTGGAATGTTCTGTAGATATCTGCCAATTCCAATTGGTCTAGAGTATTGTTTAGATCTTGTGTTTCTCTACTGATTCTTTGCCTAGATGATCTGTCTAATATTGACAGTGGGGTGTTCAGGTCCCCTGCTATTATGGTATTAGTGTCTATTTCCTTCTTTAGGTCTAATAGAGTTTGTTTTATAAATCTGGCTGCTCCAACATTGGGTGCATACATGTTTATGATTGTTATGTCTTCTTGATGGATCAGTCCTTTTATCATTAAGTAGTGTCCCTCATTGTCTCTTTTTATGGTTTTTAGTTTAAAGTCTATTTTGTCAGATATAAGAATAGCTACTCCAGTTCGTTTTTCTTTTCTGTTTGCTTGGTAAATCTTTTTCCATCCTTTCACTCTTAGTCTGTGTGAATCTTTATGGGTGAGGTGGGTCTCTTGTAGGCAGCATATAGTTGGGTCCTGCTTTTTGATCCAGTTGGCCAGTCTGTGTCTTTTAATTGGGGAATTTAAGCCTTTTACATTAAGAGTTGTTATTGAAAGGTGTTGATTTGTTTCTAGCATTTTATTGGTTGTTTGGTTGTCTTAAGTGTCTTTTGTTCCTTGCTTTCTGATTTACTGTTTGTTTTCTGTGTTTGTTGGTTCCTTAGGGTGTAGATAGTGTTTTTGTTAGCTTGTTTTCTCTTCATGAATGCCATTTTTATTTTACCAGCGGGTTTAGATTTTTCTTGGGTTTTTATGGCAGTGGTAGTTATTTTTCAGGAACCAAACCCAGTACTCCCTTGAGGATTTCTTGTAAGGGTGGTCGTGTGGTAGTGAACTCCCGCAGTTTTTGTTTGTCTGAGAAATATACTATTTGTCCCTCATTTCGGAAGGATAGCCTGGCAGGGTAGAGTATTCTTGGCTGGCAATCTTTTCTTTTAGTATTTTGAAAATATCATCCCATTCCTTTCTAGCTTTTAGGGTTTGTGATGAAAAGTCTGATGTTAGCCTGATTGGGGCTCCCTTATAGGTGATTTGACGCTTCTCTCTTGCAGCTTTTAAGATTCTCTCTTTATCTCTGAGTTTTGCCAATTTGACTATGACATGTCTTGGAGAAGGTCTTTTTGGGTTGAATACATTTGGAGATCATTGAGCTTCCTGGATCTGAAGATATGTGATTTTTCCTATACCTGGGAAGTTTTCTGCCACTATTTTGTTGAATATGTTTTCAATGGAATCTCCATTTTCCTCCCCTTCTGGAATACCCATGACTCGGATATTTGATCGCTTATGGTTATCTGATATCTCTCTCAGATTTTCTTCAATGTCCTTGATTCTTTTTTCTTTCTTTTTGTCTGCTTGTGTTATTTCAAACAGCCCATCTTCAAGTTCAGAGGTTCTCTCTTCAACTTCGACAAGCCTGCTGGTTAAACTCTCCGGTGTGTTTTTTATTTCGTTGAATAACTTCTTCAGTTCAGCAAGTTCTGCTACATTTTTTTTCAGGACATTGATTTCCTTGTACATTTCCTCTTTCAGATCCTGTATACTTTTCCTCATTTCATCATGATTTCTAGCTGAGTTTTCTTGTATCCCATTCAGTTTCCTTAGAATTATCACTGGAAATTCCTTGTCAGTCATTTCAAGGGCTTCTTGTTCTATAGGATCTAGGGTTTGAGATTTATTAACTTTTGGTGGTGTACTTTCTTGATTTTTTGTATTTCTGGTATCTTTTTTTTGGTGTTTATTCATTGTGGCTGGGGGTTTCACAGTCCACCGTTTTGAGACTAATGACTAACTAGGGTGTTGCTGTGGTTGCCAATTTCGTATGGCTCCCTCCTTGACTGCTCAGTTGGCCTCTAGTGCCTTGTGTGTGTGGTTGCCTCGGGTCTTGGGCTTCTCCGGGGAGCCACCTTTCTGGTCAGCTTGGACTCTGCTGGGATGGTGGGTCACGTACCACAGGGTGTGTGATCTCTGTTGAGCTTTCACTTCCTGTGCAGGACTTCTCCCTGTTCCGTGTGCTCTGGCCCAGGTTGTTAGATCGTGCAGTAGCAACCCCACCGGGTGTGTGGTTTTTGTCAAGTCTCCGCCTCCCTGGCCGCACATCTCCCCACTCTGTGTGCACTGTGCTGGGCTGGGGCGTGTCTTCTGCAGCCCTCGTCTATCAGCTGGGCCTTCAAGACCCTGCTCGGCACCGCCTCGTCCAGGAAGTCTACCAGGTTTCTGCTGGGCACAGACGACCGGTCTCTCTGGGTGCCTTTGTAGCACTATGTAGATCTTTCTCAGGTCTTGTTCACCTTTGTATCCCCCCAGTATAAACTGAGTCTAGCACCCACCTGCAGCCTGGTCTCCGGCAGGTTCAAGCGGACCTGGGAACTCTCCTACCACACTATTCCCAACCAGAAATTCGTTAGGCTTTTTTCCAAACTGGTGGCCGCAGAGATGGTATCTGCCTCCCAGTAACAGGGAGTTTACCTGGGGCCGGAGTCCAGGGTATGGTGGAGTGACAGTCGGCCCGCCCGTACTTCCCTGCCCTCCCGACACTGGCCCGGGATGCCCCCCACCAGCAGCCCCGCCAGAGAACCACCGAGGGAGTGGGAGCGAAGGCCGGTCCGCAGGCTCCGGAAAGCCTGGCGCCAGGCCAGCAAGTGGGAGGGCTCAGTGATGGCCGAGCAGGGCAGAGCTGCCCGCACCTGGAAAAATGGAGGCAGCACCTGGCGGTGAGTGGCCTGGTGGTGCAGGCAGGAGCCGCGTGGGCATCCACCCCCCGAACAGAGCTGTGCCAGGGGTCACTCACAGTGCTGTGCCAGATCGGGTGCTCACTCTCTGTCTCTGGTTTGCCGCCTTTCCCAGTTTTTGGCCGCTGCTGCCTCAGGCTGTTCAGTCGGAGCACGGCTCGGGCGCTTCCAGGAATCTTCTTTAATGCCGGCCTGAAACCTCGAATCCTGAATAGGGCAGCTGGCCGCCTTCAGCGCGGCCCCGGCCTCCGGGATCCTGGCTGCATCCACAGCAGCCCTGGCGCCGTGTTCCCTGTTGCGAGACTCGCTTTTGCAGCTAAGAAACAGTTCTTTTCCTGCTCCACACTTCAAAGCTGTTGCCTGTAAATGAGGCAGCCTCTCTTGCCGGGGGCAAAGTGGCGGTCACCCCCCACGACCGGTCAGCAGCAGCAGTCCTCCCTTAAGAGATGGCGAGTGGAAGGTCCACAAGTTTCCCGGCTGCCTGAGGCCCAGTGGCCGCCTTTTCCACCTCAGCTACTCCGCGCCAGCCGCCGCAGCCGCCGCCATCTTGAAAAGCCCGATGGATCAGTTATTTTATCATTAAGTAGTGTCCCTCATTGTCTCTTTTTATGGTTTTTAGTTTAAAGTCTACTTTGTCAGATATAAGAATAGCTACTCCAGCTCGTTTTTCTTTTCTGTTTGCATGGTAAATCTCTTTCTATCCTTTCACTCTTAGTCTATGTGAATCTTTATGGGTGAGGTGGGTCTCTTGTAGGCAGCATATAGTTGGGTCGTCCTTTTTGATCCAGTCAGCCAGTCTGTGTCTTTTGATTGGGGAATTTAAGCCTTTTACATTAAGAGTTGTTATTGAAAGGTGTTGATTTATTCCTAGCATTTTATTGGTTGTTTGGTTGTCTTAGGTGTCTTTTGTTCTTTGCTTTCTGATTTACTGTTTGGTTTCTGTGTTTGTTGGTTCCTTAGGTTGTAGATAGCGTGTTTGTTTGCTTGTTTTCTCTTCTTGAATGCCATTTTTATTATACTAGTGGGTTTTGATTTTTCTTGGGTTTTTATGGCACTGGTAGCTATTTTTCAGGAACCAAACCCAGTAGTCCCTTGAGGATTTCTTGTAAGGGTGGTCGTGTGGTAGTGAACTCCCGCAGTTTTTATTTGTCTGAGAAATATACTATTTGCCCTTCATTTCGGAAGGATAGCCTTGCAGGGTAAAGTATTCTTGGCTGGCAATCTTTGTCTTTTAGTATTTTGAATATATCATCCCATTCCTTTCTAGCTTTTAGGGTTTGTGATGAAAAGTCTGATGTTAGCCTTAGTGGGGCTTCCTTATATGTGATTTGACGCTTCTCTCTTGCAGCTTTTAAGATTCTCTCTTTGTCTCTGAGTTTTGCCAATTTGACTATGACATGTCTTGGAGAAGGCCTTTTTGGGTTGAATACGTTTGGAGATCGTTGAGCTTCCTGGATCTGAAGATCTGTGATTTTTCCTATACCTGGGAAGTTTTCTGCCACTATTTTGTTGAATATGTTTTCAATGGAATCTCCATTTTCCTCCTCTTCTGGAATACCCATGACTCAGATATTTGAGTGCTTAAGGTTGTCTGATATCTCTCTGAGATTTTCTTCAATGTCTTTGATTCTTTTTTCTTTCTTTTTGTCTGCTTGTGTTATTTCAAACAGCCCATCTTCAAGTTCAGAGGTTCTCTCTTCAACTTCAAGAAGCCTGCTGGTTAAACTCTCCATTGTGTTTTTTATTTTGCTGAATAACTTCTCCAGTTCGGCAAGTTCTGCTACATTTTTTTTCAGGAAATTGATTTCCTTGTACATTTCCTCTTTCAGGTCCTGTATACTTTTCCTCATTTCATCATGATGTCTAGCTGAGTTTTCTTGTATCTCATTCAGTTTCCTTAGAATTATCACTTGAATTTCCTTGTCATTCATTTCAAGGGCTTCTTGTTCTATAGGATCTAGGGTTTGAGATGTATTAACTTTGGTGGTGTACTTTCTTGATTTTTTGTATTTCTGGTATCTTTTTTTTGATGTTTATTCATTGTGGCAGGGGGTTTCACAGTCCACCAGTTTGAGACTATTGACTAACTAAGATGTTGCTGTGGTTGCCAATTTGGTATGGCTACCTCCGTAACTGCTCAGTTGGCCTCTAGTGCCTTGTGTGTATCACTGCCTTGGGTCTTGGGCCTCTCCGGGGAGCCACCTCTCTGGTCAGGTTGGACTCTGCTGGGCTGCTCGATCACGGGGCGGTACCGCAGGGTGTGTGGTCTCTGCTGAGCTTACACTTCCCGTGCAGGACTTCTCCCTGTTCCGTGCGCTCTGGCCCAGGCTGTTGGATCACGCAGTGGCAACCCCACAGGGTATGTGGTTTCTGTCGAGTCTCCGCCTCTCTAGCTGTATGTCTCCCCACTCTGTGCGCACTGGGCTTGGCTGGGATGTGTCTTCTGCAGCCCTTGTCTATCAGCTGGGCCTTCAAGACCCTGCTCGGCACTGCCTCGCCCAGGAAGTCTACCAGGTTTCTGCTAGGCGCAAACGACTGGTCTCTCTGGGTGCCTTTGTAGCACTGTGTAGATCTTTCTCGGGACTTATCACCTTCCTCCTGGTATTGCGGTTATTTGTGTACTTGTCTTATCTCCCACACCAGAGTGTGAGTTCCTCGGGGGAGGAGCCCACAGCACACAGTTCAACATTGAATCTCCCCAGCACGGGCCGAGTCCGGTGCCTGCCCGCAGTTAGCTCTCCAGCAGGTTCAAGTGAACTTGGGAACTCTCCAACCACACTATTCCTAACCAGAAATCAGTTAGGCGTTTTTCCGAACTGGTGGCCACAGAGATGGTATCTGCCTCCCAGTAACAGGATGTTTACCGGGGGCCGGAGCCCAGGGTGCGGTGGAGTGACAGTTGGCCCAACCCGTACTTCCTTGCCCTCCTGATGCTGGCCGGGGACACCCCACGCCACCAGCCCCTCCAGAGAACCATGGAGGGAGTGGGTGGGGAGGCCAGCCCGCAGGCCCCAGGAAGCCCTGCACCGGGGCAAGCAAGTGGGAAGGCTCAGTGAGGAGCCGAGCTGGGTGAGGAGGACAGGCTTGGCTGAGCCGGGCCAGAGCCGCCACCACCTGAGAAAATGGAGGCAGCCCCAGGGCTGGTGAGTGGCCCGGTGGGGCTGGCGGATGCCGGGCGGGCGTCCGCCCCGTGAGCAGGGCCAGGCCGGGGGTCACTCACAGGGCTGTGCCAGGTCGGGCGGCTCCCTCTCTGCCTCTGCGTCATCACCGTCCCCGTTCTCGGCCACCGCCGCCTCGGGCTGCTCACTTGGTCCCGCGGCGCGGCTCGGGCGCTCTCAGGAATCTTCTTTTATGCCGGCCTGAAACCTTGTATCCTGAATAGGGCAGCTGGCCGCCTTCAGCGCGGCCCCAGCCTCCGGGATCCTGGCTGCATCAATAGGAGCCCCGGCGCTGTGTTCCCTGTTTAGAGACTCGCTTTTGCAGCTAAGAAACAGTTCTTTTCCTGCTCCATACTTCAAAGCTGTTGCCTGTAAATGAGGCAGCCTCTTCTGCCAAGGACAAAGTGGCAGTCAGCCCCCACGACCAGCCACCAGCAGCGGTCCTCCCTTAAAAGACGGCAAGAGGAAGGTCCACAAGTTTCCCGGCTGCCTAAGGCCCAGTGGCCACCTTTTCCATCTCAGCTACTCCGCGCCAATTGCCGCAGCCACCGCCATCTTAGGATCCGGATCTTTTATATCTTGGTTGCTTAAGTCCCTTGGGTGATAGAGTAAGGGAAAATAGCTGGATTTTTAATCCAGCAGAAAAGAGCAGGTTTCTTTTCTCCTATCAGTATTTTGACTATATACATAGGCTCTCAATCACGCGAGTGCTTTGTATCTGTACTTTCTAGGTTGTCTTCCACTTGCCTTTGCTAGAAGCTCCTTCTTCGGCTACACCCCAGAAGGCTTGTGTTTCACTGAGACCCTTTCTTTCCATACATTTATGGGGGGTAAGAAGAAACCAGATTAAACACAATCTTGACCATAAGGTTAAAGAAGTCAGGAGCTGTGGACTTTGTTTAGGGGCATCTGGGATTCATGGAAGGCATTGAGCTGAGGGAATGCACAGTCCAAGCTGTGCTTCCGTGAGTGAAAGAAGAGAAATGTTTGCAAATATAACAGGACTTGATGTAGAGACAGGGACCTAAGGTATCCAAATATCAGTGCTTGATCTGAAAGCCTTAATGTGTACTAGTCTCTCTGCCTGGAATGCTTGTCCCAGCTTGAATATCAGTTCTCAGAGAGCTCTTCCTAGATCCCCTTCCCATCTAAATTAGCTTCCACTGTTATATCCTCTCATAGCTTCCTCTGGTTTTCTTTCATAGCATTTGCTACAATTTTGAAGGTTTTAATTTGTCCTCTGAGTCAGACCTTAAACTCTTTTGGGGCAAGATCCATGTTTTATTCATTTCTTTATAAGCCAAAGAAAAATTGCCCTGGACAGAGTTAAACAGGCAAGAGACTTTTAAAAGACTACTGCAATAGGGGAGAGAGATTAAACTCAACTCCACTGAAATAAAAGGCACGAGGATTTGTAAACTCTGGGGTGAGCTAGTGGAAAAGTACTGTAGGACATTAGGGAAGAGTTTGGCTGATGTGATTAGGCCATCTGTGTTTGCTAATTGGTGCTTAGCTAAGTTAGGCTCCTTTCCTCCCACAGAGATTGGGAGACAGGGGTGCTATCTTTCTGGATTACTTGTTAGAGGGATGGCTTCCAGGTCTTTGAGAAAGACAGTCCTGGGTTGTAAACTAGCAAGTCTGGGAGAAGATTTGCCTCTCAAAGGGCAGTTTTTCCAAAAACCAAAAAACTTAGATTGCAAGTCTTCTAAAGTAAATACTCTAAGAAAATGGAGGCCAGGGCCCCGTAGTCAGGAAGAAACCTGTCTAAAGTTTAGTCAAATGGAAGGGAAGTTAAGGCCATTTTGTCCAGCGACATCCCCTCCCATGATACATTCCTCCCCTGCAGGACCTGGTAAGACCCAGTAAATAATAGGTGTGTTTAAATTCAACTTAAACATTTGTATCTCTATTAGGTTAATATCCATTTTTCTCTCTAGACTATAATCTCCATGAGGTCAGGGATCAGGCCTGTCTTGTTCTTTAGTGTAAACACACCACAGTGTCTACTTGCTTCTAATAGGTATTCAAGAAATGCTTATGAGAAGAAAGAAAGAATGAATGATGGCTTCCAGCTTTTCAGTGTGGGAGAAAGAAGATGACGGGCTGGTGATGGCTGATATGTGGAAGTGACAGTGTTGGGCTGAGGGCAGAACAGTCATTTGATCCTGGGCTCTTAGGAGGTGTGGAGGCAGTTCTGCTGAGTTCTCAGGGAGCAGGGGGGCTCTCAGTGTTTGGTGTCTATGATGGAAACTATTAAGGGGGCACTACTGGAGCCTGGGGAGATGGCTACACATGCAGAACATACCTCTTGCCTGCCCTCTGTTTGATTTCTGAAAAGCCACAGCGATCCTGGGGGAAATGACAATGTACGCTCTTTTGAGTTTATTTAGAAGACAGAGCTGCAACGAGGTAAGGACCCCCTTCCAGGCTGCCCCACGGGCAGATGGATGCTGGTGTCTGTAATTACTTTCAGGGTCAAAGCAGTGCAATCAGCCCTTTTGTCAGCAGCACTCATTGAATAGTTTTATCGAGTACCTGAGGGTGATTTGTTCCAGTCACTGGAGTAATTGTCCAATCAACCATTGGCTCCCCACCCTGGGAGAAGGTGGTTTGAAGGAAGCATCTCAAATGTCTGTGATTAAAAATGGACGGTCTCATTAATCAACTCAACAAACATTCATTGAGTACCTACTGTGTGTTGGGCCCTGCACCAGGCCTCCTGGGGGTGCAAAAGGGCTCTAAGGAATTTATGGATTGTTTAAGGGGATAGAGGGAACCACCTTCAATCTCATACTCATCCTAGGTGTCCAGTGAGGAGTTCGAGGAGGAGGGGCTTCCTCCTGACGAGGAGGCTTTGGAGTAGGGCCTGGGAAGATGATGGCTAGGAGTGAAGGTGGAGATGGGGAATTGGCACTGATGGACATGCAAAGGTTAGTTCTCTGGAAAAGTCAAAGTGGAAAACATTTGTTTAAAAAGAAGACCTTCTGGAATTAGATCCATAAGAGGAAATAATAAGAAAAGGAGCTGTAAAGTAAGTGGGGGCACCAGATCATACAGGGCTTTACAGGCTCAAGCAAGGAGTTGGAGGTTTTATCCTAAGCACTACTAGAAGCCTCTGGAAGATTTTATATTGGGTAGTAATAGGATCAGAGATGTTCCTACCACAAAGTAAGTATTCACTCACTGCTCATTTTTGCTACTATTATTTATGGTTAAAAAGAACATTTCCTCTGGCTGTGGCATGGAGACAGGGTCATGGGAGCGAAGGTGGAGATGGAACAACAGGCAGGGGGCTGGCTACTGTGACAGTCCTAGCCAGAGATGGTGGTAGTTTTGCTTTGCTTAGTGGTTAGAGGGACAGAGAGAAGTGATTGATTCCAGGAGATATTAAGGAGGCCAAATTGGCAGGATTCGGTAAGTGGCTAGAAGTGGTGGGGAGGAGGGGAGGGAAAGGAAGGAAGTGAGGGCAATGTCCAGGTTTCTGTCTTAGGAGGATGACTGGTTGATGAAGCTGTTTCTGGTGGAGGAGTGGGCAAGTGTAGGGCAGATGGCGAGATCACTTTTCATATTGAATTAAAGAGCGAGTGGGGTGTCCAGCATGCTGTTGGGTATATGGGGAAGGACCTCTGGAGGGCCAACCTTCAGGGAATGGGAGCCTGAGTTTCAGGCAAAGCACTGAGAACTTGGCACATACTTGACTTAGTTCGGATTCTCCCAGACACTGAGATGGGAATTCAGGTGGAGAAAATTTATTTGGGAAGCAGAGGTTATAGGGGAGTGCTATGGGCTGAATGTCCCTAAAAGTTCATATGTTGGAAACTTGATCCCCATTGTAACAGTGTATAGAGGGTGGGAAATCCAATTACAGTATTTGAAAGGTGGGCCCTTTAAGAGGTGACTGGATTGTGAGGCCTGTGCCCTTGTGAATGGATTAATCTATTTATGCAGTAATGGATTAATGGCTTAATGGGTTATCAGGGAATGGCTCTGATGGCTTTATAAGAAAGCAGAGCACATTAACTCTCTTGCTCTTTTCCATTCTCACAATGTGATACCCTGGTTGTCATGGGATCCTGTAGAGAGTTCCCACCCAGAAGAAGGCCCTCACTAGATGTGTCCCTTTGACTGCGGCCTCCCCAGCCTCCAAAACTGTAAGAAATAAGTTTTATTTCTTTATAAACGACCCAGTTTCAGGTATTCTGTTATAAGCGACAGAAAACAAACTGATACAGGTAGGAAGGGCCCTGCAGATTAGACTGATGAAAGACAGATTAACAAGAGAGAAATAAACAATTTATTAACACATGTAGTGTACATTAAACATGGGAAAACTTACTGATGAGTAAGGCAAAGGGGTGGTTGGAGCTTGGGGCTTATATAGCACCTTAACGAAGAACGGTGCTTTTGCAGAGAAGTGACAGGACAAAGGAAAGTGACTTTGAACTTTTGGGGAGTGGTGCAAATTACAGGAAGGCAAATATATGAGGAAACTCATGGTAGATAAGAGCTAGTTAGTAAGGTTTGTTGTGTAGACTCTTTTTCCTGGTATGGGGCGGGGATACCTTCACCAGAGGAATTTATGTTCTGCTTTCAGGCAGATGGGGGAGGCAGAGAGCTCATCCTGTGTCTGCTTTTTCTCAGGTGCCTTCAGTTCAACATAATCCTTATGCCAGACTGGCATATTTTGGGATGGCATACTCTGAACCCCTTCAAGATGACCCAAGTTGGGAAGTGAAACAGGGGAGGAAAAGAGCCAGCAAAGTGTGTTATTGAGCCAGCAACTATGATGGTTTAATCCTGTTGGGGGAACTTGGGGAGACAACGCAAAGCATATGCCTCAGACTGATCCCACGCAGGAGGTGAGGGAGCTGGGGTATTTATACACTGGCTCCCCTAGGAGGCTCATTCCCTGGCGCATCTGGCCTGCCATGCACTGGCAGGGCAGCTTTCCATGGTTTCTGGGACAACAGCCCTCAGGCACAGAGGTACAGATATTGACAGATGGAAGTTGCTGGAGCACGATGAAACATCTCAAGGGTATGGGCTGGACACTGTCAGCATTGGCTACAAGGTTTAATAATGCAATTTGTAAAAACATGTCGATTTCTATCCCAAGCTATCTAGAAACTGGTCCTCTACTTAGTTTTATGTTATACTGGCAGAGTTAACTGCAGCCTTCAAATACAGCCTAGTTGAGATTGGAGCAAATTATGTTCCTAGTACAGAGGGTGGGATGCAAATGTAACCAACCTGCGAGCTAACAATTCCATGTCTCACCAACCTGGGGTTCATTTGTTCATTAGAAATGAACATTTATCAAGCATCTGGTATGTGTCAGGCCTCATACTAGGTACTTTACACATAATTTCATCTTTATAATAAAAATTCTGTGAGATAGGTATAGTTAGACCCATTTGATAGAAGAGGAAGGACTCAATGATTTGCTGTTGAAAGAGTTTGTAATCAGCAAAGCCAAGTTTCCGCCCGTTTTCATTCTTTCACCTTTTGCTGCCTCCTGGCAGGTACAAATTACAAGAGCAATCTGAGCTCAAGCAGTTGGCGTACACTTGCATTCAATATTTATTGAAGTTCCCAGGCCCCTCCAGTACTTACTGTCAGGGCTTAATAAGTTCTAAATAATAATGATTTTCCCTTGGATGAGTATAGATGCTTCTGTCAGCTGAGGCTGATTTCCACCTAATTTGCAGGGAATTTGTGCTGCACAATGATGAGCTAAATATTTATGCAGGGAGGATGTATGTACAAATCACATTTCCATAAGAAACACAAGGCAAATGAGAGTTTCCCACAAAAAAAGTTTACTGATGGGAAGAGATGCTTTAGAGAATTAAACATTAGCCAGGATTAACCAGCATTATCCAAGAGTTAGCCATATTTAGGCAATTTAGCTTTTATGCCAGAGAATTATCTTTATAATAGTTGCCAAGGATTATTGGAGGAGAAATTACTTTTGCTCCTTGGTGTTTAGGGAAAAAAATTGGGAATATGGAATAGCTCTTTCTTTGAATGATCAAGCCATCTTGCTGGGTGACCATGGGCGAATTGCTGCTGCCTCTTTCTGAGCCTGTTTCTCAGGCTGTTATCTACTGGATAGGATAGGCTACTCCCGAAGGTGCAGCCCACTCCTCGTAATTCTGTGCGCTATTACTAACTATATTTGTCTTTTGATCTACATTGAGAAAAGCAGGCTGTTGACCTCAGATTACCAGCCTTTCCATTGAGGGAAAGGAGCCAACATTAGGCTACCGGCTGTATGCCAGACATTTGTCAGGTGCTTTATGTAAATCATCTCATTATTCCCCACAGCAGCTCTATGGCATAGGTTTTAGTTCCATTTTATAGCTAAAAACAAATAAGCTGTAAATTAAGGAGCAGCTGCTACTTTGGGGGCCACGCTCCATTCCCAATCCTTCCCATCTATACCTAAATAAGTTCAATACGAAGATTTTAAAAGGTAACTGTTTTAATTTTGAGTTGTCTACCAGATGGGTACCAATGGACAAAGAGCACAGGACTTGGGGTTGTATAGGTCTGGGTTCGAATTCTGCCTTCTCATGTACCAGTGACATGCCTGAGTGAGTTGCAGCACTTTTCCAAGTCTCGTTTCCTCATCTGCATGCACTCACCTTGCATTCTCCATGAGCAGGGCTATTGTGTGGATTTTATGAGACACCATCCAGCTTTTTGCTCCCAGTTTGAATGGTTGGTCATTCTAGATTTCCTTCCAAGGGCCATCACGGATGGCCGTGCTCACTGCTTCCCTGGTGTAGGAAGAAGCCCTGGTGTGGCCCTGGATTTCTCTCCATCCTGGCTCCTTTGAGTCTCTTAGATTCTATCCAAGCTCTGGCCCTTCTTAACTTCTGCATGTGTATGTGGCACATAACTGGCGGTCTAAGCCCCAGCAATATCAGTTTCTACTTATGTGACCTTGAGTCATTAATTTGATTTCTCTACTGTAAAAAGGGGATGATTTTATAGGATTTGTTCAAGACTTTCATAGTTGTTTAAACACCCTTATGTTGAACTTAACTGCATGCTGAACTGTGTTCTGCCCTCACCCCAGGGTATGAGCTCAGATCTTCTGAATGAATTCATTAGTGACTTTAAGAGTTTCTGGGATGAAGAACCCATCAACATTGTTACAGAGGGACACCTGAACCAGCTGGTCCATTGCTATTAAGATTCAGGTGACTTGAATGCAGGTGGCTGAGCAACCTCTCTCAAATGTTGCCTTAAGAAAACTTATTTCTGCCTGGCTGAGACAGATATCCAAATTAGACGTATATCACTAAAGCTCACAAACCCCTGCGACCAGGCACAGCCTGCTGAGGTCACAGAACCAGCAAGTAGCTGCATTGGGATCCAGACTCAGGTCTGCTTGCATCTTTTCTATCATGCCCACTGGTGCTCACGGGCCCAGCCTCTGCTTGGAATTCAGCTTTGCCCTCAGCTTCGCTACCCACAGCCAGACCTTAAGTCTCACTTTCTTCTGAGGTTGTAACATGGCTTTGAAGAGATATTTCAAAAAGTTAGAAAGCTGTAAAAAATTTAGTGATATGTTTTCACAGGGGACTCCAGAAACACAATCAATCTCTCTCTCTCTTCTCTCTCAAATGATAGCTTTATGAAGATATAATTCACATACAATAAAATTTACCTTGTAAAAGAATACAACTCAGTGGATTTTAGTATATTCAGAGTTGCACAACCTTTACCACTGTCTAGTTTTAGAACATTTTTATCACCCCCCAAAGAATCCCCATATCTGTCAACAGTCACTCCTCATACATACATTCCTGGAAACTGTGAATTTATTTTCTGTCTCTGTTCTAAACATTTTATATAAATAGAATCATACAATATGTGGCCTTATGTGACTGGCTTTTTTCACATAGCATCATGTCTTCAAGGTTCATCCATGTTGGAGCATGTATTTGTATTTCATTCCTTTTAAGCATGAATAATATTCCATCGTATGGAAGCACCACATTTTATTTATTCACTCATCATTTGACTTGATGGACATTTGAGCTGTTTCCACTTTTTCCCTTTTATGAATACTGCTGCTGTGAATGTTGCTATATAAGTTCTTGTGTAGGCATATATTTTTAAATCTTTTGGGTATAGACGTAGGAGTAGAATTGCTAGGTCATATATTACCTGTATATTAGGATTTGGAGGAACTGCCAGACTGTTTTCCAAAGTGGCTGCACCATCTTACAATCCCACCTGCAAAAGCTCTCTTATGGTTTATGTTGACTGAAATGGGTTTGCAGATGCTGACAAATTATTTGAGCTTCAAGACCAATTTGGTCCCAAGTCCCAGAGGAACACTCAGTTTGAATTAAGGGATTGGATTCAGCATTGCCAGAAAAGGCTTTCTAAAGTCTACAGTGTTGCACCCTAAATTTCTTGTAATAAAATTCAAAACACGGTCAAGTCTCAGATTTGAGTTCTTCAGTAAGAGCTGTGATTTAGCACAGGAAGAACAGTTTGGAATAGTGCCCATCTTGCTTTGAGTTCCTTCAGAAGGAAATCCTGAGATAAGGATTTGGGCACAAGTAATTTCACTGGGACGTGATCCCAGGAAACACCAGTCAATGAGTGGGGGAAGCGAGACAGAGAAGGGAAAGAAACCAATAAAGGGTGTTATCAAGCAGGTTACCACTGTGGGCAAACGGAGCTGGATTCATTTGGAGAACTGTGGGATCCAGCATAGAACACGTCTTGGTTATTGCAATTTAGAGACGAGGAAGCTGGGGCATTTATTCACCAATTCCTGGTCTGTCTATGGGTTGAGGGCTGCTTCCGGGGACGTGAATCCTTGGGACTTCCAGTTTCCCCGCACACAGGCCTAGCCCACACTGCAGCCGCAGGTGGGGAGTTGCATGTTTGCCCGGCGCAGCCCTAGTGTGTGGAGGGTGAGCGAGGGGCCATGGGCAGGCAACCAACAGCATCAGCCTGGGAACCAGTCCAAAGTGGTGCTCACCTGTAACCCACCAGCGGTCCCACCTACATAAAATCGATTTGAGAAACATGTCATACATGGCTGTCTCCGTTAACTTAAAGGAATAGAAAGTAGGACACATAAAATCTTTTCCTAAACCCCTCCCTGAGGTAGAAAGCACAGAGCTTCCAGAACATGGGAAATAGCTGGAAAAAAATGTATGTAAAATAATATATGTATATAAAAAAAAAATATATATGTATTTTAAATTGACGTGAGAGGCGTTTCTTTATGAAAGGAAAGAATGGGGCAATTGAAAGGCACTTGCTGAAGTAATCAGAGTGGAGAGGCAGGAATAGAAAAGGAAATCAGAATCTGCCTTGAGAAGGCTGAGGATAATTGAGGGTTAGGAATTGTGCCAGTTCCCCGCAGACCCACACCGCTGGGTTCCACTGAGCCTGGAGAACATGTTTATCTTTAGGCCCAGTGGGAGAAAGGCCTATGGAGCAGCAGCTTCCAGATGCCACTGGAGACTAGAGTCACCTGGGGCATGGGACAAAAATATCCATGTGGGGTCTCACCCTGGAATCTCCAAAGGTGTAGTCCAGGAAGCTGTATTTTAACAAGGACCCCAGGTGACTATGAATCAAATTCGGGGACCTCTGAGAGAAGACAGTAACACTTCGGATAAAGTTCCAGATGTTCTTGGAAAGAGCCAGGAAAATGGGCCACTGGCTGGGCTCCCTTCTTCAACTTCCCTGAGGCTCTACTCGGATTTCACAGGCTCATGCTTTGTAGCCAGTCCAGGCTTTTTTGTTTTTCATCTGGCTAAAGTATCCAGCAGGAATATCTGTTGGGGTTGGATTTTCATCCATGGAAATCATGGGAATATCAGACCGGTGCGGTCCTCTCTGTAAGGCACTACCTCAAACAAGCAACGACAACAAAAAAAAAAATCACACAGACAGACAGTCTAGTCAGTTGAAAGGGATACAGGAGAAATTGCTTTAAGTCTCTCTGATAACATGGGAGGCCATTAAATCTTTCCCTCATTCCCCATCAGACCTTCCCTAGTCAATTTTACGGGTTGAATAGTGTCCTCCCCAAATTCATGTGTGAATTTCATATCCTTCCCAGTCCCTTAAAATGTGACCTTATTTAGAGATTGGGTCTTTATAGAGATAAATAATACAGTTAAATACAGGTTTTTAGGATGGCTCTAATCCAGCATGAGTGATGTCATTCTAAGAAGGAAAAACTTGGAGACAGATAGACACACACATAGGGAGAACACCATGTTAAGATGAAGAGGACCATCGACAAGCCAAGGAGAGAGGCCCGAAACAGATCCTGCCCTCTCAGCCCTCAGCAAGAACCAACCCTGACTGACACCCTCATTTCAGACTTCCAGCCTCCAGAGCTGTGCGATGATGAATTTCTGTAGTTTAAGCCACCAGTGTGTGGTCCTCGTTATAGCAGCTTCAGCAAACTAATACAGTCAGCTTCCTCTGCAGGGGGCCTACCTCTCAAATGTCTCTCGGTCTGTCTTTTCTCTCCATCTTCACAGCCTTCCCTGTATTCCAAGTTTCCACCATCTTCCCAGACTCCTGCAGCAACTCCTGATTTGTCTTTCTGCTTTCACTCTGACGCCCCTGCCATTTTTTCTCTGCCCAGTGACCAGCATCATGTTCTATAAACACACATCTGGTTGTGTCACTCCCTGCTTGAAACTCTTCTGTGGCTCCCTACTGCTTTGAGGGTGAAGACTCCAGTCCTCACCAGCCCCGGTGTGGTTGAGCCTTGCCTGTCCCTCTGCTTCATCATGTGCTGCTTCTTCTGTTCCTGTGTTCTCTTGCTCCCGTCTTCTTTCAGTTCCAAATTAGCCTTTCTTCTGTCTCAGGAATCTCTGCCAGGACTGCTCCTCCTTCCCCTCCCTTTCTCCTATTAAGCTTCCTAATAAGTGAAGTTCCTGGGAGGTGAGCAGGTTAGATTTTTTTCTACCATATGCTTTCCTAACATCCTGCAGACTCCATTGTAGCAGCTACATGTTTACAGATGAATTGTTTGTGTGATCATTTATTTAATGTCTCTTCAGAGTGCAAACTCCATGAGGGCCGGGGTTTTTGTTGTTTATTCACTTCTGTATCCCAGCACCTGGAACAGTGCCTGGCACATGGTGGGTGCTCGGTCAATATTTGTTGCATGAACAAATGAATAGAATGTTGTCTCCAGAAAGCCATGGGCCAGGTCTGCCTGGATCATTCCTGTTTCTCCAGCACCCAGAGCACTGCCTGTTAAGAGTAAACTCTTTGTGAGTGTTGGGGAAGGTGAAGGGACATGAGGATTGGGGGCGAGAGGGGGGTGCCAGGGGGATGGGACAGAAGCATCAGACAGAACTTCCCTGGGTGCAATCTCTCCCCCAGGGTGCTCTTGGGTTTATGGGAAAGAGCCTATATCTCACAGACCAATGTGACAGAGTCTGGTTTAACCATGATGGGGATAAACCCAGAGGGCTGCCTGGGTAGAGTCAAAGAAGTGGGGGGTCCTAGATGGAATGGAAGAGAGGGATGGCTGAAAAGGATGGTGGGGAGAGCTGAGGGGGCAGTTTGGGGGCTGAGAAGAGGACAGGCAGTTTTCAGGTTTTCCCAGGTCCTGCTGGCTTGAGGGTGGGGTAGGAACCTAATGGGAGGCAGCGGAAAACTTAGCCAAAGCTCACTCCCCAAGTGTGAGCTCCATGAACAGCGGAGCCCATTGCTCACTGGGCTGCATTTCCAGTGTTCGCCATGGCACATGCTGTGTTGGCACCACCCACACCCCCTCGGCTTCCCAAACTGTGGACTTTTCTCATGGGCTAAAATATCGTGTGTCTGTAGGAGGCTGCCAAGGTTCTCCAGCAGGCGGGCCCCAGCCTCTCCCAGCCTCTGGCCTTGCTGCAGGAATCCCCCCTCTGAATCTACCCATTCAGCACTTCAGCACATTGTCAGGCTGTTTGGGTTTGGATTTCAAAGCAGTCAAATATGTTTTCAAGGGAGAGGATGGAGAAAAAATCCCACCTCCACCTCACCAGAGCCTTCTTGGGAAATGTCCACAGGCAGGGCTGGTCTCCATATCGGAGCTGGAGCTGAGAAGCACAGCCCAGGTGGCTGATGCTGGCGTGAAACCTCCTGTTCTCAGGCCCCCCACCTCCCAATGCAGCTCTTCCTGCAAAGATTCCTCGGGTGCCATGGAATGTCCATCTGCTTCTCTGGACGTCTTCAGCATCTTCTCTCTCCTTCTCTCCCATCAACAGGTCTTCATTCAGGTATCTTTGAATTAGTGACTTCTCAAGCACAACACATAAGATAAAAGAGGAAGGAAAGTGTCAATGAGAAAATGGAAAGATTTTCTATATTAAATGTTCCCTATGCTATCACAGAAGTGTGGAAGGATAATTCAGTGAGATTACTTTGTGCTTTATTGATGCGGCTACAGTAGGATCAGAAAAATTGGGTTTAGTCTGTTTTGGTTTTCGGTGTTTTTCTTCCTGTCCTGTCTTCTTGCCTCCTGTGGGAGTAGAGAACTGGACTCTGTATCTGAGGTGACTCTACCATGAAGGGACAAACCCCCACCTTGCCCTTCCTCCCAGGCTCCATCAACTCTCTGCTAGGCTCACAGTGATCTCACTTCTTTGTGCCTCAGTTTCTTCATCTATAAAATGGGGACAATAACAGTACCCTTATGGGACTGTTGTGAAGATTAGGTGAGTTAATATAAGTAAAACACTTAAAACAGTGTTTAGCACATAATAAGCACTCAATAAATGTTGAGTATTATTATTAATTGTTATTATCACAAATATATAGACTCGGGGGTGGAGAGAAATATTAATAATATGTACTAATCAGGGTTCTCCAGAGAAACAGAACCAGTAGGACACACACACACACACACACACACGAGCACTTCAAAAAGTTCATGGAAAAATAGAATCAAATAAAAATATGAATTTTTCCACAAACTGTTTGAAGTACCATCATAGCATATATGAAGAAATTTATTTCAAAGAATTGACTCTTGCAACTGTGGGGCCTGGCAAGACTGAGGTCTGTAGCACAGACGGGAAGACTGGAAACTCTTGGGCAGGAGCTGATGCTGCAGTCTTGATGAAGAATTTCTCTTTCCTCAGGGAAACCTCGGTTTTGCTCTTTTAAGGCCTTTCAATTGATTGAGTGAGATCCACCTACATTATGGAGGATAATCCCCTCTATTTAAAAGTCAACTGATTGTCGATGTTAGCCACATCTAAAGACATGCCCACAGCAACACCAAGATAGTGTTTGATTGGCCATCTGGGGGCCCAACCACGTTGACCTGTGAGGCCGGCCATCAGAGCATGGCTCCCTGGCCTGGCTAACTTGCTCCTCCAGGGGAGCGTCCCCCTCTCCTCCCACGCCTGCCTCTCTTCTTCCCTACTAAGGTCACCCACCTCCCCTCCAGTTCTGACCTCTGATGTGGCTATTCTAGTTCTTGTTTATTCTTTTGTGGGTAAGGGAATTGCGGGGGTGTCTTTGGGTTCTTGGGGTGGCAAGAGGAGAGGAAGACCAAAGAGGGGATCTGGACTCAAAAGGCAGCTTGCTCTCCCTTTCTTTGTGGTTAGCCCTGGCTATTAAAGGAAAAGAAAAACCAGACATCACTCACTGCCAGGACGATCCTTTTGCTGGGGCTCACACAGCTTTTGGGAATTCACAAAGCTCAAAGTGTGTCCGCCTCTTTCCCAGTCTTGGATGACATTAACCAGCCCCCTTTCCTTGCCCCTTGCTCCGTCCATTTTTTTCTCCTTGATCACAATAGGTGGGAGAGGGGCTGCCTTATCGCCATGGCCGGTGACTGTCATCCAGCCAGGGTTTTTGGTTGGAAGATGAGGTACAACATGCATTTCCCAATCAGTCGTAAAGTGTGTTCCCACCCCCCAGGCTTATTACTCTCAGCAGCAAATTCCTATTACACACAGCTTTGTCACAGTCTCTCTCTGGTTGTTAGATTTTATTTTAAAACAGTTTGCTACGAAATATTTACAGACGAAATTATATTCCAAAGTGAAACAATGCAGGAGGGAGAAGTGGATGGGGTATAGTTGAAACTAGATTGGCCATAATTTGATAATTGTCGAAGCTGGGTAGGGGGTGTGTGGGGCTCATTATACTATTCTGTGTACTATTGAATATGCTTAAAATTTTCCATAGTGAAAAATTTAAAGAGAAAAACAGAGAAAAAACACATTATGTCCTTAAGTAAGTATTTAAATAGTGTTCCTCAAGAATATATTCAAAATTCCACAGATGTTTGATTAAAATTTCAGTTTTTTGATATATTCTCAGCTCTTTAAGACTTGAGACACAGGATGCTGTAGTATAGAGTTGGGGTTGACACACTCTCTCTTACAGGGCCAGATCGTAAATATTTTTAGTTTTTCGGGCCCTATCGTCTGTCCTGGTTAGAGTGCAGAAGCAGCCATCCGCAATATGTGAACGAACACGCGTGGCTGTGTTCCAATAAAACTTTATTTATGAACATGGAAATTTGAATTTCATATCATTTTCACATGTCATGAAATAGCCTTCTTATTTTGATTTTAAAAAAAGCATTTAAAACCATAAAAAGCCTTCTTAGCTTTCAGGCCTTACAGAAACAAATGGCGGACTGGACGTGGCTTGTGTGCCACAGTTTGCCGACCCCTGTTGTAGATGATAATCCTTGACAGGACCGGCAAAGCAATTTGGCCTTCTGGAGTTTGTTTCCTTGAACAATCTGAGGAATAAAACTTCTCCTGTCATCTCTGTGTATGTTTACAAAAACAACAAAATGAAAACCCAAACCAACTACAGTGTATGTTGATTGGAAAAGAATGAAATAATTAAGATGAGACAAAAGTACAAAAGTGATAGTGCTTGCCCACCCCCAACCCCTGCCCAGAGGTAACCACTAAGGTCCCATCCTCCAAGGACCCCGAGACACACTTCTCCATCCTCTTCTTCCTCTCTAGAGGGCCAGACATACATCAGTGCTGCTGTGAGTACCAAGAAAGAAAAAGATGAGCTGACCTCTTCCCCCAATCCACTGGCAGGTGAGCTTCTGGTCTTGTCTGATGAACCAAGTAAGAAGGGAGTGGTTCTGTCTGAGCTGACATGTGTCAATGTTGCTTTACACAATATGTTGCATTCCCACCAACAGGGTACTAATTCTAGTGTTCAAGAGCACAGTAGGGTGACTACATTTATCAATAATTTACTGTATATTTTAAAATACCTAAAAGAGAAGATTTGGAATGTTCCCAACATAGAGAAATTATAAATGTATAGGTGACAGATATCCCAATTACCGTGATCTTATCGTTATACATTGTACACGTGTCGAATTATCACGTGTACCCCGTAGATATGTACAATTATTATACATGAAAAAATTTTGTTGCTCATGATACCTGTAAGCAGGATACCAATTTGGAGCCTAGACCTTGGGCAAAACTTTCTCTCTGCCTCAACTTCCCCGTCTCTCTGACCCCATTGAGATCCCAGCTGTGAGCAGCTAAGTTATCTGGTTGGGCTGTGGGTCTGATGTTTCTATGTTTTGTTTAGTTTTCTTCTCTTTACTTTTCCTTTTGATTTGCTGAGAGTGGACACTAATTTGACTCTCATCTTCCTTCCTATTTTTTTCCTTAGGGAATAAAACCAGGCTATTTTTATTCACAGGATGGTGAAATGCATTGAAAGCAGTGAGAAGAAATCGTGAGAGAGAATGCGCCTGATGCTTCCATTGGGATCCTCGCTGCCCGTTCCTGAGTTTTTCATGGGAAGCACTTAGATACTCAGAACAAAGGCTAAGGGGTGTGTGTGCTCCAGTTTTTCATTTAGAATCAGAAAGGAGGAACCTCAGAGATGAGCCGGTCCAAACCCCTCACTTCGTAGAAGGGGAAACAGACTCAGAGGTGGAGGCCAGGAGATGGGGGAGGGGTTGCTGCAGGCTGTGTGCTGGCTGAGAGATGCGGTGGATGGGGACCAGGCCAGGACTGTCCTTGAATGCCCAGCTTGAGACTTGGCCTCTCCTTGGGGGTGGTGAAAGTCTACTGGAAGGTTTAGGTGCTGGGTTCAGATATGCTTCAGAAAGGTTGTTCTGTGGACGACGGACTGTGTGATGCGAGGCTGAGGCTGGGAGCCCTGGGGGAAGGTGAGGAAGAATGGACTGCACATGGAGACATTTGGTGGGAGTGGGAGGAGGGAGAGGAACTACTGGCTGGGGGAGAGGCCGTGAAGAGAGAGGGTTTTGTCATGATGGGAAGATGAGCACATTTGAGAGTTGGCAGGAAGAAATATGTGGAGGGGGAGAGACTGAAGAAAGGAGAGAGTCACTCTGATGGAGCAATACCTTGGAGGTGGTGACCCAGGGCTGGTGAGGGGTGAGGATAGGACTGAAGCGGCAAGTGTTGGTTATGACAGCTGGGGGACCCAGCTGTAGGTTTGGACCCAGCCACAAAGACTGTCTTGTGACACCTGTGTTCATGGTTGAGGTTCTGTTGTCAAGGGCCCCCAACCCTAGAGGCACCAACCATTGAGAAGACAAGGCAGATGGATGAGCACTAGACCCTGGGATGTCCAGTGTCCCCTCCACCACACCCTCCTGACTCTTGGAAGGAAGTAGAATCAAGGTGGTGCTGGCTACTGTTTAGTGATGGTTGATGTGGGAAAGTAGGAAACAATGGCCCAAATGAAAAACCACCCACTGGATGTCTGGAAGCATTCTCTTGGTGTCCCTGCACTTATTCTGACTTCATTGGCCCAGTTTCTTACCTGATATCAAGCACTATGATAACCATATTTATTTCAGACCCTTTCTAATTTCTGGCAATTAGTTTCTTGGTCATTAAGCTGGACTGAATACTTTAATGTGCTTATGTATATCTCATTGGTTATGCAAGTTCCTTTGTAAGTAAGCTCTATGGTCCCATGAAGTGTCACAGTGGAAGCTTAAATTGACTCATTAATTTCAGTCTGTCTCCTTGAAGGTCATCCTTGAAGCAACCGCAACTTTTCACTACCGAGCTTGTGGCCCTTCTATCATTTGCCTTAATTTTGAGGGTGAGGATCTTAGAATCATAGAGTTACATATTCAAATCAATTTGCTAGATGGGGTAGAGGAAGGAGAGAGAGGGTCTTCCATGTTGAAAGGACCCTGGGCGAAGGAGTGGAGGTTCGCCACAGCCTTGCCCTCTTGGAGAACTGGACCCTGTGGTAAAGGGGCTGAGACCTGGTGGGGAGGGGGGTGGATGAGTGCCAGTCACAGAAGGGTTTTAAGCAGGGAGCTGGCATGGTTGGGCTTCAACCGAGGAAGATTGTTTGGGCTGCACGGTAGAGGACGTATAGACGGAGGAGGGATAGAGAGGCAGTGGTCTGTGTGCTTGAATGTGACCAGTTTCTACACCCCCATCAGAGTCAGCTAAGACCAGTTTTATAATTTCAGGGCCCAGTGCAAAATGAAAATGTGGAGCATCTTGTTCAAAAGTTAAGCACAAAGGAATATCATTCAGCCATATAAAGGAATGAAACACCAATGCATGCTACAATGTGGATGAACCTCAAAAACATTATGCTAAGTCAAAGAAGCCAGATATGAAAGGTCATATACTGTATGATTCCATTTATACGAAATATCTAGAGTGGGTAAATACATAGAGACAGAATGCAGATTAGTGGTTGCTAGGGGATGAGGGACAAAGGGTAGTGATTACTGAATGGGTACACTGTTTCCTTACGGGGTGATGAAAAGGTTTTGGAAGTGAAGAGAGGCGGTGGTTACACAACATTGTGAATGCACTAAATGCCACTGAATTGTACATTTTAAAATGATTAATTTGTATTTCATGACTTTCTCCTCAATACAAAAAAGTATGGTATGTTGAAAAAATTATTAAGAAATCTAAGATGGTGACTACAGGGCATTAAACCAAGCCTGGTCCTCCTAAGACCAGGACCCTTTGTGACTGTACATGTCATACACCTGGGAAGCTGGCCCTGGAGCCAGCAAGGGTTCTGATAAACTCAGATGGGTGCTGTTTAGGGTGGGGTGTGGAGGTCCCTGCAGGCTGGGAGATGTGTTTCTGGTGAATGCTGAGCTGGAAGCTGGTGGCTCTGCCTCCCATGACTTCTCAGAGCCTCAGGAGACCTGAGGCTGCAGGTCTTTTCAAGACCAGCCCAGCAGTGCCCCAGTTTCCCCTGTGCTGCCCAGATGGGAGAAGGTGCCTATCCACGGCCATGAGCAGCTCATCTTGAGTCTCTGGGCTCCCACCTGGAGGACCCATCCCATCAGTGTCTCCCTTCAGCATAGCGTGCTGACCCTTCCGGTCCAACCACCTTCCTGCTGTCCTGTGTTGTGCTCACCCTGCCTCTTCACCTTGCTTATGCCATGTTCCCTGCACGGTGTGCCCTCCAACCTCCCTTCCAGCCCTAGCTCAAGTCCATGAGCCTGTGGTTCCTCCAAATTTTTATGTGTTAATTTCTGTCAAAAGCACAGAGGTGAATGTATTGAGGTAGGTCTCAGTGTCAGGTTTTAATAAGCTGCTTAAGTGATTCTGATGCCTTGGAAGTTTAGAGTTAGTGCAAAACTCCTTCCCTCCTCGAGCCTGCAGCCTGGCAGAGTCACAAGAGGAATTCAACAGTTTATTCTCCCAATTGCTCCATCCTGTACATGCTAATGATGACACCTTCCAGGCTCATCTGGATGAGAGAGGCTGCTTGAGCTTTCAAAGTGCAGTCCACTGCCAGCTCCATCAGAAAGGTCACCCCTCGGAGGCTGCTACTGCTGCTCATAGTGCCAGGGGACACTGCTACCGGCATTCCTGGGCAACTCCCCACCAACACTCTATTTGAACCTGGGCACTGGGAGCAGTCAGCTTGGTTCAGGATACCTTAACCACAGGAAAGTCTTAAACCTTGAGCTGGCCCAGTCCTACAGACTGCCCCCTAGGTCATCCTCGGCCACTGCCCACAAGGCGGTGCCTACTTGATGCCAGGAGTATTGTTCCTGGAGCTGTTTTCACCGCTGCTGCTGAGGTTTACTTTGGCTGCCCTGTGAGCAGGACACCGGGTGGGGGCTCATGAAGCCAAAATGCAAAGCCCAGATTTATCATAACCAGCTGCATGTTACTAGACATGTCCTTGCGCTTATTTGGGACCTAGTTTCCTCATTTCCTAAGGAGCAATAACACAATAGGCTGAGGGAAAATAAGGTGGAAAAGGAGAGATTGGAACATCTACTGGGCTCTCTGTGCCAGGCAAGGTGCCAGCAGTCTGCTCCCTAATTCTCATACCAGCCCTGTGGGAGGAGCAAACTCACCAATTTTCAGCTGTTTGAGACCCAGAGAAGTTAATTAACTGGCCCAACCTTGCACAGCCTTGCACTCTGCTGACTAGGAGTTGAATCCCGGTTTTCTGATCTCAAAGTGTTGACTCTTTGTGTCATCTTTTTATGGCTGCTGTAACAAATTATCACAAATTTAGTGGCTTTTAAAAAACCCCACAAATTTATTTAATTTATCTTGCACTTCTGGAGATCAAAAGTCCAAGGTGGGTCTCACTGGGCTGAGACCAAAGTCTTGGCTTGTGGCCAAGTCCTTCTCAAGCTGCCATCTCTCTGGTTCTCTGACTATGGCCAGGAAAGGGGTCTCTGCTTATGAAGACTCATATCATCCAAATAATCTGCAACAGTCTCCACATTGCAAAGTCTTTAACCTTAATCATTCCTACAGAGTCCGTTTCACCATGTGCAGTAGTAGCATATTCACCGGCTGGGGATTAGGACACGGACATCACTGGGAGGCGGGTATTGTTCTGCCTGCCACCCTCTTCTAGAATGATGGATTTCTGACCCAATAGATGCAGAGCCAAATTCTTCCAAAAGGTTTAGTTTCTCGACAGGGTTCATAAGTTTTTTCACACTTCTTAGATAAACCATGCTTCCGCTAGAGTGTGTGTGTGTGTGTGTGTGTGTGTGTGTGTGTGTGTGTGTGTGTGTGTGTGTGTGTGTGCGTTTATAATATGTTGATTTATAGTAGTAGCTTGAACATTTTGGATAAATGTCATGAATTCCATCCCAGAATTATGTGTCATTAGCCACTCTCCTCACATTTCATCTAGTTTGGAAAGAGAGAGGTGGATAAGGCAGGCTTTAAGCTAAATTATTTAATTTCACCCTCTGATTTGATACATCAGAGTTTGAGCAGTACATGAAAACCTCTCCTCTAAGTACCCTGATGATCTTCCAGCCTGACTGAAAACCTTTGAGTGAAGGGAGCATACTACTTATAGCAGTTTACTCCAAGGTTGAATATTTCAATTGCTTAGAATGTTTTTATTTTCCTGCAGCTGAAACATTCCTGTCTTTGGTTTATACTCACAAGTCCTGTTCTGTCCTCTGGGGCACACTAGCTACCTTTCTGCAGGGAGATGAAGACAGAGATCTTGCGCCTGTATGTATGTCTCTTCTTCTTTAAGCTAAATGTCCCCTATTATCTTGCAAGCTTCTTCACAGCCCATTCATCTTCATCAGGCACAATAAATTTCTTCTCATCCCTGTTAACCTTGGTGACCAGGTCTCTTTCCCTCCGTTCTAATGCCCCCTCCTCTTCCCTTCTCCCCAGCCCCCTTCTCGGGTGCACCTCCCTCCTTCAGTCTCACACACAGAAGTCCTTCTTCTGATTCTCTTCTCCCATGTGGGGCTTGTCTATCTCCCAGGAGAGTAAATCCCAGCCCTAGAGGTGCAGTGAGTTGCTGACCCTCTTAGAAAGGAATGAGGTCTGTTAATTGGCTAAATTGTGAACTCCAAATTCATATTTGAAGTCAAAATGCCTAGTACCTAAGAATGTGATAGTATTTGGATACAGGTCTTTAAAAGAGGTAATTAAGGCAAACTGAGGTCATATGAGTGAGTCCTAATCCAGTATGACTGGCATCCTTATAAGAAGAGGAGATTAGGACACAGATGTGTGCACATGCCATGTGAAGACACAGGGAGAAGATGGCCATTGACAGAATGAAACCAACTCTTTAATCTGTCAACTCTTTAATCTCAGACTTCCAGCCTCCAGAATCATGAGAAAATAAATTTCTGTGTTGAAGCCCCCCAGTCTGTGGCATCCCTAGCAAACTAGTCCCTGGTCTTAGTCATCAGAACTGTCCTAGTTGGCCTCCCCTTCTTTCCAGAGGGGTTATTCCCTACAGCACCCCAACTCCGCACTAGCCAAAGATAGAGAAGGTGACTTCTGGCCGAAGCAGAAAAAACCAAAAAACAAAAATAGGATTAAGCTCCACCCACTGGATAACTCATGGCAGCATCCCTTGCTTCTCTAGATAGCTGAATTCTAATGTTATTGCCTTGTTTTTGATTCCTCAACTTCCTTTGGACTGTAAGGGTTTTGTCTCTGGATGCCCAGAGTGGCAGGTTTTACTAACCTTCTAGTTTCTAATGGAGGAAAAGTGGATTTAATGAGACTATCAGGAGAGACACTCTGGTAAACAACATGGAGTTGGTGGTACCTTAGGAAAGCTTCAGATGCTTGGGGTCCAGTGGGTGATGGTTCGCAGACATTACTCCCATCAGCACTGGACAGCAGCTTGAGGGCCTGGGTGGGGCCTGACCTCCAGAATGCAGCTGGAAGAGGGTAGCAAGGTAGGTTTTTAGAGCCCTGCTAGCCTGAAGTTCCCCATCCCAACAGGACAGCCACGTAGTGTCACACATGACTTCATGGGGATCATTTCTGTGAGGTGCATGGTTTTGAAGCTCATTATTAGGTGGATGCCTGGGCTATGTTAAAAGCAGAACAAAGTTCATCCCTGTCTGTGGGTTCAACCTAGATGGTGTCTCAAGCCAGGAATTGATTACAGAAGTTGAGAAAGGCCAGTAAAGAAAGCAAACACAGCGCTCTGATCGGCTGGGCTCAGTTACTGGAAACAAACGAGACAGAAGAAAAAGAGGCAGGGGTCTAGGAGGGAGGGTCCCGGGATGGAGACTTATCATTGACAGCTAGCTTCCTTCTGTGTTCAGTGCTATAGGCCAAAACCAGTTGTCTTGGTTACAGAGACCGTTTCCTCACCAGAGCAAAGGGCAGATGTATTAATGTATGTTTGTGTCAAATGTAGGAGATAGGAAGGAAAGTGAGGGATTCAAACAGCTGGGGGTGGGGATTTCTGACCTACCTGAGGCAGGGTGATTTGCAGGAAGAAGAGAAGGTCAGGAATGTGATTCTCTTGCTTTCCCCTCTCAAGTTGAATCCCAGCTCTGAGCCCACTTCAGCCAGCAGTGAGAACTGAGTTGAGTTCTGAGATTCTCGAATCTCTGGACTGAGATCCTGTGCGTGCTGAGGTTATCTGTGCATGCCGGTGACGTCGAGCAGGTGAATCTTGTGGCTCCTGATGTTGTAATCCTTGGGGAGCATTCTGTGGAGTAAGACCCAAAATTAAGACCTGATAATATGTGCTGCCTCGACATCTGGAGAAACTGGGAGGGTCTTGAATAGCCTAATTTCAAGTTTAACTTTCTACTCTGCTTCCATGGATAAGGTCTCCTAACCAAACAACCCTTCTTATTGAGGGGACCACGTGCTTATTCCTGAGTAGCATGTTTCAGTTCTCTGCCATCCTGTGGAATTAGTCAAACTAACCTCCTGTGAGAAACAGGGGCCACCCCATCCTCTTGGCACTACAAAGCCTGCCTCCCACAGACTCTGGAAGCCACATGCGCATTGTACTATTCCTGAGTACAATGCGCATGTGGCTCTTTGTGGTATATAATGTCCTCCTTACCAGGGCTTTGAGTATATGTGATCAATAAACCTCTGCATAGTGTCTCTGTCGAGTGTTGGGTATTGTGTGTTTGGCCATCCTCATAATCCTAGGGTTGGAATCCCTCCTTCAACAATGAGGTGAATAGGAGGTGATTAAAACAGACTCACTCCCCAACCCTGCCTGACAGCTGTCATTTTAGGCTCTCTGAGGAGTGGAACTGCTGTTCTCAGCTTAATTCAATTGAACCATTTGAGTTGCTCAGACCAAGTTCCCACTAGGCTGGGTAGGAGGGCTCCACTCAGGGTCAAGCTTGGTCACCTTCGTGCTGTCATCTCCAAGGTCATTCTCTGCTTCTTCCTTTGATTCAGGGTACCAGGAACAGTGCCTCATGAGTTCTGCTAACAATCTGCACGTGCTCTTCTTCCTTTCTCCTTGGAGGCACTGATAAAATAAGACCCTTGATGGCTGTCTTGGTTTGCCAGCTTTCTCATGGGTCGGATGTTTCCTTTCTAGATGAATGAATGAATGAATGAGCAGGAGGGAGTAAATGACTCTGCATAATAAGGGAATTTATCTTGATGTTCCCTAGGGGTGTGTATTGGTTAGGATAAAAGGCATAGCTGCTATAACAAAAGACTCTTGAATAACATGGCTTAAAGAACAAAGAAGTTGTTTGTCTCCCATGCAGTAATCAGAGATGGTGTTCTAAGTCAGCAGGTAGCTCTGATTCAACTAATTATTCAGGATCCCAAGCTGATGGTGACTTTGCCATCTTCATGTGGCTTTCAAGGTCACTTTGATCATTGCCATCCAGCTAGGAGAAGGGTAAAAAATGTGCAAATCTAGGGTCATCAGGGCAATAAATTTCTTTTTAAACAAGTGAGACTGAAATGGCACATACAGTGTCTGTTCCTTCTCTGTCACTGGAGCTTTGGCACAGGGCCATCCCTGGCTGCCAGGGAAGCTGGGAGATGTAGAAATGCTGTCTTGGGCAGAGCAGACATGTCCCAATCACAACTAGTATGGAATAAGAGGAGAATGGACTTAAATGGACAGCTGGCATCCTCCTCCATGAGGAGCAATTTGATGTAGATGAAGGGACACAGGACTGGAAGTCAGAGTATGTTGGCCAAAGTCCTGGCTTCCTCTCTTACTAGCTATGTGCACTAGAGTAAGCACTTTTCCGCTCTGAGCTTCCCCTTTTCCATCTGTGGAAGCAAGACTGCAGTCCTGCACACTTCACTGAGTCTTTTGGAAGATCAAATGAGATGACATGTAAATCCTGAACTGCTGACATGTGTAAGATATGCTGGTGTTCTTGGTCCCTTCTGATCTTCACATTCTGTGCCCTGTGCGCAGGGGATTCTTGCCTTGATATCCTGGTTGCCTGTGAAGCTCATCTCTATGAAATGGGCTGTTTACTAAGAACCAGAGAATCACTGGGGATTGGGGTGGGAGTAACCCCAGGTGCTCAGCAGCTACTCATCTGTAGCCAGCAGATTGCTCTGGGAGTGCCTGCCTCCACTTATAGCTGCAGGAATGACTTTCCTCTTCTGATGAGAACATTGAACGGATTCAGGAAGGAAGATCTGCATATACATATCGGAGGAACAAAGGAGTTGGACATGCAAGCATTAGAGCTGGGGTTTTCAACCTTGGGTCCATGGTCCTTTGGAGAGGACTATGTACAGACATTGGGCTGTGAACCACTTGAAAGTACAATGCAAAATTTTGTGAGTATGGTGCACATGGCTTTAAAAAATTTTTTCCTCCAGAGGAGACATTCCAGGAAGTTACCAGAATCTCAAAGGGGTTCTTGACTCAGGAAGGCTAAGAGGCCTGTGAATGGATAGATAATCCTGGTCAACACCTTATAAAAAGGACAATGACCAAGTGGTATGTGTTTAGAAAAGGCAACCCAGATGCTGAGGGGACAGGAAGCAAGTTTTATGAGAAGGACTTGTAGAGAGAAATCAGGTTGTTAAATTTGGGGTGAGAAGTTGGGACATAGGGGTACGACGCAAGTATGGTTATCAGGTTTCTGTAGGGCAGTGTAGCAGGGCTGTGGAGCTTGGCTCACATCCCCCCTGTATTCAGGTTTCCTGGATGTGCCGATGGCTTCCTATGGCAAGTTCCTGCAACTCTGCCTGAGGGCTTTCTCTGGCTGCAGAAGCTCACTGGTGCCTGGAGTAGGTTGAAATGCTGGGGAGTTTACACACCTGGAAGCAACACTCAACCCATCATGGACGTAAATATATGAGTAAAACCCCAGCTTCTTCGTCCCTGGGGTGAGATAACTCTAAAGTATGTTCTGTATTGGCACTGAACAGTAGAGGTATAAATGTGAGCCATAAATGTGGGCCACATATGTACTTTAAAATTAAAGTAAAAAGAAACAGGTGAAATAAATTTTAATATTATATTTTAACCTAATATAATCAAAATGCTGTCATTTCAATACACAATATAAAAAATCATTAATGAGATACCCTACACTTTTTAAAAATATCAAGTCTTTAAAATCCTGTGTGTATTTTGCACTTTACATCTCAGATTAGACAGCCACACATAAGTACTCAGTAGCCCCACATGACTATAGGCGCTGGATTGGACAGTACAGTTCTATCTCCTCTCCCAGAGGTTTCCCAGAGGGGTTACACTACAATTGCCACCTGCTCAATAATGCACCCCCATACTGGCTTCCCTTGCTTCCCTGTCTTAGATCCCCACTCCCCAGTGGGGGGGCATTTCTAAAAGCACCTCCAAAATTGGTGTCTGCTTTTGGGGATTTCTTCCTGAGACAGGCAGTCATGAGACCAAAGGTGCTCCAGAGGGTAGCACTAGGACCCATGGGTGAAAGTCCTAGAAGAGTTGTTGGAGCAGCAGCAGAACATTCATTCACTCATGCATTTATGCATTCATTTGTTCATTCATTCATTCATTCAGAAATATGTGTTTAGCTCTTGCTATGTGCCACACATCATGCTGGGCACTGTCCAAGAGGGGAATGGATACAAAGCTCCCCATTACAAGGGTTGACCAGGCAGATGCAGAGCAACTCTTTGTGGGGAAGCACCACAAGGACTTCATGAATCAGATTAGGGTTTTGATCACGTGCTGTTTGCACCCTTTCCAGCTTATCTACATCACCTTCTATGATTCATCTGTGCCTCGGTGAAGCTTCTCTAGCTGTTAATTGCCTCTATCTCATGGCATGCCGCTCCCTAAAGCTGCAAATCAAGGTTTTTGTGACATTTCTTCTCTTGCAGTGACTTGTAATTAGGTTGTTGTTCCTAAAAAAGGTCCATCCTTCATCATCTTTGCAATTTCCCTTGATTTTCTTGTTTGGCAAATTGCAGTTCTCCAGATAAAGACCGGTTTGGAGTCTACTCACTTTCCCCCTTCATTACTCAGCTGGAAAACACACCTAAGACTCCTGTTGCTGGAGGGAACTTCAGAGACATCTGGTTCAATGCCTTCATTTCAGAGATGGGAAACTGAGGACTGGAAAGGGGAAATTGCTTGCCCAAAGTTACATGGTAAAACAATGGCACGGCTGAGATGGAAGGAAGTGCCTGGGGTCTCTGTTCAGTGATGTCTAGCCCCATCTCCCAGCCTCAACCTGTCCTGCCTAGCCCCTGACCCTGGGCAAATGTTGTGCTGTCTACACATGTCACTGGCTGGGAGGTGGACCCTGCCCCAGAAAGGAAATATTTCTTCTCACGATGTGAGAGAAGGTTCTCAGTCCTGAATTTCTCTGAGGCTTTAGAGGTGGCCACACAGTGGTTAGGACAAGTCAGAAGTCCAGCTCCTCCTTTGATTGCTGTGAAACTCTCAGTGGGTCTCCTGGCCTCTCTGAGCATGAAATTTCACTTCTTCAAAGTGGGAGTGATGACCACAATAACGGTTACAGCAGTTTGCTCCTGTGTTAAAGGACAAATAAACCTTGTTGCAGCACACAAGGTTTGGCCCCAGCTGAACTCAATGACCTTCCTTTTCACTAGGCTGCCCCTCGTCTCCGAACTCAAGCCTCTCTGACTTTTTCTCAGTCCCTCCAACATGATGTGGTTTTCCTGCCCCTAGGCCTTTGTCTATCCTGTTTTCTGTGCCAGCAATGCTCTTTGCACAGACTTCTCTTTAACTGCTCATGTACTTACGCTTGCTCATCCTTCAGACCTTAACTCAAGAATGACCTCCTCAGAGAAGTCTTCCTGGATGCCTGGATGAGTCCAGCTTCCCCATCATATCCCTATGTGTTCTCTCTAGAGCACCTGTCTCAGTGTTTCCTTATACTCTCATTGGTGTGCTCATCTGATTTTTGTCTGCCTCATGCATGAAGCTATAAGCTCCACGAAGATAGGCTGACCATTATATTCCTGGCACTGAGCACAGGGTCTAGGAGATAGTATCAGCACAATAATTATTTTACTGAGATTTGAATGTTGGAAGTCTTTTTGAAAGACTTCACCTAATCTTTCTAGTTACCGAGCAAGAAAGACATTATTATCCCACCTTGTGGCAGGAATAGTATTGCTTACCAAATATTCCATTTGTTGTCTTATATTTCTTTGCTCCCTTGGAGGTAGGCAGCACCAAGTGACTAATTCTGGCTAATAAAATAAGAGTGGGGGACTGGCTGGTTAGCTCAGTTGGTCAGCGTGTGGTGTTATAACACCAAGGTCGTAGGTTCAGCCACCAAAAAAAAAAAAAAGTGGGAGTCATGTGTGCCACTTCTGAGACAGTTAGAAGTTCACTCTAATGTGGTTCTTTGCCTGCCATCTGGATGTAGACCACATGTTCCAGGAGGTGCAGCTACAGATGGTGGAGACCCTGGCAGCCTGTGTGATTGTGTAGAGCACAGCCCCTCACAGGGTCACTTTGCATGTTCATGGTATAAAGGCATCGATTTTGAGCTTGTTTGTTATGTAACTGACTAGTACACTCCCATGTGTAGGTAAGAGAACTGAGCCGAAGTGAGGAGCAGTGCTGTGCTCAAAGTCACACAGGGCTATGGTTGGAGCTGGCATTCTGCTCCTGTTGGTCTCATGGAGTGGCAAGGACATAGGTAACAGTCCATAGAAAACTATAAACTGCTGTATAAAAGATAAGATTTCCAAGGTGTTTTTCCAGAGGTCTGACCTAGGGTGTGGAAATAAGGCTGTAGAGAGGCCACCATGGACGTGCTGGTCCAGAGGACCTTGTGCTACTTTTCAGTCTGAGGTTCTTGCCTCATAGGGGCCACTGGGTGACAGTTGGTGGATATGGCCAGCTCTTCTGCCCTTAGGGTGAACATGGGCCTATTTTTCCTCCCATGGAAATTTTTTGTCCTTAATGCCATAGAATATGAGGTTTTTGTTTGTTTTTTTGTTTTGGTCAGCTAGTCCAACTCTTTACTGGCCATTATGTCCCTACATACTAGGCCAGTGGTCATCTAGTCTGTGTGGAAACACATTGTGCATTTCCAAACCAGGTTGGAGGTGAGACAATCTGCCTAGACTAGACCTCAGACTTCCAGACTACTTCCCCTTCTTCTCCATCCCAGACTGGCTCCCAACTCTCAGAAAAGAAAGGCCAGTCCAATCAGTGGCTTCTTAAAAGGAGTGAAGAGCATTCTAAGCAGAAGAAATAGCTTGAGCAAAGGCATGGAGATATTGGTGTTGCAGGGACAATAATTATAAATGAGTATTTTTAACTTCTCTAATTCTATAGGGAAGAATTTTGGGTTACTTTATCAGTCCTGGGCTTACCTTTGTTGTACAGAATCCAGGTAATGTATGAAAGCATTAAAGGCGTCAGAAGGTTAAATTGATCGACCCAGTGAAGAACTAATATGAGAATATATAGAATGGGTGAGAGAGAGAAAAGCTTCATGTTCTGGGATTGATAGCAGGGGTATGTGTGTATAAGAGAAAGAGAGAGAGAGAGAGAGAGCAATTCAGAGACAGAGAGAGAGAATGTTTTGGCTAAATGCTGTGTGTGGGATATTGAAAATAGCAGTGGAAATAGGAAAGATTTTTAAAGATGTTTGTTGTTGTATATTAAGAATACTTCAGTGGATTGAATGGCCCCCCAAAGTCACTGAAGCTTAATTCCCACTGTAACCATTGAGGGTGGGAAATCTTATTATGGTAGTTGAAAGATGGGACCTTGAAGAGGTGATTAGATTCTGAGGACTATGCCCTAGTGAATGGATTAACAGCAGTGGTCATGGGTGTGGTTCTGAGGGTTTTAAAAGGAGAGCATGTAAGAGCCTCTCTCTCTGTGCCCCACCATTTTCACAGTGTGAAACTTTGCATTGCTGTAAAGCCACCACCAAAGAAGACCCTCACCAATGTGTTTCCTGGCCTTTGGACTTCCCAACATCTGACACTGTAAGCAATAAATTTCTTTTTCTTACAAATTACCCAGATCCAGGTATTTTTGTTATAAGGAACAAAGACAGACTAATATAAATATACCTCTCCCTTTAAAATTCCTTTGAGAGATTGAATAAATGTTTGAAGCATTTAAAATTACTTATTGGCTGTTGGGATGTTTCTTTCAATACAGCCTGTGTTAAGACTGGCCCACACGGCACACATCCGTATATGGATTATACAACCTTTGGTACTGGACTTTTGAGGAGTCAGTGTCAGGATCATTAGGGGTGATCAGGGTGGAGAATATCAATATGTGAGGCTGTGGAGGAAGAGGACAGTCTTCAGAGCAGTGCTAGATATATTCACGTTCCCCACGTCACCCAGTCCTGGTGCTGTGTTCTTCACCTAGTGAGTGTGTGTGGGGTAATAGCAACAATAATTGTGCACATTTATCTGACACTTATCACACACCTGACAGATTTCTATGAGCTTTACCTCTGCTACCCCAGCAATCCTCACAACTACCCAATGAAGTAGGTGTTTGATGGAGTTTGGATGTATTATCCTCCCAGAACTCATGGAAATCTGATCCCTAGTGTGGCAGTTTGAGTCACAGGGGTGGATCCCTCGTGAATGGATTGATGTTCTCCATAGGTGGGGGGACTAATGAGTGAGTTCTCACTAGCTGGTTGTCTAAAAGACCCTGGCATCTCCTCTCTCTCTCTCTCTTGTGATCTGCTTGTACCCGCCGGCTGCCTGCCACTTTCCGCCATGAGTAGAAACAGCCTGAGGCCCATGCCAGACGCAGCTGTCCCAGAATCGTAAGCCTAATAAACTTCTGTTCTCAATAAATTACCCAGTCTCAGGTATTCTGTTGTAGCAACACAAACAGACTAATACAGTATTATTATTATCAACTCCACATTACAGATGAAGGATTTGAGGAATGGAGAGGTTCAGTGATTTGCCAGAGTTAACTGCACTTGGAATTGGTTGAGGCTGTGTTTAAATCCAGGCAGTCTGACTCTTAACAACTATCATAAGGATCAACTGATTATAAAGGGAGAAATGACTGGAAATCTCTGAGAGATTTTCTTGTCCTTTTTTCTCTTTCTCCCCCTTCCTCCTCTCTTTTGTGAGGGACTTACCATAGCATTATGTGGATTTATTGGATTTATAATATGGTTTACAGAGGCAACAGTTTTAGTTAAAGAAAATTGGATTCCTTTTCAAAATGTCATGTTTCTCATTTTCTCTCAGCATCTCGGGCTTTTTCAAGCCCTGCCTCAGCTCCTAAGTCATTCAGAAGCATGCTTCACAATTAGAATGCTAGAAACCCTCACAGGCCAATTTGAGTTTTGTTATTTGTTCAAATGGACACTTAAAATAAACCCAGGAGTTGATTGTGAAAGGAGAGAAATGAGTGAGAGCTAGAGAGGATAGAAGAAGAAACAGGTATGAGGCAGGTCGGCATCCCCAGGGATGAGGTCTTTATCCATCTATCCTTAAACTATCCACTCATCGGTTTACCTACCCTTCTGAAGGTACAGACATCTCCACCCACCCATCCATCCATCCATCCACCCATCCATCCATCCAACCAGTCATCCATCCATCCATCTGTATTAGCCCGTTTGTGTTGCTATAACAGAAGTACCCAAGACTGGGGTAATGTATAAAGAACAGAGGTTTATTTGGCTTACAATCTGGGACAGCTGCATCTGGCACGGGCCTCAGGCTGCTTCTACTCATGGTGGAAAGTGGCAGGCAGCCGGCAGGTACAAGCAGAGCACATGGCGAGAGGAAGAGAGAGAGAGAGAGAGAGAGAGAGAGAGAGAGAGAGAGAGAGAGAGAGAGAGAGAGAGAGAGAGAGAGAGAGAGAGAGAGAGAGAGAGAGAAGGTGCCAGGGTCTTTTTAAAAAACAACCAGCTCTCACGGGAACTAATAGAGCAAGAACTCACTCATTACTCCCTCCACCCCCAGAGACAGCATTAATCCATTCATAAGGGATCTGCCCCCATGACTCAATCAGTTTCCAACACTGCCACATTGGAGATCAAATTTCCACATGAGTTCTGGGAAGCAAAACATCCAAACTCCATCACTGTCCATACATCCATCCATCCAATCATCCATTCAAATCCTTGTCCTTCCTTCCTTCCTTCCTTCCTTCTTTCCTTCCATTTCTTATTGATTTATTTACTTATTCACTGGCTGATTGATTGAGTCATTCTTTCAATAAACATCTATTGAGCACACACTCTGTTCCAGGCATTGTGCTAGAAGCTGAGGACACAAAAATGAATAAATTGTGGTTCCTGCCTGTAAAGGGCTTCTGGTCTAGCAGAGAAGACAAAAATGGAAGCTGACGTATAACAGTAGGATACTATGAGTGCTATAAGAATGCTGGGAATCAGGAAAAAAGGGAAGTCCAAGGATGGGATGATTGAAAATGGAAAATGGGGATATAGCTTAGGGTTTTGGTTCTTTCTCTAACACCTTGATGGAGTGATGCCCATACTATTTCTCAAGGATCAGCCTGGAATGGCTGACTTATTACCATTTACTGAAAATTTTCTGTATGCCTAGAATGTTCCTAGAGAGTTTATAAACACCTATATCTAACATTATTAGTAACCCTAAAGAAGCGAGGTTCATAGAAGTTATATCTTTCCCCCCAAGTTGACACAGAAAATGAGGAGCAAAACAGGAACAGAGAAAGTGGACGGGGATGGTTGGGAGCTGGCACAAATTTGCTCCTGACATGGGTTAGATTTTGGGAGAACCAACCTAGAGCAAATGGGGACATAGGAAGCTGAGTCAAATGGGGTGAGCATAAGTGTCCACAGATGTATCAATCAGCTATTGCTGCATTAAAAACCACCCCCAAAATTCTCACTTACATGGCTAATGGTTCCTGATGTTAAGTGATCTATGCTGGGCTTTAAACTATGGATCTGGTGGCTGGGACAAGCTCCTCAATGTGGATCTGCTCAGACTTGTTCTATGTGTGTTTATTTTGGGTCCCAGTTTGCAGGGGCAGTTGCTATCTGGGCATGCTCTTCTTATGGTAGATCACAAGAGTGCAAGAGGGTAAGCCCAACTGTACAAGCACATTTCAATCCTCTTCTTTTATTATGTCTGATAACATCCCATTGGACAAAGCAAGTCATGTGGTGAAGCCCAAAGTCGAGGGAGGGGAGGGGAAGTGTACTCCACTCACCATGAGGTCAAAGCAAATCATATGGGCAAGCCCAACATCAATGAGAAGTATACCCTTCCCAAGGAGGGGGTTGGTAAAGAGAGAATATTTTTGGATAATTACCTAAAATATCCACAAAAGATGGCAGCAATTCTTAGCCAAAGTCCACACAAAGGCCGAGGGTGAGGGGGGCCAGAGAAAAAAGCACGTATGCCAGCAGCAGATGTCTGGCAGCAGTCCTGACAAGGTGGTTGGCATTAGGAAAGTCAGTCCCCAGGAGTTGGACCTAGCCCACTAGGTATCTGAGTTTAGGGATCAGCCTTGTTCCATAAAGAGCTGGGTTCCAGTCACAGAAAGGGACCAGGTGTCCTCAGATAGCCAGGTAAGGACTGAGGTGGAAAATGAAGAATTGGCCTTTTCCCTTTGAGACGTGCCTGAGGCTCCTGCCTTGGTAGGAGGTCAGCTCTCAGAGATAGGGTTTGGATCAGGGTCAGACTGGAGCTGCCCGCTGCCGCTGGTGCTTTTGGCTGGACCTAGCTTTGGAGCTGGGTCAGGGATAAAAAGAGATGAGCCTGTGGTCAGAAGCAGCCTGGATGGATGTGCTGTGTGAATACAGAGGTCTCATGTTCCAGGTGAACCACTGCAGACACAGCTACAACCAGGAGTGGTAAAGAAACTGGAAGAGAAGGCAGGGGCTGGATCCTAAAGGGCCTAGAATGCCACACTCAGGAGGGTGTGTTGTCTGTGGTAGTCACTGGATATCCACCGAGAATCTGAAGCAGGGAAGAGATGTGATCAGAGTTGTTTTAGGCCCCGGCTATTCAAAGTGTGGTCCACAGATAGCAGTATCAACATCACTTGGTTGTTAGAAATGCAGCATTGCGGGCCGTGTCCCAGACCTACCAAATTAGAACTTGAATTAATGAGATCCCCAGGTGATTCTTATCTATGCACATTCACCCAGACATAGCCAAACTGAAAGATATGAGGGCATAGTCTTCCAGACTGCCAAGTCTGCCCAAGACTTCTGACCCTAACTACAAGGAGTTAGGGTCCAACTACAAAGTTAGAGGGAAGAGTACATACAAGACTACCCTCACTCTGACACCACCTGCAAGTTTGGTGGGCTTCCCCAAACCACCCTCAATTCCAGCAATTCTCTGGAAGGACTCAGAACTCCCTGAAAGCTATTATGCTCACGGATATGGTTTATTACAGGGAAAGTATACATTAAAATCAGCCAAAGGAAGAGATGCATAGGGCAGAATCTTGGAGGGTTCCACATGCAAAGCCATTGTCCTCTGGATGTGTTACCTTCCTAGCACTGCAGTGTAACAATATGGATGGAATATTGCCAGCCCAGGAAGCTTACCTGTACTTTGGTGTACAGAGTTTTTGCTGGGAATTCATTACATAGGCATGATTAATTGATTGCCCACAAGGATGAACTCAATCTCCAGCACCTCCTCCCTAGAGGGGATCACCATGAGTCATCTTGTCAGCATAAACTAACGGGTGTGATAAGAGGGGCCACCAAGAATAACAAAGACACCCCTATCACTCAGAAAATTTCAAGAATTTAGAGGTCACCATACAGAAGTGTGGGAACAAAGGCCAGAACTCTCTTTGGAAAAGGCCAAATTCTTTACCATACAGCATTAAAGCTTGAGAGGTGTTGCTTTAGGAAGAGGGGTGGTAGAGGGATAGAATCTTCTTGCTTTCATCTTCAGACACCTCTTCCCCTTAGTGAGCTCAGCACAGAATGAGACATTAATAAACTCTCCATCTATGCTTACTGAGTTTCTTCCCTTCTTCTCCTATTTCTTCTCCTCAAAGCAGGGTTACTGGCCTTTTTCTTCTGCAGGGTCACCCATGCAGTCTTCAGTCTGGTGAGGCCTATGGACCTCTGCTCAGTGTAAAGTTTTTGAACACATAACAAATACATAGGATTTTAAAGGAAACCAATTATATTGAAATGTAGTTATCCAAACGTTAAGAAAACAAATTTATGATATTGTAATAAATGTGCTTCTTTATTAATGCTTTAAATATCAGGTTAGTCAAAGGTTTAAAAGTTGCTGTGATTTCAAAGTAGTGCTGAGTATAAATATTTTTAAATAATTGCTATATTCAGCAACTGTTAGGTGATATGAAAATATCCGTGGATTTTATTAGTTGAAGCTACAGATCCTGCTACTGCTACTGTGGTTCATGGCCTATATTCATAAGGGAATAAAATGCTAAATTTCAGTCAGAAGAAACTGAAAAAATTAAAGACGTAACTTTTTTCCTGCTCAAGTGCATAGATCCCTGAATTCTATCCATCTATAGACCTGTAGATCCCAGGTTATGAAGTTCTGTTTCTAAGTCTTGCATGACATGAACTTATTTTTAATTGGATACTAAATAAAAATTCAATTTGTTTTGAGAAATTTTTGAGAAGTTTGCAAGAGTCATTGAGATAATTGGAGGCACCCTGGAGTTGCACAAAACTTGAACTAGGACTTGGAACACTAGTGTCTGATGAATTTATGGGAAAGTGTGCATGGAGATATTGATGACCTATAATCCCCTCATCTGAAAAATTTACATTATGTGACATGGATCCAAAGTGGGCTTGGCTTTTCCAATTATCAGTAATGGCATTTAAATTTATTCAACCCCAGGGTGAGGATGGAAGAAAAATAAATGGAAATTAAAAAAAGCTGCAAAAAAAAAAAAAAAACCCAACTGTGCACAGCCTTTGGGAAATGTATTTGCGGCCACTGAGTCCATCTGGTTAAAGCCAACATTTGCACACTATTCAGGACAGAAAAAAAAAAAAAAGGATGAGACATAAGAACAAGACTAATGTTTGAAGAAAAGGCATTTCCAGCATGACCTGCAAAGATTTTGATTATGTTCCTCATTTTGGGGGGATAATTTTCACTGGCACCATAAAACCTTCTGCTCACAGAAGGGTTTTCCTCTCTGTTCCTTTTTAAGGGATGTGAAGGCAGACGTTGACTGTTGGGTGCAAGCCGACGCAGTCAGAGCAGAGCGTTCCCTGGGAAGGCAGGGGCTGGGAACACTTTCATATTTCTATGGAACTCCCAGGTGACAGACAGGCTCTTGGCATGGGTCCCCTTTGGGGGTCAGATCTAGTCGGGATGAAACGCTGGTGGTGGGGCTTAAGAACACTCTTATCCTGATTCTCCTTAGTCGTCAGAAGTTTGACAATACAAAGGTAAGAGAGAGAGATCTTCCTCTTTGGGCTCAGGCAACCTGCTGCTTCAAAGCCTGCCTGACAACTGGCAAACTAACATCTGAGTCACTGAAACCTTCCTGCAAACCCAAGGAATGAAAGCTGGGAGTTTTCTGCAGCATCAAGCAAACGCACACTGCCCTGGTGTAGGGCTGAGCCCAACAAATAGAGCCCCCAGAAGAGGTATTATTGGCATTGTACAGGGGACCGAAAGGAACAGTGTTCCCCTTTGAAGGTTGGGTTGTACCTTAAATGCATCATGTTCAAGATGGAACTCAGGATCTCTCCTTCTAACCTAGTTTTCTTCCAGGGAGTAGTGAAGCCAGGATTTTAGAAGTGATTTTCCTCCTCCATGCCCATATCCATTCCATCAGCGAATCCTACCAATGCCATCTCCTCATTGTCTTTAAAACCCATCCACTTCTCTCCATTTCCACTAGTCCCAGCCACCATCATCTCTGTCCAGAGTCTGGGACTGGATGGCTGCAATTGGGCTCAGTATCAATCTCTATATCACACTCTGCCCCATTCAACCAATTTTCCTGTGAACCTTTTACCAGCAAAGGAGAGAAAATGAATTTGTTGAGTATAACTATATTTTAGTTCTTTAATCAATTTGTTCATTTAATAATTATTCATTGAGTACCAGTAGGTACTCAACGCTACCTGGAAAACTATGACATGTGGTCACCCCCATCTCTGGTAGCATTGAGTATTAGCCTGGGACCATCTCAAAGTTAAGTATCTCTGATGATCACTGAGTTTTGTTTTTTTTGTCTTTTTAGACAGAAAAACCTTTATCAAAGCCTATGCATTTTCTTTTTTTTTGTTGTTAGGATGAAAAATTTCAAACAGAAAAAAACAGTTTGGGAAGTCAGAAAACCGAGAATCTACCACCCAAAATGAACTCATGAGAACATTTAATCATATTTGCTTCAAATCTTTCTCAAAAAGATAAGTAAAATGCTATACTTACTGAAGTCCCCTTTACGTCCCTCCCCAGTTCATTCTCCCATTCTTCCAGGTGGTACTCCCCTCAGGTTGATATATTGTTTCTGCCCATGTTTTAATACCTGAATTACATATGAATGTATTTATAATATCTTTTTCTCTTTGAACTTGTGAATTTCAGAAATTAACATAAGTGATATCATGCTGTAAATATTCTGCAACTTGCTCTTAAAGTTCAAGCATTATGTTTTAGAAATCAATACATGCTGATAATATAGCTAAAGTGCATTCATTTTAACTACTATACAGTATTCCAGCTTATGAACACTTTACTGTTTGCCTCTGTGTTTCCCTATTGAGGATTATTTAGGTTATTGATACTTTTTTTTGTGATAAATGACACTGCATATCTTTATACCTCTCTCCTTGAGCACATACCAGAGATATTTGTGTATCTTCAGTCTTTACTAGACGCTAACAAACAGCTTTTCAAAAAGGCTATCTTGTGATGTAGCAGGAGAGGTCTAGGATTGGGATCCAGGGGAATAAATGATTGTAGTCCAATTCTGGCACCAACTCACAATGTGACCTTGGGCTTCCCCTCTCCAGGCCTCAGTTTCCCCATTTTTAAGATGAAGGCCTGGACTAGCAAATCTCTACAGTTCCTTCCTCCTGAGCTAGTTAAAGAAAAGTTTTACAGAACAATCTTCCTGGGAATAAAACAAATCTCCCAGAGGTGGGCATATTTTAAGCCTTAGAGAAGGGTTCATTGCAGAAGGCAATTGCCAGTTTCTGAGCTCCCACCTAGTACTGGGCACTGTTGTTTTGCATTTACTTGACTCAGGGTGATTCAATGACTTTCCAAGACCACAGAACTAGGAAGTATCAGAACTGGAACCTGAACCCTGGTCTGAAGGTTCCAAAGCCTGAGTTCCATCTACCATACAAGGTGTTCCTGCTTTGCCACAGGGCAATTTTTTTCCCCACCGTCCCTATCTGGGTTGTTGCAACAGCATTATCCTTGGGAGTATCAATAGACAGACACCATTGATGCCCAGAGGCACCTGGCCTGGCCAGAGAAGGCCTGGCCAGAGAAGCCCAGGCCCTGCCTTAAAAAATGCAGAGGTAGGCTGTCTGCTTAGCTCCATTGGTTAGAGCATGGTGTTATGACACCAAGGTCAAGGGTTTGGATCACCGTACCTGCCATCTGCCAAAAACCAAAACCAACCAACCAAACAAACAAACAAAAAACCCCAAACAGAGGTGGGCCTCTTAGACATGAGGAGTGCTAAGGAGTGCTAAGAAAGAGTCCTCCTTTGGACAGAAGACCAGAAACAAATGGTACTGAAATGGAGGCTGAGGACATCACAAAGGATGAAGTCTGAAGGTGTTTATCCTCAAACCGCAGCTAATGAACCAGTGAGGAAATGGCATCAATAAGAAGCAAATTAAGCATCAGCTCCAGTTAATTCGTAAGCATAGCTGCCTGCCTTCCTGCATTCAATTTCAGACTCATATTATGAATTGCCTCCCTGGAGAAACTAACCTCCTCCACCCACCAAAAAAGGCCTTGAACCAATAAACTGACTTTTAATGAAGCAGCATCTTTCAATTGAAGGATGGCAACTTATCTCTTGGTCCTCGTTCTGTGGTGACACAAACTCTCTGAGCTGCGCAATCTCACCCAAAGTTGGTAATTAGGTATAATTGAAGTGAAATTAATTGCAATAAATGTGTAATTAGCACAGCCATTGATTAAGGGCATTTGGATTGCGGTCTGTGTGTGAGACATTGATTGCCATGCTTTTTTTGATAAATGTAATTGCAATGATATCTTTTGTTACTCCAGAAGGTCTTTTTTTGTGTGTGCAATTAATTTTCACAGGAAGGATTGGCCTTGATGCCATCAGACTTCTTGAAAATCAGAGATGTAAAGAAAACTTTCCAGGCTCCAGTTGTGTTGGGCACAAGCTTTTTTTGTCCGGAATTCCTGTAGGATTTGTTTCAGGGTTGCCCCCTAGCCCGTATGGCATCTTAGTGCCAATGAGAAAGAGTCATCCCTTCTTTTGGACAGACCCAGCCCAAAGAGAGCATGGACTGGATTTCAGCCTTCACTGTTCAACTCCACTGGGCACCTTTGTGCAGTGAACAATGTTACGTAGCAGACTTGGTATCCTTTTTTGTGTAGAAGGAGATGGCAGGAAGGCAAAGCCAGACCTTATTGGCTTGAACCTTGTCTCAGGAGCAAAGCCTACAGATCCTGGATGCTCCCCTTTCCCCACCTATCTCGATTGGTTGGATGCTATGCAGAAGTTGATGGCTGGAATTCTGGGACTTCAGCAGTAGCCATGAGAGAAGGCTAGGTGTGGCCCTGTGGGGTGGAGTGTAATCTGGCTGCAGGGCTAAGGGGTATGCAGGTGGTAGTGGTGGTAGGAGCAGGTTATGGTCCTAACCACACCATCTGAGTATGCACAGAGACCTCAGGTCAGTCAGGCTGTTGTTCACATGCAGGGCTCTGATGTGGCAGGTGAGCAGGACCTACCAGAGGAGTTGGTGAGCAGCAGGGCTGGAGGTCCCTGGAGTCCCATACTGAGTCTGGGGGTATGGATAGTGGCATCCAGTTCTGAGTCAGTGGGGAGGATGTAGTATGTGAGGGGAGCACAATCTACCCCAGTCCATGCCTCGGATGGGGTGAGCTCCAGGCTGGGTGACAAGGGGCTGAGGGTGATGTCTGATGCTCAGTGACAACCATTCCTCAGCCTCTGGGTCTGAAAAGGAATGCCTGGTCCTGAGTGATCCTGCGGCCATGCCTGTGTATGTGCATGCTCTTCATATTGAGGAGTTCGTTCATTCATTCAACCATTTATTTTTCCATTCATTCACTCAGTAAATATTAAGTGGGTAGCTTCTATGGGCAAGTGCTGGACTAGCTAGCAACAAGCGGTGACCCAGTCCCTACTCTCATGGAGTTCAGGGTTGAATGGAACAGACAGACTTTAAATAATCACATGGACTTGTATATCCCCAAGTCACAAGGTGGGACCAGAGCTCTGAAGGTGCGCCGGATGCCTTCTGTGTGCCTCACCAGATCTATGTTCCACTCTTCCCCACCCTTTTCTGTGCTCTAGAGGAGCATCAAACCATCCATCACCATGGACTGCATCAAACTTCTGTTCTCTGCCTTCAGGTTGAACTGGGCCAGTGGGGAGGAGACAGAGGGAGGGAAGAAAATACAGTCAGGATGCGTATTCTCCCAGGTCACTGGAGGGTGGCCGTGTCCCTCTCGAAGGCCACAGCTCTCCACCCTGTTCTCAAGTTCTGGTGACAGCCTCCTCCCCTTTAGGCATGGGGTGTTAATGGTGCCCCACTGTTTCTAGCTCTGGAGCACTGCACTATCTTTTGTCCCTTCACCCTGCCCCTGTCTTTGTGATTTTCCCTCCTGTAACCTCTCCTCAGTCACCCGGCCTGGCTGTGCTTTACATTTCCTCCAGGGGACTTGAGGGGTGGGTAGGAGAAATCCAGGGACTATGAGAAGGGACAACAGGGAGCACTGGTGTGATCTGGTGTGTGTGTGTGTGAGTGTGTGTGCAGGCGTGTGCAAGGATGCTTCTTTGTGGTTAGAGCTGAGATGTGAAGAATGAGTAAGGGTTAAGTAGGTGGAGAAAGTAGGAGAAAAGAGGAATTTCTCTGCAGAGGAAAAGCCAGTGCAAAGTGTCTGAGGTGGGAGGGGAGAGTGAAATGTCCTCAGAGGCTGGAGCAGGCTGAGTTCTTGCTGGCATCTGTTGCCTTCTCTGGTAACATGCAGGCCTAACTCTGGTCCCTGAAGCTAACAATGACTTCTAGAAGCCAGGGGCATTTTCAGCAAAGGCACCTTCAGCTTTAAGGGCCATACTATGGGGCCTGGACCGAGCCTGCTTGGCCTGGCCTGGTCTGGAGCCCATTCAGCCATTTCCTCCAGCAAGAGTCTCTCTGTCCTGAAGTTGACATACATCTGAGCTCCCTGCTGTCCTCAAGGGCACAAGGTGTGTGTGTTGACCCTCTGGAATCACACTTACCCGGGTGTGAATTCTACCTATGCTTGACCTGCTGCAAGATAGTTACCTCCCTGAGCCTCACTTCCTTACCTGTAAAATGGGGGTAATGAAACCTGATTAAATGAGGCATCTCCCAGCTTCCCCTCCCCACTCCCAGCCCCTTTATTCAGGGCTTCAGAGCCTCATTTCTTCTTGTCTGACTATTGCAGCAGACACTAGTCACCAGCTGGTCACCTCATCTCTCACCTTCAAGTTTGATCCCCCATGACCCCTCCATCCCTCCATTTTGTAGATGCACCTGGAAAGGTTTTATTTGTTTTGTTTTGTTTTGCTTTTTTTTAAGTTGTGGGGTTTTGTGTGTGTGTGTGTGTGTGTGTGTGTGTGTGTGTGTGTGTGTGTGTGTGGTAAAGAATACATAGCATAAAATTTACCATCTTAACCATTTTAAAATGTACAGTTAAGTAGTGTTAAGCACATTCATGTTGTTGTGCAACCAATCTCTAGAAATTTAAAAAAATTTTTATTCTTTAGTATTAGCATATTCATTATACAAATTGAGATTTTTCTTTATGCCCTTTGCCTGATCTATCACTCCTCAAACTCTCTCCTTCCCCCCATCTCTAGTATCCTTAGGTTTGTACTCTCCTTCCGAAAGTCTAGAAATTTTCATCTTGCAAAACTGAAACTCTACACCCATTGAACAGCTTCCCTTTCACTTCTGCTCTCTGACTCTGGCAACCCCCATTCTACTTTCTGTCCCTATGAATTTGACTGCTCTAGGCACCTCATATAAGTGGAATCATACAGTGTTTGTCTTCTTGTGACTGGCTTATTTCATGTAGCATAATGTCTTCATGTAGCATAATGTCTTCAGGTTCGTAACAATGTTATAGCATGTATCAGAATTTCTTTCCCTTTTAAAGGCCGAATAATATTTTATTGTATTATATGCCACATTTTTATTTATCCATTTGTCAGTCAGTGGACAAATTTGGGTTGCTTCTACCTCTTGGCTGGTGTGAATAATGCTGCTTTGAATATGAGTGTGTGAATATCTCTTGGTCACCCTGTTGTCAGTTTTTTTGGATATATACCTAGAAAGTGGAATTGCTAGATCCTATGGTAGCTCTGTTTTAATTTTTTGAGGAACCTCTATATTGTTGGAAAAGTTTTTAAAAACATAGTTGCCTGGGTCCCACCCTGGGAGATACCAACTCAATAGATCTGGTGAGGGGGGAAGAGCTGAGCATCTGCCTTTCCCTAGAAAGCTCCTTCCACCCTCCTGCTGACTCTACAGAGCCCAGTCTACATTGCTGAGGCTGGAATATGCACTCCCTGATGATCAACTCCCAATCAGCCTCCTGAACCGCCTCATATGTCCCTGTCCCCCACCTTACACTTATGTCTGAGAAATGCCCATTTGCTTGTTTCCTGGGCAAATCAAGGTAGTTCACACCTCCAGGCCCTTGCACAGGCTCTATCTCCCATCTAGAATTCCCACCCCCTTCTTCTCAGCCTGGAAACATCAATTCTTTTCGCAAAATCCAGCCTACATATTGGTCACCTTCTCCAGGAAAGACCTTTCCTTCCTGGTCTTGACTCCTCAAGACTAGAAGCCAAGTCAAGCCCCACCAAAAGAGAGAGCAGAAGCATGCTTGCCCTCCAAGGCCCACATAAGGAACCATTTTTTCATCCTCATCAGCAGATTTAGAACAAAGTTTGAACCTCACACATGCCATGGTTGTCATGGTTACGGTAAAGACATTCTAAATGTAGATTATTATGTAATGAGCTGGAATGACTCTTTTGGGGAAAAAAAAAAAGTTGACCCTCCTCTTATGAGTATGAATAACTCAGTGACCCAGTGTGTGTGGAACTCTGCATAGGGTCATCATGTAGTGAAGCATTTGGGCTGCAGGTGATAGTAAGACTTGCCTTCAGAGCACCCTATGCCACCATCCATGACAAAGCTCTTATTCCATAAATAGGAAAACTGGGGCCCAGAGAGGGGAACTTTCCCTGAGTTCCACAGAGGGCTAGAGTATGAACTAGGACTAGCTACAGGTTACCAGGGCAGGGTGTCATTGGGGAAGGAGCCCTGAACTTAACATGAAACAGATTTGAATATGCACCTTGGCTTTTGGAGCCTTGGTTTTTTAACTTATGATATTACTTGTATTAGTCAGTGTGATTAATGCTGGCTGCTGTAACAAACAACTCCAAAATCTCAGTGGCTTTTTAACAATAAAAGGTTTGTTTCTTGCTCAAGAGACAGTGCAATTGGGCATTTGATGGATGACCATCCATGTGGTGACTCAGGACCCACGCTACCTGAATCCCTTGGCTCTACTATCTCTAAAGATCTTCAAATCTTTCAGTGGATCATCTTGCATTTGAAGAGCAGATGATGAAGGGCCTCCTTCTGCTCAGTGGATCATATGATAACAAGGGTCGTAGATCCATAGGAAGGAATGTGGAGAAAAGCTGTCCTCCAGCCAGGAATATCTGTTTGAGTTGCTGCATTTTGGGGTCTATTTATTACCTCCACCAAACCTAGCCTACTCTAATTAATATAAGGGCTAAAGGTCTCTGGAGCAGTGCAAGGAGTTGGTCCTCATCTTGAGAACATATTAAAGCCTTCCACTTCCACATGGCTCTGTCACCAGCTGCCATGCTGGAACTCACATTTTAGGGGGACCACAACATATAGAGACAGATTAGAAATTTTGAAACCACTCAGACCTGGAATTTATCCTTGTCCCCACTTCTTATTAGCCATGGGATATTGGGCAAGTCATTTGCCTTCTCAGAGCCTCTGCTTCTTTATTGGAAATAGAGATAATTAATAAAAATGTGAAGATTAAATAAGCCATTTATGTGAAGAAGCTAGAGCAATATTTGTCCATAGTAGGTGTTCAATAAATACTCTCTTTATTGTGTTTCTGGTCTGATCCAGAAATATTTTTAGAAGCTGGAACATGCTGGCCCCTCAAAACAGTGACCACTTATTTTTCTGTACTGTGTCTCTTTTCTTCCTTGTCCTGACAGCTGTGCTTAGGACCTATTCCATAAGAGAAGCTCCACCTTCTTAGAATTTCCCTAGCACTCCAAGCTCTGGACCCATCCTGGAATGCTGCTGACTCCAACAGTCAGAGTAGGAAAGGCTGATGGACATCTCTTAGGACCTACAGGGCAAAACCACACAGTTTTTTGGATGCTATGAAGTGGCTGGATTTTATTCTAAATGCAACACCAGAAACCACTGAAATATGTTATAACATAAGAGAAGAATGACCTGATTTATATTTTAAAAGAGTTGCCTTTTTTCACCCTGCTCTGTGAAAAATGAATTGTAGAAGTGCAAGAATAGAAGCAGGAAGACCTGTTAGGGTGGAGTTAGTTGAGATGGAGAGAGGTAGACAGATTTGAGATCCATTTAGGAGAAGGAATCAAAGAGATAAGATGACTGGGAAGATCTCCCAGAAAATAAGGAGCTGAGAGACCAGAGGAAGGATGAAGGCTATGCAGGGGATACAAGGGAGACTTGAAACTAGAACACTGTTCTTGAGCAAAAAACAACAGCAACAGTAGCAATAGCAGGAACAGCAGCAGCAGCAGCAGCAGCAGCAGCAGCAGCAGCATTTAATGGTGCAGTTACAGAAAGCTCAAGAAAGACTTGAATCTACAGATGGAAAGTCTTCCCGTGTAAATAAGTAAAGAAACCATCTCTTAGTCCCTGCTAGGAAAGATTTTACATTTCAAGGATAAAGGAACAATCCTATAAGTATACTTGAAGGTAAACATTTTAAAAAAGAAACAAAGAACAATTTGACTTGACAGCAAATTTCACCCCATCATGGAATGCAGAAGAAAATAGAATATCACGGTCAAAGCTTTGAAGGAAAAGTTGCCCATAAATTCTATGCCCAGGCAAGAGGTTATTTGTATTGGAAGACAATTTAAATACATACTCAGTTATGCAGAGACAGGGACTGTACCACTTGTATATTTTTTTCTGAAAAAATTACTGGAAAAATATGTATTTCAACATATCAAGGTATGAAACAAACACTTTAAGGATGGAAAATTCAGCCTATCAGTGGTGGGCAGTAAGAACTAAAATAGTTTAAACCTAGCACAAATCTAAATATATTTTTGAATGTAAAGAAAATATCATAATTCTAGAAAGAATAGAAATAATAATAGTTAATATTTAGTGAGCACTTACTATATGGTAGGCACTAAGTACTTTACCCATATTAGCTAATTTAATTCACATTTCTTTATGAAGTGGGCACTTTTATCAGCACCACACTCTCACATGAGGTGGGCACTTTTAGAACCCCTGTTTGAAAACTAAAGAAGCTGAACAGAGGTTGAGTAATTTTTCCAAGGTTACACACACAGAAACCCAGGAAATATGATTTCAGAGCTGGCATGACAAATTATACTCCTTCCTATACATACAGTGTGTGTGGGAGGGGTAAGAAAAATAAAAATAAATATTGAGCAAATCTTGCAAGCCTATGAAAATAAAAATTCATATAGGAGGAAGTTCAAGTGGAAGTTCAAACAAGCTACCTTCCTACAACAAACACATAATACTCTTGAAAGAAAAAAATATTGTTAAAGTTTGTATTATTTGGCCCAACAGTTCTACTTCTATAAATATAGCTCCAAAAATAATCAGTAATATATTATGTACAAAATTTAGGTACAAGTATATTAATTGCAGTGGTATTTATTATGAAGAGAAAAAGCAACACAAATGACCATCAATTTATTATTAACTAAATTCAGTAAATTTTGATATTGAACATTTATACGATGGAAAAACATGTAGTCATTCAAAGTATATTGTAGAGAAAAATCTAGAGACATGTATTAGAATATTGATTCAGCTGCTATCAAGAAGACCAAATTAACAATGAATTAAACAAGATGGAAGTTTCTTTCTTCTTCATGCAGCAGATTGAAGAGGGTCAGTTCCGGGCTTGCAGCCATTGTGCTCCATGAGGTCACTCAGGGACCCAGTCTCCTCCTTTCTTGGTCCCCTGCCCCCTATCTTGTTGTCAGTCTATCTTGTTATCAGTCTCCTTTTATCTTGCTATCTTACAGAGCATAGAGCAAGACAATCCACACTTCATCCTTACTCCTGTTAGCTAAAAGTAGCAAAAGAGGACAGCGGAGGGCAGGTCCCTTCCTTTCAACGCAACACCTAGAAGTAGTACAGCCATGACAAGGCTAGAACTTGGTCATGTGGCTACATCTATCTGTAAGGGAGGCTGGGAAGTGTAGTATTTAAAAAATTATGGACAATCATGGAACATTTTGGTGGATTCTGTTACTAAAGGCAGAATGGGAGAGTGAGTAGTGCAGAATAAATAGCAGTCTGATTCAGCACAGAAAATCTTTACGAAATACTTAGTGAAAAAAGCAGGAAACAAAATAGGACAAATTTTACATGTCAGTGTGAACTCACACACATGTATTTAATAATTCTTTCTTGATTTTGTTTTCTGTATTAACAATGCTTATCTTTGAGAACTGGGATTGTGGATGATTTAAATTTTCTTCTTTGTATTTTATTGCGTTTTCCCAATTTTCTACAAATTAACATTTCCCTCCTGTAATCAGAAAAACCTCACTGGATATACATTAAAAAGAAGCAATTTAGGGGAAAAAGCAGTGCTCTCCTGTCTGTGCAGCCATCTCTCCTTTCTTCTCTGATGTCCCTCTGCTGGGCCTCTTTTGTTGGCTGATCTCTCAGTTCTCACGAAAAGGGATGGCATTGTCCATTCTGCGTCTCAGATGTGAAAGCCCAGTGGGGGTTGCCAGTGAGTTTATTTTAGTGTGTTGCAGGCAGTTTTCAGCCAGGAATAAAAGCCAGCCTCAAACGTGGCCTTTCCCTTCAAGGGGATAGTTAAGGGCAGTTCTCAGTTTCTCACAGGAAGAAGAGACTCTTGATCTAAGATGGGGAGAGAACGGGTCTATTCAACAAAAGTGGTCCCCAGAGGATAGGGCAGGAATGAGGACATAGGAACTACTCAAAGAGGCTCTGATTCCAGGTCCTTCTGCTTCCTGGAGCCTGAGACAGTGAGGGTTTAGCAGGCCCTTTTTCTCCCCAGGTCTAGCTTCTTGCCTGGTTTTCCCCAGAGGGGGACAGTTCTGACTCCTCAAAGCTTTGATGGGTTGGTTTTCAGCTTGGCCTTTGTTCTAATGAGGGTGTCCCAAGAGGGAGGCAGAATAGGAGAGTGGCCCAGCAAACAACCAGGAGCATGTCTCCTGTGTGCCAGAGGGTTGGGAGGAGGGATTGCCTCCCGAGTGCCAGGGGAGTGTCTCCATGTGCCAGGGGAGTGCCTCCCGTGTGCCAGGTAAGATGCCTCCTGTGTGCCAGGGGGATGCCTTCGATGTGCCAGATGAGGTGCCTCCAGTGTGCCAGGGAGCGTCCCCTGTGTGCCAGGTGAGTGTGTCCCATGTGCCAGACATTGTTCAGTGAACGATGATCCAAGGTCCAGATCTGCATTTTGTTAACTGCGTGATTGGAGACTGAGTACTTACCCTCTCTGTGCTTCAGTTTCCTGTAAACTGGGACAGTACAGCGTCTACCTCACAGGGTGGGTGGGAGGCTAATTGAGCTAAGGCCTGTGAAGTGCCTAGTGCAGACTAAGACACTGTATCTGTTCGCTGGGGCTGCATAACATAGCACCACCAACTGGAGGCTTAAACTAGAGATTTGTCTCACAGTTGAGGAGGCTACAAGTCCGAGTCAAGATGTCAGCAGGGCTGGTTCCTTCTGAGAGCTATCGGGGAGAATCTATTCCAGACCTCTCTCTTTGGCTTGTTGATGTCATCTTCTCCCAGTGGTCACATCATTTTCCCTTTATGTGTGTCTGTTTGTGTCCAAATTTCCTCTTTTCATAAGGACACCAGTCATGTTGGGCTAGAGCCAACCCTAATGGTTTCATTTTAACTTGATTACTTCTGCAAAGACCTTGCCTCCAAATACAGTCACATTCAGAGGGACTGGTGGTTAGGACACAATTCAACCCATGACAAGCACCTATAACATCTGTAGCAGAACACTAGAAATATTGGTCCCTACCATCACCAGGGATTTTTGTGAGCTTTGACATGTCATGCTGCTTCAGGACATCTTGAGTTGCCACGGTGCTGGTTTCCTGGAAAGGGAACAGCACGTCTTTCTTGCCTGAGCCACAGTGGTGACATCCCTGTCTGTCTCCCAGGGCTCTGTCCCAGACAGCTCAATGTCAACAGGCATGGGAAGCTGGCCAGCTTCTACTCCACAGGGCCACCCCCATTCATCTCCTTCCCCCTCTCGCTGAGAGTTGGAAAAGTTTATTTATTATATTCATTTATTTAGCAACCACTTCTATTATGCTTACTGTGTGATAAGCATTGTTCTAAGTAGTTTACAAACATTAACTCATTTATCCTCCTAACAACCCTATGAGGCAGGTACTATTATTACCTCCTAGGTAGGGAAACTGAGGCACAGAAGAATTAAAAAACTTGCCTGAAGTTTCATGACCAGCAAGTGGCAGAGCTGGAATTTGAGCCCAGGCAGAGTTTTGTTCTGAAAAATCACATTATGAAGGGGAAATAATGGGGGAGGAACACAAATTTTGGAGTCAGAGCCACGTGTGTTTGAATTCCAGCTAAGGAGCAGAACGAGACATTTCCACTTCTGCCTGTTCCACCTATAACTTTTCTAAGAAGAACAGACTCATCCTCCAGTTCTTGTGGTCATGTTCCACTACGTGATTTGAGGCCTCTGCTGATTGGCTAGGGTGGACATGTGACTTAAGGATGCCCAATCTGTTGGCTGGGAACCATAGCTTATATGGCCAATCAGATTTCTCTGTCAGGAGTTTGGCTGAGAGGCTTGAACAGGGAGGATGGGGAGCTGAAACCTTTTGGTCAAGAGGCATTGCTGGGCTGGACTAGTTATTCTGGGTTGAGTGCGAGCCAGAGTTTGAAGGCAGAAGAGGACAGGTGTGGGCAAAGGAGGGCTGGTTTCAGAGATGGGGTGAATGGAGCAGGGCACAGAGAGACACTGAGATGCCACATGCTGGAATAGAGGTTATCCCAGAGAGAGAGAAAGACACACACATACACACACACACATGTGCTGCTGTCGCCCCTCCCTTCATTGAGCAGGTGTCCCATCCCTCAAGCTGCTCTGCTTATACCTTAGAGTTGTCCCTTCTCCAGAGAAATCCTTGAGCTCATGGCTTCTGGGCTGGGTTGATTGGTTCCCCCTCCTCCAGAAACCAGCTGCCAGTGACTGACTGACATGGGGTACAAAAGGCCAGCCTCCTTGGCTCAAGAGGGACCAAGTCTGTGGTGCCATTCCTGCTCGAGCTCTCTGTGGGATCAGGCTGATGTTGGTCCCCCCAGATGATGTCCTTGCTTAGCCTTCTTTCCCCGGCCTCAGCCTCCCTCTCTCCTTCTCTCCTGAGAGCCTCCCTCACAAGAATCCTCATCTCAGGGCCAAGTTCGATTCCCGAGAAACAAATTCCTGATGCCTTGAGTCCCAAGTGCTGTCCACCTTTAGGCTCCATGGGATTTGGTCTTTTGTTTCCTATCCTAGGATTCTGGGAAATCTATTCTTTTTGCTATACTACCATTTTGCCTGTTTTAGCATGGGGTCTCTGTTTCTTGTACCTAAACAAGTCCTAATTGCATGAACTTGGTAAAGTTACTCAACCATTCTTGATCTCACTCCATCTCAAAAACGCTGCCTGTTTTTCTCTCAACTTCAGCGATTGTTTTGGTGACTTCATAAGAGAATGCATGTGACAGCTTCCAGCCTTGTGACTGGCTTAGAGCACGGACTCTATTAATGAGCTCTAGTTTCTTTTGCAATATTCTCTTCCTATTTCTCTTCCTCCCTTGCTGAAGTTGATTCAGGCTGGGGAAGTCAAAGAGAAAACATCAGAGTGCTGTGTGACTTTCAAAGCACCACGGAAATGTGGGAGTTCAAAGAGGTATGAGTTTAGAGTCCCAAAGATGCAAGTTCAACTCTCCAGCCCTGTGCTTCTCAAATGATAATGCACATATGAACCACCTGGGGATCTTGTCAACATGCGGACTCAGATTCAGAAGGCCTGGGTGGTGGATTCTGAGATGCTTCTTTTGTAACAAAGCTCCAGGTGATGCTGATGCTGCTGCCTACAGGGCAGTCCAACTCTGAGTAGCAAAATTCTATAGTCTGTCTTTTGGTTCCAGACTGACTTTTTTCCTCCCCAAACAATCTATCCAAATGGCAGATTCTTCTCTTCCCATTCCATTTTGCACATCCTGTGAAATGTGCTTCCTGCCAAAAAAGAGATCTCAGTGGTTGAGATGGGTAGGAAAGCCAAACATTGTAAAGTGTGGTGCATCACAAGTAGAGTTAGCTGCAGGGGATGTGCTCCTAGAGAGGAAATCAGGGAGGTCTTCCTGGAGGAGATGAGCTGTTGGCCTATCACTCTGCATGGATATCACCTGATTCCTACCCCTCTGCTCCTTTAAAGGACCACACACTTTGGAATCCCAGGGCTGCTGCTTGTTTGATGTCTTATCTCCTGTCATCTGGACTCTGGTCCAGGTGCACTGCCTTCTGGACAAGACCATCCACACTTGAGTTTGCTGTGTCACTTTGGCCATGACCTTGGGCCTTCCAGTTGCCTACATATTAGAGGTCCTAGCCTGCCTGTCTCTGATCCAGGGCCTGTTTTGACATTGTGACTATGAGAGTTTCAGGCAGTTCCAGAATGAGAAAAAAAAATTCATGTTATTTCCACAACATTTAATGAGTTTCTTCTTTTCATTATAATCTTGGCCAAGTCCCTCCAAATATTTTCCTTCCCAAACCAAGATTGGTTTTCCTTGTTCATTGCTGCCAACAGCTGGGATAGGCCTCCTCCAGCTGCTCATTTTCTCCTTTTCCATTCTCCTTGCTTTCCCTCTTTTCTTCCCTCAGGGTTTGGAGAGTGGAGGCATTGTCTCAGAAAGGCCATTGCTGGCCTGGGCAGAGGGAGGGAGGGCTCCTCTTCTGTTAGCATATCCGGGAATTTTCACTTACAGCCTAGAAGTAACTGGACAGAGAACAAAGTCCTTGATTGATTAATCCTTTCTTTAACATACGCTGAGCATCCAGCTGTGAAACCAGGGATACAGCAGCAAGCAGATGTGCTTCCTGCCCTGATAGTCTCGCTTGGTGGATTATACTTTCCTTATCAATGGAAGCACCTAACGCATGCACACATATGCACGCACACACACGCATGCACACACACACACACACACGCACACACGCACGCACACACACACATGCACACACACGCATGCACACACACACATGCACACACACGCACACACATGCACACACACTCTGGTCTTCAGCCTTCTGGGAGACCCAGTCTCACTTTCTTCAGGGGAATGGCCATGGTCCTAGGCCCAAGGAAAATTGAAGAATCTGCCTCCAGCTGAGAAGAACAGTAGGGATTGACTGTTTTTAACGGAGTATCCCTATTTCTGTCCAATTTTCAGTAGAAACTTACAGATGACTCCTTAAGTTGATGAATGTATAATGATGGCTGAAATGAATTCTGAGACTATGTCCTTACCACAGCCTTCTGGGACCGCCTTGGTTCATTTTCTTCCAGTGGTTGTTGCCAGGGATGGAGAAGACACAGAACCCACTCCTGCCTTTTGACAAGGTTTGTGGTTAGTCTGTAACGAATTTTGCCAGTTTTGCTCAGAAGTGAGTAGAGGAGGGACATATCTCAGGCCTGACTGACCAGGGGGAGGCACAGGGCCCATTGTTGGCACTCTCTCTCCCTTCCTGTACCACCCACTAATTCCCTGGAGCTGCAAATATTTATCAGAGAAGTGTCACCTCTTGGAGCCATAAGGCCAGGGGCTCTAGACTGGAATCCTTAGGGACTCCCAATGGAGTCCTTTCAGAGGTGGTGACCTGGGGTAGGAGTTAGCCAGGTGAGGGGGGGATAGAGTGAGAAGAGTATTCCAGAAAGAGGAACTCTGCTGCCCTAAGGGCGGCTGAAGCAAGGGGAGGCCCTGTGTATGGAGGGGACAGGAGAGGCCAGCAGAGGCCAGAGCTGCAGTGCTTTGAAAACCATGGGTTTTGAACTTTGTCTTAAGGTCAGTGGCAATCCCATGAAGGATTTTAGGCATGGGCTGACATGATCTGATCAGTGCTTTTGCAACCTTTTCCTGGCTTCTGTGTTCAGAATAGGCTGTTGGGATAAAAGGCAAGAAAGACTGTGGAGAGCTGAGCAGGAGACTGTGCAGTCACCCAGGCGAGAGTGAAGTCTAGCTTAGAGGCTACAGAGTCCCAGAGGCGGTAGGATTTTAGAATTAATAGGACTTAGTAGTTGACTAGATGTTGGGGGCGAGCAAGAGGGTATGTAAAAGATTCTGATTTAAATAGCAGGCATGAAGATGGTACTTTTTATATACAGAGAGAATGATGGAGAAGGAGAAAGTAATTTGGGGGTGGGAACCGAGGAGGAAATACATGGAGTTCGAAGTGCCTCTAAGACACACAGATGGACGGCTGCTTATATGAATCTGAAATGCAGAAGAGAGATTGTTCTAGATAAGTGCTGTCTGGTAGAACTTTCTGCAATGATGGAAATGTTCTTCATCTGCTGTCCAGTATGGCCATTGAGCACTTGAAATGAGGAGAGTGTGACCAAGGAAGTGAACTTTTAATTTTATTTAATTTTGATTGATTTACATTTAAATTTAAATAGCCACATTATAACTAGAGGCTCCAGTTTGGGACAGGGCAGCTCTACATGGGACAGGCTTCCAGCTACCGTATTAGGCAATGTAGCTGTATTTCCTTGTTACTCTTCTGTTTTAGAATTTTCCTGACTATTCTACCTTGTTCTATTTTTTCCCTGAATTTTTAATGTGTAAAATATACATGACATAAAATATACTATTTTAACTATTTTAAAGTGTATAATTCAGTGGTGTTAAGTATGTTCACAATGTTGTATAGTCATCACCACTGTTTCCAGAACTTTTTCATTATCCCAAACAGAAACTCTGTACCCATTCCCTTCGCCCCTGGAACCACCTTTCTGTCTCTATGAATTTGTGTATCCTCGGTACCTCATATGAAAGGAACCCCACAATATTTGTTCTTTTGTGTCTTATTTCACTTACCATGATGTTTTCAAGATTCATCCATGTCGCAGCACATATCAGCATCTTATTCTTTTTTATGGCTGAATGATATTCTGTTGTATATATGAGTATATACTGCAGTATTCTTTTTAAGATGGCATTTTAGTTAAGATAGACTGAAGGTTCGATGTCATGTGATAGAGACTCAAAATATGTGTCCTATACAAGACACACTAGTTTTGCTCATATGTAAAAGTCTAAGTGTCAGGCCATTTTTTTCCTATAGCGTTGCTCTGCCACCTTAATATGTTTTCATGTGGCAATCCAAGAGGGCTCACTACATGTCCATTTTCCAGTCGGTGGGAAAAGGGGGAGAGGAGGGCTTTCCCCAGGTGTGGTACACACCTAGCTGGCTCATATCCCATTGGCCAGAACTCAGTAACATGACTGTTTCTAGTTGCAAGGGAGGCTGGGAAATGCAGCCCCTGTGTGGTAAAGTTGGGATTCTACTGCTTAAATGAATATTGGGGGAGAAACTAGTGTCTCTGCCATAGACAATGTCCATTTACACTGCAGTGTTAGCAATGAAAAAATTAGTATGGTACTTATTGAACACTTGTTATGCACCTTCTATCACCTCTCTTCCCTTGCCTATAGCATTTTATTTTTATTAGTCATACTTTTATTCTTAGTTCTCTTAGAATTTTTTTTTTTTTTTTGTGGCTGGCCATTACAGGGATCTGGACCCTTGACCTTGGTGTTATAACAACATGTTCTAACCAACTGAGCTAACTGGCCAGCCCGGTTCTTTTAGGACTTTTAATACAGTTATTCCTCAATTAGTTGACTTATTAGCTTTAAACAATATACTGTGATCTCCTCCCCACCCATCCCCATTCAGAAAGACCAGGAACTCAAAGTGTTTACACCAATTCCCACCTTCTTTCCCTCTTTACCTCCTGACTTTTATTAGTTGTATTATTATTTCTATATTATTACACTTCTGTTTTGTTCTAGCCTTTGTTCTACATTTACAATTTTTCAGGGCTCACCATAAGTTCTTTTAACACAACTATTTCATTCAATTCTTGGCAAAACTTTAGATTCTCCTCTAGTAATTTCTTCAAGTGCTAATGGGAATGGTATTTCCTGGTTCTTGCATTTTCAAAAATGCTAGTTATCTTTATATTTAACTGACATTTTCATTGGTTATAAATCTTCAATCATAATTTTTTGACCTGAGGATTGTAGATACTGCCCTACTGTGTTCTGGTGCTCAATGTTGTTATGAAAAAGTCAGAAGCTAAACCAGAAAATTTTAACTATAGAAGATTTGATTTAAAAAATTTCCCCATATGTCTACTGAATCTTTTTCTTAAAAATTTTTGGTCCTTTCAGTAACTCTGCTAATTTATGCCTCAGTGTAGATTAATGTTTTGTTTCTCCCCTGGGGCACAGTACGTACTTTGGAGCTATAGGTTTAAGCCTGTCATTGTTCATGAAATATTTCTTAAGTTATAGCTTAAAATTTTTTTTTATTCCATGTTACCTTTTTCAGGAATACCAATTATGTGTTTGTTGAATTTCCTTTGTCTGTCTTCCATATCCATCATTATATCTCTGATATCTTTAAATTCTTTATTTTTAACTTTTAATTTTGCTCAATTTTCTCAAGCCTGAACTTTCCCTGACAGTATTTTCAGCAAATCTCTTCTCTTTTCTTCCTTCCAAAGAAACTTTTACTTTTGAAATTATTTTTTTTAGTCTTCCACATATTTCCTGAGATCTGCAGATAAGTTTCAACTCTGCCTGTAGTCTTATTACTTCTTGAGCCCTTGTATATCTGCCTTAAGCTCTTGATTCATGGAGATTATTTTTTTCTCTAAGTTCTCTGAGTCCACGGGAAACAATTTGGTTACATTTTACCCGTTTGGTGTTACACATTTTTTAGTGTTCATTATTCAACTATCTTTTGTTTTATATGAGGATACTTCAAAAGGGTCATGGAAAAATAGTATTAGAAGATATTGTGAATCTTTCCATGAACTTGATGTACATTGTATTCCTTTTTATTTTCTTCCTTTCAGTGTTTTTGTATACTGTTGCATTTTGCTTTTTGATAATTACTCAGAGCAGTTTAGATTAGATGCTATTTGTGAAAGAACTTTATGGAAGAGGAATCAGAGTATGACATGCTGCAGGCTAGGAAGAGCTCTTCCTGGCTCACAGTGTAGTCCCAAATGAGGTAGGGTTGGATGTTTGCACGTGTGTGTGTGTGTGTGTGTGTGTGTGTGTGTGTGTGTGTGTGTGCTGTCTCAGCTTTTACTTCCTTCAGAAATTACAGAACAGTTTATCAGCTATGATTTCTCTTTGTCCTGGTTCTTGTGAAATTGTCTGCATATTTCCTTATTCAGTCTTGCTTGTTCTTCCCTTTCATGGTGTTGGTAAGATTTTAGGAAGCTCTTCTCAGGCATCCTGCTCACCCCAATCTTGCTAGTTCAAACAAGAGGTCACTGGTTTCCCCCAGGGTGTGCACCCCACTTTGGAGAGTGCTGTGTTCTGCTGGATCTGCCTGTGATTGGCTGTGGCAGGTGTCTTTTCTTTCCTGGTTTAATTGTTTTCTGTGTTTGACCGACTTCTGTATGCTGAGGATGAGGTGGTAGATGCTTCCTAATTTCATCAAAAATGAAATATTTGTTATTGTTCCTCCTTTTCCATGCTTCTAGTAAGTTTCAAAGAAAAGAGGGCAGAAGTGGACTTGCTTCCTCATTTTAAAACCAGAAGAATGTGATTTTCTAATTTATTCCCTTTTCACTGGATTATGAATCCTCTTTGATTTCAAGGCGATGGATGGTTGAACCCACGTGGAAGACTGATTTCCTGATATGTTCAACTCTGTAGTTTCCATAGTTGGTGAATCCTTCTGCCATCTGCAACCATAAGGTACTTTGTGGTAAAATTTTTTTCCACATTTTAAATATCAAACTGAGGGTCAGAAGCCACTTAAATGCAAGTAGTGACACAAAGTCATCTATTAAAACAATTTATTTCTCAAGTGTCACCTAACAGAAGCCACAGACTGAGTCAGTAAACTTTTAAAAAGTTGCATATTTTTTATTTTTAGTAATCTGAGAAATTAAGAAGCTGAAAGTTTATTTTCTTGTTCTGATTGTTAGGACACATTCTACATTTAAGAGCTAACTACGTTGTATATATATATATATTTTGGTGGCTGGCCAGCACAAGTATCGAACCTGGGACCTGGGTGTTATCAACACCACACTCTAACCAACTTAGCTAACTGGTTAGCCCCCTACTTTAGTAATTTCTTTTATCTGGTGGACATTTTGAGGGCAAATGGGATGAGAGTCACAGGAAAGGTTTAACATCATCGGTCAAAGAAGTCAAAATGCTGGGAACTTTAGTGTGCAAGAGAGGACAAGCACGCTCTGGAGGGTCTGGCCCCTCGGGTGGAGGAGGGGTGTTGCTGATAGATGGCAATGACTCATATCTGGGTACTGCATGCTCATATACAGAATTCTACATACAGCAGGGAGAGGCCTTGCCTGAAGACTGTTGGTGAATACAGACAATGCTCCAATCCCTGTGGAAAATGATTGCACTCAGCTCCCTAAATTCTGTGTTTCTCCATATTTATATATGCTGTTACCCAGTGAATACCTGATTAAGGAATGCAGCTGCCAAATGAATACATTTGTTGCTCATCAAATGGGACCATAAAGCTAGCGATGATGGGGCTTATTAAAAACCTTCTTTCACTCAGTGAAAAATCACCCACATGTCCCAGCCAGTCTCAATATCGTAGCTAATGAAATGGGTAACCAATACACAAAGAGATGTATTCAAGAGCAAATTAACGGCCTCAGGAACATGCATCATAAAGACTGCAGCCCGGAAAATAAATAGACAGTGTATTGGGCAAATTGGCCTCCTGTTTAAGTGTTGATGGGTTGGAAATATTGGTATGGCTTCTTGAGAGAAGCAGGCAGGATGAGATTCTGGAAGGTAGACATTAGCAGTGAAAAATCAGGCTGGGGACCCTCTCATTTGCTAAGAGTGGGAAAGGGGTGAGAAGAAGTGAGCAAACATTTATGGAGCCAATCCTAAGTTCCAGGTCTGTGCTGACCCTTTGTGTGTATGTTGTCACATAGAACTTACATCAGTCCATTCTGATCAAGATGGCCGAATAGACGGTCCCCAGCGTCACTCTCTCCCACAAAACAATTAATTTACAACTATAAAAATGTAAAATCAGCCAAGCTGGGGCCGCTGGAGCTCAGGTGAAGAGGAAGAGAGACCTATGGAACTCCTGAAGGTTGGAGAAACCATGAAGAGAGAAAGAAAAAACTGCTCTCAGTGTTTCGGGCTGTGGCCACTTTAATGCTGGAGCACACGGAGCAGGAGCCGGCAGAAGCCGCAGCTGTGCCCTTTAGAAGGAGTTACTTGGAGGTGGAAGGGGAGAAGAGGACTTTGGCGGCCCCCAGGACAGCAAGACCACTAATAGGGTTCCTGTGGACCCACGCAGGAGTGAGGAGCCAGAACAGCTGAAAAAGGGGAGCCACTTAGAGGCCGGTGACTCAACCCAAGGGACGAGCACAAGGCCCATCCCATGAGAAGTGTTTGGAGCACAGGTGGTGGGGGAGACAGGGCCACCAGGAGAACACTGGGACACAGCAAGGACAGCTGACCCACCCCCCAATCAGTGCAGGACCACTCAGAGGAGACTGGTCAGGAATGCAGAATTGCACAGGGTGCAGTTTGATGAAAAAACTCAGGCCCAGATTAGAGTTTCTGCACAACCCAGGTGCACCAAGTCTCAGAGCTGGAAGTACCTATAAGGTCAACCATTAAACCCTGAGCTGCACAAAAAGCCTTCCCTAGGGAAACAGCAGCAAAGCAGCAATTTAGCTCAACCACACAGCTCAAGTCCTGGTTCCCACAGGAAGTTCCCGTTTTAGAAGCAAGCAAAGTACAAAAACTTAGTTCCAGCCCAGGCACACCATGAATGCCTTGGGGCCCACTAGGGGACATGAGACATGGAGCCAGGGGCAGGACCCCCACCCACAACCAGGCACACCACGCCAGTACCTTGGGGTATGCCCGAGGACCCAAGGATAGAGAAGGGGACCAGATGCCCCTCCCACAACCAGGCACACAGCAACAGCACCCTGTGGCCCACCTGAGGACCTGAGGCATGGAGAAGGGGACTGGAACCCCTCCCACAACTAGGACCCTGCACCAGTGCCTTGGAGCCTGTGCTGGGACCTGGGGCATGGAGAATGGGACTGGAGCCCCCTTCCACAACCAGGCTCACTACTCCAGCACCTCGGGGCCCACCCAGGGACACAGGGTAAGAAGCCGGGGACCGGTCCCCACTCCTACAACAGGCACCTTGTGCCAGTGCCTTGGGGCCCACAAGGGGATCTGGGGTATGGAGCTGGGGACCAGAACCCCTCCCACAACCAGGCACCCTGTGCCAGCTCCTTGGGGACTGCCCTGGGACCCGAGACCTGGAGAAGGGGACAGGACTCCCCCCCCACAACCAGGCACACCACGCCAGCACCTTGGGGCCTGCCCAGGGACCCAGGGTACAGAGAAGGGGACCGGATCCCCCTCCCACAACCAGGCACCTCATGCCAGTGCCCTGAAGCCCACAAGGCGACCCAGGGTATGGAGCTAGGGAGTGAACCCCCTTCCCACAACCAGGCACCCCATGCCAGTACCCCGGGTCCCACACAGGGACCTGGGGTATGGAACCGGGGACTGGACCCGCCTCCCACAACCAGGCACCTTGTGTCAGCACCTCGGGGCCCACCTATGGACCCAGGGTAAGTAGCTGGGGATTGGACCCCCCCATACAACCAGGCACTCTGGGACAGTGCATCAGGGCCCTGCCCAGGGGCCCGAAGCACGGAGAAGGGGACCAGACCGCCCTCCCACAACCAGGCACACCCAGGGACCCAGGGTATGGAGCCAAGGTCCAGAACCCCGTCACACAACCAGGCACCCTATGCCAGTGCCTTGGGGCCTTCCCTGAGGCCTGGGGCATGGAGAAGGGGACTGGAACCCCCTCCTACAACCAGGCACACCGCAATAGTGTCTTGGGTCTGCCCGTGGACCTGAGGCATGGAGAAGGGGACTGGATTCCCCTCCCACAACCAGGCACCCCATGCCAGCACCTTGGGGCCCTCCCTGGGACCCGGGGCATGGAGAAGGGGACTGGATCCCCCTCCCACAACCAGGCACACCGTGCCAGTGCCTTGGGACCCACTTGGTGACCCATGGCATGGAACTGGGGATCGGACACTCTCCACAACCAGGTACACTGCCAGCACCACAGAGCATGCCAAAAACATCTCCTCCATGTGGGTGGCCCACCACAGCTACCACGATAACCATGGCTGCCTCAAAGGCGGCTAGATGTCACAACCACCACGCAGATGGTCCACCAGCCACTGGAGTGAGTTGACACAAGGACACCAGCAGAGATAAAGAAAGGAGGAGGATGTCTCTCTCTGCAGAGCCCATTTCATAGTGATGGAAGAGACATCTGCTCTGTGATAGTATTGGGGGACCTGATCATGCCTCTCAGCATTGGATAGATCATTTGGGCAGCAAATCAGCAGAGTAACCATTATTCTTTCAGGGGAAGAGAAGAAATCTAGGGTGATTAGAGTGGGTAGGGGGGAGGGAAAGGGGGATGAGGGGTGATTGGATAAGGGGCATAAAGAATAATTACAATTTGTAACAATATACGTGCTAGTAATATTGATTTGATCCACATATCTCAATGTTGAAACCCCAAATATGTATAATCAATTTTGATTCAATAAAAATTAAAGAAAAAAAAAAGAGAACTTATATCAGTCCAAGAAAGCAGGACTCTATATTTTTGGCCTCACCTGGCTGTGACCACATAATGAGATTACACAGTGAGATTATCCAAAAGGATTTCATTTTCTCTGTGTATCCAAATATTAGCACATGAGCCTCCACCAGTTTCTTTAATAAGAATTAATCCTTCTTAAAATGCTCCCAGGCATTTCTGAGCTCTGTTGAGCCCTTGTTCATGATCTCCAAAAATGAAGAATGATCTTGTTTCTTCTGCTTCTAGTTCTCATCCTGCTATAACCCCGCCTACTTTGCCTCTCTTCTTCTCCAGTCACCTTCTAGACCAGAGGGAAGCAGCAACCTGTTTCCTGCAGGCTGAATGGCCATTCCCTGCGCTGTGGCTCCTGCTCTAAGACCCAAGGTTAGGTAGTAATGCTATTCCCCTCCCTCCTCATCCCAGTCTACAGACACACACATGCAGCCTGATGAGAAGGCAGTAGTGCGGGTTTACACTCAGGTGGCTTTGGACCATGTGAGCTCAGACAACTCACCTGACTGCTCTGAGTCCTTGTTGCTTCTCTGGAGATTGAAGGTGATAATTTCTCCCTCCATGGCATATTGGAAGAGTAGATGAAATAAAACCAGTTATTCCTGAGTCCTGATCTACTCCGTGATTTTCACAGGACCTCCTTTCAAAAAGCAGCAGCTCAGGGGTTCAGTGAAAAGGAAATTCATTGCTGCCATGGGCCTGACCTCTCTGCAAAGGGGCTGAATAATCTTATTCAATGTGCAACAAGACCACAAAGAGACAACAGTTAGCAGCTCCAAGTGCTGAAACACATACCCCCTGCACTTGCTCAGGCAGCCTTTTCATTAGCCTGATTATTGTTATGGTTATTTTTAAAGGAAAGCTAATGAATTGTTTGGGATTATTTCAGGCTAACTGACAGTAAATTTCTGTTTAAGTTAAACAGACTCTAAAGGGCTGTAAGGGCTGTGCACCGCATTTATTTATGGGCTGCCCCATGGCAGACCCTAAGACAAGGGGGCGAATGCAAGTTGATTACCTGGGAGGTGATCTGAGGAAATGACAGCAGGGGAGTGAGGAAGTGGGATGGGGAGGGAAAGTAGTAGGTACCTTATCAAACAGCTTACTTCTATTGGCACCTGGGGAACTTCAGGTGGGCAGCATAGAACACATATCATGGTCATCCCACCTAAGGGGTGAGGGAGATGGGGTATTTATCCATCAACTCTGGTCATTGTTGATTGAGGGCTATTCCTGGGGACATTTACTCTCCAACATTTCCAGCCTGCATTCAGAGGACACTTGGGAGATTTGTGGGTGCTGGTAGTAGGAAACCATCACCTTACATAAGAATGGTGAGTGCCAAGGAGATGTGGGGCAGGCACTGATGGTGTCTGCACAAACTTAAAAATCTGGGTCCCACAGCATTTAATACAGAAGATCCCACATTTACAATGATGTGTTTCTGTATTTGTCTTTCTCTCCAGACTCTGAGCTCTCTGATGGTGGGGCCATGTCTTGTTTTCATCCCCACAGTACAGCATAAAAGTGGCCCATAACAACCACTCGGCAAACGCCTGTTGATTTTGTGAATGAATGTCTGAGGGAATAAGTGATTGAACACCTGAAAATGCATAGGACAGGGACTGCAAACTCAAATGCCTACAAAGGCCAGGGGAATGATTCAAATAAATTACACAGACCAGAAAGAAGAAAAGTAGGAAGGTGGGGGTTGTGGGGACCTGGAAGACACATGTCCTGTTTCTGGGGACAGCTGCTACTCAGCTGTGGGTGACTGTCACCTTGTGAAAATCAGACCCATTGTGGTTGGACCTCCTGACATTTTTTAAAAAGTAAAGCTGGGACCCCATATTTTTATATGAAATTTCTCGATTTTTAAATGTGGACAATAACTTAAAATGTTTTGAAAACAAGACATAGATTTTTCAAAACATATCTGGGTCATGTAGCTAATTGCCAGGCATACGTGGTCACCTGGTTACACAGAGCAGGAGACAGCACAGAATACTTCCATGGAGAGAGGTATGGGCTTCCCAGGTCCCCAGAGGTGCCTACAAGAATGTGTACTTGAACACTCAAGGATTAATAACATAGAGAATAGTCTGGTAAGTTCATGTAGTTCCTTAGCTAGGAGACTTGGTGTCAGTGCTGGTTGACTAGGGAAAACCCCTCTATTCCCATATCTGTAAAGTAGGTGCATTAAGGCCTGATCTCTTTTGTGATGAGAATTAATGTGTTGATGAGTGAGACAGTTTTTTATAAACTCCAAGTTCAAGCTGGGTTGGTGTCCTTCCCAGAACTTCTCTGCTCTAGGAGAAAGTTTTTTTCTTGGCTTAGGGTTTTTCTAGGCTCTCCTAGGCCCATTAGGTCTGCTGTGGTTGTCAGGCTCCTATCCGGTAGCCTTTGTCATAATCTGCCTGTATGTGCCAGGTGCGTGGCAGCTTTTGGGTGGTGTGCTCAAATGTGACTTCATCTCCACTTCTGAGATGCCACCTCCTGGACCTCTCAGCCTGGATTCACAAACTAGAGTTCATGAGTCAGAGAGGCAAATACAAAATCAGCCCCTGCTTCTGAGGAGCTTACAGCCCAGGGGAGGCAGACCCTACCCCATGACAACCCAAAAGCTAGGGGTCAGTGGCATTCCTTTGTTCACCAAGCCCCATTCTTTTCCTTGTGGACATGTAGGTAAACTACATTTCCCAGAGCCCTTTGCAGTTAGGTGAGAGCATGTGACTAAGTTCTGGCTAGTGGAATGTGGACAGAAGCAATTAGGCCAGTTCCCAGCATGGCCCATGAGAATCGCCTGTGGAATTCTTAACACTATCTCTTTCACCATTCACTGGCTAAATGGAGGGAAATTCGAGCACTCAGAGGAGGGTGGAGCCACAAGATGGAAAGCACCTGGGCCCCTGAATGACTGCATGGAGCAGAAATTTCCACTTCTCCAACTGACCTGTGTTGTACTGTGATATGTAGAATAAACTTCATTGTGTTATGCCACTGAGACTTTGGGGGTTGTTCATAACATCAGTTATCCTGCTCTGACTGATACAATGCCCTACAGGGAAGTGTTGTGCAGAATGCCTTGGGAACCCCTGGATCTTCTTAGAGGAAGGCTCTCTGTTGGAGGAAGGACCATACTCCTACTCTGAGCTCATTAAGGAAGGCTGTAGGTTCTCTATCAGGGTAAGAGAAGTGGGGCTGGAGAGTTGGGCAGATCTGCTTTCACATATGTTAAATTAATCACAGTTAAATGGATTTGGTGATGCCCCTTGAGGTAAATAGATAGAATAATTGTCCCAAATTGTGGGTGAGAGTTGCATTTTGCATCCTTCAGAATTCTCATTGTAACACATCTCAGTGGTGCAGGGTTGACTGCTCCTTAAGGGATAGCTAGAGACCACAATTTGTTTTTAAAAATGGTTCTACTTCTGAGTCACTTTTCTTGCTCACTATTTGAACAGTTGACATTGGGACTGAACTTGGGAAGGAAGGCAAAGATCACTGAGTTAGCAGCAACTTCTGTCCTGCCCCTGGGGACCTGGGACAAAGTACTTACTCCCTACCTGGTGCATTGGTGCATATCTGCTGCAGAAGGAAAGGGGCAGTAGTTCAGTCCCACATCATCTGGAGCAGATGTGTCCAAGGAGCCAATCTCTTTGCTGGATGTTTATGTCGTTGACATGTAGGGAGACATACAGGAGAATTCAGAGAATGTGATCCTGCTTTCCCTAAAGACCATATTACAAGGTTCAGAAATCACCTCTGGCTAGATCTCACCTCTGGCTAGTCTCCTTCCAAACGGGTGACTAAAGAACAAGGTGTCAGAATCAAGGCAGCTCTTGAGGGTAAGAAGTAGGAACAGTGAGGAATGATATGGACCTCCACAGTTTTGCAATTTCTTTTCCCTCTGCTCAAGATTTAAATTTCAGGAAGCGAAGCTAGATACAAAGCATGAGATGGCACAGAGCACCCCCAGCAGGATAGATGCGCAGGCTCCTAGACCCGCAGGACGAGAGAAGCTGGCCTTTGCCATTCTCATGGGGGTTGTTTCACTCTTCCATTAGAGTCTCTCCAACCCAGCTGTTCTGGACACTCTGACAACTAACCAGTAAAAAACATCTGTAGTGTTCTCCTAAGCGGTGACCAGAAGCCTGGGAGACTCAGAGGTGAATTTTCCAGGCATAGCATCACTCAGCAGGTCCAGGCCTCAAAGCTGTGGAGGTCTGCTCCTGAAGTGGGGATTGGCTTAGCCCTATCTGCTTCTTCCTTCCACAGACAGGGCAAGCAGCCCATCCTTTAGGGCCTTTTTATTACACAGTGTGACAACTCTTTGGCCCGGTGCTTCAGTGTCTCCTAAAATTAAAAAGTAATTCCAAGGCAATATTTGTGTCCAGATGTGCAAGAGTGGTCTGGGCAGTCATTGCTCCTGCCCATACTTGGAAAAGGAGGTATTTGCAGGGACATGGGTGAGCAGATGGCTCTGAGAAGACATCCCATTTCTGGGATCCCTGAGGAATTATGAACAATAACCTCAGAAGAGCAGAAGAAGCCAAACTCTCTGAACAAACAGGCACTGCATTAGCCTGTTACATGCATGATGCCAAATTCTGAAGATCTTAATGTTTCACCAGGGCCTCTAAACCAAACGTCACTGTTTGGTCTTCTGAGCTTGGCATCAGGAGGCAAGCACCACTTTGTAAACAGACTAATTCCAGAATATGGGTCAGATTGGGACTTTCAGAGCAGAGAAAAATGAAATCAGAGCAAAGATCATCACTGGAGGGGAAGGAGAAGGTTTTACAAAGGCCATCTTAGTATTGTTTTACTCCCTCTTTAAGTGATTATTAGTGTGATACCCAATGGTGTCTTTATCTCTCAAAGTGTTTATAGAGTATCTTCAGTGTGTGAGGCACTGGGAGAGATAGATGCAAACACAAATCAGGTACATGAATCTTACTCCCAAAGGAGTTATAAATTAGGATGAGAATAGGTAATAATTATAGGGTGCTGTACAGTTTGCAAGGCACTATTTGTGAATGTCATATCACTATTGATTACAAGCATAATTCTTTCAGTATTTTTGTTGCTATTGGGCGTGATGAGTGCATCAGGAAATTGAAGCTCAGAGAGATTAACTTACTTGTCCATGTTTACACAGCTTGTCAATGAAGAGGCTAAACTTGAGCTTGGATCCTTTGTCTAAACTTATTGTCTACCTAGCCAAGAAGATAGGCATGTATACAAGTGATTTGAGGGACTGCGGAAATATTAGAGAAGAGGAAAGAGGAGGGTGCTACTTGTGACCCAACTGTGGCACGTTGAGAACAGCTGTGGTGTCGGGGTGAAGAGGATGCACTCCTTCATCTCTCTACCTCCCTCCTTTGATCCTTTCTGCATGCTGCTGCAGAAATGATCTTTCTACAGTAGAAATCTGATTGGGCATTTCCAGGCTCAAAACCCTCCATTGACTCCCCAGGCTTCCTACTGTCTCCATGGTAAAGTTGTGTTGGATTTCTCTGCCTCTTATGAAGATGCATGTTGCATTGGAAGATCATTGTGGGCTGGGAGTTAAAGGACTTGGGATCTAATCCCCTCACAGTCTGGTTGTTGCTCCTCCCTGGACTTCAATTTCCCCATCTATAAAGTCAGGAAGGGGAAGGGGTGGGAAGAATCCCTTGATCTTTCCCCCGAATGAGGAGACTGCTGACGTCTCCTTGAGGGGCAGTCTAGTTCCTCCTTGGCTGTCCCCTGGTTGCTCTGGAGGCTTCCCTCACCTCCTCTCCTCTCCTGATTTGACCTTGGACAGACATACCTGAGGCAGAGCAGACAGAAAGAGGCAAATGGGTTCCCTAGGAATTACTGTTTGTGTCAAGCGGTGTTTTAGAAATCTACTTTGAATATACAGTAATGCTGGGAGCTGAAGTCCATGCTCCTAATGGCAGCTTTATAGTTATTGCCCTGCTGCTGAGCCCAACAGTTTTATTTTTTACCAACAACGTCTTAGGGAAAGAGCAGTAAACAGAGCTGCAAAGTCATGAGCATGGCATTTGGACCTGACTCTGCAGGACTGGGGAAGGAGGGGGCACTGAATCCGCACCTTTCCCAGGGAGGCAGGCAAGTATAGCGGGAAGACCCTGGAGTGAGTCCTTTCACTTGGGTGCATATCAGTTCTCTCCGAGCCTCTGTGTCCTCATCTGCAAAATGGGGGTGATACCGCTTGTGCTGTATTCAGTAAGATGACATGTGTCAAGTGTCTGGCACACAGTGGATGCTCAATAAATGCCAGTGCTTGTCTTCCATCACTCCCCTGGGAGTGGAGGGAAATGGCCGTCTCCCCAGCCAGCCAGCCAGCCCCTCTCTGACTACAATACTCTGGGCTTGTTTTGCTTGTGTAATAATTAGACACTGGCAGCTGAGAATATCCAAAGCCGCAGCGTTATCTTTTCCCCAAGCTGCTCCCGTTGATAGAGGGTTGGGTTGGAGATGACAGCTTGTTTATCCAGGGAGGCTGTAAAATATTCCATCGAGCCAACACACAGAAAAGCCCATTCGTCTTGTCTTTTGTCTTCACCCACACAGAATTGAGAAGGGACGCGCTCCTCCTGTCATACTAAGACCATCCGCCCCACTCTCACCATGCTGCCCTTGGCAAGAGCATCTACCATGAGGGCTGTACCCATTGCTCCCAAACTGCTGTCCCAACTTGGACTGCTCCTCTGGGCTTTATATGGGACACCACTGTCTATATGCCCCACAGACCCCAACTGCACAGCATGTCCAAGATAGAAACCACTTCCCCTCCCACACTCACTCCTTCTATCTTCTGGGTCTCAGCAGTTGGTGGCACTGGCCACCCATTCCCTGAGCTTGAAACCTGGGATCCCATCCTCCACATCCCAACCATCAGGTCCTATCCATGTTCTCTCTCAAACCTCTCTTGACTGTCCTTTAACCCAGCCCCAGCTCCACCTCCTTGGGAAAGTCTCCCCTCAGCTCTCCCATCAGCTGCCCCTCCTCTTTCTGCACGAAAGCAGTCAGAGAGATGCTTTACTTGCAGCCATTCCGGCAGCAACCACCAAGCTGCTGCAGGAAGTGTCCTGGGCTCTCCTGACTCAGGACTGTGGGGGGCATAGGGCCTCAGCCATGGCCCCCTGACACCTGTAGCCAGCCCAGTGGTGACCACTGAGCTGCTGCAGGAAGTGCCCTGGGCTCCCCTGAGCCTGGGAGGTTGGGGGCCTTGGGCCTTGGCCATGCCACCCCAACACCTGCAGCCAGCCCAGTGGTGACCACTGAGCCACAGCAAGAAGGGCCCCAGGATCCCGGGCTGGGATGGTGGGGAGGGGGCAAAGGCTTTTGCCACACACCCCCTGACATCTGCACCCAGACTGGCAATGACCAAGCCACTGCTGTAAGCCCCCGGATCTCCCCTGTGGGAATGAGGGGGGTGCCACAGGACTCAATCCTGCCCCTCCTCCTTCCTCCTTCTTCTATCCCATTCCCTGCCCCTTTCCCCTCTCCCCCTACCTCCGAACTGCTCTGCAGCAACATCCTAGAATATAAAAAATATTAATAAAATTACACTTTCTTTAAAAAAAAAAAAAAAAGAACACACACCGAACAGTGTCAGCCTCTGTTCCCAGGCCTGTGGTCCTGAGGACAGGTGGAGGGAGGAGTTTGTGATCATCCCCACGAGCCACGTGGCACAGAATATGAGCTCAGGGTTTTGGAAGGCAGCTATGCTCATCACTATACCACCAACGCGCTCGAGCTCAGGGTTTTGATAAAAGCAAACAAGCAAAAACAAAACACCAACAAAAAACAAAACAAAACAATATCACTGGCCTTCATTTATGGCAACATCACATATTAGCAGTGTGACAGTATTTAAAATCTCTCTGGAGCCTAATTATTTTCAATTCTGAAAAGAGGACAATAATTTTTACCTCAAAAAATTGTAATGAAGTTCAGATGAAACTAAATATATGTGGCGGGGTGGTACAAACTTGATAAATGCTAGATTCTTCTCTCTGTCCTTCTCTTTTAAACAGTAGTTTTCAGCACATTTTCTTACATAATTCTCTCTCTCCCCTCCCTCCCTCCCCCGTCCCTCCCTCCTTCTCTCCTTCCTTCCTTCCTTCTTTCCTTCCTTCCTTCCTTCCTTCCTTCCTTCCTTCCTTCCTTCCTTCCTTCCTTCCTTCCTTCCTTCCTTCCTTCCTTCCTTCCTTCCTTCCTTCCTTCCTTCCTTCCTTCCTTCCTCACATATTTACCATGTGCCTACTAGGAGCTGGCTACAGTGCTAGGTGCTGGGGCATAGCGAGGAACAAGTCAGATTTCATCCCAACTCCTCCGGAGTTTCCATTTTTTGTGTGTGGGGGGTGGAGAGGGGGGAGACAGACAACAAGCAAGTAACAAACAAATAATATAATGTCAGGAAGTATTGAGTGCCATGATGAAAATAAAGCAAGATAAGATGGAAGTGGTGGAGGTTGCGAAGTCCCTGCATGGAGCTTAGGGATTAGTGGGAAAGAGAATCAGTAAACAAGCCAAAGAATAATTAAAATAATTTACACACTGTGGTAAGTGCTGTGAAGGAAGTAAGCTTAGTTATATGAAACCACAGACAGGTTTGAGAAAATTGAGTATTAAAAGCGTATGGAAAGTGCTTCGTATGATGGTAAGCAACGGACACTCAGTGACCCGCTCTTTCCCCGAATAGCTCTCTTTCCAGCATCTTTAATTTCTTCCTCTACTGGATCCTTCCCACCTGCATTTACACATGCCCAAGTCTCTTTCTGCTTCGAACAAACACACCTCTCTGCTCCAAACCCCACACCTCCCTCCATCTGTGACCCTCCCTCATCCCCCTCAGGGAAAACGTTTCTTGAAAGTTGTGCACACTCCCGTTTCTACTTCCTCAGTTCACTCTCCAACCCATTTCTGTTTGGCTTCTGCCCCCCAGGAGGATCTCTGAAACTGCTCTCTCTAAAGTCACAGTGACCTCGATGGTCACTGAACCCTTTGAGTTCCCACACCCACAGTCTCTTGCCACATTCACTCTTTCTCATTTCTAATATATCCCCTCTTTGTGTGTGTTCCCCCCACCTCTCTGGTTAATTCTTCTCAGCCTCTTTGGCTGACTTCTCTTCCTCTGTTGGTTCCTTAAATGTTGGGTGTCCTGATTCCATTCTGGGTCTGCTTCTCTTCTCTCCCTCTACATTATCCCTGGTAATGGTCGAGGTCTCCCTCAGCAATAACCCCAGCTCAGTTTGTTCACCCAAACTCCTGGCCCATCTTGTCCGCTCATTCTTGGATGACCCCACTCGGAAGTCCCACAGTCATCTAAACACTACAGGTCTAGATTGAAATTCACCGTCACCTTGCCGTACCAATCCCGCTCTTCCCATCCCAGTGAGTTTCACGGCCATCTACTGCTGCACAAGCTAGAACCTCAGAATTCACTGGTGTCCCTTGACCCCACCCTCATCCCCATATCTGTTGGTCACCAAGTCTCGTGGATTCTACCCACTGAATCAGATTTGTACACCTCCCAACATTTCCTCTGCCCAGCTCCCCAGTGCAGGCATCCAGATGCCTGGACAACCACAGAGACTCCTGACAGGCTTTCCCATCTCCACTCTTGTCTTCTCTGATCCATCTTGCACACAGCAACCAGACAGATCATCCTGGAATGCAGATCTGCTGGTCAGTCTCCTGTTTACAACTCTTCAAGGCTCTTCACTGCCCACAGGATAAAAGCCAGACTCCACGGCTCCTAGGCCCTGCAGGCTTAGTCGCTACCTATCTCTGCCATCACCTCTCATCTGTCCTCTCTCGCACTCTGTGTCCAGTCACACTAAGCCTAACCCAGGTCTTTGGACCTGCCACGCTCTCCTCTTGCCTGGGCCCTTTCTCAGCACTCTCCTTCTGACCGCTACTCTCTTCTCCTCTCTTCCCAGGTGGCTGACCTGAGGGGGCAGAGTGGATGAGCCACTCCAACTCTTCTGTTTGCAGATGAGTACCCCGAAGTCCAGAGAGGGACAATGACTTGCCAAAGGTCACCCTGCAATTCCAGTGTGCTTTGTGCTACGCAGAACCACCTCACTTTCCTCCCACCTTCCGCTATGGTGGGAAGCAAGCTCAACATTGGCTTGGATTCTTTTCCAAAGATTCTGACTCTTTTTGCTGCTGAAATCAGAAAGATGAACAAGTGGTAGGTTTTGCCGAAAAGGGTTAGAAATAATGCAGGATTCCTTGGATTTCTGAAGCTGAGGCCCTGACGACACTCTGGCTTCTCCACTACCTTCCAGACCCCTTGCAATTCTGCCTCAGCCTTTCCCCACCCCACCCCCCACCTTTAATATAGACTCACCTACAGACACTCCTATCTGCTTCCTGTCATCTGAAATAGCTTGAGTCTCTCAGTGGCTGTTGGCACAACCTGGCTGGGAACAAGTATGCTAATACTTGAGACTGGAGGTGCTAAGGCAAGGTGTCAAATCCTGGTAACTTGAGTTGAGGTAGTGTTGATGCCAAGCTATGGTCAGTCAGTGAACCCTTGGCCACAGACTGGGCCACAAGCCAGGCCACAGACTAGACCCTGATCCTGGCCACAGACTGAACCCTGATCCTGGCTATAGACTGGATCCTAACTCTAGACCCAGACAAAGCTCAACCCTGTTTTCAGACTTGGCCTTGCTTCTGGTCATAGACTGAGCCCTGCCCCTGATCCCAGACTGGGCCTTAACCCTGGCCATTGACTGAGCCCTGATCCTCATCCCAGACTGAACCCTGAACCTCCTTCTATACTGACCCTGATCCTGGTCTCAGATTGATCCTTGACTCTGCTTTCAGACTGAGCCCTGATGCTGGTCTCAGACTGATCTCTCACTCTGGTCCCAAAGTGAGCCAAAATGAACCTTGACCTTGACCCCAAACTGAGCCCAGACTATAGACTGAGTCCTTCCCAGCTAATAGGAATGCTTTTTCTTGGGAAAGAAGAACAGAGTGGGCTGTAGTGTAGTTGCACTCATAGATTTGGGGGTTCACAGCCACAGAAGCGCCAGGCTCAAAGGCTGCTGCAGAATCACATCGGGCAGAGTGTCCCAGACAGTTTAGCTCCCAAACAATGAAGAGATTATTTCTGCTGATATCCATCAAGCTGGGATTGAGAGCATTTCAATGAGAAGGTGCTTTAATGACTCTTCAAGGATTTGGGGTCTAATGAAGCACACATCAGAGGACAATTTAATCTTTCCCTCATAAAACCTGCATAACAAGGAGATCAGCGTCAGAATCCATATTCATCCTGACATAAAAATGTGAGCTCGAGACAGTCCCAGATCACTGATAATTGTCTGGGTCTAATTGCTGTGGTCTTAAGGAGCTTAGGAGAAGGCAAGGGAGGGTGGGTGTGGCAGAAGGCATCCTGGGACATGCTGGGCTGTCCCTGCGAGGTTCCTGTAAGGAGCTGACAGTAAGTCAGAAGGAGGTTAAGGTAGAATAAGGTAGAGAAGGGGCAGAGAAGATTCTGCTTGTTCTGTGGCTTGGTGGGTCCCCTGCAGGGTCGGTCCTCTTCCTTCTCCAAGTGGACCAGTGGTTAGCAGACATCTCATGGCCACTTTCCTAATAGTGAGCCCTGAAGGTACCAGGAAACTCCTGCTTCCAAGCCATAAATATAAAAATTAGAGCTTCTGTGGAAAAAACTTAAAGGAGGCTGCAATGGAGATGACCCAGGTATATACGAGGTGGACCACTACCCTTGGGACTGTCTCTCTGGTCCCCTGGGCCTGGAAGTGGGTGCTCTAACCACAGGCTCCTCATGGACTCCTCTTCGTCTCTTCCACACTTTGCTGCTGGCTGAGGTCTCACACATCTCCAGGCCTAGCCCACCAGGGAAGCAACAGCACACTGTCCTCTCGATGCTGAAACTTGCCCACATCCTCTGTTGCAAAGATTTTCTTCCTGTTGCACAAACTCATTGGTGGCATTGCAGGCGAAATCAGAGGCTTTGACTTGAACAAATAGAGCCCAGCTACTCATTAAAAAAAAAAAAAACCCAAACATATCTTGTAATAAACAGATGGCAAAAAAATGGAAATGCTGAGAAGCAAACTGAATCAAGCCCTGGTTGGTGCATAAAATATAGTCATTTATACTAAATTTAGGTCAATAATGTGCTGTGCAGCCAGAGAACATATATAATAAACTAATGAGACCCTCCTCTCATTTTTTTTTTCTATTAAAAGACAACAGCATCCTTAAGTAAGACACGTCTTAGTTCATTTTGCATTGCTATAACAGAATACCTGAGACTGGGTCATTTATAAAGAACAGAGATTTATTTATTACAGTTGTGGAGGCTGGGAAGTCCAAGGTTGAGGGGTTGGCATCTGGTTCTTGCTTCGTCATCCCATGGTGGAAGGCAGAAGGGCAAGAGAGAGCATGCGTGTGTGAGAGAAGCAGGCCAAACTTATCCTTTTATCAGGAATCCACTCCCAAGATAATTAACCCACTCCTGTGATAATGGCATTAATCCATTATGCATTTGGGATCAAGTCTCCAACACATGAACTTTGGGGACACATTCAAGTCATAGCACAGAAGCCTTAAAGGAAACAACAGATTTTACTATAGAAAATATTTTAAAATGTAAAAATCATCTATATAGTAAAACACAGAGCAAAGTTAAAGGAAAGCAAGGATTGGGAGAAAATACTTGCAGTGTACACAGCAAAGGGCTAATCTACCAAATTATGAAGAGTTTCTGCAGATCTATAGCAAAAAGACAAAGATAAGGTAGAAATGTAGGCAAAGGGATTGGTCAGGTAACTCCTAGAGGCAACACAGGGTTACAGTGGTGGTCATGGGGGTGCACTGCTTAGAGCTTTCTTCAAAAGAATCTCCTGTGGGCAGAAGAGCTGATTGACAATCTCGATCCAGAGAATCTTTGGATCCATGTGGAGGGAAGCATACCAGACCATGCTTCCCCTAGTCTGTCCCCAGCCAATGACTCAGCACAATGGGGTTCTAGAAGCAGGCTATCTTGGGAACTCCCCACTGGTTTGGTAGAGGCTTTCTCAGAACTGCACTGTGGTCTGCGAATCTTCCTACCCAATCCTTCCTTTCCCCTCTCTGTGCACAATTGTCAGATGTGCATCTTGGTCTGGAGGCCCTCTCTGCCTCCTCCTGCTCCCTCCTCCTTTATCCTTCAGAGGCATTTCCCCCAACGAGGCTTGTCCAATCTTACCTTGGCATCATCTGCTTTTCAGAGGACCTGGCCATAACTAGAGACTCAAATAAGCTATTCAGCCCTACTCACAATTAAGGAAATACACATCCTTAATTGAAATGTGCTACTGTTTTCCACATATCAAATTGACCAACATTTAAAAAAGGTCATTAATACCTTGTTTAGGGAGGTGCAAAATGAATCTCTCTCACACACTGTGCTGATTCCAAGAGTATAAAATATACATATTCATTGAGACAGCACTTCACTTCCAGGAATCTGTTTGACAGGATATACGCAAGTATGTACAAAAAAATATATATTCACTGTGGCATTATTTATATTAGCAAGATACTTGAACATAACCTAAATGTGTGCATTAATAAAGAATAGTTACATCGATTATGGAGTATCCACACACTATAATTTGCAGCTATTTAAAAGAATGAGGTCAAGCTATATGACATAAAAAGATGTTTGTGATGTCAAGCTAAGTGAAAAAAAAATAGCAAGGCTAGAGAATATGCTGTGTAATGCCCTTTGAGTAGACAGCCCTCCATTAAATACACTTATATGCATACAAATTGGTGAATAAGTGCAAACATATGGAAAGGTAGACACTAAATTGCTAAAATTATTTGTCTTTGGGGAGAAGAATGAGATTGGGGATAGTTATTAAAGAGAACCTTCACTGTTTACTCTTTTTTCTTTATTATTTAGCTGTTTCATAGTGAGCATAAATTATTATTTTTAATTAAAATGAGCAATACATGACATTGAAGAAAAGAACCCAGAGAGTAAAGAATATTGCCCCTTTGGGGAGGTTATGTCTGTATTCCGGCCAGTCTGCTCACAGTGTTTGGACTCTCCCCTGGGAGTGGCCTTCGGTGGCAGTTAACAGCACAAGAAAATTGCTCTTATTCCTGTCTTTAGCCTTTAAAATAATTTTTGCAAAGATGTTACTAGGAAGTGGCATTGGCCACCTTGTTGCTTGTCTGATTACCCACACTTGATTCTGAATGTCTTTTTTTAACTATTTTCAAAAATTCACTCCCCTCCCATGCCGTTGATCTGAAGGTCAAACGTGCCATCACTGAAGATATTGTGGGGACACAGCTCAGCTCTCTGACTTCAGTTTCCTTCTCTGTATTGGAAGAGGTGAGATTCAATGGCCTAGCTAATGTTTTAAGATTCTGAGGCCACTGGTATAAAGTTGCTATTCTTGGTACACTCTGGACAGCTGAGGTATCAGAGAAACCCACCCATGCTCCTTGGCCTGGCTTCCAACCAGTCCTTCCAAATTCCCCTCACACCCCCATGCTCTAGTGTGAGCCTCCCTGGCTTGATGAACATGCCCCTGTGTCTATGCCTTTCCTCAATCTTGTGCCCAGAGGGATAAGTACTGCATGTACTCAACCGTAAGTGGGAGCTAAGAGAGAAAGAAGGAAGGAAAGAAAGACCACAGTGGTGCGTTGGTCTTGCAGAGGGAGAGAACATTCCTTGGGCTACAAAGTGGAGTGGAAGGTGGAGGTTGAGGGGGAGGGAGGTTGGAAATAATTGGGTGAGGGACACGGGGTACAAATGCAATTTGTGGTAATGGGCGTGCTGCCAGTATGAATCAGGCTTTCATAGCTTGGGCACGAGGGGTGACAATTAGATTTGTATCTCATGAATATTTATAACCAAAAAAATTTTAAAAAAAGAAAATGTGGTATATATACACAATGGAATACTACCCAGCCATAAAAAAGAATGAAATTCTGCCATTTGCAGCAACATGGATGAGTCTGGAGAAAATTATGTTAAGTGAAATAGGCCAGAAAAAGAAACAGAAGTACCCTATGTTCTCACTCATAACTGGCTCCTAGGAAAGGTGAAAGGGAGGGAGGGATGGAGGGAGTGAGGGAGAGAGGGAAGGAGGAAAGAAGGAAGGAATGAAGGAAAGAAAGAAAGAAAAGACCACAACAATACATTGAACTCTCAGGAGGAGAGAACATGCCTAAGGATACTAGAGATGGGCGGAAGAGAGGGAGGGGGTTTGAGAAGTGATAGGTCAGGCAAAGGGCATAGAGAAATATCACAATTTGTAAGAATCAATATGCTGATAATTAATAAAAAATTTTTAAAAATCTTGTGCCCAAACTCTTCTTATGCTTTAAGGTCCCATACTGATATTTTTTGACTCCCCCTGATTAACTACTTTGGATTCCCATTGCATTTTCTCTATAGATCATATGTTGTGTAGAAGCCAAAACTGTCACTTTATCCTGCTTCCAATATGATTAAGCACTTTCCATAGTATAGTAGAAAAAAGACACTGAAAAAAAAGACACTGAACTGAGGCAACCACATATTCCTAAACCCTTAGATAAATCTAAAATATCAAGGTCCCCAAATAATAAAGCCTGAGTATTTCCCTTAAGCCTGGACTCCCTAACAAATATAATTTTATCCCCAGTTCTTGCCATGCTGATCTCTGGTGATAGATGAAGACCTTTGTGAATATGATAATCATGTGAGAAAGTAGCTGTGAGTCTGGTGATTTTGCAGTGGTTTTCCTTTAAAGAAATAAGTGCTGCATTTGTATGTGATGAGCCAGTCCTTCTGAAGCCTGCCTCCCTTGCACTCTTCATGAGTAAAGTTTCCTTTTTTTTTTTTTTTCTAAATACTTCTTTTTCTGAATCTTCCTTTGACAGATGGGATGATTCAATACATTAATTTGTGTTGTGTATTTCCTGTTCTAAGGTGGCAAGGCTTTGCTAAGGGAGGCTTGTGTTATAAGATTAAAAGCAGAAGTTACCTGAAAAGGGGTCTCCTGGTTTTGTTTTTCTCAAAGCCTAGGCTCACTGGCAGGGTGGGTGGGTGGGATAATGCAAGGTGGGGAGGGAGAGAGACCTTTGATGGGGAGAAAGTAGAACCAGGTTGGGGTGGGGGTGGGGTGGGGGGAGAGAGAGAGAGAGAGAGAGAGAACTCTTAAGACCAGGAAGGACATGTTCTCTGGGACTCTGAAAAGAAGAGAATTCCTGGAGGTAGCAGGATGCCAGAACAGATGACTGTTAGGGGGTGCAAGAGAGGTTGGGTCCAAGGCTTCCGGGCTCCCGGTCTGTGCTGTTTCCTGAGTCCAACCTGGCACAGAGACAGCATTGCTATCTGTCAACAGGGAACTGGAAAGCTTGGACAACAGCCCTAACAAAGGCAACCAGTGTGGACCTGCAACTGTGGAGCGTACCCAAAGCTGGCTCTACATAAGACTCTTGGGACCTTCACAGGATCCTGGGGGGCAAGAAGGGAATCCCACATATGAATTTCCTGCCAGATCAGTAAGCTGAGCCCTGGGATAGATTTAGAGGAAATAGAATATTGTGACATTTCTTGCCTTCCATAGCTTAAGGCATAAAATTGACACTCATCACAACTTTTCCCCCCAGAATTTACCACCATCTGTCTTGTATTGTCTTGGTGACCTACTTTCTATGCTCCCCAACTGCTTCCTCCCTCATGACCTCCCACTTTGCACCACATCCTTTCGTCCGTTCTGTCCTGAGGGTAAGACCCACCTTCTAACTGCCTACTGTGGGTCTTGGTAGCCAGGTGGTGCTCAATGGTTGAAATAACTAAGTTGCACTGAATTGTACCCCCCCCCATCCTAGCACCATACATTTGTATCTGGTTGGTAATCAACAAACGTTTGCAAAATGGAATATTCCCAAGGCGACCACTTTAGAGGGGCAAGATGAACCAGAACGTTCGGGTTTGGGTGTGTTTGTTCAAAGTGCATTAGTGACCTGGTTGAATCACAGGAGGCTGGCGAGGAAGGGGTCTGTGCATCTGTGAAATGAGCCGTTGTCTGCCAACCCTCGCTCAGGAGCTGGAGCTGCTTGATCAATTAACCCCACGCCCTTGTCCTCCATCTGTGCTTGGATCAGGATGCGCGGCTCTGCGGAGAGTGCAGAAGGTAATATCCATCCTCCCGGGGGGCCGCGTGTGCGCGGGTAATTGGTGTGTTCCTGGGATCCGGGGGGGAGAGAGATCCGAAATCCATCGCTGGCTCTGCGCCCCCTGCACGCTCCCGGAGGCCGGCCCACGCCGAGACTGGGAAGGAGATGGTTGTCAGCTGCGCGCCTCGCCCGGGGAAGCCAGCCGGCCAGACGGGTTGGCCTGCCAAAGGCTGCGGGGAGGGCTTGTCCTCTATCCTCATAGTGGCTGTCCCTCCTGGCAAAGAAACGAGTCCTGATTTTTGCCCGGGGCCACCCGGACACCTGTCGAGTGGTAAAAACAAGCTGTTTTAAAAGATGATGTCTGGCCAGTGTGAGCATGCGGGCTTCCATCTGAATTGCTTTTTAAAACTCGTTTTCAAAGTAAGTGAGGCTATTGGCTACTGTAGTCTGCCACAGAAGACATTATCCGGCAGCAGGTTGGGAGCGGCCTGTGGAATCACACTGCCTGGATTCAAACCCTGGCTCATCCACTTGTCAACTGTGAGCTGCTGGGCTTACTTTGCCTCTCCCAGAATCAGTTTCTCCATCTTTAAAATGGGGGTGATATTGACACTTAACTTGTAGACCCTTGTGGAAGGTTGACTGATAATCCATGGGATGATGTTCAGTTTGGTACTGGATGCTCTGCTACAAAGCATCTTCCCACTGGAACATGGGATGTACTGAATGGATAGGTCTGCAGCTGTTTAGTCTCTGATTGTTTAGTGTCTGTCTCCTTTGCTAGACTAACAGCTCCATGGGGGCTGTGACTGTTTATTATGGCTGGGCCCTCAGATCTTGACACTGAGCCTGACTCAGAGAAGGTACTAATTATCTGTTAGGGAGAAAACAAGGAAGGTGTTGGGGGCATGAGCCAGAGACCCGGTGAGGGCTGGGGCAGCTCTGGATGTTTGGGGTGGTAGGAATTAGGTCAAAGTGTCCAGCCACAGCTACACTGTCAGCCCTAGCAGAGAACTGGGGTGAAATCCAAGAACAAGCTTCGAGGGACCAGTCATAAACACTGTGTGTAGAAGTGATCTTGGGCAGCTTTCTCACCCCTGGCACCCTGATTCAGGTGTGTGGGCAGCAGACCCAGGCCAGTGCAGCTTGAGAATGTGGTTGGCGGGCCAGAGTGTTCATATGACTGGACATCACTGTGGGCAGCTGGACAGGTCTGTGGCAGTCAGGTGCATAGCATTAACCACAGGATGCGTCAACTACTAAGACGACCAGCGAGGACTTCTGGGAACTCACACTAACTTTGGAGATATGCAAATATGGATACAGATCCCATTCTCATCTTCAAGCCCTGGCTAAGTTATTTAATTTCTCTAAACCTCAGCCTCCTTATCTGTAAAAGAGAATCTGTAATGTCAGCCTCACAGGACATTATGCAATTGAAATGAAGAAATGTACATAAAATATCTACTGCAGTGCATAGTAGGTGCTTAATAACACCAGTTCTCTGCCCGTCCCTTTTGGGGATCACAGAAAAGGCAATAACACACTATTTTGTTCCATTTGGAAGAAACAAAGTACTTCGCAGACATCTTTATTTGGGAGCAGTGAGTGACCAATCCACAAATTTGCTGTAGGAATTTAGTGATTATTTTTGAATATGTGGAGTTTTTAGGTTCCTGCAGCTTCCTTGACTTGAAAGTGAGGCCGGCACCAGCTTCTGACAGTCCCTGTAATTACCTTTCAGTGAATCAAGCTGCGGTTTGTCTTCATGCCTGAAGTTGGTGTGGGCTCCGCTGCCCCTCACCCTCCAACCCACATTTGAAAGTAGCAGCTAATTATGATTTGTGATGCTATCTGGTCGAAGCTGGCCTGCTTGCTTGGGGTAGGTGGTGCGGACAGTTCCCTTCTCTGTCAGTCAGAAGCAAGGAGATTCAGAGATGGCATGGCCTCCTGCGATTGAAGAGCCCAGCAACTTTATCATTAAAAATAAATAAAGTCTGGGCATATGCACTAATGCTGGGCTTCTGACAACCTATAATTCCTGCAGCAGTGGTAAGATGTATTTTTCTTTTACGGTTTTGTTAAGAAGTGATTTGGGGGGGGAGGACTGTATACACTAGGCTGTGGATTAAGGGTATCTTTTTTACCCTGCGGGGGCAGAGGAAGGAATCCAGGCAGATGCTAAAAGGGCTATATTGTGTACAGAGGTGTTTAACTCTTCTAAGACCAATAGGGTATTTAAATTCTACTTGCCCCCCCCAACCTCCAAGAGAGTCCATTCATCCATCTATTGAATCATCCATCTATCCATCTGTCTATTCATTTATCATTTCATCCATCAACCCATTTATTAGATTCAGGCATCCATGATTCCAACCAGTATTTCTCAACCCCCTTTCCTAAGATTCTGGAGATATAATAAAAACAACAACATCAGTAGCTAATACATACAGAGGTGGATAATCTGGTGCACCTGATATTGGCCAGGCTCTGGCCTAAGCACTTTACATACCCCATTTGATATGCACAAAAACCCTTTGAGTCAGAGACTACTACTATCATCATCGTTTCACGGTGGAGGAAATAGAGGCTTATAGAGGTTAAGTGACTTACCTACCATTTAAACATAAGAAGTGGCAGATCCAAGAATTGAATTCAACCAAGTTTATTCCAGAAGCCAGGAACTTACCTGTCAGACTACACTGCCTTTCAGTGTCTCCCATTGGTTTGGTCCACATCTCGTGAGCCAGCATCCGTGGTGTGGATTCACAGATGTTGTCTAACTTCTTCACTGAAGTCTCCAACTCTACTTTGGGATCCTTTTTAATTAATTTGATGGGCTTCAGAGAATGGAATTTTGTGAACATTCTTTCATTCGATAATAATAATTTCAGTAGTAGTAATACTAATGGTAACAATAATAACAGCTACCATATTTTAGGTCCTTATAGGTAAGCGCTAGTCTAAGTGCTTTAAGAGTAGTAACTACATTAATTCTCACATCAGCCCTATGATGTTTCTTAATCAAATCCCCATATTATTCTTATTTTATAGATGAGGAAACTGAGATACATGGAGGTTAAAGCAAATTTCCATCATTTTTTTTCCAATTGGCTTTATTGTGATTCTAGAATCGAGCAACACATTATTCCATAAAATAGAACATGTGTTCCCCAAATTTCCATCTTTTTGGAAGTTTCCCTGTAATGCTTGGAAATGTACTTGGCTGCAAATAATAGAAAATCTAACAATAGCTTAAAGGATTAAAAAAAAAATCTTACATAACACAAAGTCCAGAGGTAGGAAGTCCAGGGCTGGTGCAGCAGATCAAAGATGACACCAGTGACTCAGTTCTCTATGTCCATTCCTTCATTCTAAGTCTATTGGTGTTTTTTGTTGTTGGGCTTGTTACCTGTGGTTGCGAAATGGCTGATTCATTTCCAACCTCATTTTTTCATTTTCAGGCAGAAAGAAGGGGAAGACATAAAAGCAAAAGAGTTCAGTAATGTTCAGTAGATTTTCACTACATTTCTTTGGCCAGAACTGTGTCACAGGTCCACCTTGAGCTGCAAGAGAGGCTGGGAAATCAAGTCCCCCAACCTGTCTCCCTTTCTGCCTTTACAGTAGAGGAAGGTAAGAAAGAAAGTGCTGGGAATCGGTATTGGGTGAATTAACCACCAGTGTCTATCAACTCATGGTTTTTTGTTATTGTTGGGTCTCTTTATCCTTTTTTGATCTACAACTTTCCCCCTACATTTTTTTTTGATTTTTCATAACAGTAATGTTTCGAAGAGTCCAAGCTAGTTATAGAACATTTCACATTGTTTTCTCTGCATTGTTTAAACGTTTTTAAAATTGAAATATAATCCATATACCATAAAATTCACCATTTAAAAAATGTGCAGTTCAGAAAAATAGTATGGTTTTAAAAAATTAAATATATAATTACCATCCAGCAATTCCACTTTTGGGTTGCTATGGTCTGCATGTTTGTTCCCTCCAAAGCTCGTGTGGGAGCTGGACTCCCAATGTGGCAGTGTTGAAAAGTGGGGCCTTTAAGAGGTGATTGGATCATGAAGACTATGCTCGCATGAGTCATAGGTTAGTGGTTTAATGGGCTATCATGAGAGGAGCTCTTGTGGCTTTATAAGGAGAGCAAGTAAGCAAGTTAAATCATGCTCTTGGCCAGCCCTTGTTATGTGATATCCTGTGTCACCACAGGACTCTGTAGAGTGTTCCCACCAAGAAGAAGGCTCTTACCAGATGTGTTCCGTGGATCTTGGACTTCCCAGCCTCCAAAACTGTAAGAAATAAAATTTAATTTTCTTATAAATTACTCCTAGATATTCCATTATCATCAATGAAAAACAAATGAATACATGGGTCTATACCCAGAAAGATTGAACCAGGGATTTGAACAGATGTTTGTATGCCAAGGTTCATAATAGTATTATTCACAATAACCAAAAGGTGAAAACAGCCCAAATGTACATTGGTAGATGAATGGGTAATAAACACAATGTGCTTGTACATACAATAGAATATTATTCAGCCTTGGGAAGGAATGAAATTCTGATGTATGCTACAACATAAATAAACCTTGAAGACATCATGCTAAGTGACATGTCAGTCACAGAAGGACAAATATTGTATGATTCCACTTATATGAGGCACCTAAAGTAGTCAAATTTATACAGACAGAAAGTAGAGTGGTGGTTGCCCAGGGCTGGGGGGAATTCCAGTTTGGGAATGTGATGGTTAATTTTATGTATCAACTTGAATGGGCCCAAAGTGCCCAGATATTTGGCCAAATAGTTCTTGGTTTCTCTGTGAGGTTGAGATTATCGTTTTTGAGTCAGTAGACTGAGTAAAGCAGGTGGCCCTCCCTAATGTGGGGAGACCTCATCCAATCAGTTGAAGGCCTGAATAGAACAAAAAGGCTGACCTTCTCTAGAGCAAGAGGAAACTACCCTTGCCTGACTGCCTTCAAGCTGGGGTATTGTGTTTTTTTCCTGCCTTCAGACTTGAAATTAAATATTGGCTCTTCCTGGGTCTTGAGCCTGCTGGCCTTTGGACTGCAACTACACCACTGGCTGTCCTGGGCCTCCAGCCTGCTGACTGCAGCTCTTGGGACTTGTCAGCCTCCATAATCACATGGGCCAATTCCTTTCAATACATCTCTTTATTATCTATCATCTGTCTATCTACCTACCCTCATACACACAATTCCCATTGGTTCTGTTTCTCTGAAGAAGCCTGATTTGTATAGGGAAGTTTTGGAGTTAGATGGTGGTAGTTATTGTACAGCAATGTGAGTGTACCTAGTGTTACTAAACTGTACATTTAAAAATGGTTAAAATAGTAAATTTTAAGTGATGTATATTTGGCCACAGTGAAAAACTGTCTAATTCAGGGCTTTTCGTGTGTTCACAAGGTTATGCAACCATCACTACTATCTAATTCCAGAACATTTTTATCACTCCTGAAAGAAACCCTGTAGCCATTAGCAGCCGCCCCCATTCTCCCCTCCCTTATTCCTTGACAAGACACGAGAGAGGACATATTGCATGATTCCACTTTGTGAAAGGTACAGAATAGGCAAATTCTACCGTTTATTTTTAAAGAAGGTAGTCATGAGGATACATATTTATCCTTTTTCTGAGTGAGGGACACAGGGGTGCATAAAGCTACTCTTGTTCTTTCCTCAAATTCCCGTTATAATCAGCAGTATTTTCCTGGGAAGCTGTGTTGTCTCGGCCTTGAGTGAAGTGGAGGAAAAGGTCAAGTGTGGGAATCAAATCAGCAGCATGGACCATGGTGAACTTCTTCACCATGTTCAAGCTGGTGATGGGTCATGACTCTAACATATCAGGAACTGCTAAAAGAACTGAGATTACTGAGCCAGATGAAAAGGAAACTCGGGAATATTTAAAGGGCCGTCGCGGAAGGGAAATATGGTATCATGAACAAAAGGAGAATTCTGGAAGCTCACAGACCTGGATTTAAATTCTAGCTCTGCCACTTACTACCTGTCCAATCTTGGATGAATTAATCTCTCGAGTGTTCATTTTCTCCTTGTTAAAATGGATATAATTACAGAATTGCAGGGTTATTGAAAGACTTAAATGAGAAAACTTGTAAAATATATTTTGTTCCTCTCTTCTATGTGACTGCAAAGGGCAAAGCTGTAGCTGTTTCTTCATCTGCCAGGTGTTTATCGAATCTGTGTTGAAATCTATGTCTCTGCTAGGCATAAGGACAGTCATTGTAAAAGAAGACAGGGAGAGAGCCATCTATTTGAGGACACAGATACATGAGCAAGTGACTATGACCTAAAGCAAGATATGCTGCTTCATTGGAAACATCACAAGGGACGAGGAGGTCACAGAGGAAGCTATAGGTGACTAGAAGTCCTAGGGAAGTCCTCACACAGGGGGTCATTGAGGCTAGGCCTTTTAGGGTGAATAGAGTTCTCCAAAGGAGAAGGGAGGCACAAGCCTTGTAGGTGGAGAGAACAGCACAGTGAAAGGCGAAGAGGCATGAAAGCCCAGCGCTTTTAGGGAATGGTAGGAGGTTTGGAGAGCTTGATTATGGTATACATTTGCGGGGGCAGTGATTGGAAGTGAGATTGTGAGGTGGTCAGACTAGATATGAAAGAAACTCAACTACTAGGCCTTGGAATGTGGCCTTTATCCTCTCCTGGAAATCTTGTAAGATGTTCAGGAAATGATGTTTGGCAGAACTCTGGAGACTGTGATGAAGGAAGAGGCTCTAGAAGTAGGGAGACTGAATAGGGGGTTGCTTCACGGTCAGGGGAAGATAATGCAATTGGACTACTGATGGAAATATTTAGGAAACCAGACAGTGGGAACTTCGAGAAGCCTCAAGGGTAGGTTTGTGGGACAGGGACGTGTCAAGGATATCTTGTGTAAGAACCTACAGGCTGATAGTAACAGAGACAGGACCAGAACTCAGAACGCCTGTTTTTCTGAGTAGTGTAGTGGAGTCAGAGAGACCTGGAGCTAAATCCCAGCCCTGATATTGGCTGTTTGACTTGCAGCAAGGCTTTTCCCCTCTTCAAGCTCAGTTTCCTCATCTCTAATGCAGCAATGATAATATCCACTTCATTGTGTGGAGATTAAATGTGACTGTTCAATGCAGGCGTTGCAAATTGGAGGCCAGTTTGTCTGACAGCATCTGTGCCACACTTGACTTTCAAGAATATTTACTGAGCACTGTTCTAGGTGTTGTGGGTACATCAGAGACCAAAGAAGATTTAAAAAATTTCAGTGTATAATAATAGAACTAATTGCCAACTTTTAAAAACCAGGAGGTTTCACATGCACAAAAATCTGAGTTTCTATTTTTTCTTGAAAAACTGGAAGATTGGATTGTTCCCCTTAGTCAGAGCACTTACTCTCGGGTTTGCCACAGCCCACACTATCTAATGTTGACCCTGTTGCCTCACTCATTTATGTCACCTGTGGACATCTGAGTTTGCTACACCTGGTTTGGTCTAAGTCTTGGTACACACTAGATGGTTGCGTTTAAGAGGCTGGAAGCTGAAGACCACATAGGTTATTGCTAAAATAACCCAAGGGCTTGAATTTAGGTTGAGGCTCTGGGGATGGAGAGGAATGGATAAATATGAGAGAGACACCAATCATAAAAAATCATCAGCTGGAGGTCAAATAAGCCTGGGATAGCAGGATGAGTTCAAAGTTATCTAAACTTTCCATCCTGAATAGGGAGAGTGATGGGGGTGGGGGTGACAGGGGAGCAGGCACTGGAGGGAAGGGAAATGGGAAGAGTGGGAGAGACCTAGTCCTAACTTCCCATCTTCATACCTAAAAACACCCCAAATGCTTCCTTAGCTTTGTTCATGTCCCAGAGCTGCGCAGACATGCTCCACAGGATTCCTTTGTGTATTCCTCAGGTGTCCTGGACCTATGCAGGCCACCAGGAACAATGCCAGGAATCTTGGACTTTTTCATCACTTCAATTGTTGTGTTGAAACTGCAGACAAGCCAGTGCTTTTTGCATTTCCTTTTTCCATGTCTACCTGGGCAGATGCAAAGGGATCAAGTAGGGTCTGGGGGCTGAGCTGCGGCCCCTGTCCACGGTGCTGCTCACTGCAGGTTTTCCCACCAGCACTTACTTATTGTCCTTGGGAGCTGATCCACTGCTCACAGTGGAGGGAATTTTCCTTCTGTTATTTCCTTCATTATTGCTTCTCTTCCATCTGTCCCTCTCACTCTTTCTAGAATTCTAAATGGGGGCTTATTGAGCCTCCAGGATCTGTTCTCCATTCCTCCTCTCTTGTCTCATCATATTCATCTTTTCATCCTTTTCTTGTGAGTTTGGGGAAATTGCTCACGCTGATCTGCCAAATGACCACTTCGGGTTTTGGCAGTATCTAATGCATCGTTTGGTCTTCCCTAATTTAGATATTGTGATTATCGTATTTGCTTTTCCTACTGAAAGTATTTTGTTTCATCTTGTCTTCTGTTTATGTTTTATTCTGGAATAATTTTATCTTTACAGAAAAGGTGCAAAGACACTGCAGAGTGTTCCCATACACCCTTCACCTGGCTTCCCCTAATGTTAACATCTTGCAATGTGTTTTTGGATCTTATTGCACATATTTAGGAGTAATTTCCTAAACCTTTCTCAAATCTATATCCAGGGAAATGTTTGCAGAGACTCTGCAGAATTGAGCTGTTGTTTTCACCACCAAATCTTTTCTTATGGTTGGTGATTTTTAAAAAATTTTCTTATTCTCTGAAAGATTAATGTTTGCTCAAGACTGAGATAGTTTCTGTCAGATACTGTAAGGGTCTCTGCTCAAATCCTTCCCAAAGAGAGAGTAGAGTCTAGTTATGTGTCTATGTGCATGTGCATGTGCGTGTGCGTGTGCGTGCGCGCGCGCGCGCGCGTGTGTGTGTGTGTGTGTGTGTGGTGTGGAGGCATCCATCCTCTTGCTGGGTGGATCCTTTCTTATGTTCATATTAGTTTGACAGCTAAGACAACAGCCCCCATCCCTAAAAGCCTCCGCTGCCCACTCTAGGACTCTGCTGTGGCAATGACCCCACTTTATTGGACCCACCCCTGACACTTTCAGAAGGTTTGGAATTAGTTCCCTGCTGAGTTTGGGTTCCCCCGAAGTAGATCCTGACATAAAAATTTCATTGCAAGTAGTTTATATAAGAGGAGATTTCCAGACACACCTGACGTGGGAACAAGGCGGTGAGACAGGGAAGGAAAGGCAGCCAATCCAAGGTGCTCAATCAGGCAAGTTACCGCCACGGACAAATGGAACTCAACACCACCAGCGAACTCTGGGAACCAGTGTAGGGCATGTGCCTCAGAGTTATCCTGCCTAAGAGGTATGGAGGGCGCTGAGTATTTATACCCCTGCTCCCAGGGCCTTGATATTTCTGGTTTGCCTCACAGGCACACAGCTGGCTCTGGTGGTCAGAGAGAGCCCTCAGACAAAACATCGCAAGTGCTGGAGGTTGGAATCAGGCTGATGTGCACAGAAACAGTAAGTGCTGAGGGTCAGGCAAAGCCTGACAGCATTTGTACACTGTGATTCCCCTACACTTGCTGCTGTCCCCACATCCACAAGGGCTTAAGATTTGCCCCTTGCCAAATGTCTCACCTCTCACCTTTATCTTCAACCCCTGGCACTCTGAGATTTTTTGGAGATGGAGGAAAAGACAAAGGGAATAGGGACTCTGGTTCTACCAGAGAACTACCCAGCCTGTGTTCTGTGTGGGGAGTTTCCTTTGCTTGTTTTGAATTGTGAGTGGATCAGTGTTTTCCTCAATCTCGTGCCACCTACACTATGTCCCATAGACATGTCACGATGACTCTGATTTATCGAGAGGACCCATCCTTGTTTTCTACCACGGAGATGGATTCTTTCCTTTTATTAAATTCCTAGTTTCTTTGTTCATCTCTATTGGCAGATGGAAGAAAGGGGTTTAAATGTGTAGGCTCAAACTGGCATTTCATAATAGAAGTATGACTTATTCCCAGAAGGAATAAGAAGGTATTCTCAATGCATTAATTTGGGGCATTTGAACTTACGTGTATTTAATTCAATAACAGTTATAAAAAATAGCAAGAAGAAGCATCTGCATTATTCACTTGGTTCAAAGACCATTTATGTTTCCCCAACATTAACTTCCTGCACTTAAACTGACAAACCCTACGTAAATGCAGTAATTTCTCCACATCTCGTCATGATCAGCTCTTTACTTCTAACAGCAACAATTGTATTTCTCATTAACTTGTCCACTGCTGATCCTTGGAGTGTTTGAATCTTTAAAAAATTGTAAGAAACTGTCATAGCTGCTGTAAGAGACTGAAGAAGTAAAGAAAGAAGCTATTGTGGCTTTCTTCTGGAGATAAGGATGCTGCTTGGGTTTTGAGCCAAAATTTTATCATGTCTTCCTCCTCTGCTGATGGTGCTAAATCTCACATATGCTATTTGTAGTTGGTGCTGCTTGGGCATATGATGGGTGGGGTAGGGGAAGCTTCAGACGGAAGAAAAGACGTGGGGGCTATGGAAGGTCTGGAGCATAAAGAGGAAAGCCAGAGTTTAAAACCAAGAGTAATGGAATGACCTCATAAGATTTCACATGTCTTTAGCATCTTGGCTGATCTGAGGTCAGTGTAAAGATACCAAATGTTCCATAGCAGACTGGAAAGTTTCAGCTTCTTGAATGCTACAGACAGTGGATGGCTGATTGCCAAGCCCATTTCCTCTTCTTTTCTAGGCACATAGCTATATGGTGTTTTCCAGACTCTCTTGCCGTCAGGCGTGGCCATGTAACTTATTCTAGCCGATGAAATGTGAACAGGGTGGTGAGTGCCAATTGCAGGCCACCTTCCATCCCTCTCCTCATACTCATTCCACTTATGCCATTTAGAGAAGCATAGAAATTTTGGAAGCTGCATGGTGAAGATGGATTCTATCCACAAGAGAAAAGGAGCCTGGGTTCCTGAATCACCACCTGGAGGAAAGCCATCCGCTGATCCAAAACACCTCTTTTATCTTTGTGTGAAAAGAAATACATTTATATTGGGGTTGAACTATTATGTATAAATATTTTACAGTAGTGGAGTGGATATTAACTAATATATCCAGGATGAGTGGATGGTTGACAGAAGTGGTCTGAAGTCAGGCTGAATCTGATCACAGATTTAGTAGTCCTCTATCCACGCATCCACACATCCACCATGCGTCCATCTGTGTACCCACCTGTCCTTTCACATACCCATTCATCCACGCATCTACTAGGTTTTTGTCCATCCATCCATTCACTCATGCATCCATTCATCCACCATGTATTAATTCACGCACCCACCCTTCCATGCATCTACCATGCATTTATCCATGCTTCCATCCATCTATGCATATATTCATTCTAAGCATACTTATTGATAAGTACTGTGTACAAGGCTATGTGCTAGGCTCAGAGAGTGATGAGGTGAATGGACTCAGGGCCTGTCCTCAGTGATCTCACAGTCCAGAGGAGGAGACAGACCCATTCACAGGCTCAGGACAGTGCGATAAGGGTAACTCAGGGAGCCCCATGATCCTGGAAGACAGAGGAACCACACTGCCTCTGTCTTCCCAGAAGAAGGGATGGCTGAGCCTGGCCTTGAGGGATGAGTTGGAGTTTTACAGGTTGGAAATGGGAGGCTGGTGGTGCTTATGTCCAAAGCAGTGGCACCTTCAAAGCCAAGAAGAGGGATGGACTCCCTGGCACAAGATTAAGACATGGTGAGGCAGTGAGGGTAAAACAGGAGGCTGGGAGGGAGGGCAGGAGAGTGTTATGCTGCGCTGTTTGGACTTTATCCTGTGCATGGTTGAGGTCAGAGGCGACCTTTGGGGGGAATGGGACAAGGGAGTTAAACACAATATGAAGAATAGACAATGAGAAGTTGGGGGTGTGCTGGGGGATCAGGTAGAAGGCTACTGCACAAGTTAAGATAAGATATGCCTGGGCTGGAAAGGGAGGGAGGGCACCGGATGTGTGTGGGAGGCAGAAGTGATGAAACTTGGCTCTACCAGCTGTGGAAGGTGAGGGAGGGGATCAAGGCCAGGGCCCTTTTGGTGTTTCTCTTTTGGGAGTCTGAGTACACAGTGATGCCAGAAATTGTGAAGGGGAATCAACTTGAATCAGGTTCATTTGAGGGAGAAAGCAAGGGTCTAACCCTTCTGGAAAGATTCCAGTTTGCTCTTCTTGAGAGGAGAGTGCAGAACTCTATGCACAAGACCTCAGAATGCTCTGAGCAATCCAGGGGAGATGGGCCCTTTCACCTCTCTTGTCTTGTGCGCTATACTTGTGTTTATGTGGTCCAACATAAAATTAGACACTTTGGGCATTCAAGTCACGCTGTGGATCCACTTTAATGTCACACCTCGTCCGTTTGGTACGTGGACAAGTTTTGAACCAAGTATGTATTCATACTTTTCCTTTCTGAATTCCATCATTAGATTTGGCCCACCACCCAACCTGGCAAGATCCTCCTGAAACCCAATTCTGTCATTCAACGCATGTAGGAGAAAATGAATCCTAACAGTTTAAGACTGAATCCAGGAATTTTGAGCAACTCTTTAGCTCCTCTAAGAGTGATTTGACTGCTCAAGGTTGGGGAGGGTGAGGAGCACATATGGGATCATTGAGCTAAATGTCTCATTCTGTAAAGGTTCTGTGAAGACCTGAACTAGATTTGTGTGTGTGTGTGTGTGTGTGTGTGTGTGTGTGTTTGTGTGTGTATGACACAGAATCAAAGCCCAGAGAGAGAGAGAGAGAGAGAGTGAACAGGTAAGATGCTCAATCTCCAACCAATTTTGACTCATTATTTATCCAAAGTTCTGAGCAAAGATTCACGTCCATTATTATTTTCCAGGCCAGTTCTGTCATCTCAGCCTCAGTGGGGCCAATGCCCAGTTCATCTTAGCAAACATTCACTGATGTTGCTTGGCCCTAGGCATCCAAGACTAATCCGCCCACCACCTGCCCTCTCAGAGCCCCCAGGCTGTGGGAGAGATAGTAGAAGACCCTCTTAGAGTCCTTTTTGCTGTGTTATGGGAACCCACCCCCTAGAGGCAGCTGGGGTTCAGAAATGAGGTGGACAGACGAGGCCTGGAATTCTGACTATGCCATCAACTTCCTATGGCTCTTATTTTTAGAGCCTTAGTTTCTTCAGCAAAAAACTGGAAATTATAATCCATGTTTCATATATACACAAGGATTAAATGAAATCCTTGAGCTAAAATGGAGCTTCCCTGAGATTTGATGTGTCTGGAGAATGAGGGTGGGGAGGGTGACAGGCGAGCCAGGGTCCTATCAACACATGTGTTCCAGGAGCCCCTGGGGAGATGTTTTCCAGATCCACAAGTCTAGCTAAAGGATGGTTGATTAAATTAGAGAGGAGCTTCTGAGCCCGACACAGTGTCTGTCACCAAGAGGACCCCCAGCCCCACTCATGGGCCATTCCTAAGCTCTCTGGAAAGGGAGAGATGGGGATGCTTTGGGGGCAAATGCCAGTCCCCTCCTCACTGTCAGATGCCCCACCAAGCCAGGTGGCAGCCATGGAAGCTCTTGGTGAGTGCAGGAGGCAGGACAGCAGCAAGCCTGGTACCAGGAGAGGGAATGGGCAGACACTGCCAGGCAGCAAGGAGTCCTCTTGGACTCTCAGAAATGTTCAGGAGAACTTCAGGATGTGCTGGGGCTCCTGAGGGTTAGGGTAGGGAGTCAGGGCAAGAAATGGGGCTTGAGGTTGTTTTTGTGACCTATTTTTTTTTTTTATTGTGGTAAAATACACATAACATAAAATTTACCACTTTAACCATTTTAAAGTGTGCAATTTGGTGGCATTAAGCACATTTACCAAATGTCATACAGCCATCTCCACCATCTATGTTTCAAAACATTTTCATCACCCCAGACAGAAATCCCATTAGCCATGATTCCCCTCCTCCCCCCAGCCCCCGGCAGCTACTAATCTGCTTTCTGTCTCTATGGATCTGTCTGTTCTAGACATTTCATATGAACAGAATCATGCAATATGTGGCATTTTGTGTCTGGCTTCTTTCATGTAGCATCATGTTTTCGAGGTTCACCCATGTCGCAGCACGCACCAGCACTCCATTCCTTTTTAATCTTATGCTGCAGAGAACCTGCTACAACAGATACTCAGATATAAATTCATCCCACCCCTTTCCCTCTCTCCCAAATTTCTTCCACCTGTCAAAGCTCCAGGGTCCCCTCTGAGTGCAGGGAAGTGTGCCTGAGCCAGGCTGGCGCATGGCAGGTGCCTAGCAGTGGGGACATTTGATTCACTTGGAGGGTGTGTGAAATTCCCAGCTCCGGGCTGGCACTAACCTCGAGCACTGCCAGGGGGCAGCATGTTCCCACGGAGCCTGCGTGCCCGCCCTCGGAGGAGCCGATATTTATGAAGCTGTTGGGTTCCGAGTGCATTCACTGCCTTTCCATCATGCCTGTTTCAGATGTTGTGCTCCAGCCAAACAAATTGTCTGGGCTTAATTTCTGAGAAATCATTGTCAAGAATTGCTGAACCAGTTTAATTCTAAAGCACATATTTATACGGGGCTTCAAAACTCACATCCCTGTGCGTGATTACAAATGGAAGGGAGAGAAAGTTTAATCAGGAATGAGATTAGGTTTGAGCAGGGAGGGAGGCAGGGACAGCAGCGGAGATGCCGTGAGAAGGCCCCGATGGAGCAGGACTGAAGGCTGGGACTCCCCTTGGGCTCAGACTGATGGACAAGCTGGTTTGAAAGAATGATGTGTGTGAGAGGAGCCAGGGCCACGTGGCTCATGGGAGGTCCAGGGCTTCGGGGTGGAATGGCCTGTTTAGTTTCTGCTGATTGTCCCCTGCCTCCAGAGATACCAGCCTGCCGTCATCTCCCCTGCCACCTCGTGGAGGACACCCTTCTCCTGTTTCCCCTGCTCTATCTGGTTGAAGCGGCAGGTAAATGACACAGCAAGAGGCAGTTGGAGACCCTACCCCAGAAGAAAGAAAGCAGGGAGATTCTGGCTGATGGAGGCCACCTCGTCCCCTGCCTGCTCCCTGCTGTGCTGGCTCAGCGTCAGGAGTTCTGTGCAAGAACCAACTTCCCAGGGAGGTGTTGACATGCTCTGCAGTGCAGCCCAGTGGAGACAGAGCCATTCTGCCCCAGATGCTGGATAAAGAGCACATGGTGAAGGGAGGTAGCCTTGGGTTTACAGGCAGCAGAACTTCTGGCCAGACTTGCTGTATGGCCTCAGCAAGTCCCTGCCCTTCTCTGGGCCTCAGTGTCCTCATCTGTAGAGTGAATGTGTTGAACCTGTTCAGATTCAAATACAGCTGAGCAGCCTTTATATGCCAGACACTTTGCTAAGATCTCTCACATCCATGATGCTGTTTATTATGATCCCCATGTTACAGATGAGGAAGTGGGGGCTTAGAAAGGGATCGATAGCACAGGGGTGGCAGGAACTGTGGACCCCTGAACTCCCTTCTGAGGTCATGAGGCAGTTTGCCCCTGACCCCCAGGTCACATACCTGGTGCTCTCCAAGTGTGCACTGTGAAGGGAACTCCAAGGGTGCATCGTACTTGGGAGCCACACAATGAAACCACTTGTGGCCCTGGGGACTTGTGGCCATCCTGACCTTAAAAGGTTCATCTTAGAAAGATAATTATTACAAAAGTAAGCTTTATTCACAGTTCTCCATACGAAATGATCAATCTTTAAATCCACATTATATTCTTGACACAGGGGGCAGTATAGCTCCATGAACATGGTGTGGCTTTTGGATTCAGAGAGGCCTCTGTTCACATCTCAGCTCCAGCAGTTACTGGTAGTGTGGCCTTGGGTAGGTTGTGCAACCTCTCTGTTCTGTTCTTGGGATTTCTCCTCTGTTAAATGGGGATGATAATAATGATTTAGTGACTTTATAGAAACATGGTGAGATATTCTCAATAAATGGTAGCTTTAATGCACATACGAGAGGTCTTCAAAAAGTTCATGGAAAGATTCATATTATCTTTTAATTCTATTTTTCCATGAACCTTTTGAAGACCATCATACACTATTTGAATGAAAAGCCTGAGGTTTATACCCAATGTGAAGTGAAATCCACAACGTGTATTAAAACCTAAGTCACTTGTAACAACCCATCTTGGAGAGACAAGGACTGAAAATGCTGGGGTGGGTGGGTCTGGAGTTTGGGATGAGCATAATTCATTCTGGGCTTTTCAAGGCATTGGCCGTAGGAATGAAGAGTGGTCTCTCTTGTTCTGCTCAGCAACCTTCAACTTTATTTATTAAACCCTGCTTTCTGTTTAATCTTTCTTTTTGTGGCGACAGAGCAAAACATCATAATTTTCTAATACCATACAGTGCCAACATCTTGGAGGATTTCAGGACAGATCCTAATAGCCAGCAATCTCTGAATTGTAACAGTCAGATGCAAGAATCCTTGAAAGAAACACAACTCTCTAAAGCCGAGGACTGAAGCAGTTTTTCTCTAAACATTTATTACAAATACAGTATTATTTGTATTCAGCACAGACCGAAGAGAGACTAAGCAGTTGGTCCTTTTTATTGCAGTTGAAATCTGGCCCGATCTGGCAACCCTTTTTAGAATCACACACTGAATAAAGTTCCCAAGATGTGTGGGGAGGTGTGACAGTTTCTGTTTGTAGCACGGGGGTGTTGGGTGTGGGGGTGTGTCTGCCTGCAAGGGCGAGGCATGTGGCTCTCCAGGGAGCCAGCAGCCTACAGGCTTACCTCACTGTGGGTTGATAATGAAGGTGAGACTGAGAATAAGAAATGCCTCATGAATGTTTATTTTTCACTAAATAAGAAGTCTCCAAGATCAAATACAACAGTCAGAAACTCAGTCTTAACCAGCTTAAATGAGAAAGAGAATTTGTAAGCTCTTGGGGCTAGAAAGTCCATGGTTCCGGCTTCAGGCATGGCTTGATCTAGGGGTGTCTTAGGCTGGATTCCCTGAAAGCAGAACTTGCCTTGGGGATTCTTGTGCAAGTGATCTATTGAGGGGCACTCTCAGGATGAAGTGCAAGGAAGTGAGCCTGTAAACCAAAGAGGGCAGGAGAAGAAGCCAATGAAGACTATGGTTTTAGCTGGAATCCAGCTTCAGCCTGATCCCACAGGGAACTCTGGAGTATGATTAACATCACAGAGCTGCCCCACTCTAAACAAGAGGACTGGCCTTTTGTACTCCCATGTTAGGCAATGGGCTGCCTTTGGAGTTGGGGGCATAACTTCCTGAGAATTTCTGGGCAAAGTGGTTCTCTTTGGCTGAGGCACATCTCTAAGGAAGGGTGCAACTGTGAGCAGAGCAGGAGAGAGAGGTAGAGAGGACCGAGAGGTGGGCAAGGGCAGCATGTGGAGGGCCTTGTAGACTGACGAAGGGGTACACACTTCATCCTGAACATCATAGGACTGGTTTGAGGATCTTCTGATTCTGTAGCATGCTCTGCTTCTCACACCATTCTTCCCCCAAGCGTCTGGCATCAATCCACCAGTATGGCTAGAGATTGTGGGCTCAAATCCAGCCAGTGCCAACATCAAAGGGACCCATTTCAGGGTCAGAATACAGTATCAGGACTGACCGGTGCACTCACTGGCTGAGTGCCGGTCACGAAAAAACGACAAAAAAAAAAAAAAAAAAAAAGAATACAGTATCAGTTTTGCTGGGCAGAGGCCACATGAATTGGGGGTGAGGTGGACATCTGAGTTATAGTCCGTTTTGATGTTGACCAAGGCTGGGCAGGCAGTCCCAAATGGACTGGGATCAGAGTCAGCCCATCTTGAGGGGAATCTGTCTTATTCAGGGAAACTGAGGCAGGAACCCAGCTGCGGGGGTGAGGCCAGCACACAACAGGGAGCAATTGATTACAGCTCTCCTCAGGGAGCAAGTGGGATTCCAATCCTTCCCTCCATGGGGGGCTGCAGTTGCTGGGGGTCAGGAAGGTAGATATATTGGTTCAAATTTTGCTTGCTGCTGTAACAAATAACCCCCATTATTTTAGTAATGTAATACAAGTTTTTTCCTCCTTATGGATACCCCAGTTCCTTCCATCTTGTGTCTCCACTATTCCCCAGGATCTGCATCCAGGCAGAAGCAGAGAGAATGCGGAGAAAGCATATTCACTTTTTATCTGCCTTGCCCAGGTGAGACACATACCATTTCTGCTCATAGTGCATTGGTGAGAACTGGTCACATGACCCCACTGAGCTGCAAGGGTAGATGGGAAATGTAGTTCCTGTCTGGGCCATGCTCCTCAGAGACCACTCTTTGCCAAAGAAGGGGTTTGCATTTTGATAAACTGTAGGCCATGCCTGCATAGGAGCTCAGCAGACCCTCCGTCAGGGAGAGGCCTCCACGAGCCCAGCTGGGGAGTGGGATCCTGTTTTTGTGCTGCCCACAGGTAGCCTCCCTCATACCTCTCAGGGAAATGGTCTGAATGGATTTGAACTATTTCCATCCCAACAGTCTGTGGGATTGGACAGAGGGGTTAAGGACTCTGTGGAACACAGAGCCTGGCAAAATACATGGGAAAAATAAACAAATGCATGAAATGAAAATTTCTTGCCAGTAGGACCTGGGTTCTGGGAAAAGCTTATGAGTACACAGAGTTCAAGATAAATCCATTTTCCTCCTGCAGCCTCTGTGTGAGCTCAAGCTGTGTTTGATCAGCTTGATTTCTGTTTGGAATCAAGGACCTTCTCCCAACCATTTATTCCTGGCCTTCTCCTGGATCTGCAGTGAATTTGTGTGTAAGGCTGAATTCGTAGCCTGAGGACATTCTCTCAGCAGCTCCTTGTGATGATCTAAATATAGACACCTCACCTCCATGCAGAGCAGGCGAGAGGAAAGAGACTGCTCTGCAGGCACCTCGCTGTGGCATCCTTGGTCTAAGGCTAGAGGATGGGTTTGAGTACTGGCTTCTGCATGCTCCCTGTGTGACCCTGACGAGTCACAAGACCTTTAGCACTGTTTCTTCATCTGTAAAATGGGAGCAGCTGCTATTGCCAGAGTAAAAACCGATAATGAGTTTGAAATAGCTTTGTAGACTGAAAAGCGCTGTACCAGTGTTAGTGATCATGGGCAGGGTCTATCAGAGTTTAAAGCACAGGCTCTGGAGACACACTATCTGAATTTACATCCTGGCTCTACCACTTTCTAACTATGTGACTTGGGCAAGTTACTGCACATTCTGCACCTCTGTTCCTCATTTGTAAAATGAGATAATAATGGCACCTACCTCACAAGTGTGTTGTGGGATTGAATGAGCTGACGTATGTAAAGAGTTCAACACAATGTCTGGCCTATGTTCTGGCTCAAAAGACCCTGCTGCATACATGCACCCCTCTGCTCTTCCATCTGCGTGTCTTTGTTCCTTCTGTTTCATCCAGCTGTGATGCCTTTTCCCCAGCTCCAATGGTGCAGTTCCTACTCATCCTTGGCACCTAACTAGCAATGCCCACTCCTCTGGGAATCTTGCCTTGATATCAGGATGAAGTTGCACAAATTCAGGGGGTGCTGTTTACATAGAAAATGTGAATGGTTCCTCCCGCAGCTGTGCAACATGGTGGAACTGACTGGTATTGCTGTGAGAAATTATCCTGCAGGGTCTGAAGTTCCTGCAAGTGATCCCTCTACTAAGATGCTTGGGTACATGTCTCATCTCTCTTACAGAATTTTTCATGGGCAGGGAAGAGTAGTTTGGGTTTTGCTTGCTGCTATATCAAGTCCCACTGTTTTAGTAGCTTTATACATTATGAGTTTGTTACCCTGGACCAGCATCTGGCACCTAGAAGGAGCACCACAAATACGTTTCGAATGAATGAAAGAATAAACAAATGAATGGTCATAGGTCTCATTAGGAGAGAAGACCTGTGTGGGACCTTACAACACCTGAGGAAGTAATATTTGCTTAGCAGGTACTGCATGTCCAGAGTCAGGGGAGGGTGGGAGTGAGGACGAGAGGGGTCCAGGCTCCCAGTGGAGCAGGGTGAAATGGAAAAGGAAGGGAGCCAGAGGTTGGGATGGGCCCACTAGGGGTCAGCTGCTCCCCATGCCTTGTCTGGTGTCATTCTTATATCACTCTTGCAGTGATTAAGTGCTGCAGGAGACACTTTGGTGACCTGTGTTGCCATGTCACCCTCCACTCACCTGTGCTTTAAGGTATGGAGGACAGTTCCATGCACACTGACAGCTCCCCACCTGGTGCCCACTGCTCATCTCCCCACTTTTCTGCCTCAGCTGTAAAATTGCTCAGACCACCTTCAGGTGCAGTCCTGAGTGTGGGGGAGTTAATGCCATTGGAGACTGGAAACAAGTGGATAAATGCCCCAACATTCTTCTTTTGGAGGGAAAATTCTGGGCAGCATTCTGCACCCTTCTCACGGTCCCTGGCAGAGGTGAGCCCCGCAGCCTTTGGCACTGGCCTGGAAATGCACTCTTTATGGCTCCTCCTCCTCTGTGTCTTGCTCTCCATTTCCTGGGATCACCTCTCCAGTAAATACTTGCACCCAAGCCCTTGTCTCAGGCTCTGCTTTCAGGGGACCCCTAACACATCACTGCATTCTCCACACGAGGACACTGAGGCTCTGAGAGGTTATTTACCCTGGGCCACACAGCTGGTGAGAGGCTGAGCCAGGATCCAAACTCTGGGGTGTCTGACTTGTGCTCTTCCCACTACCCCAGAAGACTGCACCGCAAAAGCAAGTGCGAAACGTTTACAGTGACGTGCTAACGCTTGAGGTAAACTCTGAGATTGCTGTTCTGAAATTGCTTTTGCTTCCTTTTGCAGACACACAAATACATGTGTTGAAAATGAGACAGAGGGAGGGAGAGAGAGAAGAGGAAGGCGGGGGAGGAGTCACGGTCACGGAGATCAAGAGATCGTGAGAGAAGCAGAAGAGACAGCGAGAAATCTCGTCCATTTACAAACCTCCTGTTTATCCTATTCTTTATTTTTTGAAGCAAATAAAATTAAATGCAACTAAAACAAGCAGTTACTTTAGCGGGCCTCTTCCCACCTTCTCTCATATGCACATTTGTTTCTAGGGATGCTGCTTCCACACTTCTTTTTTGGGTGGGTGTTGGGCGTGGGGAGAAAGAATAGAAACAAGCATTATCTGATTTGGGTATGTATAAACTTTAACATTTTTTTAAAAGTTGAAACATAGTTAATTGTACATGTCTGTGGGGTACAGCGTTGATTATTGATACCTGTGTGCAATATGTGGTGCTCAAATCAGGCTGATTAGTATATTCAACATTACACAATGTAATCATTTTTCATGGCCCTTTACTCATTCCTCCCTTACTTCCTTCCCCTTCCCTCTTTCCCACCTCTGGTAACCTCAGTTCTGTTCTCTCCTTTTGAAAGTTCAACATATTATTGTGATTGTTGTATCTTTCTTTTTTTATTTATTTGTTTAGTTTTTAGCTCCCACTTATAAGTGAGGACATAGGGCAAACACTTCAGGAAGCAGGACTGGGTAAAGACTTTAGGAATATGACCTGAAAGGCACAGGCAACCAAAGGAAGAATAAAAAAATGGGATTATATCAAACTAAAAAGCTTCTACACAGCAAAAGAAACAATTAACAGAGCAAAAAGACAATCTACAGAGTGGGAGAAAATATTTGCAAACTATACATCTGACAAGGGATTAATTCCCAGAATATACAAGGAACTCAAACAACTTAACAGTAAAAAAACAAATAACCCAATGAAAAAATGGGCAAAGGAGCTGAATAGGCATTTCTCAAAGGAAGACATACAAATGGCCAACAGATACATGAAAAAATTCTCAACATCACTCAGCATCAGGGAAATGCAAATCAAAACCACACTGAGATATCATCTCACCCCAGTTAGGCTGGCTATTACCAAAAAGGCAGAGAGTTACAACTGCTGGCGAGGATGCGGAGAAAAGGGGAACCCTCCTGCACGGCTGGTGGGAATTTAAATTGGTGCAGCCAGTATGGAAAACAGTATGGAGGCTCCTCAGACAACTACAGATAGAACTACCATATGATCCAGCAACCCTGTTTTTGGGTATATGCTCAAAGGAATTAACATCATTATGTCAAAGGGATACCTGCACTCCCATGTTTATTGCAGCTCTATTTACAATAGCCAAGAGTCAGAACCAGCCTAAATGTGCATCAACTGGATAAAAAAAAATGTGGCACATATACACAATGGAATACTACTCTGCCATAAAGAAGAATGAAATGCTGCCATTTGCAGCAACATGGATGAACTTAGAGAAAATTAAGTTAAATAAGCCAGGCACAGAAAGAGACATTACCCTTTAAAAAAACTTTCTATGATGGAAAAATGTATATAGAACATGAAGATAATAGTACAATAAACTCCCCTTGACCCATCACTCAGCTTATAATAACCTACTTCATCATCACAACAACTTTATCCTATGGGGACTCTTGTTACCCTATTTTGTAGAGGAGGAAACTGAGGCTCAGGGAGATATAGCCACTTGTCTTGACTTACCCAGGCAATTGAACTCCAGACTCTGTGCTTTAACTGCCAGGCTGCCTGAGGCTGGGTCTTTACTCCTGGGCATACCATGCGTTTACATCCTGGGAGAGCTGCTGATTTTTTTAGGATGCTGGGTAATATGGGAGCTATTTGTGCCTTTGCTCAAAATATGATATAGACACCGATACTCAAAGCATGATCCACAGGCTAGCAGTTTCAGCATCTCTTGGGACAAATGCGGAATCTCAGGCCCCAGTCCAGACCTCCTGGGTCAGACTTTCTGTGGGTGGAACTTGGCAATCTATATTTTGACAAACCTGATGTGCAGCACTAGTCTTGAAAGCTCTCCTTCCTTCCAGAGTGCTCTGTGGCTGCCTGCTCTGCAAGCCATCCGGGGAATGGCTTCTCTCTCTGTTCCCTCCCTCTCTCTGCGACATACTTCATGTCTGTTTAGATGCTCCATGCCTAGTGTCCTGGGGACCACATTAATCCATAAACACCACCCATATGCCCTCACAAGGGCTGCGCTGTGTCCAGTAAATCGTCGGCACCCCAGTGCTGCCAGTAGATTCTTCTCAAGGATGTGACAATTGGCAGTCTCCTCTCTAAGCAGGCCCTCTGTGCTGCTATCTCACACCACTGTGATTTAAATATGCAGGTGTGAGGGGCAGCACCTGTTAGATATATATACCCGGTGAGTTTTACTTTTGCACCATAAAAATGGATAAATCTGCCACCCATAAAGCCTTATTTATTGCTAAGAGTTCATTAAATATGCATGAAAAACCAACTAACTTAACTTCCTGCTAGTAACTTTAGCTGGAGGCTGGATTCAGGATTGGAATTCAGGTTTAGGTGGGGCAACAGACACAAGCTTGAGACGATGGTCCCCAGCCCAATGATAAGGGTGTGGAGGGACAAGGCTGGCTTCCCATCGTGGCCTGGCGTGGCTAGTGCTGTGACTCTGGTTGAGGCACTTAGGAACTCTCCACCTCAGTCTCTCACCTATAAAATGGGGATAATTATACCTCCTGCCTAAAGTTATTGTGGCAATCAAAGTAACACGATGTTACATTGCACCAAAGCCACTGACCACTAACTGTGAGATGTACTTTTATTTTATGCAGCACTAGGAAAGAAAAAAATGCTGCCATCTGAACTAGATTTCATGCTTTTTATCACTTAGAATTTTTATTTTATGCTTATTGGAAGAGCTCTTTTAAATTCATTTGGACATAGATTCTATCATCTATCACATGTTTGCATATATTAAAGGGAAAATATAAGCTGTATAAATTGATGGAAGGATTCCTAAAGCTTTAGCACATTCAGAATTCAATTTCTCCAACTCACTTTTTGACTCAGTCGTCAATGACTGTACTTTTCCACATAATCTTGTCTTTTGTTCCACCAGGAGGGTTCACAGTGCAGTGATTCTTGTAAGTATTCTCAACTCTCACTCCCAACATTTCCCCCCACCCCCAAGCTGCCCACTCTGCAAATTTTGATGCTAGAGCTTTTCGAATTTACCAGGAGGTGTCAATGGAAGGTTTGTAGACAACAACTAGGACTCATGTTCCTTCCTCAAATGGTCTGTAAGTTGTTTGCTGATCAAAATGCGGGGGGGTGCCCTTGTTTGCCAGGCATCCCCACCAAGACCGTGCACAGGAACAACAACCGTATCAATGGTGCAGAGATTGCCAGACACATCCCCATTTCACAGACATTAAAATGTGAAAAGAAGATGCATCTAGAATTAATCAAATGTGATGCAAACTTCTTGCCAGTGAGTCTGGCACATAATAATGAAGAGGAAATTAATGTTTTCTGCATGAACTGTGCACCAGCCTGTGTTAGTTTTCTTGGACTACCATAACAAAATATCACAGGCTGAGTAGCTTAAACGACAGAACTTTATTTATTTGTTTATATTTATTGAAATGTGATTGTACATATCTGTGGGGTATAGCGTTGAATATCAATACCTGTTTGCAATATGTGATGCTCAAATCAGGATAATTAGTATATTCAACGTTACACAATGTAATCATTTTTTGTGGCCCTTTACCCATTTCTCATTAATCTCGCCCCGCCCCCCGTCTTCCCACCTCTGCTGGCCTCAGTTCTGCTCTCTCTTTTTGAAAATTTAAGATATTATTGTGATTATTGCATCTTTTCTTTTCTTGTCTTATCATTCCTTCCTCCTCCCTTTTCCTTCCTTCCTTCCTTCCTTTTTTCTTTCTTTCTTCTTTTTTCTCCTAGCTCTCACTTACAAGTGAGGACATGTGGTATTTCTCTTTCTGTATGTGACTTAATTCACTTAACATACTCTTCTCTGAGTTCATCCATGTTGCTGCAATGGCAGAATTTCATTCTTTTTTGTGGCAGAGTAGTATTCCGTTGTGTATATATACCACATTTTCGTTATCCAGTGTCTGTTGATGGACATTTAGTTTGATTCCAACTCTTGACTATTATAAATAGAGCTGCAACAAACATGGGAGTGCAGGTATCCCTTCAACATGATGCTTTCCATTCCTTTAGGTATATACCCAGCAGTGGGATTGCTGGATTGTATGGCAGTTTGATCTGCAGTTGTTTGAGGAGGCTCCGTACTGTTTTCCATTATTGTCTCACAGTTCTGGAGGCTGGTAGTCTGAGATCAAGGTGCCAGCAGTGCTGGTGTCTCCTGAGGCCTCTCTCCTTGGTTATAGATGGTTACCGTCTGGCTGTGTCCTCACATAGTCTTTCCTCTGTGCATGTTTCTGTCCTAATCTCCTCTTCTTATAAGGACAACAGTCATATTGGATTAGAGACCACCTCATGACCTCATTCTAACTGAGTTACCTCTTTAAAGGCCCCACCTCTGAACATAATCACATTCTGAGGTCCTGGAGGTTAGGACTTCAACATACAAATTTTGGGGAACACAGTTCAGTCCATAACACAGGCCCTGTGTGAGTGCTTTGCAAACAGCACCTCCTTTTGGCTACATGGTGATCACTTCAGGTAAGTGGTTTTGTCTGCAGTTTACCTATTAAAAAACTGAGGCTCCAGGAGGTTAAGTTATCTGTCAGAGATCCTACAGCTTGTAGAGGCAAGAGCTGAGTTTCAAATCCAGGAGAAGCCTGTGCTGTAGACCTTCCTGCTGATGTCTCATGTCAACTCATGCTTTATGGAGCCCCAGGGGATGTCACACATGGCCCATCCCTCTCTCCCTGGCTGCAGGGTTGGAGCTGAGGAGGGACAAGCCTGTGTTCCTGCTTGCTACTCCCTCCCCACATTAATCAAAGTTCTTCTGATAGCTTATTGGGCTCCCTCATAAACTTTTATTTGAAGAAATGGTAACTTAACGGAAAGTTTAAACATGTCTGTATTTAGTATATATAAAGTTTAAACATTTCCTAGGGCTACTGTACAACTGACCACAACCCAGGGGGCTTAAAACATTATTCCGTCATGGTTCTGGAGGCTAGAAGCCGGCAGTCAGTGTATCTGCAGGGCCACACCCTCCCTTGGAAGGCTCTAGGGGAGATTCTTCCTTGCCTTTTCCTGGCTTCTGGGGGCAGCCTCCCTTGGCTTGTCATTCATCACTTCAATCCCTGCCTCTGTCACCACATGATGTTCTGTGTGTGTGTGTGTGTGTGTGTGTGTCTCCTCTTCTCATAAGGACACCAGTTATATATGACTTTCGGGACTACCTTTATCCAATATGAACTCATCTTAAATAACTATCTGCAAAGACTCTGTTTGCAAATAAGGTCACATTTGCAGGGACCTGGGGTTAGGACTTCAGCATATCTTTTGGGTGGACACAATTCAAACAGCAACACAGCAGAGATTAGGTGGTATGCTCAGATGGGGACTTTTAGGCAGAGCCTTAAGAGAATGGAAGGAAACTGAGGGGGGCTACAGGGCAGGGATGATGGGGGAGGGTCAAGGGGTAGACTGGGCTGACTTCACTTTTGCGGGGACGTGTAAAACCTGTTGTCTGATGAGATGGTGGGTCTGAGCTGCCCTTCCCATTCCTGGGCCATTCCTCCACAGCAGTCCCTCTCTCCCAACACCCTCAAGCCAGCATTTGACAGGAAGAAGGCAGGCTCCAGGACAGCTGGTAACACTGGACTAACCCTCTCACTGTTCTTCTTACTGATAAGGCAGAAGTCTTTGAAGGCATAGGGGCTCTGCTTTGAATCTGAGGCATCACACAGTTTAATTCTTTTATAATCCTTTGTGGGGGCTTCCAAAAATACCTTATCCTTAAGCAGTTTTCATTGTGGATGTTAGTTGCTCAAACCTTGACTAATTCAGGTTAACTTAGATCCCAGTAGAGTTTTTCTTTTTTTTTTCCACTGGCGTCCTCTGATGTCAGGCCAAACAAAAATTCACATAGAGAATGTAAGTCCCACACTTCTCGCGGCATGATAGCAGAACAGCCCGGGGAGTGTATTAATAGCCTGAAGTCATGGTACAAATGGTTATTTATATGTGTAGGTGATGGCTAAAATACACCCCCCCCAGTGATTATTCACAATTAACAAGCACTTCAGTAAATGAACAAAATCTGTTCTCAATCCATTAAGGCAGCAATTCTTTATCTAGAACTCATGTACCTGAAACTTCTGGCTGACCAGCCCTCCCACACAGCTCCAGAACAAAGCTAATTAGAGATTATAATCACGACCTTCAGGCTCCTTCCAGAGCCTGAAGGGTACCCGAATCATCAATAAAATATAATGTGTTCACTAGAGTTTCAGTTGACAAGCATAATAGAGTTGAAAATTGGTGATCTATATGTCCCTGTTAGCTCTCTGTTAACTGGAAGAGTGACAGCAGCTCTCATGTAGTGAGCTGTTACCGTGTCCCAGGTGTGCTAAGAATTTACAAGTATTATCTCATTTAATTCACCCAACCCTGCACTATGTGGTGGGCTTTGGAGAATCCCAGTGTGTCCTTGGGCAAACAGTGGGACCTAGAATTCTTCTCTCCTGCTCATCCATTTTTAGTTGCTGTCCTTTACTAAGACCTCTGTGATAATGCAGTTTACGAAGAGTCTGGAATGCCTGAACTGGAAGAAACCCCCAAGAGAATCCCATTAAACTCTTTCATTTTGCACAAGGAGACTGAGACTGGAGAGGCTGAGTGATGTGCTCAGATTTGCCCAGATTCCCTGTCTCCTAGGCCTGTGTTCTCTCTATTACAACACAGCATATTGGACACGGTTGTGTTGCTGTACTGATCATCTCTGGGAGTGTGTGGATTTATTTCATGGCCAAAGACAGGATCCAGAAGATAGATTCTGTCTTTTGTTTTATGTCCAAGAGTGGTCTGTTAAATTAGCTGAAACCTTCTGTGTTAACTGTGTAAGTGTTACAAAGTGTTGGCTGAGTATGGATCCTTTAGGATCAATGTGAGATGCATGAAATCTATGCCCACCTGTATAATTTGGTACATTCCCCTCACTCTAATCTTCTCTCAGTCTCCACATTCAATCTGTTAGCAGTCTTGCCAGTGCTACTTTAAAAATATATCTAAACTCTGACTTCCCTGGATCATTCCACAGCTCCCATCTTGGTCCCAGCACCATCTTCTCTCACCTGGATGATTTCTACAGCCTCCTTACTGGAATCCCTGCTCCCCATGCTTCTCATCACACTCAGAGTACAGTACAATCTCCTTACCAGGGCCTCAAGGCCTCACTTGACTTGACCTCTACCCACCTCTCTGACCTCCTCCCCTACTACTCTGCATTCCCTCACTCTGTTCCAGCCATCCTGGCCTTGCTATGCCTCAAACCTGTCAAACTCATTCCTGCCACAGGATCTTTGCACAGGCTATTTTCTCCACCTGGAATGCTCTTTCTCCAGATGGTTTCTTGTCCCACTCTTCCATTTTATTCAGGTCTCTGCACAAATATCACCTCTTCAGAGAGGCTTTCCCAACTGCCATATCTAAAATAATGCCCCCATCCCTTCATTTTGCATTTCCTTATGCTGACATGGTGGTATGTAGAGCATTTAACATTGCTTTATTATAAATAACCATCCTATTTGTAAATATTTATTTGCTTCTCTGTTATTTGTCTGCCTGATGTGCTAGAATTGAAGCTCTGTGAGGGCCAGAACAAAGTTGACTCCCCATTTTTACAATGGTGCCTGGCACATGGTAAGTACCCAGTAAATACTGTCGAATAAATAAATAAACTAAAAATTTAGAATCAATAAGAGAGTTCAATATATGTCTGGTTATAAAAAAAATATCCTGGGGGTCATGGGGAAACTCTAGGAATTTTCCAACCAGAAGGTGCAGTATCTACATGAAATAAATGGCAAAACTTCATAGAGGCATATGAAAGCTGACTTAAATAAATAAAGAGGCATATCATGTTTCTGGATGAAAAAACTTAATATTTTAAAGATAACAATTTTCTTCAAATTAGTTCATAAACTGAATGCAATTCCAACACAATACCTTTAGGAATTTATTGTGTAAATTGACAAAATTATTCAAAAACTCATCTGGAAAGATAAATAAGGGAAAACAATAAAGAAATTTTTCGAAAAATTATAACAATCAGAAAGGAACTTCAATGTCTAGGTCCTAATATGTATCACAAATCTGTAATGATTAAGATAGTATAATACTGGGGCAGAAATATAACAAAATGTCAATAAAATAGAATAGTAGATTCAGCAAGAGAAAAAATAGTATGTTAGAATTTAGTGTAAGAATTGGATTATAACCTGTGGAATAAAGTAAATATTCAAGAATCCATATTGTTATACATAAATAAATATATTTACTGGGTGGGAAAATATAGCTCTTCTTTACAGAGGACTTCCAATTAATAAATGTGAAGGAATGATGGTAATAGAAAATTGCCATTAGGCAAAATTTGCAGTAGTGATTGTTGCAGGCAAGTGCCACTGATAGATGCTCAAATTAGTCAGTGAATGTATGATGAGAAACAGGATATTTGCATGATCCCAAAGCATTTCCCCACAAGATATTTACTAATTACTAAGAGAAAAAAAAATAATATTACAATGAAGAAATCTGGCAGGCACCACCCTAACGAAATGATAGAGGTTAATATTGCAGGTAATGAGGCACATCGATGTCATATCGCCCTGATATGACACACCAAAGAGGGCACAACCTCACTTCTGTGATGTTCTTTCCAAAAATGCAAAACTGTTCACAAGAAAACATCAATCTAAACAGAAGAAAACATCAGGCAAACCCAGACTGAGGGACATTCTACAAAATAGCTGGTTAGAATCCTCTCAGAGTGTCAAGGTCTTAGAGGATAAGAAAAAACCAAGGAACAGTCAGATTGGAGGAAACTGAGAAGATAAGACAACTAAATGGATTGGCTTCTGGACCAGAAGAAGGACATTCATGGGAAAAGTGGTGAAAATCAAATAAGGCCTGTAGATTAGTTAATAATACCACATTGATGTTAATTTTTGGGTTTGAGTAAGTACACTATGGTTATATGACTTCCTAACATTAGGGATGCTGAGAAAAGGGTATACAGGAACTCTCAATTTTATTTTTAAAAAGTTGCTGAAAGTCTAAAATTAATTCAAATTGAAAGCTAAAAATAGTTTACCATAAGAGTAAGATGGGGGAAATAATGGATTATCCAGTTAATGATGGTGGGACAATTAGCTAACCATTTGGAGAAATATGTAGTATGTTTTACTTATAAAATCATAATTCATACCATATACCCAAATAAATTCCATGTGGATTAAATATCCTTAAGTGACAAATTGTTAAAAGTTACATATTCTTTTTAAAACAAAATAAGAGAAATTAAGGTTAGATGAATCTATGTTTGAAAATGCACATTTCATTTACTCTTAGTAATTAGAAATCAGTTAATACCTATGCTACTATTTTAATTAATAAATATTTTTAATACATTTATCCTTATGTCAACATTTATATTTTTATAAAAATAAGTTATTGTTCATACTCTTCTAATTATCTTATTTAGGGATATCCTGGTCAGTTTTCAGGTGAAGGTCAGATTTAGGGTTCGAATTTAGACCCCATTGCAAACTAGCTTGTGTCTCTGAGTCTATGTTTACACACTAATTAATTATTTGATCCATATCTGCTTAGTGATTACCATGTGCCAGTCTTGGTGCTGGGATTCCTATTCTGTTTTATGCTTTCAGTCTCAATGAACTCATTTGCAAACTGGAAATTAGAGCATCTGCCTCCTAAGATTGTTGAAAGGCACATTGAAGCTCTTGGAACAAAGCCTGGTACATTGTAGGTGCTCATTCAATGTTGGTGCTTCCTGCACCCATAAATTAAGCACAGCTTCACTTGTACATGACCATACATAATCACCTGAATTAAACAAACTAGCATTTAAGAATATAATGTAGTGGTTAAGAAAACACAGACTCTTGAACCAGGCTAGGTTCAAATTCTAGCTCTTCAACATACTAGTTGTTTGAAACTGTTCCTTAAGCTGTCTGTGCCTCAGTTTCCCATCTACAAATTGGGAATGATAAGAAAATCTACCTCATAAGAGTATTATGAAGACTAAATGAGTTAAGATTTGAAAAGCATCTGGAACAACATCTGGCACATAATAAGTAGCATATAAAGTTCAGATAAATAGAATACAAATTACACCTAGACTTTTAAAATAGATTATGAGAGCAAAAATTACCTTACTCTCTGCACTGAGAAACTGAGATTGGGAAAAGGTGCTATCATTTTTAGCTCTGGAAAGACCTGGCCAAGCCCTGAGAGTCAGCCCATGCCTTTTTCTCTAGGCCTAGAGATCCAAAGGCTCACTCACAAGAAATGCACAGCAAAGCAATGGGCTTGTGGGGGTTGCAGTGGGACAAGGAGTGGGGGAGAAGGAGGCTCTGCAATCACGTTAGAATTGTAGCAAATACAAGGACAGTCATTTCAGACAGATTTTCTAATTAAGTATTAACCTTAACCTTTTTGACAATGTACCTTCAGATTAAATCAAGTTGGGCTAAATAATGCAAATTTGCTTTTAGCTAAGGAGAAAACAGGAGACTATTCCTCAATTGTAGAAAAACAATTCCCCACAGATCATGAATTGTTTCACAAAAACACTAACAGATTGCTTTCCCGGGGAGAAGAGAGATTCCTCAGCAGCAAGAAAATTCACAGGGAGCTTTGGTGGATGGTAGACCAGATGTGATCCAGACACAAAGGTGATATTCAGCTGCTTTTCCCTGGTACAGCAAACTTCCTGTGGTCTCTTCTGATTGTTCCTGCTCATGCCATATTTGCTATTTAATATTTTTAATATCATTTCTGTTTCAGACATGGTTAATATGAGGCTGTTTTCATGCACTGGTAGACAATTAGTAGAAATCCAAGAGACACCAGGAGTAATATTTGTTTGCTTTGTCAGGTACCCTCTCTAAGACATTGGTTGCTAAGCAACCACTAAGCTTCTGAACTTTGACTTGAGTTGGTGGCCATAACTTAACTTTTTATTTGTTCTTTGCACAGTTCATTTAAACATGAAGGCATGTTTAGTTCAACTCTGTAGAAAATTAGGATGAATCGGCACCAGGCAATTGCCTTTAGCAATGAAGATATTATAGTGTTCCTGTCTCTCTAAAAATTACAAATGAAAATATATTAAGCCTCAAAAAAAAAAAAGAGATCATCAAGATTCAGAATCTGGGCAGTGTAGAGAATTCAGTGTGAAAAATAGAGCTGGCTCTCTTTGTAATTGTGGAAAGAGGGTGAGGGATGAACCAAAAGAACCAGATGTTAAAAGTCTGAGGGTCTGAGGAAAAGAGAACGAACAGAAGTAGGAAAAAGATAAATCTTTGAAGAATCTTTGCTTTATGAATAAAGAGTGACTCTGGGAGATATGTTAGAGATCTAAGGAGTTGTCATCTTCTCAATCTTTCATGAGACATGTTTAACTAAAGAGAGTTTAATAAAGGACTGTTTGCAAGGATGGGACAGAATTTAGGGTAACCAATAAGAGGTAGTACAGCACTGGGGCTAGCAACTATGGGGAGCCTTTCCCACTCCAGGCCTGAAGGAGCAAAGGAAGGAAGGGATTGTTGAAACTTGGAGAGGGGTTCAGCTGATTTAGGCTGGGTTCAGTTAGACTTGGCTAACAACCCACCGCTAGAATCCATAAAAGGTGGGGATTAGTGTATAAATACCCCAGATCCTTCTCCCCTCAAACTGGAAGACTCCAAGATATATGTTCTATACTGGTTCCCAGCAGAGCTAAAATCCATATGGCAATGCACCATTCATTGGCTGACTACCACAAAAAGGGAAAGCAAGGCTTAAATTTCTGGAGAAAGGAGAAATACAGGGAAGGCTGTCAGACAGGAGTTTGGCCATTAGTAGAGGGATGCAGCCAATTTGCAGTCCCTTGGGAGCGAGGGAGCTGGGGGAATAAAAAAATTACCCCAATCACTCATTCCAGCATTTGCATCATTTTCCTGAGGGCTTTCTCTGAAGAAGTCAGAGAGGGCTTCTCTGCTCATGAGGTAGGACAAAGTGCTAGGGAATTAACATTCATCATTGACCGGAATGTTCCCAGTGATCTCCACCTTCTGCTATTCATATTCTTGTGTAATCCCCTCCCCTTAAGTGGGGGCTGAACTTCTTGACTCATTTGTAATGAATAAAATATGGCAGAAGAAATGGACATTGCTTCTAAGATTTTGTTATAAAAGACTGTGATTTCCATCTTGGGTGTATTCTCTTTTGCTTTCTCACTCATTTTGAGAGAAGCCAGCTGCCATGTCACGAGCTGCCCGATGGAGGGGCCACATGGCCAGGACCTGAGGGAGGCCTCCAGGCAATGGCTGGTGAGGAAGAGCATCCTGCCAATAACCACATGTGTGAGCTCAGAAGCAGACCCACCCCCACTTGAGCCTTTTGATGAGACTGAAGCCTGGGTTTACTGCAACCTCATGAGACACCTTAAGGCAGAGGAACCCAGCTCCACTGTGCCTAAATTTCTGATCCACAGAAACTGCGAGATAATAAATATGTGCTATTTTTAAGCAGCTAAATTTTGGGGAAATTTGTCATACAGCCATAGATAACTAATATACTACTTGTCTTCTCTACTTTCCTACTGGTATTTTCTTCACTTCCTAAATAAACTATTCGCACTCAAATCCTTGATTCAAGGTCTGTTTCTGGGGAGAGCTCAGATGAAGAAAACACATGAAAAACAGAGGCCCAGAGAAAGAGGCAGGAACTTTCTAGAAGTTCTGCTATGGGCTGGTAACAGAGACAGGACTTGGACACCTGATTCTGAATCTGGAGCTCAGAGCACCTCTTCCCACTGGGGAGTCACTGGCCAGGGGATGGGTGAAATAGCATAGTGAATGCTGGGCTTGATGTCAGAGGACCTGGCTTCAACCTCTGCCTCTGACAGTTCTTCTGGGACAGTGTTAGGGCATCTAATACATCAGGGACTGAGTTTTCTCATCTGAAGAATTCTAACAACTAACTCAAGGATGTCGGGGGATTAAATGAGCTAAAGTAAGCCATGAGGGCTTTGGAAACATGACTTTCTGCAAATGTGAATCATTATTATGGTCCAAGTGGTTATGAGTCCTCGAATCACCAATAGAAGGTCTGGCCATGCAACCCTTGAATGGCACGCGACTTGGTCACTCACTGTGCACTTGACTTCCAGGGCTGATGGGCCCTGAGCAACTTTTCTCTGGCTGGAACGACAAGGGAGGAGGCAGCCCAGCCCATTCTCAGCGTGCACGTGAGCAAGCATCCCAGCCGCTCTCTCAAACAGAACATTGTGTCCCAAGGTCCTTTTAAAATAAGCCTATTTTGAGATGTTTATATACAAACCAGGGAAAGAATGGGGGTATTATGCCTGTAATGGAAAGTGCTCATAAATAAAAAGGTGCCATTTACCATCCATTTCCAAGGCCGCTCTGTGGGCTGTAGCAATGGGAGCTAGGCCTGGGTGCAGCTGGAAGAACTTGATGGGCTTTTCTTGGGGTTTTGTTGGGCTTTGTCAGTCAGGCTTGCTGGGGAAGGAGTGTGCTATGTGCTGAAGATCCTAAGTTTGCAGAGATCTAAGAGGTTTCTCTGCAGCACTGCTTATCTTGCCTGTCACTGGGGCCTGGCTACCACTGGTAGATGGAAGATCCACTTTAGGAAAATCACTTTTTCTTTGTAATCAAAGCTTATAACGTATTTCAGTGAATTCTTCAGAATCACTTGTAATCATTGTTGAGAGCCCATGGAGGCAGATGTAGGGGTGGGTTTTGCATGCAGCCTGTCTCTCTCTCTCTCTCTCTCACACACACACACACACACACACACACACACACACACACACACACACACACACACACACACACGTTACTCTCAATTATCGTCTTTTTGGATCTGTCACCACAAACATATCATCTCAGGGCACACCATTCCAGTACATCTCCATTATTTCAGTAGCTGTATGCTCCAGAAGGCTACCTCATGGAGAGGGGTGAGGAGTGAATATATTTTTGAGTGCTGACTGTGTACAGGGCACAGTGCTAAGAACTCTTTCTCCATTATCTCATTTTATCCCCACAACAGCCCCGAGAGGCAAAACCATCATTATTTCCATTTTACAGATAAGAAAATGGAGGCAAGTTTAGTTAACCAAGGTCACAGACCTAGTAAGTGATGGAAAAGGGATTCAAACCTTTGTTGTTTCATGCTGTAACTGTGCCCCTTGATATAACTAATGATTCACTAGTTATGGCAAATATTACTGAAAAAACACATTTGCTCCTACTGTTATTACCCCCTTTACCTTCTGCCCCAACATATCAACAATGCATCTATAACGCACTACAAAAGTATTCAGCAAATATTCATTCATTGTTCAGCAAGTATTCACTTTCTGCCTGCCTCCATGGGAAGCACAGTCTCTTGTGCTGGGGATGTTAAGCCTGGCTGTGTAATTTGCTTTGGTCAGTGGGATGTTCCTGGAAGTGATGAAAGCAGAGGCTTGAATCGTGCCTGCCCAGTCACGCTTGCCTTTTTGTGCTCCTCCTACCTGTCACTAGAAGAATATGCTTCAGGCAGCTGCCGGTCCAAGCAGGAGAGAGACATATAAGGTAATCTGCATTCAACTCAAGCTTGGACCCAAAACCAGCTGAATCTAGCCTAAATCAGCAGGCCTCAGCTGACACTGCAAATGTGTGAACAAGAAATAAATGCTTATTGCTGTTTACCTTGATAGTTGTGGTTGTTTGTCATGCAGCAAAAGCTGACTAATACAAGAAGCAAAAAAACAAAAAAAATAAAAATGTTGTTATTAAACCTCAAAAGTGCATTCTCATATATTCATCTGTCCACCCTAACATTTATTATGTAGCTAGTATGTAACAAGAACTTATAACGATTGCCTGTTTTAGTTTTATAGCTGCTGTAACAAGGTAGATAGGTCAGAAGTCTGGGCCCAGCATGGCCCAGCTGGTTCTCTACTTTGAGCTTCACAAGGCTGAACTCAAGGTGTCAGCAGGGCTGTGATTGTTTTTGGAGGTTCTGGGATGAATCTACTTTCAAGATCAGGAGGATTGAAGTGGCTGTTTCCTCGCTGGCTGTTGGCTGGGGGTTGGTCTTTGCTCCTGAAGCTGTCTGCATTCCTTCTCATGCTTCCATGGGAAGCCCTCCAGCAATGGTGGGTTGAGCTCCTTTCATGCTTTAAATCTCTCCAGCTTCCCTTCTGCTGCATCTCTGCAGTTATATGGTTAAAAAATCCTGATATGCACTCCACCCTTGGGAAGGTTACATGCTAGGAGAAGACAATTAATAGATATCCCAAATAAGAGGATAAAAGCTGATTGTGGCAAGCACTGGGAAGAAAATAAATATGATAGAATTGAGGAGGGAACTTCTAGAGGTAGGGACATCCACTCTGCTGGTCATCTTGAAGATTCTCTGCAGCATGAATGGCAGGCTTGACCAGCTTATGAGTTCCACTAATAGATGAAGAAACAGAGGTTCCAACCTGGCTTTGGGGCTCCTAATATCAGATTTGGCTGTGTGGATGTGCCACCGGCTGCCTGTCCTGATCTGGGCAGCAGGGGCCGTGGTAGTGGCACTGGCTTTGGAGCCAGAAGACCTATGCTCAAGTCAGTTCTCTTTTACTTATGAGCTTTGTGATCTTGAGAAAGGCAAGAAACCTAGCTGAGCCTCAGTTTCCTTACCTGAAAAATGGGGATAAAATTCCTTCCCAGGCTACTTCCTAGGCTCCCTGAGATGCTGTAAGTATGAGAAGAGGTAAAAATAAAGAACTAGTGTTTACGTGCTGCGGCTGACACTTTCTAAGGCAACGCATCCGGGAGAGGGCTGGATGAAGGGTGACTATGCTGTTTCTGGGGGAAAGGTGATTCCCCCCTGCCCCACTCGGGGGAAACTGGGCCAATCCCTCCCTATTGTCTGGAATATGACACAAAAGGGTAGCTTGTGACTTGGAGGATGCTTTTCTTACCCTAACAACTTGAAGAGGACTTTTACAAAGCAAATGGAATTGGCACTGGTTAGGACAAAGAAATCATTGCTTATGCCAGACTGCTGGCCTGTAGGCTGAGTGGCACGTGGAAAATAGGCAGGATTTGGAGTTAAAGGAACTTGAATACAGAGAGGAAGAATAAAATGCTGGTTACCCAGGGTGGGGTGGGGGTGGATGGGAAGGAAATGGGGAGAGGTAGGTCAAAGGATACAAAGTTACAGATATGTGGGAGGAACAAGTCTAGAGGCCAAATGCACCACATGAGGACTACAGTTAATAATATTGTATTGTGTTTGGGATTTTTGCTGACAGAGTAGATTTTTATGTGTTCTTGCCACACACACACAAAGGGTGACCATGTGAGATGATGGATATGTTAATTTACTTGACTACAGTAACCATTTCACTATGTTTGTGTCTATCAAAGCTTCATGCTGTACATGTTAAATATATACAATAAAAATAAATAAATAAAGGAGGCTGCAGTGCCACAGATTCAATGCAGCTGCTTCCTGCCTGGCAGCGTCAGAAGGGCACTGGCTGGGGATTCCTCCAGTGAGGAGGCCACGTGGCGTGATACCCTAGACCATCGATCAGGATTTGGCTGTCTGGTTTCAGTCCCATCTTAGTTCTGTGACCTTGAGTGGATTTTTTTAACATTGCTGAGTCTCAGTCTCAGTTTTCTCAACTATAAAATGGGCACAATCATGGTACTTTCCTCATGGGTTGGTAAGGCAATCCATGGAGGGGTTGTAGCAGCTGGACCAGGGTTCTTCTCATATTCCCCTGACCCTCCTGTCACCTGCAGGCTTGCTGGGTAGTTACTCTACACGTCCATGGCCTCCCACCTCCAGCACCTGGGATTCTCTCTGTCCCTCTACGCTCAGCCCCTGCAAGGGGCCTTTAGAAGGGACAGGGAGTTAATGTCCTAGGAGTGACTCTCAACCAATGGGAGACGGTAGTTGGTGGATAAATACCCAGCTTCCTCACACTCGGTGGAATAATTCTCAAGTGTGTAACAGAGTTTCCGAAGGTGTCCCCAGTGTGACTGAGTCCCAGTTGTGCACAGAGGTGATTTACTCATTATGGTGCTCTTTATTGGCTTTCCCCTCTTTCCTGTCTCATTTCCCCACTCTCTCAGTGTGCTTCCTGGGATCACCTCCCAAAGAAACTACCTGCACTGAGATCCTTGTCTCAGGGTCTGCTTCAGGGGAACCCAACCAAGACAGGGGCTTAGCACGAAGACTGGCATTTGGTGAGTGCCAGCAAGCAGGGTTACTACCCTATCCTTGTAGTATTAGTTTTACTACCTGCCTGGCTCTGCAGCATCTCTGGGGCATCCAGGGGATGTCCTGGACCCTCTCTGAGTCTGCACCCAACTTTGGAGAACATGAACTCTGGCTGTGAGCTACAGGGGGCTGGCCAAGATTATCCCGTTCCTGAGTTTTCGTTTCAGCGCCTGCCCACAAATAGTTCCCCAAATCTCAGGGAGTTCAGTGGGCACTGGCAAGAGTGTGTCCTTCCTGCTGGATATGGCCCATGCATGAGAATCTACCAGCTACATGACCCGGAGAAGGTGGCTGAGCCTCAGTTTCTTCCTCCATGCAATGGGGGCAATTAAGAAGACAGGGTTATAGAGATGATTAAATGAGGTAATGCCTATGAAATGTTTCATATAGTGCCTGGCACAGAGGGAGGATTCTATAAATGATGTTCAGAGATTTTCTCTAGATCAACCTCCCCACTACGTGCCTGGAAATTTGAGCTTAGAGACAGACTTATTAGAACTTTCAAATATGCAGTCCCACCTGCCATGGGCTGTAGAGGCAGGTGGAGTGGAAGGGCCTGGAAGGGCCTGAATGTCAGCAAGCTTCCTAGTGAAATTTCTGGTGATAGTAGCATCTGTTGATCAAATATTTATCAGCTTCCGCAATGTGCCCATAGCACTGAGCAAAGATGAAAACGACCCTCATCAGGCCCCCAGGAAGCTCATAGTCATACGATGCTGCACAGTAGAATATGCACTGGATGAAGGATGCTTTCAGGACTGTGGGAGAAGCTGATCCAGGAAGTTTCAGATTAAAAGTCTCTGCCTTAACTATTTGTTAGCTAAATAAACCTGTTGTTCATTAACATTTACTGGTGCTTACCCCGATGTATGCACAGTTTTAAGCAGATTAGTTGGTCCTGTACTGGTATGGTCCCTATAAGCATGGACTTCTTATTATCATACCCATTTGACAGATAAGAAACTGAGTCCCATGGCTATTATCAAAAAGACAGAGAATAGCAAATGCTGGTGAGGATGTGGAGAAAGGGGAACCCTCCTGCACCGTTGGTGGGACTGTACATTAGTGCAGCCATTATGGAAAACAGAATGGATGACTACAGATAGAACTGCCAGATAATCCAGCAATCCCATTGCTGTGTATATACCCAAAGGAATGGAAATCATCATGTCAAAGGAATACCTTTACTCCCATGTTTATTGCAGCTCTATTTATAAAAGCCAAGAGTTGGAATCAACCTAACTGTCCATTGACAGATGACTGGATAAGGAAAATGTGGTATATATAATCAACAGAATACTGCTCTGCCATAAAAATAGTTAAATTCTGCTATTTGCAGCAACATGGATGAACTTAGGGAAAATTACGTTAAGTGAAATAAGCCAGGCACAGAAAGAGAAACACTGCAAATCCTCGCTCATAAGTGGGAGTGAAAGAAAGAAAAGAAAAGAAAAGAAAGAAAGAAAGAAAGAAACAAAGAAACAAAGAAAGAAGCAATCACAATAATACCTTAAACTTAAAAAAAAAAGGAGAGAGAACAGAATTGTCGTTATTAAAGGTAGGAAAGGCGGAGGGGGAATGGGTTGGCGAGAAACTAGTTAGGGGTCACAAAGATAGATTATGTTTTGTAAACACGAATATAGTAATTGTCCTGATTCGATCACCACATATTATATGCATGTATTGATACTCGATTCTGTACCCCACAAATATATTATCAATACAAAAAAAAGAAAAAGAAAAAGAAACTGAGTCCCAGAGAGGTCATTCAGTTTGCCTAGAGTCACGCAGGTGATAAGTGGGGGCACTGGAATTTGAACTTGGATAGTCTGGATTCAGAGACCTTTTTAAAAAATTTATTATTATTATTTTATTTTTTATATTTTTTCTCCTTTAACATTCTTAATTATTTTTTTTCAACAGTAATGAAAGAAAATGTACCAATAGAGGTAGGGGGTCCAGATTTTCTACTCTGTTTCATAAATAACTACATCTATTGTATTAGACTTTGTTCATTTGAAATCGGTAATGCAAACTACAAGCACAAAGCAACTACAGTAAACACAGAAAAGATCCATTATGAATACAAGCTGAATATTTTTTTAAAGACTAAGATCATAGAAAATATGTTCTCTGACCACAATAACAGAAGGAAATTTAGAAAACTCACAAATGTGTAGAAATTAAACAACACTCTCCTAAATAAACAATGGGTAAAAAGAAAAATCACAGGAAAATCAGAGAGTACTTCGAGATAAAGATCAAAGTGCAACATATCAAAATTTATAAGATGCAGGGTTCATGCAGTGCTTAGTAAACACCTAAACTGAAAATAAGAAAAATCTCAAATCAGTAATGTAAACTTCTATCTTAAGAAAATAGAAAAAGAAGAGCAAACTAAACTAAAAGCAAATATAAGTAGGAAATAGCAAAGATTATAACAGAAATATATGAAATAGGGAACTAAAAAATGATAGAGAAAATCAACAAAACCAAAAGTTGATTCTTTAAAAAGATCAACAAAATTTGCAAATCATTATCTAGACTGACCAAAAAAAAAAAAAAAAAAAAAAAAGAGAGAGAGAGAGAGAAGACTGAAATTACTAAAATCAGAACAGAAATAAAGTAGGGGCATTATTATATTGTCACTATGGCTATTTGTGGTGGTAAGATTTAGTTTCTTTCTCATTTGCATTTTTATTCTACCTGTGAGTTTTGTTCTTTCTTGTGTATTTGTGATAGTGATTACTGTTTTTCAGATTCCAGATGCAGAACTTCCTTGGCGATTTCTTGTAGGGCTGGTCATGTGGTGGTGAACTCCTGCACCTTCTGTTTGTCTGGAAAATACATATTTTCCCCTCATTTCTAAAGGACAGCCTTGCTAGGTACAGTATTCTTGGCTGGCAGTATTTTGAATATATCATCCCATTTTCTTCTGGCCTGAAGAGTTTCTGTTGAGAAGTCTGCTGTTAGTCTGATATGGGCTCCTTTATAGGTGGCTTGACACTTTTCTTTTGCTTCTTTTAAAATTCTCTCTTTGTCTTTGCGAGTTTGACTGTGATGTCTCTTGGAAAGGATCTTTCTGGTTGAATCTGTCTGGGGATCTTTGAGCCTCCTGGATTTGAAGGTTTGTATCTCTCCCTATACCTGGGAAGTTTTCTGTTACTATTTTGGTGAATAGGTTTTCAATGCCTTTTCCTTTGTCTTCTCCTTCTGGAACACCCATGATTCAAATGTTTGTGCACTGAAGGTTATCTGACAGCTATCTTAGATTTCCTTCATTTTTACAATTTCTTTTTCCTTTTTTCTCCCCCTGGGTTATTTTGAAAAGACTATCTTCAAGATCAGAAATTCTTTTTTATGCTTGTTCTAGTCTGTTGCTTAAGCTATCAGTTGTGTTTTTTATTTCATTGAGTGAATCTTTCAGTTCCATGAGTTCTTCTACATTCTTTTGTAAGGTATTAATCTCTTTGTAAATGTCCTCCTTCATATCCTGGAGTTTTTTCTCATTTCATTATGTTGTCTAACTGAGTCTTCTTGTGTTGCAGTGAGTTTCCTTAAGATTGTTGCTTGGAATTCCTTTTCAGTCATTTCAAAAGTTTCCTGCTCTACAGCAGAGCCTTTGTGTTTGACCATTACTGTAGACTCTGCCCCACACTCATACTTACACAGGGGACGTGGTCATCCGAACCTTCAGAGTTCTCTCTGGGTAATTCTTGTGCAACTTTTAGTTCATGACACTTAGGTTAATTTTGTCCCTGCAGCGTTCTCCTGCACTCTGATAAGTTGCAAGTTCTGGTTTTGGGTTGGATTTTCTGGGAAACTTGAGTCAGTCAGATGTGCAAGCATAGCTGGACAGCAGCTCTGTCCTGGCATATATTATTGGTCCTACTGTAGTTTCTAAGCATGAGGAATTTATCACAGTTTCCCAGGACATTACTGACCAATCAGCCATTTCCATCCTATAGATGGAGGGTTTTGAATCTGTTCAGGGTTCAAATTGTGGTAGACATTGTTCTGATGTCCTGACAAGATCCCCTTTACCCATTTCCCAGCTGTGGTGAATGTTGGCTGCTAATAGCTTGTGACTGCCTCTCTTCTTAGGGTTGGTTTATTTAGCAAAGAATTTAATCTGGCAACCCCATCTCTTCTCCAGAGAATTGTCCTTGGTTGATGGGAGCAACTCACAGCCAGTGACTGACTGATACGGAGGTGCTGAAGGCTGGCCTCCTGCCATAGGATGGGACTGCTCTGTGGTACCATTTATGCTCAGAGCCCCGCTGTGGCTCAGGTCAAGGATGAGAGCACATCCTTGCTGGGCTCTTTCCTCTTCTCTCCCCTTACAAGTTTGCCCTGAGAGTCCTTTCTCAATAACTCATGTGATCCTGAATCCTTGTCTCAGGCTCTGATTCTGAGGAATCCAGATTCCCTTGAGAATGTGATAAAAATTCCAGTTTCTCCCTGAAAAAAAAGTACAGTTTCACTTATGCACCAACATTAGCATGTGATTTGGGGGATTCACCTTGAAGGGCGTCCCTTACTCTATCCTAAGTTTCCCACACCTTGTCTATCTCACCTCTCAGAGATGATAGCCAAGGACTGGCAGCCACTGGGATAGGATGGAGCAGTGAAAATTATGAGCAGGTTTCTTTTCTTTTCTTTCTTTCTTTCTTTCTTTCTTTCTTTCTTTCTTTCTTTCTTTCTTTCTTTCTTTCTTTCTTTCTTTCTTTCTTTCTTTCTTTCTTTCTTTCTTTCTTTCTTTCTTTCTTTCTTTCTTTCTTTTTTCTTATGGCTCTTGCAATTTCCATCATTTGCAGAAAGTCTGTGTGGAAATCAAACCATGCCCAGTGAGAGGAAGTTGTCAGCTGAATGCCATGATAAGAAATAATAGTTGAAAAGACATGAAAGAAACACAAGTCTGATCTAATCATCTCCCTGTTTAAAATCCTCCAAAGGCTTCCTGTTACTCTCCTGATAAAGACCAAAGACCTTGACAATGTCTTGAGGCCCTCCACAGATACCCCCCACCTCCACTAGCTTATTACAAATCACTCTCCCATTTGATCTTCATGCTGTGGCCACACTGGTCTCTTTTAGTCTTTCCAACTCATTATGTTCCTTCCTGCCCCAGGGCCTTTGTACGTGTCTCTTTCTTTCCCTGGATTATTCTTTCCAGCCTTTTTTCTCCTTTATAATGCAATCACTTCCCTGGGGAAGCTCTTTCTAACTTCCCAGACCAGATTGATGCATTCTACTTCACATTACATAGCATCTTGTATTTCTCTTTCATATTAATTGCCTATTGTTGTGCAATAAATTACCCCAAACTTAGCAGTGTAAAACAACAAACATTTATTATTCTACAGTTTCTATAGGTCAGCATCGGAGTATGGCTTAGCTGGGTAGTTTTGGCTCAGTCTGTCATGAGGTTGTAGGCAGGCTGTTTGCCAGGGCTACAGTCATTTGAAGGCTCAAGTGGGGATGGAGACTCTGCTTCCAAAATCACTCACATGGCTGCTAGAAGGTATTGATTCCTCACCAAATGTCCCCCCCGACCCATCACATGCTTGAGTATTCTCACAACACGGCAACTGGTGATTCCTGCAGAGCAAGTGGAGAAAGAGAGAGAGAGAGAGAGAGAGAGAGAGAGAGAGAAAGAGAGAGAGAGAGAGAGAGAGCGCACACATAAGTTGGGGGTCATGGTCTTTTTATAACCAGTTTTCAAAATGACATTCTATCACTCCTGCTCCCTAGAAGTGAGGCACTAGGTTCAACCCACACTCAAAGGAAGAGGAAGCAAGCTCTGCTTGTAAAGGGGAGAAACTTCAAGACTTTATGGACATATATTTAAACCACTGATATGGACTGAATTTTGTCTTCCAAGTTTTATGTATCAGAAGCTTGATCACCACAGTCATATTGTTAAGAGGATGGGAAATCCTACTATGGTAATTGAAAGGTGGAGCCTTGAAGAGGTGATTAGATTCTTGAGGACCATGCCCTAATGAATGGATTAATAATGGTGGTTTGGGTGTGGTTCTGAAGGCTTTAAAAAGAAAGCATGTGAGAATTTCTCTCTCTCTCTCTCTCACTCTCTCTCTCTCTCTCTCTGCTCAGTCATTCTGCCATGTGAGACCCTTGTGTTACTGTCACTACTAAGGCCTTCACCAGATGTGTTCCCTGGACTTTGGACTTCCTAGCCTCTGAAACTGTAAGCAATAAATTTCATTGTCTTACAAAGTACCTAGTTCCGAGTATTTTGTTATAAGCAACAGAAACAGACTAATACAGCCACCACAGTCCCTTACCACAGTTGTAATTTGACCTTTCACTTGTGATTACTTGATTATTATCTGTCTGGGCTGCATTCTTCAAAAAAGAAGAGTTGTGAGGGCCATGCCCAAGTAAATGGATTAATCCATTGATGGTTTAATGGTGATCATGGGCATGGTGCTGAGGGCTTTAAAAGGAGAAGGACTGAGGAGTTAGCTCTGTCTCTCTGCTCCACCATTCTTGCCATGTGACACTCTGCATTGTTGCAGTCACCCCATCAGATGTGTTCCCTGCACTTTGGAGTTCCAGCCTCTGCAACTATAAGCAATAAATATTATTTCTTTATAAATTACCCAGTTCCCGGTACTTTGTTATAAGCAACAGATATGGACTAATATAGGAGCCCATGATATTTTTCTTCATTCAATTTGCAAACACGTATTGAGCACTTATTATGTGCTAGAAAGAGTGCTGGGTACCGAGGATGCAGACATTAACAGGATGCACAATGGTTTTAATAAATTAAGACATCCACATGTTCATGAATAAAGCAGCCCAATGTCTTTTGAATAATATTTAAACATGAATGACAATAGGCAGCTATATTAGAAACTGACTCCTTGATACTGAGTTTGCAGAAGCTGTTTTATCAACCCAGCATGTCACCCAAGTGAAGTGGAGTATTTACATTTAATTCCAAAGTGGTTGTGCCAACATCAATCCTCTGGTTTTCATACTTTTGGTCACTGTTTGCAAATGTATAAAAGGTTTTGTCAAAGGAGCTGGATAAAGATGGAAAGAGAATGGCATTATATATGAGATCTCAGATTGGTTGATGCTGGGAATCAGGCATCTAAGGTCATGGGGGCATGAGCGGAGAGTGAGGATAATGTGAAGAAATGGGATTTGGGAAAAAGGAAATAGCAAAAATGGGCTTTGGCTGAAATGAGTGCAGGGTGGAAAGAGCTGTGGTCTGAGGCTTAGGAGGCCTCACTGGTTCCCACACTGCCACAGGGAGCCACCTGCTCCTTTCCCTGGGTCTCTGTGTCCTTGTTTGTAAAAGAAGTGTGTTGGATCAGAAAAGAGGTTTTAAACTTTCTCTTCTGTTAGCATATCTCTAACTATAGAGAGCACTTAAAACCCAACCCCTGGATAAGTAAAAAGGGTGAGATTTAAGCCTCTTTTCTTAGAGGAGTAAGAGTAGGGGGGCTGGATCCCACACCGTTGCACACCATCGGTACCTCTTTCATGCTCTCTTGCTCTGCAAAATTTCAGTGTATTCCACTAAATTCCAAATGCCAGCACATGATTTTTTTTCCCCTCCTGCCTAAGGGCTTTCTCTAGCTGCCAGAGTCCATTTTGCTGCCTACTCAGTGGGCTGGGAATACTGGGGAATTAGCTCCTATTAGCAGCCCTGAGCCAGTGACTGATGGGAGTAGGGGTATGTGCACTCCTGCTCCCTCTCGCCTCTGGTGGGAGGTATCTCTGAGGCATATGATCTAGCCTGGCTTGCAGAATTCCCTGGCAGCACAAGCTCCAGTTGCCCCTGGTGGTAACTGCATTGAAAACACACCCTATATAGGCCGTCTTGTTTCCCTTTCTCACTCCCTTACTCCCCAACTGTTACTTCCCAGCATCACCTCCCAAATATACAACTTGCACTTAAATCCTTGTCTCCGGGTCAGCTTCTGCAGGAATCCAAACTGAGACAGGGGCTCAGAGTAGAAAAAACCCCCTCCCTTTCCCCTTCTTTACCTGCCTGAGACACCTCTGCAGTGTTCCTAGGCCCCAGAGCAGCTCCCAAACCAGTGGACTTAAAAAACAAAACAAAACCCTCTGTGTTTCCTTACATCTGTGACATTAAAAAATGTGCATACTTCTCTGCTTAAGTAGAACATGGTATATTAACAGCAACTTTATACTGGTGTTTTCAGGTGAAAAGAACCGGGAGATTCTTTACAAACGCAAAGTCAGATTATGCTTTGACTTTGTAGAATGGTTATTATGAGCTAGCTTTCTCTTTTGCTCACCCATTTTATGGAGTGAGGAAATGAATCTGTGCCAATTGGCAGATACACCGGCCCAAAATAGGTTAGGGACAATGAAGCTTGAATGTCTTTGGGATGCATACAGGTCTCCTCACCTCTTGATTGGCGATTTTCTTTCTGATTCTTCTTAGAACCTTCATATGGAGGAGAAAGGGGAAAAATCAGCCCGTTAGAGGTGTTTCTCCTCCACGGCCCAGAGGACAGAGATCCAAGTACGGTGTAGCGCACACCGTGAGTGCCCCGTGAAAACTCCCTTGCCCTTGCTGCTTACCCGTGCTGACTGCACGGTGACCTGGCTTCCAACTGTCTACACCTGCCCTCCTTTGCCTGCTGGGAATTAGCACTCCTTAGGAGCAGCCCTCAGCCGGTGATTGACAGGACCTGGGGTACAGATACCCCAGCTACCCTGTCCCTGGGGTGCGAAGACTCAGGTGTGTGTGTGACACCACTCCCCAGAACTTCTCTGGAAGGAAGCTCCTGTCACCTACAATGGGAACTTGCTTGGTAACACTCCCTGCCTTCGTTCCCTGACTCATTCCCATTCCTTTACTGGTATGTTTTGGCTCCTCCGAAATAAATTCTAGGTGCTCAAATCCTTGTCTCAGAGTCTGCTTCTGTGAGAACCCAAACTAAAACAAGAGTTTCCCAGTCAAGCATTGGGTAGTTTTGGTTCTCCTTTATCTGTTTCGGTGGCCAGTTTTTTGGTCACAACATCAATCGATGAGAGACAGTTCATGGGTGCTGTTGAGTGCCTCTGGGTTGGGGACCTAGGCTTGTCAAGAGCTGTTCCAAGGAGACCGCCGTGGGCTGGGAGTACTGGTTAAAGGGGATGTATCCTTCCCCCATGAACAGCTCTAGGACCACTTCCTCATGGGCCAGACTTGCTCCTCCTGCTTGAATCCTGCCCCTTAGGGTCATCCGTGGTCTCCGCCCACCCCTGTCTATTCTGCCCTTTATGTTTCAGAAATAGCAAACTACTTGGAGTCTCCCCACACCCCATTTCCCCATCCCTTTTGTGCTGCTGATTTTGATTTACTGTTCCCTCTGCCTAGATTGCTCTTCCTTGCCTTTCCCTTAGCAACATCCTACTGATCCTTTAAGATCCATTCTACACGCCACCTCCTCTATGAAGCCTTCCCTGCCTCCCTCAGATGGAAGAAGAGCCCTTGACCTCATTTCCATGCCTCCCTTCACCCCCAGCATCTCGCTCCCACAGCACCTCCGCACGCTGTGCTGAAATCGTCAGTGTGGACATCTGTCTCTCCACCAGGCTGTGAGCTCCATGAAAACCCAGGCTGTGTCTTTCTCAATTCTTGAATCCCCAGTGTCCTTCAGAGGGCCCAGAACACTGAAGGTGCTGGATGTGGGTCGGGTTCTCCAGAAACACATCCTGAGATGCAGATTTGTTTGCAAGTGAGGTGTTAAGAAACTGCTTCCAGGAGAAACCAGTCAGGGGGTGGGAGAAGAAGGCAGGGAAAGAGGCGGCCAAGCAAAGATGTGATTTTAGGCAAAAGTCCTGCAGGGGGTGCTTCAGCCCGGTCCTGTAGGGAACTCTGGAGCAGGAGTTACGCTTCAGCCTTTGTCCTGAAAGCTGGGCTTTTATTCTCTTGCACCAGCCAGTCACTGGGTATCCACTGCCCACCCGCGTACTTCTGCATCTCTATGTGTGTGGGCAAAACCAGTCTTCTGGAGACTGCCCCAGATGTGGGCTGTCAGAGGCAAATGCTAGGGGAGGATCCAGTCGCAGAAGCCAGGGCAGAGTCCCACAGGAATGGTAACCAACTGTGAGGACCAGGACCCAGCAGCAGGAGTGTCCACTGCAGGGCATGCCACGCGTCCGAGGACCTGCGCTGAAATGCCGCTTGCTCCTGGGCTCTGCGAGTGTTTGGCTCCAAAGTGCTCTGTGTCTCCAGAGTCACCTTTGGTTTCAGCCCCCACCCTCATAAGTTCACCCTTCACAAATTTACCCACATCTTTCAATTCTCCTTTCTAAATCTTCTTTGAAGTCATTCCCTTTCTTCCCTTCTTCCCAAGTGCCTTGCTGCTGCATTCTCAGAGCCCACTACTCTGCACGTGCTTATTTATAGAATGAATGAATGAATGAATGAATGGCGGCACAATCTGCTTAAAGACGTCCAGCCTTCACAGCCTGACATGCAGTTTTTCCATGAGTTGATCTCATTCTCTTTCTTGGTTCTTATTCCTAAATACATATTCTACTCAGGACCCAGCACACTGCCCATTCTCCCGCAGTGTAACTCTTGCGTTCTTCCCCTCTTACTCTTGCTTTGCTCTTCTTTGCACCTAAAAAGCCTAATTTCTCATCTCTACCTATAAAAGCCTTCTCATTTTCCAAGGCCCGGATCCTGGGTGGGCTTTGCTTTTTTTGAAATCGTGGTATTTAATTTATTCCTCTGCTAGGAAGTGATAACAAAAATATTTTGGGGCATTGCCATCTTTAAATGAGCTCCTCTGTGTCAAGAGTTGTAGGTCCAGTTGGCATTAGTTGATCGCCAAATAGTTTAGATGCCCTTTCTTGTGGGCATATACTAGGACTGTGTTTTCCTACCTCTTTGAACTAAGCCATGACCACGTGACTTGTTTTGGCCAGGGAATGTGAGCAGAGTGACTTCGCGTCACCTCCGGGGGGATCTTAGGAGCCAGTGTGGGGTTCTCCATGTCACTTTTTTTCTGCTTCAGCAACCATGAAGAACAGAGATGCAGCCTCTCTCAGCCTGGTTCCTGAGTGAGGACACTGTGCAGCAGAGGCCCCAGTGTGTCTGCGACAGACACGTGTCATAAGCAAGAAATACATTTTTGTTTCTGGTCACTGAGATTTGGGGGTGGTTTTTACATAGAGAGGCAGGACCTAGCCTCTGTCACTGACATAGTTTTAGATTAGAAGAGCCTCGAGGCATGTGTGTTGAATGAAGGACACTAAGAAACTTTATTTCTTGACTGAAGTCACCACCGTTCTGTGGCTGAGATGATATCAGGAGTAAGATGAACTTGCTCTGGATTAAGGCATTGGAAGATTGAATTTACACAGACAGGGTTAAGGGAGGCATTGAGTGAGTGTCCACTGTATTTTCATCATGGATGGCCAATGACATAGTTACCGTTTTGGAACTAAAAGAATGTCTTTCACGTCCTATTTTTCCTCCCTCCCTCCGTCCGTCTCTCATTTTGTTCGTTCCTTCCCTCCCTCCTTCTCTCCCCCTTTCTTTCTTTTAAACTTAGTTCTGTCTTCAGGTTGCTCATGATAAGCTCATATGAGAAGCAGGAAGAAGTCAGCCACATGATTTTTAATTTCTTTAAGGTCTGAATAAAGAACAGAAAACCTGGCTATAAGAAAAACAAGTCTGTATTTTGAAAACAGTAATCTTTAGGCCAGCAGAGGCAGTTTTAATCAGATCTTTCATCCCTCAATTTCTTATCCTCTACAGCTCAAATTTCACCCAGAAAGCAAAAAGGATAAGATTTCCTAAAGACAAAATAAATCTAATATTAAATTTTTGTGGCTCGCTTTTCTTACCTACTGAGGTTATTTCCTACCATCATGGTCCAGAATTTTTGAAATATCTTTAAGAAAAAAAATTTTTCATCAGTGCCTGCAACAAATGAATCACACAGACGATTTGCTACAATGGGCTTTTCTTTTTTGTGTGTGAAGGCGAGAAATACTGAGTGGGGAAGCTCAGGCTTCGCCAACCTCATGGTTCTGAAATTACTCATCCAGACATGAAACAAAATTGAAAAATCAGAGAGATCTAGCTTGAAGGAAAATGAATGGTCGATGGCCTGGGAACCAAGTAAGTACTCATTTTGCTTTTTTGCTACTGGATGGAGATACTTGGATCAAAAAAGGACCTGGAAACATCGAGGAATTGACAGGCAGGGCTAGAAGACTAGAGCAAAGTGTTTATCATAGAGAAAAAAATTTTTTTAAGAAGCATACATCTAGAGTGGCAGCAGAGGCACTCAGACCAGGGAGCCTCACATCTCCCCTCTTGCCATAACAAACTCATTGACAAGTACTGTCATTGACTGTACTTTATCTTCCGTGTGCTACTAAGAGGGCACATTCCAAGTGCATCCTACGTAAATTGAGGTTTGCTTCCTGACCTGGGAGATCAATTCTCTGTCAAAGAGAGCTGGCTGATGGATCACCTTGTGTCTACCACTGCATTGAAAATCACATCAAATACCTTCTCAAATACAATTCTGAGTTACATGTTGGAATCTCCAAAGAGGAGGTTATAGATACATCTGGAAAAATATATATTCATCTGTGTAGCTCACCGACCTGCATGTCTCACAGAGCCAGTGGAGTTAGGCTGGTGCTTGGTGGCTTGGGTTGTTTTTCCAGACAGAGGCAACAGAGTGTTGGAGTTAATAGCATGGATTTTGGAGCCCAGAGGCTCGGTTTGAAGCCAGGATCTGCCACTTACCAGCTCTGTGACCTTGGGCAAATTATTCAACCTCTCTGTGGTTCAGTTTTATCAGTTGCAAAATAATAACAATGCTACCTCCCTCCCTTGAAAGATTGTGTCTTAATATGGGTTCTTTCAGGGAAGAGTCTGAGACATGGATTTAAGAGTAAGCAGTTAATTGGGAGGTGACGGTAGACAAGTTGTAAAGGGAGACAGGAAAGAGAATGGCCAATAAACTCTGAGTTACGAGCGAGTTACTACTGTAGGTGACTCAAGCTTAATCCTGCTGGGGAGCTCTGGGATACTGTGTAAAACACGTACCCAAGGGGTGAAGGAACCAGGGCATTTATACACCAATTCCAATCCATCCTTAGTTGAGCGCTGCTCTTGCGTGTGAGTGCACACATGTGCACACATGCGGGGAAGAAGTGGGAATTCCCTTACATTTCTGGCTTGCCATGCAGGCTGAGAACACCCTCAGGCAAAGCAATGCATGAGCTGGCAGCAGGACGTTAGGTGCTAGCTGCAGAAGAAGTGAGGGTGAAGCAGTATGTGCAGGGCGACTGCAGACTGCTGTGAAGATTAAATGAGTTAATTATTGTGAAACACTTAGAAAAGTCCTTGGCACAAAATAAGCACTCATTGAAGAGCTTTATTAACACTGAGGCTAGATTGCTGTTCTTTGGGATGACTTATTATCTTAGGATGGATTTTATTTTTGTTTTTCATTTTTTTTCTTTGAGACAATGAGCCGTTATTAGGACCTTGGCACTATACTGGTGGCCAAAAGCCTTAGAGGCTTTCTTGGAGATGGTCGTGTGAATGTGAAGTGGGTTTTCTGATGCACCTGTCTCAGTCAGAGAGAATATCATCATGTCATGGCCTGCGTGACTAATACCTGCCTGTCTGTCAGAGAAGCTGACACATGACCAGTACCTCATTCAATACTGGAGATCACAACCCAACTGTGCTGTGCTGCGGTAAACATCTGGAATCTTAGTGGCTTAACAGGAACTAACACCAGTCTCCTCTCTTCTCTCCACCCAGCCTGCACTGTGAACTCACCAAAAACAGGTGCTGGGCTGGATAAAATGGATACACCCCTGTATCCTCAGCACCTGCTACACCACACAGTACCAAGAGGGGACAATCGTAAGTGAGTGAATGAACAGATCAACAAATGAATCCCATAAGCATCATGCTCACAGCTTTCCCTTCATTTCAAATATTGGCTTCCTCCCATTTAATGTATACTCAGCTCAAATCCTATTTTCTTCTTGAAGCTTTTCATGCTCTCCAGATTCTGAAATAATCCCTCTTCCTTAACTTCTTGAACACTTCGTGTCTCTGCACAGTGCATTACATCCTGCCATCCATTACGGTAATTTGTGTCCATGTCAGACCTTGTCACTCTTCCCTCAAATCTCTCTGGTGGCTTCCAAGCACACCTGGGTTCTTCTCCATGGCCTGACCTGCCTGGGAGACTGTGTGCTCGAGGCCCCAGGTCTCCCCCTGGGATCTTACCTCCTGCTTTGTCGTCTCTTACTCCACTCCAGCCACAGTGGCCTCAGCGCTGTTCTGGGACATGTCATGCGTGGTCCTGCCTCAGGACCTTTGCACCTGTTATTCCCTGTGACTGGAATCCACTTTTTGCTTCCAAATCACTTGCTCAGTTAGCTCAGATCACTGCTCAAATGTCATCACCTCAGGAAGGCCTTCTCTGAGCACTGTATCCTAAAAGGCACACATCACCACATCAATCTGCTTTATATCTTTCCATATCACACATTTATTTGTTTGCCCTGCCCACCCCCTGCACCCACAAGAGTGCAAACTCCATGAAGACAAGGACCTTGTTTTATTTGGTGGTATCTTCACAACACTGACTGGCACTTAATAGGAGCTCAGTAAATATTTATTGAATAAATGCATAAGGATTATTGCACCATTTTAGAAATGGGGTAACTGAAACCTATAGAACTGAAGAACACTGCACAAAGTAGCCTAGCTATTTATTATTTATATATCATTTGTATTCATATCAAATCTACTATGTACAGATAAGTCTTAGTTCAGGCTGCTGTAACAAAGTACCATAGACTGGGCGACTTATAAACAACAGAAATTTATTTTTCATAGTTTTGGAGGCTGGAAGATCAGGGTTCAAGCAAGGTTGAGATCTGGTGAGGGCCCTCTTCTGGGATGCACACTGCCGACTTCTCATTGTATCCTCACATTGTGGAAGGAGAGCTAGCTAGCTCTCTGGCTTCTTCTTATAAGGGCACTAATCCCACTCATGAAGGCTCTACCTTTATGACCTCATTACCTCCCAAAGGCTCTACCTCCAAATACCATCACATCAAGATTAGGGTTTCAACATATGAATTTTGGTCAGGGCACAAACATTCAGTCCATTGCAAGACACTTTAATGTTTATAACAATACTTTTTTTTTTACATATAGGAAAACTGAGGCACAGAGAGGTTTTGTGACTTGTCTGAGGTCACACAGTCAGGGAGTGGCAGAGCAGTGATTTGAACCAGATAGACTAGCCCTTAACCACCATGCTATGCTCTAGGAGACAGCCAAGAAGGAATTCTCTGGTTGCTGGAGGGACCGTTAAGAGAACAATTTGGAAGCTCTTTGTGAACTGTCCCAACATTGAAAATTTCTCATCTGGGAAACATATATAGGATACCCACCACTTGAACCTGGGCAAAAGCTAGAGGTGAATGTCAGCAGCTCTGTAGGAAGTGAAGCAATTACTCCCCTAGGAAAGCCATCAAGCCCAATCAGGGCACACGTGCGCTCTGTGAGATGGTCTCATCACTGGGTCTGCAGAGGAGGTTCATACAGAGGCTCAAGGCATGATTTATTATGTCAATGAAAGTGGGCAATGTCTCTGCTTCCAGAATATTCTGAAGTCATCCAAATAGACCCATCAGTGGGCTACCATCTGAACGAGGCATCCTTGCCCTGAAAAACTCCTTGAAGGCAGACTCTGTGTCTCTGCAGTACCTCACACAGGGCCAAGGTATATGTGAGGTGCTTAATAAATGCTCGATAAATGGGGGTAGCTTTCTTCCACTCAAAAGCAAACATTCATATAGGAACACACTCATCTGCCTGACATGTGTCATGCCACCCTTTACCACCTCTCCCAGACTCTCCTCGTGCTCATCCACCCTGCATAGCTGTCCAATGTCTTCCCAACCCCAGCTATGATTAAAGGCCTCCCGTGCTCATAAACTTTACCTGGATTTTCATTGTTCACAGAAAAATTTTCAATGGAGTCTATACGTTCAAGAAAAAGTCCCATTGAGCTACACAATGTCAGCACTTGACAGAGGTCCAGAGACCATTTACTGTATCCCCTACACCTCCTGCCCCACCTCTACCCCCACTCATTTTATAGAGTCTTGATAAGGCAAGTGAATTAGCCAAGGACGCAGCAGGTCAGTGATGGACCCAGGCCTAGAACCCAGGTCTTCTAACACCCAGTCCAGTGGTCCTTCCTCTGGGAGCACAGCAGGGCACACAAATATAACCACAGAGTCACAGAGAGCAGCTTCCTGTTTGAAGGCAGCTGAATTCTCCCTTCACCCTGTCATAATTACCATTTTCATAGAGTTTTATCCCCCTTTGGCCTCTGATCTGTGGACTAGATAATTAATCAGGCTTTTGAATAATTAAAACTATTAAAAAAATGCCTTTGTACCTGCTAAAATTGCTCTAGTAATTACTGCCTTATCAAGAGACTGATTCCACAGACGGGGATACTTTTCCAACAGATAGAAAGTATTCTCACTTGAGGCTTCGTGGATTCAGAAGTTGAGAAAGGAGAGTTTATGTTAGCAAGTCCCTTTGAAGATGAATAGCTCCAACTCTTGGCTCTGTAATCTCAATAGAACCACCTCTCATTCAAAGGAATAGACACAGCGTATCTCATTCTCTACTTTCAGAGCCTGCTGTAAAGTGTGATAATTAATTAGAATGTTGGATGGACTAATTGAAACCAGCTTCTGCACTTGGGCCTTTCTGAGCCGGGTTTCCAAACTCAACATGTACTTTTCAACAAGTAAACTCCTGTGGGAGCAAAGTCAAAGGTAGTGCTCGCTCTTCTCGTGTTACCACCTGGTCCTTCCTGACCTGACCAACACCTGGTGCTGAGCCCTAAGACATCACATTCTGTCCCGGGCTCTGCCACTTCTTTGTCATCCATTCCAAAGGATGGGTTTTTTAAAACCCAGCTCCAGGTGCCCAAGGCTGACAACTTCATGCTGGATTCAGGGTGTTCTGTGGAAATCTGGTGGACATTCCCAGGAAGTACAATGCAATAGAAGGACCATGGCAGGCAAACGGACTAAGTTTCTAATTCCAGCGTGGAAAAGTCCCACAAATTTCCCAGTCTCTTCCACTTTCTCCTCTGCGAGATGGGGACTATAATGCGTGCTTGTAGAGCTGGGAAAAATTAGCAATACAGCACATAGTAGGTGATCATGTGTGTTCGAGGACCTTCACAGAGGATTTCTTCCAATATCCTGCCAGCTGCAAGAGGATCAGATTCTGTTGTGGGGCTTGACCATGTGGATTATGGCTTCTAGTTATGAGTTTCTTAAAGGCAATCCTAATCATAGTCACTTAATAAGAGATGGCTTATGACCAAAGATACTTTTTATGGTTGGAATACCAAATTCCTCAGCTAAACCGTGTGACCTAAACTGTGGCTCAGCAGTAGATATGGGTTTCCTTAAGCCCTGCCTTATCTGTATTAACTACACAATTGCTATGACTTCTGCTCCTTCTTCAACTTGTCTCCTTCCTCTCTCCCACCTTTACATCCTGTCATTTCTACCTTTTAAATATTTCTTGAATCCTAATGACTGATACCCTGGCCAAAACTTATCATCTCTCACCTGGCCCTGAATAAATAACAAGATATGACAATTACACAAAAGGAACTTACTCTTGTGCTTGGGCACAACATGTGATAGGTGGCAGAACACACTGGTGAAATGTGATACTGTAACCTACTTTTCCTGGCATGAATAAACATCCAGAAAAGCAAAATATTTGAAGCTGTGAGTGTAGGTACAGGGTAATTTAGAAACTTCTATAATAGCATATATTATACTCTATTGTAATTACCTGTCCTTTGTATGACTTTCTCACTAGAAAGTAAGAAATGAGAATGTCTGTTTTTTTCACCAATTTATATCAGTGCCTAGTCTATATGAGACTGGCATATGACAGATGACTAAAAAAATTTTTTTTGTTAAAATAAATATGAGTAAAACTCTCATCAGTTGCAGGGATTCCATCAGAGGTAAGGGTGAGTTGGCTATGGGAGGGGTCAAACTAGCTACAGTGTGATCAAACCAAACATTGATTTAGACATAAACTAGCAGCCAACAGGATGAGGTTCAGCATTTAGTGGTCAGTATAAGGAGGCCTGCTATGAGGTAGCGATGCCCAACCAAAACTAGTGATTTGGGGCAGGAAACCAGCCCTGGAATACCAGTAGGAGTAGTCCTTGGTCTTGGAGGAGCTGGCATTATAGGCACAGGACTAAAGCAAGGGCTCAGACAAAAGGGTGTGAGGCAGGATCCTATTTCTACATCTAGGCAACAAGATAGAAGCCTGGTCAAAAAAGTCAAGACAAAAGTATTGTCATTAGAGCCAGAGTCAAAGCCTTCATGGGACCAGAAATCAGAATGAGTTGATAGCAAGTCATTGACACTATCCAACCAGGGTCCATTAACTCTCTCATAACCAAGGACAGGGCTGACGACAGCGTCTAGGGAAGGACTGATAATGAAGTTGTAATCAAATGCGGGCAGGTGTCTCACGTGGAGGTGATGTTCATGGGATTGTATAAGGAAGACATTATTTTATAGTGGTAAAGAACACATGTTCTGGAATCGGACAAACTAAATGCTGAATTCTAGCTCAATCAACTCTGTGACTTTGGGCACGTTAGATCGCTACTCTGAGACTTGGTTTTCACATCTGAAATACGGGGACAAGAATGCTTATCACATAGACTTGTTGTAAAGATAATATGCCACAAGGTGTTTTATGCAGTGTTCAGTATATGATAAATGATCAAAAAGTGTTAGTTTTTATTACAGCCATTACTACCACTATCAAGCTGGGCAAATACATGGCTGATGTGAGAAGAGGGAAAGGGTCACTTGGCTGTTGCTGATGCCAAGAACAGCAAGTAATATGCAATTCCTTCCTCTGTTTCTTCTAACATTTTTGGCTGTTTGAGACTGGTATCCAGCATTGTTTCGATGGGCAGCTGCCCTGGTGCAAAGCTCAGAGGAATCACTGTTTGGAGCAACTTTCTTGTAGAACCAGTTGGGACAGTTCAGGTTGCACTGCTGTGACAAACAACCCCCAAACTGCAGTGGCCTACACACAAAGGTTTATTTTGGATCAGCAGGAAGCTGTACTCCATGCCTTCCTCATTCTGGGACCCAGGCAGGTGGGACAGCCGCTGTCTGGAACGTTGCCAGTTGCTGTGGTAAAAGAAAGGAGAAGACAGCATGCTACTCACTGCTTGTAAAGCCTCCTCCTAGAAGCCACACGGATCACTTCTGCTGTCATTCTGTTGGGCAAAGCAAGTCACCTGGTCACACCTAATGCCTACCATGTCTCAGGAAGGAGAATTGGAAATAGTCACTGAGCAGGACTAATGACCACCATACTCTGTAAATCTCCCAATTTCGTCCACTGGAAGAATAGTCCCTTTCTGATTTGGGGGTATCTGTTGTTTTTTTCTGCACCTTTCCCCCTGATTCTCAGGACAAACTCAGCCTCCCTGGCCATAGGAATGAACACAGGACTCAAGTTAGGCAAAGCACAGTATTTCGTGGCTCAACCACTGTCATTGGTTCAGGGGACAAGTGCGTGACCAATCAGGATTATTCAAATTGCAGCTGGGGGAGGAAAGCCCTGTGTTCTCTGAACACAGAGTTAGGGGAGTTTGGGCTGAACCTGCTCTCCGCCATGCTCTGTGCTACTTGGTAAGCAGTGCTGGGAGAGCAAAGCTGGTGAATGGAGAGAGGGAGACAGAGGCAGAGGCCTCCTAAGGCTGCCCATACCACTGCCCTTCACACCTGGGCTGATCCTGAGCCCGTCTGCTCCAGACCCATGCCTTCCCTTGCTCTGCTCTGTATTCAGAGGGGCTGATCCCTGATGCCTGTGGTTCCCTCCTGTTGCAGCTGGCTTTCATCGGTTTGTCCAGTGGGAGGCACTGACTGGGTGCTGAAGGGCAGGGACACAAGGGCATTTCTTCTCTCTCTCTGCTTTGGGTTGATTTCGCCAGCAGTGAAGAAGTACCTGTCTTGACTTCAGCTTCCCCTGGCTACGTCTGTCAAGGTTCCAGCTTCCATGCATTAACACAACCCTGGGCTTCCAGCACCGTGGTCCCTCCATCTTCGGGCTGGTAGTAGCTTCCCACTCTCAGGTATATTCTGTGTTACCTTTCTCTCCTTTGCTGGGCTCTCAGCTTCCTCATCACCTGTATAGCCAATTACCTGCATTAAATCATTTCTGTTGTAAATACTAGAAGCAGTTTCTGTTTTCCAGGTTATACCTTGACTAATCAACTGCTGTTTGATTAGGTAAGCTAATACCTCCTCTTTGGCTTAAGTGAATTTGAGATGAGTCTCTGTCACTTACAACCTAGAGAGTCTGGACTAATGCAGTAGTTAATTGGAAAAAAAATAGCTACCGGCTCCTTAGCACAAGATGCCTTGCACTATAGTCAGCATTTTGTGTTCATTATGAAATCCATGAGGTAGGAATTATGACCTCCATTTTACAGATGAGGAAGCGGAGACACAGATTAAGTAATTTTATCCTAATCAAGTTCATTTTCTTTAAACAGAAATTCACTTTAGAACCAGCTGCTCCATTAAACAAGAAAGGAATTCCCACAGGTATGTTGAGGTTCAGGGGTGGCATGACAAGAAAGGAGGTGAGGAACGACAAAAGGCAAGTCCGTATGCTATTTTGTGACATGGCCTGGGAGTGTAACATGCTTCCCCCAGTCGGGAGTGTAATGAGTAGAGGGAGTTCCATGGAAATGAGCTCCAGGCTTCTCCAGTAACTGTGATTCGAGTCAAGTTCTTGCTGCTAATTGCACACACATTTTGCTAAAGGTAGTAAATAGGAATCATTCACGTGTCCTTAGAGACCATGGTACCATTCGGTATTCACGGCAAATACATCACTGAGCTTCATAAGAGAATCATCTTAAAACAAAGCTTGGTCAGCTGTTTAATAATTTACTGATAGTGACAGCAGGGAGAATATCTAATAACCAGTGAGATGGGCTTTCAAATAGAAAATAAATTCATGTTAGAAGAGTCAGAGAAAGGAAAAAAAGGGGAAAGTGGGTAGGGGGTGTTATTAGCAGTAAGGAAACGCTTCACATTTATCGATTGCTGATTTTTTTGAATCCTATCAGAGTGGAGAAACCTGATTATTAAGAAATTGCAAAATTCCATTAATTTTAAAATATTCATGGGCCCTTAATATTCTTTTCACGGGAAACAAGAATCATATAGAGATCCAGTCTGCTGAAGCAGGGGCTTTGGCCTTAACTGGGCACTGGAGTAGCATCAACTTTTGTTAATCTGGGGACTTTGGGGGGGCTATATGGATTCTGTTATCACATCACGATTGTTCCTGGGGTAGGTGAGGCCTGGGAGAGTCTGGAGAGCAAAACCTTGAAGAAACAAAACCCAAACTACAACCGTACACTCTCCTGCTCTGGGGAGAACCTAGCCCAGACTTATTACAGGAGAGCTGGCTTCTGGGTAAATGAAACCCCATTTATTTTTGTTTACTTGCAAAGCTCTAGTGAAACGTCTGTAAAATGAAAAGGGTTTTGAGATGGGCAGGCTTGAAGTTCCCTGCCGATTCTGATATTCTTGGCCCATGATTGGGAGACACGATTAGAGCAAATTGAAAAGGTCCAGGAGCTGTTGAGAGGTAAACAAAAACTAAAACCAATATCGATCCCAAATTACCACATATACTTGTGCCTCAGTTTCTTCACCTGTACATGGGGAATAACAAGAGAATTTTAGGCATTTACCTGTGTACGTGACTCACGTAGGCACTCAGAAAACTCAGTTTCAAGCATTCCAGAGGCAGAAGCGAAACCAGAGTGAAAAAGCCCCAGGACTATCAATCTTTAAGCTTCATTGGCAAACAGTGATATATAGTGTTTCTGGGTAAAGGAACATCTCAGTGCACCCTACCCTCCAGGGCCCTCCCCAGAGCACAGGGTGCACTCTGTCCTCCAACCAATCCCTAAATTTGCCACTCTGGAGACAGGCTTCCAGGTAAGACAGATTATGTCTGTGTTCACAGACAGTATTTTCTGTGGTTTTACATTCCGAGTTTGTACCCTTAATCCTTCATGTTCATTTGAACAAACACATTCTCATTCTGCCTTCAATTATTAGCATTTTTTTCTAGCTTGTAGAAACATTGTATTTAACATGAGGATGGCATGAATGAACGTGTGTAGTCTGGCCTGTCATGCTGATGGACAATCTCAGTGTGCCTGGGGTCCTCCCCAGCTCAGATCTGTGGAGGGGTGAAGGAGATCTGGGGGTTGAAGTTCACTGCTATCATTTTGGGTGAAATGTATTTCTAGGTAGTCTAATAAAATACTTCTTAAACAGGTGCTATTTTCTGGAACTTAAGGAACTAGTATTTATTCCACTGGATTAGCTATAGATCAGCTGGCTGGTTGAAAACATTTTGAGGATAACACTCATGCTTTGATACAGAGGAAAGGGAAGTTGTGTAAAAGTCAGTCTGTATAGGTGTGGGGGGTTCAAATGTGTGGCAGATGGAAAGGAGGAGTAGGTGGGTAGAGGGCAGACCCCAGGTAACTGGGTGGGTCTCTAGACCACTTATTAAAGGGGTTTAGGAACATTTTGATTCATAAGCGAGGCAGACAGATGTTACCAGACTACCCAAGATTATTTGGAGAAAACACCCCTTCCCCGCTCCACTCAGTCTTCATGGGGCTGTCAGTTATGGCAACTGTCCTCAATATGGAGAGGTGGACAGATGACCTAGGCTGGGCAAATATAGGACCCCTTGCTCCCAACTTTCCTGGTCAAATTGATTGGTTCAGGAAATGGAATGTGAACCAAATCAGTCAATTATTATCTTTTGGATAGAGTTTGGCAGGGTGCTGCAGGTATTTTTTTTTTTATTTTTTTTTATCGAGGGTGCTAAACTGTGAGAACCGTATACAGAGCAGTCAGTGTCTGACTTCTCTGACTACTCTCAGAGAGAAGCACAGCTGAGATATGGAGAAAGAGACAGAGAGAGAGAGAGATGGAGTCCTGATATCATCATTTGAGGGCCTGAATCCAGCTTTGCTGAAAGGTGTTCCTGAATAGCTCAGCTACATAAGCCACTGAATTCCTCTTTTCATAAAGCCTCAGGGGCCTTTACCGTCATTCCTGTCTGCTACAAACAGCCCTTTACTGCTCTGAGCCTGGGCCAAGTGCTTCTGGCAGTCAGAGTACAGCCCCTGCTGTACCTGTGTTGGCCCGGACAGAGTTACCCAGTGAGGATCTTTCATGAGACTCCCCTGAGCACAGTCTGATAAAAAGTTCAAATTTCCAGGCCCTTCCCTGAAGCTTTGGGCTCATTGCTATGGGGTGAGTGAGTTATTAACAAGCGCTTCTGGTGGTTCCTGGGATCAGGGACAGTTGGGAACCGTCACCCCTGATACATCTCATTCCATACCCTCACAGCCGTGCTCGGGTTCCTTTTCGAGAAGCTGGCTTCCCCACAGATTTTGACAAATGGGGCACTGTTCCTCCTGTTTGAAAACAAATTCTGAACATATTTGGCCTGGGAAGGCAAATTTGGCCCTAGTCCTAAGCAACATTTATTGAGCGCTTGCTGTTTGCCATGCTGGGGCTTGGCTTTGGGGTCAAGAGGGTGTGTGTAAGACACAGTGCAGGTACCCTCAGGTGCTGCCACCCTTGTGGAGAGGTAGGTCTGCAGATGGCACAAATGAATTGGAACTAACTCTTTGCCCAGCCCACCACAGCTCAGCCTACGGATACTGCCCAGAGCTGAGCCTTGAAGGATAAGGATTTGGATGTAAGGAGAAGGATCAGGAAGGATAAGTATTTTGAATTGGCATTCCAGAAAGAGAGAGCTACACAGGCAAAAGCCCAGAGGGAGAGAATGGCCAGTTGTCGTGCATGGCTTGGAGTGAAGGGAGTGTGGAGGAAATGAACTCAGAGTACAGAGAGCCACTGCACCTGGGTCTCAGCCTTTTTGCCATGTCCTCGCCTATGTGTCTGTGCAGAATCTTTCAGATCCCTGAGCATTTGCCTGGACTGTTCTGCCCACCTGGAATGCCCTTCTTTCCTTCTCTATCTGGTGAAGACTTCCCTGTAGGTAGAGTCTCAGGTGAATTAGGGAGGGGATGGGCTTGGAAAGGAAAGTTGGGCCCAGCCAGTGGAGGATCCGGTTGGCCACATTAAGGATTGTGGACACCACGAGGACAATGGGGCATTAGTGAAGGGTTTGAGGCTGGCGTATGATACAGTCTTTGTGAACAACCACTCTGGCTGCTGTGTGTGGGGAGGAGTTGGAAGGGATGAGTCACAGGCAGTGAGGAGCTGAAGCTGGAGCTCAGGTCACTGCAGGGGGATGGGGGGGAGCAACAGGTTCACTCCACCTCCTAGTGATGAGTTGATCCCTATCTGGAATCTTCTGGAATCCAAGTTTGGAGTCAGAGACCAGGAGAAAGGCCAAGAGTCTTGGGGAGGCCCCAGTGATCTGAAATGGCCTGTGTCGAACTCCAGGGCACTAGACTGCTGTGAGAACAGTGGCTTTTCTCCTGCTTCATCAGAGAAGCCACTTTGGTGGAAGCAAGAAGTAAAACGTGGGGCCATATCTCAATCAAGTTTGGCGTCTGTCACTGAAACACCGCTGCTATCATCACCCTGTCCCCGGTGTGCTGGAGCGACCTCTCAGTGTGGGCTGACTGTGGGCTCCTTGTGGATGGGGTCACTTTGTCTTGACATCCGCACTGCAAGTTAGAGGTGCAAACATCCATGGTCACTCAGTTTTTTTTTTAATGACAAGAAACAGTGGCAGATTCCACTTGGGTGAGATGTAGTGCTAGCTTTAATTCAGGGCATCCCAGACACTGAGGTCTACTTGCCAATAGTCTGGACCATGTGCTGGTGTTTTGGCCCAAGGAAGCAGCTGGTTCTCCATGCCAAGTTGTCCAGGTGCCCGTGACAAGGCTGGGTGGCATGATGAATCTAAAGCTTGGAAGTAGGAAGAAAGGAAAGGAAGGGATCTCGTGAGTGGGCCAGGTCCTGTTCTAGGTGTGTTCACATCCATTAACTCATTTAATTCTGACTCAGCTCGGTGAGGTGGGAATAATCACCCCAATTTCACAGATGGAAAAACAGATCTGGAGAGAGAAAGTGACTAGTTTATGGTCACTTGGGTGGTCAATGGAGGTGTGGGAAATGTGAGCAGGTGCAATGTTCCTCCCTGGAAGAGGGACATTACCAAAGTGGAGCATGACTGAGAAGAGGAGCCAGGTGCTGTGGGCCTGAAAATCCTATACGAAGTGGAACAGCAGGGTTTGAAGGAATTGAGAATGCTTACCCGGAGCACACCTGACATCCAAACACAGGTCACCTGCGAGTGCATCCAGGCTCTTTCTTCCCCAGAGAGATCCAACTTTGAAGGGAGGAAATTACAGAGCGGCAGTGTCAGTATAGAGTAAGGGAAGTCTTTCTAACTGCAAGGGCCTCAAATGGAAAATGGAACCCTTCATAAAGTCCTGCTTTTGGACAGTTAGAGCAATATTATTTGATAATACATACTTGTACAGAACAAAATGGTTGGTTCATGAGGTTACACTTGAAAAATACTTATGATTTCTAAGTTGCATTTGGGTTATTTATATTTGCGGGTCTTGACAGACAGCATTAATGCATATTAATATTCCTGCCATCGAAACATTACTCAAGCCAGAACTACTGGCTCTGAAAGCATCTGCGGTGTGTGCACAGCCACTCTGCTAATAGAAAGGTTAACTTGTATTTTTGAATTATTGATGGTTGCTTGTTACTAATTTTTTTCCTCAGAAAGGAGGAAATTATTAATGAAGAGATCATTGCCAATGTGTCTGACATCTATTAATGGTTTCATCTTGCAACCAGATTAAAAGAGACAGCTGGTCCATGAATTTATGCGGGGACGCAGCACCAAATGTGCTGACAACTCCGTGGGAGGGCGGAGTGAGCAGGCAGTGGGGCCCAGGCATCCACACAGGCGGCTGGTGTGAGGTCCTCTCCGGCTGGCACAGCCTCTAAGGAAGGGCTGTTAAAGGCTTTGCTGCAGAAGGACCAGGCAGCGGATGGGCTATCATTCTCCTGGCATCTTTCCAAACTGTTCTGTTACCCACAGGAGCCCATTAGCACCCTTTCTGGGCTGGTCAGTTGTTGACATCTCCTCCATGGGTGTTTTAGAACAATGCTTCTCAATTTGAGCATGCATCGGAATCACCTGGAAGGCTGGTTGAAACACGCCTTCCTGGGCTCCACCTCCAGCATTTCTGATTCAGTAGGTGAGGCCTGAGAACTTGCATTTCTAGCATGTTCCCAGGTGATGCTGGTGCTACTGGTCCAGGGACCACACTTTGAGAACTAGTTTTAGATCAATGATTGTCAGATTGTGCTGTGAGACTTTCTCTAGAGAGGGGGTTGGCAAACTTTTTCTATAAAGGGCAAGACACTTAATGTTTTCAACTTTGTGGGATGGACAGTCTCTGTCACCATTACTGAACTCTGCTCTGTATTTTGGAGAGCAGTCATAGACAATACATAAATGAATAAATGGGTTTGTGTTCCAATAAAACTTTATTTATAAAAACAGGCAGTGGGCCAGATTTAGCCCGTGGGCTGTAGTTTGCTGACCTCTGCTCTAGACCAGTGCTGTCTAATAGAACTTTCTGCAAAAAGTAGCCATATGCAGTATGCAAATCAATAAGCATGGCTGTGGCACAATAAGACTTTATTATAAAAACAGTCAGTAGGCTGGATTTGGCAGAGGTTTGCTGACCTCTGCTGTAGAGCAGCACTAATAGAACTTTTTATGATGATGGAAATGTTCTATATTTGTGCTGTCTGATATGGCAGCTGCTAGCCACATGTGGCTACTAGGCACTTGAAATGTGGTTAGTGTGACTAAGGACTGAAATTCTAAATTTTAAATTTAAATGGCTAGTGGCTGTCAGTGTCACAGCAAGGAAATAGAGAAGGCTTCGATGGAGCAGCCACCCGTGGCATGTGAAGTGGCACTTCTCACCTCCCTATGCAGGGTTTTTGCCCTCCTTGAGCCAGTTTCCTCATGTGTAAGATGGAAATAAAACAATAGCTGGACTTTCCCCATGGGTAAGTGAGGCACCTTGGCCCAGGACGTCTTCCCCTGGTGGGCTCCCCACTGGAGGGCTGACCACCACTGGGGGCAGGGCAGCTCTGGGTCCTCTACCCTCTTCTCTTTGTTCAGTCTTCCCTACCAGACTGTAAACTCCGTGAGGGCAAAGACCACATCTATTGTTCAAGATGCGAATCCACAGCCCTGCAATCCTGGGCACGTGGCAGGAGGCCGGAACATTTGTTGAAAGGATGCTCCATGTTTCAGGCTTCTAAAACTGCACTTGGATAAAGAGATCTGCAGCTTAAATGTCTGACCACTCCTGTCTTAGACCCTACCAGAGCTGAAAGGGAAGTCGCTGTGCAGATAGGAAAACTGAAGCCCAGAGGTCTTGCCGAAAGTCCCATGGGGTGAAGGGCAGAGTGGCCCGAGGACAAGAGGCCTACTGGGTGACCATAACTGAAAGAGGCTGCAGGGTGGAGTGCCACTCCCTCCCCCAGACATCACAAAGCCCACGCTAGGCCTGGTCTCCTTCCTTCAGCACTGATGCTGGGCCCAGCCCTGAGCCAGGGCTAATGTGGTCATGCTGAAACTCCCCAGGCTGATGGGGCAGATGGGAAAGCAGCTCCTCCTTGCTAATTAGCATCTAGGCTCCTAGCGCAGGAGAGTGGGCGAAGACGCTCTCCATGAATCTCCTCTCCTGAGAAGCCAGTTCAGAGGGGGTGCCGCTTGTGTCAGCCCTCCCCCTACATCCCCTTTATCCCCATCTCCCAGCAGCTCCATGTTAAGTTCCCAGATACTCTCTGGGAACTCAGTCTTGCAGAACAGACCAAAGAAGAGACAAATAACCTCCCCACAGTGTGAAAAGCATCCCCACAGAGGCCAGTGCAGGGGGCCTGTGGCAACATACCTGGGACAGGAAGGCCTGATGCTCAAAGCTTCAAAGAGAAGCCTAAGGACCAGCGTGAGTTCACCAGGGAGATGACGCAGGACCGGGCCTTCCAGGCATAGGGAACAGTAGGTGCAAAGACATGGCTGTGGAACTGGATGCCAGAGCCCCGTGAGCAGCAGATGGGAGCGTGCACCCCTGAAGGAATAGAGGGGCCAGTTTCCAGGAGGCCCCCTCAGGTTGGGGGATTGTTATGTTTTATGACCATATACCTGGGCAGGTAAGGCCTGGTGCTGGGATCAGGTCCTGTTCCACCAGCTCGGTTACCACCAAAATTGGGCTTTTTCTTGGGGCCACATGAACCCCATTCAGACCTGGGAGCTTTGCCTGCACTGATACAGCATACCTAGAACGTGGGTGCCCGAGGGTGCAGGAGGGTGTGTGCTCCAAAGACGCCATGGGAACTGCTATTTTATTTTAAGTTTCCAGAAAGCTTAAGAGAAGGAATGAATTGGCAGGGGCCCAAGGGAACTGGGACAAGTTACAAGAGTGACACCAAGCTCCTTAGTAGCTTAGGAACCTCCTCCTCCCTGCTTGGGTCGGCCTCTGGGATCAGCCATGACCTGAGTCACAGTTTGTGGGCTTGGGTCAGGTCTCTCCTCAGAGGCCCCATAACAACTCATCTGCCCAAGGCAGGGCTTGAACATTTCGTCCATCAAACAGCTGGCAATTGAGCTCTGAGCAGAAGGGATCTTCCTATCGCAATGGTTCCAGAGGGCTGTGCGCTACATCCCCAGAGCCCAGCACAGAGTACAGCACATAACTAAGCGCATCATACATATCTGCAGAATTATTAAGAATCTCTGAGGCAGTTTCTAAAAGGTCCAACCTGCAGGCCTGCCCTCACAGACATGTGGGATCCCACTTGCCCCAGGCAGGGGTCTGGGCAGCAGGACTTTGAGAAACCTCCCTGGTAGTCCTTTGACCAGGGAAGTGTGAGAGGCACTGGTGAGTCCAACAGGACTTCTCCATTTGAAGGTGGTGGTAGTGGTGAAGGGGAGTCCAGAGAGGGGTGGAAGCATTTGCCTGGGATTACAGGTGCCGGTGGGAGGAGTAACCAGGCCTCCATTCAAGGGAACTGTTCCACTACACCTGGTGGGAACTGGGGTGTGAGCAAGAGAGGTCCTGTGTTCTCCGCCATAGCAACTCCAATCCAAAGCCTCGGGCTCCCACTTTTGGAAACCCTGGCCTTGCCTGACTTTCACTTGACTCCCCCATCATCTGTCCAAGCCAATCCCTGGAACCCCGACAAGGATGAAGGATGGCTGTGCTGAAACAGAAGAAGGGCTTTGGTCAGGTAGCAAAGTGTTGACCAGGTATGATTCCCTGGAGCATCTCTGGCAGTCTCCCAGCCGGCTTCTACATCCCAGGCCCCCCAGCCGATACCCAGTCTCTTCCTCCGTATCCTCGCTTCCAGGAGAGCAGAGAGCCCAGGCCTGGGGACTGGGCGGGACAGCTCAGGCTCCGATTTATGGTTTCAGGTTTACAGCTCCAACCAGGTCTTTGTTCAGACCAGGAAGAAAAAGGAAAAAGCTACATGGTTCTGTCTCCCGAGAAAGGGAGGGAGGAAGGCGGCCAGAGAAAGAGGCGGCATGTCTCGAGCCGGGTCTGCGAACCCTCCCGCATAGGGGTGGGGACAAGGAGTTGGGGGGTGGGAGGGAGGAATGCTGCACGGTCAGTGATGTGCCTAGAAGAGAGAGTGCGTGTGTGTGTGTGTGTGTGTGTGTGTGTGTATACGTACTCTTGGATGAGTGCACACACCTCAGGGTGTGCCCGAAACCCTCCCTGGCAGCTGCCTGTCCCACCTTGGGCAGGTGCCGCCCCTCCACGCCGCCCCCCGACCCCCCAAGAAATTCACCTGGCCCTTCATTCCGAGTTGAGACGGCTGCTCCCTCCCCTCCCATTCACCTGTTCCCCCACCCGGAGTTCAAACGGCGGCTCCCTCTCTCCTCCCTCCACCGCCCGCGTACCTGCGCCCCCGCAGGGCAGATGTTTGGTTGCGTGGCGCAGCGCGGGGCGAGGAGGCGAGGACCCTGCCGGTCGTGTGGGTGCGGGGGTGATGTGTGTGCGCGCGTGACTGTGCCAGCGGCCCCGAGCCGGCCAGCCCCGGAGAGGGTGCGCAGGGGAGCCCTGTGCGCCAGCCGCGGGCGTGTGCCAGGCGCGGGCGTGCGCGCGAGGGTGTGAGCGCGGCCGAGGCGGAGCGCCCGGGCGGGCGGTGGCGGCGGCGTTAGGACTCGGGGGACACCGCCCCGCGCCCCCCGCGTCCCGCCCCCGCCCAGCCTCCCGCCTCAGTTCGCGCCGCGCCTCGGCTTGGAGCGCAGCGGCGCCGGCTCCGGGAGCCTGAGAGGAGCCAGCCGGGGCGCCCAGCGGCGCGCACAGCCAGCGGCCGCGCCGGCGATGCGGGGCCGCCCCGCGCCCGCCCCAGTCCCGGCCCCGGCCCCCGCGGGAAGGGGCTGAGCCGCCCGCCACCGCCCGGATGGCGAGCCTCACCGCGCTCGCCCTCAGCCTGCTCCTGCGGCTGCAGCTGCCCCCGCTGCCCGGCGCCCGGGCGCAGAGCGCCGCAGGTGAGTGCGCCCGCCGGGCTCCCCCGGGTTTCCTGCTCCCTTCCCGGTGCGCCCGGGTCCACGCCGCGGGGCCCTCGGAGGATAAAGTTGTGCGGGCTCGCGGGGGGCGCGGGTCCCGGTGGCCGAAGCGCGGGTCCCAGCGTCCAGCCCCGGGAAACCGTGTCCAGGAGCGCCCCGGCCAGCGCGCCCGGCCCCTCGCGTCCCTCAGCAGCCCGCGTTTGGCGAAGTTGTCCGCTTTACTTTCCTGCCGCCCCCCGGGCTGGAGTAACTTTCGCGGTTGTTGCGAATATTTCCACTCGCTGCCTCCCACTTGTCGGAATCTGTCACTTGAGTGTTTGGGGCGGCGAGATGAGGAGCGGCATCGACGCCCGGGGTGGAGCGTTCGCTCCCCGGCAGCTCCTTGGGCGGCACGCGCTCTAAGTGGGGGGACAGGTCCCCAGCAGGCCGAGGCTGCCAGGGCGGTGGCTTTTCTTTTCTCTTCGGAGATGAAGCTCCAGACTTGCTCTAAACACGCTGAGCCCCTACACTGGTCCTAAGGCAAGCCGCGGGAGGTACCCACAGGGATGTTTGTGTCAATGACGGAGACAGCCCAGTCCCGTGGTTTTTATCGGGAGTAAATGGGCGCCCCTATAAAGGCCCTCCAAGTGGTGTGGCTTTGAGCTGGGAACGTGTCTGCTTCTGAAAAGTTCGGGGGATTCATATTTGGGTTTGACCGTAGAATGAGGTGAGCAGAGGTAGCTCCCCAGTGTGGGGGTCTGCCCAGGTGTGCTCCTCGTGGTAAGTTGGTATGTGCAGGAGACCACCACAGTTCGGGATCTGACACATCACCAAACCCCACTGCAGGCAGCTTCCAGCCCTGAGCCCCCCCCAAAGTAGGCGGTGGAGGGAAGCAGAGAAGGCAGGAAGTGATGCAGGTATACTTCCAAGTTCAATATCACCTTGAAGTTTCTTTGCACCCACTGGCTTTGGTGTGACCACGCTGAGCGGACAGGCACGGGCTGAGATAAGCAAGTGGGACTTAGGAAAAGGCCTGTTTTGGATTGCTAAGCAACAGCTGTGCACTCATATTATTTCGCCAAAAGAAGGAAAGAAAGAGAAAAAGAAGGAGCCTGTGGGGAGTGTAATGTCTTTACACAGCCTGCTTCTGAGGTTAGGAACCGCCGGAATGACATTCCGTTGGAAATGCCTTAGCGTCTCCTTTGCTCCATTCTGAAATGGAAATGGAATATGGGGCTTGTGTGAAAGAACAGTCTGTTTCTGTGGCTGGGAAGTTGAGCGACCAAGACACTACTTTTGAGATGCGTGAGGCTGAAAGGTTGGATTAACAAGTGGGAGAAGAGGAACAGCCACGACACCATTCTAAAGATGGTGCATAATTCTCGTTTTCCTCATTTTGGGGTCTGAATTAGGTGTTCTAGGGAGGTGAGGGTAGGAGGATTCTTCGGGCAGTCCTGGGGACCCAGCATGATGCGTGACTTCAGTTTTTATATCCTCCAAGGCCTGGCAGGCCAACCACACATTAATAGTATTCACGTTCCCGCTGCAAAAACAGGATAAAAAAATATTCCAGCACGGGTCTCAAACAGTTCTTGGGCAGCGAGCGGTAAAACCCGTACCGGCTCGGGCCCCTATCCAGGGCGGAACGAGCGCCCGTGCCGGATGCTCCCGCCAGGTGGCGCTCGCCCACAACTGTTAAAATGCAAATCTAGTTGCTCTCATCTCAGGAATAGAACTTCTTTTCAATTTTTAAATGAGTAATGTGTTTATTCACCAGCCTTTTGTTAAAACATTTAGAGAAGTGTGAGGAGCAAGCACCTTTTCTTTGTTTGCTCTTCGGAACACATGGGAAAGAAAAGCAATCCTGGAGTACAGTCTGGGAAGAAATCTACTGTTAAGGCAGCAATGTTTCTTTTGGTTCTACCTGAATTGGGTGCTTCTGCAAATCTACTGTAGCATAAATTTAGCAAATGGCTGAGTTTGTTCCGGGGCTCCTTAAACGAGTGAGATTAACTTGTGTTGGAGATTTGGTACATTCTAAGCCCCACTCATTTGTAGAAATGGGGATTTTTTGTATACATCTATCCCCACCTTTCTGGCTTAATGTTAACTAGACCATTTAAATTAGATCCCCCCCCCAGGTTTACTCGTGAACATCTGTATTTGTAGGAGCAGGAACGCTGCAAACGTTGACTTTTTAAAATGGACTATCTTTTTATTTTATTTCTAAATGCAGAAATTGTTGGAGTTCAAATCTAGTATAGCAATAGCTTGATTTCCTTAAAGTATCGTATTTAAAACTTTTGGCAAGTTTGGATAAATACATCCTAAAACTCAGTCGTGTGTTCTCCATATTCTTTTAATGTGAAAACTGCCACTCTTGAAAGCAGTTTCAATTTGTGAGCTTACATCCGTACATAGTTGCGGTAATATATTTTGCTGTTACCTGTTGGTCACCGTGTCCATAAGTCAGGTGCAGAAGCTTGTCCTCAAGAGGCAATTTCCTTCTTCCTTACTCTAAGAGGTGTTTCATGAGCCATGACAATTTTTGTAAGGAATGACAGTAAAAAAATTTTTTAAAACAGCCTGTTAATAGTGTGGCAAAACAAGGGGATAATTAGTCCATTTACTAGTGGGTTTCAGAATCTGTACACTGAGAGCAAAAATGGATCTTGTAGGAGACTGACATGAGATTGCAGCTGTTAGCAATATAGTCATTTAACGCAATAATCACTGCCAGATACCTCTGGGGAACTGTTAGCAGTACAGTCGAATTTTACTTTCTGTCCTGGATTGCTTGATTTGTTTCCTGATAAAAGAACAATTAATGTGCAAACCTGGCTTGGATTCTGTTTCAGCAACAATTGCAAACACATAGTTAAAACAGACCATCTTCTTGGATTATAACCCACTGTCATTCTCCTATACTTAATTTCTTTTTGCCTGTCCTCGGCACAGCTCCTGCAGACTCCAGGCTGCCAGCTGAGACAGTGTCCCTGTAGTACTGTAACTGTCACCTTTCAGAGCCATGATCAGAGGACATTATAGCTTCGTTCTTTCAAGCACGGGATACTCTCGTGACTCTGACAGTGTGTTGCTGTGGAAACAAGAGCAATGCTGTGTAGGTGGTGGTCCTTGATAAATATTTATTGATGATGATGAAGAGGTGGTAGAGCCTTGTGGCAACCATGATGGGGGAAGGGAGAATTTAACTCAGGAGGAAGCTTGATTTAGAGAAAAGAGTACGAGCTTCAGAGTCTGAAGTCCTCAGTTTGAATCCCACTTCTGCCTTTTACTAGCTGTGCCGGTTTGAGCAAGTTGTTTACTTTTAAAGATCCGCAGCTTCTCATCTGTAAAGTGAGGATAATTATAGCTGCCTCACTGGATTTTGTGATGACTTCATAGGATGACATTTGCAGAGTGAACAGAAGACTGGTTGGTGCATAGTAGGCACTTTGACGAAAAGTGGAGCCTTGTCTATTAGTTATCTTGGCCTTGGTGTATGTATACAGGCCGAGGGGGGGGGTTGATGTCATGTTAAATTATGAATTGACAATGAGATGGCTTTGTTTTGGTGAGGATTTTTAGGTTTTCTTCTTTTCCTCTTTTTGGGCACTTGATTCCCTGCAATTGTTTTTAGAAAGAGATTTCAGATGAAATTTTTCCAACAGATGACACTAATAAATTTGGCCATTCAAAGGGTTTATTTAGATAGAGAATGTTTGGTTTTAAGCACATTTTACCTCTTAACCTAGAACTGATTAACCCCCCCCCCCAAATGGTTACATATTGTAGCAAGAAAGTATTTGGATATATCATCTTTCCCTTCCTATCACTCTCCTGCATACAGTCTTCTTGCCTCTGGGCTCTGTCCCCCACTCCATTCCCATCTCTCACCTAACCTAGAAGTCAAGTGCATGGCACTCTGAGGCAGGGGGTGGGGGAAAATGCTTTGTGCACTTGATAACAAGCATAGAGTAAGAAAACATATAGAGGGTCACGGAATTTCAATAAATAAATAAATAAGCTATGAAATTATTGAAAACAAACCATGTTCAACAAGTGTAACAGCATTTGCAAACATATTACAGAATTGGGCTCAGGAGGCAACAGCATGTAGATATTAGAAAGCGTCTTATAAAATGGATTTGAATTGGTTTGGAGAGGAAGAAAGCCACAGATTTTTAATGGATTAATAACAATCAGATGCAGCCAAAGGGACAACGGTGATCAATAGTGTTCAGGCCAGCTGGCTGGTTAGTTGATTAGAGCACGGCCTTATAACACTAAGGTCACAGGTTGGATCCCTGTACTGGCCAGCTGCCAACAAAACAAACAAAAGAAAAAAAATAACATGGCTAATATACTGAATAGCATGTGTCCCGGTGACCTGGGGTAACCAGTTGGGGTCATGGGATTCAGCATTTGAGGTGGTCTTGCTAGACACTTTTATTTGCCCGTCAAGGGAGAAATGAGCATGATAATGCTGTTTATTTATTATCTGTTGGTAAGAGTTGCAGATACTAAAGGAGACACAGAGGGACTCAGTGAGGATTCTAGACATAGACCTACCATAAGTCAACTGTGCAAAATGGGAATTAATGTGTCAGTAAAACAGCGTGGTGAAAGAGTGAGGTGCCAGTGAGAAGTGGTGGTCATTTATGTGCACAGGGAAGAGCAGATCCATGATCAGACTGATGAGTCACTAATACATTGAGGTGGGGCCAGAGCATTATAGACTTCATTGTTTTCACACTGGAATTAGGCTGCTGAAGTACGTCTGACACACACACACACGCGCACACACACACCCACTGTTGCATGAGTGGAATAGATGTGAAGTCTTTCACATTTTTTGAATATTCAGCTTAAAATTTTTATTTGATGCTGGAGGGAATGAAAAATGGTGAAACCACTTTGGTAAGCAGTTTGGCACTTTCTTTCAAAAATTAAACATACACTTGTCATAGGATCCAGCAATTCCACTTCTAGGAATCTATCCAACAGAAATGAAAACATATGTCCACAGAAAGACACGAACGTGAATGTTCATAGCATTATTCATAGTAGCCAAAAACTGAAAACAAGGCAAATGTCCATCAATTGGTGAATCTATCAAAGAAATACTACTAGTAATAAAAAGGAATGAACTGCTGATATATACTACAGCATGAATGAACCTCAAAAACATTATGCCAAGCGAAAGAAGCCAGATGCAAAAGACCACATATTATATGAGATATCCAGAAAAGGCAAATGTATGGAGACAGAAGATCGGTGGTTACCTAGGGCTGGGCATGGGAGCAGGGGTTTTCAGGAAGCAGGCATGAAAGAACATTTTGGGGTGATGAAAAGACTTGAAAATTGGAAGGTGGTGATGGTCGTGTAACTATAAATTTACTAAAAATCATAGAATGATTCCCTTATAATGAATGATATTTCATGGAGTAAAGCTGTTAAAATTTTTATTTGAACATGGGCCTTTGTGTAGTTAGACTTAAGTATAAATCCCAGCTCCCAATGTACTTATGATATGACCTTGATAAGTTACTTCATTGTTCTGAACCTTTATTTCTGCGTCTGTAAAGTGGAAATACCAATGCTTTGGTGCTGCAAGAGCTGAAGATAATTCCTACAAATTGCCAGGGTTGGTCCCTGGCATATAACAGCAGCCAGGAAACGGCATTACCATTACTTTTCTCTTGCCAATTTCCAAAATCATTTATTGTATTCACTATTTGCAAGGCATTATTTTTTTCCCCCTTCTAAAAGGCTGTTTAGACTGTGAATTAAATCTGCAAACTAGCATTTCCCCCCACATCAACTTGGCAAAAATTTTAAAAAGTTTAAGACTATCAAGTCTTGACAAGGATCTGAGCAATTAGGTGGCTTTGTTCATTGTTGAGTAGTGAAAATTGAAACAGCCTTTTTGAGTGCTAATTTGGCAATGTCTATTAAAATCAAAGATGTAAATACCTTGTGTCTGTAGTGTTTTGGTAGGGTATGGATTGGTGGGGGGGAGAGAATAGACCATTCATTCATTTTCTTTCTCATTAAGCCAAGGGTGTAGAAATTTAACAGAAGAGTAGATGCTCCCAGATCAGGAGCAGACGCAACATTTCTTTGGCCCCTCGGCTTCCTACCTGGATGAACAGCTGCCAGAGGTGAGCAAACAGCTCCCTCCCGGCTTTGTCTCTGCCTTTGTAGAGGGCTTCCATCAACACCAGGAAGAACTTAACACCGACAGTCCGCGTGCTGCTTTTAAAAAGATGTTTACAGGTCTTGAACTTTCTCGGCCTCTTGAAGCTCGTCCTCAACCCTGGGAGGAGGCGCTGCTGTTGCCTGCATCCCTGAGAATGTCCCCAGCTCCTGCCTCCCAGGACCTCAGAAAGCCTGTTTCTTCTTAGACCACCCCTGACTTTGCTTCATTCCCCTTTTATCCCAGTGGTTCTGAAACCAGTTGTGAGATCACAAACCCATTTCTCTTGGTCCTCCCTTAACTCATGGTGGGTGACGATATATTTGTCCTTTAAGGACCATGCCTTTGTCTCTTTGTAGACGAGCATGAATGAATGGATTTGTGTCAGGAAGCAGGGCTTTTTAAAAGGGTGCTTAGTGTTGGATCATCATTATGTACTAGTGGCTTTGGATGGTCTCGACTTCCTTTAATTAACTATAATTATGATTTTTTTGTTGTTGTTGCTCAAATTATCAGTTTGGTCCGTAGGAGCTCCTTTACACCATGTCCTCTTTTATCACCTCCAGGCATCTTCCAGAGAGTTTATTTTCTGCCCCAAACATGTAGTCGGTTATTATTTAAAAAGCCCTGGGCCTTTTCTGTGGGGCATCAGAATCTGGGATGCACATTTGTGCTGTTTTGTTTGAACACTGGCATGACGCGGAGTAAAACAAGGACCACTGTTAATGGTAGGGATAGAAAAGACAGATATTTTAAACAGCAGGCATTTATGATCATTTATCTCTTTGAATTTGTAAAGTTAGCTTGAGTATGAGAACTTGTAATCTAATTAAAAATAATTTTACCACATTGTCATACTATGTGCTTAAATTAGTATAGCCTAGAAGTTGATGTCACCCTTTGTTTTTTTCTCAGGCATCTTGGAATTGGCCTCTAAGTGCATGGGCCCAGTGACAGGTTCCATCTGCCAGGGTTTCTTGGGCACCGACATTCTGAAAAGAAAACAAAAACCCAGACTTACTCTAAGGGAACTATATTAATTATCTATTGCTGTGTTAACAAGTTTCTCCTCTGAACTGAGTGGTTTATTATCTCACCATTTCTTTGGGTTGAGAATCTGGGTCCTCTGGTTCTGGGCCTCTCACAGGCAGCAGTCAACTCAGTGTGAGTGGAGAAGGATCTGCTTCCAAGCTCCCTCACGTGGTTGCTGGCAGGATTCAGTTATTCACGGGCTCTCAACTTGAGTGCCTCAGTTCCTCGCCAGCTGCTGGCTGGAGATCACCCTTGGTCCCTTGCCACATGGTTCCCTCCATTGGGTAGCTCACAACACAGCAGCTGGCTTCATCAGAGTGCATGAGTGAGAGAGCAGGAAAGGGTGTGAGCAAGGTGGAAGTCACTGTCTTTTGAAACCCGATTTTGTAAGTGACATCCAACCACTTTTGCCATTTTCTGTTTGTTGGAAGTGTCACTCGGGTCAGCCCACACTCAAGAGGAGGGAATTGCATGAGGGAGTTGTGTTAAGGTTCTCCAGAGAAACAGCCAATGGGATAGATACTAGGATGTATAATAAGATCCATCCACCTATTTTTCTATCTATCTACCTACCTACCTACCTACCTACCTACCTACCTACCTACCTACCTACATACTGAGGAAATTTATTACAGGAATTGGTTCACGCAGTTATGGAGGCTGAGAAGTGTCACAACCTGCTGTCTGCAAGCTGGAGACCCAGGAAAGTTGATGGTGTAAGTTTGAAGGCCTGAGAATTTGGGGTGCCCATGGTAATTCCTGGTCTGAATCTGAAAGCCTGGGAACAGGAGCACTGCTATCCAAGGTCAGGAGCCAATGGATGTCCCAGCTCAAGCAGAGAGATTGCACACGCCCCTCCTCCACTTTTTGTTTAATTCAGGCCCCCAATGAATTGGACGATGCCCGCCCACATTGGGGAAGGCCATCTTCTTTGCTCAGTTCACCAATCAAATGCTGATCCCTTCCGGAAAACTCTCCCAGACATGCTCAGAAGTTTTACCCACAGTCTGGTCATCTTTTAGCCAGGCAAATTGACATTTTACAGAATTAACCATCACTGGCATGAATACCAGAAATTGGGGATCACTGGGAGCTGTTTCAGGAGCTGCCCCCACGGGAATCTCAAATAACAGACAGCTATAGGAAAACTGGTTACTTGGAGAAAAATACAAATATAATCTTTGAGCTGTGTTCAAAACTTTAATTCTTTTTATTTTGGGGGGGCACCAGTGTCAGTTCAATGTCAGGCTTTCACTTGTTAAAGATCTTTGAACAGAGAGATTTATTGTGTCAGAATTGATTTAGTCCAAATTTTTAAAAAGTTAATTAGAAGTGTCAGAAAGTAAAAGTGAATTAATATGAAGACCCATCAGACAACTTTTCAAACTTCACACCAAAAGTTAGAGTACTATAGTGTTTTGTAAGACTAAAATTTTCACACTGGTATCTAGTGTTCCACAAAAGCCAATTTATAAGAAACACCAACAGATTAGGACTATAATATAATTTAACTGAAATTTAATATATTTATTACATTTAGATATCCCAATTTTTGAAATCTGTACTTATTTTAGACATTTCTGACCCATTTTCAGAAGGGTTTTTTATTGTCACATAAAGCTAATGCAGAGAATTTAATAAGTTACAGCAATTAAAAGGTTCAATGAAAATCTACAAATTATTATATAGATCAAAACATGTCATACCTGAATTCTCAGTTTTGATTGCTGTGGCAGCAGTACAGTTATCACAGAAGAAACTCAGTCACGTTATTTTTTTTAGAGTAACTGTGTTTGGGGCCGCATAAGATCCTCCAGTGAAGGATGTTTTGTCAGAATTCAAATGGACTGATCAGACATTGGACATCTTGGTGGGGATGTGCTCCAGGAATTTACCTGTTTTCACAGAGTAACCATTTGCTTGGGAGGTGGTGGTGGTTCCAAAGTTCCCCGTTGTTTTTATCTAGGCCATATTTGTATTTAGGAAGGAGAGTCACCAGTTTATGATGCCTTAGGCCCTTTCAAGTCATTCATCTTGATTGGCCCTGGGGAAGGAGTACTCCAAGATGCATTGAGCACGCCCTTCATCTGCCTTGGGGAAATGTTTGGCTGGCTTCCACTTTCAGGGCTTTGGATTTTTTGAGCATTTATTAACTATCTCAGCTCGACTAAGCCTGGCTGTGCAAGGTTGGGTGCCGGCACCCCTCCTGGTGTGAAAAAGGTTGGGGCATAATGTTCGTGGGTGTCTGAGTCAGGGCTGCTGCATGTGGTTGTGCAACACCTGTGCAACTGTACACAACAGGCCTGGGTCAAGGACCTTGTTCTACTCTTCTGTACAGTCTTTGAGTTCAAAGCCATTTTTGTGTCCATCCTTCTCTTATTTCTAGATCCAGAGCTCTAGATGTTTTAACTGTTATTTTTTTCTTTTATTCAGTGAATTTTTCCTTTGCCTTTCACCTTTTGCATTACTTTTTTACCTTATGTTATAGGAAGGGTGTGCATTGGAGTGGGGGGAGTGGTTTTATGCTCAGAAACCAAGACTTTAGGCCAAGATTCTAAACTGTCTCAAATCACTGGTGGGAGGAGAGATCAGTTATTTTCCCAAAGCTTCTGGACTTAAAGAAGCTGGGCACATTGCCAGCTTCCTCCCTGTATCTTAGGTGGCTCCAATTCAGGATGGTTATCTTCCCCTAAACAAAATTGTCTGGAACAAAGCAGAGGCCAGCTCTCTAATGCTTTGGTTTCATTGTCTTGAGACCATTTTAATTAGGTTTATTAAAAAACTGTGGAACCTACTGGAAAAGAGGAAACTTTTCAGCTGTTGAGATGCTCAGCTTAAACATGCAAACACCTTAATTGAAACAAGGTACCAACCTGTACTTGCTTCAAACAGAAGTTTACAAAGCTTTGTTTTTGGTATAGTAATCAATGTGAATTTTCCATTTCAATGAAGTCCTTTAAATTTTCCACTCAGAGGGTGCCTGTTCCAAGTAGAAAAGTATTTCTGAGGCTTGCCATTTTTGGTGGAGGAGTGAAATTAATTTGAGCCAATTCCAGAGTTCCAGGGTCACTGCTGCCAGTAAAAAGTGTACACATATTTAAAAACAGAATTTTTTAGTTTAAAACTGTAGATTGGGACCACTCTCCTTATTGGTCTCTTTTTTAGTGAAGGTCAATGTCAGCTTTCTTACCTTTATTATCTTTAACTCTTTTTACATTTAAAATATTTAACATGTATTTAAATTTACTTCTGTGTAGTTGAGAGTTGGCTGAGTGAGCCTTGAAGCATTTCCCAGTTCTATTCCCATTTCCTGTCACCTCCATAACCTTAGCAGCTGTCATTTGTCCCTGGAAAGTTGCTAACCCCGTGTTCCACCTGGGGCTCTAGAGTTCTTTGGTGTCTCTCTTATCTCAGGTTACCTTTCACATGTCTAACTTGGGAACATTCTTTTGTGACCATAGATTTTTGGCTCAAGCCTCAGACATTTCCTCTTTTTGGGGTTCCAACTCTTTTGGAGATCCTTAGTCCTAGCCACTGCTTTGGCTCACACAGAAGATTCCAGGAATTTTGTCTTGGGCTCATTGCTTTTGGCTGCTCAGCTATTTTTAAATTATATGTCAGGTGCAAGTGGTTGGAAGGAGAGGAACAGTAGATGAATTCCACTAGACTCAGCTTCTTCCACAAAAACTCTCATGTTTCAGGCATGTTTTTCTCATTGTTTCTTACTTTGGCATTCTGATCCCTGTCTGAAATCTAGCCATTTTGGTGGACTTTTTAATGCCTGTCCCACTTCTGACACCAATGGTACAGTTTCAGACAGGTTACAGATTAGTTGGCAGAGACCTTGTATGTGCTTCCAAACTTCTATAACTTTTTGATTTATTTAGTGAAAAATAGAGGATATTATGGAAGTGAGGTGAGTACACAGGGCCAAAGCCAATGTACTATATCTTGGCATGGTCTTTTCCAGTCTCTTGATTTGCTAATGGGGTGCATAATTGCTAGCAACGTTGTCAACACTGGCAGAATTCTGCTTGTATGTAGAAGCAGCTCAAGTTTTGATATGCCACTTCTCTTTTATATCAGCATTTTGGATGATCTTATGCCAATGATCTGAGTATCTGTTTAAGGAATATTTATAAATATTAGGCTTTTTTGGTTCATGAACCAAACTCAGCATCTGCAAGATCTCCCACATCCTATTCTGTGGGAAGAAACAGAGCCAATTTTATTCATGTAAAAATGAAATATGTGTTAGTAATTAAACTATGTGTATTTATGTCTGTATGAAAAGCAGAATGGAAGGCTACTCTCTTTAGAAGAAGTAAAGGAGAAATGGAACTAGGATGGTGCATAGAGGACGTTTTGGCTTTGTCTGTAATGTTCCATTTCTTTGGAAAAAAGAAATATAAGAAAATTTGTTAAAATTAGTTGATAATTCTTGATAGAGAAGAACATAGGGGTTAATTACATTTCTCTTTGTAATATTTCTGCATTTAAATTAATCACTTAAAAAGCGATACCCTTGGAGTTTAAGATTTGTTGGTAAGATACGAATGATAGGGATTTTAAACATACGTACTGTTTTCATCAGTCATCCTTTCAAAACAAATTTAGATCTTATTTCCTGTATGGAAAGCCTTATTTCAAAGTTTGTAATGAGGATTCCTTTAGGGAATTCTAAAATCCCTGCGTCTGGTTAGAAGAGAGAAGTAGACAGCTGGTGGGTTAGCTCAGTAGGTTAGAGCACAGCCCTGCATGGTGTTATGACACCAAGGTCAAGAGTTCAGATCCCTGTACTGGCCAGCCACCAAAGGAAAAAAAAAAAAAGAGAGAGAAGTAGAGAACTGTCACAGGTACAGAGAGACTTTTGAGGAGGGCTTGGGGCTCTGATAGAGGGCCTTATTAGGTATCAGTGTCTACACCCCCTACACCCCCTTTTCTCTTTTGGGACCTCCATGGAGGAGAATTCCTTGTCCCCAGAGTAATAGCAGAGATTTTTCTATGGGACAGGCTTTGGCTCTGGGTTCATTAGAGGCCTCAGAAAGGCACATTTAACATAGAGGAATAATGTTGCACAATCTTTTCAATGTTTAGACGTGCTGGGAACTCGAGCACAGTTTTACCATCTGAGAAATGACCAGATGGCTTGTATATTTCTTAGGGGCTAGAGTTCTGTTTCTCTAACTTTAGGATTTTTTTTTTTCTGAAAATGAGATCACTTGAGATTTTTGATAGAGATTAAGTATATTAAAAATCTACCTTTTCTCTTTGTTGTTGGACAACATCCATAGTTTGTTCAAAAAGAATAAATTGTGAAGTCCCCAGGTCTAGGACATGAAACAAAATCTGGTTCCAGTGTTGTTCATTTCAAACAGTGACTCCATTACAACAGTCCAGATTAGAATATGACAGCAGGGATTTTCCCCTCTCTTGGGATAAGGATTTTTAAGCCCAAAAGATAATACAGAGGAGAAGAGCACTTGGCTCATGTTGGAATGGAAATCAGAAAATACAAGGAAATGATAAATTGTTTTGTGAAATGATGGATGATAGGGGGATAATAATAGGGACCATATTCAAAAGTTATGAAAATCACAGGTGCATCAAGGTGTGTCTGCAGATCATGAAGCATCCAAACTGAACACCAGGGGAATAAATACAGGAGAGGAAATGACTACTAAATAGGGAACACTAACACTTTTGCATACTTTAAATACTTATAATGAGGCAGACGTTTTTCAAGAGCTTTACTAATTGTCACTCACTGAGACTTCATAACAGTCTTATGATGTGTGTACAATTATTATCAAAACTGAGGAACAGAGTGGTCAAGTAGGGAGCCCAAGGTCACACAGCTAATGAGTGGTAGAGCCAGGACTTGAACCCAAGCAATTCAAGGCTGGAATCTGTGTTCTCAGCCACTACTTTTTCTGTCTCTCTGGTTTACTTTGTGCCAGGTATTGTGCTAAATTCAGACTTAGGGAAAAAATTATGTCCTATTTTAAATTCCTGGGTGGAAAATTGCTATGGTTTGAATGTGTCCCTCAAAAGTTTCTGTATTGGAAACCTGGTCATCAATGGATATTGGGCTCTTGGGGGCTAATTGGGTCATGGTGGCTCCACCTTCATGCATGAATTAATGCCATTGTCATGGGAGTGGATTAGTTATGATGGGAGTGGCTTTGTTTTAAAAAGTGAACTGTCTCTCACACGTGCTCTCTTGCCCTTCCACTTTTCACCCTTCTGCCATGGGATAACCCTTGCCAGATGCCAGCACCATGCTCTTGGACCTTCCAGCCTCTAGAACCATGAGCCAAAAAAACTTATTTTCTTTATAAATTACCTAGTCTGTGATATTCTAACAACAGAAAATGAACTAAGACAAAAGCCTTTCTTCAGAATTTTCAATGAGAATTCTCTTGGGGGAATTCTAAGACTTCATTTAATTCTCACCATGATCCTGTGAGGCAGATCTGACAATCCCATATATCAGATAAGAGGACTGGTTTCATGAAGGTTCAAGGGCTTGGCCACAGTCACACTTGTGGTCATCTCATTTCAGAACCCCTCTCTGCCACACCTCTTATTGCCATAAAAATCTTCTAATATTCAACTGCACATGGTGGTTAAGAGTACAGGCTCTGCTCTCACACTGTGCGGGCTCAAGCCAATGCTTTGCTAATTTATAAGCTGTATGACCTTGAACAAGTTATTTGAGCCCTCTGAGTCTCAATTTTATCATCTGTGAAATGAGGCTAATAGTAGTAACTTGCTTGTAGGTGATTGTGAGAAATCAATGAGGTGATGTATGTGAAATGCTTAGCGTGGGGCTAGGCTCATGGAAAGCACCCAATAAATGCTAGCCATTCTTGGTGGTGGTGCTATTGCTGGGAGCTCAGTGGAGGCCTCATTAACTCAAGAAAGTACAAGAGTACAGGCTGGGTGACCAGCTTTCCTGGTTTGCCAAGGCTGGAGGTGTTTCCCAGGATGTGAGACCTTCAATGCCCACTGAAAAACTGGGAATGTCCCAGGCAAACCAGAATGTCACTCTGTGTCCATCCCAGGCCCTGTTCAGAGTGATCTCAACTGTGTATGCTGTGTAGGTTCCTGCACTTTGTGCATACAATTTATATTTGCATAGCAAAAAAGATTACCTGATATTTGACCTGCACTTTATAGATGTTACTTTAGGAAGAAATAAAATAGCTTTTTGTCAATTTCAGAATTTCTGAAAATATCACCACTAGAGGAACCATCTGAGGTCTCTATCTCTCTGGATCTTGACAGAAAACAGAATTCAACTCCAATGTGTCAAGAGATTTTAACAAAGGGACTATTCATGGGGTGGAGTTGAGGTTAAGTTGTTAACCAACAAGGGCTGCTGAGGCACCGGGAGACTAGGAACAGTGGAAAGCCATTAGCTCCCTTTAATTTGGAACGGGGCAGAGGGAGGAAATTGTGTTAATAGAGTCCTTCTCTGTACTGCCCTGAGTTGCAGGAGGCTGCACAGCCTCGACTTCTTCACCCTCTGGTTTCTGACTGAGTTTGAATCAGAGTTCATCTCTGATTGAGATGCAGAGCTCTGGTAGGAGATTGTATGGCATGAAGAGAAAGGTTGGGGTATTTAGTCTCCTCCCATCCTGGCTGTATTCCTCAGTGGCACCAGTTCTCAAAGAGTGTCCATGGACAAGCAGCATCAGCATGACCCGGGAACTTTTTTAGAAATGCAAATTTTGGGGCCTCACCCCAGACCTACTGAATCAATAACTGGTGGTGGGATCCAGCAATCTGTGTTTTAACAACCCTCTCAAGTGATTATGATGGATGTGAAAATTTAAGAACCAATGGTCTAGAGAGCAAAGATGCACCATTAATCCTGTGTGGGGCCTCTGGCCATTCAAGTCCCCTCTCTGGTCTGGAGGTCAGTTTCCCTCTCAGCTAAATGAGAGGAAGCTTTGCTATCTCCAGCCCTAACTTGACTCTCTGAACTGGTCTTCCTGTTTATTTTTGTGTTTATTTTCTGACTCTTTTCTACTAGAACTTATGCTCCCTGGGGTCGGGACTTCATTCTGTTCAGTGCTGATCCATTGTGCCTGGCACAATTCCTGCACGTAGTTGGTGCTCACTTAGTTTTGGTGAATGAATGGACATTCAGTGATTTCTAAGATCACTTTAAGTGATGTTGGTCATGAACTGAAGATTCTGTGTTCTGTCTTATAATAACTGGTTTATCTTAAGTCTGTCAATCAGAAATCTCAACCAGTATTTCCACTTTTTTAAAAGAAAAGTATTAACTGGTGAATTAAGGAAAGAATACTTCAAGTACCTTCTGTGTGTGAGGGACCATGGCACATGCATGTATGTCACATATTATCCCGTTTCATCCTCATAGAGTCCCTGTGAAGTTGCATCATTGTAAAGAAATTCAGTCTTCGTGAGGTCACACAGTGTACTCAAAGTCACAACTATTATCTGGCCAAACCTGGTTTCATTCCAGCTGTGCTCACTCCAGCCTGGCACTGTTTCAATTTCAAAGCTGTGCAAGATTCAGGAGAATCTTCTGAATTGTAAAGATTGATTACATCATAAAAAAATAGTTTGCCCTTAAATATGTTTTATCTTGGGTCACTCAATATGTTGGCAAAAGAATAGGTATTGGAGTCAGAGAGACCTGAATTAAAATCCCAGCTCTTGCCACTTATGGCTGTGTGACCTTGAGTAAGTTACTATACCTTTCTGAGCCTAAATTCCTCATCTGTCAATGGGAATAATTCTACCAGCCTGGTAGGGGGGTTGTGAGGATTTGAGGTGATGCATATAAAATACCTAGCAAGAGAGAGTAGCAGTGGTGGTTATTTTTTTACTTTTGAAGACTTGGTAATTCATGCATGAATCATATAAGTCTCAATTTGATGGGTGGATTGTAGATCTTCATTAGCAAAAACTGATAATGTGACTTGAACTTGCAACAGTCTCTGTAGATATTTTCATCCCCATCTGGACTGGCCCGGGGATCAGACTGATTGGGATCCTTAATTGTCCTGCTTACTCTCTCTACGTCCTTGGGAAAATCAATTAACCTCTCTTGGCCTTAAATTTGTTTATCAGAAAATGGGGATAATAGTGCCTATCTCATTAAATAGTTGTGAGCATGACATGAAGTAATGTATACAAAATGGTAAACAAACAGTGTGAAAATTATCGTCATTCTTAAATGGGAATTTCCTCTGTATATCAAATACCATGGTGTCATTGCTGTTGTACATTAAACATGCAGATACACATCTACACCTGTAGGTAGACATCAGGTGAGGTCCTATATAGAAAGAGTAAATGGTAACTGCATACCAGACATTGTGTAAAAAGTCCTTTCTTATCCAGACCCTGTAGTTTAGAAGGCCTGCCTTCTCATGTGCTGTGAAGAACCTAGAAAGAAGCTAACGAGCCTCTGAGCTACCAAACAGGTGTTAAACACACACAAGGCTCTTGTCATTTCTCCAAAGGAGAGCCCCTAGACTCTCCTCCTCTGGCTGGTAGCTCTTACTTTATATAAAATTCTAATAAATTTTGATTTCTAAATGCTCAGAAGATTTAGAAGGAGGGAGACAGGCTGTTCCAGGGAGACAGGCTTGCAGTGGTGGTAAATAAAAGGAGTGATGGCCTTATTGCTAGAGAAGAGGAAGGAGACTAAAGAGACAGCAACGAGATCTCAATAAACTCAGTGGCCAGAGCTGCTAGGTACGCAAGCAGGGGATGCTTTACTCCACTGAACAGCCCAGAGGCCCCCCCCTCCCCCATTGCTTTGCTGAAGGTGTAGTAGCAGTCATAACAACTGTGATGTCAGGAGAAAAAAACAGGTGTAGGCTCCTGATACAATAACTGGTCTTTTTATGGATGACCTTGAGTTATAAGAAAAGACTAAATTATTTTCTCTAATCCCAATGAGTCTATTTTCATAATGCTTTATCCAGTATTTTCAGGCATATCATTTCATTTTATTCCTTGCTCTTGACAAGTGCTGTCATCCTTTTGCAGACAGGAGGCTGGATCTTAGATGGATTAAAGGACCAACCCAAGGCCATACAGGAACTGAGGATTGGGGCAAAGTCCGAAACTTGCTTTTTAGATTTTGAAACTGAGGTGCACACCATGGCTCCATTCTGTCATGAAGAGGACAGGGAAATTTGTGGAACATTTTTAAAGGCTTTGCACACTTAGCTCTTCAAGTATCTGCTATGGTGCTTAGCATGATGCCTTCAACCTAATGAACCCTGGACTGAAGTATTTGGAATAGAAAATTGAATTAAAGGATAAACCTTAGCTGTCTGGAAAGCTCTGCTATCACAGAGTCAAGTTTTCTCAGGAGCAGCTTGAATAAAGGTCTTGTGGGATGAGCAACTAGGAGGAAACACATGAAGAGGAGAACAGGTGAAAGGGAGAGGAAAGAGGGCCCGGAATAGCATCCAGAGGACAATATGGGGCAGGGCACATGGAGCAGGTCTACGGGCCTAGCTGGGTCACTCCAGGATGCACTTCTTCGGAGGAGAATGCTTCCTCTCCCCTTTCTCTGACTCCTTTGATTTTGCTTGAATTAACTCTTTAGCAAAGGCAAGTTCATAGCCTCAGGCTCTTAGTTAAAAATAAGTTGTTTTCCCTGGGAAATTTATACAAGCGTCAGGGAAAATTGCTGAGGAATAGAGGGTTTTTTTTGTGACTGGCCGCACTGCACTCATCCAGTGAGCACACCGGCCATCCCTATATAGGATCAGAACCTGCGGTGGGAAAGCGCTGCTGCGCTCCCAGTGCCGCACTCTCCTGAGTGCGCCATGGAGTCGGCCCAGGAATAGTGGTTTTGATAGCAAATAATGAGACAGTAGCCACCAGAGAACATCCCTGCTTCATGATGACTGTCTGATCCAAATGGTCCAGGGAGACCCATGGCTCAGAACCGTCTAAGTGCATTACTGGTGTGAGGCAGGCCAGGCCATGTGCTGTCATTATCTCTTTCCCCCAAGATTCAGAGATGACTATGACATAGTTTGATTTTCTCTTTTGTCACTTGCATCAGAGAGGAAGGTTAGGCAATTGATGTCCCTTTGTTGGAGAAAGGGATCGAGATTGGTTTAATGTTGTGGTTCTTTAGAAGAAATCAACTTCTAATCTATTTTTTTAAATTTGTGAAAGCTTATGTTAATGCAATTGGCGGTATATGGAAACTTGAAAGGAGGTGACTTCTAGATTAGGATGACTTGAAAAATTCAAATTGAAGTGACAGTTTAGACCCTGTATTAGTTAACTGTTGCTGTGTAACAAATTATTACAAAGTTTGCTGCTTAACACAATACACATTTATCACTTCACAGCTTCTGTGGCTCAGGAGTCCAAGCACAGCTTAGCTGGGTCCTTTGCTTTAGGGTCTCTCACAAAGCTGAAATCAAGGTGTCTGTCTGGGCTGTGGTCTCATCTGAAGGTTCCACTGGGGAAAGATCTGTTTCCAAGTTCATGGAGTTGTAGGCAGCATTTGGTTCCTTGCAGGCTGCTGAATGAGGGCTTCAGCTTCTTGGGGGCTGTTGGCCAGAAGCCACCCTCAGTTCTTTCCAACATAGTGGTTTGCTTCATCTTTCTAGCAAGGGAGGTAGTCTGCTAGCAAGACAGAAGTCACAGTTTTATGTAGCCTAATCTCAGAAATGATATCCCAACACCTTTACCATGTTCTGTTGGTTATAATCTAGTCACTAGTCCAGCCCACACTCAGGGGGAGTGGATTATGTGAAGGTGTGTTTACTCAGGGGAAAGGATCATTTAGGGCTATCTGAGAATCAGCCTGCCACAGGCCCACTTCTCAAACCCCCCTTTTTGCATTCTTCAGAGCCTTACTACAAAAGGCTTTGATTCTATGGGCACAGGAATGGTTGAAATCTAACTAAAAGACTGAAAGAGGGGGTTGTAAATTCTGATAGGTTTGATGTGGTTACTTATTTATCTTGGTTAATTTATCAAGTGTCTTGCAGAGAGCTTGAAATGTGCTTCCTTTCATTGACATTATAATCCTGAGAAGTAGGCATTATCTATTTCTTACGACAGATGAGGGAACCAAGATTCAGAAACAAGCTTGAATCTTGTTCAAGCTCACAAGGGTTGAGAGCCCTTAGATTTTTAAGAGGCCAGGAGTTGTCAAGAGTAAAGGCTTTGTTGGGTTGACTAACATGGCAGCACTTCCTGTCTGCCGGGGCAGCGTTAGCTGGAGCTGGGCCATCAGCTAAATTGAATGTAGAGATGCCAGGTATAGTCTATGAGCATATGTGAAGGGCAAGCTACGTTCTGGAAGGGACACTGGAAGCTGGGATTCAGGAAGGGTGGCTAGACAGACATAGGGAAGCCTAAAAAGGCCAAGTTCCTAGACAGCCTTTCCTCTCATTTAAGGCAGAATTGGAGAAAAAAGTTGCACTTCTCTTTTTTGCTCGTTCATGCCCCTCAGCATTTGAAGCTACTGTGCTCTGATGTCTGCCAACTGCAAGGCCAGTTTTTCTCTCCTACCACCTTTGGCTGTACAGCTGTGATTGGATTTTTTCCAGTTTTCTCTCATATGAGGAAAATGAATAGAAAATGGAAATGTGAAAATGCCGGTGCTTATGGTAATATGTTTGAGGCAAAGATGGAGCCTGTCAGATGTGCAGAAAGTGTTGACTATTTAGCGTCAACTGGTTATTGGTCAAATGACTTCAACTGTGAAAGGAAATAAAAAGAAAGAATATGCGTGAAATGCTGGAAATGTGTCCCTAAACATCGAGTCTCCAAGGCCATGTTTGGTGGTGGAGGAAAATGGGGAAATCTTTAAAATTGCGGACAGAGAATCAACATTAAAGAAAAATAAAAACCTTTGGTGATTCAGATACAGAGAGAAATCAACAGATCCACAGAGCTTTTGATGGGAAGATGGTTTGCTCCAGACTCCTTAATCAAGAGGACAGTGTTCCATTCCGTATTGACACATTTTTCAGGGAAGTTGATGACACCATCAGAATCGCCACACAACTGCCAAAGTAATTTTTTAAAAACATAAATCAGACCAGGTCCCTCCCCTGTTTCAAATTGCTTCGCTTGCTCTTAGAATAAATAAGGACCCAAGCTCAGACTGCTGTTTTTGCTTATAAGATCTAGCTTCAGATAAAGTCTTTCATCCCCTCTTCCTCCATTCACTGACTTGATTGAGTTTAGCCTGCTGCCTGTTATTGTATGGCCTGTGAACCAAGAATGGTTTTTACACCTTTAAATGGTTGATAACAAATCAAAAGAAGAAGAATGTTTTGTAGCACATGGAAGATAATATAAAATTCGAATTTTAACATCCATAAAACATGTTGCATTGGAACACAGTCCTGCCCGTTCATTATTTATTATTTGTTTATTGTTATTATTTATTATTTATGGTTGCTTTTATGCTGCAATGGTGGAGTTGAGTAGATGCAAAGGAAACTGTATACCCTGCAAAGGCTAAAGTAACTACTGTTTAGCCCTTTACAGAAAAGGTTTTTCTTTTTTTTTGTTGTTGTTATTATAACATTTACTGTTTATTACAGTGAAAGAATACAGATTAAAATCAACAAAGGAAAGGAGTGCATAGAGTGCAGTCCAGAATGATCCAGGTATGAGCTTCCAGTTATCATCCCCCAGTGGAATCACATGGACAGCAACTTCTCCCAGAAATGATGTGTGAAAACCCATACATACACTGTATTGCCAGGGAAGCCCGCCCAAGCCTTGCAGTCCAGGGTTTTTATAGAGAGTCAGTTATGTGAGCATGGACTGTCCATGTGACTGACCTCAGCTACTCAGTCTACAGCCCCCTCTAGAAGTCAAACAGTTGCAGCATGGTGGAGGTCCTTAGGCAAACAAAAACAGGCATTCACAAAAAATCATATTATTAGCATAAACAAGCTGGGATGGCCTGAGGTGTTGGGTGTACAAAGACTTCGCAAGGCAGGATATTCCGAAGGCTCAAAGGTTCTCTCTCAGTTTACGGCAATAGTAACATTATGAGCATGCCTCACATTTGGAAGAGTCAGTGAGGCGTAAGGATAGAGTTAAAGAAACAACTAATCCATCTTAAAAAGCCATTACAAACATTTTAATACTTTTTTACTAATGAATACTTGTTTTTGCCCTGATCCACCATTTGGACCTGAAGATAAACTTACACAGAAATATTTAGCAAGAAATTAGCTGAGGGTTAGCTAAATCCAGTTCTTCTTCAGACTAGTCATTTTACAACAGTATTACATCTGAAGGAGGTTTTAACTCAGTGTTTCAATATATTTCATCAAGAAAAGGTTTGTTGACTCCTGCCTTAGCCACATGGGCCTTCTTTTCGCTTTTCTAGTCAAAACCCATGCCTACCTCAGGACCTTTCCTCTTGCTGTTTTCTCTACTTGGGATGCTCTTTCTTTTCAACCTCAGCTCCAGTATTTCTCCTTCAATTTCTATCCAACAATAGCTTGAGTATGTTGACAGTTTAATAGCATCAACTATCTCACGTGTTTATTTATTTCTTTACTTCTTAGTTTATTTCTCCCACTTGAATGTAAGGTCTTACAAGGAGCAATTCTCCCACCACCTAAGAATTCTTGCTTACCACCTAGAAAGCACCTGGCACATACTAGGTGCTGCGTAAATGTTGACAGACTGCATGAATGAGTGGAAACTGATGCTCGATCTCCAGCTCGATCCTCTGCTATGTGCTAGTACATCCTTGTCCCCAAAGACAAACTCGTTTTCTCCTTTGTACAAAACGTCATTTGCAGTAAGCTGAGATAGTCGTAATCTAAGATAAGACATTCCAAAATTAAATTTGTTTGTAATTTAATTTATTTTTTAATATTTTAAATAAGCCCAAATAATCATGAATACATTGCATGATACTCAAGGGGTAAAGTAATGAAACATTTATACATAATTAAGATCTTATAATTTTTTGTGACTCCTTTTCCCGCAGACACCCTCCTCTACTCCACCCTTATAGTATGTAAGGATCTGTAGAGTACAAATTTCAAATGTTCAGTTTGCAACTCATTTTTAGGAACACATTTCTTAAAAGAGAGGCTGAGGACTGGACGTGTTTCTGTCTCCCTTTTCCCTTCCCCTCCCTTTTTCTATACTCACAAGGGCACACACCTGAGATAGCTGTGCTGTTGGTGGACACATCATTGGATGGCTTTTCCCCTGAGGGCACCAATCTAGTGCAGGAGTTGCAGAACTGTGCACATAACACCAGCTACTGCCTTACACATTCAGCCTGTTCTCACCTCATCCTTGCACTGCATAGACCACGTGAACACTTTTATGCAGTCAATGCCTGGGATCAAAGGCAAGTGTGACTGGCCTTCAAGCAAGATTTGTGTGGTTGAGTGGAATGTCAAAAAGCAAGTACTCTGTCCATCTCAGTGTTGGCCACAGATGTTTATTTTGGAGACTCAAAAACTGCTAAGAGGATGCTGAGTATTTCATGGCAAATCTTAGTGAAGATTGCTGCCATACTTGGCAGGGCATTCTTGCAGCTGTTAAAGCTAGGTCTCTGTCCTCTCCCTAGCCAGATCCTCTGTTCCACCAGTGTTTGCCGAGTTCCCTCTCTGGATCAGTCACTGTGGTGACACCAGCAGGGACACCTGAGGGACCAATTCTGTCCTCAAGGGGCTCACCGTCTGGTTTGGGGAAACAGATGGGCATGTTGGCCATGACCATACAGAGATGGTAGATGTAAGATGCTGCTGCATGGGGCAGCCTCAGGGGACAGTTCACTGGGCTGGAGCCAGGGTTGGTTTCTGGCAGGCAATGATGTGTGGATATGGAGTAGTGGGCCAGGGGAGGGGATGGGAGAGCTGCCTGGGCTGAGCCTATGCCCAGTGGGTCATTGTGAAAAGCCAAGCCCTTTGGTGTGGTTGGAGCCATGGGAGACCAAACTGGTATGGACAGGATGGGAGTGAGACAGCCCCAGACTGGATCCCGAAGGCTTGACTCCCTGCTGCCTCCAGAGTGATGGACCATGGAGACCTTCCATACTCTGTCTTCAGGGAGTGATGTTATGTTTGCCAGGGATCATTGAGACTGTTTTGGGGCATTGGTACTTGGGTGCTTCAGTGGCCCAGGGTGGGACAGCACAGAATAGCTTTTTATTCTGTAGGGATGTGTTATGGCTCTAAATTCTTTGCTTATTGTGCAGTTGTTAATAGAACAGGGGCTTTGGAGTCAGATGCTTGCTCTGCCACTTAAAGGTTTTTCACCATGGGAAGTTGCTTAGCTTAGCTCTGCCTCAGTTTCCTCATCTGTCAAAAGAGCATAATTATAATAAGATCCACCTTATAAGATTGTTCTGAGGATTAAGTGGGTTAATACATGTACACTTGTATAAAGCACATATTCAATGCTAGTTGTTACTACTATTGTTATTATTTAAGTTACTGTTTTCCCATCCCAACAAATGATATTTTGTGAAAAGTTTAACTCTTGCCGTCAAGTGTCAGCTATGGAATAAAACTGAGTAAGAAGTGGCAGTTTCCGTATGTGTTTTTGTTTTGTTTTGTTTTATTGAATAACCCCTCATAATGTGCACCATGTCTGTTTAATTACATCTCCTTGCTTCCTGCCCACCAGTTTCAAAAACAGGAATCACCATATTAGCATGGTAATGTTGCCATAATCATCTACTGAGTCTGTGTAAATAAGGAACATCTGTGCAATATTTATGACCCATAAAACACTGTTATACTCTAAAATGTTGTTCTAATCCCAAGTAGGTCATTGTGATGGAGCCATGATCTGAGGACCCTCCTGGGGCCCTCTGTGCTGCACGCTGAGGTCTGTGCCAGCCAGCCCAGATGGGAGTGGGCAGCAGCACATGGCAGTTGGCAAAACTTAAGCTCCTGAGGGTTCTTTTGCCCATCAGAGCAAAAAATGAGTTGGCTTTTTGCAGGAAAAATGGGGTAAAGGTGCTTTTTATCAGGAACAGACAGCTTTCAGTTGCACAGGCTCAGGCACTCTCTGGACTGTGCAGGGGAAATTTTGAAGCTCTGCTTGGTTTCCTGACACTTGGAGCATTTGTGTTTTATGTAACTAGTTTTGCTTGTGTGTCCAGGAAACTCTGAGTCACAAGTCACAGCCCAATCTTAGGAACTATGTACAATGTCACAATGGGTGATTTCTGTAATACCCATCTTTCCATTTGGTCTTAATTTTCTTTGGTTTATCCTGATTTCCTTATTTATATTCTCATTAGATCGTATGTGTTTTTATAAGCTAACTTGTAAATTCTTTAATGAACATGTCAACATGTAACATGAAGCTCTTTCTCCTTTATGTCATTTGATGTCCTTTTAAAGTCTGCAAACTCATTTACATGTTTGTCTAAAAAAAACACAAGCAGAAAGATAGATCTAATACGTGCACAAATCAAGTTCAGTGTTCTGTGAACAGTGTACACAGGACTCAGCAGAATTTTCCTGCAAGGGTTCAGATTATTAGCCATAGACAATATATAAGCAAAGGGCATAGCTGTGTTCCAAGAAAACTTTTTTTACAAACACAGGCAGCTGGGCTACAGGCTGTGATTTTCTGATCCCTCCATTAGTATAACACGTGTTTAGAAAATTCACTAGTTACTAAGTGTCACCTTGGTGAATTATCATCACAAGGTGACAGTCCTGTGAAACCACCACCAAGGCCAGGAAGTAGAACAGGATCAATATCTTGTTGGATAAAATCCTTTTTATCCCTTTGCAGTGTCCCCCTCCTCCCACCCCAAAGGTAACCACTGTTGTGGCTTCTAAACATAATAAAAACATTTTGTATTACATTAAATTCTGCATGTGAAAACACTGTAGATTTAAAAAAATTATTCTGGTGAGGCAGACTTGATGGGTTGGTAAGTGTGGGTTTACCTGTTGACTGGTGTTATCACTGTGATCGAATCATTGATATGCGCTCTAAGCTTCAGTTTTTTACCAGTAAAATGGGGTGATAATGCTCGTGTTGGGGCTTTTAAGGAAAAGCAATAAGATACCATACATGAAATCCTTGACACAGTCCTGTGTGCAGAAACCACCTAATTTTACTTTATCTCATTGCCTTGTTCGTGCCGGCAAGCATCTTTCTGGCACAGCAAGGTGCCACTCTTCGGGACTGTTGCTAACTCTAAACAGAGAGTAGTTATTAATCAACCGGACTTATTTGTGTGTCGGTAACCAAGCCTGGTCAGTCTGAAGCGTGGTCAACTTCTTTTAGGTTTATTTTGGCTGTTGGATGCCTCCGTGAGGACTCAGTTGGTGCTCGGTTTTCCCAGGACACCAAACAAATAGCCTTTGTGGGAGTTTCCTGGCATGGAGACCTCCCTGCTTATTTGTATTCTGGTGGCTTCTTGCTCACACACAAGCTTTTGTCTCCAGGGCCCAAGTCTGCTCTGCTGGATGGGCTGGTGGGCTACGTCAGGAAGGCTTGCTTCCTGCAGGGGGAGGGCAGAGGGATTGCTCCTTTCTGGATCTACTTACCAGCATCTCTGTCAGCAGCCCAGCAATGTGCACTCCACAGTGCTGGATGTAATCTGGTTAAGAACAACTCCGGCTTGACCAATTTGCTTTGGAGATAGGAGGCCTCTGCTTGGTGGGTGCCATAAACAGCAACCACAGAAGTTAAACACACCTTGGGGACACACATCACCACCTTTGCTCTCAAAGTCCTTCCACTCCCTCCATCTGTACCTCCAGAAAGGAATATGCAGGGCAGTCATTATCGATGTCGGGGAGCATATATTACGAAGGAGAGCTCCGCAGCCAGAGGACAATGCCATAACACAGAAAATGCCCTTCTGAAAGGGCCTGCGAGGGAGGAAGCTTTCCCTGTCCGTGGGAGGGGTGTGGGAATGGGGAGAAGAAGAAAGGCAGGAAGGAAACTGAAATCCGCCGTGGCAGGCTTGATGCCAGGTGCTCTGACAAACCTTATTTTGTGAAATCTTCAAGCCCACTCCGAGAGGCAGATATCAGTCCTGCTATTGCCTTAGCCACATGGGCGCTCAGAGAAGTTGGGTGGATTGCCCTGTCAGGTGTGGAAGCCACGTTAATGATGTTACTGTCACCAGCATGGGCCTTGCCACTACAGTGTGCTCCAGTGACTTCTAAAGCCAGAAAGTAGTGCCCACTCGCCCCCACCCTGTCCCCACGGCAGCTCTCACCGAATGACTGGCAAGAGTTGGTGCATGAGTTCTCCAGCTCCCTTGGGTGTGAGGACTCGAGGTGTGTACACTATCCTGATCCCAGAGTGCCTGGTGGGAGTAAACTCCACTTGCACACAGTGGAACTGCTTGAGAACGTAGCCTCTGTTGGCTTCTTCCTTCCATTTGTGACTTCCCTTCTCCTTAACCAGTGTTTCCTAGGATCACTTTCCAAATAAAACATTTATCTCTAATCCTGGTCTCAAGAACTGCCTCTGGGGGAACTTAAACTAAGTCAAATAATAATAGTAACAACCCAGTAATTTTTGCTGATATTTACTGAGCAGTTACTATGTCTTAGGTGGTGTGCTAAGCTGTTCAGATGGACTTTGTGACTTACTTCTTACTGTAAACCTATGAGATAGATAATATTTCCATTTCACATGTGAGGGAACTGAGGCTCAGAGAGGTTGAGCCCAAGGTCACACAGCTAAAGAGTCACACTGTTGGCACAGCCAGGATTCTTCTTTTAGGTTTTTTTGACTTCATGTCCAATGCTCCACTTCTCTGCCCAACCAGCTGCTTGTTTTTACATAAATTTTTGTCAGTAAGTTCTTAGATTGTTGTGGGTGAAATCATTTCAGGAAGAGCTTATCCCCTTGGGGCACCTTGCAGCTCTGACTGCTCAGGCCCTGAAGTGGGGTCTGGCTATATGGTCTGGGGTCATAGGAAGCCTTGATGGGATCACGGACAGGATGGGGGAGATGAAGCAATAAGCTACGTTCTTATAATTTATCCTGCCTTGAATTGGACTAAAAGCCAGATGTCCTTTGTTGGTAAACATGGCTTTAAAGACATTCTGCATGCTGATGATTCCTGAATTTGTGTCTCCAGCACAGATTTCTCTCCAAAGCTCCTGATCTGGTATCTAACTGCATGATATTTCCACTTGTATGTGTAACAAACATTTCACATTCAACTTGTCCAAAACTGAGCTCCTGATTTTCCAGACCTGCTGCACCCTCAGCCTTCCCCATGTCAGCTTGGGAAAGTTCCACATGTCCACATGCTCAAGCCAAGTCCCTCCAGTCTTTCTTGGTTCCTCTGCTTTCGTCCCACCCAGTGTCTAATCCATCAGCAAGTGTCCTGTGCTATCTTCAAAAGACAGCTAAGATCCACCCATCGCCACGACCTCCACTGCTACCACCTGGCCAAGTCACCTTTTTCTCCCTCTGGGATTGTCTCCAGAATGTCCTAATCAGTCTTGCCTCTTCTGCCTTTGTCTTGCTAGAATGTACTCTCAAGATGGCAGCCAGGATGGCCCATTTAAAATTAGAATTGGGTCACGTCCCTCCTCCACTCAGAACCCTCTCCAGTCTCTCCGTCTCACTCGGTAAACCACAGTACTTCCTTGTAAGGGCCCTCAAGGCCTTGTGGCCATTTTGTCCTCATGGCCCACCTGGCTGTTCATACGTGGCCACTCCACCTGTTGCAGCACTTCAGGCACCTCCTGTCCTGGGGTCTTCGCCCTACTTGGTCCCTCTGCCTGGCTCTACTTGTTCTTTCTCCAGATACCTGCTTGGCTAACTCCCTCACTTCCTTGGAGTTTTAAAGCATACTTCTCAATAAGATGACTGTGTAACTTATCATCCGAACCAGGACGCTTTTGAGAAAGAAAGGTGGCACTAAAAGTAAGTAATAAACATTAATTGGTCTATAACTGGAACAAGCCAGGACTGACTGTGCACCCTCCCCTGACTACCTCACATCGTATTGCAAAGTGTCTACTCCCTCCCCGCCGTGGTGCAGCTGCGGGTGGGCTCGCAAAGGGGGCTCAGTTCAGTCTCCACTTGTTTCTTTGTTTCTTAGCCCTTTCCACCTGTATGATGTACTTTATTACATTTCTTGTTAATTGTCTGTTCCTGCTCTCCATTCCCCCATCCCCAGTCTCTCCAGTAAGTTGTAAATCTGAGAAGGCAGGGATTTGTGTCTTTCTTATTGCTGTGTCCCAATGGCATAGAACAGTGCCTGACACATAACAGGCATTAATTAAGTAGGTATTGTCTGCACGAGTGAAGGGGAAGATTTCTGGTAAGTGATTCATCCCACTGGCCAGTCACCTCCGCATGAATCCTCACCAAGGGGCTGATCGGTGTGGGTGGACCCCACCTCGAATCTCAGAAAGTTCAACCAAGAGCCCCCATTGCAAGCCAGGCAGGAAAGCCTCTGCGGCTGGTGTCTCCTGATCATCCGCACGCTCCAGTCCAGTGGTTGCAACTTTTTCCACCGGGTGATCAAGGGCTAGAGAGGAATGGATAAGACCTGGCATGCTTGGTGTGTAAAGAGTATGAGGACACTTCAAAAGTTCATGGGAGGATTACATTATCTTTTAATTCAATTTTCCCACCAATTTTTTGAAGTACCTTCATAGGTATGCTCTAAACCCTCCCTCCCCCATCCAAGTTGGCACTGGGTGTGAACCAAACATTCACCCTCTTTCTCCATTGTAAACCATGGCAGAAAATTTTAAGATGTCCGGTTGGGGTCTCAGGATGCATTTTGAAACCATAGGACAGTACAGCCTTGGGAGGCGACTTTGTATTGACTCAACTTTTTGTAGCAGGATGCTAGTTAGTCATGCCCTGAGTCCCTCTCTGTCCCTCCCTCCCATCCAGCCATCTATCGGTCCACCTCTCCACCCATTTGTCATTTGAGCTCTTTGAGCTCAGAGCCCTGGATTCCAGTCCTCTTCTGTCATTAACTTCCTGGGAAACCTCAGGAACTCATCCCTCTGATGTAGGTCTCAATGTCCTCATCTGTAAAATGAATGTGGCTAGGGACCTTCTGACTCTACAGCTCCTATTTCTGAGGCTCTGTTACGTGCAAGGCTTCATGCCTGACACAGGTGGAGCTTGTCCACGTCATCTCTGGTGCCTGTCCACAGTGCTGATCAGGAAACAAGACCTTTTAGCTTCCCGACACCAGGAGCAGAGAAGCCCCAGTGCAGGGTCTCTCCCAACACTCCCTGTGTCTTCCTAAGCCTCAGTGAAGTTTATTGTTGCTCGGGGGTGGTGTGCAGAATGTGTAAAGGTGTCCAGATAAAATGATGAACAGAGTTTTAAGTGCTCCCTTGGAGAAATACTAAGAACAGGCATTATTTTTGTAAAGGGAGGAGTCTAACAAGGGATTTGGCTCTCTTCACATGTGGAAATCTTGTGATGAGGGCTCAGGCTGTGAATTTCTGAAAAGTGAGAAATCAATTTACTTTTAAAGGGAGCTCAGCAGTTTTGAGGAATACCTCTCCTGCAGGAAAGTTCTAATGGCTTTAACAGTTTGGTGCTTTCTTTCCCAAAGACCCTTGGATGTGGAAGTGGGACATCTTCTCACCTGGAAGGAACTTGCTGCAAATCCTCTTTTCTTGGGGGAGGGATAGAGCCATCTCTAGAAGCTTCTCCATGAGGCCCCTGATTCTGAGAGTCTGGTTTTGCTCCCTCCTCTGGAGGCTGTGAACCTCGTGTGCTTGGTGTAATTTATTAATCCCCTTGTCCTCTCTGTGCTGAGCTTGTTGCTGGCCTCTCTGGAAATTCAACCCCATTACAATTACATTGACTGACTGCTCTAATCTTTTTATGCAATCCCTTAAGCAAAACAGAGCCAAATACCCACCTGGAGGCACCATGCATGTTACTCTGACTGAGACTTTCATGAGGACCACATTGTCTGAATTTTACTTCCATTTGTTTGAGGACCAAGGATAGGGTTATGTATACAAATGTGTGTGTGTGTGTGTGTGTGTGTGTGTGTGTGTGTGTGCATGTGTGTATAAGCCTCTTTCCTTCTTTCATTTCCTCCATTTATTTTTAATGTTTCACTTGTGTTAGGTATGGGCAGAAACAGAGTTAAAATTTTCCCAGTCTAAACTAAGAAGCAAGCGAGAACAATTCAACACATGGTCCCAAGTCACCACACTAGGGACACTGTAGGTGCAGAAGTGGCACAAATGAGGGATCAATCATCTCTGCTGGGTGTGGGTTTCGTTAGGGGGTCTGGGTTTTGAAGCAGGAATAGGAGTTGGTCATTGTGAAAGGCAAGGGGATTAGAGGCAGAAGGAACTAAACCAAGATGCAGAATTCTGCATTAGCATGGCAGGTTCAGAGAGCGCTCTGTGAGCAGGTGAGGCTGGCCAGAGGCAGGGGAGGGGGTGTGGTGGGAAATGAGGCTGGAGATCCAGGCAGGCACCTCGCCCTGGGTGCTACTACTGGGTGACAAAAAGGAGTCCTGAGGGCAGTGGGAGTCCATGGACAGGTTCTAAGTAGGGGAATGACATACTTCAATTTGCTTTTTAAAATAATTCTCTCATGGCTGGTGAAAGGATGGATCTAAAAGCCCAGAATCGGGGATATAAGTGAGGATGAGAGTTTGGAATAGTTCAGATGTAGGATTGTAAACTTGAGATCACAGTGGCTGTGTGTGTGTGTGTGTGTGTGTGCGCGTGCGCACGCGCACGCGTGCACACATGCATGCATGTTGTCATAATTGATGAGGAAATGGATTTGACATTACTTTATGACTGAGCAGGTGCTGAGGGAAAGGAGGAGTCTAGGATACCTTCCTAGATTCCTTAATGGGTGGTAGTGGGAGCCATTTCTGTTGGTGTTCTTTTCCCTTTCCTCCTCTGAATTGTACCTGTATCTTTATTCTTCTTCCCTAGTAAGGGAACTCACTGCCAACCACCCCGTTCCCCAATCTGTGACCTGCTCTTAGTCAATCAGGGTTAATCCACTTCTCTAGCACAGTGATTGGCTCAGGCCTGTGAACCAGTCAGCTTATGCATTTCCCTGGGCACAACAATTGGTGAAATAAGTGGACATATCTGGGCCAATGAGGAGACCAAGGGGAAGCCAGTCCCCCTCTTGCCCTCTGGAGGTAATTATGTGCAACGTGAGTACTGGAACCATGGTGCCTGTTGGATGTATGTCAGCGGGGTTCAGCCTAAGGATGGTGCTGACCCATAGAAGCAGAACAAAGAGGCAGAAAGAACCCAGATTATGGATCTTGGAAGTCCACACTATCTTCCGACCTTCCAGGACTGTGTACCAGTAAGCCTTCTTTGCGTTTAAGTTGGTTTGAGTAGCATTTTTTGTTACTTGCAGCCAAAAGTATTCTTTTTGGGACATCCAGATGGAAGGGGTTTCCCATTGGGAGAAGTGGGCCAAGGAGGAAACTTCAGAGAAATGCATACTAAGGGGTTTCCAGAAGAGGAGGAGATGGAGAAGGAGACAAGGAAGAGTGTATTGAGACAAAGAGATAAAAGATTGGTATTGAGGAGCCATGGTCTGAGGAAGAAGGCTGAGAAGTGACCAGAGGCTCTGGCAGGTAGGAGCTCGTATTTGGATTCCACAGGAGTAAATTTCAGGCCATTTGATCCCACTGTCGCTTCTCAATACATGTCTGTTTAAGTGTTTGTTTTTAACCCTGTGGTTTTTCATCCTGAAGGCAGGGAACTAACCTTTCTCCAGATGCACCCTCACATACATGCTTTTTTATCTGAAAAAAAAAAAGACTTAAAAATATAATTCATCCATAATTCCATCACCTTATTTGTCTAAATTATGTAAAATAAGAAGTGAAAGTTTCTATGTCCTTAGCCCACTGGCTTTTCCACTTCATCCCACACAGGGCTAATTGTTATTTGCTATTCTGTGTATATCCTTTCTGACTTCTCCCTATGGGTTTATAAACATATCTGTGTATAAACACACATCCATAATTTTTAGACAAAATTTAATCTTGTTATACATATTGGTCTCCAATATGTATCTCAAGATACTCAGCTTTATGGAGAGGGATGGTCAGAGGGACAATTTTATCTGGGTGTCTTCAACATGTCTTTGCACCCACTTTCATGTTCACCACTAGATGAATAGTCCTAGGACACTGAAGGTATCTGGATTTAAGCAATGATGCACCTTCCTCTAAATTTCTTGACCAGTCCACAACAACTTAAAAGGGAAAAGGGAGTAGATTAAACCTGTTTGAAGGGTAAAAAATGAGAGTAAGTAGGTAAAAAATCAGGGAGATGTTTAAGCAATACAGCCTCCGTTTCAGGTTTTGGAATTGAATGCCAAGTGCAGAATATTAAATGGGACATTTTCAGAGCTTAAGAGAAGTTTGATATATAGTATGTAATTAAGAGGCTGAGGAGAGTGCCGTTTTTTATACTCTCCACTTGTCACTTGTGCAGATTTGATTTCCAATATGATTTTTGAGGTTACAAGGGTAATTAATTGTATGGTCTCTTCCAGGAACTATCATTCACCTGAGTATCATCGATTGACGGACCCAGAAAAAGAATAGGTGGAAGGAAACACAAGGCACTATGAATTTATCCACTTAACAAATGTCTATTAGTTACCTACTATGTGTTGAGGACCCTGCTGCTCAGATTGGGGAATATGATGGGGATAGCAAGGTACTGGGGAACCTAACCTAGTCTGGCAGGGGACAGAGAAGACAAAAGTGGGCTAAACTACACCAGGATAGATGTGTGGGTCCAGATCAGGACAAGACATGATCTCAACTCCCTTACTTGCATGGGATTAGTTCGTGTATTTTATTTTTCTTGTCTAGTTATAGATTATTTTAAACAAGTGATACAAGTCCATTTGAGAAAACGAAGATACTAGAGAAAAAAGGATAAAGGCAAAAATGTTATCTGTCTGTGATCCCACTACGTAGAGTTAGCTATCTTCATATTTTGGTGTAATTCAGTCTTTTTTGGGGGGCTTACTCCTAAAATGTAGTTGTATGTTTATTTGCTTAGTCTTTGAGTGTGTGGTTAAACTCAAGCATGAGACAGAGGCTTTTCCTGAGCAGTTCTGGTATTTGATGAGATAGTTGTTTCCATGATGAGGAGTGATTCCTGAATGAAATATTCAAAGCTTCATCTAGATGTCACCGTACAAAGAAGATTCACCTTCTTTATCGTATTGCTAACTCCAACATGTGGGTAGTTCTGGCAGGTGGGTTGGCTGGGGTCAACCTTCTCCTTCATCTTCAGGTGAGTTGGGAGTGGTACTTCATAGTCTCACTAGTATTCAAGTTCTTGATTTTTTAATTTTGATGTGTCTATTGATTGAAGAAATTAAAAAAGTAAGGCTGCACGGTTTGTTTGTTCACATCTGGAGTCAGAATTCCTGGATTCAATTCCCAGTTCTCAGATGAGTTACTAAAACTTTCTGAGACTCAGTTTTCTTATCAGGAAAGGTTTACTTTGTTTGTTTGTTGAGTGCTTTCTTTTTTCTTTCTTCTTTTGCAATTCTTCATTGGCTCTTCTGATTAGAAGCTCTCTGTTCCTATGCCATGGAGGCCGTGCCATCTTTTACTCTGTTGAGATGCCAAGATTAGATACATACGAGGATCCTTTAAAAAGTCCATGGATAAATGGAACTAAAATAAAATACAGTATAATTCATTTTTATGTTATAAGAAAAAGATAAATCACATTCTGTTTTGTATTACTTAATTTGTTGTAAAGCAATATAAAATCTAGCCAAATTTATTACACTTTTAGGGAAGCAAAGAGTGTGATAAAAAGCATGCCATTCTTTTCGCTGTGGATGTGTATTAAAGCTTGTTGTTTCATTATAAATAAAGATGATATAAATCTTTCAATGAATTTTTTGAAGACCCCCTGATACTCTTGAATAGGTAGGTGGAGAATCTCAGACTGACTATGATCTGTCTAGTCCCTTCTTAGACGTGAGGTTAAACATGGAGGCAGAATGTTCCATTGTACCAGCGCTGTAGTCCTTTCCCCTAGTGTTCCCTCTCTCCTGGGTGCTGAGTGAGCTTCAGGCATTTGAAGAGCCTGTGGGGGTCATGACTGTAGTTGTGGTTATGGCTTCTGGGAAAGTCCGTGCTGGGTTGACAAATGGGAGGCTCCAGTAGATGGCAGAGTATGAGTTGAGGATGCAGCCTACAACCCTTTACCGCTATTTCTGTGTTGTCTGCAGATCATTTGAGAGTTTTTGTGTCCCAAGGGGTGCTTTAGCTACTGCCAGTAATAACCCCAGGGAAGGACGGCCTCCAGGGTGTGGCCGACTGGAGGGTGGCACTCCTTGGCTCCAGCCAGTTGTCACCACCCAGGATCTTGGGACCAGTCTTGCCCATGCTTCCCATTTTCAAGAAGCTGTGTAAATTGGATTTTTTTTAAAAAAAAATCTGATTTTAAATGTTGGCTAGGTTTTTAAACAAAAGGTATTCTACTGTGTGGATCCAACAGAACCTAAGTGTGGTCACTAGTTAGACGAGGATGATCTAGAAATTCCCTTCTGGTCCTTACAGTTTAGGATGCTGCTTTTCCTTCCGTATCTCCAGGGTGTTCACACATTCTTTTCCGGGACCCTTCACAGTTCTCCAACTTTGAATGAACCCAGGTTGTTGTCATTTTATCTCCACAAATGTGAGACTAAGAGATTACACTGTTATAGGTGCTGAGCAGCAGATCAAGTGAACCGTGATTCTGCAAATAAAAATACAACAGTGGTAAATGAGGGCTATGATTTATGCTGTTACGGCAAGAACCGCCTACCACTTGATGCGGGTGCTTCCAAGTGAGAAAGTATGAGGGCTTTCCATGTACGGTATCTCATTTACTCCTTACGACCACATGACAAGTGAGGCACTATATGAACTCCACTTTCTGGAAGTTCTGTGAGGTTCATTGCTTGCTCAAGGACACACAGCTGAGAAGGGACAGAGTTTGGCTTAGTTGTCTGCCTCTTTCATTCTAGAATAGGCTATTCTTCACTAGTTCATGGAGGTGTTACTTTCCCCTACCCTAGTCCTTCACTGATACCTCCCTGGACTGTGCCTTGCACATAGTAAGTCCTCTATAATTACCTTTCTTGATACCCATAATGTTTAGTTGGTTTCTCTCCAAAGAGTAGAATTAGCCCAGTGCAAGCAGTTTTTCAAAGCATATAATGAGACTTTTTTAACCCGAATTTTCATGTCAATGTTTATTTTGTTGAAATACAAAAGAAAGGCAAATATTTACTAATTTTTACTTTATTAAAACATAATGCACAGGGGCATATTTTTAGAAATGATAAATCATTTCCTTCACAAAGGGATCTTGGGGAGAAATAAGTGTACCACATTTAAAAATTACATACTATTGTATAATTGCACAAATCAAATACATGTATTATTTGTAATTACATCGGTAATATATGTAATTACATGAGAAAACAATTAAAGCAATGTGCATTCCAAGAGAACATGAATCAAGATTTTTTTTCTTTTCTCCAGTTAGTCTGCAGCATTAATTTTCCTCACAGAGTAGGAATATCACACAGACATTTTAGAAAAACATCCCTGACCTACCTCAGATGCTTTAAAGATTCCTTGAGCAGACGATACTGATGTTTTGCAATCTTGGAGGTGAGAGTGAAACCCATCTTATTTCTTCACTTCCACTGACTTGTTTTTCTTGCCTATAAAAAAGGTAGCAGACAGTATGTTTTTGTGGCATGCTTACTCTATACCACTGCTCTACCTGAGCCTTGAGAATGGTTCTGCTATGGGTGAGCATTTCCTGAAAAAATCGACCCATGTTGTTTTTTTTTCTCCTTCTACAAAAATAGCTTGGATGGTTTTGGAACTAATGAGCAATGACCCACTGGGTGGGAACACACATTCTTTTAAGAAATCCAGGAATTATGTGGAACATATATTAAATCTATGATTTCAGGGGAGAGTTCTCGTTGAATCATTCATATGTCAGACATTTACAGAGCACCTACTGTGTGCATCTGTTGCTGTGCTGGGTGCTAGGGTTACAGAGATGAAATATGGTGGATGAAAGACACATAAACAAAAGTGCTGAGAGAGTCATGTGACAAGAACTAGGGGAGTCTGCAGAAGAGGGGCCCAGAAGGCCTCACAGGGTAGGAATGAGTTTGGAAGAAGTAGTTAGAAATGATCAAGGTGGATACTGCATTAGTCCATTTCTGTTGCTTATTATGGAATATCTGAAACTGGGTAATTTATAAAGAAATGAAGTTTATTTCTTACAGTTTTGGAGGTTGGGGAGTCCAAGGTCCAGGGATCACATCTGGCAAGAGACTTCTTCTGGGTGGGAACTCTTATAGGGTCCTGTCATGACCAGGGTGTCACATGGTGACAATGGGCTGAGCAATCTCATCTGCTCTACTTTTAAAGCCATCTGAACCATGTCCTTTACTCCATGGATGGATCAATCCATTCACGAGGGTGCCGTCCTGACAATCTAATCACACTTTTCAATTACCACAATAGGATTTCCCATTCTCTTAATACTGTTACAGTGGGGGTCATGTTTCCAATACGTGAACTTTTGGGGGACACATTTAACCCATAGTGCTTACCTCTTACCCCAGGGATGGGGTGGAGGGTTGGTGAGAATGGATTTCCGGAAGGGGGATGGATATGTTAGGGCAGTGAGGTGTGAGCAACTGGGGTCTGTTCTAGGATATGCAAATTCTGTAGAGTTGGGAGTGAAGGTCAGGCGTGAGGATGTGCCAGGAACTGAGGTTAAATGGAGAAGCAGATCCCCTCCCCTTGGGTGTGGAAATGCCAACAATCTGTGTTTAGGTTGAGTTTATGAACTTTTATTACACCTATCACGACTACCACAGACAGAGCCCTTGCTTTGCTTGAAGAGGTCTTTTGTGGATTTAAACTCTTGTTGTGGGTTATAGAGTTATTCATGGTATCTAACCCCATAGGAGGGATCTAGATGGGTCAGATGGTACATGTGTTTATTGCCAGTAGTGAGAGTGCTAAGTTTTGTGCTCTGGTTTTGGTGGAGTAGATGAAAGCAGTTTCATCTGAAGGTCCCTTGAAGGTATTTCCACAAACAAAGGTAGATGGAGCTGCTCTTGGAATATGTATTTTGCAGACACCTAGCAGCCTTGGGCTCTGCAGGCCTATGATGGAGAAGGAAGACAGGAATATACAGAGAAACATGACAATACGGGGCTGTTTCGCTCCCTGTTCCCCCATCTCCTTCCACTTTTCATCAAATTCTCCAATATAGACATAAAACATTAGCAAAGAAGAGGCTGCAGGGTGTGTTATTGAATCCCACCTCTGTTGGTCGGGATATAAATATCACTAATTCCTTCGTGTGCTCAGTGAACATTTATGCAGCATCAGGCTTGTGCACAGGCTTCCATCTCCTCTGCCATTAAGGAGGCTTGTGGGGGAGATAGAAAGGAGCTGCTGGGGGACTTCTGCCTGAGGGACAGGTAGGATGACGATCATGATGATGACGACGACGACTGCTGGCTTTTATTGAGTTTCTACTCTGCAACAAGGATTATCGTCGTGTCCATTTTATGAGGGGAGCACTACTGTTGTCCCTTTTGCTGGTGAGGAAACTGAGCTATGGGGGGTGGTTTCTGGAGCCAGAATTCAGACTCAGGGCAAGTACCAAGCTCCTCAGTGCGGGGAACAGGCACAGAGGAGGACATGGTCAGTTTCATCTGGGGCACCAGGAAAGGTTTCTTACAGCTGCTGCCCCTTGAGTGGGTCCTGAAGGAGGAGGGATGGCATGAGGCTGAGTGTGCCTGGTGGAGGTCCCCGCTGGAGGAAAGCGTGACAGTGAATGGAAAGGGTTAGTTATCACCGCAGCTTCACGGAAGGTGAGGGCGAGTGAGGTGGGAGTCAGAGGTTCATCTGGGCTGCTCTGGGAAGGTCTTGGGCACTGGCCCAGGATGCTCTGTCCTCCTTTTAGGGGACTTGGGATGATGGCCTGTGAATGCAATACAGTCCTCCTGACAGCTGAGGGCATCTCTTAAGTCCTGTTCAGAGTCCTTGTGAAGTCAGGTCAACAGGGACAGCTCCAGGAGGTTTTGTGGAAGTGTATACAATTTAGGGGCCGTTTTAAAGAAAAAGAATACATTTCACTATCAAATCAGATACAGGGCCTTGAAAAGGACCCATGCAAATGAGGTGTTAACTTTGTTAGCATCATGCTAAATCCTCTGTGGACAGTATTTTTCATTGACTTCATGCTTATTTCTGCACCACTGCAGAAAACCAATGGTTTGTGCGTGTGTGCATGTGTGTGTGTGTTTTCTTTCCTTTTTTTGTTTGCTTTTTGGTTTTTTTCTTTTTTTTTGGTCCAGAGCTGAAGAGTCTTTATTTTGTCATGACATCCACAAATGTCTGGAGGGTGGCCTAACCACAATCTATTTCCAAGATGTCTCTTGGGATTGGCTAACTATGGCTACTCTGGACATGAAATCATCTTATGCATTCACATAGGGCCTCCTAGAACATCTATTTTTTTCACCGTGTAGGGTGTAGTGATGGTTGATATTCAGGACATAATTCCCAGAGTGTTCCTGCCTTGCTAAATTTCAGTTTGTGTGTCTTTTGTCAAATATTTGGCTTAGCTGGGGCTGGTTGGCATATTGTGTTAGCTCAGAGTGATTTATTGTCTCAGTGTCATCCATTCAATACAGAGAGGCAATATTTAGTGTGTCAGTGGGGATTATGTTGTAATCTCAAGAAAAATATAGGAAGTTGAGAAGAGTAAAAAAATCCAAGGAGAGGAACCAAGTAGTTATTAAAATAGACTTTTCTAATATGTGTTCATTCGCTGAGAGTTACACCACAACTTCATTTCTCATCAAAAAGTCTCAAAGAGCCAATTTCCAGTAGTTCTTATCCCTCCTTGCAGCTGAATATTTGGGGGTATTTTAAAGTGATATCATAAAATAGATTGAAAATGAAGTCCTATAAATGATCTTTAATCAACAGGCTCTGTTGCTTTATGGAACAGAAAACAGTGAACAAAAGACTATGATTTTAATTCAAGGAAAGAGAGCTATTTATTTTAAGTATTTCTGCAGAATGGCAGAAGTAATTTATTCAGTTATAATTAGACACATTGTAAAATGGACGATTGTGAAGAGAGTGATTCTTGCTGGCTTCGGAGAGTTGGAGAAGGCTCTTCTGTATGATTCTTTACTATCTGGCCACAGATCCTGGAGCAAGAAATTAATCTGTGAACCAGGGCAGAACCAGAGAAAAATGGAAGCTGAAACTGTTCATGTTCCCTTTTTCATCCTGCAAATGGGGTTTCCTTTCTTCTGTCTTGATAAAAACTCCTGCAGCAAGTATTTAAATTGGGGAATTGCTTGGGTATGACATGGAGAAGACCTGGTTTAACAGGAGGTGAGGGAAAAAACCTTGAGGTGTTCAGTCAAGGGGAAATTATATGTGCATCTACTGTGAACTGTGGCAACTTAAAAAGCCTCAGTCATTTGGGGCTGCATTAATAGAAGTATAGAAAGCAGATCATTGGAGGTAATTGATAGATGGAAATTTTTTCTTTCTTTTAACCAGCATTTACTGAGGGCTTTGTATGTGTCAGGACTATGGAGACGCTGATGAACAACATGGACATGTTTCCTTGGTGATAAGAGACTTTGGAAAGAGGCAGACAAATGGACAGAAAAATTTTAAGACCGTAAGAGAAACCGTGAGAAATCTAGCATTCCATGTAGAAGCAGGGAGTAGGGGTGAGGTAGAGGGAACAGCTTTCGCAATGGCTTGTGAGACAACATGGCATGTGGAAGGTACAAAACATTCAATGTGGCTGGACCACAGAGTTGGAGGGTGTGCTGTAGCATAAGAGGTGAGGCCAAAGAGGGAAACAGTCAGATCCTGCAGAGAAATACAGACCGGGGTGGAGCGGGGTGGTAACTTATGACTGTATCCCCAGAGCAATGGGAGTCGGTGTCCAGAGGGATGTGTTGTCACCAACTTTGCCTTTTAAAAGCACCACTTTCACTTCTATGCTAGGAAAGTGGACGGAGAGGGCAAGATGGCAGAGGAGAGACTAGTTGGGAAACATCTTTGAGAGAGAATGGTGCCAGGAGAGAGACAGTGGTGGACTCATCGGGAGTCATGGCAGTGGTGATGGAGGGGATTAGCTGGCTGTACCTGAGAACCTGTTAGTAGGAAGAATCAATAGACAGGTGATTTTTGGATGTTTGGGGAGGAGAGAGTCAAGGATGGTGCCCGGTTGGGAACTGGGAAGGATCCATCTTCCAATGCAGAGCATTTGGGGGTGTCAGGACAAGGACGCAAGTTCAGTTTTGTGTTCATGCAGAGTGTGAGTGCCCATGGGACACTGCAGTAGGGGTGTCTGGTAAGCAGCTGAGTGTTTGAGTCTGAAACCTGGGGTGAGGCTGGAATTTTCGATCTTGGAGCCATTGGCACACCGATGGCCATTGACTCCTGGGAGTGGATGGATACCTGTACACTGTGAAGGGCCAAGGGGCTCACCCATCACCAGTTTGGTTGCACTGGAGATATGGTGCCCCATCCTGGATCCTTGCTCTGTGCAGTTGTGGAGTCTGGGCCAAAATTCTCTCAATTGAGAGCTGTCACGTCACTGACTCCTAATATATCTACACAAAATGGTACCCCAAGTCTGTACCTCCAGCTGAGTCTCGTCTTCTGAGGTTTGGACCCAAGCCAGAGCAGATCTTGCCCACTTTTCTCCATTGCCGTCACTGCCACCACTGCCTAGGCTAGCACCTCTTGGACTGCTCCTGTACCCATCACTCCTTTCTCCTACAGTAGCCACAACAATCTTTCTACATAAGTGTAATCACATCACCCTCTTGCATAAAACTCTGGTGTCTCCTTGGTGCTCTCACACTAAGCCTGGCATTTGGTGGGTGCTTGTGGAATTTTTGTTGAATGAATGAGTGAATACATGAATGTGTAAATGTTAGATTTTATTCAAGTGCTGAGTTAGCAATCTTGTGAGCCCTTTAGGCAGATAAAGAGCCAGAGCTGAGATTTAGAGCCACTGAGCTGTTGAGTTTGTGTTAGATCAATTTGCTGAAGAGTCTGGAAGATGCAAGGAGGATGGAGAGGGATGGCAGGAATGGACACAACTTGCCTTTGCCTGAGAGTCTTAGGAAGAGCAACAGGGGGAGGTTGGTGAAAATAACTCAGAGTAGGGAGGATGGTGGCTGCTTATCAGCAGCCCTAATCCCTTCCGTGAGTGGGAGAAGAGAAGCCCTTGCTAGGGCAGGGTCTCCTGAAAGGTACTCTGTGGTTTGAATCTGGCTCTGGTACTTGCTCTTGGACAAGCTCTCTGCATTCCGGTTCACCTGTTTGTAAAGTGGAGTGGATGAGGCCTACTTCCAGGAATAATCATGGGGAGTCCCTGAGACCATGTGTGTAAAGTCTAGCCTGCAGTGATCATTCATAAACGTTAGGCGCCCTTCACTGTTGGTGCTGTGGTGCAGGCAGCAACAGGAGCCTTAGCAGCTGGGATTGGACCTTAAGGCTCTATGGGGCAGGCACCATGGCTGGCAGACATCAACACTGCATCTCCAGCCCCTCGGATGGGATCTGGTACATCACAGGTACTCAGTGAAAGTATTGGGTAGATAACTGTGGCATGAATGCTAATTATTTAATGGAGGTGGGTTGACTGGCACAGTTTCTGACATATGGTTGATTTTAACAAATTGTTACTATAGCTTTCATTTGCCTTGAAATATAAAAAGTGGTTGTGTGTGTGTGTGTGTGGGGGGGGTTCTTTCCTTTTATAGACAGTAAGCTGCACGATTCTTTTGGGCCTTTAATGGGGTATGTATATTCACATGCCTTTCTTTCATCAGGTAGGGCCGTTTTCCTAGTAAAGACACGCCCAGGGCCTCACTCTTCTTTGAGGAGAGGGAATGTTTAGTGTGGGGTCAAGACCCGGCCATTTCCACAGGGAACATGCAGTTCTGCCATCTTAAAGTTTCACTCCCTGACTGGGATGTGGTCCTGTGCCTTGTGCCCACACTTGTTCTGTTTCTTTTAAATGCTGGCTCACAGCCTTGGCCTTCCTTTGAGCCTCCTGCTCACATCTATCATTTTTATTTGAGCATTCAACTCACTTTCAGACTTTGGTCTTGATTCACTATTTCAAGGGCTTCCCCATCCAACATTAGGCACTTCTGGGTGCCTGGGGCATGGGCACATAGGTCATTTCATTTGAATCCTCTTAGCAAATCTTTACATTGCTCCTGCCATCTCTGCTGGCAAGTAAGGGAGGGATGCACGTAAAATTGAAGTAACTTGCTTGGAGAGCCGAGGTTAGGCCTGAGTCCTCTGCATTCTGTGTCGAGTGCTCTTTCTTCTGTGCCACTGTGGCCTTGAGGAGTGTCCTTCGGAGGCTCATCATGTCTGGCTCAAGGGTGGCTGAATGCTGACTTGTAGGGTGACTTGGACTGGTTCAATGAATGCTCAGCTGTTGGCATTGGAAGTCTCTCCAGTGGCTGCTTTGTGTGGATCCTGTTTCAAAAAACTGTTTGAGAAATAAACAGACAGTGTGGTTGAAAGCTGTTTTATTTATTGTAAGGTCTTATACACGTATTATTTAAGTTGGATGAATTTATAAACTATGATGTGGTAAATTGTAAAAATAGCCATTAATTCCTCCACTTATCCTCATCTGTGCCCTTGGAGTGCAACCTCGCAGAGCCTCCCACGAAGAGGTGAAGACTATTTTTCCACTCTGTGCATCTGGGCTTGAATACATAACTTGTTTTAGCCAATAGGACAGTAGCAAATGTGACACAAGCTGAGGTTTGAAAAGTGCTTGTGCACTGGGGCTTGGTCTCTTGTTGTTCTTGGGATCTCTGCTGCCACCTCCATGTGAGGAAACCCATATTAGCTTGCTGGATGATGACACACACATGGCCCTGTTGCCCCTATCCCCCCAGCTGAGAACCAGCCAGTCCTAGAAGCCGAGCCACCTAGCTGAGCAGCAGCTGATCACAGAAGCATGACTGAGCCCAACTGAGATCAGCAGCAGAACTGCCCAGCTGAGCCTAGCTCCGAGTACTGACCCAGAGCATCATGAGGTCAATAAATGATGGTTGGTTGAAGCCACTAAATTTTGGGTGTAGTTTGTTTCACCCAAAACAAAGTTTGGGTGAAAAGTGTGTTTCACCCAAAGGAAAAGTTAACTGATAAAGCTGAATTAATGCTCAGTGTTTTTATTATTATTACTATTATTATTATTATTATTATTATTATTATTATTATTATTATTATTATTATTATTATTATCCAAAGAGATCTTTTAAGACAATTAAAAATGGATGTGCTACAGGATTTCTGAAAAGTTAACTCTATCAGGGACTGCAAAATAACATCCACTTTATCAGCCTGCATTCATACTAAAATTTTTAGAACACATGTAGTTTATTGAATGTGAATATCCAAGTTTGGGGGTCTTTGGCATGAGTGTGAGTTCAAATATGTGAACTCACCAAACACCAGGATAAGTTGTATCTGAGAATTCATGATCCAAGAAGTAAGAAATTTAGACAGGAACATTATCCTGAGCACAGCTCTGGCAGTTGGGAGTAATTGACTGAAAACTATAAACTGCTTGGATTCAGCATTGTAAAAGATAATTTCACACACGGTGGCTCTGTAAGAATATTAAGCTTCAAAAAAGTAAACTGGATTAACAAGACCTAGTGAATATGAAACACTGAATAGGGGCATTAATAACCAAAAGTGTGAATGAAATTGAGGAACGACAGACTCAAAGAAAAGCAGATAAAGTCAAACAGGATGAATTCCAATTTAGCTCTAATATTCTACAATCAGGAGATTTCATCTCATTGTATTAGTTAAAAAACCCACCTTACACTACACACACACACACACACACACACACACACACACACACACACACACACACACACACACACACACACACACACACACACACACACTACCCAGAGGATATTTTCTAACTCTTGTTCATTGAAAGTAGTTCTCCTTCTAGGACTTTTATCTGATGCACTCTGTGTGTGTGTGTGTGTGTGTGTGTGTGTGTGTGTGTGTGTTTATGTGTAGGAAATGTATGTACTAGGATATTTACTGCAGATTTTCTCATGCTTGCAAATGACTGGACATAATGTAATTGTCCATACTGTGGACAACTATTAAAGAGGAAGAACCAGAGCTCTAAGGATTAATGGAACAGGGAAACAATGTAACAAGATCTGTTAACTGAAAAAAGCTAGGCACAGAACATTATCTAGTGGTTTATAAGTTGTATAACCAAAGGTTACACACACACACAGGTCTTTATATACATGTAGGCTTATATGTATAAATTACCACCAAAAGGAAATGCAAGAAACTGCTAACAGTAAATGCGGGGGAAGAAAACTGCGTGGCTTGTGGTTAGTTGTTGGAGAGATTTCATTGTATACTCTTTGTGTTTCTGGATTACCATTATAAAAATCCTCTAAAAAGAATTTAATTCATTGTTTCTGTTTCATGTTAAGTCGCTTGAAGGCTTTCATCCCCTAGTCCTGCAGTGAGTTAATGATGAGCCGACGCTGATGTTGCTTTAATCCTAAATCCCTGGAGAAGAAAGAGGAAGGGCCCTGTATGGTGGAGGAGTTGGGAACATCAGCTCTGGAATCTTATGTGGGTCGTAGGCCTGGGGTGACTGTTTTCTAGCCTGGACCACCTTGGATACTTCGCATCTGGGAGAAGAAGGACACTCCCTCCCTCCTGGGAACAGTCAACGGATGAAGCACATGGCCCAGTGTCTGGCTGGGCTCTAGGGCCCTGGAACTGCCTCCTGTCCCCAATGAGGGAGGCTGCCACTGAGGGGGCTGGTTCTTTGCCACTAGAGGTGTTCACACTGGCCGTGGGCTTGGAGGGGATACTGAGCAAGGCCTGGCATCTTGGCAGGTGCTCTCTGAGGAGCTTCACCACACGGAGGTTCTCAGGGCCTTTAATTCTAACTCAGGAGAAATCAGACCATGAAGCCGAGGTGAAGACTCAGGGAGTATGCAGAGTAGATGGGAAAGCCCGATGGTTTCATGTAAGCAAAACCAGTTAGAGAAAATAAGGATTTAAAAGTAATTGAATGAGGACAAAAACAGAAGGAAACAAGGTTGAGTAAAAGATGCGGAGGGAGCCAGGACTATTGATAAATTTGCAGTATCCAGCTGAGTTCTGTAGTGACCTTCCTGGCAAAGCAACACCTTTTGCTTGTACCATCATGCCTCTCTCTCAGGTTAAATGGATTTATTTTGGTGGAAATTGACAGAGGAGTTGAGGAAATACGTGGGGCGACTTTGTTAGGGCTTCATTGTAGAATCCGTACAGTGATTTTCTAGGTTGAAGGGATTTGACAACTATCTGACCCGAGGCCTGCGTTTTACAAATGATCAAGCCTTTGCCCAGAGAGGGTGAGTGGCTCTCCCACTGTCACACAGGAAGGAATCTGGAAGGCCTTGGCTGGGCCTCGGGTATCTGCTGCCTGCCTCTGCTCTTACTGTTTTGCACAATGGTGGCTTTTGACAAAAGTCTGATGGGTGAGGACAGTGTCGATGGCAAGGTGTGGTCGTAAGGGTGTGTGGGCTGTGGCTGGGATCGGGGGCGAGGGTGAGCCTGGGCTGGGAGAGAAGTTGAGGAAGGATCCACTTCAACACAACCTCCAGTGGAGCAGAAGGTGCTAGTGCTCCAGTCACGGGGGAGGGGACTTTGGCTGGGACAGAGAACTAGGTGTGGTCAGACTCTGTAGGACACTTGCAGGCTGAATTATTATGATTGTAGATAACAGTGGCAATGCTCATCCATGCAGGGGCCTAATGTGCTCAGTGCTAAAGCTTCAGGTATTTTGTTTCATTTGGTCCTCACAGTGGCCCTGTGGGGTAAATGCTATTATCAGTTCACAAATGAGGAAACTGAGGCTCAGGGAGATGGGGTGGCCTTCCCAGGGCTGCATGGTTGGTATCTGTTAATACTGGGGAAGGAGGAACTCATCTGCATGACTCTAATGCCCTCTCCTGATTAATGTGTTGTCAATCTCTGAGTTTCAGGACCCATAAGGTGGCCTGTGCGACCAGCTCACAACTGCTGTCACCTTATTTATTTATTTATTTATTTCGGCAGCTGGCTGGTACAGGGATTCAACCTTGGACCTTGGTGTTATCAGCACCACGCTATAATCAACTGATCTAACCAGCTAGACCCTGTCATCACCTTTAACTTATTGATGAGGAGCCATGGGCTCAGAGAGATTAAACTCCAGGCTGCCAGCTAGTGAGGGATGTAGACAGGACTTGAATCCAGGCAAGTGGATTGAACTGGAAAGGGCTTCTTTGCTGCAGACAAGTCCCATGCCTTTTGGTCTTTACCATGCTGTGGAGTTGAGAGGGTCTTTTTTGTGGCTGTCTGAGTTTAATATTCTAGATACTTATATATGCAGGCCCCGGTACAGTTGGAACTCAGTGCACACGTGTTTGGGTTTGTATGTTGCCTGCCAGTGAGTAGAGCTGCCGTCTCTGCAAAGGAGTGATGCATGGAGGGAACAAGGGTCAGAGAGATGACTGGCTCTGCCCCAAGAGGATCCTCCCATCCACTTTGGAGCTGGTCACCATTGAGGAGAATAACCATTGAGGGGCTCAGCTGGCACCCATGGGGTGCCTGTGTCGGCCCTTTCCTTCCTATTCTTTTGAAACTTCTAGCAGGATTGGCCAACTTTTCGGCTGTTGTAGCTGAAAGTAGCCACAGACAATATGGAAATGGATGAGCATGGCTGTGTTCCAATAGAACTTTATTTACCAAACAGGCAAAGGGCCAGATTTGGCCCACAGGCTGTAATTTGCTGATCTCTGCTCTGGAGAAAGAAAACTGGGCCTTTGGGGGTCAGGAGACCTTGGTAACAGTCCCCACACTTCCTCTCACTTACCATGCCACCCCTGACATGCTGCTTCACTCTTTGGGGCCTCAGTTTCCTCTTCTCCTCAGGAGGAGGAGGTTGGACTAGATTCCTAAAGGTTAGTCAGAACAGGATTTGGGGGTAACATTCTGGAGACCTAGAATAGGTATAGGCAGAAGGCTGGGAGACAGGAATGAGAGGAGATTGTTAGCTGAGAGATAGCCTTGATTCCAGAATCCAATGTCAGTTCTCATGCCAAACACTGAGGTGAATTAAGCAGGAAATGTCTGGGCTCAGCAGCAGAGTCTGCAGTGGGCTGCTGAGGACCCGGGTGAAGGCCATAGAGAAATGTCTTCAAATAAGCTCAGGAGCCTTTCTGAGCAGCCTTTGTGCAGCTGCAAGGAATTGAGAAGGAAAGTAGACATTGCATATGCTGCCCCCTGAATTTTAACTCTGAAAATTAATTAGTTTGATTAAGAAGACAATGAGATCAACTGCAGACTGGCTGAGGCACAAGGAATAAACAGACAATACACCAAGGCTGAGAGTGTGGAGGTGTCTGTGCGTGTTGCAGAGTGTGTGCGTGTGTGTGTGTGCGTAGTGTGGTGTGGGTGGTCTGTGTTAATGTCTTCATTAAATTAACTCACTAGAAGTAGGGGAAAATGGTGTGTTCATGGGTCTGAGCCTGTGGTAATTCAAGTCATTTGGTAGCCTTAGAAATAACAGGTGTTCCCTGGGAAAGCCAGAATTAGGAAAGGGGAGGGAAACCCAATTTAATCATTCATTCGACAGTTATTTATTGAGCAACTGCTATGCACCAGGCTCTCTTCTAGGTACTAGGGACACAGTATTGAAGGAGGCAGTCTTCGTCTTTATGCATTAATTACATTTTCTAGTGATGGCAGAGATCCTTTTACGGGAGCATTGAAGATAGAAAGGGAATGGATATAGGCCAGATACTGCAAAAGGCACCATAAAATTGGGAATTCTGGCTCACTATTAATTACTTGTGCCAATGCCAGGCTGCAGCTGCTCGGATGAGCCAAAGCACCAGGTGATTAAACAGCCAATAATTTATACTTGTCTTTGAAAAGCAGAAGAGCAAAACCCTAGCTACCCAGAACCTTTGGGGCGTGTCTAGCTCAGTAGCTGAGTTTTTCACTTGGCTGTGGATTTAAGGACCAAAGTAATTATTTTAAAAACTTTAACTACTTGAAACGTTTGCCTAGCAGGGAAAACACCATTCTTTGTTTAGAGAGAAGCCTTCCTAAAATTTATTCCATGCGATTCTGCCTTCTGAAACGGGAGATCAAATGGAATTCAGATGCCTCAAGGTCAGAATCAGGACAACACACACACACACACATGCACACGCACACACACACACACGCACGCACACACGCGCGCACGCACGCACGCACACGCGCGCACGCACGCGCACACACACACGCGCACGCACGCGCACACACACGCGCACACACACACGCGCACACACACACACACACAGACGTCAATGAACGTGCTTGCCACATTTCCTTAGAGGCTGTGTGATGTCTTCACCCCAGCACTCACATGTTACCCCAATTGTCATACTTTTTGAGGTCTTGTGTTTGCTTTGACTAGCCTTTCTGGTTTGTTTTGCCAGCATTGTGTCTCTCTATAATAATCCCTTTCTTCTTTTATAGTTTTTATTTTATTTGTTTACATTGAATAAGAAGTATGTGTTGATGCAGAAAGTTTTGAAAACTACAGACTGAAAGGAGAAAATCATTACATGAAATTCTACTGCCCAGAGACCATTAATATGAATATTTTGATTCATATCCTGAGTATCTCTGTGTTTCTTTTATATCAAAATCGGCTCATAGTGTACATATTGGTCGATCTGTCAAAAACATATTTCTACAGTATTACTTTATGTGTGTGCATATGGTTTTTTTAAAAAACTTTTCTTCAGAAGTGTTCAAAAGTATATAAAAGCATAGAGAATAGAATAATGACACCCATGTATTCACTATGAGCAAAGTTAATTGTCATCATTCTACCATTCTAGCTATATATCTCAACCCTTCTCCCGTTGTTTTTCTCTGATGTATTTTAAAAAAAACAAAAAACACCCCAGATATATTGCTTCACTTGCAAATCTTTCAGAAGATATATCTAACACAGTGGTCCTTAATTGGGGGCAATTTTGTCCCTAGGGGACATTTAGCAATATCTGGGGACAGTTTTGGTCGTCACAACTGAGGATGGCAGTGATGGTTGCTATTGGCATCTAGCAGGTAAAGGCCAGGGATGCTGGACTGCCTCTGAGACATAATTTATACATAACATGCGCTAATCTTAATTGTATAGCTCAATGAATTTTGCATATGTATTGACCTGTGCAACCAAGATACACATTTCCAGAATCCCCCATCGTGACCCGTGCAATGCACAGGATAGTCCTCTGCAACAAAAAATTATCAGATCCACAATGTCAACAGTGTTGAGGTTAAAAACCTTGGTCTAACAGATCAAGACTTCAAAAAATATCAACATAATTCTGTTATCATAGCCAACAAAATTGACAATTCTTTAATATCACCAAATTTTCTCTAACTTCTCAGTTAAAAAAATAGGTAGGTACTTTGAATCAGTACTGTTAAAGAACAAATTATTCAATGATACTTGTTAAAGCATGGTAAGGAAGACTTCATTCAGGACCATTGTGATAGGTACAGGAATCACTGTACAACTGCGATGGGGTCTTGCAGTGGAGAGAGAAATTGGGCTCAACTCTGAATACGGCATGTGTAAGTGGGAATTTATAGCCAAGGAGCAGGGTGGGTGCCAGTGGTTGGAAATTACTAAGAGGAAACATCAAGGGTAAGGGGGATTCTGGCTAAAACAACCTATCAGGATTCTTGCTGAAGGCAGGCCAGGTGATCAGAAATCACCTGTGGGTTGGTGGAAGAAGAGAAACACGATCAGATATTGAGGGCAATCCGATACCTAGGGTGGGAAGTTCTTGCTAAACTGACTTAGCAGGACACTTCGATAAAACTGGATTTTACAAGGAAACACACAGATGGGCCATGGAGAAAGTTCATGAGCCTTCGTAAAGTTTGGCCGAGCAAAAAGTCTTTGTTAGTACCTAAAAAGTTCTTTTAATTTCTTTAAAAGAAATCAAACTGATCTATAACCATCTCCTCTTCCCTTTTCTTCATATCATTTATTGGTTGAAGACTCTGGGTCCTTTGTTCTGTGGATTTTCTTGTACTGGGTTTGGCTGACTGCAACTTTGTGGTATTGTTTACCATGTCCTTCTGTACCTTCCTTTCCTCTACATTGAAGTTCAGATTGGTCAGTAAGTTCAGGTGTTGTCAACCTGATTTACCCGTTATAAATTTCCCCATCAACCTTTTGTCTAATGCAGTGGTTTTCAAAGTGTGGTCCCTCAATCAGCAGCAGTAGCATTGCCTGGGAACTTGTGAGAAATGCTAATTCTTGCACCCCCCACAGATCTACTGAACTAGAAACTCTGGGGGTAATGCCCAGCAGTTTGTGTTTCAACAAGCCCTCCAGGTGATTTGTGATTCTGATGTGTGCTAGAATTGGAGAGCCAGTGCCCTAATGGTTTCTAACAGCCTTTGATGGACATTGTCCAGATTACTTATTTCATTAGAGACTGCAAAATGGCAAGCGTATATTCCTTTCTTCCCTCCGCATTTATTAGCTGTAACTTTTGTGTGAAGAAGAATTTTCTCTCAGTCTTAAGTCTGTGCATATCCTGAAATATAGACTTCATAGGAAAGACAGGATAAATGCTTGATTTATTACCTTTATTATTTTTTCTTTTTTATTGAGGCATAACTATACATAATAAAATGTACAAATCTTAACTGTAGAGCTCAATGAATTTTACTTACATATATACATACACCCGTAGAACCATCATCCAGACCAAGATATAGAACATTTCCAGAATCTTCCCTTGTTCCCCCTTTCAGTTTACACCCACCGCACCCCCCAGGGTACATAGTTGTATTTAAACTGTATTTATGTTGTCTCTTTCTGCACAGTTTTTAAAATGTAATCAAAACAGTCATTTGTTTTATTCATGGTTTCTGGACTTGGTTTTATGTTAAGAATTGCATTATTTAACCCAAGATGATAAGATACTTTACCTTTTCCCTTACATATCTTTTAAATCTTTGACCCAAGGTTTCCAAATGTCTAGTTAGTTATAATATATATTGCTTTTTCTCTGTTCCCTTTACTGACTTGAAATGCCTCTTTTAACTTATATTAAATTTCCATATAAACTTGCCTCTATGTCTGGATACTGTATTGTTGCATTTCTTTGTCTCTTCCTGCATTACAGCATTAAATGTTTCACTGTCTGGCAGAGCAAGTCACCCCAAATCCTTAAAGTAATCATATTTAAATTTTTTTCTGACTATTCTTTCTGAGTTTATTCTTGTGGGTGAATTTTGAAGCCATGTTTTTAAGGTTAATAAATTCGGATTTTTGATTGAGATTACTTCTACAGTAATCACAAAATTGGATATTACAGAGAATCCAAGAACAACATATTCAATGGATTTGGGAGTTCCTCTTTTGCCCTCCAGCAAAACTCTCCAGGGTTTGGATGATTTTGTAAATTTCATTCATAAATACTTTAAAACAGTTATTTATATTCTTTTGAAATGTGTCTTTTCCCATATAGTTATTCTTCGTGTAAAAAACTATAGATTTTTTTCTGTTTTTTAATCTAACTTTCTTACTGAAATCCCCTATTTTTTCTATTAGCTGTTCAGTTGATTCTTTTGAGTTTTTCAAGTATGCAAGCAGCTACAAATAGAGATAGTTTTGCTATCTCTTTTCCAATATGTACTACTTATTTTCTTCTTATCTAATTGCTCTGATTAGCACTCAGAGTAAAATGTTGAGTAGCAATGGTGATAATGGGCATTTTTGTTTTTCCTTCTATAATGGGAATTAGGGTTTCTCTTTTAAGTACTGTGCTGATTATTTTGTGGTTAGTGGTGGTGGTGGTGGTGGGATGTGTGTGTGTATGAGTATGTGTATTAATTTTTCATTGGGTTAAGTAGGAGTTCTCTTTTAATTTTTCAATATTCTTTTTTTCTTTGAAAAATAAACTCAGGTATTGATGAAGAATTTGATTAAATGCCTTTTTTTGGTATCTGTTGAGTTCACTATAAAATGTTTGCTCTTTAATATGTATTAATATTGTGTTTATTTTAATAAAATTTGTTCTTAGGATGAATCATATTAAGAGATGGTGTGTTATTTTTAAAAATGTTTTTATACACAATCAAGTGGGATTCATCCCAGAAAGGCAAGGATGGTTCAACATAAGTAAGTCAATAAATGTGATACACCACATCAACAAAATCAAGGACAAAAACCATATGATTGACTCAATAGATTCAGAAAAAGCATTTGACAAAATTCAACATCCCTTCATGATAAAGACTCCCAGCAAATTAGGTATAGAAGGAAAGTATCTCAAAACAATAAAAGCCATATATGACAAACCCATCACCAATATCATCTGGAATAGGGAAAAGCTGAAAGCTTTTCCTAACAGGAACAAGATAAAGATGCCCACTCTCACCACTCCTATTTAACATAGTATTGGAAGTACTAGCCAGGGCAGGCAAGAGAAAGAAATAAAGGGCATCCAGATTGCAAAAGATGAAGTCAAACTGTCCCTGTTTGCAGATGACATGATCCTATATATAGAAAAACCTAAAGACTCTACAAAAAACTCTTAGAGCTGATAAATGATTTCAGTAAAGTTTCAGGGTGTAAAATCAACATGCAAAAATCAGCAGTGTTTTTATCTGCCAGTAACAAACTAGCAGAAAAAGATATCAAGAAAGCAAGCCCATTTAAAGTAGTCAACAAAAAAGTAAGATACGTAGGAATCAATTTAATCAAGGAGATGAAAGATGTCTACAATGGGAACTACACACCAGTGCCGAAAGAAATTAAAGAGGACACAAAAAGATGGAAAAACATTCCATGCCCTTGGATTGGAAGAATTAGCATTGAGAAAATGTCCATACTACCCAAAGTGATCTACAGATTTAATGCAATCCCCATTAAAATACCAATGACATTCTTCACAGAAATTGAAAAAGCAATCCTAACATTCATATGGAACAACAAAAGACCCTGAATAGACAAAGCAATCCTAAGCAAAAATAAATAAATAAAGCCAGAGGCATTACACTACCTGACTTCAAGTTATACTACAAAGCTACATTAACCAAAACAACATGGTACTAGCATAAAAATAGACACTTCAACTAATGGAACAAAATAGAGAACCCAGAAACCAATCCATGTACTTACAGTCACCTGATCTTTGACAAAGTCACCAAGAATATACCTGGGGGAAAAGACTGCTTCTTCAACAAATGGTGCTGGGAAATCTGGACAGCCATATGTAGAAGAATGAAAGTAGACCCATACCTCGCATCATGTACCAAAATCAACTAAAAATGGATAAAGACTTAATTATAAAACCTGAAACTATAAAATCCTAAAAGAAAACAGAAGAAACATTTCAGAAAGTAGGACTGGGCAAAAACTTTATGAATAAGACCGCCAAAGCACAGGCAACAAGTGAAAAAGTAAACAAGTGAGATGATATCAAACTAAAAAGCTTCTGCACAGCAAAAGAAATAATTAACAGAGTGAAAAGACAATCTACAGAATGGGAGAAAATATTTGCAAACTATGCACCCAGCAAGAGATTAATATCCAGAATATACAAGGAACTCAAACAACTTAACAGTAAAAAAAAAAAAAAAAAAAAAGAAAAAAAAACCCTAGTTAAAAAATGGGCAAAGAAACTAAATAGGCATTTCTCAAGGGAAGATATACAAATGGCCAACAGACACATGAAAAAATGGTCAACATAACTAAGCATCAGAGAAACACAAATCAAAACCATTTTGAGATATCATGTCACCCCAGTTAGACTGGCCATTATAAGAAAGATAGAGAATTACAAATGCCGGCAAGTATATGGAGAAAGGGGTACCCTTTTACACTGTTGGTGGCACTATAAATTAGTGTAGACATTATGGAAAACAATATGGAGGTTCCTCAAACAACTACAGATGACACTGCCATATGATCCCACTGCTAAGTGTATACCTAAAGGAATGGAAATCATCATGTTGAAGGGAAACCTGCACTCCCATGTTCATTGCAGCTCTATTTACAATAGCCAAGAGCTAGAACAAACCTAAATATCCATCAAGAAATGATTGGATAAAGCAAATTTGGTATATATACACAAAGCAATACTACTCTGACATAAAAAAGAATGAAATTCTGCCATTTGCAGCAACATGGGTGAACTTAGAGAAAATCATGTTAAGTGAAATAAGCTAGGCACATAGAAATACTGCAAGTCCTCACTCATAAGTGGGAGCTAAAAAATAAACAGATAGATAATAAAAAGAAATAAAGATACAGCAATCACAACAATACATTGAACTTTCAAAAGGAGAGAACAGAACTGAGGTTACCAGAGATGAGAAAGGGGGAGGGGAAGGAGGGGAAGGGAGGAATTGGTAAAAGGCCACGAAAAACAATTACATTGTGTAATGTTGGAAATACTAATTATTCTGATATGAGCATCACATATTGTACACAGGTATCAATATTCAACGCTGTACCCCGCAGATATGTGCAATCGACTATGTTACAAGAAAAAAAAATTTGTAAAAAAATAAGTACGCTACCTCAAAAAGCTACTCTGAAAGAATAAATCCAGATTATGTTTTTTAAAAAAAGGAAAAAAAAATTATGTTAAGTGAAGTAAGCCAGGCACAGAAAGAGAAATACCACATGTCCTCACTCATAAGTGGGAGCTAAAAAAATAAATCAATAAAAAAAGAAAGCAAGAATGATACAACAATCTCAATAATTTGTTGAATTTTCAAAAGGAGAGAACAGAACTGAGGCCACCAGACATGGGAAGGGGGATGGAGGTTCATGAGAAATTGGTAAGGGGCCACAAAAAATGATTACATTGTGTAATGATGAACATGCTAATTATCCCGATTTGAGCATCACATATTGCTCGCAGGTATTGATATTCAATGCTGTACCTCACAGATAAGTACAATCAATTATTTTTCAATTAAAACAAGTAATAGTACAGTACCAAAAAATGTTTTTATAGCTTCTGTTTGTTAAGTGCTTAATTAGGATTTTTGTTTATGTTTGTAAGTTAGGTTAATTTAGAGTCCTTTCTTCCTGGTCTTTGTCAAATTCTGGTATCAGTATTGTGCTGACTTTGTTTAAAAAATAAAAGCTTGTCTAAATAAATCAACTATAGATTTATCTAGGCCTGAATATGTCTTTGAGGGATAATTGTTTGACCACAGAAAGGATACTTTAAAAAAAAAATAGAATGTTGTTATATTTTAAATAAAATATTTGGTTAAGGAAAATTCTGTAGTATCAAGTTAGATTTTTTAAATTATTATAGAAATAATACACAATCATTACAGAAAAATTTGAAAGTTCCACAAAGTGAAAACAGTATAAAAGTCATTTTACTGTTTATAACATATTGGGGAAAAGTCTCACTGCCCTCAAACAACTACACATGAAAAATCAACAGTGGAAAAATTTACATAGTGAGAGCGGGAATGGAGGTTATTCCTAATTTTGACATGAATAACCTTGAAGCTTGTCCTTTGGAGGACCCAGGAAATCTGTGGTTCTACCTATGAAGCAGTTTCAGGGCTCAACACAGACAGTGGGATGGGGATGGAACCTGACGGGAAGACGTTGGGGGGTGGATGGACGTGTGATTGTATGAAGCACTTCTTGGGGATGCCCAGGGATACTTGGGGTCTTTCTTGGGGGCTGGAGGTGCTAAATCAGCAATAGCACAGAAGCCAGTGTTATTACACTGCCACTGTTAATGAATGTGTTTCCACCTGTGTCCCGACAGGTGCATACTGGCAAGGCCCAGGTCATGTTGGTGTAGGTGTGAGGTGGACAACCTCACTTCATTGGTATCCAGATGCTTAGCCAGCTGTTTCTGCACCAATTACTGAAGACTTGATCTTGTTATACTTTGGCTTATTTCTGAGCTTTTTTCTATTTCATTGATTAAAAAAATCTATATTGCTTTTAGTACCATATATATATATATATATATATATATATATATATATATATATATATATATATATACACACACAGACATATATATTGTTTGATTTTTCTTGGAAATCCTTCTTTATTTCACTAAATCTTGTGACATTTTCGTCTTTGCCTCATCTCCCCTAATGACTCTCTGCACTGACTCATGGAGCCCTTGGTCTCTTTTACTATTTTACACACGATGAATAGAATATTGAAATTTTCTTCTGGATCCTGCAGTAGATTATTTTCAGAAGCATGTGCCTGCAGGGTCTCTTTATGCTGTTCTCTCCTTTGTTTTACAATATGTAAAAAATAAATCCTGCTTTTTCTCTCTCTCTTTTTTATCCTTCTGTGAACAGTACACAATCTATTCAAAAAGCATGTTTACTGAGAAACAGGAAGGGGCAATTGCATTATTCATGTATGTGGTAGTTAAAAAATGTTCTCTTCAGTCTTGTGCCTCTTGGGTAGGTCCGTAGTTTTGGCTTTTAAACATTTCCCTTTGCAGTGGTACCAGGATTCTTTTTATTTCTGCTCCTACCTGATGAACTTTATTCAGGGGTGGTGATGATGTAAGGGAGAAGGCAAAATGTTCCAATTTTTCCACTTTTCCCCAGTATCTGTCTAGTTTTCTGGGATGCATCCTCTCTCTGGCTCAGTGAAATATAACCCTTATAAACCTGTACACCCATGTGGTTCAGTCTCTGAATGACATTATGTTCTAGGAACACAAATTAATTAAGAGGGCATTTAATTATTTATTCATATCCTCAAAGAATATTAATGGGAATCCAAATATGTATTTGAAAACTTTCTTTTCTCCTTTTCCTTCTGTCCTTGCCCGCCCCCCTCACCCCCCCGTAAAGACTGTGTTACATAGATCAGTTTAGTTTTTCGGTCTAAACTCTTTCCTTTTCTCTCCTGCCTCTCTAGTTCTCTTTCTCTATAGTCTCTTGATTCTGTATTGTGAAATCTCTAAAAAAGGACTCTTTGGAGCTGGCAAGGGGAAGGTGGAGGAGAAGCTAAGCAGCCAAAGGCAGCTTTCTTTTTCTTTTTTTTTTGACTGGTAAGGGGATTGCAACTCTTGGCGGTGGTGTCCACACCACTCTCAGCCAGTGAGTGCACCGGCCATCCCTATATAGGATCCGAACCCACGGCCTTGGTGCTACCAGTGCCACACTCTCCCGAGTGAGCCACAGGGTCGGCCCAAAAGGCAGCTTTCTGTTTGGTAAGAAGGGGAAGGAAGGGAGTTGGCAAAGAATCACACGCCAGTCACTTTTTCCCATCAGAATAGAAAGATTATGGGGTCAGAAAGGGCACATGAGGCTGGGCTCAGCTAGCTATGTGGTGTGTGCAAATTAGAAAAAAGGTGTTTGCTCTGGATGGATGCAGCCCCTGTGGCTACATGTGTGGAGAAAGGCCTGGAAATCAGACCCCTTCTGCTCATGGCCGGGTGTACCTTTGCACAGCATACTATGAAGAATCCCAAGGAGTGGCCCCGACCTAAGGCATCAGAACTCTGCCTCCTTCCTCCTGCTGAGAGGGTTGGAGCCTGTTGGAAATGCTGGGGAAGTGTGTATACCTTCAACCTCTACATGCTTCCTCCTTGGACAGAGTCAGGATCTAAAAGTAAAGGTTCAATCATTCACTAAACTAGCTTATGAATGGCCTGGCTAGGCTTAGGACTAGGGAGGAGTGAATGAAACATACAGGATCCTTGTGGAGGACCCTCAAGCATCGTACAGCTTTGTAGGGCAGATGGACAGAAAACATAATACAAGGTACATCTGAAAGTTTGTGGAAAAATGGGATTAAAAGATAATGTGAATCTTCCCATGAACTTTTTGAAGTACCCTCATACTACACACACACACACACACACACACACACGTACTCTATAGATGTATGTGTATGTAAACATACATATGTAAATCTATCTACCTATCTAAATTTAAAATTGTGATGAAGGGAAGTATATCCTGATATGATATGTGTAGTTTGAGAGTGAATTGGGGCATGTGTCCTAGGCTTACATCATGGGGAAGTATGGGAGAAAGATACGGATGACCCCCTAACTTTGAAATCCAGGTCTGAACTACAGACAGAGTGGGCTTACAGCTGGTAGCCTGTGGTCTGGTTTTTGGTTTTCTTTCAAATGTGTTGGAGGCCAGTGAAGCCAAGGGCTGGGCACCCTGTGGTCATAAAGCCCAGACGCATTTATCCCGGTGGAGGTAAAAATGCCTGGTGCAGCCCTACATTCCTTTTTGGTGTTAGGGATGTCTCTTCTTATTGCTGGAACTTTCTCCTTTGGTGCCATGTGCAGTGGAGGTGCTGTTCTGCCTTCCATCCTTTCCACATGACTATTTTGGAGGCAGCCTTAGTGATTGTGCTGGGGCAGGCAGAAACGCTGGGTTGCAACCCAAAGATTGTCAAGAGCAACAAAACACCTGGTGTGTTGTAGGGACTTGAACCTTTCAAAGCTCTACGTTGTGTAATCTGAGCTAGGATAGATGTGGCAACTGGTCCAAGGCAAGATTGAGTGCAGATCAGTCCACAGTTGGTCATTTCTTCATCTTCCCTTATTAAAATTTTTGACCCTTTTTGAATCTATTTGTCCTGATTTTGGCTTCCCATGGAAGTGTCCAATTGCACACCTCCTTACTGAAGGCCTGGGGCTGTCTTCAACTGTCTCTAACATGTTTACCTAATGCAGACTTGCCATGCTTCTCATCATGTGTGCAGTAGCTATCTTTGTCCTCTTCATATACGTTACGTCTAACCAGCATTGCCTTTCCACACACGTGCTTGAAATACAGTCCAACTCTAATCAAGGCTGTCGCTGATACTATGGACAGAGTGAAACCCTTCCTAAGCTCATATTATTTCATGGCATTTGTCAGTATGAAAGAGCTAACATTATCTCAAAGTATCCAGATTTGCAGCCATGGGAAGAAAATTGGAAAAATCAATCAAAATGAGATCCACCAAAACCAAATGAAAAGTGGAGGTTAGCCTCAGTCTGGCGTTCAAAGAGTGGGCCTCCTCTGCCATAAGAAACCGACCAAAGCTTCAGGCTCTCTCACTGCAGACCTTGCACCCTTCATGGCAAATCCTCTCTGGAATGCCAAGCTGGACAAACATGACTCACCGGCCAGGGCTCAGTTTGGCCATAGGAAGACACATCTGCACTGAGTCGTCCTTTCGTAGACTGGCCTGGGCTTTCTCCTGCATCTCCCGTGTTGGTTGATGCTCGTGGCTGCAGTAACATGGCTAGAGGAAGGCCAAGGAGCTTGCTAGGAAGTATGTGCCCTCTAGGCTTATCTGGCTCTTATGAATGCCGGCGGGTGCATTAGGGTGGTGATGTGTCCTAGCTGTGTTCTCTGATTAGCCTTTTTGGGATTGCAATTCTTTTCTTATCTAGAGATTAGGAGGAATCCAAAGGAGGGAGAAATAGCTCATGAGTAATTCTGCCCCACACATATTTCACCCTTGCCTTATTTCATTTTCTATTTCAATGAGAAGGAATGGACATAATAATCACGGTCTATTTCTTGTTCATGCAAAATCCAGTGCAGATGTTCCTGTCTGGGTGGCTGCTTCAAGGGATGATTCTGGGACTCAAGCTCAGAAGAAGCACTCTACGAATGTTTCCTTCTGCTAGGAAGCACCACTACTGTGTGTAATACTCCTATACTTCCTGTTACTGCTATTACTATTACAATATGTCTCCTTCTATTACTGAGAGACTGAGAGGGAGACTGGGGATGCCTGGAGAGGGTAGTGTCATTCTTGGAACAAATGTTTATTTTTTAGTGTTTAAATAATGTAGTGATTCTCAAGCCTGTGCTGTGACCTTCGTAACATCTTTCTGTATTGTTGGGAAGTATTGACATCTCTGTTGGAAAGGGATAGCCCAAGAAAGCTACAGAGTTCGGGTGAAATCTTTTCCTTTCTTATGTGAACTCTTCCACTGAAAATTATAGAGATAGTGATGTGGGGATGGTTCAGTCAGGCACGACTCTACCAGTAGGCAAGTTCATTTTACAAGTATAACAAAACTTCCTGTCCTTTCTATTTGGTCAGATTCTACCAAGTTCTCAACTACTTTCTTTTCATCTTTATACAACACGTAAACATGACTAGGCACACAGTTTATAGTTATTTAAATCCACTTTTTGACTAATCTTCCAAATGATTTCCACTTTTAAAAATCAATTACCTTATCCAGAATGCCTCTCTAACCTATTTCATTAAATTACCATCTTTCTATGGCTTTCCTTTTCAACAACATAATTTGCCTTTAAATATTAATATAAGAGAATTCAAAATGTAATCACCGAGCTCATTTAAAGGTTCTTTAATCAATTACCAGAATCTGTGGGTTTGTGACTGAGGTCTCCCTGAGGGCTTCAGAATCCCCCTTTACCATGTTTAGTTCTAATAGAAGCCAGATTTATAATGTGTCCACCTCTAGTTGGCTAGTCCTGTGAAGACAAAGAATGGGTTTCAAATGAACAATGACACACACAATTGCTTTAAGGTTCTTTCACAGTGAAAATAATGCCAACGTTTATCACATAGAAATTAAAATGGAAATTTTGCTCAAGCCAGGTCTAGATTTAAGCGTGGTGAATGCTGATGGGCACTAGCGTCCAGTTTAACTACAGAGCGTCCCTTCAATCTTAGCCTTATTTTCTGAGTTGAGAGTCTCTCACATGGGGGAGCTTACTAACAGGGATTTCTGTTCTGCAGTCAGTGAGAAATGAGGTCAGAGTTGCCTGTGTAAGTTTATGCATTTGTCTACCCGTTCAGTCTGGGTGGTAGAAAGAGGATGGAATTTAGCACCATGTAGGTCTGAGTTCAAATCCCAAACCAAACTTAGTTTCTGATTTTGAACAAGTTGCTTCTACCGTTTAAGCCCTAATCTCCTTATTTACAAAATTAAGGTAATGCTTAGCTCATAAACCTGTTTCTTTTTATTTATGACCTTTTAAACACTCTGACCTTCTAACATTCCATGTTAGCTCATGAATTTGAAGACTTTATTTCTGAAATCACTTGATGATCAGCCCAATTTAATTTACTTATTTATGTTGGTTCTTGTTTGTTTATTGCACCTTATTCTCACCCTCCAGGAGAACAGGTATCTTTGTTTTCTGCACTGATGTAGAATGGTGCCTGGCATGTGGTAGGCACTCAATAGCTATTTGTTGGATTGGTGAATGCATGAAAGATTGTCTCTGTTACCTGCACATTGCTCACCATCTCTTTACGTTGGGTTGTGAAGTTTTACTTCCAGGTGATTTATCTTCTGAATTATGTTTTGTGTGAATGCTCATTACGTCTAGTCTCAGCACAGCCTGATGGATCAGTGACAGGGGTCCAAATGCATGCATGGCCAGGGAAAGCCAGCCTCGGATTAATCCCTGGCTTCAGTTACTCCTGAGAAGAGACAAAGCCCATGTGGAGATGTTGCCAGATTGTTGTGTGTGCAGAATCTAATTTATAGTTGACCAGGGCCTCCTGAGAAGAATGTGCATTTATATCATTACTAAACAGTAATTGATTACAAAGCTCGGTTGTGAAATTTACAATTATTGAATTACTCTGTTAGCTCATAAATTTCAAATCTTTATTTCTAAAAGTCCATTGATATTCAGCCCAATAAATATTTAATTTAGATGTAATAATGGTGCTAGAGCAAAATTAAATTCTCATTTGGAAAATAAAGAATGACCTGGATGGAATTGGGAGAGGAGATTTGGCAGAGATGAGCGGTGAAACTGTTGGTCTGATTCAGTCCCTTCTCTTTCAAAACAAGGGACTTCTCATATATGGCTTTCTCCTACTTCATTTTCTCTTAAAAAAATTCCCTGTTCATTGGAAATAAAAATCTCACATTTTTATAGGGCTTTATATTTCATAAATCATATCTGAATTAGATAATATTTGTGTCTCACAAAAGCCATCTGAAGCAGTGACAGTACACATTTTCCTTCCTGTTTTACAGAGGGAGAAATTGAGGCTTAAGAAGTATATCTTGCCTTGAGATATACTACAAGAAAGGGAGGCTAGACCTTATCTAGTTGTCTTTCATCTGTTTCACAGTGCCTATTAACATCTATGTATTAGTTCGGACTAAGTGCAGCTGCATAAAAGAGAAGCCTCAAAATAGCTGTGTTTTAAACAAGGTGGGAATTGTTTTCTACCTCTTATAAAAGTTGTCACAGAGGAGGTGATCCAGCTGGTCTGGTGGTGCTTCAGAGTGGAAAACGTCCTAGGCTCCTTCCAGTTTACCCCATTACCATTCACAGGGTTTGTGGCCTTGAACCTCATGGTCCAAGGTGGCTGCTTGAGTTCCAGCCATTGCATGTGTAGTGCAGGATGGAGGAAGACATAGAGAAGGGCACATTCCCTCCCTTTTATGAAGACTTCCTGGAAGGTCTACTTCTGCTTGTGTCTTCTTGCTCTGAACTTAATCATGTAGGTATATCAAATTGCAAATTAGGCTAGAAAATAGTCTTTTATCTGGGCAACATGTTTGGCTGAAAACTGAGATGTTGTCACTCAATAAGAAAGGGAGGAATAGACTTGAGAAGACAACTGACAGTTTTTGCCACAACATGCATTCTAAAAGACCTAGAGTAGAAAGTGTTATAAGCAAGGTCATATTGGCTTGAAATAATCAGCTAATGATTGTCTCCAGTTACCACCATCATCCTGGGCACTGGAGGCACTGAATAGACAATGGCTTGATTAACTGGGAGCAACGTGCAACTCAGGAAACTGTTTTACTTTTCCCCTTGTGTTGATATATGTATATCTTGATTTAAAGAAGGTGGAGGGAAAATTAAAATGGAAATTTTAGTTAAGTTGTGTGCTTTCTTCATGTTTGTAGATAGGTTTTTCTAGAACAGAGAAGTTTGTTACCCTTCTCTTGGCCCTTACCAAGTTAGGAGTGTCACGGGGTTCACTCACATGATCCTGCAGCTGTTCGAGAGGCATGGCTTTCTGTGCCAGCACAGGGCCAAGCAGAAATAAGAATCATTCAACAATCATTTACATGTCTGGTGTCTTCCAGGCACCTGGCTTGGTGTCTGCCAGGCACTTGGGTATGGAGATAAGTAAGACATGATTGCCACCTTCGAGAACAGTGGTTCTCAAATGTGGTCCCTGGGCTAGCATCATGGCCATCACCTGGGAACTTGTAAAGCAGATTCTAAGATCCCACCTCAGTTCTACCGAATCAGGAACTCTGAGGGTGGGACTCAGCAGTCTGTTTTAACAAGCTCTCCAGAAGATTCTGAAGCATGCTGAAGTTTGGGAACTACTAGAACCTTAAATAATGAGGAGTAGCTTGGGGATCAAGAGCACAGGTTTTAGAGCCCCCAGAGGGTTTAAATTCTGGTTCAGCCACTTAGAAACTGTATAGTGTTGGGCAAATCATTTAACCTCTCTGAACCTTACTGTCCTCATATAATACTTATAAGATTTATGAGAGATGACAAAGTGCTTGGGACATAGAAAGTGCTCAGTAAATAACAGTTCTCATTATTATCTTTCTAGCTTCTTTATGGATGACATTATTATGATGAATTCAAAAATTTCAAGGAAATTCATATTAAAGGACCAGTGTAAAAACTGAAATCCAAAGACATTTAAATGATTTTTCTAAAACATTTACCATTTTGATTTTCCCTGCTACTCCTTCTTGTCTTGGCATGGATAAATCAAGAATTGCCTCTAAAAAATAAAGCATTATGTCGAAAGACATTACCAGGGTGGGTAATGAAATGGACATTAAGCATACACAAAGGTGCTAAATCATAATAGTCACCAGGAAATTTAAAGAGTAACTACAAGGAAATTTCACTATGCCCTCATCAGATTGATTAAATGATAAAGACACAACGCCAAATGTTGGTGAGGGTGTGGAGCAGCTGGAAAACTGACATCTATTTTGATGCTGGAAAACCACTGAACCAGAATTCACACAGAGCCTGGTTAGAATTCTGGCTTACCCACACACTAGCTGTGTGAACTTGATTTGATCACTAAACTTAGAAAGCCTCAGTATCTTCATCTGTAAAATGGTAACATAATTTTCCATCTCATCGACCTACAAGGAGGATTAAATGAGGAACTAGATGTTCAGAAGGTGTATTAGTTTGTTTCTGTTGCTTATAACAAAATACCTGAAACTGGGTCATTTATAAAGAAAACAAACTTTACTGCTTACAGTGTCTGAGGCTGGGAAGTTCAAAGCCCATCTGGGAGTGGTGACAATGACCCAGGGGTCTCACATTGCAAGATGGTGGAAGCATAGAGAGAGCAAGACTCTTCATACTCCCCTTTTAAAGCCCTCCAAACCATGCCCCTGACCACCATTTTTAATCTGTTCACTACTGCACAGTCCAACAATCCCATCACCTCTTCAAGGCTCGACCTTTCAATTACCATAATAGGATTTCCCACCTTCTTAACAGTCACAGTGGGGGCTAACATTCTAGTACATAAAACTTGGGGGACACAATTCAAGCTTCAGTGAGTTTGGGGAGAAAATAATTCAATCCACTATAGAAGGCATTGTTTATATCAGACTCTGTCAAAGAATGACCTAAATTTCATACATTTTCTCAGGCTTTTTGAAGGTATTGACCAATGTTTTAGAATTTTAGCCAAATATGTACTCATCCTTTTAGATCAAGGATCAACAAAATATGACCCATGGGCCAAATCCATCCCACCCTCTATTTTTGTGAATGAAGTTTTATTGGAGCACGACCTTGCTCATTCCTTTACATGGAGCCTATAGCTTCTTTTGTTGTGCTACAGTGACAAGCTGAAAATATTTATTATATGGCTTTTTACAAAAAAAGTTTGCTGACTCCTGCCTCAGATCAACCACAAAATAGTTCTTTCTGATCTCATGAGAGATAAGTGTATTGTGCATCTAAAAACACATTTTTTCTGTGATAGAGGATAGACCCAGGCTGTGCATGACTGAGATGACTATTGAATGTAGATGCTACATAGTCACAAAAGGAACAAGGAGATTGGGCCTCGCACCTTGAGTGACAGACCAGTCTTTTTAGAATTCCCTGGGAAAAGGCGAGGTTGATCTTAAGCGTGAGTGGAGTGCTTTTTATCTACATTGTTCTTGTTTTAGGGCAAAACTTGGTGTTGTCCAACTTGACGCTTCATTGGGAATGTTTTGGAAGTGTTTGTCATGAGAGTGCAGGAGTGACTTTGTGGTTCTTGCCACAAAAATGAACTTATTTTTCTGAAATGGATTCTGGTCAGCATGCCTTGCACCCAGCTCACAGAACATTGGAGAGGTTCTGACACGCTCTGCCTTTGGTGTGTGGTTGGGGATGGAGCTTGGAATGTGTCTCAGTTCATGAGGCTGGCTCTTGGCTGTTCCACCTCGTCCCCACCTCCTATTCCTATTTTTTTTTGACTGTGTCACACTGTTTCCCAAATTCTCTGAACATTACATTTGGGACAGGAGAATATGATTGGAGCAAGGCTTCAGAGATCATATGTTCTATCTTGATTTGCTGTCACTGGGAAGCAGCAGGCATGGTGGGCTTTGGTATTAGGCAGACCTTGGTTTGTGTACATCACTGCTGCTCTCCACTTGCATTAACTTTGGGTTGAGTAATAACCAGTGCTTTCCAGACACAGTGGTAGGCACTGTAACCGAATGATGTGGGCACTGACTCCTGACAGCAGGAGTTTGGGAATGAACACTCCACAAATACACAGACTCTAGAAGTATGTAAAAGCAGCCCTCTGCTTTGGATATGGAGGTTCTCGTAGTAGACTGGTTTGTTGTTTCCAATTCTCCTATACCCACGTGACTTTGCCCTTCTTCCCAGTAGAGATGCAGCATATTTTCCCACCCAGTGAGTTGGCATTGTCCCCGTGACTTGATTGAGCCAATAAAATACAGGTGGAAGCATCTGTGCCCAAGCCCTAAGCAGCAGTATACGTTTCTGCTCACTGCTTTTGTGTTTTGGTCATTGCCACAAGAAGAACGTGCTCAGCTCGCTCCCTCGTCCAAGGAGGATGAGAGTCATGTGAAAAGATCTGGACCCACCCTGAAGCCCAAACTAAGCCCAGCTGAGCCACACCTAGACCAATTGACCCCAGACAACCTACAGATGTGCGAGCTCAGACTAATGATTTTGGTTTTAGGCTACTGAGTTTGGGGTCAGCATCTTTGTGGCAAGAGCTATCTGCCACAGCCACTTTTCAACCCACATGGAGTCCACAACTGATGGATATTCAACAGTCATTGAAATATAGACATGAACATGAAAATATATTCCCTGTCATTAGGAGCACACAAACTTGTGGTAGAAAAAGAAAAAGAGAAAATTACAATAAAGTGGGAAAAAAACTGTTTATATCAGATGGTGATGGTTATAAGCCCAGTGAGTTACAGGAAAACAGAGGGGCAGCCAGCCCTGGGGTGAAGGTCCATCAGGTAGGTTTCCTGAAGGTGATAATGTGTGAGCTAAGTCTTCAAGCACAAAAAAGCATTACCTGAGTAAGTAAGGCAGGTGGAGAGAACATTCACTGTTATTTATTTTCCCACAGGTATGTCTAGTAAATAACTGTCGAGCTTTGTTGCAGTCCTACATTATGTCATTAATTTCATGATGTGAAGATTAATAACATCTAATGAATTCTGGTTAAGGCAAGGCCCTTGAGTGTTTTGCTTGCGTGATCTCATTTAGTCCCCCACCGCCCGTGTGTTCCAGATCATAATCCCTCTTAAGTTGTGGTGGCCTGCATTCCAGTGGGGGCATCCTAGAGTCAGTGGGTCCATGTGGAAGTCGACTCATGATGTCACAGGACTGATTCTGTGGTTGACATGCTTTGATTGTGTAGAGTTAGCTGCCAAATGTTATTAAAAGGCAAAGTGATTCTTTGGTGCCTTCATTTGGTAGCTCAGATTTGTATGTGGCGCTAATGAGGCCAAAGCTGTGAGTTCAGTCCTCTGCAAGGATCAGTTAAATTCACCACTTGGAACTCATTACTCAAAGGTAAGGGTTTCAACTAAGACCTAGAGTTGGTACCAACAGAAAATAGAGATTCCAAAGTGGCTTGTGTGATTTCTTTGAAGACAAACCCATAATAATAGCTGCAGTTTGCTGAGTTCACAGCGCTATGCTAGAGGATTTTCAGATAACTTCCTCAGGCTCCTGTTTTGCAGAAGAGGAAAGCACAGGTCAGTGATTATTACCTGCCCAGAACTATTCAACCAGTTGTAATAGAGCCATGGCTCGGCTTGTCTGGACCCAAAGGCTATTGTTTGTAAGTCATTCCGGGTCAGGTTTCTCATTCTTGTCTTAAATGGGGAATTGAATTGACATTTTAGGCTGGGCAGTTCTTTGTGATGGAGTCTGTCCTGTGCATTGTAGGATGCTTAACAGCATCCCTGAGCTCTACACAGCCTGTGATGTTCTCCCTTCCCCCAGATGTGACAACCAAAAATATCTCCAGATATTGTCAAGTGTCCGCTGAGGGACAAAATCACCCTTGGATGAGAACCATGCTTTATGGTATCATTGATGGAGTTAACTGAAGGAAACCTGGATCTCTGACTGGGGGACTTGGACAGAGCAGAGAACTCCCAGACTGCATTCCATGATGGGGCTTTGGATTTAAATGCCTTTGTGTTGTCTCACCTTGATGAACTGGACTGGACACACAGGCCTGTGGGAAGACCTTGGCCCTCAGCTTGTTGTCTAAAGCAGGCTTCATCCACCTGCTTGGTCTCCTGTCTCCTAGGCATCTTCTCAGCTCCTGCTTGACCTTCTAGGAAAGGGATGTTGGAATTGGGCATCTCCTCCCAAGAGGAGGAGACCACATCCTGCTTAGGGCACTGGCTACAGGGGATGAATAACTGGGAAAATGAGCTGCAAGAGAGAAGTAATCCAGAGAGGAGGGGACCACCAGAAAGCCTCTGCACGCATCTACATACACAGTGAGATGGTGCACGTACCCCACTGAGCAGAGCACTGGCATGAGGATAATGCTTAATAAATGCTGGCTATTATTACCGTTATTATCAATACTATTTATAACTACAACTCTTTTTTTTTGTAAAATAAATAAATAACTAGTTTCCAGAACACACTCCCCCAGGCTTCTCGCTCCATTAATATTCAACTTACTTATTTAAATTTAATTTTTTCAAGATCCTGTGTTTAATTTTTTAAAAACCTAGTGAATTAGTAGCATTTTAATGAATAATGACATTTAATAAATAATAACACTAGAGAGGGCTCCAAAGGTAAGCCATTTAATTCAACACTGTACCTGTGTTTCTCAAAAAAAGAAACAGAAAAAAATGCTTGCAAGAAATTCTACACTGTGGCCAAACGTTCTTTGTAATTTGAGATTCTGGCTTTAAAAAAAAATTATTGTTATTTGTGGGAAAATGGCCCTGCAGTGTCTCCAAGTCTACATGTTTTATAGGGAGAAATGCCTAACCAGAGTTAATTTTGTTAGAAAATACAGAGCATGTGCTATGTGCCATGTTGTTCTAAGGGCTTTAGAAATATTAATTCATTTGATCCTCATAACAACCCTGTAAGGTAACAGTTTCCTATTCCTCTCACATGGTAGGGGGAAGCAGTGGTACTAACTGTGAGGTGGATTTACTGCACATTAGATTTTGGAGAAGTGTAGAGAGTGGCACATTCATAATCGAGTCACTTATATTATACAGGAAAGAATAAAAATGCCTCTGTATAAACATTTTATTTATGTAAACTTTGTGTATGTGCAGGTGTCTGTACTTAGTGAATCCATGGTTTGGAGGATATAGCCCTTGACTTTAACACGTGCGTATACACTTCTAATGCTACAGAAATGTGTATTATAAAGAACTTGCATGTGAAATTTCATTTACTCTTTTTAAATTTTACTGTAGTGGTTCTAGTAACAATTCTACACGTAAATGAAATGTAATTCAGTGTGCGTTTTTTCTTAAAGAAGAGGTTCAGGAATACTCTTATTTGCATCAATTATGAAAAAGACATTCCTATAGGTGTTGGGGCACACTTCTCTTCCTGCCCAATTCAACCCCACCAGTAACTCCAAACCTTCAGCCTCTCCATGAGAGCTTTAAGTGCTCATACCTCATCCTTTGGAGATTCTTTCAAAGACAGAAGGGTGCACTGTCTTGGCCATGTAAATGACCCGGGATACTATTTCTGGGCTTTCTGACGGTGACAGTTCTGAACCCTGTCATACAAAGATGGTAGACAAGCACAACATCTAATAAAAATGTTATCAAATTAAAAACCAAGCAGGATCCAATGTGAGCTATTCTATAAATAACTTATGAAAAGTGAAAAGATGTTTCTGTTAGCAAATTTAAAATAATCGTTAGAATCCTTCAACAGATTGCTGCTAATTAGATTGAGAATTAAACAGCTTTGTAGGAGTGTAGAGTTAATTAATAGCTCATTACTTTTTTAATAAGCCAAATTCATTTGGAAACAGAAGAGAGACAGCAAAGTTCATCATGAATGAGATGTTAGATTGGGATTATTTCTTCTTTCCTTGATGAGAGAAGGAGTTTAATTAAAGCAGTAGACACATTTGTATCATGAATGAGTTGCATGTAAAACCTCAATATCCGGGGCTGGAGAAAACAGCACCTGTCCTTATTTTAAAAGTCTCCTTGGGTCACAGGGAATTAATAAATGTTGTGCTTGAATCTCCCTGTTCAACTTTTGAGTTCCAATTCAGTTATGAATTAAAACTTTTTGAAGCTGGGCAGATTCTTTCCATCTAGTACAACTTTCTTGTATTCTGTATTTTATTTTCATTCTTTTTCATTTCAGGCGCTCTAAGATCTCACTTTGAAAGCAGCCCTCCATTTGCCTCAATTCCTTTCTTTTCACTCCCATCCTTCCTACCCACAGTCTCAAATTTCATTATTTCTTCATCCAGTTTCCTGATCCTTAGATGTCCTTTATGTTACCTAACACAGAACAGAATGGAGTGGAATGAAATTAACCCTTTTGGTTTTGAAGGCAGGTACATCTCATTATTCCATATGGAAATGTTCTATCCATTGTTTGCAAGTATAGAGGAGCCTATTTCTACAGTGCAGTCTCCTGTCAAAAGTTCTTTGCACTGTTGGGAGTTGCATAGATTTATGAATTTGTCTTTCAGGGTGGATATGTGTTTGCTGAAGTAAGGTTTCCACGTGTTCCCATCATTTTGCCTTCTATCCAATCAAATAAAAATCCTTCACCCTCCGATTTGAAAGAGTTGTTAGATGTCATCTGGTCATCAGCTACTAGAATTCACTGTTCCTCTGATAACACCCCTGCTAAATGTGGGTCTAGTTTTTGCTAAATCAATAGATATAATTTGGGTTCCTTTGTTGCATCTTTGTTTTTTGTTTTTTTTTTTAAAGGAAGAAATAAAACTGTCTTTATTTGCAGAGTATTTGATTGATTCATATAGAAAATCCTAAGAGATCCATAGGACAGTTGATATAACTAATAATTGAATTTAGCTTTGTTGTATCTTTGGAACATGAGGATATGTTCCATTCAGGTGGATTGGAGACATCTCACCTGGAGAGGGAGGGACGTCAGAAGATAGTATCTTTTTCTGGGAAAATGTTAAATGTCCTGCCTAGTGATGAGATGATGTCCCCTTGGCATTGAACCATGACATGCAAATGAGGTTTTCGTTTTTAAGCAGAAGCTATGGTTGACTCTGCTAAAATTGAAAGCCTGATAACTAGTGTTTGCCCACTCCAGGAATAATTAGTATGGCTTATTTCTTAAAAGGTGATTAATTCTCAGAGTAATCCATTATACAAATTTCTTTCGAGATCATTTTTTTTCCTTCCCTTTCCAATGAGGACGTGGGCTCTCCAGATCTCTGCTTTTGAGGTCTCACCTCTCACCAGATTATTTTTTTTTTCTTACTTAAACAGATCTCTCACAAAGAACCCAAATGTCTCACAAAAAACTAAAAAAGTGACTGTATAAGTCCCCTTGTGGAACCATTCGTGAGGAGTAATCAGAGTAGTATAAACAGAGACTCTTACTCCTGTGGCTTGTCTGGGGACCCTGCACCCAGGCAGGAGGGTCTCGGTTGCCTGCTGGTCTCTCACCCCCTCTACACTATAACTCCTCTTCCCCTGCCCTCCCCAGCCTCTCATTTCTTCTTTTCCAGCCATTCTCAACAACCTAATAGGTGCTTGATAAATGTTTGATGGAGTCGTTGTTATTGGATAAATGTTTGTGTCTCCTGGTGTTATCTGAATTTCTCCCCTCCCCCCCACACTGGTCTTGATCTGGGTGGTGCTGCCTGGTTGCCGAGTTGGGGCTTGAGTCCCTGGGGCCAGCATAAGCCTGGAGAGGGTCATCGCATCTGCAGGCAGGGCTGCGCGAAAACGCAGCTGTCTCTGGGCTCTCTCCACGCATCTTCCTCTCCCTGCTCCCTGCCCCACCCAAACCACCCACCCGTCTCGTCCCCAGGTGACTACACTGGTTTCTTCACTAACTTCCCCACCTCCCCATTTCCTGGGAGAAGCCAGAGTGATTTTTAACAAATATTTTATTGAAATATACCATATATACAGAAAAGGACATATGAGGGTACTTTAGAAAGTTTGTGGAAAAATGGAATTAAAATATAACAGGAATCTTTCCACGAACTTTTTGAAGACCCCTCATTTATCTTAAATGTACAGCCTGATAGCTTGATGAATCTTCACAGATTAAAGTCAGCCATGTAAATGGCACCCCGATGAGGAAACAGGGTATTATCAGTGCTCCAGAAGCTCCCCTCTGTCCCTTCCCTGCCACTGTTTTCCCCAAGGTAACCACTCTCGGAACTCTGAGGTGATTTTAAAAGTCATCAACCAAATTTAGTCACTTCTTACTTAAAACTCCCCAATAGCTTCCCATTGCTCCTGATGTAAAAGTCAAAATTTTTGCCATTCTGGGTCAACCTCTTGCCTTCCTTCTTGACTCATCTCCCACCTCCCGTCCTCTCTATTATCCAGCCACACTGGTCCCTCTAAAACTTCCCAGAATATGCCAGGTTCCTTTTCAGCCCCAGGAACTTTGCACATGCTGAGCTCTCTGCCTGGAATGCTGTTTCTCCAAATCCCTTTCTCATTTCAGGTCTTAGCTTAAATGCCATCATTCAATGATGCTTTCCTTGCCCACCTAACCTAAACTTGGCCTTTCTTATGTGGTCCCTTTCTGTCACATCCCTATTTTTTCATATATTAACTTATCATTGTCTGTAATACTCAAGTGAAGGGGGGACCACATCTGACCTGTTCATTGCCATGTCCTTGGCCCTTAGAGCAACAGGAACTAAATAAATATTGGATGAACAAATGGACAGAAAGTATACTGAGTACAAATATCAAATCTTGAGGAACCAAAGGTGGGCAGTGAAGTCATATCCTACAGCTGAGAGATCAGAGTCGAGATCAGGCTGAGATGGTCTGGCCCTGGTGGCCGCCTGTGGTTCCTGAGCCTTGGGAGTATTTGGGACCCTTAGGTATGGTGAGTTTTGAGTGGCATGGGATACCTCTTTCCCCCTGAGCAAATCAACAAGGGGACTGGGCCCCAAGTCCATTTTGATGTTGAGAGATTTATTAAAAAGGATTCTTGTCCTTTTTCCATGCTGTCCTGATATTATCGTTCTTGTGGATACAGTCCCTGCGTAACACCACTTGCTTCCTGCCCATTGCTTTATTGTGTATTGGAGAGTGAGGAAAACAGCAGAAAAAGGGAAAGGAAACAACAACAAAAAGAGAAAGTAGGACCACTCAGTAAGGGCTTGGCCTCCCAAATAACTCCTCAGGTATGGCCATCCAATTATAATGGGGTAGTGGGGTCTGGTCTTGAAATTTGAATGACTTTAGCCTAGATTAGTCCTGGAGGCAATGCATTTGGCTAATGCATTCCTTATTACTTTAAAATTGGTGCTTAAACAGGATAAGGTTATTTGCATCTTTTAAAAGGCTTTTTAGATTTCAGACCTTAAAGATTTTGTTTTGATTGTCCTATTGCATGACTCAGAGGAGTGATTTTAACACTCTTCAAATGGTGTGTCTGGTGAGATGTTTATTCTGTTTTCCACATTGTTGACTTCAAGTATATCACTCCCCCACCCTGTGCAATGCTGAGGAATTTCGAGTGCTTTGTTTTTGAAGAAGTCCTTTTAAGCAGATGAGGACAGCTCTGATTAGAAGACCCTCAAGAGGGAAGAGTCCTTATCCATCCTCAAGCCTTCTCCCCTCCCTGACATGATTTGGTTACCTATTGCTGCATAACAAATCACCCAAAATGTAGTGATGTAACAACATATTATTATCTCTCACAGTGCTATGGGCAGACAGGACTCAGCGGGGCAGCTCCTTCTCAAGGTCTGCTATGAGACTGTGGGTGGATGGTATCAGGATTGAGTCACCCGAAGGCTCAACTGGGCTGGATGTCCAACGTGGATCTCTCATAGGGTTGGCAGGTGGTGCTGGGTATCAGCCTGGTGCTCACCCAGGACTGTCAACCAGATTGTCCACAGTAGCTTCTCTATGTGGCTTGAACTTTTCACAGCATGGCAGCTGAGTTTTGAGCAGAAGCGTCCCCAAAAGGAATGTTCCAAGAAGGAGGAAACAGAAGATGTCAGTTCAGTCAAGAGCTTTGCCTCAAACCAGCACATTACTTCTGCAATATTCTCCTGGTTAAAGTGGTCAGAGGGCCCACCTTATTCAAGCAGTTGGAGAAATAGACTCTATGTCTTGTTGGGGGAACGTCAAGATCACATTGCAGAAGAACATATGGGATGGGAGATATTGTTTCGACCATCTGTGAAAAATACAGTACTCTGCACTTTCTCTCCCATTTCTTCAGCTTTCCCTGCCTGAAGTTATTACAAAAAGCAGCATGCTTTGGAAATGATTCCCTATATGGACATTTTTAAGGTGTTACATAAACAAATATTAAACATGTCAGATTTAAAATGCTATTTCTTTCCAAACTTCATACACACACAAAAAAACTATGTTAAGAGTTTTAAATTGTTCTTCTGGACTCTGGTAACCACTGTGTAGGAACTGGTTTCCTGACGATCCTTCCCTTACTTGCTGTGTTTAGATAACCCTCGTGTGTAAACCTGTTTTAATTTCTGTTGGCATTGTGCAATTGTGATGTCAATTCTTTAGGTGGAAAACAAAGTGCCTGTTGATGCGGCTGATTCCATCTGCCTACTGAGACATTAACCAGCAAGCTGAACTTGATGTTAAATGACTGTCGTTTTTTATTTTTTGGTAATGCCACTTATTCTAACTTTTTTCAACCTAATGGAAGATGGTGTCTTGTATTTTATTTTATTCTCTTAACCAGAGGATGTGAAATTCTTCAAGTTGTATTGCCATTTTAGTTTTCAGGAGAGATTAGTCAAGTTAATTTGTCAATGCATGTTTTTCTTCTTTTCCTCGCTGCCTTTTTCTTTCAGCAAACTTTTCTAAAGGTGATGAATAGCTGGGAAGATGAAACGTCCACCCTCTGCAGACTAGCTGTCTCCCACACATCCCCAGCTGCATATCAATCTGAGACTATTTTTCTCACTCATTCGACTCTGCTTGGAGGTTTTGGTTCCTCTAGCATCTTCATTTCATTAGAAAATTCTTTAAAGCAGTCTGCATTTTTCCCCCCTTTAGGTAGAAACAGACATAGAAAAATTAAAAAATTTAGAAATATATTTATTATTGAATTTTAATTACATTTTCACTTTTTCTACACATGTCTCTTTCTAAACTGGAAGAAATCTGGGTGGAAAAGCATTAACCCTTTACCTTCTTTTTGATGTTTTACTGAGTATTTGGACTCAGAAGCAAAGGCTCTTGGGAGACAGTCTAAACCTTCATATTATTGAAGAGGCCCAGAGAAGGCAGGTGATTTGGTCAGAGTAGCCCAGCAATTTAGTGGCTTGCCTGAGACCCTCTGGCTTCTGGTTTGTGCTGTTTCTGCCACACCAGGTTGCTGTGGTTGGTGGCTGTCTTGTCTGATCTGGGGCAGCCTTGGCTTGTCGAGGTTTAGTCTGTCTGGGGCCATCTCTCCAGGGACCCGTCGTGCTCTCCCTGCACCTGTTGTATCCTTGCAAATGAAGAACTTCAGGGCATACCATCCCTGGACGTGGAAATTTGTACCTGGTGTGCCAAAGAGGGAATTAGTTTGAGGCTAGACTTTTTCAACCACCCAAGAATGAAGGACTTTTATTCAAAGAGTCAAAGGAGAAGGGAACCAGCTGTAATTGAAATCCTGCTATGAGCCATGATTATATGCTATCTTATTTAATATTTATTTTCACTTTGCCCCTTGGCATTCGTTAGAGGCTGCAAACATCAAGAATTTGGTGTGACAGGAGTTCATAAGAAAGGGCAGAGAAGAGAATGAACTACTGATCTAAGTGGACTCAGTTAAGCTATCGGTCCTCTTGAAGGGGGCTGGTGGGGTAGGGGAGAAGTGAAGCTGGAAGCATCAGATTTCATTTGAATAGACCAGCGGCACAAACTTAGTGTGCATCAGCATCATCTAGAGGGTTTGTGAAAGTGCAGTTTGAAGGCCCCCACTCCCAGAGTTACTGATCCAGTAAGTTTGAGATGGGACCTGAGAATCTGCATTTGAAACCCGCTTCTACTGTAGCCCTAGCCTAAAGCTCCCTTATCCATGGGGTCTTGCTAACACTCTGCTTTCCTCTGCTCATCCGCATGTGTTCTCAGACCCCAGAGGGCTGGATGACAGCTAAGTTTCTCTCACAATGCCTGATTTTCTTCTTGGTTAGAGGAACTGGGAAACTGGGGGTCCCTTTGATGTTTTGTACTCCAGAATGGCCAGATACTTGAAACCAATATTCCGTATGAGAAACAATTGGAGGATGATTTGAGATAGGATGCAATTAAATCTGCAGCAGCCACCATACCCTTTATTGGGCATCTGCTGTGTGCATCATGTATTTAATACTTACAACAACCTTGCAAGGTAGATGTTGTCATGTAACCCACGTTTTACAGATGAAGGAAATGAGTTCTGCAAAGTGTGCCTTGGTGAGTTATGGGGTAGGATTATACTTCGTCAGTCCGTCTGCCATGTTATGCTTTTCAGTGACACTATGCAACGGTTTTAGAAGTCCAGTGAGTAAAAACATCCCCAATGTCAATGACGTGAGCAATAATAGTAAGTCTGATCTATTGAACACCTACTCTGTGCCTGTTGCTGTGTTAAGCATTTTGTGTATCTCATCACATTTCAACCATATCACTACCCTGCAAGAAAGGTAGGTGTTATTTCTGTTTTTCAGGGGGATATGGGAGCTCAGGAAGGTTAAATAGCTTGCCTGAGGTCATAGTAAGTGGTAGTGCTGGGTTTGGAACCTGGGTGTAGGAGATTTTAAAGCCTGGGCTCCTAGTTGCTCTGTTAATGTGGATTGGCTGGACCATGCATACCCTAAGATTGTTGCCAGGGATCTCAGGGGGTGATGATATAGCAAGTGGTACTGGGGGTTTGGGAAGCAGAATAAGTTTGGGTTCCATTTGTGCATTCTGAGTTTAAAGAAATTCAGCAAAATCTTGTCGAAGGCCTACTGTGTGCTGGGAGCTGCATTTGAGGTGATAGAAAGGGCAAGACTCTTAATCTTGACATTTTATAGAGCTTTATTCTGTGACTGAGGATGAGCCTTTCAATCAATAGGTCTTTCCAGTCTTTGACTTGAAAATGATGATCATCTCTCTTTGTTTCTCTTGCCTCACTGCAGAGCAGTGGAGATTAAGATAACCTTTGGAATTGATGAAAGTGCTGGAAAAGTTACTAAGTGCAATTACATGTGGTGAACACGTGTTCTGTTTAAAGCATCTGCTCTCTGTGCATTTTTTTGGTGATGTTTACTTTCCATAGAATGTTAGATAAGAGAGAGAAGTTACATTCTTATTGCGGTGGATGATATTTCCTAAGAGGAGATGAACATGAATTCAGAATGGGCTTTTCACCATTATATTAGCGTTTTTCAAGACTTTTTTTTCCATTATCACTCTACTAAGGAGTCTTTTTAGTTTTTTTTTTCACTAATCTCCCCTCCCCATGAAATTGAATGGAACAAGATTTTGTTGAGTAGGGCCAAGCATTGGAACGTCACAAACCATTGTAATATCTAATATAATTTTGTCCCCCAAGAACAGTTCTCACCCCCTTAGGGGTGACATGGTTCCCACTGAGAATGCAGGGTTTATGTAAAGCTTCATAAAGTCAAAGAATAGTCTGTCCAAATTGGGGTTTTAGGGCAGGGGTGGGAATCCTTTCCTATGGCCCTGTTCACCTGTGGTTTCATCTCAAAAGGCTCTCAGTGGGCTTCTGAAATTTGTTTATCACTGTCTCTTGCAACAGCACATGTTTCTGGAAGAGAGATTTGACCCTCCAGGGTGTCTTTACTAACTGTGTAGATTCCTATTGTACCTACATTGGAGTGTCTATTCTCACAGGGCTGGTTGTCTGACCCAAAGTCCCCACTGGTGATTTTGGAGGAAGGTGGAGCTCTATGGTGGTGGGTCAGGGTAGGTGGGAGCCATGGGGCCGGACTCTGTCCTCTGCATTGGCTGCTGGATCACGTAACAAGAGACAAGTGTTGACCACCACCATGGGGATGGGGGACACGGGCGTCTTTGGGGGCTGCACGAATTTGAGTTGGTGGTGTGCTATACTGGCATGAGTGGGAAGGGGTGGTGGTAAATAGGGACTGCTTGGTCAAGGAGGCTGACATTTTTCTGGTCTTTTTTTTCTATCACTTAGTCTCAATTTCATTTCCTCTTTTCTCTCCAGGTTTACCTTCCCATCGGTGGTTTTTTCCTCTTGACTTCGTTCCTTCTTTCTATATTATTTTTCTATTTTTCTCTCTGTGTCTTAGTTTTGGTTCCCCCAAGAGATATCCCCTTGAGATAAGGATTTGGGTGCAAATGTGTAGTTTATTTTGGAGGTGATCCCAGGCAACAGCCATTGGAGAGAGGGGTCGTGAGACAGGGAAGCTAAGAAAAGCTCACAAAGAGGGGGCTTAAAGAGTGAGTTCCTGCTGTGGACTGCTGGAGCACAGTTCCTGCTGGGGACCTTCTGGGGGACTGTGTCAAACACACCTCATCACTGCCCAACAAGGGACAAGGGAGTTGGGATGTTTCTCCACCAACTGTCACTTCTGTCCTGTTCTGCCCCCATAGCCACCAAATACCCATAGGCCGAGAGACACAGGTCGCCACTGGTATAGACAGGAGTTTCTGCAGGTGCCTGGCTTTGGGGAGCAATAGAGGGTCACGGGTGGTCACTGACAGAGTATGCCATCCTCCGTTCCTCTCTTTCTCTGACCCTTCACATCTTAATGTTGAAATGAAGCAAATATGCTGTTGGATTTATTGAAAATATGCTTATGTCTTCTATTCCCAATGTAAAAATTAGGTCAGCTGAATATTTTATTTCCTCAAACTAGTTATACACATTTAAAAAAATTGTCTGAGATCTCATAGGATGTGTGTGTGTGTGTGTGTGTGTGTGTGTGTGTGAAAGAGAGAGAGAGAGAGAGAGAGAGTGCGTGTGTGTGTGTGTGAGAGACCTCCAATGAAAAGCTGGTCTTCTTCTAAGTTACAATATATTACACATATGCGGTGGTCTGAATGTGTTCCCCCCAAATTAATATGTTGACACTTAAGAGGTGGGACCTCTAGGAGATGATGAAGTCATGAGGACTAGTCATGGATGGATTAGTGAGTGTCCTTATAGAGTGGCTCCGGGGTACTGGCTAGCCCTTTGCCTGTTTGCCCTTCCATCCCTTATACCATGTGAGGGCACCTAGATACGCTGTCAATGAGGAATGGACCCTCACCAGACACCGAATCCTGATCTTTGACTTCAAAGCCTCCAGAACTATGAGAAATAAATTTCTGTTGTTTATGAATTTCCCAGTCTCAGGTGTTTTGTTATAGCAGCACAAATGGACTAAGACAGTATGTAATCTGAGGTATTCAGCTCACAACTTTGATAATTTTTTTCCTCTCCAGAGAATTGCTCCACTCCCGTGATAGGGCCAGGTTATCAGGGTAGCTGTCACCAGAGTCAGTCCCGTGTAGGCAGCCATGCTGAATAATCAGACCCAGAATTCTTAAGTCTTTCCCATATTGTGCCCTCCCCTGCTACTAACACCTGCTATCTGTGGATTATGTAGATTATGAACTCAAGTTTTAACCTACCTTTGAAATATTGGACAAAATATTTGACAAAAGTAACACAATAGTAGTTATGCTTTATTGAGAATTTGCTACCTGTACTGTGGTAAATATTGCACCATAATACCTCATTTGGTCATTAGAACTAGGAGGGATGCATTAGAATCTCCATTTTACAGTTTAGGAGACTGAGGCGTAGAAAGGCTCCAAATCTTTGCCTAAGGTCATAGCCGGTGAAAGGTGGAGCTGGGATTTGAACCCACGCTGGCAGACTCCAGTCCATGTTCTCACTCATAATGCTATGCTGAATGCCCACATTGAAGTTAAATGTAATCCAGAGCTTGCTGTGTGGTTGTCATTGCAAAGAGTATTTTGCATATATTATCTCATGGAATCTCCCCCCAGCAAATCCTGTGAGGTCTATATTTTATCCCTGTATTGTTGATGAGAAAACTGAGGTTCAGACAACTTGAATTTTCTCTCTTTTTATCCTTCAGAGGTAATGATATGTAAATAAACTTTGAACTTGGTAATGAGTGTGTGTGTTTCTCTGTGGCATCAAAACATTCTGATAAGAAGGAAAAGTTAGCTACATATTTTGTCTTTCTAGCACCAGAAATTCCTTAGACCATTCGTATTATCTGAACTGGAGTAAAGTTATTTGGATAATTGGTTGAATCATTTGCTTTGCCTGGGAATTTTGGTATTGTATCTTTTAACACCTTAACTACTACTAACACCATCCCAACACACACACACAGGTACACACGTGTGCACATGTACACGCAGAGTCACATGTACGTATATTTGCATGGTAGATGCCATCTTTATATTTAACCTGGCTCTTCTGCCTGGACACCTTCCCACATCACACTATTGCTATGTGGCTGTCTGAACATCCCCCATTGTAGTGTTTTTATATTGTTTTGTCATTGTCCGGTTGAACATCTTTTTTCCCCATTAGGCTGTGAGGTCCATCATGGCAGGGCCTCGTGATAAGAGCCCGTATGTCCCTGATCCCTAACACAGGGCCACAATAAAAGACACACTTTTTGATGGTTACAGAATGAAAACTGTGTGTGGATACAGCCCCAAGACTTCGGGGGGGACCTTCAGGTTCTATTTCAAGGCCTAACTTTTTGATGATGCTTAAACTTGCCTCTTTAATGACGCTATTCTTTTAATTCACAGTCAGATTGGGCTGTTGCCTGAGTCTAAAGCAGCTCCTGTGACCTAGTGCAGCAGTTTTACATTCTGTCCACATTCTTGAATTTCTAAAGGGGGTTGTCCTTGCACAGGTCAACCTCTCTCTATGTGTTATACATAGTTCCTCCTTCCAAGATTAATACAACTAAGACGCAGACACTGATTGAGTCCTTACTATGTTCCAGGCTCCATGAGAGGCCTGTGGAAGCTCCCAGGGCAAACACACCATGGGTCCTGCCCTTGAGGCATTCCCCAGGCTGACAGAAGGAAAGTCACAAGACCAGAAACAATGACCTTGTGAATGAGAGTCAAGAGCTGTGGGCCACAGAGAGGGGTGGCATCTCCAGTGGCTGCTGCTGGCTATGGTGGGGCAATCAGAGAGTGTTCTGGATGAAGAGCTCCTTGAGATGGGCTTGAAAGTCTATTGGGATTGGATGTGCAAGAATAGGGATGAGGCTTTTAGAAAGAAACAGAGACTGAGAGGTACAGGAGGTAGTGCAGGGTTAGTTCATGCCATTTGTAAAGGTGAAAGTTGAGAGGTAGGGCTGGAAGACTTGTTCTGACAAACTTGTAGATGTCTTTGAAGGGGTGTGGATGTCTGGGGGAAGCAAGTCAGCCTGTCAATTTACCTGTCTGGTGTCTATGGGAATAATCCCAGAGAAAGGAGGAAAAAGGCCTTGAGGAGCATCAGACCTGAGTAGGCAGACTTGTGCGTGGGTCCATCCCTCCTTCTAACTCGCTGCGTGTCCTTCATGAAATTGCTCCCCCCCTCTGATCTACACTTTTTTCATCTGTGGCTAAAAGGACACCATCCCTGCCCTACTGACCACACTTTGTGTCACGATAGTCAAAGCAGATGGTGGGTCTGAAGTTATTTTGTGAACTATAAGATTTCATATAATACAGGGAATTGTTATTATTCTTTTTTGGACCTGGGGCATAGAGGGTAGATTTAATCATTAATATTATTATGGAGAAATGTTCAGACATGTGAGTGTGTGTTGGGGGTAAGAAGGCTGTCACGCTGCCTTCACCAAGGCAGACATGGCATGAAAAAGAGGTTTGTGCTGTCTGATTTGGGGACTTTTTGCAAGGCTGGCATAAATCCTGTGTCTGTTGGAGTCCAGCCCAGTAAGCGATACTACAGGGCCGAACATTCGGGGGTGGCAAGAGAAGTATCTGTCACAATGAATATGACTAGTTCACACTCCAGGCAGGCCACTGGGTAGGCGAGGGGAATCAAAATATGAAACCACTTAAAAGTTTCTGAAAGCTGATATGCAATTACTGAGTGTCTAACATGCCACTAAACCTGGGGCCCTGGAGTGTGAGTGCTTAAAATATGGCCTTTGTAGACAGTTGCTGTGCTTAGCATTTATCTCAGAAATAATTTTTTTTTTTTTTTTTTTTTTTTGCTTAACCATATAATTTGGTTTGCTTCAAACTATGGGGTCAAATTCTAGCAGTATTGAGTCAGTTCTTTATCCTAGTAAGGACACTTTCCATCAGTTTAGAGACAAATGCTGGCTCTTCAGTGAGATCATTGAAGATGCTTGCCCCACAAGGATAAGGGAGCCCTCTGAAAAAGTCACCTTTCGAAGAGTGAGCTGACAGATGATAGAGAGATCTCTATTTAATAAATACTAATTACCTAGCACCCTTGGGGGGCTGGACAATGTTCTACATACTGTATTAAAATGAGTACTTGTAATCTTCAAAATGACCCTATGTGATACAGTTATGTCTATTTTACAGATGAGGAAACTGAGGCAGAAAGATTGAGTAATGTGGCCAAGGGCTTTCAGTCGAGACCAGAGCCCAGGCTGTCTGGCTCCGGGATCTGTGTTTTTAGCCAATATGCTCTGCTGCCTCTCCACAGCTTTAAGCAAAGAGAGTCTTAACTGCAAATTAAATATTTGATTTTGGTAACCATGGGTCTGTGATACATTTCCAAATTTCAGCTTGTCATCAGGCCCCTTGGGGCTTCTTTTCATCAATGGGGATGGGTGGACTGGCTGGCTCTGACCCCCCTGCCTGCAACCCTGGAGGGAACCTGCTGTCTTGGCCTTCCTCACGTGGCCTCAGGGACGGGATGCTGGCGAGAGGGCCTGCGAGGCACAGCCCAGTCAATTCCCGCTCACTTTGCAAAGCCCGAGCACTGCACTGCCTCTGCATCTTGCATGCATAGTAATGTGAGCTGATTCTCATGGAAGGAGAGAAATTTGGGGGCTGTCAAAGCCATACAGAAGACACGCAGGATCACAAAGAGTTCCATGCTTTTTGCTCCAAAGAACTATGGCTGGAGTTCAGTTGTCCCATCACTGTCTGGTGGTGTCCCTTGCCCTCTGGGCTTAGGTGTCTCTCTCTCTGAAATGAATGTGGGAAAACTGATCCTATTTTTCTTCAGACTTTCAAATTCTGAGAGTCAGGAGAGTGCAGTGTTTACTGTCTCGGAAGAGTCTGGCTGCCCAGGTTTAAATCCCAACACTGTCCCTGACCAGCTGTGTGACCTTGGCTAAGTTATCCAGCCTCTCTGTGCCTTCACTTTAACTACAAAGTGGGAACTGTAAGGACATCTTATCATAGAATTATAATAAGGATTGGAAGAGTGAGCAGTTCCTGGAACAGAATGATTGCCTGTGTTAGCTCTCACTAATGTTCTGCAGCCATTAATATTACCTTCCTGTGCCATCATTAACTTTGTTGTCATGGCTACCATTTTAGTGGTGCTCACAGAGCAAGTGCTTGTGGGGCAGGTGCTCACAATGACTCTGTAAGGCCCAGCTGATTTAACCTATTTTCTGAGTGAGGAAAGACAGTAGAGAGTTTAGGCCACCTGCCTGAGGTTGCACAGCCCCTAAGTGACAGGGCTAGGATTTGAGCCTGTGTTTCTCTGCCCCCATAACTCATGCCCTTGCCACTGTCCAAGGCACCACTTCCTGGCTCCCTTACCAGGCCCTGCTTGGAACCAGGGAGGCCCGGGCCCATGTGTAGTTGAATTATGCCTTTACAGAGGCCAGCGCTCATCAGCCACTTAAATAAAACTGGTTTTGCCTGGTGTTCTGTGTGCTCCTCTGCAAGTAGATTTATGGTTGTTGAGGACTTCTGGTACTCAGAAGCTTTGGCTTTTTAATTCAATCTCCTCCAGACTTACTTTGGGCTTTCATTCTGGCAGTCACCGGCCTGGGTGCTGGGCCGCAGGGAGCTGGAACCCACACCAGTGAATTTATGCCGTCTGGAAGGGGAGCCTGGGGCCTTCGGCATCCCCAACTGGAAACCCCCTGCCTGCATCCCTGTGGGAGCAGGGGTCTTTTCTGGTCCCCACATCAGGGCTGTGATGCGCTGGCCTGCCCCCTCAATGCACTGGATTTCAGCCCTCTCCAGCCAGCCCCTCGCAGGTGCGAGGGATTGTCTGGTCTGCTCAGTGCATCTGGAAGGTTTCTGTTAGTATTCCAGGCAGGCACACTGGGCTTCTGGCCTTACACAGGCAGATCTGTGGATGGGGGGTGGGAGGCTGCTGGGCCAGGAGTCGAGGCAGCCCCTCAATCAGGAGCTCCTTGGAGGAGGAGGGCCCAGCTGCTGGATTGGAGAGCAGAGCTGCTGCTTGAGGACTTGCCGTCAGTTACCAGGAGGCTCTTCCCAGGGCTGACTCCTGGGCACTTTTCTGTGCTATCACTTTGGGGACCACCATGTCCTTCCTCATGTGCTGCTTAGAGGCCTGGATCTCCTAAGGAAGGAGTTTGGAAACCTTGTGTTTCCAATAGTGTTGAGAGAGGGCAAATGCTCCTGTCCCTGTCTGAAGTCAGGTGGTGGGAAGTGTTCAATCTAAAGAGCCAAATAGGTTTGGAGAAAGAAGGAGAGAGAAGGAGGGAAAGGGAGAAAAAAGAAAGCAGGGAGGAGAGGGAAACAGAGAGAGAAGGGGGGAGAGAGAGAGAGAGAGAGAGAGAGAGAGAGAAAGAGAGAGAGAGAGAGCATTAGCAAGCACCGGGAGGCCAGAATTTTTAGGGGTGGGGGCTAGGGAACCACACAGATGCATGGAGACCCATGGACCTCCTTTGTGTGCCCAGAACCCTCAGGCTGTGGGCCCAGGCCTTGTGTGTGACCACAGGAGCAGAATTCTGATCCCTGTCTGGCCACTAACTCTGATGAATCACATAACCTCCACACTCTTCAGTTCCCAGCTGTAAAGCTGAAAAATAATAATAGTGATTTACCTCTCAGCATTGGTGGAGAAATTACTAATGGCAGATGACAGGGTAAAAGTACAAAGTATCAGTGGGTGTGGAACTGCTTGATAAGAGGCCAACCCCCAAGTGAAACTTGGGAACTGAGCCTCAGGTGCAGCAGTCCAGCCCCCGGTTTGAAGTGGACTTTGTCCCTCTGGAGGCAGAGGTGCTGGCATGTATGGCTCTCTCTGAGGCTCCCGAGGGGCAGAGGACTTGATCTCTACAATGCAGAGAGGGCAAGAGTGTGTCTGGGCTTTGCAGCATGCAGGCCTCCCTCCGCATGCACGCGCTCTACTCTTTCAGGAGGCCAGGTCTTTGCACACCTCTGCTGCCCTTGCCAGCCCTGCTTTCCCCCTGAACTCCTGGTCATCTCTCAACACTCAGCTCAAGCACCCGCTCCTTCTAGATATCTCCCTTGCTAACCTGCTCTCATCTTCTTCCATCCTCGGTGCACACTTCTGTTAGCCCTTTTCACTGTGGGGTACACTCGCCTGTCTGTAATCATTCATTCAACAAGCATTTATTAAGCTCTTATTATGTACCCGACACTGTTCCAAATGCTGGAGGGACAACGATGCACTAGATTGACAAGGCCTCATGGAGCGCCCGAGGTGATAGGGAAGCCGGGCAATAAACCCCTAAAGTGACGAACGTACAGAGGAAATAGGATTGTGGGGAAGCCTCTGAAGGAAGGGAACAGGGCGATGTGGACAGGGCTCGTTTTGGATGGTGGACAGGGCTCGTTTTGGATGGTGGCGTATGGGGCAGGCTTCCCCGAGGAAGTGGCATTTAGGCTGAATCTTGAAGGATGAGAAAGAGGTAGCCTTGTGGAAAGCCCAGAGAACAGCAGTCGAGGAATGGGAACAGCAGGCACGGATGCCCAGATGTGTTCAAGCACCTGAGATCACCGCGGTTGGTACATGCCGGGTCAGGGGAAGAGCAGGGCAGGGGCCAGATCACCTGGACCTCGCAGGCCGTGGTTAAGAGTTTCAGTTTCGTTCCATAAGCGCAACAGGAAGCCGCTGGAGCGCTGAAGCAGGGATGTAACTATGGGGGCCCAGAAAGCAATACCGCAAAGTGACGGCCTCAGAAGCAGCAAGCAAAGTTTTCCCCTGACCTCTCGCCCTCCTGTCTCTCAGCCTCATTATCCCCTGAGGCAAACCATAGAAACTAGAATCCCTCTTCCCCAAGGTGTTCACAGATACACACTAATCTTGCCCCACTCCCCCGCCTTTCTGTCTTGGAGCTGGACATAAAGAAATTCTCTGACCTACCTTGTCTGATGGATGGTCATAAGACCCCCATTCCAGAAAGGGTCCTGCCCCGTACCCTGCAGGAATGTAGCAGAGAATACCCTGCTACACAGAGACAGGTCAAGAAGAATCCGAAAAATAGGCCTTGCTTTGTTTCCCCACTCACTCTGTTAGCATTAGATCATTCTTTTCTTGTCCAATCACATTTCTACCCAGCTGTGCCTGTCTCATAGAACCTACACATAAATACCGACAATTTTCCCTGTATCTTTGGGTCTTTATTCTGAAGGCTCCCGTGTCACGTTAAACTATAATATAATGAAATTTGTTATGCCATTTTTTCATATTAATCTGTGTTAATCAGGTGATTTTTCAGCGAACCTTCAGGGGATTGAAAGGGATGTTTCCCTTGGCCCCTACATAACATGGACGGATGTAATTTCCTGAGGATCACTCTGGTTGCTATTTGGAAAATAAATTAAAGGGACATGAAAGAAATTGGAATGCTGGTCCCAGAAATGAGTTTACTTAATTGTCGTGTGTGTGCACACACACAAGGCTTCATGGTGTTAAGTTCCAGAAACCAGATTTTCTAAAATTCTTCTCTCTTTTGGGAAAAAGAATCTCTGTTCACAAAAGCTAAATATGTTATTGGGAGACTTGGAAATTTGGGGGAGAAACAACCCAAGGTACCTGAAAACTTTATTGAATGTTTGGAAGACTTTCAAAATATGCAAATTGTAAAGCTGAAGTAAACCTTTGGGTGTTTAGAACCCATCCTCCCTGATATCTGAAAAGGAATTTGCATGTTTTATGAGGTGGAAAAGTTACAGGATTTTAGAATTCATAAGCACAAAACAAAAATGTGATTCTACCAATCTCTCCTTGATACAGCCCTTTTCCTTATTTGAGTTTTTGTCTTAACTTTTTAAAATAAATAATAGATGCTCATTATGTAAAAATTAAAAGAGAAAATGTACGAATAAGCCCTTCTTGGAATTCTGTTAACCAAACACAAACACTATTAGCACTTGATGTGTTGTGGTCCCTTCTTTTCTCTATGTATAGGTTTGTTTTTTAGGTGCACTGTAATCATTGTGTAGCCATGTGTGCAACATTTTGTAAGCTGTTTTTCCCCCACAGCATTATAAAGCATTTACTCATTTTGTCAGTCAGGGTGGGCTAGGTTAAGTAGCAGTAACAGATAATCCCCAATGTAGCTTTAAACAAGAAAGGTGTATGTCTTGTCATTCTCATGTCTATTACAGTGAACTGGTGCCTCTGCTCTGGGTCCTCTGTATTAGGCAACCCATGGAAATGAAATAACTATTGTCTGTAATGTTGCTGTTTGTTACAGCAGAGGGAAAGAAAGCTCTGGAACGTTTTGCATCAATATTTAAATATCTTAACATGGAAGTGACATCTCACTTTCACTTCAATTCATTGACCAGAACTGGTCACAAGGTCCCTTCCAACCACAAAGGGGCCGAAGATGTGATTCTATCATATGCTTGCAAAGTGGAGCTCCAGAAACATTAATGTCCTAATGTCTACGTAGTATTTGTGTCTCTGCTTTCCACAGTTGCTATTACAAAAGTTTACATGTATGTGGAAAATTCAGTTCTAAATAGTATGCTGTTCATTTTTCATTCTCTATCCTGGGACTTTTCTGCTGCTGGCATCTGGGAAGCCTTTGCTCAGTCATTCTGATGTATAGACACATCTGGAAATGCCAGGCCCACGAGCAGCCTTGATCAATGAGGGGTGGAAGCCAATGCGTAAATATCCCCATCTTCCTTTCCCCAGGCAGATAATTCTCAGGCTGGAATGGTGTCTTGGTTGTCCCCGATGGTGATCAGCTGCACCCTTGAACTGACTTTCCCTCCTTCCCTGTTCCACTCTTCCCTGCCCTCCATACTGTCACTTGGGATCACGTCCCTCAATAAACTGCCTTCCCACATGTCCTTGTCTTATGTATTGCTTTTTGAGAAAACCTGGGTAAGACAGGCATGAATGCCTCTGTAATTAGAACTGTGCCCTTCGAAAGTTCCAGGCACCAGGGTTAGATGTATTTGCTGTCTTTACCATTCCATCAATTGCTAGAATCACGGCATGTCCTATTTTGATTTTGCTGGAATCTGACCTTATTGTACAGCCTGTTGTTTTCTTGTTGGTGGAAGAAGCAGATGCTTCCCCCACTGCCTCACTAAGGTCTCGCAGCTGTTCAATAGCACTCTTGGTGGAGGGCTCTCATGTGTTCTGCCTTCCTCCTGGGCCTCCGCTCTTGCCATCTCCCTGGGTTTCTCTTCTTGCTTTTTGGAATTCTTCTCTTTCTAGAATCTTCTTTATTCTTGTATTCCTTTTCATTTTGTTTCAATGTATTTCTAATTAACAAGAAAATTAACAAGAAAATTGTAACTAGTATGCTGTTAATTACAAGAAAATAATTTTCAAAATAATTTTCTCTTTGATGTTTCAAAATACTTTCAGTTGTCTTCTATTATTCAGTTTTGCTCATCAGCTTGACACTTAAAATTCTCATTCCTTTATGGATTATCTGTCTGTTTTTTTTGTCTACACGCTGCCTTTCTCACCACACACACCCCTGGAAGACTTTGGGATGTTTTCCTTATGGTATTTCCCCTTTATTCTGTTTGCCACTTGATGGGCCCTTTTGATCTTCTTTTTTCTATTTTGTGAAAAATTATTTTTAATTTTTCTTGTAACTACAGTATTTCCTTCTCTCCATTTTCTCTGTTATCTCTATAGGAACTCCTAGTAGATGATTGATTGCTTCGTGGATTGGCCCTTCGTAAGTCTCTTGCTCTGTCTTTCATTTTCCAGATATTTCTCTCTTTGTTCTATATTCTGAGAGATTTGCTTACCTTTTTCTTCTAGCTTTTCTATTGTTTTTTTTTTTCCCCCTTTGGTGTTTCTTTTGGCAGGCATATTCTTAGTTTCTATAAACTCATTTCTGTTGGTTCTTTGATTGCTTTCTTTTTTTAAATTAGCTACCTGTTTTGTTCTATGTATGTGAGTAAATATCTTTCTCAATATCTTGGAAGATATTACTAAAAATTCTTGCAAAGTTCTTATTGGTTTATGAATTATCCTTATTTTTCCTGGAATCGGCTTTCTGGGTTCAGCTCATTTCTTTCTTCTCATTTCTATCATTTTCTCCCTTAGGTGTTTGATGATTTGGGTTGTTTATTCATTTTAGGAATGCAGGACTGGGATGGTGATACAGACAGCTGAGTGGTTGTGTTTGTCCATGGGCAAGTGAGATGAGGGGAAGGTTCCACTTGGACATTTATGGGACAAAAGCAGGCAAGTTGTGCCCCTCCATTCTCCTCATGCTAAACCAAAGAGGGACATATTTGGGGTGATATCCCCACTCTAGAAGCTTAAGCACCTTCTTGGAAGATTAAACATCCTCGGAGATTATATCTCCTGTTTCAGCCTGGGAAAATGTATTTGCTGCTCTTGGGGGAAGAGGTGACTAGGTTGGGTTGCCAACCCATGTCCCTTTCCTACAAGCAGTCCTTGCCACTCATGGTCTTCCTCCTGCTCCCAGTATCTGTATCCCCCTGTGCCGCCCCTTCTGTGATGGGAAGTGGCTTCTTCCTCCTTTGTATTCCAGCTCCCTCTTCTCTTCTCCACGTGCTCTGGTTCTGCTTCCAGCACTACCTCACCCGTCTTCTGTGTTTTATAAGTTCACAGTGCTCTTATGACATTGTTCTATTTGTACTTATTTACTGTAATATCAATGGGTTTTGGGGAGAGAGGAGGAGGTGAACATATGTCTTCGGCTGGCCTTCCTAAACCATCCATTGTAATAGTGATTTAACACCTGCAGATTTATGTTAGCTGTGGCTGGTTGTTGGATGTTTAAATTTTTTTCCTGATTTTCTCCTCTTAGACCATGAGGAGCCTCTTTATATATGAAACTTTTAAACCATTGATTATTATTTCTTTGGCACTCATTGCCAGAAGTGGAATGAGGTAAAATATTATAATAATGAAAAAAATTCACATCCTCACTGTATTATTTACTAGCTGGTAGTTTTGAGCGAATTGCTCAGCATCTCGGAGTCTTAGTTCCTCATGTATTAGTTGGGGATAATAATATTCTTACCTCATAGAATTAGGTGTGTGTATTATAATTAACAAATAAAATAACGCATAGTATTTGGCCCTTAAATACGCTTTCAATTAATAACAACTGCTATTATTATTATTATTACCATCCATTATTTAATCCTTGCATTAGTGAGGGATTATTAACTCTATTTTATGGATGAGAAGACCCAGACTTAGAGAATTTGTCACTTTCTCAAGCTGTTCCTCTCCTCCCCTGCCCAGCCACTGGCACAGGAGTCAAGAGGTGGGGTTGTTCCGGAATCTAGACTGACTCAGAGTGAGATGTTCTTTCCCTGGTAATGGGAGTTCCAGACTTAATTTATTACTTGGAGGTGGAAATTGTGTCAGGATGGATGTTTTGTAAGTCTCCTAGATCCACTGGTACCCAGCTAGGTGTCCAGAACATGGGAGATGGGCTCAGCAGGAATGGGGTGGGCAGAGGGAGTGTCTCGTTTCAACACGGTCATCAAGCTCTTTCTGGGTGACCTGCTGGGGAGTCTTTAGGGGGTTGTGGGGCCAGAGTTGAAAGGGGAACTTGAACTGAGCACCCTCTCGGCCCAGAGTCTACACCTTCTGGCTGGTCATTCAGAAGTCGAATTGTGGGAGTGATGAACTTGGCGTGGCCATGCACGGGCACTCAGTAAATATTGGTAGAATAAGCAGGTACAGGGGTGAATGTGCAATGGTATTGGGAAAGAGGACTCCAGAATGAGCTGCTTCGTTGGGTGGGTGGTGAGGGCGAGCTCCAGCTGCCTCTACTCTGTGCCTTGCCCCTCTCTCTGGTAACCTGGGAAAGGGACACCAAGGCACACTGAGCAGGGATCTGAGTAGGGCCCCCAACTGTCCTGCCTACATCATTGATCAGACTATAAGGCGCCCTTCAAGAGAAACTCCTGATTGCTCATTCAGAAAATGCTGCCTTTGTCCAGAGCACTTGTGGAAGTACCACTTTTCAAAGTGCTCTCAGAGCCAGTTTTAAACATACACGCATGCACACACACACACACACACACACACACTAAAACAAGACAAGACATCTTTTTTTGGAGAAATTTGCTCAGTGGGATTGTTTTACTTTTGAATTAATATGGTATTATTCAAGTTGATCACTGAGCACACTGCAGATCAGGTGAGTTTGTCCAGTAGGTTTTGTGCCCCTACTGAGTACTCTGCACTGTGCTGGGGTCACAGAGTTCCATAGGCTAGAGTTTGTTTCCTTAAGTAAAAGCTCGTGGGTTAGAGCTTTGCTTTTTGAAAATATTGCCTTTCTCTCAAGAGGTCATTTGTCCCATCTTTAATACAAAGAGGGTATCAGGTTGTGCAGAGGCCTCTGAAAAGGAGTTTCACATGCTGTAAACAATGAGAAAGGGTCTGGGGTGAGGCCACCAGCACCCATTTGGATGCCCCAGTCCTACTTAGCTAAGAAGTGAAATTAGTGCAACAACCTGGATAGCTTTTAAACAATTAAACTAAATGAAAGAAGCCAGACTCAAAAACTGCATACTATATGATTCCTTTTATATGGCAATCTGGAAAAGACAAACTGTAGGGACAGAAATTAGATTCATGATTGCTAGGGACTGGGGAAAGCAGGGGTTCACTACAAAGGGGCATGAGGGAATTTTGGGGGAGGCGATGAAACATTCTATGTCTTGATTCTGATGGTGCTTACACAATTGTACATGTTCGTGAAATTTCAGAGAACTTTAAACCTGCATAGGGTAAATTTTGCTGTATCCATTAAACCTGGAAAAATTAAAATAACATTAGTCACATTCCTTAAAAGGCACATCTCCTATTTGCAGTTCTGGCAGCACTTACCTACATTTACTAGTGGAAGAGCTATTCTTTTTTGCTTAGCACAGTAGGATTAGTAAGTTCTAAGCCTGCTGGGTTTTATTGAATAACTTTGTATGGATGTGACGACCCAGAGTTGTAGTCCTTATTCACAAATTTAAAGTGTTTCCAGGCATTTCTGAATCCTCAAAGGCAGATTATGTTCAGAATGGTTTTAAGGTTGAATGTACTGTATTATTTTTTTGGTCTTATGAAAATTAGTTATTCACACTCAGTGGCTTGGATGACTCCCTATTACTGAGTGCAGATTATTCATCAGGCCAAAAATACACAGTCCCCTCTAGTTAAAGGTTTTGCTTTGGCTCTTAATGTTCAATTCATTTCTGAACTAATTCAACAAAGTATGATTTTTAACATAAAACGATGGAATGTGACGTGCAGTTAAATCATTCTTTTGTAAAACGTTACATCCTTAGAAGAATTGTAGGGCTTACAAGTGCCAGGTCCCGGTGTAGAATAAGCACAACTGTAGCTGAGTTAGCATGCCCTTGCCTGCTTGCATTTAGACTTATGGTCACCTGAAGCCCTCACTAAAGCAAACGTAGCTGGCCTTTCTATGGTTGTCTAGAGGGAGGCAAGGGGAAGTTTGGTGGTGACCAAGAATGAAGAGCAGGGGAGGAGTGTTTGACAGGGATATTGGGTGCAGGGAAGAGAAGATCTTCTCTTGGTCTTGCCCCATAGATGTTTGCTTTGGGACTTTGTGTAATTGCTGGACCTCAGGGTTCCATTTTCAGCTGGCACACAAAACTCACAATTGACTTTTTTCCTTGAAACATATTTTCTCTCTCAGGTAGGAAAAAAATTCTTTTCTAAACTCATGCAGACCCTTCTGTGTGTTTGTCCTGTAGTATCCTTAGCCCTCTGTACTTTGAGTACATTGTTTATTATTAGATTGTAAACTCAAGGGGACATAGCAAGGGGCCTTATGCATAGTGGGTACTCAGTTAATACTTGTTGGATTAATGTGCTTCAGGAAGACTCACAGTTTATATGCTAACTGAGTAGCTTTTGCAGTTATGGATGATGAAACAGTTTTTGCCATCACTAGCCAAGCACAAAACTACTTGAATACCACACACTCTGTAGAGTTTGGTGTAAGAGCTGAATGTGGGATAGGGAGGGCCTGGACGACCCCAAGATGCTTGTGAAGGAATGAGATGTTTTTGAGCAGCCTGACACTGGCCCAGAAAGCACTGTGGGAGGGACGATGGCAACAGCTGTACGTCAGGCCTCCTACCTGCTTTGAGAAGGTCCCTGGAAGCTCTGCAGTTATTATATACCTGGAGCTTAATAAAAAAAACCAACAGTTACCTTGTGGGTCAATCTGGAGGCTGAAGGGAAAATTTGGTGTCTAATTGTCACTACTGGGGGATGTCATGGTAGTTAAAATAGGGTTAGGTTATATTAGCTGTAAAACATCTCAAGATATCTTATGATTTTATTGAAGTTAATTTTTTCTTTTGTAAAAGTAAATACCTGTTGCTTGTCATAAAGAAAGACACTGAAAGGTAGAAAGAAGAAACACCTATAACCCTGTCATACAGAGATAATCGTATTTACTATTTTGGTGTAGTTCCTTCTCATATTTATGTTCTTTTTTCTCCCTTAAGATCATGTATAGGGATAAATTTCATACACATATATATGTGCCTATTATTTTTCTGATTACAAAAATAATAAATGCACCCACCAGAATGGATATAGCAACAACAGCAACAAAAGATAGTTAATAGCAGGTGTTGGCAAGGGTGTGGAGAAGGTGGCGCCCTCATAGATGGCTGGAGGGTGTACATTGGTACAACCATTTTGGAAAGACAGTTTGGCAGTTTCTCAGAAAAGTTAAATATAAATTTGCTATATTACTCACCAATTCCACTCGTAGGTGTCTACCCTGGAGAAATTAAAACCCATGTTCACAGAAAGACTTGTACATGGAAGTGAAAACAATTTAAATGTCCGTCACCTGGCAAATGGACAAACAAAATGTGGCACATCCATTCAATGCAATTAATGATCTCTAATAATACAATAGTGTTCAGCAATGAAATGAAGTGAACCACTCATCCATGCAAAAACATGGATGAACCTCAAAAACATTATACTCAGTGAAAGAAGTCAGAAAAGATCACAAATTGTATGGTTCTATGTATATGAAATTCCTGGAAAAGGTAAATCCATAGAAACAGAAAGTACATTACTGGTTGCCTGGGACTGGAGGTGGGAACAGGGGTTGCGGGACAAGCAGGCGTGTGGGATCTTTTTGGGGTGATGGAAATGTTTTAAAACTGTATTGTGATGATGTGATGGTTGCACAACTCTGTAAATACAATAGTCATTGTTGAATTGTACATTGAAAATGGGTGGCTCTTATGGCATGTAAATTATACCTTAATAAAACTGTTAAAATAAGAATGTTTATAGAAGCAATATTCTTAGTAATAATACAAAAATGAACAACAGCTAAAAAATAATAATGAATTCTGGTTCTAATCAGTGTGGTAAAGAAAGCATGGTCTGCTGGCTTCTTCCTCTTTTTGGGGTTCTGGTGACATGAGAAAAAACAGGATGTGGACCCATAACCAATCTGGAATTAAATTTCCAGACAATGCCAACATGAGAAATAAAGTATGTGCATGAGAGTCGGTGTGAGACCAGAGGTAAGGGAAGCAGACCAAAGGTTGTGTCTTGCTGTGGGGAGGACATAGTCATGAATAAAAGTATAAATATGGGCCTTACTGAGGTTAGGGACAAACATGAAAATTCTAAAAATATAATTTATAACTTTCAAACGAGCAGTCAGAAAAAATAAAAAAGAATTGATATATTCAGTAAGAGATAGGAGAGTAAAAATAAAAAAGCGTAGAAAATATAAAAAACAAGATAAGATGAAGAAATGAAACCTACAATATCAGTGATTACAGTATAAATGGGCTAATCTCACTGACTAAGATACAGATATTCTTAGACTAGGTTACAAAAAAGATCTAGCAATGCGTGGTTGTAAGAGAGTCACATAAAAAAAAGCACAGAGCAGGGTTTAAAATAAAGAGATAAAAATGGCATTCTAGGAAAATAACCTCAACAACACCAGGCTAGTAATTTTAATATCAGATGAAGTAGAATTTAAGGTGAACATAAAAAAAAAAAAAAAAAAGATGAAATGTGATGATTCATTCTGGGAATGTCACAATACCACAATATTTCAAGAGGATGTGATAGTCATGAGAAGATAAAACCAATGACACAGCCTCAAACTATATAAAGAAATAATTAGAAGAATTACAGTAATAAATAGATAAATCTACCATTGTAGCTAGGGATTTCAATATATTCTTCTTGGAAACAGAACAAACAGACAAAAATAAGACAAAAATAACATGATCAGCAGTCTGACTCACAGAAAACATTAAGTGCATGTTATTTTTGAGCACACATAGAATTTTCACAAAAGTGGATCATATTCGAGGCCTGAAAGTCAGTGTCAGATTTCTAAGAATTGATGTCATTCAGATCATATTCTCTGACTCAATAAAATGAGAAGGACTGAAATAATAGGACAGAGTAAAAAAATCAATAAAAGAGGGATGGAAAAAATAACAATGATTAGAATAACCAAATGTTAGTTCTTTGAAAAGGTTAGAAAGGTGGACAAACCCTTAGTAAGACTGATCAAGGAATAAAAAGAGAGAGGTATGCATAAAATAACTATGCTAAAGAAGCAATTTATATATCATAAGAGAATTGGATGAGCAATGGCACATAAACAAATGCGAAAACCCCTATGAAATGAGTAGATTTATGGAACAATTTGGAATTCCAAAGTTGGACAATTGATAAATGGAAAATCTGACTAGAACAATGACTTCTGAAGAAACTGAAATAGTGGCAAACATTTCCTCCTCCAAAAATCATAAGGCTGATGCAGTTTTATATGAATAAATAATCTCTGCCTTGTGCAAGTTGTTCCAGAGACTTATAAAAAGGGAAAAGTTACTCTTGTTGTTTTCTGAAGGTTAATACCAAATTTATATCCTCAGCATTAAATCTGGAAGAGGATAGTATCAGAGAAGAAAAATGACAAGCCAGTTGTACTTAAAAGTTAAATAATATGTTAATACTCTAAATCCAATATCATATTAAAAAAACATATCATTGGAGTTATTCCTGTAGTACAAGGATGGTGTATTAGGATAACATTAGTTGCTCTAACAAATAAGCTCCCTTATACAACAGAGGTTTATTTCTTGCTCATTAAATGGTACAGTGGTTGGCAGGCGGCCCACGTGGTGATTCAGGGACCCAGGTTCCCTCCATCTTGTGGTTTGATCACTTACAAAGGCCCCAGAGTCTTGTGCCTCCAGGCAGCAGTAGGAGAATCTCTACCTGTTTTATAAGAGCTCTGGGCCTGTATATGACACATATCATTTCTGCTCATATTCTATTGGTCATAACTAGTCACAGGGACACACATATAGGCAAGAAGGGCTGGTAAGTGTAGTTCCAGGCTAGGCAGCCATCTCCCAGTGACAATGCTACACTATAGAAGGAAGGGCACTAATTTGTTTTGATGGACAGCTAATGTCTGCTACAGATTTAACCTCAGGAAACCCATCAATAGAAATGATTACATTAACAGATAAAAGGAAAGTAACCATATGATGATCTCAAAGGATGTAGAAAAGGCACATATTTATCACAAAAGCCCAGAGAAAAATAGGAATAGATTGTATATCAATCAGCTTTTGCTAAGTTATGTTGCAGTAACAATCCCAAAACATCGGTGGTTTATGACAACAAAGAGTGATTTCCTGTTTATGTTTACAACATGGAAGGAAGTTGGCTGTGTCTCTCTGCTCTCTGTATTATTCATTCCGGGACACAAGCTGGAGGAGCAGTCCTTATCTGGCTTGTGGTGATCAGTAGCAGAAGAGAAGCACCATGTTATGGCTCCAGGTGTCAGCTTGGATGTGGCATATGTCTTCTCCTTTCATAGCCCATTGGCCAAAGCAAGTGACATACCACGTCTGATGTCAATGTGGTGGGTCTATACTTTGCACAAGGGGAGGGGCCTTATGGAGACGGGCCTGGTAGAGAGGGGTGGTAAATAATTGGGAGCAATAATACACACACTATCTACCGTGGAAGAAAATGTCCTCGACCTAGTGAACATTATGTTTAATTGATAAATTTTAGAAGCATTCTCTTTTAAGGTTAGAGGGAAGTAAGGATACCTATGATTATTGCTACTACTACATACCAAAGAAGGTCTGACTAATACAGTAAAACAAATAAAAAGAAAGTCATAAGTCAAAAGAGAAGAGAAAAAAAATTGCCTTATTCTCATATGACACCATTTATTTAAAGAAAGAAATAATTAACAGACCAACCATTAGCAATAGTGAGTGAGTTCAACAAGTTTGCAGATAATATCAACGTACAGAAATGTTTTCCTCTGAACCACAATAATAAGTTAAGAACATAAAATAGAAGATGTTATTGGCAATAGCAACAACTCTAATGAGCTAGGATTTAACCTAATCAAAAATTACATACAGTTTACCTGGAGAACTCTAAAGGGCATGAAAGAAGGTCTAAATAGGTGGAGAAATATACTATGTTTATGGATAGGAAGGAAGACAATGTTGTAAAGATGTCATTCATCCCAAATTAATCTATAAATGTAATGTAGATATAATAACATCACACCATTTCAAGAGGGATTGGTCAAACAGATCCTAACATTTGTATGGAAAGAAAATATCCATGAGTCAGTACTTAAAGAAAAAGAAGAGATAAAAATGGGGATTGTCCTACTGCCTCCAAGGTGGATGTATCACCCTGAGAGTTGGCAGGAGGTGTGGCAGAGGAACAGGAACACTGCGTAGAGTGGCTGGTTCTAGATTATGTTTGCGGGGAAGAGAGGGAAGAAGACAGAGAAGGGGGGAAGAGAGAGAGAAGGAGAGAGGGGGAGAGAGAGAGAAGGCGTGAGTAAGAAACTAGAAATGGTGGTTGTGCTTAGGAAGTGACTCTTAATTTCTAGGGGAGGTCTGTGTCCAAAGTATACAAAAATGGCACAAAGTGAAAAGCAGGCCCGGAACAGAACTGCAGAGCACTCTGCAGTGATGGAAATACGATGTGGGGGAAGCGGGGTGGCGTGCATATTTACGAGTGTCTGGTGCTAGCAGCAGGATGGCGCGAGTGCAGCCAGCCAGAAGAGCAGTGTTCCTTTCATCATTTGGAAGCAGTTTATTTCCCGATTGTTGGCTCTGCCTTTTCTCTGCCACTCAAACTTTATTGGGAAATGGATTCTCTTGCCAGGAGAATGTGATTAATACCACAACTGGTTGTGGGCTTAACAACAGATTGATGGTTATATTTTTAAAGGGGCAGCCTGCTTACGGTTTATGTCGCCTGAGCATGTTGTGTTTATCATCCCTAAGTGGAAAAGGTTTGCTTGAGTTAGATTTTTGTTCCTTTCCAAATGGCATTTGTTGTTCATCTGGATGCTGCCTTACATTTGTTATTTGATTTTAGGGAGTGAGCGTGCATAAAACAGGAGCCATCCTACCAAAATTTGTGTTTAGCAATGTCTGCAAGCAATGCATTGACCACCACTGGACACAGTTTTTTGGGTGATAGGGATGAGAGGGGAATATTAGAGACAAGGCTGCCTGGATGACCAAGCTTGCCCTTGGTGGGCCACCAGAATCTAGGTCCAATTCCTCATCTTCACAGGCCCCCAGACTCGTTTGCTCAGGGCCTACAGAGGATCAGTTTCAGGGACACTGGCTGCATATTCACAAGACACTGGTGCAAAAACTGGATGCTGAATTTATTAATTCATAATGACAAATATAACTGTTAGGAAGACTGAAGTTATTGCTTGTTCATTAATTTGTTCAGCAAAGTTTTATTGATCATTTACTATCAATAAATAGTACAGTGCCAGGCATTGTACTGAGCAATAGACAGAGTCCCTGCTGTTAAGAAGCTTACAGCAAGTTGGAGAGAGAGAGACATTAAGTAACTGTTTATAAAAATGTATATTGCAGTGGCGTTGAATACCATAAGAAGAGTGTGCTGGGAGCATCTAATGGATGATTGGATCTGTGCAGGGAGTGCGTCCCTGAAGAAATGATGCTTCAGCTGAGATAGGAAGATGTAGTAGCCATTAATTAGGCCAAATGGTGGGTATTGTGGATGGGGAGGAGTGGTCTAGGCAAAGGGAACTGTGTGGACAAAGGTACTGAGGTCTACTGCTTCATACACTCTCACTTTCATAGATCACTCAACAGCATAGCCAACATGGGGTCAGAATGGTGCTTGGTGAGTGTGGACTCTGCAAAAGGGTTACGGCAGATGAAATCCTACAGTTTCCTTCCCCTCTGCTGGTACCCAGCGCTGATAAGGAAAGTGATTGGAGCAGATGTGTTTTTAGATTACGTGCATGAGTTGTGCTGGCCTCCTCCAGTCCAGTTGGAACTCAGACTTTCCGATGTCTTCTGAACCCTCTCAAAGCTGAGCTCCTAGCTTCCATAAGGGGCTCCCTCTTGCACGTTTAAGGAGTTTAGCAGAAGTGAGTGTCATGAGTAGTGCATGGTGGGTATTTGCAATGAAATTTTGATCCACACCACAATACTCCTGGTCACTTAGACCACCTATGTTCATAGCACATGGGAGGCAGTGTGTAGAATGGATAAGGTTGAGGACTTTGTCATTTCTGCTTGGATTCAGCTTCATTCTTTGTCACTTCATGAGCTGCACAGCCTGTTTCCGGATTGGCAGATGAGGTACATGATAGGACCCCCGTCTTGTTGTTGTTGAGAAGATTAAGTGAGATAATGCACATGAAGCACTTGGCACAGCCCTAACCCGAGTAAGCGTTTTGTAGTGTTGGCTGTCACGACTGCTGTGATCTCGCACTGTTTTTCTTCATCTCCTAAATCTGTTTACTCATCAGGTCTCACCAAATGCTGCCATTAATTGAGAGGAGTTGAAATTGAAAGGAGGGCTGGGGCCAGATTGTGTTGGCTCTCGTAGCCATGCGTGATATGCTGAACCTCTGCCTTTGGCAGTGGGGATTCAACTGTGTTTTCCAAGCAGGGGCTGGTGTGATCCCATTTGTGGTTTAGAAGCACCACTCTGGAGACATTTGGGAGGGAGGACCAGAAGTTCCACTGGGAGGCTGGTTGGAAATTCAGCTGAGATGTACAGAGGGCCTGAGTGAAGGCTATGACTTGGGGAGGAGAGGAGAGGAGAGGAGAGGAGTGGTGTTCAGAAATGCTTCAATGGAGACTCCATGACTTCTTGGTTGGAGCAGGTAAGGGAGAGAGTGAGGTGTCAAAGCTGTCCTGAAAGCCCTTACTTTGGGTGACCAGGTGGATGGTGATGCCATCGTGGAGTGAAGGACCAGAGGACAGCAGGTGGAGGATGTGGTGGTGGGTGCCGTGGATTTTTGTCTCCTTTTCTGCTTCCAACTAGCAGGTAGCCCTGGAGTTCTGGGGTTGAGAAAGTGTCCCCTGGGATCTTTTTTTTCAGGAACTGAGAAGGCTCTTGAGAATATATTTTCTCTTCTCCAATTAAGGACCACATCTACAGTAAAAGGTCAACTGAAGACCACATCAAAGTAAAAAGCTGGCTTGTTAGAGTTCTTTTCTGAGAGTATTTTCTTTTTTGTTTCACTTGGCTTGCATTTAAAATCAAGGATGAGAAGATCAAATTCTCTTTAATATATTGCATGGTAGCATTTTATTTTAGTTTCATGTTGTACATAATTAAAGTGGCTTATGATATTCCAGATGAATCACAGAATTTAGTGCTAGACTCCAGGAATCTTAGCACTGGACCCTAAGAATCACAAGAAATGGGGACAGTAGAGATTTTGTTGGAAAAATGAGACATTCACAGAAGAAAAAGGCACTGTCTGCCCATGCAACAGGAGATTTAGTCACACGGTGGACACTGTTAGGTTAAAATAATAATAATAATTATTGTTATCTTTTTCCAATTACAGTAACAGAAACAATTTTTAAATGGAAGATTTAAGATTCCTGACAGACATGTAAATTTAGAAAAAATTAGATAAAATTAAACCTCTGGCTAGAGGTTCTTTAACTCTGTAATACATAAGAATCTGGAATTTTGGTGAGTGAAAAAGGGGTTTCCACCCTTTGAAACCTGGGAATTCACATTTCTTGCTTGAAAAGGGAGCATAAAGCTCTCATTACCGCTTTATGCAAAGGCTTGTGAAATTCTAACTGTGCACACACCTGTTCTGTTAAGAGTTTAGATTCTGCACTCTTATATTTTTTCCAAATTTAAGACGTGCTTCCATTTCAGATTTTATTTGCTATTAGGTCTTCCCTGGGTCCATGCAGATGTAGGCCACAACATGGCTGTAGATCAGTCAGGAGAATGGCCCAAGTTGCCAGGCAAAAAGCTGGGAGGATTTCTTCTGCTCTTACCTTTAAATTGAGGAGTTCATGTTAAATGAGAATGATGTCCAGTTGGGTAACACATTTCTCTTGGGAAGCTGTTGGGAATCTCAGCTCTATCCTTGAGATGCAGCAACCTGTGGGAAAGAAACTGACAAATGCTTATTAGACCATAGCCTGGCTGCATAACGAATCACAATAAAAGAACTGAGACCCGCCATCCAGTCCTTGCCAGTGCATGCTGCCTTCCAGCTCTCTGCTGAGCTCCCAACATCTGGGTGTGTGTCTCACCAGGAGAGGACTCTTCCTAGTACCAGATAGATCGAGAAAAATAGAGTGAACCATATGCACTTGAAATGATGCCATCCAACAGTGCTTTCTAAAATATGCATGTTATTTCAGCTTGGGGATGCTCACACTTTGGTGAGAAATCCCACGAGGGCTTGTAGTTCTTAAAACTTCTTTTAATTAGACAGTGGTCTTATGATGCTGATACATCTCTGCTGTTGAGTGCTAAAAGCAGGACAATGGCCTGGAGAAAAACAAAACACTGTTCATTAAGGGCTGGATATTTATCTTCTGCATTCATGCAGAGATCTCCCCAGAGGCTCTGTGCTGGGAAGGAGCCTATGAAAAAATGCTGGGAAGGGGCAGAGTGAGATGTGAGCTTTCAAAGTTGAAGTCAGCACATCAGCACATCCCTTCTGGAAAGTTTTGGCTCTGTGGGAAGAACCTCAAGTGTGAGGGTGTATTTTCTTTCAAAATGTGGGGGGAGAATAGAAGGAAGAAAGTTATTTTTCCATTTTCTAGTGGTTTTTGACAATGTGGTGTTTGACCCATGGACCCAAACACTTAGCTACTTGATTATGTAGAATCTTGGAAATGCAATAATTGGAATTCCAATTAGAATTGTAGTTTAACTCTCGTTTTACAGATGGAGAAACCAAGTTCTAGAAAGTCCCAAGAGTGACTCATTGAGGTTCTGTGGGTGTGTGGAAAGAGGACTGACTTTAGGACCTAATCTGAGCTGTGCCTCTAAATAAATGTGTGACTTTGTGCAAGTCACATAACTTCTCAGAACCTAAATAAATGTTTGAATAAATGCACAAGCAAACTTCATGGTGTTCTGCCAAAGATTACATGAGGAGTTATTGAATGTTACTTTCCTTCCTGCAAAGCCAAGTTAAATGATGGACATATGGAAGCTTGGGATTCCAGTACAAATTGCCAACAAAGCAGATCAATTTCATTTTCCCTGCTTTAATGACTCAGATTGTTGGAGATCCAAACCTTAGGGAAACCGATCTTTTACAATGAAAAAATAACATATGGTCATTAACAGAAACTGTAAAATTTTGTTTAGTTTTTGCTTTCATTTAACAGTCTAATATTAAGTAATAAGCATGTGTTGGCAGTTTTTTTTATTAGAAGGATTGGTTAAGTCAATTATATTATAGTGATCCACTGCAGGTTTCTCAACCTTTTTTCCCTTATCTCCCCCTTAAGGAATCTTTTAGATATTTTTTCCTCCTAATTGCCACTCCCCTCACAAAATTTTAATATGCAGAGATACTGTATGTTTGTGTATAAAGCTCAGGTATATATATTATTAATATATTAATGTAAATATGCCAAGGAATATAATATATTAGTAATATATTATTATTATACTTGTGCTTTATATGCTTTATACATAAAAAGAGTAAGCTATTTTTTCTGCCCCTTCCCCCCGGAAGATTTGAGAATGCATGATTAGAGGAACAGCCCAGAAGGGTCTGAAAGGCAACTTCACCAAGGTATTGAAGCATGTTGAAATAAAATAGAGACACATTTAAATAGTTTTGAACAATATGGGGAAATATTAGACCAAGTGGGGGAAATGAGAGAAATGTACACAGAATATGATCTACAATATAATGCATCCATTCCATATTCAATATTTTAAAAATGGAAGAAGAGAGTCTGAGTTAACAGTCATCTCTAGGTAGCTGATTTTATTTTCTCCTTATGTTATTCTGTATTTCCCCTGCAGTTTCTGTACAATGAGCCTGTATTCTCTTTACAATAAGACAACTATTATTTTGCAATGTGAGCAAGTGCTCTTTGCTCCTGTTCTTTTTGTGGACTTGAAAGAGACCTTAGTTGGGGTCCAGAAGGCTGCCTGGAAACCTTTTGAACACACAGATGGTCTTTTACTCCTCTTGACTTCTTCGAATCAGCTTTTACCTTGATCTTATGGTAAGGGACCACACCTGGACCATTTTTGAGCTTGGTGGAAACTTGAAAGGATGTGAGCTTAAGAAGATACAAATTCCAGAATTAAGTACTAATTAAGTTCTTGGACACAAATCACTTCACACATTCCACTTAGAGGATTTGTTTAATTGACTGAGGAAATAGTTTGAAGGGGAAGAGCATTTCTTTTCATTAGTGTTCAAATGAAGTGAAAATTATAGAACTTAGGCTCCATATTTCCTAAAGATAGAAGCTTTGGAGAAAGGAAGAAAAATTAGGAACGGAACTTAATTTAAAATCAGAAACAAATGCAGTTTTGGTGGAAAAGTTTGGGCAATTTTCTACATGAACAATTTGAGAGCAGCCCGCTAGTTCTGGGTTGGGAATGACTTTTTTTCCCCAAGAGCTCAGGTTTGCAGTCGGATTTTATTTTGTGTTTGTTTTTATTTCACATTCAGCTTGATTTTTTTTTTTTTTTTTTTTTTTTTTAATTTTATTTTGTCGATATACATTGTAGCTGATTATTGCTTCCCATCACCAAAACCTCCCTCCCTTCTCCCTCCCCCCCTCCCCCCCGACAATGTCCTTTCTGTTTGCTTGTTGTATCAACTTCAAATAATTGTGGTTGTTATATCTTCTTCCCCCCCCCCCGTTTGTGTGTGTGTGTGTATGTATGTGTGTGAATTTATATATTAATTTTTAGCTCCCTCCAATAAGTGAGAACATGTGGTATTTCTCTTTCTGTGCCTGACTTGTTTCACTTAATATAATTCTCTCAAGGTCCATCCATGTTGTTGCAAATGGCAGTATTTCATTCGTTTTTATAGCTGAGTAGTATTCCATTGTGTAGATGTACCACATTTTCCGTATCCACTCATCTGATGATGGGCATTTGGGCTGGTTCCAACTCTTGGCTATTGTAAAGAGTGCTGCGATGAACATTGGGGAACAGGTATACCTTCGACTTGATGATTTCCATTCCTCTGGGTATATTCCCAACAGTGGGATGGCTGGGTCGTATGGTAGATCTATTTGCAATTGTTTAAGGAACCTCCATACCATTTTCCATAGAGGCTGCACCATTTTGCAGTCCCACCAACAATGTATGAGAGTTCCTTTTTCTCCGCAGCCTCGCCAGCATTTATCGTTCATAGTCTTTTGGATTTTAGCCATCCTAACTGGGGTTAGATGGTATCTCAATGTGGTTTTGATTTGCATTTCCCGGATGCTGAGTGATGTTGAGCATTTTTTCATATGTCTGTTGGCCATTTGGATATCTTCCTTAGAGAAATGCCTACTTAGCTCTTTTGCCCATTTTTTAATTGGGTTGCTTGTTTTCTTCTTGTAAAGTTGTTTGAGTTCCTTATATATTCTGGATATTAATCCTTTGTCAGATGTATATTTTGCAAATATTTTCTCCCACTCTGTTGGTTGTCTTTTAACTCTTTTAATTGTTTCTTTTGCTGTGCAGAAGCTTTTTAGTTTGATATAATCCCATTTGTTTATTTTTCCTTTGGTTGCCCGTGCTTTTGGGGTCGTATTCATGAAGTCTGTGCCCAGTCCTATTTCCTGAAGTGTTTCTCCTATGTTTTCTTTAAGAAGTTTTATTGTCTCAGGGTGTATATTTAAATCCTTAATCCATTTTGAGTTGATTTTAGTATACGGTGAGAGGTATGGATCTAGTTTCATTCTCCTGCATATCGATATCCAGTTATCCCAGCACCACTTGCTGAAGAGGCAGTCCCTTCCCCACTGAATAGGCTTGGTGCCTTTGTCAAAGATCAGATGGCAGTAAGTGTGTGGGTTGATTTCTGGATTCTCTATTCTATTCCATTGGTCAGTGTGTCTGTTTTTATGCCAGTACCATACTGTTTTGGTTATTATAGCTTTGTAGTATAGCTTAAAGTCAGGTAGTGTTATGCCTCCAGCTTTATTTTTTTTGCTGAGCATTGCTTTGGCTATTCGTGGTCTTTTATTGTTCCATATAAATGTCTGAATAGTTTTTTCCATTTCTGAGAAAAATGTCTTTGGAATTTTGATGGGGATTGCATTGAATTTGTATATCACTTTGGGTAGTATGGACATTTTCACTATGTTGATTCTTCCAATCCAAGAGCATGGAATATCTTTCCATCTTCTTGTATCCTCTCTAATTTCTCTCAGCAGTGGTTTGTAGTTCTCATTATAGAGATTTTTCACATCCTTGGTTAACTCAATTCCTAAGTATTTTATTGTTTTGGTGGCTATTGTAAATGGGCAGGCTTTCTTGATTTCTCCTTCTGCATGTTCACTATTGGAGAAAAGAAATGCTACTGATTTTTGTGTGTTGATTTTGTATCCTGCTACTGTGCTGAAATCATTTATCAATTCCAACAGTTTTTTTGTAGAGGTTTTAGGCTGTCCGATATATAGGATCATGTCATCTGCAAACAGGGACAGTTTGACTTCATCTTTCCCAATCTGGATGCCCTTTATTTCCTTCTCTTCTCTGATTGCTCTGGCTAGTACTTCCAACACTATGTTGAATAGAAGTGGTGAGAGTGGGCATCCTTGTCTAGTGCCTGTTCTTAAAGGAAAAGCTTTCAGCTTTTCCCCATTCAGGATGATATTGGCAGTGGGTTTGTCATATATGGCTTTAATTATGTTGAGATACTTTCCCTCTATACCTAACTTATAGAGGGTCTTTGTCATGAATGAGTGCTGAACTTTATCAAATGCTTTTTCAGCATCTATAGAGATGATCATATGGTCCTTGTGTTTGAGTTTATTAATATGGTGTATCACATTTATTGATTTGCGTATGTTGAACCAACCTTGCATCCCTGGGATGAATCCCACTTGATCGTGATGAATAATTTTTCGTATGTGTTGCTGTATTCTGTTTGCTAGTATTTTAGTGAGGATTTTTGCATCTATATTCATCAAGGATATCGGCCTGTAGTTTTCTTTTTTGGTTATATCTTTACCTGGTTTTGGTATCAGGATGATGTTTGCTTCATAGAATGAGTTTGGGAGATTTGCGTCCGTTTCAATCTTTTGGAATAGTTTGTAAAGAATCGGTGTCAATTCCTCTTTGAATGTTTGGTAAAATTCTGCTGTGAATCCATCTGGTCCTGGGCTTTTCTTTGTTGGGAGCCTTCTGATAACAGCTTCAATCTCCTTTATTGTTATTGGTCTGTTCAAATTTTCTACGTCTTCACGGTTCAGTTTTGGGAGCTTGTGTGTGTCCAGAAATTTATCCATTTCCTCCAGATTTTCAAATTTGTTGGCGTATAGTTGTTTATAGTAGTCTCGAATGATTCCTTGTATTTCAGATGAATCAGTTGTAATATCGCCTTTTTCATTTCTAATTTTTGTTATTTGAGTCTTCTCTCTTCTTTTTTTTGTTAGCCATGCTAATGGTTTGTCAATTTTATTTATCTTTTCAAAAAACCAACTTTTTGATTCGTTGATCTTTTGAATTGTTTTTTGGTTTTCAATTTCATTCAGTTCTGCTCTGATCTTAATGATTTCTTTCCGTCTGCTAACTTTAGGATTGGAATGTTCTTGTTTTTCTAGTTCTTTAAGGTGAAGTGTTAGGTTGTTCACTTGCCATCTTTCCATTCTTCTGAAGTGAGCATTTAATGCAATAAATTTTCCCCTCAATACTGCTTTTGCAGTATCCCACAGGTTTTGGTATGATGTATCATTGTTTTCATTAGTTTCAATAAACTTTTTGATTTCCTGCTTGATTTCTTCTTGGACCCATATGTCATTAAGTAGAATGCTGTTTAATTTCCATGTGTTTGTATAGTTTCCAGAGTTTTGTTTGTTATTAATTTCTAGTTTTAATCCATTGTGGTCTGAGAAGATACATGGGATAATTCCAATTTTTTTGAATTTATTGAGACTTGATTTGTGACCTAATATGTGATCTATCCTGGAGAATGATCCATGTGCTGATGAGAAGAATGAATATTCTGAGGTTGTTGGGTGGAATGTTCTGTAGATATCTGCCAATTCCAATTGGTCTAGAGTCTTGTTTAGATCTTGTGTTTCTCTACTGATTCTTTGCCTAGATGATCTGTCTAATATTGACAGTGGAGTGTTCAGGTCCCCTGCTATTATGGTATTAGTGTCTATTTCCTTCTTTAGGTCTAATAGAGTTTGTTTTATAAATCTGGCTGCTCCAACATTGGGTGCGTACATATTTATGATTGTTATGTCTTCTTGATGGATCAGTCCTTTTATCATTAAGTAGTGTCCCTCATTGTCTCTTTTTATGGTTTTTAGTTTAAAGTCTATTTTGTCAGATATAAGAATAGCCACTCCAGCTCGTTTTTCTTTTCTGTTTGCATGGTAAATCTTTTTCCATCCTTTCACTCTTAGTCTGTGTGAATCTTTATGGGTGAGGTGGGTCTCTTGTAGGCAGCATATAGTTGGGTCCTGCTTTTTGATCCAGTCAGCCAGTCTGTGTCTTTTAATTGGGGAATTTAAGCCTTTAACATTAAGAGTTGTTATTGAAAGGTGTTGATTTATTCCTAGCATTTTATTGGTTGTTTGGTTGTCTTAGGTGTCTTTTGTTCCTTGCTTTCTGATTTACTGTTTGGTTTCTTTGTTTGTTGGTTCCTTAGGTTGTAGATAGTGTTTTTGTTAGCTTGTTTTCTCTTCATAAATGCCATTTTTATTGTACTAGCGGGTTTAGATTTTTCTTAGGTTTTTATGGCAGTGGTAGTTATTTTTCAGGAACCAAACCCAGTACTCCCTTGAGGATTTCTTGTAAGGGTGGTCTTGTGGTAGTGAACTCCCGCAGTTTTTGTTTGTCTGAGAAATATACTATTTGCCCCTCATTTCGGAAGGATAGCCTTGCAGGGTAGAGTATTCTTGGCTGGCAATCTTTGTCTTTTAGTATTTTGAAAATATCATCCCATTCCTTTCTAGCTTTTAGGGTTTGTGATGAAAAGTCTGATGTTAACCTGATTGGGGCTCCCTTATAGGTGATTTGACGCTTCTCTCTTGCAGCTTTTAAGATTCTCTCTTTGTCTCTGAGTTTTGCCAATTTGACTATGACATGTCTTGGAGAAGGCCTTTTTGGGTTGAATACGTTTGGAGATCGTTGAGCTTCCTGGATCTGAAGATCTGTGATTTTTCCTATACCTGGGAAGTTTTCTGCCACTATTTTGTTGAATATGTTTTCAATGGAATCTCCATTTTCCTCCCCTTCTGGAATACCCATGACTCGGATATTTGAGCGCTTGAGGTTGTCTGATATCTCTCTCAGATTTTCTTCCATGTCCTTGATTCTTTTTTCTTTCTTTTTGTCTGCTTGTGTTATTTCAAACAGCCCATCTTCAAGTTCAGAGGTTCTCTCTTCAACTTCGACAAGCCTGCTGGTTAAACTCTCCGTTGTGTTTTTTATTTCGCTGAATAACTTCTTCATTTCAGCAAGTTCTGCTACATTTTTTTTCAGGACATTGATTTCCTTGTATATTTCCTCTTTCAGATCCTGTATACTTTTCCTCATTTCATCATGATGTCTAGCTGAGTTTTCTTGTATCTCATTCAGTTTCCTTAGAATTATCACTCGAAATTCCTTGTCAGTTATTTCAAGGGCTTCTTGTTCTATAGGATCTAGAGTATGAGATTTATTAACTTTTGGTGGTGTACTTTCTTGATTTTTTGTATTTCTGGTGTCTTTTTTTTGGTGTTTATTCATTGTGGCAGGGGGTTTCACAGTCCACCGGTTTGAGACTAATGACTAACTAGGATGTTGCTGTGGTTGCCAATTTGGTATGGCTCCCGCCGTGACTGCTCAGTTGGCCTCTAGTGTCTTGTGTGTGTGGTTGCCTCGGGTCTCGGGCTTCTCCGGGGATCCACCTTTCTGGTCAGCTTGTACTCTGCTGGGCTGGTGGATCACGCACCACAGGGTGTGTGATCTCTGTTGAGCTTTCACTTTCTGTACAGGACTTCTCCCCGTTCCGTGTGCTCTGTCCCAGGCTGTTAGATCGTGCAGTGGCGACCCCACCGGGTGTGTGGTTTCTGTCGAGTCTCCGCCTCCCTGGCCGCACGTCTCCCCCCTCTGTGCACACTGTGCTGGGCTGGGGTGTGTCTTCTGCACCCGTCGTCTATCAGCTGGGCCTTCAAGACCCTGCTCAGCACCACCTCGCCCAGGAAGTCTACCAGGTTTCTGCTAGGCACAGACGACCGGTCTCTCTGGGTGCCTTTGTAGCACTGTGTAGATCTTTCTCGGGTCTTGTTCACCTTTGTATCCCCCCGGTATAAACCGAGTCTAGTGCCCGCCTGCAGCCTGCTCTCCGGCGGGTTCTAGCGGACCTGGGAACTCTCCTACCACACTATTCCCAACCAGAAATTCGTTAGGCTTTTTTCCAAACTGGTGGTCGCAGAGATGGTATCTGCCTCCCAGTAACAGGAAGTTTACCGGGCCGGAGTCCAGGGTGTGGTGGAGTGACAGTCGGCCCGCCCGTATTTCCTATCCCTCCCAACACTGGTCGGGACGCCCCACACCCCCAGCCCCGCCAGAGAACCGCGGAGGGAGTGGGAGAGGAGGCCGGTCCGCAGGGTCCGGAAAGCCCCGCGCCAGGCCAAGCAAATGGGCTCAGTGATGGCCGATCAGGGCGGAGCTGCCCGCACCTGGGAAAATGGAGGCAGCACCGGGAGGTGAGTGGCCTGGTGGTGCAGGGGAGCCGCGTGGGCAACCACCCCCCGAACAGAGCTGTGCCAGGGATCACTCACAGTGCTGTGCCAGGTCGGGCGCTCGCTCTGTCTCTGGTTTGTTGCCTTCCGTGTTCTCGGCGCTGCCGCCTCGGGCTGTTCAGTCGCGGCGGCGCCGCTCGGGCGCTCCCAGGAATCTTCTTTAATGCCGGCCTGAAACCTCGAATCCTGAATAGGGCAGCTGGCCGCCTTCAGTGCGGCCCCAGCCTCCGGGATCCTGGCTGCATCCACAGCAGCCCTGGCGCCGTGTTCCCTGTTTCAAGACTCGCTTTTGCAGCTAAGAATCAGTTCTTTTCCTGCTCCACACTTCAAAGCTGTTGCCGGTAAATGAGGCAGCCTCTCCTGCCGGGGGCAAAGTGGCGTTGAGCCCCCACGACCGGCCAGCAGCAGCAGTCCTTCCTTAAGAGATGGCCAGAGGAAGGTCCACAAGTTTCCCGGCTGCCTGAGGCCCAGTGGCCACCTTTTCCACCTCAGCTACTCCGCGCCAGCCGCCGCAGCCGCCGCCATCTTGAAACTCCTCAGCTTGATTTTTTAATAAAAAATGTCTCTCTGGGCTAAGGACTCAATGTGAATATTTGAACCACGTGTCATAGACCCGCAAACTTACACTGGGGAATTAGATGTTAAATGAGTAAAGATGGCACCTGCAATTACATGGACTGGGATAAAATTACAAGGGGTTATTAATCTGCAGGCTTCAGGGCTTAGGATGGCTATCAGATGAATCAGCAACCAATTTCTCCTGCATATTATATGCTTGCACAATTATAGCCAATGCGTACCTATGATGTCTGTAAGGTCATTATATTAATTTGTTGCAAGGATTGTGTCTTGGGTTCTTAACTGCATGTATTTGCCTCTGAGTCTCAGAAATGTTGGTCAGTTTCAACAGACAGAGTTGGTTCATTTCAGCTCAACTCAGTAGACACTCATGAGTGCCAGCTGTGTTCCCAGCTGTGAGGCCAGAGATGAGAAGGCAAGCAGTGCTCGCCAGGGCTCACAGTCTACACATCTAGATCCTATGTCCAGAACGGCCCGGATAGACCAGGCCAGTATGCCTGAGACAGGCTGGGTGCAAACTAATAGAAACCATGGCAACCATTTAAATGGACCCAGTTGACTACCTCCCTGTGGGAAAGAAGTGATTTGCAAGAGGAACTGGAAAGAGCAAATTTTTGAAAGGTGAACTTTCCCATCTTGGGTTGGGTTCCCTGGAAGCAGAACCTGAGATGGATGCCTATGTGGAAGCAATTTAATTGAGGCCACACTCCGAGGCTGCGGTTCTCAAACTCTAGCATCCATGAGGATCACCTGGAGAGCTTTGTTCAAACACATTGCTGGACCCCACCCCCAGAGTTTCTGATTCAGAAAGGCTGGAGTGGGGCTTGAGATTTCTATATCGAACAAATTCCCTGGGTGATGCTGTTGATCTACAGACCACACTTTTAGAGCTGCTGCTTTAAAGAGAAGTAAGCAAGACAGGCAGGGGCAGGAGCTACACAAAGAAGTGGCCTTGGCTGGTGTCCAGTGTCAGCCTGGTCCCACGGGAGCCCTGGACCACAAACTGCACCAAACTTGGTCCCTCTCACTTTGCCTTGCACCCCACCCCCCGTGTGTTGGTCATTCATTGGCCACTACTCTGTGGTTTAGGTGGGTGGCCTCAGTTTGGGTGAAGGCAGTTGTTTGGGGGAGGAGGCAGGTGTGAACCATTAGCAATTGGGGGATGGTCACCTGCTGGTAAAGACGACCTGGGCTGTGCACTAGCAGCATCCACTGCATCTCTAGTTTGAAGGGTTGGGAATAGATTCAGATATTGACAACAAACAAACAAACAAACACAAAGAAACTATGCTGGGCCATTAAAACATATCTGTAGGTCAGATTTTATTCATAGGCTGCTTGGGTGTGACTTTGGGCTAAAGGTTTTTCTAACCTGAAGTTAGATTGAAACATGTGCCTTATAGGCGCCCGCAATGAGGTTGGTTCTCCTGAACATTTTTCCTGGCAAAATAGGATGCTTTTCCAATCAATACTGTATAAATCACAGGAAAACTGTCCAAAGCCTCCTAAACTGGAGTAACCATTATGCAAGCTGTCATACCTGACTAACCCATCATTACAGCACCAGAGAAGCTGAGGGACTCCCACCTCATTTCTGGGGGAGCCCATTTCACACCTGAATAGTTCTTATTTAAAAAAGTCAGCCTGATACTCATTACAAACTTGCCTTTGCTAAAAGACATCCCACTGCTTCTTGTTAAGCACCCCTCTCCCCCAACAAAGTCCATTCCTTGTCATACCAGAGATAATTCTTCCTCCTCCATGGTGCTTACCTCTTTAGTTAATATTATAAAGGATAGATCAAGGGTGAATAAATATAATGTGGTTATATTATTTATGATAGCCTTTTTGGATTCCCACTTATGGCTAATAATGGCAAGTAAAACTCATTCTGTTTCTAAGGAATCAATTTGCTATTATACTCCAAATGTCATTATTTTGAAATTAATGTAACATTGTAGAAGATTTGTTGCTGCAAATAGAAACAGTTACAGCGCTGTCTGGTTGGTAGCCGCTGATGCTAGAAGGCCCCAGGTACAAGCCCTGACTGCAAATTATACCAGCTGGACTGATGTGTTCACCAAGGGCCCCTAGTGTGCACTGGGTATGCTAGTGTTAGAGACATTCTATCTGTGCTCTGCGCAGTGAGCACAGCCTTGGACCTGGGGCTATGATGGGGACCAAGCACGTGCTGGAAGCTGCCTGTGTCATCCCTCCAATCTTGGTGCTTAGAGTCAGGGAGGGTGGGACTCCTATCTTTGGGGCCTTACTTCCCTTTGCATGCTGGGCTGCATTGTACTTGTGTACCTGTATGCATGGCCTCATTGATCCAGCAGCCTCAGTCTCTCAGAGAAAAAGATGAGAACCTAGCAGTGGATCTTGAGCTCTACTACTATCCTGCATTGCCAGGGACTGTTCGTTTGCCAGTCCTCCTCCTCCATGCCTTTGTAGCATTTGATGCTACCAACCATACCCTTTCCATAGCTCTCTTCTCACCTGCCTTCCTCCAGACCCTCTGCCCACACCTTCTTTGTTATTATTTCTGACTGCACTTTATCCCACTGCCCTGTAAGTACAGGGATTCGTCCGCATGTGCTCCAGTCATTTCTCCTCTCTTCTCAGGGCAATACCACCTCCCCAAGGATGAGCTCGCGTCTCTGTCTCCAGCCTTGATCTTGCTCTTAAATCCCAGTCCAGCACCAACAGCTTCCTGTTATTATCCACCCCTTCCCCCCAAGTTCTCTACCATGTAACAAACTCAGCATGTTGCAAACTGAGCTCTTCCTTCTCAAATTGCTTTTTCTCCTTTGTTTTTAATTTCCGTTAATGGTACCCTCTTCCCAGTTACCCAAGGGCCGTCCGAGGACTTCCCTTCCTGTAAGTGTTGTTAGGTTCTTCACTGAAAACTCATCTCAGATCATGTCACTCCACTGCTGCAGAATCCCCAGAGACCGACTCCTTCTTTTAAAAAGTATGTATATTTTTTGAGTTTTAAAAAATTTATTGAGGTGAGAGTTACACAAACATAAAATAGCATTTGTTTTATTGGCATTTAGTACATTCACAGGGTTGTGCAACTAGTTCCAAAACCTTTCAAAACCGAAAGGAAATCCCGTACCCATTAAGCAGTCACTGCTCATCCCCCCTCTCCCCAGTCCCTGGAAACCACCAATTTGCTTTCTGTCTCTATGGATTTATCTATTCTGGATATTTCATATAAATGGAGTCATATAATACGTGACCTTTTGTGTCTGGCTTCTTTTACTTAGCATAATGCTTACAAGGTTCATCCATGTTGAGCGTGTATCACTTCTTTATTTGCTTTTATGGCTGAATAATATTCCATTGTAGGTACATATAACAATTTATTAGTCCCTGCATTCACTGATGGACATTTGGGCTGTTCCCACCATTTGGCTATTGTGGATATTCGTTTGAGATAAGACTGATTCCTTATTGCTGTAGAACAGGGCTCAGCAAACATTCGGTAAAGTAAATATTTTAGGCTTTGTGAGCCATAGGCTCTCTGTCACAATTACTCAACTCTGCCATTGTAGCACAAAAACATCCATGAAAATATGTGCACAATTGGGCTTGGCTGTGTGCTGTGTTCCAATAAAACTGTATTTACAAAAAGAGGCTATGGGCTAGATTGGGCCTGTCAAATTTGCTGACCCCTGCTGTGGAACAAAGATGAAGCTCCTCTCCCTGGAATTCAGCATTGTGCCACTCTCCCTAACCTTCTACCACTCTTTGCCATTGCCTCGCAGTTCAGACTGGAACAGGGTAGAGGTGACCACAGGTGTCGAGAGAGGAAAACAGGGTGCTGTGGGTAGAGAGGAGGGAGATGTGATTTGGATAGAGTACAAAGGAATGTAGCCAGACAGAACCCTGGGGAGAAATTTCTGGTCTCACTGCCCCAAGGGCTTGAATGCCAGCCTGAGAAATTCTTAAATGTTATGTTTGTCTGCCATAGTTCTTTGGCGGAAACTTGGGCTTCCAGGCTTTCTTAGATTGAGAGAACAATACAGAGATACTCCTGTGCCAGTGTTAGAGAGTCTGAGAAGCACTTATCATTGGGAGACTTTCACGGAGCTTCTGCAATATTCTTGGGTTAATCTCATTTTAAAAGATGGAAAGGAAGGAGTTCATTGTCTGGAACATACCTTCTAGAAGAGTTGTAATTCACAGAGCTTGCGGAGAAGAGCTCCTGTAGGTGACAGAAAGGCCTCCAGGGACAAATAAAGAAGTATTTATGGATGAAAACTTGAGCTGAGTCCTTCTTGCATGAGCAGAAAGCCATCTGGGTGACACAGACTGTGGTGGGTGAGCGCCTTTGTCCTTGTACCTCATATGGGCACCTGCCACGTGTATAGTTTATGTGATTTTGGAAGGAGAGACTTGGGAAGAACAAAATGCCAGGGTGGAAGGCATGGTTTCCAGAGATCTTTTGTCTGAGGGAATAGTCTGACTGGTAGCTGTTTTCTTTATGTTACAAACTTTTGCAGATACAGGGTTGGTACCAGGGACTGGGATTGATAGAGCCAGGGAGGAGAGTTTCAGTCCCGTTTTCCTGCTTGATAGATGTGCAGCTTGCAAATTGCTTTACTTTTCTGGACACCTCCATTTCCCCATCTGTGAAATGAGAGGTCCCCTGCTCTTAGCCCTTTGGCTGTCTGTGAAACCATGAGTCTGCCTGTCCCAACAGTGTGAATCTGTGAGGCATCACAACCTGTCTTCCCTCTTAGGCCCTTCCTGGCCTGCTCTGGGCACATGGGAGCCTCTCCTTTCAGATACTTTGCTCTTGACTTGTGTCAAGTTCCACATTATGTGAACTTCTGCCTGGCATACATCATTCCCATTCATTGTGCTAAGGTAGGCTCTCTCTTTTGCATAGCTCTGGGAAATTTCATTTTCCTACCAACAGTTCTCGGGATCAAGTCCTTATAAGCTAGCTAATTGCCTTCTGGGACACATTTCCTCCTTCACTGGGTCATATACAACTATGTGGTCACCAAAATCCATTTCCTCTTTCCTTTTTAAGCCCCAGTGAGAATGATAATACATTCTTAGACTCTCTCGTCATTAAACGTGGGCTTGTACCGAGTTCTGGCCAATGGAATGTGGATGAAAGTTATGTATGTTATACTGCTTTCAGGCATGGCCCATGAGTCCCCACCTCCTGTGATTTTCATTCTTTTTCCTTGTATGCAGAAGACTCTAAGACCATAAGGTTTGGTGGAACTATAGGAGCCCAGGTCTGTGAATCTATGTTGGACTATTGCATGAGTGCAAAGAAAATGCTCATTGTTTTAACCCACCAAAATATTGACATTCTTTGGTACAGCACTTAGTCTATGCTAACTAGTGCACCTACTATGTGTTTGGGACTGGAGGTCTGAGGTAAGATGATTTTTCCCTTTGGAGATGCCTCCAGTCTGGAGCATGGCTCTTCAAGAGCATGACTAGGAGGAGAGGAAGTTTTGGCCATGGGTGGAAGGATCAGCTTCAGCGATGAGGACAAACCATGTCAGCATGAGAGGAAAGGGCAATGTGAAGACAAGAGGGGCCAGGATAAAGAAGCCAGTTTCTGGGACAATGGCTGAGTCTAGAAATAACCTTCCCTATTTTCTCAACCAAGGGCTGGGATTTTCCTGCCTATTGGATCCTGATGTTTCCCATTAACCTTTTTCTTTGCGAGACAGTGGAAAAAGCTGCCCTGAGAACCTCATGATAAGCAGGTGGAGGGTAATTGAAGTGTTACTGAGACATGTGGGCTTCCTGTTTGGCACCAACCAGCTCCTGCCAGCTCTTGTCTTCCAGAAGACTTAGTTGAACTTGATGTTTGTTGGGAGGAGGGGATAAGAACACCCATAGACAGGTCAGAGATTGAATATCAGCTCTCAGACTGACTAGTGAGATTGGATTAAAAAACATTTGTCTTGCATAAGTTGGCATTCTTTTGTTCTTGGTGGTTTTTAGTTTAAAATTATGTAATGGAGTTTTTGAGGAGATAACTATGTAGAGGAGGGCATGTTAGCCAGGAAAGGCTAACTCTTATAACAAACAACCTCAACATTTTATTGTCTTATTATAATAAAGGTTTGTTTTCCTCATCATATCCAGCATGGGTCAGCAGAGGTGCTATGTATTATGTAGTTATTTAGGACAAGAGATTTTTCATTTTGTGGCTCTGCCATTCTCTAGGACCATGGGATTCAGTTGGTGGATGGGAAAAGAGAAGATGGAGGATGGTGTGGTGGGTTTTCATGGGCCAGGCCTAAGAACTTGCATTATGACATCGATCTAGCTTCCACAGGTCAGATTCAGGTACACCTCACTGCAAGGGATCATGGGAAATGTGGTCTCACTGCATGCTCAGGACAAAGAGGAAATGGGGTAGGATGGATAGATAGTAGTCTCTGCCATGGAAGGAAAGTCATTTAAAAAAAATTTGCTTGGACCTCCTGAAAAGCTGTTGTTCACAGGTAAATATAAGGAAAGCCAAATCATAAAACAAAACTATCATGCTGTTAGTAATTTCCTGAAGAGTCCGAGTAAGACTATGAGCTAGCTCTATGCCCTGAGACTTCTGACTCAGACTGAGTTCATCGACTGATTAACTCAGTTTCATTTCAATTCAGGATGGAGCTTAATATCTGGGAACATGTTGAGCTTCCTCTTGGATCTAAGAGTCATATTTCAGTGGTGCTATCTAGGCAATAACTGCTTCTTCCTTCCTCTGGATCCTTCCATAAGTCTTTAGAAGGCCTTGATTCTGGAATAATAACACTGATGGATTCCTGCCAAAAGGGAGCTAGCTCATGACACCGAGCTGATGTGCCCTAAGACCAAAGGCACACTGGGATGGAACGAGCATGGCATTTAGCAGAAGTTGGCTCTTTAAATGACTAAAAGTGGGACAAGGATGTTCCACAAATGAAGGATGATTAGAGGCATTTGCTGAAAGATGGGTTGACTAACACCTTTGCAACTTTGAGCCCATTGTTGTATAGTTCCTTTCATTCATTTCACCTATGAATTGCCAGTATTGTTCAATCTTCTGCAACCTCACATTGCAAACCTCAGTTCTACCAAGAATCTGGGAACTTTCTAATTCACCTTTGCTCCAGCTTTGGAGAAATTACTTGTAAGCCTAAGTAGAACTGAACAATTTTCTACAAAGCAATTTCCTGTATGTGGAGGGAGTGACCAAACAACGAGATGAGCTCACAGATTTTAGCTTTAAAAACACCTAGACCAGATTGCTCTACATTTGAAATTTGCTCTGCTGACCAATGTCTTATCCTAGAGAAAGATGCTCTTAAGAAAAAATAGATACAAAGAGCTTAAAGAGTCCAGATATTTTTCCTAATGACCTTATTAGAGAAATTACACCCAGGGTAACAATATAGTAGGAAACTATCTATGGAGTTACTTAGACTGAAAATCTGATTACTTGGAAAGAAATGGTAACTGTCAGCAGCGTTCAGGTTTGAATTAATCCTAGATTCCATGGCCCATATTCATATATAAACATGAGTTCTTTAATCTACATATATTTGGTATTCATTCTTGATTATCTCTTTCAGCATAGCATTAAAATGATTGCATGCCGCAATAGAGTGTGTGTTGGTTTTCAGTGAGAGGTAATAGTAAGGACCATTTAGCAGTTCGAGGTCTACCAAGCAGAGTGAAGTAGAGAATTGAAGCTGTTATTCAGATGATTATTTCTCATTATTATTAATTAACGGTAATAATAGAAGCTACTGTTTATTGAAGGCTTGCTCTTGTCCCAGGTGTTTGGCATGTATTATCTCCAACCCTGACAACAGCCGGAAACCAAGGCTCTGATGTGTTAAGTGGCTTGCCCGAGGTCACCCGGCCAGGAAAAGACAAAGTGAGTTTCAAAGCTAGGGCTGTTGACTCCAAATGCTTTTCTTTGTTTTTGCATAAATATATTAGCTTTAGTCACCATCAATAAAATGTACACTTTTTAAGTGTACAGTTTGAGTTTTGACAAATTTGCACATTCATGTAACTACCATCCTGATTAAGGTGTAGAACATTTTCATCACCTAGAAATTTCCCTCATGACTCTTTGCAGTCCTTCCTCCCACCTCCAGCCCCAGGCAACCAGTGACCTGATTTTGGTCACTATAGATTAGATCTGTCTTTTCTAGAACTTCATAGAAATGGAATCATGCAGTGTATATTCTTTTGTGTTCATCTCCTTTGCTTAGCATAATGTTTTTAAGTTTCACCCGTGTTGTTGTGTGTATCAATCTTTTGTACCTCCAAAACTTCACTGTTGAGTTTTGTTCTGTATATCTTAGGCAAGAGTTGTTTTGCCAGAGTCATGGCAGTTTCTTTATAATAATGGGTGGGATAAAGGTGTGAATATCAGATTCTGAGATGGGATTTGACGGGATCAGAAAAGACTAGAGTGAAGAGGTACCTTGGAATTCTGTTAGTGCATCTGTAAAATGGGTATGACAATAGACTTCTCTGTGGATTTATTGTGAAGACTAAATGAGTGAAAACGTGTAGTATCTAGAGCAGTGCTAGGCACGGAGTAAATGCTCAGCAGTTGGAAATTATTGTGCTCCCCACCAAAGGCATGAACTTGAGATGGTGGACACCACAGCAGCAGAGCTGCCCAGAGCCCATTAGTTGAGTGGAGCATCCAGGACACATACTCAACAGGTGATATCTGGTTGCTCATCTGGGCTTATGGTCCAAAGAGATTTTGAAGAGTTGTGGGCGATTAGTACAGTGGAGGACTTAGAGATGCTCAACCTGGGACAGCCCACATTTGATGGTCAGGCCTCTGAGGTCCATTATGAGGTGGCAGTCAGCAAATCTCATCTGCCTGGCCCCTCGAGTGGGAGTGTTTGGGACTAGGATTCAGAAATAGAAAAGGAAGCACTCTCAGAACAAGCTGTGCCATCCCACAGTTGAGTGGGTCGTCAATCTGGAGGAGGAAGGGTAGGGATGAAAAGGAGTCAAGATGTGTTTATTTTGACTCCAGAATTTCATACACATATATGGAGTGCTTATCATAGGCCACATAATGTGGTAGGCACTTTCACTGACTACCTTATCGTTTGTCTGTCTGTCTGTCTGTCTGTCTGTCTGTCTGTCTGTCTGTCTATCTATCTATCTATCTATCTATCTATCTATCTATCTATCTATCTATCTATCTATCTTCATCTTTCTATCTACCTGGCTATCTAGCTACCTAACTATCCAGTTAGCTATCTAGTTATCTAGATACATCCCCATCTATTATCTAATTTAAATAAATTTTACTAAGGCATATTTTATATACTATAAGGTACATAGATCTTAAGCGTATGATTTGACAAATCAACTGCATACACTCTTGTAAAACCTGTAATCTTATTACGATTATATGTTTCCATCACCCCAGAAAGTTTCCTTGTACCCCTTCCCCACTTCTCCCAAGCAACAATTAATCTGATTTTTTTTTTTTTTTTTTTTTTTTTGTGGCTGGTCAGTACAGGAATTGAACCCTGGACCTTGGTATTATTAGCACCACACTCTAACCAACTGAGCTAACTGGCTAGTCCTAATCTGATTTTTATCAGATAAATTATGCCTATTCTAGAACATCATGTGAATGGAATCATACAGTATGCACTATTTTGTGTTGAGCTTCTGGAGGAGAACATGGCGACCCTTATTAAGTGCTGAATGCATGCTGGGCACTGTGCCAGCCACATTTGTATCAATTATTTCATTCATTTTTCACAATAGCCCTGCAAAGTATAGTTTATTTCTGTATTGCAGACAAGGAAGCTGAGGTTCAAAGAAATTAAATAACTTGCTCACTGTCACATAGACGGAAAAGTGGCTGCTATGGACTAAATATTTATTCCCCACAAAATTTGTAGACTGAGATCTAATCTCCCATGTGTGGTAGTTAGAGGAGGGGACTGTGGATGTGATTAGGTCATGAAGGTAGAGCCTTCATAAATTAGTGCCCTTATAACAGGGACCTCATAGACTTCCTTTGCCTCTTCTATCATGTGAGGACATAGTGAGAGTACAGCCATCTATGATCCAGGAGGCAAGGCCTCCCCAGACATAGAATCTGCTGTAGTCTTGATTTTCTACTTCTCAGCCTCCAGAACTGTGAGAAGCAAATATCTGTTGTTTGTAAGCCATCTAGTCTATATATTCTGTTATAGCAGCCCAAATGGTCTAAGACAGAAATTGGTATCAAGAAGTGGGAATGCTGCTGTAACAAATACCTAAAAATGTGGTAGTGGCTTTGGAACTGAGTAATGGGGTTGAAAAAAATTTGAGGTGCATGCTAGAAAAAAGTCTATATTGCCTTGAAAATATCTCTTAAGGTGATTCCAGTGAGGGCTCAGAAGGAGAATAGGAGAGCTGTAGAGAAAGCCTCCATCTTCTTAGAGAATACCTAAGTAATCCTGAATACAATGTTGGTAGAAATATGGATGGTAAATGTCATTCTGATGAGGTCTCAGATGGAAATGAGCAACACGTTATTGCACAATGGAGAAAAGACGATTATTTTTATAAAGTGGCAAATAACTTTGCAAATTGTCTTCATGTTCTAGTGTTTTTGTGGAAAGTAGGATTTGTGAGTGATAAAATTGTACATTTAGCTGAAGCTGTTTCTAAGCAGTGTTGAAGCTGTGGCTTGACTACTCCTGACTGCTCATAGAAAAGTACGAGAAGAGAGAAATGACTTAAAGTTGGAATTGTTGAATAAAAGAGAATCATATCTTAAATATTTGAAAATTTCTCAGTCTATCCATATTGTAGAAAAGTTAAAACATTAATGGCGTGGCCAAGCAACCATTTGATAAGGAGATTAGCATAGATCAGCCATCTTAACAGAAGCCAGGGGCTATTCTCCAAGACAATGGAAGAATGATCTCAAAGTTGATTCAGTGATCACCAGAGCTGCCACTCCCATTGCAGGCTTAGAGAACAAGGGCTGGTGGTGGGGTGCAGAGAGATTTCAAAGGAAGTGCTGCTGGCACTTGCATGACCTCAGCATGCCCTACCTGGTACCACCTCACATTGCAGGCTCTGCTTCCCTCACTATGGTGCCACACTCTTTGGTTAACCCAGGTGGGCTCCAGTGGGCCTCAGTGCAGCTTGGGCCACAGTGTCTGCTAAGACAGTGGCAGAGCCTGAATTCAAATTCGAATCTGTTGGCTACAAAAGCTTTGTTCTCTCAGTAATACTGCCTAGTTTTTCTTTATCTTGGTGCATTGCATTTTGTATTGTATTAGGTTGTATTGAAAACTGCAGCGTCACCTTCTCAAAAGATAAAAAGAACCACTGATCACAGTCTGATCATTGGAGCATGGTGAGGTGTGGAGCAAAATTTCCCTTGGTTATTCCTGATTTCCATCTCACTGATGACCTTTGTGTTGTTTTGCATGAAGTACTTATTACTTAATGACAGATTTTCCCCATTATAATAACATTTCAGAACAATTAGGGGAGTTGCAGGGGCCTGGGTCAATGGAGTGTGGCCACATTGAAATTTGGAATCCATTCATTCAATGTCACTTTTCATGTTGGGGCATATTTTCTCTTCTGCTCCCTCCCTCCTTTCTTCCCTTACATCCTCTTTTCTCTATCTCTCTTCCTCCTTCCTTCTTTCTCCGTCTCTGTTCGTCCCTCTCTTGCTCTTTCTCCTTATCTCTCTTCCCCCTCCTTCTCTCCTTCTCTTTTTCCCTTTCTTTTTCTCCCTTCTTCCCTCTGTCTTGCCCTCTCTCCCTTGATCTCTAATTACCTCTCTCACTGTCTTGCTTTCTCACTCTCTCTCATGTGCTTTCCTTTTCTTTCCTCTATTACTTTTTCTATTTTTTTTAAGATAAGGAAACCACTAGAGGCCTAAGTTGCTGAGAGGCATATGGTGCTATGAAAAGGCCATTGGGCCCTCCAGAAGCCCTGATGGTTTTGCACCTGCCCTGCCACTCTTAGTTGTGAACACAAGGGCAGGGCATGGAAATCTCTGCATATTATTGCTCTTCTGCAAAGTGGGTGATAATTCCTTCCCTGCCTGTTCCCCTTCTTCTCATTCATTTGCTCATTTAATGCTTATTTACTGGGTGCTTTCTGTATACCAGGCACTGGCTTAGGCATTGAGTGGGGGAAGAAAACAGACTTGGTCTCTGACCTGTGGGCATTATATTCTAGAAGGGAGACAAAGAATAAGTAAATAATCATGTGATTAATTGTGTGGGTCTATGACTAGCTCATAAACTCTCTGTAGTTGTCACACTCATGTTGCCCAATCTAGAGGTACATGGCATATTTCCTGGCTCAGAACTTGATGGTCCAGAGCCTTTGCTATTACTTTTTCAAAGAATTATAACTTTTTATTTTAAAATAGTTTAAGATATATAAGAAGTTGCAAAAAATAATATAGAGACTTCCCTGTACCCTTCACCCAGCTTACCCTAAAGATAATATGATATCTTACATATACATTGTACATTGTAAGAACCAGGAAGTTGACTATTAACTCAGAGTTCAACCTTATTCAAACATCATCAATTTTGACATGCGTTCTTTTTCTCTTCTCTTCTCTTCTTTCCTTTTTCTTCCTTTTCTTCTTTTTTTCTTCTCCCTCCCTTCCATACTCTCTTTCTTTCTTAGTTCTGTTACATTTTGTGATTTTGTGTAGATTCAAATGACTGTCCCCACAATTAGGAGGTGGAAGTGACCCCTCATCACAAAAAAAATCTCATTTTACTTCTTAATAGTCACACTCTCCCCCCATCTCTAACCCTGGCAAGTACTGATCTGTTCTCCATCATTGTAATTTTGTCATTTAAAAAACCTTTATGTAAATGGAACCAGACAAGACGTAACCCTTTGAGAATGACCTTTTTTTCCTCAGCATGGAGCCCTAAAGATCCAACAAAATTGTTGCATGTGTCAGTAATTCATTTTGCCATCACTTTTAAGATAATAGGAATCAGGAATATGACACTTAAGGAAGAAATTCCCTTGTGAAAATACTTTATTTTAAAGGCTAAACTTTACTAGACTTTTTCCCCCCTAGAGACCTGGAATAATTGATCTATTTGTGTCTCATTAGCAAGTTGGCAAATTGGTAGACAATTATTTTTATTATTTAACTTGTGTTTTCCCACTGTTATAATGAAGATTGTCATGGCCTCTTCATTTTGCTTTGAGCTCAATGTATTTGGAAAAATCGTTCCTTATATCTGTTAGGTTAATGCCAGGTGCTGCAATGAACAACCCCTGAAAGTTTAGTAGGTTCACGCAATAAAATTTTATATCTAATTCCAGCAACAGACCATGTGTGTGCATGCCTCCTCTTTAAAAGGCTTTGCTCTGTAAGATGATTCAGAGACCTAGGTCCACTTCTTTAAGGACTTTAAAGCTCCCTGTCGGGGCCGGCCTGTGGCTCACTCGGGAGAGTGCAGTGCTGATAACACCAAGGCCACGGGTTCGGATCCCATATAGGGATGGCCGGTTCGCTCACTGGGTGAGCGTGGTGCTGACAACACCAAGTCAAGGGTTAAGATCCCCTTACCGGTCATCTTTAAAAAAAAGAAAAAAACTCCCTGTATCCAGCCATCAGGTAGGGCAGAGTCTGGAGAAGCGCTGGATTTGAGGTTTGCGTGGGTCGTGTCTAGAAGTGGTGTCAGACATTACTTCCATTTCCATTTTATTAGCTAGAATACATTCCTGTGGTTGGACTCAGCTGTGAGGTAGTGGGATGGGGGTGGAAGAGGGGAAGATGTAATTCCTTATGGGTAGCCACAAACCAGAGCCAACACTATTCTATAGAAGACTGTCTCCATTCCCATTAAAGTCCCCATTTCAGGTTAACAATATCAAGGAAATGTAATGAATGTGGTCCAAGAGTTGAAGTTCTGGTTTTGACTCCTCCTGTGCAATCAAGGCAAATCGTTTCCCCTCTTTGGGTCTCAGTTTTATTACCTATAATCAGGGGGTTAAATTAGATAATTTCAAAGGTTCCTGTTTAACATAATAGTTTTGTAGTGTGCTAAGTTTTCTGGTCTCAGAAACACAGAAAAATCTCTCAGATCTTGGCTGAAGGTGGGTTCAGTAAATCCGAGTTAGTCTGTTAAGCCAACCCCACACTTACTGTTACTCATTCCTTTTTAACCAAAAGGCTAAGGGAAACATAAGCAGCCCTGGGACCACACAGCACAACTGCTGTGGGAAATGGAAGGGCTTTGACAGTTTAGTCATGAGAGCAGTAAACTCAGCCCCTGGTAAATAATTTACTTGAGGACTGGGAAGCTGGACTCACTGTCTTGCCTATCTTGCTGCTTGAGGAATGGAGACAATTCTGGTTATGCTGGGAAGGAAAGAAAAATAAAATCTATCTTCCTTGTTCACTGACTGCCTATCCTTCATCCTTCCACCACCATTTCAGAGAAAGCTACAGATTTCTGTTTGCCAGAGCAGTGAATACCTCATTTCCAGTTTGCCTTGTTTCTGTCCAGCCCATGATCACTTGTAGTTCTATCTGTCAGAGTCACAAGAAAGACTTAATACCAGTGAACAGCATGTTGATTGATGCTGTGTCTATATCCAGGGGAGGATAAAGGGGAGGAAGAGATAAAACCCAAATGTCTCCTCAGCAGTTCCCCTACCCTCTTAGCTGATAGAACCTGAAGGAGGCCCAGCCAAACTTGTGTGTTTCCAAGTCAGGTTTCATTGTGGGTTGTACTTATCATTTCTTTCATGTTTCTGAAGTTGCTTTTTTGCATGCCCGGGGAATAGAGCAGCTCAGCAATGAATTTAGTTCTCTGTTGTCTGGGTTTTTTGGGGTCGGTGCAACTTGGATGCTCATTAAGTTTACTGAGCCTCCTCATTTTTAATGTTAGGCCCAAGGTAATATTTAATGAGGCTGAAAAGTATATTAATAAAATTGCTTGTAGTAATTAGTGGGAAATTATAATGGTAGGGTGATGGGGAGGTTTTAGAAATCAGTTAGGAGTGATCAAGACCAATCTTGTATGTCACTACTTATTATTTTTTGCTTTCAATCATCATGAACCACGATACCTTTGCATTTTTATCTTTGAGGGAAAGTCTTTGATTAGGCTCATGCATATTGCTATTATTTCGTGGTATTTTGTTCCCTGCTGAGTATCATAGAGTTAGAGCTAGATGGGTCTTTAGAATAATTTGTTAACCATCATGCTACCCCATAGAGATACAGGAATTATCTATCATTTCATCTTCATGGCACCTTACCTGAAAGGAGGGGCTGTCAGAGGCTACGGAGTCCACGTGGGCTTCTCCAAATGTGAGATCAGAAGAAAGGACATCAGTGGGGGGCTCATCTACTCGGAAAATATAAATGAAGGCAAAACCCTAAAAACTCTCAGATTTGGAAGGTAGAGATCAGGGACCAAGGTTTTAAGATCAAGGCCCTAAAATCTTTGTAACATCGCCAGTTTGATGTTTCTATTAACCCTTCTCCACTAGTTCCTATTCTGTTTCTCAACTAGGTTTGGAGGTAAAACTTCTGCAATGAACAAGACTCTAGGAAGGCAGGACTTCCCATTATTACTCTGGTTGGGGCTTGATCTGGGGCTTCTCGGGAGTTTTCTTGTTGTTGCTATTGTTGTTATCAACTCTGGTCTCTTATTATCTTTTGTTCCTATTCTGATTGGGGGAGTCTATGAAAAAACCTAAAGAGGACAGAAGCTGTCAGTATCTGAGAAAACAGTCATTAACTGATTCATGAAACAGGTGCCTAAGTTATTGCGATATACGTGTTGATTTCCTCCTCCTTTTCCTCTGTTCCTTTCTCCCGCGTTTTCATTGAGACTCTGCTATGTGCGAGGCAGGATGGGTGCTAGTTCCCGGGGATGTAGCAGTGAGCAGATCCAGCAATGGTCAATAAACCATCTTCTAAAGCTGTGGGAAGCAGTCCAAATGTGCTCGACAGCTCCATGCTGGAAGAGGAGTGAGTGGGAGGTTTGAACTTCCTGGAAGATGGAGTGACATTTATAGGCAGGAAAGGCAAGGGCAGGCATTCCAGCCAGGGAAAAGAGCACAGAGAGAGGCAGGGGCAGAGGTATGCAGAAGGGATCAGGATCCAAGGAGCTTCACATAGCTGGATGATGCCCGATGGCTCAGTATCTGTCTTGTGAACGGTGGGTAATGGAGCCTGGAAGTTTGTGTGTGATGCCAAGGGGGTTGCGTTAATCTAGTTGATGATGGACATGCCACTCAAGGGTTTTAAACACCCTAGCCAGATTCATGTTTACAGAATCCACTCTGGCAATGGGTGCATGGGGTGAGTTGGATAGGAAAGCCCAGGGACAAGGGACCAAGGAGGAGGCTATTGTAGTGACCCAGGTACAAGTGCCAATACTGGCATCAGGAGCAGTGGTACGAGAATAGAACGGAGAATAAAATGCTGCGAGAGTGGGTGATGGGGAGAGGGAGAAGGGACACAGGACAACAGCTTCCAGGTCAATAAGAATAGATATAGATGGAATCATATCAAATGTGGTTTATTGTGACTGGTTTCTTTCATTAGCATAATGTTTTTAAGGTTCATCCATGTTTTGACATGTATTAGTACTTCACTTCTTTTTATAGCTGAATCGTGTTCCACTGTATGGATATACTACATTTTGTTTATCTGTAACCTGTTGATGGACCCTTGTGTTGCTTCCACCTCTGCCTATTGTGAATAGTGCTGCTATGGACATTTTGTGTACAAGTTTTTGTTTGAACACCTGTTTTTAATTCTTTGGGGGTATATACCTGGAGTGGAATTGCTGGATTATCTGGTAATTCTATGTTGAATTTAGGAACTGCCCAAATGGTCAAATGTATATTAGTGGTTGCTTAAGGTTGGGGGCTTTTGGAAGATTTGGAAGGTAATAGGTAAAGGGTATGGGGTTTCTCTTGTGGTAATGAAAATGTTCTGAAATTGACTGTGGTGACGGTTGCACATATCTGCGAATATACTAAAAACAACTGAACTGTACACTTTAAATTGGTGAATTGGACAGTATGTAAATCATATCTTAATAAATCTGTTAAAATAGGAAATAGAATGAACTCATTCTATTTGAAGTTCCTCATAGGACCTTAATGAACTTGTAGATACAAATGCAAAAACATCCATTGTAGCTCAAAATTATGCATTTATTTGTACTCTTGTTTTTTGCACAAATAAGACTGAAAGCTTCTTGAAGGCAGGTACTACACTATGTTTTGTGCTATGCCCTGAGTCCCTTGCATGGTGCATGGCACACATCAAATATCCAATAAACATCCGTGAGTAAATTAATGAACAGCTTTTGCAGTTCAGGGAACTGGCTTATTATATATAGCACATGATGTTTTGTTGTACGGAATAGCCAGCTGCCCTTGGCTTTGGGTTCAGTAAACCTGTTCCTTTGCTCATTTATGCTGTGTTTTGAATTATTACCCCTGTGTGTTGCTGTGTTTCCTGTCAAGTCTACCACTATAAAGCCAATCACTTTTACCTCATACCAGTAAGGGAAGCTGGGCTGCCAAAGACTGGACTGTTTCTGGGGACAGTGGGGATCCCACGATGGGGACCCAGGATACTTATATTCCATGTGCTGTGTTCAGCGCACCACTAAGCCATTAGTCTAAGTATCAAAAGTAGTGCCAGGACTTTTTCATTCATTTGTGTTTATTCTTTAAAACATAAAACCAAAATTACCTTTAAATGTTAGCTTTTTTAAAAGTTTGCTATATTTTCAAGTAAAAATTTTTTTGTAATTGTTTTCTTTTTGGTTCCTCTGAAGGCGTGTAGTTCCAATTTGGTGAAAATGTTATTAATGAAAGGGGATTCTCTATCTGTCTGTCTGTCGGTCTGTCTATCTATCTCCCTATCTCCCTATCTAAATCTTCCTCTAGCTATTTAGTTGTTGAAAGCTTGCTGAATTTTAGAGTAAAATATTGTCTTTGATAAATTTTTTTTCATAGAGCTACAGTTTGATCAGTTTAATTCTTGTGTTGCCTTTGAAACACAAGAATGTGATTTATATAAGAATTTAGTACTCGTTTTTTCTTTGGCAGTTAAAGAGTTGCTGGAAATAGTATAAGTGACCAAAGACTGGGGCAGCTTCCTGGAATGGGCAGATTCAAGCAGAATTTTGAGAGGTTTAAAGAGCTGATTTGGCTAAATATTTGTGTCTTACTCTTATGACCGAACAATTTAGTTTTGTCTAAGAACATCATGACGGCAATTTAAGTTTCTACAAATATTCTGTAACTATTATAGATTCTCAAATGCCATCCACACCTCCCTAGGACAAGAGACCTGCAACTAAAGGAAGGGAAAGAGCATTTATTGCAATGCATAGTGTGCAGTGGCCTTGCCAATTTACCTAATTGGGTTTCTTTTAATCATTGCAGCAGACTTGCCTACCATGATTTTGCCAGAACTCTTCATTGAAAGAGACCAATTTCAAATGGGTTAGCAAAAGGAGGGCAATATTACTGGTTCATGTGGCTAGGAAATCTAAGGAATGGCTCGGGTTTCAGGCATAGCTGGATCCAGGAGCTCAAAGGATGTCACTAGAACATACAAACATTCTTTCTGCCTTTCTCCATGTTTCTGTCTGTTGGTTCTATTGTACTTTCCTTTTGCTCTGTTGAGCTCATTCTCTAGAAAGTTCCATATTCACAGAAGCACCAGACTTGTGTCACTTGTACAATTTGTCATACCAGAGAACAGAGTCACTTTTTCCTGATAGCTTTAAAAAAGTTCCCTGGGATGATTCAGATTGAGGGAGGTTGGGTCATTTGCTTATCTGGGAGCCTATCAGTTGCAGGAGATGTGATATGCTTTGACTGATCAGGCTCATGGCCTGTGCTCCTGCCAGTGGGAGTGGAGGGAAGGAGACAGGCCCATCTGTATCCCCTGGGATGAGTTTTCCACAGGAGAGAGAGGTTCTGTTGCCAGAAGAAAGGGTGAATGGCAAGTTTGCTATGCACACCAGTATTTTGGTGATAGGAGTGACATAATTCCCTTTTTTTTAGATGAGTCCCAGAGAAGCTAAGTGGCCTTCCCATAGTTATTCTACTGTGAAGAGAGAGACCCAAGATCAAAGCTTATGCCTATCCAGCATCATAAGTTAAGCCATTACTGGTTTTCTATAATGAATTTGGACTCTACGGTATGAGCAGAAGTATTCTGGCACAGGGCTGGGACGATCAGTGGGCCAAGACACAGTATGAGGGAAAGCTGGGGACATATGACCTGCGAATGCTCTGCCAGGGTAGCTATGGCCTCACTCAGCACTAATGCAGATCTTTAGTGGCTGCGTGGGCCTGACCTTTATCCTTAGAGTGCCCTCTCCCTGGGACTCCTTTCCTATCTCCTTTGCCAGCTGAAATTCTACCTAAATTCAGTGACCTGGCTCAGCACCATCCCTGCCAGTGGTCTGTCTTGGTACTACAGCCCTCTGTGAAGGCAGACACCATGCCCTTATCCCCTCCCTCTTCTCTGACAGGGTCCACACAGTGCCTGCCACGTGGTCAGGGCTGAATGAACTAGCCCCATCACAAGCTGGGTATCATCCTTGTAAGTTATGTGTGGTGTCTCAGAGCTCAGAGACTGCACTGAGGATGCTTGGGCTCAGCTGCTCAGATCTCCCACTTACTAGCCTCCCCTTCCTCATCTGTAAAATAGGAACCATCAAAGATTGGGAAGATTGGCTGAAACAACCCATGTAAAATGCTTAACATAAAGCTGGTGGCAGAGCAATAACTTAGTAACTATTAGCAGTTATCGTTATCCACAGCCACTGGCTCAGGGAGATTCCATGACTAGTTCATTCAATTAGATAGTGCAAAGCAGGTCCTCGACCTCAGGGTCTTCTAGCTCCTGTCTCATTTAGGAGCTAAGAGCAGGAGTTAACAGGCCTCATGCTGCCACTTAAAGCATATTTAGGCCTCAAAGAAGGCACCAGTTGCCCCAGGAGAGCGAAGCTTACTTGTCAGAGTGATTTCTCTGATTTCTCCAGGGAATACTTGGACAGGAACACACAGCATGTAAGAACTGAAAGCCTTGTATCAAAGCTCCTTATGGAGGAGCAAGTTCTCCAAAGCCTTAGGTTTACCTGTGCCCTAGATGTTTGGATGCAAGGTGATAATCAGGTTCACACTCTGTACTGCTATTTATACTCCTATTACCAATGTCACACCTCTTGGGAAATACATTGAAAAGATACTTTTTTAGACACTGAAGTAGACGGATTAGTGTTTTGAACTTTCAAGGTGTTTATTTATGTATCTAATTTTGTGTATATCTGATTTTTACCTGGTTTTTCATGAATTCAAGAGATCATAGATTCAATATATTAATTGATTCTTCTTTTTTCAGAGAATGTTAATTTTTTCTCATTGCAAGACTGGCAATGCTGTGATTCTTAGGAATTTGGATGCTAACCCCCACACCTCTGTGACCATGGACCTGAGTCTAGGATGGCAGATGCTGAGAGGTGATTGGTTGTCCTTGCCCGTTCCTGGCATTGAGAGGGAGATGGGGACAAGAATAGGGTGACAGCCTCTGAGGCAGAACCATGACTGAATATTTGAGCCCTGTTTTCTTCTCTTGTTTGACCATCGCCTGTCAGTGTTGACGGCTTCATCTGACCCTCCTGCTGCTGTTCCGAATCAGGCCGAGGGTGTTGCCCAGAAGAGCGGGTGGGACATGTTACCTATGATGGAGCATGGCAGAGCAGAGGGGAGCAGGTGCCTTAGCAAGGGTCACTTGCAGGAAGACTGCTGTTGGTCTGCACCTCTCTCCTGCCATGGGATCAAGGACTGGACAGGGCTTCTCTGCATGTCACAAGCTTTGTCACTTTGTTGATCCTATTTGCCTCTCTGTTGTGGAGCAGATGGTAAAAATACATTAGAAATTCACCATCACCAGAAAAATAAAAGTAGAAACACTTTTTTCCCCCACGAGAATTTGGAAAAATAATGGCTATTATTCCTGGACTTCTCTTTGGGGATCACCAACACCTGTCATTTTTACTCCTTAGTATCTCTCAAATATTTGCTGTTGTCTCCCTGTGGCTACCGCCTGGTGTCGAGCTCTCACCCTCTCATGCCTGCTCAGATGCCCTTCAAACTGCCTCTAGGCAGGCTCCCTGCATCCTCTCTCCGTATCCCCAAATCTGAATTGCACACGTGCAGCTACCACAAGGCTGTGTCTAGGATTCTGTGACTGGCTGCACCACTCTGGTGCTCACACCCTTCCCTGGCTCTCTGTGACCCATCCCGAGCCTGCCAGAAAGGGACTTCATAACCGACTGACCCCTGCCAGCTGAGAGGGCTGCCTCAGGGCTGCTGGACCGTCTACCCACCCACCGCTGCCACCAGCCTCTTCTGCATTTCGTCTTTCCCAGGCATGGCCCATTCTCTCAAGCTGCCAGCCCCCACTTCCTTTCTTCTGTCTGGGACCCTGTTCTCCCCAACCCCACGTATTTACCTCCTTCTGGGAGTGCATCCCCGTGCGTTCTCTGCTTCCAGGCCGAGCCCGGGACCCTCCTCTGCATTCACAGGTTCTCTTTCAGATTGCCTTTCACAAGCAGTGCGTGCGGTTGATTGTCTGCTGTGGCCACTACATATGCAAGATCGTTGCAGGAAGGGCTATGTCTCATTCATCTCTGTAGCCCTGAGACGAGGAAGCAGCATGTTGCGGTGGTGATGAGACAGTCCTGTGTTCAAATTCCACTTCCATCTGTGTGTGTTTGGGTAACTTGTTGAATGTTTCTCAGCCTCTGTTCTGCAGTTGGGACAAAACAGCTACTATGTTATGGAGGTCCCCTGGGGACTCATTGAAGTAATTCTTGTAGAACTGTACCTGGTGTATCACCACCACCATCATCATCATTACTAGGTTCTGGAAAATGCTGGATACTCAGTATGTTCTTTTTAATTAGAATGACTAAATGGATGAGTGATAGGAATCATTTTGTTGAATTCTCACTTTATCTGAGATGAAGTCAATAAAAGATCATTAATTTTCACATCTCCTTTCTCCCTGAACTTTTTGTTCTTCCCCACCAAGAGGGGAGGGAATGTCTCTCAGATGTTAGCAAAACACTTTACTTGCACAAGCGACCCAAGAACGCTTGGAAGAGAGCCACTTTGCCCAATAAGCTAACAGCTAAAGTCAGGATTCACCTCCCTGCTGGTTGAATGACACCCCATTTCCCCTCTTAAAAGAACTAAATGGCCTATATTTCTTTTTTAAATTAAAGTGAATGAAAATGAATTTCACAACTCCCCTGGAGATGACTGGAGACACACTGGGATGTCAAATAAAAAAGCTGGGAATTGCTGAGCTCAGGCATGGCACTGTGGGTTCCCAAGAAAGATGAAAGACTAGAAGCATCCAGCGTGCAGGAGGATGGAGGGGGAGGGAGGGGGGAGAATCAGGGAAGACGGATTATGAGGCATAGATGTGGAGGGACGTGGGAGCAGAGAGAGCGAAGGGAGGGCTGTATTGAAAAGTAACTGTTGAGCAAATGATCTTTCACTTCGTTGAAAAGAATCAAAAGCAGTCCAAGACATGCTGGATAATTGCCCAAGAATTATTCCTGGTTGCCCTATGAACGGTTCCTCACTATGCAAAAATATTGACAGCAGAAGGGAAATTATTGTTTTGAGCTTGGAAATGCCTCAGTTCTCTAACTTTGCTAACGAGATTTGAGCCCGTTATCCTTGTCTCACTGTGAGCCTTCATCAACGGCAGAACTTGTATCTCCTAAGGGATTGTTGGCTGAGTTCATTTCAGTCTAACAAATGTGTATCGAAACCCAGGGTGTGTTGAGGACCAGGACAGGAACCGTGTGGGATGCCAGAGTTGGGATGACTAGTTCCTTGGGCCCAGGGGTATTCCTGGTGAGATGGGGGGAAGCCATGGGAGAAGTGCACTCCAGCCCCACCTCAGCCCAGTGCCTGAGTCATCCTTCCTCAGAGAGGAAGTTTCTCTGTAGCCTTTTTAGGCCTTGGGTGAGACCAGTGTCACAGCTTCATTAGCGTGGGCCTCTGTTTGCTTCTTCCTGACTTCCCACCACCTCCAGCCTTTCTTGTGGCCAACTACAGTGATTGTCTTAATTCATAAAACAAAGCATGTTACTCTTTTGGCTCTTTATTGTGGCTGGCTTCTTTTTGCACTTGGAATAAAATCTAAACTCATTAGCATGTCCCACGAGGTCCTGCATGGTATCACCCCCCCCACCTCTCATCTTGTGTTCTTTGCCATTACCAGACCTTTGCACTCACTCTCCCACCTCTTTGGAATGCCCATCCCTGAACTCTGCATAGCTCAGTCCTCTTGAGCTTCCAGATTTTGGCTTAGATGACATTTCTTAGCTGCAGAATCTAAATTTGCCTGCCCTGCCACTGGTCCTCCCTTTCTCTCTTTGTCATCAGTAATTGCTCTTTGTAATTATTATTTGTTTCCTCACTCTTGTCTTTCTTCTTCCCCTAGACTGTGAGCTCAAAAGGGTGGGTCCTTATCTGTCTTGTTTGCTGCTTTCTCCCTGTGCTTGGCACATAGTAGTTGCTCAATAAACAATTGAAGATTGAATTGCTGTACCTGATCTGCCCACAGCGGCCGTGTCAATATGGAATAACTCGAATAAAGGAATAGGCTGAAGGAAGGAATTTTAGGGACAAGAGTTACTATGGAAGAAATGCTACTAATTCAAATGACATGGGCCAAATCCCCTGGCCCCTTGGACTTGGGTTGCCCTGTTTCTAAAAGAAATTATCCTCAAGAATCTTCCCCCCTGGCTCTCAAAATTCTTCAAGTATAAAAGCTTCCAGACATAACAGTCTCATGATTGACAGCTCTTTGGCCCAATCCTGCCCCAGAAATGTTTTCCTGAAGACATGTTCCTCCCTGCCTGCCTGTCTCAAGGTGACATTTTTAGGCTTAATTAGAGGCTGTTAGCCCTTCTTAAGTAGTCACATGGCAGACATGCCAAATAACCTTAGCACTGAGTGCTGGGATAGGAGAGTGGAATAACAATTTGATTTCATGTAGTTAAAAGCCAACGGCTTCTACACCACAGTTGCTCATTTCCTCCCTTTAACAAGTCAGATGAGTTCTGATGAATTTTTTAATTTGTTTGACAACATTTTATTGGGTCATCTACACTGTGTACCACATTGGATCAGAAGCTCTCGGAGGTACTGTTGAAAAAAGCTCCTGCTATTTAGAGCATTTCCCATACCTGACTGTGTTTGATCCTCCCAATAGCTCTTTGAGGTATGTGCTATCAGTATCCCCGTCTTACAGGCAGAGAAGCACAGACCTGCAGAGGTAACCTCAATTATTGCAAGGCACACAGTGAGGAGGTGTGAGGCAGGACTTGAATCCAGGAAAGAGGGAAACATTAGATGTGGGGTCTGCTCCTGAGGAATGTGTGATGTATTGACTGTAGCAGGAGTGACACACAAGAAGAAATTAGTAGTTGTGCAGCCCACTCTGTGCACATCCAAGTCTTCCTCTCCAGAGTGGGACACTGTAACCTTTCCTGGCTGATGCCCCTGGCAGGCACTGTGGCCTCCAGCCTGCAGGGCTGCCCTAATCCCAAAGTCTGCAGGTGGCCACCCCTGCTCAATGACCCCCCCTAGCAAGACCTGCCTCTCTCCTCTGCCAGCCCCTGCCCACCTGTGGATGTGCCCTTATGTCGGGCTTCCTGGCTGGTACTGCTTTCTGGTCTCCTGCCAGGACCAGAGGCTGTGTTGAGGCCCCAAATTCCACCTGGGATTAACCATTCTGTGGCCCTGCAGGCTGGCCTCTTGCTGTTCTATCCAGCATGGAACACTCGAACCATGATGGTGCCATCTCTTACACACTTCTACTGGGTGTCCATCAAAAAGGCCACTGTGATCCCCTCAGCCCGGCACCAGGAGAGGCCAGACTTGGGCATGCCAGCAGTTCCCAGTGGTGGAGACACAGGGAAAGGGAGAGGGAAGAAGCTGTGGGTCTGACAGTCTTACCCACTTCCCAGCCCTGTGACGTGAAAGCACTTTATAAAAATTACTTTCTTTGTGTTGTTATTCAGGCCATTCACTCACTCACTGGGTGACCCTGGAAAGGGTCATTTTACCAATTTGTTCAGTGGGAAAGCTAGATGATAGTTTTACAAGTCTGTGGCCTGTCCTTGTTCTTTGGCCTGTCCTTGACCTTTAACACACTCCCCTGTGAAGGAATGTAGTGGGAGGGTCATGACTGTTGGAGGGGGTAGGTGCAGGGTGGAGTCGGCTGCCTGCAAGCTGTGAAACCTTGGGAAAGCCAGTTAAGCCTTCTGAGCCTTGATCGTAACATAGGATCAATGCTAGAATCTTCCTCAAAGGTTATTTGTGAGGATTGAATGGGATGACTCAGGCAAATTATTTACTGTTTTAATGTCCTGTGTCTAGCACACTATAAAATCTGATTACATAATACCTAAACATTAGCTATTTATTTTTTCTCTTTCCTCCTCACTATATTTCCTGACTCTCTCCTCTTTTGTTTCTCTGGACATGGTGCCCTTCACTCTTCTGCCTTTTGCACTGAAATTCATCAACCCATCAGTGCCTCCCTGAGGGCTGAGGGAAGGCATCCATCACTGGCCTCTCAGAGCCCAGCCAGACGCTGTGTATTTGCAATTGGTGCTGACCTCAGAGGTGCCCGGGTTCCTGGTAGCTGGCAGGTCTGGCTCTAGCAGGAGAAGTCTCACTTTTCATTAAGACCAGAGTCCTGGAGGTCAGAGGAACAATGGATTTATCTCATTCAGCACTTACAGGCTGTCTATATCCCTTTCATGATTGTGATGGACCACATGTAACCATGGGCCACTGACCAGGAGACCTGGCCACAGGGTACTTGGCATTGAAAATCAATGATTCTACATATGAATGGTAACATGGTTGGAGTACAGGCAAAATAGGAGGAGACCAGAAAAGACAAGGTACAAATAACACAATTGAGTGATCTGAGAGAAAAGAAGCTCAAACTGGAAGAGGAAGGGAGTGGCTTAGACCATTGGAGCTTATGATACAGGAAACGTTGGAAGGAAGGGTAGCTGGATGTGTGGGTGGAAGAACGCCCTCCCCTCTACTGTGGCCCAAGCCACTCTCCTTGTGTGGCCTTTTTTGTACTTAACCAAGAAGAGAGGCAGATTTAGCTCTCTGTTCTTAGGCAGCGGGGGGTTACAAAACCTCTGCTTGTGAAAGATTCTAAGGTCATCAGGGGGGACTGTTCCTGAGGCAGAGATTTGTGGGAATGAAACACTTTGCAGTTAGGTTCTTTTCTCTTTCCCTCCTGCAGCTGGGATCTGCTGTCCCCAAGAGCCCGTTTTTCATTTCCAGGGCAGAACCGACTGTTGGCTCTGGGCAGGACAGGTTTGGCTTTAGGAGATGATGTACAGTATCTAAATGTGCTGCCTGGTTAGTAAATTATCCTCTGGATCACTGGATGATGAGACATTTTAAATTGCAGCCTAAGGGCTTTGTGGAGCCTCTGCATACTGAATTTGCAAAGGAAATTGGCCTTGAATGAACAGACAATACGCCTACTATGTGCCAGAAATACGACAACACTGTTTTTGAGGAATGTCTGTACCTAAAGTGGGAAAGAAAGAAAACTAGCCCTTAATGAGCATCTACCGTGCACCAAGCCTTTAACATGTTTTGTTCCATTTAATTATTACCATAATCCTATGGAGAGACCGTTATACAAATGTGGACATTGAGACTCAGTGATATTAGGCTCTGGTACATGACAGACATAGCATTTGAATTCAGAACCGATTGACTGCAAAAATCTGTTGTTTTCATTGAGTGACAAACATTTAGACCAAGGGTCAGCAAATGTTTTCTGTAAAGGGTCAGGTGGTAAATATTTTAGGCTTTGTGGGACATATAGTTCCTGGCACTCAACTGTGCCATTGTAGCATGAAAGCAGCCGCTGATAATGCATAAACAAATAAGCTTAGCTATATTCCAATAAAATTTTATTTACAAAAACAGCTAGTGGGCCAGATTTGGCTGTGGGCTGCAGTTTGCTGACCCTTGTTTTAGAATATCTGGCATGACAGTAAACACTGCATAGGCTCAAGTAACAATGGGACATTAGGCTTACTTTCCAGCTGAAAATGATTCCCTTAAAAGAGGTAGGTCTTGCACAATGATATAATGGCCAAGAAAAGTAGGTGGCATATTACTGCCATCCCTGAAGGCTGGCAAGGCTCTTTTAGGTCCTTCCCTACAACTAGATATTGCTGCCTTTTGGGAAACGGGAAACTTGTCCCTGTGGTCCAAACAGAAAGCTTGTGATGGAGATGGAGTTAAATGACAAAGGGAAAGATTGGTAGAATTTTTTGTTCTGTTGTCACCTTCAGAATTTTAAAACAATCAATTCTAAAGCTAATCAGAGCAACAGGTAAGAACATTATTTGTATTTTTAAAAGAAAATTTGAATTCGCTGATTTAAGGTCACACAGGAAACACTTAAGGAAGTAGTATAGCTTAGTGTGTGTGAATCTGGCTTAGCAAACAGAAAGATCTGGGTTCAGATCACAGCCCTGCCATGCACTAGCTGCATGTCCTGAGCAAGTTATTAAAGCTCTCTGAGTCTTGGCTTCCTCAACTCTTAAGTGGTTAGAAAGAGGTTATAAAACTTTTGCTGCATTAGAATCACCTGGAGCGCTTGTTAAAGCACAGGTTTCTGGGCACTATGCCCAGAGTTTCTGATTTAGTAGGTCTGAGGTGGAGCCAAGAATTTGAATTTCTCACAAATTCCCAGGTAATGTTGATCCTGCTGGCTTGGAGTCCATACTTTGAGAACCCCTGGGCTAGAGGATGCTAAGGGTTCCAGGTTGTATTTCCCAACAGACACATTTGTTGAGTGAGGATCTGAATGGAATCAGCAAGCAGAGAATTTCTACTGTATCCTCAGGAATCACAAGTGGGAGCGGGGAGACTCTACCAGCTTTTGAAGCGAAGTAAAATCACCCGTGGCTTCCTGAGGAGGCCCCAGCCAGGTCTGGCTCTCAATAGTCCCATTAGGGAAGCCTCTTATGGGAAGGTTGTGCAAGGGAGGGAGAGAGGGACAGGCGGTTCCTCTTTGGCCCTCTCCCTAGAGGGTGGAGAAGTGTTAATGGGAGTTTTCGTTTTTCAGGACCCAGGACAGCAAGGAGGACACCCTGCAAAAGTAGTCTCTGGAAGTGTGGCAGGGGACTGATAATGCAGGTTAAGTGCTTTATAGCACCGAGGCTGGCATGCGGCAAGCGGCCATAAGTATTAGATTTATTATTTTGTGTATTGTGAAAAAATTCATTGTTTCGGAAGTGATAACCCTTCCTGCTTCCTCCCCGGTTCTGAGCTGTATAGTTAACCACCATTACCTGTGTGGGAGGGTGTATCTTTTAGGCATTTGCTTTACTGATAGTCATAATTCATAATTCTAAATAATGTCATATAGTCATTTAAAGGATTGTAGTTTTTATGCTTTATTCCCACCACTGGTTTTCATCAGTCTTTTAAAAATTTTTTTTATTGTGTACATGACAAATATTTTTGGTTATAATTAATTCAGTTATTAGTGAGGTAGAAAAAATGTTTTCAAGTGTTTATTGGTGTTTTGCATTTTTTGCCCTTCCTGTGACTTAGCTGCTTATACCCTTTGCACATTTTTCTTTTAGATAATTTTCTTCTTTTTCATTTGTTTGTGCTCTTTGGATATCAGAATATTAGTTCTTTCTCTACCATATATGTTGCAATAATAATTTTTTTCTCAGGTGATTGCTTTCTTTTTACCTGGTTACAGGTTTTTATTTTTTGTCACTAAAGTTTTTTTATTGTTTGCTTTCTAAATTTTTATGTGGTGAAATTTATCAGTGTTTTGTTGCACTTTGGTTTTATGTCATTATCAGAAATGCCTTCCTCAATCTCATTAAGAGGTTTTTTTCTGTTTTTGTTTTTGTTTTTTTCTGGTGCTTTTATGTTTTTTTTTTTTTTCCTTCCCTTCCTCTCTTCTTTCCTCCCTCTCTCCTTTTTTCCCTTCTTTTTTTATTGAAATCTTTAATGCATAGAGCACTTATTTTGGTGTGAGAAGTGAGGTAGGGATCATGCTTTATTATTACCTTATTCCAAGATGTTAGCTAGTTTTCCCAATATCTATTATTGAATAGTCCATATGTATTCTACTTCTAGCAACCTAAATAATGTTCTTCCGTGAATTTTGGGGTCTAATTAGCTTCCATTTATTTATCTTTCTATTCTTACGGTGCTGCTATCTTGGTTTACTACTGTAGCTATGATATGTTTTCATGTTGAAAAGGATCATTCTCCCATTATCCTAAAATCTCAAAAGTTTCCCAGGCATTTTTGCATGTTTATTCTTCCAGAAAAATTTTAGAATAATTTTGTCAAGTTCTCCCTTCAAAATCCTATTTGGAGTTTGGTTGGCTCTGCATTGGATCTACAGAGTAATTTAGAGACCCCAGGCATTTTCACAACGTTGAGTCCTCTTATCTAAACACAAGATAAGTCTTGTCATTTACATCCTAGATCTCTTGTGTCATGTCTCGCAGTGGAATTTTAAAGTTTTCCTCTTCTAGGCTTTGCACATTTCTTTTTTATTTCTTATTTATCTTTGTTTCTTTTGTGTGTGGGATAAGTGTTTCTGTTATGTTTTCTAATTGGCTATTGCTGGTATAAAAAGATGTGGTTTTTAGGCATATGTTTTATGTATGACTCCCATGCTAAAAATTTTTTATCAGTTCTAACAGTTTTCAGTTATGCCCTTGGGTTTTAAGGTAGATAATAATATCATCTACAAATAATGATACGTCTGTCTTCTCTTTTTTAGTACTTATAACTCTCTTATTTTTATTTTTTGCTTGTGCTGGAAATTCCAGAATGAGGTTAAATAGTGACAATAGCAGACATCCTTTTCTTTTTCCCGATTCAATTATAATGCTTCTGGAGTTTTACTAAGTAGAATAGCTATTTTTTTTTTAGATAAATATTCTTTACCATTTTGAGGAACTGGCATTCTATTACTAAGTTGTTATTTTTTTATATATCAGGAATAAATATTGAGACTTCATGTGATTTTACCCCATTGACTTATTATTTTTACAATTGTATAATTAAATTTCCAAATATTAAACTATTGTTGTAATTAACTTTAATTGGTTATGGTTTTTATTCCTTTAATATAGTACTGCATTTGATTTGCTGGTATTTTATACAGCTCCTTAATTCCTTGTCTGAAACCCTTTGGGTGAAATGTGTTTGTGATTTATATTTTATTAGATTTTAGGGAGGTAACATGGTGCATGCATTGTGAATGTTATGTAATAACCCCGGTGGAGTCTGGAGAAGTACCCTTTAATCAAACATATTAATATTTATGCAGCCAAACGTATGAATGCAAAGCTAAGTCAGAAAAATAAATTCTATAAGTAGACTTGGGTCAGGTGTGGCCACAAAAGAAGTTTAAGTCTGGTTTCTACCGTCTTGGGATGGGTTCCCTAGTAGCAGGCCCTGAGACAAGGGTTCAAGTGAGGACGATTGATTAGGAAGTGTTCCCAGGAAAAATGAATGGAAGAGTGGACAAATGACTGGGACGAAAAGGAGGCCAGCAGGGGTGGGATATCAAAGTCCTACAGAGGGTAACTCTAGCTCAGTTATACAGGGAAGTTCTGGGGACAGTGTGGGTGGCTCTTCAGGGCTCTCCCCATTGGGAAAAGGGAGCTGGAGTATTTATGCCCCTGTACCCCTCAGCCGTTGGTGAGGTGGCCTGCTGTGAGTGTGGAAAAGAGATATTTGACACAGGAGAGTAATTAAGCTTGTTCAGTAGACTCCAGATTCAGTTGTCTTAAACTGTTGTGAGCTCCTTCGCACTTAATCATTGGGCTTCCACTTCCAGGCACACCTGAGGACACAGCAGGCCTCAGCGGTTATTCTTGGTCATCCGGTTTTTGAACACAAATTCCCTCCCTCTTTTCCAAAAGGATCATGAAGCCCTGCAATGTTGAAAGGCAGAAACAAGGCTGAATCAGACAGAACCCTTGTTCTGCAGAACAGAGGCCAGAAAATTGCAGCCCTGTGGCTTACCCCCTGTTTTTGCAAATAAAGTTTTATTGGAACATAGCCACACTCATTCTTTTGTGTTTTGTCTTTCTTTTGCATTATAGCGACAGAGGTGAGCAGTTGCCACAGGGACCATATGGTTCACAAATTCAAAAATATTTATTCTCTGGTCCTCTACAAAAACAGTGTGCTGACCCTGATGTAGGAAGTCAAGATTTAGGCAGAGAGGTAGCACAGACACTCAGATGCTCAGAGCTAGAGTTATCCTCTGTAGGACTTTGATATCACACTCCTGCTGGCCGCCTTCTCTTCCCGGTCATTTGTCCACACTTCCATCCATTTTTCTTGGAAACACTTCCCGATTAATCGTCCTTTCCTGAACCCTTGTCTCAGGGCTTGCTGCTAGGGAACCCATCCCAAAGTGCCTTGGAGCTCAAGGTGATCCACTTTCTGGGTGGTTTTGAGGCATGGAGTGTTCTTGCTGCGCCTTCGACATCTGAGAGGCTGGCGCACTCTGAGGGGCCAGGCCTCACTTCCTAGAGCCCTCAGGGTTGGATTTGGGTGCCCAAGCTCAGCCAACCAGAGAGTGTTACTTTTCTTTCCTTTGCCTCTTATTCTGTAACTACTGCAGGAGCCCTACTGGAGGTAAGTAGGATTTGCTTGTTCCTAGTCCCCTAATCCCAATGTTTTTCCTAGAGTAGGTGGGGGTTGGATACCCTGAGGAAAAGGTGGGTTCGGGGCTAGGCATCGCGAGGACTGGCTGGGATGAATGACAGATATTGCCAGCTAAGCCCAGATGAGGTTAGGTTCTGGAGGGCTGGAGTGGGGAATCCCTTAGGTATGATCAACAGGAGGGGTGGAGCATTAGTATTTCTTGACCTTTTTCATTGTGTTGCGAATTTATTTGCATCTAACATCTGCATTCACAGTTTTGAGATTTCAGCATTAGGGGCTATATCTCCTTTCGGTTTCTGAACCCTGGTACAGTTTCTGAAATGAAGGTTTAATTTTTTTTTTTTTTAGGATGTAATTCTTCTTATTTTATTGTGGTAAAATATATATAACATAAGATTTTCTATTTTAACCATTTTTAAACATACAATTCTGGGGAATTAATTACATTCACAATGCTGTGTGACTATCACCTCTATCTGATTCCAAAACTTTTTTATCATCCTGAACATAAACTCTGTACCCATTATGCAATAATTTCCCATTATTCTGTCCCCACAGTTTCTGGATTTTTAGCAAAAAATTTAAATTAGTGAAGACATTGCCTCTCAGCTTTACTTAATGCTACTTCCTGGAAAGTTCATTTGCCTGTGGAAGATTGTGGGGACTCAAGGAGCCCTCCCTTTTTCCTCAGCAGCTACTACGCCAGGCCTTTCTTTGCTCCTCAGTCTGCTTTGGGGCCCCAGAGATACACACCTGACAGGTAGTATCAGTAACAGTCCTGAAAGGGGCTCAATACCTCGTTTGCTTCAGCTGTCTGGCCTCTACAAGATGCACCAAATGGGGGGTTCTTCCTTTTCTTCCTGCTGCGTTTTGGCCATGAACTTCATGCCAGAGTTCGGGGCACTTGCATTGAGAGGCTGCTGTGATATCGCTGCTCTTGGGAAGCACTTTTGTGTCACCCCCACCTGGACTTGCTGGAATTGCTCTTTCTGTGGTTCATGAAGAACAGATTTCATCTAGAATGGGGTTTACAATCTGAAAAGAGGGCAGGCTTCAGGGCACAGGCCCTGTTGTCCAGCTCCTCCTCCTCTGGCTGTGTGGCTGGGGCAGATGAGTTACCCCACCTGAGCCTCAGTCTCTCCCTCTGTAAAATGGGGCTGATACACTCTTCCAGTGTTGGTATCACGGATGTGAAGGCACGGCACAGTGAGAGGCAGCAGGGTGGTCAGCAGCGAAGGCTCCAGGGTCAGGTGTCCCAGATTCCAGTCCCTGCTCCACCACTCACTGCATGACCTTGAGAGTTGCTCAAGGTCCCTGTGCTTGGTGTTTTTTTGTACCGCTGAGAAACCCTCCCTCATTCATTACTACATTAGCATTTGGCTCCCTCTTCTCTTCTATGTGCTTCATCTGCTGTAGATTTGAGGGTAAAACTACCTTATTAATCTTTCTTTTGTAAATATTACTGCGAAAGAACGGGGATGTTGCATTCACTCATCTTTTCATTATTATTGGTAATAGCTTTCAATTTGTAACTAATTAACGTTGCTCCTTCCTAACCTGGCCTTTATTATGAGAAGCCAGGGAGAAATCCAGGAGTGGATGCTCAGAGGGTGGGAGCCCATGTGAGGACAGTAGAAGAGGAAGGCACAAGGGGACATAAGTCTTATCCTGACAATGACTGTATGTGTCATGCACAAGTCTTATCCTGAAAATGACTGTATGTGTCATGCCCTTGTTCTCTGAGTCCTCAAAGAGAGATCCAGGAGAAATGGGCAATGGTCACAAGGAAGCAAAGTTGGATAGAGTGTAAGAGATGTACCCACTTGTTGTGACAATCATAGGTATCAAAATAGAACTGTCTTCCTTGGTAGTTCTTAGGTTCCTGCATGTGGAACACACACACACACACACACATACACACGGACACAAACACACATTGCTAGACACATTCAAATTAATTCAAATTTAAAGACACAATGGCTTGGCATGAATTTTATAGATGGAAAGTTGTACCAGAGAACCTCCAAGGCCTCTGCAATTCTGTATTGCACATCACACATTTGTGTTTGGGAGAAGGTGACTAGAAAGGGAGTTGGACATTTAGCTGCAGCTGTTTTGCTTTTATTTATTAGTATTGTTATGGAATAAAAGCTTCACTCTTTACTGGCAGGCCAGTAAATGTAGGCCAGTCTCCTGAACCTAGAAGACTTGAAAATGTAGGAGGGAAGGGGAGGAAATTCAGTAATGACATGCACAGATCCTCTTTGATCTCAGGCATGATGCTCTGCAGGGGGCTAAGATAAGAGATTCCAATTCCCCTGTGGTCTTTTCTGAAACTACAGAGTCATTAGCTTTCCCCTGTTTATCAAGTGAACATAAACAGGTACAACAATGGTTTCCCTTCTCCCTTCTGAATTAATTATATACGTTTTCCCCCCTTGAATTAATTAGGTTTATTTGCTACTGTTTCTTCTATGAAAAGATTTGAGACAGTGGGTAAGGGGCATGGAGAAAATTTGGATCATGATCAAGGCCATGTTGCTCCCCCCCCCCAGTACCCCAAAGCAGCCCTTTTCAGCACTGCCTGATATAATTTTCCATGATGATGGAAATGTGCTACACCTGGCCTACCCAATATTGTGACTGTTGTAGCCACTGGCCACATGTGACCACTGAGCCTTTGAAATGTGGACAGTGCATTTGAGGAACTGAATTTTTAATTTTATTTCATTCTGCCTTGATGGGGATCCAGGAGAAAAGGGCAAAATTCTGGATTGGCTTGCATACAGGTTGTGTGATCTCAGGCAAGAGACTTCCTGAGCTTGTGTTTTCAAAGACATAAAATCAGACTAGTAATGGAAGTGATGCATGTGATAGGGCTGGCGCATAATACTCATGCACAGTGCCTGTGATTATATTTAACCATTCTGTGCCTGAGATTATATTTAACCATTGTGCCCTAAATCTCAGTTAACTTGTTGCCCGGTCTTCACTGAGCTCCCTTCTAAGTCACAGTCAGCCTTGACCGGGGCAGGAAAGATGGTCAAGGAGAGCCTTAGTGGTGGCAGAATGTAGCCGCCTGATGCAGAGACTGTGGCAGATTGAGCAGGAATTTAAAGTCACGATGATCAGACACCAGGTATTTTTGAGAACCCATGAAAGGGTGTTGGAAGTCTTCTCCAGAGAGAATGCCATAGGTCATCCTTTTGGTTGGTCTGTCATACAGTGTGGCCTCTATGTTGAGATATTGAAGCCTTTTGAAGATAAACACCAATGGGTGCAGGGGGAGAGTGTAGACTCTGAGGCAGACACAGCTGAAGTTGAATTTCAGTCCAATCCTATGGTCACTTGGGCAGATAATGTGACCTCACTAAGCCTCCATTTTCTTGTCTGTATTAATAGAACCTTCTACTAAAGGTTGTGTGAGTATCTTAGTCTGTTTGGGCTCCTTTGATGAAATATTTTAGACTGGGTAGTTTATAAACAGCAGAAGTTTATTGCTCACAGGTCTGGAAGCTGAAATACAAACTCAAGGCTCCAGAAGATTCAGTGTCTGGTAAACTTGTTCTCTGCTTCAAAGATGGTGACTTGTTGCTGTGTCATGGAGGAAGGGGCTTGTTTGAGCCTCTTTTATAAGGGCAGTGCCATTCATGATAGTGGTGTTCTCATGACTTAATCACTTCTCAAAGGTTCCATCTCTTAACACTATCACACCATGTACACCAAAATTCAGATCATAGCAGTGAAGATTAAATGACATAATACAAGTAAATTATATAGCACAATGTCTGGCCCATAAGAAGTGCTCAATAAATGGTAGTTGTTGTTGTTATCCCCTGTGAGGGTGTGTAGTGGATGCTGTCACCTGCCTCCCAGATTTGGGTTCCCCCTTTAGGACCCAGGCACTCCTCCCAGCTGCTCAGAGTATTTGCAGCTGATGGGTCAGTTGAGTCCTGTCCCAGGAACTGCCCTCTATGGAAAGGAGCTTTCTTGCTCAAGATTACATCTCTGTCCTGGGGGCAGCCCAACACCTGGTTGATGTGAGGGTACAGGGACTGATACCCTTGCCTCAGTTCAGGACAAATCTGATGGCCATCCAAGGTTCAGAGCTCCCTGGATGACTGGCCGAGGCTCTGTGGCGACTACATCATAGCTTGACGTCTTCCTCTGCTGCATCCTGCTTCCTTCATTTCTCTGCAGGTGATGTTCCCAGGAGCACTCCCCAGTAAACCTCCTGCTTGCCAATCTCTTCTCCTTCTCAGAGTCTGTTTGCCAGGGAAGCCAGTCTAAGATGCAGTATGTGCTTTTCCCTTCCTCTATCAGAGATTTGCTGTTTTAAATGTTGTAATCTCCTTTTACCCAGAGTGACCTCCATTCTTTTTGACTCCCAAACCCAGGAACATCCCTTGCTCCACGCCACCTCCTATGGCAGGAAGACCACCCCACTCCCCTGCTTAGAAGCCTCCATTGGTTCCTCTGTAACCTCTAAGGTTAAGTCAGACCTCCTTGGCATGGCTTTCAAGTTTCTTTCCAACTTGACCCCAAAAGACCTTGCTAGAATCATTTTATCAAATTCTTTGTCTGTCATAAACCCCATCCTCACTGAGCAACAAAAGTATGTTTGTGTCATTGCTTATGCCATTTTTTTCTGCCTGAAATATTCTTTCCCCATTTTCAGCTACTGGGATGCCATTTCCTTTCTTCCTTGCAATTCAACTCCCCCCCACCCCCCAGTCTGCCTCTCAAATTCAGCTCCCATGTCAAAGTCATTCAGTCAACCTTATTTATTTATGGAGCATTCAATATGACAGGTGTCTCTATAAAGTCCTGCCCGTCATTCTGGTAGAAGTAGAGAGAGCGGCTGCCTCTTCTAAGCTCTCTGGATGCATCTTGTTATAAAACTTGCCACAGTGTATCAAAATGTATCCATGTACATTTCTGTCTTCCCACTATGTATGTCTCTTATTTGGGCTCCCCACCCAACCCAGTGCCTGCCACATAAAAAATTCTCAATTCTTAGTGGGTGCTTAATAAATATTAGTGGAAGAAAAAAAGAGAAAAGAAAGAAGGTATTTGAGTTAGGATTTGCTAGTTATGCTTCAGTAATAAATGATCTCCAATAATAAACGACCACCAAATCGCAGTAAACTACAACCACAAGAGATCATTTTTCGTCCATGCTACGTATCCATCACAGATTGGCTGTGGCTGTATAGTATATGGCCTTTAATATGGTACTCTGGCTGATGCAACAGTTTCCATCTGGGAAATAGGTGGTCTGTGGCACAGAGCAAAGAATGTCATGGTAAAACCATGAGCTGGATCTTAAGCTTTCTCCTGGAAATGACACAAGACTCCTCAAGTTTCATGGGCCAAAGTGAATCACACAGCACTCCTGAATTCAGTAGGCTGAGGATATATGTTCTTCCACTAGGAAAGATTCCAGAAATCATAAAGGCAAGCCTTCCACCACTGGGTCAGGGATGTCTAACCTTCCTCCAGGGAGAAGCACTCCAAATCACATGACCAAGCCTAATCAATAAGGTGGGGAGATATAAACCTTCACCAGTTAGTATTTTGAACAGTAATACAAAATACCACAAACTGAAAGGTTGTATATAAGTGGTACCCCAATCTAACTGGCCAGGGGTCTTTTGGATCCAGTTTGCAGGATGCATGGCCATTGTAAGGAGGATGAAGTGCTACATGGTACATATGATTTATTTCTGGAACCTGTCATTCTTGGGTGTGATGCCAAATTTGCTGCTGCTGATGCTAGTGATGAAAGCTGAAGCACTTCCAGTCATGACCGCCCATTGGTGGCCTGTATGCTTGACTTAATTATATCTCACAAGCAGCCAGTGGACCATGAAGACACTTGATGGACGGCTGCCCCGTGTAATTTCTGGGCCTGTACCTTGTTTGGAACTGTCAGGGCTAGACAGCATGACTACTGTACTACCCTGGCTTTGAAAAATGCCCTTTTAAAGACTTGTTCCAATCAGTCACAGGATGGAATGAATTGTGGAAAGAGGAGAGAATCCTGGTGACACGACAGACCTCATGGTTTGGAGATGGAATTCAGAGCTTGTATCTCTGTGCAGGTAGCAGAGAGCAGGTGTTGCGGATGACTGCCTGCCCCTCCTCCTTCTTGAATGGGGGAATCACAGGGCTGATGCATAAAGAAATGACTGTGAGACACCTGACCCCATGTCTTCTGGACCCCACGTCTCTAGACCCTCCCATTCCATCCTCTCGCTTCTCTTGTTCCATTTCACTTATTACCTTTAGCTTTGCCCTGATTTTAGTTCTCTTCTTGCTCTCAGATTTGGCATTTACTGGAGGTTTTCTCAAGTTTAGCCCTTGCTGCTCCTAAGGCATTTGGATCAGATTTGAGTCACTCTGTACCTTGCCCTAGGCTATAGGATGCTCAGGACAAGGGAAGTAACACTTAGCCTCTCCTTTGGTGACCTCTCAGTGGCATGACACCCTTAGGGAGGCTTTCTGACCCCAGCTTGTCTCTCCCGAAATAGCAGAGCTCTGAAGAGCCAGACCTTTGTCATTTTAAAAGGGGATTTATTGTGTAGCATTCAATTCCTTCTTTTAGAACTAGAACAAACTATGGGTGAAGACAGTGTGAGATGGTGGAGGCTTCTGGAACTAAGTTGAATAAGAGAGGATATTTTACCTGTGACACTTCATGGAAGTTGGATATGGGAGTCGGGAGGGGACCAAGTTTGTTACTAGGGAAATAGTGTCATGCATCAAGTTAAAAGGACAAAGCAAGAGGAAAAGGGAAACTCTGAGAAGATGTGCTGTGTCCTGCAACACCTGAGAGTCTGAGGTCAATCATGTGTGGAAGAGAGCAGCCCATAACCAAGTGCACACATGAGGATGATAGGGCATGACCTCTGTTCTCTATTAGGCCTCATGGGTGGTGCAGGGACAGGTATGATAGTTAAAGGACTGAGCAGTGACTCGTTGCCTTAGGATTTAATATTCTTGCTTCTTTTTATGTTTCATTAAAAACAAAGATTTTAATTCATAAAATTCTGGCCTGCATCATGGAAGGACCTTTCATTTCCTTTTAGTAGAGACATTAGGGTTTCTTTAAGAGGTAGACAGTACTGGGATGGAAATGGTGATGAGCCTGCGTGCCAGTCTTTGGAAGCTCAGAAAGGAAGCAGACCTGGCTCAGAGATTATTCTGGAAAGTATCTTGTCACTTATCTCCTGACCAGAAATTGGCAACTTAAGTGCACTGGGAGCTGTGCAGATAAATAAGCGAGTTATACGTGTAGTTAGCTTATTAGTTTGCTAGGGCTGTGTGGTGGTTAATTTTAGGTGTCAACTAGATTAAGAAATATATAGAAACCTGGTAAAGTACCATTTTGGGGTATGTCTATGAGGGTGTTTCCAGAAGAGATGAGCATGTAAGCCTGAGTATATGGGTGGGAAAGTCCACCCTCATATGGGGGGCACCATCCAGTCAGTGGTAGGCCCAGAAAGAAAGAACGAAAGAAAAGGCTAATCTCTCTCTCTATCCACTGGAGCTGGGATAAGCTCTTCCCTCCTGCCTGTGGACTTCCAAACTTGAGCCTTTGGGTTCCAGGACTTACACCAGTGGCACCCCCGGCTCTCAGGTCTTTGGCTTCTGACTGAGAATCATGCCCCTGGCTTCTCTGGCTCTGAGGCTTCCAGACTTGGACTAAACCACGCTACCAGCATCCAGTGTGTAGACAGTCTACGGTGGACTCCTCAGCCTTCATAATTGTGTGAGCTATTTCCCCTAATAAGTCTCCTCTCATATATTTATATACATATCCTATTGCTTCTGTTTCTCTGGAGAATCCTGATTAATATAGGCAGTCACAATAAAATACCACAGGCTGGGTGGCCTAAACAGCAGAAATTTGTTTTCTCTCAGTTCTGGAGGCTAGAAGTCTAAGATCCTGGTGCTGGCAGCTTAGTTTTCTCCTGAGGCCTCTCTCTTTGGCTTGCAGACAGCCACCTTCTCACTGTGTCTTCACCCGGCCTTCCCTCTGAGTTCACTCATCTCTCGTGTCTCTCAGTGTGTCCAAATTTCTTCTTCTCATTAGGACACTAGTCAGATTGAATTATGGCCCACTCTGGTGGTCTAAGTTTAATTTAATGACCTCTTTAAGACACTATCTGCAAATACAGTCATATTCTGAGGCACTGGGGGAGGGAGCACAATTCAACCTAGAACAGTTAGGTAGTAAGGAACTGTATTATGAAAGACTGAAACACCCCACTGGAGTGGTGCCTATTCCTCTGGATAGGCAATTACTGTGTGTGTTTCCTCACCACCATTGGCATCTCTCCTAGAAGGGCAGTGTAGCATCTCCCCAAGGAAGGTGGCCAGAGGGATCGCAAGTCTGAGATCCAAGTCAAGGAGGTGGATATGAAAGCACTGGGGATGGGTCACCTCAAGGAGAGAAGACTGAAGAGGACATGATAGTTGTTAATAGAATTTCAACAGATTGCCATGAAGAAGTTTTGTAGAGATATTCTGAGACTGACAAAGTCCTGGGAAGCAAAGTTTAACTCAACATAACCTTTGGATGGTTAGAGAGCTCTAAAAATAATGTGGACTGTTCCAAAAGATAGGAAGGTCCTGGACACAGGACGTATTTAGGCAAGAGGCCGGGAGTGATTTTGCCTGGGAGATTCCTGCCTCACTCAGGGAATTAGGCCAAACGTTGTGAAGGTGTCTTCCAACCCTGAGAGGCCCTGCATTTGCAAGTTCTTTGTAAACTATTGTGTGCCAAATAAGCCACGGTGTGGCTAATATTTTCACCTTTGGTGTAGAAGGATGCGCTACTTTTTGGAAGTTCGTTCCCAGACTTACAGAACTTTTTGATATGGCTGCATTTCCCAGTTTGAAATTGCATTCAAATAGTCCTTAGGAGGCATTGTGTGTGCATGTGTGTGTTTATGTGTGTGTGTGTGTGTGTGTGTGCATGTATGTGCACAAGCCAAGTAAAATTTACCTCTAATGCTTCTTACTTTCAATCGGCATTTGTCTGATAAGATATATTCCACAGGAAACTCATTGTCCAGTGGGCAAGCAGGTCATCCTGTAAGTGGTTACAGGGGCCAGCAAAGCTTCTGGGACCACAGAAAGGATATGGCTGTCAGAGAAAGCATTGGAAAGATGGTGGTGTTTGAATAATGTTTTTAAAAGTTTAAAAATTTTCAGGATGGTAAAGAAGAGCAAGGGAATAACGTGCACAAGAGGTCAGAGAGGAGAAAATAACTGGGAAGTTCCGGGCACCCAAAATAGCTCAATGAGACTGCAGATTGGTTCTCCTGGGGGGTGGGCTGTGAATGGAAGCTGGAGCCATCAGCAGGTGCAGGGCTGTGATTAGCCTTGTATGTGCCAGCCTGAGAAATGGCAATGCGGGTGTTCTTGGAAGTTTCTTATACTCAGCTCTTGGGATCTGACATTGGGCATTGGGCAGGCCCAATGGTACAGTGTCCAAGCCAATATTTTTCTTAAAATCTATCATTTTATTATTAATATCACTCCATGTAAACATTTAAAGTTGCATTTTTTATTCCCGTGGGAATGTTTTAGAGGCATTGTTTACTATCTCTAGTAGTAATACTAATATTAGTACTAAATACTAATGCTGCCTCAATTGTGTGTCAGACACTGTGTTGAACAATATCCATGCACTGTCTCATTTAATCCTCATAACTGGCCTGTAAGGTAGATTCTAATATTGCCCATCATGCAGGTGAAGCCATCTTCAGAGAGGTCAATGACTTGCCCACATTCTCACAGCCGGCCTGTGGCAGAGCTGGGTTTGCACCCAAGCCCTGAACCCTGGATCTTGTGCTTGTGCCTACTGTGCTCATTCTTGTTTCTTTTTATTTTTTGGCAGCTAGCTGGTACAGGGACTGAATCCTGGACCTTGGTGTTATCAGCACCACACTAACCAACTGAGCAAACTGGCCAGCCCAACTCTGTTCATTCTCCAGCTCCCTGCACTGGGATGCTGCAGAGACTGTGGCTGGGGACAGATGTCCCTGCTGTCCCCCAGATGCCAAACAATTCAGGGGCATGAGACATGCCTGGAAATAAGATGTGAAGGAAAAAAATTGTATTAACCAGAATGTTTGTCTCTGGGGGAAATTCAGCATGATGGGAAGGAACACTTTGATAAGACATTTGGGATAGAGGGTGACACCAAGAGGTGATCTCAAATAACAAGAAACAATCTCTAAAGCTGTTTTAAGGGGAAGGATTGGGGAAATTGTAGTGCTTTGTTGAGGAAGAGATGCAGGTTTGGGCCAGAGCAGAACTGCACTGGAGAGGAAAGGAGCAGCAGAAAACAGGCCCTTGCTCAGGCAGCTCTCTGCCTCTCCTCTAAAGAAATGTTGAACAGATATTTAAAGAACATCGGTGTGAAGAGGTGCCAAGTAACCTGTTGGCTTGGGTGCCCATCTGTTTCAGTTCCACTCAGGAAGGTAGGCAATGGGATTGAGAAGTAACCTGAACTTTCTGGTGGCTTGTGTGAGCAGGACAGCCCCCAAGAGGAGCATCCTATGGTGTGTGTCTGTATTAGTCCATCTATGTTGCTTATAACAGAAATACCTGAAATTGGGTAATTTGTAAAGAAACAATATTTATTGCTTACAGTTTGGGAGGCTGGGGAGTCCAAAGTCCAAGGAACAAATCTGGTGAGGGCCTTCTTTAGAGGTGACTTCAATGACACAGGCTATCACATTGTGAGAAAGGCAGAAGCAGAGAGCAAAACTACTCACTGCTTAGAACCACACCCATTACCACCATTAAACCATCAATGGATTAATCTATTCACTAGGGCATGGGTCTCACAATCTAATTACCTCTTCAAGGCTCCACCTTTCAATTACCATATTAATATCTCTGACCCTCCTAACAGTGTTACAGTGAGGATTAAGTTTTGGGGAGCGGACATTTAATCTACAGCAGTCAGAGGGGCCAAGCTCTTGGTTTCCTCCACAAGGCTGGGTGGTGGAGCTGGCACCTGTGTCCTGCACACAGATGGCACATGAAGCAGCAGGAGCATGCTCTAGAGGCACCCCTTTGTGGGCTGATTGCAGTTCTCCATCTGGAGCCTGCAGCCTACTAGCACTGGGGAGGATGCTTCAGGTCAGACAAAGTCATGATGCAGAACAGGTCAAAGTTATTCAAGTTACAGAAGCTGAGAAATCCACCCTCTCTGGGAAGCCAGCTCATTTTGGAGGTGTAGGGCAATTTTCCAGCAGGGCTAGGACTAGTCCTGCAGACTCTATAGGTTGTGGAGATCTCTGTAATCATCAGGCACAGTAGTGATTCTCAGTGTGAAGAAGCTCTTAATGTCAAAGTCATCATATGTATCTTCTTTCTTTAAGAAGGGACAGGCTGCAAGGTTGGAAGGACTTGCTCTTAGCTGTGAGGGCCTTTGCCTCTGTACCATCTTGCCTTGACTGGGCATCCTTTGTATCCTTGGGTGCCAAGGAGTTCCAGTTATATCCTGGTTTTACCTTTTAGTAACCCCTTCCCAGGTCCAGTGTAGCCGTGCTGCCAGCTCTTCAAAAACAGGCTCCAGCCAGGCAGAAGTCAGGCCTCCTGGCATCTTCCCCTCTCATGACCTTGTCTGTTCTTACCTTTCTCACCCAGCTGTGATATCCTCCCCATTTGGGGCTGGACGCCACATACTCTATTTCTGCTCCTAGCTTCCACCTGCCTCCTGATGGAATGGGACTCCCCCCGCCACACCCATGAAGCCGGTCCTCTCTGTGCTGCACTGGACTCCTCCTTCCATGCTCGGCTCTAGAAAACAGCTCCCTTCTAGCCATAGGATAAGCAATTTGATCTACTGTGCTACTTCTTAGATTGTTGCTGAACCCTCACCTTAAATGACCTTTGAACCTCAACTGAAGGAAATGAAATCATTTAAGGTCTATTAATATTTAGTGTTATCCTGCCTCAGTTTCTCCTCAGCACCCAGCCTTTGGGAGGACAAAGACAAGACTGTTTGGGAAGACCACAGATGGCCATAACTGCAAGGTTTATTTATCTGCCTTGTGAGACTCTCCCTCCTGCAGTGCAAATATTGTGCCCTATGTGCCCAATTCCAAGACTTTCCAAGCTTATATGCTACCCATTCCATCATTAGTGTACTGGAATTCACAAGGTTTATTACCATAGATTATCTGATAAGATAGACTCTGATGGTTGCTTTCCCAATATCCACTCTTCCATTGTTCCTCGATAGAAAATCCTGAATTTGTTGGAAAGAATGTTTATCTTCAAGGCTGAATTTCCCAGCCACCTTTGCGGGATGCCATCATGCCAAGTCATCTGTATCATGTGCCAGAGTTCTGGACAATGAGATGGGAGGGGAAGCTGTTGGGTGAGAAAGTTCCTCAAAAGGGAGGCCGGCTCAGCATCTCACACCCCTTTTGTCCTTTGCCTTGCTCCAGTCAGAAAGGAGCAGGGCAGAGGACAGAAGGGGTGTGAGCCACTGACAGGGTTATTGTGACCAGGGGAGAGACAGAGGTTTGAAAGCACAAAACAGGAAGGAGGTGTTGGGTACATAAATGGCAGTGCCTCTTCTTGCTTTGCTCCAAAATGGGTTGTGCGTCCTTGAAAATCTCAAAACATAATTGGGTTTAATCTAATCACAAATAGATGTATGTGACATGTATCTCTACGAGAAAACGGTGGCTCAGATTCCAAGCATGCTTAGGGCAGGCTACTCGCACTGATCAGAGGAGGTGGTGGGGCACGGTGGGGCACAGCGGGGTTGAAGTGGAAAAGGGTGCTTTCTATTTACAAAACTGTTTCATATGGTGGTTGCTCACTTTTTAATGATAAAAATATCTTTTCTGAATTCAGAATAGGTGCTCATAGTACAAATGTAAACAGCAGGATAACATCTAAAGAGAATGTGATTCTTCTGTCATCCCCCTTTTCCTGATGCACCTACCATGGCCTGTTTGTGTCCATGCTTCCAGTTTTGTGGCGTACATATAAACACACACACACACACACGTACACATGTGCTCTTAAAAGGGATCATAATGTCTTTATTTGCTCTACACCTTTCTCTTTTGAATATTGTTTTAGTCAGAGTTCTCCAGAGAGATGGAATGACAGACCATGCACATGTTGGTGGTCAGAGGAATAGGCTGTACCATATAGCCTAGGTGCAGTAGGCTATATCATCTAGGTTTTTGTGAGTACATTCTATGTTGTTTGCATAATGACAAAATTGCCCAACAAAGCATTTCTCAGAATGCATCCCCATCATTAAGTGATGCGTGACTGTGTATGAAGGGAGATATGAGAAGGGATTTGTTAGGGGCATTGGCTCACTTGATTATGGAGGCTGAGAAGTTCCACAATATGCTGTCTGTAAGCTGGAGTATCAGGGAAGCTGGTAGTGTGGCTCAGTCCAAGTCTGAAAGTCTCAGAACCAGAGAAGCTGATGATGTAACTCTGTCTGAGGCTGAAGCCCCAAGAGGCTGGCGGGGGCGGAGGGAGGGTGTCACTGGTGTGAGTCCCAGAGGCCAAAGGCAGAAGAACCTGAAGTCTGGATGCTGAAGGGCAGGAGAGGAAGGGTATCCTGGATCTGGAAGAGTGAGAGAGAATTTTCTTTCCTCTGTCTTTTTGTTTCATCCAGTCCCTTGGCTGATTAGATGGTGCCTGCCCACACTGATGGTGGATCTTCCCGACTCAGTCCACTGACTCAAATGCCAATCTCCTCTGCAAACACACTGACAGACACACCTGGGTCAGCCCACTCATTCTAATCAAATGCCAAACCACCTGGGTTTCCCTTTCAGCAGAAGAGGGATGGGCTCAGTGCCTACTGAAGCACTGAGAATAATTACTACTTTACCAGCTATCTGGGTATCCCTTAATCCCGTCAAGTTGATACCAACATCAACCACCACAAATATCTTCCTACAATAATTTATATAGGTCTGCCTCATTCTTTTTATGGACTGTATTGTATTCTATTACCTGAATATAATACAATTTACTCAGTACCAATTGTAGGATGTTTAGGATATATCTAATATTTTGCTCTTTCAATGTTGTGATAAATAACCTTGTGCTTTACATGTGCATGTTTTCTGTAGGATAAATTCCTAAAAATGGATCAAATGGATCAAAATAGGGTGTATTTGAAATTTGAATAAATATTGGTGCATTTCTCAATAGAGGGCTGTAGCAATGTCCACTTTCACTATTTCTATAAGAATTCTCAGCTCCTTACACTCTTGATAACAACTGGTATTTAAGGTGTGCTAACTTAATGGTTGTGAAAATGATATCTCAGTTTTTAGTTTGGAATTTTGAATGTTTGAGTTTTGTTTGAATTTTTTTCTTGTTTAGTTTCCCTGGGTAAGCTCTTTTCCATTAATTGCCTTTTTAAATCCTTTGTCCATATCTTCTTCTGGGCTTCTTGACTTTTTTGTTGATTGATGGGCACTCTTCACATTTTAAGGATATTAACCTTTTGTCACTTTTGCCATACAGATTGCAGATATTTTTTCCCATTTTCCATGTGTCTTTTGATCTTGTTTATGGTATCTTTTGCAATACAAAAGCTCTTAATTATTTTTAATGAAATTAGTCAACCTTTTCCTGTGTGTTTTATGTTATATGCAAAATGGTCTCTTCTCATCCTTCAGATCATGAGACACATTCCTGTATTTTCCCCTAGAAGTTTTATGGTTTTCTTTTTGCTTTTAATTATTTAATCCATTTGTAATTTATCCTGAGTGTGGTGTTATCCGGAGACTCTAACTTTTATTCTTTGGAAATTATTTAGTTCATTGTAAATGTTGTTTCCTGAAGAAAAATGAACATGGAATCATTTTATTTCTTACTCTTCTGGGTATGTTAGAAGAAGTTTGTTCTTTAAGTAGATAAGATGGTAGATGGAAAATGCCCTGGGCTGGTTCTTTAGACCCTTTGGACCCTTAGATGTTCTAAGTTTGAATCATGAGCCCTTGGGCAAATCACTCAACTTCTCTGAACTGCAGTTCCTTCAGTTGCAAAGTAGGAATAATCATACCTAACATGGAATGTAGGATTAAAGTGAACAGAGAACATGATAGCCCCTGGAACATCCAGAGACGTTAGGCAAATCCTTTCTGCTTCACTTTTCTAATTGCTGTCCTGAGAATGTGGGAGGCAAGTTGCCCAGTCCTGGGGAATCTGGGTCCTCTCCAACCTCAGTTCCTCCAAGTCCTGCCAACAGACTTTCTCTGCTGGGCTTTATCTTCCTTCCATGGTTTGTGACTTTGGCATCAGCCAGCTTCCTTCTTACCTACCGCTGGGACACAGGACATTTACTGCTCAAGACAGGTTTCACGGGAATGCTGGCAGATGTGTGGATTTGGAGGGCTGAGGCAGGATGGGGTTTGGAGCCCTCTGAGTCCAGCTTTCCTGCCAGCAGGAAGCTCATTTGTCTTCCCTTGTACTCTTAGCAGTTCTCATGTTTGAATGGCCTCAGGTGCAGGCAAGATGAGGAGAGACTGGGAGGGTGATCAGGGAGAGTGAGAAAGTCGGAGAAGCACAGGGAGAGATGGAGAGAGACAAGGAGAGCTGGTGGGGGTGTGTGTGGGGGGCAAAGTCAGAGAGACATCGTGGGGGGCTGTGTGTGTGCAAACACACTAGGGGAGAGAGACAGAGATAGAGAGCAAGGCTGAGGGGTCAGAAAGAGGGAGTGGGACACAGTTTGACAGAAACAGAGAAAGGAAGAGAAGAGCAGAGAGGGATAAACAGAGGAAAAGAGAGAGGAGGAGACAGAAAGGGAAATGCATAGGAAGAGCAGGGCCCCTGGCACAGGGAGGCATGCTCCTCCGTGCAAAATCTAAGACTCCAAAAACTCGATAATTGAAATAAATAATACTTTAATGCAATATTTAAAAAAAAATCAAATTAGTAAACTACAGCCCACAGGCCAGCCGCATGTTCTGGAAAATAATGTTTCAGTACAGTGTGGATTAGGGGAGGTGAGGGAGGGGTTGGTGGGCAAATCCTGCCTTTATTTAAATTTTTGATTCCTTTTTTCATCGTGGATTTTTTTGCATTCATTTAAATTTTTTGAAAATATGACCGTTAAAATAGTGTATATTTGGGTTACTGAGTGTTTTGGCATCACCTTAGGTTTTGTGCCTGAGGCAAGTATCTGCCTGACTTCCTCCTAGTCCCTGTCCTGAAAGGGCGAAACGGAAAGAGGAAAATGTCCAGGGACATAGGGAGAAGAAGAGTGAGAGACGGATGGGGAGAAGGGCAAGGGGAGAAATGGAGGAGGAGACAGGAAGTGAGAGAAATGGTGGGAAGAGAAAAACAGGAGAGAGGTGTGAGGGAGGAAGGATGGAGGCAGCCCTAAAGCAGTTCTAGAAATGAGCAGACAGAGGTGTGGTGGAGCCGTGGTAGAGAAGGACAGGAAGCTGATCCAGGCAGCTGGAAAGGAGACCCCACTGTCCAGAGAGAAAGGACAGGGACAGACAGCGCAGAGAATGGGAGGGGAAGGAGGAGAGAGGGCCCAGAAGCCAGCGGGGAGAGGCTGGCAGGAGACAGTGAGAGCCTGTCCTTCAGCAGAGGCTAATGGCAGAGCGAGGGAGAGTCCCGCTTGACCACATGGCCCACTCACCTTGGCTCAGCTGTGCCCGAGGCTTAGAGGAGACATCATTGAGGCTGTGGGTGCAGCGGCCCCAGTGCAGGCCTTGCCCACCTCCCCTGAACCCTGAACACACAGGAGATTTGCACATCCACTTGGAAAGGACCTATGAATGAAAGGGGCAGGAGGCTCTCAGTTCTGATAATCCTCCAGAGAGGACAGGGACATTTTCAGCTGAGGATGGGCTAGAATCATCTGGGATCCCTAAGGTCAGATTCTAGGAGAGGGGACATTTTTCAGTGCTGACATGGGCTGACTTTCTTTTTTTTTCTTTTTGCAATATTTATTGTACTTATCTATTCTGTGAACCTTTCTGATGGGGGCATAATTCTCTAGGCCTGTTCCCTTATCTTACAATTTATGTCTATCAAGGAATCTGTTGACAGGTGTAACTTACATGAGTTGCAAAGCCGGGAGGTTGGTGCAACGGTTGTCCCCATTTGCAGGTGAGAAAAACAACCTCTGGAAGGGGGACACAACTTGCCCAGAGTCATTTGTAAGTAACAGAGCCTGGAGTCCAGCCCAGGACGTCTGATTCTGCAGCCCCATAATCAACTCTTATTTGACTGGAGGTCTGCTGGGCTGTACCATGTGCCCCACTCCAAAGAACGCAAGCCAAATGGCACACTCATGCTATGTCCATTACCATCCTAATATCCATCCCTGTCCTTAACTGCCCCCTTTGGGATCTTTTTGATTTGAGTTATTTTCTTTCATGCACACCTAGACCATAGGAAGTTGGGTGTTGGTTATTCATGGAATTATAACACCCATAAAATACTGCTGGTCCCTCTGTAGTTTGTCTTGCTCCAATGAAAAGCAAAGAGAATGGAAGTAACACTTTTGAACAACTGCTGTGTTTTGCTACATAAGTTTGACCTTAAAGATAAGAATTATCACTTCATTTTTCAGATGTAGAAAGTGAGAGAAGGAGAGCGCAAGTAATTTGCAGTCAATGAGAGGCAGGGCTGACATTTGAACTCGAGTCTGTCGGATTCTGAATTCAGGGGCTGGTCTCCCTCTACCCCTCTGTCTCCTAAGAACCCAGTGCTCCTGGGCCTTTGTGTACAAGTTGTAAGAACATGTCCCTTATGACACCCAGTGTTCTTGTGACATGATTATAATGGGACTAACCAAAGGAAAGGTTATGCAGATTATAAAAGAAGAGGATCCCATGGTCGTAGTGGAAACCGATTATTATTCTCACTGAGTAGGACACAGGGGACTTTAGAGGAATGTGTACCATTAAAGTCTTAGGCAGACCATCGAAAGTGGTCCTTTTCCTTTAAAAGATAGTATGCCTCATAACTTGTGTGGAAATGCTTTAAAATGCTTACCTAAGCCCCCATTTCCACATCCCCTGTAGTATTTGACATGCAAAGTGTCATATTCAAAAGCAAATTAGTCTGAAATGAATCCTCTTTTACCCTTTTTATTTCCAAAATCCCAATTTAGAATTTAGGTTCATTAATATGCATAAACAGTGCTCGATTAAGCCTGTTTTAATTTCTCTGTGTGCTTTGTAAACAGGGATTACAAAGATGTTTGAATTTTCATGGCAGATTTTGGAGTAGTGTATACATTTTGGGCCATTATCACATAATAAATAAATAACCCCCTGAAACTCAGAGTTGGTGATGTCATCCCCAGAATGTTGATTTTTATTCTCTGCATGTGGTCGTGGGGATTTATGGCTTGGTCTCAGAAGTCACTGGGTGTCTGAATGCATCTGAGGAATAATGTCCTGTCTCTTGGTACCTATTTGGTGGCATGTGCCAGCATCAAAGCTGGGGGAATGAAACCCCAGCTTGGCTTATGAAGCTGGACTTGAAAAAACACCCCATTTATTAAATCTTTCACTAAACGGTGACAGTTGTAGGCATTAGTTCCTCATAGTGTCTGCCAAATGAGCTGGAAGTGCAGGCTATCTTGTTATATGTGAATACAGTGCGACAGACTTGTAGAGGAAGGTTCCAGCCATCGGAGTGAATGGCCAGGAGTCATGTCAGGGAAGTGCCATGTGGAAACTGGGTCCTCAAGGGGAACTCCACTTCCAAAAATGAGAGACAATATGTGCTTTTTCCATGATGCAACATGGTGCTATGTTTTAATTATTATCTCTGCACCGAGTACTTGAGTGAAGGAAATGTATTCGTTTGGTGACAAAGGAAAAAATACCTAGTATGTTTTGAGCATTTTCTGTGTGTTAAGACAATGAGCTATGTTGCCTTGTGTTCATTATCTTATTTAATCCTCACAACGACCCCTTGAGATTTTGCTATTATTATCCTCATGTCATAGATAAGGAAAATAAACACTTAAGGAACTTGCCCAAGATCACAAAGACATTGAGGACTGAAGCCCGGTTCTGTCTGCCTCGATCGCACTCTTCTAGCCCCATCTCTTGCTGCATTAATACAAGGGTGCTTCAGAAAGTTCATGGAAAAATAGAATTAAAAGATAATTCAAATCTTTCCATGAACTTTTTGCCATATCCTCGTTTTGTATTTTCAGAGCTAGTGCAGTGCAGGGTATCACGGTAGGTCCTCAGAAATGTTTGCTGGATAAATTAATAAATGAACAACTGAGTAACAGCAATAGAGCCCCCTTTTCTCCTTCAGGAAATGCTGTGATTCCACAATGAATTGCTGTTGTCTGTGTGTCTCCCTAGAGGGTCTACAACGTTTCAGAAAGGTAGGATCTCTGATTAGGGTGGCCCACTCCCAGGTATGTACCTCCACCCTGCTTTCTGCATTATCTTAGCTATCATACCACCTGTTTATTTACTTTCATCCCCCATGCAAGCAGACTCAAGATTCTAACTTATTCATTGTGTTATCTATCTCCAGGGTCTAGCATAGCCTCTGGGCACATAGAAGGTGGCAGATTTTACATTTTCTTGGACTAGTTGGTTGGAAGGTTGCTTCTTGTGAATAAATTGCATTAATGGCAGCAGAAATCATTTCAGAGCACTTGGTGCTTTTAGGGAGAATTCCGTATTCACACATCAGTCATTTAGGCATATCCACATTTTGTTAGGTCAGGTTCTCTAGACCATGCATCTCAGCGGGGATGTTATAGTCTGTTTTCTGTTGCTACAACAGAATGCCACAGACTGGGTATTTGGCTCATGATTTATTTGGCTCACAGTTCTGGAGGCTGGAAAGTCTGAGAGCATGATGCTGGCAATTGGTGAGGGCCTTCGTCCTGTGTCATAACATGGCAGAAGGCATCACGTGACGAGAGCACATGAGATAGAAGAAATTTGTTTGCTTTTTTTTTTTTTTTTTAAAGATGACTTTAAAAAAGTCATCTTTAAAAAGTAAGGGGATCTTGACCTTTGACTTGGTGTTGTCAGCACCACACTCAGCCAGGGAGCTAACCTACCATCCCTACATGGGATCCGAACCCGTGGCCTTGATGTTATCAACACCACACTCTCCCAAGTGAGCGGGCCCGCCCCAGAGAGAAGAAATTTGGCTGAACTAATCTTTTTTGTCAGGAACCTATTCCCTTGATAACAGCATTTATCTGTTAATGAGGGTGGAGCCCTCATGACAAAATCACTTCTTAAAGGCTCCACCTCTAAACACTGTTACATCAGCAATTCAGTTTCAACGTGAGTTTTGGTGGGTATATTCAGACCATGACAGGGGGCAATATTATCTCCAAAAGGATGAAAATGGGTTATATACATAACAAAATTTACCGTTTTAAACATTTTTAAGTTTGCAATTTAGCAGCATTAAGTACATTTGCATTGCTGTGCGGCCATTCACAACATCTACCTCTAGAATTTTTTCGCCTTCCCAAACTGAAGCTCTGTACCCATTCAACACTAACTCTGCATTTCCCCTCCCCCTAGCCTTGGCAACCACCATTCAATTTTTTGTCTCTGTGAATTTGACTACTCCAGGTACCTCATATAAGTGGAACCATACAATACACTTAAATGTCATTTTGTGACTGGCTTATTTCACTTAAATAATATCTTTATCCATGTTGTAGCATGTGCGAGAATTTACTTTCTTTTTAAGGATGAATAATATTCTGTTGTGTGTGTATACCACGTTTTATCTATTCATCCATCGATGGACATTTGGGTTACTTCTAACTTTTGGCTATTGTGAATAATGCTGCTATGAATATGGGTGTATTTTAGCTTCTTCTCATTTTATTCTCAGATGCACTGTAGTCTGGGGAGGGGTACCTTAGGAGGCTCTGATTCATCACAGCATCTTCCCTTGAGGCATTGACCACCATATCTTTGATTATGGAGCACAATGGCTTCAGCAGAGGTGGGAGGGAATGCATTTGGATAGGAAAGATTCTCCTGTTTAGGAGATTGTCATCTTTTGGAAGTATTTATAGAAATTGAGTTGAAATTAAAATTGCTGAAGCTTTAGAAGCATTCTCCCTTTTTATTGGGTGGCCACCCTTGACTCCGTCATTTTCTGTAGCCTGCCTGATGCTTTGTAGAGTATGTGGAAGCATAGTCGGGCTTATCAAATGACTTTGAATGAATGAATGAATAAGTGAATGAATGAGTGGATGCAAGAGTATGAGTATACGGAAAGTGATTCTGTTCTAGATTTGAGCCAGGTGCCTGCAGCACACTCATTTTCTTTCAGAGTAAGCAAAGGACATCTGCCTAAGGAACAAAAGCAGGAGGGTGGTCTATGTTTTCTTAGTTCCGCAGGCCTGGGGAGAGGGCAGCCTCTGTCTTTCAGGATGGCCACCTTGCTTCTTGTCTCAGCTGGACACACCTGAGGACAATGGAAAAACGATGCTTACCTGTTGCCTCTCTCTCAGGGGACTTGTGAAGCTGAGTGGAATAAAATCTTCCTGGCTCTTTAATCTCTAGGAAGAAAGGAATTTTATGAGGATAATAATATGCTGTCCTTGATACATGAAGAATCTGCTCAGTACTTATGGTTAGTGGGGGCATTAATTTTGAAGGATTTTTTTTTCCCTTGCAAATGGCGAATTTATGCAACTATGAATTCCTAGTTGATGCAAGGTATACGAAAACAGAGGTCAATGATGATGATGATAAGGTGATGATGATGATGTTGATGATGATATTGTCAGCTAACGTACATTGAGTGTTACTAAGGATGAGTCTCTGTGCTAAGTGCTTTACCTGAATTATCTCATCCAACCCCACTTTTGAATAAGGTCGTGGTCTGAGGTTTTAGGTGGATATTAAATCCTTGAGGACATAATTTGATCGAGAGCACACTGAGCAGAAGCTAGAGTAGGAAGTGCAAGGTGAGCTTGGTGATTTGCTCAATAGGGAGGACTCAGCAAAGCTGGTGAGCAAGGGGATCCTGCTGGAAAGTTCTTTGTGACCCAACTCTTAGGTCTTGAATGCCCTACCCATGATTGTCAGCTCTACCCTGCAGGGGGTTTGGAGTCTACCGGTATGAGTGGGGTCACTACAGTCTGAACTACAGTAGGGCAGTGAGACTGGAAAAGAAGAAGGTGGTGGGGACATTTTTGGAGGAAGACATAGCAGGCCATGATTGTGGTGAGGGATGGGAGGTGTCAAGGAGTGAGAAGGAACTTTTAGAGCGGGTGCCCGGAACACTAAGAAAGAAGAACTGGTTTTGTGGGAAAGGTGATGAGTTTGGCCGTGGGTGTGCTGATTGTGCTGCCTCGGGGAGGGAGGATTGGAGAAATCTATCAGGCAGCTGGAAATGCAGGTCTGCAGCTGGCCGCGAGATGCTTTTCCTCTCTGCTCCACTTGAGTAAACCTGAAGTAAAGGGCCTTGAAGGGTGAGGAGCCCCAGCTCTCTGAGGGGGTCAGATAATCAGAATTTACGTAAATGGAGCCTCAGTCACAGAAGTCCAGTGAATGGAATAATCCCAGAGTGCACCAGAGGCAAAGATGGCAGAAGGTTCTTTCTAAAACACAAATCCAAGTGTGTCCCTCTCCTGGGTACTCTCCAGGGATGACCCCCCATTGCTTTCAGGGTGGAGTCCAGCTCCTTAGTTTGCCTACAAGGTCCCTCGAGGCCTGGAGCCCATTTTACAACATTCTTCCATCCCCTCCTTGCCTCAGCCTCTCCAGACCTAGAGCAATTTGGAGAACACACAGTACCCCTCCCCTTTCTGCAGTTTGCACCTGCCACTTCCTTTTCCTAGAACCTCCTCTTTGCCCCTGTCTCTCCAGTCCTTTAACATCCTAGCTCAGCATTTCATGGCCTGTAACACTCTGGGCTAAATGTGTCTATCAACAGGGCTTTTCCCCAATAGCCTGTAGGCTCCCCAAGGACAAGGGCTGCCTACCAGGCATCATTATGTCCCCAGCTTCTGTCACAGGGCTGGGCACAGGAAATGCAAGAGTGAGTGAGTGAATAAATGAATGAATGGGTAGGTAGAGAGATGAAATGTCATCTATGTTTAGTCCTTTTTCAGAACTACTTCTTCTCAAGTCTCCTTTTAAAAAAAAAATGAGGTGTGTAGGGAAGAAACATTGGAACTGGTGGAGAAGAAACATTCAGTGACCCTGACATAGTCTCCGCTCTCTCCCTTGTCTCTTGCCCTGCCCTGCCACTGCCTCCCACAGCTCTTGTCATTTCTCTCGAGGTGTCAGGGTCATTAGCTCATAACCAGATGCTCATGTACCACCACATTCTGGTGGTACATGAGGAGTATTGGGATGTGTCCAGAAGGAGGCTCTTGACCTGTGAAGTCAGTTGGAGGGCTCTGAACTGTCACTCGAGAGCCACCTGAGCAACCAGAGTAGCTCTGTGTTCACTCTGACCATTACAGAGCAAAGACATAGGTGGGGAAGGGTATTAGGTATAGCCAAGAGAGACATTAGGCTTTGTTTCTTTGTTTGAATTTAGCCACATGTTAACTCCATGACATCACATCTTAGTCCCTTTGGGTAGCTATAACAAAAATACCATAGACTGGACAGCTTACAAACATCAGGAATGTATTTCTCACAGTTGTGGAGGCTGGGAAGTCCAAGATCAAGGCACTTGCAGATGAGGGCCCTCTTTCTAGACAGTTATCTTTCTGGTGTAACCTCACATGGTGGAAGGGTCCAGGGATTTTTCTGGGGTCCCTTTTTTTTTTTTTTTTTTTTAAAAGATGACCGGTAAGGGGATCTTCACCCTTGGCTTGGTGTTGTCAGCACCACGCTCAGCCAGTGAGCGAACCGGCCATCCCTATATGGGATCCGAACCCGTGGCCTTGGTGTTATCAGCACCGCACTCTCCCGAGTGAGCCACGGGCCGGCACTCTGGGGTCCCTTTATAAGGGCACTAATCCCATTCGTGAAAGCTCCACCCCTCTGATCTAATTATCTCCAATGGCACCATCTCTTTTTCTTTCTTTTTTAAAAGATTTTAAAAAACTCTTTTTATTTAGAAATGAATGAACATAAAACACAAACCAGTATGATGATGCCTGTGAAATCTAAAACATAAAATGAGTAAGGATTATCACTCAGGTAGTAAAGAAAGAACATGACTGTGAAAATGCTTGCTATTGGAATAAAAAATAGATTTTATATACTTTGTGCTTTGTGCTGCAAATAAATTTGAAGAAAAATAATCTCTTCAAAATAAGATATGAAAGCTGAGATAATAAAGCTAGATTAGAAAGGGAGGGATCTGAAAGAGTTAAGGAAGCAATTTATAGCAATCAGTAATACTATAGTAAAATTTAAAGCAGTAGGAAACAAGTTAGGCACAGAAAGAAAAATACCATATGTTCTCACTTATTTGTGGGAGCTAAAAATAAATAAATAAATAAATAAATAAACACAGACAAATAAAGGGTGTTGGGGGGGGGGAGAAGACAACAACCACAACAATTCCTTAAACTTGTTAAGACAAGTGAACAGATATGATGTAGTGGGGAAGGGGACAGACAGAGGGGGAAGAGGAACAGTCAAAGGATCATGAAAATCAACTACAATGTATATTGAGAAGTTAAATAAAAAAAAAAACACATTGAAACAAACCAAAAAAAAAAAAAACAAAGCATAAAGTTGTAGGAAAAGTAAAAATGAGAAAGACTGTGTATTAGTCCATTTCTGTTGCTTATGACAAAATATATGGAACTGAATATTTTATAAAGAAAACAAAATTTATTGCTTATACTTTCTGAGGCTGGGAAATCCACAGTCCAAGAAACACATCTGGTGGTGGCAGCAGTGACATTGCAAGATGGTGGAAGCAGAGAGAGCAACCTCCTCATTCACTCTCCTTTTAAAGCCCTCCAAACCATGCCAAAGACCACCATTTTTAATCCACTCACTACTGCATGGTCCTGCAATCCAATCACCTCTTCAAGGACCCACCTTTAATTACCATAATAGGATCTCCCACCCTCAACAGTTAACAATGGGGATTAAGCCTCGGGGGGGGGGGGGGGGGGGGGGCATCCGGTCTACAGCAGACCAGCTCTTCAGACAGGGGGTATGTTTGAGAAGCTCTCATGGGATGCAAAGTAAAGATACAATAAGTTGAAAATCACTAAGGAAGATAATATTAGAGAAGATATAAAAAGAAATAATTGGATCCCGAAGAAGACTTTAGAACGATTAGAGCAGAAGCCCTATTCAAAGAGAGGGTTCCTAGGGGTCAGCATGTGTCAGGTCGGTGTAGTAAAAAGAGTCATCTCTTTTAAAGTATCCTGACAGAATGTTACACATAAAGGCCCCATCTCTTAATACTGTGACTTTGGGGATTAGGATTTCAACATATGAATTTTAGCAGGACGTAAACATTTAATCTATTGCAGACCATATGGCCACCTCTCAATCTTTGAGAAAAGTGATTCCTTAAATCTTTGGCAAAGCCATTACTGCAGCATTCTGCCTAAAGAGCAATAATCTACTAGCATTTATTGAGTATGTAACGTGTGCCAGGCACTGAGCTAAAGCATTACTTTCAATTGGATTATCTTATTTCATACTCCTAAGTTCTATTGTACTAATAGGTTCTATTGCTTCACGCAATTTACAGTTAAGGAAACCCAGGCAAAGGGAGGTCATAAGTTGGCCACAGTCAAAGAGCTGGTGAGTACAGATAATGCCTGAAGTAACAACTGCTGTGCTAAGTACTCTTCTGAGCCTGAAGACTCAGAACTTTCACACTGAGCCAAGGTATGATTCTGCCTGCATTTGAAACAGGAAGTTGGGTCACAATTTAAAAATTGCTGGACTTTGACATGCTGTGCTAACAAACTGAGAAGCACTTACGGTAGAAAATCTTTGGTTGGTGAGTTTGGATTTTAACTGGTTTCAAAAGTCTACAGAGTTCTGTCCAGACATTTTTCCCTACGTGGTTCAAATTGGGTGATTCTGCTGGATTCAGTCGGATAAGCAAAATCCATAATGAGAAATATTACTGTTTCTAGATCTTTATCTAAATCATAACATTTGGTACAGTGGCTTTAATTTACATATCAAAGTTATTGAAAGTAAAATGATAAATAACTCATGAAGGCAAAAATGGCTAAAGATAGCAGAATAATAAGATCAGATGATGCACGTATTTAAATTCAGAAGCCAATATTTCCATTCTGAGAACCGTTAACATCAAATATGTGTTTCTGTTTCCAAGTCAAAAATCGGAACCAAGAAATAACTTTTTCTTTCTGAGATTTTGCTGTTCCCTAGGAACCCTTTAAATTGTCAAAGGAAAGATCTGAACTGCTTAGTTAACAGACAGCTTTCACTTTTACTCTGCTGGGTACTTTATTTTCTACTTAAGTGATGATGTTTCAAACCTTGTTTAACCTTTTGATTGACTTCGAGTTCTTGTGAGCTGTAATCTGCTCTTTCTGGACTTCTCTATACACTGCTCTTGATTTCAGATTGTTCCGATGGCTGTGATGATTCTGGCAAGATCCATCTGGGTTCAATTCATGCTGATGTATGGAGGTTTGTCCCCTTGAATTAGAATGAGATACTATTTTTGTGACCTCTTAGAAGCTTCACACTTACGATGGTCTAGAGATTTCTGTGCAGCCTCTAAATTGCCTTGCCACACTTTAACTTGCAGCTTTTTTTCAAAAGATAAGTTTTAATCAGCTTATCATCAATGTCTACTTGTGTGCCGAGGTGCTAGACTTTGCAGCAAGACTCTCTTTCTAGGGGCCTCTTGTGAGGGTTACCAAAGGGCTTCTGAGGGTCAGTGACCTAGAGAAACAAAAATAATTTAATTCAGCTCTTTTTGAGAGAAATGTGAACAGATGATTTCACTTATCTGATTTTATACTATTGGGAAGAAAGACAGTTCAATAAATGCTTCTCATATGTTTTCATATTATGCCTTACAAAGGAGGAAAGGCAACCGGAGGAAGAATAAGAGCAACAAGATTGTTAAGTTCAAAAGGAAGTCGAGGGAAGCTGAGCGTGAAACATACAAGGAAAGAGAGACACAGATGGAGAGACCAGAGCAGACAGGAAAGAGGTGGGCAGACACGGAACTGAGAACTGAAGGGTACAGTCAGTTTCCATAGATTCAAAAATGAAAGAGCCTGTATTAATGACTCTTTCCTTGGGTTTTGGGAATCCGAATAAATTGTCACATGCTATTACTATGAGTCACATGCTGATAGAATCTCATGTAGTTTTAACTAGAGCCATCTTTCCTGATTGGTTATAGCCATTCTGTTTCGTTTCAAATGTATTTGAAAATAAAAGTTTCCTTTCCCATGAGACCTACACATTAGACTCATGGGGAGGACTGAACATAAAAAAAAAAAAAAAAAAAATTTAAATGATGTTTGTTCTTTATTTCTGTTTAAAAAATATGTCCTCTTGCTCAATTAAAAAAAAACTAGAAAATACGTAGAATTGGAAAGTGTAGGCAATTCATAGAAGGAAACAAAATCATGACTCATATTTTGGAATATTTCTTTCCTTTGTTTTGCATATAGAACTGTATGCCATTTTGATAAGTTTAGGGTCCAACTATACATTGTTTCTTACTCCCCCTTTAAAATTTACCACATTACCATATATTTTATAATTGACTATTCCTTTCCATATATTAACTTATTTAAATATTTCCCTTTCTTTGGGCTTGTAGATTGTTTTCAGCTTTTGCTATTAGAAGAATGTTGTAATGGAAATCTTTGGATATTAATCTTTGTGTATTTCTTGTAATTATTTCCTTAGGATCAAGTCCCAGAAATAGGAAAAGGTGATCAAAAATATTTCTTTTAAACGTGTTTAAGAATCTTGAAACACTGTCCAAAATTTTGTTCACATTCATTTATTTATATGTTTACCAGGATTTGAATACTCTCACCTTGGCATGTTCTAAGCTAGATTGCTGGGGGTTCAGTGAAGAGCAACATAGACATAGGATCTACTTTCTAAAACGTGCATTCCGATGGAAGAGACAGGTAGTAAATAAGTAAACAAATAATAATTACAAAACATACAGCCTATTCCTCGCCTCTCTCCCCACCTCTGTCCCCAGTTGTGGTAAGTGTAATGAAGGAGACAAACAGAGTTGTAAGTATATCTAATAATAAAAGGACCAGTTAGTGGAGCTGATCTGAGAAAAGGATATTTAAGCAGAGACTTGAAGAAGGAAATAGAATGCTGTGAAAGGAATGGGGGAAAAATCACCCCAGGTAGAGGAGAACATCATCTGCAAAGGCCCTGAGGCAGGAGAGCTTGGGACATTCTGGGAACTGTTAGAAGGTGCATGTAGCCAGAGCACAGGGAGTAAAAGGAAAAAAGGAACAAGTTGGGGTTGAAGTGTGGGCAGGAACTGGTCACCATCACACAGGACTTTGTGGGCCATTATAGTCAGGAGTTTGACTTTTTGTGGTAAGAGCAATAAGAAGCAAATGGAGGGAGAACCAGGATTTAACTCATATTTTATTTATTTTATTTATTTATTTATTTATTTTTTAAAAGATGACCGGTAAGGGGATCTTAACCCTTGACTTGATGTGGTCAGCACCACGCTCACCCAGTGAGCGAACCGGCCATCCGTATATGGGATCCAAACCCGGGGCCTTGGTGTTATCAGCACCGCACTCTCCCGAGTGAGCCACGGGCCGGCCCTAACTCACATTTTAAAAAAAGAGTCCTCTGGCTGCTATTTGGAGAGTGGATGCCTAGGAGGGGCTGTGAATATGAGGAGGGACACCATGAAGGCATCTGAACAACCCCCCACATGTTTGAGTGTTGTTCTGGGGACTGTTGGCTTCAGCTACCAGAGGCACTTAGACAGCCTTAGGTCTCATTTTCAGAAAGCTTTGATTGATATTTACATCCCCGAACGTGTTTATGTTTTATATCTAAATTCTCATGTAAGTTATCTCATCATCATCATTAAAAATGTATTTCAGTTTCTATGGCCTCTAAAAAAATATCTTTGCTTTAGGTCTGAAATACTGTCAAATAAATTAAATATTTCAGAATAGCATTTTATTTTGCTGTTGATAGGATAAAAAGTAACACATGCCTAATATGTGAACAAATAGTAAGAGATCAAGAAACGTGAGTTGATATTATTTTGTCATTCTTCTGGTGATGATCATTTATGCTGTTTTCACTACTGAGAACAATGCTGTGAGGAAGATCTTCATACATATTTGTCTATTTTCTGTGGATATGTTCTGTTAAAAAGTATGTCGTTAAAAGCATTATTTTACCAAATTAAACTCCAGCACAATTGTGTACCGATTTAAATTTCCATCATTGATATATCAAGGTGTTTATTTCCCGAAATCTTTGTCACCTCCGGATATTAATGTCTTTTTAATCTTTGCCAGTCTGTTAGGTGTCAGTCTGTTAATTGCATTTCTTTGGTTACTTATTAGTTAGATTATCTTTATTTATAGGAAATTACTTTGTTTTGTTTGCTGCTGTATCCTCAGAATCTAGAACAGTGCCTGTAGAGTAGTAGATACTCATTTAGTGCTTACTGATCGAATGAATGAATATATGAACACAGTAATTGACCGTTTGCCTTTCTTTTGTGTATTGGTTAATATCCTCTACCCATTGTGTGTTCCAGGGGTTGTCTTTTTCTTGGTAAATTTTAATAGCTCTTTATACATTATGGGCAATAACCTCTTATTTGTGACACCTGAGTTGCTTCTCTCAGTCAGGAGCGTGGGTGTGCTTTGGCTTGGCTGGCTGAGTGGGGGTCTGCTGGTGGCCCCTCCACTGTGCCACTTCTTGGGGCCTGATGTGAAGTCGTGCTTCCCTCTTCTTTCAGGAGCTATACTGCTGAGGGTGGAGCTGCTGAGCTACTGCTCAAGAAGTGGGTGAGGCTACTATGCAGGCCATCATGGAGGGGGTCTGTTCAGCTGCTTCTCAGACTGTTGGCAAAGCCACTAGACAGGCCTGCAGTGAAGGGGCCTGTCCAGCTGCTTCTGGGTGGTAGGCGGGGCTGCTAGGCAGGCCTGCAGTGAAGTGACCCATCCAGCTGTTTCTGGGCAGTGGGTGGGGCAATAACCTCTTACTGGAAGCTTCAAATATATTTTCCTAGTTAGTCATTTCTCCTTACATTGTGTTTGTAATTTAAAACTTTTTTTGCAATACAGTTTTTAAGAAATTTTATGAAATATTTCAACCATTGTCTTTATCATTTCTGGCTTGGGGTTATACTCTAAAAAGCCTCCCCCAGCCTCAATTTTTTTTTTAAAGAAATTCACCTATTTTTTTCTTTTCTATTAGTAAATTTAGTAACAAACTATTATTACTAAACATTCCCATAATGAACTCCATTTCTTTGTTGTAGAGTTTATATTTAATAAAGTGTTGGATTCTTTTTGTTAGGAATTTTATTTTGGAATTTTGAATCTGTATAAATAAAATAACCTGCAGTTCCTTTGTGTACTATCTTAAAGAATTGTGAAACTTTTCTCTTTTCTCTAGATCTAAAACCATGCTTCTCAAACTTCCTACAAATCATCTGGGGAGCTTGTTAGAATGTAGATGCTTATTCAGTAGGTCTAGTGTGGGGTTTAAGGGTCTGCCTTTCTAACAAGCAAACAGGTGATGCCCATGCTGCTGGCACATGGACCACACTTTGAGTCGGAAGGCTCTAAGGGACCTAAAATAGCACAATAATTACCCTCGGTGGTGTTTGGATCCAGTGCTCTTTTGAGAAGTATGTGTATATATATATATAATTTTATTCAAGTTCTCAAATTTGTTGGCAAAGTATTTTCTAATGAATGAATCATTGAATTTTTTTTGTAACTATATCTCCTCATTTCTATTTTTGCTCATATTTTTATTATATTTTTCTCTTTAATTATATTAATTCATTGATGCTGTAGATTGGATCCTCCCCTCCCCCAACCTCACTGAGGCTTAATCCCCACTGTAACTGTTGAGGGTGGAAATCCTATTATGGTAATTGAAAGACAGGGTCTTGAAGAAGTTAGTAGATTGTAGGAGCATGCCTTGGTGAATGGATTAATAATGATGGTCAGGGACTTGGTTCTGAGGGCTTTAAAAAGAAAGCACAAGAAGAGTTTTTGTCTCTGTGTTCCACCATTTTCTGCCATGTGAGACCCCTGGGTCACTGTTGCCACCACCAAGACCTCACTAGATGTGTTCCCTGGACTTTGGATTTCCCAGCCTCTGAAATATAAGCAATAAATTTTGTTTTCAACATTAATAACCCAGTTCCAGGTATTTTGTGATAAGGAACAGAAAAGGACTAATACAGAAAATTGGTACCAGAGAAGTGGGGTGTTACTTATAACAAATATTCGAAAAGGTGGAAGCAGTTTTGGAACTGGGTGTTGAGGAGAGACTGGATGAACTTGGAGGAATAAGCTAGAAAAGCCTAGATGCTGGTGAGGAAAGTTTGGAACCCAAAAACTGGTTAAGTGGTAACAACCAGAATGCTGATTGCCACCACTTAGGAGGTTTCAGCTGTAAAGGGGAAGGGATTTATAGGAAACGGGAGCAAAGATCACCCTTGCTGTGAACTGGCAAGGAACATGTCTGCCTTCTGTTCATGCCCCCAAGTTTTATGGAATGTGGAACTTCAAGGTGCTGGACCGTGGTATCTGGAGGAAGAAATTTCTGAGCAGCAAAATCTTCAGGAACTCAGCAGCCTACACTAAGTTATGGTAGCAAAGGCATGACATAAAGCCAGAATTTGAAAGGAAAGCAGAATGTAAAGATTTGGAAAATTTGCAGCCTGGCCATGTGGTAGAGAAGCAGAGAGCATTTTCAGGAGAACAATTCAGTTGTGTAGCCCAGTGACTATTTGCTAAGAAGATTAATACAGAAGAAAGGGATTATTAAGAAAAGGGGGAAAAGAGCCCTGAAGGCATTGCAGAAGCCTCTGGGGCCAACTCTTTCATTACAGGCCCAAAGGCCTAGGGAGACAGAATGGTCTTGGGGAACAGGCCTGAGGTGCCCTCCATGGGCTCACTGCTCAGGAATACCTTGGGAAGCTGCTCCCCACACCAGCACCCCAGCTGCTTTGGCGGCTCAAGCCATGGCTAAATTGCCCCCAGGTGTGGCAGGACCCACAGCTTTGGAAGATACAAGCCAGAAGCCTTGGCGGCATCCATGTGGTATTAAGTCTGCAGGTTCGAAGAATGCTAGAGCTGTGGAGGCTTGGGGGCCTCCACCCAAATTTCAAAAGATATATGGAAAAGTTTGGGCGCCCAGGAAGAGATCTGTTGCAGCAACAGAGTCAACACAGACAACCTTCACTAGAGCAATGCTGAGTGGAAACATGGGGTCAGAATGGCCGCAGAGAAACCCCATCAGTGCCATGCCTAGTGGAGCCGTGGGAGCAAGACTGCCATGGAGACCCTGGAATTGTAGAGTTATCAGCATGCAGCCCCAGCCTGCAAGAGCTAAAGCATCATCTGAGACCAGGAAAGCCATAGAAGTGGAACTGCCTGAGGACTTGTGGACCCAACACCTGCACCAGCACTCAGAGGACATAGAACACAGAGTCAAGGTACATGATTCACCAGCTTTGAGATTTAATGCCTGCCCTGCTGAGTTTTAGACTTGGTTAGGACCCCTTTCTTTCGGCCTATTTCTCCCTTTTTGAATGGGAATATGTACCCTATGCTTGCTCCACCATTGTGTCTTGGAAGTAGATAACTTGTTTTTGATTTCACACTTTGGGGTTGGAACAAATTAAGACTTTGGGATGAAATGAATGGATTTGTATGTGAAAAGGACATGAGCTGGGGGGTTGGGGTGGAATGCTATAGATTGGATGCCCCACCTATCTCACTGAGTGGGAAATCCTATTATGGTAATTGAAAGGTGGGGCCTTGAAGAGGTAATTGGATTGTAAAAGTATGCTGTAGTGAATGGGTTAAAAATGATGGTGAGGGGGAGAGTGCAGCACTGGTAGCACCGAGGCCACTGGTTCGGATCCTATATAGGGATGGCCGCTGCGCTCTCTGGCTGAGCGTGATGCAGACTACTCTGTGCTGAGGGTTGCGATCTCCTTACCGGTCAAAAAACAAAAAACAAAAAACAAAATGATGGTCAGGGATGTGGTTCTGAGGGCTTTAAAAAGAAAGCACAGGAGGACTTTTTCTCCTCTGTTCCACCATTTTCTGCTATGTGAGATCCCTGGGTCACTGTCGCCACCACCAAGACCCTCACCAGATGTGTTCCCTGGACTTTGGACTTCCCAGCCTCTGAAACTGTAAGCAATAAATTTCTTTCTTTCTATTATTTTTATAAATCACCCACTTGCAGGTATTTTTGTTATAAGCAATAGAAATGGACTAACAATGGTTTATCTAGTTTATTGGGTTTTTTTCTCCCTCAAAGAAGTCAGCTCTTAGATATGTTTATTAATTTTGGTGTTTCTCTATTTTTTAATGAATTAATTTCTGCTTTTACCTTTATTAAGCCCTTCTTCCTGCCTCACTCAGCTCTTTAATTTCTGGCTTCTTGAGTTTATTTCTTCAGTAATTGACTTATTTTATTTCTTTCTCAGTTATTAAAGTATTTAAAGCTATGAAATTTACTTTTACTACACTTTGGCCACTTTCCATGTATTTTGATATGTGTTGGTTTCATTATTACTATTCTGTAAAATTCTGTAATTGCTATTTTGGTTTTATTTTTGACCCAAGAATTAGTTCCAAGCTGTTGGAATAATTATTTTGTTCTACTTTTGAAATTAATTTCTGGTTTATTGTAGTGTGAATGGAGAATATAATCTATATTATTAATTTCTTTTTTGAAAATTTAATGGGATTTTCTTGGTTGTTTAATATTGGTTGATTTTATAACTATTTAGTAGGCATTAGAAAAGGAGCTAAGTTCTTTATTTGCAGTATACAAAGTATGAATGAAGCTTTTACATTGACTTTAATAATATTAATCCAATCCCCCATTTAATAGTTATTATCTTCCTGATTAGTCACTGCTATTATTTTCTTTCATCTCCCCTCCCTCTGCCCATTATATTTTGAACAGTTTTTTCTTTATAATGTTTGATATTATGTAATTCAGTGATATTTTGATGGTTATATCTGTGCTGTAGATTGTGTCACTTGTCAATTTAGAAGTGACCTTTTTTGGTAAAACTGTTTCCCTCACTGAATCCAACTTAATCATCTATAAATGAGTAATCTTTGTTTTCATTTTCTTTGAATTTTTTTCCTTGTATATTTTTGTCTTTATTTATTTTCCATCTTTGAGTTGCAGCTTTACTCTTCTTTCTGGCAAACATATACTTATTTTTATTGTTTTGAATTCATTTTGAGAATCTCTTACTGTTGAGTCATTCCATCTATACTTTTAGTTTTAATTGACATCTTTGCCCTTAAATCTGTTTTCTGTTTGTTATGAGTACTCATGTTTGCTACAGAGAAGACCTACAATCTACCTTTATTTCTAATAGAGGATTTTATAAAAGATATTTTAAAAATAATAAAGTTTTATGATTTGAACATTTTTAGAATTATATTTACCACAGTTATTTAGACTCATTTATTTATTTATTTATACTCGTTGTGAATATTCATGGGGTACAAAGCTGACTGTCACCACTTGTGCCCAAGATGTGATGGCCAGATCCATACTGGCAGCATGCTTATTACCACAAACTGCAATTATACCCTCTGTCCCCCACCAAATTAATCCCCGATCTCTTTCCCCTCCTCCTTTTCCTCACCCCACTTTGCAACCCTAGGTCTGTTCTTTCCCTCTTCAAGTCCAACACACCACTGTGGTATTTCTTTACTTCCTTCCTTCTCTCTTAGCTCTCACTCATGAGTGAGGACATATGGTGTTTTTCCCTCCATGTTTTGCTTATTTCACTCAATATTAAGTTTCTCCAAGCTCATCTATGTTGTTGCAAACGGCAGAATTTTGTTCTTTTTTATGGCACAGTAGTATTCCATGGTGTATATATACCACATTTTCCTTATCCAGTCATCTGTCGATGGACATTTAGGTTGGTTCCATGTCCTGGCTATTGTAAACAGAGCTGCAGTGAACATGGAAGTGCAGGTATCCCTTCGATATGATGATTTCAATTCCTTTGGGTATATACCCAGAAGTGGAATTGCTGGATCGTGTGGTAAATCTATCTGTAGTTGTCTATGTCTGGTCACAGACTTTATGAACAAGAGCTCCAAAGCACAAGCAACAAAAGAAAAAATAAACAAATGGGACTATATCAAACTAAAAACTTCTGCACAGCGAAGGAAACAATCAACAGAGTGAAACAACAACCTACAGAGTGGGAGAAAAGTTTTGCAAACTATATATCCAACAAGGGATTAAAGTCAGAATATACAAGGAACTCAAGCAATTACATAGTAAAAAAACAAATGAACCAATTAAAAATAATTGGAGCTGAATAGACATTTTTCTAAGGAAAACATACAAATAAATGGCCAATGGGCACATGAAAAAATGTTCAACATTGCTAATCATTAGGGAAATGCAAATTAAAACCACATTAGGATATCACCTCACTGCAGTTAGACTGGCTATAATCAAAAAGACGGAGAATAACAAATCCTGACGAGGATGTGGAAAGAAAATGCTCCGACACCGTCAGTGGGATTGTAAATTAGTACAACCACTAGGAAAAACAGTATGGAGGTTCTCAAATAACTACAGATAGATCTACCATGTTTAGACTCAATTTTATTTTCGAATTTCAACAAAAATTTAAAACACTTTCATATCACTGCTTACTCATTTTTGAGATCTGTATTTTGATTGAGCTTTTGGTTATTTAGAGTGTGTTTCCAAGTTGCTTTTTCAGCAATGGTGCATTAGCATCAGCCTTCTTGAGTCCTTGTATATTTGAGGATATCATGATCTTCTTCTTCATCTCTCCTTTTTCTTCTTCTTTCTTCTCCCCTCCCATTTCATCATAATTATTTTCTTCTCTTTTCTCCTCTTTCTTTTTCTCCCTTTACACATGAATAACTGGTTTGGTATAGAGTGCATTCTCCCTCAAATCTACCTGGATATTGCTCTATTATCTCCTGGAATCTAGTGATGCTGAGGGAAAGTCTTTTCCTTTGTAGGTCACTGACTGTTTATCCTATATGCTTATGCAATTCTGTCCTCATCCTTCATATCCTGGGATTTCACTAGGATATTTTTTCATGTTGGGTGTTTTCTAGTAATTTTTTCTGTTGCCTGTGAGTCCTGTTAATAGTCGTAGTCAGATTTTCCTTAAGATCATGAATATTTTCTTCTGTTGTATCACTGACTATAGTTTCTATTTTACTTTCTCAATTTTGGGGGGAGGGGCACCCATTTCATGTCCTTGTTGCTTACCTTTCACATTTAATATTGTCTGCCAGATTTCTTTTATTAATTTATCATGTACTTCTGCATTCTGCTTGATGCTTGATGATCTCAAGCTTGTTTCCTGTTTTTGTTGTTGACTTGGTTCATTACGTTCTTTTACATTTTATAGTGGAGATAATTGGTTCTTTATTTTCTTAACTCCATAATGTCACTTTGTTGTCTTAATATTTCATATTTTAGATTCCAATTTTATTATTGTCATGATTTTTTTCTCAGCTTTTTTGAAGGTTCAAATCATTTCTGTCACACATTTTTTTGTTTTTTCTGTTTCCTGGTGTAAATCTTAGTAAGACATATGCCCCTAGAGATGCATACTTACAGTTCATTTTAAAAATTATTTACTTCTTCTTTTTCCCCAGAATCATTGCATGAGTCTCCCTTCTGCCTTTTGTTGTGTTTTTAAGTCATTTTGAAACAGGACTATGTATTATCAGGTCTCTTACTCTAAAATAGCCAAATAGTCTGGTTGATTTTCCTTTGATCAGCAACTTGTTTTCCTAGGCACCATCAAATCTCCTGTAGAACCAGAGGTGAGGGCTATCCCTGAGGTTTATACTCTGTTTTGAGTTATTTAGCCCTCTGAGAAATTGGGGAATAATAAAGAGCTGGGTCTGTGGTTTATTGCCACTAAGGAGTTTTGCTTTTGCAGGCTTTTAAAACTTTCCTATTTTTCTTTCTTTCTTTTTTTTGCAATTATTTCATCACGTCTCAGAGCCACCAACTTGAGGGCACATACTGTCTCATCGTGAGATGAGGTTCCAAATTGTTCCCCAATTCCACACTGCCTCAAAATTTAGCCATATTGGTAACTCATCCTCTTTGAAACAAAACAAAACAAAACACAACACTGAAATATGTATAACTTCTATTAGGTTTGGGTTCAGGAGCATTTTTATTCTCCACCCCTACCACTATAATTTGCTTTAGTTTTGCTTTAGATTTCAATTTACAAAAATACATTCTTATTGTATAAATCTCTGAAAGTATTTAAAAATACCCAAAGAGGGGGAAAAATACCCTTATAATCCCACTATGTAGAGATCACAACTGTTTACTTTTTGACACATATTTTTAATCTTCTTGTCTATTTGTGTACATGTGCATATATTAATACAATGTGAAAAAATATCCTTGGTGTTTGGAAACCCTTTTGCTTTTGATTAGCAAATGTATGTGGAAATTCCCCCATGTGACTAAATATTCTTCATCATTGATTTTAACAGCTGTTCAGTACTTTTCTTTTCCTTGTGCTTACCTGCATATCTTAGTTGCCTCTAAAGAAATGCTATGTATAGTAACTAAACAAAAGGCAAAACTGGGGAGAGGTACAAAATGTATTCAGGTATAAACTTGAAATAAATCAAGAATTGATTTAGAATGAGAAATGGTTGGGAAAGTATTGGGGGCTATAACACCTCTCCCTACATACAGACTCACACTCATGTAGACACAAATATTCCCATCAGTGGGGTGCAGGAGGGATAATACACCAGATGTCAGGCGTCCCAAATTGAGTCTAAGTTCCTCTCATCACAACCACATGATGGGGGGCAATTCGCTTAACCTCTTTGCTTGATTTTCCTCAGCTGTATAATGGGGAATGGTAATACCTGCCCTTGCCCACCTTGCAAAGTTACTTTATTCCCAAGAAAGATTTAAATGAGAAGATGTCAGTGCAATTGTTTATTGGATGAATAATTCTGTATACTACAGAGGGATGATCTTGGTGGCAAAAGTCCATTTGATTTCACTAATATTTATTGAGCACTATTCTGTTCAGAGGCCAGTGCAGGGAATCAATACAAGAGGCCCCACCCTATGCTGAAGTGGCTTTGTTATGAATGTTTAATTTTTCTCAAATCGATGATCTTCTGGGTGACAGTACTGGCTTCTTCTCATCACTGCGATATGATTAATTCATTCATCATGTTAGACTGATTTAATTATTTATTATGTCATTTTGTTTATTTAATTTGCATATCAATTGCCAGGGTGCTGCATATCTCAGCTTACCACAGAATGCTATTAAGAGAGGTTTTGATGCTGATGCAGATTCCAGTGGTCTCCCCAGGGCAAAAAACTTCTTGGTAATTGAATACTTAGGTGTGGGGCTGCAACCGCTAGAATTTTTTTTTTTTCCCCTGACCTGAAGTTCAACCACCTCCTTTCTGCTTCGGTCCAGGGAGACAGGTAGTTGTGAATTATGCATGCTCATCTATCCTGTGGTTAGTGTTTGCATATCTTCCTTTTCCACAGAGGGATAGCTTTTCCCTTGAGGAACAACTATCTCAAAGTCTTGGTACTTGGCGTGCAGGAATAGAAAGAATGCTAGCCATTGTTCCCTCACCCACTGTCTCCAGATTCTCTGTTTCCAATCCACACTTTAGTGTGGAGACCCCGAAGAGGCATTGCCCACATTTCCCTTGTCTTGCTACTCTAGCCTCCCAGCCAGAAGCAGTGGGAAGAGAGGCATTTGAATCCTTGGATTCTGGATTTGCTTACCTTCCTCCTCATCATCATAATATGAAGTGAGACTAAAGGCCTGGGACTGAATCCTGGCCATGCCCTTTATTAGCTATGTGACTTTGGCAAGTTACTGAATCATAGCAACAATATCATAGCTAAAGAACATATGTCCCAGGCAATAGCTTAGTCATTATTTTATCATCATTTAGTAATCTCACCCATGTTCCTGTTCTAGTTATTATTGCTGCATAATGAACCACCTAGAAAGTCAATGGCTCAAAACAATAGCAATCATTTATTTTGCTCATGCAGATACATTTCGGGCAGGACTCAGTGGAAGGGCTTGTCTCTGTTCCATGAAGTGCCTGCAGGGACAGATTGGGGGCTGGAGAGTGGCTCACTTACCTGACTATCAGGTGGAGTTCTGGAAGCTCACATGGTTATGGGATGGAGGCCTCAGTTTCTTTCTATGTGTGCCTCTTCTCTGACTGCTTGGGCTTCCTCACAGCATGGAGGCTGGGTTCCAAGAGTGAGCATCCCAAGGGACCCAAGAAGAAGCTGCGTGGCCTTTTCTAATCTATCCTGAGCAGTTATACAGTGTTATTTCCACTAACACCATCCTATTGGTGCAAGATGCACAGTCACAGCCAGGTTCAAGGGGATGGGAATGAGCCTGCACATATTGATGGGACAGAGAGAAAGTCACAGTATAGAAGAGCATGTGGGTGGGAGATACTGCTGTAGCCGTCTTTGGAACATAGCATCTGCCACAACTCCTCTGAGATGGATTTTATTCCCCTTCCTTAACAGATGAGAAAATGGAGGCTTAGAAATGCTATATAAATTCTCCATGGTCACAAGCTTGTGTAATGGTTGAGTGGCATTTGAATCCTGGCAGTTAGGCTGTGGAGTGCCAATTTTCACTGCTAATTATCAGAACAGCAAACATGTATTGAGCTATTACTGTATGCCAGCTTCTCTCCTAATCACTTTAAATGCATTAACTCATTTAACCCTTCTAACAAATTTCACAGTGGATATTACTGTTATCCCCATTTTACAGATGATGACATTGAGGCATGCAGCTGTTAGGAGCTTGCTCAAGGTCACACTGTGTCAGAGCTGGGATTCAAACTCAGTATCCAGAGTCCACATGTTTAACATTATACTGCTCTGGTTCTCAAGTAACAATACAAATTGATTATAATGACCATTTTGGACCTCCCTCTTCTTTGACACCAAAGACAGATGTGAATTTTTTTCTACTATTTCCTAATCTCCCCCATACCCTAAGGGCTAATTGGGGTCATTAATAGCGGGAGGATCTTGTGTGCACAAAGTGGACCTGACCTTGTACACCGTTGACACGTCCAACAAGAGCCAGGTTCTCCTTTTAACACCAGCCTCGAAGGAAACACTCATGCATACAGCTTCCCAGTTTCTCCTCCTTCTTTTTTTTATTTACCCTAGCCAGGATTTGAGGCTTAGGGTTTACACCTGCCATTCAAATCCCACCTCTCACATTCACTCACTGCAGGTTATTGTCCATAGTAGCTTCTCTGCACCCTCACGCCTCAGTGTTTGCACCTGTAGCAGGTGGGAACCTCATAGGGTTGCTGTAAGGGTTTAAACATTGCACATGCAAGGAGCACATTGATGCTGGGAACCCTCTTCTTGTTCTCTTTCACCTGGCAATTGGGTTGTTGCCTTTCCTGTGTTCAACCATAGGGTTGAGCTGTGTTAGGTAGGTGGCAAAGAGTTGGGTTGAAAAGAAAGAAAGAAAAAGAGAGAACAAGAGCCTCTTGCCTTGAAGTGTGGGGTTTCCTCTCTGTGTGCAAGTACAGTGGGTTGGGTTGGGTGTCGTGATCCTGTCTCCTGGGAGTGTGGGAAGAAGAAGACAATCCTCAGAGAGACTCAGCAAGGTCTGACCTCAGTGCAGACAAGGAAGCCTTCCAGCACCTTGGGATGGCCGTTTGGACCCTAGGATGCTAGTTTTCAGAGCTTGGAGAGGCTTTAAGGATGATCTGAGTCCTTAAGTGGACACCCAAATTGGGTGAACACTTGTTCACATACATTTGTGAGGCAGAGACAGGACTAGAACTGGGATGTCACGATGCCCCCAGCTCTGATTCTCTCCTCTTTGCTTTAATACTTTCAGTATGGGCTCTGACTTGAAATAGAACCAGTGGATTTGCTTCTACTTTCAACTAATCATTTACTAATCTTGAGTACAACCTCATGAGGGACCCTGCACTAGGACTGCCCAGCTAAGCTGCTCCCAGATTTCTCATCAATAGAAACTATGAGATGATACATGTTTGTTGTCTAAAGCCACTAAATTTTGGGGGAATTTGTTTTGCAGCATTTGATAACTAATGCAAGGGAGAACTCTCATTGGCATTATCCCTTATAGGCTCTGGCCTCTTACCATGTGGCTGTACCCCCTTTCTCAGTCCTTAATCTCCATTTCTCCTTTAAGGAATCTTTCTCAAAAGATTGCCAGACACTTCAACATTTCCGTTATTTATCATAATGAGCAATTTTATTTTTTAAAAAATTTATTTGAAAATTATTTACTTTTAAAAAAATAATGACATTTCTTTCTCATCTTAGCCATGTTCAAGTAGGTCTCACCTTTTATAAACACATTAAGACATTTCCCTAAACACAGGGCTGTTTTGTCTCTATGACAAATTCTGTTCTTCTAGGCCAGCCAGCCCAAATGGTCACCAACGAGGCACAGAGAAGGGGACTTGCTCAGTGATTTAGAGTTAGGAAGTAACAGAACTGGGTTTCATCTGGTTCCAGAGACTGTCTCTGCTAAGTGCCTTGGGACGCTTCTCAGACATTTCCCTTGAAGTTTTCCTAATAGTAGAAGAGAGTGTGTGGATGTTCCCTGGGGTTGGGGACATAGCCAGAGTCACCTGCCTCAAGCAGGGCATTTCTTTAAAGTTTCATGCTTTCACTTAAAAATTTATGTGAGTTTTTAATTCTGCTCGTTAAAATATTCATGTCAGATTTAACATAATATTATGTTACTGCAATAACAAACTCCAAAATCTCAGTGGCTTCCTTGTTTGGAGAATGTGCCTGGCATCTAGTAGTCCTTCAAGGTATGACACAGCACAGCCAGAATAACAGAAAATGGTATTGTCCCAAATTCCAATAGCACCTTAGTTTTGGATTTCTTAATTTGGTGTATGCCTTTGGAACAGGAAAGAAAAAAATTTCAGTGGCTTAATATACACACACAAAGGTGATTTCAGATTCAAGTCACATTTCAGTGCAGCTTCTGTGGTTCCTCCAGCCAGTGACTCTGTAGTCCTCTCCTGTGACACAGACACGTGGCCTCTGAGGTTAGTACGGGAAGAAGGGGAGAGAGAAAGCGTGGAGCATTATACTGGGTGTTATGGTCAGGTGTGGACATGGTCTACAGCCCATCCAGTTGACCAGTGACATGGTCCTGAGTGAACTGCAAGAGAGACATGGAATGAGGTGGGCTTGTATGCCCAGGAAGAGATCAATGAAATGGGATTTGATAAATACCTAGCATTACCTCTGCCACAAATATTTTAAATTACAATCCAAGAATAACATCAAAAATGTTTTCTACTATTCCCATTATTTAATGGTTGAGATTGTATTGCCTTGAGTCTATCGCTTCGAAGATTGTGTTGAGTAAGAGCTGATAGTGCATTTTGGGTTCTGTGTCCAGGCAGTTTCTCTTCTATTCGTGTCACAGAATCTCAACAGGGCATTCTCACATAAATTGCTTATTTCACTGTGTTACAAGTGATGTCAGGATACTCACCAAGCTGCTGGGCAGGGTGCATGATGAAATATTTTAGGCTAATGTTTGTGGGTTTTGGTGATGAGAAAGCAGGTTGTTTATGTCATATGGTTGGTTTACCGCTCTGGGAAATGCCGGTCAGAGGAGTTTGTCAGCAAAGAAAGACGCCCGAGAATATTTTCTGTATTATGAGTACTTTAACTTTATTCATATGTAAATAAACTAGCAATCCTCAATAAATTTTCGTTTCTGTGGCAGATTGTATATTTGGCAAATGGCCACATCAATATTTTCTACCCCAGGTGCTTCTCCAGAACCATGTTGTGCCCCCATCACATGGTCAGTCCTGTCCTTTCCCCCAGAGCCTCCCGACTGCCCTGATGAATAGAATGAATGAAGAGATGCCATGTGGCTTCTGAAGCTAGGCCAGAGGAAAGGCCACATAGCTTTCGTTGTTCTGTTTCTTGGGACACTCACCTTTGGAGCTCAGAGCTACCGTGAAACATGTTTGAGGCAGCCATATGCTGAGGAAGCTCGAGCTAGCCCACATGGAAAGACCACATGGGGAGGCCTGAGACTCCATGGAGAGAGGGGGAGATGCCCAGCAGCCCTCAGCTGCTCCAGTCCCTTTTTGATTATAGTCACACAGGAGACCCCAAGCCAGAACCACCAGGCCACGCTGTTCCTAAACTCCTGATCCATAGAGATCATGAGAGATAATAAATGATGTGACTGTTTTAAACAACTAATTTTTGGGTGACTTGTATACTGCAACAGATAACTGGAACAGTCACCCTAATCAATTCTAATCATTTAATTCTTTTTTAGCTCAGACGTCTTGACACATGCTGTCAAAACACTAAGTTTCTCGCCTTGACTCCTTTTTCTGCTCCCCATCCTCCTAGTTTGGCAGGCAGGAAGCGTGGTTGGGGAAGTAGGTTCCTCAGGGCCAGCTTACACCTTACACAAAGCTCCGAAAGATAGGGTTTCTTCCTCCTTTTCTCCAAGTTTCATGGATGCACATCATTGAGTGAAATAGCTAAAGCACACAGATGTGCATCTACACCATTTATGACCTACAGCAAGTCATCTAGAACCAGTGGGGGAGGCTCTTTTAATGTACAAGCTCAACTGAATTCTTCTACCCACACCTCACATTCTTTCCCTTATGGTTTCATTCTTGACGTGCCATACAAACCCTGCCCTCGACTTTCCTCCAAAGGTTAACGACAACTGGGGACGGCAAACTATGACCGGCGGGGCCAAAGTGGACAGTCTTTTCTTTTTAATTGCTGATTTTTATTTATCTCTTAAGTAGCAATTTTAAATATTTCAACATAATTACAAGAGAAATTATGCTGCATATGTTACCTTGAGTAAATAGAACACCAAGAAAGAATAACTTTTGTACACATCTTCTCATTCCAACATGAAAAAAAAAAGTTAATATGATTAAAAGTTTCTTGGCCATACTTGGAAGACTTTTTAACCTGTAAGCAATCCTAAGAGATTATTTACGGGCTGAGGTTGTTTGAACCTGGTTTTAAAGCCATCCCATGGGATTTTTTTCTCCATTAAGTGGGAGATATCACTGGGATCCCAATGGTGTGACAGATGTTTGCAACAAAGATTCAGATGTGTATATATGTTTCTATCTTAAAAAATATGTTTACAACATTTTTATTGTGGTAAAATATACATAACATAAAATTTACCATTTTATCCATTTTTAAGCATTAAAGGTGACATTCAATAACATTAAGCACATTTACAACATTGTACAACCATCACTACTATCCATTTCCAGAAATTTTTTTTATCATTTCAAATGAAACTGTACTCATTAAATAGTAACTCCCCATTTCTCCCTGACTCCCAGTCCTGGCAACTACCATGCTACTTTCTGTCTCTAAGAATTTGCCCATTTTATGTACCTGGTACAAGTGGAATCATACAATATTTCAGACAGCCTTTTTTCATATATATAAATAAGGTTTTATTGGAACACAGCCATGCACATCCATTTATGTATTGTCTGTGGCTGCTTCTGCACTACAACAGCAGAGGTAAGTAGTTGTGATACTGTATGTCTTGCAGACCCCCAAGTATTTACTATCTTGCACTTGACAGAAAAAGTTTGCAGACGCCTGAATGAGATTGGGGGTGGCTGACCTCTATGATTATTTCATTATCATTGGAAAGGAGCCTCACTTTCGGCCCCTTGGGGTGGATTTTTACACTATGAAAGTTAACTAAAACCTTTGACTCCAGTTGGTCAAATTCCTACTCTGTTTTCAGCCTCTCTCCTCTTTGTAGTTAAAAGAATGCAGACCATTTCAGAGCTCAGCTTGCTCTCTCTCCTGGGCTTGTTTCTTTCTTCAGGGTCAAACTGACCTGGAGAGCTCTCCTTCCACCCCTGAATTTACTAATTTAATACACTTTATTTCTCCCAGGTAATCTTTATTCCTTCCCCTTCTGTATAACAGAAACCCCTTCTAATCAGTACTGTCCACATCACACAATTGTTTCCCAGTTGTGAAACAGTATCTGTTAAATCATCCAACTTTGCAAGCTCCTCTTTTCATTAGGATGAGTAATGAATTAGTTCTTATTTAGATTTTGACCTTTCTTTGTGCTATCATTTTATTCCCTCTGTGGAGAAAAATAATACATTGGTGTTGAGTTCTAAAACTGTGACTGTACCTAAGTTTTCAGTCATTTCTCATTTTACCACGAGTTTGTTTAAAACTATACTTCAGGTGACCGTTTTGCTTTATTTTTTCAAGATTCATTATTTTTACCATCTTGTAGAACATATTCTTTGATGAGAGGTAGTGTCAGTTATGCAGAAGTTTCTAGGGCATCGAGTTTACTGTGGCCTCCATATACACTACAGCCCTCTGAAGTTTTTTATCCATTCATGATTTGGGCCTATTTTTGTATAAGTTCATACATTAAAAACAAACAAACAAATAAACAAACAAACACTTTACTCCCCTCAGGCAAACCAATCCAAAATTTTATGTAAAGATGGTCTTACTATCAGTCACTTATCAAATTAATGTCTTCATATATATCAACATTATAAATATACTAAAAATATCCTCATTGAAGTATCTAAATCAGGGGTTGTCAAACATATCTCTAAAGGGCCAGCTAGTAAATATTTTTCCAAAATATCTAAATCAGGGTTTGGCAAACATTTCTCTAAAGAGCCAGCTAGTAAATATTTTTCTAATACATTTTTTTTCTAATAAAACTTTATTTACAAAAATAGGTAGCAGGCCATAGTTTGCCGACCCATTTTAAATCATTCACAATCATGCTTTCCCCCTTGCCCAGCCTTTAAAATGTCTTTTAAAAATGTGCATTAATTTTAATACCTCTTTGAAAAGGTGATGGCTTCATAAGGTGATAGATTATTTCATGTGTGAGTGTCACAGTACTTAGGCACATTTTTTGTTTCAACAGCAACCAATAATGACCAATCTATAACATCCAAAGCATCTGTGTGCATCTATTCTTTGAACCTTGGCTAATGCTGATTACTCTTTATTCAGCAGCTCCACAAGGGCTGTGGTGTTATTGTATGAAGCCTGAGGGACAACATGATTTTAGTGTGACCTGATTTGGGGTTTTCTGTGCTTCTCTTGTTCCCTTTCAAATTCTCAGTGATTTCAAGTTTACATCTCAAAACTCCCATCTTTATCATCAATTTTCTCAGTTGAAATCATACTTAAGGAAGGTAAATGAAGCATGAAGACAAATTTACAAAATACAGAAATCTGCATATGCTTCTGCTATTAGGAGGGGAAGGAGGAGTGGTTGGGGAAATAGAATCAAGTGCTTGTGAATGAAAACATTGATGGAACATCCTTGTGGTAAGATCTTGAGCTGATTTGTGGGAGCCAGTGGAGTTTGTGTAATAATAAACCAATACTCATTTCTAGAATGTCATATCCCAGCTCCTCCAGTACTATCTGGGTGGTTCTCGTCAGCCTTACTGGGAAAGCCTGCTCACCTGCTCTGACTCAGAAAGGACACTAGCCACACAGACCAAGGTGTGCCCCACGTAATCTGACACACTGCTGAGCTGATGCCCCCCCTGGGTCCTCCCAACAACAATGCCAAATTTTCTCGTCTCTCACTGCTTGTGAATGTTTCCTGGTCTGTGTGTTTTCATGACAAACCATGCTATCGAATGGATATTGGCAGAATTCTGTTAACTGCTTGCATCTATGTGCAAAATATTTAAGGGTTTGGTGTAATGTGTAAAGAATCTCAGACTTGGAATCGAGTTCAAACTCAGCTCTCTACTCAATACCACCCACAAGACTTTGAGCAAATATACAGACCTAAGTTTTCTATTCTGTAAAATGGGCATAATAATAACCATCTCAAGGCATTTGCTTATTTGTTCACTAATTCATTTACGCAATGGTTATTGAGTACCTACTGTGTGCCAGATGCTGTGATGCTGTCCTGAGACTTAATGGTAAATGATAGATTTGGACTCACTGTCCAGTAGATTATGCAAGGATTAGAAATAAAGTATGTAAAGTATTTTAGACGTGGTAGACAAGGGAGCTGTTATTACTCCATCATTATGATGCTCATGGGTGTTGGCAACCCCAGGTCACAAAGCACACTGCTACCTCATCAGATGCTTGCCCTCATTCCTAGTGTGTCCCACTGGTTGACTCTTTGCTCCTGGGGCCAAGACTTGGTGCTCATCTCTGCTGCAAGTGACTGACCCCATGACAGGTTCCGACTAGGGGCTTCTGTTTCCCTGCAGCCACTGTCTCTTCTGGTTTATTGCCTGGGAGAAGCATCTAATAAAAAGTCAATGGCTTTGCTGGTCCCACGTGAGTGCGTGCTTCCCTGCTGCACGGGCGTATAATTTCATTGGCCAGCATGAACCTGTCAGTTCTCATGTGATGTAAGGCAGGGCTGCTTGCACTTCATGGGGGCTGGGAACCCTGGGCTAGACCCAAGTCAGAGGATAGGAAGCCTCGGATGTCTCCCACACTGAAGACTGTCCCTGAGAGAGCAGCCCCTTGGAGCACAGATCCACTCCTTTAATGTTGCCACGTTAACTAAGAGAAAGACAAGCACAGAGCCTGCGTGGTTAAAATGAACCAAAGGACACTTAGAATGGGAAAGAACATTGAATATTTCAGGGTCTGACTCCTGGGTTTGGTAGATAGGAAAGTGAGGCCCATCAGATAAGTAGGGCACCTGGTCATTCTTTGTTTCAGTAGTATTTATGGAGGATTTATTCTGTGCTCAGCACTCTGGGGACACAGTGACAACTGGGACAAACAGTCTACGGTGTCCGGTCTCCAAGATGGTCAACAGTGATCCTTACCGTCTGGTCTTCCCACCTCGGGGTTCTCTCCCACATTGTTCCAGGGCTGGCATGTGTGACTAATGGGATTTGGCAGAAGTAAAGATGTTTCACTTCCAAGATTAAATGATAATACGAGGTACCTCAGCTTCCATCTTGGTCTGTCTTTCTCTGTTGGATCCCTTGGTCTGAGGGAAGCCAGTGGCCGGATGGCGAGCAGTCCTATGAAGAGGCCACGTGGCCTCCAGCCAGCAGCCCAAGGCGGTGGTGTTTGGTATGTTTGAGGAACTGACAAGTGTGGCAAAGTCTTCCACCAGAGGGAGAGTGAGCAGGGGGTGGGCATGCTGGCCTTGCTGCCAGCCAGCTCTGTCAGACAGAATTCCTGTGGTGATGGCAGTTTTCTACATCTGCGCTGTCCAATGGGGTAGCCACACACTGCAGGTGGTTGTTGAGCACTTGAAATGTGGATAGTGCATCTGAGGAACTGAATTTTAAATTTTATTTTGTATCAGTGAATTTAAATTTAGATAGCCATGCACAGCTAATGGCTGCTATATGGAGCAGTGTAGTAACTGGGAAGGGAAGCTGGGGGCCAGGGATTGTGGGTGGGCAGATTTCCAGAAGGGCAGTGGCCTGGTATCGTAGGCATCTGTGGGAAGATCTTGCTGGTTTCCGTGCGGAGAATGGATGGAAAAGGGAGAGGGAGGCAGGGAGGAGGCCGATGCATGGTCCAGGTGAGAGATGACAGCTGTCCTTCCAACTCTCTGGCTTCTGTGGCCTCTCATGCTCCCTGATGGCCCCAGGACCACATGAGGATTGGAACCCCTGAAGCTGGAGTGTCAGCATGGTTCATTCCCACTTGGTCTAGACTGATGCAGGGACATGGTCACCAAGACATCTGTTTCTCAACAGCTGCACAGGACAGATGGGTTCATCCCCTGAGGAGGGTCTGTCCCCAGCCCCTGGCGCTCACAGAAGTCCCCACCGCACAGCTCTCTTTTTAAAGCTTGAGTGAAGGTAGGTTTCTGTGCAGTCGTATGTGGAGGCTGTTTATTGCCTATGCTTTAGTTTCTTCATCTGCAAAATGGGATATAAATACTATCTACCTTAAAGGAGTTTCATGAGCCTCAAATGAAATAAATCCACGCAAGCCTCTTAAGTCAATGAGTGGTACCATGTGGTAGAATGATGGCTGTTTGCTGTTATTTTCTTTATCGTAATCACCAGTGTCATCTCTGAGCTAGGAATCTCTAGCTCCATATGCTGACGTCCTCTGACTCCCAGGACTAGACAGGGCCTGATGGAGAAACGCCTCCTGAGCTGTTAATAAGGGGCATTCTGGGTTGGATTCAAGGGGATGCTGCACAGAGAGACCAATCACCCAGGATGAGACCAGTTGGATGGAAATGCCAAACATTCGAGTCCAGTTTCACCCAATGCGAGTTGTGGTCCTGAAATGGACAGGTGGAGGTTGCAGGAAGCTGGTTGGCTTTGGGGAAAGAGTCACAGAGGAGCTGGGAACACACTCGGCTCTGTGCTCTCACACCCACTGGCACTCTTGGAAATGCTTCTGTTAGAGAAGAAAATCTGGCTTGAGGGTCCTTTCATTTCCTGTAGCCTCAGGAAGGTAGCATATTCACAATGAAATATTAGTTGGCATAGTGTCAGATTTTTCATATTAATGTCAAGTATTAGTTGAATATCATATTAATATGCTATCTTTTTTTACTGCTGCTCAGTTCAAGGAGTGAATGATTAATACAGATGAATGAAATAATCACCAGTAAGCTTGGCATTATTACACCATTGTACTAGTTATATTTCTCTGTTGTCTCACTTTCTGAGGAGCCTGTGGTTCACGGGGTAAATTTAGACCTTGTGTCCTATTCCTCTCACCCTCATTCCACCACACTGGCTACTAGGCTGTTCCTTGAACAAGGAGACATGCCCCTGCCTTCGGGCCTTCACACTGCTGTAGCTGATACCTACAGCAGCCTTCCTACCCTTCCCTCACATCTGCAGGGCTCACTTCCTGCTATGGGTTAAATGTGTCCCCCAAAAGTTCATGTGTTGGAAACTTGATCACCACTGTGACAGTGTTAAGAGGGTGGGAAATCCTGTTATGGTAATTGAAGAGGGTGATTAGATTGTGAGGACTGTGCCCTTGTGAATAAGTTGATCCATTTATGGAGTAATGGGTGTGGCTCTGATGGCTTTAAAAGGAGAGTGACTGAGGATGTTAGCTCTCTCTTGCTTAGCCCATTCTAAACATGTGATCCCTGTGCTGCTATAGAGAGTCACCTCCAAACAGAAGGCTCTCACCAGATGCACCTCCTGGACTTCGGACTTCCCAGCCTCCAAAACTGTAAGAAATAAGTTTTCTTTATTTCTTTATAAATTACCCAGTTTCAGGAATCCTGTTATACCAACAGGAGTGGACTAATGCCCCCCCTCCTCTGAGTCTTTGTCGACTCTGACCATTCTATTTAAAATTATGATGCCCTCTCCCCCTTTATCTCTGATCTACTTTTACTTTTTCTTCCCCAGTGTTCACCTTTATTCTATTTAATTTACTTTTTTAACCTATTGTTTTTTATCTTCCCCCCCCAACAAAAGGGTAAGCTCCACAAGAGTAGAGAACCTTGTTCTATCCTGTTCTGTTCACTGCTGTGTCCTCATTTTCTAGCACAGGGCCTGGCATACAGTTGCTGAACCATAAAAATGCTGAAGGAATAAGTGTCCAGGCCCCTTAGTCTACTGTCCAAGGCCCTGGCCCGCAATCTCAACTTTCATTCCACTCTTGCAGGATCCCTCCTGCCCTGGCTCCCAGTTAGATCATCTTCATTCAACCTTCATGTCTTTATATCCCTCCTTTCTCCATCCTGCATGGCCTGCTGTCCTGCTCTGCTCTCTTCTGCCCACCATGTACCCACCCTCCAGGCTTCTAGAGTCTCTCTGAGCCACCTTGTCAGCCTCTGCCATTAGCACTCACTGGCTCTGCCTGATATGTGATAGTCATTCACTCCTTTGATCTGTTGATTCTTAGTTCTTGAGTCTTTCTTTAACTCTTCATGCTTATGCTCGTTACCACACAAGGAGAGTGGACTTTGGTGTCAGACAAACCTAGGTTCTTTTTCTGCTACTAGGAGATTTGGTCAAGTTGAAGAACTTTTCTGAGACTATTGACTTATCTCTAAAAATAGGAATAATGACATCTATCTGGTTATTGTGAAGTTATTGTGAGAACTAACTAATATAATGTACATGAAAATCACATAGTAGGTGCTCAAGAAAAGTTGCTGAGGGACCGCTGAGTGAGCTTAGAGTCATGAGGTGGGGGTAGGGGTGGGGAGCTGTAGTGATAACTAGAGAGATATTATTTCAGTGCACTGATTTTGGAATGGGAGATTGTTTTTGTTCCACATTACGATAATGAGAAAGCTCTTATCTTTATTGGAATCCTTCTACAGAAGGAGGAGAGCTGTATTTGTGTCAGAGATAATGCCATCTTTTTACAAGCTTTTGTGTGATAGACAATAGCAGGGGCCTTTTAATTGGTGTGCTCAGGACTGTTTTCTGTCTGTCTCTTTATATGGTCTGTCAATTCCAGTCTTGGCTTCTGGATGACTTTTGTGGCATTTGAGTAATTACTTCTTTGTGAGTTGAGGTGTGTCTGTGTGTGTATGTGTCTATGAGCCTGCATATTCATGCACATTTGTACAAACATATGCATGCATATGTGAACATCCCTACTTATATACGGGGAGCTGTGTTCTTGTGAACCACCTATGTTAAACAGGGGAAATGGAATAAGGCCTAGATACCAAAAATTAGGCTGCCAGAAGCAATGCAGGAAGCTGGACAGGAACATGCTTGCAGGTGAAAGGGGATTCACCAGGCAATAGCTCCAAGGTGCTGAAACTTCTGCCCTCTTTTCTAGTGGGTTGTGGGCAGAGGCTCTAGCCACACCACCCAGTAGACTGCCTTTGTCCTAGGAGTATGACATGGGCATCTCCAGATCCCAGGATGAGGCCAGGGCATGGCAAGCAGCTGCCATGCTAATGCCATTTGCACAGCTTGGGGACATCCCTCTGATAGTGGACTTGGCATCCGGGGAAACTCCACCTGGAAGGCAGAATAGACTGGTGGTACCTGGACTCCCACTGTGGCTCTGCCCTTGGAAGCTCTGTGACCTTGGGAAGTTGCTCAACCTCCTAAAGTTGATCAAGGGATTAAACAGCATGATGATGTACACAGAATACTTAGCTCCGTGAATAGTAGAGAAAAATCAATTGGGCAATATTGGGTCTTCTTCTCAACTCACCTTCATTGTTATTTCCAACCCTGAGATTCTAGTGTGTTTTGGCAGCCAGCATGGCTCTGACAGGCTACAAAGTGGCATAAATTTAACCTAGTAAAACCTAAAAGGGGGACATTCAAGGACCTCCTTAGAGTTCCAACAGTGCACGCAGAAGACAGAAGAGCTTGAAATAAATGAGAACAGAAGAGACAAAGTCCCCTGGGGGACAAAGTGACCCCTACACCAGGGAGCCATCAGAGACAACCTGGGGTGTGACGTATGTAAACAGGGTGGTGCCCAAACCCCAGCACTGGCGCTGCTTGCTGAACCTGGCTGGCTGTGTGCTCTTGGGCAGGTCACCTAACCCCTCTGTGGTATGTGGGTGATAGTGATTATATTGACTTCTGAGGCTACGAGCAGTTAATAAGTATATCCACACAGTGCCTGGTACAGAGCAATAGTGTCTCTAGTCATCAGATCCCCACCCTGTGACCTCCTCACAGGAAGAGTTGTGACGACAACTGGGAACAAGTCCCCAGGAGGGTAGGGAGAGAGAGGATGGAAGGGACGGAGGCTGTTCATGCTGGGGAAGCAGAGCAGGACAGAGCTGGCCCTGCTCACCTCTGCAGCCTCCTCTCCCACCACTTTTCCTCTTATTCATCAGGATCCATCTACACTGCTGCCTCCTGACTTCCCGATGGCCCTTGCTGTCTCAGGGTCTTTGCACAGTTCTGTTAGGCTGAAACTTTTTTTGTTTAAGTTTTTTTGGATCATTGGCTTCTTCACACCCTTTTAATCTTATTTCAAATCTCACCTTCTCAGAGAGGCCTTCCCTGTCCATCCCACCTGAGTGGGTTCTTATGGTCCCTGGCTCAGTCACCCTCTGCCAAGCTCTGTGCTCCTTTCTTTTATGATCTTTATCACATGACATAATTATGCCATTTGTTTGTTTACTCCACTAAGGTCTGCCTTCTGCACCACACTGTAGGCCCGTGAGGACAGTGGAAGGCTTCTTAGTCTCTGCTGTCTCTCCATCACCTAGTCCAGCATCTGCTGCATAGTGATGATGCTAAGTAAATGTGGATATTTGGGTGCTAATTGTTCCAGAGTAGAAAATCCTGGGGAGCATCTCTTGTTCAGTCTAAGGAAGGTGTTTTAGCACTTCAAGGACTAAGTGCCCACTAGGGGTACCTGAGACAAGAGCAGGACACCCACATATTGGTGATGCTATACAAAGTTAGGAAATTCACATCTCCTTCCAGAAGACTGTAGTGTCTTAGTGGCATTTGCTTGCCTGTAGCTTCTTCCTGTGAGGCTAGTTCTTGCCCCTGGAGCTGGAGAGAGCTGATAAGAGCTCCAGGTACAGTGTGTTGCCCTCTTTGATTGTGTTGAGCACAGTTTTGTTTGCTAGTGCTTAGACTCCCTAGCCATCCCCAGAGCCATCCATAACAAAAGAGAAAAAGAGGGAAATGAGCACAAATTCAGTGCCTGATAGTATCAGTTAGCTTTTGCTGTGTAACAAACAATCCTATAACTTAGTGGCTTAAAACAAGAGCCAATTTATTTTGCTTATGGTTGTGTGGGTCCACTAGGTGATTAGATTATTATGCTCTGGCCAGCTTCTTTGGTCTCTGCTGGAGGCTCTCATGTTTCTGAAATGCTCCACTCACATCTCTGGTGTTTGGCAGGCTGTCATGTGGGGTGCCTTGGTTCTCCTCCAGGTGCGTAACTATCCTCCAGCAGGCTAGCTCAGGTTTATTCCTGTGATGCTCTCAGCTTCCGAGTGCAACAAGAGGGCAAGCCCAATGCACAAGCACTGTTTTTAAGCCTCTGCCTGTGGCATGGTTGTTGATAGCTTATTGGTCACAGCAATTCACATTGCCAAGTCCACAGTCAGTGTGGAAAAAGATGACCTGAGGGTGTGGTTACAGGGAGGTAGATATTGGAACCAATCCACCACTCTGCTCTGTGCAGGTGGTTCTGTGCATGATCTGGTCCATTCCTTGAAAAACCTCATTCACTCCTTAAAATAAGGACTTTTTATTGTTGTGTGCTTTTTATGGATAGGGACCCTGAGGTTCAAGGAAATTGAAGGAAGTGCATTCATGCAGTTGGTACTGTCTAAGTAAAAATTGCACCAGATGAGTTTGAACAGACAAGGGAGATGTTATTCAAGACTATTGCCATAGGGAGCAAGACTGAACTCAACTCTGCTGAAATAAAGCCCTGGGGAGTTTTTAAGAGCTGGAATTCGTAGGCCACCAGTGTTTGCTATTGGCCTTACCAAAGGAAAAGAAAACTTTTTCATATCTTCATGACAGAAGATGGTTTAAAAGTTGGAGCAAGGCACAATGAAGTTAAGCTTCTACCCTCCCTCATAGACTGGGAGATAAGGATGCTATCTCCTTCAATGCTGCTGCTTGCATTTCAAAGACATGGTTCCTAGGTCCTTGAAAAAGACATTTCTTGGGTTGTAAAACTAATAAGAGGCCAGAAGGTTCACAAACCTTTCAAAGAGGCAAAGGAAGATTTGACAAGTTTTCCAAAGTAAACGCTCTGAGAAAAGGGAGGTGAGTGGCATATAGTTAGGAAGAAACCTGTCTAAAGTTCAGTCAAACCCGGCGTAACATTAAGGCCATCTTGGTCAGAACTGAGATTTGAACCCAGGACCAACCATTCTGGTTTCAACACTCATGTGCTCCTTTCTCATGACTCATGGTGACCACATACAACACAGGCTGCAGTTTGGAAAGGCAAGTCTGTCACCATTTAGAAACAGTTTGGGCAGCTTCCGAAGAATTTGTCTTCCTATTTGAATAAGAGAATGTATTTAACACATCAATGGATCCTGTAAAATTGCATATGCAGCATATAGAAAAACTAGATCTTAAAATAAGTGGTGGAATTCCAGATTCACAATGTCAGAGCCAGCAGGGCTCTTGAGTTAAGTTAATCTGTTCCCCTGGATGCACAAGTGGGGACCGATGTCCTGCCCAAGGTCACAGAATGAGACCAGGTTGGATCCTGGGCTGCACCTGGGCCCCCGACTCCTAATTCTCAGTGCTGACTCCTTTCCACCCCATCCTCCAAGGCTTTGCACCAGCGGCAAGGTTCTCCTGTTTTCCTTTTCTCCCACCTTCTTTTCTTTTTAAAGTCTCACTGGCAGCTACTGCTCCAAGGCAGAAAATGTATTCATTTAAATGACTTCGTTTGGAAATAGAAGTTTGAATAATGATGTTACCATTTATAATTGCTCTGATTAACCACACCACGTTTTGCAGTTTAGAATAAAAAAAGCCTCATTCCTTTTGTGATGTGAATTTTAATTGCTTTCTCTCAGGAAGACCCCTCCAGGCAAACATACGTGCTTGCCAGCTTCTGGAACCTCAGGAACACCCCTCCAGGCATGCCTGTGTGCTCCCTAGGTTCTCTGGCTGAGCTTTGGGGTTGGACACAGGACAAGTGTTCTGGGAATACCTGGTTGTTGTGGGATTTGGGGACAGAGGCTACATTCTTCTATAGTCATTCACCTTTGGACCAAAGTTGAATATTCCCTTGGGGATCATGGCATTAGGGGTCCCACAGGGCCCTGACTGGAGACCGGGGATAAGAGGATTTGGAACTTTGCTAAGGATGTTTGATGCACACTGTACTTGTCTTCCCTGAGTTTACAAAGGGGGCAACATCATCCATAATTTATTTGCCAGTGAATGTGTCTTCTCAGGCAGATTTACTTTTACTTTTTTTTTTAAGCCTTAAGGATATTTCAGTTATTGTTTGACATTTCGTTCATATGAAATAAGAATTGGCACAGTGCAGTGGGAAAGACAAAGAGTTTAAGAAAATATAGGTGAATATTTATTTGCTCTCAGAAGGAGCAAGGGCTTTCTAAGTATAAAAGACAAAATACAAGCTATAAGGGGAAAGAATGATGGATTTAGTTACATAAAAATAGTAAACTTTTGTAAGTAAAAATACAATCACAAAAAGTTAAAAGCAGAACAACTTGGGGAAAATATTTGCAACAGGTACAATTCACAATGGTCAACTATCCTTAATATATAAAGAACACTAATAAACAACAAAAAGATCAGTGTGTTGATAGAAAAATGAGAAAAGTATACGAATAGATAATTCATGTAAGAAAAATTGCCACAGTCAATAAAAATCTGAAAAAAGAATCATCTTCAGTTATAGTTACTAAAATGTAAATTTAAAAAAATAGAGAAATTATTTTTCTCCACTTACACTGACAATTTAAACATTGATACTGGTAGGAATGAGGTGATGTTGTCATCAGAAGAGTATAAATTCCTGAAATCTTTCTGGAGAGCAATTTAGTACTGTATAAGGTTTTAGAACCTTAAAATGTGCATACTCTGACCCAGTAATTCCATTTCCAGGAATTCGTTATTTTAGGGTAATAATTAGAGATGCACATAAAAGGTAATATAAAAGAATTTTGATCACAATATTATTTGGGGTGGAAAAGTGAGAAAAACAAGTTTAAACGTCCAGTGATAGAGAGTGGTTAAAATAATTACGTGGCTTTCATTTGATGGAATTATCTGCAGACATAAAAAATGAGAGTTTCAACTAATATTGAATGCCATGTAAAAAGTCTCACACTGTCCAGTTTAAAAATTAGTAAATTAACCTTCATATCTAATTTATTACTGATTTTATTTAAATTATGTATAAAATATATAAATGAATGGAAAAAAATGAAAAAAAATATTAGCAATTCTTGTCTCTGAGTGGTGGGTTATGGATAATTCTTAATTTCTTCTTTAAAGGAACTTCCAAACTACTTTTTATATTTACTGTAATAAAAAAAGTATTTCTTTTAAATTGAAAGAGCCTAATAAATGGCATAAAAATAAAGCACTAAAACAAAAACATGAGGAGAAGAAATCAAGAAGTTTGGGGTAGATGATTCTGAGCTCAAATCTGAGCTTTTCATTTGCTGGTGGGTTGCCCTCACTGACATTTTCGTACCTTTTTTTTCTGTCTGTAAAGTGGGGGTAAATCTCACAAGGTTGTTCTATGAGCTAATTCAGAACATAAGGAAAGAATGTGATACTGAATAGACTATCAGTAAATGCTAACTAAAGTCCTCCATTCTCCCCATTGGTCTGTCTGGCGTTTTGGATTTGGAACCCAGGGTCTTGATTGGTTTTTAAACTCTTTTCTATGATTTTGTGCTTGTTTTGGGTTTTTTGTAATTATTTAGCCACAGCCACTTGTCCCATTTTTCCAAGAGAGGGCTAAATCAAACTGGTTGTCTAGCCTTGACAATGCTGTGATGAATGGGCAAATTCAGGTTGTATCATGAATGACCTATTCAAAAGCTGGCATATGGACTGTTTCATCTATTCCTCTTTCTCTTGTCAGTTTGACAGAGTTTCTAAGATTGTAATTCCAAGGGGTGTAACTAAATGATTATTTGTATACCATGTCCATGGACATATACACTCATAAACTTTTTGTTAGGAAAGTTTAGAAAGACATGTCAAGAGCCTTTAAGCATCTTTATGTCCTTTGATGTGATAATTCTATGTTTAGGAAAGAGTATTCTAAGATAATAAACAGATGCATGCCATAATTTATCTACAAGTCATTCCAGCTCTGTGTTCTTTCTAGCATTTGAGAGGATAGGTGGAAACTTGGTTGTCTGTGTCATGAAACCTATAGAGTTAGGTCTCCTTTGGCAGGAGGCTCCATCCAGATGATGGTCATGTGCAGGGCTCCATATATCTGACACAGTTTTTTCAATCATTATGGTCTAGGAGAGAGAGGCCATGTGGTGTAATGTGTAGAGCCTGATCCTTGGCATCTGCAGATATGGATTTGCATTTGGACAGTGATAGGGGACTGACTTGTGACCTTGAGCAAGGTGCCTCCTTTCTCTATGCATCCATTTTCTCATCTGTAAAACAGGCAGATAATGCTAGCTTTGCAGGGATTTTGAGTGTAGGGGAGGAGAGAATGCATGTGATAAGACCAAGCACTTTATGATCATATCTAAGTCATTCCCTTTTTCCGGTGAATTGGACTGATAGATTTGGAAGCTTTAGTTTTTAGTGTTGATTTCTCCATGCTCCTTGGGAAACAGACAGGCTACCACACTCCCCACCCATCTGTAATCTCTAGACGCAGTGTTGGCTGGAACCTTAGTTATACCCCCCCTAGGTATTGGAGATGGGTATGGGCATGGCAGAAATTCTATCTTGTTTCCTCATGCATCACAATGCCGCCAGGGCTGTTTAAGACAAAAGCTTTTACAGAAAACATTTTCACAAAATAAAAAAGCTTACAAATTTTAGATGAACATTTACTGAATGAAAGGTTTTGTTATGTACCTGCTACTCAAAGTCTGGAAAATATGGGAGAGTAGAAAGACTAGGAAAACAAGAACTCATATATATTTTGACTACTCCAAGAAAACTATTGGTAGTATTTTCGTTTGTTTCCTTTTCAGGTTGTCTGTGAATTTTCATATAATGGAAATAATGCTGTATATATTGTCATGCGTTCTGCTTCTTTTTTCCATTTAATTCTATAATATGCACTTTTCTCATGTTATTAAAAACTCTTTGTAAAAATGGCTTTGAATAGCTGCATGATATTTCATTCAGTGAATATTAGATAGACAATTATTCATTTCAATTATTTTCAAATCAATGGAAAATAATATTGTTTTCCATATCTGATATTTTCTGCCTCTTATCCTTTGTGTCTATATCAGGTATTCCACAAATTATTTCCTTGTTCAGAATGTCTATATATCAGACTCAGGGCTGCACAATTATACCTTCATTCAATGTCTGTAAATGACTCATGGGTAAATCTTTAATGCATTTTAGTTGTTTTTTAAAGTGGTATGTTGTCTTTAATTTCCACTGGAAATCAAGATGGTGCAGCAGGCCTCATGAGAAATCATGCTCAGAAAGTGAAGCAAATGGTCCGGACGTTCCTGATGTGGAGTGAATGCTGATGGCGAAGAGAAAATGACCACTGGGCATGGTGCTGGGAATAGCTTTTGTTTTAATTTTTGTCAAGCAATGGGACTAGTGCCAAAAAATGAGGGGTGTGTTTCATTTTGCAGGTAACGCGAATAGAGTTGAAATTGAACAGATTTTTCTCCTCTCTGTCTCTAGCCTTAGTGGGACTTGTACTAATTTTCTGGAGTTGTTCATCCAGCGCTTAGGATTGCTTTTAGCAGAAACAATCTCATTTAGGGAGCCCGTGAAGAGGAAAAGGAAGTGTGTTCTCATGACTGTTCGTCAGTGTAGAGTGAAAGAAGCTGCAGAGAAGCTCTGTGTGTGTCTGTGGATGTGGAGTTGTACGTGTGTGTGCTGGTGTGTGATGCGTTCACAGAGAGAACTCAGCCTGCGAGGAGAGAAGAATGTGGGACATAAAGACCCGGCTGCGTGGAACTCCTGCTTGACTTGGCTGAAATGAGGGAGTGTGAAGATTTACTGTGGGTCTAAAAATTTGGGGGTGACATGGCTTTGTTGCAGTTGGTGGGAAAATATCTAGAGGTTTTGGTCGATGGGGAGTGCAAGTGTGGAGTGGTGACTGAAGAGGCTACTGGTTTCATCATGATAGTGCAACTGAATTCCAATCAGTATCTGTTTAATTGCAAAACTCTTCACTGTGCCACACACCACATAGCACCTGTTCATCCGGGATATGGTAGGTCTGCTGCTGATTGGGGGGATGTGGGTAGGCGATGGTGATGTGCTGCTCCTAAATAAGGGCAAATATCACTCAAGGATGCTCTGAACTTTCAAAAACAGCAGACTAAGACTTACCCCATTTTTATTTTATACACCTTTAGCTCTCTCCCCAAACACTCTTGGAGAGACGTGGAACTACAGTGGTGGGAGTCATTGTCTTGATTAGCATCTTGCTTTTGCACCTGTCAGATGAGGCAGCTCATTACCTGAAAATTATACTCAGTTTTCTGAATAAATGGAGTATTGGTAAATAATGCTAAACAGAATTTATTCATTTATACCTGGGGCAGGTGTGTGAATACACTTGGCTTTCTACTATTTTATGTTGTATGAAATTCAAACTAAAAACCTACCCTTTTGAGGCTTCAGCCGTGCTTTGTTTGGCAAGATAAAGATATTTGTACTCGTTTGTTTAATTAATTCAACATATATTTAAGTTTCTGCTATGTACCAGGTGCTGTTCCAGGTAAGTGAAACTGCCGTGGAAACAGGGAGATGAGGTTGCTGTATAAAGTTTACAGTTTGGAGAAGTGGGAGGCCATGCATGAGTGATGTTTAAGTGCAGATAATAAGTGCAGGGAAGAAAACGATGAGGTAATATGAGAGCAAGTGAGTGAGCGAGCGAGAGAGCGAGAGAGAGAGAGAGAGAAAGAGAGAGAGAGAGAGAGAGGAAGGAGAGGAAGGAACAGAGGAAGAGGTGGGGTGGATATTGCAACAGTCCCTCTGAGCAGGTGACATTTATGCTCACATGTTGAGTGCATCTGCCACATTGAAGACTTGGGGAGGAGCCAATTTTTTTTGTTTTTGAGATTTTGTTTCCTTCCCAAACTTGCTTCTTCTTCAGTGTTTCCTTTATCAAAATGGTACCACCATCCACTCAGTTGCTGAAACAAAAAATCTGGGTGTTATCCCCAATTCCTCAATCTTCCTTTCTCCCCTTCTCCCTTCTGGCTCCACCCTGAAAGATATTCCCAGCCTAAGGATATTCTTTCTCCATCTCTACTTCCAGCTATCCTCACCTCTCCCCTGGACCACTGTGATAGCCTCCTGATTAATCTTCCTGTCTCCACTCTTGTCTCCCCCCAGCACTTACATTGTGCCAATCAATACAGTAGCACCATCCACATGTGGGTATTTAAATGAAAATTAATTAAAATAATAAAATTAAACATTCGGTATCTCAGCCACACCAGCTACATTTCAAGTGCTCAACAGCCACATGTGGTGGCAGGCGAGTGGCTACTGCATCTGACAGTGTAGATACAGGGCATTTCTATCACTGCAGGAGGCTCTTTTGGAGAACTCTGAGTTAGCATAATCTTTTCAAAATGTACATCAGGTCACGTCACTCCTTGCGTAAAACCTCAGATGTTTTCACAAACTCACTTGGAATTAAACTCAAACTCTTTAGTCTGACTTTTAGAGTCCCACATGATCTGGCCCCTTCTTGAATGTCCAGCCTCATCTCACTCCTCTTCTCTCTTTGATCATGACTTTACAGCCAAACCCCAACTTCCTGTTTCCAGAACATGAAGAGATTGTTTGTTTCTTGGGGCCTTTATAAGAATTAACACCATAGGTTCCCTCTGCCTCGAATGCCCTGTGTCTCCTCCCCCAACCAAACAAGTTCTTTGTGTTGATGTCTCCTAGTTGCCACTTAGATCTCAAAATAAATATCACCACCTCTAGGAGGCCTTCCTTGACTACTATCCAGTCACTACCATATAACCGAGTTAACCATATAACTGAGTATAACCGTTTGTGCACTCTGGTTACTATTGATGTTTTACTTATTCTCTTATTGCTGAATTGCTTATTGCATGTCTCAGCCTATGGGAATGTGAGCTTCCAAAAGTATAACACCGGTGCCTAGAACAGTGTCTGACGTTTAGTAGATGCTCAATTAATATTTGTTCTAAGAATGAATGAATCATTACAAGGAAGCAATACTGCTGCTGGCCCATATGGTTTCTTTGTCTGAATTAGAAAAAGGCACACTTTGCTCTGGTTGACCTTGTGCAATGAACGTCATGCGCAACTGGGCTTAATAGCTCTTGGGGGTAGGGGATCTTTTTAAGCAGGTGGAATAGCGAGTGCAAAGCACCCAAGGCAGGAATATATTTGATGTGTTTGAGGGGAAAAAAAAAAAAAAAGATTGATATGTTTGGAATATAGTTTGTAAGGGGAAGCATAGAATGAAAAAATGTTGGGAGAGGTGGAAAGGGGACAGATCACATGAGGCCCAGAAGGTGGTGGTAAGGAAATTTTATTTTATTCCGAGTACAGTAGGAAGCCATTGGAGGATTTTAAACACGAGAGAGGCATCCGATTTACAATTGATTTATTTTTACAGTTTTATTTCCTTGCCTTTAAGGGTAAATCTGTTTTAAAATTTTTCTCAGGTATATGATTTGGGGAAACTTAGTTTTGAGACTGGTTTTCCAAGTGGTAGGGACTTGCTTCTCTGAGGACTGAAACAAATCCTCAGACACCGCTTTCAGACACAGAAATTAAGCTCCAAACACACTTTGACTCTTCTTTGATATTCTTTCTGACATGCATTGCTGCTGATTTTGAAGGATAAAATCTCTGGCTTCCTCTGCAGGGTGACAAAGGCACAGACTAAAACTAATTAGGCAAAATCCAAAGTAGCTGATTGCGTCCATTGTTAGGGTTTTGAAATGCAAATAAAAATTGTGCACAGCTCTTCCCTTGGAATGAGAACACCTATTCAGCCTGGTGTTTGGTCTTAGAATTCACCTCCCTGTGAACAGGGAAGTGTGCCCTTCGCGTGCAGACACCTGCGAGCACAGCTTGAGTCTATAACCTGCTCTTGTCTCAATTTCTTTTCTCAAGACCAAAGGAAAGATGCATCCAGTTCTCTAAAAACTCTTTACCATATTCTTCCGATTCTAAGATGATACAAAGAAAAAAGAGGCACCATCGGTTAAGCTGCAGCTTTCTGGGAACAACATTACATTAAAAATATACATCAATGGCAGGAAGGACCGCAATTTCAGAAAAGTTAAAATGTGAAGCAAAGTTTCTCTCTATCTATCATCTGTCTGTCTATAATCTGCCAGTCTATCATTTATCTATCGATAAATCTATCTTTCTATCTATCCCGTATCATATATCTATTTATGAAGCAAAGGTGCTTATAGGACTTGCTATATTCTAAAGTGCTTTAAATACAGACTCATTTAATCCTCATGGCAACTCTTGAGGTGGGTACTATTTGAGACACAGAGAGGTTATGTAACTTGTCCAAGGTCATACAACTGTTAGGTGGAACATGTTTGATGTGCTGGAGAAAAAAAAGAGAAGACTAGTAGTTTTGGAACATCGCTTGTAAGAGAGAACACGGAATGAAAAAATGTTGGCAGTGGTGGGCAGGGGCAGATCAACACAAGCTGTCTGGCTCCAGGATCTGATTTAATTTCTGTAGTACAAGAAACCGCTGTACTATGAGAAAATGTGATAATTTAGTGCTGGCTGATCATTAGCAAATTGATAGATGTCTTTCTTTTATGCTTCTTAGCATTAAAAACTCAGGTCTGAATTCTAATCCTTGATAAGTAGTTCACTATGACCGATGCTGTTCTTGCATTTGAATACAGATCTATATAATGTTTATTTTAATAAAGCATTTTAATTATGGTCCTGGGGCTTTGGGGATCACCTTGCACCTTGACTATTAAAAAAAGGCACATCCTGACTTCCTGTTCAAGAACAAGCAGGAACTTAACTGCTGGGAAGAGAGGGTGGGGGCTGAGACCAGCTGGAAGGGCATTTGTTGAAGGTTGCAGAGCCCAGGGGCTAACAGTGCCAGCTCCTTCTAACTTTTTCTGCTGCTTTTGAGCTGTGTAACCTCAGGCAAGTTCCTAAACTTATTTGAGCCTGCTTTCTCTCGCATAAAATGGGTGGAACAAGTCCTTAAACCCTTATCTGCAGCCCTTGGGGCCAAATGTATTTCTGAATTCAGATTTACTTAATTTTTTAGGAAGGTGATATATTACATATACCATATAATAAATAACACCCCCTTCCCCCTTGCAGGGGCTGGGGTAAAACCCCCAAATCAATCATGTTGATATTTTTGTAGCAAAAAATATAGATATGAGACTAAGAAGGAGCTAGAAAAACTAGTAATAAGTGTGCATCAGTTTAACTCAAGTCTTAGCACCAAATTAAGTTTGCACCAAACTTATGAAAAAATCTTATGGTTTTCAAAGCTTTTGAGGATTCTCAATTCTTAGGTCAGGGTCTGTGGATTTGCACTTGCCTCCTAGGATGATTTTATGGCTTACATGAGGTAAAGTGTTAACTTAGCACAATCCACAGTGCATAGTGAGGTGCTCAATCATATCTTCTGTTATTATTTGTAAGAGTATTTTGTAAAGTATCATTCTTGAACAGAGGTGAGTGTGGCTGAGAGTCTTGCCTGTGCTCTGAATACCTCATAACTGTGACTGCTGGATTCTGATCTAGAGCCCAGAGTACGTGGCTGCTCTAAGAACCCAGGTCCCCTTCTTTTGACTCACATCAGCATTTTGACCGGCTTTTGGTTGTTCCAGTAAAGAAAGAAGGAAATAAGAACGCCTTCCCATCCCACCGTTAGGAAGAATCATCCTTTTTGCCGAATCCTTTCTTTTTTTATGGCTGTAAAATGAGGGGAAAATTGAGAACAACAACAACCAAAAGAGCATTTTCCTTCAGGCAAGCATATGTGTGACACTCCATTAACAATAAGTGACATCTTCTTCCATCCAGGGGGGAATCCACACAATATTCCTGTTAACCAGTTGTCGAGGGTGCCAGAAGCAGATGATGACTTGTCAGTTTCCATCCTATCAGTCATTTCCAGGCAAACATTGTGTGTCTCTGGGTTCCACATGGACATAGTTCAATGTTCACAACAACACTCATTTCTCTGTAAGTGCTTGATGCGTCCCCTGCAATTTAGAGCAGAGCCCCGGGTGGGTCCCACTGGGGCCGATCCGGAGGGCAGGGGCTCATGAGGCTTGTGATCGCTAGACAGAGGGTGGACTGACGAGTCGAATATACCTTGGCTCTGGTGCCAGGGCCTGAGACTCACTGGCTGTGAAACCTCAGCGAATGTCACAAGCTCTGTGAGCCTCAGCTTCCTTTCTTGTGAGCATAGATGATAGTAACTCTTTCCCTCAGCAGGTCATTGCGAGGAGTAAATGACTCGATACATATGAAAGTGCTTTATCAACTGGGAAGCTCCAGGAAATGCCAGTCTTGTTATGATGCATTTACCTTCAGTTGACTTGTGATTTGCCAGGTAGAGTTCATTTGCATAACTCTCAGCCTTTCCTCTTGTGTCCTGGCACCCTTTTGCACTTAACTCTCTCAGTGAGAGTCGCTTGTCAGTTCATTCAGTGCTTTGCCAGTCTGTGTGTTCATCCACACATTCATATCCCTGCCTATTCATCCATCTATTCATCCATCAATCCATCCATTCATCCATCCATCTCTCTGTTGGATCTCTGTTGTGTGCCAGGTATTAGGCTATGTTCTGGGATTCAAAGGGGAGTCAGATAAGGATGGACCTGGCCCTAAGAGAACTCCTAGGCTAGGAGGGAACCAGCCAGTCCACGGAGGAGTGTAATCAGGTGCTGTTGGTGCTATAACTCAGGAGCGGGCTGCAGACAATGGGGATGCCAGGGGAGAGAGCTCAGTTCTGTTGGGGGTAGAAGTAGAGGTAGAGGGAAGAGCTAGCAGAAGTCCTCAGAGAAGAGATGACACTGAGCAGAGCTTTGAAAGGTGCAAGGGTATAACCTGCAGAAGGAACAGCATGTGACAGCCTCACACATTCAGGGAGCTGAAGGCAGGGGTTAGTACTGGCTGGAGCAGAGGATATTTAGGGGATTTTGTCTCGGCAGATAGAAGGTGTGAGAGGCAAACTGAGGCCAGGTGGTGGGAATCCATGGACAAGGACTGAGCATTTTGGGTTTTATGCTGATGTCCGTGATTGGATTGCCAGCTATTGATTGAAGGTTTCAGGCAGGAGTGTGTCAGTCTTTGGTTTGAGTTTCTGGAAGTTCTTCCTGACATCTGGCAAGAGGGTGGGCTTGGAGGGGGCAAAGATGAAGGCTCGGAGGCCAAGGATGAGGCTGCAGCAGTGGTTTGAATGACAGCCTAGGAGGGTAGGAAGCAGCGTGGGGATTTAAGGAATACAGATGCTAAAATAGTATTCAGGGGCTGGTCAGCAGGGTCAGTCACTGTATCAGATTCTTTGGGCTGCCGCAACAAATTACCATGAATTGGGTAGCTTAAAACAAGATAACTTTGTTCTCTCTCAGTTCTGGAGGCCAGAGTCCAAAATCAAGGTTTTGGCAGGGCTGCTCTCCCCTGAAGTCTCCAGGGGCCAGTTGTTCCTTGTCTCTTCCAGCTTCTTGTGGCTGCTGCATTCTTTATAGCTGTGTCACTGGGGACTCTGCCTTGGTCTTCACATGGCTTTCTTTTCCATGTGTCTGTCTTCTCCTCTTCTGTTTCTTATGAGGACACTTGTCCTTGGACTTAGGGCCCACCTGGGTAAACCAGAATGATCTCATCTCAAGATCTTTAAATTAATTACATCTGCAAATACCTGTTTTCCAAATAAGGTCAGATTCACAGGTTTAAGAAATTAGGAGGTGAACATACGTTTTGGGGCCACCATTCAACCCACTAAGGCCACCAGATAGATGAAGTGGCTCCTGTTGTCAGGGTGCCTTTAAATAGCTGTAGAAGGAAAAGCTGGGCTCTTGCACAAGTGTCACAGCAAACTTGTATAAACTTATCATCTGCTGAAGTGTCATATCACCTCCCTGCAGTGCCTTTCCAGTGTCTGATGAGTAGATAATACCAGACCAAACGCCTCCTTTAAAGAAGGTATTGTAAAGACACAACAAATGGAAGTTAAAGCAGGGAAACTCTTTAGAGAAAAAGAAATTCAAGTGACTGTTATTTGCAGAGAATCTAATTTTCTCTGACAGTTCTGCAGGTACACTGAAACAGTCTCTTAAAGAAAATGTATTTTCTGAAGGAAATTCTCCTTGAATTTTACAAACTTTTCTCTGCCTGATGATCACGTACAATGGAATGAACTACAGCCTCACTCTATTTTTGTTTTTCTCCTTGTTTGTGCCCAATTGCCGTTAATAATGTTGGCAGAATTCTGTGTCACCAGGAAAGCAGCACCATTTTTATGTGGTTCAGATGTGGCCTCTGCTGACACCCAGGCGAAGATGCTCCAAAACCCTGTCTTGTTCATTTGGTAAATGTTCTCAGAGCACCAACTGTAAGTTGGGTGGTGCTTTCTGCTGCAGATACAGGGATGAAATAGACACAGTCCCCACTTCTCACTTGCTGTCTAGTGGTAGACGTGCACACGGCCGTGACAGCTTGTGTGACACAGTATATTGGGGGCTATGATAATATAGCATGAAGGGAGCACAGAGCAGAGATGGATTTCCACAAAAGTAGAAATAGAAAGAACCAATAAGTGTATGAAGTATTACCAGTCCCATTAGACATCAGGCATGCTAATTAAGATAAGGTGCCATTTGTACTTGTCAAACTAGGCAAGATAAAATAAAAATGATGTAATACCCAGTGTTGGCAAGCATGTCAGAAAATAGTCTCACATGCTGCTGGTGGGAATGTAAATCGTACAAGCTTTTTGGGAGGCAATGTGATGAGGTTCAAAAGACCTGAAAAGGCAAATCTATCTATTTAGATGTCACTTCTCTCTATGGCATTCCTAAACTTCTCAGTTTCCCCAAGTCCTCTTGGGTGTTTCCATCATGGCACTTGCCAGGTGGAACTGGAATGGCCTGTTTGGGAAGCCGCTACCCCACTGGACTGAGACCAGCACTCTGTCTTTTCCAGTGCTTAGTACCATACTTTTCTGAACATCCCAGTCTCATAATAGCTTTACAATCAAGTGTTCTTTGAATGTTGTTTCTTTTGTAGAATTTTCCTAGATATTCTAGTATGTTTATTTTTATGAGTCAAATTTAGGATTGCTTGGTCAGGAACTCTACTTCACTGTCCCCAGAGAAAATTAAATTGGGATTTTTGGGGATTTCTTAAATATATTAATTTAAAGAAAATCAACATCTTTACTGTATTGTTTTCCTAACTATGAACATCATGTGTTCTGTATGTTGAAGTATTATGGGTATTAGTTACATTTAGTAATATTTTTACAAGCACTGAATCTTTCTAGGGTGTTTTAAACAGAGGTGTGCTGGAGCCAGCCTGTACCTACCTGCTCATAAGAGCCAATTACTAAATTTTCATAACTTCTATGAGGTGGTTGTTAAACAGGCATTCTTAAAACTTAGGTTATATAAATCTACAACTGTATAAATTGTATTTATGCCTTTTTAATTATTTTACTACACTTTATTACCTATGTTCTTGAAGTTATTTATGTCTATTATATGGCCGGACCACCGTATAATGGTATTCCATTGGGTATTTCTTTCGAGTTCTGTCTTCAGTGGTACCATGTTGGTCATGTGAAATAAGTCATTGTGGGGATATTTAAACCATGGAAGTCAGAAAATGCTATAAATCAGTGCTTTCTTTCCCAGAGCACCTGTTGTTAAACATTTATAAGCACAACTCTGTCTATATATGTGTGTCTATTTATATCATTGTGTGTGTGATTGTGCATGTGTGCACACGTGTGTGTATTTACACATGTATATATAGCCAATGGTATGTCTTCTTCCCCAGCTTTATATTTTCTTATTGGTTGGTGAGGTTTTCTAAAAAAAAGCTATGAGTTCACTCTTTTACTTTTATGCTGGATATCTTATTGAATTTGAGTATAAGTTACAATAATTTTTCTGTTGATTACCTTGGCTTTTTTAGGTAGGTAATCACTTTCAAATAATGATAATTAAACTGTGTTACTAATAATTTAAATCAAGTATGGATTTTTGTTTGATCAAATATATTTTGGCATCTGCTGATATATGATTTTAACTTGAAAGTATATTTCTCTTTGTATTAAATGTATTAATTGATTTAATAAACCTGAAATAAACTTGTATTTCTGGAATGAAATTTATTCAGTCATTTTTTTCATATATGATAGGACTTGGTTTCTTCATTTTTTTTGGATTTTTATATTTATGCACATGATACAAGTTTATAGTTTTAGAATTTTTACAATTTTTGTCGGATTTTGGTGTGATGTTTATAACAAATCTTTGTAAGATGAATAGTGTGTTGCATTTTTCTCTACTCTGTTTAAATTTGTCAGTGGGTAAATGTTTAATGTCAGATAACTTAACAAAACATTTAAAAATTTTCTCTTGAAGTTTTTTGGGGGCTTATTATTATTTCTCAAAATCATCTTTGAAAAAGTAGTCAATGCACAAGAAAAATAATTCTCTGTAGGGAAAAAAGTTTGATCTATGTCTTTTAAATAAATGTGATTAGTTATATTAGTCAAGGCTTCTATTTCCTTATTTAAGTTCTCCCTTCTTAATCTGTCGGGACTTAGAGAGGTGTGATAAATTCCTGTACCACTATTGTGTTTTTGTCGATTTCTTGGTTTTTAACAGTTTGCTTTATATATTTCAATGCAGTGTTACTTGCTGCAAAAAAGGTCATGATAGTTAAGATTTCCTTGTGAATTATACCTTTTATCAATGTACAATGGCTTTCTTTGTACTATTTAATGCCTTGACTTTGAATTCTTCTCTGAAACTGACATTGGTACACCTGCATTTTTTTTCCTGTTGACATTTGCCTAATAAACCTGTCCATTTTTTTTTTTTTCCTTTTTCAAATTTAACCTTTTTGGAATCTAATTGCTTAACATTGTGTCCTATGGAAACTAGATATACTTGATTTTTGACTCAGTCTGTGAATCAATGTCTTTTACTACGGAAGTTGAGGCTATTCATGCTAAAGTCATAAACGCTATATTTTGTCTGACTTTTGTCATTTCCATTTAATGCTTTCTATTTCTTATGCTTTTTAAAAATTTGGCTTCCTCCCCATCTCCCGGCTAGTGCAGGGATTGGCAACCTATAGCCTGTTTTTGATTAGCACACAGGCTAAGGATGGTATTTACATTTTTAAAAGGTTGCAAAACCAAACAAAGAAGAATATGCTCAATAATAATAATGCTCACAGAAACTCAAAATATTTACTATCTAGATCTTATAGAAAGAATTTGCTTATTCTTTGTTTATTAATTAGGTTTTCATATTACATCCTGCTTTTGGTTTTACTATTGCATACATTTAGCTGTCTTAAAAACGTATCTAAATTTAACTTTTCCTAAAACTTATTTCTAATTGTCTTCAAAATACAAAATATTTTATTGTATTTATCCCATACAGAGCAGGACAGGTTGCACAGCTTCACTTATCCTTTTATGATCTTTATTTATTTCCTCAGTTGTTGATGGTATAGTATGGGATTTTTACCCGTGTTTCTAATTTAGTCACTATTATTTAGAATTATATCTGTATATATCTTTTATTTTATTTTATTTTATTTTAAATTTTATTTTGTCGATATACATTGTGGCTGATTATTGCTCCTCATCATCAAAACCTCCCTCCCTTCTCCCTCCCTCCCTTCCCCCCAACAATGTCCTTTCTGTTTGCTTGTGTATCAACTTCAAGTAATTGTGGTTGTTATATCTTCTTCCCCGCCCCCGTATATATCTTTTAAAAAGAACTATTAATAGTGTTTATGTTCTGTTTATAACTGTATGTACATCAGTTTTTAAGAAAATTTTATATTTAGTTTCCTTGGGTTTTTACTACCAGACCTCTATAACGACCATTTTTATTTTTTAGAAAATGACCCCATTTGGGTAGAGTATTTCTTTTGGTACTTGGCAGAGGGAGGGTGTGGATGGTGATGGTGGTGTTTCTGCATGTCCTTTCTGAGTGCTTTTGCACTTTTTAGTATCTTCCTACTTCTTCCATATAGGAACAAAGAGTGCTTTCAACCCTGTGGATGTTTAATCATTAGCTTTTGCAGGCTTGTATTGTAAAGGAGAACTCTGAGATCAGTCATTTACTTTTATAAATGTTTACCCGTATAAATATCTTGTTTTTTCTTCTGTGGTGCTTGGAAAAATATTCAGGATATTTAGGACATTCAATATAGCTTATTTTTTGTTTATTCTAATCTATTTTTTTAGGGGTTCTCATTATCCATATAACATATCTCTCTTGTCCTTCATATTTCTAATTTTTTTCCTGGTCATTTTATTATTGGGAGCTTTTTGTCTGCACCTGTAGTAGCAGGCTTGCCTAATATTCAAAGTTTCAGTACTCTTTGAACTCTTTATGGAAATTCTGCATTTATTATTATATTCGAAGATAGTACCTCAATTAATGATAAGAAAGTATCAACCCTATAAGCCAGGCATAAGATATAGAGGCTGAGAGTTATTTCTCCATCTCTATTCCCCTTTATGATAAAGCACACGTATTAGTTTCCTATTGCTGCTGTAACAAATTACCACAAATTTAGTGGCTTCAAACAACAACATAAACTTATTATCTTACAACTCTGGAGGTCCGAAGTCTAAAATCAAGGTGTTCCTTCTGGAGTCTTTAGGAGAGAATCTGTTTTCTCCCCCCTTTTGGCTTCTAGTGGCCACCTGCATTCCTGGGCTCCTGTCTCCAAGTAATTCTGACCTCTGCTTCTGTCAGTACATCTCCTTCTCTGCCTCTCCGGATCCCCTCTTTTATTTGTAAAGACCCTTGTGATTACGTTGGACCCACCTTTTAATTCAGGATAATCTCCTGATCTCAAGATCCTTAACTTAATTACATCTATAGAGTCCCTTTTGCCAGGTGAGGTAACGTGCTCACAGGTTCTGGGGCTTAGGATGTGGACTTTTTTAGGGGGCCCTATCCAGCTGACCACAGTACCCTCCCTGGTGCGCCCAGGACCCCTTCCTCTACGCTCCCCCGTACAAGGCAGCTGACTTGGTCTGTCTCTCTCCCCTGTCCCAAAGGCAGGCCCTTGCACACCTTTGCATGTGCCTGTGAAGTGTCTGTTGTGTGGATTAATGTTGTGTTAACCTTTACTTCCTCTGTTCCAGGACACCCATTCTATTCCTTTCCAGCCACGTGTAACTATAATCTTTCGTCTTAGGGACTTCATATTTATTTTCCTTATCCACCCAGCACCCAATCGTATATGACAGCTAAAATATCCAGCATTTCTGAGCGATGGTGCCATAATCTGGAGGTCTGCTTTGAATGAGGAATAAAATGAAGTTTTACGTGTTTAGACAACCAGCAACACTGTGACAATCTTCATTGCTGCCTTCTTTTCTTCTTTATTTCTGGAAAATTTTATTCCACATATCACTGCTTCCATATTCCACAGTTCTCACAGCTGTTAGATACATTAAAATACTTTTATCAACTACCGAATTCCAAACTTTCTTTATTTTAATTACTTATCTTTAATTTTTTTCTAGCTTTTTAAACCAGATCTCTTTTTATCTGTTTATCTCATTTTTTAAAAAATTACTTTTTCATAGTAGTTAGCTTTTCATGAATTTATGGAGAACCCAAAGCAAATAGTTTGAAATTTAATGGCATTTCGTACAATAAATTATTTTAGAAAAGTATATATTTTGCATACTCTATTCTAATTTACGGAATATCTTCCTCATTCCTATATTGGTTATATTTTTCATTTTTAGTGATTTATAAATGGGGGCAGTTCTACCTGTCCTGGGATATTCTCTCTAAATAGGGAAATGAATTGTTTGGGGTGCTCTTTACTCTCTGCTCAGGTATCTTTTGTGACATCTTGTATCATCATGGCAACAGCTGCTTTTATCTCCTGCTGCTTGTTTAGCATCCCAGTTGTGTAAGGGGTGTGTGTGTGTACATGTAAGCGTGTGTATTACTGTGATCCTAATATGGGGCCGGGGAAGCAGGGACAGGTGCAGTCTGGTGACTACACATAAATGGAAAGGGGATACTTCTATTAACTTGACTAACTGAGGTATTTTACTTATCTCTATTGCTATAGTTTCAATATGTCCCTCCAAAATTCATGTTGAAACTTCATCCTCAATGCAATGGTATCAAGAGGTGGGGCCTTTAGGAGCCTCTGCCCCCATGAACAGGGTCAGTGCCCTTATAAGAGGGTTTGAGGGAGCCTGTTTGGTCCTTCTGCTCCCCTTCCACCCTGTGAGGATGCAGCAAGAAGGTACTGTCTTGGAAGCAGAGAGCAAGCCCTCGCCACACACCGAATCTACTGGCACTTTGATCTTGGACTCCCCAGCCTCCTAAACTGTGAGAAATAAATTTCTATTATTTTAAATTATACAATCTGACATATTTTATTATAGCAGCACAGGAAGGGACTAAGACATCTATCAAAATATACATTAAAACTGACTTACGATCTAGTTGATGACTGTATATGAGGATGTTCCTAGTAGATAGTAAACGGCTTGGGTGGTCAAGGCGTAGACATGCTGTTGGCCTCCTAGGGACCAGAAACTCTTCATGAGTGGATGGTGGGAGAGCCTCGGTGCCTGGAAAGTGGGCCAGCCATTGGAGGTGAGAACAGCACTGTCCTGGGAGTTGAGGTATAGGATGGGATAGGCTGATGAGGTCCCTGATAGTGAGTGGGTTCGCCATGGAAGATGGAGAACTGTTCATTACCAGCTGGGCCAATTCCATGCCTCCTGTGCTTACTCCCTTTTGGACTCCCTTCTCAGGACTTAGGAAATGTTTCTGCAAATTCCAGCCAAGGTCAGCCATTCACAGAGCTAAGGAAGGGCTTGTACATGGGTCCCGGCTTTAAAGGAGAAAGCAGGTCTGTCTGGGGGTAGGTGTTCATGGAAGCCAGAAATGAGGGGGGTTCAACCAGAAGATAAAGTCAGCTGCCACCTTGGGTTTTGTTCTGTTTTGCTTTTGTTTTGTTTTGTTTTCCCAGTTGTTCCACTTGGGCTCAGTCCTTGGGTGATTTGGTTTTGTCGTATGGTAGAGGCCTGTCCCTACAGCTCTCTGAGCCTCTGTTTGCTCAACTGTAAAATGTGGTAATAGCAATACCTACCTTCTAGGACTGTTCTGTGGATTAAATGAGGTGATTTAAAGTACTTTCCTCGGTCCCTGGCACAGGAAGCTGTACTCAATCAAATCTCATTGTCTTTTCTTTTCTTCTCCTGGAATTAGAGATACTCTCCTTAGGTTAGGGTTGGAAATTAGTTATTTCTTTTGGTTATCACTGTTTCTTTAAATTATTATTATTTTTTTTAAATTTAGCAAGTACTTACATAACACTTTCTATGAGCCAGGTACTGTTCTAAGCACTTTACATATATCAACTCATCTAATCCTCATAAGAACACTACGAAGTAGGTATTATTTTATCCCTATTTTACAGATGAGAAAACTGTGGCACAGAGATCTTAAGAAACTGGCTCAAAGATACCCCACTAATAAGTTCAAACCCAGGCAGTCTGGCTTCAGTTTACTTTTGAGCATTAGATTAATCATTAGGTTAGAGTGTTGGGTATAATTCAGTAATATTCTGTAAAATAATAATTGGGAAATGGTAAAACCTATAAGATGAAAAAAAGATTCGGGGTGAAGCCAAACATCTAATTAAGACAGAAAATGGGAATAAGAAGAGCATTCAAGAGGTAGAGATATATCATATTATTGTCATTAATCAATGTATATTGATTTTCCAGGAAAATACTGGGCTATAGTGAGGCTGCCCCTCTCTCTTTCTTTCTCTCTCTCTCTCTTTCTCTCTCTTTCTCTCTCTCACTTTCTCTTTCTCTTTTTCTACCTAGCTTGCCTAGACTCCCACAATACACATTTTGGGATGAAACCCACCCCCAAAAGTGTGGTGTGTTATTTGTATGTGAGACAGAGAGCCTGTCTACAGCTCTTTCTGCCAGACTCTTTTTGGAGGCTTGGTTGACTGATTACAGTAAATGAGGTGTACTTTAAGGGTGCATGATGTGGAGATAGCAAGTATTGGTCCCAAAGTACAAAATATTAATTGATAAAAAAGTAATTAATGAAAACCTAATTAAAGCAGACATTCTTAGCAGGGCACTCTTGGAATCCTGGGACAGTCTCAATTACCAACTTTCCTCCAAGCTTATAATGTGTAATTGGGAGGTATTAGGCGCTAATGGATGAGATTGATACAAAAATTAATTAATGAAAAAGGAAATTAAATTTGAGTTTGTTAAAAAATTTCCAGAGGTGGGTACGTTACACTGGAACAGTAGGTACTAAAAGGTTTATTAATGAAAATCTTTCCAAGTGACAGGATCTCTCTTGTAGAACTGACAGCCCCTTTTCTATGCCCTTCCTTACCCCGCGTCATTTGTCTCCATTAACTAGCATCTGATTTTAGCTCGGACTATGAGAATGAAGGGAAAGTCTTAATGTGGAAGAATCAGAAGTTTTTCTGTATTCCCGACAGAGAAATTTCGTTCTGGCATCATTCTGCAACGTCACTGACGCAGAAAATAGTAAAAGAGCACTGAGTCTCCCAGTTGCTCAAGAAGAAAATGAGTATCAAATCAATGTAGAGTATGATATTAAAAACAAATTTACTTTTCCTACAGCTATATAAAAAATTAACTTCCTTTCATATGCAGGAGACCTGTTTCTATAAATGTTTATGAGCAAGTGACGTTTATGAGGGCCCTTAATTATGTCAGCTTGCCAGGTGCATCTGTTTACTGCAACTTGACCTTCTGCATGATTCATTGTTCTGTTTTATTGATCTGTAGTTAATCACTTCTGGGTTTCGATTTTTTCCCCGTGAAATGGGTTGGGGAGTTTAGGCATCAGGGCAGCTCGTGACACTGTTTTAGCTGTCTCTGAAATTTTGTGTGCATGGAAGGCCCCAGGGAGCTTATTAAAAATATGCAGATTCCATGGTCAAGTCTCCCAATAAGGCTGATCCTTTAGTGCTGAGGGATGGCCCAGAAATCTGCATTTTCAACAGATGGTTTAGACACAGGTGACTCAGGCAATGGATGTTTGATGAATCAAATGCCTTTTGCCACTGAATGAAGGAGCACTAACTTGGGATCCAAAGATGTGCATGTCCCAGACTCAGCTTATGTCCCCACGATCATTTTAGGAAGTCCTAGATTCAATTGGCCCACCTGTCCCCTAGGCCTTGTCTTCTTGCTCAAGGTATAGTCCTGCCTACTGCTGCCAACACCTTAGCTCCTTACAACACTGACTGTCTCGCTTCCCCTTGGGGAGAAGGTCAGATGTTGGCACAGTCTCCATTGCACCACCACAGTGGGAACTGCAGAATCTTTGGTTCCCACATCCGAGCAGACAGTGTTTGGCTAAGCCCCATGCCATGGCCTGTGATCTGACTCTTCCAATGGCTGCAGGGAGGAGCTTGGGCATCACAACCTGTACGTTCAAGAGAGTTAACATCCTTTGGGACAGACTTTAACCAGTGACCCAGGAAACAAGGCAGCAGATAAATTCCTCTCTCTTCCTCTGCTGGAAGTAACTTTCCGGGGTAGAGGAGTTGCACACAGCAGTGTGACCAAGCAACTGGCTACATTTCTTTGTAGAGGTGTGGCTGGCTTTGGAATGTACCACTGTGTATTTGTTTTCCCTGCTTCCTGCCTTCACCTCCCTTTCCCCCTACTTTTGCTGCCTTGGCATGGCCCTCACAATAAAGTCTTCATGAGAAGACTTTGCTTCAGCCCTTGTTCCTGTGCAAGCACTGCTGTTTGCTGGCTGGGGATAGTCAGAAAATTTTACTGAGCCTTGGCTTCTTGGGGTCTGTGAAGCACCTTTTTACCCTGGCCTGCAACTTTGCTAACTGACTAGTAACCTAGAGTAACCATGTTATTTAATGTCTCTGTGCCTTATAGGGTTGTGGTAAGGATTAATGGTGGTAATACAGATGGGCGTGTAGAATCTCGCCTGGTACACAGTAAACGCTCAATAAATGCTAATGATCATCATTTATATGATTTATACTGATATGGCAATGGGTGTTGTGAATCACTAAGAAGGAGATAGAGTATGCAGCATTTCTCAGACTCATGCTGTCCACGGAGAATGAGCTGGTCTATAAATCCTCTTCCCTCTCCTCCCTTACTCCTTCCTCTCTCTCTCTCTCCCTTCTTCTCACTCTCTACCCTCCTTTTCCTCTTCTTCTTCTGCCCCCCTTTTCCTTTATTCCCTCTCCCTTCCTCCATTTTCTACCCCTCATCTCCTCTTCCATCCTCTTCTCCCAATACTGTGATTCCAAGGAGATTTCCTTGGACAAAGTGATTTAGAAAGAGGTGGGCAACCAGGATCATGTAAAGCCTGTATATATTACTCAGCTCAGGCCAGATTTAAGGGAGGTTTGACAGCCTTTCTAAAGTCTGTGCCATTTTCCTTCTGCACCAGGAAATCTTTTTTGCTGACTTTCTTTCTCCCCTCCCCACACACCCTTCCTTTTTAAGAAGGAGATTGTAAATGGTAAAAGAAGCAAACACATGTTGACTTTGCATCTTCTGGGCAGCCGTATACTGCTGAAGACATGGATAGCATGCAGCGCTTGCCTTCCTGGAACTCGCAGGCTGGCAGAACCCTCCGACAGGCAAACTGTTGCAGGTATCACCAGGTCATCATTTAACTATAGGAGATATGGGAATCAACACCGCATGCCAAGTCGCTTGTGCCCCTCTCCAAATGGGAGGGAGATTCAGCCCAGGAGTGCTCACCACATTTTCCATCAATTCCTTGTTCAAGTTCTGCTCACCAAGCAGTGGCCTCATGACAATTCTGCTTCCTCAAAATGCTCTCTAGGGAAGAAGGTGCTGACCAGATGATATGAAAATCTAGTCTGCTTGCAAGGTCTCTTTCTCCTGGGAAATCAACACCCTGGAATCTAGGCCATATATACATCAAGTTCTTTTGAGTTGGGTCCAGTAAGTTAGTGCTGCTGAGGCCAACCAACACTGACAGGATTGAGTCATGAGTGTCAGTGCTGGGGGCCTAGCCTCAGCCCAGGTGACCATACCATGGCCCAGCCACGCCATGAGAGGTCTTGGAGCCCTTCCTGTCCCTGTGATATCTCTCAGGCCCATTTGACGTCTCTCAGGGTGCGATACATCCATCCAGGGCAGTGATTTTCCACCTGGGGTGACTTTCTTCTCAGGTTGTCATTTTGAAATTCTGTAGATATTTTTGATTGTCTCAACTGAGAGGGGTACTGATGGCATCTAGTAGAGAGAGGACAGCAATGCTGCTAGACATCCTACAAAACAAAGGACAGCTCCACATAACAGAGAATTAACTGGTTCAAAATGCAATAATGCCAAGATCAAGAAACTCTGGACTAGACAGGCTCAGTCATCTGGGCCCTGCCCTGTAGGGACTGGAAGGAATTGTCAAGATGGAATTCTGCTGTCTTTGCATAAGTTGGAAGTCTTAGCTTCTTTAAGGCTAGGCTGCCTTAGATTGATGACTCTTCTGAGTCCCTGGGCTGGAGGCTCCTCTAAAAGTGTGGTAGATTTTATTGTAGTGCTAACTGAAGGTATGAGTGAGAAGCCACTTTCCCCCAGGAGCAGAGGTCATTTGAGCTCTGATGAAGCAGGACGTGCATTAAGTTCCTTGGTCCATGCAGCCTCGTGATTCTGGCTCCATGGAAATTCAGTTGTGGGGATTGTCCCAAGTGGGATGGTCCCAGCCAGGATTCTGCAGCAGTTTTACTGTCAGTTAGAGTGGTGTGACATGTGGACTCAGATGTGGTGTGGAGCAGGCTCGTGGCAGCTGTTTGAATCCTTGGGAGAGGAGAGGGAGTAGGCTGGACACAGGGTGTTCAGATGACCCTGCCCTGCTGTGCCTTTGAGCCCTCTCTCTCGACCTTCCTACTCTTTAACCCTAATAGCATCTGGTGTTCCTTGTGGCTCATAGACGGGGGGCTAGAACCAGGGATCTGGTTATCTTTCCTTAAAATGGAGATTTTTGGTGTTGAAAACATTTTCTTGGCCAGGCATTGTGTCTGGTTCTTTTACATATTTCATCTCATTTGTAGCAACTCTGGGTGATAGGTACAATTATCTGTGATCTGCCACTGAGGAAATTGGGGCTCACACACTGTGTAAGTGGTTGAACTGAGATTTAGACTTGGGGCTGTGTGACTCGGTCAGTCATCAAGGCCTGCTGATAACTCTGCAATCTATTTCTGTCTCCCTGTATCCACTGCCATTACCCTAGACCAAGCTACCATCGACTCTCACCTGGACAATGGTGACAGCCGATGCACTCCTCTCCCTGAACTTACTCATGTTTCCTTACAGCCATTACTCCTCCAAAGATATTGCAATCTTAGTTCTTCAAGGACTGGGACCTTATCTTAAATCCCCAGTGCTGAATCCTCAGTGCTTAACATCATGCTAGGCACATGGTAGGTGCTCGAAATTCTTGTGAATGAATAAATGGAGGGATGATTAGATTTACATTTTAGAAAAATTATCCTGATGGATGATTTGCCTATCAGCTCTCCATCCATCCCTCCATCCATCAATTCATTCATTCATCCATACATCCCTCCATTAATCATTTCATCCATCCATCCACTCACCCACTTATCTATCCATTCATACGTTTACCCACTTATCCATCCATCCATCCATCCTCCATCTACCCATCCACTCATCTATAATTTATCCCTACCCATCCATCCATCCATTCATCCATCTTTCATCCCCTCATGCATCGATATTTTTATCCCTATTCATTCAACCAGCCATTTATAGAACAGGAAAAAGGCAAAACACATTTAGTGCTATTAGGTCAGATTCAAATAGGTATTATAAAAGTGCTCTTTGATGAAGAAAACATCATATTATTTTTTATTTTAAGAGTGAATCAAGATGAAAGCAGCCACTTTTTATGAGTTAACATATGTCTCAAAATTTGGATCTTCATCTAAAATATTAAAATATAACCTGTGCCTTTTCTAATTTTCTCTTTAGATGATCAGAGACACCATGAGTAATTCAAATACAAGCTAAATTCTAATCCTTGCCTGTTAGAAAGTCACTTGCACTTTGGGGTGCAAAACAGAGATTGCAGACATTAATATTTAAGAGCTTGGAGACTGTTTAAAGCTAAGGTATGGGCATGTAAAACAAGTACCTGATTACCGAGTAGATTTTTATAATGTCCGGTCGGGGGGCTGTGGAACCTCACCTATCGATCCTGTGTCCACCGGTGCAGTGTCAACCCCAGAACACCAGGGATCCCAGTTCTGCCTCGGAGGTTGGGATTTGGAGCTGTTGGCCCTCAAGAGGATGTCGGGAATTCCATGCTGCTTCCACCAACTTCCACCTGTGGTCATAGTTAACAAAGATTGCTAGGCGAGAAGGGACAAGATTACCAGTGCAGGAGCCTCATAAATATGAGAAGAGACGGCTAGGATGGAAATGAAAGTTGAGATGCTCAAAAATAAAGCGTGAAAGAGTCCTGGCCCCGTATAAGAACAGGATTGATCTCCGTACGCTGACAGAATGTACGATTTCCCTTCGCTTTACTACAGTGCTTCTGTTTCTATAGAAACCACCAATTTTATAGACAGATCGGCTCTGCGAGAGGCGCGGGGAGTTCAGTTAGAAGCCAAGTGCCGTCAGGGCACCGGCGCTCCCAACCCCGAGGAGGGGGCTTTCTTCTTTGCTAGCTAACTAGCTCTCTTGGGGATGGTTAATGATTACCAGGCTTGGAAGCTGTCACTATTATTATAATAACACTTGCTTTGCTTCTTCCTTCCGCAGAGCCCCGAGGACACGCTAGCTCGAGGGCTCATGGAGCATTTTCCTTTCCTTCGTTTGTTCATCATCAGGTACATACTGATGTCTTAGAACCAGACACTGGGCTGAGCCCCGGAAGAGGCCATGGCATGGTAAGGGAGAAAGACAGGCAGATCAATAACTTCATTTCAGGGCTACAAGAGAGGTTTTTCTGGCCAGGGCTACCTCAGAGAGAAGTGCCTGAGGCTGGGTGGATCTCAGGGATGGTTTGGCAAAGATAAGCAATAGCAGAGTGGGTCAGTTATCATCGCCTCATAACAAGCTACTCCAAAACCTAGCAGTATAAACCAATGGCTGTTTTATACATTCTTGATTCTGTGGGTCATGAATTAGGGCAGGTGCAGTGGAAAGGTTTGTCTCTGCTCCACAGTGTTTTGGGGCCTCAGCTGGGGTGGGTCAAAGGCAATGGCTGGCACAGCTCAAATGGGCCCACATGACTGGAGCCATGGTTTTTCTCTATATGGCATTTGTGAGAGCTAAGATGCCCAAGAATGATGCCTCTGCTCACATAGCTAGCACCTGGGCTGCAATGACCAGAACAGCTGGGGGCTAGCTGACAGCCTGTTTGTGCACACAGCTTCTTCCTGTGGCTAGCCTGGGCTTTCTTACTTCATGGCTGATTCAGGATAGCTGAACTTCTTCCATGGCAGTGGGTGGTGTGGCTTTTATGACCTAGCCTCAGAAGTCCCAGAGCACCACTACCACTATGTTCTATTGAAAACAAAAAACAGACAATTAAGACCAGAGCAGATGTAAGGGGAGAGGAGAAATAGATCCCGCCTCTCAGCATGGGAATGGCATGCACGTCTGGGGAGGGAAGGAGTTGAGGCAGACATCTGGGAGATAAGCTTCCCCATGGAAGCCTCCTAAGTTTCTGTTTTGAGCAATAGAAGGGAATCGTAGTGGAGAGGAAGTCAACACTGTACTGGGTTGTTGGTGGGCAACAGATGTAACAGGTGGGAGGAGGACAACATGGGGGTCGGTCATGCCCATGCTGAAGGGCTCTTCTAATCAAGCCATATTTGGGTTCAGGGAGTGTGTTTCCAGCAGTATGTCCATGTGGCAGAGGTCATAAAAATATCCGTGGACAACTGGATATGTGGGTCTGTGCTCAGAATTCAATCAGGCCTTGGTGAGGGAGATGTGGCAGCCATTGCTCTTGCTGGGGCTGCTTATACATGGTAGACTCCAGCCCAAACTGGCAGAAGCAAAAGGAAAGATATTGGGTCATTTAACTGAAAACGCCTGGGGTTGAGTTCTCCAAACATAACTGAATTCAGGGGCTCACATGAAGTGATCAGTCCCAGGTCTTTCTCTTTCATTCATCTCTTCACTTTGCATTTTTGTGAGCTGGCTGAACTCCTGCGTGTGCTTCTCTTAAAGAGGCAAGATGGACAAGTCCCCATAACTCTAAGCTCAGTGGAAAAGAGAGACCTGCTCATCACTAACCATTCAAAGCCTGGGCCAGACTTGCATTGGCTTATTTTGGGCCACGTGACCATCCTTGAAGCATTCACTCAGGCCAGGGGCACACATGAGGCTCTGATTGGCCAAGGCTGGGTCACGTGTCCACACCTGGGGCAGGCTGGAGGGGATGGGTAGTTCTCCAGACAATGATCCAGATGATCTTAGAGACAAATGAAGAATGGATGTCGGGCAGCTCAGACCATACTGCCCTCTCTGGGTGGTAACTGAGGCCAAAGGAATAAATGAGATGGTCTGGGAAGAGACTGCTGTTGAGTGAGAAGAGAAGGGGGCCCGGGACAGGGCCCTAGGAGCATCTGAGGAAGTAGATTCCAGAAATAAGGATGAGATGGAGTCCTTGGGGAGGTGGGAGGAAAACCAGCAGCATGTAGCTTTTTGCTAACCATGGGAAGGATTCATTTCAAGAAGGAAGGGTGGTGAGCATTGGAAATGACTCTCAGAAGTGAAGTGAGATTCACTCATTCACTCATTCATTCATTCGGCAAATATATACGGACCACCTACTATGGGCCAGGTAATGTTTTAGTACTGGGGATGCAGAATTGAACAAAACAGACAAAATTCTCTGCCCTCAGGGATCTTCCAATCTAGATAAAGATTAAGAGTGGTTGTTAGAGTCAGAGGCAAGGTGGCTTCTCGTTGGTGACATTGGCTAGAAGAGTTTCAGGGAGCGCTGGGGTGGGGCTAGCCTCATGCACTGGGTTGGATAGTGAGTGGAAGGTAAGATGGTGGAAACAGTGAGCGAGCACAACTCTTGCGAGAGTTTGTCTGGGGAGGAGAGGAGAGGAGCAGGGGCTGGACTAGAAGAGACGTTGAGAGAAATGTTTTAGTTTAATTACTTATTTTAATATGAGAGTGAGGCTCTCCCATTCTGTGTATGTGTTATTTTTCTGTGCCCTCAAATATTTTGATGTTGTGTCTGGTCTGGTTCCCCAGGTGTCTAGCTAGGCTAAGGCCTGGAATCCTCACAGCACCAATTATCTAGCTCTTAATCCTGTTCGTGATGCCAATTGTAAAGCTAGGTGACCACGCCAGTTGTCGGGCTCTTTTACCTGCCCGTAATCCTGCCCCGACTGGGCCAGTTGTCGAGCTAGGGCTGGGTCTGGAGCCCCCAGACCCCTCAAGCCCATTCACAGACTGGGTCACAAACCCTTCACATGCCAGGCTGGGTCCCCAGACTCCACACATGCCAGGCTGGGTCACCAGACCCCTTCGTGCAGATCTATGAGCTATATCGGCCAAAAAGTCCTTGGAAGCTGTAGGTTTGGAAAAGCGTGGCTGTGCTAGGTGGACACTCGAGGCAGATGCCTGCCTGCTTCACTAAAACTCTCTCACCCTCTCTCCTCTCTCCTCTCTCTCTCTGTCTCTCTTCACCTCTATTTCTCTCTCCTCCTCTCTCTCTACATCTCGTCTCTCTCTCTCTGAAGAACACATGAATAGCAGCAAAGCTAAAAAGATAGCGCATGCGCACTAACTCCGCGTGTGCTTACAATGCTTACAATGGATGTGCTAAACCACACCCAACCGGACCCAAGGCGAGGGCCCTGACCAAACTATTCTATTTTTCCAACACTAGGGAAGACTTCTCTGCTTGTCTGTTTGCCTGAAGGAGATACAGGTAGCCTTTGGAGGGCGAGAAATAACATTAGAATTTCCCCTGCCCCAAGAAAACGTGAGGGAATTCCCTCAGTCCAGAGGTGCCTCCCTTCAACGCCTCTGCTGCCAGGGGATGGGGGATGGCTGGGCAGCAGTAGAACGCTGCAAGATGCAAGGAGGATGTATTCTAACATGCTCAAGTCTCTCCATTCTGAACAAAATAAAATAAATAATCCAGCCTTCTCGTGAGTCTGCATTCTTGATTCTAAATTCCTTCTTCTCCTCCATCGTGCCAGCTGCCTGTGAATGGCAAATGGGGTGGAATGCAGGTAGTGTGGAGGTGGCGGCTGGGGCAATGTGGATAATTGGCCCCTGGGTAATTGAGAGTTGATTGTAGTTAACCTAATTTCAGAAGCACAGCTCAAGATCCCAGTTCTCAGGCAACCCCAGTCAGAAACTTCTTTGTTGCTGCTCTCTTGGACCTGACTCTAAGTCAATGGCTATCCACTTGGGTCGATTTTGCCCCCAGGTGATAATTTGGCAGTGTCTGGAGACATTTTTGTTTGTCACAACTGGGGGAGGGTTGCTAATGGCATTTAGTGGGAAGAGGCCAGGGGTGCTGCTAAACATCGTACAATTCACAGATGAACCCCTGGACAAAAAATTACCGTGCTCACAATGTCAACAGTGCTGAGGCTGAGGACACTTGTAAATTCTGCCTTTTTGTGTGAGAGAGGAGTGGCCATGACCTTGGGTGAAGAAAGAAGGAAAGATTTGGGGCAAGAACTATACAGGTACATATGGTAAGTGATTCTGATACTCAGACTAGAAGGTAATGGGTGTTCAGTACTGAGGCTGATTTTTTTGTTGGAAGATCCAATGGTTATATTTATAGTCACAGCTCAGGGCCCTTGTCTAAGGAATTGGTAACATTCTGACCGTCTGTCATGTACATAACGTCCTTTGCCGATGCCACAGCGAGGTCAGACCACAATCTGCTCTACTCAAAGCTGAAATACAGCACAATTTAAACCGTCAGAGTTACTTAGTTCTTGGGGTTACTGGGTTTGATTTTCTTCAGCAAAAATATACAGGTATATAAATATTAATGTTTTTTCTTTCTCTTTGTGAGTGCTGTACCTCTCAAGGTCAGGCAGGGCTGGACTCTGGTGTCCCTAATGGGTCTGGTCTGAAGGTGGGCCTTGCCACCTGCTATGGCACTCCCCAGGGTGATTCACTAGCTGGGGACGAGTTCTCTCCATGGGAAAGAACTCATCTCCTACAAATGAGAAAGTTTCCTGGTGAATAGGATTCTGATTCCATTTCTTAGTGAATCTGGTTAAGGTGAGAAAAGACTGGTTGTCAGCTCTGTATTCTCTGTTGATGCCCCTAACTTGACATCTCTAACTGGCAAGTGGCCAAAACCCAGTGGACGTGCTGATCCATGCTACGAAGCGGATGAAACTCTAGAACATTATGCTAAGTGAAAGGAGCCAGACACAGTAGTAGGTCATATATTGTATGATTCCATGTATACAAAATGTCCAGAGTAGGCAAATCCATAAAGACAGAAAGCTGATTAGTGGTTGACAGGGGCCGGGGGCTGGGGAAATGGGGAATGACTAGTTAGTGGGTAGGGGGTCTTCTTTGGGGCTGATTAAAATGTTTTGAAAACTAGATAAGTGTGGTGGTTGCACAACATTGTGAATGTACTAAACACCACTAAATTGCTCACTTTAAAATGGTTATTTTATGTTATGTGAATTTCACCTCAATTAGAAACAATAACAACAACAAAAAACCCTTCTGGACAGAGAGGCTCGGGTGATTGGTCTCCAGACCACAGAGCCCTGGGCCTAGCAAATGCTGCAAAGGCCCGGTAGGCATGAGGGGAGAGGCCCTCCTTCTGGGGCATGCGCACGTCAGAGGCCCCAATGGGACAAGCTCTGCCCTGTTGGACACTGGAAGCAGGGAGCATCGTCTGGGGTTTTGTCTCTTTCATGTTTCATTGCAAGTGATAAATGAAGCTTTGCATCTGCTTCACGGCAGATTAGTCCCAGGAGAGACAGCAGACGCTCAGGCAGACACATTAAATTCCTCCTCAGTAGCCAGCTTCCTGCCTGAATCAAAGTATACCAGAGAGAGGGAGTGCTCCAGCCAGTGGACAATACAGGGGTGTGGTGGCCAGCGGGCCTTTCCCTGAGATCTGATACCCAACTGGGCTCTGCAGATGCAGGTATAAAGAAAATGAATCCAGTTTTACTTACCATATTCCTTTTGTGTTCTTCTGCAGGGAGTGCAGGACACTCAGGTTTAGCCCCAGATCTGAGATAAACTATCCAGGAGCTGTGATTGGTGGTGACAAAAGTCAAACAGCTGTTAATTATTAGCTGTGTGACCTTGGACAAATTATTTAACCTCTCTGTGCTTCAGTTTTCTTATCTGCAAAATGGTGATGATAATGCCTATGCCAATAGGAACCAGTGAGGCTTAGGTCAGCATAGATAAATAAATATATATATTTATATTTATATATGTTATATACATTATATAAAATATTTTTATATTTATTACAATAAAAATAACTATATAATATATAAATACTATATATTATATGAATATATATAACACACTATGTAAATATTTACAATACATTATATAATATAAATACTATATGAGGGATCTTCAAAAAGTTCATGGAAAGATTAATATTATTTTTTAATTTCATTTTTCCATGAACTTTTTGAAGTACTTTACCCTTGTATATAATGTATATTATATACCATAGTATATATATATTGTATGTATATACACACACAACTTCTTCTATAATGTCTGGCCACAAATGACACTGGCAAATACTTACTACACCTATCAGTGGTGGAGTGGGTTGATTCATTTATTCATTCATTCATTCAGTGAATTTATTGAGCTGCTTCTATATGCCAGGCATGGGGAATAAACAACAGCTAAGATGAGCAATCTTCTTTGCCTTCATGGAGCTTACATGTAGTGGGGAGATAAAATAAGACATTACAGACACAGTAATGGCAAATTATAATAAATACTGTGGCTGAAATCAAGCAAATGCTGGAGGCAGAAAGCAGCCACATGTGAATTCACATGTGGTGGCTAGGCCAGGTTTCTCTGGGGAGATGACATGTAAACTGAGACCTGGCAGAAGAGAATGCGCTGGTCATGGGAGAAATGGCAGCTTCTGGGTGCAGGGCACAGCAGCTGCAAAGGCTCTGAGGTGGGAGAGAGCTCGGACTGTTTAGGGAACCAGATTTTTTTTAATTTTAATTTTTTAGTTTAATTTAATTTTATTTTACTTCTCAAATACATTGTACTTGATTTTCATGCCCCTTTACCCATTCCTCTCCACCCCCTTCCCCCCCCCCCCGTGTACTTGGCTTAAATAGTTCAAGGAATTTTTGTGGTTATTCTGTCTTCTTCCCCCCACCCTTTATTTGTCTGTTTGGTTTTTTATTTATTAATTTAGCTTCAACAAATAAGTGAGAACATGAGGTATTTCTCTTTCTGTGCCTGACTTGTTTCACTTAATATAATTTTCTCTAAGTCTATCCATGTTGTTGCGAATGGCACTATTTTGTTCTTTTTTATAGCAGAGTAGTATTCCATTGTATAGATATACCACAGTTTCCATATCCACTCATCAGATAATGGACATTTGGAGTTCCAGCTCTTGGCTATTGTGTATAGTGCTTCAATAAACTTTGGAGTGTAGGTATCCCTTCGGCATGATGATTTCCATTCCTCTGGGTATATTCCCAGCAGTAGGATTGCTGGGTCATATGGTAGATCTATCTGCAATTGTTTGAGGAAATTCCATATCATTTTTCAAGGAACCAGATGAGACCAGGAGGCCAGGAATAGCACATGGGAAAAGGTGGCTCCGGATAAGGCTGGGGGAGTAGAAGGGGACAGGTAAACTCGGGCCTTCAAGGCTGTTTCTAGGAATTTGGATTTTATTCTAAGTTTAAAGGGAAGCCAGTGCTGGACAGCAGTGTGATCAGATTTTTGTTAGGAAGGTCAGATTTTTGCTGTTGTTGGGGAGAAGGGTTTGGAGAGCTTTGTGAGTGATATAGGAAGAGCGGTTTGCAGGTTCTTGTGTTTGTCCTTATGAGGAAACCAACTCTTAAACTTTGCTTGTCTGCTTACGAGGATAGAAATTCTAGCAGTTCTTCAGCTCCAAGATTCTAAGCTGTGATGTCCTCTGCTCTCTCATGTTTGTTTATAGAAGTCTTCGTGATTCAGTGGGGGATAGTGGGCATAGGGGTGTGGAAGGTGTTATTAGAGGGGGGAGAACCCAGATCCTCCCTGAGCCTCACCCATGAGGTAACCTTAAGGTTGAGGTTCAGTTTATGGCCAGACCCTCCACACTGTATCTTGAGAGAGATGAGCTACAGTTAAGCGAAAGTCTTCAGATCCCTGTGCAAGAAGAAGGGAAGATAGGAGACTAAGAATCAGGCCAGGGTGGAGGTTGTACTTACTCTTTCCTCTGCCTGATTTGCATCGTTCCAGAAAACTGAAGCCACTCAATGGTGGGGTGCCCTAGGAGACACGGCTGCTGCCCAATGTCTGGCAGCAGGGAGAGGAGTGAAGAGAAAGCAGCTGGGTTCTCAGTGGGCAGCACTTCTCACTAGGCTGGGCTTCTGTGTGCCTGTTCAGTTTGTGCATTGGGCACAAGATTCTAATCTGACGCTCTGCACATTCATCCACAAAGCAATCCTCCCCAAAAGTTGGCTTTAGAGCAGCTGGGTCAACTGGTAGACCCTGATCTTACTGCTCTGGGATGATATCCACTGAGCATCTGGGGACTTCTTGGGACACCTTCCATACTGTGACATTTTCTTAACTTTAGCCTATTAGGCAGCCTGGCAACTAAGTATCTGCCTGGATGTTCTTGGAATGGGAATCTTGGCTGAGGTGTGAAGCCCTGTTGAAAGACCTCTTCTTTCCTGAAGACATGTCTGGGTTTTGGGCTAAATAAATGGACGATTGAAATGGATGCCACAGAAAAACCTCAAACGCCAACAAGCTATGGGCCTTTCTCATGAAGCATGGAAGTGCTACACATTAAAATCTGTGGCTGCCAAGCAAGGCCCTATTGCAGAGTGTAATATGCAATTAATGTAAGGTTTTCTTCATTCTTTCAGCAAGTATTTTTGGAGCCCTGACCAAAGCAGTTAATTATAGTAGACATTTGTTTAACACTTCTTCTATGCCAGGGAGTACCTGAATATTCTATGTGTTTTAAGTCTTGGAGTACTCTATCAACTTTATGAGGTTGTTACCATCAAAATCGCTGTTTGGGGGATAAAATAACTGAGTCTTACAAGAGTTGGGCACTTGCTAAAGGTCAGTTAGTCACAGCTAGTGGAGGTAGGATTTGAACTTAGGCCATCTAAACCCAGAGCCAGCAATCGTACCCCATGCCATGCTCCCCCAGTGCCAAGCCCCATGCTGAGTGCCAGGGATGTGAGAGAGAACAAGGTAAGGCCTTTGCTCTCCTTTCTCCCTTGGTCGAGTGCCAGGAGACAGACTTTAGACAAACACTGAGACAATTACAAAGCAATGAAGGCTTGTAAAAGCAAATCCCAGTAATGGAGTGCCCAGCCTATTCTTTTTTTGGATGGCGAAGACTTCCGTAGGGAACAGAAATTTAAGCCTAAGTACACATCCCGACTAGAAATACCACACTTGTCATCAGTTTGTACATTTTCTTTTCTGAAAGCTGTGGCTGGATTGGGTGGGTAGGTGACCCATCTTTCATCTTGATTGCTGAATGCTCCATCTTCCTCTTGCCCCTCGTGTCCCCTGCCAGCCAGTGTGGACATGTCACTCCCAGTGCTATTTGCAGGATGTCTTTGGGCTGGACATCTGCAAATGCACCGTGATACTTTTTTTTTTTTTTAAAGATGACCGGTAAGGGGATCTTAACCCTTGACTTGGTGTTGTCAGCACCACACTCAGCCAGTGAGCGAACCGGCCATCCGTATATGGGATCCGAACCCGGGGCCTTGGTGTTATCAGCACCGCACTCTCCCGAGTGAGCCACGGGCCGGCCCACCGTGATACTTTTGAAATCAGATTTCTGTTAACTGACATCTAGGGAAAGTGGCTCTACCTTGGTGGCCTGTATCTTGCTTTAACCATGGCCATGGTGTTTCTGCAGCCTGAGTGTTCCTCCTTCTGGGCTCAACCCTTTGCTCCTGCTCCCATACTTTTAGAGAGTTGCATTTTGCTGTGTTTGATGGGAAAAATGACTTCTCAATAGTAAGGTGCTAAAGAAGGGCTACTTTGATGTGGCCTCTCCCATCTCACTCCCTGGGCCACTGAGGGCAGTGATGCTATTTAAGCATGTCATGCCCAGTATCATGTAGCTTCCCCTCCACTATAGCTGCATCGAATTTTTGACTTCAGCATAATTTTCTACTTGTGGGATGTTCTCATTTTGCTAACAATTCCTTCCCTGACTTCAAGGAGTTCACAGCCAACTGGGACATACAAGCGCCGCCTGTGAAGTTTAAGTCCCATCTCTCTCTTTCTGCTGTCTCAGGGGGTGACATCATGAAAAGATGTTTTCAGAAAGTTGATCTGGGGCTCAGAAGGACTGGAGGGTACAAACAGAAACATGGAGACTGGTTAAGAAGCCACAGCAGTTGAACTAGGTCAGGAGTCATGGGAATGAAAGGAAAGAATAGATGTAAATAACATTATGAGTAGGAAAACTAGCAGGACTTTATGACCGATTGAAAATATGTATGGAGTAGGGGATAGAGAAGAGGCAAGGCCATTTCAAGGTTTCTAGATGACAGGCCCCTTTTATAGAAAAGGAGATTGAAGGGGAGGAAGGTCAGGACTGACATTTATCAAGCACCTGGTGTGGGCCAGGCACTATGCAAAGCCCTTTGCATGATGACTTCTCTTAATCTTCACAGTGACTTTTGAATCGTTGGATTCATCGCCTTATTTTACCTATGGGGCATCGTGGACTCTGAGAGGTTAAGCTACTCCTATCTGAGTGGGCTTTTCTGAACTTTAATTTTGGTGAAGACCAAGCTTACCTAAGAATACTTATAAAATCTGCGGAATTTAACGAAGCCAAGGTAGAACCCCACAACAGAAATCCTATTTTTGTGTGTGGTGAAATGGACCCAGCTTCAGCTTCACAAGAACATAAAATCATAGGATGGAGTTTTCATTTTCTGAGCACCCTATGGCTCTCTGGACACTTCCCTAGTGAGATGCACGAATGTTCTGGTTCTCCTGGGTCTGAGCTAGGCATGAGCTTGATCTTTCTCCCAAGGGCAGATATCGCTTGTATCATTCATTGCAGGTCTCATGGGCCTAACACGTTGTAGTGGTGCCAATGTACAAACGGTCTCCCGTTCCCACTTCAACTTCATCTCTGATTTCCAGATCTATCCTGTTTTTATAGACCCATTTTACCCTTCATGTTGCTTTTCTGGTCATTCCAGCCCATCACTTTTTCTTCTGAAATGCATATCTTCTTTGCCTTGATTATGGCTATATAAACACATCCAATTTCCCCAGTGAGCTTGCATCTCTTTGACACCATCAAAGGCAGTATCTGGCATGATGCCTCGGGGCCAGAGTTGGTGAAGTATTACACACAAAGCATGCATTTCAGAGGGAGGGGAAACTAGATCAAATCTTGGCTTCACCTTTTTGTAGATAACTGATCTTGGGCAAGGTACTTTAATGATTTTGAATCTCTGTATCCTCATGGGTAGAACTAAAGTAATAAGAAATAGTTCTTGGGAAGAATATATTCTAAAAATTAAATCAGATAATTATATATTAAAAGCCTGGCACCATGGCTGACACTCAATAAATGCTAGCATAGTCTTATCCATTGTCCTGCCAAGAACGATGGAGTAGTGGTGTTGAGCAGATAGATAATTTACTTTACCTTCATCTATCTGTCCAACAGGTACTCTCTGCATGAATAAGAATATATTCAGTGAGTTTATTGGACAGATGAAGGTAAGGTGAACTATCTTCCCTCCCAACACTGCCACTCTATCACTTTACCCAACCTTTTTTCTTCAGAGCCTTTATTTCTAAATGAAATGCTATTATTTATTAATGATATCACTTATTCACTTATTTGTTTCTTGCCATGACCTCAGCTCTTCGTCCAGAACCTGGCATGTACTAGGTATCAAGCCAATATTAGATGAGTGAATAAAACAAATGAAACAATGGATTTAGTTCAATTTGATGAAACAAACATTGTCTCAGTGCTGATTGGCCAGGTAGTGAATGAGACACTGGAAACGGAGATGAACAAGACAGGCCCTGCTCTCAAGAAGAAATGGGAAGGAGTAGAAAAGGACGAGGGAAAATAGGCAAGCTCCATCTCTCTGTCAAATAGAATCTCTGTCTTTTCTAATTTCTGAGCCAGTGTTGGTAGAAACGTGGGCTGAAATGGTGAGAGTGTTAATGAGCAACACCTGGAATTAAAGCCTTATCTATTCAGAGTCACATTCTACTTTGGAATTGGCTCCCCTTCCTCACCCCAGATTAGCCTAGGAGGCCACCTTGCCTGGCAGGGGAAATTGACATCCCATTGAAATTTATGAAATATTTAAGCATTTGCCATCAGAGTAAGCTAAGCATTGCCATTTGGGGAAAACTCATTTAATAAGAGGCCTGACCCATGCAAATGTAAGAGAGCTGATTGGTTTGTCTCTTCTTTCTACGGATTATACAGAAACCAGTGACGGTTAAGGGGCCAAGCAAGTTGATAAAAGCATCTCTGGAGATCAAGTACTAAATGGTTTCTTTATTGCTCACCTCTCAAAGAACCTTCTGTTTTAACTGCTGGCAGTAAGTGCAGGTTAGACCTGTGAAGTTATTATAAATGCTGTTCTTAAACCTAAGAACTTTATTTTTTAATTGGTTTCTTTTCTTTTCCCTTTTGAACTACTAATGCAATAGAAAGAATGAAAATTTGTGATTTCTTAAGACACAGGAACTATTGAGAGAGAGAACAAAGAGACTATTGAAACACTATAGACTTTCGGTAAAACCAAAACCACGCATAACCCCCTTACCTCCTTTCATTGCACAGTGAAGCACTCTCTGATGAGCATGGGGGAGGGAGTTAGGATAGAAACACCCAGCACAACTCCTTGTTGAGTGAGAAACAGGCTGCTGGAAAGAGGGAGGGAGGGGCTGTCACCAACAGGGAAGAATGCAGAGAAGCAGGGTCTTATTGTCCTTGCCGTGCTCTTCCTTTCTCAGCGTCTTTGCTTTTTCTCTCACATGCTGCCAGCAGTTGAAGGCGTCTTTGCATGGTGGTTGGGTCTTCAAAAGAAGTCGGCGAGTATTTTAACCAGCTTTTCTTAGAGGGCATGGGGATGAAGTGTAGAGAACTGTGTTCAGGTCCCAGCTATGCTGGGTAAGGAACAATCTGTGCTTCAGTGGAAAACTGTGATCCTCTAGCTCTAGGCTCTAGAGCACATCCTCCCGGTTATCCGATTTTGATTTTATGAGACCTATTTTACAACTCCGTGAGTTGTAGAAAGCTACAGATATACACATTCTATTTTGCCCAGTAGAGTTCAACTGATCCTCCCAGATTTCCACCCCACCAAACTTTTTTTTTTTTAACATACATTTGTACGTTTTGATGTTTCTGATCTGTACAGGTGTCTGTTCTTTGGGTTTTCTTTCGAACCACTTATAACATCTTCCTAATCTTCATTGATTGATGCTAGAATAAAATCTTTAACACGTTCATTTTATATCTCTCTGAGTCATGATTATATCGTTTTTTGAAAATTATCTTTTAACGCTAGTTACTTAAAGTTAGTCTAAAGTGACTTAACCTCTCTGAGCCTCAGCGTCATCCTCAGCAGATGGGAATAATAATACAGAGTAAATCATTGTCCCATTTAGTCTTGATTGCTAAATGATATTGAGCAATTAATATTTGGCTATTGTGGATGGTGAAGGGGATAATGTTTGTGAAAACAGCTTTACCAAGTGTGATTCAGATTTTAGCTGGTTCTATTGTCACTGGCATCAAATGATGGTTTAACAGCTGCTCTCAACTCTCTGAAAGCTTCTGATTTGGAAGGGAGAGGACATTTCCTCTGGTGGCTCTAGAAGGTGAACTATAGGATCAGATGTTGGCTGATAATAGTAGGGGAGGACTTTCTAATAACTAGCTCTAATGATGGAGTGGGCTGCCTCATGGGGTAGTGAGGCACACGTCACTGAGGGTATGCAGGCAGAGATGGTGTTGCTCATGGTAACTGCAGTACCAAAGAGAGGCCCAGACTTGGCCCCAATTCTGAGATGCTTAATGCAGAGAAACACAGGCACACATGGGAAAAATGACCACAACCCACTGCCAAGACACATGAGAGCCACGGCTTCCTGATTACTAACTACCCTGTGAGGCCCTGCACCTGTGTATGCATGTGGATAACATATGAGCAGTGCCTGGGATAGTGCCTGGCACATAATAGATGCACACTAAATGCTAGTTTTAAATAATCTGTCCTCTTGGAATAGTTTTATCATTTGCCTATACAGCAAGACACTAAGTTATTATACAGTAACATGACATGTAAAGCTGGGGATCCCACTGCATGGGGTTGGGCTGCTGGCTAAGTGTGTGGCATAGGAGGGCTGGGCATTTGCATGTATGGTGAGGAAACCAAGGCGCAAGCATGTTATGTGAACCATGCCTGATCCATCATGCAGATGCAGAGCCGAGACTCATTCTCAGAAGTCCCGACTGAGTCTAGTGCTCTCCCTATTTTTCTGGCACATCTAAAACTGAGCTCATGATCTTCACTTCTGAACTCATTCGTCCCTCAATCTTCAATTCCATCCAACACACTAGGGACAAAACCTCAAAGTTATCACTGATTTCTTTCCTTCTATCAGATTCCACATTTAACCCATCAGGAAATCCTTGGCTGTACCTCCAAAATACATCCAGAACCAGAACTCAACCCACTCATGTCCTCCACCGCCACCCTGTGTTAAGCTACCATCAGCTCTTGTCTAGATTAGAGTGCCACCTTCTAATTCATCTCCCTCTTTCTGCCCTTCCTACACGACTAAAATTTGTTTTCCACCCAACAGTCAGAGGAGGCCTCTTAAGCTATAAGATGGTTTATGTCACTCTTCTGTACTAGGGTCTCTAGTAGCTCCCTATCTCATTTAGCATAAAAACCAAAGTTCTTGCAAATGCCTATGAGGCCTTACATGATCTGTCCCCTGAACCTCTACTACCTCAATCCTACCACTACTCACTATCTCTCGTTCAGTCTACTCCAGCTCCACTGACTTCATACTCCTACCTCAGGACCTTTGCACCTGCAGCTTCTGTCTAGAAAGCTCTTCCCCCAGATAACCACATGACTTGCTCCCTGACCTCCTTCATGATTTTGCTCAAACATTGCCTTCTCATTGGAGCATTTCCTACATGCTATTTATTTCAACCTGTGTGCTCCACCCCTTCCTCGATATTCCCTTTCCTGCTTTGCTTTCTCCATGGCAGATAGCACCATCCAACACACTGGCTATCCTGTTTACTATCTTTCTCCTTCCATTAGAATACAAGCTCTGTGAGGGCAGGGATTTTTGTATGTTTTCTTCACTTCTGTTTTTGTTCACCTAGCATTTAGAGCAGTGCTTGGTCCATAGCAGACACTCATTAAATATTTGTTGAAAAATGAATGAATGAGTTTCCCAAATACTCTTATGTTCCAGACCTTTGGCAAGAGGCTTTGATGATACTTTTCTGGGGTTCTATTGGGCATTTCTGTGGAAAGAAGTTTTTGACATGGTTCCCCAAAGTTCCTTTCTCCTAATATTTATGCCCTTGTGTAATCTCTTCCCTTCACATGTGGACTGGACCCAGAGACTTTCTCCTAAAGAATAAAGTGGCAGAAGTGATGGGACGTCACTTCTGAGATGAGATTGCAGAAAATTGTGACTTCTGTCTTGCTAATACTCATCTTGCTTCTGTCTTGCTAGCACTCTCTCCTTGCTGGCACTTTCTCTTGCCCTTTTGCTTATTCCCTCTGATGAAGCAAGCTAGAATTCTTTGAGATACTCTACAGAGAGGTCCACAAGGCAAGGAACTGAGGGAGGTTTCTGACAAGTAGCCTATAGAGAACTAAAGCCTTGGTTTAACAGCCCATGAGAGACTGAATCCTGCCAACAACCGTGGGAGTAAGCTTAGAATCATATCCTCCGGTCATGCCTTCAGATGAGACTGCAGCCCTGGCCGACATCTTGATTGCAGCCTCAGGAAGCACAGAAGCTGAGGACCCAGCTAGGCTTTGCCTGGATTCTTGACCCATAGAAAATATGAGATAATAACTGTGTGTTGTTTTAAACTGGTAAGTTTTAGGGTAATTTGTTACATGGCAGTAGGTAACTCATACACTTCTATTTTTTTCTTTGACCATTGGAAACTATATTCCTTTATTAGAAGAGTTGAACTCTCCTTCCTCTTGTTTCTTCCCTTGACTTCTCTTTCTCTCTCATTGGAGGCATTTCTGGCACTGGTATCTGACACAACTTTAAGTCCAGCCAACTTCCCGAGATGCTGTTAGCAGTGCCATAATAAGATGGGTAAATTCTCAGTACCTTCTGACATCGCTCAAGGCAAAGTCACAAGCGATGCTTGTTCTATAATTCCAAGGTGTGTCACTGCCTGGAAGAACGTCTGGTATTTATAGGATGCTGAAAGTCAGGCACTGGGGAAAAATGAGTTCCAGACTGTTGCACTTATTTTCAGATAGAATCATATTCTCTGAAAAATTGTGCAGGATGTTGAGCTGATAGGGAATTCACCATGCTTGTACGGCTCACTGGGCTTGTGTTGTGGCTGAGAAAAATCACCTTGTCGGGGTGGGAAGATGACAGTCACATCTCCTCAGCTGGCTGGTGATAGATGTTTGAGGACAGGCTGACATCGTGGCTGCATTCTTCTTCTAGCTTGAAGCTGCTGAGTTTCATTTTAAAGTAAATCAACAGAAAGAAGGGTGCTTTGACAGAATTGTTGCTGAGGCTCATCCCATTGGCGGCACGAGGTGGTAGACGAGACTAAAAGCTTTGAGATAAGCACGTGAAAATCCAAAGAGGCATCTCGTCTGTCATTTGTCATGGCTGAAAACTTTGAGGAAAATATATTCTCATGTGGAAGGGTTTGGGGGAAGTAAGTTTAGTCATTCAGTCAGTTGACCAGCAAACACTCACTGTGTGCCTCCTTTGTGCCCAGAACCATGTTCAGGGCTAGAAAAATAAGACCCAGTCCTGCTATCAGGGAGTTTGTGGAATGTTGAGGTTGGGGACAAGCATACAAATATTTATAAAACTGCAGTATAGTGAAATGAAGGCTTAGGTTCTGTGCCCCCACCACCCCCCCGGGAGCAGGGGAGGAAAAATAAAGGCTTTTCTGAGCAGGCAAATACATTGGGTTGGTAGGTGGCACAATGAGGATCTTGAGGAGCAGAGGGCATTCCTGGTTGAAGGGCCAGCCTATGCAAAGGCCTGGAGGCAGGAGTCAGCTTGGCTGGGTTGGGGAATTGAACTATTCATCTAGGCCGAGGTGTGTGAGCCATGGAAGAGGCCAGAGCAATGGCTGAGGCTGATCCAGGAAGGCCTCGAGGGCCAGGCTGAAGCTTAGACTCTGTCCTCAGGGCACCAGGGAGCCCAAGAAGGGTCCAAACAGGGGAGGCCTGCTTGGATTTGGGGTTTAGAAGGATTGCTGTTAGGTCCAATGTGGAAGAGAGGTTGGAAGAGGTGAGAATGGAGGCAGACACAATGAGGACACTTGTTTCTGTGCTGCTCTGAACTGTGAGTATTGTTTTCCATTTTATGTTTTCTTGCTTTGGATTAACTGCGGCCATTTCCGAGTGGCAGTAGGCACCTGTTGGGGAGGCCGTGCAGATGGAGACTGTCGTTTCAGAAATAATCTAGGTGTTTAGGGCAGATTCAAGCTTTCAAGGTCCTTCTCCAAGAGCACATTGAGGCCCCAGGCAGATCGTGGGTTGGCAGTGGGGTGGCCAGCTGTCCTGATTTGTCAGGACTCAGGACTTTCAATACTGAAATTGGGAAAGTCCTGGGCAAACTGGGGCAAGTTGTTCACTCAAGTCAGCAGGGTGATGTTGACCAGGCTGCGCGACAGGCTGCCTAGGGTAGGAGACATGAGGTTCCCTCTCTTTCCCCCTCACATTGCGTCTCAGCCAGACCTTCAGAGAACACTCCCTTGTAACTGTTGGAGCTTCTTTGTCTGGGCCTCAGCTCAGTCCCTGTCCTCTTTGTGCCCGACGTGCACCGGCTACCTTTTAGCAGTTTGAAACCTTCACCTGCAGCCTTCGCTGTACCCAGACCCTGAGCCCTTTGTCCAGACCAGGCACACCTGACGGATGCTGGCTGCTTTGTTAGAGCTGCCCCTCATGCAGGACCCTCGTGTGGGGAGTCTGGTTCTCCCCCAGGCTTGGTTCTAGCCCTGGGCCTGGGTTCTAACCTCTGTCTTGTACATCTCAGAGCCTACCTTCCTTCCGCAGGTCCCTGTGTTCTCAGAGCCATCCCACTGTGTGTCTGTCTCTCTGCCCTGGGTTTATCTCCCTATGAGAGGATGGACTCAGTAGGACTTGTGCCCATACTAGGCCTGCGTGTGGCATTTGTGGGATGAGGAGGCCGCTGTGGCCTCAGACAGTAGGTTCCAGTCTGTATGTGAAAATCAAATGGATGCAGTCAGGAAAAGTGTTGACAGGATGAATTTTTAGTGCTTCGTAGCTAAAATGTAAGCCAATGGACATGACCTTTACCCCTTCATTCCAAGGTCATGAGTTCCCTGGTGGTCTAGTGGCTAGGATTTGGCACTTTCCAAGGTCATGGCTTACTGGTACCAGCAATTTGTCTGGCACCCACCTCCCCCTGCTAAACAGCTGTGAGTCGTCTCTGTGCATGCCCAGTTTCCAATTAGAAGGAAAACATGCCAACAAACATTTGTTGGGCACCGACACTGTGTCCTCTCATCTAAGCTCCATCCAACATGGGAGATCTCCTTGTAGCATCGTGTATTAGTCACGGTGTCCCCTTCCCTCCCTTTCTCTCTCCAGAACCTGTACAATGTCTGTTCTGCCGTTCTATGAGAAGGTTCTCCCTCATTCTGAGCAGAATGGTGTCTTTGCTCTCTCTCTTTGTTTGGGTTCCACTTCTTTTCCAAACCCATGTGATAATCCTTCAGCTTTTAGGAAGCAGTAATGTCCATATCTTGCCATCTGCATGTCTTAGTCTGCTTCAGTTGCCATAACAAAATGTCATAGATGGGTGGCTTAAACAACAGACATTTATTTTCTCACAGTTCTAGGGGCTAGAAACCCCAGATCAAGGTCCGGGCCAATTCGGTTTCTGGTGAGGGCTCTCTTCTTGTCTTGTAGAAAGTCATCTTCTTTCTGTGTCCTCACATGGCCTTTCCTACACGTGTGCGTGTGGAGAAAGAGATCTCTCTCTCTCTCTCTTTCTCTCTTCTTATACTGCCACCAATCCTATTGGATTAGGGCCTGACCCTTATGACCTCATTTAACCTTGATTACATCCTAAAAGCTTTTTCTTCAAGTACAGTCACTTGGGCATCAGGGCTTCAACCTTTGAATTTTGGGGGACACAGTTCAGTTCCCAGAACTTCTTTCCTCCAAATCCTTTACCTGCTTCTGGTCTGAGAGTGGGCACCCTGAGTGAATGTACTGCTAGGGGTTTTGATGGTGGTGGTGGCTAAGGAGGAGGGGGTTGGGGGAGGAGGGTTGGCTTCTGCAGCATAGAGATGAAGAGTATTTTTTATTTTGTAATTAAAAAAAAATTCTGTATTCTGGATATCAGGCACAACCATTGTCATAAGCTCAGCTTATTTATTTGGTAGCTATATCATGCTACTTGCTGGAAGGCATATTTTGTAGCTATGGTGAAAGCTTTGTTTCATAGTAGAGGGCATGTTGCAGGAATTATTCATGAGGGCAGAGGACTTGGTGCAGTTAGGGACCTTGCTTGATGCCATCACATTGTGGGTGCTCTGAGGGGACTGTTGTTGAATGAATGAGCTCATTCATGGAGCTCATTCATTCACTCATGGAGCTGAATGTTCAGGGGTGTGTGGCTTCTTCTTCGAGCCAGGCTCTCCTTGTTTACTCATAAGCTGACCCTGGTCAGATGGTCAAGCTTCTGGCTCCTTGGAGAAGACTTCATACAATGAGAAAGGAATTTGATCAAAGTCTTCTAGAATGTAGACCTACAGAGGTAGGGATCTGGCTCCTTCAGCTGGTGATGACATTGGCAATAGGAGAGAGACCTAGGAGGGCAGTTAGTTTTTTTTTTTTTTTTTTTTTTTTTATCACACTGACACTGCAGACTGGTGTCACATGTAGAGGGTGCTCCAAAAGCAGGGCTCATCTTCCTCAGCATCATTGAACACCCCCCCAACCCCCCAAGTCTTTTTCCTGTCCCCTTCCCTGCTTTGTCAGAAAGAAGTCTAGGGAGATTATGCTTAAATGTTTCCCAAATTACTGCTTTTTAAATGTGTATGAAGGATACAAATGGCAGCAACCTAGAGCAAGGGTTCCTAATTTGGGGACCTTTTGCAGCCAGATTAGTCACTGAGATGGGGACACAGAACTTGCAGTAACGAGTTACAAGGCCATTCCAAAACCCATATACTAATCTATAGCAGAGCAGAAATTTCATGTACTTAATAAATTGTTTGCTAACACATTGTCCTGGCTAATCCTTGAGGGTTCGTTCAGGCATGGGTTCTTGAGTCAGTTTCTTTGACATATGCCTGCAGGGGCTGAGGACACTTGTATTCCTACAAGCATCAGACCAAATATTATTTTGTAGAATTGATTAAAGGGGAAAAATGTCCCCATCACTTTGGCTCTGAGGGCTGTGACAATCAGGAAAGTTTTGTCCAACACAGGCTGTGAGCACTGTCATTTCTAAGTATCATCTCTCCCTACCTGACTATGCTGTCCTCCTTTCTTATTTTTTAAACTTTTTTTTTTAAGTATATATATCATGCATATTTTCTGTTTCTGGAAAATTTAGGAAAAAAATGGAAAAGCACACAGAAAAATTAAAACCCATTCATAAGAACAGAGGTGGGAAATAAACTTATTTTTAGTTTTATTTTTTCCTATTCATATTTCTACATCTGTGTATTTTAAACACAATTGTAATAATTGTGTGTGACAGATTATTTCATGTCCTGCTTTATTATTTAATATTTTGTTATAAACGTGTTATAAACCCACACTTTGGGTTATCTAAATTATTGATAACAGCATGCATTTCAACTGCATGAGTGTATCACAACCTATTTAACTAGTCTCCTACTTTGGAGCACTTTTGAATTCTTTTGTATTTTTAAAAATAATACTTTACCAAATATCTTTGCATGTAAGTGATAAAACATCTTCCTAGGAGAGAATTGCTCTATCAAATGCTAAGGATGTTAAGAATGACACATGTACCCCAAACTTCCTTCTGGGAATCTTGTAGCAACTTACACGCCCACCAGCAGTCACTGCTTCAGTGCCATCTTGCAAAATTGATGGGCAAAGCAAAAAAGAGCACAGAGGTATATGTTCTGTTCTCCTGGCCATGTTGTTAGTTTAGGATTTCCAGCTTTGGGTTATCTAGGCAAAGTCACGGATAGGAAAGGTGTTAGATATGAGAAGAATCAAAAGATAGGACTGACTAGGTTAGTCCCTGGGGGAGGGAATATCTTTTTCTTCTGAGTTGAAGCAAAGGAGGACATGTTTTTGTGCTGAGTGGCAGTGTCTTTCCTAGAGTAGTTGCAGGAATGGGAGGACTTTTCTCACCTGGAGAAAATAAGGTGGTAGGGACGAGCAGAGACTCCAACACCCAGGACACAGGTGTTGCTGTCATCACAGAGGCATTGAAGCCACTGTCATATGCCATCTCTTGGTTGGCTGAAAGCCATCACTCTGACACCTGCTTCCTGCCCCGGCTGACCCCTTGTTGGACCCCTGGGCAGTTGTACCCATACCCCCGCCCTGCTCACCAGAAACACCATGGTGGGCCTCCCCACAGCCCCTGCTGTCATCCCTCCATGTTGTCACTCCCACAGACATATGCCAGATGCACATGTTCTGTAGTGACAGGACAGGTCCATCCCAGAGGTTCCCCTTCCTCTTGCCACATCTAAGCCCGTTTTGTCTACCCCACAGCTCACAGCCGCAGGTGTCAGGCTCCCCAGACAGCTGCAGTCATCCATGTCCTGTCTGGGCTGTGCGCTCCCTCCCCATCCCTCTGTCCCTCTCTGGGTGTCTCTGATGGCTGCCTTGCCGGGAGCAGCTGTTGATTCAGATTTTCATCAGGACTTTGATAATTAAAATTTGAAGCTCTTCAGACATTTGAGTTCCATTACATTGAAGGAGCAGCTGTTTAAATTTGGGGCAGGGAACCAGAGCCTTGTGCAATGAGCTTGGGCTTAGATTAATCAAGTCTGTGGATTCACTCTCCTTCTCATCATCCAGATAGAGGCTTTGGGGAAGCAGGTCCCACTCTCCCTGTCCCCCTGCTTCAGCTTGTATGAACAATGGCTGTGTGCCAGACACTGTGCTATGAGCTATGAGATGCTTCTTAGTGGCTAATAGCATGTGACCTGGAGGTGGACTGCGTGGGTTCGGATCCCAGCTCTCCTCTTTGTTGGCTGTGTGACCTTCAGCAAGTTACTTAACCTCTCTGTACAATGACGAGAAATAACACAGAGTCCTGAGCACAACCTACATGCTAGTGTTTGTTATTGGAAATTTACTTAATGCTCCTGCCAGCTCAGTTCATCATATCATCCCTGACTTGTAGAAGGGGGAATGGAGCCTTTTGGAGGTTGAGTTGTGTGTTGGCACACGCTGGTGGTGAGTGGTGTGCTGGGCTTTGAACTCCGGTCTGTCTGCTACAGGCATGGGTCTATCACACTACTGTGAATGGCTCCCTTCTCCTTTCTTCTCTTACAGTCTCTGTGCTTCTTCCCACAGCAGGTCTTGCCTTTTCTTTCTCCCCTTAAGAGACAGGGGCTTCAACTCTGAGAGCTGTCAAACCCCACGTTATTCCTGCTGGCAAGTGGGAAATCCTGGATGAACTGAGTTTAATTCTTTGCTGGACCCTCAGGTTTTTTTATCCTTTCTCATTGCAGACTTTCAAAGACATGTTAACAACAACCTTAAAAAACCCACGTGCATATCATACCCCATTTTGTTTTAGCATCTGATGGGGCCTTACATGAGCATGTGTGTGTATCTGTGTGTGTGTATGTGCATACACACACACACACACACACACACACACACACACACACACACACACACACACACACACACACACACACACACCCCAGCAGGCAAACTCACACACACACACACACACCCCAGCAGGCAAACATCCTTTTCCTGGTAAGAGCAATCTATGCTATGGTGTGGCCTGGAGCAGAAGTTGAAATAACTCTCACCTAGAGTGGCTGTTCCATCAATAATCACAGCAGCAGTGTTTGTAGCAGCTGCCATCCTTTCCTGGGAATGCATTGTGAGCCTGGCTGCCACCCTGCTGGGGCTTGATGTACATTACTTAATTCCATCCCCACAACAATCCTGCAGGTAAGTATGATTTCTTCTGTACAGTCATCATCCCTTGGTATCTGTGGGGGATTGGTTCCAGGACTCCCACAGATTCCAAAATCCATAGATACTCACCTCCCTGATGTAAAATAGCTTAGCATTTGCATATATAACCTATGTACATCCTTTCGTATGCTTTAAATCATCTGTAGATTACTTATAATACCTAATGCAATGTAAATACTATTTAAATAGTTATACTGTATTTTTTAAATTTGTATTTTTTAATGTATTGTTTGTTTGTTTATTTATTTATTTATTGGATATTTTCCGTCTGCTGTTGGTTGAATGCACCGACACAGAACCTGCGAATAGGGACTGGACTTGTATTGCAGATGAGGACACAAGACATGTAGAGGTTCAGGAAAACGTCCCAGGACACACAGGGAGTAAGCATTAGGCTGGGTTTTACCTGGCTGTGTAGACCCGGCAACCCATGTGGTTCTGACATGCTCTGTGAATTCTCTCCTTAGGGATGTCATGCCGTTGGGGGGCGTAGCCAGAGTCTGGGCCCAAGGTTCTCTAGGAAGTAGTTCTGGTGGGAGATTTCTATCCCCCATGAAACATGTTATCTTCAATTCCTTGTTGCATGCTGGAAGCTTCTTAAAGCATCAGTGCAATGGAGTGAATTGCGGGAAGAGTAGCTTTGAAAAATGATCTGTTCTTTGCTACCTGAACCTTCTGTTTACTGGAGAGGAGCCAAGACTGAAGCCTAAGCTAATACAGCCCATTGCTGGGGTCTGTGACCTGGGGAAGGGCAGTGTCAAGTCTCAAGGCTGGTCCAGGAAGAAGGAGTGGAAGGGTGGAGAGGGACCCAGGGTGGATGAGTTATCACCATTGAGGAGTCAGGGGAGCTTGGAGATGTCTGAACAGGTCGCAGGCTTGGTCAGGGAGGGAGGACAGAACAGAGATGGTCCCACAGGCAGGTTCAGAAGCCACAGCACAGAGGCAACAAGGGCTGAGGTCAGACACGGCCCTCTGCATGTCAGACCCTCAGGCTGGCTTCATCTGCTGATGCAGCCCCAGAGGTCAGCAGGCAACATGCTGGTCAGACTTCCTGCCCGCCCCCATGAGTCACCATGAGAGGAGACAGCCCCTCTAAAAGTCCTACTTAGTGGGGTCTACTCCCTTTTAGAGGAAGAAGAATCCAGAAGAATCTTGGAGTGAAGTGACTTTTTAAAGGCATTATATGGAGTGTGACTTCCAGATCATAGGAGGTCTGGTGTCAGGAATCTGCAAAGGGACTATGCAGTACTTGAAGATAATCAGGTGCAGTTGACAACCCCTTATAGCTATTAGGGAGGACCAGGGACTTAAGCCTTTCTTTCCTTACCTGCTCTGATTTCCTTAGGCCAGTGGGTTCTCAAAGTGTGGCCCTGAGCCAGAAGCATCTGCAGCACCTGGGAGCATGTCAGAAATGCACATTCTCAGGCCCCCTCCAGACCTACTGAATTGGATCCTAAGGGGCAGGGCGCTTGCCATCTGTGTGATTCTCCTGGTGATTCCTACTCACCCTCAAGTCTGAAAACCACTGCCTTAGGCCAATGACACCTTAAACAGGGTATGTGACCACTGGTGGTTCATGAAACTTTAGGTAACGTATGGACAGGATATCCAAGAGCATTGAATCTCATAGAGAAAACTCCTCTCCTCATTTCCTTTCTCATCCCATCTTACACAAGGGAAACATCTCCATTTTGGGGTGTCAGTAATACCTGTTAAAGCTCATTTTTACTCAGGAGAAAGCACGTCTCAGGATCAGAACTCTAGGTGAGTAACAGTATCCAGCCAACATTTGCTTATTTTTGTTTTGTTTTTGTTAATTTTGGTTTTAGCCTCATTATCTGTTTATGGCAAATAAGACTGGATTTTCATTTTTGGCAGTGATGTGGAGTTACCTTTCAAAGTAAGTGAAGTAAAAGTGAGCCATTTTAAAAAAAATAACTAAATACATGCGGGATTTGGCAAAGCTTGTGCCAGAAGCATGGGAGTCTAGGAAGCATGCATAGAAACCAGCACTTCTGCAAAGATTGGGCTCACAGACCAGGGAATGCTTTGGGGGTTGATTCCCATCATTTGTAACATTAAGGTGTCCCTTTTGGAAGGTGCTTCTTTTCTGAAAGCCAGTGCGATACACAGTGATTGGCCACCTGCATTGGATCTAACCTGGGAGGTTCTTTAAAAAGGTGGATGCTCATGTCCCACCTCTGAACTATTGAATCAGAATCCCTGGAGTACAGCCCAGGAATCTGGATTTAACAAGCTCCCAGGTGGTTCATATGACTAGTGAAGTTTGAGAACCACATCTGAGGTCCTAAGAATAGAGATTTGTGAATCCAGCCAACCTATGTTCAAATTTCTGCTCAGCTTTGCCAACTCACTTAACTATTCTGAGCCCGGTTTCCTTATCTGTAAAGTGAAGTTAACAGCAGCTGTTTTGGGGGATTGGCGTGAGGCTCAGGCGATTTACTAGCTGTGATGGCCTGTGCACATATTAGCCATTTATGTGAGCTCAGCTTTCTTCACCCAGGGTGTAATTCAAAGCTATTTCACTTATACTAAAACCATCATGGCAACGAGATTGAGATGTTCATATGCGGTTTAGAAAAACTTTGGTTCCTCTCGCCAATTTTGCTCCTTGAAGGAGTACTTTTGGACATCAAGTTTTTTTTTTTTTTTTTTCGTTTTTCCTCAAGGCTCACAGATGAGGCCTCAAGTGCTGGCGAAATGCTGCACAGCCTGTTATAAGACCGTGGCCACTTCCATTACCAGAATAAAAGGTTGTTTTACACGCAAATGCCACGGCCTTCCTCCACTGGCTGTGTGCGGTTTTGAACCAAAAGATCTTCCAGGGCCTTGCAGCACAGATTGTAATGGGAAAAACAAAATGGAAAGGTTAAAAAGCAGGTATAAAAATTGTGTTAATAGGAGTTCTTGTGTGAGTCTATAGCGTGTGTTCGGAATGCATGTTTCAGCTTGAAATAGATGGGGTATTGACAATGCTGGACACTGTCAGTGCAAGGGAACCCTGCACATCCTTCAGGTTGTGAAGCATCCTCTGGCCCAGCAATGAGCGTGGGGTCCCGGGGATTGGTGCCACGGCTTCCAGCTCTTTCAAATCCTCGTTGTATGACCTTGTTAAGTCATCTGCCCTCTCTAGGCTCCTTTTATCGCCAAGGCAAAATAGGGATAATAATTAACTTGTCTCCTGGGGTTATTGTGAGGATAACTGAGAAGATACATGGGATAAGTGTGTTTTCATTTAGATGTTGTTGGGCAGGCATTGTCTGCCCATCTGTCACCTGGAAAGTTATATGCAGGCAATTCCTGTCTGTCAGGAAGCCTCCATTGAGTGTTAATCCACGAGGTCTTGCACACTTAAGGATTTTGTATGTCATTTGGCTTAGACATTGCAAACTCATGAACCATGAGCCCAGCTCAATACGCAGACATGTATTCTTCTGAGTTCAGTATAGTGTTCATTAAAAATTGCTTCAAGATACCTTTAGATAGGATTTATATTCTTTGGTTCATTGAACATCCTACCTCTCTGTGTTGCCCAGTCTGTGGCTTTGCTTATTTATATTACCTGTGGACCCAGAAATCCCTGGAGGTGCTCTCTAAAGTTATTGATTTCCAGGTAGTGGGAAAATATGCTGCAGGTGTGACTGGTCCTTCTGCAGGCATGATTTAGTACAATTAGGAATGGTGATGGGGCAGATGGGAGTGTGGAAGGGCCCCCCTGACTTTCTTATGGAGCTTCACCTGTCTATAAAGATCACATGTAGGGCTGTTTGCAAAATAGTTATGAGTGTGGTGTTGGGAACCACAGGGGTGTGATGCCAACCCTGCTTGGGGTGGGAGTGATGGTCAGGGAAGGCTTCCTGAGGAAGCCTTGGTTCTTGAACTACATTTCCAAGGGCAAGGAGACCACAGGGTAAGGTGGTCTAAGCTTCACCTGTCTACCAAGATAAGGACATGAAGGCATTAAATGCTACAGTGTGTGTGTGACCTCAGTTAAACTAAGCTGAGCAAAGATTGTGAGCTAGATGGCAGCAGCAGGAAGGGGCCTGCTCTCCAGGGAGTCATCCTAGATGTAATGGTCAGGCTTCCTGCAGGAAGCAGGTTTCTACTCCAATGTGTGTAACTGAAGAGAATGTAATAAAGCAACGACTCGTGGCAGAGGCAAGGCTGAGGGAACATTCATGGGATGTTGAGGCATCAGGGGAAGGTTCAGAGGAACAGGTTTGGAGGAGAGTGAGGTTTGAGCATGTGAGGCTTGAGATGTCTGTTGGACATCTGGGTGGATGAGTCAGCTAGGTAGTTGGATAATACAAGTTTAAGAGTCCAGGGGAGAGATCTAGAATAAAAACGTAAAATCAGGAGTAGTCAGTGAGTGGATGCTATTTGAAATCATGGGCTTGGTTGATATCCTTAGAGACAAGTGGAGAGAGAAGAGAAGAAATTTCAGGACTGAGCCCTGAACACGCCAACAAATAGGGGGTCAAGGGGGGGGGTTCCTGCTTGGAGGCTGAGAATGAGTGAGGTGGGAGGATGAGCAAGAGAGAAGTGTCTGGAATCCGAGGGAAGAGAGGAGGGAGCAATCTACTATCAATGCTACTGATAGAGTAAGGGTGACAAGGACTGAGAATGGACCTTTGGATTCAGCAACGTGGAGGTCACAGGTGACCTCGAGAAAAGCAGTTTCACTGTCCTAGCAGTGAAAGCCTGGTTGCAACGGGTGTGGGTATGGTGGCATGAGATGGGACACGCTATCCAGTCCTGTCTTGTTCGGGGTGGGGGGTGGGGCAAAGAGATAGTGAACATCTATGGCTTTTATTGGCCTAAATTAACTTTTTTATTTGGAAAGAAATAGAAGAAATAAAATCATGTTTCAGAAATTTTGGAAAACGGAGAGGGTGAAAATACTCCCTTAATCCCACCTCTCTTGTGCCATCACTGGTAGAGTATTTTAATTCCCAGCCCCTCCCGCACTCACCGCCCCCCACGCTTATCATTTCTGTACCCACTGTGATGGGAGCGCATGCTCATTTTGTATCATGCTTTTCCTCACCTCACATTTTGTCACGAGCATTTTTCCGTGCTGTCTCTTCACTGTGGTAACCTCAGTAGTTAAAATTTGCATGATCTCATTAGGACCTGTTCCCGACCTCCGTATTTCCTGTGGAGTCTGAAACTAATGATGGGGATGAAGAAAATGCCTGTAAATATTTTGTTGTTTTGCAAACACAAGCTCTCTTAAATCCAGTTTAATGATTGCTCAGTTTAATTAAACCCTCTTGGTCTTACTTCTTACCCAGTTCTCTGCACTGATTAGAGCCCTGATCTGAAAGGAAAAAATCAAATGCATGTTGCAGTTTCTTTTTTCTCTCTCTTCCTCTTTCATAAATGTGAAAGGAGAAATTTGAAAGGAAGAACGTGATTCTGCTGTGTGCATTCTTCTGACCCACATTGTTCAGTAGTCTCTTGTTTGGAATAAAGTTCTCTAATCTCTTTGTATGTATGTAACCACAAATTTTTCCCCCTCTTTAAAAAAATGTATTAAGGTATTATTTCTGGATTATAAAATTAAAGTGTACAGCATAGGGAATTTTGGTCATTGTAACATGTAACCACCATCACACCAATCATATCACTTCCCTTTCCTTTTTCCTCCCCCCAACTCCTTGCTCCAGGCAACCACTTATCTGCTTTTTGATACTACAGTTTTGCCATTTCCACAATTTTAAATAAAAGGAATAATATGGTATAGAGTCTTTTGTGCTTGACTTTGTCACTTTGTCTATTGTTTTTTAAGATTCATCCATCTTGTTGCATTTATTATTTCATAATAAGTACTATTCTGTGGTGAGGCTCTACCACAGTTTAGTCTGTTCACTTATTTTTGGTTCACTGTCTCTGACCCAACTCGTTCACTTTATTCATCCTTAACTTGCGAGTGACAGGGATCGCTAGAGATCTTCTAATATGTTTTTGATCACCGATGACATTCCAAATGCTAAGTGCCCCACCTGTACCTGTGCTCACCACACTGCTCTGATGTGACGACCATAAATTGCAACACAGTGGACTGGAATTCTAGGGGGGCAGGGGGCTGGGTTTTGAAGTCAACAGTTAAGTTGGGAATTGCATATTGTCAAAATTATTCTTGGAAAATTCCTGAAGCCACCCATGACAACATGTGTTTGGTTGAGCAATTCTTATGTGCGTTATACTTTAAGATGCATTGAACTAGACTAAAGGAATGAACAAAAGAAAATCAATATACAGATGAACAGACAACAACGGAATTCTGCATTTAGTGGGAGGGGAATCCTAAGGTCCTCTTGCTTGTCCACAGGGTTTTCCCTCTCTGTTTTAGCATTAAATCTCTGTAACTTTAATTCAAATAACTTTTCTTTTTTGGTAGTACGGATATAATGAGATAATACGTGCATAACACTTATCCCAGGTTTGGCACATAGTAAATGCTGCAAGATGTTTCATAGATTTGAATCTACCACTTGCCAGATCAGAATCACAATAACCCCTGTGTTTTGAAAAGTCGGTAAGAACTTAGCCACCTGGTCTCAGCCTTTCCCAGCTGGCGTCTCTGATGTGGCTCTGCAGAGCAGCCACCACTCTCATGTCTTTGAAGCTTGGTCTCATAATCCCATTGTCATGGTCTGTAGACAGTGTTCCAGTCCTCTAAGGGAGCTCACGTGACAGGGACCAAGTACTCTCCATCACGGAAGGGGAGGAAAACACAGAGAGCACAGCCAGCTCTCCTGCTGCCCCAGCCCCCAGCAGTTGTTTGTCCTCAGATATGCCCTTTACATTCCCAGCTCTTTGGTCAAATCAGAGAGTGTCCTTTTATGGCTTCTTTGGGGGGACCCCAGCACTGAAGAGGCTTGCGAGGTGATGGGTTTCCCGGTAGCCTGCAGAGAACACTTCTCCAGGAGTGTTTTGTTTCACAGCAGAGACGTGAGGTTTCATTTGCCAGCTTTGACTCCTGGGGTCAGCCCTCAGTCCGTGACAAATGGAGATGCTGATGTCCTTTGCCATGCAAAATCTGTTTTACTGTTTAGGGGGCTGTGTGGATGGTACGGCGTGAGCTGAGAGGGCCTCTCCTGGTGTTAAGGAGTGGAAGGAGACTAGAATAGGGAGACAGGCTGAGTTCAGATGCTAGAGCACCAAGATTCAGCTTCTTGTCCACCTTTCCCTCAGAGATCTAACTGATGGAGCACACACACAAAAAGCCCAGAAACAAATTCCAGTCCTTTTAATCTGTGCAAACAATCTCTAGTCCCTGATTTTAGCATCCCTGATACGCTGTTTACATCTCAAATAAACATTAAGCTTTGTTTCCTTTCCTCCTGAACTGAAGACAGTGTTAAAAAAAAAAAAAAAAAAAAAAAAAAAAAAAAAAAAAAAAAAAAAAATTCAAGGCCTGACAGTAGTAAGGAAAGACTTTATCACAGGGGACTATTGCAATAGGAAGAGGAAGGTGGTTGTAATGGGGAAAGCTGGTGGGGGTGGGTGGGGTGAGCAGGTGGCCTGATTGCTGAACGGAACTAGAAATATTTTTTCCAATTCGTCAATATCCTGAAGGGGTTCGTGGGGAGAAGAGAAGCCTGACTACTACTTGATCAAGTCAGGTTAGTGGGTAGTTTGTCCAGATTTATTATTGTAGATGTACAGTTCAGCTTATCATTTCTGAGACAAGGAAGAGAAATTTGTAGGGTCTGTGTCTGGCCTTGACGTAGGTAACAAAGGGGTTATCCACAAGTTCTATCTAAGCCATATGGAAAAAGATGGTTTTCTGCAGGAAGCTGTGCCCTAGAACACAGAAAGGTGGTGGGGGGTGGAGAATATTTAACCAGAAGCACAGGGCTTGGATGCAGTTCAGCATTGTTAACAGCAGGCTCTGCCCTGACCTACCCACACACTGTGTTGCATGGACATGCAGCACTGGCTTACCTCTAACTACTGGTCTCTGGGATGGAGAGAGAATGATGGCCCTGCACCCTGCCTAGGTGGACTCTTACTGCACCTGGACTGGAAGGAGATGAAGAGCAGATCAGAGGCCTGAGTGGTGAACTCAGGAGGCAAAGACGTTGTGGAAGCAGAGGTGCCCCTTTGAGACATGGTGACCACTGGAAAATGTTACCAATCAAACGAGCAATTCCCACACCCTCAGGGAGGAAGAAGTAAGGGTTTCCCTTTAACACTCCCCCCTGAGGTACAAGTGGTGGAAATTCCTTTTTCTATAGGAGGAAGGAGGGTGGAAGAGGAGAGTTAACCATCTCCAACCCCCACCCCAGCAAGGCTCAAACTTCAACTCCCTTCTTTACTAGCTGTGTGACTTCTGGAGGCAGTTTTTTCCATCAGTAAGGTGGGGACAGTGGTGCGGGCTTCACCTCTGAAGCGCCTAAGCACAGGTGGTTCCCTTCCATCTGGACTGATGGGAAGGCAGCAGGCACTGTGATCTCACTGTTTGTTGAGCTTTTCTGAGATCTCCTTTTAACAACAATGGGCCCTAGTGAGAGAAATGACTTGAAAACAACAACGGTGCATCTGTCCCTGGCAGTAAGAACACAGACACGCTGTGACGAGTGTTCTTAAGGCGGCTGCTCATTATTCTGAGCTGTAAGGGATCAGAGCATATGGGCAAATGTGGTTCATGCTGCAGGTGGAACCCACATTATCTTGCTGGCCAGCTTTCCCGGGCCCAGGGGAGCAGCCAGGCCTCTGACGGGAAGCCCTTGTGTGGATCAGAAGGCAGCTTGTGGAGGGACTTCAAGCTTAGCCGTCTGCTGTCAGGGGAGGGACTCACAGTCTCCACCTATTGCGGGGCCAGGCCTGAGTGCACTTTCTGAGTGGCTGAGCAGTCCTGCTTTGGGGCCCTCTAAACTGTGTCATAAATGCAGCCTTTTTAATGGAAGCTCAGATTTCGAGGCACATCGTATACTGCAGTAGAGCTCCCAGAGAAGCCCTAAATGGCAAAGGCTGCAATCCTGGGAGCAATTTTCTCTTTGCTCTGACCACAAGACATTAAGAAAGAATTAGCATTAGTCATTTAACTTGGATGCCCAAAGTTTGGACTACTTCTGTTTTCTTAATTGTAGCTCTCTTTTCCCCCTATCTTTCGTTTATTAAGTCATTGGGTAGTACATTCATAAAGTAAGCCATTTGGGGAGGGCTAGGCATTCAGATAATAGGAGGAGGAAAGGGTGCCTTCGGTTCATGTTTTCCAGGTCACCACATTACACAAATTTGTGCTATGTTTTTGGTTTTTTAACAACTATATGTTTTTTAAGACATCGAAAATATATATGAGTACAGAATAGCATAATGAACCCTCATTGCCTGGCTTCAAAGATGACCATCTCATGGCCAATTTTGTTTCACCCATACCCCCTTCCACTCACCCGTGATATATTATTAGTATTTTTTTCCATTATTGATGAAGTTCTCTCATGCTGCTCCTTTGTTGTCAAATCCTTTCCTTATCCTCAGCTCCTAGTGACTACTGATGTGTTTGTGCTTCCTATAGTTTCTACTTTTCCAGAATGTCAGATAAATGGAATCATGAATTTTGTAGTCTTTTGAATCTAGCTTCTTTCAGTTAACATAAAATATTTGATACTCGTCCATGTTGTTGGGTGGATCAATATTTTGTTCCTTTTTATTGCTAAGTAATATTCCATTATATGGAAGCACATGTGATTGGTTTTTGAACTGGATTCTAAGGATCCAAGGACTGTGGATATATGATGGACAATGCCTTGATGGGAGATTCTTACAAATATGTGCAGTGGGCCCAGGCCTTTGGGAAAGAGAGGGATTTAAGCACAGGTTGTTAATCATCTTGCCTTCCTTGAAATGAACTGACATGGAAAAAAAAAAAAAACAGACATGACCAGGCTGGGAACTGGAAGAGGTGCTGTGCTTCTGCCTCATGCTTGGAGTACTTTCTAGGAGACAGAACGGTTGAAGAGGGTCACCTAGGGTTGATCCACAGATCTCTTCCTGAGAAAGCAAAGACAGTCCAGTTGTGAAATTTGTCAAGAAATACAAAGGACAACTACACAAATAAAGATGAATGCAACCATCAAAAACAAAACACAAGAAAACAAAACAACAAAACTACAAATGTACTCCAGTGCTATATTATTATTATTATTATTATTTTTGTCTTTTTTCGTGACTGGCACTCAGCCAGTGAGTGCACTGGCCAGTCCTATATAGGATCCGAACCCGTGGCGGGAGCGTCACCGCGCTCCCAGCGCCGCACTCTCCCGAGTGCGCCACGGCTCGGCCCTCCAGTGCTATATTAAAGGAAGGAAATACGACTCTGCAATAGGATTTATCTTAGAAATATAGGAAAAATGCAACATTAGGAAGTTAATTGATATATATCACATTGAAAAGTCAAAATAGAAAAACCATATGATTAGTTCAATAGTCTCAAAAAGGCTTTTGGTAAAATCTAACACCCTTTCTGGTTTAAAGGTTAGCAAGCAACCCAACATGCCAAATGCTTTGGCTAAATAGAAATTGAGAGATAAATCCTTATAATGCTAAACCAACCAACCAACCAACCGTTTTTCTAAATATAAAGCTAATGTCATCATTTGCCATGAAAAATTAGAAATACTTGCATTAAAGTTGATATTAAGACTAAATTACCTGATATTTTCATCATTCAATGTTAAAAAGGTGTAATAAATAATGACTATTATGGGTTGAACAATGTCCCCCCAAAAAAGATAAGTTGAAATCCTAACCCCAGTACCTCAGAATGTGACCTCACTTGGAAATAGGGTCTTCCAATATTCAACCAAATTAAGATGAGGTCATTAGGGTGGATCCTAATCCAGTATGACAGGTGTTCTTATAAAAGGGAAAATTAGACATAGAGACAGAGAAGACAATGTGCAGAGACATAGGGAAAATGCAGCCATGTGGAGATGAAGGCGGGGATCTGAGTAATGCTTCTACACAGCAAGGAATACCAGAGATGATGGGCAAACCACCAGAAGTTGGAGAGAAGCATGGAACAGATTTTGCCTCATAGCCGTCGGAAGGAACCAACCCTGCTGGGGTTGATTGATTTTCGTCTTCTAGCTTCCAGAAGCGTGAGACAATATATCTCTGTTGTGTAAGCCACCCAGTCTGTGGTACTTTGTTGTAGCAGCCCTAAGAAATGAGTACAATAGCTAACATTTATTGAGTGCTTACTATGTGTCAGGCATTGCTTTTAGCACTCTATATCCATGAACTCACTTTTATTTTCACAATAATCTTATATGGAAGAGATGGTTGTTATGCCTGTTTTATTGATGAAGAAACAAAGGTACAGAGACATTAGCAAACTCCCAAAGCCATTCAGGTAGTAAGAGGCAGGAAAGGGATTTAAGCTCAGGCAGTCTATTTCCTGAGCTAATCCCCAACATTACCATTGATTATGCCATATTCAGATCCATAATACCACATGTTGGTACTGATATATTTAGACACATAGATAATGGAGCGGAATAGAAAACTGAGAAATAGACTCATGTATATATAGGCATTTCATAAATGATTGTTATCAAGGAGTAGATGGGTTATTCAATGGTGCTGGAACAATAATGAAAGTACTTTAAAAAGTAAAATAGAGTTAGATTCATATGGCACATGATATATTAAAATTATTTCTAGGTGAATTTAAAGATTTAAATGTATTCATTATTTACTAATAGAACCAAAAGATGATACAGGTGAATATTTATTTCTCCTGCAGTATCAGATACCTGAGTATCAGATATTCTATTCAGGCAATTCTACCAGAGTGGAAGATGATGTACAGATTTTACTTTATGCTCAACAATGTAAACTAGAGGAATGTTTATAGCTGAAAATGTAGAAAATAGGTTAATGTCTTTATGATATTAAGAGCATTTACAAATTAGAATGGATAAACAGCCCAATCATAAAATGAGTGAAGGACATAAACAGATAATTCAAAAATGAAGAAATGTCAATGGCGAGTTGAAATTATGAAAAATTCTTAACCTCATCTAATATTCACATAACCCAAATTAAAATAATGGGCCTCTGCATTTCACTGATTAAACTGACAAAGATTTAAAACAGTGATGATACTTAGTACTGGTGAGAAAGCAAAGGGAGATGAGCAATCTTACACATTGCAGATAGCAGTGTTGACTATAACCCTGTTGTGGATGGTGATTTGACTGTATACATACGTATTTATAAAAAATATTATGCATGCCCTTTGACTCTGGAAATTCAACTTTAAGCAAATTATCCTAAGGAAATAAATGTGGATATGTCCTAAGGTTTATATCCCTGCTTTACAAATTGTAAAATATGAAAACAACAAAAATAAGAAAAAGGAAATTTGATTTAGTAAATTAAGGTCAGATAGGATGGCAACCATTAAAATTAGGTTTTAGAAGAACATTTAGTAAAATTGAAAAATATTCCTGATATAGTAATGCACTTTAAAAGCAGGTTGCAAAGCTTTATATTCACTCGGGGTCCAAATTATTTTAGAAAATAAATGTGTATAGCTGTCAGTGGGGAAAAAAAATTCTCAGAAGCCGTAGATCACAATATGAACAATGTCTGCTCCTGGAGAGGAAGTTTAGAGGGGATTGTGTTCTTAACTTTTTCCAAATTTTTGCACCAAAAATGTATTACTTTTGCAGTTAGGATAAGACTGATAAACCTGACATATACATGCATATGGATTCACATGCATAGATTTATGTATAAGTAAATGTATGTAGGAAGCCTCTATATAACACATGCACCTTTCAGATGTTAATTACACCAAAAATAGTGTTGACCAATGCATTGGTCCTAGTAGGTATTTTGAATATTTGTGACTGGAGGATAACCAAAATTGTTACTAGTTAGTATCTATCAATAGTTATACCTTGTTAAAATGTGTATTGTTAAACTATGAATACGTTTTATAGGCACTCTACTCCTAATAACAACAATAATAGCTAGTATATATTTAGCTCTTAAAATGTGACAAACTTTTAGGTTTTACACGTATATTCTCCTTTAATTCCTCTAAGAAATTCTATGATATTGTGTGTGTGTGTGTGTGTGTCTGTGTGTACCAAGACTCACAAAGTAGATAAGATAAATATGTGGGATTTTTAGGGGAGTAAACATGATTTAAGAAGATGTTAGCTTGTGAATTATTTCAAAGATTTCATATTGTGTGATCATTTTAGCCTCAATTTCACCCTTATTTTGTGTGGTGGTGTCTTACAATGCTCTTGTGGGTACCAAGGCTCGGTTGAGTAAAAGGGCTTCTCTCATGGCTCAAAGCAATGTGCAGACTGTGTGGCTCTCAGTGAACTGTCTGGCTTGATCCTGAAGCAAACCGTAGACTTCTAGGGGGAGTGGATGGGTTGAATTTCCTGTAAGCCCACCTTCCATCAACATCATTTCTCCTAAGTTCTCAGTAAGAACTAGGCACCGGAGTTTCCCTAATTTATATAATCTTTATTTTTCCAAAATAGCTTGGAAATAATAAAAGAGAACATAAAAATTCCCATTAATTCTACCACTGAGCAGGTTGCTGTTTCCCATCAAAGTCCTGATGTTTCCAATCAGGAGCAGAGCTCTATTTCTTTGAGCTTGCCTTGAGGAGCCTCCAAGTGTTGTAGAGAGCTGCTGGGAGAAATCTATGTAAAACCGCAGAAGAGAGAGGGGCTAATTCTAGTGAGTCTGAATCAAAACAGTTTCAAGCTCCCAGGTGTGCAGCAGGATTCCTAGATGATCCTTACGAGCTGTAGTCTGGAGTGAGTCACGTGATGTGGCCTGGAGCTCCTTGTGAAAAATATCTGCAACAACCAACCTGCAGGGATTGAAGGGGATAAGGTAACGATCTTTATGGTATCGGCTTAAGAGGTTCAAAGGTGTGATTGAGGCATGGAGGGAGCTGCAAGGGAGAAAAGGAGGAAAGAGCAATGGGAAAATTAGCAAGACTCTGAAATGCCGATTGGCCTCAGCATGCTTTAACAAACTGGGCAAATGTCTGAATTATAGTATTTTGCTAGAGCTGAGGACAATAGCAATGTTTTCTAGAACAGTTGTTGAATGTTTTTCTCCCCAAGGTAAAGTCCAAAATGTTTATATGAAAGTAACTAAATGTTGGTGGATGTTACAGATCTTGCCCCACAAGGCCCACGCCATATCCTGCCTGAGGTCTGGTGTTAAGTTAGAAAAATGAGACTCGCAGCTACTCAGGTGCGGTACAGGTTAGTGAATGCTGGACAGATCTCAGATGCCTTTATCAGAAATGTGGCTGCACATAAGGATATTGGTCACTTCTGGGGCCAGGCACACATCACGCCCTCTGTGTGCATCGTGTAAGGATGTTTCAGAGCCCCACACCTGTGAAATTACTGTAGCGTAAACCTCAGTTTCTCTCTCATGTTATCTTTGCAAATCCCTGGGAAGGGCACTAGCAATTACGTTCATAGTTGAATATTTTATGAAATGATCAAAAGTAAGATGATTTTAACCAGTCTTAACCAAGACTGTTGTATGATTCCTGTCCAATTTTCCCTTCATCATATTTTTCTTTTGAGGGTTGAGGGAGGTGGGTGAGGCTTTTGGAATAGTCGGGCATTTCAGGGATCTAGATAAGCACAAGTTTATGTTTAGTTTGGGTTAATGAAAAATATGTACATATCATATACATACACATATACGTTACATGAAATATGATATATAAGATACATATATGCACATATGCCTATATATACACACGGTGTATGTATATTTCCTTGTATGTAAACTGTCACAAACTGTCCTGGTATGGAAATAGTTTCCAGAAATATACCTAATGTCATCAGTTCAAAGATTATTTATAATTACTCAGTGCACAAGAACACTTATAATGTCCTGAAATATTTCAGCATATACATGAAAGAAGTTTGACAGTTTTCACCAAATTTGACTACAATTTTAAAGCGTACATGACATTATATAAATAATTACTTGTGAACTTAAAAAATTATTATTTAATTTTTAATAAAATAATAATTTTATTAAAAAATTATTGTTAATGATAAACACATTTCAATCAGCCCACTAGAGGGGATATTAAAGTTTCTAATCTCTCTATAAAAATGACGTATAAAATTATTATCATGAACTTGGTAATGCATCCAGAAATGTAGGGGAAAATATTGTCAGGAAGATAATGAATAAAAATGTTATTTTTCTGGATTGTACAATGTTTGTGGTACTTGTCAGCTGTTAGGAATTTATTATTTGTTGTGATTTCTTTTCTCATTTCACAAATAAATAGTGTCTTTTCTGAGGTTGTGTTCTTTTTCTTAAAGAATGCACTCTCCCCAAAGTGTAAGCTTCAGGTTCCACAAAACTCAGACCTGGTCCTGAGTGGTATTATTATTATTTTCTTAGAAATCGAAACTGGGAGAGGTTAAGTGAATTGTCCAAGGTCACAAAGTCATGGGCTGGGCTGGATTGTGAGCCCAAGTCAGTGTGTCCTGAAGATGCTCATTACCCCTGCTTGGGCTGCCTTGCAGTGAGGTGTGTCTGAGATGTGGGGCTGGCCTCTCTCTGCCTCAGTGGAGTTGCAGCTGGTCAAGCCTGGAATTCACGGGAGGGTTCTCTGCCATCAGCCCTTTGCAGATTCTTCTTTGGGGAGTGTCCAAACACTTGGTAAGGGTACGTGGGAAGTACTCTTTCCCCTGGCTTCAGGGCGAGTCAGCTTCTGGGGGACAGTTGTGCAGTCCTCGCAGCGGCTTGTTGTTTGCTGGGCTGCTGTTGGTCCTCACCGAGAAAATCATTTTGCCATTTCGCACTCTTTTCCCTCTGCCCCCCAGCTCTTACCCTTCCAATTATGGGGGCTCTTCCAGATGAGAGAAGGTCCCAGGGCCTCTGGGGAGAACTGAGTTAGAGGGGAAACAACAGCAGTAAACTAATGAGGACATAAAACACTGTTGATGTGAGGAGGCCAGAGGGCCCTCAGGTCCGGCATCCATCGTCTTTTCCACAGCTCTCCCATCCCACAGCCCCGACGTTCTGACCAGCAGGTACTGCAGGGTTTCCCAGAATTCGTCACGTCCTCTTACCTTGTTCAGTCCTCTCAAGGGTGGGTTGAGTGGCATATAAATACTCTAAGTCAATGAGACAAACAAAACATTGAAACCTTAATGTTTAGGGTATTTTTTTTTTCTTTCTACTTTTGCTTCCTTTTGTTCATTCTAGTAGTGATGAGGCTGGAGAGTTTGATAAATCTACATTTATGCCACCATCTTTCTCAGTAATGTTGATTTTGATTCTGCTTTTTGCAGTTTTTACTTTCCCTGAGATCCTTTATTAACCCACAGATCTGTCATCTCATCCTATTGCTTTTTCATTTTATCTTAGTCTCTCTTTGTGGCTTTTTCTTTTTTGTTTCACGAAGGGCTGGGTCTCTTTTCATTCTATTGATGATGCTTTGTGTTTCCTAAAACATTCCTTAGGTTCCTGCACTAGATTATTTTTAGAGGTCTTCTCTTTAAATGTTCACAGTGATTTCTTTCTCTTTTGCCACTGTATTCATTCTTTCATTTATTCATAATGATTTTTATTTTTTCCCCAAAGATTATATTTTCTGACTGTAGGCATGAGATGGTAAGGAAGAAATTCTGGGTACCTAAACCGGGTCTTATATTAGGGGGGCAGTGACACAGCTTCCTACTTGTTAGATGCTGTGCATTTTTGAACTCCGGGGTTGACAGTGGGGAATATGGTTTATCTAGTTATTTTCAGGCAGCTGAGCTTTAATGTTTTTTCCCCAGATTATAACAATAATGTAATAGAGGTGCTCTGCCATTAGCATTTTTAAATCCAGTTTTAAATTTAGTTTCCTCCAGATGCTAATGATAGTTTTATTGTGAGTCTTTGTTTTCAATTCTGTTGGAAGTTTTCACCTTTTCCAGTGTTTTCACAGGCATTGCACGAAGGGTTTGCTAGAGACTGTTAGAAGCATCCAGCCAGATCCATTTGAAACAGAATGTGACTCGGCCAAGGTCATGCAGCCAGCTGGTGGCAGAGCCAAGTCTTTAATGCAGGGCTCCTTTCTCCCAGGCAAATCCTCAGTCTTCAAGACCACTTTCCTCTCATCCTGTCAGGCCCTGAGTTATGTGACCTAACAAGTTGCAACTTTATTAGAAGTTCATGTCTGCTCCAAAGAGTTTTAGTCTGGTGTGGAGTCATGTTGTCAGGGGCTGCACTCATAGGATCATCTGCATTGGGCCTCTACAGGCTTAAAAAAAAAGTGCATGGAGCTAGAAATTGCTGAGTGCTTGTTCCAAAGATGAGAAACAGAAACATGTTTTTATGTCCTGGATGTGAACTCCCAGGTATCAGAGAGGTGGGGATGAGGCAGCTTTGAGGTACTGGGTCTGTATTTTGCTTAGGAACCTTAGAGACTGCCCTACTGTATCTTTTTGAAATCCATCAAAGGCCACTTCCTTAATTACTAGGAGAGTGCCTGTTTTCCAGTTGGATAGCCTCCACCTTGGTGAGATTTACCTCCCCAGGGAGCAAAAGTGTCAACATTTGAGTGAAAGAGTAGACAGGTTTTCTGATTTAACTGAGTGACATGCTAGTACCACTCCTATTCCAGTCACCCAAGGTACCATCACAATCCCTGAGAACTCAGAACATGCTGAATCCACCACACCATTTGGATTGACCCAATCCTGGTATCCCAGTAATTTAAGCTTTAGCTTAGTTGAGGCTACTTTATGCTCTGTCTTTAAAAACCCTTCATCCTACAATTAATGCACGTTTAACAGGCCATGGTAGATGAAGCACTGCTGGCAACTACAGACCAATTTGCCAAAGCTTAACTGTTTTGAGGAGGCTTCCCACAACCAACTTATGATAATACTCATACCTCAATAAATGTTTTATCTACACAATTACCAGTTTGGTTATTTATATAACGCTGGATGCTATTATCGAGTTTCATCGACTATATGGAACCCTAGTTTTTACTTTATGTCATTAAATGTTAATATACTTATAAAAACTGAGTACATAAACCAATATCTGTCAGGCTGTCCTAAATGTTTCTTAGGCTTCTATATGCATGACACTTGACAGCAGAATTATGATGGCCTTTGGGAAAAGGAAACAGAATCCACAAACGTAGGGAATGTGCTGGATCCTTAACTTGTTGGATTTTCAGTTTCTTCATCTTTAAAATGGTAATGATTAATTCTTGGATCACAGGATGGTTGCTATGATTAAGTAAGATTACGTGGTATTCCTAGTAAAGAATAGCTGCTCAATAAGGATCAGTTTCCATATCCACCTTTATGGATATGTTTATCAAGTACTTACCACACTCAAGGCATTATGTTATGTGAAGAGCCAGGGTGTGTCCCTTACCTGCTTTAGTTCTCTCCATGTTTTCATTGTTGGTTTTCCCCACTAGAATGTGAGCTCCATGAAGGAAGGGGTTGTAGCTGTTAATTGCTGCTTTATCCCTGGTGCCTAGAATAATGCCTATCATACAGTAGATACTTGATGCAGCATTAATGAATAAAATTCAAATATGGGGTTGAATTATTTCAGAGAGGATAATAAGGAGTGAGAATTTCCATACTGGAGAAGTTTACTAGTGTTTTCATGCAAGAGACATTATGATGTAGTTGAGTGGACTTGTGCTTTGGGGTCATAATGAAAGTAATTCTAATAGTGACTTTGCTTTACAAGCTATGTAGCCTTGAGGAAGTTACTTAACTTCTCTGAGCCCCAGACTTCAACTTTGCAAAGTCGTGTACTGAATCCCAAAGAGCAACTCACAGTGCTGCTGGAAGGCAAAATAAGGTGGTGCTTGGAAAGTATTAGGCACTGAATTGTTCGAAGTTATAGAGTGGACACAGAAGGCTGATTTTTTCCAGAGTGGAACTTGGGAAGGCTTTAGATGACCTGAGGACGTTCTCTCAGGGATTCTCGATGACTCAGAAATCAGGATTACTAGGGTCCTGTCCTCCTCCTGCTCCTCACTGGGCCAGGTTGGGGGCACTTGGCTGCTGTGTCTTCTGAAGTTCTCCAAGCCAGGTCACTAATGGAGCTGAGGTCTGGAGTAGGGTCAAAGGCAGCTCCAGAGTCCCAAAGAAAGCCACACATGGATCACGTGACTCCATATGACCTTGAGCCACCGGGACAATGAGTCAAGTCCCAGGAAGCAGAACTTGCTGGGCAAGGCCTGTCAACTGAGGCTCAGGACATGTGGCTGCTTCTCTTTCTCTTTTCCTTTGAAAAAAATTGTATGTTAAAAATCAGCCATTTTCAGAAGAAATTGTTTTTAGAAAGCCAGATATTGCTATAGAAGTAGCAACTTAGGGGACAAGCAAAAATGATCTTCCATTATCACTATCAGCCCTCAAAGTTCCCTGCATTCCCTGATGATAGTTATTAGATTGCTTTCAGACCTTAGAAAGGAAGGATGAACAAACTTTTTCTGTAACGGGCCAGAGAGCAAATATTTAAGTCTTTACTGGCGATATGGTCTCCATTGCAATTACTCAACTCTGCTCTTGTAGCCTGAAAGCAACCATAGACAATGTATAAACAAATGAGTGGCTGTGTTCCAATAAAACTTTATTTACAAAGACAGGAGGCAGGCTGGATTTTTAGTTCACAGGTCATAGTTTGCTGACTTTTATGTTAAAGCATTTCTGAGTTGGAGAAAGGTAGTGTTCCTGTATTTATCATCCTGCTTTCTTTACTTAATGGTGTGGGAGGAGTGGTACCGGGAGGAGTGAGCACGGACCAGATCATGGGGTTTTTGTGGGGCTGGAGTTTCTTACCCAGAACTATGGCTACCACTGTGGTCAAGTCAATGTATTCTAGCAAATGTGGTGAGCCAGAAAAGAAGTTTCAAATTGATTCCCTAAAGAAGAAAGAGAACCTGGGGCACATGCCAGGAGCTTCCATGTAGACAGCTATGGAAGTGTGAATGTTGAGTTTATGTTATTGAATTCCTTAAGCACAAAAATGTATTTCTCAGCAAGGACATAAACAAGTATTTCATTTCTTCTTATAAATATATGTCTATTTATGTGAGGTGTGTGTGTGTGTTTTCATGATATTCTATGATGGGAGTGGTAATTGCTAACATATATCATGACCTTGCTATGTGCCAGGCCAGTATGTTAAGTTTTACATGTTGTTTTATCCTGATTACAACTTATGGGGGATATTCTATCCCAAAGGCATGGATGAAGAAACTGGGCAGGCCAACCATGAAGACTTCATCTCCTTTTTCTGTGTGTTGAGGGCTTGGGTGACGTTACTAGTTTTGGTGCTATGGGAATGAAGCATGATGGGGAACATGGTAAACTGAGGCATCAGAGTGTGAGGACATGAAGAGGATGAAGGGAAGTGATGGAGAGGGGTAGAGAGGTGATAGGACTTAGGCATTAATACTGGGACAAGTCAGACATCTGTGTTTCACTCCACCTGCTCACCATTATTAGGCCCTCAAGAGATGGCACAGTGAAGGCAGCTTATTATAACTTGTCACTGGGGAAGTGGCCTCACACACACCTGGCTGGGTAGGAAGGACTTGTGTTTAGCCCTCCTGGTTCTATGAGTGTGGCTTAGTTTGAGCAAAGCTGGGCTTTGAGATTGACCAACCTGTGTTAGAATTTTAGTTCTACCACCTGCTATCTCTGTGACCCTCAGAATGTGACCTAACCTTTATGGACCTCAATGGATTTTCAGGGAAATTTGCCTGTTCCAGCATGCTCTGCAGAACATCTCTGGCCATTTCCTAGCTGTGATGCTTGGATCAAGTTGTTTAACTGTTTCTGTTTTATCGTGCATAAAGTATGTGTGGTGATACCTGTAGTACCTGTCTCATGAGGCTCTTTTTTTATTATTTATGATAAGCATATTATTATTACAAATTGTGATTTTTCTTTATGCCCTTTACCCAACCTATCCCTCCCCAAATCCTCCACCACCTCTCCCCCATCTCCAGTATCCTTAGGTTTGTTTTCCCCTTCTGAATGTTCAACATATTATTCTGGTCTTGTCTCTCTCTCTCTCTCTCTCTCTCTCTACCTTTCTTTACTTTCCACCCAGTTATGAGTGAGAACATGCAGTATTTTTCTTTCCTTGTCTGGCTTATTTCACTTAACATAAATTTCTCCAGATTCAACCATGTTGCTGCAAATGACAGAATTTCATTCTTTTTTATGGCTGAGTAGTATTCTATTGTGTATACATACCATATTTTCCTTATCCAGTTGTCCGTCTATGGACACTTAGGTTGGTTCCATATTTTGGCTATTGTAAATAGAGCTGCAGTGAACACTGACATGCAGGTATCCCTTTGACATGATTTCCTTTCCTTTGGATATATGTCCAGTAGTGGGATTGCTGGATCATATGGCAGTTTATCTGTAGTTGTTTGAAGACCTCCATACTGTTTTCCATAATGGCTGTACTAATTTACAGTCTCATGGGGCTCTTTTGAGGATTATTATTATTATTATTATTGTTATTATTTTATTTTAATTTATCAATATACAATATAGTTGATTTTTGTGTCTCTTTATCAATTCCTCCTTTCTACCTTTTGAGGATTAATGAGATAACCCATGGAAACAACTTAGCACAGTGCACAGCACATAGGAAGCCCTCATTAAATGCTTGCTGCTATCATTATTGTTCCCACTTTACAGATGAGGAAATGGAGGCTCAGAAATGTTCTTTGACCCACCCAGGCCACAAAGAAAATGCCAGAACCAAGCTGTGCATCACGCTCTGACAGGAAGTCTTGCACTCCTGACACATTACCATCCTCCACTCTATTCATTCATTCCTGAGGCATTTATTGTGTCCATCAAGCTTCAAGCATTGAAGTGTTGGGCTCTTTGAAGAGTCCTGAGGATTCAGTGGTAATAAAATGGACTCATATTTCCTGCCCTGGTAGACTTAGATTGGTAGTGAAGAGACAGAAAATAAATAACTAAATGAATAAACAATTTCAGAGTGCAGCAGAGGGGTATGAGCACAGCCCCAGCAAGCATAAACAAGGTGGTATGATAGAAAATAATTGGAGAGGAGAGGAGGCTATTTTTGACTGAGTGTTCCAAGAGTGTTCTCAGAGAAGGTGGCATTTGGTTTTTGATGCGGAAGATGCCCAGAGCAGCCACATGAAGTACCAGGGTACGAGCGTTCAAGGCAGGGGGAGCGGCAAGTGCAAAGACCCTGAGGCCATCAGGATCTTGGTTTGCGCTTCTGAAGTCTTCAGATGCTGACACAACTTCTGCCAAAAACCAATTTAAGCCCGTCTTTCTGTGTAGAGGAGACCTTCAGCCACCTTTTCCCGACTGATCTAAAGTTTCCCTGAGGGGGGCTATGACCTGTGGCCATCTCTTTCTTCCTCTGCTCCCTCAAAATAAAAATGAAAGAGACATCACCTTTGTGTGAGAAAAGTTGAAAGATGCTATTCTGGAGTCTGAGTGGGCAGAGCTCTGGCCTGGGGCCAAGAGAGCTGAGTTGGGTCCCAGCTCTGGACCCCTCTCTTTGTAGCCTTGCCCTTTTTATGCCTGTTTGTCCACCTGTAAAATTGGGAGCTGGGCCAGATGATCCCTTCTCTCTTTAAATTTGAGAGAGCAGCGGAATTTCTGCATCTCCCCAGGCTGTTTTGGGAAAGAAGACTTGCTGGGTTGGGCAGGACCACTTTTCAGGCTGGTCAGACTCTCCAGCAGGTCTCCAGATGGAACCATCTTTACCTGTTGCAACTGAAGGTGACTGTTCTCTCCTCCCTGTCCCCTGTCCTCTTCTTGGCAGCTTGAGGCTGGGTGCTGACCCCAGATATCAGCTCCTTTAACACATTTTCCTCCTGGTCACGGTGCATCATGGTGCCTGCATGCAAACTGGTGCCGAGAGGGCTGGGGCATGTGAGAAGACAGAACTCTACCTGCCATGTCCCACTGTGTTCTTGTCCTGCACCACATACAAATGTACCATGGCAGACTCATGGAAAAACTGGCCAGAACAGAGTCAGTTATTTCCAGGGGACACCTGGCATTCTGAGTCCCAGCAAATGTAGCTGGGTACCATGGAGGAGGATGGTCACAGTCTTGTAGGATGTCAGAAGTTGAAGAGCCCTGGGAGAGGGTTTAATTTATTGCCTCTGTTACACATGAAGAATCTCTGGCTCTAGAGGTAATGTGATGTGCTCAAGGTCACACAGCAGGAAGTGGTGAATGAAGCTGCAATTTATAATGCAGATCAATAGCATATCACGACAGGCACTGCTCAGACATACAAGATATGGTGGAAAAAGTCAGATACAGTTTCCTTAAAATATTTTGTTTGTTTTATGACATTATGCAGGCTGAACACATATATCATAGCTATCGTCTTCATTTCTAATTCATACATTGGGATTAAATATTAATTTAACAAATACTTATTAGGCATCTACTATGTGCCAGGCACTGTTCCAAGGTTTTGCAAATATTCAATTCACCCAGTCTTCATAACAACTCTGAGAGTGAGTACTATTATTATCCTAGTTTACCATTTACAGGTGGGAAAATTGAGGTACCTAGAGATTAAATAACTTGGCCAAGGTCATACAGCTAAGTACAAAAACAGTAGAGCTTGGGTGATAGTTCCAGAGTTCAAACTTGTTAAAGGTACCAGTACCTTGTGCTGTGTCTCACTGGGCAAAGAACGTCATCCACCACCCAAGGTGGGTACGCCTGAGGATTGCTAATCTTGTTGAACCCTCTAGTCTACCAGTGGGAAATCTGCAGTCTGGAAAGGGGGTGAGACCATCAGATCAGGTTCTAAGACATCGTCCTTTCTCTTAACCCTGTGCTGTTCCCACTGCACTGTGCTGCCTTGGAAATCCAAACATGTTTCTGATCCAGAAGACACCCAGCAGCAAGTTTATTATTCTCTCTGGAAGTCCCTTGGCTAACTTCCACCTTTGTTGTTTTCATTCCTGCATTTAATATAATGGGCTATGTAACCTGAGTTGCCGCACAGAGTTTCGGAGAGAAAGAACCAAATGAACAGATCAGACACCACTTCCCTGGTCCTCAGGGAATGCCCAAACCATCAGAGAGACATCATCTTATTTATAATAAATTCACTGTTCAAAGAGTTTTAAAACATTTTTTCCCCTATTAGAAGTATTGTTTCTATCTGTTGAGTCCATGAGTGTTTGACATTGGATGACTTTATAAAACATTCTACTAATTGGATTTGTTAAAGCAAATAAATCAAACACTAATTGGAACGTGCCCTGCCATTATTTTTGCTTACTGAATTAGATATAATGGTGTGAAGGCCTTCTTATCATATTTGTGCACTTATTTAAACACCCCCCTGGCACACATTTCTGCAAATTCAATTATATATTCAAAAAAAGAATTCAATTTATGCAAAGCTGGTTTACATTCATTCTGGGGGCAAGACTCGGCTACCCATGATCGGCTGCTCATGATTAATAAGCCCAACTTAGATATTGTCCTGCCTTCAAAGCATTTATTGGTGTGAAGGTAGAATCTCGATGATTTGGGGGTTGGGGTACCTTTTATTTTGAATGTGTGTGTACACAAAGCAGGGCTGGCTTCATCGGCATGTAGCCTGTGTGGTCATGCAGGCCCTGGCCCTCAGAAGAGCCCATGCTTAGTTCAATAATCTGCTGTTGCCATCTTGATTTCTTAGTAATTCTAAAGTAAGAGACTCTGCATTTTAGTTTTGTACTTGGTCCCACAAATTTTGTAGCTGGACCTATCTTGGAGGTTGCCTTGGTTCTCAGACCTTCTGGCCAAGGAGGAAGTCCCTGACTGGAGTCGTGGCTCTACCTCTGATCTGGTACTGAGTATGTCATCTGCTATGGCCTTGGTTTCCTCATCTGTAAAGTGGAAGTACTATTCTTACCCATGAAGAGCACATGCTATAATGTAAGCATAATGTTTATTTAAATCTAGGGAGGTATAGTTCTTCACTCAATCCCTCATCCTAAGGGCCAGAAGTATAGCATCAGAAGATGATGGAAGATGCCCCTCCACTTCCCAGAGGAAAGAAGAAACATTCTACAACTAAGAAATGAGAGAGAAAAGTCAAAACACATGACATCAGACACTCAAATGATGATACACAGTACTGCATTAAAATTCAGTGACTGTATTAAAATTGGAAATTTTGATATTGTTAGAGCAAAGGTTGGCCAACTACAGCCCACAGGATAAATCTGGATGTTTACTGGTTTTTATATAGCCCACAAGGGAGGAATCATTTTTACATTTTTAAATGGCTAAGAAAATCAAAACAATACTATTTTGCGACATGAGAAAATCATGAAATTCAAAGTGCAGGTCCAGTAAATAAGGTTTTATTAGAACACAACCATGCCCATTCTTTTTGTGTTGTTTATGGCTACTTCTGTGCTACAATGGCACTCATGAGTGCTAGTGACAGAGACCATGTGGTCCAATGTATAGGAAGAATTCTGAGATGGCCTCTGGTGTACATTTCCTGTATAATCCCCACCTCTTGGGTGGGACTGGGAATACGATGGATTTCACTCCCCTGATTACGTTATGTTGGTGACAAAGGTGAAAGAATTTTGCAGATGTAACTAAGGTCCTAAATGAGTTGACTTTAGTTAATTAAAAGACTGATTATGTTGAATGGACCTGATTGAATCAGATGAGTCCTTTGAAGGTACTGGGTTTTGCCTGAAGGGAGGGATTTTAAACATGATGAGGCTTACGGAGGGGTCCATGTATCCAGGAGCTGTGGGAAGTGTCTAGGGGTTGAGAGTTGCCCCTCATGACTGCCAGCATGGGACGTGAATTCTACTAACAACATGTGAGTTCAAAAGAGGACCCTAAGAAAGGAAGGCAGCCCAGCTGACACCTTGATTTCAACCCTGGAGGCCCTGAGAAGAGAACCCAACTTTGCTGTACCTGGACTTCTGCCTTACAGAAACTGTGAGACAAAAAATAGGTGTTGTTTAAGCTGCTTAGTTTGTAGAAATTTGTTATGCAGCAATAGAAAACTAATACACAGTGTTATGAAATGAATTTTGTCCCCTCAAAATTTATATTCTGAAGCCCTAACCCTAAGCGTGAGTGTATTTGCAGATTGGGCCTGTAAAAAAGATCAAATGAGCCATAAGGGTGGGGCTCAGCTCCACAGGACTTGGAAGAGACACCAGAGCTTATCCTCTCTTTGTGCAGTACACCAAGGAAAGACCATGTGAGGACACAGTAAGAAGGTGGCTGTCTGCAAGCCAGGAAGAGAGCCCTCACCAGAAAACTACCCTGCCCGACCTCAGGCTGGGATTCCTGGCCTCCAGAACTGTGAGAAAATAAGTGTCTGTTGTTTAAGTAACCCAACTCATGCTATTTTGTTATGGCAGCCCAAGCAGACTAATATAGCCCACAAAGCTGGAAATATTCATTATCTGGCCCTGGCCCTTTACAGAAGAAGTTTGACAACCTCCAGTTAAAAAACAAAAACACAACTTTGATGCTATTCCTGTTTCCTGTTTCCTTTAACCATTTATTCCTGCAAAGTTTTGAATCCATCTGAATAGCTCACAAGTGTGAGTTCCCTACATATCAGTGGTAACTATGTGAGACTGACACCCACCCCATGCACCTTCCTGCCTGTCTTTGAGCCCCCGACTCCTTCTCCTCCCTACTGCATCTTCTCCCTACCCTCCATGCCTTGACCTCCAAGATTGCAGACTGACATTTTGGGCCTGGGCAGTGATTGGGGACAGGGAGCATGCAGACTGACTCAATGCCATTCTTACAGGGATTGGGGAAGTCCTGTGCAGACACTTGTTTCTCTCAACCAGTTTCCTTCAAGGTCAGGGTTGCTTTCCTGGTTCATCACCATGGCAACCTAGTATAATTGGTAAGTGCATAGGATAAGCTAGTCTGGGTTCAAAGCCTAGCTTTGCCACTTGAGATTTGTATGATCTTGAGGTAGTTTTTTTTACCTTTCTATGCCTTAGATTCTTTATCTATAAAATGGGGTTAATGATGATCGTATCTCTTGCACAAGGCGATTGTGATAATTAAATGAGTTATTATTGGTAAACACATAGTTCAGTGCCCGACACTGAGCAGTGTTATCCTTCTATCACTTAGATCTAGTTGGGATTTGTTTCTGCTCAGTAGCTTTCTGTCTCCATCTCCTTAATCTTGTATCATGATTACCTGGCCTCACCATCTCTACTCAAACCCTGCTCATAGTTTAATCCTGAGCAGTGTCGGGTCTCATCCTGGACCTGGTGCTAATGCTCTCATTGCTCCTCCAATGGCTTCTTGGCCTGTCCATGGTCTCATCTTACTCTTCTCTCTTACCAGGTGGCCTGATGGCTCCTCCTTAGTTCATCCTTTGACTTCTTTCCTCTATTGGTTCAGAGTCTCTATCTATACTTGGCCTTTGCAGGTTTAGGGCAAATGTTCCTAAAAGCTCCAGCTTGACCTCTGAGCTCTGTTCCTACCCTACGTGAGGCCACTGGGTTTACTCTGGCCCCCAAAAGAGGCCTGATGGAAGATGTACAGGAGCCCTTTAGTCTAGACTCTGAGTAGAGACCAGCATGCATGCTCCTATTTTCATGGAGCTTTGGACTTGGAGTTGGAAGGACATAGTCCTGTGGTCTCAGTCCCCAGCCCCCTGATCCTCAGTGCTAGGGGTATTCTCTGGGCTCCGTGAGGATGGATATTAGTGGACTACTAGGACTTTCTGTTCCAGCCACATATGCCAGGAGAGGGGGTGTGTTTCTGTGCGTCTTTGTGCATGGCAAATCACCTTGGTTCTGGTCATGTTCTTCAAAATTATGAGCTCTACCAGAAGAGCTACCTACAATATAGAGTAACTGAAGGCAAATTTCCTTTTTTTTTTTTTTTTTTGATGTTTGGCCCAGTTTTCTCTCTTCATTTAACTTCATTTTTGGATATTAAAGGCACAGCTTTCTTCTATTCTGGAAGCATCAGGGTGAGACTCAGATTCTGTGAACACAAACAGAGTGTCCTAAAGAGGGGCAGAGTTGGAGTGACGGAAAACAGTTGGGCTTTGGTAGCACACAGTCTAGGGCTAATGTCTTGGCTTCATTGCTTTATGTGGGTGAATTTACTTCCCTGAGCCTGTGATACTGTATCTGTAAAATGGGTACAATCAAGAAGGCAGGACCTATGGTGAGGGTTAAGGATGATTTAGATAAGATCTGCACACATCCAACTGTCAATAAGAGGAGGTGTTGCTGTTATCACTGTATGTGATGTCACCGTTTTTCCCCAGCTGGGCAAGTCTCTTAGGAGCTGTGATGACAAGTTTCCATCTGTACAAAGGAGAGAGCGATGCTTCTCTCTTGGAGTGGGTGTTGGCAAACTATAGCCCTGGGCAAAATCTGGCCTGCCATTTGTAAATAAAGTTTTATTGGAACACAGCCACACCCGTTTGTTTAGGTATTGTCTGTGACTGCTTCTGCAGTGCAACAGCAGAGTTCAGTAATTGTGACAGACTGTGTGGCTGCAAAACTAAAAATATTTACTATCTGGTCCTTTACAGAAAAAGGTTGCTGACCCCTGTCTCAGAGAGTGGTGGTGTTGGAGTTACCTATATTCATGTACATATAGATACACATATAGATCTACATAGCTCAAATCCAGTGCTTGGCACACAGAAGCAGCCCAACAAATCTTTTAGTTCCTCTGCTGAACTTAATTCTGTTTGAGAATATACAGGATCATATCTGAGAAATGCAGAGGCAGACGCATTTATATTTTTATTGAATTCTATTCCTCTCTCATTTTTAAAAGAAGAGCTCATGTTTTTTAAAAAAAATTCTGATTGACACTATAAACTTTATTTATGCTTTAATGTATCCTAAAGTATGTATCCTGCACTATTTTTACTTCCCTTACAGATGCTGATATGCTATACATTACCAAACCCAAATGGATTTTCAAAATCCAATTTCCTTGCTACAGTTTTCCATTTCTCTGTTGAGTTTTTATGTTTTCTCATGTTGGAGCATCTGGGGCCATTGCCACATTTTGACCTCAACCTGCCCAGAGAAATAGCTTCTCTGTTTGGGTGCAGGGTCCTTTTATAGTGGCTGCACTTCCCTGTTGTCCCCCAATGATGTGGGTCTTCACCAAACCAGGAAGTGCCCTCCGGAGGCTGAGCTCAGTTCATGGCGGGGAGGGGGGGGTAAGTTTATGAAGTTTTGTCCTCGAAGAATGACTGTGGTGAGGTTGATATCCACTAAATGGGGTCACCTGCTCTTCCAACCTGAATAAGGTCAGCATTGAAATGAATGTCTTTTGGGAATCTCTCCAACCGTCGAGTCTCCTCTAACATCCTGCTAGGAGCACCTGCAGCAATGGCTGGACCATTTTTGTCAGGTTTTATGGCCCCTAGGAATTGCACCAAGACAGACAGATGTAATTTTTGAAAAAGTGAGAGGAGCTGTAGTGGACTCAGGGTCATGGATTTGAATGTTTCATGCTCGGCTTTCCTTTCTTCTTCCCTCGGTGGCCCTCAGTGGCCATGGCATCGTAGCTGGCACTTGGGCTGGCAGCATGGCTCTGCATCTCTGTGGCTCCTGAGTTCCCATTTTTTTCTGAGTCTCTGGAATTCTTAAATTTCACAACTGGAAGTTTCCTTGTGATCATCTTGTCAAGCTCATTGCATTGCACACCAGAAATGAAGGCTCAGAAATGGGGAAGGGATGTGGGCTGACAGGTTGTACCCAGTTGGCAATCCCCATTGCTGTCAGAGTGGACAATCTTGGGCTCATAGCCACTCTATTTCTCAGTCTGTTGGTTGAGAAGAAAAAATCCAGTGAGAATTGCTTTAAAAATACTTATTAAGTATATTTTCTCTTCTGAATAGTTTTTAAAACTCATCTTTGAGTGTCATGCCAGATCAATGAAGAGCAGAATCTAGACTGCATTGTGTTGGCCCTAATAAGTTGTTTTTCCTAAATTGCATGTTTGGGTGATGCTATCAATTTATATTGAGAATGATTATAAGAAACAGTCTCATGAGATTGGTCATGCACCCCTTGTGTAGAAGTTGTCCAATATGGGCCATGGGGTTTTTGTTACGAGTATTCCTATAGGGAAGTTCTTGTCTGATCTAAGCGCCTGGAATGGTTGTCATTTTCCAGAGCAATTGGTTCTTATTGTATGAGCACAGAGTGTCCAGTGCCTGATCAGTTTTTCCTTTTTCTGTAGGTGTCAGAAGCTCAGAGCCAAATGCGTAATCCCCTTTTAGCAGATGGACATGTGTGAAACTGCAGCATGGATTAGCAACTCCCTCCTGCTGTTTTTCTTTTCTTTCTTTTCCTATCCTCAATTTGATTTTTGTCATCATTCTGTATTTCCTGCTTCTATGTGTATTAGGCTGCTGTGGCTGGACCAGCGACCAGTTAGACAGCATCCCTTGAATGTGGTCTGTGTTCTCGGTCTACACAAAGCACAGAGGGCTCCTTAAATTCCCCTGGCTGTATTTCCTGCTTTGCTGGGAGCCCAGGAGCTCCCTGGAAAAGTCATGAACTGTATGTACTGCTAAGATTCAGACATGTGTGTGTGATAAAGTGCAGGACAGGGGCCTGTTTCTAGAAACTCTTCTATAGGAAGGGACATCAAGGTCCCCATGGGGATGACAAATTCTAGCATAATGGGATAGAACTGACAGTGGGGCCTGAATATCCTGTAGAAATAGTGGCTTAGGATAGACTGTGAGGCTGCACTTGACTTCACTCTCAGCCAGCCACTCTGTGAGGCAGAGAGAGAACCATGGTTTGAAATAAAAACTAGGTCACTGGGGTCCCAGGTCTGCTGCTGTGACAAAGAGCAGACTGTTAGAAGGAAAAGCATTTGCTCACAAGCTGCAGATTAAAATGACCACCAGAGCTCAATAGGGGCACAGCAAGGTGGTCCAGGGAGTGGTTGTGAAGACAAGGGTGTTCCCTCGTTTTTAGAGGACCAGGACCTCTCGCAGTCAGCTCAGCAGGAGCTGAGTAGTTCACCTACAACTGGGTGGAGGCAGGGAGCTGAGGAGTGAGCAGTTGATCCATGGACTGGGGGCAGTTGTTAATGTGACTTGCTTGGGATCTATAACCTGGGACACCCAGAGGTATAATGGTGAGCACTTGTAAATTTGTCTAGAAGAAGGCAGAAAATTTGTTTAATTAAACCATTAGCTAAAACTACTTAGTAACTTCTTTGAGTGTCAGCACATGTGTGTGAAAGCATTTTTGGCACTACATCTTCAGTGTAGATTTGTGTGCTTGTCTTTCCCTGTACTCTGTGAACTTTGTGAAGTTAAGGATCATATCTCTTGATTCTGCACCCCTATACAGAGTTCATAAAAAAATAAGACCTTTGTTTACTATTTCTAGAATAAGAGAGGGAATGGATTCTAATGGAGAGACCCAACCATCTTGAAAGTCCTCTGTCTTCCTGATCCCCTCTCATTACCCTGTAAGTGGAAGACTTTGTCATTGGTTTTGGGGAATAATTCCCTCTCTGGCCTATTAGAAAGAGCATGGGCTCTGCAGTTGGGCTGCTATGGAGTTAGTCTTGGCTTTAACTCTTCTCTTCTGAATGGCCTGAGCTGATTATTTAGCCCCTTGATGCATCAATTATCTTATTTAAATGTGAAGTAGTATTAAAACATACCTCATAAAGTTGTAAGGATTAAGTGAAAGCTATTGAGATAGTATATGGAATCAGTGTCTAGTGTACTGACTGACACAGAGAAAATGCACTGGAGAGTACACTTCTTATTATACTTATTTATTTTTTTAAACTACTGTATTGAGATATGACATACATTTTATATTAGTCAGGATGCTGTGAAGTTCTGCTGTGGTAACAACTAAACCCTCAGATCTCAGTGACATATGACAAGAAAAGTTTATATTTTCCTCCTGAAAAGTTGAGTGCTGATATTACTGTCCAGGTGACTCTCTGGGTGGCTCTCCTCCAGTGAGTGTCTCAGGAATCTAGACTTCTTCCTTGGATGCTGCCATCTTCAACCACAGCTTTAAACGTCCTCACAACAGGGAAAGGTGAGAAGGATTGCCTGTAAGAGATTATTTTCATGGGTAGTTCTGCAAATGGTGGATATCACTTTGCTAAGTATTTCCAGGATTTGCTGCATGGACTTCCCTAGATGTAAGAGGGCCTGGAAACATAGTGTTCTTGTGTGCACAAAAGCAAAGAAGGAGAGCATTTGACATACACGTAGTATTATCTTGGCTACATTTTTCTTCTCCTATTTTCTTTACCATCCCTGGAGGCTGATCTCAGTTTAGGATTCTCAGTCAGCTCTTCCCAGTAACACTGGAATGCTGCAGGGTCCTCTTCTTATTGATCCCAGCACATCAGGATCTGTTATCCGTGGCATTGACCTGACTCATTTGTCTCTACAGTCTACAGCGATGTGATGGTAATGTAGAGAAAGGAGGCTGGTTCTCTTAGAGCGATTGGAATTGCTGCTTCTGCTACTATTGTTTTGTACTTTTAAAAAATTTAAATGGAGTGCATTGTTTTTTTATATCTGGGGCATTCACTCTACTATTCTGGTCAGAGACAGTTTATAGAAGCGATTTTTTGATGATTGTTTGGAATTTGTCAAACAACCAATGTGGGAAAGGGGCAAGGAGCTTTCTAGGTAGAGGTGGCAGGTGTGAAGTTTGGAAGAGCAGGTTGAGGTCAGAGTTTGGAGGAGCAGATTGACTAATATTGGCTCACAATTACTCAAATATAGTTTGGTCTGTGTTGGGCATCCCATTAGCATTTATTGGTTCACTTATTCAACAAATATTTACTAAGCCCCTACTATGTGCCAGAATGCTTCCCAGCCATCCTGAAGACCATATTCTAGTGGGAGCTGGTTGATTGTCTGCCTCCCTTCCTGCCTTTTGAGAGTCATCCTTCTCTAGTATATCTGGAAAAAAGTCCCCTCTATCATCTGCTCCTAAGGTTTCCTCTCATTTTCAGTGACTTCCATCCCTCTCTGTTGACCCTTGTCAGTCCACACTGGTCATTTGCCTTTCTTCCCACAGTTCCCAAAGCATCAGTGACACATGGCTGTTGTATGTAGCCAACTTTCACTGAGAGGTTGGATGTAGTGGAAGGACATTGCAGCATAGGGCAGGGAACTGTTTCCAGTTCATGGTCAGAAAGCTTCCTGGACTGCTCCAATTTAGCAATCCTGTCACTGACTTCCAACTGCAGCCTTCATAGCATGTGTAATTATTTATTAGTTTACTCGCTTGCTGTCAGTCTGTCGCACTAATTTGTGATAGCATGCCTCTTCTGTAAATCATTTTATAGTCAGTGCCTAGTACTGTACCTGGTCTATTTAAGTTCTCAATTAAGTCACTGTTGAATTAATGAGTGAGTAAGTGAAAGCAAACAGATATTTTAGTCCCTACAATGCATCAGCCATTTCCCATTCCAGGAAATTTTTCATTGACCATCACCTTTTGTAGGTTCCAGCTTTTCATTGTGCTTCTTGGACCTTTCTCTCCCTTTCTTTTCCTTTCATCTCTAATTGTCTACATACCATGCACCCACCCGCAAATTCTCATTACTCTTTAGTGCAAAGCGATTTAACACTCTCAACTCAACCCTCCAACTCCTGAATCACCAAAATAGGTCCAACCTCCTTTGCCCACCCCAAGATTCATTGGCATCCTATCTTACTCCATTCAGGCTGCTATAACAAAATACCTTAAACGATAGAGATTTATTGCTTTCAGTTACGAAGGCTGGAAATTTCAACATCAAGTCACCAGCAAATTCAGTGTCTGGTGAGGGTTTGTTCCTCATAGATGGTGCCTTCTATATGTCCTCACATGGTGAAAGGGACAAACAAGTTCTCTAGAGTCTCTTTTATGAGGGTACTAATCCCATTCATGACCTAATTACCTCCCAAAGCCTCCACGTTTTAGAACCATCGCATTAGGAATTAAGTTTCAACGTAAGAATTTTCTGGGGACACAGACATTTAGACTTTAGCAGGTGCTAAAGGCCAACTCTTCTGGGTTTCCATATAAAGCAAGAAAGGAAAGTGGAAAAATCTTTGTAATCTTCAATGGTGTCTTGATCACATTTTTTATCAAATCTGTCAACAGGACTTCCACAAGAATATCTAGAGGAAATCCCAGGTCTGGGGTACAGAGAAGGGATTTGGTCCTTTGAAGCTGATGGAAACAATGATGTGATGTTACACGAGACTGCAGACACAGGCAGGGGCCAGTGGGTACATTAGGCAGAGATGTGTTTGGATGTCATCTTGGTCTGTTTGGGCTACTATAACAAAATACAGCTGATGAGCCCATGAACAACAGAAATTTATCTCCTACAGTTCTGTAGACTGGGAAGTATAAGATGAAGGTGTTGGCAGATTTGGGGTCTGGTGAGGGCTCACTTTCCGGTTCACAGGTGGTGCTTTCTCCTTGTGTCCTCACATGGTGGAAGGGGAGAGCTAGCTCTCTGGGTTCTCTTTATAAGGGCACTAATCTCAATAATAAGTATTCTGTCCTCATAACCTAATTACCTCCTATAGGTCCCACCTCCTAATACCATCTCCTTGGGCGTTGTGATTTTAACCTGTGAATTTTGGGGAAACATGAACATTCAGACTATCGCAGATCTGTGTGATGGGGAACCTATGGTGTTTAAAAGAGGGGGATGGGGATGTGAAAAGATCTCTGAGCATCAAAGAGACAAGACGGGGGCAGTGGAAAAGATGGAATTGGGTGTGGCACTGGGGTCTCAGAGGAGGCTGCTGCCAGCCAGGAGGCGACTGTGGAAGTCAGTTCTGGTGCTGCCTCCCTGCCTCTGTGTATCCTGCGGGCTCACCTGGAACGCCCTTCTCCCTTCTGTCTGCCAATGTGTTGCTCCCATCCTTCAAAGCCCTGTTCAGATCTTCTCCTCTTCTTCCCCTTTCTCCTCCAGAATAGAATGGGCTCTTATTTCTCTGAACAGGCCAGCATTTTTTATTTGGAGTCTCCATTCTACAGCCCACATCTCTCTTGATGTCACTTTGAGGGGACTTATGGCCCATAGCATATGCTCAGTGAATACTTGTCAAAATGGAATGGCCATAACTTATTGTCAAATGATGGATGGCTTAAACTTTAAAGTTAAAAAGAGAAGCTTTAAAGACTGTCAACATTGACTTTATTATCATCCAGATGCATGATTTTCTAATTCCTCACCAATTTGATTCTTACTCTGTGAAAAATGACTTTTCAGACTGTGTTTATGGGGAAAGAGGTGGTCATTGAGAATGTATTCTGTGCCAGTTGCTTTTCATATGTTATTCCATTTAATCCTTGTTATATTTCTGTAAGGTGGATATCTCCCTCCATATCTCCACGTTACAGGTGAGCAAACTGAGATGCGCAGGTGTCAAGCATCTGGCCCGAGCTCACACAGCTTTGCAAAGCTGAGATGTGTGTCTAGTTTTGCTAGACTCTGAAGCTCGTGATCTTTCTGCTGCCTCACATCATCTCTCAATGTTGCAGGAAGCAATTACAGAGGCATGCCCCAGCATTCATTTTTCCTACTTAGAAGGGGACGTTGCTGTTTACTTTTTTGAGAAGGAAGATTGAAATCAATGTAACTAGCCTTATTAGCTTTTTTAAATAGAGGGGTCCGCAGATGTCAGTGCCTTGCCTGAGAGCACCAAAGCAAACATAAAAATCCAATTTGTTCGCCTTTTTTTCTTTTGAAATCTTCTCCAGAGTTTAAGATTCAAAGCTGTAAATGAAGAGCCATTGAGATGGGGGTAAGGAACCAAGCCTCAGACACAGGAATGTATTTACCCATTTCTCTTTTGTCTGCAGGTGGCTGTTCCTTTGATGAGCACTACAGCAACTGTGGTTACAGTGTGGCTCTGGGGACCAATGGGTTCACCTGGGAGCAAATTAACACATGGGAGAAACCAATGCTGGACCCAGCAGTGCCCACAGGTACGTGATCCATCCTGTCTGGGGCTGTGATGGGGATCGCTAGCTTTTATGATGACTCATAGAGGAAGAACTTTCTTATAGATTGAGCTGTTTGAGAGGGCAGTAGATAACTTTGTAAATAGTGAGTTTTCCATTCTTAGATGTGTTCAAACCAAACCTGAGTGAATTCTTCAGGATGTGGTAGAAGTCATGTCACTTGGATTCAGGGATCTTTAGGGTTTATTTTAGCTTTGAGATCCTAAGCTTTAGCTACAAGTAGGGCATCACTGGGTTTTGCTTGGGAACATGGAGGTGGTGGGATTTTAGAGGAAGAAAGAGCTTCTGAAGAATTTGAGCCCACTCCTCTTCTTTCAGGCCACAGAGACACAGGTTGTATATGTAGGGAGACTTCCACAGTCAGAATATTACTCTTAAGGTTGATGTCCTGGCATCCTGAATACAAAGATAATTCTTAACCAGTGGGTTGAAAGCCTAATGTAAATTCTTGATGGAATCCTGCATGAGGAAGGTCTATGAGAGGTACACCTGATGTATTTTAATGGAAGTACCTGGAAGATACTCAGTGAGAACACATTTAGAGTGAGGTATTCATGGGCAAGGTGAATCTTGAAGAGGCTTACCTGGTGATGTAAGCCAGGAAGAGTTGCAGCTCTGGGAAAGTTAAGATCGCCTCTCTGGTTAATACAATCCTCGGTGTAGTTGTAAACGCAATTGGTTGTTGGAGAAGAAAGGCCGTTCTCTGTGGTTCCTCCCTGACCAAGGACTCCCTCTAATCCACACACTGTCTTGGTTTTATGCCAAATCCTCCTAGTTCTCTTTCTCAACCTCCTTTGTCAGCTCACTCTGGCCATTAAATTTTGGAGTTCCTCAGACTTCCTCTAAAATCTTTTCACACATGGCCTCAACCACACCCATAGCTTCAGATACTATCTGTACACTGGTGATTCCAACATTTATACCTCCTGTCTAGACATCTCTTTTGAACTTTAGACCTACACAGTCCACTGCCCAGCTGCCATGTCTTCCTGGCTACCTCTGCAGAAAGAGGTTTTCCAGGATGCTACTAAGCTGGAGGCAGAGAAGTTGCTCAGAGATGTTCAGATGAGGGTGTAGCCTCATGGACTTTGAGTTCAGCTGCAAAGCAGGAGGCCACTGCTTGGCTCTTTATAGTTCCTATTAAGAGCATAAATTGTATAAGCTTCTCCTGACTATTGATATAGGTATAGTCTTAGGTATAATAAAGGGCTGTGGTACAAAACTGAACATTTCAGATCTGGTAGAATCTTATTCGGCATGAACAGAGTCATCAACAGCTCCACAAGCCTATTAGTAAGGCAAGATGGGACAACCTCTATGTCTGTTGCCCCATTATAATTTTTAATAGTGCTGGCTGTATTCTCAACAGTGCCCTGGCTTAGATGATAGAGTCACCCATCCCATTAGAGAGCCCAAGAGTCCAAGACACCTGTGCCTCAACATGTCACATATGCTCTGCTCTGCATGGCCATCTTTGATATTGGCCAAATAAATCCGGATCTTATAGTGTATGTGTGCATGTGTGTTTAGGGGTCTGTGTGTGTGTGTGTGTGTGTGTGTGTGTGTGTGTGTGTGTGCGCACGCGCATGTGCTCTTCCTGCTCATCTTTAGTCCATCTGAAGCCCTATAGTGTCTCATAAACTCTCCAAACTCAACATCTCCAAAATTGAACTTGTGATTCACCCATTCCCCCTTCCTTGTGTACTTACTCTCCAGTGTTCCTTATCTTGAGAAAGCCTACTTCATCCACTCTGGTACTGACTCAGAAACCCAGGGGCCATCCTTCTATCTTTCCTCTCTCACCTCCTTGTCCAATCAGTCACTTTGTTCTGCCATTTTACCTCCTTAGTCCAACTTGGGTCTCCCCAAGTCTCTCTGTCTTCACCACCCCTACCCTGGTGCAGACAGCCATCAGCACTCTCCTGGGTAACTGCAAACCTTTTTAACAGGCTCCTTGACTTGCTCTTTTGACTTTAATCCTTTTTCCACACAGAAGCCAAAGAGATTATTCTAGAATATTGGCCTGTTCTTATTTCCTTTTCCCTTCCTTGTCCCTGTCCAGTTTCTGCTAGAGTCCGAGGCTTCCCATTGCTTTGGGAAAGAAGACCAAAGCCCTGCTGTGGCCTCCAAGGCCCTGATGGCTGACCCTCCCTACACATCCAGGCTCATCATGTTCTGCTTCCCACTGGGCTCACTACATACTGGCTTCTGCCAGTTTCCAAAATGTCCCCACTCTCTACTGCCTCAGTGACTCACCTGATCCAGTTTTCATGGATCCTGTCCCTCCACTTGCTCTCTTGGTCTTCCACTTCATCACTCAGCCTGCAGCAGCTCTGTCTGTAATGGTTCCTGTTGCACCCTGCACTTTCCCTCAACAACACGCATCACAGCCCGGGTTGCTTGTTCCTGTACATTTTACCCCCAGGTAAGAAGTTTCATGTGAATAGCGACCATGGCAGTCTCGTTCACTGATTTGTCTTCAGTGCCTAATGCATCACACGTCATGTGTACTAAATAACATTTTGTTGGATGGATGCACGGATGGGTGGACAAATGGTCATCATGTGTGTTCTTTTTTAAATAAAGAAATGAATGATACATATTATTAAAAGCCTTTGGGGGCCCTCTACTAACTGATCACATATTTTCATCTTTGCTACTATCCTTCCCATCTTACAGATCAGAAAACCAAAGTTCCAAGAAGCTAAGTGACATTACTGCTTTTCCCTCAGGCTACTCTCTCTCCCCACAGACATGACTCTTGCTTCTAATCCTAATTTTCTCAGCCCCTCATTATGGCAGAGTGTCATTTCATAAATATTGGATTGTGCTAATACAATCTTCTGAGCTTTTCTAAATAGAAGCATTTGATAATGATCGCTGAAATTATTCTGTCATGATGCGCCTGTGGATTTCAGCGGCTCTGCATGCTTCTTAGGCAGAGAGGCATGAAAGTGAATTTGGATTAGGGGAGAATGTTTGTTCTTCTCATGGGCAAAGGCTGAAATCTTACTCTTCCTTCTGTAAAGCCAGCAGCTTCCATCTTTTTAGAAATTTAGCTTGAGTTTATTTATTCAGATGTTCCACAGCCTTTTACTGATCCCCTTCCATGTGACAAATCTGTGCTAGGCTTGGTCTGGGTAAATCGGACTGTGTCATTTTGGCATTTAATCCCTCCAGTGGCCTCTGCTGGCACATAGGGTGAAATCTGAACTCCTCACCATGGCTTGAAAGGTCCTGCATGATCTACTCTCTTCTCCAAGCCGTTTTTTTTCCTGTCTCAAAATGCTACATTGGCCAAGTTTTGGTTCCTTGGGCATGTCAGATTCTTTCCTGGCAAAGGTCCTTTGCACGTGCTGTGCCTGCTCATTAGGATTGTTTTCTCCACTCCTCATTTGGGCAGTTTACTCAGGTCTCAGCTCCCAGGACTTCTTCTCAGGGATGTCTTTCATTATCTGTTTTTCTAAAGAAGGACTTCCTCATTATTATACCATAGCTGAGTGACATTGGAGCCTCAATCCTTCTGCCTCAATTTTCTCATCTTTAACTTGGGGACCAGTGTGAGAGTTATGTGGGCTTCCCTAAATTATTTTCCAGTTCTTACAGTCTCTGGGACTGTAAGTCGAAGTCCACCTTAGGACTTTCCCCTTCTTCAAGCTCAGCGGTTCCCAGATGCTGCTTTACAAAGGGGAACCGCCCCGCAGGTGGTCACTGACAGGCCAGAGGGGCTTCCCAATGCCCAGTGTGCACTACTTCCATGAAGGCTTGGGTGCCTCCAGCTGAGCCTCTTACACACAACCATGGTCATACTCTTTTCCTTGTTCATCTCCACAGGAAAAGCCCTCGGGCTAGCATTCCCAGCTTCAGGGTTTACCGGGGTTGTCACAGAGGAATGGGGGTTACTGCATCCACAAACCCTCTCGCCAGGCCTCTATCCTGCTAACAAAAATAACTGCAGCCACCACTTGTTCCCAGCCCTGTTTTCTCCATCCTTGGCATGGGTTCCCATACGGCAACCCTGAGGCACAGCTCAGGGCCCAGCAGAGGGGCCTTTGGGGGGCTTCAGGGAGATGCAAGTGCTGTATGTCCTGTTAAAGGGCTGAAACCAGAGGTAATGGGGCTTGAAAGGTTTCCTTCTATTTCCTTCTGATGCTTGTGAACGTAATTCTGAGTGTCATGAATGAAGGAGGGTTGAATGTTAGGCTGCAAATCCAGGTGCACAAGAGGTGCTGTACTTGTTTATTTATTTACTTTTTCTTCACATCAACTTGAATCTGACCCTGAGCCTCCAGTGAAGTGAGACATTAAATTTTAGTTGTGGTGGTGCATCCCTTTCCTTGGGTTCTATGAATGTCCTGGGTTGTTGAGCAGGCTATTCTAGTTACTCCATTGTTTGTGGCATTTGGGTCTAGTGATTCTGCTGCTTCTTTTCCAGCTTAGAGCCCTTGTCTCTGGTCCAGCCAGCCCAGGTACGCCACACAGCATCCCTTCTGGTACCTGCCTCTCGGCTACTGCCACTGAGTAGTGTGGCACTGCAGATCCATCTCTGTCCCTCTCCCAGGATGAGGGGACTTCTCCCTTCACCTTGTTAGTCTTCAAAGGCACACCACTCGTGGCTCAGCCTTTCTCAGACCAACTGCATATTCTCTTCAGTAAGTTTAGACTTGAGAAAAAACAAAGGAGGATAGAAGGAAGCCTGACTCAAGCAGCTTCTTCTCTTTGTCCTGCACGATATCTGGAGCAGAGAAATGCAAAGCTCCTAGTCAGTTTCCTGATTGGAAGGGGCAGGAGTTGGGAGAACATACATACAGCTCGTGCACATGCACATGCACAAACACACATGCATGCACACACATGCACAGAGATATTCCCCTGTCACAGAAGCAGCAGTCTCCAGGGTGGTTTTTTCCTGCATGCCCCTGGCCCTCGGCTGTGAGTTTCTGCCTTGCTATAACTACCTACCTGTGTTTACAGAGAGAGGACTGGGCTCTGTTATAGGTTGAATTATGTTCCCCCCAAAAGATAAACTGAAGTCCTAACCCCTGGTACCTGTGAATGTGACCTTATTTGGAAATAGGGACTTCACATACATAACCAAGTTAAGATGAGGACATCCCAGTCACACTGAGCCCTAATCCTATGTGACTGGAGGAGGCAGAGACTCAAAGAGATGGGGGAAGAGGCCACATGAAGACATGAAGACAGAGGCAGAAATTGGATCAATGCAGCCACAAGTCAGGGATGCCAAGAATTGCTGCAGATACCGGAAGCAAGGCCAGGCAAGGAAGGTTTCCTCCCTAAAGCCGTGGGAAGGAATGTGGCCCTGCGTATACCCTGATTTTGGACTCCCAGCTTCCATAACTGAGGGAATAAGCTTTTGGTCTTAAGCCACCCAGCTCGTGGTAATTTGCTATAGCAGCTCTAGGAAACTAAAACCGGCTCAATCACACATCAGTACCTGATCCTGCCATCTGCCCAGGTTGCCTTTTCCACATGAGAATTCATGCAAGAGCACTGCATGTATTGGAACATTTGCTTTCCTCTAAGGGAACTGGCATTTACTGTGTGTTCACTCTAACTAAGAATTGGGTCAGAGGGCTGGCCAGTTAGCTCAGTTGGTTAGAACGTGGTGCTGATAACACCACAGTCCAGGGTTTGATCCCTGTACTAGCCAACTGCCAAAAAAAAAGAATTGGGTTAAGAATTTTCCCATACAACATTTCATCTAATTGCCACTACCACATGAGTTCAGAGATATTGTTGCCTCTTTGTTTTTGAGAAAATGGGGACCTAGAAAAGTGAAGTGACTAGACTAAGTCCATGTGAGTTTTATGGGGCAGAGGAGCCAGGCTTGAAATCCAGGCTAGAGAAATATATACTGTATACATGATGCTGTCATCATGTAAGCATCTTCTAAAATTATTTCTATTTACAGTTACAATTTATGAGGAAAAATAATGCACATTCACTGTGGAGAATGTGCACAATAGAGATAGCTGTAAAGAACAAAATGAAAGTCATAAGTGTGCACAAACTCACATTTAATTTCTGTTTAATGCTATTTTTTTTTAGCATTTTTCCATGTTGTTAAATATTCCTCAAAAACATGTTTTTTAAAGGCTTCATAGTTTTTCATTGCAATGAACATTCCACTATTTATTTAACCCCCTGTATTGTTGCATATTTAAGTTTTTCCAGTTACTTATTGCTAAATCACATTGCAGTGGGTGGTCTTGCACACACATCTCTGTGCTCACCTCCAAGAGGAGTGATCAAATTTACTTTAATATGTATACATTTCTGTATTCCCTTATGGACCCCAAATAGAATGGTTGTACATTATTTTTGAGATCTGGAGGAATAATATCATCCACATGTTAAACACGTAATCCTGAAAATTTGCCCATGAATTGATGGCTGGGAAAATGCCTTGTGAATTCTGAAGCTCTAAACACATGTCAGGAAATGGTGATGGTCTCCTGAGTGCACCCCGTTATAGCTCTTGGCGTACTGGATGGCGACCTTCCAGGCTTTAGCAGGAATTATGTCTGAAATAGTAATCAACCAGTCCAAGCACTCGCCAGTGAAGGTGGATCTCCTCTGTAAAAAGCAGGGTGGGCTCGCCAGTGCTCGCTGATGAATAGCAAGCCTGCTCACGGTCTGTGTACTGAGCTAGCATCTGTTCTCCCGCAGGCAGGGCCCACATTTTATTTACATCTGTAACCACAGTGCTGCGATTCAGTAGGTAGCCGTGGATGTTTGTTAAATGAATTGCTATTTATCAATTGCTGGACTTTCTCGTGGTACGACCCCAGCATCTATCCCCAGCCTCAGCCTCTTACTCTTTCTTTTCCTATTCCCTTACCCTGTCATGTTTTTATTTTGGGAGTCCAGCCTCCAACCCTGTTTCCTGATTTTGGGGGTCTCCCATTGTGGTGAGTCTCGGCAGAACGAGGAGCTTGCTGGAGAGTGAAAGTGCCAGATGCTCTCCATTTCCTGGCAGACTGGGTGTGGCTGGACAGGTGACCTAGTGACAGTTCGACCCTCCTGCCCAGACTTTTCACCTAGGAAGGATGAGCCAGCAGCCAGAGGCTGTGGACTGGAGTATCCAGTGGCAGTGGTGGTGTCTGGCCACGGTGTTTGTACTAAAAGAGGTTGCTGGGTGTCCTGCTGTTTCCCCAGAACTGCCTTACTTCCTGATTATTTTTCAAGCCTGATCCTTCAGCTTCCTGATTGTGATGACTTTCCCAATATTCTTCTAGAGCATTCCTATTTTTGAAAAAGATACTCATAATTGATTTCTCTGGTTTCAGCCACACGCCCTGCAGGTCACATGGTCATGTCTTTGTACTTGCTGACCACTCTGGTTAGAGCACGTCTCCTAATCACCCTTCCTCCTATATCAAAACTCTGCACAGATGCCACCTCTTCCAGGAAGCCTTCCCTGACTCTCTCCACAGCACTCAATTCCTCTCTGTGCTTCTGTTGTTGAGCTGATCACATATTGTCTCTGGTTCCCCAGTAAGGCTGTGAGATACTCCAGGGCATGGACTGCCTCTCATTGCTGAATTGCTTGTGCCCTGTGTAGGGCCTGGAACAAGGAAGGTAGTCCATATATGATATGGACTGAATTGTTGTTAAAGTTGTTAGTGTTAGAAAAGTCAGGAGAGAACTGATTTCAGGAGAAGCCTGCAAAGGTTTTTTGTTTGGTTGGTTTTTTATTCCTCTGCTTTCTTTGGCATTTTTATGGCACCTGGGGCATCCATAGCCCTGGAGTTCTGCTCTGAAGTTGACCCCAGGATCCTTGGGGCATATAAAGCAACACTGGGGATTACACTTTCCTTTACTCCGGGGCCTGGCACACTCTCGGAAATGTGTGCAGGTAGTTGTGACATATGTAAGAGGCTCCCCTTGGAAAAATGTGATGCATCCCCAAACTGACCTTTCCTGTTCCTCTCAGGACATTAAAATGATCTGAGAGTATGGGCCTTTAAGTGTCCTTAATAGCTCCTGATACTATTATTGATTTGTTTAAAGCTACAGGCTCTTATCTTTCCATTTAGCCACTGTTGAGTCAATACATTTTTTTCTTTTGTCTTCCATGATAAAATATTATGTATTTATTCTTAAAAAAATGCTGCATTTGCACATATAAGCTAACTCTCTCCACGCCTATCGCAATTTGCCCAAATATCAGTATTAACAGATTGATGTGTGTCGAGAGAGACAGGGAGAGAGAGAGAGGAGGAGGGGAGGGAGGAAGGGAGACAAAGAGAGTGCACGTATGTGGTAATAGTAAGAGAGAAGTGATATTTCTGTAGTGCTTATTATGTGGCAGGTACTATCCTAAGCACTATAAATATATTAACCTATTTAATTTTCAAAACAGTCCTCTGATGTAGATATTATTGTTTGCCTTTTACAAATGAGGAAACTTGGGCATAGAAAGCTTAAATGACTTGCCCAAGGTCGTAGTTAGCATATGGTGGACCTGGGATTTGCTCAGGAAGTCTGGGTCCAGTCTGCATTCTGGACTTCACTGTAGTGCCTCCTAAGAATGCAGATGAGGAATAGGATCGTAGTTCTCAATCAGTTCTGTCATCCAGTTCTTTGCACACCACTCTGTTCAGATCTGGTTCCCACCTTGCAAGGCTGAACGGTGCTCTCCTGGATGGATGTACCTAACCCCCAAGAAATGACAGTGGAGGAAAAAGAGAAAAGCCAAAATATATCTCATATGCCCAAATAAAAGTCAAGATGTTTGTCTCCAGACAGCTCTCAGAAAAGTTCTTACAAAAGATCTCATATTATGGGATGGTCTCTCATATTCTTAGAATTGCAAAATTAATTGGGGAAACTACATTAGCTTCAATGACCCCAATCAATGCTAGTGTGGGTTGTTTACGGGGATCACAAAATTGGTTAAAAAAAAAAAAAAGCAAGGAAATTAAACACACATTTAGTAATTTTTTCTGGAGGTTATGACCAAATGATGACAAATGCAAAACGTGTTTGATCTAGTACCCACATAGACGCTTGCCTTGACTTTCAGTTTTCTGTGACATTACCTGGGTTCAAAAAGCATCATATTCCAAATTGGGATATAGACTGGTGTCATTCAACTTCAAAGTGGTTCTTCCGATGACAGACACTGATGTCAATGTTGCATATGAAGATTTTGAATGAAAGAGTTCTATAGTGTATAGGATCGGGCAATAAACCACTGTTTTTTAAACTTAGCCACGTGTACACCACTTACCGGACAGAGTTCTAAGGGTTTTACATGATTTTCACTCTAAGACTTCAACAACACTGTGAGCTGTATACTATTATTACCCCTATTTTATAAATGAGGAAACTGAGGCCTAAAATATTAAGTAACTCACTCAAAATCTGGTAGTAAATGGAGGAGCTGAGATTTGAATCCAGGCAGCCTTTCTCCAGAGTCTGGGCCCTGATCCACTATTTTCGAATTAATATACTATTTTATGAAACATGTGGTTTTAAATATGTATGTATAATTAAACCATATATTAGATACCATATACAGACATTTGACAAATTCATCTACATACCTAAACATTTACACGTTGAAGTTGCCTGAAAACTTTTTTGTAGGGTCTTCTCACTGGGAAAATGGGCGGGATGCTCTATTTTGAACCACTGAGGGTTGATCCTATCAGCGTGTTGAACTTACTCTGTCACTGTCTACCAATGCGGACATAATGAGCCCGCGGGGTGTTCGGGGTAATTTGTGTTAAATGGAAGCATCGTGGAAGCAGTCATGCATCAGAGACACATTTAACAGGACAACAAAGATGACGTCCTTCACGACTCCTCAGTCTCCTTTTGCTCCAACTTCAGCCACTCCTGTGACAACCTAGGAGGAAGATATTGCAGAGAAGCGTCACAATCGTAGCTGTGCTGGGGCTATTTTCATGGACTGCTCCTCTGACGGGGCTGCTGAACCAGGGGCTAGAGCTCCTCCAAGGGAACGCTTCGTTTTTGAATGTGTTGACTGTCTTTTCTTTAGTGCGGAGACAGATTTTCTTTATGTTTTGAATACTATAGTAATTTGAATTATAATTACACATTCTGAGAGATTTGGCAAGAAAAGAAAATTGTTTAGTACAAATATAGTAGTTCTTCTTTTTTTTTTTTTTTCTAATTTAGTGAAAATAAGATGGCTTATGTGTCTCCATAACGTAGAATCTGTATTAGTCCATTTTTTGTTGCTTATGACATAATGCCTGAAACTGGGTAATTTATAAAGAAACAAAGTTTATTTCGTACAGTTTTGGAGGCTGGGAAGCCCATGGTCCATGGTCCATGGTGTGTATGGGGGCTTTCTATGGCAACCAGGGTATCACATGGCAAGAATGGCAAGAGCTAGAGAGAGCTAACCTTCTCACTTGCTCTCCTTATAAAGCCATCAGAACCCATTACTCCATGAATGGATCAATCCCTTTACAAAGCACAGTCTTTGCAATCCAGTCACTTCTTAAAGGCACCACCTTCTACCACTATGTTGGGGGTTCAGTTCCAATATGAACTTGGGGGGACATTTAAACCACAGCAGAGTCCAACAATCTGGAAAATTCAATAGTTCACTGTAGTTCCATTTGGGGGTGTCCTAGATCTGCAGTGTTGAATCTGGTGACCACTAGTCACGTTCGCTACTGAGCACTTGAAATGTGGCTAGTCCTATGAGTATAAAATACACACCAGATTTCAAAGATTTAGTATTAGAAAAAGAATGTAAAACATTTCATTAGTAATTTGTATGTTTATTATGTGTTGAAATGACTAATTTGAGATATATTGGGTTAAATAAAATAAATTGTTAATGTTAGTTTAACTCATTTCTTTTTACTTTTTTTAATGTGACTACTAGAAAATTTAAAATTACATATGCAGTTCACATTATATTTATATTGGCCAGCTCTGTCCTAGATTACCTGATTTTATTGTGCCAACTCTATTTCCACCAACAGGGATGTCTCTCTTTGATAATAGTAATAGCTAGCATTTATTGAGCACTTACTATGTGACAGGTACTTTAAATGTCTTGCCTTATTTATGGTTCACAACAACCTTATGTCATGTAGGCACCATTGTGATCCCTATTTTATAGATGAGAAAACTGAGGCACAAAGAGATTATGTAACATGCCCTTAGTCACAGAGGTAGTAAGTAGCAGACGGGTGATTTGAACCAAAGCAGCCCAGTTCAGTGGCTCACACTGATGTCTCCCACACCTCTATCTTTTGGCACATGGACATAAGACTTTTGTCTCAACCCTCCAGAGCTCAGTTTCTCTACCAAGGAGTGGGCTTGGGGGTCCCTCAGGCCCCTCCAGCTTTGCTCTTCCTGTGATTTTCTTGTGGTTCTGTGTGAGCTGCAGGAACATGATGGGGCTGGGAGAAGGCACTCTCTATAGCCAGGACTTCTGGTTAGCATGGCCTTGTCAGGTGGTAGGGAAATGTCCCTGGATGCCTGTCCCAGCTCTGCCACTAACCTGAGACTAAGCTGCTTTTCTCTGTGCTTCCTTTGTTCACTTCTGTGAAATGGGTCTAAGGTAAGGAGCCCTGGATTCCTCCCTAGCTCTGCCATTAACTTTCTCTGTGACCTTGGGCCATACACTGTCCCTCTTGGGGCCTTGTTTACCATTTTATGTAATATAAAGAGTCAATCTCTTCTGATCCTAGTATTCTTTGATTTGTAATTTATGAATCAAGGAAGAAAGGAGGCATTTTTAAATGTAGGAAATAAGTGATACAATAAAGTGATCAAAATAAAACATTGGTGAAAAATCCTGTGGTCCTAGCCCCTCCATCTGTCTATCAGGCACGGCCGCTGCTTCTGATTCCTCGACAGGGGAATTTGTCTTCGTGAGTGGGTAGAGACAGGGCACCTGAGGGACAATGTATCCTTGAGAGCTCAGACTTGCACAGGAAGATAAATCACCCAGTCAAGCTTATGGTGCTTGCTCTGTTCTCAGGCTATCCCACAGAGCAGCAGTGATCCACTGTTTGCTCCATTAATGTCACAGGTACATCTTCAGAATTTATTTTCATGCAACTAATAACCAGAGAGACATTTGGTCATTGACAGAAATTACCCCTCTTTCTAAAGAGACCTACTGTTCCCCATCCCCCTTCATCCACCCAATTTTGACTGTGTGCTCTATGCTAATACAATCACACTTTATGTTTTGAAAGCAACAGTTACTTGAAGAAACTGGTTTTTTTAAAACTTTTCTTGAATCTTCCAATGTCTTTTAAAAGTGGTTCCTGTCCTAAGTGTTGTGTTCCTCATTAAGAAATCCAAATTGCACTTTCTCAAGATTCAAATCATTGCTTGTCATCAGTGAAGCAACTTGTAAAAGCTATGGAAAAACAAGAGAAGAAAAGTCCAGGACTGGATGGCTTCACTGCTGAAATTTACCAAACCCTTAAAGAGGAATTAATACCAATTCTATTCAAATTATTACAAAAAATTGTAACAGATGCCATTCTTCCAAACTCATTCTATGAGACCAGCTTCACCTTGACTCCAAAACCAGACAGATAAAAGAACAAAAGAAAACTATAGGCCAATATCTCTAATGAATCTAGATGCAAAAATCCTCAACAAAATATTAGCAATCAGAATACAGCAACACGTCAAAGAAAAAATATACACCACAATCAAGTGGGATTCATCTCAGGAATAGAGAATGGTTCTACATATGTGTGAAGGTTAATTCTAGGTGTCAGCTCGGTTAGATGAAGGAATGCTGAGAAACCTGGTAAAGGTATCTTTTCAGGTGTGCCCATGAGGGTGTTGAGCCAGCAGAGATTAGTATGAGAGTCTGAGTGGACTGGGTGTGAAAGACCCACCCTCAGTGTGGGTGGGAACCATCCAATCCACTGTGGGTCTAGAGAGAACAAAAGACACAGGAAAGAGGTGAAGCTCTGTCTCTCAATCCGCTGGAGCTGGGATGCACTCTTCTCTCCTGTCCGTGGACATCAGAGCTTGAGACTCTTCAGCTTTTGGGTTCCAGAACTTACACCAAGGACACCATCAGCTTCCCTGGCTTTGAGGCCTTTGGACTTGGACTGAGACATGCTACCGGCATCCAGTTTATAGACGGCCTATCGTGGGACTTTTCTTCATAGTCACATGAGCTAATTCCCCTAATAAATCCCTCTCATGTAATTATAACATATCCTATTGATTCTGTCTCTCTGGAAACCCTGACTAATACAATATGCAAGTCAATAAATGTGACACCCACATCAAAAAATCAAAGACAAAAACCATATGATTATCTCAATAGATTCAGAAAAAACATTTGACAAAATTCAACATATCTATATGACAAAGACTCTCAGCAAATTATCTATTGAAGGAAAGTATGTCAACATAATAAAAGCCATATATGAAAAACCCACTGCCAATATCATCCTGAATGGAAACACAATAGGAATGTCCACTCTTACCACTCCTATTTAACATAGTATTCTAAGTACTAGCCAGAATGATCAGGCAAGAGAAAGAAATGGAGAATATCCAGATAGCAAAAGACGAGGTCAAATTGTCCCTGTTTGCAGATCCTATATATAGAAAAGCCGAAAGATGGTACAAAAGACTCTTAGAGTTGACAAACGATTTCAGTAAAGCTGCAGGATACACAATTAATATTCAAAAATCAGTGACGTTTTTATACTCCAATAGTGAACAAGCACAGAAAGATATCAAGAAAGCTAGCCAATTTACAATAGTCACCACAAAATAAATAAATAAATAAATACACACACACACACACACACACACACACACACACACACACACACACACACACAGGAATCAATTTTACCAAGGAAGTGAAAGATCTCTACAATAACTACAAATCACTGTTGAAAGAAATTAAAGAGGACACAAAAAGATAGAAAGACATACCATGCTCTTGGATTCGAAGAATCAATATTGTGAAAATGTCCATACTACCCAAAGCAATGTACAGATTTAATGCAATACCTATCAAAATACTGATGACATTCTTCAAATAGAAAAAAACAATTCTAACATTCATATAGAACAACAAATGACCCCAGATAGCCAAAGTAATCCTCAGCAAAAATAATAATAATAATAATGATAATAAAGCCAGAGATATAACACTACCTAACTTCAAATTATACTACAAAGCTATAGTAATGAAAACAGCATGGTAGTGGCAGAAAACCAGACACATAGACCAATGGTACAGACTAGAGAACCCAAAAATCAATCCACATAATTGTAGCCAACTGATTTTTGTCAAAGGCACCAAGAACATACATTGGGGAAAAGACTGCCTCTTCAATAAATGGTGCTGGGAAAAATGGATGTCTATATGTAGAAGAATGAAACTAGATGTATCCCTTTTGACATACACCAAAATCAACTCAAAATGGATGGATGAAAGACTTAAATATAAGACCAGAAACTATAAAACCCCTAAAAGAAAACATAGGGAAATACTTCATAAAGTAGACTGGGCAAAGACTTTATGAATAAGATCCCAAAGCACAGGCAACAAAAGGAAAAATAAACAAATGGGATTATATCAAACTAAAAAGCTTCTACACAGCAAAAGAAACAATTAACAGAGTGAAAAGACAACCTACATAGAGGGAGAAAATATTTGCAAATTATGTATCTGATGAAGGATTAATATCCAGAATATACAAGGAACTTAAACAACTTAACAGTAAAAGAACAAGTAACCTGATTAAAAAATGAGCAAAGGAGTTGAACAGGCATTTCTCAAAGGAAGGTACACAAATGGCCAATAGACACATGAAAAAAATTCTCAACATCACTCAGCACCAGGGAAGTGCAATCAAAACCACGTTGAGATATCATCTCACCCCAGTTAGATTGGCCATTATTAAAAAGACTGAATAACAAATGCTGGCAAGGATGCAGAACAAATAACAAATGCTGGCAAGGGGAACACTCCTACACTGTTGGTGGAACTGTAAATTCATGCAGCTGTTATGGAAAACAGTAGAGAGTTTCCTCAAACAACTGCAGATAGAACTTCCCTATGATCCATCAATCCCACTGATGGGTATATATCCAAAGGAATGGAAATCATGTAAAAGGGAAACCTGCACTCCCATGTTTACTGCAGCTCTATTTACAATAGCTAAGAGTTGGAACCAACCTAAATGTGCATCAACAGATGACTGGATAAGGAAAATGTGGCATATACACACAATGGGATACTACTCACCCATAAAAAAAGAATGAAATACTGCTATTCAAAGCAAGATGGATGAACATTCGTAAAATTGTGTTAAGTGAAATAAACCAGGCATGGAAAGAGAAATACCATATTTCCTTACTCATAAGTGGAATCTAAAAAAATAAGTAGAAGGGGGGGAGGGAGGGAGGGAGGGAGGGAGGAAGGAAGGAAGGAAGGAAGGAAGGAAAGAAAGAAAGAAAGAAAGAAGGAAGGAAGGGAGGGAAAGAAAGAATCATAATGATATGCTGGACTTTCAAAAGGAGAGAACAAAACCAAGGTCACCAGAGGTGGGAAAGGGGGGAGTTGTTAAAGGGTCACATAAAACAATTACATTGTATAATTTTGAATAAACTAATTGTCCTGATTTGAGCATCACATATTGTACACAGGTATTGATATTCAACTCTGTACCCCACAGATATGTACAATCAACTATATTTCAATTAAAAAAATTAAAAGAAAAAGCAAGAATATGCTATGTTCTTTAAGAATCCTGAGGCTTTCAAAGGTTAAAATAGGGCTTATAGCTTTCAAGAGCTTTCTAAACTGTAGCTGCTAAGACATGTAGGCATGACGGGTCCACCAGTTGGGATTTAGGTAGGAAGACAGAAACCACCCTAGGTATTTCATTTAGGAAGGGGTTTAATACAGGGCATTAAAGGTTTATAAAACCTTTGAAAGCCTCATGTGTATGGTCAAATGATCGTCCACATGAGTGCCAAGACTACACAGTAGGGAAAGGATAGTTTCTTCAACAAATGGTGTTGGGTAAACTGGATTTCTACATGAAGAAGAATGAACTTGGACTCTGATCTTATACCATACACAAAAGTTAACTCAAAATGGGTTAAAGACCTAAACATATGAACTAAAACTATAAAACTCCTAGAAAAAATATGGGGGAAAGCTTTATGACATTGAATTTGGCAATGATTTCTTGAATATGACAGCAAAAGTACAGGCAACAAGAGCAAAAGTAGACAAAACAGTCTGCGTCAAACTTAAAAACTAATTTGTCTTTAAAGGAAGCAACAGAGTGAAAAGTCATCCTATGGAGTAGGAGAAAACTATTTGCAAACCATGCATCTGATAAAGTGTTAATGTCTGGAATATTAAAGACCTCCCACAACTCTACAACAACAAAAAACTAATAACCTGATTAAAAAATGGGCAAACAACTTGGACAAACATTTCTCCAAAGAAGATTGTACAAATGGCAACAAGCATTTGAAAAGATTTTCAACATCACTAATCATTAGAGAAATGCAAATCAAAACGACAATGAGGTATCACCCAGTAGAATGGTCACTATGAAAAGACAAACCAACAAACAAAACAACAGAAAATAATAATAGGTGCTGGTGAGGATGCAGAGAAACTGGAATCTTTGTGTACCGTTGATGAGAATGTAAAATGGCACAGCCTCTATGGAAAACAGTCATCAAAAAATTAAAAATGGTACTACTGTATGATTCGGCATCCTAATTCTGATTATATGTTCAAAAGAATTGAAAGCAGAATCCTAGAGAGATTTACACCCCCATTTTTATTGCAGTATTATTTACAATAGCGTAGAGGTGGAAACAGTGCAAATGTCCATCAATAGATGAATGGATAAAAAAATGTGGTATATGCATACAGTGGAGTATTATTTAGCTTTAAAAAGTAAAGAAATCCAGACACATGTTATGACATAGGTGAGCCTTGAAGGCATTATGCTAAGTGAGATAAGCCAGTCACAAAAAGACATATACTGCACAATTCCACTTACATGAAGTATCTAGAGTAGTCAAACTCATAGAAACAGAAAGTAGAATGGTGGTTGCCGGGGCTGGGGGGAGGGGATAATAGTGAGTTGTGCTTAATAATGTCTTAGTTCATTTGTGCTGCTATAACAGAAAAACACAGACTGAGTAATTTATAAATAATAGAATTTTTTTTCTCTCAGTTCTGGAGGCTCAAAAGTCCAAGATAAGGTGCTGTCACGTTTGTTTGGTGTCTGGTGAGGGCCCAGCCTCTGCTTCCAACATAGCACCTTCAGTGCTGTGTCCTCACATGGCAGAAGGACAAAAAGGACCCAGCTAGTTCCCTCCAGCCCTTTTATAAGATTGCTAACCTCATTCGTGAAGACTCTGCCCTCATGACTTAATTGCCTCATAAAAGCCCCCCTCCCCCGTCTTTGTACTATCACATTGGTGTTTAAGTTTCAACAGATCAATTTTGGAGGGACACATACATTTAAACCATAGCAAATGAGTGTAGAATTTCAGTTTTGCAAGATAAAAAAAGTCCTAGAGATTTGTTGCTCAACAATTTGAATACAGTTAACACTGTGGAACTGTGTACTTAAAAATGGTTAAGATGGCTAATTTTATATTGTGCTTTTACTGCTATTTAAATAACTAATTAAAACAATTATTTAAAAAATAATTATTAAGATAAAACAAGGGAATATCCTTTATGAAAATACTAAGTGTGAACAGCTGATAAAAAATGATTGTGTCTTAAAGAAAGAGAAGAAACAAATCAACCAAAACAAAAAGTAAAAAACCTTTGGAAGTTACAAAAGCTGAAGTCAGGGAAACCACCATTAATGGTCAGCAAACTAAAATGTGCCAACATGTGAGAGAACTTCTACTAAAGATCTCAGCTACCGTGTCACTGAAGTGGGAGATTCCTAGGAATGACCAGCCACAAGTCTATCATCTGTCAAAGACCATGAACCAGCCTGCCGTGACCTTGAATCAGTAGTGACTTCTGTTCCTTTCCCATCTTCCAGACATTTTGAGATTGCTTCTCTCAGTGGTGGAGACAAAGCTGGAACCCTGCTAGAAAGGAAGATATAGTTTCTAGGCTTTCTGCCCCAATAGTACGTGGGAGAGCTTAGAGGGGTGGAAATGAAGAAAAATACCAAGACACAATTTCAGTACAGTGCACCCCAAGTGAGGAAAGGACTTTGTGTACCTTTCACTTAGAAGAAGGGAACAGAAGGATGAACTTTGAAATTAGGCTGGCATGAGTTGAAATGCCAGTTCTACCAGTGACTGGCGATCTGATCTGGGGCTGGCTTGGTCACCTCTCTCAGCCTTATGCTCCTCATCTGTAAAATGAAGATAATAGCACAAGAGTCTCATAAGACTGCAATGGAGAAGTAACTAAAATTTCACATGCAAAGTACCCTGCACAGCAATAGAATTTTTAAGATCACTGTACTCTAGAATTTTTATGGAGAGTTTCTAGCACTAAGAGAAGTCTGCATCAAGTCAGATACCTCACAGTATGTGGTGTGTTCAGAGAATAATCCATAGTCCTACAGGATGTCAGTGATGAGAGCAGTTTAGTCATCATTTATGGAACATCTACTGTTTTCATGGCACTGTTATAATTCTCATCTTCCTTTCATTCTAAAATCCCCACAACAGCCTTTTGAAGTAGTTACTATTATTAGCCCATTTTGCAGATGAAAAAAATGAAGCTTAGAGAGGTTAGATAACTTATCCAAGATCACACAGTAAGTGGCTGAAGCAAATACTCATACCTATACTCTTGACCACTGTAGGACTCTAGGTATAGGGTCATTGCACGTGGTGGTATAGGAGGTATGATAAGAAGGGAGAGTGGGGCCAGAACTTGAAGGGTCTTGTATTCTAGTAGTTTGGACTGTAAGAGTGGGGATCCATCAGAGATTAAGTCAGGGAATGTTTGATCAGATTTGCCTTTTAGGACAACTGCTTGCTGGCCAGTGAGGAAGGCAGCTGGAGCAGGGAGATGGTAGTGGAAGGAGGAGGCTGTTGTCCTGGACCAGGAGAAAGCTGATCAGGCCTGAACCAGGGCATTGGCTCTGAGGGTGGAGAGGGAGAAAAGGGGCTGGAGACATTGGTGAGCTCAACAGGACTTGGCGAAAGAGATGAAAGAAAGACACCAGCTTTGGGTTTGGAGTCAAGCCTTGATTCTTGAAAGTTCTGTGACTCTAGACAAGCTACAAGGGTTTCGCTTCCTCATCTGTATGTTGCTCATGTACCTATAGAGGTGTGCTAAGGATGGCTTGGGTGTACATGCAAAGCTCCTACCTCTGTGCCTGGGACCCTGAGTGCTTAGCCAGTGAAAGTGTGGGTTCAGTTTAGGATGTTTATGAGACTTGGGGTCTCCATGAGCAGGAGGACTGAATGCCTGCACCAGAGTCTCCTGGGGTGTTTTTAAAAAGCAGATTCCTGAACCCCACATCCACACATGGCACTGGGATGGGTCCCATGAAACAGCAGGTGATTTTAGTGTTCATTGGATTTGAGGACCATTAGGCATTTGCAAAACTAGGAAAGGGATCAAGGCTGGAGTCAGGGTTCCCTGGGAGAGTCAGAAGAACAGAGAGCAGAGGGCAGAACTCTGAAAATTCCCACACTCTGGGATATTGGTAGAGCCCGAAGAGGAGAAGGAGGAGCTTATCCAGAGAGGAAGGTGGCAGCAGGCCTGGTCTCACCAGGGGTGCCCACCCATTCCCTTCTCCCTTGCCCTATGGAGGAGTGGCGCCCCCAGGCACCCCTGCTTTGGGGCTCTATTGCTTGTGTCCCTGTAGCCCCCTACTCTAACTGCTTTACTTTGCATCACTCCCACGTTCTTTCCTTTGCCTTGGGGACCCCAGGTCTTAGGATTTCCTCGTGCATCCAGACCCTGTCCCAGGTCAGGCAACTGCAGAGCTTGATACAGAGGAGCTCTATGTAATTTTGTGCTTAATACCCTCTCCCTCAGTTAAACTAAGCTCCATCAGACTATGAGTCAACTTTTCCATTCACAACCACATGTCTTCAGCTCCTAAACCGTCTCTGGTACCCAGTACACCCTCAATTAATATCAAGTAAGTGAGGTAGGGGACGATGGAAATGTTAAGCCACCTGGATACAGGTTTAAAGGAAACAAAACCTGAGATGACTGAAATGCATGCTTGGGTTCAGAGCATGGTGTGTAGTGGGTTCCAGGAGACCTGGATCCTGGGCCTGCTGTGCTTGCTGACCTGGTGTGTGGCCTGGAGCAAGTTACTTAGACTCTCCGGGCCCCAGTGACCTTACCCACACAACAAAGGGTCCTGATTAAGTGACGCTCCCAGTTTTCTAACTCTAATAGCACGCAGGTTCTACACAGCACATCTGCTGAGGCACGACTTGTTCGTTACTGCAACCACAGGCTCCCAACACAAGGCTAGACCATGCTTCCTTGCTCTCATTTCTAGATAATTACAGAGCCGTACAAACAGGGACCTCATGGAAAGACTTCACAATATAGGAACAAGGAGTTTTGTGTGCATGCGGGGGTGGGCAGTCCTGAGCAGACAGGGCCTGGCAGGCCAGCGAGCCAATCTGAATGTAGTTCCCACCTCTAGAAAATAACTAATTTTTCTTTTCTGGGTAGTAGTAACAATTAGAAGAAAGGCTGCATTTAACACCTGTGCTGAATGGGATAATTATTTGATTTTTGACCATTTCAAGCAAAATGTCAGCTTTCCAAGCCTGATTTTTAGACTTTGTGCTAAGTTTTTAGACTTTGCAATATGAAAAATAATAACAGAAAGGTTATTTGCCCAAATTGAAAGACTGCTTTCCTGCCTTTGAAATGAAATTGTGTTAACCGTTGCCCTTGATGCTCTGTATAGTTGGCTTTCGGAGAGGGTACAGGAGTGTACACCCATACAAAGTTCATGGACAGGACAGCTGCAGGGACCAGCATGGAGGGCCTGAGCAAAGCTGTTGTGTTTCTCTATGGCTCAGGGTTTCTCTAACCTGGAAGATGATGGTGCATTTGGGACAAATGGGGATTAGATGATGTAGCATATGGGAAAACACAGAACAAATGCTTGGCCCATGGGCCTGTGTTAGGTCTTCTGCATCACACCTCTGTCCCTTCTTCCTGTCCTGTTTCAGAGCTGAGACTCATTGTGGGGGTGCTGTGTTAACCTGTCTACTGAAGGAAATCTCTGAAGTCTTGTCAGGCCTGAACTCTGTGTGTGTGTGTGTGTGTGTGTGTGTGTGTATGTATGTGTGTGAAAAAGGTACTGTGTCACTAGATGGTGATTGTGGGCTGTGACATTTTATCACTCCTGACCTTCCTTCTTCGAAGCCCATAGGCCCCTTGTTCTGAATGGCTGACCCTTGTCCAATGTGCTTACTGAAGATCAGCAGGAGGCCCTGGAGTTTTATCCTTAACTTGCGGCAGGAAAGCCCACATAAAGGGTCTCATTTGCCAATGTCAGGAGTAGACAAAGGAGAGCCAGAAGCTGATTGGCAGTTTGGGGGCCGAGTCTGTAGAGAAGGGACAGGAATAGGAAGAACGGTCCTCTGCAGACTAGAGTATCCTGGCCAGGTGGCTGGAGGGACTTCTCAAACACCCATCGGCTCCTGCCTCTTCAGGCTGTACAGTGACTTCCAGACCCCCATTCTTGTCTCAGAGAGAGCTGGAGAGGTGAGGCTGGACCGCAGGATCTTTTCTGGAATGAGATGTCACACCATACCATAGCAATAGCCTGTGACCAAGATCTGAGGTTTCACATGATCTGCCCACTTTGCTCAGATCCATTTTGTCAGGACCAGCTTTTCATGTTTCTCTCTTTCCAAGACCCTTGTGCTATAATTTGGGAGCAGGGAGTAAGGATAAGGGGTAGAGTTTACTTCCTCCTAAAACCCTGGAAGAGGAGACGAGGGCCTCACTACCACTGACATACCTACTACTTTAATCTTACTTAGGAAATGAATCTAACAAATCTGTAAGCTTTTAGGGCTGGGTTCTGTTGATCAGTTACAAAACTACTCATGAATTCATGAGCATTTGTGATCTAAAACATGATCATCACTGTGGACTTGGATTCTTCTGTTTTTGAGAGGAAGAAAACATCTGCAGACAGTGATCTCCAAACACAAGGCTAGACCTTTCTTCCTCACTCTCATTTCTAGATTATCACAAGCAGAGTTGTACCTGGATAGACCCTCCAACACGGGTATGGACCCCTGTCCCATGTCTCTCCTGGAAGTCAGCATTCTGCAGTGTAGACTCAAGGAAGTAGGTCTCCTTAGTGGTTCCAGCTGCTGTAGACACTTTGGGTTTACAAAATCTTCAGATATGCCTACTTCTTTTCCAACAACATAACTGTAGGACCTCATGCTTTGTCAGAGCTCATTTATTGCCATGTGGCATCGTGGTCAAAGCACAGGATTTCCTATGACATGAATCCAGTTTTGAGCCTCGGCTCTGCTGTTCACCAACCTGTCACCATGTATGACTGAGGACATCTCTGAACCTCAGTCTCTTCTTCTGAGAAATGGGGATGGGATTACATGTCTGTCTCACCCCATTACTGTAAGAAGCAGTAAGGGTAGTGGAGGTGAACTTTGAGAGCTCAGTGTCCCTGTATGGGTTAGTTGTTGCCACTATTACTGTGACCTTGAAGAGCAGCTGGGCCCAAGCTTCCTGCTGCAAAGTGATGTAGTGCTCTCAGCTAAAAGACAACCCCCTGCTTACTCACCCAGCCCTCAGAGGGCGGATTAGAACTGTTGTGGCTGTAAACCCAGCCGATATGGGCTGTAATATAGTAAATTATCACTTGTTTTGCAGTCTTGACGAGAAAAATAAATGCAATTACACTCATGAATGTTGAAAAATGAAGCAAAGCAATGCAGATCGGCACATTCGAGGTGCTTTTCCAAATGAAAAGCTGTGTACAATGAATGCTAATGGGCTCCCTCCTTTCACTCTCCGGCATATGGTGAGATGTGATCTTTCTGAATGAAGGGAGCAGCTGTGCCAAGCCCCCCGGCCATGGGAGAGGCCACCCTGAACAGCCCTCACAGCGGGAGACTTAGCAGGTGGACCCCGACTTCCTCTCTTGGCTGAGGACCCAGAATAGGTGCAGTTTCCTACAGCAGGTACCTGAGTGATCCTGGTGGTGCCTTTCTGCTATGGAGCCTGGCATCTATTCTGCAATTCTCTTGTCATTCTGTGTGGCAAACATTCACTGAGCACCTACTGTGTGCTACGCATTGTGCTGGGAGGAGTAGAGATGAATCTCACATGTCCTTCCCCTCCCAACCAAGGGAGACCTTGTCACCAAGGCCTGATAGGCATCTTCTAGACTTGTGCTGTCCAAAGCAGTGGCCACCAGCCACATGGCAGTATGGAGCACTTGAATTGTGCTAGTCCAAATTGACAGGGGCTCTGAGTGTGAAATATACACCAGATCTTAAATACAGGGTAAACAATAAAGAGTGTAAAATACCTTATTTTTATACTGTTTAAATGTTGAAAAAATAATATTTTAGGTATATTGGGTTAAATAAAATACATTATAGTTAATTTCACCTTTTCCTTTTTACTTTTTTAATATGGCTAGTGAAAATTTTAAATTACAAATGTGGCTTGCACTGTATTTCTGTTGGACGGTGCTGAACAAGTCCCTGCCCACATGTCTCTTTTCCTCCTCTGCCACTGTCCCCCTTGCTGGTGGCACTTCTTCAACCATACCAGGCTCTTTCCTGACTCAGTGCTTTTTTTTACTTGCTGAAGATTCTTCTCCAAGTCTTTCTCAACCTAAATGTCCCCTTCTGAAATATTCTATCCCTTTAATATGTGCACCCCCTGTTATTCCTCATGAAAACACTTTTTATTTTTAGTCCCTGTCATAATATTTAGGTATTTTATTTATTTACTTGTTTGTGGATCTGTTTCCTCTAAGAAGACATAAGGGCAGGAAGTTTGTTCACTTTATTTATTTATTTATGTATTTCTGTCCTAAACTCAGTGTCTTCCACAGCAATTGACACACAATAGGTACTAAAAATTTTTTTTCTTAAGTGAATGAATGAGTGATTAAATGTCACATCAATGTCACAAAGGAGAAAAATATTTTGGCCATTTTGAGATGTTGAAAAGACATTTGGAAATACTTAGCTGTCAATCCTAATTGATCAATCAGTTAAGGAAAGTCTGAGTGAGAAACATGTGACAGATGAATAATTTCAATAGAGGTTAATGGAATAGAGGTGGGATCAGAAATATGGGAGTTAACAAGGAATAGAGAAGCCCCTCCAGCCTGGCAATGGTGGGGAGCCATTACCACCCTGGATCTGAAGAATGACAGTAGGAAATGGTGTTAGGGGACTGCCTGACAGGCTATAGGGGAGCACAGCCACCGTCTGGTCTTCTGTCAGTGCCTGCATTGGCCAAACTCAGCAAAAAGTAGAGGGTAAAGGAGGCGGGGAGACACAAACACAGAGATCAGCCTCCGGTGCACAGAGCAGGGTAGAGACTGCATCTGGATTGGTGGGGGTGGTGGCGGGGGAACAAAAAGTCATGTCATTCTGAAAAGACCTAGAAAGCTATTTTCTCAATGTGATAATAGGGCATGTCCATTCCAAACCAACAGCCCATATCCTAAAAATATAAGGATGCTCAGGATCACTAAAATTATTTAACATTTATTCAGGGATTTCTAGTAACAGAATGGGAAGTATAATTATGAGAGAGATAAAATTATTATTTTCAGAGGATATTATTCTCTACCCAAAACCCCAGAGAAATAAGTAAAAAATGATTAAAATTCAGTGAAAGAGTCCAATAAGGTGACTAGTTAGGAAATAAATATACAAAAATCAACAATTTCCTAAATCCTAGCAATAACCAGTTAGAAAACATAATATAAAAGGATTCATTCTATAGAAGCAACAAAACTATAAAAGGCCTAGGAGCTGGCCTGAGAGGCAATATGTAGGAACTTTAGAGAAAAGCTTATAAAGCAATTCTAGGAAAATAAGTAAGTAAATGGATATATCTCATTTTTCGATGGGAAGATTTGACATATTAAAGCTTGTCAATTTAATTAGAAATATGTATTGCATATTATAATAGAAATGTATAAGCAATATTATAAAATGATTTTAAAGTTTACCTGGAAAAATAAATGAGCACAGATCATTAGGCAGATGTTAAAAGAGAACAATGGAGGAACACTTCTACTTCCAAGTTGTAGAAATATATCCTGGAACTAAAATATTTCAAATAGCATATTCCAATCCAAGGATAGACAGTTAGATCAATAGAACAAAATATGTCCCTAAAAGAGATGTGTGGTGTGTGCTCCTGCATGTAAGTGCACGTGTGTGTGTGTGTGTGTGTGTGTGTGTGTGTGTGTGATAGACAAACCTAATATTTCTAATTAGTGAGAAAAGTCAAGATGAAATTAAAATGATAACACACCAAAAGATGCTGTAGGCAAACTTGAGGTAAGTCCTTATTTCATCTTATATACAAAAATATATTCTAGACAAATGCAATACAGTCCAGTTAAATGTAAAATTTTGAAAGCATCTGAGACATGTAAATGCATAAGTAAGTGTTTAAATAGTCTTTGAAAGTAGGACAGTTTTCTGAAGATACCATTAAAGGTAGAAGCAATAAATAAAAATATTTAGCATATCCATCACCTCAAACATAACCACCCTGAGAAAATCATTGCTGTATAAATGTAAAATGTACCCAAATATTACATTGTACTCTATAGACATATATAATTGTCATGGGTCAATTAAGAAAAAAATAAAAAGAAAAATATGCAGAGACAGAAGTAGATTAATTGTTACCAGAAACTGGGGGGAAGGAATAATGAAAAGTTATTGCTTAATGGGTACAGAGTTTATGTTTAGGATGATAAAAAAGTTTTGGAAATAGATAGAAGTGATGGTCACACAGCGTCATGAATATAATTAATTCCATGGAATTATATGTTTAAAAATAGTTAAAATGGCAAATCTTTTGTTATATATTCTTTGCCACAATAAAAAATAAAAATATTTCTATGTTTGTTCCTAAATACCATAAACAAGATGAAAAGATTCACATCACACTGACTTCTAATACTTGCAATATATACACAAGACAAGTGATTGCTACCATTAATATGGAAAAAGCTCTTATAAATCTATTTTTAAAAGGCAAATGAGCCATTAAACATATATTCAGTGTTGATGAGACTCTTAAGAATCAGGCAGTCATACACTGTTGGTATGAGTACAAGTTGGTACAATATGTAGGGAGGACAACTTAATATCTGTCAGAAAATTGAAATGTGCAGATCTCTGACCAGAAATTTTATTATTGGAACTGTATACCAAGAAAATAATCAGAGATAAGAGTAAAGTGAAAAGTCTTGGATGTCTGACCTATGACATGGAACTTGACCTCACAGGGCGTCACTTACTCCATCGATAGCATGAGAAGATGTCAACTTGCTTCACGGGGCATTGTGAGGGTCATTTGGGGTGACTGGACCAGGAATGCCTTGGACCTGTGGAGCCCTGGGAAAATGGTGTGTACTCTTGATTATTTGGGGCTGTCACATTTGCCCTTTCCTTCCCCATCCCCAGCTCCTCAGACATTATCTACTGGGGCACCTTCTCCTGCCACTTCAGCTCAGGCAGGAGCAAAGGAGACAGCTCCGAACCTCTGCTCAAGGGGCTGCTTTGAGGGTGAACACTCAGCTGATTCGACCAGCATTTAGTTAGTGCCAACCACATGCAGGACAGAACACAGGCAGGTATTCAGGTGAAAAAGATTCTCCATGAATGAGTTTTAGTCAGGCTCCTCTGAGTCCCGTTCTTGACTAGTCCTTGACCTTGTCCCCTGTCTTGCCTTGGCCTGCCTAGTTCAGTTTTAGTAAGAATCCTGCTAAGTTAGTTTCATATCTGTCTTAGTCCATTTGGGCTAAGATATCATAAACTAGGTAGCTTATTAAGCAACAAATTCATTTACTGCGTTTCTGAAGTCCAGGAAGTCCAAGATCAAGGCTGGTGTATTCCGCGTCTGGTGAGAGCTCGCTTCCTCAGAGACAGTGCCTTCTAGCTGTGTCCTCGGTGGCAGGGGCAAGGCAGCTCTCTGGATCCTGTTTTCTAAGGGCTCTAATCCCATTTATGAGTCTCATCCCTTATGACCTAATCACCTCCCAAAGGCCCCACCTCTTAATACTATCACCTTGGGGGTTAGGATTTCAAAATATGAATTTTGAGATGACACAAACATTCGGACCATAGCAATATCTGATCACCCTGGCCTGCCTATCTTCAGCAAGAATACTGTTAGGTCGGTTTAGCAACACTTGTCTTCTCAGTAATTTTTCATCCATTCACTCTGCTGCTTAACGATAAATTCTCAGCTCTCTTTGCCTGATTGCTCTTCTCTATTGCAATAGTCTTTTTAAAAACTCTTTCTTTTTAACATGTATTGATTGTACATATTTATGGGATAAAGAGTTATATCTCAGTACATACATACAATGGGTGATGATCAGATCAGAGGAATTAGCCTATTTATCAATTGCAATAGTCTTGAATAAAGTCTTCCTTATCATTTTAACAAGTGTTAGAATAATTTTTTCTTCAGCAAGCATTACCATGGAAAGCACATTCCAGTCTGCTCCAAAGAAGCTTTGGGCCTAATAGGTAGATGGGTGGGAAAACCCATGAACAGCTCTATGGAAGAGGAGCACATTCATTCATTCATTCAACAAACATGTATTGAGGACATGTAATATGACAGAACTGTGAACAAGATACTCCAGCTCCTTGCCCTCATGAAGACAGATAGATGATAAAAGCAAACATAAACAGAAAAAGTACAGCGGGGGCAGGTTTCTCATACCTGGGGCTGTGAAGGGAGTGGGGATCCCAGGTAAACAGGAAAAACTTCCTGCAGGAGGTGACATCTGAGTTTCATCTCTAGTGAGTTTGACTGATGCTTGTGGGCTACAAGGCTCAGCAGGTTCAGAGCTCTTGTAAGCACATTTGTGTATAAGTATGATGTTGGATAGCTCAGGAGCCAGCCTATGAGGTACAAACTATGGGGAAGATGATGGCTGAGGTTTCCAGAGGCAGCCCAGTTGAGAGAAGACACGGATATGGAGATTATCCTAATAGGATTTCACAAAGACCACTTAGCAGTCGCTGAGCTTGGGGGAAAAATAGTTATGAGCTGAGGGTGGAGAAATAGCCAAGAATCTGGCAACTCTGCGAAAGCTGGGAGAGAAAAGCTGACAGCTAACAGACAGAACAAGATGATGCTTGCAAAAAGGTTAAAAGAATAGACAAGAGGAAAAAAGTACACTGAGAGATACGGATGGAAATGCAAGCGCATTAATATAACTTGGGGACATGCATTAAGATAATTCCAGCTCTAAGAAGGAGCAGAGCCAGGACTTATTCATTACTGTCAGGGAACTCTGGAAACAGATGTGGGCACTGGAATGTCAGGATTTGGATAGAGAGAAAGGATATGTGAATATAAAACACCACAGACAGAAATAGTCCTAACCTCTCCTCTTTAGAGATAGGGAAACTGAGGCTCAGAGAAATGAAGTGAGGCCACTGTGGGAAGGCAGTTGGCAGTTCCTCGAAAAGTTAAAGATCAAGTTACTACATGACCCAACAACTCCACTCAAGATTTGAAAACAGGAACTGAAAGATTTGATCCACAGTGTGTTGTCTGACAACTAGTCCAGTGCTCACTTCATGGCACCCTGGCTCCTGCTTTCATCTTCCATTCTCTCTGCCTCTTTTGTCCACTCTTTCTCCCTCTCAACCTCCCTCTCTTCCTCCCTCTTCTTTCCAATTTATATACATAGGGCTGAGTTGGGGTCTAAGTTGTAGCTTTGCTGCTTACTAAATACATGACCTTGATTTTACTGTGCTGTCATCTGTGGGGACCAGATGAGGGTCCTTCCAGCCCTAATAGTATGTGGTCCTTTCAGCCACATATTCAGGAACTGCAGATCCGGCATTGATGAGGGGACAGTCCTCTCCTGAACATGCAGACACGGGAGGTCGTCCAGAAGCTGATGCAGTCCCAGTCTTGAAACAACCGCCATATCCTCTCACCTTTTAATTGCTTGTTTAATAAAGTTCATTTTCTCTTTAACTTTCCTGGGATTACAAAGCAGTTGTCTATTTTGTTTCCTGGAGCATCTCTTCTTTCAGAATGAGTTTCTTAAAAAAATATCTTTGCATGTCAAACCTACTCTGGGGGCACACCGCATCCATTTGAGTCTCCCGCCCCCACTTGACCTCTATATAAATGGGAGCAGTTATATTATGAGGTTATTTGATCCACATTGGCCATGCTGAATTTTCTTTTGCTGCTCTCCCAGTTTATTTGGACACGGTGTGATGCCTCCCCAGATGGGAGAGAAAATCTCTGAGGACTTGCAAAAAGCCATTGGGAGCTTTGTCTCCATCTCTGTCTCTAAATTTATTGAAAGTCTGACACTGGGTTTGGCTCTGCTGAGTTGGCAATGGATCCTGTTCCTGGGGGGCCCCCTAACATTTCTATTTGCTCCCCTGTTTCAAAGTGAGTTAACTCATTTCCTGAAAAGCCCTTCTGTTTCTTTTTTCTTTCTTTTTTTGTCTAATTCATTGTGTTTTCTTTGCCCATTTGATGCGTTGTATGAGATAACTGGTTTCTGCCTGATAGGCAATTCTGGGGCAGGATTTAGGGAAAGATGTCAATTCATAGTGGGGAAACAAGCTGCAGGCGGAGTGTTCCCAACTATCTCATGCTTTGGCAACACCTTTCCAATTTGTTGCCTTCAAATTAGGAGCTGCCATTGAGCCTCTTTCTGTTTATCCCACATTTTTTCCCCTCTCCAATGGTACATTTCCAGTTTGAAAGGGACGATGGATGTGGATTCTCCTCCCATCATGTTGGCCCAGATGACACTTAAAATCTGTGGCATGAAGTTGGGGTGCTTTCCGAGTTTCAGCATTAATAGCATATTCTTCATTCTTTGTTCTTTTCACTTCTTTTTGTTCGTTTCGATCAACTTTGGAGATGGAGGTTCTATGAAATGGTACTCAAGCCACTATATTTTCTGGAATACCTGGCATTCTTTCCACTTTACCATGCCGTGTGATTATAAATACACTCTTGCACAGCCAGTATGACATGCTTTTATTGGAAAAGGTTTTCAATGACCATATTCACTGAAATGGCCTATTTATATGTCAAGTACATTGTGGGATATATGCTTCTGTAAGAATAGATCAACAACAAACAAAAGACCCAGTTCTGGGTTCCCAAAAGATACTGCAGAGCCACCTCCAGGCCCCTGCCTTCAAGTGTCCCTGTAAGTTGCCACAGACTATCTCAATAGTGAGTGCCTTTTAACTGGGCTATGGGATTAGGTTTTCAGTACATAATTTCCTTGTTTTCATTTCAAGTTCTTAATTTTATTGAAGGTGCTTCTGCTGTTGCTGGTACTGGTATAACTGATCTAATTTAATTTAATTTGCTTCCTTGCAAAGAAGGTGATCCCTTGCCCAGCTGCTGCTCTGGGCAGAGAGGGAGCAAGCAGACTTGCAGATAAGCTCTGAACTTTATCAGACCTCCCCAGGGTTTATGCTAATGAGCAGTGCTCAGAGATTTTGGAAAAAATTTTCACAGTGATTGCTTTAACTACCATGCTGCTTCCTAGGCAGTAAGACATACTCATGAGACGATCTGAGGGGCTGTGAGGAAGTGGGGGAGGCGGGATCGTCTGGCTGGTCTGTTCTGCTGCTTCAAGGTGCCATGCCTGTGATGGGTACGAGGCACATGTCAGATGGTGATGTTAGGAAGGGTCTCCCCTGTCCATTCTGTTGCTGTGCCTAGAGAAGCTTCATGGTGAGAATGCTGAAGAGTGGCAGTTGTGGTAAGGTTAGGTAGTCCTCGATTAAACCCTACTTTGTTTTCTTTGTCAAGTTGTTCAAGCTTGCTGAGTCTTAGTTTTCATAAACTGTGAATGAATAAGGGTAAGGGCCTCAAGGATAGGGTGCCATATTCCTGTCTGTATTCTCAGTACCTAACAGGGTGCCTGCCAGACAGTAGGCTCTGCGGAATGAATGAATGAGTGAATGAAAACAAATGGGTATTTACAGAAGGGAAGATGGAATGTCACCATTAAGCCTCCAGACACAGATTCACTCTCCGACAAACACTGTCTGGGCTAAGGAGGTTCAAAATCATGTTGTGAAAAAGGGATTGTGAACAGTGATGGTACTGCAAGCCTCCCCAGTTCTGCTCCCATGGTTTGATTGGGTGGGTTGAAAAGGACTGCTCTCACTTCTCTAGACATGTGCGTGATTGAGAAAAGGTGATACAGAATCATCCTGTTTTTCCCCCTAGTCCTGCCCAGATTTGCTCAGCTGCAGGATCAGTCTACTCAGATCCAACTCAACTGTGTTTTAGGAGCCCATTTCTCAGGATGGTAGTGATTAAAATCAACCTGCTGGCCCGATCCTGGCATGCAGTCATTCCGGGGAGAACCTGAACTGCAACCTCCATTAATACAAAACTGTTTTATTTAATGTTGTGATAGTTAATTTTGTGTGTTAACTTGATTGAGATAAGGGATGCCCAGATAGCTGGTAAAACATTTCTGGATGTGTCTTTGAGCATGTTTCTGGAAGAGATTAGTATTTGAATCAGTAGACTGAGTAAAGAAGTTGACTAATGTAGAAGAGCATAATCCAATCCTTTGTGCACCCAAATAGAACAAAAAGGCAGAGGAAGAGGGACTTTCCTCTCTCTCTTCTCAAGCTGGGGCATCCATCTTCTCCTGCCTTTGGGTATTGGAGCTCCTGGTTCTCAGGCCTTCAGGTCCTGGGGCTTACACCTGTGCCCCCACCCCCTTACTTCTGATCTGGGTTCTCATGACTTTGACCTCAGACTGAGAGTTACACAGTCAGCCATCAGCTTCCCTGGTTCTCAGGCCTTTGGATTTGGATTGAATCATACCACTGACTTTACTGGTTCTCCAGCTTGCAGTTAGCATATCATGGGACTTCTCAGCCTCTATAACTGCATGAGCCAATTCCCGTAAGTATCCTCTTATCTCTCTCTCTCTCTCTCTCTCTCTCTCCTTTGCTTTTATCCTAAAATGCAGCAAAGCTTGCTAGTTACTCCACCATCCAGCATCTGGGTCTCAGCATTTCCATCTCCTGATGGCTTGACTTGAACATCTTGGCTGTGCAACTCTACCACCAGCTTTGGCTCCTCAAGTACCCTGGCAACCTGGCTGGAACCTGCATGTATCACAGTCACTTGGTCACTCAGATTGGACTTGCATTCACTCCTTGGGAAGGTCCAGGCTTCCCAGTGAGGTTCTGCAGCCCCACCTACTTCTCTGTCTGTTTTCTTCCTTACCCAGGGAGTGTTGAGTTAGTATACATCCTCTGCAGCCTCATGAACCAGAAGACTGTGACTGTTAGAAGACATACTGACAGGGCATATGAGAGGGTCTGTGAAGGAAGGGAGGCATCTAGGCTGGCCATGGTGGATATACAATTTCAGAGTGAAGGACATTCCTCTAGGATGGGCTAACGGAGAACAATCCTTAAGCTGATGAAAAAAATGCCATGGCTCTGAAAATCAAAGGACATAGCCCTCTGAACAAGTATGATTAGTATTCCAAAAAAACTCATGCAAGAGCATCAAAGAAAAACCCACTGGTGTTAGCAAGAGGGTTCAGGAGCCAGATAAAAAATAAATTTTGAAAAAACTTGTTAGCTTTTTTGGAGCAATTTTTGAGTTGTAATAGATAGAACAAAGAAAATTTCAATCATGACAGGACAGAATATTTTTTAAAGCATGAGATAAAGATTAAAAAAATGCAGTACCTATGTGAAAACTTTAAAACATTGGAGGCACATAAAAGAAGACTTTAATAGTTGCTTGGAAAAATACCATGTTTGTGAATGGAAATGTTTAGTCATATAAATATGCCAGTTCTCCCCCAAGTTTATTACATATTTTTAGAACTTGACAAAAATTATTCTAAGGTTTGTATAGAAGCTTAAACCCATAAGGTTGGCAAAAACAATTTTTTAAAAATAAAAGGGAGGTTTGCACAGTAAAAAGTTATTAAGAGTTATAAGATATTTTAACACTGCAAACAATTTAGTAGATGGTGAAATAAAATATAATTGGAAAAGAACAGAAAATAAAATAATATGAATGACTGAGTATGTGTAAATATTTGCTATGTGATAATGGCAGATTTTAGGTCAGTGGGGGAAAGAATAGATTAATAAATACTGTTAGGAAAATTGGCTGTTTAGGGGAAAGGTAGATCATGACCTCATTTACATATGAAAATAGATTGTGTGTTAAATGTAGAAGAGAAAACACAACATAGTTGCATTTTATATGATGTTAGAGTGCAGAAGATATTACAAAGGACAAAATCAAAGGTGGAAATGATAGGGATTGGTTGATTTTTATATGTGAATATGAACATCAAATATATCGTAAAAATAAAAGACCCCATTCCTGTTCCCCTTTTCAGCAAAGCTCCTCTGGAAACTCTGCTCACACTCTGCTGAGGTTGCTCCAAGTCACAGGTCACCCCACTTTTCCCATCACTCCATCCAAGGTTGCAAGTGACCTTTATGTTGCTAAATATGAATATTCAGTCCAGTCCATCAATCTCTTCTCCTTGAAACACGCTCATTGTTTGGCTTCTAAATCACTACACTGTCTTAGCGGTCTTCCTACCACGTGGGATTTTCTTAGTTGTCTTTGCTGGTTCCAGGTCCTCTTAGAGTGGGGTGACCCCCAGGCGTTCTCTCTTCTCTAACTATATAGATTCATTCAATGATCCCATCCAGGTGGTTGGGTTTGAAGTCCATCTATAGGCTGATGACTCTCAAGTTTTTATCTCCATCCCAGTCCTTTCTGAAACTCTACCTTAGTATGTACAACTGCCAACATGATGTGCTCCTTTGTTTGTCTGGTTGGCTTCTCCAATTTAGCAGGTACTGTACACCACCAAGCTCATAACCTCCCCACATTCCTGCTCCCAACCTGTGCCTCCCTGTGGTCTTTACAAAGTGGAGAAAAATATCAATCTCACTACCAATTAATACAGATACAAATGAAATACCGTTTTCTTCTATCACAGGAGTGGGCAAACTATGGCCTATAGGCCAATCTGGTTTGCTGCTTGTTTTTGTAATAAAATGTACTGAAACATAGCCACACCCATTCATTTACCTATTATTTATGGCAGCTTTTGCACCACAAGGGAAGAATTGAGTAGCTGCAACTGGGACAGTATAGTCACAAAGCTGAAAATACTATTTACAGAATATTTACAGAAACGTTTGCTGACCCCTGCTTTGTCACACGGACAGCAGGAACTTGAGCTGCGTCAATGGCAAATAAACAGTAAACATCTTGTTCTCTATGATTGGAGTGACCATATATACTGTTGTCCCAACGGGGACACTTCTGAGTGTAAAAGGGATGCTCCAGGCAGAGAGGGAGGTATTACAAGTGTAGATGCCTGTAATGGATCACTGAGAATTAGATCGGAAAGGGAGAAATGCGAGACAGTGGTGATTAGAGTTGAGTACGATTAGAGTTTATTAAGTCAGAATAATGGAAATCAGAGGTATGGGTAAAAGCACTGTTTTCTAACAGTGGAGGGGAGCTTTTTTTTTTTTTTTTTTTTCCGGTGACCGGCGCTCAGCCAGGGAGTGCACCGATCATCCTTATATAGGATCTGAACCCGCGGTGGCGGGAGCGTCGCCGCGCTGCTAGCGCAGCACGCTACCGAGTGCGCCACGGGCTCAGCCCGGAGGGGAGCTTTATGACTCAATGTGTTTTTGGATACTTTGACAGAAAATAGCAAACAGTTACTCTCAGTCCCACAACATGCTCTTTATTATGCAGCAGAATAGCAGAGACAAAACCTCAAGTACATCTTGTGCTGTATGGGGGACAGAAGAGAAGCTGTAAGACAAGAACAAAATGTTCAGCTCTAATGAGGGGTAAGGAGAACATTAGAGCACTAGCAACGTGGAGGTTTGAAATAGCGGAGAAGGGCCAGCAGGAAGGAGCAGCTGTAATTAAGTGCAGATCTGAGGAAGTGGCAGGAAAACAGTGCCTTCCAAGTTTGACTTAGCAACGAAGCAGCTACCGAGGACTCTAATGAGGACCAGAGATGGAAAGTGCTTGTGGAAAATGAGACCCCGGGAATCAGCTTGTTCTTTCTCATCCGTGAACTTTCCATGTGGTGAGAAGAAACACAAGCAGGAGGTGGGTTGGTCCCCGGCTGCTCTGCAAGGACATCCGATGCCAAATCACTGCTGCATGGTCAGGAGAGGAGGCTCCAAAATAAGCTCCAGAGAACAACTTTGCGGATGGATAAGCCCTTGGGGCTCTAAGCATTTTTCTGGCCACTCCAAGAATAAGGACCAGGCCAGGGGCCACGGGTTAAATTGACACCTGGCCTCATAAAGAAGTGTGTAAGTGTGGCTGCCTCCCAGGGGTGACAGCACAGGGCAGTGGGTATGTAGCAGCTGCTGAGGGATCCCAAAAGGTTTGCCTCGGGAAGACGAATTCGCAGCACTGGTTAATGGTCCCCGGCTTCCTAACAGAAGCACAATCTCCCCATCCTCGCAGGTCCAGCCCTTCCCAAATGAGCTGCCGTCTGTCTCATGTTTACAAGTGCCTTTTCAGGTTGAGCCTGATCTTCCTTAGTTATTCCAGTAACGATCTTAGAATGGCGGTATCAGGGGGCTTCTTAGGAATCAACTAATCCAGTGTGTTTCGACTTGAAGGCCTGGGAACCTGGGAAGGAGAAGCAGTGGCCCTTAAACCACTTTCAGTATTTCAAGATGCATGTGCAATGATGTGCCTAAGCTACACGGGTTCAGAGAAATCTCAAGTTATTTGGGTTAGGGTTTGAATGGAATCCACCCAGTGAACAAGGCTGTGATCTTATGCTGCTCAGAAACCCAGAGGGGCAGTTCCTTTAATTAGGAGAAAACGAGAGAAGACGTAATTTTCACTTCACAAATTCAGGTTATGTAGTAGACATGTCTTTCACAATATGGGCCCAGTGATAAGTAGAGTCCTAGGGAAAGCTGGAGAACATTTGTCCTGTATGACCTGCATTTCTCTATTCTGTGGAGAATGAAATGGACCTAGAAAGAAATAGGACAAGGTAGCATAGCACAAGCTATAGGATGTGCCTGCCCTGAGTCTGAAATTTCAAGGGAAGACATGGGAAACACTAGCTCAGGCACATAGACACCTGGATCTGCCTGTAGGGGTGAAGAGCTAACATTACTGAGGATCTACTGTGTGTCGGGTGCTGTTGTAGGAGATTCACACGTTTAATCCTCAGAGTGATCCTCTGAGTTAGGAATTATTCCCTGAAGGATTCAGATGAGGAAACCAGGGTTCAGGGAGTCTAAGTGACTTGCCCAAGGTGATATAATAAGTAAATAATGGAGCTGGGGTTCAGATTGAGGGTGTGGTGGCCCCAGGGTTGATGCTGCGACCATTACTCCATCCTACCTTGGAGAGTGAGCCGGTCCCAGCTTTGGCTGGCCTACGGGCACATGAGGAAAGGTGTCCAGAATGGTCTTCTTGGGAAAGAGAAACCACTGACAGTGCTTGCAAATGCATCTGATCTGTTCCAGCTCTCCCCAGAAGCAGCACATGCCTGACTTTCTGTAAATACTGGATTGATTGATTTGATTTATTGGGTTGTGACTTCCAAGGAGTTCCTCTGTGGAAGAGAGAGTTGCATTATTCTGTGGAGTTCTGAATTGAGATAAGCACGTGGGGAAGACTTAGAAGGAGGCTCGTTGTGACTCAGGAGAAGATGAGACTTTCTGTTAATTAGAGAAATGGACCTCTTTCACTTAACAAGGTCTACTGACTGACCCAGGCAAGGCAAGAGCCAGTTTGGCTGTCAGAAGGACCCCTATTTTCTAACCTGCCTCTTGCCCTAAGTCATTGTCCCCCGAGCCTAAGCATTCTCAAGGTGAACTTGGTAGGTTCAGGGAAGGCTTGGGGCTAACACCCTGAGGGGGCTTTTCCATCTGCCAGGGAAGAGTCACCAGTTGTGGCAGCTACCAGGCTTTGAGAGACACTGATGACTGTGGTATCTGGCTGCAAATCCCCATTCAGACTTCTGGTGACCAGAGCTGGACCCACATATCCAGGGCAATGGCAGTGGGTAGAGCAGTATCTCATGTGTATCAAGTGCTCATTCCCTCAACACTTTATGTGCTGTGCCGGTGTCATTCTGTGACCCTCTCAATCCATCTCTACCTGTCTACCTCTGCTCACGGCCACGGAAGGCCAACCCATCTTCCAGGAAGGCATGGACTCCCTGGAACGTATGGACTCCACCAGTGCCCTTTGGCATCTGTATGGCTGGAAATTGGAGGGATGGAGGGGATGTGTTCTGGGCACTTACTCCCTGGACCCCGTCCTGTACAGATGTCTTAGGCCAGCCATGTCCCTTGACGGAAGGTCACTGTTCCTCTCAAGGGGGCCTCCTCGCCACTGTTCTCTCCTGCTGGATTCTGGTAACCACTCCCTCCCCCAATCCCCACCCTTCCTTGGGGTCACTTGCCCTTGTCCTTGCCTTATCTGTGTCTTTGTAAATAGTTCCTTTATTACTTCTCCTTGGATTCTCCTCATCTGAACATGCCCAGTGTGACCTTGATTGATACCTGGGCATTATCTAATTTGATCTTCAATAACTGGAGGATATTGAGACCATTATTATCATCACCCTCATTTTTAAAATGAGAAAACTTGGGCATAGACTGGCTCAGTTGTTTTCCCCAGAGTCACATTGTAGCTCTGCATCCAAGCTGTTCATATTTCTTGCCACTACCCTGGGGTACCTAGTTCCATGGCTTCTTTTCCAAGCAGGCCTAAGACACAGGGAAAATGAATAAATAAATAAAAGGAAGGGAAAAAAATAAGAGGAAGGAAAAAAGCAGGCTGTGAGGTTTCTTGGAACCTGTCCCCAGACCTGTGTCCTTACGTTAACTCTCCAGAGCTCACCACTTCAGAGAGTAGGAATGATCCAGCCATATGGGGGGCTCAGGGCTTCTGAGGAGCAAGCTAAGAAATCCCTAGAGAGGTCATTCCCCAGATACTTGAGCTTTTAACTCCTTCAGTTAACTTAAAACTTTATCCCCTATTGCATTTGAGGCTCAGCAAATGCCCGTTGCTTTCACCTGAGTCTTATATAAATTAAGCAACAATGGTGCCTCTTGCGCCCCCTAGAGGCCAAGAAGTGTGAGGCCATTACTGTGGCACTTTCTTTGTGAAGTGAAGGATCACAGACTTGGGGAACATCTGGTGCAGATGGGCCAGTCACAGTCCACCCCTGCATGGCTTTTGTGCTTTGGAAGCATTTGCCCCAAGCCTGACATCTGCTTCTGTGATGCATTTTGCTGAGCTCTCCTCAGAGGGGGCAGTCACCACAAGGTGTTTCATTAGGTGTCTTAATAAGCCTTGTTTCTGCAGCCTGGCCCACCTCTCCCCTGCGGAGCTGCTTTCTGCATGAGGCAGGGAAGGGTGGATGGTTCAGATATAATTTGCATTGGCAGCAGGAATATTATTTTTGCATTGTAAAGCACGGTAGGTGACCTTATCAAAGCAGGAGAAATGAGCAGGCGGCCAGCAAGCAGGCATCCATGGTTCCCGGTTCCAGGTGACACATGAGGGCTGGTGGGTGGTGGGAGTAATAGTGGGAAAGTGTTAAGTCCCTCAGCTGTTTTGGCCCATCCTTGGGGGCTGCAGGATGTTCAGCCTCCCTTGCAGACCCCCACAAGTTCTGTCTTTATGTAGACCACCCTACACCCAGCAGGCAGGACTGTCTCACGACTGATAGTCAGGATTTCTGTTCTTTGGGGGCACCTTTTGGCTCCACCCTGAGCCCTGATCCAGCTGGAGCTGGTTGTCCTCCTGCTCAGTTCTTTCCTGTCCTCATCCCAGAGGCTTGGGCTGTTTCGATGTCTTTGGGGTAATCTTCCTTGCCCTTGACCATGTGCTTCATTCATGTCCCATTTCCCCAGACCAGACCACAGAGTTCTGTTCATGCTTGTCTTGAATCCCTGCTTCCAGCCTGTAACCTGGAAGTACCCTGTCATGCCCTTCTCCCAGGCTTTGGTACATTTCTTGAGCAGCAAGTGGGTTGGGTAGCCTGTGTGGGTGCACCAGGTGGGTGCACTCTCAACAAGGAGAGTCTGGGATTGGAGATGTTTTAGAGTACTCTTTGAGGTATTCATCAAAAACCCGGGGTTAGATTTTTCACAGGCCGCAGTAACACACACACATACTTGCCCTTCAATTTATGATAAAATAGGAAACATGTATATAAAACCATAAACCATCAGACATGGAAAAGACAACCTCAGATTACAACCAACCTTGGGCAGACAATTCTCCATTTTACAAATGAGGCAACTGAGATTTGGGAGGGGAAGTGACTTGGCCAATGCCACGCAAGTTAGCCCCTTCTGTTTCTCCAGTGCAGACTGTTTTCCACTAAAGTGATCATGATGTAGGAGGGGGGAAAACAAATCAAACAGAAACAGCATGAGACTTGGAACAAGGCACTGGTTTGACCACTGTGATGATCTTGAGACCATTCACATACTCAGGCAAGAGAGGGGCTGGGATACTAGCTCAGCAGTGTCCAGGCACTTTGTCCTCAGGCAGCCCCACTCTCCTATGGGCGCATCTCCATCTTCACTTCCCTAGTAACGGGAGGTGGGAGCTTACTGTGATGATCCAGGCCAAGAAAAGCACCAACCTATTCCCGGAGGGCTGAGTCTCAGAGATGGCAAACTCAACGGTTTATTGACAGAAAGTACTGGGAAAATGTGCCTGGACAGGGAGGATGGATGGAGAGTCATAGAAGGGCATGGGATCGCTCCAGAGTAGGCAGTAAGTACTCCTATCTCCTAGCATGAGGTCTAACCCAAAATAGGGGTTCAAAATGATGAATGAATGGATGGATGGATGGATGGATGAATGCCAAAGCAATTTTAAGCTGACTTTCAATATGTTGGAGGTACCCAAGGATAGTGTACTCTGGTGAGATGGGAGAGGGGAGGGGGATGGGAAGGAAAGTGCTAGCAGCCTGCACAGGCACTTGTCATGTGTGGGAGTGGTGGACTGGTCAGCATGGAAGCCCTCCAAAAGTCCCAACCAGGGGCATCTGTCACTGCAGGTGACTAAGCTGGTTTTCTGCCAAAGACCTTCTGGACCACAAAGAAAAAAATGAGCCATTGGCTTTTCTGAAATCAGTGGTCCTGGGGACATTCTATACACCTTGAGGTCATGCAGGCAAGGAAGATGGCTCTTGTAGAAAGGATGTCTTAATTCGAGTGATAACGTGGACACAGTGGTGGCAGGACCTTTGGTAGCAGACTCATCTCTGAAGATGAGTTTACAGGAGTTCTCATTTTCCTCTTCATGCCTTTTGAATTGGACAGACTTGCTACCATGAGCCTGTGCTATTTTTTCATCACAAAAAAGTTTTAAAAGTACTGTTACTTGTATGACTGGTGTTTTCATATTATTACCACTACTACCACAACTGTCACAGCCAGTTTACACGAGGAGGGTTTCCAAAAGTTCATAGAAAAGTAGAATTGAAAGATAATACAAATCTTTCCAAGAACATTTTGAGGTACCCTCATACAGTTTTTATGAGAGTGAAATGAAATAGAAAATTTACAGCGCCTCACACTGTGTCTGCTACATAATTGTCAGTCAAAAAATAAAAAAGGCCATTTGCTCTCTTTTGTTCACCTGCATAAATGTTGTTTCCATGTCCCCAGCATGCATATAGTTGTTCCTCAGTATCTGCTGGAGATTGGTTCCAGGACCCCCTGCAAAATCTGCACATGCTCAAGTCCTTCATGTAAAATGGTGTAGTAATGCATATAACCTATGCACATCTTCCCACATACTTTAGATCATCTCTACATTTCTTACAATACCTAATATAATGTAAATGCTATGTAAATAGTTGTTATACTGTATTTTTTATGTGTATTATTTTTATTGTTATATTGTTTGTTTGTTTGCTTTTTAATGTTTTTGATCCTCAGTTGGTTAAATCCATGGGTATGGAACCTGAAGATACAGAGGACCAACTGTACTTCACTTGACTGCTTTATTTTGAAGTTCACTGTTTTCTTCATTATCTTCTATCGTTCTGACAAATTTTATTCAGGTTATTGATGTTGCAGTTTTCTTGGCCATGTTTCTAAGATTTTACATGTTTCACACTCTCACGCATTATTTTCTCCTGGACTGTTATAGTATTTTCTTCCTAAGGAAGGAGATGTACTCTTTGAGGTCACCGTAAAGTGATGATATATGGCCACGTCTCCACCCCTTACTTGTTCTTTTAAGAATGTGGCATCCAGAATTAAGCATAGATGGTTTTAGTCCAATTTGAAAGCCTTACGTGCTTGCTCGCCTTCTGGAACCACAGCTGCCGCCGCCGCAGGCATGGCCGCTTTCTCTGTATACTGCAGGGAACACTTTGTCGCCAATTTCTCCCCTCCCCCAAATAAGTACCCGTTACACCTGCCCTGTCCTCTATACTTCTCAACTTTGGATTCAGACCACCAGAGGTTATCACCCTAGCCAGGTTTCTTTGGAGAAATGACAACTTGAGATGCTACCATCTGCCACATTTACCTGAATTATCTCAAATTCTGGAGTTTCTGTTTCCAAAAAGAAGTAACTCCTCGGGATGATTTCTGACAGGTTCCTGCCTCGTGGCAGCTGCCCAGCAGAGATGATGGTTGGGGTCAGTCTGTAGGCTCCGAGGAACACATTCTGATACTGTGAATCCATCAGCACACAAAGGCAGCATGTCATGTGAGATATGCACTGTGTAATTGCATATTGACCTCCTGTCTGTGATTGCCTATCAGAAGCTATCAATAGCTGCAGTTTATTCTCCAAATCTCTCCAAGGATCCAAAGTTTATTGCAAACAGGAAGAATCCTCTAATTGTGGAACTTTTAAGCCAGAAGTTCCTTTGGAAAGAATATAATCCACATGCTTATTTGGAAGGTGGAGACTTGGGGACCCAATTAGATTATCCAAGATAACACTAGGCTTGACTAGATGGGTGCTGTGGTCTGAAAGTTTGTGTCCCCCTACATTCATATGTTGGAATTTAATTCCCAAAGTGATAGTATTAAGAGGTGGGGCCTATGGGAGGTGCTTAGGTCTCATGCATGGGATTAGTTCTCTAATAAAAGAGGCTGGAGGGAACCCCTTTGCATCTCCCACCATGTGAGCATACATAGAAGCATACCATCTATGAGGACCAGGCCTTTACCAGACACCAAAATTGCTAGCACCTTGATCTGGGACTTCCCAGCCTCCAGAACCATAAACAGTAAATTTCTGTTGTTTATAAATTGCCCAACCTAAGGTTTTTTGTTATGTAAGACAGTGGGCTTTCCCAGCCCTGGGCTGATAGAGTTTAGCTGAACAGCTTCTTTATAGTGGTGGCCCCTGTTTTGCAGACACTGGCCTCTTTTCCTTTTTTGCTTGTCTTCCGGAGTTTGGGGAACATTCTCAGTGCAGACTCTGTGAAAACCACTTCCAACGTGAGGAGGGAGATCTATGAATCTGTGTCTGGCTGCCTTTCATCAGATCAGGCTGCTGCTGGAGAATACAGGACTTCTCTGATTCTGAGGATTTTTCTGAGAGTGGGTCTTCTTGTAACAGTGATTTGTGCCAAATCTTAAGAGATGAGGTAGTGAGCTGGAATTAAAAAGGAAATCACTGTGATGATTAGAATGAATGTGGCTCCTATAACATGCTGAGACCTCAGTTTGGGGTTGATGATGAAGTGGGGAGCAGGGGATGAAGTAGGGGACATTTGGCCACTTATAATGCAGAAGTTGGAGGCCTTCAGGCCAAATTAGAGTATTTTTAGGAGAGTGGCAAACTTTGGCTTGAGCAGGATTGAAACTTTTTTCTTTCTTTCCCAGATTGACAGGTATTTAATTACTACTAATTAGCAATTCTGCAAGATGCTTACATGTACACTATCTCTCATAATACCGCAGTATCATGAACTAGATTCAGGTCAACATTCTCTTACAATAGTCCAGAAATCCAAGAAACTGTTGTGTTGTTGTTGTTTTAAGTTTAACACTAAATTTATTTGGCTGCCAAATCTGACCCAAACAGATATGAGGCTATCTATAGTCTTTATTTATCTCACATCTGTGGATTTTCATGTGCCTCACTGTGGAAATATTTATGTACTTGAGCACAGAATGTTGTCCCAGATTCTGCTGGTGGTGGTATATAGGCCCATGTTACCTTTCTAAAAAGTCTGAACCATTCTGAATTCTGAAGTGCCTCTTTTTCTGAAGGTTGTGATTAGGAATGACGGCATGGATTATAATCTGAATTTTAAAGCTGGGAAAACAGAGCTTCTGAGAGGTTAAGTTACTTACCCAAGGACACCCAGCTCAAGAATGGTATAGCTAGGTCCAAACAAGGGGTTTTGACTTATTAATGAAGCTGGCTCTTGGCTACTTAACAGAAGGCAGGTGATAGGCCTGCACTTGGATGGGATGTCTGCTTTGTGGTTAGGCCCCAGAAAGCAGTGGGATTTTGAGAGGACAGGGTACAGTATACCTTTCATGAAAGGGAGGCTTGGGAAATTTAGCAGGCTCTCTATAGCTTTGCCGAACAGCCTAGGGTGGAGAACCCAGAAGCCAAGGGCCAACTGATCCAGGGCAAAAGGCTTTGAATCAAGTAGCACAGACAACTCCATGGCCATTAAGGAGAAATGCAGAGGCTTGTGGACAGGAAGGCCACTAAGGATCCCCCAAATATGGGGGGATACTGGGCTCCAAGCAGCAACGCATGCTGTGATCGTGGAGTTCAGGCAGTGGACAGGCAGAGTCCATAGCTCAAAGCTGAAGGAGTTGCAGGAGTAGGAACTTGTTCCCACTGTCATGGGTGAACTGTGTTTCCCCAACAGAGGTATTTTGAAATCCTAACCACCAATACATCAGAATGTAACCTTGTTTGGAAATAGGGTCATTGCAGATGTAATTGGTTGAGTCATACTGGAGTAGGTGGGCCCCTAATCCAGTAGGACTGGTGTCCACGTAAGAAGGTGGCCATGAGAAGACACAGACACATAGGGAGAACGCCGTGTGATGATGAAGGCAGAGACGGGGGTTATGCAGCTGTAAACCAAGTAATGCCAAGGGTTATTGGCAGCCACGACATGTTAGCAGGAGGGGCAAGGAAGGATTCTCCTCTGTGGGTGCCAGAGGGAGTGCAGCCCTGCCGACACCTTGACTTCGGACTTCTGGCCTCCAAAATGGTGAGACAACCCATTTCTATTGTTTTAAGTCGACCAGTTTGTGGTCCCAGTAGTAAGGGAGGGGAGCCTGAGGTCGGCTCCACCACCTTGCGGTCCATGCCGCACTCCCGGGATGTCCTTGGTCATTCTCCTGCACCTGCCTTTTTCTTCTCTCTTCTCAGCTTTCAGCTGGCAGGATTCAGGGAAATCACTGATTTCCATTATTTGTAAATCGTGTAGAAAGTGCCTGGCACACAGTAAGTGCTTTCTAAGAGCTTGCTGTTACTATTTCTCTAGCCTCCTTTATAAAAACCCTTTCTTTCTTAATCCTCACTTTCTAGAGGGTGACCCCAGAGTGGTAGAATTTTATCATCCTGGCTCAAAAGGCCATTTCTTTTAATTAAGGCTTTTTCTTTCTTTCCTTCTTTCTTTTTTTTTTTTTTTTTCCCAATTTGCCTGAGAGCTAGATCATGTGAAGGGCACTTTTTTTTTTAAAAAAAAGAGAATGAACACAGAGTAAATGTGGCTGAGCTTCAGAGTGACATTGAGATAGCTTTTTGCTCCAAGATTAAAAACCAAGGATTACAATCCTGCCTGAGGTGGGAACAGCTGATGGGAGACCAGGGAGGCTGCCTGGAATAGAAGGGCACAGCAGGCATGCAAGAGGAACCCCCTCCCCATGCCCAGTCCTTCCTTCTGCCCAACAGATCCCTCCTGTTTGTAGGCCTGGGGGAGCACAGAACAGAATCAAACCTAGCCCCGGCCTCTGGTTGCGCACAGTCCAGTGGGGAGGCAGACCCTCAAGGCAGCAGTGCTATGCAGGGATACAAGACACATGAGGCCCATTCCTGGACCAACCCCAGGGGCAAGAGGTATGGTCAGTCCAACTCAAAGCATGGGCTGCTGTATAAAGGAGGCAGCAGCTCCCCAAGGGTACCCTTAGGAAGGATGAGGAGGAGACATAGATGCTGTGTAGGCAGCCAACCAGGCCATAACAGCAGGCATTGGTGAAGAAAAGGAGGTTGGCACCTACTTGTGTTAGACCTTGAATTCCCTTTCAAAGAGGTAGAGGCCTTTCACAGAGCAATGGGCTGCCATTGCCGGTGTAAAATCAGGAAAAGGGTGTGACTGGTTTTTGCATTCTATCCTTTTGATTCTCTCTTCTGAAATTGGTCACTGGTCAAGGGCCACTGACTTATTGGTCGCAGCCCAGTTATCCTCATGATAATGACAGGCCCACAGAGCTTAAAGGTCATGGTGCAGGCCCTTGGATCCAGGTGCCCATACAGTGCAGTGATCCCCAACTGATCCTCTGGTGCTCAGTGTGTTTCATAGATCTCTAAGGAGAAATCTCTATTTTTGTTTCCAGCTCCACAGACCCCAGCCCCAGCCTGGCTAGCTCAGTCTGTGCTCTTTGATTAAAAGGGACAGAGAAGGGCGAAGACTCATAATATGGTGTGCCTTTAGGCAACAAACTGGCTTTTTATTTGTGCTTTCATTTCATCTAACAGTTTAAATGAGGGCCTAGTGCTCCAAAGGGGCCACCCAGATTGGAAGATGTATTCAATAGTTCCCTCGCTTGCCTGGGAGGACAGATGTATCATCCATCCAGGTACAAATGTGAGCACCAGGAGTCACCCTTGCCTCCTCCCTTCCCTCGGTCCCCAATCCCGTCTGGCTTTCCTCCAAATTATCCCTTGAATCTGTTCTCTTCTCTCCTTTGCCACCAGGATGCCATCATCTCTCTCCTGGAAGTCACTCCTAACTGGTCTCTGTTTCTGCTTTTGCCTTCTCTACTCCATTCTGCATATAGCAACTGGAGAGATCATAAAACCAAACTGATCACATCATTTCTGTGCCTAACAGCCTCCATGGCTTTCCATTGTTCTTAGAATAAAACCTAGAATCCTCAACATGATGCAGAGTTCTGGGTCACCTGGACCCTGACCCTCTCTCCGTCCTTAACAGGACAGACTTACTCTCAAGCTCCCGTGACTTCTTTCCATGCCCTCAGTGTGTGATGTGCTCTCTTCTGCCCCAGGACTTTTGTACAGGCTGCCAGCTGGGAATACTCTTTCTTCTCCTTCTGCCTGGAACTTCCCACACCCATCTCATTCTTTGACTCTTAATGCAAATATCACCTCCTTGGGCTCAGGCCCCCGTCAAATGATCTCACATTCCCTTTTCTTGGTGGCACCTTCCGCAGTTTGCAGCTATATATTTATTGGGGTGGTTATTGATGAAGGTATACCCCCTGCCCTCTCCTCTTGCCAAGTCATTTTCCTGACTCTCATAGTCCAGTGGCTACTAGCACAGTGACTGACACACAGTAGGAACTAAATAAATGTTTGTTGAATGAATTAATGACTGGTGAATGAATATGTGAAAAACAGAGGCCCTTTGGTATTAAATAACTCGCCCAATCTCATGCAGCTTTTGTGTGACAAAGCTGGGACTAAAATATAGACCTGCCCCTCCCAAACCTTATGTCTTGTCTGCTTCCTCACCCGGTGGTGGCTTCTGCCCCAAGCCCTGGCCTTGGCAGGAAGGATTTGATGTCACCTCCAGCAATGTGCGTGTTGCCTCGGTCATAATCACTCTTGCATGGATATTGACAGGAGCTTTTCTGTGAACCATCCTGATTTCACTTGATCCTAACCTTTCAGTAGTTGGAGATTGTCTTGGAGGATTTACTGACTTATCAAGAAAGGTGTCAGTATAAAGAGGCACGTTCCTCCAAAGTCCTTTAGAAAGTGATTTTTAGGGCCGACCCCGTGGCGCACTCGGGAGAGTGCGGCGCTGGGAGCGCAGCGGTGCTCCCGCTGCGGGTTCGGATCCTATATAAGGATGGCCGGTGTGCTCACTGGCTGAGCGCGGTGCGGCCGGTCACAAAAAGACAAGAAAAAAAAAAAAAAGAAAGTGATTTTTAAAAGACAGGATACTTGAGCTATTTAGGAGGGGAAGTCACCCTACAAAAACTGTTACTCTGTTGTGTTCTGACCTGGCTTTGGCTTCTTGAGGTGACATCCTGGAGAGTCAGGAGATGCGAAAAGGAATCATCAGTCTCTGCAGATTAAGTGTGAAGATGGGGATGAAGGGTGGAACCTCACAGTTTATTCTGTCATATAACAAATATAATTGAACTCTTTATTGCCAGGCACTGGGATAGGCTCTGAGGATCCAGCTGTGGATAACCTAGACATGGTCTCTGAATAAGTAAATAATGTAAATTTAGTTAGTGATAAGTGCTATGAGGGAAATGAATCGCTTGCCTTGGTAGGTGTGAACTGTCTGAGTTGTCTGGACAGTTGAGATTCCAGCAGGCCCGATTGGATCTAAGAGCCCTGGGATTTAGTGGTAGGGCATGGCCAGTGCGTGGTCAGCATGCAGAAGGGCGATAAAATCTTGAGAGGGGTGGGTGAGGGCTGGTGTCCCAGTAGGATAGCAAGCCTGCTAGGTGTGGCTGAAGTGGCAGGGGCCAGATACCCGCTTTCCCAGCAGAAGACCATGCACATATCAGAACAAGTTGTGGGGACCCACGTGTGTCAGGGATTGCGGGCAGTCTGGGGCAGTAGGATGTTGGACACACTCATGATGGTGTTCCGAGGGTCCTGTGGATGTGGGCTCCACACTCTGCTGGCAAGAGGAAATAACGAGCTGAATCCCGGCTGTAGTCCTAGCCCGAGTCTCAGGACTTGGGACACCCACATCCTTGCTTTGGGCCTCGGTCTCCTTGTCTGTAATATGGGCAGAGGAAGGAGAGAGGGCTGGTTGCTATCCTTCCTTAAGAAGTGCCTGTCAGTAGGGAAATCATGGAGTGCTGTAGTTAAATCTGGCCTCAGACTGCATGGGTTCAAATCCCAGCTCTAGTACTTGCTGAATTACACTGATCAAACCACTTAGTCTTTCTGTGCCTCAATTTCTTTACTTTCAATATGGGGGTAGGAATACTTAATTTCCGAGAATTTAAATAAAATAGTGAACATAAAATGCTTGGTGTGGTGCCACAGACATAGCAAGTGTCCAATAAACAGCTATTATCATACAGTTATTTGCTGATCATTTTAGGTATAAAGTAGGCCTTATTGTCCCAGTTTTATGGATGAGAAATCTGCCAAAAGGTGTCTACATTCATGCCAGGAAGTTAGTGGCAGATTAGGGATCCAAACCAGGGGCTATCCTGCTCTACACGTGGGCTCATCACCCTGTGTTCTGTTGCTGTTACTGACTTGCAGCTCTAGAAACCAGATGTTGGCCTGTGCCCAGGTCTTGGAGCTCAAGGACTCAAATTTCTTTAAAGCCTTCGTCTTTCTTTTCATGTCTAAATGCTCTGTTGGGTTCTGCATTGCCAAGCTTGTAAGAAGTCATAAGGATCAGCTTCTAATCCGGGAGGGTTTTGCAGGAAATAGAAATGTCCCAGGGTTGCCATTTATTCAACAGCTGGAAGTACACAGACCAGACGGAGGCACTGAAGTCTCAGCAGCCATTTAGGCTTGGCTTGGGAAACCTATCTCCTGGGAGGTGGGCAATGGAGAGAAGATGTAAAACTGCCATGAACATATTACAGTGGATGGCGTGGCTGCATGTGAACATGCCTTGTCCTATGTGGGAGGGCACAGGAGGGGCTCCTGCCCTCCAGGCCAGGGCAGCAGGAGGCTAGAGTGATCTGTTCCTGGCAGTAGCTTGGATATAGTCCTCTGAGGAAGACACAGCTTCTTGGAGTCAAATTTTAGAGCTAGAGAGAGCTGACCAACCCCAAGCCTTCACCCGACAGATGGGAAGACTAGGCGAAGGGGCAAGCAGGGAGGTTTGCACTGTCCAAACCCCTATTTCATGCCAGGCACTGTGATAGACACTTTCTCAACATGCTATTGCATAGAAACCTTTCCTTTGCACCCTGAAATCTACACTTTCTAAAGGGCAGAATTTCTTCTTAATAAGGCATGGATTTTTATTATGTCTTGCCTGATTGAGGAAAAGGGAGAAATATTTTCAGCTCTTAATCACTTTGTTTCTCTCACACTCTCTCTTTTCTCTCTCTCTCTGTCTCTCTGCCCTCGGCTGATTATTAGGATAGAAAGTGTGGGAAATACAGGAAATTGTAAAGAATAGAATGAAAATTACCTACAAAACCAATACAGTAATAACCAGAGATAATTGTTGTTAACAATTTGGTATCATTTCTTTTCTTACTTTTTATCAAAATTGGTATTTTTATTTAGAACAGAGTTTCAAAAGTAATATATTCTACAAGGCTTGCAGTGAAAGACAGAGCATCCTCCCACTTGATTCTCTCTCCCCTGAGACAACCAATTTCACCTCTTTAGCTGTTGTTTTTGCCAATGTGTTTAACACTGCATTTCTAAATAACAGCCATTCTGCTAGTCCTTGTTTATTTCATTTGCATGTTATCTATTGACTTCTCTGGAAGCTTCCTTAAATTTCCTCCCCAACAAAAAAATTCCCATATCCCTGCACACTTCCTCCCTCCAATGTCTCAATATGGTATGTCATCATTTGCAGGTAAGTCATTTTTAGGGTTGACCTCATTTTAACTTTATTAATATTATTTTCATCTGGGAAATGTAGTATATTGTGATTACATCTCTTTTCTCATTTCCCTTTTCTTAGAGTTAATGACTGCCTTGTTTTATTGATTATTCAGTTTTCTTTTAACTGATCACTAAATTTCTCCAACTCTCCCTCAGGAGTGTTAATTTAATTTCATTATGTTCAAACTCATCAGGATCTACGGGTTTCATTTTTTTCTCCCTTTGTAGTCATATGCCTGGAGGACTCCAATTTCCTAGTTTAATCTGGTCTGCATTCTCTTTAGACACTGGACACAGTGGTTGCCCTGGGATTTCCTGTTATCTCTCTCCTTTTTCCAGTTCTCATGAGTTCTTCTTTTTGTGATTTACTTCCTTGTTCCATTAAAGCATAGTATCTAGGAGTTTCCTGAGAAAGGCTTCATGGAGAGTAAAGAAAAACTGAAGTATCTTGCATTGCAAATAATGTTTTTATTCTATTCTCACATTTGATTGATAGTTTGGCTGGGTATAAAATTCTGGTAATATATAATTTTCTCTGATAATTATTTTTTTTTATTGACGCAGAGTAAAATTCACTCTTTTTGGTAGACAGTTCAGTGTGTTTAAACAAATGCATATAACCATGTATGCATCACTCCGGTACATAAAGAAAAGGACTAGCCCTCCAAAAAAGCTGTCTCATATTGACTCTTTGTAGTCACCTCTTTCTTCCTGACTCCCTGCCCTTGGCAACCACTGGTATGTTTTTTGCCTCCATAGTTTTTGTCCAGAATGCTATATAAATAGAGTCAAATAGTATGTAGTCTTTTGAGTTTGACTTCATTCACTTACTGTAATGTATTTGAAATTTATTCATCTTGTAGTGTGTAGCACTAGTTTGTTCTTTTACTTCTCAATAGTATTCATATTACATGGATTTACCGTAATTTGTCTATCCATTCACCACTTGAAGGACATCTGCATTGTTTCTAGTTCTTGGTGACATATGAATAAAGTTGTTGTAAACATTAGCATACAGATTTTTGTATTAATGTAAGTTTTTATTTCTTTTGGATAAATACTGGGACTGAGATTGCTGGGTTGCATGATATATATCTTATTTACCTTTATAAGAAATTGCCAATCTGTTTTCCAAAATGACTATACCATTTTGCATACAAATGAGCAATAGATGAGGATTTAATTTGTTCCACATCCTCACCAGCACTTGGTATTGTCTTTTTTTTCCTTTTCCTAAAAAAAATACATACATATATATATATATATCCATTCTAATAAATGTTTAGTGGCTTCTTGTGGTTTTAGTTTGCATTTCTGTAATGAGTAATGATGTTGAATTTCTTTTCATATGTTTATTTTCTTTCTGTATGTGTATCTTCTTTTGTGATGTGTTTGTTCAAGTATTTTGCCCATTTAAAAAAAATTGGGCTGTTCTCTTATTATTGAGCTTTGACAGTTCTTAATACATTCTGAATATGAGCATTCTGTCAAAAATGTAATTTTTAAATATTTTCTTCCAGTCTATGGCTTGACTTTTTATTCGGTTACCAATATATTTCATAAAGCAAAATGTTTTAATTTTGATAAAGTCCAACTTAATAAAAAAATTTTTTATATGTGAATGACATTTTGGTGTCACACCCAAGGATTTTTAGACTAATCCAAGATTGCAAAGGTTTTCTCCTGTCTTATATTTTACACTTAGGTTTATGCTTTATTTTCTGTTAACTTTTGTATATGATGAGAGGTAGGGGTCAAGTTTCCTTTCTTTTTGTTTTTTGGGTTTTTTTGGATGTCCAATTGTTCCAGCAGTATTTGTTGAAATAAAATCTACATCGAATAATCTTTGTACCTTTGTCAGTCCCTCAGAATTTTGCAGATATTGCTGTATTGTCTTCTGGCTTCCATTAAAAATTTTGAGAAGTTTAGTGCTCTTGTGATTCCTTATCTTTTAATGTAATATATTTATATTTTTCTTTGTAAACTTTTATTTTAATTCCAGTGTTTTGAGATTTTGTAATTCCTTGGAGTAGGTATTTTTATGCATAGTGCAATGTTATTTGGTCACCACCATTTTGATCTACAACTTTTTATCTTCAGTTCTAGGAATAGTTTTTTAATACCATTTTGCCATTTATTTGATAATATACTCTTGGGCTTTCTCTTTCTTGGACAATTTCTTCAACATTATCTTCTAAGCCATCTATTGCATATATTTTTTTATTCTCATATTATCATCTGAGAGTTATCTTTTAGTTCTCTGAATACTTCTTTTTTAAGACATCCCATTCTTGGATCAAATATCTTCTTTTTATATTTTAAAAAATGCTTCATGAATTGTCTTTTGTTGTCTATCTGTACTTTTTTCCCTCCCTGTTTGTTCTGGTCTCTTTCCTTCAAGGTAGTGATTTCCTCAAATGCTGGTGATCATTGGCTGTCCATTTATATTTAAAAGTAGGGCACTTACATGCTGAGTGTGTGTATTGGATGGGAAGGGCTTGTTTACTGATGGGCTTGACTGTACCGAGATGAAGCAGTAAGCTGGATTTCTTAATGGTTACCCTTGAAATGTTCATACATATATCTTTTTCTCTTCATTTGGTCAGTTTCCCCAAAGATAAGTCTTCTGTTCTCCTGAAGGGATGGGGAGTGCATAAGGCCTGGCTCCCAGTGTTCTCAGAGCCAGGCAGGGGATGCTCTCTCCTCCCAGTATGTCATTTTCAGTGGGTTACCCTTGGTTTTCATGATGCCCTTACCCACTCTCAGCAGATCATGAAATGCTCCAAGCTAGATCTTCTTGTCTTGATCTGCTTTAGTGACTAAATCTCCAGTCTTATTTAGGAATTGAGAAGGGACTGTCATCTGGCTACATGAAGAGCAAGGGGGACTCTGGGGTCTTCATATTTCTTATACAGACTTCCAAGTAATCCTATTTTTAGCCCTATCTGTCCCTATCTTTAGAGGACTCTGATATTTCCAATTTCTGCATCTTTCTGGTGCTCAGTGGGTCGGCTGCATTCTGCTTCCTCACCTGGTTGGCACATGGGCTTCAGTTTTCATGAAGTTTACACTGCTGTACTTGATCAGTTACATTTGTCCACAATGTTGTTGGCATCTCTCCATTGCTGTCATTTCCTTTCCCACTCTCCTGGTATATGTGTTTGTATCTTTTTAATTTCTACACAGTAATTTTAGAGAGAGTTAAGGAAAAAATGGAAGTTAATGTGTATGTTTAATCTATTATGTTTAATTAATGGTTGATCTCTCCTCGAATCTTTTTTCTACAGGTAAAAATTGCTACACACAGATACGCATGCATGCACATGTACATACATTCACTAAATGTATATTTTCTTTTTACAAAATTGAGAACAAACTATAACTACTGTTAGATAGCTTTTTTCTCATTAAAAATTCTATCATTAGTGTTTTTCTGTCATTACATATTCTTTAATGACTGAATTTTTACATCAATTAAATTATACCATATTGTCATATTATTACTTATTTAATCATGTTCTCTTTCTTGGGAATTGAAGTTACTTCCAATTTTTCACTATCACAAATAATACTATTGTGAGATTTTTCACATAAGTCTTTGTTAGTAGAATTTCTAATTATTCCTTCTAGATTGGAATTGTTTATTTGGTGATGTGTGCAGTTCAATATGCTATGTGATTCATATTATGATATGTAATACATAATGTGATAATATAATACGTATTGTTAGATTACACCACAGAAGATCTTTGTGCCACCTTGTAGTCCAGGCATCACTGAACCTTTGCTAGTATTAGGAATTATCACTGTTTTAAAATCTTTGCTAATTTAATAACAGGAAATGATACTGGATCATATCGATTTGGATTTTCTTTATTGTGCAGCTGAACATATTTTATATGTTTTGTCCTCTGTGAGTTATCTGTTCATGAACTTTTTAATATTTTCCATATGTGTTTATGAGATCTTTTATGGAGTAAGGATATTACTTGTTAAATATGTTTTAAATTAAAATATACTTTCCCATTGTTTATTTGCTTTCATAATTTTTGATGTCTCTGATGAATAGTTTTAATTTTTATGTTGTCCATTAGAGAAAACTTTGTGTCTTCTTTTGCGTTGGTACTTCAAAAGTTATTTCCTTATCTCCTAATGAGATAAATATTCTTTTGTATTTTTTCTAGATCTTTAACGATTTGATTTTTTTCATTCTTATTTCAACTCTCTATTCTTTCTATTTATGAATCAATTAATTAATTAACTAGTTAATTCACTTTTGGTTCATCATGTGGATAGGAATCTAAGCTCATTGTTTTCCAAATAGTTAAGCACTATTCCAGAACCGTGAATTGATAGTCTAACCACTCATTAGAAGTGAGATCATTCTCATTTACCACATTCTCTTATGGAGCCTACTGATGTTCTTTCATCTGCCATTGGTCTGTTTCTATGTCAGTACAATACTCTTTTAATGATTGTCACTTTACCAAATATTTAATACTCGATAGGACATCTTCTTCTTGTTACACTTCACACACACACACACAAAAAAAGTCAGATGATCTTTAGAATTACTTGGTCAAGTTCCAGAAAACTCCTCTGGGGTTCTATTCAAATTGCAAATATTGTACAAATTATTTTTTGTGTGAATTTTCATCTCGATTTTATTGGGTCTTCAGATTCAGAATTGTTACATGTATCTTCACTTTTTCCAAGGATTTTTTTATGTCTTTCAGTAAAGTTTTATGGGTTACTTCATCTGGCCTTCACACAACTCTGTTAAGTTGATTCCTAGGTATTTGCTAGTATTATGATTTAATTTATTTCCTGTTAAAGTTTCCAAATGGTTATTGCTGCTATATAAGAAAGTGGTTGTATTTTATCTATTTATTTTTTAACCACCACCCTTAGTGAGCTCTTTTATCAGTACTGCAGGTTTCTGAGTTGATGCTTGGGTTTTCTAGGTATTTACTTATATCATCAGGAATATAATGATAATTTAATCTCTCAGTTTTTATCATATATTCCTTTTTTCCTTCCTCACTTCCCCCTTCCCTCCCTTCATTTTTAATTTCATTGCTTAGAATTTGAGAATCAATTTTGGGTAATATTAGTATAACCTTGTTTCATTCCCATATTTAATGGGGATGACTTCAGTGTTTGACTCTCACATATGATGTTGTCTTTTGGTTTCAGATGGGTGCTCTGTTATTCTAAAGTAGTATTTGTCTATGTCCAGAATTTTGACTCCTTGAAGTCAGGGATATTGAAGAGGCTTTACCAAAGCCTCTTCAGCAACAAAGAATTGGAGATTGTTTTTCTCACCTTCATCCTGCTAAAATGATAACATACAAATGCATTTTATATTTTCAAATTGTTTTTCCATTCCCAGAATAAGCATAGTGTCCTTGAATATACATGTATTTCTTTTTCATACCATGATTAATTTAATTTAATCCAATTCAGGGAACATTTTTGTGTGTGTGTGTACATATTTATAGATGAGATTGTTCTATAGTTTTATGTTTAATTTCATTTTCAAACATTTTTTAAAGGTTTTTTAAACTGAAATACAAACATGGTTGAGATATTAAATAGCTCAGAAGGGCTCATGTTAAAAAGTGACCAAATGCTGACCAGCTTCTCTGCCTCCCAGATCCCGCTCTCACAGGACATTCATTTCTGTTTTTGTTAATTCTGGTGGTTGTCTCTACATACGTAAATAGTTTGCTTAAAGTACTTTTCTTGACTTTTTCCTTAAGTCTTCGTCCACTGGCTTCCTGCTAAGAGAAATGAGGGCTTGCCCTTTTAAATCACCCTCTACCTCCCATTATAGTTAGGTTTTACTTTTTATGCCTTCCACTGGTAATCTTTGCAAATTCAGGTACTATAGTTTGCTTGAACCTCTGCTTATTATTCCAGGAGCCATGAGTAGTGCCTCCTGGGTAAGGTCAGAAGGTGGCTGGTGCTTTTTCCTTCTGCCACTGACTTCCCTCTATTGCCTTGCCAGCTTTTCTTTACTCTTTCGTGGCCACAACTGGTAATTTTTAGACTTTTTTTGTAATTACTTTTTTTTTTTTGTCGTTTTTTCGTGACCGGCACTCAGCCAGTGAGTGCACCAGTCAGTCCTATATAGGATCCGAACCCGCGGCGGGAGTGTCGCCGCGCTGCCAGCGCAGCACTCTACCAACTGCGCCACGGGCTCGGCCCTTTTTGTAATTACTTTTGCATTTCATGATTGATCAGTTTCATGATTCTAAAAGTTGAAAATGCATGCATAGCTCTTCCATTATTCTGACCATGTAAATTGTTTTATTGCAAAGTCAAAGAGTGTACTAGGCTCACATTTTCTTTTCTGCTAGACTCAGGCACATCTTCTGAACCTCTTAAAGGAGAATGTTCCTAGTGTCAAGGTTGAATGGATTCTCACTTTGGCTTGCATTCCACGGTTTACTTTTCTCATACCTCCTGTACTATCGAGTCCACTTATTTCAGGAGAGACCTCACTCACTTCCAGAACTACCTGTCCTGCTGCTCACATCATTGCTGGGCGTTCTTCATGCCCATCAACTGAGCTGTCCTTTCACCTTTCACTGAAGCGTCACTGGCTTCAGCCCAACAAGGAAGATTTTTTTTTCTCCTACTAGCCCCAAGCCTGGAAGTTTTGTTGCTTCCAAACGTATTTTTGGAGGTTTGCATTGCATAAGCCTGGTAGTAATATGAAATGAAAGAGAGCACAAAAATTAAATATTTTCAGTCAGATTCAATTGAGTTTTGCTTGGTATACGATTTTTGGCTAAAAATCATTTCCCTTAAAAATTTGAAGCTATGGTGACATTGCTCTTTAGTATAGAAAGCGAGTGATAAGAAGTCCTGTCAACTGAGCACCTCTCTTGTCCTCACTGTCTTTTGAGATTTAACACGTTTAAAAATCCACTTATGGTCCTTACAAAGAGGCCCTAGGAGATAACGATCAATGATGAGTTTGCTATTTTACACTGAGAATATTGACTTAATTTTTGTGCTGTCTTTCATGTGGTCTTAATATTAAGCTTGTGGAGACCTAAAATGTGTTGGGAAGTGAATAACAACTTCTAGGTTTGGGGCTGGCAGAAAAACGTTTCCTTGTTGCACTGAAGCAAATGGTACAAACTTCCTTTGCTACCTGATTCCCTTTGCCATGTATCAGAGTCTCTGATTTCTGCTGTGGTTCGGCCTTTGCTTCCTCTCTTGGAGTTGGCAAGCCTTTTAGCTTCAGGTTAGAGCTCATCTCTCCACTCAGTTGTCTGGCATACCCTAAGTTCCCTCAGGCCAGCCCTCTACTCCACTCCAGCCCCTACTCCAGAGCTGTGTCTGAACACAGGAAGACACAACTGACCAACCTATATAATCCAGTGGGCCCCACATCCTGTAGCTTCTGCACACGAATCTGGGTCTGCTCGTTTTTTATTCAGATCTAAATGAATTCATGAGTGCTCCTTCCAAAGAACCTACTACACAAATGTCAGTGAGCAGTGTAGATATCACTCAGTATTCCTCGTGTCAGCTGCAGCAAGTATACAGTTCAGAGCAAACAACTGGAGATTAACCTCAAACCTTTATTTTTCGATGTCTCTTCTCATCGGTTCCTCTGTTGCGTGTATTTAACTCTTCCTTTCTCTTCCTCAGCATTTGGTCTAGATTGCTCTATTTCTTTTCTCTCTTCTGTTGTATTTTTTCTCCCCTTGACTATGGAAAACAATTAAGTTTTGCTCCCAGTTAGTACCCACAAGCTTTCATATTTAAATCCGTTTTGCTGTTGAGCAGAAAACAAGGGGCCTCTGATTAATAGACCTTCCTCCTAAGAAATGTATAACAATATTTCTTCTTAACACAAGGTTTATTCTCAAGACAAATTCTTATGAATGGCATGCTTTCCATCAGGTAATAACCACGGAATTCCTGTCTCGCCCACCTTCTGATGAAACAGCACTTAAGAAGGTGATCATGACATTTGTTTCCTTATGCGTGAAGTAAACAACATGGGCTACATGATTCCTAGAATTTCTTTAAGTGCTAACATTTTATAAATCTTTGAATCAGATTAGTAAATTCATTACCACGGAGTGATAACAGCTCATTCTTTCACAGCTACATTTATTGAAAACTTCCTCTTCCTATAAAATTTGAGAGCTTGCAAAGCAATTTACATATATTATCTAATTTAGTACTCCTAAAAAATCCATGAGTTCAATATTATAATTATTATTATCTCAATTTTCGTGTGAAAAATGTGACTCACATGAATTGTTTAGGTTAAGATCATTGACAGAAACTGCATTCCAGAATTCCTTTTGCCCAATACCTAATAAATCGAGCAAACAAAAGTACAAGAAAATAAAAATGAATAAAATTTACCACAACAGCCAAACAAGGGAAAGAAAATATTCAAATGCACACTTTAAATGCTGGTAAGTAGGAAAGAATAAGAAAACACAGGAGTAATATGAAAAGGTATAGCCAGACTTCTCTTTTTCCCCACCCACCAAAAAGCATATTAGTTACAAAAGCCTGAGATTTCTCATTAATAACCAAACATTTATAGGAACCAAATTACTAGGTAACAATCTTTTTCCTCATCTGATTAAGAAATAAGAAAAATGGCCTGGGTGAAGGTAGGGATTAGAAACATGCCAAAGGAGGAAGGTCGGGAAGGTAGTTAACCTGTCTGATGGTAGCAAAAGCTTCAGGACTTTATACAGATGGTCCCTGACTTAACCATGGTTCAATTTACGATTTTTCTCCTTTATAGTGGTGCAAAAGAAATATGGATTCGGTAGCAATCATCCTCAAAATTCTGAATTCTGATCTTTCCCCCGGCTAGCGATATGCGGTGAGACACTCCCTTGCGTTGCTGGGCAGTGGCAGCGCACTGCAGCTCCCAATCAGCCATGTGATCACGAGGATGTACAACCCATACTTGCTATCTTCCTGAAAAACACTATGCCTGCTAAACCATCCAGTGCCCATGCACCAGTGCCTTCTGCCAGCTATTCTCGAGCCTCATCAGAAGACAGAAATTGATGACCCTGTCACTGTAGCACCCTCATCATCAAGAAATTAAATTTAGTTCAGTACTTTAAATATTCTTCAGGCCTGGTGTGCTTTCATCTGTGTACGTTAATGATGAGTACCCATACAACTTTTGCTTTCAGTACAGTAGTTAATAAATTACATGAGCTATTCAATACTTTATTATAAAATAGGCTTTGTGTGAGATGATTTTGCCCAACTGTGGGCTAATGTAAGTGTTCTGGGCATGTTGAAGGTAGGCCAGGCTAAGCTATGATTTTCGGTAGGTCAGGTATGTTAAGTATATTTTTGATTTAACTATATTTTAAATTTGAGATGAGTTTATTGGGATGTAACCTCATAGTAAGTAGAGGAGCATCTGTACTAGATTGGGTAAATTATAAGAAAATAGAGAATGTCTCCTCACAGGAGGAGTAAATACTTGCTAGAAAATGGAGTGAATCTGGGTACAGGATACTTCACAAAATCCAGTAGGAAGGAAAAGATGTCCCATATTCTAACAATGACTGAACATCACCTAAGCTGAGATTTCTTCTTCCTTCTCACTGGTGCTTTAGGCTACAGAAATCTGCCAGAATATAGAATACGCGGTCTTCAAACTTCATCTTCAAGGGGAAAACAAACTGTTCCCTGATACAGTGGGGAGAAAGTCAGGTGTCACTTGTGCTATATATCATAGTAAATAGAATGTCAGGATGGAGACACCCAAGCAGAGCCACCTAGGCAGAACAGGAGGTAAGAAATGTCATGGCAATATTAAGGCAAACTACAAATAAAAAAAATTATAAATGAAGAAAGAAAGAAGAATATAAGCAAGCATGCAGGGACTATACCGTGCAAAAGCAATGATTCTAACCTAGAAAGAAATGTAAATAAAGGAACAGAAGTAAATTATTCACAATTGCTTTACCCTGTAGAACAACTGGATATGAACATCAGTCAGTAAAGTAAGAGTTCAAGGCTGAGGCAATCAATGAACAGAATGAGATTAATAAGAACCAAAAGAAACAAATTGGGGCTCAAAATATCATTAATAGGATTAAAGAGCCCATAAATGAGTTAGTTACAGCTAAAAATGCAACAAAACAAAAACAGAACATGAGGATATTTTTAAAAGTTTGTAGAAAAATGGAATCCAAAGATAATACAAGTCTTTCCATGAACTTTCTGAGGACCCCTTGTACAGTCGGCCCTCTGTATATGAGGGTTTTGCATCTGAGGATTCAACCAACCACAGACCAAAAATGTTTGGGAAAAAAACCAAAACAATACAATAAAAAATAATACAAAAAAAAAAAAAAGATACAGTATAACAGCTATTTACATAGCATTTACATTGTATGAGGTAGCATAACTAATGTAAAGACGATTTAAAGTATATGGGAGGATGTGCATAGGTTATATGCAAATACTACACCATTTTATATGAAGCATGAGAGGTCCTGGAACCAATCCCCTGTGGATACTGAGGGACAACTGTACATGTACATTGCTGGGAAGAAAGGTATAGTGAAAAGTTTTGACAAGCACATGAATGCAGATAAACAGAGTGGTGAAAGAAGTCAAGGGGAAAAAAGTAGCCATAAAGATAGCTAAAGAAGAAGAGAATATTTATTCTAAGATAGATATAGTATATAAAGGTATACATACATATACATCTGACTTATTCAAATATGTGTTCTAGCATACTATAGCTTATTTTAGCTTATTTTAACATATATAGTTTATAAAAATAAGAACAAATGTTTTTTGAGTTGGCTGTGTGTGAGACATTCTTTTAGAGGTTTACATGTATTAGCTAATTGTTCTCAACAACAATTTGAGGTCCAAACTATTAGTATTCCCAGTTTATAGATGAGGAAATTAAGACATAGTTAAGTAACTTACCCAAGGTTGCACAGCTAGTATATGTAGCAGAACTGGGATTCAAAGGAGTGGAATCATGCTATTCTGCCTCTGAATAGAAAAAAAATGTCCTGAACTGAATAAATCACTAAATTTGCAGTTCAGAAGACAATGTGTTGCAGGATTTTTCCTGCCTACCAGCAATGTACGAGGGTTCTGATTTCTCCATACCCTCCCAACACTTGTTATTCTCTGTTTTTTTGACTGTAGGATTTCACTTATAAGAAACAACTAGAATATGCAAATTCATAGAGGCAGAAAATGAATTAGAGCTTAGCAGGCTGGGGGAAGGGAGAACGGAGAGTTATCATTTAATTGTTACAGAATTTCTCTTTGGAGTGATGAAAAGGTTTTGGAAGTAGATAGTGGTGATGGTTGCACAATATTATGGGCATAATTAATACCACTGAATTGTGCACTTAAAAATGGTTAAAATGGTAAATTTTATGTTATATATTTTAGCACAATATTAACAACAACAAAAAGACAATGTGTTCCAGAAAAATTTGGTGCAGAATACTGGATACCAAGACAAATTCTAGTTAAGCTATTAAACCTTAGGATAAAGAAAAAATTACCCAGTTTCCCAGACACAAGAACATCTTCCACAAGGAAAAAAAAAAAAAGGCTGACCTCAGAGGCATTCAGTATCAGTAGACAAAAGAATGATATTTTAAAGATTTGAGGAAAAGAAAGCATAGCTCAAGAATATCACAGAATATAAAACCAACAAATAATTGTCATCAAGAATAAATGTACTCAGACAATATAACATCCACGAGATCTTCAAAAAATACTTAATCACAAAATCCAACTAATTAAGAATGAATAAAAATAAAAGATTCATAAGTGCAAAGCTCATGGTATAAGGATTAATGATGAGCTGTGAATCCATGTAAATGCAGAACTAACAATAAACAATGTGGGCAATTATAGTTATAGATCAGTATATAAAGGTTGTAAACCTGAACTATACAACAGCAGCAGCCACCAACAGTTAAAACTGAGAAACTGGGAGATAGAGGGGAAATTGAGAGGATGCGTTAGAGAATTAATGCCATCTTTCACAGCATGGAGTCGTTAACCAGTGTCTAAAATTAAGATAAATAGTTTAAAAAAAGCCAGCATAATTACTCCAAACTCTTCATATGTTCTTCACAATCTGTATTCATAACCTTAAAGGTATCTTTTGGTAAATATCTCTTAGTGAAGAAACAAACACTTGAAAGTCTAGATTTCCTTCAGTTTTCTTTTAATTTCTTTTTTTTTCTTCTGTTAAAGACAAGTAAAAACAAATGTAATATTTAAATTTTTTAGAGTAGCATATAATATTTTATCCCACATTTGATACTATTTATTACTACCTATTCTTCTTTTCATCTGACTGTCCACCATCCATCCATCCATTGATCCATCCTTTTGTCTCCATATATATCATAAGATATTTAAAAATGATGTTTGCCATATGTTAGTGATAGCTATTTCTGGGTGGTGAGACTTAGAATTTTTTTCAAACTTGAATCTTTTTACTTCTTTGCATTTTTTGGATTTTTCAAAATGAATATGTATCATTTTCATAGTAACAATAAAGTGATCCTTCTTTAAAAATAAAAAGTCAAAGCAAATATGTTGAAATGTTAACAGTGGTTAATCTTAGATGGTGGTGTTACGAGTGTTTATTATTCTGTTCTTTGTAGGTTTCTTTATTTGCTGACACTTTTAATTTATTAAAATTTGAAAAGCATGAAAGAAAAAAAAATGAAGTGCAAAGGGCTTTTCCTAAGTTATACAGTCAGAGGGTAAAAGGGCTTTTCCTAAATCAGAAAGTGGTGATGTTGTGACTTGGGCCTAGTTGTAGGAGGAAAGGAACTATGAGATGGGCAGGCAGGACACAGACCATGGCTGGAAGCAGCAGTGATCAGTTGTTGGGTGAGTTATTTGTAGTGAATCTAATTTCTAAACCTTTATAGAAATCCTAAAACTAGGCTGGGAGAGCTGGGAGGAATCTGGAAATCATTCCAGCCAACCCACACATTTAGCAGATAAAGGACTGCAGGCACCAGGTGCTATTTCGTACAATCACAAGCTTTAGAACTGGGAACTACTTCTGAGACAATCCAGTGCCCTGCTGAGTGTGAGCTGGGTTTAGCGCTTTGTGTTAGCCCTGCATGAGCTAAGCCAGTCTCCAAGTCCTGACAGTCCCAGGAGACTACTTTGTGCCCCTGGCGGGGGGGGGGGGGGTACCTGATTCTGATCCAACAAATATTTAATTCAGACTTCTTTATGCCTGTAACTAACTGCCAGGTGCTTTCACTTGTCCTATCTTATACAATCACCTCAACATCCAGATAGGGCATCTTCTCCTCCTACCCACTATGTTATGAGTACGGAATTTAGTCTTAGCTTGATGACAAGTGACATGCACAAGGCCACTCAGTGTAGTTGTAGTAGGTTGAATAGTGGTCTCCCCAAGATATGTCCAAATCCTAACTCTTATAATTGAGTTAAAGATCTCAAGATGAGGTCATCCTGAATTTACGGGTCTAAATCCAATGACAGGTGTCTGTGTAAGAGAAAGGCAGAGGGAGATTTGAAACACAGAGTCAGGGCAGAAGGCCATGTGAGGACGGAGGCAGAGATTGGAGCGAAGCAGCCACAGGGAGCCCTGGAGCCACCAGAAGCTGGAAGAGGAAAGGGAGCGTTCTCTTGTAGAGTCTTCAGAGGGAATACAGTCCTGTTGACATCTTGATTTCAGACCTCTAGGCTCCAGAACAGCAAGAGAATGAATTTCTATTGTCTTAAGCCTCCAAGTTTGTGGTAATTTGTCCAGGTAGGTGATGGTGGGAAAGGACTCCAGGCTAGGGTTTCTGTCTTCTCAGTTGGTTCCCTGCTCCATCTCACTGTCCTTCCCACCCAAATACCAGTAAGCAGCAGCCACCCCATTCTGGGGGCAGACTCACCTGTAATCACACCTGGCAGGGTGGGGCTGTGTGTCCCTTGCATACTTTGTAGGTCGCCCCTGCCACCTGTCCTCTTCATTTCTGCTTATTCTCCCTGCCCAGCCTCAGAGCAGGTTCAGGGTCCATGGAGAGGAGAGAGAACTGGACAGTGACATGACCATGGCACCAACATGTCTTGCCTGGGCTTTTGCTTCAGCCCCTTCACCGATCCTCCTGCTTGCAGCCACTTCTGTAAGCCATCTTACCTCCCCTCTAGTCCTTAGATATTTCTTGTTGATATTTAGCCCTGCAAGTTCTCTCCTGTACCACAGGTCATGCAGCCTGGAAACTGCATTTCCCAACTCCTTAGCCTGCAGGGTTCCAGTTAGATCCCACCAATGAGAGATTTGGAAGGCAGAAGAGCCAGGAAAGCTGCGGGCCTCCAGCAGCTAAGGGTATGTGTAAGGGGCTGTTGGCAGACATGGGGCTGTGCCTGTGTTTGTGAGCATTAACCTGATGGTCAACCATGCAACCAAAACTATAGACACTAGCTTCCCTGTGATCCCTATACTTAGGGGTTTTCTGAGAAGGACCTTCCTGACTATCATTCCCCAGCCTTCTAGTGGTTGTGCAAAGGTCCTAGTCTTTGTACGAAAACTCTACCTACTTGAAATATCTTGAGTGGATCCTGTTTTTGCAATGAAGCCTAGACAGGAATGTTGATCTTTGTGAATGAATGTTTTATGCTGTCTCAACTCTCATTAAAAACATCCACTGACTCCCAGTGGATGGTCAACTCCTTGCAGGACTTGGCTTTATCCGTGAACTTTATCCCCCACAACCCCACACACCAGTCAGACCAGGGCAGTAAATGGCCCTGGAACTCAGCTTGTGCTGTCTCTCAGGCCTTTCTCACTCTGTTCCCGTGCCTGAAATGATTATTCTCTTTCTCCGTGTAATATTCCTACATGTCTTTCAAGAATCAATGCATATGTCACCCCTGAGCCTCTCAGACAGAGGGATTTTGTCCTCGTTTGTGTCCCCATTCCCACTGTCACAGTTGGGTTCTCTGGGAAGCAGAATCAGAGCCAGAGCTTAGTATTTATTAGGATATTTTTTAGGAAGTACCCCTGGGACCAGGGGCTGTGGATGGGATGGGAGGGATGAGGAGCAGGCAGAGAGAGAAGTTGATCTGTGGTGCAGACCTATGGACATCCTTGGCCAGCACCATGGTGAGCAATGGAGCTAAAATGGCCCATCAGTCTGCAAGGGGCAGGCATGCCTGAGGCTTTACACCCCTGCATCCATCACTCATGAGGTGTGCAGCCCCTCTGCAACGGGAAGGCCTCAGGTGAGGCTGCACACAGCAGCTGGGACAATCCCTGGAGGGGCTGACAGCTGACGGCTGTGTGTTGAAGTGCCCCGGCAGCAGGGGTGACAAGACCTTCCTTAAATAGGGACCTGGGAAGGTCATCACAAGGTCCACCTTATCCATTTAGACCAAGAAGTCCTCAAGGGAAGAAAATATTTATTCTGCATCTCTGCATCTCCAGTACCATGTGCATGATGCTTGCTCAGTGAACATTTGATGGACACACATGAATGAGCAAGCAAATGAACAAATGAATGAATAAATGAAGGAATGAATATCAGGGTATGGGAGGGACTGAAGCTCAAGCCAGAGGGAATTCCTTTTAGGATTTTTTACACAAGTTGAGAAGTGGGGCCCATACCTGTTGTCTGTGCTTTTGGCGCTGGGTCCTAGTATATTAACTTTGGTGAAAATGGGAAAAGCAGAACATGGTTTAAGCCTTGTGTTGGTGGTGAAGGAAAAGTAAGAAAATCTTGAGGTTTTCATGCATTTGAAATGAGACAGGGGGCCCCAAAGAGAGCACAGGGCTCAGAAACTCTACACTGGATGCTCAGAGTCCATGGTGGAGAGAAACCTTAAGAACCTTTGGGAATCCCAACCTCTTTCAGTTTCCCAAAGAAGTTCCCATGAGGACAGCAATAAAGGCAAAAGGCCATAGTAATACTGGGAAGTAGGACAGGCAACGCTTCGACAGAATCTGCGAGAACTGTCCCTCAACTCTTAGGCTACTTGGAATGGTTGGGAAAACATTAAGTCACCCACCTGTGCTGTGTCCCCAACAAAAGTAAGATGTGGTTGTCCCACTAGTCGAAGACTAAAGTCTGTCCTAACCTAGAAAGGGACGGACCTCCCTTTCTAGCATGACAGGACTTTCTGAAGCACGCAAAGTTCTGCTGTTTCCCTCCCACCCTTTCTTTTTACATCTTGGTGGAGGCTGAAACTCACAAATGAACAAGGCGAAAATTAGCAGGGAAATCGTGGCGGTACGTTGCATCTTGGAAGGTGTAGTTTTCACACGTGGAGTACTGTAGGTGGGCTGGTAGGAATGCTTCTGTGGATGGTGGTTTTTCATGTTCACCATCTGTTCATAGTGTCAGAAAATCACACAGCGTAGGAGAGGATCCAACCACCATCCTTCAGGATCAAATCACAGTTAATAATAACAGCGAACATTTATTAAGAATTAGCATCTGCCTAGTACTGTTCTAAGTCAGGGATCGACAAACTACAGCCCCTGGGCTGCTTCTGCTGCCGCTTTTTGTAAAGCTTTATTGGAACACAGCCTCATCCATTTATTTATCTATTATCTATGGTGGCTGGAACTCCCCAACAGTAGAAATGGGTAGTTGTGACAAAGACCTTTAGCCTGCAAAGACTAAAATATTGATTCTCTGGCCCTTCGTGAAAAAATCTGTCAGCATCTCTTCTGACCCATTACATATATTAATTCAGTGATGATCTTAGGGGGTTGGCCTTTTTATTATCCCCATTTTACAGATTGAGAAACAAAGACATAGTCTAAGTCATTTGTCCAGGGATGCACTTTAGGAATTGGCAGAGCTGGGATTTGGCTGCAGGAATCTGGCTCCTCAGCCTGTATCTTCATTGTCATGCTTGGCCTCTGAGAACATACTCATAGGATACCAGAATTTTCTGTATATTAGGAATTAGGATGTGTGATGTGCCTGCCTACCTGCTTCCCAAGTGTACATCCAAGAAAAGGATCTGACAGAAGAAGAACGAGCCCTCTCTCCTTATTCTGCTAGCAAACTATGAGATGCACTGGCCTGTGTATTTAGAAAGGAAGTTGAAACTCAAGAAATGTAGTCACAGCCACATGATCTATACTGTAAAATTGATGCAGTCTCAGAAATGCACAGGTTCACAAAATAGACCATTCACAGATCCTTCCTGGGGAAATAATCATTGCAAAGGTACTTTAGAGCATCAAAAGATGAACTAAAAATCAAGAACTCAAAATGGGGAAATCATGGAATAAAAAGGCCAACGTGCATCCCTGGGGGGCATCTACAGGAGCCCTCTTCAACTTGTTTCAAAGCTCTTGAGGAGAATTTTCATCTTGGCAAACTCTCTGATTAAGTGTCTTGGCTGTGTTGTTCACAGCTGTATTCCCAGGGCCTACAACAGAGCCTGGCTCATCGCAGGTGCTCAATATCCATTTGTTGTAAGATGAACTGGTGACATCAAAGAACAAGGAGCTCTGTGGAAGGGGTGCTCACTTCCTTCCCAGTGGCCTCCGGGTGTAGCTTCCATGCAGACAAGGCCACTGTGAACTGTTATGCCTCATTAAGCCTCTTTTTCAGGAAAACTTTACCATCCACAGTCACAAGCCTGACTAATCAATGCGAGGAAATGAGACTGTGAGGAAATACCTCAAGATGTGTGTGTGTGTGTGGTTGTCTTTTTCTGTGCTGGGTGATTTTTCTACCCTTCTTTGTACTTTTCTGTTTTCTTTTTTTCTTCTCCCATGTATCACTTTATAATTAAAAATGATTATTATTGTATCATGCCTCCACCAAATTTGATATTCAGTCATCTCTGTAGAAATCCTCCCGAGGAGGACTGCCTTCTAGACCTCTGTGGGTGATGAGCACAGTTAGGCTCTGGGAAGCTTGTTGGGGTTGAATTTAACACCCCGTACCTGAGAACATGACCTTATTTGGAAATAGGGTTGTTGCAGATGTAATTCGTTAAGATAAGGCCATACTGAAGTAGGGTAGGCCTCTAATCCAATGTGACTGCTGTCTTTATAAAAAGGTGAAGTTTGGAGAGAGATGCTCACAGGGAGAAGGTGGAGATGGGAGTGACGTGTCTACCAGCCAAGGAACGCCAGAGAATGCGAGCAAACCTCCAGAATTCAGGGAGAGGTGTGGGACGGATTCCCCCTCACTGTCCTCAGAAGGAACACACCTGCTGACACCTTGATCTCAGACTTCTAGCCTCCAGGACCGTGAGGCAATCAATTTCTGTTGTTTCAGCCACTCAGTTTGTGGCACTTTGTGACGGCAGCCCTCGGAAACACATCCAGAGCTCACTGCTTACCTGACAGCTGTCAGTACTAGAGTGGCCTCCACTTCCTGGCTTCCTCTTGTTCTGCTCTGATTTTCCATCCAGGTCTAGGTCTCACCATGGGGCTAGGCTGGAGCCAACAGGATCATTATCCTTGGTGGTCTGGAGAGTGGAGACCACTGGACTGGATGGGGGTGGATAGCACAGGAGCCAGCAGAGAGGGGTTGGCTTCTGCATTGTGGTCAAGGGGGAAAGTCTCACATGCATTTGGTAGAAATGGGACAAGGGAGAGGGGTTGGGGGTGTGTGATGGGGGAAGGGTAAGGCTGAAATAGGAGGTCAGCTCTGCAGTTGGGAGGACTGGGAGTAGGTTGGGGAGTAAGGGGTGAGAGGGGAAGAGGTAGTGGTTCAGGGAGAAGACCATGAAGAATGTCAGGGCGTTCAGGGGCGGATTTCAAGTGGCCCTATTGACAGCCACGGAGACATCCTGGTGGCTTCAAGGACTCAGGCAGGACTGGCAGACTCTGCCCATTTCTGTGAGTCATCATTTCTCTCTAAGCGTCCTCCTCCTCCTGCCTCTGATGTGCAAAGGCAGCTGTGGTGCCTCCTAGCAATGAATGCTGCACCCCAGCTGGCCCACAGGGGTGGGGATTGGAGTCCTTCCCAGAAGTGCGAGTGGGAAGCCAGTTTCAAGAGAAGCAGTGTAGTGCAGTGGTCGAGAACACAGGCTCTGGATCCAGGTTACAGTGATGTAAACTCAGGTGACCTGTCCCTTCATGGGAAAAGTAGGGAAGATCCAGTTGACAGGAGCTGTAATGAGCCCCTGGGTTATCATGGTCCACCCAAATAGGCTGAGGTTTAGGCAACCTGTTTGCAAAAATAGTTTGGTTCTCAAACTTAAGTGTGCATCCGCATCACTTGGAAGACTTGTTAGAACCCAGCTGGCTGAGCCCCACCCAGAATTTCTGATTTAGTTGGTCTAGGTTGGAGGCTGAGAATTTGTTTTTCCAACAAGTTCCCAGTTGCTGCTGATGCAGCTGGCTTGGAGGCCACACTGTTCTTTGAGATTAACTGGGGGGAGATGTTTCATGGCTTCTTGGTGCCTCCCAGAGCCGCTGCTTGTGTGGACAGTGAGACTGGGACCTGCCTTACCCTGCTGGTGTGTACGGTCAGCTCTCTCACTCTGTTATAGTCAGAGATACACACGAGGGCTCAGGGATGCTGCTGCTGCTGCTGCTTCCAATGATCACGGTGGCTCACAAATAGGTCTTCTGCTGTGTGGGCACTATTCTAAACATGGAACATACATGAACACATTTAATTCTCATAATGAAGCTATGAAGGAGGCACTACTATTACCATCATCACCCCCATTTTTCAGATGGAATAAGTGAGGCTCAGAGAAGATAAGAAACTCGCCCAAGGCCACACAGCCAGTAGGCAGCCGCCAGAGCTGGGATTTGATCAAGCAATCTGAATCTAGAGTCCATGCCCTTACCCTACATCATTTCATTGACCCTACAGGGAAAGGAAGGCAAGAAACGACCCAAGTGATGTTAGCCAAGTTAGTTGGCCTCTCTTTGTTCTCATTCTTACCTCAAAACAGGAAATAGCTTTCTCCATCTTAGAAAAAAAAAAAAACAACCCACAAACCCAAAAACCTTTACATTAAAAAAAAAAAGCTGTCAGGATTAATTGGATAACAGCTGTCAAAGTCTTATAACTCCTCAGAGGATGGTAAAAGAGGAGGAATTAATTATTGTGCTATTTTCTATGCAGACCCTAGTACATTCTGGAGGGGGTCAATAAGTGTCTAATGATATTCCTGGTACTTAGCGATGATGGAAAGGAGACTGCTCGGAACAGATGGGAGGGTCAGCTGGGCTTGGGCAGCAGAGAGAGCCTTCAGGTTTGAAGACTTGTGTCCAGAGACCTTCTGCCCCTGAGAAAGGTGGGAAGGTGTGGCTCAGAGTACAAGGGAGTTCTTCAGGCAGGTTAGCATCCCTGCAGCCCCTGAAAGAGAGAGGGGCAGCACTGCACATTGATCCACCCAAGTTTATGGGCCCCTGGCCTATCATGGCTGGACAATTGGAGACCACCTGGCTCAGTGTCTCTCAAAGGGTCGCCTGCACATCAGCTTCATCAGCTTCACTTAGAAACTTGTTAGAAATGTGCAAATTTTGGACTCCACCCCAAACCTACTGGGAGTGGGTCCCAGCAACTTTAATAAGCTTTCCAGGAGATTCTGATGCATGCTACAATTTGGGAACCAGTGTTTTGGAGGGAAATATCACTGACCTTAGAGCTAGACACGTCTAAGTGTGAATGATGGTACTGCCAACATCTGGCTGTGTGACTTTGGGCGAGTCATTGCATCTCTGTGAATATCAGGTTCCTCATTTATAAACTGAGGAGCGAGTGGTTAGAGAGGTGGTCTTTAAGACACTTGCTCTATATCTGCAATTCCTTCTAGCCCCTCCATAGAGGAGAGACTGTCTTGACTCATTTCTTTGAAACAGGCTATTCAATCCGCATGGATCAGTCTTTCTATTTCCTCTTTAAGTGTCTAACACCTGTATAACCTTAGACCTCAGCACGGAGTTTATTTGCTCCAGAAAATTGTTGGTATTTTTTTTGTACCTCCTCCCCCAAATCAAGTCTGGGCTAGATCCTTCTCCATGTACATGACTTACTGTAAAACGTCCACATTCTTGTAATTGCTTTTTACTTGTATGTGATCTCCACGAGGGCAAAAACTCTCCCATGCTGACTTGCTGTTCCCCTAAAGGGTCAGACATGGAGTAGGTATACAAGTAGTATTTGAAGTTAGAGGCAATTTTATCAAATTTACGAAGTGCTTGGTTCTGCTGGATTTCATGAGGAGACTGGTGGAAAGGTTGGCCTTCATGCATGGAACCACACAGGGGAAACCGAGGCATAGAGGTCCTAGCAGACTAAGGGATGCAGTGGCAGAGAGAAGCAAGTGGAGAAAGTAAGCTCCAGTGGCTGGAGATTTGAGGGGTGAGTGCTATGGAATCTGAGGTACAGACGGTCTTTAGCAGATGTCCATGGGGCTGAGGAGCCCATCTGGTGTCAGCTTTAGAGAGTGTGGTGCACTCAACTCCAACACCGCAATGTGGTCTGTAATGTGCTGGCATCTAGCCAGCACTCGCGGTAAGAATTCCATCCTAGCATCACCAGGGCAGGCATTTTGCAAAGCTCAGAGGAGCTCTTTGTATCTATCTGTCTGTCTATCTGTCTGTCTGTCTATCTGTCTATCTATATATGTCTGTCTGTCTGTCTGTCTATATTTCTTGGACAGGTTTATGAACCTCTTTGAGAAATAGATAGATGTTTTCCCTAGGAAAAAACCAAACAAAATAAAACCCCAGAAAACCAAAAACCAAAAAAACACAAAGACACAAATATCCCCAACTGTTGACCTTGCCACTCACTGTGTATGTGATGAGGTTACTTTCAGATCCAGTTGTTGTAGAGGGATAAGAGTGTCAGGTGAGTGCAAAGGTGGATTTTGTGTCTCTCCGACCTCTGGCATTTTAAAGCTGGAGAGTCACAGCAATGACCCAATTGGGGAATGCGACAGCAAGGCAGCACCACTTTCACAGGCTGAGTCATCTCTTCGTTTTGCTTTTTCCCTCCCGCTTTCCATTTGTGTCTTTTCCCATTGCACATATACGAGGTAATAATCCAGAATTTTCTATGGAGCATGGCAAACATGCTATATATAAGACACAGTTGAACATTCTGTGAGTGTAATTCGAGCATAAATGTAACTAATCAAAATATTATCATGCCAATGGATGTGTGAAGAGTTTGGAGATTTTAAAAAATATATATTTTAGTTCCATGTCATTTCAGTTTAGAACTGTAGAAGCAAAGAACTCAGCCCAATGCATGCATGTCAAGATCAATTTGGGGTCTGATAATGCTCCCAGCAGCCCTGTTGTTCTCTTTACTCTTAAAAGGACAGCAGCTTGCCAACTGATTTAATTTTTTATTCTTTCCACCTAATCTTAGCCCCTCTTCCTACGTGAACCAGCTCAGGAGTTTATGTTCGCTCCTTGCTACCACATACAATATGTCAATTCGTGACATGGAGCCTAGCAGCTAAATGATAATTAGAAATTCCTATGTTTGAATCCTGGCGGTGCTACCAGCTGTGTGGCCTTGAGAAAGTTACTTAATATCTCTGTGCCTTAGTTTTCTCATTTGTAAGAGAAGGAAGATAATAGTGACTACCACATAAGGTTTATATTAAAATTAAATAAGCGAATCAGTAAAATGTAAGAGTGTGGGTTCGCTGTTGTTGCTATTACTATTAAACACAGGAGTGGGGCCGAGCCCGTGGCGCACTTGGTAGAGTGCTGCGCTGGCAGTGCGGCGACGCTCCCGCCGCGGGTTCGGATCCTATATAGGACTGACCGGTGCACTCACTGGCTGAGTGCTGGTCACGAAAAAACGACAAAAAAAAAAAAAAAAAAAAACACAGGAGTGACTAAGGAGAGAAAGGAATTCTCAGGAGAACACAAAAAATACTGCATTTCTCCAGAAACAAGACCCAAGGAAAGAGATGTCTCTTCCCCATGCCTTCTTCAGAAGGAGCCTAGGTAGGAAATCCAAGCCAGCCCTGGCTCCTAACTCACCCCTAAGTAGTCACATGACTGTAAAGTCTTGGAACCATAGACTTCTATAGCTGGAAGGAACATTAGAAATTCTACCTGCACACCTGTTTTGCAGGTGAAGAAACGGAGAGAGAATTCTTGCTTGCAGAGCCACTGTGGGACTAAATGGGTGCACAAAAAGGGGTGTGGGGTCTGAAGGGAGAGTGGCATTATCTGACCTTCGATTCTATCTTGACCTTGCCAAACTAGTTTTAATATTTCCAACATCAAAGTGAAAATCCAGTAAGTCCTTATGTTTCACAATTTCTGTAGTTGAGCTGTCATTCTATCCTGTTTTGTGTTCCATTGTTTCTCCTACAGTCACATGTGGTTTTCTTCCTGGGAGGCTGAGATTTTACCTTGATGTGTCAGGGGAGACAAGTTGTGAAGTTGTAAAGCAGGAGAGCTCAGGTCCTGGTACGCCCCACAACGTTATCCAGGGTCTGTTTTCATTCCGAGATTATTTAAGGACCAGAAAAAGAATGTTGAGGGAAAAAGTTTTATTTCTGCTTTTGTTTTTGTTTGGGACATCAGGGGGACGCGAGATTATTGGGGGATTGTACGTGGCTTCGATTTTGTTCTGTTTTGTCTCCATAACCTTTGTCCCTCATCTCTTCTTTCTCCCTGCCCGGTATCCTTCCCCTTGCCTGTCTTTCATTTCTCCTGCTTCGCCACCTCCCCCTACCGTCTTTCTCCTTCCTTCCCTCCTGCCCTCCATCCATTCTCTCTCCCTTCTCCCCCGCCCTCATTTTTTTCTCAGGAAGAGGGAAGGAATTCAAGGGCCTAGGTGTCTGGTCTTTGAGAGAAAGGCCCAAGTGTACAAGAACCCCTGCTTGATCAAGTTAGTGTATCGAGCGTGGGTTAGCGTGGAGCCCCTTCCACCAGATCCTTCAAATCTAGTCACCACCATGGACTGTCAGATAGCTGTTTCTTGGAAAATTGCCTTAACAAATTTGCATATGAAATAACTTAAACCCCAACTTACTGGTCTGAATGAATGATTACAGAAATACTTATGACTTGTTCACACAAACTGACAAAATGTTCACAATATTCAGTTTCTTTGAAATTTCAGGATGCATTTTCCTTGTTTTAAATAGAAACTATATATCCATGAAGCTGTAATGAACACCTCCTCCCCATTTTCTGGTGTATTAGAAAAGAAGTAAATTTCTTTTCTCTTTTTTTTGACACATGATAGTTAGATTGCTTTCACAGATAATATGGATAATGTTGAGTGATATGTTTGTTACTATGGTTATTGGTTTATTGTTATGTTTGTGATTGGCTTAATGATTATTTAGTTTTCATGGTAATACTGGTAGCACTATTCTTGTCTCTCGCACATACATTTTCTTACTTGACAGTGCATTGTGCCTTTTGAAATTTTTGTGCCTCTTGCCCTTTTTTTTTTTTTTTTTGCAACCAGACAGCTTAATTTCCATCATTATGATCTTTTCAATTAGGTCTCATCCAAAATAGGTCTAATAGTAGCATGCACTACAAGGTATAAAGACAGCAGTGCAGGAATAACTGTTGTCTGGGCTTTACTGAAAGCTACACAGAGTAAGTGGCATTTAGGTAGTTTCATGAAGGACATTACTGGGCTGGGTAGCATGGATTTCAGGAAGGGCAGTACCTGAGCAAACACCCAGAAGCAAAGTGCAAAGGATATTGGAGTTTGTATGAGTTTCCTATTGCTACTGTAACAAATAACCACACATTGGGTGGCTAAAAACAACAGATTTTTTTATCTTGTGGTTCTGAAGGTCAAAAGTCCTAAATGGGTCACACTGAGCTAAACTGTGGATGTCATCAGGGCTGCATTCCTTTCTGGAGGCTCTAAGGGAGAATCCATTTTCTTGCTTTTCTTTAGTTTCTGTAGTCTGCAGGCCACCTTCATTCCTTGGCTCACGGCCACTTCCTCCAATCTTCAAAGCACAAATCACAGCTTCATCAAATCTCTCTATGACTCCCACCCTCCCACCTTCCTCATCCACTTGTAAGGATGCTTATGATTATACTGTGCCCACCTGGAGAATACAGAATAATCCCCTCATCTCATGGTTATCTGATTAACAACTTTAATTCCATCTGCAAACTTAATTCTCTTTTTCCATATAAGGTAACATGTTCATGGGTTCCTGATACGAGGATGTGGACATCTTTGAGAAGCCATTATTCTGCCTGCCACACAGTAGATGAGGGCTGGGGGTGGGGGTGAGTCTTCATATTTAAGGCAAGGAGGGAGGTGGGGATCAGGATGTGGAAGCCTCCAAGTATCCCCATGAAAGACTGTGGACTTTATAGGAAACAGGGAGTTTCCTGTAAAGGAGGACTTTATTGGAAGTGGAGGACATGTCGTGGTCAGTTTTGTATCTCAGAAAAATGGTGCCGACTGCTGTTATAACCGATGGTCAAAGAAACAAGGACTAGGCTGGCTGGGAAGTTGTTGCAAAAGTCCATGAAACAAACAAACAAACAAAAATTTCATGACATAATGCTGTGGACCTGAACTAGGCCAGTGGTTACGGGAGTGGAGAGGAAGAAGATGACCTGAGAAATGTGTAAGGAGACACCCCCAGAGTCTTATGCCTGATCAGCTGTAGGGGATGGGATGGGGCAGCAGATTTTATTGTGTCTCAATGGATTCCTTGCTATTTTCTTCAGTCTGTTGATGTCTCTTTGCTGTATTGAAAAAAACTTCGGGGGTTTGGAAAAAAAATAGAAAAAAAGCTGTTGATGATACAGCAATCCTTATTTGCATTACCTTTGCACACCAGGGCTAGGGCTCAACAAATAGCTGTCGGACTGCATGTCAAAGCTGAGATGTGGGTACCCCCCTGTGTGTGCACGTGCTCCCCCTAAAAGGCATCTGGCATTTGGAATGCCTAGGGCCTTTCTGTTTCCTAGAGGCAGCATATGTTTTTTTCCCTCTTAAATAGCTCTCTGGGGAACCACTTCTGTGGCTGTACAACTCACGCAAGGAGGGGCACAGTCGTCCATAGTGGAAACTGAAATGGGAGCCGGGAAATCTGATTCTAAATCTTCATTGCATCGTGTGACCTTGGGCAAATCACTTGCCCCCACTGGAATTTATAAAATGAGTCAGTTGGGTTTGTTGAGCTGCTGTGTCTCACCTGGATATAATTTGTTGTGCTTTATGAATAATCTACAACTTCTAGACCAGTGCTATCCAGCAGAACTTTCTGTGACTATGCAAATGTTCTACATCAGCAATGTCCAATATGGTAGCCACCAGCCATGTGTGTATACTGGGCACTTGAAATGTGGCCAGCATCTCTAAGGAAATGATTTTTTAATTCTATTTAATTTTAATTAATTTAAATTAAAATAGGCACATGTTGCTACTAGCTACTGGTTTGGAGAGTGCATTTTTAGACCCTGAAGTCTCTGCTTAACTGAGCAAGGATAATTGGTTTGAATATTTACCTCTTTCCGGCTGAGTGGGTTTGAGCAGATGACTTTACCTCTCTGTTCCTCAATATTTCCTGCTTAAAACATGGATAGCATGGCACTACCTCACTGGGGTGCTAAAAGTTGCATGGATCTATGCCTGGCAAATAGTAAATTCTCAATAAACATTACCTGTTATAAATTGCACTGGGGCCACTGTCATCTGCTGTTGGCCATTTATTATGAAATTACTCTTTATTGAGTCAAATACTGCTTTTCATTTAATATTCACTGAAAACAGACAAACAAAAGACTTTGATGTGTAGCTTTCATTATCCCATTTTTTAGATGAGGACACTGAGGTCCAGGGAGTTTCATCAACTTGCTCAAAGTCACACAACTAAGACACGACAGAGTTGGACTGAAAGCCACTTTTCTCAACTGAAGATCCAGGACTCGTTCCATGCCATCACAGCTGCTTGGGTTTTCATGGCATTTGGGGACCAACCGCCATCAGTTGCCTTCACAGAGGTGCTGGCGCTGGAAGGGGCTGCCTGTCTGCAGGGACCACTCTGAGCTCTCGGAGCTCCAGGCCCTCAGCTGCCAGTCGCCTGAGCACACTCATGTAATCTTAATGAACAATGTGCAAAGCCATTAAAAACTCAATTAGGACTTTCTTTTTACTGCCGATGTGAGGAAATACAATCCTGAGGTACTCATGTGTAAACACAATAGCCACCATCTGCTACGGAGAAGCATTCTGCCTCCAAAAGGGGGATCTGTGTTGCAGACACATCAATAATGGGGCGCTTATCAAGACATGATTATGCACGAAGGGGAAAAATGCAAAATTTATGGCCAGCCAGAGAGTACTTCCTGGTTTAATTCCACAATTTTCGGTGCTGTGTATAATAACTATGAAGAAACTAATGCTGTTTTATGTTCCTTATCACGTTAGTGGATTTTTTTTTTTTTTTAAGGGAGAAGGGAAAAGAATGTATTTACAGTCTTTCTTGTTTCTGACTGATCTCGGCATAATGACCGGCTCATTTTTGATTTCTAGGAAACTGACAGCTCCGGGAAGATATTAATTATGCCAACCTGTTGATCAAAGAGGGCCCCACTGAGCTGTTGATACATGAGGGTTTTCACTCCTGAACAATCTCTAGAAGGCAGGCCTGTGCTCATCTCAGAGCTATGGTTTCCTTTCTTTCTGGAGGATGTGGCCAGATCTGTCAGGTTGGGCTAGATGTGGAGGGGTCAATGAACGGCCAGATCCCTCCTCCCCTGACAGTCCACTTGTGTTACTGGGTGCTGTGGCTTCCTGCCTCTGTGCCTTTGCACACACTGTTCCCTCTATTTCAAATGTCCTTCCAAGTTACCACCCAGGGTTACTGCTCTTGGTGATGTTCCTGTTTAGAGTGTCTTGCAACTTTGCTTCACAGGCATCTTATCCCCTCAGATACAGGGACTTGCAGGAAATCGGGGCCCTACAAGGGTGCCAAAATAATAATGATAATGTTAGCTGTGGGAATAATTTCAAAATTTCAATGGCTTAATAACCCAATAATAGTTTATTTCTTCTAATATCCAAAATGAATGTTCCTAATTGGTGGAGGCCTTCTGTGTGGTCATCGTCATTCAGGGAACCTGGTTCCATTTATTGTGGCTCTGTCCTCCCCTAGGTTCTCAAAATCCTGAACATTCAACTGGTAGATGGGAAGAGAATGGACCAGGAATTTTCACTCCGTAAAGTGCTTATGGATCCCCTGGGGATCTTGATAAAAAGAAGAGTTGGATTCAACAGGCCTGGGGTGGGCTGAGATTCTCCTTTCTCACAAGCTCCCAAGTGATGCTGAAGCTGCTGGTCCAAGGTCCATCCTTTGAGCAACAAGATAATGGAGGAAGGATATGTGGGGATGGGAGGGAGAGTGGCCCACATCGTACTCACACCCCGTTGACTGGGACTCAATTGTATGGCCTCACCACGTGATCAAGAGAGGCTGGGGAGTGTAGTCCAGCATGTGCTCAGAACGATGTTACAGGGTTGTGCATGAAGCCACGTGGAGCAGCGAACTCCACTTCCTCCATAAGCCTGCCCTGCTGCCAAAGCCAGGATGATTAGAAATGGGAACATGAGCAGGTGGAAGGAAAACCTTTACAACTCCCCCTGCTGTGGACTGTCCGAAGCCAAGACTTTGCATGGACCTGGTATGAATTAGCAGGAGAGCAAGAGCTGAAATGGGCATGGGCACATCATGGGATTCAGAGTGGGAGGGAGGGCCAGACACACCTCACTGCTCGGGCCCTACTGGGAGATGTGCCACTCCTCGGCAGCAGGGTCAGTCACTCCCTCCTCCCCCCTAGTAGGGTTTGTGGGTCGTTACTCATCAGTCCAAGGAAACCTTCTGCAACCCTGTGGGGTATAGGTCAGCAAACACATGTGGGCAGGGAAGCTGGCTCAGTCTTTTCTCCGAGCCTCAATTCCCACCCCCCACCCTCTGCAAAGGTTCCTGCTTTGCTGCCTCACAGTGGGTCATGATAATGAGGTAACATATCTGACATGGAGACATCTCTCCACCTGCCCTGTGCTACTGCCAGGCCACAAACCAGTAAACTTTACTCTCTTGGAAACACTAGTGAAGATACCACCTTTACACCACTTCCAGTTGCTCCTACCCCAAGAGATAGGTGAATCTTCTGATTGGTAGGATGGCAAAAATCTGATAGCCATTGGTCCAGGTTTCTCTGTCCTTGTCACTTTTGCTCCTAGTTGGCTCCTTTTTGGTACCAGCACACCCAACTTCCCTAAATGGTCATCTCACTAGGGCAGCTCTAGGACACCTCTCAGTTGGAGGGTGGAGTCCGTGTGCATGCGGCTTCTCTGCATGCTAGTTCAGGGGAGAAAAGGCAGGAAGCCTAATCTGGCCTCAAGTCCAAGTTACTTTCTCTAATCCAGCTTTGTGAGTAACAAAGTGGGAATTTGAATTCCATCTCTTTCCTGAGTCTGTTTTTAAATTTATTCAGAACCCAGAGGGGACAAGGTGTGAATGATTAGTACTTCCTAGGACCCCAGCAAAATATGGATTGCCCAGCCCTTGCTAACTGGCAGCTGTTGGTCTTTCTGGTGGGGTGGAAGAATGAGGTTATTTATAGCTACTGAAGTGACTCATCTTGGCTGAGGATAAGTTGTCTTACGGTTTAATTCTGAATTGAAGATTTTATTTAAAATGAGATTTCAAAGCAACAGTGGTTTTCTAGGTGGAAAAATTCATCCCAGAATCACCTGAGTTTATCTACTGTGTTTTATGGTGCAATTTATTTCATAGAAACACAGGACTCCAGCTCACAGAGTTCAGCCCTCCCAGCTGATTATGAAGTTTCCCAAGACATCTCTCCAATGTGTCCAGGCTCTGTTTAGCCACCTGTGGTGATGGGGAATTCACTCTGTCTCTGGCCAGTTGACACCATTTGGTACCAACTTTACTTGTTAGAAAGTCCTTTGCATGTTGATCTGAAATGTGCCTTCTTGTGGTTCCTTTCATGCATCTGCTCTCTCAGGCAGCTTTATCAATGAGCTACTGCCACAATAATGCTGCATAACAAAAACTCAGTGGCAAACAGCAATAAGCATTTATTCTCAGACTTGTTGCTCTGTACATTGATCGTGGATTGGCCGATCTAGGCTGGGCTTGTTGCCATGTGGCTGTGTGTCTAGCTGCAGGGATGGCTTGATTGAACTGTTGGTTGAAGTCACACGTCCTCCATGTGTGTTTATTCTCGCACCCAAGCTGAAAGGGACAGCAGCTACCTGGGGAACATTCTTCTTCTGAATGGTGGCAGTACTGCAAGAGGGCAAGCCCTGCTAGGCAAGCACATTTTAAGCCTTTGCTTGAATCATTCCATTAACATCCTGTTGACAGAAGCAAGTCATGGTGGAGCCCAAAGTGGAGAGATGAGGACATACCCTCTGCTTCTGCTGGGCGGAACTGCAGATCCAGTGGCAAAGGACATGGATCTAGGGAGGGGTGGAACTGGAAATAACCATTTAATCTGTCAAAGCAACTCAAAAGAGGCTCGCTTCCTGTCTATGAGGCAGCCTTTTAATGCTTGGAAATAGTATTTATTTTTTGTGCAAATAGTAATAATAACATAGACTTTGAAGTTGGAGAGAATCTGGGTTCCTCTCTCCCTGTCTGAGTGTCCCAGGACAAATCACTCAATCTTTAAATAAAATAAAAATCCTCTATCTCCCAGGGTCAATCTGAAGGTTAAACTGAATCATATGTAAGTAAGGCACCTCACATCAACGCTTAGTAAGTGTTACTTACCTTCGTTCCACCTGAATGTCTTCCAGTTGGTTCTCACATTTCATCAGGGTCTTCCTTGCTTACCTGAATATACTCTACTTTTATTTGTTCTCCTTTAATCTGTGGTTCCTTGTACTGAATGCAAGACTCCAGGTGGAGTATGTTGGAACAATGGCATCTCCCATACTGTAGAGTTTCTGCCTCTACTGAAATGGCCCAAGCTTGCGTGACGTTCTATTTTATCTCATTTACCTATGGAGATTGCAGTTAACTAAGTTCCTGGGTTTTTATGTCATGCTTTCTTCAGGAACTTCTGGATATAATGTTTCTTCTAAAAAATGCTTATACACTACCTTATAAAAATACTTCATACATGTCACCATCTTTTTTTTTTTTTTTTTTTAAAAACAATATGACCAGTAAGGGGATCTTAACTCTTGACTTGGTGTTGTCAGCACCATGCTCTCCCAAGTGAGCTAACCGGCCATCCCTATATAGGGATCCAAACCCGTGGCCTTGGTGTTATCAACACCACATTCTCCCGAGTGAGCCACGGGCCGGCCCCATGTTACCTTCTTTTAATTCTTAAAACCATCTTGTTGAATAGAGGTTTTTAAGCCCAATTACAGAAGAGGATACTCAACCTCAGAGAGGACATGTGGCTTCCTCAGGGTCAACCAAACCCTCCTAGAGTGACTTGATCTCCGGCCACACCTCTGGCTACCATGTTTATGGGTGCAACTGATCTTCAGAAGGCTTTTCTTTCTCTCTCTTTGTCTCTACTTTCCAACCCCTTTGTGGGTTTCCAGGATCCTTTATGATGGTGAACAGCTCCGGAAGAGCCTCTGGCCAGAAGGCCCACCTTCTCCTGCCAACCCTGAAGGAAAATGACACACACTGCATCGATTTCCATTACTACTTCTCCAGCCGTGACAGGTCCAGCCCGGGGGCCTTGAATGTCTATGTGAAAGTGAACGGTGGACCCCAGGGAAACCCTGTCTGGAACGTGTCCGGGGTCGTCACTGAGGGCTGGGTGAAGGCAGAGCTCGCCATCAGCACATTCTGGCCACATTTCTATCAGGTATGGCATTTGACTGTGGTTTGATTTTTAAAAAGTAGTAATAAATCTATATACCTCCTGCCATCCGTGCCATTGTTAGGTCTAGAAAAGACTTCATTTATTCATTCACTTACTCAGCTCTTGTGTTTACTGGGCTTCTCCTCCTAGCCAGGCTCCACAGATGTGGATGATTCAACACAGCCTCTGCCTCCCTGGAGAGCGTGGTCTGGAGGAGGAGACTGATGTGTAAATAAACAATTACAGTATAGCTGGGTGCATGTGGCTCCCCAGGATGCTGGAGGGACATGGACATTGGAGGCTTTTATAAACTGAATTCTTCCATCCACCTGATGAGGGAGGTGCTCTCCTATCCCTACTGTGCAGAAGGAAACCTTGAGGTTCAGAGAGTTGAGCTCACGAGTCAGAGCTCACCCCTGGTGGAGGGGGTTTGGTGGGGAAGGCAGTTAGAATGGCTTCTAAGAGGAGATGGCAGGTAGGTGAGTCATAAAGGATGAATACAAATTTATTGGGAAAGGTAGAGAAAGGCATTTGAGTTGTCAGGGACAGTGTGTGTGATGTGCTGGTGGAGTGAGTGACAGATTATGGCAGAGTTTGGAAACTCTTTTGTTTAAGGGTACGTTGCAAAAAGCATATACAAAGAGGTAAGCTTTAAAGTGGCAAGTAGGTCATGAGGGTCTTTGAATGCCCGGCAAGGAGAGGATTTTTTCTGTAGTCTAGAGTACTGCTGCAGGTCATCTTGGCCTGGAACTATTGAAAAATGTTTTTAAAAACACCGTTATTATGCTAAAATTTACAGATCATAGAACCCACCTGTTTTAAGTGTGCAATGCAATGATTTTTGGTAAACCTACTGAGTTGTGCAGCCATCATCATAAGCCATTTTCATTATCCCAGTGAGAGCTCTTTGCCCATTTGCAGTTAATCTCTGTTGACCTCTTGAAAGACTTTAATACAGAAAGTGACATAGTCAGATCTGTATTTTGGAGTAATTTTTTTAGTGTCTGAAGCAGAAGATGGACCTGAGGCTGGCAAGATTAGTGGCCAGGGACTTCTTAGAAATCTTCCAGTTCAACATCCATGGTATGGTCTTTTCAGATTTTAGTGTTAGGAATACATTTATCTGTCGAGATCACCTGCTGGGTTTACCTTAATGAGACAATCCAAGCTTTACTTCCCCTTTGCCTTGGCAACTACAAATTAGAATTTAATACTCAATTACTTTCAATACTTAGCCTAGATTTTTGCTATACATATTCTCATTTTATCCTTTCTGGCTTGTGATTTCTTTTTAGAATAATTTTATTGACTTTTGTTATACATTTCCTGAAATTTCTTCTAGAAATAGGGTAGAGATGATGTTGATGGCAGTGGTGGTGATTGTAAGTTGATGAGAGTGATGATAACCACCTTCCCTTGAGTGTTTATCATGTTCCATGCAGGCACAGAAAAAATATTTTACATACATTAACTTGTTTAATTTTCAAAACAATCCTTTGAGTCAAGTGCTATCATACCCATTTTATAGATGGGAAAACTAAGGCTTAGAAATGGTGAATGATAACTCGAGCTCACATGGAGATAGAGCCTTGTTTTATACCAATTCTAAGCTTGTACATCCACACTCTAAGCTTGTACAGTTCAATATAAATGTAAGGTGAGTAAAATACAAATTTTTAGTAGCTATATTGAAAAAGTAAAAAGAAACCAGTGAAATTATTTTAATAACATATTTTACTTAGCCTCATATATCCCAAACACTATCACTTCAACATGTAATCAATGTAAAAAATTATTAGAGAGATATTTGCCATTCTTTCTTTATAAATCTTTACCATGCAGTGTATATTTTACACTTACAGCAAGTCTCAATTTGAATGCTACATTTTCACTGGAAATAGTGATCTGTGTTTAGATTTCATAAAATGTACAGTCGAAGAAGCACATTCATATACATAAGTTGCTCTTAACGTACTTAATAGTTTTCCAATCACCAAATTGATTATCAGTTTTTAAATCTGAATTAAAATTAAATAAAAGGAAAAAATCCCACTCTCACTAGCCACATTTCAATAGCCATATGAGGCAAGAACTTCCATACGAGACAGTATAGGCTGAGACTCTGAGCCACTTGGCTGCACAACTCCCACTAGCAGAGTTCTTGAAAGGCTCAGCCACGCCTGGGGGTCCTGGGGAGTGGGGGGTGGATGAAGAGTGTTACTCCAAAGTTGGGCTCTCAGAAGGGACCTGGCCTTCGCCCTTTGTGGTGTGCTGTTTCTGCTGATTCTCACACTCCATCGCTGGAGAATCGTGTGGCTGCCTCTTGTAGCCTCTGGATCTGGGTCTGAGGATTTTCTTAAGGTTTGCATGTTGGATTACTTTGCCAGGAGACTTAAAGGAGTGGATAATAAGACAACATATTTGCAGCAGGGACTGTCAAACAGCCAAAGTTACTCCCAAGACCCCAGAGAGCTGCAAACACCTTGGGAGAGGGGCCTGAATAGTCATGCTTGTGAGCACATTTCTTTTGGTTTTCCCCCATTTTCACCTCCTTTGCCCATCCATGGGGTGGCAAAAGTGCAGAGGTAGAAAGTAAGGAAAGTTAAGAAGAGCACAGAGAGGAAAGAGGAGCCTGAAAGAGAAGAGAGAAAGAGAAAGAACACATTCTAACTTCGGTGAGGATGGTTGAGTGGTTATATCAATGTCTTTGCAGACTGTAGCTCAGCTGCTCACTCAATTTATATGTCCATTTGTCAATCAGTGAGCAAGCATCCTGTCTGAGCCAGGCCAGGGCCCAGCATCAGCAATGCAGGGGTGAGCTGGGCCACACCTGGCCCCATGACGGTCAGTGTGGGCTGTGTCATTTTGTGTCAGGTTAAGCCCCTCTCCCTTCTTTAGAATAGCATAACTGATCAGTAGAAGTGGCTAGCAGGAGAGTCCTTGTTTTTAACAGTGTGAGGGGTTTTATCCTAGATTCTTTGAGACAAATAATGTACCTTCAGCCTCATTATTTCTGTGTGTCTTTCCCTTTTGTGCAGTATGTTTTAACTAGTATCAGATCCACAAACCTTTATCTGAAACTCACGGTGTCAGATATGTTTCAGAATTCAGAATATTTGGAATTTAATGAGTAATATATTTACATATATTGTATGTTTTATAACACCCCTAGTAGGCTCTGAGGCAGCACCCCATAGTCAAATATACTAGTCTTCCTACAGCAAAACTCACATATGTTCACAAGATGTGGGATAAATAAAGACCATACATTGTATCAGGCCAGCTCAGCTGAGTTCAGGTTTCACCACCAAATTACGTAACACTTCGGTGAAATACCTTGTTTTCAGAGCTTTTTGGGTTTCAGAATTTCATGAAGGATACAGCCCTGCATTCTTCACCTGCAAGGTTTTGTGAAGGAAGGGAGAAGATCCTACCTGTCCATCTTGGGAAGAATCCATACTGCGTGACTTGGAGAGTGTGTTCTGTGGGACATTCGTTCCCTGAGATGCTCTGTGGTGAAGGATGATGTGGCCAAGGTCACAGCATTTTGGAAAAGCTGCATGGTGTATCCCCTTCTAGAATACTCGTAATTAGCCAAGTGGGGGTTCCAAGTCAGGAAGAACCTGTTTATCGGTGTTTAATTTACTGTCTCCCCTCTGAGTTTGATCTTGGGTCTCTTTTTGTCACTTGACCACCTTACCATAGAGATAAACTCTAGAGATACGTGGCCCTGCATCCCAGTTTGCCTGGGGTGGCCCTGGTTTGCTCCTGTTGTCTTGGTGAAATTGTCAACAGCATCTGCTTCGCAATGTGCCCCAGTTTGGATGATAAATTACGTAGTCTCCCTATCCATAGAGATTTACAGATTATGTACTGGCACAGGTGGCTTTGGTTCATCCTCATTTTGTAGATCAGGCAGAGATTTTCTGTAAAGGGCCAGACAGAAAACATTTTAGTCTTTGCAGGCCATGCAGTCTCTGTTTTAACTACTCAGTTCTGCTGTTGTTCCATGAAAGCAGCCATAGACAGTATGTGAATGAGTGAATGTAGCTGTGTTTCAGTAAAACTTTATGTACGGAAATAGGTGGTGAGCTGGATTTGGCTCTCAGGCCATAGTTTGCTGCACTCTGATGTAGGGGATGAGGCTGAGGTCCAGAGATTGACAGTGAAGTCCAAGAGCACACAGCAAATCGCTGGCACAACTGGGACCAGATCCCAGATGCCCCAGTCCCTAGACTGTCCCCACTGTATCATTGGATATAAACATCAAGTGTCTCTCTAAGTGTCTTTCTAAGCTCTAGACACCCCCAGTGAGGTTTTAAGGTTCCAATTAGAAACGCTCTATCTAGGGCCTGATGCAAATGGGTGAAGCACAAGGTCACAGGCTGAAAAATGATGGGCAGGAAAACCGACCCAGGAAAGGGACAGTCTCGCTATTTGCCACACTTTATGATGGGATGTAGGGGAAAAGAGAGGATATTTTTGAGCACCCCCCATGTCCCAGCCTTATGAGAGGCATGAGTCCTATGCCTCTCATTTATCTGTGTGATAACTCCTGTATTAGGTAGAAATGTGTCCTATCTTCTAGAGTAGGGGATGTTACTGGTAAATTGGAGCCCCTATTGTCCTGCCAGGTCCTCTGGCTCCAAGTTCAGTGCTCCCCCGTCCCCCATCTTTCAGGAAAATACTCTGCTCTTTCTGAGAATCTTCCACTTGCTAGCTGTGTGATGTTAGCTGTTTCCTGTCATCACTGGGAACCACAGTTCTCTCACTTGTAAAATGGAGAGGGTAATAGGTACAATGAAGGGTATTTTCATGGATTAAATTAGATAACATATATGTAGCATCATGTCAGGCTTGCAGTGGGCCTCAGAGATTGTTGGAAGGAAGGAAGGAAAGAAAGGAGGGAAAAAGAGAAAAAGTAGAAGGAGGTCATTCTTTTAAGAAATATCCACTGTTGTTTAGCCTGTCCTTGGTACACTCTGTGCCATCCCTGTGATAAGCAGACTCCTCAGAGAATTTTCTGATTTCCAACTTGTTGGCTGCTACGGCATCATTTCCTCTGCTGAGAGCAGCAGTTTGGAAAACACACGTGTCTCAGGCACACATACACAAACACACAGCTACAATGGATACTCAAATGGCCATAGACAAAGCAGAGTATGCACAGATGCACAAGCACCCACATACCCCCAGACTGACAACACACTCACACATGTACTCATAGGTATGGTGGCGAGGAAAGGTGACATATCAGGAAATTCAAAGACACTAGTAAAGTGGGATTTTAAATTCACCAGACCTCAAGCTCTGGCCCTGCAGGTATGATTCTGTGAACTGAATACAATTTTGGTTTTCAGCATTGCTGGACTTCAAACCTGATGGTTACATATTAATTAATTAAAGTCATATTTTACAGTCCTAAAATTGACTTTTATCTCTGCAGTAAATGCAGATATTTCATCTTCCTTCTTAGTGGGCTTCTTGGCACCAGGCCTTTGGCAGGACCTGAGGTGAGAATGTCCCTTGGCCACCCGTCCCCTCACACCTACCTCTCTGCAGGAGGGCAGGAGCTTATTAAATGCCTGTTCAGTCGTGTGCTTTAGATCGCTGACCCTTTCCAGGTGATATTAATTTTATTTCATATTTTTAATGATTCCGAACTTTTCTCTCCCAAGATTAAAAAAAACCAAAACAACAAAAAAAGAACTTTTATTAATTCTGCAGCCACCTGCTTGGTCTACTTTCCATCACCTGCCTAGGTAAAATGACCTTTTGTTTAGCACTTCTAATTGCTAACCCCTGAAGTTAAGGACTTACCTGACTTTTATTTAACTGGATGTGAAACTCAGTTCCTTGCCCAGGAATTCCCCCGGGCGTCCAGGGCTCTGTAGGTTCAGTAACTTCACTCACAATTCAGGAGGGTTCATCAGAGTGAGGGGCCCATGCTATCACCCTTGGAATTCTACCCCGTCTCCTCTCTCATCCACCCCACCCCTCTCCTCTAAGCAGCAAATCCTTCTCCTTGTCTTATACAGGCCTCCTTGGGCTGGTGTGGGAAAGAGAGTCCCTTTGATTTTACCCTAAGCAATCCCTCCCCATGAAAATATGTATCTTTCTCTTCCTAAGAGGAGTTCTGATGAGCCAACATTTTTCTCTCATCCTTTAAGAAAATGTTTTCAGCCGTTTGAAATTTTTGCTTCACAGATTCTCTGCTCGAGGACTACAAAAGGTAAGGATGAAACACCAGGTCCCTTAAATGATGGCCTAACATATCCACACCCTCCCCCAAATATGCACACGACCCCACTTTTTTGAGGGACTGAAGGTGAATCATCTCTGAGCCTTTCTTGGGAAATTACTTCCTGGCTTTGCCCAATTCCTTGCCCAGTACCTTTCCGTGCAAGCCCTGTCTCCCCAACACCTGCACCAGGAGGTCTCTATTGAGGCTCTTGGGGCTGGAGCATCTGCAGTTGACAATAGATTCACATGGCAGCCTTGGGGTCGAAGAATGTTCTACAGAGAAGTTGGGATTTCCAGCCAAGGCCTTCTGCTTGGGTCCCTGCACTCGGGGTTTCTGTCTCCATATATTGACATGGAGCACCACTGGGTAGGCATGGCCCACTTTAGTCCCCTGTCCTATCTATCCCACCTTCCCTGCCCCCTAAAGACAGCACTAGAGGTAGCCTCCAGACCTCTTTACTCATTCTTATGACTCTTCTCCCATTTCCTGACTGTCATTCCTCAAAGGCCTTGGTTTGAGTTTCCTTATGAGTATGTTTGGCTCAAGTATGACCATTCTCCCTCTCCTCAGAACACATGGACAGGTGTATCCATCTCAGAGGGTCCTGGAATCACCCTGTCCCCTGTGGTGTCTGTCTCCAGGAACTGGAGCTGGCTAGGCACTAGGTGGGGGCTTCATGTGACCAGGACCCTCACATCAGAAGCATGTTAATAGGGTGATATATCTCCACCCAAGGCTCTAGGTGTCTTCTGGGGCACCTTCTGACATCCTCAGTGTCATTTAAAATAACTGTATTCATAGATTATTACTGTTCCTACTTCATGTATTGTGTATATTCCTACTTCATGTACTTTATGTATTGTGTATTACCATTCCTACTTCATGTATTGTGTATTACCTGCTGTAGTCATTTGCTAATTTTTCTTTTAGAGGGTTTATTCCTTCCTTTTGTTGATTCTCAAGGGTTCTTTACATACAAAAAAGGATATCTTTTTCTACTAGCTAGCAATTATATTATAAATATTGTTCTCAGGTTGTCATTAGACTTTTAATTTTGTTTCAGACTTCTGTTAACATACAAATCATACTTTGACACCAGTTATTAAGGAGATATTGTATAACTTTTAAGAAATTAATTTTTTAGACTTCGTCATTAGTTTCTATTTTAGTGAATTTGGTTAAAATATAGACCCAAACTTAATTTCTTTCTTGAGGGATTTATTGAACTTATGCTATGGCCTAGTATATGATCTTTTTGTAAATTCATGAGCATTTGAACAGAAGTTCTGTTTTCTCTTCATATTCATTATCATTTGTCTAGTAAATACATTATTATTTATATTATATACATTCTTGATATCTTTGCTTTTTCCTGTTTGATATCTTCGCTCTGGATATCTTTGCTTTTTCCTGATTGGTTAGAGTCTAAGACAAGGCTTAAAGTCTCAAATATTGTTTGGTGTTTTTTTCTTTTTTCCTTTTAAGTCTCTTGACTGCACTTTATAAAAATTTTTATTTTATCAATATACAATGTAGTTGATTTTCATGTCCCTTGACTGATTCCTCCCTCTCGCTCCCTCTGCCCCCTCCCACCCATCAACATCATATCTGTTCACTTGTCTTAACAAGTTCAAGAAATTGTGATTGTTGTGACTTCTTCCCTGCCCCACCACCCTCGTTTATTGACTTGTATTTTTTTAATTTGACCATTTTAGTCTACTGAATGGTTTTATTTTTCTTTTGGTTAAAATTGAACTTCAATGCTTTTACATTATTTTCGCAACAACTGTTTTCTGTTTATTTGCATTTCCTTATTATGTCTTGTTCAGTGTGTTATTTTTAAGATTACTGAGTCATGCTGTTTTAGATGCTTATCTTATAGCATACAATTAGACTTCGATTATTTAGACAGTCCAAGAGCTTTCCTCTATTTTAATCCATTTATGTTTATTGTCACAACAGAAATATTTTACTTGCAATTGTTTATATTATACAGTTTGAATGCCTTCATGCAATTTCTTTTAAATGCATTTACTGTGTATGTTCTATTTTCTTTGAATTTTTCCTATGGTCTTTGCTTTTGGTTTCCTTTGAATTATTTAGAAATATATAATTAGACATATGATTCTTTACAGAAAGGCCTTCTGTTGTCTTCCCCTTCTGCAAGATGAGGCAGCTATCACACGTTTATTTTTGCAAGCTTTCCTCCAACCTCCTACACAATTTTGTTTCAGGCCTTCTGAAGGACCGTGCTATCTTAGGAAACTACTTTTTCAGAGTAGTTTGCATGCTGGGGAAGCTACGCTATGTTTGGTGTGACTTTCATCCTGAGACTTTGCATAATTCCCAGGCAGCCATGTGCTGTTTCATGGTTGACCTTACCACCCAAGGAAGCTGCCTCTTCACAGCCATCACCACCTTCTCCCCCAGTTTCTGGTTCACTGGTTACAGCTCTGGGCCCCCCTGATAACAGTGACCTTTGAACACACTGACCTGGACCACACAGACCACACAAAGATTTCACATGGAGGTTTTCTTGTTAGTCTCATCACCCATCATATGTTCTTTACATTCCATCCACAGGCTTGAACAGAAGAGTAGAAGACAGGAGGGAGAGGGTCCATTCTGGAGGTCACAGAGGTGGTAGAGGTGAAAAACAACAGTGGTTTGAACTAGAGCAGTGGCAGTGGTGTCCAACCAGTTCTGACCTACAAAATAGGCAGCTTCTGGGGTTCATACCAATAGCAGAGATGGAAAGATACGGGCAGACTTGAGAAATGTTAATAAAGAAAACAAAGGTGAGGAATGAGGTAAAACGAGAAGTCCAGGCAGATGCCCAGATCTTCATCTCAGATGACTGGATGGGTCTTAGTGCCACCCACTGAGTTCCATATTTTAGGAAGGATGGCCCATTGGGCAATGAGGGAGAAGTCTTTTCAGAGAGAAGCTGCTCAGATCTGTTGCATACAGATTGCATTTGAGGCATTGATGTAATATCTAGGTGGAAATACAGACCTGCGAGCTGGGTAAGTGCGATCGATGTTCAGCTGAAAGGTCTAGGTTGGAGAGCTGGGCTTGATTGTTATCAGTGAGTTGGCAGCCATTGAAAGGAGATCATGTGCAACAGAAAGATGAGCAGACAAGGCCCACACATGAAAGGCATACGGAGAAGGAGGAGTGATGCCAAACCTATGGTAGAATAGTCTTAAATATATGAGAAAAACCAGGACAGTGAAGTGTCATCTAAGCCTAAACTGAGTACAGATCCAGAAAGGAAAAAGCTATGAACATTGGCAATGAAGAATGGCCATGTATTAATAATAATTATAGTGAACATTTATTGAGAACATATTATATGCCACACATTGTTCTAAGTAGTTAATTAGCTCCTTAATCTGAAAAAAGTTCCAATGAGGTGGATATTTGCATAATCACAGATGAGGAAACTGAGGCACAGGGTAGTAAGGCACTTGCCTAAGGTCACACACTAGTAAGTGGTATAGCCAGGACTCGATACCAGGTGTCCTGATACAGAGCCCAAGCACTGCACCATCTTTCTTCTTAAAGTAAGATAAAGATTGAAAAATATCTGTTGGATTTAGTGATTAGGAGATTATTGGTGACTGCCATGAGAGAGTTTTGGGAAGAGGGTTGGAGACAGAATCCAGATTATAGCAGGTTGAAATTCTGCAGTGGGAAGTACAGATGTGTTGAGAGTGAGTGAAGACAGAACTATTGAAAATTTTAAATGTGATTGAAACACATCTGGACAGTACCAGAGAAGAACCTGCTGCTGAAATGTCATTTTTAAAGAATAGGAGAAGCCCAAGCATTTATGTATGTCAGGGTCAAGGATAACAGGGAGGATTCAGAGATACAGGATACAGAGAGAAAATGAAAAACCAAGAAGCTAGAAAATGCAGCAGGGGTGAGGGTCAAGAGTGCTGGCATTCCTTGCAGAGAAGAGATGGTGGTTGGTGTGAATGTAGATTAGTTGATGGGTAAGAAGTTAGAGGTCAATCCCTCTCTTGTCCTCTTGCCTCTTGAAGATGTGGTTGTCTGCTGGGATTGGATGGGTGGTGTTGAAAGTATAACATTTCTGTGAGGTATAGGAGTGGAGGAAGCAGATTTGTTATAGGCTTGGCAAAGTTGAAATAAAAGCACAAGGAAGTGGGGCTTTAGGAGAGAATTGTGTGGGTGTTCAGTGTGGTGGGGTGAACATGACTTGTTGAGAGCACAGAGAGGTCCAGAAAGACATAGAGACTTTAGAAAAGTAGAGGTCCAGGATATCGTGTGAGCCTGAGGGGCAGGTTAGAGAGGAGTGAGTTGTGAGAGGATTGTGGGGTGGAAGATGATGCCAAAATACAGGAAAATGGAATTTCCAGTTTCTAGAGTGGGGAAGGACAAGACTGAGAGTGTGGCAGAAGAGGATTTGAGGAGAAGGCCATTGACATTAGGAGGTTAAGGGTGTTGGCCATCTTGTCACACAGAGACTCATGCTTCCAAGGTAGAGAGTGGTTGGGTGACAAAGAAAGCTGTTAACTGAATTACAAAATTCTTATGAAAATAAGCAGTTTGGGTGGTAGTCAGAGTGGGAAATTCAAAGAACTTGTTGCCCTATCTTCCTGGATACCAAAAGGTAGGCTGTCGCTTACTTTTAAGAGATGTTATTAAGGAATTCAGATGGAATATGTTCCTTGGGAATGTAGAATCAAATCAGGGTTAACCCTCCTTGGCTTATGGTAGCTTATAAGGTAAGTATCTCTCTCACCCTTCATAAGACAGTCTGGATATTGGGAAGTAGTTCTCTGTGCTTCACTTGAAACCATAATGAGAAAGGTGCGATTGGGGTCTCCAGGCCACGTTCGGGTTGTTTTCCTGCATCTAAGCATTATTTCTGAAATCCATTATAAATGTTCCATGCAGCTGACTCTTTTTTTGCCAGTGTGGCCTTTTTACCTTGTTTTGAAAATCCAAGTCAATTGCTAGGGTAGCATGTTGCCCTTACGTAAGGTCTTTTTGGTCGGCTGTGAAGGGAAGCTGAAACAGAAAGATTTTGGGGGCTTCCTATGATTAATGCCCACAACCGTTTCTGCAAAATTGACTCTCACCCTGTGTGTTGCAGGTGATATTTGAATCCGTCTCTTTGAAGGGTCATCCTGGCTACATCGCTGTGGACGAGGTCCGGGTCCTCGCTCATCCATGCAGTAAGTCTGTGCCCTCCTCCCACCACAGCCTTGCTCCATGAAGACTGGGTAGCTTGAAGGCTGCAGTCCCTCCTATTCATTCAGCTCATAAACATCTCTCTCACTCTCTCTCTTTTAATCCTTCAAAAATGCTTACATACTCAATGCAATCAGTCCTGAATAAATCCATAATTTTGCCGGCCTGTTCAACAGGCAGCCCCTCCAGGAATTTGCAGAGAGTGGCAAAACATCTTCGTTCGAATCTCTCTCCATTATTAAGGGAGTCTAAAGTCCTGATTGTTTATTAGTGGGATTCAGACCACTGAAGTGGAAGAATTAGAGGGCTTTGGATAGAATCTTTTGCAATTGTCTTAAAAAAAGAACACGACCAAAACATGGAGCAAATTAGCACACTGTTCACTCACAGGGAAAAGTACCCCAAAGCTATTAATTCTTTAAAAATAATTTTAAATACACTCATCAGCTCCGTGCAGGCATTGGGAGAGATTTCTCACTGTGGTTAGTACTTACGGTAACAGTGTCGAGAGTCCTCAGAGGCATACCACTCTTCCATCCGCTTTTGTCTTGAAGTTCCCTCTCTGCTGTATTTAGTCTAAGATACTTGAATGTGTTTCAGCAGGGAGGTGTGGGTCCTGGGTTCACTGAATCTCAGAGGAGGCAAGTAGTTGAGATGCAGGGTGCAGGTAGTTGAGATGACATCATATCTAGTGACACTGGGTCGGGGGACTGTAATCAAAGGAATATGTGTGGGGGTTATGGCAGACTCTGGGAGGAGTAGCTGGGATGCCAGCCCCACTAGTTTGTTGGTACTCTGCAGATTGGAGATTCCCGTTAGTTTTTTGGCAGTCACACAATTCTACTTAACCCCTAGTGGGGCTCTCTCCACACTCCCCATATGGTCATGAATCATGCTATCGGCTATGGTGCAGTTGCTGCTACCTCAAAAGACTTTATGCACCCTCTCCTTATGTGCCTTCCAGTCCTCCCATTTGGGGACTATTTTCATTTCATTCCCATCCATGTTGCTTTAACTGAAATAACTCTTTCCTCTTCTGCTGCGATGAATCTGTCAGATCCTCAACTATCATTTCCAGCCTTCTGCCTGGCACTGGAAATACCATTGTGTGACTCATTGTCTTAGAGCACCTTCTCTGGAGGAATTTGGGATAAGTTCCAAGTTCCAGATAATATGTTGGGAACTGTGCTTGGTGTCTGTGCAAAAGAGACCCTCCTTCCCAGGAATCAGCCAGCATCTCAGGAATGCTGAGATCTAGTGTATGCTCTTCCTTACACTGGCTTAAGATCCCTACCCTCTGGGCTACTCCCTGAGCCTTTGAGAATTTTTTCAGATAGGTCTGCCCATTCAGTCATGCCTGGGAAATGTCTCTACTGACTCAGACTTCATGTGAAAAGGATCTCAGAAATCCCCCCAGCTATGTAGGCTTGATACAGTGCATATGTTGATGAGTCCTTGCTCACCAGGATTAAATCTTACCCTCCCTAGACTCCTGTGAGGCAGCATCAACTGTCCATTGGAGAACTATCTTTGGCCTAAGACTGGGAAACTGTGTCAGAAGATGTCTATTCTATCCGTGGTCCATTAAACTGTGCACACTCTTCCCTGCACATACTCTGTCTCATAGAGCATGCTCATTTTTGCTGCATCTACCTGCATTCCTGCTTCTCACCTTGTGCTTGATGCTTGGACTTGGTCTTTCTAGTAGGTGACACTTGGCTCTTCCCAGGACAAAACAGCATGGCTTCCTGTCCCTGGATCACAGAACTCTGTGCTCTAATGGGAATTTTCACCTCCACCATGACACCCAAACTTGACACCCATCTCTTGTCCCAGCCTCAACTGCCTTTAAGGCCAGATTGGTAAAAGTTCTGCCTTACTTCCAAGCACTGTCCGTGTTTTGCCATCATGGGTAAATGCCTCCTTCTGTCTGAGAAATCTCTATGGCAGAGGGTTCTCTGGAAGGCATTTGATTCCTTTCCACCCCCAAAGTCTCGTGGCTCCTTTGGAATCCTACTTTCATTGGGGCTGCTCCTCAATTTAGGATTCTCCTGACAACCTCATCTTCCTGCTGCTGAGAAGTATGGATCGCACGGTTATGAAATTGCTGAGAGCCAGTTGCTCATCAAATGGACCATGGGATATAACTCAGAAAGACGTGACCCTGGCTTTATTCCTGTATAATGTGCTTCTCCTGACTTCAGCCTCAATGCTTAGGCAGCTTAAGCATAAACTTCCCTAGAAACCGCAATGTGAAGGCCCTGTAAAAGTGGCTGGAATTGGAAAAATTCCATTTAACTCTCTGGACAAATACTGGCAGTGTATATAGTAGTCTGAGGTATATCCACAGCTCACAAATCACATGGAGTTGAGTAGGGCCTAGCAAAGGCCACTTCCCCAAAGCCAATACTTAATCCATACCGAGCCCAGGTTTTTATTCATCTTTTTTCTCAGCACGTGCGTTATTGAACATCAGCTACGTGTCAAGAATTTTGCTGGACACAGTCGATACTTAAGTGACTAAGAAATGTTGAATTCCTGTCCTCATTGTGGTTTCTTAGCAGGAGGGTCAGAGGGAGGGAAGATACTAATAAGTAACTAATATTAAATAAGTAACTAATAATTGCAGATAATGGTCAGTTCTGTGAATATAATTAATGTGAGTGGCTGGAATATGGGAGGGCTTCTGATGTAGAGTTGTCAGAGCAGGTGTCTTTGAAGATGTGATCTGAGCTGAGACTCAAGTCCTAGAAAGGAGTGCACTGTGCAACAATTTAGGGAGGGGCATTCTAGGCCAATGAAACAGCAAGTACAGGGACCCTGTAGGGAAAGTCAGCTTGATGCTGCTAGTATGTTCCAAGCATACAGAGCACAGGAGAAAGTGGTGTAAGAGAATGCTAGACAGGTAAACCGGGGCCTTGGGCATCATTGTGAGCAGTTTAGATGTTAATCTAAGTGTCGGAGGCACTGCTGGAGGGACTTATGCTTGGGGTTGATATAACCTTATTTAATTATTAAAGGTCACTTGAGCTGCTCTGTGGAGAATGAGATGAAGGTCCATAGAGAATGATTTGAAGGCCTCATAGACCTATGAGGAAAAAAGTTCTGGAGTCATGCAAGAAGTGGTGGTGGCCTGGACCATGATGTTGGAGATACCTTTCATTATCCAACAAGTATTTACCCGGCATGTACTCTGTGCCAGGCACTATTCTGGGTTTATGGGAGTGAGTAAGTCAGACTCATTCTCTGTCCTAATGGGCTTCTGTTGAAGTGAAAGACACTGAAAATAAAACAAATAATGAGGTAATTATTTGATAAATAACAGATGGCGTTTTAGTGTGGTAGGGCCGCCATAAGAAAATATCACAGATTGGGTGGCTTAAACAACAGAAATATATTTTCTGGAGAAAATGCATATTCTGGAGGCCAGAAGTCCAAGGTCAATGTGCTGACAGGGTTGGTTTCTGGTGAGGCTCTCTCTCCTTGGCTTGCAGAGGGCCTCCTTCTCACCGTGTCCTCACATGGTCTTTCCTCTGTGCTAGCAGGTACTAGGTGTCCAAATGTCCTCTTCTTGCAAGGACACCAGTCAGGTTGGCTTAGAGCCCACTATAACAAACTCATTTTAACTTAACCACTTCCTTAAATGCCTTGTCCCCAAATACAGTCACATTCTGTGGTACTGGAGTTCAGGGCTTCACCATATGAATTTTGAGGGGACACAATTCAGTCCATAACATGTGGTCCTCAGTGCTATAAAGAAACATAGAACATGGAGATGGAAAGTGGTGGGGGATTAGAGATATATTTAGGCAGTTGTAGTGGATTGAATTATGTCCCCCGCAAAACTCCCTGAAGCTTGAATTGTGTCCCCCAAGTTTTATGTATTAGAAACTTAATCCCCACTGCAACTGTTGAGGGTGGGAAATCCTATTATGGTAATTGAAAGGTGGGGACTTGAAGAGGTGATTAGATTGTAGGACCATGCTATAATGAATGGATTAATAATGGTGGTCATGGGCGTGGTTTGGAGGGCTTTAAAAAGAGAGTGAATGAGTAGGTTAATCTCTCTCTCTCTGCTCCACCATTTTCACAATATGATTCTCTGCCATCACTGTTGCCACCATTAGGGCCTTTACCAGTTGTCTTCCCTGGACTTTGGACTTTGTAGTCTCTGAAGCTGTAAACAATACATTTTATTTTCTTTCTAAATCACACAATTCCGTATTTCGTTATAAGCAACAGAAAGGGACTAGTACAGCAGTGGAGCCAACTGGTCTTATCTGATGGGCTGGACTAGGAGACGGAGGCATCAGAGATGGCACACTCCCAGGTTTCTGGCTTAAGCAGGTGGTGTGAGTCTGGAAAGGGCTGAGCATGCCGCATCCTGAGGTGCCAACCGTGGGCCCCAGGGCTGCTCGTGGGAATTACATGTCATGCATCCTGCTAGTGACTTCTCAACTGTCCTTTGAGTGAAAGTGTTTTTCCCAACCTCCAACCTGAGAATTAACACATTTATGACTTCACTCGTAGATTGTTAAACATTTAACTGTATTGAAAAATATTCATTCCCTTTCTGTCTTCAGACTTTTGAATTTTTCACTTCTTTCCTCCAGAACATGTTTTCTATTAACGTATGGTCAGACTTTATCAATAAGTCATTCCACAAGTTCCAGGGGGCTTAAAGCCTGATTTGCAGTTTCATCTCCCAAGGATCAGAGCTGAAGTTGTGACTTTAAACGCTGACCTCTCAGCTTCCAAGACAGTGGCCAGAAGACAGGTGTAATACTCAAAGGAAATTATTTTCTCTTACAAACTGAAACCTCTTGTCTATGTTTTATAGCCCATTTAACATTTTTGTGTTATCCTAAAAGTATTTTAGCCATAGTTACCCTCTGCTGTCGTTTCTCAGTGTTAGCCACTACAGTTATAACTGTACAATAAATGTCAGCACAATTTTCCACTTGATTTCAAAGTTTCTAGTTCCTAAGTTGACTTTTAGAATTTTTAAAACTTTTTGCTTCCCCACACAATGTTGTGGGGCCATGTCCCTGAGCCTGCAGAGTGTCTGCAACGCGTTTCTAATGTATGTACTGAGCTTTCTCCTCAATTGTGTGGCCTCCTACTGAGCAGTGTCAGGTTTAAAGAGCAAGATAAAGGGCACAATAATATGTCTTCAGATGCTGCACTGACATCTGCAGGAGTTTAAATGTCACCAGCATCAAGGCATTTTGCCCCAAATGCACAGCCAGTTTTCTGTTAATTCCATTCAGCAAAATCCCGTTTGTGGGGAGTGGGGTCTCAGTGGGGAGTGAGTGGAGATGCTTAAAACCATGAGAGCTGGTGGCTGTCCTAGGGACAGAGGTCAACCAGGTTTGGCTGAGGGATGGTGAATTAAAGCTGGTGGAATAATTTCTCTCCCAAGCTTCAGATGCCAGAGAAAAGTAATAGCCGAGAGAGTGTATGACTGAAGAGTGGACTGGAGTGTGGGGGTGGAAGGAGGGTCAGAGAGGTCCAGAGAAGATGAGCAGACAGGTCCCCAACATAAGGAAGATCCCCAGAGAGGGATCTGTCATGAGCCAGAGATGACCCAGGGCCTCAAGTAGCAGAGGCAAGAGGAAGAGCTTGTGACAAAGATGCCGAGCGAGGAGAGAGCAGCGTAGATATGTTCCTGTGTCAGGAACTGTGATCCTGTGAACAGCTGCCCACAGTGCAGTGCCTCGAGGGTTGGGGGTGTCAGTGGATTTATGGGGCCAGATCAGGCAAGACTCGCCAGTGGGAATTGTTCCAGGTGACTTATGTAAGAGCTATGTGTCAGAGACCACAAACTGATAGAACTTGCCTGCCGACAGGTTTTATTAAGTCTGTACACTGTTTGAATAAAACGTTAAGAATTTAGAATGTGAGATTTCATATAAAATCTGGATTTCTCACTTGCCTTGAGAAACCAGATGATTGACACCCCTCAGCAAAGCTCTCACATGTGGCCTCCCTCTGCTGATTTAAGTAGCAGCAGCCCCTTTTCAGTGGGGCACAGGGTCTCTTTCCAGTTCTCCCCAACCCCCACCACTCCTTATTGCCTCCCCAGTGCTAAGGCTGGTGTCTGATACCAGCTATTATTGTGCTTACAACATTGCTTTTCTTATACAGTGACATCTTTATTTTAGCCAAGTGTCTATCAAAAGTGGGAAAATGAAAGATGGAGCAAGGAGGTGGTGTTTTTGTGTATTTTGTTTCATTTTACAACTGAACCACTTTATTAATTTATATAACTGGCTCCTGTAGGTGCATGGGTTTGGCATCTGTGCTGTACATTGCCAGTGTTTCCCCAGAATGTTAACACAAGGGGTCATTAAACATCTAAATTCTCTACCACCGAACCCAGAAGGGAGGGAGAAAGAGCAATTGAAGATGGAAGAGTCAAGGCAAAACGTCTGTTGTTGAGAAGGGAGAAGTGGGGAGGAGTCAGAAGCAAGCAGGGGACACGGATCCAGAGAAAATCCATCGCTGATTGCACATGTTGCAGAGGTTAACCCACATGCACAGTGTCCTGGAGGGCAAGGGAGAGAGAACATCCCTTTGTAAAATCCAAAGCAGAGTTTCCCAGCATCGGAGCTAAGACCCTGCTCTACAAGGGGTGGATGTACCCTCCCCCTTTAAACCTGTGGCATAAACGGACTTACAAGGTTCACTCTATTCCCACTTGAAGAATTGACTTGAACCGATAGTTCCAAAAATAACTTTACAAAATTATATAGGAGAGCAAAAAGGAAACAATTTCAGACAATCAAAGCAGCATGACATCTGTCAGGTTGACTAAATGCAAGAATCTTAAACTCTGCAAAGCCCACAAGAAGTGGTGTTCCCTGGGCCTAAGGGTCTAAGCCTTGATGTCGTTCCAGCTGTGGGGTCCCAAAGGTAGCATGAGGGGGTCTCTGAACTGTTGCTGTTCATTTAAAACCCTGAGCAGACAGTACGCTTTCTCACAGCAAGCCTGCCTCATCTCATCAAGGGTGTTAGCGTTTTCTGAGCTTTACAGGTGGTTACACAGTTTGGTAGAAAAGACAGTTAAAAGTGTGAAGCCCATGTGGAAAAATAGCAAGGAAAGGGGTCACTTGTGGTTAAATATTTGGGAGCAATGGGAGGACCGTGCAGAGTCAGCACAGCCATGCCTAGGAGCCCTTTCTCTGGACCCTGCAGTCTGTCCTGTAACATGATGTTCATTCCCAATGGTTAGGAGGCAAGAGAACGTTCTAGGTAAATGCCAAGTTTATAGCTAACACAGACCTGGGCTGAGTTCTGTTTCTGTCTCTCACTAACGCTGTGTAGCTTTGGGCACATTAAACTTGTTGAGCCTTGGTTTCTGCCTCACTAGAAGGGAAATGAAGGCAGCTGGTTTGCTCAGTTGGCTAAAGCGTGGTGCTAAAAACACCAAGGTCCAGGGTTTGATCCCTGTACCATCCAGCAAAATACATACATACATACATAAAAGGAAAATGATAATAGTGTCCGCTTTACAGGAATGTCATGTAGTTAAATTAGATAAAACATTCAAAGCATTTATCTCAGTACCTGGCATCAGAGGAGCTTTTGGTAAATGACATTATTATTTGTCTCTCTGCATATTTGACTGCTTCTTCAAAAATGGTCAAAGGTCTTTGTTGAATGTCCCTGATGCTCTTGTAGGTCTCCATTTGGCCCTACCTGGCAGTGGTCTGTGCCCAGTTCATCGCTGATTTGGTTGGTGGTGGTGGGAATCCTTCTTTGTGCCTTGATGAAAAACTCATTCATCTAGTCATAGGTTACTAGCTTATGGAGAGCTGATATTGTTATTTGGAGAGCTGATGTTTGGAGAACTCATATAGGTGAGACCTGGTCTCTGCAAACAAGGAAAGATATGAACTCAAGTTATCCAACATAAAACATATGCTTAGTCCTAGGATTGACTGCTCATAGACACTCTGATTTCCATTTGAAAGTCCTTTCCCCTGTTATACCCAGTTCCCAGAATCAATGTCCCATCTCCCTCTCATGCTCAGAAGGTACCATCGCTCAGTTAAAAGTGTAGACTCTGGGACCTTTGGACATTGGGCATATTTCTTGAGTTCTCTGTGCCTCAGTTTATCCACTGTGCTACAGAGATAATACCACACTGACTGCATTGGGTTGAATGAGTTACTGCATGTGGACGCTGCATGTGGTATGGGTCACATAGCCAGCACAAGTGAATGAGAGCTACTGCTATTCTTCTCCTTTTCTCCCTCCTCTGCTCTTTGTCTTCCTCCTTCTCTTTATCATCATCATCATCACCAAGGTCAGGTGTGCAGGTCTCAGGTGCTTCATATCACCTTTCTTTTTTCCGCTTGCCCAGGCTACAGGGAAGCATCCTCTATAGTGAATATCTGCTGCACAAATTCTACTCTGCCCAGTGACAATCCTAAACTGCTGCCCACCAGTAGGGAAGTGGTGCAGCCTGTTGAATTCTGCTCTCATGTGTTCTTTGCTTTCTCTCTTAGGAAAAGCACCTCATTTTCTGCGGCTCCAAAATGTTGAGGTGAACGTGGGGCAGAATGCCACGTTTCAGTGCATTGCCGGTGGGAAGTGGTCTCAGCATGACAAACTTTGGCTGCAGGTAAGAATGGGAGAAGGCCCTGCTCACACAGGCCTATCCCTTGGTAAGGGAAGAAGGTGTGTGCTGTGATGAAGGGCTTGGTGGGTAGGGGGAGAGGATATTTTTTTAATACCTCTGCTCCTAGGATGGTGCTCTGCATCCATGATCTTCTTAAATCTTAACAACAATTCTGTTAGGTTGACATTGGTATACCCACTTTATAGATAAAGAAACTGAGGCCAAAAACCTAAAAGTGCCCCAACTAGAATTTGCATCTATGACCTTTCCCAACTACCCTCTAACAAATATTGTCTTTTAAACCCAGTGTCCCACAGCTAAGGTGAACTGACTATTTTACGTTCTGGCATGTGGTGTCATAAAATCTTGCCTGGAGGGTTCTTGGATATCCAGTGGTTGGTTCACTAGTGCATCTGAGTGAAATTAGACAGCCATCGTTTACTGGAATATGTCACTAGAACGTGCAATTCATTTGTTCTCTGGCTAAACAAGTCATCAGGAAAGTGTAAACTTGAATCTGTTTTTCTGTTATTTCTGCTCATTGATGATAAGAAAGGATCTCTAGTCGTTGATGATAAGAAAAGGTGGGGGACAGAGGCAGAGGGTGGGACCTAGAACTAGAATACAAATTGTTATGGCATTAGTGTAACAAATATCAATGTGAACACAAATACCACGTTCTGTCAGCACAGAAGTTGGAGCTGTGCTGTTCAGTGCGGTAGCCATCAGCCACATGTTACGGTGGCTATTTAACATCTTTGAGAAATTATTTTTAGACAGCTTTACTAAGGTATAATTGAGATGCAGTATTTAAAGTATGCAATTTGATGTTTTGATATATGTTTATATGTGAAATTATTACCACAATCAAGACACTGAACATATGCATCACCTCCCAAAGTTTTCTTGCCCCCATTTGTAATCCCTTCCTCTGCTCTCTCCACCCCCAAGTGTAACAGGCACCCACTGATCTGCTTTCTGGCACTGTATAATAGTTTGCGTGTTCTAGAATTTTAGATAAATGGAATCATGCAGTATATACTCTTCTTTCACTCAACATAGTTAGCCTGAGGTTTATCTATTTATTGTGTGTATCGATAGCTTAAAAAAAATCTTTTTACAGTTTATTTTATTTTATTTTATTTTTATTATTATTAGCATATTCATCACTACAAATCATAATCTTTCCCCATGTCCTCCAGCCAACCTATCACTCCCCAACCCCCTTCCCTTCCTCCCCTTCACCTTTAATATCCTAAGCTTTGTTCTTTGCTTTTGAAAGTTCAACGTATTATTGTGGTCTTTTCTTTCTTTCTTATCTTTCTTTCTTTTTTTCCCCCTTCCTTCCTTCCTTCCTTCCTTCCTTCTTTCCTTCCTTCCTTCCTTCCTTTTCTATCTTTTTTACTTTGCACTTTTCCTTTTTTTCTTTCTCTTTTTCTTTCTTAGCACTCAGTTATGAGTGAGAACATGTGGTATTTCTCTCTCTGTGTCTTCTTATTTCACTTAAGATAATTTTCTCCAGGTTCATCCATGTTGCTGCAAATGGTGGAATTTCATTCTTTTTTATGGCTGAGTAGTATTCCATTGTGTGTATATACCACATTTTCCTTATCCAGTCACCCGTTGATGGACATTTAGGTCAGTTCCATATTTTGGCTATTGTAAATAGAGCTGTGATGAACATGGGAGTACAGGTGTCCCTTCGGCACGATGATTTTTATTCCTTTGGATATATACCCAGTAGTAGGATTACTAGATCATATGGTATTTCTATCTGTAGTTGTTTGAGAAACCTCCATACTGTTTTCTGTAATGGCTATGCAATTTACAGTCTCACCAACAGTGTGAAGAGTTGCTTTTCCCCACATCCTTGCCAGCATTTGTTATTCTCTATCTTTTTAATAATGGCCAGATATCTAAATGTGGATTTGATTTGCATTTCCCTGATAATTAATGATGTTGAGCATTTTTTCATGTATCTTTTGGCCATTTGTATGACTTTGAAAAATGCCTATTCCTCTTCTATGCCCATTTTTTATTGGAATATTTGTTTTTATTTTATTGTATAGTTGTTTGAGTTCTTTATATATTCTTGATATTAATCCTTTGATGGCTGTAGAGTTTGCAAATATTTTCTCCTTTCTGTAGGTTGTCTTTCTGCTCTGTTGATTGTTTCTTTTGCTGTGCAGAAGTTTTTAGTTTGATATAATTTCATTTGTTTCTTTTTTCTTGTGTTGCTTGTGCTTTGGGGGTCTTATTCATAAAGTCTTTGGACAGTCCTACTTTTTGGGGTGTTTCCCCTATGTTATCTTTTAGTAATTTTATGGTTTCAGATCTTATATTTAAGTCTTTAATCTATTTTGAATTGATTTTGGTGTATGGTGAGAGGTACATGGACAGTTTCATTCTTCCACATATGGATGTCCAATTTTCCCAGCACCGTTTATTGAAGAGACAGTCTTTTCCCCAATGTACATTATGTTGCCTTTGTCAAAGATCAGTTGGCTGTAAAAGTATATGGGCTGATTCCTGGGTTTTCTATTCTGTTCCATCTATCCAAGTGTCTGTTTTTATGCCAGTACCATGCTGTTTTGGTTACAATAGCTTTGTAATATAATTTGAAGTTGGGAAGTATAAAGCCTCTGGCTTTATTTATTTACTTATTTGCTCAGGATTGCTTTGGCTATTCAAGGTCTTTTGTTGTTCCATATGAGTGTTAGGATTGTCTTTTCTATTTCAGTGATGAATGTCATTCGTATTTTAATGGGGATTGCATTGAATCTGTAGATTGCTTTGGGTAGAATGGACATTTTCATGATGTAAATTCTTCCCATTCAAGAACATGGTATGTCTTTCCACGTTGTTGTGTCCTTTTTAATTTCTTTCAATAGCATTTTGTAGTTCTCTTTGTAGAGATCTTTTACCTCCTTAGTTAAATTGATTCCTAGGTATTTTGGTTTTTTGGTGACTATTGTAAATGGGCTTGCTTTCTTGACTTCTTTTTTTGTTAGTTTGTTATTAGAGTATAAAAACACTACTGACTCTTGGGTGTTGATTTTGTATCCTGCAACATTTTTGAAATTGTTAATCAGCTCTAAGAGTTTTGGGGTAGAGTGTTCTATATATAAGATTATGTCATCTGCAAACATGGGCAGTTTGACTTCAGCCTTTCCAATCTGGATACCATTTATTTCTTTCTCTTGCCTGATTGCTCTGGCTAGTACTTTCAGTACTATGGTAAATAGGAATGGTAAGAGTGGGCATTCTTGTCTTGTTCCTGTTCTTAAGGGAAAAGATTTCAGCTTTTCCCCATTCAGGATGATATTGGTGATTGGTTTCTTGTATATGGCTTTTATTGTGTTGAGATAATTTCCATCTATGCCTAATTTGCTGAGAGTCTTTATCATGAAAGGATGCTGAATTTTGTCAAATGCTTTTTCTGCATCTATTGAGATAATCATATGTTTTTTGTCCTTGATTTTGTTGATGTGGTGTATCACATTTATTGACTTGCGTATGTCATCCTTGCATCCCTGCGATGAATCCCACTTGATAATGGTGTATAATTTTTTGAATGTGTTGCTATATTCTGATTGCTAATATTTTGCTGAGGATATTTACATCTATATTCATCAATGGTATTGGCCTGTAATTTTGTTTTTTTGTTGTGTCTTTGTTTGCTTTTGGTATCAGGGTAATGATGGCCTCAAAGAATGAGTTTGGGAGAACAGCCTCGGTTTCAATTTTTTGGAATAGCTTGAAGAGAATTGGTATTAATTCTTCTGTAAAGGTTTGATATAATTCAACTGGAAAGCCATCCAGTCCTGGGCTTTTCTTTGTTGGAAGATTGCTGGTTACTGCTGAAATCTCACTGCTTGTTACTGGTCTATTCAGGTTTTCTATTTCTTCTTGGTCCAGTATTGGTAATTTGTATATGTCCGGAAATTTATCTATTTCCTCTGGGTTTTCATATTTGTGGGTGTACAGTTGTTTATAATAATCTCTCATGATTCTTCATATTTCTGTGGTATCATTTGTAATGTCTCCTTTTTTGTTTCTGATTTTTGTTATTTGGGTCTTTTCTCTTCTTTTTTTTTTTTTTGTTAGCCTAGCTACTGGTTTGTCTATTTCACTTATCTTCTCAAAAAACCAACTTTGTGTTTCATTGATCTTCTGTATCATTTTTTGGGACTCTATTTCATTTAGTTCTGCTCTGGTACTAATTATTTCTTTCCATCTACTTCTTTTGGGATTGGATTGTTCTTGTTTTACTAATTCTTTGAAGTGTAGCATTAGGTCATTTATTTGAAGCTTTTCTGTTCTGGTGTAAGCATTTATTGCAATAAACTTCCCTCTTGTTATTATTTTTGCAGTATCCCACAGATTTTTGTATGATGTATCTTTATTTTCATTAGTTTCAGGAAATGTTTTGATTTCCTGTTTAATTTATTCTTGGACCCAAAGGTCATTTAGGAGTCTGTAGTTTAGTTTCCATGCACTTACATAGTTTCCAGAATTTCACTTCTTATTGATTTCTAGTTTTAATACATTGTGCTCTGAAAAGATATCTGTAATTATTTTTTGAAATTTGCTGAGACTGGATTTGTGACCTAACATGTCCTCTATTCTTGCAAATGTTCCATGTGCTGATGAGAAGAATGTATATTCTATAGTTGTTGGATGAAATGTTCTGTAAATATCTACCAGATTCAGTTGGTCTAAGGTTTATTTTAAATCCTGTGTTTCTTTGCTGATTTGTTTCATGGAAGATCTGTACAATGCTGAGAGAGGGGTATTCAGGTCACCCACTATTATCATAATGATCTCTTTTTGTAGGTCTAAGAGTATTTGCTTTACATATCTGGGTTCTCCAGTGTTCAGTGCATACATATTTATGACTGTTATGTCTTCTAACTGGATAGATCCCTTTATCATTATATAATGTCCTTCTTTGTCTCTTTTTATGGTTTTTGGTTTGACGTCTATTTTATCCAGTATAAGAGTAGCTACTCCTGCTCATTTTTGACTTCCATTTGCATGGTATATCTTTTTCCATACCTTCACTTTTAGTTTGTGTGTGTCTTTGTAGGTGAGGTGGGTCTCTTGAAGACAGCATGTAGTTGGGCCTAGCTTTTTAATCCCATCAGTCAGCCTGTGACTTTTGAATGGGGAGTTTAATCCATTTACAATTAGGGTTGTTATTGACAGATATTGCTTTACTCCTGTCATTTTATTGCTTTTTGTTTAGATGTTTTAAATATCTTTTGTTCCTTTCTTCCCCTTTTATTTTTCATCTTCAATGTTGGTTGGATTTTTGAGGTGGCACAATTTAGTTTCTATCTCTTTCTCATTTACAGTTTTGTTTTAATAGTGAGTTTTGCTCTTTCTCGTGTGTCCATTATAGTAATTATCATTTTTCAGATTCTAGATGCAGGACTCCTTTCAGAATTTCTTGAAGTACTGGTCGTTTGTTGGTGAACTAGCACAAATTTTTTTTGCCTGGGAAATGCACTATATCTTTCTCACTTCTGAACGATAACCATGCTGAGTATGGTATTCTTGGCTGGCAATTTTTTCTTCTTGCATTTTGAATATATCATCAGATTTTTTTCTGGCCTGTAAAGTTTCGGTTGAGAAATCTGCTGTTAGCCTTATGGGGGCTCCCATATAGGTGACTTGATGCTTTTCTCTGGCTGCCTCTAGAAATCTCTCTCTGTCTTTGAGCTTTTGCAATTTGACTATAATGTGTCTTGGAGAAGATCTTCTTGGATTGAATTTGTTTGGGGGACTTTGTGCTTCCTGGATCTGAAGGTCTGTGTCTCTCCCTGTACCTGGGAAGTTTTCTGTTATTATTTCCTTGAATAGGTTTTTCAATGCCTTTTCTTTCTCCTCCCCTTCTGGAATACCAGTGATTTGGATGTTTGTGCACTTGAGGTTGTCTGCTAGCTGTCTTAAATTTTCTTCATTTTTAAAAAATTCTCTTTTGCTTATTTTGTTGTCTGCCTGAGTTATATCAAAAAGACCATCTTTGAGGTCTGAAATTCTTTCTTCTGCTTGCTCTAGCCTGCTGCTCAAACTCTCTGTTGTGTTTTTTTATTTCATTGAGTGAATCCTTCAGTTCTAGGAGTTCTGCTACCTTCTTTTTTTCAGGTATTGATCTCTTTGTACATTTCTTTCTTCATTTCCTGGATATTTTTTCTTGTTTCCTTGTTTTCTCTAATTGAGTCTTCTCATCTCTTTGACTTTTCTTAAGATAATTACTTGAAATTACTTTTCAGGTATTTCAAAGTTTTCTTCCTCTATGGTGTCTGGTACTTGAGAATTACTATGTTCCTTCAGTGGTTCATATTTTCTTCTTTATCTATTGTTCTTGAACTTTTTTTATTGATGTTTGGTCATCTGATAGGATATTTATTTCTTCTATTACTCTGGAGAGGGTTTGTGAGGAGAAAGATTTCTTCCTCTATTTGTATGCTCTGCTGGTGACTCTTCTTGTATCAGTTCAGTCGAGTGTGTAGTGGGCTGCCTGTAGGGTGCTGTGGCTGCTACTGTGGTGGTGAGTTGTCCTTGCACTGGCAGTAAGTGGCAATGGCTGTGGTAGGGCACCTTGGTTCCTCCTTGGGCCATCAGTGGGTTTTTCTGGGGCTTGGGTCTGGGCTCATTGTAGCACATGGGACAGTGCTCACCTCAGCTACTGGTCGTGTGGTGGACAGGCTTCTCCAGGGCTTGGGTGTGGGCCCAGTGCAGCAGCTCATGGGCAATAGCGTATTATATTTATTTATTGCTGAGAAATATTCCATTGTATAGATATACCAGAATTTGTTTATCCTGTTGAATTTGTTTGTCCTATTGAAGGACACCTGTTGGGTTGTTTGCAGTATCTTGCTATTACAAAGAAGCTGCTGTGATAAAGCATGTGTAAGCCTTTGTAAAGACATATTATTTTGTTTCTCTTGGGTAAATACATAGAAGTGGAATGGCTAGGTCATCTGGTTGATGTATGTTTAACTTTTTAAGAATGACAAGTTGTTTTCAAAAATGATTATACCACCACTCACCGGCCCCAGGGCTGCCTCCATTTTCTCAGGTGGTGGCGGCTCCAGCCTGGCTCAGCCAGGCCTGTCCTCCTCGCCCATCTCGGCTCCTCACTGAGCCTTCCAACTTGCTTGCCCTGGCGCGGGGCTTCCCAGGGTCTGCGGGCCAGCCTCCCCTCCCACTCCCTCCATGGTTCTCTGGCAGGGCTGGTGGTGTGGGGAACCACTGGCCAGTGTCGGGAGGGCAAGGAAGTATAGGCTGTGCCGACTGTCACTCCACCGCACCCTGGGCTCTGGTAACCGGGAAACATCCTGTTACCGGGAGGCAGATACCATCTCTGTGGCCACCAGTTCAGAAAAACGCCTAACCAATTTCTGGTTAAGAATAGTGTGGTCAGAGAGTTCCCGAGTTCGCTTGAACCTGCTGGAGAGCTGACTGCGGGCGGGCACCGGACTCGGTCCGTGTTGGGGGGATTCAAAGGTGAACCATGTGCTGCAGGCTCCTCCCCCGAGGAGCACACACTCTGGTGTGGGAGATAAGACAAGTACACAAATAACTGCAATACCAGGAGGAAGGTGATAAGTCCTGAGAAAGATCTACACAGTGCTACAAAGGCACCCAGAGTGACCGGTCATCTGCGCCTAGCAGAAACCTGGTAGACATCCTGGGCGAGGCGGTGCCGAGCAGGGTCTTGAAGGCCCAGCTGATAGACGAGGGGCGCAGAAGACATGTCCCAGCCCAGCCAATTGCGCACAGAGCAGGGAGACATCCAGATAGGGGGACGAGGACTCGACAAAAACCAGACAGCCTGTGGGGTCACCACTGCGTGATCCAACAGCCTGGGCCAGAGCGCACAGAACAGGGAGAAGTCCTGCACAGGAAGTGGAAGCTCAGCAGAGATGACACACCATGTGGTACCACCCCGTGATCCAGCAGCCCAGCAGAGTCCAAGCTGACCAGAGAGGTGGCTCCCCAGAGAGGCCCAAGACCCGAGGCAACCACACACACAAGGCACTAGAGGCCAACTGAGCAGTCACAGAGGTAGCCATACGAAATTGGCAACCACAGCAAAATCTTCGTTAGTCAATAGTCTCAAACCAGTGGACTATGAAACCCCCTGCCACAATGAATAAACATCAAAAAAAGATACCAGAAATACAAAAAATCAAGAAAGTACACCACCAAAAGTTAATAAATCTCAAACTCTAGATCCTATAGAACAAGAAGCCCTTGAAATGACAGACAAGGAATTTCGAGTGATAATTCTAAGGAAACTGAATGAGATACAAGAAAACTCAGCTAGACATCATGATGAAATGAGGAAAAGTATACAGGATCTGAAAGAGGAAATGTACAAGGAAATCAATGTCCTGAAAAAAAATGTAGCAGAACTTGCTGAACTGAAGAAGTTATTCAGCGAAATAAAAAACACAATGGAGAGTTTAACCAGCAGGCTTGTCAAAGTTGAAGCGAGAACCTCTGAACTTGAAGATGGGCTGTTTGAAATAACACAAGCAGACAAAAAAAAAAAAAGAAAAGAAAAGAAAAAAGAATCAAAGACATTGAAGAAAATCTGAGGGAGATATCAGACAACTTAAGCGCTCAAATATCCGAGTCATGGGTATTCCAGAAGGGGAGGAAAATGGAGATTCCATTGAAAACATATTCAACAAAATAGTGGCAGAAAACTTCCCAGGTATAGGAAAAATCACAGATCTTCAGATCCAGGAAGCTCAATGATCTCCAAATGTATTCAATCCAAAAAGGCCTTCTCCAAGACATGTTATAGTCAAATTGGCAAAACTCAGAGACAAAGAGAGAATCTTAAAAGCTGCAAGAGAGAAGCGTCAAATCACCTATAAGGGAGCCCCAATCAGGCTAACATCAGACTTTTCATCACAAACCCTAAAAGCTGGAAAGGAATGGGATGATATATTCAAAATACTAAAAGACAAAGATTGCCAGCCAAGAATACTCTACCCTGCAAGGCTATCCTTCCGAAATGAAGGGCAAATAGTATATTTCTCAGACAAACAGAAACTGCGGGAGTTCACTACCACATGACCACCCTTACAAGAAATCTTCAAGGGAGTACTGGGTTTGGTTCCTGAAAAATAACTACCACTGCCATAAAAACCTAAGAAAAAACAATACCCACTAGTATAATAAAAATGGCATTCATGAAGAGAAAACAAACAAACAAAAACACTGTCTACAACATAAGGAACCAAGAAACACAGAAACCAAACAGTAAATCAGAAAGCAAGGAACAAAAGACCCCTAAGACAACCAAACAACCAATAAAATGCTAGGAATAAATCAACACCTTTCAATAACAACTCTTAATGTAAAAGGCTTAAATTCCCCAATCAAAAGACACAGACTGGCTGACTGGATCAAAAAGGAGGACCCAACTATATGCTGCCTACAAGAGACCCACCTCACCCATAAAGATTCACATAGACTAAGAGTGAAAGGATGGAAAAAGTTTACCATGCAAACAGAAAAGAAAAATGAGCTGGAGTAGCTATTCTTATATCTGACAAAATAGACTTTAAACTAAAAACCATAAAAAGAGACAATGAGGGACACTACTTAATGATAAAAGGACTGATCCATCAAGAAGACATAACAATCATAAATATGTACGCACCCAATGTTGGAGCAGCCTGATTTATAAAACAAACTCTATTAGACCTAAAGAAGGAAATTGACACTAATACCATAATAGCAGGGGACCTGAACACCCCACTGTCAATATTAGACAGATCATCTAGGCAAAGAATCAGTAGAGAAACACAAGATATAAATAATGCTCTAGACCAATTAGAATTGGCAGATATCTACAGAACAAAGAAAAACCCAGGACCAGATGGATTCACAGCAGAATTTTACCAAACATTCAAACAGGAATTGACACCGATTCTTTACAAACTATTCCAAAAGATTGAAACGGACGCAAATCTCCCAAACTCATTCTATGAAGCAAACATCATCCTGATACCAAAACCAGGTAAAGATATAACCAAAAAAGAAAACTACAGGCCGATATCCTTGATGAATATAGATGCAAAAATCCTCACTAAAATACTAGCAAACAGAATACAGCAACACATACGTAAAATTATTCATCACGATCAAGTGGGATTCATCCCAGGGATGCAAGGTTCGTTCAACATATGCAAATCAATAAATGTGATACACCATATTAATAAAGTCAAACACAAGGACCATATGATCATCTCTATAGATGCTGAAAAAGCATTTGATAAAGTTCAGCACTCATTCATGACAAAGACCCTCTATAAGTTAGGTATAGAGGGAAAGTATCTCAACATAATTAAAGCCGTATATGACAAACCACTGCCAATACCATCCTGAATGGGGAAAAGCTCAAAGCTTTTCCTTTAAGAACAGGAACTAGACAAGGATGCCCACTCTCACCACTCCTATTCAACATAGTGTTGGAAGTACTAGCCAGAGCAATCAGAGAAGAGAAGGAAATAAAGGGCATCCAGATTGGAAAAGATGAAGTCAAACTGTCCCTGTTTGCAGATGACATGATCCTATATATTGAACAGCCTAAAACCTCTACAAAAAAACTGTTGGAATTGATAAATGATTTCAGCACAGTAGCAGGATACAAAATCAACACACAAAAATCAGTAGCATTTCTTTTCTCCAATAGTGAACATATAGAACAAGAAATCAAGAAAACCTGCCCATTTACAATAGCCACCAAAAAAATAAAATACTTAGGAATTGAATTAACCAAGTATGTGAAAAATCTCTATCATGAGAACTACAAACCACTGCTGAGAGAAATTAGAGAGGATACCAGAAGATGGAAAGATATCCCATGCTCTTGAATTGGAAGAATCAACATAGTGAAAATGTTCATACTACCCAAAGTGATATACAAATTCAAAGCAATCCCTATCAAAAGTCCAAAGACATTTTTCTCAGAAATGGAAAGAACTATCCAGACATTTATATGGGATAATAAAAGACCACGCATAGCCAAAGCAATGCTGAGCAAGAAAAATAAAGCTGGAGGCATAACACTACCTGACTTTAAGCTATACTACAAAGCTATAATAACCAAAACAGTATGGTACTGGCATAAAAACAGACACACTGATCAATGGAATAGAATAGAGAATCCAGAAATCAACCCACACACTTACTGCCATCTGATCTTTGACAAAGGCACCAAGCCTATTCACTGGGGAAGGGACTGCCTATTCAGCAAATGGTGCTGGGATAACTGGATATCGATATGCAGGAGAATGAAACTAGATCCATACCTCTCACCGTATACTAAAATCAACTCAAAATGGATTAAGGATTTAAATATACACCCTGAAACAATAAACCTTCTTAAAGAAAACATAGGAGAAACACTTCAGGAAATAGGACTGGACACAGACTTCATGAATACGACCCCAAAAGCACGGGCAACCAAAGGAAAAATAAACAAATGGGATTATATCAAACTAAAAAGCTTCTGCACGGCAAAAGAAACAATTAAAAGAGTTAAAAGACAACCAACAGAGTGGGAGAAAATATTTGCAAAATATACAGCTGACAAAGGATTAATATCCAGAATACATAAGGAACTCAAACAACTTTACAAGAAAAAAACAAGCAACCCAATTAAAAAATGGACAAAAGAGCTAAGTAGGCATTTCTCTAAGGAAGATATCCAAATGGCCAACAGACATATCAAAAAATGCTCAACATCACTCAGCATCTGGGAAATGCAAATCAAAACCACACTGAGATACCATCTAACCCCAGTTAGGATGGCTAAAATCCAAAAGACTATGAACGATAAATGCTGGCGAGGCTGCAGAGAAAAAGGAACTCTCATACATTGTTGGTGGGACTGCAAAATGGTGCAGCCTCTATGGAAAATGGTATGGAGGTTCCTCAAACAATTGCAGGTAGATCTACCATATGACCCAGCTATCCCATGGCTGAGAATATACCCAGAGGAATGGAAATCATCAAGTCGAAGGTATACCTGTTTCCCAATGTTTATCGCAGCACTCTTTACAATAGCCAAGAGTTGGAAACAGCCTAAATGTCCATCATCGGATGAGTGGATATGGAAAATGTGGTACATGTACACAATGGAATACTACTCAGCTATAAAAACGAATGAAATACTGCCATTTGCAACAACATGGATGGACCTTGAGAGAATTATATTAAGTGAAACGAGTCAGGCACAGAAAGAGAAATACCACATGTTCTCACTTATTGGTGTGAGCTAAAAATTAATATATAAATTCACACACACACACACACACACACACACACACAAAAAAAAAAAAAAAACGGGGGGGGGGAGAAGATATAACAACCACAATTACTTGAAGTTGATACGACAAGCAAACAGAAAGGACATTGTTGGGGGGGGAGGGAGGAGGTGGGGAGGTTTTGGTGATGGGCAACTATAATCAACCACAATGTATGTCGACAAAATAAAATTAAAAATAAATAAATAAATATATACATACATACATACATCACCATGTATCAACTAAAAAAAAACAAAAAACAAAAATGATTATACCATTTTACATTCCCACAAGCAGTCTATGAAAGTTCGAGTTGCTGTACATCCTCACTCACACACAATATTATCAATCTTTTTAATTTTTGCCATTTGAATAGGTGTATGATGATACTTCATTGTGGCTTTAATTTTCATTTCCCTGATGACTAATGATGTTGAACATATTTTCATGTGCTCATTTGCTTAGCTATCCCTTTGTACACTTTTTAAAATATATATATTTCCAATTATTTTAAAGGGCACTACACAAGATACAGACAGATAGCCAGATGGAAGAGATGCACAGGGCAAGATATATGGGAAGGGGTTAGGAGCTTCCGTGCCTTCTCTCAGCACACAACCCTCCAAGCACTTCCACGTGTTTACTAACCTGAAGTTCTGAAAACTGTAATTTAGAGATTTTTATGGAGGCTTCATCATTTAGGCATGATCAATTTATTAATTCAATCTTCATTCCCTTCACCTCTGCACTTCTACCTCTGTACAAAATATAAATAGGTCTATCACTTTCCATTAATTTTGCCCTTTGCTGAGCGTTTTATCCCTTTTTTATTATTTTTAATTGACACATAATAATGGTACATATTTGTGTGCTACAGTGTGGTGTGTCAACATATGTATACAATGTGTAATGATCAAATCAGTAATTAGCATAGCCATTAACCTCAAACATGTATTGTTTCTTAGTGTTGGAAACCTTCAAAATTCTCTCTTCTAGGTATTTGGAAATATACAACAATTTTTTGTTAGTTACAGTTGTCCCTCAGTATACTTGTGTGTTGGTTCCAGGACCCTCTGCAAATACTAAAATTTTAGGATACTCAGGTCGCTCTGTCAGTCCTGCCAAACCTGTGTATGTGAAAAGTCAGGCCCCCATTTACACAGGTTCTGCATCCCATTGATACTGTATTTTTGATCTGTGGTTGCTTGAAAAAAATTCACGTATAAGTGAACCTGTGCAGTTCAAACGTGTTGTTTAAGGGCCAATTGTACAGTCACCCTACAGAGCTATAGAACACTAGAATTTATTCCTCCTGTCTACCTGTAATCTTGTATTCATTAACCAACTGCTTCCTATTGCCACCTCTCTCCTACCCTTCCCAGCTTCTATCAACCACGATTCTACTCTCTATTTCTATGAGGTCAACTTTTTTAGATACCACATATGAGTGAGAGCATGTGGTATTTATCCTTCTGTGTCTGGCTTGTTTCACTTAACATAATGTCCTCCAATCTCATCCACATAGCCATGAATGATAAGATTTCATTCTTTTTTATGGCTGATTAATATTCCATTGTGTATATATACCACATTTTCTTTATACATCTGTTGATGGACACATAGAGTGATTCCGTATCTTGACTATTGTGAATAGTGCTGCAATAAACATGGGAGTGCAGATATTATTTTGACATACTGAATTCTTTTCCTTTGGATATGTATACCCAGTAGTGGGATTGATATATTAAGAAGGCATCATGTTACCTGACTTCAAAATATACTGCAAATCTATAGTAACCAAAACAGCATGGTACTGGAATAAAAACAGACACATAGACCATAGAACAGACTAGAGCATCCAGAAATAAATCCATGAGTTTACAGCCAACTGATTTTTGGCAAAAGTGCCAAGAACATTCATTGGGGAAAAGACGGTTCCTTCCATAAATAGTGCTAGGAAAACTGGATATCCATATGCAGAAGAATGAAACTCATCCCCAGTCTCTCACCATATATCAAAAATCAACTAAAAATGGATTAAAGACTTAAACGTGAGACCTGAAACTATCTCTACACACTTTGATGGGAGTTCATACTGTCACTTCTCTTCTTAAATTTGAGCCCATTTCCTGCAGTTGGAAGATCCCTGGGCAGAAAGAGTCCATCTGCGGCTAACAGTACTTCCTTGCTACTTAGCCTCACAGCAGAATGGAAATAACAGTAATCCCTGTGCCTTCCTGCTTCCCTGGCTGTGTACAGACCACAAGAGAGGAGAATACATTTCCACATGCCACTCCAGTATTCAGAAGTGTTATTTACTCATTTCTTTATAATTAGTATAAAAGTGCATCTGGCTCCCGAGAAGCTTTGTCATTTCCTCGGCATTGCCTCAGCTGGGTCATGAGAATGAGGCGGTACAATCACAATATTTGCAGTAACTTTATTTGGGTTTTTCAATTATTTTATGATCATTATTGTTACATTTCTGAGTTGCATGCCCAAAACCTTAGGTCTGTCAGTGGGAAAATATTAAAACAGAACGTAATGGACGTTTTGAATAAAATAGATAGAAACACACAGTGGGAAGCTTTTCCACATTTTATTTATTTATGTGCTTTTCAATGTAAACCAAATCTCATTTCACAGAATGTTTTTGAGGTGTCTTACAATGGGACATAAAATATGACCAGATAGTATAAATTAAAAGGGAGGCAATGTAAGATAGGAGGAAAAGAAGACACCAGAGCTGTCAATAATGCTTAAATTGCATTTCTGCATACCTGCTGCTTACTAGTGGGTCACAAGTGGAGCCCACAGCACCGTGGCTGCCAATAGAATAAAGAAAATTTGTCAGATATACAGTTCACAGTGTCTGCGAGATAAACACAAATCAATTGCTCAGGAAAAGTCTAACTGTTGTTCACACAGAGGCCAGACAGGAATTATCCCCAGGAGTTCTCGTGAAGAAAACACTACGTAATGTAATGAACAGCACTCCCCATCACAGTCTTATTGAGGGCATACAAGTGAGTTGCATAGGCCTGTTTCACATAATGACGCTCTGTGCAAGAGCAATTTGGGAAGGTGGGTAAAGGGGGGCAGTGAGGTGGCAGTACGTTAGGGCAAGAGTCTCCAGCGCTCTGCTAATCCATCTCCATCCTGGGATGCTTTAAACTTACATGGTGAGTGAATAGATTCGATAACTATGTCTCCAAGGAAACCTCCCTGAATATTGTCTCCCTCGTCTATATTTCAGGAAATATTGGGAAGTAGACAGTTTATACTGTGCTCTCTGGCAAACGCCTGTGTGGCTAGTTAAGCCCAGGCTTATATGCAACAGTATTGTTGAAAGTAGTTTGTATTAGTCAGTGTTCTCTGGAGAAACAAAGTCATATACGTAGGTGGAAAGAAGCAACTTATTATGAGGAATTGGCTCATGTGTTACGGAGGTTTAGAAGGCTCATGCTCTCTGCCTTCTGCAAGCTGGAGACCTGGGAAAGCCAGTGGAAATTCCAGTCCAAGTTCAAGGCCTGAGAATGGGGGAAGCTGATGGTTTAAATCCCAGTCCGAGAGCAGGAGAAGACTGATGTCCCAGCTCAGGCAGGCAGGCAGAAAGAAAAAGGGACAAATTCATCTTTCCTCTGCTTTTTTTATTCTATTTCTCAAAAGGTTGGATAATGCCCATCCACATTGGGGAGGGCAATCTACTTTACTGAGTCCAATAATTGAAATGCTAATCTTATCCAGAAACACCTTCACAGACACACCCAGAAATAATGCTTAATCTGAGCACCCCCCCACCCCCCCACCCCCGTGCAGTCAAGTTGACACATAAAATTAACCATCACATAAGTTAACATATTTCTACATAATAGGAGGCTCCTGTCAAGACACCTGCCATCCAGGCGATGAGTTTAACTCTGCTCTGAGACAGGGCAAGGTAGTGGCAGATTCCTCTGGAGGCATTGCTTTGGATCTCTTCCTGCACCTAGAAGAGCAGCTGGCAGACTTTCCACAGTTCTGTTCCATATAATAGGGCTGGAGGGACTTAGCCTGAGAATTTCCAAAGCAAGTGAGACAGGCACATCACGGTCAAGAGTCTCCATAAGACACCTATAGCATGTCTAGCTTTCAACAATGCTATTTCCTGCTGTAGCTTCCAAGATAAGCTTAGAAATTTCACTAAGTCACCAAACGTGGTAACTTTTTTTATCAATCATCTGATTTTAAGTCAGGGAAAAAAGGCTTTGTTTCTAGAATGGTATGTCAGCGGCCCTTTTTTTCTGGCAATGGTTAGGAAGCAGTCAGTAGATTTATGGTTTAAGATAAATCCCTGTTGCCTGTGTTGTAGAGAATGCTTGCCTTCCTTTCTACACAGTGGAACTCTAGCCTGCTTTTCCTTAAGTGGTTTCGGATTGTAAATTAATATGTTAAAAAGGAGGACCAGGCCTGTACTAGTCTGTTTCCTGTTGCTTATAACAGAATACCTGAAACTGGGTAATTTATAAAGAAATAAAATTTATTTCTTACAGTTTTGGAGGCTGGAAAGTTCAAGGTCCAGGGAATACATATGGTGAGGGCCTTCTTCTGGGTGGAAATTCTACAGGGTCCCATGGTGATGCAGGGCATCACATGGTGAAAATGGGATGAGTGAGAAAGAGCTAACTTTCTCACTTGCTTTCCTTAAAAAGCTATGAGAATCACGCTCAAGACAACTCATTACTCCATGAAAGGATTCATTTATTCACAAGGGTGGTCTTCATGATCCAATCACATCTCAAATCTCGTTAACAGATTTCCCACCCTCTTAACACTGTTGCGGGGATCAAGCTTCAATAAGTTTGGGGGAGACATTCAGTCCACAGCCATTTCATACACCTGTTTTATACACTCCTGGAAACTTTATATGCTCTTTAGGAAACCCTGACTGCTGGTGCTGGCTTTCATGGGATTATAGTGCAAATTCTACGTAAGAAGCAATGGACAGAACCTATGCAGAAATGTGTGTACTTGAGCCTAGAACAATTCTAATTCTAATTCAATTACTTCAGGGCAAAGGCTGATAAAAGCCCCCCAAAATTACAAATAAGTTCATTTTGTGCTGAGATGATTCCATCTTGAGGTGAAGTGAATAATGCATGGTTAAAGGGGTTCATTCATAACTTGCTTATTTCTTATGTGATACTTTGGCCTGAGTATTCCAAACTTGTAATTTTTCAAGCAAGTAGACGGTATACCTTCTAAGTGGAATGTCCAGTAAACAAAGTGGTCTACAGTTTTGGAGAGCCCTTTTAAAAAAAGAAAAAAAGAAACTATTTCAGAGTACAACTAGGTGGGACTTTACTGACAGAATTATCAGTGTGGCATAGTGAAAATGCAATTGAATATAACTTTTTCTGGAAGATAACTAGGCAGTTGATATTTAAAGCCTTAAATGTGCATATTCTTCCAATGAGTAATTTTGCTTATGGGAATTTGCTTAAGGAAATAATCAGAGATGGGGACAATAGTATATCTGCAAGTATTTTCAATAGGACAAAAAACTAGGAAGAACCTAAATGTCCAGAAAAAGAGACTGATTAAGTAAATTCTGGAATGGAATCATTAAATGTCAGATTATAGAGGAATATTTAATGACATTTTCACAATATGTAATTAAGTGACAAGAACAAGTTATCAAACAATTAATATATCCAATATATTAACTTCTAAGAAAAAACAAATATATATACACAAAAATATATACATGATCATTGTTGGGCCGGCGGAATAGGGGAACGTCAGCAAAATGGCACTGGGGCCTCCATCTTGTTGGACCCACCCCTGGGACTTTCCCGCCTGACCCGAAGGTCACTTTCCAAGAGATCTCCTGCCATCAGAGGAATGGCTCAGGGCCACATCACATCGGGGAATATAGAACCTATGCAGGAAACCGAAACTTAACACAGCTACGCACCATATATGGGCAGCTGGCCAACAGCGGCCCTCTTTTATAAAAACCCCAGCTGCCTTTGCCTGGGCGCGACTTCTCCGGCCTCACTCCCTTGAAGGGCTGTGGAACCTCACCCGGGAACGTCGCCATTAAAGCCTACCCTAAATTTACGGCCCGGCTCCTGGTTTTCTTTGCTCCGGTTTGAGACTAAAACCTTCAAAATTCAAACCTAACAATCATATCCATACATAAACATATATATAATATATGCACCCGTATATGCACACACACATATAACACTATAAAACACATATCAGGACACTTAATAATCAATTGTGATGATAGATTATATATGCTTGTTATTTTCATCTCAATTCTGTTCCATTCAAATACTCTAAAATGAATATAGGGGAACTAACAAACAGAAAAATTGCTAATAAAAAAATGGTCATTTTTTCCTAGATACGGAATATTCTAAGTCTAGTAGGAAGCCTGGCTGGGGTTGGCGTAGTTAATTCAAACAGAAGTGCTGGCCTCCCAGTGAGAACACAGGTAAAGTTCTTTCAGAACTTCCTCTCACGCCCCCACCCCCATCACCATGAGGTACTGTTCATCCAGGAGGGTGTTTGGAAATATATTATGTGTCTTTATCAAAGAGCATGGCTGATGGGCTCCACCCTGAATTCCTCAAGGACTCCAGAGCAGTCCCTGGCAGCCCCACTGTGAGCTGTCTGCCAAGCCTCTCTACAAAGGATTTGCTCCACTGGGGGTTTGTACAACAAATAACATTTGAAGAATCTCAGAAATGAGGCCACGTGTCCAAACGCTCTGCACAGATCTCAGCAGGGGCTGTGTATGAGTTTAGACAAACCACATATGCATTGGACCAGGAGCAGATACACATCTGGCAGAAAAAGGCTCCTGCCCTCGAGCCTGTCAGCTTAGCAGCAGCTGTAGCCGGGCTGATGAGATAAGGAAGCACGTCAGTCCTCACTGCAGCCGATTCTTCCAGTAAGCCTGTTTCCTCACTCTGCAGGGCTGCTACTGGCTCCCAGGGCTGTGAGCATTCTGCAACTAGCTCCTCCTTGCTGCCTGCATCTGAACCAGGCATTCCCTCTGTGTGGGGTTTCCATTGAAAGTGTAGTTACCACACCATGGCCAAACAATGATGATAAAGTCATGATAATACTCGAAACAGCTGATGTTTATAGAGCACTTATACATATGATGTATTTAATTCTTATAACTAGTCTTTCAAATAGATGTTATTTTCAACCCCATTTTATATGTGAGAAGGTCTAGCCTTAAAGGGGTAGACGACATCCTCAGCAATGCATGGGTAGTGACAGTGGAGGCAGGATGTGAATGTAGGTCTGTGTCATATTCTTAAGCCCTGGGCTCAGCCTTCCATGCTTACCTCTTAGCCTTGTCACCTTTTGTCACCACTCCAGCCTTTCCTTCTATGCAGGTGGATTCCTATTAAAAAACACTTAAATTCACTTAGTTAGCACATATTAAATTCACTTATTTAGCACATATTTATGCACCTCTAATTTGCAGGCTGCTGTCCTAGATATTTAAGTATATTTGAGTTTCTAAAATCTACAAACAACATTAATGAAATCAAAATACCTTGAAATTTTTTTTCTCTCTCCCTTCCTATCCTAGTTCCCTTCTTACTTCTCTTACTCACTTCTTAGTCCCATTTCTTCAGTGTGATGCCTATACTTGCAATGCAGCCTTCTTAAACTCCCATCTCTTTCCAGAAGTGGCCCTTGTACATGTCACCAGTGCTTTCCCTGTTGTTAAGGCCAAGGGGTGCTTATCGGTCCTTAGACTTGACTTCTCTTTCAGCATTTGATGATGCTGACTGTTTCCTCCATAGAAGTCTTTCTGCCCTCTTGGTTCTGATGTCAGAGGTAGGGTCCGGAGGGCCTGCTAGTCAACCTCAACCCACCCTATCCTTTTACCAGGTTCTTGACACCACCACAGGAAAGAATTCAAGGGCAGAGTCACAGTGCAAAGTGAGAACAAGTTTAATATAACAGATAAGAAATAGAAGTTCCACAGAGAGAGTGCAGCATAGCTTACCAGTTCCGTTGAAACCATCTGTCAACAACTGTGAAGGATCTGAGATTCTACCTTTTTTGCAGGCTAACCAGATAGCCTGCTACAGTTTCACAGATGTTGACCAAAGATGTGAGACTCCCGGGTCACAGACAAAGGATGTAATTATTGACCACACAGCAGACTAAGCTTCATGTTCTCATCAGTGTCCCTTGGGGATGATGTCAGGTAGATCCAGGTGGATGTTTGCACACAGTAGATCTGTGTCATAGTTGAGTAGCACCATCTTAGAAAACCCCAATTTCATTAATAGCTCTGTTGAGATATAATTTATGGGCCATAAAATTCAGTAAATTCAACTTTGTTTTTTTGTAATTTTAGAGGTGTGGCACCGTCGTCACATGCTCTATCTTCTCTGCTGTTTTCACCTTAAGGTAACCCCAGATCAACAAGTAGCTCCTCCAGGGAGACCCAGAGGGTGACAGTCCGGCTGGGCTTTGGATCTGCAGACCAGGCAATGTTCTTTCTAATTCATCTGCACCTGATGCATGGGCCTCCTCCTCCCCATCCTATGCATCTCACCTCTGAGGATCCTGGCCAACTCACCTGTAAATTTCCCCTCACACACTTATTCTTTCTTAAGCTCTCTCTTTTGTATCTTTTCTTAGCCCATTCTCAGTTTACACTCTTCAGCATTTGATCCCAGCTCATCTTGGCCCCACACTCCACTAGGAGCTGGGAAAGAGTTGTGAGCAAGATGACCTGCTTCCTGCCCTCATGGAGCTTACCTTCTGGAGGCAAAGACAGACATTGAGCAACTAACCATAGAGTTAACTATCTCATCACAATGTGACAGCTACCAAGGGGAAAAGCCAAGGGGCTGGTGAGGGCAGAGCAGGGAAAGTGGGGAGGACTAAGTGTATCAGAGCAGTGCCCATGGAGGAAGTGGCCTGTGGTTGGAGCTCAAAGAGGTGAGCCAGACACAGGCAAAGGGAGATCTTGTCACGTGGGGAGATGGCACGTGTGCAGGCCCTTCACCACCTGCTCAGGGTTTAGGGCTCCCTGTGGGGAATATGCCAGGCCCCTCCTGACTCTCTGCAGGAGCTCTGAACTCAGAAATGAACCTCAAATGAGCAGGCAGCCATTCATGCAGTGGCTCCTTTGAAGGATTTCAGCACAGCTAATCAAAAATGATTTTTGTCTACTTCCATTTCTTTTAACTTTTAATAAAGAATAATCAAAAGCTATTCTTTAGAGACTACCAAAAAGGTACAAATATGGTCTTAAGAAAATCAATGGATGAGATTTTAGCAAGTTTCCAAATGTCATACTATTGCAGCAGTATGACTAGAAGTGAAAAGAATATTCATTACACATGAATTATGGGAATTTTACCTAAATATTTTCTGGCCAGTAGATTCCTGGAGCAATCGGAAAAAATATCATCTGGAAATGCTGGGCCTTATTTTATTTTATTTTATTTTTGATTCCAGAAGCTGAAACCAGCACTGAAGGCTTCCAGAACGCTGTATTAAAATATCTCCTGTAAATGAGGCATAATATCTATTGTGTGAAATCAGAAACAGTTTCCTTTCATTAAGGACAGTAATGTTGCCACTTCTGCCAATTACAAATCAATTGCAAAGCTGCCTGCTCTTTCTAAAATAATGACAGCCATTTTTGCAGGCTATGTCTTATCTCTTTGTGAAGGGACTAATGTCATGACAATGGAGGTGAGTGGTTGGGGAATTGCAAAATGGTGAGGCCATTACAGATACCTTGACAGATAATCAGGTAGTAGGAAAACAGTAGACTCTCCATTTCATCAGGCACGACTCTTGTTTCCTCTCTATATGGTTCCTGAAGATAGTGAGGTCTCACCTGGGGGTAGTAGGGTACACATGTGCTAGAAACAGAAATATTAAACTGTAGGTATTTACAGCCCCTGTTCTTTCAAGGAGTGTGTGCTCTCAAACCAAGCCAACTTATCCACATAAAACAATTCGAGCCAAGGGAAGGTGGAATTTGAGTTGTTTTTAAAGAGAGAGACAGGCAGACGAAAGAGGAGAAAGAAAAAAAAGAGAGATTTCAAAGGCAACTGTTTCCATGATGAGAGATGCATGGGCATAAAATGGAATTAAACAGAACCACCGATTAGGCTATATAATGCCTTTGTTCAATTTAGAACATGTGTCCTCCCTGCTGGATGGATGAATTGCAAAAAGAGGTTCACCTTCCCGGGCAGATGCAGCTCTGTGGGCATATAGCTCCGTAAGCAGACAGAGCCTTTCAGCAGAGAAAAAAGGTAACCTTCCTCCAAGGGGACTCAGTTGTCCTCTGGTCAGGATTCGTGGCTTTGTCAATAGAGCATGAGTTGGATTTGGGTGCCATGCCTCTTGCCCCGTAGCTGGGCACCTTTGGTGCGGTGACCAATTGCTAAACCTCAGGAGTTGGTGGTAGATTTAAGAAATTTTTCCATTCATGTGTTCTGTGGTATTATTTGGCCCTTTGCTTTTCACCAAGGAACTGAAAACAACATTATCCTTCAGATCCTAGAGACCCAGGACAAGGTCAGTATCATCAGCCTCACCTGGGAACCTGTTAGAAATGCAAATTATCCAGCCTCACCCCAGACCTCTGGAATCACCTTGTAGGTGATTCTGTTGCATGCTAAAGTTTGAGAACCATTACTCTGGACCTATAGGGTTCGGTTAAGAAAACCTTAACCCAGTCTAATAGCACGTCAGATATGCCATCACTTAATGATATATTAAGAGAATCTGTTAGCCAACAATGTAGGACGATACTTTGTCCCTTCTTACATACATATTTTCGACTTAGAGACCTCCAAGTTTTACAGAAAGCTAGGCATCTGGGCTTCTGTAACCACATTTCCCAAACTGTTTTCTTTGGAGCAGTCATTTTCTGCAAGATGACTTTAGATGTTCTTTGAACAGAGTAAGTTTCTGGAATGCTGTGTATGCACTGTACCCTACTCTCACAAAGTCGTTAAGTATAACTGGGTACTGTTATGTACTGCATGGCAGATGGGTGATGTGAGTAATGCCTTGGTCTCTGGAATCGGTTCACCTGGGTCCAAATCCTAACTCAGCAACTCAGCCAAGCCATATAAGGATGTGCTACTCCTAGCAAGTCTCATGAACCATCAGCCTCAGCAATACCTGGGAGCTTGCCAGAAACAAAGAATTTCAGGCCCCATCACAGACCTGCTGAATCAGAATCTGCATCATAGTGCTTGACCTCTCTCTGCCTAAGCTTCCTCATTTGTTAAATAGAAATACTATTACCTATTTCATATTTTCTCAGGCATCAGAATCACCTGGACTGTTTGTTAAAACAAAAACAACCTGGTCTCACCCCCAGAGTTTCTGATTTATTAGGTATGGGGTGAGGCCAGAGAATTTGTATTTCTAACAAGTTCCCAGGGGTGCTAATGCAGCCTGTCTGGGGACCATGCTTTGAAAACCACTGCTCTGGATTATTCTAAGAGCTTTACTCTTTCCACGACAAACCTATTTTTCCTCTATGGAGTATGCTATTTCAATGCTCGACTTTGTGTTTCTGTTTTACCCTTGTCTCTGTCTTCTTGGAATCTTAACCCAGCCTGTAAATTCCTCTGGGCAGAAATTATACCTTCCACACTCCGCACACTCTCATTTTCTGTTTTGTGAAATAATGAGTACATTTCCAGTGTGATTAATAATAGAATAGAAAACAGGAGAAAAAACTCAGACTACCAACCCCAATAAACAACATCTACAAATAGATCTCGGCTCTGGAATTCTCTTAAAAATTTACATTTCTAACAAATTCCCAGGTGATGCTGATGCTGCTGGTCCAGGGACCACCCTTCGAAAAGAACTTTCTTAGGAATTTTAAGAGGATTAAGTGAACTCTATCATGTAAGCCAGTTAGCGCAGTGTCTAGCACAAAGTAAGCCCTCAAAAATGTTAATGTGACTTTTACTTAATGAAAGTGAAGATAAATCCTGTTAAATTGAACAAAATATTTATCAAACTCAGTTATCCTCTTTCTTCATGGGAGATACAGTGGCATTTCACAGGAAGCATGTCTTTTTTCAGGGGTGTTCATTTGAGCTTTCTGACATTGCCAATATTCTACAGAGGTCACTTCCCAGCCCCCTTATTTTTCAACAGATTTAGAAACAGATGACCAGCAAATCTCAAGGCAGTGTCTCATTGGATTTCAGGAAACCCCGTGTATAATTTACTGTAGGAGAAGGCAGAGATAGCAAAGCGCCGGGTAGAATGGATGCTACTAGTGTCCTTAATAGATTCTCTTTACAAGCCTATGCCCCCAACCCCAAAGCAGTGTGCATGTTGACCGCTGAAAGCTCACAGCTCCCTCTTCCCTAGAGAAGTGCCCTTGGTCAAATGGGACATTTCCTCCTTCTCCTGCCTGGCAAGCAATGACTCACTGATGTGGTGGTACAAGTGCTGGCCCCCTTGCCTCAAGGTGGCATCAACTCTGGGGTACACTTCATGCTCCTGGGCTCCCCATGGGACCAGGCTGAAGCTCAACTCCATTTCTGACCACATCCTTGCTTAGCCCCTTTCCTCAGCCTATTCTTTATCTGCTACGTCCTGAGAACACTTGACAAATCACCTTGTCTCAGATTCTGCTTCCAGGTGATCAGCCTAAGACACTGCTTATCAATGACCGCTGGAAAATGTATTCAGTTGGCTCATAGAACCAGAAGGGCTAGAAGATGATTCCACTTTAGAGCAATAGACGTATAGGCTTGAAAAACTTGCCACAAAAGGAAAAGAATTGTGCTCTGGAATTTTAGAGGAAGGATAGACTTATGTGTGAAAAATATTGCAGGAGCTGGAAGAAAGTTTCCAACAAGCCAGCCGGTGGATAAGGGCCTGATGTGACTGAATCTTTCCCAGGCTTTGCTGGGCATTTCTTCATGCCATACTTCTCTTGGCTTCTCCAGGTCTTGGGCTTCCTTTCACTGCCCTGCTCCTCGTTCCTAGCATCCTAGCATTTGCCCCATGTGCATTTGTATGCTACCCGACATATAAATCCTGGTTGGGAATCTATGCTTCCATCCTGTCTCTGGGTTGTGGTCTACCACAGGCTCCTGGTACTCCCTCCCTTTTCCCCTCCTCCCTGTACCCACTCCAGCCTGCTCAGTTGCCTGTGGGCCTGGATTTCTGAGCCCATACCTGTTTATCAAACCTTCCCCTTGTTTTCTCCCTTTGCACTTTCTCTTCTGCCTCTGTCTGGGGCAGAGACAGTCGCTGGGACCTGTGCTTCTTGCACATCCACTTCTCCGTGTTGCCATGGCAATCTGACATCTAAGCCTCACCCTCTGAGCATCCATCCCTGGTCTTCTAGTATCTCCTGATTTCTGTTTCTTGTTTCTCGGGTTCCCAGCTGCCTGCCTTGACCTTCAGCACCCACCTGCCCTTCCCTGCCTTGTCTTGGCCAGTCGTACTCATGGGCTGTTCCCATCTGGGCTCATCTCTCTGAACTTAACCTCTGTTTCTCCTTGCTGATGGTTCATCACAGACTATTTCCTACCATGACGCTGTGCCCTCCTGCTTGTCCCTGTCCTGCTGTTGTCGGCTTGCAATATGACAAGTGTGATTATCAAAAGGCCTGTTTTCCAGAGACTGTATAAGACAACCTGCAATTTCCTATCTTTAAATGGGAGAAAGGCTGTTGGTTCAGGAGCTAAACAGAAAAACATGAATCTTCCAGGGGGATGCCCTAATGAATCCTCTCTATTTCTGTTAGAACCTGAAATCATTAAGAAAAGTAAATAATACTGGAGCTAACATCAAAATCAAATTTAAACTAAATGTGAAAAATGAATGTTTTGCCCTTAGTCACCCTTTTTCTCTTCGTATTGGTTTCTTATTGCTACTGTAGCAAATTTCACAAACTTCACGGCTTAAAACAAAACAAATTTATTTCTTTACAGTTGTGGGGATGAGAAGTCAGAAATACATTTCAATGGGCTGAAATCAAGGTGTTGGTGGGCTGCATTCCTTCTAGAGAGTCTCAGGGAAAACATTCCTTGCCTTTTCCAGCTTCTGGAGGCTGCCTGCATTCCTTGGCTCTTGGCCCCTTCTTCGACTTTCAAGCCAAGAATTGCATCCCCCTGACCTGTCCTTCTGTCTCCTACGTCCTTCTCTGCCTCTGCCTCCCCTGCCTCCTTTTTTCACGTATGAGGACCCTTGTGATTACATTGAGCCCAGGTGGATAATCCAAAATGATCCCCCAATCTCAAGATCTTTAACTTAACCACATTTTCAAAGTTTCTTTTGCCATGTAAGGTAACATATTCAAAGTTCTGAGAATTTAGATGTGGGAATCTTTGTGGGGCTGATATCCTGTCTGCCATACTTTTCATTGCTAATTTCATTTGGAGAGCTCTGCTAACACCAGAATTTGCCTTCATGTGCTATGTGTTTTACGTGCATTCACATTTAATCCTCACAATCAGTTCTTAAAGTGGGCGCCATCATCAAATCCGTTGTATGAGGAAACTGAAGCTCAGACATATGAAATCGCCTGCCTGCCCAAGGTTGCACAAATTGGGCATTCGCCCTCGTTTGTTTTATTGACAGCCCTTCTCTGGTTCTTCCCTAGCTCCATCCCTGTCCTCTTACAAGCATCTGAGTAACTGTAGCCTCCTGAGAGCTCACCTGTGACCACTAGTGAACCAGTCACATGCAGCAAAGGTCACCTAGGATTTGGAAACAATTACAGATGAGGAGTTTTATACCGGATGAATTTAATTGTTTTTGTACATTATTTTTTCTGCCTAAATTTTTATATTTCTTTATCCTTAATGGTCAGCATTTTTATAACCCTTAATTATTTGGCTGTTCATAATTTTTATTAAGTAGATGGTGATTCATTTGGATCTGAAGATTCAGGTCTTGGTTTACTCCGGGAAAGTGACCTAATATATCTTGGAATATGATTTGCATTCCATTTATTCAGTTTTTTTCCTTAGGAGCACCAAGTACTTCTAAAGTAGTTAGTTGTCTGCTGTCTGTTTTCTTTATCAATTTGTCTCTCGCCAATTCCTTTTATCTTTGCTTTCTTTGATCTCCAAGTTATTTTTTCAAGCCTGTCCTCCAGGTCGCTGATTTTCTGTGATGCCAATTCTGCTCTTTGCCTCTAATGCCATGCTGAATTCTGCAAATGGCATTGTTTGTTTTCTGCGATTCTTCCTTTGGCTTTTCGAGGTTTACTTTTTTCTTAGTACTTCTCCTTCACCCACCTCTTAGCTCATGTTTTGTGGAGCCCATGTGTTGTTGGCATTAGTCTCAGATTTCTTGACTGTTCAAAACATCAATTATCCAAAGAAAAAAGAAAAACAAAAAACAAAAACAAAACAAAAATATCAATTACCTGACTTAAAGCCCTGTGTCTCGTGAGCTGTTTGGTTGGGCCATGTGCATTTTTGCTTATTTCCCTCCACACCTCATACAACATTCCCACCTCTACCCCATCCCTTTGTGTTTTAAATTTTTTTGTCCTCAGCTAAGAAATAGTTTTGCTGCCAATAGATGGATCCTGGTGCTGCACGTGCTGCACACACTCTGCCCATTTGGGAATGAGGGTGCTCTAGGGGTGAGTGATGCAGGAGTAGTTAGTCCACATTAGAGCAACACACATGGGGTTTTCAGCACAGGGTCAGAAGCCAGATGCCCTGCATTCGGTCCCAGCTCTGCAGCTTCCAAACTGTGCAACCTTGGGCAGATGACTTCACTTTTCTGAGCTTCAGCTTCCTCATGTATATGATGGAGATAAGAAGTGTGCCCACCTTATGAATTTTCACAAGGAACAAATGAGAAGGCATATAACGCACTTTGGCACATAACAGTGCTTAGTTGCTATTAGCTTAAAAAAGAAAAAGATAAAAGTGTGTGATGTTATAAATAAATCAGGTTAGAAGATATCCACCCAAGCCTCATCACTCATCCCTGTCCACCGTGGTGCCCTGCAGTGACATGCTTGTCAGCAGTGGGGAATGGGCTTGTTTTGGTGAACCCGTCTCATTTGGAGGCCCTCCCATACATTCGGTGGTCTCTTCTACACATCTGAACACATTCCTGCTGTCTGCTGGAATTTCCTCTACTTCCTCGTTGCACTATTTTGGGAAGGGGCATTGAGTGTGGTGTCTGGTAGGTTCTCATAGTTGGTTCCAAGTTATACCATCTCTTGCAAACACATATCAAGGTGTGAGGCAGGTGGTTGGCAGGTCAGCCCTAATGACTTCCTCCCTTCCATTCCCCTATATTGGTTTTTGTCTGGTCATGTTGGTTAGTTTCTGGCATGGGTGAGGGTCTTGGCTACCTCTCATACTGCCATGGTCTTATAAAAATACCATCCATGTTATTATTTTTAAGTATAAAGGCAATAAATGTTTGTGATTGTTAATCTTAGGTGTCAACTTACTAGATTAAAGAATACATAGAAACCCGGTAAAGCATTATTTTTGTGTGTGTCTATGAGGGTGTTTCTAGAAGAGATTAGCATGTAAGCCTGAATGGACTGGTTGGGAAAGACCCACCCTCAATATGGGTGGGCACCATCCAATCCACTGGGGGCCCAGAGAGAACAAAAACATAGGAAAAGGCAAATCTCTTGCTCTATTTCTGCTGGAATTGGGATACACTCTTCTCTCTTATCCATAGACTTCCAAACTCTAGACTCTTCAGCTTTTGGGTTCCAGGATTCAGGCTTTCAGGTGTTTGGCTTCAGACTGAGAATCACACCATTGGCTTGCCTGGTTCTGAGGCTTTGGACTGAGCCATACAACCATCCCCCAGTTTGCAGATGGCCTATCATGGGGTTCCTCAGCCTTCATAATTGTGTGAGCCAATTTCCCTAATAAGTCCCCTCTCGTATATTTATATCCATATCCTATTGGTTCCATATCTCTGGAGAACCCTAACTAATAAAATGTTTAAGGCAGAAAGTCTGAAAAATGCCAAAAAGTAAAAAGAAGAAGAAAAATATCACCTCCAAGAATGCAGAGAAAAGGGAACTCATACACTGTTGGTGGGAATATAAATTAGCACAGTGATTATAGAAAACAGTATGGAGGTTCCTCAAAAAACTAAAAATAGAATTACCATTTGATCCAGTAATCCCACTGCTGGGTATTTATCCAAAGGATAGGAAATTAGTGTACTGAAGAGTTATCTGCACCCCCCCTGTTTATTCCAGCACTATTCATAATAGCCAAGATATGGAATCAACGAGGTGTCCATCAACAGATGAATGGATAAAGAAAATCTGGTGTATATACACAATGGAATACTACTCAGCTATAAAAAAGAATGAAATCCTGTCATTTTTGGCAACATGGATGAGCCTGGAAGACATTATGCTAAGTGAATTAAGTCAGACACAGAAAGATAAAGATCCCATGTTCTCATTCATATGCAGGAGCTGGGGGGAAAAAAGTTGAATGTTTAGAGGGAAAGAGTAGAACTGTGGTTACTAGAGGCTGGGGGGATAGGGAGAGGGCGGCTAATGGACACAAAATTACAGCTGGATAGGACAGATAAGTTCCAGTGGTGCACAGCAGTGCTAGGCATCTATAGTTAACAATAATTTATTGTGTGTTCTCAAATGGCTAGAAGAGAGGAACTCAAACCTTCTCATCATAGGAAACAATAAAGTTTTGCAATGATGAATATGCTTATTACCCAGACTTGATATCATACATTGTATATATGTATTGAAATATAACTCTGTATCCTATAAATATGTACAATCAATATGTGTCCATTAAAAATAAATTTCTTTAAAAAAAAAAATAAGGAAGGGAAGTATCTCCTTCAGTTTGCTTGTCTCTTCTGGAGCAAGTCTGTTGGCTGCCTTCCAGTGGGGGTGTAATAGTCAGGGTTCTCCAGAGAGACAGAATCAATAGGATATGTTATAATTACATGAGAGGGATTTATTAGGGGAATTAGCTCATGTGACTATGAAGAAAAGTCCCACGATAGGCCGTCTATAAACTGGATGCCGGTAGCATGTCTCAGTCCAAGTCCAAAGGCCTCAAAGCCAGGGAAGCTGATGGTGTCCTTGGTGTAAGTTCTGGAACCCAAAAGCTAAAGAGTCTCGAGCTCTGACCTCCACGGACAGGAGAGAAGAGTGTATCCCAGCTCCAGCGGATTGAGAGAGAGCTTCACCTCTTTCCTGTGTCTTTTGTTCTCTCTAGACCCCCAGTGGATTGGATGGTTCCCACCCACACTGAGAGTGGGTCTTTCACACCCAGGCCACTCAGACTCTCATACTAATCCCTGCTGGAGACACCCTCATGGACACACCTGAAAAGATAGCTTTACCAGGTTTCTCAGCATTCCTTCATCTAACCAAGTTGACCTCTAGAATTGACCTTCACAGGGAGTGTCAGTTACTCCATGTTTCTTGCACTCACTGCCTCTTGCTGGTTTTGGTCCTACCTCATTCCCTGCCCCACAGCTTAGCATATGGGTGCCTCTCCCATTCCTGTGTCCCCATCCTCACACATCACGGGTGGGAGTGATGGAAAATTACGTGGATGAAAGCCGGTCTTGCATGTGATAAAACTATTTACTTTGTGTAGGAAACAATGAAGACTACTTCTCAGAAGACTCAGTGCATCGGAATCATAAATCTGAAGATTTCCCTCAATCCAGCCAGTCAATTAAAACACTCCACTTCACTTTGGGGGAAAATTTTTTTGAATTAAAGCAGGCAGCGAGGATAAGGTCTTGATTTGAATGAGTGCTTGATTTGAAGTTGGAAAACCTGGATAAGAGACTTATTTGCTCAGCATATTTATTTAACCTCTCTGACATTTGAATTCTTCTTCTGAGAGGAGCAGCAATAATGTACACCTCACACAAGGCTGTGAAGATTAAAAAGGAGATTTATACAAAAATATTCAGCTCAGGGTCTGGCACATGTTAGGTGCTTCACAACTGTTCATTCAGAGCGCATCTGCATGCATGTACCTCACCAGCTGTCATAACTTGCAACTGTGAAAGCATCTTATTCAAACTTAGAATATCACACCTAAAACTCCGCATGCTAAAGGCAAAACCCATGTGTACTCAACTTGATTCTAGAAATGTCTACCAAGTTCGGAGGTGTCCAGGCAAGGTACTGGAGATGAAGTGGGGGAAGTCTTGCCTTTGGGAGCTTGCAGTCTAACGGGGACACACTTGTAAGCAGAAGTGTGTGGAAAGTTTGCTCTGTACACAAGGCATGAAAAGCTTCCAGAAGGTTGTGTGACAGTCCTGGGAACTTACTAGAGAGGGTGGTGAGCTGAACATGGGTTTTTAAGGGAGAAAGGGTGTCCCCAGGGAGACAGAGCATTCTAGGCAGAGGAAAGAGCACATGTCAAGGAAGAAGAGGTGCTGAAAAGCAGCTACCTATGGTGACCGCTTGTCGCAGGTGGGGCCCAGAGCCTGTGGGTGGGTAGCAGGGCATGGGCCGTGGGGCTGGGTTTTCACTCATCTACCCAAGTCTGTCTTTGCAGGAACACTGTGGGTTCTGCTTAAAGGATAAAGGAAAATAGGAGGGTGGAAGTTTAGGGACTGTGGGGCAACCCCAAATGCAGCCTTTGCCCTTTCTTCATGCCACCAGGCATCCACCCTCTTTTATCAGCTCACTAGCAAAGTTTACTCTTGAATCAGTACAAAAACCAGCCACAGAAACCCCTTCTTATTAGTGGAAAGTCCTGGGCCCCTGGGACGTGGGGAAGGGTGTGGCCTCCATGCTGGGGGTGGCCTGGTAGCCTATGATGCGATGTTTCCTCCTCTCCTTCTCTTCCTCTGTCCTGCAGCAATGGAATGGCCGAGACACAGCCCTCATGGTCACCCGTGTGGTCAACCACAGGCGCTTCTCTGCCACGGTCAGTGTGGCAGACACTGCCCAGCGCAGCGTCAGCAAGTACCGCTGTGTAATCCGCTCTGATGGTGGATCTGGTGTGTCCAACTATGCAGAGCTGATCGTGAAAGGTGAGTGCCACCAGCTCGTGTCTCTGCCCCAGTGGCTGGGGTTACTGGCCTCCTCTGCCTTGTGCTGCTGGGAGGGGTTAAAGCACTTTTCTCTTCTGCTGCTCCTCCCCTATTCAGTAGAATGAGACACAAATTTCTAATCACTCTGCCCTCTGCCCCTCAACACAACCCCCCCAACAAAGAGTAGTTGTTGTAAAATCATGCAGCATTGCATTATTCAAAGTTGAGTCTTATATACAGGACCCATAAATGAAAGACTGTGTGATATACAACACAGAAGGCATCTCCAAATTTGGCTTTATTTTACATTTAAAGTTAGAATGAACAAAGGTCCTTGTGCTTTGGTGACTTTCTACTGCAATGTTCTTGTACTATTGTTTCTGAGGGATTTTTAATTGAAAACTCAATATAATGATAATATTTTGGAAGGACTTTTGAAATAAATAATTCCCCACTCCTCTACCCTTGATTCACTTCTTTTCAGTTTTCTTGTTCTTGTTCACCTTGAGATATTGTTCAGAAGTTTTCTATTAAAATAGGCACATTGTTTCCTTTCTTGCTTCATTCAAGAAGCTGGATATTCCATTTATTTTTGAGACTATATGTTATCTTTATTACCATGCTTAATGGTAATATACTATTTCATCAAGTGGATTATCCTATCTTAAAAAATCCTCCTATTTGCAGTCATTTAGGTAATTCCAGGTATTTTTGTTTTTGTTTTTTCTTTCCTTTGTATGTGCAACAATTAACACCTCAATGGAGTTCTTCAGAAGAGAACATTTTTATTCTATTGAACTAGATTATTTCCTTAGGATAAATTCCCTGGAGGTAGAGTGGGTACACCAAAAACTGTGAGCATCTTTATGGATTTTTCTTTGTGTTGCAATATTGCTTTTGCAAAAAACAAAAAAGGGTCTTACAATTTACACTGGCAACAGCAGCGTATGGATGTACTCGATTTGCCAACGTAATGTTCAACAATTAAAATTTTAATACAGCATAATTTAGTGAATGAAATAGTGAAGCTGTTCATTTTACACCAGCAGTAGAATAATACCAGTGTGTTTGAAGGGAAAAAATGTTGATCAACCTCTGGAAGTCTCCTGAGTTGGTTCCTTGGTCAAATTATGCATTGTTGTGAAAACCTTGACCTCTGCTTGCTGGGACCCATGTAACTGGTGGCAGGACCTGGACCAAACCAGGGGTTTGCAATCTGGAATTCTCTGTCCTGGACCATCCTGGCTCCACGTGGATATTCACATGGCTGATGATGTGTCATTATTCAGATCTCAGCTTAAATGCTATCATGTCATCTCCTCCGAGAGAATTTCCCTGGCCCCTCCTCCACCCCTCTTCCTGGTGGTCACATTCTATCACATCACCTTGTCTCCTTTTCTATATAGCTTTTATCACACTTGAAAATGATAGTCTTCTTTGATTTGTTTACTTGGTGATTTTCCCTCTCCCCTTTTAGGATATAATCCCTGTGAGATGAGAGGCATAGTCTGTTTGATTCTAAGACCCAGCACTTACCATAGTGCCTGGCACGGGTTTTGGGTACACTGGACCATGTGAAATTGTGAGTTTCTGACTGTTTTGACCTGCACAGTCACTTTGTAAGGCAACCTTAAAAAAATTGTGGGATGATAGATAAATGAATGGATTATTGGCCTTAGCAGGAATTTATTTCATCACCATAATGCCATGAACACTTAAGTCGAAAATACAACACATTAGCCAGTTGTGAACAAAACAATTAAGAAAAAAAATTTCTTTAAATGTGTTTACACTGAGTGCCATTAATATATAAAAGAAGCCATCACTTTGATCACATTAGGCTCATTTCTGCATTTTTGGTGCCATAAGATTGATTTGTGTGAGCGAGTGGCCTTTGCAGACCTTTCAGGTACAAAGTAAATATGTCATTCCCTGAGCTGTCCCCCTAGAATGCTCATTACATCTCTTTTATGGCTGGCCTCTTGCACTGGAGTGGAGCCCCAGGAGAGAACGCCCTGTGTTCTCTTACATTTCATGCCAGTTCCTTACACGTGGCAGGTGCAAAGCTGGTGGTGAGAAAATAGAGTGAATGCTATGGGAGCAGCTAGTGTAGCACTCTGAACTTTTCATACACAGATAAAAGGAATCAGAAAATACCTGGGTTATCCTTTCCTTATGTCCTCCATTCAGTTGCAGGGTGGGAGGTGTGGGAAACCAGATCAGAGGCTACTGGGACAGAGAATGTGGTGAAGTATCGTTGCCTTTATTTGGAGAAGTGGCCATGGTCTGCTGAAACAGTGATTCATCCTTGGCTGGCTGTGAAACCTGGGCCAGAGCTAATGGAGAGGGCTGGTGCTGCCTCTGGTCCAGGTGCACTAACCAGGTGTGTGAATGTGATCCAGCAGCCACCGCTGCCCCCAAACCCCTCACCTGAGCCTTTGACGCTCCAGTTTGAGGGATGTGCTGGGTGGTACCAGGTTTCCTTTCCAGGGGACCATGGCGGGTTGGCGCTCTTTAATCTGGCTCTGTTTTATTACACCATGATGAAATCCATCCATATTTTTGGCATGGGATATCACTTTTTTTAGTGCCTATGTTGTCCCATTTTAATATTCAGTCAACGGTAAGCTAGGAGCTTGGTCCCTTAAATGTAGAGAAGTCTCTTCACATATGTTATCTATCTCATTTTATCCTAATTGTGCTCTGCATGTTGGTTTTATTTTAACTTATTTTATACCTGGGAGAACTTCAGGGCCAGTGAGAAACAGAGGTAGTCCTAAGGGTCAGAGCTGGGGTCCAACCTGGGTCTGGCGCATGCTATTTCTACCACAACTGGAGGGCCTGGGGACTGCGGCCTTTTGGCACCTGCTATCACAATGTCATGAACAGTGCTAAATGGGCCCAGGCAGCAGGTGAGCAAGTAAGGCTCCAACAGGAGTCCCTGGGTTTGTGGAGCTAACTTGCCATTTAAAGTCAAGCTTGCCCCTCCCCCACTCCTGGCTAATTTACCCCTTCCCTACACACTCACACTCACGCATTCCTTAAGAGCCAGTGCTATCCAAACAAACAGGCAAATGAAAGGGAGGGACACCCAGAAGCAGAGACAGCCAGAGGGGACCTGTCACCCTGGAGCGTGTGCCCAGGAACCCATTTGAAGGCAGCAAACTGGAGCATGTGGGAGAAAACTGTCTTAGGAAGGATGACTCACTTACCACTTAGGAACCCTTTGCGTCTGCCGAAGCAAGATGCTTAAGGACTTTAATGTATTTTAAAATAAATTGGTGTTTATAAAAAAAAGGAAAAAATATTAATCTTCTTTCAGGGAAAAGAGAAAATCTAAAAAACAAAACAAAAGAAGGATTCTCATGGGCTAAGTGCTGTCACAGGAGCTGGGGATATGGCCTGAATTTTCTCTTCCTGGGCACTGATAGATTTAAGCATCACATGGTAGTGGGGGCTGAGGGACCAGGAGCCACCAGCTGACCCTGGGCGTTACAGACAGCAAGACATCCCTGTGCGGATTTCTTCCTCACGGGTTTCTTCCATTTGGTTTCAATTCAGAGGCAGAACAGACTCTGGAGCCAGGATATTCGGGTTTGAATCTCACCCCATCTAGTCCTAGCTCTGTGACCTTAAACTTGATATAAACCTGTAGGGCCTCAGCTGGCTCATCTGGGAACAGGGATATGAGATTACCTCCCTCAGAGGGCTCTGTGAGGATTAAATAGGATAATGGATGTAGGAGTTCTTAAAAAGATGCCTGGTATACATGCTCTAAAGCGTTTGTTAAATAAAATAAGTAGATTGCCTATGCAGCTGGGATTTCCCAGGTAAGGAGGTGAAGGCCTCCATGGATGGGGACAGGACACCTGCCCCAGGTGCTGATTTGATTGGTATCTCTGTGCTCTTTCTCCCCACAGTGATGTGCTGAGCAAAGGGAGGGGAGGAAGGACATATAAAAGTATGGGCTTCAGAATGTTAGGGTCATGGGGTCCACACAGGTCAGAATTCTCTGGGTGCCCTCCTGTGTCCACCACTGATGAGTCAGTAAAGCTCAGCCAGGAATCTGGGAACAAAAGAGAAGTAGCTGGTCCTGCTTGTCCTCAGCCATCTGGCCACATGGGCTCACCCGTTCCACCTGGCATCATTCATTCACAACTCTGGCCATGCTGCAGTTGAGAGGTCACAGGGTCCTCAGTGCCAAGAGCGCCAGGAGCTGGAGGCCCCTGTGCTGGCTCCCACGGCAGGTGCTCACGCTGAGCCGAGTAGTGGTGACCCAGGCGGGGTCTCTGTCTCTCCTCAAACAGGCATGTGCACAGCTGGCGCAGGCTTCTGGCTGATGCACTATCCTGGGATGGTGTAGATCAGTGGTTCGGAAGATGCTGCCTAATGTGAGTGTAGGTAATATCAAATTCTCGGGGCGACACGCAGGCCAAAATGAAAGCAAATTGGAATTACTTAATTCTGAAGAGCTGTTTATTGAGTTGTGATAATGTTCCTGGGTATACATTAGATTACTTGGTAATTGAAGTTTCACTCAATTGACAATCTGGCCCCTTAACCTACCTGTTCCAGACCAGTGCTCATAAATGCACTTACTCCCTCCCTCTGTTTCTGGTTTTCTGAGTGTCTTCAATTTCAAGGTGTTTTAGCTTAAGTCAAGGATGTAAGTGTCTTCAACAAAAGTTATGCAGATGCATCCTGATGAACATTTCCTAATTCATAACAAGTTTGATCTTGGTGGTGATTTTTAAACCAGTCTTCCAACCCCACTTAACAACCTACCATGTGCTCAGAGCACTCATATCAATATGAGGATTAGTGCCCAGAAGAAGAGTAATACGGGTGCTGATAGTCAGAAGTTCTGATTTAAATACTGATGTGACTTCCTACCAAGGCAGCTTGGTAAGGTCAAATGTTGGGATTGTGGATCTAAACACACCTGAGTTTCAATCTTTGTCCCGAACCCAGGTGCCTATATAACTTCAGCAAATCATGTATTCATCCTGGGCTCAGTTTCCTCATCTGTGTAATGAGCGTGAGTGAATATATCTAACTAGGTCCTTACAAAAGGGCGACAATACAAATACACATTCCTATATGTATAGGCTCTAGTACTAGGTCAGCTTCCATGAAATTGTGTCTGTAACAACCAGTAATCATATTTTTCCCATTAGTAATTATTAAGGAATGTTGCCCAAAGACACTGTCCCTTTTTCCTTGTCCTGACTTGTCTCCTTCTTCTAAAATGGGATTGAGGTTATCAAATCCAGCCCATTGGTTGAAGTCAGTTATAGAAATGCTTTACTTATGTTGCACTTTTTCTTTTTTCTTTCTTTTCCATTAAAATTTTTTTTCAACTTAAAAAAACTTGAAATTGTATCATGTTTGGCCACTCTGAGCTGCCTTTTGGGATGGCAACAGTGGGCTGACCCAGTGGCCCTGTCCCGGAGACACATGCTCCATAGGTGACCATTGGACTAATTTGGCCTGTTTTGCTCACTTGCTGGTCTGGCTTGTGTAGTGATTTGAGTTTACAGGCTATGGCTTAAAGATGGAATGGCTGGGGTAACTGACTCATTCCTGTATTTATTTGCTTAATAAAGGTTTATTGAGCCCAACTATGTATTGGGTACTGTGAGAAGCTCATGGTCTAGCAGGAAGAATCTTGCAAACCTATTATACATGACTATGTAGTCTGCATCAGGCACCTACTGCACTGTCTTACTAATCCTAACAGTAACCCTATGCTGTGGGTACTGTTCGCATCCCCTTTTTACAAATGAAGACATGGAGACTCAGAGAGGCTATGGAACTTTCCCAAGTTCACACTGCATATATGTGGCTGAGCCTCCGCCCATAATCTCTCGTTTATACCACATTTCATGCAAAATCCAGTATGGTAGGTCCTGCAGTTGTGTGTGAGCTGAGGAAAGACAGAGGATGAAACAACTGATAAAGCCTGGGAAAGCCTGGGAGGGCTTCTCAGCATGATCCCATCTGAGCCGGGCCCTGGGGCCTGGCAGTCTCATAAGCAGGGACAGGCAGAGTCAGTTTTGAGACATGAGTGAGTGAAATGTTTGGTGCTGGAAATGCAGGCAGAGGAACCTTTGCAGAGGCTTCATACCAGGATAGGATCTGGGCTTTATCCTGGAGGAGTCAGGGAGCTCTGTTGGATCCCCCATCCTAGTCCATAGACAAGAGTGCTCATACTTGTGAGGCTGGGTCTCTGCACCCACCTGTTCGTCCCTTCCCTGGCCCTGCCTGTGCCCCCTGGAAAACCATCGTCAGGCAGCTGGCTGTGGTCAGAGGCACAGCCTGCATCTGGAAGAGGAGTGAAGATAGAGGCATATGGGATTGGGACCCCCAGAAGCAGATGCAGGGAAGGGGTTTGAGTGCCAGAGGTTTATCTGGAATGTAGAGAAGTGAGATGGGGAAGGAAGGGCAGTCCAAATTGAAGTGGACATTTTCAAGCAAGTGACTACTGTGGGCATCTGGAGCTCAATCCTGCTGGGGAACCCTGGGATTCACTCTGGGACTCTGGGGTATGAGGGAGTTGAGGTACTTGTACCCTACCCCTCTCCAGTCATTGGTTGAGGGCTGCTCCTGGGGTGTTAATTTCTGGCATTACTGTCCTGTCACACAGGACACAGGGGGCCCCCTGGGCTTTGGAGAAAGCCACCACTATTGAGAATCAGATATGACAGTCGGAAGTTGGCCTGCACTCCCTCCCTAAAATAATAAGGCCTGAGGAGTGTGTGTGGGACACCACAGCTTCTGCGACAGGGATCCAGCAGCATCCGTCACCTTCTGAGGGGACCAAAGCTGCTGGCTCCTGCCTCATTAGTAAGCACAGCTGGGAGGGCAGGTGCATGCTGGGAGAAAAGGCAAAGCTGGCAGCCATGCTGAGGATTGTGCTTGGATAGCCACTGGAGCGCAACAAAGCTGCCCCAGAAGTGGACTCGCCAGTGCCTGTTTGTGTTCTCTGCCAGTCCTCAGAGGCAGAGGGGAACTGGGGGGCTCTGTAGCTCATGGTCAGAAAGCAGGCTTGGAGTAAAAGAGGCCAGGCTGGCTTGTGGCCTCTGCCCTGTAAACTCCACCTCCTGAGTCCATCTAGAACTCTCCACCACCCACCACCTCTGCTGTCAACACCCAAGACCAGGGGTTGGCAAACTTTTCCTTTGCAGGGCATGATAGATATTTTCAGCTCTGTGGCCCACACAGTCTCTGTTAGAACTACTCAACTCTGCTGTTGTAGCAACAACAGCCTATAAAATGTGTAAGTGGCCATGTCCATGTGCCAATAAAACTTTATTTACAGAAGCAGGCAGAGGGCTGGATTTGGCCAACAGGACACAGTTTGCTGACAACTGCATGGAACCAACCCCCCTCACTTTTCAATCAGATGACTATTCTAGGTTCCTGCTCCACTCTTGCCCCACAGAGGTCTATTCTCCATGCAGCAGCCTAAGGGATAGTTTGGGCACAAGATAAATCATGGAATTTCCCTGCTCATACCCTCCAATAGTTTGTCACACTCAGAATAAAATCCAGACTTATTAGCATGGTCTCTAGATCTGGCCTCTCTATTCATTGATTCCTGACTCACCACCCCCCCCATTCTATATTTGTCTTCTCACTCTTTTATCTATCGACACTGGTCCATTTCCTCTTCCTTGAGTCTCATCAAGCTAGTTGTGACCCCAGGACCTTTGCACCTGCTGTTCTCTCTTTGCCTGAAATGCTTTTGTTCCAGGTAATTATGTGACTCACTTGTTTTGTTCACTCTGGTTTCTGCTCAGACATCAGCTTATCAGAGAGCCCCTCTTCCTTATCTAAAAGAACTCCCACCCCCTCTCTCACCGCTACCACATGTCACTCACTCTGTACCTTTGCATTATGCTCTGCTTTTCTTCCCAGCTCTTGTCACTACCTGACACTCTTGTTTACATCTATTGTGTGTCACCCATCTTTCCTACCAGAACACATGTTCCTGGAGGAAGAAGCTTTGTAGTTCTTGTGTCCTGCTGGACCCACAGCACCCAGGACATGCCTGACATGTAGAAGGGGCACAGACATTTGCTGCATCCAGTGGAGAGTTCTCAGCCCTTGCTTCACAAGCACGTAGCAGCATCTGAGACCCCTCACCTTTTCTTCCTTGTATAAGGCTGTTGTTATAGTTTGAGCTCCTGGTTTTTCTCTTGCCTCTGAGAAAGTTTTGGCTCCTCTGCAGGTGCCTCTTTCTTTACCTTTTCCTTTAAGTAGGCAGTTTTTGGTTTTTGTTCCTTCATTCTTTTCTTCCTACTTGTGGAAACTGGAAGCTTTGCCATTCCGTGATCCTCCTATGGCCTTCCTTTGCCCTGCTTTGGTTGCAGTTTGGGGTCTCAGTTGATCTGCCAAAGACATACTACTTATCCAGCCTACCATGCAGCTATCTGGATGGTCATTTAAAAACTTCTGGGCCTTCTCCAATGCCATTTAAGAGAAGGCATTCCCCCAAGAGTCCTGCATGCTGGTGTATGTGTGCTCCCACCTATGTCTAAAGGTTTACCAACTTTTTACGTCACTCTTAGCCCACTTCTTCCCTGCCTACCACCTCCAGGCCTGACCTTGACTTTCCTGGAAGACCCTGTGTCAGAGCAAAAAAACCTCAGTATCCTCATTTCTTCTGCAGGTTTCATTTTCTGTAGGAAAATATCCTGATGCTCAGCTTCTTCTTTCTGTCTTTCTTCAGCCATAACTTATTAATGGATTACATCATTTTTTACCATGATCTCTATTGTCAAGAACACATAGATTGCAAGTTAGAGGTCTTGAGTTCAAGTGCTGGTTCTGCCCTGTGTTAACTATGTAAATTAGGAACATCATTTCATGACTCCCTAATTGTAAAATGGAATAACAATGCCAGCTCCCCTAGATTTGGGGGCGGGTCATGAATATGGAGATCCTTTGTAAACAGAGTGCTGTGCATGTGTTTACACTTATCTTTATCAATCTCTGTCATGCCCACATTTGCCAGCTAGCCAACCTTAGCCTCTGACTTCCTTCCTCTGCAATAACATCACCATTAGCTTTTCACGGGAAGAGAAGTGGAAAATGACAGATGGGAGAAAAGTGGAAAACTTCACTTGAACATATGTGTGGGGGGAGGCTAACTGGGAGATATCTATGTATATTGTATTCTATATGGGCACAAAGACCAGTTTATTTTTAAAAAAAGCGTAAATGTGGATAAATAAAACCTGACAAGTATTGGTTTCCTTGAATTATTTTGACTACTTCATCAGCTGAATGCTGATGTGTTGCATTAACACTTTTAACGCAATTGGAAATTAAATCAAATGGCAATTGCATTAAATCCTCATTCACTTGGAACATTACCCTCCTGTGTTCAAATGGAAGAATGATCTGGGTTATGGAATGAGCTGCAAAGTCTTTAGTTGGCTACCATTTGCAGACCATTTATTGCATGCCAGACACCTCGCTGGCTGTCTTCACGTGAGATAACAGCTCATCTTCACCATGATCCTGTGTTGCAGATGAGGATGCTTAAGCCCGACTACCCAGCCTCAAGGCCCTATCCTCCTCCTACTGTAAATGAGACTATTTTCTGACCCTCCTGGTGCTAATTTTTCATAATGTTTTATTCTGTAGCAGGTATGCATGGAATATTGCTTCTGAGGACCTAAATTCCAGGCTCAGCTAAACTCAGTTAAACTGTGGGCTTCATATTTGGGGGGATGCTCGAGGTCATTGCCTCTGTCCCCTTGCTGGCACCTAATTCACTTCTGGAATGCTCCAGTCTCTGCCTAGAGCAGTGGTTCTTAACCAAGAGTGATTTCTCCCCAGGGAACATTTGGCAATGCCCAGAGACATTCTTGATTGTCCCAAGTGGGTCGAAGTACTAACCTGTACTGGGTAGAGCCCAGAGATGCTGCTAAACATTCTACAATACACAGCATAGCCTCCTGCAGCAAAGAATTATACAGCCTCAAAGGCCACCTGTGTTGTGGATGGGAAACCCTGGCCCAGACCCCTCCTCATGGGGAGGCTTCTTTATCCCTGATACCTTTGTCTTCATCTACAATCCCATGGGCTTCTGGCCAGGTAGGGTGTGAGACAGTGAAGGAAGGTAGAGCTGGTTGTGTGGTTATGAAGAAGTGATTCAGCTATCTGAGCCCCAGTTTTCCTGTCTGGAAAATTGACATTTGACTTCTGGTTTACTTTGGCTTGTGACCCTAGACCTCCGCTCTTCTATTTTCCCACTGAAAACCCATAGAGACACAGTAAAAGGAAAGTGCAGACTAACTCCCCAGTGCCAAGATCTGTGAGATACTCCTGCTAACTCCCAGGCCAATACAGCTGGCTAAATGCCCTGCACACGTGCATGCCTCCCCTTCTACTGAGTAGAGCTATGAAGCAGCTGCTTAACCAAGGACTGCATTTCCCAGCCTGCCTTGTTCTCACTAGGGCCATGTGATTAGTTCCAGTCAAAGGAATGTGAGCAGAACCACTGCATGTTGTTTCAGAGTCCAAGAGTTTAAAAAGCAGGTAGTCATATTTCGCATTCTCTTTTCCCTCTTTGATTGGCTTGATGTAGACAACTCCAAGCTCCTGGGAGGGGCAGAGTCGAAATATTGAACAAGCATGGGCCCCTGAATCACCTTGTGGAGGAAAGTTATCTGCTGAACAGGTCTGTTATTTAAGCAATAATAAACTATTATTGTGTTAAGTTACTGTGCCTTGGGGCTTATTTGTTACAGCAGCTAGTTTTATCCTAATTAATACAAGTTGGATTGAGAAAAGCCATTAGCAATATCCCCAGGCTTACCAAAGCTTTCTAGCCTATGTGAAAACAGATGGGAAGATAATTCTTCCTCTTCCACTGATATTGGGTTCAAAGATCCAAATTTTTTGCACCCTGAAAGCTGGAAAATTATCCCTTTTTTTCAGATGTTGATTTTTGTAAAGATGAGAAAGTTTCTCCCTAATTGTTATTTATTGATGGGGAGTATACAAATTCCAGAACAACACACAAGGGCAGAAATTGTGTGTTTTATGTTAAGGAAAGGGGTAGGAGATGGCCTTGGCTGTGGCCCATGAAGTTCAGGAACTAAAGGAGCTCAGGGAAAGTCTGGCCAGATATATGGAGTTGTAAGCCTGATCCTGAGGGTGAGTCTTGTACTAGGAGTCCTAGGACGGGTGACACTCCTGTCAGGCAGGACCTGGTACATGAGGTAGGGTGTCCAGGTGAACAGAGTCATCCCAGGTGGTCTTGGGCATTGTCCTTGTGCCCAGACTCACCTGGCATGCCAGCTCCACAGCCCAAGTCTGTTCACCTAGCAGTGGAGCCTAGTGACTTTAACTGGAGCTGGGTGGAGAGAGGAGGTAGAGTAAAGCATTTTACATTTCAAAAGCTAGCACCACCTATCATTTAGAAATGATCCTCATAAAGAAATCATGGTAACACATTTAAACATTTAAAAAACAAAACCAAAGCCATTAGCAAGAGGCAGATGCCAAAAGGCAATATTTCAGCAATTGGGGTGGCTGTGGGCTCCCAGTGTAATTGATAAAGCTTGTTATGCCCACATTGTATTGTTTTCATATTGCATTGTTTTTAAACCCCATGCACATGTCCCCTGCCCAAAAGGTGCTCATCCTGATCCAAGGACCTCAGAACAAGTGCTTAGATGAGGTTTAAGAAGAGATGTAGCCTCCATTCTGCTTCTACTTAGACTTGAGTGACCACTTCTTGGAGCCTCATTTTCCCTATTTGTCAAAAGAGCGGGTTATATTATACAGGTGACTTTCAAACTTATTCCCCCCTTAAACGGTAGAGTGCCTTTCTAAAATACTGTGAAAAACAAATGACGCAGCTCTGCAGAACCACGGGCTCCTAGAATAGTATAAAATTGTTTTCCCACCACCTGGGCAGGTGCATTTCTTTGCTTCTTTAATTTTTTTTCCTAACCCATATGATTCTTCTCCTTTTTCATGCTTTCCTAGACCTTGTAGAATAGGAGGCTGGGATTTGGCCTCTTTTTAAAAATGAAATTTGCTCACAGCAGCTTTTCATTATTAATCAGAGTAGCACACCTGTTGCTTTATATGTGTATCCAGGGGCAGATATGACTCACTGTCAACCCAATAAACGGAGACTCTTCCTTTCTGATAGAATGCGGTCTGGTGGTATGGAGCAGGCAGTTTATTAGCAGAGCAGCGGATCCTCTGTTTTTGGTGAGGGAAAGCCTCCTGTTTGAGTTAATCAGTGGCAAAATGTGCTTTGTGATTTGCTCTTTTAGTCTCTCACACACATGAGTGAGGCACTGCTGGGCCTCCAGTGAGACAGGACTACAATTTGTGGGACCGCCATGAACAGTTGAAAATGCTCTTCCTAAGAGCAGGTGGAGATACTGCAGTTGAGAAGCTGGCAGGGCCAGGATTCATTCTTGGCTCTGTACACTTTTAGCTGTTCAATTAGCCTCTGCAAGTGACTGAGCCTCAGTTTCTCCATCTGTAAAAAGGGACAGAATGATGTTACTTGCCTTATATTTTCTGAGGCTCAATGAAATAAAGTGTGGAAATCACAGAGTATGGAACGTACTTCATATGAGCCAGAGAATTTCAAAGACTCACATGACAGTGTTTTATTTGCTTTTATTTTTCCTTCCGGGTAGACAGGAAGGCTATGCTTCCCAGCCTCCTGCATCTAAGTGGGGCCAGAGGAATGTGTGCCAAAGTAGTACACCAATGATATGTGCCCCTTCCAGGCCAGGCCTATAAGAAATGTCCCATGTTCAAGCCCCCTCACTGTTCCCCTCCTGTTATGACCTTGGCAACCACATGTTGAGGAAGGCAGCATCTCCAGATAGGCACCTGGGTCCCTGAATGACTGTGTGGAGCTGAGCTCCACTCCTGCCCTCCCAATAACCTCCTTGGACTGCCACGTGAATGAGCGAAAGCTGATCCAACCATGACTCGTCCAACTCACGAGGGTGAGGTAAGTGGTGCCGCCCCAGGGAGGCTCTGCCCATTACCCTGGCCCTTCCTGCCATGATGGCTTGGAACCCTCACTCTGGTCACCTGCACAATGCCATAGTTCCCACTAGGCATTTTGTCGGAGTCTAGCCATGACCACAGGGGGTTTGCTGACCCTTTCCAACTGATGCCATCGGGACTGACTAATCTGAAGGCTACACCTTCTTGCTGAGTGTTACTGCAGCAGGCACATCTGTACTTGCCCCTGGTACTATTCTTTTGTGACTCACCCCTGTGAGCTGGCCTCCCCCTTTTGTCCTTCACCGTTTTTCCCTAGTTAGCCTAATGCAGTCCATTAAGTGACCAACCACATTTGTAGGACTGGGGGCAAGTGCAGCTCTACCAGGTATCTTTGCATGTGTCTGCTGAATCCCAGGTTCTGCTGCCTTTATTCCTTGACTTCTACAATAAGCAGTGATGAAGGAAACTGCAGTTGCCCTCCTCCTGGACCTTGACCCATGTCCAGCAGTTTGCTGGGTATTGCCTGTGCCTAGAAGTCCCACCCTTACAGCCCCAACCCCAAGCTACCACCTTTCCCACTCTCCCTTATCCAGCCATGACTGTAGGACTCCTGGTTGATTCCTGGCTTCTGATGTTATCAGTGGGCTGCCCTGCAGTCTCCAGAAATCACAGAAAGGACAGATAAAGGATATACCAGTAGTGATTATGTTTTCACAAGAGGGCTCTTGCTAGGTGTTCCTGGGGGCTTTATCTGAGAAGAGCTCTCCCAATCCCAAATGTATCTGCAACCAGGATGCCAACAGAAGTTACCTTGCCCTTTTAGATTGGGGTAGAATTAGCTGTCTCTGAAATTTTTGCATATTCCTGGGGGCTCGTATTCTTATAGTCCCTTCTGACTTTTTGTATTTTCCATTCTTGCTGACTTTTAATATCAATGACCTCTCATTTCTTATGCCTTTGTCTGCTCTGCATCATCTGAATTTGGAACTCAGTTCCCGTTTCTTAATTTTTCTTCATCCCTTCATTAGCACACACACACAATCAAGTTCTTTGCTGTATAGCAAGCAGACTTGTGAGGATTTAGGGCAATGGAAGTAGTTTATAGCACCAAAATGCAAATGCCCCCAGATGGGACATAAGGAATTGCTGCTCTTACAAGTGCCCCAACCACCCCCTCAAGAAGTTCTTGGTGGCAGCTCTGGCCTCCTGCCATGGTGCGCAGCTCCTCCTCTGTCTTCCTGTCTTCATAGTCTCTTATGCAGACAGTCTGGAAGCAGACCGTTGCCTTGGGACCTGTTTGCACAGCTCACTCTGCCAGCCCCACTTGCCAGTTCTTCCTCACTGGCTTTGGATGAATTCCCTCTGGCAGGTGTGTGATGCTCCCTTGCCTTTCTTTTGCTTCTCAGAAGCAGAGCCCCATCTCACTGACAGGACAATCCCACCTTTGCCTTGGTCCATACACCTGCTTGGGTATGGCCTCTGTGCCCACACTCTTGCTCATGTCCTGCCAAAGCTGTGTGGTCATTGACATAGTCAAGTGCAGGAGGACTCAGCAGGGGCTACACTGAGCATGAAGATGGAGATGGGACCCTCTCAGTGGTGAGTGGCAGCAATCCAACTCTACGAAGATCACGCCCTAGAGGGAGGTTGTTGGCCTGTGTTCCTGTGTGCCCATGCATGGAGCTGCCTCTGTGCAGAGTCACATCCCAAGGCTCAAGTGGGGACCCAGGGCTCTGTCTCCTCTCTTCTTTTCCTGTTCTGCTTATTCCTTATTAATGCTGTTCTATGTGCTCATGGAGCAAGATGGGGCAAGTCGTGGACAGGTGGGGGACAAGTTGGGGGCTGGCAGCTGCCGATTCACATTTTCTAGTTTAACAACCTCAAGGGTAAGAGGACTTACTTCTCTCCATGTCTGAATGTCAGTCCCAGGAAAGGATTCTGCCTATCCCTGCCTGGGCTGAGCATCTGAGGCTAGACCCTCCATTTTGCCCCGTGGCATGTGGGGAAAGATCCAATCAGAGTCATGTGCCCAGAATGTGAGGTCCAGGCCCTCCTGGAAGATGCAGAGTGGGCAGGAGCCCTTCCCCTCAAGAGGGATTCTGGGCAGACAGAAATTGACAGGTGCAGGTGCCCCCCCCCCCCCATATGCCTTCCCTGCTGGCTCTTTATTGTAGGAAGGGAAGGGAGTCAGCCACATGAACAGTTAGGAATGATAGGTAGGTTGTGGTCTACAATTTATGCCTCCTGGTTTCAGGCTTAAATACAATGGGAGTGATCTACCTTAAATTTGTGTAATGAATTTCACACTGGTGGAAGGCCATTTTAGAACTAACCTGAGTTGTACATCTGTACCTGTCCCTCTCAGAGTCTCAGTGCTTCTGGCCTTCTTCTGTCTGTGTCTCAGTTTCCCTGGCTTCCTGTCTCCCACTCCCCATTGTCCCCTCTCCTATTGTCAATGGCTCCCCAGTTTTGTCCATTCACTGTCTCTTGCCAGCTTTCTCATACATTCAACATGTCGCAAACAGGTACCCCAGCTCACCACTGCCATGCTGGTCTGTCCCCTGATACTAATATCCCCTCCTGAAAAACCCAGTTCCTCCTCCTCCTCCTCCTCTCCACATCCCCACTCCCTGCCCGCATCACTCCCTGTGGCTCCTGCTCTCTCTGTCTCTCCCTTTCATTACTCAGGAATTCCTGTGACAGGCCAGTGTTTTGTGAGACACATGCCTTGTGCTCCTCAAGGAGTTGTTGGCCTCAGCTCACCTGACTCTGATACCTGTGCAGATGTGTGGCACTAGCTTCTACCTAGGAGTGTTCTCTGATCAAGAACAGCAAGTAGTTAGTGCCATTTGCCACCTTATTAAATCAGTATAGAAACATACGTGGACAGTGCTGTCTCAGTCTCCAAATGCCCCCTACTAATTGATCAGTGAGACAAATATCTATTAAATACATATTATGTCTCAGGAATCTTTTAGGCACAGTGACACATCAAAGAGCCATATGGGTCAGGGCTTCTACTATCTTTAATCCTATAAGTAGGAGAGCAGGGGGAAAGGAGTTATGAAGTGAGATCATTTTAGAGACTGATAAGAATGTGGTTCTTAATTCTGCAACTGTGAATGCTTCATGGACAGGGACTTCTTGCATAGAGTCCTGTGGCCCAGAAGCAACCCAATGATTTATATTCAGATCCCAGCTCTGCCGCTTACCATGTGTGACTCGGGCAAGTTACTTTGCTTCTGCAAACCTGTTGTCCCATCTACAAAGGGAGCAGAATGAGGCTGACCTCTCAGGTGGGTCAGGTCATGAGGTGTGAGTGAGACAATGTGACCAGGACAGTAGCTGGCAGCTCCCCACCCTCAGGGCTGACACCCGCCATGGCCTGGCCCTGTGCCACAAGGCAGGGTTTATTAGTTCATCTCAGTGCAGTTTCTGGACAACTTCAACTTGCCTCCCCTAAGGCTGCTAACCAATACACACCCAATCTACTGTTGCATCAGTTTCCGAGGCTGCCATAACAAATGAACACGAACTGGGTGGCTTAAACCAATGGAAATTTATTCTCTCACTGTTTTGGAGGCCAGAAGTCCAGAATCAGTGTGTCAGCAGGGCTGGTTTATTCTGGAGGCTTTGAGGGAGAATCTGTTCCCTGCTGCCGTCCTAGCTTCTGCTGGCTGCCGGCGACCCTTGGCTTGCAGACACGTTGCTCCAATCCCTGCCTCTGTCAGCATGTGCCTTCTTCTGTGTGTGCCTGTGAGTCCAAATGCCCCTCTTCTTATACGGACAGCAGCCATTGGATTAGAGCCCACCTTCATCCAGTATGACTTCATCTTAGCTTGCTTACATCTGCCAAGATCCTATTTCCAAATAAGGTCCCACTCCCAGGTACCAGGGGTTAGAACTAGAACATGTCTTTCTGGGGGACACAACCAATTCACCACATTTATGTATGTTTCCTAGATTTGAAACCTCCCTCCCAACCCCTCCTGAATTATTGTCACATGTCTTTGCTTCTGTAGAATTCAAATGCTTTCTTTTATGATGAAACAGAGGTGTGCGTCTTCCCAGGTATGAGCAGTAGCCACAGGCTCACCTGGGAGGTGACAGCAGACAGGGCAGTGATGAGGCTGTGGCTGGGGGCTGGTCCTTTACTCCCCTCTCCCATCTCACAGGGCATGCCCCCTCTTCTCTTTCCTTTCCTGTATCCTCCCCTCTGGTCACAGCCTGTCCCTCCCCCTCCCAAGACCCCATTGCCCCCTCCATAGATTAGACTGACCCTGTGTCTCTCCAGCCTCAGTTCTCATGAACCCCTTCCATGTGCCCTCTTTCTCGACCATACCAGACAGATTTTTGTCTCCCTGTTGCCAATGCTGAGTAGATATCACTACTCACATGCCCTGTCATTGTGCTTGTTTCCTGGCCTTCTGATTCTGCATCGCCCACACTAGCCACCCAAGGTGACCTCTACACTGTGCACCATGCAGCAAAGGTGCCAAGTTCATTAGATCATGGGCTCCATGAGGACAGGCCCTGGGCCTGTGCTTGTTCATCCCATGTCCCTAGGGCTTGGCACATTGTAGGCACTCAGTGGATATTTGTTGCATAGATGCAAGATTGCAAGACTTTGATAGCTCTCTGTTATTTACTGCTTCTTTGGGAAGGTGGGCAAAATCTTTCACAATCTCTTTTTTTCTAGACCTTTGCCCTGGCACCCTGGGCTGGAACCAGCCAAAACAGTTATAGTCAGCCTCTGTGCCTTGTTACATGCTGCTGCTTTTCCCTGGAATATCCTTCCTACCTTGTCAACCCTTTCATAGCTCAGCCCAAGCATTTCCCCTCCAGAGAAGCCTCCCCTGGAAAACTTCCCCACCATCGTAAACTCTGTTAGGTGACCCCAAATCTCTACTCACCTAGCAGGAACCACTGCTAGACTGTACTCCCTTTGAAGACAAGGGCTGTCCCCGTTTCACCTGTTTATTCCCAGGTTCGCTGTGTATAGGAGGAACTCTGTTGTTGACTGCTTCTGTGAAACCCAACCATTCTTTAACATGTACAAAATGAAGTGTCTCAAATAACCCATGCTGATTATGATTTTCTAGGTGAAGAATCAGAGACTCAGAGAGGTTAAGTGACCAGGTTAAGGACACACAGCTTGAGTAGGGTTCATGGGGTTAGTGGCCCCAACCAAGTTCTTCTGGGGGCAGCACACACTCAGGCAGGCAGGAGAGCAGATGCTGGGGTGTGGGTGACCCACACAGAGGCAGGGGAGGTCTGGGGCAGGCCTGGTTCCCGGCCATGCCCTTGAGAGACTGTGGCACCGGGAATTGCAGCCACTGCTGTCCCTATGGTTCTCAGGAGACTTCTGTTCTAATTGCTCTTTTCAAGTGTCATGCTTGCAGCTCAACCTGTGGGGGACATAGTGTTTGTAGCAACTGCTAATGACAGGGCTACTGAAAAAGACTGTCTATTTTTGGAGTTAAGCTTCAGCCTAAAAGAAATAAAAATAAACAAGGAGAGTATTTGTTTTTTTTTAAGAAAAATATGTAGAAAGAAATCAATTTCATTTCAAACTGTTCTCCTTCCTAGTGAGGGTAGAGTGCAGATTTAATCTCAGATTGGAGGTCGGGGGCCTGAGTTTAAGTGCTGGCTCTGTCATGAACTCCCTTGTCTATGGGATGTCACCTCCTCCAATTCCTGCTGGTCTCGAGGACAGCTATGGGGTCAGACCTAACCTGGCCGAAGCCTTTCCCCGTCCTCAGTCACAGCTGTCTTTGTCACAGTTCTCAGAGTCAGTCTGCACTGGGCAATGGGGGTTGTGCTTTCCCAGGCCCACTCCCGAGCAGCAGCCTCCAAGTGGTACCTCATCTGCCCCATCATTCTCTGAGCTTCAGTGAGCCATCCTCAAATGTTGTCACTAATAGTGATACTGATACTAATGCTGATGGTACCTAACATCTTCTAAGAGACTACTATATGCCGAGTCTTTGCTAAGCACTTCTGGAACATTGTATTGTTCTGCAAAGGTTTACTCTTCCTGGCCCCACCCCATGGGCAGAGTGCACTTCCTGGTTGATTTTGACAGAGCCCTGTTGACTTTGAGCTTGGCCATGTGACTAGATTTGACCAACAGCATGTGGGCAGAAGGAACAGTGTGCCAGTTCCAGGGAGAGATTTGAAGAGGTACCGTGTGTTTCTGCTGCCATCCAGCATGGGAAGGACCTGCTCCAGGCAGCAACTGTTCCTTCAGCTTGGTTCCTAGAAGGAGGGACATACAGAACAGATTTGACTCAACTTAGAGCCAAGCCTGGCCAAGCCACAATCGATCCATGGACCTGGGAGCAAGAAATAAGTGTCTGTGTGCATCATTAGGATCTAGGTTTGCTTTTTACTGCAGTAAAAGCTGTCTAATACAGCACTGTAAAGAGATGATCTTAGATAACTCTCATAGTGAATCCTCTGAGGTAAGTATATTATTACCCCATTTTACATGTGGGGTTTTGCGAGATCCCTTTCTTCTAGGATCCTGCCGAGCTCTGATTTTCTACAGTCCTAAACCTTGGAATCTGGTAGCATTATCTCTCCATTTGGTTGTGGTCAATGGACCTTGAAAAACAGCATCACTTTATGGGGCTTGGATATTAAGGGCGATGCTATTAGAGACACTCTGAAGGCAAGAAGGGAGTCTGTCTCTTGGAAGGACTGAAATTGGTCCTTTACACCCTTTTGCTTTGTACAGAGGAACTGACTTCTGGAAGGCTGTACCTACAGAATTGGAGTCAACAGCACCCCGCAGGACCTACTGTTCCAGCAGTCCACGAAGATCCCAGTCCCGGGGTCTTGTGGCTCAGCTGTAGTGATGGCTTCCCTGCGGCGTGGGGCCTACTGGGACGTATATGGTACTAAGATTCTCCTGGGCGCCGGTGGCGATATGCAGGGCAGCTTAAAGCTGGCTTAGATGGCAAAGGAATCATTTAAGGAAACATATCTTAGATATATTATTCCTATGGCCTTACGACTGGGTAGGAGACCTGGCTTCAGGGTCTGGTTCCCAGCTGAGACTCCTGAGCCTTTCCTGGAATCACCTACGGGACCTCCCCATGCAAAACTTGTTGCCACTGAGGGCTTTTCCTGCCACTTTACCCCAGCACCTGGCTGAGGCCTGGATCCTCACTCCCAGCACATCCCTGCGGCCTGCTTAACCCCAGATCTGGACTGCTGTGTTAAGAGCTCAGAGGACCAATGTCCAGTGAATCGAGTGCTATTCCTATAAAGTGAAGACAGGTGTGTTGATAAACCCAAACGATTCTCTTTAGAAGCCTGCAGACTCTGACAGCCAATGGAGTGACTGCAAAAGCATCATATCTATTGCAAGGAAGTAATGAAGAGAGAGTTCAAAATGCCTCCTGGAAGGCAGGTAGCCCTTGGCTTTGGTGAGGTGCTAATGAGCTCCCCAGCCAGCTCCATTATGACCTGTATCTTCCCAGCAAAAAACCCAGGGCCTGGCATTGACGAGTGCATCAGCAAGCAGAGCGATGGAGATGATTCATGCAGAGCAGCTTCGGGGCTCATACCAGCTCTGCTCCTTAAGTCTTGCTTCTTTTTCTTTTATCTTCACCAGGCAAAGCAAAGAGCCAGGCATGCAGTGGGAATTCCCCCTTGTATCATGTTCTGACCTGTTTGCTTGTATAAATGAGCCCGTCTTTCAGAAGAGAGTGAACTTTCCTCCTCTAGAGGGACATAAACCCAAGGATTTGCTCGATCTTCCCCTTGTGATCTTCACCACTGTCCTGGCTTCCCGAGGCTGAGTCACCTGTTGCCATGTGGATGTCAGGATGCACACGCTGTCTGGAGGAGGAGTGGTTAAAACTTGTATCTGGGGACGGAGTTTCTTGAAAACAGGCATGTGCCAGCATATTGAATGGGCACCTTTACTTCCATGAGAGGTAAAGTGTGTTTCCATGCCTAAAAGCCTTCTCAAGAGATCAGCTTTTCTATTTATCCATTCTGAAATTGGTACTTTGTCTTCTGGACAACCTTTGTATGTGAAAGTGTGTCTGTAGCACAGAAGCAAGGAGGATCAGGCCAGGAGGATACGGAGATCTTTTGCAGTTGATTGAAATATGAATATCTGCTTTCCTTTTTTCACCTTGAATTTTTAAAATCGGTACGTTTTTCTTACTTTTCAAAGGTATGCTTTACCGGCACATATTTAAATTTTAGACCCTGAGGCTAATATTTCAGCTGTGAACCCCCAAGCACAAGACTTTCAAGGAAAGGAAACCCGAGTTCTAATCTTAACTCTGCCACAAGAAGCTTTCCAACTCGCTAAACATTAAACAGCATGATCTTTCATCCTTCAGCACCTTCACCTCTGTTGTTCTCTGCTCTATGCTCCTTCCCCTACTTCAAAGTCATTCTGCAAAGCTCAGTTTAGATGTCACTCTCTCTATTGACTTCTTCAGCTTCTCCAAGCAGGTATAAACACTCCCTCTTCTCAGCTCTTCTAAACATACCTCTATTTCAAATATTTGTTATTTGTTTGTTAATGCATTTACTCAAATATTTGTTGAGTAGCTACTATGTATCCTGGCACTATTGTAGGTACTCAGAGATACAAGCGTCAATCAAACTGATACGGCATATGTTGTAGACCAGTTTCCCGTAAAACTTGCTGCTGCAGTTAAAATGTTGTCTGTCTGTACTGTCTGATGTCTGTTGCAGTAGCTACATGTGGCTATCAAGCACTAGAAATGTGGCTGTCATGACAGATGAATTGAATTTTAAATTTTATTTAAGTTTCATTGAATTAAAATCTAAATAGCCACATATAGTTAGTGGCTACCGTGTTGGATAGCACCATTCTATAAAGAGAGGTGGATTTTGAAAGAGTTCAGAAACCAAGATAGTATTACAAATTGTGATTAGGGCCATGTTGAAATCAAACAGAGTATAGTCACAGCGAATAGGTGGGGAGATCCACTTTAGTACATGAGCAAGGGAGGCTTCCTCGAGGAAGTGACATTTGATCTAAGACCTGGAGGATAAGAAGGTGTTGGCCATTTAAAGAGTAGGAAGAAGACATTCTGGGGAAAGGGATCAGCAAGTTGGAAACCCTAGAGGCAGGAACAAGCATGGTATGTTGAAGGGATTGAAGGTGGTCAGTGTGGCTAGAGTGGGTGGGTGAGTGATGAGAGTGGAGGCTGGAGAGATAGTCAGGGATCAGATCATTCAAGGCTTTAGAGGCCATGGGATAGTGGTAGAGGCCTGTTGGAAGTCCCAGCACCAGGCAAAGAAAGATCACGGCACTGAGTCCACATCTCCTGGCTGTCACTCAGCACTTCTGTGGAGCCATGCTACCCAAGCAATGTAGACTCCCAACCTTCACATGCAGTGCTAGGCCTGGTGGTGAGCCTCATCTGCATTCTGTTTCCATTCCTGTCTTTAGCCTGACTTATTTAGGCCTGTCTAATTTATGGAACTGCTGTACATGCGTAGTGCATGTCGGGCTCAGAGGCCTGCCTGTGTTTGTCACTGTGAAAGAGAAATACTACCATCTCCACTGGAGCCATCTTTTCTGATCATGACTGCTTGGTAGTTAAGATTCTGGAAGCATTTAGCACAAGGAGGAATTGCTGTAATGACAAGTGGATCCTTCTGTAACCTCCACTTAATTGGATGAAGTGACAGCTCCAATGAAGACTCAAATAAAATTTGGTATAATTAGACTGTGCTGAACGGCTGGTGCCAGAACCAGTGTGGAAATCTTGCAGCTGGGTTCATGGAACTGTGGGAGAATCTGGTTGGACAGGGGTAGCCTGTGCTCATGCGCCAGGTGAGGGTGTTTGCTTCACCTCTCTATCCCCCATCTTCCCCACGAATTCTGTGTGTCTTCTCTCCAGAAGCTTCTTTGAAGGAAGTGGTGGGAGGCACTGAGGTAGAGGGAGTGTTTTAGATTGGATTCCCTGGAAGCAAAATCTGAGGCAGAGTTGGGTACAAAAGGTTTATTTGAGAAACACCCATGTGGGGGAGTGAAGAAGGCAGGACTGGCAGAGGGAGAAGCTGACTCCTGATTCAGTGACAACTGGGGGCTCAGGCAATCCTGTAGGAGGACACGAGCTGGGATGGTCCTTCCGAATTGTCCCAAATTGAGGCTAGAGGACAGGCCTTTGTATTCCCACATTAGCCAGTCATTGGCCATGTCCCTTCACCCTCAACAATGCAAACATGACCTTAGATGAGGCAGTTTCCAAGGAAGGAGGAAGCTGTGAGCACTCAGCAGTTGATATTTCTGGCAGCAGGGGAGGAGTGCATCTGCTTCCCTTGCCAGCACACCTCTACAGTATCTACTACATGGTCAGCCAGGACTGACACCGTGGTTCCTGGGAATTTCTGATCTTCATGTATTGACTCCAAGATACCCCCACACCCTGAACTCCTCTGCTCCTCTCTTTCAATTCCCTTTACTCTATCCTCCACCTGTTCTGAGTGAAACTGAAAAAGCCCCTGGACTACCTGGACTCCAATTTCTCTCTATTCTTCATTCTACTTGTTTCTAACATCTTTACTGGCCTCCAATGCTTTTATCATACTGCCTTCTGCTATTGTTTCCTGTTGGTGAAGGCAGCTTCTCAGTGCAGTTCCCACCCCCCCCTGCCATGATTCTTCCTTTTCGGTAGCCTCATTTCCAGCAGTGAGCCTGGAATCCCCATTTCCACCATCTATCAGAGCACCCTGGTGTGTTGGTGGAATGTGCAGGCTCCAAGTCAGGCAGACCCAAATGAGGATTCATGCATGCCACTTTCTAGATGAATGATGCTGGGCAAGTCAGGTTTTCTCTTTGTTGACGTTGAGGGTACAGACATAGATGTATGTGTTTAGTGTCATGCTCTCATCATTTTGAGCTTTCTCATCTGTAAAATTGGGATAAGTCTACCTCCATCATAAAGCTGTTGGGAGGACTCAGTTTTGCATGACAGGCCCAGAGCACAGTGCCTGGCATATGGTAGGGGTTGTCATTTGCATTGTCTTCATTGAAAGCTGTGGCCAGCTCAGCCTGGCCAAGGGCAGTCCAGACTAAATCTCAGTATAGGATCCAGATGCTGGAATCCAGTTCTGAAAGTAGCACAGTATCTTAACAAGAGAGGAGGTAGCCATGCTGAAATCAGATTATCCACAATTTGATTGGAGGGCCTCTAGTCCAGTTCAAACCCTCTCCCTGTTACACCTCTCTCTGTGTAGAGGGAGAGGGAGAATAAAGATTGCTCAATGCAACATCAATGTGATGAGAAGCCCAAAGGGACTGCACCTCAGCAACTCCTCTGTTAGAAGGAGAAACTGGGTACAGCCCCGAGTTGGTTTTTGCTTCAGTTTTTATTGAAAAGACAAGGAAATTACAGGAAAAGAACAGAAGGTTAATCAATCATAGTAAGAACATAAAGAAATTGGCTCTGTAACAATCTTCATCCAAGCATGCATGGTTCAAAACAGTTTAAATAATGTACCATCAAAAAAGTCATAAATTTAAACTAGGTGACATGTAAAAGAAACAATAGAACAATCATTAAAGTGCCTGACTTTTTGAGAAACTCAATGAAACAGGTTAAAGCAAAATGTGGGGGAAAAAAAAAAAAACCATGTACTAACTAATCTAGTAAAACATCCTTGGAAATCTTAACTCACATATTTTCCTATCATTTAAGCTTTGTTGTATTAAGGGTTATTGCCCTCAGAACATTCCCTGTTTAGTTTCAGTTCTCTTGTTCACATTAAAGGCTTTAAACCTGCATGAGTTTCCTTGTCACAAAATCTTCCAATGAACCCATTATATTAACAATCAGTGTATATGGTCCCTTACCTAAACATGGATTAGAATTGATTTGGTGGGTTCTTGCCCCCCTAGCTGTAGGCTCTTGCCTCCTATCCGAGGACTTTTGTCCCATGCATGCATTACCTAAAAACCCTATCTAGTAATCAAATAGGAATCAAGATTTCTAACCCTCTACATCTCCCCAAGAGATCTGGATAAATGGATACCCTGAGGGCTACATCTGAGTGCAATACCACATCTTACAGCCAAGGGCCAAGTAACACTCACTTCTGGTTCACTCTCCTCCTCTGCCTGTACCGCCCTCTTACCCAGCCCTCTTCTCATACAGCCCCAGCCTCAATTTCCACATGGGAGAAGGGGTCTGTTAGAGTTGTGTCTCTGGCTCATTGCAGGTGTCTTTCTGTCCTTACATGCAGTGGGACACAATGTGGAATCCCATATCCCAGTCCTTTTCTTCTCCCATTGTTGGACACACAGCAGGACTCCACAGGCAATAAAAAAGAAAAGCCTTGATCACTGTTAATTTTTCTTAATTTTCATTGTGGCTCTTTTATTTTTACCCTGATTACAAGCAACAAAAAAGTTCCTCTCTGTTTTGTTTTGTTTTTCCCCTTTGCAGCTGTTGGTTTGAATAGCATCTGCTAGATCGACCCCCCTGGTAGGCTCAGAATGGAGAGAAATTGGCTAAAAGGGAAACAAGAGAAGCATTTTTAGTTCAGGGTGGGAACCTCATTTTGCCAAACCTGCAGTCTTTTGCCTGGCTCCAGAGCCTTCTTTGAATGCCAGCCTACAGCTTCTCGGGACAAAGTGATTTTTATTGTTGTCATTGTTGTTTTGTTTTGCTTGTTTTTGTTTTTGTTTTTGCTTTTTGTTTTTGAAGACAGACTGGCCTCTTCTGGATTGGATCCAGTCATACCATTTATAGAAAAGGCCAATCTACTTGTCCAGTGGTTAAGACTTCAGATATTTTCACATCCTTTAGTTACTCCTTCGGTCTTGCATATTTATTCATTCATCAACCACATTTATGTACCTGCAAATTGCTTGCATTTTGCCAGTGGCTAGGATAAAGTTGAGACAATTTCTCTGACCTCAAGGGGGATCACAGTCAGGCTGGGGAGACTTGCATGTAAACTAACAATTGCAATGAAGGGTGAGCAGCATCACATTTAGAAAATGGTCATTGTTAATGCATAAACGTTCTGTCATTGTTCTTTCACTCAGTTCTCCATTTGACACTTCACTGACTGTGACCTTTGGTAAATTGCTCTTTCTGCACCTGCCTCATCATCAATTATAATGTAGGAATGATAGATTTTACCTCAGAAGATCTTGAGGATTAAATGAGATAATGTGTATGTAGTGCTTGGTGGAAAGTGTGGTGCAGAGTGAAGTATTGGTCAATATCAGATGCTGCGACTGCTGTCGTTGAGTAGCAGAGCTCAAGATGCGGCTCCAGAGACTGGGGCTCAAAATTTGGCTTCATCACTGAGTAACTTAGCATGTAACAAGTCACCTAACTTCTCCTCCCTTGTAAAATTGTAATGTGATTTTACTCACAAGTAAGGTAGTGCTACTCAAAGTGTGATCATGAACCAGAAGCATCAGCAGTTTCTGAAGCTTGTTAGATGTGGAAATCCCAGGGCCTGCCCCAGACCTGTTGAATCATCTGGAGTGGGGTTCAGGAATCTATGTTTTAAAAGTCCTCCAGGGCATTAGGATACATGCTATGATTTGAGAAGCACTGGGTTAGAAATAAGGTGTGGCAGTTGTCTGGCACAGAACCTGCTCAAATGCTGATGCTTGATAAAGGCATTTACAGCTGTTATCACAGTGAGAGTGAAAATAACCAGCAGTGAATAACTCTTTTCAAGGGTCCAGCAGGCTTCACTGAAAAGTCCATTTCAGGCCATCTCTAGAAAGACAACTTGGATTTTGAGAAGGCAGACCACTCACTTCTGGATGGAGGCACAATGTGGGCAAGGGCACAGTGGTGTTTGGAGGATGCTGCAGAGTTTCGTGCTGCTCAAAACTGAAGCACAAAATTGAAGGAGAAGGGTGGCTGGAGACATGGAATAAAGATGCAGTCTAGTACAAATCAAAGAGTCTGATTTGACCTGGCTGGCGATTATGGACTTGATCCTGAGGACTGTTAAAGGGTTTTACACAGAAGTAATAAGGTCAGATTCATTGTCAGTAAGAGTAGTCACTGAAGCTGCAGTTTGGTAGCAGGAAGACTCAGTGGACCATGGCAAATAACAGTCTCTGGAGTCCCCGGAAGAGACTTTCTACTAAACTTGAACGTTGACTGGTATACTAGTTGTCCTTTCCTTACTTGTTCCTCCATCTACATTCTGTGAACATTCACCAGGTACCTATGGTGCTCCAGGCACTCAGGGATACATGCATAAGACAAGTGAAACAAATCCTTAAAACCCATCGGTCCACAATCTCCTGAGAAGGATGATGATGTCATTATTGGACTGTGCCAACCTATACTGGAAAGGGAGCCAACCTATACTGTACACCTGGCACACTGTGGGTGTTGTTGTTAATGTAATCTCTGGTAGCTATTATCCCCTGGCAGTGTTCTTGGGGTATCCCAGTTATAACACCAAAGAGGTAAGAGGATATCAAATTTAAAGTTTGGGGAGGCGTGTGTGTGTGTGTGTGTGTGTGTGTGTGTGTGTGTGTGTGTTGGAAGATGGGGGTTAGGGCAAAGCTGCAGGAGCAATCAGGAGTAGACACAAAGCCATCTGCAGTCCCAGATAAAATAGGCACCACTTTGTCCTTTCAGCAGTGGGACAGTTGTTAGAAGATGTTAAAATGACTGTGTCATGATCAGGGAAGCTCGGACATCTCAGGGTACTTGCAGGCAAAAAGTGAGACCTTGGAAGGTAACCTTTTGTGAGCGGCACTGACATGTACTCATAGCATTTCAACTTCTTTGCCTAATTCTCTGAAGATCTGTGTCTGTGTCAAAAATCTCAGCGGGATGAATAAGGCACTGAAGCTCCTCTTTCTCCCACCGCCTCTCCCCTCCCCCAAACAATCCTGTTAGTAACAGCTCCTTGCTCCCTGCAGCGTAGTGACAACAACTGCTGAGGGACTGCACGTGCGTCTTGAGGATGGAGGCAGCGGGCCTGAGAGAGAGTTGGACCAGCAGGAGCCCTACCACATGTTGGGTCCTTGACTCCAGCTCCTGCAGTCCTCTCGGCCCAGGAAATATTGCTCCCATTTCACAAATGATAAAGTGAAGCTTGGAAAGACTGTGTGTCTTGCACAGGGTCACAAAGTTGCCAGCTGGCTGGATCAGCCCCTTTGCCAAAGGCCATCTGGACTTGGAATCCCAGTTTTGTGTGTTGCTCTGTGTCGTCCACATTACTGCTGGTGACACCTCAGTAATGGGACTCAGTCTTTATGATGGGCAAATTTCCAGCCACTCCAAGATCATAGACCCCTGTGGGAGGCAAAATAATGACTCCCCCAAAATGCCCACATCTTAATCCTCAGAACCTGTGAATACATTATCTTTCATGGCAGAGAAGTGCAAGGTGCCTCCAGAACGTATAATGCAGGGGCTGACATCATCTGGGGAGGGAGAAAGTTTCTCCCTGAGAAGATAAAATCTCGGTTGGGATTGGAAGAGATTATTGACAGAGATATGGGCAGAGTTGAGGAAACACAGAAGGAATGAGGAGGTCCCCAGGGACAGGCAATAACAGGATCTGTTACTTCCCAGGGCTGAAGGGGTGGGTGAAGAAATGGTGGAACCCGAGCCAGTGAGATCTTAGGTGAGGGGTGGGGGGGCTTGGGGGGTGGATACAAGAAAGAAATGCCCTCGAGTCTTCTTTGCTTCCACCCTCTATCTCCAACTGTAGCCTCTCCTCGGCTGACCTCCACTGGGAGCAAGAAGATAAGGTTGCTGAGAGATGCAGGGTGCAGGAGGTGATGGGGTTAGACCTCCAGGTGCATGGGGAAACTGGATTAGGGGGGCAAAGAGAGTAATCAGACGAACATGCAGCTGATGGCAATGCGTTTTCAGGGCTGTGTAATGTTCCTTTCTAAGATTTCTCTCAGCAGTAACATTACACTCAGATGATTAGATTAACAAGTGAGCTTTCCGAAGGCAGGAATTTTATTGCTTTGCCCACTGTTCTCTTTCCATGGACAGAACACACAATAGGTGCTCAATAAATGCTTGCTGAATGACTAAACGAGTGAATGTACACCTGTGAAAACACTTTGAAAGTCACAGATTGCTATGCACAAGTTCATTTTCACTCACTGAGTCCAGCCTCAGAGAGGTCAAGTAAGTTTTCTGAGGTCAAACAGGAAGTATCAGAGCCAAGATTTGAATCACGGTCTCCTGGGTCAAACCAGTGGTATTCCCATCCCAGCCCAGTGGCCTACCCTGTGCAGATGGAGCAAGAGTTCTGCCTTCGGCTTTTGAATCACAACCTTCTGGCTGCTCATGCCATGTTGGCTCCTCAGTGGCTGGCCCTCTGGGATGGATACTGCCTCTGAGATTCTGCTGCCTGGGCTGGGCGCCTTCAGCAAGGAAGCACAGTGAACACGTCTCAATAGAAGCATGTGGCATCTTGCTGGGGAGCACTCTGAATTTAGAAGCATATAGCTTGGCTACATTGAGTGGAAAGGGAAATGTGAACCTGTATGGTAGAGCTGCACAGGGGGGTTACCCCAGGCCCTGAGGATCTGGAAAGGGGAGGTGCGATTCCTGGTCAGACCCCTGTGGGTGGAGCACAGGCCACAACTGCAGGGAACATGGCAGACCCCCCACTGCTGCATCTGAACCGTCAACCTCTTCTGGGGGTGTGGAAATAGCGAGTTGTGAGAAAGCCATCCCCAGCCCGGCTGCCTTTCAGGTTCTGCAATTGCTGCTGTCCACGGGGAGGGCTGCCCTGGGAGCTGGGTGCCTGCAGCCTCTGGTAGGACATCCAGTCCACAGCTGACCTGCCTGCTGCTTTGGAGCTGGGTAGGACCAGGTTCAAATCCCAGTTTTCTGTGTGTTCTTGGACTGGCCCCTTTTTCATTCACATTGGTAAAATGAAGACAGTAAGACAATCATCCCTTCTTTGAAAACTAGTTTGAATATTTAACAGTCAAGTAGTAACAAGAAGAAAGCATTTACTGAGCACTCATTGTGTGTTAGGCATTGACCTAAAGGCTTTATATGTATTCGCTTAGTTAATGCTCACAGTAATTCTGTGAGATAAGTACTACTATGACCCATTTGTTACATATGAAGAGGCTGTGACTTGCTGAAGTCACTCACTTAGCAGGTGTCCGAGGCAGGATTTGAACTTGGGTCATCCAAGTCTGGTGGAATGCTTTCCATCCGCTAGTGTTTACCATCTTCTATCACAGCTTTGCACAATTGTTACAATTCGCCATAGGCCTGAGGAGCATCTGGTGTGTGATGAGACCATCTCTATGGTGTTTGTTCCTATAGATCTGTGCTGTCCAGTATGGTAGCCACTGGCCATATGTGGCTCTTTAAATTTCTTAAACTTAAATAAAAATACAAACTTCAGTTTCTTAGTCACAGGGCTGCACAAGCCTAGTGGCAACCACATGAGACAGAGTGGATATAGACCACGACCATCACAGAAAGTTCTGTTGGGCCGTGGGTGAGGGCACAGCCCTGAGTCTGGCCAGAGGGCAGACAGGCTGACCTAGAGTATGCAGAGACTCTTAAAAAGGGCAGTGAGGAGGATTCCAGGTCCCAGCTAGGATGGAGAGAATGGGATTAACCAGCATTCCTTTTGGGGAGGAAATTCCTTGAGCAGCCCACTTAGCATAGAGGCAGAAGGAGCCTTAGCGTGGTGTCACAAGGCAAAGAAAGAGACGATTTGCAGACTGGGAGAGTCGAACGTGAATGTCCTTGTGGATTTAACAACACAGAGGCCATCAGTGAACTAAGCAAGAGCTGTCCTGGTGGTGGGGTGGGTATGAGGCAGTGGAGACAGGCAGTAAACATAATTCTTGTTTGAGGCTAGCAGTACTGGACTCACCTTGGAGCTGGTTTGAAATGCAGAATTCTGGGCTCCCCCTCAGACATACTGAATCAGAATCTGCATTTTAACAAGTTCATCAGGTGATTCACAGACCCAGTTGTAGCATTTGAGAAACACTGCTATGGTGGGTGGATGGCTTTTTCTTGACAAGTGACAAACATGAGGGAATTACCTGTTGGTGAGAATGTGGTTGAGCAATGGTCCATGGATTCTGAGTTGGATGAGGAGGAATTTACAGAGAGGAGGGGAGGATGGCTTGTGAGGGAGTTTAGACATCAGCAGAAAGGATTTCCTGATGAGGCTGTGCACGGTACAGGATGCTGGAAGAAAAGAAAAGGGTGCAGGTAAGGAGGAGACTTCTTGGCAACACAGACATTGGCATTCTTCTGAAAAGCTGCCCCAGGAGAGTATCAAGGCAGACACGAGATCATGAGTCCCCTGGGGGCTGTGGCAGCAGCCACTGAAGGGTCAGTCATCAGGAGATGCTCACTAAGTGGCATTTTATTAGCCAACTAAAATGGGTTGGTCCTATGAGTGGGTGGAGGGAGGTGTCTGTGAAATCAGGAGATGGAAGTGAGGCATGCACCTGTGTGTGTGTGTGTGTGTGTGTGTGTGTGTGCGCGCGCGCACACACATGGATGCATGTGGCAGCAGGAGTCTCCTGGGAAAAGGCCAGACCCCTGACTGTGCACCTGGCTCATGATAGGAATGATACAGGAACGCCGCTGTTCTGATGTCCACCCCAGGACCCACAGAACTGGCAGATCCCATGGCCATCCACTGTCACACTCCAAACTACTGACTGACCATTTTCCCCCAACCTGCTTCACTATCTGTGTCCCTCTCTCAGCATGGCTGTGCACCCTCTTCTCTAGTGGGAAACCTACGGGCCAGTGCCACCACTCCCTTCCCCCGCCCTTGCCTGATCAGTCCACTGATTCCCACATGTTTCCTGTCCTGCTCCCCACACTTCCATCCACCTGCATTGCCAAGGCCTGAACAACGTCCACATCCTCCCGAGGCACATGAGCCATCCCTAGCTCTGCCTGATCCATCTCAGCTCCAGCTCGCCATCACTCTCTTCTCTTGACATTCCTTGCTCCCTGCCTTTCAGGGGCTCCCTGCTGCCTTTAAGATAAATTTCAATTCCTGAGCCCGATTTCAACCATCATTTGCCGCCTCTTTTCCAGGCACTCTGTCCCTGTGTTTTTCTTCTGTCCAGGTTCAAATAACTTCTGTTCTTCAAGTTGTTCTAGATATGCAAACTCCCTGCCTTGGGCCATGCTGCTCAAGCCCTGTTCATATCTCCTTGGAGGTGCCCATTTAGATGTAACATTTCTGTCTGCCCCTTCCTTTCCATTGGACACTTGTCAGGATTGTCAGTTGTGTGTTACTTGGGTATCACACAGACAGGCTGTGGGCTCAAAGCACAGGGGACAGTGTGCAGGCAGACACAGGTGAGCACAGGGCTGAGTGCCATGGAGGCCTCTCAAGCTTCCTGTGTTCATCAGAGTCACCCAGCCTCAGCTCTAATAAGCAAAAAGTTATACCTATGTTCGTTAGAGACAGCAATTCTCAAAGTGGCCCCTGGACCAGCAGCATCAGCAGCACCTGGGGACTTATTAGGAACTTGAATTCTTGACCCCCCCACTCCAGACCTGAATCAGAAAGTGTGTGTGTGTGTGTGTGTGTGTGTGTGTGTGTGTGTGTGTGTGTGTGGAGGGGGGGGCTACAAATCCCTGCTTTCACAGACCTCCAGGTGATCCTGATGCACACCAAGTTGCACCCACTGACTTAGGGTATCCTCCACAACAACTCCAGATACGCCTAATGGTGCAAATAGGTGACAGCTTCACCTTTTACTCATGAAATGTCCCCTTTGGACAGTTCTCTCCACGTGGTGACTCACGGACCCAGGCTCTTTCTGTCTTCTGACAGCCCTCTTCATGTGCCCTTCTGTATCACATGTTTAAAGGGAGAAGTTGTTTTCTGTTGTTATTGTTGTTTGGGGGTTTGTTTTGCTGGATCACACCTGAAGGGGGCGCATGTTTGCACTCACTTTCCGTTGGCTGGAGCTCAGCTACCTGGCCACATTGAACTGCAAGGGAGGCTGGGAGTGCAGCCACCTGTGTGCCAGCGAAGAAAGGGTCACAGGATTGTGGACAGTGAGACAATCTCTGTCGAGGGGAATGGGCTTTACCCATTTATCTAACAACAACTGAGCCCCTTCCTGCAGCTGTCTGTGGCAATGTGACGGTGGAAGCCCCTCAGTCACTGGGTTAAAATACTTATGTTATATAGCATGGTTGCGAGAGGCCACTATAATGCACGAGAAGGAGCCAGGTGAGTGGGTAGAAGCCCTTCACCCATTTGAAGTGTTGGTGATTTAGGGACCATATGTAGTGGAGGTTGGGTGGGGAAGGTCTCCTCTTTGTGGTTGGTTCTTTTGTGTCACACACTATACTGTGGTATTTTTAACACTAAGTAAGAAAGATTTATGGATTTATGAAATGTTCAGAGAGGTTAAGTGGCTTGACCTGGTTATACAGCTAGTTAGCTTCAGAGGTGGGTGTTGAATCTCAGGTTTATGACCCTTCAGGACTTGGTTTTTCATCTCTACCTTGTTGTCTGTATCAGAGTGCATCTTTTGAGTGGCTTCTCCTCCAGAGCAGCCTGAGGACCACAGAGCTCAGAGCTGGAAGGATGCCATGAGGCAGTTTTACCCAATCAAACTTCCATCAGAAGTTCAAAATTTATAATTTTACTTCTGCCTTCAGAATTTCTCCTTCAGAGAAGGAATCCCAAGCATGGTGGCCTCTGCAGCATCTGATGTCAGCCTCCCTCCAGGGTCCCCTTTTGCCCAGGGACATGTTCTCAGCTCTATTGTAGTCCCGTGCATTCTGCAGCAACCATACCAGCTCCTAGGCCTGTTCTCCACACCGTGCTCCGAGTGGGTGGAGACTTAGGCAGCATGAGCTCATGTCTACATAATAGCTCCTCTGACTCCAGCTGTGCCCGATTCCTTGGTCAGTTGCAATGAATTTATAGATGCTCCTCAGACACCTGGTTAAACCACTCACAGCTGTTCCCTTCCTGTTAACAGGCACATCTAATATCTCTCTAAGTGCTGACTCCATCCTGATCAAAGTCCAGTTGGGAGGAATGCTTCGTTTTGGTTGAAATTAGATTAAAGGGAATTTTTAAAAGTTAGGCTGGATGGTATGAAGTGTACTTTTCCATGGAAAGCAGTTTGCATCTAAATTGAAAAAAATCAAAATGAATGAGATCTTTTCTTGATCATTTTTGTTAAAAAAAAATCAGAGTCTTCAATATTACTGCCATCTGTTCTCTATTATTTCTGAAACTTTGTATTGAGTATCAGGGGGAGGGAGGTGGAAGAGACTCAAATGGCCATAAAAATTGTTTTAAGTAATTAAAACTGATAAAATGTGTAAGTTTTTACCTAATCTCTGGATGATTTGATTGGAGTCAACCAGATGTAAAAACGTCTGCGACAAATTATTCTGCATCTATATGACATGCAGTTTTGACAAAATATCTTGAAAACAGCTGCTTAAGTATGTGATCTAGGGATCTCACAGTGCAGAAGGACAATTCTGTGTACTCAGGAAAGTTTGGAGAAAACCCAGTATAACTTTGGTCATAAGAATGGATTGTACTTATTCAAGAAGGAGCCACATTTTGAGAATAAGGCAACTAGCAAGTCCTACAGATAACTTCTCCCTATGCAAGGAGTAAGCTGAGGACACATATGTTCTGGTGACACTGAAACATTAATCAATCTGGTCTTGCCCTTCACCCTTTTTCTGGGGAAAGCTCTTATTTCAAGACCCAAATTATGTCCATTTCTTCATTGAACCCTCTATAATTCCCACAATAGCTTGCATGTCTGTAACACCCTTTGCACCAGAACAAACTACAATTCCTTGCTTATATGCATAGCTCTTCTTCCACTACTGGCTCTGATATTTACAACCATGTGACCTTGGACGCGTCACTCAGCTTTCCAAGCCTCAGTATTTACCTATGTAAAAAGAGAATAGTGAGTTTTACCTCCCAATTCTGCTAAGAGATAAACGTGACATCACATGTTATCACGCATCTAAGCCCACGGTTTGGTACATAAGAAATGTTCACTATACATTAATTCCCCCTTTCTTCCTTATTCAGCATCCTAGAAAAGTGTTATTTCCCCAGGGATGAGAATGATTTCTCATTCCTGTTAACTCACCCAGCAGGCATTTGGTATGTTTGTCAAATGTGAGTGAATGATGAATGATAAATGAATAAATGAAACTCATTATTTCCTGGGCCGAGCCCGTGGCGCACTTGGTAGAGTGCTGCGCTGGGAGCGTGGCGACTCTCCCGCCGCGGGTTCGGATCCTATATAGGACTGACCGGTGCACTCACTGGCTGAGTGCCGGTCACGAAAAAACGACAAAAAAAAAAAAAAGAAACTCATTATTTCCTGCAGTATCTCTAGTACCTGCCCTGATTGTCCCAAGCCTGAGGTCCTGCCCAAGTGCATGTATGTTCATGGTGGAGGCCTTTGGGAGGAATGACCCCTTTCATGGCAGCATCCACTTCTCTGTGGATGTGTCTCTCTCCACATCTGTTCTTACTTACGTCAGTCTCAGGTGTCCCCATCCACCTGTGGTTGTGGGGCCTGCTCTTTCTGCTTCCTCTTTGGGGTATCCAGTGGTGATCTTCCACTGGCTCTTTCTCCTTGGCCTGTAAACTTGTCCCTATCGCCCCCATCCTGAGAAAGAAGACCTTGCCTGATCTGCACATGCAAGGATCATGGTGATTCTGGGAAATGGTCTCTCACTATTTGCTAAACACTTTATATGCATTATCATATTTATTTCTCACAATGTCCTTTAAATAGGTACTATGCTATTCCCACTTTACAGCTGAAGAAATTGAGGCTCAGAGGGGAGGGATAATCTGCCCAAGGACCACAGCTACAGAGTGAACTCCTTGCCTTCCAGCTAAGCTTTTTGAGAGGACTCACTTCATTGGCTATACTTCTTTGCATTTCTTCAGGACTAGGCTTCTATAACTGATGTCCCATTTCTACAGTTGAGTCTTTTCTGTCCTGGTCGTGGTTTCCTCTTTCTGTGCCTTTGCCTTGCATGGCTTATTCCCCAGAGTGCTGGCTCACATACTCCTTCACGCTCCACATTTTTTCTGTGAGCAATTCTATCCAGCCTCATTATTTTAATTATGACCAGAGATGCTGATGCCTCCCACACCCATGTCTCTTGCTTGGACAATTCCCTTAAATTCCCAATTAATTAGCTGCCAGAGATATTCCTGTAAATTGCCAGAGGCACCTCAAGCTCAGCACGTTCTTCCTGAAGTTTTGATCTCCATTATGGCTGAACCATTCATTTGATCACCAAGAAAGAAATCTGCGACTCATCTTAGATTCCTACCTTTCCCTCTGTCCTCCCCAACCCCATCCCCACATCTGATTGATCAAAATGGACTTGCCACCTTATCCCCTGAATATTTCTTGACTATAACTCTTCCCTGCCATCACTATTATCACCACATTCACTCTCATCAGCTCTCACCTGAACTCTTGCAGTGCCTTTATTGCAGGTGGTAAACCTTTCTTTTGAAGTATAACATAAATGCAGAAAAGAGCACAAATCATAACTGAATGTATTATTGTTAGGCATCCTGATTAAGATATAGAATGTAAATAGCACTTCGGAAACCTTCCCCATTTCCTCTAAGTCATTAATTCTCCATCACACAGGTATCGTGACCACTTGAGTAGTTTCTCTTGTTTTTGAATTTTATATAAAAAGAATCATATTGTATTCTTTGTCTTATTTCTTTCATTTGAAATTACAGTTGTGAGTCTCATCCACACTATATAGCAATAGCTTATTTTTTAAAATTTTTAAATAGTGTGCCATTGTATGAATATATCAAAATGAATACATTCTGCTTACAGATACCTGAATTGTTTCCTGGTTTAGCCATAATGAGCCATGCAACTGTGAATATTCTGTGTGTGGTTTTTTTGATAGTATTGGACTCCATTTCTCTTGGTTGTATAACTAGGAGTGGAATTGTTCTTTGGGTTAGATACTGCCAAACAGAATAATGTTAGCCATTCTGGCAAGTATGTGTTGATAGCTCATTATGGTTTTAACTTGCATTTTTCTGATGAGTAGTAAGGTTGAGCAACCTTTACACACACACACACACACACACACACACACAGAGGCAATTTAGATGTCCTCTTTTGTGAAGTGCCTGTTCAAATCTTTAGCTTTTTTTTAAAGTGAGTTGTGTCTTATTGATTTGTAGTTCTTTATATTTATTGGATATGAATTCTTGTCTAGTAGAAGTATCATAAATATCATTCCTTTCTGTAGCTTGCCTCTTCACTTAATTAATGGTGTCTGTTGATGAATAAAGGTATTGATTTTAATGAAATCCAGTTATAAATCTTTTTACTTTTTATTTTTGCTGTATTTAAGAAATACTTGTGTTCCCTAGGATCAAAAATTTACTGTCTTATGTGATTTTTTAGAAGCTATATTATTCTGCATTTCACATGTAGGTCTATGTAATCCATCTAAAATTGATTTTTTATAAGGTGTATAAAGAGATCAAGATTCATTTTGTCCATATGGATATCAATTGACCCAGGACCATTACTAAAGATATCATTTTCCCCCAATTCATTGCATTTGAACCTTTGAACCCTTGTAATATGTCAAGTGTCCATAAATGTAAGAGTCCATTTCTGGATTCTCTGTTCTTTTCTGTTGGTCTATTTGTCTGTTGTTATTTTGATATCTCATTGTCTTCATTACTGTAGCTTTATTTTAAGTTGTGAAATGAATGTGAGTCTTACAATTCTGTTTTATTTTAAAAAACAAACAAAAAAACACAGTAATTATTTATTTCCACACATGTCTGAAGTGTAGTTAGAAGTCAGTTGATCTAGGCTGGATTCAGTGAATGGCTCTGTTCAAGCTCTGGGTCTGGCCAGCTCAGATTGCTGTTATGTTTTGCCTCTGGACCCAGAATGGAGGATCCTTATGGCAGTCACAGAAGTGCAAGAGAGCAAGCCCCACTGCCCAAGCACTTTTAAAAAATAGACTATTTTTTAGAGCAGTGTCAGGTTCACAGCAAATGTGACTGAAAAGTATAACGTTTCCTTATACTTGAGCCCCCCCACACACATTTTTTCATTTATCAGGATTGTTTTAACTATTTTAGCTTCTTTGCACTTTCATATAAATTTTAGCATCAATTTATCAAGTTCTTTGGAAAGAAAAAAGACTTTTGGGATTTTGATCTAAATTTACATTAATCTATAGAGCAATTTTGGGAGAATTTACCACATAATAAAATTGAATCTTCCAGTCCATGAATATGGTATATCTTTTGATTCATTATTTTGTTGTTGTTGTTGTTTGTTTTAATTTTCAGCAATGTTTTAAGATTATTTTTTTTTTACTTTCAGTTTTCTCTTTTTGTTTCTTCAAATACTTTTTTCAGCCCATTCTCTCAGTTTCTCTCTCTGAGACACCAAATACACGTTAGTTAGATCACTTGACAATGTCTCACAGGTTGTCTGTTTTTCAATGATTTTTTTCTGTGTTGGATAATTTTTCAGACTGGATAATTCCTATTGATCTGTTTTTATGTACAATGACTCTTTCTTCTGCAATTCCTGAACTTCTATTAACCCCAGAGTAAACTTTTTGATATAATACTTTCCAGTCATAGAATTTTTTTTTTTTTACTTTTTTTTTACTTTCCATTTCTCTGCTGTGATTGCCTATCTGTTCTCCCACTATATCCACTTTTCCTTAAATCTTTCAATGTATTTATAATAGTTATTTTAAAGTTCTCACCTGCAGATTCTAACATCTGAAACATCTTGGAGTCTGTTCATTTTACTGATTATTTATGTATGCCTGTACATATTTATTTCCTGTTTCTTCACATCAGAATTGTGGATAATCTGCTGTAGATAGTCCATATTATGTCATTTTGCTTTAAAGAACATTGAATTTTATCCCTGTAGGCAGTTAAATCACTGTCATGTCCTCCTAAAACTATCAGGATTGTTTTATTTTTTTGTTAGAATGGATCTATTTTGGTTTGGTCAGTCATCTTAGTGTGGGGTCCTTCCTTTTAGATGTGGTACTCACTACTGCGACTAATTTTTTCTGGGGTTTCAACTGAATCTCCACTGCATCTGCATCAGGATCCAATGTTTCCCAGCATTGTACAACTTCTGGTATTTCTGTCCAGCTCTCAGCCCTGCATTAACTACTCTTTTTGAAACCCTACAGAGTTTTGCCTTGCATATGTGCCAAGACTGGCAGGGAATCCCCATAGGTACTCTCTGGTACCCTGCCTTACCAATTCCAGCCACTTCAGCGGCCCCCAGATTTCAGTCTGCTTCCTCAGTTCAGCAGGACTACCATGCTCTGCATTGGCTCCCTGTCCCTGTGTTGGGTCTAGAAAATCCTCCCAGGCAGAAAATCAAGACAAACATGAGTCTCACTTCTGCATTTCCCTTCTATCAATAATCACAATCCTGTGCTATATATGTGTGTGTGTGTGTGTGTGTGTGTGTGTGTGTGTGTGTGTGTGTGTGTGTGTGTGTGTGTGTGTGTATGTATTTTGCAGTGTTATACTTGTTTTGGCAGGAGGTCAAGTCCAGTGGCAGTTACTCAGAGTTATTCAGTCATGGCCAGGTGTGGAAGTTCTTGTCATTGGATGTTGGAGATTGAAATCACCTTTTTGTCTCCATCTTTTAAGCTGCACTGTGATCTGTATCAAGGCAGGCTTGTGTCCTGTTTATAGTTGTATTCCCAGCTCCTGGTATAGTGCCTGGCACAGAACTGGTGCATAGATTATAAGTGAGTGTGTGTTGATTTGACTCATGGTCCTGCCCCATCTGGAACACTCATTGGTCTATCTAGGATGTTACCAATTGGTTAGTAGAATGAGAAAATACTTGTCAAGTAGCTGGTCCAAATTTCCCTCTGGGGTGTGGTCATGCTTTTTCTCTATTCCACATAATTCTTAGGACCTTAGAAAGATAAAACTAGAAGAGAGAAGACCTGAGACATCACCTATCCATAGCTCCTTTTGAACCAGCCGAGAAACTAAGGCTGTGAGAGGGCAGAGAGCTTGTCTAACATCTACATGGGGAATTAGATTCCTGTCTAGAACATAGTTCTGTTTACTTCTTTCCATGGTTCCTTTCTCTTACCCCTAAATGTATTTCTTCAAAATTCGAAAGAAAATGCTAAACAATCTAAGAGTTGCTTTTAAGAGATATGGTGAAATTTCTGAAGAGCAGGGTATGACAGGAAGGCGATTAGTACAATGTGCATTGGGGTGAAAAAAAGAGAGATTTTGTCCATGAGAAGGCTTTGGCTGCTGGGCTCTGGGAAGAAGATACTTGAGATTCCTCAGAATCTTCAGAACGTGTTTTTGGATTTTTCTTGATTCTTATTCAACCTCTGACTGGTGGCAGTTTGAAGAAAATTGTAATGTTATTCATTTTGGGGGAGGAAATATATTTATATGGTTCAAAAATAAAAAGACATAAAAGAATATACACTAAAAATTCCTTATTTCATTCTTTATCCCAGCCATACATTTTTCTTCCCTGAAGATTAGCAGTATTAGTATTTTCTTGTGTATCTTTCCAAAGGTATTTTATGTATAGATTAATCAAATTCCCATCCTGTTGTCTTATTTTTCTTATACAAATTGTAGCATATTACACAAACTCTTCTGAGTCTTATTTTTTTCCATTTGATGTATCTTGTGTATCTTTCTGTATTCAAACATAAAGAGCTTCCTTGTTCTTCCTAAGAGCTCCAGAGTATTCCAGTTGTATGGATGTACAGTTCCATCATTTATTTAACATGGTTCTATGGATGGGCATTTAGATTGCTTCCAGTCTTTTCTTATCACAACAATACTGAAATGAATAACCTTGTGCAAACATCATTTCACTGTGCAAGCATATCTTTAGCATAATTTCTTAGATCTGGGATTGCTAAACATTTTTAACTTTGATAGATATTGCCAGATTATTCTCCATAGGGGTTGTACCAATTTATATGCCTATCAGCAGTGTGTGAGACATGGTATCAGTTTTGATGGTTGTCTTTTCAAGCTGGAAGTCACCTTAGATACCACTTTTTCCATTCCTCTAGTGCTATGGATAAGGAATCCAAGGCTCAGGGATACAGCCACGGTCACACTAATGGTCTGTTGCTGAGGTGGGACTGAACCTGGGTATACTAACTTTTCAACCCAAGTGGTCTTGTAGAGCCCCAGGGTTCCCATATGTGTGGTATCCCTGGCCAAGCATGTCATCTCACCGTTCACCCTCAACTCATTAGAGACGTACACAGAACCTGACTCTTAGCAGAGCTCAAAGTTCTCAGTAGGGGCTGTTTTCTGGGCTGCCACATGATGTTAACTTACCTTAAAATAAGGGCTAATATCCCCTCTGGTAAGCCAGCTGTGGCCTAAGAAAAACTAAGCTGACGACCAGGCCGGGCAGAACCCACAATTAGATTGTGCAGAACTTGGGGAAAGGAATCACCTTGGCACTTGGGAAACAGGAGCTTCTTCAGAGGAGAAAAGAGATGTTGTTCAGGATTCTTTCCCTAATGACATACCTCTTTCTGTGAAAATGCCCTCACACTTGGTGTCTCCCACATCGCCTCTGACTCATTAATCCAGGGTAAGAGTGGCACATCATGTCCCTCATTCTGAAGTGGGGCTCTTGTCACATTCCCGCTTCCACTTGAGCACAGTACAGTGTCGGATTATCTAAGCATCAAGGAGCAGAGGGAAGTTTGCACAGTGAGTAAGAGTCATGGGCTCTAGAGAGTCAGGTCACCTGATATTGAGTCTCAGTCCTATAATTAGCAGCCATGTGAACTTGAGCAAGTGATCTCATCTCTCAGCCTCTTTTCTCCCGCTTGTAGAGGTGGAGAGTAACATTAGCGCTGTGCTAGGTAGGAGGCGTGCACTATGTAACACTGCAGTAAAAACAGCCCCAAAAGTCAGGTTAGAAGCAAGAAGGTTTAATTTCTGTTCACATTACTTGGCCATTGGAGGTTGGATGGGGCTCTGTTCTACACGTGTCTTTTTTCCTAGACCCAAGATGACAGAGCAGCCACCATCTGGAACTTTGCTGGTAACTGTGACAAAGAGGAAAAGAGGACAAGGGAAATTGGGCACTGGCTCTTGCTATCCAGAAGGAGCTAAGTTTCTTTGCACCCACATTTCAATCACTAGAGCAAGTCACAAGCCTAGCATGCCTCTGAGTTTTCAGTGGGCCACATAGCATTTGGGCTGTCAGTCACCTGAGGCGGCTCTACCTCTCTCCACACCCCCACCTGGTAGCCTTCACTTGCTGCCCATTCTCTCTGCTTCTAGGGGTGGAATTTGGTGTCCTCTCTGCATTGGCCTCTGGCAGTGTAGTTCTATTTGCTAATGTCAGTGCTGTCAACATCCCTCTGGAGGTAGGCATGGGTAGTCATCACCTCTATTTTGGGTTATAAAACTGAAACTCTGAGAGGCTGTCTTCCCTAAGATCACATAGCAAATAAATGGGAAAACAGAGAAGTACCATTTTTGAGCAATTTTCTTCATAATAGCTTTATTTCGGTAGGGAACTGAGACCACAGGACATTAAACGACTTGTTGAAGCCACTTAGGATGCAGCAATGGGGAGATTTTAAGGCCAGAGAGAAAGAGCGAGACAGAGACCTAAGGGAAATGGACTTCATAAGTATGGAAAGTGCAGAGCATGCCAATCACTTGGCCCAAACTGCAATGTTAGCCACAAGTACAGGGTGGCTATGCTTTTTCCCCCCCCGGGTACGGAGGTGAATTGCAGCATGGAGGGCCTGCGTGCAATATCCAAAGAGTTGTTTGTGATGTGATCGTATATTAATCTAAGAAATTGTGGAATTTTATGAAACCCCAGCTCTCATGTGGTCCACTTTTTTAAGCACCTTGAGCTCTTGGGAGACTGTGTTTACTATCAGACCCTATACTTGTCTGTTCAGTGTGGGGTGGGGGTGAGAAAAATCGTAATCTTTTATAAGTTTTTAAATTCTTAAAATGATATAAGAAGACTAAATACGACTTTGGACCAAACAGTCCTATTACCCTACTACATTCAAAGTCCTTTTAATTTTATTTTACCCACTCATACTTATGTATGTATCTAGCATCAATGCCATCAGAAAAGAGTATGATTTCATTTTGTGTTTTTTAAGTTAATGTTACATTACACATACTTTGTGTATATTTATAATTTAACAATTGTATAAAATTTTAGACAATGAATGTACCTCCCTTTGTTGACTTTCTATTGCTATGTAAGAAATTACCACAAACTTAGCCACTTAAAATAATGCATTTATTATCAGAGTTCTGTAGGTCAGAAACCTGGGCACAGTGTGGCTGGGCTCTCTGTTCAGGATATTACAAGGCTGAAATCAAGATGTTAGCTGGGCTGAGTTCTCATCTGGAGACACTGGAGAAAAATTCTGCTTTCAAGATGACCCATGTTGCTGGCTGAATTCTGTTCCTTGTGATTGGAGGACTGAAGTCCCCATTTCTTTGCTGGCTGTCAGCCGCGGACCATTCTCAGCTCCTACAGATCTTTGTCACTTGACCTTCTCCATCTTTAAACCCAACAATGGAGACTCTCTCTCTCTCGAATAAAAATGTTTCATCACATCAAATCTCCTTCACCAAGAGCCCCATGTCTTTTTCTTTTTTTCTTTTTAATTTTACAAACATGTGGGGTACAGTGTTGATTTTCAATAATTGTATACAATGAGCGATGGTTGGATCAGGATAGTTAGCTTATTAATCATTACAATACACAACCATTCTTTGTGTCTGTTGACCAATTCCTCATTAGACCCCCTCCCTCGCTCTCCTACTCTTTTCCACCTCTAGTTTTCTAAAAGTTCAACATATTACTGTGATCGTTGTTTCTTTCTGTCTTTCTCTCCGTCTCTCTTTACTGTTAATTTATTTATGGATTCAGTTCCCGGTTGCAAGTGAGAACATGCGGTATTTCTCTTTCTCTACCTGGGTTGTTTCACACAGACCAATTTTCACCAGGAAGAGCCCCATGTCTTTTTAAAGGTTCACCTGACTAGGTCAGGTTTATTTAGGAAAATCTCCCTTTCTTAAAGTCAAGTGTGCCATATAACAACATAAACTACCCATAGGAATGCTATCCCAGCATATTCACAGTCCCAAGGATTATACAAGACATGAACACCTGAAGTTGAGAATGTTGAGAGATGTTTTAGGATTATGCCAGCACACTACCATTTATTAAAATTGCATTAGATCCCTAGCAGTGCTGCAACAAAGTACCAGAAATGGTGTGGCAAAGCAACAGAAATGCATTCTCTCAGGGTTCTGAGGCTGAAAATCTGAAATCAAGGTGTCGGCAGAGCCACACTCCCTCTGCAGTCTGCAGGGGAGTCCTTCCATGCCTCTTCCTGCTTCTGGTGGTTTCCTGGCAATTGCTGGTGTTCCTCAACTTATAGATGCATCACTCCAATCATCCATCTTTACATGGCGTTCTCCTTGTGTCCCCATCTGTGTCTTATCTTCTCTTATAAAGACCGCAGTCACATCAGGTTAGCCCACCTTACTCCAGTATGACCTCTCATCTTAACTCATTATAACTTCAACAAACCTATTTTTAAATAGGGTAACATTCTAAGGTACTAAGGGTTAGGACTTCAAAATATCCTTTCGGGGAGAGACAATTCAACATATAATGACAATATTCTTTAATTGTATTTTTGGGCTGCTTCAAGATTCTGTATGGTAGATAATTTTATAGTGATCATTGTTGACTATGTAATAGTTTCATTCATTGTCTTCTTATAGTAGAGTTCTTAGCAGGAGATCTCTGCCCAGAAATTCCTTCCAAAATAGAAAGAAGAAACCTAATTTCTTAAAAGGACTGCTATGTGCCAGGTGCTGAGGTGGTTATGTGCCCATATGTTTTATATTGTATTTTCAGTGCAAATTTTTGAAATATTAGCAACATTTCATAGGTAAAGAAATTCTAGTGCAGAAAGAAACTTGGTCAAATTTATGTATCTAGTGTATCTGTTAATCAAAGCCCGGTGAGAAAAATGCAGTCTTTGCATATTTCAAATAGAAGAAATTTAATGTAGGGGATTGGTTACAAAGATGATCCAACAAATAGATTAACAACAACCAGAAGCTGCTACCACCCCTTAGGCTGGATGGTCAAAAGATAGAGATAATATTATTGGAGTCCAGAGTTTTGGGTTACTAGAAATAAGCTGGAAATGTGATTGAAAGTTCAGAAGGAGCTGGTGATGCTTCAAGAACCCCGGCATGGGTGAAGGAGGGGAAGAGAGAAAGAAAGAGAGAAAAAGATACATATATACAAACTATGGATTCTCCCCTCCTCCTAACCTCCGATCTCCTAACAGTGCATCAAAGGTCAAATCCAAAGCCAGCGGACAACAGCAGCTTGGAAAACCTGTTCTCCCATTCCCAGTCCACCCACTGGAACTCTCTACCTTCTGCAAAGTAGAGCAGAGTAAGGGCAAGGAATTTGTCTGGTGGTAAATAGGCCTAGGACCATCCTGGTTAACAATTGTAAGAGTAATGTTCACGACATAATCATATTAGCCGCTAACATCTACTAAGTTCTTGTCATTACTATGAGCCAGACATGTAGAAAGTTCAACTCACATTTTCTCATTGAATTCTCATAACTTCATGAATTATGTACTGTTACAATCCTTACTTTATAGGTGATAAAAACAAGTCTCAGAGAGGTTAATACTTGGCCCAAAGTCATAGAGCTGACAAGTGGAGGAGTCTGTTCTCATATCCAGTTCTATCTGACTTCTCCACCAGTGTTCAAACACTGGTGACAATGAACTTAACATATTTGTAAGTTTATTCCAATATATAACTGAAGAAAGGGAAAACATAAGGTGAGATTGTAAATATCAGACTTGGTTCCCAGAAGGCCTTTTTCATGAACCCATGAGCTGACTGGGCCTCCAATGAACTTGGAGCAACAACCAGGTCACTGATTTGTTCAGCCACAGTTTATTTCCTAATTATTTCCCAGCCTCGAGTTCTCCCAGTGTCTGAGCAGCTTGGAAGGGTGGGTGGACACAGTAGGAGCCAGGTTGCCACAAGGACTGCATTAAATGAGATAAAGTGACAAAGAGGTGCGTCACAAATCACAGAGCACTGTGCAGGTGACAGTGATAGGATTATAGCAGACTGCAGCTGCACTTTCACAGGAGCCTTGATTTGCATATCATTACTTTTTACATTTATTTGGAGTATTATTTGAAATATGGCAGTAATCAAACAGGAGAGACATTTGGTTCAGTGCAGAGAAAAAATAATAGCCAGTGTATGGAGCTTCTATTCTGTGTGAGCCCCTGCACTGGACATCACACACCCTTTCTGTCAGGGGGCTTTGCAGTCTGGGAGGGTGGATCGCAAAAGGGCACACACAATCACAGTTCCATGTGACATGCGCCTTTTAATAGGGGTGCGTGAAGCATAGGGAAGTAGTAAAGAGGAGTGAGGGTTTATTTAGTCTACCTGGGGTCCAAGAAGGCTTCCCAAACTAGTTCTCCAGGGGGACCAGAGAGAAGGTAATAGGATCTTCATGTGGAAGGTACAAAGGCCTGGAATGAAATGGTATGTAGCATGCTGTGGCACAGATGGGGTGGGAGAAATGGAGGTGAGCTCAGCTGGAGGGCTGGATCATGGAGAGCATTCCATATCAGGCCAAGGAAGTGGAGCTACTTTTTGAGATGTCAGTGCCCTCCAGCTATAGACCATCAGGAACACACCTGTAGTGGAACAAGTTGGGTTTATGACTCGTTGCAGTGAGGGAGAGTGCACACCATGGAGGACCATGGAGCATCTCACTAAGAAAGTGTTAGAAAGGGCTTATTATAGGATTTGGACTTTGGTTGCATGACTGGTAGTTTCCTTGAGAGTGGGGATTTTCTCCAGACCAAGCTGTTAGGAAGTAAGGACAGTTCTATGCTTGGATACCTGTATAAACCTAGTGTAAAAGGAGATAATACTAGAAGAAGCTCTAATTGGTAAGGTTGCAGCAGCCACACTCATTTGAGCTTGGCGAGGGAGGTCTGTGGTATTCTGTGGTTTGCACAGTGACCTTGGTTTTGTCTTGCACTTAGAAAAAAATATGAAGTGATCTTGTTCTGCCTTACTTTATTATGAGTCACCTTGTCTGATCTTGGTTTTATGTAAGATTGTTGAGGTCCAACAGGAGAACAAAATGGCCTGGCTGATAATGCCACCAACTTCAAGAGCTTCCACCGACATCAAGTCCCAGCAGAAAAGACCAAGCCTTGGATGTCAGGGCCTACCTTTCTCTTTCTAAGAGGGCAGGAGGGAGCCATAGAAAGCTCATGTTCAGAGGCAGGTCAAGGTCACATCTGCTTTTGCACAGCTCCCTCAGGCAGATATGGTGTTTCTAGGGGTGACACTTTTCTTGGATTAACTATATGGCCTTGGATGAGTTCCTTCCCTCTTTGAGATCAAGTATTCTGCCCAGTAAATGGAAGTTATGAGGCTAGATGATCTCTAAGCTTCCTCTTCCAAGGGCTGAGGTCTTATGATTCTCTCTCTGGGAAATTAATGAAGCCTGGGTTGCAGTAAGAGAAGCAGAGACAGGAGATCAATTGGACCATGAGAACTCTCTGTTGCCGGGCCCACTGCACATAGCTCTGCCTACCAAAGCCACTTTTAGTTTGGATATGGAGGAGTAGGTTTGTGAACGTCTGACATTTTGCCTCTCAACTTCCATTCACCCCACTCCTGGTAATAATTTTCTTTCTTTTCTCTTTCCTCCCTCTCACTCTTCCTTCCATCTCTCTCTCTCCCCTTCCTTCCTTTTTTCTTTTCTTGCTTTCTTCCTCTCCCTTTCTTTCTTTTAATTAACAAGGGAATTTGTTGTTTTATGGAAATAGATAGTCAAAGAGTAGGTCCTACTGGCTTCCAGTGTGAGCTGACTAAAGGCTCAATCATTCCACAAAATTCCAGTTTCTAGTCTCTCTCTCCTCCCCCCCCTCTTCCTTCACTTTTGCTTTTTGGCTCTACTTCCTTCATATTCTCATTTTTTGGCCTGACCTGGTCAGCAGCAGCACTAACCCCAACATTCTCCCTTAATGGATGAACAAACTATTTCTGACTGCCATTGGGTGGAAGTGGATCATGTGCCCATTCCTAAACTATGGAAGTGGGAGGATCAATATGCTGATTGACTGGGGTTAATCAGAGTCTACTCTTGAAGCTGATGGCACAGTCAATCACAGATCACATGGGCTGGCAGTGGGGCAGGGGTCTTCAAGAGAAATCTTGGAAGGTGCTTAACTGGAATAATGTATTGAAATTGAGAGGCAAAAATAAAACTAGTGGTTGCCCTCCTTGGGGCTGCTTGGGGAAATATAAACTGTGTTGGGCAGAACTTTAGAATCCAGAAGGTCTGTCATCTAGCCTCAGCTCTGCCATTGCCTTTCCTAGGGAACTTTACTACACACCTCCTTGCTATCTCTTGGCCTCTATTTCCCACTGTAGGTCGATGAGATTTAAATGGAGTTCTCACAATTCTGTGGGGCTATGGTTCTTTATCCTACTGTCTGAGGTCTTGTGTTCATTACAGGATGCAGAGCAGCCACCCCAGGGGGGCTGGAAGCCTGTTGTTCATGGAAATGCTCCAAACTGTGTTGTTCAGTCTCTAACCCCCTTTGTTGAGGAGAAATGGATCCATCGAGGGTCCAGTGTGTCAAAGGAGTTCTCAACAGAGACCGCATTCAGGATTCTAGGACATTTAAATGAGTTTTCACACCAGCCTCTGGAAGCTTCTATAGCAGGGTGTGGCTTGCCTTCCTCACAACCTTGGATTCTCTGATTGCTCTTTCTTATTCATGTTGATCCTAAGAGATATTAATGAGAATTACACATTGAGAAGATGAAGCAAACACCTTCTATGTCCAGCAACATGAAGACTCTGAAAACAACTCAAAGAATAGCTGTAAGAGCAAGTCCGTAACTGCAAGAGCACCAAGAGTGGAGGACAAAGAGCACTCTATTCAAAGTTCCACAAGACTCGCATGGAGCATGAGAATGTCCTCATGTGGGTGGAGCAGGCTGTGATTGGAGGACACAGATTGTGATTGGCAGGTGTGGGAGCTGAGTCTAAGCAAGTGCAGCAACTGGGAGGTGGGTAAATAAGAAGGGCCGGGTTGGGTTTAGGGCAGGATTAGGATTAGGGTTAACCTCAGTGACTTGAGGCTGCACGCACACTCCCATCTGTCTTTGCTATTTAATACCTCTGTGGCCTTGTACATATCTCTCTAAATCTCAGTGTCCATATCTGTAAAATGGAGGCGGGGGGGGGGGAAGAACTCCAGCTCTATCTGTCCCACAGGGCCTTTGGGGACTCAGAAACCTCCCAGGTGTAGATATGTCCTGAGCACTGTAATAGGCTACTCAGTGTGAGGACTACAAACGGGTTGACAGCAGAGCTTGTGACCAAGTGTCTCTCTCTGGCAAGGCCCTCCATATCTTTCCCTGGGACACCACAGTCTCTGGTTTCAGGGCAACAGGTCTCTGCTGGGCTCCCCATGTGTTGCTCTGCCTTGGTCTTTGTTTACACAACTTCAAGCCCTGAATCCACCCTGGCAGCCCTGGGAGAGGCTGTGGATTTGCATTTCCCTATCCAAACCCAGGTCCACTTGTTCCTTCTGGGGAATCTCTTCTCCACATTGGCTTTGTTTTCTGAGCTCTGTGAGGGCGAGCAGGTTCTAAAGACTCAATGAAGGGAAGAGTCTCTGAGCCTGAAATCCGAACTAATAAGGAGGTCCTCCAATTACATGACACCATGACATTTTCTGAGTACCATAGCTGAACATCCCACAGTAGTACCCATTGTTACTGACTAATCCAACGTTGTGTGGGTTACTGACGCCTACAGTTACATCAGTAACCTTCCCTGCTTCTCTCCAATTATGGTTTGGATAATTTACCTTGCAGCTCCAGGATTTTCTCTAGAATGAGCAGGGATGACTCACATTATTTCCCTAAAACCCCATAGAAATGTATTGCTGCTCTCTTCCTTCCCAGTGTGATAAATCTGATTATAACTTGCGGATGGCCACTCGTAGCTATGTGGCAGTTTAAAATGCACTGAAAGATTCATTCAACTAAACCAAAGTTGTCAGGTGGAGAGCCAGAGGGAATTCTTGTTGCAGACACAAGTTGTGTTATGTCTGCTGTAGCCTTGTGGCGGCTTTCAAATCTCTGTTAGGAAATAAATCCATTAATCAGTATGGACCACCCCACTGGCTCAGCCAAGCTCCCAGCTCCTGGGAGACAGAATGTTCGTCTTAGTCCCTCGCCTGTTTTACAGTGTCTGATAATATGCCCTTGATAATTGATTCTCTCTCTCTCTCTCTCTCTTTTTTTTTTCATTTTAACATTATGTTCCTAAAAAGTAGAATCACCAGTTATTACAGATGGAAATGGCCTCAGAATCCACCTTGTCCAGCCCCTGGATAAGGGTTCTAAGACCCAGAGAGGGACAGTGGCATATCCCAGGTTACACAGAAAGTCAGTGAGGAAGCTGGACCAGAGCCCTGGCTCCTGGCTGCCAGCTCCTACACTCTTTTGTGCTTTTCTTGGCTGCTGTTAAAGAAAAATGCAAGGAATTCTGTTTGGGCTTTCTTCTACTGTTTTACAGTTTCTTCTGAATAATAAGGTCGGCTTGTTTAATAAGTTCAGCTTCAAAGTAGGTCAGGGATTTTATTTCTGTGCATGGGCCATTAGCATTCTTAAGTGAGAACACATTTTTTTAACTGAGAAAATATCCTGTGTGTGGTTGAGACTCTCTGTGTCTGCCCACTTCCTGAGCCATGTCAAATCCTTTTATACCACACAGCCTGTGTGAGGGGGTCTCTCAGCCTCCAGGCTTCTTGGTAGGGGCTGAGGCTGGATGGGAGGGACAGGAGGGAACCACGTGCTGCGGAGGTTCTGCAGGAGCTGCAGCATGCAGCGCTGAGGCAAGAAGGGCAAGGTGACTTCTGCGGGCTGCTCAAGCTGGTGGTCACATCGAAATGAGGTTTGTGTTTTGTTTTGTCAGAGATAATTCTCTGCAAAAGCCCCAAATGCTAGGTTAGAGAGGGTTGAACGCTATGTCAAGAAATTTCTCAAATCTCTTGTGACTTAAGTACCTTCCAGGATCTGTCGCCCAGTGGCCAAACTGGTGGGGAAGGAGTTGGTGGGTAGGGTCCTGCTGCTGTTGTCAGGGAGGAGGATCAGGACATGCCCAGGCAGGGAGGTGGGAGGAGGGGAGATGGCAAACAGGACACCTCATCTATTTAGGGCTGCTCCTGAGGATAATATCAATTTTATATTTTTAGCAACAACCTGAATTGTTTCGTGGGCTCACTCCTTTGTCAATTGCCTTTAACTTAATTGGGGCTGGTAACACAAAAAAAGAAAATGGTACCTATTCAAAATTCCTGTGTAAGGCACCCTGCTTGGCACAGTAAGGGCTGTCATCCCTGCCCTGCAAGGGCTCTATTGTAGGGGAGAAAGGCACAGACATAAGTGACTGACATCATGCAGATGCAAGCATGCAATATGGGCTACAAAGATCTCTGGCAGAGTTTTCCACTCTTCAGTCTTTTCTGGGCCGCCTTCGTGATTTTTTTTTTCTCCTTATCTATTCTCTTATTTGTTTAACACTTTTGCTTTCTAAAAGAGACATATGCTTTCCTTGATTTTTCAAATGAGGATTTATATCACTAAAATCACTGTAATGAAGAATGTCTGATAGTTTTCCATTACAAGTTAAAGTACATCATTGAGTATTAAAATAATTTATAAATAAATGTCATGAGTGTGCACCTGATTTGCTCTCATGCACCACCCTTTGGAACATGTCAGAGAGGCTGGTGGGCTCCTGGTAGGCTTCCAAAAGCAAGTGAGATTTTATCAGGGCCTTGAAGTTTGGAACTTTTAGAAGGTGCACTATAGCCACGTATATTCCAGATATTATTTGATGTATGTGATCATGTATATTTCAGATTTGATTCAGTGTAAATATGTGAGGTGTCTCAATACATAAGAATTTCATGGGGGAGAAGGGTAAGAGGTGATATATGGGCCCCTTTGAGCTGTGCTTTTATTGCCGTTTAGATTGTTTGCAAAGAAAACATCACGAGATTGGATTTCTCCTCCACTGTCAATCCTCTTCACTGCCTGGTTTTTCAGCCATTATTACTACATAATTGTGAGTTGATTGTTGGGTTAATCTTTGCATGGCTGTCTGTAAGCATTAGGACTCCTCCCTGTATCCCAAGTCAAGAGGTGGCCATTCATTTGTGTATGCATTCACTTCTGCCTCTGATGTTGGGATCAGAGACCTGGAGACACATATACCATTACTAACTAAGGAGCAGAGTGGTTGTGGAATCACCCAGAGGTCATGCATAGTAACGTTCAGGAAATATTTGGATGAGTGAATGAATAATGCAGCCCAGTGGTTCTCAAACTTGGCTGCATATTGGAAACGACTGGGGAGTTTAAAGATTACTGATGCTTGAGAATCACCCCAGAGATTTTGATTTAATTGGTAAGTGTAGTGACCTAAGCATCAAGAACTTCAAAACCACTTCACATGATCCTAATGTGTAGCTAAGTTTGAGAGCCACAGTTGCAACCACCAAAGATTTTTTTTTAAAGAGTAGGATAGCTTAATACAGAGGACCTTTCATAAAAGCAGTACTTGACCCTGTGTAGGGAGTGAACTTGGAGAGACCCAGACTGTTTGCCAATAAGGTGTGAGTACAGTTTAGCCCTCTCAAAGGGCTTCTGTAAGCATCAAGCCCTACAGAGTTTTAATAATGACCTTCCCGTTTCTTAGAGGGGCCCAGTTTATGCTTTTTGTCAGTAAAGAAACTGGTTACTTTAGTTCTTGAATTGACCTTGAGACCCCCAAGTGTTCCCACATCAGCCTTCTGGGCAGAACATCGATAGTTTGGGGTCAATCTTGAGTATACCCTAGCTGTTGGAAAACCTCATTGGGGTTTCCCACTAAAACATACAATCAAAGTTACATTTCCTTTCCTTCAGGAGAATCAAAGGTAGGAGAGGAAATTCATGGGGCAGTTTGAAGGGACCATAAAGGCCTCCAGGCTGTAAAGAGCTCGGTAGGAATGATATCATTAGAGATCAATTCTTTTTTTAAAAAAATGTTGATTCTTTGGGAAAATTGCTATGTTAAACCTGTTTGTCCTTTGGTATGTGTGGTTTTAATCAGATTGCTCTGTTGATTAAGATCTAAATGAGGTTTTAGGCAAGATTAAAAAAAAAACCATTTTATTATTACTTATATGTGTTTTTCCTCAATGAAGACTGATAGCACTTTCACACTGAGACCATCAACATGTTCCACTGAACAGGCCAAGGTATATCTTTGAAACAGGGCAAGCTTTCAAATTCACTTCTCATTTTATTACACACATCACCACAAAGGTGGGTTTTATTTATTTATTTTTAAACTTAGGAATTTTTTGTTGAAAAATAATTGATTTAAACATATTTGTGGGGCTCAAAATTGAATATCAATACCTGTGTACAATGAGTGACAGACAAATGAGGATAATTTAGCATGTTCATCATTACAAAACGTAATCATTCCTTGCATCCATTAACCAGTTTCTCACTAGCCCTTCCTGCCCGTACCCATCTCTAGTAACCACAGCTCTGTTCTCTCCTTCTGAAAGTTCAATGCATTATTTTCTTTCTTATTCGTTTTCTTCCTTCCTTCCCTCTCCCACTTATGAGTTTTAAACATTTTCTTCCATTTTTACCACCCCGTTGATCAAACACACAAGTAGATTTTAGGACTAGCTTTTATTATTAAATGATGCTCTACTTGCTGGAACATTTGAGTTCATAATACCTTGGTGTAGACTCCCTGTCCTGCCCCACAGTTTTGTCTGTTTTACATTGGATTTCATCTGTGGAAACAACCATCCATATCTTGTTGATGATTTCTCCACCGGTTAGCTTTCTTTCCAGTAGTTTTCAAATTAGTGCGTCCATGGGTATCAGTCTCATAGAATATACAGAAAAAAATATATAAACTGGCCAGATGTTAATTAATTCCCATGTTTGCTTACAACTGAAAAATAAAACGCTGTACATTTTTAAGTGCATTAAACTGTCTCCTCTGAGAATGTCTCTCAAGAAGAGTAGGCTGCCTTTTTAAATTTTTATCTCAAGCAGATTCAGCCACGTTATCCCCATTCTTATGCTTATTTTGTGGGTTCACCTACAAAGGCGATTCTGAAACTGATCTTGAAGCATGGAGCATTTGTTTTTTGGTTGTTGTTGTTGTTGTTGTTGTTTTTTGGTGCATTTGATTGTACCTTTTTATCATATTAACTTCCAGTCAAGACTTTTCCTTTTCTTATTACAAAAAGTGGTGAAATTCCTTCAATTTATTAGTTATCTATGGAGGATGTATAGTGTATTAGTCATCTATGCCTACTAAAAAATTACCCCAAAATGTAGTGGCTCAAAACGACAGACATTTATTACCTCACAGAAGTGGGTTAGTGTCTTAGTCCGTTTTGTGTTGCTATAACAGCCTGAAACTGGGTAATGTATAAACAGAGGTTTATTTGGCTTACGATTCTGGGACAGCTGCATCTGGCACGGGCCTCAGGCTGCTTCTATTCATGGTGGAAAGTGGCAGGTAGCTGGCGGATAGAAGCAGATCACATGGTGAGAGGAAGCAAGAGAGAGAGGGGGGAGGTGCCAGGGTCTATTAAACAACCAGCTCTCATGGGAACTAATAGAGTGAGATCTCACTCAGGTCCCCCTCCCCCAGGGAGAGCACTGATCCATTCATGAGGGATCCACTGCCATGACTCAAACAGCTTCCAGCACCACCACATTGGGGATCAGATTTCCACATGAGTTTTGGAGGGGACAACACATCCAAACTCCATCAGTTAGGAATCCTAGTGCAGCTGGTCTGGGTGGTTCTGGCCAGGGTGTCTCATAAGTCTGCCACTAAGGAGTCTGCTGGGGCACAAGGCTTGACTGGGGGAAGGTCTGCTCCCAAGCTCACTTACAGTGCTCTTGGCAGTCCTCAGAAGATCCACTTCAGAGATCACTCATGTGGTTATTGACAGGCTTTAGAGCCTCATTAACTGTCGGCTGAAGGTATCAATTCTTTGCCATGTGTGCCTTTCTACAAGACTACATAGCAGAGAGAGGGGAGGGAGGGAGGTGAGAATGGTAGAGGGGGAGAGAGGGAAAAGGAAGGAGGTGGAGGGAGGGAAAGAGAGATGGGTAGGAAAAGACAGGGCAGAAGAAAGAGAAAAGAGAAAGGAGGAAGGGTGAGGAGGGAGAGAATGGGGGACAAGTTTACACAAGGATATGGTCACCAGGAGAAGTGAACTATTGGGAGCCACTTTAGAAGCTGCCCACAATTAGTATTAAAATATTAAGCACAAAAGTGATAGTCTTATGCAGATGTTCAGGATTTTCCTGCACAAGTTTAGTTTGAGTTTTAGCTCTTTGCAGCTCTATGGTAATAAAAGTCACATGCAAAATAAGTATCTAAGTATATCTTACACTTTCCAGATTGACAACTGCTTAATATTGACTCACTAATTGAATTTGGGGTGGTTCTCGCACCTTCTTTCCTGTCAGGTTCAATGAGGGGATTCTGAAGGACGGTGCCATGTTGGGCACCTACCTCCCAGGTTGTAGGTTCTGAATTTTACTGGCTTACATCTTTTTAATAGTTGTAAGTATATTCTTTGAATTTCCCATTTATAAGCGGCTACGTATCATCTGCACTGAAAACATAATTTTAAAATATTGTAATTCTAAATAATAAAAGAAGAGTGCCATTAAAATTTCAAAATAATACAGACATATTTTTTCAGCATTTCTGTGTTGTTGAGAAACTCTTTACAGAAATAGAACCAAGCAGAGTTGTGTGTTTGTCAACTGAAATTTGAATGCAATTTTGTCAGAAATCTGAACTGATTTGTGAGCATGAATGAATTTGAGTATAATTAAAAGTAAAAAAAAAATTAATACAGATTTGATACCAAGGGTATGATTTATAACTGGAAAAATTGATAAATTGAACCTTATCACAATTAAAAGCTTTTGCTCTGTGGAAGCTCACATGAAAAGGATGAAAAGACAAGCTACAGAGTGGGAGAAAATATTTGCCAACCGTTTATGACAAAGGACTAATATCTAGAATATAAAAAGAATTCTTAAAATTCAAGAACAAAACAAAGCAATTTAATTAGAAAATAGGCAAAAGGTATGAGCAGACATTTCACTGAAGAGGATATACAGATGGCAGATAAGCACTTGGAAAGATGTTCAATATCATTAGCCATTCGAGTACTTTACAAAACAATGAGACATCACCATATAATTATCAGAATGGCTAATAATAATAATAATAATGATAATAATAGAGCCAGCACCAGTGCTGGTGAGAAACTGGATGGTGGGCATGTAACATGGTATAGCCACTCTGAAAAGCTGTTTGGCAGTTCCAAGTTTCATATAACCCAGCAATTGACCTCCTAGACATTTATCCCTGAGAAATGAAAAACTTAGTGCTCACAAAAAGATCTCTATGTAATTATTCATAGCAGCTTTCTTTATCCTGGTTCAAAACTGAAAACAGCTCAGGTGACCTTTAACAGATGAATAGTTAAACAAAGCGTGCACATACATAACATACTAAACTAGTCAGCAATAAAAAGGAATGAACTATTAATATGCACAACCACCTGGATTAATCTCTGGGGATTATGCTGAGTGAGAAAAAACCAATCCCGAAATTATATTGTCTTTCTTGAAATGACAAAGGTTTAGAAATGGATAACAGATTAATGATTCTCCAGGATCAAAGATGGGGTGAGAAAGTGGTGAGGGAGGTAGATGTGATTGGTTATAATAAGAGCAGAATGAGGGACCCTGTGGTCCAGTTAATCAATCATTTCCTTTATAGCTTATGATTTTTGTTTAAAAATTGTTTGCGTACTCCAAGGTCAGAAAGATTCTATTTTATAGAAGCTTGAGTGTTTACCTTTCATATTTAGGTCCACAGTACACTGGAATTTACTTCATATATGGTGTGAGGTAGGGCTCAATTTCCAGGTTGTTTTTGCCCATTTGAATGCCTAAGTAATCCTATACCTTTTGCCAAGAATACCACACTTATACCACAATGCAGTGTAAACTGTATTATAAATCAAGTGATTATATATGTGTGGATTTATTTCTGTTCTGTTTCTTGATCTATTTTTCTATTTGCAGCCAATACCAGTCTCTTAATTACTGCAGCTTTATGATAAGTCTTGATAACCTAAAGTGTAAGTCCCCCAAATTTCTTTTCCTTTTTCAGTATTGTTTTGGGTATTTCTGGCCTTTTTCATTTTTATATAAACTTCAGAATAAGCTTGTTAAATCATCCAGAAACCCTGTCAGACATTTGATTAGGATAGCATATAGTTCAATTCAAGGAGAATCTACAACTTTACAATATTTATTCTTCTAATATACAAACATGGAATATTTCTTCATTTTTCAAGCCTTTTAAAATTTATCTCAGTGATGTTTGGTAATTTTCAGTTTAGAGGAATACATGTATAAATACCCATACACATGTACACATGCATGTTTATGTATATTCTTAGATATTTTCATATTTTGTTTATGCTTTTTAAAGCACTTATATGTTTATTTATGTATTTTATTATTGAGGTATAACATAATGCAGTAAAGGGCATAAACTGCACTAATCTTATGTGGATGGCTCAGTGACTTTTACATAATTATGTGTCCATATAATCATCATCCAAATCAAAGTATAAACATTTCTAATACCCTCGTTACTTCATGCCCCTTCCCAGTCAATTACTCCCTCCCCTAGAGGAAACCATTATTAAGGTGTCTATTCCCATTGATTGAGTAAATAACACCTTTTAAATTTTATTTTGTAATTGTTTATGGCAAGGCCGTAGATCTTAACATATGGAACTTTGCTAAATTCACTGTTAATTTTCATCATAATTTGAGATTTTGGGGGGAATTTTCTACATACACAATAATATAGCTTGTGAATAATAAAAGATTTATTACTTTTATTCAAATCTTTATAAATATATATATATATATTTTTTTTCTTTCCTTATTGTAATGGCTGGAACATCCCATAGAATTGGGAAAATCAGAGGAACGCATTCAGTATTTTAACATTGATTATGATGTTAAACTTCTGTTTTAGATACCATTTATCAGATTAAAGGGCTTTTCTTTTATTCCTAGTTTGCTAATAGTTTCATCATGAATGGATGTTACCTTTCATCAAATCTTTCTTTGTCATCTCTTGAGATGATTACATAACTTTTATCATTTAGTTTAATAAGATGATGAGTTATCCTGATTGATTTTTTAATATTAAACTAATCTTAAATAGTCCTGGAATAAACCTAACATGGTCATGATCTATTATTCATTTTACATATGGCTGGATTTGATTTTGTAATATGATGTGTAGGATTTTTTCTCTATGTTTATGGGAAATATTGGCCTGAAAGTTTCTTTTCTTGTGATATCCTTGTAAGGTCTTAGCATGACAGTTATCCTGGGCTTGTAAAATGACTTTGGAAATATTTCTTCTCTTTGTAGTCACTGAAAGAATATGTGTAGAGGTGGTATTTCATTAAACCTTTTATGTGTGTAAAAATTGAAACTTATTTTACCCTGTACCTTCAGGTAGAGTTTTGTTCCAGGAAGGCGTTCTAACTAAAAACAGTATTGCTTTGTATACCTCTTGGGAGTCACTATATATTTCTTTGAATTCCCTGTGCCTGCATTTGATAAGTACTTGAATATGATGTTAGAAGTATCTAGAGCAGTGACTGAAATGTCACAGACAATACATTTGTCCCTTTCTCACTATCTCCTCGTGTTCTCCCCAGCCTCAGAAGCACCTAGCTGCAGTGGTCTATAGTGGACCCCAGCTTGAAGCCATTAATCCTGTTCTCAGAGCTCAGTGTCCACCTGGCTGAGTCAGAATCATGGGCTCTGGGGACAGGGACAGTGGTCTATGGGACCTTGCAGGATTCTGTCTTTTCAAAGTTCTTTCCCCAGGAGCAGTTATTTAGGCTCTGCTAACTCTCTCTTCAAGCTGGATGTGGCAGAGCGCAGAAGCAGCCCTCGGGGAATGAAGGGGGATTTGGAAGAAGCTAATTTTTAGTTCCTTTACATAAAGGAGGCAGTCATCTCTTAAACTCTACCCACAAACTGAGTATGTTGTAGGGATAAGCCTCTTAATCCATCTGGACACCTCTTCCTGACACTTCAGAGCAGTCGATACTTCCAGTCACTTCTAGCCATTTCAGCAGCTTAGAGACTAATTATGCATCTCCCCCTTGCACTTAGGGATAGGCCAAAGAGAGAAATTTGCAAAATAACAATATCTCTAAAGCCCCATCCCCCTTCTGTGTAAGCCTTTCCTGCTGTGGCTGACAGTGGAGCAACTGATGAAGCCGGCTGGGCTCAGGTTGCCCTGAATTGCATGCTTCACCCCTCGCTCTCTGTCACCCCCTTTTCCTCTACTCTTGCTGTTCTTTGGACTTGTTCTGTTAAGATGGCTGGGCTGCCATGTTTTTCCCACAGTGCTTGTTGAGCATGAGTTACCAGTGCCAGCGGGAGTTTAGCAGCTTCCTCATGCATAAAGCCAAAATTGATTTTATCACATATGATACACGTGGAGATTGCAGGAAGCTTGAGAAGCTGGGCTGAATGGGTCACTAATGGAGAGGGCTGTGGGGTGAGGAGAAAGACCAGTGTAGGGGACCAAGGACAACAGGGGTGGAGAGAAAGGAATAATTTACTCTTATGATTTAAGAGTTTATATTTGATCTTCACAAGGACCCAGTGAGAGATGATCCATTACCCTGACTTTACACATAGGGAAACTGAGGCTCAAGGGTGTTATGTAACTTTCCCAAAGTCACACAATTAAGTGAAAGGGGTTATAAGTCAATTTCTGTGTGACCCAGTAATCTCGCACTTTCCAATACACAACACCACCCTTTGCAAGTGAAAGTGAATGAGAAAACGCAGAAGGATGAAGTGTTGGGTATTGGGCATAATATGGAGAAGCTTTATAGACCCCTGGGGTGCTGGGTGGGGAAACCAAGGTAGACAACCACTTAGATGGACTAGGCAAGTGCTATGGAGGTCAAGGACGGACCCCATGTCAATGTTCCTAGGGCTCACCCAGCGTGTTGAATCCTAGCCTGGTACTAATCCCATCTCCCTTGCCCCTTACATTCAATTAATGACCAAGTCCTGTTCATTCAGTCTCCAAAACCTGTGTCTAGTCTAGCCCCAGGTCCATTGTGTTGGCTGGTATTCCATTGTCTCTCCCATCAGTAATCGACATGACTTCCTCAGACCCATGTCCACCCTACACTCAGAAGAGTTGTCCCAAAAGAACATGTACCTTTGTCACTCCACTGCTTACAAAGCCTCAGGATGAAGGCCATTCTTGGTCTGGTCCCTGCTGACCTCTCTGATTGCCCTTTTGCTACCCACACCCCACCCCCGTCACCTGTGTTTCAGCAGGATGTGATTCCTGAATCATGCAGTCTTTCCTCGTCTCTGTAAAGGCTCCCTCCTCCTTCACCCTCCCCACAACCCATGCCTGTTAAACTCTTCTCTCCTTTTGAGACCTCATTCACGATTAGATTTCTCTAGGAAGCCCAACCCTTCTTGTATTAGTTTCCTATCACTGCTGTAACTAATTACCATGAACTTTGGTCTAAAACACCACCTGTTTATTTTCTAACAGTATTGGAGGTCAGAAGTGTAAAATGGATCAACAGGGCTGTGTTCCTTTGACTCTAGAGGAGAATTCATTCCCTTGCCTTTTCTAGTTTCTAGAGGTCACCAGCTTTCCCTGCCTAGTGTTCCCTTTCTCCATTCTCAAAGCCAGAGGGTAGCGTCTTTCCATCTTTCTAACTCTCCTGCCTCCCTCCTTCACTTATAAGGACCCTTGTGATTACATCAGGCTCAACTGCATAATACAGGATACTCTTTCCACTCAAGACCCTTAACTTAATTACACCATCAAAGTCCCTTTTGCTGCACAAATTCTGAGTATTAGGACTTGGACATCTTTCGAGGTCATTATTCTGTGTGCCACATTCCTCTATGAGTCCACAGGACCCTGGGCTGGCCACTGTCCTCCCAGCCTTTATCACTTTCTTCTGCAGCTCACCGATGTCTGCACCTGTTTCCCTCCCTTGTCTCTTAGGTTCTTCCAGAGCAGAGACAGATGTTTGTTTTGATTTGCTACCCTCAGAACATGGCAGAGTGAGCCCTGAGCACTTGTTTGTTGAACAAAAGACCTTCTCTCCTTGGATCTCATCTACCTGCCTCACTCTGTGGGAGACTGTGGTATTGAGAGCCCTGGGTGGTGCATCAGTTAAAGTCATAGCCTCTAGAGCCAGACAGCCTGGGTATCCCAGCTCCACTGCACACTGCCTGCTTGACCTTGGGAAAGTTACTTAACTTCTGTGCCTTAGTTTCCTCATGTGAAAAATGCAGATAATTATAATATCTACCTGTATCAATCAGGGTCCAGGAAACCCTAAACCACACCAGGTATCTCAAACAGAGGGTTTTTATCAAAGGGAATTTTTTGTACAAGTGATGGAAGACTGCTAGAGCAAAAGTGGGGTGCTAAAGTAGCCAAGAATTGCAGGAAGCAGCTACCACACCCGGGTCTGGGGTAGCAAAGGGGAATAGGTGGGGTTATTGGACCTAGAAGACTAGAGGAGGAGCCCTGCAGGGCTGATGCTGAGACCTCTGAAGAGCGAGACTCCACAGATGGTGCTGGAGCTATAGGGGGTGCAGCCTAGCTTCTGCTAGTACCTCCAAGGAGATGCTGCACTTTGGGTACTGTGAGTGCCAGAAGAAATTAAAGCCTGGAGTGCAGCTATCTCTGCTGCTGGAGTGATGCTGAAAGGACCTTGAAACAGGAAGAGAGCATCTTCCAGCTCTCTTCCCTCTTCCAGCTCTCTGGGCTCCATCTAGAGCCTCCCATCAGTAGGAGCGAACTAAAGCCAGTGAACAAGGGAGTCCAGAAGTGTAGTTCACAAAGTTCCTGCCCCAGAATCACAGAACCAATTATAACAGGTTGGGCTTGAAGCTAAAAGACCAGAGGTGAATAGCTAGCACACTTCTTTAGTTTTGTCATCTGTAAAATATATACTATAATAGTACTTACCTTATGGTGTGATATGTGGAATAAATGAGTTCGTATATGTAAATCCTGGGATAGAGCCACGTACACAGTTAGCACTGAGTGAGTGTTATTTATCTTTAACCCAAGGTAGTAATAATAGCTCTTACAAACACGTGGGTGTACAGACTTGGATGTCTCTGGAACTCAGAGAGCCAAGCTGGCTAAGGCATGAGTTCCTTCCACCCAATTCTTAACAGCAGGGCTGCTGGGTAAAGGTGGGGTCAGAGGAGGTGAAGGGTTCCTGTTTGTAGACCTGTGCAGCTTAGGGACCAGATGCTTCTGCAATGTGGCTTCTGATTTCAGAGCTTCAGAATCCTGGTTCTCCTAGCCCCCTCTCTGGGAGAGACAGACTCTTGATTCATGCTTTCTGGGGACTCCTGATTGGCAAGCAAGGAGAGAAAGGCACTTCTGGAATGATTACTCTTCTCTTAATTTTGGAAAGTGGCCCAGCAAAGAGTAATCTTGAAAATGTCGAGGTGCTGGGAGAGAAAGAGGAGCCAGGGGCAGACAGTGTTGCAGATCATAAAATCTTGTCTGGTACTAAGTCATTATTGAATTATGCATATCTAAATGACTTCACTGGTTGCAACATGACTGTGTTAAGTTGAATGAGCCTAAGCTCTTAAATTTATTTGCTTGTGGAAGTTTTGGTAGGAGTACACACATACATTATTATGGACTTTCTTAATCCTGACACAGGAATGCATTTAATGGAATCTTTGTGTCTCTCTATGGGGGCACAAAATGGGGATACCAGCTAAGATTCCCACCAACTGCTGAATAGCTCACTGGTGGCTGATTGAGAATATGATGATAACAGCAGCTAACAACGTTTACTTGTTATGTGAAGGGACTGTTCTAAGAGTACTGGATATAATAATTTATTTAATCCTCATGGCAGTTCCCACGAGGGAGGTATTTTTGTTATCCCTGTTTTACGGATGAGCAATTTGAGACACAGAGAAGTTAAGTTGCTTGCCCTGGTTTACATAATATCTTGGATTTCCCCAGAAACAGACCATGAGACAAGGACTTGCAAGTTGTTTATCTGGAAGTTGAAGGAAACACTGGTAAAAAAGAAGAGGAAGTAGAACAGAGAAGGATGGAAGGCTTCTAGAGTACATTAATGGGTTGGTAGCCCTGCGGGGTATCTGATGCTCAATCCCTCTACCAGTCCATTTCTATTGCTTATGACAAAATATCTGGAACTGGGTACTTTGTAAGAAAATGAAATTTGTTGCTTACAGTTTCAGAGGCTGGGAAGTCCAAAGTCCAGGGAACACATCTGGTGAGGATCTTCTTTGGTGGTAGCTTTACAGTAATACAGGGGTCTCATGTGGCAGAAAATGGCAGTGCACAGAGAGATACTCTCATGTGCTGTCCTTTTAAAGCCTTCAGAACCACACACATGACCACGATTTTTAAACAATTCTTTAGGGCATGATCCTCAGAATTTAATCACCTCTTCAAAGTCCCACCTTTCAATTACCATAACAGGATTTGCCACCCTCTTAACACTGTCACAGTGGGGACCAAGGTTCCAATACATTAAACTTTGGGGAGACACAATTCAATCCACTGCCACCCCACCAAAGGCCATCTAAAAGACAGTAAAATTACCCCATTGTCTCACCGTGGAAACTAGGGTGTTTATCCACTGACTCCCATCCCTCATTGGGTAAGGTTGTTCCTGAGAATGGTAATACCTTGGCATGTCCAGTCTGTCCTGCAGTGAGGCCATCACACTCCTGCAGCAATAGAAAGCCATCAGACAGGGAGATACAGGTGCTGGAGGTAGAAGTCATCAGTGCATAGATGTATATCCACTAAAACTGTGAGTAACCTCTAGGAAGGTCAAGGGAATACTGGCTGGGTGCCACCAGCATCTACTACTTATGTCTAAATATAGAAGATCTGAGATTAAAACTTAGGCAGTCTGATTCCAGAATTCCAGCTTTAACTGCTACTTTGTATAAGAGAGAGATTAAAATATGGTGAGTATAGTAGAGTATATATAGTTCTATTCCTAAGAACTGGTAATATTTATGCCAGAAAAGAGAAGAGTAAAGGTCTATGGACCCTGACCTCAGTTACATGAGGACTGCCACATTGGAGAGGGGGAAAGTTCTGGAGTGCATATAGTAGGCCTTGTGCTAAGTCCTGGGGACACAGGCAAAAATGATTTGGTCCATGACCTTGAACATCTCACAGCCTGGTGAGACAGATCCACCATCAAGTAGTCTACAGAAAGTATGAAAGTTCTGTGATGAGCTTGTGCTCAGGGAACACTGAAGAGCGTCCTGTCCACCACGGAGGCATCTGCTGCTACTCTGTCTGGGTCGCCTTCACCAGGCTTGTGCACCATCCTCTAGTTGCCATGAGTGTCGGCTGCTTAAGTGTGTAGTTGCCTCTTGCATTGGGCTGAATAGCGTTCCCCCAAATTCTGTTCTTCCTGGGACCTCAGAATGTGACCTTATTTGGAAATAGGGTCCTTGTAGATGTAATTGATTAAGTTAAAATGAGGTCGTATTGGAGTATGGTGGGCCTTTATCCAATATGAGTGGAGTCCTTATAAGAAGAGGGAAATTTGGGCACAGAGCATGGACACACGGGGAGAACACCATGTGAAGATGGGAAGAGATTGGAGTGATACATCTGTAGGCCACGGGAGATCAAGGACTGCTGCTGATGAACACCAGAAATTAGAAGAGATAAGAAAGGATTCTTCCTGCTGACATCTCGATTTCAACCTTCTAACCTCTAGGACTGTAAGACAATCAATTTCTGTTGCTTTTAGCTACCAAGTTAGTGGTACCCTATTACAGAAATCCTAGGAAACTAATACACCCCTCTCAGGGATAACCGCCCTTGGCCACATGGAGCTTCCTGGCTGGCAGTGATGCCTGCTCCCCAGAGCAGCCTATCATTGACACAGGGGTATGGAAAGCTGGCTTACTTGCCTTAGCGAGAGACTAATACTGTGGTACATTTGTGTTCCAGAGCTCCCATGCGGTTATGCTGAACCTAGTCTGCAGTTAAAAGCACATCCTTGTTTGGATTCTTGCCTATTCTATCTCCTTCTGAGAACTGTCCTCCAGTCAATCACTGGCACAAAATCCTTGTCTCAGGCTCTGCTTCTTGGGACCCTGGGCTAAGACACCCACAGAGCACAGGGAACACAACTTTGAGGTTAAAGTATCCAGGGGGTATCCCAGAGGAGAGCTAAATCATGAAAAACAAAAAAAGATGAGTCAGTGGAGAAAGGGAAGAGTGATCTGACAGAGAGAACAGCACAAGCAAAGACATCTGCTGTTTCTGAGTCATGTGTGTGTAAAGTTGTGAGGGTGAGGGGAGCTTAGTGGCCAGCAAATCTGGCGAGGTAAAGAGAGGGCTGCTCTGGGAGGCCTGGTATGTACATTCTCATTATTTAAACTCTTCATCAGTTGTGTGGGCAACAGAGAATGCACTCTTTATGCCAGGAGATCCACAAGCTCAACCATAGCCACCTGTCAGGGACAACTGCATCAGGCAAGTAAGGCTCAGTGAATTCCCACGCCTTCCACATCTATGATTCTATGACTGTTGACTATGGTTACTCCTACCTGGCTAACAGGTGCTGGATAATTACCCGATATGGCTTCTCCTTTTCATCAACTTCTGTGACCTTGGGCAAGTCACCTAATCTTCCTCAACGACGGGAATCCTATTAGCAGGAGATGGTATAGTGCAGTGATTATGAGTATTGCTCTATAATCTCTCTAAATTTTAATCCTGGCTTCTTCTCTTATTTGCTTCATAATTGTGAGCTATTAACCTCTTTAAGCCTCAATTATTGTTTATTTATAAAATTGGATTGACAACAATACCTGCTTGGAAGCATTTGTAAAGACAAAGTGAGATAATGCAGGAAAATTCCTAAGTACAGTGCCTGGCACACAGCAGATCCTTAGCAAGCACATGCATTCCCTTGTCTTCTCAGACCATGGAGCTGAAATAAAAGTGCACTTTTTTTATTTACATTTAACACAGCACAGAGAGGGAGAGTGCAGTGCTGAGAGAGTGTGGACTTTGAGAAGACTTGGTTTAAATATTAGTTTTACTAATTACCTTTGTGAGATGAGGCAGGTCACATAAAGGCATCTGAACCTTGATGTCCTCATCCATAAAATGGGGGTAATATTGTCTACTTTGTGGGGTCACTGTTGGGAGAAAAATGAGAAAACAGGTAACGCACTATGAACTATTAGTTGCTATGATTAGAGGACCATTTGGAAGTCAGCTCTCAAGTATGGTGGAGGCCTTTGAGCAGTACCAGAAGTGGCCAGGATTTCTCCCTGTCAGTGAGGTATTTGTGGGGAACTGGCTGGGTGAGTGGTTGCAGCTATGGTTCTTGGTTCCTGGTACCTGGTACCTGGGCAAACAGGTGGGGGGATTGGCTGTTAAACACTCACAGTGATTGAGAGCATAGAACCCTGACACCCAGACATAAAAGTTTGAAATATAGTCACGTGCCGCATTAACGATGTTTCGGTCAATGATGAACTGCATATATGATGGTGGTCTCATAAGATTATAGGTGCGCAGTTAGCTATAACATTCAGGTTTGTATAAGTAATTTCTATGATACTCACACAATGACGAAATCACCTGACAATGCAGTTCTCAGAACATATCCCCATCTTTAGGTATCCCATGACTGTATAAGAAAACCTTACTTATTTAAAATACTTATCTTTATAATAAACAACCAATGCAAGTTTATTAGACATTTGTAGGAAAAGGAAAAAGAAAAGAAAACAGTACCCATATCCTCACAACCCTAAGGAAAACATCACCGTTTTGTTATATTTACATCTAGATGTTTTAATGGACTTTGGTAGGTGAGATGTGGTTTGTCTGTTTGGATTTAGTTAAATTGGACTTCTGTACCTATGGAGAGTTTGTCTAAAAGACTTTTCTAGAGGAATGTATGGTGTCCACTTTCAGGATTATTGCCAAGGCTGGGTTAACCGTTCCTAATAAAATTGCTTGTTTACACGCATTAGCTCAATGCTGTCTGGAAGGAAGGCATGATGTTCTGCCTCTTCTTACAGTTCAGGCTGTGTGTCCTGTTCAGTGTGGCATAAAGTCCTGCTTCTCTTCTAGACTCTCATCTGAGAAAGTAGAGTCTTTCAGAAGCTAACCATCCATAGGACTACTACTTCTTATATCCCAATTCCCCATCCTAGAGGTCATGATTTTGATTCATCCCAAGGTTGATTGGGGTATATCTTCAAGTAATTCTTCTCCAAGGAAGGACAAGTAGGTAGCATTTTTTCTGCATTCTTCAGAATCTGACAGTGTCTGTCTATTGGCTCCGCAAATGTACCACAACTTATCTGGCTATTAAGTTCTTGGGACATGAAACATCGTTCTTAAAATCTTGAGTGTGTGTTATATGATTATCTTTATAATAATGGTTGGGAATGCAGAACCCCAGACAGGTTATCTTGGTGCCAGCTCTGGCTCTTTGAATGACTAATTGTTTGACATTGGTCAAGTTACTTATTCTGCATCTCTTTCTTTTTAGAAAAATGTGAATCATAATAGTATCTATCTGCCCATAGAGTTGCTGTGAGGATTAGATGAGTTAATATTTTAAAGCTCTAAGAACAATGACAGGTGCCTTAAACTGTGAAGAGCATGTTAGCTGTCTCTGCTGTCATTTGTGATTATTATTACTATTATCATCATTTTCATCATTATATTCCAGTGTTTGAAATTGAAATGATGAAGACTGAGAACTGATTTTTTAAGTCTTTTTTGTTTTGCTTGTTTTGTGGATATCTTTTTTTTTTTTTCTAGTTGCTTGTGGAAATTTTTCTTCAGTCTTGTATTTCAAAAATATTGCCAGTATGTGCTTTAGCTTGAATCCCATCATTGATTTTGCCTGGAACTCATTGTGCTCTTTGTAGTCTGCAGACTCAGGCCTTTACTTCAGAGAAGTTTTCTCTACCCCCATCTTTGATTACTGCTTTGTACACGTTGTTGGATGTCTTCTCCCCAAATACTTCTTATTCTTAGCTTGAATGTTCATTCACTTTTCGTGATAATGTTCTCCTTCTTGCTCTTTGTCATCTCTTTGTTGATGCACCTGATCTCTTATTTTGGGAGAACTTATCAAATATTTTCTCTATCCATTTAAATAAGACATCAAATATTTATTGACCACTGACAGTGTGTTAGAGCACAAAGACTAGTTCTTGATGGCATCTACAGGTGGATCAGATGCTATATCTGCTTAGGTTGTACCAAGGACCTCATGGACCCAAGCCAGGGAAAAATGAGAAGACAGGGCTACTGCTGACAGCTCACAGTTAGGGTAAAGTCAATGAATGCACATAGAATCCCTATGGTCCTAAGTAGAAAATTTAGAGACTTTTATCATTTGAACTATAAAACAGTCTCCCATTCTCAAGATGAGAAAAATAGAGAACCACAAAGATTGAGTGCCCTGTCCAGGATCACATATCTCGCTGGTGGTGAAGCCAAGGTGAAGAAAGACTCAAGCTAGTTTCCCTTCTCTTTTTTGATCCTCCATTCCTTATTTCATGAAACCAGTGTTGCATGCAAGTCAGTAGAATATCCAGTCAGCATGATGCTTTTGAATATTCACGCTGTGCCTAGCCCCGTGGTCCACAAAACTAAGTCATGAAGCAGGTTTGAAAATAAAAATAGGCATGGTTTAGTTAAAAGTAGAAGGCAAGATGTTCCACTTGGGAGAAATGGCAGGTGCAAAAGCATGGAAGAAAGAAGGATAAAACAGTGTGTCTGTCTGTGTATGAATGTTCTGCATGTTGGTGGGTGGGGTGGGGTGGGGGTGTTACCGAGGACCCTTATGGGTCCGTAAACAGAAATGCAATGAGAAAGATGATCAGATAGGGTGAGGAGGGAGGTGGAAAGTGTTGGAGGCCAGGTTACGCTCATCTTAACCATATCAAGGCTCACTCACATCTTAGTAACATTCAGTTTCTCTCAAAAAGTTTGATTTCTGTCTGGAGCAGATGTACGGTATGCACACGGCTTGATCTCCAGCTATTTGAAGCACTTTTGCTCTCTGTAGGAGTTTCTGGGTAGTCAAACTGATATGAATGCTCACAGCAGGGAAAAGAAAGACAAAATTGGTCTGGAGATTGCTGCCTGAGGATGAGGCGGAATTATTAAAGTGTCACCTCACCATCTACATATTGAAGGAGAGCTTTAGCAGCTCAAGGACAGATACTGCCCATGCCTCACAGGGTCTTTGTCCTCATGATACTTTGATAACTGGCTAGAAGGCACCAGCACCATCTCCCAACACAGGTCTCAACTCCCTGAAGACGAGACTGTCTCTCTCTTGACTTGGTTCCAAACTTTGTGAGCAGAATGTGCTGTCAGATGTCAAACACTTACTCCTAGCTTTGTACAGGGATGGTATGGAGTCTGGTAAAGAGAGGGGGTTGGTTGTGTAATATGTGAAAAGGCTCACGGCTGAGAACTGGGGTGTGCCTGAACAACCTCTGTTTAGGAAAACTACTAGGAATTCAAGCATCTGATGGTGTTGGTAGAATTGTTTGGAAGGAAATGGTATAGGATTAAAGGCTCATTCTCTCTAAATTTTCTGGGGTTTGTTTCCAAATAAAATTAATGGCATTCTTCTCACCTGCTGGGACACTGATAAGCCATATTTTTGTTTCTTTGTTTTCCTTAATTTTTTTAGGTATCATTTGCATACAGCAACATACCTATATTTTAGTCACACAGTTTTGATGAGTCTTACACAACCTTAGTCAAGATAGAGAAATATTTATAACCCCCCAATTTTGTCTTATGCCCCTTTCTTGGCAATCACCTCACTTATGGTAACACTTTTCTTATTTCTATTACTTAATCGCCCAAATCAATACGTAGAACATTCCAACACCCCAGAAATTTCCCTCGTGCCTCATTCCAGTCAGAACCTGTGCCCAGTCAGTATAGGTAACTATACTTCTGGCTTTTATCAGCATAGATCAGTTCTGCTTTCTTGAACCTTTCATGTAAATAGAATCATCATGCATTTTTCTTTTTTTCTTCTTTTGCACAACATAATTTTTCTTGCTATTAGTTTATGTTGTGTGTATTGGTAATTTGTTCCCTTTTTCTCACTGAGTAATATTCCACTGTATGCATGTGCATCATTTTGTTGATCCATAAGTGCCCACCTAAACCCAGCTCCTGAGGCCTCTCCACTGTCTTCAATGGCTTTGCAGTCAGCATCTTTCTCTCCTTACTCCTTTGTCTCAGTCCTTGAATAAAGGCTAGAATGTGAACTCCCTACAGCCAGGATTGTGTTCGTGCCTAGGAATGTGTGTGACATGTAGCAGGTACTTAATGTTTGTAGAGTGAGTGAAGGAATAAATGTTCAGAGCACATAGTTTTAATTGTTTACCAGGACATTTTGTTTACTCATAGACAACATGGATATCTGGTCCCAGTAGACCACTTCCCTAACCTCTATCTGCAAGAACTTCCCCAACCTCTAGACAGGATGAGATCTCTTCACAGCTACATGACTGCCTCTGCCCCGCCCCCACATCATGACCTTATTACACCTTGTCATTGCTGTTTTACTTGACTGCCTTACCCTGATTCCATGGGCACAGAGTCTGTTTCCCTTCACAATTAAATTCCACGCATCCAGTGCTCTTTCGGGCACATGAAATGCATACTCGTTGGGGTTTCTTTCACAGAGATTTTCTCTCCGCCAGGTTGTTCATCTCAAGACCCCAGCAGTTAGTGAAAGCCATTCATAAAAAGAAAGATGGGCTTGAAAACATGGCCTCTGTGAGCCTATATAAGTTCCTGTATAGGATATAGCATTTCATGCGTTGGGTCATGTCTTTGTCTTTCAAACATTTTAGCCCAAACATTAAATCTATGAATACATCAGGTGGGTCATAGTCATGGTAAACTAGACGTTTTCTTGGCATTTTACTGTGGAAATCTTAGCATTTTTTTTTTCATCCAAAAATTTGAGAACCTAGGAGCCCAGAAGTACTAAATCTGTGACTCTTACTTGAAGATTAATTCCATTACATGACCGTACTCCCAGCCTCTAGCCCATGAAACAAAGAGTAGCTTTAGAGTGTCAAAGAAGTGTAGGATATTATAAGCATGTGATATATGTCAGTAGAATGTCTGTGCATTTTCTTTATTCTCAGGGATTCATGCATGGGTTTCAGAAGGGTTTATGATTTCCTAAAATGGTGTGCAAAACTCTAGAAAATATGCTTATATGCATTTTTCTGGGAAGAGAGTCTGGAAATTTCTCACTAGATTTTTCAGAGCTTATACTCCCAACAGTTAAAAACTACTTGTATAGACTAACCCTTCTGGTTAGTCACATAAACATCTCAAGTACAAAAGGAGAAAGGGAGAGGCAGGACTGGCACCTGGCCCTGAGTTCTAATACCCCACCCCGCCTTCTAGATTAACAGGTGATGATCCCTTCCTGGACCTTGGTCACCATCTTCATGACTACATGTTTGGATTGGATGACCCCATACATTTCTTGCACTGTCTTGGAGAGTTCATCTCAGATATACAGGAGAACTGATATAAATAAATATGGTTTTTCTATACATTCCAAAAAAAACCAAAAAACTTTTTTCTGTGTCCTGTACATCACGCCTGCTTCTCTCTCTTTGAGTCGCTGGTACATGTGCCTTCTAAAGAATGCCAATTATAAGTAAATGGATCACTAAAACAAAACAAAAACACAACAGTAATCTTATGTGTTCTCGGTGCCAGATATTGGAAACACTATGCTGAACCTAGGTGATCTATTCTTGAGGGGATGTAGGAAGAGTCAACCCCAATGGCTAGTCTGCACATGAACATGGGGACTTGTGAGTCATTTGAGATGTGGACATTTATATACTCTAGGGGATGGTTGTTACTATTCTTGCACATAACATTAGAAATACATGAAAAGAGACTAAACATTTAGAAAGATTAATATATTATTTTCTTTATGGTGGTCAAAAACTGAAAACTGCTTAATGCCTGAAATAGCAGAGCAGAAAAACATGGTGAAAAGTTAATGAAAGAGAGCTTAATGTGGCCACTTGCTCAGCCCCTAAAGTATTGAAGTCTGCTGTTCTTAATTCTGTCCAGGGCCAGTCTGTGAATAATTATATGAAGGAATTGGACAGAATCATCACAGAGCTACAAAATATCACCCTGGGGGCCTCATTGGGGACTGATGGGAACTCTGGAGAGATGATAATGGTGATCAAAAGATCTATATATTCAGAATGCACAAAGGATGAGCCCAGAAATTATCTGCCTGCCAACTTACCTTCTCTACCTGGAACAGATTATCCAAAAATCAATTTGCAAACACCTTTGAGATAACAAAGTCTTGAGTAATAACCTCCATGGCTTTGTAAACAAAAGCATCTAGCTTGACTAATCTGCTTAATTTCCTTCTCTGACCAAATGGAAGACTATGATAGAGGCAATCTGAATTTGTCCCTTGAGATTTGCTTCAAGTCACACTGAGAAAATAATGTCCATCCCTGTTTCATAGCAATTATTCTGTTTCTGGAGAGTCTTTGGTGCTAGGTAATTAATTAGAAGGAAAACACTGAATGAGTCTCTATCCTTGAAGCCTTCACCTGAGTTCCAAACTAAAACTCGTACTTGTCTTTATCCGTAGGAATAACCCAGAGGCCCTCCAAAGGCAATGTTCTCGAACAGATCTACATTGTACTCCACCCCCAAATGCCTCGCCGCTTCCATTTCCTTGGTCTACTCTAAGAATATTAACTCGTTCATACCCCTTGACAGATAATCCCACTCCTGGCAGTTGGTCCTAAGAAAATATGAGACAAGAAGGACCAAGGTCATTTGCACAGAGGTATTCATTGCAGCATTATTTATTATAGCACAACTTGGAACAACTCATGTGTCCAACAATTGGAGAGTAGTTAGTATGACGAGCTGATGAATTGTTTTGTAGCTATTAAAGACAGTGATGGTAAAGCCCATGCAATATATGAACAAAGTCCTTAAAATATAGTAAGTGAGGGAAGAAAGACAAATCTACATTGGGTCCGTGTGTTATTGTAACTACATGAAAAGGTGTAAGTATATGAACAAGAATTGGTATGGAACCAGGATAAAGGAAAATGGTTGTTACACTGGGTGGTAGAAAAGGGGATTTATTTTCTCTTTTTTCTCATTTTTTGTTGTTGTTCCACTGTGAATTTTGCTGCAAAGAAAAATAACAAACATATCTGGTTTGATTTTTAAATTTTTATTATTTATTTATTAATTTATTTTGACAGGTTTTTTATTGAAAGATAATTGATTATATATATTTGTGGGGTACAGAATTGAATATTAGTACATGTGTATAACATGTGGTGATCAAATCAGGATAATTAGTATACTCTTGTTTACAAAATGTAATCAATTTTTGTGACCCTTAACTAGTTTCTTGCCAAAATCCTTCCCTCTCCCCATTTCCCACCCGTAATAACCACAGTTCTGTTTCCTCTCTTTTTTTTTTTTGAAAGTTTAATATATTTTCCTTCCTTCCTTCCTTCCTTCCTTCCTTCCTTTTATTTTCTTCTCCCACTTATGAGTGAGAACATGTGGTATTTCTCTTTCTGTGCCTGGCTTATTTCACTTAACTTTATTTTCTCTAAGTTCATCCATGTTGCTGTGAATGGCAGAATTTCATTCCTTTTCATGGCAGAGTAGCATTCCATTGAGCATATATACCACATTTTCCCCATCCAGTCATCTGTCAATGGACATTTAGGTTGATTCTAGCCATTGTAAACAGAGCTGCAACAAACATGGGAGTGGAGGTATCCCTTCGACATGATGATTTCCATTCCTCTGGAGTGGGATTGCCGGGTCAAATGGTAGATCAGATCTATCTGTAGTTGTTTGAGAAAACTCCATACCATTTTCCATAGTGGTTGTACTAATTTACAGTTCCACCAACAGTGTGGGGGTGTTCCCCTTTCTCCACATCCTTGCCAGCTTTTACCATTCTGTCTTTCCGACAATAGCCACAGTCTGATTTTTTAAAAAAGGTGGGTAGGAAGAGGAAAGTAGCCTTCCCAGTGGACAGCTGGTCTGGCAGGCGTGCAGAGGGAGGTTTCATCCTACTTGACTTCTCATGACCTTGAATAGTTGACCTGATCTCTTGGGGGGGGGGTCTCAATTTTTTTATCCATCCAAATGGATATAATAATGTTATCTCAAGAATTACATGAAATAATGCATATGAGATTTGCTGGTACATAAGAAGTACAGAGTAAGTGCTAATTTTTGCAGCTTTGCCAATGAGCTAGGGATTGCCAGCAAGAGGCCGCCATAAATGCCTACTGAAATTCCAGTCTATTTAGCCGACTGTGTAGAACTTACTGGAAGAGAAGTGGCAACATGGAAAAGATTCTGTGTAACTTGGCATGACTTTTCCTTTTGACTCTTGACTCCTGCTGGGTCCACTGTGGCCAGGGATGACTCTGTGTGCTAAAGGAACCTGCCAGAATTGAGGAAAAAGCTGCATTCTTGCCATCATCCATCCTTTTTCTACATAGGCTCATATCACGATTTATGGGGAACTTCTACTAATCACCTATGTGTTCCCTATATAAGAAATGTTTATAATCCTCAGACTCCCTTGGGTTTTAACCAAATTCTACTTAAATAAAGGCAGGTTTTCCTGTCAGGATCAAACAGAGTATTCACCCAAGCAGCTTTGCTGTATTCTTTCTTTTCTTTCTTTTAATGGAGGAGATATGGTAGGTGTTGAATACAGTTACTGGAGAAATACTAGTTCAGGTATTTACATACAAACCTTGAACATCAAAGTAGGCCACAAATGGGGTTAAAAAAGGGATTTGGGCTACTTTATATGGCTGCGTCTGGAATTCTGTCCCTCGTCCTAAATGCTTGGGCTCTACTCTGTAAACCACTTGATTCTGATATATTTTTGCTGATTGTTTGTCTTCCAGAACCTCCCACACCCATTGCCCCCCCAGAGCTGCTGGCTGTGGGGGCCACCTACCTGTGGATCAAGCCAAATGCCAACTCCATCATTGGGGATGGCCCCATCATCCTGAAGGAAGTGGAATATCGCACCACCACAGGCACCTGGGCTGAGACCCACATAGTCGACTCTCCTAACTATAAGCTGTGGCATCTGGACCCCGATGTGGAGTACGAGATCCGGGTGCTACTAACACGGCCGGGCGAGGGGGGCACAGGACCTCCAGGACCTCCCCTCACCACCAGGACCAAGTGCGCAGGTAGGAACCTCCTCTCAGACTCCATTTTGAGAGGCTGCACTGTGGTGTAGGACCTGGTCTTGCCTGTGACAAATCATTCCTAAATTTCTTGGATGTGAGTGTGCTTCCTGGAGAAAAACAGTCAAGGCTTTGGTCTTGCCTTAGAGTACCTCCCGGCTCTGACTGTGATTCTAAGAGCCTCCTGACATTAGCTGTGTCATGGAGAGGTTCCTGGTTCTGACAGTGTTTCTGATGGGACATGGGCTGTAACTCTCTGAAGATTCTTGGTGCCATTTGTGAGTCTGAGGCTTCCTAGCACTAATAGTGTCTCTGAGGGCTCCTGGCCCTGTTTCTCTGAAGGTTCCTGGTTCTAGTTGTATCTCTGAGGGCTCCTGGCTCTGACTGTGTCCCCTGAAGTTCTCATTTAGTCTGTATCCCCGAGGGCTTCTGGTTTCAGTTGTAAGGTGTTTCTAATTCTAATTTTGTCCCTGAGGCCTGGGCTGGGACTGTGGCCCTTGGTTTTAGCAATTTCCCTGATGGTTCCTGGTTCTAGTTTTGTCTCTGAGAGTCTCCTGATGCCAACTACATCTTCAGTGCCTTCTGGCTCTAACAGTGTCTCTAAATTGATTCTGGAACTTCCTTAGTCCCTAAGAGCTTCCTGCCTGTATCCCCTGGGAACTCCTGGCTCCTACCCACAGGTCTGGGTCGGTGCTGTTCCTTTGGATTCTATTGTATCTCTGTGGACTCTTGGCTTTAAGTGTTTCTCTGATGTTCCTGGATGCTACTTAAGAATTTGCTGGCTGGTATTATGTCTGGCAGGGTTCTTTGGATCCAACTGTATCCCTGAGACCTGAGACCTGCTGGCTTTTTCTTTGTTCCTAATAGGGGCTATTGTCAGGGACTGTGTGTCTGACTATATCCCTGAGGTATTCCTGGCTCTGAACACAACTCAAGAAATTAAAAGAACTCAGTGTTTATTTCTTTCAAATCACTTATATTATCTTATGTTTTCACTCTAAGTAACCATTCACTATAAGTACTTTTATCTTATATATACATGAAGGCACTGAGACTCAATATTATAAAGCTTTTTGTTCAAAGTTATATAATTGGCTAGTGGCATAATTAGGATTTATACTCAGGTTCTCTGACTCTAAGCCCTCGATCTGTGGTCACACCATGATGCGTGGTGTACATAGCTGGAGGTGGTCCAGTGGGGTGGGCTGGGGTTGAGGGAAGCAGGTGGCATGGGCTTCTGATGGAAAAGGAGTCACAGATGCCTTCTGCATGGAGTTGGGGGAAGGACCCATCAGTGCAGCAACCGTGGAACAAAAAGCAAGGTCAAATACACTCAGTTCTGCAATAACATGACATATGCATCCCTAGAAGTCACTGCACAGTACAAATTATGAAATAAAGATCACAGAGCTTGTGAGAAAAAATGGATCAGGAGAACCACACTCATACTTCACTAGTGACACATTAAAAAATAAAGGAACCTAGTAAAACCTGTGGCACAGTTTTACACGTGACATGGCTAAGAAATACATAAATACTACAATGCATATGGTGTTACCTTGAAAAAGTCCTGGTTTGCTTGTGGAAGTGGGCGTCAGAAAGGCTGCATTCTGTGTGTTACTGTGAAGAGTGGAAGGAAGGCTGTCGGAAACTGGTGGAAAGTTGTACCACCCACTGTGGATGGGTGTGGCTCACAGCATGCTCAATGTACGAAGGGTGTGCGTAGGTGTCAGAGGTGTGTGCATTTTGTATGTTCCTAAGTGGCTCATTTCCACTGGGTGCAGCTTTCTGCTTCACTAGTGTTTCTCACATATGAAATCACACAGAAGCAAACACAAAATTCCTGTTATGCTCACATAGCTCCCTCATATATCAATTGCATTGGAACAAATCTATGTTTTCAGAACAAGCCTTACAGCGAAATTGACTGCAACCATTCTTAAGCAGTGAATCTGGGTAGTGCATAACCCAAGGATAGTGGGTATTTCTGTTGCTTGGAAATATTCCTTTGAAGATTATTGAGCCCTTACAATGAACAAAGATGCCATTTTCTTGATTATTTTTGAAACAGGCCTTTAGTAAATTCCTCATTGAAACCGATAATGAAACTTACTTCTTTAAAAGGACATAAGGATATGTTATTAAACTGGGTAATACCTTATCTCAGCTTTGCAATGCAATATTCATCCATAAAAATAATTGATTTTATCCTGCTGATGAGAATTTTCTCTTTCCACAGGGTAAATGTAAGGGTTTCCAGGGTTTTTGATCTTTATAAATGATATTCAAAGTATTTCAGCAGTCCCCACGGACTTATTTGCTGATGATCATATAATACATTTTGAAATTCAATCACAAGATGATCGTCTCAATAAAAATTTACAATCTATGGCAAATGGTTGCCACGACCAAGTAATGGATTTTACATTTTGAAAACACAATAGTCTGGTGATCACTATAAAAATTATGAGTTGAAATGCTGTTTGTGGTATTATATTTCAAAAAATGTTGGTGTTTAAGTAAATTACAGCTAAAATCTTGAATAATCCACATTTTACAAAATCATCAGAAAGATAATCTTCTTTCCTGCATTACCACTGATGGTAGAATGGTCTTTGCCTCGTAATTAATTTTTAAGGGAATTCCACAGCTCATATCCATTTGTGGATGTTGTTTATCAGCACTCAGTAGTCTGAGTTTCCCCCCTTGTCCCAGTCTATTATTAATTGCACTGGAAATGTACTCATTATTTTGCAAAACAGAAAATGAGAGAGTGTGGAGTGTGGAGAGTATAATTTCTGCCCAGAGGAATTTACAGGCTGGGTCAAGATTCCAAAAAAACAGCAGAAAGAGTAAAACATAAAGTTGACTATTGAAATAGTACACTTTATGGAAGAACACAGAATCAGCATGGAAAGAGCAATGCTCTTAGAATAATCAAGAGCAGTGGTTCTCAAAGTGTGGTCCCTGGACCAGCAGCATCAGTATTGCTATAGACCAAATGTTTGTGTTCCCCCAAAATTCATATGAAGAAATATTCATCCCCAAAGTGATGGTATTAGGAAGTGGGGCCTTTGGGAGGTGACTAGGTCATGAGGGCAGAGCTGTCATAAATGGGATTAGTGCCCTTATAAAAGTGACCCCAGAGAGCTCCTTCATGCCTTCTACCATGTGCAGACACAGTGAAAAGACTGTCTATGAATCAGGAAGCAGGTTCTCACCAGACACCTACTCTACTGGTGCCTTGATATTGGACTTCTCAGCCTCCAGTTCTGCGAGAAATAAATTTTTGTTATTTATAAACCCCCCAGTCTTTGGTATTGTGTTATAGCAGCCTGAAGGGATTAGGACAAGTATCAACTGGGAACTTGTTAGACATGCAAATTCTTAGACCCAGTCCCCTGATCTAATGAATCAGAAATTCTGGTGATGAGGCTTAGAAATCTGTGCTTTATGGAGCTCTCTGGTGCATACTCAAATTTAAGAACCACTAATATACTGTGACACACCAACATACCACTTTGGTATTATGCCCATTATATAGGTTGATTCTTGAGGCAGCTCTGAGAAGTAGATAGGAGGAAAACCAAGACTCAGAATCACTGAACTGAGATCCCAAATCATTAAGTACTTAGAGCTATGTCTCTTGGCCTAGGGAACTACTCACCACGTGGTTTGCTGGAGTTCCCAGCCCTGGGGACCTCCTCTGCTCACAGGTGTCCTCCTGAGGGTGGGATTGGGTGGTAGGGAGACTGGTAACTATGGAGACCAGCTGAGAATGAATGGATGCTACATACTGCAGCTTCAATCCTTTTCATCAACATTTGCTGAATCCCTTCTATGTGCAAAATTCTTCTAGGCACTGGCAGCAGATGTTGACTTAGTAGGGATATGCTAGGTGTCTGCAGAGGTTTGGCAGCTGTTAGCTACAACTTGGGCTTAGCTCAAGAGGACACCGGGGATAGGGGGCAATTTAGCAAGGGCAGGGGGGGATGTTTTCTGTCTCTTCCAGGTCTGACACATCACTGACCAAGTACATTCTGGGACACTGGGAGAAGAATCCAACCTTAAAAGGGGGTTTGTCAAAGGTTTGGCTGCAGAGCAGCATCCCAGCCCAATAGGCTGGAGTTCAGAGCAAGACTTCTAGCCAGTTAAACCAGAACCTGGACAGATTATCCAATGGGAGACTGGGATGGGAAAAGGAATGTGGAGATGGGAAAAGGAAGTCACAGATGGCTCTTCCAGACTTCTGGTTTAGATCACTGAGAGAAAAGTGGTGGAACCATTTTCTGAGCTGGCAAACAGAAAGATGGGCAATGGAGTGAGCTCAGATGTGAATATATTGTGTTTGAGTTGAAGATGCCTAGCAGGTGAAAGCAATTTAATTCTTTGTCTTTATGCCATTCTCTTGAGTTGCTCCATCCTTTTTAATTTTTTTTCATTCGTCATTTTGTTCTTTTTCCTCCATTTAATCATTCACCATCTTTGCTGAGATACAGCCCTGGGGGTAACTGTGATAAAGTTCAAAGTGCTCTTTAGATACCTACAACAAAACAGATCATTATTGGTTGTTTCTATTGTTATGGATGTTATGATTATGAATCATAGTATCAAAACAAGAAGTCTTGTTCATTTCTCAGGACTGATTGGCATCTAGAAAACGAGCCATATTCTTTTTCGTTCTCCGTCATCCCATGGAAAGTCCCAATTCAGAACATGATGCTCATACTGTACTCTGGAGTCTCAGAGGTCTTCTTGTGTAGAATATTGGATGATTTCCTCCAGCACATCTCTAACAGCAGACATGTAGTGATAGGAGTTGGGTCCTGGGAGTGCTAAGTGGTCCCCGCCCAGCCTCACCTTGAATGCTGCCTCTGATGGGAAGTTCACGCTCTCCTACAACAGATCATTTCATTGCTGGAGATCTTGGGTAGTTAATATTATTCTCTACCCAGTGCTAGCCTGGTTGTTATAAAACTCTGGATGGGCTTATGCAAAGAGTATCCATTAGGTTCAGAAGAGGAGGGGGCAACAGGCAGGCTGCTGGCATTAACTCTCTTGAGCTTTCATGGAGAACTGAGGGCAATGGCATTGAGAGTAGATGCCAAAGTCAAAGTCAACAACTAGAGAAGGCAGGCAGGATGATGAGAAACATGGACACGGCACTGATCCAACTTGGCCCTGCATCTCTTCTGCAAGTACCACTTTTAATGCCCTGGGCACCTGCTTGCTGGTATCTTAAAACTATCACCCAACATTAGACAGAAGAAATCCCCCCTCACTGTCACCCCAAATCTGTCTCCATGAACCTGGTTTTGCTCTCAGGAGATATATCCCTCCTCATTTCATGAACAGGTCTTCAGCAACCTAAAGCTGTCTTGCTTATGCCCTAGAAAGCTCTTTTGTTGTCCCCAAAAGCCCTGCTTGAACCAGACCCTAAGCAGCTCTCTTCACATCATAGTTATGGAATCACAAATTAACAACCCAACAAATGTGTGATCACACATCCTCCTTGGGATTGCTTAGTGTCATAAATCCCTTGCCTGGAAATCCACTTCATTGTAGTCTTGCAGAGTTTAGGCTCTCCAAGAGATGCTGCTGCCTACACTGCTGATTTGGAGGGCTCTCTTTCTATTCCCTTCACCTGAGGGTTGATTGCACATTACATTTTATTTACATATTTATGGATTTCTGCTTGCAATGATATGTGTCTACCTCTCTCTTTTCTCTAGGGGGATAAGAAAGAGAAATTCAAATTGCTGGGCTCGGTGAAGTGAGAGCAGTCATTAGAATTTAGTGAAAAAGGTATGGGCTTTAGAGCCAAAAAGAATCTGGTTTTGGTTTCAAGCTGGGCACTTGCTAGCTGGATGACTGGGGATATGTTACTTTACTTCTCGGTCCCTTAGTTTCTTTTCCTCCATCTAAGGGAGATTATAATATAGTACACCACTTAATTATGAAGCTTCAGTGAGGTCAGGTATATGCCTAGCAGAGAACTCAGGACATAGGAGCCGTTTAATGCGCATTGTTTTGAAATAAATCTCATGCCTGGGAGAAAGGTGTCAGAACCTAAACTGATTTCCTTCACTGTGGCATGATTGACCCTGTTGCAAGAAGGATTCCTCTAATTGCTACTCTCCACACTTTCTCAGACAGTGGTGGTTTAGAACAGATGCTCTGATCACGGCAGAGAAGATGGGACATATGTGGCAGTGCAGGTGTCCTGGAGTCCTTGATGGGTAGCTACAATGGTTACTGATGATGAGACGTGGAGTGGGGAGGATGGGAGTTGTCCTTTTTCTGGTCTCTATTCCCAAGGAGGAGAGAGAAGCATGTTATTCAGATCCTTCTATCTTCTGAGAGTCCAAGGCTTGTGCACGAGGCCTTGCAAGTCCAGAGAAAATAGGAAGTGGAGGTGAGTCCTGACCCTCTGTAATAAGCAGCCTCAGGTGGTGTCTGTGTTCTCTGAGGGGCCAGTGGGACCCACAGGCAAGCGTCTTTCATTCTAGCTTGCAGTTCCCAGGCAGCACAGAGGGAGAGAAAGAGAGACAGAGGGCATTGAGGTCTTGGAAACAGAACAATGGCATGTAATTAGCCTTGTAAAGCTTTTTCTCCATTTCACTAAGCCTTGGCTGCACCATCTGAAATGGGGGTAACATAACCTAGACTAACTCTTAGGGCTCTGAATTGAAAGTAAATGGAATATCCTTCAGGGCGGGATGGTAGTATGAGCACAGATTCTATCTCTACCCTGCCATAATCCTGGCGAGATGATCTATAAATCTTAGAGAGACATGGCAAGATTAGCTGATAGAAATTGAATCACCATCTCATATCAAATCAAAGCAATATAGTCAGTGGATTCTGGAGACCAATGGAGAAATCTTCAAGACAGAGAAAGTAGAAAAGGAGGGATCTTCCATGCATGTCATATCATGTTTAAAGGGACATGATTGCTAGTGCATCATTGCTAATGCAGGCAGGCCAGATTGAAGGCAGCCGCAGAAGGTAGCTCGTGTTGTGAAGGGGTATTGGCTGTTCTTGCACCCCCACCCTGCTTTCTCTGCTGCTTCTGTACTTCTTTCTTCCCCTAGGGTGTAGGACCATGGATTAGGGATAAGGGTTAAAGAGGGAAGAAAGCCTGTTCTGATAATATTCAGATCTGGAGCCTCTACATGAGCCAAGAAATGACTGCAGGTAAACCCACATCTGCTAGGGCATGAGATGTCCATCTCCTCTTCTAGCAGACCCTCTCTCCCCTCCTGCAGCACACACAGTATCTACAAGTGGTTTCCTTGAAGTCTCCCTTCCTTGGCTTAAGAAAGGTGTAGAAAACATAAAGCTCTCTGTCCTTAGACCTACAATTCACAACCTCAGAGACTCCTTCTCTAACTCATGAAGCATCTTTATTGTATGGGCTGATTGTGGTGCTGGGAGGGAATAGGGCAGGCCCAGTGGGCGATTCTTAGCAGTCTCTGAAAGGGACAGCTAGAAGCACCTGCACGGCTCTCCATAGAATGTGGCAGCACTTATTGCTTCCTCCTTTTCGTTTTGTAGTCTTAGGTAAAATTCCAAAGCGACAAGAAAAGACGTGTTAAACATTCTGTTAGATTTCCCTGCCACCCGTGCAACCTAGAGAGCTAAGGCTCCCTGGAAATTGAAATATGATAGCAAGTCAATAAATATTTCCCCAGTCTCTCCTAACTGGGAAGGCTGAGATTTGAAGAGAAAGTGAGCCACAGAGAGGCATTAAAAACAATAAAAACTAACAGTGTTTGTTTGTTTATTTATCAAGCTATCTGGATTTAAAAAATATCTCTAAAATATATTGAAATTAGAGGGCAATCACTCCCATAGCTATGAAAAGCTTGAGATTGCAACATAAAGAAAATGAATGAGTATTGTAGTGAAAGCCATGGCTAGCGATTTGAGCATCTACTAAATGCAGGGCCTATAGTGTTGAGCTTGTTTTGAATATTTTGCTTGTAGTTCTTACAGGAACCTTGTGGGGTGGGCATAATTTCCTCCACTGACTCTCTAGGTGATAAGTGACCTACCCAGGGACCTACACTTGCCCAAGTGGCCTAGCTGGAAAATGAACTCTTAACTATAGAGCTACAAGGCTATCTCTTTCTAAAATGAACCCCAGAATCCAGCATCATTATCAAAACGTAATGCACCATGACCAAGTTGGTTTATTCTAGGAATGCACTGATGAAAAACATTGAAAATTAGAAAAAACATTGGTATAATGCCTCAAACTTGTAGGTCAAAGGATAAAAACCATCCGATCCTCTCAAGAGAGGCTGAAAAGTAATTTGAAAATATTCAATCTTCTTTACTCATCAAAATTCTTAGTAAGCCAAGAATGGAAAGGCACTTTCTAATTTCATGCAGAAAATTTTCTTATAGCCTCAAAGCCTAAGAGAATAAACTAAAGAAAAAAAGCTATTTGAACTACTGAGAGATTTCAGTATTATGGTCAGACACAAAACAAATAAACAAAAATCAATAGCCGTATGTCAGTACTAATCATTATAAAAATATAACAACATGTATCGTATTCTCAAATACATTTAAAATATAAATATTTAGGAATAAACTAAGAAATGTGTGAAATCTATATGAAAATACACACACCTTCAAAATTTATTGAGGATGATAAAACAGGACCTGAATAAATGGAGCGATATATTATATTGTTGGATTAGCAAATTTAATATGGTGAAGATACCAATTCTCCTCAAATTAATTTATCAGTTTAATACAATTGCAATCAAAATCCTAATAGGATTCTTTTTGGAACTTGACAAAGTGATTTAAAAATTGATCTGAAGGAATATACAGGAGAAAGTAATCAAGAACACTTCAAGTGGCGGGGGAGGGGATTTCTCTGGGAGATATCAACATTTATAATAATTATAATAATTAAAGCTCAGAAAGCAAGGCAATATGTGGTGAAACTTGATTTTAAAATTTATATGACTGGAGAATTGCTTAACAAATTGTACATAATAAATTGTCACATGGTATAAATAATTTAGAGAAAAAGAATTTATTGCATATATCATGATATGCTAGATGCAATAAATTCTATATGCAATATATTATGGATAGATTAAGGAAAAAATTTAAAGTAGAACAAGGCAAGAACTAGAATAAAATAAAGAAAATATTGTTCTTTTATTGGAAGGGACTCTCAGTTCATTAAATGCACACAAATACAACATGCAGGTCATGATTTGCAAATTTTACTACATAAAAAAAGAAGATGGAGAAAAAGAAAAATCTTCTATATCATATTAACAAGATTCAAAAAGCAAATGAAACTGGGTGTGGAAAAATATGTGACAAAATTGAGAAAAAAAGGGATATATTCCTTTGCATAGAGAGCTCTAACATTAAAATGTAATCATACTGATAGGATAAAAAAGGCTAAAATGTATGTACAAATGACAAAAAGCATAGTAAAAATGCCCAGTATCACAGATAATCAAATAAATGCATTTTTTACCTATAATATTACCAAAATACATGTTTTTAACTGGTAATAATCAGCATTGGCAAGGGACACCAAAGCAGGCTCTTATGGGGATTCCTGGTGGTGGGTTAACTGCCACAGCATATTAAGAAGATAATTTGCTAATTTTTTTTTTCTAACAAAATAATCAGAGCTGCTCAAAAAGAGCTTTATACATAGAGGTCATCACTGCATTATTTATAAGGACAAAAACTTGGAAATCACTTAAATGTACCAACCATAGAAGAATAGTTCAGTAAATGTTGGTGCGTGCACACAGTGGAATTCTATGCTAGTGTTACCAGTCATGTTTTTATTGAATATCTAATGGCACGGGTCAATGTTCATGCTATAATAAGTTTTTAAAAATCACCTTAGAATGTCAAATGTGTAAATAATCATTCTTCCAATTTTGTGAAATATAAATACACAGCACATATATTGGCTAGGGTCAGTTTATCAGTGAGAGCCATAAAGTATTAGCCAGAACCCCCATTTCAGATTCTGCACATAGAGATTCTCAGAAGAGAACATGGACGTCTTTTCCCTGTCTGCCCTGAATTCTGAAACATCACTCTGTTTCTGGCTTTCCCAACAGAACCAAATGTGGACATGGGTCCTTCTCACCACTCTCCCAAAGCTACATGAACACAAGGCTGTTTTCTGCAGCAGTGAAATTCTCCTGGTGTTTGTGGGACACAGGCAAGGGGCCACCCTACCCAGCAAACGGATTTTCCACCTCTTCCATCCCCTTCCTTTCAGATTGCCCACAGGTGCTGCCAAGTCTTCTTATTCACGTTTCCAGAGCAATTCAACTTTCTCCAGGCTCTTTCCAGGCCTGTCTTTGCATATCTTTTCATTGAGCTGATGAGGTAGGGGCAGGTGGCTAATTCTGAGATCAAAGCCTTTTAAAAAAAAATTGGAATAACCATCTTTTTAAAAAATGTGTTTTAATTTATCTGCACTCATGTGCATACACAAACACATACATTATATGTGTATATATACATATATGTATTCAGGTATTGAGATTATCCGACACTACAAATGTTTTCTCCTTGTTTTGCTATGCTTTATAAAATGTACACAATTTAAAAGTAGTTTTTCCCCTTAGAATAATGTGAACACAACCCCATAAGGTAGGTGCCATCATCACTGTCACTACCAAGGCCTAGGGCGCTTCTTGCTTTGGTCCAAGTCACACAGTTTAAAGTAGCTGCAATTAGAACCCATGGAGTCTAACTGCAGAGTCTGCTCTTAACCCACCTGACCATGTAACTCTAAGTGCCTGGCATGATGCCCAGAACTTAGTAGGTGCTTAGTAAATGGCAGCTTTCAGCACTTTAACACCCTGGAAACTATTTCTACTGTCACCCAGGCCCTCCTCACCAGTAAAGCTCAAGATCCTCACTGCCATGAGTCCAAGGGGTCAAGCATAGCCACTCACTGTGTTCCCAAAGGGATCTGGAGGCCCCGCCATATCCAGAGCTTGGTGTGCAGCCTCAGCCAAAATGATGTTAGAACCAGAGCAAGCCCAGGGCGCCTTGCCCAACACTGGGATTTCTGGAATGCAGAAGTCCCGCTACATCGAGAAAAATGAGAATTCACCCAGAGCAGTAAGCAAAAGCCTGGCTCGATGCAGAGAAGAAAGACTGTTTGTGCCAGAGAAGAGGGAAACCAGAATGTCAATCATGGTTCCCAAGTCACACCCACCATTGGCTTGACCCCAAAGCCATTGTGAGATTCTGGAGGGGAGGTGTGGTAGGAGCCGAGAGTGGAGGTTATGGGGGAGGAGATCTGTGGGGGTCTATGGGAATCCAGTGGACTGGATATCCATCTGCTGTTGTCATCTAGATTTCCCTTACAGGGGATGTCTTTGTGATATTATGATATGTCTATTTGGGTTTTCATCCATGGTTCCTGGCTGTTCAAACCTCCCGCCTTTTTGTCTTGGGGCTGGCCGTAAAGAAATTCTGACCTACCTGAGCTGGTAGAAGGTCATAAGACCCCAATTTCAGGAGGGGCCCTGCCCCATCCCTGGGAGGAAAGAATGCTGCACAGAGAGGCAGAGAAGAGTGTGAACAGACAGGCCTTGCCAGGTTTCCCCACCCAGGCTGTCAGTGTTAGATCACACCCTTTTTGTCCAATCACATTTCTACACAGTTGTCCATGCTTCAATCACACTTACATAATGAAGCTTCCATAAAACCCAGGAGCACAGCGTTGGGGAGCTCTGGATAGCTGAACACGTGGAGGTGTCAGAGGGTGGCCACCAGGGAAGGGCATGGAAGCTCCGTGCCTCTTTCTCCGTACCTCACCCTATGTATCTCTTTGTCTGTGTCCTTTGTAATACCTTTCATAATAAACTGGTGAGTGTAAGAACATGTTACCCTGAGTTCTGTGAGCTGCTCAATCAAACTAATCAAACCCAAGGAGGGGGTTGTGGGAACCCTGATTTACAGCTGATTGGCCGAAAGTTCTAGAGGCCTGGACTTGCAACTAGCATCTGAAGTGGGGGGATGTCTTCCTTGGGGACTGAGACCTCACCCTGTGGGATCTGACACTATCTCAAGGTAGGTGGTGTTGTAATTGAATTGGAACACACCCAGCTGGTGTCTGCTGCAGAATGGGTTACCTGCTTGTTGGTGGGGAGAAAACACCCATTTGATCACAGAAGTCAGAAGTCGGTCTTCTGTGTTGATAATTACACTGTGAGAATAGAGGAGACACACTTCTGTGTGTGTGTTTTCCCATTCGCTCAATCTTTAATCGTTAGAAGCTTGTGATTCTTCTAACCAACCCTTTTCCCAGCTGGGCTCCAGGCTGAAGGCAGCTGCAGTCACTACAGCTCCTGTGGTGGCTGCTGTGCGTTCCTTCTTTATCTTCCATAAAGTAGCACATTTTTGAAATTTGAAAACGTTTTGCAAATACAGAATATATCCCATTTCCAATTAAATATATAATTTTTCTTGTTCATGTTCCTGTTCAATCACTGACTCCATTCTTATGTTATCATGCCCTGTGTGCCATTTGTAGTCCCCACCTGTCACTCAGCATCATAAAGTAAATATTTTACTTCTTAAGGAGTTTCAACATTGTTTTTAATGGCTCCATAGTGTTCCATAGAGTCCAGTTACCATATACTGGTGAATATTTAGGTGTTTCCAAAATGTCACCATCTTCCTGCCTACAGCCTTCTGTGTGAATTATTTTCTTAGACCAAATTTTAAGGAGTGAGGTATTAAACAATATGGCTTTTGCTACATTTCACAGATTGCTTTCAACAAAATAATTATGCTATTTTATAACGATATGAGCAGTTTCAGTGCAACCTTTCCAGAACTGTGCACTATCATTTTGTTTTAATTTTTTCCCATTTTATAGGCATGAATGGTATCTCAAGTGTACTTTAATTTACGTCTATCTACAACCTCCTCTTCTGCATTCTTCTCCACCTTGCTCACATGTACCAGCCACTCTGTTTTTTCTGTTCCTCAAAAATACCATGGCCAGCCTTTTTCCTGCTTTGGGGCCTTTGCCCAAGCTGGTGCACCTCCCTGGATTTCTTTCCCTTCTCACCCCCTTCATCAACTAACTCATCATTATTTTTTACATATCTCTTTAAAAGTCACTTCACACAGGACCTTGCTCGATACTCTAATCTAAATTAACCTCCTCCTACTCTTCTTTTTATCCATTTACAATACCGTTCACAAAACTTAACCCAATTTGTAATCATCTACTTATTTGTGTCTATTTATGTGCCTTCCATTTGGCTATGTACTCTCCAATGACAGTACCCTTATCTGTTCTGGTCACCAGTGCCTAGAATTGTGTGTATACAGGCACTCAATAAAGAGGTGTCAAGTGCGTGAATGTTGTGAAGATGAACATGTGCACTGGAGAAAATTTTGAAAATCATAAAAATACACAAACAAAAATTAAAATGACCCAACACAGTATCACTCAGCAATAACAACTGTTACCAAGTTGGTATTTTTAATGTTTTTGCCTTATACTTAAGTCAGTAATCAATATGGAATTTTTTTCGTCTTTGGTATATGGTGAGGTTTTAACTTTGTTTTCCAAGTATTTTTACACTAGCACTGTTGGTGGAAGAAGATTACAGTGCCCCAGACAATGAGAGATTTGAGAGGGAGGGTGAAAAGATCTGTTGGGGAAGAGAGGGATGAAAGTTCAGAGCTTGACCCAAAGAAGTTTTGAAGCTCTAAGACATGCTGTCCAAGTGAGAGACCTAATTGCAAATCTGGTCTTGTAGATAGAGAAACTCACTTGGGGAGGAAAGCTCCACCCTCTTCCAAGTGGCCAGCATCACCCGCATTTGCAAAGTGTTCATGATAAGCACTATCTCTATTGATCCGTACAGTGACTCTGATACTAACTCAGGCAATCACTGCCATTTTGCACAGGGAGACACTGAGGATCTGAGGAGTTAAGTAATCTTCCCCAAATCTCAAATTTTGTGATAGCTGTGAAATAGCATCTCTGGACCCCAAGCTCTTCTGTCTGCTGCCCTCCATCCACTGCAAAGGTTTCTATGTGCTCTGAATCTTGGATTAATCAGATGGCTTGGAGGAAAGGTGGGGGTGATGGGATGGAAGAGGCAGGAGTTCTTATTAATTGGGTGGATATTTTTTTGGAGGTTAAAAAGCAAATCCATTTAAACTTGACCCAGACGATTTTATATAGGATGGTATACGAACTAAACACAATAAAATTGAGCCCAGAGGAATATCCCCGAGAAGGAAGACATCAATAACATGACCCTTTATTGCTTTTTATAGTCAGCACATGCACTTGACGACCCCCATGCCACCCCGAAGCATTTGATCAAAGCCATGATATCTAAAGGCCTCCCAAAGGCTATGAAGGACCATCCCACTGCCTTGAATATACTAGACTCTGACCTCCCTGAGGACAGACCTCTATGTCTGGCTGGTACATCCAGCAGTTTGAAGAGTGGATGAGTGTATATATCCTCTATTAGGTATGGCTATCAAGGTAACGATATTCTGTGTTATGGGGAGTTTAGGGTTCAGAATGAGTGGGCAATGGTATGTCTGTAATATGCAATGCAAAAATACCCCAAGAGCATGACACTTAATTCTGGCCACACATTTTCAAAGACATTAGATGAGAGATATTATGTAGGAAAGTGCTGACCCCTGTGGAGATGAGCTGTGACATCTGTCATATGAGCAGGCTTTAGACACCAACCAAGACGTTTTCTTGCAAGTTAAAGAGCCTCAAGTGCCTGGAGCTGTTCAAATGTGTGCTATATACAGTGGAAAAGTTAAGGCAGGTATTCACATTGTGATGGCATTTTGTAGTGATGATGAAAGAAATATGTTTGTATTATTTTCAATTTGGAAGATACAAACAAATACTTAGAAAAACATAAAAATCACCCATAAACCCCACCACTTGTAGATCACTGCTCCAAATTTTGGTGTAACTCTTCTCATTAGACTTTTGTTTTTTATTTTTTAATGGAGACAGATATATCTTCTTAGACAAAATTGAGCCAAATGTACATGTTATTCAGTAACTAATTTTTTAAATGGTATATAATGAATATTTTTCTGTGTACTTTTTTTTTTACTTTAATTAATACAAATATATATTGAGTAACTATGTGCCAGATGGAACTTGGTATTAAGGTGCGTAGCATGGATGAATAAAATAGACATGATCTTTGTTTTTATGGATCCTGAAGACGGATGGGACAGACATATATTACATTTAACGCAGATACAGAAATTCAATCAGTTTTCATTATTTGTGGATCCCATGTTTGCAAATTCACCTGCTCACTAAAATTTATTTGTAATACCCAAATCAATACTCATGGTGCTTTCCTGATCATTCACAGACTTGCACAGAGCACTGAAAAATTTGAGTTGTCCAATGCACATATTCGTAGCTGAGGTCAAACAAGGTGACCCTACCTTCTTGTTTTGGCTCTCATACTGTAAACAAGCATCCTTTCTGTGGCCTATTTAGTGTCTTTTTTTTTTTTTCACATTTTTGTGCTTTCTGTTGGTGATTCTGCTACTTAAAATGACCAAGTGCAGTGCCGAAGTGCTGTCTGATGTTCCTGAGCACAAGAAGGTTGTGGTGTGCCTCACAGAGAAAACAGGTGTGTCGGTTTCGCTTCGCTCAGGCATGAGCTACAGCACTGCCGGCTGTGAGTTCAATGTTACTGTATCAACGATGTATATTAAATAAGGTGTCTGTAAACAGAAACACACATAAAACAAGATTGTATATTAATCAGCTGACAAAAATGTTGTGACCAGAGGCTTACAGGAACTTAACCTTGTATTTCCCCTCGGAGTTCAGCATTCTGTAATCCAGTATCACTTTATAGAAAACGTTACTGCAAATAAAAAGAATCGACTATATATATATTCAGAAAGGTAGGGGGTGGTCAGGGATGGATACATACATTTGGGTTCCTTGGCTCCAGATATTACTTAAAACTGTTAAAAGATAATTGTGCAGAAAAGGTAAAGCCATGACCCTCATAGAGATGTCAAAATGCATATGATTTTATTTAATTCATTAATGAGGGAACTAGTGAAGTGTTATAATCAGTGGAGAGGAATACCCAAAGATCAGAGACATGAGAGTGAATGTACAAATGGAGGCAAAATTGGCTTTTTTTCTTTGGTGGAGAAGGTTATCCCTCCCCCGGACAGAACCATTTGCCTGTCTATAGACAAGAATTACTCTGCATTGCTATCAGCTACCTACAACTTCCATAGTATCACAGCTCCCATAGAATCATAATTAAGTGAAAGGAAGAATGTGCTATACACAATGTCTAGTTTTCCATTGAAGCAGATTGTTCCTCTCAGCACCATGGTTATAAATATAATCAACCTAGAGAGAGCACGTGGAGAGACAAGAAACGCCATTCCTGAGGGATGCCACCACCATGAGGTAGGATTGGAAAGGCAGAACCTGCAAAGAAAACTATGAAGAAAGAGCTAGAAGGCAGGGGGAAACCAGGAAAAGGTGATGCCTTCAGGTCAACAATAAGACTGAGGATGGAAAAAGTTGTCAACTGTCTGAAGGATAGAGTAAGATGTGCTCAGAAGGGTCCCTTTGGATTTGGAAACATGGTGGTCCCTGATGACTTGCATGAACTTGCATATTAAGGATTATAAGCAGGCACAAGCCAGAGTGGCATAGGATTGGTGAAAAGGGGGTAAAAAGGTGGAAATGTTGTTTTGATTCAAGTCTTAGCATGCTGTTGTATGGATGTACAATTGATTTAATCCTAACTGATTTCTGGACACTTAGATCTTTTCTAATTTTTTAAAATTATAATTAATATCCTGGTAGATATTATAACATATATATGCACATACCTAATATTTTTTTCTAGAATTAATTCCTGGAAGTGTCATTGCTGTGTCAGTGAGCATTTTCAAGACTTTGAGACAATTCTTCAAAAATTGGGTCAATTTTTGCCCTGCCCTGAACAGTGGATGAGCAGCTTTGTTTGCTTGGACATATTCTTCCATAGCTGTTAGGCTTCTCAATTCTCTCTTTATTCTTCTCTGTTTCCCTGAGACAATAACTCTGCAAATAAGTGGTTTGGTGTTTGGAGCTGATAATCAATGGCTTTTATTTTTTATCACTACTTACAAGTCACAGCCCCTTATTTGGAGCAGAATCAATTCTCTCTCCTGATGGCATAGGTTTGGCTTAGGCAGCCTCTGAATTTTTAGCACCTGGCATTTTCTCTCCCACATTCATTCCTCTATTTTCCTTAGGGCATTCCTGTCTTGCCTCAGGTTTCTTCCTCTTAAGGCACTGTCATGCTTCCATACCCAAGAAAAATCCCAACTTACATGGGCCAGTAGAGGAGATTTCCACCATTATCTCCCTGTGGGCTGCATGTCAGCTCTATTTTTTAATAATAAAAACTCTAACCAGCTCAAGTACATTGAGGACTTGCTTGTAGGATCATATGCCCACTGTTTCTCATCTGAGATTTCTACATGCAATGGTTTTTTCTAGGGCTATGTCTTCTACTCAATTCTCTCTTTGTTACACAAACTCTACCTAGATATTTTACCTGTTCCCATGGCTTCAACAAGACATGGACACATCCCCATCTCTTCTGAATTCCAGCTATAGATACCTGACTACTTCTCCTACTTGTCTTATACCTACCTCACCCCTACAGATTGATGCTGAAAATGGCCTGCCTCTATTTGGTAAACAGCATCCTTCCTTCCCAGTTCAGAAACCTGGTAGTTGTTTGGGATCCCTTCCTCCCCCTCCCTCCCCTCACATCCAATCAGCCATAAAACTGCATTTTCCTTCCTTATGTCTTAGATCTGCCTCTTCTTCAGTTTCACTCTCCCATCCTCACACATTGTCTGAGGAGTTATTGTGGAGAAAGAGAATGCTGGGAAATTTGCCTTTTATGGGGTGCTCAGGGCTAGGCTCAAGTGTTGCAGACCCATTCAGATCATTCTGCCACATGCCCCCCATGTGAATTGAAAGACACATTTGCGCAGGAAATTTGCAGTAAGTGATGTGTCACAAAGATGGGGGAGGGGACAAAAAGGTGGGCTGTCATCCTTGGCAAGTGATCAGGTCCTTGACTTTGCTCGCTCTCAGAGGCTCCATAGGCATCAAAGTCCTCTGTGGCCTCCACAGCAGAAAAGAAAGAACTATGGCGGGCAGAACTGGTACTGACAGCACTGGATGTAGGTTTCCAGGGGCCCTGAGAATCATGAGTTGAGTGGAGGCTGATGTTCTAAGAGGAAAACAGTAAATCAGCCTCCAAGGGCAGAACAAATCCCGGGAGCCACAAGTGGTCATCATTGAACACAGGCTGGAGAATCAATCACTGATCTCACCTGTTCTGTGCACCGTCCCTCAGTGGATTCCTCAAGGGCAGGGACCAGACTGTCTTCTAAGCTGTGGTAGCCAGTGCCCAGCATAGGCTGGCAGTGAGCAAGTGCTCAGGGAGATTCTGTTGGATCGACGAAGGGCTAAGAGGTCTAATTCTGCAAATAGCAATGTGGATTTGGAGCAGATAATTCCCCCTGACGGAGTCTCCCTAAGTATCCTGATTTCATAATGAATGTTTAATGGGCCATTTTTGTCATTAGAATAGAAGAGAAACAATATATGGCAGGCATTTTACCTACATTCTCTAATTAAATATTGATAGCAGTTGGAGAGATAGTATCATCCCTTTTCTAAAGATGAGAAAGAAGCTCAGAGAAGGAAGTCACTTGTCCACAGTCACAGACCTGAGTGGCAGACCCACCCTCTGAACCCTGGGTAAAGCCTCTGGTATTTCTACTCTGCGGTACCACCTCACTTGAATATCGACAACAGTATTCTGGAAAAATAATACTCTTTGGAGCACAGAAACCTCACTGGGCTTGTAATCACAGCAAGTGGGTTCCTGCCCTTGCCTCTGTTCCTTAATGGTTGTTGTTTAATCTCTTTGAGCCTCAGCTTTCTGATCTGTAAAATGGGAATAAAATATGACTGCCTCATAGACTTGGAACAGGGACAAAAGGGATAGTGTTTGTGAAAATACCTACTAGCACAGTGTCGGCAAGTAGAAGGTAAACAAATGTTAGTTGGTTCTGACGTTAAAAATCAATACAGTGTGCCCATATTTTCTTATATCTGGCTTTGGCAAGCAGTGAGGTTTGGCCATGTTCATTAATTCTTATTTGATTCAGTTTAATATATTTATGTTGTCACATGAAATATCATTCCTGTCAGACCTCCTCTCTGAAAAGGCATGTACCCTATCCTCCCACAATAGTATATCCCAAGCCCACTTTCCTTATCAAAATGGTTTTTGCTTGTAGAACCCTTTATAATCTAACACCATCCAGAAAGGAGAGCCATTTACTTGCATACATGAAAGGGGCCCATTTGAAAAGTACATGAATAAAGTAGCCCTTAGGTTCTTTTGGGGGGGTCTTTCTGGGGAACTTCATCAGAGAAATGGAGGTCTGCACACTTCTGCACGAATTTGAGCACCACTGGGATTTCTTAATCGTGTTATTTTCTCACTGTGCCATGTGAGGCCCGATTGCATTTGCTTTGTATCCTTGTCTTTCTTTGCCACAGTGGCAGAGATGAATATTTTCTCTACTATAGTAGTTTTCCTGAGAAGCTAAAAATATTGGAAGGAAATTGGTTTTTTCTCTTCTGCCTTATCTTTGCATAAGTATTCTCAGGGATCTCAGAGCAGCTTAGGAGATGACCTCTGCTTCATTGTTGCAGCAGAGTCAAAACAGAAATACAAGCAGCAGAGAATAACAGCACCTTCTTTGTGTATGCTGAATCTTTCAGCAACCCTGGCTTCTGTGACTGTGTCTGCCTGGAATTGTCAAGGTGACGGTTAGAATAAATCCACTGGTCAGTTCCAATTTAGCCCAACCCCTGATTTGACAAGGCTTCCTCCTCTGCAGCTGATTGACCAATTGTTTTTCATGATTGATGGAGGTGACAGGTTTATTTTTGAAACTGAAGCCTTGATCCTGACGAGCCCAAGGAGATGGAGGGGTGTGTGTTCTTGTGTGTGTGTTTGTGTATGTACGTGTATGTGTGCGTGTGTGATTTGTTGCGGGAGGGAAGGTACTGCCTTGTTAATGGGGTCTGGAAGTGATTTCTGTAAAAGCCTCAATGGTTCAGAAGTTATACTGTTGGGGAAGCAACAGACAGAATATTGGAGTTGGTTGAGAAACCCGGATGTCAAGTCCTGGTTCTACTGTTTGCTTGGGCAAGTTTCTTAACTCCTCTGTGCTTCTTTATCACCTGTAAAAAAAATGAGCCAGGTGAGAAAGACTGCTAGCTGCCTGACCAATACCTGTTCTCACCTTCTTCCTTACTGTGATTGGATTTTATTCCAGCAATGATGTGGGTAGCTAAAAGACTACATTTCCCAGCTCCCTTTGCAGCTAGGTGGGAGTCATATGACCAAGTTTTAGCCAATAAGGTATCAGCATAGTGGTGGGTGTGACTTCTGGGAGAGCTTTTCTAAGGAGGAACTGCTAATGAGGGCCCCTTATTGCCCTCTTCTGCTCCCCTCTGCCTAGGTGATATAGACCTGAGGTGATTAAGGCTTGCCTGCATCCAGGAGCTGAGGCAAGACTGAACGGCTCTGTGCTTTATACCCTTGAATGCTATGCAAACACAAAGAGGTTCTCATGCTAACTGCAGCTGGCTTGTCTCTCCAAACTTCAGAGGGAGATTGAGGGAGGGAATGTCTGCTCTCAACCAGCAAACACTTGTTACAATAAATGAAGCATGGGCCCATGGACCTTTAAAGACCTTCACATAATCCCAAGAGACTAACTAGGGAGTTATTACTTTAACCAGCGATTGTATCCTTTTGACTCTGTGGAATTCGTGGATGCTCCTACAGAGATTGGCCTTAATCAGATACATGTGTGCATCCCTGAACTCAGTTCAGAGGACATAGTGAGAACATAAAGTAAGTGATTCTGAAGTTCGATCGCCCCAGTTATGGGTGAACAGAGAGAGAAATGAATGTTCCATGTGGCCAGCCAGCCATGTGCCAATCTGCAGGGCTGTGGCCTTGCCCCATGCCAAGAGGGACCATTTGCATAGATTTCCATGGAAACTATGCAACCTGGAGTTACACGGTGCAGTGGCCCTAGACATGCAGGGACCTTGGCGCAGGCACAGGCCTGTGGCTGCAGGGTCCTGCTCAAGCTGTCTTTTAGCTACCCTCAGGGGCTCAGGGTGACTCTTCATGTGGGAAGGTTCTCAGCTAATGACAGAACCTACTGTCGCTCCTCCTCACCTTAGTGGCTGTCTTCCTATGACAGTTGTGGCAATTCAGCAAACGCTTTGAGAGGTGTAAGGCTGCTGAGGCTGACCAGAGTCCTGTGAGGACTTCTTGCTCTCTGCCAGGTGTGGACTGGAGTCTTGGAGAGCTGGGAGCTTGGTGTAGGATAAGGACAAAGCACCACAACACCCCCTTTCTCTATTAGTGAAATACATTCATGAAGGACCCCCTGACTGAAATGACAGAGGTGTCAGCTCTCATGGAGCCATTTCGTCCCTGGATGCATCTGTCTTCAGTACAGCTACCGACAACCCAGCACATTGAACAATGTGCCGTAGAAACCATAGACAGCCTCAGGGTGAGCCATTTCCCCAGAGCACTGGGGGAGAGTGTTCCCAGCTGGACTCTGAGGAAAGAGCTGCTAAAGGGCCACATCCAAGCTGTTGTCTTCCAAGTGTTCTGGGATGCCGTGTTGAGCTTATCCTGTGTTCATCCTGTGAAGCTTATCTCTGAGAAAAACGCTTACCTTTGCTATGACTTAATGATTTCTTTGTACCCAGACCACTTCAGATGTGAT